>NC_142063.1:314109131-319506631 GCF_059756535.1 Pantherophis guttatus
TTCATTCCTCGGTATTTTATGTTTTGTATACTTGAAACTGTGAAGTTTCTTCGGAACATGTCTTGGTGCAACTAGATATTCTGAGAGAGCATATTAGGTCATACCTGAGATCAGTTTATCTGGAGCGACACAAAGAGGTAAGAGCAGTGGTGAAATCCATTTTTTTCGCTTGGTGGGCATGGCAGGGGAAGGATACTGCAAAATCTCCATTCCCACCCCACTCCAGGGGAAGGTTACTGCAAAATCTCCATTCCCACTTCACTCTGGGGCAGCCAGAGGTGGTATTTGCCGGTTCTCTGAACTACTGAAAATTTCCACTGCCAGTTTTCCGAACTGCTCAAAATTTCCACTACCGGTTCTCCAGAACCTGTCAGAACCTGCTGGATTTCACCCCTGGGTAAGAGGCAGAGGTGGGTTCTATTTACTTTTACTATTGGTTTGCAATCAGATTGTGCATGCCTTGCTTCTGCACATGCGCAGATTGCCGATGACGACATCTGGGGCAGTGGGCGGGACCTCCCGTCGGTTTTACTACCAGTTCTTGCGAACTGGTCCGAACCGGGGGCAACCCACCACTGGTAAGAGGAATGTAACTTGCTAATGCTTTAGGAGCCTATAGGCTATCAGTCTATTTCTGTGTCAAATTCAAGGTCCTTTTGCTTAACTCAGGTCTTACATAGGTGACATTTAGTGTGCTCAATTCCACATCAGCTTGCTGATATGTAGATCTTACCTTCAGATGTAGATCCCATCAGATTAAGAGAAATCCAGGCAAGTCAGGTTTTTGAGCCTTTAGCTGTGAGAAGGTAGCACCTGAAGAACCTTGTGTGTGCTGAGTCTAAACTGGCCTCCTCAGTATTTGAAAGGAAAAAAAAAAGATAATTCCTGGGCTCTAGATTATATTGGAAGTTGAAAATATATCTTGAAAGAAGGCAATGACAAACTACTTTTTTAAAAAAAGAATTGTATCCTTTTAGGTGTTGACTCTTAGAGACCACATAGACAGAGCCTTCTTGGATGTGGCACCTTGCTCTTGGAATACCTGCCTCAGGGTGGTTTGTCTACACTTTTACTAAACTAAGAAACTTTTACAGTCCTCCCTTTTTTGGTTTTTAAAATGCTGAAAAAAATTGGAACCTTTGTGCCCTGTGATTCTCTTTAATGAATTCTTGTTAAGACTGCATTTAATTATTACTTAAATAGCAATAACATTTAGACAATTCTAAGTTGAATTAACAGAGGGATACAATCAAGATCAAGTGAGGTACTAATACCACTCTATAAAGCCCTAGTAAGACCACACCTAGAGTACTGCATCCAGTTTTGGTCACCACACTATAAAAAAGATGTTGAGATTCTAGAAAAAGTGCAGAGGAGAGCAACCAGGATGATTAGGGGACTGGAGACTAAAACAAAAGAACTGTTACATGAACTGGGCATGGCTAGTTTAGTGAAGAGAAGGACCAAGGGAGACATGATAGCCATCTTCCAATACTTGAGGGGCTGCCACAGAGAGGAGGGGGGTCAAGCTGTTTTCTAAAGCACCTGAAGGCCAAACAAGGAATAATGGATGGAAACTGACCAAGGAGAGATTCAACCTAGAAATGATGAGGAACTGTCTGACAGTGAGAACAATCAACCAATGGAACAGCTTGCCTTTGGAAGCTTCATCACTTGAAACTTGCAAGAAAAGATTGGACTGCCATTTGTCAAAAATGGTGTAGGGTCTCCTGCTTGAGCAGGGGGTTGGACTAGATGACCTATAAGGTCCATTCCAACTCTGTAAATCTGTTTAAATATACAGTTCCATAGTGCTTTACAGCACTCTCTGATTTACAATGTCAGCAATGTCAGCATATGTGTGCCAACAATCTGGATCCTCATTTTACCAACCTTGGAAGGATGGAAGGCTGAGTCAATCTCAAGTCCTGTTAGGATTGAACTCCAAGGCTGTGGGCAGAGTTAGCCTACATACTGCAATCTAACCATTCTGCCATCAGGGTTAATTAATAGAATAACTTAGGGTTTAGTCATATTTACAACATATCTATTGGTATAGTAATCAATGTAGCCAGTCTTGGGGGCATTGTTTCATAATATTAACTCTAAGGAGCCAGATCTCATGCATGCAAAATCTGGCATAGACAGTTTTTGCTTTGATTTCTAATGTCTTATTTCATGCTACCTAAACTGAAAACAGGTTCTAAAAAACTCAAACATGTGCAGAGACATCCAGAAAATCATTGATGCAGGTAAAAAATCAGGGCTTCAATCACACAATTACAGCTTCCATATTGACTTTTCTGTCCACTCCTGCAGATGCCATTTTCTAGACTCTGATAGTCTGAACTACAGTATTCAACAAGTTTTATTTACAGGCAAAACTGCAACTAGAACCATCTTTAGAAATATGACAATTTTTGTTGTGTTGGATGTGTTGAACTTTAATCATTCAAGCTCATTGCTTTTCAACCTTAGCAACTTCAAGATTTGTAGACTTCAACTCCCAGAATTCCCCTAGCCAGCATTTTGGAAGTTGAAGGCCATACATTTTAATGTTGCCAAGTTTGAAAAACACTGAGTTAGTAGCTACATGGAGGACTCTTATAATATACTATAAAATTCATTTCAGAACCTAACATCTCTTTTTGAGCATTTATTATTACTGCCATTGGCAGACAGAGCAATATATGGTGGAGGAATAGAGAAATATTGTGTAATGGTATCAGCAGGTACAGGCTATTTTGAAGTGCACATTAAAAGGAGAGATAATAGGACCCAGCATGAGCTGTAGCTTCTAGTGGCCTCTCAGTGTTTGTGATAATTATAGTTGTTCTCAACAAAACACTAGAATTTATGTGGATTGATCCATTAAACTCAATTGCTGGTCAAACTTCATTGAAATTAAAAGGGAATGTGTAGGACAACATGGACTGCCTATAGCAATCCATGGGAAGAGAGAAGGTTGAGTGATGTGCTTGATTCATTCTGGTCCTAACACTTGAAATTCAAATTATTTTTTTTATTTACTACTGTATTTATTTACTAGTTCTAAACAAAGGTGTCTTCTTTGTCTGCCAAGATGCCATGCTTTCCAAACAGTCCTTGTTTATTACATTTAAGCTTTCCCCTAAAACATTTTCCCTTAAAAAGGCTTTTGGTGGTTTTATAAAAAGAAGTTACCTCCTTTTCTATGTAGAACAGAAGACTGTTTTCCCCCTCAATTGTTCTTTCCATAGGTTAAACATATCCTAGGTCCATTTATCATAGCTTTGGGTTGCAAATATTTCTTTCAACTTACCCCAACACTGAGGTACAGTATTTTGTGTTGGACACAATTTTCCAAGTGGAAAATCCAAGAACACAGCAGTGTAGAGCGGACAATTACAGGAGAAATGGATATTAAACTTGGGTTAGTTGATCTCAAACTTTACACTGTGTTTGCTTTTCTTTCAGAATATGTATCTTTGTAGAATTTAGCAATATTAAGTTGAGATGTAAATATTACCCATAGGAAATACAAAATAATCTTACTCATTTCATTGAATTATGCATGGAAGGTGGTTATAACTGGCTAACTCTGCTTAGATTACTGTTCAGGGACCACTATAAATCTGTGCTATGCTTAGACTAGATAAATCGCACCCAGTTGTACAATTATATAAATCTCTCCCTCCAAGATCCAATCTTATTCATCAATTATATAGGTCAAAATTCATAAAAGCATGCATTCCACTTGGGTAAGTTAAAAGAAATCTAAGAAATGCTATAACCAAGACGGGTAACTTTTCTATAAATTGGACTCACACTGGAAATGCATCATCACATGTTTGAGCAGAATACTTAATTTACATATTTAATCATGTACAACAAACATAATTTGCATAGTTATTAGTTACATTTGCATACCCTTCATGGAAGAAGCTCAGTGGCATTTTACCCCTCACAATATCTATTACAATTCAAATACACAAGAATGTACAAATAAAAAAAAACATCTCCTCTGAGGGATTTCTAATGATACTTACAGGCAGGTACTAGGGAAAGAAAAAATATTTATTTCCCCAAATACTTTCTTTCTTCTTGCAATCTGGAAAAGCATGCAAAAGTAGAAACACATTTCTTTGCAATGCAGATCCAATGTTCTGAAAGAAAAAGAAATACAGTGTAGAGTTTGAGATCAACCAGCCCAAGTTCAATAGCAGCTTGGGTAGCTGTTTCCTTTTTACTATATCTTGGGGTTCATTAAGAGAAGCATACATTCCAGATCAAATGATCCCAGATTTCAGAATAATCTATAATTATAGCTGAGTCGCTAAGCCTTTCAAGACTCATATACTGGGTAAAGAACGGGCAAAGTTAATTTCCAAAAGCAAAGTCTAAAGTGATTGTCAACATCAAGAATGGGAATACCAGAAGTTGTAATAATACAGCAGCCATGTTGTGCTTGATGCCCAGACTTCCTGGA
Source organism: Pantherophis guttatus (assembly GCF_059756535.1). Taxonomy (NCBI): domain Eukaryota; kingdom Metazoa; phylum Chordata; class Lepidosauria; order Squamata; family Colubridae; genus Pantherophis; species Pantherophis guttatus. The sequence goes on from NC_142063.1 coordinate 314,113,600, forward strand.
AATGATTGAGGTCTTTTATCAACCGATTAAGTAAATTAAATATAAGTAACAGTATGCAATACAAGTTTATAAATAAATATGTGATCAGGAAAAAAATTAGAGGGAACCCAATTCCCATTTTCCCCCAAAGCCTTTCATTTTCTGAAAAAAATAGAAAAATAAATGCATGGAATTATGAAATATACCTCAGTCTAATTTAGCTTAGTAGATGTAGTTAACTGACTGAATGTTCAGATCTCCTGGTCTTGCAGTACCAGGCGTGACTTTCAGAGGTAGCAGACCAATGTGAAGACAAGTTAACCAGGAAAGATGATGATGCAAGAGATTAATTGTTGGGGGTGGGGCTTCAATCAGAATAAATCAGAATAGAACTGGAAGGTACCTTGGAGGTCTTCTAGTCCAACCCCTTGCTCAAGCAGGAGACCTTGTACCATTTCAAATAAGTAGTTGTCCAGTCTTTTCTGAAAAATCCCAGTGATGAAGCACCTGCAACTTCTGAGGCAAGCTGTTCCACTTGGTTAATTGTCTTCACTGTTAGGAAGTTTCTCCTTAATTCCAAGTTGTTTCTCTCCTTGATTAGTTTCCACCCATTGTTTCTTGTCTTGCCTTTTGGTGCTTTGGAAAATAAGTTGACTCCCTCTTTTTTGTGGCAGCACCTCAAATAGTGGAATACTGCTGTCATGTCACCCCTAGTCCTTTCTTCTAGACTGGCCATTTCCAATTCTTACAATCGTTCTTCATATGTTTTTGTCTCCAGGCACTTAATCATCTTAGTTGCTCTTCTTTGTACTTTTCCATAGCCTCAACATCTTTTTTGTAATGTGTTGACCAAAACTGGATCCAGTATTCCAGGTGTGGTCTTACTAAGGCTTTATAAAATGGTACTAATACTTCACGTGATTTTGATTCTATGCCTCTGTTTATACAAGCGAGGATTGTATTTTTTGGCTCCCACACTTCTGGCTCATGTTTAAATGATTGTCCACTAGGATTCCAAGGTCCCTTTCACAGTTACTGTTTTTGAGCCAGGTTTTGCCGAATCTATACTTTTACCTTTGGTTTTTCCTGCCTAGGTGTAAAACCTTGCTTTTCTCATATTAAATTTCATATTTTTGGATAGGGGTCATTGTTCAAGTCTTTCAAGATATTTTTGGATCCTGAGCTTGTCTTGTGGGACATTGGCTATTCCCGCCAGCTTCTGCAAATCTGTAAATTTGGTAAATTCTTCTTCTATTCCCTCATCCAAGTCATTTATGAAGATATTGAAGAGTACTGGGCCTAAGTCAGATCATTGTGGTACCCCACTGTTTACTTCCCTCCATGTAGATGTGGTACCATTAAAGGACTACTCATCGAGTATGGTTTGTCAGCCAGTTATAAATCCACCTGGTGGTGATGCTGTCTTTTCTACATTTTTCAAGTTTACCAAGAAATAGATTGTGGTCAACTTTGTCAAATGTCTTGCTGAAGAATACTATGTCCACAGCATTTCCCTGGCCTACTAATTTAGTCACTTTGTCAAAGAATTAAATAAGATTGGTTTGGCATGATCTGTTTTTGACAAAGCCGTGCTGGCTACTAGTTATAACTTTATTTATTTAATAAAATGCTTCTTCCATGTATTTTATACATAATGTACAGGTACATATTATCACTATTTAATATTCATACAGTATTGTTTGATGGCAAAAGATTGTGAGAAGTATAAAACAAATGATTTTTTGTTTCAAAAATAATTTGTAATTCAGCACAAACACATAAAACCATTGTATGTTTTTTCTATAAAAGAACTAATTCTAGTATTCCAATTGCATAAAACTTTATGGTATAATTTAATATTGTAAAGGGAAATGTGATACATTTTACTTATCAGGGTTTTGAGTGTTATGTCATAGTTTAATAAATATTTTGGTGTTCCAGTCTGGATCCATATTTGCATCAGTATTTGGAGAATCTCCCATTTGGAATAAAGTCTAAGATAATTCACCAATCACTAAACTCCTTCACTAAAAGCAAAATCTGTTTTGATCATTTGACTCTTTGCTCTGGATTAGTTTTTAATAAGGCCAAATACCCCATTCTCATCCCTCAATAATCATTCAGTTATTTGATCTGATTTGTTCTTTGTTATGCTCTCAAGTCAAAAGAAGGATAATCCTATGCAAGTAGGGCATTATCCAGAGATACCAGAAGGGGGAGGGGGAGGGGGACAGGAGTTTGATGCTAAATGGAAATCAATTGATGGAAAGTTCCACCCTCCTGGTAATATGCCATGATATCCCACTGCTACGTATATAGACTATAGAATAACAGAGTTGGAAGGGACCTTGGAGGTCTTCTAGTCCAACCCTCTGCTTAGGCAGGAAACTGTACACCATTTCAGACAAATGGTTATCCAAACTCTTCTTAAAAACTCGCAGTGTTGGAGCATTCACAACCTTTGGAGGCAAGTTGTTCCACTGATTAATTGTTCTAACTGTCTCGAAATTTCTTCTTAGTTCTAAGTTGCTTCTCTCCTTGATTAGTTTCCACCCATTGCTTCTTGTCCTACGCTTGGGTGCTTTGGAGAATAGCTTGACTCCCTCTTCTTTGTGGCAGCCCCTGAGATATTGGAACACTGCTATCATGTCACCCCTAGTCCTTCTTTTCACCAGACTAGACATACCCAGTTCCAGCAGCCATTCTTTAGATGTTTTAGCCTAATCATCTTTGTTGCTCTTCTCTGCACTCTTTCTAGAGTCTCAACATCTTTTTTACACCATGGCGACCAAAACTGGATGCAGTATTCCAAGTGTGGCCTTACCAAGGCATTATAAAATTGGTATTAACACTTCATGTGATCTTGATTCTATCCCTCTTTTTATGCAGCCCAGAACTGTGTTGGCTTTTTTGCCAGCTGCTGCACACTGCTGGCTCATATTTAAATGATTGTCCAGTAGGACTCCAAGATTCCTCTCACAGTTACTACTATTAAGTAAGGTACCACATATCCTGTACCTGTGCATTTTCTTTTTCTTGCCTAAATGTAGAACCTTACTTTTTTCACCATTGAATTTCATTTTGTTAGATAGCACCCAATGTTCAAGTCTGTCAAGATCCTTCTGTATCTTATTTTATTTATTTTATTTTATTTTATTAAATTTCTATACCGCCCTTCTCCCGAAGGACTCAGGGCGGTGAACAGCCAGAAGATAAAACACAGGAAATACAAAATCTAAAATAAATTAAAACAAATTAAATAATTTAGGCTGAATTTTAAAATACCCCATAATTAAACAGATTAAAAATTTATGTTTAAAATTTAAATTTAAAAGAGGAGATGATTTAGGCCAGGCCAGCTTGATGAAATAAAAACGTTTTAAGCGCGCGACAGAAGGTGCGAAGATCCGGGATCCTCCGTATCTCCGGGGGGAGCTCGTTCCAGATCGTAGGTGCCCCCACAGAGAAGGCTCTCCCCCTGGGGGCCGCCAGTCGACATTGTTTGGCCGACGGCACCCGGAGGAGCCCCTCTCTATGGGAGCGTACTGGCCGGTGGGAGGCTATTGGTGGTAGCAGGTGGTCCCGTATCTTAAGCTTATCTTCTGGAGTATTGGCTATTCCTGCTAGCTTGGTGAACAAGGTGGGGTTTGCATTGCCACAGCCTATTTCTCTTTCATTTTTTTGAAAAAAAAAAAAGACTGTATCTAACAATCCATACCATCAAACTGAAATGAGAAAATTATGAGAGTGTCAGAAGTAAACTAAAAAAAGACGTTCATTCCTAACCTGCCCAACGATTTTCAGACAAGTAATGAGATAACTGGGTAGGTTTATCTTGCCATAGAGCCATGATGGCTAACCTATGGCACATGTGCCCAAGGTGGCCCACAGAGCCATCTTTCTAGGCATGCGAGCTGTCGCCCAACTTACCTGCAGCTGTGCATGTGCGCGCGCCCCAGCTGCTGTTCGGACCTCTGGTGCACATGTGTGCAATTCAGAGGACCCAGCTGGTCTTTGGAACTCTCCTGTGCATGCACATACATTTGCGCATGCGTGTGAGAGTACTTGTGTGCAGTGCACGCATACATAAATGGTGTTTGCACATGTGCATTGCATGTGCAAAAAACGCACACATGCATAGATGGTGCGGTTGCATGCATAGCGCATGGGGGAGGAGCCGTGCATCACCGTGGATAGAACGTGTGCACATGAAGCAGGCAAAGAGGGTGAAGCACGTACCTGTTTGGCACTCGGTGAATAAAAGGTTCGCCACCACTGCCATAGGGGCATGGTTTAATTGGCTTAGCTTTTTTGGCCTATTCTGATATTGACTGCAAACAGGGGTATCTGCGGAGGTGGTTGAAAAAGGACAGATGACGTTTGCAATTATATAATCAAAGCCCTGCCATTTTCTTAGGCATACAGCATGCATGATGTGTCTCATAGACATAAAAAAGGCACAGGGATTCAAGCTTGTCATCTACTGTTCCTGTGAATACCCCTTGTGGGAAAGGGAGGCTTATCTTTAGCACTTCTTTTGTCTTTAAAACAAACCTGACTTTCTACAATTAGATGATAGTTGAAAATAATGGATAGCCAAGTAGTTATTTTTAAAAAGCTCATACTAAATATAGGTCTCCACTTGATAGGAGAATTATTTGACTCACATTCTCATTCTCTCTCTCCCTCCCTCCCTCCTCCCTTCCTTCCTCCCCCCCACCTTTCTCTCTCACACACAAAACAAGGATACAAATAAAAAACAGGCACATTACTGAAAATGCCTCTGCTGGGGACCCAAATGCATTTTCCTCATTTTTTTTAAAAAAAATCTAGCATCCACAGCTTGTTAGGCACTAGTTCCCTATGGGTAGAATTCCGAGTTATAACTGGCTTCTAGTACACATTTTGAAACATAAATGCAACCTTTCCAAGGGAGCTACAAACAGAACATAAAAAAGAAATATAGAGCATATCAAAAGTCGAATCAATACAATGTGATTTAAAAGAAAAATAGATTTTCCCAGCTAGGACATAACTGGAGATTGCAGCACTTTATGAACAACTTTGCTGTCTGCTAACTATCAACAATGCTGAGGTAAAATATATTAGTCACTAATAATGACTGATCACAAACACGGTCAGGTGTCAAATTATTATTTATTTTCAGGTAATTATTTGAGCATGGCACAGAATAATAAAATAATTGACTTAAGGGTTTTTTCCTGCAGCAATAAACACAAAGCAAGATTAATTATAGCACAATTATAGTGTCAATTCTGGGCTCAAAAATTTTAGTTTAGTGTTGTCTTTGGTAGGTCTGGTAGTACAGTGAAGCAAGTGATTCAGATTATGGCTTTCAAAGGAGTTCAAATTTGTTTTTGATACTCTTCATCTTTATGGACTGCATATCCTTCCCTTAATGGATGCTTGGACTTCGGACAAGCCATCATAAATCAATCAGTTTAGGAGAATACACTCTAAATTCTTTTTAATCATATATTCAACTGTAAGCTGCCAAATATCTAGCCATCAGGTGAAGAACATATACATAATAATTATCTCTTAATATTAATCTGGCTCCAACTTGGACTGAGGGATAAGATTTAGATTTTTGTTTCTGGTGCAAAAATATGGGATTGTGTGAATAAACTGCATGATTTCATGAATAGAGGGAATTAATTTTTGCTGGACTATAATATATACGTGGAGTCTTTGGTGCTTTTGAGCTTGATTGTTTTCTTGCAAATATTTCATTACCTGACTGCAATATTATCAATGCTATTGATTGTGGGGTTTGCTCCCTGTTTATATACAGTATTTTACCACAACAAGCTTCTCTTCTTCAATATTTTTCTATTCTCTTCTTCAATCTTCTCTTCTATTGGTATAATGGATATAATCAGAGCTGACATTCACAAAGACAAGGGCCTTGGAAAAAATGGCAGACCAAGCGCTGGATGTTCCCATAAAGCTAAAAGTGATTCTCAACTATTGTTATATTATACCTATACCTAGAAGACCTGGCCACTGCCAAACTTATAAATATGGATTACAGTGTATTAAATTATACTTAATAAGAGAAATCAAATAATGGATGAAGTGGAGATAAGTGTGGCATCCGTTGAACTACTACCGGTAAATCAAAGCAGATTCTTACAAAATGCTTATTGGCATGATCTGTGTGCCTTCAACTCAGTTTTTGACTCCTGGTGACTTCTTGAACTAGTCCCTGCAGGTTTCTTGGCAAGATTTTAGAAGTGGTTTGCCATTGCCTCCTTCCTACGATTGAGAAAGACTGACTACCCAAGGTCACTCTGATAGCTTGATGTCTAAGAATAGAATAGAATAGAATAGAATAGAATAGAATAGAATAGAATAGAATAGAATAGAATAGAATAGAATAGAATAGAATAGAATAGAATTTTTTATTGGCCAAGTGTGATTGGACACACAAGGAATTTGTCTTGATGCATATGCTCTCAGTGTACATAAAAGAAAAGATACATTCATCAAGAATCATAAGGTACAACACTTAATGATAGTCATAGGGTACAAATAAGCAATCAAGAAACAATATCAATATAAATCGTAAGGATACAAGCAACAAAATTACAGTCATACAGTCATAAGTGAAAGGAGATGGGTGGAGGGAACAATGAGAAGATTAATAGTAGTGCAGACTTAGTAAATAGTTTGACAGTGTTGAGGGAATTATTTATTTAGCAGAGTGATGATGTTCAGGAAAAAAAATGTTCTTATGTCTAGTTATTCTGGTGTGAAGTGCTCTATAGCGTTGTTTTTTGAGGGTAGGAGTTGAAAAAATTTATGTCCAGGATGCGAGGGGTCTGTAAATATTTTTACAGCCCTCTCTTTGACTCATGCAGTATACAGGTCCTCAATGGAAGGCAGGTTGGTAAGCAATTGTTTTTTCTGCAGTTCTAATTATCCTCTGAAGCAGAGGTGGGTTCTAAAAAATTTTTACTACCGGTTCTGTGGCTTATTTTGTGGGCGTGGCTTGGTCTGGGGTAATGTGACTGGGTGGGCGTGGCCAACTTTTTTTTTTACTTTTAAAAGCATTTTTTTCTACAACCTTAAGAGGTTTAAAAGCCTCTGACGATCAGGCAACACAGCTGGGATCGCCAGAGGCTTTTAAAGGCATTTTTTTTTCTACAACTTCTTTGGCCAAAGAGGTTGTAGAAAAAAAATGCTTTTAAAAACCTCTGACAATCCCAGCTGAGCTGTGTGATCATCAGAGGCTTTTTTTTTTTTACTCTTAAAAGCATTTTTTTGGCCGAAGAGGTTTTAGAAAAAATGCTTTTAAAAGTAAAAAAAAAAAAAAAAGCCTCTGATGAGGTGGGTGGGGTAAGTGAGCGGCGACCGGGCCAGGGACCAGGGCATGGTCAGCCAATGTTATTACCGGTTCTCCAAACTACTACAAATTTTTACTACTGGTTCTTGCAAACCGGTGCGAACCGGGAGCAACCCACCCTGCTCTGAAATCTATGTCTGTCTTGTTGGGTTGCAGAGCCAAACCAGACAGCTAAAGACAGATCTAAAACTCATTGTCTCCTGGTTTCTAGTCTGGTGCCTTAATCACTACACCAAACTGGCTCTTTTTATTCTGTATACATTGATAATCATGATGACTATTCCCATCAAGTTAATATCACTTCCCAGCAACCATAAACGTTCTCTAGCACCAGTATAATTAGACAGACATAAAAATGGATGTGATCAAATTGATCAGATTTTCCAGAGCAGGATATAAATTTGAAGAATTTTGATAGAGATGGGCAGAATCTGCCCCTTTTATTTTCATGGATATATTTTTCTCTTTTGAGTTTAGCTCTACACTAGTAAGACACATTTCTAACCGCCCTCCTTTTTATCATTTGACAAATTTACATTCAGATTGAGTGCTATATGGTCAAGGTTTTGGAGTCATTCAGTATAAGAAATTGTGAGTATATATGAAAAACAATAACATTCTCAGTAGAAGTGGGATTCAAAGGTCCTATAAATCAACATTTATTTATATAGAAAGATTCCTTGTAATTAGCAACAGAAATATGGTGGAAATGTTTGCTACTTCTATTGTCTCCTGCATCATCCTCCAATATCTGTTCTGCAGAAAATGGGATAAACAAAAATGTTAGACCTGTGGTGGAATTCAATTTTTTTTACTACTGGTTCTGTGGGTGTGGCTTGGTGGGCGTGGCAGGGGAAGGATACTGCAAAATCTCCATTCCCACCCCACTCTGGGGCCAGCCAGAAGTGGCATTTGCCAGTTCTCCGAACTACTCAAAATTTCCGCTACTGGTTCTCCAGAACCTGTCAGAACCTGCTGAATTTCATCCCTGCGTTAGACTTATATTTACCTACAAAGAAAAGGGACAATTTCACTATGAAAATCATTACAAAATTACAGTGCAATTATAGAAAACTACCATTCTATTCATCACATTGAAAGATGCTTGAGCCTGGGGCCCCAGGTGCATGAGCGAGCCCATCTCGTGCTTTACTGGAAATGAGTTATGTTGTATATTTTATAATTTTTTTCCCAGATCATGTACTTCCATGTTTTGTCATTTATATTTTTACCCTTTTAAAATATTGTTCGCTTCCCAGAATCGTGTACTTGAGATAGGCAGCCATACAAAATCTACTAAATAAATATATGGTAGTGGAAAAGATGCAAAATACAACTATGGGATTTATTACAGTAAAATACAGTGAAATCCTATTGAATAGGTTATTAAGTGGATTAGGTTGAATCACACAGAAGACTAATAAAATAACTATAAATTATTTCCGATATCAGAAACAGTATGTCACTCAGCACTAGGTATTAGGAAACATGAATGGAGCTGTGCCATGCCTTGATTGTGGGCAGTTGATTAGTTGCTGTGAAATATAGGATGGTGGACTACAATGGTCTTTTGACCAATTCAACATGGCTCTTCTTATATTGTTTTACTAATTTAATACTTTGTTACTTCTTCCCCCAATCTGTACTCTAAGCATATATTTGCTGCAAAGAAAATGCATGTGATGACCCAGGGCACAGCAGAGAGATAACACACACAGCTGGCAGTTCAAATTGCCCCTTTATTGCTCCAAATTAACTCCAAACGCTCCTATGTTTCTGACAAGTCCTAGAACAGAATGATAACAAACCCCCACACAAACCTCAAGCAGCCTCTGGCTGCAATTAGTCCAGCCCAGCTCTGTCTGCATGGCAATAAATCCCAAATGTATTTGGCAAAACAAGAGCAAATCAAGGAGTTCAGGGAGCAAAAGATCCAGGTAATTAGTTCAGAATGCCAAAAGGAATGCAAGGACTCTTGACAACTTCAGGAACTCAGTATTTGTTCCCAACAAATGCCCCTCTCCACAGTGTCCTCTTAAGTCTCATTCCTCAGGTGTGCCTGGTGAAGATGGGCAAGGCACTTTCCTCACAAGTAGTCTGCTCCGTCTGCTCTGATCGTGCCTTCTCTGCACTCTCCATTAGGAGGGGGTGGTTCTTGCTCCTCATCTGAGCTCTGTCTCTCCTGTTCATCCTGCCTCTGTTCCTCCCTGCCTGCAGGCCTTACTAATTCCGAAAAGCCTTGCCTGGATGGACTCTGCCCTTCCCCAGTTTCCTCCAAGGCCAACAGAGCTGCCCTCTCAATCGCTGTCAGTTCTTGTTCCAGCTCATCTTCCCCAGCAGATTCAGACTCCGACGGATAATGTTGATAATGCAACATTTTTGTACCCAAAATGAAAAATCATAAATACTCTAATCCTGCTAAATAAAAACATAATGAAATAAATCATGGATCCTATTATAAAATCTATTGTATATATAATCTTCATTCTAACAACTTTAATTTCTAATTGCACAGCTTTCCAGTAATAATGTTGAGAATGTGTGTTATGTCAACAGTTTTAACAGTCATTCCCCATTGCAACCGACACTTATGCATTCATTACTGATGGGGTGTGAACATGGTGTGCCTGTTGATTACCCATTTCATTAGTAACTGAAGGGAAAAGGATGATACTAATTATAATTCAAGGCAATTACAGCAACACTTCATAGATTCCTTCAAGTTGACACAGTCTATGTACAACGGTCAAATTTTGATATGTTACTACCTACAATTACTGCAGTCTGTTCTAATATGCAATTTGTTGCTTTTAAAAAGCAAAGAACACAGTGGAATATTATAATAGCAGAGTGATTGCTGGTATGCAACAATTCCTAATTAATTTTAATTGGCTGGGTTAGACTTGTGAGGCCATTGCCTTTTGCTGAGATGTTTTTGCAGCTTCCAAGTCTACTCTATAGTTCTGCAATTTCCAAAAATTCTCTCAGCCAAGTGCTAACCAAACCTGATATTACTTAACTTCTTTTTTATTTTTTATTATTTTCAAAATTAAAATACAGAATAAAAAAATATAGTTCAAAAGTGTATAAAACAAAATATCAAGCGTACACATAAATGTTTCCCCTGGCTAATAATAATATTGTCTGTTTACCCCCTTCCCCACAAAATAGGTTCACATCAGTATTTGCAAAATTGCTATATATAACATTAAAAAAAATCACAGCTGTATATAATTATTATCAATCAACCAATTTGATCTACCCCCTATCTACCATATATATATATATATATATATATAAATAAAACCCATTTAATAATCCCAATCACTTGAAAGCTGTCTGGTAATAATCCATTGCTGTATTTAATTTACAGAAAGTCCACAAGCAGCTTCTATTTTCTCACAAGACAACCATTCTCTCTGATCCATCCAGGATCAAAACCATTGATTGATTCTTGATAATAAAAACAGTTCCCAAGTTTTCATCTTTGCTTTTCTGTAAAATTATGAGTGGAATCTTTCCACAGTTGCTTCTCACTTTTCAGAAAAGAAGATCTTCATTGAGAATATATCCATAATATTTGTTGTTCAATAAATCTTCCCACAAATTGGAACCCAAATGTATCTTGACAGACATCCTCTGACTTCATATGTGTCTGCATTCCACAACTCCATCAACTTCTCTGAGAACATCAAGTTCATTAATGCCCAGTCAACCTCCTCTAACAAATCTCCAATTTTCAAACAAAGCTCCTTCTCTTTCAAGTCTGTTAACAGCAAATTAACTACCAGTCCATCCAATTGTATAGCTGGTTTAGCTATTTTGGGGATTCCAATACTGCTCAACTTCAAAGTGTAGAGAAAATTATCCAGGTGCTGCCACCTGCTGAGAAACTATTAAAGAATATATACTAAATTAAATATATCATTCCACTTTGAACAAGTTAGCAAAAATATGAATGCTTTTGGCAAATGAGATGATAGGTGGAAGGTGTGGGTGAAAGAATAAGGTATTTAATTTTCAGTGATAACCTAGAAATGAATGGACCCACAGTTTTCATTTATGTTTATTAAATTCTCATATAATATATTGCACATTTATGTATGGGATGCTTATTAACTGGAGAAAATATCTTTTATGAATCTTAATTGTTATTTTATTGTATAGATATAATATTATAGCTCCAAAATAAATCACAGTAATACTTGAAGAGGAAACATATCTCTGCTTATTTTATTATTAAGTGGTTGGTGAATGAAATGGAATTTTTGGTACCTTTGTGGAAGTGTTTTTTTTTTTTAAAGATACAGTATTTGATGTTTAGCAACCCTCTCTCTATGAGATGCAGAAAAGATTTATGCTATCCACAGTTCTGAATAGTCTGAGAAATTATCTTGAAAAATTAGAAATCACTTTAGAAATTATGAAAAATTATCCAGGCAGAGAAATCTTGTTTCTGTATTTCATGAAGTTCCAAAGCTCACTATCACTTGTAGGCTCAAACAGCTTTCCTCACCTTCCACCCAGTTTGTGGAAGGATCATTTCAACACATTTTCTATCCTGAATAGTTGGAGAAAGACTCTCTCTCTCTCTCTCTCCCTCCCTCCCCCCCCCTCTCTCTCTCTCTCTCTCACACACACACACACACACACTAATAACTGACATATAAACATGGCTAGATTTTTAGGTATCACATTAGATGATGTTAGGCCAGTTTCTTCACATTTGCAGAAAAACCTGTTTCTCTATCTAAGCATCAACCTTGACTCCTCCATTGCTAAGCTCATCATCTGCATTCTTAAAGATTTCATACTGTTTGAACTTGAATTCATTTGAATTTTTTCAGGGCTCATTCATTCTTTACCTGATCTCTTACTGTTTTACTACGTACATTTCTTAGGTAACCCATTCCCATTCAACTTTCTTTTTATGTTTTATCCTAACATACCCAAATCATTTCTATATAACAAAATGGGAAGAATCTGTTTTTATAGGATTTCCTTTTTCCATTTCCTTTTTTGTTTTTGACAAATATTCATTCCTCAAAACAATCCATACACTATTAACTACCTTGCAGCCATCATTTATATAATTTTAATTTTCTCCATCTATTTTCCCTTCTCTTCTCTATAAATATTTTACCAAGATATATACAGACACATACATACATACATACATACATACATACATACATACATACATACATACGTATACAATGGTAGTTCATACAACTGCCTAACATGCAGGCAGCCCAAGTTCGAATCCAAGTAAGGGTATGGCTAGCTGATGAGAGCTATATATGTTTTCTGAGGTTTTCGCGGGTATTTGTATGTATGTCTTTGGTTATTTGGGTCTTCTCCCACGTAAAATTGGAAGTGTCTTGGCGACGTTTCGACGAAGTCTCATTCGTCATCTTCAGGCTGGTGTTCTCGGCTTCGTGCTTCCAGGAGCAATGTGAGATCGCAGCTGTCTCTTCCTTTTAACTGCTAGTGGGGGTGTGAGCTCACTGGGTGGCTCACTGCCGACGCCTTAAAAGGCAGAAATAGCTATCTGAGTCTCCCAGAGAGCAACACAGAGTTGCAGTTTGTCAGCAGACAAAAGGCCCAGAAACTGGTGAATGAGATTTCACAGAACCTAGGTCTGTAGAACAACTAAGTTTACGTAGGTAAAACCTGGCTAGAAAGAATATGCACATAAAAGCCTACGAAAAAGAATATATATATATATATATATATATATATATATATATATATATATATATATATATATATATATATATATATATATATATGTGTGTGTGTGTGTGTGTGTGTGTGTGTGTGTGTGTGTGTGTGTGTGTGTGTGTGTGTGTATGTATTTCTCTTTAGCCAGATTCTTCCTACGTAAACCAAGATTTTTATGCAGCCCTAGTTCAGTGAAATAACAATCCACTAGTTTCTAGGCTTTTTTCAGGCCTAGAAGGTCCATTGGGTCCATTGGGAGACTAAGGAGACTGGGCAGCAGGGTACTTACTGGCTGCCTGAAAAAAGCCTAGAAACTAGTGGATTGTGTTTTCACTGAACTAGGGCTGCATAAAAATCTTGGTTTACGTCGGAAGAACCTGGCTAAAGAGAAATACACATAAAGGCCTACTAATTTGTCAGCCGACAAAACAGCTTTTCCAGCATTCACACCTCAGCTCACATCTCCAATTGCCAATTAACACACCTTTAATGTTATCAATGTTCTTTATATGTTTAGCCATAACATACGGCTAAACATATAAAACATTGATGGCCATGGACCTGACCCAGTTAGTTCAAGGCCCCATTCACACAGGAGGACACACTCTGGACTTAATTTTTGTCTCTGGTCAGTGGTTGAATGATCTAGGAATAGGGGATTTAGATATTAAGCCCTTGTCATGGACAGATCATTCCCTCCTTCACTTAGACTTCCGAGCCGCTTCCCCTCGCCGCAGGGAGACGGAACCGACCAGGTGGTTCCATCCCAGGCGCCTGATGGATCCTGATAGGTTCCTGATGGAGTTTGGGCCATTTCCTGAGACTCTGGCACTTGACTCGACTGAAGACCTGGTGGCCGCCTGGGATAGGGCGGCCACCAGGGCTTTAGACCACATCGTGCCTTTGCAGCCTCTGACCCGATGTCGATCTCAATTGGCTCCTTGGTTCTCCAAGGAGCTGAGAGAGATGAAACGTCGGAAAAGATGCCTAGAGAGTGTCTGGAGGACTAGTAAATCTGAATCCGACCGAACACTGGTGAGGTCTTATATCAAGACCTACCTAGTGGCGATAAAAGTGGCAAAATTTAACTATCTGCATCTGCAGAGAACCGCCCAGCCGCTCTGTTTAGGGTGACCTGTTCCCTTCTTTGGGGCGGAGCACGGGAAGACCCCTTGCAGGGTCGTGCTGAGGAGTTTGTGCAGTTCCTGCATGATAAAGTCTCTCTGATTCGGGATGGCTTGGACTCTGACTGGGTGAGTCCAGTGGGGGATATGGGGGTAGGTTTTCAGAACATTATCTGGGAAGAGTTTGACTCTGTGGCTCCTGAGGACATGGACAGGATCCTGGGTAGGCTTAGTGCTGCCACATGTTTATTGGACCCGTGTCCCTCCTGGTTGGTACTGGCCTCCCGGGAGGTTACACGAGGCTGGCTCCAGAGGATTATAAATGCTTCTCTGAGTGAAGGGACCTTTCCTGCCACCTTGAAGGAGGTGGTGGTGAGGCCCCTACTCAAGAAGCCTTCCCTGGACCCGGCTGTATTAGCAAATTACCGTCTGGTCTCCAACCTTTGCTTTGTGGCAAAGCTTGTTGAGAGTGTGGTGGCACGACAGCTCCCCCAGTACCTGGATGAAGCTGTCTATCTGGACCTGTACCAGTCGGGCTTCAGACGGGGGTACAGCATGGAAACAGCATTGGTCGCATTGGTGGATGATCTCTGGAGGGCTCGGGACAGAGGTTGTTCCTCTGTTCTGGTCCTATTAGATCTCTCAGTGGCTTTTGATACCATCGACCATGGTATCATGCTGCAGCGGTTGAGGGGGTTAGGAATAGGGGGCACCATGTTGTGGTGGTTCTCCTCCTTCCTCTCCGATCGCTCGCAGTTTGTGTTGGTAGGGGGGCAGAGGTCGACCTTGAGGCGCCTCGCTTGGGAGGTGCTACAAGGGTCGGTTCTCTCGCCCCTTCTGTTCAACATTTATGTGAAGCTGCTGGGCGAGATCATCTGTGGTTTTGGGGTGAGGGTACATCAGTACACTGATGACACTCAGCTGTACATCTCCACCCCAGACCACCCCAATGATGCCCTTGACATGATGTCCCGCTGCCTGGAGGCCGTATGGGTCTGGATGGGGAGAAATAGGTTCAGACTCAACCCTTCCAAGACTGAGTGGCTGTGGCTATCGGCGTCCCGGTATAGTCAGCTGACGCCATTGCTGTCTATGGGGGTAAATCTCTACCCCCGACAGAGAGGGCTCACAATCTGGGTGTCCTCCTGGATGCACAGCTGTCTTTAGAAGAGCATATGACACCCGTGGCCAGAGGGGCTTTTTATCAGGTCCACCTGATTCGCCAGTTGTGTCCCTTTCTGGACCGGGACGCCTTGCGCACAGTCACACCCTTGTTACCTCCCAGCTGGACTACTGTAATGCTCTCTACATGGGGCTCCCCTTGAAGAGCACTCGGAGGCTCCAACTGGTCCAGAATGCGGCCACGCGGGTAATTATGGGTGCAACTCGTTGCGCCCATGTAACACCACTCCTGCATGAGCTGCACTGGCTCCCAGTGGTCTTCCGGGTGCAATTCAAGGTGCTGGTTACCACCTTTAAAGTGCTCCATGGCTCAGGACCTGGGTACCTACGAGACCGCCTTCTGCCACTGATAGCCGCCCACCGACCAGTTCGCTCCCACAGAGAGGGACTCTTCAGGGTGCCATCGGCCAAATTATGTCAGCTGGCGACACCCAGGGGGAGAGCCTTCTCTGTGGGGGCACCTGCCCTTTGGAATGAACTGCCCCCGGACATATGCAAGATCTCTGACCTCTGAGTTTTCCGCTGTGCTCTTAAGACCTTGCTCTTCCAACAGGCAGGGCTAGCTTCATAACTGAGTTTTAAATTCGGAATTCTTAAATTTTGGGGGGTTTTAGCTAATTGGCCTTGAATGTAATACTTTTAATAATTTTTAAATTTAAATTGTGATATTTGTATTGTGTTTTTACCTGGCTGAACACCGCCCCAAGTCCTTTGGGAGAGGGGCGGTATAGAAATAAAATTATCTTATTATCCTATCCTATAAATATAATAAATAACCAAAAGAATCTCAAAGATCCTTGTCTTACGTAGTGCCCAGCAGGAGTAGGAGAAGAAGAACCTGGATTCTGATTGGATTAACCATATTGCTATCAGAGTTCTCTTTTCCAGTGTTTGTGTGCATTTGTACATTCTGCAGCGGGTGGGGGGGGTAAGCTTTCTAGCATTACCTTTCATTTTCTGCATGACCCCAAATAACTTTACAAAAATTTTGTAACAGTTAAATACAGTTGACATCTACAACAATTTTAGGCAAAATTAATTGGTGTATCATCAGCTAAAAGGCATATTGAATGAAAGGCAAGCTTAAAAAATAGTTAATTTTATGACATCATTTGAACTTTTCTGCCCTGAATCTTTCAAAACTAATTGTATGTTGTAAAATACAGAATCATTTGAGACACGAGGAACTTACTTAGGCATTTTGGACTTCAACTTCTGTAATTCTCAGTCTGTATATCCAAAAGCAAAACTATGTCTGCTCCATTCAACTTCAGACTACATGAGAACATTAATCAAACACAGAATAATTTACACCACTATAATAAATATCTTTAGCTAGAAAATTATTCTTAATAGAATAATAGAATTGGAAGGGACTTTGGAAGTCTTGTAGTCCAACCTCGTACTCAAGCAGGAAAGTCTATAGCATCTCAGACAAATCGTTGCCAAATCTCTCCTTAAAAATCTTCAGTGTTGGAGCACCCACAACTTTTGGAGGCATCTCATTCCACTCATTAATTGTTCTAACTGTTCGGAAATTTCTCCTTAGCTTGATTCTCTCCTTGTTTAGTCTCCATCTATTGCTTCTTGCCCTGTCTTCAAGTCCTTTGGAAAATAGGTTGACTTCCTCTTTGTGGCAGCCCTCAAATATTGGAATACTGCTATCATGTCACGCCTAGTCCTTCTTTTCAGTAGACTAAACAAACCCAATTCCTACAACCGCTCTTCATATCTTTTAGCTTCCAGTCCCCTAATCATCTTTGTTGTTCTGCACTCATTCTAGAATCTCAATATCTTTTTGAGAAGAAGGAAGAGAAGCCTTGTTTTGGCATACATAATTTATTATATGTAGGTATTTTACTTTTTTTTTTTTCAAATAATGGATTCAGTTAAGTAAGTCCTTCTCAAGTGGCCTAAGATTCTTTCTTCTTTAAACAATAACAAATAGTGAGATTCTCTTCATATTCAGGGGAGCAAAATGAGTCCCCAGTCTGAACCTTCTTGCATTGCTCTTTGAATAAATAGGTCAAACATCTATCAAGGAAAATTGCCCATTGTGAGCAATTGCTCTAAATTCAAAAATCCCCTTTGTATATCTAAGTTTTAATTAAGCCACATATTTAACCTTTGTAGACACAATTTGAGTTTGTGAAGTACATTCTTAAATTTCTCTGGGGAAATATATCTGTTAGGAATTTATCTGAGCAGTATTTTGCATTTAAATTATTTTCTAAAGCAGAAAGTACAAATAAAAAGTTGTTTGAGCAAATTAAAACTAATATTACCAAAACAGTCCAAAGTTAGATCATCAAGAATCACCATCATAGATGCAAGCAAATCATGAACAAATGTATAAATCAAGGATATAAAATATAAAATAAAATAATAGCATAACTGATTTATCTGATCTACAGTTATTAGAGATAAGTGAACTTCCTATTCAAAATGGTTCATGTGTCTCTAACATGAATTCTTCCTTTATACCTTTTGCAATGTAATATTAATGTAATAGTTTGTATTTCATATTTGAAAGACATTTATGAGCAGATAATCTGAGTTAATGCTCTCTTCTCTCCAAAATTATAAAGTATTCTTGTGTCAAACACCCTTATCAAAATATGTGTTCCTGAGATAGATTCATGTAGCAAAACCGTACACCGTTATCTGAATTATCTGTGCAGTATATTTTTTAAATAACTTTCTGCTCACTTTCCAGACATCTGTTTAGCCAAGAATCAAACAAGTTATTTATGATCTAACACTCCTCATTTTATGGTTCCACCTGGTTCTGAGTTCCACTAATAAGGTGTCATGAAGTAACAGGGTCATAGTTAGGTTAAGTAATGTGGAATGCTTTCTAC
Source organism: Pantherophis guttatus (assembly GCF_059756535.1). Taxonomy (NCBI): domain Eukaryota; kingdom Metazoa; phylum Chordata; class Lepidosauria; order Squamata; family Colubridae; genus Pantherophis; species Pantherophis guttatus. The sequence continues at coordinate 314,131,839 of NC_142063.1, forward strand.
CAAAAGACCTGTCAGCTTCCCCCCCACCCTGTATTCTTTTGTAGATAGGATTAGCCTGTATACCAAAATGCTTTTTCATTCAGTTTTTCTGTATTTGATTTTCTCAGATGCTTTTCCAAATTAAATCATGCAGATGGTGCTTCTTCTGTCACACAAAATTATCCATGGAAGATCTCCACATGATTTAAAATCTGGACTGAACAGAATTTACTTGTATAGAATCCTCTACAAACAGAAGAGGCTCTTCAGTGTATGTGAAAGTTGATGAAATACTGAGTGAGCAAACAGGAAGAGCAAAGCAGAGTTCAAGCGGAGGAAGAGACAAAGAAGGGAAGACATTAGCCAAAGAAGCATTTGCTCTGTGGATTGTCCTTTTAGCTGTGAAGGACCACAGAGTTATGTCCTACATAACTGAACAATGAATTATAATGCAGAATATACTGCATTATAACTCGTGACAGCTACTAGCTAGCCATTGTAGGTGTCTGAGTGACTGTTTCCTGCTGAATGAAATAGAAATAGAATAACAGAGTTGGAAGGGATCTTGGAGGTCTTCTAGTCCAACCCCCTACCCAGGCAGGAAACCCTACACCACTTCAGACAAATGGTTATCCAACATCTTCTTAAAAACTTCCAGTGTTGGAGCAGTCACAACTTCTGGAGGCAAGTTGTTCCACTGATTAATTGTTCTTCAGGAAATTTCTCCTTAGTTCTAAGTTGCTTCTCTCCTTGATTAGTTTCCATCCATTGCTTCTTGTCCTGCCCTCAGGTGCTTGGGAAAATAAATTGACCCCCTCTTCTTTGTGGCAGCCCCTGAGAAGGTTAATGTGTTTAATGTGGAAGTTTAAAGGGTGGTGTCCTTCTGTGAGAAATGTTCATATTTAGTTAACCTGATAGCCTGAAGATGAAATGTGGAAAAAAAGAACCTTTAATTGAAAGTGCTATTAGACACAAAACTGAAGATAAATTCTGTAATCATGAACTGCAACACTTATGGCATTTTGTGTTCCTACCTGAAAACAACTTGACATATATTTTTATATCTGAAATGTTTTTCAGGTCTCGCAAAAAGAAATGGCAGTGCTCCAGAACAGGAGATAGGACAGTCGATTCTTGAAGGCCTGACAGCAGTGGCATTCACTGAGGGGGGAGACAAGAGGGGTCAGAATGGTGAAAGAAGTGACACTGTATTGTGTCATAAGCTTTGTCTCTTTCATATATGTACTGCAATGTCACACAGATGTAAAAAAAGGGGTGGCATATACACTACAGTCTGTAACACTGCTTTCACTATTCTGACAAAATCAGCAGGCTTTTGTAGATGCTCAGTGAAGATCTGTAAACCAGAAACATGCAGGAAGTGGGAAGAAGAACTGACTTCTAAGGAACAGGACGACCAAGTAATCCAATTCTGTAGCCATGCTATCAGAAAAAACTAGGATTAAGTAGGAATTAAAGCTGAGAAAAGATATCAAGGCAAAGAAAAACGGTTCCTTCATTTGAAATATAAGGTAGAAAACATTGTCCCTATGTCAGCTGCTCTGTGAAGATAGCAAAATGGTACCAGACAACAATAGCAGTAGCAGCAGCAACAAAACAATATATTATTTTGGCTCAATCTTTTCTACAAAGAAGGTATGTGTTTCATTAGCAGTCGTGAGGAACAGAAGATGAAGGGGCAGGATTGAAGCCAGACATTACTAGAAACAGGATCAGGGAATGTCTATTTACTTTAAGTAGTTAAATCTTGAGGATTAGATTATTGCATTTTGAGAGGTTCTTCCTGGTAATATGGCTCAATCTCTATCCATTATCTTGTCTTGGAGAACTTGTTATGTATCAGAAGGTTCCTTCTCAGTGTAGGGAATTTCAGGAAATGTGAAGCTGGCCTTATAAGAAGGCAGTTGGTTACACTTTAGAAGGATTGTCAATAGCAGAACACAGCAGCTATTGAATTCTTATTTTTTCATGAGTGAAACTGACTACCCTCTGGGTCTGAATGAAGCATTGTTCTTATTGCTCCTTGCAGGGAACACTGTGGAAGACATTTGGAATTCCATGGATTGATGAAACCCATGAACTTCCTTGAAAAAGAAGAGTTTCCATGGTGATTAGTGATTCCCTACTCAGAAGAACTGAGGTGGCTGTGCATAAACCTGAGACAATGTTATGGTTGGCATCTAGGTTGTGTTTACAGAAAATATTCCAATCCATCAACAACTATTCTTTTCTCTTTTCTCTTGATTCATGGAAAACAAAAAACATGACCAAAAAAGACTCTGAAAGACTCCCCAGAGACTAGAAAGCCTGTTCAGAAAAATGGAAGAAGTGGGAACACAAGCAGCTTTTTCATAAAATCTGCCACAGAATGGAAAATAAATGTTCTTATAAGTCTCAGAAAATTAAGTGGGGTTTTGAGATGTTTGCTTCTGTCTCTCATTAGCTTTTCAGCTTTGCTAACTTTATAGACTCAGAAACTTGCCAGATGTTCTCCTTTTTTGTTGTATTTGATTCTGCTCTTCTCTTTTTGGAAACTTCAACCACTGGATTAACTGAACAGCTGCAACCCTCTTTCTAGCAGCATTTGATTCTTTCATTTCATAATTTAAACTTTTCTGTAATCTCTCACACAGATATACTGCAACACCTTTTCTTCTGATATCTAGCACTTTCGCACCCTCCAAAAAGACCTCAACTTTCACTTGTCCAAACAGCCACTGAAAAGTTATTAAAGACACCGTGTCTCTATTTAAACCTTCTCGGCTCTATCTCTCACCTTCTAGAAAGACAAGGAGGTGATGTGCAGTTTAGAGAGTTTACATGCAAGACATGAGATACCCCAACATACGGTATGTGTTGAGTCATCCTATCACAGAAAAGTAAATGTTGATAGAATGTAGGTCAGATGCTAGTGGCTTGATATCCTGAAGAAGAAAGATGTCCCAGAAGATAGTAAATCCTATGAAATGAGATACTGAAAACTTAGTCACAAGCAGTTCCATTTATTTCTATGAATAGTAAGATTCAGCAAGGAATATATAATGGTGATTCCTTATCAATAGATATATCTAATCTTAACCTGTTGTGGACTTGAGAGATCTTGGGATCTTTTTTGAGTGAAGGAGCTTCTGGACATAGACCAACCAGGTAAAAAAAAAAAAGGAGGGAGGGAGGGGAGGGCATAGAACAATAATTTTCAGAAGTCTGCTTCTGAAATTTATTAGACTTTTTTTTTTTTTGATAACTAGGCTGCCAGCTGTGATGCTCGCTGCCATGGAAACAGGCATCACTGGCAACAGGGCAGATTGTCCTAAATTAATCACTATTTTATAAAAGTATGGTTCCTATTTTATAGAGTTGTTAGTTTAAGGCTTGATTTTTGAGCATAGCATTCTCACTTCCTGTTACTACTTCAATGGCTGGGATGTTAAATTTAAAAATATGTATCACTGATCTTTATCTGTCTGCCTCAACACCCAACACACTATTTCTGCTTTGCACTTATTTATCCTTTTAGTTGTTGGCCAGCAATCATCTGGATGAAGTGGAAATTGAATGGTTGTCTCATGTTAGTTTTCACTGATTTATTAGTCAACCAATGAAAAATATACTGCCCTTTCAGGCCCATTTACAATAAAATAATAACCTCTACATTATAAATAACCTTATAGGAGCCAGCAAAAAAAAACAAAAACAAAACAAAACTGCAGAAACTTTATATGCATTCAGAATGCCTTGGTTTAAATCTACGGTTTAAATTTAGAATCTAAAATACCAGTAAGCACGGAACAGTTCCCTGATGAAGTGTATCCCAAATCTAAAGACATATAAATAAAATACCCAACACTCTATAGCTGTGATGGTGAACCTATGGCATGCGTGCCACAGGTGGCACAAGTAGCCATATTGGTGGGCACACGAGCGTTGCCCTAGCTCGGCTCCAGCATGCATGTGCACGCTGGCCAGCTGATTTTTGGGCCTTCTGGGTCCAATGGAAGTCGGCAAATAGGCTGTTTCCAGCCTCCGGGGAGGTGGGGAAGGCTGTTTTTGCCCTCCCCAGGCTCCTAGGAAGCCTCTGGAGCCTGGAGAGGGCAAAAAATGGGCCTACTGTGCCCACCGTACCATCACATGCCAAAAGCAGGGGGAGCATGGGGGGTCACGCACATATGTGTGAATTATAGAATTATGGGTGTGAGCACGCACGCGCGCGACCACGCCACACTCCCCCAGCTTTTGGCACGTGATAGCAAAAAGGTTAGCCATCACTGCTCTATAGTTTCCTTGTGTACTTCTGATAAGGAAAAGTCTTGGAGAACAAATGCAAAATAACATAGAATATGGACAGACTAGTAATAGGGAAGGCAACCTTTGTTCATTTGTTTCCCAAGTGATTTAGGTCTTGACTTTATCTATTCCATAAATATAAATATGACATAAAGCTATTTCTGGGGCCCATTCACATACTTTATATGAGACAACCTATGTGTACAAATCAGTTCTAAAGACGTTACTAGATTCTGTAGGTCCTTTGAGGCTGATTTGATTAAATTCTGGTTCATTTATGGTATTGAGGGGGAAAAAAAAACCTGTGAGAATAAGAACAGTTCTGCAGCATAAACCCTGGAGCTAGGACTACTAGTCTACGGTTTCTTGGCTCTCACAATCTATTGCTAAAATCAAGGCTTCCTGATAACTAGTCACAATTTCTCCATGTTTTAAAACAAAGTAAGGGACTGGATAGCCATTTGTCCAAAATGGTACAGGGTCTCTGGCTTGAGCAGGGAGTTGGGTTAGAAAAACTTCAAGGTCCCTTCCAACTCTTCTGTCCCCACTCCCTACCCTTGGCAAACAGGAAAGATGGTAAGGCAGTGACATAGATGGTGGCACGACCTGAGTTAGGAAAAGCTGGAGAATTACACTGGCAATAGCAGTGAAGCAATTTGCAGTGTTCTGTGAAAATGTGTCTGAGGCTTTGGGAGCTATGTGGAAGTGCCTTAGAGAATACAAGTGGCTGTAATGTGTTTAATTAGACTTAGATTCCCACTGATTAGCTGACTATAGGTATAAAACAAAAACCTATATGGATCAAGTGAACAGTGTGGCTCAGCACAATTAGGAAAAAGGAAACGTCTCAAGTCCTGGTGAAATTTTATACAGAGTTTCCAAACACAATAGCCTTTTACAATAGAAGATATTTTCCACCAGCCTTTGGCATATCCTCTTCTCATTTTTCTGGTGTTTATTGCCTTTTTTTCTTTATCATCAACATAATTTGCCCAATCTCACACACTACAGCTTTAGTGAAACTAAGCTGGCCACCAATTACAGGACAATTTAAGATGGGCAGGAAAAGAGAAAAGAACTTCCAGTTTACATAAACTCATTTCCTATAGTTGGCAGCCTAATTTTAGAAACAATTTGCCAATGTATTACGCCCCTAGGTGGAGAGGAAAAATGACAAAAGTCTGTAAGGATGGGGGCAATGAATGTATCTATACTGCATGGCAGGGGTAAAATCCAGTAGGTTCTGACAGGTTCTGGAGAACCGATAGCGGAAATTTTGAGCAGTTCAGAGAACCAGTAGCGGAAATTTTGAGTAGTTTGGAGAGCCGGCAAATACCACCTCTGGCTGGCCCCAGAGTGGGATGGGAATGGAGATTTTGCAATATCCTTCCCCTGCCACACCCACCAAGTTACACCCACCAAGCCACACCCACAGAACCCGTAGTAAAAAAATTTGGATTTCACCACTGCTGCCTGGGTTGGAACAGTTAGTACTACACTGAAAATGCCTTTGATAAGCTCCCTTAGGTCTGAGGATCTCAGCTCCTGGCTCCCCCAACAAAAGGAGAAAACCTATCTTGGTGTTTGGAATGATATTATTGTGAACCTACCTTTGTAGACTCACCGGATGGCTTGTTTGTGTGATACATTTGATTCATACTGTTCCTTTCCCCTGTACTCAAGGTAGCCACCAAATTTGAAAAACAAGCATAGAACATTTTATTTATTTATTTAGAACATTTAGATAGCCACCCATTTCTCAACCAACTCTGGGTGTTTAATATAAACTGTTAAAATATAGATATGAATATTAAAATTATTCCAAAAAAATCCTGGGGAAAGAGATATAGTTAGTGATTTTTCTAAATGGTGAGGAGCAATTGCAAGTCCTTAGGGGCACATTGGTACATGGAGGTATCACATAAGAAGCCTCCACGACTATCCACCACCCCAATACTAGAAAAATTGCCTTCTGACTGCAGGACCATCTTTAACAGAGTTTTTTTTTATAGAATGTATACATCTACAGCTGGCCAGCTGACATCAACTTACATACCAACCAGCATTTCAATTTTAATACACATTTCTCAAGTAGACAGTCATGTACACAAAGGGCAGATTTCCCCCAGCTATTACTCTTAACTAGAATCTATTTAAAAATAAATCAAAATTTGAAGAGGAAACCAAGGAAGAAGTTGTGGATCAAGGCTGTGACAAGCAGAGCCTTTGTCCCCCCAAATGGCCATTGATTAAAGTTTGGATCACTTGGGGAATCTGCTCTTACATAGCTCCAGGGACTGAGATGCTTTGGGTATTGCTGCCCTAATCCTTTCATTGCTTTTACTCTGCCCTTCATAGCTGCCATTACTATGTTCTTCAGTTAGGTCCCCTGCCAGAATCTGGCCTCTCATTATCTGAATCATGTCACATCTGTTCAGGCTCACTGTCTTCTGAAGCTGCTACAGGGACCTGATTCACTGCTGACTCTGGAGGCTGACAGCTTGCCTGGTCTGCTTCTTCAGCCTCTGACTCTGATTTCACCCTCCAACATTGCCAGTGAAAGCACTAATGGAAATTTGAAAGAAATTCTCAAGCACCATGGAAGATTTTAAAAATGAAGCTTAGTTGAGAGGAGAAGAAAACAGACATTTCCAGGTATAGCCTTATGAATAACCCATACTGAAGGAGTTATCTATCCATGCTGAACATAAACGATTAAAATGTATCAGAGCAAAAATAAGGAAGGGAAAAACTATCCTTTCTGTTTTTTTCCACAGAAATGAACTTTGGCCAAGCTTCTCTTGGAGAAGTGGAAAACTAAACACCACAAAGGTAGTGAAGAATATTGGGAGATGTGCCTTTCTTATTTCTTTCTATCTCTACATTATTTATCTGAGAAATGTGATTTTGCTCTAGCACAGAACATTCTGCTTCAGGCACTTGGTTTGTACTTTTCAATTATTTTTAAAAAGTTTAGGGGTTGCAGACCCTGGTAATATTTCTCATCCTTTGGAATACGTAATAAATGTCAGAATATACAGTTCAAACATAAATAGCAGCTACTTATCATAGATATGCATGTTTGTTCACAGTATCTGCCAAAGAGGTTCACATTTTAATGAAGTGATTTGTTTTGCTTAAGAGACTTTGATTATTTTCCTTCTTTCCTTCCTTGATCTTTTTGAATAACACTTCTCGAAGCCTACAAGAAGATAAAACCATGGAGATAAGGAAGGGATGAGCAGGGTGATTCAATGTATCCTTATTTATTTCCATTCACTCAGAATGTGGACAGCATGTTATAAAATAAATAGATGGGATACACATTGCTATATTTCTATCTATGGGTAGGAATGTTGTGTTTACTATGTTAATTAAAATGACAGGTAATAGAAAAGATAGTTTAAAAGATATTACATGGCTGTCAAGAAACATGCTGAAGATTCTTCATAGGATTACCTGGATTTTTTGCACAAGTGTGTTCATACGAAAGAGCTGATATTGGCTGTAGTATTGTGTTTTATTTTACATTATTTAAAATGCAGTATTTATTATGAGCAAAATGTTTCTTATAGCGTGTGTATGTAGATGCACATAATTTCATATTGTTATTACTCCCTTTTTAAAAGGTTTGCGATGAGCTAAAGATAGTTTCTGCACTTCAGCAATTCTTCTTTGTGGCTAACATCTAAGTGTAAAAACTCCCAAACTGAGCCAAGTTCTGCTTCTAATTCTTTTCTTAGAGAAGTTCTTGGGTGAACTTCTGTTCTCTTGGGTAGAAGAATATGCAACAGCCTAATGTCACTCTCAGGTTATGTAGCAGATGAAATATTTGGATTTCAAGCAGACTTTTAAGCTTACCAGCCAGGATAACCAAAGGATGAAGGAAATGATTATCCATGATAATAACTGGTGGGAAATGCTCCTAGTTGTGATAGTGGCTCATAGTGGCTCATAGTGGAACATAGTGGCAGGCAGAAAAACTACATTTCAGCTGGAAGCAGTTTGAGCGCAGAGCGGTTTGAGCTCTGCCCCAAGTTTTGATCTGAACACCTGGGAATTTTGCAGATCCAAATGCGACCATTTTGACTTGAGGTGCCTTGCCATAAAGAGAGGTGTTTTTAGCCAACTATATAAAATGTTCTTTTTTCTCCTATTTGAGTTAGACACAGAAAATTGAGGGTACAGAGTAGGTCTAATTTTGGGCTATCAATGTTCTGACCTAGGCTTCCCAAGAGCATGAAACAGGCTTCTTGTCCCGACAAAAACCCCTTTTTATTAAGTTACTGTGAATTCCTCTCATTCACGTCCAGCAAAGTCTTTCAAGGGAGAATTTACAGTTGCAGATCTTATCTGGCTTGGAGAGCTGCCAGGCCGATATCTTCAAAAATTGGCAAGAAATCTCTGAGACCAATTAAGCGAACTAATTGTCTCCTGCAAACTCCACTCCCCTTTTCCTCCTCTTTTATTCCCTCTGGGAAGGGCCATTCATTGTCCACCTGTGGCCTTACTCCCAAGTTGACCCTTGTTCTTTAGATGTTCCCTTTGACTGGCAATTCTGTGCACGCGCACACTGGGAATAGGCTTCAGCTGTTCGTCTGCCTCATTGATGTCTGACTCCAAAGGCAACTGATAACTGATATGGCCCTGGCCCTCTCTCTGCCTCTGATGCAGAGCCTTCATCAGAGCCTTCCCCAGACTCCAGGACTGCCCATGTTCCTCCCCATCTCCTCACTGTCTGAATCTGCTGCCAGCTCTGCTGGCCGCTGGTGGGCCACAACAACCAATGCCCATTGGTACATTCTCATCAACTAGGGCTGTAAGCAAGATGATGTCCTTCAGGGCAGGTGATATGATGGCATCTTATCACCCGTATCTAGCTTCTCTATGGACCAGCTCATCTTCCTTAAAAGGAACATCTCCTTGAAGACTTCCCTGACCTGCCATTGGAAGAGAACTAAGTAGTTCATTCCAGATTACTGGCAGATACGGTTCAGAAATGCCCTCTAAATGATACCCATATAACTTATCTGGCTGTCCTTTTCAGTCTTGTAGCAACAATTTAAGTCCAGAACTTCAATATTCTTTTCTCTAAAATATAGCCCATCAGTCCCTCAGCCCCTGCAATTAAGAACTGGGTATGACTAACCATGGACATTGGGACATTCTATGTAAACATATTATTCCATACCAAGGTGGGGGAAGAGAAGAACATAAGAAATCACCTTATATTAAGTAGCAGCATCAGTCTGTAAAGCTCATTATGTAATAAATGGCAGTGTCTCTCAAGAGCTTTGATCAGGAGCCTTTTTCCAGCTCTTATAAAGGAATTGAGGCTTATACCTCTCGCTATCTTAACTGGCAGGATTTGTAACATCTGCATGGTATAAATATATGCTTATGTCGACGTAATCAATAAGCAGCCCTCTTGCAGAAAACTGCTAACTTCTTGGCTTTTTTCACATTATTTAAATGCCTTGGGTCCTCCCCACAACCTTTCACTTATTATTAACATGTCAATGCTGTTTTCTCCATCTCTTGAAAGTTCCTTAAACACCCTGTAGAAACTGCTTTCCCAGTTAGGCAGCCTACAAAGTAAATCAATGTTGATACAGGAAAATATCCAGAAAAGGCCAATCAATGTACAAATATAAACTATATAGTTTGAAGGAAATTTTGACATACATAGTTTGTATGTATTCATGGATGCATGTTTTCCTAGAAACTATCATGATAATATATGTTTAATTAGTCCTGGCATTAAAACTGGTCTTATTATTTCCCACTTTTTGAATTACATCAAGATAATTTTCTCCTAATTGCCTTTTCCTTTTCCTCTCAAAGGTTACTGTTGGCATCTATGGAAAAGCTCCCTAAACCTTTGAGAGCAAGCATAATCAAAACTTTTTTTTTTTTAAAGTGTTCATAGGACATTCCTCATCTCTGTGTGCTGTGATTTTCTACCAGGATAAAATACATAGTGGGCAATAATTACCCTGATAAATTGCATTGTTTAATGGGTACACAGTGTTTCTGCTTTTTAAAAAAGTTCTCTTTCATGATCATTTTAAAGCTACAGTAGCTCTGACGCTCTCGCCTATTTGCATTTCAGCAGCAGAAACATTGGGCTGTTTTTAGCAATTTAATAGATGTGGGTTTCAGAAGATATTTGGAACATCTTTTCAGGAACCTATAGTGATTCTAGCAATCTTTCTAATTTAGGAACTTTTACTGTATAACCAAACTTTCCTCAAAGATCTCAACATGGCTATTAAAATGAATTAAAGCTGCAATTTAGTATATTTTAAAAGAAGCAGCCAAAATGACAAAGCATAATAACACGAAGTAAAAAGGTGTCAGACAAAATGCCAGAAAGCTACAATAAGTGTGCTTTCCTAGAAGCAATTGCCTATGAGTATGACCCATTGAACTTAAAGTGGGACTTATTTCTGAGTATGTGTTGGACTATATTATCAGCCATATTCCTTCATTTGGGAATCTTTAAGAGGTTGTACTTCTGAGTAAACCTACCGTACATAATGCTCCAGTTGACACATTTAACAGCTCCTGCTGGGACTTACTAGTGCAAAGCTGATATGTTTTTCAGCAGGAAAGAAAAAAAAAAGACTGCAAAATTCTTCCAAAAAATTGCATTCTATAAATAAAAAGTTTCTGTAACCAAATGCATCTGCATGTATTAAATCAAGATGCCCTAATTAATGTAACACATTCAGCTGAATGCATAATAAAGTAACAGCCATGAATAATTTTGCTCATTCAGCATGATATACACTAGAGGTGGAAGAGGCACATTGTTGTGAACTTAATATTCTGCTTGAAAGAGGAGGAAAACTAGACACTGTCACATTGTTTATGTCTTGATAACTATCCTTAGCATGCTTTGTACTATCTGTACAAAAAAAAATCCATTTTCCATAGAGTTTCAAAGTAAATTCCCAAGCTATCTACAAAGAGAAAGAAAGGGAGATATCAAGGACAATTGTAAGGCATGGGAGAGATGCTGGAGGGGAGAGTCAAAAAAGTAAAGATGATGGGTTATAGTACATAACTTTAGTCATACTACTAGTGCTCTTTTTAATTTCCATTTAATAATACCAGGGAATGTATCTAGATCTGTGTTTACAGTCAGGGCCGCCAAGAGGATTATTAAGTGCTGGAACAAGACTAATATTGGCCCCCTCACTTACACATGGACACATAAATCAATAATGTCATAATTGTACTTTTATTAATTACATTCAAGCATACTTGGAAATATATTAAAAAGAGGGCAGGTACTTCTGTAAAACATAATAAAAACAATAATACACATTAGTATATAAACAATCCAAACTGGCCTCATGAGATTCCGACCTTTGTTTCAGTTCTGCACTTGTCTCACATTGTTCTGAATTTAAAGTTTCATTTTGGTTAGTTTCACTTGTTTTGCATTTAACACCAAATTGAAAAAGCGTTTGTCACCCCTTTTTATTAATCTCATCACATTTCTGTTTTTCCTTGCGTTTTTGAGCTCCAGATTTTTGAGATGACATTTCATAACCATTCATAAACTGAAATGAAATATAAAATATATTCATAAACAAAATGAAACCAAACTTACAAACTTAAATAAATAAGTAATGAAATTAAAATTCAATAAATTACACAAATAACTGTTCACTGAGTTTCAGACTGTTAGAAGAAATATCCTTCTGGGTTCAGCTCCAAGTGGGGAAAAAGACACTGGAAACATGGAGACTGCTTGGAAAGATGGTTTAATGTGGACAGGATCACATGGTTTGAGTTCCTGAACAGAAAAGGGCAGAGATGCTGTGAGTCCCTGGGTTTTATGCCCTCTCTGGGCTCTGAACTTCCTGGGGCACAGGAAGAGTATCATGATTGGTTGTCAGACTCCTAGGGGGTGGGGGTCTTAGCTAGCCTTGCTGGCTGATGTAATCTTCCCAGGTGCCACGTGGTGAGTTTCTGTTGCTAGATGGGTCCTATTGTGTTGCCGATGATGGCCATTGACAAAGGTGGGGGGGAAATGAGTGAGCTTGGTTGAGGCCTTAATGGCCCATTGACAAAGGTGTGTGGGGGGAGGCAGGAAGCTGCTTTGTCTTTAAAACATGTTTCTCCATTTCTCATCCAGGGAAATATATTCTGTCTTTTTAATATTTCCTAAAATATTTCATTATTGTAGGAGAGGGGTAGGTGCTAACTTCCTACAAGACTAATAAAGGTTATGTGGAAAAGGCTTCAAGGCAGTTTTGCTATACATACAAAGTACATAGTATGAAGTATATATCCAATATTGTTTTTCTTTTTAAAAATTTGGTTTTGTAAATTTTTTTTAAAAAATTCCCCTTTATGGGTCCCCTTTGAGCTCCGTGGGCCCTGGAACAATGTACCGGCTGCATCCCCCTCTCCTCAGGCCTGTTTACAGTAGATCTGCACAGTTAATACTCAAAATTATTTTAATGTAAGCATTTGAATACACTGAAGTACTTGCATGGTATTATGCCTAGAGGAAACCTCCAGGCAAAGCTTTCCATTGATAAAACCAGTAAATACTGACAAAGGAGCAATCAAATAGTAAATTAGAAGTAATCAATATACTTTTTAATGTTCTCCCAAGTTCAGGATGCATGAAGCGGCTCTTTGTTTAACTAATTGTTTCATAATTATGATAAGCCAAAGAACTTGTAGAAAGAGAAAGGTGGCTGAAATTCAGAAAAGAAGTGAAAACGTTTCCATTGTTTCTCTTGCAGATCTATAGTAGCCCTTTGGAGGTGGTGAAAATGGCCATTCCACCACCAGCATTTGCTACAGCTGGTGATTTAATTCATGTTTGCAATCAGGCTGGAAATCATAATGACATTTTCCATTCCCTTTCCCTGAAAGATATGACCGTAATCAGAAGAAATCATTCAATCTCTTCTTTCCAAATGCGGCTCATTATAATTTCTTCAGTTAACTTGTTCTTCCTTCCTTAGCCCATTACAGGGCTGGCACTGTGTGTTGTATGACTAAGTGTATGATTAAAAACGCATAAGAGGATCAGTGCTTAAAGTGAATTAAAATAAAAATTAAATAGAGAGCATTCAGAAGCAAAGTGTGTCACTGGGGGTAGAGCAGTTAAAACACCTCCATATACAGCAGTGCAAAAATTGATCCCAAATGCCAGCTGTAGAGAAGAGCACTATGTATGGGATAATCAGAATTGCTTTATTTATTTACCAATCACTGTTTCATTAATTAAGGTAACTCTAGGTGGTTCATAGTAAGGATAAAGACCCAGAAGGGAAGAGACTTACACATGTGTAAGTCTAAAATCTAAAATGTGTGAACAAGTGGATTCACGTTAGATCAAAATTTGTCCCCTGTAAGCTGCACCTTTCTTCACTCTCCCAGTATTTCTTGAGCCTGACAACTTGAAGATTTGTGGACCCCAAGTCCCAGAAATTCTAACTATGCTGCAGTGGTGGGTTTCAAATTTTTTTACTACCGGTTCTGTGGGTGTGGCTTGGTGAGCATGGCATGGCTTGGTGGGCATGGCTTGGTGGGCGTGGCAGGGGAAGGATACTGTAAAATCTCCATTCCCTCCCCAATCCAGGGGAAGGTTACTGCAAAATCCCCATTTCCTCCTGATCAGCTGGGATTTGGGAGACAAAGAATAGATGGGGGTGGGGCCAGTCAGAATTTTTACTACCGGTTCTCTGAACTACTCAAAATTTCCACTACCGGTTTTCCAGAACTGGTCAGAACCTGCTGAAACCCACCTCTGCTATGCTGGCTGAAGAAATCCAGAGATGAAGTCTACACTTGCCAATGTTGAAAAACACTGCAAGATGTTAGTATCATAGTGATAGATAGGTTAAAACATCTACTAAAAATGTTTCAAAGCTTCAAAGCAATATTGCTGCTAAATTTTCACAATTGTTTCTAAAATGTATTAAAGTTGCCTGTATGCATCAGTCCAGAAAAAAGGGAAATACTGTATATACAGGCTGAATTTTATGGATTGTTAAAAATCAATTTCTTTATGTCTTGTTCATAAATAAATTTGTGTGTTTTGTTGAAAACAAAATAAGGAAGTTTTCAGCCTGAACTTTCAATAAAGTCAGTTATTCAAGGAAGAGAAAACCATCCTGGGTCTGCCTGGCAAAGATGGGATATTTTAAAAAAGGTGTTAACCTTAATTTAGTAGTACCAAGCTTAGATTCAAGTTAGAAATCAGTGTCTTTGGATGAAGAACCCTGCCATTTTCATATTATTGTTTTTTTAAAAAATCATACTGTTCATTTTCTTTACAAAGACGTTCACAATTGTTGATACGATTTTATCACCATCCCTCTCATCTATCCCTAATCATGAGTCTCTCATCTCAGCAATTGATCTAGGGAGTATTACTGCTTTATTCTTTGGTATCATTTAGCGTCTCAAAGTAAGAAAAGCAAAACAAGAAGAAATATAATAATGAAATTAAAAGAAAACAAACATTTATACAAATCTGCCCCAGTGGGCTTGTCATTCCTTAAACAGTTACAAAGAGTACGAATAACCTTAGGGCTAGTTTCATTTAGCAGGCAAAAATGTTCTTGAACCATTGAAAAAAGTCATTTATTAGCTCTAACAACTTCAAGAATAATATCATAATATATGCTGCTTAATTTAGTAAATATATATATTTACTTTTATAATAAATGAAATTAATCTAATTTCTTCTATGAATTACTTTGATATATTATTCTTGCTTAATTTGATGTTAGTAACATAAAAAGTGAATTTTGGAAAACAAAAGGTAAAAGGTATGAATTCGTCAGTGATAAATTTCTTTAATTCCTAGAACATGCATACATACATACAAACAAACAGTGCATTCAAAAAGTATTCTGAATACTTTCACTTTTGTAAATTTTGTTATGCTGCAGTGCAGCCTGATTCTACAGTTGTTGAAATTCATTTTTTTCTCATTAATCTATACTCAGTACCCCATAATGATAAAGTGAAAACAGAATTTTAGAAATGTCTGTAAATTTATTAAAAAGTAAAAACTGAAATACAACATTGGCATAAGTATTCAGACCCTTTGCAACAACACTTGAAATTTAGTTCAGGTGCCTCCCATTTCTCTTGATTGCTGATGACATGTTCATGCATCTTAACTGGAGTCCACCATGGTAAATTAAATTGATTGGACATGATTTGGAAAGGCACACACCTCTCTATAGAAGATCTCACAGCTGACCATGTGTACTGCCTACAGAGCTCAGAGACAGGAGAGCTGGGGAAGGCTACAATAACATTTCTGCTGCACTGAGTTGCCCGGTCAAACTGGGCAATCAGGGGAGAAGGACCTTAGAGGTGACCAAAAACCCAATGGTCACCGTGACTGAGCTCCAGAGATCCTGTATGGAGATGGGACAGAGTTCTAGAAGGATAACCAGCAATGCAGCCCTCCACCAATCTGGGCTTTATGGCAGAGTGGCTAGATGGAATTGTCTCCTCAGTGTACAACACATGAAAGCTTGCTTGGACTTTGCAGAAAAGCATCTTAAGGACTCTCGGACTATGAGGAACAAGATTCTCTGGTCTGATGAAACCAAGATTGAACTGTTTGGTCTCAATTCTAAATGTTATGTCTGGAGGAAACCAGGCACCACTCATTACCTGCCCAATATCATCCCAACAGTGGTGGCAGCATCATGCTGTGGGAGTGTTTTTCAGCAATATGGACTTGGGAGACTGGTCAGGTTTGAGGGAAAGCTGAATGGAGAAAGTACAGGGTATCCTCAATGAAAACCTATTCCATAGTGCTCAGAACCTCAGACTGGGCTGAAGGTTCACTTTCCAACATGACAACGATCCTAGGCACAGAGTCAAGACAACACAGGAGTGGTTTAGGAACAACTCTGTGAATGTACTAGAGTGTCCCAGCCAGAGCCTTGACTTGAACCCTATTGAATGTCTCTGGACCACCGACAGTTGCCATCCAACCTGACTGAGTTTGAGAGGATTTGCAAGGAAGAATGGGAGAAAATCCTCCAATCCTGGTGTGCAAAGCTTGTCAAGTCATACCGAAAAAGACTCAAGTAATTGCTGCCAAAGGTGCTTCAACACCTTTGAGTGAAGGGTCTCAATACTTATGACAATGTGATAGTTAATTTTTTTTCTTTTTAATAAATTTAGACATCTCTAAAATTCTGTTTTCACTTAGTCATTATGGGAGCATGAAGGGAGAGCATTTGTGTCATGAAGTCATTGTACATTATGCCATTTTGATGCAATCTTGGCTTGCTGAAGATATCTATGAAACAGAGAATGTTGTGCTGTTCATCCTTGGCAACTTTAAGACTTGTGGACTTCAACACCCAGTCTGTATTTGGAAATATTTTGGAAAACTTTCTTGGTTTTTGTTTTTCTTCCATTCTTGGCAATTTCCACTATTCATTTTTATGTGCGCTTCCAGTTTGCTTTCTTCTCTTTCTTCATATTTGTTAGTCTCTTTTCACATTCATCATTAACAACTTTTCTGGTTCTATTTACACTTCCTCTGGCTCCATATCAATGAGGCTCAGGATTTATTTCAAAGCAATTTTTGATCTTTTACTTCAAAATGGTGAGTATATGCTCAAAACCATACTCTGCAAATTGGTTCTTCTGCTTTAGTTTGACTTAGAACTTGCAGATAAGCAATTTTTGATCTGTTCCACAGTCAATCCTTGACCATATCACTGCTTTTATAATTGACTTTTCTTCCTCCTTGTACCATTAATATAGTCATTTTGATTTATGTATACTCTATCTAATGATATCTGTGTATATAGGTGATATTTTGGTTGTTCAAAGACTGTATCAGTAATGAATAAATCCTTGAATTGGCATGAATTAATAAGTCATTCTGTTTCCTTTCTGTTTCTTAAACCAGTCATGTTTTCCTCCCTAATATTTCTCACTTTGACATTCCAGCCTCCAACCCACAAGCAGCATATCTTCCTTTCATGTTCTGTTAATTTCAAAGTGAACTCAAGCAACCTTCACCCCCTCCACTCATCAACCACTTCTTTTTCTGTATATCTAGCTGGAACATAAACTTAGTTAAGTGTTTGAAGTTCAGTTGATATTACTTGGTAACTGACTGCATTGCAGTCTGCTTCTCTGTTCTTGCTTCTCTGTTCTTGTGTCCTAAATGGGAAACATGTTCTGACTGACAGTGTCCAATTCCAGTCATTTCAGTATACTGGTGCAAAGATATTAATCTATAGTAAATTCATGTCATTTTTCACCATTTGAAGATTTCCCATGCTCATGTTTCTTAAATTCTGTTTTCGGTCTCTAATTCTTTCTTTGTAGCTTTCAATTTTCTTTCCCTGCACAATAGAATGGCACCTATAGGCACCTCTAATAATTTACCCACCTCATGGACACCATTATTACCCTAAAAGATCTTTACCTGTTTTTCAGTAGCATGTTGAGTGCCATCAGACCTAAGGGGCCGATCATGTAGCACTATATCATCAATCGCTCTAATTTTTTTTTAACCATGTGGCTTTCTCGATAAAAGACAAGACTGTTTACTGTTGCCTTTTGTGCAATATGAATCGATACCTCTGCTATTGTCATTAAAGTGACACTCTACTTCTAGCATTTTTCTATATTGCTGTTGCCTAATATCAATGCCTGATTTATATCTTGGGTCACCCTGCCAAGTATATACTCTTGGCATAGACTCAAGGCATTTTTTGATCATCTCTTCAAGGAACTTCCCTTCCCTAACTTCCAATGAAACAGGATAGTTGGAGATTGTGTGGGAAAATTTTCTTCTGAGGATATCTTAATTAATCAAAGTTCCTTTACTCCCCATCCAGACCTCATTGAAGCTAAGCAGTCTTGATTAACTAAAGTCATTCTCTGCAAAACTTCACCTCCCATCCAGACCCTTCCTTTGCAAGTAACCACTTCTTCACTTTGTTATTTGCAAGCTCTCTGTACAAAGTTCCTGAGGTTTGTCTCCAGTTTCAGTCAGTATCCACTCTTTCAAGGTCAGGGGCTGCATATGGTTTTTCACTAGGCTTACCTTCTTTGGCTTATTCCTTTACTGTGGAAGTTGTTGTATTCAGCCTGGTCCTCCCAAGGACAAATTTGTTCAGGCAATCAGAATGATACTGCTCTGTTCTAGTAAATGTACATCCTTCAAATAATCCTGAACATAAGTAAATGCAATTTTAATTAGTATTTCCTTGGAAAGTGTTAGAATCTGTTTTCCCCTACTCCACTTATTATTCCTGCTAGGAATGTTGAGGTCAAAATGTAGAATGCAACAGAATGATTATGTGCATGTATTGGGTATATTTTTGCATAACATTTTTCATCTTTAACGTGCTGTGTCAATTAATTAATAGATGTGCCTCCATGACTTGATTTAATTAAGGAAGCTAGCAGACAGCAACAATGAAGATCCCACGTTGTTTGTCGGAGGGAAGGAATGGCTGCCTTGCTTTTTCTTAATGGACAGTACCTAATACATTACTCTCCATGTCTCTACTTAGTAATCTTCTTCGACACAATAGCATTTTTAGGAGCCAAGAATTTCATTCAGGCATTATTAAGCTGCCACCCACTGATATCTCTGAAATGACATCTTTCTTTTTGCAGATATTTGCACTTCATTTGAGCAATATCAGTATAAAGCTTAAGCAGCGTTTCAACTCTGGACATGATTAGGGAGCTTGGGAAATGCTTAAAAGGTTGATGGGGCTGATCCTCTTGGAAACAGAATTGTCATCAATTGTGGTATGAAAGTGCCTCTAGAGAGAAGGTTATGATTTTTTTTGTAACCAAAGAGATAAATTGTTTTCCCCCCTTGCTTACTCCTCACATATATTTTTTTTAAAAAAATAACAAGCAAGGTTTTTATAACTTATATATGCCTGACATTAATATTTGTGGAATTCCAATGATGCCCTACAGCTGGTGACAGAGAAGGTTGTTAATGGGCTGTGAATTCCCTTTGGTAATCTTCACATACTTTTTACTAGACCAAAACTAGATCCTTTGGTAATGTAATCAGTAAACCTGACTCAGATAACAATTGAAGAAGTGGAAGACAGCCATGTTTTTGTATATTATAAAAACATTCTTAGGCAAAAGCATCCTGAGGGTGCCTTGGGAAAGATTTTATAAGCCAAGAATTTATTTTAAAAAAGAAGATGCAGTATTTGATATCCTAGAGAGTTATTGAGCCTCAGCATCTATTGACTAAAGTGTGTTTTATTTTTCCCATTGGATCTGGATTGTTTCATGCTATGTAACCCAGATAATAGCATCACTTGCCTAACTAAGGAAGAAGAAGGAAGCAGCCAATGGGAGAAAATATTTATTGATATATTTTTCATATAAGGTGCTGCATAAGAGAATTCAAATAATCACAAGTTAAAATAATCAGTATCATAATTGTAAAACTATAATAAAATGCAGTAATCAAACACAATTAAAGAGTCCAAAAGGCATATTTAAAAATATACCATGGGAATAAAACTTCTCCTTTTGTTTGCATGATAATAGGGACACATTTAAGCAAAATCCAGGGCAGTCCTTTCTTAAGGCAGCATTTCAAATGATGGAGGGCAGTACTGAAAAGGCATTTTTATGTATGGCTACCAGTATTCTCATGTGATGAGGTGTGGCAGAAGAACCTCAAATTAATAACAATGGCCAGTGCCAATGTCAGCTGACTAGGTAAATATGGTATACAGTCACAGTATGATGCTAGGCTAATCAATAGCCCGCACTTAGATAGAGAGGAGAAAACATTACAATGTGTATGGGATATTGTGCAAAATTACTGATTTCCATTCTTACTAGGAAATATTGTTTCAACCATGAAAAGACATTAATATTTTTCACTGACAAACTTTTCTTTTGAAGTCACAGTTCCTGTCTTCTTTTATGATTCTAAAGACATGCACATAGGAAAGAAAGAAATAGTTCTTGCTTATTGTCAACATTTGTCCTTATGAAACTCTCTATGATGAAGCTTGTCCTTACTATTTTATTTGGGGTTTACTTGCTTTTTCCTGAGATTCATCTGAACATCACCTAGATAGAATGATTAAAAAGTTGGGGCAATATATACTTTTGCTAATAAATAAATAAAATTGGCCAATCCTTTCAAAAACTTCAGACTCAGAAATCTTTTTCCTATTCATTATTCATAGTCTCTAAACTCCATGCTACTTATTAAATCTGCGATTTTAAAGCATGCAACTGAAAAACAATCATTTTACTTGTTTTAAATAATTTAGCAAATTGCCTTTTTATGCATGCTGTGATTCCTTTATTATGAAATATCCCTGTTTGCCTCAACCCTTTGTAATATCTCTTACAGGATAATGACATATGTGAAAGTGGAACAGAAAGCTTGATCTGTCTACATCTATCCAGCTATGACAGCCTGCATCATGTAGATAATTAATCATTATCTCTTGGAAGTACAGCAGAAACTAAGAGGAGACTAGGCTAAATAATGCTAAACCAGTAATTCAGCCTTCTATTTGCCTTTTGGCCCAGGGGTGGGTTCTACTTACCTTTACCGGTTCACAACGGGAGTGTGATCATCCATTATGATGTTAGAATAGAATAACAGAGTTGGAAGGGACCATAGAGGTCTTCTAGTCCAACCCTCTGTCCAGGCAGGAAACCGTACACTACTTCAGACAAATGGTTATTCAACATCTTCTTAAAAATTTCCAGTGTTGGAGCATTCACAACTTCTTCAGGCAAGTTGTTCCACTTATTAATTGTTCTAACTATCAGGAAATTTCTCCTTAGTTCTAAGTTGCTTCTCTCCTTGATTAGTTTCCACCCATTGCTTCTTGTTCTACCCTCAGGTGCTTTGGAGAATAGCTTGATTCCTTCTTCTTTGTGGCAACCCCTGAGATATTGGAACATTGCTATCATGTCTCCCCTAGTCCTTCTTTTCATTAAACTAGACATACCCAGTTCCTGCAACCGTTCTTCATGTTTTAGTCTCCAGTCCCCTAATCATCTTTGTTGCTCTTCTCTGCACTCTTTCTAGAGTCTCAACATCTTTTTTACATTGTGGCGACCAAAACTGAATGCAATATTCCAAGTGTGGCCTTACCAAGGCATTATAAAGTGATATTAACACTTCACGTGATCTTGATTCTATCCCTCTGTTTATGCAGCCCAGAACTGTGTTGGCTTTTTTGGCAACTGCTGCACACTGCTGGCTCATATCTAAATGGTTGTCCACTAGGACTCCAAGATCCCTCTCACATTACTACTATTGAGCAAGGTACTATCTATACGGTACCTATGCATTTTGTTTTTCTTCCCTAAATGTAGAACCTTACTTTTTTCACTGTTGAATTTCATTTTGTCCGGGCAGCCTCCCGCCGTCGGTTCGCAAGAACCGAACCGAACCAGGAGCAACCCACTGTTGTAGCCTAACATAGTAATTCTTCTAGGATAGGTATAGGAGAGAGTGATTTGCAAACATTACAATAGAAGTTCATTTTCCTTAATTAAGGATATCCAGATCAAGTGAATGAATATTTCATAGTCTATGAGGTCTAGAGCAAGGATGGCCAATTTATAGTCCATAGACCACATACAGCCCAACCCCCAAACCAGATATGGTTCCCCAGCTTTGTAAAATTGTGGCATTAACACTCTCTTGCAAAATGGTGAGCTTTCAGCTTTGTAACTTATTTTTTCTTTTCATTTATAAATATGAGAATGAGAATGAGAATTCGAAGTCTTACTGAATCATGCCATTCAAACTCTCCTCTTAAACTCCCAAGTTAACTTGATGTTGAACAACTGCTTAAGCAAAGGGTTGATCTAGAACAGGGCTGTCAAACTCGTGTTGTCATGGCATCGTTATGTGACGTATCACAATTTTTTTCCCCTTCGCTAAACTGGGGGTGGGGGTGGCCAGCGCTTGAGGCTTCCGATCCGTGGGCCACAAGTTTGACACCCCTGATCTAAAAGACCTCCAAGGTCCCTTCAACTTTTTTTATTCTGTAGTCCATAATTGCTGCTGGCAAATCATGCTAACTTTTCT
The DNA here is from genome assembly GCF_059756535.1 of Pantherophis guttatus. Classification (NCBI taxonomy): domain Eukaryota; kingdom Metazoa; phylum Chordata; class Lepidosauria; order Squamata; family Colubridae; genus Pantherophis; species Pantherophis guttatus. Next base: position 314,154,211 of record NC_142063.1, read on the forward strand.
TTTAGAAGCCTTCTCACTACTATGGTTGACAATGATGCTAGGTGTATAGTCCTAGAAGAAGAAAATACAATGCTAGGCTTTTAAATGAAGTAAGGAAAAAAAGCTTGGTCACTTTTACAGTAACTTTACAATGCTTTCTTTACTGTCCAAGGATTTTTTCACACTGAGATCCATGCCAATAGCTATGAGAAATGTGGTTGTCATGTTCCAAACAGGTTTATATACTCTTTGGTAATAAGTAATTATGATAATTAAATTTATGCAACAATTAAAAAGCTTTATTAATTATTAGCATTAATAGAGTATTAATTACTATTCATGCTACTAGCATGAATAGTAGCCAATTCAATTTTAAATTGAAGTATAAAATCTGAATGAAAATGTAAAAATAAATATTTAAAGGTCTGTTTTTTATTCTAATAAAATAATGGTTTTTATTATATAGCTTCAAAAGAATTAAATACAGACAGAGTTGAATCATATAGCTAGGAACAACTGTAGCCATAGGGAAAAAGCAGAAAAGAAAAAAAAAACAGAAAAGAAAAAAAAACAGAAAAAAAACAGAGCCCTGGTGGCGCAGCAGACTAAAGCACTGTTATTAACATCAGCTGTGTTAGATCAGGCGCAGGAACAGAAGACGTGACCAGCTCGGTACATTTAATAACTTTATTAGTTACAAAAGTAGCAAGACAAGACTGCTGGCGCGCTGCCGGAGCTCTCCTTATATTCGCTCCCGGCAGACGCACCGCCCCCTTGACAGGGATTCAAATCTCCCACCCGATGGCTAGCAGCCAATCAGGGCGGATGTCCTTATAAGGACATAACACTCCTCCCCCCTTAGTCCGAACTGTCAAATCTCATCCACAAAAGTCACGTAATCGCGCAGGTACGTAGGACGCCTCGGCACCCTAGCTGACCTGCGCAGTCTCACTTCTTCTCCGTCTCCGGCCTGGATGGACGGGGCTCCTTCGTCTCCTGGTTCCCTCTCCGGAACCGGGCTCGGTTCGGCTGTCGAGTGAGCGGGGTCACCCCCAGCGCCTCCGGCCGGACCGCAGACCTTGGATGGCTGGTTCTGTTGGTCTTCCTCCTGGCCTGTGGATCTATCGCCTCATCTCGGTTGCTCGGTTCCGACCCGGGAAGAGCGTCTGAGTCTCGGTAAGTCCGTCGCTTGGTCCTCCCTGGTCTCCCGGGTGCTGCGGTTCGGGTGCGGTCCGGCCTGCTGCCGGTTGGGTGGTGGTTCCGCTCGGTGCCCTCGGGTCCGGTCCGCCAGCTGCGGGTGGTGCTGGCTATCGTTGCGCTGTCCGACCTCGCAGGGGTGGCATTGGTCCCCTCGGTTGGGCTGGTGTTGGTCTACCCCGTCTGGTTGGTGGTGGTCGACCTGGTCGGGACGTTGTTGCGGGACTACCTCTGCGGAGCGGCGGAGGTCTCCCCTGCCGGGGTGGTGTAGGTCTCCCCTGCCGGGGTGGTGTTGGCTTTCCCTTCCCCCTAGTCCCTGGTCTACCGTCGGGTGGTGCCTGGGGTCATCCGGGTTGGGTTGTTGTTTCCTGGCTGTCTTCTGCGATGAGCGGGGGTCCCTCTCGCCGGGGAGTCGTGTGCCACCCTTGCCCATGGGTGGTGGGGTGCCCGTCTTGGCTGGGTCCCGGTCTACTCGCCTGGAACTGCGGTCTCCCTGGCTGGGCTGGCGGCGGCTGCCGTCACTGGTGGGGTGCGCTGCTCCTCCTCTGGGCAGGTCCCGGTCTACTTGCGTGCTGGGTTGGTAGTCCCTGGCCCTGTTGTGCCGGGTGCCCACCTGGCTGGGTTGGTGTTGGCATCCCCCGTGAGGTTGGCCCCGGTTACTTCGCTGGACTGCCGACGTGACAGTACCTGGTAGTGTGCCGGGCCGACCTCGTCGGGATGGCGTTGCTCTGCCTCGCAGGGGTGTGGTAGGCCTACCTCGTCGGGGTGTCGTAGGCCTACCTCGCTGGGGTGTTGTAGGCCTACCTCGTCTGGGTGTGGTAGGCCTACCTCGCCGGGGTGTTGGAGGCCTACCTCGTCTGGGTGTCGTAGGCCTCCCTCGTCAGGCTGGTTTTCGTGTGCTCCCCCCACCTTTTCCGGAGTTGGTCGATGTGACGTCTACAGACCTGTCCATCTTCCAACTCGACGGTGTAGGATTTGGGGCCGGTTGTGCTGGCAATCTTCCCCTTCAGCCACTTAGGAGAGCCGTTGAAATTCAGCGTGAAAACTGAATCTCCCTTGCTGAAGGTGCGAAGCGGGCGGCTGGCGGTTGCGGTCACTTCCGGGCTGTATTGGGGGTGCAGCCAGTCCAAGGGTGACCTCAACCTTCTGCCCATCAGCAGTTCGGCCGGGCTCTTGTGGGTGGTGGCATGTGGCGTGATGTGCTGGATGAGGAGGAAGTTATCTATGCGCTCTTGCCAGTCTCCCGGGCCCATCTTGGTGAGGGCTTCTTTGGTCAGTCTGACCATGCGTTCCGCTTGTCCGTTTCCGGCCGGCCTGTAGGGGGCGGATAGGGCGTGGCGGATGCCCAGTCCTGCCAGGAAGGACTCCATGGCCAGGGACGTGAGCTGGGGGCCGTTGTCCGAGACCAGCACGTCCGGTAGTCCATGTGTGGCAAACAGACGGCGCAGGGCTCGGATCGTCGCTTCTGTTGTGGTAGATGCCATGGGTACCACCTCGAGCCACTTGGAGAAGGCATCTACCACAATGAGGAGGTGTCGCCCCTGCATCGGACCCGCGAAATCGATGTGGATCCTCGACCAGGGGTTGCTGGGGGTCTCCCACTTTGCGACTTCAGATTGCGGCGGTGCTGGGCGAACTTCTTGGCACGGGTCACATCTGGAGACCCATTGCTCAATGTCTCTGTCCATGGAGGGCCACCAGACGTAACTCCGTGCCAGGGCCTTCATGCGGACGATGCCCGGATGCCTTTTGTGCAGAGTCTCTAACGTTCGCCGTTGCAGAGTGCTTGGAATCAGCACCCTGTCTCCCCATAGCAGACAGCCCTTTATGGTGGACAGCTCCTTCTGTTTCCTGGCGAACGGGCTGAACCTCTCCTCTGCCTTTTCCGATGGCCACCCTCTGAGGATTCAGGACTTTACTTGGCGGAGTGTGGGGTCCTTTTGGGTGTGAACGGCCACATCCGCGGATGACACTGGACAGCTGGCGTCGTCATCTATATGGAATAGGTGGAGCGTGGGGGCTGGGACTTCGACTGGATTCTTTGACGGGCATCTGCTGAGCGCGTCGGCGTTTCCTATGGCTGTGCCTGGTTGGTGCACGAGCCTGTAGGAGTAGCCGGCTAGGAAGATGGTCCATCTCGTCATCCGTGGGGACATGAAGGTCGGGGTGGGTTGGTCGCCTGCGAGGAGTCCCAGGAGTGGCTTGTGGTCGGTGACTATGGTGAAGCGTCTTCCGTAGAGGTATTCATGGAAGCGCTTCACTCCAGCCACGATGGCCAGGGCTTCTTTGTCCAGCTGACTGTAGTTCCGTTCTGCGCCGGACATGGTCTTCGAGAAGTAGGCGATTGGGCTTCTGTGCCGTTGGACAGTTCGTGGCTGAGGACTGCCCCCACCCCGTATGGCGACGCATCACAAGTCAGCTTGATGGGCAGCGTCTCGCTGTATTGGATGAGGACGCTTTTGGACGTCAATAGTCCTTTGATGGCCCAGAATGCTGCTTCCTCTTCCTGGCCCCACTTCCAGGACGCCGATTTCCCCAGCAGGCGGTGGAGTGGCTCAGCAACTGTGGCTTTCTGTTTTAAGAAAATGGCGTAGAAGTTGAGCAACCCAAGGAACGCCTGAAGCTCCGTTTTGTTTTTTGGGCTTGGAGCTTCATGGATTGCTTCCACTTTTGATTTGGTGGGGTGGATGCCCGTGCTATCAATGAGGTAGCCCAGGAACTCGACTTCCTGTACTCCGATGATGCACTTGTCCCGCCTGACTCTCAAGCCCTTGGCCTTGAACCGCTGCAGGACGAGCCTGAGCCTCTCAAGGAGTTGAGCTCTTGAGTCACCGGAGATGAGCACATCATCGAAATAAGGCACCACCCCTGGAACGCCTTGGAGAAGGCGTTCCATCATAGATTGGAAGATGCCGGGGGCAGCGCTGACTCCAAATTGGAGGCGGTTACATTTGAATGCCCCCCTGTGCGTGACAATTGTTTGTGCCTCCGCCGTCTTTTCATCCACTGGCAGTTGCTGGTAAGCCTGGGCCAGGTCCACTTTCGCGAAAATTGAGCCAGATCCCAGGGAATGCAGCAGGTGTTGCACAACTGGGACTGGGTATGCGCTTTGTGCCAACGCCTTGTTGATGGTACAACGGTAGTCGGTGCAGATGCACACAGACCCATCATGCTTCAGTGGGGTCACAATGGGGGTCTCCCATGAGGCATGATCGATCGGTTCCAGGACGCCCTGGGCGATCAGCTTATCCAGCTGCTCGTCTACTTTAGGCCGCAGGGCAAACGGAACTCGGCGGGGCTTAAGCCTAATTGGGGTGATTCCCTTGTCCAGATTAAAGGAAATTGGCCTCCCCACAAATTTCCCCAGCTTACCATCGAAGACTTCCTTGAACTCTTCGATGATGGTGTCGAGTTCGTCCCTGTGGATTTCGTGGATGCCCTCGATGGAAAGCCCCAGCGGCTTAAACCACTCCACACCTAACAGGTTCGGTCGGCTGTGCTCCACGATGGTGATGGGCAGCTCTCCGTTGAAGTCGTTGTACTTGATGTGGATGGTGGCTCTGCCCAGGATTCCAATGGGGTTTCCGTTGAAGTCCACAAGCCTCGACTTTGGGGTTTTCAGCTGGGCCTTTTTGTAGGATGGCTTCAGCTGCTGTAGGTGCTGCCAGTCCATGATGGAGTAGGCGGATCCGGAGTCTACCTCCATCTTGCACGGTGACCCCTCTGCCAGCAGTGTCACGTGGAATTTGGTGGTCCCCTCATCACTTGTGTGAGCGATGGTGGTCTGGTGCACCGTTCTATTTCGGGGATAGTCCTCCTCCCCGCGCCGGGACTGGTTTGAGGACCGTTTGGATGTCCTCTGGTTGTCTTTGCGATTCTCCCGGACTCGTGGTCTGGGCAGTTCCGGGGCTGGATCGGTGGCTCTGCAGGCCTCTGCGATGTGCCCCCTCTTCAGGCATCGGCGGCAGGTCACGTCCCTCCATCTGCAGGTTGCCCTGGGGTGGTCACCTCTGCAGCTGCCGCATCGTTCTCCCCGGTTGCCATGCTGTGGGTTTTCCCACCTGGGGGGGCGGGAGACCTTGTGGACGGCCATTTCCTCATCTGACTCGGATTGAGTGGTTGCCTCGTCTGATGAGGTCAGGCCCGACTTGTGGATCTTATGGATCCCTCTTGCCTTTATCATCGCGGCGGCTGCTTGCTCGGATGTTTCGGCTGCTGTTGCCTCGTCGAGGACGTCTTTGAGCGGGATCCTCTTTCGGCTGAGGAATTTCTTCTGCAGCCCCACATCTCGCATTCCAAAAACAACGCGGTCTCGGATGGCATTATCCACGTTGTCGAACTCGCAGTTGGCAGCGATTTGGCGAAGCGCTGCCACGAATTCCTTGATGGATTCACCTTCCCGCTGGTTTCTTTGCTGGAAGGTGAACCTGTTTGCGATGGGGGTGCCTGTAGGTGCGTAGTGCTCCTGTAGGACTTCCTGCAGGTCGTTCCAGGACATCTCCTCAATGTCCCTGGGTGCCACGAGGTCAATCGCCATCTCTAGGACATCCGATCCGCAATGAGCCAGGAAGAGGGCTCTTTTCCGCTCATCGTTGAGGTTCTGGTATCCATTACCTCGCAGGAACTGTCGGAATCGGACCATGTATGACCTCCACTTCTCCCGGGATGGGTCGAATGGGTTCAGCGCGGTCATCGGGGCTTGCGGGGTAGCCATTCTGGAAGTCGCTGTGGTGTAGTGACTTCAGCTCGGTGGGTGATCGTGCCGTGAGTCTTTCTCAGGTTCTCTTCTCTTAGTCCTTCGTCGCCAGTGTTAGATCAGGCGCAGGAACAGAAGACGTGACCAGCTCGGTACATTTAATAACTTTATTAGTTACAAAAGTAGCAAGACAAGACTGCTGGCGCGCTGCCAGAGCTCTCCTTATATTCGCTCCCGGCAGACGCACCGCCCCCTTGACAGGGATTCAAATCTCCCGCCCGATGGCTAGCAGCCAATCAGGGCGGATGTCCTTATAAGGACATAACAAGCTGCCTACAAATACTGCAAGTTCAAATCTCACCAGGCTCAAGGTTGACTCAGCCTTCCATCCTTTCTAAGGTAGATAAAATTTGGACCCAGATTGTGGGGGCAATAAGCTGACTTTGTATAAATATACAAAAGTATGAAGGCTATACACATTGCTTAACACATTGTAAACCGCCCTGAGTCTCCGGAGAAGGGCGGCAGATAAATCAAATAAAAAAAACCAACATATTCTTACATAGAAAAGATAAGCTAAATCTTATGCTTATCTGAATTTTCTCCAGAGAAAATTAGACTCCAGAGTGGAGTCATGATATTTCCTGTCTAAGAACAATTTAGACAAAGCATGGTATATTCTGATTAACTTTTAATTGCATATCACATAAAGTGTCACTACAAGTTCCATTTTAAGTGTAACTTGTATAGCAAATATATATGAATAATGACAGTTAACACTCAATATAGGGATACATAATCAGAATGGTTTGAAAAAAATCATTTTCCATTTTCCAAAAAAGGAAAAAATCACTGCACCAGCTTTGAACGTGTCCTCAGCACTTTCACTGAGGTAATTGCAACATAGGCTCGTTACTGACAGATAAATAATCCACAGAAATATAACAGTTTTCCTTCTTGATTTTCTGCATAGGGGAAAAATATTTATTTGCAATTCTCCTAGCTTTGCCTCTCAATTGGAGGGACTAAATGTTTACTCACCCTGGGTTCCTGAAAACCTCAGACGTTGTGAAGAGCTTCCAGTGGCTTGATCATACAACAGAGGATAGTCTGGATAGTCTCTTTTGATCTGCTATATAGAATTAGCTCAGAATGAAGCTCCTTTGATTTCCCAAGTCAGGCAGAGTATTTACATATCCCATAAAATAGAAAGCCACATTATTCTGAATTCATTTCTAGGATGGACAAATATTTTGCTTGTCTTTTCAGTATTTTGCAATATTTATTATAAATATTGTACATGTTTACCACAGGGCTTGTAAGTGCACTTGTTATTTACTTAGAAATCATTAGACTTCTTGTTTCTTTATGAACAAAAATGCATGAGAATCTTAATTAAAAACATCGTATGTCCCCTTGTAGTCAGTTTTATGGAGCATAAGAGAAGTGGTTCATAACATATGATTATCATGTATCCCCAGAGAGTATCCTTTCTAGTTGTTTAGTGTGTTAAAATAATAATAATCTTAGAATAGGAGTATATTGTTTATTTTCAAACATACTGTACAGTCTTTATGCTATGTTTTCAGGACTAGAATAGCCTCTTTTTAAAAAACCCATATGTTTAAGGTATGATTCATTTTAAAATAAAACACAGTTCATGTATAAATAAACAACTGCGTCTAATAAATAAACAACAGCCTCTAATTCTGACAGTCTATTAATGCCAAGAAATATTTTAGTCACTGGTGTTCTTATTTTCCTCCATCTTCCACATCTGGCGTAATAATAGCTGCAGGATTATTTGGGCAACAGGTCTTTCAATTGGGAAACAGTACCAAAGTGAGGATATCAAGCTCTTATACCACAGGAGAAGAAATTTTTTCCACTCATTTTCCCAGGGAGCTTGTTTTAAACCAGAGACAAATACATAATTCCATTTAAGCACAGATTTATCAGAGTCCCAAGCGTAGCCAAAAAAGCCAGATTCCATACTAGGATCATTGTAAGAAAAAGGAACTTGACATAACACTGCAAGCATTACAATGCTCTTAAAGAAATGTATATTTCTAGAATGTTTCAGTATACTATAGTATACTTCAGTATAGCATCTCAAACAGTCAATACAATAGTGGTCACTGTATTGAAAAAAAAGGATGAAATAGAGTCCAAAAAGGGCTGATAAGAGTAACCCAAAAGATCAGGAGGCTGAAATATCTTCTTTACATGAAAAGGGAAGGTTTGGGATTGTGCATTTTAAAAGAGATTGAATTATAGAAAAAGATGCCTTCGATGGAAAAAAAATGTAATGGGAAATATTTTCCCCCTCTCTAAAACACTAGGATTATTGGATGGAGATGACTGATGTAAAGTTAGAATACAAAAAAAAAACAAAAAACCTCTTCTTTGGAACAGATGAAAGAAAATAGATAAAAGATAAAAGAAAACATATAATTAACCTTTGGAAGTCACTACGACAACACAGAGGGATGGCCATTAACTTGGATGACTTTAAAAGAGGATTGCATAAATATATGAAGGACAGGTATATCAAGGCCTATTAGTATTCAAGCACCAGTAGTATCTCTGATTTAACTGCAGTATTTCTACAGAAGCCTGAAAAAGGGGAACAAAGGCATAAGAAGGTTTTGTCTCTCTCTCTTACTTGTGAACATCCCAGAAAAAGATGGGCCTTAGCCTGATTCAGTAAAGCTATTCTTACTGTCTTATTTCCCTGGGGCCCTGGGTATGCTGCCAGAGCAGCATTTAAATTAGACATATTCACCTTGTTAACATCCACCTATATTAAGCAATGGTGAATGAGATTTCTTGGAGGAAGATGACAACTTGCCAAAGAGTTCCTTAAAGTTAGATAATAGTGGAAATTCTTGATATCAAGCATCATAAACATTTTGAGGGGGGGGAAATGTTCAATTAATTCAGTCCAGTTTTAAATAATTAGTCAATGTAGTGGATCTGGATTCTGCTCCCAAGTAGCATCTGTAATTTCTAGGACTATATGAATCAGCCAAAATTGTGTTCAAACTTACTACTAAGTTCTAACAGTCAATTTAATTTGATTTGAATTTGTGATTTAATTCCAACAGTGGAGGCAATTGGGTGGGATTCAAAATGGTTACTTTGAGTCTGATTCAAAAGTTTCATTCAATTTGGTAAAGGTGTGTGCTTTTGTGCAGACATTGGTTAAAGTGTTCATTCAATAAGAATAATCATACTCCAATGATAAAACATTTGGTATGAAGGCTAGCTGTTTAAAATTGCCTTTGAATTTTAGCTGTGAAACTCCAATAATTAAAAACAGACTGATGTTAAAAGTACAGTTTGGTAAAATTTTGGGTCACCCACCATTGCAATTCACACAGATGTGAACAACTTAAAACATGGACTTTAGCTATTTGATTTGATAATCAGTCTTTATTTCTCCACGTTTATTTCCTCCTCTTTAATTTTCTTATATACAAATACTGAAACCTATAATAAATAAGATATCATCTCAGATTATACAATTTATTTAAAATGTAAAGTGTATTTTTATTATTGCCAGATGCTTTCATTAGATTAATTTCTGAACATTGTTTTTCTTTTTTACAATATGTGGTTTTACCTTTCTAAATACTCCAAGTGTTGCTGAATAACCTAATATTTAATTAGAAATTAGATACATGTGTCCCTCGTTGCTGTCAGACCTTTTCTTTAATTTAGAAAGGCATGGTTTTGTAACTTTTAATCTCCAACAGTCAATGGTGCAATAAATACTATGAAACTATCTCTTGATTTTGTAAGTCAATATTCTCTTCCTCCCAATTGTTTTCTGTGTTTTTTTTCTGTGCTCTTTTCACTTTTCAGTTCCATAAGCCAGTTTCCCATTTCCTGCTTCATTCCATTTTAATTATTCCACATAGAAGTGGTTGCGTTTGAAGATTCATCATCATACCTTTCCCTCCAGGCAGTCACTCATTCTCCCTTTGAGTGTCCATTTTCAATTTCCAAAACAATTATCAAAGTTGATTTTTTTCAGTGTTAAATCAGAGTAATATGCTGTACACAAAATAGCTTGTTTTATTTCCTAGAAGCATGGTTTTGTTCGAAGAAAATTCTGGGTTCAAATCTAGCCATGTTGACCATAGAACGCACAGGACAAGTTGCTTGGAGATGAGACAAAGTTTCTTTGAGAGCATACAGAAATCGAAGGTTGCAATGGAAGTTTAGATTGACAAATGTTTATCTTTAGGCTGTTGGTTTACCTTTATACCTTTCCTTTGTTTACCTTTATACCTTTCTTTTGTCCCCCCCAGGAACAGAGCCTATCTACTAGGAATTATTGGAAATTGTAATTAGCCGGATAGCTAAAAGAGGGTGCTGAATAGTTAGGTACCTAGCTGAGTTTGGGTGAGGGAGGTTTTCACTCATTTACCATATCAATTGACTTGCTGCTCAATGAACATTGAGGCTGGAAGTGTCAGTCAGAGGAAGGGATCTTTCCTTTATTAATAGGTATATTCTCAGGTATCCTGAAAGGAATGTTTACTTGAATGGCTGTCATCTTTGTGTGTAAAGGATTGAGTTGCTGAGTTTTGCCAATTTTCTAGTGAGAGAAACACTTAGCCAGTTTAGCCCAAATGTCAATACCGACAGAAAAGTGTAAGTTGTTCTTTGTTTTGTGACCTGGAATTTACCGAGAACAGGCACAGCCAATGCTAGTAGGTGATGTGCATGGTAAGGGTGACATAGAGCATGCCATGAGTGATATGGAAGTCACTTCCCTGCCATAGTTTGATATATGCAAAGAGATTTATTTGTTTGTTTGTTTATCAAATTTATTTGCTGCTCATCTCGCAATTCAGAGATGCAAGTGATATTGCTAAAAACATTGATAATTCATGATATAATTCATGTTTAAGATGGAGTTGTGCCTTCATTTCAACTCTTTTGGTTTAACTTAGCGGAGTAGGATAGAATTCAAATTGAGCTCTGCCAAGAAATGGCAAAGCCATCACTGGAAGAAGAGGGCAGGCAATCTTCTCTATTTCTGGTAGTCCTCCTATTCCTCCTACACTATTGCAGAACAGCTTCTCAGAAGGCATGAATGAAGAAGAAATTAGAAGGATAAAGGTAAAAAAAAAATTACCTTTTCCTCATCATTCAATATATAACAGTCACAGCATGTATTGTTAGTCAATATATATATTCAAAACCATTTAATATCTGGCAATGGGAAATATGTATAATATATCAGAGAGATGCATTGATCAGCTTTTATTTTACTTTTGTAAAAGAACCCTCTTATTTATTTATTGGTTTGATTTATATGTCACCCTTCTCCGGAGACTCAGGGCGGCTTACAATGCATTAAGCAATAGCCTTCATACTTTTGTATATACCTGCTTAGTAGGGCTTTCACCACCACCACCCCTCTTGGTGTTCTTTTTTATACAAAGTCAGCTTATTGCCCCCACAAACAGGGTCCTCATTTTACCTACCTCGAAAGGATGGAAGGATGAGTCAACCTTGAGCCTGGTGAGATTTGAACTTGCAGTAATTGCAGGCAGCTGGTATTACTTAACAGCACTTTAGTCTGCTGCGCCATCAAGGCTCTTAAGTTTCTTTCCATTTCATTTTTTAAAAAATGCATTTTAGTCAGTTGTCAGTACGTACAGCTGGCACATGAAAAATGTTTTATCCAAACAACTAAAATTGATCCCAAGAGCATATTGGAAAAATTAGCAAGACCTGGAGCTAGAGCTGCTAGCAAATTTCACTTAAAGAGAACATTTGAAACACATTTGTCTCATTGTTTTGCTTTTCCCTGTCTGGCAGAATGTCTGAAGAATTCTGATAACAGCAAAAAGAATCTCAGTAACAGAAAAAAACATTTTAAGGACAATCCTCCTAAATTCTTTGTATTTGAACACTGATATATCTGACAAGCTACAGTCCAGTGCTTTAAACTGTCAGCAGTTGTCAGCCTGCTAAATAGATCAGACCATGAAGTAAGCCCATAGGAAGAGTAAAACTACTTTTCTTGCGATATGGATATAATGACAGAATCTTCCAAATCTGCTTGTGTTGTACCTCCTCTTTCTTGTTATATTCAGTGAACTAGGGAGGTGTTTGTTTTAGAGCTGTTTCCAACTGTTATGTGGATAGTGTACATTTTTAAAAATATGTTTCAGCATCTATGCAACAGAGCTTGCATAGATCTATCAAGGTCATCTTCCTGACTTCTGAATAAGAAGTTGTATTAAAATGGAGTCAGTTACATTAGAAAAGCTGTCTAGATCAGAGATGTCAAACTCGCGGCATCATGTTGTCATCACGTGATGCATCACAACTTTTCCCCTTCACTAAATTGGAGGTAGGCATGGCCAGCGCATGATGCATCCGGCCCGCAGGCTGCAAATTTGACACCCCTGGTCTAGATGAAACCAACATTGCATCTAATCTAATATACTGTTTGTAGGGGCTGTATGGTGCAGTGGTTAGAATGCAGTAGGAAGGTTGACTCAGCCTTCTATCCTTCTGAGGTTGGTAAAACAAGGTTCCAGATTGTTGGGAGCAATATGGAATTCAATCAGAATAGAGCTAGAAGAGACCTTGGAGGTCTTCTAGTCCAACCCCTTGCTCAAGCAGGAGACCCTATATCATTTCATGTAGGTGGCTGTCCAGTCTTTTCTTAAAAACTTCCAGTGATGAAGCACCTGCATCTTCTGAAGGCAAGCTGTTCCACTGGTTAATTGTCCTCACTGTTAGGAGGACAACTTTTCTCCTTGATTAGTTTCCATCCATTGTTTCATGTCTTGCCTGCTGGTGCTTTTGAAAATAAGTTGACCTCCTCTTCTTTGTGGCACCCCTCAAAAACTGGAATACTACTATCATGTCACCCCTACTCCTTTTGGCCATACCCAATTGGCCAACTCGCCATACCCAACTGGCCATACTCAATTCTTGCAACCGTTCTTCATATGTTTTTGTCTCCAGGCCTTTAATCATCTTAGTTGCTCTTCTTTGCACTTTTTCTAAAGTCTCAACATATTTTTTATATTGTGGGGACCAAAATTGGATGCAGTTTTGCAGTATGTAATTTAAGTTATAGACAATAACTTTCCAGTCTAAGTTATAGCACTTAGTTCCTCCCCAAGTTCCCTTCCCACCCATCTAGTAGCTATTTGATTTGGTAAATATGGGACTGTGGGGATATGTGGAAAGGGTTAATTCAATCATATGTTAGTAGTTTTATACTCTCAACTTTTGCTGCCCAGATGACTGCTACTGAAACAGTTTGGAATGGAAAGAAGTCAAAAGATATTTTTATGATAAATTTTTGATGTTAGCAAAGGGACAATAAGATACAAATATTTTTATGCCTATCCAGAAATGTATATGTGAGCATTGCTTCCAAATAAAGAAAGAACTTTTTCATCTCATTAATTTTAATTGGAAATATCTAAGCTCCTACAGAACTCACCCGCTGATATCAGCTGTACATAAAATGTTTAAAACTGGACCATGCGTTTTCCCTCTGAGATCAATTTCTTTAACAAAAAAATAAATAAATCATATTTTCTTTAACATTTGCTGCCTTAAAAACAAGCTTTTCTAAAAATCATTAGGCATTGTGTTTTCCTACCTTCTGAAATTCTACCATTTGGAACCAAATCCCTGTAGAGCTGAAGATAGACTGATTCTGTTCACAAATTTTCTCCAATAAGGTTAGTTGAAGTTTTGCATTATTTAATTAATGCATAAACATGATAAAAACATTATTATAATCAGAAATGTATAACAACAGAAAAAGGATTGTGCTACTCTTTTATCACACTATTGTGTACACCAGATGATCATTGAAACTCAAGTACCTGCTTAATCAAAGAAGAGGTTGCCTTTCTCAAGACTATTAAAGTTTGATGCATCTTGCTGCTAATTAACTGTGTTCCATCTTGCATGACATTTGCTCTTTTTCTGCTTGACAATTATTTCATTATTTGCTTATACATCCTTCTTTTTCCTTAAGCCTCTGCGTATTGTGATTCATGTTGTGATATCATTGTATTTGCACTGCACAATGTTACATTTTGCTCATGAGACAAAAGAAACAATTGGTTCAATCATATAATATCCCTCTGGATGCCACTTTTCCTTACGTCTCAGTGATCCTCATCATTAGGCCTGAATTTTTTGAAAGCCAATTCACTTTTGAGCAACATGTGTATGTCTTGTGAACTTAGACCTAATCTACCAGCAAGTAGCAACAGAAGAAGAGGAGGAGGAGGAGGAGGAGGAGGAGGAGGAGGAGGAGGAGGAGGAGGAGGAGGAGGAGGAGGAAGAGGAAGAAGAAGAAGAAGAAGAAGAAGAAGAAGAAGAAGAAGAAGAAGAAGAAGAAGAAGAAGAAGAAGAAGAAGAAGAAGAAGAAGAAGAAGAAGATTGCTTTTCATATTTATTGGACACCATCAAGAATGTTTCATAATGGATGGACAAAATCATCAGGGTTATTGAAAAACCAAATGATTGGTTTTTAAAGATATGCATATTATATTAAACCATCTACAGTATCTACTTAACATGTTCTGAACAAGTATGGTTTTTTTCGTGCTCAGGGAATTGCTAAAAGAATAATACTTAGGAAACAGAAAATTCTGTAACTCCTGATAGATTTGGGTTTTAGAGATATGTAATCTAGCAATTTGTGAGAAAATTATATATTCTGCCAATAAAAAAAGTCATGTTATCTCTCCCTTTGAAAAAAATTGGACAGGGTTGGTGAATAGTGAAAGCTTACTTTCAAAGATTTACAAAATCAGGTGAACTTGGAATACATTCATGATTACAAGCTTTTGGTCTCTTCCTATTTTTTTTTTATTTGTGTCATGTTGTAGCAGTTTTTTGTTTTTGTTTTTGAGTAGTGAGTTCATTTATTATTTCAAGTTTGCTGCTACCTCAACTCCTTTTGAGGTGTAAGTTATGGTCTGGCCTAGTACAAACTGAAGATAGATACTCATGTCTTATCATGTCTTGGCTGGACTATAGTAATTCACTTTATGGGTATCTGCCGTGAAGATCAGCCCCTTCAGCTGGCACAAAATGAAGCAGCATATTGGCTTACCAAGCCATTGTGATACTAATGTGTCATACTGCTACACTAGCTACTCCTGTGGCCGGTTCGTTTCTGGGTGCAATTCAGGGACTGGTGCTACTTTTTAAACCCTAATGTCTATTGCTCAGATTTCTAAGAGATGCCTCCCTTAAACAGATGCTGCCTACCTGACCCAGGTGACAAGAATGGATGCAGAAGATCCTTTGTTCTTGGGAGGTGTGGGAGGAAGGAGTCAAATAACAGAGTTTCTCTGTGAGAACCCTCTTCCTGTGGAAAAGTCTATTTTCCAAAGCCAAGATGACTCACAGCAATCTGGTAAAAAAAACAAAAACAAAAAACTATTCTGATCTTCATTGAGCTATACCTTCAATTGACAAGTCTTTTGTTTCTACAATCCATTTTCAAAGTCGATTTAACATTTTGAAGGATTTTGGTGACTGCTGGACAAATCCCTGCAGTCTTCTTGGCAAGGTTGATTTGTCCTTGCCTGTTTCCTAGGACTGAGAGAAAGTGACTGGCCCAAGGTCACCCAGCTGGCTTCATGCCCAAGGCCTAAAACTCACTGTTTCCAAACCATGAGACTAAACTGGCTCTCATATTAGATTTTTGTTGTTGTTGTTAGTTGTGAAGTCATGTCCGACCCATTGGGACCCCATGGACAACATTCCTACAGGCCTTCCTGTCCTCTACCATCCTCTGGAGTCCATTTAAGCTCACACCTACTGCTTCAGTGACTCCATCCACCCCCCTTGTTCTCTGTCGTTCCGTTCTTCTTTTGCCCTCAATCTTTCCCAGCATTAGGCTCTTCTCGAGTGAGTTCTTTCTTCTCATTCAGTAGCCAAAGTATTTGCGTTTCATCTTCAGGATCTGGCCTTCTAAAGAGCAGTCAGGGGTTGATCTCCTCTAGGACTGACTGATTGCCTTGCAGTCCAAGGGACTCACAGGAGTCTTCTCCAGCACCATAGTTCAAAAGCCTCAATTCTTTGGCGCTCAGCCTTTCTTATGGTCCAACTTTCACAGCCATACATTGCAATTGGAAAATATTAGATTTAGAACACTATAATTTCTGAACAGTGCTATTTTAGGCAAAGATACACTTAGACTGCATGTATTCTTTTTCAACAGTATTCTTTTTCCTGTAACAAAACAATACAATATAACAATACTGCACAGGAAAGTCTCCATTTTTGTTCTGTTTTTTTGGTTTTTTGCTTTCAAACTGACCTAGCATGGCAAACAGTATTTTTTCTATTGAATCTAATTGACCTAGCTTTTATTGGTGGCTAAAATGAGCAATGCCTTAATAATAAGAATTGTAAAATAATCTAGCTAATCTCATTGCTTATGTCATAAATGTGATTATTTTTATTAGTCTGTCTCTTGATTTCCATAGCAACCCATTCAGCTTGCAAGTGAGTTTGAACAGCTATCTGATGTATAAAATGGAACAGTTAATGCATGCTCCCCCAAAGCTCTCCAAATGTAAAAAAAAAAAATCCACATGATAACATGTCGTCTTCATAGCTATTAAATATTAAGGCAGAGAATTCTTCTTCCATTTCTCTTATTTTTTTAGGCTTTGAGCCCTCTGCAGTATTAATATCAACCAAGTATCCCAGAACCATGTAGAAGTAATATCTTGTTTGATGTGTGATACATTTATTTGTACATATGACAGGGAATTGCTAAGCAACCTGCCTGAGAACAATAGGCAGCAACTATTCACATTTTGCCCAGGTGACATATTTGGAATGCTGACTTATTCTGAAATATAAATAATTCTGCCTGATCATTGTTTCCTCCTGTTTTAACAACCTCATTCCCTGCTAAATGGCTTGCTGGCACAACAGGAGGGAACAAGAACCCCTGGTTATTTATTGTCCAATCACTCCCTATTTGTATCAGCATAAAGGCTTCAGAGCAAATAAAGGGCCTAGAACTGTGAAGATAAGATGAAAAGTTTGAGAAAAATCTCAACTCATGAACACATATGAGAACATGGGATATAATAGCCAAAAGGCGATGCACCTCCCACAGGTTTTGCATAAAATGTCTGCTTTATTGAGGAATAAAGCAGTTTTTTTGAATCCTGTTTGAGGTAGATAACGATTTCTAGACTAGCTGATTACATGAGCTGTGGTGGCGCAGTTGTTAAGAGTGCAGTACTACAGGCTACTTTTGTTGCCTGCCGGCTGCCTGCAATTTGGCAGTTCAAATCTCACCAGGCTTAAGGTTGACTCTACTTTCCATCCTTCTGAAGTTGGTAAAATGAGGATCCAGATTGTTGGGGGTAATATGCAATATCTCTGTAAACTGCTTAGAGAGGGCTGTAAAGCACTGTGAAGTGGTATATATGGTAAGTCTAAGTGCTATTGCTATTGTAACTTTTTGTTTTTAATTCTTGATTTTTCCCTTTGATTTGTATAATTCTTTGGTACTGCCTCTTATCCCCAACTCTTTAGTCATACCAGTACGCTGTACATTATAGTCAGTCACAAATTGACTTCCGTGGACCTTACTTCATACTTAAGTGGTAGGTAGAGAGGCCGGGCATAAGTGCACTAATGTGCCTATTGTCCCTGTCATTGTATTTTTATTCTCTTATTCTTATTCTCGTTTTTGTTTGACAAATTCCAATAAATAAATAAAATAAAAATAGTCTTCAGAATTTCAACATTTGGATAGACTAGATTCAGATACATGACTCCAAATACCTTTGGATCACTTCTGTGGAATTAAACCTACACTTTATAAAACAGAAATTTTAACTATGTCTAAATATAGTTGTGCATGTACTGACAAATATATCAGTACATAGCATAGCAACAATTCTGGTATCAGTTGTAGCAGATTCTGATCCTCTCAAGGTACTGGTTTCCAAACCTATTTTTATCCTACCATACATTATTAGGAATATATTTTCAAATTTTAATTGTTCATTATAAGATGTCACAAGGTCCACTGTGCTTGGCTGTGGTAACCATAAAAGGATAAAGACCTTATTAGGAGATTTCTGCTGGAAAGGTTTGAAAAGAACAGCTAGAAAGTCAGTCAGAAGAAAGATCAAACTACCAAGTTCGTTAGCCTAGAATAAAAAAAGTATTATATGTAATAAATCATGCTGAAATTGGGTAGTAGAAGTCAGACATACTTTTCCCCCATGTCTGCTAAGTTTTTCTACTCAGGATCTTTCTGATGGGAGAACACTCAAAGATGGTTTTTCATCTGAAGTAGCATAGCCCGAGAGAAAAATATTCCTTCCTTTCCATTTTTTTTCTCAGAAAGTTTAAACTAGCTTTTAGATTTAGATTATTCCAACTCTGGATAGAGAGATAGAAAAGAAGATCAAATTAAATGATTTGCAACTGATTTTTTGGCCTATATGTGTAGTGGTGGCCATGGCCCTGTAATACTTCAACATAATCAAACAGTGCTAATAACGCAATTACTATCTAACAGGGCTTACATGTGCTTAACCAGAATAATACATGACTCTACACCTGGAAATACTTAGCCTCCAGGACTACTGTTAACACAAACAATAAATGTGCTCGGGAATTTGAAACACAGATCAAAGCATTAGCAGAAGGAGTGAGTAGCCTCCAAGCATTCATCTATTACACAGAAAATAGGTGAAGGAATCCCTCAAAGTCCTTTTGACCTATTCAACCCACTGTTACCACTGTTATCTGTTTCGTAAACAAGCAGGTAGAATTTTCCAATAAAGTACTAAGTGTAGAAACCACAATTTTTATTTTCTAAGAATGCTGACATGGGCTTGCCGCACAAACAAAAATAATATCAGTTGGAGAGTGGTTGATTGGTAACATGCCTACTCTTCTCTCTCTCTCTCTCTCTCTCTCTCTCTCTCTCTCTCTCTCTCTCTCTCTCTCTCTCTCTCTCTCTTTCTCTCCCCCTCCCTCCCTCTCTCTCCTCCCTCCCTCCCTCTCTCCTTTAAATAAAGTCAAATAGGACAGTGAATGAATATTGGTGCCCATGAGCCACAAGAATTAATTTAGTGTGCCTTCTAACACACATGAACTAACTCCATATTTTCAAATATATGTGTGGAGCAGCATTTATATCTTCTTCAAAATGTAGGGCTCCACCTCTAGTAGATACCAAGCTGACCTAACTCAGGTAAACCTATTTATTTTTCAGAACTTTGTTTCTTTGTCTGCCATTGTAATTTAACTTCATTATCAAATTTTGTACCACTACATTGATAACAAGGTGCATATTTATAAAATACCTGTTGTCTTTCAAAAATGCAAAAGATAGCATCTAAGAATGGGGATTTTTAGAAAACTAAGAAGCATCCTCTTTCTCCCACGTTTTTTTTCCTAAAACCTGAATCATATAAAATGTAAGACAATCCATCAGTTACAGCACAAAGCAATAAACTAAATCATTTTAAAGTTAAGAGGTTAAAGAGAATTTCCACAATAAAAGAAACAGCAAACGTGGGAATGTTAAAGGTTGGGGGAGGAACACGGAAACAACATTCTCAGCTACAGCCCCTCCTTCTTAACCCTTAACACTGACATTTGCTTAACCCAATATCATGTTTACTTTTTCAAAAACTGGAAAGAGTGATTGCTGACCTGACCTTAGTTTTTATGAAGTTGGAGACATCAGTTGTCTTTTGAAAAATATTGGGTTAAAGTTTTAGTTAGACATCCATGAATCATATTGTCTATTGTTATATTCCATTGATATTATTATAAGACACCAAATTATTTAAATAAGCAACATATAAATGTAGGTGGGGGAATAGATACATAGAAAGACAGACATGGAAATATCTTGAAACAAAAAAAAAATAGTTGAAATATTGGTGCATTTATTCTTTAAGGGAATCTTTGCTGATCCAGCCAAAGCAGGGTTCTAGTTTGGACATGAAAGTAACCTAATATTACTTCCTGGTTCAAATACGATTGGACATTTAACATACATCAATTGGAGTTTCTATTTTCCAAACATTCCACAGTGTTTGGAAATTTAAAAACCAGCTACAAAAACAAATAAAATTTGTTTAAAAACCAGCTACAAAAACATAATATGTCTAGGAATATTCATATTGCAAGGCAAAATGAGTGTAAAATATGATAATAAAATGTTAACTGGATTTGTTATAGAAGTGCAATGTGCAGAAGAAGGATAGAATAAATTTCTTGAGAACCACATGCAAAACAGACTTGCATTGGGCAAGAACCAATTCACTTAAGTTCATGTCATAAGTCATCTAATGCACCATTAGATGACCAGTAGTTATTGCATATTATGGACAAATTGCCAAATACTTGTTGAGGGTGCAAAGTTAATCATTAGGAGATATAGAATGATGAATAGTTCTTTGATCAAATCCAGCAAGTTTTGATATAGCAACTATAAATGCTACAAAATCCAGGTGAACCTTCATTAAGAATGGATGCAACTGGTATAATGATATTAAATGGACCAAAACACTCTGGTACATGGTCACAATTAGTGTATTCAGGAGCTTCAGAAATGTCCCAAACTCTGGATATGATTTTGAGCAAGAAGATAACAAGAAGTGAATGGCATAAGGAAGTCCTTATCTTCTCTGTGGGCTTATAGTTCACAGCAAAAGGAATAGATGTAAGAGAATAGAGTACATGGTTTGTTTTTTGATTGACTGATTCTTTTTT
Source organism: Pantherophis guttatus (assembly GCF_059756535.1). Lineage (NCBI taxonomy): Eukaryota > Metazoa > Chordata > Lepidosauria > Squamata > Colubridae > Pantherophis > Pantherophis guttatus. The sequence goes on from NC_142063.1 coordinate 314,174,867, forward strand.
TGTAAAGTGACTCCCCAAGTCTTTTATTTCTAGTTGTAATAAAGCATATGTGTAGGATTGCAAGAGTAAAAAAAAAATTTAATAGCACTGTTCACACTCTAATTTCTATCTCTAATGGGAAAGATGGTGGGAATAAGAAAGAGCATAAAACTAGAGCTTTAATTTATTCTCAAGGTAAGTTTAAAAACCGGATAAGTTTTTGAATAAACAAGCCTGATAATAAAGTTTTATAGCTCATGTTCAGTCATGGTCATATATAACTGAGATACAGATTTATTTCTTTGTGATCCCTACCCTATTATACAGTCTACATTCCTTGTATCAGCTTGAAATGGACCTGTTATCTCTTGCTGGGCTATGGGATAAACTCATATGTAAGGTATTTTAAATGATAAGCTGATACACATGGTGTTTAATTTTCATGGGACAGGCTAATTTTTCTTCTTCAGATAACCACAAAAGTAGGAAGATCATAAAAAGGGAAGCACATTACATTCAGTAAGAGGAAATGGGAAGGAAAGTGGCATTATTAAGTAAGCAGCATTATATTGTCCAGGGACAGGATATTGGTTAATGACTTAACAAGCATTTTGCATGGTTTATAAAATACTTTACAATATAATAAATATAATAGTAATATACAATATAATAGTAATATAAAAACATCAACAAGCATAACTCAATTTTTTAAAAAGGTGGTGAAAATAACAAGGAGCAGTGTGGACCTCTCAAAAATATGAATACTCATTATTTAATACTAAAGTTTGAATTTAGTGCAAAAACAGAACTGTCATTCTAGAAGTTCCTTATTGCATCTAGAATTAAGTAGCTAATCGCTCTGCTCCCCCAAGGCTAGCATATTTAACAAGTTGAACTTTTGAAGATACCTTCAAAGCAAACCCAATGAAAACCCCACCAAGAGGTCAACCAGACATATATAAACCTCCTCTGGAGTGAGTGGAATCTTCCCTTTTCTGTTACTTTAGATTGAGAATTTAGTGGGAAGGTACTGTGCCCCCCAGGCCTTGGCCACCTTCAGTGTTGTTCCTTAATTTTTGGAGATAGGTGTAAGTATAATGTTTATGGGTACAACCCAGCCAAATTAAGGATTTCAATGCTCCTTTGAAACTTAAATGTGCTTATCTTGTGCTCAATCATATATTATCTGAATGATATTCCAGTTTTTCCCAAATTTCTCAAAGCAGTTTGCAAAAATTGTTCTCCTACTTTCCTTATATTATTATAGTCTGAGAATATCACCCAACTGAGTCATGGCCTTAGCTTATATCTACCCCTCTGGTGATTTGTTTCCTGGTTTGTATTATAAGGCTGTAAACCCATTTAGTGTAGTAGTTGAGGCACCAGGAGACTGAAATTTCTAGTCCTGTCCTAGGCATGAAGCCAAGCTTTTGCCAGTCTCACACTCTCAGTCCTAAGAAGGAGGCAGTGGCAAACCACTTCTACCAAGAAAACTGCAAAGACTTGTCCAGGTTACCAACTGGAAGGCACCAAAAACAGAGAAGGAATGGGAGGGAGAGGTGGAGAGATGGAGAATAGAGGGAGAGAGGGAGAGAGGGAGAGAGCAATTGTGACTGTCAGCCCCCATGCTTTGAAAGCACTGTCATAAAAATATTCCAAAAAAAGAAACAGGAGACAGCAATACAATAAACAATTCTTACTTTAAAGTTCAGAGGTTTATTTCATGAGCAATTTATAACATGAATGGCCATCATAACATTACTTACAACAACAACCATTGCAATGAGGTCCAAGACCATAGCTAGGTCCAGCAAGGAATAGTTATGGCCAGTGGCCCTGAACTCATCCCAAGACATTCTTTTTATACTTTTCTGCACGCATTTCACAACTTACTTCCTTATTCTGTTTTACTGACAGACAGTCTCCACATATACCTATGTACATCTCAAACCTCTATCCATCGGCTATTTTCAGTTTCCTATTTCTCACAGTTTCAACGTTCTGATTACAAATATATTTCAAAACTACGTACTTTGCAAAATCACATTTCACAGCAACAGCTCAGCAGGATTACAAATAGTTCTGATACACTTTGAAATCTTTCTATCTAAAACTTTAGTTCATGTAGCTTTTTAGGGCCTGCTATCCTTCTGAGACCTATGGACTCTGGTAGTCCAATAGGCTATTTGTCCGTTTCTCATAGCACTCCTACCCTGAATACCTCATTTCTGAGGCATCTTGACATATAGCAAAGTGTATACTGTATAGTATAAGCCATAAGTCTCAGAATCTATAATACTATTATTTATGTATGCAGAAAATTTTAGTAGCAATATTTAGACAGCATCAGTGATAGAGACAGGAGACCCAGAAAAACTTGACAGCTTTCATCACTAAATTGAAATACTAATCTGCTCTTATCTTTGACAATGGAAGATTATTAAATGGCAGACTGAAACTTTCATCACATTTGCAGCTTTATCCATCTTTGCTCTTTAACCCCTCCCATTTTTCCTACTGCCATCGCTAATTCTTCCAGGTAAGTTGCCAAACTGAATTTAGTAAGATGTTACCCAGCCATAACAAAGACCGAAGCATCCCATTCTGTTATTGGCCACGACGCCATACTTCTGGTTGCTGAATTAATTTACAGAGGGGAGTATTGCTATCCAAGTTCTGCAGTAACCCTCTCAGCTTTTGTTACAGGGGAACCAAAACTTTCTGATAGACACCTATATGCCTCCCTGAATTTGCATACATCTATTAATTAAAGCAAGTAAATTATTATTTTTATCCTACAGTTATATGGAACAATCCATGCATACCATGAAGAAGGCCTTTCCATGTCCATCTAGCTCTTAAAAAAGTAATATCAATTGGCAGGTTGGAAATTTGAGATCAAGGAAGGTTTTCACTGTACTGAAGAAGTGATCCAATTCCCAGCTTTCAAAAGAGGATATTTCTTTTAATTCTTTCTTTGTGGGTGGTTGCAGAGATCAGTTGAGTTTGGCAATTGCCAATTGTCAATTAACAAGAGTTGGATTTTAATGATTATATCAGTGCCAGTCTCTGACTTGACCAGACTTCACCAATCATATCTTGGCCTATTTCTAAAGCTATGATTGTGTTAGTATGCTGCAGCAAAACTATTTGAAAAAAACCAACAAATTGTGTACTGTTTTAGCTGCCAGAGCCACCAGTAAATTCATGAGATGTATGAAATATCATCTCAGTTTGGGTTTCTTGACTTTCAGGAGCAAAGATTATCCTTCAAAAAAAGTTCCTGTTTGGTTATTATTTGGAATAAATATCTATGCTTTTTATGTGCAAAATGAAAATTATATCATAGCAATAGTTGCATTTTGGGGCTATGAGTTCATAGAAAATGCAGATTCAACATGTACTACTTTGTCTCTGCAGAGGGACACAGTGATCACATTCATAGAATCATAGAAACTTAGAATAATAGAGTTAAAAGGGACCCTGGAGGTCTTCTAGCCCAACTCCCTGCTCAAGCAGGAGACCCTGTGCCATTTCAGATAAATGGCTGTCCAGTTTCTTTCTGAAAGCCTTCAATGATGGAGCATCCACAACTTCTGAAGGGAAGCTGTTCTATTAGTTGATTGCTCTCACCATTAGGAAATTTCTCCTTGGTTCTAGTTGCTTCTCTCCTTGGTTAGTTTCCGCCCATTAATTCTTGTCATGCCTTTGGTGCTTTGGAAAATAGTTTGAAAGCACCAAAAGGCATTCCAAAAAGTGTTATTAGGATGAGAGTGTATTATTGCATTCAATTTTTATGTTATTTAATTATAATGAATTATAATTGGTGTTATTATTCTCCAATCAGATGTGTACTAACTGATCAATTCTATAACAATAAACAATATAATGAGGGTACATTAAACTAGGAAAAAGGCACACTGAGATTAAAATGATAAATCCAGCATGTTGTACACATGCACTTACCAGACCTCCAAACAAACTGAGTAAATAAAATTATTTTATTGCATCAAATGTGTTGCATTATAAACATCATTTCATTGTTTTCTGAATCAGAAATTCAGTGGCGTATGAAATGATACACTATTTAACTGCTTTTTCCTCCTAGTTTTTAGTTTAGCCAAGTGCTAAGGTAGGACTTTCCTTCCTTCCTTCCTTCCTTCCTTCCTTCCTTCCTTCCTTCCTTCCTTCCTTCCTTCCTTCCTTCCTCCCTCCCTCCCTCCCTCCCTCCCTCCCTTTTCTTCTTTTTTCCTTCCTTGCTTTCTTCCCATCTTTCCTTCTTTTTCTTTGTCTTTACTCTTTCCCTTTCTCCTGTCCTGTCCCTTCTTGGATGCTCAAATGCAAACATTTCTCCTTTTGTTTTGTTTTGCTTTTAGTTTGTTTTGCTAGCCCTCTCCCAGCAAAAACAGAGCCTGGGGGGGCTGTGTGTGCCCCCCGGGCACCATTTTTGGCCTTGATGGCTTCCTGCAGCCCTCTGCCAGTGAAAACGAGTTCCATTTTTTCTGGCAGAGGGCTCAGGAGGTCATCTAGGCCAAAAAAAGGGGTCTCGGAGGGCCGCACGGGGTCCCCGAGGCTCCAGTTTCACTGGCAGAGGGTTGCAGGAGGCCGTCCAGGCTGAAAATGGGGCCTGGGGGGGGCTGCACACACACACACACGGCTCTCCCGAGCTCTATTTTCACTGGCAGAGGCACTGCAGGCCAGTCCTTTGCTGTTTCCAGGGCAGCCCCATGAGCCAGATCTAAGCACCCGAGTTTGACACCCCTGACCTAGGATGTCATAGTAAAACAGCATAGTATAAGTGGAGATCCAGGTAGTGTGGCCTTTTGTAATGGACATATGGAAATGTTGTGAATGAGCAGATTTTGTACTATCCTACTTTTATTTAATTGTATTATTTTGTAATAGAGAAGAAACAAGACCGACCATGGCACTGAACACAATAATGCAAAGATAAATGCTTTCACAGATTTCCAGGATTGATTTCTTTCCCAACCTATGATGGCTGATTCCTATCTAAAATTAAACTGTGAGAAGATTTTGATGAACTCATATTTCTTTGTGGTTTCTTAAACTTCAGTTTTCAATGTATGTCAGCTAACTATTGGCTTTAAATGCCTTGAGAACATTATAATCTGAGACTGCCACCAATTTATAATTCGATATGGTAGACCAATGGCATGGTTAAATCCATAATAATCACTGCATACTGTCTTCACTGGACCTCCCCCGTGTGAATTAGAATGATAGCCTTGGCCCCAGAAGTATTGTTATATTCAGACAGCTTAGCTAATAAAGTGCCAATGAAGCATAGCTATGGATTTTTTAAAAAGTATCTGCCCTGTCATTTGACAGTATTCAAGACACAATGGAGCAAATTGCCTTTGTCTTCAAGTCTGTGTAGCTAGTTTAACAGAATCTAAATAGGCACTTGACATCTTGTTCAGCCTCAGTAAAAAGGATGGTTATATTTCAAACAAAGTAAAAAGGGTGCCTACTTAACAAAAAGTAAAGCACCGAAAACATGGATTGGGATCCAAAGAGCCATTTCAATAAAGCTCCATACATAACTGAAGCTGTCAACATCTCCTCTTCATGCAGGAACACTATGGAAAATGCTTCCTAATAGTTGGAAACCTTTTAGGTTGGCATTTATTTTCTACAAAACATATAGCTAAAATGGGGAAATGGTTTCCTTGCTTCTGAGCATGTTCACAGCACTGTGCTCTCTTGCAGAAGCTTCTGAAAGCCTCAGCAGTCATTACTTGTTTTGTGTTTATTGCAATTGTTTGTTTGTTTTGGTGGCTTCGAGTCATTGTTGACTCCTGGTGATTGCCTGGACAAGTCCCTGCAGATTTCTTGGCAAGATTTCTGAAGTGTTTTCTATGGTTGAGTGAGAGGGACTTTCCCAAGGTACCTAGCTGGCTTTGTGCCTCAGCCAGAATTAGAAGTCACAGTTTCCTGAATTCTAGCCTGATGCCTTAACTGCTACACCAAAATGGGACTCTTTTATTGCCAATAATGAAAGTCAATTTGTTGTATCTTACTTGTTTCAGCTTATGTTATGATACCTATTAAATTCCAAAAGTTAAAAACACATGAACTAATAAGATCTTTGCATTAAAAAGATTCATAAACTAGCTGGTCTACATAATTGGCTTCTTCCTGTAAAGAATAAAAAAATAATTTTTGCCATTATATATTTCTAGGAGAGGATAGATAACCTTATAATGGCCAGAGACTTCATACATTGGAGGGGGGAAGGTACTTACTAAAAATTTCAGTATGTTAGGTCAAAAAGTAGATTCAATAGAATGTAGTTGTAGCTGTCTACAATTACTGTATATATGAAATTTCCCCTTTTCCACTAGCTTGGAAAGGAATATTTTGGAAGTTTCCTTTCTTTCTTTTTAATGTGTTAAATTTTGAGCAAACCCAGAAGTTTTTAAAGAGATACACTGGGGTGACTGAAAAATCCTGGAGATTTGCAAACAAAAAAGTCCAGAGCATGCATATGGATTCAGGGACTGCATATGGACCTCAGGTTTCACACCGACACCGACACACAGACACACAGAGAGGGGGGGTGAATATAGACAACCACACACACACAGAAAGGGAGGGAGAAAGACAGAGAAGCATACACATACGTGGGGGAGGGTCTATAAGCAACAGTGTGTGCTTTTAATGAACCAGTGGATTCAAGCAATCTCAATTGGATGCCCTCCAGCTGGGTAGGAACTACTGTGCTGTAACTTCAAGACTTCTGGGCAACCTCGAGCTGTTGAATCTCTAGTTATCTCTTCCTCATCAAATAATGACTTTTCTCCCTTCAGGAGCCAAGAAAGTTTTACTGGGGAAAAAAAAAAGATTTTAGTAGTTATTCATATCTCCATTTTCTCTGTCATTCAAAAACTACAATTTGTACCCAAGGAACATCTTATGTGGGTCCTGGAGCTCATAGTCTTTCTTTACACTTGCAAAGAAAGAATAAGACAGAAAAGTTCAAATAAATCTTGGCAGAAATTCAGAAATGCAAATGAAACTTACAGAATTGTGTGAAAATCCAACAAATATCAAATGTTTTATGCTTTATATGATTTGGCTGCCTGAGTCCCCAATCCTGTGCAAATGAAATTAGCTCAAAGTAGTACATTAAGGGATGGGAGGGAATGCTAAAAATAGTAGATGGTGTCAGTTAAATAAACACGGGCAATTTAAGTTTTTCATTTTTTTTAAAAAATACAATTTTATAGCATTTTTACAATGTCCTTTAAGAGAAAAACCTCTTTTTTTCTTTTCTGCACTTATTATTCCTTTATTCTTTCTTTTTTCTTTTTAGCTTGCATTAGTTTTGTCATTGTAATTGTAATGTACTGAACTGTGGTGGTTCATTGGTTAGAATGCAGTATTGCAGGCTAACTCTGCCTACTTCCAGGAGTTCGATCCTGACAGGCTCAAGGTTGACTCAGCCTTCCATCCTGAAATTCATAAAATGAGTGTTAGGAGCACTGACACTGTCAAATTGCTCGGAGAGTGTTGTAAAGCACTATGAAGTGGTACATAAGTCTAAGTGCTATTGCTATATTAATAAAAGTACTATTACAAAGATGAGAAAAAGCAGTTGAATGAGAATTTCCTTTAAAGTGCATTGGAAAATCCTTACAAATGCAACAGATGGTATTGTAGCAATGCTGTCAATAGCTTTTGATAATTTGTAAAAATGCTATGTGGGGAGGAAATACATGAGTAATAAATGGTGTGGCCTCTGCAACTTAGAATTGCCAATAAAGAGAAAAGTTGGCCTGAGGGAAAAAAAGAATACCTGGAATCCCTCTGTGACTACCTTGAGCTTTCCTTGTGGGCTTAAAAATCAAGAGGCATTGGTTTGAAATATTAAATTGACTTGGAAAAGCAAGACACCAATAGAACAGAATATACGTAGCTCAGGATTGAACTGTAGAGTTCTTGGTGTTCTCTGAGCTTCATTGTAGGCTTGCAAATGTTTCATTACTTGGTTAGATAACATCATCAGTGTAATGTTGTCACACTGATTACCTAGTTGAGCAATGATAGGTCTGCCAGCAAACAACCAAGCTTAGAGAACACCAAGAACTTCAAAGTAAGAAACATTGAACCCAATGAGACTTAACATCTAAAAAAATAGTCATAGGCGTATCCTTTCAGAATTAAAACACAAGGTTTTCACTTTCCTTTCTTCCCCTCCCCCTTCCTTCCTTCCTTCCTCCCTCCCTCCCTCCCTTCCTTCCTTCCTTCCTCCCTCCCTCCCTCCCTCCCTTCCTCCCTTCCTCCCTCCCAGGAGAATGTTAGATAATTGTCCTCAGCATTGCAGACTGGGCAAATCTGTAGTCCGACTGGGCAGTTTCAGATATTTGCAAAACTTCTACAAGATACTACTTCAAATGTCTTCTACTACTTTACCAGAAATAAAGGAAAACATATCCGGGTCTTCAGAAGATAATATGTTTCCCTAAATAATTTATTCACAACTACAGAATCTTTTCAAGTGTTATGATTAAAATATAATGTGGCTGTCTGATATGTCACTATAGTTAGAAGAAACTGAAAAATTATAACAGGACAATAGATAAGAAAAATGTGCTCGACAAGGGTAAAAAGAGCGTGCACACATATGCAAGTGAACAAAAATATTGGGTAATTATAGAGTTTCAAGTTCTGTTATAACCAAATAGTTATGCAATGGTAGCAGCTGCTGCCTGACAAAAGAAATTACAGCATGTGACCTTATAGTCTATAATTTAATAAAGTGAAAGTGATGGGAGGCATAAAACAGTCCCAAGATGCACACAGCAAAAATGCATTTGGAGAAATCCCACAGGTGTTTGACAACAGCCTGAAAGTAGTAGGAAACAAAGAAACAAATAATCAAAAATGCAGGAGAGAATTGAATTTCTATGTGATAGTGACTTACTAGTTAAATCTTGTTTCTTGAGATTTTAGATACCTGCAATCACCAAAAATAATGCACTGCATTTTTTAATCCAAAGAGTTGGAAAGGAAGCTGTTTTGCTTAATCTGTGGCTTCATTATTGTTTAATAACCTATCCTAAGACTTTGCATTTTGGGGTCACAATTAGTCTGTCTGCCTGTCTCTCTGTGTAAATCTCCTTTTCCATCACATTCTGTTGAGATTTTGAATGAAATCTTGGAGTCACTGATGGGATGGGTAATAGTAGAAAAAAATGGAATTAAGTCCAGATGAAACAAATGGAATTAGTCTGTTACCAGTCCAAAGATGTTTTGTTACTTTCATTAAAATATCCAGGTTATAGGTTGAGAACATTGCTTGATCTGAGTTTATCCTACAATAACAATTATTAACTGTGGCTGTGCAGGTTTGATTGGCATTTTGATGCATTTATTCTGGTATGAGACTTGGCCATAATTTTACATACATTACTTGAATCTCAGTTGGATTACTATAAGGTGCTCTCCAAGGGCCTTTTCTTGAAAACCAGTTGGAACCAACAATACATAAAAAATATTTTGAGGAGAATTTTGATAGCTAACAGTATGAGGTCAATTGTTTTTTTTCTTCATGTCATCCTCTTTCACAATCCACTTTTTTGGGGGGAATTTTATATTTTTGGGAAAGAGAATTCCTGTATCTGTCCAAACTTTCCACAGCTATCAAGTGGTTTTGGTTTTTGTTCATCTAAGTCTAGAGCCAATTTATCAGAATCTTGGATTAAATAAGTACTATATCCGTGATGGCGAACCTATGGCACGCATGCCACAGGTGGCACGCGGAGCCATATTAGTGGGCATGCCAGCTCAGCTCTGGGGTGCATGTGCGTGCCGGACAGCTGATTTTCGGGCCTTCTGAGCCTACCAGAAGTAGGGAAACAGGCTGTTTCCTGCCTCTGAACGGCCTGGGGGGGAGTGGGGAAGGCCCGTTTTTCTTTCTTATCTGGCTCCAGATCCTTTCTATGGATCTGGGAAGGGCGAAAACAGCCTTTCCCACTCCCTCGGAGGCCCTGCGGAGGCTGAAAGGGCCCATTTCCCAACTCTCGATGGGACAGGAAGTGACGTTTTTTTCTGTCCCCAGCCTCCAGAGACTCCTAGAGAGGCTCCTACAGACTCCTAGAAAGGCTCCTAGAGACTCCTAGAGAGGTTCTGGAGGCTGGGGACAGCAAAAAACATCACTTCCTGTCCCACCGAGTGTTGGGAAATGGGCCCTTTCAGCCTCCGTAGGGCCTCCAAGGGAGTGGGAAAGGCTGTTTTCGCCCTTCCCAGATATTCAGAGAGAATCTGGAACCAGGTAAGAAAGAAAAACGGGCCTACCAGGACATCATGTGCCAGGAGCGGGGGGGGTTGCGTGCGCTTGCGCGTGGGCACATGCATGCACGACCCTCCCCCCCACCCCCCTCTCCTGGCACACGATGGCAAAAAGGTTAGCCATCGCTGTACTATATAATCAATATACTAAGTAGTTCTTGGCTTTGTAATTAATATATGCATCTGAAATTAGATCCGTGAGCTAGCACAAAAAATTAATCAACACTACCTTAGACTGTATTACTACTAGACTGAAATAAAGAATTACTTTTCATATTGGTTTTGCTTTCATCTGATGGTCATTTAGATTTTTGCAGTTTAGATATGATAGTGCAGTGTATTCTCTCTGATATCTTTCAGGAATGACTTTAAGAGAATGGAACTCTTGAATTAAAAGCTATCTGTATGATTCCAGTGACTTTTAACAATCATCATATTGGCATGACCAATAAGGATTAATCAAGTTATGAACTAATATTAAAATTCACTCCTAAATAAATGACATTATTCCAGAACTAATTATTTTCTGAACATAATTTCCAGAAACCCTTCTTTCTGCAGCAGCTAAAGGGCCACCCCAAGTATCCACTTCATTTCATAAGAACAAGAACTGAGGGGATCTGTTCTTGACGATATACCTCACAATTCAGAACTCAAAAGGAACCTCATTATTGGCATATCAGTACTTTAATTCTATTTCTGAAGTTCACTACTTACCTCTAAATTGCAACTTTACCTTTAAAACTTATTCTTAAAAATAAAAATTGCTTTAAATTACAGCAGCCTTCCCTAACCTGGAAGACTGTGTTGGATTTCAGTTATTCTTAGTCTACTGATGTATGTGCTGGCTAAGGATAATATGAATTGGAATTCAACCCTTACATGGGAGGGTTCAAAATGGTTTTGGAAAGAATGATAATTGTAGCTGTGATGGCTATGGTATCCAGTATTTTCTATATATTTCTTAGATTCATCCTACATTATCTGTGGGTAGACATTCTATTATAGGGCATGTATAAAAATGATAAGGAAGAGTTTTCTCTCAGAAGTGAAATGCAGAGCATTTCCCCTATTCATTATTTATTCATTTATTTATTCAATTTCTATACCGCCCTTCTCCCGAAGGACTCAGGGCAGTGAACAGTTAAAATAACATACATATAAAATGTGAATATAAGATGATTAAGCCAATTTGGTTCATCGGTTAAGAATTTTCAACATAAAGATTTAGGAAAATTAGAAGAGATTTATGCCAGCCCGGCTTGGTGAAATAGAAAGGTCTTAAGTGCACGACGGAAAGTACGAAGATCTGGGATCATTCGTATCCCTGGGGGTAACCTGTTCCAAAGGGTAGGTGCCCCCACAGAAAAGGCTCTCTCCCTGGGAACCACCAGTCGACATTGCTTTAGTGATGGCACCCTGAGGAGGCCCACCCTGTGGGAGCGTGCTGGTTGGTGGGAGGTTATTGGTTGCAGACTCATTAAAAGAGTCCAAACTTTTTCATTCTTTCACATTTTTATTTATTTATTTATTTTGCTTTTAATTTATATGCCGCCCTTCTCTGGAGACATGTAACTAAAAATGTTGTTAGTTGAGAAGTCATTTATTGAGTGACTATATTTCCTGAAAACTTTCGTGTGGCCATGTCCAGGTTTACCTGAGAAAGTTTATTTATTTATTTATTTATTTATTTATTTTATTAAATTTCTATACCGCCCTTCTCCCGAAGGACTCAGGGCGGTGAACAGCCAGAAGATAAAACACAGGAAATACAAAATCTAAAATAAATTAAAACAAATTAAATAATTTAGGCTGAATTTTAAAATACCCCATAATTAAACAGATTAAAAATTTATGTTTAAAATTTAAATTTAAAAGAGGAGATGATTTAGGCCAGGCCAGCTTGATGAAATAAAAACGTTTTAAGCACGCGACGGAAGGTGCGAAGATCCGGGATCCTCCGTATCTCCGGGGGGAGCTCGTTCCAGATTGTAGGTGCCCCCACAGAGAAGGCTCTCCCCCTGGGGGCCGCCAGCCGACATTGTTTGGCCGACGGCACCGGGAGGAGCTCTCTCTGTGGGAGCGTACTGGCCGGTGGGAGGCTATTGGTGGTAGCAGGCGGTCCCGTAGATAACCAGGTGGCGCCATGGAGCGCTTTAAAGGTAGTAACCAAAACCTTGAAGTGCACTCGGAAGACCACCGGGAGCCAGTGCAGCTCGCGCAGGAGAGGTGTTACATGGGAGCTCCATGTTTCTCCCATAACCACCCGCGCAGTCTCCAGTTATTTGTCTTATGCATTTGGTAGGTTTTCCAGTGATTCCTATTATTATTATTACAGTTTGCTTCAACATGGGAATTCACCATTTTGTACAAAACTATATAAACTTTATCTCCCTCCTTATAGCTCTTTTATTTTATTCCAGAATTCATATCTCATTTAAAAAAGTAAAGGTAACATCTTTGTAATAAATGCAATACGATAGATTCAGGGTAAACAAAACCAACAACAGTTAATCAACAACTTTTTGTATATTTGATCTAAAGTTTTACCCATCTTTAATAATGTATTAGAAGTTGTTGCATAAATTCAGAATTCCTCTACTTAGACATCAATTTAAAAACAATATCATAGATCATATACTCTGTCTGCCTTGATGAATGCTTCATATTGTGAGAACAAAATATTTATTTTTATTGTATTTGTTATATTTATATAGTTTGGTTTCTTTTTCTTCATCTGTGGTCTACTTTATAAAAAGAAAGACGTGGTTATATCCCTGAGTCATTAGCATGGCATATAGGGTGGTTTGTAATACAAACTCAAATGCAAAAAAATCTTTGAAGATGCAACCTCACAGAGAGAGAAGCATATCAGAAACTCAATCTTTTGTTCATTTGAAGAAGATTAATAATGATCTCAATCCATTAATTAAAAAAATGCCATTCATTTTACTACTGCTAGCTATATGTGATGATTTCAAAGTATCTTCAAACTAAAAAGAATTTTTTTCCTTTATAGCTCTGGTCTACAGATGCTGGGAAAAATTTAGCGGAATGCCTGGAATGTGAAAAATAGCTACTTTTTAAAGCCACCGATTAAAAGTGATAAAGATGAAAGTGAAAGTGAGAGAAAAGTTTTGCTATTATTCTTGTATCTCACTGTTTCCTTTCTCTTTTAAAATCAAAGAATCCTATTTTTACTTATCCCCACAGTAAACCTAAATGCTAAGATGTGAGAGTTATACATACTGACCCATCATGCTGTTCCCTTTCAAAGAAAGCAACATTATGCAAAGTGCAGCAAAAAATAAAGAATAATAAGCCAAAGAAATTAAAGATAAGAAAAAAGGAAAGAAAAAATAGTTAAGTCTAGTATATACCAATACCTTGTAGTTTACATCTTGATACAATCCTCTTTTGAAAACTATCCTTGTTCAGAGTTTGCATATCCTTTTTCATACAGAAAAGTTGAAGAAACAGAAAAAGGGGCTAATTCTGATTGCACAAGACCAACCCTTAAGAACAAAAGCATATTTAAGAAGACATAGCTATATCAAATGTTGCCTCTGCAAAGAAGCTGAAGAAACAGTAGACCACTTAATTAACTGCTGAAAGAAGGTCACACAGACTGACCATAAATATTGAATAGAATAGAATTCTTTATTGCCCAAGTATGATTAGAAACACAAGGAATTTGTCTCCAGTGTATAAGCTCTCAGTGTACATACAACAAATGCATGACAAAGTAGCAAGAATGGTGCATTGCAATATCTGCAAAAAACACCATTTGCCTGCAAACCAAAATTGGTAGGACCACAAAAAGATAAAGTAATAGAAAATAAAGATGCTAAATTGTTCTAGGATTTTAAAATTCAAATAGACATGCACCTGCCATATAACATGTTGATAAGAAAGATGGGGGGAAAAAAGTCTGGATAATGGACGTTGCAGTACCTGGAAACCGCAGAAAAGAAGAGAAGCTGGAGAAAATCCCAAAATACAAAGACCTGAAAGAGCAACAGTGGTAAAAGAAAGTTAATGTGCAATAGGTGCCTTGGGTGCATTCCCAAAACACATGGAGCACCTCTTGAATGCTATCAACATTAACAAAATCACCATCAGTCAATTGCAAAAAGAAGCATCACTTGGAATAGTTTGCATCCTGCGATGATACTTCTAACATTTTCAAACAATAACATCTGCCTATACCATGTCCTCAGGAAGACACAATGGTGGATAAAAATGACAAATCCAATCTAAACATCTGGCAAGGAACCATAATAATAATAATATGCAAGGAACCATAATAAAAAAATTTCTTTGCATTTTGTGTTCAGTGCCATAGTCAGTCCTGTTCCTTCTCCATTACAAAATTGTACAAATAAAAGTAGGATAGTACAAAATCTGCTCATGGACAAAATTTCCACCTGTCAATTACAAAAGGCCACACTGTTTGGATCTCCACATATACTACAGTCATACATGAGAACATCTTGGGAAGAACTTGGTGCATATGAAGACCAACACCAGCTCCAGAACTAGCAGCTGCAATTTCATATCACATTCACAGACAATATACATGGGATCCTGAGCAATACTAAAGCATTTGGTTTCCCCAACCTCCTTCTAAAATTCACGCATTGTGCAAAATGGCTTCTCTTGAATCCTCACAATAACAGCCCTTCAAGGCAGGCAAAACTGAGGTAAATTGCCCAGAGAAAACAGGATTAACTACTAGCCCTTTAGTGGCTTTCTCTGAGTTGCAATAGTTTAAGAAGGTTTGCCATAGAACCTGCAATGAGATGTATTCAGTAAGCCAGCTCTGAATTAAATCTGGGTTAAAAAAAGACAAGGGCCAATTTGAATTTCTCATTTTACAGCTGATTCAGTGTTAACATTATATCATGAGGTAAATTGACTCTAAATAAATAAAGCATCTAGTCTATTAAAATGGCTACCTTCAGTGTTCAAGGGACAAAAAAGGTAAATCATGAAACGTGATTGAAAATGCAGGGAACAAATGTCATATTTCTATGTATTCTCATGTCTGTTAAATAATGAGCAATCTTTCTCAGTATCGCAAATATTCATGAAGCTGAATTTAATGAGATTATGAATCCGAAAGGCCATGCTCCATTGCCATATTAATAGTCAAATGTAATTTTTCCTCTTTTTATACAAATCAGTGATACAGCAATTCAAATTGTCACTTCAGAAGGCACTACTACTACTACAGTATTACCCTGATTTATCTGCCTCAAAGTCAGAAAGCCATGTTATCTAGAGCATGTTTGATGGGATATGATCTTTACAAATTTATTTATTTTATTTATTTTATTTATTTAAATTTTTATACCGCCCTTCTCCCGAGGGACTCAAGGAGGTGCACAGCCAACAATAAAACACATATATCTATAAAATTTAAAAACAGTTTAAAAACATATTAAATAATTTGGCCCCAATATTATTAAAAACTAAAACAAACCATTAAAATTCATGTGTAAGCCAGCCCAGCTTGTTGAAACAATAATGTCTTGAGGGCACGGCAAAAGGTGCGTAGGTCAGGGATCATACGTATCTCTGGGGGCAATTCATTCCAGAGGGCAAGTACCCCCACCGAGAAGACTCTCCCCCTGGGGGTCGCCAGTCAATATTGTTTGACCGATGGCAGCCTGAGGAGTCCCTCTCTGTGGGAGCGTATTGGCCGGTGGGAGGCTATCGATGGCAGAAGGCGATCTCGTAAGTACCCAGGTCCTAAGCCATGGAGCACTTTAAAGATGGTGACCAGCACCTTGAATCACACCTGGAAGACCACCGGGAGCCAGTGTAGCTCGCGCAGGAGAAGTGTTACATGGGTGCGCCATGTCGCTCCCATAATCACCTGCACGGCCGCATCCTGGACCAATTGGAGTCTCCGCTCTTCAAGAGGAGTCCCATGTAGAGAGCATTACAATAGTCAAGACGGGAAGGACCAGGATAGAGGAACAACCCCTGTCCCGAGCCCTCCAGAGATCATCAACCAATGCGACCAATGCCGTTCCGTGCTGTACCCCGGCCTGAAGCCCGACTGGTACGGATCTAGATAGACAGCTTCATCCAGGTACTGGGGAAGTTGTCGCGCCACCACACTCTCAACAACCTTCACCACAAAGTGAAGGTTGGAGACTGGATGATAGTTCACTAATACAGCCGGGTCCAGGGAGGCTTCTTGAGGGGGGGCCTCACTACTGCCTCTTTCAAGGCAGAGGGGAAGAAACCCTCACTCAAAGAAGCATTAATAATCACCTGGAGCCAGCCTAATCACCAGGAGGCCAGCACCAACCAGGAGGGACACGGGTCCAATAAACATGTGGCAGCGCTAAGTCTACCCAGAATTCTGTCCATGTCCTTGGGAGTCACATGGTCAAACTCCTCCCAGATAACATTCTCAAGACCCACTTCCATCACCCCATCTGAACCTATCCAGTCGGAGTCCAAGCCTTCCCGAATCTGAGTGATTTTATCATGCAGGTATTGCACAAAATCCTCAGCCCTACCCTGCAAGGGGTCTTCCTGCGCTCCCAAATGAAGTAGGAAGCGGGTCACCCTAAACAGGGCAGCTGGGCGGTTATCTGCAGACGCAACAAGAGCGGAAAAAGTTCTTCAGTCAAGTTGTGAGCCAGAGCCTCAGGGAATGGCCCAAGCTCCATCAGGAACCTATCCGGATCCATCAGGTGCCTGGGACGGAACCACCTAGTCGGTTCCGTCTCCCTGCAGCGGAGGGTAGCAGCTCGAAAGTCTAGTCGAAGGAGTGAATGATCTACCATGACAAGGGCTTAATGGCTATATCCCGTTTCTAGATCATTCAGCCACTGACCAGAGACAAAAATCAAGTCCAGAGTGTGTCCCCCTGTGTGAGTAAGGCCTTGAACTAACTGGGTCAGGTCCATGGCAGTCATGGAAGCCATGAGCTCCCGGGCTGCTTCTGACGTTTCACCGACAGATGGCAGGTTGAAATCCCCCATGACCATAAGTCTGGGGGTATCCACCGCCACCCCGGCTATTACGTTGAGCAGCTCGGGCAGGGCCACCACTATGTGGCAGGGAGCCAAGTACACAATCAGCAAACCCATCTGCACCCCATGACCCCACTTCACAAGGAGGGACTCACATCCGGCTATCTGAGGTACAGTGGCCTCCCTCGGACAAAGACTTTTCTTTATAATAGCTGCCACCCCCCTGCCCCTACCCTGAGCCCTGCTGATGGAATGCGTGGAAGCCTGGTGGGCACATTTCAATGAGGGGAACCCCTCCCTCCCAGCCCAACCAGGTCTCCGTAATACCCGCCTTAATAAGACCAATATTGCATCCAATTCTGGTCACCACAATATAAAGAAGATGTTGAGATTCTGGAAAGAGTACAGGGAAGAGCAACAAGAATAATTAGGGATTTGTAGGCTAAAACATACGAAGAACAGTTACAGGAATTGGGTATGTCTAATCTAATGAAAAGAAGGACTAGGGAAGACATTATAGCAGTGTTCCAATATTTGAAGGGCTCCTACAAAGACAAGGGGGTCTAATATTTTCCAAAGCACCAAAAAAACAAGAAAAGAAACAACGGATGGAAATTAACCAAGGAGAGAAGCAACCTAGAATTAAGGAGAAAATTCCTAATAGGTAGAGCAATCAACCAATGGAATAGCTTGCCTTCAGAAGTTGTGGGTGCTCCATCACTGGAAGCTTTCAAAAAGATTTCCTGCTTGAGCAGGGATTGCACTGGAAAACCTCCTGGTCCTTTTCAACTTTATTATTCTATGTTCTATGATAGGCCAGTCTTGCCTTTAACTTTAGTTAAAGCAGTCTTTGTACAGATTGTTTACTGAGTGTGTAGGATGTTATTCAATCCAGATTACAGCCTATCACAAATAATTTGGCAATTTGGTCGGAACCCTGACATAACTTTTAATAAAAATTTTAATGAAATTTACCTTTACAAAGTGAATAAACAAACAAAAATCAACATGTTCAAGATGGCACTGGGTATATTTGAAGACCTGTTCTTTGAACATCCTGCTCTTTTCTTATTGTCATCTTATTATCTAACAGAATAACAGACTTGGAAGGGACCTTGAGGTCTTTTATTCCAACCCCCTGCTGAAGCAGGAAACCCTATAACAATTCAGACATATGGTTGTCCAATCTCTTCTTAAAAATCACCAGTGTTTGAGAACCTACAACTTCTAGAGGCAAGCCATTGTAATAATTAATTGTTATAACTGTTAGGAAATTTATTCTTAGTTCTAGGTTGGTTCTCTCCTAGATTAGTTTCTATCCATTGCTTCTAATCCTGCTTGTAGGTGATTTGGAGAATAGGTTGAACCCCTCTTTTTTGTGAAAACCTCTCAAGTACTGGAAGTTTAAAGAGAACTTGTATTAAGGTAAATAATGTGGTAGTCCCTTATGTATTGGAATACTGCTATCCTATCACCTCTACTCAGTGGTGGGATTCAAGTAATTTAACAACCGGTTCTCTGTCCTAATGATTTCTTCCAACAACCAGTTTGCCAAACTGCTCTGAAAATTAACAACCGGTTCTCCCGAAGTGGTGCGAACTGGCTGAATCCCACCACTGCCCTACTCCTTCTTTTCATTAAACTAGACATCCTGCAACCATTCTTCATATGTTTTAGGCTTCAGTCCCCTAATCATCTTTGTTGCTCTTCTCTGCACTCTTTCTAGTGTCTTATCATCTTTTTTATATCGTGGTGACCAAAATTGGATGTAATATTCCAAGTATAGCCTTACCAAGGCATTATAAAGTGGGATTAATAACTTCTTGTTTCTATCCCTCTATTGATGCAGCCTAGAACTATGTTGGCTTTTTTGGCAGCTATAGCACACTATTGTCTTATATTTAAATGATCTTCAATTAGGATTCCAAGATCCCTCTCACAGTTATTACTGTTGTGTCAGGTACCACCTATTCTATACCTGTGTGTTTGTTTTTTCTTGCCTAAATGTAAAACCTTACTTTTCTCGACATTGAATTTCATTTTATAAGATACGGTCCAGTATTCAAATCTATCAAGATTCTTCTGTATCTTGAGCCTATCTTCTGGAGTGTTGGCTGTTCTTCCTAGCTTGGTGTCATCTGCAATTTTGTTGAGTTCCCCTTTTATTTCCTCATCTAAGTCATTGATGAAGACATTGAAGAGTACTGGGCCTAAAACAGAGCTTTGGGATGCCCCACTGCATACTTCCATCCATTCCATCCTATTAAGGACTACATCTATATAGGAATTATATAATTATAATATTATAACATCTATCCCATTGCAAATCTATGGCTCCATGGTATAGTAATCAACATTTGATCAAAGTATAGTCTTTATAGTATAGCACTTTCAAAATGTTAGGATATGGTATCTCAAAATTGACCAATTCTCTATAGTAACTCCAAAAAACACTATAGTTATACTTTGGTCACAATAGTACAATTCCTTGTTTTTCTATCAGTAAGAATTATTTGTGTAGGACTTGGAAATGTTACCCTTCCTTCCTTTAATACGGTAGTTATGTTTGATTGCAAAGTTAGAACAAATCGTTTTAAACCTGTGTAGGAGACAGTGCTCTCCTCTGACCAATAATAGAGAGAGTACATGACAATATTTTTGCCTACACAGTATAATTCAGATATTTCATGTTCTTTTATGCCTTCGCATAGATTAGAAATACAAGTTAATGTCATTAAAATCTTTAGGTTATTATTTTCATAAGCATCTAAGTAAGCATTTTCCCATAAGAAAATAAAAGTTAGGGTGTACAAAGAGGAGTGATTATACAATTTAGGCGCACATAATTTTTCCTAGCTTGTACTCAGTATTTTATTCTGATTTCCTAGCATGGTATATGTATACACATGAATACACATGGATAAAGTTCCAAATGAGCAAACACAAGCAGCAACAAAAGAAAATTGTGTTTATTAACTTTTAAGAATTTTAATTTTGCTTATATGGTTTTATGTGAGTGGGATGCCACTGTGTTTTTCTTGGTGACTGCTGAGGGATGTGGTGTTTATTTTATGTTGATTATTGGTTTGGTTATGTTTTTAACTCCACTGTTATGAAGCATTCAGAATCTTGATAGCTGGGTGATATATAAATGTCTGTATTATTTTTCTGTAACTGCTCATGTTCTTCAGAATGTCCCCTATATACAACAGCCCCTTTCTCTGCTTACATTTGGGAATGCCATTAAGGCCTGGCACTTCCCTCAGGCTTTATGGGCCAGATTAGACTGAAGAAGCTGAGGAAGGGAGTCTTGGCAATGCAGAACTTTCCCAGGGAGGAGGCAGTACATTTCAGAAAGAAACCCAGATTAAAAGACTATGCAGTCCTGAACCAGATGGAGGAGTGTGGAAGTGGTTCAGGATAGCCATGCTCTAGAATCTTTCAGGATGTATCTATTAAGGTAGAGGTTTATCGCCTTAGTTTGGTAAGATTCTGTCCTATAGGTGTAAACAAATAAAGGATTGGATTCAAGTGGATTTTATTATGTAATCTTTGGGCTTGGTCCTGACACTAGTGAAGCAAGAATTTCCTTTTCATTATTCTATTACATTTTATATTCTATATATATTTAATATTGTATGGTTTGGGATTTTGTTTATTGATTTATTTATGCAGTATCAGCCTGTTTGAGTTGGGCAGCCTTATAAATCTTATCAGTAAATAAAAAGAACAAACTAAAATAAAATAAAATAAAATAACAGCTATAAACAACATAATTATTTTGCTTGAAAAAAAAGAAATCTCCCTTAGACAGCTGACACCAATCCCTCAGCTAAGTGTCCCTCCTGGCTCCTTAAGGTAGATAAGGAGAGATAGACATTTAACTGCTGTCAGAGTGGCTTCTCTACTTTTCTCAATCTGAGAAACAAAATTTGAAGAGAGTCCAAACTGATGAAAAAATTCCTTTCTTTTCATAACTAAAATTCATTGCCACCAGGTATAGTGATGGCCGCCAGTTGAAAATATAATTGCTTTAGAAAGTTATATGTCTGAGTTATTAACTGTAAAAGGGGAGCTTTTTTTGTCAGACCTACACAGTCCCCAAATTTAGCACAATAAATATATAAATATTTAACATTGAGTAGGCATTGTGAACATCTGAATTTCACAACGTTCATATAAAGAAACATGGGAAATGGGATTATCAAACTTCTTGAAGCACTCCCAAAAGAGTTCTTCAGTGCTCACCCTCTCATTTCATTAAAGTAAATTTAAAATAAGGAAAATCTGACATGAATGAAAAGCAAATTCTCTTTCAATCTAACTCAATTATCGATGACTTCATGGAGATTTCCATATAATGATCTTAATAGCAATATGAAATTGGTTTGAAATACCATCTTCTGGGATATGTTTTCTTGTTTGTATGTTTAGCCCACAGCTCTGGTATTTCCATTCTGGTATTAACCAAATCCAGTAATGCCTCTACTCTGACAGTCCTTTCTTCCGCTTTGAGATGAAATATTCTGCTAATGAAAGAAAAAGAGAAAGATGGGATCTAGTGACTATATGCTTGTATGATCCTTGCAGGGCTAGATCTGTACAGCCTCATGGATCATGAGAGAACTTTCAAAGCAAGCTGATAAATCAAATTGTAGCCGGCCCAGACTGAAATTAAGTTATAGTTAGGCTTGATTTAGAAACAAAATGAATGATAGTGTGGCAGATCTATGGATTAATAATTGCAGTTGGACAATAGTACCTGTCAGAGTGTGCACAGTGTGACTATGTGAGACAACACAGGAGCAAATACAGTAAACAGAGGTTTGTCTTTAAATAGGGGTTTTATTTACAAAGAACATATACATACACGTACTTTAGTCAGACCTCAAACAAACAGCAAACAGCAATTACAGCACAGAAGCACACACGGAAAGGGATAGATACCCCAACAGGGCCTCTTCTTATTACAGGCTCTTAAAGAGATATCAGCCAAAAAACCTTGCTGACTGATTCCCAGCATTACATCATCATCAGCTGGACAGCTCTTAAATCATTACTCTAATAGTACCCGTGGCACACTGATGGGGTTACTTTCAATTCAAGGTTATAAGCAGATATTAAACATCCATCTCTCTCAGATGCTTTAATTTGGATCTCTACACTGAACAGGTGGAATGATCTAAACAGTTTCTTCTAACTCTAAGACAGGATTTCTCAATCTTGGCAACTTCAAGACAAGTGGATGTCAACTCCCAGAATTCCCTAGTCAGCATGAGGAATTCTGGGAGTCCACACATCTCAAGTTGCTGAAGTTGAAAAACACTGCTCAAGGATTCTTTGGTTCTATGGTTCTATAGTGGAATTTATCAGAGACATCATTATTCTGTTATTTTGTTCTGATTGAACTCAGCCCATAGAATTTACTCTGAGTTAATCTTTTTGCTGATGTTTATTGTCTAGCCTGCTGTTTTCTTTTCTACCTTCCTGACTTCCCTGAAGAGCATTAAGTAGCTACAGATCAGGATATTAGGACAGTGCAATAGGGGATTCAAGATGGCCGCCAACTGCTAACAAATGCATTCTTTTTTGCAATATCATCAAATAAATAAATAAAATTCCTGGGGGAGGAAGAAAAAACTGAGACGTGCCATTACTAATGATGACCTGTCTTTCTCAGAGACATTGTTGGTGAATTTCTCCTTCCTTGGAGACACTGAGTGAAACATTATCTCCTTCCTCCCTGTTAATTCCTCTGCTTCAAAATAGGATAGAGGCTTTCAGAAGGTCATTTGTGCACATGCCTGAGTCAGGATATCAAGCAATGCATCTTGATTAGCCAGTGTTACAGGCAATTCAGAAACTTCTGTTGCTTTGTTTTTTTCAAGACTTAAGATGACTTAAGATGACTGGCTTGTTGAATGTTAAACCAGTGCCCAACCTTGGCAACTTTAAAATATGTGAACATGGTAGCTGGGGAATTCTGGAAATTGAAGTTCACATATCTTAAATTTGCTAAGGTTAAGAAACATTGAATTACACCAAAAACTCTGTCTTGTTTTTAAACTGGCTGATGGGGTCCTATCCTTATTTGCTTTCTTTGCGTTTTGTTATAATTCTAGCAGTAATGGACTCATAGCTTCCCTCTGGAAATGTAATAGTTGTATAGAGACAATGGAATTTTAGCATGTGCCACTTTTCATGCAAAGTATTGCTGCTACTGTACCTTTTCTTGTAAAGCTATTGAAGTGCAAATTATTTGTCCTTTTTCACCTGGTTTACTGATTTACAAGGCTCAGAAATCAGTCCTATCAGGCCCAATAGTATGTTTTAGAACTGCAGATGTAGTGAATGGACTTATATATCACATAAAACCATAGTTGTTAAAGAAACTATAATCGTCACATAACACATAAACTAAAATAGAGTCTATGCGTGTGTTGCGAGATTAAGTTTTCATCATGTCTTCTAATTGCTAGTTAGTGTTCATGGATGCGCTCTGCTAGCAATGCACATCCGTGAAGTAGCAGATTAGGAGAGAACTTTCACGAACACCAAGGACTCCACAGTTCAACATAGGTAGATAAAATTAGCTTCTTTATCCCTATAGATCTCTCTCTCTCCACCTCTCTCTTTCCCTCTCTCGCTTTCTCTCTCTCTCCCTCCCACCCTCTCTCTGACACTCCCCTCTCTCTATCTTTCTATCTCTGTCTCCACGTGATCAATTCTCTCTCTCATGTTGTTCCTGGAATCTGTTGGAACCACTCCAGGGGTGGGTTCTACTTACCTTTACTACTGGTTTGCAATGGGATCACACACGCGTGCACCTTGCTCCTGCGCATATGCAGATCCAGATGACATCCAAGGCAGTGAGCTGGGCCTCCCACCGGTATTACTACCGGTTCTTGTGAACTGGTCTGAACCGGGGGCAACCAACCACTGAACCACTCTCTCTAGGAATAACAGCCACTATAATTAGGTCTATTATTGTAGTAGCATTTCACCAGTTTCAGGTTCTCTTGTCTCATCCATGTAGCTTCTTCTAGTAGCCTACTTATCAGTAGACCTATTGAAAATTCACAATTCTTTAGTCTCCTTACTTGCACCCAGCTATATCTTAGGGTCTGCAAACATATGCAGATATTTAATTCCATATTGCTGAAATTTTCAGCACCACTAATTCAATATAAACAATTAGAACAATATAAACAATTAGAAACCTAATCAGTGACTGCAATTATTTACTAATTAGCTTTGCTTGGTACTATAACTAAATAATAATTGGTGTATTAACTGTAATAGCAGTTGGCACTATGCCTTCAATCATCAGAATAAATATGATATAATTCCTCTTATCATCAACTTGGAATCTGATAGCCTGCCCCAAATTACATGTCCAGGAATATCATTATATAAGAGGAAGATTTGTTTTCTGTTTAGAATGAAGATGTAAGAAATGGTTTTCCACAGTCTGAGCTATAATCAAATAGGAAAAAAAATGTGAAAAATATATTTCACATATTAATATGGAATGAAAATTTAATATGGATAATTTAAAGATTTCTGCTTGTATATATCTATTACATAAATTGAAAATAAATAGGAATTTCAAAGTATTTAATTTTAACTAGAATGTCTATGATCCAGTATTGTGTTATTAATAGTTTTGCTTCATTAAAAGAGCTTAGAGGGACTTAATATATCTCATAAAAACATAGCAGAAGTTTTTAATTCCTGAATAAGAAAAGAACAGAGAGCGTCTGTACTCATCCATCAAAGCACAGTTTCAACTTCATTAGCATAATCATTCATCTGTATAGCCTCCAGACTTGTAATAACTTCCATAACTGTTTCACAACATTTATGAAACAAGGGGGGGTGTATTATTTATAGATTGTTCCCATGATGAGATAATTTCTCTATAGGATCATAAATTCTGCACTATTAAAACAGTGCTGAGGGAAGTACCTGATGATCCTGCAAATGCTATTGTTAGGTTGCTATTAATGTATTCACAAAACCTTGATTTAAATCTCAGTGAAATAGATTATGTTTACTCCATTGGCTTCAAGTTCAATAAATAGATTTATACAGTGGAAAATAGTATATTTGCTCCTGATATCCAATTTCATTTATTTATTTACTTGTCTGTAACCTATATGTCCCCACTACAAATAGCCTCCACCACTACATAATATAGATTCAAGCTTCCACAATTAGAACCCAATTGCGATATACATGCAACATAACATATAATAAAACCATAAATACAAGAACAACACAACACAACACAACATAAAGATGTAATTTCAGTCATAAAATAAAATTCTGGGGAATGAAGTATAAGATCAATTAATTTATTTTAATCCCTTTTTTAATGTGACCATAGTAATATTACTAGTGTAAGACTGAAAATTATGATGGTGTTGAATTCTGAAGGGATGCGCACACTGGAAACCAGAAGAGCAGCCACCCCGTGCGCACCGGGCAGCTGCTCTTCCAGTTTCTGGCATACATGCATGTGCAAACACCACTAGCTGGCATGCATGTACATGCTGGAAACCCGAAGATCCGGTTGATCCAGAAACTGGAAGACCAGGTGGCCGGTGCACATGCATGCACTGAAAACCGGAAGAGCAGCCACCTAGCATGTGCATGCACACTGGGCGGCTGATCTTCCGGCTTCCAGTACTCCCGCGTGCATGAAGACCAGCTGGCCAGCATGCCAGAACCCAGAAGAACAACAGCCGATGGCTCGTGTGCCCGGAGAGATGGCTTTGCGTGCCACTTCCACAGGGGTGGGTTCTACTTACCTTTACTACTGGTTTGCAACGGGGCCACGCATGCTCGCTTCACTCACTCATGCGTGCGCTCTTCTGCGGGGTCAGTGGGTGGCGCCTCCTGCCAGTTTTACTACTGGTTCTATAGAACCGGGACAAACCGGGGGCAACCCACCACTGCACTTCCGGCACACATGCACACATGCCATAGGTTCACCATCACGGGTTTATACAGTGAGCCTCTCTGGACAAGTAGAAAGTTAGCACTCTCCTACAAAGCCTTTTTGCTACTACCTCATGTAGTAAATCATGTAAGTGTGATACCTCAGGAAAGGATATTCCATATATGATTTGGGTCCATATGTTCACGCTGCCCAGGAGGGCATTTATTTTTGTTCTAGGCAGAAGGGAAGGCAGAAGTAATGGGTGGAAACTAGTTAAAGAGAAATCCAACCCAGAAGTAAGGAGAAATTTTCTGACAGTAAGAAAAATTAATCAATGGAATAGCTTGCTTTCTGGAGATGTGGCTGCTCCATCAATGAAGGTTTTCAAAAATAAATTGGACAACCATTTGACTGGGATGGTATAAGATATGCCTTGAGCAGGGAGTTGGGATAGAAGACCTCCAAGATCCCTTCCAGTACTATAATTCTATGTTCTACATGTATGTATGTATGTCTTCCAGTCTTGTGTAAAACATATGGATGTGAAGTACCTGAATGGTTAACATGATCATTAACAGATATTACAACATTTCTTGTGATAGCAAAAAATTACTTTTCAAAAAGTTACTTGTAGAGTGAGTAGCATGGCAAAACTGATATAAGCACATTTCCTGTAGATGTTTTTGGAGATACTTGAAGGATGTCACCAAAGATATTAAAAGCTATCAGCTGTGGGATTTAGTAGATGTCTGATGTGAGTACTAAAAATGCACTCACATAGAAGTCTTCCCCATCATTTCTTATCTGGTCTTGATAAGAGATGATGGGGTTGAATAAGATAAAACTGAACTGTAGACTTTCTGCAGAAAACGTATGCGGACATACTGTTGAACTGTGATCCTTTCCCATTTTTATGTTTTTTTTTGCATAATAATGATGCATTCTAGTTATATTTTGCGCTGAAGATTGTATTAACCAGTCTGATAGTCAATGTCCTTTTTTACTCATTAGCACTTCATTTTCATTTATATTGATTTTTAAAAAAATATGTGCTAAAATAAAAGATACAGTTCATTTGAGGTCCTATAGTACCCTATGGAAATCTGCTATATGCCATGAGAGGTTTTCCACTCTGTTCTTTCAAAACCCAATTCATTTAAATATCTTGGCAGAGATGTTCCAGAGCTATGGAGTCAGACCTGGATTTACATTTATAAGGATTAATTTGAGTGGAAAGCTGTGAAATGTATTATTAGCTGCTGCTGCTGCTTCTTCTTCTTCTTCTTTTTTTTGAGAGGAAAAGATAAGGAACTGTATTTTAATCTGCTCATTCTCTAAGATTTGCATCTGTGGGAATTAAATACAACACTAGAATTGTTTGCAATAAACTGCAAATACTTGGAAAGCTTTATTTTTTCCTTCCAAACTGCCATTTAACCTTGTCATCTATAGTCAATAATGAGCTACCATCAGGTGGTCAAAAAAGAAATCTTCTCTGTTTTGAACAAAAGTACGAACATTTTGCTTTATTAAACTTTTCATGATCACACATATACACAGACACACAGGGTGTGGGGAGGTACTTATTTGGAAACTAAATTGTCAACGTTTGCAATTCATGTTTGCTTTACTGAACTAGAACATAGCTTCATTTATGGTTGGTTACCAAGCAACTACAAGAATATATGCTCTTATTATTTTTTTTAGTAATTTTATTAAAAATTACAATTAAAAGACAATTTACAAAAAATAAAGAGTTAAAAAATAGAAAGTGCAGAAAAGAAATGGAAAGTAGAAAAGAAATAGAAAGTAGAAAACAAAAAATAAGAATATAATAAAGAATAAGAAATACATAAAGAAATTATTTCCTCATCATCATAGCTAATATAGATAATTATAGTAACATCACTTTCTCTTAAAATTACATTTTCTTTTCACAACCCATCTCTTATTTATAATCCAATATTTTATCTATAAACAAAGGGTGGAGACTATTACAACTAAAGATATTTGGATAATCTCCACCACTTTGTTTATATAGTTATATAATTTATACAACTACATAAAAAATGAAATGGAAAATGAAATGGAAGTGGGCTGGTCACATAGCAAGGAGTACTGATGGCAGGTGGACCAAGGCAGTCATAGAATGGATCCACAAAAGAGACCTAAAACAAGATGGATTGACAAATTTTGGCTACCCAATTCACCTTGAAAAATGGCAAGAGATTTGGTGGGGAAACATGAAATTGGTAGTATCTACTACATACAAAGAAAATATTTATAAGATGCTATACAGATGGCATCTCTCGCCAGACAGATTGGCAAAAATGTTTACTGGACAGCCCGCTGAATGTTGGAAATGTGGATTTGAATGTGGTACTTATTATCATCAATGGTGGATGTGTCCAGAAGCAATTAAATTTTGGGAGAAAATTAAAAAATGGCTAAAAGAAATCTTAAATCAGGAGTTTGAATTACGACCAGAGACATGCTTGCTCGGATCCAAACCAGAAAACATTAAAAAAGATTTGTGGTACCTCGTATTACATATTATTACTGCAGCAAGAATAACATTTGCTCAATTCTGAAAAGATAAAAATATCCCATCAGATGAAGCAATAATAAAGAAGATTTTGGACTGCGCGGAAGCAGATAGATTGACAAAAAAATTGAAAGATAGAGACCAAACGCAAACATATTTATCTTGGGAAAAATGGTATACTTGGCTATTGAAAAGAAAATCAGAATCAAAATCAGAATAATATAAATAGATGTATTTATTTAAAATATTTTATTATACACATAAAGTGAGGTTGGATAGACCTGATTGATTTACAAATTTAAAATAGGTTGTTCTATCTCCCCTGGAATGTAGTATGAATTTATTGTATAGGTTTGTACTAAATATTAGGTTACTAAGGCATTATTTATATGCATTTATATTCTCTGTTTTGTTGTTTTGTTTTGTTATTTGTGTGGTGTGTTGTCTTCTTTTTTAACTATAAATGTAAATAAAGATTTCTTTAAAAAAAAGACAATATCTGCAAGTATTGCAGGTACAATTGGCAAAGGAAAGCTCAGGACTATATGGATTGGAAACATACAGAAGAGGCCTTAATCATGCAGTAGATAGACAATGACTAAAATGAGGATGATGATGGTATAAATACATTTAAATATAATTTTAATTAGGGAAACTCTTACCAAATTTCACAGGAAGAAGTGCATAGGATGAAGGAGTATTTTTTAAATATATGTGTGGTGAGGGGGCAATAATTTGACAATTTATATGTAAAGGACAGAGACAAGATCTAAGGAGCAATGATGAATGACAAAGAGCTTAAAGCTTTATTGTTTTTTGTTGAGGTGACATCAAATTCACCAAATGTGCAATAGGATAGAGGAGAGTCAGGAGAGAGAAATGTGGGTGATGGATGTGAGGCCAAGGGTGGCAGTGGCAGGAGGTCTGGAAAGTCTGCCACTCTTCAAATAATTATCCTCACACAATACCTGCTTTTAAAAAAGGTGCAAATATCTTTTTAATATTCCTGCTCCTGTGACAGAGAAAGCACTCAATTCTTTGACTGTGCTTCCTTCGCCCCCAGCCACCTGCCTCATCTGATTTACAGCCAGCTGTCCTCCTCTGCTGGTCCTCCCCTGGCCATTCTCCATGGCCAATGGGACCCTGCCCCTCTGCCCTTCACCTTTTGTCCCTATCCATTCACCCAGACACCATTTGACTCTGGCCTTTGGCTGCATGGGACAAATAGCCCCCAACCAATTGGGTGGTGAGTGACAGTGATGGCACTGGGGCTGTGGGGGGAACACCATGAAATACAATTTCAAGAGAGCAAGAGCTGCAGTGGCGCACAGCTGCTGGCATTGTGAGGGAGCAAAGGTGATGGCATTTGGCTGCTGGCATTGCAGGGGGGGACAAATGGTGATGGTGCTGAACTACCCATCAGGCATCAGGCTGTCAGGATCAGGGAGGGTGGAGGGAGGCAGTCAAACCTCCTGTTTGGCAACAGGTTGGCAGGATCAGGTGCTGGATGGGAGGGCAGTAGATGAACTGCCCATCTGGTGTCAGGGTGGCAGGATCAAATGTGGGGTGGGGAGCAGGGTCTAGGTAGAATAAGCAACAGGATGGGGCTTCCCATTTTGACCTCTCCCCCATCATTGCTTCTGCGCCTGGACTCCAGCCTGATGTCAAATTGGCAGTTCAGCTGCCCACCCATGATGTTCCATCACTTGCAATGCCAGCAGCTGCACACCATCACCATTGCCCCCATAATGCCAGCAGTCGTGCACCATCATTGTTTGCCCCCCTGCAATGCCAGAAGCTGCATGCTACATGCAACACCAGCAGTCATGCACCATTACTGTTAACCCCTGTAATACCACAGCTCTTGCGTGCCACCACAGCTCTTGCTCCCTCCCCCAGCCTGCCACTGATCCTATTGCAAGTTGCCCCCCCCCAACAGTCCCCCCGCTCACACCCACAGCACCATTGCTGCTGCCCACCACCTGATTGGCTGGGGGCTATTTGTCCCGTGCAGCCAAAGGCCTGGGTCAAATGGTGTCGGGTGAATGGGCAGGGATGAAGGGTGAGGGGCGGGGGGAAAAGGAGATAGAGTTTGTTGAATGTGAGGGAAAGAGGTTAATTGCCCAGATCCTGACCTGGCAGAATTTTGCAGCCTAATTGCTGATATAAATTGGAGGATGTCTGGTGGCCTAGATGTGGATCTCTTGCGTCAAAAGCAGGAGGCTTTGAGTTCAATCCTCAGTAGTGGTAGATATTTGTCTCTCTGGGTGCAAAGAGAAAATATCTGCTGTGAGCTCCATTTAGGTATCAGGGAGGGCATCCGGCCAGTAAACGCTTAACTCCATTCAATTGCCCTGACTTCACCCCAATGCAAGGGATTACAGGGTCATTAAAAGAAAAAAAGAATTGCTGATATATATGGAATAAGATTTTAAGAATCATACTACTCTATGACATGAGTTTAAAGTACCTTGTTCCAGGAACAAAGCTTCTAGAAGATTAGTGGCAGTGTCTTCTATTGCCCTACTAAAAAGACACAACAACTCTCTTGTGTTGGTAGAACAAGAGACCATCTTAGCCATTCATCTGGGCAACCTACTCTTTTCAATAAAGAAAAAATAATAAACACTTTTGAGGCCAGAACTTTAGAGAACCAACAACATTATTCTGACTCAACAGACATTTAGTTCTAGATTCATGTTAGAAAATGTTCTTTTCCCCAAATAATAGTTTCTTTACATTACCATATACAAATAATACATTATAAAATACAGATATTAGCTGGGTACGGTAGTATTTATGGAAATTATTAGCCTAGTGATGGCTTAGATAATTAAACTTGAAAAATAAAGAGAAAAGTCTTTATGTCAATGTTAAATATAATTTCTGAACTGCTAATAAACACAAGACTGCTTGAATTGTACAATTAATACCAAGTATAGCCTTGATAGACAATTCAAAATGCATCAAATTATTTTATAATGCAAAGACTGTTTCATCCTCTGAGCTTAATTGTTTACATTAAGTTTGCCACTGTATTTTTAGTTAATGTTGCTTATAAATGTTCAAAGAAAAATAAAACAAAAGAAAAAAGAAAAAAAGTAGATAAACATTTGATTTTTAATTGGCCCCTTCTTTATAATCCAACAATTTGTAATATGCATGAAACACCATGCTATAAATATTTGTATTGACCTCACTGCATCATGTATTGCATATATGGAAACCATTTTTATTTGAATTTGGTCAAACTTCTGTTGTGATTCCATGCTGTTATTTTTGCCTTTGCTGCAACTTCTCTAAGCTTATGTTCCCAGAAAATGCTTTTGTAAGCCTTCTGCAAGTGCCACAATTTTCAGTTAAGATGTTATTCAGACCTCCTTTTTAATTAATGATTACTAACATTAATATTAGAGAGCACAGAGGCTTATTATTTCAGATTTATGAGTTGTCATTACATCTGGAGGCTACAAAATGTAACTCTTCTCAGAATAAATAAATGATA
This sequence comes from Pantherophis guttatus, assembly GCF_059756535.1. NCBI lineage: Eukaryota > Metazoa > Chordata > Lepidosauria > Squamata > Colubridae > Pantherophis > Pantherophis guttatus. The sequence goes on from NC_142063.1 coordinate 314,207,152, forward strand.
GCTGAATGTTTACAATACCAATTAAAGATTTTATCTGGCAGTTAGTATTCACAAGGGTCCTGATATTCTATATGTCACAATATAACAGAGGATAACTATGAAGGCCTGTGATACCAGTATATCAATGGGTCTCATCTGAATAGTTTACATAGTACAGAAGCTGATTTCTTAGTAACGTGATGGAATTATGAAAAGCTCAAGTTTTGCTTGAGAATTCATGGACCTTGAAAACCATATTTTTGCTCAATCATCATATTTTCATGAATATTGTTCAATCAATCAGAATAGAGCTGGAAGGGACCTTGGAGGTCTTCTAGTCTAACCCTCAGCTCTAGCAGGAGACCCTATACCATTTCAGATAGGTGGCCATCAAATCTTTTCTTAAAAACCTCCAGTGATGAACCTCTTACATATATATATATATATGTAAAAAGTTAAAACCTCGGGTGTTTCCGAGTCATTAAAAGTCTGTTAATTGAAATACTTAAAATCCTCCAAAATCCCAACAAAACACTTTGTAAGGTCTTTTGAGACTGGCTAAAATCCTAACCAACATTTTAAAAGCAAACATAGAAAAGCGACAACTCCGATCTCGCAACATACCCACAGCTTCTAAACTGAAAGTAGTGGCGCAATGATGACAAGTTAGAGAGCTTGTTGAAACGTTGCCAAAGAAGAAAAGTTTTAAAGTGTTGGTTAGGATTTTAGCCAGAGTCTCAAAAGACCTTACAAAGTGTTTTGTTGGGATTTTGGAGGATTTTAAACTGGGATTTTAGCCAGGATTTTAAGTATTTCAATTAACAGACTTTTAATGATGTGGGAAAACACCCGAGATTTTACTTTTTACATATACACACCCGCGAAAATTTGAGAAGACATATATATATATATATATATATATATATATATATATATATATATATATATATATATATATATATATATATATAAAATTTCTGCTATATAAATATTAAAGAGATAATGCTCTTAAAATAATCCTCCCTGATATAGTTGAAAAGAAAAGGCAATTGACTTGGTCCTATCCTAGACAAATAAGAAGAAAAATATGGATCTAATCAGTAAAGTCAAAATGATTTTGCCATAAAGGAAAAAGCAATAAATTACAATAAGTTTTTATAGAAAAGTCAAATATTGTTATTGGCTATGGTAGGTTAGCTTTCAAAAAAAGTCTTTCAGCACAAGAGACTTAGAATAGCAACAGTGAGTCTTGTTTGGGTGATTAGAACCCAATAATTGATTGTTATGTGTCATCAAGATATTTTCAAGTTCTACAGATCACATGGCACAGATCTTCTTGACGACAAACTATCTCTAACACGGTTTTTCAGATTTTCCAACTATGCCCCCATCACCCCTGCAACTGAGTCCAAACATTTTGCTGCTGGTCATTCTCTTCTTCTTTCTCCTTCCCTCTTTACATCCTTATTTACATAACATGGCCTAATTGGATTAATATAAGCCTGGTCATTTGTGTCAGGAGTGAGATAGAGCTCAGTAGTGTCCAAAAGTAACAATATGAAACACACTGTCCAGGAAAAATGGGGATCCATAATCTCAACAAGGTTTGCAGAATTTTTATAGCTTCCAAAAGTATAATTCTCAAAATTCTTTGCCATAATTCCTCCATTCATTAAACCATTGTTACTTACTGTATACTGCAGAGATTTTATCAGAAAACAATTCTTTTTTTAAAAAAAATGACTTGTAAATCAGCATGGACCAAAAGTTCCTTAACTAATCTGCCCCTGTAACATAGACTACCATAAGAATCTCTACCTCTAGCCATCTCACATCTTGTGTGAATTTCTGCAGGGACTGAGCTGTGTACAGTTACAAATACAAGGAATGATGTAATCAAAAGTGCATGGGATTATAGAATCATTGATGAGGATGAGGCCACTTAGATCATTAATTCTGATCTTCTGTTCAATGCAGGAATATTAATATCCTGATATAGAGCTACCCAGTATCTTCTTGAACAGGAGACTAACATCTGTCTGACAGTGAGAACAATCAACCAGTGGAACAGCTTGCCTTTGGAAATTGTGGGAGCTTCATCACTTGAGACTTTCAAGAAAAGATTGGACTGCCATTTGTCAGAAATTGTGTAGGGTCTCCTGCTTGAGTGGGGGGTTGGACTAGATGACCTATAAGGTCCCTTCCAACTCTGTTAAACTGTTAAATCTTTCTGGACATTTGGTTCCACTGTTGAACTTTTCTTAATATCCAGGAGCTCTTTTTTAGCCATCAAGTCAAAACTGCCTTTTGGTAACTTCATCCAGTACTTTGTGTTCTATAGTCTGAACCAATGAAGTACAGGTTTTGCTTTTCTTCTCTGTGACATCCTTTCTAAAACTTGAAAATTATTATTTTGACTTATTCTCATTTACTTTTTTTATCAAGACTAAACATACATTTCCTCAATCTCTTTTCACTTGACTTAGTTTCCAGGACTCTGATGATCTTTGTTGGCCTTCTTGGAACTGCTCCAGTAGAAGTGTGATGCCAGGAGATGGATCCAATTCTCAAAGGGAGGTCAGATCAACCCACAGTAAATGGTAACTTCACATACTTTTTCTGTGGGCACACTATGTATGTATGTATGTATGTATGTGACGCAGTAGCTCAGTGGCTAAGATGCTGAGCTTGTCAATCAAAAGGTCGGCAGTTCAGCGGTTTGAATCCCTAGTGCTGCAAAACAGGGTGAACTCCTGTTACTTGTCCCAGCTTCTGCCAACCTAGCAGTTTGAAAGCATGTAAAAAATGCAAGTAGAAAAAATATGGACCACCTTTGGTGGGAAGGTAACAGCGTTCCATGCACATTTGGCATTTGGTCATGCCGGCCACATGACCACAGAGATGTTTTCGGACAGCTCTGGCTCTTCGGCTTTGAAACGGAGATGAACACCGCCCCGTAGAGTTGGGAACAACTAGCACATATTTGTGGGGGGACTTTTACCTTTACCTGTATGTATGTATGTATGTATGTATGTATGTATGTATGTATGTATGTATATACATGTACATAAGAGGGATAGAAGTTATTTAAATAAATAAACTTCTGTATAAGGTTAACATTTGCAAAATATGAGTCTGAAGAGTTATTTTATTTGCAAACCTTTCTGAAATGACTAAACAGAAGTACAAATCAATGCTGTTTCATAGATTGTTTTGAGATATTACTGTGCATTTGTCTTTCAAACTGGGAAGTCTTTGGCATTTGACACAAGCTATCTCCACCATCTATTATCAAATTGCTGGGGGGGGGGTTGCCATCTTGAATCTTATATAGTTTTATTCTCATCCTCGTTCTCTCTTTGAGCACAAAACAACACATAATATGAGCCAGCAAGATGGAAACTACAAATATTATTCACTTCTCTTGCTTCTCTCGCACAAGGGGAGATGTTTGTTTGAAGGGAGGGGGGGGAAGAGAATTCCAGAGCCAAAAATGAAGCTACAGCATCCTCTTCAGGAAGCCTGTAGAATAGCTAGATTAGGTACCTTGTCAAAGGACTTAGAAGGAAGATAAGACTGGCAGCCTGATTTCTTCCGGAATGTACTTAGAAGAAATCATTTTCCAAACATACAGTACTTGGGAAAGAACCTCACTGTAAAGTCAAGCAAACTGATGGATTTCATGTATGTAAGAAATGTGTTGCTTGCACATCTGACTTTTACTTATTACCTACCTACCTACCTGACTCTATCTGACTCTGTGGTTTCTTCCCCAAATCCCCAAAACTTTAACCTTAGATTGTCTACTGTAGACCTCACCCCATTCCTAAGAGGTCTGTAAGGGGCGTGCATAAGCGCAGCAGTGTGCCTACTGTCCCTGTCATAATGTTTTCTTTTATTTGTATTCTTTTCATGTATTTATAATTATGTTTACATGTTCGATTAAATAAATAAATAAATAAATAAATAAATAAATAAATAAAATTACTTGTATCTCTTGAAACCTTCTGTGTGATAGCCTCTTCCAGACCACATGGAAACATGCTCTCGCAGTTTTAGAATAGAATAGAATAGAGTAGAGTAGAGTAGAGTAGAGTAGAGTAGAGTAGAGTAGAGTAGAATAGAATAGAATAGAATAGAATAGAATAGAATAGAATAGAATAGAATAGAATAGAATAGAATAGAATAGAATAGAATAGAATAGAATAGAATAGAATAACAGAGTTGGAAGGGACCTTGGAGGTCTTCTAGTCCAACCCCCTGCTTAGGCAGGAAACCACTTCAGGTTATCCAACATCTTCTTAGTGGAACATTCCAGTGTTGGAGCATTCACAACTTCTGGAGGCAAGTTTTTCCACTTTTCTCTACAGTTTTCTCTTATTGTTTATATATTGTTTATATATTATTTATATTGTTCATATAAACAATATTGTTTATATTGTTTATATGAATAAAAGGATGAAATTTTATGAGGAAAATTTAGTATGGGGGCGCTCATTTTGTTTCACAGTGGCCGAACCTGAGTATGAATGTTCTGTCTTTCATTCTGTAATAATCTCTCTAGCAATCTTCTCTAGTTTCCCATATTCTAGTTAAATTCCCAAAGAAAGCACCACCAGAGATCTCCTTCCATGGGGCTCTTTTAGATGGTGCAGAACAAACACCCAGAAAAGTTTCATAATGAGAATTAAGTAGAGGTCCTGAAAATCTGAAGCTGCAAACCCCACCACTTTCTCAATTACCTTCCCTAAAAAAGGAAAACTTGAAATAGGATTAAAATTGTCCAGGACCATTTGATCCAGTAATAGTTTCTTGAAGAAGAGACTGTATTCATTGCCATTTTGCAGCACCACCACAACCACTATCACATCGACTTACAGCTCAGATGAGATCTGGCCCTTCCAGATCTTCCTCAGGCCTTCACATCATACACAAACTACCATCAAGCTGCTCTACCAGCAATAACTCCATGTCCAAACTCTAACATTCATCCAATCATGTCACTTTACCAAAAAAATAAATAAAAGCTCCATGATCATGAAACCATCTCATCAAGTTCCCAGTGAATGGAAGACAGTTGAAATTAATTTGGTAAACAGATTTATATCTGCTTTCTGATCTTTACATTATTGTCTCCATGCACATGTAGAAGATTAGGGTGGGATTTGAATGCATGTTCACATTTTTTGTTCTGTTCCTTTGAAAGAAACATTTTCTTTAAATTGTTGACTTCAGGAGGTCTGTTCCAAGCTGTATTATCCACATTCTAATTGCTGAACCATTTCAGTTTGTTCAGAATATTTCAGAACAATGTGTAAGATATGTTAGCATTATCTCCTATTACAGAAACTGAGGTTGAAGGCGATCAAGACATGGGCATGATTTGAAACAGGGACTTGCCAATTTCTTTATTTGTCTTTTAGACAATAGGCCACATGAGTTTATCAGATGAAAAAAAAAAGCATGAAAACAAATCTCAGCCAGGGATGCTATTCATATAGCTATTTTGAAATACCCTAAAAAAGATTGTACTCTGACAATGTTCCAATGTACTCAAATCCATATCTGAGGGTAAAGAATGACAAACAAGCACTAAAAGATGCCAGGGCTTCAACTATTTAAATGTAGGTGAGCAAAAGTGACAGTTCTTTTTTAAAATTATTTTTTGCAACTGTTTTTTTTTTTTTTGTTTTTTTTTTTGTGGCTTTGGGCCAGTATTTCAAGGGCATAAAGTTTTAGAGCCAAGAGTGTCCCAGATGGCTTGGCTTTGCTTCTTCTTTTTAACTAAGTATGAATTCATATATAAATAGATAGTCCTTTGGGTCTGAAGAAGGCACTCTGTTGCACAGTTCATTCGTGGACATGGGGTGACTCTTCAGTCACTGTCTGGAAGTACAATGGGGTACTGGAAGTCCATTACTGGAAGTAATAATGGTGAATGTTACTCTATGCCATTGCTCATGGTTCTCTATCATTTTGGTGGCACTTCAAGCCTAGTGGCAGCTCAGAGCTGGTGGAGGTTTGTTGCACAGGGGTCACATGTAGATTCTCTCAGCAGCCATGATTTCTAGTTCCTCTCACTGGGTGTAATAGTGGGGTAGGATTTGCTTCACAGAATCTTTGTAGTGCTTGAATAGATGACCTTAATATTTCTTCCCAGTCTCCAGTACACCATAGAGCAACTGACAAGGCATACAATGGTCATCCATTCTGATTATATGTTGGACTCTTCTCATCTGGAGTCTATAATCAGGGACTCAATGCTAGAGGACTTTGTATGATCCAAGGCCTCCAGATTGGAGACACAGTCTTGTCAACAAATACTAAGGAGGGAGAGGAGAACATGCATGTGAAATTTCTCCAGTTTTGATGCCTCAGCACACAGTCCATATAGGAGAGAAGGGATAGCTACAACTCATAGGTGTTTAGCTTTCTGGAGGTATAGATATTGTGTTGATTGAGCCCTTTAATACACAGTCACCCCAGAGCTTGAATTCAAGTGTTGCTGTTCCTGCCAGAGTCAGTTTCTTTGTCCATCGCTCAAGATGATGCTTCCCAAATATTTAAGGCTGTTTATATTTGACAGCTGGGTATTGTCAATAAAGATTTTAGGCTCTATGGGGCTCATATCTGACATGGGCTGGTAAAATATTTCAGTCTTGTTCAGATTGAGAACCAGAATAAGAGCATAGCAATATCTTAGAATTTGTTCAGCATCAACTGAATCACGGTTCCAAAGGTCTTCAGCTTTGAAGAAACTTCTTGGATAAGAAATGAAACATCTTCAAAGAAAAACCAGAAAGTCCAGTTGCCTCTTGAAAAAGCACCTTTGGGACAACCATGACCTGGATAACTGAGAATCTCCATAGACTCTCACTGTCTTTGTGCATCAGGAGCACACAGTCTTCAGCAAAGCGGGTTTCTTGAATGACTCTATGGAGGCATTTTGTTCAAGTGGTGAAGGTCAAAGAGAAAGTATTCGATCAGAATCTGATGTACATTCCATTCTTCAGACCCTGAAAGCATGTGAGAACATACAAGGGAAGAACAGATGGAACAAGACTTGGACAATCGCACAACCCTGCTTCACTCTATTAAAAAATGACAAATTCAGATGATATACCATCATTATAAAGGCCCTGTCCTATCATTCCATTTGGAGTAGCTGAATCAATTTCATGAATTTCTTTGGGCATACATAATGACTCAGGATGGTCCTGAGAGTCTTCTGTTTATAGTGTCAGATGCTTTTGTCGGGTCAATGAAGACAGAGTAAAGAGGTTTGTTCTGCTTGATGCATTTTTCCCGGACTTGTCTCATAGCAAATACCATGTCTGCTGTACTCTATTCTGGCTGAAAGCTGCACTGCACCTCTGGGAGGTGCCTTTCTAAGACAGTGACAAGTCTGTTCAAGAGAATGCAGAAGAAATCTTGCCTGCAATGGACAGCAGTGAGATACCGTGCAGTTTCCGCTATCTGATTAGCTTCTCTTATTTTTAGGAGAGCCACAATGAGGGTATTTGCTTCCCTTATTTTCATAGAAGCCACAGTGAGGGCCTTTGTCAAGCATATGTCTTCCAAGATGTTTTGAAACACCCACAAGGCATTTGGGTCTAGTGCTTTGTAGATCTCAGCAGGAATGCTATCCTGCCCCGCTGCTTTATTTGAATCCATCAGCAAGATTGCTTTCTTAATCTCATCAGTAAAGGAAGGCAGGATCAGGACATCCAAGATTGGTAACTGAAGCATCTACTGTAAGACATCAGGATCAAGTGTGGACGACTTCTTGAGTAGGTTGGAAAATCGTTCAGCCCAGAGTTTTTTCATATTGCAGTCTTTAATCAGGCTTAACCCTTCAAATGATAATAAGGGGGAATATCCTGATTTAAAACTTTAAACAATGTTATGATGCTGAAGAACTGTTGTATGTATGTCTGCATAGCATTTCACCTGCTCAATTTTTCTCTGCCATCAATCATTCTGCATTTCTCACAGTTCTATCTGTACTTTGGACCATGGGTATTTAAATTTGTCTTTGTTTGAGACAGATGAGAGGTTATCCTGCCAGTCTGTCTAGGTCTTGTTCTTGACTTGGAGAGCTTCTGAAATGGTCTCATGGTTTTCATCAAACCAGTCCTGATGTGCCTGGGCTTTTAGTCCAAATAAAGTTGTTGCAAGCTGCATGATGACATCTTTAAACGTCCAATTTCAGAACAGGTTCTTATAAGCAGTTACTTGCCAGAAAGTTTTTCATTAAGTCTTTTATTAAGTAAAAGATATGTCAGGGCTTCAACAATTTAAACATAGGTGAGCAAAAGTGATAGTTCTTTTCTAAAGCTTTTGGTTTTCTTCCAATTGTGCTTTTTTTCTCGTGGCTTTGGGCCAGTATTTAATTTTTTCAAGGGCATAAAATTTTAGATCCTAGATCCAAGAGGGTCCCAGATGGCTTGGCTTGGCCTTCCTTATTTATAACTAAGCATGAATGTATAATATGCACTTAACATCATCTATGGTTCTGATTGTAAGGATGGCCTAAGAGACAGTTTTGGCTTCACTGGATTATGCTATCTCACCCTACAAGAAACTGAAGGTCTGTGATGGACAAGATAAGAATTCCTTTTTTTTTTTTTTGCTTTTTATTGATGTTAAAAACACCTCAGCACAACAGGAGAAATAATAAGGACAATGTTAGATACAAGAGATGTAAATGTAGACCTAAGCCCCATTGTTGAATAAAAAATTCTAGAGAAGCTCTATCTCACATCAGCTTCACTGAAATGAAGTTATCTCTCTTGATACATTCACATGTACAGCTTTGATCACTCTAGGACATTTTATTATTTTATTGCTGAACTTAATCTTACTTTTCTGTTAACTGCAATGCTCAAGGAAACTCATATTCACATACAAATTATGAAACAAATCAAAAGCAAACTTAAAGCCAGTTTTAAAGTAATTAGCAATTATTTTATTTTATTATCTTACCGTATCATGGCAAAAAATCTACAAGATGATCCAAATTAGGGATGATTTACAGAATGCAGACTGACAGAGTTGGAAGGAACCTTGGAAGTCCAATCTCTTGCTCAAGCAGGTGATATACCATTCCAGACAAATGGCTGTCCAGTTTTTTCTTACAAATCTCCAGTGATGGATGTCTGTAGAGATTCTCAGTCATCCAGGTCATAGTTGCCTCAAAGGTGTTTTTTAAAAATGCAACTGGGCTGGCTTTTTTCCCCTTTTTTCTTCTTCTTCTTCTTCTTCTTCTTCTTCTTCTTCTTCTTCTTCTTCTTCTTCTTCTTCTTCTTCTTCTTCTTCTTCTTCTTCTTCTTCTTCTTCTTCTTCTTCTTCTTCTTCTCCTCCTCCTCCTCCTCCTCCTCCTCCTCCTCCTCCTCCTCCTCCTCCTCCTCCTCCTCCTCCTCCTTCTGGGGTATCTGGCGTGCATGCGCACATGACAATTAGCTGATCAGCACGCATGCTCATGCAGGAAAACAGAAGACCAGCTCTTCTAGTTTCCAGCACTGCTGCATGCAAAAAGGGCAGCTGATTGTCACACGCGCATGCATGCCAGAAACACGGAAGAGGAACAGACGATGCTGTGCATGCCAGGCAACATGCCTCCACATGCCACTTTGGGCACATGTACCATAGGTTCGCCATCATGGCCCTAGAATATAGGTAGGCAACATGAGGCCTCAGGATTAGAAAGCCTCTTTCATAACTTAGGACTTTTCCTTCACAATTTTGACCAAAGTGGTAACAATCTAGCTTTGTTCACATCAAACTATATTAATTTGAAATTTAATTTTCTCAATCAAGCTCACAGGCAACCATATTTTCCTTTTGCCCTCAAAGTGTTGTCAGTTTGGAAAGATGAAACTTATCACGCTGGATATGAGAGTTCTTCTATCTCTGGAAAGCCTTTCGCCTTTTTCCAGATTATCATTTTCCTTAGCCAGATTTTGGAAGCTGTAATCTTGATGATGCATCTGGAAGCATTAGGGTGGAGAAGGCTGAATTATGATAGAGAAGTCCTTGATGGGTTTTTTAATTCTTCCTAACAGCTACTTTAGCCCATCTTTCAGTATCACCAGGTGGGACAGCTCCTATGTGTGGGTATTGTCCCCTAAATATTTTACCCTTCATTACTCTGTAACAATAGCATTTACACGTATATATCGCTTCACCGTGCTTTATAGGCCTCTCTAATTGGTTTACAGAGTCAGCAATTTGGGCCCTCATTTTACCCACCTCGGAAGGATGGAAGGCTGAGTCAACCTTGAGCCTGGTGAGATTTGAAATGCCAAATTGCAGGCAGCCGACAGTCAGCAGAAGTAGCCTGCAGTACTGCATTCTAACCACTGTGCCACCATGATATGTTGTAAACTTAGTATCTAAGTTTAGATACTCTGGTCAAAGTGTATTTTTCAGTGAACAGACGCTCTGTATGGTACAAAGTTAAAGTTCAGTATTTCTGAAATTTGAGTTCAAATATATTATTTATATGCTGTTGGGCATGTGGCAGGTGGAAAGATGGGTCACCCTTTAATTAGTACTTTGTAACCTCTGTTTTAATAGAAGTAGCAGCTTCTAAACATTTTTTGTAGTCTATTAGCCACGTTTTGAACTTAAATGGACTCCAGAGGATGGTAGAGGACAGGAAGGCCTGGACAAATATTGTCCATGGAGTTGCGATGGGTTGGACACAACTTCGCAACAACAACAAAAAGCCATGTTTTCTTTCTATTATTCTTGGGTTTTGGTTTTTTTCCCCTCCACTCTTCCTTGCAGAACTCTTTTAAGTTAGAACATGTCTATTTTCTTAGGTCTCCCTGCACGGGCTGACTATTTCTGGTCACTTCACAGATTTTCAATAATATTTAATTCCAGGGGCTTTGAAGGTTATTCCAAAACCTTCCTTTTTCTTCTTGCCAGTATTTCACAGTTGGCTTGGACATATGTTTCGGATCGATGTTTTGCTGTAATCACCCCCTCATCATTGTTTTGCTGAATAAAGATTTGGAATGACTTTCATATTCCCCAGACTTGATATTACTGAATGTATTTCAGGAGGGAGGATGTCATAACTGTTCAGAAGCCAAACAGAGTGCTGCAAAAAAAGGGGCACTTTCAGATTACTTTGAAACAACAACAACAAAAAGCCAAACTAGAAATGTTTCGCTCTCAACTACAATAATTATATTGATATTGCCTTGTTTGCTTTATGCATTGCTTGTCACAGGAAGTTATTGCTCTAGGAAGGAGGGAGGGAGAGAGGAAGAATCAATTCCAAGAGTTCTCTGTGGAGCTTTTCAGTCATCCAAGTCATAGTTGTCTCAAAAGTGCTTTTTCAAAAACAACTGGACTGTTTTTCTCCCTTGAAGAAGAACAAAACATTTCGTCTCTTATCCAAGAAACCTCATCAGTTGTGGTGAAGTTGGCAGCAGGAGGAGGGGGAAGAAGGGAAGGATAGATATGGACCGGGTGGTGGGGGAAGGAGGAAGGCTTGTATTTCTTTGCAGTCATCTGGTCATTAGCACTCTCCCTGAGAGCTCTTGAGGTCACTTGGGGGTTTATCTTTGCCCTCAGGATCACCTGAATCAGAGTACAATTGGTTGTGGAGTCTTCTTGGAATGGTTGCAAGGGTTGCATGATAGATTGGAGATAGGGGTTCACCACCCACCATCCAGTCTCAACTGTCAGTACCTATCCTTCCATCCCGCCATCACAACTGATGAAGTTTCTTGGGTGAAAAACAAAATGTTTGAGGAAAAAAATATCCCAGTCTAGTTGTCTTTTGAAAAAGCACTTTTGAGAATTCCAAGAGCTTCTCTTTCTTTGGGATCAGTAGGGCCCTGGTGCTCTTTCCACTTGCCATGAAGCCTGTTAGTAAGACACCTGCTCTTATTTTAGGCAGAATAACTATGTAGAACAGTTACAGTACTTATTATGTCCCCAGCCATAGGTTTTACTTTTTTTTGTTCATGGCAGTTTTTGTCTATTCAAAAGAGACAATGGTGGGGATGAATCATTGAACCACTTCAGAATCATTGCAGTGTCAAGCAAAGACCTTTTTGCTATCCCAAAGTTTTAAATAGTCTTTTAGTCATATCTTAATCGTGTTTTAAGTTGTGTTGTTCTATATTTTGAAAACCACCTTGCTGCTGCTTAGGTTATTTGGTGTCTTTTAATTTAGATTACATTTTTAGTATGTTTTAATGTAAATGGCCCAGAGAGTTCTGGCTATTGGAAGATGAAGGAGATGGAGATGATGGAGACAGAGACGGAGACGGATGAAGAAGAAGAAGAAGAAGAAGAAGAAGAAGAAGAAGAAGAAGAAGAAGAAGAAGAAGAAGAAGAAGAAGAAGAAGAAGAAGAAGAGGAGGAGGAGGAGGAGGAGGAGGAGGAGGAGGAGGAGGAGGAGGAGGAGGAGGAGGAGGAGGAGGAGGAGGAGGAGGAGGAGGAGGAGGAGGAGGAGGAATGAATTTTATTTCCATTTTATTGTGAATAAACTGTAAGATAAGTGAGGCTGAGAAATGATCACTAACTGTGTCACCAGGCAAATTCTTGTGACAAGGATGGAGCTGAACTTAGATTTCTCCAATTCAAGTACAATTGAATTGTACACTACACTTGTCTTACACTTCCTGCCTTGCATGTAGTCCTAATTTTTACTTGTTTCTTGATCCTCTGCAGCATACTGGTTTCCACTACTCTGCCTCCAATAGTTAACTATGTTCCTTCAGGACTGGATTCCCGGAAACCTCGTCATTTAGATCTGAGATGGCTTATTTGATCATACTTTGTATAATTCTTCTGTATTTAATATGGTCTCCAATTTCTCTCCCAGAAAGCCAAAGTCCTACATTTTATCATAAGACTGTACAAGCAAGTATTGTGTTTCTTTTACTTAATCTTCAGGTGCGGTGGAGTAGTGCCCTCTAGTGAACATTGTACATGAATGCAGCTGCAATAAAATTCAGGCCAGAACTCCTGGAAGTATAGCAATTATTAATTTCACTAAAAGAATCACGTTGTAGCACAAAACAAACAAACAAAACTGGATACATTTCTTTCTTCTTTATCTATTGATGAAGCTACTCTGGAAATATTACTCTTAGCTGTACCCTTCTTTAGATATTTCAGATAAATTAGCTACTAACTTTTTAGCTACCATTGATCTCTTTTAGTAATTGGGAGACAAACTTATCAACGAAATCAGTCCTTTACAGTTTTTCAGCTTTGATAAATTTCTGCTTCTGAAATATAAATATTGTTTTTCAGAAATATGTGGGTTTTGTGAATTGTTTGATATTTCTTTTTCAAAGAATTCAGGAAGCTTAACCATCTTTGGCTAGCGTAATTGGCCACACCCAATAGACTTTGCCTGAGCAAAATAAATAAATAAATAAGAATAAATAAATAAGAATAAACAAATATGAATGAATGAATGACCTAGGCAGAACTAGATTTTACTAATGTTTGGCCAGAAGATTACAAGAAAATTACAGAGCTATAAACTGGACTGGGAAGTAAAATGAATTAATTCATCCAGAAATGCTGATACTGATGACAATGGCAAACACACAATAGGAAGCACTATTACTTTCTTATCAGAATTATGGCACAGATAATTTGATTTAATCACCAAGAATCAAACTGGACTCATAGAAATCTTTACTATATTATTCCTTTAATTTTGCAACAATTGAACATTTATATAATGATTACAGCAACTTTCAGAATGAAGTTTTCATTTCATATTTGCTGTACTGGTTGGGGTGCACTGTATGTTGTATATAAATGGTGTAAGAGCTAACTATGTGCATATTTCCAGTCTCTCTCTCTCTCTTTGCACACACAAACACAAACACACACACACACACACACACACACACACACACCAAAATGATTTGGGAATGTGCCAATATTGATCAGTAGTAATTTTTTTTTTTACTTTCTCTGGGCATGATGCATAATCTCCAACAAGACTTGGAAAATGTATACATCTCAAACTGCATTTTGTAAATTCTCTCTTGGCAATATTGCAGAATGTTGCAGTCTCCAACATTCTTTGAGGAGGAGACATCACTTGATAATGGCTGTTGCAAATTATACATATTGTGTACAAAATGTCCACCTCATCCAAGCCCTGCTGGGTTGCCTCATTATGGTGGTAGTGATGTAGCTGGAATGTGTGTTCCTAAGAATATTTGTTGAAAAACATCGGGACTGTATGCCAGTGTACATATTTCCAACAAATGTTGAACTTATGTTTTACTGACAAAGAAATAAAGTATAGAGATCTATTTCAAGCTATTTAGCTCTCATCAGCTAGCCATACCCTTCTGGGATTTGAACTCAGGCTACTTGCACATTAGGTAGATGTATTAACCTCTTAGCGATGGGTTCTCCTCATTTTGTCGGCTATACCAGGGGAGAATTAAATGGGGTTTTTTCCCCCTGTGAGACCGGTCTATCAGGGCAACCTGGTCTACCCAATTATGGGATGAAGCATACTGCTTCTGCCCGGTCTCGAATCCAGAAGGGTATGGCTAACTGATGAGACCTAAATAGCTTGAAATAGATTTATACTAGTCTCCCTTTATTTCTTTGTCGGTAAAACATAAATTCAACACAAAAATATTTTTTCATGAAAGCGACTCCCGCTTTCGTCGCCCCCATAATCCCCCGCGCGGCCGCGTTCTGGACCAGCTGGAGCCTCCGGGTGCACCCCAGGGGGAGCCCCATGTAGAGAGCGTTGCAGTAGTCCAGGCGGGAAGTGACTAGTGCCTGAGTGACTGTGCGTAGAGAGTCCCGATCTAGAAAGGGGCGCAACTGGCGTATCAGGCGAACCTGATAAAAAGCCCCCCTGGCCACGGCTGTCAAATGATCTTCTAGAGACAGCCGTGCGTCCAGGAGGACACCCAAGTTGCGAGCCCTCTCCGTGGGGGCGAGTGATTTGCCCCCAATAGCCAGCGATGGCGTCAGCTGGCTATATCGGGACGCTGGAAGCCACAGCCACTCGGTCTTGGAGGGGTTGAGTCGGAGCCTGTTTCTCCCCATCCAGGCACGCACGGCCTCCAGGCACTGGGACATCACTTCAAGGGCATCGTTGGGGTGACCTGGGGTGGAGATGTACAGCTGGGTGTCATCAGCGTACTGATGGAACTCCACCCCGAAGCCACGGATGATCTCACCCAGCGGCTTTACATAAATGTTGAACAGAAGGGGCGAGAGGACCGACACTTGTGGCACCCCACAAGCAAGGTGTTTTTCACACTTACGACCATTTTATTTTTATTTTTATTTTTTAAAATTTGATTTATATGCCGCCCTTCTCTGGAGACTCAGGGCGGCTTACAATGCGCTAAGCAATAGATTTGGGAGGCAGAGAATAGATAGGGGTGGGGCAGTCAGAATTTTTATTACCAGTTCTCCAAACTACTGAAAATTTCTGCTACCGGTTCTCCAGAACTGGTCAGAACCTGCTGAAACCCACATCTGATCTAGTTGCTGATATTGCACTATAGGAGGGAAAAATCTGAAGCCGCAAAGATAGAATTAACCGTTGGAACATGGAACGTAAGAAGCATGAACAGAAGAAAGCTCTGCACAATGAAAGATTATAGGTGATTTTTCACTACCAGTCATCACACTTAAAATCATTGCAGAATCCCTGTGGTCATGTGATCAAAATTTGGGCACTTGGCAACCGGTACATTTTTATGATGTGCACATTTTTATGATGTGCACATTGCAGTGACCCAGGGTCATGTGATTGCATTTGGAAATGCAAGCCACTCTGAGTCATTGATTGAGATGAGTGGCTATAGAAAAAACAAACAAATAAATAAATTTGTGACTTTCCCAGATACCTTCCAACAAGTAAGTCAATGGGGAAAATCAGAGTTGCTTAATGATACAAAGCCTTTGCCAGACCAATTCTTGATTACAGCTCATCCGCCTGGAATCCACACTGTATATCGGACATGAACACGATTGAGCGGGTCCACAGGTATTTCACAAGAAGAGTACTCCACTCCTTTACTCACAATAGAATCCCTTATGCTACCAGACTTGTAATTCTGGGCTTGGACAATCTGGAACTTTGCCACCTGTGGTCCGATCTAAGCATAGTACACAAAATTGCCTACTACAACATCTTACCTATCAATGACTTCTTCAGCCACAATAATACACCAGCAAACAATCAATACAAACCCAAGGTAAACTGCTCCAAACTCGATTGTAGAAAATACAATTTCAGCAACAGAGTGGTCAGTGCCTGAAATGCTCTACCTGACTCCATTGTTACATCCTCTAGCCCCACAGCCTCAACATCAAACTGTCTACCGTGGACCTCACCCCATTCCTAAGAGGTCCATAAAGGGGGCGTGCATAAGGGCACCAGCGTGCCTACCATCCCTACTGTCCCCATTTACCTGCACCTACTTCCTTTGTTTATGTTTATGTTTATACCTGTACCTGCTATCTTGTACATGTTTGACAAACAAATAAATAAGTTTGATTATAAATTCGCAAAACATCCAAGCAACAAGAGCTGTGTTGTCTTTGAAGCCTGGAATGTCAAAGTTGGAAACTTTAAAGAGAAAAATGTAGTTGGATTGTATGGCTTAAGAAACCGAAATGAAGCAGGAGACCAATTTACCAATTTTTGTCATTCCAATGATTTTTTTTCCAACCAAAATGATACCTTTATACATGGATGTCACCAGATGGAGTGCATAGAAATCAAATTGACTACTATATATTATTGCTAAAAGAGGTGAAGGAGCTCAATTATAGCATCAAAGGCATGGCCAGGTACTGACTGTGGAATAGATCACAAACTGCTCTTGTGCAAATTCCACATTAATGAAGAAGAAAGCCAATCAGTTTCTATGATATGATCCGGAGCATATACCCATTATTTTAAAGGGGAACTTCAGTAATCTCTTTGAAGTCCTAAACCTGATTGATAGAGAACAACAGAACTCTAGAATAAATTTAAAGAAGTCATTAAGGATGAGTGTGAAAAAAGACCATCAAAGATGAAGAAACAGAAGAAAAAATCCTGGATGTCAGAATAAACCCTGGAAATTGCCAAGAACAGAAGAGAAGCCAAAAGACAAAAAAAGACAAAAATCTCAGAAAGGAACTTAACAAAGAGACTAGAAGAAATATTACAACAACACCTCTAAGGAACTAAAAAGTGAAAACTGACTTGAAAATCAAAGCCTTTTCAAAGAGCTACCCTCAGAAGGGAGCTCCAGTCTTTAATTGTTATGCTAAATGGTAGTTATCAATTCAAATGAGATCAAAGCTAGGAGTGTATTGAAATTCTCACCCTAGAGATGTCAACATCCAATATGTCTTAGAAGACATTCCCTGTTTACAAGAACCTCTATTGCTCTGTACCAAATTTGAAGGCTACAGGAACAGATGGAATTCCTACAGAAATGTGGCAAATGAAGAATCGGTGAAGATTCTAACTAAGCTATGCCAGCAAATCTGGAAAATGACACAGTGACCAACAGAGGAGGTCAATCTAATACTGATTAGAGGCACAAATGACCAGACTCAAATTATCTTACTTTGGACACATTATGCAAAGACTTTGCTTTCTAATGCTGGGAATGGTGACCAGAAACAGAAGAAGTGAATCACCACCAGCATTGTAGATGGGTTCAATTATAGTGCTGATGAGTACACTATTAGAAAACCTAAAAGATCATATTAGGAACAAATCATTATGAAGGAAATCTATCTACAGTTAGTCTTTGATTACAACTAGTTGCTTAACAACCATTTGAAGGTACAATGGGTTTGAAAAAAGTTATTTACAACAGGTCCTCAAAGTTATGACTGGTCATATGATCCTATTTTGGGCACTTGACAATTGGCTTGCATTTATGACTGGTGGTAGCATCCTATGATCACACAATCACATTTTGCATTTTTTTTTTTGTCATTTGCGAGCAAAAGTTGGCAAAAATGTCCCCATTTTCACTTATCACCATCATTTAATAACCACGTGGTTCTCTTAATAACCATGGTGACTCACTTTACAACATTTGTTAAATTGTCATAAAATCAAATATGGTTATGTTGTGCCTCCATTTACAATCACAATGACTTATTTTTATTTTATTTTTATTTTATTGAATTTGTATACCGCCCTACTCCCGAAGGACTCAGGGCAGTGAACAGCCATAGAATAAAACATATAAATACAAAATTTAAAATAGATTAAAATGAATTAAATAATTTGGCTGAACAAATTTAAAACCCCAATAATTTAAAACCAGATTTAAAATTTCCATTTAAAAGGGGAAAGACTTAGGTCAGGCCGGCTTGATGAAATAGGAAAGTCTTGAGCGCGCGACAGAAGGTACGCAGATCCGGGATCCTCCGTATCTCCGGGGGGAGCTTGTTCCAGATAGTAGGTGCCCCCACAGAGAAGGCTTTCCCCCTGGGGGCCGCCAGTCAACATTGTTTGGCCGACGGCACCTGAAGGAGCCCCTCTCTATGGGAGCGTACTGGTCGGTGGGAGGCTATTTGTGGTAGCAGGCAGTCCCATAAATAACCAGGTCCTAAGCCATGGAGCGCTCTGAAGGTGATAACCAAAACCTTGAAGCGCACTCGGAAGACCAGCGGGAGCCAGTGCAGCTCACGCAGGAGAGGTGTTACATGGGACCACCACCCGCGCGGCCACACTCTGCGCCAGTTGGAGCCTCCGAGTGCTCCTCAAGGGGAGCCCCATGTAGAGAGCGTTACAATAGTCCAGACGGGAGGTGACGAGGGTATGAGTGACCGTGCATAAGGAGTCCCGATCTAGAAAGGGATGCAACTGGCGAATCAGGCGAACCTGATGAAAAATCCTCCTGGTCACGGCCATCAAGTGCTCTTCTAAAGACAGCTGTGAATCCAGGAGGACACCCAAGTTGCGAGCCCTTTCTGTGGGGGCCAATGATTCGCCCCCAATAGTCAGCGATGGCACCAGCTGACTATATTGGGACGTCGGAAACCACAGCCACTTGGTCTTGGATGGGTTGAGCCTGAGCCTGTTTCTCCCCATCCAGATCCGTACAGCCTCCAGGCACTGGGACATCACTTCAAGGGCATCATTGGGGTGGTCTGGGGTGGAGATGTACAGCTGGGTGATGTCAGCGTACTCCACCCTGAAACCACGGATGATCTCGCCCAGCGACTTTACATAAATGTTGAACAAAAGGGGCGAGAGGACCGATCCTTGTGGCACTCCACATATAAGGGGCCTCGGGGTCGACCTCTGCCCCCCCATCAACACAGACTGCGACTGGTCGGAGAGAAAGGAGGAGAACCACTGTAGTACAGTGCCTCCCACCCCCAACTCTTCCAACCAGTGCAGCATGATACCATGGTCGATGGTATCAAAAGCCGCTGAGAGATCTAACAGGACCAGGACAGAGGAGCACCCCCTGTCCCGAGCCCTCCAGAGATCATCCACCAACGCGACCAATGCTGTTTCCGTGCTGTACCCAGGCCTGAAGCCCGACTGAAACGGATCTAGATACGTCATTTCATCCAGGTATTGGGGGAGCTATTGTGCAACCACACTCTCGACAACCTTCACCACAAAGCGAAGGTTGGAGACTGGACGATAGTTAGCCAATACTGCCGGGTCCATGATTCCAATTTCTGTTCCAATTATGGTAATAAATTGAGGACTACCTGTATGTGGTCAGTAAGAACAGACAGAGATCTGATGGCAAATAACCAATCAAAAATCCAAATAAATAAATAAAAATAAAAATAAACTCTTGTTGAGATATGCATGGATTACATGCATATTCTGGACAGGAGCCAGAACACATTAGCTTTTCAACTCACATTGTTTCTAACAGGTAAGTACTAGAAGAAGTAGAAAATTCACCTTCTATCTGGGCTAACTAGGAGTGGCTGGGAAACTCACTATTTTTATTTAATGGAAACAACAGTGGTTGCCTTGCAATATGCTGCAACTGTTTAAATTTTTGTGTCCATTTATCTTTATACAGTTATCTCCAATAGCAGCATTTGTCTCAGCAATAAAGTACTTTTCACACTGTGATGCATTACATGGCTGAAAACAAGCATAAAACTGTAGAAAGCTGTAGAAAGCTGTCTGCAAAAGTTTATCCGGAAAAGATGCATATGAACAGAGCTGTCCATGGGAGAGTAAAAAAAGATAACAGATTAACAGAGTTGGAAGGGATCTTATAGGTCATCTAGTCCAACCCCCAGCTTGAGCAGGAGACCCTACACCATTTCTGACAAATGGCAGTCCAATCTTTTCTTGAAAGTCTCAAATGATGAAGCTCCCACAACTTCCGAAGGCAATCTGTTCCATTGGTTGATTGTTCTCACTGTCAGAATGTTCCTCCTCATTTCTAGGTTGAATCTCTCCTTGGTCAGTTTCCATCCATTATTCCTTGTCTGGCCTTCAGGTGCTTTAGAAAACAGCTTGACCCCCTCCTCTCTGTGGCAGCCCCTCAAGTATTGGAAGCCAGCTATCATTTCTCCCCTGGTCCTTCTCTTCACTAGACTAGCCAGGCCCAGTTCCTGTAACCGTTCTTCATATGTTTTAGTCTCCAGTCCCCTAATCATCCTGGTTGCTATCCTCTGCACTTTTTCTATAGTAGATATTGAATGTGCCTGCTTGATCGAAGCCCTGCCCCATTGAAGCAGAGCTTCAGAATCACAATCATGGTCGCCATCTTGACATTTTTGTTTTCCCTACTTCTGAAGAAAAATAAATAGGGAGTGATGTATACTGTATGAAAACGAAAATATTCGTGTTTGCCTTAAATTACAGATAAGAAAACTGGTTGAAATTTATTTGTAACACAATTCATTTAAAACTAGTAGTGGATATGTTCATTTGTTCATGTCTGAGTGTAGAGTCAGAAAGTTGGAAAGACTTGAACTGGGAAAAGGCCACACATGACATTCTATACATTGGACAAGATAGTGAGGGACTGAAAGGAGCCACCATACAGCATAAATGAGAGAGCCTCAGAAATTTTCTCCACATTAGTACAAGGCATTTTCTTCTACTGAGATGAGAGGGGAGCAAAAAAGATATAGAAACTGTGAAAACAATAAAATAACCCGAGTTATTCCAAAAAAAAAATCTCAGTCTTGGCCCACTTGTCACCTGAATTGCAGGACAACTCAGTTTGCTCTCAGCTGAGGGAAGACAATTTGCTTTCATCATTTATCTCCAAGGACAGAGAATTTCAGTGAAACTGGGTAATTTGTGGATTGGGTACTCTGGAATTTATTTAGGGCTCATTCAACTGCAGGACTAAAATGCTGCATGGTTTGTAAGGAGATATTTTCATGATGTTGCTTTTGTCTCATCCCCAGTTCATTGTGAATTGAAGCTGAAATTGCTCTTCATCTGTTTCATTTTTAATGCTTAAGTATATTTATTTTGTTTTATCACAAAAGGCAAAATACAAAACAGAAAAACAATGAAACAAAACAGGACAAAAACATATGTCCAGCACTACAACAACAAAAAAGATTTTAAAAAATGGTGTACCAAAAAAAGAGAAAAAGGTGATCCAAATACCAAATAAATTTAACATTTAACATATAGAATCCATCCAGACCGGACAGTGTAAAAAAGAAAAGAAAAAAACCATAACAATGACAATGCAGAAAATATTTAAGATACAAATATTAATGAAACATGAAGCTTTTCTTTTTATTATTATTTATTAAGGACAAGCCAATTGAAAAACAATTTGGGGTGCTATTCCTTCATAGGGTGATGGCTGTAAGGATTGTACTTGCCAAGCACTGGAAAGAAAAGGGGGTATCGACTGTTGAAGAATGGATTTTAAAATTGACCAAATTAACAGAGATGGTGAAATAAAGTGCTTTGATTAGAGATAATGGACTAGACAGCTTTATAAGAGACTAGAAACCACCCTGAGTATCATGGTTTTCCTGATTGGCAATTTACCCAATGAATTGGCAATAATTCCTGTCCTTATATTTCTGTCATCTTATGAGATGCTTTGAATGACATAATTAACACTGTCAATTTTGTATCAAAGGTACGTCTACTATTATTGAATCTTTATTGAAACAACAGATGGATTTGTAGAACATAGAATAATAGAGTTGGAAGGGATTTTGCAGGTCTTCTACTCCAGCCCCTGCTCAGGGAGGAGACCCTATACCATTTCAGACAAATGGTTGTCTAGTCTCTTTTTTGAAAGCCTTCAATGATGGAGCAGCCACAACTTCTGAAGGTAAAGGTTGATTGATTGGTTGGTTGATTGCTCTCACTCTTAGGAATTTTCTCCTTAGTTCTAGGTTGCTTCTCTCCTTTTTATTTTCTGCCCATTGTTTTTTGTTTTGCCTTTTGGTGCTTTAGAAAATAGTTTGACCCTTTTTGCCCTTGTAGAAGCCCCTCAAATATTAGAATACTGCTATCATGTCTCCCCTAGTCCTTGTTTTCATTAGATCAGACATGCCCAATTCTTGTCAATGTTCTTTGTATGTTTTAGCCTCCAGCCCTCTAATCATTGCTCTTCTCTGCATCTTTCCAAAGTCTCAATATCTGTTTTATATTGTGGTGACCAAAACTGGGTACAGTATTCCAAGTGAGGTCTTACTAAGGTTTTGTAATGTGGTACTAGAATTTCATGTGATCTTGTTTCTATCCCTCTACTAATGCAACCCTAGGGTTGCATTAATTTTTTGGGCTGCTGTTGCACATTGTTGGCTCATATTTAAGTAATTGTCCACTAGGACTCTGAGATCCCTCTCACAGTTACTGGCATTAAGCCAAGTTTTACCTAGTCTGTTTCACCACCTACACAGTTGGCTTTTCTTACCTAAGTGTGTAATCTTACTTTTATCTATGTTGGATTTCATTTTATTAAATAAAGCCCAGTATCAAGCTCTTTTTGGATCTTGAGCTTGTCTTCTGGGGTATTGGCTATTCCTGCTTGCTTTGTGTTGTCTGCAAATTTGATGAGTTCCCCTTCTATTCTCTCATTTGGATCATTTATGAAGATATTGAAGAGTCTGGGCCTAAAATGGAAACTTTGGGTACCCCAGTGGTGGGATTCTCGATCCAGAGCTCTGTTATTGGCTGCTGATGCCTTCTGGCAGGCAACTGAAGGTGAAACAGAGGCGAGGACAATGCTTGCGAGTGGTGGCAAGCGGCCGCAGAAGAAGAGGCCACAGAAGAAGGCGAGGCAGGTGTCAGGGTGTGTGAGGCCTGGTAAGTAGGGCACTCCACCATCACCCATCCCCACCCTAGCTTATTTTTTACTTGTTTGCCTCTCCTCACCCCCTGCACCTCTGGGTGGATGGGGTCTTAATTAGGGCTAATTTTGTGGGTGGGGCTTAATTTTATCACATGCGCTCAAAAACGTGATAGGGCTTCTTTTCAAGATGGGTCATCTTTTTGGAGAAACACATATTTGCTGGCTAAATTGTGAATCAGCTGTAGGCAATAATATTGTGAGATGCAGAACTGACAACTGTTTCAAAATAAATTAAGGAAAACAATCCACGGCCTAGAGAACATATACAATCTATAAATTGCATTTCCAAAGCTTCGAAAAAATATACACCCAGAGACACACAAACATGCCGTACATCTCAGTGGCAAATTGTCAGTTATTGATGGTAGAGTTTTTTCCAGTTTTGGCCCCAAATATATTTGCCATTTAAACCTTACCATCACTGAAAAATGTATTCCCCCCTGTGCACATAGCTGCAAATACCTTACATATTTCAATTACATGAAAGTGTTGATGAAAGAAGCTAACATTCAATACATTTTTTCTAGCACACAGCAAGAAATTAAAAGATTCATATGGATTAAGGTTTTACCTATATTTATATATCAGCACACGATCAGCACTGAAATATTCATCTGCATTATTACTCAAGTCCACCAGATGGAAGCACTGTTTCCATTTTGATTTAAGAAGTCTACACTGCTATAATACAGAAACTAACATATTATTATTGTTAAGTTCCCTCAAGGCCTTTCATCTGTAGACACTGCTGCTTTTGGATCAGCCAGCCTAAAACTATCCATTCAATCAAATGAATGAAATGCATTTTCATTCCTTTGATTGTATGAACAGTTTACATGCCCTTGTTGGTGATTACATGCCCTTGTTGGTGAGAAGGGAGGATTTATTTGATGCTTCAATATTATGTAACACTTTCGATATCACAATTATTTCAAATGTGCCATTATTGGAGAGTATAGCAATAAAATGGATATAAAAGGCTATCACTTAAAATATATGTCATATGGCATGTATGTATTGTACACTTAATTTTCTCCATTGAGAGTAGAGTCATGATTGATCCCTTTACATTGTATTTATTTACCTTAATATGAGTTCTTTTTAATCTTTCAGTACTTGAGGTGCTCTCACATAGAAGAGGAGGTCAATCTATTCTCCAAAACACCTGAGTGCAGGACAAGAAGTAACTGATGGAAAATTATCAAGAGATCCAAAATAGAACTAAGGAGAAATTTCCTGACCGTTGAGAACCATTGATCAGTGGAATGGCTTGCCTTCAGAAGCTGTGGGTGCTCCATCACCCTTTCAAGAAAAGGCTGGGCAGACATTTGTCCAGAATGAATAAGGTCTCTTGCTTAAGCAGTGGGGTTGGACTAGAAGACCTTCATGTTCCATTCTATGTTCTATGTACTATATAATAAGCCACAATGGCTGGATTTTCACATTGTAATAAACCATGAATCATTGTGTGTTCAACACCATATGACACCAGAACCAACTAATGGATATTATAGCTATAGTTATAGTTATAATTATAGCTTTGACTATAATAGAATGAGATGTCCAGTTCATGGTCACTCCTTTGTGGCATGCCTCAGGATTTGGGACTCTCTTCTCTATAACATGCACATGAATCCGCTGGGTAAAATAATCTGCTACCATGGAATGAGATATCATCAGTATGTTGATGATACTTAAGTTTAAGTCTCCATCCTGGGTGACCCAAGTGATGCTGTCACTTCCCTCTTGCAGTGACTGGAGGCAGTGGGGATCTGGATGGGGGACTTTGGTTGGACCCTAGTAAGACCAAATGTGTGGAGCTTCCAGGACTTTAGCATCTTTAGTTCTGGATGGGGTGGCACTACCCTAGACAGACCCAGTGCACAATCGGGGAGTCCTTCTGGACTAGTCACTCTTACTCAGAGAGCAGGGTGTATTTATGGCTAGGAGAGACTCTGCACAACTTTGTGTTGTGCACCAGTTGCGCCCCTAGTTGGATTGGGGGGTCCCTATGCTCAGTCACTCAAACCTTAGTCATGGGGTCCTAATGGAAGTGTGATGTTTTGGAGGTGGCTAATAGAATAGAGAACACATCACCTCTTCTGTGTGTGCACTTTGCTGCTTCCCTCTCCATTCAGGTCAGCTTTATTTTATCTGAATTTTACATTTAAGAACCCTAATTATTGTTTTAATGCTATACGGTGTATTTTAATTGTAAGCCGCCTAAAGATGGGCAGCACACAAATTTAATAAATAAATTACTAGCTCTATGTGAACGTATAGAATAGTCTTAAGCTAAACTTGCACATCAGAATATAAAGGCAGTGACAGGAACTCTCTCCATCCTGTGGTGCTGGGCTTGAACCACCAGAATGCCAACCATTTCTGCCCAATAAAGCCAGTGTCTTTAAGTCACCGTGCCATCATGACCCACCACTTCCTTATGGAAGGAGACAAAGAGAAAATGAAAACTTGTAGTGGGACTAAAGATCATGCTTTTAAAAAATGAAAATAATATTCATAAAGTGAATCTGTTGGATGAGGGTTAAATATGTTATGGATTTGGTAGTTATCCCCGTTAATGGGATTTCTTTTGGATCAGGATTCCATGACATGGCTTTAAAGATTTGTTTATAAGTGATAAGAAACTATATCCTATCCTATCCTATCCTATCCTATCCTATCCTATCCTATCCTATCTTATCCTTCTCTTCAAGTTAATTTTAAAAAAATGATTTGTTTGATTAAGAAACAACCCAGGCAAAAAAGTCTGGATAGTAGATATTTCAGTATCTGGAAACAGTGGAAAGGAAGAGAAAGAACTGGAGAAAATAACAAAATATAAAGACCTGCAAGTTAGAAGTAAAAAGATTGTGACAAAAGAAAGCAAAGATACTATAAATAGTAATAGATGCTTTGGGTACAAACTCCAAACATCTGGATTACAATGTCCGGGTTCCAAGTAACACCCCCAACCAAGTAAGACTCTGAGGCAGGCAATTCCTCAAAGTTCCATTTTATTAGAGATGTCATATTGACACATCTGGGAAATTGGAATCTGAAAACCCCATCCAAAGGAAAGTCAAAGTCCCTTCCCCTACACCCACATGCACATCACATGGTCCAATCAATCTACCATCCCAACTGGGGATGTTTCCCAGTCACGCCTCTCCAGGTGCAGGCTGAACGTCCTTGACTCCCAGAGAAAAGAATGTTGTTATGGCTATCTCTCTCTACCCCGTCCAAGCAACCCCCCCCCCAGTTTCCCATAGCAGGCCTGTGCACTAAATGTGGTAGACCTGAAGATCCAAAGAGAAAGATGGCCTCCAAGGCTGACATACAAATTGAACCATAACATTAACAAATCACCATCAGTCAATTGCAAAAGGCACTTTGCCTGTGATGATACCTTTAACATCATCAAACAACAACATCTGCCTATCCCAGGTCCTTGGGAAGGTCTTGATAGGAGGACAAAAATGCCAGATCCAGTCTAAACCTCTGGCTGACCATGTGATCAACAACAACCATAATATTAATAATTATAATATGCCATTTCAGAGAGTGTTTTGTCTCTGCTAATTGAAAAGACAGAGTAATCTTCCTGAGGCAATCTCTTCTGCAGTTTCCTTTTTTAAAAAAAATCTTGCCAAAGGCTGTTCCATATCCTGCAAGATTCAGATTCAGGCATTCGGATATCTGAAGACAACTATCATGTCACCCTTAATATTTTTCAAGTTAAATATACAGCTTTTCCAGCCATTTCTGATAAAACTTTTTTCTGTCTCCTTGTCATAATTGATTATGTCAACATTCTGCTGAAGTAGTGCTTATCCATTCATATGCATATGTTTATGAGTGGATTAAATGCACACAGACATAGACCAAAATTCCATTAGGGTTCTTTTCTAGCTCTACCTGTATTTATTAGCAAACAATGGTTACCATAAAAAGAAGTGTGGAGTAGTTGATGCTCTGGAAGCCTGGTTGTTTGCTTGAAGATGTTGAAGAAACATCATTAAGTGGATGTTGTTACACCAATCATGTTACATAGTTGAGTAATGAAACACCTGCAAACACAAAGCCAAACTCTGAGACCACCAAGGACTCCATAATTCAACCCTGAGCTACAAATATTCTCTTTTACTGTAAAAGAATACAATATTTCCTGTGAGCAAATTCACAACACCTTTTGCAGTATTTTGCCCATGTGCAAAACACATTTGGATGATGACAGGAAAAAGATGCAAATAACCAACTAGAAGTATGCTGTAAACTGGGAACATTCCCATTTTACTATTTATTTTGTTTCTAAAATTCTCTTAACAAGAATTTCTGTGTTGGGCAGAGCAAAGCCACAGAACAGTAAGAAGGAACTTAAAATAAAAGTGGATATTCTGAAGCACAACATAAGGTCTTTTTTCACCTTACCTCCTAGGAGAGGGAAAATAACCCAGCTGATAGCAACAATATTTGTTTTCCACACTCCATTAATAGGCTAGAAACAATTCATGCATGATCCCCAAATCTGCACCGAGCTAATTAAAATGAATGTTTCATGTTTCCTCTTATACCAATTGCATCTGGAATTGGTTGGCTTCTGCAAACATTCAGGGAGCATAGTTTGGGGGGGAGAGCAAGGGAAGGGAAGCATAAGGACAAATCACAATAAATCTAGGCCGACAGGTACAAGCAAATTGGTCGATGGAAGTGACATGTCTCTCTGCTTAAATGTCTACCACAAATCCCCAAGAGGTGGGGGACGATTTAATCTAATTGGCTGTGCCACTTCCTTATGGCTTAATGTGAGAATCATAGCAATTACATCTGACTCTACTTATCCTGGGTTGCTTAGAATCCATTTATGAGGCTATTAGAATCAAGAGAAACCTGAAGTTGGAAATAATTTGGCTCCTGCTCTTGTATATGTAGTCCTGGGAGCTACTTTATGGTCATATTTGCCAAATGGCTACTGATGAAGCGGGAATAAGGGCAGGGGATATATTTTAATTTAGTCATTTTAAGGCGTTTGGTTAAATCCCATAGTTCATAATATATTTATCTCAGGTCAGTTTACAGTGCAAAAGTCATTGGAATGTTTGATTCTCCTCTCTTTTAACTTTCAGCAGTTCTATCTAAATTATAGGTATAATATCATTTTAAAGACATAAGCTGTGCTTCAATTGGATGGATGGCTGTTCTCATCTACTCATATGCAACCACAACCCTACATCATTTTTCATTAAATCACTGTGACCATCCATTGTTGACCTTGTTGCTCCTATAGGTGGCTCAGCTACATTATATCTTTTCAGCATGCAATGGTGTAGAAAGGAGAGCCCTAAGCAATGCAAAAAGGGGAAAGGGCGTACAATTAATCTGGCCTACTGAGGGTATCAGTCTGGTGGAAGGTAGTTAAGTCAGCCTCAGTGGAGGTTTCGTTGAAGAAATCAACCAGACAGCATGATGAAGAAGTAGGTTCTCTAATGACTTAGGACAGCAGCTACCGAATTCAGAGGTGGTTTTAGCAGTCATCATCTCATAATTGTCAAGGTTAAGAAATGCTGTTCTATAATGTTAAGTAATTTCTTGTGAATTCTCTACTACTTTAGTTTTAGGGACTTTAGTTTAAGTGACTGGCAGAGTGAATCCACCTCTCAACATTGGAATTACTTGGGGAATGCAGGGCTCAGGCTAGTTAGCATAATCCAAGAAGTCACAGAATTTAGACATGAAAAATTACATCAGCTGTAAAGATGGAGGCATGAAAAAGGGGGAAGTGACATGAACTTTGGAGACTAAGCTGTGTTTGGAGAGAGAAAGGGGTAAGGAGGTGGTGGGAAATCCAAACATGGCTGAACAAAGGATAAATTTCATTCATTCCTTTGATTTAGTCCACCAAAGATTTAGCTACAATCCTAAGAAATTGGATTGTCTAGTAAATAAATAAAAATCCTATTTATTCCGATATATTGGGGGAAGGAGGAGGAAGGAAGAAGAAAATACATTAATGTAAAAAGAATAGTAATGAAAGAATAGGTTGGCCAGAAAGCTCAGAGGCACAGCAGGGATCAAGAAAGATGACAGAGATGATAGGAGAAGGAAGACACATTTGAAATGGGAAAGATGAGGCTAGAATATGATTTCCAGAGGGGAAAAAGGAAGGTGAGCAAGGGTCCTTCTGGGTCAGTCTATGCATATTTAGTCCAGTATAATAAGAGAAATTACTTCTTCACTGCAGGGGGGAAGGTAGCTGCTGTCTTTTTTTCTTTTTTTTTTTAAGTGCATACCACTGATAATTGGTGAGAGAAATCCATGGACTGCACAATTCAAACCTTGACTTGTAGGAAAACCTAAGAGGCCTTTGGCAAGCTTTCTGATAATGACTGCAAGGACTATCAAATCATGCAATAAGCCCTTTTGAGAAGTACGAGTTTGACCCAGGAAACCTCCTGGGTTGTCCTTCCGGTCCCTGAGGAAAGGGATTGGGAACTGTTTCCATGAGACAACTGCAGGACGAGAAGTTGATCTAGTGGACTGGTTGAAGATGAACATGAGCAGGGAGAAAGAAATAGAGAATGGGAAAAACATATCTGACCGGCAGAGTAAGGGAGATATTTAGGAAGAAAATCCTTTTATTAATTTAAGCTCAGAATTACTGTTTTGAAACTTTGGATTAACAAAAGAGAGAAGAAACTAAATAGTCCTTGCCAAATGAGAAACTGATAGATAAACTGTTGATGGTAGGGCCAGATATGGTGTTTAGGGTAAATGTTGAATATCTAAAGATTTTAAAAGTAAATTGAAGATTACATCAGAGAAAATACAAAGCAAAATGAGTCATTCCTTCTCATTGGGTGGCCAAAGTATTTGAGTTTCATCTTCAGGATCTGGCCTTCTAAAGAGCAGTCAGGGTTGATGTCAGCTTTGGAAGCCATATTAACAATGGAGGTTTCCATGCTGCCACCTTTTTGCGCTTAGGAAAATAGGAGGGGGGATTTAGCAGAGGGATTGTAGTTAGACATAATAGCATTCTTCTTTTCGGTCAAGGTCATGGTATTCCTGCATCTGGAGGAGGAGTGGTTGAAGTGGTGGCTCAAGATGGGACAGATGGTAATTGGGCCATGTGATGGACTGAGGGGTGCAGGGACTGGATTTGGGGTTTTGATTTTCTGGAGGAAAACCTGGAACTCTCAGATTCGGGTTTTCTCAGATGTGCCAGTATACCTACTCTAATAAATGGGAACTTTGAGAAGATGCCTGTCTCGCAGTTTTTAATTGGAGTTGGGATTTTCTGGAATGCTGACATTTGATCTCCTCTAGGACTGACTAGTTTGATTGCCTTGCAGTCTAAAGGACTTGCAGGAATCTTCTCCATCACCATAGTTCAAAGGCCTCAATTCTTTGGTGCTCAGCCTTCCTTATGGTCAAACAATAATAACATATGACTATTCAAAGAGACACGAAATAAGTTGCTTTCTCTTTTTATAACTTGCATTCACAGTGAATACAAAATACATAGCATTTTAAAAATATTCTTTAGTTTCCATTAGATCAAATATATCAACTTTAAATCTTAATGAGATGCCTGGATGTCTCATCAGCTTATATATGATAATATATCTCTGATAACATATTTGATCAATGTTTGCAGTCAGGTTTGTTCAAAAACACATTAGAGTCAGTATAACAGCCAGCCTTATTTTGACTTTTGATCTTGATTGCAAGGAAAGCTGAGAATTTAGTTTCTCGGAGAAGGAAGCTTTATCTGTAAATTTTCATCCCAAACTCTTTCAGTAACAACTATTATTTCAATTCAGGGTGATAGCTGAGGAGAAATCTCCCAACATCTCATCTTCATTTATGGATACAGTAAAGGACCTCTCTGGCCAGGGCAATTGAATGGATTCAACCCTCCCCCCTCCACTTCACATGGAACTTAAGGTTAGCACATGGAACACATTTGAATGATGGCAGTGGGAGAAATAATGGTGTTCCATTAAATGCTTTGTTGCCAAAGGATTGCTGACAGACAGAGAGTTTCATGCAATTGAGGATCTGCCATACACCACTTGTCCCTGGGACTGGTTTTTTGTTTTGTTTTTTTGCCTTTCGTACAACCCAAAATTTTATTGATAATTTGTCCCAAAACAAATTCATTACATTAAACTGCCATCATTCATTTAAAAATGATGTTTTTTATTTCCATAAATATAGATTGTAAATCATAGTACATTTCTCCCCATGCAAAAGGCCTGTTTTTAAAATCCAATATGTAAGCGTGTGAAGAAAGAGGGATTTTAAATTCTTTGGGTTGGGGTGTTAATGTTGCTGTCCCAAATTGTAAATTTTATGGCCAAATGCAAGTGAGGTACAGCCTCATTTATTACTGCAAAAATGATTGGAAGTGGAGTTCTTGACACTATTACCTGTTAGGGCAGATTTATTGAAAATTAGCAATTCCATTTATAACTATGAGATTTCAGGGATTATTCTGCCGTAGACTAGAAAATTGACAGATTTACAACTGTGGTGAGTCTAGTTGTACCAACTAATAGAGAGAGGCAAGAAAATTTAGAGGTTTGTACTCCTAAAGGAGTTAACCTTTGGGTAAAGATACATTTTTCAAGTGGCTTCGGAGAAATTATTGGGCTCATAAATTAGGTCTGCCACTACGTGAAAAATAACTTTAATGCAGAAGATTTTTTCCCTTGGTTGTATCTTTTTCTAAGGATGAGAGGTGGGGGTGAAGTAGAAACAAAAATTACAGGAATCTTCTCTCTTGACCACCTGCCAAAACCCTCTTGTTATCATAGATGAAAGAACCAGGGATTTTAAATGGAGAATTATAGAAGACATAGAAGATATAAGGAGGAATCCTAAAATCCCTGGGAAATGCTGCTTCCTCCACATGTCCATTGAGGAAATAATATACCAACTAAGTCTTTCAGTATCTTTGTCTTGTCCTTTGTCCTATCTTGTAGAGGGGGGAATGGAGTGGTTGTGGATTGGCTGTATCCAAACCATTTTGTTTCCTTGACCTGTTCTGACAAAGTGTTTAAGGTGGTTGTCATCATTATCTTCTCACTGGGGCAATGGGGAGTGGGAGAAAGTATAGCTTCAATTTACTTCTTATTCTGACTGTTACAAGTTGGTAGGACATGATGGAGGCTGCACTGCAAATCTTTCCCCCTCTTCTTGGCACTTCTGTTACGCAGCAGAAGACAGTTATGTAATCTGCTTTTTATTCTGCAAACCAAAATCTTCCCTAGAAGTCACTTTTAAACCATCTAATTTAAGGATGGTCAATCTGAACCCAAGGGCCACATGCAGCGCTCATTATCTGTGGTTCCTGCTGTATATCCTACGTCCTTATATCTCCATTAGTTTAAGCTACTATTCTCAAAAGAGAATACAAATAATGTTCATTCTACTGAGAAGCTTCCAAATGATTGTTATAATAACTGCCACAATTACTTATGGAGAACAGTCCCCCCCATCCCTAATCTCAATTTTCCCTTCAAAGCATCACAAATACTAATCTATATGATTATGGCACTTGGTAGCAAAGGGGAACACTACACAATCCTTATTCCAAGCTTGGCTGTTTGTCCGAGTTCTGGTTTACCCCAACAAATTGAAAACTGCTCTGGCCACAAACTCTAGTTAATCTTTGGGCCAATCCAATAACATTCTTTGTATATCTTACTGAATTTTAACTCTTTCCATCACTTTATTTTCCATATCTAAATCGCATATGCATTCCTCAGATGTTGTTATCCCCAGGAAAGAAAACGTAGAATTATATAGTTATCCTTATTCCCCCACCCCCAATTGCTTCAAGCAGTTTCCTCAAGTAGGAGTGCTCCTTGATGCTGACTCAAGAAAGAAGTAAGTAGCTAGGAGAGTACTAGAAGAAATGTCAAGAATAAGCAAAAATTCTTTTGCATGCGTTCTACTCAGCCCATAGATATATCTTGAGTTGAGATAAGTGAACTCTAAACTATGCAATTTAAATGGATGCTTTTAAAATATGAAAGCAAGCAACAAAACAACTTGTTAAAGTAACACGAGAGTGTTTTTCTTTTTTCAACTCTACAAAGATTCAAATAGCTCATAATATAAAAACTAGACATGGAGTTAAAATTGCATGATTCAAAATCAACTCAAATTTATATCCATTTTTTTTTTTAAAAAAAGAAAGAAACAGAAGGAAAATAGACTACAATGTCCTTCATCTTTTGGAAGTTAAATGCCTATGCAGGCAGATGTATCTTTATCTTTTTCTGGTTTGAACAGAAACAAATGCTACTTTCAAAAAGCTGAAATTCACTTGTGATATACATTATTCTTCCAGGAATATTTCATGAGAGATTCTTCCTTTATGATCTTAATTTGTTCAGGTTCTGAACTTCTTAGGGTTCATCTTATTATTCCAAACTTCATATCTAAAGCTGAACCTTTTATTAAAGGCTGTGTTTCAAAATGGGTTAAAGAAATTTTTTAGAAGAGTTTTGTACAAGATCAGAAACAGTCTGGCTGAGAGGTAAGTGGCACAGGTGAATGATTGTGCCACGCAAGAGCATCAGGAGATCTCTTGTCCACTTCTCCCTATAAACTTTCTCTGTGCCTGTAATCTGTTAGTTGAGCAAATTGGGAGGTGCCCATATGCAAAATTCTAAGCATTTCAGGGGTGGGTTCTACTTACCTTTACTATTGGTTTGCAATGGAGCCATGCACGCAAGTGCAGAAGCTTCTGCGCATGCGCAGAAGCATTTTGATGACATCGGGGTCGTTGATTGATGACTGGCGGAGCCTCCCGCCAGTTTTACTACCGGTTCTATAGAACCGATGTGAACCAGGGGCAACCCACCACTGATACATTTACATTTGTTCAACCTTGCACCACCCCATTTAAGGAGAATATTGAACCCATGCTAAAAATATCCTGGAAGTGCTACTTTTAAGTAAAGAGGGAGACATTGACCATCAGAGACTAGTGGTGCAAGGCAATTGTGGGGTTCACAGAAAGTGATCAAGTAGTCCTTTTCTGATTTTTTTGAAGGTTAGCCCCCAGAAGCAGCTACTGTGTGGTTATAGAAGAGAAACACACCGGAGTAGATTTTTGGATTTGTTACATTGTGATTGGTCCATATTCAATAGCAACAGTCATCTTTATCACATGTGATACTTCCAAAGTAATAGGAGTAGACAAAATGATATCCTCCCCAAAGAAGACATAAGTATCCATAGTTTGTTGCCTAAACAGCTGTAGAAGATGCAGTTGCATTAGAATAGTTTGGGAATCATGTCTAATTAACACAAAAGTTTTTGCTGCATCTTACACAAGATAATAATAGAAAAAAATTAAAAATACTATCATATAAATCACATGTAAGAAAATCAGAACATTAGTGCTAGTGTTGGTGATTGCCATTCTTATTTATGTTTTTATTATATTAATATTTTAATGTTATTTTCATTTTAATGCTAATATTTTATGTTACTATGTTTACCATAAATTATTATGATTAACATTAAGTATTTTACACCTGTCTTTTACTTACGTTTATATATTTTAGGTATACATATGCCCTCCTTCCTTGTTTAAAGTAACCTTCTATGCAGCATGAGACTGATGTTCTTGGAAAAGAGAGCTAAAATTGCATTTATAAAAGAACCTGTTCAAGTCCCATCAAGCACTGTAGTAAATGCCAGCTGAATATGCCAGACAGATACCTCTGTGGAAGCCAGTGACAGCCACCTCTTCTCTCCTATACGTTCAAGTCAAAATGATTATGAAAGGCAGTTTCTAGTTCAGTTTCTAATTCAGTAGGAGGGGATGATGTATGCTGGCAAAAGCCTGAATTGGTCAATAGTACCTGGATAGAACCGAAGCCCTGACTATGTCAGCAATCAAATGGTTGATGAAATCTATGGCAAAAACTGTTGGGAGAAGATGAAAATACTTAACATAGTGGAACATTTTAATTGGAACATGTAACAGCATTAAATTATCTAGATGTGGCAATGGATGAGATAAATGTAGCATAATGAGGTTGCATCAGAAGAAGCAGTTACCCATTATGTCTGTGACACTATTAGAAGTAAATTCAGAAGAATCCAGAATCTGGCATTGCAGTAACCAAATCTTTTTTTTTTCCTGCCTTTGCTAATGTCACCTTTAGAAGTCCAGCTCCTGCTGCGTTCCTTTAAAGCAAATTGGGATTTAACTTATTTCAAGACAGAGATGGATCAGGTTTACAACTGACTTTCAGGCTATAGCAGGAATCCAAAATCCACCCGAGAAGCAGTTCAGATCAGTAAATAGCCACTGCTTGCTCATAAGCTCCCAAAGAATCCTCTAGTTTAGAAGGGCGATCAGAACCATCTGATTTCAAGACACTGATAGATTTATCAGCATCCAGATCCCCTTCTCCCGGTGCACCACAAGGCACAAATGCCAATAATTCTAACAGTCCCCTAAATGCTGAAGGATCATTATAAAAGTGAGCTCAGCATCCCTGGTCATTAATTACAATCTTGTGCACATATGCTGTGTGATTGCAGGAAATAATCAGGTTTGTCTGCCAAATTGGCAACCTCGAGAAACTAATTTGTTATGACATGCTGTCGAAGATATTTAAACAACAAACCCTGAACCCCACTGCATTGTTATAATATCAGATCACATCATTAAAAAATAGTTAACATTTCCACAAGGGGCTAGTAAGATTTATCCTTGAAGATTTATTCCGCTCCCCTTTAACAGTTACTTTTGGATTCCCAACCAGCATTTTGAGTGAGAAGTTGGCTGGCCCTAAAAGGTCTGGCAAAAGTGGAAGGACAACCGAGTATATGGCTTGACTGTTGAATTTGATGTAGTCCCAATTACCACATGTACTTTAATGGCAAAAGATTTTTGAGTGTATTTTACCTATTTGTCAGAGGTGTTTGTAAGTGGCCTAAAGCTGCAAAATCAAGTGAACAAATAAAATCAAGATGGCACTACGTATTACACTCTTTTTTTTTCACAGTGCTATCCATTCAGTCATGTCCTATCTAGCAGCAAGTAATGAATCTTTCATCCTGATGTTGCAATACAATTGTTATCATTTGTATTCAGTGGTGGGCTGCAAGCGGTTTAACAACCGGTTCTGTGAGCACACGCTTTGCGCATGCACATGGACTTGGCGCGCATGTGTGCCTAATGCACTTGCATGCTGCATTCAAAATACAGCAATTTGAAGCTCAGCTGCATACCTTCTAAGGCAGCCCCGGTAAGTAGAACAGCGGAGGCACAGAAATCAGCTGTGCCATGCGAATCAGCTGAGCCAGAAAGAAGGAAATATAGAACAGGATAGGGTGGGGGCAGGTGGGTGGGGTCAGCTGATCATCAGAATTACCGGTTCATCTAAACCGGTCTGAACCAGCAGCAGCCCACCACTGTTTGTATTTCAAGGTTTTATGAAATTTACCATAGCTCTAATGCATGCATGTATTTATGCTTATTTTGTGTTTGATTAGTAGGATACATCAGAGGTGGATTTCAGCAGGTTCTGACCAGTTCTGGAGAACTAGTAAGGGAAATTTTGAGTAGTTCAGAGAACCGGTAGTAAAAATTCTGACTGGGCCTGCCCCCATCTATTCTCTGCCTCCCAAGTCCCAGTTGATCGGGAGGAAATGGGGATTTTGCAGTAACCTTCCCCTGGATTGGGGAGGGAATGAGATTTTACAGTATCCTTCCCCTGGAGTGAGGTGGGAATGAAGATTTTACAGTATCCTTCCCCTGCCACGCCCACCAAGCCATGCCCACGAAGCCATATCCACAGAACCGGTAGTAAAAAATTTTGAAACCCACTACTAGGATACATGGCTTGTCAATTGTTCCAAGACACAATTGGTGTGTTCTTAAAATTCTTAACAAGCAAACAGAGATACATTTCTTATCATGTCAGTTCATTCTATAATAGTTTTTTTAAATAATTTTATAACTGTTCAGAAGGATGGGAAAAATAATTTGAGAAGGAGAAAAATCATATTACTGTTACTCTGAATCCAGCATATTTGGAAAAGAGGTGCAGACTTCCAAGTCAGGAAGTAAAGCTTGTATTCTATTTCTAGAGTTCATATAAATGATATACAAAATTATTTGATGACTCGCATTCTGCTCATGGTGAGCATTATTGCTCTGTTGGTTTTATAGCCCTGTTGGGAATGCAAATGTCTGCAGCTAGAATATGATAGCTACTAAGTTCAATATTATGAATAAAATAAAGAAGTAGAAATTAGAACTTCGAGATGGTTTGATGAATGAACCTAAAGACAGGATCAGAAGAATGATTTGAAAGAAGAGGTGCTTGGATTTTCTGTAATAGCAAGAAGCCCAAAGATTCATAAGGCTCCATTTTCTGAGAATCAGAGACAGAGATGTTCCTTGGGAAATGTAACAGGATAAATTTTTATATCAGTTCCCCACCAAGATCACAGATTACTGATTTTTACATCCCCCAATAGATCAATAATTGTAACAGGAAAAACACATGCAGTATATGAGCATTCAAATGAACACTGTATTAAGAACATCTGATTTCTGGCTAATTAGCAAAAGCAACAGAGACTTAAGTCACAAACACAACATGGTGAGCTACTTGGCATTGTGTGAATTCAGATGCAGAAGAGAAGCAAATTATGAAGTCATATATCATGTTTCTATGCCTACTATAATCAGAATGCAAATAGTTGTACCGTCATAGAATTCTAGATCCTGTAATTCCACTTTTGGAAGGTTTGGTAGTCCAGCTATGCTGTCAATGTCCATATTGCTTGACAGCATTTTTTCCAGAATTTCAGGCATTTGTCTTTCCTAGTATCTGAATTATATTTGACAACTACACATTCAACTTTCTGAAAGCTACTAAAAACAGTTGTTCTGGAATGTGTTTTGGTCCAGATTGATATGAAATCACATGTGTGGAAGTGTTAATAATTAATATGTAATATAATTTGGCTATTGTTATATTCCAAATGGAGTCATTGGTGGTCTCTGAACTTGGCTATTTGTTTGAAGATGTTTCATTATCCAACTAGTTAACACCATCAGTATTAGTGAATATGGGACTTGCTACTTTTTTATGTACAATAGTATAACTTGCCAATATTGGGGGAACTGTGGTTTTCTTCCTGATATTTCCTTGATGAGATAGTTCCTTGTCTTAATCAAGAAACTATGAGGGAGAAAACCACATTCCCCACCAACAATTATTATCAGTGCATTTTAAGAAGTAATTTGTACATTTAATTAAATTTTACTAAATAATAGTTTAATAAAATATTTGATACAATAGAGCAATAAGGAATTATTTCACTGTTAAACAATATAATTTGCTAGCCTTGAGATCAGAGTTTTGGAAAAGCAGAGATCAACAGAAGGATGGGCAATCAAGGTAATGAAATAAATTGAGTATATCAAACTCAGAAATTTTTCAGAAACACAGAATGAAGGAAGCTATGCATGTAAATCCACTTTCATCTCTATATTGTATATTTGTTTGTAAGAAGAAATATTTTGAAATGGTGAGTCATTCTTCAAACAGAAGTCAGTAATCTTTAGATAAAAATCTGGAAAGTTTAGAACCATGCAAGACCAGAACGAGAAAAAAAAAAGGCTAATAACTGAGCAGAGAGATGCCTTGAGGGAGCTGGTTAAAATCTACTTCACTGGAGTGGCCTTCCTCTGAGAACCAAGAGGCCAATATATCCATATTACTATTATTTTTCAAGAATGTGCCAACGTAAGAAAAAGAGGGATGGCTGAAAAATGGTATCTTAGAGATGATTTCAGTGCACTATCTTGCCTAGAAGTTTCCTTCTTTCCTTTATGTAGAAGTATAATTTGAGAAAAAGAACCTTTAAACATTTGGTTCTCTAAGAAAATGTCCAGGATAACAGAACCGAGATAATAAAACCCTTTCAGTTAACAGTCTTGTTTAGGAGGAAAGAATAGTTCTTAGGAAATAAGTAGGTTGTTGCTGAATCAGATTCAAAGCTTCTCTAGCTCAATATCTGATTTTTCTACAGAAAATGGTAACGGTCCCTCCTGTTCTTCTTTCCCAGCATCTGAGAAACTTAAGGTAGCACAATCCATCAGTTATAACAGTATTTTACTATTCTAATGGTAATTTATGATACTTTTTTCTAGTTCTGATGTTCTTTCTGATGTTCTTTCAGTATTCTTTTTATCAATCTCTTCGTTTGAGAACAATGAAGAGATTTCCTTCTTCCTCAAGGAAAAAAAAACACAGTTCAGTTACTTTTGAAGAAAAAAGCATTTTCTCAAAAGACATTTTGAGAATATAGTTATTCAACTTTGGGGATTGATAGTCACCTTGATGGTGGCGTCTGGTGTTATTGTGATAGTTTTTTTGCCCCTCATCCTTTGGTATTCTGACAAATAGA
Source organism: Pantherophis guttatus (assembly GCF_059756535.1). Classification (NCBI taxonomy): domain Eukaryota; kingdom Metazoa; phylum Chordata; class Lepidosauria; order Squamata; family Colubridae; genus Pantherophis; species Pantherophis guttatus. The sequence continues at coordinate 314,246,904 of NC_142063.1, forward strand.
AAAAAATTATGGTTGTTATTACTGATTGCTGAAATTTGGTTTTAATTTCTTATGTTTGCTTTTACTTTGTAATTTATATGTTGCTTAGAGTCATTTGGGGGACTGAGCAGTGGATAAATGGCAGTAATACAATAAAATAAAGATAATCTTCAACCCTTGTGTATGTTTGTGTATACAACTGCTACAATATTTCCTCATTTAAAATCTGGTTCCTTCCTGTTCCTTTTAATCCATTTATTGCTCTTTCTTTGAAATTAATGATGCTTTGCAAATTGCCATTATACAATGGAGTCTATTATAATCCATTACTGGTTTAAACACACATGTACATCAAGAGGTGAAGCCTAATATAAATTCTCCAATTTTCTTATGTAAATAACTCAGGTGTTATATATTAACATCTAATTATATCTCTTTTTCACCATCAGTGTCTATGACTGACTAGACTTCGTAGACTTAGATACTTTGAGGTCCCTCTAACTTTTCCCTTTCTTCAACATCATAATGTGTTAAAAAGTTTAAGTACCACTACCACTATTATGTTTCCAATACCTAATGCTGTGTATTAATATTACTTATTAATTTCTGAATTCTGTGGAAAAATAAAAGAGATAGCCCTCACTGCCCATCATTCTGAATTTGTGCTTCTTTGAAAAGTAGTTTTATTGATCCTGACTCTCCATGAAAACTTCTCTGGATTAATTAATTTCATTTCTGGGTAAACCTGAAACTTTTCAACATCCTGTTTCCTCTGCCAGCAGCGGGCCTCATCTACTAGTTTACCAAAAGCCACTGGAAAGCCTTTTCATGCAAGTTTGTCTTCAAGTCACCAGAATAACAAAAGCTGAAGATTTCTAGGGAAAGCTTTTCCCCCCAAATTTAATTCATCCTGCTCTTCACTCCTTCTTGAGTTAGCAGAAAAGAATTCTTGAAATGAAAAATTGCAATCCCATTGCTAGTCCCTCTCTACCTCAGATTCATTTTTTTACTTGCCCTCTTTTTGACAATTTCTTGAAAGAGAAGGGTTTTGGGTTTTTGGCCACATCTGCCCATGTATGGAAATACATGGATTGAAGAGATGAGGATGAGGAGTAGTTTTTTTAAAAAAATATTTTCTCAGGTATTTGTTTCTGGAGTTCTGGAAGCACAAATCTAAAAAGGGATCTTCTTATGGATTCTTATTTATTCTCTGTGCACATGCATTTTCAGCCTCACATAGCATGCATTCTAGATCAATATTGCTCACGTTGTCCAATAATATTGCAATATTATTACTGAAAGCCATCCAGTACAAATGTATGGTATTATTTGTTTAGTTGGGTGTCTCATTCCAGGTTCCTCCCTCTCTTTCTGGTGAAATTCTGAATCCTGCAGGCAAATTGTTTTCCCTTTCTCTTTCAAGGGTTATTGGGAATATAAATGAGATGCATGTTTCAAAATTGTTAATGAATTCCACAATCTCCTCTAAATCTAAGCAATTAGCTCTCTTTAGCAATAACAGGTGTCACTCAAGAGACTTTGTCTCTGCTGCTGATTATCTTTTTTCCCCTTTTGTGAGCAACTCATAAAAGGGGGTACAAAAGGACTAAAAATCACATAGTAGCTTAGGCCAACTTAAGGAAGGCAAATTAGAATCATTACCATTCTTTGGCTAAATAGAGAGCAGGTCTTATATGTTCCTCATTTACATACTTAGATCTGATGGGTGTAGGTACCTAATTATATAGCAGCCAGAAATGAGTTTAGTGATGTACTTGGTTAATTAATATTCGGCATAATTATTAATTGTGCAGATTGCTCTCCTGCATATGCAGCTTGGTTTCTGAAGTGAAAATAAGAATCAGACATACATTATATCAGCAAAATACGTGGTAGATAACAATACTTGTATGAATATACTGCAGAATTCTAGCATTTGTTAAAGAACAGAGCTCTACTTGATGTTACTCTGTTACCCCTCAAAAATGAATTGTTATTTTCCTTGTAGAATTACAACTGTAACATTTGAGAGGGGGGAGTTGCCTAGTTTTCAAGTTTGCTGTATAATGGCTTTATCATTGCTCTGTAGCAGAATGAATATAAGAATCAATTCATAGTAATTTTAAAAACAAGTATATAAGTTAGTCTTACTCAAGATTAATTGAACAATAGCTTTGTGAATGACAGTAGGGTCAACTGACCTGAGCCCCACACGTGAAGGGAACAGCATCCAAAATATGGTTTATTATCTGAAATTAGATATGTCTTTTTTTATTCAAGCCAGTAAAAGTAACAACTTAAATATAATCATAAAACTTACTTCTCATTCTTGAATTTCTCTAGACCTTCCTATTTACCTATTATTGTTTAATAGATTAGCTTTTTGTATTCTTTGCTGCATCTTTTTACCTAGTTAATATTAAATCTAAAATGCATTGCACAACAAGGGAATCATCAGACCAAATGCCTCTTCAGATAGGAAGTCCTGGGACTTGTTAAATGCCCAACCTGGACTATTTTGATTAATGGTAATTCCTGACTGTGTTGATCGAATGATAGCATTTCTTCTTTCTCCAATGTTAGTGCTAGACTTAGGCACCTTGATCTTTTAGCTCTGTGATTTGGGATTTTTGTTTATTTTCTTATGGGAACACTGAGCTGATATGGGTCAGCAATATCTTTTTCTCTTTATCAATAGTCACACTTTCTGTCAGTTTATCTTGAAAACTAACTCAAAAATAATTCTGTGATTACTTTCAGGTCTTGAACTGAATCCTACCCATTGCTCCTTGACACACTAAGGTTTTCTAGAATTTCAACCTTAGAAAGAATGTTTTTTAAAGCATTATGATAAACAAATAACTATTTTAGTTTTCTTCTCTCCAATGTAAGATGATTACAGCCCTGCCATATTAATAATGATGTTCCAAACACCATCATTTACCTGTAAAATGTTATATCTGAAGGCAGCTTATAAATGATCTTTCCTGCAAGGCAAGGCAATAGAGACATAATAAATGTCTGAAACAGCTGAACACGATTCCTTTCCAATCAATTTAGTTGTGGTGGTTTAAATATTATTATTAATAAAAATAATGAAAAGGTACTAATGTTAGAAAGCTTTTGCACTGTATTTAATGTCACGTTATTGCCATTTTTATGGTAAGTACCTTGGCAGTTGAGTGAATTTCCATTTACAGTGTGATCTGGCTATAATTGACTCATTTTCTAATTGTTTCAGAGATATTTAATGTGGTGTAATTTCTGGAGGGTTCTTCTTGCTAAAAGCTACTCCTGAAATATAAGATATAAAAATCATCCTTGGGATTTTACATTGTTATCCAAAAAGTTCCAAGTGCTCTGATGATCTGTCAAACCCACATTAGAATGAAAATTTATTGTTCTCCCAGGCTTCACTTTTACCAAAACTAATTAAAATTAAAAAGAAAGCTCACCCCAAGTTACTATTTGATCCATGAATTGGATACCTGAAAAAGTCCTTAAGGGTGGCCTTCTTAGATTTATATTGAAGTTCCACATGACAGTTTATCCTCTTACTAGAAGCTTTGATTTGAACATTTAGTTACTTGTTCATCACTTGATTATTAATGTCATACATAGTTGAATTGAGAGTAGCCTGATTTTCTCTAAATAATTAAACTCCTTGATAAAATGCATACAGTAGGTTAAACTATTCAGCAGTGTGTATTCCAGAGACTGTAAGTATTGTGAAATATAAAGGACATTTCTTTATATACCTAAATGTTTTACCTTGGTAGACAAATACATGTTAATCAACTAAGACACAGTTATTGACGGAAGTCATAATATAAAGTTTATATCAAGGCACAATATTGGAATCACGGATGAAATATCTGGCTAAGTGACTGTTTTAAAACCAAGGGATATCTGTTTACAGGTGACATGAAGCAGAGGTAGCTCACACAAGTATTAGCACGATAGACTTTCTAAACACAATATGTAAGCATTCCCAGCTTCTTGGTAGAAAACATAATTTAACTGACATAAAATACCCTTTGAGACAAATATTTTTATATATGTAGACTTCATGGCTTCTCCTTTAAATCCAATGGAGAGATACATTTTCATATGCATGCAATAATATGCTCCTTGTACAAGATTAAAGGGAAGAAGCTCCTAAATCCTGGAAAAAATGATTGGGTATGGAAAATAAGGTATGAAGGCTCAAGGTGAATTCTATTTGGCTTGTCAAAACAAGGAAGAAAGGTAGGAAGCAGCATCATTTCAAAGATGTGTGATGCAAGTTGAAGCAGCAGAGGGCACTCACACACTGTGGGAGACAGCCAAGGCCATAGCATTTTGCATTATCTGTCACTGTGTTGAGAGCTATCAAACCTTGGTCCTCTTTTTTCTCATTCCCAGTCTAAAAATAATTTCATCTAATTGATCTTGTTTTAAAAAGTCTTTTTCTGGATCCTTTCTCTTCCTTCCTCCTTCCACCAAAAGATAACTTAATTCCATTAACTCAAGGTAGTAATAAATTCCTATGGTCATTCTGACATTAATGAATATAACTTACATTCAAGCTGGAAGTTCAAGTCAGCCTAACTGGTATTTAAAAACAAAACTATGAGATGTTCTTCACGGTGAAGGAGTGGCTCTATCACTTTTATTTTGCTTTGTTTGGTTAAAATTGTGCCAGATTTTGGCATGGGCACCAGACAAAAGAATCATACAACTGGAGGAAATCCTGGAGGACTTTTAACCCAACTCCCTGCCCAGACCGGAATCCTCAGACCATTCCAGAGAAATTACTATCCCACCTTTGTTTCAAAACCTTCAATGACAAGGCACCCAGAACTTCAGGAGTCAGGCTGTTTCACTGCTTAATAGCTCTCATGGTTTTTTAAAAAATCCATCTTATTTCAAGTTTGGATTTCTCCTCATAAAGTTTACATCTACTGGTTCTTGTTATACCTTCAGGCACTACAGAGAATAAGTCTACATCTTCTTCCCTCAGCAAATATTATTGGGAAACTGATAGGTCACTTATCAGCCTTCTTTTCTTCCCCAGGGTTCCTACAACTTGTACTTCCTCAACCATTTATTTGCTGAAATACTAAGTTCAAAGCTGATTCTCTAGCTCTCATCCCATTCTTGCACAGTACACAGATGGCCTTGAATTTGACAGCTATTAGGTAAACACAGCACTAAACTGGAGAAGGGACTGAGAAAGAAACTCAAGATAACCCCTCCTTGATTCTTTGTAGTATAAGAGGGGGGAAAGAGACATTCTGTTAGATTTTCAAGATTCTGTTTTATAATCTTTAACTATAAAGCGGACTTCCAGAAGTTCTTGTGGTGTGTCTTTTTCTTAACTAGGTCTGTCTCAAAGAGCTGACAACCTTTTGAACAATGATGTTACCTGAAAAGCATCAGGAACTCATTGGAACTCTCATGTGCTACCGAGTTTGTTTCCTTGTTGATGTGGGGTATCAACAAATCTCCAAGATGATACCATGGCCATCTATTTGTGAATATTACATTTCAATCTTCTATGTGCTTGGAAGGCTTGTAGTACACACTCACAAATATATCATTACAGTTTCTTTTCCCCTTAATATTCAGTCATATTCAGCTTTTGGCATGGTTTTCACCCTTTGTGTTACAAATGTCCAAATAGGTTAGTCTTTCCATATGTATAATGTGAGCCCCTGTCCTGTTATGTTGTGTGTATGGATCCAGATGGATCTCGATAGACTTGAACACTGGGCCATATCTTAAAAAATGAAATTCAATGTAGAGAAAAGTAAGATTTTACACATAGGCAAGAAAAAACAATTGTACAGGTACAGGTTAGATGAAACCAAGCTCAATAGCAGTAAATGCGAGAGGGATCTTGGAGTCCTATTGGATAATCACTTAAACATGAGGCAGCAGTGTGTGGCAGCAGCCAAAAAAGCCAATGCAACCCTAGGCTGTATGACTAGAGGGATAGAATCAAGATCACATAAAGGGTTAAAACCGCTTATAAAGCCTTCGTAAGACAATACTTGGAGTACTGCATTCAGTTTTGATCACCACTATATAAAAAAGATGTTGAGATTCTGGAAACAATGCAGAGAAGAGCAACAAAGATGATTAGGGGACTGGAGACTGAAACATATGAAGAATGGTTGCAGGAATTGGGTATATCTAGTCTAGTGAAAAGAAGGACTTGGGGAAACATGATAGTAGTGCTTCAATATTTGAGTGGCTGTCACAAACGAGGAGGTCAGCCTATTTTTCAAAGCACAGAAGGCAAGACAAGAAAAATGGATGGGAACTAAACAAGGAGAGAAGCAACCTAGAAGTAAGGAAAACGTTCCTAATGATGAGAACAATTAACCAGTGGAATGGCTTGCCTTCAGAAGTTATGGGTACTCCATCACTGGAGCCTTTTAAGAAGGGACTGGATAGCTATTTGTCCCAAATGGCATACGACCTCCTGCTTGAGCAGGGGGTTGGACTAGAAGACCTCCAAGGCCCTTTCAATTCTGTTATTCTATGTTCTATTATTTTGGGGTGGGGGCATGAGTTCCAGGACTACACCACATTTGGTATTGGATGGGACAGCATTGCCCTGAACAAACTCTGTGTGTAATTTGAGGGCTCTCCTAGACTTATTTATTTTATTTATTTATTTTTTACTTATTGAATTTGTATACCGCCCTACTCCCGAAGGACTCAGCGCAGTGAACAGCCAAATAAAATACATATAATACAAATGTTAAAAAACCATTAAAATACAATTAAATTATTGGCCCAGAAAATGAAATTTAAAACACCCCAAATTCGTAAGACAAATTTAAAATTTAAAAATTTAAAAAATTTTAAAAAACAGTTTAAAAGAGAGTATAAAAAAGACTTGCACCTCCTGCTAAATGAGCAGATGGTGGTCATAGTTAGGAGGGCCTTCACACAGCTTTTTATTGTACTATATGTCTATTCTTGGATTAGCAGATTCTGCTTACAGTCACTCATGCTTTACATCTCCAGATTGGACTACTCCAATGCATTTTACACGAGGCTGCTTTTGAAGATCTGGAAGCTTCAGGGGGTACCAAACACAGTGACATGAGCAGTTATGTTTGTTCCTAAAATAGCACCTGTTGCACCTCTGCTCCATAAACTGCATTGTTCTCACTTTGCTTTGTAATCTGTACTGGTTTTCATTTTTAAATCCCTTCATGATGTGAGAGCCAGAGATATGCTCAGATAGCTCCATTGCTAAGTGACTATTCTTATCTCTTTGTCAAAGTTTGTATATTTGTTTTTATAATATTTATTTTTAATATGGATTTTATATTGTTATATTTATTATTTCTATAGTTGTTGCTTGATAGTTGCACAATGTCCATGTTTTGTGAGAAGGGGCAACTATACAAATTTGACAAATAAATAAATGTAAAAACAAGAAAAAGAAAAAACAGGGGAAGCTATTTGATCAGGTTGAGCTGAAAAGATGAAGTCTAACATCTCCACGCTGTCAATGACCTTCTGCTGATTCCCAGAATACAACTAGAATAGCGGTGAAACCCCCCCCCGGTTCTATCCGGCTCACTGAACCAGTAGCGCTGGTGGTGGGAGGCTCTGCCCACCCAGGACATCATTACGTCTCTTTTTTTACCATCTGCACATGCGCAGAAGTGGTGCTCCCACGTGTAGCATGCACACTCTCCTGTGTGCTCCCGTTCCCGAACCAGTAGCGAAGGTAAGTGGATTTCACTGTAGATCTAGAATGCAGATTATGCTGGTGAATTGGATCCCCAACTGCTAGCTTGAGCAGATGAAATGAAGTCCAACTCTGCTGATCATAGTGATCTTCTGCTCACTTCATGGAATATGAAGAACTGGCATATGCAGTTCTTCACAAATCCTGATTTCATTGATGGAATGCAATACATTTTTACCATGGATTTAAAAGGAAATTCAGTAAAACAAGGAAGATTAAATCAATGCATTTTAGGCTTATAAGTAAAAGTTAAACGAAACCTTTAGATTTATAGACAATGAATTGGCTGTACTTTTATAGTAGAAAATAATGGATCCTATAGGTTATTATCAGTTATTCCAATTCAATATCTCTCTGAAAACATGCTGACTAAGAAAACAAATGGGAAAATTGTTTTCTTGTCCTTTCTGTGGGCTTCTCAAAATTGATCTAGCCAATGAGTCAAACTTTCAAACAGTCTTTATGTCTGCCAGAAACTCATCATTTAAGGATCCAGAAATTTTATTTTAGTTTCAAGAAGAAAACAGAACTAATAATTATTATAATTCAGTGTAAGAGCAAAATAAAACAACATTCTTTAAAATACTTACTGTAATAGAAGATGTAACAAGAGGGAAGAAGTGTATTTTGCTATATGTCTTAGTCTCCCAAATGGAACTCATTATTTGGGTTCTTACTACACTAAATCTGTCAAGGTGATCTTGTAGCCATAAATTCAATCCAGGTTCTGAATGTTCCTTGAGAAAAAACATTGCACAAAAGAAGGTACATTGAGAAAGGAGTAAACACAGGGAGATGTTCAATAAGGCCAAAGGCTAGTTCTTCATACTAAGAAACTTGAAGAACCACAGAAGGCTACCACCCTTCTCAAAAACCTCCAACAGCAATACCTTTGCTGTGGAAGAAAAGAATAAAACAGGTACTAATTATTACAATAATAAAGTATAAGTCAGGATCAGTGGTGGGATTCAAATAATTTAACAACTGGTTCTCTGCCTTAATGACCAGCTGGGTAGGCATGGCTGGGTGGTCATATGACTGGATGGGTGTGGCCAACTTGACACTCACATCGAGGGGCGCTTCGCCTCACCCAGCCTTTCGTGACTGTGAAGATGCTGCAAAGGTCGTAAGTGTGAAAAATAAGTTACTTTTTTCAGTGCCATTGTAACTTTGAATGGTCACTAAATGAATTGTTATAAATCAAGGATTACTTGTACAAAAATACAAAAAGCTTATTTGCTTGCAAAAAGCTGCCCTAAATAGAAATCATTAGATTAGAAATACCTGCAAGCTATTTTCATCTTTAAATCCCTTCAAGGTGCCAGAACACCTTGAGGAATTAAAATAGTTAAAATGCAATGATAACTATCAGCAGCCAACTCTTGCTCATAAAGTGAAACCCTTTAGCAGAGAGGTCATTTAAGGTCTCCAGAAAGTGGGTGGGCATATTTGGGCTACAAAATGCCGAGCTAAAGAGACAAATTAACAAATTATATAGGGGAACCGGGTTCAAGCCTCCCAAACTTGTCAGGATCACAATAAAATTAGTACATGCCACAGATATCTAAATAAACTTCAAGCCTGGTGCCATGTTACTAAGTCTTATTATCATGAGAGAAAACTAAAATGAATTGGAGGATCCACATCCCTACCTCCCCCCCCCCTTTTTTAATCTTACTATCAGTCAGCAGTAATGTGCCTTGGCCACTTCAAAGCAATGCAAAAGCACCAAAGATGTTTTTTCAAGAGGCAACTGGACTTTCTGGAAACCAAGAAAATCCAGTTGCCTCTTGAAAAAAGCACCTTTGGGACAGCCAGGACTTGGATGACTGAAGAATCCCCATAGACAAGATACTCCTGTGCTCAATGAACTGACAAAGCACCCTTTCACACCCAGGAGAAGCAATCCTTAGATCCATTTGCACCATTTAAAGATACCAGCTGGAGTCACTTATCTCACATTCTAAGGAAATCATCCAGATTTAAGGAAAGATCACATGCTCCCAGAAAGGCAATAAAAAAATCTGTGCCAAGCTTGCATCCTGCCTCTTGGAAGTATACCCCAAAAGGATAGTGACAGGGACTACTAAAGCAGTGAAAGAAGACCCCCCCTCCCCAGATAGAAAAAGAAACCATGAGGCAGGAAAAAATTCAAACGCAATACAAATAATTAAATTACAACAGTTTAAATCCTTTTAAAACTGAAATACAAGCCTTGTCTGCTCATTGCCAGAGCTCACACCCCAGGCAACCTCCAGTATAAACATTTGAGGTAAGCCCAACTACAAAGAATGCAATTAGCACTAGAATGTAGCAAAAGAACAAACACAGTAGCTGTTGCTTGTTAAACCAATTACCAGAACAAATAGAGACAGGAACTAGCCAGATTTCTCAACCCTGCTTCTTTTCAGGAACCTATTCAGCTTCCAAACAAAGCTGAATAGGGAAAATTATCCCATCAATCATTGGCATCCTTCAGTCTCAAAAGACTATGGTATCGTGCTCTGGAAAGAGATCCTAAAACAACATCTAGTGTGACTAAAAAGGCCAATTTGAGAATGGCAATCCCTTCCACACTGAGGGCAGATACATTCTGTCCCCTGCCCAGCCCCCAGATTTAGCTGGTTCCAGGACTGCCTCTTTGCCTCAGCCTGCCGAACAAGTGTCTCTTCGAATTGGAGAAGGCCATGCTGCATCTTTAGCCTCCAAGCTGAACTATCGGAGGTCAAGGTTTCCCAGTTGTTAATGTCCATTCCCAGGACCTTTAGGTCCCTCTTGCAGATATCCTTATATTGCATCTGTGGTCTCCCTCTGAAGTGCTTTCTCTGCACTAATTCTCCATACAGGAGATCTTTCAGAATCCATTCTCATGACATGCCCAAGCCAGCATAGATGTCACTGTTTCAATAGTGTATACATGCTAGAAATTCCAGCACATTCCAAGACTGCGCTATTTGGAACATTGTCCTGCCAGGTGATGCCAAGAATACGTTGGAGACAGCGCATATGAAAGGTGTTCATCTTTCTCTCCTGCCATGCGTAAAGAGTCCAAGACTCACTGTAGTACAAGTGTGTGCTCAGGATGCAGGCTCTATAGACTTGGATCTTTGTATGTTCCATTAGCTTCTTATCCCATCAATAAACACAGGATTAAATGTCACCAAGCACAGAATTAAACTTCACCAAAAACCTATTTTAGACCAAAACTCAGCAAGGGTATATAAACTCATGTTTGAATGTCAATTTTTCTAGCTAGCCAAGAAGCCTTGCTGAATGTCACTCATTTTGGTTCCTTGTCATTAAAAGCTTCTTTCCAGCAGCTCTGCTTCTGTTATTTAATTATTTCTTCAAAGTGCTGATCGTTGCATCCCAGCTGGAAAAACTCCAACAGGGGAGTATTTCCTCCCAACAGCAGTGTAAAAAGCTTAAAACAACCCTTCCCCTTTAAGAAAGCCAAGCCCCTAATAAAGCAAATCAAAGTACCAGCAAAAAAAAAAAAGGGGGGGGACCTCAGGAGAAGCTTGGGGGACAGTAAGTCTGGGCATACTGCCAAGAACCTTTAGCTGTTACAATGTAATAAGGCTTAATCGAGAGGCAGTTTCTGTAAGCCGGGCAATAAAGATTAGGCTAGAAACAACACCAGAATGTTTCCTTCCTGCCTTCCTTACAGGATTAGCCCTGTAAAGTGGGAAAAAACAAAACAAAAGGAGATTTCTTCCAACAACCAATTCTCCGAACTGCTCAAAAAGTTAACAAAAAGTTCTCCCAAATAGGTGCAAACAGGCTGAATCCCACCACTGGCCAGGATGATACAAAAGAGATGATAGACAAGTATTTGAATTTGGGAAAGATCTGCTCTATGGTGATATCTCAACTGTGAAATCTCCTATGTAGCAAAATTCATCCAATATCTTCCTTAGGTCTTTACACCAGCCATTTTACATGGGTGTTTAATTTCTAGTCTCGACATCTGGAATTCTTATGGTGCTGTTGGACATGATTTATCACTTTTGCTGATTGTTTAGCTTGCTGTTTATTGGTTTACACTTCTATTGTGATATGTATTCTTTCATTTGTTGCTAGCCATTCAGACAGCATAAGCTATTGAAGAAAAAAAATGCAAATTATTGCGGGGGAGGAGGAACAATGCTGATGAAGGTAAATTGTGAGTTAGCATTTGAACAAGCGTCTGACTCAGGGGCGCCAAAATTGGGTAAATATAAAATAAATGAAATAATAATTCTGTAATTTACCATAACTGGTTATCCCAATGTCACTTTTGCAAATTTCAGAGATGGTGCAACCTTAGCATCATCCAATCGCCTCTCTCTCTCTGCTTCTTAAACCAAGAAGATATCCAGGATTTGCTTACATGATGGTAAAAAGCAGCTGTTGCCTTCTTTATAGAAAAACATTTACTTTTATCTAATTATTTTGCACATTTCAGTATAGAGCCCTACTCCTAGCCCCCTTCTCTTAGATCAACAATGCATAACAATAATCAGTAAAAGGACAGGTTCAATTGAAGAATGAACATATTATATCTTAAAAGTAACTCAGGAAGTCAGGGCAGCTGTCTTCAAGAATGTACATTAATATTTCATCTAGTCCAGTCTTTCTCAAACTGAGACCAAATGAGACTCTCCAGATGTTTTGAGGCTAAGGCCCGAGAAATCCTAACCAGCATGTGGCAATTATCAACTTGTAGTTGAAGGATATAATTCACTCTTGATTGCATGCCTAGAAGTTTCACAAATATATCCAGCATTGCTTCTAGAGTGTTGCTACCTTTCTCCCCTAAAGTGTTGTTAACCTTTAGCTGAAGATATTAGGAACTGGCCCTATGGTTGCAGGGATGGGTTCTACTTACCTTTACTATCGGTTCGCAACGGGATTGCGTGCGCACACTCGCTTCACTCGCGCACACACCTTGCTTCTCTGCATGTGCAGAAGCTTCTGCTCATGTGCAGATCTCTTCTGATGACGTCAGGGTCAGTGGGCAGAGCCTCCCGCCAGTTTTACTACCAGTTCTATAGAACCAGTCCGAACCAGGGGCAACCCACCACTATATGGTTGGAATAACCTCAAGAACTGAACAGGATATATCAGGATGAGACTGAAGGCAAGGTAGAAGGGGACATAAATTAGCACACGGTGGGACAGTATGGTTGCCATGGAAAGAAGTGTGCCTGAACCATCTTTATTGGTGTTTACCAGGCTCCTAGGCCCAAATAATTTTAAATTATTTAAATTTAAAAAATGGAAAAAGCTGTCATGCTGCAAAATAAAGTGCTGATCTCTGATGTTATTATGTTTATTTATGGAAGGTTCCACAGATATTTTCAGAAAAAAATATCATGACAGTCTATTTAGTGTGAAAGAGGGCGTGGCTCCCCCTCACCAGAAAAAAATGTGAGTTCTGCAGTGAGGATCTATGTCACTTTGGCTGCCATTTTGTAACATGCAAAAGTCCTTTTGACTGCCATTTTGTGAAAGCACTATTCTTATGTTTTCAAAACCCAAAACGTTGCACTAGTCCCAAATATATAGCCATTTGTGATGTAGCAAAATCAGTCTTTTTACAAACAAGGGTAACCCAGAAGAACAATTAAATTACTTTGCCTGTTCTTTTCTTTGGTTTGAGTTAAATGGTGGTACTCACATTGAATTTAAGGTTTTGTATAGGTAATTAGTTTAAGACCAAGATAGATTCATGACAGCTTCTATCACTGGGATTAAAAAGATGGCATTTTCTGTGTGTCTTCAAAGGTGCAGAGATTGATGACATATATTCTAATATTCACAGATGCCACTGAGTTCTTGAACTTTGATCAAAATCTTCCCTAAGGCAATGAGCTCTGCTTCACCAGAGGCTACCAGGAACAGAATCCATCCACAACAGCTTGTATTTTCAGTCTATGGACTCTGAAACCAGAAGTTGGTGTTCCTAGGTGAGCTGCTACTTGAGGCAAAGATCTCCTCCCTTTTCTATGTATAGAAGCCATATTAATTGTTAGCTGGATCTTGCTTCAGAGGCTGGTGACAGGTTAGAATTTTTCACCATGGTTGAGGCAGCTGGTTAGTTTGCAGGAGCAAGTAAGAGAGACCAAATCACATAGGCAATTCAAAAGATAATTGACTAATTATTAGATGTAATTATCTAAAGAAATACATTATGCCCAACACAATATGCCCTGGGCCACTAGGGGTTTTCTTTCTTTTCTTTTTCTTCTTTTTGTGTGTGTGTAAAATATAGATGAAATTTTGTAGCTGCAGCATTATAGTAGCTCATAGGGAAGAGTGATATTCACTCTTTGTTCTCAGCATTTTAATCCAGCAATACAGAAGAAAAGTATAGCTGTCCATCAATAACTTTGGGGAGTAAAACTGGCAATGTAGAAGATAGTTCAGATATATATTGTTGCATTTCTACATTGCATCAAGCATTAATCTTCATGGATTTTAGAAAAGAATACTTTTCCTAATATCTTTTAAAATGTGTTAGGAAAAACTTTGCTTGAATTTAATTGAGTGGATAACCCCTGGGCCTATAACTATATCTTCTAGCCTAACCTATTTCAATAAATTGTTGTGAAAGGGGGCAAGAGATTGAGTAGTCATATTGACCAAACTCAATTACTTGGAGAAAGAGTAAGATAAACTTGTAATCAATAAACTATGTGATCAGTTAATGAAAAGAGCAACCAGCCCAGGGGTGAAATGCTCCCAGTTCGGACTGAATCGCCCGATCCGGTAGCAATGGCGGCGGGTGGTTCGGAGAACCAGTAGCAAAAATCCCTGCCCCCCCCCATGCGCAGCTGAGCTGCACGATCATCAGAGGCTTTTTTTTTTTACTTTTACTTTCGGCCGAAGAGATTGTAGAAAAAATGCTTTTAAAACGCTCTGATGATCCCAGCTGAGTTGCCTGATCATCAGAGGCTTTTTTTTTCTTTTAAAAGCAAAAGAAAATGCTTTTTTAAAAAACCAAAAGCTTCTGACGATCAGGCAACCCAGCTGGGATCGTCAGAGCCTTTTAAAAGCATTTTTTTTAACAACCTTTTTGGCCGAAGAGGTTGTAGAAAAAATGCTTTTAAAAGTAAAAAAAAAAAAAAAAGTTGGGCACGCCCACCCAGTCACATTACCCCTCCCCCACCAAGCCACGCCCACAGAACCGGTAGTAACAAATTTTAGATTTCACCACTGAACCAGCCTTCATACTCAACATTCCATTGTTGTTTCTCCACAGAGAATCTCTGCATTCAGAGGTATCCTGGATGAAAAATGAAGGAGTCATCATGTGAAAATACTGAAATTTGTTTTCAAGCCAACTAAAAGAAAGACCATGCTTATGTCTTAGGGTAGCTAATCCTGTTTTGGTTTGTGGTGTGGAGAAAGCTTATTTTCTCTCCATCTTTCGATGTGGCCCATTAGCCATCTCAAGCCAAAGAATGAAGCAAAATGCACATTTTAGGAAAAGGATGTGCTTGTAGCTTAAAATAAAAGGGCTTCCATGGCTATTTTCAGGTGATGGCAATAAAAATTAGATATGTAGATATTTGGGGGAAGAGCAAAATGTTTTTTATCTATTTATAGACTATTGTTACTTAGTTATTCCCCCCCTCCAATATATTTATATTCACCATTTTAGTTTCCTTCCAAGATATACAGACTTGTTTGCTTTCTTGTTTGTTTGTTTATTTATGTATACTCCTTCATTAGAAATACCAGAGCTTTGTACTTAGTTATTCATAATATGAAACTAAATCGTAATTCAATGAGCATTAATAAAATAGTACAACTCTAAAATGCAGGTTAAAAATTATTTTTTAAAAAAAGTTATAAGCAATTCTTGGGGATTAATTATTCCATGCCCAATGAATAGAGGTGTCTCATCCGTAATGGTTATTGGATATATCTCACAGAAGCAGGTACCAACACTGGGATGATTGATTGATTGAATGATTGATTGATTGATTGATTGACTTTGGGCCATCAAGTCATTTTCGACTTCTAGTGACAATATAGATAGATTGTCTTCATGATGATGATCTATCCTTAACTTCTTCTTTCAAGTCTCCCAACAGTGCACTCATTGCTGTTGGAACGAAATCCATCCATCTTGCTGCTAATCATCTTCCTTTTCCTTCCACCTTTCCCAGCATTAGAGGATTTTTTTTTCTTTTTTAAAAAAATACTTTTTATTTGAGATGTTTTTTCAAAATAAAAACAATACAAATTAAATAAAAAAGAGAATAATAAAAAGTAAGAATGATAAGCAAATAGAAAAAAATATAAAAGAAAGAACAGAAAAAAGGAAAGAAAAAAAGAAAGATTTAAAGAAGTGGTTTCTGATATTTAGAACAGTTATAAATGCATTTCTATTTTATCCTCTCTCTCTCTCTCTCGTTACATTATAGCTCTCTTCTTTTTGTATCCTATCCTTTCCAGTCATCAAATTCACAAATCATGTTCAGTTTTTTCTCATTTTCAGCAAAAGGTCCATTAAAAAAGTGTTTCCTAACAACTGTAGTTATTTTATTGTCTTCTCTGTAATCAAACAAGTCAATTTTGCCATCTCTGCAAATTCTGCATCTTCATCAACCTTTGCTCTGTTGTGGGTATTTCAGAATCTTGCATTAGAACCCTTTCCAGAGAGCTAGATCTTTGCATAATGTGTCCGATATAAGATAATTTGAACCACGTTATTTGTACCTTGAATGAAAGCTCTGAATTGATTTTTTGATGATGCATTGTTTTGGCTGCCCAAGGTGTACTATAAGTCTTCTCCAACACCTCTAAGGTATAATGAAAGTATCAATACTCTTCCTATCTTGCTCCTTTAAAGTTCAGCTTTTGCTTCCATAGAGTGTGACAAGGAATAACATGACTTGATAATTCTTACTCTTGCAATTATAGACACATCACAACACTTGAAGCACTTTCTCACTGGTTTAATGCATGCTTTTGCCTTACAGGGTTAAACTTTACATGTTGGCACCTTCAAAGGCCCTTTGTTCCCTACAGTGTATTTTGAAACATTGTCAGGTCGCTTCCCTATCCTAGAATGTCCTGACATGTATATTGATTTATTTTCTTGTATGTGACTTGTCCATTCAGAGAAAATAGCAAACAGCCTTTTATTTATCCTGATGCAGTTAAGTGCACTAGCAGCTTGAAATATCTTTCTCATTTACCCTTAGCCCACTCCCCTCACCCCAGCTCTGCAGACATTTTTAACTCAGCATTAGTTGGATATGATTTGATAGCTGTATTGATATTACAGAAATATTGGGGTTCAGGTGACTGTATGGAACATAACTTCATGATACAGTAGGGGTGTTTTAATCTCCAAATGCATAAATAGTATGCTTCTTTTATTTAGGCAATGAGCTGGAATGACTCAGATATGTAGGAAACAGAAGAATCTAGGGTTTTTGTTTTTTTAAAAAAGAGCTTAATTATGTCTTTAGCTGAGAGAGGAGGACAGTTTGTTCAGAAGTAGGTTGCCCTGTCAAGTAAATAATATGCATTTTGTGAAATTAAGTAATTACGGAGTGTAGAAAAGCGGGTCTCTCAGGTAAGCAATACACACTTTAAGCTTTAATTAAAAAGAAATGGTATTACTTTTTAATTAAAAACATAAAAGGAAATGGATATACTTTTTTTAAAAAAACAAACAAAACCTAAGACGTATTAATGCCAATAATCCTTTTAGTGGCAACTCTAAGAGGTTATGATGCAATAGTAGGATATGCTAGCATCACTTTACTGCCTCTGGAGCATCTGCATGGGAGAGTTATACTCCAAATGGTGGCTGTAACTGTGCAATCAAATCTCCACCCCTTTTTTAAATATAAAAATTGTGTACTGTATGGGCTAATATGCATGTATTTCTTTGTATTACTTTCCTAAGTAAGCTTGCTGATGGCCAACTGCTAGATGATCGTCTTTACTTCTTTTCAAGAGGCATTGAGGGGGATCAGAGGTTCCCAAAATATTTTTCAAAATTCATAAGAGGTGATGCAAAAGTGGCATTGAATGCTTGGTAGAGGAAACATGAGTAGAAAGAGTTTTGTTCCATGTCTCATAATGTTCAAACAGGGTGATTCAGGAATGATTGAAAGAGTGTGGATTTGATTCCATCAGATGTGATTATGGCAACCAGTACAGATTGGTTTTAAAAGATTGTTAGGAAGCAATAGTGGAAGAGAGTTATTCTCCTATCCATATTGTGATTTTCCCCAGAATGGCTTCTTTGTGAGACAGAATGCTAGATTGCGTGGGACGTTAAGTTGATCCACCCATCTTTGGGTCTTTTGCAAATTTGTTAAACATTGCTCCTACCTTTTGACCCTAGTCATTAAAATATTGAATAGCATGGGACCTAGGAATGAATTTAATGTAGTCACATTTTATACTTACTCCAATTGGGCAAGGAACCATTGATCAGAAATTTGAGCAAGAATTTCAGCCTAGTTTTGGGTAAATTGTTACATTTTACAGCCCTTGCTAATCAGTGTGACATGGGATGGTTTGTAAAATGTTTTGCTAAAATCAGTATGTATTACATCCATAGTACTCCTGCAATCTGCCATCAATCTCCCTCCCCTAAAAGTAGAGCAACAAGACTGTAAAAGTAACAAAACCCATACTGACCTGGTCATTACACTATTTTTAAGTTGCTCTAAGATCTTTTCAAATGCAGATGTCAAACTGTCATTCCTTGGATCGTCATTCTTCTTTTTTTTTGAAGGTAGCTTATCCTCCTCAAATCCCAGGGCACACATTCTCCAGTTTAGCTGATCTATAAAGTTTCAGCCAGGGCTTCAGCAAATTCCATGAATTTCTAGGATGAAATTCATCTGGTTTTGGAATTTAAAACTCACTCTAAATAAGTAACTTACCTGATAGGAGTTTCTCAATCAGAAACTTCAATCCTACTCTTTATTTTTCATCATAGTTTGATGGAGAAGATTATGCCAAAGTAGGAAATGGGAAACTTGGTCTCTTCTTGGTTACCTATTAGCATTTTGTCATTTCCATTGAATAGCTGATATAATAATTCTTTTCCCTCTATTTTGAAATAGTCTTTTTTTTCAATTTTTATTTTTTTCTCATTTTGAAATTTAGTTTTTCTGACCTTAAAATTTTATTGGCCTAAGTTACTTGTCTTCCTTGGTGCCCTGACTCTTTTCCTATTTCCTCTTTGTGTCCAAATTTGTCTCAATTCTTTACTGAGCTTTTGTCTATTTGCGCAGCTACAATGACTCCCTTTAGTAAATCTTTATTAATTAATATCCAGTCAGTGATGGGTGACATTTTCTTCTGTTTCTCTACTCTCTGAAGGAAAATGTTGACAACAATAGTACAAAATAGGAAATTTTCCTGGCAAAATTTGTCCTTCAACTGGATAATTAAAGTCCCCTGTTACTAATGCTTCATGCATCTTTGAAAGATCAGTAATTTGTTTATGAAAAGCATGACCCACCTCTCCAAGAGTATCCAATGTAAACCATAGTGATGCCAAAATAATGAGATACGCAGGGTAAGATCACCCATAAACACCACCATGAAATTTGATGCAAATATCTCAATTTTAGCAATGGCATAACAGTACCTTCACCCACTTTTCAACATTCCCCCTCTCTTGCACACACCCGTGCTGTCTTTAGTTGCAGGCAATGTTTGTTGTGCATTGTAAAGAACCCATCCTAAAGAATAAACAATAGAAACTTCTGTATTGGGTAAATAATAACACATAATGACATGTTGATCAAATGTCTGGGTACCTAAAATAAGAGGCTCCAAGTAACATTATCTTGATTTTTAATAGCAAATCATTTCTCACTGAATTCTGTAAGTTGACTCTTAGAACCTGCTAATACAGCAGATTTGAAATCCAGAAAAAAAAAAGTGTATTAGAATTCACTTTGCACGATATCTAGATCAGGACCCATTCCATTTAGATACCCAGTTACACCACTACACCAAGTCTGAAAATTAAAATGAGTCACCTATTTTATGTTGTTTTGATTTATGATCTAAAATCAGCAGTCAGATATCCTAGCTCCTAGTTAATTTTCAAGATAGATTGATAGATGATAGATAATAGACAGGCAGACAGACAGACAGGTAGATATGAGTCAGTGATGAGTGAACGATGGTGGCAAATCCACTCTTGGTCCCTCATAAGACGAATTAATTTGAGAAAATAAAGCTCAAATAGTAGGTAACAGTTCTTTCACCTTTTTAAAGTGCATGGAATTTTAAACAGAAGGAAAAAAGTCAGAGTCATATTCAAGGACAGCCTGCAGTGCTTGGTCAAGAAGAGCATCCATTTACATATTCTCTAACTCATAAATCTTCTGTATTTTGGCTATGCATACCTGGCACATGACCCTTATTTCACCCCTGGGATTGCATTCTGAGAGACAATAGAAATCATCCCCCCAAAAGGCTTATTATTTCCATCCTCAGTAATATTTCACATATATCCATTACTACATGCCGTCATCAATATATCAAGGTAACATAGTTGCAGCTTGGAAAAAATAATAATTGTAATTGACTAATTTGGAGATTTTGGACATTAAGAGAAAAAATAATTTTTATGACTGTCCATAGTGCTTTTTAAAAGTAAAATTTAAGTTAGCTGTTTTCTATTTTATTTACTCACTTTGGAAGGGAGAAGAATCCTATTTGGAATCCTCTGTGTATCTGGTTTGATCTGGCTTTTCGTGAAGCCAGATCACGAAGATGATGAAGACCTGGCTTTTCCGGCAGGCCTGGGGCCGTTGATCTCGCTCTTGAGATCCAGCGAGATCTGGCCATGAATGGTATGAATGAGTTTTAATGTTTTTAATGTTTTTAATTTTTAAATGTTTTTTATTAGGATTTTAAATGTATTGTGAGCTGCCCTGAGTCTTCGGAGTGGGGTGGCATATAAATTGAATTAAATTGAAATCGAAATTGAAAAACGGATCTGTTTCTCGTGCTTTAATTACATTTATGACCATCTGAGTTGCCACCCAGTGGCCAGCTGGACAATAGCAGATTATTTAGGATTCCTAGACAATAGGATCCTAACAGAGTGAATGCCAGAAAGTATTTTATAGAATAAATATTAAGAAAGATGTAAAAAAGAGAGAGAAAGATTTACTATTTTCATCTCTTCAGCTTCTCAGGACCCCTTGAGCCAGCCAATGGTTATGCAGCACCTCTTCTCCCTGGGATTTAGATCTATACTGAAGTGGTAGTGAGTATGGATTTTGCCACTTTTTAATGTTATTACTAAGAGTTAGGGAGTAAAAACAGTTATCTATGTAAATGGCTTGGTAGCACATCTTATTAGTGACTGGATCATAATGCCAGGTGTGGAGCCTCTGCCAGAAATTTCTAAGTAAATTAGGGTGTCTAGCAGGAGATGGTTGTTGACAACTCTGGTCAATTATCTGAGAACCCAGATACAGTATATTATCTCTTGCTAAGAATATTTCTTTTTGAAAAACATTGTTTCTACTATGCAGCTAATGCTTCTCCTCTCTTTAGTAGGTGTTAGATTTTGGAGCTTGTGTTGTCCTCTTTATCTTAATTGTTACAAGTAGGAATAAAGATAAAAAGTTCAAAACCAAGAGTGATTTACAATGCAATGATGCGGTTCCCAAACATGATACATAACTTTTTCTAAGCATATGTATAGAGGAATTATTAAGTTTATTTATATAAATAAATTTTATATATTTATTGCTTCAACTGGAAAAAGCGAAAAATAAATCAAAGATGATAAAGAACAAGGTTGGAAAAGTCAAGAAAGAGGCATGGCAGTCATTCCAACAAGGCTCTCTTGTGGCAAGGGAGAATAACATAATCTTGATAGCCCATCCAAATTTCTCTTACTTTCATCTTATATTAAACAAAGTCAAAGAGTTATTTTGAATTACTTTCTTATACTTTCCAGCTTCTCAGGGATGTGAGATTTTATGAACGTCCCTCACTTTATACCTTGTTCACTCCTTCCTTGTCCACAAGATCAGCTCTAAATTCTAAGGTTCATTTCTAAGTCACTTGCTTTGCCTTTTGGGTGGAAAATGCAGGGGAATAGAAATAATAGATAAACAAAGAAACAGAGACCCATCCCAATGAACAGGGCAGGTTCAGAATGCCACTGATTTACAATATTAAATACTGTTCAATTTCTATGTAGACAAAAGACTGGAAAAACCAGTTGCACAAATCTCTTACATCTCGGTCTGCCTCAATTTAGTGGTGTCCAGAGGTACTGGATTAAAGCCCCATAATCTCCAAATGACATTGTTCCACAAGTAGATCACGGTTTTGGGAATACATAATATCCATGACACTGACATCCATCCATGATATTCCCTAAACTTTGCTGAAGATTTTATTTATTTATTATTCATTTATTAATTCAATTTGTATGCCGCCCCTCTCCGAAGACTCAGAGCGGCTCACAATGCATTCAAAATCATTATAAAAAACATTTAAAAATTAAAAACATTAAAAACATTAAAACTCATTCACACCATTCATGGCCAGATCTAGCCGGATCGCAAGATGTTACCTAACCTGGTAATGCAACATTTGGAAACCAACCCACAAGCTTGGAGAACGAACCTTCATCCTCACCTCCTAATCCATGAAATAATGTTTGTCAGGCTTGGAGAAATACGACTCCCCTACTAGAATGGAGAGGGGACTGTCTTTCTTCAACCTAGCCAGGTAAGCCTTTCATATTGGTGATGCTTCCACTATCTCATAGATATTAGTGATCATTCTGAAAGAGAAAGGGCCAATTATATAAAACTGAAACTTCATTGCTGAGAGAAGAAAAGGGAATGAGGAAACAATGTGAATGAGGTCGGGGGCCATACCTCAGGGCTTTCAGAAGTGCCCTGCTTGTGAAAAGAGATGGGGAGAGGAAAAAGAAATTGAGTTCTATTCAATATAATCATTGTATCATTAGTTTAATATTAGCAAGTATATAATAGCATCATAATCACAGGGATTGGGGCAAATTGCAATTTTCTTTATATACTATATTTGTGCAAAATAAGGTCCAGTTTTTGCCTAAATATTTTACCTTTAAAATTATTACTATTACTATTACTATTACTATTACTATTATTATTATTATTATTATTATTATTGTTATTATTGTTATTATTGTTGTTGTTGTTATTATTATTATTATTTATTGGTTAATCTTTAGTGAGATTCACAGCTTTTGAGGCTCAGCAGCTCGAGTCCTAACCAAGGACCTAGGAACTGTTAAGGTATCGTCCGAGGATGTAAGCTGTTCCGAGTAAGGTGGTTTTTTGTAAAGTCAAAATGTTCAAGTCCGGCAAATTTAGAATTTCTAAATAGTGGGGTAGCCCTTTGGGTATTGCTCCAAGGGCTCCAATTACAATCGGGACAACACACGATTTCTTTTTCCACAGTCGCTCAACTTCAATTTGTAAGTCCCGGTACTTTGTGATTTTTTCTTGCTGCTTATCTTCAATTTGTGCATCACCAGGTATTGCAATGTCAATGAACCATACTTTTTTCTTTTCAACTATTGTTATGTCAGGTGTGTTGTGGACCAAGTGCCTGTCAGTCTGAATCCTAAAGTCCCATAAGATCTTGAGTTTCTCATTCTCTAAAACTTTCTCAACCTGATGTTCCCAGTGGTTTTTGCTGTACTCAAATCCAAACTTCTGGCACAATTTCCAGTGAATGATTTTAGCAACATGGTCATGGCGTTGTAGGTAGTCAGTTTGTGAAATTTTGCTGCACCCACTGATCAGGTGGTCAACTGTCTCTTCTTTTTCATTGCAGAGGCGGCATTTGCTGTTGGTGGTAACATGTTGAATTTTTGCCTTCATACAGTTTGTGGCTAGGGCTTGTTCTTGAGCTGCCAAAATAAAGCTTTCTGGTTTTTTTTTTCAGTACTCCTGATCTTAACCAGTTCCAAGTTAGTTTCTGGTCAGCTTTGCCTTCAATACTTTTCAAGTATTGGCCATGCAGAGCTTTGTGTTTCCAATTTTCAGCTCGCTGCTCAATTACTTCTTTCTTATATTATTATTATATTATATTATTATTATTATTATTATTATTATTATTATTATTATTATTATTATTATTATTATTATTATTATTATTATTATTATTTCAATTTATATGCCACCTTTCTACGGAGATTCAGGGCGGCTTACAATGCATTTAGAAAACCATTATAAAAACATTTAAAAATTAAAACACTAAAACCCATTCACACCATTCATGGCCGGATCTCACAAGATTGCAACAGCGAGATCAACAGCCCCATGCCTGCCGGAAAAGCCAGGTCTTCACCACTTTTCGGAAGGCCAATAGGGTGGGGGTGGTCCGGACCTCAGGAGGTAACTGGTTCCAGAGAGCTGGGGCAGCCACAGAAAAGGGCCTCCCCCGCGGGCCCGCCAGCCAGCATAGTTTAGCTGACGGGACCTGGAGGAAACCAACTCTGTGGAATCTTACCGGTCGCTGGGAGCTATGTGGTAGAAGGCGGTCTCGAAGATAACCTGGCCCTGAGCCATGTAGGGCTTTAAAGGTAATAACCAACACCTTGAATTATTCCCGGAGACCAATAGGGAGCCAGTGCAGCTCGCGGAGAATTGGTGTAGTGTGGGTGTATCTAGGTGCACCCACAATAGCTCGTGCGGCTGCATTCTGGACCAACTGTAGTCTCCAAACACTTTTCAAGGGTAGCCCCATGTAGAGCGCATTGCAATAATCTAACCGTGAGGTGACAAGGGCATGAGTGACTGTGAGGAGAGCCTCCTGATCCAAATAGGGTCGCAATTGGTGCACCAGGCGAACCTGTGCAAAGGTCCCCCTAGCCACAGCTGTCAGATGTTGCTCTAATCTTAGCTGTGAGTCTAGGAGGACACCCAAATTGCGAGCCCATTCTGAGGGGGACAACTTCTCCCCCCCCCAGAACCAAGGATGGACAATCAACATAGTCTTTAGGAGGCAATACCCACAGCCACTCGGTCTTGTCTGGGTTAAGTCTGAGCCTGTTGACTCCCATCCAGACCCTTACAGCCTCCAGGCACCAGCACATCACATCACTGCATCACTGAATTGACGCGGGGTAGAGATATACAGCTGGGTATCATCAGCGTATTGCTGATATCTCACCCCGTATCGTCAGATGATCTCACCCAGCAGCTTCATGTAGATGTTAAATAGGAGGGGAGAGAGGGCCGAGCCCTGAGGCACCCCGCAAACAAGGGGCCTAGGGGTCGACCTCTGTCCTCCTACCAACACTGACTGTGACCGACCAGAGAGATAGGAGGAGAACCACCGTAACACGGTGCCTTCCACTCCCAACTCCCTTAGTCGTCCCAGAAGGATACCATGGTCAATGGTATCGAAAGCCGCTGAGAGGTCAAGTAGCACCAAGATGGAGGAATGACCCCATCTCGGGCTTGCCAAAGATCATCCGTCAGTGTGACCAAAGCAGTTTCCATGCTGTAGCCAGGCCTGAAGCCAGACTGAAAAGGGTCCAGATAATCCGTTTAATCCAATGACCACAGGAGCTGAAGTGCCACCACTTTCTCTACAACCTTTCCCACAAAGGTAGGTTGGAGACTGGATGAAAATTCTTTAATTCTGCTAGATCCAGGGAAGGCTTCTTGAGGAGGGGCCTTACAACCGCTTCCTTCAATGGTTGTGGGAAGGACCTCTCCTTCAAGGACACGTTAACTAAAGCCTGGAGCCAGCCTCATGTCACCTCCCTGCTGGCCGAGACCAGCCAGGAGGGGCACGGGTCCAACAAACAAGTGGAGGAACTCATCGCCCCTGCAGCCTTGTCCACTTCTTCATGAGTCACAGGCTCAAACTCATCCCACACAATAGGACTAA
Source organism: Pantherophis guttatus (assembly GCF_059756535.1). Lineage (NCBI taxonomy): Eukaryota > Metazoa > Chordata > Lepidosauria > Squamata > Colubridae > Pantherophis > Pantherophis guttatus. The sequence continues at coordinate 314,272,543 of NC_142063.1, forward strand.
GACCTGCCCCTGTCATCTCGGTCGGAATTGCCCAATCAGAGTCCAGGTCCATCTGAATCTGAGCAACTTTATCGAACAGAAACTGCACAAACTCCTCAGCTCTACGCTGCAAGGGCTCCTCCACTCCCCCTACATCAAGGAGGGAGCGTGTCACCCTAAATAGGGCGGCTGGGTGCGAATCAGCGGATGCAATAAGTGCGGAAAAATGCTAACATTTTGCCGCCCGTATCGCCACTAAATAAGTCCTAATAAAGGCTCTTAAGAGTGTTCGGTCAGATTCAGAGTTATTGCTCCTCCAGCGTCACTCTAGATGTCTCTTCTGGCGCTTCATCTCCCAGAGCTCCTCGGTAAACCAGGGAGCTTTCCTGGATCCACCGTCATGGAGAGGTCGCAAAGGCACAATCCGGTCCAATGCCCGGGATGCTGCCCTATTCCAGGCAGCCAGATGGTAGGTCAGATTAGAATCATGCATACTCATGTAACAGAAGCAGTGGAATATTGCTTTTTATTCTTTGTATCATATTCCTTTTTAAATTATACTTGTTTTAAATTTAGGATTATCTTTCTAACTATGCTACTTATGATTGCAGGATTAAGCTGAAAGAAATATCCAGAAATTAGCACACTTGTTCCAAGTTGTTACCTCAGGCCTACCAAGCTACTTGGTTCTCCATTTTGAATTCTCACCCTGTTTCCTGGGCCCCAAAATGATGGTTCACACAGTACCTAATTCTACATGTTTAGATTCTTTCTTTAAAAGGCTGAAAATCAAAGCACTAGTTTCAAGCAGAATCTGTAATTTCAACAATGCTTCAGGGCCTAACAATAACTCAGAAGCAGTCTTAGAAAATAAAATGGTAGATGTTACAACCCAGTGCTTTGTTTGATGTTTATTATTTAACTAATCAATGTGTGTTTTGTAATTCACCGTACATATTACCCTTAACCATTTTCTGACACTGCCTATAACACGATTTCAAAATTCTAAATGTTTCATTTGATCAATTAAACTCATTTTAATATATCACCCAAAAAAGAGAGAAAAATACCCACATTTTTCAGTTGGACCCTGCAGTTTAAGAATGCATTTTGTGCATTCATACTGCAAAAAGGATTCAAGCGATAACAGGTAAATGGGAAGTTTGCTTAGTTTACTGTTGAGGTTTTTTTAAAAAAGCTTCCTGACTTGCAGTTAGGGCAAGGTGCTATCTATGCTGAAAACAGCTTATGGTACTTATTGTATTTATTAAATGTGGTTATTTGATGAGTGAGGGTTTTTTATAGACAACTGATAAAAAAAAACAATTTCATTGCTGTTTTTAACAAAGTTATCAACATTCCTAGGAAACATTTGATATTACAAATTACACACAGACTAAAGCAAAAATAGATTTTAACCCCTATTGAATACAATTATCATATAACACTGATCACTAATTATTATACATCATCTTCAGTATTTATTAAATGCATGGAGGTGCAGTAGATGAATCTGCCACTTCTATTTTTCTCATATTCTTTTTTTAAAAAAATATTCTTAAATTATTTTCTTTCAATTTAAGAAGAAATTAGAAAAAAATATTTTCTCAAGGAGTAAATTGAATTATTTATCTGCCGTGGACAAATACAGATGCCAAAGGTTGGTTGGATATACTTTGCTCACTTTCAGTCTTTTAACATAAAAGACTGAACATAAAGAAAAGACTTGATGGGTTGACTTCAAAGTTGACTGAAGTGTTTAAATCTGAATTGAATCATTTTTATATAGCTATAATTGCTGCAGTCATGTTTTTGCTCAGATTTTTTTTCTTGTTTTATTTTCTTTCTGTATTTTTGTCTTACTTTATTTGTATTCACATAAATAAAACTTACTTTAATTTTTTTTGTTCTTTGCTTAAAGCAAAATTGTATAAAACTGAATTAATATTAAATTATTTCTGCCCTGTTTATGAAGAAACTTGCACATTTTGATAAATTCACATACTGAATTTTTTTAGAAAAAAGAACTGAACCAAATTATAATCTCTCTTGTCCTTAGTAAAAATCTCAGTATAAAAACATCCTACTGGTAATGGTTGAGGAATCTTAATTTTGGGAGAGGGTCCCACTGGAAATTAATTGCTTGATAGCAATATCAATTGCATCATAAAAGTCATGTTAAAACTGAACAAAGCAATGCCAGCTCTCCCTGCACTGTTTCATTTAAAGGTGGGTAGCCCACCCAGAAAATGAAGTGATCTTTATCAATAATTTAGCTGATAGCACAGCGCCAGGCTGCACCAGTGATGCCAAGAGAGTACCACCTCTCTGGTTTTAATGACACCAGCAGGGAAGTATAGTAAGACCAGTGCAAATCAACATTCCTTGCACATCTGGTCATGTCTGTGGATGGAAATATCAAGGACTAAGCTGACAGGACAAAGAGTTGGAAAGATAAAAAAATCAAGTGCATTCTGGAAGAATCCTTTACTTTGAATTCTTTGCATAAAGTCAGGATGGTGGAATATGTGTAGAATGGGTCATAAGGGAATCGTCTAGAAGGGGGGGGGAAAGAAAGCTAAGCTGGAGATGTTTCAAGAACCCTTTTCCAGTCTTTATTCAAAAGAATCAGCATGATTGATTGATCCCTGTTGTGCATGTAAAAGAAATATGCACATTGGTTTAAATTTTACACATAGGATTACTTTAGTGAGGAAAATCTTAACATCTATGATCCTGACCATCTTCATATTCAAGTCTTACATACAGAGACATTTGGGGTTAGTGTTATGTTTTGGAACTGGGCATTGTTTTAGCTTACAAATGCCAGTCAGACCAGTTCCCTAGCCTGCCACGTTCAAATCACACTGCAAGGGTCTTACCCAGGTAATATATTACACACTATCTACCTACAAAGAACACAACTAGCAATAGCAATAGCAATAGCACTTAGACTTATATACCGCTTCATAGTGCTTTTTCAGCCCTCTCTAAGCTGTTTACCTAGTCAGCATATTGCCCCCAACAATCTGGGTCCTCATTTTACCCACCTTGGAAGGATGGAAGTCTGAGTCAACTTTGAGCTGGTGAGATTTCAACTGCCAAACTGCAGCTAGCAGTCAGCTGAAGTAGCCTGCAATACTGCATTCTAACACTGCGCCACCTCGGCTCATAGGTGATTTAAGTAGGTGATTTAACAGGACACAAGCTGAGTTACAGTGACCCAAATAAAATAAGATCTGTGCTACTTTTCGAATTCAGAATTCTCACACCCAGGGTTAAACTTTGAAGGAAATACATTTGCTCTAATTCCATTAAGGTTCTCACCCTCTCCGCCTTCTACTTGTTCTCATTTTGGACAGAAATTCTGGGGGTCTTCACCCACTCCCTGCATGCTTCCTAAATCCATTTTGAGGCTTTGAATATATGTGCTATGGAATTAAATCTATAATAGGTAGCCATGATCTATAACAGTGATGGCGAACCTTTTCGGCATCGAGTGCCGAAAAGGAAGCATTTCATGCGCGCTTGTCAGGGCCGCGACCAGGAAGAGGAGCTGCCCAGGCGGCATGTACACATCGGATAAGGTACTTCTGGTTTCTGGTGCACACATGCGCGCTGACCAATAAGTCTTCCGATTACTGCCATGCATGCGCACGCACCGATCAGCTGGCTAGTGCGCATGCTCATCCTGGAAAACAGAAGACCAGCTCTTCTGGTTTCTGGCACTGCCACACGCACAAAGGCCAGCTGGTTGTCGCATGCGCATGCACACCAGAAACCTGAAAAAGGAACGGGTGATGCCGCACGTGCCAGGCAACATGGCTCCATGCGCCACTTCACGCACGTGTGCCATAGGTTTGCCATCACGGATCTATAATAACGATACTTGTGGAAAAACAATTATTTTGAATCGGTCCAGAAAATATTTATTTTATTTTATTTATTTATAAAATCATCCCGCTTAGTACATGACACTGGGCAGCTCACAACATTAAAACAAAACAAGATACAAATACAGAATAAATAAGAAATAAAAAACAGCAGCTGGAGGATCATAAACATGCTCTCAACAGAACCAGGAAACCGGCCCTGGGGCTATTTAAGCCTTGACTCCAACCTCCTACTTTGTAAAGGAATCAAGATTAAAGCTTTCATGACAGACAGCTTTAATCATCAGACTGCAAACTCTTATTCAGTCTCTTCTCTATTCCAAGTTCATTCTTACATGCACTGTTTCCACACTGGTATTTCTTCATATATGCTGATAAATTTCTGTTTTATAAACCAAAAGTCTCATGTTTCATTATTAAACATCATTGTTTTCATCCCTTTTTCTCTAAATCTATCAAAGAAAATTTTAATTTTGCCTTCTGAAATGTAAAGTACACTACCCAATTTTATATTATTGAAAATCTGACAGGTATTTCCTCCATCTCCTCTTCTAAGTTATTAATAAAATGTTGAACAATACAGAATCCAGAGTTTGAACCTTGTGGTACTCACTTGATACTTCTTTCCAATTTCATGAGAGGCCATTGACAATCATTTTTTAACATGATTTCCATCTCCTTTTTCTACTGCCAGGACACAAGTAAATAACTGCCAAGATAGCTTGTTAGCTTGAAGTTATTGAATAACTTCTTCAATAGCTTGAAGAAATCTCTGATTACATATTCCTATGTCTCACAGAGGTTCATGTAGAAGTTTCTTGGTATCTTTCTCCCAAGTTGCTTGATATAACCAGCAATTTTAATGAAACCGACAATGAAATGGTGTGCAGTTTCTGATATCAAAGGTTTCCAGATATCCATTGGGGATATCTACAAGGATACAGCAGGTTTTCTTGTATGGTTAATTCCTCAATAGATAGACTTCAGGGGGACTTAAAAGGCTCATCTACAACAGTCCTGTTTTTCTCATCTATACAGTTTTAGTCATGTATTGTAAACCTTGCTTGGACTACTGTACTATCTGTAGCAGTTCAGATAGAATTACTCAAGATCATGTGCCTTACACTGGTAATGTGCAAAAAACCCCACACCATTAATACACATATATGTATTAATTTTCAATAAGGATAATATCTCTGAAGTTTGTTTAATGTTAGATCTGGGCCCCGAATTGAGAGTTTGGGGGAATTGAGGTTTGATAACTCATTTTAAGAAACAGGAGGGAAGGAAATGATTTGCAAATTCTGCTACTTCCAAATAAGCTTGAGGAACGGCCTTCTCTGATCTGTTCCAATCTGAGTGAAAAACAGTCCATCTCAGTATGTGGATGTTGACAGTGTCTTCCATATCTAATCCATTCATCTTCTTTACAAATCAGATAAAATAGGTAGGTGATATATTTAGGAACTTTGAAATCCATATAAAGAGGGAACAAGTGGTCTGTTTCTAAACAATGTGGTGAGTCTTTTTTATGATAGAGAACGATTCTTTGAAAATAGGTAGTGGGCTCCCGCATGCACTAATTTAATCATATCTGAATGCTTTTCAAATAGAAAAGAAGATTACAACTATTTTAAACCATTTATCTTTAAATGTTGAATTCCTTCACTTGGTCTGATCAGGCTCCTTTTCTTGATTTTACTTCCTTTGGGAACAATTTATCCTCAAGACCTAGATGGTCTGCTCAGGGGTGCTATTCAGCAGGTTCTGACAGGTTCTGGAGAACCAGTAGCGGAAATTTTGAGTAGTTCAGAGAACTGGCAAATACTACCTCTGGCTGGCCCCAGAGTGGGGTGGGAGATTTTGCAGTTTCCTTCCCCTGCCATGCCCACCAAGCCACACCCACCAAGCCAGACCCACAGAACCGGTAGTAAAAAAAATTGAATTCCACCACTGGGTCTGCTGCCAGTCAAAGAAGAAAAAGACCCAACCATCAGCCTGACCTCAATACCAGGGAAGATTCTGGAAAAGATAATCAAGCAATGAATCACTGAACACCTAGAAGCAAACAAAGTAATAACCAAAAGCCAACATGGGTTTGTCAAAAACAGATCATGCCAGACTAATCTTATTGCATTCTTTGACAAAGTGACAAAATTAGTGGACCAGAGGAATGCTGTCGATATAATTTACTTGGACTTCAGTAAGGCATTTGATAAAGTAGACCATAACCTACTACTAGATAAAGTAGAAAAATGTGGGCTAGGCAGCATCACTACCAGATGGATTCATAACTGGCTGACCACACTCAACATGTAGTCCTCAATGGAACTGCATCTACATGGAGGGAAATATGCAGTGGAATACCCCAGGACTCTGTTTTAGGCCCAGTGCTCTTCAACCTCTTCATCAATGACTTGGATGAGGGGATAGATGGGGAACTCAACAAATTTGCAGATGACACCAAGCTGGCAGGAATAGCCAACACTCCAGAAGATAAGCTCAAGATACAGAAGGATCTTGACAGACTTGAACATTGGGTGCTATCTAACAAAATGAAATTCAACAATGAAAAAAGTAAGGTTCTATATTTAGGGAAGAAAAACAAAATGCACAGGTACTGTATATGTGGTACCTTGCTCAATAGTAGTAACTGTGAGAGGGATCTTGGAATCCTAGTGGACAACCATTTAGATATGAGCCAGCAGTGTACAGCAGCTGCCAAAAAAGCCAACACAGTTCTGGGCTGCATAAACAGAGGGATAGAATCAAGATCACGTGAAGTGTTAATACCACTTTATAATGCCTTGGTAAGGCCACACTTGGAATATTGCATTCAATTTTGGCCGCCACGATGTAAAAAAGATGTTGAGACTTTAGAAAGAGTGCAGAGAAGAGCAACAAAGATGATTAGGGGACTGGAGGCTAAAACATATGAAGAACGGTTGCAGGAATTGGGTATGTCTAGTTTAATGAAAAAAAGGACTAGGGGAGACATGATAGCAGTGTTCCAATATCTCAGGGGTTGCCACAAAGAAGAGGGAGTCAAACTATTCTCCAAAGCACCTGAGGATAGAACAAGAAGCAATGGGTGGAAACTAATCAAGGAGAGAAGCAGCTTAGAACTAAGGAGAAATTTCTTGACAGTTAGAACAATTAATAAGTGGAACAACTTGCCTGCAGAAGTTGTGAATGCTCCAACACTGGAAATTTTTAAGAAGATGTCTATTCTATTTCTGGATTTGGCAGAAAAAAAAGCTTTATAAATGTCTATACATTCCAGATGGACTACGTTGCACTGCCAAATGGCCTATTGCTCATCTTAGCCTGACTATGGCATTTTATTCCATTTCAGGCAATTTTTAGGGACAAATTTTTAATCAGGAATATTTATTCTCTACTTTCTTATTAAAATATATGGAAATTCCATAGATCAGATCCATATCCTGGGGGCATTATTTGCAGGCACTTTAAAAGATTTACAATATGGCCAAGAGGTACCTTGGGGGGTGTCATCTTTATAGTCACAGCATCAGGTTTTTAAACAAGGACCACCCACCTCATCCTCACTCCTTCCAGCAACATCATTCCATTGCTGTCAATGTGTGGCCCTCAATGAATCTTTATCCACTTGTGCTTGTGATGAGCCAAACATATTCTGGCAATGGGTCAAAGAGACATGGACCGTGCTTCCACTGAGCTTCCTCTGAATCATAGTTCATTCTGAAAAAGTAACACTAGAATAATAAATGTCTGTAAGAAAGTTGCTAGCTCTTAAAAATTATTTTGAGATTTTTTCCCCCCATTTCTGAGATTCAAGGAAAAGAGTAATCAGAACAAATCAGTTGTATTTGTGGCTTTACCCACTTGCTTCTTCTGTTTCTCACACCCATGGTGGTGGTATAAATGTGAGAGAACTACCCTAAGAATATTAATAAGGCAGTCTTTTTTTTTAAAAAAATTAATATTTCCTTTCTTTCCATCTTTGCTTAGCTCTGCAAATCCTGCTCATGAATGGGTTTCAAGCCTACCCTGTAAAAAGCTGACTATTTATATATCTGATTCTTTAAAAGCAATTAGGAATACAAAGCAGATGGTACGGCATTGTAGATTTCCCCTTTCATATTGCTTAAACACTAGAGATCAATAAGTCTAATATAAACAGATGATTTCCATAGCAGGGTTTTATAATTAGCTGGCACTGAATGTGTCCAAACTCTAAAATAATTAGCAGAAGCATGTGGCACACCATTAAAACCTTGTGGCTTGTCTGCATTTACATTTATAATTATTAAAGTTAATTATGATGCTTGTGGTATGGTTCCAAGCTCCTTTACAAGTTAGATTAATTTTTTTCCAGTCTTAGTTTTGCCTCTTCAGTCACCTTCTCTGAGCCCTCAGTGAAAATTCCCCAACAACTTTATAGCAGTGGCAGGGGGCAACAAAGGGTCTTTCTTTTAATGCCAGACAGCTGTTGTTCTGACCAACAGTCCAACATTTTAAAGAGAACATGGCACAAGAGAGACGGAGTGTATCCTATTCCAATCATGTTGTTCCCATTAGAAATTAATGTGTTAAAACCCTGGTTACACTTGGGCTTCCTACTCTTTAAACTGGAACAAGAAGGAATTTTGAATATGGTGAAAACAAAACAAAGAACCAGCAATGTATTGGGCATGCATGTCTTTCATAGTGGCAAAGTGTAGGAGTCCCCTCTCCACAATGCCTCTTTCATGACTTAAAGTTTCATGTACTTATTCCTGAAGACCAGTTATATCTCTGCTTATAACAATTCCAAGAACTCTTCTTTGAAAAACGCACAGCTTTTCCCCACTGTTTCATACAAAGTTCAGCATTCCTCCCCCATCTCTATTGATACCTCTTTATGACCTTTCCACTTCACATATTGCCAGATGAATCCTGGGTCAGCACAGGTTGGTCAGAACTGTTTTGCTTGGTATTTGCTTTGATAGCTAGAAGGGATGCATGGAGGAGTGGAGAGCTTTAAAAACATCCAGTATAAATTCTTCTCTAAACTTGAACTATTTCTACCCTGTTTCCCCAAAAATAAGACATCCCCTGATAATAAGCCCAATCGGGCTTTTGAGCGCATGTGCTAAAATAAGTTCCCCCCCCAAAATAAGCCCTCCCTGAAAATATTTAAACGCAGAGCTGGAAATCAGGTAAGACAGCAAGAGGAGTCCCATCTTTCTCCACGCGCCCCAAAATAATAAGACCTCCCCGAAAATAAGGCCAAGAGCTTATTTCGGGGTGCAAAAAAAATATAAGACAGGGTCTTATTTTTGGGAAAACACGGCAGAGTTGGGACCAAGTTCTTCACCAAATTTATGGTCTGAAAAAATATAAATTTCCATGAATTTCTCCATGGGAAGAAAGAAATTCTCCTTAAAATGTTATTGAAATATGGGAAGTCAGGATTACTCAAGGGAAAAAGGGTACCTGTTAACTAACTAAATTATACCTGTGAGAATGTCTCTTTCTTTCAACATAAATTTCAAAAATAAATAATCCTTCATCAAATTGTATGACAGCTGGTTGCAAAACAAAATGTAATATTTCTGCTTTTCATTTCTAGTGGTTTTTTTTTTTAACTATCCCATTCAGCAGAATATTGCTTTTGTATTTTGATTTTTGTCTTGGTTTTAGACTTATATTATAAAGAAAATGAAAGTTGGGGATCCTACCTGTATTAATCCACTGGATAGCAAATGGCTTAGATAAAATATTTCAGAACAGTTAAACTTTTAATTGCATATCATCCAGAAGCACTAAACCTTATATGTTCCAGATGTGTTCAGCTACAAAAGGCCTCAGAGGCATCCAAAAGCCAGTTAATGAAATATCACCAAGATAACAAAAGGACTTCTGTATTAAATTTTAATAAAGTTCAAAAGAAAGAATGAATTTGTTGGCTGAATCATCATGCCAAAGTACCTTTACTCCCTCCCTCCACCCTTGTATGACTCTCCAGACAATTGAACCATAATTGCCAGCAGCTTCATAGCAGCATAACTAATACCCACAGATCAGGAAGACTATAGACCAAAATATTTGGAAAGAACAATATTATGGAGACAATTATTTTATACACCATTCTGTTTCTTTATGGAAATCATGGAAGGATCCTTAAAAAATATATCATAGCGAATTCTCCAAAATCTAATTAATAATAGAACATCTATAGTCTATATATAAAAAAAGAACCTCTTTAGTCTAAACAGGAAAGATATAACATCTGGAAAGAAGGATGAGACAGAAGATAACAAGGGCAATTAAGACAATTGGACAAAATTCCCTTACTGTTAGGGGGAATAGGTGCTTCATAAGAGATGGAATTTTATATATCCTATTTCATGGCATTGCTTGCTCCATAACAACTATATGTAGTCACATTCCTATTATTTGTTCTTTAGTCTGCAGATAATTTTAAAATGTTATGAAATCTTATATATACATTTAGATAATACAAAATCCCAAAGTGGCATTATCATCAATAACAGCAAGAAGCTATATGTTTTTAGTTTTTCTATACTAGAACGTTTCTTAAAGACAAAAACTGGATGCAATCAGATAAATAAAATCAAACTTTCACAGCTGAATGTGAACATACATTAATAGCAGAATCCAGTAGTAATTTAATCACCAAATTAAGTCATGTGGAATTCATAGCAGAGACCAAACATTATTGTATTTTTACAGAAGCCAATTTATACATTCAACTATGATTCATAAAGTACTTTTTTTCTATTCTATTCTTTCAGAGTCATAAATATAAGCCACCTGCAGTAATCTAGGAGTTGGGTGCTTCCAAATATTATTTTAAAAAATAAAATAATAATCCATAATTAGCAAGTGGCAAAAGTGCCTGCAAATATCAATAGCCCTCCATGTATTTATTACTTGTTTGTTTTAGATTTGAGAAGCATTTGATCTTGTGACATTTCAGTCCACATTCATGGATTAGATCTACAATTTACACTTCATTATGCATTATTTTAATTTACATATTTTTTATTATTCTTTTAATTATGTCAGTTGTTTTAAATCTTAATTTCTGAGCCTTGTTAAGAAAGTTATCAAAATGGCAAGATGTAAGTTTTCTAAATAGAGAGGGTTTTTTCCTTCCCAGCCCAGTCAAACTGCCTCCTTTTAAAAACAATATTGCACATCAGTATTCTTCAAGTAACAGCATGTCTATCAGACAGTTGCTGGCTCTCATTCCTACTTTCTCCAGCTCCAACCAGGCCTGGAGATGTTTGGAATGTGACAAGGTAGCAGCAAGCCTGCCAAGTTTGGTTGGCTAGCAAATTTATTTTCTTATCCTAAACTGATGATAAAATTTTCATGATGTGATGTTCCAGCAGGCCCCAAGTGCTACCCACCCAGAGCTGGAGGTGTGAAACTAACCATAGCCAAGAGTGCCATAAGGAAACAATCCTTCTGCTAAGTATGCTATTCTTGCAAAATGATTCACTCTGATCTGCCCTTCCCTCCAGTAATGTTGTGCTTAAGTTTTTTCCCCACCTTGTTTTCCACTTCAACCTGAACCTGTTGACTGTTTCATAAAATATTATTTTTATTTCTGCAGTCTTACACTCCATAGAACATAGAATAACAGAGTTGTAAGGGACCTTGGAGGTCTTCTAGCCCAACCCCCTGCTCAAGCAAGGGACCCTATAACATTTCAGACAAGTCTCTTTTGGAAAGCCCCCAGTGATGGAGCACCCACAACTTCTGAAGGCAAGCTACTCCATTGGTTCATTGTTCTCACTGTTAGGAATTTTCTCCTTAGTTCTACGTTGAGTCTCTCCTTGCTTAATTTCCATCCATTGTTTCTTGTCTTGTCTTTTGGTGCTTTGGAAAATAGTTGACCATGGCACACATTATAATGGTCTTTAAAGATTCCAACTGATAGTTATGTTATTGTTTGTTATGTTGTTGTCATTGAGATGAAAAATACATTGTCTGAGCTTTCTAGAAATTGGGGGTTGAACAGGGGTTGGACTCCATGGTCAAGAGTCCCTTGTAAGTCCATGATATGTTAAGTTATATAATCAGATCAACATATATAGCACACACATTTTATTTATGAATTTATTCATATATCTGCACATGTTCTATGAAAGTAGCAACGCATAGGTTGGTGATAAGTGAATGGCAGTAATGGGAGAACTAGAAATGAGTTTTGAGGGAAAAAATGTGCCATATTCTAAATTAGCACACCCCAAAAGGCAAAATTATTCTACTACCGGTAGATGACCTGAATGGATCAGTGGGAACAAGACAAGTGAGTACAGAAACAACTATTAGGCCATTGAGAAACTCACAGATAAATGTGAATGGTAACTGTTTTGTTGAGCATCTATTTAGAAAAATGTCTTTTTGTTTTGCATGCATATTTTACATAAGATTATACATACCTATGCAAAGGAGTGAGTATAAATCTAGAAGCATGATTGGTTTGGTTGTTTATAATGAAAGACTAAGAGAATTAATGAAGGATATAAGATTGATCAGAGTTTTTTTCAAATACTTTTATTAAGAATTATAAATGAGGAGAATAAAAGTCAATATAATACAAAAATAGAAACAAAAATAAATAAGGAATAAAATGGGGGGAGCTCTGTCAATTTTACCAGGTGTTTAATCCATTCTGTCCAAAGTTTTGGCTGAACAGTATTCAAAATTTTACCCTAAGGATTTTTGCTCTGTTTTCTTCCTCATCTGGCTCAGGTGTCCAGCCTTCAAGGTCTCCTTATAAAAAAATGAAATCAATCTTGAAAGATAGTAGAGGACTTTCAAAATTGATGTCAGCCCTTCAGAGTAGATTAAATAAGGAAAACAAACCCATCTGCAAGACCAGAACAATACTTTATTGAGGTAGGCTACTATAATACAGTCTTGCAAGCCTGATTGTTCTTTCCCTTCCCTCCCCTTTATATCCTAATGAGTCAGAAAGGAGCTTGACTGAGTATCTTCCAAATGCTACTTTGGAATTATTCAGTCTTCTTTGTTTATATAATAGAACTTGCTTATTTCCCTCTAGGTCATCCCCCTGATTCTCTGTACAAGATGAAACTGTGCAAGGACTTTCTTGGCCCACAGTTGCTATGTGCTCCTCAAGCAGGAACTAATACTGTAATCCAAGATCTCCAGATTGCACACTAGTTCTCAGCAGATCAATTATATCTGATTCACTACCAAAGGTCAATGGTTTCTATAACCAAAAATAAGCAAATGTAGCTGTTTGATCTTGCTAGGCTTGAACCTGAACTGCATTTCCCATCAGATTTCTTATGATATATAATTGAGGGAGCTGTCCGAGACCCAGGTGCTACCATGGTGTGGGGTGAGTTCCTGTCCTTTGCTCCAGCTCCTGCTAGGGACATGAAAGGAGCCCCCAACTGGGCATCCCCTGGGCAATGGTGATGTCAGCAGCTAATCCTTTCATTCTGGAAGCAACTTGATGTTTCCAACATGAGTGAAATGCAATTCAGGCAGCGGTGTGATATTACCAGATCCTGAAACAACACACAACTTTCTGCAGCAGTCTCATGGTGGAGGAATGAGAATTTGAGCTCTGAGACAGCCCTCAAATCAAGGGCTTAAGACTGAACCTCTCTGGCCTCACCAACATCAACTGAAACTGTCCATAGAAAGAGGAATAGAATTGCCAGCGCACTGTGCCACTCACTTCCACTCTCCACAGCTAGTTTCGAGAGATACAATAAAATTATACTTATACTTATACAATGATTACTATTATCAAAGGTCACTGAAAGATTTAGTAGAATATAGTAGCAATATGTCAAAGAATGGAACTGAAATAAAAGCTATGAATGAAAGTATGCAAGCAAAAGTGATAAAAACAGGCAAAGTCATTTCTTAAGAAGGACAATACGATTGCTCTGAGTATTGATTGGTTTCCCATCTCAGCCATCTCAGCCACTTACTGCCACCTTCACCCCATCAAAAGTTCCCACTGCATAGTAATATCCATGGTGCTAGAAAATGCCTTGTCTTGGATAAGGACATTATTTTATCCCCAAACAATTATAACATCAACCTGGCACTGGCTTCAAAACATGCCTCAGCTACCCACATTATTCATGACCACAACTTTTTAATGACGTTGAAATTGTCCATTTCTTCCAAACATTCCCGAGGTTACATGTCCAAGTATGTGTGAACTCCATACTGGCATCAATCTCATCCATACTGATTGCAAAAAAACCAGGCTTAGATGAAGAAGCCCAATTTGACAAAGGTACCTGAAACCTGTCCTTTGAGAACAGTAATGAAATTTTATTCCTGATGAAAATGAGATATCAGTAATGCTTTAGAAAATGAGAAAGTATATAGAGTAGCCCGTGCTATTTCTAGGGAAAAAATGTTAATTGCATTTTAAAAAATTGTAGAGAAAAAGAAATTTCTTATAGAAAAGGAAACTAAAAACACTGGTGGATTTTCTGATGTTTGGCTTCCAGGGAGGAATGTTGCAAAAGAGACAAGATATGAGTTTCAAAATCTAGCATCTTGATTCCTTGTTCCTTTGTTCTATAAATGTCAGAAACTGATGCAGGGAGACACATATAATCATGTCATATCTATTCATAGCAAGTTTTCTTTTATTCACTTAACATGGAAGTGGCTATTCTCTTTATCCTTTTATCTACATCAGTTTTGTCTCGTCTATATCACTCCATTTTTGCAACGGGTGAGAAGCAGTGCTCTCCTTCCTGTCCAAAGATTTTCTATAGCACCAACACCCATGAAGCAATGAGACAAATACAAGTGTGAGCCTGTACTTATGTCTGCTATAATTAAAATGTTGTTATATTTTTCATATACAAAAGGAAAGTTAGCAAGGTAAAGGGAAAACCTACACAAGGATTAATTTGTTCTACATGATAACAATAAAGTAGAACAGGTAAATGAACTTGTGAAATTCTAAGATGTACAAAAGTTGGTAGAAAGGTACTGGATAGTATGAGGTCTATTGTGAGGAATGAATATATGTTGAAAAAAAATAGAACTGTGTATAGAACTGAGAGTAAGGTATGTCTTGAGAAATATAAAAGTTGAATGCAATGGGATTTAAGTACTTAAATATGATAAAGGAAGAAAGATAGTCAAAAATTCATATTTGGTAAAGGAGTTTAGTTTGAATGCAAACTTATGTGACAAGTATAGACAAAGTACAATGAGATGGTTTGATAAGACAGAAAAACATTGAAGATTCACTCTCAAAACAAATATATGAAGCGAGAGTGAATGGATTAAGTGTAAAGGAAAGATAAAAAATGTAGCTGGTTGAAATTGATGAAATCCTACAAGTGAGGAGTTTAAAGAACAAAAGGCAATATATGAACTAGTGAAGAATCATCACGGAAGTATGGTTGATTTACAAAGAAGAAATATGGTGAATGATGTTATTGAAAATTAATTTTATCTAAGTGTCCTTTTATTTTGGATGTCTTCATTTTCCTTTATTCTCTTTTTCTTACTCTTTTTCTGTGGTTTTTCATAATGTTGCTGACCCTGGAATGTTGATGCATAAATATCTATGAACGTATATATCTATGTATGACTTCTTTCTACCAAACTTGAATTTACCAAACTTTTTCAGTTCATGATCACTTGTATAGAAGTTATTCCTACATACCTTATTTTCTTTGGCAATGCTTTTTAGTCTTCTTCAGTTAAAGAGTTTGCCAGATGTTTGAAGTGAATAAATATTTCTGGCACCATGGTCTCCAGTGACATAATCAGTCGTGCCTTTCTACAATGGTCTAATGTGACTCTGTGCCAAAATATACTTTTGCTTGACTCCTTTTGCTATTACAAAGAAATCCAGCAGAATACCAAACATTGATTATAACCAGGACACTATGGTAAAGGTGACACATGACATTTTCTGGTAATGTAAATATTCCCAAGAATGTAAGTAGTGCAAGAAGATTCATTATGCTATATTCTTTAGACAGGTCAGCAATATTTCATATAGATCCAGGAATCTCCTGACTCTCATGTTCACCCAACATGTAAAGGTAATAGCTCTCCATTGCAAAAATTAATAACTTTCTCAAGAGTTGAATAATCAGATCCAAATCTCTTGAAACACAGTCAGTCTATAGATAACTTTTCTACTTATTTTTCAGGATATTATACTTTGTTAAATTATTGTTAGATGCATATAAGAAGTTTTAATATATAGCACTTTCAATCAATGTGTATTATTTATTTATTAAACACTTGTATTAGTTGTTAATTTATGAGAAATAAATTCCAGACAGACAGAATTGGTACATGTTGTAAAAAATATTGAATTTTTCTACATGCAAAACTATCTCTGATGGGAATACCAATTTTTGTTGTTTATTTTTCAGGAGTTTATAAAGAAGTATTCAACAGTATTGTCTCTTTTATTGTCTCATAGGTGTTTCTCTGATTTGTTGGTATATTTGTCCATCAAATTGAAAATAGATACAGTAGGTAAAAGGTTGATGAAATCCATGATTCTGGGTATTTCAATCTTCTCGTATCTGGCTAGGTCTGGTGTGTCAAAGATTCTTTTGCTATTTCTGGAACCATGGACATAAAGAAATACATCTGATATTATGGCTTCATTTGCTGTCACAGATTAGATTAAATAAAAAAAATTATTTAAAGAATTTTAAAGAAAAAATGAAGATTTGAAAATTTAAGAGTGTACATTCATACAACTATTGGACAAAATAGACAATACACATAAGAAAAAAGATTGATTCAGTCATCTCTAGTTATCCTTAGATTTATAGTTATAAATTCTAAGCTTAGTCTCATCAGCAATGTTCTACAAAATAAGGTGTTGATGTCTACAATAGCATCATTATAGTCACAGGCTGGAAATATTAAGCAGTCTTCCATATATCCAGAGCTTGTATGAAGCAACTCCAAAGATTCTTCTTACAACACAACTCAGGTCTGAGAAGAAGCTACCTCTCCGCTTCACATTTCCAGAAGGACCTTTAAATGCTTTTCTCTAAACAGTTGCAGATGAGCTTTTGATTATTTATCCCCATTTCCAGAGTGTATATTTAATTTTACATTAACATGTGTTCTTCCATTTTCAGGTCTAATCAGTATTACAGATCAGATTGAAAAAAAAAGAGCCAGACAGTGAGGCACATACCACTTTAAACCACTTTGATGCTAATTATTCAAAAAAAAAAAAAAAACACCCAGAAGAAGAAAGAGTTGCACTAATCTTTTAAAAGGCTATTCTCTCCCATATACGCAAGACAAAGGCCAACAACTTCCTTTCTTTTATTTCAGTAGATTGCTTATTTAGCCAAATAAATAAAAAATAAATAAAAAAGGCTGAAGAGGTTGTAAAAAAATGCTTTTAAAAGGCTCTGATGATCCCAGCTGAGTTGCCTGATCCGTCAGAAGCTTTTGTTTTCTTTTAAAGCCTCTGACCATCTCAGCTGATTTGCCTGATCGGCAGAAGCTTTGTTTTTACGTTTAAAAGCATTTTTTTCGGCCGAAGAGGTTGTAGAAAAAATGCTTTTAAAAATAAAATAAAAAGCCTCTGATGATCGTGCGGCTCAGCTGAGCATGGGGGTGGGGAGGGATTTTTGCTACCGGTTCTCCGAACCACCACCCGCCATCGCTATCGGATCGGGTGATCCGGTTCGAACTGGGAGCATTTCACCCCTGGTTTGCACCTACCTTTTTTGGTGAGGAAAAAAAGAAAAAGAAATCTCCCTCTATCTCTGTCTCTGCCTCTGAGCAATGTTGCACACTGCAGCAAACAGCAAACAGCCTGCTTTACTTTCATTTTCAAACCACCCCAATGATGCCCTTGATGTGATGTCCCGCTGCCTGGAGGCTGTGCGGGTCTGGATGGGGAGAAATAGACTCAAGCTCAACCCTTCCAAGACTGAGTGGCTATGGCTTCCGGCGTCCCGGTATAGTCAGCTGGTTCCATCGCTGACTATTGGGGGTGAATCTCTGCCCCCCACAGAGAGGGCTCACAATCTGGGCATCCTCCTGGACTCACGGCTGTCTTTAGAAGAGCACATGATGGCCGTAGCCAGGGGGACTTTTTATCAGGTTTGCCTGATCCGCCAGTTGCGTCCCTTTCTGGACCGGGATGCCTTGAGCACAGTCACTCACGCCCTCGTCACCTCACGTCTGGACTACTGTAATGCTCTCTACATGGGGCTCCCCTTGAAGAGCATTCGGAGGCTCCAACTGGTCCAGAATGCGGCCGCGCGGGTGGTTATGGGCGCACCTCGTTACGCCCATGTAACAACTCTTCTGCGCGAGCTGCACTGGCTCCCAGTGGTCTTCCGAGTGCAATTCAAGGTGTTGGTGACCACCTTTAAAGCGCTCCATGGCATAGGACCAGGATATCTACGGGACCGCCTTCTGCCACCAACAGCCTCCCACCGACCAGTTCGCTCCCACAGAGAGGGACTCCTCAGGGTGCCGTTGGCCAAGTTATGCTGGCTGGCGACACCCAGGAGGAGAGCCTTCTCTGTGGGAGCCCCTGCCCTTTGGAATGAATTGCCCCCGGGTATTTGTAACATCTCTGATCTCTGGGTCTTTCACTGTGTCCTCAAGACCCTACTGTTCCGACAGGCGGGGCTGTCTAATTGAATGATTTTAAATTGGGTTTTAACTTTGGGTTTTAAAATTCGGCCAAAACTATTTAATGATTTTAATTAATTTTAACTATGATATTGTATATTTATGTTTTTAATTTTGGCTGTACACCGCCCTGAGTCCTTCGGGAGGAGGGTGGTATATAAATAAAATTATTATTATTATTATTATTATTATTATTATTATTATTATTATTATTATTATTATTATTATTATTATTATTATTTCGTTTTCAGCATAGCTTGATTAGCACAAGGAAAAAAAAATCTGCTCCAGCAATTTACCTCTTTGCAACCAGCAGCAGAGTCTGCGCAAAACAGCTGAGAACAAATCAGCTGAGAGTTGGGAGGACGATCCAATCAACTTGTGCTAATTAGCCTGTGCTGAAGCTGAAAGGAGCTGTTTTTTCTTGCTATTTGCTTGCAAGGAAGTAACTGCTGCGAGGCAGAAGCCAAAGGGTGGGGGCCAGTGGGTGGGTGGGGCTACGTTCAGTGTATAAGATGCACCTAAATTTTCACCCCCTTTTAGGGGGAGAAAAGGTGCGTCTTATACTCTGAAAAATACGGTACTTACTTACTTTACTTACGTACTTTACCTACCTCATATTTTCAGGTGAAGATTAGAGATTTGCAAATCATGCAAGATCCAATTCAGTCAACAACTCAAGTTGATTTGAATGGAATAATCTATCATAAATTCAGAAAAAGAATTGAGCCAATTCACTATAGATGGTGCATGCAATAGTCCATTAGATTATCAATTTCTACTCAGATATGCAAAAAAATAATCAAGTTACCAAACTGATTTGAAGGTACTCAGTTCAATTTAGCACATTGAATCAAATCAAATATCGGATTATAACTGCATAATCTTAACGAAAATTTGCATATAATTATGTGTAACAATGCTGTTTCTTTCTAGTAAAATTCATTTTAAAAGATTTGTACAAAAGAAAAATCAAGCAAGCAAGATAAAAGTCACTGTAGATTCATAACTTAATTGGTTTTAATTTCCAAACACTGCTTCTAATTAAGAAATTAGCCAATAAAATCATACAAATAAATAATTAAAATTAAAACAAGAATAACACCAGTTATCTTTATATATAAATTTATTGCACTTCATAAATAAACATCAGAGGCTTATTGCTAGAATTAAGAGATCAAAGTCCAGGCAATTAAGTAATTTCTATGTTCTACTAGTTTCTGTGCAAATGGTTAAGTATATAGGAATTAAGTTATTTAAGTCAAACCTTTTATTTAGCCCAGAATTCTGTCTGACAGAAGTTCATCTCAGTCTTAAGTACAGTGTTGTCCCTAACACAGCAACAGTACAATACTCGTTACTGTTACTGTATTACTTACTCGGTTTATATCCTACCTTTCTTCAAACAGCCCAAGATCTCCCCTTGTTTTATCCTCATAAAAAAAGATAAAACAAGACAGGGTGAATCTGATTTGGTAGATCCAGATCAGAGAAACTTTCCCTATTTTCCATTTGAGTAGTTTCAACCTGGCTTTCGTGCCTGAGTTTTAATTAAATCATAATAGTAAGCCTATGAGATAGACTGGGCAGAGAGAGAATGACTGAATGGCCCAGTCACGAGTGAGCTGTATGGTCAAATGAAGATTGAACCTGCATCTTTTCATCCCAGTCCTATTATTTCATCTCTATAATACGCGAACTCCCACTACAGTATATTCTGCAAAGGTTGTTCTGCATGTTCATGAGAGAGCAGGATTTCAACTGAGCCATTTGTATTTCAGGAACCCAGACACCATATTGCCTCAGCACACAGCAAACTTTGGCTTGGTAACTAGATGCACAAAATGGCACATGGACTCGAAGAATTGCCATGTATTTGATCAGTACCTGATCAAAAGATCAGTGTGCTTAATTCCCATGTATACTAGACATTTTTATTTTCGTTTTATTACTAGAAAGCCTTTGTCCACTGTATATATTTAGAAACATGACTGCTAGTCTATCCTGCAATCCAAAGGGAAGATCAAGGCGAGAAAAGAAATTGTAAGGACCTCTTTGAAATTCAACACTAAAAAAGATCAGACATGCTTCTTTCTGTAGGTATTTTTAGGCTGGCCTGGAAAATAAAAAGAAAAGTTGTTTGTACAGAGAACACTTGCCTGGCTTTAATCCATGACAGGAACTATATCAAAGCTAAGGCAATGTTTGAAAACAATGAAATACTAGGACCAATGTCAATGGATAAAGCAAGCAAAGGGATTAAAAAATAATAATTAAACTAATAGCAGGATTTCCATATTACAGGTAGTCCTTGACTTATGATCACAGTTGAGCCCAAAACTTCTGTTGCTAAGTGAGACGGTTGTTAAGTGAGTTTTGCCCCATTTTGTGATCATTCTTGCCACGATTGTTAAGTGAATTGTTAAGTGAATCACTGCAGTTGTTAAGTTAGAATCATAGTTGTTACATGAATTTGGCTTCCCTGTTGACTTTGCTTGTCAGAAAGTCAGAAAAGGTGATCACATGACCCTGAGGCACTGCAACTGTTATAAATGTAAAAAATAAAATAAAATTTTGATCACATGACCATGGAGATGCTGCAACAGTTGTAAGTGTAAAAAATGGTTATAAGTCACTTTTTTCAGTGACATTATAACTTTGAATGGTCACAAAACAAACTGTTGTAAATTGAGGACTACCTGCACCTGTTAGTTGATTTAAGGATCCATGAGACCTGGATGCTGTAATCACAGCTCACATAAGAAGGAAAAAAAGAAGTACAAAAATCTTATAATCACAGAGTTGGATCAATCATAGAAATGCTGAGTTCTGCTACCAAACAAGCATTATATTCTAAAGCTGGGGTGTCAAACTCGATTTCATTGAGGACTGCATCAGGGTTGTGTTTGACCTCAGGGTGACCGGGAGGCAGCTCACCATCACTTGTGTTGGGGGCACCTGTGGTGGCCAGAGTGCTCTGCCAGCGAAAATGGAGGTCAGGAGGGAGAGGCACCGTGGGCCAGTCCTTCGCTGTTCCCAGGGCAGCTCCACAGGCTGGATCTAAGCACCCCAGATCTGGCCACAGGCCTTGAGTTTGATAATATAATGAAATGCAGTGATGAAAAGAGGAAATAATTTAAGAATATTAGTATATTGCTATAAACGGTTCAAAGCAGATGCTACTGTACAGGAAGTTTGTCATCCTCAGGGCTCCTTGGCAATATAATCCAAGCAATATGATCCAAAAAAAGATCCTTTTTTCATGTCTAATGCAATGAGCATTCATCACTGACAATTACCATATAACTTATTCTTCCTCTTTTACAAGAATCCTATGGAGTAAATTAACCTGTAAAAAGCACAAAGTTGTCCTATGTCCTGCTAACAATTTCTATATCCAACTAAGGATCTGAACCTAGATTTCTGTAATATACTGTAATCTATTCAACTTTTCTCCACACTTTTGGTGACCTCTCTCAGGTGGTCAAAACATTTTTTTTACAGGAAATGGAAATTATTAAGATACTTTTCTGTCAGGTTTCAGTCCAGGATTTAGTACTGAGGCAACTTCTATGTGGCCACACATGTAGAAGACCTGTGACGGAGCTGGGATGGTTATGGCATATCCATCTCTGTGCTCCTTAATCTCTCAACAACATTCAATACCATCAACAACTGTATTTTTACAGCTAGCTCTATGCGTTGGGGATTGGAGGCATTACTTTTATCGTGGTTCTTTTCCTTTCTTCAGGGGCAATTTTAGCCTCTGTTGGTTAGTGGAGAAAAAACATTCTCTAGGCTCTTCCTGTGTGAGATGCCATTGTGTTTTACTCTCTCTCCCCTCCTTTTTAACATCTACATGAACCTGCTAATGAGATCATCTGCCGATTTGGGGTTCATCTGCTGGTTTGGGATTCAGGGTTATCCATATACTGATGATATCCAATTATATCTTTCAACCTTCGACTAGCCAAGTGAAACTGTCAAATTTCTATTCCAGTGCTTTGAAGCTGTGTGGGTTTCTGTGGAGTGGAACCATCTCAAACTTAATCCTACCAAAACTGAGTGACTGTGGATGTTTGGACAACCTAAATCTGGGGCTATTTCAACTTTGATCTTGGATAGTGTACTACCTCCCCTTCAAGGTTAGTCTTCAATCTGGGAATCTTCCTAGGAAACAATCAGACAAGAGAGTCACTTAATGGTTACAGAAACAAATTTAGGATGGACTTCCCCTAATTGATCTAATGCAATGGCAAGAAGTTTCTACCTTAAAACTTTTAAATTTCTGTTAATGTGAGAATGATGATGTTATCCGTTCAGTTGTGCCTGACTCTTGGCGATTCTATGAGTCAGGTCTTTCCTCATTTTCCATCTGTTAAGGTAATGTTACAATAAAATAAAATTACCTCATCTAATTTTATTCATGTTTCCTGTCTAGTTTATTTGAGAGAACTTATAAGTCCAGAATGTGCTCACATAACATTGGTTACTAGTTTGCTTCTGGGTATGATTCAATATAAAGTTCTATATTGAATAGCACCTGAATAACTGAAGGACTGCCTTTCTTTTATATCTGCCTGGTCATTTTGATTTTGCACAGTTGGTGTACTCTGGTTCCTTCAATTAACCAATGCCATCTGTGGGCACACTGGAGTATAGCAATGCCTGCCCTTTAAAATGTAAGGTAAAGGTAAAGGTTCCCCTTGCACATATGTGCTAGTTATTCTAAGGGGCAGTGCTCATCTCCGTTTCAAAACCGAAGAGCCAGCGCTGTCCGAAGACGTCTCCGTGGTCATGTGGCCAGCATGACTAAACGCCAAAGGAGCACGGAATGCTGTTACCTTCTCAAAGGTGGTCCCTATTTTTCTACTTGCATTTTTTATGTGCTTTTGAACTGCTAGGTTGGCAGAAGCTGGGACAAGTAACGGGAGCTCACCCTGTTACACAGCACTAGGGATTTGAACTGCCGCTGAACTGCCGACCTTTCAATTGACAAGCTCAGCAATGAGGTTCCCTCAAAACCACTCTGCTATTGTTCAGAAGAGTCTTGAAGACCTGGCTCTTTACCCAGGCCATTTGCGAGGGAGAGTGAAAATTCTTCATCAGGCTTGGATTTTTTAAGTTTTTGATTGATTGAAAACCCAACATATTTCAGTCAGATACAAATTTGGCATACTCTTTAGGTACCAGGCTAAGATTTTCTTCAACTCCCAGGAACCTTTAAAGTGTGTTTTAATTTTATGTGCCTGCATTCACTAATAAATGATAGGGTTTTTTATATATATGAGAGTTGGGTGTGTTAGAAGAAAGGTCTTCTAACCATTGGATCCTGGTTTATTCCAACCAGGGTCCAATGGGCACATAGGACAACAGAGGAAACAGAGGAAACAATTGTTAGCTTAACAGATAGTTCAGCAATCAAAGATGGCCATCAGTTAAGGGCAGAGACCGTAAAATTTATGGGGAAAAATCTGTTCTTGGTTTGTGAGGTGTGTGGATATGTCTGCCAGTGT
This sequence comes from Pantherophis guttatus, assembly GCF_059756535.1. Classification (NCBI taxonomy): domain Eukaryota; kingdom Metazoa; phylum Chordata; class Lepidosauria; order Squamata; family Colubridae; genus Pantherophis; species Pantherophis guttatus. The sequence goes on from NC_142063.1 coordinate 314,296,589, forward strand.
GTTTGAGAAATGCATAGGATCCAGTAGGGAGGAAACACAATTTCTTCATCCTGCAGGACATGGCAATCTTTATCCCATTGTGTGTCTAAGTGTTGAATTTGGTCCAGTGGTGGGTTGCCCCCGGTTCGCACTGGTTCTATAGAACCAGTAGTAAACCAGTGGGAGGCTCCGCCCACTGACCCCGACGTCATCAGAATGCTTCTGCGCATGCACAGAAGAGCACTCGCGCAGCCCCGTTGCGAACCAGTAGCAAAGGTAAGTAGAACCCACCCCTGATATGATTGATAGGTCTGGTGAGGAGGAGGAGGAGTTGTTGCATTGTGTGGAAAGGGGATTTCCATATCTTGAAGGGATTTTCATTGGTTAGGATTAAATTGCCGCTTCAGCAATTTCAACCTATGTGCCAACATTGGTGGAAAGATTTACGTTATTTTTTTGTTGGTGTTTTCTTGTTTGCAAATTCACTGGATCAGATTGGTCAGGGTTTGTGAGTAGAGTGGATGGCAAGGAATGGAGTGGATGGCATGAGGCATGGGATAAAGAAAATTTTGTCTCACAGGTAGTATACCATTTTAATAAATTAACAACTATCATAATTTTATTTTTTTACCAGCACTATTTATTAATAGATTTTGCAATTAAACATTAAACATTAAACATGAAAACATTGTTTTAATGTTCCCATAATTTTATCCTAACCTCATGTAATTGCCTAAAGATTTTTGATCATTGAGAGGCTGAGAACAAGCAAAGGAGCAAACAAATAAATGTAATTATTTATCTGTCCATTTGTCCATCCATCTATCGCTGAGAGGACATCTTCCATTCTGAGGACCACACTCCACACAGATGGCCTGTGGGAAAATTTTAATTGGGTGACAATCCTAAAAAAAAGCTATCAATCCGTAGGACATTTGACTGTCAACTAATTAATCCTATTATGTGCATAACACCATATGTAAAATGTCTAGTTACGTGACCAATAGTGTTTGTGAGTGCCACGTTATGAGGAAGTTGCGCAAGCTTTTGTTAAGAAACCACACACTGAACACACATATGTGCACACATATGTACACAGACCCAAAACCACAACATGAAGCATACCTTCAAGGTCAGCTCTTGACCTTGAGACACTACTAATACTTACTACAGTGCACATGTATATATGTACACACACACATTACAAATTTTGAATTGTAATATATTCATGTAAAAACGGGGCTGTCATCTCAAGCTTCAAGTTAGAAAGTTATTACTTTTAATACGCCACTACCTTAGGCCCGTACAGTTATGTAAAAGAAAAATAACCTTGTGTGACAGTTTAACATTGATCGATGGGCCTGCCAAACGCAAAGAGATAAATAAGCAGGTGATGAATAAACAGCACTTCAAGTAAAGACATTACGCTGCATGCATAAAACGACGCCAGGCACCTAGGAGCTGTGGGTGGCCGAAGGTTAGCCATTTCATGCCCACTCAGTAAAGCAGACTTAATCGCTTCCAATATTTTCCGTTAAAAAGCACGCTTAATGAGCCAATTTCACAAGCCCAGAGAAACTGATTATTATCTCTGAGTTCCAACAGAGTTGGTTGTTTTCCAAGAACCGGGTTTTCCTTGACGGGATAAAAACCTTTTTTTAAAAAAATGGCAAGGAAACAAGGTGGGGGAGACATAGGCCTAGCAAGAGCATTGGGCACTAGGTGGCACCGTTGCTCTGCCAACCGAAAATGGAATTTAGCCATAAACAAGCACAGTGAGACGTTGAATTCAAAATAAATGGTCTGTAAATTTTAAAAAAAGGAGTTTGAAGAAAGAACCTTGCTCAGTGACATGTATAAGGCTCAGATGCAAATCTCAATTTCAGCTATAAAAAAGAAAAGATTATGCCCATGAAATTCCACATTTTTAAACCTGAAAATAATTTCAGTTTTAACAAAATTTAATTAATTTGTTCCTTTTTGACAGAGATGGGTGTCCAGTACAATTGTAAGGAAATTCTTCAGATCTGTATTTCAAGACTCCTCAATGAAAATATGGGAGGGGGGAGACTCAGTATGTAAAAGGTTGTCAGGGACTTTGGATCATTGTTTCCTTATACAGAATGAAAAATCTCTCTCCATTTAAACTAGTATTAAATCCAGATTTGGGATACTCTCCAGCCTCTGAATGTTCCTTATATCAAAATTCTTCTAAACTAAAATTATAACCAAAATGTTGCCTCAAGAGAAATGTTAAATTCATTCCCTTGGTTTCTTTTTTCAAGTAAAGCATTTGAAAAAGTTCAAAAAAAAAAAATCTAGACAAGTTTCAGTAAGGTATTCTCCATTAGGCCTTTCAGTGGTGGGTTGCCCCCGGTTCGGACCAGTTCACAAGAACCGGTAGTAAAACCGGCGAGAGGCTCCGCTCACTGACCCGGACGTCATCATAGGTGATCTGCGCATGCGCAGAAGAGTGCGTGCACATGGTCACGATGCAAACCAGTAGTAAAGGTAAGTAGAGCCCATCCCTGAGGCCTTTATATGTCGGCCTAAAATGTTCCTCATTGGTGCCTTATATATTGGAAAAATTGGCTCAAGATCAGGCAACCCACATGAAAAGGATGGCCATGCATAAGACGGTGTGGAGAAGTCGTAAGGACAGAGAAGAGGAGGGAATATAACCATTCTTGAAATGGTAGTGTTGCATTCTAATTGAGAATACCTTCATTGGTAACTCAAGACAAGCTACTGGCTATCATCCAGCCTCAGGACAATAAAACTTTACCAGACTCCCTGAAAAAACACAACCTAAGTTTTAAAAGGCTTCTCAAGACTTAGCAGATATATTCAAGTTAGGGAGTTTGTTCTTTTGCTTGGTAGAATGCTTCTTATCCCATCTAAGTCTAGACTTTTCTTCTGGATGACTGATGTATTTCCAAAACAAGCTATTTTTATTTTCTAAGAACGTATATGAGATTTTTATGAGGCTTAGAGATAAAGGCAGTGATAGAAATTAGCCGGTTGCAGCATACCAATTTATCATTTAAAAAATCCTCCTTAATCTAAAAAATCAGATGGAACAGAGAATCCAGCAAGGAAAAAGGAATATTTTCTCAAGCATTCTCAGGATGTGAAAGAGGAATCATAAATTCTACTTTTTTATTCATGCAACTGTACAATTCATGCAAAGGTTTCAAGCTGATTTTCCAAAGGGTTTGCTTTCGTACAATAAATATCAAAAGCAGGTGACCCCAAATCTTGTGGCTTCAGTAAGTGGCTTCTAAAGTGCTCAAGAATTATGTCATTACATAACTTAATCTGGGAGAGGGGGTTGAAAGAAAGCATTGGGCTGAATTAATAATTGCTATTCCAGATTCTCTGGCTCCCCCAATTATTCCCATTTAGCTGTAGAACCAGGGCAAGGTATTAATTGCATTTTGGAACCATACAGCTGCAAACTCTGCAACTAATTGTAAAGGACTGAGCTTCTGTATTATAAAGTAGTTTTTGGCAAGATGTTTATTCTTTGCCTTTATTTACTGATTTGTGAGATTGTAAATATAGCTCACTTTTCACCTATAAGTAATTTTGAAACAGGTACAGTTGACCAGTCAACAAGAGGTTGAAATATTTTTGGGCTCTGTCAGTGGGCGTCCATGTTTAACCTCTATAATTGTCCCCATATATTTATAAAGGTCTCAAAAAATAAGATTTAGTTGTCATTTAGATTTAATTTGCAGGAGCCCAAATCAGATTTTTTTTTTTTTTTTTAGGAAAACATAAATAGGAAGAGGATGCATATTGGCCATCCTCATGGAGCTACTGTGTTTCCCTGAAAATAAGACCCTGTTTTATATTTTTTTGAACACCGAAATAGAGCTTGGCCTTATTATTTTGGGGTACGTGGAGCAAGATGGGACTCCTCTTGCTGTCTTACCTGATTTCCAGCTCTGTACTTAAATATTTTCGGGGAGGGCTTATTTTCGGAGGGAGGCTTATTTTAGCACATGCGCTCAAAAGCCCGATTGGGCTTATTATCAGGGGATGTCTTATTTTCAGGGAAACAGGGTAACTGGAAGTCATATACTCCTCTAATTAAATATACTAGTTACTAATAGTTAATAAGCATCAAAGAGGATTAATTATACATTTACTGAAAAAAAGGATAACATCCTTCAAGGATGATGGTTTGAAAGAGAAAAATTCACATTAGGGAACCGTTGCATCTTATGGACAAATGGTTAAACAGCTCCCTCCAGCTGCAAAGTTCTATTGGAAGAGTATTAAAAACCCACATAAGGTTATTGTCACTAGATACAGTTAGTCAATTGCTGCTTAGGAGTTGAATCACCCAGCAAATAAACCTCAACATATAATTAACTCCTCTATTTAAAAAAAATCAGATGGAAGCAAACTGTTGTTGGTTTCTAAATGAGTATGTGAGTTAATTAATTTTTTATGAATATTCATTGAAAAACTTGCATGATTTCCAAACTCAGCTCTTCAATTACTAATCAGCTAACTAAATAACTTGCCTGCCTATCAATCCCTCAGGAGGAAAGGACTTAAAAGATGGCCCACTCAGATGTGGGTTTCAAAAACAAAAAAAGAATAAGAGATAAGGAATTTAAAACTAAAGAAAGGGAGCACAAACAAGTTTGTAATAAATTGTTTCTTTGACTTTTGATGTTCAGTGTGTGAATTCTCAAAAGTAACATAGGTATGCAAGAGAAAATGTTGCTTCATTTGTGATTTTTGCACTTCGCAGTCACTGTTGAAGAGACAAGCTGGAAATGGCTTGTGGAAAAGAAGCTTACCTTGTTGTGTGTGAAGATAATTGCCTTCAAAACAACCAATAAAACATAGCCCCACAAGGTAGATCAGACAAGAAGTATCATATACAGTAGGTCGGGCTATTATTGTAATAGCTATAATGACAAATCTTGTAAGTTTAAATATGTTTTCCACACTCTCTTGCTTTCTCTTCATGTGAACTAGAAAGTGGCTTGTTTGAGACTTTTACCCAAATTAGTATCTTGGTTCAAATCCTGCTTATCTGACCACTGCCTTGGTAGTGCTCTTTCTCCTGTCCTTCAAGGCCATGCCCTATTCCCTCAGCACTCTTTTTTTCAACATTCTTGGTTAAAGTTGACCAGTTTGAGGTAATATCAGCCTACTACAAACATTTGTGGAAATTCTGAGAAATGATAAAAGAATTTCAGAAGCTTAGTAATGTATTTACTTTTGAATCCTTATTGGTGGGACCAAAAATGAGAAAAGGAATGAATATATAACACGGTTTCAATAAATGAAGAAAAGATTGATCTCTTCTATGATCAAATCACTATTCTTTGATAAATAAGAGGGTTTTAGGAAAAAGATATTCTCATGAACAATGATGACATGCACTCCCAAAAGGCATTCTGGCCCTTCAACTGGAAAGGTTTTCCCATCCGAAAGTAACATTTGAATGCTGCTCAACATTTTGCTTTGACCATTAACATTCAGAAAGACTAGGAAGCAGGGGTGAAATCCAGAAGGTTCTGACAGGTTCTGAAGAACCTTTCCCTGCCACACCACGAAGCCATGCCCACCAAGCCACACCCACAGAACAAGTAGTAAAAAAAATTTGGATTTCACCCCTGCTAGGAAGTAGATAACCTCTAGGATTGTCTTTCCCATAGGAAAGTGTACAAACATTACTACTGTTATTATTTTAAGATTTCCTGTTTAAAATTCTGATACCATATGATGGGAAGAGCCTGGCAACAATGTTAGAAACTTCTTGATTCTTCTTACTATGGGACACCCTTTTTACATACCATCAACTACTTTGTTGATAACTGAAAAGTGCTTTTTCCTCCACCACCTTTTGAACAATTTCAACTGGAAATACTTAAAATGCTCTTCTTCCATTAGAAAATCACCTTTCCCTATAATTGTACATCTAGAATGAAGCAGGCAGTTTGAGAGTAGTAGACTGCACCTACCCAAAGAAGTCAAACTGACACAATGTGTTAAATGATACTTTTGGCCTGTTGATTCATTTAATCCTGGCAGAGCTGGTAACTGCTATACTGTTGAAGATCAAGGCAGGTTTTTATAATGATGAGCGTATCCACTTGGCTGTCTGGGTTCATAAGGAATATGGGGGAAAAAATCTGCCTAGTAGCTCTCAATACAGAATATAGCGGACCAGTATTGGTCTCTTTTTATAGGCATGACTGAATGTCTGAAGGACATGACAGTTGATCACTGATCATATTAAAGACACACTAAAATTTGTCTTCCTATTTTTCAAATGATATTTCACTACCATTTGGAGTCAAAGAAGAGTATGGTTGTTAGAGTTTAGGGTTATGAAATGCCTGCAATAAAACAACCAAGCTCAGAGAGCACCAAGGAATCCATAGTTCTATAGCTTTTGATAGCTCCAATTCTGATTTACCATATATTGTACTGAGGACAGGTTTTTTTTCCATATTCATCTTATGTCCAGATGGTTGTGGGAATAAGCCCACTGCTAACAATAAAATGTTGCCTTGACCATCAAAAGCACATTTTTATGCTTTGTTTCTAAGGAAGTCTTAATACATTTAGCAAGCTTCTCTTGTATGTAGCATCATTGGCTGTATATTTAAAAAAGCACCAGCAATCCTTTATGCTTTCAGTAGTGTTTTGAATGTACATTTTTTATATTAATGATCTCACCAGGAGAAGGGAGGTGGAAAGTGCACTGAAAAAGCAGGATGGCCATATGGAAAAGACAATGAAGTTTAGTAATTAAAATTGAAAAGAGAAAGAACTATGCAGTAATTAGAACACTGATTAATCAGCTGATAATTTTATCTTGATTAATGCTGCTGCTTTTCCTCTTCTTATTGACCTAGGAAAGGTAGGTTTAGACCAATTAAATATAAATTATTCCTTTTTTTACATTCCAGACAGATTCCAAGCTTTCGAATTTCATGCTCCATGTAAAATCCATCAGGGACTGCCTCTGTCTAAGCAGATAATCCAATAACAAGAAAAAAGTAACCCAATGCAACATATAAAGCCATCCTGATGCCCTTTAGAGGGTTGTCCTAAAGCCCCTGTTATGCCAGCCAGCCAGTTGGAGACAGTTTTAATATATATTACAGAGCACTCTGATATTATAGTGCATACCATAGTATTCAGAGAAAGTTCTATATATCCCTACCAAATTGTTACTAAAAAGCTTCTCATAAATTTTTCCAACATAATTTAACTTGGGGGAAAGTCAATTCAGTTTTGATCAACTTAAGGAAGGATCAGAAGCATCAATGCTTTTCTAGTTTGTAGCTGAATTTCAAGTAAAACAAAAATCAAAATGTATCAGCATACATTTGCTCACAAGGAGATACAAGAAATTTTAGAAAAAGTCAAAAGAACATCTATGAAAGTAATAACATTAATATTGATACTATCGCTGGGTCAATTCTTTTATTTATTTTTTAAACTTTATATTTCCATGTGATAAAAAAGAAAATATTTTGCTTTTATTTGTGTGTGTGTGTGTGTGTGTGTGTGTGTGTGTGTGTGTGTGTGCACTTTAATTATGAGATGGTCAAGGGGTATATATGAATACTTGTTATATGTATATGTGTGTGTGTGTATTCTCAATTAAATTGCAAGAGTTATATTTTGAGGAAATTTATCTTATGGAAATTAGTAACCAGAGGCACCCATGGAAACTACAAGAGAGATGGAAAAATCAATAATAAGCAAGTAATGGTAAAAAAACCCAGCCAATAGATAAAATTAAGGTACACAATTCTTGCTCGTTAGTGTAGATAATACTGGACTAGCTGGGCGAGTGTTCTGATTGGGGGAAAAATGATTTATTAGAGGTTTTCTGATGTCTTTTTTAAGCTGCCAAAAGAACAACCCATCTACTGACAGTTTGCACAACACAGAAGCTATGTCATATCTAACCTGACATATGGTCTTTCTTGCCTTGGCATTTTTCCAGAGAAAGAAAAATTAGATGTTCCTTTGAAATTCATAAAGTCATTGGTATTGTTAAAACATCAGGAATAGCACTGTAATATCTGCAATCAATCATGAATAATAGGACCTCTGTTAATTCGCAACCTATTCATGATCAAATGAACTAAGTGCAGGACCTAGGAGCAGGCACAAAGACATTCATCCATTGGTGAGCTTGCAGGGTGAATACTGAATGGCTAACTTTTCAGCAAGTTATAGGAACACAGCATTAAATACATGGCCATAATTAAGATATTTAAAAGAGGAAAAGACAGCTTGAAAGTATTCCAATTTCATTTAAACGTCTGTCATAGAGGGTTAGGAAATGGACGGTCTGGAAATCTTCAATTGAGAAGATTAAAAAGTACCATTTAATCCTTTTACATGTATATTCTGAATTTGACATGCACGCATGTCCTAGGGAAACTTTTGAGGTTGTGTATAAGGACAACTTGTGTAACAAATCAGTCTCACGGGAGTCTTTTTCTGTCTATTTTTAGAATACATGGTTAAATTTCATCTCATAGATCCTTTGTATTTCCATGATTACAAGTGGTATTATTTTGCCTAGTCTGTGTCAAAGCATTCATGCATATAGACAAACCAAATGTTCTTTTCTGTTAAAAAAAAATAGAAATGATTACAGACGTTTTGTTAGAAAAGTTTTTAGTTTAAGTTGTAGAGGTCAATAAGATCTTGGAATGTCCCAGCAGCTACAATTAAGCCAGATTTCTTTTATCAAGAAAAACTTTGTTTATTTAAAATCAATAAACTATGTACATTTTAAATCACAGAACATTGTATCTTGGTCTTTATTTATTTCTGAGGTAAATGTGCCTGGAGCATAATCCCTTCTCCTATGTGTCTCCCCTGTGTCTACCCAGTATGTGTGGCTAAAGGGGGTCATATTTATAGGGTGGCTAAGCCACTCCCCCTTCAGTCCCTTAGACAAAATGGAGGGAAAGTATAAACACAAAACCATCCTTCCAGTGTAGACAGTATGGTTCAGTAGCACTGTTTCAGATAATTATCTGACACATTTTTCACAATTTCAGAATGGATTCATAAGCCATAAAAGCCATAAAAAAGCTTCATGAATCCTGAGCAGAATGTACCTTCATGAATATAAAAAAATAAATAAAAATAAAACATAAATAAAAACATCCTTGTTGGTATCTAAATTCCAAAGCACTAGTGTATCTGAGTATCACATGTTGTCTGTTAATTTTGAATACTGGGCTACTTAAAATACAATCACTGCAGAATGGCACAGCAAATGATTTGAAGGCAGACAACCTCAGGCTTAATAGACAGCAGTGCTGTTTCTTTTTGCAAGACGATTCCTGATTCTCAGAACATGGTGTGGCACCTTTAATTCTGGAAAGAAGAGGCCATCTGCAGCCTCTTCTCACCTGTATAATATCACTTGTAATCATAGAAATTTGGAGAGACAGTAACATTGAACTTAACCGTTCCTCAAAAAAAGACTCTTGTATGACAAGTTCTCCCTATACACAACTTCAATATACTTCTGAATATTTTCCCTAGGACCTGAGTCCATGTCAAATTCAGAAAATAAAAGTGTTTTTATCTGTAATCTATATTGTACTGTCATTTCCTTAATGAAAGAAACTCGTAATGTAAAACTGAAAACTGCCACATATAACCCAAAGAATGTGCAGGTTTGCTAATATGTAGAAATTCAGTTGCAAAAAATACAACAGATTTATAAAGGGAGAAAGTGACAGAAAATCAGCCTAAGCAGACTGAATGGGTGTGTATGTGGAAAAGCTGAATCCAAGCTGAACAATCACACAACAGTTATAATTTTAATCTGATTCTAAAAAGAGACCTCTTCACAAAATAACTATGCTTTTCAACCTTCAGGGAATGAAGCCAAAATCTTTACTAAACCCCTAATATTTGTGACATTGGGTGTAAAAATACAGAAAAGAATGTGTTCCAACAAAGAATTGAAAATGCTAAGAATAAATTGAGATAACTGCTTTCAAAGGAATATGAGAACTTTAAAATTTCTTTATAACATTCAGAGATACCCTCTTTAGTTACATAATTATATACTCAAGGCTGATAGGTCAAGGTAGCTTTGATCAGTCAAAATGATTGTATTTCTCTTTCTTTTCACAGGAGTGAATGAAGTGGGCGCAACATTGATGCAATGAGGGGGTTTGTCATTCAAACTTTATCATTCATTAATACATATATTAACAATTCATGGTAAGTGATTTATATATTATGATTCCACATGGTGATGAAAAAGTTGATATTTGGAGCAAAAATATTCTTTATTCCAATATTTAGCTATCAATTTGCCAATATTTAGTAAGACAGAAAAATTAGCTGCAAGGAGCTGCACATTCTCATCTGGATTTGACAAACAATGTTTTATTTTTTTCTAGAAGTACTTGCCTTTGTTGTCAGCTTTCATACATACCTTACTAATCTATCTTTCCCTTCATTTCTCACCTCTTTACTTATACTATTTATAATGTTTAGTATTCATATTATACATTAAAAAATCTCCACTATTTTCCCTTCTTATTTCCACAGCTTCCTTTTTGTTTCTCAATCTAGCCTATCTTTCCTCTGTGGGATTATATTTTCTCATTACTGTTTCAATGAGTTACATTCTTGATTTTACAATTTACACTAGTTGACTATATATTGCGGAGTTGGTTATAGAGGCCGGAGGGAGAAAACATACATACTGTTGGTTGTATTTGCCTCTACGTATATTAAAAATGTTAATAGAAAGAAGAGAGAATAGCTTTCCAATTCAAAAAGGATGAAATTATTGACCAATGCAAAGGACAATTTAAAGACGAAAAGATGAAAGACACATTACAAAATAATTAAAAATAATCACCCCTTAGGACTGTGATGGCGAACCTATGGCATGTGTGCCACAGGTGGCACGCAGAGCCGTCTCTGCGGGCACGCGAACCATCACCCCAACTCAGATCTGCCACACATGCGCATGCACCTCCTGTTGGCCAGCTGGTCTTTCGGTCTCTGCTGCGCATGTGTGCACATGCACGGGGGGCAGGGCACATGGACGGGGGGCGCTCTCATTGCATTTGGGGGGTTCACGTGCACGCTTTGGGCACTCAGTGCCAAAAAGATTAGCCATCATTGCCTTAGGATGTGAAATTAATGTGAAACAAGAAAGTAAAGAGAAATTATTATTACCCTCCTCATTATGTAAAGAGACAGCCATTCTGGAGACCCTTGAAGACAATATATGATCTTAGATGGCAAACAAACATGCTGAAGAGGTAAACCAAGAAACTATTGTGCTTTCAGACTCCTACTGGTCTGGGTATTGAACTGAAAAATAGATTCAGAGAATTTTACAAGATATACCACTGAGAGAAATGTAAGTGTCCCAATTTTAAGGCAGCACAACCACGGGAATATTATTTTTTCCAAAAGCCGCTGGTTTTTGTGGAAAGACAAAAATGGATAGAGTATTAAGCAAAACAGTGAAACATAATGAAGAAACAAATAATATGACATATGAAGAACAAGCATAAAACAGAGGAAAAAAATCAGATTACATTAAACTATAATGAGGTAAGATTTCGGCAAGCAACAAGCTCTTCACTATTAGTTAGCTCTTCACTAACTCTTCACTGCTAGAAGCAGGTTCTCAGCCCTAATATATTAACTGAAAGCCTCACCCATCAATGTTTGCAAAATATAAATAAGCATCCATTGAGTTAAATGTAGCTGCTGCTTAAAGAGTTTAGAAATTCTATTATATCTTTCTTAAGGGTAAGGGAGGTGGCTCTCCAAATTAACATTAATGAAGTCTCATGTCAAAGCAAACAAAGGGAGAAACAACAATCAAAACTTTTGAATTTTGTACTATTTCTATCAATCAAATCTGTTTTAAAGTGCCGCAGATCCTTGAATGTTAACATTGTCAACTTCTATATCTACAGAAAATAGAAACCATGACTGATTTTTGTTTAAAATGCACAGGGTATATTTTATTATTTTGCAAAGAAATTGCAGTTCCTGTTTCCAGATAATTCTTGATAATTTCACCGAATGCTCCAGAACAGCATCAAACATATATAACAGTTTAATTATTCTTGAGAAAGATACCTCAATATAGACCTTTTTTAAATAATTAGCTGATGTTCCTTAGCAAGGTTTGTAGTAGTTCAAGAAATTTGATCAGATGTCATTTCTCATATTTTCTTCCACACTGTTAATGTTCTCCACTTTTATCATTATTGAAGTCTCTTCTTGGCAGTTCCCTCGGATTTAAAAAAGAAAGAAAGAAACCTCAGATTTCTGGCTAACTGCATACTATCAAATTTTTTAAATATCTCCACCTACTTATACTAGGAATTAATTCCAGTCTTAGCACTTCATAGATTCAATACTCAGGCAGAGTTCTGCTATTGTTTTCTTCTATAAAGCTGCTACAATTGTCCCTAATCACACTTATTTTATATTTTTATACAGCCGCAACAGCATGTTTCACAGTCAGGATTATTCTCCACATTGTTGTCTGCAGTCAAAGTCACTCAAAGAATCCTTATGGTCCTAGGCTAAACATATATAACAGCTTCCTTACAATAATGGCTGAGAATCCCAGCATTTCTCGCCTAACGTAAGTAGTTAAAATAGATAGGGTTTTTTTGTGTATGTGTGAAAAAAGTTGAAATAAAACTTTTTTAAAAGTTCAAGTGAGAAATGGGGAAAAGGTTGAAAAGGACTCCCCTACCGTCTAACAATATTAAAGTCAGCCTCAAATTTACAAGCGTACTCAGCCACATCAAACACGCTAGCTTCAAACACACGGACCGGCTTCAAACCCGACAACTTCAAACCCGGAAGCTTCAAACACACGCGGCAGCTTCAAATGTGGTAGCTTCAAACATCCTTATGGCAGCCATTTTGCTCACGCTCAAAAGAGCATAACCTTAGACACCTTAGGCAGACACCTTTTCCACTAGGCTACACAGAGTCTTTGTTATAAGAAAAGAATTATTGGAATTTGTCGACGTTAAATTAGCCCATAGAGGGAGCTCACATCGTCCCACAAATGTACAATAATTGGAACATACTGTAATTTAAAACATATTTCTATTAAGATCTCTATAGAGAGGCTATGAGAGGTCAACACTGAGAATTTCTTACTTCATATCAACCTCTGAATGCCCATAAAATTTAATTCAAATTAGACCCCATTGGCCACGTACTTTGTAGTTTCACCCAGAAGTAGAGAATTTGATTACATATACTTCAAGATAAATCTCAATTCTTATCATTATTATTTGCATGTAATGCTGAAACATGCAAGACTACAATGAGAATAAAGTTATAGTAATTGGGATTGCCATGACAATGCTCTTGATCCATTGTTAAAGTTTCTCTAATACAGCTCTTTCTACAGCTTTCCTAGTCTAGCTATTTTATCTTGCCATGCCCTATATTGCATGCTGAGCTTTATATATATATAAAAATTAATGTAACGAATGCAATATTTTTTTACAGAACCTACAGACACCATAATCCTGAAGATACATGGGAATCACAGCAGCATAGGAAACAAAACATAGCATCAGAACAATAGGAGTCTTAAACAAAAGGTTAAATAACAACTAAATAAACTAAAATGGGTAATAACATGAAATATTTAAAATAGTTAATAAACAAAAGAAATGAAATAAAAATATAATTCCATACAAAGCATTTTATGCTCATCTGAAAATTATTTTGGAATACATAATAATTCCATTTTGTGGTTAGGATAAAGAAAATCACAAGCACCTCTGTTTATATCTTTATGGAGATGGAATGATTTCCTGTAATGACTAAAACATCACTGTAAATTTGAACTATTTATGCATTTTCAAGTGCCTTCTATCTCTTTTCCCCACCCTTTTAGTGGAAATGGCTTTCTGCTCCTTTATTTCCCACATCTATATGATTATTTGAATTTGGTTTGGAAGTATCTCAATGTGTCACAAGAATAAATGACATTTGAATATATGAGGAATATGAAGGGTGAATGTTTCTAAAAGTAAAAGGTGTTACAGGGATTGACCTTCAAATCTATTAACAATAAAAAGTAAGTAAAAAGAAAAAAATGCACAAAGAATTTCCTGGTTTAATATGATATAAAATTTCAAAGTCAAAAGTGTAATCACCAGATATAAGAAACACACTATTGTTTCAGTCTTATGAATACTGCTACTTACTTTAGGATTACACAACATTTCACAGTTTTTCTCCCTTTTGGGCATGGACAATTCTTTTTTCTTATGTCTTTAACTACATTATTTCAAAAGTTCGATATTTGATTGCTTTAAAATTCTGCATTCAAGTCAACATACCTGATGGCCATGGTTTTTCATTTTCATATATTTTCCCTACAATGGGCTGGTACTATATTCTCAATTTTCTACTTTGCTCTCACAGCTTTCTGTCTCTTTTGTCCCCATCAGTGTTTAATTTGATTTTGTTTACAGATGTAGCAGCATTCTTAGTGCCACGAAATAGACATATTAGCATCCTTTTTCTTGTGAGACCATTATTTCAAAATAATCCAGTTATCAATTCTATATATCATTTTCCAGTAATAGAAATAATAATTGCTTATTCAATTCCAAAATATACTGTTCCAAAATATACGGTTGCATTTTAAAGTTTTTATTGGGAAAGGAGAATAGTCTAAGAATAAAATAAATTAAAATAGTAAAAATGAACGAAATTTTCTCCATGTTGTTTATTTTGCAACAGTTTTCCTTCCTTCCTATTTTTAAAGTCAAAATGGAAGAGGCATAAAGACAAAACTTTAAAAATCAGGATAGAAGGTAAAATATTCTCTTACTGGATTTTAATGAGTAATTTCTTTTTTATTCTTGTTTAAAGATCCTAGATATTTAGATGTTCAAATTTAAAGAAACCTGATTAAGATTTCTGTACTTTTTTCTGTTTTGTGATATGTTGTTTTTCTATTTGGGCAAATTATTGGAGGAGAAATAGCATTACTACTATGATGACCAACATCGCCACCGACATTATATAAAAGATACAGCAACTTAGAATCTAGGAAATACGATATAAAAGAAATGGATGTTATAGAAAGAGAATGATTGAGATAAAAATGATTGATTGGCTACAGGAGGAGTATGTTCTGGGAGAAAATATCACAGTGACAATTCTTAAACAAGGTAATAAAAGAAGTCATCTAATTTCACCTTTCCTATTGATTAGTAGTTGTTATTGGAAAAGATGGTATCACATCCTAATGATGTCCTGCTAGTATTTAAATAGGCAAAGGATAATATTAGTTGCATATATGTTAGAATTTCCCAATCAGTTCTTCCCATAAGATTTGTTTGTTTACTATGTTTCTATTATAGTATAGTAATATTTCTGGTAGTAGTGTTCTAGTATTTATTACTAGATGAAGATCTAAGGATGATCACGTTTATTCTTAAGTAAGCAGATGTTTAAGCATACAATAAAAAAGATTTTTGAATGGTAAGGATTACACTATATACTGTAACATGTTGCTACCAAAATTAGTACATGATGAAATGAAAAAAATCCCTGAAATTGTACTAGGCATTCTTTTAATATTACGTTATCTTTCCAATTTCAAATGAAGTTGACATTTTTCAATTTCGGTTTTAATTTTGTTTGGATTGATGGAATGGGTGGAATGGGCTTTCTTTACATATAATTTTGTATGTTTATAACTTCATGGTTTTGCATAAAGTTATATCAAAGCAGCAATATTGATACAGTTCCAAGGTCACAATGAACAACAGGACAAAAGGAATTGGAAGTTAATTAATCAACAAGGCTTGTCCTGTAATTTATAGACAGAAATGTTTGTTGGGCATTCTCATTATAATAGTGTTTAATGTTACATTAGTGCTGCCTACAGTTTTTAAAAATAATCTATGCATCCAGAGCAAACCATAGACTCTACATCTAGAATGCCATGAAATAAGAACAAGAAACAAAACTCTTCACTTTCAGGGGCATATTAAGAGCTCCGCTCCATTTATTTTTTGAAGTGTCCAATGGAATCCAGTTTCAAAATTAATTCAGTTTTACTAGTTATTTATTTTGTAACACAGCCATGTAAATTAATTCATTTTGTGATCCAGCTATATAAATCTGAACATCAAAATTCATAAGAAGGAATCCTCATTTCTCTATTCTCAGGATTTCCAACAAATTCTCCTTCCTTTTTTTTTATTTCTAACTTTTTGTTGAGATGTGTGGCTATAGAAATCAATGAATGAATGAATGAATGAATGAATGAATGAATGAATGAATGAATGATAAATTGCTCCTCCTCTGAGCTTCCTATTTTATGCTTTCCTTTGTGATACTGTAGAGTTCCTTGCTTCTTTCCTTCAAATATAATTCCGATGATCAATTTTCTTTAATTAATGTGCTTAGTATTTTAGGTGATTCATTATTCTAAGACTATACCTATGGAACACTGGGAAAGGAATTAACTAAAGGGCTTCAGGGAGAATTGTCTGTTTCTCAAGAAGAGCCATCTTCAGAGCCACAAAGATAGGCAAGTTAAAAATGCTTAGTCCCTTCATCCTCTGAAGCATCTTTAAATGTGCCATTTAGTCTTTCCCTTTATTCCTTGGTGAAAAGATCTCATTTTATGGAATGGTGCTTGCAGAGTTTTTGTACGCAATCTTCAGATCTTATTTCATTAAAACAATCAGTAAAATGTTGATCATTTATACATTTTCCTGAGTTCTGTCAGAATTTTTTATCACACTAAAAATAGAAAGCTCTGTAGAAAGTGATGAAATATTGATGCCAGTGCAACATATCTCCTTAGAATTAAAAACAAACAAGTAAACAAACTATGGATGTAAAATCTAAATGTGTAGCCAAATAGCAAAGCTGCAATGCTTTAGTCCTCATGTATTTGAAATTATTGGCTAATCCTGAATATTGGTAATGGTATGTGGAAAAGATCTTGGGAGGCAGGGCAAAAAGATGCTGCCTAGGGAATGGATAGATAACAGACGGCATAGCCTGCAGCTGCATAATGGGGGTGAGCAAGAGGTTTCTCAGACTGTAAAGAAGATGGTGGGAGATTTCAGACTGATTCTGTTAATGTAGCCTTACACTAAAGTAGCATGAGCTCATCTGCTTGTGTTTCCTCTCTGGTCAATCTGGTAAGACTGATAATACTTTTTAAATCTGCAGGCCTTTAAAGTTTTATCTGGGTGTAAGTTTAAATGGAGTTTATACAACAGATTTTTTTTAATGTTATTGCTTTGTAAGCAGAGCTATGTGAAAACATCTTCTTATAACTTTTAAGGTAGAAGAGGCATTGGAGGAAGAGGAAGATGGGAAGTGTTCCTTGGGGATTGCTTTTAGTTTAGCTATAGAAACACTGTATCCCAACATCTTTTTAATATGTCCCAAAGATGCATACTCTTGTCCTTTTTGTATGTCATAATGAACATACCAAACAGGCAGAATTTGCGACACAACAGTGTAACCAGGGGTGAGATTCTACTGATTTGGGCCGGTTTAGGCAAATTGGTAGCTCCAATGATCAGCTGGGATCAAACCAGTTTACTCCAATGATCAGCTGGATCCTCCCGCCCACCCCTGCACTTTACTTACCTTTATTTCTTTTGTTTGAAGCCCAGCTGATTGGTGCGGCAGAGTGGATTGCCGCATCTCAGGTGTTTTACTCACTGAGGCTGTAGTAGAAGGTAAGTTTTAGAGCTGAATTCAAACGCACTGCACACACGCTCAGCGAACCAGTTGTTACATCAGTTGAATCCCATCACTGAGTGTAACTCTGTTTTTTATCATTTTTGTCAGATGTAAATGCCTTATTCTCCAATGTGTAAATAATGTATATATGGAACATCAGAGGTTAACTTATTCTTTGGACTTTAATGTATTCATAACTTACCACTCCCATTCCTAGCTCCACCCCTTGTATATATAAGGAGCCACTCTCACCATTCTCGTCGCTTCTACCTTGAATATTCAGTGAATATAGAATGCCTATCATAATTAAAAAGAAATATATTTAAAGCTCTAACTCCTATTATCTTTATTGAGTCTGATCCTGAAAATATTGCAACAAGCTGGTAGCAGAGGATGGTTAATTGACTCAATAAGTAATTAAAAATGTCCAAGAAAGATAGGCCCAACACCAGGGCCTACAGCAAAGAAATAGAAACTGATCAAGAGATGGTCAACGAATCCACCAATGCGATTTCGAGAGAATCCGAAGAATACACCACTGAAGAAGAAGAACTAATGAGTGAAAATAATGACCAGAAAGAAATCGAAATAGAAAATAACGAACTCAGGTCAGAGATATTAAAGATACTAAAAAGCCAAAAGAATGATGAAAGTCTCATCGCGGACCTCCAGGAGATGCTGAAGAACAGCGGAGCAGCGAGAGAGAAAAACGTCATTAAAGAAAAACCCAAAGATCAAAAAACCGTAAGTGAGATGACTACTGAGAAAATAGTTGTTAAAAAGAAAAGATGTGATCCCGCGCGAAATTTTGAATGGCAGCCATCTTGGTTTCAACGAACTTCAAAAGAGAATGAAGCAGAGCCAATCAAAACGCTCAGTTCAAAATTTCTGGCGCGAAAAACACTATCAGACGAAGAAAGTGAGAAAGAAGTCTCAAACTCTTCAGATGATCCAAAATCAGAAAGTGAAGACGATTTAACAAAATCTCAAGTAAAATCAGCAATGAAAACGCTTTTTGCTGCTTTTGGGCCAAGACTGAAAATTACCAAGACATCTACGAAGAAGCAAGAAATCAAACCGGCGACTCAAGACCTGCACGCTCCCATCCTGACTTCGAAAGCGACGACGCCCGAGCCCAGAGAGCCATGCCGATTTCGCCCTACACCACAGACAAAATCGAATACCAACGCACACAAAAAGAAGAAAAGAACCGTCACCACCACCAGAACCCCAAAAACCGAGCCAGAGACCGACTCATCTGAGGAGGAGCGGATCGAGAGAGCTGAAAGGGAGAGAACCTTCCACGACGCCACCAAAGAAGAAATGAGCAACGCGCATGTACGAAACTACGTAGACGACCCAGAAGGACTTGAACTGGCCAGAGAACCGCGCAGACTCATCGCAAGCATCCCAATGCCGTTCTGTAATTTCCTGCACTTGAGAGATCACGGACTGCCCCAGGTTGTAAGTAATGGACAGAATAATGTAGGTAACTTACCCAGTGACTTCCCAAAACTTAGAATTGATGGCATTAATTTACAAGAGTGGTACCAACAGCTTCAGGTTATTTTCATGAAAGAAAATTTACTATTCTTTATAACTAGCCCTCCAAGAAGACCTTGGACTTTAAAAATAGATTGTTTACATCATAGAGCATTTTTCATAATAATATCTAGCGTGTCTCCTGCAATGTATCATAGCATCAAACCAAACCTAACTGTATCAGAAATAATTCAATGCATGTTTAATCTATTTCACAGCGATAGCGTAGCTACAACCACAAGAATGTCTAAGGATTTCTTTTCCTCTAGAGTAAAACCAGGGGTTTCTATAAGTGAGCATTTGATAAATCTAAACAAAATGAGAGCTGAGCTACAATTGAGGGGGGAAGTGATTTCAGATCAAACAATGAAAAGTGTTATTATCAATTCACTTGATCCATCATGGGATAGCTTTATGTCACACTTAGATACCATTAATTTGGGATATTTATCCATAGAAAGTCTATCTAACAAATTGATAGCAGAAGACAATTCAAGAAAAAATCGATCCAGTAACCAAACAGACCACAAACCTTTTAGGAAAGTAGTCTTTCAAGATAAACATAATGAGGCCTTTAGATGCTACAATTGTGGATCCAGGGAACATAGTAGAAGAGACTGCCCCAAAGTCTCAAGAGAGAGACATAGACCAGAATATAGGAGCAAATATAATTACAGACAATCTTCCACAGATAGACACAAATATAGAAGCCCACCAAATTACAAAGAAGGTAGAGGGGGTAGAGAAAATTCAAAAGAGAGGAAATCTGGGTCACTGAATGGGCTAAATAAACAAGACAGCACCAGAACACAGCAGGATGAGAATAACAATTGGCTTATTGATTCTGGTGCAACAAATCACACCACCAACAACAAAAGTATATTATCTTCATTTATAGAAGATAAGTTTGTGATAAAGGTAGCTAATCAAGAAAAGGTTCAAGTACTAGGCAAAGGAAATGTGACCTTGCCTGGTCTAGGGAAAATAGAGGGGGTATTATTAATCCCAGAAATACCTCACAACATACTAAGTGCCATAAAATTAAGCAGAGAATCTGATATCAATATAGTTTTCTCAAAGGGGAAAGCAACTATAGAAAAGAACAAAACAAATGTAGGTACTGTAATGATAAAAGGAGGTCTACCCTATCTGATAACTATAGAAAGATGTTTACATAACATTGATTCAAATATGGAAGATTGTATTGAAGCAGATGATGAAAATGTCAGTAACAGTGACAATGATGAGTGTAGAATAACTCATGATCACAAAAATACATACAAGGAAAAGAAACCAAAAATAGGTAAACCAATTCATGATGAGTGTGCTCACATCTTACACAGGAAGTTAGGACATGCAAGCTTTCCTGTAGTACAAAAAATGACTGAACACGCAGAAGGTGTCAAAATAAAAAATTGTGAAAATTATTTGGAATGCTCAGTATGTAAGTCCACCAAACTAAAAACCAGTCCCAGACCAAAAAAATCTAACAGATCAACTAACAATATTTTTGATTTGGTACACATGGACTTAGTTGGTCCATTAAGTCCCTCAATTACCTATAGAAAACGTTACTTCCTAACAATAGTGGATGACTACAGCCGATATGGTTTTGTTTACACATTAAAGCACAAGGATGAAACATTTCAGAAATTTAAGGAATTCTACAAACGTATAGAAACACAACATAATATCAGAATAAAGCAAATTATGACAGATAGGGGATGTGAGTTCATGTCTAAAGAATTCTCCCAATGGTTAAAGGATAGAGGAATGTTACATTTCACGTCCAATCCTTTTTCTGCATTTCAAAATGGAGTTGCAGAGAGGAAAAATTCCACACTACAAACCATGATTAGGTGCACATTAGAGGATGCTGGTTTAGGCAAACAATTTTGGTCAGAGGCATTACATTATTCGAATTACACTCAAAATAGAACCTGGTCCAGTATTGTGAATAAGACACCATATGAGGTGATGTACAATAGAAAACCCAAATTATCACACATGCACATATTTGGAGTCACTGCAGACGTACACATACCTAAACAATTGAGGAGAAAGGGAGAAAACGTATCCAGGAGATTAAGATTCATGGGATACGAAACTGGAACCAAAGGGTACAGATTTATTGATAGTAATAACAAATTTATAGTATCCAGAACAGCTGTGTTCCATGAACAGGCCAATTGGTCAAAATTGCACCTTAATGAAATATTTCCTAATAAATGTAAAGATACGATATCTTGCGAGGAAGGAACAACAGAAAATCAAAATATTAACAAAAGTAAGAACAAAACCAAAACTTGGACTAATAGTCAGCATAAAATAAAGACAGACACATTAACAAAAAAGGAAGCTAGATATTTGCATGATAACCATAGCAAGCCTGAAAGAACTATTAGAAACAATAGAAACCAAATACCAAATAAATACAAAGATTACATAATGCATATGAATGGAGAACAAATAACACCTAATACATATGAAGAAGTATTGAAACTTCCACATGAAGAAAGAGAAAAATGGGAACTAGCTATGGAAAAAGAGATGGAAAGTTTACAAGGATTAAATGTATTCACACCTGCGATCGCACCTAAGGATAAAACAATTATAGGTACCAGGTGGATTTATAAAATTAAGAACTTAGAAGGAGGCAATACCTTATACAAGGCTAGACTAGTTGCACAAGGCTATGCACAAAAATATCCAGAAGACTATACTGATACATATTCACCCACAGTGAGAACAGAGAGTGTCAAAACAGCCCTTGTAGTAGCATCTGCACTCAATCTGGACGTATTCCAATATGACATACAGACCGCATACTTACATGCAAAATTAGATAAGGAAATATATGTAAGAGCACCACACAGTCAATACACTAATAAGAACGAAATTTGGTTATTAAATAAGAGTCTGTACGGATTAAAGCAATCCGGCAAAAGATGGTACGATTGCTTGGTAAAAGTACTTAAGACCATGGATTTCAACGCCACCACTGCTGATAACTGTTTCTTTGTAAAAAAGAGTAATGATCATATTGAATTTGTATTAATTTACGTGGACGATATTTTATACATTGGAAAGCATAAAGAGAGCAGGGAAATCTTTGTAAATAAGTTAAATGAACACTTCTCACTGAAATCTCTGGGTAAAGTGAATAAATACCTTGGTGTGCAAATTAACAAAACTAAAAGGGGATTCAAACTTACACAGAAAGATAAAATCATCGAACTCCTAAACAAATGTAACTTAAATAATGCTAAAACCTGTGACACCCCTATGCAAACTGATTTCCTTAGAAACACTGATGAATCTTCCCCTGAGTTTAAAGACAACACATTTTACAGATCAGTTATAGGTTCACTCCTTTATATATCTAATTGGACTAGGCCAGATATTGCATTACCTCTCAATCTATTGTCAAGATATGTTAGTAAACCAACCTTGTATCATTGGGAAGCTGTCAAAAGAATTCTAAGATATCTGAAGGGTACATTAGATTTTTGTTTAATGTTGGAACCCAATAATGACAGAGAACCAAAAATTACTTGTTATGCTGATGCAGATTGGGCTGGTGATACATCATGCAGAAAGAGTACTTCTGGTTATGTTTTTCTATTGAATGATTGTCCAGTTTACTGGTATACTGGTAAACAAGAACTAGTAGCCACTTCTACTACAGAAGCGGAATATGTTTGTTTGTCCAAGGCTGCAAATAACCTTGTATGGTTCAATGATCTGATCACTGATGTTTGGAAGAAACCCACCTTACCATTTATTATGCATGAAGACAATAAAGCGGCCATTGAAATATCCAGATCCGATGCAATTGGACAAAGGTCCAGGCATATTGATATAAAGTTTAAGCATGTGAGACAACTGTCTCAAGACGGATTCATTAAAGCAATACATTGCGATACTTCTGAACAATTAGCTGACATATTAACAAAACCCTTACCTTCTAAACAACACAAATATTTAACTTCTAAATTATATGTATTATATTGTCCTGAATCAGAATGTAATTGGTGTTGTGTAACGAACCGGCATTTAGAGGGGGATTTGTCAGATGTAAATGCCTTATTCTCCAATGTGTAAATAATGTATATATGGAACATCAGAGGTTAACTTATTCTTTGGACTTTAATGTATTCATAACTTACCACTCCCATTCCTAGCTCCACCCCTTGTATATATAAGGAGCCACTCTCACCATTCTCGTCGCTTCTACCTTGAATATTCAGTGAATATAGAATGCCTATCATAATTAAAAAGAAATATATTTAAAGCTCTAACTCCTATTATCTTTATTGAGTCTGATCCTGAAAATATTGCAACAATTTTTCCCCTTGTCCATCCTCCACAGATGCCCTGTGATTATTTTAATGAAGTGAATAGTAGAACAGACTGCATGTTTTAAAACAAGACAGTTCAATGGTCTGTAGTTCCTGAACATGTTATTTCCTTTACAAACACCAAGGTCAAAGATGATTGTGCTATTTTCTGATTTCAAACTTCATGTATTTCATTGACAAGAAAGAGATGCCTCCCTCCCAGTTATTCTTCTACCTATTGCATTTCACACCTTCCTCCTTCTCCCTAAGGTTGTACTTTTATCAACTTTTATTCTCTGTTAATTTATTGAAAATCTATTTAGAATATCAATCTAAGTAAAGTATTTCATGACTGAAAATGTAATGTTTTTGTTTCTTATGGGGAGTTTGGTTCAGGAGAGGAGATCCATGCTTCTTGCCTCAAAAAGTAGCATTGAAGGACATACCCTATTTACCTGAACATCCCAAATTCTTCCCAGCTCATAACAGGCTGTTACCTAAATTTCACAGGGTCTTGTTGATTTCTTGGCAGTTCATATCTCATCCAGTTATAGGTGATGAAATAAAAGAGCTGTTTTAAGTTCAGCCTCACACCAATTTACACATGCAGTGAAAATTGCATGTGTACCAGTATGTCACATGCACGAAAGTGCAGAGAAGCTCAGTGTCACAAAGTTGCTTCTTTGCAGGAATTATGCAACAGTTAAGATGACCTTTTTTCTTTAAAAAAAATGTTTGCCCTAGATGAAATTTGGCAAACAAATAACTTTGCATCTCTTTTTGAACACTTATTGCCAGCTGTGGCTGCAGTTACATCTTTGAGTTCTGTGAAATCTGTTTCCTGTAATACTAGCTGACCACAATGAATAACTATGAAGCCCTTGTTTTACCATGCTAAGTAAAGTGGCATAATTTGCCAATACAGTTTTCTCCCTCTCCATATAGATTTCAGATTGCCCTCATAATCTCTTGTGCTAAAACCTGCATTTTCTTATGTCAATTTTCTTGTCCTACATACAGCTCCTAGTGTGAAGGGTTCAGTACTTACAATCTAGTTGCAGACTGTGTAAAATAAGAGATAGAAGATGAGGTACAAAAGGCATGGTGACCTTGACAGATCTTACTGTTATTAAGAAGAATTTCCGAGTGAAAAAAGATTTAAGAGTGAAAGAAACTTGAATTTCTGACTTTTTTTGCAGCTTTTGTTCTTTTGTGTAGCCTCTAAAAAAAAAGCATCTTCCTGTATATATCAACCTACTTACTGATCAATTGACTATTTTAATTCTTTAATAAAAGGCAAATGACAGACAATATGATTTACTTATACCTGAAATCTCAAGCACCAATTTCATCTGACAAAGTGGATTTTTAATACAGTATGATCTCCCTCAGGGTGTTCGTTCATATTAAAAGCTGTTGTGGGAAACAAGGTCAGAGCATAAGTTTCTTTAAGGTGATTTTGTGGGAACGTGTAATAACAGTTTTTATCTGAGGCAGATTTTATTGTTATTTAATGTCACTTGTTGTCCTGGGAGGGTGAATATCATGAAAAGTAGGAAAACAGTCTATTAAATAAAACAATAGCAATAAATCTTTACTATTGTTTTCCCTTCTATAGACTATTAGGTTTTAAAATATAATAATATCAAAAACAATACAAGTGAAAGGAGAAATACAGTCACACCCACCAGTTGTTCCCTTAATGCTGGCCGTTCAATCTACCCCATATTCAATATCTTTGCACTAAATAGAATATCTCAATATATTTACAAGTTTGTAGAGGAATACCATCCCCCCCAAACTCTTGCCCTCCAAATTTGACTAGCTATTCTAAGAATATGTTGTGGCCTGCCACAGGCCAGCAGAGCTGGCAGCAGATTCGGACAGTGAGGAGGTTCGGGAGGAACATGGGCCAGTCCTGGAGTCTGGGGAAGGCTCTGATGAGTGCTCTGTATCAGAGGCAGAGATGGGGCCAGGGCCGTATGACAGGTATCAGCTGCCTTTGGAGTCAGACATTAGTGAGGCAGATGAACAGCTGGAGCCTGTTCCCACTGTGCACATGTACAGAGTTGCCAGATGAAGGGAACAGCTAAGGAACAAGGGTCGACTTGGGAGTAAGGCCACAGGTGGACAATGAAGGGCCCCTCCCATAGGGAATAAAAGAGGAGCAAAAGGGGAGGGGTGTTTGCAGGAGACAATTAGTTCATTCCTGCATTCTTGCCAAGTATTGTGGTGTCTGAAAGATATCGGCCTGGCCACTCTCCAAGCCTGATAAAAGTCAGTAATCGTGAACTATTTTGAAAGACTGGGGGAGAGGAAAGACTTTGCTGGAGAGGAATTCACTGTAAATTAAATAAAAGAGGTTTATATGGACGAGGACTCGGCTTTGGGCTGCTGGGGAAGCCTAGGTCAGAACAGAATGGTACACTCAACTCAGTTGGGCAATGGGGAAAGGGTAATATAACTAGGAGGCCCAAACCAGTGGTGGGTTCCTCCCGGTTCGGCCCAGTTTGGTCGAGCCAGTAGTTTTGTTCAGGAGCTGGCCTCTCCCACCCACCCCCGCCTTATTCTTACCTTTTATTTCTTCTTTTTTAGCCCAGCTGATAGATGTGGCAGGGTGGATTGCCGCACCTCAGCTGGGCAGATTCATAACACGCTTGCGATCGCGATCGCGCACAAAGCGTGTTCATGAAGAGGCGATCATGCGCAAAGCGCATGCACAAAGAGAACCAGTAGTACAGCTGGTTAGAACCCACCACTGGCCCAAATGTAGAATTTTGATTAGCATGGAAAGGGTTCGCATCCACCTGTCTAACCCTTCTGTGTTGTTCCACCCAGTGCACAAATTTTGGCACTTGATTTTGCCAGTATTGGAAACAAAACAGAAGCAGTCCTGCTCCTCTCAGCTAAGAGAAAGGAGTTCCAACAGTCAGGTTACCTGAACTGCAAAAATAAAGGTATCTGCTTCTCCTCCCACATCATCACTTTCACCAATTTAGAGAATGTATTAAGTGGGCCCAAGTGTACAGTAATCAAGTGCAGAGGAACAAAATGATGTGCATGCATATATGAACGAATGCTCAGACAAGTTGTTCATTCTAATTCCTGATTGGGAAATGTTTCATTTAATGAGACAACCGTTTATGTATCTGCAGCTGCTAATGTTATGACAGGCAAGGAATTCTCAATAACCAGGAGGCACAGTTTGAACTATAGCTGACCAAGCCAAATGCTTCAACGTCCGTGGAAACCAATGAACTTGAAGAATTTCTTTTCCCCTCTACTAACTCGCCTTCTCAGTGTCTTCATTTTCGGACTGCTATTCCTCCAGGATTAATTATAAATAGTTATCTACTGATATCTACCATAATACATATTGCTTCCAAGCATGCATCAGTGAGTTCTGTAATAGCTTGTGTATATACTCAAAATGTAAAACAATATATTCATTGATAAAGCTCATGCTATACATTTCTGTGCTTGCTCTTAGATTTAATGATGCAATTGGACAGAGGTACAGCAAATGGGAGATAATGGATTCACACTGAATATTAAAATCCAAGCTGAAAGCAAGCATGCAACTCTTTGGGTTAAGGAGGTGGGGTGTTTTTTTAAAAAAAATCTACCCCACAATATTATCCATTTTCATACTTCTTGATTTAATTCATTTGTGAAAGATGCAGGTAGATATATTTGCCTTTTCCACTCTATATCAAGAGAATAAAACTTAAACCCATATCTTTTTACTTCCCTTGATACTTGAGAATACAATAGAAAATCTTTCAGCCTCTTGGGACTTTGGAAACCTCTTTCTTTTCTGCTTTCTGTAGAAGAAAGATGCTCTCGATACTCACTGGACCTTTTTCTCTTTAGATCTCCTATTGCCATCTCAACCCTAATTCTCCCTTTCTGTTCCCCAAAGGACAGTCCTGCTTATAAAGTGAGTTTGAAAGTAGTTGGTAGCTTGAAATTACCTGGGTGGGAGACCACCAGGAAATACTAGAGTTGAGATTCCTGGCATCTTATAAAGAGGCAATCCCAATCCTCTTTCTACTGTTGCCAAGAAAATTGCATGGAAATTCCATGAAATCGCCAGGAATGAAACTTACTTTAAAGAAACTATTTTTTAAAAAAAGCAAGAGATTGAACAATTTAATAAATTTAAAATATCTGGTTAGAACAAATTAATATTTGTTAATATTAGTAATATTATTAACTAATATTTTTTTTGCTAAAAATCTTAGCATGGGGGGGAAAGCAAGTAACTTCAGTAGCAGGTCTCTTGAAGAAGGCTAACCTATGTTAGGAATCATGGAGAAAAAAAAATCTTGTAATGATACAGAGAACAAACAGCCAGTTTGCTCCAGTGGTTAAGAACCAGGCTAGAAACTGAGAGACCATGAATTCTAGTCCTGTTTTGGGCATAAAAGCCAGCTGGGTGACTTTGGACCAGTGACTGCTTCTCAGCCCAACTCACTTCAGAGGGTGGCTCTTGTGGGCAAAATAGGAGGAGGAAGGAGTATTAAATATATCAGCATCCTGAGTTGTCTTCTTTTTTTTTTTTTATCTTTCAAAATCTTTCAATTGGTCAAGATTCAACTGGGTATGTTATCTATCCACCTGCCTGTTAGAAATTCTGTATATAGCCCTACAGAACCGACAGTGCACAGTCCACATGTACTTTTCTGCTTACTGCAACAAGGAAGCAGGAAACTTTATACAGAGAAAAGACATAGAGTATACCATAGATGTAACTACAAACTTATAAACACTGCCTTCTACTGGATATTGCTGTAGTTGCTGTACTAAATACATGAACAATGTATTCTAACACTGCCTTTATCCAAAGTATTTTTTGACAAAATCTTGATTTTCTGACTCTTGTTTTAGTCATTTAAGGCAGCTGATCTTGAGCAGTAAAAATAAGTAGAAAATATTGGAATGACAGGAAGTGAAGGAGGGCTTTGTGAAATTTTCTAGATCAGGTATATTAAAAAATGACAATGCCCCTTTTTATATTGATAGATGAGACAATAGATGAGATAAATAGATATTCTGCCTAGACAATACAGAATGTCTGGAGATTTTTATATTGTTTCCCTCATTGTATCTCCCTACATTTGTTTTGGTTTGAAGGTATTTCACCCCATCAGGATCCTTCTTGATGGCTCTGACAGGCTTGGGGATTGAATTTCATATAAGACATACAAACATTTGTCCATTTGATCATTTTAAATATCAAAGCATATATATACTCCCATCCATATGTGACTTCCTGGAACCATTTGCTTCCATTGCCCAGTATACAATGTTCCTGAAGCTTTAATCCACAAGGAGTCCTTAGGCTTATTTCTGTTAGTGTGGCCTTTAAGATAGCCCAGGATGAAGAAAGTTAACATGGAACATATTAATTTTGAAATGATTTGTTAACATTCTCTACAAGGCAGAAATACATTTACTCAGCTATAGAATGCCTGAAAAACCACAAGGAAATTATAAAGTTGTCCTTCATTTGCTTTCTGATTGATTATGTGCCGCCAAATTAGTATTGACTTTTTGCAACCAAAGAGATTGATCTTCTCCAGGATGTCCTCAACCTAGCCCTTCAGATCTTCCAATGGTACACCCATCATCTCTGTAATTGAGTCCATCCACTTTGCTGCTGGTTGTCTTCTGCTTCCTTTCACTTTCCCCAACATTATGGATTCCTTAACAGAGTTAGGTCTTTGTGTAATGTTTCCAAAATATGACAATTTAAGTCTTAAGTAAGAATTGTTTGCTTTGTTCTACAGTTCTACAGTAATTTCTACCCTAGTCATTTGTGTTATTATAATTTAGTTGTTATTTATCAAATAACTTGACATTTGCTATCAAGGCTAATTGTTCCAGTCTATCAGGATTAATCAGGGGCTACACTGATATTTTTAATTAAAGCTACAAAAGTTGCTTTTCTTACAGCCACAACTAATGTTAGGTCTTGGGTATTAGTGAAAAATGAATTATCAGGGATAAAGGACATTCTAAAAGGGCTAGCAGGACTAAACCTGAAGTGCCTTGATTGGATTTAATTCCTTAAAAATAGAACACACCTTTTAAAATTTTTATTTATCATATTTATATACCCCTTCTCATCTGATGTACCTCCAGGCAGCCTACAAAGAGATTAAAAGATCCTTAAGCACATATGAAAAGTACAAAAATATATAATTATGAAAAGGCTAAGGGAGAGGTTCAGATTATGATCAATGAAGTCACCTTATCCGATCACTGTTCCCTTGCAACGCCCAGCTCTGCTGATGCAAGCAGGTTTTAAGGGACCTCTGGAAGTTCAGCAAAAATGGGGCCAATCTTATCTTAGATTAGCACATATTAAAGATTGTGATTCTTTCATGTGATATTTTTCATAACATTCTAATCAGAAAACTGCCATTAATTTCCACAAGCAGTCACGGTTCTTGCTGGACTAGACTTGTTGCAATATGGTAGGTGAATTGTGATCTTTCCCCTCTATGAACATTGTGTCCTTGCTGACCTTCCTCAGATTGAAGCTGCCTCTGTGGAAGTTTCAGGACAGGCTGCTCTGACATTCTTTTAAAATCACCTCATTACAGCAGCCAAAACTAATCACAAGAATATTACCTGATGACAGGTGCATTTATTCTGTCAATTAAATCAGATGGTGAAATCGAAATGTGCCCCAAATCTCCCTTGTTTGCATTATCCATATTGGCATTTCTTGGCTGGGGTTGGCTGCCAATTGGAAGTCATCCAGGCCCAGTAGTGTCACTTTGCAAGATTAGGCCAGCAAGTTTCCATGTGTTACCGCAACCATCACAGGGAGACTGGAGCAGGGCGACCCTCCAAGAACGTTACAGGATCATGTTAAAATGTATTAAATGAAAAAAAAAGAAAAAGAAAGAAAAAGAAGGCACAAGGAATAGGGTTGCATTTAATTTTCTATTTTTTTTTTTTATTTAATAGAAAAGCTAGATTGTGTTTAGGTGTAGAAGTGCAGCTGCCAAAGCAGAGAGGTAGCATCAGGAAAAATATTTTTTAATAGTCTTCCAATTGTACTAAATATGCATGAGACACAAAATGCAGAGACCTGCCCTCGTTATAAGGCTCTTTTGTATAAGAGAGTTTCTCTAATGTAAAATAAAAAAGAGGCTCTGATTATAATTATTCACTCCATCTGCTTCCCCCAGTTTTAATTATGAAGAACAAACAGGGCAAGGGGGTAGAAAGGTGTCATGAACCGATTACAACCAGAGGCTGCAAAGAGGCGGCTGAAGGCTAATTAATATGTGTGTGGGAGGGCCGGCACCAGTCAAGCTAAGGGCTGCAATGAATCACTGAAATTATCTGAAAAAAAACGGGAGAAGGAGGGTAGTTTGATGGGTGCAATTTTGTACCCTTTTCCAATACTTTTCTGCCATCCCTTTCAGTAGAGTCTTCTTAAAATAGATGATTTCATAGGTCTGCATTACACAATTAGAATTCCAAACCAGCAGATCTGTTTTGGGAATTTGTAATTCAAAACTGAAGACGGCCAAGATCTAGAAGGTTGGTTAGATATTCTAAACATGAATGGAAGTGGCATTTGAAAATGCTGGAAAACAAAGACTAAGTAGTTATTTTAACAAATTCATTGTTATTTTAACAGAATAAAATCTTGGTTTTAAAAAAGAACAAATATTTTATATCTTCATTCCCACCTTCAACATATGAACCCCATTATGGCAAACTTTTAATACATTTGCAATTGCAAATATTGCTTGGAAGAACATATTACCTGAAAAGAATGCAATAAAAAGTGTGAGGAGGTTTTTTGCAAATAAATTAAAATTATTAATTTACTATTTATTACCCTTGTACCCACCCTTTTCCTAAGGAATTCAGGGAGGTTCCCCTGACCTTTACAAAACATGTCATTCTCTAAAGAACTTTATAATATCTTGTAGAGTAGGACGTAGTGACTAAGTCAAAGTCACTGTACTTATGGCCCTAGGGTGACTGTAGTTGAAAATAACTTCTGATCAAGAATATGGCAACAAGGTCAAATTAACCTAGTAAAGCATGGGAAAGGACACTACAACATTTCAACTGCATTTTATCATTACCATTATTTCATTTAATAGAGCCAAAATTATATTTATTTCAATATTTCATAAATATTGAGACTAATACATCTTTGTATGTTTCTCTATATATAATCGAAATATATGTGTGTGTATATATACATATAGATAAAAAGGATGCATGGCTTAGTGAGCTGAGCTTGTCGATCGAAAGGTCAGCAGTTCAGCGGTTCGAATCCCTAGTGGCGCATAACAGGGTGAGCTCCTGTTACTTGTTCCAGCTTCTGCCAAACTAGTAGTTCGAAAGCACATAAAAAATGCAAGTAGAAAAAATAAGGACCACCTTTGGTGGGAATGTAACAGTGTTCCGTGCGCCTTTGGCGTTTAGTCATGTTGGCCACATGACCAGAAAGACGTCTTCAGGCAGCTCTTCAGCTTTGAAATGGAGATGAGCACAGCCCCCGAAAGTTAGGAACGATTAGCACATATGTACGAAGGGGAACCTTTACCTTCACCTTTATACATATAGATACATATAAACACATAAGTATATATTAGAATATCACATCATATAAAGATTACATAATTTCCCAGCAAGGAAATTATGTACATTTTCCAGTCAATTTACATAATATCCAACAGACCTAGAAAATAAGTAAACCATTTTTTGATATTCTTCAGTAGGATCACACTGTGTAATATATGTAGCCTTTAAAATTAAGCCTTTAGTGTCTGTCTCTACTTTTAAGGTGGATAGTTTACTCACAGCCACACCGGATGTGGTCTAATTTTATGATTAGTGATGTAGATATCATCTGGTTTTCATATGACCCCAAATTATGAGTTCTTTAAAAAGAATTGATTGAACCTTATATAATCATAGTCGCCACCCTTACGCACACACAATATAAGCTGTATTTGTCAATGAAGATATTGAAATGGTAGATAGCTTTTGCCTTTTAGGATCAATCATTGATAGCAAAGGAATCAGCAGTCAAGAATTACAATTACATTTGTAGGGTAGCAATGAAGGCCTTGGAAAAGCTATTCAGATGTGTGATATGTCTACACTGACAAAAAACAGAATCAGTAAGGCAGGGTTGAAATCCAGCAGGTTCTGGCAGGTTCTGGAGAACCAGTAGCGGAACGTTTGAGCAGTTCGTAGAACCGGTAGCGGAAATTTTGAGTAGTTTGGAGAACCGGCAAATACCACCTCTGGCTGGCCCCAGAGTGGGGAGGGAATGAGGATTTTGCAGTATCCTTCCCCTGCCACACCCACCAAGCCACGCCCACCAAGCCACACCACCCCCACCAAGCCACCCCCACAGAACCAGTAGTAAAAAAATGTGGATTTCACCACTGCAGTAAGGAATAGTTTTCACTGTGACACTCCATTAGAAACAAAAGTTAGGTTTAAGCAAAAGTTAGAGCAGTTTAGAAAGAGCATTGATGCTTTTGAATTTTAATATTGGAGAAGACTTGAGAATAGTCAGGAAAATAAACAATGCATCACAGAGCAAACCAATCCAGAGTTCTCCCAGAAGAAATGACCAACCTCAAAAGTGTAATATTCTGGACACATTATGCAAAGATTCAGTTCTCTTGGAAAGTCCATAATGCTGGGAAAGATGGAAAGATAGAAAAGAGGAGTAGCAGGGAAGATGAACTTGATTATAGTGGTAGTGGCAGTACTGTTGGAAGAGCTGAGAAAGCTCTTGTGAACAGATCATTTTGGAGAAGAACCAGGAACAAGTTTATGACACATAATCAAAATAAACTCCCTATGCAATATGAACATAAATATAATTTAATGCTAATGCTAACTACTTACCGTATACTAATGAAAGAATGTATTCATATTATATATTCATATTATATTGTGCTGCCTTAGTTTTTAAAAAAGTGTTTGAAAACTTTACCCTTGGAAGATCTTTGTACTATGACAATAGAAGAGAGGAATCATTCAGCAATTCCCATCCTCCTGTCTTCTCTGAGGTACAAAAAAGCTATGAAAACCTCTGATAATTTATATCTTATATCCTTAGTATAGATTTACAAATACGCCACTTTAAAAAAAAAAAACCCTCTGTATGATATTATTCCTGTTTAAATGTACCATGAGTGCATATAATTATATTTTAGTTTTCTTTAGTAGTTTAACTACAACAATTGTCTAGTTAGTAATAGATTTATATATTTATCCTTTTTTAAAAAATATAACAAAATCTGCATTGCGGAGAAACTACTACCTATATATTTACAATTGGATGTACATCTTTTTTTTAAAAAAGAGGAAAGAAAATAAAATTATAAATAACTTTCTCATTTTTTTGGTGTCTTCTATATTTTCCTAATTTGCTGGCAGAACAAATATCTTTGTTAGCAAATGTGTTTTGGGACAACTTTCTGGCAGTTCTAAACAAGGCAAATAAATGGTTTTTCATCTTCTTGCTCTGCTGTTTGCAAACTGTTCTTCTCCCCTGGTAGAACAGCTCACTCTTTTGGCTACAGCACCGTTCCTGATGGTCCCTCCCTCCCTCCCTCTCTCCTCCTCCTCCTCCTCCTCCTCTCCTCCTCCTCCTCCTCTGTATACAAGCCAAGTTTCAGAGTGTGATACTTGTATGACTGTAACCTTGTTGCTGGTATCCTTAAAATTTATATTGACTGTTTCCCTATGACTATCATTATGTATTGTACCTTATGATTCTTGACAAATGTATCTTTTCTTTTATGTACTCCGAGAGTGTATGCACCAAGACAAATTCCTTGTGTGTTCAATCACACTTGGCCAATAAAGAATTATATTGTTTCTGTCACTAGGATCAGCAACTTTCATATTCTTCAGATGCAATTCATAGAGATATTTTTAAAAAAATACAATTGCCAGAAGAGAGTGTCCTTTTGATTCACTGAAGAAAGCCAGTGATTTGGTTTTGTGACCTTTTATTAGTTCTCTATTTTTACTATAATATAGACATCCATGCATTAAAACTTATCATTTGTAAAAGCTGATGAAGTAATATAGGGTGCTGCAAGACTGTTATATTTTTAGCATTATGTTATTTATAGTATCTGAACAGGGATAGGCTAATACTACCATTGAGATATTCTGGATGACAATTCCCACTATCCTTCATCATTGGCCATACCCCTGGACAGAGCTTTTGGTTAATATTACTAAAAATATTTGGAAGGAATCTGGTTGCACTGGTAACTAAGGATGAACAATAGAGACTGATTCTTGTCCATAGCTGTTTTACGTTACTACACACTGTAGTGTACTATTTTTAAATTCATGCAGGCTTCTGAAAGTTGAAAATACCTTTTTTTCTGAAATGCCCTTCGGAACTTATTCTGAAACGTTAGTGTCATACTACAATCTAATAACTGAAGCACATTTGCAATGCATATAAAAAGGGACAGGGTTTTTAATTGTACAATTGCAATGCCAACTTGCCTTTTTGGACATACCCACAAACACATTCTGGAGTCATTGATGTAATAGCTGCACAGTTGCTTTGCCCCAGTTATCTTCTGCTGAATCCCTGTCCAAGAGGTTAGGATGATCCCAAACTGCTTTTCGAAGATCATAGAGACCTGACTCAGTCAAAAAAGGATTGGGAGAGAGATTTGTGACTTCCTTCCTGTTGAGAAGAGGCTATGTATGGCCTGCAGGTCCATGTGTTTATGTTGTATTTTTGATGTTTAACATTGTATTGCATTTTTCTATTTTACCTTTTTACTGTATCTGGAATTGTAACCTCTTGGAGTCACTTTAATTCTTAATAAACAAACAAACAAAAAGTTACCTAGATAGGGAAACCATGCAAAGAATGGCTCCCACTATTATCTTCATCACTTTTAGCAGCAGTGGCATAAGAAACCTCTGTGGTGTACTCTGTGTAATGGAGTAACATAGTATGTGTGTTGGAGAGGAGCATTGTATCTCTATTGATTAATTGGGATCATAACCAAAGGGCAGGGGGCCAAATGACAAAATATAGACCACACACAAGCATGCAGAGCTTACATTATGTCACAATGTATGTTTCATCAGTGTGTTTTGTATTGGCTGGCTACAATCAGAATGTGTGTGTGTGTGTGTAGGAATCTGGTCAGGAAAATGCATGTATATTATCTCTTCTTGGGTTTCTTCTCTGCCCTCACATTATTTCTCCATGAATTTGTAGGCATATATAAAGCAGAATGCAAAAGGTAAACTGTATGTATGTGTATAAAAATGCATGTATATTATCTCTTCTTGGGTTTCTTCTCTGCCCTCACATTATTTCTCCATGAATTTGTAGGCATATATAAGGCAGAATGCAAAAGGTAAACTGTATGTATGTGTATGTATGTGATAGTTCTCCTTATGTATATGGGGGATTTAAATGGGAATGTTGTGATAGAGAGACAGAGAGAGAGAGAGAGAGAGAGAGAGAGAGAGAGAGAGAGAGAGAGAGAGAGAGAGAGAGAGGGAGGGAGAGGAAGAGAGAGAGAGACCTTGATGTTTGATAGTTGTAATAACCTGCCAAGTGTTCTAATGGCTCGGGGATCAGGTGCAGAGCTACAGCAATAACAAGTGCTGAATAATTATCCCAGCCATATTCTACTAAACCAACCCCCCAAAGTATGAGCCATATAAGGAGGCTTCTGCTGCCTTGCCGAGATTCCCTGAAATGTTAAATCACTGGATTGGGAGCACTTCCAACATTAGTACTGCCCAGTTAGAAAGAAATAAAGCCCAGAATCCTCCTGTGGCAGTTCTAATGTCTTTGTTAATTATGAATTATGGGTAAACATACCGACTCACAGAGGTCATTCCTGTCAGCAACAATACTTTTCAAGAAAGGTTTTTTTAATCAGGGCCTTTTTCATTCTGTTGTAATGTATTTCATATATACATACATAACAACCTAGCCTCACATACAGTTCCAGAAAGTGTGTTTTGGTAAGATTTATATTGATTTTGTTCTGGGTTCCTCGCCTTCCTTTCCTGTCCCCTTTTTCTTGCTTCTACAACAAAATGATGGGAAACAGCAATATGATCTTATAGGCTAGTCAAAATGTGTAGGAGAATAGCTAGTATGTAGGCCAATCACTTCTCACAAGCCCCAAGATGTTGAAGGCTGGATAAGACCTGCTTAATTTATTCCACTTACGTGACAACTGCCAAACTGAAATCTGTCCTGGCAGCTCATATAAAGAGAATGGAAATAATATTATGTGTGGATATGACCTAATGATCTCATTGGCACAACATTGTTTTGATTAGACAGTCATGGTTGCTATACATTGAACTATTGGTACTGCTCTGCACTTCCTTTAGTCCTCCTCTCCTTCCTTCAATATTGACTCCTTGAAAATGTTCTGTAAACTCTGTAACAATAGAAATATAAAGGGGATCTGATTGGTGCAGAGAAACTAAAATGCATATTCTTTGCTTCCTCTTTTGAGAGAGAGAGTGTGTGTGTGTACCTTGGTTGTATCATTATATGACCTTAAAGAGTTTTGTATCCCTTCATTGTATCAGTTAGTTAGTGTATCTTGGAGTGTAAAAGTCAAGGTGAAGTCTGCAATCTTAGATATATTTACTTAAGGAAGAATTCTACTGTATACTCTGAAGCTTACTTTTGGGTTAATTTTTCACAAAATTGGGAGGATAGTTTTACAATCTGAATGTGCAAAATCCTAATTTTATTTTCTTAAATTTGTGAAAAACAAAATCCAAAATAGTTGTATTAGCATACCCCTGGGCAAAAACATCTGGGTGTTTGCAACTTTCTCATGTGCACATTTTTTTCTGGGGGTGGTTTGGTTATTTCCTCTGGTTGTTTTACTAAATAATTGAATCAAAAAGCATAGGAAACTCACATTCCTATCCATCTGGTTCTTATTTTTTCATAGTTTGTTTACTTTGAAAATGAGAGACACTGAACAGGCTGGACTGCTGGCCAAAACTATAAATTTGGTGTGGCATCTTTTACCATTTGATGGTTAAAAATATTGCATGAAAATTATCCTTCTGATTCTTTGCTGGTGATTTTTCAAGACAAAACTTCTAATTATTCAGTTTAACTTGTAATAAATGAGCACTTTGTAAGTGACCATGTCCATCCCATGGCAGCCATTTTGTGAGAACAAATAAAATCTGTTTCTCAACACCAAATATGAACACCCTCTCTTAAAGGTGCTTTATCTCTGTCTTAGAGCAGAAATCTCTAACCTGATGTACTCTGGATGCATCACATAACAACTCCCAGAGTTTGCAGCCAACATGTTCTCTAGAAATCACAAGAGATGGAATTATGTATTACATCTGGAGAGCATGAAATTAGTCAATGCTTCTTTAGATCACTGTTTCTAATCAGAGTACACAATACTGAGATAAATTAGTCAATAATTTGAACTGGCACCATGTATCTAGATTCTAACTGTATTTAGTGTAAGGCAGCACAGGAGATACTTGAGTGTACTCATATTTACTCATATTTTCTGTTATGTATATAGTTTTAGCGGGAGATTTAAAAGACAATGGGTCAATTGTGATTGGTCAGCTCCCTGGCCAGCAAGGTATATAAAGGGAGCTGTGTTACTGTAACCTTTGCTGAAGTTCACACTATATTAAAGAGCTGTTGTCACGCACTACCTTGCTTCTGCCTCCTCAATCGCCCAACTTAACATTGGCGATGAAGGTGGGATAGAGGCAACAAGAAGCAAGCTGAGAAAGAGCTGACAATGACGGATTCAGCCAGGCGGACGAGCCCCATACAGAGCAGGACTACCATGATGTCTGCATATGTACCGCCAACTCCTTTTGACCCAGCCAGAGAGAAGTGGGGGTCATCCATGGCTCGGTTCGAATGCTTCCTAGAGGCCAGCAATTTACAGGGCCTCTCCGACAACAGGAAGCGAGTGCTATTCCTGAGCCACTGTGGACCGGAGGTTTTCGACATGGCTGAGTCGCTATCGGAACCAACCCCAGTCCAGACAATATCGTGGCAGGCCTTGCAAGCTTCGCTGAAGGCCCACTACGCCCCGATACCATCCAAGTTCATACAGAGGGATGAGTTCCGGCAACGACTGCAGCAAGAAGGAGAACCGATCAGCACTTACATGGCCGCCCTGCGCAAGGCAGCGATGCACTGCGAGTACCGAGACCTCGATGATGTGCTCCTAGAGCAACTAATCTGCAGCGTGAGAGATATTCGCCGACAGAGAAGACTGCTCGCCAGGTCCAGTCTCACACTACACATCGCCCTTGATGAGGCAAGGGCCCACTAATCATCAACCAAGGTTGCAGAAACCCTCCAATGGCCAGCACCATCGCAAGCGATGCCAAGGTCAGCACCGGTGCACGGTGAGGCAACCCAGACAGACAGCGAGGAAGAGTCCGACGGAGATGTCTTCCAAATGGAACGGCACAGATGGGAGCAGAAAGAATGCTGGGAGAACTGTGCAAGCTGCGGAGGTTCCCACCAACGGCAGACTTGCAAGTTCAAGGATGCCATTTGCAGACACTGTGACAAAAAGGGACATCTAGCAAGGGTCTGCCAGGCAAGTCTACTATCCAACAACAAGCCAAGGAGCAGAGCCAGCCAATCAGAGCAGGCATGGCATAAGAGGGCCAACAAAGTTGGTGATTCAAAAAAGGGTGCAAACTTCCGGAATCACGAGACCTGCAGCACCAGAGTTGGCCAAGCCAGCATGACCATCGAAAAGAAGGTCCACACCATAGTGGGAATAGAGGGGAGCCCTTGTGAAATGGAGATTGATACTGGGTCATCCCTATCCATCATGTCCTGGGCCACCTTGAAAGCACGATACCCATTTTAAAAAAGAGCCAACTACAGCACCAGCGGATACAACTGCAGGACTACCAAGGAAACCGCATCCCCGTGGAAGGAGTTGGCATGTTCCAGGTCAAGTATGGAGAGCACCGGAAGAAGCTTCCCCTCACTGTGGTCAGCAAACGACTACCCAGCCACTGGGGCTGGACTGGTTTAAGGTCCTTGGAATGGGATTCACCAGAGTCCACAGCGCAAGCGTCAAGCCAGCCAGGAGCAGCAGCAGCCTGAGGGATGACCTGATAAAGGAGTTCCAGGATGTGTTCAACGATTGGCTGGGCAAGTACATGGGGACCCCTATCTCTTTTAATCTTGACCCCAATGTAGCCCCAATCCGACTTAAGGCTAGACAAGTGCCCTTTGCACTAAAGCCTAAGATTGACTTGGAACTGGACAAACTAATTAAACAGGGGCTGTTAGTCCCAGTAGACCACGCCAAATGGGAGACCCCCATCGTGACACCCATCAAGCCTGAAGGGTTTGTGCACATCTGCACGGACTACAAATGCACGATTAATAAGGCTCTCCAGCAGAGCGCTTACCCTGTCCCAATCGTGCATCATTTACTCCATTCTCTGGGTCTTGACAAGATCTTTGCAAAAATTGATCTTGTGAAGGTGTACCAGCAACTACTGGTAGATGGCACTACCACAGAGGCACAGACTATCGTAACTCACAGAGATGCCTTCAAATGCACTAGGCTACAATTCGAAGGTAGCATAGTCCCCGGCTTGTTCCAAAGTACGATGGAACACCTACTAAAAGGACTTCCAGGGGTAGTTCCCTACCTTGACAATGTCCTTATCAGTGCCACAGATGAAAAACAACTAGGGGACCGACTGAGGCTAGTGTTGGAGAAATTCAGAATTGCTGGCCTCCGGGTCAAACGGACAAAATGCATGATAGCAGTCCCCTCTGTCAAGTTCCTGGGGTACCGGGTGGACGGAACGGGCATTCACTCCACCGAAAGCAAGATTAGGGCTATCAAAAATGTGCCAACCCCCAAGAACAAGTCGGAGCTACAAGCCTTTCTGGGTCTCCTTAACTTTTATGCCATTGTTCTGCCCCAGCTCTGGATTCCCGAGGATATAGACACACACCAATGGTCCTTATCAAATTTATTAAGTAGCAAGAATAAACCAAAGTCCAGCAAAGGTTGGCAATCAGCCCAGAAAACAAGATAAGACATTTCCAAAAATTCTCTGTTGATAATTACAAGTTGTTTCTAGCAAGAAACTTACTAATGGCGTGTGATTTAAATAGGCTAAGGGAGTGGCCACTTATCCTCAAGCCTTACTCTCGAGGAGACCTCTTCCTCCTGAGTAGCCCTGCGTGCTCGAGCATTGAGAAGAGGCTCCTCCACTTCGCTCTCTCCACTTGAAGGAGCCTCTGGAGGTTCTGAAGGCCCTGACTGAGTCTCTGCCTCTGGCACCACATCCTCTTCAGCCTCCTCACTGTCCGACGTGAGTGCCGGCTGTGCAGGCTGCTGGTGTGACACACCAGCCTCCTCCTCGTCGGGATCAGCCACGATCCGCACAGGCCACTGGCAGGCCACAACAGCCATCTTCCTGAGAGACAAGGCAATGGTAGCTGAACCCCTACACCGACTATTGGCAAAAAAATGCAACCTGGGTTTTGGGAAAGACTGAGGCTGCTGCTTTTGCTGCCATGAAAATACTGTTGTCCGCGGACAGTTTCCTCATCAGTACAATGTGACACTTTTGCTTGTACTAGTCTGTGACGCATCCCTCTTTGGAGTAGGGGCTGTCCCGAGCCACAGACTACCGAATGGACTAGAGGCACCCATCACTTTCTATTCCCGCACCCTGTCCAGTGCTGAGCAGAACTACAGCCAGCTGGACAGAGAGGCCCTGGCAGCCATCTCGGGAGTAAAGAAATTCCACTAATACCTGTTTGGGCAGAATTTCGAACTTGTCACGGACCACTGGTCGCTGTTGGGCCTCCTGGCTGGGGATTGGCCCAGCCCCGCTGCCTTGTCTCCACGGATGACTCGCTGGACTATCTTTCTAGCAGCATATTCCTACCATCTTGTCCACCGGCCTGGACTGAGTTTGGGGCACGCCGATGCCCTCAGCTGATGCTCGCTACCGGACATCTTAGATGACCCCACTCCGGGGGCACCAGTCCTACTCATTGACACTTTGGATTCAGGACCTCTCACTTCTGCCGAAGTGGCGGGGATGGCCAGGAAAGACTGAAGGCGGGGAATTTAAATCGTTTGCATCCAGGAGGAACAAATTGTCTATGCAAGGGGGGTGTTTACTGTGGGGCGATCATGTCGTTGTTCCCTTATGCTTAAGGGAAAAGGTTTTGCACATGTTACATGATGGCCACCCCAGGATCGTAAGGATGAAGGGGATAGCTAGGAGTTATGTTTGGTGGCCATGAATGGATGATGACATCACCGAGTGGGTGGGGAAATGTCAACCCTGCCAAGAGTCCAGGCCAGATCCCCCCAGAGCACCAGTCAGGGAATGGGAACGACCCCAGAGTCCCTGGTCTAGGATCCACATAGATCCACATAGACCCATTTCACGACCAAACATTCCTAATGATCGTCAATGCCTATTCAAAATGGCTCGAGATCATCCTAATGCAGTCCATGACTCCAAAGCTGTAATCAAGGTGCTTTGGAAACTCTTTGCCACCCACAGATTGCCTGATACACTCGTATCGGATAACGGGCCCCAATTCACTGCCACCCAGTTCAAGGGTTACCTGGCAGAGTTGGGCATTAGACATGCACTCTCTGCACCTTTTCATCCAGCCAGTAATGGACTGGCTGAAAGATTTGTGAGAATGGCCAAAGAGGCACTCTCATGGTTAGATGCTGGGGATTGGCAGGCCAGGGTAGATAAGTTCCTGGCTGTCCAGCATGCCACACCATGCACAGCGACAGGGCATAGCCCAGCCGAGCTCCTGTTGGGCAGGAAGCTGCGGTGCATTCTTGACCAATTACACCCCAACTATTCCCCAGACGTGTTCAAGGAGGTGGACAAGAGGTTGAGGGAATTCCAGATAGGGACACCAGTGTTCGCCAGAAATTACATGAATGGGCCCCTATGGGTAGCTGGGACGATTTCGGATAACACAGGTCCCAAGTCATACACCATAGACATGAGAGATGGGAGGATCTGGCGAAGGCACATTGATCAACTCCGGAGAAGGTTGGCCACCGAACCAGAACCGCAACCCCAAAGTCCAAGCCCTAACTTCCAAACTTTTCCTACAACAGCTAGCTCAAGCCCGATGAGATCCGGGGACTTATCTGGGAACTCCGGTGTCCAGCGCCGCCCCAGCGAGATGCTTCGCCCAGCCAAGGAAAGCAACCCCCCCCCCCGAAATAATCCAGGAGGTTCCATTGGTGGAGCTGGGAGAAACAAAAGGTTCCTCCGACCAGCTCGATGCCACGCCTCAGACTGAACTGTGCAGGTCAACCAGGCATAGGGAACGCCCTGGTCACCTGCATGATTTTGTATGCAAATGTACACCCTAAGTGCCTTCTGGGAGGGGAAGGGTGTTATGTATATAGTTTTGGCGGGAGATTTAAAAGACAATGGGTCAATTGTGATTGGTCAGCTCCCTGGGTGGCAAGGTATATAAAGGGAGCTGTGTTACTGTAACCTTTGCTGAAGTTCACACTATATTAAAGAGCTGTTGTCACGCACTACCTTGCTTCTGCTCTTCAATTGCCCAGCTTAACATTTTCCTTAGGTCAGAAACAAGAAAAGTAAGGTCATTTAAGATGACTTCTTTTATTGGACCAGCACCATTTACTTAGTGGCTCTGGGGGGAAAGAAGGTACATGGGAAGAAGTGCAGGACACTGAAGCAATCGGCTTTACAACAGGAGACTGAAAATAAGTGGCCTGATAGGAGGAGTAAAATATATAGTCTAATCAACCAATGTCAAAGAACAAAGTAAATTGTTGGGGTCCAATTTATAGCAGTGGGATGCTTGATTCAGACTGCATGTACTTAAACATAAAAGCATCAACTGAGAACTATAGATGTAGGGTTTAATGATAGCAGCAGAACAAAAAGAAAATAAAGGAAAAGATACCCTCCCTCAAACAACAAGGAGGCTATGTGACATACATTAAAGATAATTATTACTTGTTAAGAGATAACCACCCATAGTCTTTATTAAGATCACAAAATAACCATGTTGGCTGTGTTAATGAGCCACAATTCAGCAGCCACATGTTTGGTGCTGTAAACTTATTTTCTTTCTTATTTGGGAGTATTCTAAGGTCAGAAGTAGAAT
The DNA here is from genome assembly GCF_059756535.1 of Pantherophis guttatus. Lineage (NCBI taxonomy): Eukaryota > Metazoa > Chordata > Lepidosauria > Squamata > Colubridae > Pantherophis > Pantherophis guttatus. The sequence goes on from NC_142063.1 coordinate 314,340,431, forward strand.
AATAGAGGGCTGGATGTGTTTGGTTATGTGTATGTACAGTATATGAGTTCTCAGTGTCCACATCAGGATCATCTTATGTTAGCACTGATCTGTTTGGTCTTTTCTTGTGAAAAGACAAATATTTTTGTAAAGAAGGATGATGCCTGTGAAAAGGCACTGATAGCAAGGGACAACCAAGATGACATTAGACAAGGAGATCTTTTGAACGGAAATATAATTAATTACATCAGATGTGTGCTTTTTCTTTCAGGAGTTCTCTGAGGATCTCACAACATTTATTATAACTACAAGACTATAGTTTTTAAAAATATGTTTTCTAGAGGGGAGAATGGATCATGAAGAAAGATACAGGGAAAGGAAGGGAGGGATTGAGGAAACAAGGAAGACAATGTAATAATATACTGAACAACTAAACAAACACAGGAAAAAATAAACAAAACATTACACTTGCTTGAAAAAGATTGACTTTCTCTAAATATGAGTCAAAGATATAGAAAGTCAAACTGATGTGAAGGACAATAGGAGCAAATGCCTCTAAGATATCTGGTTTTGCTCTTTCTGTTCTCCAGCTCTCCCTTGAAGATACATGAAGACACATGAATGTGCTACTGAAAGCCAGCTGCATCAGAAACAGGAATGGACTATGTTGCTTTCTCCCTTCTGGTTATCAAAAATATGCAGGTTGACCAATATTACATATCTGCTGATGGTGAATCAGAAGATAGAAATAAACTTTGGGTTGAAACCAATAGCTGGAATTCATGTTTCTTCTAAATAACTTGTATAAACTGGGGGAGGCTATTATGTAATGAGAAGATTTCTCCCTGTCCTCCTACTCTTTATGCTTTTATTATAGTGCTTTATGCAGCTTTTCCTTCCTTTACTTGGGAAGAGCCTCATTTAACAGCTATGTTCCTCTGGTCCTGTTCTTTTATTGTTTCCTTTCCCACATCTCTATGTTTATTGCTGTTCCCTTTGCTGCTCATACTTTAGTCTTTGCTATAGCAACATCTGCAGGTGAAGGCAAAGCTCACCCCACTCCCCACATGCTTTGCAGGAGTTGAAGAGGCAAGTAATCACTTGACAAGTGGTGAAGTGCTATTTCTCTGCTTCCCATGATCAAATTGCTGCTTCTGACCTGCCCAACCACCCCCCAGTCTGCACAGGTGTGTAACCTGCATCTATGAGCATCAGGGAAAAGTTCTGTTGATTTTTTTTTTTAATGCTGCTGTTGGCTCATATCACACCTCCTGTCTACTCTGATTTCACACATAGTCACAAAAATTCATCAGGAGCATAACAGAAAATGGTATAATTTCAGCTTAGTTTCTGCTCTTCTGCTAATATCACGCAATAGAGTAAGGTAAGCCAAACTATTTAGGATTTCCAGAATTTCTATTTTCAATTAAACTCCACAAGTTTCTAGCTTAAGTTTGTTACTGGATATTCATCTGCACAATTTATACAGATTATGTGATTTAGTTTTATTTAGTGCAAAGCAGTGGTGGGTTGTCCCCAGTTCGGACTGGTTCTATAGAACCGGTAGTAAAACCAGCAGGAGGCTCCACCCCCGACCCCGATGTCATCAGGAAGCTTCTGCATGTGCAGCCCTGTTGCGAACTGTAAGTAGAACCCACCCCTGGTGCAAGGATGTACAACTTTGCAGATGGGGAAGACCATTCAGATAAGAATTAGCTTGGCATGTATTGATCTTTAGACTGGTACAGAAACACCCATTATCATGGTACTGACCTTAAGGGCCATTTTGATTTTGGCAGCAGGAGAGACAAGTGCTTTCTAACTGAGATCTTCTTTATACAGTCCAGAAGTCTGAACCATAGATCAGCTTGAATGCCAACAATAGCACTGGGGATGGAGAGACAGAGAACTTTGCTGTTTTACAATGTAATCCTTCCTGTATCTGTCATCTGCTCCTTGGGCTAATTTTGAACATAGATTTAACACTTCTTTAAAGATTTAACACTTCTTCTTCTTCTTTTAATTATGGGGCCAAACATATATATATATCTTTTTAAATTGTTTTTAATGTTTGTATCTATGTTTTTTACTTTGGCTGTACACCGCCCTGAGTCCTTCGGGAGAAGGGCAGTATATAAATTTGATAATAAATAAATAAACAAACAAACAAACAAACAAACAAACACTCTTCTGGAATAGCGTTAAATATGGGTTCTGTTCTTTTGAACACAGGATTAGTTCTCCTTTTGAAGTAGTGCAAACCCCTATTTCAAAGAAGTCTAACTAGTCACCAAAGACAACTGACAGGCTCCTTTTGAACAGACCTGTAGAAAACCTTAGAACAAAAACCAGAATACACAGTTGAACCTACCAGTCTAACTAGCCTCATCCCACATTAAGAAGAGCAATTGGTAACTACAAAACTATAAAATTCCGTGTTGGCTGACAAATTCTGGGAAGAAAGGAAAGCAACACCAGATTAATCCACCAGTCCTTCTCCTTAATGTACAAAAATTGATGGACATCTGGTTTGGTATTGTTCCGGTGGCAAGGAAGCAATTACCAGAGCACAATTGTGCATATTTCTGCCAGATGAAAAACAATCTCTTTTTAAAATTTAAGAGAAAGCACTTCTTTAGGTGCTGATGGAAGACAGTAACAGAATGGCCTCTGGAGTCTTCTTTTTAATCCAGAGTATCCATTGACAATATATTTACCTCCAGATATTTTACCACACAATGACTTGTTTGATGGTGTATATTAAGCTCAAAAGAGGTTGTTCATTGCTTTTTCTGGTTTTGCAAGTTGTGCGAACTCCATCATTGTTGACCGTAAAGTCATAATTTAGAACTTACGTGTTACTAAATACTAGCCAATTGTGGCTTACTCAGCAAAGTTCTGAAGAAGAATATCCTCAGAAAAAAGGATCAATGTGCTGAAAAGATTTCTTGTATTGTTGCAAAAAGCTAGTAAGTTTTTGATACTCTAGGAAGGAAAGAAATAGCCAACCAAGCAAAGCAGATCATGAGAATTTCAATATTTCAGTATATTCAATTTAATAAAAAAATATTTGTAGGGTTGTGAAGGACAGATGATGAGGCCATTTTGTCCAAGCTTAACTATTTTATTCAACACAAACATTTCACCATGCCCACTAAAAAGTCTAACATTTCTTCAAGCTCCGTTGTGATTCCATATATCTATAAGTGAAATTAGCATACACTGCTTTTCCCCCTGCTTGATAATTGCTTAATTTTTCATTTTGGTAGGTTTTCATTGATGCAAATGGATAGATTTGTGTTTTTTTTTTATGTTTTAAAAATGCTACATTTCCACTTTTTAAGGACATAGAGGGAAAAAAAGAAAGAAGGAAATCAGAACCAAAACCTGTAATTATGTTTGTGACAGCAAGCTAATTGCATGCCACACTGAAAGCTAGCCCAGTGGGGGAAATAATTTTACCCAATTATGGAAAGTTTTAATAAAAGACTTATATGTAAAGTTTTGCATTTTTAATGCATTCTGTAGGCACTTGAGTGCCATTTTGCCTGTTCTTTTGCTTATCATTAAAATTGTGTGAGAAAGGGACGTGAATAAAACTGCATGAGAAAGGAGGAACTTACTCTGCTTGAATTGATTGGCAAAAATATTGCTCTTTGTGCACATGCATACACACACACACACACAAATGAGAAACCATTTCATGGATTTTAATGTCTGCCCTTTAATCATAACATTCATGTGTATTTAATGTTATTTCTCCTTACTTATTGAAACCACACATTTCAATGTGTAACACAGCCAAACTTACTTTTTATTTTTTAAAAAAATTAAAGTTCAGTGAGACATTTTAAATTTCGGTGCAATATTTTTAAACACCTTCACTTAAAAGTGTGTAAATGAATGTGTGAATGGGTATGTCTACATACCCATAGACATATACCTACAAGTATAAATAATATATGTAGGAATAAAATTAACAGGGTGTTCAATGTATCCAATGTGGTTTAGTGTTATGTATGAACTAAGACAACTTGATTTCAAGGGCATCAGGATGGGGAAAGCTGTTATAATGTTTTTCAGAGTGTTCATCATGTAGATTTGAAAAATATTTTGACCCGAGAATATTCCAGTCTTGAAACAATCATTCCTGCAATAAGAAATAGTAACTTGCCTCCTTCCTTCCTTCCTTCCTTCCTTCCTTCCTTCCTTCCTTCCTTCCTTCCTTCCTTCCTTCCTTCCTTCCTTCCTTCCTCCTTCCCTCCCTCCCTCCCTCCGTAAAACAAATAACAAAAGAACAAATATAGTTTCTTTTGCTGGGTGTGCCAGCCTCTCCACACACAGAGACCTAAGAATGCAAAACCTATTGCTTGTCTTGGTACCAGAAAATGATCAGAGGAGATTTTTAAAACATCAAAATATTAATTAAACCTCATAGAGAAATATGCTATTGGAAAGCATATTAAAGAAATAATATTTCCCTATTAACTGCTTGCTGAATAAACCAGTTGTTTTATTTGAATTGTGCAAAACCTCTGTCTGTTCTGTACCTTTTGGATAACAGCTTCTAATATAAATTTTGGAATAAGTCAGAGCAAAGCGCTATGTTCACCTGCCTTCCTATGAAGATTTATGTTTTATTTTTAAAGATGCGTAACTTACAAACAATCTCATTAGCCAAATTTTCTTACATTTGGATGCCAGATAGCATTTAGAATGGATAACAACTGATGTGCTTCTGTGGGCCTGAGATGAAAAACAAGGAAATGCCACTAGATTCAGACTTGTATTGTTTCATTTGGCCAAACACATGGCACATTTATATATTTGTTTCAACAGAACATTTAAGCCAAATTCTGATGGAATACTTGATGTGTTGTTGTTTGTTCTGGCTCAAAATATTCTTTGTGTTGTGTATATCTCTAATCTCAGTTCTGAACTCTGATTCATTTGTTCTGGCTTTAATCCTCAGCCTGATAGCTGGCTTTACTTCCCTAGCATTAAATCCCAGGTCTGGTTCTTAGATCCTATTTCCATTTTGATTAATGCCTTATGCAGCTCTGATACCAGGCTGTAAAGCTACTGAGTCAGTTATCATGTATATATAGCTACTATATGATTAGTTATTTTCATTCTTTTCTTTTACTGTAAGGTTTTCAATGAAATTCACAGTTTGTTATATTGTTGTGATATGCTTCATGTTGCTGGATAGTGAGGGGGGAGGGAGGGAGGGAGAGAGAGAGAGAGAGAGATGGTGTTTCCCAAGTTTTATGTTTTCAATAACACTGAGCAATTATCAATAATAATTATTAGTAGTAGTAAACACTATACCCTTTAGGAAATTTAACTTATCAATTCATGGAATATAGAATGATAGCTACCAGCTTTGATTGGGTTAAAGGACTAATCAAATAGACTTTATCTGTGAACAGTCAAATACTTTAATAACTAAATGAAGTTTTCTCATGCAATATATCTGAATTCTTTTTCTTGAATTCCAGTTTTTGTTCTCTAAGAGTTAGAAAAGGCCTTTATAATCTGCTCATAGATTTTCCAAAAAACTTCCGACTGAACAATTTTTCTTCTGGTTGATTTCTGTTCCAGCTCTTAGAAAAATGTGCTTTGGCTTCTCCGGAAGCTGTTCAGATACCCCACCTGGGAAGATATCTTTCAGTTCACTTTAAATTTTGCTTTGAGCAGAGTTTCAACAGTAAGTTGAGACAGCCAGAAACTTCAGCCTGAAGGCAACATTCTTAGCTTGAATGTTCTTGTGTTCCTAGTCTTTTAAAATAAGTTTATTCCCCAAGGTAAATAAATCCTCTAAACTGCTTGGAAATTCTGTTCCTCTGCTCTCCCGTACAATGACTTTCTGGGCAGATTACCTGTTTCTGCCTTCCGACTGTAGCTATTTATATATATATTTATATTAAAACAGAAAAGCAACCAGTGCAGTGCAATTGGCAAAAGCAACTGTGTGGCAAACATTCTCAAACAAGGTTTCAGGTGAAGATTGGTTTTTAATGTCGTTTTCATAATCTGATTCTTCCCCCCTCCCCAACCCCCAGATAGAAGGTTTTAAATGTGGCACAGTGAAGGGGTGGGTCAGGGAGGGGTTAGGCATATGCACACTGAGTTTGTCTCTATAGCCGGCAAGGTTTTAACTCCCTTTTAGACAAATGTGATTTATTATTGTTGCTCTTGTTGTTGTTGCATTGTTTTTCAGCTCACACGTTGGCAGAAAGCTTCCAGATTGATGTCAGTCAAAATAATTTTTAAAAAAATTAAAAAATCAAAAAGGGCATGGGGGAAGTGAATGGGAGAGGCCAAACAAAGTACATGTGAGACAAGAAGCAGAGAAGGCAAAGCTACCTGATAACTAATACAAAACTAAGAACAACAAACCAATTTACCATAAGCTTTCAAACAAGGACATCTACAGCCTGACAGGGGGATAATTCACAGAGAGAGAGAGAGGGAGAAGGGAAGAAAGAGAGAGAGGGAAGAGGGTGAAAAGCTTCATCTAGCAATCACTGCACCGAGTCCTGGAAAGAGCTCTGGGAAGTGGTCACAGGTGATTGTCATGTGTGATAATTATTATTACTGTACACCTGCTCCTCCGCACTAATTAACTTTGGATATGCAAATCAACCCTATTGCATCATGCCCCTGTTCTCCTCCCCTACAGATAAGAAGATGTTCAGCTGCTGGGTTTAATTAGGATAATGAACGGCAGGCCCACTGTGGCTTGGCAGGGGAGGAAAGGGAGGGGAGCTTGTGGCTGACCTTTTCTCCCCAAACGGTGACATTTTCTATAGCTCCAGAGCACTCTGAGTCACTCCTGTGGCTGGGACGTTGATAGGAGCGGATTGATGAGGTGTCATTAGAAAAGAGATGCTTCGGCCCCGGTGTTTGCTGGGAGCATACAGCAGGTGTTCTGACAAGGACACGAGGCTAACACCGGAAGATACCGAACAATTCTCTGGGTTCAGTAAAGTCAGCCATGCCAGAGTTTCCTTCAGAAAGCAAAACAAGATTGTTTTCCAGGCTCACCAGGGCTACAAAGACTGTCCTTTACCTTCCATTTGGAGTTCTTCTTTGCCTGCTGCCCACAGATTACAACTTCATACCCCTCCTCTTATTCACCATTATTTGCTGGTGGATAGACACAAAGGCAAATAACATCAAGGATTTTCTTTCCCCTAAGGGTTTATTTGTTCTTTCAGTTCCTGGGACAACATGGCGGTAGAAGACAACAGTTCCTGGGGCAATGTGGAGATAGAAGACAGACAAACAATACAGAAAAATGAGTGTGTGTACTGGTATATGGTATTTTTTTTTTTGCCACTAATGTACCAAATTCAACTACTATTGAAAAAGAATGAAGTGCAGTTGCAGAAACTCTGTCTCCTTCCTTTACATCCAGAATTCCAGACCCAGTGGTTTCATGTTGCTAAGCAGGTGCAAATTGGTTCTAACTGGAATTATCAATTTGCTTCAGATCAGTTCAATCCAATGTGACTGTTCAATCAGTGCAGAAAATCAGTTTACAGTTTGTAGAAATAATCAGTGAGACAGAAAAATAAAATAAACTGGATTCAGAGATTCAATTTTTTTTGTGTAGCCTCAGATTTTGTAAACTCTTTATGGAATTTTTCTTTCAAATAGAAATTTGAAAGATTATCCAAACACTCTGCATCTTCTAATAGATACAGTACTTGGGAACTTGAATTATGTTTGTACTGCATGCAGTCTGACTCTATAGATGTTTTATCAGGGGGAGGCACTACTGTGTTCACTGCTGCTTTAGGTTTTGAGTGTTTGAGAATTTCATTCTTTGTGAATATGGATGTGAATTGGTCAGATTCATATTAACATAGAATTCAGGATCTATTTGAATTCTGCAAGTCAGTTTAAAACAAAACTTAAAATGTAAGAATATAGATATTTTAGTACAGCACAGAATTAGAAATATATAGAAATGCATGAGAAGAGCAAATCTGAAAACACATAGTGAATTACAATTTTTCATTTAGATAAATTAAGTGCACATAACTATATGTCCAAAACTACTCCTAATGTCCACTAGATCTTGCCTATCTGACTTTTTTTTTTCTTCCATTCTTTTAAAGATGAAAAGCTGTCTACTAAAAGCCTCTGGGCTCACAAAAGCATTCTTAAAAATAATTTTAAAAAATAACATGAGAAATGTTTGTGACATCATAATACTTTCTATTTTCCTGTGCAAAAATTAAATTATAATCAGAACTACAATATTAGCTTAATTAGAATCCATAGCAAGAGTAAAAATGACCAAAGTGTTGCCTGGAATATAGATTCTAATAATATTCTGCAGTGCTGTGTTAACATTATATCAGAATATACCATAGTTTTAAAACTGGTAGATTGATCTCATTTAAAACTGATAAAACTGAACATAAAAGTTTGATACAGATTTTGTTTGAGTAAGTTAATTAACTTCTAGAAAATATCAGAATTACTAAATTGGATACTTGCCGATTTTGATCTAGAGAAGATAGGATAATAATATTATTTCTATTACGCTCATGATTTATTACAATGTTACCACAAGTTGTCCATGCCTTTTTGGGATAAGAGATTTAAGAATTGCTAATTGTCAGAGATTATGGGAGATATTATCCAAAACACCCGAGAGACAGCAGCCTATATATGTTGAAATAATAATAATAATAATAATAATAATAATAATAATAATAATAATAATAATAATAATGTACAGCAACAAATTGCAGCTTCCTGCAATAACACCAGCGGAACTGCAAAAAACTGCACTATTTGGAACATCGTATATCTTAAGAAGGTACTTAGTTGATACCTAGGATGCTGGCAACAACCTGTATCAACCATTAGCACCAGTCAATGGTATTTGTGATGCATTTTTGAATGTTCAGTTGACTGAATTTCATGTTTAATGAATGAAGTTAATAATAATAATAATAATAATAATAATAATAATAATAATAATAATAATAATAATGCCAAGATAAGGCAAGGCAAGACAGGAAAAAGGATGTATCTGTTTTCTTGTTTGTTTTGAGTGTTTCCAGTTCCCCTAAGAGTTCCCATTTCTTGTTTTGAGTTTACACATTTATTAAAACTGTTTTTCTATTATGTATAGTTAAAACAGGCTCATTTGAATTTAAAATTCAGATACAAGCCAATAAAACTGATATAGCATAACAGCAGTGGCAATGCTGTTGTGTCTGTTTCTCTCTTCTTTCTCTAATTATTTGCTTGAATATAACCATCTGTGCATTAGACACTTTCTGTACCTCCCATTTTCAAAGTGTGGCTTGATGAAGTCATAAAATAATGCTCTTTTCTTGTTCTTTTGAAAACAAGGTAAGAGGGGAACAGGGAGAGAAAACTTTCTGCTATGTTAAAACAGCAGTTGCTTAATAACCTTGAAAATATAACAGGATTCCTACCTCCATTCCATTAATAAAAGATTTAAAAAGTAGCACCTAATTACACATTGTCTACATTATCATGATTTTTTAAAAAAAGAGTTGGTAAGGACATGGATCTAGAATTAGCACCATAGTTCTACTTCCAAGATTCTGGAGAATCCATTTCTCAATATGATCCTTTCCAAACATGCACCTAGCTGGGAAATCTGAAATCTCAACATGTAAAATAGCAATAGCAATAGCACTTAGACTTATATACCACTTCATAGTGCTTTTACAGCCCTCTCTAAGCGGCTTACAGAGTCAGCCTATTGCCCCCAACAATCTGGGTCCTCACTTTACCAACCTTGGAAGGATGGAAGACCTTGAGACAACCTTGAGCCTGGTGAGATTCGAACTGCTAAATTGCAGGCAGTCAGCAGTTGGCAGAATTAGCCTACAATACCACATTCAGTGGTGGGATTCAAAAAATTTTTTACTACTGGTTCTGTGGGCGTGGCGGGCGTGGCATGGCTTGGTGGGTGTGGCTTGGTGGGCATGGCAGGGGAGGGTTACTGTAAAACCTCCATTCCCTCCTGATCATCTGGGACTTGGGAGGCAGAGAATAGATGGGGGCGGGGCCAGTCAGAGGTGGTATTTACTAGTTCTCTGAACTACTCAAAATTTCCACCATCGTTTCTCCAGAACTGGTCAGAACCTGATGAATACCACCTCTGACCACATTCTACTGTGCCACCACGACTCTTATATCTTCTTGCCAGTTCAAGAGTAGCCTAGTAGTAGTTCAAGTTCCTATGGGAAAATAATTTTAAAAACCTATTTTCTTTCTCTGTTTATACTACGCTCCTACTTATCATCTAAAAAGAACAATATTCTTGGCTGGGTACATAACAATCAACTCAAAGTTTCACAGATGTTTCATCTTTAGCATAGAAAAATAATTAAACATCCTGTACCAAATTCAAAGTCATCCATGACGTCTAGCACCACTTTAGGCATGAAAAAGTAGCATTGGTGGTGTAGTCATTAGAATGCAGTAATGCAGGCAAACTCTGCCCACAACTTGGAGTTTGATCCTGATGGGCTCAAGGTTGACTCAGCCTTCCATCCTTCCGAGATCAGTAAAATGAGGACCCAGATTGTTAGGGAGCAATATGTGGACTTTGCCCAAAAAGTGCCCAGAGAGTGCTGTAAAGCATTATGGGACAGTATATAAGTCTAAGTGTTATTGCTAAAAACTGGCTGGATGAGTTTGGGCCAGGGTTGTTGTTGAATTAAAAGTAGGAGGAGGAATATTCAGAAGGTAATGATGAGATTGGCAGAGCTAGTGTATTCATCTCTCTCAGATACTTAAGGTTCTTATTATATTAGAAAAAAATAACATTTGAAGAGAATTTGCACTGTGTGCATTTAGTCCTCCTTTTCTGTTACACTTTTGTCCCATTCTGTTACAAGGTTACACCTACTTATCAATGAAAGCAAAGTAAAATTAACTAAATATTGATGCACAAGAACCAAAGTGACTTTTCACTACATCAGGAAAAGAAGGGGTTCTATATTTTGATTTTATTTTAATATTAAGTTTACTTAACCTGTCAATCCATTCCTTCTGGATTCTTATTAACTGATAATTTCTAAAATGAATTTTGAAAGTAGAACATGTCTGTAGTTGAAACTTGAGCAATTTTTTTTAAAAAAATTCATCATTCATGCGATTGCTTCAAGACTCCTACATGTTCTTGCCAAATACAACCTTTGTAAAATCCTGCATAAAAAAAATCAAATTGCAACTAAAAGTGTAAGTTCACATTTCTTCTTTTTCTTTTCCTTTCCTGTACACTGGAATAGGAGCATTTATCAATGCAAACCGTACATGAATGCTAATGCATCAAAATGCTGTTGTGTTTTATTGATGTAGAAAGCAAACTGATAAGAAGACACTGAAAGTTATTCTGTTATAGATGTAGCACAGCCCTTTTGATGTTATCAATTCCAAATGTATTAGACTTCAATTCCTGCAATTCCAAGAGATATAAATTTCACCATGCACCATGTTCTCTGAAAAGTATGTGAGTTAAAGAGACACATGTTTGGAGATCAGTCTATGGAAGAGTGGCAAGCAAAGTATAGAAATAAAAGATAAGAATGGGGGAAAATTCAAAACATACCAATTTGACTTCAGAAGCAAAAGCAGATCATTTGGAAACGCAATATTTATTTGACGACAATTTTGTATAAGGAGACTGTCAAATACACATCTACTGAAAGTACAGAGTAGAAATGTTATGAAAATACTATCACTTTTTAAGACCCTAATATTTAGCACTGTTAAATGTAGTAAAATTATATTTTAAAATAGGAATTAATGTCAAAGCTATACTTACTCTTTTCTTTACTAATGTTCAACGATTTATCATCTTAAGAGAAAAGGGGAAGAGAGGAGTTACCTTTGGCTCAAGATATGTTATTGTCTCCAATGTTCCCAGCAGCTGAGCTCTATATTTATTTATTTATTTTTTGGGAAAAAAAGCTCAAACCAAAAGACAAAACCAACTCTCCCCTCCCCCTCCCCCCCCACATCTATTTGACTAAAGAGCTATAAGGAGACTATAAAAATTATGGATCACAGAAATAAGCAATTAGTGTTATCTTCAATTGCTTTATTGGCAGTATTCACTCGTTAGAATAGAGGCGGCCGTAAAACAGATTGCAACACACTGTATAATGGCATATGGGGTTTTACATTGTAATGGCCATTCTCTGCCAAAGTCATATTTTCATTTGACTGCATGGAACATCATCGCTGAGTTTCCAAAAACAGAAGTGGATAACTCTGTTGCTTCTCTCCTCCTTTTCCTCTTCCCTTTTGACTGTCAGGTAGCTCTTCAGGTCCTTAGCAGATGAAAAGAACATCATAACAGAAGAACAACAAAGCTCCTTGACCTTTATTAAATTGTGGAATGCCCCAGATCAACAAAATAATACAAGATAATATTTGAAAATTGACTGATTCTGAACCTATAGTTGTAGTAATCTGAATGTTCAAGGTGAGAAAAAGGAATACAGTTGACTCTTTCAGTCACCACAAATAAACCATTCATATATACCATGTATAAAAATATCTGGAGAGAAAATGCTACTCCTGTAACCTCCTTTTATAGAAGAAGAACATCGGAACTGAATATCTATCCATCTTTACCTAAAATGTCTAAAATCTACTGACTCCATTGTGATTATACAGGTACAGGCTGCATTTTTTAAAAAAATTAATACTAACTTAAGCAGCTGAAAGCTGCAGAAAGAAAGATCATGACATTTTGGTAATGGCTAGAAGGGATTGTGAATATCACCTAATGATGTTCTAGCCCAATGCAGGAATATACTACTAAGGCATCAACCATATAAGTCATAAGTTTATTTTTTCAAGCATATATAATAATATGCTGGATAGCACAAGTCGCTATCCAGCTTCTCTTACTGTATCTTCTATTGTTGATTAGCTGTTAACATTTGAACATTCTTCATGATGTCCAAGCAGAATCTGGTTGTTATTGTGGTTTTGTTGTTGTTGTTGTTGTTTTGTAATTTAAATCCATTACATTTTCTTCTGTCTTCTGGAACACACTAACTAAGTCTTCTACAGCAATTACCATATGTCTTCTCTTGTCCAACCTAAGGGTATCCTAGGTCACCTATTATTTTTCAGGGTTTTTTCTTTCCTGCCCCTCGCTAAGCTTAGTGGTTCTCCTCTGAACATTTACCAGCTTTTTTTTTTTTAATTTGATTTATATGCCGCCCTTCTCCGAAGACTCAGGGTGGCTTACAATGTGCTCAGCAATAGCCTTCATCCTTTTGTATATTTATACAAAGTCAGCTTATTGCCCCCACAAACTGGGTTCTCATTTCACCTGCCTTAGAAAGGATGGAAGGCTGAGTCAACCTTGAGCCTTGGCGAGATTCGAACCCTGCAGTAATTGCAGGCAGCTGGTCTTAATAACCAGCTTAATAACAGGGTGCCTTAAACCCCTGTACTACCAAGGCTCTTTGTGAGTGTTCTACATAAGATATGATGTACACAACTGTGAGCTTGTGAGTGTTCTACATAAGATATGATGTACACAACTGGATGAAATATTTTGAAAAAGCCATTCAAAACAAAATTCAGATTGAAGAATTGTTTTATAGGATCCAATTTGGATCGGTCACCAGGACCAAGAGGTCTTGTCTTCTGAGCTTTTGGACTCATGCTGGAGCCTATTTTCAGTTGTTTTATAATCACTCACAATCCCTGATTAAAAGAAAAAAAAGACCTGCATGATTCTGACGTGGAACATGGTCCAAATTAAGGGCATTTTCTCATTTTGTTGGTAGAAGGTGATCAAAACAGGTTCTGACTAGATGATTAAATCTGGCATAGGGTATTAATGCAGCTATCAACTCTTGGCCAAGGTATTCATTGATATTGTGCCAAGGGAAAATATTATTTCCATACATCTATGAGAATTAAAAATCAAACACAGGTAGTCCTTAACTTATAATCATTTGTTTAGTGACTGTCCAAAGTTACAACAGCACTGAAAAAAAATGACTTAGTATGGCTACTCATACTTATAACCGTTGCCGCATTCCCACAGTCATCTGATCAACATTCAACATCAAGAGCCGAGGTGGCACAGTGGTTAGGGTGCAGTACTGCAGCTACTTCAGCTGACTGATAGTTCAGCAGATCAGAGGATCAAATCTCATCTGCTCAAGGTTGACTCAGCCTTCCATCCTTCCAAGGTGGATAAAATGAGGACCCAGATTGTTAGGGGGCAATATGCTATTTAGTATACTGTCTTTGGTGTAAGCTGCCCAGAGTCCTTGGAGAGTGGGTGGCATAGAAATATGACTAATAAAATAAAATAAATAAATAAAACATTCAGGCACTTGGTAACCAGCATGTGTTAACATATGTAGCATCCTGGGGTCATGTGATCAACATTTGCAACTTTCCCAGCTGGTTTCCAACAAGGAAAGTCAATGGGAGAAGCCAGATTCACTTAGTGATCGCAAGATTCACTATCAACTGTAGTGATTTGCTTAACAACCATGGCCAAAATGGTTGTAAAGTCAGGCATGACTCACTCAACAACCACCTTACTTAGCAATGGAAATTGTGGTCCTCTGGTCAAGAACTACCTGTAATCCATTTAATAAAAACACTTGTATGGGCTGCTTTGCTATAGACAAGGGGATCAATATGAATCTGTGCCCTCTTTTCTTTCGGGGATTTTTAATTTAAAAAATCAGGACACGTCAAGTTTTCAGAACAAATAAAAGTTAGATGTATCCTTTCAGGTGCACAAATAAGTGAAGACAGTTTATACTTCTTCTGTGTAAAAATACCCTGTATGATCACAGGAAGGTAGTGCACTTTGTGTAGGGCAGGGGTCTCCAATCTTGGCAACTTTAAGACTTGTGGACTTCAACTCCCAGAATTTCTCAGCCAGCTTTGCTTTGCTGGCTGAGGAATTCTGGGAGTTAAAATCCACAAGTCTTAAAGTTGCCAAGATTGGAGACCCCGGTGTAGGGAATGGTCTCCTGCAACAGAATCAATTCTACCCAATCAAGTTTGGGCTTCCTAGGAAATGTATTCCTATGAGTATTTTGGAAATCAATTTGAATTTTGATTGGTTCCCAAAGGGATGAACCCAAGAAAGAGAGAATCAACTAACTTTTCAGCCACAATCAACCAAAGCATCTGGAGGCTTCCTTATTAACACACATATTTTGGAATGCTGGGAAACCAGGCTGATACAGAAAACCCATTTAAAATGTGTAGTGCTGTACCTTTAAACTATGGCAGGAAAATTCAGCTGGGTGCATTTAGCTACTATTGTAGCCTAGGTTTTTTTTTTTTTTTTTAAATAGAAGCCTACACATTACAAAGTCTTATTGGCACCAAGCTGAGCTTTCTTGTCTGTGTTAGGTTCCAGGCTCAAGGGACAGTATGTTTTGAAAATGTCATGGTGCTCTTTTGTAACAGAAAGGGGTCTTGCTAAGTCAGGTGACAAAAGGCAACAGAAGATAACAGGAGAGAGACAGGAAAAAAATGCCTTGTACCACTTTCTTTCTTTCTTTCTTTAGCTAACCATTAATGTTATTCTTATTAATCATTGCTGCAATACCCTACACTGACATACATAAAGAGGATAGAGGATTTGAATAATAGAAAGAAAGGGAGGGTTTGAAATATATCCAAATAAATGCTTTCTAGTCTCATGTTAGGAGAAGGGGTGAAGATTTCAGACAGCAGCCCTGACTTAGCAGTCTGAAAGGCAAATACTTTCCTTAAATATTCTGCAATGTGGTTCTGTTGACGCATTTCCCAGAACATGCCTACTTTTGCATTATGATATAATGGAAGTTAACTTGGCTTTTTTGCAGTAGAGTTAGATGGATTTCTTTTCTAAGGGACACAGAAAGGAAAGATTGTGACTGAGCAGGTTAATTATTTGAATGGGAGACATTCCTCCTGTGTCACTACCAAGAATAGACATGTGCACTTGCTCACATTTATTCCCAGGTGACCTTGGTTGTTTCCCAAAGCTAAACCTAGACAAATATGGTAGGTACTTGGAAGAGAAACTGCTAAGAAATCTCAAATCTAAAGGTTAAACTTGAACATTAACTTTCACAGTACCACATTACTGCCAAGAAAACTAAATAGATGTGACTATGTAGACACAGAAGTCAAGCCTGATTCAAGGGAAGTCTTACAAACTAGCTATGGTTGTTCCTTCTGTCCCTTTTGCCTGTCTCAGGTTTGACCATCTGTGTTCTCTAAATGAGAACTAGAAACATGTTAGGGACAGGAAGAGAAGTGTTTATATTTCCTATGAAGCTATACAATACAATCTGTATTTTATATATTTAAATTACTGGAACACACTCTATATCAGGCTGCTCTTGAAGCGTATTCAGAAGCTTTAGTTGGTGCAAAACAATAGCAACAGCTCATGAGGTTATGGGTGCCAATCATTTGGCATATGTGACATCTCTGCTCCGTGAGCTATATTGGCTACTAATATGCTTCTGGGGGCAATTTAAGTTGCTAGTGATTACCGTTAAACTAAAGCCTTCCATTCAGTGGTGGTATTCAATTTTTTTTCCCTACCGGTTCTGTGGGCGTGGCTTGGTGGGCATGGCTTGGTGGTGGTGGGGGTCTGAGTGGGCATGGCCAACTCAATGTCACTCATGGCAAGGTGGGGCAGCACACAACCCACCAAGCCATGCCCACCAAGCCATGCCCACAGAACTGACAGAAAAGTTTGGCCAAGTATTCTAACGTTCAACCTGGCTGCTTCTCACCTCCTTCTCATTTTTGCTCTGTGTCTATGAGGCAGAGAAGGAGGAGAGAAGCAGCCATATTGAATGCTGTGGCAGAGAAGCCAAACTTTTTTGCCTCCCTTTACAGCGGAGCTGCTCAGAAGGCAGCTACTGTGGCCTGTCCCTTTATGATCCCCCCTCGCCCCATGTCGAAGTACCTTAAAGACTGTAGTGGCTGCCTTCCTAGCAGCTCCACTGTCCCTCCGGTGCAGCAGGTCATTCTCCTGGCCGGGTCTGGCTGTGAGCAGCACCAGCAGGCAATGGGGTGCGCATGCATAACCAGCATGAACAGGGTGGCGATAGTGGCGATGGTCACAGGACTTGTCATGGGACTTGTCCTGTGACCGTCGCCACTGTCACCACCCTGTTCTTCATGCCAGCCGCACACATCCACCCCATTACCTGCCGGTGCCATTCGTGGCCATACCCAGCCAGGAGAATGACCTACTGCACCAGAGTTATATTGATATTGATTGTTTCCTAGTATGGTTTGAATGCTTATTGTACCGTATGACTGTCACTGGGTATTGTGCCTTGTGTTTCTTGATGAGTGTATCTTGTTTTTTATGTACACTGACAGCATATGCACCAAAGACAAATTCCTTGTGTGTCCAATTACACTTGGCCAATAAAGAATTCTATTGTATTCTATTAATGTTAACCAATCAGTATTTGAAATTGTCAGAAATTTGTTCAATTTTGATTTTGGCATTGGTTTGCAGAACTTGTGCCTCAGCTGCTATGCTTATTCCCTTGATTTCTTTTTTAAGTATTCCAAATTTCAAAGAGAACCATGTTTGATTCTGAACTGCATTTCTTTCACTATCAAGCATGTACTTGGCCATGGAACATTTTGCTTTTCCAGCTATTAATCTGATTTTGAATTATTTCCTTCTTATTTTCAGATTTAGTAGAGCATGGGTGCCAAACTCGCGGTGTCATGCTACCGTGACGTGATGTATCACAATGATATCCCCCTTCACGGAGTTGGGGTGGGCGTGGCTTGTGTGTGACGCATCCAGCCCACCGGCCACCAGTTTGACACCCCTGTAGTAAACCCTTTTCTGATAACCCTCCATAAGCAGAATCTATTCTTTCCTTATTGTAATTGTTTAAACTATTTTTCTTTTTCTGCAGGTTTTTTTTATTTCATTTGCAATAGTTCTCTGCCACCTTTGTTGCAGAGTACATATAATCTATGAATGCCACTTCTTGAGTGAAGTGCATAATATCTGTTAATTAGTTTTTTGTGTTTTTTAAAATTAGAAATGTCCAATTCCATTCAATTATCCCCACTGCATAGCAAAACTACAGGCAGTGCCCAGTGTATTTATTGTTTTAACAATATTTCTGCCACTTAGTTTAATTTAATTTGCTTTCACTCATTTGATATAATTTGAACTAGGAATATTTTCCATTTGGTCATGAAACAAATCAGAAGTTCCCTTAACCTCAAAACTTTGAGTTCTTTAGATGCCATGTGATATTTACATTCATTAACTATTGCCCACCAACTACAATCTTGCCTTCTTTAATTGCCAAACAGCACATTTGTTCAGGTAAAATGTAACTCCTCTGTCTTTATTAAATTTGTGGATAGAGTCCAACAGAGACAATTTCAGCTTGTGATTTGCCATGTAATTTTAGATCACGCAAAAGACAACAGATTGTTGATTTTTGGCTTTATTTTCTGACTAAGTATCCATGATGATTTGATTCTGAATACTGGTGAGTGAAACATTGCCAGGACAAGAGTAATATGGTACTGAGTCCAGGGGTGGGTTCTACTTACTTTTACTCCCAGTTCACAACGGGGCCGCACACATGCGCTTGCTTTGCACACACACGCATTCTTCTGTGCATGCGCAGAAGCGTTTTGATGACATCAGGGTCGGTGGGCAGAGCCTTCCGCTGGTTTTACTACTGGTTTTACCAGGGGGTTTACTACCGGGGGTAACCCACCACTGGTTGAGTCTTCTTAGAACAAATCTTGTTTTACTCTTATTTTAACCAAGGTTTCCTCCTTCACCATTTCTCCTTCACTAAAACCTTCTCCAAAAGGTTGATTTTTCCATAACATTTCCAATAATCTTCTATTATTTCCCTTACTCCAATAATTTTCAAGCATTTTTAAATCTTTAAAGATGTATGGGAGATTTAGTCAAGTGACTTTCTATATCCAGGCTATTAAAAAGTTAGTTTATTATAGCTTTCATGGATTAGTTTGTTAATTAGTATCCTTTCCTGTGTCCAATGTGAAGTTTTTTGCAAAACCTCTTTTGGCCCACTGGGGAAATTATTTATTTGAATAAGAATATTTTAGATTTACTATAACTCCAGTAAAGAACTTAAATGTTGTGGACAACAAGTTATATGCCTCTTGTTGCCATCATCATTGTTCTCATCATCATAATCCTTACATTGTTTTAATAATGTATGAGAAATTTGGACAACCATTTTTTTCCTAGTTACTCACTCAAAGCTCTCTTCCTGTCTTCATTTCTGCCATCTTATCATCCTGGACATATGATCCTGAACTCAAAATGAAAAAGAGGGAATATTACAGGATCCCATCTGGGATGGTCACCAGAACCAAAAGCTTTGTCTTCCGAGCTTTTGGACTCATACTGGAACCTACTCATGCTGCTAGAACTTCTCTAGCAGAGTGTGTGCTGTCCTGGGTGTGATATTTATATTGCCTGTTGTATGTGGCTTTTTAGATGTTGATGGCTGGGTTTTAAGTCATTAGCTGTCATTTGCTTGTGTTGCCTAGCCCGCCCCTTCTAAGTACTTGATAGACTGATGGTAAATCAGCACTCCTGTTTACCGATGGGGGGCCTGTTTCCCAGGTTTCAATCACTTCCCTGGCTGTTTTTGTGCCTGCTCGTTCAACAATCTTAGTAGCTGCAAAATTGTTCATTGCAGTGTGAGGCTACCAATGAGTTCAGGTTTTGTCATCTGGCTTGTATTCTTGCAAGAGCTTGGAAGAAAAAGCCTCTGGTCCCAGTGACTGACCCAGACTGGATCCTGCAACATTATCCTGGGTCATATATATTAGCTTTAATTTGTGAACATTGCTTTCCTTCCATATTTTTTGACAATGAAATTATGTCATATGGTGTCAATGCCTAGGATTAATAGACCTGTGTAACAAGAAGGCTTTTAAAACTTTATTTTTGTTAGGCAGGAATAGGATTCAAAGTAAAATACAAAACTCACATCCTGCTCTATATTTGGGAAATATGATAAATCCCAGGAAGGTACCACATTCATTATGGAGCAATAATCTTTATGTCTCATCCATGAGAACAAAAATGGGCATTGTAACTCTGTGGAAATATCTCTACCTTTCACAAAAAAAGTTCTCCAGTTTGGTTCCTAGATTATTAGATACAAATGGGACAAAAAGCACATCACATTTGTTTGCTTTATTATTTAGATACTCTCCCAAACTGACTCTGAGTAGTGTACAAAAAAGAGCACTCCTCCAATCACTCGAAATATGCAGAATATCCCAAAACATTTTAAAAACAACTCCAGTAATCAGCAATCATAATGATGATAGAAATAAATGGGCAGCCGTGTTCAGGCTGGGCTCAAAGGCCCTTTGAAAGAAGAAAAACCTTTCTGAATGAGAGGAGGGTAGGAACCCAGTGACTTGTGTGGGGTCATTAGTGATATCCCGGAGTGAGCTTCAACTCCCAGAGGTCTCTTTAGCTGGGAGCTGAAATTCACATCCCAAGATTGAGAAACATTGCTTTAGGCCAGGCTCAGGCTCATTTGACTTTAGGGTAGAATCTTTAGCAAATTTCCTAAGAGGTTCAGAAGGCACAGATGGACTCATCCATGGGAAGGCTGTTCCTGATGTATACTGGTGCCATGCTATAATTCGTTTACATGCTACATGTTTTGTTTTGTGGCGAAGGTTGTTGAGAGTGTGGTGGCACAACAGCTTCCCCGGCACCTGGATGAAGCTATCTATCTGGACCTGTACCAGTCGGGCTTCAGGCAGGGGTATAGCACAGAAACGGCATTGGTCGCGTTGGTGGATGATCTCTGGAGGGCTCAGGACAGGGGTTGCTCCTCTGTCCTGGTCCTATTAGATCTCTCAGCGGCTTTTGATACCATGACCATGGTATCATGCTGCAGCGGTTGAGGGGTTAGGAATAGGGGGTACCGTACTACGGTGGTTCTCCTCCTTCTTCTCCGACCGTTCACAGTTTGTGTTGGCAGGGGGGCAGAAGTCGACCTCGAGGCACCTCGCATGGGGAGTGCCGCAAGGGTTGGTTCTCTCGCCCCTTCTGTTCAACATTTATGTGAAGCCGCTGGGTGAGATCATCCATGGTTTTGGGGTGAGAGTCCATCAATACGCTGATGACACTCAGCTGTACATCTCCACCCCAGACCACCCCAACGATGCCCTTGATGTGATGCCTGGAAGCTGTGCGGGTCTGGATGGGGAGAAATAGGCTCAGACTCAACCCTTCCAAGACCGAGTGGCTGTGGCTGCTGGCGTCCCGATATAGTCAGCTGGTGCCATTGCTGACTATTGGGGGTGAATCTTTGCCCCACAGAGAGAGGGCTCGCAATCTGGGCATCCTCCTGGACGCATGGCTGTCTTTAGAAGAGCATATGATGGCCGTGGCCAGGGGGGCTTTTTATCAGGTTCGCCTGATTCGCCAGTTGCAGCCCTTTCTGGACCGGGATGCCTTGCGCACGGTCACTCACGCCCTTGTCACCTCCCGGCTGGACTATTGTAATGCTCTCTACATGGGACTCCCCTTGAAGAGCACTCGGAGGCTCCAGCTGGTCCAGAATGCAGCCGCACGGGTGGTTATGGGCGCAACCCGTTGTGCCCATGTGACACCCCTCCTGCGCGAGCTGCACTGGCTCCCAGTGGTCTTCTGGGTGCGATTCAAGGTGTTGGTCACCACCTTTAAAGCGCTCCATGGCATAGGACCCGGGTACCTTCGAGACCGACTTCTGCCACAAACAGCCTCCCACCGGCCAGTTCACTCCCACAGAGAGGATCTCCTCAGGGTGCCATCTGCCAAGTTATGTCGGCTGGCGACACCCAGGGGGAGGGCCTTCTCTGTGGGAGCCCCTGCCCTGTGGAATGAACTGCCCCCGGAAATGCATAAGATCTCCGACCTCCGTGTATTTCGCTGTGCCCTCAAAACCCTGCTGTTCCGCCAAGCCGGGCTATCAATTTAATGATTTTTAAATTGGGTTTTAAATTTTTGGGGTTTTAAATTTCAGCCGAATTATGTAATAATTTTAATTATTTTTAACTGATGTTTGTCTTTGTGTTTTTTAATAGGCTGTACACTGCCCTGAGTCCTTCGGGAGAAGGGCGGTATAGAAATAAAATTATTTATTTATTTATTTATTTATTTATTTATTTATTTATTTATTTATTTATTTATTTATTTATTTATTATACATGGTTTTACATGGCTTTATCTCAGTGGTGGAATTCAATTTTTTTTACTACCGGTTCTGTGGGCGTGGCTTGATGAGTGTGGCTTGGTGGGCATAGCGGGGGAAGGATACTGCAAAATCTCCATTCCCACCCCACTCCAGGTGAAGGATACTGCAAAATCTCCATTCCCATTCTACTCCAGGGGAAGGATACTGCAAAATCTCCATTCCCACCCCACTCCAGGGGAAGGATACTGCAAAATCCTCATTCCCTCTCCACTCCTGAGGCCAGCCAGAGGTGGCATTTGCTGGTTCTCCGAACTACTCAAAATTTCCACTACCGGTTCTCCAGAACCTGTCAGAATCTGCTGAATTTCACCCCTGCTTTACCTCAAAAAGTACCATTCTTCAGTGATTGGTTTCTACAGCTAGGACTCCAGCCACCTTATTTTGCACTGTCCGCCAGAATAATATCACAAGGGTAGCATTGTGTACTGTCTTTAAGGGTAATATTACATCATTGAAGCAGAGATTGTATTTCTTATAATAGTATGATAAATCACATATATGCCTATCTAGAAGTATATGGAGGTATATTGTCTCTGTGTAGACATAACCTTTGAAGCCTGAATGGATTCTTTCAGAAAGCAAATGATTGCCCATTTCTAATTGTGTAATCTCTTGCGGCACATAAAGTTAAATCCCATTACAGCAATTGAAAATTACAGAGTGATATTCAGTGGGATGAGGCCAAACTTTCAGTACTGCGATTACTGCCTTTTCTGAGTTTGAGACATAAAATTGTTCAGTCTGAACTTTCCCACTAATTATTTGTATCATGCTTTTCCTGGATGCTGAATCAAAATATGCTGTAGAAAACATAGCAGCTAAATTAATGACCCCCCAAAACATCCCATGCATAAATACAGACATACTCATCCTAAAGAAAAAAAAGTCTGTTGAAAGTGCAGGCTCAGAAGCGCAGTGTTCGGTTACAATAGAAACTTTCTGAGAGTAGAGATACTTGTCCAGTTTGTCAACTGTCACACATGTGTCCAGTTTGTCAACTAACACACATTATGTGTCAATTATGGAATCTAAGCCCCACATTATTTCCCAACTTCCAATGCTGCATAGACAGGCAAGATTTTGGTACTGCTGATAACTAAAATAGTTCTGCCTTGATGTAAACTTCATATTACTGAACAAAGCTTTGCCACATTTGAAAATCGTTTAAGTCCCTTTGTAACTTTATGTTTTCTGGATAGCTGCGCCCTGCAAATATATTTGTGGGGTGAAGCACCTTTTTGAATTTATTTATTATTTATTTTATTTATTTATTTATTTATTTTGTCAAGCATGTATTAGCTAACAGATATAAGTATAGGCATAATTATGAATACATGAGATGGATACAAATAAAAGGGAACATTAGGACAGGGACGGTAGCCACGCTGGTGCACTTATGCACGCCCCTTAAAGACCTCTTAGGAACGGGGTGAGGTCGACAGTAGACAGTCTAAGGTTAAAGTTGTGGGGTTTGAGGAAGAAATCACAGAGTCAGGTAGTGCATTCAGGCATTGACCACTCTGTTGCTGAAATCGTATTTTCTGCAATCGAGTTTTGAGCAGTTTACTTTGAGTTTGTATCTATTGTTTGCTCATGTATTGTTGTGGTTGAATTTAACCACAACAATTCAGCCCTCTTCCTAAACTCTTCCCTGGATAACGACTTATCATATAATCCTTTTAGTTGGTTGTCTTAGACGCTTTTGCTTTCTTCGTTCTCCAAAACTATCTAGAAATAGTTTTCTTATTAGGTTTGTAAGGGCTTGATTTTTGTTATGTCCCTGTCAAACAGTTTCTAAAAAGTATTTTATTGCTGTCTTTACCCATAAAACAAGACAACTGGAACAGCTACATAGGAGTGGGGGAGAGCTTATCCCTTCTCTTCTCTTCTGTGACCCCATCATAAATCTATACTGATATAGCTATGAAGTTTAATCAACAATATTGCTATTGAAGCCAGCAGGGATTTTGAACTCCTGAGCAGAGTGGCTGAAATGAATATAAAAGTAGAAGACAAACCCTCCTTTCATATATATTATATTTCTAATACCTCACTTCCCCCTTACCCAAACACATCTAATTATAAATGCATGCTATGTACATTATGTATTTGGCTCTCACAAGTTATTTGGCTGAATTATTATCTGAGAGGCAGACATGTTTGGACTACAACTCCTGCATCTTGTTCCATTGCCTATGCTAGGTGGGATTGATAATAAGGGAGATCAAAAACATTGGAAGGGTTCCCAATTGCCTACTTCTGTGCTTACCTTTTCCTAATATGTATGATGTAGGTCTTAATAGGATGCCATTGGTATTTATCCATTTAGAATTGTATGCAGACTCTCCCTTTTTTTTTTGCTACAATTCAAAACAGCATCCATAATACTTTGTAGGGATATTTCCCTCACAACCGGTGGTGGGATTCAACCAGTTCACACCACTTCGGGAGAACCGATTGTTAACTTTCTGAACAGTTTGGCAAACTGGTTGTTGGAAGAAATCATTAGGGCACAAAAGCGGTTGTTAAATTACTTGAATCCCACCACTGCTCACAACTATCTTGTGAGGTGGGTTGAGCTGAAAGAAAGTGCCTGAACCTGGATTACCCAACAAGTCTTTGTGGATTAGGAAAAGGTAGAACTCGGTCACATAGTTTCTGGTCCAGCATCTTAACCACTACACCAAACTGACTCTCTGGTATGTGCTTTAATCTCATATATATCCCCTCAGAGTTGTTTGTATAAGCTTTTACAAGATATGGAAGTAGACAACATTCTTAAACATTGGCAGCTGATTTTTCAAATGTTTTAACAGTAAAACCGCCTAAACTTTCCAATGCTTCAGTTCAAAATGTGCAGAAGAATTGCTCCAGCCAAACATCATCACCTAAATCTTTGATGTCTAAACATCAACATGACAGCCTGGCCCCTTTGACAATAGTAATACACTGTTGCTAACATGTATATAACGGTGAGTTGACAGCAAGACAGTGATGAGCAAGGATTGGTCTAGGCGAGTGCCAAATCCTGATGTTTTGAACAATGTAATGTCCTCTGCAAATCAAAGGCAGGAAATATATAAGCTGCAATAAGTGAGGATATTTCACACTAAATAAATAAACTCATGCTGAAAACAGTAGTGTTTGACACTCTCACACACAGAAAACATTAGCAAAACATGTACAGTGGAAGATCTCATTATTTACGTAGATAGCAAAAAAAGGAACAGTGAGTAAGACACTAAGAGGCAGTAAAATTGGCATGATTTCACATTAATGTTATAAATTAGCAATAGGTTATGTGGACATACTGTATAAATATTAGTGGCTGGAATAAAATAGAATACATTAGTGTCTCCTTCAGGCCCCTGTCATTAATACTTAAAAGTATTTCTTTTTTTCACTTCTAATAGAAATGAAACAATAAACTTCAAGGTATTTTTTTCCTAATTTCAACCACCTCTTACAAGACAATTTAGAGAAATTGCTGATGTTTTCAAATTGTTTGTAGATCTTTAAATGATGGCTATTTAACCAAAATTGAAAGAGTTTTGTCATATGGCAAGTTCCCTGTATTCATAGGAAAAACTTGCCCTGGCAACCATTTTTTCTGCAGCGTTCCCATAAATTGTCCCATTCATGTCATCTTCAGTCAATGTATGCAGTAAGGTAGGCTTAGGTAATTTCATCTGTTCCAGTATTAAAGTAATGTTTTCCCTCTTGTGGCAGTTCTAAGACATAGGAAGCTAGTTTTCACATGGTCAGAAGAAATCAGCCTGAAACAAGATCAATTTTTATTTTTTCAATGCAAGAGATATCTGGAAAACCATCTCTCCCATGGAAGAGAAAACTTTCAAGCCAGTTTACACCATCAGATAAAAATGTGTAAAAATTAAAACGTATTATAAATATACATTTGAAGCATGACACTCAATTGTTTTCTTTCATAATGGCTTGATAAACTTTATCAAAAAGTCTTATTTCCAATCTCCATTGTCAGGAGAAACTGATATAAAATCTGGTGCATACTATTTGTGTAAAAATATTGATAATTTTATCAGGAGCAGTCAGATAATCTGTAGGAGATAGAAATAGCCCAATCCTCTCTTTGCAAGTCCACAGCATTCTTCTTCATCATTCATTGCTTCTTGTTGTTGTTTGTGTTTTCCCCATCATGAAACACCCTGGATCTGGTGCTATGTTCAAAATATTTGAGGAAGTAGTAAGAATGTGAAAGAGCAGGCCTCACCATCTGCCAACATTTGTCATTTCAGTGGAGCATATGTTTTTAGAAGAAAAAGCCAATGGGTAGCTTCTCTGGAGGAAGAGAAGCGAAGTCCCAGACAAACAGAATCTTCACCCATGATAGAAAGAAGGGGTACTTTTATTTATCACAGTCTAAATCCTTGTAATCTGGACATCATCATTCTGCAACAAACCCGGACAAAAAATAGTAGTAGATTCAGAACAGGAGTTGGCAGTGGAAATAAAAAATGTTATATTGAAAAAGATTTCTGCTAATCTGCTAACCAAAGGATTAGGATAGCACTTTCAATTTTGCACTGGGAAAAAGCTTTACAGGTTTTCAACACTTGCCATCATCAGTAGAGATACATGTGATCCCCCAGATTAACTGTCTTTGTTAGTCCTGGAACAGCACAGATTTCAAGATCTCCCTATCCTCCAAAACAGATTTTTAGGATGGCTTCAAAGAAAGGAATTGAATGAAAATTCCTAGCAGAAATCAGTGTGTGGTGGAAATCATCAATAGATATAAAGAGCATTTCTCTTGACAAAAAATGCAAGATATGGACATCAACCATTAATCTAAAATAACTACAATATGTCTTTTAAAAGGTATTCATTATAAATAAAGGAGAATATTTGTAGCTCAGGGATGAAATGAGGGGTCCTTGGTGCTCTCTGAGCTTGCTTGTTTTCTTGCAGACATTTCATTACCCTAAATAGGTAACATCATCAATGCTAGTAAAGAGTGCTGTTTGCTGTCAGTTTATATTCTGTGTAGGTGGGGCCGGTCTTAAGGATTCTTTGGTTGGGCTGTTTACTGATGGCTCTTTGGCAGTTTTTTGATTGGGGTATTTCTTACTTGATTGTTGGTCTGAAGTTAACCTTGGAGTTAATAGAGAATAAAATAGAATAGAATTCTTTATTGGCCAAGTGTGATTGGACACACAAGGAATTTGTCTTGGTGCATACTCTCTCTGTGTACATAAAAGAAAAGATACATTCGTCAAGAATCATAAGGTACAACACTTAATAATAGTCATAAGGAAACAGTCAATATAAATCTTAAGGATACCAGCAACACGTTTACAGTCATACAGTCATAAGTGGAAGGAGATGGGTGATAGGAACGATGAGAAGATTAATAGCAGTGGTGGGTTCCTCCCGGTTCGGCCCAGTTCCGCCAAGCCGGTAGCAGTGACGATATGACATCACTGAACCGGTTCTCTTTGTTCGGGACCTGCCTGCCACTGCGTTATTCTTACCTTTTATTTGGCCCCGCCCCCAATCTATTCACTGCCTCCTGAGCCCCAGCTGATCGGCTAGAAGGAAAAAAAACCTGTTTAAACTCTTGCCGGGGGCTTCAAAGGGCTGCCCTACAGCTGATCAGTGTTAAAAGGCAGTGTGGTGGTAGACCAGTACCTCAAAAAACAAATGAGTAGACCAGTGCCTGGTAGACCGGTGCCTCCAAAAACAAATGAGTAGACTGGTACAGCTCTGCAAGCAGTGAAAAGCCTGATAGACCAGTACCTCTGCTAAATCCTAAAGAATTGTCACATGACCATCAAACCATGCCCACAAAATAAGCCACGCCCACAGAACCGGTAGTAACAAATTTTAGAACCCACCACTGATTAATAGTAATGCAGACTTAGTAACTAGTTTGACAGTGTTGAGGGAATTATTTGTTTAGCAGAGTGATGGTGTTCTGGAAAAAACTGTTTTGTGTCTAGTTGTTCTGGTGTGCAGCACTGGTGGGTTCTACTTTCCTTTACTACTGGTTCGCAGCAGGGCCGCATGTGCATGCTCGCTTTGCTTGTGCGTGTGCTCTCTTTTGCGCAAGTGCAGATACGTTTTGATGATGTTGGGGTCGATGGGCAGAGCCTCCTGCCGGTTTTACTACCAGTTCTATAGAACCATTGTTTTGAGGGTAGGAGTTGAAACAGTTTATGTCCAGGATGTGAGGGGTCTGTAAATATTTTCACAGCCCTCTTTTTGACTCGTACAGTATACAGGTCCTCAATGGAAGGCAGGTTGGTAGTAATTGTTTTTTCTGCAGCTCTAATTATCCTCTGAAGTCTGTGTCTGTCTTGTTAGGTTGCAGAACCAAACCAGACAGTTATAATCTATGCTGATCTGAGTGCTAATTACTGGTGGAGAAGTGCTGGACTCTTTTTCTCTTTTGGGCTGATTGATTGCCTCTTTTGCATAGTCTATAGATGTTGTTAATATCTATGGCTGATTTGTGAGAATGGCAGGCTTCTAGAAATTCTCTAGCATTTTTGGACTTGGCCCAGTCCAGGATTGTCACATTTTCCCAATTGACACTATGGTTAAATCTGTCTATGTGTTGTGAAATTAAAGAATTTTCATCATGTCTTCTGACTGCCAGTTGGTGTTCATAAATGCTTTCTGCCAGTCTTCTGCTTATTTGTCCTACAAAGTAATTGTTGCAGTTCTAACATTGTATGTTGTTTTCACTATATTTATACTTTGCCTGTCCTCCAGGAATGAAGCATGGCCTACATAAAACTCTTCTTCAATTTCTTCGTCACACAGCAATTCTGCTATGGGGATATATTGAAGTGAACTAATGCCTGAATGATCCACATTGCCTAGTGATCTACCGTACATGAGATAGATCTCCTCTGAACCAGTCTCCTCTGTCTTAACACAATATGATAGCCAGTACTCTATAGTGAATCTTTGTTCCTTATTGCTGTAATGGGCCGTTGGTCACAATAGTTAGGACTATTGTATACTTCAAAAGTGATTAGGAAGAAGTTTTGTGAATTTATGGAAAGCACAGCATTTATCTGCTCTTTATTAAGGCAGCCTTTTTTCAGATTTCCCCATGAGCTTGAGAAAAGGTACTGCTTCAAATTATTTTTGAAGCATGCACAGTCCTTTCGATAATGCAATACTTTTGACACCACTGATATTCTTTTCATCGAGCATTTTAACTGCAGAATATTTGTTACTGAATTAGTAGATATTGCTGCTTTCTTTAAACAAAGGATTTCAGTGGCAAGTATAATTTTCAGCTTTGAAACGTTACTCATATTAAACAAGGGTTGCCATCATGAAAAAAAGGGAAGGTGTTGATTTGTATGTGTGTTGGTTTTCTTAGCAAAATTCTGTGTTGATTCTAAGCCTTCCTAGTAGTTCTGGTTCACAATTCCAAATTATGACGAGAAGCACCCAAGTTGTCACAGTGCCAAACATGAAAACAAAAGGGCACAATCTTAAACTAATTAAAGGCCAGGCATCAAAGAAAATTAAGCAGAATTTCTTTGCATAGAGAATCAGTAGTAGATTTTTAAAAAATTATCAATGTGCAATTAACATAGAAATTGCTGTAAAAGAGAAACCCATGAATGATTTATGTTGAAACAGTGTCTTGTTTATAATAGTAGCCAGTACTAGATATTTTAACAAAAAAAGCACTTCCCCCACCCCTATAATGTACTTAATTGCATGGTACAATGCCAGGGGGCTGTGGGGAGAAAGCATTCTCACACCCCAGCTGTTGAACGGTTTACAATATGAAGTGTGCAAATAATGATAGTACTTAGTATTTCAGTGGGGGCAAACTGTGGAAGCAAGCATGCCTACACATAGGTTATCCAACAGGGAACTTTTCTGTATCTCTTTGCTCTTTGTTGTTCAAATGTTTTACATCCCAGGTAGCCTTACCTATATAAAAGTTATGATGTTAATCCAAAGGAATCTCATATTTTTTTGAGTAAATTATGCCCATGAAGCTGTCTTGAATGAAAGAAACAGGCACTCATTCTACAAACATAGGTCTGGAGGAACTGAACATCAGATTTTGACAGGGTATACAGGAAACAGAGGTGAGAGTAAATGAACTGTATATATGTACACATACAGGTGCACACCAGTGGTGGGTTGCTCCTGGTTGTCACGAGTGTTTCCAGGATTGCTGTGGCTATCTGCCTACTCACAAACAGTATGGTTTTAATCAAGCCATCTGCTGTTGGCAATTACCTGCAAGCCTTCCCCGCCCTAGTTAATTGCAGGTTAACTCCCTATATAAGCAAGGACCTTTTGCTTGCTACCTGGGCCTAGTCTTCTAGGCCTAAATGCACAGCTCCTGCAGGAAGCTTGTAGCAACGCCGCAGATGGGAGAAGAATGCAGATAAGGACTCCAGACGCCGCTACAGAGAGACTCCCACGGATGCTTGCCTTTTGCTGTTTTGTAGCACGCAAGCTATCATCGGGACTGCTGTTGCTGGACCTTCTTCCTCCCACAAGCTTCAAGCAATGTTTGCTTTTTGAACTGTTTTTACTTCAGGTGACTTTCAGCTGTGAAGCTCGTGCTGCTCCCATTATGATTGCCTTGATGATGTATCGACGCCGAAGCTGCTTACCTTCATGCTAGCTTTATTCTTTTGTGAACTGTTTTGGTATTGTGGAGAGGGATCTAGGGAGATAGCCTTGCTTCACATACCCAGATAAGACTTTGTTTTTAATGTGTTTTCTTAAAGACATAGTGCTTTTTAAATGTTTTAAAGTAAATTATATTTTTACACAAGACGCCTCTGTCAGAATCATTTCAGTCTCAGTGTGTTTACTCATGAGCTGGTTCACGGTCCGGGGTACCCCTCAACCCCATTTCATCACACTGGTTCTGTCTGGTTCTATAGAACCGGTAGTAAAACCGGTGGAAGGCTCCGCCTACCTGCCACAACGTCATCATGGGTGATATGCACATGCGCAGAAGCTCCCACTGCAAACCGGTAGTAAAGGTAAGTAGAACCCACCCCTGGTGCACTCCCAGAAATACAGACACAAACATTTATGCATTAAATGAGCTGCAGTGGCGCAGTGGTTAGAATGCAGTTATGCAGGCTACTTCTGCTGGTCACTGGCTTCCAGCAGTTTGGCAGATCGAATCTCACCAGGCTCAAAGTTGACTCAGCCTTCCATCCTTCCAAGGTCGGTAAAATGAGGATCCAGATAGTTGGGGGCAATATGCTGACTCTGTAAACCATTTAGAGAGAGCTGTAAAGCACTATGAAGAAGTATATAAGTCTAAGTGCTATTGCTATTGCTATTATCTGTTTCTGTTTTAGGAGAAAAGTGCAAAAAACAATAAAGAAATTATACAGCAAAGAAATTTAAGGCCTGAGAGAGGAAAAGGAAACATAATTAAGTCTGGATTATAACAATACTGTTCAGTACACCAGCAAATACTTTTCTATCTTTGCAAATTAGAATAATAGAGTAACTGTTAGAAGGGACCTTGGCTGTTTTCTAGTTCAACCCTTTGCTCAAGCAGGAAATTCTATACCATTCCAGACAAGTGGATCTCCAGTCTCTTCTTAAAAGCCTCCAGTGATGAAGCATCGACAACACTGCTATCATGTCTCCCCTAGTCCTTCCTTTCGCTAAACTAGACACACCCAATTCCTGCAACCATTCTTCATATGTTTTAGCCTCCAGCCACCAATCATCTTTGTTGCTCTTTCCTGCACTCTTTCCAGAGTCTCAAAATCTTTTTTAAAATGTGGTGACAAAAACTGGATGCAGTATTCTAAGTGTAGTCTTACTATGGCTTTATAAAGCTGTACTAACACTTCATGTGATCCTGATTCTATCCCTCTGTTAATGCAATCTAGGATTGCATTAACATTATCATCCTTGTTTCCAATTACTTCTACACACTGATTCATACATGTCTTTCATTCTCACCTCTCTCTTTTTGAAAAAGTCCATCCATAATGTTTTGGGTCTTCCTTTTCATTCACTTTTCCCTTATATAGTTGTTTTGAGTCCATTATCATTAATTTTCTTTGTTTGATATTTCAAAATGCTTTATTTGTACTGCTCATCTAGTATTTTATTCAGACCTTCAACAGTTGAACTTTCTCACGTTGATACTTTTCAAGGAACCAATAAAAGCAACACTAATTTTCTACTCTAATTTTCACACATCCTATCCATAAAGTGCACAATACTTCTTAAATTTTGTTCACTGTATTCTTGTATCTTTCAATCATCTCAATTCTGGCATCTTTCCAGAAATACTTAACAAACTAACCTCCTAATAGATTTGGTTTTCATACTTATTACCTAATAATGGGATTCTTCCACTTGTAAGGCACAGAAATATTTTTAGTACACATGTTATTTATTTATTTATTTATTTATTTATTTATTTATTTTATATTGCCGCCTATTCACTCATGGTGACTCAAGGCTGCTTACAGAATATAAAAATCACATTTAAAAACAGTAAAACTAATAAAATATCAAATAAATTAATGTAATAATTAATGTTAAACTACTTGCATAATGACTCCATCAGCATACCATATCCATATTTAATATTTTACTGAATCTACATTTGCAGCATTTATGACTTTTTGTCCTTTTTTTTCTTGGATCTTAATTTATTAGCATTTACTTAAGGTCCACTCTTATATTATTCCCTAAAATATTATTAGCAGCATTCTCTCACTTCCGTTCCATTTCAAATAAGTTCACCTCTTTCCTTTTTCATTCAATTCAACTTGATGGAAGCTCTTTTTTAGACCTTTCACATACTTCCAAAACAATTTTTATTTCCACAAAACTATTCCATTTTGCTGCTTCTTGTAATTTTAATCATTTTGTGTTATCTCTGACTACTTTTACTACTTTTTTAATATATGCATTATAGATAAATAGAATATATTTATCTCATCCTTATTTTTGTAGCCTCTTTCACCTCAGCACACACACACACCCCCCAGCATTCTTTTTCATGCTACTTGTTAGTATAACTTTCTACACTTCTCTGGCGTCCTGTAATATATTTCTTTTCAAAGAATTCCATATTCTCTTTCCTAACATCCATTTTCATTCTGTTGAAAAATTAAGTTATCATTTAATGCAGTGTAACACAAGTTTCATCCTAACTTTTCCTGCAATTATTCTACTTTTATTTCTTTCACAACTTTTCTTTCCTCCCATGTCCATGTTCCTGTAGATGTCTGTTTGTTTAAAATGCAATTTATATGCCACTCAATTCCCAAAAGGGATTTTCTCCCCAAAATCTACTTTTGATACTATTAAAGAATAGACAGAAACTGTGATCACTCTTGTATTCTTCACTTAGTATTTTAGTCTTTCATAATAAACAGTCACCCTAAGGCAAGATGGGCTGCAAATAAATCTAATAAGTAAGTAAATAAATAAGTAATCATACTTTGGTTAAGTATTCTTTTTTATGTCTTGTACATGTCTCTTTATCATTTCAGCATTTTAGGGAGTTATGTGTGTATACATCCTGGCCTCTTCAGATTTCTTCCATGTTTTTGTCTTGTATCTCATTTCATATTATTTATCATACTTCTTGAATATTAGTCTCCTTCAAGATTTCAATCCACTGAATTTGGCCTACCTTTCTTTGAGATGAATCATAATTTTTTTTTCCTGATTAATTTACCCCATGTTAGATTAGTGCCCAACATGAAGGTCTGACTAACTTCTTCCTCTGAGCATCAAATGTTCAAGGAAGAATTTGAAATGAACACAATCATCCCCCCCCCCATCACTTTCACTCATTTAACCAATTCCTCCCTCTTGGTGAGAATTGGCTCTACAATAGCAGATCTTCTTCTTTCTTCTAGCCTTCTGATAAATGCAGTTGTCAGCAATAGAAGACAAGAATTTGTTGAACCTCTGACCCTTGGCAGAGGTAGAGTTTCACTAGATGGCAGGATAATTGAAATCTCCCATTATCACTCTTCCATCTGTCCAATACAGTATTCCCAGCACTTTATCTTAATTGGGTGAACCCTATCATTTTCCTACACCTTATTTCTCAGAGTTTACACCTAAATTATGTTAGTAGACACTAATTTTGAAATTGAATTCTGTTTCCTCCACATAGTATGCTAGTATGAATCTTTTTGAATCTGGCCACAGTCCACTGTCTTCCCTATTATGGATCTATCCTGTTTAGCTGCTTATTTCACAGAACCTTAGTTTTTGAAGGGGCCATTTAGGACATTGATTCCAACCACCTACTAAGTTCAAGGATTCAAATTTAAAGCATCTCTGACAGAAGGCTCTCTAGCCTCTAATTTGATGCATTTGGTGAAATGGAATCCATCATTTCTCTGGGCAATTGGTTCCACTGTTCAGCTACTCTTACTTTTAGGGAGATTTTTCCTTCTGCTAACATTTGATTGAAATCTGTTTTCTTGTTACTTAAATCCATTATTATGTATTCTGCACTTCGGAAGGAGGCAGAACAAGTCTCAGCTTTTGATAGGGCAATCATTCAGACATTTGAATAGTGCCATCGTATCTCCCTCTGCTGTTTTCTTCTCAAGTCTACACATTTATTTTGCTCAAATTCTGTTCCTACTATGGCTCTATACCTTGAAAATATCCAATATCTTTTTCTTCCTTCTCTCTTTTTCCCATTTTAAAATCTTATTTACCGGTATATAACAATAGCTTTCTTTTCTTCAAGGAATTATAGGGACATATTATTCCTATTTTACTTCCATAAGAATCCTAGGTGGATAGGTTAGACTGAGAAACATTGGTAGACCCAAGGCTATCTAATGAACTTCAAGGTGTGAAAGACTTTGAATCTGAACCTCCCTATTCAAAGTTCAACTACTGCACCAAATATTTCACTCCACTACATCTTTAACATAGCCTCTTTGTCTTTCCTCTTAACAGAATTCAAGTCTATGTGTAAATGTATCAATTTGCTTCTAATTTTTAATTAGCTTTCCTATTTCTTCCTATGCTGCACCATTAACTTTCTCAACTGAGTCATAAGACTAGTTTGCTAGTAGTAAAATCAGCATTTTTTCAATTCATCATGAAAACAGCACTGCCATTATTGCTTTATATAGAGCATGGGTGTCAAACTCGCTGAGTCACATTGCCATCACGTGACATTTTGCCACATTTCCCCCTTCACGTAGCTGGGGTGGACGTAGTCTGTGCATGATGCATCCGGCCCACAGGCCGCCAGTTTGACACCCCTGACATAGAGGTTCTGCAAAGGTCATGAAGCAGTAAGAGAAAAAGATATCTGATTTTTCCTATGTACCCAATTAACAATAAGAAAAATTTCTATAAATTACAGAAGATCCCATCACATGCTTCTTGACAGTTCATCAGAAAACAAAACATCCACACAAAATGCACAACATGAGAACAGTAAAAGCAATAACAATGAACCACAAAGAAATTAATCAGCCTACAACAGTCCTATGGTATTATCAAACCACTGTAGTTTAAAAGCCCTGTGGAGCCTTTTGCTTCTAGAAGCCAATATTGTTGGGACAAGTGTTACTTCCAGCATTGTTACCTAAACTGTGATTTCCACTTATGCACGTATGCCCATATATCATCTAACACAGATGGGAAGTTACAACTGGCCAATTAAGAAGATGGGAGAAATGGAGGTATGGCTTAGCAAGAATTGGAGGGCTAAGTATAACAAGGAAATGTCAAGCATTCCTCAGGGTGTCAAGCATTGGAAGAAGAATGTCTATATAAAAAAAGACTTAGGTGGGTTTCACATGTCATGTCTGTAGAAAATGAGAGCAGACGAAAGCCATTGTGGAACTCTGCAAAGAGAGTTGTCTGCCTCACCAACCATATCTGCCCCTCATTAACCCTGTTTGGATATAAAAAGAAAGGGGAGGGGGAAGGAAGGAAGGAAGGAAGGAAGGAAGGAAGGAAGGAAGGAAGGAAGGAAGGAAGGAAGGAAAGAAGGAAGGGGAGTTAACGTTTGAGAGGGTTGCAATAGTTCACTTTTGGTTCAATCCAGTAGAAAGATCTTGGCAATTCTTGCTATACCTTTGGCAATTAGTCAGGAACTGGCTGTCAATAAAAAATACCAAGAAACCAGTGAAATGCATTGTTCTGGAGATATTTGCCCATTCTTCCTCAGCTGGTTCATTATTGTATCTTGGAAAACTATCCTGTATTATTATTTCTTCATCCTGACAACAGGGACAGAAACTAATATTTACTAATGATATTTGGACTGACCATTGCTCCTTATACCTGCTTTAATGTTTTGTGTAGTTAGAATACCGCTATCTAAAGGATTTTGTTTTTTTTTTCAAGAATTGGGCTTTTTGTGTGTATGCATGTATATTTACACAACTTTCATGAAGAACTGAAGAAGCTTCTTGCATGAGAAGCAAAACTTCTTCAAAAAAAAAAACAACCCTAAGTCCAATTGCCTTTTGAAAAAGTACGTTTGGGACAATCATGACCTGGATGACTGAGAATTTCCATAGGCATGAAGACCTGGCTGTTTCCTCAGGCATTTGGTTCAGGTGGTTAGATGAGCTCTGCAGTTGACAAAGTTTTGTTTTTGTTTTCCTGGAAGTAGGGTTATTGTTATCCTGGAGTGCCAGAGGTTATAAATTGTGTGTGTTTTTAATCTTTGTAAGCCACCCAAATTTACTTGTATGCAATGGTAACTATATACAATAAATATGCAAAATCTATCCATCCTGTTGATTTGATGGAATATGCAGAAATACTTAGAGACAAACCATCCCACAAATAATGTGTGCTATATAGCTTTTATAGGTAATAACCAATTGCTTAAATTGTGCCCAGTAGTTTACCAGGAGTCTGTGGAGTGGGGACACTAGATAAGTGTAGCGTGACTCCCTCAAACCTGCCCATGTTGCTGCATTCAAGCTCACTTGCAGTTTCTCAATGCTATTCAAAGGCAGCTCTATGAAGAACAAATTATAACAGGAAGTGACAGAGGCATGAATGATTCTGAGTAGAGCCTCCTGATTTAGAAATGGATACAACTGGCACACAAGGTAGATTTGTGCTAAGGCCTTCTTAGGTTTTGCTAATTGTAGAAGACCTTCTTGAAACACCTCACTATTAGTGGTCAAATGGCTGGAGAGAACCATAGCAAATTTGGTAACTTCTATTAGAACAATCCTGTCTTTGTCCTAAAATATTTTCATTTACGCATGTGATCTGATGATCTTTCTTGTATAGCCCAGTGAGTGTTTGTGTTTCACTGTTGCTGCTGTTTCAGAGCTTTTAAGTTTTATGGGCAATTTTAACTGCTATCTTATTGCCTGCAGTTGTTTAATTATTTTGTTACGATGTAAGAATGTTCATTCTTATTTTTCTGTTCTTCCCTGTATCATTTTTGAACCACTTTGAAAGAATTATATAGACACATATTTTTTTGGGGGGGGGGTACTTTATCATAAAACTAGGACTGCAAGTTTTAATTAAATAATTTAAAAATGTGGTTTAAATATAAATCAAAGTGCTAATTTTCTTCACTCTGTTTCTAAAGGATTCAAGATACAAGGGACAGAAGTGGTTGATAGGATGATGTAGGGAAGAATGGGTCTTTGACAATTCGCCT
Source organism: Pantherophis guttatus (assembly GCF_059756535.1). Classification (NCBI taxonomy): domain Eukaryota; kingdom Metazoa; phylum Chordata; class Lepidosauria; order Squamata; family Colubridae; genus Pantherophis; species Pantherophis guttatus. The sequence continues at coordinate 314,378,366 of NC_142063.1, forward strand.
CGGCCAACTTGCCACAGCCAACCCATCATGGCCAACTTGCCACAGCCAATTGGCAAGTTGTCCCAACTCTCCATGGGACAAGTTTCTGCAACATAAGAATTACTCTAATATCAAAAAAATGGTGGAATAAAATCATTAAAGAAAGGAGGCAAAAGGTGGGACAGAATGAAATATGAATGACAAAAATTAAAATATTTTTTATTTATTTGAAATAATTAAATAGAATTATTAAATTGTCCTGTGGCAAGTTGTTACATGGAAAGTTGGCTGTGACAAGCTGTCCTGTAGCAAGTTGGCCATAGTGAGTTGGCCTCAGCAAATTGACCGTGGCAAGTTGGCTACTGCAAGTTGGCTGTGACAAGTTGTCCCATTCTGGGGAAGAACAGAATGTGTAAAAAAAAAAAACCTCTCTCCAGAAACAGACCAAAGCTCTCCATGCTTTTTCTCATAGTGGTCATTTGAAACCCCACAATAAGAATATGAATGCTTTGGCTTTTTTGTTCATGACCTTAAGAAGTTAGCATTGAAAGGCATTATTCCTTTAAACTGGAAATATAAGAACAATCATTAACATGAATGGCTTTAAGCATCACACTAAACCAGGGCATTGTTTATTTTCTTTTTATTTAGCCAGCTCCATGAACTAAGCCACTGCAGTTTGTAAATTATGGTTTATGGCTTAGTTTTACATGTGAAGCAGACTATTGCATCTTAGTCTATCAACTGTGGTTTACACAAACTTCAGCTTAGCGTTTTGTTTTGAATCTGGCTAATGTGTTTAGAGTTATCCAAGTTGATATTAACAGCATTATTTTCATTTCTTAATGATTCCCCTTAATGGATTGAACATTTTTACAGCAGCTGCATCCAGGATTGAAAATTTCATCAACCTGTTTTTGTTATTATTGTTACTATCAAATAGTAGGAAGGCAAGTATTTATTTAGGGATTTCTTTTCTGAATGACATTTCTCTTTTGCCATAGGTATGGCCCTCCAGATATTATGTAATCCATTAGTTTAATGAACATTACAAAATAAGTAATAATATATGGTATAGTCTAAAATCATAAGCAATAACCAGCACATGGAATAATTATATAATTAAAAGTTAACAAAAAGAATTGTCCTCACCACACTTCAAAGAGGTGAGAATAGGGGAAGGTGGATAAAAAAGCCACTTTAAAAATTTTCCTAGTGTCTAATAATCCTGTACATTAGATAGGCTTTATATGTTAAATATCTCATTCAGAATAAACCATTCACTCTGGCTTTGGTATATTTCTACTGGCAAAATTCTTGTCCAACAGATGCCTACAGATAGCCATCCACTCCTCTATAAATGTATACAGGTAATCCTTGACTTGTAACCATTTGTTTAAAGACCTTTTGAAGTTACAAGGGTACTTGTAAGTCACTTATGACCATTGCAACCTCCCCATGGTCAGCTGATCAAAATTCAAGTGCTTGGCAACTGGCATGTATTTATGACAGTTGCACTGACCTAGGGTCATGTGATTACCATTTTGTAACCTTCCACCTGGCTTGTGACAAACAAAATCAATGGGAGAAAGCCAGATTCATTTAACGGTCACATGATTTGCTTAACAATTGCAGTGATTCAGTTAACAACTGCAATAAAATGAGGCAAAACTCACTTAACAACCACCTTGCTTGGCAATGGAAACTTGGGGCTCACTTGTGGTCATAGGTCAAGAACTACCCATATGCTATTGCTTTCTTTGACTGATTCTATGAGTGGAAGTTCTTATTGTATGGAGCACTTATATAGGCACAGGTATTAATACAAACATTTTGAACTCAAAATGTTTTGCATTTAAATAACTTATTTCAAGCTTCAAGCAGCTGTTCCAACTTTTCAAGAAATGTGCCAAGGCTGCTGTCACCATTCACAAAATGTTCTAAACTCAAGAACCCTTCTCAAATGATCAGAATGATTCCAGCAAGGTTTGAACAACTTTTCTGGGTGTTTCCTGCTGAGAACAGAGCATTATGGATTCACATTACTTCAAAATCAAAGTTTGTTCCACAGAAACTACATTGTGTCAGACCTGTAGAAATAACCCTTTACAGTTGTCACACTAAAGATCTCTATCACTAGAATGCAAGTAACACCACTTGCGATTAAAAGACATATCCAGTGATCCTCATCTCCTTTGCCCAAATACACCTTGAAAGAAAAGAATGTGTGAAGAGAGTTCAAATCTCATTCCTTTTTTCCTGTCCATTTTGCTCCTGAAAAATAGTGAGTCTAAATCCTAAAAGGAAAAAAAAAACTACCTACTTTTGGTGGAAGTGCCCAGATTTGCTCTTTTTCTATTCCTGGAATTCATATGTCATATAGAGATAGTCTTATGTACCATACTCTCACTATTATGTACTCTATTGGCTGTAAAAACTGAGGAATTCATATATACAATATATAAAAATACTGGCATTCCTCACTGAATCAAGTCAAAGTTCATTATATTGAAACTTTTGAGCAAGATAGCTTATCACTAATAACTGGGAATCTGCTTCTGAAAATGGAGAAAAACATTCTCAGGTATTTTGATTAGCAACCAGAAGAAATATAGTCTTTCTTCTGAAAAAAAAACATCTACACTATAACGTTCATCATTTCATCCTTTCTAGATGGCTTCTGAATAAATTTGGTGAAAAAGAACACGCACAATTTTGCGTGCTAGAATTAAAGGTAGTTACAATCTGAAAAGTTTCATGTTTATTACCTTAATATGCTCAGACCTTTGTGGTGTGCCTTGTTTTCTTAGAGCTCTCCAGATCTATAGCTGACCTCAGCTTGGTGCCCTCCCAGCCTTCCATAACCTGATGCTCGTTGGGAATGATGGGAATCAAAGTCCAACACATCTGGAGGGTAACAGTTGGAGAAAGCTAATTAGCCTGACCTGTTAGTCACTTTCACCCCTGTTTCTTCAGGTGATGGCTCTACTGAATTTTAAAGTTTTTCAAAAACTTATTTTAACTGCTTTTCTGCATCCTCTGGAGCGTTCTCACGTGACTGGTATAATGACAATCTGTCTCTCTGCTAACATTTCTCTCCTTTGGTTATTTGTTTGATAAAGTGAGGAGCTTCCCTTTTGTTGCCCTTCACCAGAGCTTAATGTCTTTACTTTGGGATCAATATACTTTATGAATAATTTTATTTCCTTCTATTTTTATGGTCTTTTCTCCCTCATTATCATACTGAGTTTATTAGCTAGTGCTGTCAGTATCTTTACCCTGTCATATGTTCCTGAGGTACAGTAAATATCACTTGTGTTGTAATTAATATGCACACCCTCTGCAGTAATTAAAGCACAGACCCCTTCAACCAGCTGAGCTTCCTACACTAATTCCACCTTATCTTCATAATGAACTTATTGCAAGCTGAAACTACTGGTGAATATTGTTCGGTAAGGATAGAAGAATGAAATCTAATGAGACGCAATAATATTTGTGAACATGGTTAATATGGGGGGGATGAATTTAATTATCCCTAAATCTAATTAAATTGCCTCAGTAGTCAGAATCTTCCCCTTTTGTTCCTTGGGGTGTGGGGGGGGGGAGGAAGATACTTCTATTGCCCCATCAAAAAACATTCAAAAAATAATGGCCAAGATGCCTGGTTCTTTGCCCTTATGGGACTGTGTATATTTATTTCTTCTACATGAACTATGATGTTCTCATACTAGATGGTAGAACTGGATTGTAGGTAACAGCAAGGGTGAGATAGATGCCAAATGCTATGGGATAAGAGTCAGGACCAAAGGAATAGACAACTAGAGTCTGGATGAAAGCAGAAAGCCAAAGTTCTCATTAAGCTGTAGGAAAACTCTCAGGAAAAAAAAATTGTTGCTTCAGGTAGGCATCCCTGATATTAGAGTCTCCCAGTGACAACCAAGAGAGGTGAAGATAGTCCAGAAGATTAGTCTCTAAGAATAGGATCCTGTATTTTCATAGATTAATCCATAGGAAAATATTTATTGGCTCAGCAGTACCTGGCACAAGTGAAAGATAAGCTGGGGCATGGACAATCAAATTCAAATCCAGAACTGAACTGTGCATTATTTTGAGTCTGAAAGGCTTTGTAGCCAGGAATAGATCTTTCAAACTAGGTCCTCAATGTGGTATAATTTGCCTCTTTGAGGTCTGCCAAACTGCCTGTCTGACTTATTTTACTTCTTAAAAATTCATTTAATTTTTTTTAAAAGGTGCGTGTGAACTAAGCATGCTGCACACTAGCAAATTTAGATATAATGCGTCCATGTAAGCCCTGGAAGTATCCTTAGAAAATAAAAGAATGGATGGCCACAACCTGTTCTTTCTTTGTCTTCTGCCAAACCCACCATGACAATAAAAGGCCTGGGAGAGGTCTTCATGAGCTCTCAATATACCAAACATTGCAATTGGCTCAAAAGGTTTAGGCAACCCAGGGCTTGATCTTAGGTCGAGGGAACATAAGCATCCATAGGCTTGTTCCTGCTCATGAAGCTTATCCCTGCTGGATGTTACAAGAGTGGAAAGAGCCATGACAAAACAGGATCTGGTATATGTTCAAATTAATTACAGGCATTATGATTACAACCTGTGGAACCATTTTTCCTTAATATAACAGTCTGGCAGCCACATCCAAAGCTTGGTAGTGCCACATTCAACTGATTGGACATCCCTGCTTTAAGCCACAACATTCTAACACATTTGTGATTGATAGGACTGTCAATCTGGGCTACAAAAATCAGGATGGCCACCAGAGGGCAGCAAGGCTACTGTATATAAAAACAAATTCTTTTTTGCCTGTATTTTTGCAGTCTAGATCTAGTCGTCTGAGTGAATTGGGTTTCTTGACCCTGTTCTGCAACTAATAATACTGATCTTGGGGACCTGGCAGAAGAGTAAAAACCTCAGCATATTATAATCAAAGTTGTCACAGCAAATTAAATGTAGTTGAGTTGTTTAATGCAAATTAAGTCATGCTAAAATTGCTGGAGCAAATTAGAGAAGCCTGAACTTCCAAAACAGGGTTTTGAAGTCAAAGTTCCAAAACTAAACCAATTAAAATTGCTTAAAAACAGCCATATAGTTTTGCCCTTTACCTATCCACATGAAGTGACTAGCAGCTGTCCTGGGTTAAGGGCCAAGTATTTGGCTATGTTGTCATTCCCCTTCTACCCACTCACAAAACATCCTTTAATTTCCCCATTGCTAACCACTCTCTCATATTCTTCTGCAAGTCTTGCTCATTTACCGTAAGTCCCAGGCAATTCTATTCCTCCAAATACACAGCATGTCTTAAAGTAAGTTCTAAATGAAAAATAGGGATGTGTGCTTTCTTCTGACCATTCACTTTTAAGGGTTGGTGATGTTAGAGAGTCACAAATAGTGCTTGATATGGGTTGGAGACCACTCAGGCATACCAATATGGACACATTCACATCCCAAAGGTGCTTTTCCAAAAGGCAAGTGACTTTCTCAGTTTTTTCTTTGAAGACATTTCACTTCTCATCCAAAAGTTTTTCAATTCTGACTGAATCGTGGGTAATGGAAGGATTTACACTCTTTACAATCATCTGGTCGTTAGCACTCTGAAGGTCGGTTGTCTTCAAGGAAAGAAACAAAGAAGTCCACTTGCCTTTTGGAAAAGCACCTTTGGGACAACCATGATCTGGATCAGGGGTGTCAAACTCGTGTCATCATGGCAGTGTCACGTGACATATAGGAACTTTTTCCCCATTTGCTAAACCGGGCAGAGACAGGGCCAGCATGTGACACATCTGGTCCAGGGGCCATGAGTTTGATACCCCTGATCTGGATGATTGAAATTTTCCATAGGTACTAAAGAACTACTTCTCTCAATCAGGGAGACAAAATTCTGTAGCTTTGGACATGTGGTTGTTAAAGATCATCAGTGTGTGATTTACAAATGACTACCACACTGGGGCAGCATACTGTGTTTTCCCATACGCCAAATACTTTGGGGAAATGGCCAATAGAATTATGATTAGTTTTATATGTTCCCAGAGGAAGGAGAGTTAGGTTTACTGTGCCCCAGTGATCTTACTAAATTTCTCTGGGAAGAGGGGAAGAGGCTTACTTGTCACCACAGCCACTACCATTATAAAAAAGATTGTTTCCTAATTAAGAAGTGAGGAAACAGGTTTGATAATGTTCATTACTGATGCCTCCCAGTGATCCTTGATTCACTGTTTCTCTGCTAAGCAACCTAGAAGTGATCTAGGTAAGGACCATCATCTGCAGGAAACAAGTAACATTGTGCAATTGATGACATAACTCATGCCATGATGCATGATGAAGTCATAGTAAGTTATGAAGACATGGCATCAGTGATATTATACGGTTTGTGCTATGTCTTTACAGTTATTCTTTACTCCTTCTTAATTGATCTGATTGTTCAGGGTAAAGTGCTAACAAAGCAAACTCTATCATAGGAGCCTGTTACAAGCCCAAGTAAAGGCACATTGTTAACACATGAGCCATGACTTTATTGTACAAATAATATGGTTATGTAATTTGTGCCATGTTATATCATTTCCCGTTATAGGACATTTGTGCAATAATGTCAGAGTCTTATATGCCATCTGATTTGTTCATCTTTACAATAACCCCTCCCATATTCATCTCTTTGTTTATGAGAATCACTGTTTCTAAGGCTGTGGATGACATCTGTGCTACAGATATTTTTTTGGTAAATAATGCTGTTTACTAATTATCTCGGCCTGGTCATGGAAGCAATCTCGGTAAATTATCAATTCAGGGAGAGAACTAAATTTGTCATTCTAGATAGGAGAATTTATTGTACCTACCAGTGGCTAATTCTGAGGTAACTTTTTTAATTATTATTATTTTTAATATTATTTTTTATTAGGGCTAAGGATAGGGTTAGGGTTAGGTAACTTTGAAGATGTTGATGGTTTGCTAGTATACTGCATTTTCATCATATAAATATTCCTCATGTTTTAAACAGTGAAACAAAGGGTTCTGATGATCATTATATGATGGTATTATGGATAAAAACTCCATGAATAATAACATATTTCTGCTTGATTTTTATAGCTAGATCAATAAGTGATGCTAAAAATTCTCAGTCATTTGAGGAGTTCATGGTGGGGAAGAAGAGTAGAACTCCACTCATACAATCTTCGGATTGTTCTTATAAAATCTGAAAAAAATCCACAAAACATGTACATGGAGGTTTCTTCCCCATTCAGTGACAGACTTGCAGAGAGATCCATACACACACTGTCTCTTACACATCATATAATGGAAGGGCATCAAACAGCTACATGGTCATAAAATAAACAAGCCATTGCCTTATTGTAAAGTTCTTTTATATGGCATTATTTTAATTTAGTGTTTTGTAAACATGTTTTACATTTAATTTGTCATATACCTCCTGATTATTGTGAATATGATGGAAAGATGGGGTATACATTTCTTCAATAATAAATAATAATAAAGTAGTATCTCTTCCATTTGTTTTTGCTTGCTTTTGAATTCTGCTCTCTAACCAAAATGACTGCTAGAGTAACTCATAAATATCAGTATGGGGACTGATCAACCTTGTAATATAAAATAAATGACAGGAAAAGGATGAGGAGGGAGAGAGAAAAAAGCAAAGCATAGGTTCCAGCTCCCTTTGTGACAAGCAGGAATGGAAGTAGTTCAGATGTCATAATGGAAAACAGAAACTAAGGCTGATTTGAATGTGGAAAAATGGATTTAAAATGTCAAGCTAGAAAAATGATGTGGGAAACAATGATACACTGGATTTATTTATTTGTTTAATTCCTATCTTCCATCTCAGAAGTGGAAAATTATAAAAACAATTACAATGTAGTATAAAAATAAATATATGACAACCCAAAAAAAAAATCATAGATGTTAATATAACCAGGAAATAGACGCTTCACACATACAGGGCTCCAGGCTTTGACATATAACCAGTTCTTCAAGGCCTGACAAAAGGCCAACAGGATTGGGGTTATCCTAATCTCTGAAGGGAAAATGTTCCAGAGGGCAGGCACTACAGCAAAGAAGGCTGTGGTCCAGAGGTGGGTTTCAACAGGTTCTGACCAGTTCTGGAGAACTGGTAGCAGAAATTTTGAGTAGTTCGGAGAACCGGTAGTAAAAATTCTGACTGGCCCCATCCCCATCTATTCTCTGCCTCCTGATTCCCAGCTGATCAGGAGGGAATGGAGATTTTACAGTATCCTTCCCCTGCCATGCCCACCAAGCCATGCCACGCCCATCAAGCCATGCCACGCCCACAGAACCGGTAGTAAAAATTTTTGAAACCCACCACTGCTGTAGTCTCCACCAGCTTTGATAAGACTGTAACCTGCCACACAAAATTGGGCAGACAGAAATAGAAGTATAGACCTCTCACCAACCAAGGGCCCCCATTTCAAGCACATATAATGACTCAGTGCCATGATGGGGGGAAATGAAATTACAAATGAAGCTATTAATGATGGTCTTATTTGATACATTCAAATAATAAACCAGAAGAGTGATTTGGTTAGCTTTCTTATCTTGGACTCAGAAAAGAGACATGTTAAACTTGTGAAGAACTTTCTGAAAGAAGCAAAGAGAAAATGATAAGAAATCAACTTGTAGGATACTATTTAAAGGGATTAAATTTCAACATTGATAAAGAAGTAAATGGAAAGAACACAAATTGCATTTATTTAATGAAACTATATGTACGCACGTATGTTTTTGTTTCTGATAGTTCCTAATAGACTTGGGCTGAAGAAGAAATCAGAGAGGATGATAAGTTACTGAAGTAGTTTATATTGATGGAAAGGGAAGTCATTTCTTTATATATCCCTCTTTATTTCTTTTTCCCTGCAGTTTTTATTTTTTACTTTTTATATTTGTCTTACTTTATATTAGATGTTATTTTCTCTTTGTATTTGTAAACTTCAATAAAATAAAAAATATTTTAAAAAGATGCCATAATGGAATGGACAGTGTCCTAAGCCCTCCATGGAGTCACTTTCAACAGAGGCAATGGAATTGTCCTTTTTTTTTAATTAATTCAAACTGTTTATGATCAGCTTCTATTCGCCAACAGGTTCAGAAGTAGTTTACAATGAAAAGTGCGAGAAAAGCAACAAAACAACAACAAAAAAACAAATTCTTGAAGGACAACAGCGATATAGTTACATTATTAGCTAACCTACAACTGTTGACCTATCAAAGCATCATGTGACTATGTTTTGATGTCAGCAGAGTCCTTCTGAAATGTATTTGCATATCAGTCTATATATATTTAAATCTAAGAGAATCTTGCTCTGAACCCATAGGAGGAGGTTCTAGCCTGGTGGCTTGACTTTTGCCTTCAATCCAAATCAAAGAGAGACATTGTGTAAGACTACCCTGAGCTTCACTTTGCTGCATTGCTGTCAAAGATGGAAGTGAATATCTTGAGTGTAAGGAGCTACAGTGTTAGTTGAACTGCTATTATAGTAACCGACTCTAAATGCAACTGAGTTTTGAATGCCCCAAATTAATTGCTTATTGATATGAATACAGAAGATAGAATCGGGCTTCAGCCCTTGGCTTCACTGTCTGGTTTTCCAGAGAGATGTGGGGAGGGAGTGGGAGAGAGAGAGAGGCTGAGAGAAAGAGAATTGTCTTTAGGCATTCTGCCAAAAGATGTAGAGTGCTTTTCAAAAGACTAGAGAAGGGTCAGCAATTAAAAAATTTCTGTGTATGTATGTATAATAAATAGGCAAAGATGAAATGGGGAAAGAATGGAAATCTATGTGTGAATTTTTCCTGCAAGGGCTAGTTAGTTTTACCCTTAAGTACCTGCTCCTCTGATTAGCTACTGTCTCACTAGCATTGTATTGACTTCTGAAGCAAAGTATTGGTATCCCTTTAGGTAGATCCTCAAATGGATAAGGAGTATCTCAAATCCTATGAGAAGCTTTCAGTCAACCAAGACACATGTGTGTCCATCCCTCGCAGTGAAAACTCTTTTTACAGTCACCAACTTTAAGATGAGACATGCTGGCTGGGGAATTCTGGAAAATGAAATCCAAACATCTTAAAGTTGCTAAGATTGAAAAACCCTGATTTAGGCACCACAAAAATTCTCTGCCTTTATGCTTGCTTCTTTTATTTATTTTTTTAAAAAAACTAAATAACTAGATAACTAAATAAAGAATGGAAAAATACAATGTGTTGGAAAAAATAAAGAATAATCATAACTATGTCAAAAGAAAAAAGAGATATGATTGGATTATATTTTGAAATAGAGCAATCCAAAGGATACATTCATCATGTTCTGACTTACACCAGGTAGCAACATCTTGCTGAGGCAAAGTTGGATTGGACCTGGTCATCATTTGGATTGGAAACCACCAGGAAAGGAGTAATTTGGGGATTTGAAAATAAATCTGGAAAGTATACAGTCAATGGAAAACCACTTTGTTGTAAAAGGAAAGATTCCTCAGTTTTATTACTGCCAGAGGTCTACAAGTCACAAATATTAAAAGCAACACCAAATTCCACATTTCTCTATATGAAATCACTTTTGCTATTTTTGGCATGAATCTGACCCAAATGTGGTTTTTTTGGGGTGGGGCATATGGTTGCTAACTCAGGTCTGGGAGTCTGGGGCAGAAGTATCAGAGAGTAATAAGGATCATCATCCATTACAGAACTATGAAACCAGCTGTTCCTCAGACACGTTAGGATTTCTATATTACAGTCCAACATTTTATGGAAAGGAAACAAATAATTGTTGCAAATGACAGGGAAGCAGATCATTTTCCTGACATATTGCCAAGTTCATATCATAAATCATTAAAGCAGCACATAAAGCATATTCCAAGCATTTACGTTGTATGCCGCTAGTCACCGATAAAATCCTGAAGGACCACAGATCTAACAAGGAGGTGACATAAGTGTTTCTGGAAAGGTCAGATTAGACAGTCTGGATATGAAAGTTGCAACACACTTTCCATCTCCAGAGGACCTTCTTCTATGAGATGAAAGAGAAGGGTGGGGGGGAGAGAGATATCAAATCAGGTGCTGCCACTGAGAAGGCATGATTTCACAAGATGATATTGTCTAATAGTAGAATAGAATAGAATAGAATAGAATAGAATAGAATAGAATAGAATAGAATAGAATAGAATAGAATAGAATAGAATAGAATAGAATAGAATAGAATAGAAGAGTTGGAAGGGACAACCTATACCACTTCAGACAAATGGTTATCCAACATCTTCTTAAAAATTTCCAGTGTTGGGGCATTCACAACTTCTTGAGGCAAGTTGTTCCACTTATTAATTGTTCTAACTGTCAGGACTGTTGTTTAGAACAATTTAACTGTTCTAAATTGCTTCGCTCCTTGATTAGTTTCCACCCATTGCTTCTTGTCCTACCCTCAGGTGCTTGGAAGAATTGTTTGACTCCCTCTTCTTTGTGGCAACCACTGAGATACTGGAACACTGCTATCATGTCTCCCCTAGTCCTTCTCTTCATCAAACTAGACATACCCAGTTCCTGCAACCGTTCTTCATATGTTTTAGCCTCCAGTCCCCTAATCATCTTTGTTGCTCTTCTCTGCACTCTTTCTAGAGTCTCAACATCATTTTTACATCATGGTGACCAAAACTGAATGCAATATTTCAAGTGTGGCCTTACCAAGGCATTATAAAGTGGTATTAACACTTCACGTGATCTTGATTCTATCCTTCTGTTTATGCAGCCCAGAACTATGTTGGCTTTTTTGGCAGCTGCTGCACACTGCTGGCTCATATCTAAATGGTTGTCCACTAGGACTCCAAGATCCCTCTCACAGTTAGAATAGAAGGGCCTTAGAGCATGCCCTCTCTACTAGGCTTATGAGGCTGGAAGAAACCATAAGAGAAAGGTAGTTCTGTAATACCCTGATCATATGTCCTGTAGGTTTTATAGGTGATGACCACCACAGGATAGACTCTCCTGTGACATAGAAAGTCACAGGAATAAATAAATAAAATAATTTTATTTCTATACCGCCCTTCTCCCGAAGGACTCAGGGCGGTGTACAGCCAATTTAAAAACACAACACACAACAATAATTAAAAATTAAAATAATTACATAGATTTGGCCAATTTAAAACCCCAAACATTTAAAATACCCCAATTAAAATTATTAAGTTGATAGCCCTGCCTGGCGGAACAACAGGGTCTTCAGTGCGCAACGAAACACTCGGAGGTCGGAGATCTTGCGTATTTCCGGGGGCAGTTCATTCCACAGGGCTGGGGCTCTCACAGAAAAGGCCCTCCCCCTGGGTGTCGCCAGCCGACATAACTTGGCTGATGGCACCCTGAGGAGACCCTCTCTGTGGGAGCGGACTGGTCGGTGGGAGGCTATTGGTGGCAGAAGACGGTCTCGAAGGTACCCGGGTCCTATGCCATGGAGCGCTTTAAAGGTGGTAACCAACACCTTGAATTGCACCCGGAAGACCACTGGGAGCCAGTGCAGCTCGCGCAGGAGGGGTGTCACACGGGCACAACGAGTTGCGCCCATAACCACCCGCGCGGCCGCATTCTGGACCAGTTGGAGCCTCCGAGTGCTCTTCAAGGGGAGCCCCATGTAGAGAGCATTACAATAGTCCAGCCGGGAGGTGACAAGGGCATGAGTGACCGTGCGCAAGGCGTCCCGGTCCAGAAAGGGCTGCAACTGGCGGATCAGGCGAACCTGATAAAAGGCCCCCCTGGCCACGGCCGTCATATGCTCTTCTAAAGACAGCCGTGCGTCCAGGAGGACACCCAGATTGCGAGCCCTCTCTGTGGGGGGCAAAGATTCACCCCCAATAGTCAGCGATGGCACCTGCTGACTATATCGGGACACCGGCAGCCACAGCCACTCGGTCTTGGACGGGTTGAGTCTGAGCCTGTTCCTCCCCATCCAGACCCGCACGGCCTCCAGGCAGCGAGACATCACATCAAGGGCATCTTTGGGGTGGTCTGGGGTGGAGATGTACAGCTGAGTATCATCAACGTACAGATGACACTTCACCCCAAAACCACGGATGATCTCACCCAGTGGCTTCACATAAATGTTGAACAGAAGGGGCGAGAGGACCGACCCTTGTGGCACTCCCCATGCGAGATGCCTCGAGGTCGACCTCTGCCCCCCTGCCAACACGAACTGCAAGCGGTCGGAGAGGAAGGAGGAGAACCACCGCAGAACGGTGCCCCCTATTCCTAACCCTCTTAACCGCCGCAGCATGATACCATGGTCGATGGTATCAAAAGCCGCTGAGAGATCTAATAGGACTAGGACAGAGGAGCAACCCCTGTCCCGAGCCCTCCAGAGATCATCCACCAACGCGACCAATGCCGTTTCTGTGCTGTGCCCCTGCCTGAAGCCCGACTGGCACGGGTCTAGATAGATAGCTTCATCCAGGTGCCCGGGCAGTTGTCGTGCCACCACACTCTCAACAACCTTCGCCACAAAACGAAGGTTGGAGACCGGACGGTAGTTAACTAATTCAGCCGGGTCCAGGGAAGGCTTCTTGAGGAGGGGCCTCACCACCGCCTCTTTCAAGGCGGCGGGAAAGGCACCCTCACTCAGAGAAGCAGTTATAATCCCCTGGAGCCAGCCTCGTGTAACCTCCCGGGAGGCCAGTACCAACCAGGAGGGACACGGGTCCAATAAACATGTGGCGGCACTAATCCTACCCAGAACCCTGTCCACATCTTCGGGAGCCACAGGATCAAACTCCTCCCAGATAATATTCTCAAGGCCTGCCCCTGTCTCCTCCCCTGGACTCATCCAATCGGAGTCCAAGCCATCCCGAATCCGAGCGACTTTATCATGCAGGAATTGCACAAAATCCTCAGCGCGGCCTTGCAAGGGATCTTCCCGCACTCCCCCCCGAAGAAGGGAGTGGGTCACCCTAAACAGGGCGGCTGGGCGGTTCTCTGCAGATGCGATAAGAGCGGAAAAAGATTTCGCCGCTTTTATCGCCACTAGGTAGGTCTTGATATAAGACCTCACCTGTGTCCGGTCGGAATCAGATTGACTAGTCCTCCAAATGCTCTCTAGGCGTCTTTTCCGATGCTTCATCTCTCTCAGCTCCTCAGAGAACCAAGGAGCCAATTGAGATCGGCATCGGGTCAGAGGCCGCAAAGGCACGACGCGGTCCAAAGCTCCGGTGGCCGCACTCTCCCAGGCGGCCACCAGCTCTTCAGTCGAGTCGTGTGCCAGAGTCTCAGGAAACGGCCCAAGCTCCGTCAGGAACCTTTCGGGGTCCATCAGGCGCCTGGGACGGAACCATTTGGTCGGTTCCGTCTCCCTGCGGCAGGGGAAAGCGGTAGGAAAGTCCAAGTGAAGGAGCGAATGATCTGTCCATGACAAGGGTTTGATGTCTAGGTCCCCTCTACCAAGATCATTCAACCACTGACCAGAGACAAAAATCAGGTCCAGAGTGTGTCCCCCTATGTGAGTCGGGCGTTGAACTAACTGGGTCAGGTCCATGGCCGTCATGGAAGCCATGAACTCCCGAGCCGCCTCTGACGCCTCACCCGCAGACGGAAGGTTGAAATCCCCCATGACAATAAGTCTGGGGGTGTCAACCGCCACCCCGGCAATGACGTCGAGTAGCTCGGGCAGGGTCGCTGCCACGTGGCAGGGAGCCAGGTACGCAGTCAGCAAACCCATCTGCACCCCACGGCCCCACTTCACAAAGAGGGACTCACATCCGGCTATCTGAGGAACAGTGGTCTCCCTCGGACAAAGACTCTCCCTAATAATCACCGCCACTCCCCCACCCCTCCCCTGGGCCCTTGGCTGATGAAATGCACAGAAACCTGGTGGGCACATTTCAACGAGGGGGACCCCCCCTCTTGGCCCAACCAGGTCTCCGTAATACCTGCCAGGTCCGCACCCCCCTCTAAAATAAGATCACAAATGAGGGGGGCTTTATTAACAACCGACCTGGCATTACACAACATCAGCCGCGGACCCTGGGCCTGAGACTCTGCACAACCCAGGACACGAGTCGCGCATTGGGGGCCGGGGTGCGTAATTACTTGTAAACAGCGTGTGCGCACCCCCAGCACATGATATGGCCCCCTGCGCCCGTCATACCTGCCCCTCCCACTCATTGTTTCAATTACACAGCCCTTCCTATCGTCCCCCTGCTCCCCGGTTAAATTTCCTTTCACGACCCCTCTGTTGCAGCCAATCGACCCATCACCCCGCTCAGTTGCTATCTGAACCCCCCCGGGTCCACTTTTACAACCCCCTCCCTTCCTCCCGGGTCCCCTTAAAATTTTGGTTAAAAATTTAGCTAAAAAACCCCTCAACCCCCTTCTCGCACCATGTCACCTCTTGGGGTTCCAAAGCCCGTCATTAAGGTAGGCCCTCGATAGAGTGGAGGGCCAAACCTGCGAGAGGGGGGAGTCTCGCAGTGCACATAGCTCCGCCGCTGAGTACATCAAGTAAAATCAGAATGGGAAGGCAGTTTGGTAGGGTCCACAGAGTCCTAGGACAGAAGGTCTTTTTATAAGCAGCAACCCGGAATCCCCTGCTCTCTCACAGCAGCGGAAGGAGTTGTTTTATACAGTCAGCGGGAGAAAAGTTTTTCCCAGCCACCCTCTCACAGTGGTTGGCCAGATGTCCAAAGGCAAGGAATTTGATGGTATCATCCCTTCTGATAAAAGATGGTTCAAACAGCCAACTTCCCTCAGGGTCCACAAAATACTGTCCAAGTCCCCATCTGCCGGGAGTTTCGATGGAAGTAATTAATATGATTTGATTTGAAGCGGGGTACAAATAAAGCTGCCCAGTAGTTGCCCAGTAATTCCGTAGGAGGATAGATGTATACACAAGGGAGAGGAGAGGGTGAGGGGGGGGAGGAAGGCTGACTCCCAGGCCGATAACAGGGCCAGAAAGGGGGGGGAGGAGGGGGAGGAGAGGCCACCCATGGAGGCCCCATCCCAGAGCCATCCACCGGACTCTCCAACCCCAGATCTTTCCATCCCCTCGTCATTTGAGCCATATCATGCCTCCGTTGGCGACCTCCGCTTCGCCTCTCCGCCAGCATCGAATGTCCAACAACCTCCACCTCACCCTTTTTCGCAGCCATCTTTATCCAGCTAAACATCCCCTCCCAATCGCTGCGCAGCGGCTGCCATTGCCGCTGCAACTCTGCAACTCCACCGCCAGTGCCAGAACGCCCTCAGTCCACCATCGGCACCATTGGTCCTGCCACGTCGTCGCCGCTGTTCTGACAGCCGCCGACCAGCGAGCGGGGAAGAAGCCGGCATCGCTGCAGCCAATTTCCCTAATCCTCCTCACGGGGCGCCTCGCGGCGCGCCTCGCGGCGTCCTGCAGCCTCCCGCGGCGTTCTTCTTTGCCTTCCCCTCACCCAAGCATTCCGGAGGGCGAAAAAGCCCTCAACGGGTTGAGGGGAAACTCTCCCGGGCGGGGGTGGGGCTGCCGATGGTACTGACAGCCCCAGGAGACCCCGAAACCCCCAAAATGCTGCCCGTCCTGACAGCGACTCAGGCCGGCATCGCCATGTTGAGAGGAGAGTCTATCTCGGGCACCAATCTAGGAAACTCCACTGCCAACAAGATTCTAAATGTCTGTGGAGATTCTCAGTCATGGTTGTCCCAAAGTTCTGTTTTTTCTTTGAAGACATTTCTCATCCAAGATGTTGAAGAAACTTCTTGGATGTGAAGCGAAATGTCTTCAACGGAAAACCACATAGTCCAGTTGCCTCTTGAAGGACAACCAGATTCTAGCATTTTTAGCAGGAAGGATCCTATGCAACAGGAAAGCTAGTACAGGAGCAACAGTTCTTTCTAATCCCAATTTCACAAACAAGGTTTCACATCTAGCTATCTGTGAAGCAGTGTCCCTGAAGGCCACAAAGACTTTTCAGATGATAGTTGCTATACCTCAAGTCTCCAATAAAACCTAGTTTGGCATCTTTGTTTGCATAACCAGATGAGTCAGCTAGGTTTTGGTTATGGTAACAAAATTAGCCTATCATTCATGATTAAATTGTGGATGAGGCGAGTCTTATTACAGACTGGCCATGCATTAATTAGTAGCAGCTAGAGCAGAATCTCTGGTTCTCTGATTCCCAGGCCTTGGGGTGGAACACAGGGGACAGGAAGGCAACATCAATACTAAACATCAAGGTAGCCTAACCCAAAATGAGAACAGAATTAGATGTTCCATGAACCAACTAGTAATATATAGATATTTCAATATTTCTTAAATATGAGTGTATGATAGAGCAGACACTCTAGGTCTCTAGCAATAATCAGCAATTTCCCTTTGATTTAGAATTGATCAGTATTTATATTTTGCTGCAAGGCAAATTGCTTTTATCTGCCATTAAATTCTCACTTCCTTTTTAGTCTTTCCTTTATAACCACTATTTGTTGACCTATATTCACCTGTACTTTTACTTTATTCTCTCACGTGTATTATTTTGTCAATTTTGACTCAAGAATTATATAGAAATGTATAATCATTACTATCATTTTATCCTTATTATTTTCAATTATGCAAACATAGTATATCTTTCTGGTACCAGTTGGGCGTTTTAATGTTTTGAAGATTGTAAACTGTTTTTAGCTGCAACTAATAAGTGAGAGGCTTTGTTTAAAAGTGATTTTATAAATCAAACAAATGTTTCTTTAGCATGGTAGTAAGAAGACCCAGGAGTGTCCACAGATGGATCAAAAGAATCAAGATAGCAGCCATGATCACATAATTGTGATGTACAGCAGAGAATGAGCAATGAATCAAGAAGTGCTTAATTTGCATCTCACTCTAATTAGCTAGATTCATGCATCAAGATAAGCCATAATGATTTGTTTAGTTGTCCTCAGTGTGTTGTCTGAATTCAACCAATAATCAATAGGTTAAGCAATGCTTTCTTAGCTACACTTTCTTGGCTTCAATTGCCTTATCTAACACAATGGGGAGTACAGACAGTGATATGTTTTACAATGATAAGATTTATCTTTTGCACAAATATGCATGTGAGGATCCATCTCCCAGTTTTAGTCATGGTGGCTATTTAAAGCTTCCTTTAAATTGCTGAAAGAACAACCCAATAATGTTTAGATTGGTTGAGGAATGCAAAATATTTCACAATGAATATTAGAAATGTTGAGATGATGATGATGAATTAGAGCTCCACTGTTATTGAATGAAGGGTTATTTATTTCTGTTCCTTAGTTCTGTCAACTCCATATTTACTAAAACATCTCTTCTGTAATATGGTAGAACAATAGAAGATTAGGATTATTTGGGGGGGGTGAGGATTTCCTCCTGCCTTACTGCAGCCTCTTCGTAATCCAGGTTTCTTCTACTCACAAAATAATAGATCCTGGATCCAAATTGGAATAATTAATAAAACTGTGAAAGAAAAGTAAAACAAAAAACACTGTAGGAATGCAAATTGAGTGTATTTACACAAAGTTATTGACAAACTTCTCTGATTGCAGTCTGACAACCTTTGCCTTCTTAGAGATGCAAGTCCATCCATATAAGGCTGTGTGTGTTTTTTTAAAGCAGCATAATGTGTCTAATTCCTTGGTCATTATATTTAGCTTTATTTCTGGATAAACTCTCACAGACCCCTCTCCTTTATCCTCCTCCCTTTCAAATTAAACAAATATTCAAGCAATATTGAAGGACATGCAATTCCATTGCAGTGCACTGCCTTTAAGTATAGATATTGTGATATTGTATCCTGAAATATAAAAACAGGGCCTCTTAATCAGGGCAAGAAATAGAATTCAGTGCAATATTTGTGAAAAGGCCTTCTAGGGTCGCTCTCATTTCAATAGGATTCATACTTGGAAGAGTATCCAGTTCTTTCATTGAACAGGCTAACATCCCCAAGAAAGGCTATTTTGAAAGTTTCAGGTAAGCCTGGTTTGATTGTAGTTTAAGCATAAATAATATCACAGAAAAAAGAGAATGCCAGCTGAAATGACAATCTTTCCTTTTGCCACTAGTCTATGCTGTTGTATAAAGATCAGGATATCTTTAGCTTCACTTCTAATGCCAAATGCAATTCATCTGGGATTTCCTTAATTTTGGCATTCTGTTCTATGAAACAGAAGAGTGGCTATGCTGTATTAGATCAAAGGCTCATCCTGTCCACCGTTCCGTCCAGTGGACTTTAGGCTGATTACAAAAGCTAT
This sequence comes from Pantherophis guttatus, assembly GCF_059756535.1. Lineage (NCBI taxonomy): Eukaryota > Metazoa > Chordata > Lepidosauria > Squamata > Colubridae > Pantherophis > Pantherophis guttatus. The sequence goes on from NC_142063.1 coordinate 314,397,590, forward strand.
CTTGACCACAACTTTTTGTCGTCAGCTTCTGTAATTTGGGACATTATTGCTTCCAAGACAGGACTTCAATACATTATAATTATGGATCTTTTTCTTGTTTTCTAAATTAGAAACATTTTTCTTTAAAATAACTTTCTTTGATTATTACTTTTATTCATTTAGTTGATTTTCATCCCATTTTTATTGTTTGTCAGCTAAAGGTGACAACCTCAAAGTCCCATCCTTTGGGACATTGTAACCCCAGGATAATATCCATACTCCTGACCTTCCATAAGGGCTGAAGACCTGGCAGTCCCAGTTGGCCTAGGGCCCCAACAGGAGTGCACCACTCTGGAGGGGCTATTAGATTAAGAGAAGTCCCCACCTCCCCCATGTACTTCATGTTGCCAATTGTAAATTGTTATTGTTGTTGTTTATTGTTTTTTACCACCCTGGGGATGCCCTTTCCATGATGTCCCGCTGCCTGAAAGCGGTGTAGGCCTGGATGGGAAGAAACAGACTCAGACTCAACCCATCCAAGACTGAGTGGCTGTGGATGCTGGCATCTTGTGATCTAGTGGTCCCGTCACTTGTGATAGGAGGGGAGGTACTCACTCCCTCAGAAAGGGTTCGCAATCTGGGTATCCTCCTGGATTCACGATTATCTTTAGAAGATCATCTGATGGCTGTGACCAGGGGGGCCTTCGCACAAGTATGCCTGGTGCACCAGTTGTGCCCTTTCCTAGACCAGGATGCCCTCGCCACGGTCACTCACGCCCTTGTTACTTCTCGGTTGGACTACTATAACGCCCTCTACATGGGGCTGCCCTTGGGATGCACCCGGAGGCTACAGCTAGTCCAGAATGTGGCCGTGCAGGTTGTTACGGGGGCTTCTCGTTACTCCCATGTGACACCTCTCCTGCGCGAGCTGCACTGGCTGCCGGTGGTCCTCCAGGTCTGTTTCAAGGTGCTGGTGCTCACCTATAAAGCCCTACATGGCTTAGGCCCGGAGCACTTGCAGGATCATGTCCTGCCATCCTCCCATTGTCCCATATGCTCCCACAGAGCGGGCCTCCTCAGGGTGCTGTCAGCCAGACAATGTCGGCTGGCAGCCCCCAGGGGGAGAGCGTTCTCTGTGGGAGCGCTGACCCTCTGGAACGGTTTGCCCACTGGACTTAGGACAGCCCCCGACCTCCTCTCCTTCTGCCGCGAACTGAAGACGTGGCTCTTTTATCAAATGGGCTGATCCGTTGGGGGATTTTGAACATTGAAATAATTTTAATTAATTTTAATTGGATTTTAATTTTTATGTAATTTTCAAATTGTTGAATGTTTTCTTTGTAAGCCACCCTGAGTCCTTCGGGAGAAGGGCGGCATATGAAATAATAAATAAATAAATAAATAAATAAATAAATAAATAAATAAATAAATAAATAAATAAATATCATTTTAATGTTTACTGGTTTTTAATGTTTATAAGCTGTTCAGAGTCACACCTAGAAGAAATGAGTGGTATACACAAATCTAATAAATATACTGCCCCAAACAATAAACAATTCTGCAAACAATAAATATATACCATGTTTCCCCAAAAATAAGACTGGGCCTTATTTTCTTTTAAACTTGAAAATAAGCACTTGGGCTTATTTTTGGGAAGGTTTTTTTTTTTTTGAGGTGCAGGAGGCGGCGAGTGTGGTCACCTCATGGCTGCTGGGCCCCTTAACTGCAGCCCACAGATCAGCTGATGCAGCAAGGGCCGGGAGTTCTGTCTCTCTGGGTGCCTGGAGATATTTCAAGTGCACTCTTGCTAGCCCCAGCCCTACCCACGGTGCCAGGCACCCTTGCAGCCGAGGGCCCCACTGTTCCACAGCTGACCTTGTGGCTATGGAGCAGGTGGCAGCCATGGTTTGCGCTCCACCAGGCCTGGAGCTCTGGTGTTGCTTAGGCTGCTGCTACGATGAGGCAGAAAGCCATGCGGCCCGTCGGAATCAGCTCCACCCCCCGCCTCTATCCGGCTGCTGCTGCTTGAGAAAAGGACAGGCAATTGTGGAAGATTGTGGGAAACACATGCATATGATAGAAGGAAAGCCCAGCCTATCCCTTTCAAGCAATCAAATGCCTGTGTGTGTGAGAGAGAGAGAGAATGAGAGAGAGAGAAAGAGAGAGAAAGAAAAACCATGGAGGGGAGTAACAAAAATTGCAGGCAACACTGTTTGAAAGGATTTCCTCTGTGCCGTTTCTCTTCTTTGCTCCACCCACCTGCCTGGCCACCGCACCTGGGTCTGCCGGGCACCATCCGCCCCAAACCAAGCAGCAGGAAGGCTTCGGAACAGTGCCCTTTTACGCCCACTGCCCTAGCAAAGGCAAAGCTGAAGCAGGCGGGGGCCATGTGGGGCTCCTCCGATGGCCTCCCCATCCCTGCCCCGCTTGGCGACAGCCCATACACAAGGTGCGAGTACGGGTGGAATTTGGCATTTCACCTTCCTGCCTTTTGCGAACTTTTGGCTGCATGCAACGAAAGCAGCAGAAGCAGTAGAAGTCTTTCTTTCTCTTCCCCAAACTCTGCCAGAAATGAGTCTTTGTGATACTCGTCACGCCGCCGCAGCCTCTTGGAACAGGACTCTGCAAGGCCAAAAATTAAAATGATATTATTCTACTCAGCATTATCTCTTAAAGCCTTAAATACATTGAGTCGTTGCCAGTTAGGACATGCAAATAAGCAAAATTCTTCAGAATTCTGATGATTCTTCCTTAAGCTATTTTCTTGCCATTAATTTAATATTTATAATGTCAGACAACCTTCATTGTAGCAATGCAAAGTCTGTCTTCATTACCAGATGGATGAGTGATGCTTTAAATGACTAGAAATCCCTGGTGAGGCAATTGACTTATTCCATATAGGCAGCAGGAGCAGCTAATCAAATCAGAGAATCTTTCCCTGGCTTGTTCACAATTTCATCTCACAGACCAGAATGTAAAGCCAAAAGTTGTTCCAAAAGGCTTAAGAATCTGGATTGGAAACTAACTAGCCATAATTCCTCATTCAGATAAGCAACCCATTGAGAATTTCTTCAGCTTACCGAGATCCTTTAATCAGGCAAATAATTATCTATCTATCTATCTATCTATCTATCTATCTATCTATCTATCTATCTATCTATCCATGTCTATTGCTCCTAATATTCCAAATAAGATAGTGAAATCTTTGAATTTAAAAGAAGGGGCAATCTTATTAGTTAATAAGATAATTATTCCCAAAATCCGTATCCAACCGAGCCACAATCCATTATAATTATATTTTGCAAATAAATTTTAGATATTAAATCCTGCCAAATACTGGTACAAGGTCAAGGTATAATAATATAAATATTTTTCCCAAGTGGGTCTTCTAAATGAATTGGATTTCATCACCCAGAAATCATAGCAATAGTGAAATAAGAAATGTCTAGTTTTCTTTATTGTACTTTAAAAGATAGATAGGGCTTAAGTAGTTTCTAGATCATAGAAGGACTAAAGGCATCAAAGAATTTATATACCCAAGGATTCGGTTAGGGAAAGTTACTTATTCATAAGGCCCCTTCTATTGAAACAAAAACTAAACTCCAGAAGTATAACAAAGTGCTAATAAGCTTGGAGGTTGTGAATATTGGAAATGAGATGCAAACAGATGATAGGACTCAGTGGTGGGTTGCCCCCAGTTCAGACTGGTTCGCAAGAACCAGTAGTAACACCGGTGGGAAGTTCCGCCCACTGACCCGGACATCATCACAGGTGATCTGCACATGCGCAGAAGCTTCTGTGCATGTACAGAAGAGCATACGCAGGCATGAGCACAGTGAGCACGCGCACGGGCACAATGCAAACCAATAGTAAAGGTAAGTAGAACCCACCCCTGATAGGACTACAGCAATCCAATTCAATTTTACTCCAAACCATTTTCAATATTTCGATAAAGAAAGATCCAAGGACATCTACAGGAAGAGGGAAAAAGTCAAGAAGGTGATGGTGAATGCACAATGAAAGCCCTGCCACTTTTTATATGTGTAACTAATGAAACTTATAAAAAATGTGTAGGGCTTTAATTATGCCACTGTGGCCACCATCTTGATTTTTACACACACAAACACACTGATCTCTGGGATTTGGCTTTTTTCTACTGTCAGCTTTTCATATTACTACATTGAAATCAACTTCCTCAACTCCAGATATCCTGGGATTGCAACTTCTAGAATGGCCCTATGATAAATATAGTTCCAAGATGTGTGGAAGTAGCAGGCTAGGAAAGTCTGAGTTAAAATGAACTGTGCATGTCACTTCCATATAACAAGTAAACAAAGTCAGTCTGGTTCCTGTGCATGAATTTCCAGCCAAGCCAAAGCTATAAGGACAAGAGTCTGTATCCTTTAATGAAATAAATGTGCCTTTTGGATTCTGTATTTGGTTTTGAAGAAGCAGGATAAGAAGATTATTGACAGTTTTGAATTTTGGTGTTGGAGAAGCTCCTTAGTATTCTATGGACAAATGGATCATTGGATCAATCAACCATAAATTCTCACTCAAAATCCAAACAATCAGTGTAAATTATCCTACTTTGGACACATTATATGGAGATTTAGCTCTCTAGAAAAGGCTCTAATGTGGGAAAGAGGGTGACCAGCAGCAAGGTGGATGGACTCCATTACTGTAATAATGTCTGCACTATTGGAATACCTGAAGGGACAGATTATCATGGGGAAAAATCTATGTGGTCACTAACAGTCAACATTGATTTGATGGCATGTAATCAATCTTTTTTAATGAGATTTTTGTATGTGCTGTGTAGTTTGAATAGAAATTCATTCATTTACCATTAGATTGAGATGACAATCCTATTTACTAAAAGTTGTACATTTCACTTCAGTGCATGGAAGTAGAGAAACAGAGAGAGACTACCACATTGCTCTAATGTTTACCAAATGTCATAAAAGGCTGCCATCACTTCTCACTTGAGCTGGTTGAGTGGTGCTATAACATCCACATCCAGTGTGTGGTTGATATTACTTCCTGCAGCAGACATAATTTCCTGTTGCTAAATTCATAGATTCCTTTCATGCAATTATTCATCACCATTGTCAAGTTAAGCCCAAGGAGGATATAGAACAATCCAGTCAGTGTTCAGTTCTTTATTTGCTTACACACAATGAACAGGCTCTTGCCAGACTAAATCCCTACTATTCTCACCCTAACGGAATCTCTCACCCTGTGAGATTCTAGGCAGTGGCTATCCTTGCTCTCTTCCCCTTACTCCTATCCAGCTATGGGCTATGCTGCTTCTTGCCCCCCCCCCTTCCCCGCTTCTGGAAAGAGCTCCCTCCTTCTGAGGAAACTGCTGCTTCACTGTAATCCATCACACCAGCTCCCCTTCTGTAGGAAACATCTCTTACACCGTTCAGCAAAAGAATTAACTGAATGATGTTTACTACTTACTATTTTTATCTTTCCGTTTTTTTCCCCTTAACTTGGTAACCTTCTGAGAGTTATTGGGCAGATTAGAAGTATAAAGATGACAGTGTTGATAGTGGTGGTGATAGTTTTTTCTGGTATCACAAGGGCTATTTTAACAGTGCATACATTATTCTATTTTTATGCTGAAATAGTAGCTGTCTTTTTGCATTGAAAAAAACTATCAAAAGCTTACATGCAGGGAGGAGGATGCTGGAAGACTGATATTCTGATGCTCTCTTCTATCCACATTCTTGCTGCCCTCCTTGTGCTTTGGGTCTCCATGTGCATCTAGCAATACAGAATATCCTTTATCTATGGATTTAAAACTGTGATTAAACATCTCTCTATAGCAGCCTTAGCAACTGCATGCATGATTTGATGAACATCTGTTGGCGTCAAAAGATCTTCAGGCAAGCATCAAAAACAACAAGAAAACACCTTTGCTCATCCCCACTCAATGGTTAAAATGATTTTCTCCAAATATTTTTCTCTATCCTCCCCCTAAACCACACTTGGTGGTTGAACTAAAAAAAAATGATTTTCTTATCAAAATCTGCTTTTTTCCCTCATACCCATGAACACCTGCTGTTTGGTTATTGTAAGGTTGCTTATGAGAGTGTCTAAATTGATTTTTCCTTTCTTATTTGAGAATAACACTACTGTGTGTGTATTTTTGATCCTAGATCATCTCACTGAGATAGTAAAGTTAATTCTGGACTGTACCATTTCACACCTCAATCGCTGACATTGTTCTATAAAAAACAAAACAAAATGAAAATTAATGTACTTTAAAACACACACACATCCACAACACTGGTTTGTCAAGCACTGCCTAAATGCATTATTTAAGGCAAGAAGCTATTTACATGCAGAGAAGATTTTTGGATATTATTGCATTCCCCTTGAAAATTAAATTTGCAATTTGGGGATATTTCTGGATTCCTTGTTAGACCTGGATGCTGTTTTAGTTTGGGGGGAAGAATGCTTTGGAGAACACTACTAAAAAGAATAGGATGGTGTGTCATATTGGTGTTGTGGCTCTGGAGTAATGTGTTGGAAGTACACTGATTTTAAACATTGTATTAATCATTTTTTAGGTCTATACCATACTATAATGTATTATGTATTTAATCGTCAGACAACAGACAGCCTGTCCTCATCAATAATTGTTTAGAAAGGTTTTATGGATTGTTAAGAAGCTCTTGGAGGTGCAGCTGACTCATCCTCCCAACCATACATCCCAATATCCAAGAAAGGGAAGGCCTAACCCTGAGTAACTTTCTGCAAATCTGTATAGCATGTTGCTATTCCATGTTGAGACTACATGCTTCCTGATGATATGGAAAGATCTTCTCATATAGCTTTGTGAATGGAGGCCCATTTCGTATTCATGAAGGACACAGAGTGAGACAATGTGATTTGTGTAGGATGACGGTCCATGTATCTAACCCATGCATTTATGTCAATAATCTAAACATCATTGAGTATGTCTTCCATGCTGAAAACATCATACATATATTTTGCAGAACTTGCCCAGACATTCCATTTTTATTGTTTGCTCCTTGATAACCTTCTTATAAAAATATTTACCTAAGTAGCCAGTGTAATTTTCTATGCTACTTTGAGTTTTGATTCTGTTTTAACTGAGCACTATTTTAACATGGTATTTGCACATGCGCCTTTGCTTGTTAGGAGGCTTTATATTGATTATTCTGTTATTTTTTTATGTTAGGTTGGGAATATTTTACCATCAGACGGAGTACAAATGTGTTAAATATTTAAGCTGCTAATTTAAGCACATGGAAACCCTAAAACCTGAAGCAGTAGCATCCAAATAAAGGTTGACTAGATATAACATTAATATACTAACATTAGGTCTGAAGTGAATAGTAAAATGATTTCAAATGGTAGTTAACCAGCTCTTCTATAGTATGTTTAGAAATCCTCTTATTCGGTCTGCTGAGTTGGGCTCTAGATCTCTAAGGTTTTTCCCTGATGGCAATTCTTGAGAACAAGTCCAATAAGGAAGTGTATGTATTGTTTAAGGAGTATCATTTCTTTTTTTCTAGCTTAGTGATATGAGGAAGCTTCCATGCCTGCTAAGATTGGTCAAAATGCAGTTCCTATCAGCATGCTGGCTGCAGAATTCTGGGAATTGAAGTCCACACGCCTTAAAATTGCTATGTTTGAAAAAAAAAGTCATCTAAATCACTTAGAGGGCACAACTGTTTTATGGTCTCTTGTACTTTGCATCCTGCACCTGGGTTTCAAAGCAGCAATGCAGAGGTGTGGCTGGTACTCTACAATTAAAGATAAGTAAGCTCTGCTGGGATTTAGTGCCACCTAGAGCTGTTCAAAACTTTTTTTTAAAAGCACAATTAGCAATGTTTCTCCAAGAAAATGTTTGCCAATTTGTAAAATTATCCCTTCAATTTTTTTACTGACCTGTCTCTTTAGCACATTAAGCCAATGCATCACTATGAATCGCCTTCTCTCTCTAATTATTATTAAGTGCTACTTATTCTCCCTTAACCAGAACCAACTTTCACTTCCACAAATTAATCATAGTTCAGAATAAATCTATGAGGAGAAAAGAGGTACTGATTTAGATTTCTCCCATCCATTTAAACTGGTGTTATATGTGCCCTTTATGTACTGGAAGAGAATATTTATCTAGTACCACACACCCGGGGGCTAATATTTAAAATCCTACATGCCTGCAATATATAAGAATGAAACAAAAAGAAAACAAGATCTTTCCATTTTAGATTCATGCACATCAGTTTACAGCAATTATTCATATCTACATGCAGGCACACACTAACACATACATATATATGATGTATGATCTCTCGTCATACAAGCCTTTGCATTTACACGTATTAACCTACAGCCAACTCTATTACAATAGGGTTTTCCAGTGTTGTTTTGGTGACCTTGTTTTTAGAGCACTTTGTCTGGAGCCCTAAATGTTTCAAAATAGATTATATCAGTTCTGACATTTTTAATGTAATCTTGAAAAAAAAGAAAGAAGAGAAGCATATAGTTATATTCTCTATCCTGATGTGCCAATGTTTGGAAGTGCTCTTTAATGCGAAAGCAATGCTGAATATTTCTTGACTATTTGATTACAATCCAGAGGGCTCTTTAAAGGAGAAATCTTTTTTTTAAATGATCACATTATCTTGCTTGAAGTTTGATATACTCTAATTCAACATTCAGGTTCCCCAATTAACCACCTTAATAATATGTGGATTGACTCCTGTGTAGAAGTGGTTTGTTGGTTTGTTTATTTGTGTCAGAATTTTAATCACAATTAAAATAAGGCATACTATATGCCATAAAATATAAAATACAAGATTAAAATATGTACAAATTAAACAGATCTTGCGCGAGCTAGCAACATTAATTGTGTTCTGTTGTGTTGCCATGAAGTCCTCAAGTGTACACTGACCGGAACACAAAGGCAGGTGTGTGTGTGTGTGTGTGTGTGTGTGTGTTGTTGTTGTTGTTGTTGTTGTTGTTGTTGCCTGCATATCACCACAATCACAAAGAACAGAAGCAACCCAATAGCTCCATTTGTTTAGAGTATCTCTGGATCTTGTACGTGTGCTCAATCTATTCAATGATTTCCATACTTCCCAGCTTTTTCAGACATAGGTCCCAGCTCCTCCATTGGTTCCATCCAGTGTTGGTTTTTTGTTCTTTGTTGGAACATGAAAGGAGTTTCCCAGAAGAATGTGTGCTGTTAACACATTCGGGCATCCCCTGGACAAGGTCTTATAGCTAGTTAATCCTTTCAGTCCAGAAGTATCCAAAGCATAGTGAGGTGCTCACTTCCACCTGCAGAAGTGGTAAAGTAACAACAGTTGATAAAAATTCTATGAAATATTTACACTGAATCTTAAGTACAGGGACTAGTTGCCTAGACTCTCAGAAAATACTGCAAGTAGTTGATGAGCTATTCATTGACAATATTTTTGGCTCAAGCCCCACACATTTCTTATTTAAGATTTTATTATGTTCATATTACGGCACAGTCTTTTTTCATTTCACTGTAAACCATTGAAAATCCAAGCATTTTTTAAAAAGCTGAATGAAACGTAAGAGTATTTCACTTAAGGTCAGAGAAATTATAGCAACAACAACAGACGCATGTATTCATTAATAAAAGTATAATATGTGTCTGGCCCCCTCTCAAAGAGGAGTGAGAAAATTACAGATTATATCTGCAGGGAGAAAAAACAGCTACTCTGTAAGTTAAATGCTCTATTATTAAAAATGTCATCCTGTATGAATTTCATAAATAGCAAAGCCAAGAATGAAGTAACCATTTTAAAAAGTCTAGAGAGAATTCCATAACAACATTTAAATGCATTACTCCTCAAACAATTTGATTGGATTATAAAATATTTAAAAACTACAGCTGTACTTGCAATGTTTAATATTGGCTGTTTTGATTTCTGGAGCATCTTACCTAACTTTGCTAGTTATCTTATTTGAATATAAATATAATATCCAACTGCCTGACATACTAAAGCTTATGATATTGACTTTTAATTTATAATGTTCGTATACAAAGGCCAAGATAAGGAGAGTTAAAGAGAAATATGGTATGAAAATAGACTGGGGAAATCAAAGTAGTCACTTAGATTGATGGTTCCCATAAGTCCCTTTCTGGCATTCAAATATTCTGCCACAGATGATCCCCTCACTGAGTCTGCTGCTAGACTATAAGGAGGCAGCATCTTATATCTTATGCTCTGTACCAAGAGTAGATAAACTTTTTCAATGAATTACAGAGTTGGAAATTTGAGAGAATGTCACAGAATGGCTATTGAGGGCAGAGGGAGACAAGTTCCCCATTCAAAATGAGCTGCCATAATGAACAAGTCAAGTCATTATTTTCTCCTATCTACCAAAAAGGAAATTAATGAGATTGTTTCATGCCCTCCTTTAGTCAGCTCCAAAATATCTCCCCATTAACCCAATTTTGCCTTAATGTTTTTCTGGCAAATTGCTGTTATTTCACTCATAGATGTGTGATTCATTGGCATTCATGGACATAAGATGACACAGGCACTAGATCATAAACAATTGTGTAAAGAGTTTAAATTTAGAATACCTAGACAGCAGAATAGGTACTCTTGTATAATTCTATTCATTGTGGGTTCATAAGCAGGGGGGCAAGGAGGACAAATGACAACTTCATTGCCATGATGTTAACATGCATCTGATGCAAAGTATATAGAATTTTTTTTAGAATAACAGAGTTGGAAGATACCTTGGAGGTCTTCTAGTCCAACCCCCTGCTCATGCAGAAAACCCTACACCACTTCAGACAAATGGTTATCCAACATCTTCTTAAAAACTTCCAGTGTTGGAGCACTCACAACCTCTGCAGGCAAGTTGTTCCACTGATTAATTGTTCTGTCAGGAAATTTCTTCTTAGTTCTAAGTTGCTTTTCTCCTTGCTTAGTTTCCACCCATTGCTTCTTGCCCTACCCTCAGGTACTTTGGAGAATAGCTTGACTCCCTCTTCTTTGTGGCAGCTCCTGAGATATCGGAACACTGCTATCATGTCTTCCCTAGTCCTTCTTTTCATTAAAGTAGACATACCTAGTTCCTGCAACCGTTCTTCCTATGTTTTAGCCTCCGGTCCCCTAATAATCTTTGCTGCTCTTCTCTGCACTCTTTCTAGAGTCTCAATATGTTTTTTACATCGTGGCGACCAAAACTGAATGCAGTATTCCAAGTGTGGCCTTACCAAGGCATTATATAGTGGTATTAACACTTCACATGATCTTGATTCTATCCCTCTGTTTATGCAGCCCATAATTGTGTTGGCTTTTTTGGCAGCTGCTGCACACTGCTGGCTGATATCTAAATGGTTGTCCACTAGGACTCCAAGATCCCTCTCACAGTTACTACTATTGAGCAAGGTATCATATATACTGTACCTGTTCATTTTGTTTTTCTTTCCTAAATGTAGAACCTTATTTTTTTCACCATTGAATTTCATTTTGTTAGATAGCACCCAATGTTCAAGTTTGTCAAGATCCTTCTGTATCTTAAGCCTATCTTCTGGAGTGTTGGCTATTTCTGCCAGCTTGGTGTCATCTGCAAATTTGATGAGTTCCCCATCTATCCCCTTGTCCAAGTCATTGACGAAGATGTTGAAGAGTACTGGGCCTAAAACAGAGCCTTGGGGTACTCTACTGCATACTTGCCTCCATGTAGAAGCAGTTCCATTGAGGACTACACATTGAGTGTAGTTGGTTAGCCAGTTACAAATGCATCTGATGGTTATGCTGTCTAGCCCACATTTTTCTACTTTATCTAGTAGTAGGTTATGATCTATAGTTTGTATAATTTGAGCAATCACATCATGATACATATATAATGTTGTATTTTCTATCAGATGCTTTTGGTTGGGTTCATATAACATACATAACTAGGAACAAGTTACAAGTTAGGAAAGTCATTCAGCAGTGAGGTAAGTATTAGTTTAATAGCAAACAGTATTGGGTGACTTCAACCATCCAAGTTGAGAATTGGATCAGCAAAGGTTAGGGAACTAATCATCACCATGGTAAGCACAGGTTTGTCCCAGATGATCTGTTGTTTCACATATGCAAGGAAATTCAGTTTGAACCTTGCTTTTTCCTCTAAGAAATTGTGCTATGGTCAGAACACTTCTTGGTCCAATCGAAAATCACCCCTGAATTATTAGAATGATTCACTTTAGGTTCTTCATGAATCTTAAAAGTTTCTGGAAGGCACTGGGAGTTTCCAAAATATCTGGCAGGCTGCTCCATTGATTGCCTGGCTGCTCACTAGCAATAGAAGAGACTTAGAGCTTTGACAAGATTGCTCCCAAGTAGTTTCTGCTCTTTCATTTACTTGGGAACACTGGGGTATGATGCAGAAGAGATTACATACTGGTGGAGAAATCTGACTGAGCTCATTGTAAAGACATCATTGTGGTGAGAAGAGAAGTGAAGTAGCTCTATTTCTCTTATTGCATTGCCAGATTGTTGGCCAGTAGCCTAGAGTCGGGAACGACTAGCACATATGTGCAAGGGGAACCTTTACCTTTACCTAGCCTTCTTTAGGGACCCCAATTCCCTGGTTTGTCAATAAAGACACTAAGATATAGCAAAGTCTTGACATTCATGAATTCAGTAATGTGCAAGAGCCAATTGTTAAATTTTCTGGAATTTTGTGAGCCAGTTGACAGAAGGGTGCTTCAGTGCCCAGCAGGTCAATCAACTGTTCTGTGGCTAAGGGAAGAGCAGGACAGCAGCAGAGCAGCTGGCAGAACATGGGTGAGGTCCAGTGGTGGGTTGCCCCTGGTTCGGACCGGTTCTATAGAACCGGTAGTAAAACCAGTGGGAGGCTCCGCCTACTGACCTGGACGTCATCAGAAGCGATCTGCGCATGCGCAGAAGAGCGTGCGCATGAGTGAAGCAAGCACATATGCACGGGCACCATGCAAACCAGTAGTAAAGGTAAGTAGAACCCACCCCTGGTGAGGTTCAATAGGACTGGACCATAAACTGCCCATATTGTCTGAGCATCCTTTTGACCTTTGGAATCTGATAAAATAGACAGCGCACTCTCCAGGATCACCTCTGTCATATGTAAGCTTGGATCTGTGAAGCTGTCAATGCCTCTGTTGAGGACAAGGTGTTGTTAGCACCTTTGAAGGAAGCTCTGGTATGCCCCGACTTAGAAAATACCCCTAACTGGAGATACTGTGGGGGCATTGTCTTAACTGAAGGCAGTTAGGAATATGAAAAACAGGCTAAAAAGAGACAGGGGCAGAAATGCTGCTTGTTCATTGTAGTTGTCTGTCAGCTCCTCTGGCATCTCATGAAGGAGAAGCACTGCCCCTGAGGGAGCAAGTTAATGATTGGGGGGAGGGATAATGCAAAGGGGAAAATGCTATTGCAATGTATTTCGTCCCTTTTGTAACAAACATCATAATAAACTCATACTGACTGATCTCTGTAGTGAAACAGCTGAGTATACACTTATTAACAAAATACAGTATCAAGTACCAAGACCTCCCTATGAATCTAGCATAAATTCCGGGATTGTGTCCATTAACAAATCAAACAAATAATTTGGCTGTCATTCCTAATGTACTATATTTTTCAGGTTCTTCAAAATTTTCTGTTTTTAGGATAAGGTTTTCTCATTTGCTTAAGGATTGGACCATTCCCAAAAGGATCCCATCAGAAAATAATACATAAAACACATCATGTGGCAGAAAAGATAATATTTTCAGCTGATTAAAATGTTATTTGGTTGCTATTATAACCAGGAGACTGTGAGTTCTAGTCCCACTTTAGGCATGAAGTTAACTGTGTGACTTTGGGCCAGACACTCTCTCTCAGCCCTAGAAAGAAGGTAATGGCAAATCACTTATGAAAATCTTTGTGAAGAAAACTTAGGGGCCAGTCCAGGCAGTCACCAACAGTCAACATTGACTTGAAGGCAAGAAACACATATGCTAGACATAGGCAATCTACATACAGGAAATAAGATATTGCGGGACTGGGCCAATGGACCTTAACTGCTCATCTTAGAGCAGTCTTCCTCCAATGTAGTGGGTTCGGGCCCTTTAGATGTTTATGGACTGCCACAGTCAGAAACTGGATTGAGAATCCTGGGATTTACACATTCAATGCCATCTCAAAGATGCCACACTGGGAAAGGTTGTGGTAGCATTCCTTGATCCTGTTAATCTTGTCTCCTTGCTGTCTTCCCGACTGTACATAAATCACTCTTTTGATTCTCAGTAGCTCTAAAATGAAGGCAAAAAAGGGAGCCAGTCAAGACAGCAGTTTCTGTGCCTCAAGCTCATATTAAAAGGGAGTGATTACAGAAGACTTGAGGTGAATTATACTTTTGATGTTAAATCTAAGACATTTGCCATTAGATCTTGACTGTTTTTATTTATGCCACTTCTGTTATTTTATGAGTTCTTTGAAGATAATGATAATGATTTATTATAGCTATTTTGACTTTTTTCTAGGAGCTTGAGGCACTGTATGCAGAATTCAATCTCTAGCTTTCCCCACAAGTACTGTGGTAGGCTAAGTTGACACAAAGAGATAGGCTGCCCCAAAGTCACTCAAAGATTTAAAGTACTTCATCCTGGGACTCCCTAACCCTAGGCCTAATCAAACTGTTTAATTACTACAGCACACCTAAAAGCTTTAAAAATGTATTTTCTAAACTTCTGGTTTTTTTTTTAATCTTGTAGTAAAAATCTAAAAAATAAAACAATTTATCAATCAATCTCTATAAACTACCTATAATCCGTACCTTTTCTGTGTACAGTAATATCCCTCTAACTGTATCATTTCTCTCCTGTTCTTCCTCACCTTTCCACAGTATTTGACTTTTGTGAAAATAGCATGATTATATTGATTACTGAAGATGGCATTGAATAAAATTGTATTGCTGGAGTGAGGAATTAATGTTCTTGTTTAGCAAAAGCAAAACATTCTTATCTGCCTTTTGTACTGCCTTTGGTTTATTTATTAAAAAAATAAAGAAAAATGATTATATGCTGAGACAAATTTGATTTTATTAAATAGTGTTTGTAACATTGGAGATAAATAGGAAAAGTTTTTAAGGAAAAAAATGGTTCTTTAGTATTAGCACTGAGTTGTCCAACCTTCTCCTAAAGCTTAGGTGATACAAAGACAGATGCATTATGTTTATTAATATTTGTCTCAACATATAAAATATGAGCAGTCAAAGAGACCACAGAAGAAGACAACAGAGTATAACTTGACAATAATTGGTGGACTGCTTCTATCACTTTTGGCTGGCACTCAAATGCTTTATCTAAATATAAGGGTGATTTAGAGGAACATTGTTGGTCTAAAGCTTTGAGAAAGCTATACTCATTTTGCAGGGAAAATTCTGAGGTAACCCAAGTTAACATTTTCCCATATATTCACTGAAAACTATATGTAGCAAAGAATGTAGATGTAACTAAAATCAAGTTCATTAGAAATATTGAAGGCAATATGTTAATGTCAAAAAAAAAAAAAACCGCTACAAATAAACCTTGTTAAGGAAGTTGCATGCATTGATACAAAGACTGCATCTCTAAACACTCTCTCCTCTTGAAGAAAAAGAAAAGAAATAAGTTGTAGCAACAAAGCTGGAGATTTATTTTCCGGTTAACATTCTAAGTTACCGGGTATGTTTACTTGTTGGGTAGAGAGTGACTATATATTTTGATCTTTTTAAATACTCCTATGGAATCCTTAATGCTCTCGGAGCTTGGTTGTTTATTTGCAGGCATTTTGTTATCAGACTAAATGATATCTTCAGTGCTAGATGAACATGTATACCAGTGTTTTTTTTTCAAACTTGGCAATGTTAAGAGATGTGGATTTCAATTCCCAGATTTCCCCAGCAAGCCAGAATTCTGAGAGTTGAAGTCCATACATCTAAAAGTTGCCAAGTTAGAAAAGCATTGATCTACAAAGACAAGCCTGAACATTTCATGGTTTCTCCAAGCGTGCCTCTCACTGTTTGCAGCTACAATCTTCCTCAATTTACTGTTCAAAGCAAGCAGTTTAGTTTATATATCACATCTGTGACAGAATGCCCTATTTTTAGACCCTCTGTGGTCTTTGGCACATCTGTTGCTTGTAGGAAGTAGTAGAGTTTGCTTTTTTCCCTCCAATTTTCCCCTCCTTTTTTTCAGGTGTCATAGACATTGCTGAGAAGTCTAAGGTGGATGGAAAATATAACAATTACTGGTGCCAAAAGTTGTCTAGAAGCTTCTTTAAAAAATCAATGGAGAGGGGGATGAAAATAAAAACAAATTAAAACAGCTTTTATTCGCTTCTAATTCATGTCTTTTAAAATAAGTAATTAATTTTCTATGTCATACATGTTAATTCATATTCAATTTTATTCAAATGAATGGAGTTTAGATATCATATTTTTGATATTCAAATGAATGGAGTCTAGATATCATCATATTTCTTTATATTGTCCGCTATAATCACTGCCTGAGGAGCTCCTCACACCATCAAGAGCCTGAGCCGAATTTGAATTCCACTTAAAAGTTTGGTCGTCAAATTTAAATAGGGTTTTAATTAAGGAGAACTGGCAAAGCTATTTTTAAACCCCAAAATTATTCTCATCAATTGCAATAGGAAATACCCAAGGAAATATCTTCTCAGATGCTGCTTTAAATCTGTATTCAGTCAATTTTACCTGTATTACTTTTTGGTGCTTCTCTTTTTCTTTTTAGTCATAGAAAACATCATAATAAACTTGTATAGCCTAATTGAGTAGTGTTTTGTGTCATTAATAACCAATTGAAAACAAATTGTTAGAAGGAAAGCTTTTTTTTAAAAAAAAAAAAGAAAGAAACTGGAACACATATATCTTAAAAGAGAGCACATTATCTCGACGGGTTCCCAGGCTGAAGTTAAAAAATCTGAAAATGATTTTCATTCATTTCTCATTAATATGTAAAAATATTTAAATGTGGCAGTAATTAACCATCTACTCAGTAGAAAACCTTTTCATGATAATTTATGATAAACTCAGTTGCAGCTTTGATTGAGACTGAGATGCTGGTGTGCATACAAAAAGGCACCTGAAAAAAATATTTTTAAACACCTAACTTACTGCTCAGCTAATTACATGGTAACCATGTTCGCAGTTTATTTCAAAGACAGGCCTATGGGCTAAAAGAATGCAGGCATACCTTCTTTTTGAGCCTGTCCTACATTTTAACAGAGAGCTCCGGTTTCATTTGCATTTCCCTGCGTAGGCTCCATCAGCAGAGAAGGAAGCACACAGAGGCTCAGCAGCGGGTTTCTCTAGCTCCATCTTTTTGCATTGAGGCTGGTAATGGCATCAACTAGTCAAACTATTGTGGTACCATAAATTAAAATTAAATCCACCCTCAAAAACCATTGCCTATAGGGGGATGAAATTATGCTTCTTTTTTCATGTTTCTGCAAATAAAGATTCATCCCCTTCCCCAATATATTTCATACTATTACAGTATTACAGAAAGAGAGAGAGAGAGAGAATATATATATATATATATATTGGCCAGCCACACCCATATTTTATGACTCCTCCCTGTAAAGGTCAAATATTTATTCTTTTTAATTCATAGGCTCAAATGTATGATATTTTTGTAGTCAGGATTTTTTCCTATGTAGATCAAGTTGTTAAATGGCCATAGTGGGATGATATCTCCAATCATCACTTTCAAGCCTGTCAGACATTTTGTGTTGTTTATTCTGAGACTTATGGGAGATCTGACTAGTTCTGGAGAACCGGTAGCAGAAATTTTGAGTAGTTGGAACTGGTAGTTGGAAACAGGACGATAGTTGGCCAATATTGCTGGATCCAGGGTGGGCCTTTATTTGTTATGCTGTCACAGATCGGAAGCAGAACCTTCTGAAACCCACCTCTGTTTACAGTGATAATCCCACAGAACATGGGTGTCAAACTCACAGTATCACGTGACATATTGCAACATTTTCCCCTTCACGGAGCTGGGGTGGGAGTGGCCTGAGCATGTTGCATTCGGTCTGTGGGCTGCCAGTTTGACACCCCTGCCATAGAAGATTATAGCAAACATTTTCAATAATATTGACTAAAAAATGTATGATTAGTCACCAGGAATTAATCTTAAAGTAAAGGAAACTACAACAAAAGTAATGTCATTCTTTCCATCAAATGGATGATACTATGCCAGGGTCCCTTAGGTGAACATTTCTGAATGGACAGTTTGGGGAATGAGAAGTTAGTGGATCTTCTCCAAGAGAGAAGAACCATCCATCTTTTGGGACCCACCACAATAGAATAGAACAGAAACAAGCCTAACTGTGAAGAGTGTTAAGTCTCTACTATTGATTTAGAGTATAGGATTTGGAATTCTTGGTGATGGTGTAGTTTAATGGGAAGTTTTGAAAACCTTATCTGGTTGCTGATTTTCTTTTGATCAGATCTGACAGACCTTAATAATTACTTGAGTGTGTATCAGCTTGCTCTATTGTTAAAATAATCCATTGGTACTGTTATTATAGCATCCTGACATTAGAGATAAGGTGAGTGGAAATTAAGAAGAGTGTTTTTTCTTCATATGTGATACCCAAACAAGTCCATCTGCTGCCCACTTGGTTTGCTTTAATGTACCATGTTAAACTTTGGTATTTTAGAATTTGTAGCTGGATTATTAGAAGTTGTCTTTTCATTCTTTCATTTCACAGATTTTTTACTTTCATTATCCATTCTACTTTCTGCTATATTTTAAAATTGTAGTGTAGAACTATCATTTAATAAGATTAAAGAAATTGCATAAACCAACCTTGTCTCACTACAACCATAGACCTACAAGGTGGAGGTCACTTCTTGCTAACCTCTTCATCAATTATAGTAGAAAAACACTTAACACAAACATATCCCAAAGTCTTGGGTAGAAAGATTATTTTATAATAGCTTCCTCTTTTAATTAGTGTTTCAGTGTTTCCAAATTTTAATTTAAAACAGATTGAACTAAGATGACGTTATCTTTTATAAAAATGATGCATGTGTGAAAAAAACCTGTGGCATCAGTAAAACCAAATAGTAGGAGAAACGCATATTCATATGCTGAAATTTACTGTTACAAACTAGATTGATGGCCAGTAAGGGGAGGTGGCACCGGAGTAATGTGGGGTTATCAATAGCAACTACTCATGGTAGCTGTATTATCTCACAGATCAGAAGCAAAAGAGGAAATTTGAATGGGAGGTTATCATCATTACTTGCCATGTCTCATTTCTGGGCTTGCTAGAAAGTGGCAGCCATTGTAATGAAATATTGCCTGAAAAAAAGGATTCAATATAGCCCATTAGAGATGATCTTATGTATTTAATTCTGAAAGATTTAACTAAAGCTTACTTAGTACTTATATAATGCTGGGCAATATATTATAACAGGTCCAGTGTAGCTCAAGTCTACTCCCTCAGCTGAGCCCAGCCAAGTCACTTTTATAATTTAGGGATCCTATTTCATTAGCTGTATTCATATAATATGTTTAATCAGGTTAATCAAAGACCTAGCAACTACAATTGCATAATATGCTAAACTTGGTTGGTTTGACTCAGTGGTATTTCAACTAGGCATAACCAAGTCCATTTACTTAATGTATGATTCAATTGATATCTAAACTGAGAAATGAGTTACTTTAGTAAAGACATTCAGTGTATTTTGTGAACACAGTCCCTAACTAGCCCCAGAATTTTGAGAAAAATTTGCACAGGATGAAAACACTGAACTACTTATCAAAGATCTTCTTAAAGTATCTAAGAAAGGCAATCTCCTTTTACAATTTGCTTAGACAGCTTCTTCAGTTGCTAAACTGGGATCAAAGTGAGGAATGTGGATTTTCTTTGTTCTCTTCTGCCTAATCTTCCACCTAAATCTACCCCCCTATAATTTAATGCCATTGTTTGTTTTCTTTTATCTTGGCCTTCATCTATTAAAAGTCATTGTTATTAGGCATTTATCTTGTTTTTGTCTCTTTGGGAGAATAACCTGACATGAACTATACAAATGGCATCCAAATTTCTATGCTCATTTTTTTCACACTTGCCCCATTGTTTCGGCAGTGGCCTCATAACAAAGCTTTGCATCATTTCCCCTCCCACCCTCCCCTAATCAGTGTGCCGTGTAATTGTTTTGTTTAGGAAAATATTCCCCAGATCGGCGTCTTGTTCCAAACAATTCTGCTCTTCCATGCTGCATTTGCCATCTACTGATCTAATACCTATACTTACAATCTGAATCTTTTGAAACTGATTCCATTGTTCGCCATTATTTATTATGCTTCCTATTGTTTCCAGATGGTGCAAAGAAACAATAGATTCATTCAATTCTTTGAAAAAATGAACTGAAATTAATGGCAATATTGGGCTCTTCTCTTCCCCATGAGGGAGTTGTAAAAGTTTTGCACTTCCTTTCCTTTTGTATCTGCATGGAATACAACAAGTTGCTTTATCAACAATACACCTGCCAGGCTACAAACCACCAAATTCAAAATTAATTTCCATGTTCCTATTGAAAGCACTTAGATCATTATCAGATTCTTATTTCATGCTATTCAGGAGGCGTCGTGATGGTGATGTAAGCTTCTGTCTATGAAGTTGTCTTTTGCTGAATACAATCATTTGGTCCAGAACTATCTTATCTGGTAGCCATTCCCCAGCCTCTTAGGCTGAGTTATTTCCCAGCTGAAGTCCATTAGAAAAGGCATTTCATTTGTAATGTCTACATTCCAACAACCAAAGCATCCAGTGTAACCTTTCCTTTGCCCAGTATCCAAGAAGTAAAATGGCAGAAAAGACATTTTCAATCACTCATATTCCTTTGTCAATGTAAGACGCCCTGCATCTGTTTCTGAAGCTGGGAGAAAAATTAATGTTTTTCTCTAAATTAATGTTGCCAATAAGATGAACAGTAGTATGGCCTGGGGAGAAAACAACATAGCCTCAGGAGTTGGTCCAGGTTGTAAGAAGAGTTTTGCAGATCTAGACCGAGAGATTTAGAAGATCACATTTTGTCCACAAAGCAGATGTTTTCCATCCATGTTTTCGTCAGAGATGCAACAAACTAAACTTGACACTAAAATATTTAAGGAATTTGATCTCTGATATTTACAATATGCTCAGTTCTAATCTACACTTTCTAAGACAGACTCCCTCTATTTAGCCATGTTTGCAAAGGATGGATTTCATCTCCCAAGACTTCCCAAGCAACATGACTACTGCTAAGAATTCTGGGAATTAAAATTAATATATCAGTGTACCTGGAGATCGTCAAATTATAGAAGGCTATCCTACTCTAAATCTGACTCTTCTTTAATTTTTAGAAGGATATGCTGGCTGGGAATTCAGAGATATATAGTACCCAAAAGACTGGAAATTGAGAATATTGTAGCCCTGGCACATCTGGTTCCCCCAGATTCTGGTATAAACTTGAAATTAAATTTCTATTGGATTTCTCACTTTATGAATTTTGATGGAGTTTTTGTTTTTTCTAAAAAAACCAAAGTGTGAGTGTGCATGTGTGTGCATGTGTGTGCATGTGTGTGTGTGTGTGTGTGTGTGTGTGTGTGTATTTACATTACAAAAAAGATTTGAGAGAATATGTTCAAAATATATATAGAAATGTGAATTTTCCTGAAGTTTTTGTTATGAGGTGGTGGTGATGGCATGGTTTACCGGACAAAAAGAACTGAATTTATTCATTCATGAACACATATTAACCATGATATAAACCAGAAACTGGCTACTTTTCCTAGTCATCCTTAAAACTAAATAAGCTGCATTTGATTCCTAATTAAATAGCATGCATGGGCATAATATGATGTTTTAACATATAAGGCAGAGAGAGATTTGTCCCTTTTAGTGTGAGGAAAATATAAAATAATTAAAAATACAGACAACATAAAATATGGGATATAGGCAAGGAATGCTGAAGTACCTTGCTTTCCCCTTCCTTTATTATAAAGTCATCTTTTTTTTTTCAGATCACCTTTCTGACACATTTGTCCATATTGATTAGATGCTTTTACAATGACATTGTCTGACCTGTCGAAATCCATCAATTTCTCCTCAGCTGATGCTTGATTCCCAAGCTCCTGGAACTTCTAACAATGAAGGATAACTATTATTCATGAAAGCTTCTCTTTCTCTCTCTGCCATTCTCCCTCCTCCCCCCAGATCAATATTCATATGCATATTAAATCTGTATTAGTGATACTTTTCAGTATATTCTTTTAAATGGCCTCTATAACTTTATTTTCTCCTTCCTTTTCCACAGCACTGAATATATATAAGTATTATTTCAAGCTTGTATATCTGATACCCTATTCCCTGTTTGTTTGGGTAAAATAATAGGCATTAGTTGCATGTTAAGCTAAATGCATATTCCCAATAGCTTTCAATATGTTTCCACTTGGTATACCGAAAATTCAACTGTTAAATATGTTTTAACCACTTAGTACTTTTTTTTATCAAAAGAACACCCTCTTTGTTGGGAAAAGGGTATCTTAATTGTTCCCAAGACATTGATAATCCATTTCTGATGGATGTTGGGTTAAACTAATAGGCAAGAAAGCTACAGCTAAATTGGACTGGGTTTTAGCTGAGTAATGAACCTCAAAATTCTGAAGTTCAGAACTTGTCAAGTTGGGCAGATTATCGCATCAGAATTTAGAGTGAGTCTTTAAAACTGATCTTCTTGCCTCTTTGTAAAGAAAAAATGTTGCAATCAATTGTCACCCCAGAAAAAAAAAGAGGAGACAAAGAGTTATTTGAGTTGATTGAAGATTTCTGGGCTAGCAAACAGAAGACATCTATGAAACTTTCCCTCTTTTCTCTCGAGTATAGGAGATGACATATTGTTCAAGCAAACAAGAGCAGCAACAATACCCAAGTATACTTCTGTTGTAATTTGTTTCATTTCTTTCCAACACATACAAATCATTCAATAATTCCACAATTAGACTACCTATCTATAAATATATTCCTTCACTTTTCAATATTCAGGCTTTGATTATTGTGGCATATGCATCTCAAAACACCATTCAAAACCTTAATTTTTGCAGTAAGACCACAGAACTGAAGCACAAAAGGAATGACTTCAAGTACAAACTAAATAGAAAACATGTTGAATTCTGTTTAACTGTTGGAATTATAAGGTTTGAATTTAGATGGAGAGACAACATTTGAAATAATTTACATTTAATTTTTCCTTGAAGACATTTCATTTCTCATCTAAGAAGCTTATTCAGTTCTGAAGTCAGAACAGTCAGAACTGAAGAAACTTCTTGCTTGAGAAGCGAAACTTCTTCAAGGAAAAACAAAGAAAGTCCAGTTGCCTTTTGAAAAAGCACCTTCAGGACAACCATGACCTGGATGACTGAGAATCTCTATAGACACAATCATGACACTAGTTCATCTAGTCTACAACTGTTTCATGAAGTTGCCAACCAACTATATTTTAAAAAGATACAAATATGGTCAAGGCAGTAATAGTCCTTTTTATTTATTCTATCCACAGCTGTACATAAGATATCCTGTTGGCAAATAATGTTATGGTAAAGATAGATCACTGAGGGACACTATAAAACCATTAATATAAAAACATGCAACCACTTTTTTCAAGTCCATTTTCAGGCCATCTCATAAAATTAAATATCTTGATTATTAAAGGCAAGCTGGCTATCATCACCAGGGATTAAGGGGATTGAAATTCAGTGCAGCTGCAAAATATCAAGGTGAGGAATGCTCATAAAGATACTAGGAAAGACATTTAAGAGACACCTCAGGACAATGTGAAACAAAAAGTAGATACAGAATGACTTCATTTGTCCAAGTGAGATTGGAGGACATCCAAAATATTCAAATAATCAAATGCTCCAATAAAGGTAAGTGCTATTTGCACAAGTCTTACCATGACCCAAGAATACGTGGATGTCACACGATATATCTGGACAACTAGACACTTCAGATCTGTGCTGAGGATTGTTAGGTCAAAACTTGAAAGATAAACTATGTTATGAAACTGTGATGACCTTTTAGAGAAGTTCTCTGAAGCTTTGTGCTTGAAGAAAAGAACTGCTTATGTTCCAGGGGCATTATTGCACTCTGAAAGAATAGATGTTCCTTTTGAAAAATTAAAGCAAGAAGTCTCTGAATGGATAAATTCTGGCAGAATTCCAGGTATCTTCATGCTGTTCGGTAATAACATTTTCTCCTGAAGGTGAACACCTTATACTTATACACCTTATACTTATACACCTTATAGCAAATGCATTTGCCAACATCAAATACATTGTGTGACTAATAGATGCTTAGATCAAAAGTAAAACTTGACTGTAGTTAATGTGCCCTAACTCACTGGTTCCCAGAATGCTGACAGTGCTGGAGATACAAAGATTGGTTAGGAAGAAATAGTGATGCTCAAATTCTTCATAATTCAAATTCATCTTAATTCAGAATTGAATTGGAGAGAGTGTAGTGAGGTCCCTGGAGAGTGCAGTTCCCCAAGACACTCTGGGAAAATTCTAAATGTATTTCAGCATTTTAGCTGAACAAATTCTGAGCCGCTCAGAAGATCAGTAGATAACTCTACAGTTCATGACTAGAATGATCACAATTGTGTTTTCTTGCTCTGACATTGTGTAGTTTTATGAGCTGTCATTTTAAGGAACTGAAGACAGATGTTTCTTCCTACTGTCGCATTTTATGATGTATTCCTGAAAGCTTTTTTAAAAAAACCCAAACTAATACTGTATAAGCTTCTAAATTTCCTCATATTACCTAACTAACGAAACAATCTGAACTTTTATTTGACTGAACTTCTTTTTGCCATGTTGTCACAGACAGGTGGCATCAAATATTCCATTTCCCCCACTTTGATGGCATAAATACTTCAGTGTCCTACTGCTAAGAGATATCAATCAAGTCAAAGGTGCAAAAATGGGTTGTTATCCAGGTGCTGGGGTGACTGCAAAAACTAAGGCTTTAGTTCACAGTCAATCAGTAAAGAATGCTTTCAAAGTCAATAATCGGCTGCTACATGTACCTCTTGCAGAGTTATTACTGCAGAGATCATAAAGTGGAACACAGCACTTCTGACAGAATTGTAAGAGGCTGTGTTTTTCAGATCATTTTTTTAAAAATTGCTGGTTATATTGCAAATAAAAAAGATTGCCATCCAAACTCATATAAAGATCAAGTTTTTGTGCCAAGGGGTGTCAAGGCATTGCAAAATCTGCCTTTCCGATGTAGGGACTCCCAGCAGCCGAAATTAAGAGGAACATTTGGGAGTAACTAAGAGAGGTTTGAATAATAGGAATTACAAGGACTCATTTTAATGACAGCATCATACCATTTTCAGAATCCATTTTTGGTTGAATGTCTCCTTTCCAAAACTAAGGCATCTTTTTAAGTTAAGTCTCTTCTAATTCTATAATATTCTGTTTGTTGTATTAACAACAATAACCATCAAAGCATTCATCCACAATAATATCATCCTCTATAAATCCTTTATTTTTCATAGATTTTCTGCTCTGTAGAAGTTGAATAGGCTGTACCTACTAGTCTATTACCTACTAAAATAACATTTAACCCAACAAAGAGAAGACTTAAGGGTGACATGATAGTCATATTCCAATACTTGAAGGGCAGGTAAAGTACATTGATTTATTCTCCATAGCACCTGAGATCAGAACAAGAAGCAATGAGTGGAAACTTGTCAATGGGAGATCCAATCAGAAATTAAGGAGGAATTTCCTGACAATGAGAACAACTAATCAATGCAACAGCTTGCATTCCAGTGTTGTTGGTCCTGTATTGATGGAGGAAAAGATTGGAAAACCATTTGTCTGAGATGGTGTAAGGGCCTCTGCCTTAAGCAGGGTGTTGGACTAGAAAACTATCAAAGTCCCTTCCAGCCATATGATTCTATGATACCCCTCAACTTGCTTTAATGTTTGTCATAGGAAAAGAATGATGAGCAGAATTTATTTAAATTTCATTGCCTGAGCATCTGTCATTTATTTTCAAATGACAAAAACACAGTGAGAAAGGTAGACATTTCTTGGATCAATTATGTTTTATCTACTTCTGTGGGAAAGAATGTGGAGAATGCAGATTTTACAGTATTGTTAGAGATCAAGGGCAAGAAATGTGATTTCTGATCAGGACTTAACAATGACATTTTAAATAATTTGTTTATCGAAAGGAGATAAGATGTGGAAAGAAGAGATCATTTGCTGGATTTTAAGAGAAGATTATACAAAATTACTAAGCTCTCTTTCTCTGTGTGTCTCTGTTTCTCTCTATATATACATATGCCTATACATATACATACATACATGTATATATCATAACAAGCATTCTGCAGTGGATAGACCAGTGATGGCTAACCTTTTTTCCCATTGCGTGCCAAAAGTGGGGGGAGCACGGGGGGGTTGCGCGTGTGCCCACACTCATAATTCTATGTGCCCCGCCCCTGTGCATGTGTGTGCAACCCCCCCTGTGCTTCCCCTGTTTTTGGCATGTGATGGCCTGGTGGGCCCGGTAGGCCCGGTAGGCCCGTTTTTTTGCCCTCCCCAGGCTCCAGAGCCTTTCTAGGAGCCTGGGGAGAGTGAAAATGGCCTTCTCCATCCCCTGGAGACCCTCCGGAGGCCGGAAATGGCCTGTTTGCCAAATTCCAGTGGGTCCAGAAGGCCCAAAAATCAGCTGGCCAGCACGTGCATGTGCACCGGACCTCAGCTTGCGTGCCCACCAATATGGCTCTGCGTGCCACCTATGGCACGCGTGCCATAGGTTCGTCACCACGGGGATAAACAATAACTAAAATGATTACATATACATACATACATACATACATACATACATACATACCATACATGTATACCATACCATACATACATACCATACATACCGGGTGCGCTTCAAGGTGCTGGTTATCACCTTTAAAGCGCTCCATGGCATCAGGCCTAGCTATCTTCGAGACCGCCTGCTGCTACCAACGACCTCCCATCGTCTCGTGCGCTCCCACAGAGAGGGCCTCCTCAGGGTGCCATCAGCCAATCAGTGCAGGCTGGTGACCCCCAGGGGGAGGGCCTTCTCTGTGGGGGCACCTACCTTCTGAAATCAGTTGCCCCCAGAGATAAGGAGAATCCAAGACCTTAGCGCCTTCCGCCGTGCCCTTAAAACCCACTTTTTCCAGCAAGCCGGGCTGGCTTAAGAAGAAATTTTAAATGTTTTAATTGGTTTGTATTTTTAATTTTGGGCCAAATTTATATATATATTAATTGTTTTTAATATTTGTATTTTATGTTTTTTAATTCTGGCTGTACACCGCCCTGAGTACTCAGGGAGAAGGGCGGTATATAAATTAAAAATAAACTACATAAACTAAAACCATGTTTCTCCAAAAATAAGACTTCCCCTGAAAATAAACCCTCCCTCGAAAATAAGCCCTCCCTGAAAATATTTAAATGCATGTGCAGCTGGTCCCCGCCATTTCCTCTAGTTAGAGTTAGGGAGACAGAGCTGGAAATCAGGTAAGACAGCAAGAGGATTCCCGTCTTGCTCCATGTGCCCCAAAATAATAAGACCTCCCCGAAAATAAGGCCAAGTGCTTATTTCGGGGTTCAAAAAAAATATAAGACAGGGTCTTATTTTCAGGGAAGCATGGTATATATGTATGTATGTATATGTGTATATATACACACACTCACACTCACACACACACACACACACACACACACACACAAAGGTAAAGGTAAAGGTTCCCCTCGCACATATGTGCTAGTCATTGTCAACTCTAGGGGGTGGCACTCATCTCAGTTTCAAACCAAAGAGCCAGCAATGTCCGAAGATGTCTCCATGATCATGTGGCCGGCATGACTAAACACTATAGGTGCACGGAACGCTGTTACTTTCCCACCAAGGTGGTCCCTATTTTTCTACTTGCATTTTTTTACGTGCTTTCAAACTGCTAGGTTGGCAGAAGCTGGGACAAGTAACGGGAGCTCACCCCATTATGCGGCACTAGGGATTTGAACTGCTAGACTGCCGATCTTTCAATCGACAAGCTCAGCATCTTAGCCACTGAGCCATACACACAGACACACACACACACATATATATATATACGCACACACACACATACACAAACACACACAAACACACACACACACACACACATGTATATATCAGGAGCCAATCTGAATTGGTCATTGGGACCAGAGGTTTGTTTGTTCTTCTAAACAGTGTCAAATTCCTTTTATGTCCAATCATACTTGGCCAATAAAGAATTCTATTCTATTCTTTCAGACTTGTGCTGGAGCCTATCCTCAGGGAATTTCTCAATCTCCAGGATGTGTCTTTTCTTTTGTTTATTATTATATTCTTATTTTTCCTTTCATTTTCCTTTTTTCCTTTTATTCCTTTTCTTTATTCCTTTTCTTTCTTCTTTGTTTTTTTAGTTTGTGTTAGTTTTTATCTTTTCAGTTGTAAAGTTTAACAAAGTGACTACAGTACATAATGACGATCTGACTTCTCTCTCTTTTAAAGAAAGAGAAGATCACTTTTAAAGTTCAGTTGTAAAATTCTGAAACCAGGCTCCAAAGGCTAAGTGCTGGCCTTACCTTTGATTCAGATAGTTTGCTCTGATTACAAAGGGCTTGTAGTATATTTACTGCAAACACACAATGGCTTTTGTGTCTGTGTGTGGTGGAAGGAGGCTGAAAAGCAAACCACTAGCATTTTTCTTTCTGAGGATTACTTATTTGTCAAACAGCTGGGTATTCCACATACATTCTCACCTTGCTCAGATAGCAAAGGAAACAACTTGCAGAGGAAGAAACGGGTGAATTGGTCAAGATTGTCTTTTTCCTGGTCTGGACAAAATAAAGCAAAACACAACTCTGAATGATAATGGTATGAGAGAAAATTCCCAAAGTGATTGCTTTTTAATCTGCTTCAGCCAAAAGTTAGTACTGCTAAGGCAAGTTTATGTGGAAAGGACCTCAGTGACAATCATCAATCCAAAACTGGCCCCAATCCAACTTTAACCTTAACTGCATGAAAAAGCTAAAGCATCCTAGGGTCAGCACTTTAGAGGGCATGAATTCATTTTAGCAATAGAAAGTAAAGATGCTTATTTGGTGCTCTAATGTATGAAGGACCATGCCCAGGAACAGTTTTAAACTGTTGTTCTAGCAGAGCGAGTCTTATCATTTGGCAGAATGAAACAACTGTTTCAAACAGACTCCTTTGGATCCAAGACCTTCAGGCTGGAGACATGTTCATGTCAAAAAATGCCAATGATGGAGCAGAGAGGGCACATTTGACATTTCTGCAGATGTTTGATGTGTCTTTGGTAAAAAGTCCAGGACTAACATCAATATAGGACAGAAGAGATAACCATAGCTCTTTAGACTTTCAACTTTGTGAAGATACAGATGTTGTGTTGATTAAGCACTGTAGTAGCTTAAACTGCCACGGT
Organism: Pantherophis guttatus; assembly: GCF_059756535.1. NCBI lineage: Eukaryota > Metazoa > Chordata > Lepidosauria > Squamata > Colubridae > Pantherophis > Pantherophis guttatus. Next base: position 314,427,134 of record NC_142063.1, read on the forward strand.
ACCTAGCTGGAATTACTGATCCTTGAATCAATTTCTTTGTCCAAAGACTAGTTGCTTCAGATGATGCTTCCCAAGTATTTGAAGCTGTTTACATTTGTCAGCTAGGTGTCATCAACATTGATTTGGTTCTACATGCTTGGTATTTGGCACGGGCTAGTAAAATACTTCAGTGTTTTTCAGGCTGATAGTCAGACTGAAGAGTATAGATGCATCTGATAATTGGTTCAACATCAACTGTAGATCATTGTCTTTGTGTGCCAAGACTGCACAGTAATCAGCAGAGAGGATTTCTTGGACTGTATGAGGCACTTTGTCCATGTAGTGATGGTCAAAGAGAATCCATCCAAATTGGCACCTGATGTACACTCCCTTCTTTAGAGCTTGGACAGCATATGACAGCAGGCAAGCAAAGAACACATTGAATAGCTTTGGGGATAACACACAACCCTGTTTTACCCCAATGCAACTTATGTATCACTGTTATAAAGAACCTGTCCTGTTGTGAAGTAGCCGAATCGATTTCACAAATTTCCTCAGGCATCCGTAAGTTGTCAGGATGATCCAGAGAATCTCCCTGTTTACTGTTTATAGTGTCAAATGCCTTTGACAAGTCAGTGAAGACAGAGTAAAGAGACTTATTCTTCTGGATGCAAATTTCCTAGAACTGCCTTGCAGCAAATATCATGTTTGCTGTACTCCACAGGCATGAAATAAAGCATGCAAGGGGAAAGAAAATGGGAGAAGACATGGTCCGTTAACAATTGTGAGGTTGGTTGGTGCCATGAGAGCCCTCCCTTTGCCTGTGTCAACTAATTTTTAGCAATTTAGTTATTCTTACCTCCTTACTTTTTTAAAATAAATTTTTAATTCTAAAATTTTAACTCTAGCATTTTATATGCTATTTTATATCTTGATGTTTTATTGTACACCACCCAGTATTCCTCTTTGAGGGAGATGGGCAGTTCAACAATATGATTATATAAATAAATAAACTTTTTAGTGAGCCCAATTTAAGTATCACATCACAGAGCCAACTTCTTGTTGGCCTGCAGCCCCTCGTGAGTTTTGCCTTTTAAAATGTAGGTGTTTGGGGATGTAGAAAGTTATCTTGCCTGTGCTTTTCATGGCTGGGCAGTATTAAAGACAGTAGAAATAGACAACTAACAAGGGAACATCTTTACAAGATGGCAAGGAAGCGTTTAGACCTGTGCTTCATTCTCCTTCTTTCTCCCTCCCACATCCCCACACATACATCAGTGCCTCCACAAATACATCAGTGCCCCCACTGTGCCAGGCTTCATCTGAAATCACCAAGATAGTTAACAAAATATTCTCTCTGGCTGCCTTACATACACTCTTCAAGACAACATCAGCACCCCCCACCTTTTGCAAGGGCAGCACCCTAACCAAGGCAAAATGAAAAGGGGTGCTTGTACATGAGCATATGAAATTTAGGACTGATCAGATTGGCATCTTTACTATCAGTTTCCTTAGTAAGGCCTAGTATAGGCCCAAAGAGCCCCTGGATAAATTGTATTTTCCAAGGTTAATTAAGCTGTCTTGAGCTTCTGCATGAAGTGGGGGGACAAACTGGCACTTTGCAGCGTTTTCTGAAGCCTGCTGTCGACATTACAGTCCCTGCTGCTTTTAGCTGTATCGATCGGATGCCTGACCTGTAAAATCCTTGAGGGCGAAAAAGGCTGCAAGCTTACTGGAGCTTTCCATGGAAGCTTCAGGACAGCTTGTGTAGTCAAGTACAATTACCTGTCCCTCCAGGAGAGCCAATTAGTTCACAAAGAGCTGGAGCAGAACAAATGTTTGGTGTGTGATTTTAGAATCTTTACAGGGTGAAGGCAAAGGGGGACGGGAAGGGAGGGAGAGCTTTGTTCTCCTCATTCTTTTGTTTCTAATGGTATCATGATTGTCCAACTTCTGTGGCAATAGCTATGTGTGTGTGTGTGTGTGTGTGCGTGCATGTCCTTGTGTGTCTGCAAATCTCCGAGAATCTGTTGAGCAAAAAGCTATTTAGCATTAGACATGATTAGAAGAACAATAATAACTGGTAAAAAGAGTAGTAATTGCAGCAACAATGGTTTTGTTCCAAATCCCTGATGTAAGGAACACTTTACAACTAAAGAGCCGCTTGCTTACAATTCTGATATGTCTGCAGAACTTCCTCTGGCACTAACCTTTTGCTAATTCTCACCCTGTAGACCTGACAACTAGGATTAGAGTGTATCAATAGCTGAAAAGAAAGCTAAAAGCTAGTCCGGTTTTCTCCTTCATACTTTGGGTAGAAAGCTGTTAATATGATTTTCTGACATTTGGTGGTCAAAATAAGAGCAGGACAGTAATAACCTTTTGAAATCCTCTGCCAAATTTTTGGTAGAGAAATCAGATGGGTAGTTTTGCCAAATTCCAGGCAGAGAAGAAATTGTTCAATAATTTCTCAAGGGTCAAACTCTGCCTTAGTTGTAGCAATAGTATAACTCCTACAAAACTCCAGTGGGAGACATTGTTGATGACTGGGATTTAATTGATGAATGGAGAACCAAGAAAACTGCATGTCTAGAAAATAAAAATAAATGTACAATGAAAGATTAGACCGTCTCTCATACAGCTACCTTGGCTACTTCATAAATAAGCAAGCTCAGGAATGCAAAAGGGTTTTTTCCCCACTAATATCTCCAAAATTTCCCTTTTTGTTACAGTTTCTAAAACAAATTTTCTTTCATCAAACTGGATGAGAAAAAAAATAGGAGAATTTCTTTATTCACTCTTTAATCCAAATGCATTTCCCCAAATTTGAAGTTATATCATCTAAAATGACACAGGTCACTAAGAAATTTCTTAGTGGGGTAATGAATGATGAAACATCAGCAACTGCTTTGGAGGCTTTCAGTTTTGTCCTTGTGGAATGAGACAGTCTTAATCAAAAGTTTACTGTGACTGCATTCAATAACTTTGTCCAATAGGTGGCATTATTCCATATTCTTATTTCTTAGATTCTGTGATTTTTTTTCCCCTCTGTGATGTTCTTTGGAGAAGTTTCTGAAAATTTCAGGCCTGTAATGGAAACTTGTGGCTCTGAAACAATTTTCATATCATTAATAAAAGGTTGTTCCTTTCAGCTAGTACAATCTGTAGCTTTTAGTGTAATTAGAAATTATTCATAAAATAGACATCGTGTTCTAATGCATGACAAATGTTTCCTCTTGTTCATTTTGTTTCATCTGTAATCATAATGATCCTTGAATTGCATTGGCTTTATGAAGGCTATCAAGCAATCACTATAGCCACTATCAAGCAATCACTATAGCCAACGGTGATCCAAATACTAAAAAAAAAGTGAATGTTTTTCTGTGGTATAAATACATTAATAATCAAAATCATATTAGAATAGACAATGAGCCTTAATCTTGAGATAAAAACATTCAGCGGTAAGAAAATGAGAGACAGAGATTATTTTTTAAGAAAAATCTTGTACAGGTATCCCTTCTAAATCACAATAATGCAAAATAATGAAATATATGTCATGATACCAGAGTACTGCCTACTCTCAGAAATTCACAAATTTGCATGCAGATATATATTTTTATATGCAAATATAAAAGGTATGGAATTTGTGTCATGATATATATTTATCACTTGTCCCCCCCAGTGGTGAAATTCAGCTGGCTCTATCCGGCGGTAGCGTTGGTGGCGGGAAGCCACCCACCCACCCGGACATCATCATGTCCTGTTTTTGACCCTCTGCGCGTGCACAGAAGGCTCTGTGCATGTGTGGAGGCGGCTCATGCGCTCACATTTGCAAACCGGTAGCAAAGGTAAGTGAATACCACCCCTGTTGTCCCCTCTTGTCTTCCAGTTACAAGTTTAATGAATGAAGGCTCAGGATGATGTGTCTCAGAATAATGTTGTAAGATCTGAGAGCCAAAATGGCGCAGTGGTTAGAGTGCAATACTGCAGGCTACTTTAGCTGACTGCTAGCTGCAGTTTGGCAGTTCAAATCTCACCAGCTCAAGGTTGATTCAGCCTTCTATCCTTCCGAGGTGGGTAAAATGAGGACACAGATTGTTGGGGGCAATATGCTTACTCTGTAAACCGCTTAGAGAGGGCTGTAAAAAGCACTATGAAGCGGTATATAAGTCTAAGTGTTATTGCTATCCAATCAGGATTGGTCACCAGGACCAAGCTTTTGGACTCGTGCTGGAGCCCCAAGTTGTTGCCATCTTTAGGGAACAACTTTCTAGCAGAGGGTGTGCTGTTCTGTGTGTGGTATTTATGTGGTGCCTGTTGTATATGGCTTTTTAGATGTTGATTGGGGTGTGTTGATGACTGGCTATTAAGTCACTGGCTGTCTTTTTCTTGTACTGCCCAGTCCTTGCTTTCTAAGTACTTGGTAAGCTGGTGATAAATCAGCATTTCTGTTGATTGACAAAGAGCGCTTTTCCCAGAATTCAATCACTTCCCTGGCTGTTTTTATGCTTGCTTGTCCAACAATCTTACTAGCTAACATTGAGAACAGAATCACTGTTTATTTATTACATAATAAAAGTTTCAATCGTAAGCTAACTATTTAATATTAAAGACTCTGTTGTGATTTTATTGTGTGCATGTGTCTATCTCAGATATTTTAGGATTTTCTCTTTTATCCCATGGTGGCACAGTGGTTAGAATGCAGTAGTGCAGGCTAATTTTGCCCACTGCCAGGAGTTTGATCCTGACCAGTCCATGGTTGACTCAGGCTTCCATCCTTCCAAGATCAGTAAAATGAGAACTGAGATTGTTGAGGGTAATATGTTGACATTGCAGACGGTGCAGAAAGTGCTGTAAAGCACTATAGAGTGGTATATAAGCCTAAGTGCTGTTGCTATTGCTACCTCTACCTTTAGTTGCTCCTTGCGGGCAAGTAGAGGCATACTGATATGTGTGCAGAGGTAGCCTTATTGGCAAATATGTAAGAAATGAACTTTGATTCTGCTATATGATATATATGGCTTGCCACTTTTACTATGTAGTTAATGAATTAATGAATTTCTTCATTAACAACTTGCTGGCTTTATAGTAAAACCATCATTTGGAAGCAGATGTCCCATGTGCTCCATGATCAGAAAATAAATAAATTCTGTCCTCCCTTAGCAATCAAGAAGTTGGGTGGTAGTGGTGGGAAAAAATGAAGAAGGACTTAAAGCTGTGATGCTAAATACATTTTGTCCTCCCTGTTATTCTTCAAACTCAGATTGATTTTGCAAAAGAACTTCAAATCCTGATGGATTCTGGTTGGAAACTTAATAAACGGTTCCATGGTGTGCAAATATATCTTCCCATTGAGCCTGTAGAACACTCAGTGAAAATTGAAGTAATAAATGATAGGCTCTTATGTTTTGGGCCAATTTGTGAACAAGCTCTTCTGTTCACTATTTGCAACCATAAATAATATGTGCTTCTTTATTTGGCTTTCCCTTTGCCCTTCCCTTTAGAATTGGGATGGATTGGTTTCATATCCACAATTTACATTCTCACTGGGACCAGAAATGCATTATATTGACTTTCAGGAGTGCCAAGCTCCCTTGCTTGCAAAGCTTGAAACCCCCTATCCTGGATTTCTTACAAATTTATAAAAAAAAAAGATTTTAGGCTGTGGCTACCCTGGATTCTTTCTTCTCTCCTCTAGCCAGTTCAGGGTTGCACAGTCTCTTACCTTGGGTCCCTCTCTGGAATATCTTTCTTATTTCCTGGGAAGCCACAATGCTCCTGCTCCTTCTGCAGCTGCACATCCAATCTCACCGGAGTATTTGGGCTGCTTTGGATCAAAAATTGTCCCGTGATGTACTATTTCATCCAACTGAAGGTTACAAAAGTTTTAATTTTATATAGATTTCCTGACCTCCTTTAGAGGTCTCATTACTTGTGTTGAGTTACTATTTATAAGATTAATCTATCAGCTGACTTGCTCTGAGCTTTCCCATCCTCTCTGCCATCCATCTCTTACAGGCAGGGGTGGACTTCAAAAATTTTAGCAAGGGGTTCTCTGCCCGGTTGCTGGGTGGGCATGGCCATGGTGGGTGTGGCATAGTCAGCCTCCTGCACCATGGGCGGGGGGCATTTTTGCCCTCCCCAGGTTCCAGAGGCTTTGGGAGGGCAAAAACGGCCTCCTCAGCCTCCGGAGCCCTTCTGGAGGCCAGAAACGGGCCTATTTCTGACCTTCCCAAACTTCCAGTAGGCCCATTTTTCACCCTCCCCGAGCCTCTGCACTCGCCCTGCAGTTACCTGAATCCAAAACAGGCCACATGGGGACTCCTGGGAGGGGAGGGGAGGGAGGGGTGGGGGGGTGGGGCCAGCCAGGAGTGGGATTTGGGGGTTCTCCGAACTGCAAAGAATCTTAGCTAGAGGTTCTCCCAAACCCCTGTGAACCCCCAGCAGCCCACCCCTGCTTACAAGCATGTATGTTACTCAACCTAGCCAATTCACTTTTTTCTAATCCATCATCCACTTGTTTCACCTGTTCAAAATATGTGTGTTTCTGCATGCTAATCATGTAAACTTTATTTAGTGCAGGACTGATTCATTAGGTTCTCTATAGATAGAAATATTTCTATCTTTCTCTAATCCCATTTATAAAAGAATTTAGTGTAGTCTTTCAGTTTTTCTTTAATTTCAGTTGCTTCTATCAGATATTTTCCAAGATTACTGTTCATAGGATAGGTGTATGTTTTTATGATATTGCTCTGCTCATCTTATTTGATTTCAGTGTTGTCCATCTGGTATTGACTTTATATAGCTCCTGTGTTTATGTTATTTGAAACAAGTATTGGCAGCAAAACATGTTCTTCATAAATTTTTGTTGCCCTATCTCCTGCATTAGCAAATGCATTAGAATGTTTAACCTATTTTCTAAAATTATTCTCTTGGCCCAAGAGAATAATTCACATTCCTATTGCCTCAGTAGTGGCTTGTTCTTCAAGAATGTTTCCTATAGCCTCCACCCAAACTCATTAAAATGAAAGTCAAATCTATGCATATTGAAATAGTTAGCCAGTGTCTTAATCTGAGTTTGATTTTGAAGCTCCTGCTCATAAACTTCTTTCATTTTTAGCCTTGTCCCCATTGTGATTGGTTCTCCCTTCCCTTTTATTATTGCTGACAAGAGTGATCTTAGCAGAAGTTTCTGCTTCTCCTAGTCTTATTTTCAGTCATCAGAGCTAATGAGACTTTTTTTTTTTAATTTGATTTATATGCCGCCCTTCTCCAAAGACTCAGGGCGGCTTACACTGCGTTAAGCAATAGCCTTCATACTTTTGTATAGTTTATACAAAGTCAGCTTATTGCCCCCACAAACTGGGTCCTCATTTCACCTACCTTAGAAAGGATGGAAGGTTGAGCCTTGGAGAGATTCGAATCAGCAGTAATTGCAGGCAGCTGTGTTAAGCTGTATGGAGATAGTAATATCCCAGGATCAAACATAACTCTTTCAGGACTAATATTCCCAGAGATCCTTTGTGTAGATTGAAGTGATTGCTCCCAAATATTTCAGAAATTGATTCAAGTGACAATGAAAACAACCCATGTTGATTTAGAAATTCCCAAATATATGTGTATAGGACTACAATGCTGCCATATCTGTTACAGAGGTCCCCACAGAATGCAGTCCCATTGAAGTAATAAGTATGTAATATTAAGTTAATGTGCCTTTTTATTAAATATTAATTTGTATATTATATGTAGAACAAAAGTGCCTGCTTTCTATTTGAGCCATGATAGCAAAAATCAAATTATGAGGGGGTTTTTTAATGATCATTTTACAATATTTAAGAATTTATGAAATATTTTAACCATTTTTTTCCAAATAATATTTGGACGTATTAGTATATGGATATAGATATTGCACTGTGAACCCATAATGATCTATAAAACAAACATTCACCAGGTAACATTGATGAAATCAGGCTAAAGTAATTCATGTTTTACTAAACCTTTGGTAACTGGAAGCTGTCTTTGATAATATTATAGTACCTAGTGCCTCTATGTAGACAGAATTTTTATTTCGGGTGCAAAATATGCAGGACTGCTGTCACACTTGTAGGTGAAAACTTTTTTTTCTTTTCGTTTTAGAAAGTTAGCCTTTAAAAAAAAGAATTGCCCCATTGTTGTTGTTTTTTTTAAAAAAGAGATCAATGAATCAAAGCCCACAAAAACAAATAAGCATGCCCTGTCTTTTGTTCAGTATCAAGATGTAATATCTGGCTGAAAGAGAAATGGGAATACAGTACTGCTGTTTTCATCATGTACTTCTCCTCAGAGCGAAACCACTGTCAGAAGAGACAGGCCAGAAGGTTTTACATAGAAGGAAGCCTTATACCAGGTCAAAATATTGCTCATTTGACCTTGAATTGTTTTGCTCTGATTGGCAGCAGTTCTCCAGCTACCCAATCCATTGAACCCAGACAGGTCAGGGAATCCAGTTCTTCTGCTTACAGACACTCTCTCCCATTGAGCTATCTTTCCTTCTTTTGAGGACCCGTCCTTTAAAGAAACAAGAAAATAGCTTTGTTATTTGCAGAAAATCTTTTTCACATCAGCTTGTTTGGTACTGAGCATCATGAAATATTTGGAGGCTTATTTTAGAACCTATGATCTATTTTCAGACATACCATGTTGAACATGGAGTATGGAGAAATTCACTTGTTTGCAATTTTAATCTAACTTACCTAAACAGAAATGCAAACTGGATGCAACCATCCTTCAATTGTCATATTTTTCTGAATTTTGTGATGCAAAAGTCTGAGAGCGGAATGGGGAATTAATGCACGCATTCAGGAAAATAAATGTTAGAATAATACCCTTGAACCTGAACTGAAAGTGCTTAGCTCACATCTGGTAGAGAGTCATAGAGTAACTAGCATCTGCCTACAGGTGCTACAGGTCCATTGACATCACATAGCATTTTCTTCCATTTTGTGTATCGTGGGCCAGTTTTGCTTCTATCAAGATTGAGTTTAACTTACACTAAATCTTTTTCCATGTCCTTCAGCCAAGTGGTTTTTTAAAAGCTCTACTTTATAACTCTCAAGACTTGATTTCCAGAACAATCAGAAAGGAAGTTATGAAGTGGCCTTGCAGCAGATTTGTCCAAACCACCACATTTGTTGCTTCTAATTTCATCAGCCACCACAGGTTGCTTGCAACTTCTCTTTCACTGTCTACAAAAATCACATTGTGTCCGCAAACATTAGATCTCCACAACACAAACTTTCACTCCTTAAAACTTGCTGGAAGAGACATCTCTGTTCTGCTCTGTGCAGATATTGCAGCAATAATTTAATGGTTTCAGGTGTTTTGAGATGGACTGAAATCCTTAATATTTGGTGTAGATAATGCATTTGGGGGAAAAAACCATTAACAGCAATCATTTTGAAGCAAGAGTCAAGATTCCATATCCATAAAGGAGCACTGCTAGTATTAATGATAGATAGATGTGCATTTCCATGCCAATGCTTATGCTGCCTTTTTATCAAAGGCAACATACAGGAGTTTTGAAAGCTGAGGTAGCCTAGCTGATTGATGGTTATTAGCTGTGGCAGCTATTTTATGTTCTTGGACTACTGACACAAGGTATTTAAATTGTTGAGCTCTATCAAAATAGATAGTTGCCTTAGAGCCATTGGTTATGAATACCTTGGTCTTGTCTTTATTGATAGTTGAGCTGTATGGAGTTTTTATGTTTGGATTCTTTTTCACTGTCTGCAAAAATCACATTGTGTCCACAAACATTAGATCTCTGTTCTGCTCCGTACAGATGTTGCAGGTATTTTAAGGATACCTATCAGCCTTAAAAGAGCATTTAAAATATCAATGCAGTACTGCAAGGAAGGCCAAGTAGAAATCAATTATCCAAAAATTAGAATTATGGCATTTGCCAAAGGCCCAAGAGCTATTCCTAGAGATCAAGATTGAGCATATCTCCTCTTTCAAATATCTGGGAGAAATCCTTTCTGCTGACAATAGGAAATCCCTCAGGAACTATGTTGCTGAAAATGCACAGAGGAGATTAACTGCCATTCTTAAATTTCTTAAACCAAGATGTAGCCACTACTGTATATTCTGGTAACACCATTGGAAGCCAAGCCAATAGGCAAATTCTTTAGGATGTCCAGCTCTCCAATTTTGCATCATTAGAATTTATACAATCCAAAATTGTAAGATCAGCACTTCAAGACTCAAATTGTGTTTCAAATGTCACCTTGTAACTCTGAGACAAGCTTCATGAAAGTGGAGGCTAGAGTGTGGGTGACCATATTCACTTACTGGCTCAAATTATTCTTTATTTCTCCTTGGCTTGCTCATTAACTGTTGCAATATTTTCAGGATCAGACTCAATAAAGATAATAGAAGTTAAATCTTTAAATATATTTCTTTTTAATTATGATAGGCATTCTATATTCACTGAATATTCAAGGTAGAAGCCGCGAGAATGGTGAGGGTGGCTCCTTATATATACAAGGGGTGGAGCTAGGAATGGGAGTGGTAAGTTATGAATACATTAAAGTCCAAAGAATAAGTTAACCTCTGATGTTCCATATATACATTATTTACACATTGGAGAATAAGGCATTTACATCTGACAAATCCCCCTCTAAATGCCGGTTCGTTACACAACACCAATTACATTCTGATTCAGGACAATATAATACATATAATTTAGAAGTTAAATATTTGTGTTGTTTAGAAGGTAAGGGTTTTGTTAATATGTCAGCTAATTGTTCAGAAGTATCGCAATGTATTGCTTTAATGAATCCGTCTTGAGACAGTTGTCTCACATGCTTAAACTTTATATCAATATGCCTGGACCTTTGTCCAATTGCATCGGATCTGGATATTTCAATGGCCGCTTTATTGTCTTCATGCATAATAAATGGTAAGGTGGGTTTCTTCCAAACATCAGTGATCAGATCATTGAACCATACAAGGTTATTTGCAGCTTTGGACAAACAAACATATTCCGCTTCTGTAGTAGAAGTGGCTACTAGTTCTTGTTTACCAGTATACCAGTAAACTGGACAATCATTCAATAGAAAAACATAACCAGAAGTACTCTTTCTGCATGATGTATCACCAGCCCAATCTGCATCAGCATAACAAGTAATTTTTGGTTCTCTGTCATTATTGGGTTCCAACATTAAACAAAAATCTAATGTACCCTTCAGATATCTTAGAATTCTTTTGACAGCTTCCCAATGATACAAGGTTGGTTTACTAACATATCTTGACAATAGATTGAGAGGTAATGCAATATCTGGCCTAGTCCAATTAGATATATAAAGGAGTGAACCTATAACTGATCTGTAAAATGTGTTGTCTTTAAACTCAGGGGAAGATTCATCAGTGTTTCTAAGAAAATCAGTTTGCATAGGGGTGTCACAGGTTTTAGCATTATTTAAGTTACATTTGTTTAGGAGCTCGATGATTTTATCTTTCTGTGTAAGTTTGAATCCCCTTTTAGTTTTGTTAATTTGCACACCAAGGTATTTATTCACTTTACCCAGAGATTTCAGTGAGAAGTGTTCATTTAACTTATTTACAAAGATTTCCCTGCTCTCTCTATGCTTTCCAATGTATAAAATATCGTCCACGTAAATTAATACAAATTCAATATGATCATTACTCTTTTTTACAAAGAAACAGTTATCAGCAGTGGTGGCGTTGAAATCCATGGTCTTAAGTACTTTTACCAAGCAATCGTACCATCTTTTGCCGGATTGCTTTAATCCGTACAGACTCTTATTTAATAACCAAATTTCGTTCTTATTAGTGTATTGACTGTGTGGTGCTCTTACATATATTTCCTTATCTAATTTTGCATGTAAGTATGCGGTCTGTATGTCATATTGGAATACGTCCAGATTGAGTGCAGATGCTACTACAAGGGCTGTTTTGACACTCTCTGTTCTCACTGTGGGTGAATATGTATCAGTATAGTCTTCTGGATATTTTTGTGCATAGCCTTGTGCAACTAGTCTAGCCTTGTATAAGGTATTGCCTCCTTCTAAGTTCTTAATTTTATAAATCCACCTGGTACCTATAATTGTTTTATCCTTAGGTGCGATCGCAGGTGTGAATACATTTAATCCTTGTAAACTTTCCATCTCTTTTTCCATAGCTAGTTCCCATTTTTCTCTTTCTTCATGTGGAAGTTTCAATACTTCTTCATATGTATTAGGTGTTATTTGTTCTCCATTCATATGCATTATGTAATCTTTGTATTTATTTGGTATTTGGTTTCTATTGTTTCTAATAGTTCTTTCAGGCTTGCTATGGTTATCATGCAAATATCTAGCTTCCTTTTTTGTTAATGTGTCTGTCTTTATTTTATGCTGACTATTAGTCCAAGTTTTGGTTTTGTTCTTACTTTTGTTAATATTTTGATTTTCTGTTGTTCCTTCCTCGCAAGATATCGTATCTTTACATTTATTAGGAAATATTTCATTAAGGTGTAATTTTGACCAATTGGCCTGTTCATGGAATACAGCTGTTCTGGATACTATAAATTTGTTATTACTATCAATAAATCTGTACCCTTTGGTTCCAGTTTCGTATCCCATGAATCTTAATCTCCTGGATACGTTTTCTCCCTTTCTCCTCAATTGTTTAGGTATGTGTACGTCTGCAGTGACTCCAAATATGTGCATGTGTGATAATTTGGGTTTTCTATTGTATATCACCTCATATGGTGTCTTATTCACAATACTGGACCAGGTTCTATTTTGAGTGTAATTCGAATAATGTAATGCCTCTGACCAAAATTGTTTGCCTAAACCAGCATCCTCTAATGTGCACCTAATCATGGTTTGTAGTGTGGAATTTTTCCTCTCTGCAACTCCATTTTGAAATGCAGAAAAAGGATTGGACGTGAAATGTAACATTCCTCTATCCTTTAACCATTGGGAGAATTCTTTAGACATGAACTCACATCCCCTATCTGTCATAATTTGCTTTATTCTGATATTATGTTGTGTTTCTATACGTTTGTAGAATTCCTTAAATTTCTGAAATGTTTCATCCTTGTGCTTTAATGTGTAAACAAAACCATATCGGCTGTAGTCATCCACTATTGTTAGGAAGTAACGTTTTCTATAGGTAATTGAGGGACTTAATGGACCAACTAAGTCCATATGTACCAAATCAAAAATATTGTTAGTTGATCTGTTAGATTTTTTTGGTCTGGGACTGGTTTTTAGTTTGGTGGACTTACATACTGAGCATTCCAAATAATTTTCACAATTTTTTATTTTGACACCTTCTGCGTGTTCAGTCATTTTTTGTACTACAGGAAAGCTTGCATGTCCTAACTTCCTGTGTAAGATGTGAGCACACTCATCATGAATTGGTTTACCTATTTTTGGTTTCTTTTCCTTGTATGTGTTTTTGTGATCATGAGTTATTCTACACTCATCATTGTCACTGTTACTGACATTTTCATCATCTGCTTCAATACAATCTTCCATATTTGAATCAATGTTATGTAAACATCTTTCTTTAGTTATCAGATAGGGTAGACCTCCTTTTATCATTACAGTACCTACATTTGTTTTGTTCTTTTCTATAGTTGCTTTCCCCTTTGAGAAAACTATATTGATATCAGATTCTCTGCTTAATTTTATGGCACTTAGTATGTTGTGAGGTATTTCTGGGATTAATAATACCCCCTCTATTTTCCCTAGACCAGGCAAGGTCACATTTCCTTTGCCTAGTACTTGAACCTTTTCTTGATTAGCTACCTTTATCACAAACTTATCTTCTATAAATGAAGATAATATACTTTTGTTGTTGGTGGTGTGATTTGTTGCACCAGAATCAATAAGCCAATTGTTATTCTCATCCTGCTGTGTTCTGGTGCTGTCTTGTTTATTTAGCCCATTCAGTGACCCAGATTTCCTCTCTTTTGAATTTTCTCTACCCCCTCTACTTTCTTTGTAATTTGGTGGGCTTCTATATTTGTGTCTATCTGTGGAAGATTGTCTGTAATTATATTTGCTCCTATATTCTGGTCTATGTCTCTCTCTTGAGACTTTGGGGCAGTCTCTTCTACTATGTTCCCTGGATCCACAATTGTAGCATCTAAAGGCCTCATTATGTTTATCTTGAAAGACTACTTTCCTAAAAGGTTTGTGGTCTGTTTGGTTACTGGATCGATTTTTTCTTGAATTGTCTTCTGCTATCAATTTGTTAGATAGACTTTCTATGGATAAATATCCCAAATTAATGGTATCTAAGTGTGACATAAAGCTATCCCATGATGGATCAAGTGAATTGATAATAACACTTTTCATTGTTTGATCTGAAATCACTTCCCCCCTCAATTGTAGCTCAGCTCTTATTTTGTTTAGATTTATCAAATGCTCACTTATAGAAACCCCTGGTTTTACTCTAGAGGAAAAGAAATCCTTAGACATTCTTGTGGTTGTAGCTACGCTATCGCTGTGAAATAGATTAAACATGCATTGAATTATTTCTGATACAGTTAGGTTTGGTTTGATGCTATGATACATTGCAGGAGACACGCTAGATATTATTATGAAAAATGCTCTATGATGTAAACAATCTATTTTTAAAGTCCAAGGTCTTCTTGGAGGGCTAGTTATAAAGAATAGTAAATTTTCTTTCATGAAAATAACCTGAAGCTGTTGATACCACTCTTGTAAATTAATGCCATCAATTCTAAGTTTTGGGAAGTCACTGGGTAAGTTACCTACATTATTCTGTCCATTACTTACAATCTGGGGCAGTCCGTGATCTCTCAAGTGCAGGAAATTACAGAACGGCATTGGGATGCTTGCAATGAGTCTGCGCGGTTCTCTGGCCAGTTCAAGTCCTTCTGGGTCGTCTACGTAGTTTCGCACATGCGCGTTGTTCATTTCTTCTTTGGTGGCGTCGTGGAAGGTTCTCTCCCTTTCAGCTCTCTCGATCCGCTCCTCCTCAGATGAGTCGGTCTCTGGCTCGGTTTTTGGGGTTCTGGTGGTGGTGACGGTTCTTTTCTTCTTTTTGTGTGCGTTGGTATTCGATTTTGTCTGTGGTGTAGGGCGAAATCGGCATGGCTCTCTGGGCTCGGGCGTCGTCGCTTTCGAAGTCAGGATGGGAGCGTGCAGGTCTTGAGTCGCCGGTTTGATTTCTTGCTTCTTCGTAGATGTCTTGGTAATTTTCAGTCTTGGCCCAAAAGCAGCAAAAAGCGTTTTCATTGCTGATTTTACTTGAGATTTTGTTAAATCGTCTTCACTTTCTGATTTTGGATCATCTGAAGAGTTTGAGACTTCTTTCTCACTTTCTTCGTCTGATAGTGTTTTTCGCGCCAGAAATTTTGAACTGAGCGTTTTGATTGGCTCTGCTCCATTCTCTTTTGAAGTTCGTTGAAACCAAGATGGCTGCCATTCAAAATTTCGCGCGGGATCACATCTTTTCTTTTTAATAACTATTTTCTCAGTAGTCATCTCACTTACGATTTTTTGATCTTTGGGTTTTTCTTTAATGACGTTTTTCTCTCTCGCTGCTCCGCTGTTCTTCAGCATCTCCTGGAGGTCCGCGATGAGACTTTCATCATTCTTTTGGTTTTTTAGTATCTTTAATATCTCTGACCTGAGTTCGTTATTTTCTATTTCGATTTCTTTCTGGTCATTATTTTCACTCATTAGTTCTTCTTCTTCAGTGGTGTATTCTTCGGATTCTCTCGAAATCGCATTGGTGGATTCGTTGATCATCTCTTGATCAGTTTCTATTTCTTTGCTGTAGGCCCTGGTGTTGGGCCTATCTTTCTTGGACATTTTTAATTACTTATTGAGTCAATTAACCATCCTCTGCTACCAGCTTGTTGCAATATTTTCAGGATCAGACTCAATAAAGATAATAGAAGTTAAATCTTTAAATATATTTCTTTTTAATTATGATAGGCATTCTATATTCACTGAATATTCAAGGTAGAAGCCGCGAGAATGGTGAGGGTGGCTCCTTATATATACAAGGGGTGGAGCTAGGAATGGGAGTGGTAAGTTATGAATACATTAAAGTCCAAAGAATAAGTTAACCTCTGATGTTCCATATATACATTATTTACACATTGGAGAATAAGGCATTTACATCTGACATTAACAATCCAAACGGAAACAGGCAGTGGTAAAATGTCATCCCTGGGCTTTTCTCCAGCATGGTATACCATCAGGCCAAAATACTCATTAAGCAGCATGTAGCAGATACAGAGTGCCCAATTGGCTCTAGTCAGGACCTCAGCCTTTAGAGTCTATAAATCGAATAGGTATTCTCCCTCCCCTGTGACATACTTAACTAAATTTGAAGTTCCTAAATACCAGAGAACATTATTATACCCCCCACTCAGCTGTCCTTGAAGGCCAATTCAAAAAGATTCCTCACCCAGAGATACAATACCTTGTAATTCTGGACACACAGAAACAACAGAGCATGAACTTCTCAAGTGCTTGTATTACAGAGATATTCATACTAGCCTCATCCCACCATTATTAATAGCCAGGACAATTCTATACTTCCCTGATACTTTTAGATGCCAACCATGTCACAATATACAATGCTGCCAGATTCTGTGCAGCAGCATTCCAAATTTATGGGATGATGACTTGTCATAAACTAGGCCTAGTGAGCACCTAGTTCACAAATTGGTTATATATCAAATATAGATATAGTCTTTCATATACTAACTTTTTATGCTTCTCTATAGTCTAAGGCTCCTGTCCTTCCTTTAAATCTTTATAAGCTTTTAAGAATACATTCTGTTTTTCAAATTTTCTTTAAGACTGATGTATCTTCTATGTTTTCAATTGACTGAACCCTATCTCCTTATGCTGAGCTTTGACTGTAATAAAGATTTGATTTGATTAGATCTGTGATGAACTCAGATTGTCCAAAACTAACATCCTGCTGATTGGCAAAGACTTTCCACGTGACTACATCAATCACAATATTGAACAGCAAGAGAGTAGTAGAGTAGCCTTGTCTCAACAGTAAAAATGGGGAGGGTTTTGGACATTTGGCCATTAATATAGGCAGAACTTTGTGAAACCTAGGTGTCTGCTGCAGGAAGTGTCATGTTTTAACCAGCACAACTCCTGCAGTGAGAAATTTCTCATTGGAAATGTTGCTACAAACATAATGTATACCATATAAACATGAATAATATTGCAGAAAATTGTTTGCAAAATATTTATACTGGAATGCACATCAAAGAAAAATATATACTGTAAATGCAGATGAAGAAATGGAGTTGAAAATGATTTCTTATTTTATTATGATCCAATGTTCATTTTAAAAAATTGCAAATGGACATACAAATGGGATGAAACAATCTTCAGAGAAGGAAAAATTTTTTAAAAAATCTGAAGGTGATAAGATTTACCAGTTCCTATATTAGATACATCCGACACTCCTTATAACCATGTTACCTCAGAAGTAGCAGCAGGCAACCATATTTTCAGGGAATCTTGTGTACCATTAATGGTCACTGTTGATAAATGCTCAGAAAACTCTGGATTTCTCTGGAGCCTAATTTGAACACCATTGAAAATAAAAATGGCCTCAGCATTTAGAAAGAGTGAGTTTCCTAAAAAAAAAAAAGAGAGAGAGAAAGAAGTCCTGATTAGCAATATTCTCCTATTAATGGAGTCTTTGGTATAATGGAATATGGTATGGCCATTGTCTTTCTTCTGAGGTCTGAATCTGAAAAATGGGTATAAGATTAAGCTGATTCAGAAGGGGACTTAAAAGAATTTAACAACCAGTTCACCTCATGCAGAACCAAAAATGTGAGTGCGCATACGTTAAAATTTTAATTTCAAATTACGAGAAGCCTTAGTTTCACTTTATTCTTCATTGTCCATATGCCACCTCATATATACTTCGTCCAATTCTGAATACCATGTTTTAAGAAGGATTAGGAAACGCTGGACTAAGTTCAGGGGGAAAATGAGGATTATCAGGAAATTAACATTTAAGATTTATGAAGTAAGATTGAAAGAAGTGGGTAACTTTAAAAAAAAAAAAGCGCTATATGATAGCAGTCCAAGCTTTCCAGCACTCTTTCATTCTTGAGGGCAGTATATGGAAAAACCAGCATTTAAGCTCCAAGAAGACAGATTCCAAATGAATATTGGAAGACATTTCCTAATAATATGAGTAGTTTGACAATGGAGCCAATTATCCAGAGCAAGGGTGGAATCTTCATTGGATGTGTTTAAACAGAGGCCAATCACCTGTAGGTTGTTTTAAGTTGAATTCCTATACTGAGCAGGAGCTAAGACTTCATGGTCTAAATCATCATTTTCCAACTTTGGCAATTTTATAATGTGTGGATTCCAGTTCCAGAATTCCCCAGCCAGCATTCTGGGAGTTGAAATCCATACATCTTAAAAGTTGCTGAGGTGGGGAAACACTGGTCTAAATGGTCCCTTTCAACTTAGTGATTCTATTATCCTAAATCAATAAAGTGAATGCTAATCAGGTAGAATATTACTATCACTTTATGCTATTGCTACTTTGAAAATAAATTATCAATCATGATTTATTATTCATCCACATATAGTATTATGAGACATACAGTATATGACTAACTGCAGAATCAATTTTTTCCCAGGTCTCTAAATAATTATTGATTTAAGTGATCATTTTGGAGGTTTATATTAAAGGGATAGTAATAGAAACTAACCCTAATCATGGATATTTGCAGTGCTTTCTCCTGCCCATCTCAACCAAAAACTCCTAAGATAGAGATCAAAGAGGATGTTTTGTATTTGGCACAAGGGAAATAAAGTGATCCTACATATTAATGGTCTGTAAGGTTTTTTTTTTTTTATCCTATTAAAAATGGAAATTTAACCAATGAAGTGACAAGAGGCTAAAAATGTTGTGCTCATACAACTTTCAGAACAGAATAACAGAGTTGGAAGGGACTTTGGAGGTCTTCTAATCCTACCCCCTGCTCAAACAGGTGACCCTATTCCATTTCAGACAAATGGTTGTCCAATCTTTTCTTAAAAACCTCCAGTCCTGCAGCACCCACAACTTCTGGAGGCAAGTCATCCCACTGATTAATTGCTTTAACTGTCAGGAAATTTCTCCCTAGTTCTAGGTTGGTTCTCTCCTTGATTAGCTTCCATCCATTATTTCTTGTCTTGGCTTTAGGTGCTTTGGGGAATAGTTTGACCCATTCTTCATTGTAGTACCACCTTAGATCTTAGAACACTGCTTATAAATCTTTGATGGCTTCTTAGCTAAATGCAGACAATAGAGTTCATCTTCTAATTCATTAAAAACAAGCTCAACTACAAAACATCACCTTTGGCTCTTTGGCAGCTCTTCCTCTTGCAGACATCCAGTGTATATCTAAGAAAACAGGAATGAGAATGTGATACATTTTTCATTCATTATAATCTCAGATGTTCAAGTGTTCCAGGTAGAGGAAGTGGACAGGAACTGAAAGCAATTAGGAATATCTGTGCTATCTGGTGGATATCCCTGCTTTTGGCCAATCCCTATTGCAAAGATCTTGTACTGCAGCTTTGTTACCTGGCTATGATTTTAGCAGGGCCAGCAACAGAGAATTCTTGGAGCCGTAAACAGAACACATCTGGAGAGCCTAGGTTAAAAAACATTGCTGTTCTTCAGGATGCACTACCTGTCAGTGCACTGAGTCGCATGTTAAAATGGCCATGGTGGGATGAAATCTCTATTCATCACTTTCAGACCTGTCAGACATTTTATCAAAAGAAATAAATATTTGACCTCTACAGGGAGGAGTCACAAAATATGGGTGTGTCTGGCTGAAGAGGCCTAAAAAGGCCGAAATAGTGCTATCCCAGTCTCCCATAAGTCACAGAAGAAACAACATAAAATGTCTGACAGGTCTGAAAGTGATGAATAGAGATTTCATCAAGTGGCATATATATATATACTTCAGATATATATATATATATGTGTGTGTGTGTGTGTGTGTGTGTGTGTGTGTGTGTGTGTGTGTGTTGCATCTGTCAAAATGGTGGAGACTTTACAGTCAGGTATATCAAACTAGCTTGCTGTAGTATTTAACATGATTGATTGCTGTCTTTATTTATTCTATACAAATTCCGCAACTTTTCCAAACCTTCCAAGCGGGACCAAGCAGAAGGCCATCCCTTGAATTCCTGTTTGTGTTATTACCATCTAATGAATTCGGTCCTACAGCAGGTGTCAAATCATATCCGTTGTTTTGCAATCGACTCTGAATAGAAGATGTATGACTCCTGCAAATGAATCTAATATGAATCTAATGAGCAGTAATGAGCAACTGTTTTGTCATTATTGAGGCAACCACTGTGATACTAATAAACTCTCATTTTTGCTCTTTAGAAGAAAGCACTGGCCAGGATTTATAACATGGCCTTAATGTCCCCAAAGCCTGAGGCAAAACAGCAAAGTGAAACCCCTAAACTGAACATAATTTAGTCATTTTCGATCTGGCAGGCCTCTTATTTTGTCTTATTAAAATGAAGCCAGTTTTATGCCTTTTGAGCATCCTCTGGCTTGAAGGGGAAAGATGAAGAATGATTGTCCATTAAAGGAGCATAAAGTTAAAGAGGTGGGCATTCTGCCTTAATTTCATTTAATGTAAATATAATCATTGTCTGCCTCTGTATTCAATGGCCCTTTCAGAGCCATAAGGAGAATAGTGTGAACACACTTAGGAAGGCACATTTGGAGTCCTGTGCTTGCCTGGGCACCTTGACATGTTACTCACTGACTGGACCAGAAGAATCAATGATAGACATCAAAGATGGATATCTGTGTCCCTCTACCACTAAATAACTATGCAGAATAGATTTAGTTGAATTATTCTGAAGAAAGAGATTGATATGACCAGAAAAATCTTGGCGTCACTGGTTAGAGGTTCAAGGAATCAATCCATGTCATCCAGGATGGAGTACCAGTACTGCATCATACTATATTATCAAGATGAACTTTTCTCATACTTACATCAGATGAAAGGTTTGTAGGCAAACTGCAAAATATTTGGAAGCTAACAATGTACTTGAAGAAAACTTCAGGTCTGAAATATTTACTTAATTTTTGCGGGGAGGGGAGGGAATATGTTTAAAAATCCCATAAAGTAGCTTGGTAGCCAAAAATTCTGTATGTCAGTTAGGAAAGGAAAGGAAAGGAAGGGAAGGGAAGGGAAGGGAAGGGAAGGGAAGGGAAGGGAAGGGAAGGAAAGGAAAGGAAAGGAAAGGAAAGGAAAGGAAAGGAAAGGAAAGGGCCGTGATGTCCTGCTTGATCTTATTTCAGGGAAGTGTTGGAGGTTTCTTGTGATCATGAATGAAAGCACTGAATTAGCTGCAGTATTTTGTTGCAAATATATATTTTAAATGTATGTATTTATATGGCCACCCTATTTGCATAAATATGACTTCAGGTAGTATATATCAATAAAACCAAAGAAAAACAAAATTATTCTTAAACCAACAGGAACAAAGCTAAAATTGACATAATACCCCATAAGAGTTAGGACTCCCAAACAACCAGACTCCTGGCACAGTGCCTGAAGGGAAAACTATGCTTTTAGATCTTTTTTGAAGACTAACAGAGGAAATGTGGCCAAACACATTTCAGAAAAGAGACTGTTCCAGAGAGAACTCATCACAGCAGAAAAGGAAATGAGGAAAAAGTAGAACAAAAATTATGTAAATAAATAAATCAAAGTCCTTACCTATCTTTTTGAAAATGAAAATAAGGTAGGGATGGTGGGCACCTTTTGAATGTTGACAATATATAATGGGTACTCTCAGAAAATGTCCAGGCACAATATACCATTTACCACACTATAAAATAGAGGAGATTGCTCTCTGCTTCTAATCAGGATGCTCTCCTCTATCCCGTATCTTTGTTATAGACATACTTCAACTATAGTACTAAGCTGTAGCTATCCACTCTTTTATTTTCTCTGAATGAATTTGGACTTTTTAAATCAAAATAATACTAGAGGCTTGCACCTTGCTTAGTTTTTGCCCAAGTTACATAAAAGACCACTTAATAAACAAACAATTAAGTAAAATACTGCAGATACAAATGCCTATATAGAATACATATCAGAATTTTTACTGGCTCTTAAATTAGTCTAAAAGGAGGGGGGAGCCTCTAAATTTCATAGAAAAAGAATTTGAGTGGATATTGCATTGCACTGAGAATTTTTCTAATCTGGAAGAACTTTTTCATATTTTTCTGAATACAAAAATAAAAAGCTGCTTATTGAGTATCATTACTGAGAACATCTAACATCCTATTTTATTTTCCAAAATGAAGAAAACTTTTGTTATAAATTATATTCAATTCAGAAGACATTAAATTTCCAGAAACCTACATTCTCAGCCAGCTTATTAGGAACTTTAAGCCTCTATTACATTGCATTATATTAATTATATTAATAACAATATAATTGTTACACATATTGGAAAATTGGATGGCCCTCGAATCACTTAATATAGTTATCCCACCCGAGGAAATATTTACATATTTATATGTGCAAAGTAAGCCTGGGTACTCATTTGCAAGGTAAGGCAAAAGCTGCTGGGCATACACATTAACTCTGTGGACAAACCTTTTCCAGGTTTAGGGCATAAACATGTCCTTTTATACATGGCCACAACTGTCTTTACTGAAAAGATGGCCAACATCCAGATTCCATTACTTTTCTGCTTAACTTGCTTCCAAGTATAAATTATATACATGATAATACAATAATGCCATGTTTTAAAAAAGAAAAGACAGCTGGGTACCCACCATTATAGCCCGCAAGTAATGTCCTCAAAATGCGGTTCCAATGGTTTTCCAAAAGCTAAGTGCTAGCCCTCCATCAAAAAAATAATGCTTGTGGATGGTGCAGAGCATTTTCCCTATGCAATAAAATGAGACTTACTGTAGAGATTTGTTCAGAAGGTTGAATGATTCCACACAGGGTACAGCTGTTTGTTTTACTGCATGATGCACTATATACACATTGAACTACTGAATGGAGAACATATTGCTGGCATTTAAGATATTATTATAGACACAGTGGTGTAATTATATGAGTGGAAGAGCCAAAAGAAGGGGGAACAGGAGGAGGTATTGCAATAACTACTTTCCAATATTCTGAATTAGAGATGTGTGAATACCAAAAGCCTTATTTGCAGCAGACATTCAGAAGTAGTGAAATTCCAGGGTAGGGTGTTCTTCATTCTCTAGATGTTAGCTTTTGTAGTCAAGAGGGGGGGAAATTACAGGATAAAGATAAAACAACATGATAAACTTGAGGTATTGCCTAGACAACAAATGTCTCACATATAAAGGGGCATTTGAGCATTTACAGAATTCACAACCTGAAGCTCCCTGAAATTGGAGAGACTTTTAGAGTTAAGGATCTGGGTAAAACCAATCTACTTACTGCTTTCTCTTCCTTTGCATTCTTTATCCTCCACTCCCAATGAAAGGGCATTTTCTACAACTGGACAATCAAAGCTGACACAAAGATCTTGCACTGATTGCTCCTTGATGGCAAGGAGGGTCCTTTCTAGCTGAGAAACATGGGGTTTGCAGTCCTCTTCAAGGAACATGAAATGAGTCATCTCATTACCAGCCCTCCTTTCTTCTTCAGATGGCCTGGAATTAGATGGCACCACATTATTTGATTTTGGAAAAGGCATTACCATGTGGCTATTCCAGAAAACCTTAGAAATAAATTTCTTCATAAATGACTTCTCCACTGATGGATTTCTGTATGTTTCTGCTACTTGAGTGTTGCGATTATGGCTATTTCTGATGTGTTGACTAATTTTTAATCTCCTTATTGACATATGTAAGTGATTCAGAATCACCTGCTGGAGTGACATATGAATTCTAAACAAACAACAAACATTTCCAGGAGGGAAAAGAGCACAGACCAAATATTCTTTGTAGGGTTTGCATGAGGTGATGGTGATATTTGAAGTGCCCACTTTGCTGCTTTAATGTGATTTTAACTGATTGCTTTTTATGATATTTATGATATAGTTTTTCGTGAGCTGCCCAGAGTCTGTGGAATTGGGATATAAATGTTGAATAAAAAAAACAGTATTGTTTCTAAGAAAGAGAATACTTTTTCTGAATTATTTTCAATATGGATAACAACAATAGCAGACTTATATATCACTTCATAGTGCTTTACATCACTCTCTGGGTTTCAGCATATTTTCCCCAACAATCTGGGCCCTCATTTTGCCAACCTCAGAAGAATGGAAGGCTGAGACAACCTTGAGCCAGTCAGGATCGAACTCCTGGCAATGGGCAGATTTAAGCCTGCAATACTGCATTCTAACCACTGTGCCACCATGGAGGATTACACATTTTTAAAACTTAATAAGGCCTTTTTTAAACAATGTCTTTGAATAAGAACTGTATTTTTCCGAATACAGTGAGCCAAATTAAAACTTTTTTTAAAAAAGTGAGACTCTTCTCTCCCTCTGCTTTCTTCCTTCTATGAAAGAGGCCCAACTACATAGAAGACGTCTATTCCCTGTTACCCCTCTGGGTTCCTCAGTGTGAAGGCTTTATGGCTTAAGAAAAGATGAGGATGGAACATGTGAAATGGAGAGAGGGAAGCAGCCAAGGTGATGGTTATTGTTAACTGCTATAGAGATTGGGGAATATCCACTAGTTCTAGAGCGATTCTAACATAACAGGAGTGTTTACCTTTTCCAGCCCTTCTCCTTCAGAGAAGTAGTCCACTTTTAAGTAAGACATTTTACAGAAAGGATGCCTATTGTTGAGAAGCACCTCAGGTCTGTGTTCTCCAAAATAGATGAGGCTAGGACAAAAGCTAAATTGATGACTTACTTAATAACATATTAAATAAACTTACTGTGATTATTCCCCACATATTTAAGAATTTCCTTTTCTGTCACATTAAAACTAAAAGTTGGTTTGGAATGATTCTGAAATTTGGACCTCAGACTTGGGGAGAGACACACACTGTTTAGAGCAGTGGTGAAATCCATTTTTTTTTTACTATTGGTTCTGTGGGCGTGGCTTGGTGGGCATGGTGTGGCTTGGTGGGCATGGCTTGATGGAGGTGGTAGGGGAAGGATACTGCAAAATCCCCATTTCTTCCCCACTCCTGGGAGAAGGATATTGCAAAATCTCCATTCCCACCCCACTCTGGGGCCATCCAGAGGTGGTATTTGACGGTTCTCTGAACTACTCAAAATTTCCTCTACCGGTTCTCCGAACTGTTCAAAATTTCTGCTACCAGTTCTCTAGAACCTGTCAGAACCTGCTGGATTTCACCCCTGGTTGAAAGCCTTCCCTTCCATTAGCAGGAATAATATGTTAGAGTTAAAATCCCAATTTTCTATGACATTTTGAGTGATATTGGAAACACTGAGAAACCTGAGCTTTATATGAGCCTGATATGAACTGACTTGACTTCACTTTTTGGACTAACATGGAGAGCAGTAGTGGGTTTCAATTTAGTTTGCTACCAGTTCGCTTGTGCACGTGTGTGCGCTTGCACACGTGACGCTTCTGCGCATGCGCAGAAGCATCCGGGTGGGTGGATGGGCAGAGCCTCCTGCCACTGCCGCTACCGGTTCACCCGATCCGGGGCAAACCGGTAGCAACCCAACACTGGTGCAGAGGACTAGGAAAGCTGCTTCTTTTCATAAGTACCAAATATTCTGACACAGTTCATGGCTCCAAATATTTTTATATTTTTTTAACAAATGCAACGTTTGAGAAAAATGTTTAGAAATACATATTTTGAGAAGAAAAAATCTTCATGCTTACTATAAAAATATTGAAATATATATCTGTAATTGACATTTTCATAGTTTTTCTTTTTTTAAAAAAAATACTAGAGTACTATTTTAGGCATGTCTTCCTAGTTGAGATCTGCTTAATGTGGCATGATCAAAAGAGCAACCTTTGATGATTGCAACAGTTCGGTCTATACCTATGCAATGCACTTCTTTCAGAAATGGTGCGATATGGCAATGACTAGGTCACTTCATTCTACATTAATATTCCACGTTGAGTTTGCATGCAGGCCTAGGATTGTAATTTCAAATACAAGAGAGAATCAGGAGGCAAATCACTCTCTGGACTATGTAGAACTCCTTAAATATGGTTCCTTTGAGCCTCCACATTTTTAACGACTTGGTATGTATTTTTAAATATCTGTCTGAAGAGGAATTCTATTAATTGGATTTAATTTAGCCACATGTAAATTACAATGAAATGAAATCAAATTTTGCTTTGGTCCTGGCATAGGCAGCTACTGGTAGTATTTAGAACGGAGCCCCTTTTACACCAATTATGATCAACCCACTCAGGGGAGTCACTGCCAGTTAAAGGAGAACCTTGAGCTAACTGGATCAAATCGTCTGATCTGGAATATAAGACAGTTACCTGTTTTCTTCCTAAATAGGAAAGTAGATATACTTTTTCTGAAATGCTACAATGTTACGTACACATTATTTAGAAACACAAATGGCATGGCTAAACATTTTCACAATTATCTTTTGGGTTATCTACATATTTATTCATAGTTAATTGATCAACCAAGGGACGCAGTGGCTCAGTGGCTAAGACGCTGAGCTTATCGATCAAAAGGTCGACAGTTCAGCAGTCCCTAGTGACACATAACAGGGTGAGCTCCTGTTACTTGTCCCAGCTTCTGCCAACCTAGCAGTTCGAAATCTCGTAAAAAATGCAAGTAGAAAAATAGGGACCACCTTTGGTGGGAAGGTAACAGCGTTCCGTGCACCTTTGGTGTTTAGTCATGCTGGCCACATGATCATGGAGACGTCTTCAGACAGCGCTGGTTCTTTGGCTTTGAAACGGAGATGAGCACTGAGCCCTAGAGTTGGGAATGACTAGCACATATGTGCGAGGGGAACCTTTACCTTTTTAATTGATCAGCCAGCTAAGATTTTTTGAAAGAATCCATTGATCAAATCCTTTCTAGTCTCAATCCCTTTCTTCTGTTTTACATAAACAATCAGAGTCACACACAATTGTGTTTAGAATTCTGAATGCATAACACATCAGAGAATCTAAACGATTGTCCATTTGGGATAGGGGAAAAAATGGCGCAAGAAGGAAAAAGAAACTCTTTATAAGATATAACATCGGCAAATTACTCCAGTGTGCCATCCATATTTAGTACACATTCTCCAAGACATAGTACATTAACTGACTCATTAGCTATTTCCAACCATATGGACTTCAGTTTAGATGGGTCACTTTCATAATATTCTGAGGTGAAGGTCCTTAATTATTGTAATTGCACAATCTCAATCATGAGGCCAGACATGTGAAATTGTGCCAGAGCTTTTCAAATGGGTGTCAGTGCATCCCAGACATTGACAGAAAAGCAGGGCATACTCCTTGGACATTAAAGCCCCCTTGGTACTAGAGGAGTAATTACCTGAAAAGTTTTAGAGAACTTGGTGGAAGCAAGTAAAAAAACACACCAATCAATGAAACCAAACTGCCAACCAACCAGCATCATATATGGACAAGGGGAAAAAAAAAATATCTTGTGATTGCCATTTTGAAGGAAAGCACTCCATGCTTCCCTTGTTGCATTGCTGATGTTCTTTGTGCCAGGCAGTGATGTCCCTTGGTGTAATTTTAGCAATGGTATTTTAAGCGCTCTGGGGCTAAAGGGAAAAAGGATGAATAGAGAAAGTGCTGAAATGTCAGTGTTAAATACCACAAGGGTGTCACGCTAGGCAACAGTGTGAGAAGTTACACGTCGCTTGCAACTGCTGTTCCAAGTGTAGGTGTGAAACGGTAAGGTTTCAAGATAATTGCACCATTCGTTGTTATCCACAGTTCCAGTCTGAAGTGAGTAGCTAAAAAGCAAAACAATATATATATATATATATGTATGTATATATATATATATATATATATATATATATATATATATATATATATATATATATATATGTAATGAAAAATATGAAATGAGAAAGAACTTAGCTTCAATATACTATGTTTTTAATACTGAATAATAAAACGTGTTAAATCAAAAGCAACATCTGTGATATTCTGTATTGCTATCACCTTTTGAAGCATTTTAAAAATAAGTTACATTCTGTCTAAACATCAGTGTTAGCCAAAGTTCATACACCTGCCAATTACAGAAACATCTGGTGAAAAGAAACCTCCCAGCAGCTGTAGTGGTCACCAATCCCTAAGGCAATTACAGGCAGCTCTACCTTGAAGCTCCCTTCTAATCTTCTCTTCAGTCTCTGCTTTAGGGAAGGACAGAGCTGCTGTTGCTTACTGACCCTCATGGCAGTTCAGAGTCGACTGGAAATGAACAGAAATTTCTTTATTCCCCATAGCAAGATGATATTAGAAGGTTGCTGTGCGACCAATATGCAATGGTAGCTTTCTCTTCATGCCAGATACCATTTTTCTTTCTATAGATTCTGGATTGCCTTGGGACAAAATACCCATGTATTAAGTCTCTCGTGGTTTTTTATTTTGTTTAATGTTAGCCACTTTGAAAAAATATCCTTTTGTAAAGATGAAATCTAAATGTACGAAGTACAACTATTTAAATAAATTTACTTCTAAACTGAGAGCGTTTACCCCCAATTTGTAATCCTGAATGATATGGAACCAACTCATCATGTTAAAAATTATATGGTTTATCGTGTAAACAAAATGTGGTTTGTTAATCCAGGTATATGATGGAATGTATTGAGCAAACACAAAGAATAAATAGTTTACGGAGATTCTCAGTCATCCAGGTCATGGTTGTCTCAAAGGTGCTGTTCAAAGGGCACCTTTTGCTTCTCATCCAAGAAGAACTGAAGAAACTTCTTAGATGAGAAGCGAAATGTTTTCAAGGAAAAAAAACCCCAAGAAAGTCCAGTTGCCTTCTGAACAGCATCTTTGGACAAAGAATACATTATTAGCTTTTAATCCCCTTCTTTCTTCATAGATGGTGACTGGTTCAATCCTAGCCTGGCATTCTAAGCCTGCCTTTCAACCTGGCATAACTCAGCTGTGTTGGGTCTCCAATTTCAAAATTTACCTGCTGGAATTTTGGAAGTTATAGTTTACAAAATAGGGCACTTTTTTTTGAAAAAAAAAAGAAACTTCTAGCTTTGCAGCAGTTTTTGTTTTCTGTTTTTATCTTTTTACACATATGAATGAATCCCAGGTACCTTTATAAAATAGCAGATAGGCTACTCAGAACTGATTTTGACTGTTTTTGTTCTTGAAGCTTCAGACCGCATATATAGCGGTCCTATTTCCAATTTTATCTTTACAGGAACAGCATTATGAGATACGTTGAACTAAGAGTCAGTGACTGAAGCTACCCATTCATTTCCATCATTGAGAAGAGGAACTTGGACCTCCAGCATCTTAACCATGGGCTAGAGGGGAGAAAACAGACACATTCAGAGACAACAGGGTTTTTTACCCATAGTCTATATATAACCTTGTCAACTAAAAACCCCATTATATATTATGTTGGACTTTTAAAAGAAACAAGGGGGAAAAGAAAGAAAAATATTTTAGCCTGAGTGGGTAATATCTTTTTAGAAAATCAAAATATCTGGATTTATGAAAAACACTGAGGTCTTTCTTTTTCTTTCTTCTCTCCTCTGCAGGGAGATAATGTAACTCAGTGTAAGCAGTTGCAGCTCTGCCATCCATTCTGTACAGCCTGTGAGATCTGCAGCTGACATTAGTGATGACCCAAAAGCCATCATACTTCATTGATGACTACGGATTGTCATAAAGGCATAAGCTGTGCTGGAGGTCAGAGCAATTCTTCAACAACAAAAAGGCTCTTTAGAGAAGTGAAAGTCTACAATACAAAAATGGCCATGCTGCATGTTGGAAACACACCGGGTACTGCGAGTAGCAAAAATAGGGATTTCCCACTTTTTCAAGTAAGTGATTGTGAAAGCGATTTTGTACAAATAAATTATAAAAATGAATTATCTCATACATCATTTAGAAGGAATCCACTGTGGCATGATGGCCTCAAGCTAAAATAGATTTAGGATTAGACAAGTTCAAGGGAGATGAACCTAAACTATTAGATACATTGGCTGCACCGAGTTCAGAAGTTTTATACTTCTGTGTACTTGCTGTTAGGGGAAACAGGGCAGATGACATCAGACTTCCTTATGTTCTTAAAATGAGTGACACTAAGCTACAGAGTTCTATCCATGCCTGCTCCAAAGCCAACTGCATTGAATTTGGTGGATTGCAGCAATATTTTCAAGCAATCAACAAACCCCCATCTGACCATCATATTGGCTTTCACCGATTTCCTCTATTTTCCTCCAAATAACTGTATGTAATACATGGAATTAAAGTATTGAAAAGTATCATTTAGTCTCTCAAATTCAGCTCCCAATTGGTGAAAAATCCAAATGAAAGCAACCCTGGTAGTTGCTTCTGTTTGAACAAATCCAGTAAAATTCACTATCTCTCAATAATTAGTCCCACTGTTGACTTGTTCTATTAATTCTTACTTAATTTTTAACCTGTATCTTATTTTAACCTGTAACTGTAGTCTTAGAATAAAAGTAACAGATGCTCCTTAGTAATATTCCTCTAGGTTTTTGATTTCCCTTTTCTTGACTAAACGTATCCTCAGTTCCTTTAGTCTCTCTTTGTAGCACTTAGTTGCTACCCTCAATTGTAATTTCTTGCAACTTTTTCACATTTTACATTACTTTGAAATGCAATGCCCAGAAATGGGCACAGAACTTGAAAAGGGCATAAAAATAATGGAACTCATAGTTATACATCCCATGATACATAAATAGTACTTCCATTGATGCAGCTTGTAATAGATTTTTTAAAACTGTATCCAATTAGATTGACTCAAGAGAGACAGTCTTGTCTAGTGGTTAAGGCCTCAGGCTAGAAACCAAGAGATTGTGAGTTCTGGTCTTGCCATAGGCATGAATGTCAGCTGGGTGATTTCAGGCCAATCTCTCTCTCAGCCCATGAACTCAGGCTCAGGCAACAAGCTAGTTCATTAATTCCTGTGGCAACAATGGATTAACACTCACCTTGATTAAAAAAAAGAGAGAGAGAGAGAGGCTGAATTTGCAAGAAAATACTAAGAAGAAAAAAATATTAGACTGATCAAAAATCAAGAGACACACAAAAGCACTGGTGGCTTCTTTATTTTATTTTGGAGACTTTTATTTTGTAAAAATAAACTTATAAAAGTGTTATGTGAGTGCTTTTATTGCTACCTCTATACTAGTACTATACTATGATTCTTACTCTTACAGTATACCAGTCCTCTTCAGTTACTGATATTATGACAGTGTTGATACTACTCTATACTATTAATGTTCAATTAATATTATATATTACTCTATTGCCTATTACAATCCCCTATATACTATGCTCTATACTATTACTGGTATGCATCAACATTTATTTTTCTTAAATCTGCCTGCCTTAAGTCCCCTGTCTTTATGATTTATTTTCTTTTTCTATTACTGACTAGTATGTAGAGCTCTTCCACCTTTTTTAACATTGTGCTTTGTCTTGCTGTGTTCCTATACTTTTCCTCTCTTTTGGACTGCCCACTCTTTTCTTTCCTTTGGCTTTTCTTTCTTTTTTGTTGGTTGCTGTGGAGCTATGAAACACGTTTCCTTCCACAGCTGTGTCAAAGTTGCAGCTTTATTAGCAACTCTGCTGTGCTGATGCTGGTAAGGCTAAAATGGGAGAGAAAGAAAGCAGTAGAAGTACCAGAAATTTAGTTAAACAGCCTGCTCTTCCACATTAAAACTGCATTTGGCTTTATTGTCAAATTTACATGCCACTCTTCAACAGCTTGTTTCACTTAAGTTTAGACAAAATAATTTCAACTTATTTCCAATGAAATATGTAATTTCCTGTTTCTTTTGCTTTACTGTGGGAAAATATACAGGATATCAATCCTACTTGGGTCAGGCTTCTACAAAGCTGTGAGGGTTATAACTCCTCTTTCTGTTCACTTCTTGAAAATTGGGCTCCAAACTGGCTTTATTTTTTTTTAACTTGCACGGGGTGATTGTAAATGCCTGTAATGTGTAATGCATGTGTATGAGGGTAGATGGGGGTAATGTTTTTTGCTGGTACTACTCCGAAGGTCATATATAGAATCCTGAACTGGAACAGGATTCTACATCTATATGGATGTAGAAAATGGACTTTGGAAAAAAGAAAAAGTAAGTAGATCATTGCATATTTATCTTTCATAAATAGACTAAAATAGTTTCATTCAACATTTAAAAATACTTAGCAATTTACAGTATAGCCTTATGTAAACAAGATTATTTTCACTGCCAGCTTGTTCTATAGAGATTGGGCTCAGTGATGGGTTTCAATTTTTTTACTATTGTGGGTGTGGCTTGGTGGGCGTGGCATGGCATGGCATGGCTTGGAGGGTGTGGCTTGGTGGGCGTGGTAGGGGAAGGATACTGTAAAATCTCCATTCCCACTCCACTCCAGGGGAAGGATACTGTAAAATCTCTATTCTGTCCCCAATCCAGGGGAAGGTTACTGCAAAATCCCCATTTCCTCCCGATCAGCTGCGATTTGGGAGGCAGAGAATAGATGGGGGCGGGGCCAGTCAGAATTTTTACTACAGGTTCTCCAAACTACTCAAAATTTCCACTACCAGTTCTCCAGAACTGGTCAGAACCTGCTGAAACCCACCTCTGATTGGGCCACAACAGAGAAAGCTTGTTTTCTGGGAAGGCCCCATGACTTTATAAAGGGGTGGATTCCTGTCAATCAGACTCATTTAGGATCCTCTTTTTGCTGCCATATAATGGTATAGCCTTTCTGGGTTGCGAAAGTCCAAGATGGCCTCAAAATGTCACCAAGATCATCAATGAACGGTATTTTACATCCCATGCACATAATTCTGCCTTTTTAATCCTTACAACTCTGTGATGTAGCCAGAGGGTAGCCACCTCTCTTATGCTACAAAATCTCTGTGAAGCAGGATATACACAGGCTGGTAGCAACTGATTCAATTTCACATGCTGCAGGGATTAAAAAAAACTAGAAAGAATTTATATGTAGCAATCACATATTAAAATAGTTCCATGATAGGCAAAAGGAACAGTTAAAACGCTTAAGAAGCATGAAGCTTGATTACTGCAATGCATTCTATCTGGGGCTGCTCTTGAAGACCACCTGGAAACTTCAACTGGTCCAGAATGCAGTGGAACCAGCAGTGACGAGCATACCTTGGTGTGCTTATGAAACACCTCTGATTTCTGACCTGGACTGTTGCCATTTTGCTCCCATGTGCTGGTTGTTACCTTTAAAGCTCTAACTGAGAAGGTCCTGGTTATCTGAGGGAACATCTGCCCCACTAATTCTATCTTTCAGGGTTGGCTTATTCAAGTCCCGACAATTGAACAATGTCATCTATCGAGATCCTGGAAAAGTGCCTTCTCTATAGCAGTAGAGGAACTCTCTGAAGTGAAGTTTCCCTCCACCCCAGATTTAGATGGCTGCCACTGTGCTGTTGATTAGAAGAGCTGGGAAGACCTGGTTCTTCAACCTAGGCTTTTGGCCAGTGATTGTGCGGCCCCTCGACTCAATCTCCATCCCACAATTGCCATCTTTGATTTATTAATTTGACTATAATTTGATTGTCATGAGCTGCCCAAAGTCACTGAGGCGGCATACAAGTTTAATAAATAATTATGATTTAAAGCAATACCCATCAGTTTGGTTGGCAACCCTTCTTTTCTCTCTTCTGCACATCTCAGCCCTCCTCATCTCTTTCCTTCCTTATTTGTTCCCTATGGCTATCATTAACTGTTGTACCTTATGATTCTTGAGGAATGTGTCTTTTCTTTTATGTACACGGTTATGCACCAAGACAAATGCCTTGGGTGTCCAATCACACTTGGCCAATAAAGAATTCTATTCTATTCAATGAAAGAAGATGGGTTCTGTTCCGCTTTTTCCGATTGGCTTGGTCTTGGGTTAGAGCAGGGGTCTCCAACCTTGGTAACTTCAACTCCCAGAATTCCCCAGCCAGCAAAGATGGCAAGGGAATTCTGGGAGTTGAAGTCCGCCAGGCTTAAAGTTGCCAACGTTGGAGAACCCTGGGCTAGACGAGAAGCGCAACTAATCGCCTCGCTGACTGGCCTCTCCCCTTCACACCGCCGTTACTTTAATCCCGAACTGGTAATTTTCGGTGCCGCGTCACGTGCCTGGGAGCCGAACGGCGCTCGGCCGTAATACGCTTTCTTCTGATAGGCCGCTAGCCGCGAAGGCTTGCCTTGGGATTGCCCAGCGTCAGAGGAACTCCTGGGAGAAGAGGAAAAAAAGGGAAGGAGCGCCGAGCGCGTGCGAGAGAGGCGGGGGCGTGGCCTTACTTCTCCAGGGGGGTAAGTGGAGATACGGCTCTTCCCACACAAGGGAATGGTGGATGGGGGGGGGAGGCGGCGAAAGTGGTAAACGGCTGTCTTTGTGCCGTTGTGGGGCCCGGGGAGGACTGTTCCTCGCCTTAGAAGAGTTAATGTGTGGGCTGCTCTTCCTCAACTTCTCCAGTCTCCCAAGCGAAGAGCTTTCCGCGCATTCTCCTCTTGTCTTGACTTTTTGCAATTTTTGGGCGCCAGAGTAATGGTGTCAGTAAACAACATGAGAGTCAAGGGAAAAAGGCAACTGTCCGCTATCCTGTGGGCAGCTCCACGGTCGGCTCTGCTCCATTTGTGGCTTATGCTTAGTCATCTCCTCAATTAATTCTGTCTTGCCTACTACTCGCTGTTTGCAGACTTAATGGAAGTGAAGTGAGCCGCCCCGACTCGCTGAGAGAGAGAGAGTTGGGAGGCTATATAAAGTTTCTTAAATAAGTAAATGTTTTTAATGTGTCCCATCTCCAAATAGTCCTCCTAGACTATAACCCGAGAAGTTATTCCAAAGTTCTTGGTGCTTTCTTCATATGTGTAGCATGGTGGGTTTCCAAATTTTTTACTACCGGTTCTGTGGGTGTGGCTTGGTGGGCGTGGCAGGGGAAGGATCCTGTAAAATCTCCATTCCCACCCCACTCCAGGGGAAGGATGCTGCAAAATCCCCATTTCCTCCAGATCAGCTGGGACTTGGGAGGCAGAGAATAGATGGGGGCGGGGCCAGTCAGAATTTTTACTACCGGTTCTCCGAACTACTCAAAATTTCTGCTCCAGAACTGTTCAGAACCTGATGAAACCTACCTCTGATGTGTAGGTACTATTATAGATGCTGGAAAGCTGAGGAATGAATTCTCTCTTTAAAGGCTGCTGCTGGGAGTATCCTATCATAAATGTAGCCTCCACAAAGATAGGAGTTTGTTGGAGTTGATAGGATGGGCACAATGCCTCCCACCTGTTTTTTGGATGCTCTGTAGGAAAACAGGTAGTATTCCTTCATATGGAGGACAGAGTTGTAAGGAAAGCTTGACTTAATATGTTAATTCCAGGGAATCCTTCAAACTCCAAAGCACAGTTAGCATGTTTCATCCTGGGCTGTTCCTTTCTTGGTCGATGGGAATGTAGTTGAATATTGAGATATTATTGAATATTGAGAACTATATGAATACGTACAAACATTAATATATCTTTTATTTATATTTTATCTCTGGAGGCAAAGCACATTTCTTTTTAAATAAGAAAAAGTAATAAAATACAAGTAATCTATAACAATGTATTATTTTTAATTTCAAACTTATCTACAGTATAAATCATTCTTCAAGTACCCTGTGGGATATAAAGTACTCACAATTCTCACTTATATAAGTGAGCCTTTAGTTTTATATGGAAGTCAGAGTTTGCAAAAAATAATAATAAAAAAAAGTTAACCTTACCTTGGGACCATAGAGGCTGGAGTTTATCATTCCTGGGAAACACTATGTTGCAGCACATACTTTTAATCAATCTTGTTCTTGCTTTTAAATATTGTCTTGCCCTGGTTTGAATGAAAGAAGAAGCACAGAGTTGTTTCGCTTTCTAGAATTTGAATTTTTGAATTGCCATTACCTTTTTGTGAACTTGGTCTTATCACTTTATTTTCAATTGCTGTCACACAGACATTAAGCAAGTGAGTTTTCTTCTACTTATTTCTATGGCAGGAAAAATGCCTCCTCTCCACTTTAAAAAAAAAACAAAAAACCAGATGTTATGATATAACTAATGAAAAGAGTAAAATGTTCACCTTTTTTTTCCAGGATAAGAAAAAAGGTTGAAAAATTGGGTTTGGGATTTTGATACCAGTCTTGGAATCAGAACCTCCCCTATTCCTGTAGTGTGGGATTAATAAAAGTAGAAGGAAAATGTTTCTCCTCACATTTGTTAACTGATCCCTTTTCTTCTTGCATCTTAAGAGGGGAGAGAACCCAAGCATGCAAAAGTATTAAAGATACTTTTTGCTGTGAGCTTATTTTAAGTCTTCACAATGTACTATTTTTGGCTGCCTAGTCAACATGGGTTTAGAGCACTGAAACCAACCATGCATTGTATCAAAATCACTCAAGGTTTTTATCTGAAATGCTGTAGTTACAGCTAAAGTATAAGCAAGCAGTTGTGTACATAAAGACAGCTGAAAAGTATAATAAATTGATAATACTGCTCAAAACATCACAGGCAATATTGCATGATGCTCAGTTTCAATTATCTTAAGGGGTTTTCAAACTTTGTCTCAAGAAGAAAAGACTGCCTATTATTCATGAGAAACAAAGTTAGATAAATGTATACTGAAGAGGGGGCAGATACATTCTTACCAAATGTATCTAACAAGTGAAGATCCATTCAAACATCACTGCTAGAATAAAGCCAAATGCTTGTAGTTTACAAGGGAAGAGATGTTATTTACTAAAGACATCTGGGCATATTCACTTTGAACAGCTGAAACTGACAAGGCAAATTATCACTGTTATATATTTATTATAACATTCTATCTCTTGTATTTCTCACATCTAAAGGTGATTTATATTATGGCCAAAGCTGCCCTTTTCAATTATATTCAGCAAGGACTTCTTACATCATCAGCTGAATCACTTTAAGGTGTTACAAAGAGGTTAAGCTTGCTGATATCTGTATTATGATGGGGTTGTTTTTTTTTAAATATAAGTCTATGGAGAAACAGCATGTGCTGCTTTTTCTAAGAATTGTCTTTGATTTCTTATGTTCAGGCATAATGCCTCCCAAAAAGGGGAAAAACAACCTCCCAGATCCTCTTCAAGAAGGAATAATATTGACAGATACCCAAAAACGGAAATGGAGGCTGGGTCCTATGATTGCTTATGGAGGTTTTGGCTTGGTCTATCTAGGTAAGACATGTAATATGAAATATTTTGTGTGGGAGACTTACTACTTGGAATCATCTCTCAATGTAACTAAGAAATAGATATGTTCTATGTCCCCCTCACCTTTTTTTTTTTTTGCTTCCTAGAAGTCCACTATGATATCGTAGACACTTCAGATGTGAATATTGAGGTTTATATTTTGTCTGCAAAAGAGATTTAATACGTTATAAAAAGGATCCCACTTTATAAAAGGAGGAAAACTATACTTTCCTGAATAATAATCTGAATAATAATTAGGATTTAAAGGGCCGCCTTCCAAAACCTTTGCATGTAAATCATGAAATTAGACATTTCTTCTGTTTTAAGGGTCTACTTTTGTTTGCAACCTCAAACAGCTGAAAGGTTTTTTTTTTAAGTTACAGTACTTTATCATATCTTGATAAAGGAACTTTGAATCCTTGATTTGAATATGAAATTGAGTCATGTTGTTTTTCTGATTCAGTATCAAATTGTGCTATTTTTAAAATTGCTGTTCCAAACCAAATGTTGTAATAAATAAAAACACATAATTTCTGAATATTTCATTCTGATAAATTTTATTAATTTATAATACAGAATGAAAATTAGTAACAAATATTTAGAATAAAAGAGAGAAAAAAGAAAGGAAAGAAAGAAAAAGAACAAAGACGATGCAAAAAAAAATTAAAAAAAATAAAGCAGTGACTTCTTACTTTCTTTTTCAGCCATTATAATTATAGATATAAAATTTCTTAACTATGATTACAGTATTATGTACATTTTCTCAATATTATTTTTATTCTAATTTTCAAAATCATATAACATTATTTTTTCTGTTTCTTGTAAAGAGTCAGTAAGGGGTTTTCAATCATTAACTTTTAACAATGTCCAGGGCCGGATTTTCCTATAGGCTAACTAGGCTTCAGCCTAGGGCCTCAAGATCAAGAGGGGCCTACATTCAAATTGTTAGCAAAATTAAAATTACACTTTCACTATAGGTGAAAGGGCCTCATAAGTGGAATAGCCTAGGGCCTCTTTTCATCTAAATCCGGCCCTGACAATGTCCTATGGCAGTGATGGTGAACCTTTTTGGCACCAAGTGCCAAAAAGGGAGCGTGTGTATCTGTGCATGCTTGTCTGGGACACAACCTGGAAGAGGAGCTGGCCAGGGCGCATGAACATGCCCGAAAATGAACTTCTGGTTTCCAGTGCGCACATGTGTGCTGGCCAGCTAGTTTTTCAGGCTTCTGGTGCGCATACATGTGCAACGATCAGCTGGCTGGTGTGCATGCTCACGCAGGAAAATGGAACACCAGTTCTTCCAGTTTCTGGCACTGCTGAATGCAAAAAGGCCAGCTGATCTTTGCATGCGCGTGCATGCTAGAAACCCAGAAGAGGAACAGGGTGACGCCACATGTGCTAGGCAACATGACTACATGTGCTACTTCAGGCATGTGTACCATAAGTTCGCCATCACGGTCCTATGGTATTTCTAGTTAAAGGAGTCAATTTGACTATCTCAGCAAGTTCCAGGATATTCACTATCCATTTCTTCCATTGTGTGTAATTTTCAAATACTTCTTTATATAATTGTACTTCATAGTGCAAAACAATTCAGTGATTGATTATTCTGTTGGTTCTACTTTGCCCCACAAACCCTGCTTGCAGAGTTGAGAGTTGTGGAGAATTGATGGGGAACATGTTCAGGATTGGTTTCAACATAGTTATTTTTCTCACTTGCACTTGGGGTAGAAACCAGGAGTATATCAGATAAGATTAAAGAACTGGCACCTTAAATGCCAGATGGATAGTTTAATAGGATTAGTACTCAGGCAGAAGCTAGCAAATGTTTTACTTTCCTTGATTAAAATAATTTTACATTATATAAATATTATTGCCTTGCTTTAGTTTTGCAGGACTAAAAATTGTTAAAGTGATGTTTCCTTGGTCTCCAGTTTGAGTACTAAACAGTTTCATGCCCATTTAGCTTCCTTGCTGGTTTGAGTAGAAGTGGAAGATTAGGACAGGAGAAATATGTAAATAAGATTTCCTTGACCAGAGGACTTTCAGATTTATTTAGTTTATACATCTTGGCTTATCAGATGGGAATTCTATAAGTTTTTCTAACACACCTGAAGGGCACCTGACTAGTGAAGGGTGATACAAAAAAATGAAGGAAAACATAAAAGTAAATCCTGCCTTCATAGCTGTTACTTTGCAAAACTTGTAAAGAATTTTGAAAAAAAATCACCAGAATTGGTACTTTTTGATCTTGGAATGTCTACAGATTGTAGATATTGTGAAGTTAACATATAAGTAAAACCCATAGGAAATTATTACTCTTCAAATTTTTATAACCACAGCATGCTCGCGAACAAACCTCCACTTTCTTGAGGCCATCCATATTTGCAAAATGAGTATTTGTTGCCAGAGCTCCAGCAGTGGCAATGAGATCAGCTGTGGACAAGAGTTGGGAATTCTGTTTAATTGCCAATAGGCACTGCTTTCCTCTTCCCTCTGTGTAAACTTTGCCTGCAAAACTGACTCCACAAGATGTACTGCAGGCACTTTTTCCATTATTCCAGGAGATGATTGCTACACAAATAAACTGTTGTACATGGAAATTTGTAGGTTCCAGCTGGCAAGCAAAACCAGCAAGTTACTTTGTCGGACTTCTGGGTGCCATGGTGCCAGGTTATCATTGTGTGGGGAGAAAAAAAAGCAATATTCTCCAGAAGTGTGCTCTGATGTTACTTTTGCGTGTGAAACTAACAAAAGCTATGGGGAACAGCCATGGCTTAATGGCAGAACTCATGCTGGGCAGGCAGAGGATACTTTTTTTTCCCCCCTTATCACAGAGCACTTTCAGTGGTTAATATTTGGTTAGCTGTAAAAGATGTGTTACTCTGTGTAAAATGGATGCATAACTTTTTATTAAAGTTGTTTGCCCAAATTAAGAAAACCTTGTGTTTATACCAGTATAACCAAACCAATATTGGGTTTATTAATAAAGTAAGTACATGGATAAAATGGAAGAGAAGTGCAAACGAAAGATTAAAACATTTGATTTGAACAGCTAGAGGTTATTATTAGATGTCCTCATTATATCCTGCAAGTACATATATTATCTTTTCCAATGAAGGTGGTCAAAATGATAGAATAACATGGTAGGGCAAAGATAGCCAATTTCTTCCCCTTTCAATTATTCTGTATTCTGATTTGGATTTCAACTGCTTATATTGATATATTCTTTATTCAAAGTTTAATAAATTACTTTGACCAGAATTTTTTTTTTATTTGATTTATATGCCGCCCTTCTCCGGAGACTCAGGGCAGCTTACAGTGCGTTAAGCAATAGCCTTCATACTTTTGTATATTTTATACAAAGTTAGCTTATTGCCCCCACAAACTGGATCCTCAATTTACCTACCTTAGAAAGGATGGAAGGCTGAGTCAACCTTGAGCCTGGCGAGATTCGAACTTACTTTAATTGCAGACAGCTGGTGTTAAATTACAGTGCTTAGTCTGCAGAGCTATCCAGGCTCCTGGATAGCTCTGCAGACTAACTTAAAAACCGTATGAGGTTATGTACAGGTTAGAAGAAGTTTGTGTAGAAAGACAATCATAACTTGATTAGAATTAATAGTTGAGTTTCTAAGAGATAAAACTGAAATGATATCTGGAGAAGATCCACCTGGAATGGGCCTGCCATGAATCATGTCAAATGAATACTAGTGCTTCTTCATTGGACATCATTGGACATATTTTCATAAAGCATGGGACAGAAGTTAATGCAAAAGGACTAATTAGACTGGGGTGAATTTCAGTGTCCCATTGGAAGTCATCCATTTCCTATTGTAAAATAAGGAGAGGAAAATATGGATATAGCCAATATGGGGATGAGAAACTACTTACTTCTGCTCAGAAGGTTTAACATGTAGGAGTTCTGGATTCTGAATCAAGGTTCCTCAAAAAGAAAAGGTTCCTCTTTTTCCCTAGATATGTGGTGTTCAACTCCCAGAATTATCCAGCCAGCATAGTCTTGGGTGAAAGTGGTGAAAGTGGCGTGAACTCCATGTATCTAATCATATCCACCTTAAGAAAAGCTGTCTTAAATTATGTACATGGGGAAGCCTGCTGTTCCAAGTCTGTTCTAGTCCAGTCACTGAATAAATTGAAGTCAAACTGGTGACTTCCTGGTATACTATTTTAAATCTTGTAAAAATAAGAAAAAAGTTAATGATAAAGCTTTATCACATATTATGAAGAAAACAATAAAAAAATTACATTATTTCATTTATAGCCAAATTCTTGTTAAAGAAAAATGCTTTTCCAGTTTTTAATATTTATGCAGGAATATAACTACACCATATCTTCTCTTGTTGAGTTGAAATTCACTTCTAGATAAAGTGGCTCAAGTCTTCCATAACTTTCTCTGCCTTAATTTTATCTTGCAGCTTCCCCTTATCTTGATGTTCCTGTAGAAAACAATGCTGTGTATGTCATTAAAGTGGTAATTATTACAACTTTAAAAATATTGCCTTTTTATTGTTTCTAATCCAATGGAATTGCATTCTTCCGTTACATTTTTGTTTATTCGAAGTGAGTGTACTAACAGATTTTAACAGATTAACAGAGTTGGAAGGGACCTTGTGGGTCATCTAGTCCAACCCCCTACTCAAGCAGGAGACCCTATAAGTCCAA
The DNA here is from genome assembly GCF_059756535.1 of Pantherophis guttatus. Lineage (NCBI taxonomy): Eukaryota > Metazoa > Chordata > Lepidosauria > Squamata > Colubridae > Pantherophis > Pantherophis guttatus. The sequence continues at coordinate 314,469,201 of NC_142063.1, forward strand.
TCTTTCCTTGAAAGTCTCAAGTGATGAATGCCACAACTTCCGAAGGCAAGCTGTTTCATTGGTTGATTACTTTTAGACAGAAGATTCACAGAACATTTTAGGGCAAGACAATCCTTGCTCTATCAATCACAGTCTTACGAAATGATCAAGGAAGGAAAAAGAAAATTAGAAAAGTTAACACGAGGTATTACCCTGATTCTGGTATTCTTTCCAAACTTTACTAACAGTTGTTATAGGAGGTATCAGTATTGTGTTGTTGGTGATCTTGCCTTTTGATGAGTACTTTTGTGTTTCAGCTCTCCTCTTATGTTACATCTCTCTATGTTGGATTCTCAGGTTCTAAAAGCAAGAAAGACACAGTGATTCTTCCAACAATTTCTTTATTTTTCCTCACCTATAGACAACATCTTGCCAAACTAAGGCAGGCTACTACCTACATGAACATTTACTTTGCGAACTGTTAGAAAAAGGCCATCTTCACCATCTTTCTTTCACACAAACTATCTAAACTGAGTTGGTCTCTTATTCCTCTGGAATGCAGACTTTCCTCCTGGGAATCCAACCTATTACATTCCATCACATGGTGTGTGGACTGGAAAGCATACAGTGAGCTTTGTATGCTCTGCTCTGGATCATGTGACCAGAAAAAAATAATACTTAGAATGGAGTACTCAGTAATATTCCAATCCACTTCCCAATTAGAGATGGAGATAGCTATTTATTTATTTATTGAATAGCTATAGCCTCCAGCTTGTTGATTCCATCTTTCTTTTGCTAGCTTCTTCTACCAAATCTGGCTCTACTGTGTTCAGGTTTTAGAGTTACTGTGCAATAGATAGATGGGCAGAGTTTGAGCAACTTTACTTAGTATCTTTTCCAAATTGGTTTGGATTGGGGAAAAAAATAATGGTATATTTAATTAAAATAGTCTTTTCAAAATTACTTGGGAAGTTTACCTTAATCTCCTTAGTACAATATTGAAATCTTTCCTATTGATTAATAAGAAGTCAAGGATACCTGATTTGCTTGTGGCTTTCTCCGTGACCTGAAAGACAAAGTTATCACAACAGAAATTACAAATTTCTTAGAAGGACCATGAAGGGCAAAATCAGTCTCCCAAAAAATGTTTCAGTTATCAAAGTGTCCCATACTAGTGATTTCATTCCTTTTTGAAAATTCTGTAATGTATAGTCAGAAAGGTCTGCTTTACAAAATTCTTCCAGACTGTTTCAAGCCAAGCATAGTTAAGCAGAACTGGAGACTGGAATGCCTTGGTTGTTCTGGATTTCAAGTCAAATAAAATCTAGATGGGGTGACTAGACAAAGCTGATGTGTGGTTGTCCTTTCTCCTCCTATTTAATCAAGCTCCACTTCTTAATACTTTCCCTATTTATGTGTAACACTCAATTATGTGTAACACATACTTGACATGAAACTTAGTGCTTTTTTATGTATATCTGTATAGGAATATCTTGAAAATGGGCCCTTATTTTCAGAACTGAAATTCTACCAACGAGCTGCAAAACAAGAACATAGTAAGTCATGTAACAGACGTGTCCTATTTCAAGCTACTATTAATACTTTTTCAGGAATAATAGCTTGGGAATAATTACTTATGAAAATTTAACTTTATTTCAGTGTTATTTTTAGCAAATGTATCTAATGTGTATATACATTTTCATAACATTATATTCTGATATTTCCAAAAATCATAGTTAAGTTTTATTTTAAAAAAGCTGGAGAGTTTTAAAGAACCTGCTTTCCTCTCATCTTTTCTCAGTCAAAAAGTGGATGCAGCTGAAACAATTAACATTTTTAGGCGTTCCTGTTTTCTTGGGATCAGGCCAAGTCAAACATCTTGGTAAAAGGTAAGGAAGATGTGACAATACAGCAGAGCTGAACAAGAATTCTGGGGTAGGGAATTTTAATAGACCTTTCTTGAACGAAATCAGGAAGCCCTTTAGGATAATGTCAAAAAAGGATATGCTTTGCGTAACATCTTGGAGACTGCTGTCACATTAGGTGGATTAGTATCTAATCTAGTAAAACAAATCAGTTTATTTCACTCATATACATTTGCTTTTGTTGTTGACTTTTTATGTAAGGGGCAGTATGTTCTCATTGTTTTTCTTTATGGTCATACTATATTAGTTACAGATTTATGGTGATGGAAAGATTAGGAGAAGATGTTCAAACCATCTTTGAAAGACAAGAGAGAAAATTTAACAAGGAAACTGTTCTGCATATTGGGATACAGGTGGTAGGTATAAAACCTCAGAATAAACCTGGGATGGGGATCAATGGACCTTTCTAAGAACTATCTTGCATATGTATTTTTAAATGGTCTTTGTTTAATGTAGCTTGAAAGAATGACTACAAAGGAGAAGGACTTTCTCCATCCTTCTCTTCCTCTGATGTAAATATTTGAAGCTAATTAATTAAAACTTGAGCTAAAACTAAACTTGAGCTAAAACTAAAAGATTTTTTAGTCTATCATGACTTACATATATTTTTATTACTTGAAATCTAAAAATTGGCTGTTAGTCTCTACTCGCCCCTTTTAAGTAATTATTCAAAGTATACTAGTAGTATATTACCAAAATATTATATATTTATATGTTTAATTAAATCGTTTACTTTGCCTTTTCACTGGATTAAGAAATGTTTTTCCTTCAAAATATGGGTAGTCCTCAACTTACAACAGTTCATTTAGTGATTGTTCAAAATTACAATGGCATTTATGACCGTTTTTCATATTCAAGACCATTGTGGCTTCCCCATGGTCAGTGATCAAAATTCATAAGCTTGACAATTGACTCACAGTTATAATGGTTGCAGTATCTTGGAGTCATTTGATCTCCTTTTGCAATCTTCTGACAAGCAAACTCAATTGCGAAACCAGATTCACTTAACAACTGAACTACTAACTTAAAAACTGCAATGATTCACTTAAGATCTGTGGCAAGAGAAGTCGTAAAGTGGGGCAAAATTCACTTAACAAATGATTTTGCTTAGCAACAGAAATCTTGGGCTCAGTGGTCAATTGTAAGTTGAAGACTACCTGTAATATTTCCCTTCATGTATTTAAGAAAACTTGTTAAGTCTTTAAATAATATTGTGGGAATGATTATAATATAAATACAAATACTGGTTTCCTTTGTAATACAGTCTTTCCTTGCCCACTAGCTAGATGCCTTGGAATATATTCATGAAAATGAATATGTGCATGGGGATATTAAAGCAGCAAATTTACTTTTGGACTACAAAAATTCACATGAGGTAAATAAATATATTGTATCCCCTATCCATACATCTTATTTTTCATTGTTAAATGTTTTTCAATTTTGCAAAAAATAAAATAAAAAAAAAATCAGGATAAATAAATAAATAAGGATGGTGTAGACTTGGTTGTTGCTTAAACTGCATGCATTGTTGCTAAGGAGAAGAAAGCATGAGGGGTTTGTGTTCTTATTCAGATGAAATTCACAGTCTGATTTACGAACTTATTCTGTGTAGTTGCTCAATGAAGTGATTTGTTACCAAAATTTTACAAAACATCTGAATCTTTAATGGCTTTAAAAATTAGATGCCTTATTTATATATGTGAAGGAAATTGTTCTATGTGCTCATTTTTTTTTCCATATAGATGCATTGAAATCAACATGAGAAAATGCATGTAGAGCTAATTAGCATGATGAAAATGCATATTTTACCAGTTGAAAAAGTATTTCACTTCTATTTACTTCTTTCATAGTTGACAAATTGAGAGGCTGGTGCCAGTCGCCAAATCTAGTGTTAAAGGCATCCATGGTTGCAGATACTTTGCTTGTGGCAGACTTACTGAATAAACCTGACTTGCCAAGGAAAATCACAGTGATAGGCTCAGGAAATTCCTGCCTTAAAAGAAAGTATTTTTTCATTGGAAAACCTTTAAGGTGGGAATCTATAGATTCAAAGTTCTCAAACTTCATTAATTTCTGTAGCCTCTAGTGAGCAACCGTGACTGATTTAGATTCAACCATGTTATTCCTAGTTCTGATTGCGGCATAGTCTTTAATGAGTATTTTCAAAATGATGGTCTCAACAAACTCTGTTGAACTATTGCTTTTGAGATACTGACATTGGGTTTTTTTCTATTAAGTCTTATCGGACAAGATCCATTTATACTTTTAAGTAGGAGATAACCCCGTGGGCATTAATATGCACTTTTAAATATAGAATATATAGTGACTGCTTTAATTTTGCTTTAAGATAATGCAGATTATTTTATAGAACTCTACCGAAAATAATGACAGAACAAACATAGTTAAATTGTGAAGTGTACAATAAGGCACTTAAGTATGTTTTGCAATGTAAAAAATTTATACGGTACAGCTGTGAGACTTGTGTGCTGAGTAATCCCTGCAACTTCAACAGAGAATGATTTTGTCTCTGCATGGGACAGCTGGATCAGGCTCCCTGCTTACAAATGCCCCAGAAGTCAATCAGAACTCCTTGCCCCCAGGGATAAATGCTTTGGGAAGATCAAGTTTTACATCTTGTGCTGCAGTTGATTGCCGTTTTACTGCTAATAACGCTGTCATTGAGTTCTGCGGCCTAATTAAGTTGGCCTCCTAATACACTGGTGATCCAAATTTATTACTGTGCTAACAAAGCAATATATCTCATCAGGTTTATATGGAAACTCCATTGACTAAAAAAAATGGAAAGTGGAATACTTCCCATGTTTTTGTTATGTTTTTCTTCAAACTGTGTTCTACTACCCTGTGGATACTTGCCTTTAAATATGGTGAGTAAAAACTTGAACATGGATAATTGAGGCATGTATGTGAATATTTAAAAACACATTTTTGGTTTCCCGGAGGTCATTGCAGAGTTTTTATTTAGAACGTGTTGTTTGGAATGCTGTTGTATAAACAGGTAAGCAAAAGGGCAGGATATTTTTTAGTCTTTTGTCTATGAATATTCCCAATACTGCATTTTCCTTCTAATGGATTTGAAGACAGTTGTTTGTATTTATAATTTAGCGCTATTAATAATAATTTATTGCAATAATACAAAAAAATCCTCTTTCTTTTCTTCTATTAAGTATTCCAGAATACATAATAGAATAACAGAGTTGGAAGGTACCTTGGAGATCTTCTATTCCAACCCTTGCTCAAACAGGACATCCTATATTATTTCACACAAATGGATGTCCAATTTCTTCTTAAAAACCTACAGTGATGGAGTATCCACAACTTCTGAAGGCAAGCTGTTCCACAGATTAATTGTCAGGAAATTTCTCCTTATTTCTAGGTTGCTTTCTCCTTGATTAGTTTCCATCCATATCTTCTTGTCTTGCCTTCAGGTGCTTTGGAGAAAAGGTTCAACCCCCGCCCCCCATCTTCTTTGTGGCAGCTTCTTAGATGTTGGAACACTGTTACCATGTCACCTCCACTCCTTTTTTCCAGAGAATATGCGGAGAGAGTTCCACTGTTTTCTTGGCTGTTAAACTCAAGCTCAATTCTTGTGCATTCCACAAAACACAGCAATGCAATATGAGAAGCTTTCCTCCCTTTTATGAAAGAAAGTATAATGCAGAGGACTACTAATGAATGAGAACGTTTTGAAAATTTCTAGCAATGTTATCCTGTACCAGAGGGAATGCCTTGCAGAGGGAAATCAGCACTGGACAAGCTATTTTCAAAGAAGCTTGTTTTTCATTGCTAATTTTCTTGTTAAGGCACTCTTAATATCTGAAGGCATATCATTTGAAAGCTACTAATCCTTTCCAGTTTTTGTTATTAAGCTTGAGTATTCTGTAACTGCGTTGTCACGGTGGTGTTACTTGCTTTATCGTGACATTTTCCCTTTCACTAAACTGGGCGTGGGTGTGGCCAGTGTGTGATGCATCCGGTCCTCGGGCCGGAAGTTTGACAGCCCTGCTTTAGGCTTAATGCACTGACTTCCTCTCCTATTCTTGGTAGATTAGATTAAATAATTACTCCCTTGTACATGAGATAATTATATGGAATCCTTTTGTTCCATGGTTTACATTGCTTGTCATTTAAATAAATTTAAATTATGGATGGAGTTTGTATGGGCTTGGATAATATATAACAAAATCCTTCTTATGTCAACATTACATGAAATTAGGCTACATCTTAAATTGATAGGCTGAGTAGTATAGTTGCTTCAGTCAATTCCACTAAGTTGTATTTTCCATCACATTGATTTGATGCATTATTGTCTAGGTTGAATACTAAGCAAAGTGAATCCACCAGAAAATGCAAGAGCAAATAGAAGCAAACAGTCAGCCTGATAAAGCATTTTGCCTTTTCTGAGAATTCCAGATGCCTCCAATCTTCAGTCTTTGTATCATAATCTCTGGCGTAATCTGAAAAGAACAATCCCATGAAATAAGAGCATTGTGCTTCTGGTGTCACATTATGCATAGAAGATGCTGCAACAAGAAATTATATTTTAAAACATGCTACTTCAGCCATCCCAAGACTGCAAAACTTGCCTGAAGCCCAGAGAGGAGCTAATCATTTTTACGGAATTGGTTACAAGATAACTTGCTTATTTTCCTTTGGTTTAAAAAAAAAAAAAAGATCAGAGAAAGAGCATCAAGAGCAACATAATTAAGAGCAAGGTCATTTCTTGAGATGTTCATATTTTTTAGGACAGGAACCTACCTCTGAGGAGGAACAAAAATAGTTAAGGAGTGATATAAATAGTAGTTTCTTCAGCACAGTAGATGGTAAATTAGAACTGTTTCCTACTTTCCTCTTTCCCAACTCAGGTAGCTGTGTGTGAAAACAGTTATTTCCAAACTGTGTTGGGTATGTACAGTATAAGGATAGTCTCTCAAATTCTGCTAAATCAGGGGTGACAAACTTGCGGCCCACGGGCCAGATGCGTCACATGCTGGCCCCACCCCCGCCCAGTTTAGCGAAGGGGGGGAAAGTCCTGATACATCATATGACGACAACGTGATGATGTGAGTTTGACACCCATGTGCTAAATAGTTTCTCATTAAGGTGCAAAACTCATTTTAAAAGTTCTAATAATAATCATTGTTGAATTTTTGATAGTTAAAATATTTCCTTCATCACGTGGATTTGTAAATATATTCTTGATTGGCACCATTTTTGACCTTCATTAAGAGCCATATAATATTAAATTTATATACTGCCAGCTTCATTTTTCTACTATCCATTAATGCTTTGAAACACTTCATTGAATGAAGTACAGCAGGTTTGTCAAACTCAATTTCATTGAGGGCCGCATCAGGATTGTGTTTGACCTCTGGGAGCTGGGGGCGTGACTGGGGAGGCGTGGCCAGCTCAACATCACTTGTGTCGGGGGCACCTGCGATGGCCAAGTGCTAAGGCAGGACTTCCCTCAGACCCTTCCTCACTCTCATTATAATTTTCCTTCCTTCCTTCCTTCCTTCCTTCCTTCCTTCCTTCCTTCCTTCCTTCCTTCCCTCCCTCCTTCCCTCCCTCCCTCCCATCTTCTCATCTTTTTCTTTTTCTTTCCTCTTTACTTTTCTGCTTTCCTGTCCCTTCTTGTATGCTCAAATGCAAAAGAGAAACATTTCTCCTTTTGTTTTATTTTTAGTTTATTTTGCTAGCCATCTACCAGCGAAATAAAGCTCCGCTTTCCTTGGCAGAGACAGTGTGGGCTGGTCCTTTGCTGTTTCCAGGGTGGCCCCATGGGCCAGAACTAAGCATCCCGTGGTCCGGATCCGGCCTACAGGCCTTGAGTTTGACACCCCTGAAGTACAGCAACAGTATAAAATTAGAGGGACATATGCAGCCCACAAAAGCTTTGAGTGCAATACTCAGGTTCCTAGAAGTTGCATCTAATTGTAACTTTTACTATGACAGAAATATAAAATTATCAAATACAGGAATATATTTAATAAGACATGCCTACGTAGACATCATGTTCTTTTTGAGGCAAGTAGAGTTATACAGCAGCACAGAAAAACTGTAAAAATAGTAAGCAGAACAAATCAGAAGCAAGAGATAAGAAAGAAAAGAAAATCTTAATAAGGTTCATATTGACACCATTCAGTATATCCCTTCATACCTTGCAGCTACACATACATCAATTCATAAACACTTTTTTTTCCTTATCTCTTTCTTTTTTGAGGATCTCAACACTATCCAACCCTGACCTTGATACTTTTCAGCATACCTTTTCATGCTTGGTAACTAACTTTGATATTGAATTTTTTATTATTATTATTATTATTATTATTATTATTATTATTATTATTATTATTATTATTTATTATTATTATTATTACTACTACTACTACTACTACTACTACTACTACTACTACTACTACTCTACTACTACTACTACATATCTCTTAGGTGACATATTCATGCCACTATGCTTTTCTAAACATACTCAACTCTTTTGAGTATGTCTGTACATTGTATGCATCTGCTAATTGATGGGATGCAGGCAAAAGTGGACTATAGTTGTTATTGTTTTGGTGCTTTCGAGTCAGCATTGACTCCTGGACGAGTCCTGCAGTTTTCTTGGCAAGATTTCAGAAGTGGTTTGTCTTGCCTCCTTCCTAGGGCTGGCCCGAGGTCATTTAGCTGACTACAAGCCTAAGGCAGGAATAGAACTCAATTTCTTGAGTTTTAATCATATGCCTTATGCTTTATCTACTGTACCAAAGTGCTCTTAATCCTTTGGTTTGTAAGGTACTATTTAGAGATCCTTGCTTGCATAAAAGAGTATGTCCACTCTGGGCTTTGGTTGTACATGCAACAGGCAGCCCAAATTTTGCCATCACTGATCATAGTCCATATCATTCACAAGAAATGTTGTATGCTGTGCAGCTATGACTAAGGTAATCTAATGTACTTTTTGCTTAATTTGTTATATTATCTTGTGTTAATTGAATGTGGAATGAAAGGAAATTAAACTACATTTTTATTTTGGTTCTTCATCTTTGCATTGTTATTTAAAGAATAACCTTTGAAACACCATTTATAGCTTGGCCTGATTAGAGATGCACATCTGTGATTTATAGGGGCGTAAGTGCAAGTGAAAGAAGTGATACTTTTCTGTAACATTTTTTCTTTCTGGCATTCTATTTGTATCAATACACACTTCCAAGATCTTTATTTTTTGTTTCTTATTTTGCAGAATTAACCTGTGGAATTTACACAAAAATACTGCAGTGATCACTAATTTGGATGGTTTTAAAGGAAGATAGGATAAATTCTTGAGAACAAGTCTGTCAAGAGCTGTAATCTTAAAAAGACTAGGGCAGGTGCACCTTGTAGATTTTAAAATATACAGCTGTTGTTCTACCAAACTATTAATAGTAGCAGCAGGCTGATCATGCTAGAATTTACTAAGGAGGAAATGTTAATGTTGCCTCTGAATCAAGAATAGTATGTTTCTAAACACCAATTCGAGGAGAACAATGGTAGGAGAAAATACTTCTCCATCTTTTACCTGCAACTAGTTGCTTCTGTGAAAAACAAAATATCATTGTAAGATGGGTTTTTCCTGGTTTGGTTGAATTATTCTTGCTCTAATTCTTATAGTAGACTGAAATAGGAACTGTAAATAGAGAGTATACTTCCTTTAAAATTTGATATTATATATGCGGAAATGGAAAGCATTCAATTGGAGAAGTAGGTGAAAAATATGCCAAAACAGAACTTTTTCTCTTTCTCTTTCTCTTGGCCCTCTGTTCCTTCTTACAAAATCTTACTCTGCTCTAGAAACAAAATATTTTAAAGTAGAGGTCTTGCATTCTGTGATAGTTTATAAGTTTAAATTGTTTTATTTTTGCAATTACATGTTGATATGTTAACACTAACATGTTTTTCTATTAAATAGAAAAAGTTAAACTAATTAAGAAAGAAAATGGTATCATAAATATATCAAGTTGATTTTTCTCGCTGAATATAAGTGCCATAAAATAAAAATAAGATGTTAAGAGGTCAATTGATATATCTTAGGTTTCTGTCCTTGGATTAATTTTGCTTCTCCCTCCCCCTCCTCTGTTTAATTATGTCCAATAGTTGGAGACTTACCTGGATAAATTCCTGTGGTTTTCTTGGCAAGGTTTTTCAGAAGTGGTTGCCTTCTTCCTAAGGGCTGAGAGAAAGTGACTGGCCCAAGGTCACCTAACTGGCTTTGTGCCTAAGGCAGGACTAGAACTCACTTTGTCCTGGTTTCTAGCCTGATGCCTTAATTACCACACCAAACTGGCACTCTGTTTTGTTAATCTCTGCCAAATGTAGGTATTGCAGAATTCATCTTTCTTAGAGTGATACTGTTCACTCTAAGGAAGGATGATAAGTCTTCACTTTGGGGGATGGTATTGCCTTAGAAAAGTTCTGAAAATCAGCTGTTCAATTGTAGAGAGATGCATTCCTTCAGAATACTTTCTGGAGAGGAAATTGGTATGTTAACGCAATGGATGTTTGCGAAACTTTTACTTATGTTCTTGCCTGTAACTGAACCTATTTTGAACTTGTTGCAGGGCTGGTTGTTGAAAGGTGGGATCTGTATGTGAGTGTGTTTTGTGAGAAGGAAGGCTCCCATAAGCAGCATGAAGAAAGATAAAAGACATATTGCATTTTATGATGTCTGGATGCCCACCTGGAGAGAAAGGAGCCTAAGAACAAAATGTGATTTTATTCTGTATTGCTTGGAAATAAGGCAGCGCGTAGAAGGCACACAACTTAGAAGGGGAAAGTAGCTGTTAATAGCCCCCAGATGTACATATTTTATCCTGAGGTGCAATTTGGCTTAATAAAATGCAGATCTAACAGTGTCCTTAAGCCACCATTTTCTTCTGGCTTAATTAGAAAGGTTATACTTTTTCAGAGGACGAAAGCATCATTCATGTCTCTGCTCATGTCTTCCAGGTTTATCTTGCTGATTATGGACTCGCCTACAGATATTGTCCCAGTGGGAACCACAAAGAATATCAGGAAAATCCTAAAAGGGGCCATAATGGTACAATGGAATTTACCAGCATAGATGCACACAAGGGAGTAGGTTAGTGTCTTTCATCTCTTTTCCTCCACTCCCCCTTCCTCCTCCCCACTTTCAAACACTTCAGAAATTACTCTGAATTTGTGAAATGTGGGAGCAATGGTGGCTCTCAGTAAAGTTGAAGTGGCTTCTTCTTCTTTTTTTTTTTTTTTTGCATGTGATAACTTTCTGTCCTATTAAGATGAATGTATTTATTTGTGCTATTGTGAAAGGTGAACTTTTTTTTTTTGGCAAGCTTAGGTCCTGAGAATATTTCTGGAATCTTTCACTATGGAGTTTGTACTGTGTGCTTCTTAGGCCAGAAGGAAGTTCCATGCCTTCGCAAAAGGGGAGCACATGACTCTAGGACATTGCAACTATCATAATATGAACTAGTTGTCAAGTATCCATATGAAAATCACGTGACCATGGGGATGCTGCAAAGGTCATAAGCAGTGGTGGGATTCAGCCAGTTCGCACCACTTTGGGAGAAACGGTTGTTAACTTTCTGAGCAGTTTGGAAAACTGGTTGTTGGAAGAAATCATTAGGGCAGAGAACCAGTTGTTAAATTACTTGAATCCCACCACTGGTCATAAGTGTGAAAGATGGTCATAAGTCACTTTTTTTTAGTGGCGTTGTATCTTTGAATGATCACTAAATGAACCGTTGTAAATTGAGGATTGCTTGTAGGAGTCTGTAATATTTTTTTATTCAATATATTTGCCTCCCATTTTTTTCTCCAGAAGCTCAAGGCAGTAGAAAATACTCTCTCCAATTTTATCACATAGCTACATCCCCTAGATTAGTCTGAGAGATAGTGATTGGCTGTCAGGCATGAATAACTAGACCCACATATGTAGAGCTCAAATCAGCTACTTAATTGTTCTATGCCTATTTTACAGGAATCTGCCCAAACTGGCAGTTTCTGCCCGGGAAAGCCTATCTAAGGCTCAAAGGCATTGCTCTCTTATGTTTATGTAATGAGTCCAGAATAATTCTTCCTAACTTCCTAACTCAGGTGGTTTCTCTCCAACATTGGCCTGAAGTCTTCTGATATCTTCAACTTGGGTCTTCCCACTTCAGCAAAAGAGATTTTACACAATGTGGTGCCAGTTATTGTGGCCATGTTGATTGGGGACTGTGAGACTTCTAGTCAACTACAGTTGACCCTGACATACATGAAAGCCTACATTAAGTTGATCCTTAGGCCACCTGTCTCTTCTTTTCCAAGTACTCAGTGACTAAATTCATATCTATCTGAAATCTCTTGGTATGGTAAGTCTCACTGCCTAACTGTGAGAAGAGAGAAGAAATATGTTTCTTACATATTTAAAAATATTTTAATTAAAAATTGGAAACTGACATATTGAAAAGCAACATGCTCTCATATCATTTTTCACCCTCAAAGGATAGCTTCCTTAGAAAACCAAATGGGCTGTATAAAGATTACTAGAACATATAAATAAGGATGGCTGTATCCTACTGATTGATTGGTTATTTATTTACAGGACTTATACGCCACTTATCTCATACAGTGATTTTAGTCAGCTCGCGACAATCCCCCAAAACATGGTTACAAAAAAAGTACTCTTTCCTGCCAGATCAAACATTCTTGCAGCTGAACCCCCATCCTATCCCAATGCTTGGGGAAAGAGCCAGCTCTTTAAAGCCCCCGCCCCCGAAGGCTAATTAAAGGTAGGGATCCCTCTGATCTCAGATGGGAGGCTGTTCCAATGAGCTGGGGCAGTCATGAAGAAGGCATCCCTCTGAGTTTGCATCAGATGGGAAAATTTGGGGTGGAGGACCTGGAATTGAAAATCCACCCATTTATCCTGGAAAACAAAAATACATAAGGAAGGGGTAGGAAGGAGTACTAGAGAGAAGTGGCTGATAGCATGCTGTACTTGGTCATGACAATGTCTTTTTGAACAAATAATCTCCCAGAGCCCTTTTGTGCAAGAATCCTCAATATGCTTTCAACATTTCAAAAGTATTTTATGAGATCAAAAATGTAGGGGATTCCAAGTATGGTTTGATTGATTGAATTTATTTCACTTCACATAATATGCTACATTGTTGTTCATTCAATGAATTGTTGTCAAGTACATAATGGATAGATATTATCTGTGAACCTAGTCATTGTCTCATCAGCTGTTGTGGAGGAGGACTGGTTTCCTGATATCCATACTATTTCAATTGCTCTTGTCAATGGATTTGAATTCTAAGGCAACCAACAATATAATGAATTTAAAAAGTTTAAACACAGGTCAGCCTCATTTAACGATGGTAATTGCAAACAGAATTTCTGTTGTTAAGTAAACAATCGTAAAATGTAATATCATGTGACTGTGTCATTTAGCAATGGAAGTTGCAGCATTTCCAGTTGCTGTCATTAAGTGAATCTTGGAATGTTGTTAAATGTGATATGTCACTATTTGTGACCACCTATTGGCTTCCCCACTGACTTTGCTTGTAGGAAGCTGGTAAACAAGGTTGCCAATGGGGGCCAGGTGACTTTGCAATGTCATGATTATGTATTGTTCACCAAACACCCAGATTGTGACCACATGGTTGTGGGATGCTGTGACCATTTTAAGCATAGGAGCAGTTGTAATTACCACTTGTTCATCATCATCTTAAGTTCAAATGGTCACTGAACAGTCAATGAATGGTCATTAAGCAAAGACCATCCGTATATGTGGACTAGCTGAAAATGCACAATATCACTTCTGAAATATACTGTATGTTAAAAAAACCACAGCATTTACACAAACCTTCCAGAAAGTTAGAATTTAGTCATGCTTCTAGAGAAACAGATTGGAGAGGTAAGCTTCCCTAGTGGGGATTATTTGGATACTTAGAACATTAACTGGTCTGATATAAAGCTTCTCAGTGTGTCCACTATGCACAAACAATAAGAGAATGCATCACTTTCCCATGCTGTCTTCTCCCTGACTTAGTTTCCTACCTCCTCATAACAAACATTCAACCACAAAGGTTGCTAATCTTGCAGTCCATCATTTTGCTGTTATTAGGCTTGGTGATTGTTTCATTTACTTCTTCTCTTACGCTGAGTCTGTGGGCAAGATTGGTCTTCTTTCATATTAAACTAGTTCTATTACTCCCATTGTTCTATAAGCTATATGAAGTGTTAACTTAAAAAAAAAACTTTTTTTCTGGTAGACTTTCATATATCTTACTTATTTAAACTCACTTTGATGGTATTGGAAACACATTTGCAGGTAAATTACATACATAGTCCTTTTATTGGGTATTGATTGTACTGCCTTGCATTCCAAGGCAGACTTAATTCAACAATTCCCTAATTAGTTAAAGTCATAACCTGTGTCTTGTATTCATTTACCATTAATTAAACCTCAGCTGTTTATTACACTGCAGTCCAAATTCAATAGCCAGCCCAAAGAGCCATACAAAAGGAGTGGAAGGTCAATATTGAAAATATATGGTATGGCGTAGGTATCCCTCTCCCCCCCACTCCAGCTTGCATTGCTTTCAATCAATAATGGTCAATGCAACACGACTTTCTTAGTTGCTATGTCAGCAAGACACAAAGTCAATTCTTATGTTATGCTAGTATGAAAAAATAAAAGTGATTATTGGCAAAGTTTGACTTTTGTTTGAGATTCTTGGTCTCTTTCAATTCTGCCTAGAAATACTTCCTGCTGTGCCTATATGACATTATCTGTTTCTTTCTTCATTGTCCACCTCTGTATGATTTCCTTTAACCGTCTTATAGTCCACATTCCAACTTATGACAGCATAACTCAGTCATCTCCAAATTTATTGAACTTTTAACAACACATTTCCAGCTAGCAAGTCATGGTACAAAATGCAGAATTTCTTTCATGTCCCTCATCTTCTGCAGCTCACTGGAAGGGAGGAGGGAGGGGAGTTGTTTCTGCAAACATTTGTAGTTGTTAATAGCTCCTGAACTGTTATCTTAAACTAATACTTTCTAACGAGTTTTGCTTGGCACAAACAACTATATATTATTGCTTTTTCTATTAAAAGGACCATTGACCATGTAATGTAGAAGGCCTTGATAATTTGCCAGCACTGTTAAGACCTGTAGTCATTTAAGGCTGGTCATTAGGAGAAATGAAATGGGACTCTTGTGCCTCCCTGATACTGAAACAATTGAACTGTTTGACCTACCAGAAGCATTTTGGACTAAAGAAGCTATAATGGCCAAGCAGTTTCTGACCCGGACAATGGGGATAAGGAGAATGAGAATCTGTTGTCTACTGATGCTATGCTTTTTTTTTTTACTGTTTGTTTTTTTAGAGCTAGGGAATCTTTATTTGCTGAAAAGCAACTTCAATATTTTATGCAGAATTATTGATTGAAAAATAGGGATTTGTAGCCACTGATTGGGTGGCTATCCCTGTGGCACAGGGGGACTCTATTGCTTAGTTCTTGGACAAAGTTAAATGCATTTGCGTTATAGCTTCTAGTTCTGTGGTCTGTCATGTTATTTAATGTGTTAGTTTTGCAAAACAAATAGTACATGTATCTTCCAGGGTCTATAACTTTTGAGAGCTAAAAAATGTTTGGGCAAGTAGATTTTCATTTTGCAAAACAATAGCACTCTCAAAATATCAAATCTGGTGTGGTATTTAACATTTTGAAATTTCATGGCAGAGTATTCTGTGAGTTACTTGTTCCCAAATTTTTCTATTGAAGATGCTTTAAGTGAGAAACATTCTTTTTGTATGTGGAATTGGGTTTCTGCAGAATAAGATAGGATGCCAAAAGGGTTAAAAGGCCATATAGAATCACAACCGGCATATTTATTTTGTTATAGTTAAGTCCCTACAGAGAAATTGTTCTATATTTTAAGGAAAAATTGAGTATGTATTCTGACAAGAGAACATTCCCACTGTAAATGGGAATGTACTTCTTTAGTGCAGAAGTCATTTTCTTTCTGTTTCTGTTGTAAGCAGTTGAAGCTATAGGGAAAGATGATGTATTTTAAACTCTGACTGCAATTTGGAGATAGTTTCTAATTTTAGCTTCTAAGGGGATAAAACATTTTTTCTCTGTGGCAGTAGATATTAATAGTAAATATTGACTACTTCCAAATTTTATCTACATTTAGCATAACTGGGGGGTGGGTGGGGTGGCTTAGCAGTTAAGGTGCTTAATCAGCTGGAAACCTGACAGCTCAGGTTCAAGATCTGAGCACCATGCAATGGGGTGAGCTCCCGTTCCTGCCCCAGCTCCTGCCCACCTAGCAGTTTAAAAGCATGCAAATGTGAGTAGATAAATAGGTACAACTTCAGTGGGAAGGTAACAGAGTTACATGGCCTTTGTGTGTGTGTGTGTGTGTGTGTACATACACACACACACACTATCCACATGCTGTGAAAACAATCCTAGACTATGAGCTTTCTTGATCAGTTAATTTAGAAATCAACTTTCTGGTTTTTCTCCTTCCACCCCATTCTTTCCTACACTGAATCAAACATACAAAGCATAGGAACTGTTGTGGCCTGTCAGCCCCTGATCCTCTGGCAGCCGAATCAGATGAGCCAGAGTGGGAGTCATGGCCAGCATCAAGGCAATCTGAGAGCTCTGAGAGGGAAGAGGAAATGGAGCTGTCAAGAGAGAGAGAGGTGGAGCCTGGGCTGTCCATTAGTCCCCAGATGGAGAGTCAACAGCCCCCAGATCCGGAGGTGGCTGATGAGGAAGAGGAAGAACAGCTGGGCCCTGTGCCTGATGTGCGGATGCCCAGAAGGCAGAAGAGAGGAGAGCAGTGGGATTCTCTGGGCTGGTCCTCAGGACAGAAGAGCCACCGCTGCTAACTAAGCCCCATGATAAAAGGCAGGGGGCAGAGATGAATAGGTGTGGCAGACAACTATTTGTCTTCCTGTTGGTCAGCTACTGATAGTCCGAACTGAATCCTATTTGGAACTGTATTGGAATTCTTTCTTGGAATCTACGGCCCTGAGACTCAGGCATGCCTTCGGAGCGTGCATGTGTGTGTGTCTCCGCTGCAGGAAAAAGAGCGAACCCACCTTCCAGGACTTCCGTTACAAGTGTGGTGAGAGAGAGAGACTCCTGGTGTGTTGGAGTCATTTCAGGGGGAAAGGGTGTGAGCTTCGCTTTCCACAGGCACTTAGAGACTTCCTTAGCCTGCTGTGTGTGTGAGAGAGAGACTCTTTGCTGGGGTTGCTGGCGCTCCTAAACAAGGGAATGTTTAGTTAAAAACAGCGTGCTTGTTGTGTTTGGGGAGCCGGGTCAGAACAGGAACTGTTATTCCTGACTCTATAATTCGAGAATCCCATGTTTCAGAAGAGGAGCCATGGCCAGTCCTATCATAGCCACAAAAAAGCAGTCACTTTGGGAGATGAATGGAGTCTCAAATACCATCTCCTTAGCCTGCAGCAGTAACTTTCTGGAGCTATACTTCCCTAGTTCTCAGGATTCCCTGTCGGAATCTCTCTGGAGGGGTGGGAATAGCAGGAAAAAAAAGGATGTTGGAGGGAATGGCAGGTGTTGCTAGACTCTTCCTATATAGTGCAAACAGAGCACAGGCTTTTTATACAAACTATCCCCCTCCAATCACTGGTTTACCTAAGTAACAGTCCTGTATGAATAATGCTGGGCTGCATGCATTAACAGATCAGCTTATTATATGATACCCGCCTGTGTTCCTAAGATGAGAATAAAAGAAATATTTCTGTTCTGCATGCATAACTAAGGTTTGTTTGGCCTTTAAAACAGAATTATGACTACCTTGTGATAAATACAATAAAAACAGCTGAAAACTCATAAAAATGCTGTTTAAGTAATAAACATTTAGCATTTCTTGCTCCTGTTCCTCCAGATTAAATTTCTTGTCCTTAAGACCATAGCTCTAAGCAACTATACAATTGCCTTATTTTTATCATGGAACCTGACTGCATTTTATTGAGCATTCATTTTTTGAAATGTTGCACTGTGAAAATAGTGTTGCTTTTTCCTGCTTGTTTCTTGATAATTAAAGAGAATTATACCTGTATCAAGCATGTCTCTTAAAAATTTGTTACATAGTTAGTAGTGTTAAAAAGTAATATTTGGGTCAATGCTGTGTATGGATTTTTGTAGATTTTCTACTCAGTGAGGCATGCAGTCAATACCTAATTTCTCAGGAGATATACTGCACTCAACATATCGAGCTTCTTTTAAATACTCTAGGCTCTGCGTACCAAGTGCATAAGACTGGTTTTAATTTGCCATCATTGATGGACATCAAAGGAGTATGAACTGTCTGAATTAAATTTGTTCCAGCATGTGTATATCAGGGCAGGATAGAAGGTGAGACAATTCAGGTGCCGTCTGTCCTATTCTGTTAACAAATGAATTACAGAACTGATGTTAGCAGCTTTACTCTTTCTCTAAAAGAGCTGCAAATCAACATCTCATTATGCTTTATTAATTTGGGAAAACAGCACCAAAGCAGGCTTGTTCGTAGCTTAAAATACGAGTATGGCAGTTCCATATATGGAGTTTAATGTGAAATTCAGACTTGTATTCAAAACCACATTCAGTCGTGAAACAGCCAAGATGGAGATGACTTTGGTACAGTCTCATGTAGTTTGAGATAAATTTATTATGAGGATTTTTTTTTCTTTGTATTATTTCTCTTATGAAAAATGTACAGCGCAGCTTACAAAATTAAGACAATAAATAAAATGCAGATTATACAAGGTTTTGGAATGCAGAACAAAAGCAAAAAGCAGATTAGAACTGGCACAGCTGTTTTTTTTTCAAGCATATTGACTAGATTACTACATTGACTAGACTAGTAAATCAAAGTAGAAGCACACTGAATAAATATCATTGTTAAAATATTTAAATGCTGCTTTTCTGGGGCAGGGACTGAAAAGCAGTATACATAACAAACTATAAAAATAACTAATATAATGTCAAGATGACAAAAGCTACATAAGGTATTAAAATCAGTATCGTAAGTAAAAAAAATGTATGAAATTTGAAGAGAAAAAGAATCTGGATTTATCCACGCAAATTGAATTCTTACTGACTAAATCCAAGTGTTATGAAACCATTCATTAGATGGCCATAGCCAAAATTTCTGGCTCTATCTGGTTACTTTTATGTTGTATTTTGAGATTAAAAGGTTAGAATTTATTTATAGAAGAAGCTGTGAAAGAAATTTGCTTAGCTAAATTAACTAACCATTGTATTTCTTGCCTAGTACTGTGTTTTCCCGAAAATAAGACCCTGTCTTATATTTTTTTGAACCCTGAAATAAGTGCCTAGCTTTATTGCCATGCACTCAAAAGCCTGATTGGGCTTATTATCAGGGGATGTCTTATTTGGTGGGAAACAGGGTGATATGGTTGGCTAGAAAATATATTTAATTTAATTTGTCTTTTTATTTATTACTAAGTTTATATCTTGCTTTTCTATTATTTTACAGCCAATGTTCCTCTATCTCAGCAATTAGTCGGTGTATTGATCAGGGAATTCTGAGATTTGAAGTACACAGATCTTAATATTGCTGTGGTTGAGAAACACTGCTTTAGGAGGCCTTGGACAATTAAAATATACTGAGAATAAAACACAATAAGGTTAATACAATGAAAAACAAAGTCAAAAGATTGGTGAAAGAGATGTATTTTAACATCTTCCTAAGCGGAGAGAGAATGAAGGCCAAGCAGTGAATGTAATGTGTGATTTAGTGGTCAGATGAAAAACTTCCTTTCTAAAGTACTTAATGAGGTTCTGGTAGGAGAAAGATCTTAAAGAGGTCCTCTTCTACTGATTTGAGTAACAGGGCAAGTTCATAGTAGAAAAGATGATGCCAGCACCTTAAAGTAATGGCCAGTAGTACAGATCTTCTAATTCAGGCATCATGATTTCTCTTCCACCAATGTGCAGCCTGGCCTATTGCACCAGTTTGCAATTTCCCAATCTTTTTCAATGAGAGACCCACGGAAAGTACACTGAAGTACTCCAATTGTAATATAGCTTTATTGATTAGTCAATTGACCATATCAAGAATATTGAAGTAGTCAAGATTAGTTATACCCAAAGCATGACTTGTAAGACCAATTGCTTATTTTATCCTGGTTCAGGATATATATATATATGTGAATATAAAGGCTACCTATGAAAAAAAATGTGAGTTGCTTTATGAGTGTTGTATAAATATCTGAGCTTTTTTTTATTCATAAAGTAACAAAAGTTGTTATTGGGGATACAGTGAAAATG
The DNA here is from genome assembly GCF_059756535.1 of Pantherophis guttatus. Lineage (NCBI taxonomy): Eukaryota > Metazoa > Chordata > Lepidosauria > Squamata > Colubridae > Pantherophis > Pantherophis guttatus. Next base: position 314,489,455 of record NC_142063.1, read on the forward strand.
TAGGAAGCCTTCACTTATGAGAGCAAGTGAGGCAAGAGTGAGAAAACTTTCAGAATAGCCAATCACTTGAAGTGTAACATTTGCTCTGCCATTCACCAACAGAGAAGCTGTTTTGTCCAGCCGCCCTGATTTTAAAGTAAACCGAGATCCTTGACAGCAAGAGACATCCTGCATGATAAAAAAATGTTTTTAATTGAAAGTATGGGGGGACGGGCACATTTTTCTCTTGACTTAATTGCATACTGAAGCTATGATTTAACTGAATTTATGATTCTGTGAACATAATGCAGAGATAGGCAGATCGTTTAGGTGATTTTCATGGTGATGGTGCAACACATTTTTGGAGAAGATATCACCAGTCTAATCACAGACTGTATTGGTATCTTCTCCAACCTGATACTCTAATGTTGTTGCAATAGAGAAACTGGCTGTGAGGGAATAGCATCTGCCCAACATTGCACTGTAAATTAGGTATGGAAGAGGGGTTTTTTGGGGGACTTATTGTGGAGAGTTGCTGAATCTGTTACAAGGACCCAATCTTGTACATGAACAGCCTGATGAGTTTACTCTTCGTTGGAATCCCCCCTCCTTTTTTTTTTTTTTTTGCATCTCTCTGCAAGTGTGGACAGGATTTTCTAGCTGTGATATCAGAAGTTTGATGTGCTTTCAGTGCCAAGGAAATATTAAAATAAGCATGCCTTTAATGCTCTGTTTTCTTTTTGTATTAAACTTATTTGCTTAGGCTTTTGCTATAGTTTTAAGTTATTTGTTTTTATGTAATTTGCTCTTTTGCTCAAGTAGGCAAAATGTACTTTAAAAATAAATATAGTCAGGTTTTTTTTAAAAAAAAGATCTTTAGAGAACTAATTTCTACTGACCATAAAAATAATTCTGTCCCATTGAGAAATATACTGTAAAATATTTCATATAGAGCCCCTTGCAGATAAGGAAACTTCATACTTAATAGCAGAGACTTCTTGTATCACAGTTATCTACTTGGTCACAGACAAAACCAAGGCAGAATTATAAGAGGTAGAATTTACCCTTCCTCTTTCTTGGTCAAATTTTGATCCATGTAGAGAAATGCTTACAGACTGATGTCATCAGAAGGATTGCTGGGTATTTTAAAACTGTTGCCGAGTTCATTTTCTTCATTCCTATGCAAGGCTGCACCTCATTCCATGCCAGGATTGCACTATTTCTGAAACTGTTGCCAACAATAGCTTTAATTCCAGAAACAGGGCATGTGTTAAACTCCCAGTTCTATCCCTGGCACCTAAGTTGAAAGTAAAATGGCACTAAAAAGCACTAAACACTGTACAACCATTTGTCTGAAATGGTATCGTGATGGTATAGTAGTGAAATACTCGTGTAGGGGGTTGGATTAGGTCCCTTCCAACTATTTATGTTCTATGTTAAATTTGAAAGCAAAAGTTCTCAACTTGCTGAATTTATTGCCACTTTTTGGGATAAGGTAAAAGTGGATTGTAACATGTAGAAATTTAAAGTACATCTATACTGTTAAATGACTACCATACAACAATTTTTATTTGACTTAGAATTATTCAGGAAAATACTCCCCAAAGGAAAAGTTAAGCAGTCAAAAATAAACATTCTACACTTTTAATTTCACCCATTTTAAAAATAAATTATTTGGGAAAAACTATTGGTCTTTAGAAAATACAGTATCTATTTTTCATAGTTCCAGTTGAAAAAGCCTATTTGCCTACAGAAAGTGACCACAACCTGATTCTAAATGAAAGTTGGCTTTTTGTTAGCAAAATATAGGCTTGCAAAAGTGTTAGATTATAGAGAGGGACATTTTTCAGACATGAAATTATTAAAATTGTCATTTTGTTTATGACATCTTAAAACGATGTAGCATGTTATTTTCTCCTCTTACACAGATTTACCTTTTCTTAAGAATAAAAATTGGGAACTCCAGTAATTCTGTTTCTGTTCCTTATCTTTGACAATAATATTTAGTATGTAGATTTTATCAGAGTTCTATTAAATATAGGAAATAGCAGCCCTTTCTCTTTTTCCTAAAGATTGAAGAATTTAGAAAACATGCTAATTTGCAAAATATTGTGACTCTATAGATTGTTGTTGTTAGTTGCGAAGCTGTGTCCGACCCATTGCGACCCCATGGACAAAGTTCCTCCAGGCCTTCCTGTCATCTACCATCTTCCAAAGTCCATTTAAGCTCACGCCTACTGTTTCAGTGACTCCTATCCAGCCACCTCATTCTCTATAGGTTAACATGAATATAAAATAACAAAGAAAAATGGCTTGTACATCTAAAATTTAGAAAATAAACAGTGCTTTGTTTATTTGTTAACAAATGCTTATTTGTTAAATAAGCATTGTTGCTTATTTACAGAATTGGGCAAATTGAAATTATCTAATGTTTCACTTTTGAAGCTACAGATCACTAAGTGACTGGATATTTACTATGAATTAATTATAATATGACACTTTCCTTATAGATAAGTACAATTTCTATAATTGTGACAATTCTTGTATAGGAGATTAGCTACGATATCTCCATATCTGTGATATGTTTTTTATTAACATTTTGAGAATTGTGAAGTGATTGTGTTAGGAGATAGCACTTATAAACATAGATGGGAATACAGTCATTTGTTTAATTTTTATTATTGGAATTCACCTAAAATGCTACAGTGGAATTGTATATGTGGAAGATTGACTTTGTTTATTTTAATATCACAAGCAATGCTTTTGGGTTTGGACAGAATGAAAGCTAATTTAGAATAAAAGAGACCCTCAAGAAATAAGAGAGCATTCTGGTAGATTGAAGGGACTTTCATAATCCAGTAGTTGAACAGCAGTTAATATAGACAGAACATGTAGGAATTTATGTGCTTTCATCATAAAAACGACCTGTGCATATGTACAGGAATGGATTTAGTTCCATTAGACTAGGCTTCCATATTTTATAATCAAATATTGTACTCCAGAGTCACCTGAGAAATTTTGGTAATGAAATACAGAACTTGTTGGGTCAGTGATGGGAACATCCTCTCTGGGACATAAGATCCCATCCTGGATCTAAATTGCCAGATTCCTAGTGCAGAACTATGAATTGGAAAAAAAAACAGGCTTTCCTGATACAGAGACTTCCAGATATCTTGGATTATAAATACTGTCATCTCTACCAGGCATGGATTTTTTTATTTCTGTAGTGTTATCATCTCCCCATTTGTTATTGCAGAGTTGAGAACATCGTTTTGAATGTATGTACAATGCATATATTCATTCAAGTATAGAATTCTGTCTTTTGTTTAGAAAAATTTAGAAAAAAAGATTGTTACGTGTTGGTATGTGCATGTGTGTGTTGCTTCTCTTGCAATCCTAGCTCATGAGTCTAACTAATGTCTCCTAGAGTCTTACATTATCTTTAATAAAGTGTTTAGATGCATGTTGCTAGAAAGAGCCATTGAGAAACTTACATATCTTTAAGACGGCTTGCGGTTTATACTAGCTCTGCTATTAAATTCTACCTACCATAAATGGTTTGCTTTTAATAATTTGGAAATAAAGCTAGATTTAAATTGAATGAACACTTCAGTCAAAAAGAGCCAAGGGATTTATGTTTTCAAGCTATGCAAAAGCATTCCTGTCTCTTTGTGCAGATATTTTGCTGCTCAAGTTGTAAGCCCACTAGAGGGCACTGTTGTCATGCTGTCAGCCATCAAGCATCTCTGGTTTAGTGGAGCAGGAAAGGCCATCACTGTTTAGTCTGCTCTCGAAGGGTCTCGGCATGACCAATGTGGACCCCATGGACTTCCTGGAACATGTGTTAGCAATTTAGGAGCAGACATTTATTTCTTTGTTTTACTGCCTGGCTCATGGAAAAAAGTGTTGGTGCCGGGTTATGGGCTGTCTGGATCATGTCAGAGGCCATGGGGATCAAGTTCATGTGACAGGGCAAGCAAAGGGATGGAGGAGGTGAGGAAGCTGCCCCTCCCCAGGAGCAACAAATCGCTGCCTGTCTGTGGACTGCAGCCAAAAGACAGGCCTTGCGGAGTTCCTGGGACAGCTGAAAAAACACGGCATAATTCTGCCCGATTCCCTCTTTTGCTGAACTAGTGCATTAGTTTTCTTTCTTTCTTTCTTTTTTTTTAAAGAGGTGGTGGTGGTGGTGATGATGGGGAAGCTAGCACAGTAATCATTTCTCTTTCCTCCTTCAAATCCCCAATTTAGCACCATCCCGAAGAGGGGACCTTGAAACCTTGGGCTACTGTATGTTGCAGTGGATCTGCGGAAGTCTACCCTGGGAGCGGAATTTGAAGCATCCCGAGGCTGTGCAGGCTGCAAAAACAAAGTAAAAAAAACTAGTGTTATTTATTTAATTATATATTCTCCTCTAACTCTGCAAAGGAGGACAGGTTGAAAGGATGGGGTATATATTATATGTGTGCAGGGATCACACTTTGTAAAGAATCAATTCCTCCTTTCCCTGCGCCCTCCCCAAAACAAAAACCACCTTCAGCAAATCAAAGCAAACCTAAGTATAGCTGTATAAAATAAAATCCATTTTTGGATGGAAAGCATTGGCCCCTAAGTTACATTTCTGAAAGAATTGCAAGAATACAGTCAACATTAATGGTGTTTATTGCTCTTATTTTAATTAATACTTGATCCCCTTTTGTAAAAATCCACTGGAAAGCAAGCTCCTTATTGCTGAGGGAGTTGAATGGCTTCCCTCTCCTCTTTTGTATTATCTGTGCTAAAGGACAGCAGCTGGCAACTTTAATGAAGATGACAGGAGAAGGTTCTGCTAAGCTGCCAGGAGGTTCACAGATGAGGACTTTTCTTGACGAAGCACATATTCTTTTGCAGTTGTTGCTCTACCTACAAGCGAGTGTTGGTCAGATTGTGATCAGATAACATTAATGCATTCCCAGTCACTGGAAGGGGACCCATGCAGGGTTGTGCTTGTGTTAGGCTCCAGGATTAATCCCCAACTTTTCTTAAACAATCACAGCCTAGAGAACTCTTCTGAGGAGCCTCATAAAGTAGACATTCTGATTAATTTTGCTGCAAAGGTGCTATATGTATTCACCAACGCTTGGATCCCATTTGTTCTCTAAGGAATATATTCTTATGAAACTTTTGAAACTTATCTTTCAAGGATAGGGATTACATGCTGTCGCAACAATATTGTGAGATGGCCAGTTCTGAGCACCCCATTGCTTAAGTCTATCCATCCTAACTCCCATCCGTTTTCCGCTACTCTATAGTGCATATCTCTTTAATTTAAATAGATGAAACCAGTCTGTACAAGAGTGTTTCTTGACAGCCTTAGATAGCTAAGACAGCTGAGCTATCTTAGTGTCTTGAATCTTAGTGTTTTGAATTTTTAAAATACAAACTAACCTCTGAAATACAATTCTGCAGCAAAGTCTCATTGAATACAATTGGACAATTATTGGTTGCAACTACAGTGTTCTATTTGTTTGAGAAACTTTGTATAATTACCTTTAATTTGAATGGAACACATGTTTGCACGTGACATTGATTACTATTGGATAACAAAAAATGGTTGTTGATAAGTTGTTGTGAGTGTTATTTTTAAGGTTTGGTACCTTGCTTTTGAATGCAATTTTATTTTCCCCATTCCCTTCTTTTTAAAGGGTATTTTCAGAAAGGCCATTTGTAAGTGTGAAAATCAAAAGGAAACTGGAATTCCACCTGCTTCCTTCCCTGAAAGCATGTAATTAGCCCCAGCAAAATGGAACTTGTGTGGCAGGCTCTCTGCCCTTACTGTGGGACCTATGTAAGTGAATTATTGGGCCCCACACAGGCAGTTTCTTGGCTCATAATATACCAGCTATGCTGCAGTGGAGGGTTACAAGTGGCAAAGGCAGCAAAGTTTTAAATAGGGCAAGTCACAACAGAGGTACACAATAGGGATGGCTTGTTCTGAAGAAATCAATCTGTACATTCAGTTTGGCACTGGCTCTCTGCAGAGAGAGGGAGGGAGGTTAGCCTGCAGGCTGCAGATAATACAGATTGTATCTGTAAATGTTGACTTTGTACAGTATTGTTTAATATTTCCTCCTTTAAAACTCTTGATCACTACAATTCCCCACTACCTGCCTCTTAATGCAATTCAGTATTCAGTCAATGTAACCCTTAAAAATTCTTAATTCTACACTCAACTGTTAACTCCATGAAAGGATGTTACATCTCCTTCCCAAAGTCCCTTTACATTATACGCACACATATATGCTCTTTGAGATTCTTGATATTTTACTAAAAAAATTAAACATCATTTCCAATGTTTATCTTGCTAATGTGGATTGAAGAACAAATTATAGACCCATGTTTTGTATGCCAAGATTTGGTTATTCTCAAGTTAAATACTTGGGTAGTTATGAGTTCTCCATTAATCTGATTAACTAGCACACTTGGTATGAGGCAACATTATATAAATTAACTAACCTAATGCAGAGAAAAGGTTTTGTAAATCTGTATATCTCTTTCACCCCTTTCAATTCTTATATGAAACATCTTTATTTTTATTAGAAAGGGTAAATTTTATGTCAGATAAGATGCAGTATTAAGCCAAATGACTATATTGGGTATTTGATAAGTCAATTAATTGGATTTTGGGCAAAAGGAATGAAGAAAGCATCTGCTGGAGAATTTGTGAAGTTAAAGTTGTCTGGTGTTAAGCCAGCTTTTTGCCAAAGATGGCTTGGATTCTAGCACGCATTAGTCTTTCTAGAATGAAAAGAATTATTAGCTTAAACAACAGGAGGACCCCAGATTTGGTACAGACAAGCTAGTCTATTTCACTTAAAGTATTAGTGCTGCAGATAGTTCTTTGTTAACAATGACAATTGGCACTGAACTGGAATTGCACTAAGTAACATAATTATATAGTGTGATGTCATGTGACCACACCATTTAGCAATACAGTTCCAGTTGCCGTTGCTAAGCAAACACTGTGCAAGTTGTTAAGTGAGGACATCATATACCGCTTCCTGCTGGATACCCATTGACTGTTTATGGGAAGCTAGCAGGGAACATCGGAAATTGCCATCATGTGATTGCAGCCTACTGTGATGCTGAAATTGTGAGCCAGACACTGATCACTGTCATGTAATCATAGGGATATTGAGAGGGCCAGAACTGATGATCAATCATAAATACTGTTTGTTGAGCACTTTCACAAGTTCCAGAAGTAGTGGTTAAACACCTGTACTTGGAAAGAAGCAGCTCCTCATAATTTGGCACAACATAGATCACACAATGGGGCGTAAGCATAATGTGGTACGTTGATTTTTAAAACAATTAAACAAGGACAGGCTGAATGTCTGTAAGGTAGTCCTCGACTTATGACTACAATTGAGCCCAACATTTCTGTTGCTAGGTGAGACATTGATTAAGTGAATTTTGCCCTCTTTTACAACCTTTCTTGCCACAGTTGTTAAGTGAATCACTGCAGTTGTTAAGCTAGTAACACGGTTGTTAAATGAATCTGGCTTTCCCATCATAGCATTTTGCTCCTTATATTTGCCAAAATCTTGACATCGTATGGGTGTGTAAAAATCTTGACCTCGTATGGGTGTGTATTGTGGTGACTGGTGCAATGTCTAGCCTTGTTATCTGGGATTAGTGTTCACATGTGAACGCTGATGAAATGGATTGTGGGCTTGATCCTTGCTCTCCTGGCATTTTAGGGAACCCAGCAATTAAAAGTAATGAAGTTTAATATGTTATGTGAAAATAACTGATAAATCTTTAAGTGGCCTGGTGAAGCATATTGGGTGGATGGGATAGAGAGTGCTGGATAGAAGAAACTGGAGGCATATCTGATTCTTGGGATTCTAAGTTCTTTGCCCATGGCAGCTCTCATACTGGACACTACAATAGTGGATTCAGAGAAAAATGAGAAGTGGGTCAAGAGGAAAACTTAAGCAGCCATCAACTTCTTTTTTCCCAAATACTTTTCTTGCTATTTTCCCAAGCTCTGCCGTGCATGTCTAATCTAAAGCTGCATGAAAGCTGAAGTAAAGAAGTGTTTTCATGGTATATTTCCCTGTTATCTCTGGAATATGGTTATGGGCTAGAACCCAGAAGGCCCACCTTAGGCACAAAACCAGCTGAGTGACCATTTGCCAGCCTCTCTCTTTCAGCCTTAGGAAGGTGGTGATGGTAAACTTCTTTCAAAAAAACTTGCCAAAGAAAACCACAGGGACTTATCCAAGAAGTTGCCAGGAGTCGGAACTGACTTAAAGACACCTAGATAGATAGACAGACAGACAGCAGTAAGGAAGGGAGGTTGACAAACATCAATTGCCTTGCCCCACCTAAATGGAAATGCTTTGTACTGACAAAGATATTGTTGGGGTAGCTATATCAAATTGTCTGCCTCTGATTTAACCAATTGCAAATAATTATTTGAGCACTCTTAGTATCTGTTTTCAGATCTGACAAACATTCAACGTACATGAGCCTTTTTTAAGGGAGCAGCAGATTCTTACATTTAGAGACCTGCTTCCACATGGGCTATTTTATTCTTTTGGTTAGTATGCTTTCCCCTCCCTCATACATCGCTAGGTCCATATCTAGACCAGTAGGAGGCATTTGGTTTCTTTTGCCTCTTTCTTAGTAAGTTTAGTGATATTGTGTGTGTTTTTTTAACTGTAGGACGGAACTTCCTATCAAAGCTATGCTTAATTACTGGCCAGTCTTGCTCTGAAAGAAAGCAGATGATATAGACCAGGGGTCTCCAACCTTGGCAACTTTAAGACTTGTGGACTTCAACACCCAGAATTTCTCAGCCAGCTTTGCCAAGGTTGGAGACCTCTGCTATAGACAATAGGTCTGCTGTTGAATCTTCCTCATATTAAAGAAATGATAACTTAAAACTGCTGAATTACAAAAGTTTTCTTTTTTCATTTCCAAAGCTACCAAGAAACAAAGATTTATGCAAGCATTTAAACTGTGAAACTGATTACTGTGAAAGATGGTGATCCGTCTCTCTTTTGCTTGATGTGCTCAAGCAGAGGCTGGGCACCCTCTGCCATGTATTCTTTCCTTTGGATTCCTGCCTTTGAGGCATAACGGAACTGACAGGGATCTAGACCAGTACATTCCAGTAGTAAAGGCTATAATGTGTTTATTCTAGGCTACTGAATTTGTGTACGGGAGTGTTTGTGTGTGTGTGTGTGCACTTGTTTTAGCACAGAAAGATGTGGATGTTGGGGTGGATTAAGCCTGTATAAGCAAGCAATTGACAAACATGTTGACTTCAGGCCAGCTTCTGAATAGTATGACACCTGCCAATGGTGTCAGGACAGGAGATGAAAGCGAGAAACTTCCTGGTGAAAAACAGTAAAATATTGGGAGCATTGAGGTCCATTTTTTGGTCTGTCTCTTTTTAAATATTTTAATTTTTCCTGTTAAAAGTAATATTTTAGAGAAGATTTGAAGGCTGCGATATGCATAAATCCCAAGGTTTTCTCAGTCCTTACCTTGTAGAAATAATTTAAAAGGTAGAAGAGGCACATTGGTTTGATTCATAGGTAGGCATAATTTTTGCTATAGCATTCTCTGCTATACAAAAGAATGTACAGTTTAATTTAGAAATTTATTAAGCAAGAAACTTTCTTGATTTGGTACAATTTTGGAATTACCTTAGATTGGTATTCCATACACTTACTTGAGAATAAGCCTCACTGAATAGAAATAAATAGGAATAGCAAATTTATCAAATACCACTAGTGTATAAAATCCATTTATGAGCAACAAGGAGGAATTAGGTGAACTCTTTAAAATGTGGCTATTAATCTATACTCTAATAGGAAAGAAAGCAAACTTATTCTGGGAGGAATTTCTTCTCTTACAGTTACAAAAAGTTTGGCAGGAGCTCTTGTGAATTTATTTTCTTGGCCATAATTCTGTGTAGTCTAATATCTGTCTGTAAAGAGTTAATACAGAAGAAAGGGTGATTTGCTAACTATTCTTGGTTCCCAAAGAATTTGTTAGCTTCCAAAGGGAGGATTACCATTTTGCCCCCAATCTCACAAGTGGCTTATTCTTATGGTTCTAGGCTTCTTGATGAACTGCCTGATTCAGTAACAAGGTGGGCTCCTGCAGGAGAAAACTGCGGTAAGTGTAAACACATGTGAGCATTATTATATTTCTCCCTTGAGGATGGCCACTCAAATTGCCTAGTTTATGACTCCAAATGGCCAATATTTCTATTTTAAACTTGGCTTGAAAATGCTGAAAGGTGCACCTTCACAGTGGTAGAGGAGAAAAGGATATGCTTCTGTTTCCTCCAAGCTTACAAAGCTATGGATCTGGTCAAAATCTTTTTCCCTGACTTTCCTGCTTTTGTCGTCAGCATACTGCAATGCCTTGTAGAGCAGGGGTGTCAAACTCAATTTCATTGAGGGCCGCATCAGGGTTGTGTTTGACCTCTCGGACAGGGTGGTTGTGGCCAGAGTGGGTGTAGCCAGCTCGACATCACTCTGGTCAGGGGTACCTGTGGCCCGAGTGCTGTGCCAGCGAAAATGGAGCTCGGGAGGGCCACACGTGAATCCAGCCTGCAGGCCTTGAGTTTAACACTCCTTTTCTAGAACTACCATGAATGAAAAGAGTCTCTTACGCCTTTCATAAAAGTGAACTATACTTGATATTTGGCCTTGATATTTGGTCACCTGAAGTCAAGTTGATTTAGTGTTTTTCTAAAAGAAAAGAGTGGTGTGTACTTTATAGACATGCCATAGAGATGCCTCTTTCAGTGAGAGATAAAGGAATAGATGGCTAATGTTATTTTTTTTGTAAAATACCAAAATCACACAATAGGTAGCTGATTATGGTTTTGAAAGGAACTTAGAAACAAGTGGATACTGAATATCATATTTATTCTTGTCTTGTTAAAGAACAGTGTTGCTGCTAGGTTGCTATCTTGCTTCTGTTTGTTCAATTTAACTTGCTCTATGATTCTGAGACAAAATGTTCACACAAGAAGTTAAAATGCAATAATTATATAGTATATACCAGCACACTGTTCAGTTTGGCAAAACCTAAAATATTTTGTTAAAGACATTTAAAGCTAATTTGGAAAGAATGATTCTGCAAAATGTATGTTGCTGCAAAATATATATGTTATTTAAGAGCACTTTTATATTTCCTAATGATTGCCAGCATGGAATTTGCCTTTCTTTGTAGGAGATGAAAACTGGTTCAGTATTGATACTGAGCATCCATCACAATCACAAAGCCAGTTTCCAATCACCTGCCTAAAATCCCATCAACCTGCATGTGATAATGGGTGGGGTTTTTTTGGTCCCATAAATGTATAGTGAATAGCATTTACCAAGACATGTCTACTTCCTTAAAGTTATTTGTTAGGAAAACTTTCTTTAATGCAGTTTTAAAATATTAAATAAATCACTATGAGTACATATGCTATTTTAATGCCAATTCCCCTTGCTGGAAACTCTTGAATAATCTGTTTTAAGTGGCTTGAATTATTTGGTGTAATCAGCAAAATTAGCCACCTCTGGATTATGAACAGCAGTGGCATCAGTACTTGGTAATTCAAGTAAACAATGTCCATTGCAATCTCCTTTAGAAGAGACTTGTTGACACTTTTAGAAGAACCGGAACCTAGTGGTATTGTTTCTATAAAAACAATTATTTTTCAGCAAGGTTTGTCCTATTGCCTTGAAAAGTTTTGCTAATGTTTCTAATAGTTCACTTGAAACAAATATTAAACTAAGCAGCCTATCACTTCTTACATTGCTCCCTAAAACCATTAACTATGGTACTTTCCCTGGATTAAAGATGAATTTTCCTCTAGTACTTTTTCTAATAGAGGTTGATTTAAGGACATGTAATACTGTTAAGAGATCAGCATTTATACATTTTGACTTGTCTGTGGCTGAATACCATCTGGTCCTGTCAACTGAATTTCAAGGAACTATTCAAGGAACTATTTATGTCACTATTTCAGAGTTTCTATGTGTATTAATTCAAATATGAATATTGTCATACATTTCCAGGATAATTCATTTAGTTTCTCTGCAGTGTCTTGATAATTTTTTCATGTCCCTGTCTCCTTTACTACTCAACCGTTTATAACTTCATTAGAAGGTATTTCTATAATTTTAATCATTAATGCTTAGTCCAAATTGGCCCACAATTATTATGTTGTTTGTTGTAACCCATATTATGTCCTTGCATGCCTTCTGAGTTTATATGCCATTCTCTTGTTTTTTTACAAAGGATTTTTTTTTTTTTACTATTAGCTTGTTTGATGCTTCACATAAACTACTTTGGTGGTTTTTTTGGGCTTGATAATATTATCTAAGTTGTGGTACACATTCTAGCAGGGTTTCCGGTTATAAGTTTGAATAACTGCAAGCATTCTGGAGAGATGGTAGCCTTTCATTTATTTTTATTTTTTTGACAAGTTTCTTACATTGGACTTCCCTATTTGACAAACCCGTTTCCATTTGATTTACTAATAAAAGGATTAAGATGACCTCAGGTTGATCCATTTTTGATGACTAGGCAGGTTTTTTTTTTTAACGATTATATTGATGTAATTTCTCATTGCCTTTAGGATTTTTTAAAACTTCCAATAAGACTACAATTCTCTGGGTAGTCTTCTCTCCAAGCACTAAGCAGGGCTGAGTCTAGATAACCTTTTTAACCCAGGAAGATTGGTCAGGTGCTGCCGTTGGCTGAGACCTTATTTCATCTTTTGGATCTCATTAGGCTTTATATCTCGTTCCCCTTTGTTCAATGAATAACTGTATGAAGACAATTGTTCTGGATATCCCCTTTATTAGATGTGGAATGCACATTTTGCAATTTTCTGGGAAGATTACTATTTCCACTTTACATAAAATATCTCATTTTTTAATGTAACATTCAGATAATCCTAACATTTTTGGTGGGTTGTTTGTTTGAAAAGACTTGCAATATAACCCTGAGTGGCTCACAAAAATATAATAGTTTATTTATAATCCACTTTTGGAATTTGTTCTTAAATCGGGGAAAAACACCCATGCTACAGGTGTAATAGCAGCCACATCAATTGCATTTTTGAATGTTAATACTACAAAAATGCAAGGAAGTCAAGAGATTATAAGGCAAGTTATAAGAAGACAGAGATAGCACGACTTGTACCTTGGATCAAATAGCCTCGACTGCAAATTGTGAATGTTTATTTTCTTTACACTGATGAACTTGTCTCCAATTCTTCAATATGCTTGTCTCCAATTCTTCTCAATTAGGTTAAGATACTAAGTAAAGGGTTTGCTCATATATACTCACCTTTATTTTAAAGGTATACATTTGCGTTTTCTATCCGTACCCCATCTTTTTTTCTTTTCAAATATATATTCAGATATATCCTCCTAGAATAAAATCTGAAATTCAGTATTACGAGCTCTATGCTCTGAGTTTGTACTTCATCCATATTTAAATGTTCATGTTACATGGCATGAAATAAACTGGTGTGTTTGTATTTATTAGTAGTCTTGTAAAAACATCAACTTTTTCAGCTACTCATTCCAAACTGTCAAGTAACTACATTAAGCTAATGCACCTTTAATTGGTCAATAGAATGAACTTAAGTGAGCCATGATGTAACCAGTGGTTATAGTGACATGAAAAGCAATATAAACTTTGCATTATTTCTTTGAATTTTTGAAGATGCCTGATAAAATATGTGTATTTTGTACAATGGAAAAATCTATAGTTGTCACCAAGGCATTTGATTAGACAATGTTGAAAGTAGAATGAGGGACTAGAGAGATACATACCTTAATCTAGTAAATACTTGTATGATTAAAATTAGATTATTTGTGTGTGTTAACTGGTCTGTTATTTTTTTTTCCAGGTGAAATAGTCAGATTTTTAAAAAATGTCTCTAATTTAAGATATGATGAAAAACCTGAATATGAAATATTGAGGAAAATCCTTTTGAATGGCCTGGAACAAAAAGGAATTTGTTACAAGGAGACACTGGATTTAACCTCTGTTCAAACCTCTCTAAATGAATGCACAATTCACCACAGGAAAGTAAGTAATGAAACAATAAAGGTCAAGTCTAAATAAATAAGAGGTAATACATCTTGTAAGGATCAGTTAATTTTAAATCAAATTTAATATTTGGGGAAATTAAACTTGTGGAAGGAGTGTATGAGATGTCTTTTTCAAATTATTCTTTTTAATTGCTGAATTGAAAATGTGATAACTTTTGAGGGAAATGGAAGAAAGAAAAAAACAATAGAAGTAAGGATCAAAGAGATCCCTGATATGTCCTTAGCAGTTAACAGAACCCGATTCAAAAGCTACATAGGACCAAAAGGACCAGGTTTGTACATAGATTGAAGATCTCCATGAAATATCAAATTAGACTAGACTGGAGGAGAGGGAACAATTCCAGAAGGCGGCAGTAACCAATTATGCTTTCGGAGGAACTGCATCAATATTTCCATGAAGCCATTCAATACTAAGCTTGCTTTACAGGAGTTTCACCTTGGAAGAGCTTCGGATTATTGCTAGAGAGAGATTAAGATGCTGAGCATTTGTTAATCCAGACACTTGGAGTAAAAAAAAGACTCAGTGGCATCTAAGTAAACTGTAAAGTAGATTGTGCTACATTTTTAAGCATTAGTTTCTGATTTAAGGTGTGGAACAAGCATTGTTCAGTGTTAAAGTGCTAAACCTTCTGAATAGATAATCTAGTACATTATTAAACTTTGACATTTTCTTGGATTGGTTCCAAAACAGAAAGTTAGTCAAGTTGGGGGATATTGTCTTCCTTGGAGCAGATATGTTTAATTTCATTTTCTTTCTGCATAATATAGTTTGTATTCTGTGGTATTTGTGAATCATCATGAACTTTCCACAGACCATATTTAAAGCAGTTACTTTTTATTGTTCCAAATATTTCATGTTCTCGATCACTAGCACCAACCTCGAGATTTTATTTTTTGGCCATATTTTCATTCTTGCCTTCCAAAAGCTCTATACTTGGATTATGATATGTGTTTCAATATAAATTAACTGTGATACCATAGTGCTCCTTATTTTTGTTATTGGAAACTTACAGTAATAGTAGTAGTAGTAATGCAGTAACAAATCTTTATTATTAATCTTGAATTAATATGATTAACAGCATTTCCCAACCCCAATTAAAAACATGAGATGGTTGTCTCTTGCCATATGGATAAGTCTGAAGTCTTTGTTGATGAGTATTCATTAAGGCAAGGTCAAGATGTCATTCAGTTTTAATATCCCTAGTGAACTTTGGACTGTCACAATAATATGTTAGTCAAAAAATGTGGGATGCAAACTAAAGTGACTGATCGGTTGTAAGATAAATGGTGATCCAAATCTTAGTGCACAGATGGTTTTGATTTGCTGAGTTTTGTAGCTGTTGCAACTGAAGACATAAAATAGCAGCCTAGTCATAAATTAGCTCTTTGGAAGCCAAACCTTGGCACCAAAGCTTTACAACCTTCAATTAGTAGCAAAAGAAGTATTTGAATGACTCTAGTATTGACATTGGTAGGTCTGCATAGTAATCATTCCTAATAGAAGAGAATCTCTGTTTGAGGGGCTTTTGCATGGCTAATTAACTACCACTGAGAATATGTAATTTTTTCATGATCTCCCGATTGTCACCTTTCTCTCATGATACAATTACATTTTATTGTAGCAAGTGCCTTTGGAAACCCAATTGTCAACACTATTTACGTTGTGCAGAAAAGCAGAACAAAAGTTCATGTTTAATAAAAAGCCACTGGATTTTGATCTTGGTAATTGCCAAGACTTTTTTTTCCAGAGTTTTATAGACTTTGGTATTTTTTTCATCACTTTTTCCACAAAGCAAAAAGCCATTTCCTTGCTGCTGTGGTTGCCATTTAATCTAAATTAATTGGAGCAGCTTCTTTTTGTATCTGTGATTGGTACAATTTTCTAAAGTTAATTGAAATATGCACATTTTTAATTAAGAAATCTTTTTGACAAAGTTTACTTCTTCTTTCATCTGTAAACACAGATCTAAGTTATACTCAGTGATTCTATTAAAGCTATAGCAATATCCTTAATATTCTTAATAATTCTACTTTAAAAGCTCTTCTTAGACCATAATCCTCTGAAACAGTGTCCAAGGATTTATAGGAACTCCTCATAAAACGAAGCAGACTTCCATTCTCAGATTCAGCCTCCTGCCTCCTCATTCTTCTCCAAACTTTGGAAATCTAAAAGTTATAAAATGCCAGAAGAAAAACATCCAAAGATTCCCAAGTCTTATCAGTTTTCTCATGTCTAGGACTTGGGAGAAAATTTAGACCAATTTGCCTGCAATACTTATTTTAAATATCAGAAAATACTTTAACACCATTAAGTGATCCTCATCACTTTACAATAGCTTCTACCAGTAAAAAGACACAGCCTGCATAAATGAAGTGTTGTGATATAGGTTGTAATTGGATATGGATATATACGCACACATACACACACTAAGTATAGAAAAACTATCAATTACTAAGACTCACTTGATAGTGAAATTGGCATTGTATAAACTTGATTAACGAATAATAAAATAAATAAATTAGTGGTGGATTTGGCTGGGAAGAAGGAATGGAATTCTAGCCAGAGGTTGTGGTCTGCAGACATCTTAGGCATGCCTGAGGAATTTTTTTTTCTTTGAGCTGCTTGTTTGTATGTCACAATACACCTGCTTTTAAAGCAGTATTTTGTTTCAGTTTGTGCTTTTGCCATGCAAGATTGCAGTGGTGAGGGGGTTTCAGAGAAACAAACTTAACCTCATCTGTTACAATTATTTGCAACAACAATTATATTAATAAAATATTATAGTCATGTGTGTGAGGAGGTGCAACATATATTCTGTGCTGGTATAAGGCAGTAAAACTAAAGGTCAGGAAGGGGGTGCAGAAAAGAGCATTAACTTATCCCAGTTGTAATAACTATATGATTTCAATATAGGAATGGGTTATCATGTTTATGTTAGGCAATGATTAATCTAAAAATGGAAAACTTACTTTCTGTGGGTTAGCTTAAAGCCTGCCTCAGGTTAGTGTTGACTCAGTGGCTAAGACACTGAGCTTGTCGATCAGAAAGATCGGCGGTTCGAATCCCTAGTATAGGTTTCCTGTGTGAGCAGGGGGTTGGACTAGATGACCTCCAAGGTCCCTTCCAACTCTGTTACTGTTAAATCTTGATATGAAAATGGGGCATTGGGTTTGCTGTTTTCAAGTACATATAAACCTCATGACAAAAAAATGTCAATTGTCACAGCTTCTGTTACTACGTGTTGCTAAAAACAAGCCTATTTTCAAAAGAAAGCTTCCACTAATTCCAAATTTTATATGTGGGGGTCTATTCTTAGTCAGTTTTTACCAATGCAATTGTTTCAGATCTGTTCAAATAGAGAACAAGAGATCTGCAATTCAGATTTGGGATTGAAGTAGGACAAATAATCTTCCATACTAAAGTATTGTAACATTGAATAATTTATATAATAACAATAATTTTGCACCAGGTGTATTTTACGTTATTTACTTGATATGTCATATATGATAGAAAATACAATATAATCCATTTTGTCCTATCCATAACATACAAAAAAGATGGAAGATGATGCTTCATATTCCAAATATGGAGCTAGCAGAAGCAGAGATTTAATAATATTGGCAAGAGTTTATACAAAGTAATTATTCCTTTAGTTTGTTATATATGTCTGGTGTTTGTCATAATACAGTAAATCCTTGATTAAACAAATAAAGACACAGGGTTGCTTCAAAGCTGAATATTTGCTAAATGATGAATGGGATTTTTCTAGCCTAGAAACACTTATATGAAAGAAAAACATCTTTACCGATAGCAGTGAATTATTGCCTCAAGTCATTCAATTTTGGCAAAACTCAGATTCTGGATATCTACCAGTTACATTAAAATTAGGCTTGTATTGGTGTGCTGAAAAATATGGGGATTGATACCTATTTAGATAATTTTAAAATCTCTGGCTTGGAGTATCTTTTTGTTAAAAAAGACTGGCATAAAAAAGAACACATACTCATTGCCCAATTAAAACGTTCCTTTTCCCCTGGTATTTGGAACAAAATTTTAAATCTATTTTGTAAAAATAGATTTAAAGAGATGAGAAATCTTTGCCCATTTTTTGGCAAATAATTCAAAACTCTTTGAGTGGAATACTGGAATTGGAGATAAACATTTAAGTGTGTGCTTCATCCAGTGCATTTTATTTGATGGTTTTAGTGCATTGCCAATGCATCCTACTTTATAACTCTTACTCCATCTAAACATTGGTATAATTTGCTAATCTTTCCCATTCCTTTTGCTGTTACTGCTCTTTTCTAGGTTGCACAGCACAAATGCATTTTGCAGCTGTTCGGATTTAAATTCAAACAGCCTCCTGATGCATGTAAACCAACAGCTTTAATGTAATAGGAAATTTTAAAGGAAGTGGCATAAGGAAATAAAGAGATATTGCCTATCAATGTTATAGATAGATTACATTTAAAAGCTTAGAAAAATCTTTAGTATTTTCTCATTTGTGATACTGAAATTAAAATACAGTATGTTAGTTATTGACAAACTTGGTTTCACCTCTACTAAAGGTTACTAACAGTCACCTCGATTTCTCTAAAAAAATACTGAAACAATTTTTTTTTAAAGTAATGCTGCCTTAGGAAAGCAAATTGTAATAATCTTAAATAGCTGCTAATTTCATAAAATTGGTCTATTCCTTGCATGGCTGCATTAATGTTAGCAATGCTTTTTCTAGTATTGTGCATGATCTATTTCATGTTAGGACTCACTCAAGGTCTTTTAACATAAAACTAACTCAGTGGATGAAGGCTGCAGCAGTACTGTATCATTTCATGGATTGCACTCAGGATGGCTTAATTTGTACATTTAATAGGCTCATTTGCTGATGCCGACACTGAAGCAAGTTAAAGGACAAGAAAGCCAACTAGAGAACAAGGAGTTTTTTAATCTTAGAAAAGCCACTGCGCAAATGAAAAGTAGCCAAATACAAGATAAGCCAGAACTGGTTAGATTGAATAAGTTTACTCAAGCTTCAATGGTGAGTTTATTATGTTGCATTAAATTGTTTGTTAAAACCTTGTTTTTTTCATTTTACTTTTTTTCTAAAAGAACATGAAGTATAGATGATAAATGGAAATCAAGTATGTATTTGTCTTGAAATAGATACTTTCCATGAATATGGGAATATTGCTAGAAATTACTATTAAACAAATAATATGGTTAATGCCCCAGACAGATGTTACCAGGGTTAACAAACCATTAAGAACAAATATTCTGTTCCATTATAATTAGTATGGTGTTTTCTAAATTTAAAGGCTTCCAGATTTTTACTCAAATCTTCTAAAATTTAAAAACTTCATTATATATTTATTACTCAGTGCAAGATTAAGACAACCGAGCCTGAATTCATATTGCCCATATAGTAAAGTCCCTACAATTGTAAATATTTAATATTTCAGTAGTGTGACTCATAAACTAAAACTAGTGGGTACCTAGGGTATTTAAAGGATATTTAAATACAATGGGTATTATGCCGTGCTTCAAACACTACGCATTTGGAAAATTGTAATTTTCCGTGATTATATAAACTAAAAATGGTCTGCAAGAAATAAATGGAAATGTTTGATTTGCATGTGGTTAGGAATGGGAACAGTCCTTAGACTTGTATGCTCTCCACACTTTATAAAAGTTGACATGTTAGTTTTCTAGTATATGATTATTCACAAAGTGCTTGTTTGAGACAAATTCCAATCTTGTCCAAGTGGAATAGCTATAACCCCCTAGCCACACTTTGCAGCAAAACATTCTTAACAGAAGACTCTTCAGATACATCTTTTTGATCATTCCACTTTATTGTTTTAAAAAAAGAAAATGATGTAGTTACTATTTTTAGTTAGCTTTGGTAATATAAGGGAAGAACAAAGGGGAAAATACTTAGACAACCGCTCTAGCAACGAAGTACTGAACACTTGCTCTTAGACAAATTGCCACTAGTGATGTTTTGCCTTTTTTTTCAGGACTATGTAAAATCATTGCCCTGGACAGATTCCTGCAGTTCTTTCCAGAATGTTGAAGAAAATTGTAGAGAAAATGGAATCACATATTCAGCAGTCCATCGACCAGAACGTGTTCAAAGTCTGACTAGCTGTTACATATGCTGTCCCTCTCAGATTGGGATGCATAGAAAACTGTTTCAGTATATTGTGGCCATTGTTGTACTTGTCGTCTTAATAATGCTGTCTCTCTATTTTCTTTGATACCTTTCCCAGTAAGTGCTCACGAAATGCAGTTATCCATTTGTATTCAGATTTTCTTAGTAGATATTTTCAGTGTGATTTGCTGGAATAAATTTGTTTCCAAAGCAAAGTTATCTTATGTACAGATTAATATATAAATTTGCTTACAATATTTTCCAGTATGTTACAGATTTTAAACATTTGAAATATACACCATTCCAAGTTTAATGCTTTGTATACTGGGATGCACTATAAGCCTATAATGAAGTGTCCCATGAATTGCAATTGTATTATTTTCAAATTTATTTGGAAGCATTTTTATTCATCTTTGCTTACCTTACTACAATATGGGCATTCACCAAATATGACATTAAAACTCTGTCGACTTGAAGGGAGCCCACGTAACCACTGGAGAGTAAAACAAGGTGTTATTTGCTGCATTTGAAGATAGAAGATAGCTATGAAAATGTTGCAAACAGGATAAGCATCTCTCCTGTTCAAGGCTTTAAATCAAGAGTAAATTCTGATCCAACATATGTCTACGTCTGTGTCTGTCTGTCTGTCTGTCTCTCTCTCTCTCTCTCACACACACACACAGTGTGTTATCTTTGGGAGTGAAGTTGATTTGCTTAAGAGAACCAATTCTGATACTTTGGTTATATTTAGGGTTACATTTGTTTTAAAAACAATTCTAAGACTCATCTAAAGGTAGAATTTGCAATAATTATTACTTAAAAGATTGAGAAATAAAATCAATAGCAAACAACGATGGATAACAGTGAGCAATAATATTCTATATCAGTATATATTGTTGTTGTAAAAATTTACTTGTTCTCTATTAAGCAATTAGATTCCCCTTAGTTTTAAAGTAGTACAGCTACTGCATGGAGTTAAATGCCTAGAACAAAAACAATATTGAATGCTTATGATAATCATACCTCATATAAACAAACTTGATGAAAAGATTGGCCACAATGAGAGTCATCACAAACCTGGTCTGGAATAGCCCCATCCAGACGATAAGCATAGCAAATACCACAATCCATAGAGAAGTCCTTAAAAATATAAAATAGAACTGTATTAGTGAGATGGCTGGGTTTAGTACATGCACTGCACCCAAACCAAAGTTCATCCAGGATTTATGAAAAACACAAATACCAAAGGTTATACAATACACTAAAACAAACCAAATTACATGATGGTTCAACAGCATTTCTAAAGTTCAGCAATTATGTCAAGTTGTAATATATGTTAATATTTTCTTTTTAAAAAATCATGTATCTTGACATTAATTTTATCATTTATATAGCACTGTACAGTATAACTTAAGAGTTTATGAGGCAAACTGGTTACTTATAATTGTGTTTTCAAGTAGCCATCTCTGAATTTATATACATGAATTATACATTTGCACGCAGCCTGTTTACATCCTCTATGGCTTATGCAATGTTTTTATAGGAGTCCTGCCCTATGCATAGCATTCATAACTAGTCATGCCTCTGCTGAATCTCTTCCTATCTAAAACTGACAGTGAAATATGAGAGGAACACCGAGATCTCCAAGTATCAAATGGGGAAGGATATCAGTTATCCCACCCACCCTGCTTTCCCTGATGCCACCATTAAATGTTATGTGCACATGGTGTTTCTCCTGAGTGGGGAAAACCCTGGGAGACTCCCACCTAGCTTGGTCCATAAAAGAGGCAAACAAGCAGGAAAAAGCTTTGCAAAGCCAAAAACAGCCCACATAGGAGAAAAGAGCTTAGTAATATAGTACTAAACTGTATTAGGGCTTAGTACTGCATTCCAATGCCAGAGAGGCTTCCAAACAAGCCTCCGTGCTTGGCCAGTGAAACTTGGCTGGGCTTTTGCCCCAACCAGATGGTCATCAGGAGATTGTAGACATCTTTCGAGAAGCCAGCCGCCTGCATGCAGCTTCCCCAAACCTTTCCATTACTTAATCTCCTTCCTCTGCCAGAAACCCAATTTCTTCAATAAAAAGTGGGAGGAGCAGACTTGAACTCCCCTCCCCCCAATTAGATGTTGAAATAACCACTTAATTTGCTAAATTAAGTGCTTGCCCGGAAAGAGGGTGACAAAGTCTCTTAAGTTATTTACCTTGATGATTCACTGCTAGACTGAAGAACAGAGGAAACAAAAAATCTTTCTGAAAAGTTGTTTGCCTTGAGGAGCCAAAGAAAAAGTTCAGCTCTAAAGAAAAAGCAGTTAAAGCACAAACATGCACCAAGTAAGTGGCCCCAGCAGAAGCTGAGTCACATAGGGAGCAACAAGCTTTCTAAAGTTTTCCAAGTCCTTGGTCATGACACAAGGACTAGGTACCTGTATTCATAAATTAACTGAAGAAAGGAATGCTCTTCCAATGACTTCATCCCTCTGAGAACAGACAGAACAGAGCTCCAGACAATATTATTGGATAAAAGTGGAAAGCTTCTTCCAAGATAAGATAGTTCCCCTGAAAAATTCTTAAAAGGCAATTCTAATGGTCACATGTGTACTGAAGTTCCCATAATAGAGAAGACATTATTCCTTACTTAGCTTGTATCAAAAGTTTGATGATTGAAACTATTTATTTGGGAAATGCTAAGAAAAAGACCCTGAAAAGCCAAAAACAGTCACTGGATACTGTTTATTAATTCAAATCTATAGAGCTGCCCATCTATACAGCTTTAGAGGAAAGGCTCTAAAGCTGGGAAAGATAGAAGACACACACACACACACACAAAGTTGACCAGCAGCAAGGCAGATAGTTATAGAGGCAATGAATGCAGCATTGGATGATCTGAATAACCAGGTTGGAGACAAATTGTTATGGAGAAAATCTATGAGTTGACAAAGATTGAAGGCACATACTGAAAAAAGAAATTTCTGAAACATGGTAAGGAATTTATTCCCAAAAATGGATTATAGATGGGAGAAACTCTTGTGCCAACCCCATTTTGTGCTGTATCTTATCTGATTCCAAAAGGATGCTTCAGAATTTAGGGGTGTGAACAAAAGAGCTGCCTGCAATTTTTTAAAGCAGTTACACCTTTTCCCAGAATCAAAGGGGTGGCTGCCATAGTGACCAAACAACCCTACAAACACAGATCCTTTAAGGAGCTGCAGCCTAGTATAATATTTTTTTCTACATGTACTCCACTTTTTAATCTGATCTGAACCACCACAAAGTTCATTTTGTAAATACCTGGCAGTCCTTGCAAGAGTCTAGGTTGTATCCATTGGGGGAACATTTGCTATGGAATGGAACCTTCAAGGTCATATGTGAATGGAGTCAATAACCTATATCCCATAATCCCTCGCACATGAAACAAAGATATATAATTGTTTTGAAATAGAACAAAGTGAAGGAAAAGGAAAATTTCTAAAAGAATCAATAATTATTTCTAAAAGTGAAGGTACTATTACTATGTTGGTGGAAAATAAAAGTAAAGGGATTAAAGGAAGCATGCCTTATTGTGCATGTCTCACATGGGACGGAACTCCTACCAGGAAATCCCATTAAGTTCTAGATTGTTCTGATCGGGCTCTTGTCTTATCCCATGTGAGATAATCACAGAGCTACAATGAAGAACTAGTCTTAAACTTAATTGGTTAAAATACACATTACTGTTTCTAATTAATTGTGTCTTTTAAAGCAAGTTTAAATGTTTTAATCAGTATTTATAAAACTGGTATATGGTAGCCACCATTTTAGATGAGACAGTGTTTTTTTTCTAAGATAATAGATATATATGCATCACCAGAGGCCATCTAGAAATAAGTATTCTTTTTTCCCATTCAGTGTTTTATTTGTATGCAAATTTAACTTTTTGTATTCTTCTTTAATTAACTAAGATCTTTCAATCAGCTTATAGCTTTACGTTTTATCACTCACAGGATGATAAAAACAATGAGACCCAAGGCAGGATACATGGACAAATATTGCCTTTATGATATTCTACTACAGATTTTCTATTAGTAGACTGAAGATAGGAAATCATAGCATATAAAGATTCAAATGGAGCTTTGATTAATCTCAAGCAATTCCTTTCTCAACTGATCTTGATGTATACATCTTTTTATAGGAAAGGGCATTAGGTGATATGAAAGCTCTCAAATTACACTGACCTACCAATGTGTTATTGCAGAGTGTCACATATAATATGTGCAAGAGATTACAAATTCTTCATGAATAAACAACATCATAAAATGATACTGAGATATTCCAAAATTATACCTAGTCAGAGCATTTACAAACCCGACATTCTACGGGCAAGGAAGAAACCGTATCTTTCCTCATTTATTATTATTATTATTGTCATTCACTGTGAGCAAATACAAAGAATAAATCTGAATAGGAGGCCAACTCCAATAATTAAGATGCACTTTACCCTTAGAAATTTATGGATTTTTAAAGTCCACAGGCCTTCCTGCACAGCTACCCAACATAAATAGATCATATTTTATTTAGCCTGTTCTCAGAATTTTCCAAAATAGGAAAGAATAAAATGGGCAGTAAATGGATGGAAGAATATGAACTTCTTTCTCTGAGCTTAGTGCACTTTCCCACCTGGAACAGATTTTTAAAATATTTTTGTATTAAATATATTACATTTAAAATTAATTCTGATACCAAAAACCGTATATATATATATTGTTTGATATCAGAATTAATTTTAAATGTAATACATTTAATGCAAAAAATACAAAATAACCACATATACATACACAATTCCAAATCTCCTTGCAAGAATAGAGAAAATAGTCCCCATGTACAAGTCGACATCTTTTTAATCATCATTTGAAAAATAATTATTTCCAAGTATGTAGTATTCAAGCATGGTGAGCATAAAAAGTATGAGATAACTTACACTTTTTTCTAGAGCTTCTCGAGATGGGAAATCAATTTCTAAAATCTCTTTAAAATTTTTTAATAAACTATTTTCCGGGTTCCTAAAAAAGGAGGAAATACTATTATAATTATGTTAATTAAATTATGAACCAAACATATTTACAAGCAGGTATACTTACCACATATGTACATTGCTATTCAGCTTGATTTTCAACGGATTTACCACTGAAAACAAATTATGCACAAGTTTACATTTTTCACAAGAAAACATTATTTTTCAGAATATTTAATTCATGAAGGAGTGGTGGTTTTATAGTTCATAGTTGGCTGCTTAATTTTGCAGATAATGGACTTATGATCAAGAATGTCTTTTTCATTCATACACAACTTTTCTCATATTGAGTCACAAAGCAGCTGACTTCATAAGACAAGTTATAAATTAAATAATTAAGATAATAATGACATTTTCAATGAAAGGAATATTCTGCATGTGTTCTCAAATTCAAACCAAAGAACTGCACCACTATGTAATTTTAATGCATGTGCATCATGTATGTAACATATCTTCAATATGCATTTTTTTCAGAATCTCTACACAATGTTGTACATGTGAATATGAGAGTTAGTTTGAATAAATTGTTTTCATTTTCAAGGTTTTGCTGCTGCTTACATTAGCTATCAGTTTTGTTTCAGAATTATTTGGAGCTGAACTCATCAACATACACATAATGAAAATTTATATAAACAGATATGCACATCTGACATAGACTTAATAATGTGGCTCTAAAATTTCTCAATTTAGATATTTGACTAAAAAATAATTTGATCAAATTTCTGAAGGAATGCTTCCAACTTTATAATATCATTATGAATTTTACGTCCGTCTCAAAGAAAATTAGATAACTTCAGAACATTTCTGCATGAACTTAAGTGGCTTTTTCCAAATTAATTTGGAAACTCCCAAATTCGTACAACTTGTCCCAGAGCTTCACTCAACCAATCTGATTTGAATGGCTATTTTGCTTGAAGCCAAGTGACTTCTCCAAATTAACTGGAAATTGTCACTTTTTTCAAGGGTATATTTAGAGGAATGATTTGATCAAATCATCCCACTGAAGTTTGCACAATCCCACTAAAGAAGCACTTCTGGTCTTGATAAAACATCTAGGTAATTTAGTCTTCTCAATTCTGTGCACTTATTGCTGCCTTCACACAAGACCTGAATAATCAATTTGCTTTTGATCTGTCTAATGATAAAAGACAGACAGGAAAAGACAAATATCCCTGCATTAAAACAGAGCTCAAGTCTTCTACAATGGGAACAAGGGGCAAAAAAGGAAAAATGGCCCCATTAGAATAATAAGAACTGTCCCCTGAGAAAAACAATTTCGTGGATAAAGATTGAGAGAACTGTTTTGCATAGCTTACTTTTATTCCTATACGTGTGTGTGCTTTAAAAAATTAGATTCTTGTGGTTCACTAATGTGCTAATTTACAAATCAAGAATGCATTCACAGACCTCTCAACATTTATGACATAATTAATCTGCATTAAATGATGCCAAGAATCACTTCTTGCTTAAAAATATGTTAAGTGCCTTCCTGGGTCATATAAATCATTTAATGATCTAAACAAGTAGCAGATCCTGAGTGGCCTATATTCTGCCTATTTTTGATGCAGGCCCTAGTAATATATTTAGAAGGAGGAGAAAAAAAAGTAGTTCAGAATACTTGGAAGGATTATGGGTTTGACCTGAACACATATTTTAATAAGGATTTTGAATATTATATATCATATATTCCTTACATTGTCCATAAAAAGATATAAAAGAAAAGCGAGAGCCAGATCAATGATAAAGCCCTCTGGGAAGCCTTTGAAAAAAAACGTTTTCCAACTTACAAGGTCTACTTGAAAACTTGGAAAAAAAGTTTGATAAATTAACACTTTTAATTCAACCCAATGGCACTCAGACATAAGCAAATCAGTTAAACCCGACTTACAATCAGATGGATTGGAATCTAATTTGTTGCTGGCAGATTTGAAGAGAAAGGAGCCTGGTTTGAAAATTGCAGGCTGGTTAGAGAAAGGCATGAATTCAAAAGACCTAGACAAGGCAGAATTGATGAGTGATGGATTGGACTTTCTTAAGAAGATTAATGGAGATTGGGGAATGAATTTATTATATCCAATCAGAAAACAATTGACAAGAGATGTTGCATTTCAACTTGTAGGAAGATTCTTTGAACAACAAATGCTATGGAGTATCTGTGGAGATTCTCAATTATCCAGGTCGTAATTGTCTCAAAGGTGCTTTTTTCTTCAAAAGGCAACTGGACCGTTTTTTCCTTGAGGAGGAAGAAGAAAATTCTCTTGGATGTGAAGCGAAATGTTTTCTTCTTCTTCCTCATGGAAAAAACGGTCCAGTTGCCTTTTGAAGAAAAAAGTACCCCAAATGCTGTGGAAATATTTAAAGCAGAGATATATGACTTTGGGGAATTAGATACAATTGTTGGGAAAGATTCCAATTAAAACTTTTACGGTAAAGTTGTATCATTTAAGAATCAATTAAGGATATTTGATGCTAGATGGATCAGAGATGATTGTAGGGTAAACAGAGATGTTGAAGTTCATAATATTCTGAGACTGCTTTGCGGGGGGGGGGGAGGATATTATTATTGCTGAAATACATTTATCAGTATTCAACTGGGGGGATAATATATGTTTGTGTTTTTTATGCACATTTTTCCTTGTTTTGTATAGTTTTGCTTTGTTCTTGCATATTTTTTTCCTTTTGCTTGGAGTTTGTATTTTAACTTTGTGAATAAAAATTTAAAAAAAAAAAAAATCAAGAAAAGACCTGGACGTAGGAATTAAGCATAGTGGCAGGGAGCCATCCACTTCCCTCCAGTCATAATTATATTCCCAATGTTGTCCTGCAGTTCTATTATTACTGTGGCATGAGAAGTGATGTATAACACTTTATAAAACATGTTCTGCACATGACATGTCTGCTATTTTGCAGTTAAATGCATCCAAAACAGTGTAAATTGCTTTATATATTGAATGTTTAATGATTTTCTGAACAATATATAGAGAATTTTATAAAAATTATGCTGATGTTATTCTGTATTGCTTGCCTGAAACAAATATATTCAGTTTACCATACGTAGAGATTAATTTATACTAGCATAAAATATTAGACATTGTAATGTAAACCATCCTACCATGGTCAGCTCCAAGAAAGTAACACTCAGGAAGCATGGTAGGGTGCCTGGGATCTACCTCTATATTAAGTGAAATGTTGCTTCCTGAAACAGATAGATACACATTAAAGTATATAGCTATCCAGTCTATGTATTTTTTAAAAAAGGCATTATTCTTATTTCTACAAATGTTGTGCATAGTATACCAAAACTACAAGAATTACAATTCCACATTTGAATTCAAAATACTTATCTACCACTTCTAAATCTGTATGTGACAGTGACTAGATTTTAGTATCTTAGTATGTGACAAGTCCAGATTGACTTGACCTATCTACCTACTTCCTCCTTTTTATTTCTTAATATTGATTATTTGAAGTCATTTCTCAATTAGATCAACTAGACATATTTCAGCACATTTGAAATGCATGTATTTCTATAAAAATACAGTAATTAAATATAGTTAGTTCACGTATTCACAAAAATTACATGTGGGGGTATATTAGGAAACTTTTCCTTCTGTACTATATAGCTGATCTGAAAATGTAGCAAGTATGGTATATGTATATGTCTTCCAAAATTAAAGTTTTCCTGAAAATAATAGTTGTAGCTTAGTTTCAGTGGACTAGAGGGGATAAAACTTGTCCAACCAATACAGGAGTGGGCAGTTGTTTGATTGGATAACTACTTTGTTTCTATAACCTTTTTTTTTTTTAAAGACACATCCCACAAAAAAAGTAGAATATAAACCAGCTGGAAGTTATGACCCAGTTTGAGAAACTGTGTAAACAATTGTTATTACTATTAGGATTACTAACTATACATAATACATAAAACATAATACCAGGGAGAATGAGAGGTTTCTTCCTCAGTGAAGTCATAATCTAAATTTTGATGTTATGTCTAACAGGAGAAAAAAGGTCCTTTTGTAGAAACATGACTTCTTAAAGTTTTGTTTAACCCTTAACCACTAAAGTCCCTAAGCAGTTGTCTTTTTTAATTCCTACCAATTGCAATCCTTCGCCTTGTGGAGCTCCTTGTGGGTTTCTCTGGCTCAAGGACCCAGGTCTTTTCATCAATTTCATCTAAAACATCCCAAAACTCCTTCAGTGATTCTAATGCTGCCAAGAACTGACTGTGAATGCTCAGTAAGGAACTCTAATATGGAAGGAAATATTGTAAGTGGCCTTTAAGAAAGCAATACAGAAGTACAGTTTATTAACTGTTTCAACTTTTTAAAATCCAGCACACCATTATAAAACACATATATATTACAATTATATATAATGCATACATGTATAATTATATATGTATATTACAATTAATCTTTTAATCCCTTTTTAAAAACATTCACTTTTTAAACCTCTTTTAAAATATTTCTTCTTTTTTACATTTAAACATAAAACTATTCATAGTACAATCATGTAAC
This sequence comes from Pantherophis guttatus, assembly GCF_059756535.1. Lineage (NCBI taxonomy): Eukaryota > Metazoa > Chordata > Lepidosauria > Squamata > Colubridae > Pantherophis > Pantherophis guttatus. The sequence goes on from NC_142063.1 coordinate 314,519,280, forward strand.
AAGTAGGTTCTTTTGTATTTAATGAAGAATCCCTGTGAATTAATAAGGAAGTAACTTGCAGCTTTATTTTTGCAAAGCACCTTAAAATTATTCACATGCAAAATTCCAAGTAATTTGAAATGCTAAAACAACTAAAAAATGTACTGCAAATCCAGTATGTCTCTATTTAAACATGTAACAATAATTGGAGCCTATTTTTTCTAATTTTTCCTCATGAAATCTAACACATTTCTAAATAAACAAGAGATTCTAAAATCCAGGATTAACCAGGGGAAATTGTATAGCATGCACATCTCCAAAACAGAGAACACCAAACTTTTCCCCCCAGTTACAACAGAAAGAAGCCTAGTGTTTTAGCAGTGGAATGTGTTTAATAAGCAAAGCAAAAATTATACTTTTATGAGGAATATACAAACATGGATCTTTTCATCCATTTTCTTCAAAATGTCAAAAAAAAAAAGTTATGGATGGTATAAAAATTGCTCAGGTGAGTTTTTAGGATTTTACACACTTGAAAATATTTTTAAAAGGAAGGACAGAGCTTGAGTAAGAACATGTTGGATTTATTCTCCCTGCTGTTATTAAATTATATTAAAGTGAGAAAGCACTTAAGCAGAAAAGTGTGAATACTGCCAATCTCAAAATGTAACGCTTATTATCTTTAAAAGCATTTTGTTACTTTTATAATACCTGAAGTGATATAATAGTGTCAGTCACTTAACCAGATCTTACAGCATAATATCTTCATCTTAAGTACTATTATTTCCAGTATTTTAATAATTTTCACACTGTCTTGGAATGTGATCTTTTGTGCTCTGATGACACTTAAATTAATAGCATAATTTTCTGGTACTTGCAACAGTTGCTTTCCATTTTGATTTTTTACATTTTCCTACCTCGTATACAGACAAATCCTTTTAATAGCCATTTTTATCTTTTTCTTTAGGGAATTCAAAGGAATTTTTAGTAAAAATAAAGAGACACCAAGGGATTAGAATTTTGAAATCCAATTAATTTTAATACTAATTGCAATTTTTCAGTGATGTTCCTTGAAAGGTAGCAAAATCTTAGAGTGATCTGCTCATCTGATCTTATTTGCATGTTTCATTGATGTTGTAGTTGCCTTTCCATATGCATAGCTGAATCTCTATGTTAAAAACATTTACACTACTTTGTCATGCAAATTATAAAGAATTTATTCCTAATTTTACACTTCAATTAGATTGTTTCTGTACATATTCCCTTTAAATAATTTACATGTGTCCCATGGCAAGAGATTCAATAATGAAATAGCCAATCTGGTGCCTCATGATTTTTAAGATAAGATTGTGTTATTTACTTAGCATATTTATAGTTACCCCGTAACTTTATATCAAGGCAGTGAATAAACTTTGATATACATTGTCCCTTCCACTCAAACTAATATGAAAATAACTATATGCATTTCTCTAAAACAGTAGTGCTAGTGAAGCTCTATTGAACACATTGTATTTTAAAATAAGGCACAGGAAGAGGAAAATCCACAAAATTTGGAGGTTAATTCTAGAAAAGGTATAGACATTTCATGAATTCTTAAGAGAAATGGAGTAGATTGCTAGAGTAGGATAAAGAACTTTTCTGTTCTTTTTCTACTTCAGGACATTCTGCTCCATTTAGTGTATCTGCATGCAGCCCAAAATTCTTTTCTCCAATAATTTCAGAGCACGCAGGATCCTATATCCACTTTTTTAAAAATTCCCCCCAAAGTTCTAAGGGCATATTTATTGGTAAGAGGAAGAAAATGTTCACCTGTATGTTAAACTCAATGGTAAGCAAATTTGAGAAACAGATTGGTTAAGGCATCAGACTAGAAACTGAGAAAGGTGAGCTCTAATCCTGCATTGGGCAAAAGCATACTGGGTGACCTTGGACCAGTGACTCTCTCTTAGCCCTAGGAAGAAAGCAAACCACTTCTGAAAAACTTTGCAAAGAAAACTTGTGGGAGCTTGTCCAGGCAGTCTTTGAGAATCAGACATGAATGAATAGAATGAGAGAGAAAAAACCAAAAAGTAATCCAAGGACAGAAATCTGAAGCAACCCTAACTCTTTTCTTAACATCCAATTCTTATTTTATGGAACATGAGACCTGGGAATCTTTAAAGAATGCTGCAAAAAACAATTGGGTTACAAGTGGAACATTACAAGAATGGAAGGGGGAAATTTGGCAGGAAGGTTTTTTTTCCCCCTATAAATGCAAAGATGATTAGAATAAGAGCAAGAGCTTCTGGAAGACAAACTATATTTAAATCTTAAAAAATAGTCTGAAGTTGCCATTTTTGAAACTGATTTTCAAAAATTTAGTTTTTATGAATGGTGATGGGACTTTGTTTCCTAAAAAAAATATGAAAAGCTGAAATAGATGCCCTGCTGGTCCCTTAAAAAACAACAACATTCATTTCCTCTTCTCCCTCACCATTATCTCTCGAGAGAAGTAACTGACATTAAACTATAACTGGTATTAAACAAAGCTATAGCAGCCACCACAGGATAGGAGTTGTTGCCTCGTAAGGATCCCACACTAACATTAGTATCCTCTATTTTGGGGATTGGGGAGGAAACACACAGGTGAAATTTTGGTTATTTTGCCATCAAAATTCAATACTGGTATTATTCCAGTATGAGATCAAAACATCAAACCTGTCACTAGAAGGCAAAATCATGAAATTGCATCTTACTTATAGTGGCCCTGTCATGCAGGGGATTCAGTGTAGAAAGCAATTATATTTGGAAGAGTTAGCAGTAAAAGGAAACCAGGCCACCAAAAATACGATGGCTGGACACCATCAAAGCTGACACCATCCAGAACATAGAGCTGTGATGGCGAACCTATGGCACTGTGGGCACGTTTGCATTGCCCTAGCTTAGCTACAGCGCGCATGTGCATGCACATGCCGGCCATATGATTTTCGGGCCTTCCAGGCCCACTGGAAGTCGGGAAATGGGCCGTTTCCGGCTTCCAGAGGGCCTCCGGGGGGTGGGGAACACCATTTTCACCCTCCCCAGGCTCCAAGAAAGCCTCTGGAGCCTGGGGAGGGCAAAAAATGGACCCACGGTGCCACCGTGCCAAAAGCGGGGGGGGGGGAGTGTGGGGGGATCGCAGGCGCATGAGGGGGTCGGGGTGCATTGAATTATGGGTGTGGGCACTTGCGACCTTCCTGTGCTCCCCCTGCTTTTGGCACGTGACGGCAAAAAGGTTAGCCATCATTGACATAGAGAAACTCAAAGAAGTTGTACAAGATCAGAAGATGTGGAGAGACCTGGCCCATAGAATTGCCAAGAATCGGGCAAGATTGAATGAATAACATCATTATCACTTCAATATGCTGAGGATCACATATGTGGCTCAGGGGACATGTTGCACATCACTGATTTATTTTATTGCAGGTTTAATAAATCAATATTGCTTACTCTTTCTTTATATTAAAAAACTAGAAAATCATGTCATAAAATTTTAGCACTTTGAATCTGGAAAAAATTCACATATAATTGGCCAACATGGATGTATGAATAGATGAAGTTTTAACATCATGTATATCGCTGCTTACTTGAACCACTATCATGTTGGGCACACACTTAGGGCCCCAGGCTTGACCATGGAGTCAAGTGTTTAAGGCCTTCTGGAAACCAAACATCACCAATCTAATCCCCAGAAGAATGATACAGCGCAGATACCCCTGCTGAAAAGAGTGTGGACATTGTCAGCTGACACCCCTTAGCAGATAGGAGCTGGACCATGCCCCTCCTGCCAGACTGGATGAGTTGGGTACAAAAAACAGGCAGGAGATGGTCTGTCAATTTACTTGGGTTTTTAAAATTTCTTTAACATATGCTCACATTTCAAAAGTTATAATGGAGCTGTAAAATGCACTCAAAAGGATCATCAAAATAATTAGGATTTATAGCAATTCCTGTCTGAGACAAGACAAGACTGGTTTGAACTAACAAATTCACACTCCTGCATATTTTCTATTTGTTCAGCACTTGTCCACCACCACCATCTTTTCAATTTGGTGCCCTTCAGAGATGCTGCAATTACAGTTCCCAGCATGGTCAAAGGTTTATTGGCTCAGTTTCCATCAGCATTTTATAAGCGAACAATTACCTTGTATGATAATTTTCTGGGTTTTTAAAAAAACTCTTTTATTTAAAATTTATACTAGGAAAGTCTCCAACTATGTAGAGGCCACTCTACCACATCTTGCTTCCAAACTGATTGGCATATTACTAGATGAATGACTAATTTAAAAAAGTATAATATTGAAAAGTCTGCCTTTAAAAAACAACAGCTTTTCCATCTAAGCTTACATCAAAAATCAATGCTAGGAGATATACCTGCTATTACCAACGTATTCATTATTCATATTCATAATAACATCTTAAACAGCATTTGTGCTTCACAATCCATTAATTTGTAAATGCTTTCATGATTTGCAATAATTCTTTTGGATACCAAGCCACATAACTTAAGGTAAAAGACCACTGACAGAACCTTATGTGAAAATATTCTTTTAAACTAAATAATGGTGCAAAAGACTTACTAGATAGGAATTATCCACTACATTGGTTGGAACACTAAATAAAAAAACAAAAGAAAACATACTAAACAGGTCCAGAAGAATCCAGCAAGAATATGGATTAGATAACCCTCAAGATTGCTATTAATTTATTCTTTTTTCACATTTGCTTGGAAAATTATTTCTTTTTGTCATTTACTTGAACTGGAACCCTTTCTCCAGTATTTCTCCTGATTCACATGTTGACCAAAAAAATTAGTACCAGATTTCAATTAAACATCTCCAGCTGTCAGACATGTTGTATATATTATTGATTTAATATTCAATAATTTCACTGAAGACTTAGTCATCAAAGGTAGAAATCCTCCATGCTTCTTTAAAAAATACAGTATTATCTATTTTAGTAGAACTAATCTGACTAAAAATTCAAAGGAAAAAGCAGTGCCTTAACCCATGAATAAATACCTGCAGTAATTGGACATGTTAAAAAATGAAATAGACAGCAAATGAATTTTGCTAATTAGACAAAAGAAAGTCTGTAACTGAAGTAAGTAGTTGTACTGGGACTTGTCACTGGAAAGCTCTGTATATATGGCAACTGGAACAATGGCAGCAGCCTTGCCCTTGGTACCGATTTCTGACTATTTTAAAATGTCTCCTCTGCACCAGAATCCACTGGCTGCTGCTGATCCTGCTGTGAGACACCTGCACTGGCTACTAGGCTTGTCATGATGCACAAAACCCTACCATCTTCAGCTTGACATTGTGCACGTTATAATTATTCATCCAAATGAATATGTCAGAGCAGCAGCAGCAGACCTCTCATCAGAGCACAAGAAAAATACATCAAAACATTATCAACCCAGCAGGAAGACAGGGACCATAAGGAAAATTACCCATTTTTAATACAGATGCCATAAAGCCATGTCTATTATTATATAAAAAGCAAGAGGGGGGAGAACCACCATCAAGCTTTGAGTCCAAAAGTACTGGTAGAACACAAAAAGAGAAACAGATGTTAGGGGAAATCAATTATTATATCTGAAATCTATTTAGATTCTCTTAAAACAAGTTCTGTGCTAGTATTCAAATTTTGACATTTGTCCTCTTTGAGTTAAGGATCCTGTCAACATTTTCATTAAGATGACCTACAATTGTTAGAATTAAATACCCATCAAATGTTAGAATATATATGCTGAATATACATAATACTAAGAAAAAATGAGAATCTGCCAACGAATAGCTCACTGAACATATGCAAATCTTTTAATTTTGGGAAAAAAGTTAACCTGTGTATCAGTTAATACATACATCCCTTTAGGCATAAGCAATGCCGCGCAAAGTGCAAAAAAGAAGTAAGAAACAACAAACCAAAAATAAACATGACTCATTACACTCACTTGTTTTCACTTATTTGATACTTATTCATTCCTTGCAACAGACCACATTTTATCTATTATCTTTTTACTAGCATTTGTCTAACTTAAAAGTCTTGATTTTCCCATCTTTTGCCAATTTCTACTAAGATAGACAAATCTATCTACTTGCTGTGTTTTTTGCTGTTTACATATAACTTGCAATTGTTCAGTCACTTTTCTTTGTCAAATATGACTACCTTGGTATTTGATATATTAGTTTTCAGATTCCTTCTCACTGTGTCCTACAATCTATCTAATATTCACTGACAATCATTCCAGTTCTTTAACCAACAATGTGGAATCATTTATATATGAATGGAAGTTTCCCTTACTGTGAAATACTAATCTCATCTACAAAATTTAAGTGAAACGACTACTGCAAATGATCTGGACAATATGCTCTTGATAATCCACCCGGCCCTTTGGATAAACTGAGACAACTGTTTTCCAAACACATTCTTCCCAGTTCTTCTGAGGTGTAGTCCATTCCCTGCCAAAGTCCTTCCTGTAGGTAATCTAAACCATGGTCTAGGAACCCAAAGTTCTCTGTATGGCACCATTTCTTGGGCCAGCAGTTTACTTCTAGAATCCTCTGCTCTCCCATTGGATGATGACCTTCCATAGGAAGTACAGATGAGAACTTTGTATGTCCTCTTTGTCTTTCATGCTTAGCTGTTCATAAGTCCTTTATATTGTTTTCAGGCTCTTTGTTGTGTCATTTTTCCCAACATGAAAGAGTAGAAAGGCATAATTGGTGAGCTTCGTTATTTTGGTAAGCCTCTCTGCTACATCTTTGTACCTGGGAGACATACCTCCCTTGATAGATTGGTCTGGTCTACAAATTGCTGATTGTGTTTCTTTAAAAAGTAAGTCACCTATCACCAACACATGCCATTTTTTCTTTGGGAAAATCTGAGTGACATGCTGCCTTCTATCTCCCGACTTTCTTTTTCTGGGTAGGTTTTATTGGCAGAGAATCAGATTAGCTACTGTACATACCTCTCAATCATAGTTTGGCATAAGATTGAACCAGCATCAGTCACTCCAGCAGATGACTTCTGTTGGGAGTTGGAATGTAGGAGTCTCATCTCCTCCTAGTACTGTTAAAATTCACCATCGTTTCTAATACTACTAATCATGCTATTTTGCTAGATTATCTATATGTAATATAGGATCTGAAAGCACTATTACTGTATGACTCAACTTGTACCTCAGTTAACAGTAGTGAGAGAACAATATGGGTGCCACAGAGTTTGGCTCTCTTCCTACTACTATTTAAGACTAATAAGAGAAGATCATGTATTGTTATACAATCAGTATCATTAATATGGTAAGGTTACCCAGTTATAATTCACCAACCAGAAGCAGCTGGAAATGTTTTAAGTATATATCTGCTTTTTGGAGATTATAAATCTGGACAGGCAAACACAAGCTTAGCTAAATACCAGTAAGACAATCTACAGTTTTGTCCAAATGAACATCTTGGCTCAGGATGGCCCTAATGATAGCTCTAGGTAGGGATACCATACTAATAAAGCTTCATGTCTTTGACTTTGGGGTAATTCATAACTCATGGATCCTATTGGAACAGCAGGGGAAAGCTATAGCTGGGGTGGGATATCTTACCTACATCAGTATTTGATAGAAAATGCATAACCAGGATGTTAAAAAGTTGAGACTTTAGTGTAAAGTAACACCAACACTCTGTCACTATTCTGGTTAACAAGTCTAATTAAGGTTTTGAGCTACATGATGTTATATAGGTTGGCTCAGAACACTGTAGGAACCATCTTCTCAGGATGAAATGTATCAGGCTGATTTGACTATGAAACGAGGAAGCACACAGGGTCTTGTAGCATTTCCCAAGAAATCATGCATATTCATACTATTTTTGGCAGGCTAGGATCTCCACAGACTACCTTGCAAGTCAATATATTGTTGCCAACATCCTACCAGTTAGGAAGTACATGCAGTACATCAATACACACCAATTTCTTATTTGTTGAACATGGTAACGAACTATATACATAATGAATACTTTTACACAGAATTAGGACATAGTTCTTATTTTTACCAAATACAAGTCAAAATTAAACAGCTTGCTTTTTTATTAGAGTGTATTTGTTCAGCTTATAAAATTAACAAGAAAACTTTAATGAAGATGTTGAGGCTTTTAAGAAAATGAATGAGATTATCAGAGGTTTTAATAGATCCTGACATAAATATTCACAAAATTTACCTGTGTAAAGAATTTTTTTCAAATTTACATTAATATAGTAAGGTAAAGGTAAAGGTAAATGTTCCCTTCACACATATGTGCTAGTCATTCCTGACTCTAGGGGGCAGTGCTCATCTCCTTTTCAAAGCCAAAGAGCCAGCGCTGTCTGAAGGTGTCTCCACTGTCATGTGGCCAGCATGACTAAATGCTAAAGGCATATGGAACGCTGTTACCTTCCCAACAAAGATGGCCCTTATTTTTCTACTTGCATTTTTTATGTGCTTTCAAACTGCTAGGTTGGCAGAAACTGGGACAAGTAACGGGAGCTTACCCGTTGGCACTAGGGATTCGAACCGCTGGACTGCCGACTTTTCAATCGACAAGCTCAGCATCTTAGCCATTGAGTCACCGCGTCCCTGTATTAATATAGTAGACAGTCTTAAAGCTTAATGTACTATATTTTGCTTAGAAAACAGATGCTACTGAATTAGAAGGCTGGTTACATCAGGAAAAAGAAAGAAAGATTATCCAGCTTTGAAGCTACAACCAGGTTAGAAATTTAAGGCTCTGTTGGCCAGTGGCATAGGCTTGATACCATAAGTGATTGTGAACTAGAAAGCAAATAAGGTGAGTAAATTATAATTGGCTTTTTCAAGAAAAAGGGAACTACACTGCCAATTGTCCATTGATTAGAAATAAAACCCAACACATGGTTTTGGAAATTTGGGTGAGACAGTGAGCATGAATTATTGTGTAATTTTAACATTCAGTATCTTGAAATTTCATATAGCACACAGCCACGTGTTTCAGCCTTTATTTAAAAAGTGTGTGTGCATCAGGGCTGAAGACAGATGAGCTTTTCTGTTCTTGTGCTGCTCTCTTTATACCGATGGCGTAAGAACAATACCAAAAATGTTCATTATACAGTATATGAAAAGGATGGAAAAATTAAGCATTTTGCATTCTTGCCAGAGGGGGGCATCCCATCAGCAGCAGATTTTTAATTGTGTGAAAATAAAGTATGGTTTGCAAGAATCTATCTTTAGCAACATTTTCTACCAGGATAAGATATAGTATTCACTATGTCATAAGTAATTTCTGATTAGCTGTATCTTGTAACTATTTCTGCCTGTCTCAGGTGTATCTTATTAAAGGTTCCAAGTCATCTTTATATATTCACAGAATATTTCTAAAGCCACCGCAATGCTTGCTGAGGATTTAGAAACTGCGATATGCTTGCATTCAAGTCATCAGACCTATTAAGAAACAATGAGAATTTCCAGTAAACTGCAATTAACTTGAACAAGAAACTGCAGAATCTGAATTACCATAGCCTTAGAAGCAGAAATTATATATTGCTAAAGTGCTTTCTGAACGTTGAACATCTAACTGGTAGGTTGTCAATAGCCCACATACACTTTAATCTGTTTTGCCCCAGAAGTACATCTTGTACTATCAGTTTTTATTACAGCTTTCAGATTCTATGTACATCCTCCTTTATTTTTGTACAATTCAAAGCAGCATATCTTCTGCAACCCCCCACCCCTCCCGCACACACACAATGAGTAGCCCAAAGTCACCCAGCTGGTTTGCATGCCTATTAGAGGGCCAGAATTTATATCTTCTGGGTTTCTGGTCTAGCACTTTGGCCACTACACCAAACTAGCTCTGTGTCTCAGATTATACCCGTTTATTTTTAGTAATATTAATATGAGATTGGAGATAATTTTGTCACCACAGAATAGGATTTAGAAGTAATGTTACACTAATGAAACAAAAGTTCAGTAACCATTTGGCTTGTGAATAATTCCTATTGAACACTGTTGGATATACATCCATAAGATTCACTGGAAGAAAAATTATTTCTTTCTTTCAATTTTATTTTATTCAAAATGGTGAATAATTGACATACAAACATACTCTTAAACCAGGAACTCATTTTATGGTTCACTGGGTACTATACCATTTATATTACATTCAAGATTAATTTAATTGAATTATTAATTCATAAAGTAGAAATTGTTTAAACTGTATATTAGATATGAGCCTAACATCTTCTAAAATACATACATACTTCACAAGGGAACAAATGGATGCTTGCTTACCTGTGGAGTCCAGGAAAAAGAAAACTGAACTGGTAAGTCAATAAGACAGTCTGGTTGCTCTCTGGGATACTGACACAGAAAAAAAAATAACATCCACAATGTTTATTCCTTATGAGAATTTTTTGCAGAAAAGCAAACAATAGATTGAAATAAACACATTACCTCTTTTTCATAAACAAAAAAGAAAAGCCATTCTAATAATAATTAATTAAATTTATATGCCATCTGATTCCCAGCAACTTCTAAAATACTGTATAAAGAACGAAAGGATTTTTCCAAATATTTTCCTAAATGTAGGAACATATTATTTAAAACTATTTTCTTGTCAGGAAACTGTTGGTCATTCAAATTTTAGATTCAACTGTAAAGAATTTCCTTATAGTTGGATTTCTATAGCAGTATTCAGAATTCATCCAATTCTAATAAAAAACACATTTTACATGGTATTTTAAAGTTGCTATTTACCAATTAGAATGAAAAATGTTTCCAATGTAAATAAAAAAAAAACTGAGTTGTCTAGCTTCACAGAAGCTATCATTCACACCCTACTACTGATTTCATTATGTGCATGTCTGTGTATATGTACATGTGTGCATACATGTGTGTGTATTCACACAAACACACACATAGGCACACACACACACATTTTCTCTCTCAAAAATTCTGTTCCAACTGATATGAGCTCTGTACATTGAAATGAGCACAACAGCAGCAATAAAACAAATATGGCCAATACTAAAATAGATGCATTGATTAAAATATCGATACTCTTCCCTAATTTACCTTAATAAAACTCATTATTAAAACTTATAACATCTCATATGTTTAGAGAAACCAAAGTTAAACATAAACACAATTTAAATCTTCCGAAATAAATATACCCAAATCTTGGATACTTGCCACCTACTACTTTGAATAATGTACTATTCTACTTTGTTTTTAGTCTCCCTAACTTAATTCAGTAGTAGACCACATCCAATTGACTTTTATGGTAATGAACCTGTTTCTCTGGAACTTTATATCTGCCTCTGGTAATCTCCCACTGATTCTTCACACCTGCTCCTCATCTAGGTTACACTCAAATTTATTTTCATTTCTCTGGCTACTTGGTATTCAAATTTGCACTTATATTTTATTATGTATACTATGTTTTATGTTCCCTGCTGTACTTTCCATTTTAAAAACAAAAGTTTTATGGCTTGCAAAAGCTCTTATGCTTTGTTGTTATGATATTTTCAGTCAGTTACATTAATAACTTTTGAACAAGGAACAAAATAGAAAAGGAGTGATTAAGGGAATTCATCTGAATCACAAATGAGAAGCCATATACCATTTTTTTCCTCTGCAAACTACTTTTTGGATTTGGAAAAATAAATTAAGTTACTTTAAATATCTAAATCTTGTGGAAAACAATACTATATTTAAATAAGGAATCTGTGAATTTTCAGCCTTTCATATATTAAAAAAATATTGACTAAAAAAAAGTATGGCAATAAATTGTGTGAAAACCTGTAGAAAATATAAATTTGGTAGTAGATAATTCAGCAATATAAAGGATTTGTTCAATTGGAAGAATAACAGGAACATTCAATGGAATTTACTGTTTATTAAAAGTCCAATAATTATAGTTCGAAACTACAGATCTTGTTATTGGTTACTAAATAATACAAATATCTTACATTTCTTCTGTATATATTATTAATTTATTTATCCAATATAATTACATGCACGCACACAGACACAGAATACATATGGCTCGTGTGTATACCTATATATTTTTACAATTTACTTACATTTCTTATTATACTTGCAAAATTTTCCATAAAAATAACTCTTGATGATAAAAATGTTGTAAGAAAATTAGTAGTTCCATATGTCTTTGTAAGTCCTACTTTTAATTTAAGAATTACAATATTAACTACCATTATCAAATATGAATCCAAATATGTAACCAACATGTATATCATTCAGACATTCCAAAGATTAAAAAGTAATCATTTCAGTTAGTATCATTTCATTCTAATGTAGAATTCTATAGTATCTATTTCTTTAAAGGAAATAAAACATACAATATTTTTAATAATCCATCCACAATATTTCAAACAAAATATCATTTAAAATACTGCTTCATTAATCAAATGTTATTTTGTCTCATTTTACTAGTATCATGCATATCTGAAAATGTTTTATTCTAAATATTTTTATATTTAGTTTCCCAATCTGCAAAATATGAAAGCTTCCTTTTGAACACAAAATATTTCTTTATGCATATTAAAATTGCATTGACTATAAATGCTGCTAAAGTAATTTTTGCTTTCTTCTGAAACAGTGTACTCCATAGGCAAGGTTAGCTTCTCAGTGAAATCTGCAGTAAATAATACTAGAAAGAAAAACAAGTGGTAAATGTTAAAAACTTAAATGAGGTTTTAGTATTAAATAAAAGGGCTTCAAATATAGTGCCCCAATTCTAATCAGTGAATTCCTACTTCTGAGAAGTATGGCATGAACACAACTCCCTCATCTGCCCTTAGAGCAGCATAATGTAAACTATTTGTTACATTAAAAAGTAGTTTCTTTCATTTTTCTTCCCATACAGACAATCAATGCCATAATTGTATTTATCAAATCATCACTATGGAAAGAGGGAAATAAAATTCTATGTACTCTCTTCACATTGTGCATGATTTCATAAATCTCTACTAGGTTTGTGCCTGTAAACTGTGTGTGGAAGGTTGGGGAAATCAGCATAAGTTAATAGAGGAGGAAGAAGCAAGCGGCAGAATTGTATCAATTTCCTTTCTAAATCCACATAAAGTTATTTGTTCCATTGAAGAAACATAAAATAAATAAGAGATTCCCTGAATTGACATTTTATAATTTTAGAATACTTTAAGACAAGAGGGTATTTTAACTTTATTGATTTCAGTGAGAATTCAGTTTAACATATGCTTAAATTTCTTCTTTGAAATCAATAGCCCTTGAATGTATTTTACTTTGGCAGAATTGTCCACAAAAAAAAATATTGCTTTTGTTTCTTTAAATAAATGTAACATATGAATGAACTGCTCAGAACATTTATTACATAAATTACTACAAATCAAATTCCCATGTCATCAAGCACACGTTTCATATATTAATTTTCTCCAGTGGCAAGTTTAAATGCCAGACACATTTTTAAAAAGGACAAACACAATTGATCCTTTCATCACTATAATCTTGTGAAACAGAGTTGATTGATGATCATGAGTTTCAACTAGATACTTGCATAATCTGTTCTTTGCAAGCTGCAACTAAAACAACTTTCCAGCCAATATTTTCATCTTGGATAACATAAAACAGTATAAAAAGAAACTGAATTTGAATGTTCTTGGTTTAAGTACTGTTTTGTAAGTACTGTCTCAAAAGGCATAGACAGCATTTTAAACTTTATTCCATAATATTTAATTAAATGTACATAAACACATCGAATTAACTTAAAAGATTTCATTAAAGATTTCATTCAAGTGTTTGCTCTTCATATTACTGATTAGAAAAAAAATTATATGACAAATTAAGATAACTATTTCATCTGAAAAGCACTAAAGTGCTTTCTGCAGCTGATCTAGACTATAATCCTATCCACAGTTTTGCATTTATGAAGTTATCTAAAACCAAGTCTCTGCTTTGTGAGCATGTTTAGTTAATAAGGCTATCATAAGGCTATCTATTTATTTTAAAGTATTTGTAGACCACCTCTACTCAGATTCTGGGCAGTGGGGAAAAAAAGGCTTAGCCTAACTAATGCCCCATCTCACCCCAAATTAACATCAAAGCCACAAAGCTACCTAGCTAGCCGTGATAGCGAACCTTTTCGGCACCAAGTGCCCAAAATGGAATGCACGCATGTGCCGGAGCACTGGAAACCCAAAGACCAGCTGGACGATGTGCATGTGCGCCGGCCAGCTGGTCTTCGCGTGCTCCGGAGCATGCGCACATCGGCCAGCTGAACTTTGGGTTATTGGCACTCTGGTGCGCACGAAGACCAACTGTCCAGTACGCATGTGAACGCTGGAAGCCCAAAGAGCGGCTGGTGACAGGATGTGTGCCCACAGAGAGGGCTCTGTGTGCCACCTCTGGCACGTGTGCCATAGGTTCACCATCACAAAACTATAGTAATAGAAGTAGTCATGGTTGTGGTTAGAATATCTAAGTAGAGGCTGTAAAAAAGGTTCAATGGGACCTTTGTAAAAGGTGTAAAAATCTAATGGTAGATTTGGAGCTGGGAATGAGTCTGGCAACAGTTTCCAAATACAGTTCTTTGGTGACTCGAAGATGTAGAGGAAAATTTGGAACAAACAGCTAAAAAATCCACGCAAAAGGATAGATTGTGAATAATCAGTTGAAAGGTAGCAAGCTGCAAAGCGGTCACTACCTGGGGAATTCATTATTTACTCATTGGAATAGTGAGCTTCTCTGACAGGTTTTAATGGGTTGTTACAGATAGTAAAATGTGGAAGGCAAGAGTAAGTGTGATTGATAGTGAATAATGGGAAATTGAATATTGTCATGATGATTGTGATTTTATTTTATGGTCCCACCAGTTCTTGCTTGTAGGCAAATGGTATCTCTTGCAGATCTTCTAATGCACCATAGTTGCTACTTTGTCATGTCTTTGTTTGTAGTCAGTCTATAATCTTTTTGTAGCAGTTAACCAGGTGGTCCACTGTTTCTTTAGTTTCCTTGCAGAAGTACACTTGCGGTCTAATATTGTTATTAAATTTATTTACTGCTCGTCTCGCAATCTATGGCTGTGTGATCAACAATGGCAATCACTACATTGTTTTCTCATTGTTTTCTCATTGAGTTACCTTTGTTGGAAGAACAGCCAAGAACTGGCTGTCACCTCCATCATTATCCAACAATGTCTTGGCTGGAAACCATTTCCTGAGGTGTCCAGAGGCCCTTTTCAATCTCTTTTCCATAATTTATTTTTCCAACATCCATCTCCCCATTTGTCACATCCTAACAACTTTCCCTGCAATACATCCTCTGATGTCCCATACCTTTTCAACTCTTACTAAAATTCAATCTATTTTGTAACTTGCTAAGTAAAATAATTTATTTATTTATTTATTTATTTATTTGTTTGTTTGTTTGTTTGTTTATTTGTTTGTTTGTTCAACTTGTATGCCGCCTTTCTCCAAAGACTCAAGGCGGCTTACAATGCATTTAAAAACCATATATAAAAACATTAAAAATTAAAACATTAAAAACAATTAAAACCCATTCACACCATTCATGGTCAGATCTCGCCAGATCACAAGAGTGAGATCTACGGCCCCAGGCCTGCCGGAAAAGCCAGGTCTTCACCGCTTTTCAGAAGGCCAATAGGGTGGGGATGGTCCGGATCTCAGGAGGTACCTGGTTCCAGAGAGCTGAGGCAGCCACAGAGAAGGCCCTCCCCTGCGGGCTTGCCAGCCAGCATTGTTTAGCTGACGGGATCTGGAGGAGACCAACTCTGTGGGATCTTACCAGTCGCTGGGAGCTATGCAGTAGAAGGCGGTCTCGAAGATAACCTGGCCCTGAACCATGTAGGGCTTTAAAGGTAATAACCAACACCTTGAATTGTGACCGGAGACCAATAGGGAGCCAGTGCAGCTCGTGGAGAATTGGTGTAATGTGGGTGTACCTAGGTGCACTAACGACAGCTCGCGCGGCTGCGTTCTGGTCCAACTGTAGTCTCTGAACACTTTTCAAGGGTAGCCCCATGTAGAGCGTGTTGCAATAATCTAACCGTGAGGTGACAAGGGCATGAGTGACTGTGAGGAGAGCCTCCTGATCCAAGTAGAGTCGCAGTTGGTGCACCAGGCAAACCTGTGCAAATGTCCCCCTATCCACAGCTGACAGATGTTGCTCTAATCTTAGCTGTGAGTCTAGGACACCCAAATTGCGAGCCCATTCTGAGGGGGATAATTTCTCCCCCCCCCCCAAACCAAGGATGGACAATCAACATAGTCTTTAGGAGGCAATACCCACAGCCACTCGGTCTTGTCTGGGTTAAGTCTGTCTGTTGACTCCCATCCAGACCCTCACAGCCTCCAGGCACCAGCACATCACATCCACCGCCTCACTGAATTGACGCGGGGTAGAGATATACAGCTGGGTATCATCAACATATTGCTGACACCTCACCCCTCATATCGTCGGATGATCTCACCCAGCAACTTCATATAGATGTTAAATAGGAGGGGAGAGAGGACCGAACCCTGAGGCACCCCGCAAACGAGGGGCCTAGGGGTCGACCTTTGTCCTCCTACCAACACCGACTGTGACCGACCAGAGAGATACTCCACTCCCAACTCCCTTAGTCATCCCAGAAGTATACCATGGTCAATGGTATCAAAAGCTGCTGAGAGGTCAAGTAGCACCAAGATGGAGAAATGACCCCATCGGGCTCGCCAAAGATCATCCATCAGTGTGACCAAGGCAGTTTCCGTGCTGTAGCCAGGCCTGAAGCCAGACTGAAAAGGGTCTAGATAATCCGTTTCCTCCAATGACCGCAGGAGCTGAAGTGCCACCACTTTCTCTACAACCTTTCCCACAAAGGGTAGGTTGGAGACTGGACGAAAGTTCTTTAATTCTGCTGGGTCCAGGGAAGGCTTCTTGAGGAGGGGCTTTACAACTGCTTCTTTTAATGGTTGGGGGAAGGCCCCTTCCCTCAAGGACGTGTTAACTAAAGCCTGGAGCCAGCCTCGTGTCACCTCCCTGCTGGCCAAAACCAGCCAGGAGGGGCACGGGTCCAACAAACAAGTGGAGGAATTCAATTGAGTCTTTGATAAATATTTGAAATCCAACAATAGAAATAGAGAAATCTAATTCTCATATCAATCTAGAACACTGCCTAGATGAGATCATTAATTCCTCAAGCTAAATCCAGAATTGACCCTTGGTACCATTAGCTCCTTTCTATTAGAAACCTCTGTTTCAATTTTGCTGAATAATTTAAATTGAAAACAAAAGCAATTCTTAAGATACAAATGATTACATATGATTATTCAATAGCCATAAAATCTTGTGTGTGGCAGTTTCATCAAGTTATGATTTCCCCCCAACATTTTAAAAACTCTTACTTTTGAATTGAATTTCAAAGTGATTTGATGATCCCGACCAGAAGAGTCTTCAGCTTTTAACCTGATAGTACTAAAAGCAGGATCAATAAACAGAACCCTACAAGAAAGAAAACAAATTCTGAAGTAACTCTATTAGTAATCAATTTGTATTAATTTTTCTAAATATATTAATTGGAAATCATCTATATGAGTCCTTTTTGCTTTCATAAATTTACTCCTGTTAATATGTAAGTAAACTTTGATTCAGTCATATACTTTTTGAGTTATTTATACGATGGGTCAGAACGCATGCTGTGGAAATGAACACCATATTTTCAGTTTTCTATCACTGGAACCTTTGGCATATAAAGTATGATTCTGTCAGCCTTTATTTCTACATATTACACTTCCTGGCAACATTTTCATCTTTTTTTACAGTTACTTTTTATATACTGATCCAGGACCCGCACTTGCAGGAAAATACAACGAAGTGGATATTTAGATATAGGTATATAAACACACACACACACACACACACACACACAACTGGTTTATACTCTTAAGCATATTTCTCACAACACTGTTTTGCCTGGAGCTATAAAACTAGCTTTAACATAAAACATTCTTTCAAACAAGTGAAATAGTCCAGAGACAGAATTATTTTTTAAAATTTATTCTAGAGGTAGATATTCAAAATGGTAATAGCTAAAATTAGGAGAGAAAATGGCGGATAAAAGTTTTAATTGTAACCCATCAGGGTTATTTCTCTCACCTGCTTGTCCACATAATAATATTTCTTTTTCCTTGTTCATTTTGGCCTGCACTAATCACATTAGTCCAGGCAGTCGCTACTGAAAGTTATTAAGGTGAGATAGGTAGAAATATAAAGGCTGATTGATCACATCATGGCATATTGTACCTGCTTTTCCAAAACAGAATGATTGCTGGTAGCAATATACTGTACACTATCTTTGTATTTACCCTATCAGGTAGGGTATCAGAATATAAATGAAGTGACCCTCTAACAATATTCTTCCTTAAAAAACATTCTGACTTTCTGACAGAAATCAGGCTGAATTAGAAAGGAGTCAGACTCAGTTCTTATAAGCCAAAAGTTAAGCTAGATACCAGTTACCCTAAGTACAGAGCAGGAAGTCCAAAATACTAATATCCTAAAGTAAAGTGGGAGTTTTGCTCTAAGTAATCAAATTCAGAAGAAGAGCTATTATAAGTATAAATGACATTAGCTTTAATATAGTATTAAGATTTTAAACTTTATTAAATATTGATTAACTATAACTATTTAAAAAGCAAAAATGTAAGTACTGAAATAATTAGAGCAAAATCCAATATACTGTATATAAATATTTTAAAAGCTGGCAGGTAAACTTTTTGGTATTTGCAAAAGATAATAAACATGAATACTTATTCCATCCCAAATTTTCTATATCTCCGATGAGGCCAGAATAATATTGTGGAGGTGGTTGAGCACACAATTCTTCTGTGTTTTTCAAAGCAAGTTCCTGTTTTTATTTTTTAAAAAAAGTTTATTTAGTTCATTTTTTGTGACTTGGTGTCTGTCTGTCTGTCTGTCTGTCTGTCTGTCTGTCTGTCTATCTGTCTATCTGTCTATCTATCTATCTATCTATCTATCTAATCATCTACCAAATCTATCTATGAATTTTAAAATTAAAACCAGAAATATTTCTCCTTATATTCCTGTTCAGTATGACATACACTAAAACTATTCACGTTACTCAGAAATAAACTTGAAAATAACCAAAGTGATTAGGTGCAAGTAATTGTTCAAAAGTTCATAAATATACAACTACCTGAAAGTAAACCCAACTCAGTTGGGCTCATTTCTCATAGATATCAACTGGCTGCAATTCTAGTCATGACAATTTTAGACGGATAGCAGGAAAGTCTCTTGGCTAAAACAGAAAATCCTTAATCCATTAAACTGCTTTTAAACACTTGGCTAGCAACCCCTTCACATTTTAAACAGGTATTATTCCATGCATATATGCATATATATGAAGTATGTATCAGATTTTAAAAAATGGTAATAGTCAAACACTCTGGCTAAAAGCACACTTTAAAAAGAAAGGGATCCATTAAATGAATGGCTGTCTTAATGGGAAGATACATATAGAAAATTCTCAACATCAGCACAATCCCTCTAGGAATATAGTGCAGCTTTTTAATTGCACTTAGTTAAAAAAAAATGAAGCTGAGAAGGAATTTTTGGTGACCATATTTGAGAATAAAAAATAACCTAAATAATCTAAATAAATTAAAAGTAATCTGATAACAATCTCATAAATGTATTATTATGATGTTATCATAACATTGGATTCTTTTCCTCTTATTATTCTTTTCCTCTATCACCACCCATGTGCTCAAGATGACTAAAAACAGAGAAGACTACAAAATCCAATTTCAATTCAGTTTCTAAAAGTTCAATTTTTAAAGGATTATCTGCGATAAATACAGTATTTTCTCTAGATAATGTACTCATGCAAACCACAAACTATGCAGCATTGCAATGCTGAATTTACACTTAATTTTTTACATTCAATAGCTTTGTGCGAGACAAAACTGGCTTTTTTGCTTTAATCTTTTTTATAAAATCAAGGTATAAAGATGTGGATTTCATAGCACAGGGAGGGAAGGGCATATCCTTAGAAAACAATTAACATACAAAATAATAATTAAAAGATAGGCTTTTTCATGGGAGTTAAGGGACTAGTTAACATGAGCCTTATTTGTGCTCTTTATAGTCTTCTTTTAAGGGCTATATGAGTGCTACAATAAGGGAGCAATAAATCTTTAAAAGAATTAATAATTTTGAAAAGTCATAAAATAATGGAAGGTATGGAAAAGTCTATGATAAAAATGTCAAAAGAACTATCTAAAAGGTACACTTATACCACATTATATGCTGTATTTGCTACAAAGGATTTCTTGAATGGCATTCTCTGAGCAGCAAAATATTGTTATGCTTTAAAGAGAAAAGTCAAATCCTCTGTAGTAATAATTGCACTCTAAACATTTTAAGCAAAGTACTATTTACAGACTCAGAAAAGGGAATTAAAAGGGGAAAGCACACTGAAGCAGTGAAGTTTGCTACAAATGAAATATTCATATTTTATTTATGACATGAATGAAAATAGTTCTTGTGGAACCTGTCACCAGACTTAATTTTACTAAAGTTATTATTTCTACTTACCACTATAAAATCGGAATTTGTTATTATTATTTATTTATTAAACTTATAGGCCACCTATCTTACCTCAAGATAACAACGAAAGATATACCCCTATATCAGAATCATGCACTGTACATGGTAGTGCTCAAGAATGTACTGTAAATATATACATAAGCTATTAAATGTACTATAAATGTATGCATAAGCTACTAGATTCATAAAGCTAATTCTTAATAAGCACACGAGGAAGAAAAATGGACATTAAATACAGGTACTCCTTGTTCTGTCTTATCAATATTGATCCTACCCATGAAAAACTGAAGACTATTTATTATTAACAACAAAATAACTATCTAGTTTGCATATTGACTGTTTATCATCACAAAAATGATTTTATAACAGCTAGTTTTTCAGGAGTAGATTTATAACTATTGACTTGAAAAGTGAAATTTACAAGCAATAGCATTATCCTGTACAGATAACTATTTCTTACAAGGATTTTACTTTAAAATGTAGGTATTAAAATTATTAATGAAATGGATACCTTGTTCATTATAGCATTAATGATAATCAACAAATTGGTATCAGTAGTCCTCTGCAAAATTGTAACTCACCAAAATAGTCTTCAACTCTACCATGAAACTGACTAGATCTGATGAATGTTCCAATCTCTGAAAAACAATTTTTTGTTAATGACTTCATCAATTTCTTTTTATATTATGCTAGATATGGACTATTTTTTTCAACATTTAGCTGGCAAGTGAGGTTGAAGACTCACATGAAATTAGCACTGGTGTATAGTTCAGAAGGCAGATAGTTAAAATGTCTACCTCTTTCTGGACATTGCCAGTTAAATAGATTTCCACCATTACCCCAAAAATCCCACTATGTTGTTTATACACTCCCGATTAGGAAAAGTGGAGGTTGAAAGCATTCATGAAAAAAAAAAAAAAAACCTGACAGGGAACTAAGAGATTAAATGCACATCAAAGTAATTCACTAGAACAGGGGTCTCCAAAACCCAGTCTGTGGAGCAATACCAGTCCACGGCCAGTTCGGAACCAGACCACAGAGCTGGAGGTGAGCTGAAGGCATGTCCTCCACCTCCAGATATGCGGTGAGTCTGCAGGGATTGGGGCTGGGTCAGGACAACAGCAGGGCAGAAGCTGTCTTGCCCAGTGCAAAGGTTTCCTGCCAGCTGCGCTTGTAAATGGCTTGCCAGGCCTGGGCTCCGTGTCCTTCTTCCTCCTGCTTTTGTTACCTCTTCCTCCTCCTGTTCCTCTTCCTCCTCCTTCCTCTTCCTCCTTCTCTTCTTCCTCACTTTCCTCCTCTCCCCCTCCTGGCATCCCAACCAGGCTCACACTCCCTTCATGCAACTCTCCAGATTTGCAGGCCAAATGTGTGTCACCCAGCTTGCAACCCAGGGCTCCCCCAAAGCCTCATTGGTGACCCCCAAGGTGTGTGTAGGGGAGTGTTTTTTCCTCAGGGTGCAAATAGGAGTGGGGAGAAGCTACTTCTCCCCTTAAGTGCTGCATCTCCAAGGGAATCACTCTCTAGTTTGAACCTTTTCTAAGGCCACTGAGCTCCGTTATGCTTCAACTCGCGTTTCTCGCTTTTGTTTTGATACTCAAGGATGCCTCATGTGTTTTGACCACAGCTTGCCTGCTTCTCGCAGTCTGGTTTGGTGTATGTGCTTGTCTGTGTATTGTGTGTGTGTGTGTGTGTGTTTAAAAGGCTTTCACTGCTTGGAAACCAAGTCTTTGCAAGCTGAGACGGCTGTGCGTTTCAGGTTTCTTTGCAAAGCGGCACTGCTCTGCAGAGTTGGTTCTCATTCTCTCTCTCTCTCTCTCTCCCTCCCCCCTCCCCCACTCTTTTCTCAGCACTTCCTTAACATGCTGGGTCTTTGGTTTTTCTGGAAGGCTGAGTTAGGATTCTTTCTTTTCCCCCAATTCCTTCCCACTTTCTTAGAAACAGAAAGTCACTGGTGTAATCTGGAAAGGAAACACTATGCTGAGCCATTGCAAAGTGCAAGCAGTGGTCATTCACACTTCTTTCTGCTTCCCTGGGTCTTTGATTGAGAGTTTCCTCTGGAGCAGAAGCAGAAACCCTTTTCCCATGAAAGCTTTCCCATGTCTTTATTCTGATTTCCCCCAAAGCAAAAGAAAGCCTTTTCTCGTGAAGGCTTCCCTGTGTTTTTATTCTGATTTTCCTCTGGAACAAAATCATCTGGTGGCAGGCCTTAAGTCAGAATCCCATACTTATTTTAGTCTGTGCATGGCCCACTTATTATTTTATTTACCACTTCTGTCCATGCCTCTTTCCCGCACTACACACTTGTCTCAGTCAGTTTTGGTAATTGCAACATCCTATCTTTCTGAAGCAGCATTTTCTGCAGTGACCACAACTAAAACAAGATTACAGAATAGACTGAACATAAGCAACACACTATCTCCCATCACTCCCAGGTGACAGTTTAGGTCCCATCTCAGGGCTTCCCACTGATTCTGCATTATGGTGAGCTGTATAATTATTTCATTATATATCACAATGTAATAATAATATAAAGTGCACTGTTTATTTATTTATATAATTTACAATAAATGTAATGCACTTGAATCATCCTGATACCATCCCCCTCCCCCCGGGTCCATGGAAAACCTGTCTCCCATGAAACTGGTCTCTGATGCCAAAAAGATTGGGGACCACTGCACTAGAGTACAAAGCTATTTCCTGACAATAATTTTCTTAATATAGACAATGAAGGCTACACAGGTAGATCTAGAGATACAACAGTCAATTACCGAATGTACAAAGTTATGACAGACATCCCAAAAGCACATACGATCCTGTTTCAAAGTTACAATGTTTGCAGGGCCCGTGATCATTTGCCCTTATGACTGACTACAGGAATGCTGCATTGCCCCCACCTTCTGCCCTGATATGACCCCTGCAGTACCTGGGCCTGTTCCCCATGTCTCCTGGAAGCAATCGTCATTTTCAGTGTTCTGACAATTCCTTGCAGAAAATGGCAGTGGCTTTCTGCCCTGATCAGCTGCCCATTAGGAGATTGAAAACCTCTTCCTAGGTTTTCTTGCTAGGCTTTGGAAAACCAGATCCTACATGCTGAGGCGGCAGCTTCAGGATGAGCTTCCCCAAACCCTATCCTTGCTTTAAACTCTTCTTTCAAGCATTTTTGATGTTTTATTTTCTTATTCGATAGATCTTATTGCTCAGCATTTCCTATACATTCTTCTTTGCCTTAACAGTTATAGACATATGACTCCAGAACTGACCTTCCTGCTTCAGAGAAGTATTCACTGTTGGGTTCTCTTTGTCCCTTAGAATTAAGGTAATAATTTGTTGTGATTTTGATAAAACCCATAATCCATGTACTATGAAACATTTCAATAAAAATCAATATAGCAGTCATGATTTTCAAATAAATGTAGATTCTATCATTTTTTTTTAAAAAAAGTTTGAACGGATACCTGCTTTAAAATCAGATGATATCCATGAAGCAACTTTTTCAGATGCCAGCTACATTGAATCCTATAGAAATAAAATGTTTTCATGTTCAATTCAACCTAACATCAACCAAACATTCAAATTTTATATATATATTCTGAAATATCAATGAACAAATGGTGATAACAATGTCAGAATTTAGAAGACATTCTACCTTTGAAACATCTTCAGACATTTCTTCATGTCCTATTTTCCCCAATTGTTCCCATTTCCTTTCCTTAAATAAGGATGCTGAGTTTTGTTATATCTTAATCAAATTTTATTGTGCATATTTATAAAACTTTAAATTTAAAAAGCCCTAGAAAGCCAAACTTGGGCTGATCCTTAAACTTCTTGCACACAGTGTAAAGTATGACTCAACTTTGAAAAGTGAGACATACAAGTTATCATATGAGTCAATCTGGCAAGAGTAATGATGCAGTAACGTGGGGCTTGACTTGATAGGAATATCCATACATTAATGCAGAATTTACCAAGCTAGATCTGAGAGAGATTATCTGAAAAATGAGTGCATCTTGATGTAATAGATACATCATACAAATAGCATGTGCTATGAAACAGAACACTGCAGTGTATATCTTACTGTCAAGTTGGGAAAGGAAGATGTTGCTTTCTTGGGAGCAATGAAAATATTTTAGTTTTCTAACAGTCACTTATTACCTGAATATAACTTCAATTTGATTGATTCTAAGACCAAATACATCTTTCTAGTTATATTTCTGTAGTTCTAGCCCCCAGAATTAGAAAATATTTCCTCATTTCCATAAATTGCATTAAGTGTTCTCAAATGATGACTTGACTAATTAACTAGTATCAAGATCAACTAATAACAATTCAGTCACTAAAATTGCTGACATATTGAAAATATCTTCAAGTCAAATTAATTTCTTGTAGGAAAATGAAATGATTTTGAAATGAAAACAGTATGTAAAGCAATTATGCTCCTTACCTAGCATTTTTCAACTGACCATCCATTGGTAACAATATCCTTATGTGAAAGTCTCTCCCCTGAAAATACAAAACCACATTAGGCATAATATTTTCAGATATATGTATTTAGCAAAACCTACATGTTTGAGCATATCAGGGATTTTAAAAGATACGTTCTAATATTAATTTTTTACACTTTTTAATTTAATTTGCATTTAAATTCATATATTTAAAACCTACACAGTATATACAATAATAAAACTAACAGTGACACTAAATTGTCAATATAAAACAATAAAGATTATTTACTCAATAACAAGAGACAAGTATAGCAATAAATGGACCAATAATCAGCCTTTGTATAGGTTTTCTACTTATGATTTGATAAAGGAAAGACATGAGAGAAGAAAAAAGAAACTAGGAGCAAAACCAAGATTTTTAAAATAGTCAATACTCGTGAATATAACCCAGGGGTGAAATGCTACCAGTTCGGGCAAACCAGTAGCGGAGATTGGGGCTGGTTCACCGAACCAGTAGCAACTGCTGGCTGGCTACGCCCCTGAACCAGTCAGCGGCCCAGAGCCCTGCCATGCTTGCCTACCTTCCACGCTGCCTTCCAGCTTGCGAAGGCAGGCAAGCAGAAGGCCACGTGGAAAGCAGGCAAGCATTCACGGCGGAGAAGGAAGAAAGTGAATGGCGGCAGCGCAGCACATGCACATGTGCAGCAGCCCCGGAATGTCCGCAGCTAGCCTGCCCTCCCGGAGCACCGCCGTGGCACCGCCGTTTGCTTTCATCAGCCGCAGCAGGCAACCGTGTGCGGGCCACGGCGCTACCATTCGCTTTCTTCTTTCTCCTGCCATAAAATGAAAGTGAACGGTGGTGGGGTTGCTTCGGGAGGGTTAGGGAGGGCAGGTAGATGTGTGCACACTATGCAGCCAGGCGGGGAGGGAGAGCAGTGGCAGAGGCGGCCCCTTCGAAGCACAGCGCACGGAGGTGAAGGTGGGGAAAGCGGCAGCAGTGTGCCTGTTGCTGCGGAGACACTGTGATTGCTCAGCTAGGGCAGTCTCAGTGGGGGCTGCATTGGCCTCTCCGCCTGCACCATGTCCCGCGCAACTATAAGTGCGGCGACCTGGTCTTTGACAAGATGAAAGGCTACCCGCACTGGCCTGGCAAGCACCACCAAACAGGCTGAAGGGAAAGCGCCGCGATCTCTGCGGTGGTGTGGCCGGGCCTCTCCCTCTCCCCACGTGTTTATGAAGGGGAGCGTGGGTCTGGTAAGTTTCGCTACAAAAAGCCTGCAGCTGCTGCATCTTTCGGCACAAGAAGCACCTCCAGGCACACCAAAAAAAAAAAAAAAGAGACTACGGCTGCAGGCATCTTGTGACAGGGTAAAATAGGGTTTTGGAATAGAAAATAGAAATTAAAAAATTTTTCCTACCGGGTTCTGTTGGCGTGGCTTGGTGGGGGTATCATGTGACCGAGTGGGTGTGGCTGTGAATGATGTCAAGTTGGTCACACCCACTCAGTCACAGGAATCCCCCACCAAGCCACACCCACAGAACTGCTAGGGAAATTTTTTTTAGATTTCAGCACTGATATAACCCACACAAAGAAAAGCTCTTTTGGGAATCTTCCATAATTTTTAATAGTGGGAATGGGATCCTGAGAGAGTATAAGAAACAGTGATCTATTCCAGACCTGGGCAATTTACAGCCCTTGGGCTACATCCAGGCCTTTGACTGTCCTTGTCTGGCCCACAGTGGCAGTGGGGGAGGCAAGGGGCAGCGGCAGGACAGTGGCCATCCATGATCACAGCTTCTCATTAAAACTACAGGTAGTCTTCGACTTATAACCATTCTTTTAGTGATCATTTGAAGTTAGGACCCTGAAAAAAGTGACTTATAATCAGCTTTCACACTTACAACTGTTGCAGCATTCTATAGTCACATGATCAAAATTTGGGTGCTTGGCAACTAGCATGTATTTATGACAGTTGCACTCTTCCAGGGTCATGTGATTTGTACCTTTCCAGCTGGCTTCTGGCAAGCAGAGTCAATGGAAAAAAGCCAGATTTGCTTAATAGCTGCATGATTCACTTAACAACTGTGATGATTTGCTTAACATCTTTTCCATTGCACAGCAAGGCACAACTTATTTAACAATTGCCTTGCTTTGCAATGGAAATTTTGGGATCAGTTGTGCTCATAAGTCAAGGACTACCTGTAATCATCTCATTTAAGAATATATCTTTTTAATTCCAGTGGTCTATTTGTTTATCATAAATAGGTTTCAGATTCTGAAGAAAATCAGAAATTTGTTTCTCTCATATGGCTAATACCGTGTTTTCCCGAAAATAAGACCTCCCTGGATAATAAGCCCAATTGGGCTTTTGAGCACATGGGCTTAAAATAACCTCCCCAAAAATAAGACAGACAGACAGACAGACAGACAGACAGACTTTCTTTCTTTCTTTCTTTCTTTCTTTCTTTCTTTCTTTCTTTCTTTCTTTCTTTCTTTCTTTATTTATTTATTTATTTATTTATTTATTTATTATTTTATTTGATTTTTATACCGCCCTTCTCCAACAGGACTCAGGGCAGTGAACAGCCAAGATAAAAACATAGCATACAAAATTTAAAACAATTTAAAAAGATATTAAATAGTTTCGGCCCACAATATAAAAACACCCCAATAAAATCAATTTACAAATTAAAACCAAAAGATGGGATCAAGCCAGCCGGGCTAGATGAAATAAGTGAGTTTTAAGGGCCCAACGAAAAGTACGGAGATCCGGGATCATTCGTATCTCTGGGAATAGGTCGTTCCAAAGGGCGGGTGCCGCCACAGAGAAGGCTCTCCCCCTGGGGGTCACCAGCTGACATTGTCTGGCCGACGGCACCCTGAGGAGGCCTTCTCTGTGCGAGCGTACTGGCCGGTGGGAGGCTATTGGCGGCAGAAGGTGGTCTCATAGATACTCAGGCCCTAAGCCATGGAGCGCTTTAAAGGTAGTCACCAACACCTTGAAGCGCACCCGGAAGACCACTGGGAGCCAGTGCAGCTTGCGCAGGAGGGGTGTCACATGGGAGCACCCCGTCGCTCCCATAATCCCCCGCGCGGCCGCATTCTGGACCAGTTGGAGCCTCCGGGTGCACCCCAAGGGAGCCCCATGTAGAGAGCATTGCAGTAGTCCAGGCGGGAAGTGACGAGTGCTTGAGTGACCGTGCATAAGGAGTCCTGATCCAGAAAGGGAGGCAACTGGCGTATCAGGCGAACCTGATAAAAAGCCCCCCTGGCCATGGCCGTCATATGCTCTCCTAAAGACAGCTGTGCGTCCAGGAGGACGCCCAAGTTGCGCGCCCTCTCCATGGGGGCCAATGACTCGCCCCCAATAACCAGCGATGGCACCAGCTGGCTATATCGGGACACCGGAAGCCACAACCACTCAGTCTTAGAAGGGTTGAGTCGGAGCCTGTTTCTCCCCATCCAGGCCCGCACGGCCTCCAGGCACCGGGACATCACTCCAAGGGCATCATTGGGGTGGCCTGGGGTGGAGATGTACAGCTGGGTGTCGTCAGCGTACTGATGGAACTCCATCCCGAAGTCACGGATGATCTCACCCAGCGGCTTCACATAAATATTGAACAGGAGGGGCGAGAGGACCGACCCCTGCAGCACCCCACAAACAAGGCGCCTCGGGGTCAACCGCTGCCCCCCTGCCAACACAGATTGCGACCGGTCAGAGAGATAGGAAGAGAACCACCGCAAAACGGTGCCCCCCACCCCCAACCCCTCTAACTGGCGCAACATGATACCATGGTCGATGGTATCAAAAGCCGCTGAGAGATCTAACAGGACCAGGATAGAGGAGCAACCCCTATCCCGAGCCCTCCAAAGATCATCCACCAACGCGACCAATGCCGTTTCCGTGCTATGCCCAGGCCTGAAGCCGGACTGGAGCGGATCTAGATAGACAGCTTCATCCAGGTACTGTGGAAGCTGCCGTGCCACCACACTCTCAACAATCTTCGCAACAAAACGAAGGTTGGAGACTGGACGATAGTTAGCCAAAACAGCCGGATCCAGAGAGGGCTTCTTGAGGAGGGGCCTCACCACCGCTTCAAGGCAGCCGACTTAGTGAAGGGGTGGGCGTAGCCAGCACAGGAAGCAGCCCTTCCCTTCCCCAGTCAGCTAATGGCAGCTGGGCCCCTTAATCACGACCCGCGGATCACTGGGCTGATCGGGAGCTGCCTCTGGTTCTATCTCTCTGGGCCCCTGGAGGTGTTTCTTGCATACTCTTGCCAGCCCTAGCCCTGCCGTGGCACCAGGCAACCTCGCAGCTGAGGGCCCTTTGTTGAGTCCTGATCCAGGGCTCACCATATCTGGGGGTGGAGGGGCACGGAGCTCCAACCATCAAAGCTGTCGAGTCCAACATGTGAGGCGGTGGCAGCAGGACACATCAGGAGAGCACCGGCCAGCTGCTCATCAGCAGGCCGCTCTCCTGGCCATGAGCGGCACCAGCATGCAATGAGGTGTGCGGCCGGCACAAAGAACAGGGAGGCGACGGCAGCAACGGGACTTCCAGCGGCAGCTCAACACAGCAGCAACCATGAGGTGACCACGCTCACCGCCTCCTGCACCTCCAAAATAAGACACCCCCTCCAAAAAAATAAGGCCAAGCTCTTATTTCGGGGGTTCCAAAGATATAAGACAGGGTCTTATTTTTGGAGAAACATGGTATATAATTATTATAATTTTGTTTTCTGTTTTCCTAGTTATGTTATACATTTGTAAAGCTAGTAATTCCCACAAACATCCAGATGCCTCTTGTATATGGCTAGCCGAATTTTCACTGTATCATTTATATAGAGATTGAATATGAAAGAAAAGACTAGTTCATATCTCAGAAAATATCGTCGATAACTTAGAATGACATTATGTGTTCAATAACACTTGAATCTACTATTTAAAATGTCATGTGCTAATATTACAGGTTATGGAATTTGAAAACAAATACAGAAAATGTATAAAATCCGGCTATTTCAATTTTGTGTACTCTCATAAAATCACTAAAACTAAAATGTTAGTTTCCCAGTATAGTTCATAAAGCTCTAATTTGAAAAACTATTAATGCCAAGGTTGGTGATTAAACATTAATTTTTTTCAACATTTCTACAAAACACTAGAATTTCAAAGAACTTGTCATAATGTAATCGGAAGTACAGAGAAGCATAATTAATGTATCCTATTGCCTTTAGTTTCATAGTATATTGTAACTCTCACTTCTATTATATTTAAATAGCCTTTTTTTTTAAATAAAAAGCAGATGTAATTGTCAATTGCAAAGGTCAAATAACTATAATTTGGCATATCATTACTTTTTAAAAAACCTACAAACCCTCCCCCCTTTACTGGAAAAAATAAATGTATTGTAGACATAAATTATAAATGGGCAGTAACTTTAAAAATATTAAATGAGGAGAGGAGAACATTTCTTTCCTTTTCCCCAATTGTTTTTTGCAAACAAGGGTATTTTTCCAAGTGTACTTTATTTTGTAAGCTAGAAATAGATGGGTAGTTTAGAAAATAAGTGATGCAAACTCTTGAAAAGTAGAAAGAAAATACAATAAAAGTAATGTATGCTTAAATAATACTCTTTTCTCCTATGATAGGACATTCTCCCAATGATAGGAAGTTATTTTTTCCTTGATACTATTGCTCCCAGCAGTTGTTTCCCTAGAGCTTGTGTTTCTCAACCTCAACCACTTTAACTTCAACTCGCAGAACACTGCTGTAGAATACAAATAGTCCTCGACTTACACGTTTTAGTGATTGTTCGAAATTGTAACAACACTGAAAAGTGACTTATGACCATTTTTCACAATTACAACCATTGCCGCATCCCCACAGTTAGTGATCAAAATTCAGATGCTTGGCAACTGACTCATATTTATGACAGCTGCAATGTCCTGGGGAGTCATGTGATCACCTCTGTGACCTTCTGACAAGGAGAATCAATGGGGAAGCCACATTCATTTAACAATCATGTTATTAAGTTAACAGCTGTAGTGGTTCACTTAACAACTGTGGCAAGCAAAATCGTAAAATGGGGCAAAACTCACTTAACAAATGTCTCATTTAGCAATAGAAATTTTGGGTTCAATTTTGGATGTAAGTTGAGAACTACCTGTATATCCCATGATTCTAAACAAATAGGCCTTCTTATCCTGGCAGAAAATAGAGATCGTAGTGTACCTAATGCGGAGGACAGAACTGGAAGTCTAACAACTTAAGGCTGGGAATCCTACTGTAAATGGGTTTTCCAGCGCTTCAAAAAGCCCAACACTTTCAGGTTGCTTACTATACAATGTCCTAAAAATGCTTTTTCAGGAGGCAACTGTTTTTTGTTTGAAAACATTTTGCTTCTCATCCAAAAAGCTTCTTCAGCTCTGACAGGATAGTGGGGAATGGAAGGATTTATATCCTTGCAGACAGCTGGTCATTTGCATCTTTTTAGAGCAGGGGTGTCAAACTCATGGTGTCATGTGGTATATCGGGACTTTTTCCCCTTCGCTAAACCGGGTCTGGGCGTGGCCAGTGCGTGACGCATCCGGCCCACAGGCCATAAGTTTGACAGCCCTGTTTTAGAGGGTCTTTGAAGCACTTGGAGTTTATCTGTGTCCTCGGGTGTCCTGAGTAGTGCTCCCAATTCCTGTAGTCTGCAGTTTTTCCCTCTGGAAATACATTCCTACTCCCACCATTCAAAGGGTGTTCATCCCAAATTATATAGCTAAAAGTCTGTAGAGAGTCTGAGTCATCCAAATCATGGTTGTCCCAAAGGTGTTTTTTCAGGAGGCAACTGGACTTCCTTGTTTTTTCTTTGACGACGTTTCACTTCTCATCCAAGAAGTTTCTTCAGCTCCAACAGGATAGTGGGGAATGAAAAGATTTATACTATCCTGTCGGAGCTAAAGAAGCTTCTTGGATGAGAAGTGAAAGGTCTTCAAAGAAAAAACAAGGAAGTCCAGTTGCCTCCTAAAAAAGCACCTTTGGAACAACCTTGGTAGTACAGTGGTTTAATGCACCCTGTTATTAACACAGCTGCCTGCAATTTCTGCAGGTTCGAATCTTACCAGGCTCAAGGTTGACTCAGCCTTCCATCCTTTCTAAGGTAGGTTAAATGAGGACCCAGTTTGTGGGGGCAATAAGCTGACTTTGTATAAATATACAATAGTATGAAGGCTATTGCTTAACGCATTGTAAGCCGCCCTGAGTCTCCGGAGAAGGGCAGCATATAAATCAAATAAAAAAATAATAATAAAAAAATAAAACCATAACCTGGATGACCGAGATTCTCTACAGACTTTTTACTATATTATGTCTTAGAATAAAATTGGTAAGCCGTAAAGCAGCTACTCTCCTCTTCTCTGATACCAGAGGTTTATAGGACTGTCCTTCTACAACAGTGTTTCTCAACCTTGGAAGCTTGAAGATGGGTGGACTTCAACTCCCAGAATCCCCCAGCCTTTCTGGGAGTAGAAGTCCACCCATCTTCAAGCTACCAAGGTTGAGAAACACTGTTCTACAATATCTCATTTTGTGTGTATGCCATTTGAGATGCTAGAGAGAGCAAAACAGGACATTTATGAGGTATCTCTTCCATAGGAGGAAGGGCACTTTCTGCAGCCGGAAAGAGCCAATGCAAGACTTCCGAAAAACCACAGGATCACAATTCTTAATGAACACAGAAATCATTATCAGGGTGGTTTCCGGGGACCATCCTATCCCTTTCCTGCTACGCCACATTCTTGGAAAACAAACAGAACAAAACCACGGATGAACCGGAACTGAGATATTCCAACTGCTACCACCGCCACCACCCCTCCTCGCCCGCCCCGAGTGTTTCGGTACCTGGGCAGTGACGAAGCCCCCATAGACACTCTTTTCCCGGTTCTGGGGCAAGAGGAGCGGGCACTCGCGCAGCAATGACCCGAATCCAGCAGCCATTTCTCAGCTGTTCCTTTTCCCTTCGCCCCTCGAATGGCACACCCTGGCCCGCCAAAACAAGCGCATGCGCTTTTTTATCCGCTAGGAAAACACACTATTTTTATCGGGCGAAAATACTGTATTTTCTGGTTAATCTCGCTTTAGCCAGGGAGAAAACCTTGGAGAAGAACCAGGCAAAAAAAGCACGAAAAGTAGAGTAACCGATAGGAGGAAAGCAACCCTGCCCTACGTTTCGAAGCGGCAAGTTGCTGCTTACTCCTGATTGGCTACAGGACGGCCACAGCGCCGCGCGGGAAATAACGGCCGCACCTCCGCGCGAGGGGCGGGGCTTCGTGAGAAGTAAGAAGGTTCGCCAGCGTCTCTCTTTTGGGCGCCTAGTTTATCTTTCGTTCCGCGGGGGTTGTCTCTTTCTGTGGCAGGTTGTCTTCCGACGAAAGTGGATTGCGTTGAAATCAAAATTTGACTTCCGTCCAATAAAACTTTTTTCCTCTGTCATTGGGTGTGTCTCGTCTTCATGAAATACATTCCTTATGAAGGGGCCAGACTGTTGTTATTTATTAGCTCTTTTAAAGACGCCGGCAGACTGCCTTTCTGGCAGTGAGAAAATTGCCTCGCTCTTTTCAGACTATAGCACTAATCTTTTAAGTTATTTAAAGCACCTTACATAGAACTGCCTCAGGAGAGAAGTTCGAAGGTTACACAACTAGCCCAAAATGTGGGCATCTTTTAAATTTGTGATGACTGTATATCAATAATTTATAGTACTTGCAACCAAAATATATTACTCATTTCAGTTGTTACGGTCATCCATGTCATAAGACTTAACTGGGCAGTTAACCCAACCTAAAATACTAGGTATAAGTAGTATGTAACAGAAAATAGGTAATAAACGGCATAAAAATAGTGATCAAGAATAAATATAGGAGGGGGGGGAAAGGGGGAAAAATCTTGTATTTGAAAAACTTTTTCAATTAAAAAAAAAGAATAAATATAGAATTAACAGATCGGGTAGAAGAATGGTCATACATTCTTCATATGCTGAATATATTATATGGCGATTATTAAGATATGCGAACATTCTAGGATTCACCATGTGCGGTTATTTAACAGAATAACAGTCAGGAAAAAAACAATAGAGTTGGAAAGGACCTTGAAGGTCTTCTAGTCTAACCCTGTGCTCAAGCAGGAGACCCTGTACCATTTTGGACAAATGGCTATGCAGTCTCTTCTTAAAAGCCTCCAGTGATGAAGTATCCACAACTTAACACAAACCGTTCCACTACTTAATTGTTCTCAATGTTGGGAAATTTCTCCTTAGTTCTAAGTTGGTTTTTTTCATTGATTAATTTCCATCCATTCTTTCTTCTCTTGCCTCCTGGTGCTTTGGAAAATATGTTGACCCCTTCTTTGGGGCAGCCCTGCAAATATTGTAACACTGCTATCATATCATCTCTAGTCGTCCTTTTCACTAGACTAGATATACCCAATTCCTGCAATCATTCTTCATATGTTTTAGCTTCCAGGCACCTTTGTTGCTCTTCGCACTCTTTCCAGATTCTCAGCATCTTTTTTTTAATGTGACCAAAACTGGATGCAGTATTCCAAGTGTTGTTTTGCCAAGGTATTATAAAGTGGTACTAATACATCCTGTGATCTTCATTGTATCCCTCTGTTATTGCAGCCTAGGATTGCATTGGCTTTTTTGGCTGCTGCCAAATGCTGCTTGCTTATATTTAAAGGTTGTCTATTAGAACTCCAAGATCCCTCTCACAATTACTGCTTATTGAGCCAAGTTTCATCTAATCTGTACCTGTAGATTTGGTTTTTCTTTCTGGTCTGAGAGGGATCTCTCCAATACTGTAACTATTGGGATTTCATTAATAAATTTTTGTTTGTTATTGGTGTTTTCTCCCATGTACACTCTCTTTGGTATCGGTCCTGAAATTTTTAAAGCCAGCAACAATCAATATTATAAAATACCACATTCTTTTGGTCTTCTAGTCATTTTAACAACACAGTAACAAAGTGTTACTGTGTTGTTTGGTTTGGTTTGATTTATTTATTAGCTAATTGCTATCCAAAGATCACAGTTTCACAAAAATAAAAATATAAAATTATAAAACCAAACTCAGCCACTCACAACTACAATAACACTGACAGCAATATCCAAATTAGAATATGCAATGATATAAGTCAGTCTTGCTTTCAACTACATCACAGCTTAAGAACAATATAAACTGCATCCCATCCAGCAGAGAATAACAAAGATGATGAAGAGGGTTTCATGCTGAACATTAAGAACCAGTTCCAATTTCCATATCAGCATAAAAAGATGGACTGAACAGCAGCTTGCTCTCTACTACAAATGTTGGTACCTGTTTCTCTAAAATGTACAGCCTTGAGATTTATCTATCTACATATACAAAGCTTGATCTTGGCTTCCCAGAATTATTTCTTCCTGGCAAAAGTCCAATAACAACCATATAAATCAGCTGCCTTCCACACATAAAGTACATAGGTTCTCTAATGACTCATTTATATCTCCTTGAATTATATTAAAAAATCCCTTACAGACATAGCCAACAATGTAAGACCAGACCAATCCATATGCTGCACTAATTTTGAAAACCCAAAAGGATGCTCTTAATCCCTTCCAAACCTTGAAAATACTTGGAGCTTTTTCAGACTGTCCAATGAAGGCCTTTTTCTTCAGAAACAGCAGGTAGAAATCCTGAAACTATCAAATAAGATCTTTATGAAGTTTTGCATTAACAGTCTTTTTAAAAAACTGTGAATCCTTTTCCAAAACCTAGTTTTAGCATAATCTTTTTTAACCATCAAAGCTACAGTTTCTATAGCTTTTCCTACCTATAACATTTTCTCATCAAAGTAGAGATAGTACTAGTAAATTTACATGTAAACATGACTAAAGATAAACGATATTGAGAAATCCATCACTGGGAATCAAATTTTAGAGAAAAATAAGCCACAAATTGAAATAATATATGATATAATGTAAGTGAGGGAAGAAAGGAAAGCAGGTTAGAAAACAATTGAGAAAATCCAAATTCATATTTAGGAAGAAACATTTTAAGAAATGAAATAAAACAATTTTGAATTGTAAGGCTCTAATGAACAAACTAACATCTTTGAATACTAAGATGATTAAAAAGACAGTAACAGTAGGAGAAAGATACAAGTTTAGTCTCTTTCATTTTGACTATAATTTTAATTAGTTAGGCACAGGCAGGGGGAAAATATAAAAACATGTCTTTCCTTTTTAAATTGCATTTTGCCTTAATTTTATCCTTTCCAGTTAGTTTTCCCCCCCCCTCTTTCTCACTTTGTTTTTTGTTCTGTGTAATCAGTTGATCAGAGTAAAGTGATTTTCTTTCAACCAAGTTTAAAATTCAACATTCTGGCAATTTTCTCTTTTTTTATTCTCTGATTCAGTCTATAGATAACTTTTCAAAACTTTTGTCTATATACGGTACTTCCAGTGTTTTCTGGATAATCAATATAGTTTATATATCTGCTTCCAAATCCTGATCAACAAAGTTACATTCCAGGACCTAAGCAAATAAAGTGTAGTAGATATTTATTTATTTTTCTTATTTATTTACTTATTTAGAAAGTGTTTGGCCTGTTTTTCTTTATTAGAAATATTTCCAAAGCAATTGTACAAAATAAAGACCAATGCAATTGTATTAATCCCACATGAATTACAGTAATGTACTGTAACGTTCTTTCATCTCCCATCAGAGTCAATTTGTTCTCTGTGTATTCTGTCTGGTAATGTTCATGCCTATAGGCTTCATTTTAGTTAAGGAATGTGTTAGCAATGAAAGAATCACTGGACTGGCAGAAAGTGATGAGTCATTATCCTGCTTCTTTTCTGTTTTCTAGGCTACACAGTCAACTATATTTTCCTCCTTACTGTTTCCGGTGTTGGCATTCCAGTCTCCAACTACAAGCAGCACATCTTGTTTGAATGGTATGTTGAACTTGATTATAAAGCACACCATCTCTTCACCATTGTTAATGTTGAAGTATAAACTTGGATAACTCTCATATTAATGGGTTGTCAATGAAGTGATATTATTTGGTTATTAAATGCATTGTATCTAAATACTGCCCTTGCTATATCTTTCTTCACTATGAAAGCAGCACCATTGCTTTGTTATTGTTGTTGTTTGCATCCTAAGTAGCCAGCAGCATAATCTCCTGACTGACAGTGTCCAATTTTAGGCCATTTCAATTTGCTAATGCCTGTGATGTCAATAGGTAATAGATTCATTTCATCTTTCACTATGTTGAGCTTTCACATGTTCATGCTTTGTATGTTCTATGTTCCAATTGTAATTCTGATCTTGCATCTTTGGTTGTTCTGTTTTTGTATGGCAACATTGGCAAGTAGATGTCTGAAAGTTTTCATTCTAGCTGTGTTATAAACCCATTAGAAGTCCAAAAGATCCTCAGCTTTTCCTCAGTAGGATATTAACTGCCATCTAACTATAGAAACCCATTATATCATCAGTCACTTTATTTTATCTGTTCATGTGGTTTGCTTCATAGAGTTCAAGAGTAGTTTATCATTGCCTTCTCTCACACAATATGAAGTGATGTCTTTGGCAGGGGTGAAATGCTCCCGGTTCGGACCGGCTCGGGCGAGTAGGTAGCGATGGCGGCGGGCAGTTCGGAGAACTGGTAGCAAAAATGCCTGCCCCCACCCCCCATGCCCAGCTGAGCCCCGCGATCATCAGAGCCTTTTTTTCCTTTTAAATGTCTGACCAGCCAAGCTCTGACGATCCCAGCTGAGTTGCCTGCTAATCAGGCAACTCAGCTTGGATCGCCAGAGCCATGTAAAAGAAAAAAAGTTTCTTTTTTTCTCCCCCCCCTCTCCCAGCCTCCAGCTTGCTTACCTTAGCTGCTGATCGAATGACAATCCCAATCCATGCATCAGCAAGCAACTGAATCTCCCTGCCTGCAATCAAGCTCATTGGTGAGCAGCTCTTTCTGCCTGCCTGCCTAGATTTGTGGACTTCAATTCCCAGCAAAGCTGGCTGAGGAATTCTGGGAGTTGAAGTCCACAAGTCTTAAAGTTGCCAAGGTTGGAGACCCCTGTTCTATTGGGTAAGTTTTTTTCCCCTTTGGGAGCTTTAAAAAAAATAGTTAAATTTTTTTAAATTTTTTTTAAAATTTGATTTATATGCCACTCTTCTCCGAAGACTCAGGGTGGCTTACAATGCGTTAAGCAATAGCCTTCATACTTTTGTATATTTTATACAAAGTCAGCTTATTGCCCCCACAATCTGGCTCCTCATAATTGGGTTTTTTTTTAGTTGTTCTTTTTTTAGACCTAGCCATTTAAAGTTTAGGAAGTTTTAAATTTAGCTGCTTTTATATAAAAATTAAATTAAAATAAAATAAAATAATATTTGTGCAGCTTTCTGAGATTTAGTGTGTTTCTGTAGTGTTTCACTCTAACTACAACTGTGAAAGTTGGTTTTTTGGGCTTTTTGTGGCTGTGTGAGGTTCCTGCTTGTTGCGGCGCCATTTTGGGTCTAGCACAGCTGCTTTTACATTGTGGATGAGCCAGTTGTGTTGTGTTCTGTTTTGTAGGTTAAAAAAGGGCAAAGAAGTGACATTGACTTGGCCACGCCCACCCAGTCACCTTACCACCAAGCCACACCCACTAATTAAGCCACGCCCACAGGACCGGTAGCAAAAAAATTTAGTTTTCACCCCTGGTCTTTGCTATTGTCATTAAACTGATCATTTGCCTCCAGCACATTGCTATGTCTTTGCTGCCCCATATATGTGTCTTTTTGCTTTAGCTTGGCAGCTGGGATGACCTTCATGGTTTAGTGACCCTGCTGGAAATACACACTTTTGGCATATACATCCAATGCCTTTTGCTCCTTCCTCCCAGGATTGCACATGCACAGTCATCATGGTGAGATAGTATAACAGGACTTGGGAACCTATTCTCAATTCTCAATACGGTATTGAGTACTGTACACAATACATTTCTACTAAATCTGGGTTTAACTTATTTGTTGGACATCATCTAGCTATTAAACATCTCCAAATAGAATATTTGGGCAATATTTGTCCTTTATATTTCATCCCCCCTTCCCCCCTCCACATATACACTTTTCTTTTGACTAACTGGCATTCTTGACATTTTTCTCAGAGCTAGGAGCTAACTAAGAATACTCAGCAGTGTCTTCCTGATATGATAGCACAAACCTTCAAAGATAGTCTGTCATCAGTGAAGGTTTTCTTTTTCCAATCTAAAAAGGGAAGTCCCTGTATATTTTAAATTTTGATTTAGAATTGTGATGAAAGATCCTGATATGCAGTACTCAAAGGCCTTTTCCTTAATGAGCAGATCAAGAAAAAAAATAAAATAAATCTACATTAAATGGTGATATTCACTCAAGTTTGCACTGAGGAATGTTTTTACTTACAAAACTGAATTGAAAACATACATAACTAAACATCTAATTCCACACAACTGCCTAATCACTATCTCTTCTCTACAGTGATTATGATTAGTCTTATGATCCTTTCTCCCACTGGAAACTGTTAGTAAAAAAACAAAACAAAAATGAAATAGAACTTGCTGAAAACCAAGCCTGATTACACTTCTATTTATTCTTGTTCTATCAACCATAAAAGGATGCAACTCCCAATTGTCTGAGCAGCCTTTTCCACTGATTTTTCCCCAATGAATTACTACAGTAGCACTATAGTGGTTCCCTGTGAACAATATAGTAGCACTAAGCAGATCATAAATTAGATGATAGATAGATAGATAGATAGATAGATAGATAGATAGATAGATAGATACATAGATACATAGATACATAGATGAGGTACTGTGTACTAAGAGCCAGAAAATGGAAATTTGTGGAACATCACACAATATATGCTAAACGTTCTTGGCAGTGGTCTTAAAGGCTCAGCTAGAACTCTGTAATACAATGTTTCATTTTCCATCCAGAGAGATATAATGAACAATGATGTTGAATGTCATTGAGGCATCTCTGAGGAACTGAGCTGAAGCTCATGAAAGTTTATGCCTTTTTATAAGAAATATTATCAGGAAAGGTGCATCAAGTCTTGTGCTGGTTCACGTCCTTCCTCTGGGACTGTTCTTAATCAGTGTTGCTAGTGAGAGACTCAGCTACTTTGTTGGGTGCCACTGGGCTCTCTCTCTCTCTAACATCTGCATGGAAGCACTGGGTTAGATCATGCATCACTACGGAATAAAGTATCAGTATATAGATGATACCCAGGTGTACATCTCCATCCTAGGCAAAGTTAGTGAAGTTCCAGATCTTGCAGTGTTTGAAGGCTGTGGAGGCCTGGGTGGGGAACAACAGACTTCAACTGAACCTTGGTAAGTGCAGTGGCTGTGGGTAGGAGACTCCTCTGTATCTGGGGGTTTACTGTCTTTGGTCTTGGTCTTGCACTGCCCTAGATAGATTCAGTGTGTAATCTGGAGGTTCTCCTGGATTCATGACTCCTACTGAAGGAATAGGTGGAAGTTGTGGCTAAGAGGGCCTTTGCTCAACTTTGGGTTATGCACCAGTTACAATTCTTCTTGGATCAAGAAGCTCTCTTTTCACTCACTCATGTCTTGGTCATCTCACAGATGGATTACTGCAATGCATTGTACATGAGCTTACCCTTGCAGAGTATCCAGAAGCTGGTGCAAAATACAGCAGTGCAAATACTTCTGGGCATGCTAGGGTTATGCATGTAATATCTCTGCTATTTGAGCTGCACTGGGTGCCAATTCTGAGTCCTATTCTAGGTGTTGGTTATCACCATTTTGTCTCAATTATAGCAACCCTTCCCATCTGGTCAGACAGGGAAGCCATAATGTGAATCTCATTGGTTAAAGAAATTTGACTGGCAGGATCTAGGAAGAAGTTCTTTGCCACTGTTGTACCTGCCTTTTGGCACACCTTATCCCCATAGGAGAGTGGAGCTTCTGGTTTTGCAGAAAAGTGTTAAGATCTGGCTTTGCCAGTTAGCATGAGGGTTGAGGAGTGCTTTGCAATCCTGGGAATGGCTGGTGGCTTGAGGGTGCACACTGCAGCTCGTTAACCTTTTAGCCTTGTTAACTTTATAACTTTGATTCTTTTTAATTTTTAACTTTGTTTTTTATTTTTGTTTTTAAATGTATTGTTTGCAATACAAAAAATTGCCGAGTCACTTAGGTGAGATGGGTGGTATGGAAATCTAATAAATAAATGAATAATGGAAACTAAAATAACAAAAAGAAAAAAAATATGTGCAGAAAAGAAAAAACAAACAGTAAAAATAGAAAAGAAAAATAATACAGTAAAAAAAAGAAATAAATAGAATTATTCAGCCTTTATCACAACAGATATAAACAATTTTAGTTACATTTTCATCTTGAACAAATAAATCTACTTTAGTCCTTTCAAATAATGTTCTAAAACTTGATTTATTTTCATTTGTTCTTTGTAAAAATCTGCAAAGCTTTAACAAGCCTCTTTTGTAAAACCAATATAGAAAAATTATTCACATTATCCAAATTATCCTGTTGTTTATATAATCCCTTTCAATTATCAAGACATCCATTTCTTTTTTATGTTCACTGTATCATCTTTTTCCATATTCTTTTAGCTTATTATTTTTAAATCCACTTTAAATCCAATTCTAAATCCAGATCAGTCCTGGTCTTGCCTAATAAAACCTGTTCCTCTTCCATAGCATCTTTTAGACCCAATCCATCAATCAAGGCCAACATTCTTAAAATTAAGTTCTGGGTCCATTGTACAAAAATATCCTTCAATATTTCAAATGTTAAAATATTTTATTCCATTCAGTTTTAGTAAGTTTGTAATTTTATAAAATCAAAATTTTAATCAACATTGTTGTTAGTTTAATGAAAAGAAGGACTAGGAGCAACATGACAGCAGTGTTCTATATCTAAGGGGCTGTGACAAAGAAGCGGGTCAACCTATTCTCCAAAGCACCTAAAGGCAGAACAAGAAGTAATGGATGGAAAGTAATCAATGAGAGAACCAACCTAGGAATAAGGAAAAATTTTCTGACAGGTTTTTAAGAAGAATTTGGACAACCATCTGTCTGAAATGGTGTGTGGTCTCCTGCTTGAGCAGGGGATTGGACTATAAGACCTCCAATATACATTCCAACTCTGTTTTCTGTTAATTCCAGAAAAAAATAATTCCTTACACTTGTAATTAAAACTTCATCAGTAAGGGTTGAGGGAAAATCACGCAGTTCTCTAAAACATCAATCCAAAGATTGCTAATGGCTGAAAAGCAGTCAGCGGTTCCAAATATGATTACAAAAGGAAGTATGCAAACCCAGGGTCCTTAAGGGTGTTGACTGTGGGTTGAACAAGATAGCTATTTTCTCATCTCCCAGGGCTCTAAACCTGCTGGAGACCACTGTCTTGCAGTTTCCTCATGAGGGACAACAGTATGGAGTACTTGTGAATGAGTGCAATCCTCTCCTTGTCCAGAGACAAATTACAAAGAGCCAGTCTATCACTGATTCTTCATGTGACAATCTTCAGTTTGCCATTTCCTCCCCAGAAGTCCCCTATTTTGACATATGGGGTGGGACTATAACTCCCAGAAATCATAGTCAGCATGGATAAAGGACAGATGGACTGGGAATTCTGAATGTGCTAGTCCCACCACATCTGGAAAGCACCAGGTTGTGAAAAGATGGCTTAGCATATGCCTAGTATACAACACTCAAGTTGGATCTCCTATGGTATCAAGATTCATTTTGCATTTTGGCACATATCATTGTGGAAATCTGAGCCAGCTGCATTGTACTGGGTTTGAC
This sequence comes from Pantherophis guttatus, assembly GCF_059756535.1. Taxonomy (NCBI): domain Eukaryota; kingdom Metazoa; phylum Chordata; class Lepidosauria; order Squamata; family Colubridae; genus Pantherophis; species Pantherophis guttatus. The sequence continues at coordinate 314,562,196 of NC_142063.1, forward strand.
TACACTGAATTCTCAGTAGTATTACTAAACAAGACAGAAAAAGTCTCAAAGTCTTGCTGTAATCCTTCAGTTTGCTTTGTTATCCTTGGATTTAAATACTGGCCTAGCTTTGAATTACTCTTTGCTTTCTTTAACTATGTCAAGGCAACCTTGGGCTATATTCAGTTGTATATTAGTTTTTAGTTCTGGATTTGTGATATCTGAGATACAAAATCTCAATCAGCCAGGCAAAAATAGATAGCCATAGGTAGCCACAAAGCTTAACCAATATGTAGTCTATACTGCCTACTATATGGTAATGTAACATAACTTCTAAACTATAAAACTGATCATATGTCTTTCTCTTGACTAGATATATTTCTTGCAAGTATTCTAGATTTTTTACCATGCCAGTTCTGGAAGAAATGTTATTTCCCATGTATAGCCCTCAATACATCAGTTTCAGAATGATGAAATGAATGTAGATTGGTTTACAGTGTGTTCGTGTTTGATGAAAAAATAGGTTTCTAACAAAGACACCTAATTCTGATGCTGATCTGCTAAACCCACATCAAGATAGAATTTATCTGAATATATTGCGTTTTGCCATTACTTTATCTCTGGGGATCACACTTTGCTTTCTCAAACAGCTGTTGCAAGGAAGCCCAGAATTTTATATATTTACTATAAAGATTAGCCTCCAAAACTCTTGGTCTGCATCCAAAATGAGGGAAAGGTTTTTCATATTTGGAGTCTATACATGAACCCCTCAAACACATTCTTGAGCTGCAAGTAGTTTCCTTTCATGCACCATTTCTGTCCTTGTGCTTTTGAACTTTAAAAACATTTGGCTTTCTTGGTTTTATAATAAAGACCAGTTGACCATCTGATTTCATTTGATAACATCCAATTTTACCATCTGTTCAAACTTAACTTTTGCTTTCTCTCTCATCAGCTGTGGAACTTTACATGGCACATATACTTTTGTGAAAATGTTGGAACCTATAAAGCTGCTATATTTTTCTTTGCCCTACATAGTTTGCCAGTAAAAGCTATCATCCTAATATTTCTGGTAGGATACTTTTCATTGCAACTATTTTAGTAAAGACTGTGTGTCAACCTTTAACACATTTATTTGTCATCCATGAATATATTTCATATTTTAAAATAGCCTTATATAAGCATGCCAGTTGAATATTTATCAAAGAGATTCATGGGGTCAGATCTAAACTTGCTCCTCCATAAATAGAGCTGTTTCTCCTCTACTTGGAGAAACCAAGTTGCAATGGAAACTTTCTAATGAATGAAGGAAGACTTTGGGTTTTGCAGATCGAGTCACCTATGTCCTCTTTTCTTCAACACATTTCTGCCTAAGTTGCACCAAAGAGTCCCAACCAGCTAGATAGAAGACTAACAGAGAGGGCAATGACAATTTAGGCATTGACAAATATTGCCACTCCATCTGTTCAGAGTAACCAGAGCTCCAGAATGTGTCTGAGCATTTTGTTCTTTGTTTTATACCAGTTATTTTCAAAGTGAGTTTTCCAGTACTGTGAGATTCTGTGGGTGAATTCTAGGCATTTGTTTTTTTCCAAATCAGATCTTTACTATATTTAGTTCAATACTGATTGCTAGATGGAATGCAAATGCTTTTTACTTTCAAGCAAGTGTTTACCCAGGTAACTACAAACCTGGAAATTTGGGGATAGATTTGCATAACTCAGATGAGGTAGTTTGTGACTCAGCATGTTGTGATAATTCAGCCGTTGTCTTAGTATATTATGTGAGCCAGACCATTATTGTAAACCACAATACTTTTTTTTTATTTATTTGGACAAATATTATGTGAATAAAGCAATTGTTTTATAAACATATCTGTAGATCAAGGAAGTTATGTGAATTACCTTCAACTACAGTCCAAACTGGGCTAAATAATATATAATAATAAATAAAGTCACTTGTCTTATGCCACAAGTAGCTCTATAAATTTGAAAAATACATAAATACCACGTGACAAAACATTAATGATTCCATTAGGGGCTGTATTGGGAGCAGATTATCAGAGGCTTCTGGCTCAAACACAGATACTTTTCAGGAAAGCTCTGCGGTAGTGAAAACATTTATAGAATCAGTGGAAGCAATCATTTGTAAGGTTATCATGATATATCTATTTATAAAACAAATATGTGCAAAAGATCTATATACAAGCATAGAGCTGGGGTGGCACAGTGGTTAGAATGCAGAATTGCTACTTCTGCTGCCTGCCGGCTGCCTGCAATTCAGCATTTCAATTTTCACTGGCTCAAGATTAACTCATCCTTCCATCCTTCCGAGGTCGGTAAAATGAGGAGCCAGATTGTTGGGGGCAATATGCTGACTCTGTAAACCACTTAGAAATGGCTTCAAAGCACTATGAAGTGATATGTAAGTCTATTGCTATATTCATGGAGTAGCTAGTTTCAGGTGGTCTGTCCAGGCACTGATCAGAAAAATGTTCCAAGCTGAAGGGGTTTTTGGGGGTGGGGGGTGGGGGGGAGATGGAAAAACATAATATTGGTAGGTGTATCTAAAGGAGTTAGGAAGGAACTGGTAAATTCGGCAGGATACCACTTGGTTATGTCTTGCTTGAAGTCAAAATCATTGGTGATGGTTAAGGGAATTATAAACAGGATGTAATTTGGGATGATTGGGGTTTTGATATACAGGTTATGCAGAGGAGGGCAAAAAGGCATAAGGCACATTAGCATTGCCTTCTAACCCCAAAAAATACCTCCACGTTTTTAAAAATCCAGATTCTGCCATCTATAGCCCATCTGCAGAACTTCGTGAAATATGCTTATTTTGGATTTCAAAATAAATATATGTTCAATGTTGTGTATACCTCTTTAACAAATGTATATATAACGTTTCATCAGAAGTATTGCAAATACGCAGATTTTAAAAAGTGTTTCACAGACAAGTATAAAATCAGTTGAAAACAATAGCCCAAAGGACAATAGTTATAAACTATTCTAAATCATAATCTGTTACTTGATCCTTTTAATCAGAGATGGGGATAGAATTTGAATCTTGGAACTTCTGATTAATGTGTTTATTTTACTTAGGCACACTTATCAACTTTTAGATAAATATTTTTTAGGAAAATACATAATGAATTTCAGAAGAATAACAGCATTGTTTTGGACCATGGTTTGAAAAACATAAGATTTTCAAATATTCCTACTGCAACATATGAGACCTAGAGTCAGAAGAGCTTAGGGTGGGTTCCTTTGTTTTTACTATCCTTTGGAATAAAAGTGTCTTTATCCTAAAAGGAAAATAGAAAGGAAATGTGTTCAACATATGGCATCCAAGACCATTTGATATTTTAAATCTATAGTAAATGTCATGAACAATTTTACTACCTTCTCTGCATTATATGCTTGGATCATTTGTCTTTCAAAGGACTAGTAAACCTTAATTTACTTTAGCAGTTCTCAGTGGATTTTTATTGTTTCTTACTGCTGCCTCTCAATTCATATAATTTGTAAAACTAAATATGAACTGCTAAACTCCATCAATCCAGTAGTATTCTTTTAATACCAATTTTTACATAATTAGCCTCCAAACTCTTCAATTACTGACAATTAATCTCATATATTGGGAAAGACAAGTTCATTTCATAGTGAAGAGAACCTAAAAAAGGAATCTTACCTTTCTGTTAGAAAAATACATTGTGATACACTGAAAAAACCAGAGTGTGTCTAAAGAAGACCAATAATCAAAATATTGTAGTGTGGAGACCATAAACAAAGCCCCACAAAAACCTGATGAAAGACTGAAGATGTTTGATTTGGAAATCAATGCCACAAAAAATTATTACACTTTTGTAAGGAAAAAAAAACCCTGCAGGGATATGTCCTTGAAGTCACAGGGGGGCAAACTCAGCTCAAAAGAGGTACCTTGTACAGGTAACATACTAGCCTAAGTTCAGGGTTATCAGTGGTGGGCTGCTACTGGTTCTCCCCAGTTCTTGCAAACCAGTAGTGGAAATTTTGAATAGTTCAGAGAACCGGTAAATACCACCTCTGCCTGCCCCCCCCCCCATGTTGCCTCCCAAGTCCCAGCTGATCGACTAGAAGGAAAAAATCAGGGCTCACTTGACAAAGAAGAGAAAAAACAACAACAAGACACCTTAGCTTTAAATTGAGAAGACAAAAAGCCTCCAAACCGATCTGCTATTTGTAAACCGCTCAGTGGTGGTAGATTGGCAATTGAGGCCAAACTGCCTAAAAACGGTTTCTGATGCTCTCGGTAGTGGCAGAGCGGTAAAAAACTGTTTAAACTCTTGCCACAGGGCTTCAAAGGGCCACCCTACAGCTGATCAGCATAAAAGGCAGTGTGGTGGTAGACCAGTGTGCTCCAAAAACAAATGGCTTGACTGGTATGGCTCTGCAAGCAGTTAAAAGCCTGGTAGACTAGTACCTCTGCTAAATCCTAAAGAATTGTTTGTCACATGACCATCAAACCATGCCCACAAAATAAGCCACGCCCACAGAACCGGTAGTAAAAAAATTTAGAACCCACCCCTGAGGGTTATGTATGTGGAAGAGGCACTGTATCTAAAATCAACAGGATAATCATGATGATCCAAGGTGTTTTTCTCTAACAAAAGCAACTGGCTAAAAATAATGATGTATACCATATTAATATAGAATCCATTTGTATACTGTTATAGGATACATATCTTTCCTATATATCATTCTAATAAATTCTATATATCCCTTCCTGAAATACTCCTGAGTGCCAGGATCTGGATACCTTTAAAAGTAATTCACTATGAGGGTTTGAATCTTATAGAAGAAACAGATCTAGCTATGTATATCTACTGATTTCCAATAAGGATGAAACCAGCCTTCTCATAATCAATATGGTTGGTACTACCTATGTTTTCCGGGAAATAAGACCCTGTCTTATATTTTTTTGAACCCCAAAATAAGCGCTTGGCCTTATTTTCGGGGAAGTCCTATTGTTTTGGGGCACATGGAGCAAGATGGGGCTCCTCTTGCTGTCTTACCTGATTTTCAGCTCTGCATTTAAATATTTTCAGGGAGGGCTTATTTTGGGGGGGAGGCTTATTTTAGCGTATGCACTCAAAAACCCGATTGGGCTTATTATCAGGAGATGTCTTATTTTCAGGAAAACAGGGTAATTTGAGGTGAATTTACAGTAAGTCACACACTATCTATTTCCAAAGGGACTCGGTGGCTCAGTGGCTAAGACTCTGAGCTTGTCTATTGAAAGGTCGGCAGTTCAGCAGTTCAAATCCCTAGTGCTGCGTAACAGGGTGAGTTCCGGTTACTTGTCCCAGCTTCTGCCAACCTAGCAGTTCAAAAGCACGTAAAAAATGCAAGTAGAAAAATAGGGACCACCTTTGGTGGGAAGGTAACAGCGTTCCGTGCACCTTTGGCGTTTAGTTATGCCGGCCACATGACCACGGAGATGTCTTTGGACAACGCTGGCTCTTCGGCTTTGAAACGGAGATGAGCACCAAATAGCACATATGTGCAAGGGGAATCTTTACCTTCACCGTTACCTACTTCCAATGGAGGGAGGTGGTCTTGTGACCAATGTAGGCAACAGATGCCCAACCCGTTCTTTGCCTCCCAGTCTCACTTATTCCTTAGGAATATTTGTAAACCATTGTACTTCAGTTACTCAGTTATGTAGGAAGTAGCCATCCATATTCATTTATGAATTTAATGAATAACAGGGTGCCAATTTGATAACAGGATACCAATTCTGGGATGGGGAAAAAGCCCAACATTACAAACCTCTTTGCACTAGGAGAATTCCCTTAATGTTTACATCCAGATACAGATATACTCTTGAGCAAATGAATTCCACACAGCTGGAGATTAGATAAAATGTACCTCAAGTCTACTTTAAGAATTCACACTTCCACTTCAATCCTTGGTCTGTAACATTTTGCATAAACTTGCACAGAAATTGTCTGGGTTTTGTTGGCTTTTGTGAGATCAGACCATTGAAAACCCTCCATTTCAGGCAGGGCATCTCACCTTGCCATACTTCGGCTGAAATTAGGTCAATTATTGGCATTTGTATATAAGGTTATTTGTCTTTACTGAGAGTAGGCGATTCAAATTCAAGTAGAAATATGCTTGTTTCTTGCATAATAATATTAAGTCTCCAGTGAGCAGTATGTTTTTTCCATACTCCTCAAACACACAGTAGAAGACAACAATAAGGAAATATATAAGCAAATGTGCTGCGATGCATATATCCTAAGTATGCACATAAAACTGGAGAAGTTCAAGGGAATATGAGGAAAAAAAAACTGTCATGTACTTTAAATACTGAATGAGTAAAATATAACATTGCTCTACAATCTCATCATTGACTTGTGATCTGATGTGTCATAAGGAACCTTAAAGCAGCTATCTTCATAAGCTTTGCTCTCTTACACCTGTGCAGGTGCACATAATTATTAGCAGTGTGGCAAGAGGCCTATTTACAATAAATTGTGGTTCCAAATGGTTCTCTTCACTCTGTCAAAAAGATATACAGTAATAAGGTAGGATTGCTGAGATATAAAAATATGCAGAAACAAAAGGCATTTCTTAAGTAAAATAGATTCATTAACTTGGGGGGCGGGATTTCTGCCTCTTTTTGAAATTCTGCTGTGATTTAAATAAAGTTTTTTTGAGCTCAGCCCAAAGGCCCATTTAACCTGGAATCCAGTCATATGCAAGACATATGCTTCCTCCAAAAATGCTTTCTTAAGAAACGAACCAAATGGTACCAACTTTCTGCTCCCCTTGGAAGACTCAATAGCTATATTTGTTATGGCTAATAGGAGCTAAAATCCAAACCATCTTTAGGCAACCATTTGGAAAGGCTGGTCTTCATCAACATTTTAATTTTTTGTATACATAGTGAACAATAGATAGGTCAATATCAAAACCTAGAGAGCTGTTCTTAAGGCTGCAGAGGATATGCTGATTTGGATGGAGTTGCAATTTCCTTTAAGTATTAAACGTGCAGCTGCCTGAATAGCACTTATGCTGGACAGCCATATTCCAACATTGAAAAGGGACATTTATTAGCTTTGACTTGAAAACAAGCTGTGTCCATCCTTGGAGGTGAGATACCTGACACTTCAGTATAATGCAGCTGGCTGTAATTCCTTTCTTAGCACCTATAGCAAGGATTTTCCTTGTGTGATGGGGGCGCTGCATTGAGATTTCTGCTTGCAATGTTTGATCAAAAACAGGAAATGTTTTCAGTTGATGCTAGTCAGGGATGCCAGCGTCAGTTAGAAAATTAGATGCTGTTTGTCAGAAAGACACAATATTCCTCCCCTGTAGGTGGTCTATGTTTCATTAGGCTTCAGATTGATGGCACCAAACAGTAATCCAAAAATGTGCAGTGGGTACATCCACCTCATTTTTCATTAACAGTGTTTCCCAAACACACTAGAAGCAAAACTATAGATTTTGTACAGCTTATTTTTATCCTTGAAGACTCTATTGATTATCCAACATCACTGTTGGATGCTTGCTGTTTCTGTTAAAGATGTCTGGTACATAACTAGTGGCGACTAGCTTTTTGCACAGTCTAGCCATTTGAGCATATTGTGCAAGAGAGGGGAAAGTAGTAAAACTGATTTTAAAAACCTCTGTTTTTTTTGAAAAAAATAAATGAGCTAGGAGATTGTATAATTACTTCAAATTATTTATTTATTTGTTTGTTTGTTTATTTGTTCAACTTATATGCCGCCTTTCTTCGAAGACTCAAGGCGGCTTAGAGAATTAGAGAATTCACCCCAGTTGAATGTATCAATAGTATGCAAGACAGATTATTTTATTAAAAGTTTCATTGAAAATCACACAAATATGACATGTTTTCTTTCTCTCTGTGTGTATGTATGGAATAGATTGACATGATATAGCAATAGCACTTGTACTCATACCTCTTCATAGTGCTTTTACAGCCCTCTCTAAGTGGTTTTACAGAGTCAGTATATTGCCCCCTATCTGGGTCCTCATTTTACTGACCTAGGAAGGATGGAAGGCTGAGTTACCCTTGAGCCAGTCAGGATCAAACTGCTGGCAGTTGGTAGAATTAGCCTGCAATTCTATAGAATACTGCATTCTAACCACTGCACCACCATGCCTCTCTCTTATGGCTATATTACCCATAATATGAAGCTTCCAAGCTTTCTAGGCACTATAAGGTGGCAACACTAGGGCAGGGGAGGAAGAGGAAGGACAGATTATTTTTTAAAAAAATTCTGCTTTAGCATACTTAAAGAACTCCTGAGTATTTCACCCTATGATTTCAGACACAAGATTTCTTGGACCTTGTGAACAAATCTCAGTAGTTCACAAAGATAAAAAATATCCAATTAAATACCCAATTACCACATCCAAAAATCGCATTAAAAATAAAGGATAAAATGCAAAATATAAAAATAAAAGCACTCCATAAATCAAACCTATGTATCATGGCCCAAATATTGTTGAGAAGATCATAGCTTTGAGCAACATCCAGAAAGCAGTCCAAGTGAGAACAACTGAGAGGCCATTTCATGGGACCAATGTTTGTCCTTGAAAACCAGTCCTTCTAAGCTTCCCTAAAGCAAGGAACTACTTGCAGCTTCTCCTAAATAAATCAGATTGGCTGCACTGATTTCAATGGGAAAATGTTAAGATAATTTGACACTACAGTTTATTGGGCTTAATAGGTCAACACCAGGACTTTAAATTGCACCCAGAAACCTACTGATGACCAATGCAAAGTCCACAGCACTGGTGTAATTGGGCTAGAACCAACTGCAGTTTCCAAGTGGTCTCCTAAGGCAGAAGCATCTAGAGTATGTTGCAGCAAACTAAATTGCAGCAGACTATTATGAGAGCATAGGTTATTGTAGCAAGGCCCTTTTGTTCCAAGTAGGATTGAAACTGATGCACCACCATAGCTGGGCAAAGATCTTCCTGCTGCTAATTTAGTAGTTAGTAGAATCCCCAATGTTCCAATTTTGCTTTTTTAGGGGTAGTACCATCACATCGAGATACCACTGGAGCAGACAAAAGAGCCACAGCAATTAGTAACTCTGTATTGCTAAGATTTCTTTTAAACCTGCTGTGTGCCATCCAAATCCTTTCAGTCTCTAGGCATCAGGACAGGACTTCAGGGGCATCAGCAGCTGCCCTGTAGTAGTGGTTTAAAGCTGAGTGTAATCAAGGAGTTTTTCATCCTCAACAATCTCTTATTTGTGTTAGATCTACTTCCAAAGATAGCTTTTACTCAAAAACTTCTCTCCTTCTTCTAAAGCCACCTAAATTTCAAATATTCCTAACACCATCCTGATAGAAGTCAGAGATCTTTGCTTTCTTGTTCCAGGATTTTCAAAGAAGCAGCTAAATCATGCCTGATATTATTAACTAACTGAGGATTCAGCTAGGGATTATTTTTGAATATCAAGCTAGCAATGTTTTCTTTGTGGTGTTCTAGAAAATGATGCATTTGCTTTACAAAAGATGACAGTCCTCTTTTTACAAAAGAATTAGGAAACCTAAGCTTCCAACTGTATAATTTCCTATCTGGTATCAAGAAAAGCACCCTTTAATTTGCTGTACCTAGAATCTGAATGTGTTATTACACAAGAATTCCAAGGAATTTTCTCCAGTTTTGTACTATTAGCAACATATGTTATCATCATGAACACGAGAGCACCAAATATGATTTTACATTACCTTGTCAGAGTGGTCCATGATAACCGAGAGTCATTTATTTCCACAGAAACAATGGTAACCATGTATGACATCCGGGGATAGCTGCTGGAATGCAACAATGTTATTTTCTGATAACATAGAATACAGTTGTAAATCACAATTTTGTTGTAGGCAGCAATGGGAAGAGTTGTGGGGCAGGCGATGAAGAGATACAACTTCTCATGAGCACAAATCCAAAAAGGCTTTTTGTTTCCTCAGATCAAAGGCTCCTGCCCGTTGATTTAAATGTGTGCTAAAATGGAGAAAGCTCCCACTTAAGAACAACTATGCTTTCATAAGCAATGGTGTGAATATATACCTATTTGTGAATTCAGATTCCAATCCTTATTGTCTGCAAGTTCAACCGAGTAGAAAAATAACACAGAAATAGTAATAATAGTTATGTGTTTTGCTCCCTCCTCCGCCCTGAGTCCTTCGGGAGTAGGGCGGAATAGAAATTTGATTAATAAATAAATAAATAAATAAATCATATTCCAAATTCCAAATTGCTCCTCAGTCCTTTGCATTGCTGATTGCTGAATCTTGGTGAAAACAAAAATAAGTGCTTCAAAAAATGGTAATAATGAGGTCAGAGCCCCAAGTTCATCCTGGATCATTTGTTTTGTCAATCAGATTTGTCAAGTGACTCATAAACTTCCATTTCTACCTTTCATCTCTTTCAGAACTTTTGATTTTTTTCTGGCTTTATTAGTCATAATCATCCATTTGTTTATTCCCCATTTTTTTGAGATGGGATTTACCTAGAATAGTAATCCTTTCCCATCAGGACTCAGTCTCTAATAAGTGAAAAGGAAACCCCATCTCCCTATCTTGCATTGCTCAAGCCTTCTTTGTCCATCTCCTTTTATAACTGATGTAATTTAGGATAATTGCAGAGAAAGATGCAGTATCTACTCCAGCTTTTCCCCATACTTCCCAGCTTTTCATTTTATTTCAGAGAGAAACTGTTTTGAGTCGTCTGAAGCCAGACCACTCCTTCTCCAGGCCTGGATACGAGCCTAGATGTGTCACTCATATGCAGACACTAGTCTGTCAAGTTCCTCCTGCAAGTAAAAATTGCAGTATAATCTCAAAGAGGTTGTTGGGCCTTACAGAAGCTGAATCAAACTACCAAAGTATGCTGCCTTCTCAAACTTTGGAATCATAGGTCTTCTGGGTCCCTGAAGCAATCCTATACAAGATGGATCAGGTGGATCTGGAATGGAATGAAATAATAACAGTGGCCCTTTCAACTAGTCTGTCCTCAGCTCTAGAAAAAAAAACATAGTTTCAGGAAGCCAATGAGCATAGTGAGCAAACCCAGTCAATGAGCACTGCTAAGAGGGATTCCTTATCAATCAGTTATTGATAGAGAATTTCTTTCCAGCAGTTGGAAAATACGTCAAATGCTGATTTTTGAGGAGCAGGAGACATGCATTTCCTGCCATAGCTCCTGCCCTCTAGAACAAACTTCCTGCTGAGATTAGGATGGTGTTGGTGCTGCTGGTCTTGAAGACCTCTTAATTAGGCTAGGAAACATATATTTAAAAACATTTTCTTTATTTCCAGCTTAAATTCAAATTATCAAACATCATGTATCAATATGCAAGGCAAGTCATTAAAGACTGATGGTTTATCAGTCCAGGATGGGTGAAATTCAGCAGGTTCTGACAGGTTCTGGAGAACCGGTAGCGGAAATTTTGAGTAGTTCAGAGAACCAGCAAATGCCACCTCTGGCTGGCTCCAGAGTGGGGTGGGAATGGAAATTTTGCAATATCCTTCCCCTGGAATGGGGAGGGAATGGGGATTTTGCAGTATCCTTCCCCTGCCATGCCCACAAGCCATGCCCACCAAGCCACGGCCACAGAACCGTAAAAAAAATTGGATTTCACCACTGGTCCAGGAATACCATAACATATCATTTTTTTCTAGATGTGTCGTGGAGGAAATAAATCAATGTACCATAAACCTTTATCTCTATTAAGATCTACTTTAACAGATGAGCCTCTGAAGCAGTTAACAATAAATATTTTTAATTACATAAGAATAAATATCCTGTCAGATATATATATATATATATATATATATATATATATATATATATATATATATATATATATATGTGTGTGTGTGTGTGTGTGTGTGTGTGTGTGTGTGTGTGTGTGTGTGTGTGTGTAATCGCACTAAGCAATGTTAGTTCTGGCTATTCTTCCTCAGAAGAAAGAGTCTTGTAAACCATAATAACTGCATTAGAACTGCCCTTCGAACTGACTTCTAAACTGCCCACAGTTTTCTAATAGAAGAGCTGAACAGAACTCTCCAAACTGCCAACTGCCTTCTAAACTGCTTTCTGGACTGCCAATGGTTTTCTGTCAAGAATATCCTTCTATACTGTCAACTGTGACAGTTAGGGGAGGGAACATAAAAGCCCTGGAGATTCAAACCCATCAGCTGCCTTCTGATTGGCTCACCCACTTGTCCATTCCAAAAACCATTAATAGGCACAGCAATTGAGAAATAACTTTTCTCTCACAAGATGGAATTAAAAAAAAAACTCTGCTATTTTTGCAATTCAGCCTTTTAATTGCCCATTTGGTTAGGGTCAGAGTAGAAGCTTCAACACATATGAAGGCAAATGGATTGGAAATGGCTGGCCCAGAATAAAGTTAAAATTGTCTAAAATTCCTCTTGGGTTATGCAATTAGAATATAGTTCTGCTGCTTTTTTGAGATGGGTGAAGGATCAAGTCTTGAATAATTATTTGTTGTTTAGAAAAAATTAAACAAACTAATGTACCAAGCATACATACCTCTTCTGAACTGGATTGATGACATTTATTTGATCCCTGTTAAAACAAGATAAGTATTTCTTTATATTGTAGTCATCATATTGTTTTTCTTTCTTGGCATGTGTGTTTGTGTTTTTCCAGAGATAAATGGTAGTAAGTGTACATAACAATTGAAACAGTTTTTCATCAGGCTTAGTTTTCAGATTTTAGTCTTTTATTTTTAGATGCCGCAGGAGGTTAAAGTCTCAATCGATAAAAGTTGGAACAAATAGTGTTAGTTTATAATATGCAGTTATAAAATCTCTTTTCATCTCCTGTATTTTAGGGAAAATTTTGAAGCCACCTCAGCCTCGAATGCTAGGTACCAAAATTACTTATTGAAAATTTGATCTACACATTAGGTAAATGAGGTGACTGAGGTTCTAGAATTCTGGTCCATTATCACTTGGAGATATAGCAAGGTCATCTTCTGAACTTATAGGAGCATTTAAAAACAAATATAACTATCTCCACATGTAGGAAACTAGCTCATTTTTGAGAAAATTGCAGCATACAGTACTTCTCTGCTTGACATTAAATTTAAAACATGCATGAGGATTTGTATGGGGAGAACATTGGATATACAATTATATATGAGACTTACAGACAGATACCCAATATTCTGGTTAATGCGGGGATATGTAGTGATATAGTACTGAAAATTGCTGGCTTTGGGTGAGGGAATGACAAAGTGTTTTTGAGGATATAACTGAACCACAACCCCACAACATGGTTGGTAAAGGAGAATTATCTTTTTGCAACACCTTGAATAGCATGATTATGCATATGTATTTGAACCCCAAATTCTCTGGCTTTTTTTTTTTTTTTTTTTTACAAAACCACCAATTATGATAAAATGTCCCTTCAATTGTCCACATTTTCAACATAAATTAGAAGTATACATTCTAGATAATTTTGATGGAGTCATATACCAATGTCATAATTTTGAAAATATCCTATTTTAGTTTACAACATACAGTAAGGTAAATTTCAATGATTTCAATCACATGTTTTCCCATTGTTCCAGATTCAAATTTGACAATTCTCCTTGTCTCAAAGAATTATTGACTACTGTGTGGATTCTGGCCCATTTCCTGGGCACTTTAATCAGCCAGATAAGGGTTCAGTCCATAAATGGCAAGATTAAGACCACATAACATGCTACTTCTTTGATCTTTATAGAGTTATAAATGTCCCGGTAAAATCATAATTTGTCACCACTGTCTTTTCAGCATTACAGATCTTGATGCTGAAAGCTGGAATTAAATATCCTAGCTTTTACATCAAGGAGGGACAGTCAATGGCCCTCCAGAAATCAAAAGAACACAGCCAGGGGTGGGTTCTAAATTTTTTTACTACTGGTTCTGTGGGCGTGGCTTATTTTGTGGGTGTGGCTTGGAGGTCATGTGACTAGGTGGCGTGGCTAGCTGGTCAGAGTCATTTCTGGAAGGTCCTCGCACTTACGACCAGTCCTTGCACTTAGAACCCGACTCATTTGTTTGCTTTTAACACTGATCAGCGGTAGGACGGCCCTTTGAAGCCCTGCGGCAAGAGTTTAAACAGTTTTTTTCCCTCTAGTCATCAGCTGGGATTCAGGAGGCAGCAATAGATTGGGGGTGGGACCAAATAAAAGGTAAGAATAACATGGGTGGGTGGGTGGGTGGGTGGGAGGGCGGGGGAAAACCAGTTCGGTGACGTCATATCGTCACCGCTACTGGCTCGGCTGAACCGGACCGAACCAGGAGGAACCCACCACTGAACACAGCTCTCATTACCTGTTACAACTCTAGCCAGTATTTCAAAATGTTTCCTCAATATTTTTTTAAAGAAAACAATTTGCATCACTGACAGATACTTCAAGAACATAACTCAGATTCAGAGGGAAGTTTCCACTTGTACTGGAAGGTTTTTTGGAGTCAGAAAGAAAGCTCTAATAAAAATTATTTCAAAAGCACTCTGACTGCAAAAATACCTAACAGCTCAGGACATTTTGGACCAATATGTTTCAGCATGGAATGGGATACTGTTGACAATGAAGAAGGATAACTGGATATAGTTGGTCTGATTTCCAAATCAAGAGATTACTGTTGTTGAATATCAATAGGATAAATGTAGTATTTTTTTAACAAATTGAAAAAAAACACCAAAATGCTGATATTGTTTACCTGCAAGAAACTCATGTAACAATAGAACTTGTTCACTGATTAAAACAAAGAAAATTAGGACAAAGGTATATAGAAAAAACAAAACTAATTAAATATAATTTACATCAGGACACTAACTTAAGTATTGGGTCAATATAAAGACAAAGCAGGAAGGATTTTAAGTTTGATATAATGGAAAGATGGGCTACAAAACTTTCTGATGCTCCAAATAAAGATTTTTCCAAATGTTAATGGATGTGGAACAAGAGAAAATATTTGTCCATGGAGACATGAATAGATAGTTGGATTTCAATTTTGACATATTGTTTCACAGGAAGAAAGGTGGAAAGCTTCTGCAAAATGTTTTCCAATATATGGATGAATCGGCACTGATAAATGCATGGAGATTGCAAAATCCAAATGAGAGAAAATAGACTTTCTACTCTGCAAGGTATCAGTCATGCTCTAGAATAGATATCTGTGGGGTCTAAAATCATCCATTAAAGAAGAACAGATGCTACCAATGATACATGTAGATCACAATGCAATGCTAATAATATGGCATTCCAGAGAAAGAAATAACCTTCAGATGGAAGATGAAAGGTTGCTTACTCCATGAAACCATCTATACAATTACAAAGAGACACTGAAGAATTTCTTCCAAATAAATAAAACACGAATCTTTGATATTACCATTTGGGAAATGAGAAAAGCATATATGAGAGGTCTTTTAATCAAACACATAGCAAAACAAAAAAGACAACTAACAGATTGAAATAAGCGCTAGATGTCAGGAGAATTAACACAAATATACCCAAAATTTGACTGATGAAAGACTCATGTTGCATGAAGTTACACAATAAAATTTATTAGAAATGGAAGATTTAAAAAATTGCTAAATTGAATATGTAAACAAACCAGGGAAATGTTTAGCACACCATATTATTAAAAAGAAAGAAGCACAGACAATGATAGCAATGAAGAAAGGAATTAAACTATTACATTCAAATTCACAAATTATAGATGAACTGGCAGTTTTTTTTTCAAGGAACTCTATTCTATGGCTACAGCCATAGCATTTAATAAATGCTATGGCTGATAAAGCAGCCATGAGCATTTATTAAAAATTTAATTATTTAATTATTAATATATAGTAATATTGAGTAAATCTATAACTATCCAAACAACAAAACAGGAAATAAAACAAATCAAACATGAAGGCACCAAGTACAGATGATCTGATGGCTCAATGTTACGAAGAACCTGAGGAGGAATTGTTGGAACCAATAATAAACACAAAAATGAAAATATAAAGACCAATTATATAACCTATCTCTTTGGTGAATGCAGATTATAATTTTTTTTTACAACAGTATTAGCTGGAGATCCATGGAGATTCTCAGTCATCCAGGTCATGGTTGTCCCAAAGGTGCTTTTTCAAGAAGCAACTGGACTTTCTGGTTTTTCTTTGAAGACATTTCGTTTCTCATCCAAGAAGCTTCTTCAGCTCTTCACGGTTGCCCCTTGAAAAAGCACCTTTGGGACAGTATTAGCTGGACTTCAAAGGAAATATGTTCCTTGGTTACAATATGTAACAATCAAACAGGTTACATACTGAGGAGCCAGCCTCATAACTGAGTCATGCCAGCCATATAACTGTGGAAACATCTTCAGACACTGCTGGCTCAACAGCCTTGAAAGGGAGATGAGCACTGCCCCCTATAGTTCAACAACCAAAGAAATAAAATCCACAGGGGCTCCTTTACCTTTACCATTTTATATAAAGGATAACAGTAGGTTTACAGACCATTCAGTTGAATATATTAGCAACAGCAGCAAAAAAAGGCAGCACTATTCTTCCTAGACTCAAAAAAAGCATTTGATAATCTTCAATGATCAATTTTTTTCTTGCACTATTGACCCAAAATTAACATTGGAGAAGAGTTCAAAGGCTGGATTAAAAGTATGCAACAATGGCAAACTTTCTGCAGATTTTCAGATAAATAAAGGCACTAAGCAACCTCACATTCACTAACATTGATGATGTTACCTAGTTGGGTATCTGGGTAATGGGACTGGAGACTAAAAGAATGGTTGAAGAATGGTTACAGGAACTGGCCATGGCTAGTCTAGTGAAGAGAAGGACCAGGGGAGACATGATAGCAGTGTTCCAATATTTGAGGAGCTGACACAGAGAGGAAGGGCTCAAGCTATTTTCCAAAGCACCTGAAGGCCAGACAAGGAATAATGGATGGAAATTGATCAAGGAGACATTCAACCTAGAAATAAGGAGAAATTTCTGACAGTGAGAACAATCAACTAATGGAACAACTTGCCTTCGGAAGTTGTGGGAACTTCATCACTGGAGGCTTTCAAGAAGAGATTGGATTGCCATTTGTCAGAAATGGTGTAGGGTCTCCTACTTGGGCAGGGGGTTGGACTAGATGACCTACAAGGTCCCGTCCAACTCTGTTAATCTGTAAAGTCTGTAAAGTAAACACCAAGGGCCCCACAGCTACATACTGTATATTCTCTTCTATTGGAACTATACCATTTACTCTAGTTGTAGCTTAAGCAAAAAACTTATATAAAATGCTTCATAGCTGTTACCCACTTCATCAATAAGTTCCAAGACAAACAAATCACTTAGTAATAAATGTTGGAAATGCCATGAGGCAGAAGGAACATTTTACCATATATCATGGACATGTAAAAAAAAAAACCCTCAAAAGTGCTAGAAAGAAATATACAACACTATTTAGAAATCAAATTTCAAAACAAACTATATTTTTACTAAACATAATTCCAAAGTGTATTAACTAAAATATCACAATTTATCAAGCTATATATTTATGGTGGCAATGATAAATTTAGCATTGTATTGAAAGAGAACTTGAAAAATATAAAGTTATGGAGAAATTAATAGGATATATTGACAACAGAAGTCTAACTAAATTTAAGCAAGAATGGATCACAGCAAGGCAAATGTAAATATCTTGAGTAAGGTTTTTAATTGCAAAAAGAATTGATGAATTGAATTGAAAAAATATGGGTTAGAAATGTGAAGTTTACGCAAGTCCAAAACTTAAGAGAGAATTTTTATAAAATGTTTTATAGATGGCATTTAGATCCTAAAAAGCTAGCCTGTAGGTATCCAAGTGTGCAACCCAAGTGTTGGAGATGTGAATGTGATGATGCCATGTATTATCATATATGGTGGATATGTAAAAAAATTAAGGCATTTTGGATAAAAATATGGTGGATTATTCAAAATATTCTCAAAAAGAAGATAAAATTTACTCCACAGTTCTTCTTGTTAGGTATAATTACAGATTGTACTGTTATAGAGACTAAGTTGATTTTAAATTTAATAACAGCAGCCAGACTTTTGGTGGCGCAGTATTGGAAGAAGGAAGACTTGCCTACTATTGAAGAATGGACATTAAAAGTAGTGAACGTAGCAGAGATGGTCAAAATTTCAGCATATTTGAAGGACCATTCAAATGAAAGATATACATCGGAATGGAGAAGATGGATTGACTATATTCAAAACAAATATCGGACTAAAAAGCTTCAAATAGCTTATGAATGAAATCAACTTTTTTTTTTTTGAATTATGTTTTGTTAGTTGAAAGGGGAGTTAAAGAGCAAGAGGGAATTAAGAGCCTACAGAAAGTTAGCATATTTTAGTTTATGTTTGTTAAATGTTATACCCTGTATTTGCTCTGGGAAGTCCGGGGTGGGGGAAGGGGGGTTGGAGGGAGAGGGGGGATGGAGGATGGGTGGTGGGGGGAGGAGGGAGGGGGGGAAGAGGGACAGGGAAAAATTGTTGTAATATTTGATAAAACTTTTTAATAAAAAAAAGAATTGATTAAAGATCAGAGATATGCAATTTTTTAAAAAATATATATCTATAAATATTGTACATTAAACTACAACAAAGGAGAAGTTAAACACTAATATTTTCTATAATGTTTTCAGTAGTTATTTCTTTCCCTCTCTGTATTTTTAAACAACTAATAATGAAGATTTTGGCACGAAGCTCAATATTCAAATTTTTACTTACATTGTTAAAATAATGTAAATAATTAAATGTAATTTGTTTTTTATGTTTAATTTCTAGTCAAACATACAGTGAGGACTAACTGGTAAATATATGGTAATTCTTGGTAATTCCTTTGTTTACTTAACAATACACATTTTTTCCACCAATTATTTTTCCTTATTTGCTTATTCACTCTTTTTTTCTTTTAAAATAATAAAAAAGCCTCTTGCCAAGAGAACTCAGCTGATAGGAATGGAAGTTCAGCTGTGTCTGAAGAGACACATCCATTCTTTGCCTCTTTGGGTATGTTTGATTCCAAAATAATCCCTACAAATGGGATCTACATGAAAATATTGCAATACATCTTCATCTCTTAAGAGCCATGGTGGCGCAGTGGTTAGAATACAGTATTGCAGGCTAATTCTGCCGACTGCCAGCAGTTTGATTCTCGCTGGCTCAGCCTTCCATCCTTCCGAGGTCAGTAAAAGGAGAACTCAGATTTTGGGGGGCAATACGCTGATTCTGTAAACTGCTTAGAGAGGGCTGTAAAGCACCGTGAAGCGGTATATAAATCTAAGTGCTATTGCTATTATCTAATCCTGATAGTATTCAAGCAATCCATTTCACTCTCTAAAGTTTTGTGTGCACTTTACTGCTGACAATTCTATGCTCAATTCTATGATGCAAGCACAGCTCTTATGGGCCAGCATGCCTGAAAAGCTTGGATTGCCACTAATGGTCTTTTTAAAAAATGTCTTCTGCAAAAGCTGTGAAGGCTTCATATATCTCTCTTGTTTCTCAGTGATAGTAATTTGGATCTTCTTTTTTTTTTCCACTCTCCATTTAAGTTGAGTTTCTCTATAGTCACAGAAACTTGCCTTTCAGAATTACCTGCATACATTTGTTGTAGTGCAGGACCAACATTTATATGTGTATTAAGGTAGCCACCCCGAAAGAAAACAAAACATGAAATCTGGACTCTTTACTGATGGTCATAAAACCTTAATGCTAGTTCAGTCTACAAAAAACCCCAGACTTTTCACATATGTGCGTATTCATACATTCCGCTTCCTATTTTTGGGAATGAGTGTTCCATGCTCTGCAATGGGCAAAATTTAAATTAAAAGACTGCTTTGAAGTTTTAATGGGTATTCTGTTTTGGTAATAGCAAGTTCTGTCCATACTTGTAATAAGTTTATGAAAGCCTGGAGCAAGAACATTTATCTAGAACTACAGTTTCACAAATGGATAAACTCAAAGGAAACTGCAAGCTTCAAAGGATCATTCTTAAGATTCTAGAGCAGTTCTTGCCTTGTGTTACAGGAAGAGAGGCAGGAATTTAAAACAATGACCTGGAATTTCAAAGATAACTTTTTAACACAACATTTAGCAATAATAATGTATAATAAATTTACCTGGTCTTGTCCAATACTCATATACTGTATAGGCTACCTCTCACCCTTTTCAAACTAACACATAGAAAAAAACAAAACAAACAAAAAAAGAATAATAAGACAGCAACAATGCAAATAAAGGCAATCATATATCAAAGCTCTTCAAAGGAGTTACTGGTTCAGTGAAGCCTTAATCTCTTTATGGAACTATAATGGAATTTGGATGACCTTGGGGATGAGAGAGATGCTGCCTAGGAAACAATCAAACAAAAGAGGCAGGAGTCCCCAAAGGATTAAAAAAAGAGCCGTGGTTAGAATGCAGTATTGCAGGCTGACTCTGCCCACTGCCAGGAGTTCGATCCTGACCAAGGTTGACTCCGTTTTCCATCTTTCTGAGGTCAGTAAAATGAGGACCCAGGTTATTGGGGGCAATATGCTGTCTCTGTAAACCGCTTAGAGAGGGCTGTAAAGCACTATGAGTGTAAGTATAAGATATGTATATAAATTACTATGTATATAAGTCTAAGCGCTATTGCTAATGCTATTAATGGTCAGAGGAAGAAATTTAGGAAGGACCCGCCATAAATTGTTCAAATGTTTAAAACTGGTGGCAGGGAATTTGTACCTTTAGATACACAAGATTCTGTTAATATAATCTTATAATGAAGTAGAATTAACTCATCTAGTTGTGTTTCTGGTTTATCTAGGACAACTGACAAGATAGGGTATCCACATAAGCATCCTTCTTTAGATGTAAGAGAATATATATAGTTCAGGATTGAACTGTGTAGTCCTTGATGCTCAGTGAACTTGGTTGTTTGCTTGCAGATATTTCATTATCTGATTAGGTAACATTATCAGTGTGGGTGAGTGTGGGGCTTGCTCCCTGTAGTTTGTCCTGCCAATCTTGGTGAGCATGTTGTATTCTCCTTAGTAGTTCCTAGATTAGGGTATTGTTTTCTGATTGTTTGTCTGATCCTAATCCCTGTTTATCTGGGCATTGGTTATTGAAGAAGATGTGTTTTTGTTTTGTTTTTGTCTTTTTGTTTCCTTCTTAGCTTTTTTGTTGTCTCTTTTGAATGGCTTCGGAATTCCCTAGCATTTTTGGATTTAGTTCGGTCTTGAATGTTCAAAGTATCTGTTAGATCAGGCGCAGGTAAAGAAGATGCGACCAGCGATGGTCCATTCAGCACTTTATTTCAGCTCAGGAATAGACTGGCGGCTGTGCTGCCGGAGCTCTCTTTTATAGCGCTCCGGCAGGCTGAGCCGCCCAGTGATAGCAGTTCATTTTTCCCGCCGGTGGATTAGCCAATCCCCGACGGATGTCCTTATAAGGACATAACACCCCTCCCCTCCTAGTTTGTAGTCTGTCCATCAGAGTCAATAAGGATTACGTAGTCGCGCAGGTAAATGGGATGTCTGATGGTTCTGGTTGACCTGCGCAGTCCCATTTGAGCTTCGCCGCCTACCAGAGCAGGCGGAGCTCCTGTTACCTCCAGTTCCTGCCTTGGAACCGTCCTGAGCTCGGCCGTCGAGTGTGCAGGCCCTGCCCCAGCACCTCTGGCTGAGTCTCAAAGTTCTTCTCGCTGGTGACGCCGGTCCTCTCCCTGTCCTGGACGCTGGATGCCTCGTGGCCGGACATCGCTGCTGATCGGTGGGGAACGACTGATGCCCAATAAGTCCTTGTTTTTTTCATTTGGCTTGGTTACTTGTGACGTTGTGGGGTCTGGTTGGGCCCCTGGTTCCCATTATCATTGTTGTTGTTGACTGTGTTTCTCTGGTTGTCGTGGCGGGTGGTCGACTCCGCCGGGGGGTCATCTGTCTTCCTTGCCAGGTCAGTGCAGACCTCCCCTACCGGGGTGGTGGAGGCTCTCCTCGCTGGGGTGGTGCAGGCCGACCTCGCCCGGGTGTTGTGGGTCTGCCTTTTCCGCGCGTTGTCGGTCTACCTCAAGGGGGCGGCGGGGGTCTCCCTCGCCAGGCTGGCGCAGGTCAACCCCGCCGAGGTCTTGCGGGTTTCCCCATTCCTGATGTCCCTGGTCTACCCCGTTGTGGAGGTGGAGGTCTCCCTCACCGGGGTGGCACAGGTCGATCTCGTCGGGGTGTTGCGGGCCTCCCTTCTCTGGGTGTCCCCGGTCTACCCCATTGTCGAGGTGGAGGTCTCCCTTGCCGGGATGGCGCAGGCCAATCTCGCCGGGGTGTTTCGGGCCTCCCCTCTCAGGATGTCACCGGTCTACTTCGTCGAGGTGTTGTAAGCCTACCTTGTCGGCGTGTTGTAGGCCTACCTTGTCGGGGTGTTGGAGGCCTACCTCATCCGGTTGATTTCGTCCCACTTCCCTCCACCTTTTCCGGAGTTGGTCAATGTGACGTCTACAGGCCTGTCCGTCTTCCAGCTTCACTCAGTAGGACTTTGGGCCAGTTATACTCACAATCTTCCCCTTCAGCCATTTCGGAAACCCGTGGAAATTGAGTGCAAATACTGGATCTCCTATGGTGAAGGTGCGCGGCAGGTGGCTGGCATTTACTGGCACCTCTGGGTTGTATTGGGGGTGCAGCCGATCCAGAGGTGATTTCAGTCTTCTGCCCATTAGTAGTTCGGCTGGGCTCTTGCGCGTGGTGGCGTGTGGCATGATGTGCTGTGTAAGGAAAAATTTGTCAATTCTCTTTTGCCAGTCGCCCGTGCCCATCTTGGTGAGCACCTCCTTGGTGAGTCTCACCATTCTCTCCGCTTGCCCATTTCCAGCCGGCCTGTAGGGTGCTATCAGGGCATGACGGATGCCCAATTCTGCCAGGAATGCTTCCATGGGCTTGGATGTGAGTTGGGGCCCATTGTTGGAGACCAGCACATCCGGTAGCCGGTGGGTTGCAAATAACCTCCGGAGCGCCCTGATCGTTGCCTCTGTAGTGGTGGATGTCATGGGGATTACTTCGAAGTGGATGCTTCGAGAAAGCATCCACTACTATTAGGAGGTGTTTCCCCTGCATCGGACCCGCAAAGTCAATGTGGACTCTTGACCATGGGTTGCTGGGTGTCTCCCACTCCGATGGCTGGGCATGGAGAGGCGCTGGCCACACCTTCTGGCACAGGTCACAGTTGGAGACACATTCCTCGATGTCTCTATCTAGGGTTGGCCACCAGACGTAGCTTCGTGTCAGCCCCTTCATCCTCACTATGCCCGGGTGCCAAAAACAATGCGGTCTCTGAGGGCATTGTCCACGTTGTCGAATTCGCAGTTGGCTGCGATTTGGCGCAGGGCTGCCACGAAGTCCTTGATCGACTCTCCTTCCAGCTGATTCCTCTGCTGGAAGGTGAAACGGTTAGCGATCGGAGTTCCCGTTGGGGCATAGTGTTCTTGTAGCACTTCTTGGAGGTCGTCCCATGACATTTCTTCGATGTCCCTCGGGGCCACGAGGTCGATGGCCATTTCTAGGACTTCGGAGCCACAGTGGGCCAGGAACAGGGCTATTTTTCGGTCATCATTTAAGTCTTGGAAGTTGTTGCCCCTAAGGAACTGGCGAAATCGGATCATGTACGATCTCCATTTTTCCTTTCCGGGGTTGAATGCAGCTAGTGAGACTAGCGGGGCATGTGGAGCTACCATGATTCCGATGGCTTCGGATTCTGTGACTAGCTTTGTTGGTCGGCTGGTGATGTGCCACGAGGTTCGTCGCTGTGGTTCTTTGTGTCCTTTGTCGCCAGTGTTAGATCAGGCGCAGGTAAAGAAGATGCGACCAGCGATGGTCCATTCAGCACTTTATTTCAGCTCAGGAATAGACTGGCGGCTGTACTGCCGGAGCTCTCTTTTATAGTGCTCTGGCAGGCTGAGCCGTCCAGTGACAGCAGTTCATTTTTCCCGCCGGTGGATTAGCCAATCCCCGATGGATGTCCTTATAAGGACATAACAGTATCCCAGTTGAAACTAGAGTTGAGTCTGTCCATGTGTTGTGAGATTAAGGACTTTTCACTGTGTCTTTTGACTACTAGTTAGTGTTCATGGATGCACCCTGCTATCTTCTGTCTGTTTGTCCTACATAGTCACTATCAGAACCCATAATTGGATGTTGTAGATGACTCCTGTTTTTTCTTCTTCTTACAGTTACTGGGTCTTATGGATTACTTAAGATGTTATTGAAGACTTTAGTTTGTGTCCTACAGTGATGTTGTGTAATTGTAATGGTCTGTTGATTGTTTCTGAGATGTTTTTTATGTATGGCACTGTTTTATTTTTGATAACTTGTGTTAGTTATGCTGAGGTGAGGTGAGTAATCAGGCACTTTTGATAAAAGTTCCCTGGGTATCCATTTTGTTGGAAGATATTGTATAGGGAGATGAGCAGTTCAGAAATGTGAAAAAATGAATGAATGAATGAATGAATGAATGAATGAATGAATGAAATAAAATAGGTGCTCTGCTTCTATTTTCTGCTGCCCTGTGTTGCTGAAGTACATTTGTACCCATCTGAATAATGTTCTTACACAGCTCCTCTTGGGGGAAGTTGGGTTGTTATTTTAGTAGTGGAGCACTTCTCAGAGTGCTTAATGTTTTTGACATAACATGACACACCGCAAATAGAATCAGGTTGAAAGGACTTTCAATGTTTGTAGATGTAAGGACACATGAGAGAATTATGGTATATATGAGGACTTTCAATAAGCCATTACAACACTTTGAACAAATTGTGGACAGGTTGAAATGAGAAGATGCTATTTAAAGTCCAGAAAAAGAAATGGGCAGATTTAAGAGGCAGCCTCCTTTAATCTTAAACCTTTTTTGTTTAAAAGAAGAAGAAATTTCTAATGGTGCAACTCCCTTTTATCTAAAATAACAAGCTTTAACTAACAACGCAGGAGTAACCTATGGCCTAGTGGAACAAAGATGGCCCCCTGGACTCAATCTACAAGCAAAATAAAAAAGCACCTCAAATGGCAGATTTTTCACTTATTTTTTGAGGGTTTTAAGGTATAATTTCATTGGAATATATATATATATATATATATATATATATATATATATATATATATGTATGTATGTATGTATGTATGTATGTATGTATGTATGTATGTATGTATGTATGTATGTATGTATATAAAGCAAAGGGTCTGAAATTTTCACTCATCCACTTAATTTCCCAGGCTTAAAATAGGAGAATGAAAGTTATGTCTTTGCAAGGTTTAAGGAACCCATTTTGCCCTGATACCTCTCAATTCCCTGCCTTACAATGTGAACAATCTTGGCCACATTCCCTGCCAGCCTCAGGGAGAATAACAAATCATGTCATGGATCCTAGGCAGACAAAGTTGCTCACTTTTGTGACACAGCCTCCTTATATGCAATTAACCCTAAATCCTTCCCATAAAGGGACTGTCATTTTGTGCAGGCTATAATTATGAGAAATCCACAAGACCGTAGTTTTATGGAGGATTCCTTAGAGGAAGCTGGAAAGTATATAGCATGGACCAGATATCATCTTAAAGGTTGAAGAACCCTGCCCTCATTTGCCCTGAGAAAAACATCACAGTTAGAGTGTCTATCATTCCATTTATCAGTTCCAAACATAGTTTTTTGACATCAAAGAAAACCGGCAGGGCAATCCAGATAAAGAGGAGAATTTTCAACCATAAAAGCGAGATGGAGAAATATGGGTCAGTCTCAATTTTGGGACTTCCATGTCACATCATTTCACAAACATCTATAATGATCCATTTGATTGGACTTTCCAAGGATATGGTGTGTTGTAGCACTCAGTAAGGGAAGTTTATTGGTGTTGGTTTGTACCACCTTGGCTACTGAATGACATAATATATCACATCCTTCTCTTTCTGTGAAGTGCCAAACTGACATTTCTTGATCTAAGGTTTTCTTTCCCAGGTGTCAAACTGACTTTGAAATATTTTTACAGTATGCTCTGGTAAAAGAATGTCAAGTTGTTCAATCATCCCTTTAGTTCTTATGTTGTCAAACTCTTGCTGTAAAGCTGTAAAGCAGGAGTTAAACTTTAAAATAAAACAGACTACCAGGTTGAAATTAAACTCAGAAACTGTGCAAATTTGCCTCATTTTGAATTAGCAGTTGTTTTATCTAACCCACCATTTTTTACCGTGGAGTTATTGGAAGTCTCATGTAGAGGTAATCTTCAATACTCCCGAGTCATCCTCTCTGTTCTCCAACGCGCAGCTTGGAGAATCCAAAGCTTCGGGTTGTTCAGTAGTTGATAGCCTACACTGAGTGTGTTCCTTTAAGAGATTTCTCTTCAGACACGCCCACTTGCTCAACAGAGTCCCAGTTTAGTTCACTCAGTTGAGCCTGTGACACTGTCTGAATTTTTCTCTATATTTCTCTACTAAACTGTTCCTGAAGCTTTGGATTTTCTTCATAATTTTCTGCATTTTTGTTGGATTAAATTTCTCTCTTCGATTGGTTGGCCAGGGGTGAGTTTTGCCTGCCACCTCAGGCAGGCTGTCTGGGACTTTTACCTTCTCCGGGACCCTGGCCACTTATCTGAATCCCCGTTCCACTTTATAGTCGCTGGCGTGTGGGTAGGTTTCCCGGCCTGCCGGTAACACCGCCCCCGCCCTTGGACTTGATCTCGGACATTAGCGGCTTGGGATAGTTGCCCTGCTCCCAGCGGCACTTTCTCATTTAAATTTGATCTGGTGGCTGGCGCTGGGATCGCTTCTGAACGATCGCGCGCCTGGGAAGCACAGGGACAGCGCCGCAACTTCCCCTTGCCGATACTTCAATCAGCAGCTTCAATTTGAAATCGCAAGCGGCTTTTCTCAGCTCCAGTCGTCCCACGCAGCGCTGGAAGTTCTTCTGAGGCTTCAGCTGCTCTTCTCTATCATTGGCTTCCCTCCTCGTCCTCTCGCTTGCTGGGCAGCGGCGCTAGGAGCATTTGACTTTTTCGCGCCCTTTTTTCGCCCACCTCAGCGCTCAGAGCCGCCATTTCTGACAGCTCACGCCAGATTGCCTGTCCCTCCGGCGAGCCTTCTCTAACCCTCCCTACAGCTGGGCACCTCGTTTCCACCATCAGGGGAGGCGATAAGCAAAGGACTCCCTGCCAGAAAAAATCATCTGTTCTTCTGCAGCCCTCCCCTGAAGCCATTCCCTCCACCCTGGTGCAAGGAAGTCAACGGCTGTTTTATTCTGCCCAGCAACTGCCTTGCGCATGCGCAGTTGGCTGCTGGAAGCCAAAGCCTCCTGCTGGCAATTTCTTGGGCTTATGACATTGCCTCTGTGTTATAACTGTTGGAGTTCTTAGTTCTCCCATTGTTTTCTTTGGACTTACCTGCTGTGCTTCCTTTGGTTCTTCTACTGTTATCATCTGTTTTTACCTTTAAAAAAAAAAAAAGAAAAAAAAAGAAAAAGAAAAAAGACTTACCTGCTAGCCTTGGGCTCTCTTCATTTATTCCTCTGTATCCATCTACATAAATTAAATACTTACTGAATCTTCATCTTCCTCCTTTCAAAAAAAAAAAAAAAAAAAAAAAAGGAAACAAAGGTTACAACATGGCTGAACGTGCTCTCTCATCTGATCTGGAGGACAACAGCTCTCCCGAGCGCATTCACGACCAGGCCAAGCAACGTAAACGGTCCCGTAAACGCGCTTCACATTCATCTTCATCGGCTGCTCCACGCTCTAAAAAGACAAAACACTCATCAGCTGCAGACAAGGACGCCTCCAGGAGACACAAGGCTCTGGAGCGCCAGTTCGAGAAAGCGCGCAACCAGTCAGCACAAGCTGCTTTCGCACACTTACCTACGCCACTCTCGCCCGTTGTCGAAGCTACGGTCCAGCCCGTCCATCAGGCTCCTCAACAACCTTTGCAACCGTTGTTTCCATCGCCAAACATGGAAGTTTTCCCTGAGGCGTTAATGTCTCACTGCATGGAGCCGGTGGACCTCTCGTGCACTGCCACTCTCCCTCGACGGTCTCAGCCGGAGGCAACCTTTACTCCCACGGCGGCAGGCTTGCGCGCCACGGAGGCAGCTCCTCCACCTTCTCAGTATGATATTCAGCGGATCATCTCTGACACGGTTACCAGGACACTGGCAGCGACTTCTCAACAGGCTGCACCATATGGAGCCTGGCCTCAGCCACGTTTTCCTCCTCCTCCTCTGGCCCGGGACCCTCAACAGGTCCCTACCCAGTATCAGGCTATGACGCATGGGTCCGAGCTGTATCTGGACCATGGTCACCACGAGGAGTCGTCTTCGGAGGAGGGAGAGTGCGACCCGTCGGATATGGACTTATCTGATGATGCAGATATGCCACCCGAAAAGCCAGCCTTCTCTGGGCTCTTTAGACCGTCGTTATTCAAATCGCTCCTGCGCAAGGCCAAGTTGGCCACAAATATGGCTGACCCAGTCTCTCAAGTTGATCAGCCCGGTACCTCTCAACAACATGAGGCCTTGTTTACGGCGCCTAAGGCGCAAGCGGACTTTATTCCGTGTCCACAGCTATTTTCTGAGGTGGTCCAACGATCCTGGTCCACGCCTTCCTCCTTGCCCGCTCCTTCGGGGCTAGACAAAAAACTTTATTGTTCGGCGCCTAGTCTCCAAGATCTCCTTCAGTTACCAACTGTTGACGCGCCAGTGGCCAATCTGACGGCTTCCTCTGTAATCTCCAACGACGTCGCCGACGGTTTGCGCTCAGAGGACCGAAAAGCTGAGTTTAACTTCCGACGTACGCACAATGCGGCCGCATGGGCGGTTAGGGCAGCCACCTCTGCTTCTTTCTTCAGCCGTGCCTGCCTAATTTGGCTCCGTCAACTCCACGAGCGCCTTCCCCCTGCAGATTCACGCCTCCGCCAAGATGTCAACAAACTGGTGGCGGCTACCGAATATACAGCAGATGCCTCGCTCAATGCCGCGAAGTTTGCTTCGCGCGCCCTGGTGTCGTCCGTCACATCTCGCCGTTTATTATGGCTTAAAAATTGGAGAGCTGATGCCAAGTCTAGGTGGCGCCTCGCTTCAACTCCATATAAGGGGTCCCGTCTTTTTGGAGAAGCCTTAGACCCCATCCTTGTCGAGGACAAGGATAAACGGAAGGTGATGCCATCATCGTATAAGAGGGCAGATCGTAGACCTTCGTCCTACTTCTCCAGGCAGCCCTTTCGGAACGACTCTGGTCCCTCGGGATCCTTCTCCTCAAGGCCCTATTCTCAAGGTTTCGACCGTTCCCTCGATAGATCATCCTTCAGGGACCGTGGTCGGAAGGCCCCAGCACCCAAACGACCATTTCGAGGTACGGGATCCCGTACCTTTCGAAGAGGGAAGTGACTACATCCATCTTCCCATTGGCGGCCGTCTGGCTCATTTTCTTCCCCAGTGGGAGATCTCGACGTCGGACGCCTGGGTGCTCCAGACAATTCGTCTGGGACTTACTCTGGAGTTTCGTTCAAGACCTCCCTCTCACTTCGTACAATGCCCTATTTCCCCCAACTTGGACAAGCGCCAGCTAATGGAGGCAGAGATCCATCACCTGCTTCAAATTCAAGCCATCGAACCGGTTCCCCACCATCATCGCGGGACCGGCTTCTATTCAATTTTCTTCCTGGTCCCCAAGGCGTCCGGGGGCCACAGGGGCATCTTGGACCTCAAGAAGCTGAACGAATTTATAGTATACCATCAGTTCAAGATGGAGTCCCTCCGTTCGATTCTGGCTTCCATTCGACCAGCGGACTGGATGACCTCTATCGATCTGAAAGAAGCGTACCTCCACGTACCTGTACGGCTATCCCATCGTCGTTTTCTACGCTTCGCCTACAACAACAGGCATTACCAATACAGAGCAATGCCCTTTGGCCTCTCCTCCGCCCCAAGGACCTTTACAAAGCTCCTGGCAGCAGTGGCGGCCCATCTACGTCAACATCCGGTCCGCCTCCACTGCTACTTGGACGATATCCTAGTGCTCTCCCCTTCTCCGGCCCGAGCATCCCGAGACCTAGCAGTGGTGTGTCACTGCCTTCGTCATCATGGCTTCTCCCTCAACATCCCGAAAAGCCAATTGCAGCCCACTACCCGCATTCTCCATCTCGGGACATTAATAGATTCTGTAAGGGGCCAGGTGTTCCTGTCAACGGACCGGTGTTCCAGTCTCCAGTCATTAACATCCCAGGTCCTCTCCTCTCGGAAGGTGACCTTGCTGCTCCTGTCCCGTCTGCTCGGCAAAATGATTTCCTGCCTGTCTGTAGTCCCTTGGGCGAGATTCCATTCCCGCCAGCTCCAATGGTTCCTCCTCCCCTTTCAGAGAGCCAGGAGAAGCAACTCTTCCGCACAAGTATCCCTCCCGCCAGAGGTCTCAAGGTCTCTCCTCTGGTGGTCCTCCCAGAGCCTTCATCAGGGCAGCTACTTCCAGAATCTACAGCGCCTGGTGGTGACAACGGACGCCAGCCTGACGGGATGGGGAGGTCATCTTCTATCCCTCGTTGCCCAGGGAACGTGGTCAGCAGAGGAGAGTCGCAACGGGATCAACTGGTTGGAACTCCGTGCGATCCGTCTCTCCCTCCAACGGTTCCAGCAGATCGTGTCGGGGCACCATGTCCTGATACGCACGGACAATGTAACCGCAAAGGCGCACGTGAACCGCCAAGGGGGGACTCGCTCGGGTCCATTGATGGAGGAAACGACCCTACTGCTGATCTGGGCGGAAGCGCACGTCCTATCCCTTGTGGCGGAGCACATTGCCGGGACCACAAACATCACAGCGGACTGGCTAAGCAGACAACACTTGGACCACGCCGAGTGGCGACTTCACCCAGATCTGTTCGCCGAGATTGTCCGCAGATTCGGCATGCCTCTAGTCGACCTATTTGCCAGCCGCGACAACACTCACCTCCCCAGGTTCTTCACCCGGTACCAGTGTCCTCAGGCGGAGGGAGTCGACGCCCTCGCCTCTCCCTGGCCCAGGGGTCTCCTCTATGCCTTTCCCCCTCTACCGCTCCTTCCTCGTCTGATCCGCAGGATAATAGCAGAGAGGGCAGACGTCGTTCTGGTCGCACCCCACTGGCCTCGGAGGTCCTGGTTTGCGGATCTGGTGGACCTGTCGGTGGCACGGCCGTGGAGGATTCCAGGGGACAGGATCGTTCTCAGCCAGGGGGTCATTCTGCACCCAGACCCGCAGTGGTTGCAGTTGACCGCCTGGCGCTTGAACGGATCTTGCTAAGGCGAGCCAACGTGCCTAGCAATGCGATCCCCACGATTCAGGCGTCAAGACGGCCGTCAACATGCCGCATTTATAACGCAACCTGGAACTCCTTCTGCTCCTGGTGTGCTAAATTCCACCTGGATCCAACGTCTGCTTCTGTCCCCGAAGTGCTGGGATTCCTTCAGCGGGGCATGGACAAGCACCTTGCACCTAACACTCTTCGTCGCCAAGTTGCTGCACTTAGTACGGTCCTTTTGACTTCTGCAAAGCTTCCTCTCTCCCAGGACCCGACGATTCGCGACTTTCTGCGAGGGGCATCCAACCTGCGCCCCCCTGTTATACATCGATACCCGACCTGGGATTTGACTCTGGTCCTTCAGGCCCTCATGCACCCTCCATTTGAGCCTCTCGCCTCAATCAGCCTTCGCTTTCTGACTCTTAAGGTGGCGTTTCTGGTCGCGATTACTTCGGCTCGCCGTGTATCCGAACTAGCTGCACTGTCTGTGAGAAGCGACCTTTGTGTCTTCCACGCAAATCGCGTGGTATTAAGACTAGACCCCTCATTCCTGCCTAAAGTAAATTCCACATTCCATCGAGCCCAGGAATTGATCCTTCCGGACTTCTGCCCCGATCCTCAACATCCTCGGGAAGCAGACTGGCACCTCTTAGATGTCCGACGGGCCCTGCGCCGCTATATTAAGCGGACTGAGCATTTCCGGAAATCTGAATCGCTCTTCATTTCCTTTCTGCCCGCTTCCATGGGCCGGAAGGTTTCTTCCACGACAATTGGGAGATGGATTAAATCCTGCATCTCTAGGGCTTATTCGGCTCGGAACAAACCGGTTCCGCAGAGAATTCTTCCACACTCCACCAGGAGCGCCGCCACTACGGCCGCCTGGGCCACTAATGCCTCCATTCCCGACATATGCAGGGCGGCTACCTGGTCATCCTTGAACCCCTTCATCAGGCACTACAAGGTGGATTCCTTTGCCTCGGCGGAGGCATCCTTCGGCCGCCGGGTGCTCCAAGCTGTATGCAACTCTTCAGACGACGTACAGCAGCCGGGTTCCCTCCCTGTATGAACTTGCTTGGGTAAATCCCGAAGCTTTGGATTCTCCAAGCTGCGCGTTGGAGAACGGACGTTGCTTACCTGAACGTCCCTTCTCGACGCGCAGCTGGAGAATCCAACCCACCCAGCTGGCTGCTGGACATTCCTTCCTGACGCTCTACTGCTCCTTACTTCGTGAACAAAACTGGGACTCTGTTGAGCAAGTGGGCGTGTCTGAAGAGAAATCTCTTAAAGGAACACACTCAGTGTAGGCTATCAACTACTGAACAACCCGAAGCTTTGGATTCTCCAGCTGCGCGTCGAGAAGGGACGTTCAGGTAAGCAACGTCCGCTTTGTGCACTCCTGCCTTCTGGCAGCTCTTCTCATATGTGCACTAGGAACAGGCTCCTCCTGTCCCTCTACCTCTCTACTGTCAGCCTCTGGAGGGTCCGAAGCCCTCACATGACTCCCCAATGGCCCTGGCCCCATCTCTGCCTTTGACGCAGAGCCCTTATCCGGGCCTTCCCCAGCCTCCAGGACTGGCCCATGTTCTTCCTCAGCCTCATCACTGTCTGACTCCGCTGCCAGCTCCACAGGCTGCGAGTGGACCACAACAGGCAGTTTGGTGGTTTGAATACCTAGTACAGCTCTCCTGCATGAGCAGGGGGTTGGACTAGATGACCTCCAAGGTATCTTCCAACTCTGTTACTGTTACTGAAGATGGGGGAATCTCTTATAAAGGATATGTTCTATCTGGGGTGGGTTCTACTTACCTTTACTACTGGTTCGCAACGGGGCATGAGCAGAAGTGTTCTGATGACGTTGGGGTTGGTGGGCGGAGCTTCCCGCCGGTTTTACTACCAGTTCTATAGAACTGGTGCGAACCGGGGGCAACCCACCACTGGTTCTATCTCTATGCCTCTTCTATTACAGAAAGCAAAATAATGACTAAGTTTGCATCTTGCACTATTAACCTGGCTTGTTCTGCCTTAGCATGTGTAAATCTACTTCTTTTCCAACCACTGCTATTGACCCACATGCCTAGTCTGTCTCATCTTTTCCAACATTACTGAATCATGAAGAAACAGCTGCTCAATACGACATGAGTCAGCCCCAAGTAGCTAAAAAAGGGGGTAAGGAAATTAAGAAGGTGGATAGCAGAGCTCTCAAACTGTTGACTTAATGGCCAAGAGGACTCTTGTTTGCTCAGCCAAAGTTAATCCTAATTTTTGGAATTATGCCTTTAAACTAAGTGTTCTGAAAAGACTGACTGACCTACTACCCCAGGGTAATTGAAAGAATGATTACTGAGAATTTATGAAGAGAACATGGTGAAATAGACTGGCAGCAGGCTGGCAAAGGAGTGAGACAAGGTTTATGCTTTTCCCTTATATATTCAACCAATAGGAAGCATGATGGTTCAGTTATTAAAGATGCTGAGCTTGCAAATGCAAGTAGATAGGTACCACTTCAGTGGGAAGGTAACAGCATTCCATCTGCCTTTGATGTATAGCCATGTTGGCCAAATGACCACAGAAATTGTCTTTGGACAATGCTGGCTCCCTCGGCCGAGAAATGGAGATGAACACCACATCCTAGAGTTGGATTTGACTGACAGGGAAACCTTTTCATTCAATCACTATGCTGAATGTATATTAAGGAAAGCTGGATCGGAAGAAGATGACTATGTAAATAAAAGTCAAGGAGCATAGTGAAAGAATGGGACTAAAATTAAATATAAAAAATAGCAAACTAATAACAAATAGAAAAATCAACCTTAAAATTAACATAGCTTCTGCCTTTTAGGATAAATCATTAACAGTAAAGAACAAGTAGTCAAGGAATATGCCACAGAGTAGCATTTGCTAGAGCAGTGATGAAGGCCTTGGAAAAATATTCAAATGCTGTGCTGTATCTATACCTACAAAGATTGCAATAGTGCAAGTACATGGTATTCTTTATCATATTCTATGAAATATGAAAGCCTTTGAAAAGATATTCAAATGCTGTGATGAGTCTTTATCTACAATAGTCACAATAGCCCACACTATTACTGTAGAAGTCAAAGTTGCACTTTGAAGGAGCAAGACAGAAATAGAATTGATGCTTACAAATTTTGAAGTTGGAGAAGACTCCTGAGAATATCACTGAAAGCCAAGAAAAAGAAACACTAAAGGGATCACTGAATAAATTAATCCAGAGGTCTCACTCAAGGGACAGATGACCAGGCTCAAATTATCCTAGTTTGGACACACTTTTCTCTGGAAAAGGCTCTAATGCTAGAAAAGTTGAGGGGAAAAAGAGAAGAAGAAGATGAGCAGCAAGATGAATTGATTTAAGTTCAGTGGTAATTAGTGCATCTTTAGAATACTTGAAGGACCAGGCTAGAGAGAAATCATAATGGAGAAAATTTATTTATTTGATGACTAAGAGATGATATAACAACAATAACTGACAATTATTGAGCAAGGAAGCCATAAACTATAAATGTTTTGGTCAGTGGTGAAATGCAAATGTTTTTGCTACTGGTTTTGTGGGTGTGGCTTAGTGGGGAGGTCATGTGACTGGGTGGGCATGGCCAACTTTTTTTTTTATCACCTATTTGCCTGAACCAGTAGTATAAAAATGCTTTAAAAAAGTAAAAAAAAGGTTCTGATGATCACAGCTGTGCCGCGCGATCGTTGGAACCTTTTTAAAAAACTTTAAAGCATTTTTTTATTACCAGTTCAGGCAAATAGATAGTATAAAAATGCTTTAAAAAAAAAGGGTTCTGACGATCACAGCTGTGCCGTGCAATCATAGGAACCTTTTTTTTTACTTTTTTAAAGCATTTTTTTACTACCTATTCGTCCGAACTGGTAGTTTTTATCACTACTGATTCAGCTGAACCAGAGCAAACCGGTAGCATTTCACCCCTGGTTTTGGTGAAAGTTTAAAAGCATGCATGTACAAATACATATAACCCATATTTCATATTATTCTATTGTACCCATTTCATAGTGTAGAAAATTAGCACCCACCCCTCTCCTAGAAGAATGAACTATTCTAGGAAATATTAAAAAGGCAGAATATTATACTTCCCTGGATGAGAAAAGGAGAAACATCCTCTTGGAAAGCAGCCCCCACCTTTGTTAATAGCCCCAGAAAGGCTCGGCCAGCTTATCTACAACACAAAAGACCTTCACCCTCAGGACATAATAGGATTAGCCCTCTACCCATCTCACCACATGACACCTGTGAAGATTACATCACCCAGCAAGATTCAATCAAGCCTAGGACTCAAGGCAACCTACAAAGTTACCCCTGCATGGCCCCATGGGAGTCTGACAACCAATCAGGATACATTTCTTGCCACAGGAACAGGAAGCAAGTTCAAAGCCCAGCAGAGGGTATAAATCCCTCTCTCTGTGTGCTCTTTTTTGCACAGGACCTCAAACCATGTGGTCCTGTCCACCATTAAACCATCTTTCCAAGCAGTCTCCATGTTTCCAGTGTCTCCATGTTTCAGTTCCCACTTGGAACTGAACCCAGATGGACATTTCTTCCAACAATAGTATACAGCTTTACTTTTTTTTGGCCTGTTTGCACAGGCCTACACAAAGGAACATGGTCCATCAGATAATTCATTTGCAGCTTCCAAATCAGGCCTGGGGAAAAAAGCAACTGGTGCAGAATTAGTGTAATGTACTAGCCACCAGCAGTCTTACACTCTTTCTTTTTTGTACCATCTGGAGGCATAATAGCCCCATTAGCTTTCTAAAGGGTTTACAGCAATAAAATAACTGAAACAATGGACAATGCTGTGCAATAGCTTTAAGCTGCCTGCCTCCCATGCTGATACTACAGCTACAGACCTACAGCTTACTTAAGAAATCATTATCCAGATTGCAATGAATTGGCAACCATGTAAACCAGGTACAGGTAGTCCTCAACTTATAACAGTTCATTTAGTGACCGTTCAAAGTTACAACAGCACTGGAAAAAAAAACAACTTATGGCCGTTTTCTAAACTTACAACTGTTGCAGCATTCCCATGGTCATGTGATCAAAATTCAGATGCTTGGCAACTGACTCATACTTATGACGGTTGCAGTGCCCCATGGTCATGTGATCAATTTTTGCAAACTTCTGATAAGCAAAGTCAATGGGGAAGCCAGATTCACTTAACAACACTGCAGCTTTAACTTAAAAGCTGCAGTGATTCACTTAACAACCGAGGCAAGAAAGGTCATAAACTGGGGCAAAATTCACTTAACAAATGTCTCACTTAGCAACAGAAATTTTGGGCTCGGTTGTGGTCGTAAGTAGAGGACTACCTGTATTCTGTCCAGAATTCAGCTATCATTCCCTTCAGATGATGTTTTCCTTGCTTTTCTCCCCTCCCATCTTTGCAAGCAAGGCATCACTTGCTTACCTGCCCATGAGCATATCAACAGAGCCTGATTGTTCAGAGTATAGATTTCTTCTGGATCCCCTAACTATAGTCTGCCTCTCTGTATTTCTCATTTTTCTCACCTGGGGACCTGGTGAAGAGTTAAAGAGCCTGTAGTACAGTGGACTAAAGCACTGTTATTAACATCTGCTGCTTGCAATTACTGCAAGTTCAAATCTCACCAGGCTCAAGGTTGACTCAGCCTTCCATCCTTTCAAAGGTAGGTGAAATGAGGACCCAGATTGTGGGGGCAATAAGCTGACTTTGTATAAATATACAAAAGTATGAAGGCTATTGCTTAACGCATTGTAAGCCGCCCTGAGTCTCTGGAGAAGGGCGGCATATAAATTAAAGCAAAAAAAAATAAAATAAAATCTAATGCACTGTTTTTCATTCCACTCACGAGACAACAGGCACCCTTGTAACTTTTCTTTTAAAGGGATGCACCCATGGAATGGAGAACCAAATGTCAGCCAAATGGACAGAAACCTTCCACAATCAAGCAACAGCTTCAACATTCCATGGCCAGAATGAGTTGGGGAGGAAAATGAGTTGGGGAAGGGTTGCACTGGATTGGTAAATCACAGAACCTGTGAAAGGATTTCATGAATTGCAGCTTCTTTGCACTTTAATGCCGTGCGATGAC
Source organism: Pantherophis guttatus (assembly GCF_059756535.1). Classification (NCBI taxonomy): domain Eukaryota; kingdom Metazoa; phylum Chordata; class Lepidosauria; order Squamata; family Colubridae; genus Pantherophis; species Pantherophis guttatus. The sequence continues at coordinate 314,599,632 of NC_142063.1, forward strand.
AGTAATAGAGGGGGGAGGGATAATATTGGGCTGATTTCTCCTCCTATCATCTAATAGTCTCTCCCTCACTGTGCCAGAGAAGCCCAGATCCCTGCTTTTAAACCTAGCCAAATAATTCCTGCTACACTTGACTTTTGTCAAACTGTCTCAGTCCAACACTCATTGGTTCATTGCCTGGTGGGCCCTTTACCCAAATTGAACACATCAAGGTAAAGGTTGTAACAGCTTTGTCAAAGAAGCTGCCTAAGGTTACCCTGGGCAGTGAGATGGGCAACACATACATTTAATAAATAAACATTCTGCAGAAAAAAGGCGACAAGGAGACCTCCCACAAAGCCTTTATATCCCACCACGTCCAGTGGTGGTTTTATACAGCATTTACCACAAGCCACATGGTCACAATGTGTTTCCTGTGACTCTTTTACAGTAATTCCTGTCCCTTTACAGTATCTTAGCATTTATATAGAATACATAGAATAACAGAACTGGAAGGAACCTTGGAGGTCATCTAGTCCAACCCCCTGCTTGAGCAGGAGAGTATATACCATTTCAGACAAATGGCTGTCCAGTCTCTTCATGAAAGTCTCTAGTGATGGGGCACCCACAACTTCTGAAAGCAAGTCATTCCACTGGTTGATTGTTCTCACAATTTGGAAATTTTCCCTTAGTTCTAGGCTATTGTTTATCCATTGTTCTTGTCTTGGCTTCTGATGTTTTGACAAATAGTTTAACCCCCTCATCTTTGTGGCAGCCCTCAAATAGCAAAACACTGTTATCATATCTTTCCTAGTCCTTCTCTTCACTAGAGACATACCCAATTCCTGCAACCTATCTTCATATGTTTTAGCCTCCAACCCCCAATAATATATGTTGCTCTTCTCTGCACTTTTCCCAGAGTCTCAACATCTTTTTTATATTGTGGTGACCAAAACTGATGCAGTAATTTTGTATAATTGTATAATTTCTACATGTACATATTGCAATATTTAAGCAAAGCTATTCCTAATGTGTACATAGGGTAACCACAAAATTTCTACGTTCTATAACTGGGCCTGGTGGCTCAGCAGACTGCTAGCACTGTGATTAACACCAGCTGCCTGCAATTACTGTAAGTTCGAATCTCACCAGGCTTAAGGTTGACTCAGCCTTCCATCCTTTCTAAGGTAGATAAATTGAGGACCCAGTTTGTGAGGGCAATAAGCTGACTGTATAAATATACAAAAGTATGAAGTCTATTGCTTAACGCATTGTAAGCTGCCCTGAGTCTCCGGAGAAGGACGGCATATAAATCAAATTAAAAAAAAAATGCAGTAAATGTCTCCTTTAACAATTCATTTTTACTATAATATTTGCAAACTTCTGTTGTTTGTACCTTTTGCCTTGTCCTATAATGCACTTGGAGGTACAGTTTTGCAAGCTAAAGAGCGTATGCCTTGCTTTACAGCCTAAAGTTTAACTGAACTTTTTATTGGGCAGTTGGGTCTTCTCCAACAAAACCACACTCTTTTCAGATTCTGTTCTGGGCCTTGTTCCAGGAGACTACTCCATAGTTCCAATCAGATTCAGCAGTTGGACACCTCTGCCAGGATGTATCCCTTGAGAACAAGCAATGGAAACTTCACACAAACTACACATATATCTAGAACTTCTACATTTTGGGGGCATGGCAACTGCTTCTCTCTTCTTGTACTTCGTTCTTCCCTTTCCATTGTATTATCTATAAAGGAACCTCTTTGTTATATGTCCAATTATCAATCATGCTGTGCTGCACACCACTTGGACCAGCCAATGCAAAATCTACATGCCTGCCTACACATGGAGGGCTTTGATGTCAAATGAACCAGCCACAGGTGCATACCACCATCCCAGAATCCCTCATTTCCCATGGGTCAGAGGAGGAGATGCTGCAGATGTCCTCTTGTATAAAGGAATGTGGAAATATTTTTGATAAAGAACAGCCTAAACCATGAAAACAAAAACAGCTCAATCCTGGCAATGTGGAAAACCTGAAAAAGAAATTGAAAATAACCCCATCTCTCCTCTCCCTTATACCAAATAGAATGGGGTGGAATTTTTATTTTCTTTTTCACAACTTCTACTTTCCCAGGACTGACATGTCATTTCCCCCTTAATGGTTCATCCATCCCTTCTTAAAGTTTATCTCCACATTCCTTGTGCTTAAAGTTCAGCATGAATATTCCCAAAATGGATGTCCAAACTTCATCTGTCTGTGTGTCTGTCTGTCTGTCTGTCTGTTTATCTATCTAGGCCAGCTAACAAAGACAATGCTTACACAACTGACTGGAAGAACAAAACAACAAGTATCAACCAACCATTAACGGGGTGGTGGTAGTAGTCAATAATCACTTTATCCCCAATGCCTGGGAGGACAACCAGCCTTTAACAATTTCCTAAACAATGACAAAATGGCAAAAAGCATCATCATCATGTTGTGTTGGCAGCTCCATCCTTTTTGGCTATGTGCAACATTGCGAGAGTGAATCTGAAGCAAAATGTTGCTTTCATCTGACTGCTTTGACCTCATCACCAGCACAACAGATGATCCCTAAATATTCACCTGAAATTTAGGAGTCCTTTTCATATGAGCAGAGAAGTTCTTTCTTACAAGGGGTCTTTTAAACATGCACCAAATAGACATATTCCCATAGCAGACTGTCCTGGGGAAGAATGTCAATGGGTGGTTTTATGTGACTCCTGTAGAATACCATTCAATTTTCTACCACATATAGGCTGATCACCATTATTTTTCCTAATAAAGCTAAGGTGTCAGGTGCAAAAGGCCTTTTCAGAGACTGAACAGCTATTACGCATATAAACATCTGGAAGAATATAAGTGGTGTGTCAAATGCTTTAGATGTTAAAAAAAGAAGAGATTTAAAACATTTAAAGCCAAAATGAATTTTTATAATCAGTCTAGCTGGTATCTTTCCAAAGCAGCTTTCCTTCTGCTTGAGTCCTGATGAACACCTATGAGAACATTTAAAATGCTCAAAAACTGACATTTGCTATGACAACGATTTTCTTAACTTTTTTAAAAAGAGCTTTATGTTAAAAATACATCCCTTTTTGGAAGAAAATCAAGTTCGTTCTTTTGGAAAGAAAACTGCTTCTCTATTTCTCTTTATTCCTGTTTTAATTGATGTAAAGTGGCTTAATTATAAAAAGCCAAAAACATTATGTAAAATCTCTTTTGTAAAGAATCTTAATGATAGAATTTAAATAATTTTAAATAAATCTCTGCACCCTAGGAATAAATAGAACTGAAATGCAAAAGAGAAAATGCTGTATTTCCAGTATTTAATTTACATGCCGATATCCTGACCCCACCAAAAAAAAAAAAACCTTTGTCATTTGTTACTAAGAAAAATCTTCAATAAGATTGAAGTCATGAGACTAAATACTGTAGCAATTAAGGAGAGGCAATTTTTCCATGGTCTTCTTGTATTGCTCCTATTTTTTTCCCAAGATGTCCAAAACATAGGGAAAACCATTGAAATCCTCTTAGGAATCCAGCACATTTCCCTCTTCTGCTTATTTGGAAGCTTAGCAGTGGTAAGAGCAGGAGCAAAAGAATGGGGAAAAGTTTTAAAAGTCTTCCTGCCTTTCTCTCCATCATACTGTTGGAAGAAATGTCCGTCTGGGTTCAGTTCCAAGTGGGGAGAAAAACACTGGAAACATGGAAACTGTTTGGAAAGATGGTTTGATGATGGACAGGACCACATGGTTTGAGGTCCTGGGCAATTGAGCACATGGGTGTGTGTGAGAGAGATATTTATATCCTCTCTTGGGCCCTGCCTTAGAGCTTCCTGTTCCTGTGTAAGGACAGATATCCTGATTGGTTGTCAGACTCCCATGGGGCCATGCAGGAGTAACTTTGTAGATTGTCTTAAGTCCCAGGCTTGGTTGAACCTTGCTGGATGATGCACTCTTCCCAGGTGCAATGTAGTGAGATGGGTAGAGGGCTAATCCTATTAAGTCCTGAGGGTGAAGATCTTTTGTTTTGTAGATAAGCTGGCCCAGCCTTCTGTCTTGTAGATATGTTGGCCCAGTCTTTCTGGGGCTATTAACAAAGGTGGGGGCTGCTTTCCAAGAGCATGTTTCTCCTTTTCTCGTCCAGGGAGATATAGTACTCTGCCTTTTTAATATTTCCTAGAATATTTCGTTCTTCTAGGAGAGAGGTGGGTGCTAACTCCCCACAATACAGTACTAGTGATGAGTTATACTAACCACAGGAATATAATTCTCCTAAGAACTCTTGCAATTCTTCAATGTTTCAGGATCTACCCCAGAAGTCCTCCTTTATAAAAACATAAGAGGAAGCATTTTGGTGGGGATGTCAACGCATGACAATGTCCTCCTGCTAAAAGCATTTGAAAACAGTTTAAATACAAATACATTTTTATGAGGGTGAGGATTCACACTCCGAGCTTGTGGGTTGGTTTCCAAATGTTTCATTAGCAGGCTAGGTAATACCTTCAAAGGAGTTTAGGGGATGTCACTGTCTGACATCTCCTAAACTCTGTTGAAGATGTTACCTAGCCTGGTAACAAAATGTTTGGAAACCAACCCACAAGCTCAGAGAACAAACCCTCACTCTCATCCTACACCCGAGCTACAGATACTTGCCACTATTGCAAAAATACACTTTTATATTTAGAAATGTTGCTGTATTTATTAGCAGCAGCTTGATATCATTGTTGATTTTAAAATTGTTTTGAAAATGTGCCTTTCTCTCATCCAAGTAAAATATTTCTTATTTGCCTTGCAGATGGCAGTTTTAAAATCATGTTGCTTATGTAGGCAGTGAACAAAACAGCAATCTATAAATCAGCATCATTGTAATATGGGGCTAGTTTTAATCTCATGTTCATTCATTGACATCACTAACAAATAGAACTTAAGTACAAGGTCAAGGAAACATGAAGACTGAAGACCTTGATAAACTAGCTGAACAATTGCTAGCTGAACAATTCTGAACAAGTTTGGCTTGATGTAGTATAAATGAACCCTACTAATATAAGTCAGAAATTATATTGAGCAATATACAGTATAAAAGTATGCATGTGTTGAGCATGGCTTCTTAGGTAGCATTCATTAGTGCAAGGCTGACAGACCTAGAAATTATTAATTTCCAGCCCACAATGCTGTGTGCCATTCTGCATGTATTTACAGTCCTTTTCACCTATTCTCCCATGCCATGCATTGATTACCTTGTTTTTGTCAATAGATAAAAACAATCACTTCATAGCTACTTAAATTCTAACATTTTTTCAGCATTTTACTCACCATGGATGCTAGATCCCAAAATTCTTTGCAGAGTTTTTAAAACGAAGATGTGGTTGCCAGGCATCAACAATTGTCTCCACCAATTGCTACAATTCCTTTTTTACCTTAACTTTTACCGTTTCTGACCAGCAACTCATGTAAAACAATCAGCAATCTAAAGCAATCAGCAACTGCTGTGGATTCAGAGGATCTGCATTTGCGTCCACAGTATACTGCATATGAATCGTCATCACCCACCTGTCCATCTTCCCTACCTGTAACATAGGAAAGCTTACCTTGGATATTAATAAACAGCAACACTGAAATGGAATGAGTTTAAGGCTGTCTGGTAAGAGAAATTTCAGATTCACATTTTACCAGATCAGAATATTAGAGAATTGCTATTTAAAAAAAGTTCTGAACAAGATAAGTTTCCTGATGTGACAAAATACAGATGAACACAAAAAGGGAGAAATTAGTTTTTTAGCAATGTACAAAAGCCTGAGTGTATTCAGTACAAGTTTTTAGACAGCAATAACTGTGCAAGACTAGCAGACTTACAAGCTACTAAACCAGGGGTGAAATCCAGCAGGTTCTAACAGGTTCTAGAGAACCAGTAGCAGAAATTTTGAGTAGTTCGGAGAACTGGCAAATACCACCTCTGGCTGACCCCAGAGTGGGGTGGGAATGGAGATTTTGCAATATCCTTCCCCTGGAGTGGGCTGGGAATGGAGATTTAGCAGTATCCTTCCCCTGCCACGCCCACCAAGCCATGCCCACAGAACCAGTAGGGAAAAAATTTGGATTTCACCCCTGTACTAAACCCAACAGTCCTTGAACTTACAACAGTTCATTTAGTGACCGTTCAATTACAACAGCATTCAAAAATGTGTTTTTCAGTGATGACCTTTGCAGCATCCCCATGAACATGAGATCAAAATTCAGATTCTTGGCAACTGATTCATATTTAGGACCATTTCTGTGTCCCAAGGTCATATGCTCACCTTTTGCAACCTTCTGAAAAGCAAAATCAACAGGGAAGCCAGATTCAATTAACAATTGGGTTACTAATTTATCAACTGCAGTGATTCAGTTAACAACTATGAAAAGAAAGGTCGTAAAATGGAGCAAAACTTTAACAACATTTAACAAACATCTCACTTAAGAACAGAAATTTTGGGCTCAATTGTGGTTGTAAGTCAAGGACTACCTGTATCTAGTTTTCAGCAGTAAATCTGTCTGGAATTGAACATTTTTGAGGTAGGCATTCATCTCAGCTTTCTTTTCTTAAAGTGATATACCCCAAACTATGGCAGAATGTAGTTTGTAATGCAAAGCAGGCATTTCACCATCTCATAACTGAAGGCTGTCATTGAAGACCCAGCCAAATCCATTTGGAAGGTGATTTGCATTGTCTTCCCAAAGTGTGCAGTACATCAACGGTTCTATGGTTTCTTCCTTTTATTTGCTTTGAGTCAATGCTTCATTTCTGAATGGTATTTAGAGCATCCCTTCAAAGCTCTGCATAGCCATAGTTATTATCTTGGACCCAACTCCTAATTTCCTCCTCACAACACCACCCAAAGCAAATAGGGAGACTGCATGAATCCAAGGGACATTCCATGGTTTAACATTACATTCAGAAACCTTTTCTCTCTTAAATAAGGGCAGAACCATACTTGCTCATCCCAAATGTTTCAGTTATCCAGAGAAAATTATCATTCTTTACAACAGTCGGTAGTTACAGAATACTGGGATAGCAAATCATGCTTCTCCCCCTCTTCCCACTTGTTTTGTCAATGCATGTAGAAGCTGGGGGGTTATTTTTCATCATTGTGGTAATTTTCACTAATCTGACAAGTATGTTACAGATGTGATTCTTCCGTTTAAAAACTAATACTCACGATTAATATGTTACAATGATGAATTGCTCATTGTAATCTGTCATCATGTGGGGAAAATTGGCATAATTAATGTACAGTTATTGTTATAAAACAGCAATTTGGTAACTCAGGATAATACAACAGAGAAGGGGGAAAAAACCTTCCTTTTTCTGTCTACAATTGATTTTATTTTGTACTTCTAAGGGACAGAGCTTTATAGAATCCAACACAATGGGCTTGTAAAAGACAGTGCACAGAATTCTGCAGACAATCCAGATATGGAACGACTTTCATAGATCTTCCACACATTTTGTCCCAGTAAGTTCCACAAATACAAAGGACAGTACTTGCTATTTAACCTCCTGCCTTACAACAAAATCAACAGAGTTGTTGTTATTGTTGCTTTTACGTAGGGTTTAGAAATGTAAGAAGCAGCCTTGAATAGACAATTAGTCCATCTAGACCCATATTGGCCACGCTAATTGGAAGCAGGATTCTAGACTTATATGAAAATGGCAAGCATTAGATCTGAGACTATGACTTTCTTGTATTCTTTTGGGAGTTAGTGACGAAAAGATCATAAGAGAAGCACTTTTTGCATGCAGCAATAAAGATGTCACTTGTATTATATTGTATTTCATTGTATCATATTTATTCATTCATTCATTTGATTTTTATTCTTTCAGTCCTGTGACTCTTGGCAATTAAAATATAACAATAAAACTAACAGTGGACAGATAGTAACTGATTCAAAAGAGATCAAAATACAATGGAAACAGTATATTAAACTACTATACAGAGAAATGTCAACATCCCAAATACCTTTGAAGATAATTATTTCTTAACAAGAACCTCTAATATTAGAAGATAAAGTTACATCAGCACTTCAGTTATTACTAAGTTAGAAGGCTACAGGAATTGATGAAATATCCACGGAAATATTGCAAGCAGAAAAAAAGAAGCAGTCAAGAAGTTATGCCAACAAATCTGGAGAATTACACAGTGGCCAACCAATTGGTAAACATCAATCTACATTCCAATATCCCAAAAAATGAAACTTTCCACAGTGTGCAAACTGTTGTACAATATCCTTAATTAGAGCCCTACATGAACAAAATGATATCAGATGTTCAAGCCAACTTTAGAAAAGGTCAAGGAACATGAGATATTATTGCTGATTCCTACTGGATAATTTAGAAAGCCAAAAAACATCCAAAAGAAGCCAGTGCATGCTTCATCAATTATAGAAAAATCTTCAATTGTGTCAATAAGGTCAATCTGTGAAAAATGCTCAGAAAAATGGGAATCCCAGAACATCTCACAGTGTTCATGAGAAATTTATATATAGGACAGGAAGCCACACTACAGATAGAACAGGAGTGTCAAACTCATGTCATCACAGTGGTGTCACGCGACGTATCAGGATCCCACCCCCCTTCAATAAACCAGGCATGGGCATGGCCAGAACGTGATGCATCTGGCCCACGGGCCAGGAGTTTGACAGCCCTGAGAGTAAACTTCACCAAGTAAACATGGTGAAACAATCTGACTCCAGGTTGACAAAGGAATGTGACAAGGCTGTGTACTATCCCCTTATTTATTCAACCTATAATCTGAATATATATTAAGGGTAGCTGGGTTGGAAGAAGCAACTTGATCGCCAACGTCCAATGACCAATATGGCACAAGAAGAAGAAATTGGGTTGGAAAAAGCATGGTTTTAAAATTGGGGGAAATAAATCAGAAAACCTGTACTATAATGATGACACTACCACTCTAGCCAAAAATGCAAAGGATCTGACAGCCCTAGTAGTAAAAGTCAAAGAGAATAGTAAAAAAATTAAATATGAAAAAGACCAAAGTAACAAAAACAAGTAGAACAACCAACCTTAGAATTGACAATGAAGGTACTGAAGGGATGGTTACTTTCTCCCTTTTAGAATCAACCATCCTAATTAAAAGAACAAGCAGCCAAGAAATACACCACAGACTAGCACCAGTGGTAGAAGAGCTATGAAAGCCTTGGAAAAGATATTCAAATGCCATGATGTATCTACTTCTACAAAGATTGCAATAGTGCAAACCATGGTATTCCCACTCTATGGAAGACAAAGTTGTAATTTATAGAAGCAAGACAGGGAAAGTACTGATTGCTCCGAACTGTAGTGTTGGAGAAGATTCCCAAGTATACCATAGACAGCCAAGAAAAAAAAACAAATGGATCACTGAACAATTCAACCCAGAGTTCTTACTGAAGGCACAAATGATCACAGTCCAATTATCCTACTTTTGGGCACGGCATGTGAAGACCCAGCTCTATGAAAAAGAGCTTGTGCTGCAAAAGGCTGAATGAAAGAGAAGAGGTTTACTAGCAGCAAGTTGGATCATGAGTGCACCATTGGGAGACTTGAAAGAACAGGTTAGGGATAGAGAATCAAGAAAAAAGATCTACATGATCACTAGGAGTTGAAAACACTTGACAACACATACTTAATCAAAGTTTTCTATAATATTCTGTTTCTATCCAAGAAAGCAAGCTTCAGCCTTTGGATCTTACTTACCTTTTGAAGCTCACCAGAAAGAGTATCAAAAACCCTCTCTTCAAAATAATATTGAGAGATGTAAATATATATTTTTAGACCTGAACTCCTTCACTAAAGCAATTTGCATCCAGAGAAACTGAGTTTTTGTTTTGTTTTTCTTGCTCATTTGTTATTCTGCCTGCATTTTGAAAATGTGCAGGTATAGTGTAGCCAGAGGTATCCCAACAATTCTTTCATTAATTCAATGCGACATTATATCTCCTGGGTCAGGGAGGAACTGCCATCTTTCCTAATGTTACACACACAGATAAAAGATGATGAAGCGTTATATGAGCCAACAGAAAAAGGGATTCTCAAAACAGCAGCATCAGAAATAAACATGATGCAAAAGTCATTCAACGAAGCCTTAGCATGAAAGCAAACTGACACAGTAGTTTATGCCTTTCATGACTCAGAGTAGCCATTTTTTTTAAAAAAAAATGGAAAGCTTCTATGTATGACAAATGAAAGCACAGCAGATAAAGCTTTAATTAGCATGAAACCATGCTGATGAGAACTTGCTGAATTTCATTCATCCATGAAGCTATTAAAAGTAAAGCAGCACTGTCAGTCAAAAACAGACAATTCTAAAAAAATGTATTGCCCCATGTTTACTGAGAAATAAATCATTGTTTTCACTGGGATTTAACTTTAGTATGGTTTGAGCCTAATCCTAAAGTGTTTATCCCAAAGTGTCATTCCATTCAATTATGTTTACTTTCTACTACATTACTGTTGTAACCTTCAACTGGCAACACTTGCAGTTACAGACTAATAATTCCACATCAAACAAATTCTTGCAATTAGTTAAAGGAAAATGGTAGGGCGAGGGATGCCAACTTTATTGTTGTTTTTGCAGCCAGGAAACATGCAAAATTTGGGCTGGGATCCATTTATGAAACAAAGTATTTCCAGCACAAGTAACAAGGATTATGTAAAATATGAGAATGTGATTCATTTTAAAGGATGCTTTTAGGGCTGTCATTCTCCTATCCCTGGCAGTTTGACAATGATTTCATCATCTGCTTTGGGATACAAATTCAGCCAGTCCTTTTCCAGCTTAAAGACAAAGGGATGGTAAGCTTCATTTGCTAAGCATCTGTCCAGAATCTGATTGTTTGGAGTGGGGGAAGGGCCTCATTTGTTAAGACGGTTGCCAACTGACCCAAAGACTATCCGTCTAAGCAGCTCTTATGTCCTGACACTAAGTTAAGGCTTCAGTATGACACTTCTCTTCACATGACATGCATCAAGCAAATGCAAGTATAAAGGCCACCTTAAAAGTTGACAACTTTTCAGGTGGAATCTGCACTCTTATTTCACAATGTTTTGGCTATTCCGAAACTTTATAAAGAATTTTCAAACCAACAATTATTTCTAACCTTATTTTGACTACAACAACTTTTGCTCGGAGTGGACAAAAGTAAAGCAGCGAATTGCTGTGACAAAGCTTTTCTTAAAATATAAATAATGTTAACCAGTCGCTGATCTTCCATAAATCTGGGGAAGCCTCCGCAACCACTTAAAAATAGGGATGGAGTAAATAATTAAATATATAAATAAAGAAGGGAAACAGAGTCGCGGGGGGGGGGGAGATCGCTGTGAGCGGGAAAGCCAGAAGCAGAGGAATTAGCTAAACAAAAGAAATCATGGCGGAGCGTTTCTATTTGGCACCCTCAAAGGCTGTGAGGATTGTGGACTGGAAAAACTCTCCCAGAGGGCAAGAGTGTCGCTGCGGCCGGGTAAGTGGGACAGCAACCCGGGGGCAACGGTGAAAAACCCTTCCTGAGTCCCCCTTTCTCCTTTCAAAAAGCCCCTTTCCCCGCTGGCTCCCTTAGCCTCCGCTCCCCTATTCCCTAGGACAGGACTGGGAGCTAATGGGTTGTAGCCGCGTCATAGGACGGGAAGGTTTTCTGGTCGTTTACGCAACGACCGGAGCGCGCGACGTGTGCCAAAGCGTGTGGCTTTGCGCAACGGCCGGGGCGCATCGGGGCGCTCGGTCTTCTAAGTAGAAACTCAGAGGGGGGCTGGATCTCGCAAGCGAGGGTTGCAGCTCTCCTGTTTTCAGCAAATGAACTCGCGGAGTGGGAGGGGGGGCTTTGAAAGGCAGCCAGAGGTCCTCACCCTGCCGTCTGGCAAAGGAGTTTGGCTGCGCCTGTTCGTTTGGAGAGAGGGAACAAGGCAGGCGAATAAGGCGGGATCCTGTCTTCTGGGAGAAGGACGAGGAGAAACGGGGGTGGGGGGTGGGGGGCGGACGACGGACGGAGGAAAGCCCTCTTGCTTTTTCAGAGAGCGCCCTTGTGGATTGTATTTCCAAGTGAAGCGTAGAGAAGAAAACAGGTGCTTAGCTTTAAAGGGGACGAGGCGTGCCGGGCGTTTTGGTTTTCCCAGTGAGGTTCGATTAGGTCAACCAAACCGCTGTGACTTCCTTTGTCATAAACGAGCATCCGATGACGGAGTTGTATGATAAAACAGATCAATTTCTGAGCACACATACAGTAGTTGTCCTTCCTGCATTGCAGAATAAGCAACAAAGCCCTATTTTTTACTTGTCGGTTGGTTAACATTCTATCAAAAAATACCAAACAGACATCTTATACTGATGGAAGAGAATTTGCAGCTCAAAGTTAAATTCTGTTCTTGGTTGTTTTCTTGCAGACGTTTTTATTACCAAACTAAGTAACATTATCAGTGTTAGAAGGGAGTGAGTTTTGCTTTCTTTATATGCTAGTGGCTTGCCCTGTCATGTTGCAGTGAGTGTTCTTGATGGGTCCTTCATTGGGCTGTTGTTTGCTATTAGCTTGTTTGTCTGTTACCTAGTTTCAAACATCTACAAGAAAACAACCAAGCTAGTCAAAGCACCAGGGACCCTACCGATATCTAATGCTACAACATGTTACACATTTATTCCATTTTGTTCAATAAGAAGTAGATATCTGGGCAGTGTACAAAATGCCCTCCTGCCATCTTGCTTTCCAATTCAAAATGCCCTCTTACAATATCATTGTTCACTTTTCAGCCTGGCTTGCAGCCCATGATATTTTTAGTTGTTCCCTCACCAACATACCAATTTGAGCTAGTTCTCCTTAGCTTCTGAGATCAGTCAAGATCTCCTAGGTACTGGGTAGTTGTAATGATGTTTGTGCATGCAGTACAATTTTAAAAAATACTAAAACATGCAATAATACTGATAATAAAATACTTTGCATTTTCTACCATGCTGTCACAGATTGGGCACATAAAAATCACTTCACTATAGCTATCTTCTTTGGACTATGCTTCAATACAGTATGAGGGACTAAAAATGTGTTGCAGAGTGTTTATGCACCAAAGTTCAAAATACAAAGCAGAGCAACACAGGATTGGCTGGATGTTTTCAAGCATCACTACCAAAGAACAAAAAAAACCAGTATCTTTATTGATCTATGAAACTACTGTACAAGTGTTAGTAACCCAGGAAAATGTTGAGCATTGATTCTTCATATATTTCAGAGGCAGTTTTTGCATTTGGAAATGCAAAACCATACACCCCAGGAAGAATATGAGCACGTAACATTATCAGTCTTCTCTGTTGCCTACAAGAACAGATCCAGGCAGGAAATTTAGTGCTTCCGGAAAGGAGATGAAGCAAAAGTAGAATATTCTTTTACACAAAGTCTGATTTTGAAGGATATGGCTCTTGGGTTTTGTGAACTGCTATTAAAGAGGACTTCCATTCCCCTTATAATATTCCATTTACCATGAAATACTTTTCTTTTACATTTTAGATAAAATATAGATAAAATATACATTTAGATAAAATATATAAAAGAGCTGAGGTGGCACAGTGGTTAGAGTGCAGTACTGCAGGCTACTTCAGCTGACTGCTAGCTGCAGTTTGGCAGTTCAAATCTCACCGGCTCAAGGTTGACTCAGCCTTCCATCCTTCCGAGGTGGGTAAAATGAGGACCCAGATTGTTGGAGGCAATATGTTGACTCTGTAAACCACTTAGAGAGGGCTGTTAAAACACTACAAAGTCTATATAAGTCTAAATGCTATTGCTATTGCTATTCAGTGTCTTGCAGAAGACTCACTGGAATGAAAACTTTGGGAGGATCAAGGATGATGGTGTGGGTATTCCATAGATAAATAGTGCTTTTCTATAGGCTAGAATTTCACCATATTTCATCCCACTCCAGGGGAAGGATACTGCAAAATCCCCATTCCCTCCCCACTCCTGGGGGAAGGATATTGCAAAATCTCCATTCCCACCCCACTCTGGGGCCAGCCAGAGGTGGTATTTCCCAGCTCTCCGAACTACTCAAAATTTCCGCTACTGATTCTCAAGAACCTGTCAGAACCTGCTGAATTTCACCCCTGTTCCTATCTCTTCTGGACTTTCCAGTGCCTTTCTTTCTATGTCTCTATAGCACCTGCTTTAGCACTTTCTATGTCTCTGTACCACCTGCTATAGCACTTCCAAAACACTTCTGCCTGAAAAACATATGTTTGGACCAAACACACATTTTATTATAGACAAGGAGCACCAGAAACTAGCCATCTTTTGAATATCCCCATTGAATATATACTACTTACTGCTTTTTGTTCAGTTCAAACTTTATTTCGGTCAAAAACAAGTATAGAACAAAACAATTAACAACATGTTTAAAAGTAAGAGAGGAAGGCTAGACGTATAGAACTTAAGCTAAAAAGATAGTATAGAGTACTATTACTATATCTCTAAAGCTAAAAAACTATTTTAAGCTCAGTCTACAATAAAGATATTTACATAAATCAAAACATTTTCTATAATACCTATCACTACTACATCATTATCCTAGCCCTCATTTTTAGAACTTGTTGCTCTTCCCTTTTCTACATCATTTCAAGAAGGAAGTTTTGGGGAACTGAATCCAGAGTAGACCTGTTTAAAATGATGGAATATTTGTCATTATGAAATTAAATCCCATTCATTACAGGGGGTCTAGTTTTAGTATGACTAAATCTGGTACAAACAACTAACTATTAGAAATCAAATTGGTTCCCTTGACAAGCTCATGTCAATGTAAATGTAAGCATTTCTACTCATTCAACTTTTGATTAGACTCTCTTAGGGCATTCAGATACATTAGATGTTATTGTAAGTAATGTATCACTTACGTTTTTTTTAAAGGTAAAATTGAAGCTCATTTAATTGATGTGAGATTCTGATGATCAAAACATATAGACATGTAAAATGTATTGCTAGGATAATTACTATCACTGTGTTCCCTGTGCACTTATTGTCAAACAGTTTTATAGGAGGAAAAAGTATTAAAGAACTGGGACATTGCCAAGTAGCACATATTTAGTGGCATAGTTGACTTCTCTCTCTCCCTGAATACAGTATACACCTACACATACATTTTTCTATGCAGCCATATTCAAAGACAAAAACAATTAAAGTGATTATTTACAGTAATAAAAACACAACTTAAACATATATTAAACTGTCTTTAAAAGGTCAAGACATCAACATAAGTAAATTAAAGCACATTAGAAATGGTCAAAGTAAGCTACTACAGTAAAAAAAAAAAGTCTAGCAGTAATTAGTATTCAATATTAAAGTGAATCTTAGTTGCTCATATTCGGAAGGGGTGGTACACTACATTACTCTTTCAGTGTTACTTCTAATAGAGATGAAGTACAGAACTAAATCTTCCTTATCACTGAAATTTATTTTATTTATTTATTTATTTATTGAATTTATATTGCTGCCTATTCGCTCATGGCGACTCAAGGCAGCTTACAGAATATAAAACCACATTTAAAACAATAAAAACTATCAAAAAGAATCAAATAAATTAATATAATACAAGATAACAAAATCACCCCCACCTCTTGGTGACTGTGATTAAGAGTGAGGCTGAAGATTGATCCTAAAATAAGCAGGGGAGATTCCTGTATGGGTTTTCTATCAAGTTAGCGGACCGGGAAGTTCAAATACTCCATATATTTCTGTAGAGTTTCTCTTGGTATTTCCTCCACTAGTCTTGTTCACCTGATGATGTGGCATCTCTTGCTTTGCTGTCTCACTCCCACTTTTTTTATATATACTCAAGTGAAGATTTTTTTGCCCATTTGTCTTTTTTTTTTTTTTTATTGAAAAGGTTTTCAAATACAAATTTTTCCCCCTTTTTCCCCCCCCTCCCCCCCCTCCCTAACCCCCCCTCCCCACCCTTCCCCCCCTGTGACTTCTTCGTAACAAAAAAAAACCCTAATTCATAACAGATTACTTACTCCCTCCTCAAAATACTGACCTTTACTTACTAAGAGTATTATAAATCCCCCTTTATCCATACATTTCAGAAAAGAAGAAGAGAAAAAAAAAAACAAAAAAAAAACAAACACATTATACTATAACTATTATAAAATAACTCTAATTTAGCATAATGGTGTTTTATATCTATGCATTATTGCAACAATTCAAAACCACCTTCCACTTTAAAACTATACAATAAGTCCTACTTTAATAACATTTCAAAGCGGGCTCCCCATAAAATCTAATTTAACATTTATTCCACTCTATCCATTTCCTCCACTCCCCTAAATGTATCACTTAAAAATCCCTTTTCTTAAACTAATCAATCTGTAGCTAGCTTATTCACCCACTGTCTTACAAATTTACCATACACAACAATTCTTGATATCTTTAATTCACTGCCCACACTGCTTAAAAATATATATATATATATATTCCATTATATCTAAATAAAAAAAGAAAAGACAATAACTTTAAATTTATAGTCCATATAATATCTTCTTGAAGTCTTTCCACTGGATTGTTAAAACCAACATCCATAATAGGGTGACATAGCTTGCGGATGCAACAGTTTATTCAAGATCTCCAATCATATCTGCCCCCATCAGTAGTAAACATCTTCTTATATATATAAAAGTAAAAACAACCACCCGAGTGACATTATAGTTGTATTCCATATAATAATAATTGTGGGTTTCATCAGGATTATTAATTTCCATCATCGTATTGGGTAACAACCCGATCTTCTGCATGTCCCAATGTGATTCTCTTGCCTTATAATTCAAGATAATTATAATATATTTATCAACACAAAAAGAAGTTTCAAAGTAGATAATTCAAAACCATCAATTTGAGGCTCTTTCCATGTCCCAAAATTACGGCAATGCAGAGATCTGCCACTATCCTCAGGATGATATTGACCAATATGTCGCCTCCTCTATGTTTTCACATAATCATTCATATTTTAAAATCACTGGCTTCACTGTTGCTTGGGTTAGAAATTTCTATTTTTGTACAACCTATTTCTTTTTTTGTTTTCTTTTTGTGGGTTTGACCTCCATCCTAATTTTTTGTGTCTCGCATTTCTTTTTTATCCCTTGTATATCCTCTAATTGGTTTCCATGCTTGTCCTTGCCTTGATAAGTCATCACATTAAAATCAGATGGCACTTCTCTCAAATTTGTAGATAATCCAGCTGGGGTATCCGATAAATCCAAAGGCAATTTATCTGGTACAGTCTCTGTCTTTAGTTCCAGCTCCTTCTGCTTATCCTGTATTATATCTGAAGACGTTAAATTCATTTTCAACCTATTTTGATAAAATTCTTCCGCCCTTTCAACAGTATTTAACTGGTATCTTTCTCCTTGATATCTCAATATAATACCAACTGGGACGTCCCACCGGAATTGAATATTTCTCCTTTTTAACTCAGACACCAGAAAGCCAAATTTCTTCCTTTCCATTAGTATCTTAGGTGGGAGTTCCTTGTAAATCCAAATCTTTCTTCCATACAATTGCAAATTAGAATTGAAGGAATTTTGCACAATTTTATTCCTAATTTCTTTATCTGAAAAATAGATTACCACATCTCTAGGCAATTGCCTTTGCTTGGCAGTCCAGGAGTTTATTCGATAAGCTCTATCAATCCTACAAAACACTTCCTCAGGTTGAATCTTTAAAATCCCAGCTAGAAATTCAGAAGATATTTTCCTTAAGTCATCTCTGTTATTTTCCTGCAAACCTCTAAGTCTTATTGCATATTCTGTGAAATTATATTGTATCTTTAGAACCTCTTTTTGAATCCTCTGTTCCAGATATTCTACATTACCAGACTTTTGGTCAGCATCCATTTTAAATTTTTCTTCTGAACTATAATCCTGAATATTTAACAAATCATTTTCAATTTTTTGAATTCTATTGTCCAATTTATCTTGAATTTCATCCATTTTTGACTCTAGTAAATTAGTATTTGTATCCAACCGAATCATGAATTCTGACAATTTTAAAATTTTTTGCTGCAAAAAGTCAAACTTGGATTTCACCAATTCCTTAGTTTCCTGCTTAAATTTTTCAAGTTGCTGATTCACAATCTCATCCCTTCTTTCAATCTCCTCTAAGAGAAATTCTATTATATTAAAATCAGGTTTCTGGGACTGAAGAGTTAAAACTTGTTGCTTTAAATTCTTAGTGGGGGAATCCCCCCCACCTATTTGTTTGTCTGACTTCACAAGCCTCAGTGCCATGTTTCCGCCTAAGCAGGCTTTGTTAGAAGAAGAAAAAAAAAAAAAACAAGACAAAAGACTTCCAGCCAGCAACACTCAAGCCTCCAGGGAAAAAAGAGAAAAACAAAAACAGGAGCGGAGTTTTGTCTACAAATGTAGCCAGTGGTATTTATTCCGCTACATTGTAATAATAAAAAACGGAAGAACTTTCCCTCTCAAACTCTTCTCCAGCCGCGGCAGACGCCATTTTAAAAAGAAACTTTTTTCCTCTTTCTCTTCCTCTATTCTCTTAAGTAATTTTTAAAAGATAAGTAAAATACTTGCGCTTCAGTATTACAGGTCCAGCTCACATTTTCTTTGAGTAATCTGTCAAATTCGCAGGCTTGCTTTTGACGCCTGGCTCTGCATTAGCAGAGGTCTCCCAAAGCCCGGAGCAGCGGCTGGGGATATGGGGCATCTCATCCGCTCCATCCCAAAAGTAAAAGAAAAACTTTTGGGACTCTGCAGAGAGTTCTACCCACCCCTGCCGGCTCTATCTCCGTTTCCTCATGGGAACGGAGTTTTTTCGAGCCGCCGTTCCGTTGTGAAGGCGGCTCTGACAGGCAGTGGAAGCTGACGATCCCAAAGGAACGTCTGGCGGCGGCCAGCAGCAAACAGGAAGTCCCCTTTGCCCATTTGTCTTGATTCCAAGAACCTGCTGCCAAAGCGATGGAGAATTAGGTTCCAGCGGCTTACGTACACATTCTCATTCCAGGCTGACAGCATCTGTGAGCTTATCACTATCATACAAGTAATAATATTAGATGTAGAACCTGTACTCCAATTTGCATATCCTTCCGAAGCATTTCCAGTAAATTTGATTTAATTGATTCCCCAGAATCTTCTGTAATTTATTTTGACTTTGGATTTGCATTTCAACTTGTTATAACTGGGAACTTGACTGGTAAAGAAATTAATGTTATAGTAAAATTTCCACTTAAAGTTGCTTAACAACTTTTGCTAAGTATAAGTGTAATGTTGCTTAGCAACTTAGCAACTAAAGTTTTGGAGGTCCTGAAACATTCCCTGAACTACTATTATTATGTCTTGAAAACTTCATCCATTCATCCATTCTATTCTTGATCCATTTTTAATCAGTGCTTTGTTTGGCACAATGCATCCTTTCACTTTGACTTCTTTCTACTGTTATGTAATCCTAGCCAAAGATCACATTATGAATATTTTTATTTATTTTGTCATTACATTTATATTTTCCCTTCCTTGTAGAAGGTCAAGGCACCATATCTAGCACTCTTACAGTATCTCCTTGCAATCTCAGCTCTGTAAGGAAGATTGAGCTGATAGCGGCTAATTGAAGCTCACTTACCTTCCCTATCTGTTCTACCTTAACAATTGGGTTTTCCAGCTTTTGACCAACATCTTCATCTTCTTATGCTGCACTAGCACTTATAATGGCATTAACCATGCTACAGTGCCAACATCATTTATCACAAAAGAATCTGGTTGAAAGTAATACGAATAAGAATAATCTAACGAGTGAAGGAATAAATATTTCTCAGTTCTCTGCTCTTGGTCCCAAATCAAAGGGTCATTTTGACTCTATACTAACTACCTTTAGTCACTTCCAACCAAAAGTAATGTTGGGGTAAGTGGATGGTCTAACATGTCATAAGACAGCATCATTTATGTTCAAGCTAAATTTGTTTCCTCCATTTTTTTTTTGTTGCCAATTTTGGAAGCACGTCTAATGTAGAGCATTCAGAATTCAGTGTAAAACTTTCAGCTAATAGGAGTTAGCATGTGTATTGAGAGGGAAGAAATCTCAAAACTGTTGCTGGATTTGTCTTCCAACATGCTGCATATATAATAGACAGACTCTCCCAGACTATAAGTGGACAGTAAGATATTATGACATGAATATATATTTTGGAGTGTTGAGCAAAATGAGAATTTCATGCATTGGCAATATAGTGTGACGAGTTGTATCTGGCATGACCTTGTGCTTACAGTGGGAAGCTGAGACATAATGAATTCTGCAGAAAACCTAGTGCACAAAAATCACAGGACATTTCTCATTTTATTTCGCTGATAATACTCTCCTCATTTAATGCCATGTCTATACATTTTCTTGCATGCATCACGTAAGAAGGGAGTTAGAGGACAAGGCACCATAGGTACAGTATCTGATACACCACTTCTGGATAATTTTTAAATATTCCAATTAGAGAAAAAAATCTATTGATTTTCAAAACTTATTAAAAGAATTAACATATTAGGTATCCCAGTTTAACATGGCAGCTACACATTTATCAACAAAAACATTGTTGTGATGGTCACTGAGATAATGTTTCCTAAAAATAAATGAAGACTTCAGATTCCAAACAGATCAGATTTTAAATCTTCATTCACAGCAATGTATCATGAAACTCTTTGTCCATATTGTTGTATTCATGTGGGTTCCTCTATGCCAATAGCTTTATCCTTTTTTGATGCACAAAGGAGTGATAGGCAAGATTCAATCCCCAAAGCTTTTCAACCTAGTTTAGAGATATATAGTATATGGAGAAGTCAAGCTCAATAATAGAGGTAAGAAGAAAGAAGAATTGTCTGATCATAAACCACCCTTGTGTTGCAGATCCCCCCCCCCCAAAAAGCTACATCGGCAAGAATGTTGAATCATGATCAAGTGATGTCAATAGTCATTTCTGTTCTGTATTGGTCAGACCATATTTTGTATGGTCTGTATGTATGTTGCTGATCCAGTTCTGGGCACTGCTTTGATAAAGTGGATTTTATCCAGAGGAAAGCAGCCAAGATGAGACATTGGCAGGAACTAAAATGTTATGAGGAATGGTTGGAAATGTTGATGCAGTGGTGGGTTGCTCCCGGTTTGGTCCGGTTCTTGTGAACCGGTAGTAACGGCGGCAAGAGGCTCCACCTACCTGCCTGGATGTCATCATGAATGATCTGCGCACACGTGCACTCCCGTTGTGAACCGGTAGTGGAGGTAAGTAGAACCCACCCCTGTGTTGGTGTATTTAGCCCGGAGAGGAAAATTCTCAGGTAACATATCAAATATCTAAAGGGCAAATATCTAAATATCTATCTATCTATCTATCTATCTATCTATCTATCTATCTATCTATCTATCTATCTATCTATCCATCTATCTATCTATCTATAAAACACAGGGCAGATTTTTCAGTGTTATTTAAGAAGATAGGGCAAGAAGCTGCTGTTAGATTGCAAGAATTGGACTGGCTACCTGAAAACATTTTCTAAGAATTTTCATAGTGCAATGGTCTATCCTGGAAGATAGAGGACTCTCTTTACTGGAGATGTTTAAATAGAGACTGGATAGCCATCTCTGTGGATGCTGTCATAATGCAAGGACTGAAGGCTGTACTAGAACTAGATGATCTCCAACGTTCTTCCAAGCCCTTGTATTTGATGATACTCCATATGTAATAGCATAGAATGAATAGTGGAATGGAGGAGTTTTCCTTGATATCAATATTTCCTATTTCTATGACAGCAATTATAATTTCTTTGGTAATTACAAACTGGGGAAATGAAGTTCCGTGTGCCTTTCCTTTGCCACATGTTATTATTATTGATTTGTTTCCATGTTTTATCTGCAATAGAGGAAAGCCTTTCCAAATTTTTGATATTACTGTTCAGCTCTTCTTCTTTTTTAATTATTGAAGCTTATCTTGATATTTCACAACTGTTGTTGTCCCATGTATCTGTTTTTTTGCAGAAAACACTATAGAAACCACCAGTTTTATAGCAGTAGTAACAGCAAGATGGTCTCTATCCCCTGACCATTATTAGTTGCCCATTCAGGATTCCAAATATTTTAATTTGGATGTTGAACTTGAACTGAAATCTATCCCCATTCTTCTTTGCCAGGTCCTGCCAGATAGAACAGTCAAGTCCACTGTGGCATGACTAAGAATCCCGAAAATATATAGCATGGAATTTGCAGGCATCAGTCTAGTTTTTTTAAAAAACAAACAAACAAACAAACAAAACTTTGGCTTGAAGTTATTAATGCATACTCTTAATTCTGGCTTGCCTGTACTGTAGTATTGGAGCATTTAGCAGAAGGAATTTATGCCCCCACCCTCCACATGTACAAAATGATCTGTCTTTATTCTGCCCAAATAGTGCAACCTTGTCTTGATGTGGGAGAATAAGTGAAAATACCCAAATACCTTACAAGAAATTCTCTTTCTCATTAAGTCTGTTCAAAATGAGGATTTACTGCATGGGCAGCAATGGCCCCTGGGGGCTTCTTGCTCATAATCCCACCTTGAAAATGGTTCTGCAGTTATTTTCACAAAAATACAGACACCATTTTCAGATTGGTACATCAACTTCACACAGAACTAATTGCAACCCTTGATAGGCAATTTATTCCTTTGGCTTTTCTTTCTTTCTTTCTTTCTTTGGCTGAATGCCCTAGTTCTACAATGCCAACTAACTTAAACCTTTCTATTTTTCCTCCTTTCCTTATGGATTTCCAGTCTTGAACTGTCAACATTTCCCATTAGGTTGTTTAGTTACAATAATGCAGAAAGCAGACAGTGAATTCTCTTGCTTCTGCTTGTGGAATCCTTCCTGGACATTAAGATATTATGACATGAATATATATTTTGAGCATCACACAAAATGAGGATTTCACGCATAGGCAATATAGTGTGACGAGGAGTATCTGGCATGACCTTGTGAATGCCACCAGGGCCTCCAGAATAAACAAAACAGGGGGGAATATGGGAAACAGATGTTGAGATCCAGAAGAAGAATTTTAGCAGTTTCCATAAAAACAGGAGAAGAATATAGAATTATGTAGGAGCACAGCTTTTTCTGAAAGCAGTTCAAGATCAATTTAGGAGGGAGGGAAAATGGCAGATTACAGAGACAAAATGAGATCAACTCCCCCCCCCCAAAAAAAACAAACCAAGCAAATAACTCAAAAGTAGAGAAAGAAGAATATGGAAGAAGAAATTAGCACAGCAGGAAAAGTGTTGAGCAATAGAAGGTAAATTTAAAGACTGTCAGAATAGGCATTTATAAGCAAGTAGACGTAGGTGTTTTTTTTCCCCCTATTGAGCTGATAGGCATCCACAAATATACTTGCTGTGCCCTGAGACCTTTGTAAGAAAGGACATCCAGCATCATCATACATCCTTACCTCAAAGGCCTAATTTCCATTGCAGTTTTCAAAACAATTAAAACAATAACAACCCCCAGCAGCTGGAGAGACTCCCACCATTTCTTATCTTCATCCTGCACACAAATAAAAGAGTATCTCACTTCTCTCCCAACCTGCCAGAGGGTGCTGTAAAGGTGATTGGAAACAGTAAGAAGTAACCCCTAGCTAGAAACTCAATATTTGTGGACTTCTGAGCACAGAGAAAGTCAGCTGCAAAGAAGCAAAAGCTTTATATGGGGTGGGGAAAAACAATAACCCATCACACTAGGGAAAATGGAGGCAGAGGTGGCTGCTGCTGGTTTGGACTGGTTTGGATTGGTTTGGGCGAACCCAGTAGTTCTGACCACCGGCTGAGCCCACCCACCCGCACCGGCGCTATCCCGTCCTATATATCTCACTCTCTGGCTCACTTGCCCCGCCCATGCAGCCCAGCTGATTTCCATGCCTTGCCTGCTCTACTCACTGTGGCTGCCCGAGAAGGTGTGCTGGAAGCCACGCGCAAGAAATTGCAGTGTGTTCAAAGAGGCGTGCAAGCACGGAAGGCGTGTGCATGAGCTCACAATTTTGGTTCTGCACTAGGCGAATCGTTTGTTAAATTATGTGAAGTCCACCCCTGAGTGGAGGTCATAGTGGCTTATGATATTTCATTGTGGAGCGGTCATTTGAGGAAGCAGAGATCTAGGCCAACCTCTGCAACTGAAGTCTCTCTTAAGGACAGGATGAGTGAGCTTCTCTGTTTCGCTTTTTACATTTTTTGGATTTCAGAGCATTTTGCTTCTTTGTATTTCTTCATTTGGTTGGAATTTTTGATAGGAAAAAAACCTTCATGAAAAGCTAAACACACCTTTTCATTTCTTCTTCTTCTTCTTTTTCTTCTTCTTTTTCTTCTTCTTTTTCTTCTTCTTCTTCTTCTTCTTCTTCTTCTTCTTCTTCTCCTCCTCCTCCTCCTCCTCCTCCTCCTCCTCCTCCTCCCCCCTCTCTCTGTCTCTTCCATTTTCTCCAACCTTCACATTTCCATATGCAGTTTTTTTATCTGTTCTCACAACATTCCAAGGAGTACAAAAACTAAAGGATAATTGTGTTCTGGTTTGTATGTGACTATAAAAAAGGATTTGACTAATTTGTTTTATAATGAGATTTACAATTCCCTATCACTGATGTCTTCGATCAGAAGGTATCAAATTATCAATTTTTATGGCTACATGAACAGAAAGGTGATTTTTTTGGGGGGGGTGCTCAGAGGTTAAAATCCGAAACATGGACTTTTGTTCTTATGGTTTGAATTTCACCTGAAACACTTTCCACAAGGAAACTCAACGTTTCATATTCTTTGAACAGACTTTCCTTAGACCTTGGAAAGAGATCTGAGTGAACATTTAAGGTTTTATCTATACTTATATAGATTCCAAGTTGTCCTGAATCCAACTATACTGGATTCAGGACAACTTACATTTTAGACCATGTTTGAGGATTAATTTGTGACAGAGGCATGGAAGAATTGGGTTTTAGAAGATGAACATTCCAAATCAAGAACAACAAGAAGTATTAAACATTGAATATTCAGATCTCCTTATGAAGATGTGGGTGTTTTACTCTTGATGCTATATCTGGTTTTTCTTTTCTTTTCAGGAAAAGTCAAAATTTGGTCCGGGCTATATCATTAATTGGGTGAGCTGTATTACAGTAATACCTCTGAAAGCCAGTTCAGGATGTATTTGTAGAATAGTAGTCTATTCAAGGACTAAACAGTATGTAGAGTCTTTAGTTATTTTTCTTTGTTTTAAATAAACCCTGATTTAACACCCACATCCACACCCCACACACATAGTTTCTAAGGATTGTTGGCTTTTATAATGATATTTTTACATCAGATTTTCAAATTATTTCTTTGTGCACTGCTGTAGGTTCCATTGGGAGGAACAGCAGGATATAAATTAAATAATGCATCAATGAATGATGATGATAAATATATGTTAATAACTTTCACATGCAAATAATTCAGTTCAATTTTAAACAGACATTTAAAAATTAATGATTAGATGACCTCTAATGTAGAGTGTACCTATTCTGTGAACTACATTTTCTAAGCAGCCAGCAGCAGTAAACTGTATTCAGTCTTCATTTACCTACATAGCACACTCAGTCTTCGTTAATCCATGCTATTCTCCTCCCATTATTTTTAAAAGAATTGTTAGTAATACTTCTTCTAATTGTTCTCTATAGAGAACAATTCTTCTCTATAGTGAATACTTTGGATTCACTATATTACATTGTTAACTGTCCTGTTATATATAGATGGTAGCATTTGAGCTATAAGATTATCACTATTCGGAGAATGAGTATATTGGTACATTAAGTTCAGCTTTTCCTGAAACAAAGAGAGCTGTTGGATGTTACCAGACTAATTATGCACATACTTCCATTTAATATGCATCTAATTAATGCATAGAAATAATACTATGGAACAAATAATGTATATAGTTCGATTGTAACATGTTTTTTTTCAAATAGCCTGGATGGGCTCCATCCTGAGGAACTACAGCAAGCTGAGTAAATAATACATGGAAGGAATAATACACACTTTTAAAAGTCCATAATTACATATTTACATGACAGTCTGTAAATTCCATAATTACTTAGTTACACAATAGACCATAACAGCTGCTACTGTCTGTAATGGCAACTCCCACAGAATGGCATTATAGATGATTTTTAACAATATGAAGTAATGTAAATAAATAAATGCATCAAGTGCTATTTCCAAGCCATCTCATATAGACACACAGACATAGAGAGAGACAAAATCAGAAGTTTTTCTTTTGGGATTGATGGAAAACAGTTGGGGGGAAAAAGTCATGGAACTTTGTTTTTATACATGACTAGCTGGACGCCCGTACTTTACTACAAAACTATGTGATTGGGCTTGATAAATTGACACTTAAAGCCTGAAACTTAATGTAGAATGTGTAACTCCATAGCATCACAGCATGTTGATATAAGGCACCTGGCAGTTGGAACAGAGGGAGAGTGGAGTAGAATGTCCCAGATGAGTCATGCGTTGGCCACAGCCACGTCCGGTTTAGCAAAAGGGTAACATCAGAGCGTGTTAATCTAAGGCAACTGGCAGTTGGAACAGAGTTCTTTTCAGGTGGGGCAGTAGAGCAGAATGTCTAACTCCTTAGCATCAGAGTGTGTGAATATAATACTGTATATGAAATACTAATGGTCTGATGGTCATTTCGAAAATTCCTTTCTTAGCGGGCACCTAGAAGCCAAGAGGAACATACATCCCAAATTTCAAGTTTGTAGGCTTTACGATTCTGGAGATTTTGTGATGAGTGAATGGTATTTGGCTTATATATATATATAGATAACTGCAGCAAGATTATAGTATGCACAAAGATGGAAAGGTTTTGTGCCCGCCACAATAAACGAATGGTTGATGAAGATGATGAAATTTGCTGAGATGGCTAAATTGACTTCTTTGATCAGAGAAAAGACAATATCTATGTTTATTGGTGCCTGGAAACAGCTTATAGATTTTTGAATGAAACAGAAAAAAAGGTTTTGATGATTAGACAGACTGTAAAAAGAAGAAAACCATTCTTATTGTAGAATAAAAGGGAAATTTGCAATTGTACTTAGAGTAAAGAAGTAAAGTAGTAAAGAAGATTGGAAGCTCCTTCTTTGTATCTTCTTTTTTTACTTTCCTTTTACGTTTTTTGTACTTTTAGATTTCTCTTTACTTTTTCTTCTTCTTTATATTAGTTTATGTTAGTTTATAATCTTTTTAAAAAGTCTTTAATAAAATTATGCAAAACAAAAAACAAGTACACAGAAAGACATGCATACCATATGAGTTTTCTTAACTCTTATCTACAGAAGGTAATCCACATGCAGATGTCCTGTAGCGGTCTTTGCATATTAGGAAATGTGAATCTCAATTGGGTACATATCTGAATGCAAAAGTGGTGTATACACACTGGATTACTTCCAAAGGTCATGCAACTAAACGCATATCAAATGTAGATGGGAATGCAAATTTAATTAAACACACAGTTTGGATCCTGTTGAAAGCAATCAATGATTTCTGTATTCTGATGGTCATCCTATGCAGGTTAAACACATAATTGCACAGGTTAAACATAGAACTTTTCAAGAGGAGGCTTCATACTGTTTTATATATATATATATAATATATATATCAATATGCTTGACACACTCAATGAAATACAGAATGACAGGTCTCTGCCCCATAGGATTTGCAATTTACAATTCAATGCAGAGGAAATAACAGTGGAGTAGAGGAAAATGAGGTCAGGTAAACAGAGCACAAATGTACACCTTTCTTAATGTACTTATAAAGTAATCCTGCACATGTCTATTTAGAAGTAGGTTCCATTAAGTTGCATTTACTTGTGATTAAGCCAGCCTGAATAAAACAGAGCTCAAGTTTGAGTAAATACTCATCTACGTTTTTGCCTTAGATATAGCAAGGCATTAGGGTCAAAACCTTGTGTTGTAGGATGTTAAGAAAAGATGTATATATAAATATTTTTACACAGTTGTATCTGATATACAGAAAACGATTTTCCTAATGCTCAAAAGTGGAGCTTAAAAGTACAGAGGAATTTGGAAAAACTACTTCTGAAATTAGACTATGCATTTTTATATTTTTAACCTGGAGCCTCAACCACATTTATACAAATGTTTAAAATTAGTTAGATAGCTGGTTAATTAGTTAGTTCAATTTATGTAGCTGCCTGTTTCTCATGTGTGACTTTGGGTGGCTCATTCAGTTAATGAGCTCATTATAAGACAAAGGTAGTTTTTCCAATGTAAAGAGAAGGTTGTTTCTTAGCCTCAGCTTCAGCTCAAGAAGATGAGGAAGATAAAGAAGATGATGCTTATGCATGTATACATGATCCTCTATCCCAGCAGTGCCACAAAAAGTTGATATTAATCTGTCTACATTCCTTTTTTTTTTTTTTGAAAGAAACAGGAAGCTGTGACTGAAGTAGTGAGTTTGTCCAAAATTATCTGGATTTAAAACAGCCTAGTAGTGAGTCATAGATCCATCATCAAATGTTATCTTTAGGAAAAGGTAGCTGAGTTGTCAGTCAATTTTGTGTAACCTCAGATTCCATAAGCTTAGACACTTCTCATTGCATGGCCACTGGCATGAGATTATGTTAGCTGGCAAGGTTCTCCATAAAGTTAAAGTGTCCTTCAAGTTGAGTTGGACTCCTTATAATTATGGAAACATCCTTGTAGTTTTATTGACGAAATACAGAAGTAGTTTATCATTGCCATCTTTTGGGATTCTTCTTTTTTTTTCCTACTGTGCATCTTCACAGCTTGGATTTCTTGGCCATCTCCCACCATTTCTAGATCAGCATGGCAAGATTTCATTTCCAAGATGAACCAAGCCACTATAGATAGTTCTTGACTTACAACCACAATTGAGCCCAAAATTTCTGTTGTTAAGTGAGAAATTTGTTAAGTGAGTCTTGCCCCATTTTACGACCTTTCTTGCCACTGTTGTTAGGTGAGCCCCTGCAGTTAATTAGTTAGTAAATTCAGTTGTTAAGTGAATCTGGCTTCCCCATTGACTTTGCTTGTCGGAAGGTCACAAAAGAGGATCACATGACCTTGGGACACAGCGATGGTCATAAATATGAACCAGTTGCCAAGCATCTGAATTTTGATCACATGATCATAGGGATGCTGCAAAGGTTGTAACTGTGAAAAACAGTCATGAGTCACTTTTTTTTCAGTGCCATCGTAGCTTTGAACAGTCACTAAATGAACTGCTGTAAGTCAAGGACTATCTGTATAGCTATCAGAAAGCTTCAGGCAGAAATTATAGTGACCAGCATATCAGGAAAACAAATGATGTTCAATGCTACGATGATTGCCTAACACAGTATCTCTCAACCTTGGTAGCTTGAAGATGGGTGGACTTCAACTCCCAGAATCCCCCAGCCAGCAGAGATTCTGGGAGTTGAAGTCCACCCATCTTCAAGCTTCCAAGGTTGAGAAACACTGGCCTAACAGATCTTCTTATGTTGTTTCAGTATGGGGCAAAATAATATTAGTAAAACAAAATCAGGCCTTACTCATATATACCCTTATGAACTGACACACTAGTCTGTCTTTTAAAGCAGGAATATGAAAAAAAGTAAGCAATGAGAGGTGGTGCAATGCTAACAATTGATGGATATAAACTAAGATTTGATAGATTAATATGCTTTGTTGCTTGATATTCATTAATCTGCTTTGACAGGGCAGTGAAAGGATAGTCAGAATTAATTTTATGATTTCTGTTTTGATATAGATTTTATTGTTTCTCTTTGTTTGGATAACATTTTATGTAGATAGGAAAGCTCCCTGAACTTTCAAAACTGTGGAATTCTTAATGTAATTATTCTTTTACAAGATTGGTGCAGTGATTTTTGTTCCCATGAGGTTCATTCCTTGCCTAGAGGTTTACAGTATTAAAGACTGTATTAAGTGGGAAAAGAAAGAGAAAAATCAAGCAAATCCAAGTATCAGTTCTTGAAGGTTATTTAAAGTGTTATCATTGCTATTATATGAAACATCTGGATGAATATGAAGAAGACCATTCTGGGAGAGATGATTTCCATATTGCAGCTGCTTCTAGTTGGCCTAAATGGAGTGGGCTTTGCTTGCTGTCTGTATTCAGAATTGAAGAATTCCAGATGTTATAACCAGCCCAGAAAGGTTGCACCCCATGACAGACTTATGATTGTGCTATAAGAAGAAAAAAATAGGATATTTGTAGAGGTTAACAGGAATTAGATTTTTAAGAATTGTTTAAAGTCTATATTTCTGTTCTTGTCCAGTTTCAGATGAGAATTATGAACATGTCTTGTGAACTTCAAGGTGCTAAATTGATTATTCTAAACTAATATTTGTAATGCAGGGATTGACAATATCCAGATGTAGCTGAATTTTAGTTCCACTCAATTTATAACCCGTGGGGAGTGACACAAAGACCTGGGGACCATTTCTGCTGGAAAGGTTCTTTTGGTTCTGGGCATTGGAAAGTGAAGGGTGAAGGAACGCACCATTTTACAGCCATAAAAGTCAAGTGTTTTTGGTCAAAAACAAGTGATTTGTTTGTACATGCAAGACTTCATTTGCTGCCTTTTTTTTATGGTAATGCAGCGTAAAGACTAAGACAGATATCTTCCCTGTAGTGTTAACTACTCTAAGAGGTAACATTATGGAATGTCATCTTTTACCTTTTATAATGATAAATATTTCTGAAACATAGCGAAGTGGGAAACCTGCGTGTATTAATATGTCTGTCCTGTCTTAGAATAAAGAGTAAATCTACAATTTATTTTAACTGGAAAATTGTCAGAAACTAAGTGATTCCTGACAAGTAAAGAATACACTCATTGTACATAATTCTTTTCTTTGAATGCCTTTCATATATTATGAAGAGACATCATCACACTAACTGCCCCACCACAGAAACATTGGTAAGAAATATTTTAACAAAGAACACCCTTCCCCAAACCTGGTATCCTTTGGATGTTTTGCATGCCAATCTCCTTTCATGTTATCTGGAGATTATAATCTATGAAGTGAGCACAACCTTTTGTCATGCAGTACTATCTGGATATATAGAACCCAAAGGAGAGCAGATTGTGGGAGACTAAAGTATTGTTTTGTGATAAGATTTGCAGCCAATATCTCCTTATAAATTGTCTTTGAAACTGTAAAGAGCACTCCATTCTTTTGCTAAATATCCACTGGTAAACTGCCTTGTCTTCTATCCCAGAGCAGGAACTATATTGAATTCTACTGTATAGTGCAATATTAATGCGATATCAGGGGTTTTCAATTCAATTGTACAGAATGTGAAGGATGTGTGTTTTTGTTTTAATTTTTTTATGTATAATGTACATTGAAGATAGCATTTAATTTTGTTGTACGAGATGCAATGACAATAAAGTAAACTTAACTTGTCTTGCTTTGCATCAACTAGGGGTGAAATTCAGCCGGTTCTATCTGGCTCAAGCAAACTGGTAGTGGCGGCGGCGGCGGGAGGCTCCGCCACCCACGTGGACGTCATGACGTTGCTTTTTTGCAACATTTTAAGCCTCTGCGCATGCACAGAAGGCTTTGTGCATGCACAGGCTTTGCGCATGTGTGGATGACAGCGCACGGTGCGCACACATTTGCGAACCGTTAGGGAAGATAAGTGAATTTCACCCTGGCATCAACCTTCAGAAACATAGGTAAAGGTAAAGGTTCCCCTCACACATTTGTGCTAGTCGTTCTTGACTCTAGAGGGCGGTGTCATCTCCGTTCTAAAGCCGAAGAGCCAGCACTGTCCGAAGATGTCTCCATGGTCATGTGGCCAGCATGACTAAACACCAAACGCTGTTTCCTTCCCATCAAAGGTGGTCACTATTTTTCTACTTGCATTTTTTACGTGCTTTCAAACTGCTAGGTTGGCAGATGCTGGGACAAGTAATGAGACCTCACCCCATTATGAAGCACTAGGGATTCAAATTCAACAAACTTCTGCTTCCAGAACTTCTTTCAACATGTAGCTGAGTGTGCTAGTGATGGAATTAGAAACTGACATTTATCAGTAGTTTTAAGCCTTTTTTTTCTGTTTTGTTTGGTGCTTACAATCTATACATCTGATTTTATAACTTACTCCCCTGATGCAAATGCAAGTCTGTTTCCATTTCATTTTCTCTTTTATCTGTTATGTCATGAGACTGTTGAAAGGGCAAAGAAAGTAGATACAATATGATTTTACAATGCAAGGTCTTATTTGTTCACCTCCATCATCTTATACTACTAAATAACTTCTATGGCTTTGCATCAAATAATAATAATAATAATAATAATAATAATAATAATAATAATAATAATAATAATAATAATAATAATAATAAAACACCCTGAAACTCAAAAATCAAAACAAACAAACCCAAAGTTTACTTTTTTTCCTATTGAGAGGCTGAAAAAGGGCACAAAATTGTAGCTGTATGGAAGGATATTAGTTCCTTCTAGTCATTAGTATGGATATTCATACACTCATCTATGGAAACTAATGTTATGCTTAATATCAAGTTGAGTGAGCTACTTTCTTCAAATCTAAGAAATAATAGTAAAAAGGACAGTTGTGTTGTCATTTTGTTCTTGTCTTAGGATAGATGGATTGGTGGATGGATAGAACAGAATTCTTCATTTGGCCAAGTGTGATTAAACCACAAGGAATCTCCAGCGCAGAAGCTCTCAGCGAACATGCAAAGCAACCGAGAAATCATCATCATCATCATCATCATCATCATCATCATCATCATCATCATCATCCCAATAAGAAGGGGTAGTAAAGAAGATAAGGATAATAATGTTACTGTCCTACAAAATGGGTAAATGTACATAGACCTTATATAGCACTGGTAGAATTATGTGTTCAGCAAAGTGATGGCACAAGGAAAGAAACTGTCCATGTGTCTAGTTGTTTTGGCATGTATTGTAATGCCCTGTGGCATCCTGAGGGGAGGAATTAAAACAGTTTATGTCCAGGATGTGAAAGGTCTGCAGTTATTTTCTCAGCCATCCTTCTGATACACTCAGTATACAGGTCTTGTATAGAAGGCAGGCTGGCTGCAATTGTTCTTTCTGCAGTCCTAGCTATCCATTGGAATCTATACCTGTCCTGTTTGGTTGCTGTGCCAAACCAGACAATTATAAAAGTACAAATGACAAACTCAATATAGATTGATAGACTCAATAGGATAGATTGATCAATCAATTGAGTTTTTTTCTGATTATACCATTTTATATGTCTTCAGCGATAATTATATTTATGAATATGGCTACACAGAAAACAAGTTTTGTTTCATATTCCATACAATCACATTATGGTTCAGAAGCCAGCTGGACTCCTCCAAATGAGTACTGGTGCATCTGAACTGAAACTGGGAACTATTTTGTTGCTCCAGATTTCATCTGAGAAAAAAATAGTATAATACAAGTCAGCACCATATGCATTCTTCCCAGAAAATAGGGATATATAGAAATGTTACAGATATGTATTAGAGGAGGGCTGATTCTCCTTAAATGTTATAGAAAAGAAGTTGATTTGCATCTCACATTTCATGAATAATTCTAGATTGTACTAGGATCTGTATCTCTCTATCCCTAACCACTTTATCAGAGTGGGTGTCCTAGATTTGGAGGAGCTTAGAGTCCTGGACTGTCCAGCATAATTTATGTCGTGATTTGCCTTCTGACTGACCTCAGTTTTGTACCAACACTTTTTAAAGGTAATGTTTTAAAAAAAGCCTGTTAGGGAGAAATTCAAATGGACAGCCGAATTTAATGTTCAGGACTAGATTTTGTTTAGAATGGCTACCTGTCTGCACTTCCAAATATTAACCCTCTGGATTTGTTCCATATGGCATCTGACCTCTTGGCCCTAGTCTTTATTTTGAAATCAATGAATGATTTATATTTTAGCTTTAGTTGTATTGTTTAATGAGCATTACTCTGATTTCTCTCTGTCTCTCTCTCTGTCTCTCTCTCTGTCTCTCTCTCTCTCTCTCTCTCTCTCTCTCTCTCTCTCTCTCTCTCTCTCTCTCTCTCTCTGTGTGTGTGTGTGTGTGTGTGTGTGTGTGTGTGGTAAACCACCTTGAGTGTTGGAAGATAGAGAAAAGCAGGTTATGGAGTCAATCACAAATTGATATATGGGCATTGCTGCTCATAGAAAACCTGCCAGGGAGCCATCCAGCAAGCACTTTTCCAAAGTTCCTCTGCTTTCTAGAGTCAGCACCAAAAGATCTGAATTTCTATTGCAGAAAAAACAGCAAACGCCTATATATTTCCATGTGAAACATCATCAACAACAAAAAAATACCAAACTAGTTCATCCGATCTAATATGATGCAGTTACTGTATATGGATACCACTATTCTATTATTCTGTAGTCATCTTGACGAGTGCCCATCTGGAGGTTGGGAAAAGTTGCAGCAATTTTTAAAAAAAATTAAAGTCGTGGTATAAGGTTTCCTGCTTAAGCAGGGAGTTGGACTAGAAGACCTCCAAGGTCCCTTCCAACTCTGTTATTTTGTTATTCCCAGGAGTTCCAAAATAAGAAATCATTTTTATTGCTCTCCTATCACACTGTTCCAGCAGACTCAAGCCATAAACAACTGTTCCAGTCCCCTTTGAACTTCTCTGGTTATGTTAACAGCTGGCACTTAAATACTTTATGAATAAAATTTCATTTTGTGTTAAAAAGGGAATTGATGAAATAAATTACTTAGATCTTGTAGGTGAATGTTTCAGGCCCATAGTTGTAGCTATTACAAATTACTGTGAAGCTTCCCCCCTCTTCCCCCCCACACTCTATTGCATTCCGCAAAGGCTGCATTTTGACGATAGCTCTAATAAAAAAAAAATTCTATACAAAAATTGTTTGCTATTAATAGCAATCATTAACAACTTGATAGGCTCTTGTTAAGTATATTTTGCAATACATTTAATCTGATTAAACTCGGCTCTCGGTTGTTTCTTCCAAATATTATAAGTCTTTATGAACCTGGCAATATAAGGAATAGATTTCAACCATTTTCGGCAAAGAATTAGGTTTAGCTTAATGGATCAATTCTTTTCTTATTAAACCGAGTCTGACCACTGCCAGGTAATACATTCAGCATTGATCTTTGTCTCACCCTGCTCTGGCTTGCATTCTCTTTATGTACTTGAAAAATAAGGTGCCACCAGTGAAAACAATGCCTTTATAATTCAAATATAGAAGTTTTCAGTGACTCCTTTTCTCCTTATCTTTTTGGTTTCTTATTAAAATCTTGTTTGATACTATAGTTCTAAACAATTAATAGGGTTTAAGAATGTGTTTTTATAACAGCTTGGCACACACACACACACACACACACACACACACACACACACACACACAGCAGGGTGTTAGTATTTTCTCTCTCTTCCACAAACACTTCTTTTAATTAAATGGAAATAGTGCTATAAAGTAATTCTGAACATAAAGAACTCATCACCATATGTCCCAGATTCAACTCTTCATTGTAACCAGTAAATAGCTCCTGTAGAAAAGATAAACTTAATTTGTATTTGATGAGATTGGGTTGTGTGGGTAGACTTAGCCAGTATTCCAGAGGAATCCATTGTGTGGATTCAGGACCTAAATCTCATTCTCATTAGAAATCATTTTCCTCTGTTTCGTCACATAAATCCACATATTCTTAATCTCCATTGTAGTGCAATGAGAGAATTGCAAAGATAGGCAACCATGGAGTCTTAGAAGTATAGTACTTCTAATCCAAAGGAATAGTGGGATGGGATCCAGTATCATAGGCATGGAAATCCACAACAATGGTTATTGGTTCAAAATGATTTATGTGACCAGGGACTAAGACCCCAGTCCTCTTTCAACATGCCTAGACATGCCCACCATTTTAAAACCTGTGATCTTCACTGTAAATGTTTTTAGTTGGCCAGGCCTAAAATAGGGATATAAGCAGTGGTGGGTCAGCCAGTTCGCACCACTTCGGGAGAACCGGTTGTTAACTTTCTGAACAGTTTGGCAAACTGGTTGTTGGAAGAAATCATCAGGGCAGAGAACCGGTTGTTAAATTACTTGAATCCCATCACTGGATATAAGCTAAGTTTGCATTGGATTTTGTTGGAAGTAGATTGCACCTAATGATTTGCAACAGGACTGCTATTAGCATCAAAATGAGGTAATATGCACCTTTCCTAGTCAAAGTCTGGAAGAAAAACTCTGAAGTAGTTGTTAGCCTATAAGCTACATAGAAACAGTGTTAGGCATCTTTTTGTAAAAATAATAAGCTCATATCAGGAAATTTACATCGAAGGAGTCTGCAGTGGTGAGATGTATATGTCAAAGAATGAATGGTAATTTGCATTATAAAAAGATCCTTGAGTAATTTACATTAATAGCTATGTAAATTAGAGAATTTTTTTTTAAAAAAAGCTTTTAAATACAGTATATGTAAACAATTATGAGAATTTCTGCATATTTTTAAAAATAATCAGATAAACCAAGCAGACAAATACACTGCCCTAGTAATGTGGAGAAGAAAGCAGACTTTGTTGAATGAACTTATTTATTTTTTGATCAGTGGCTCGCCTTTGAAGCCCACCTAAATGTTTCATATTATGAACTCAGGTATTGGTACTTAGGCAGTGAATAAGCTTAAGTTCCAACCATACCGGGGTGAAATCCAGCAGGTTCTGACAGGTTCTGGAGAACCGGTAGCGGAAATTTTGAGCAGTTCGGAGAACCAGCAAATACCACCTCTGGCTTGCCCCAGAGTTGGGTGGGAATGGAGATTTTACAATATCCTTCCCCCAGGAGTGGGGAGGGAATGGGGATTTTGCAGTATCTTTCCCCTGGAGTAGGGTGGGAATGGAGATTTTGCACTATCCTTCCCCTGCCACACCCACCAAGCCACACCCACAGAACCGGTAGTAAAAAAAATTGGATTTCACCGTTGAACCATACCGTTACTGTTATTCTGTTGTCCTATTTAATAGTTGCATAGTTTGCAGGAATAGACCACAGAAAGCAATCTAATCTGAGCTAGGAGTTATAACATACACCTACAGTAAGGATCAAGGAGTAAGAAGATGCTGGAACAATGACAGCTTCAGATTCAACAAGGCCATATTGCTGAACAAACCTTTACCGGAGTAGGGAGTTGTTTTATACAGTGTTCTTTTATACACAAGAAGATCCAATGGCTAGGGTGGAGTCAATGAAGATTATTATTATTACAGTGGAAAGTTTACTTCTAAATATATGGTTTACCACAAGGGGGAGTGTTGGAAAAAATCACTCATTTCTGAATCCTTCAAAGACCACTGTGAAATTTTAAGATCATTTTCATTGTTTCCCTATTGCTATGGTACCACCTGATGATTTTGGCAACAGGCTCAAAGCCATGACACCAGCCTTTTGTATCCTAAATCCAGGGTAGTAGATTTCATGACTTCTGGCACACGGTGTAGTGTTCAGTAAACAAACCAGGCTGGGTGGAGAAGAAATCCTCCATCCCTTAATTATGTTAGAAGTATGAAAGGTATATGATTTTGGCAGCTGACTGAATGAAAAAATAAAAAGTATTACTTCTCTTTAAAAGTTAAATATGCATTTGTATTTGGAAATATGCATTGTATTTGGAAATAAGGGGACTGATATTTAATACAACCACTCGCATGCATATATAAAAAGTATTGGGCAAAGGTATATTGTCAGTGGAGGTATTGTCATTATCTCCACTGAATCCATGGTCTGAGTTGCTCTTTTGCAAGATATACTATAGTCATGCTTTCTTACTCACTTATTTAATTTTTTTTAATGGTTTCCCTATTTTGGCAAGTATGCAGGGCAGCTAACAAAATTAAGAGAAAACAAAACACAGATTAAACCGGGCAATAAAATAGGTACTAAAATTCATTGAGCAGTTAAAAGCCTGCCGAAACAGATGTACTTCTAGAGATTGGTGGAGCAAACAGCATTCCCCAGTTTGGGTGGAAACCAGGAGAAGTTCCTCTCTTACATGTTGGAAAGATAAGCTCTGTGAGAGATATAAGAGCTTAACCACCAGACACGTTTAAGTCATGAAGATTATCTTCAAATTTTATTGAGTTTTTCAGCCAGTTCGCACCACTTCGGGAGAACCGATTGTTAACTGTCTGAGCAGTTTGGTGAACTGATTGTTGGAAGGAATCATTAGGGCAGAGAACCGATTGTTAAATTATTTGAATCCCACCACTGTGTCTGTCTGTCTGTCTGTCTGTCTGTCTGTCTGACTGTCTGTCTGTCTGTCTGTCTGTCTGTCTGTCTGTCTGTCTGTCTATCTATCTATCTATCTATCTATCTATCTATCTATCTATCTATCTATCATCTTTTTAAATGCACTTTTTTGGAGTTTGTTGTGCCTTCCCTGTATTTGGGTGGTCTTATAAAATAAACAATTTGCTAATTTCTTTAAACAGATAGACCATTTATTTTGTGCTCCAGATTAAGTATTAGGAACTTGTTTCTGTATTCAGTATAATTATTAGCAGCTTTAGTTCTTTATCTCTCAATAGATATGCCAGGACAACATGAAAATAGAGTTGTGAAAAGTGAATTAGGTATCTAATTCACTTTTCTCAACTCTATTTTCTGGGTTGATATGACACAATGAATTGCTAACTAGCCCTGTAACTAGGTTCTGATAATACACACATTTGTCCCAATGCAGTCCAATACACCACATAATACAATACAATAAACAAGGTTGTATATTTTAGTTATATAAATAACCGGAAATAAGAGATGCTAAATCTATGTTTTGCATTTGTATAAAAATTGAGAGATATATGTGTGCATGCATGTATGTGTGTATATATACATAGCACGTGTCTGTGCATGCAAATATGAGTTTGAAGACAAAGAGACAAAGAGTTCTTTGGGCTTTGTATATTTATTTTCAAACTCTTTTAAATTGCATGAACTCTGTCAGGTTCACAGGACACATGGCTTAAAATTGAGGATCAATGTTTAGATCCAGACTTTCTCAAGCAAATGAATGAGCTAGTCTAAATCAATAACGTATTTGTGTGTAAACAAAGAACACAGCTTTGGTTAAAGGAAAAAAAAACCTAAGTGGAACACAAATAAATAAAGTTCTTCCTTAGCAAAACAGAAATTTCGCTAACAGCCTAGCTCCCAGTATATTACTTGGAAATAAGTTATATTGTATTCAGCAGAAAACATTTTAATTCTTGTTGTATCGGATGAGGAAATAGCATTTTGAATATTTGGTCAACTGTCCAGAAATGAGCAATAGTGTACTATCCCACATGAAGTAATTATTTATTTATTAAATGTATATGCTGCCCATCTCGCTGTTTGGGGCAACTCTAGGTGGCTAGTATATTGATTTTGTACAACAACGTATTTACTAATATGAAGTAAAGTAGCTAAAATGTCAAATAGTTGGGAGATGTGCAAATAGCATTCAACTGCTTTATATCACATTTCTGATCAAGGGTAATGAGAGGAGGGGTCAAAAAATCAAGACCCCACCACAATCAGGTGATCAAAGCCCTGTTCATATCTTATATGTACAAGAGTCGTGGTGGCACAGTGGTTAGAATGCAGTACTTCAAGCTACTTTTTTTTTTTTTTAATTTGATTTATATGCCACCCTTCTCCGGAGACTCAGGGCGGCTTACAATGCGTTAAGCAATAGCCTTCATTCTTTTGTATGTTTTATACAAAGTCAGCTTATTGCCCCCACAAACTGGGTCCTCATTTCACCTACCTTAGAAAGGATGGAAGGCTGAGTCAACCTTGAGCCTTGGAGAGATTCGAACCAGCAGAAATTGCAGGCAGCTGTGTTAATTACAGGGTGCACTAAACCCCTGTACTATCAAGGCTCTACTTCTGCTGATCACCGGCTGCCAGCAGTTTGGCAGATCGAATCTCACTAGACTTAAGGTTGACTCAGCCTTCCATCCTTCTAAGGTTGGTAAAATGAGGACCCAGTTTGTTGGGGGCAATATGCTGACTCTGTAAACCACTTAGAGAGGGCTGTAAAGCACTATGAAGTGGTATATAAGTCTAAGTGCTATTGCTATCTTTATTACATTAGACATTAGAACTGTTACACCCGGAAATCTCTGTTCTTTTCCTTTATGCTTCTCTCTTTTCTCTTTTCACCTTCCAATCCTAACATTCAAATGGAAAGTTTGTTCCAAATAAACACAATAGCTAAAGAATCCTGATTCAATAATTTAAGAGAGGTTTGTTTTTTTTTTTTTTTTGTAATAGCAGTATCAATTATTTTAAAACAACGTGAGGAGTTATAAAACTTGCCTCTCTCCCTCTGCTCTTTTTCCATCAGTGGAATACAGGTGAACTTTCTTTGTAAAATGAATTCATGCATGTAAGTTGCATGCCTGTGTTGGCACATCTCTCCCTGCTATTGAACATTTTCTGTGCAGCAGAACTTTGAGATTAGAATATGGGTGGGCACAGCATCTTACAAACTGGGTTACCATTTATAAGCCATTGAGCTTACACATTTTGCCACCTGGGGCATGAAGCAAGGATTTTGTATAATGTAGAGTTACAGGAACTAAGATAATGGGCCCTACCTCACATGGAGTCTGCAGGTGTGCCTGAAATCTAATAATAATATTAATGGGTTTTCAGGGAGTTCATGTGAGAATTGTTTAATATATAATCAGCAACTATATAAATATTTAAAGGTGTTATCACAATGCATCTCTTAATAATTGCATATTAGAATCTTTTCTCCCTCTTTCTTCCAGTTGTTCTCCCTGTACTCCTTTTTCTCTATTTTTAACAACATCAAAAGATAGATGAATAGTTTACGTTAATCCAAAAATTGCTTTTGCAATGAGAATTTAAACAGCCGCACAGCTGCAAATATACCATTAAAGACAGATCAACAATTTAGAAACAATTACAAATCACTTAACAAAAGACATAGATAATGTTCTTAAAGGCAAATGCATGTTATGTTTTTTTTAACCATCTTGCAAGTAGGAAAGCTACTTTTTTTTTTATCATTTGATGCTTTTTGGAAAAAAAAATACTGGTTGCATTGGTGCTTATTTTAAAGTCACACCTTGAAATGTACTTAAATTATAAGAGAAATTTACAATTGTACATAGCTCTAAAAGTTAGTTTGGTTATATGTAACAATGGAAGGTTTGTCATCCTTCAATTTGATTGTCTAGAGCAGGGGTCCACAACCTTAAACACTCAAAGAGCCACAAAGGTCCTAACCCGAAACCCCCGTTCAATTCTGGAGCCAACCGGAAGTCCGGTTTCCCCATCATAGTTTTAGCCTAGCAGGGTGTCCTTTTTCCTCTTCAGTCCTAACTGAAAGCCCTATCAATTGTGGAGCCAACCAGCAACAGGGAGCCGCAGCAGAGGGATGAAAGAGGCACATGTGGCTCCAGAGCCGCAGGTTGCTGACCCCTGGACTAGGGTCATCAGGACTCCTGTGTTTTTAACATACACACATCAAGGAAAAGTCTAGTGCAGGAAACTTCTTCATGGCTTGAAGATGAACTGACTGAATTTATTTCTACCACTCTGAACCTGGGGCCTTCAGGATATCTGGATTTTAATCTCAGAGTGCCTAGGCAATATGGTAATTCTGGGATTTGAAGGCCATCCATCTATAATGTCCCTAGGTTGGAGGCAGGTTGGCTTACCTTGTGAATTCTGTGTTTTTTCAAATTTTCCTGAAGTACTATTCCTAGCGTCTCTCACCATTAACTAGTATAGATGCTTCTGGTACAACAGTTTTCTATCCCTAATCATGGTAACTCCACAATAAGAAACATAAATATATATATAATGTGACATTATAAAGCAAATTCTACCCTATTCTATGAATTATGTTTGGATGCACATTTCCTCACGTTTCCTCGTGTATGCATATGGTTTACACAAATGAATGCCAAAGTCACACATGTCCTGCCTTAGTAAAAGTCTATAGATGGACGATTTTTAATTCCTTTCTCATTCTTCTTTTAGTTTCCCAGTATTAAATTTAGTTTCTCTCGTTTCCATGTAGGGTTGACATTTTGATTCATGTGTTTTAAAAATTGCAGAGGATAACTTCTGAAGTAGGAATGGATGATAGGTCAATATTTTTGTTTGGTACTTTATAATCAAAATCCAAACCAAGAAATCCCAGAATTCTTAATAAACAGTATAGAATTTTAAAATTGAATGTGGTTTAAAATTGACTGGGGAACAAACAAAATGAAAGGTAACTAGGCAGATTTTTCAGTTCTTACCACATTAAAATATAAAGCTTCTGAACTCCTATATATTCAAGAATAATGATGGGACAAGATTAGCGTTCCCTTCCACCCTTTTTTCTCACAATTCAGCCTCCTCAGTTCTAACACTTAGATGTAGTCTGATACCCCACTGCTGTTCCCATAATATTTTCAGCAGTGTCTCAAAAACAGTGTGTTGGGGAAGCAGCATTACACTCCAAACCCTGGCCTATTTCCACCATTGTGGTGGGGGGGAGAGCATGGGTGGTTTTTTTTAACCATTTATTATGAAAGCTGCTGGATATCTGTATTAAATTTGGCTGAGGTTGATGTACATATGAGAAATTCATTTGACTTGCTTTTTAATAACTGCCCATGTTCTCAGATTCCTTTATAAATTTGATAGAAGGACCTTAAGATTCAAAGTTAAATTATCAGTGGAAATAAAACATTGATTTTTCCATCCTTACCACAGTGAGGATGGAGAAAAAGCTAAAGGTTTTCACATGCCATAGACTCAATAATCAAATCTTTAAAGCACATATTTGCATTTCAGAACATCTCCATTGGTACCAATGGAAATCTCTATTTTTATGACCATGGAAAGAAGAGAAAGAGTTAAACATTTTCTTTCATACTGTTCCCTGCATGACACTGAATAGTTTTATGCAACTATTATTCACTTCAGCAAAACCCATGAATGATAATTGCATTCACACATCTAATGTGCATGGAAGTTGCATTCGCTCAATTAACATCATGTCTAATTTGGACTTTGGATAAGCCATAATAGCTGCTGAAGATGATACTTGTTTTGTACTTTGGGGTTTTTTCCTCCTCTCTCTGAACCTTCACATTTCAATTTCTATCCGCTGTTTTAGTACTATAAAGGTAAAGGTTTACCTTGTCCAACTCTAGGGAGTGGTGCTCCTCTCCATTTCTTAGCCAAGGGAGCCAACATTGTCTGACGACATTTCCATGGCATGACTATAAGCCAAAACACAAGGAATGCTGTTACCTTCCCACCAAAATGGTACCTATTTGTCTATTTGCATTTGCATGCTTTCTGCTAAGTGGGCAGTTGCTGGGGGAAGAAACAGGAGCTCATCCCATCGTGTGGCACTCAGGTTTTGAACGCAAACTGTCAGCTGCAGCTGACGAGCTCAGTGTCTTTAACCACTGAACCATCATATTACTGCTTTAGAACTATACCAAACATTTATTCTGTAAAACTTTAACCTTTTTCACTTAAAACAGTGATAAAGAAAGTGCTGTCAAAATGATTTAAAGATACTGAATACTGACTTATTCGGAAAAAATATAAATATTCTCTTAGTGACCTAACCTGCTGCTGACTAAATACATTGGATTTCAACTTCTAGGATATTCACTGGACAAACTTGGGCTTTTGTGGGAGCTGAGTCCATCATATTTGGTGGTCAGTGCTTGGGAAAAACTGTTCCATGGGGTACTTTTCCTTCCTTCCTTCCTTCCTTCATTTTTCTATTAGCTAATTAATAACAAAAGCAGTGTGGAACTGATTAACAGGTAATTTAATCAGAGGAGATAATTAAAATTATTGAAATTAATACATTATTATTTAATTACAATTAGTTAATTTTGTAATTTTCAAAGCCTAAATGATGCTGATGAAAGGTTTCCTCTTGGAAATACCAGTGAAAATTAATTAGAAATTAATGTAATTTGACTGAAACATTCTCATAGAAATGTCCCTGCCATTTTCTGCATTGTAGGGTGGGGTTGCAATAAATAAACATAAGATTGAAGGCACCATCACTGTTTCCTGAGGGAAATTATATCCACGTACTCAGACTGGATGGGGTTTCTGAGAAAGTGTGCACAGTTAATATTCCAGGAATCAATTTAGTATTAAGGAAAATAAAACAAGCTCAGCAGGAACCCCACTGCAATCTCGGCATTTGGTTCCCTGATATGGTTGAATCTAATCCTCTCCTATCCAGCATTAGTGAAATTTCTGAAAAAGCAGCTGTGCCGAAATATCAGCAAAGGACGCTTCTTTTGCAGAGGCCTCACACGCAGTTCATGGCTTTTCTCCTTGCAATATAGTAAGTCATGCCAGCACAATGTATCTGACTGAGACAAATATAAGTGACTGATCATATAGGCTAATCCGCCAGAGAGAATGTTCCAGTTTTACCTGGTGCAGTGAAACACCAAGTTCTTACCCCAATATTTAGTGTCTACCATGCAAATCTGTTGCATTATGGAGGCAGGAGCTAAGCAACCTGTTTTCCACAGAATAGAATAGAATAGAATAGAATAGAATAGAATAGAATAGAATAGAATAGAATAGAATAGAATAGAATAGAATAGAATAGAATAGTGGTGTTAGT
Source organism: Pantherophis guttatus (assembly GCF_059756535.1). Lineage (NCBI taxonomy): Eukaryota > Metazoa > Chordata > Lepidosauria > Squamata > Colubridae > Pantherophis > Pantherophis guttatus. The sequence continues at coordinate 314,644,355 of NC_142063.1, forward strand.
TAAAAGAGATTAGGATTTAAAGATTTAATGTAATAGGTCATGGTTTGATTTTGATTTGATTTTTGATTTTATTAAACTTCTATACCGCCCTTCTCCCAAAGGACTCAGGGCGGTGTACAGCCATATTAAAACACATGGGATGGACATATAGATAGAACTTAGGGTAAATAATTGTAATTAAATACTGAGTTGTGTCATTTGGAAATTAAGATTGTTGGTGAAATAATAGAATGGTAAATGTTTAAATTAAGATATTATAATCGTGGGGAAAAATTTATCTTTTGGTGTTTATTTTAAAAGATGTAACGGCGGAGATTTGGGTAAGAGCTTGACAAAGAGGAGTAAGCGATTGTACCTATTCACGACTGGATCAATGCTTCGTTCTTGAAAGATGTATTTTATGTTTATGTTTTAAAAAATAATAAAAAACTTTTTTCTAAAAAAAAAAGAATAATAGAATAGAATAGAATTCTTTTCTGGCCAAGTGTGATTGGACACACAAGGAATTTGTCTTTGGCGTATATGCTCTCAGTGTACATAAAAGAAAAGATACATTCATCAAGAATCATAAGGTACAACACTTAATGATAGTCATAGGTAGTGGTGGGTTTCAAAATATTTTACTCTTGGTTCTGTGGGCGTGGCTTGGTGGGTGTGGCTTGGTGGGCATGGCAGGGGAAGGTTACTGCAAAATCCCCATTTCCTCCCGATCAGCTGGGACTTGGGAGGCAGAGAATAGATGGGGGTGGGACGAGTCAGAATTTTTACTACTGGTTCTCCGAACGACTCAAAATTTCCGCTACTGGTTCTCCAGAACTGGTCAGAACCTGCTGAAATCCACCTCTGGTCATAGGGAACAAATAGGCAATCAAATCATATTAGGAAACAGTCAATATAAATCATAAGTATACCAGCAACAATCAGATGAGTTATGTTGTGCTGAGAGAGGGTGACTGGCCCAAAATGATCTGTACTTCTATGGCTGATGTCGTCCTTAAACCTGTCCCCAACCACACGCACACACACCAACAGACATTCAAGAGTTAAAGACCAAACCAGCCGGCAAAATCCTTTTCCTTATGATAACGGAACTTGGCAACAACCTAGTGGCTGCCTGCCAAGAGTTTATTATTTACGAAGAGGAGAGATAACTTCTCCCCACTTCTGATACATCCAAAGAAACAGCTCAATAATTACAATCAAGTCCAGAGATAATCCAGCAAAGTTTTATACCAAAAGTCCGGCAATACAGAATGGCGTGGAAGCTTTCAGCTTTGTTCGTCACAAGGTTTGACTGGCCCCACGCTCCCTTTTATATCCTGTGGGGTGTGGTCCAGTGACTCAGCCTAATCTTGGGCACGCCTTTTCTTCTGTTGTGCGCGCTTATCTCTGCGACGCTGGCGTGGATCCAGCCAAGACTCATTACCCTCATCACTGTCCATCTGTGGCTGCATGGACATGCTTGGCCCCGGCCCTATCTCTTGCTCTTCGGCGGACACCGAAGGCATTGCCAGAGAGGAGGGTCCTGGAGAGGGAGGCCTTGCCAACTCCTCTTCCTCACTCTCAGAGTCTGCATCTGTCGATAGCCCAGGCTCAGGCAACGAAGCCACAACAAAACCTAAACTTCCTGAGTCCTGTTGATCTCTAGACCACATTGCACCCAAGGACTATTCTATCCATGTTTGTTTGTTTGTTTGTTTGTTTGTTTGTTCGTTTGTTTGCTTGTTTGTTTGTTTGTTTGTTTATTTAATTAATTTGTATACCGCCCTTCTCCCAGAAGGGACTCAGGGCGGTGAACAGCCGAAATTAAAAAACATACAAATACAAAAGTTAAGATAATTAAAAAGAATTAAATCACTAGCTTCCCAATTTAAAACCCCCAAATCCATAAAATTTAAAATCCCAATTTAAAAAACCATTTAGGCTAGGCCCGCTTGATGGAATAAAAACGTCTTCAGGGCTTTACAGAAGGTCCGGAGTTCCGGGATCAATCGTATTCCAGGAGGCAGCTCATTCCACAGGGCGGGTGCCCCCACAGAGAAGGCTCTCCCCCTGGGGGCTGCCAGCCGACATTGCCCGACCGACGGCACCCTGAGGAGGCCCTCTCTGTGAGAGCGTATTAGCCGGTGGGAGGTTATCGGTAGCAGCAGGCGGTCTCGCAAATACCCTGGCCCTAAGCCATGAAGCGCTTTAAAGATGAGAACCAACACCTTAAACCTGGAAAACCACCGGGAGCCAATGCAGCTCGCACAGGAGAGGTGTTACGTGGGAGCGCCACATCGCTCCCATAATTACCCGCGCGGCCACATTCTGCACCAGCTGGAGCCTCCGGGTGCTCCTCAGGGGGAGCCCCATGTAGAGAGCATTGCAGTAGTCCAGGCGTGACGTGACCAAGGCATGAGTGACTGTGCACAAGGAGTCCCGATCCAGAAAGGGGCGCAACTGGCGTATCAGGCGAACCTGATAAAAAAAAACCCTGGCCACGGCTGTCATATGCTCTTCTAAAGATAGCTGTGTGTCCAGGAGGACGCCCAAGTTGCGAGCCCCCTCTGTGGGGGTCAGTGACTCACCCCCAATAACCAGCGATGATACCAGCTGGATATACCGGGACGCGGCATCCACAGCCACTCAGTCTTGGAAGGGTTGAGCCGAAGCCTGTTCCTCCCCATCCAGACCCACACAGCCTCCAGACACTGGGACATCACTTCGAGGGCATCATTGCGGTGGTCTGGGGTGGAGATGTACAGCTGAGTGTCATCATCGTATAGATGGCATCGCACCCCAAAACCACGGATGATCTCACCCAGCGGCTTCACATAAATGTTGAACAGGAGTGGTGAGAGGACCGACCCTTGCGGCACCCCGCAAGCAAGGCGCCTCGAGGTTGACCTCTGCCCCCCTGCCAACACAGACTGCGACCGGTCAGAGAGATAGGAGGAGAACCACCGCAACACGGTGCCTCCCACCCCCAATCCCTCCAGCCGGTGCAGCATGATACCATGGTCGATGGTATCAAAAGCCGCTGAGAGGTCTAACAGGACCAGAACAGAGGAACAACCCCTGTCCCGAGCCCTCCAGAGATCATCCACCAATGCGACCAATGCCGTCTCTGTGCTGTACCCAGGCCTGAAGCCGGATTGGCACAGATCTAGATAGACGGTTTCATCCAGGTACTGTGGGAGCTGTCACGCAACCACACTCTCCACAACCTTCGCAACAAAGCGAAGGTTGGAGACCGGACAGTAGTTTGCCAAAACGGCTGGGTCCAGAGAAGGCTTCTTGAGGAGGGGCCTCACCACCGCCTCTTTCAAGGCAGGAGGCAAGAAACCCTCACTCAGAGAAGCATTTATAATCCTCTGGAGCCAGCCTCGTGTTACCTCCTGGGTGGCCAGTACCAGCCAGGAGGGGCACGGGTCCAATAAACATGTGGTTGCGTTTAACCTCTCCAGAATCCTGTCCACGTCCTCAGGAGTCACAGGGTCGAACTCATCCCAGGTAACATTCTCAAGACCAGCCTCAGTCACCCCGCCAGGATCTACCCAGTCAGAGTCCAAACCTTCCCGAATCTGAGCGATTTTATCGTGCAGATACTGTGCAAAATCCTCAGCCTGCCCTTGCAAGGGGTCTTCCCGTGCTCCCTGATGTAGGAGGGAGCGAGTCACCCTAAACAAGGCGGCTGGGCGGTTATCTGCCGATGCAATAAGAGCGGAAAAGTGGTTACGCTTTGCCACTTTTATCGCCACTAGATAGGTCTTAATATAAGACCTAACTAGTGTTCGGTCGGATTCGGAGCGACTAGCCCTCCAACCGCTCTCTAGGCTTTTCTCACATTCCTCCTATTTGCAGCTCCTGAAAATTGGATGAAGCTACTAGAAACGAGTGCAAATAGAATGCAACTGGAGATTGTGAAATTGTACCATTGAGTCAAACCTTTCACTTTCCTGCAAGGAGCGTTGCTGCTAATAAATGGTGCAGTTGTGAAATATCTGTTTGTTTGTTTTTTGTTTGTTTGTTTTATGAAAGGAGAAATATGCACTTACAGTTTGCAGGGTGATCCCAGGAGAAGGATACAACAAATAACATTTTAGTGAAAGTTTCATAGTGGTGTCAACCCTATTTGGGGAAACCTTTTCCCCATAATACACCATTGTTACGCTGCTTTTGTATGTCTGTATTTGATTTCTGTCCAGATACGTCCGTAGAAGCCAATGATTTTATCAAAAATGAAAACAAACTTACAGAATCCCAATGGAGGCTCTCTTCCGTTTGTACATGTGTGTGACTTTATGGAATGCACAATGGCATCACACTGCATACATCATTTGGCTTCCCCCTTTCCAAACACCTTTATTTATTATACTTTTCTTAATTGTTGTTTGTATTGTTACATTTAAATGCAAGAAGTCTTGAAATTTGTAACCAACATTTTAGTCGCAGATAGAACTCCAGCATCTCCTTCATGCTCCTCCACAAAGGAATCTGAAATTTCTAAACTTGTTTTTGATTTGGCAAATTTATTAATAGGAGATCTAGATCTCCTATTCTAAGAGTCATTTCCTATCCTAATCTAAGGTCATTTCATAACCTTAAAATTATATCCTAGTAATTCTGGGTTAGAAATTCTAGGTCTTTTGAGCTTTCTTGGAGGAAACCCTCCCCCCCACACACACATATTCACAAGGATTAGATTTGAATTGCAAGAATCCCCATTTCAGTCACTAGATTTTTAAAAGAGAAAATCTGGTTATATTTAATCCTGACAATATTCTTTATTTTAGGATATAATGTTTTTTATAAATATAAAAATGGACCCTTTATTTCTTGGAAAACTAACAAGAGGAAAAACTTGTTTCTGAAAAATTGAATCACAGCTGTAGCAGCAGATAAGACTGACATTCAGTTCTTAGAAAGAAGCAATCAATGTTGAATGTATCAGGTGAGTTCATTTCTCTTGCTCTGCTTTAATAGCTTATAAAGAAGATTGATTAGGTTCTTGTCTGACAGATCAATAATGGAATGAAACTGAACTTCCCCCTTTTTTTCAAGCCTGGATTCTCCAAATACAAGGGAATATAGTAAGATCTGGTGGTAGTAAAGGTTGGGACAGAAATGTCATAAATTTAAAAATAAAATGGAAGTGTATACAGGTAAACTACAAAAGAAAAGTTTGCACACACCCCATATACATATATACTGTGTTGAGTGCAACTTGTAAATTAATTGATATCCTAACCCATTTCCTTGTACAAAAAGAAACACAGAAGTACACAAAGAAGTATACATAGTCATATAGACCCCAGAGACAGCTTAAAAGAAGATGAGCAATATCGTTATGGAAGCTAAGAAAGAAAATCTGATCAGAACCTGAAGTACAGCGAGTAATCAGGAACTTGGCATTGCTGGTCAACTGTTGAAATCAGGAGCCAAACAGGGAGTTGTGAGAGTTCTTTAATCCTTAGCTGCTTTTTTCTCCTAATGTTTGTGCCTATTCACTAGCCTTCTTCAAGTAGGAAGGAGAAGGGCACCACTTCGGTTTTCAGTTCTGTCTCTGGTTGAAGGAAGAACCAGGGTAACTCAGGAGAAATGCTCTGAAGACATCTTGCCTACTTAAGCCAACACTGAGGAAACTATGCGAGAACTGTTTGTAGGCTACTGTGAATTCAACAGTGACAAAAGAATTCTGATATTGATGTTAAATCAGATTTTAACCCAAAATGCAGTTGACTGAGAACCATGTTTCTCTGGATTTTCTGGAGTTCAAGTTGTCCACAAATCATAATAATCATTTATTGAAGACTCATTTGACAGTAATTATTTTATGCATTAAACTCCATTCATTCAATTAAATAGGGTTTTCAGTTCTGAGGATATAGATCGAAATTGTTTTCTATTTTAAAAAAAATACTGAAAAATTGCTTGAATTTGCTGTTTTATAATTTGCTTCTGACTGATGATCATAGCTAGTAATTAGGAAGTTTCAGTTATGAAAAATCCAGTAGTCAATTTTTATAAATAAATTAATAAATAGGAATTAAGCGTCCTGCTTCTCACAGTTGTTTTTCAGTGTCATTTACTCTCTCTCTTTCCTTTTTTTAAATTTATTGATTTCAAAAGATAAGATAAAATACAAAATACAAATTAAAAGACAAGAACAAAAAAAAAAATAACAGGAAAAAATTAAAAAAGCTGATAAATATAACTCAAACAAATCTAATAGATTTGTCGCTTGAAGGATCTACAAATTGTAAATTTTCTGCATGTATACTGCTGTCTCCCTTTCTCAGTATCTGGCATTCAGATCCTATGTCATGCCTCTCCCCTAACTCTGCTGGGTGTACTCGATTCCATTTGGGGGCTTGTTGGATGAGAATGGATTCCACCTATGGATCCAAAATCCACTTGAATTGAGGAATACCAACTTTTAGATTCTAAACAGATCTATGATGATGATGTTCCTAAGCATTTAGACCAGGGGTGTCAAACTCGATTTCATTGAGGGCCGCATCAGGGTTGTGTTTGAATTTGGGGGGGGTGGAGGGGCCAGGGTGGGCATGACCAACTCGATGTCACTCCTGTTGGGGGCGCCTGTGGTGGCCCAAGTGCTCTGCCAGCGAAAACAGACTCCTGAGCTCGGTTTTCAGCTGCCACAGCCTCCTGCAACCCTCTGCCAGTGAAAATGGAGCACGCAGCCCTCCTGAGCTCCATTTTCACTGGCAGAGGGTTGCAGGAGGCCGTGGCAGCCAAAAATGGAGCTTGGGAGCCCCTTTTCGCTGGCAGAAGCACTGCGGCCCAGGCCTTTGCTGTTTTCAGGGCGGCCCGGTCAGGGGTGGGTTCTACTTACCCTTACTACCGGTTCGCAGTGGGGCCGCTCGCACACACACTCTCCTGCGCATGCACAGAAGCGTTTTGATGATGTCGGGGTCGGTGGGCGGAACCTCCTGCTGGTTTTACTACTGGTTCTATAGAACCGGCGTGAACCGAGGGCAACCCACCACTGGGCCCAGTGGGCCAGATCTAAGTACCCTGCGGGCCAGAACTGCCCCCCAGGCCTTGAGTTTGACACCCCTGCTTTAGACTTTATTGCTAGGTCCAGGCTTTTATCCTGTAACAGGGCCCTACACAGGCAAACTGAGCCTTGTTTCTTTTTCCCAGCTCCTATCTGACATGTCACAGATACATAATTTTCAGATAGGTTGCTCTCTGTTTCTGACTCTGTCATTGTCACAGACAGCACTTTAGCCAGCAGCATGTGTGCGGCCAGGGTCATCCTATGAGCCAGGAGAAGATCATCTTTTTGCTGTCATTTTCAGATAAGTAAACACAGACGAGCATGTGTTACGGGGAGATAAATGTTGCAAGAGCATCACAAGATAGAAGCAGCAACCTGATGCTCCCTGTAGCCCTAAAAGAGTTTTATCTGAATGAAATGTATACCTTGGACTTTATTGCTGTGTGGATTGCAAAAAGCAAAATGGTCCTCCCATCCTGTTGTTGTTGCTTTTTATTAATGTTATGAGAGAAAGAGTTTATATAATAGTTTTAGGATAGCAAGAACGAGAGCTGACCTTTCTATTAAGCAACAGGAAGTTCATAGTGTGTTTCTATAACAAATCACAAGGGTGCATTTTTTTTACTTTTGGTTGCAAATCTAAAGATTATCCTGATAAACCAAGTGGCACATCAGTGGAAGAGATTGCATCCTGTCCCTTTCAGCAGGGTGAGATTGGTCAATAAGTTTCTGGTTCCTCTAGAGCAGGGCTGTCAAACTTGATTTCACTGAGGGCTTCATCAGGGTTGTGTTTGACCTCGAGGGGCCAGGGTGGGCATGGCCAGCTCGATGTCACTCGTATTGGGGTGCCTGTGACAACCCTAGTGCTCTGTCAGCGAAAATGGGCTCCTGAGCTCTTTTTTAAGCTGCCATGGTTTCTTTCAACCCTCTGCCAGTGAAAATGGAGTTTGGGAGGGCCGTTCATGGCCCTTGCGAGCTCCATTTTCAGCTGCAACTGCATTCTGTAACCATCTGCCAGTGAAAACAGAGCTTGGGAGGGCCGCACGCGGCCCTCGCAAGCTCCGTTTTCACTGGCAGGGGCACCAGGAGCCAATCCTTTGCTTTTTCCAGGGTGGCTGCACAGGCCAGATCTATGCACCCCGCAGGCCGGATCCTGGCCCTGGCCCTTGAGTTTGATACCCCTGCTCTAGAGCACTGTTTCTCAACTTAAATTTAAGACTTGTGTAGACTTGCATTCCAAGAATTCCCTAGCTGGCTGGGCAGGGAATTCTGGGAGTTGAAGTCCACACACTTTCAGTTTGCCAGGTTTGAGAAACACTGCAAGAATGTAAAGCAGATCAAATACCGTATGGCAGGCTGGAATACTTTTTTGAAGAAAAAAATAGCATGTACATTTACAATTTACTATGTAAAGAAAGCTCTAAAATACCACATTGCAAAATCTAAAATCTTGTGACATTATCAGTATGATGCAGATATTATCCCTTCAGTCAAGTCTGACTCTTGGGGATCCTTCCACATCTTCCAATCTTGCACTAATCTCCAGTATGCTCAGTCCAATTGCTAAATTGTTGTTAATGCCCATCCATATGGATTTCTGTATCTGCTTGAAGAAAGAAGTGCTTCAGATAAAAGGTTCCATTTCTTAATATTGTCTTTTGAGTTTCACCTGACTTGGTGGAGAATTGTATTATTGACACAACTAAGTTAACCATTTGCTTAACTATAGTTAGTTGGCGTTACAGTGTATTTGAGCCATAAACTATAGTTAATTAGCTACATTATGGATTAAGGATAATGTGTGAAAGAGCTGGGAGAGCTGGACCATGACTGAGGGGTTCCCCCCCTGTGGCTTTTGTTGGCTCTGCTCTCCTTTTTTACCTCCCATTTCCCTGAATGCCTGTTAAGGCTCTTTGAGGGACCAAGCATATTGGCGATGCCATGCTGCTCATGCTTGCTGGACAATTATCCCCTGGTCTAGGTGTCATCTTGACTCCCCGGGAGTTATGACTGTTGTGATCTCCGCTTTGAGCCTGTTTCGGATTATGAGGACTGACTTGATCCCATTCTTTCCCTCTTTTGAATGGAGGGTCACATCTGGGGTTACAAGTCTTGGTGGAGTGGGTCTACAGCTGCTGTCTCAATTCCGGCTTTTTGGACAATCGTGGTTGACCAGCCGCCGTGAGAGGGGGGCTGGGTTACCCCCTACCGGATTGAAACAGCATTTTACTCCCGCCATTGCCGTGAGAGGGCAATGAGGTCCCATGTGTTCCATTGGAGCTCCATTGAAGTCCAGCATTTCACTCCTTCTGACTGTGATAACATCAAATTATCTCCTGGTTCATGGGTCATTACCTCCCCTTGATGTCCAGATGTATTCGGTGAACGAACTCTGTGCTCTGCGAGATTCCCCCCTCTCGCAGGTTTGGCCCTCTTCGTTATCAAGGGCCTATCTTGATGATGGGTTTTGGAGCCCCGAGAGATGGCATGCAGCAAAGAAGCGTTTGAGGGGTTTTTTAAGTGGGTTTTTTAGTGGGTTTTTAACAAAAATTTTAAGGGGTTCGGGGGGGATTAGGGTGGGTTTTGGGGGAAATCCACCGGGTTCAAGACCAGCCTCTGCGGAAGGCTGCGACACCAGGGATGCAGAACCGGAGGTCGGGGAGGGGGTTGGAGTTCAACTTAGAGAGGGCTGTTCCATCAGTATAGTGTGTGGGAGGGGCAGATATGGCGGAAGCCGGGGACCACATCATGTTCGGGGAATGCGCACTCGCTATCTTAGAGCGATTGCGCACTCCGGTCCCCAATGCTTTTCTCGTTCCCCAGGCTGTCCAGATTCTCAGGGCCAGAGCCTTCGGCTGATGTTATGCAATGCCAGGTCCATTGTTAATAAAGCCCCCCTCATCCACGATCTTATTCAGGAGGGGGAAGCGGACCTAGCAGGCATTACAGAGACCTGGTTGGGCCAGGAGGGGGGAGTTCCCTTCATGGATATATGCACACCAGGCTTCCGTGCATTTCATCAGCCAAGGGCTCAGGGCAGGGGCGGAGGGGGGGTGGCGGTTATTATAAAGGAAGGTCTGGATCCAAGGGAGACCACTGTTCCACAGATAGCTGGATGTGAGTCCCTTTTTGTGAAGTGGGGTCGTGGAGTACAGATGGGCTTGTTGATCACATACCTGGCTCCCTGCCACGTGGCAACGGCCCTGCCCGAGCTGCTCAATGTCATAGCCGAGGTGGCGGTTGATACCCCCAGTCTTGCAGTCATGGGGGATTTCAACCTGCCATCTATCGGTGAAGTGTTTGAGGTGGCTCGAGAGTTCATGACTTCCATGACGGCCATGGACCTTACTCAGTTAATTCATGACCCCACTCACACAGGTGGACACACTCTGGACTTAGTTTTTGTCTCTGGTCAGTGGTTGAGTGGCCTTGATATAGGGGATATAGTCATTGAACCCTTGTCATGGTCTGACCACTCACTCCTTCGACTGGACTTTCTAACTGCTGCACCCTGCCGCAGGGAGGCGGGACTGATCAGGTGGTTCTGCCCCAGGTGCCTGATGGATCCTGATAGGTTCCAGATGGAGCTTGGGCCATTCCCTGAGATTCTGGCTCATGACTCGGCTGAAGACCTGTTGGCCGCCTGGGATAGTGCGACCGCCGGGGCCTTGGACCGAGTCATGCCTTTGCAGCCTCTGACCCAGCACCGAACTCACCTAGCTCCTTGGTTCTCTGAGGAGCTGAGGGAGATGAAGCACTGGAAAAGATGCCTGGAGAGTAGTTGGAGGACCAGCCACTCCGAATCCGACCGAACACTGGTGAGGTCTCATATTAAGACCTACCTAGTGGTGATAAAAGCGGCGAAATCTAGCTATTTTGCCGCTCTTATCGCATCATCAGATAATCGCCCAGCCACCCTGTTTAGGGTGACCTGCTCCCTCCTCCATCTGGAAGTGCGGGATGACCCCTTGCAGGGTCGAGCTGAGGATTTTGTGCAGTATCTGTATGACAAGATTGCTCAGATTCGGGAAGGGCTGGCCTCTGACTGGGTATGTCCAGACGGGTGACTGAGGCAGGTCTTGAGAGCGTTATCTGGGAGGAGTTCGATCCTGTGGCTCCCGAGGACATGGACAGGATCCTGGGACAGCTGAACGCGACCACATGTTTATTGGACCCATGTCCCTCCTGGTTGGTACTGGCTTCCCGGGAAGTTACACAAGGCTGGCTCCAGAGGATTATTAACGCTTCTCTGAGTGAGGGGATCCTGCCGGCCGCTTTGAAAGAAGCGGTGGTGAGGCCCCTCCTCAAGAAGCCCTCTCTGGAGCTGGCTGTTTTGGCTAACTATCGTCCAGTCTTCAACCTTCGCTTCATTGCGAAGGTTGTTGAGAGTATGGTGGCGCAGCAGCTTCCCCGGTACCTGGACGAAGCGGTCTATCTAGACCCGCTCCAGTCTGGCTTCCGGCCTGGGCACAGCACGGAAACGGCATTGGTCGCGTTGGTGGATGATCTCTGGAGGGCTCGGGATAGGGGTTGCTCCTCTATCCTGGTCCTATTAGATCTCTCAGCGGCTTTTGATACCATCGACCATGGTATCATGTTGCACCGGTTGGAGGGGCTGGGGTTGGGGGGCACTGTTCTGCAGTGGTTCTCCTCCTACCTCTCTGACCAGTCGCAATCTGTGTTGACAGGGGGGCAGCGGTCGACCCCGAGGCGCCTTGCTTGTGGGGTGCCACAAGGGTCGGTCCTCTCGCCCCTTCTGTTCAACATTTATGTAAAGCCACTGGGTGAGATCATCCGTGGCTTCGGGGGTGGAGTTCCATCAGTACGCTGACGACACCCAGCTGTACATCTCCACGCCAGGCCACCCCAACGATGCCCTTGAAGTGATGTCCCAGTGCCTGGAGGCCGTGTGGGCCTGGATGGGGAGAAACAGGCTCCGACTCAACCGTTCCAAGACCGAGTGGCTGTGGCTTCCGGCGTCCCGATATAGCCAGCTGGTGCCATTGCTGGCTATTGGGAGTGAATCACTCGCCCCCATGGAGAGGGCTCGCAACTTGAGCGTCCTCCTGGATGCACGGCTGTCTTTAGAAGACCATTTGACGGCCGTGGCCAGGGGGGCTTTTTATCAGGTTTGCCTGATACGCCAGTTGCGCCCCTTTCTAGATCGGGACTCCCTACGCACGGTCACTCAGGCACTTGTCACCTCCCACCTGGACTACTGCAATGCTCTCTACATGGGGCTCCCCCTGGGGTGCACCCGGAGGCTCCAGCTGGTCCAGAATGTGGCCGCACGGGGGATTATGGGAGCGACGGGGCTGCGCGAGCTGCACTGGCTCCCAGTGGTCTTCCAGATGCGCTTCAAGGTATTGGTGACCACCTTAGGCCCGGGATACTTACGAGACCGCCTTCTGCCACCAATAGCCTCCCACCGGCCAGTACGCTCGCACAGAGTGGGCCTCCTCAGGGTGCCGTCCGCCAGACAATGTCAGCTGGCGACCCCCAGGGGGAGAGCCTTCTCTGTGGCGGCGCCCGCCCTCTGGAATAACCTCCCCCCAGAGATACATACACTATCAGACCTCCGGATTTTTCGTCGGGCCCTGAAAACTTATTTATTTCAACTAGCCGGGCTGGCTTGATACCACAGTTTTGGGTTAAGTTTTAATTGATTTTAAATTGGGTTTGTTTTAAATCATGGCCAAAAATATTTAATTATTTTAAACTGTTTTTAAATTTTGTATGTCTTGTTTTTATTTTGGCTGTTCACTGCCCTGAGTCCTATTGGAGAAGGGCGGTATACAAATTGAAACAAACAAACAAATAAATAAATAAATTAGAGAATCATGTCAGATACATTGTGCTGGCATGAATTACTATATTGCAAAGAGAAAAGCCATGTTCTGTATTCAGAAAAGTGGTACATTTTCAGCACCCCTTCTTTAGTTTTAACTGGGTAAGGGCAGAACTGTGGATCTACTGTAGTTTTATTGTGTCTAAAGTTATTAAAGGAAGCTATAATTTTGGTCACCTCCCTTTCTTTTTCTATTTAATATTTACTGTTCTTCCTTTACCAAAAACAATAAATAGTTAAATGGGGGAACATTTTGCTGAAAATAATCTTTTTTTAGTGTCTCGTCTGGAGAATTTCATAAGAATATTTGAATCCATCTTTCCCGCTTAACATTTGCCTAACAATAAGATTCATGGAGAATTTAGGAAGGAGAATTTTGCTCAACCCTAGGGTAATTATCTTTTGTGAATACTGCTGCTCCTGCTTCTTTCAAAAAGAAAGAAAGAAAGAAAGAAAGAAAGAAAGAAAGAAAGAGAGAGAGAGAGAGAGAGAGAGAGAAAGGAGAGAGAGAAAAAAAGGAGAGAGAGAGAGAGAGAGAGAGAGAGAGAGAGAGAGAGAGAGAGAGAGAGAGAGAGATTTTCCCCCAACTATGCTTCAGAATTTTGAACCTGGCATTCTTGACACGTAATGGAGTTTGACAGTTCATTTGAAATAACTCTGCCAATAACCCTTAAAAGTGGTAATAAAATATACTTTGTTCTACTGTACAGATGATTAATACCACTAAGGTAATTAAATTCCATTAGTTGTGGCGAAAGTGTGTATGTGTTTGGGGGAGGGATGAACATGTGCAGAGGGAAGGTTGTCCATTTGTTGTATGCACACAGAAAACACTGCCAGGGTTTAGCAGATCCCTCATGAGGACAGAAAAGACAAATGTCTCTGAAAAGACATGTTTTCCCAGTTAAAATCCCAGGGAAGTCTATATCAACTTAGGACATCTGTTTGTTGTGATAGTTTGAGCTATTGATGCATTGGATCATTAGCAGCGATTGCACGATTTGGTGCTTCTTTTTCTCTTGTTGACATAGAGCTCTTGCTGGCTCTCTGTAACCAGGAGGGCAAAATGGGAGTGAAGGCAGCCAACTTGGATCTCATACGTAAGTTGTGACTTCCAGATTTATGAGAAACTAGATCACCTCCAGTATGGCAAACATGATGCCCCCCCACTCCGGCTGAACGGCTTCCCAAGATCAGAACTAGCGTAACTTTGCCTCCTGCTGTTTTGTTGCTTTCAAGTCTTCAAGACACACATTACTGCCATCAATGAACAGTTTGTCCCCCTTTCAGATGGCTGCAGTAATGACCCACAAGGGAACAAGGGCTGACAATGTATCCAGGTGCAGCAACATAAGCATTTCATTAAATATTGAAGCTATGCTTTACGGTTACAGTGGCAAAAGGGAAATTTGGTCGAGCTCCAAAAAGGCATTTTATCATGCCTAGAAACACACATCTTCTCCTATTTTTCCCCATTCCCTCCAGTCCTGAAGGCTTTGGGGGACAAGGGAGGGGAGTGGACTGTTGCACGTTTATGCTGATTAGCATTGTGGGAAGTCAGACTATGGAATTTAGCATCCCAGCACAGATCCTCTTCATATTTACTGGAAACTTATTTCTCTGATTGCAGCAGAGATTATCTCTAAGTAACACTATTGTTCAAATTGTGGGAGAGTTAGAGGTAGCATTTTCTTGGACTAAGCTAAATAGATTTATGGACTCAGGCATTCATATACACAATCATGCACTTGTATCACATCATCCAGCAGTAAATAATTTGAAGACTTTTTGTTTTAAAATAAAAGGAAATATGAATTGATGTGCATAAAGGCTAGGAACTGAATGATTACTGAAAAGCTATCATTCAAAGGAGTTCTAGAAGTAACAACCAATTTGTTATCTGACTTGATATTGATTCCCAGTGTTAGAGTAGATTTTTCCCAACATGTGCTTGACAAATGAGTTTGCTACAGTGCTATTCTACTTTTCCTCTAAGAACTGAAAGACTGAATGATTTGGTTCCTCCTCCATTTTATCCTCATCTTGTAAAACAGGCTGGGCCTGAACTCTGGCAAGCCATAGTTTTGATATGGCATTATAGGGCCTGCTAAAGCATTTAATAAAATAACCCCTTGCTGAGAGGTCTGAATAAATAAAATTCAGCTCTCCCCCCACCACTGCCTCTTAAATATTTGTATTTATACAAAAATACAATTTGGCAAAAACTAAACAGCATCTTTATCATTCCATTTAGAAGGGTGGACTTAGCCACTAGATAATTTCAGAATAGAACACTCTCTTTGACTGAGAAAGCTATATCAATCTCTCCAAAGAGGATAGTTTCAATTCACTTCCCTACTTTGTAACACTGAGTGTAGTGTTTAAGGTTTTAAAAAAAAACACAGCACAAGGAGGACTTGCTTACAAATATCCATCAGAAAGCCCAGATGATTTTTCTCCAATCATCATCTTTCTAATGAACTCTCTCCTAACTCTGAGCAGGAAATTATTACATCAGATTTAGAAAGGCTCATATTGTTTGAAATTTGATCTAACATGTTAAGCTGTGATCCAGCTGTCTTGCCAGTTCTTCCTTTCCTTTCTATCCAAAATATTATGTGACTGGAAAAGTAGAAACAGTAGCTAAAACAGTTAATTAGAGACAAGTAAAGCTTTCTCTTTGCAATTGAGGTCACATCAATGGATCTTTTATTCTTTGCCCATGCTCTTGTTTTCTTAACTTTTTTTTATTTGTTTGCAGTTTGGCCAACATTTTCATTCAATATGCCGATAACTTGGCAAAGGTTCATATTATCATATTCTTTCAAGAGAGACCAATATGTCAATCTTAGGGACTATATCCTGCCCACAGGGTTACTGCATTTTGAATTAGTTTGAATTGATTTAAATGAGAGCTGCTTTAAAATAAAAATAATCATTGAAAGGGCAAAAGTGGAGGTATTTTAGCTAGAATGCTTTCAAAGGACATGTACCGTAAGCTAGGAAATTTTGTATATGAACAGTTTCCCATTTCAATCTTTGAATGTAGCATTGCTTTTATAAAGCAACAATCTCAAATTACAAGGTTTTTTTTTATAGAACAGAATAGAATTCTTTATTGGCCAAGTGTGATTGGACACACAAGGAATTTGTCTTTGGTGCATAAGCTTTCAGTGTACATAAAAGATATAAGTGATACATCATGATCATAGTCATCATAAATACATTCATCATGAATCATAAGATACAATACTTAGTGATAGTCATAGGATACTAAATAAGCAATCAACATAAATCATACTAGGAAACTAAATAAACAATATAAATCATAAAGATACAAGCAACAAAGTTATAGTCATAAATAGAAAAGGAAATAGGAAGAATAATAGTAATACAGTCTTAGTAAATAGTTTGACAGTGTTGTGAGAATTAGTTGTTTAGCAGAGTGATGGCATGGGGGAAAAAAACTGTCCTTTTGTCTATAATGCCCTATAACGTCATTTTGAGGGTAGAAGTTGAAACAATTTATGTCCAGAATATGAGGGGTCTACTTTCACAGCTCTCTTTTTGACTCGTGCAGTATACAGGTCCTCAATGGAAGGCAGGTTGGTAGCAATTGTTTTTTTTTCCTGCAGTTCTAATTATCTGTTGAAGTCTGTGTCTGTCTTGTTTGGTTGTGGAGCCAAACCAAATGAGAAGCCATTCTTATATAAATGTTCCAGATTAACAAATAAAATTCTATTTTCTGGAATTTACTATAGAATCAGTAATCAATCTGGAAATTATTCAGAAAAAAATAGTCTTATGGCCAGACTTTCAAGAACATGAAATGCACATAAACAATATGGTTTAATCACAGTCAGCATTTTTACTTTTGTACCTACATACTGATGGTCCTGGAAATGTCATATGGGTTCCACACATTCCTTCTTGGCTTCCATAAATAGAATTAAAACAGCTTGATAGTCTAGTACCATGGTTCCCAAACTGTGTGCTATAGAATGCCATAGGATGCCATAGCGAACTCACAGGATGTGACCATTGGATATTTTACTACTCAATAAACAGTTCTATTAGGTACATGTTTTAGGAAAGTATTTCTTTGGCCTAGGGCAGTGATGGCAAACCTTTTTTCCCTCGGGTGCCAAAAGTGCGCACACGTGCGTGATAGCACACTTGCATGCCCACACCCTTAATGCAATCCCCCCCACGCACGCCCCACACTCCTATGCATGCACATTGCACATGCAATCCTCCCTGCTGTCCCGCTCCCTTGCGCAGGTGCATGCAACCCCCCGCGCTTCCCCCCCCATGCATGCACCCATGACCCCACGCCCCATTTTGGGCCTAGCAGGCCTCCCTGAAGCCTCTGGAGGCCGGAAACAGCTCATTTCCGGACTTCCAGTAGGCCCGTTTTTTACTCTCCCAGAGCCTCTGTGCGAGCCATGTACTTACCTGGCATCCAAAACGGGCCGCGTGGAGACTCCTGGGAGGGGCAGGGTGGCATGGGCATGTGTGCGCATCTCCTGCATGCGTGGCAGAGACCTGAAAATCAGCTGGCAGGTGGGAGGCATGCATGCATGTGCAGTGGAGCTGATCTAGGGCGACGGCTCGCATGCCTGCAGAAATGGCTCTGCGTGCCACCTGTGGCACCCATGTCATAGGTTCACGGGCCTAGGGGCTTCGTGAAAAAAATACTTAATCGAATTTACCAAATAAGTAATTTCTTCTTGCAAGACACACATTTAATATGTCCTAAAACAACTAAATATCACTTAAAACAAAATTTCAAATCAAAGCATGAAGAATGTTAGAATTAGAATTATCCCTATACAAATATCCCAAGAGGAGCCTGGAATTCATCTCCCTCCCTGGCACCCTAACTTTCTACATGTAATGCAGTGGATTATAGTTATACAGATATGCATAAATAAAGAGAAATATTCAGACTTGTGATTTATTAACTCCACTGTAAATTCATGGAAAGCTTTATTCATTTGCGAGGTAGGATATTTGAAGGCAGCTGAGACATATGTTAGGAAGGGTATGTGAGGTGGCTTGGACATTACCAAGCTGCCCTTTGATCATCAGCTGCTCAATGTGGCCCGAGACATCTAGGGATTGAGACAGGACAGTGAAGCACACCTGATCCCCATCCCTAAGGTGGCCTACCTTTACCAATCTCCCCAGCAAAGAAAACAAGAGAAATTCCTCAAAAATATTTAACTACTGAACTGCCTTTTGGGAGGCAGGTTGTCAGTAAGGCTTAACTGCCATTCACAATATTATATATATAACAAAGTTTGCAGTGTCTTCAAGGATCTCACTGATTTTTTTCCCCTCAGACACGGAAGAACATCCTGATAGGCTTCTGCCTCCATTATATTTTAAAAGAGGTTTTGTAATTAGCTTTTTTAAAAAAAGAAAAAAGAAAAAGACAATGCTTTCCTTTTTCACGGTGCACCAAGTACTAAAGAACAAGGTGCGATAGTACACTTAGGTTAAAACAATGAAAAACTAATTAGATTCATTGGAAATAATTCTAATATATTAGCAGTTATGTTTCAAAGGGTGTAGGTTGTGTAAGTTGCTTTAATATAAAAGTGGGCTTAATAGAATTGATGTCTGACACTTTCCCCCTTGCTCACATACATTACCAGGGTGGCTTTAAAAGAAACTAGGATATCCTAGAGAGCCCACGAAATCTGCATTATAATATAAGGCTCCTGCTGTGAGCGAGCCTACGGTGCAAGTGTTAAAAAAAAAAAAGAATAGAAAAAAATACAGCCCTGGTACCACTCCCTGTTATTTACAAAGGAATGTAATTCCTTTCATATTTGAGCTTTCTTGAAAAAGGACCTGTCAGCACCGAGGTATGAGAGACATGAAATTTTACATCTAAAGATGAATACAAAGAATGGTTTGAGTTGTTGCTGTTTTCCCCTCTTTCCATGACTGTGACTGAGATCATAGTAAATTTTTAGATGGTTCTTGATTCATCTTGATTATAAAACAGCATAGGCAGTAGCTGTAGTAAATAAAGAGGAGGAGAATTTATTTTTATATAAACCACTGTCTGGGAAATTTAGGGTAGCTTTCCCATCCTACTTTCATCTGCTCTGGTTGTAATTTCAAGAATTTTCAGTCAGCCTGGAGCAGAAGTGCTAATATACCTGGCGGACACTGAATTGTGGAAACAATTGGTATGTTTTCTCAACTGTTTTATCTTCAAAGCAAGCTCTGAAATAGTTTTGAACACTCAAGGCAACTTCTTTCAACCAGCTGTGTGGCAGAGAGCTTGAGAGAGGCAGGATATACTTTTCTTAAATAATTGCAAACAGCGAAGAAGTATTTCTACCTTTTGTAATAAACCCTTTATCCTGCATTTAGCTTAATATTGACTGAAACAGATTTCTGAAAGGTTCCCCCCCCCATTTGTCTGTATTCTACAGTATGCTCTCTTTGAAGGAACATTGTGAAGCTGCACTCATAAATAGGAAAGCAAGGCAATCATATTACTTTGCTTTGAGATGTGTGGCAAAGCTTATGATATTGAAGCAAAAAAACCTAATCAAGACACATAGGCCCCGGCTTTACTCTTCATCAAATGGAACAATAAGAGTTCTATGCAATGTTATACAGCATTTAGACATACTGCTAATTTTTTATGCCCCTGTAGGCAAGCACCTCTTTAAAGCAGCCAATTTGCTGAAACCTAATATTAATATACAGGTAATCCTTGCTTAGGGACTTCAGTTGGAATCAGAAACCCCATTGTTAAGGAATATTGTTGCTAACTGGGAAATCACATACCTTGGCTGTTCTTTTCTTTTTGCCAATCCCCAGCTCTTCGAAACTCATCTTAATCCTGGGATAGCTAGCTTGAAACTAACAAAACTAATCACTTTCACACCTTTGACTTTTGTTTGCCTCCAAACTGCTTCCCTGCCTTTTGGCATGCTCACTCAGCACTTATCAAGAAGACAAGCATTTAAGTTTGTATTTACATTCATTGGAGACAAAGGGATTAGACGAGTGTGAGCAAGTACACAAGAAGGAATACACATGGAAAGCAATGCATTGGTAACCCAGCATCCATGAGTGCAGTAAAGAAACAGCTTCCTGTGTTCTCTATTATGTACCTGTTTATTCTCTTGTAATCCCTTCCTCTCCAATCTCTCTACCCAGTATGGGGAAGGGCAAGAATAGGTTAGGTATAGGAGATAAATTGCTTGGTTTTTTTCTTTACTTCCCTCCTGATCTCCTGAGAGATACATATAACCCATTTTCAGAGTTACAGTAGCGGTACGCACATATATGGTGCATATATCATGTGGTCACATGATCACATTTTGGTTGCTTGGCAACTGACTCATGTTTACAGAAATGTACAGCATTCCACAGTCACATGACTGCTATTTACAACATTTTTATTGGTTTCCAGCATTTACTTCAGGTTTGCAACAAAAATGGGGGGGGGAGGGAAACAATGATTTGCTTAATGACTGTTGTATAAAACAGTTATAACTCCCAATCCAGTCAAGTGATGCCTTGAATTATGACCAGAATTCTGGGCTCAGTTATGCTTGTAAATTGAAGACTACCTGTAACACCAATTGTAAGTTGAATGACATTCAGAATTGTTATTTCTATTACTGCTTCTAATAATACCTGCTCACAACTGTCTGAAATCACAGCTGCCAATTCTTTAGCTGGTGTTGACCTGTATACACACTGAGTTCTTCCTAAGAACCTAGGATGTTATAATGTATTGGCATAGTATACAGTATATGTGGTCCAAGCAGTGTGGTCTTTTGCAATTGACAGATCGAAATTTTGTCAGTGTGCAGGTTTTCTCAGTGCCATCCAAGATTTTTTTTTGTATGGCACCTAATGTGCCAATAAACACTGGGACCATCACAGCCAATTTATGCCATAATCTTTCAATTTCAATTTTCAGATTTTGATACTTGGTGATTTTCTTTGTCTGAAATGCTATAGGGTTTCCTGCCTAAGCAGGGGGTTGGACTAGAAGACCTCCAAGGTCCCTTCTAACTCTGTTATTCTATTATATTCTCCTCCAATTCTTTGTCTTCTACTACCCTCTGCATTGCCACATCAATTATCAATTATTATTTCTTCTTTTCAATCAGAGTTATATCTTATGTGTTATAAGCTGAGATTTATCAATCTGTATTCAGAAACTCCAAAATATTTTTACACAGTCATTTTTGACTACTTTTTCAACATTGTTCTCACCAATTTTTCATAAGGGCAGCTAGTAATTTTTATAGTTATTCCAGTAAATCATTTTGGCAACTGTGTTATTTCTTTCTTTATAATCAGTTCGTGCAATCTTTTTGCATGAGCTGGGTATAAGTTTTAGTGTTTCTCCTGCTTCTTTGTCCAATTTGCATTTTGAATCATTTGATGATTTTTTAAAATTCTGGCATGATTGCATTAGTATGAATAATTTGCTCTTGCATAGCCAAAATTATTCTCATTTTCTTTCTTTCTTTTCATTTTTGAGGCCAATATTCATTTCATTTTACCTCCTTTAATGGGTTCAGTTTACTTCAATCCCCAACATTGTCCATATTAAAGGGACAGGGGAAAAAAATCTTAATTGCCTTTATGTTGAACTTGGTTCTTAATGATTTGCATAAGAACATTCTGTATCATGCTTTTCTTAGCATGATACACAATTGGTTTGCCATTATCCTCTTCCTGAACATTTTTTCAACTTCTCAGTCTATTCATGCTACTCTGGAATTTCCAGGAGTCCCTCATCAAACTAATAATAAAAGGTGAAATTGCTTAGCTCTTTAAGCCAAGGTCAAATAATCTCTGCCTCAGACCCCAAGAACTACTGCCATCCAGAGTTGTCATGATTGAGTTATATGGATTTATTGTTATCATTTTTGTGGCATCAGGAAGGGCATCCATCCAGTAAATGCTCAGCTCCATCCACTCTACTCCAAATTAAGAAATTACAGGGTCGTAAAAAGGGAGTTACTGTGATCATTTTGATCTATTCCATATATTCTTTGGAAGGTATAACAGGAACCTAATGGAGACTGTTTTCCATCATTATCAGATGCAGGAACTGCAATAAATCATTTCATTATAAAAGATTCCCCATTCAACATCCCTTCTGCTCCCCTTCTGAAGGTCTATAAACTTTAATAGTTTCCCCAAAATGTTGAACTTCCTTCTTTTGGGTGGGCTGTGCTGTTTCCTGTTTCCCAATGTGTTTATAGCCTGCTTAATTGGAAATGTAGAAATAATGATGCCTCCTATGTCCAACAAAGGTCCTGAATGTAGGCTTCTTGCTCTAAGAACCATTCATGAGATCAATCTTGAGGATCAATTGCCTTAGCAAAACAAACATGGCAATTTTTGAATGCAAGCAGTTTGCTGATGTTCTTCCTGTAGATCAGTGTTTCTCAACCTTGGTAGCTTGAAGATGGGTGGACTTCAACTCCCAGAATCCCCCAGCCAGCAGTGTTGGCTGGGGGATTCTGGGAGTTGAAGTCCACTCATCTTCAAGCTTCCAAGGTTGAGAAACACTGCGGTAGATCATAATACTTCTTCCCATTGAAAACTCAAGGCAGTTAAAGATCAAAAGCAAAATAAAATAAAATATAAATGATTAATACATAGAAACAGCTATCATCAATCTATCTCCAAAGCACTTGCTGAAAAAGAAGATCTTGATTCCTGTCCTGAAAGAGGAAAGCATAGGTGACAAGTAAATACATTCTACAGTTTGGATCAACTAGGAAAAGCTCTTTTTTACATTCTGAATAAACAGTAACAGTAACAAAGTTGGAAGGGACCTTGGAGGTCATCTAGTCCAACTCCCTGCTCACACAGGAAACCGGTACTAAAGGATTCGAACTGCTGAACTGCTGACCTTTCTTGATCGACAAGCTCAGTGTCTTAGCCATTCAGCCACCTAGTCAGGATCTGAAATTTGTGGCATCATGAAGATGGTCTCTTCTGCTGACCTTAATGCCTAAATAGGCAATCCTTCAAGATGGTCAGGAGTATAACCACTTTGAGATTTAAAGATTCAAATCTTGGTATCATGCAAACTTTGAAGCTTGTGGACATATTCCAGAGATATGCTCCCTCCCACTTCTCAATAGAACACATTGCTGTAGGACAAGAACCCGTTGTAACTGTGACAGTGCCAAAATGAATGGGTGGATTGGGGATTGAGTTTCACTGCTGGTTCTGCCTGCTGAACATTGACATGGAAAAGCAACAAAGAAAGCAACCCCAAATTTCTACATCTTACTCCCCACCCCAAATTCTTTCTAGACTCTTGTCATGGATATATTAGTAAGCTGCGATGCATGCTAATTAGAAAGTTGGCTGTAACAAGAGTTCCTCTTGTGAATCCATTTAAAGACCAATTGTTTACTATCTTTTTCTGTAAGTATAAAATTTTAATTACAGGACTGACAGGAACTGTGTGTGATACAGTGCTCTACATTTATCACTGGGAGAGGACCAGTTGCGGGAGCTGTTTGACTTTGGAGGGATCCTGATGCGCCCGCAATGCTGAGCAGCAGGTGCCACATTATTATGTACAGAAAAGCAATTAGGAAGCATATTGGATGAATGGGAAGTGCATTAATATTAGCGAGTGCATTTGTCAGTGGTTTTGATGCGAGTCTCTCTCTTTTCTTTATGCAACATTAAGATTGTGCCTCTCATAAATTCTCCCCTTAAATTGCCATCTGTTCCCTTGTCATGCAGGAGCGAGGTGGAAAAAAAAGTTTTTTTCCTTGACAAAAACAAAAAACAACCCCCCTCCACAGGACGGGAAAAGAAAATCTTTTTTAAAACATTGAAAACGAGGGGGAGAGAGAGAAAGAGAAAGAAAGAAAAAGATGAAGGCTCCAGTACCAACTGGGAGAATTTTTTGATGTACAATTGAGGCATCACATATGCTAAGTAATTACCTTTAAATACAGAGTTAACTATCTGGATTCCTACTTCATCCTTTTCTACTCCCACTCAACTTTACAGTCTTTTAAACATGGTTTCTAAAATGCTCTGTGAAATCATTGGCAAAGTTAGCTGCAAAAGGAAAGGCCAGGTTTGGCTACTTTTCATCAGTGATTAATTAGACCTAATTTCTTTTGAGGTGAATTGGGTGTTTCTTGAAGACTGGCAGATTTTGGTACAGGATTTGAAAAAGGTTTGGTTGGGCTTCTAAGTAGAGTTCTTTTGGCATCTTTTATGAAGGAAGAAAAGCCTACACCTCTCAGATATAACCACAGGAATAATCATGTCTGAAAATTGTTATTGAAATATCTGTAAGATAATTTACAGAATTACAGAATAACAGAATTGGAAAGGATCTTGGAGATCTTCTAGTCCAACCCTTTGCTCAAGCAGGAGACCCTATACTACTCTTCACAAAAAGATGTCTAATCTCTTCTTAAAAACGTCCAGTGATGAAGCATCCACAACTTCTGAAGGCAAGCCATTCCACTGAATGTTCTTACTGAGAGGAAATTTCTCCTTATTTCTAGGCTAGATATCTCTCTGATAAGCTTCAATCTGTTACTTTTTGTCCTATCCTCAGTGCTTTGGAGAATAAATTGACCCTACTTCCTTTCTGTGACAGCCCCTCAAATTTTGGAAGAGTGCTATCATGTCACCCCTAGTCCTTTTTTTTGTTAGATTAGACATTTGGTTCTTACCACTCTTCATCGTGTGCTTTAGCTTCCAGTCCCCTAAGCATCTTTGTTGTTCTTCTCTGCACATTTTTTTTGGCTCATGGTGACCAAAATTGGACACAGTGTTCCAAGTGTGATCTTACCAGTGTAGTATAAAGCAATACTAACACTTCACATGATCTTGACACTATCCTTCTGTTGATGCAGCCTAGGACTCCTAATCCAATGTCCTACGATATTACCTGGGATAAATTGTGGTTCCAGATGGGAATTGGATTGCTAGGCATGAGGAAAAATAAATATGCCTTTTTTGTTCCGGGGGCAAAGGGGATACCTTTGGATCAATGAATCTAATGTCTCCCTACAGTCAACCCTAGAGCAACGTCTTTTAATTATTACCATTACTAGGATGAATATTGTATCAGATTTTGCCTAACCATTTTACAAAAGTTTTCTTACCCTGCAGTAGTTTCTTTCTGTTTTTCTACCTTTACTCTTAGTATAATTTAGAATTTCATTAGAATGTCTTCAGTGACCTTTTTGACTTTATTTGTTTTTGGAGGTGACAGAGATTGCTACTCCGCTATGGTGGTTTGGTTTGTCACACAGTTTTGACACAGTTTTGTCACTTAAGCACTTAAGGCTGAATATCCTTATTTCCTTTACAGTGTAGTGGAAGTATGGGAAGCCAAAGAGACTGAGGATAGTTGGAAAGATGATTCACACAAACACCTTGGCCACCTTTTAACTAAATTTGTAGAAAAACATCATCGCTTACAATTAACAAAGCTACTATATGCTTATAGCAAAGCTGCCTTGATTACTACTTGGGTAGAAAGGTGGAATGTAAATTGCATAAATAACTACAAAGAAAACTTAAATAATCGAAATGAATTTTCACTGTATGGAAAGGGATATGTCCTCTCCATATTTATTGCAATATTCCTTTGCTGAGATTCCACACCCCCAGACCTGAATTTACAGACATTTAGCTGTTATGCTTACTTTGCTCTTACAAACATTTTCCTTAATTCTTGTCTTTCTTAAACTAAAAAGACAAAAAAAGAAAAAGAAAGAAAAGTATAATAGCATGTAAGACAAAGTAGGAAGAGACAGAAAAAGAGGGCTTGAGGCACAGAATTGAATTTGGTTTGGATTAAAAAAATGGAAAAATGATGAAGGCATATAAATGATAAGTACAGCTAAGAAAGCAATCAGAAGGATCTTTTCTCTCTCCCATAATGCTAGGACCTTGGTCATTTAACCAAGCTCAAGGGTTATTACATTGGGAGACAGATTAGGACAGCTGTAGCCACTGGTGCTCTACTCTCGTTGTCCTCACAGATGGAGAACTTGCTGTCCCTTGGGCTGGAGGACCAATAATGGCATAATCGGTGATAGATAATTAGGTCACTGGCACAGCATGCTGCCTTTTTCAGTGCAGGGCAGCAACAGAGTTGGGATAGGATGCTAATAATCACACAATTCCTTCTTCACTCTCTGCTATGTTGTCTGGCTCTCCACCCCATACCCCTAACCTAAGCATTGGGGCCAATTGAATACCAGGGTTCTTCATACAGCTGATTGCTAAATTGTACAATTTCATGCTGAAAAATGTTGTGATGATTACCGTCTTGGATGGCTTTTAAATCAATTGAAACTCATGGTGGCAATGTAATCCTTCCAGTCTCAGAGTCTGTTTCCTTATTAACATTAGTTACTAAAAGAGGCACAAGTAGTGACAGCTAAGAGAGAATGACCAAGAGCACATAGAAATCAGTGATACATCTCTGGTTGGAAGAGGAATCTCAGAGAGGACCCATTGATGCATTCCAGAATGGAATGATCTGAGGTAATATAATGTAATGGGCTGTGAGAATAACCTTGAGGAAGAGGAGGGAGAAACTTCAGCCAAGGCAATGATCAGATAAATCACAATCCAAAGCAAGAATGTGATGTGTGAAAGCAACTCTGACTTAGCCCTCTGTATTTCTTTTAATGGGATGCGATGGCTCATTGGCTAAGACGCTGAGCTTGTCGATCGAAAGGTCAGCAGTTCAGCGGTTCAAATCCCTAGTGCCGCATAACAGGGTGAGCTTCCGTTACTTGTCCCAGCTTCTGCCAACCTAGCAGTTCGAAAGCACGTAAAAAATGCAAGTAGAAAAATAGGGACCACCTTTGGTGGGAAGGTAACAGCGTTCTGTGCGCCTTTGGCAATTAGTCATGCTGACCACATGACCACAGAGACATCTTCGTACAGCCCTGGCTCTTTGGCTTTGAAATGGAGATGAGCACCACCTCCTAGAGTCAGGAACGACTAGCACATATTTCCAAGGGGAAACTTTACCTTTACTATTTCTTTTTAGGATAAAGGCAAGGTGTGGAAAAGCATATTTTGACTTGCAAGATTCTATTACTGTAACCTTAAAATGAAAGTAGTTTTAGTATTTGTGGCTTTGGTGTTTGAGTCAGGACTACCACAAAGGGCTGACACTGCATCCGGATTAGGTTGCCCTCAGAGGTGGCAAAAGTAGGAGAGAAAAGAAAGAATTGGGTCTGTAACATTATGGAGAAGATGAATACAAGCACTTTTCAGAGTAGATGTTACTCATTTACTATTCTTTCATGAGAATTGGTGGTAAATTGATTCAATAAAGAAAAAAGAATCAAAAGGCAATCCCAAAGAAAATTAAAATGTCAATGATGTCCTCAAATACATGCCAAAATAAGAAAAACAGTTCTTAAATGACCCCAAACCTTCAAATCAATTTGCCTTATTAGAAGCAACAAATGTATCTCACTTGCTATCAAAAGGGTGTCTTCTAAAATGTTAGATATGTGTATTTATAATTTTTTGTTAATCTTATATCCCACCTTTTCAATAAGAGCTCAAGAGACCTTACATGGGGATTTTGTTGATTGATTGCTAGATCAATTTAATGGTTTTATTGGGCCGCCCAACTCAAACTAAGTGATACAACAGAAGCAAACAATAAACTAAAAAAAATTGTTAACCATAAAACATTACCACCATCACTCCATTTACAAAATATAAAATGTCAACAAAATGTGATAATTAAAGAACTAAAAGAATCCTCCTCCATTCAACTGGATCCAAACAGTGGAGGAAAAAGCTAGGACTTAATGGTATTTCTAAATGCACACAAAGTTGAGGTGTGTCATATATCAGCAGGCAGAACACACAAGCAGCCACAGAAAAGCATGCTTCCTAGGTCCCATAAGAAACATGTTTTTCCCACATGGGTTGGGCTGCCTCTTTTCAAAGCATCTGAACTCCTATCCTGCTTCCATACTCTCTGATAAATGGGGAGATAATGGTTTGCATACTAGCCTATAGAGGCTTCAGTCTTTGTGGTTGGTATATTACACTAAGTATACTAGCTTCACTGAAATTCATCTAAGATTCTCAAGAAGAGGAATGGGATTGTTGCTTAAGCATTATTGAACCGAAACACACAAAAAATTACTTCTACCAAAAGATGCAACTCCGGGCTGAATAAAATCTTTGTTTTCTTTCTTCTTCCATCTATGATTTTAAGGTGACTAAGGCAAATATCTAACAATATGATTGCCTGGCTTGTCGGCTATTTCTTTTGTAAATGACATTGCCTAATGTTTTTTTAATGGATCTTGTAAATAATTTATCCTTAAACCTTTGTTTAATGGATTTTTTTAAAATTCCAGAGTTTGATACCTAAAGAGCTGTGTCTAGCAATTCATGTTAGCACTCTGACCATTTCCTCTTCCAGTTTTAAATTAACAGCCAGCTGTTTATTCTTAATTGTAAGGGGGGGGAGTATTTACGTTGATAGCTAAACGCTGTTTGTGCAATGCACAATTTACAAAACACTACCAGTCCACACATCATTTCATGCTACATACATATTCATCTTTTAAAAGAACTGGCACAATAATCTGATTTGATGCACTTGCAGCAGGACTCTTCCATCTTCACTGGGACTGAAATATTTTAAGGGTAATGTTTTAGCCAAGACAATTCAGAATCTTAAATCTGATGGAGGAAGAACCTATGAAAGCTTATGTGGTTACAGTATAATCAGTTTGTTTAATCTTTATAATGCTATGAAACTCTTTATTACTTCCTCAGATTCTGGAGGCAGGGCATGGGGTGGAATAAAAAATTCAAAATGGTGACCACAATCGTATATTCCGTTTTTGTGTGTGTTACGACGCATGTTAAAGATCATGCAAATTATGGCTGCCATTTTAACTTCTTTACCTCTCTGCAGATATTCCTGGCTAGACACATGAATGAATATTTAATGTCTGATGTGTACAGCTGATTTTCTTCCAATGAATGAAGGACATTGGGTGGGAATTTTCCTCACACAAAGCATTGCATGAGAAAAAGGGAAAGGCAGAGGCAAATGCAGGAAACTAGGACATTGATGTAACAAATTGCTCCCTAACTGATTTACCAAGACTATGTAGAAGACTTTGGAGTCTTCTGACCCTGGAAAAACAAACAATTGCTTGAGTCAGTTGCAGGTAGGCACTGTATTTGCACTCCCATCCACTCTAAAGCACCTCTCCCAAACTGAATGCAAAGGAATGCAGATTTACAATTTACTCCATGATGTTTTGTGGACAAGAACTTGATTGCATAATAAATAAAATGATGATGGTAGATGTAGTAAATACATATATCATTCTAGATTTAGAACATGTGTAGATATTTATCAAGAATGACTTTCATGAAGACTAGAAATACTAAGGAAGTATAAATGCAAGCCCGGTGTATGGAATCCCTATCTCTATGCCAACCTCCAACCAGAGGTGGAATTCAGCCGGTTTGGACCAGTTTGGGTAATCCAGTAGCAGCGACTGCAGATGAGCCCACCTGCCCTGGTATACTGCCATCCTATTTAGCCACATTTTCGAGGCTGGGCGGATGTACGGAAGGTGCACATGCGAGCAAAGCGCATACATATGCGCATGCATATGAGGCTGGCCACATATGTGGAAGACGCGCATGAGCGGGGCAAACCAGTGGGAAGAATATTTGAAACTCACCGCTGCCTCCAACCATCCTACTTTCCTGTGCTACGCAGAGACATTTAGGGGAGAATTGTCTTTCCAGTCATTTGCATTCCTTCTGTAAGTGTTTTTCTTCAGATGGTAGGTTTAGATTGGGGGTGAAATCTACTTATCTTCCCTACCAGTTCAGAAGTGTGCACTCCATGTGCTCACGCTTGCTCTGTTCATGTGCGCGTGTGTATCATGTGCAATTTTGGACTCTGTGGATGCGCAGAGGGTCAAAAACAGGTAACTTCCTGGTTAATACCAGGAAGTAATGACGTCTGGGCAGGTGGGCAGAGCTTCGTGCTGCCACCGCTATCAGTTTGCTGAACCATGCGCCGCTGCTGTTACTGGTTCGCCTGAACTGGTGCAAACTGGTAGCATTTCACCCCTGGTTTAGATTAATGTTTTTCAGAGTTTGAAAAACACTGGATGGAATGCTCTCTTGTGCCTCTTATTTTCTGCAGACAGAAAACTAGCATTTCAGGGAAAAGACTAACAATTTGAAGTCTTTGGCCTGGTAATTCTTTCTATGGAGGGAATTTTACTTTTTTTTTTTTTAAAGTAAGAATCATTCCAGTTATACCTCTCATTTTTTGGGGGGGAGGGGAGGTAAATTCTTACCATTAAATTAGCATTTCCTTCACATACTGAAAGTTTTTCAGTTTGCTGCATCTCCCTTTTGTGCCACTAAGAAACTCAACTCTTTCTATAATATATCTCTTTAAATTGGTGTTATTTCTGCCCTGCTGGAATATATACTGTATACATTGGAAAGGGTGATGTGTTTGTACTTTGGGTTCCAGAGATTCACCATTGGGCAGGAGGGCAGTGGCAGCTATGTATCTGTAGGAGGGGAACCTGCCTCATCTCTCTTAACTCCATCTCTGCATCTCTGCAATGTCAGCTAAATCAATGTTTCTCAACCTTGGCAACTTTAAGACATGTGGATTTCATGATGGCTGGGGAATTCTGGGAGCTGAAGTGCACACATCTTGAATCTGCCAGCCTGAGAAGCAATGAACTAAATTATTCCTGTATAATGCAACTTTTATATATATATATATATATATATATATATATATATATATATATATATATATATATATATATATATATATGTGTGTGTGTGTGTGTGTGTGTGTGTGTGTGTGTGTGTGTGTGTGTGTGTGTATGTATGTATGTATGTATGTATGTATGTATGTATGTAGGTCTTTGGTTATTCGGGTCTTCTCCCACGTAAAATTGGAAGTGTCTTGGCGACGTTTCGACGAAGTCTCATTCGTCATCTTCAGGCTGGTGTTCTCGGCTTCGTGCTTCCAGGAGCAATGTGAGATCGCAGCTGTCTCTTCCTTTTAACTGCTAGTGGAGGTGTGAGCTGATTGGGTGGGAACTTGGCTGTGTTCTGATTGGGTGGAGGTGTGTTCTGATTGGTTAGGGGCTTGGCTGTGCTCTGATTGGCTGGGGTTGTGTTCTGTTTGGGTGGGGGCTTGGTTGTGCTCAGCTTAGTCTGAGTTGCAGGGGGATTTGAGCTGGTGAGCTGCGTTGTTGTTGTTTGGCTTCGTGTTTGTGGCCGTGCGAGCTCTTCATGGTGGGTGTCAGTCTGCTTCATATATGGATTGGAGGGGTTTAAAGTGGCTAATGATGCAGCTGCGGTCTGGCTTCTGGTCCTTGGTCGTGGCTCATTGTCAGTGTGGGTTTGAGTCTGCTTTCTGCGTGGATGTGTGGTGGTGACATCAGGTGTGGCACTCGTGAGTGTGGGTCTGGTGTCATTCGTCGTGTTAGGGACTCGTTTGTCAATAAGGGTGGGTTTCCAAATGGCTGGTAGGTGGGAGGTATCGTCTCGTTTGTTCATGCTGTGTGGGCGTTTTTCTATCTCAATGGCTTCTCTGATTATTCTGTTGTTAAAGTGTTCAGTTTTGGCGATAGTTCTGGTCTTTTTAAAGTCAATATCATGTCCTGTGGCTTTAAGGTGTTGGACCAGGGAAGAAGTTGGTTCCTCTTTTCTGACTGAGTTCTTGTGTTCTTCTATGCGTGCACTTATTCGTCTGTTGGTTTGTCCGATGTATGTGGTGGGGCAGGCGGTGCATGGGATTTCATATACTCCTTGATTTTCTAACTCAATTTTGTCTTTGGGGTTCCTTAGGATGGTGGATATTTTTCGGTTTGTGCAGAATGCTGTCTTGATGTTATGTTTGTGGAGGATTTTGCTTATTCTGTCTGTGGTGCCTTTTATGTATGGGAGGAGGGCCTTGCCGTTTTCTTGTTCTCTGTCTTGGATTTTAGTGGGGGTTTCTTTTTGGATTAGGTTGGTGATCTTATTTCTTTGGAATCCATTGGATGTGAGTACGTTAGTGAGGGTGTGTAGTTCGGTTTTTAGGTGTTGTTCGTCAGCTAAGCGTTTTGTTCTGGAAATGAGTGTCTTGGCTACAGAGTTGATCTGGGCAGGGTGGTGGTGTGAGAGTGCGTGCAGATAGCGGTTTGTGTGTGTTTTCTTCTGGTATATAGTGTGTCCTAGGGAGCCATTGGATTTTCTGTAGACTAAGACATCCAGGACTCTCACACCACCACCCTGCCCAGATCAACTCTGTAGCCAAGACACTCATTTCCAGAACAAAACGCTTAGCTGACGAACAACACCTAAAAACCGAACTACACACCCTCACTAACGTACTCACATCCAATGGATTCCAAAGAAATAAGATCACCAACCTAATCCAAAAAGAAACCCCCACTAAAATCCAAGACAGAGAACAAGAAAACGGCAAGGCCCTCCTCCCATACATAAAAGGCACCACAGACAGAATAAGCAAAATCCTCCACAAACATAACATCAAGACAGCATTCTGCACAAACCGAAAAATATCCACCATCCTAAGGAACCCCAAAGACAAAATTGAGTTAGAAAATCAAGGAGTATATGAAATCCCATGCACCGCCTGCCCCACCACATACATCGGACAAACCAACAGACGAATAAGTGCACGCATAGAAGAACACAAGAACTCAGTCAGAAAAGAGGAACCAACTTCTTCCCTGGTCCAACACCTTAAAGCCACAGGACATGATATTGACTTTAAAAAGACCAGAACTATCGCCAAAACTGAACACTTTAACAACAGAATAATCAGAGAAGCCATTGAGATAGAAAAACGCCCACACAGCATGAACAAACGAGACGATACCTCCCGCCTACCAGCCATTTGGAAACCCGCCCTTATTGACAAACGAGTCCCTAACACGACGAATGACACCAGACCCACACTCACGAGTGCCACACCTGATGTCACCACCACACATCCACGCAGAAAGCAGACTCAAACCCACACTGACAATGAGCCACGACCAAGGACCAGAAGCCAGACCGCAGCTGCATCATTAGCCACTTTAAACCCCTCCAATCCATATATGAAGCAGACTGACACCCACCATGAAGAGCTCGCACGGCCACAAACACGAAGCCAAACAACAACAACGCAGCTCACCAGCTCAAATCCCCCTGCAACTCAGACTAAGCTGAGCACAACCAAGCCCCCACCCAAACAGAACACAACCCCAGCCAATCAGAGCACAGCCAAGCCCCTAACCAATCAGAACACACCTCCACCCAATCAGAACACAGCCAAGTTCCCACCCAATCAGCTCATACCTCCACTAGCAGTTAAAAGGAAGAGACAGCTGCGATCTCACATTGCTCCTGGAAGCACGAAGCCGAGAACACCAGCCTGAAGATGACGAATGAGACTTCGTCGAAACGTCACCAAGACACTTCCAATTTTACGTGGGAGAAGACCCGAATAACCAAAGACCTACAAACAAACACCCGCGAAAACCTGAGAAAATATATAGAAGCAATGGACAAGCCTTTTTTAAAAAAGTGATTCAATTGTGTACAGCAGCTGTTGCATTCTTTGAAGGTTTGTTGTATGTCAGGATTTTTGTTAAATAAATACCCTGAACTCATAATATTCTCCTTACTGGTTCACTGAGCAGCAGAATAAGAGAGCAAGAGGGAATAGTCTCATAGGATTATATCCAGGGACAAAGAAGAGCATTTATTTCATTTCAGCAATCAAATGGCATAATTGTTGGTTGCTGTTTATTGACTTGAAGTATCAAGGGAGAAAGGAGTAATTCTGGAATAAATGCTTGAAAATCGCTAAGGACTAGATCCTTGTTTTCCTTTGCCAAAGTCAGAGGCTCAAATAGGTTTTTTATAGACCACATACATGTTGGCAGTTTTTAGGATGCCCTTAGCTGCTTCTCTGTTTACGTCCCTATTATTGTGACAAGTACTTGAAAGTGGAGAGAGATCCTTGGCTCAAAATTTCTCCTATGTCTTAGCTGGAAGTGCAACTAGCATGCTCTCTGTGGGAATAAGGTATTATTGGGGAGATTAAGAAATTCATCCTACCTTGTTTTGAAGCTGAAACTAAAAACCTTGGCACACAGAGAAAATTCAGTCAAATTGGGAGATGCTGTGCTTTCCATTCTGATTTAGAATTATCCTGGATGCTTTTAAGCAGTGTGAGGATTTAGATCTGTTATTTTATAGTCCTAGGAAGTAGCAAATTTTGGAAAATGTTGCCAAGAAAACTGCAGGTACTTGTCCATGTAAGTGCCAAGAATCAAGACTGATTCAAAGGCACATGCATGCAAAAAAATGGAGAGAGAGGGAGGGGGAGGGAGGGAGGGTGGGGGAGAGAGAGAATTGTACATTGATAAAATTCAATATTCAGTATATTGGATTTAGCTATGCTCCACCCTTCCACAGAGCAAACATAGGTGGGATTAACTCCAAAATTTACCCCATAGAGAGAGGGGTTTTCCCCCCTATCCAATTTCTTTTCAATGGGTGGGGTATTCTTTCATTAAAAGGCTGTTAAAAGAACTGAATGAGTGAGAGATA
Organism: Pantherophis guttatus; assembly: GCF_059756535.1. Lineage (NCBI taxonomy): Eukaryota > Metazoa > Chordata > Lepidosauria > Squamata > Colubridae > Pantherophis > Pantherophis guttatus. Next base: position 314,678,878 of record NC_142063.1, read on the forward strand.
CAAATGGTTATTATCATTATAGATTAACAAATTTGCTTAAAGGACATAAGCTTTTTTTTTAATCTGATGATGTGAGCTGCAGTTCATGAAAACATGTAGTATGCTTTTCAATAAAATTGTTAGTCTAAGAACATGCTACCAGACTCCTCCTGATTTTTGGTGACTGTAGACTCATCTAGTTCTCTTCCTACAAATATTTCTATTTTCCTATTGAGCTCTGTCTTCAGCTCTCTGCATCTGCACCTCCATAACTGTCTGGTTTGGCTCTACAACCAAATAAGACCGACACAGACTTCAACGGGTAATTAGAACTGCAGAAAAAACAATTGCTACCAACTTGCCTTCCATTAAGGACCTGTATGCTGCATGAGTCAAAAAGAGGGCTGTGAAAATATCTACAGACCTCTCGCATCCTGGACATAAATTATTTCAACTTCTACCCTCAAAATAAGGCTATAGGGCACTGCACACCAGAACAACTAGACACAAGGACAGTTTTTCCCCAAATGTCATCACTCTGCTCAACAACTAATTCCCACAACACTGTCAAATTATTACTAAGACTGTATTACTATTATTCTTCTCTTCCTTACTAGTATCTATCTCTTCCCACTTATTACTATAACCATGTCGCTTGTATCTTTCAATTTATATTGTTTTTATTTGTTTCCTAGTATGATTTTATAGCTTATTAGTAACCTTGACTATCACTAAGTGTTGTATCTTTTTATTCTTGATGAATGTATTTTATTCTCCTTATGTACACTGAGAACATATACATCAAAGACAAATTCCTTGTGTGTCCAATCACACTTGGCCAATAAAGAATTCTATTCTATTCTATTCTATTCTATTCTATTCTATTCTATTCTATTCTATTCTATTCTATTCTATTCTCTCTTTCTCACACCTCGTTTCCATCCAGTTTCTATCCATCCTGCTATTTTTGAGCCTGATTCTGTTCTTTTTTTTAGGGGTTGCCTTCTGAAAAGCATGCTTACATACAAACACACTATTGTGTTTGTGGGGGAGGAAGATTGCTTTTTTCTTTAATTGTTGTTGCCAACTACCTTGTTTTCCCCAAAATAAGACATCCCCTGATAATAAGCCCAGTTGTGCTTTTGAGCACACAGCATAAGGCCAAGCAAGTGCTTATTTCAGGGTTCAAAAAAATATAAGACAGGGTCTTATTTTTGGGGAAACACGGTAATATTAAGCTTTGGATATGGCTCTAAAGCAGAGGTTATGGCTGTTACCTTTTAGTTTTAGTGATGTTGGCTTGAACAGTATAGGATCAAGTGGATTTTACACTGGGTGTACCTCCCACTCTCTACTTTTGCAAGCAGGGAGAAAGTAAATCTTCAGTCATTTGAGGTAAAATTTGATCTCATGGAAAGAAGATTGAAAATCTCCCCCATAAAAAATCATAAGTAAAAATGGCTGACATGATGAAACTTATAAAATCTGTGTACTATGAATAAAGTAAATATGTCCCTTCTCCTAAAACTAGGATTTGGAGACAACCAATTAATGTAATTGCCAATATCACCATGATACCTTCCATTCTTCTGAGGTCTGTAAAAGGAGGACCCAGATTGTTGGGGGCAATACACTGACTCTGTAAATCGCTTAGGGCTGTATGAGCACTATGAAGCGGTATGTAAATCTAAGTGATATTGCTATTGCTATACACAAACTGTTCATCTTCACACAATCATATTGTCTATGGCATTTACTGCCACAAATTGGCTTTAACTATATTTTTAAAGTGGGGGTGGGGCTGGGAGAAAAGCAATATGTAAATAGCATTTGAGGCTTTTTGCAACCTGAGAAAACTTATCATTTCTAGCACCAGTAAAATACACATTACTTGGCAGGACTGACAGAAATTGAAGGGAATTTGGTGATTGTTGTTATATCACAAGAGAGTTTATCATGTCAACATGGGTGCAGATGCTTTACCCTGTATTTATGTCAAGCTGACCAATAGAACCTGGAGGATATTGTTTCTTCCATCACAATGTGCATCTTGTATTAAATGGGATAATTTCCAAGCCAATGTAGTGAGCAGTCGGCACAGTACAGTATCTCGATTATTTTTGATCTCTCTCCCTCCCCTCTCCTTAAGCAGCGGTGTAGTCCAATAATATTCCTCCATCCATTTCCCTTGACTAGCCTCCCTACCAAGCTTAGTAGTCACACATTGTTTGTGTAATTATAAAATCAAAAGTGAAGATTCAGCTTCCCAGCTGTGCAGTAGTATAACAACGAAGGGGGGGAGAGAAATATCAATACAAGAATGAAAAAGGAATGAAAGAAAGAAGGGAGGGAAGGGGAAAAAAACAAACAAACAAGTAAGCAGGTATACCAAACTCTGCCTTTAATTGGAGCACAGCAAAATATTTCAAGTTAACTATGATCCACTGCTGAAAATGCCTTATTCTTGTTATAGTGCTATATAGTGTTGCACTAGTTTTACCTGTAGGGCAGATAAACTCAATCCCATCTCTTCTTCCTCAAGTTGGCCTCTGGGAAACTCATACAGAGGGCTTAAAGGTGATTGCTGTCCCCTGGTATTGCTTCCTGGCAGGGCAAGGTACACTATCATGACTGATGTAGTGTTGAACGCTTACTCTTGCTTCAGATTTGCTCCATTTGTGAAAGAAGTGTTCAAAATGCACTAGATGGAAAAAGGGAAAAACCCCCCCTTGGAGTTGTAAATATAAGTGGATCAACTTCCCCTGGTGATCCTGTACTGTTATTTATTTTTTTCTTTGTATTCTTCAAAAAAGGTACTTGCCTAGGCTAAGAGAGATAGAAGGTCTCTTCTTCTCTCACCTCTTTATTTTTTGAAGGATCACTGGAGTGCGCTATAGTTAAGCAATTGCAGATCATTATATGGCCTCACTCAATATTCAGGTAAAGAATTACTGTGGGTAGATGAGGAAGCTTTTCTAGAGGGTTTTTTAAAAAGGGAGGAAACAAGCAAGATAAGGCGATCTTCCTTCCATCCCCAAAACGATTTGTAAAATGTTTTTATTTCCTGAAAGGAAATGGGGGGGGGAGCAGAGAGTGGGTGAGGAACCCTTTAAAACTCTTTTTTCTCAGCCTTAGTTTTTTCACCTGTAACATGGGAGATAAGATTTCCTGATAAATTTGTTATGGGATTTACACCTAACAGATGAAAATTAAGTATTTCACACAAGCAAAGATACTGAACATTAGGTTCCAGATTTGACAGGATGATAATTATATGATGTAATATGTAATATTTTTGTATGCTTTGTTAGGCAACTTTGTCAGAAAACCTCCTCCTCCCCCTATAATACAGATAGGGAACAGAGGCTAAGAGGGAATTTTTTTACTAACAGTTAAGGAAGGACAAGTGGATACAGAAGTTGTTCTGAAAAAAAAAGATTCAGTTTGCACTTTGCAGCTCTTACATTTGGAAGTCAGATGTATTTGGAGCACTTTCCTTTGAGAAAAGAATACGATATCTAGGACTGTTCAGTATACCCAACTGAAGAACAAAGGACATCACAGAGGAGTTATATATATATAAATTATGCAGAGGGTGGAGAAGGTCAATAGGGAACTACTAGGTAATCCAATAAAACTGAATGATAGAAGATTCAGGACAAGAAAAAGGAATTTTGTCATAGTCTGCTGATTTTATCAACACAACATTCTGGACATCTTTTTTTTTAAAAAAATCAAATGTTCACTCCACTGAGACAACAATTTCTCCAGAATTTGGCACATCACTACCTCATAGTTCTCTAGTTTCATGCAATTCTGCTTGAAAAACTACATCTATAGTTTCTTTGGCATCTATGGCTATTGCTGGTAAAACAAGTTCCAAATATTGCACTCTGCACGCTTATCTTACTTCATTAACTGAATGACTACATTCAGTTGGGTTGTAAAAACTGTTTAGAATAAAATATTAATATTTTAAAGAAATTATTATAAAATATCAAGTTCTGCACAATGAAGTTCTCATAACACATTTTACTTGAGCAAATTGTCAGAGAAATTTTGCATACAAAGCAAATTCTATGCTTCTCGTGCAAACATGCAAACTTGAACTGTATTTTGTTCTGCTTCACAATTAGGTACTTAGTGATGAAAGTATTCGCTACAAAGATGTGGATCTCTTGCTTCCTTTTTGTCCTTGCTCTGTGCATCTTAATCCTATAGATCAAGTTACAAGGGCTGTACTTAACTGCTGATGTGTCTTTCCACCCATTCAAATGTGACAAATGATTAACAACCTTTTGTGAGCAGTGTCAAATTTTGTTTTGTTCAGTTTCCAACAGCTGTTTAAATGTTAATGTTTATGGATTCCAATAGAAATAACAACAGTATCAATAGTAATAAGCTATTACATACTATATATATGCCACCTGATTCCCAATGACTCTCAGTGGTTTACAAATAAAACATTAAATACAAGAGACAAAAATGGAGATTAATTTTATTTAAATGAATTAATTTATTGGATCCTTTTAATTTGAGATTATATGATTAATTGGTTTTGCACTTTTGGTGATTTTCAATGGATTGGTTGTTATTAGAATTTTGGAATATTTTGTAATTTTATTATGAAAAATATGTATTCACAGATTGTTTTCAACATTCTGATATTTTAATTGTTTGGAAAAAGTGGTTGTTATCTACCTTTTGGAAAAGCACATTATAAGTGTGATCAACATCAGAATGTGTGGGTCTGTTATTTCTGGCCAATCTTAATTTTCTAAGGTTTAGGAGTAAAACACAAAACAGTTAAACTTTATTTCTTTGTGTGTGGGGAGGTTGCCTTTGTAGGCTTTTTAATTGCAAAAAATTCAATTCCCCAAAAAGATTTTTGGTTTTGTCATCATGTTTCACAGGAATGATCTAGATTTGCTCAGGGTATGGGTGTGTGTGTGTGTGTGTGTGTGTGTGTGTGTGTGTGTGTGTTGGGGACAGAAAAATAGTCTAGGCCACATCTTAGTCTCTGCCCAAAACTGTGATATAAATATTTCCTGTTCAGCTTGGTACTTCCTCTAATCAGTGATTCTCTTCACTGGCTCTTGCTTGATTTTTGGCTTTGAGACCCTGATTGCCTGTTGGGGGACCTCCGAATCAGCCTTTTTCACACTTTGGCTCCTATCTGATGGCAGCCTCTGGCTCTAGTTCCTACAATGATTAAGAGGATTTCATCACATTATTTGACACTTGGATTCCTCTATTGGCTGACAGCAATGAGAACAGTCAAGCATGTTTGATGTGATGACATTACAAATGCTGTTAGAGTGGACAGAAGTTCGTTAAGAAAGAGGGAAGACAGTAATGCACATTGCTGGCAATTCTGTAGCTCTCATCAGACATTATTATACTGTTACATTACTGTACATTAAAAAAGAATCTGTGTTGATTCAGCACTTATCAAACTCGTTGCTTATTTCATGCTAAAATACTTTGACCAGGTTCACTGAGTCTTCACCAGTTTAGCTCACCAAACCTATGGTATTTTTAATAATGATAATTGTTGAAATTGAGCTCATTGTTTTTCAAACTTGGCAACTTTAAGATGTGTGGAGTTCAACTCCCAGAGAAAGTCACAGATTGTCCTTCTAAGTTGTTCCTGCTCCTGCTTCTTATTTTGTCAAGAAGCTTGACTATGGAGTATGAGATCCCAGAGATCTCATACTCCATAGCATATGCCTACCTGAAGCACACCCACCAACCATACTCTGTAGTGCACACATCCATGCAGCAATAACATCCTGCTGCACTCTGTAGCAACCAGTGTTTGCTCCACCAAGCTTGTGCCATGGTAGCCACTCCTCCATCCAGCCACACTCTATAACACTCACCCATCCTCCAGAGTGCTTGTGAGCCATCTGGGACTTGTGACTTCATGCTGCCCTCAATGAATTTGCTTCTTGGAAGCTGGCAGGAAGTTGCAAGAAGGTTCTCTCTTGACAACCCATGATCCTTGATTAACAACGGCAATAGGGACTGCTGAGATTGCTGTTGCTTGATGATGTGGTCATGTGACATCAGATTTTATGGCTGTTCAGTTTAGCAATGGAAATGATGGTCCCATCATTAAGTGAGAACTACCAGTAGTAATTATGGCTAGTGGCTATATAGTTATATATATTATTCCACTGGTAGCATTTTTTCATGTCTCAGGATGGTTCCTTCCTATAACCATTTACCTTGGCCCTTTGAATTAGAGCTACCAAGGGCTGAACTCATTTCATTGGTGGCTATGTTAAGAGAGTAGAAATGCAATTTGCAGTGAGACCATATAAGATGTTGCAATACTGTATATACAGCCTAACAGAAAGATGAGAAAATATATGACCCAGCTACAAAGCAATTTAAATTCCCACAACTAGCTGGTGCTCAGCAGTGTATGTCCATGATTTTTCATTTCTATGATCTCTTGTGAGATTTCTTAAAAGATTACCAAAATCTCATGAGATCTCTCTAAAACCCCACAAGTAGTCAGTGGTCTTGCATGAATTCCTATGAGATTACTTATTTCACATGGTGATTTCCTTACAGTATGTGAATCATATAGGAGATTTCCTGAAATGTACAGATGAAATTGTCACAATTTTGTGAGATTCAGTTTATGTGTTTATTTGTTGTTGATGTTCTGTAGTTTAGAAGAGATTGCCAACCCAGTGTATAATATTTGTGATGTAATACAAGCTGCTTTTCTCTTTTTTCTCTGCTCGCTTCATCTTTTTTCCTCTCTCTCACACGCACATATTATGTATATTTGTATATACACTCTCACATCTCTCCTTGAATTTAGTCTACAATTTAAATTTTCTTCTAATATAAAATATTCTTCTAATATAAAATATATTTTTTTAGAACAGAAGTATTTCTTTTTATAAACAACTGTTTTTTTCCTTTTAATTCTCATAAGCACCAAATCCTGAAAACTAAAATCAGATTATTTTTAGTTTAGATCATTGCAACAGGCTAAAATTTGATAATAGATAAAAGGAGTCATGGGCAGATGTTAAAATACTCACTCAGCAGTGTTTATTTATCTCCTGGTGCCTGGCATATTTCTGTGACATGCAAGAAACGCCCTTTACAAAGGATTATAAAAATGAGGCATTGAGCCCACAAGTCATAGCAACCAAACGCAAGCTTCCAATTACATGAAAAATGACCATAATAATCTCTTGCTGCAATTGCTATCTGTTGGCAATAAGCTTGATCAGTTTGCAAGACATTTCCAAAGAGTCACTGTATTAAATAAACACTTTAAAAAAGAAAAAGAAAAGAAACTGTCCATTTTTTTTGATGAACAAGCCTGCAGTCACTTAAAAAAAAATATGAATGCGGTCACTTAAAAAAATGGTGTCCTGAAGGGAAGCTTACTAATGTGTGTAAAGTAGCTATTATGAAAATGTTTAGCCTTTTGAATGCATTTCAGACAGTGGTTGCTGTGCCAAAGTTTGCAGCCAAAAATTCTCTAAGCAGATTTGTCAGAGGCTGAAACCATAATCTGTCAAACAGACATTGGCATAGAGATTAAAGATCAAGAGACTTATATAGGTTTTGTTACCATATGGCAAGATTGAGTGAATTTTGTGTTGTTTTGCTAATTTTTTAATAAGTGCATTTTATATTGGCAGTATCTCTGCTATTTAAAGCTGGGGTTTTTCTTTCACCTTCTCTGAAGCCCTGGAATTTCCTATCTCACACACAATGGGAAATAACAGAATGACTGTAGCTGTTTCATCCTCTTCATTCTGTTGTAATGGTTAGAGCAGCAATCCAAAATGTCATACCAGCATAAACACCCTTCGCAGAAGCTCTCCAAAGGGAAAAAATGAATGACAGGTTGATTTTTAAAATTGTAAAATCATTTTACAGTATGCTTTATCTTGAATTTTCTTATCTATTCCAATGGTGTTGTTTTTGTAGAATAGGAGTGAGCAAAGGTTTTGTGACTGGGCATTGCATTATGCCTGTGGGCAGCTATGATTTTTATATATTCTTGATAATTGGTGGCACCTTAGGACTAATATACACATTTCCCCAATCCTGTTTCTTCAAATTACCTCTCCTTCCATATTCTTTCTCTTAATCCACTTCATTACAGATCCACGATATAACACCCAGGTTCTCAGATGCAGATCTGCTGATGAATTTACAATTCAGCTAACAATCATTGGGAGACATCATAGGAACACCATACTTTAATTCAACAACTTGCTGGAGAGTGCTTATGAACAATTTGCAGCATTTTCCCAGCACTTCTTTTACGAATTTTACAACTGGTCACTCAGCTGCCAAATAACATCATTTGGAAAGAAGCATAACATAGATGCAGGAAAGCAGCTGTTGCAGACTAAGTTCAGAAGTACAGCAGATGAAGATTTGGTCTCAAATGGACACTTTCTCGGTCTGCCACCTGAAACAGCTCCATCATTCTACCTAAGGGTAAGGCCAGCTTGATGGTGAATGAGTGAACACCATACACTTGACCATCAACTTAGGGTATATACTCAGTAGTTCGATTGAATCTTATTATTTGGTCTTTGAAGTCAGGAGCGCACAAGTCAAGTCAGTCCCATTAATTTTAATGGGAGAATTAATGTGTTTAACCATCTCACATTGTAATCAGTTCAACTCTAATATGCTTGGCTTTGACTAGATCATGCTGTTTAAGTAACAGGCTGTCTTTTCTCTGACTCTGAAAAGCATTCTGATCTGGGCTTAAAAATGCAACAGTCCTTTTATCCATGCAGTGCCTTATCACCCAGGTGTCAATGGCAGAAATAGATCTCTTAATTGTAATTTAAACTCTTCCTGCCTAAGGGCTTACCATCAAATGTTGTGATGTGTGTGGGTCCTGTTTGCACTGGAGAAAGAAAAGGATGGTAATTTTCTTCAGTGATGAGAAACCTTGGCTTCTCCTGGGAAGCAAATATCCCATTATGGACTTATTAGGTAAGTTCTTGATTAGATCCATTACTGATTAACAGTTTGTGAGAAGGGAAAGAAAGATGCTGTGTTTTAGCTTTGTGTGACATTGTGTAGTTCAAATGCTGACAAGAAAACACAAATCTAACCAGAGCCAGGAATTTCTTTGTTTGATTCTTTAGACGCTCGGTTAATCCCCATTGATTCTTTTTCCTCTGTGAATTAAAAAAAAAAAACATGAAGAATTAAAAGTTTGCACAATTATGGGAGATACTGGGGAGCATTCTCACATGGACAAAATTTGAAAGGAACTTCATTCTGTCACTCCAAGCTTACGGGTGCATATAGGTCAAGACCAAGGGTTCCTGCAAAAAAAAAAAAAAAAAAGGAATTGTATCACATTGAAAAGCAATTCTCTCACTTAATTGCTGCTTCACCCTGTGCATGCACAAGAGGGCAGAACTATGACAAGCGTGGACAAGCGTGGCTTTTTAGCTTTTCTTCACTTTGAAGAGACACAATGATACCGTTTTATTCACTCCCTTCTCCGCATGATACAACTGTCTCTTTTATTGAGGGCATCATTTTGGGGACTAGGAGTAAGCAAAAGCAAAAATACCTTCTGATTCTCAATTGAAGCAATAGATATAACAAATGTCCCCTTTACATACCTTGCAGTTGTACTGTTGAAATCAAGAGGGTTTGAAAAACAGGAATGGATATTATTGTTGTTTGTTGTTGTTGTTGTTGTTGTTGTTGTGCATGAAGGTTATGTGAGCAAATGCCTGAGCTCAGAATTCTTTAATGGTAGAAATAGAGCAGATGTCAAGGTACTGTGTTAAGAGCTTGAAAACTATCTGTAATGTGAATATAAAACTTTTACAAACATTCTCTCAGGCATCTTAACTCAAATGTTAAAAGGGATAATTCAAAGAAGTACTAAGAATCCATCTCATGAATCCAGGGCTAAGGTAAGTATTTTGAACTGGAGCTGTTATTACTGATATTTTTTTTTAATTCCAATGCTAGATTAATGTAAAATAAAGTCTTCTTCAAGCCACGCTTATCTTCTTGTATCTTTATGCATGCATCTATGTCATTTTCTTGGCAACAATACAGTGGTGGGCAACAAACTACCTTAATAGTTTGGAGCCTGATTTACTGAACTTTAAAAAGTCCCTTAAAAGATTTTCCCCATGCACTTTAAACTGGAAAACCTATTCTTTTCAGTTTCTGTACCAAGATTGTTTTAAATAATGGTAGTGTTGTGGCTACATAAAGTTTCTAAAATTGATGCCTCTCCAAATCAGGTCCCTGGTGAGGAAATCAAAGTGGGCAAATGCAAAATATAGCTTTGTGCTGATCTAAGCAAGCTCCACCTTTTTTGTACACACATCATGATGCCACATGCAAGTACAAAAGAGCTTGTGATTTTTTATTCTTTTAATGACTCCATAACCCCTTACATCTGGGTGGAGTCAGGGCAACTGAATGGAGCTGAGTGTTACTCAGATGCCCTTCCTGTCGCCAATGCAGAGAGAGACTCATCGAGCCCAGATCTGCTGCTACCTAGGATCGAACTCACAGCCTCCCGAAAGAGCTTGTGATGCACCGGGTTAATGTTTCTTTCAATATTTGGAAAAAATGCAGGATCTGGTAAAATGCCTTTGTACAGATTTGTTCATATTATGTTGTATTTTTTTTTTACTGTGCTTTATGTATCAGCACATGCCAAATATGACTGCTGGTCAACTGCTACAATTGCCTTCTTCTGGGATTCACCCCCCCCCCATTTCTCAGTCTAGTCTATGGTTTGGAGATTTCTTTTTGCTATCCCATTCAGGTAATAATGCAATTCCACCTGACATAACTTTCTAAGATCATTTTGGTGCTGGTCACCTAGCTAGGCATTTCGTTGAGCTGCTTGCGAGTGCTGATGTGAATTGGATTGTGTGCTGACTCCCTTGGCTGTGCCAAATGATGTTCTGTTGTGCTTTTTAAGAACACTAGTTTAATATGAGAATGGAGGCTAAGGTGTTTAAAGTGGGAAGGAATTCTGGAATAAATGTCATTTTTTTTCCTGTGGACTGCAATATTCCCCTAGTATTATATGGGGAATAATAATACAAGCCTACTTTACAGTTGTTGGAAGGATTTCATCTTTCTTGGCAAAACACAGATCTGCCCACTCCCCTGTATACTTGGATAGATATGGCTGCTATGATGTTCTTTGTCTCTGAAAAGCCTGTTAGAAACTCAGCTGCCAGAACAATAATTATGGAAAGTTTTGTTTTGACTAAAGACAAGATTTTTTTGAATCATTTATCAGCCTATTTACCTGTTAGATCAGTGTTTCTCATACTTGGCAGTTTTAACTTGTGTGGACATCAACCCCCAGAATTGCCAGAGATTGAAGTCCTCACATCTTAAAGTTGCTAAGGTTGAGAAGGCTGCATTAATATAGGGACAGAATAAAGATCACCTGAAATTCTAGTACCGTTTTACAATGCCTTAGTAAGATTACACTTGGAATACTGTATCCAGTTCTGATCACCACTACCACCAAAGAAGATATTGAGACTCTGAAAGAATGCAGAGAAGAGCAACAAGAATGATTAGGGGACTTCATAAAACATACAAAGAATGGTTGAAGGAATAAAGTATATCTAGTACCCTGTTTTCCCCAAAATAAGACATCCCTTGATAATAAGCCCAATCAGGCTTTTGAGTGTATTGCAATAAGGCCAAGTGCCTTTTTCAGGGTTCAAAAAAATATACAGTAAGACAGGGTCTTATTTTTGGGAAAACACGGTAGAATGAAAAGAAGGATTAGGGGAGACATGATAGCAGTGTTTCAATATTTGAAGGGCTCCTACAAAGACGAGGAGGTCAATTTATTTGGGACCTTGGAGTGCTAGTGGACGATCACTTAAATATGAGCCAGCAGTGTGCGCAGGAGCCAAAAGAGCTCATACAATCCTTGGTTGTATAAAGAGAGGCATAGAATCAAAATCACATGAAGTAACACTTTATAAAGCCTTAGTAAGACCATACCTGGAGTACTGCATCCAGTTTTGATCACCACATTACAAAAAAGATGTTGAGACTTTGGAAAAAGTGCAGAGAGTACAAGTCGGATGATTAAAGGCTTGGAGACTAAAACATATGAAGAATGGTTGCAGGAACTGGGCATGGCTAGTCTAGAGATAAGAAGGACTACGGGTGACATGATAGCAGTATTCCAGTATTTGAGAGGCTGCCACAAAGAAGAAGGGGTCAACTTATTTTCCAAAGCACCAGAAGGTAAGGCAAGAAACAATGGATGGAAACTAATCAAGGAGAGTAGCAACCTGGAATTAAGGAGAAACTTCCTAACAGTGAGAACAATTAAACAGTGAAACAGCTTGCTTTCAGGAGCTGTGGGTGCTTCATTACCGGAGGTTTTTAAGAAGAAATTGGACAGTCACTTGTCTCAAATTGTATAGGGTCTCCTGCTTGAGCAGGGGGTTGGACTAGAAGACTTCCAAGGTTCCTTCCAGTTCTATTCTGATGGGGGAGGGAGCAGGGAGGTTGCAGATGTGAAGAGTGGGTTTTGCACAGGGTAGGACCGAACATTTACACACATCTTTTTGCTACCATGTCATGTAATAAATGCAAGAACACACAGTCCATCCAGGAAGAATGCCTTTAAAAGTCTCTTCTTTGAGGAAAAAAAATTTTTTTTTTCCATAAAACTGTGTGAGAGTTGAGAAAACAAAATATATTTTTCTTTGGAAAGCCCAAAATGTAATAGGAATGGATAGGTGAAGAGGAACTAAATTTTAATTCAGAACTGCATCTAATTCAAGTCCACGTCATTTTTTTTTTTTTTGCTTGTTTTGCATGTTTTACATTTCCATTGCCATTTCCCATACATTTTATTACATTTCAGCTTTCCTAGGCTTGGACATATTTGGGGACACTTGAGGCAACCAGTCTCCATTTCACTCAATTAAATTGAGCTGCTTCTGCAATTTCAGCAAGTGCCCTCACAATTCTGAAAATAGTGCTGCCTCTATTACATTAGAAATGTGGTTTTTAAAAGAAAAAAAATCTGATTTGTCAGGAACATTATTTTTACATCTGTACGATTTCATTCTGTTTCTGTTTTCCCTTACATTGTGTACAACACAGCATTCACAAAATATAGCACCCTCCACCCCCCAAAAATTCTGTCATAGAAACATTTACACTTAACAAATGAAGTGTGTTGGTCTTTTCCTTTTCCTTTGTAGATCTCTAGAATATTATGAGGTAACATAAATATATATCCTGTCATTGTCCTTTTCCAAGACACAATTTTAGTCCATTAGAAGATTGTTGGTTAGCGATAGATACTTCAGTTATTTCTACATTGTTATCCTAATGAGCTTGGATTATTCGGCATTCAGTCTCCAAAATTAAATTAATTTTTATCAAGGTAATAATAGACAATCTTGTAATAATACTTTAAGGAGAGGTAGGGGCTGGATTTTTTTTTTTTTTTTTACTATTCCACATTGGAGAATAGATATTTTATAGAAGAGATCCTTGATACCTTTTCCCTTTTCTTTCCATCTTTTTTTTTAAACTGCTAAAAATAAAGAAAATAGTTTCCCTTATTATTCTTGGTTTGCCACACAACCTCATAACTTTCCTCCACATTCATCTTCTTGAGCTCAAACTGTCCGGGGTATTTTAGGAAAAATCAATATGCATTGGAATCTAATATTGCTTTCCATTGGGAGCTGGAGCAGGCCAATTATTTAGCGTATGGTACTGATTTAATGAAATGCTATGGTTGTGAATATGACTATATCTTAGCTAGAAAACCAAGCTCTGCTGTTTTCACACTACTTACTCATTTTCTATAAAGCTACATGGTGATATATTGAATTAAAACTTGTACTTGAAATCTACCTTCTCTTTCCCAAATAATGTAGCCAGGGAGCTAGAATCTAGAATGATAGGTGACACCTTCTTATTTATTTATCTATCAAATTTCAAGGCTGCTTTTTTTTAAAAAAAAGAAGAAGAAGACGAAGAAAGCTGACAGCTTCTGAATGTTTACCCAATCTCATTTTTTAAAAGAAAATATTTTCATGAGCCCTCAAACAGCTTTGTACTCTTTCTTCTTCCAGTGTAGGACTTATAATTAGATTGGGCATGTGCTTTATAGCTGATTCTGTTGATATTCATCCCCAGCATTAGAAGTAGAAAATCTTTGTGGTCAGGAGCCACACCTAACATTTTTGATGGGACTGAGAATCAATATATTTATGAACAGGTCTTCATGTTAAGAGTCTGTAGAGATTCTCAGTCATCCAGGTCATGGTTGTCCCAAATGTGCTTTTTCAGGAGGCAACTGGACTTTCTTGTTTTTTGTTTTGAAGACATTTTGCTTCTCATCCAAGAAGTTTCCTTAGTTCTGACAGGATAGTGGGGAATGGAAGGATTTATATTCCTTGCAGACAGCTGGTCGTTAGCATCCTATTAGAGCAGGGGTGTCAAACTCATGTCGTCATGTCGTTGTCACATGACGTATTGGGACTTTTTCCCCCTTCACTAAACCTGGTGTGGGCATGGCCAGCGCACGACGCATCCAACCCCTGGGCCGGGAGTTTGACAGCCCTGTTTAAGAGGGTCGTTGAAGCACTTGGAGGTTTATCTGTGTCCTCAGGGTCACTTGAATAGTGCTACTGGTTCCTGTAGTCTGCAATTTTTCTCTGGAAATCCATTCCTACTTCCATACCATTCAAAGGGTGTTCATCTCAAATTGTATAGCTAAAAGTCTGTAGAGATTCTCAGTCATCCAGGTCATGGTTGTCCCAAAGGTGCTTTTTCAGGAGGCAACTGGACTTCCTTGTTTTTTGTTTTGAAGACGTTTCGCTTCTCATCCGCGAAGCTTCTTCAGCTCTAATAGGTACTGGGAAGCACATAGGCAGTAAATTGTAATCCTTGAAAATCATTCATCGTAGCCATATCTAGCGACTCTTTATTCAATTTGTTATTAAAGTCATTAAAATCTAGTATGTCCAGAATGTGACTGGATAAGAAAAGCAAAAATATGCAAGGAATGTTTTGGTTTGCAAGTTTGTTGCAGTAGTCTCCTACAGTATATGTAGAACACCTTTTGAACACTTCAGGCCTCCCTTTGAATGATGCCTCTTGTGTGTGTGGGTCCAGGTGCAATTTTCCCCTTGTATCCCTACACCTCTAAAAATAATAATCTGTTGGCTGGAGGATATTAAAGGATGCTTTCTTTCTTCAAATGGTCAACTGGGCTGCATGAAAAGTGGCTTAATGGGCTATTGTGATCAAGGCGTGTGGTGGGGCAGTTGTTAGAATGCAGTATTGCAGATTAATTCTGCTGACTGCTAACTGTCAGCAGTTTGGCAGTTCAATTCTCACTGCCTCAAGGTTGACACAGCCTTCCATCTTTCCGAGGTTGGTAAAATGAGGACCATGATTTTTAGGTGCAATATGCTGACTCTGTAAACTGCTTACAGAGGACTGTAAAACACTGTGAAGCAGTATATAAGTCTAAGTGCTATTGCTATTGTGAATCAGCCAATGATGGGTTGTCCATTGTTCCTTTAAACTTTACCCAGTCAAGATGAACAACACAAAAGCTAAAGTATGCAGTATTGCTGTCACAGGTCTGGCATATTGCAGATGGGATGTTGTGCCCCTCAAATTTCTAGACATCATGTCCCAAGGCCAGGAGTTCTAGGAATTGTAGTCTGAATGTATCAGTCCTCCAGAGGCATTGAAACTACAATTTCCACAACTCCTTAAGTAATTGGGAAAAACTGAGCACAACAATATATCCCACACATATCCTCTTCAGATTTGTGACTTTCTCAGGGAGGCCTACTAATTCTTACTTAGATCCGGATACAATCCTTAATTTGCAGAATGATTCTATATTTCTTAGATTTCCCTAGATTTCCTCCTTTGCGAATGGCAGCAGAGAAAAAATAGAGTGGAGGACTGAAGTTACTTTTTTTTTTCTTTCCAAGTGCAAACCAACTCTGCATGTTAATGTGGCATTGGAACAAATAATTAATTTTTTGTATTTGCATATCTGATGACATTATGTTCATAAAAAGGACCAAAGAAGGTATTATCTTAACAAGGACTTTTGTTTTATCGTATGTGCAATATGGATAAACACATGCACAAAACCTAGAGTATCCTTTGTATAATTATATCTTGTTTCCGCCTCACCGCCGGAAATGTGGCCTTTTCTACTCCTTGGCCAAATGAATTGGTGCTTCTCTATATGTAGGGTTGGTCTTTTCCTTTGTATGTGAATTAACTCTGGAGCTGTATTGTATTTCTTCTACTAATATAATATTGTCCTACTGGTTGCCCCTGATTAAAGAAATACATAAATAAATAATTTATAATTTAATTAATAAGGTATAATATGCAAAGCACTGTAATTTCAAACAGCTTGTAACGTCTCTAATGTACTTTCAATTTTTTTTTTTATTTTACATAAGGGCTATATTCATTATGTGGTTATGATAAACATACTAATGAATTTTATTACAGGAACAAATTTAAACATGTAAATGAGATCAAATAATATTAAAATGCAAACGACAGAGGGAAACTTATTGCAAACTAACCTTGCCAATGTACTCACAGGGATGGTGAAGAAGGAGATGGAAGAAAGCAGGACATGGAGTACAGAGGCCTGATAATATAGATGGTAAGTAAATACACATTGCACAGATGTCGCACAAAGCCTGTGAGCATCTTGAGCATCTTTTTAGTACCTTGGTGGGCTTCACTACTCCCTTTAGCATGGATTGTACTGTATTATCTTTGTGAGCTGTTTTGGTGCCTTTGGGGAATGCATTCTACAATACCAACCCTGCATTCCTATGCACACCTAAGTGGGATGTTTTACTGCTATTTTAATTAAACCCAAGAAAATACACTGACCGTTCTGATTGTTTTTTTCTCATAGACCCATATGTCTATCATTTTTTTTTCTGATTGAGAAACTCCTCCGTTCATTGGCATGTGATTTCTTTGTCCAGTCAACTTCAGAAGGATTTTTATGACTGTCACTATGGTGAATTGTGAATGACTCTTTGTTTGCAATCTTATCATTTTAACTGGGAGTAAATGCTATTAATTAGGGACGCGGTGGCTTAGTGTCTAAGACGCTGAGCTTGTCAATTGAAAGTTTGGCAGTTCAGCGGTTCGAATTCCTAGTGCCGCGTAATGGGGTGAGCTCCCATTACTTGTTCCAGCTTCTGCCAACGAAAGCATGTAAAAAAAATGCAAGTAGAAAAATAGGGACCACCTTTGGTGGGAAGGTAACAGTGTTCCATGTGCCATTGGCATTTAGTCATGCCGGCCACATTACCACGGAGACGTCTTCGGACAGCGCTGGCTCTTCGGCTTTGAAATGGAGATGAGCACCGCCTTCTAGAGTCGGGAATGACTAGCACATATGTGCGAGGGGAACCTTTACCTTTACCTAAATACTATTAAATACACCAGGTCAGGGTTTTGAGCATTTTACAAATGTTATTGGCATTGTTAGTACCATTAGAATGTTGCCTTTTCAGCAACGCCAATCCTTTCAAGCATAGGAAGCCATTCTTACTGGATCCTTTCTAGTTACAGTATTGTGTGTTATTTCAAGGTTTCCAATGCTCCCACTGCACCAATGCAGAGGGACTGAAGCATTTCACTATTAAGTCCAAATTAGTTATGCAAACATAGAGAGCACTGAGTGTGAAAATGTTAGTTTTTCAATGTTGTTCATGCTAAAGTGTAAGCTATATGGAGATGCAATTTAGAAGCCATAAATGAAAAGGAGGATGTAGAGTTGACATTCCAATTCCCATCATCCATGACTATTAACCATAGTTGTCACATGTTCCCTGTCTCTTATGTAGATTTAATCAATAAAGTTGTACTGCAGACAATTGAGAAATGGCCATGAAATACTGGGTGTTCCTTGATCAATTCTGTCACATTTTATAATCTTAGTCAAGCAAACCAGACTTTTGTTTTTATTTTGCTTGTTTTTCTTTAACTGAATCTTGCATTTGAGGGCAGAGCAGGTATCTGAGTTTGTTTGGAAATCATGAACTTATGATCATTTAAATACCAGTCTACACTGGAAGAGTGCTAATAACTGGTGGCACCAATACTGAGACCAACCCCATTTTTCAGGCTGAATCTTTATGTTATATATGAGCAACACAAGAAACCAAGGCTTCTTAACTTGACATTAAAGCCAGAGTAGGGAACTATGCTCTATAGAGTATGTAGACTTGTACAACATGTTGTCCAACCACCATGTCCCTGATCCACCATTAAACTGTACACAAGTAGTCCTTAACAATACTATATCTACATGGAGGAAAGTAAGCAGTCGGGTGCATCCAGTTTTGGTAATCACATTACAAAAAAGATGTCGACACTTTGGAAAAAGTGCAAAGAAGAGCAGCTAAGATGATTAAAGGCCTGGAGACTAAAACATATGAAGAATAGTTGCAGGATTTGGGTTAGGCTAGTCTAGAGAAAGAAGAACTAGGAGGGACAAGATAGCAGTATTTCAATATTTGAGAGGCTGCCACAAAGAGGAAGGGATCAATTTATTTTCCAAAGCACCAGAGGGCATGAAACAATGGTTGGAAACTAATCAGGGAGAGAAGCAACCTGGAATTAAGGAGAAACTTCCTAACAGTGAGGACAATTAACCAGTGGAACAGCTTGTGGTCATAAGTTGTGGATGCTTCATCACTGGAGGTTTTTAAGAAGAGACTAGACAGTCACTTGTGTGAAATGGTATAGGGTCTCCTGCTTGAGCATTGGGCTGGACTAGAAGACCTCCAAGGTCCCTTCCAACTCTATTCTGATTGATTGATTGATTGATTTGATTGATTTGATTGATTGAATGAATAAAAAAAACCCTGTAAATTGGCATATTTTACCTGGATAGCACCATCAGTTGCAGAATTGTATTTATTTGTAGGAATCTTAGAGAGTCAACAAGAATCCTGGGGCATATTCATCTTTGATAAACAGATGCTTAGTATCTGGTTATGTCTCATTAGGACAGACTGGCAGCTACTATGTGAATAAACAACCTTCAGTGACAGCCATTATATCCATTCAGCCACTTAATTTCTGAAACTTCCAAACCCAACCTATGTTTATCTATGATCAAGGTCATGAAAAGGTTTTTTTAAAAAGCTGTCTAATTTTGTTTAACAAATACAATGTCCTATTGAGGGCTTATTTCATTCTGAAGACAACAAATAGCTTAAGGAAATTTCTCAATCCTGAGCTGGGCACATATTTTTTAAGACATAATAGGACTTTCCCATTTTCCTAAGGTTGTATTGTATATGTATATGTGTACACAGACACCCATATACACACATATATAACATAGGGCCCTAGTCTATTTGAAATTAACTAAAATCTATGGATTCTGCATAAATTTGGGTAACAATTGGATATCCCCCTTTCTTTCAGGTTCCAGTGAAGAGTAATCTGTGCATAATTACATTCAAATGAGATGTTAGCATTTTTTGTGCTTATTCTTTCTTAATTGCAGAGTTCACTCACCATGGTGATGCTTTTGATAGAATCAGGCAACCTTATTGACCTGATGCTGCAAGGCATGTTTGGAAATTCTGCTGTATTCTTCATTTTTTTTCTTGTATTTTGGCATTTTGAGGAGTCCCACTGCTTTTATTACATTCCTGACACTTTTGTTAATAAATCATTGCAAAGTTAATGAAAATTGCATTCAGGCATATCCAAAATAATTGTGTCCTTTGTCATGCTAATAAATTGAAAGATGTTGATCCAATGGCTGAATGCATGCCCATTATGGTGAAGTTTGTGATATGTTTGCCTGTTGCTCTTGTGCTTTTGGGCTTGAGAGATCAGTCTAGGAATAAAGTGTATGCTTAGCTTTGTGCTGAGTGCATGCGAGTGAAAGTGCACAAAGCCCCACAGGTCAACTCATCTTAGTCCAAATGTCATAAAATCAGCCCTTAATTATGTTTACCAATGAGAAAGGCTGCAGAACATGGGACATTAATGCTAAAGATCACCCATCAGAATCAGAACAGAGCTGGAAGGAATCTTGGAGGTTTTCTAGTCCAACCCCCTGCTCAATCAGGAGACCTTATACCATTTCAGATAGGTGGCTGTCCTGTCTTTTCTTAAAATCCTCCAGGGATGAAGCACCTACAACTTTTGAAGACAAGCTATTCCACTGGTTAATTGACCAACTGTTAGGAGATTTCTCCTTAATTCCAGGTTGCTTCTCTCCTTGATTAGTTTCCATCCATTGTTTCTTGTCTTGCCTTTTGGTGCTTTGGAAAATAACTTGACCCTCACTTTGTGACAGCCCCTCAAATACTGGAATACTGCTATCATGGCAACCCTAGTCCTTCTTTTCTATAGACTGGCATACCCAATTATTGTTACCATTCTTCATATGTTTTTGTCCCCAGATTCTTAATTATCTTAGTTGCTCTTCTTTGCACTTTTTCCAAAGTCTCAACATCTTTTTTTTAATGTGATGACCAAAACTGGACACAGTATTCAAGGTGTGGCCTTACTAAAAGCTTTATAAAGCGGTACTAATACTTCACGTGATTTTGATTCTATGCCTCTGTTTATACAACCAAGGATTGTATGAGCTCTTGTGGCTGCTGCTGCACACTGCTGACTCATATTTAAGCGATCGTCCACTAGGACTCCAAGGTCCCTCTCATAGTTACTGTTTCTGACCCAGGTTTTGCCTAATCTGTACTTGTACCTTTGGTTTTTCCTGCTCAAGTATAAAACCTTGCTTTTCTCCACATTACATTTCATGTTGTTGGATAGGGCCCATTGTTCAAATCTGTCAAGTTCAGGATTTTTGGATCCTGAACTTGTCTTCTGGTGTATTGGCTATTCCTGCCAGGTTAGTGTCATCTGAAAATTTGATAAGTTCCCCTTCTATTCTCTCATCTAAGTTATTTATGAAGATATTGAGTACTGGGCCTAAGACGGAACCTTGTGGTACCCCACTGCTTCCTTCCTTCCATGTAGATGTAGTACCATTAAGGACTACTCATTGAGTATGGTTTGTCAGTCAGTTACAAATCTATCTAGTGATGACACTTTCTATCCCACATTTTTCTAGTTTACCAAGAAGTAGATTGTGGTCTATTTTGTCGAAAGCCTTGCTGAAGTATAAATTTGGCTGAGATTATAGTCAATCATTTTGGTTGAGAGTACAGACATGTAATCTATGCCTACTTTCTTCAGTGCCTTTTTGTTTTTTAACTAAAGGAAGCTTGATAGAGGAAATGGTAAGTGGGGGAAAGACCCAAGGTGGGAACTAATCTACTTCCTTTTTAGCTGCTTTTTCGCTAGTGCAAGAATACAAATATAAAGTGTGTGAAGAACCAATCAAAACACTTGCCTGCAGAAAATAGTAGTGAGATTTCAGAAGCTGTTTAGAAGGAACAAGTTGGTTCAAAGGTGTGTGTGTGCATGTGAGTGCATGTGCATGTGCAGGCACATGCATATGTAGAATTACCTTTTTTCCACATTCATTTATTTCTGTTAAAAAGAAAACTCTCTGAAGTCATCAGTGTGGTTTTACCAGTGTTTGGTGTGGCTTTAATGGTGTTCTGGTCATTCTTTCTAGAGTGACAACATATTCATGTCAACTTCTGTTTTTCTACTTTAAAAAAAAAGTCTTGGCTACTGTCCCTGTTGAATTCAAAAATCAGAATCAGAGAATTGAATATCCCCTTTACCCTCATTAAGTGGTATCTTCCCAGTTTTGTATTTTATTCAATCTTGCTTTTCAATCCCAAAATCAGACAAGATCTCAAACCAAAACAAAAGAAATGAGACAAATAATCCTTAATTGCCTAATTAACCATCTATGTGAAAGAATGTTTTTGTCTCTCTGTATGTAGGGCAGGAGGTTTTGCCACCCTACCCTTCATTGTTGCTATCATGCTCCTTGAATCAGGAATCAGTTATAAATCTCAGTCCCTGTTTTCATATAGCTTAATGGACTGCTGGCCTGGGACTTGGGGCTAAGTTTCTCAGACACATGACCCAGTGCGGCTGGATCAAAATGCTTATTTGCAAACTAGAATGATGTTATATTAAACAGTTCATTTCCTCAGTCAACACGAGGGTTTCCTCCTTCTCTGCAGCTTAAAACTGTTGCTGCTGCTTTGCATGTTTTTCAACAAACTCATTGTCCTGCACTTCATAGGCTTAAAGCCAAGTGATAGTTGGTTGTTGGCACACTGTGTCTAACTTCTCTGCCCCATTTCCTTTCAGCATTTCCCCCCAGCTCCTTTATATGTCTTTGTTCAGCAAAATATGTGTTTAAATACATATGACGGGATGTGGAGAAGATTTCTTCCGATTGAGATCTTCAATGTTTTAGCCAAAAATCTGTTCACTATTACATAAATGAAAATGGGCCTTACAGACCTCAGCATTCAGGAGAGACCCTGATCAGGTTATAATGATGATGAACCAACTGATCATGATTAAGAGCCATCTTTTTCTCCTTTCATGGAGCATAGTAGTTTATTTCCTGGCAGACAATACAGTCTGAAGCAGAGAGAACTGAAAAAGCTTACTGTGCCAAAGGAGGAATCAAAAGATTGGAGCAACTGGCTTGAATTGTCTGTTGCTAATGTATCTGGCCATTAATATATCTGAGCAGAGAACAATAAAAGGAGGTTAAGAGAAGAGACAATGGTATGAACTGCTTCATTGCATCAGAACTGTGATGGGAGAAAAAACAGCATGCATGATGCAACTGACCCACGGTCCAAGGAGCTTTATCTTGCAGATTCAGAATAATGACTTTCCATTTTTAGAAACGTCTGCATATAATTGTTGATTAAAATTTAACACTTGCCTATAGCATACTGCTGCACAAGTATAAGAACATTCCAATTATAAGACAATTGTGTGCCTGCTTTTCTAAAAAATCTGGTAACAAATTACTCCTCACCCTTCATGTACAGTATCAACACAATCATAAAAGAATGTTAATGTGTTAAAAGCAAGTGGCTTGTTCTTTTAAGAGCTTTACAAGTTGGATGGTATCTTGTATAATCTTTCATTTATCTCTGCCTGATATATTATTAGGCCATTAAAAGGAATAAAACTGTGCTGCATATTATAAAGGTTAGTTAAATATATTTTCACATTCCCTTCCATTTCCCCATTATTAGAGAAGTTGGTGTAGTTGCATTATGCAATCAAATATATTGTCAGGCCTGGAAGCCATCTTTTTCGTTGGATCTTCAGGCCTGCCACATTTTACTACTGTGGGAAAGTGGGAGGGGGAATTGTATGGAGTCAGGGTGATGATATATAGTCATAATAACATTCCTTTCTCAGAGAGTCAAGGACATCTTGCCCTGCACCTGGACGGCTGGAACTG
Source organism: Pantherophis guttatus (assembly GCF_059756535.1). Lineage (NCBI taxonomy): Eukaryota > Metazoa > Chordata > Lepidosauria > Squamata > Colubridae > Pantherophis > Pantherophis guttatus. Next base: position 314,702,315 of record NC_142063.1, read on the forward strand.
GGAGGCATCTCCAGTTGGGACGGTGCTTTGATTGGATCATGTGATGGACATGTGGGTGTTGGGCAGGGACTTGAACTTTCATTTGGTGGGGAAAACCTAGAAACTTTCAGATTTGGGTTTTCCCAGATGTGCCAATGTGACATCTGTAACAAAATGGAACTTTGAGGAAACTCAAGCCTCGGAGTTTTCTTTCATTGGAGTATCACTTGGCACCCTCACACACACACACACACACACACACACACACACACACACACACACACATATATATATGTAGGTCTTTGGTTATTCGGGTCTTCTCCCACGTAAAATTGGAAGTGTCTTGGCGACATTTCGACGAAGTCTCATTCATCATCTTCAGGCTGGTGTTCTCGGCTTCGTGCTTCCAGGAGCAATGTGAGATCGCAGCTGTCTCTTCCTTTTAACTGCTAGTGGGGGTGTGAGCTGATTGGCTGTGTTCTGATTGGCTGAAGGTGTGTTCTGATTGGTTAGGGGCTTGGCTGTGCTCTGATTGGATGGGGGGTTGGTTGTGCTCTGATTGGCTGGGGGTGTGTTCTGTTTGGGTGGGGGCTTGGTTGTGCTCAGCTTAGTCTGAGTTGCAGGGGGATTTGAGCTGGTGAGCTGCGTTGTTGTTGTTTGGCTTCGTGTTTGTGGCCGTGCGAGCTCTTCATGGTGGGTGTCAGTCTGCTTCATGTATGGATTGGAGGGGTTTAAAGTGGCTAATGATGCAGCTGCGGTCTGGCTTCTGGTCCTTGGTCGTGGCTCATTATCAGTGTGGGTTTGAATCTGCTTTCTGCGTGGATGTGTGGTGGTGACATCCTGTGTGGCTCTCGTGAGTGTGGGTCTGGTGTCATTCGTCGTGTTAGGGACTCGTTTGTCAATAAGGGCGGGTTTCCAAATGGCTGGTAGGCGGGAGGTATCGTCTCGTTTGTTCATGCTGTGTGGGCGTTTTTCTATCTCGATGGCTTCTCTGATTATTCTGTTGTTAAAGTGTTCAGTTTTGGCGATAGTTCTGGTCTTTTTAAAGTCAATATCATGTCCTGTGGCTTTAAAGTGTTGGACCAGGGAAGAAGTTGGTTCCTCTTTTCTGACTGAGTTCTTGTGTTCTTCTATGCGTGCACTTATTCGTCTGTTGGTTTGTCCGATGTATGTGGTGGGGCACATCTGATTACCAAACCAAATTAACCAACCTACTCCAAGACTCCATATACAAATCCCTAAACACAGACCCCACCACCTACCTGGAAAAAACCACCAGATCCAAAATAAAAGCCTCCCCCATCAGCGAAGAGATTCAGCAAAGAATCATACCCAGAGAGAAATCATCCAGATGCCCTAAGCTTTATGGTCTCCCCAAGATACACAAAGAAGGAACCCCACTTAGACCCATAGTCAGCTCCATAGGCTCACCTCTAAAAACCTAGCCAAATTTCTCGCCAAACAACTACAGCCCTACGCAGAATCCATCACCTCATACGTAAAAAACTCATTCCAGTTCATAGACATCATAAAGCAACAAAACTTACAGCCCAGTGACCTACTCGTGAGCTTCGATGTCATATCCCTCTTCACCCAAGTACCAATCAAAGAAGCCTTGACAGTTATCCAAAACAAATATAACCCCCCCAAGCACATCTTAGATCTGACCAACCACTGCCTATCCAACACATACTTCATCTATAATGGACAGAAATACAAACAAACAGAAGGAGCACCCATGGGATCACCCCTCTCACCTGTCATTGCCAACCTCTATATGGAATACTTTGAAACCTAAGCTCTAGAAAAATCTGATCACAAACCCAAACTCTGGCTCAGATATGTGGACGACACCTTCATAATCTGGCCACATGGGAAAGAAAAACTGGACAACTTCCTCACACACCTCAACAGCCTACACCCCAAAATACAGTTCACCATGGAAACAGAAGTGAACAACCAACTTCCCTTCCTGGATGTCTTAGTCTACAGAAAATCCAATGGCTCCCTAGGACACACTATCTACCAGAAGAAAACACACACAAACCGCTATCTGCACGCACTCTCACACCACCACCCTGCCCAGATCAACTCTGTAGCCAAGACACTCATTTCCAGAACAAAACGCTTAGCTGACGAGCAACACCTAAAAACCGAACTACACACTCTCACTAACGTACTAACATCCAATGGATTCCAAAGAAATAAGATCACCAACCTAATCCAAAAAGAAACCCCCACTAAAATCCAAGACAGAGAACAAGAAAACGGCAAAGCCCTCCTCCCATACATAAAAGGCACCACAGACAGAATAAGCAAAATCCTCCACAAACATAACATCAAGACAGCATTCTGCACAAACCGAAAAATATCCACCATCCTAAGGAACCCCAAAGACAAAATTGAGTTAGGAAATCAAGGAGTATATGAAATCCCATGCACCGCCTGCCCCACCACATACATCGGACAAACCAACAGACGAATAAGTGCACACATAGAAGAACACAAGAACTCAGTCAGAAAAGAGGAACCAACTTCTTCCCTGGTCCAACACTTTAAAGCCACAGGACATGATATTGACTTTAAAAAGACCAGAACTATCGCCAAAACTGAACACTTTAACAACAGAATAATCAGAGAAGCCATCGAGATAGAAAAACGCCCACACAGCATGAACAAACGAGACGATACCTCCCGCCTACCAGCCATTTGGAAACCCGCCCTTATTGACAAACGAGTCCCTAACACGACGAATGACACCAGACCCACACTCACGAGAGCCACACAGGATGTCACCACCACACATCCACGCAGAAAGCAGATTCAAACCCACACTGATAATGAGCCACGACCAAGGACCAGAAGCCAGACCGCAGCTGCATCATTAGCCACTTTAAACCCCTCCAATCCATATATGAAGCAGACTGACACCCACCATGAAGAGCTCGCACGGCCACAAACACGAAGCCAAACAACAACAACGCAGCTCACCAGCTCAAATCCCCCTGCAACTCAGACTAAGCTGAGCACAACCAAGCCCCCACCCAAACAGAACACACCCCCAGCCAATCAGAGCACAACCAACCCCCCAGCCAATCAGAGCACAGCCAAGCCCCTAACCAATCAGAACACACCTCCACCCAATCAGAACACAGCCAAGTTCCCACCCAATCAGCTCACACCCCCACTAGCAGTTAAAAGGAAGAGACAGCTGCGATCTCACATTGCTCCTGGAAGCACGAAGCCAAGAACACCAGCCTGAAGATGACGAATGAGACTTTGTCGAAACGTCGCCAAGACACTTCCAATTTTACGTGGGAGAAGACCCAAATAACCAAAGACCTACATACAAACACCCGCAAAAACCATATATATATATATACAAACTCTTCTGGTGTTGAAAAAGTAAAGACTCCTTCAAATTGACCTTGACTCTTGGGGGTTTCATGAACTATTGCTTTCCTCTGGGATTTTTTTAAACTTCCCAGTTTACTTTATAACACTGGACTTTCTCAAAAGTCTCCTATCCAAGGTCCAATCTCTTTATTTTTTGAAGATCAGAGAAGGTAAGGTGATCAGTTCTATCTAGGAGGTCACGTGGGCATGAAGCAACCAGTTATCTGCTATCAATCAGTAACACAGATATTCAAGGATCTCAAACTCCACCTGATCCACATTGTGGATAAAGCAACAAGATGGTTTGACTTCCATTAGTTAGCCTGACCCTGCAGGGATGACAGCATGGGAAAATACATTTGGAAATACATTTGGAAAAGGAGAAAGCTGAAGAAACATGACATAGAAGGTGGCAAACAGGTCTATAAGCCTTCTTTGTGTTATTTCTAATAATTTGTAGGTTTCTTGTTTTTAGTCTCCAGTTGCTTAAGTTAAACCCTAAGCAAATTAGTGAAAAATATTTGGTAAGCATGATGACATGGTATCTAGAATTGTCCCTATGAATTAAAATGCAATTAAGAGTTTAAGAAACACCAATAGGTGGTACTCAGAATCTCAGAAGTTTCTACGTCAATGAATAGAGTATGGGAAATAAACAGAGAGAACTAGAATCTCAACTCAAAAAGACAAATTTGATAGACAATTACTGAAACATGAAATTGTATTCATAACTGGCACAATCATTCAAAACAAGAAAGGACATAGACGTTACCATGTACATAAACAAAAAATATGGTTGCACAGAAATTCATAGAATTTGGAAATTAATTCCAAATTAATACTTGGAAAGTATGAAAATCTTGCTTAGAGTATTTGGGTAAAAAACAACAACCAACAACTAGAAGAAACAATACTATTGTAAGAATCGATTATATACCACCTGGCCAGGCAGATATAGATGATGCATTTCTGCAACAGATGACCAGTCTTTCAAAATGGGGAATTTCACTTATCTTAACATATGGAATCTAACTTTGCCAAGACTGAGAAGTCCAACAAATTCTTTCTCCCTTTATTAATCTGAAGGTGGAAGAAAGAACTATGGACCTAATTCTTCCCAACAGAGAGGAATTGGTAGAAGAAGTGGAGGTGTAGGAACACTGGGGGAAACTGATCATATTATTCTTCAATTTGTAATGTCCTGAGGGGCAGGAACTTAGTAGAGTCAAACTTGCATATTGAACTTCAGAAAAATAGATTTTCATGAATTCCAAGGAAAAGTAGGTCGGATCCAGTGACTTGTAATCCTAAAGGAGAAAAGTATTCAGGATGGAAAGAAAATTCTGTGAAACAAGTTACTAAGGCATAGGAGATGAAATAATGAAATAGAGGTGACGGCAGAACCACCGACTCTAATTTTTGGAGAATTAGTGAGGTGCCAGAAGATTTGCATATAACAAATGTAATCCCCATCTTTGAAAGGGAAGAGAATCCGGTAAACCAGAAGTCTGTCAGCTTGATGCCTATACTGGACAAGATCCTCCAATAAATTATCAGCCAGAAAATTTGTGAGGCTGTGTATATCGAGTTACAAATGTAATGGAGTCTGCCCATTCCATTCATAACCCGAGGACTCGTAGGAGTGAATCTCGTACCTTGAGAGGTAATTGAATGCGTGGCTCGTTAAGTGCACATGAGGTATCTTTGGGGTGGGGAAGGCCATGTGGGGGGGCTAGTGATGGAACAGGCCACCTGATTCAGACCACCCAAGGCCTCCCCTGACCCACAGAGATTTCATTTTCCCTCCCTTGGGGTCTCTACAATTGCTCCCTCCCATCCTGCTGCACCGGGTCACTTAGCTTATGAAGATCTGTCTCCTCTTTAGCATATTCTTTGCCTGCATGCTCCTTTCTCATCAGCAAAGGGCTTAAAGAAGCCTTTGACGATGAAAAAGAAGGTCCAGAGGGCCATGCATGCCATTCCAGGCCTACTTTCTCACTGCTGAACTGCTCGGGTCGGCCTTCAGCGATGAAAAAGAAGGCCTGGAGGTACACACGCCCCTCTGGGCCTTCTTTCTCATCAGCAAAGTGCTTGAGGATTGCATCCCAGTAGGCTTCAATAGCCATTTGCAAAAAGCCTTTGCCGGTAGGAACAGAGCTTTGAAGGGACATGCCTGCTTGTCCCAAGCTCCACTGGTGCTGACAAAGGGCTGACAAAGCCTATAGAAATGCAATCTCCCTGCAGGCTTCGGCAAGGAAATGACAAATGGAGGGAAGCCCTGAAGCCTTCTCTCCATTTGCAAATGTCCAGGCCTCAATTTGCAGAGAATAGAGGCCTAAAGTACAAGATCACATGAGATCAGTAGCACGAGATCTCTACTGATCTCGCATTATCTCATGATAAGTTAGGCCTTTGTTCTCTGCAAATGCACCAAAAGCCTGAAAGAATGAAGCAGGCAAGAAACTGTGAGAGGAGATCTTTGCAAAGTAAGTGAGTCTCCAAAGTGCTTGTTCATAAACGCTAGTGGGCTTATTGCATAACTTTGAACGTTTGTTAAGAGAACCCTCATAACTCAGGAATTTCCTGTATACATGTTGCTACTAACAGCAGCCACCATGATTTGCCACAGACAAATCATATCAGACTAACCTTATTACCTTCTTTATAACGTTACTAGTTTAGCAGATCAAAGGAGTGCTATAGATACAGTATAAATGGACATTAGCAAAGCATCTGACAGATTGCCTCATGATATTCTTTTTAACAAAATGATAAAATATGGGTTTAATTATGAATCTGTTAGATGGACTTTCAGTTCATTGTATAACCACATCCAAGGAATGTTTATTTATGTCTCCACTTCAGGTTAGAGGAAACTATTGAGTGGAGCTTTATTTTGTCATTTATCATTGTATCAGTGACTTGGATGAGGGGACAATTGCAATGTTTGCAGATGAGACAAAGGCGGAAGAGGTGGCTAATAGTTGAGATGAAACAGAGAAGACTTTAAAAGATCTTGATAGGGTAGAGTAGGATAGAATTTAATAGGATAAGTATAGAATTCTTCATCTAAAATGGAATGGAATGGAATGGAATGGAATAGAATAGAATAGAATAGAATAGAATAGAATAGAATAGAATAGAATAGAATAGAATAGAATAGAATAGAATTAGAGTAGAGTAGAGTAGAGTAGAGTAGAGTAGAGTAGAGTAGAGTAGAGTAGAATAGAATAGAATAGAATAGAATAGAATTAGAGTAGAGTAGAGTAGAGTAGAGTAGAGTAGAGTAGAGTAGAGTAGAGTAGAGTAGAGTAGAGTAGAGTAGAGTAGAGTAGAATAGAATAGAATAGAATAGAATAGAATGGCACAAGTACAGAATGGATCTGGCTTGTCATTAGTACTTAATTCTTATGGTTATGATTGAGAATGGAATAGCAGCAGTCATACTTTCAAGACACCACAGTATGGTGATTAATTAGTGCTCAGGCATGCTTCCACAGTAAAATATATGTACATCCTATTCAAACTACTTCTTCTACAATTAAATTGCATTGTTTTTGGTGTTACCCCTACATCTTATTGTAGATGAAGAGTTTCAGTACAGTACAATTATAGAGACTGCTGATGAGTAAACATACTTAAAATATCCTACAAAATCGCAGTCTTATGGATTGGTATGTATGTTTGACATAAGGGGGAAGGGGATATTTCCAGTAAACACTTAGAATTCAACTACAAATCAGATAATCATAATCTTCCATTTCAGTTTTTTCCCCAAACCTTCTGCCTTTCAGCAATGTAGGATGACTGTCCAGGATGAACTTTGGTTGCTACTCCCTCAGATAACCTGGAAGGCACCAACTTAGGAAAAGCTGATGATTGTGAAGTGATTAAACATCCAGGGCATGTTTAAAAGCCAAAAGGAGGAGGAGAACTCCTTTAAGGTGCTCATCAAACAAGTATACATCTCGCTTGGCCATAACCTCTCCAAGCTGGGCTGAATTTATAATTCAGTTACATTCCTTGTTTTCACATTCACATATATTGATATATAAGTGTATATTTCAGTTTTATACAAAATGGCACCTTCCATTTTGTGATTTATGCATATCAATCTAAAAAATTAGGATAATTGCATAGCTTCACTGGAACCCATAGTAGCACAAATGTATGACAAATTTCTTTTTTATAACCTTTTGTCATGGGTACCATAAAGATACCACTATGTGCATTCTCTTATGAAATTACAAGCCCTTCATTTTTAAAAACTTTGTGTATTTGTTATCTGGAAAGGACTCTAGAATACTTTACAATGCCCACCAACAATTCTGCTCTTTATTTCTTTGATTATTTCAATATCAGAAAGTTGAAAAGCTTACAGGTTCAGCTTGCTGATCCTTAATGCTGGCTGTAAAGCTACAGTCAATGAAATTTTATTTAATGAGATATTGATGATGGTCGAAGGGGCAAGAAACATCTGGTGAATCAGGAGGTAGAGAAGAAAAATAAAAAAAGATCCAGCTAATTATAAAAAGAAAGCAGGACAAAGTGCTATTTCTTTTTTTTTTCCTTTTTACTAAAATTACAATTAAAAATATAAAAACAAATACAAATCAAAAAAGGAAAGAAAATACAGAATATGCTGTAAATAAAAAAAGAAAGAGAAATAGGAAAAAAATAAGAATAAAGCAATGAAAAAGAAAACATATATATAAATGCATTACTTCCCTTTTCATCACAAGTATAAACAATTTTAGTGACTTACCACGTTCTATTAAAATAAACAAATGTTCTCTTCTTCCCATGTCCTATCTCTTATTTATAGACAAATTCTTAAAGCCTCAGTGCTCATCAACAAAGTCCACTAAGGATTACCAGAGATGATAACATAATCTATTTTAATCTTGATCACGTAAACCAACTTTCTATACCTCCCTTTTTCTTTAAAAAAAAATCTTCATCTTTAGTTCCTTCAAATAATGCCCTAAAACTTGTCCTCTTTTAATGCTGCCTTTGTCCTTTCTTACAAAATTCTTCAAAGCTTTAACAAACCTCATTCTTAATTCCAATATCCTGTTGATTTGTTATTTAAAATATCCCTTTTAATTATTAAGAAATCAGCCAATTTCTTTTGTATGTGCTATGCAGAATCTTTTCCATATCATTCTTGTAGCCTGTCATTTTAAAACCAGCTTTCAGATGACTCCCAATCTTGTCAAGTATACATTGTTTCACAACATTCTTTTAAACACAGTCTATTGATAGAGACTAATAGACGATTTTAACATTAACTTCTGAAGTATAAGAAAATATAAGAATATATGCTGTGAAAGTGGAGACAATGTCACAATTTAAAAGATTTAAAGGGGGAAAAGAAAGAAAAGGCGTTGACTTCAGACTCACTTTGGTGCAGTAAAATAAGATAGTAACATCCATCCTCAACTTTTTACTTTTACCTAGTAGTATAAACTAGCCATTTCTATATCAACAAATCTACTGTATCTAATTGGTAAAACCCAAAATCAAAGTTTAATTTTTTTCCACCTCAAGCACAAAGTCCAGAAGTGGTTTCCAAGTAGAAACAAAAGTACTTGTGTTTTTTTTTTCTTTTATTAAAGTAATCAATTTAGCCCTCTCTGCTAACTCCATCAACTTTTGTAGTCATTCATCCATTGTGGGGATCAAAGTCTTGTTTTGCTTGTGTAATTTCAAAGCTCTTGGAATCTTAATTATACTGTATATAACTATATTGTTCTCTTTATCTATGAAGAATCCCAGATAAGGATGGACAAATATGTCACTCTTTTTACCATAACATTCAGGTTTTTTCCCCCTAAGTCCATTCTTATTTCATCCCATGATGAAAACAATTTGGAGAGATGTTTCAATATCTGTATCTTCAGGAGATAAAGAATTACCATTTTTCCCATGCCTGAAATTTTGTAAGTATGTTTGAATGCAGTTTTTACTATTGTTTGTATTTTAGCAAATTCTTTTATCAGAGAACTGCTTTATAAAACTTTAATAGAAGTGCCAAAGCTGAACTATAATTAAGTTCCAATTCAAAATTTAAGAGGTTTGAATGAATTGATTTATATTAAGTGTGAATCATAATAATGTTGCCCCGATCCTTCAGAACAGTTTGTATAAAGTTAAAAAAAGTTAAATAATGTAATAATAGAAGTTGCAAAAATAAAGAAATAAAATCTATAGAGTAGGAACGATCAAGCTATTCAATAGGGAAGTAAACAAATGAATCAAATAAAATAATTTGAAAAATTCTGGCCATTAAGATACATTTCATAGTTTGCTGAAAAGAAGGCAAGGTTAATGACTATTGAAACTCTCTTGAGAATGCATTAAAAATGAGACTGCCATCAGAATGTAGAGTTCTTTGCTTTGTGAAGACCTGATTGATTGATTGATTGTATTATATTTCTATTCAGTCTTTAGGAGTAAAAGATGGCATCTGTGTGTCCTCCTTTCATTTTAACAATCCTATGAGGCAATGCACAAGTCCTAGTACTCAGACAAAATTCTTCAAAGAAACTCTTAATGTACAAGGTAATATGGGAGGACACACTCTTTCAGATATTTAATAATAACCTGCTATCTTTGACTGATCCTAGCAATAAAAATTAAGCTAATGAAACTCCATAGGAATTTGTTTTGTCATGGCTCCATCAGTTAGCATTTGAATAGTGGAACTCTGCATAAACTCTGCATAAATTCAAAATATTTGTAATATTGAGACAGTAGGGGAAGAGAGAAAGGAAATTTCAGAGGGAGATGAAATGTTGAGGCAGAGATAATTACTGTTAAATAATGACTGTTCACAAATAAGTTTTCTCTCTTTTCCTATGATGTGTATAGATATATTATTACTCCTTTAGGGTAATGCTCCAAGCGTCTGATGAAATGGATTCCATATCATAACAAATCTGTTAATCTTTAAGATTAAAAAAATATATTATGAACAGTAGAACTTAATGTACTGCTTAAAGTGCTGAATCAGGAATGTGGGTATTCATAGTCTCTACTCAATTATGGAGCTCACTGGATAGCTTTCATGGGGATAAAATTTATTCCCAGAAGAATAAATAAAGAAGGAGTACATCAGACATGCATGGACAGGAAGAAGGAGTGATGTAATGGCTATTATGGAAGACTCTTCAGAAAATAAGGAGGAGCCTTGAAAACAAAGGATCTATAGACCTGACCTCACCATAGCAAGTGCAAGGCTTAACTCCCGAAAGGATGGAAACAACGAAAGATTCTTTTAAAAAGAAATTCAGAAAAATCATAGATAAAAAAATAAACAAGAAGAAAAATAATTGAAAAGTATGAAAAAATCTGACTGAAAGCAAGATAAAAAAAAAAATAAAAGTAAAGGAAAAAAGAATGACTTCTGACTTTCTTTAGTACAAATATAGATAAAAATTCAGCAAATCTTTTACTCTAAAATCAACAATAGTTTACATTATTACTATAATTCCATATAATTCTAATAATCACATCTCCAAATCTCTCAGTTTCTCAGTTTCTCACAAAAAGTCCAAAATTGTTTTCCAAATAGAGATAAAATTAGTCAGTCTCTGTAAATCAAAGCTGTCACTTTTGTCATCTCTACCTACTCCATCAGTTTAATCATCCACTCTTCCAGTGTAGATATTTGTAAGTCCTTCCAGCTTTATACATATAGAAATCTCACTGCTGTTATCATATATAAAAACAAAGGTTCAATTTGGTTATCAATTAATCCCAAAAGAAAAAAAACCCTCTGGTTTCAATTGTACATTTACCTTTAAAATCATCTGATTTTATCACACCAGATGGAGCAGTGCAAAGGCCTTCTTGGTCACAGTTACCACCTGCTCTTTGAACATGAGCAGTGAGTCCAAGATAATCCCTAGATTGTGCACCAGTCTCAAATTAGGAAATGGAAGACCTATCCAAAACTAAATATGGAAGGTCATCAGATCCAAGGGGCACCATAGCCACAGATTCTTCCCATTCTTTTCCAGCGACAGTCCTTACTGATGACTGGTGTTGATGTTGGTGTTGGAACTAAAACTATTAGAGAGGATTCAAAAATAACTGGCTGAAAGAGTGATTTGGAAAGTATACTTGATATACAAATGAAATTGGCAGATGTCTTAATAATTGAAAGGGAAGTGCAAATGGGAAAGCAAAATAACATACTGATATTGGATCTACATAAGAGATCTGTTAAAGTTCTGATGAAATTTGTGAAAAGGGACAAGGAGAAAATGAAAAGAAAAGAAGCTCTAGGACATTATCTATTTTAGCTATATAAATGTTTTAAATAAATAAATATGAAGGGATTAATGCTCAAAACTGATAAAGTAAAAAGCAAAGAATATGAATGGGTTTATTTGATCAAGGTTAAAATAATATATTGTTATTTATGACAATCGTTATTGCTGACAAGGACTGAATGGCAAGTTTGTAAGGATCTGTTTATAGATATGGGATGAAATATGGGATAAAGAGACGTTTTATTATATTTTAAGAAGTGATAAATTATTAAAAAGTATTTTTGTTGTGATAAGGTTTAACATTACTTCTTTATATATTTCTTCTCTTTTCCTATGCTATATTTTTAGTTTTTCTTACTTTTTTCTCTACCTATATTTTTCCTTTTCTTATCTCTCTCTGATTTCCTTTATTCTTTTTTTTTGTAGTTTATATTTGTTTTTATTTCTTTAACACTAATGTTTATACAATATTTTTTTAAAAACACCAAAGTTTGTAGACTTTGGGACCTTCTGACCCTTAAAGGTAAAGGTTCCCCTCGCAGATATGTACTAATCGTTCCCGACTCTAGGGGGCAGTGCTCATCTCCATTTCAAAGCCGAAGAGCCAGCATTGTCCGAAGACATCTCCATGGTCATGTGGCTGGCATGACTAAATGCCAGAAGTGTACGGAACGCTGTTATCTTCCCACCAAAGGTGGTCCCTATTTTTTATGTGCTTTCGAACTGCTAGGTTGGCAGAAGCTGGGAAAAGTAATGGGAACTCACCCCATTACGTGGCACTAGGGATTTGAACCGCTGAACTGCTGACCTTTCGATCGACAAGCTCAGCATCTTAGCCACTGAGCCATCACATCCCTTACAAAGCATTTATTCTGACCCTTATGAAGCATTTATTCCTCCTTTACAGAGAGTTAAGAAGAACTCAGAGACCAGAGAGCATCACTATTGTTTCCTGTCCTTCATCTGTTCCCATTCTTAGCTACAGCGATTTATGTGGTTACCTTTGCTAAGGAAAATTACATTTTGATGTATTGACTGGTATTTTCTTCCCAATTGTTCTCACATACCATTTTTTAAACACAAAATAAGAATTTGTTCTTTCCCTAAAGCCACCTGTTAACAACTCAGTGGGGGCACCTGAGAGTGAGCCCCTGCCATTGTCTAGCATCTGTGATATGTCTAAATGTAAAACTGTGTTGCTAAGAGTTCCTGTTCATCAAAACAACATGCTTTTCTCGTATCATTTATTATTTATTCACACTGTAATTCAAAAGTTGATTTTTTAAAAAATAGACCTCATTTTCATTTGCATTTTATTGCCAGTAATGTTATTTAGGCATTCTTGCAAGGGACAAATCTTTGGCTAAGTAATAGACTGAACAGAGAAACAAAGAAAAATGGATCCGGTACAAGTTTAATAAACTCAGTAGTGCAAGATCATAACTGCTCAATAAGGGCACGAGTCTGCTCTGTGAAAATCAATGGGAAATTTCTGGTGACCGCAGGGCCTGAATTTCCTTTGCATTTAAATAGCTTCATACTTGCAGTCATCTCTTGCATTTGATATATCAGATGGAAAAGATTGGGGGGGGGGCACGGGGGCTGGTGAAACACCAAAGGCGTACACATACAATTGGATTCTGCACCAGTAATTCCTGAGTAAGTTTTATATTCATTAGTCTTCAAGTAGATTCCTTCAATGTTGATTTGATTGGATTTCTAATGGGGGAACTCTTCAAAAGTCACATGGGAAGAAAAGTATAGGGTACGCAAAGATTCTCTGTTTTATTTCCCTCTCCCTCACCTGGAGAGAGAGATTCACCAACATTTATATGCAACTTTTGTGATGGTAGGATTATTTAAATCATTGTCTTTGGCGTGTTATGATATCTATTTTGGATCATTGAACCTGGCTCTCAAGTCCATTGTAGATGATATCTTGTTTGAGAGCACATGACTGGCATAATACCTCATTGTTTTTGAGTGGGTAAACCAATTATTATTCCTTTTTTTTTTAAATAGAGACCTGCGTACACATGTATATATGCACACATCTTTTTTTAAACAAATACTATTACAGGAATGTGGATTAATAAGTAGGTTTCCTTGATCAAAACACAGAAATGACTATTAAATATTTTACTCATTTGCAAAATAAAGGTAATCGTACCATATAAAATTCACAGTTGTGGGTTCCTCCCGGTTCGGCCCAGTTCGGCTGAGCCGGTAGCAGTGATGACATGACATCACCGAACCTGTTCTCTTTGTTCGGGAGCTGGGCCCTCCTGTGCCCCCTTATTCTTACCTTTTATTTGGTCCCGCCCCAATCTATTCGCTGCCTCCCGAGTCCCAGCTGATTGGCTAGAAGGAAAAAAACTGTTTAAACTCTTGCTGTGGGGCTTCAGTTAATCAGCTAATCAGTGTTAAAAGGCAGTGTTGTGGTAGACCAGTGCGCTCGAAAAACAAATGAGTAGATTGGTGCCTCCAAAAACAAATAAGTAGACCAGAACGCTCCAAGAACAAATGGGTAGACCAGTACAGCTCTGCAAGCAGTCAAAAGCCTGGTAGACCAGTATCTCTGCTAAATCCTAAAGAATTGTCACATGACCATCAAGCCATGCCCACAAAATAAGCCACGCCCACAGAACCGGTAGTAAAAAATTTTAGAACCCACCCCTGAAGATTCACCATTTTTTTCCAATTTTTCTGTGGGTCTGGCAACTATTATAACTCGAACATTTATCAACAGTATAAGTTCACCATTTTTGTTTTGTTTTATTCAGAAAGTATAACAGTACAGACAGATATCTGAAGATAAAGTGCTCATGGGAATCGATCCTACCATTCCATTGCCCCCTGAGAGGGAGGTGGAATTGATCTTTTTTTCTCACTGACTATCCTGTGACTTGGGCACATAACCAGACTTCTGGTTGTTCCAGTAATGTATTTGTCAGGGTTCCAAGTAATAGACCCATAGCAAGCAAAACTCTGAGGCAGGTGGATTCCTCAAAGAATAGCTTTATTGGAAATATCATATTGGTGCATATCTGATGAAAACCAACTGAAGCTGACCTGGCTCTGAAGCTGACCTGGCCAAAGTCATGTTGGAGCTTCCGTGTTGCCAGTATTTGGAACACTAATCAGAAAGCCAGAATTTCATTTGGTCTTCTGGGCAAAATTTATGGTACAAAAAGCTTTCTTTCCCTGAAACCAGTTATTAGCCAGTTGTCATCAAAAACTGATACTGTTAGGCTAATTTGTGTGGGAGGTTGAACCAGATAACCTCTGAGAGCCATGCCAACTATATTTTGTGATTCTTGCCATTCTTGTCTTGAGTTCCTCTTTGAAAAACAACAACAACCAACCTAGTACTCTGTCTCTGTTGGCATACAAATGTCATTGTTAGTCTAAAGCAATACTATGTTGGGAGTATAATAGAAAATTTTGAATTGCAGCTAACCCCCAAATTTCCCATAATTCAGATTTATCTTCTTCCTAAAAGGTTATTAAACTTCATTAATGGGGTTGTAGTCTTTTTTTGGAAGAGAGCTAGCTTTGTGTAGTGGTTAAGGTACCAGGCTAGAAATTGGGAGGTTGTGAATTCTAGTACTGCCTTGGGCACAAAACCAGCTGGGTGATCTTTGGACCATCACTGTTATCCCTAGGAAGAACCACATCTAAAAAAAAACATGCCAAAAAACCCTGCAAAGACTTATCCAGGGAATTGCTCAAAAGCAGACACAAACAAATAAAAGTTTTTCTGGATTTTTGCAAGTCTGCTGTTAATCTTGGTTTCTATTATTATTGTTACCATAGTCACATATGGAAAAATGTATACCTCTGCACATATTAATGTGGGCAGTGGTCATGGAAGATATCCACTGTAGACCAGAAATCTGTAGGGAGGGTCATAGTTCTTCTGCCCTTTTTTTTCAGATTTTTTTTTTCAGAAAAAAATTATCCTGTAATCTACAACTACTACATTGCAAAAACATATGGACTACACATCTCGATCAGGGCAAAGCAATAGACGCAGTTTACATAGACTTCTGTAAAGCTTTTGATTCAGTGGTACATGACAAATTACTTCTAAAACTAAAATCCTATGGCATTTCTGGACTCCTAGATAAATGGATAGCTGCCTTCCTGTCAAACAGACTGTGGTCGACAGGTAAATCCCATTATCGTTTTAAAGAGACAAAGACCGAAATAATCCTGGAACAAAGTTTATTCTTTGCAAAGGGACTTTCTCTCTAAAGTAGAGAAAGACGGAAATAAAACAATTTACACAAGTTTTTATAGTCTTCAGGACATTCAGAATACACGTCAATAAAGTACCTTGGGAATCAGTTCCAGATCTTACATAACATCTTATATAACATATGCAGTACATAATTCCACCCTGGAAATTCCCCAATTCCCAACAGAAATACCCCTCAAAAACATCAATTGCATACTTCCTTTAATTAATAAGGGCAAGTTAACCCAGGAACGTATTTCCTGCAAAACAAACATCTTCTCAAAAACAGGAATTACACATTTCCTTTCTCATATTCTTAAATGTCAGCTAAATTATATAATCAGGTTATACAAGGTAAAACAAAACCTTAACATGATTTCAAAATGGCGTAACTCAGGTTATGCTTTTACAGGAATAATTCCTATTTTTCTCACAATCCCCAATTCTCCTCTTCATTATCTTTTATTTCTGTAAACTAAGAATATCCTGTAACAGTATAGAAACTCCTCTCCATACAATAGGTAATTTGGTCAATGCCATGTTACCACATAAAAACATTAACTTGGAGGGAACTTGTATCCTCAGACATAGAAAATGTAACCCTTCCTCCAAAATCCAAAACTTCTATAATTACCAAATAGCTCAGTGCATTGCTTATATAAAAATTCCATCCTATTTGTAAGGCCAATGTATTGAGGAACTATCTCATATGTACGTTTGCACTTGGCACACACCATCTTCAAAAGATGACTTAATACATATCTCAGCTTCCTCAGTGGTGTCTATTAGAGTTAGTGGTGTTTCTATAAAAGAATAACGGTGCTCGAATTCAGTATGGAAACATAGCTGCTACCATGTTATAGTGTAACTAGGCAACACAGCCAAAATCCCCATTCCTATCCACACCTGTAGAATAACAAACATTACCACAAAAAAACCCATTATTCCTAGTGAACTAGCTCCCCCAACATCAATCAATCAAGGAGAACTTACATCCACTGGATATCAAAACATAGATTTACACCAATCAATAATATCTTTCCTCAATACAATCAAAAACACAACAAGAATTATTACCACTCCTAGCCAAATACAAATCTCTTCATAAACTCTTCTTCCATCCATTGGTCATCAATCGTCTAAAGGTTTGTCATCAAAAAGTCAATTTAAGAGGGTTTGCAGGTTCCGTAGCAACTGTCCTTCCATAAGGCAAAGCCACCAATCCCTTGACTCTGGAATAGCATACCCAAATTTGTTCCTTAGTCCTTACAGCCGATTCAGTAGTCAGCAAAACTTGGAACGGTCCTTTCCACACCAGCTGCAACTTCTTCTCAGTAATGGCTTTTATCGGACCCAGTCTCCACTTTTGTATTCATGTGCTTGGAAATCAAGAGGTAGATTCTGTCCTTTTTACCTTAAATGAGAAAAACACTGGGACAGTCCCTGTATATATATTTTCAGAAAAAACATCCTTCAATTCTATCCTAGGCATCTCAACTTTCCCCACATATGGCCATCCAAACATCATTTCATACGTAGATATCCCCAGATCTTTCCTAGGACTAGTTCCTATTCTTAATAGAGCTAAAGGCAAACACTTCATTCAAAGTAGTTGAAACTCTAACATTAATTTTTAAACAATAAATGTAATTGCCAATCAATTCCTAATTGTTCCATAACCTTCATCACCTTGGACAATGAAATGTATACCCCTATCACTATATTTGGGTATTATTCGCTCTAATATGATTTAACAATCTTCTGAGCACCTATCTTTACACAAAGAAAGGCTTCAACCTATCCAGTAAAATAATCCACTATTATTATTACATATATCAATGGTCACACCACCAGCATTTCAATGTAATCTACTTAGATTCATTGAAAAGGCCAAATGGTCAAATCTCTACATATTTTTTACATACATATTTTTTTACATACACAATGTATTCATTTCCGTACCATTTGTATAACTATTGTATACACACCCCTAGACACATATATGCATATACATTTAATAAAATCAATAAGTGCTTGCGTTCCCCAATAGGTTCCCTCATGCACTCATTCAATCACATTCCACATCACAACTTTAGTAAAAATTCTCACTCCATTTTAGTAATCCATTTCCCATTCACTTACACACCCCTTCTTCCACTATTTATATAATATCAAGTTTAGAAGGATCCCCAGCTGCCTTTAAAACAGCTGTGATAAGTTCCACCTATCGCAATTCCTTTTACTAAATATCAACCCCCTTTATAATATCAAGTTTATCCCAAAAGTATGTAAAATACCATAAGCATAGTTTAAATCAGCATAAATATTCCCTACCTCATTAATTAATATGTGCAATGCTTACAATAAAGCAAAAACCTCACATATCTGCACTGACCATTCAAACGGTAACTTTCCACCTTCCAATATCTCAATAGTGTCTCCATTCACAACTGCATCTCATCCAGTCTCATCCCATTCTCAATTCATTTATTCATAACCACACAATTTCATTCCACATCTTCCCATCTCTCTCTCCTATTGGTCAAGAGAACCAAACTCTCTTGAGACAATTTTAAAAACCTAGCATTTGTGCACCACCTTTTAGTTCCCAGTTCACATGCAAACCAACATTCCTTTGGCTATACCATCTTCCACTACTACAGACAAGTGGAAATTTTTCCTTAAACCAGGCAAACATAACACTGGAGCAACACTATATTATTACTTTCTTCAACTCTTCAACTCTTCAACCTTTCTTCCAAACAACTTAGTTTAGAATTAACTATCAATAAATCAATAGAGTCTCAATAAATACTCAACTCTCCCCACTTCAGAGGAATCACACCACACCTCTATCAAAAATTAGCTAAACTATTTCCACAAGCTTCAAAGAAATGCAAAGCTTAATCTAAATTTACTAGTCTATACAGACAAACTTACAAGTAACTTCCTAGCTAACCAGACCAAAAGCCATCTTTACCTTCTACCAGTAATTCTTCCCTCAAGGAAACATCCTTTACCTAGACAACACTAAGCTAAAATAACATAGTCAACTATTCCCCAGACTATCCAGTATCTAGTATCTAGAAATCTCCTTCTCAGCATTCAAAATCATTCAAAATACACAGACACAAAAACATAAAAGAGGGTAATAAAAAACTTCAAAAAGCAAAAGAAAATCACCTAATAGAGGTACTCCGGATCTCTACTCCCCAACTTTTCAAACTTTCAATGTCACTTCTCTAAAGCAGAACAGGAAATACATCTGCATAGATGCCAATGCAGTCAGAAACAATGCAGGATCAAATCACCCATTCGCCCCTCCTTTCTCTCAGACAAACTCAACAAAGAAAAAAAAATGTGTAAAAGGGAAAACAAACCGCACCTTCCCTCCCCCCTTTCTCACTTCTCTTATTCAGAACAAAAAGACGGGGAAATATAGAGAAGAAAAATACTACTCCTGTCTCTAATTAACATCGCAAATACCTCTACCTAATCCTACTTCTCCATAGGATCTCTCTCATCTCTCACTTGCTCATTCACACACTTGCTATTACAACATAACAACAACTACAACAACAACCTCTTGCCACTCACTATTTCAATATACAAAAGGAAATTTCTCAGGGGTTCAATGCACAGGCATTCACAAATATCAGGATCACTTTACCACCCCCATTTAAGGGTTTACCACATACACTCATATTTATTCTGCAATCAGACCTTTTAGTGTATTCCAACGCACACATGCCTTTTCCCTACCAATACAAATACTTCAGGGAGCTTTATTATCATTCTCATTATTATTATTTTTTCAAGACAATGAGCTCTATTGCCTAAACAACTCTCATTACACACACATACCATTTAACAACATTTGCAAACCTGGAATAAAACCTGGAAAGGTTCCATCCCTTCAGATACCCATTTCAGTTTTATCCTTGACATCTTGTAGCCCATTCCTCAAGCAGTGGAAAACTTCAGGATGCGGTTTTTAATCAAAAACTTGATTTTGGGCCCTAACCACACCTGTCCTCCACAGCTCCAGACTTAAGCCAAGAAGGTCACTTAATTAGCCGGCACACACATATCACCATCACATCACATTAATCAAAGACAAAATATTCGCATTCAACCTCAGGTAAGAAGAACAATAAACCTTCCTTACTACATTCCTACAGAGTTTTCTGCCTCATCCAAGAACAATAAAGATCTGTATACCAAGCTCACATCCCAGAAGAGACAATGCATCTCTCCCAAGCAGATTAAGACCTACTTCTAGAACAAATATCACATCCAAACGTATAATACACTTTTTGCTTTCCAATCCACCAACACTAGACTTTTTTCCACTGGAGTAATCCTCTCCCAATTCCAGGACACTGTCGCCACATCGCAACCAAAGTTTCACAAAACCTTTTCCTCTTCTAGTCTTGGCCTCATCCCTATTCACATAGACCTTTTAAGCTTCTTTCAACAGAGCAGCAATATCAGTAGTAGCTTCTGTATGTCTGGCCATGATTTCGTCACAAATTTCATTTTCATTAAGGACTCATAAGCCGGCGTTTCAGGAGAAAGACCAGTGTGCTTATTCAAATTGTCCTTAATATTTTCCAGAAACACAGACGGTGTTTCTTCCCACAACTGTTCCACCTCAAAAACTTTTGTTTCTTCCTTGAGGTACAGCTGTCTTAACTCCCTCCATTTGTTCCCGATCAGCTAAATTATTATTATCCCAACCAGGATCAACTAATGGAGACTTAACATCTGCAGCAACGGGCTGAACAGCCCCCACTTGGGTTTTATCCAAAAAAAAAACCATAGCTGCCTTTCGAATTTGTGACCTCTCCTCAGGGGAGAACAAACAACCCAATATACACTGTAACTCTGCAAAAGTATACAGATTGGGTCTCAAGAACAAATCCAATGACTCAGACAACTTAATCAGATCCGCTTAGAAAGACGGCATATTTCTTTTATAATCTTCCAGATCAGAAGATGTCAAAGACTCATTCACAAAAGCCGCAATACCATTCAGCATTTCTCTTAAAGGAAACATTCCTTTAGTTTGTGAACATGTAACATGAGGAGAAGTGGATGGATTCTGTTTCACAGTTACTAACAATTCACCCAACTCCTTTTCCAGCTGCCTATATTACTGCCCTGCTAAAGTCTCTTCCTTTCCCATACAAAACTCTAGAACTTCTCGGGGAAGAGGAGTTAAACTACTGAACATGGAACTGAGGTTCAACATATAACAATTGAACTTTCAACTTCTTTTTTCACCAAAACTTTCTTCAAAGCATTGATCCAATATGGGTCTGACTCCCCAAACTTACTCCACCTATAATTAGGCTGTATCAACACAAACGTCAGCCAAACCTCCTTACAATAATTAATCATAGTCACCTTATCTAATACCTTTGTACAAGCTTCCAACCAACCTGTATTACACTAATTATACACACAAATCATACAGGCCACACACACAAACATACACAAATCCAAACCACCAAAGAGAAAACATATACTCACTCCTGGTGCACCGAAGTCTTCAGGAACGTTCCTCTCTGTCCAGGCATTCAGGTCTCTGCCTCAAGGTTCATAGAAAAGCAATTCCGGCTGGAAAGGAAATAACCCCATCTCACTGAAATCAGTGTTATGTGCGCACGCAGGGAAATCCCTTCCAGACAGAATGTTTTCAGTCCCTGTTCGGGCGCCAATTGTGGTCGACAGGTAAATCCCATTATCGTTTTAAAGAGACAAAGACCGAAATAATCCTGGAACAAAGTTTATTCTTTGCAAAGGGACTTTCTCTCTAAAGTAGAGAAAGACGGAAATAAAACAATTTACACAAGTTTTTATAGTCTTCAGGACATTCAGAATACACGTCAATAAAGTACCTTGGGAATCAGTTCCAGATCTTACATAACATCTTATATAACATATGCAGTACATAATTCCACCCTGGAAATTCCCCAATTCCCAACAGAAATACCCCTCAAAAACATCAATTGCGTACTTCCTTTAATTAATAAGGGCAAGTTAACCCAGGAACGTATTTCCTGCAAAACAAACATCTTCTCAAAAACAGGAATTACACATTTCCTTTCTCATATTCTTAAATGTCAGCTAAATTATATAATCAGGTTATACAAGGTAAAACAAAACCTTAACATGATTTCAAAATGGCGTAACTCAGGTTATGCTTTTACAGGAATAATTCCTATTTTTCTCACACAGACAAGTGGTCAAAATAGGAAATAGGAAGCCCTCTATCAAATCCTGGACAGGTTTTCCCCAAGGCAGTGTCTTAGGTCCAACACTCTTGACACTTTACATAAATGACCTTTGTGATCATATTAAAAGCAACTGTGTTCTCTTTGCTGATGATGTTAAACTATTCAACACCACCAACAATGCAACTACCCTTCAAAAAGACCTTGACTATGTGTCAGATTGGTCTAACAAGTGGCAACTCCAAATATCAACCAACAAATGCTCTGTCTTGCACATTGGCCAAAAAAAATCAAAACATAAAATACAAATTAGATGAACATGACCTTGAAGATGACCCTCACTCTGTCAAGGACCTTGGAGTACTCATTTCTAATGATCTAAGTGCCCGAGCCCAATGTAACAACATTGCCAAAAAGGCATTAAGAGTTGTTAACCTAATCTTGCATAGCTTCTTCTCTGGTAATGTTGTACTACTAACTAGAGCATACAAAACATTTGCTAGACCAATTCTTGAATACAGCTCATCTGTCTGGAACCTGTACTGCATATCGGACATAAATACAATCAAGAAAGTCCAGAGATATTTTACGAGAAGAGTCCTCCATTCCTCTAACTGAAATAAAATACCTTATGCCACCAGACTTCAAATTTTGGGCTTAGACAACTTAGAACTACGCCGACTTCAGTCTGACCTAAGCATAGTACATAAAATTATCTGCCACAATGTCCTTCCTGTCAATGACTACTTCAGCTTCAACCACAACAATACACGAGCAAATAATAGATACAAACTCAAGGAAAACCGTTTCAAACTCGAATACAGAAAATATGACTTCAGTAACAGAGTGGTCAATGCCTGGAATGCACTACCTGACTCTGTAGTTTCTTCTCCAAACCCCCCAAATTTTAACCTTAAACTGTCTACTGTTGACCTCACCTCATTCCTAAGAGGTCTGTAAGGGGCATGTATAAGTGCACCAGCGTGCCTACCGTTCCTGTCCTAATATTCCTTTTTACTTACTCTTTTCATGTATTCAAATTATGTTTATACTTTTACTTGTTATCTTATATATGCTTGACAAAATAAACTTATGACTTATGACTTATTCTAAGTCAAGCCGCTCTTTTGCTTTAAAAAGGATCATCTCTACTAGTGAATGATAACTTCTCCTGTGATGAAAATATCTAACATAAATAAAAACTTACCTTAAGGACGGGTCTTGGAACCCCGAGAGGTGGCAGAAGGATTTTAAGGGTTTTAAGGGTTTTAAGGGACATAGATTGAGAGGTTTTTTAACAAATTTTTTAGCGAAAATTTTAAGGGGACCCGGGCGGGTGATTAGCGTAGGTCCGGGAGGTAACCCACAGGGGTTGGGGGGAGCGGGGGGAGCTAGTTCCTATATTGGGGAGGGCGTTGCCATCAACATCGTGGGTGGGAGGGGCAGATATGGCGGGAGCAGGGGGCCATATCGTGTTAGGGGAGGACGCACTCGCTATCTGCAAGCATTTGCGTGCTCCGGCCCTCAATGCTCGTCTCACATCCCGGGTTGTTCAGATCCTCAGGCCCTGGGCCTTCGGTTGATGTTGTGCAATGCCAGGTCTGTGGTAAATAAAGCCCCCCTCATTTGTGATCTCGTTCAGGAGGGGGGTGCGGACCTGGTAGGGATTACGGAGACCTGGTTGGGCCAGGAGGGGGGGTCCCCCTCGTTGAGATGTGCCCTCCAGGTTTCTATGCATTCCATCAGCCGAGGTCCCAGGGGAGGGGTGGGGGGGTGGCGGTTCTAGTAAAGGAAGGTCTCGCCCCAAGGGAGGCCACTGTACCTCAGATAGCCGGATGTGAGTCCCTCCTTGTGAAGTGGGGACAAGGGAGGCAGATGGGCTTGCTGATTACGTACCTGGCTCCCTGCCACGTGTCGGCGGCCCTGCCCGAGCTCCTCAACGTGATTGCCGAGGTGGCGGTGGAGACCCCCAGGCTTATGGTCATGGGGGACTTTAATCTGCCGTCTGTCGGCGAAGCGTCTGAGGCGGCTCGGGAGTTCATGGCTTCCATGACGGCCATGGACCTGACCCAATTAATTTGTGGACCCACGCACACAGGAGGGCACACTCTGGATCTGATTTTTGTCTCTGGGCAGTGGAAGAATGATCTCGAGATAGGGGAGATAGTGATTAAGCCCTTGTCATGGTCGGATCATTCCCTTCTTAGGCTTGACTTTCTAACCGCCACACCCCGCCGCAGGGAGGCGGAACAGACCAGATGGTTCCGCCCCAGGCACCTGATGGATCCTGATAGGTTCCAGACGGAGCTTGGGCCATTTCCTGAGACTCTGACTCATGGCTCGGCTAAGGATCTGGTGGCCGCCTGGGATAGGGCGGCCGCTGAGGCTTTGGACCGAGTCGTGCCTGTGCGGCCTCTGACCTGTCGCCGAGTCTACCTGGCTCCTTGGTTCTCCGAGGAGCTGAGGGGGATGAAGCGCCAGAAAAGACGCCTAGAGAGCAGTTGGAGATCTAGTCGCTCCGAATCCGACCGAACACTGGTAAGATCTCATATTAAGACTTACCTAGTGGCGATAAAAGCGGCAAAATGTAACTATTTTTCCGCTCTTATCGCATCGGCAGATAATCACCCGGCCGCCCTGTTTAGGGTGACCCGTTCCCTCCTTCATCTGGGAGCGCGGGAGGATCCCTTGCAGGGTCGTGCCGAGGATTTTGTCCAGTATCTGCACGATAAAATCACTCAGATTCGGGAAGGCTTGGTCTCTGACTGGGTAGGTACAGACGGGATGATGGGTGTCGGTCTTGAGACTGCCATTTGGGAGGAGTTCGACCCTGTTGCTCCCAAGGACATGGACAGGATACTGGGGCGGCTGAACGCGACCACATGTTTATTGGACCCGTGTCCCTCCTGGTTGGTGCTGGCCTCCCGGGAGGTTACGCGAGGCTGGCTCCACGGTATTATCAACGCTTCTTTGAGCGAGGGTGTCTTTCATCTGCCTTGAAAGAGGCGGTGGTGAGGCCCCTCCTCAAGAAGCCTGCTCTGGATCCGGCTGTTTTGGCTAACTATCGTCCAGTCTCCAACCTTCCCTTCTTGGCGAAGGTTGTTGAGAGTGTGGTGGCGCAACAGCTTCCTGGATACCTGGATGAAGCTGTCTATCTGGATCCGCTCCAGTCCGGCTTCAGGCCTGGGCACAGCACGGAAACGGCATTGGTCGCGTTGGTGGATGATATCTGGAGGGCTCGGGATAGGGGTTGTTCCTCTGTCCTGGTCCTGTTAGATCTCTCAGCGGCTTTTGATACCATCGACCATGGTATCCTGCTGCGCCGGTTGGAGGGATTGGGAGTGGGGGGCACTGTTTTGCGGTGGTTCTCCTCATATCTCTCTGACCGGTCGCAGTCGGTGTTGGCAGGGGGGCAGAGGTCGACCCTGAGGCGCCTTGTTTGTGGGGTGCCTCAGGTGTCAGTCCTCTCGCCCCTTCTGTTCAACATTTATGTGAAGCCGCTGGGTGAGATCATCCGTGGCTTTGGGGTGGAGTTCCATCAGTACGCTGATGATACTCAGCTGTACATCTCCACCCCGGGCCATCCCAACGATGCCCTTGAAGTGATGTCCCAGTGCCTGGAGGCCGTGCGGATCTGGATGGGGAGTAACAGGCTCCAACTCAACCCTTCCAAGACCGAGTGGCTGTGGCTTCCGGCGTCCCGATATAGCCAGCTGGTACCATCGCTGGCTATTGGGGGCAAGTTATTGGCCCCCACGGATAGGGCTCGCAACTTGGGCGTCCTCCTGGATGCACGGCTGTCTTTAGAAGAGCATATGACGGCCGTGGCCAGGGGGGCTTTTTATCAGGTCCACCTGATTCGCCAGTTGCGTCCCTTTCTGGATCGGGATTCCTTACGCACAGTCACTCAGGCACTCGTCACTTCCCGCCTGGACTACTGCAATGCTCTCTACATGGGGCTCCCCTTGAGGAGTACCCGGAGGCTCCAACTGGTGCAGAATGCGGCTGCGTGGGGGATTATGGGAGCGAGGGGTTGCTCCCATGTGACACCTCTCCTGCGTGAGCTGCATTGGCTTCCAGTGGTCTTCCGGGTGCGCTTCAAGGTGTTGGTTACCACCTTTAAAGCGCTCCATGGCATAGGACCTGGGTACTTGCGGGACCGCCTTCTGCCGCCGATAGCCTCCCACCGTCCAGTACGCTCCCACAGAGAGGGACTCCTCAGGGTGCCGTCGGCCAGGCAATGTCGGCTGGCGACCCCCAGGGGGAGGGCCTTCTCTGTGGCAGCCCCCGCCCTCTGGAACGATTTGCCCCCGGAGATAAGAAGGATATCGGATCTTCGGGTGTTTCGCCGAGCCCTGAAAACTCTTCTTTTCCAGCAAGCAGGGCTGGCGTGAACCCCGCCCCCCTTTTTTAGTTTTTAGTTTTTAGTTTTTAATGGTTATTAATTGTTTAGTTTTAATTTGTTAATGGGTTTTAATTCGCACTGTTTTAATTCGGGCCAAAGTATATAATTCTTTTAATTAATTTTAAATTTTGTATTGTTATGTATTTTAGTTTTGGCTGTGCACCGCCCTGAGTCCACTAGGAGAAGGGCGGTATATAAATTGAATAAATAAATAAATAAATAAATAAATAAATAAATAACAGAGTCTGAAAATGTGGGTAGGACTATTACAGTAGGGACTACATCCGTGATGGCGAACCTATGGTACGCGTGCAAGAGGTGGCACGCAGAGCCTTCTCTGTGGGCATGTGTGCCTTCGCCAGCTGCTCTTCCGGGTTCTGTTGCGCAAATGCCAGCTGGCCAGCGTATTTGTGCACCAGAACCTGGAAGAGAGCAGTTGGATGGTGCACATGTGTGCTGGACCATCTCTTTGGCATGCCTGCATGTGACGGAACCTGGAAGAGCAGCTGGCTGCTGGGTGCATGTGCACCTGCCAGATGCTCTCTTCCAGGTTCCGGTGCTCAAGCGCGCATGCTCCAGTTTCAGCACTCAGTGCTGAAAAGGTTAACCATCACTGGACTAGGTCTTTTAAATGAAAAGATACCTGAGTCCGGGGAAATGGGCAACTGTGAGAAAGAGTCGTGGAGGCATTCCGCTTTAACTATGCTAGATGTAAGTTGAGCTAGAGAATTGCCTTGGCAGACTTTCAAGCTTTTGTAACCTTTCCCTTTTAGCAATAACTACATTCCAGAGGTTCATGCTGTTGTTGTTTCCTGAAGTCTTGATACCTCCCCTGCAAATGATTACAGGCAACAAGTGATGAGTCAGGTGAAACTATTGGAACTGCTTGTCTACCAAATAACAAGCTGCCTTATCTATTGTGTGTGCAGAAGTGTTTGCTTAAGTACTGGAGGTTATCCCAGTGGCAAGTTCATCCTTATTTGACAATAATGAAACATAAGTTTGATGTGTTTGCTTGAGTGAAATTGCCATCTGGTAAATAATATGTTTTGTGAGTGTTTATGACAATCATGATTTAAACCAAAATTGACTTTATTGTGATTGCTGCAAATAACACTTGAGTGTCCTAACTTGGTTTGATATTTTCTCCCCTTGTTGAATTGAGTAAATATATTTTGAGAAGCTTCCTGTATTTATATACTTAAAAAAAGATTTTGCAGAATGTAAAGCTTACATTTTCAAAAGCAATAATTACAGTTGATTACATGGTCTTTCTACTGGGCTTGTGAAATAGGAGGAAGAAATAAAGTTGTTTATATCGGTCTAAGTGCTGATGTTGATATACAGGCATTGCCTTTTGGCTGGTTCATGTATACACTCTTTGGAATCTGAAACACAAATTTAGATTCAGGCCTTCATAAAGACAAAACAAATCAGCTTTGAGTTGACTTTCTTTATGCAACTTTACACACATCCTTTGGACGAAATCAGCTGTGACACATACAAAAAGTCAGCGGGGCTGAGCTGGAAAATCCCATTTTCCCCTACCTTACATTTTACATTTTTCAGATTTGGTGGTATGTGAATTTGTATTAGTGGTTTTGTGTTTTCTGATTGCCATACCCAAACATTCCTTTGCCTTCCCATTTCCAAAGATATTTTCTTTACAGATAGTAACAAGGCCATGAGAACAATTATATGGGGTCTAAAAGATGAAAAGCCAATAGTCTGTCTGAAACTAAGAGTGTTTGGGCAGGGCACAAAACCAACAGTTGGACTGTTGACTGGCTTTCAAATTGTGAGTTGAGTTGAATTGTCAAGAGACTTTGGTAGTCAACAAATAGAAAGTTCAATAAATAAGGATAATAACATGACCAGCATTATTGCTGTAACGTGAAGTGTATTTTCCATTAGGGTTTTCAGCTAAGGATTAAAATGAAATACCTTTATCATTTGCTTGTATATTGAATTGCTTTATATTAAAAGAGATTATTGATGCTATCCCCCTCTCTACTTTGGTTAGTCTGTGCAGTTGCTCCTCATTCTCCTGCCTCTTTCCTTATCTTTCATGTATTCCTAGAATCATTGTTACTTCTTCCTCTGTCTAAAGGTCATTTCAGGGCTGAAGGACAGTTCTCAATCTTGAATTGAAATGGACTGTGGAAACCCCTGCTGTTTCCTGAGAGCAAGGTCTGCTCTTTAGCCCCAGTTGGTATAAGTTATGGCTGTGCTCACATGACACACTCTCCCATGGTTAATTTAACAACAGTTTAGTCAATTAACCCAATTTCCTGGGTTCACTTGGCACATCAAACTATAAACTGACCACTTGAGCTGGGTTTGCACAACATTATTTGCTAGTTTGTGGTTCAGTGTGCTTGGTGCGCACAGCCAAAATTAATCTTTTAAGTCCCTTTCTAAACTTTACATTAGTCTGGCAATCTCACAGAGGTTTTCTGTATCCAGGTTTCTCTAACAGAGCAAAGCTGCAAAACCAAATTGTTCCACCACATTTTCTCTACTGGGATTTAGCTCATGAACTGCAACTCTCTAAAGGACTGGTCTCTTAGGATTTTGCTCCACATAATGATTATTGGCTTTAATTAAATAAATAAGGGTTGTCTTTTCCGTTCAAATACTTGTTTAACTTCTTTTTTTCTTAATGCTTCATGACTAGGGCTCATGTATATTTAGAAGCAATGATCAAACAAGATGTGGGAAAGTGTCAAGGTTGGAACACTATTGGCTAATATGGACTCAGTAAAGGAGAGTCAAGGATGCTTGCTTGTGTTCAATCACTATGATTAAAAATGGGCAGAGATTAACATTTGTCTGATACCATAAACTGGGGGAGGGGGGTGTTCGACAGAAATAGGTGCTGGCGATCAAAAAAAGGAAGGGGGCAGGCAGAAGAGTTGGTAGGTAAAGGTAAAAAAATGGTGAAGGAGTCCCTGCAGGTTTTACTCTGGTAGTTGTTACCAATTTTAAGGGGTGGTGCTCATCTCCATTTATTAAGCCATTGAGCCAGTGCTGTCCAAATAAGTTTCTGTGGTCATGTGGCCAGCATGACATCCCGCTGCAGTGCAAAGCATATGACAAAACAAGGAACGTTGTTACTTTGCGGCCAAAGTGGTACTTGTTTGTCTACTTGCATTTACATGCTTTTGAACTGCTTGGTTGGCAGGAACTGAGACAAATGACAGGAGCTCACTCTATCATATGGTGGTAGGACTTGAACTACTGGAGTATAGACCTAATCCAGCATCCTTTAAGCCACTGATCCATGGTGCCTCCAAGAGGCTGGACCAAGAAAAAAACATTTTTTATTTTAAATTACTTTAAGTTGATATGATTAAAATGGTTATCCTTTGTCCACTTAATAATTTTATCGGTTATAGTTTGTACAACTTCCTGATCATAGGAGTTGGCATTAAAGTTGGTTGATCTTGAAAAAGATAAATAGATGGAAGGTACTTATCAGGCAATCCCAAGACAAAAGATTAAGATAACCATATCTGGGATGTAAAAATATGAATAACTACAAAAGATACAGAAAAGCCTCTTTCCTTTCATCTAAAGGTTTTCTGGATTTTTGCAGACTTGTTATGATAGTTCTACAGTAGAAAATAATGAAATTATTTATATATTGTTTCTAGTTTAAACACATTTATAAAGTTCAGGATGTCCGTATAATTTTTTGGCAGCTTCTAGAGAGGATGTGGTGGCTCAGTGGCTAAGACGCTGAGCTTGTCGATCGCAAGGTCGGCAGTTCAGCGGTTTGAATCCTTAGTGCCGTGTAACGGGGTGAACTCCCATTACTTGTCCCAGCTTCTGCCAACCTAGCAGTTCGAAAGCACGTAAAAAATGCAAGTAGAAAATTAGGGACTGCCTTTGGTGGGAAGGTAACAGCGTTCCATGTGCTTTTGGCATTTAGTCATACCAGCCACATGATCATGGAGACGTCTTCAGACAGCGCTGGCTCTTCGTCTTTGAAATGGAGATGAGCAACACCCCCTAGAGTCGGGAATGACTAGCACATATGTGCAAGAGGAACCTTTATCTTTACCTTTTTAGGGAGGAATTAGAGGTCATATAATTTTATGTAGGCATTTATTAGATTTTTATTCCATCTTTATCATTTTTATAAACAATGCAAGGCAGTAAACATACAATAATCCTTCCTCCAGTGGTGGGTTGCTACCAGTTTGCCCCGGATTGGGCAAACCGGTGGTGGCGGCAGGAGGCTCCGCCCACCCGCCCGGACTCTTCTGCGCATGTGCAAATGCTTATGTGCATGCACAGAACTGGCACGCGCATGCACGCCCACAAGCGAACCGGTAACGACGGGTTTTGAAACCTGCCCCTGCCTTCCTCCTCCAGTTTTCTCCACAACAACTCTTTGATTTACCTTAGGGTTGGTTGAGAAAGATGAATGGCTCAAAGTCACCCAGCCAACTTTCATGCCTAAGGCAGGACTAGAATTCACAGTCTCCTGATTTCCAGGCTAGTCACCTAACCACCATACAAGCTGACTGGAAGCAAAAATTTTGCACCCCTGCACGTTGCCTGTAAAAAAGAGAACAATCTCCTATGGCAGAAGAGGTGTGAAAACAAAGAAACTCAGACAAAAACCAGATTTATTCTCATGATATAGCCAATGGGAGAGTAGGGACTTATTAGAAATGGGACCAGTTAATAGGGATATTTCGAGTACCAGCAAGCTTCGAGAGATCAAAAGACAAGAGGACTAAGAATAGGAGTGAAGAATCAGATGAGATGATTGGAAGGATTTGATTAAAAAGTAAAAGTGCTTTATGCAACTCTTAGCACAGACACTGATAAATGTTTCAGTCATAAAAAAGCACTTGAGAAATAAATGCTGCTTAATAATGTTTGTTTATTATCATTTTTTGCTTGAAAAAAACCATATCTCAATTATGTAGCAGCCTTACATAGGTGGAGTAGTTAGGACCCTTGTTAGCAACTTTAGGATTTAATGAAGGGTTTTGAGGGGAATTTGAAAGCTAAGTTGCACTTGACATTTTGATGTTCTCTGCACTTGGCAAGGGGAGGCAGGAGGGAGGGATTCAGGGAAAAAAGCATGTCTCTCTTCCGATAACAATGATGCCATTGGACGATGAGTAGAAATTATTATTGCTTTGAATACCATTTTGGCTACTTGGAAAATAAATTCTAAAAAAAAAAAAAATCAGTTCAAAGCTGTGTATTACAGTTTGGGTGAAAACTTTCAAAAATGTGTTCTTCAATCATTGATCAAATTGATGGAGATGAAAGGAAGCCCTATTCATCTCAGAAAAGATTCTGAAATGCTGAACATCAGATTCCTGCTTCTCCGATTTAATCTTTCAAGGCATCACATTTTGAGATGGCTTTTTAACATGAAAAAATGTGCTAATTTCAGGGATATTAACCTTTCTCTGCACCTTTCCCACTTCCAAAGAAATATCCTCCACCCTTCACAATAAAGTGATAAGAAATCAGATAGGGTTTTTTTTTTTAGAAGGATAATAATTTTGGGAAACAAAAGGATTTAGATTTGATTATTTCATACTTAGGACCTGGCCATTTGTTTCTGCATAGCAGTAACCACAAACAGGGCCCAAAATATGCAAGATGTTTAGTCTGTTGTTGCAAAGGAAGCACTGGATTGCATTGCTGTGCTTGTTGTGGTCTGCCGGCGACCAGCAGAGCTGGCAGCCAAGTCAGACAGTGCGGAGGTTCGGGGGGATCATGGGCCAGTCCTGGGGTCTTGGGAAAGCTCAGACGAGGGCTCTGCGTCGGATGCAGAGAGGGAGATAGACAGCAGTGAGGCAGAGGAACAGCTGGAGCCTGTTCCCAGCGTGTGCATGTGCAGAGCTGCCAGAAGACAAGAACAACTCAGAAAGCAGGGTTGACTTGGGAGTAAAGCCACACCTTGGAGATGATTGGCCCCTCCCATAAGAAACAAAAGAGAAGCAAACGGGGAGGGGGCTTTTTCAGGAAACAATTCATTCATTCGGTAATTTCAAGAGTAGAAAGCTCTGTTCTAAGAGACTCTGTGCCAAGTTTTGCCTTATTCTGTATTTGGAAACAAGTTACGTGGCAGCTTGCCAAGCAAGATAAGGTATGTTGATAAATATTCCTTTGAAAAAGGAAGGCTTGCTGACAAGGCTTGCTGACTGTGAATGAAAGTAATTCACAGTCGTGTAAATAAAAGAGGTTTTGCTGGGACGAATTCCTGCTTCCTGCTTTTTAAGGGAGCCTAGGTCAGAACAGTGCTTGCCTTCTTGTAGATCTTGAACCCTGTCTCCCCACCACCACCACACACACACATGCCTGTTGGATATTGCTGGGCAATGTTTATAGCCTCCGTTCAAATTGACTTTGTTTCTAAACACTTTGAAATATGTGTAATTACACAATGTATATGTGCATATATTATTCAGTGTTGTTTGGATGAACTGTGCTCTTCAGATGTGCAGGCCTGAATGGTACAAGATGCATCTTTTGCAGATTTTGGCATCTTTTGCAGACTGACTGGACAATATTGGGTAGAATTGCCTCAGAGCATATACAAAATACCTTCTCTTTACAACACATTTGTCACAGTTAGCTTTCTCTCATTTCAAATTGGGGAGAAGAGTCCCTTCATGGAGAATTAATTAATAATATTAATTAATATGCAGTTCATGACACATTGTCTTTCAGTTTGTGTATAAACTGAATACGTGCTTTCGTGCCAATATTCAGTCCCATGATGTCAGCCCTTTGAGGTAAGCCAATCTTGAACATCAAAATCATGAATACTAAAATTACAGGATTGGAACAAAGGCTCCCCCTCCCTGCCTTCATCCTAAAGGGAACTAGGGAGGGTCAGGTCAGAGATGTTTTCTGAGGTTCCGTTTCTGCTTTGGACTTGGATTTCTCTTACCTGACCTTTGTCTTGTCTGCAACTCTTCTTGCTCTTCCGCAAGGTTATTCTCACAGGCTATTTGAAAAATGTTCATGTTTCAAATAGTTTTAAAGCTGTTCATTGTGAAGAAATCCCATTCACCCCAAAAGCATGACTCAGAATGTCCCAAGGTCCCTAGATATGCCCACCATATGAATTTTGGTAGACTGATTTTTCCAACATGGTGATTAGTGTGTTATATTACCACAAAGGACTCATATAACTAGCAAAATGCAGCTATGTGTTACACTGATGGCCCTGTTTCTGTTTCTCCTCCTTTTTAAGGCCCAGCTTAAAAAAAAAAAGATATTAAATGCATAACTGTGCAGCTACCCTCCCTTTAAAAAAAAAATAGGAAAAGCTTTTGTTTGTTGAAATGTGACCTCTTTAAGTGGGTTTTTATGCATCAAAGCTACTTGACATTTGCCAAAACAAATTTGAGTCC
Organism: Pantherophis guttatus; assembly: GCF_059756535.1. Classification (NCBI taxonomy): domain Eukaryota; kingdom Metazoa; phylum Chordata; class Lepidosauria; order Squamata; family Colubridae; genus Pantherophis; species Pantherophis guttatus. The sequence goes on from NC_142063.1 coordinate 314,736,250, forward strand.
CTTTGGAGAGATTTTTTATGACAAAAACACCATTGATCTGACAGCTGACTCTCTAGGGAAGAGATACTGTAGCTGGCAGTAAAGACTTAATGCTTCTAAAGTCCTCCTTTACTAGTAGTCCCAAGGCATAATGTCTAGGCCTGGGCAAAAGAATAAAGTTAGGAGGAGACAGGAAAAAAAAAAGAATGAGGAGAAAAACAACCATGAAGCCCAGACTGGCACAGTGGCAGCTGGGAGTTTGACAGTGTTATGAAGAACTGCAACTGTTGATCAGTGAATTGTTACACCGTTGATGACAGCCTTGCAAATTAATTCTGAAATTAACCGAAGGGACTGAAAGAGGTCCCACTGTTTATTTGAACGAAGGAGGGCAATGTAAAAATTACCAGTGAAGCAGAAATGGAAATGGTTCTGTAGTTTTCTGCAGTGGAGCAGCTGGCCAAATGTCGGAGACACGTTTGCCTTTGGAAAGTGGCATCTGCAGAATGAAAACGGATGGAGGAAATGGAGGCAGGAAAACAGAAGATTGGGGAAGAGAATGAAAGTCCTGTGGCACGAATGAGATGCCAGACTGAAGCTCCACTATAGAATGGAACTGGTTTTATAGGCTTTTGCCCTCGGCAAACTCAACTAGGGGATTGCAGTTCCGTGAGAAAGTACTAGGACTAGTTCAAGCAGAGTTATGATAGTTGAAGGGAGATAACAATAGATTGTTTCAGATGCAAAAAAAAGAGGACATAGTTCAAGATCTGGGACATGGAATTTTATACAACAGACCTTAGTTTGGTAGTCTTTGATAGTCTGAGACAGTCATACAAAGTTTCTATGAAAAGTAGTTGATGCTGAGTAGGAGGGAGGTCTTAGATACCATTAGAATTGTGTGCTGATTGTTTTCCTTTCTGGCTATTGTTTTCCATGTCATTCCTTAATGAAATTTTGGGTTGGGATTTGTGTGATGTTGTAGGTTGCAATCTAATATCCATTTACCTGGGAATAAATTCATGAACTATAGGGGTACTCTAGCATCAGAATAAGAATTGACTGGACATCCTAAGGTTCAACTCTCATTTTGACTTTCTAGGCAGTTATATCTTCAGCTCCAGTCCACTAGCAGTAGAATTTGACATGTTGGCTCGGAATTATGATAATCTCACCAGTGCTTCAAGATTAGGGAAGGATGGCACCAATTTTACTGAGATAATGTAATCCCATCAAGAAGTCAAAAATGCATATAAAATGCATATAAATCCTTCCTTCTTTACATCCTTTCTACCTTCTTTCATTAAAATTACATTTGTTTATTTCATATGGCCTATGACTTTTTAAAATACTATTGGACATTCCAATTGAGTTGCAACAAATACATGAAATATGTAAGATTTCCATTATCCTGTTTCCATCTAATACTACAGTGTACAACATAGTTTAGAAAGCCAAGGGAAATCATACTCCACCCATTCTATTACAAAAAAATATTTCCATTCATAGAAATCAAACATGGATTCTTCCATGGACCACTAGTCTATGCCTGAGTAAAAACAGCCTCCACAACTAGTAGGGTTAAAGGTTGTTGCTCCAGAAGATTCTGCTTTGCAGAGCCTCTTGTAAGCAAGATAGGAAACTTGATGGTTATAATTTTCTTCTTCTGTTGTCTCCCTCCCCAACATACACACATACAAAATATCTGATTGTGAAGTTTTTATATAACCAAAGATTTGTATCCTACCTACCTTCAGAAAACATCATGTCTTCTTCTCAAATTTCACAGAACTCACAACACTTTTGCTAGATGCTATGTACAGATGTGCTAGAGAAAATCACAGCTATAGTGCACAACAGTTTTGTAGTAGCCATTAGCATATGCTTTTCCCATGGTCTATGTACTTATTCTAAGCATGTGCTTTTTTACAATGCAGAACACAAGAGACTTGTTTTGTAAGATTAATGAAGGTCACCAATATTCTCCAAAGGATTCTGATAATTAAGGCTTTGTTTATCAAAAACAAGTTATATTAAGAGCAAAAAAGATTCATGGTAATTATTCATAATCTTAACAATTCAAGTGTAGCCACCTCATTTGTGCATTTAATTCTTCTTGTTAATGTTTTGCATAAATCTGCATAATTACTTGAGTTGCCTGTTGTAATTTTGACAGCTACTCCGTTCATGTGCACTAAAGTATATCAAAAGCTTGAGGTGCTGAATATTTATAATTTTACGTATGTTCTTGGGATAATATTTTTTCAACAATTTTGTTTTTAATATTAAATTGACATGGTATACATGGAGCGATTGCCAAACATAGATTTTCACCACAGAGAGCTATTGATGGGAAAACAAACCAGCTTTTTAAATACACGCTACTAGCCTTTGATTGGAAAATGCATGGAAAGAATTGTGCACACGATGTCTTCGTTCATACTTCTGGAGCTATATTTTACTTAGGCAAAGGTACCTGAAAAATATAATAAGATTGGCCAATCATTATTCCCCATCAGAATTCAGTTGTCAAACATAATTATATTCATGCAGATTATATGATTATGAAATATATTCTGTGTTGAAAAGTTGACATGTCTAAAATGATCCTAATATTGCCAGATAATTGTATGTTTTCCTGGTCTGTGAGTGAAGACCGTGTAGTTTCAGAATTATAGAATGTTAGCTATAGTCCACAATAGTTTCTTAGGCATCTTATAATAGAAAATGAAACTGCAAGAAAGTCTCACTGTGTCAGTTGGATTATCATACGAGTCATTTTGTTTACCATTCTCAGCCCAAACAATCAGCAATATTAGCTCTTCGATGGGCTTTCTCATATAGTCATACTGTCATCTTCCTTTGCCTTGCTATACAGTTCTGACACACCAGACTAATTATAGTGACTTGTAGTTTACTTGTGTTTAAGGTTGTCCAAAATGTCTTTTGGAGAATGCAAGAATACAAATTTAGCACTTAACTGTAATCAGTGGTGGGTTTCAAAAGTTTTTACTACCAGTTCTGTGGGTGTGGCTTGGTGGGTGTGGCATGGCTTGGTGGGCATGGCTTGGTGGGCGTGGCAGGGGAAGGTTACTACAAAATCCCCATTTCCTCCCGATCAGCTGGGACTTGGGAGGCAGAGAATAGATGGGAGCAGAGCCAGTTAGAATTTTTACGACTGGTTCTCCGAGCTACTCAAAATTTCCGCTACTGGTTCTCCAGAACTGGTCAGAACCTGCTGAAACCCACCTCTGACTGTAAAGCCTTAAAGCAGTCACACATTTTCCCAGATGTTTTTTTGCTGCACAGCCCTCTTTGCAACAAACTTGCAGAAACAACTTTCCCCAGTTGTCCAACAAGCAGGCAGTGCCCAGCATTAATAAGAGGAAAGCTATTCCTAAAAGGGGTGAAATCCTGGACATCAGGAGGAACTAAGGACTAGATGCTCTCATATATGATGTGCAAAATGTTAAGGTGAATGGGTGAATTCCAACATTCCAATTAGATCCTTAATATTTTCCAGCCTCTCTCATCTCCCTAATGTGGGTGCTGGGGCTGGGATAGAGACGGTATGGAACACAAGGCAATAACAGAGAAATTCCTTTACATCAGATGAAGTATGCTTACTTTATATAGACGTAGCTTAACAGGAACAACATTGCAATGGTAAATTGGATGCTGATATGATTTTAGTGTATCATACTTCTTATGACGCCAACAGATGCCTCTTTCTTGTCCCTGATCAGTGACTATCATCCAGTTTGGGAAAAGAATCAAATTAGGGTTTTATCTAGGCCAGGCGTGTCCAATCTGTGGCCCAATGGCTGCATAAGGCCCTAGACAGCTAATCATGCAGTCCTAGAAGATGGTAAACTTTTAATATTATTATGTGATTTATATACATTAACTACATTATCTATTTTATATGCAGCCCAAGACAATTCCTCTTCACTTGCTGTGACCCAAACAAGCCAAAACCTTGGACACCCATGGTCTAGGGTTAGGGTCAGGGCCAGGATTAGGGTTATGAGCCTAGTTTCCGCCTGCTTCTAATTCTCATGCTTCTTACTTAATCTTTTATTACTTCGTACTCCTGCCCTGAGAGACTTCCTTCTTCTAATCCTGAAGCAACATCTACAGAAGCCACAATGTCTTGGATTGTCTTAAATAGAGGTTGTCCTTTATAGGAGTTGCTATAATTGAGTTTATAGTTCTGGTAGTCAAACTAGGAATCGAGAGTGTAGGATTGTCACATTATTTGTATTTGGGGCAAGCAATATAATGCATATCACAGAAAAGCACTAAGAAATAGTAAGGCAAAGATTTTAAAAGCAGGAGATAGGAAAAAGGAATGGAAACAAACTAAAAATAGTCTACCTGAAAATTGTTTGTTATACTTCTTTATGCCTTTCTAGCCTTGCAAATCACCCTTGCATTTTAACATGTTCATACAATATTTCCTTCTATTATCTTTGATTTTTTTAAAAACATTCTCATCTGTATCTCATCAACTTCCTCCAGATATAATTCCTCTGTCTTCCTCTCCCTCTCTACTGGCCCTTTCTTTTGTTTTCCAATTTAACCTTCAGTCCTTCCTTTCATATTAGCAAACCAACTCAAAATACATCTGTTGCATTGGGTACTCACTTCTGTATTCAATCCACATTCCTTTAGCTTCCATTCATTCTTGACCCTGTCTCTTCTTATTTTCCCAGACACACTTTTTAAGTACTCCCTCCCCATTGTATTAAACTAACTTTTATGTCTCTCTGACATATCCAAGTCTCATTTATTCCTTGCAATAGACCACATACTCCTCACTATCTTTCTACTGCAAATTTGCATGTCTAAAATTTTCTCCGTTTCTCCATATTTAGTAAATATTCTACTAAGGTCTACTAAATCATCTCCATCCCCTAATTTTTTTAGCATTTACTTGGAAGTTGCAACTGGTCAATGCTTTAATCTTTCGTCTTTTAATTTTTTGAAATATACTGCTTGCTGCACCCTGCATTCCACCTGAATGACTGTAATGACACAGCTTTAACTGCATTGAAAAGAACACTTATTTTATGTCCCCAAGAAACACCACTCATATTTCATTGCCAACATTCCTTATTCATTTATCCATAAATACATTAAATAAGCAAGAGCAGATCACACATTCTTGCCTTACCCTCTGAACCATTTGCTAAGCATCTTATTTATTCTAATGCCTTTCTATAACTATTATTGCATTCAGCAACCAAACATCCAATAATTAAAATTCACTAGCAAACATGTTCTTTAAAAGTAAAGAAACAATAAGCCTTCTTTTTTCTCATGCATCTATTTATCAGCAACATTCTGAAGCATAAAACCTGGCTGGCATACTATCCAACAACAAAGCTCCACTGGACTTTTGCTTATTGTCAGCTCTTGTTTAGAATTCTGCCAAGTACTTTCCCATTGAAAAAAAACTATAATTCCCCTGCGGTTTGTTCATTCACCCTTTCTACCTTTACTTCCCTTTTGTTATAGAGAAACAATTATGACGTTCTCCCAGGTGCAGATGCAATCTTTACAAAAAATGATAATAAAAAACATTAAATGTAGAGACATTCCACAAGCAAATTATCTCTCCATTTACTGTTTTCACAGTTTATGCAACCTAGATCTTCAACCTTATTGTTTTCAACAATATTATAGCATTTTTTTTTTTAGAGACTGACTTCTGCATGCCCCTGGGAGAGAAAACAGGCTGCGGAGGGGCCCGTGCTGCACCCCCCATGCCCTGTTTTGGGCCTAGGAGGCTTCCCTACAGCCTCCTGGGAGCGAAAATGGGACATGGGAGGGGGGCGCCACCCCCCCCGCCCATTTTGGGCCTAGGAGGCCTCCCGGCAGCTTCCAGGGAGCAAAAATGGGGCACGTGGGGGCTCCTGGAAGGGCAGAGCAGGGAGGGTGGGGCCAGCCAGCAATTTAACTGCCGGTGTGCCTCAACAGCCCGAACCGGCTGAATCCCACCACTGTTCCAAACTTAATCCCAATTTGGACTAGGAATTCTGAGTCTAAGCAGTCTGGTCATCAAGCAAAATACCATGTGACTATGACTTACATTATATTTCTGCCTTCTCTATTAACTCTGCTTATCACAAGCCAGTCACAAAATGCAGAAATGGCCTGACATGTCCACACGTTGCTGAGATGGTTGTAAATCATCAATTCAGTGCCTGCAATTACTGCAAGTTCAAATCTCACCAGGCTCAAGGTTGACTCAGCCTTCCATCATTTTGAGGTAGGTAAAATGAGGACCCAGATTGTGGGGGCAATAAGCTAACTTTGTATAAAAAAGAACACCGCTGGGGGGGGGGGGAGAAGCCCTACTAAGCAGGTATATACAAAAGTATGAAGGCTATTGCTTAACACATTGTAACCTGCCCTGAGTCTCTGGAGAAGGGCGGCATATAAATCGAACCAATAAATAAATAAATAAATAAATAAATCAAGCATTGGTTGCGAAATTAGTTTTTATTACACTGCCTTAACTTTGAATGATTTGAAATGAGGCAGTTGGTAAATGAGGACTACCTGTATGCTTAAATAAAGCTTGACTTTTGAGTAGCGTGACAAAGACACTATCCGAAAAAACAGGGGATAGGAGAAATGATAAAATTATACTAAATATACTTAAGATTATTATGCCCTTTATCATTAATATTTCTTTCTCCCATTACAGCAAGTTTTAGAGAAATTCTGCAGTTTGCAGCCAAATTTTTGCAACGGCCTTAGCCTCAAATTCCGCAAACTTGTTTTTTAATCAGCTATGTATACAGCGTATCATTTTAATTACTGACAAAATATCCAAAATGTGAAAGGTGGATTTTATTTTGCTTTTGTTTTGGAGGGTAGGATATTCCCTCTTATCAAGAATAGAGAACTTATTCCAAATGCTTCCCCCCACTCATCAGTTTTGCCTTCATAGGTTTCTATGGACGATTTCCATCCATTTTTGGGAAATACTCCATGTGCATCTCCATTTTGGAGCCATTTGCTATAGTATGAATCATTACTTCTCCAAGCTTTCTTTACAATTATGTGTATAAAATAAGATGGCAAACCTTTGGGATCTGAAATATTTGCCTGAGTTCTTTCCCCCCCCCCTTATTGCTTGTAAGAACAAATGCTTGTTTGAGTTAACCATGCTCCATTGTTTGCAAGTTTGAGTGAGCATTTAAGTAAATAATTCCCCAGAGAGGAAATTGGAAGTAAACATTCCCTCAGCCAACCAAATAGTGGAGCATGCTGTATTATACTATATCTCTAATATTCTTATGTCTGTCTTTGAAACCATCCACCTTTCCATTCACTCTGTGTAACATCATAATACTCTTCAGGACATGATTCAAGATAAGGAGCGATGTTTCATCGCCAATTTTTTCCCCCAAAAGTCTTTTTGTCTTCCAGTCAGTCCTGTTTTTAATTGTGTTGGTAGTAGCTAGTTATAAATTTGGACAGTAGAAAAGCAAGTTCAGATCCCTACTCAGCCATAAAGATTACTGGGTGATTTTAGGTCAATGTCAGCCATAAATTCTCCATAAGCCCTTGGTTAGATGAAGCTTTCAATCCCTGCTCTCTTTTTGCAATGTGTGTATGATAATATTGATATGCTTTCCCAGATAGTTTTAAAAATAACAAAAGCAGGTATATATAAGGCAGGATAGTAGCTTAATGGTAGAATATACGCTCCATAGAGACTCCTCACTGTCTTTCCAGTAAAGCATCTGAGATTGTTAAATGCTGTGAAAAGCTAATTGCAAAGCTACAGCCATTCAGAGCAGATGAACCTGCCTCTTGTAGTCTGTCTCTCTTTCATAAATGTGTGTACCTCTCTCTGTGTGTAAATACACTCATGATTATACAGATACAAATGCAGATAGTCCTTGAATTACAATCATAATAGAGCCTGCCCATCACAGTCATAACTTACAATGGCAGTGAAATAGGTAAGTCATGTGACTGAGCCAATTTTATGACTTTTTATGCAGGGGTCATTAAGCAAATCACCACAGTTGTTAAAAAAATCCACGGTCATTAAACAAATCCCACAATTAAGTGAGCCAATAGTTTACTATTGGCAAAGATTGTGGCAAAAACTGGAACTACCGTAAATTCTGGGTTTTGGGAAAACCATTGCAAAACGCAGTCACATTACTGCAAGCAGTGGTGGGTTTCACTTACCTTTGCTACTGGTTCACTCGCGTATGCATGCGCAGAGCGTATTTGATGATGTCCGGGTAGGTGGGCGGAGCCTCCTGCCACCGCTACTATTGGTTCACTCGAACCGGGATGAACCGGTAGCAACCCACTACTGACTGCAAGACACTGTATACACACACACACACACACACACTTTTTTTCCCTTTTTCTTTTCTGATAAGTATATCAGAACATTCAGGAAAGCCCAACATCCAAGAGCTATTGGATTTCAGTCCTTACTGAACATCAGTTCAGGAAATGTGGAAGGCACTTCATAGTGCCTGCAAAAATTGAATTGTTCAAGCTCTTTTGGGTCAGGTGACCTGACTTGGTATAATTATAGACTTGTGGCCATATCTACAGACACAGTCGAGATATAGAAAAGACATGGAAGAATATGGAATTCAAGGGGTACCACAACAATTGGATAGAATATTGACAGGCAAGGAAGAAATTTTTTTAACAAAAGCATATAAATATCTATTAGAGGTAGAAATGGAAGAAGAAATAGTGAAGCGTCCAATGATAGCATGGCACAAAATGTAGGCCGTAATATAAATTTAGAGGAATTGGAAAAATTATGGAACAAAAACTGCAAATTAACATTGTCGACTGCATATAAAAAAATCAGTACAAAATGTTTTATAGGTGGCATTTAACACCGGCGAGATTGGCTAAAATGTATGCAGATATGAAACCGGACTGCTGGAAGTGTAAATATAAGGACAGAACATTCTATCACATGTGGTGGCAATGCCCCAAAGCAAAGAAATATTGGAAACAGATAAGAAGATGGTTATAGGAGAAAACAGGAGTACAAACTGATTTTAAACCTGAATTATTTTTATTAGGAATAATTAAGCAAAAGATAAAGAAGCAACTCAAACATATCATTTTACATATAATAATAGCAACACGAATTGTTTATGCCCAATGTTGGAAACTTGAAAATATACCAGCCAACGAGAGGATTATTCATAAGATATTAGAATGTGCCGAGATGTATAAACTCATATTAGAAATAAAAGGCAAAGAAGAAACAGAATTTTACGAGGTTTGGGATAAGCGGTATAATTGGTTAGATCAGAGAAACAAAAATGTATAGAAATAAATGTAGATAACTGTAAGAGACTCATGACACACTACTCTTTAAAAGGCTTATTGTTATGTAAATTGGAAAAATGGAAAATAAAAATAATAAAAAAAGGCTTTATGCCTGGACGTTTTCTGATTTAATAGTTTATTCATCATTTAGCAGAATTATTGAAAATTAAAATCAATCTGTTAAGATTTTCCTCTTTTTTAAAAGAAAAAGAATAAAAATAAATTAGTAGTAATGTTCTTGTTTGGGGTTGTCCTTTTGAGGAGGAGGGGAATTGGTTATCAATTTTCTTAGCCTGGGGAAACACTTGGGCTATAGGTTGTTTTCATTAAAAAATTTCAAACACCTGATTTGTCCAAAGTCCTACCTTGATCTTCAGGACGTTATCCTGCTGGTACAGTGGGAGATGAATCAGATATCAGAATACATGCTGTACGATTTTCTCCTCCAATGGCAGCCTTCAAATAAGTTGTGAGTGTAGCAGGGGAGTCTTCCCTGTGAGCATTAAGGAAAACTGGTGCAAGGTGAGAGAAGGCGAGGTGACAACATCATGGTTAAAATCAAAGAAGGTCAGCTGTAGAGAACAACATGGCTGACCATGTGTATAGTCCCCAGGTCAACAAACAATCTATAAGAAATTGAAGAGCAATTCCATTTTCATCCTTAAAACAACTTCTAACAATATACATAGTCCAGCCTTATGTGGTAAATGTCTTCTTTCTTGAAGCTGGCTCACTCCCTTCTTCCCACAACCCATCTATGATTTCAAAGAATAACAGCTAAGATAATTTCTGCAAGTGCTAAAAGAGCCACAGAGATGACCTTGAGGAAGCTAGGCAAAGGCAGTGACAGTTACATAAACCAAAGCATACTTTAAGCCCAGGGAACACAGAAGCAGGAGAAAGAAGCTTAAAGAAGCTGGGTCTACCCTAATTTTTAGGGGTATAAGATGGAGGGAAGGGAAAGGAAGACACATACAGGCTTTCAATATTCATGCTGATTGGGGAATTTTGAGAGTTGAAGTCCACAGGTCTTAAAGTAGTTGAAGTTGAAAAATGCTGACCTATCATCAAAGAATGTAGTTGTACTCAGATGCCTGGAGTTTGTTGCCTGTCCTGGCCTACTCTGCAGGGCTGACACTCCCTTCAGGTTTACTGCTTTTGTTCTCTTAAAGAGGGATTGAAGTAATCCACTCTGTAGTCATAAAGTTTAAAAATATATAGATATACTTGATGAATTCTCTAGGAAATGGCTGGAATTAAATTATATTTATCTACATAAGATTATATGTATCCTTGTTTAAGAATACACTTCTCTCTTTGAAGGACTGCCCAGTCTAAAATAGAGAGGGGAAGGAGGGAGGGAGGGGAGGGAGGGAGGGGAGGAGGGAGGAGAAGAGAGAGAGAGAGAGAGAGATGGTAAGACATATTGTATTTTAGGGCAAAGCATTTTAGAATTTATACTTTAAAACATGCAAATATAAGAAAATCTGGGACCCCATTTTTTGTTTTTCAACAATACATAACTGGACATTGTATTTGTGATCTCTTTAATGGTAGTACATGAATACAGAGCCTCCAACGTTTAATATTTCTTTTCTTATCCTTTGCATTAGAAATTAAAAAAAATCATATTGCCTAGTTTTACTCTCCATCCACAATGCACATTCAGAAATGAGGGCGCAATCATTTCTGGAGAAAAGCTTCCAGTGCTTGCATCAGATGAGTAGAGAAGGGAGCAAAACAGCAAAGCTCTATTAGGCTCCTCACTAAGCAAAAGAATAAATCTTCTGATTATTGACAACTGGCTGTAGCCTTGTTTTAAGCTCTGAGTTGAGCTCTCTTTGCCTCAAATAACGTCTGACCATCTGACCCTTGATTCAGGTATGAAATTCAAATGTGGATTTTCTCCTTGAATTTGGACTCACTGATAACCTGGACTTAGTTTTCTGAAACTTAGATCAACTTTAGATGATTCTTCTGCTTGCTCCTATTTCAAAGCAAATTTTGCAGACAAGCCTTTGCTTCATTTACATCCCTTTGCTTCATTGTAAACTCTTTAGTCTTGAAGAAAAACTGATACTCTTCTGAGAAGCTGTGTGTATGTATGTGGCTGAAATCTGAATTAGGGCACAAATTTAGCTTGAAATAAAAGTGTACAGCTTCTGACTCTAGACCCACTGAAGCCTGCTAGGAGCCCAAAGAGACTACTGAACTGTGTTACTAAATTGTTGTTTCTTAATGCAAGAAAAAGATAAAATTATTAGACATATGACTAGGGAATTCCTTAATATAACTATATAAGCTATATTAAATTAATATTCAATATTGTATTGTTATCAATATTAATTTATTAAATGAATATGCTATTGATATATTAACTACATTACATTATATTATAATATATTACTAGGGAATTATTAATGACTTGGGAATTAATAACTAAATTAATATAACTGAAATTCCATGTCAATGAAAGGAAATGCATATTCTCACATGCTAGTTTCCTTCCCAGTGACTTGTATTTATTTAGAAGTATCCTTGAGACCTTTCCCTGAATTTTCATCATTCAGTTTTGTTTTGTTTTAAACCTCTTCCCATGTCATTTACAAGTACAGAAATGAAAGCAATGGAAATTTTTCTACTCAGTTGTTCCTTATGTGTTAACCCTTTTGTGTAATGAATGTCAAAATATTGAAGAAAATGACAAGCACATGAATTTCTATCTTTCTGTAATTTTATTGAAATTGTAATATATTTCTTATGGCAATTCAGATCATTTATATAGATTTCTTGACCTTATACTGCAAATATTAACCACTTGTTGTTTTAGTTCTACTTCTCACCCCAACATTTACAGTGGCAAGTTTTAATACGTCTTGATTTGGCTTGTATTGTTTTGGATAGCTTTTCCCTTCTCAGGCCCTCCCCCCCCACCTGTCATCTTACTAGTGTCCAATAAAGTTCAAATTAGTTGTTTTGGTAACAGTTCTGAGGTTTGGCACCTTTGCTAGGCATTCACATTCTGTTTCCATGCCTGTGTCCTTGGATCATTCAACTGATGTCTCTGGTTGGCGCTTCTGGTTCCTGTCATCCAGTGGTGGGATTCAAATTTTTTTACTACCAGTTCTGTGGGCATGGCTTGGTGGGCGTGGCATGGCTTGATGGGTGTGGCTTGGCTTGGCGGGCATAGCAGGGGAAGGATACTTTAAAATCTCCATTCCTTCCCCACTCCAGGAGAAGGTTACTGCAAAATCCCTATTTCCTCCTGTTCAGCTAGGACTCGGGAGGCAGAGAATAGATGGAGGCGGGGCCAGTCAGAGGTGGTATTTACCGATTCTCCGAACTACTCAAAATTTCTGCTACCGGTTCTCCAGAACTGGTCAGAACCTGCTGAATACCACCTCTGATATAAAACATATGGATTAAAAATGTAGCAATAGCAATAGCACTTAGACTTATATACCACTTCACAGTGCTTTAAGCCCTCTCTAAGCAGTTTACAGAGTCAGCATATTGCCCCCAACAATCTGGGTCACCATTTTATCCACCTTGGAAGGATGGAAGGCTGAGTCAACCTTGAGCCAGTGAGACTTGAACTGCCAAACTGCTGGCAGCTGGCAGTCAGCAGACATAACCTGTAGTTCTGCATTCTAACCTCTGTGCCACCATGGCTCTGGTATATAGTATATAGTAACATCAAATAAAAACACTACATAAACTAGAGAGCAGCAAGGCAGTGATTCAAAATATAAAACAATATAAATTAAAACAGAATTAAGTGCCAAAGAAAAGCCTGTGAAAACAGAAAGCTCTTCACCTGACATGGAAATGATGCTAATGTGGCTGTCAGTCAATCTTTTCTGGGGAGGGAATTCCATCAATGGGGTGCAAACTATCTCCTAGTTTGAGAAGGGCCTCATTGGAAGATGCCGTCCTCTGTTTCACTGACATTGGAAGTCTTACTTCCAAAGAATAAGGTTCATGAAAAAATTAACAAAAGCTTGCATGTGTTTAACGATCTCCTTGATTGTTTGTTTGTTTATTAATACTATAAGGTACAAAAATATACAAATAATAGTAGGAAAGATAGGGGAGGGAAAATGGAAGGGAAAAGTGTAGGAAAAAGGGGAGGAAAGAAAAAAAAGGTGTTGACTTCTGACTCCCTTTAGTTCAATAGAATAAGATGATAACATCAAACCTCAAATTTTTATTTTTACATAATAGTATAAAATAGCCATTTTTAAAACAACAAACCTATCTAATTGGTAAAACCCAAAATCAAAGTTTCATTTTTTTCCACCTCGAGAACAAAGTCTAGAAGCACTTCTAAGTAGAAACAAAAGTAGTTGTGTTTTCTCTTTGTCTAAAGCAGTTTAGCCCTCTCTGCTAACTTCGTCAACTTCTGCAGCCATACATCCATTGTGGGAATCAGAGTCCATATATATATATATGTTTTCTCAGGTTTTGTGCAAATTGCTCCTGGAAGCACGAAGCCGAGAACACCAGCCTGAAGATGACGAATGAGACTTCGTCGAAACGTCGCCAAGACACTTCCAATTTTATGTGGGAGAAGACCCGAATAACCAAAGACCTACATATATATATATATATATATGTGTGTATAGTTAATATTTCGGGTTTCTTCCCGTGTAATTGTGGATATATCCCTAAAATGGTAGAAGCGACGTTTCGGCAGAATCCCATCTGCCATCATCAGGCTTATGCCAGTAGTCATTTTGCACTAACTAATGACTACTGGCATAAGCCTGATGATGGCAGATGGGATTCTGCCGAAACGTCGCTTCTACCCTTTTAGGGATATATCCACAATTATACGGGAAGAAACCCGAAATATTAACTATACACACATACATACCCGTGAAAACTTACATAAACAAATATATATATATATATATATATATATATATATATATATATATATATATATATATATATATATATATATATATATATATATAACATCAAAGTTCCAAATTTCTGTTCCAAATCTTTTCCCATTAAACTCAAAAGAAAAGTTTCTGATTTCATCTTTATATTCACTTTGAGAATCTTCTGAATTAAGATGTGAATCCAATATTTCTTTGCTTTGTCACATATTCACCATAAGTGATAAAAGGTCCCTTCTTTACTTTTACATTTCCAACATTCATTTGAAATACGTGTGTGTGTGTGCGCGCACACATGAGAAGCAGGAGTGGGTTGTACTTACTTTTACTACTGGTTCACATCGCACCCGCACGAGTGCTCTTCTGCACATGTGCAGATCACTTATGATGATGTCCGGGTTAGTCGGCGGAGCCTCCCGCCGGTTTTACTCGGACTGGTTTCTTGTGAACCGGTCCGAACCGGGGGCAACCCACTACTGTCGAGAAACTCAGATCTTTCTTTCTCTTGCTGGCACCTCTTCTTCATTTTGGAAGAAAGATCCATCCTATATATCTCCAAACTTGTGAGAATCATGAACCACTTAATAAACATTTGAAGAATGTAAGGACTATCAAGTTACTTACCTTCTTACTATGCTTTCATCTCACAAGAGTTTGTATTCTTTGGAAAATAGGAAAATGATTACTTGTATTTGTATAGGCCTTCTAATTACTTCCATTTTAAAACAAAGTGTTTAAACTCAATAGTGTACCAAACATTCTATTACTTCTAATATATCATTACAAAGATGTTGGTTAAGAATGGTCTTCAGTAGAAATCCCTTAAATGCCAAGGAGCGAAATAGATCTCCAGCCTGTTTTTAGATAATTATTGTATTTTCTAGTACTTCTTTGGCTGCAGTTTCTCTTAATGCAGTGAAACTAGTTGAAAGTAAAACTAACTTTTAAAATGCTAGTTCTCACACTGATGCTTATGTTATCATTTGTATCCTTCAACAACTCAGTTTTCAGTCACGGATCCATTTTTGCAAACTACCATTCTGGAATTGCATATGAACATACAACAGTGGATTTTCTGGTAGCTTCTGTGAACTGTAAGTGTTGTGCGGACCACAATACGGAATATCCCTGATCTCCGTACTTTCCGCCGTGCCCTCAAGACCCTGATGTTCCAACAGGCGGGGCTAAACATATGAACATGTGAATGATTTTTTAAATGTTATCTAATTCTGGGTTTTATTTAATTGACCAAACTAAGTAATAATCTTAATTAGCAATTTTATGATGTTTGTGTGTCTATATTTTTCTTGACTGTACACCGCCTTGAGTCCTACGGGAGAAAGGCGGTATAGAAATATAATAAATAAATAAATAAATAAATTTGAACATCACTGTCCCATTACCTCTGTAACCCTCCTTGTTTTTCTATTAAATTTGTATGTATGTGTATATATGTATGTATGTATGTATATATGTATATATGTGTGTATACACACACATATATATATACATATACATGTGTGTGTGTGTGTGTGTGTATTTCTACCTCAGTTGGATAGGAAGAATAACGCTTAGATTCTGAGCAGATGTTGGTTTTATTTTCCACTATTTATAGCATGATTATAACACAAAATAGGAATAATACTAACAACAACATTTATGCAGTATCAGCAGGCTTTGATTAAGTGCTTGAGTATAAGAATTATCACAGTCCTGAACTAAGATTTAGAAGTAAACAAAATTGTCTTTTTCTTTCTCTTTTCATTTTAGGTGCTTTCTAAAAATATAACAAATCAAAGGAGAGAAAAACAGCTAAAGTAGGCAATAGCATTGCAAAATTGAGTAGAAGTTGATTTAAGAGTAAAGGGTTTTTAAAAAGCGCCAATATCTTTCACTCTAATGAGCACTCAAACATAAGTGGAGGTAAAAAAAAAAACATACACCCTCTAAAAGGTTGCTATAAGCAGAGAGGAAGCTGTACAAACAGAACGTGTTTCATATCATGGCAGGGGGTGTGGAGAATGACTGAATTTAAATAAAAAATCAAGGCAAAAGACATCAACACTGCAGCAATATGCATTAATTAAAAGAAGTTTGTTAAACTAAATTTGAAAAAAAAAACTTATTTAATTGTGTTTACCCAAAAGCCTTTTCTTCCTAATTTAAATAGCATAAACATCTGGACGAAAGCAATATTAGAATCATGGCAGTAGTCAAGCAAATCTTGTGGAAAATAATGAAATTAGATCCCTGGTGTTGTGACAAAGACGGGGCAGGATACATCAGTTCGATGTTAATAAAATTTCCATGAATGACTGAATACAATTAAGAAATTGTCAGTTGCGGCAATGAACTTTTGTAGCTCGTAGATGTTTGCATCATTTGATTATGCTGGCAATTTAAAATTGTTTGTTAGTGTCTGTGTTGGGATATTAATTATGACCTTTATTACAGCCCACAATTAAACCAGTCACACAGCAATGAGAGCTGCCGGCCTGGTGACAATAAATAGATCTGAACTGCTTACTGTGGAGAATGAGGGGCTCTGCCCAACATTAACCGATCCTGAACTTTCAGACAGGGAATTATTTGAAATAATTCAGGTGTTAGGTTTAAAAAAAAAAACCCCAAACAAATCAGTCCATGGAGAAACAGTCAGCCATTCTGTGATGGAAGCATCCAGGCCAATCTAGACATTGCTCATTATAGCGTGTTAAGTAGTCACCCATTAATGTCATGTTAAGAAATGGGGGAGATCTTTTGTTTTCTTTAAATGATTTTTTTTTTCAAGATGCCTAACAGAGGGAGATTTTCCTTTCTATCAGAGTTTCCAAACACAGCTTGGCTGGCCTAGTATTTAAGATAGAGTGGTAAAACTCTGATCTGGATCAAGAGTTGAGGAGTGGGTAAAGTTTTCAGAACTTTTTGACGAACCTTTGTATGGTACAACAGTAGTCCCAAGCAATATTTGAAACACACTCAGATATGAGATTGAGGTTGTCGGAGTTGGGTCTGCTTTTTATTTCTTCATAGTGAGGATCCCCTTTCCAAGAAATAACTGCATGAATGTGCTGGACATATAATTTTGGTCCCCCTTTTCTGTAGGACGCAATTGAGATCACACAATTACGTGGATGCATATTATTATATTGTCAAATGGACATCAGAGGTGGGTTTCAGCAAGTTCTGACCAGTTCTGGAGAACCGGTAGTGGAAATTTTGAGTAGTTCTGAGAACCGGTAGTAAAAATTCTGACTGGCCCCACCACCCCCATTTATTCTCTGCCTCCCAAGTCCCAGCTGATCGGAAGGAAATGGGGATTTTGCAGTAACCTTCCCCTGGAGTGGAGTGGGAATGGAGATTTTATCGTATCCTTCCCCACCACGCTCACCAAGCCATGCCCACCAAGCAATGCCATAGCCACCAAGCTACACCCACAGAACCAGTAGTAAAAAATTTTGAAACCCACCACTGATGGACATGATAGCTTGAGTTCCGAATGAGGCAAGCAGACATATCTCTTTGCCCATGTAATACAACTTCTCTGAGAGCTGCATTTCTCCCGCCTTCTCCCAAAAATATCTGTCCACCTACATACCCCACATGGAAGGCAGGCTCCAGGTTCCTTTTTGGAAATGTCATCATCCTAAGGAAACATGCATTTTCTGGGTTGCTCCTGTTCTTTGGGACAATTCCTACCCCCCCCCCCCCCGATAAATGGCATGTCTCTGCTTGCCTTTAGAAAAGCTGGCAAGACCTGGATTTCACCCCAGGCATTAGGGGGCAGTTGAATGAGTCCCATTTTGCTGGTTTTGTTATGCTGTTTGTTCACCACTTTATATTTATATATATTGCATATATTTTAATGTTGTGTGTGTGTGTGGGGGGTATTGGGTTGTTATTTGTTGTTTGTTCTTTTACACCGCTCAGAGTTACATTGTTTGAGTTGAATGTCCTTATAAGTCTACTTAATAAATAAATAATAAATAGAATATTGGGTTTTTGGGGGGAATTCTCTACAGTCTGGGCATGTTTTTTTAAAAAAATCTTCTACTATCACTGGATTAACAATTGTTGAATAGGGTAGGGAGTACATTTGCATGAATACAACAAATGCACCAACTGTGACCCTTCTTGAATCAATCCAACTTTGCTTTTCTATTCTTCTAGTCTGAGTAATTTCCTACCTCACAGTTTGAAAGCATGCAGATGCGAGTGGATTTATAGGTACCACTTTGGTGGGAAGGTAACAGCATTCTGTGCACCTTTGGCATATAGCCATGCAGCCCACATGACCACGGAAGTGTCTTCAGACAACACTAGCTCCTTCGGCCAAGAAACAGAGATGAGCGCTGTGCCCTCGATTTGGACACGATGGACAGGGAAATCTTTACTTTTATTCTGAATAAAGCAATATGCTCTATATTGATCTATCCCTTAGAAGTATCCAAACGCTCAAAATTCAACAGGTAGATTGCTCAATTGTGCAAGATTTGCCTATAGTGAAATATCTTCATTGGATGCCAATTACTTAGCAGGAACAGTTTAAATGCTTTGTGCTTAAGGAATCACTTCTCTCATTTCATATTTGTCTTGAGATAACTTTGGTAGGAGACCCCCTTTCTAAAGATGTTCCTGGTATTAGAGGCTTGCTTATCTGGCATAGAGGAAAGGATTCTTTTTCCTGCATGAGTCCCAAGTTATGCAATATATTCCACCAGCAATTATTTTTGGCCCTCACTCTCTCACCATTCAGAAAATCTATAGGATATATATACTGTCAGGATATATATATATCCTGTCTGTCTGTCTGTCTGTGTGTCTCACTCTCATCTATCCTAAGATATGCTACGCTACGCTATGCTATGCTATGCTATGCTATGCTATGCTATGCTATATAGATATTGTAGATGAGAGAGAGGGAGGGAGGGAGAGGGATAGAAAGAGAGAGAAGATATACATAGGATATATATAGAAAATATATCTCTTGCACCAGATTTATTGTTCATTGTAGCCTTCATTTTAATTTGTGTGGTGTTTTTTTGATCATTTTTGCTTTTGTTAGATTCTTCACATACTTGCTTGTGTATTCAAGCATAAGAGTTCCTCTGAAGCGCTGCTTATGAGAAGACTACTGCTATAATACAGAGGCCAAGCCGATTTTCCCAAGGATCAGTCCTTTTGTGAGTACTCAAAACTCCCTTGAGATTCTTCTAGCACATGAAGCGAATGGGTGATTCTATCAGGTATTTTTGACCAGGTTTCTTCCTGTACCTTCCTCTGAAACTATGTCAGAGATTAGCAGGAATCTATTATTTCAGATGGATATTCAAATTTCTCAAATAGGGAAGTGATTTCAGTTTGGCAGTCTTGGTTCCAGGGTTTCTTTTGGGGAAAGAGTTGAAGGAAATACCACTTTTCCACTGTCACCATTACTCCTTGCTGTTGTCCTAAAGCCCATAACACAGTGAGAACTGAAGAAAAGTGGATGCTTATATGAGGATGATAAATAGGCCACAATGGGAGTGCAGGTGAATTGGAGAGTGGGGAGGGAGAAGTAGACAGGCTAGTGGCATCTTGAAAGCTTATGACTGTTGGCCAGAACCTGACATGCTGGCTGTCAGGGTTCCGACCGATGCCCTAATTAAGTCATGAGCCTCAAGCCAAACTTCAAAAGAAATCCAGTTATTTATTAGGAGCGCTGTGTCAGCATGAACCAAGTGAAGCCAACTCTGACCTCACTTAGTTACCGCCTTGGCTCCTGTTTCCCCCCTTCCCCCAAGGTGTGTCATCAGTCACATTTGAATGAAGCAATTTTGTGGGCTGTAGAAGTCACTCCCTTTGGCCATTGTGGGTCTCCTTGGAGACAGTCTTGACAATCGCTGGCTGGAATGTGCTTTGTTTTGACTGATGTACAAGTTCCTTGATGCAGCTGCGAGACTCGGTTCCCCATCCGCCTGGCCTATGGCAACTTGAGAGCAGGTCAGGAATGCTTCATGAGTTGACACTGATATCATCACTGCAAGATGATTAAATTTGCCTAAAGACCTGGAAGCTGATGAGAGAAAAGTATCAAAGGCTGTTTCCAGGCATTATGCAAAGTGGAAATGCAACCCCTCCCCATATTTTTAATTATTTAATTAATATTTTTTATTAAAGTTTACAAATACCAAGCTAAAAACTAATACAAACTGAAACAATTATAAAAAATAAAAAGTACAGAGAAAAAGAAAAAATAGTATAGAAAAGAAAAAGATATATAAAGAAATGACTTCTCCCTTTATCAAACTATTTGAGTAACTTATCCCCTTCTCTGATACTTCAACAAATATTTCTTCTCATATCTCCTTTTATCTATCAACAAATTTAAAAACTTTATCCTTCAGTCCTAATCAGCAAATGCTCATTAAGAGTTGCCAGAATAAAAACATAAATATTTTAGCCTTAATCAAAATCTTCATATTTTAATATAATTTTTATCACCCTACAGGAAGGATTCTCGTTTCAAAGTCATATTTTAAGATTTTCTGGGCCCGTAGTTCATTCATCATTTTCCAAAATCTACTTTTCCAACAATCTTTTGCTATTTATTCCAAAATAATTTTTAAGTACTTAAACTCATATAGAACGTCTTTCATTAGGGATAGAAGGAAACACACATAGTATAATGAAACCTGTAGGTTCTTAATATTTCTGTAGGTTCTTAATATTCAGAAACCATTTCCAAAAATGCTTCAGAAAAGAAATATGCAAATCAGTATTGTTTTAAAGCCTCCAAACTGCAGTTTAGATAGAGATGGGCTTGCTCCAATTCCCAGATCTCTAAAACCTCCTGCTTTCTTATGGTCTCCTCATGCCACTTGGGGCAATCTCCTTGGTCTGAGGTGCTGATCTATACGTTGGCTCTCATTCTGCCAGGGTTGCCAGTCCCACTCTTATGGAGAATTTTCTTCTACTCTCTAAAGTTGCTATTTGCTGAGTCAGATGGCAGTAACTGTTTGACCTTGCCTGGGCTTGGAAGCTAAGCAAATATTGAGCCTGGTTAGTATTTGGATGGAAACTATCAGAGAATAACAGACTGAGAAAGAAAGAATAATCTGGGAAAGGGACACTAGAAACTACCCTTACACTGTTGTGATGAAAACTGCACAGATGTGCCCATAAAGTTACTGAGATGAGACCAAAGATTTTCCTTTGGTTGCTGCTTTATTATGTACTGAAATATAGTTACCTTTCTCTTTTCACATGTCATGGTACTGCTCAATTGAGACTTTTGAGGTGACTTTTGTCCACCTTAGAAACCTAACCTTCTGAGTTCTGCCTTCTCTGGGATTTTGAAGCATACCTATGGTAAGAACCTTAATGCAGTACAAAGCTATAGATCAGCTTGCTAATCATCAGATAATCAACAGCAATATAAAGCTTGAATTCAATAGTCAAGCTCAACTGACGGCATGTTCACCAACTTGCTATTAGGCAAAAAAGGTTGCATTTGTTGGACAAGAAAATATTTGCATTCTGAGTATTGAGAAAATACTTAGTTTCCAGTATTCTCTTTGGCACACATTTCTAGACCCTTTTTATGTTAGTGATAAAGCCTAAAATATGCTGGAGTACATTTTTCTCCCCTTAAAACATAAAAGAAAAAATACCAATCTCAGGCACTGTGGTATCAGGAATGCATAATACAAAGTTATGCAGATGCTGCTGAGAATTAGATTTGTTTATTAATGTCAAGACTTGATAACCTGTCATAAAATCAAGACAAGCCAGAACAATATTTACTGTGTAACTAAGCTCAAATTGCTTCCCACAGGTCATGTTAGCCTTTTTTTCCAGCAAAAAACAAAAGCATTATGACATTTTAAACAATTAATACCAACAAATTTAATTCCTTGCATGAGTTTCCACAGATCATCATTCCCCTTCCTCAGAAGTATCTGATGTACATGCAGTCTCTGTGTTCACATGATATGTTTATCTATGCTTCCTATATATCTATATATCTAGTCATAATTTATTCAGTAGAATTTTGACATAGTACCATAATCTAACAAAGTGGACTCATTTGGTGTAATCTGCTTGTTGTGACCCAAGCCCAAGTAGGTAGTATTAGATGCAAACAGTTCCAAAACAAACAGACTTTATTAGAGCAGCTGAGAATTAACTCATTCTCAGTGTAGTCCAAACTAAAACAAATTCTTCATAACACAAGTTCTTCAGTCACCAACCTTGATTTAATTAGGCAAACTGCCAAAGGCTTCTCTTGGCAAAAGTTCAGAAGCAGAAGACGCCGACCAGAGATAAGTGCAGCAAGACAAGAACAAGTCTATCAATGTTGTTTTCTGACAAAGAGCCCAAGAGCCATTGCTAGTCTTTTAAGACTAATGGGAGGGGCTAATCATCCCTACTCCTGAGTTTAGCTACTCCTGAGTTTAGCTGAGTTTAGTTTAGTTTAGTTTTAGTTGCTCTTGCTTTCTGGCAGCTCTTCTCATACATGTACTAGGAACAGGCTCCTCCTGTTCCTCTGCCTCTCTACTGTCAGCCTCTGGAGGCTCCTGAGTTGGCACCTCACTCCCCGATGGCCCTGGCCCCATCTCTGCCTCTGACACAGAGCCCTCATCCGGGCCTTCCCCAGCCTCCAGGACTGGCCCATGTTCTTCCTCAGCCTCATCGCTGTCCGAGAATGAAATACTGTTTATTAATGTATTTGTCCATCCATCCATCCATCCACCCACCCACCCACCCACATCCATCCATCCATCATCTATCTATCTATCTAACTATCTATCTATCTATCTATCTATCTATCTATCTATCTATCTATCTATCTATCTATCTATCTATCTATCTAATGTGTATACTGCCCATCTCACCATTAAAGCAACTTTGGTGACTTAATCTATTCTGCTTTCTCATTCTTCAACTCTATGAGCTCATATGAGCCTGTTGATCTATTTTTCAAAGTTTCATACATGTCTTTTTGCTTGCTGTTTATTGTAGACTTAGGAAGCACACCCCACTCTAAACTGTGCAAACTACCCCCTTATTTTCAATTTCATTTCCAGACTTAAAGTATTCAACTTACTTAATTTGTTCATAGAGAGAAGCCATTGTTAATTAATTGAATGTGCCATAGAATGACCAGATGTTTTTTAAAAAACATTTTTATATGATGTAGAATCCATTGGCACTAAAATTGCCTCCTTTACAAGACTACTTAAAAGTGCAAAAGTATTGACTTCCGGTTGGTGACTCATGGTGTTATGGCGTGGAGAGAGTGATCGCTCTCTCCCACTGCCATTTAACGCAACGCTTTGGGGACCATTCGAGGCGTGGAAGCCTGGAGGGCTTCGCGGATAATAGTGGGGCTTCGGTGAGTCAAGTGGTGGAGCGCAAACCCACCCGGCGTGACCGATTTCCACTGTCAAGCTAACGGGGCGTGTCTGCCTCTTAATGGCAGACCTGAAGCCACGATAGCCAACAAGAGGGGAAGCAAAGATTCTGGGAAAGAGAGGCGAGTACACCAGCAACCACTTTCTCCAGAGTGCGCTTGAGATCGGAAGATCGGATAAAGCTTCGTTGGCCGGGTCGGAGTGGAAGGGCTCAAAAGAGGAAAAAAGCGGCGACTGAAAGAAAGGAGGAGGATTGACAGCTAAAAAGATCGCAGACAGGCTGGCAAGAAAGAAGGAGGAAAGATCGGCAAGCGGACCAGCGGCACTACCTTTTTGGATTTAATTTGCTGCATAGATCGAGCTCTAAGGACATGGGGGAAGAGATTCTGCTGACTGGAGAGGAGAACGACCGGAAATTTAGGACCGGAAGTGCAACCATACTTGATACCAACGAGAGGAATAACGAAGAGCCAGAGAGGAAGGAAGGAGCACCAGGAAGAGAACAACGGAATAATTAAACTTATTTTTTACAAGGTGTTGGAGATCCTGAAGAAGCGAGAAGTAGAAGGGTGATATTAAATCAATGTACTTTCTTGCATAGACTCTAATAAGTGTGGTACTTGAAGGGACTAAGAAGACCTGAATTTAAATCTGTATTAATACATATTGTTATTACTTTAAAAATAGTCTAAGACTACAATATATACATATTTCTTCTTCTTTTTTTTTCTTTTTCTACACATTTAAAGTATTCAAAATATTTATATAAGTATTTAAATTATTCAAAGTATTTATATATTCAAAGTATTAAAAGCAGTAATACAACATAGCTAATTAATATATCTAAATACCTGTATAGACATATTAGAACCTATTATCTTCTATTTATTTACCTATTTATATACCTATCTATATACCTATTTATATATATATATCTATTTAACTATTTACTTATTTATATATCTATCATTTATTTATCAGCTACTCTTTGTGTCTTGTTTTTCTATTTTTCATTGCTGTGAGCATAGAGTGGCTATTGATTGACTATTGATTGACTATTGTGTTTAATATTACTAAGGATTAACTTTATAAAATAGTGATTTAATTTATAACATCAATTAATTAAGGGTCTACTGATTGGACATTGAGTATTAATTTATTGATTATATATATTGGTATTTTCTTTCTAAGAATTGAGAATCTAATTAATTGATAATTAGGAGTTGAGCTAAATTAGAAACACAGCTTTCAAATAATGATTAGTCAACAAAGCTAAGTAGTGGGCAGCATAGTGGAGAAAAGGTCGATTATACCATTTCTACTTGTCTTGTAAATTGGGAATATCTTAAAAAAAAAATTTTCTTTTCTTTAGTACTGTTAAACTAAGCAAGGGAAGTCAATTAGTGGATGACGGTTTGGAGGAACATAGAAAGGATAGTCAAAGAACAGGCGAAAGTGCTTAGGGAGATGACAAGTTTTGCATCCACTGTGGCAAAAACAGGAAAGAAAGTAACCTCCAGCGTCTGAAGTCCCACAATTATAATGTCATCCCCTGCAACCCAAAAGTCGATGGAAGGGCTACCAAAAATTGAGAAAACATCAGTGATCCCAACAATGCAAGTGATGCAGGCATCATTAGCAATGATTCAAGAGACAATGCTCTTAATGCAAGAGAAAATGTCTAATAATCATCAGGAAATGAAAACAGACATACAAGGCATTGACCAGAAAATGGGTGACATACAACAAGCCATTCTAAAGAATGAACAGAGAATACAAAAAATAGAATCTAAGGTGGAACAACAAGAGAAAGATTTAGAGACAGTAGATCAAAAATTAATGGCCCAGAATAGGGATCTGGAGGAATCGATTACGCAGTTGGAAATGGATAAGGCCTCTTTCTATCTGCGTTTCCAAAACGTTACAGAAGACAAGGACGAAAATTTAGGACAAGTAATGGCGGAATTAATAGCGGAGGTGCTCCAACAGGATCCAAACGACATAATAAAAGAATTGGACGAGGTGTACAGAGTACAGACGAATTACGCTAGAAGGAACAAACTACCCAGAGAGGTACATATAAGGTTCGCACGAAAGAAAGTTAAGGATATCTTTTATAAAATGGTAAAAGAAGAACCGATTAATTATAAGGAAAAGGAGGTGATTGTCCTGAAGCAAGTGCCGAGGAGGGTGAGAGAACAACGAAGAGACTACAGATTCCTGGCCACACAGCTGAATAAAAGGAATATACTTTTTAGATGGACCTTGCCGGAGGGTATGCTGATTACCTGGCAAGGGAGGAGAATTAAAATAAATAGTCTGGTGGAGGCTCAAGAATTCCTTGACCAACTGAGAGGGTCAGAAGACGAACAAAGTAGCAAAGAGGAACTGGAAGCTGCTACTACAGAAGAAGAACTCACCCAAAGAAGATCCCAAGAAGAGGTCCCGACGGGGAAAGAGAGCATGGAGGAGAAAGAAAAGGAAGAGAAAGAAAGTAGTGAAGCAGGGAAGAAACAAAGACCTCAAAGAGCAGTTCGAGCTAATACCAACCTCAAATTTAAGTAAATCAATACAAGGCAACAAGGATGGACGATTGGAAAATCCTATCGATTAATGTAAATGGACTTAACGATCATAAAAAAAGAAAAACCTTCTTTAACAAATTAGTTATACAAAATGCAGACATAGTCTGTCTTCAGGAGGTACACATTAAACAAGAACACATAAAATATTTGGAACATAAAAAATTGGGGAATCTTTATACCTCTTTAGCCATGAAGAAAAAGAGAGGGGTGGCACTATATATTAGAAAAGAGATGAAGACAGAACTGAAATATGCAGACCCCAAAGGTAGATTACTAATTGTTGAAATTGAGAGGGGCAATTCGGCAATATTAATAGCAGCGATCTATGCCCCAAATAAAAATTTGAAAGAAACAAAAGTATTGTTTTCCTTTACTCGTGACTATTCAGTAATGCCTCATTTGTCCAAAAAACAGTTTTTGGTTAAAAATGCTCCTCTGCCTCTTGTTCAAACTCTGCCCTTCAATGAGATTGTGTTTAATCATCTTCCTCTTCCTTCTTTGAAAAGCATTTCTATTTTTCTAAAAAAATGGCTTATACAGTATGTGATCAGCCATGCTGCCAAGGTACCTGAACTATTCTGAAAAGAAAGAAAGGGCTTCTGATCATCTGTGCAGGAAAAAAACATATGGAGAGAATTTTTGGGGGATTTGCTAAGAAGAAGACCAAGGCTCTTCAAAGATGGGATAGTCCCATGGAGGCACAAGAGGGAGGGGAAAAAATCCATGGGGTGGTGTTTCTCAACAGTCAGAATGGCAGAAGGGATGTCAAATTTCAACTGTGGTAGTAGAGGGCTGCATATTTTACTCCTCCATCTTCTGAAGGATTTATTAAGTATTCAAGGTTAACTTGTAATTTGGTCAGTTTTCCATTGTTTAGTTGTTTCTGTTTTCACACATTGCAATCCCATTTTTCCTTACCCTGGGGATATACAGATATATACAAATGCTCAGATGAACAACTGCTGCTCCTACAAAACTAGACTTGCAGATTTGCATCTTTTCAATCAGGATGTCAAACTCGATTTCATTGAGGGCCGCATCAGGGTTGTGTTTGGCCCTGGGTGTGTGTGGCCAGGGTGGGTGTGGCCAGCTTGATGTCACTCATGTTGGGGGCACCTGTAGTGGCCCGAGTACTCTGCCAGTGAAAACGGGCTCCTGAGCTCCATTTTCGGCTGCGACAGCTTCCTGCAACCCTCTGCCAGCAAAAATGGAGCTCGGGATGTCTGAAAGCTCCATTTTCACTGGTAGAGGCACCACAGGCTGGTCCTTTGCTGATTCTAGGGTGGCCCATGGGCCAGATCTAAGCACCCCGTGGACCGGATCCATCCCCCAGGCCTTGAGTTTGACACCCCTGTTTTAGATGCACACTGAAAGATGCAGTTGTCTGAAGCCACTTAACAGGTCAGAAAGTGATCTTGTCCTCTCTAAGAAAGCAAGCAGGGCCAGCTCCACCATGAGGAAGAGCAACAGCAGTTTGTAGGTGGTATGAAAGGACATAATGTTAGTTATTTAACTTACTTGAGTTACACCTAATTGCAGCATAAAAGAAAGCAAAATAAGTATTTATAGACTATACTAATTCATCTACCACCATGGATTTGAGAAATTGGCATCTTGAGTTGTATATGATTTACTCCACCAAATCAGGTGCCAAAAAGTCTTGGATCAGCTTTGCAATCTCTGGGCTGTGGTGAGTGGTAGGCCAGCTCGCCTGCATGCTTGCAACTTGTGCAAGTTGAGCTGCATGCCTGTGTGGAGGCGCACCAGCATGGCACTCACACAAGTTGAGTTGCACAAATGCCCACTGCTCGCATTGCCTGGTTCCCCTCTCCCGCCTCTCCTCCAGGCTGCTAGGCTGCAAAAGGTGAGGACCGCTGGCATAGACAACTGTCTAATGCAGTGTTTCTCAACTTTGGCAGCTTGAAAATGTGTGCACTTTGACTCCCAGAATTCTGCAACCAGCAGAGGTTGGTACAGAGTAATATAACATAGCTGGCTGAGAAATTCTGGAAGTCAAAGTCCATGCATCTTCAAGTTGCCAAGGTTGAAAAGCACTGGTCTAATGGGTAGGACAAATATCTGCACTCTATGCTGGTACTAGTTGGGAAGCAATTTTGCATTCTCTGAAAGACCTGATGGTTTAAAATTGTGAAATTGAAAATCGAATTTGGAGTACTTCCATTGGCAAAGGCACAGTTAGGAGCAAATGTCATACCATTTTAAAAATTGACTCTAATAAGTAGCATCAGGTTTACCACTGTAACTACAGGTGATGGTTTGAATTTATCTCTTATCTACCAGTTTGATTTCATGAGGGCAAATCAGGAAGCATGATCAAACTCTATGATATGGTGAACCTCAATGAACTTTATGGACCTCCTTCTCCTCCTCATCATCATCAACCATCATTTCTGGAGCCTTTGTCTAAAGCTCACAGAAATTATCCACTACTTTGAAAGTGGTGCTATCCTAGTTAAAGAAACACTGTGATAATATGCTTAGATGAGGGAAAACAGTATCTTGAGAAATGGGTTTAGCCTTCCATGGGAAAATGCATGCATATATTGGAAGCTTCCAATGAGCTGATATTTTTTAATGCCCTTGTAGAGACACATTTCATATGCTAGGAAATTATATTTATTGTACATGTTTCTTTGTTTCATCAGTACCCAGTGCAATATAGTATAAAAGAAAATTAAAGGTTTTTTTCTAATAGAATTTATAGCTCATATATAGATTATCAGTATGTATACTGATGATACAGATATATTATATGTTGGAGGCAAGAGAAAAAAACAAACAAATGCTAAACACAAACAAAACAATATCATTAATACTTTAACTGTGGTCCATCTGCAATGAGTTTTTATAAAAAAATGTTTTCTAGATCAAACATTGATGAACACCAAATTAAATCTCTCTCCCTCTGCATTTAGTAAACAGCTGTTGTTGGTCAGCAAAGGTGAATGTTTGCTTGATGGCAGATTGCTTGTTTGGTGCACGCATGTTCCTTGTCTGGTATTTGTCAATCAGTATACTTCTATTTTGA
This sequence comes from Pantherophis guttatus, assembly GCF_059756535.1. Classification (NCBI taxonomy): domain Eukaryota; kingdom Metazoa; phylum Chordata; class Lepidosauria; order Squamata; family Colubridae; genus Pantherophis; species Pantherophis guttatus. Next base: position 314,765,504 of record NC_142063.1, read on the forward strand.
ATATCTTGGCTTCTCTTAAATAGACTTCTGCATTGCCATTAATCAAAACTAAGAAACAAGCCACAGGAGCTGTCTGTTGTTCAGTAATGTTTATGAATTCTCTGCCTCGACATGTAGCTTACACTGGAAAAATTTTGCATCTGAGGAATAGAGGAAGATCCAGAACCTAGTCAATCAACATATTTTATTGCAAATCTCTATATACTGTTCTGAATATATAGTTATCCATTGAGAGTAGGAACTAAGTAATTGCAGGCATGACCTTCTTAAAGTAAATTTCAAGCATGAGTTGCTTCAACAGATGGGCTGCATATAGATTTAATAAACAAATAAAAATAAACAAACAAATAACAGTGATGGAATACTTAGGATTGGGACTGTTGTGTACAAGAGAGGTATGCCTGACCTATTATCCTGTGCCCCTGTGCTTTGGTCTCCCTGTCAGACCTGGAAGCCATCTTTTACATTTGGGCCTTCAGGTCTGCCACATTTAGTACTGTGGGAAATTGGGAGGGGGGATTGTATGGAGCATGGGTGATATGTAGTCATAATAACATTCCTTTCTCAGAAAGTCAAGGCCGTATTGCCCTGCACCTGGGAGGCTGGACCTGGGAGGCATCTCCAGTTGGGACAGTGCTTTGATTGGGTCATGTGATGGACTTGTGGGTGTTGGGCAGGGACTTGAACTTTTCTTTGGGTGGGAAAACCTGGAAACTTTCAGATTTGGGTTTTCCCAGATGTGCCAATATGACATCTCTAATAAAATGGAACTTTGAGAAAACTGAAGCCTTAGAGTCTTCTTTCATTGGGGGTGTTACTTGGAACCCTGACACCCACATTTGATTAAGATTTACTATATCTACTATATGAATTTGGCATAGAAGTGAGCAGGAGAGAGAAAGTTCAATTTCCTCCAAGGGACCATTTTTTCCAATGCAAATATGTTTGGAGGGCTATTTTTCAGAACTTTTCAAAGTGTGAAAGGATAATTCTGTGCGATCACACAACTCCTAATTTTCATTCGTTTTAGGCAAAACAGATTACAAACACCATAAGAAATACTGGAACTGTGCTTTATTGGTATAGGCTATAATAACAGAATTTTGAAAGCCTGACAGCATTCCTCCATACCTAAAAGAATCAAACCAAAGCAATTTTAAGTTTCTTTCTCATGCTGCCTTGTTTTCCTGAACTGACTTTATGTTTTGCAAACTGCCTTCATATCTTCTCCAAAGTCATTTCTGTCAAGAATTATACCACCACAGCCAGTATCTGAGGTCTAAGCTCAGTAGTTTCTTCTGGGAGTTTAGTTTTGAACAACAGGACTCTCAATGAAACTGCCATTCATTATCAAAGCAACATCCAATCTTGATGGTCATGAGAATCCTATTTTGTCGAATCTAGTCATCTTCATGAGGAGCTGTCCATGGTACTACTTTCTTGTTTTGACTTTGACAACTATTATGTGTATGACTTCTATTATGTGTATAGCTCAGGAAGAGTCAAATATTACTCCAAACCTTCCCTATGAGCTTCCAATCTCTGTTTACCTGCCAACTGTTTTTGCTTAGCCAATATCAGGGGATATTACTTTATACAAAATAATATGTGATGCTGATCCTCCAACATATAAGTGGAAAGTGTTTAGGGTATTTTATTCATGTCTTTATAGCTACCCCCTTATGGGTCATTGGAAGCAGGACTCTGATCCTTGCATAATTTGTGTTGAATATGTATTGAGATTCAGAATGCCAACAAATACCTGTTTATTGCTCCAGCTCATGTATTGCAAATACATATGCCTTGATTAAATCATTTTAATTAACCACAGCCAGGTTTTATTTCGGTGTGATGCCTTCACATTGTTTGCATAGGTACGGTGACATTCAGGTTGCCTGATAAGTGGTAAATAAAACTGTAGGTCAAACTGTACTTGTATGTCTTTCCAACTATTATCACTTCAGCTTTTGAATAACATTTATTCCATAATTAATGGTTGTCAGCCTGTAATTTTCCTCTCCCCTGGTCATGACTTGGAACGCTTCACATTTTTCATTAATTTTCACAGTGTTTACAACATATACATGCAGTTATGGTTTGTGTGTGTGTGTTTATGAAAACACAATTTGTATTTTGTTTACTATTCTGCTCAAGTTTCTTAGGAGGATATGTCAGGATCTCATCTTTCTTTTTAAAAGCCTAACTTTTACTTATATTGTATTTTTGCAAGTATTTTCTTTAGTGTAATAGATGTATTATTTTCATAAATATTCACATAAAACATTTTTTGAGAATCAGAATAGTCAAACAAATGTTACATATGAAGAAATATGAAATTTAGTGAATAAAGTGCAAGGAGAATATGGTGCTCCCAAATGTAGTTACAATAGTCATTACCCTGTACCAGCATACCAAATTTGACATTTGGTTGGAGATGATGGGAGAGGCATGGCACTTCACACCTATGGAAGCCAATAAGTTGGGGGAAGCTGTTGAAGAGCGGGAGGGGAAGCTGACAAAACTTTAGCCTGATGAAGACTTTGGAATCCAGCCTTCTATCCAGTCTGTATGTCTGTTAGTGCAAACCTAAAATTGGGATGAATTATTGGATTTTATATTTAATGCTCTCTTTATTCACACATGTCAAAGATCTGCATGTTCTTTTTAGCTGAGTTCTTTTTGACTGAATATGATTTGTTTTGGGAGTGATTTGGACTTGTGTTGACTTGAACTTACTCTGGGTTTAAAGAACTTCCAATTCATAAAGCGCTTCCATCAATACTGATGGGGCATGTAAGCTTTATCCAGAATTTCAGTGGCATATTATGAAGATAGGACATGTGAAATTCAGCAGGGGTCATTTACAGTGTTCTAGGGCAGTCATTTTTAGCTCATTGCTTCCCAAATATTGTACCTCCAGAGAAATCTGCAGAATAAAGCAGTTTTAATTCACAATATTCTGTGCAAATAAAAGTGGTGGCTATTAGACAATCTAGCAATAGCAATAGTACTTAAACTTATATACCACCTCATATTGCTTTACAGCCTTCTCTAAGAAGTTTACAGAAGCAGCATATTGCCCCCAACAATTTGGGTCCTCATTTTACCGACCTGGGAAGGATGGAAACTGAGTCAACCTTGAGCTGGTCAGAATCAAACTCCCGGCAGTAAATAGTGAGTTAGTGTGCAATACTGTATTTTGACCACTGTGCCATCACATAGAGTTATACAGATATTATTCACTACCTGTGTTCAATAAGCAGACCCTGCCATAGCATGGGAATAAAGCTAGGAAGAAGAAGAAGTTTCAATATCTATATTCACTCTTGCTCCTACAGTATTCAATATAGCTGCCTCTTCCATCCAAAATCTTTTGTTGAAGAACACCTCCACCCCACCTCACAAATAAATCAATGTCCTCTGCGTGAAAATAAAAATCTTGAAAGTGCAACTAATATTCTCCAAGCTGACATGCATGGAGATATGTGGGAGCTGAATTCTCCAGCCAAAATGGTAGGTAGGTAGGTAGGTAGGTAGGTAGGTAGGTAGGTAGGTAGGTAGGTAGGTAGGTAGTTGGTTGGTTGGTTGGTTGGTTGGATGGATGGATGATTGGATGGTTGACTTGTTGGTTGCATTGGTGTTTGGAAAATTCCGAAAACTGCAGTTCCAAAACATCTGGGCAATAACAGGCTTAAACAAACCACTTTAGAAAGTTCTATTTCACATCAAAATAATATGATAGTTTACGTTAATTAAAAACACAACAAATGTCAACTACTAGAAACATCAATGTAATCTAAAGAAAGCATCAAAATAGCATACCTTTGTACTTTTTTCAGTCTGGGAACTAAGCTGCAAGTACTACAAGCCAGACAACATGAAATTCCATATTCACCTTTTATCTAAAGGCTCTTCCTCTGTACCGGGTTAAAGTGTTTGCCATGAGCCCTTGAGTCGGTAGAAAAATATGCCACCATAAAATGTGCTGTCCCCATTGCCATTCACTAATCAAGCTCAGTAAGAAGGCTGGCAAATGGTATTTTTTTACTGTGGACCAAGTTAAGGAGAAGTATTGTTGGATTCCCATGAATTCGTTTCCCCTTCTGGCAGGTATAACTTGCTATCAGGAGAGAATCACCATCAATCTGACATGGTTTTGGGTGGGATGAAGTAAATTTGGAGATGCTTAGAACTGTGTTCTTAGACACCTGTCAAGTTCCCCATTTAAAAGGTGGCAGATATGGGGGGAAGGGAATAGAATGAAGTGTGAGGTAGCTCTCCAGAGGTTGCTGCTCAATATAGAGCCACTATTATTCCTGTTACCTGTCAGTGTCTGCCCCACTAGGTACACCAGACCAGGAAATCAACTCCACAGGAAGGCTAAAAATACTTAGACTGAGATTGACAATAATAGTAGAAACTTACAAATCTGTGCTGTACCTCCTCCTCCTCCTTTTTACAGTTTGGTGAATTAGGGAGGTCTGTGTCTGAGCTGCTTCCAAATTATATTAGGTGTTCAGAAATTAGATGGCTGACAGATTACAAAGAAGACGAGTGAGTGCAGAGTGAAGCAGGAAGGACCAATTGGTAACATGCAAGTTTCCTCTCCCACTAGAACTGGAAGGAAATGGTGGTTCTGACAACGAGCAGCTCAGGAATTCTGACCTCATGGCTGACAGCACCTAGAAGTAGGTGATTGTAGTTCACTTTTCCATAATAACAATAATCACCCTGGCACTAGTACCTCAGAAACTAGAATAGAATGGATAAAATTGATCTTGCTCCTGCAAGATCCGGGAGGACATAAGTAATTATGGTGCATTCCATAAACAGCCGTGAAAATAACAGTTGTGTAAGACTGGTCCCAGGAACATTGCCTTGTGGGAGAACCAATGGAGCACTCTTGCACATGTTTTATGTTAAAGATAAAACGGGTGGGGGGGAAGACCCTTGCCTTTTTGCTTTCCTGAGTGCATTGCAGTCCTTCTTCTTTCTTCCTCCTCGTCCCCCTTCTATACTGTTTTAACTAAGATGCCTCATTATTCCAGAGAAATAAATGAAGTGGGAGGCACTTGCTGGGGGCGGGGGGGAAGGGGGTGGGTGGGATACTGGACTCAAATCCCAATGCTTTGGGGAACTCCTTAAAATTCTCTTCCCTGTGCTGTAACTCCAGACAGAAAAGTGAGAAGGGAGAGCTATAAGTTGTATCTTACAGTTACGGGTGCTATTGTATATCATTAGGCCTAAGCTACTTGGAAGTCAGATGCACTGTAGCTTGAACAAGTAACTTATCTGTATCACCCCTTCCCCAGCCCCCCCAACAGTTGTGCATTGTACAACATATGTCCAGAATTTACTGGTGAAAGAAAACAACTGCCCATTTTATTAATGCTCTTTTGTAAAGGAAAAGGCGGCTGCTACCTGATTGTTAATTGATTAACATTGGAGAAATAACCTCATGCATCTTTGTTAACTAATAAGCTAAACAAATTGAATTAAGTGGGACTGTTCTTTTCCCTTGCATTAGGAGGAGGTTGCCTTGGCAGGTTGTGAAATGTGAACATATTGGAATGACAGCTAGAAATAATTTTATACAACAGCCAGGCAGACAAATTTGTGCTGATTGTCTAAGATTTTATTTTATTTTTATTTTAAAAGAGAGAAATAAATAAAAGAAAGAGCCTGGCCTGGAGACTTGAGTAAATCACAAAAGTGATCTCAAGTGAACAGAGATAGATTTCTGGAATACGGTGTGCAATGAAACCACTGACCTTTCTTACATGGGTTCATGTCTTTCTCTACAGAAACAGATGGGTAATAGCATAATGCCGAAATCATGCGCTACATAATATGGACCCCGTGATTGCAGACCTGATTGCTTGCCATATGGTAACTGAAGGGTTGAAAAAGAAAATGGGATGATATGCAAACCTTTTAAAAAAGCAACATTTTTATGGAATGGCCATTACATTAAAGCCCAAACTCGGCAAATGGAAGAGAAAAGAAAGCGCAGTGAATAATGATGAAATAACAAAGCAATAAAGGGGAGGAAGAAGGAGCTGAACCATACAGTCCCCCCCCTCTTCGTTGTTTTCAATATGCAAAATAATGCTTCCTTGAAAGTTGCCAGTAGGTTTGCTTTGTTTTGTCATTCTGTGTAGCATGATAGGCATTCAGTGCAATTTGATGGGACGTTAATGCCCTCAGGGCAGAGGAACTACACCAGGGAGCAATGTACGATTCTGAGTGGCCCAGACAGGAAAAATAAAACAGCAGTGGAGCAGACTCCCAATGAATCAGCTGTTCCTGGCTCACTCATCTCCCAAGCATATTCTGTAATATTTCACCAGTGAGATTAAGGACCCTTTTATAAAACAATACAGCATCCCTATTTTTACAACAAAGAACACAACCTTAAATGAAGATCCAGTTATGCTAAGAAACAAGAGGTTGACCAAAACGTTAGCTCAGTAAAATACTGTCCAAAACATCAGCTCATCAACTATGGAACAGCCATAATTCATAGACATCAAGTTGTGTGTTCCTTAATGTCACACAGTTGTATCCATGTCTAGAGAGAGAGGAAGAGATTGATGTGGCTTTCCCATTTTTGGACACTTTAAAAATGTGTCCCATTATTCTGGTTCTATTCAGAACATCCAGCTATTCTTCCATGGATTGTTACTCACTACTATTGCATATATATTCCTCTGTGTAGGTGTTGTGGCCCACCAGCGGCCAGTGGATCTGGCAGCAGATTCAGACAGTGAGGACGTTGGGGAGGAACATGGGCCAGTCCTGGAGTCTGGGGAAGGCTCTGATGAGGGCTCTGCGTCAGGGGCAGAGATGGGACCAGGGCCGTTTGACAGTTGTCAGCTGCCTTCAGAGTCGGACATCAGTGAGGCAGGAGAACAGCTCATGTGCGCATACACAGAGCTGCCACGAGAAGGGAACAGGTAAGGAATAAGAGATGACTCAGGAGTAAAGCCACAGGTGGATGGTGAATGGCCCCTCCCATAGGGAATAAAGAGGAGAGAAGGGGAGCTTGCAGGAGACAATTAGTTCATTTGGGTGAAGATATGTTCCTGCATTCTTGCCAAGTATTGTTGGTTACAGTGTGGAGTCTGAAAGATATCGGCCTGGCCACTCTCCAAGCCTGATAAAGGTTGGTAATTGTGAACTATCCTGGAAGTCTGTGGGAGAGGAAAGACTTTGCTGGAGAGGAATTCACTGTAAATTAAATAAGAGGGGTTTATTTGGATAAGGACTCTGCTTCGTGCTGCTGGGGAAGCCTAGGTCAGAACTACTAGGCCATTGAGTCAGTGTTCTCCTGGAAACAGCCTGAACAAGTCCCTGCAGTTTTTTTGGAAAGATTTTTGCTATTGCCTCTTTCCTAAGGCTGAGAAGAGTGACTGGCTCAAGGTCATCCAGCTGGATTTCTGCCCAAGGTGGGACCTTTGCTCATGGGTCTCCTGATTTCTAGCCTTGTGCCTTAACTACTGCACCAAACTGGATCTCACTGTACATGTTAATCACAATGTTTTGATTCTGTTAGATTCTCTATGGGATGAATTAGAAAAAGGATATTGGAGCTCAAAGTCAATATCTTATAATGAAGTTTTCACAATTTGAGGTTCTAGAGATGGAGGAGCCCCCACAAATTTTCCTAGAAGCTCTAGGAAATTTCCAAAAACTGAAAAAGTACAAAAGAAACTTATCAGAGATGGTATTCAGCCAGTTCGGACCAGTTCACCTGAACCAGTAGCGGAAATTGCCAACTGTATGCCATCCTATTTAGGCACGTTTTTGAGGCTGGGCGCATGCGCAGAAGGTGCCCATGCGAGCAAAGTGCATGCGTGGAAGGCCAGGTGCATGCGCGGAAGGCAAGGCAGGGGCGCTCACAAACCAGGCACACGAAGCGAGCGTGTGCACGCGGGATGAACCGGTAGTAAATAATGTGAAACCCACTGCTGAAATTTACAGCATATGAATGGGTTAGGAATCACATTAATTATATTTCTGTTACATTAGATTTAAATATCATTGAAATGGAACCAAATTTAGCCAACCTATTTTTAGAGTATGCCCCCAATCATGTCACACAACGATCTAGCACAGCTTTCAATTCAGATAAAGTTGCACATCTTTGTTTTATAACCTGGATAGAAAGGAAGGCATTCCTTGCCCCCCAAAACTCAACAGCCAGCACTGATCCCAGGTAAAGTTATTACCTAAACTGAAATTCCCCAAATGTCTGTATTGTGAGTAGGCACCCATGGTGGGTGGATCGCTGTCATGGTGTCATATTTTGCCCATAATTATTTTTGCTTCTGCTCAAACTGCAAATGTTTTACTAAAAAAAAACCTTTTAAAATCTGAGGTGCTTGCAAATATGCATTTTCTTTCAAAAATAAGAATATTTTGATATGTTGATATGAACTACATTGCAACCTTCAGGAAACTGTGAAAACTGGTTCATAATGAAGTTCTAATATGAGACATGGAGATCATGTAATTTCATATAGGAATTTACAAAGATTGGTTTCCTAAACATAGCATTTTCTCCACCATACCTACAGAATTCACAGCTGGTAGCTTTATACCAATTCCTGCTGTTTTGGTCTAAGAAATACAGTAGTGTTGACACAGAAACAAGCACTCCATATTTTTATGATTTATTTATTTTGATATGTAACCTTTTGATTTCAAATATATCTTAACATTTCCATATGAGCCAAACAACTTTTGGCAGGACAGAAGATAATAATGATCATAATAGAAAAGATAACATCCTTTATGCTAGGAGAAATGGTTAAAGTGTTCCAACACACTGTAGTTAGAAAACCCATGTTCATTCTATTGTCTGTCTGTCTGTCTGTCTGTCTGTCTGTCTGTCTGTCTGTCTGTCTATCTATCTATCTATCTATCTATCTATCTATCTATCTATCTATCTATCTATCTATCTATCTATCTATCTATCTATCTATCTATCTATCTAATTTATTGCCTATCTTGCCATCTTACTCTGGGCGGCTTATAAACATACATTAATATTAAAACAAGAGTAAATTAAAGTCAAGACTAAAATTAAGGACATGTGGGGAGGGTAGAGGTGGAATCTGTTGTTACTCAATCAATCACCTCCACTGTGTTATTCCCCCATTGGGGCCCAATCCACCTGGCAGAGCCAAGTTTTTAGATTCTTACGAAAGGATAGGAGAATTGGAGTTCTTTCCCTTCAGTTGCAGATGAAATAAGCAGTACATGTGGGAAAATCACTTTTTGCCGTCATCAGATTAGAGATTATATAGGATTAAACTAATAATTTTAGTTTACAAACCAATATTTTTATTAATACAGAAGTAAAATGATTGATTGATTCATATCAATCAAATAGATTGATTCATATGGGATTTTTTTTTTTTTAAAAAAAAGACTTATGATAATGATTATGTTTACATCACACTACTGATCATTGTTATATGAATGGTTTATTTAATTACCTCAAAAAGTTTATTCAAAACAGTGGTTGAGTTCACACAACCTACTGGAGTAACCTGAAATGGGGTTAAATAGTTCAATGTATTGCCACAGTTTGTTATCCACACAATCAAAATCTTTAGCATAGTCAATGAAACAGAAGTAGATTCTTTTCTAGAACTCCCTTGCTTTCTCCATAATCCAGCAATTGTGAATGTTTAATATCCCTCCTAATTTGTATTGATGGATTGATTAGATGTATTACTTTATAAGGAGCTCAAGGCAATGAACATATGTAATAATCCTTCCTCTTCCTATTTTCCTCACAACAACCCTATGAAGTGGGCTTGGAAAGAATGACTTCCCATTGTTTGTTACTGCTTTTTGTTTGTTTCCTTTCTCACATCATATAATAGTCACAGTTTCCCCTCAATTGAAAACTGCTTTATGGTGTCTCTCTCTCTCTCTCTCTCTCTCTCTCTCTCTCTCTCTCTCTCTCTCTCTCTCTCTCTCTCCCTCCCTCCCTCCCTCCCTCCCTCCCTCCCTCCCTCTCATAAAATCAGATAAAAACCACAGATATAAAAATATAAATATTTACATTAAAAATAAGTGGTATTAAAGATACAAAGCCCTTGAGAGAATAAAAATGGTCACCTCAACAATGGAGCTCTCAAAGCATATTTCTGGTCCCTAGTTCTCTTTCCTGCTTTAGAGACAGAATTGGAGGAAAAATTCAATTAAATTCAGTTTTTCTTTTTGACCTGAGGTGTATGTGTGAAGCACCACAACTGCTATTTCTGCACATATCACCCTTCTTCCCTCATGAATAAGCCAGTCTTGAACCTCCTGTAGCAGTATGACATTTGAGCTTGAATTTGGTCTCTGTGTGGCTTTCCTTCAGTTGCCTATTTGATCTCATACTATGACCTTAAAGTCTATGAAAAGAAAATTTGAGTATATTAGAAGAGTAATTGTGGTTTCAGTTTGAAAACTTGGTGTTCAGAGATGGTTTTCTCCCTCCCAAACCTTTTGCTAATATAATCTTTTGACCTCCCTTGAAATGACTCATGCTATTAAGAATCAGGAGCATCTGAATAAAATGTAACATTTTATTTAAAAGCATATTTACACGTGACTATCCTCCCTCCCTCCTCCCACAAACTGCACCCAAGGATGTCAAAATCTAGGTTTCAGTCATTGTGTGGATAGTAGTAGCGTGATAAGATGTTGCACACATTGTAGCCCTAATTCAGATTAACACCCACCACAATTTTCCTCATTTAAAAGAATCTTCCTGCTATTTCTAAATGAGACGATACATGCTTGTGTACCCTTGTGTGATGTTTTGATTGGATAGCTGAATTCTGAAACTCTCGGTATATTCCACAGTTCTGCAGTTCTAATATTCCACAGTTCTCCTGAGATTTGTCAAAGTTATGACCCAAACCCCTTTTTCCTTCTACAAAATGTTAGTCAGGTGTTTCTTCCAGAAAGGTGTTTAAGGAAAAAAAAATATCCAGGAAATTTATGAGTGAAATGTATTAACAATTCTACAGAGACAGGAAAAGAGGAACAACTCTTGTCTTGCTCTGATCCTTTTGGCTCTTACACCGAATGGCATTGCCTCACGCACGCTTTCTTTTCACATCTGCATCTTAAATGAAAGACATTTTTGCTACCTTCTTTGATAAGGAGATATGCAAGCATGCAGACTTCCCCAGTGAATTGCTTCATGTGAAATGGAGCTATAGAAGAACAGGAAGCATACCGTACATGTGATTCCTGTCCTCTTTGCATCTTTAGAATATCCTAAGACGCCTATGTGACAACCTTTTCAGTACAGCAGTAATAAGTTTAGAATCACTTTTGAGAGACTATTCTGACCTACTTAAGAAGAAGCAAGCAAAGCCTGCATAATGTATTTAGGTCAGGCATTGTGTCTGAGCTTCTCATTGCTCTTGTCATTGCTTAGCTTACTGTAAGATCCAGAAAAATATCACTGACATAAATACTTGTTTTAGCCAAAGAAATGTAATTTCCAAGCGAAACAACACATGGAGAGAGTCATAGAATTATCTTCTTTCATTCCAAATTTTATGAGAGTTTAGTGGTTAAGGTATCAGGATACAAAGCTCTAGTCCAGCTTTAGGCACAAAGTTAGCTGTGTGACTTGGGCTAGTAGTCACTCAGCCTTAGAAAGGAGGCAATGGCAAACCATTTCTGAAAGGCTGTGATAAGAAAACTACAGGAAGTTGTCCAGGCAGTCCCCAAGAATTGAACATACTTGAGTTGAAGGGGGAAAAAAATCCTAATTCTAGGACCTTTCAACACTTGGACATAACCATAAACAGAATGTGTTCTAGTAACTTCTTTTTTTTCCTCTGAAATCCTTGTGATTCTGACTTCTTTCCCCATCCCCCAATCTATACTAAGGTAGCTCAACTTGTTCTTGACTGTTCAAGTATTAAAGTTTATTTTCATGATTAAGCAGACAATAGTATGATAGTTTTGCTGTGGGTACAGTCTCACATCTAATCATGTGGGTGATGTTGTGGTAATTCAATCTGAATGCAATAATCCAATCAGTAATTCAATCTTCACCCCAGCATCTATTGACCACTTAGGATATGGTGCAGGCATATCCTCTGTCATCCTCCGGGTATTTCGTTGTGCACTCAAGACCCTGTTGTTCCGCCAGGCTGGGCTATCAACATAACAATTTTAAATTGGGTTTTAAATTCCTGGGGTTTTAAATTGAGCCGAATTCATTTAATAATTTTAAATTATTTTAACTGATGTTATCTTGTGTTTTTAATAGGCTGTACACCGCCCTGAGTCCTTTGGGAGAAGGGCGGTATAGAAATAAAATTATTCTATTCTATTCTATTCTATCAGATCTCTGGGCACTGTTTTTCAGAGCCATTCTGCAATTGGGCATTCTCTTTCAAATTGGTATTTCCTCTTGTACTCACTAGGTCTCTGAGCCAAACCAGTTGATAAAAAGTGGCACTGGTGAAATGCAACTCTTCCCATGCCTGTCAACTGTTGTTCAGACTTCTTATGACCAAGGATTTAGTGTGCTTTACAAATTAAACTAGATCTGCTTCCAAAAAGAGCCAAATAGTCAGCTCTGATGTGGTATGGTCTCAGGGGTGGGCTGCTGGGGGTTAGAAGGAGCTTGAGAGAATCTCTAACTAAGATTCTGTGCAGTTCAGTGAACCCGCAAATCCCACTCCTGGCTGGCCCCGTCCTGCCCATCCCTCCCAGGAGTCCCCACATGGCCCATTTTGGATGTAGGTAAGTGCAGGGTGTGTGCAGAGGCTCGGGGAGGGCAAAAAATGGGTCTACCGGAAGTTTGGGAAGGCCGGAAATGGGCCCGTTTCTGGCACCAGATGACCTCCAGAGCCTGGGGAAGTTGTTTTTGTCCTCCTGGAGGCTCGAGGACAGCCTCCGGAGCCCAGGGAGGGCAAAAACACCCCCACTGCTGTGGTGAGGAGGCCAACATGGCCACGCCCACCATGGCCACACCCACCCAGCAACGGGACAGAGAACCCCTTGCTAAAAATTTTTGGCAGGAGATTTTTGGTATGGTCTCCTGCACAGTACATAGAAAGGGAATTTTTCTTTGACACAAATTTATACCTATTCTAATATTCTGTTAAACTCCTGTTCAGAATTTTGTTGTTGTCAACACAGTCATATAATGGAGATTCAGCTGATAGCAGTTGACACCAGGAGCTCCCTGAACACAAATGCACAAAACACTTTCATCCAATGGAGGAAGATTTATTTATTTATTTATTTATTTATTTATTTATTTATTTATTTATTTATTTATTTATTTATTTATTTAATTGCATTTCTATGCCGCCCAACTCCCAAGGGACTCTGGGCGGCTTACAACAAAGAATAAAACAATGCGAACAATCCCATAACAAATGTTAAAAAGAAAAACATTAAAACATTAAAAAATTTTAAAACGTTAAACACATGCATTCTAATTTGTGGCCAGGTCTCGCAAGATCATTATAACGAGATCAACGGCCCCAGGCCTGCCGGAAGAGCCAGGTCTTCACCGCTTTGCGGAAGGCCAATAGGGTGGGGGTGGTCCGGACCTCAGGAGGTAATTGGTTCCAGAGAGCCGGGGAAGCCACAGAGAAGGCCCTCCCTCGCAGGCCCGCCAGCTGACATTGTTTAGCTGACTGAACCCGGAGGAGACCGACTCTGTGGGATCTTCCCTGTCACTGGGAGCTATGTGGTAGAAGGCGGTCTCGAAGATAGCCTGGCCCTGAGCCATATAGGGCTTTAAAGGTAATGACCAACACCTTGAATTGCACCCGGAGACCAATAGGGACCAGTTAGCTAAGTCTGTGGATCTAGTCATCTAACAAAACTTGCTTCCCATGCTGTAAAACAGGGGTATCAAACATGTGCCATCCCGGCAGTGTCACGTGATGTATTGGGACTTTTCCCTCCTTTGCTAAACTTGGCGAGGACGTGGCCAGCACATGACACATCCAGCCCGTGGGCCCCAAGTTTGACAGCCTTGCTGTAGAGTGTATTTATTGGATTCTTTCCCAATGGCTGGTAATGTTTTGTGAAAGGGAAAGAACACAAATCCAGATAATCTTTAATGAACCCCATAAAGAGTACTATAAATAAAGAGAGCATCATCTATCAGCCTCTTTCCTCTAACAAGATAGAAATCACCAGTGGGCTCAACAAATATTATGCCAATATACTATACTAAGAACTCAAGAATTTATGCAGAGCACTTTAACCTGACTGTGAGAATGGTCTGTTAAAGGTGTTCTACAAACTTCTTAGCTCTGAAATTATGGGATCCTTTAGGGTCACCTGATTTGAATGCAAAAATGTACATTGATGACCAGAGTACAGCAGCAAAGAAGTACAGAAAACTACAATTTATTGTTACCATCCAGATTCTTGCTGTCCATATTTTGTAATTCTATTCAGATACCCTTCACAGAAAATAAATTGCCTAGCATGGAGTCAATCCTCATGTAAGGCACAAGGCATCTTATTGGTTATTTGGTCATCGGGCCTTGCTTCGTCCATGACTTCAGTTGGTATTCACAAGCTACTTCCTCTTTGCCTTAAACTTACATCATTTCCAACTTGTAAAAAAAGTCACTCTCAAGTTGCTGACCTCATGGGTAGATATGCCATTGGTTTCTTCCTAGAAGTTAACTTTCCAATCTAGTTTATAAAATTCCCTAGTGATTTCCCATCCAAATACCTATTATTCCCCAAGTCATCTTAGCTTTTGAACAGTAGGCTAGCCTCTGACTTTTACTGGTGAATGATAATACACTTGTCCACCTTGTAAGATATTTCTAAAGATTATTAAAAGAAAAGGAGAGACAACTTGGTGAGTATAGTGGCTTAAGTGATGAACTAGGACTAGGGAGATTAAAATTCACCAAGGCCAATAGGAAATTCTGAGCACAGGGGATTAGAATGGTACTTCAAAGTGGGGAAAGAAACAAAATGGGGAAATATGAGAGAGCTGTTGGATTTGGTGACCATGGTCTAGCCCTGTGATGGTGAACCTATGGCACGCTTGCCACAGGTGGCCCGTGTAGCCATATTAGTGGGCATGCCAGCTCAGCTCTGGCGTGCATGCCCGTGCTGGCCAACTGATTTTCGGGCCTTCTGGGCCCACCAGAAGTAGGGAAACAGGTTGTTTTCTGCCTCTGGAGGGCCTGGGGGTGAGTGGGGAAGGTCCGCTTTTCTTTCTCATCCCCAGATCCTCTCTGTGTGTCTGGGGAGGGCAAAAACAGCCTTCCCCACTCCTCGGAGGTTCTCCGGAGGCCCGAAATGGCCCGTTTCCCAACTTCCGGTTGGACAGGAAGTGATATTTTTGCTGTCCCCAGGCTCTAGAGACTCCTAAAGAGGCTCTGGAGGCTGGGGACAGCAAAAAAGTCACTTTGTGTCCAACCAGAAGTTGGGAAACGGGCCGTTTCAGACCTCCAGAGGGCCTCCGGGAGTGTGGAAGGCTGTTTTCACCCTCCCCAGATGCATAGAGAGGATCTGGAGCCAGGTGGGGAAAAAAAACGGGCCTACCGGGCCATCGCATGCCAGGAGCGGGGGGGAGGGGGGTCGTGTGCGCATGTGCGGGGTGAGGCACATAGAATTATGGGTGTGGGCACGCACACGCACGAACCTCCCCCGCCCCCCCTCATGGCACACAATGGCAAAAAGTTTAGTCATCACTGGTCTAGCCCAACATACAGCGTCCCTGAAAGCCTACATCAGTATAAGAGAAATATTTTCAATAGTACTCTGTAATGAAGAGTATTAAGTTGTTACTTTGGAATCTCTGTTAAAAATCCTCTAAGAAAAAAACACAATGTCATAAATAGATCTTTTTAACTATCATAACCGATGGATCCTTATCTGCCATATCTATTCTCATGGATATATGTTGATGATTACAATTATTTTGACTTATATCATTTTACACTAGTCACCACTGACTTACATATGCCAGTTTAATGGCTATTTAACTAAGTTGGAGACTTCTTGTGAAGGGATATGATATTCCCAGTAAACTATGGTCATCTCACTATTCATCACTAACTCTAGTTCATTTATAAATATATTCAAAAAATAATAGAATCCATTCAGAATGAGATAGTTTACAATTATCAGTAGCAAGAGATGCTTAATCAGTCAATCAACTTTTATTACTGTCAAAGACAAGCATAAGGCGGGAAGGAGACAAAATAAATTAAAAACATAAAAATATAGAAATAAAAATTACATACAAAACTTTAAAATCTTTAAACAGTCTAGAAAAATATATGGGGAATAAAAAACCAATTCTATCACAATACAAAACACACCTATATTAACAGTCTATGTGCTCATTAAAACTGTGGTATAGGTCATATTCTGACATATTTTAAGTACTGCTGCATAAAACCTAAGAACAGTATATGTTGTAGCAGGGTTATTCTGAGAGCAAGAGATTTAAAATTGTCCTGTGCAACCTTGGTTGTTATGAAGTACTGGTAAATACTAAAAGGCTAATAAAAATGTTTTTAAAGGATAGACACTGGAGAAGTACATGTTTCATTATTTCTGTATCACTAGAGCCACACAGACATGGGTAGGAGATCTTCCTGCATCAGACTTCAAGGACAGCTGAAGGGGAAGATATGACACAAAGTCATTAATTATTACATCACCCTCAGAAACTTCAGTCAAACTTAGCTCAGACAACCTATAGAGCCACCTATAACCTCTACATAACCCCTACAACAGCCAATAGAATACATGTTCTTACACAGGAACAGGAAGCTCAAGAGAAGGTATAAAAACCCTCCACTCTCAACTCCATGTGGTCAGCTGCCCAGAATCACACGTGCTTGGTGGTTCTGCTTCATCAATAAATGGACTCTCTTTCCAATCAGCCTTCAGCCTCCATTTTGTCTCCTGGCTTGGAACTGAACCAGATGGGTATTTCTTCCCACAGTACTTTAATGATTAGGTACTTCAAGATTTGTTAAATAGGGCATAGGGGAGGCAAATTACCTGTTGGATTCACTGGCAATAAAAATTGGGATCCAACTGATGCTCTGTGACTGCTACATGCTGTTTAACGAGAGCTTTGGCTTGATCGTATCCCATGCTAGGTAAAAAAATCTGGAGCTGCTCATTTATTTCTGCACTGTTCTTTCTGTTCTTTATCCAGTTAGTGATCCATAAAAGGACCTCTCTTATTATCTCATGATTGTTTCATTTGCTCAGAAATCATAGGTGAGAGACCTGAGTTTGCTCAGATGAGAGACTTGTTAAAAGACTTTCCAGTACATCATGGTTATTGGACAAGTTTATTGAAAGCTATTCAAGAATTTAAAATGTTGATTTCCCATTCTTCAGTCAGGTTCCAGAATAGTTCCCAGAGCCGCCTATAATAAGATGCGGGGGGGGGGGGGGGATAAATGTAATAAATGAATAAATAGATTGCAGATCAATAAAAATGTGATTATTGTGTTCTCAGGCTTATAGCATAGAAAGATACTGTACACACACAGAAACAGATGACTTCCACTCTTCCTCCCTCCCTCCCCCCTCTCTTTCTTTCTCTTTTTCTCTCACAATATTTGGGAACAGAAAAAGAAATCTATACTATTTAAATACAGGTTTTAATGGCAATATAATTATGAAAGAAGAGTATTACTTTGCTGCTGAAAATTGTTATTTTCAAATGTAAATTAAAATTTTCAGCTTATATTGATGTTATACATCATTTAGGTAGACTTATTACATCAACATCAAAAACTGCTTGTCTAGCTCTTAGAAATGCATACCAGGAAATCTGGTCTATTCTAAAGTGGACATAATTAAATAGAATTTCCCGTTTCAGAAATCAAGTTGTTTTTTTAAAACTAGTTTTTATTCTTGCTTGGTAAAGTTACATTTAATTAGTCATTCCACCAATGTACCTGGTAAAGACATGCAGCCAATGAGTTTACAGTTTTCAAGATCTCTTTTTAAACATTGGTATTATTAGATTTCCCTTCTATCTCCTGGCCCTATGCTTGTATTATATGCTTTCATTTAATTAGAAGTTTTTTTCATTTAGCTTATTGAAAACTTTTAGTGCCTAAGAATACAGGTAGTCCTCGACTTACAACAGTTCATTTAGTGACTGTTCAAAGTTACAATATTATTGAAAAATGTGATTTATGACTGTTTTTTCAGTTATGACCTTTGCAAGCACCCCATGATCATGTGATCAAAATTAAGATACTTGGCAGCTGGTTCATATTTATTAGTGTTTCTATGTCCCAAGATGTTGTGATCACCTTTTGCAAACTTCTGACAAGCAAAGTCAATGGGGAAGCTAGATTCACTTAACAACTGGGTTACTAACTTATCAACTGCAGTGATTCACTTAATAACTGTGTCAAGAAAGGTGTAAAGTGGGGCAAAATTCACTTAAAATGTTTCACTTAACAACAGAAATTTTGGGCCCAATTGTGGTCATAAGTCAAAGACAACCTGCATTGATTCAGTATCAGCTCTTCTTCTACAGAGAAAACAAGTGCAAAGGACTAATTTAGCATCTCTGCAATCTCTTTATCTTTCTTTAAGTTTGCTTCTCCAATTTTGTTACTATTAAAATGCTTCCTAGTCTCATGTAGCTCTGGGCAGGTAATAATGAACTGTTAAAAAAAGAAAATCTATGAAACATTAAGATGCAGTAGATATAAGTGGCAATTTCAAAGGGCTAGGACATAAGTTTTGAATTTCCTTCTAGAATGTAACAAGAATTCAAATGGCCATTTATTCCATAATATGGACCCTATCATTGTCAAGACCGTTGCACTGTAGTTGTTGATCTCAAACACATTTGTGACAAGTTCTGTAAATAGTTCCTCACTGATGAACTATGATGGTGGAGTAGACCTCTGGGAGTAATGGCCATGTAAATACTTTGGGCTTAAGTCACATAGGGCTTTATACATTATTTGTGAGCATTTTGTATTGATTTTGGAAGGATCCCATAGATATATAATCTTTCATCAGAGGAATGTTTGTTAGGTATCCCAAAGAGTGTTGAGATTATTCACTGTCATCATTATTAACCATCCAATGTATTTCTAAAATGTCTTCAAGGGCCACTTCACAAAGGTTATATGGCAATCATAGAACCTGAGATTATCAAGGTTGTCTTCTTTATTTTATGTCTTTATTTTATGCATTCATCTCTTTTGTTCTCCTAATTTGAACTATTTCATTTGCTGATTTTTTTTTTGATACTGCTTATTAATCCTCTTGACATCCAACATATGTTCTAAATTTAATTCCCAAGCATTTATGAGGATTTGACTCTCATGACATTCCATTATTATGTTTATCTTACCATTCTCTTAATTTAAAAGATGCTCCTATTCCTGAAGTCAAATATGATTTCTTCTGACTTTTTGGAAATATTTCATTAAATAAACCACATTGGCATTTCTTAACCTGTCCTGAGTGTCACACGATCGATTCCATGGTGGCTTCCTCTCTGTTTAGAACTATAACCAATTTTAGGGCACACACGTTCATCACAGCACTAAGGAATGGATTCCTTTTATAAGATCATTTTCCCCTTTATTAAAATAATATCCTTATTCTTACAGATCTTTATTCTCCATGACAACCAAGGATAGCAGCATGTCACTAATTTGGGGAGTGCAAGATTATTGTATTTATGGCTCTGTACAAGCTTTGTCAAACAAGCCTCTCTGCCCTGCTTAGTTTCTCCTTGCTGGCAAATGTGGCATGAATGAGTTTCTTCCCAGGAGGGCCAATAATTCATTGCATTAAATGCCTGCATAGACAGTGGCTACTTCCACATATTGTACTAAACTAAATATGTTTTTGGGGGGTTATCTTGGTGTGTTAGCCCTGACAAGAATGATTTTTAAAACAATATTTATATAGCTTGTTCACAAGCCATGACTCAGCATGATATGGAAAGCCAGTCATAGACACAACATCATATATAATTTCAGATAAGCAACTTCTGTTTAATGTTAGATGGGTAGCTTATCAATGTACTATCCTTACTAGATTAGTGCATTTATAAGCTGGTTTTAAAAAATAGAGATAACGATTAAGTAGGAGAGAAAGCTGTTGGTGGTTCGGTTGGAAACAAAGGACTGAGTCATAAGGATCATCATTCAGTGTATCTTCGCAATACTTTTACACACAGACACACAGACACATACACACAGACACACATATGTGTATGTGTGTGTGTGTGTGTGTGTGTGTGTATACACAATATATATATGTATATATGTATTTCTCTTTAGCCAGGTTCTTCCTACGTAAACCAACCCATATATGTATATATGTATACATATATACATATATACATATATGGGTTTTCTATCGAAGCAACCTGATCTACCCAAATATGTAAAGGAGCATACTGCTTCCTTCCCTGGTACAAGCTGACAAAGCGAGGAGAACCTGTGGCTTGGATGTTAATAGATCTGCCGAATATGCAACCAGGTTTGAACCCCAGAAGGGTATGGCTAGCTGATGAGAGCTAAATAGCTTGAAATAGATCTATACTGGTTTCCCTTTATTACTTTGTCAGTAAATATAAATTTAACACAAAAATAGTTTGTCGTGAAAGCGACTGCCTGAGGGCTACTGGATTGGAGCTGAAAGGCGAAAAGGAAGCAGTATGCTCCTTCCCTAGACCAGGTTGCTTCAATAGAAAACCCACAGAGAGGGCCTCCCCAGAGTGCCGTCGGCCAGACAATGTCAGCTGACGACCCCCAGGGGGAGAGCCTTCTCTGTGGTGGCATCTACCCTCTGGAACAATCTACCCCCAGAGATACGAGTGATCCCAGACCTCCGGACTTTTGTTGGGCCCTTAAAACCTACTTTTTTCAGTTAGCCGGGCTGTCCTGATTTTATGGTTGGTTTTAAAATTTGATATTGATTTTAATTGAAATGTTTCAAATTATGGGCCAAATTTTATTTAATTATTTTAAATCTATTTTAACTTTTATGTATGAATGTTTTATATTTGGCTGTTCACCGCCCTGAGTCCGGAAGGAGAAGGGCGGTATAGAAATCTGAAAAATAAATAAATAAATAAATAAATAAATTTAATCTTCCCTGGTACAAGCTGACAAAGCAAGGAGCAAGGTTTGGAGGTTAGTACATCTGCCTAATATGCAAGCAAGCCCAGGTTCAAATCGTTCGTAAATATAAATTTAACACACACACACACACATCAAATTTATATTTCACTGATAAATAAATAAAGAGAGACTAGTATAGGTCTATTTCAAGCTATTTAGCTCTCATCAGCTAGCCATACCCTTACTTGGATTCGAACTTGGGCTGCCTGCATGTTAGGCAGTTGTATTAACCTCTGACCCATAAGTTCTCCTCCCTTCATCAGCTTGATGATGAAGAATAT
The DNA here is from genome assembly GCF_059756535.1 of Pantherophis guttatus. Lineage (NCBI taxonomy): Eukaryota > Metazoa > Chordata > Lepidosauria > Squamata > Colubridae > Pantherophis > Pantherophis guttatus. The sequence goes on from NC_142063.1 coordinate 314,786,949, forward strand.
ATATATTCTTAAAGCTGAACCAAAGTACCAAAGATTTCCCCTTTCCAATTGTGGGGGCATTGCTCATCTCCATTTCTTAGCCAAAGGAGCCAGCATTGTCTGAAGTCATTTCCATGGTCATCTGAGCAGCATGACTATACAGTATGTCAAGGGACATGGAACACAGTTAGCTTCCCATGTATTTATCTACTGGCATTTGCATGCTTTTGAACAGCTAGGTGAGCAGGAGCTGGGGAAAATAATGAGAACTCATCCCATCATGCGGTACTCAGGTCTCAAACCCAGTCTGTCAGCTTTCAGTTTCTTTAACCACTGAGCCATTGCACCCCCAAAGTATCAAAGTCTTTTATATGGGACTCTGAACCATATATACACTTTGGTTTTAGAATTGGATTTGTAGACAAACTTTGCAAATTAGTAAGGATTGTACTATACTCTTTGTAGATGTGAGTAAGCCACTAAGCCAATGCAGCCGTTTCTGCTGCTGGAGAATATGAGTTTCTAAGCATATTTCTTTATCAAGTTTGTTATGCCACTGCAATCACAAGGGTCTTGGTGGCTCATAGGACAAAGAAATACAAAATGAAACAACAGAGAAACAAAACATTAAACTCAGCAAAATATGTAATGTCAGGCCCTAAAAGCCCTCTGGGAAAGTTCTATCTTCAGCTTTTTCCAGAAGGCCAACAAATTTAGGGATAAATGTATGTCCAATGGAAGGTTATTCAGAGGCCAGCCCCATGTCTGACAAACAATGCTTCCAGAAAGTACCCTGGGAAATGCCCCAAACATTCTGGACTATCCCATTGCAATGGAAGTAGGCAAACCAATTCTAATGGGGACATGCAATTCCGCAGTATCCAGGTGCCAAGAGATAGGTTAATACCAGCAGTTTAAATTGCACCCAAAAGCTAACAGGCAGCCAATGTATGACCCCAGTTCAAGGCTAATATCTGGTCAAAGGCCCACACCTCTGAGCACATGGGCCATGGCATTTTAAACCAAATAAAGTTTTCAGGTAGTCTTTAAAGGCAGCCTATCCTGTTTCAGTTCATATACACAACACACACAAGTATTTCATTGATCGTCCAAACCCTTAATGTGAATTCCCCAAGTTCCCACTTGCACCCAAGGCAAAATCCTATTGAGTTCAGCAATGCTCAGGCTAGGAACAAGGATACCAAATTCACAAGCAAAGACAAGGCAAGAGACCTCAAAGTCCACAATTCAGGCCCACCCTGAAGGCCAAAGTAATGAGTCCAAAATTTGTGAGCCAGACTGAAGTCCAAAACGCAGCACAGTCCAGAGCCCAGGAAAATCAAAGTCACAAAGGCAAGCATGCACAAGGCAGAATGGGTGGTAGTTTCCTGTTGTGGCTCCGTTATCTGAGCCTGTGTCATCGGCAGGAGAGGACTCTGAGAGTGAAGGAGAGGAGTTGGCAAGGCCTCCCTCTCCAGGACCCTCCTCTCTGGAAATGCCTTCAGTGTCTGCCAAAGGGCAAGAGATAGGGCTGGGGCCAAGCACGTCCACGCAGCCACAGATGGACAGTGATGAGGGTAATGAGTCTTGGCTGGATCCACACCAGTGTCGCAGAGATAAGCGCGCAAAACAGAAGAAAAGGCGTGCCCGAGATTAGGCTGAGTCACTGGACCACACCCCACAGGATATAAAAGGGAGCGTGGTGGCCAGTCAAACCTTGTGACGAACAAAGCTGAAAGCTTCCACGCCATTCTGCATTGTCGAACTTTTTGCTATAGACTTTGCTGGACTATCTCTGGACTTGATTAACTCCGTAATTATTGAGCTGTTTCTTTTGATGTACCAGGAGTGGGGAGAAGTTATCTCTCCTCTTCGTAAATAATAAACTCTTGGCAGGCAGCCACTAGGTTGTTGCCAAGTTCCGTTATCATAAGGAAAAGGATTTTGCCGGCTGGTTTGGTCTTTAACTCTTGAACGTCTGTTGGTGTGTGTGCATGTGGTTGGGGACAGAACATTTCCCTGGAAAGTTCCAACCAACAAAAACCTGGCAACTAATTCTTTATAGCCTATCAGTACTCTATCCTTTAATAAATTTTAAAACCTACCTTTTGATATTGATTTCCCCCAATCATGCATTTCTCCCAACATTTATATTTTAATGAATACTTTCCATCTTGTTTCCATCTTGAATAATTTTATAGTTACTTCCACCTGCTACAGAATTAATGGCTTAGAAATACTGTTAATAAACAATCATCTGTATTTATCTGTAACTTTATGTAGCTAAAAAGACCCACTAGTATCACATAAAGAAGTTGGTGCTGGGACAAATATATTTAGCATTCCTTCTGAAAAGTGTCAAGCCATGACTTGTATTTTGTCAAAGGAATCTATGTAGAAATCAACAAGCAAAGCTTGTACATTCTTGCAAATACTAATATATCAAACTGTTAGACAGGAATAATAATTCTGACACACTGAAAGTGCACGATAAACAAGTTTAAAGAAACTTCAGTATGAAGATAACAGTGATAACAAAGTGTTAACTCCCATCTAAGAAATTGATAGTAACCTTGACCTCATGAATACTTCCTGACTGCAAGAACAGAAGGTTTCAGGCAAGCTCAGAAGAACCTGTATGCCTGAATCACAACCCGCATCTTAAAACTCTCTTCACTGTTTATTATATAGTAATTTCTCTTTTCAGAAGTACAAGAGACATTGTCCAGCATAAAATTAGTGAGTAGTTCTCATTACAATATTATATTCTAAACATATTTGCACAAATGAAGCACTGAAGATATAAGCGGAAAGAGTGCAAATGTACTGTGTCTTTGTTGAAATTGTTTATTTATTCATTGCTCTGTTTAACTTGGATACCACTGATTTCAGTGAGTTGATCATGGTGATTTATGGCAAAAATATAATCAACTGTAACGGTATATTTTATAGCCACTGAAAATCATATATATGAGGTGGCTATATCAGTTACAATAAATAAATTTCAAACAGATATAACCTTAAAGCTTCCATGCTAGGCTTAAAAACATTTAAAACATTTAAGATGAGACATGACAACAACAAAATAATTGTGTCCATACACCAGGGAAAAGGCCTACAGAAGAGTTCTGCCTTTAGTTTCCTGAATGTTGGGGGCGGGGGGGGGAGGATGATGACATCAACCACAATTTGTTTTGAGATGATCTGGTTGAAAAATACGGAGGCACCTGGGTACAAAGTCATTAATTATAACCCATATTTTCTCCAGGAAGTTGTATCTTTCAACCTACAAAAAAAGGTCAGGTCTCTGCGTACAGATTAGGTTGAAGGACATGGAATGGCCCAAAGCCATCCTAAGAATTTCATGACTAAGTGGGGATTCTACACAATATTTCTCTTCTTCCTGATATCGGATGTTACTGCTGTTGAGCCAAGGTTGCCTCCATACCAGTCTGCCTTCCACCTACGTGATTTATCCTGACACCAGGACAGTGGTGGGTTGTACTGGTTCTCCCCGGTTCTTGTGAACCGGTAGTGGAAATTTTGAGTAGTTCGGAGAACCGGTAAATACCACCTCTGCCTGGCCCCGCCCCCAATCTATTTGCTGCCTCCTAAGTTCCAGCTGATCGGCTAGAAGGAAAAAAACCTGTTTAAACTCTTGCTGCAGCACTTCAAAGGGCCGCCCTACAGCTGATCAACGGTAAAAGGCAGTGTGGGTGGTAGACCAGTGTGCTCCAAAAGCAAATAGGTAGACCAGAACGTTCCAAAAACAAATGGGTAGACCGGTATGGCTCTGTAAGCAATTAAAAGCCTGATAGATCAGTACCTCTGCAAAATCCTAAAGAATTGTCACATGACCATCAAACAACACCCACAAAATAAGCCACACCCACAGAAACGGTAGTAAGAATTTTTAGAACCCAACCCTGCACCAGGAGTTCACACCAGTGGTGCCAAACTGCTTTGGAATTAATTATTTGATTTCAAGATAGAGCAATAGAAAGAGGAAGATGTAGTTTATTTATTTTATTTATTTATTTATTTTGTCAAGCATGTATAAAATAATAGATTTAAGTATAAACATGATTATGAATACATGAAATGGATACAAATAAATGGGGACATTAGGACAGGGATGGTAGGTATGTTGGTGCGCTTAGGCACGCCCCTTACAGACCTCTTAGGAATGGGGTGAAATCAACAGTAGACAGTCTAAGGTTAAAGTTGTGGTGGTTTGGGGAAGAAACCACAGAGTCAGGTAGTACATTCCAGGCATTGACCACTCTGTTACTAAAGTCGTATTTTCTACAATCGAGTTTGGAGCAGTTTACCTTAAGTTTGTATCTATTTGTGTGCTCGTGTATTGTTGCGGTTGAAGCTGAAGTAGTCATTGACAGGTAGGACATTGTAGCAGATAATTTTGTGTACTACGTTTAGGTCAGACCAAAGGTGGTGTAGTTCTAAGTTGTCTAAGCCCAAAATTTCAAGCCTGGTGGCATAAGGTATTCTGTTGCGATCAGAGGAATGGAGGACCCTTCTCATGAAATACCTCTGGACTCAATCAATTGTATTAATGTCCGATATGCATTGCGGGTTCCAGACAGATGAACTGTATTCAAGAATTGGTCTAGCAAATGTTTTGTATGCTCTAGTTAGCAGTACAATATTACCAGAGAAGAAGCTATGCAAGATTAGGTTAACAATTCTCAATGCCTTTTTGGCAATGTTGTTACAGTGGGCTCTGGCACTTAGATCATTAGATATGAGTACTCCAAGGTCCTTGACAGAGTGAGGGTCGTCTATGAGGTCGTATCCGCCCAGCTTGTATTTTGTGTTCTGATTTTTCTTGCCAATGTGTAAAACAGAGCATTTGTTGGTTGAGATTTGAAGTTGCCAATTTTTTGACCATTCCGACACATAGTCAAGGTCTTTTTCAAGGTCTTTTTGAAAGGTACTGGCAATCTAATATTGGTGGCCAATGCAGACTGATATTTCAGAATAGTTTGGATTAATTATGGGCTTTGCCAGCTCCCCTATTCTTGTGTTTTCCAGATGTGTTGGAAATGCATGGAACTTCAACTAGCAGTTGGAGGATTATCAAACTTGAAATCCAACCAGGTGGAGGAACACTAAGGAAGTTCATCCCAGGTTTTAACTATTAAAAATATAGCAGGCTTTTTGAAAGAAAGTATGGAACCAATACATTACGTTCTGCTTCTAGATTCCTAGGTCCTCATAAGTCCCAGGTTCTCAGAATACAAAGAGATGACTAAGAAGGTAAGATGTTCTCCTTATGTATGGAAACTTTGCACCATTTAATTGCTCTCTTCCTTGTGAGTTAACTTTTTCTTACATTACCAAGAAGAGGTAACAAAAGGAAATGACATTTTCTGTATTTGCAGTGTTGTTGGTAGGTGTTGGACAGTAATATAAACATATTGTGGAATTCAAAAGAACAATATGGGAGCAGGTTCAGCACAAGACATTAAAAAATAAACAAATTCTTTTTATGTTTCCAGATCTGTGTGGAATTAGTGATATAATCAGATCCCAGTCTCTTCTTAAGAAGGAGAAAGGGGGGCTCATTGTTGCTCCCACACGTGGGCTTAACCGGATTTGTCTGTATATTTTGAGGAAGAATGTTTTAAGATCCATACAAATCCTAAAAATTGCCTTGAACTCACTTGGAACATATTTTGCTGTCAAAAGCTTGTTACTGATTGTGCTGGTCTTTTTTCGTTTTGCAAAAGAATTCACTAACTGAAATGTACAAGCTTAAGAAACAATCTCTAACAAATGTTAAATAATATCCTTGGCAGAATGTCAGTGCAGGATGAGGTGATTCAAAAACTTATTTGGAACGTGTGCGTGTATATAAGTTGCTAAGGGAAAAATTGACAGTCAACCCAATGACACAACGAAGAGAGTGAAATCCGTTTGTCACGCCAGATTTTGATTTTGTTATTGACATCTTTTAGTGGCATTTTGATGCCAGTAATTAAATTGCTAATTATGTCTTTCTGTTGCAGTGGTCATGGTTTTATTATTTAATTGCAGCAAGTTTTGCTCTCACCACAAATGGTAGTTGCTTAACCTTAGTGAATGTTGCTCTCATGTTACTTTCCATATGTAAAGGCTTCGTTGTGGCATTATTAGCGGCTGGGATTTAGCCAGAATAAAGGCAGTTCAGAATTCTTTGCTGTAAATAAAACTCTGTTTTGTGAATAAAGACAGGGATTTGGTGGGGGTGGGGGGGCAGTGTGACGAGAAGTATATAATGAAAAAAGAAAATGGTATTTCAATAATACACATAGAGAGAAAATCACAGAGAACCACAACTCAGTCCAAAATAGTGAACACCAAGCTGGCTTGCAGAAACAGAAAAGAACTGAAGTCCATTTTTCCATTGGTATCCCCCCCCCCCCCGTTTCCTCCTCTGTGTTTTAAAAGTATTTGAATATGATTCCGTTGCCTTCTTTATTCTTTCTTTTCCTTTACTTTTGAATTTTGGGGTTTTTTTCCTCTTCTTTCTCAGTCCATTTCAGTGCATTTGTTAACCCTCCCTTCATTGATGTTATTTTATGCAAACCACAAGATTTTTTTCATTTTCCCTCGCTAAGATTGCCTCTTTATTTTATTTTGAAATATTTGTATATTTATTTCATTAAATGAGATAATGCTTTTTCTTATTAACATAATTTCCAGTACATTAAACATATTTCTCCACAGACAGAAGAGAGGAATCAAATTAAATGACAGTTAAATCACTTGCAGCCATTTCAACTGTTAAAAGAAATAAAAATGCTTCCGTTCCCCCCCCCTCTTCAATTGCGATCACGAGATGGGTGCCGTAAAGGCAAATGAAATACTAAAGCAAAAGGAGAGGAAACATAAAGAAATAATGACTGACTTACTGCAGTAATACCACTGAGAGGAGGGGAAAAATTGCTACAAATGAAAGGGAAAAATAATATAGCTGTTTTCAAAGTTATCAAAATTCATTTTTTATTGATGAGGTCCATGCAATTCTAATACTAAGTAAATGGCAAAGAAAAAAAATCAATGCCATAAATACTGGATGCTGAAAGGCGAAATAAATACTTTGTGTTTGGAGGGCCATTATTCTAAATAGCTTTAATTTTTAAATAATTTATACTTCAACATGTATTACTGGGCGGGGGGAGAATATAACAAAGGGTCATACTGATGCTTTTTAAAACTGACCAGGCATAGGAAAAAAATGCACTACTATAAATCATAGGCATGGATTATTTTTAAGACATTTTGTCCATTTATAGTCAACCAGGTTTGAATCTATTCTGTTAGTTTAAAGGCAAAATAAAAATTCAGTACCTTATTCTAAGATGCCTGGAGATCTCTAAATGATTACTTTATCCAAATATTAATTACATGGCTTTAAGAAGGAACATAATAAATTCTTTAAGGGTTGGTCAATCACATATGGGCTGCAAAACTCCAAATGGCCACCAGGTAGCAGAAAGGAGATTCCAAAATCTGTAAGTATTCTGTCCAGATTTTTGGAGTCCCAGATCTAGAGCCCTAAATAAGGCTAGCAAGGATTTCAAAGTTAATATTATTTTTGTTCTCAGGAGCCAATCAATAACAGTTATTTGGTTCTTGCTATTGTAGTAATGCACTGTGTATTGACTTTTCATAAGCAGTTGTGAGGCAACATGATGTAGTCCAGGAGTGCAGCCCCCAACAAGTGGACAGGAACTGGACAGAAAAAGTCTTAAATTTGGTTTAATGTAATTTAAGTTACCATATTTTTTAGTCTATAAGATGTACCTCTCCCCCCAAAAAGTGGGTGGAAATGTCTGTGCATCTTATAGAGCGAATGTTGCCAAAGCCCCACTCACCCGCTGGCCCCCACCCGCTGGCCTCTGTCTCCCAGCAATTTGCCTCTTTGCAGCAAACAGCAAACAGCTTGGTCAGCTTCAGCATAGCCTGATTTAGCACGAACAGCTGATTGGCGGTTGGATCGGTCTCTCAGAATATTGCCAATCAGCTGTTCCAGACTGAGGTAATCGCTATTGCCCATCACCGCCGTTGCTGCCCATCGCTGCTGCCTATCACTGCCTCTGAATGCCCCATTTTCAGCCTCCACACTTTCCATTTCTGGGCTCTGCATGCCCCATTTTTGGACTCTACACATCCCATTTTCGGTCCGCCGATTGCCGCCAAATGGCGGCAGCGATCGACAGCAATAGGCAGCGATTGCCATCACCTGGAACAGGCTGAAAACGGGATGCACAGAGGCCGAAAATGGGGTGCGTGGAGGTGCTGATAGGCAGCAGTGGTGATGGGCAGCGGCAATCCCTGCAGCCTGGAATGATCAGCGGTATTCTGGGAGACTGATCCAACCGCAATGAAGGTAATTGACATAACTTTCAGTGCCTTAGCCTTAATAAACAGATAAATTAAGCCTGCAAGGTGGCTCTGTAAGATTAAGTTGTGTTTGTTCCCAGGCTTTCTTGTGTTTTATCTGCTTATTTTATCTCTTTTATCTGTTTACTTTCTATGCTTATTTTATTTATTTTGAAGACTGTTGCGGAGCTTTTAACTGCTGAGTGTTCTATGCCACCCAGAGTAATGTCTGTGAGGTGGGTAGTTATATGTGTGTGTGTGTGTGCGCGCGCGGTAAATAAATAAATAAATAAACAAATAAATACATTTAATTGCAGTTTATTTTATTTCAGTATTAAATGGTTTTCACTTCTGAGACCAGACTTGCTCTTAAAGGATGACAATAAAGGGTGCCTAACAATAACCTTAGTTGTAGAGTAGATAATTATGGTTCTGAAGCAACAAAACTTAGCCTCTCTACAAGTTTTGAAAGAGCGGCTACTAATTAAGGCTGTGCAATGCTTCCTATTCAATTCCAAAAAAGTGTTTCAAATCATATGGGAACAGAAAAGTTGCAACATTATAAAGCAACCGCATTTTTTCCCCTCATATATAGTAACTAGCTGCAGCAGCCATCAGACCAACAGTGTCGGCAGCAATCTGCAATGACTTCAAAATGATGACATGAGTGTGGTGGTGTCATTGTGTACATGCTTCAATTATGTACCTGCATCCCAACATCTGACACAAGTATGTAAATTATGTAAATTATGGCATTTGCGATGTCAAGATACACATTTTGCCATTTGCTACAGATGTCCAGATAGCAGACAAGAAGTAAGTAGACTTGATTCCTAGAAAAGACATGCCTGCTTTAGCAGCGTTGGAGACAAGTGCTATGTTTGCAGTCCATTGAAAAGCCCCTTTTCTTTTATTAATTTTTACAAATAGAAAGATTAAAAAAAACTAATACAAACTAAAAAGAATGTAAAAAACAAAGCATGTAGAGGAAAAAAAAATAAGGGAAAAAAGGGGAAAAAATATATAAGTAAACGATTCCCTACTCCCTACAAACCTTCTTAGCATCTAAAAAGTCATTAACAAGCAATTTCATAGGGTAATTAAAAAAGGAGGTTTATGAACCCAGTGCCCATTTAATGGCACTGAGCTACAGCTTAGGCAAAATGATTTACCCCTGGTTTCCAGAGCATTAAAACCCACCAGAGACTGGTGGGTTTTTATGGTCTCCTCATGGGGAGCTTCTATATTGAGAACTTGTGGGCAGTCCTAGTCCCCCCTTTCTCTGGAGAGGAATTCTGAGGAGATAATCTATTCACTGATTCCCCTTTCTGCCATGGCTGTCAGCTCTACTACCCAAGGACCATTCTGAGTCCACCACTGCTTCCTATGAAGTCTCAAAGCCCCTTTTCTAAATTAATTCTGAAGCATTGCAAACCCCTCATATTGATTATATAGAATTATAACAATTATAACTGCAAGTCAGTGGTGGAATTCAAATAATTTAACAACCGGTTCTCTGCTCTAATGACCGGCTGGGTGAGCGTGGCCAAGGGGTGTGACAGGCAGCACTCAGCCTCCTCTGGGAGCAAAACCGGGCTGTGGGGAGGGGGCACACTCCCCGTGCCCCATTTTGGGCCTAGGAGGCCTCCCTGAAGCCTCCTAGGAGCGAAAACAGGCCAAAAACCGCCCTCTCACGGCGGTTGGTCCGGTGGTCAAGTCCCCTCCGCTGACAGAGTACATATATGTAAAATCATCCCGGTTCAGCCCCCAGGGGCCCCGACATCCAGGCCACCCTCTCACTGTGGTCAACTGATGTCCAGCCCCCTCAGCCGACGGGATGCAGCAATTTTCCATCTTTCCTGAATCCATGGATATTTAATAGTTCTTTTAAAGGTCCTTTCTCAATCAGATTCTCTCCTAACAACAAAGGGAGAGAATAAAACACAGAATGTCCATTACCAGATCACATAGATTTTTGATGTGCATGTGTAGCAGAGGCTGAAGATGTCAAGGATCAAAATCTGAATATCCAAGTGTATTTTTTTTTTATAGATTTGGAATTGAGAATTTGAGAACCACGTAACACCAATTAGTGCCTCTATTTTTTTTTTTAAATAGAAGTCGGAGCAGAATCTGAAGATGAAATTCTATACATATTTAAGCACTTAAACCTGTTAAGGCTCACAGGAGTACAGCAAAAGCAAAGAGCTGAAGCCTACATAATTCCCGTCATTCATTCTGATTTGCCTGCTCCTTTCTGAAGTGGAAATAATTAGAATTCCACTATAGTTAAGTTTTTTATTAATTACATATCTGTAGGACACACAGGTTAGCCACAAAACTAACCAGGCAAGTCTCTGTTTAGAGATCTGTCGGCAGAAACATAAACTGAGAAATGTTGAACTATGCATTTGTAACTTGCCGAGAGATTAAAAAGAAGAGTTCCACTTCCCAAGTGTCATGGATCGAACAATGCTAAGTAAATCTTCATCCTTAATGTACAGTATAGTATTTATTGCTCATTTTGGAAGAAGGGAATTCCCTTTTCGTCCAATTTGGTTATGTATCCAGCAAACAAAGCAGCCCAATGTAGGGGATATCTCCTCATTGCCTCTTGACTCTGACACCACAACTGCATATTTTCAATCATTGTTAAATGGAGGCAGTGCAAGGCAAAGCTTTAAACCCCCCCCACTAGTTTTGGTGCGTGATAAAAGAAGAAGGTGCTATCAATCTTTATTGTCTGTCTCGCTTACTGTAATTGCATTCAATAGTCCACTGATTCTGATGTCTGTGCTAATGTTGGAAACACGGAAGAAGCAGATGCTCCGGCTTGAGCATATGTATCCACTGGCCACTTTGATATGTTGGCAGCAAAGTCACTGGGTTTGATGATAAATTGTTAATGCCACAGACTATGAGCAGCTGAACACATGAAATGCATGAAAAGTTGTACCTCTGTTGGGTTCTTCATTTCCGAAGAAAATCTGACAAAATGATGCCCTAGGAATGGTTTGTCTGTGGCATGAAAAGCATGTCAGACTTGCAAGTGTTTTGCAGTGTGGTAGGACATGACATTCTATTTGACCTCTCTCCTCATGCTGGAAACTTAGAAAGGCTTTGTGTTACCCTCATGTCAGTGATCCTAACAGCAGTCCTATAAGATGGGAGTCAATTTTTTTACTAGGGGTGAATGGTGGAGGTGAGAAGAAAAATGGCTTGGCTCTTGCCGGGAACATGAAGATCAATTCAAATTCTGTCTGTGTAAATATCACAGATTTTCAGTTATTAATCTGCTCTAGCCATTTTAAATGGATTTTTATAACGTATGCTGTAAAAATTTGCATGTGTTTCTCATTCGCAGCTTTCTCTAAGATGCAAAGATTTTATACACAACTTTCTGAAATATTCATAATTTACTTAAATTGTCCTGCTGTTCATTTTTAATGTACATTTTCCTGATGCTTTTTTTTAAAAAAACTAAACTTAAGTGCACTTTTTCCCTACACATTCTTTTTGGGATGCATCTTTCAGAATGGGAATTGATGGCTACTTTTAATCTGTTTTCCTGCTGTTTATATCATGGTGGTGCTGTTTTGCTGGATTGGGCACAGCAGTTTTATTTTACATCTGTATCTCAGAACTGTATAGACAGATCAACAGAGGCAAATTCTGGGTTCAGAGCTCATTTTTCTTAAGGCTAAGATAGCTTGTTGGCAAACCTTCTGACTGATAATCAGTCTGTAGTTATAAGTATCCAGGTTTGATTCACATTGATTCATATTGATTAAAGCTGTTCTGAATTTTGCAGTAAACTCAGAAATGCCTCTAAATAAATATAAAAATACTCATTTGATGGTTTCATAGGTTCACATTTAAGGTTCCTCTTTGTGAAACTGACACATATTGGAAGAACATTTTTCCGAGGTCGGTAAAATGAGGACCCAGATTGTTGGGGGCAATATGTTGACTCTGTAAACTGCTTAGAGAGATCTGTAAAGTGGTATATAAATCTAAATGCTGGTTCTATGGCTATATACCTCTATAGTAATTAATTTTTAAAAAGGCATCTTGTAAAAAATAGCCATCCTCTTTCTACTACCTCAAATGCTGAGCTGTACTTAGTCTATGCTGTGTCATTAAAATGTTCTGGATTTCAGTTTTTCATTCGGTATCACTGATTACTACTCACACTGTGGGTTGGGATGCAAACCTAGGCATTAAGATAATCTTCCTGTCTTGGTATGCCAGTGTGACAGGATCTGAAACTCAGGAATCCTCAAGTCTTTGTCCTTCTGTTGAGTTTGATGAGTTGCAGGACTGTAGGAGTCATTTGTCAAGCAAGAAACATCAGTTCCACACATGAAGGTCCAATTAAACTGATTTATTGCTAAATAGCCTATGTACCGAAATCTTCTCAACTAATGGTTAGCTGCTCCTTGGTATTAGATAAGGTCCATGGAATTCAAGAGGGGTTGGATTTAGTCCGCTTGTGGCTATGTAGGGATTCTAGGCTGGGCCTTTATTTTCCAAAGCATCAGAAGGCAAGACAAGAAACAATGGTTGGAAATTAATCAAGGAGAGAAGCAACCTGGAATTAAGGAGAAATTTCCTAAGAGTGAGGATAATTAACCAGTGGAACAGCTTGCCTTCAGAAGTTGTAGGTGATGGAGGTTTTTAAGAAAAGACTGGACAGCTACCTATCTGAAATGATATAAGGTCTCCTGCTTGAGCAGGGGGTTGGACTAGAAGACCTCCAAGGTCCCTTCCAGCTCTATTCTGATTGAATTGATTGGATACTATTAACCAAAATAACATGATTTTTTTTTAAAAAAAAAGTAGCCTTGAGACCAGCTGAAAACCATAAGAGAAACACAATAATCCAGGAGAAACAAGCTCTTTTGCTCGAGTGAGAGAATGTAGGCTGCAAAAATTCTCCAAAATTCACCTTCATCCTTCAGGTTTGGATTATTCTGTTTCCTGCATTCTGTCTAGATTTGTAACCCTGATGAGACTTTTATCCAGATCAGAGTCTCATTTCCTGGCTGAAAAAAAATAAATCACTTTGTATACAGCCACACTGTTGTTTCTAAAACTTACACTTCCTGTGTTAACAAAAGAGGGAGAAAAAAATAATACTGGTAGATTGATTTTGCAATGAATTCCAAAGTCTAATTTATATGCTATTTATGACAACTATTCAATTAACAACATTAATATGTTTCCAAGATGTATTTCACCCATGCTTCAGTTTAATACTGCTTTGTAGTGAGAATTTTGAGTTCATCTCTAGCCAGAAGTAGAAACAATTCACAATTTCCACAGCTGGAAGGATATTGTCAAAAGCATGGCCTTTAATCCTTTTATACTGCTGTATATCAAGGGTGCCTCCCATTAATTCTGAAAGGCTTGATTAACTTACTTTGGTTGAAGACTAACCTGTGGAAGGGTGACCCATTTAAGACATTTTGCAATAAAATAATATAATCCAGGCATAATCAAGCAAAACAAACTTTCTTTCAATCTAGGCAAAGTAATTTCATCAAGGTTAATATGTATGAGAATATTTCAGTTCCATCCCATTAAGGTCAACGAGCCTAGCACACCAATCCTAACCATGTTTAACTGGAAGCGTCTTTTATTTCAATGGAATTTCCTTAAGTAGATAAGATTTAAGAAACATGTAATATAATTTATGTGGTTTAGCATAAGTAGTCAATTAGGCTGCTTAGGATATTTTGCAAATTACATTGAGATAAGTATTATTTGTTGTCTGCAATTTTTTGCTTTGCTTATTAATGACAAAAAAAATCATTTAGCTGAGTGCTCCAAAAATTAAAATTAGTTTGTTAAATTCACATTACCTACAGTTGCTTTATTTTTTTCCCTTGATCTGTTCAAATTAATTAATTAAAATGCACAGATGTTCAATTAAACCTATAAAAATTTTGCATAGCTGCAGCTGTTTTTCAAGCCTCATTGTTGGAAAATTTTAACATATCTAGCAATGACTCACTCTCAGAAGAAATTAAATTAATTACTCTTTGCAAGATTGTTTTTCCATTGATGAATTAAAAGAAATTAGAAGTAACCTATAAGGGGATGTGTGTATCTTGCTATATTTATTAATTAGAATAATAGACTGGCATATGAAAAAATGGTTTCGGGGTGAGGTTCAGTTAGTGTTCTGAAGCTTTTGTCTTATTGATCTCAGTGATAAAGTTAAGTATTCACTTAACTATTTCCTATAGAAACCATTGGGAACTGCAATAAATAAAAGTGTTTAATTACATAATTTTAATTTCTTAAACATTTGCATTGTAACTAATTAATTCATTAATAATTTTATGTATTCATTATGTGTGTGTGTGTGTGTGTGTGTGTGTGTGTGTGTGTGTGTGTGTGTATATGCATTTAACCCAAATTTATGATATAGAAAGTTTAGAAAACTACTGTTGGCTAAAACTGACCAACAGTCAGTTTTCATTAAAATACTGTATTTCCATTCATAAAATATAATTGGAACATTAATTGATTTATCTATCGATGAAAAGTATTTTCAGTCTTGAGAATTTTTTTGTTTGGATGGCAATTTTTCTGTATTCAATGGGCCTATGCTCAGGCAGATATGGGTGAAATTGCTGCATAAAATATTGCAGTTTTAACCCTTAGTTTTTGCCAAAATCATATCCAACTAGGAAAAATAGAAAATAATTGATATTAAGATGCTTTCACTAAAGAAAAGAAGCAAGAAATGAGGTATGAAATAATTAATGTTATCCTTGGAACTAGAGATATAAAAGATGCAGTTATTATCCTGAAGAAGTCTCTCTCTCTCCTTGTGCTATTTTGATTTAAAAGTTTCTAAATCTATTTTTTAAATAATGGGTTGTATGTCAATTTTGCAAAAGTAGACCTGTTAGTTTGCTATAATTAACATTCCTAAGACTTTGAAATCACATGAAAGATGAACAAATCCTATGTGGCATAGGTTTCTGTTCTTTTGGGCCCCTAAATGATATAAGAAAAAATAATCAAGCATTATGCCCGAAATCTCAGCTAATACATAATGAAAGTTACTATATGTACATCAGAGGTGTCAAACTGAATTTCTTCAAGGGCCAGATCACCATTGTACTTCTCCTCCATGTGCTGGGGGGGGGGAGATGGGACGGATGCCTCCTGCAGCACCCTGACGGCCAAAACAGAGCATCCCATTTTGGCCTGCATGGCCTCCTGCAGCACTTTGTCGGCCAAGTGCTGCAGGAGGCCATACAGGCCAAAAATGGGGCACGAGGGGGCTTCATGCGCCCCCCTGCAACCTGTTTTGGCTGGCAGAGTGCTGCAAGAGGCTGTACAGGCTGAAAATGAGGCATGGGAGGGGGCGCATGTGGGCCCCCTGCTCCGTTTTGGCTTTCAGAGGCACCGCGGACCGGTCCTTTGCTATTTCCAGACTGCCCCCACGGGCCAGATTTAAGCACCCTGTGGGCTGGATCCGACCGCGGGCCTTGAGTTTGCCACCCCTGCTGTACATGGACTGTCAGTCTATGAAGAAATTGTTTGAGTTTTTTCAGACTTGCAACCACATTTCTGGAAATGCTTGTATCATGGATTTCTGCGGGGGCTATTAGAGCATTTGAAAGGCTGGTCAAGATTAGTTCCATGGTAAATTCAGCCAAGAATTTCAGTAGTCTACTGTTATAACTTTGTGAAGCATTCTGAGCAGGGGTGGGTTCTAAATTTTTTTACTACCGATTCTGTGGGCATGGCTTATTTTGTGGGCATGGCTTGGTGGGGGTAATGTGACTGGGTGGGTGTGGCCAACTTTTTTTTCTTTTACTTTTGAAAGCATTTTTTCTACAACCTTAAGAGGTTGCAGAAAAAAATGCTTTTAAAAGCCTCTGATGATCAGGCAACTCATCTGGGATTGTTAGAGGCTTTTAAAGGCATTTTTTTCTACAACCTCTTCGGCTGAAGAGGTTGTAGAAAAAATGCTTTTAAAAGCCTCTGACAATCCCAGCTGAGCTGCCCAATCATCAGAGGCTTTTTTTTTTTTTACTTTTAAAGGCATTTTTTCGGCCGAAGAGGTTGTAGAAAAAATGCTTTCAAAAGTAAAAAAAAAAAAAGCCTCTGATGAGGTGGGTGGGGTAAGCGAGCAGCGACCGGGCCAGGGACCAGTTTGGGGTCGTGGCCAGCCAATGTTATTACCGGTTCTCCAAACTACTACACATTTTTACTACCAGTTCTTGCAAACCGGTGCGAACTGGGAGCAACCCACCACTGATTCTGAGGCTAAAGCTATTGTCACCTACTCAGAATTAGAAAAACAATTATTGTCAAACTATTTGATCAGAGTTTATCAGTTTCACTTATTGTAACTGAATAAGTGTTATCAAAATTAATTGCCTGTTGTATATGTTCTTGCCCATCAGGACTTTTATAGAAAATGATCATTGTCTCTTTACATGGTTATGTTCCACTACTTTTGATCGACGGAAAAAGGCCTTCCATGGACGCCAAAGTTCAACTTGAAACCTATCTAATTGTAACTTTCCTTCTGCTAGAGAAAGTGCTAAAAATGTGGTGGCCATCCACTTTTTTCAGGCCTGGATGTGACACTGAAATATCCTTGATTGCCCTAATTGACCAATGGCAAGAAGTGAGAGAGGGTGGGAAATGCTGCCAAATTGATTATCCTGGTTCTCTCAGCTTCCTCTATTGGCTTTTTATCCTGTTCTTTATTCCCATTCTGTATTCAAAGTAGGAGTTCTGCAGAATTCAACACCCCTAACTTACCTAGGCAGAACATGGCTGCCTTCTGGCAGCAATCTATCTTTGCTTGCACAAGTTATGAGTTCTTACAGAATAAAATTTGCTCCCAGTCTGCCTGGACAATTCAATTGCAATCCAATTTTCTGTGAGCAAACCATTCACTTTGCCCAGACAGTGTTGGACTGAGTCAGTTGGCAGGGCTCCAGCTTTGTATGGACAAGCCATGAAGCTTCCCCATGATGAACCAGATCACTGCAGAATGAAAATTTGCCTACAGACATCCAAATCACTGTAGGAAGAACTCTATGGAGGAGTTCAACTCCCAAGTCAGTGCTTCAATTGGGAAGACACTGCTACACAAGTTGAAGCTTGGGTGAAACCATGAGCACATCAAAAAGCTGAACTAAAACTTAAATTGGGTGTCCTGATGCAAGGGTTTTTAAAGATCTGAAACATTACACAACCCTTACTAAATAATAAGAAAGATGACAAATTATGATGGTGATGATAATGGTGATGATGATGATATACATATCTGATTTGATAGCAAGATAAGATTTACACAGAATCATTTGGAACAAGAGACAGACAACGATGCAGTGCAATACAACGATGTAGCTTGCTCATCACAGTTGTAACTCATGACAGTTGTAAAATGGGTCAGTCATGTGTCCAACCTGATTATATTACCTTTTTTGTGGCATTCATTAAATGAAGGCCATACCATTAATTAAATTAATAGTTTGCTGTGGGTGCAGTTTTGCCAAAACCCAGAAATAAATGCCGTTTTTTGGCAAAACTATCATAAAACATGGTTACATGGCAGTGGGACACTGCAAACAGTCATAACTGCAGCCAGGTTCCTGAGCACCTGAAGTGCGGTCATGTGACCATGGAGATGAGCTGACTGTCAGAACTTCGAATTGTAAGTACCCCCCCCCCCCCAATTAGGTCCAAATGGTTGCTAAGCAACTGGTCATAAAGTGAGACTACCTGTACAATATTTTGAGAGAAACACAATTCTTTCTTTTTCTTCACCTTTCTATTATCGCTCCATCCCTCTTTAGTTTTTACAACTGGGGACACTTTTAATTTGTTTTAATTGTGAAAGTCCCACTAACTTAAGAACACCAGGGAAAGTCTGTTTCCCCTAATCTTAGTCCTTTTTAGCAAGCAGTTGTAGGTGACCATTTGCAATGCACTTGAACAACAGATCCTGGCTAGAGCTTTATTCTGAACTGGGTGACTTAAACCAGTCAATTCAGAATTGTATATACATAATAACTTGTTTTAAATCATCTTGACCCACCTCAGGATTATGGGAGATTCTGTGACTCTCTAATTGTTAGTGAACCAGTTCTCATATGACAAAATTTTTCCTTGCTACTGCGGTTGAATAATCAACACACACATTCTTTTTTTTTTTTTTAATTTACACTAAAGCAACTTGACTGGAAATTTCAATAGAAGCCACCTTGGAATTGCAAAGAGTTTCGACAGATGGCACCTTATTGATCCCAGGGGGCTGCAAAATGCCACTCATGGCCCAGGGGGAATGCCTGGTAGTTAACATAATGGAAAGAAAGCTGAACATTTTATATGAATATCTGAGGAATTATTATTTTTCAAATAAACTTCGGATTCGATCAAAAGTGGAGCAAACCAAACCACATTTTCTGTGAAGCAATGCAAAAATTGGATGGGGGAATTGGAAGAAAATGCCAAAAGGAAAACCTTGCACTTACCAAAAAAAGTTTCCCACTCAGTGGAAAGGTGGGAGGGGGGGAACCACTTAGAAATTTATTGAATGAACAAAATGAATCCAGGAACATAACTGAGCAGTCTTTCCTCAGGTTGGTGATGTGTGTGAACTGCAGGCATTCCAGCTGATAGATAATAAGTAAAGCTTAATGAGCCAAAGTACTTTATTTCATTTCTTTATCCCCGTGAATTTTCTTTCTTGCCTTTTGTTCCATGACAGATTCCACAATTCCCTTGTGGTGTGGGAAATTGTGGGCACTCATTTTAATCTTTGTAAGGATAGGTATCCCATCTCCTTCTCCATTGAGAAAAACAAACAAACAAACAAGCAGACAACTATTTCAAGTAGGCGAGATCGGAAACAGCAGCATCAGGGGTTTCACAATTTCTTGTTGTTATAACAACCTCTGGAAGGCCATTGCATCTTATACCAAACAAAATCAAGGTGGGGTTATTTTGAGTTTCTTTCTCATGCTTTTTTATTCCCCAGGTCTGAGTAATTCTGTCTAAAATTTTTATTCCCTTAATGGGTCATTCATCCCCCCTCCCTCTCCCAGGATCATATTTACATTCCCTCACAAAAATAGTCCTCAATTAGTGATGGTAATTAGGATCAGGAACTCTATTGCTAAGTGACACAGGCATAAGGTACAATGTCATATGACCATGCCAACTTACAACAGCAATCCTTGCAGTACCAGTTCTGGTTGTTAGAGCAAACCCCATGTCACAAATTCCCAAGGTCACATGATCACTATTTATGATTTCCCGATGGCTTCCCCGTTAACTTCATCCATCCATCCATCCATCCATCCATTCATCCATCCATCCATCCATCCATCTATTAAATTTATATGCTGCCCTCCTCATAGGCCAGAGTGACTTGCTTGTCAGAAATTGGCAGTGAAGTCACAAATGGTGATCTTATAACAGTGGGATACTGTGACGTCACAATTGAGACATGATCACCAAGTCTGTTCTTGTAAATCATGCTCGTTCAGTGCCATTGCAATCTTGAATGGCAACTGAGTGAATGAGGATCAATTGCATATATCTATCTGTACTGATTGCTCAAGGCATCATTTCCCCCAGAGCTTATATTAGCCTTAACTCTGCTAGGGCTTACAGAAATCCATTAAGACCAAGTTGCTTCAGGGAGTCTTTAGAAACAGATCAGAGTTTTTGATCCTGTGCAAAGTGAAGGGGAGGCGTTGATCATTGTTCTGATTCTTGGTGCTCTTAGAGATGATGTGATCATTTATTTTGTTATTTTGTTTCTTCTGTTTAACTCTGTTAAACTGCAAAAGATTGGATGTGATTGGAATGGCGCATAAGTCTTACTGAATCCATCAATTAAATATTAATACAGGTAGTCCTCGACTTACAACCACAATTGAGCCCAAATTTTCTGTTGTTAAGTAAGATATTTGTTAAGTGAGTTTTGCCCCATTTTAAGACCTTTCTTGCCTAAAGTAAATCACTGCAGTTGATAAGTTAGTAACCTGATTGTTAAGTGAATCTGGCTTCCCCATTGATTTTGCTTATCAAGAAGATCGCAAAAGGGGATCCCATGATCTTGGGACACAGCAACGGACATAAATATGAACCACTTGCCAAGCACCTGAATGTTGATCACATGATCATGGGGATGGTGCAAAGGTCAAAACTGTGAAAAAACGGTCATAAGTCACATTTTTCAGTGTCGTTGTAACTTTGAACAGTCACTAACCGAACTTTTGTAAGTTAAAGGACTACCTGTATGTGGTAAGAGTATCTATTTAAGATCAAATGCTTTCCTTTAACCCTACCAGGTGGCAGCCCACAGCTAGTCTTGATGGACTTTAAAAGGATAGGCAGGCTGAGTCCTGGATGGGAGGCCACCAGGAAATAGCACAGTTGTCACCCAGAATGGGAATAAAGAAAAAAAAAATCCTGAAGAAGGCAGGTATGTCCAAAGTGTTACCAAGAAAAGAAGTGAAATGTCCAGATAATCACCAGAGGTTATGTTTAAATTGGAAACGTTTTTAATGCACTTTTTACTATTGAAAACACCCAGGGTTATGACTTACCATATTTCTTTTGCTTATGGTATAGAGTTTTGGTGAAAACTAGAATACATATCTGAATTGACCTGATATCTCAGTTTGTAGGCAGTGTGCCAAACAAATACAGATAGTCCTGACTAAATGACTATAATGGAGTCCAGATTTTCCATTGCAAGTCATGACAGTCATAAGTTGAGGCATCCATATGACTGGACCTGATTTTATGACTTTTTTGTGACCTTGTTAAGTGAACACTGGGATTGTTAAGTGAATCCATGTATTCTTACAAGTATTGTTTTTGCTGTACTCTAGCCAGAAAGGCTGGGAATAGGTAAAAATGTTCTAAATCACAGCAAGTAACCATAGAATCCTGCAACCAGCCATAAAGGTGAGCTGGTTGTCAAATCTGGTTATGTAAGTGTGTGTGTGTGTGTGTGTGTGTGTGTGTGTGTGTGTGTGTGTGTGTGTGTGTTGGAACTCTGGAACCAGGTTGTAAATAACTTTGGAGGGGACTCATTGTAATTTTGATAGGTCACTAAACAACCAGTCATTAAGTGAGGACTACATGTATTGGCTAAATAAGATCTTTTTCTCCCCCTTGGTTCATTTATTAAGCACTTGGAAACCATCAAACATTTTAAATGCAGTTGGTTTTGCATGGATCTTGGTACAGTAACAATGGCCTTCTGTTTGCTCATGAAACTAGAACTTTTATCATGGCTAGAAAAGTGAGCCTAAAATATAATCTTCCCACTCAAAGCGGGGAAACACAAATGGAAATATGTTTCAGCTTGTTAATTAACTGAATTAAATTGATGTGCTAATGTTCAAGGTAGCACAGGATTCTTCACAAGTTTTTAATTAGGATACAAAAGTTGCATTCTACTCTACCCTATAGAAAGGCAAAGGATTATGTCAGAAAACAGATCAAGAACTTCTTTATCAACATGGCTCTTATTGCAGTGTTTCTGCACATCTTAACTGTCACTTCTGCTTTGTATGTTTTTAGAACAAAAAGGTTGGCATAGGAAGAAACTATTAGGGAACGCTACACTTCCACAATATACCTCACTTATTGTGATGGTTACTATAGAACCAGCATCACGGAGCCATGGTGGCGCAGTGGTTAGAGTGCAGTACTGCAGGCAACTTCTGCTGACTGCCGGCTGCCTGCAATTTGGCAGTTCAAATCTCACCTGGCTCAAGGTTGACTCAGCCTTCCATCCTTCCCAGGTGGGTAAAATGAGGATCCACATTGTTGGGGGCAATAGGCTGACTCTGTAATCTGTAATTAGAGTGGGCTGTAAAGCACTGTAAAGCAGTATATAAGTCTAAGTGCTATTGCTATAATTATTCCCTTATGATGTTGCATTTCCTTCCTTCCCCATTAAGATATAACTATGTACCATATTTCAGAACTCTCAAAGCATGTTGGCATAAGAATTGGTACCAAGTACTGAAATACTGTATTGTGATTCAATTCATTTCTTAATAATTTAACCACATATCTCAGGCACATAAGGGAAAATGACTGTGTGCTTTCCTGATGTCTCTGAGTCACATACACACTGTGTATGTGTATGTGTACGGCTTATGGCCAGGAATTGGTGCATAAGATCTAACCTAGCTCTTAAAATGTCAAGTGTAAAATATTATTCAAATTATGTTAATATTGACTTGTTTTCTATAAAATAAAGAGATGCCACCTTGTGGCAGAAAGGATAGTGAGAAATTTTATACACATACACACAGAGAGACAGAGAGAAAGATGGCATGTTTTCTGGGGACTGGAAAATAATATTACTTTAAATATATATATTTCACAAAATCCTATGCTGCTGCTGCTGAATTGAGAACCGTCTCTTCCCAAATACAGAGCTGATAAAATTGTTGAATTAAAAATAAATGATTCCTCCCCCCTCTCCAAATTCTTTTCTTTTAAATGCCACAACATCCCGCAAAAATAAAGCTACTTATAATTGATAATAGCATAGTCCTGTGCAGGTCTTCTCAGAAGTAATCCCATTGAGTTCAGTGAGACTTGCTTTTTCTTTATACCAACTAAAGCTGCAATTGTACAAAAGTTTATCCAGGAAAAAATATCACTATTCCCAACTCAATGTGATGCCAACTTTCCTATTGAAATAATGTGATGTCCTACTTCAATTTGGATAAATAATCCTAATAACTGTCCTGCATGGAGATCTGAGATTCCCATGCACAGTAAAGATAAAGAAATCAGCTCCAATTAGGTTTGGGGATCATAATAGCAGGTTTTTGAGGATGGATAAATGCATCAGTTTCAATGTCTTTTCTGTTTCTGTTTTCTCAGTTTAAGTTTCTACATCAGTTTATGCTTTTAAAGAAATTTCCATAAAAATCTGAGAAGGCTTGCTTTTAAAATGCACTTTCCCCAAGTATGCATTTTTGCAAATATTTTATCTTAATATGATGAGGTTTTCTTGGATCTTTCCATGAATATACATATTTTTTTCTGTACACTCTCCTGCACTTAATGAATTTTTGAATGCACTTTTGATTAAAGGACTTCATCACAAAATTTGAAGGTATGTGAATTTTGAAGGCTGACTAGCAATTTGATTTGTATAGTCATTATGTTCTACGGGTTTAAAAATGTGAAATTTGCATTCAATTGTGAATCTCCTATCTCCAGTGCGGACAGAGCACCAAGTGATTTATGTCCTTTAGATCAGAGTGTGAAGGAGCAAGCACTTATGTACTTAATATTTTTTGTTTTAATTCTCTCCCCCCACCCCAATCTGCTTTGAAAACATATTTTATTAAGTTAAAGTAGCAGAGAAACAATCTCCTTTCTTTATACCAAAACGAGAATGTGAGTTTCAGTCTCAAATAAAGTGCATTAAAATAAAAAAGAAGACCTTTAATAGCTTGGGTTGAATCCATGTAGGAATTGTTAGTAGTATTTTAAAAGTAGGTTTTTGCAACAATAGAATTGGGAGGAGAAGCAAGTTCCCAAGGACAAGGCTGGGAATATGATGCATAGAAGAGTGTTTAATCCCTTTCCCCACTGCAAACCAAAAAGGTTTCCCTCCAAAAATGATGACTGTTTGATTCTTTATTTTATTTATTTATATTTATTTATTTATTTTGTCAAGCATGTATTTTATGACAGATACAAGTGTAAACATAATTATAAATACGTGAAAAGTGTTGTAGCGCGGGAATAACGAGAGGCACAGGCAAGCTAGTGACAACAGCTCTTTAATTCAGGGTGAGACTTCAGCAAAAAACCCCAGGCAACAGCCCTCCTTATATACAGTCCTGAAATACCCGTTAACCAATCACCAGCATTGTTGCATTTGAATTTCCTGCACAAAATAGATACATACATAACACCCCTTCATTCCCAGAAGGCACTTATCCTATCTATTTACATATTTACATACAAAATCATGCAGGTGACCAGGGCGTGCCTTAACTCTGGTGGACCTGTGCAGTTCAGTTGCTGGAGAGGCGTCGAGCCGGTCAGAGGGACCTCCCGTCTCTCCTGGCTCCGCCAATGGAACCTCCTGAATTTCTCCAGAGGCGTGGCCATCCCCGGCTGGGAGTGTCGACTCGCTGGGGCGGCACTGGAACTCAGGCTTGCCCGATAAGTATTCCGGCTTACTCGGGCTTGAGATAGCTTTTTCGGGGAAACTTTGGAAGTTAGGTTTTACAATATTGGAGTTTTCACAGGCTTCACAATTCAAACGTTTACGCAATTGATCTATGTGCCTTCTCCAAATTTTACCTTGCCCCACGTCCACTGTGTATGACTTTGGACTGGTGATCCCTACAACAATTCCCTCCATCCATAGTGGGCCGCTGGCATAATTCCTAGCGAATACCGGGGTTCCGATTTGGAATTGTCTTAATCCTCCCTCTTCCCCCTTAAAATTATCAGTGGAGTAATTTGGGTATAGCCGATTGAGGGTGCACTGGAGTTTGCGGCCTATTAAAAGTTCTGCTGGGCTGCGCCCTGCGGCAGTGCATGGGGTTGCATGTTGTATAGCTAAGAATTGATCAATTCTAGCTTGCCAGTCTCCTGTATTGAGTCGGGACAGTGCTTCCTTGGTCGTTCGTACGAATCTCTCTACAAGACCATTCGAAGCCGGATGAAAAGGAGCAGACAATGCGTGTCTAATGCCTAATTCGGCCAGGTAGCTTTCAAATTGAGTTGCGGTGAATTGGGGCCCGTTATCAGAAATCAGGGTGTCTGGCAACCCATGGGTCGCAAATAGTTTCCTGAGGACTTTTATTACGGCCTCGGAAGTGGTTGAGGGCATCAAGGCTATTTCTAGCCACTTGGAAAAGGCATCTACTATAATGAGGAAATTCTGGCTGTGGAAGGGGCCTGCAAAATCAATATGAATCATCCCCCATGGTCCCTTAGGCCTTTCCCATTCTCTGACGGGCGCTACAGGGGGATCCGGGCAGGACTCCTGGCAGGGCCTGCATTTTCCCACCCACTCAATGACGACTTGGTCAAGATGTGGCCACCACACACAGCTTCAAGCTAGACTCTTCATTCTAACTATACCGGGGTGCCCTTCATGTAGCAACTCTAGCACCCGATACCGTAACCACGAGGGAATGACCACTCTGTCGCCCCACAGCAAACAGCCCCCCAACATAGACAATTCATTCTTTTTGTTGAAAAACAATTGAAAATCCCCACTGTCCACCTTAGTAGGCCAACCCCGCATGACCCAGTCCATTACAGTGCGTAAAACAGAGTCTTTGGCAGATGCCCTTGCCACCTCACCAGACAAGAGGGGCCCCAGGGACACAACATCGATCAAGAGTACAGGGGCTTCCGGGGTCGGGTTTTCCAATAGATCAGGCAATGGGCATCAGCTGAGGGCGTCAGCATAGCCCAGAGTCCGGCCCGGTTGGTGGATCAGTTTGTACGAGT
Organism: Pantherophis guttatus; assembly: GCF_059756535.1. Classification (NCBI taxonomy): domain Eukaryota; kingdom Metazoa; phylum Chordata; class Lepidosauria; order Squamata; family Colubridae; genus Pantherophis; species Pantherophis guttatus. Next base: position 314,812,830 of record NC_142063.1, read on the forward strand.
AAGCCGCCAGGAAAATAGACCATTTGGTCATCTGGGGGGAGAGGGCGGCCAGGGTCGGCTTGTCGCCAGCCAAAAGTCCAACAATGGCTGATGGTCCGTGATAAATTCAAAAGTCTGGCCAAACAAATATTCGTGAATTTTTTTGACCCCCGCTACAGCCACTAAGGCCTCCCTGTCCAGCTGGCTGTAATTTCATTCTGCACTGGACAGAGTGCAAGAGTAATATGCAATGGGCGCCTCTAACCCATTTGGTAGTCTATGGCTTAGCACAGCGCCTACACCGAAAGGGGATGCATCGCAGACAAGTACAAGTGGTAATTCAGAGTTATACTATATAAGGAAACTGTCCTCAGATAAAAGTTTTTTAACAGCCTTAAACGCGGCCGCTTTAGTCTTGCCCCACACCCAGGGAATGTTTTTCCCTAATAGTCTATGCAATGGTTCCGCAATGGTGGCTTTGTCTTTGAGAAACATAGTGTAAAAGTTCAGAAGTCCCAGGAAGGCCTGCAGTTCTGCCTTCGATTTGGGCACGGGTGCATTTTGGATGGCCCTCACTTTGCTTTCTGTGGGCTGAATGCCTGTGCCGTCGATTCTGTAGCCCAAAATTCTATGGAGGGTACAGCAATTTTACATTTGGACTTCTTGAGTTTAAGTCCTGCTTCCCTAAATCTGTTAAGGACTTGTCTAACTCTATCTCCAAGTTGTGCCTCACTCTGGCCACTAATGAGGACATTGTCGAAATAGGGGACAACCCTCGGGAGTCCTTGTAAAAGGCGCTCCATGGTGCTCTGGAAGAGCCCTGGGGCGATGCTAACCCCAAACTGTAGCCTAGTGCATTTGAACGCATCTCTGTGCGTTACTATAGTTTGTGATTCTGCCGTAGCGTCATCTACCAGCAGCTGCTGGTACGCCTGCGCTAGGTCTAATTTGGTGAATATTTTTCCTGGGCCCAGGGAGTGTAGTAGATGGTGGACGATCGGAACAGGATAGGCGCTCTGTTGCAACGCCTTATTGATCGTGCATTTATAATCAGTGCAGATTCTGATTGATCCATCTGACTTAACTGGTGTGACTATTGGAGTTTCCCACTTAGCGTGATCTACAGGAACTAGCACCCCTTGTTTGATTAATTTATCAAGTTCCGCATTGATTTTCGGTTTTAGGGCAAATGGTACTTGTCTTGCCTTTAACCTGATTTGGGCTACATTGAGGTCTAAATTAAAAGAGATAGGGTCCCCACGTACTTGCCTAGCGTCTCTTCAAAAACATCCTGGAACTCGTGTAGGAGGCTTTCTTTGAGAGATGGTCCGCCGATGCTGTGGACGCCTGTGAAACCCATGCCGAGGGCTCAGAAGCACGCTAGGCCCAGTAGACTTGGCAGCGGCTTGCTGACGATGGTCAGGGGAAGCTCTTTCTGGAATTCGCCGTAGGTGACCCGGAACGTGCCCATGCCTTCCACAGGAACTCGATTTCCTTGGTAGTCGAGGAGGCAAACTCGTTGCCTTGACAGTCAATTTTTCTGTATTTTTCAGAAGAAGCGATTTAAGTGTAGCCCAGGACATAATTGATAGCGTAGACCTGGTGTCGATTTCCATATCGCACGGTCTCCCTTCGATTTCTACTCTTGTGTAGACCTTTTCCTCTGCAGACGTGCTGGCTTGACCAATTCTCATGCTGTAGGTCTCTCACTTTTGATTATCGCGCCGTTTTCTCGCGCTGCTGTCTCTGGTTGGCTGGTTTGAATGTGTCGGTTCTGGTTGGACGTGGTAGTCACGGACTTGTTATTTCGCGGAAATTGAGCTCTACAGACTCTAGCCAGGTGGCCCTTCTTTTCACAGTGCCTGCAAATAGCGTCTCTGTATTTGCAGGACTGTCTCTCATGATTTCCGCCACAACTTGAGCAGTTCTCGCGGCGGCAACTTTGCTCGCTCTTTTTCTTATCTGTGTGGAAGACGTCCTCGTCTGACTCTTCCTCTGTACTGATTCACGCCTCTTCTCTGTGAACGGGGGCAGACTTCGGGCCGTCTTTGCTTGGCTGTGGTCGTTGTAGCACTTCAGAAGCCTTAATGGACGCTTCGTGTGCTCTGGCTTCATCGAGCGCACCGGCTAACATTAAATCTGGCTTCGCCAGAAGGTGCCTCTGTAATCGAGTGTTTCTCATGCCACAAATCAACTGTTCGAGTAGCGCGTCATCTAAATCTCGGTAGTCGCAATGCGTTGTAGCTTTTCGAAGGGCAGCCACATATGTGCTGACCGGTTCTCCTTCTCTTTGTATTTGTTGCTGGAGTTCGCAATGCTGTACAAACTTCGAAAGAATGGGAGCGTAGTGGGCCCTCAGGTTTGCTTGAAGGACGTCCCAGGGGACCGTCTGGACTGGGGTTGGCTCGCAGAGGGACTCGGCCATTTCAAAAACGTCTGGCCCGCAGTGGCTCAAGAAGAGGGCTCTTTTTCGATTCACAGAGAGCCCTTGCATTTCACTTGCTTCCAGGGAACACTCGAACCTAGTCAGATATGATCCCCACTTCTCTCGGGTTGGATCGAAGGGTTTTGGTGGGACGTAGGCAGACATTGCAGTATGTCTCCATAGCCCGCTAGTCACCCTGGCTGAAACTCAGAGCTCTTTTTGATTTGCTTCTTTTGGCCTCAATCCCACCTTCATCGCCAATGTTGTAGCACGGGAATAACAAGAGGCACAAGCAAGCTAGTGACAACAGCTCTTTAATTCAGGGTGAGACTTCAGCAAAGAACCCCAGGCAACAGCCCTCCTTATATACAGTCCTGAAACACCCGTTAACCAATCACCAGCATTGTTGCATTTGAATTTCCCACACAAAATAGATACATACATAACAAAAAGGATATGAATAAAAGAAAACATTAGGACAGGTAGGCATGCTGGTGTGTTTATGCACGTCCCTTAAAGACCTCTTAGGAATTGGGTGAGGTGCACAGTAGACAGTCTAAGGTTAAAGTTTTGGGGGTTTGGGGAAGAAACCACAGAGTCAGGTTGTCCATTCCAGGCGTTGACCATTCTGTTGCTAAAGTCGTATTTTCTGCAGTCTAATTTGGATTGGTTTACCATGAGTTTGTACCTATTGTGTGCTCTTGTATTGTTTTGGTTGAAGCTGAAATATTCATTGGCTGGTAGGACATTGTAGCAGATCGTTTTATGTACTATGCTTAGGTCAGACTGAAGATGGCAAAGTTCTAAATTGTCTAAGCCCAAAATTTTGAGTCTGGTGGCATAAGGTATTTTGTTGCGAGCAGAGGAGTGGAGGACTCTTCTTGTGAAATATCTCTGGACTTGTTCAATTGTATTAATGTCTGATATGCAATGCGGTTTCCAGACAGATGAGCTGTATTCAAGAATTGGTCTGGCAAAAGTTTTGTATGCCCTAGTTTGCAGTTCAATACTACTGGAGAAGAAACTATGCAAGATTAGGTTAATAACTCTTAATGCTTTTTTAGCAATGCTGTTACAGTGAGCTCTGGCACTTAGATCATTTGAAATGAGTACTCCAAGGTCTTTGACAGAGTGAGGGTCGTCTATTAGGTTGTATCCATCCAGCTTGAGGAGATGGTTGGTGGCATTGCAGGCAGGTGTAAAGAGACCATGACCCTACGGGCTGGGGAGACAGTGGAACTTAGGTCTTTCATTAATATATGAAGTAATCCATTAAATATGTTCAAATCTTTTAAATGGACACACAGATCTAGCATCACTGCACAGGATAGTCACAATGATCTTTGCCAGCTACTTTTTTTCGTACTATCAGGAAATTTATATAGTTTCTAGTTACAGCAACTCCCTCTCAAACAGTCTGTGTGATGGCAAGGTCTGCTAATTGAGTGTTGATTTCCCTACGGATTTCTTCAACTAGGGCATTTGTATATGTGAAGCCTTTCGTCATATAACTATTGTTGAGAATTCTGGAAACTGAACTCCATGTATCTAGAGGGCAACCTGAATGGGGAAAGTTGTTATCCAGGCACAACGAGGATAACAGCAGACAAAAATCAGCCTACCAGATCTTCCAATCCAATGTGCTGGTTTTCTTGCAAAGTTACGTTCATTTTTGGAGTTTTCCTTTATTCTTCCTTTCTCCTAAATTGAGAAATCTGGTAAAATCACAAGTGAACATAGCATTAAGTCTAGTAGTATTACCACCAACCTACAATTACTGAGGGTAAACATCAGACCTCTTTGTAATAAGACTGTACTCATCCATGACTTGGTTGTGGGTGAGTAGGCAATCCCTGGGTGTATTACAAAAATCTGGTTACACAAAGGCAGAAAAATTGCCCTCTGAAAAATATGCCTTCACAAGTTGTAGGTACTGCAGCAAACCCCAAAACCAAGACTCAGAAGATAGTGGTATTATTTTTTTAAAAAAAGTTTGCCTGTGACCAGAGTTCCTGCCATCAAGATGATGGAGCATAAAAGCTGCATGTTCTTTTGGCTACAGGGATAAGCTGGGGACCATACTGGCATACCAGCTAATTGCTACTGCCCAAACAAAAGAACATATGAGATTTTTTTCCCCCCCTACCACCTCTATTGTACGATACTGTTTGTTTTGGGCACTTCAAACTCCTTCTGGTTCAGAAGATTCACTTTTGGAAACAGCCAATCTGCCCCACATTAGAAGTTCAGTTCCAGAGACGGAACCAAATGATACAGAGTTCTCCAGAATGTTGTGTTCTCAAATCAAGGAGTTTTATTACAACTCACTGTAACCTACAGGGAAATCTGGTGAACTTCTTGTATAACCACAACAACTCTCTGTTCTTCGGGATAACTAACCAGAGAGTAGCCTGCTAGGAGTTTTTTCTTTTGACTCTTCCCAGGAGAGTGAAATCACAGGGAAGCAATACAGAGAAAGTTTTCTGACATCCTTTCCCTAATTTTTGAATTGTTTTCCTCAGCTATGCTGTGGTGAGGAAGAAATAAGATCACAGAGATTGGTGGAAAATATTGAAAATTCATTTTTGTGAGGCTGGAGGAGTGAATGAATATATATTCCTAGCTTTATCAAGTCACCTGTAATTATTGTTGCTATTAATTTACTGCTGAAATGTTCTCCAGCCCCATTTCCTTGGGAGGAATGACCTATTAGTTGAAAAGGTAGAAAAAGACTAATTTTTTAAATCATCTCCATCTCAAAAGCTATAATTGAGGTTAGGAAGTTAGGCTGGATTAACAGGTTACAGCTATTGTCTCAATAGTCAGGAAAGGGGGGGGGCATGTGGCAAGGTTCCCAGTTGAGTTGTAACAGTGCTTGACCTTTGAACATATGCAGGAAACTCAAGAGATTTTTTTTTCTTTTAGGGCAGGCCATAAGCTTCCCAAAAGAAATTAATCATGGGACATTAATGATAACATCATTCTTATTTGAAAATATAATTTATTAATCAGCTTAATGCTTATTTCCAAGTATTGTGCAATCTGTAAGAATAGGTCCATAATTGTACATATGATCCACCGTCTTGGCTGCTTAACAGTACACACAGGAGCTGATCTTTGAAGGGCAAAGCTGCAATGTTCATTTGATTAGATGGGACAATGAAAGGATGGTTAAAAAGCAGGAAGCACAGAAACACAGACTGGATTCACAAAGCATGTGCAATAAACTCCAGTCAGATTTCAGCTGCAACTGTTCTTTCGGCGTACAAAATGAGCAAGGCCATTGCATCAATCCAAATATCTCCTACTTGTTTGCAAATTTTATTAACCTGGTTGGTGCCAGGTTAAGTACTCTGTGTTAATTTTGAATTAGTAAAAACAAACAAACTAGATGTAGCAGCTTTCAACAACATTAGCCTTTATTTTATTTATAATTAATTATTTAACTAGGCTTCTCTATTGCTCGAGGCATTCACTGAATGAGCAGCTTACAATCCTACTTCACATAAACAGGATGAAAACAGCTACAAAAAGAGAAGCAGTTAGAGAGCAAACATTCACAAATTTAAAACAATAACAGCAAAATATACTATCTGGTATATTATGCCATGGAACCAAAAAACCTCTACCTACTCAGACACAGCTCATCTCATTTTTTAAAACTGGAATTTCCCCACTAAAGGTAGTCCTCATTTAACAAGCATATCTATTTCATATTTCATACATATGTACATATCTCTCTCACACACACATCACCAACCTAGAGCTAAGGAGACATTTCCTGACAGCGAGAACAATTAATCAGTGGAATACCTCAGGGGTGGGTTCTACTTACCTTTACTACCGGTTTGCAGCGGGGATGCACGCGCTCACTTCGCTCGTGCGCATGTGCGCAGAAGCTTTTTAGTGATATCGGGGTCGGTGGGCAGAGCCTCCCGCTGGTTTTACTACTAGTTCTATAGAACCGGTGCAAACCGGGGGCAACCCACTACTGGAACAGCTTGCCTTGAGAAGTTGTGGATGCTCCATCATTGGAGGTTTTTAAGAAGAGATTTGACACCCATTTGTCTGGAATGTATATGGTTTGATGCTTGGGCAAGGGGTTGAACTAGGAGACTATTCCCGTGCAACCCTATTATTTTGTATTCAGTATAAGTAAATATATTGAATATAAAGTAAATATAAGTATACGTAAATAACTGGCTTTGTACCCAATGTGGGATTATAACTCAGGAGTTTCTAGTATGGGATCTTAACCACTACTTCAAACTGGCTCTTTATTCTTCTATGAATTAGGAGTAGGGAGGTCTAAAGCAGGCTAAAAAAAAAGTCAAGCTAGTAGATATAATCCATATGATCAAAGTCCTGTCCTCATTTTACCTGCAACACATATTAAAGACAAAAGCAGGCAGAGCTTTTATTGTATGGTTCGTTCCCACCATCTTAACTTTTTGGACCTCTTAGCTATGGACACCCCTCATTAGCAGAAAATTGTGCTTGAAATTTGCTATCCCTATTGCCAATCTGTATTTTGCCTAACATCTCTTCAAAATATTGGGTAACACAACCTATCAGCTCTTATACACGGTGAAGCTGTACTTTTGATAGGAATGGGTGGGGGAAAGGGGGGGGGAAATTCCTTTAATGTGGGATCAGCAATGGCCTAAGTTTCTCTCACCCTTGGACTGGGAGAAGAGGAGGCAGTGTTATGGCACAAAATGATTATTTGTGCCACAATTAGATGTGAGTGAATAAGTATACAACTGATTTCAATGGGCTTGGCTTTATATCAAGCCTTCGTAGTAGCATACAGAAAAGAAAGCAAGCAACGCTAATGATGTAAAATTAATTTCTGGAATGTTGCCTTAAATACAAAGGAAAAGAGAAGTGAATAGGGGTAATAATATTTCATGTCAGAATTTTCTGACTTATCTTTTAAATATTGCATATTCTTGGCCACATTAACAGCTTGAACTAGCTTAAGGACATGCCTGCTTGATAACTATTCATGAGAAGAACAGCTGAAAGTTTGCCATGCTTGGGGTTGGCAAGTGGCCATGATTTTAATTCTGGGAAGTGACACCATCTCCCTCTTATTAGGAAGATTCCTCAGTGCTATATACTGCCAGGTTGTTGTCATTGTGGTCAAAGCTGATTCTTGCATTTAAAACAGACTTCTGTGATCAATTCTGACATTTGCTATGCAGCTGTATCCCCTTGCATCCTCAGTGCCCGTGACATCTTTCTTGTCACTTCATTCCTGATGTTTTCTGTATTGAGTCTCCTTCCCTTTCTCTCTCCCTCCTTCCCTCCCTCCCTCCCTCTCTTTCTCCACCCCCCCTCCCGCATTGCTTTCTCAGTTTCTCCTTCTTCTGTTCACACTGCTGTGTCCTCTATTACCTCAGTTCCTTTATGACAGAATATTTTGGGAAGTGAGAGAATCCGTTCCAGTCCGGCTTTAGGCCCGGGTACAGCACGGAAACGGCATTGGTTGCATTGGTAGATGATCTCTGGAGGGCTTGGGACAGAGGTTGCTCCTCTGTTCTGGTCCTATTAGGCCTCTCAGCGGCTTTTGATACCATCAACTATGGTATCATGCTGCGCCGGTTGGAAGGGTTGGGAGTGGGAGGCACTGTTTTACAGTGGTTCTCCTCCTATCTCTCCGACCGGTCGCAGTCTGTGTTGGCTGGAGGGTCGACCTCAAGGCACTCGGTTTGTGGGGTGCCACAAGGGTCAGTCCTCTCGCCTCTCCTGTTCAACATTTATGTGAAGCCGCTGGGCGAGATCATCCGTGGTTTTGGGGTGCAGTGCCATCTGTACGCTGATGACACCCAGCTGTACATCTCCACCCCAGACCACCCCAACGATGCCCTTGAAGTGATGTCCTGGTGCCTGGAGGCCGTGCGGGTCTGGATGGGGAGGAACAGGCTCCGACTCAACCCCTCCAAGACTGAGTGGCTGTGGCTGCTGGCGTCCTGATATAGTCAGCTGGTGCTATTGCTGACTATTGGGGGCGAGACATTGGCCCCCAGGGAGAGGGCGCATAACTTGGGTGTCCTCCTGGATGCACAGCTGTCTTTAGAAGAGCATATGATGGCTGTGGCCAGGGGGGCTTTCTATCAGGTTCGCCTGATATGCCAGTTGCGCCCCTTTCTGGATCGGGACTCCTTATGCATGGTCACTCATGCCCTCGTTATTTCCCGCCTGGACTACTGCAACACTCTCTACATGGGGCTCCCCTTGAGGAGCACTCGGAGGCTCCAACTGGTGCAGAATGCGGCCGCGCGGGTACTTATGGGGGCAACATGGTGCTCCCACATGACACCTCTCCTGCGTGAGCTGCATTGCCTTCCAGTGGTCTTCCAGGTGCGCTTCAAGGTATTGATTCTCATCTTCAAAGCGTTCCATGGCTTAGGGCCCAGTTATTTATGAGACCACCTTCTGCCTCCGATAACCTCCCACTGGCCAACACGCTCCCACAGAGAGGGCCTCCTCAGGGTGCCGTCTGTCAGGCAATGTTGGCTGGCAACCCCCCGGGGAAGAGCCTTCTCTGTGGGGGCACCCACCCTCTGGAATGAGCTACCCCCAGGGATACGACTGATCCCGGACCTCCGGACCTTCCGCCGGGCCCTGAAGACTTTTTTATTTCAGCAAGCCGGGCTGGGTTAAAAATCTTTTAATTGGGGAATTTTATGGGTAAGGGATTTTAAATTGGGGAAGCCAAAGATAAATTTAATTTCGTTTTAATTTATTTTAATATTTGTATTGTGTGTTTTTAATTTTGGCTGTTCACCGCCCCGAGTCCTTCGCGAGAGGGGGCGGTATAAAAATTTAATAAATAAATAAATAAATACACTCTGGCTTCTAAGGCCACAGAAGAACTGCCCTGCCCTGCCCTGCCTATGACAGAGCACAGGGGGTTAAGGAGAAATCTGAGAAAATATATATTTTATTAGTTTATCAGCAGACAAGATAAACTTTGTGGCCATTGAAACATAGTGATAGTTTGGTGGCCAGATTTGCGTGTCTGTAGATAGACAATATTCATATTATTACTGAGCATTGCACAGAGCTTTGGCTAAAATATATAACAATATATTGGCATATTTTTGTTGTTAAGGAAGAATGGTACCATATTCCTAAAACAAAATGGAATATAATTAATATAAATATTAATATAAATGCTTTGTGGACTAGACAAACCCAGTTTCATTTCTAGTTGAGTCAAATGCCTATTGACTTCTAGTGAATTTCAGCCTCAGTTTTCCCATCCATAAAATGACCTTGCTTAGATCCTATGTGACATAAACACCAAGCACATTGTTCAAATCAATCTGGTCAGTTCTGTCAGATGAGAAGCTCTGCAGAATAGATAATAAAATCAGTATTTATTAAACAAATTTGAGGAATGATACATCCATCAATCTATTAAAAGTAAGTAAAAGCATTCCCATTTAGTATTGGAGGAAAATTCCATATGTCTGATTTATTATCCCCTCTGAAACTTCAGCTGGAATTAAATGCTGTTCTGTTTTCTTACCATCTTCTTTTTTCTCTCTTCCCCATATGGCTCTGAATTTTTTTTCCTGTTTCAATTGGTTTTAAAGCTCATTCCTCATAGTTCATAATACATTTATTTTTATGATGAAGCAAACAAACAAAACCCTGAAACACAACATTTTAGCATGTGCTATTTTTGTTATTCTAATCAGTAGAAAAAAGAACCCCAGTTGTCTATCTGAGTCTTACATTTGTAGTCCCTGCTGTTCCCCCCCATGACACCCCCATGTTGATTTTTTTCCTCTAAAATCAACTTAGACTTTGACATCTCTATTAATGTTATATAAAGAATCATCAGAAAGTTGTGGGTTTAATTCTCAACATCTTGAAGCAGAACTGAGAAAGACTTCAGTTGAAAACTTGGCAGAGCTCTTCTCATGGTTATAAATACCTTTGGGCTGTGAATCAGTGATTGGACTCACAACAAGCACATCTACATAATCCTAAATTCAGCCATTTAACCTCATGGTTCACATCCTCATGGCTGCAACCTTAATGCATGACTTTATAAATTATTTCCTTCCTTCCTTCCTTCCTTCCTTCCTTCCTTCCTTCCTTCCTTCCTTCCTTCCTTCCTTCCTTTTGTTTTATATTCTCTGTAGTAAATGTTGACAACATGTCCTTAATCTTTGACAGGTTATGTTATCAGATTAGGATTTTTCAACTGTACAATTACTACTATTATTACTAGCAACAGTACTCTTAATCAGAGGTGAAATTCAGCTGATTCTATCCGGCTCGGGCAAACTGGTAGTGGCGGCTGTAGGAGGCTCCGCCCACCCGCACGGATGTCATGACGTCGCTTTTTTACGACAATTTTAAGCCTCTGCACATGCGCAGACGACAACACGCTTGCACATTTGCAAACTGGTAGGGAAGGTAAGTGAATTTCACCCCTGCTCTTAATGTTTTATTTTTGGGCTCTATGCTCTGTGCCAATGTGCAGGTGTTCACTGAAGAATCTGTTTAATTCTGTCTTGGCATTGTGTTTTTAAGATTGTCTTGAAAATTGTGTTACTGAAATTATTTTTCTCATGTACCTCAACCCCAAGATCTCCATATTCCTACATGCATTTGGATCTTTACATAAACACTTTGGATTATAGTTACAGTGAATAACTGGATGCAAAATCAAAGTGTAAAATGGGGTGGAAAACTGTTTTCAAATTCTCATAAATACTTGGAACTCCTTAAGGATACAGAAACCAAACCTTACTTTTGAACAGATCTTTTTTCTATGTTCTGAGGGCTACCAGATCTGCACTGTAAAAGTCTGGACCACCATTAGATGGCAGTAAGTCTCAGCTTCTGAAACCTTCCCTTTTTGTGCAGGATGGATTCCTTGAAGCTTATATGGCTTTTGGCAGCAGGGCAGGAAAGGAGCATTGAACATAGAAATAGAATATCAGTGTTGGAAGGGACCTTGAAGGTCATCTAGTCCAAGCCCCTGATCAAGCAGAAGATCCTATTTCCTGATCAAGCAGGAAAAAGCCTGCACGTTTTCCAAAGTTCCAGAGAAATGCATTGCTGTATTCCCATTCTGATGTTGTCCTTTTAGCATGGCCGGAAAACCTGGGCCTTTCACATATGCTGCCAAACTGTAATCCTCAGCATCATGTACCATTGGCCAATCTGACTAGAGCAGGTGTCAAACTTGCAGCCCCCGGGGCGGATGCGTTACACGCTGGCCACGCCCACATCCGGTTTACCATAGGGGGGGAAAGTCACAATACATCACCTGACGCCGCCGTGATGATGCAAGTTTGACACCCTTGGACTAGAGCTTCTGGAAGCAGCCAAGCTACTCAGTGATATCTGCAAGGCTTTAATCTCACAACAGTTATTGTTCTATGCTACATTTCTACTAAAGAGGGAATGACCTGACAATTACATTTCCCTCCCTCTTTCCTTTTATTCCTCCATTTGTTTTGTTTTTCTCTCTCTTCTTTTCACTAGACACCCTGAACATTCTAAAAGATCTTTATTTTAATTTTAACACATGTAATTATTTCAAGAAACGTTACCTGGGCTAAAGCAAGAAGCTATTTTAAGGAGCTGATGCTGATGGAACTTGTACAAGATACATTTGGGAAATGTCGAAAGCAATTTCTTACAGAATATACTAATACTCAGTGGCTGATGGTATGATAGAATCATTTTTCAGGAACACAAGAAATTATCTCCACTCGGGCTCTTTTATGATCACATAGTTCTCTTTGTGGTCAGATCTATACCTGGTTTGGGCCAATCAAAGGACATTTTTAAGCAAATGAAATTGTCCACTGCATTCCCAGAGTGCTTCCAAATTATTTGATGTATGTGAAGAGGTTAGCTATTAATATTGCCTTCAATACAGTTAAATTATCTGGCTTCAGAATCACTTGCAGATTCTATTAAAGACCCCTATGGAGGATTGCTTCTTGAAATAGGCATTTTAATTCATCCGGGTACACTAAGGTGTTGCCTTCCTTTCATTAATAAAATGGAAACTCATAAAGAAAACCAGATTATCCTGAATTTATGATCAAGTAATTTTGCTTCTCTTAGGTCTGGTAATAATTGCAGAACATCATTTCTATCTATTGCCACTTCTTTCCCCCCTCTTTTCTTTTTTTTTTTTTCACACACCTAGACAATTTTAATTTCTCATGTTTATTTATCTTTTCTTCTCTTTTAATTTGACAGAGAAAGCTATCTAAGACCCCAGGAGGCAAACGCAAAGAGCTAGGAATGAGTTCTTTCCATCTTCAATTTAATGAAATAATAAGTAATTGATTTATATTTATGGATGATTTAAGCATTCAGGAATATACTTTTATATACTTATATCTTATTGAAATTCCATAAATAGCAACTAATTTCTCTACTAATGTTGATGATGTCTAAAATCTAATCCTGCTTTCCCAGCCTTGGGACATGGACATTGACCATGCTGGTTGAAGTTGAAGTTGATGGCAATTGTAGTCCAAACTTTTTGGAAGGCAGAAAACTGCTAGGGATTATTTTCTAAATCTAAAACATGCAATCTAAAACTGAACTGTTTTATGGACCAAAACCACAAGAAAGATTACTGCTACTACTTTTGCTACTACCTTTGGCCAGTTCAACTCTGATTAGTTCATTTTCTTCATGTAATTACAAAAACCAGGCATAGAAATTCCATGCACAAAATTACCTAAACTATGAAATGGAACAAAGTGCATATTAAAGTCATGAGTGTCTTACAAAGCACATGTTAACAGCATTGTTCAGGAAAATGCATGCTTTCCTTTTAAAATACAAATATAAGATAATACATTAAAGAAATAAAATGAGGTACAGAATTAGGACTTAATTGAACTGGATTATCTTTCAGGCAACATGTTGACATGTATAATGAAATTTTCAACACTGTGTTGCTTCATCAGGGCCACTTGGCCTTATAGAACATATACAATTTGGATTCTGGAACTCACCAAATTGCCATGTCCTACTCATACCCAGTCTGTTTCAGGGTTATTTTTCAAGCTTAATGGGTGCTTATTTTGTAGTACAGTTACAGTATTTCAACCCTGGAGATTGGCTAAAACAGGTTTAATCCCATGCTGTGATGTGAGATTGATTGTTTTTTAAATACTCCAAGTTGCATCCAGTGTGGTGGTGATGTAGTCTGTGCGAACATGTGTGTGTTTATATTTCATTTAGATCATATTCTTTTCAGAGTGTTAGTCTTCTAAAAAGGCAAGTTTGGGATTAAAACAATTCTAAATTTGCTCTTTTTGGGAACACTGTGATGTAACAATTGTAAAATACATTTGGAAAAAAAATTCCACAATATCTCAGACACCATAAGACTCTTGGCTGTCCCCTGTTGAAGTTTGGACAGTACTCCACCTTTGAACAGAAGAAAGCAATGTTGAATAGCCTTGTCTTAATAGGCTTCAAATCTGTTTTCTTGATGTTGGAAAGTCTAAAATACAGAGAATTATTTTCATGAAAAAATAATAGAAGAAAAGTTTTACTGCTTTTGTTTTAAGGATAGCCATATAAATATTTTAAATACATTAAAAAATAAAGATGAATAAATGCAGATATAGATTATGTATTGTTTAGAAGCTATGAATTTTCTATAATTGTGAGTTAAATATATCAATGAAAATGCCAATTCTAAGTGTATACCACTTATGGAATATTTGCTAATGTACATGTTAGTTTGGCTACAAGCATGAACATGACCCATCCTATTTCTAATATATTGGCCTAAATTTCCATTTACATGAGATCGAATATCTAAATAATATACAATCTTGGAAAGATGTAGAAGGTCTAACTGAGGACCTTGTGCTTCTTCCATAACAATATGAACTTGGAAATATTCCTATTCAGCAAATTCAGCCCTTCTAAATTAATAACGCATTTGGTTTTATTGGCTTTCAATGCTTGAGCAGGTTAAGGATATGTAAGCAAGAAAAAATTCTATTTTGGTGGAGAGGAGGTGAAGTGTCCATGACGCCAATGGGGCCATTAAGAAAGATTAGGCCATCTCTCAAAACAGCTTAACTTCAAGATGAGCAAAAAATAATGACGGCTACTAATTAAAAAAGGCTACTAATTAAGAGAATGGAAACATAGCAGGGAGGGTGGAATGCAAAAGGAGCCTGGTTTCATTTTGAGAGTTTATAGATAAATATATTTATACACACACATACAAAAAAAATATACTCTGGAGTCAGCTAAAGTTGAGTACAAAATATGCTGAATCAAAGTAGGGATGTTCAATGAACCATGTTAAGTTCTTTTCATTTCAGCAATAAGTCCAAACAATATAACTTTTAGGCTATGATTATTTCCTCACCCACCTGTGAATAAACCCTAATAAATTCCATTATATTTATTTGAGAGATGAACTGAAAGTTGATAGCCTCATCACATTTATTAAGAAATAACGTTGTCATATGAAGTGGAACCTGAACCTTTAAGCAAATATGTTTAGGTTTCTTTCTCATTTTATTCATTTTTGTTAATCACCTATAGATTGCTTTTTAGGTACATAGGCTTCCAGGATGATTACTAAAATGTTGTTTTAGTGGAAAAACAGAATATATGACTTAAGATAACTTTTGTGTATTGTAATGTAGCCTTAATTGCCTTGCTTTTATCTTTAGTTTTAAACATTTTATTAAGCATTTAGACTAGGAAAGCTCTAGAAATGGAAAAACAAAAATAGAATAAAATGTTACAGTAAAAGTAGAAATGGATTCCATTATTCTAGGAGGATTTAAAAAGTCATCCAATTTGTAAATTTTGCTCAGGATCCTGAAAACTCTTGGGGGGAAAAACTTGAAAAGATAATAGAGAAGTTGTCAGTTGGTTTTCCTAGGTAACTGAGTTTCAAAAGCAAGAACACAAATAAATCTCAGCCCCTCTGGAAACGCCAGTGCTTTGCCGGGCAATGCAGCACACACACACACACGAGTAAGTGGAGCCAAAACTCAGTTTAATGATAGCTACACAGCGACTTACAGTAGGCACTGAACTGGTTAATCAGAAACAAAGTCGGAGACACCTGTGCTCTCCTCCCGCGTGGTTTTATAGGGAGTGGGAGTGTTTACCTATCATCAGGTAAACTGCAACAGCTGCTGGAATCAAATCTGCCACTCAGTTCTCCTGTCTTTGGGCACAGATCTCTGACGTCATCCTCAGCTTCAATCTGCTACACAACCCCCCTCCTTTCCCTCTTCGTGTATCCCACCCCCTCTTCTTTGTGTTCCGTCCGTCACCTGCTATCACCCGTGCATACAGTCCTAATCACAACACCCCCCCTCCACCGTGCTCTGTCGCTGGATTTCATTCTGGGTCGTCCGGAGGGGATTCCCCCCCTTCCTGGCCTCCCATGCTGATGTGGTAACGCGGTGTCGAGGGGTATTTGACACTCGACAGTAAGACCCAATTGCATTTCCTTAGCCATTTGCGTGATCTTATATGGTTGAAGTACCAGAGAAAACATCTGCTGAGGATCATGATTACAAGGAAGTTTCAGATTGGGGTGGAGTGAGGGGAACTGGTTGATCTTCGACCAGTGGTGGGATTCAATTTTTTTTACTACCGGTTCTGTGGGTGTGGCTTGGTGGGCGTGGCATGGCATGGTTTGGTGGGCGTGGCAGGGGAAGGATACTATAAAATCTCCATTACCACCCCACTCCAGGGGAAAGATACTGTAAAATCTCCATTCCCTTCCCACTCCAGGGGAGGGTTACTGCAAAATCCCCATTTCCTCCCGATGAGCTGGGACTCTGGAGGAAGAGAATAGATGGGGGCGGGGCCAGTCAGAGGTGGTATTTACCGGTTCTCCAAACTACTCAAAATTTCCACTACCAGTTCTCCAGAACTGGTCAGAATCTGCTGAATACCACCTCTGTCTTTGACCCTGTGACTTACTGTATATTACCATCAGAGAGCCATATACATTGTGAGATGCTACTATTCAGAGATAAATATTGAGATTCAAATTCTTTCCCCTCCTCTCTTTGCAAGTTTTAAAGAAAAGACCTTTTTATGTCCAGTAGTACTAGGACTTCTCTTTTCTTAGAGCAGGGGTGTCAAACTCCCGTTGTCACGGCGGCATCACGTGATGTATCAGGACTTCCCCCCCTTCGCTAAACTGGGTGTGGGTGTGGCAAGCATGTGACACATCCGGCCAGCGGGCCGGGAATTTGACAGCCCTGTCTTAGAGCAAGTTACAAAATTCAGCTTTTTTAAACAAAGTTTTTTTGATCAAATTGGAGACAAATCTGAATTCAGCATTTAAAGAATCTTATTCATTGATAGAATGCTGCCCCTGTAAAGAAAATGAAATGTTCATGCATGGGCATTTCATATTTTGTTTTAAAAAAATACACAAATTTGGACTGAGAATTAAATTTGCTAGATTAGCTAGTCTTTTCTATGCGAAAGACCCTGTAAGGCCCCATATTGAAAGTTTTCTAGCATTAGCACTCCAGAATCACATTTATAGTAGCATCTACTAACATGAAGGAATGGATGACTAATTCCTCAGACTTGTTTCCCAAGCCAATTAGAGATATTGCTCAATCCTCAAATGGGTCCCCTTTAAAAGAATTGATCAATCCATAGTAGTTTACCATAACTCCTATTGGATGGCAGGAAAAAGATACAGAAAAATCTAAATGTTTGTTGTCATCTAGTGGTTATTCAGAGTTTTGCAGTCCTGACACAGTAGTCCTAATGTATTTATATTCTAATGTATATCAAATCACCATATCCATTGGATACGTTTTCCTGCCCTTTGAAAAAAAAGAATATTTGTAAATCTGTGTAAGTTTACCTGTGAAAATTGGTACGCATTTACCATGCCTGGTGTTGACTTTTTCTACAAATGCTTTCTTCCTACAAGGATCTTTCCATTTCTTCTGCATGCCTTAATAACTGTGCTTGACAAATGTTTTACATTTACGGGAGTTTTAAAAGGCAGGTGCGATGTGACATATCAGAAGAAGCAAATTAAACCCTTGTAAAGCACAGCTGGAATGCTAAAAAATCTGTATTTGTAATTTAAATACGTGACACCATCGCACTGTAAAAATCAGTTCATAATTAGAAAACATCTGTTTCCCTCTACACCCTCCCCCCAATATAATGTCTAATAGTATATTTAAATAATTTAGAATGCAATAAGACTGAGACTGAGTCAGGCAATTGCAGGCATTCATCCCTCCCTGTCTTTTTGGTGGGTTTTTTTCCCCCATTTTTTTCGAGGTTCAACCCTGACATTGTGAAAGGTAACATAATAACCAGTGATGGAAAACATATGGTGAACATGAGTACTACAGCAGCTTTTGTGTGAGTAGAAGGAATACTCAAAGATATTGAGTAGATGGTATCAACAACAAGAAGAAATTATCTGTTTTTTAGACCTGCCTCCACCCTCACTTTAAACTGTGATTTGATGACTTTCACTGTGTGAGAGTTGTGGCTTAACCCTCTTGAGCAGGGTTGTCAAACTCCCAGCCCGTGGGCCGAATGTGCCACGCCCACTCCCGGTTTAGCGAAGGGGGAAAAAGTCCTGATACGTCACGTGACACTGCCGTGATGCGGGAGTTTGACACCCCTGCTCTTGAGTAAGTATAAATGTTCAGAGTTCAAATAGTCAAGCTGAATTTTTAGTACTTCAAGTAAGACATAACTTGCCCAGTGGAACAACCTTAATAGATGGACTAGCTTTTCATACTTTATTGGTAGAAGAGAGCAGATGGGATAAAAGGATAGATGACTTGCTACGGTTGCCAAATGGAAAAGAAAATATAAGTTAAATCTGCCAGGTTATTTGCAGTAAAAGCATATTTCTGGCTAGCACTTAATAAATTCTTAGAACAAATCTCCATGCTGATAATATATTACACTTATCTGAAGCTTCACTCCAGGTAACAAAGGACAAATTGCTACATGTCCAGCCTATATCCTGTTGACATGATGTCCACTCATATTGTCCCATCCTGCACATTTATCTACAATTAGCAAAAAATTGTTGTTGTTGTTAGTTGCGAAGTCATGTCCTACCCATTGCAACCCCATGGACAACTTTCCTCCAGGCCTTCCTGTTCTCTACCATCCCCCGGAGACCATTTAAGCTCACGCTGACTGCTTCAGTGACTCCATCCAGCCACCTCATGCTGTGCTGTCCCCTTCTTCTTTTGCCTTCAATCGTTCCCAGCATTAGGCTCTTCTCCAGTGAGTCTTTCCTTTTCATTAAGTGGCCAAAATATTTCAGTTTCATCTTCAGGATCTGGCCTTCTAAAGAGCAGTCAGGGTTGATCTCCTCTAGGACTGACTGGTTTGATAGCCTTGCAGTCCAAGGGATTCGCAGGAGTCTTCTCCAGCACCATAGTTCAAAGGTCTCAATTCTTTGATGCTCAGCCTTCCTTATGGTAGCAAAAAATAGCCCACATTAAAAATGTGCACATAATTATGTATTAACTGAAATTTGCATATCTGAATTTATGTTCTTTGCAAACATTAATTTATAAGCCTATTTTATCTAATAATACTCATTTTAAAATGAATTTTAACAGATTCCTTGCAGTGAGTGAATTCAAAAGGTGAAAAATTGCATGAACAGCTACATTCCAACCTTCTTGTTAATCCAAGAGGTAGTTCAGACCCTCTAGTCTGTCTTTACATTTTCCTTGCATTTTGGAGAATGTTGAAATTCGAACTGTAAAATGATTAAGTCATACTTCTTTGAAATGTATTTATTTATATACAACCTTTCTTTCATCGTAGAAATCAAGTCAAAATTGAACATTTCTATGAACATAGATCATAGACTTTAGTTCTGGTTGGTGCAGTTGCAGCTGAGGTTTACTAATTTTGGCATTGTTTAAATGGGAAGCGAATCACTCATCCAAGCATGCTCAGCAGAACCCTGTAATTGATATTGAGTTGGAATAATCATCTTTTTTGGAACCAGTAATCCTATTGTACTTCAGATAGGAAGAGAACAGAATTGCCCTTCTTTAGTTAAAAGGATTTGGAAACAATTATTGACAGAAAACTTTATATTCTGTGTATGGGATATTTTGAACTATTACTACTATAAATTTCAATCAATATGGATAGTAGTCTTGTTTTATGGATTATAGACAAGACGAAAGACATCTCAGGTTCATTCTTCAGTAATTCCAGGTAAAGCTGAAGGAGGCCCCTTGTTCAAATTTTGTCAAAATGTAGAAATCATCATCATCTGATTAAATATAAAAGTTTTGGATTAATTTTCACACTTTGAGTGGTCTTATAAACGGAGTTATTTTAAGTGACATAGTTGGTTTTCAATGGGAGAGGAACCCATTATTTAGCAAGAACAGTTGTTTCGTGAAAACAATGAGAGATGGTTAATCCAATCAACTCTATTTTGGCTAGATTTTTGCACAAAACTTTACCGTACACAAATATTCAAACCTACTTTATGTGGATTTTTTTTTATCATGTACTTTTAACTTGTGTTTGCACTCTTCCCTCATCCTGTGTTGTATCAGTTTTTCCATGAAGCCTGCATTTTTGCACATATATATTAAATTGCAGATTAAATATATTTGTAATATGTTCATTTTGTTTCTGGGCATGTAGGTCTGAGAATATATATATATATATATATATATATATATAGGTCTTTGGTTATTCGGGTCTTCTCCCACGTAAAATTGGAAGTGTCCAATTTTACGTGGGAGAAGACCCGAATAACCAAAGACCTACATACAAACACCTGCGAAAACCTGAGAAAACATATATATATATATATATATATATATATATATATATATATATATATATATATATATATATATATATACACTAATCATAAAATTCATCATCCATCCTGTAATCTAAAATACTATCAAAACCTACAGAAGAACACTATGTAGACATTACCAAGCTAGAAAAATGGAAGCATTGTATACAGATGTATGAACTGCCCCTTCCCACATTATCAATGACTTCTCTGCATTGTTTGCCACTGTGTTTAGCCAAATGCAATTATCTCCAATTCTTCCCAATCATAGCATGGAATGATAGTGGGTGAAAGGGGTTTGCCTAATTTTCAAGCTTTCAATTATGTAATGCTTGCATAGGTGCTATCTTATAGCACTGAGATTTATGTTTGACAGCTCAGTGAGCAAGAAATCGTTTCTTAACATGTAACTCACATTTTCAGTGCAGCTTGAATCTCAATGCTTCTTATCCTAGTCTATATCTCATGAACTGCCTTTTCTTTTTTCTTCATCCAAATATTTTTCTAGGCTTTTGAAACTTGTCAGTTTATGGAAAACTTATCAAAGTATTCCATAGTGAAATTACACTATGTCCTATACTCTATCAGTGACTATTAGTCATAGAAACTAAACAGGTTCATCATTTATAAGGCAGCATTTGACAAGGAACCATTGCTCAGACACAGAACTCATGCTTTGCATGTAAAATGCTAGCTTCATTCTTCACTAACTTTAGTTAAAAAGATCAGATGTTGTGGAACACCATTACCTAAAACTTAACTAAATTGCTGTCAGTCATGGAAGACAACTCTGGGCAGTTGCCAAAGGTTTCCAAAGGGCAGTTTCCTATATTTATATCACTTAACATTAGATGCAAGGAATAAATCACAAAGGAACACCGTTATTTTGTACTCTGTTTATTCTAGCAGGCATCTGGTTAGGCATTGCATTAGTATCTTGGAGTAATGAGCCTTGGATAGATGTCTGTCTCTATCCTTAGACAGGCAGGCAGGCAAGCAGGCAGATCTCAGTCCTTCGATTTCCTATTATGTATATTTCTCAATCCTATTTTCAAAGGGAAACAACATCATATTGCGCTCTACTCATAATTCTAAGATTCATTTTATAATTCGGAGTAGATGACTCTTGGCTTTTGGTCCAGCAGGAAAAGTCTTGCAAAGTAGTAACTTCTTGCAAGTTTATTAGAACCCAGAGTTTGAATGTAAATATGATGTAGTGCCATTGTATCTCTGCTTCTGTTGCCTTGCTACAACCTCTTCTGCTCCAGTCCATTACTACTTTTTCATCAGTTCCTGCTTTGGGGGCCAGGGCAAATAATGACAGAATGTCTTACTAAAGAAGGGGTACTTAATCAGCAATCAAGATTCAATTTGTTTTAATTTTAGCAGGTGTTTGTGAGGTGCATTGATGGCAGAGATAATATGCACTGCTTTCATTAGCTCTCTTGTTTTTGTGCTTGAACATTTAAGAGCCAGATGTTTGGAGGTGAGCTGATCAGAATATTAAGTCCCCAGAGGTTGGTTTCTAGAGTGTTTTACATTTCTCTCTTTATTTCCATCACTTCACCCTGAGCTGCGAGGTGCAAAAACTCACACTGACAAAATACAGTTTTGGGTATCCATTCAGCAGAAAGCTTCAAATGACTGCATAATTCTCTCTCCCCAACACTTTTATTCTAATAGACAGCAATTAATCCTTGGTCTTTAGGTCTGACATATTTCCCATTATCAACCATTTCAGCTCAGAAATATCTTATGTAGAGATGGCTGTGGTCTTACTGGAATTTTGATTTAAGCAGGTCCATAGAGAAGAACAGAGATTCAGTGCTAACATAACATAAAAAGGCCATGATCTCATCACTGTTGAAGTTAAGGGTGGAGTCCTGCAATATACCAGCTAAATGTATGATAGTATCACAATACAGAGATGAAAGTAATGCTGTACAAAGCCACATCCACACCCCCATGTACAGAGAAGTTGTATGTAGAAATAGTTATATTGACAAGCAATGAAAATTATCTTGTGTTCTCAGGGTATATCAATAAACAATTGTATAATTATTTTTTATCCTTTCTGAATTTAGCAAGTTTCTTACTGTCTTTAGAGTGCAACCTGGTCAAACCTCTCATCTTGATCTGTTGCTAGTTATGCATTAGAACTACTGGATTGCTCCCTAGCATTGGTGAAGCAGTACCAAAGAAGCTAACAAAATGAAATTGAATGGTGAAAAAAGTAAGCTTCTACATTTAGGCAAGAAAAACAAAATGCACAGGTACAGTATAGGTGGTACTTGCTCAATTGTAGTAACTGTGACAGAGATCTTGGAATCCTAGTGGATAATCACTTAAATATGAGCCAGTAGTGTGCTGCAGCTGCCAAAAAAGCCAACACAGTTCTAGGCTGCATAAACAGAGGGATAGAATCAAGATCATGTGAAGTGTTAATACTACTTTAAAATGCCTTGGTAAGGCCACACATGGAAAACTGCATCCAGTTTTGGTCGCCGTGATGTAAAAAAGATGTGGAGACTCTAGAAAGAGTGCAGAGAAGAGCAACAAAGATGATTAGGCTAAAACATATAAAGAACGGTTGCTGGAACTGGGTATGTCTAGTCTGGTGAAAAGAAGGACTAGGGGTGACAGATAGCAGTGTTCCAATATCTCAGGGGCTGCCACAAAAAAGAAGGAGTCAAGCTATTCTCCAAAGCACCTGAGGGTAGGACAAGAAGCAATGGGTGGAAACTAATCAAGGAGAGAAGCAACTTAGAATTAAGGAGAAATTTCCTGACAGAACAGTTGATCAGTGGAACAACTTGCCTCCAGAAGTATAAATGCTCCAACACTGGAAGTTTTTAAGAAGAGATTGGATAACCATTTGTCTGAAATGGTATAGGGTTTCCTGCCTAAGCATTCCAATTCTGTTATTCTATTCTATTCTAAGCTGAAATTTAATACTGATAAGAGAGAAGGATTGTGGATAAGGGAATTAATCTGTGATCACAATATAACATCTCGGATCACACTCCTATTCAGGATCAGCCATTTTTGCAAGAATTCCAGTGAGCAATAATAGGAAGGAACATTTTGGGGGGAAATTTCAGCAGTCTGTCAGTTGAACAAAGGTTATTCATCCTAGTAATTTATGCCCTAATTTTCTCTAGGTTAAACTCCAGTAATAAACTTATGAATTCTATGTGGCAATGGCCCTTGGTGGAAAAATAGGAAGCACTGAAGATCATTCCCATAGAGATCATTCCTGCTTTATTTTGGGCAGACCATTAAAAGGAAAGAAAGAAGAGAAACCAGCAGTTCTTACTGGTCATTCCTCTCTCTGAATTCAAAATTTCCCCTTCCTGCAAAAAATAAATATTTCTGTCAGAACACTCATTACGAGATCCAGCACTAGTATGGAGATTTCTAGATGTGTGGATTTCCATTCCCAGAATTCTTTAGTCAGATCCAGCATTGGCATCAGTGAGGATTCTTCAAATTGAAATCTTATCTGAGAAGAGGTTTTGGAAGCGGTGGAAAGTTTAAAAAGTTCATTGGGTGAGTCAATACAATCTTTCCTTCCTTCCTTCCTTCCTTCCTTCCTTCCTTCCTTCCTTCCTTCCTTCCTTCCTTCCTTCCTTCCTTCCTTCCTTCCTTCCTTCCTCCCTCCCTCCCTCCCTCCCTCCCTTCCTTCCGTTCTTTGATTTATAACCTGTTTTTTCACCAGGACCTGCACATAGTATTGTTTCCTCCACTTTTCTCCATAACAACAACCCAGTAAGAACTCATATTGGTCTGAGAGACAACAAAGGGTGGCCCAGAAACTGAACTTGGGTCTCCTCAACCCTACCCCTGCATCTTAACTGTTACGTTGCACAGGCTTTCTGGGGAGTTTCTAGTTTGCCTTTGAAATTACAGTTCATAAAATACCACTGTGGGAAACTCCGTTATAAAAAATTAAACCTCGGGTGAGAGATAAGCGTGTGGACCATGTTATAACTACTTTAGTTTCATTACACTGGCTGTGATATAATTTTAGCAGCATATAGTGAGATGTGCAGTGTAGATCAACTTGAGCTCCTGAACAAAGTATGAGATATAAAACTATCAAAGAAATAAGTAAACAAATATTTGAAAACTCTAATCACTATATTTTTCTAGTCTAGTGGCAATCACATTTTCCTGGCCATTAGACCAAATATTAATCTCTCTCTTTTTTTTTTTTACATAAGAGAAGGCCTCTCCAGACAGAAAGGGGAACATAGCTGATACAGAGACAAGTGATGATTAACGATTCCATAGCTACAGTCTCCAAGATTCCTTAGAAGGAAATAAGGAATATTGAAACTTGCTTCAGTATCAAACCTACACATTAGATTTAAATACATTATATGGGGAGGGGACATGCACAAATACAATTTTCAAATATCAATTTAGATTATAAATCCCTTAGACAAACAGACACCATACTGTACTTTCTTGTTATTCTGCCACCTACACAAAGATTGTTACTGATAACTGTAATGAAGAAAATAGCAAATTCTGTTTATCTTTATACCTTCTCTTTTAAAAAAATATATCTGTCACCATACATTTCCCCCTGCCCTTGAGTTTGGACCATTTAATACTACAAAATCAGTCAGTAATAAAACATTAATAGACTTACCACTGGCAAATGTTGTAATCCATCCCCAGCATCCCCTTCCAGCCGCCATTAGTTGTTCTCTGTTTACTTTGATACCCAAGTATTGCTCTGTTTTACAAGCAGATTGCCTAATTGTGTCACCTTGTACTGTACATGTGTCAGAGGGGAGACATTTGCAAGTGATTAGCTGTGGACCTATGTGTTGCCAAATCTATGAGGTGCCTAGCCTTTTAGGATATAATTGTGATCTTTTAATATGTGCCCGTTGACCCAGGCTTGTTATTATCTATTATAGTTTATAATAATGTATCTCTTTATGATTAAATGATGAGGCCCGGCAGAACACTATGATTAGCATTTAGTTATTTATAGATTATGTCAGAGCAGTAATAAACATAAAATGCTGTTAATGTGTGGCTAATGAAATCTGGACATGAACAAGTTTATGAATTGATATAATTCATTTGAGTGTTCTAACAGAAGCTGCTAGTTCTTCTCATAATTCAGAAGCTTAGCAGGGTTCACCGATTAGGCGGTAGACTAATTTGCAACGAAAAGTCAATGGGTTTCCATCGTCTTGGGCTATCATACACAGCATGGCTGATTGCATAAGGACTATACAAAGTAATTCTCATAAAAATATTTATTAAGCTTAATATGTTTTGTGGGGGAGGGCAAGAGAAGACTGAGACAGAATCTGTTCAGCTGGCACACAATGAACAAGCAGAGAAGAAACAAGCAAGCTAAGAGTGAAAAAAAAACCCAACCTGGTCTAGATTGATAGCATCATTGCTTATTTATTTACTGTACCTATCCTAGAATTGGCTACAGATTGTCCAAGGCATAAAGAAGCCATAAAACAGAATACCAACAATGTATTGAAGATCCCTCTCTCTCTCTCCCTCCCTCCCCTCCTCCCCCCTCCCTCCCTCTCTCTCTCTCTCACACACATGAAAACACCACTTCCCAGTTTCCACAAACAGTAACAAAGTTCAAGGTAGTTTTCTATCATGCATTGTTTGCATAATTTATTTTAATGGGCAGGAATTTTAGGGGTTGTTAGTTGGCTTTGCTTTGGAAGGACTTATTCTACTTCCTACAATAAGAATTTCCTTCTTCTTTGCTATCCCTTATGCCTGAAGGACCCCCATCAAATACTCACTGCTATTAGTTCTCAGATATGCTTGTGACCAGTGAGCCTTATGCTTTTTCTGAATTCTTTGTTTGGAAAAGGCCTTATTGTATTGCTTCAGGTTGAGGGGGATGCAAACATTCTCTTAAAGTTATTGGAGTTAACTCATAGGAGGGAATTTGCATTACAAAAAGTTTGATAGGGTTCAAATGAGACAAAAACTGCATTTCTATGCATATGTATCTGAAAGTAAATTTGTTTGAATTCAATATATGCCATATATCATGTACAGAATTTAACAGTAATTTTCAATGGGCTGGGACCATCTATACAGCAAGTCATTATGAAAACTTGTTCCTCGCCTACTAGGACAGAAGCATAAATAAACTTTTTTTTTATCTTTACTGTATTTAAAAACATTCTTTTGCTTTTATTCCTCTCTTTAATTACAACATCCTAAGAAAATTTATTGGTAGTAGATTTAGGTTAGACAATGCTACTTCTTTGCACAATGCATAATTAACTTTTAGAATTTGCAGCCTTGAGATATGGTATTGGTCACTGATTTAGAAGGCTTTAAAACCTGGGTAAATTCACAGAGGATAGATCTATCAATAGCTATTTGCTACAATTGTTAAATGGGGTGTTCATACTTATTAGTGTTCTATTGAATGCCAGAGGCCTGGGAGAATAGGGTGAAATAGGGTGAACACTATAGGTGGGCTGTGACCATATTCTTCTTGAAAGCTTTCCAAAATAATTTAATTGGACATTCTGGAAAATAGGATACTAGTGTTGATGGATCTTTGGTATGATTCATGGTGAACTCTGGTCCCCATTAAATACAGCTTCTAAAATAATGGGTTTTGATATCTTGTCCTTGCCCTTGCCACATGGCTTTTAGTTAGGTGTTCTTCTATCCCATGCAGCCACTGTGATTGTCTTTAATCATCTCTGCTTCTGTCTACACTACCCTGTTTATATGCTCTGTTCTTCAATGTCCAAAAGGTTGGTAGAAGCATAATTAATATAAGGAAGAAGATGTGGGAAGAGTGACATTATAATGGCCCTTCTTTGTAGTCTTGATTAGTCTCTTTATTGTTCTCTGCTACTACAAGAAGGCCAATCGCAGTAAAAGGGAGGAAGAGGGAAGAAAATTTTAGCATGTACATCATAGCAATTCAAACGTCTCCCCACTAGAGTGAAGAAGAAGGAATTGCTTTTCTTCATTTGTATGTAGGGGTAACAGTAACAGAGTTGGAAGGGTGAACAATTTGTGTCTCCCTGCACCCCATTTGTAGCCCCTTAACACCCCAACATTGTACCACTGAAAATTGGTAGCAGGATAATTGATATTGCTTGTTTTTTTTTTTAAAGCTTGGACATTGGAACAGGATGTATCAGTGTTTGAATTTCCAAAAGCGATATTACTATTTGGCCATTTTGATAATTAAATAGTATGATGGGAAGATCTTAGGACAGTGGAACTCCATCTAGGGAACAACCAGATAAGAAACAGCATAGCCTGCATCTGGATAGTGGGTGAGGCAAGAGGCTTAGAAGAGACCCTTCCTAGAGACCATTCTCAGGTGGAAAGGAGATGGTGGGAGAATTGTACTTTCAGACTTTCAAGATTTTGTTAATGTAGCTTTACAGTAAAATAGAATTCACCCACCTGGCTGTGTTTCTTGCCTAGTCTACCTAATAAGGCTGACAAGGATTTCAACTTGTTGTGAGGAGGAATTTGAAGACTGGTAATTTTCTCCCTTTCAAACCCATGAGTCATGACCCCAAGGTTCAAATTATCAGGAGCCCTGCTGGCACAGTGGTTAGAATGCAGTATTGCAGGCTAACTCTGCCCATAGCTTGGAGTTTGAGCTGACAGTGTTCAAGCTTGACTCAGCCTTCCATCCTTCTGAGGTTGGTAGAAGGACCCAGATTGTTGGGGGTCAATATGCTGACATTGTAAACTGCTCAGAGCGTGTTGTAAAGCACTCTAGGGCAGTCTATAAGTCTAAGTGCAGTTGCTATTGCTCTCTGTACTCCAAATCACCAGAAGGCATTGTGTACTTTCTGGCTGATCAAAGTCAAGAGTTGTAATTGCCAGTAAACCAAAGGTTGGCCATTCTTGCTCAAGCAGGGTAAGCAGCTTATGTGTTTTTACATGCATCTGGACTGGGAGAGTGCTTTCCACACTGGATCCAATAGTCTGTTTTACAATAGATAGTAGACATGCATCTATAGAGAGAGATTTTATGAAAATAGCTTTATAATTTTTATGCCCAATAGCTGTCAATGTATGATGTTCTCTTAGCACAAATAGCTCATTCAGAGGAGTGCTTTCCCTTAGGGTGGCATCAGGAGAGGAAAGGGTAAAAAATCCTTTGTTACTCTGAGCTTGTTAAATATCAACTCCCACCCCCCAGCCAATATAAATTGCATTTCTAAAAACAGCTCATTAGATGGAAAGATGCACTTAATAGCACAGCTACTTTGGCCCTTATTCACCACCTCCTGGCTTTATTAGGTTACACTTGAGAAAATGATGTCATTGAAGGAAAAGAAAAAGCTCAGATGCAACTGTCACTTATTATTCCAAAACATATTCCCAGGAAAAAAAATACCATTCTTCTCCTTGCTATTATGACAATTATGACTCATCCCAACATTTGACCCACTTAAAGCCTAAAGTTTTTCTCTTAGGTTCACCGGTATCATCCATGTCCTACAGCTATTTTTTTTCTTTCAAAAGATAAATCTTTCCCTGTCCTCCCTGGACAAATAAATTGCACTCTTGGCATTACAATGCACAACATATACCATTGTCACATTCTCTTGATTCTCTTTTGAAATAATCTTTAACAGTTATGAAATCTTAAACATTGGTTTTCACATTGTAGCTTCAAATTTCCTCCATTTTCACATGGAACTGAGTCATCTGGCAACATTGATTGACTGTAGATTCAGGGTAGGCCAAAATAAATCATAACAGATTTCTATATTTGGAAGGACCCTTCTATAACATCTAGTCCAATTTAGGTTATGCACTGGCACAGGGGTGGGTTCTAATTTTTTTTACTACCGGTTCTGTGGGCATGGCTTATTTTATGGGCGTGGCATGATGGTCATGTGACAATTCTTTAGGATTTAGCAGAGGTACTGATCTATCAGGCTTTTAACAGAGCTGTACCGGTCTACCCATTTATTTTTTCAGGCACTGGTCTACCCATTTATTTTTGCAGGCACCGATCTACTACCAAACTGCCTTTTATCACTGATCAGCTGTAGGGCAGCCCTTTGAAGCCCCGCGGCAAGAGTTTAAACAGTTTTTCCTTATAGCCCATCAGCTGGGACTCAGGAGGCAGCAATAGACTGGGGGTGGGGTCAAATAAAAGGTAAGAATAATGCGGGGTGGGGGGGGCGGGAGGCAGAACCGGTTTGGTGACATCATATCGTCACTGCTACCAGCTCGGCGAAACCGGGCCGAACCGAGAGGAACCCACTACTGCACTGGCAGTCATCCTAAGATTACTTTTCCATTCTTCCATTCCAGTTGAGGAAGAGATTACTATCCTTTGCATCAGGGATGAAGCCTTTTTGAAGTCAGGTGCACCTCAGGTCTTCAGAAATGATTACATCTTCACTGTTGATACATTTGTAACATAAGAGAAACAAAGTCAAAATGATCTCTTCCTAATTCCATGAGCGTATCCCTGTAATTGTTAGTATAGAAGCAGGTAGCCATTGCTACCTCCTAGGATCCTTTTCAGCTTCTGTTTACCCTACAGCCTTGAAATTTCTTGATGGTCTCCTATTCAAGACAAAATAGCACCAGCTCTTCATAAGCTTTCAACTTAAGTGCATGTTTCATGAGTATGGCCATGTAAACATACGAAGACACATAACTTACCCAACTCCTGTGCATACGGTACAAAATATACACCACAGCCCTGACACAGATATACAGGTGCCAGTCATCTCCCAAGATGTCTTCCTCATCCCCATTCAACAACAATATGTTCACTGGGAAAACTGGAATAATTTGGAATCTTATCACTTTTTTCTACATAATTTATTTTTTGAAAAGGTTTGAAGTAGAAGAGGTTGACTCAAGATGTATGTTCCTAGTTTTCTCCACTGTTCAATTTAAATGCCTTAGGAGACTTCTAATACATGGGAAACTTTGTTTTACAGATGTCTACACAGAGAAACGCAAAAGCCCTAAAAAAATATTGGAGACCAATATCAATTTGAAGGCAGTATTAAACAATGCGACAGATACTCTCCCAGCATCAAAGACTCTGACTAATTATTCAGTGTCCCAGTGTCCAGGATATCTCATAGTTTACAACTAAAGGTTGAGAAGATAAATCTGTTTTCCCTTTATGTGGGTTTGATTGAGTGTCTATCGAGTGTAAGAAAATGATCACGCCATCCAAAGTGAACAGTTGAGACTCTGATGAAATGGTTGAGGGAGCAGTTTATCAGCATTTGTTGAGCCGGGGAAAATAAAATATGCAAGGTGCATTTGAATAGAAAGCTGTATCCATGGGCATTGCGTGTTCCATCAATCCGACAAAGCAAAACCCCTCAATGCAGATAATATATAAAAGAAGCATTGTAGCATTCAGCAATATCTGCATGTTATTGAACAATGGGGGTCCAGTATTTTTCCCAGATACATTATTGATTTTTGGTGGTGAGGGTGTTTCTCAAATATTCCATCTTTGTGAATATGTGTCTGTGATGTACTAGTAAAATGTTGAGGTCTAAGAACACTTAACATACAAATCGTTTTTATGAAATTTACTATTTTATTTTAACTCCTCCTCAAAAAGAGAAATATATTGCTTTATTCTCACTGTCTCCAAAGATGTTCCTATAACATAACAATGTTCCTGTTGCCTAACAACAACAACAGAACATTTAAAGGTGTAATCCTAGGCCCCACAAAGATGAATATCCTGTCATAGATGAATGGTTATTTCTAACAATTGCTATTTCTATCTATTCCTGAATGTCCTTACTTCCTAGAATGACTTAGAACAAACAAAACATGTCATTGTTTTTGAATTACTTTTTTCCTGAAGCAGAAGCAGAACTTCAGAGGATGAAATTTATAGAAACATGTCTGTCCAGTTATGAGAAGTGTAGTGTGTCCTTGCAAAGACAATGGAAATGCATGTGTCAGTACATTGTATTTATGCCAAATGGGCAACAGTATGTTGGCTTACAAAATAGCAATAGCAGTAGCACTTAAGACTTATATACCACTTCATAGTGCTTTTCAGCCCTCTCTAAGTGGTTTACAGAGTCAGCATATTGCCCCTCAAAATCTGGATCCTCTTTTCATTGATCTCGGAAGAATAGAAGGCTGAATCAGCCAATCGGAATAGAACTCCTGGTGGTGAGCAAGCTTGCAATACTGCAATCTAACACTGTGCCACCACAGGTCCTTAAACTAGAAAATAGTTTCTAGATTAGAGAACCTTGCTTGCATAAAGTAGCATAAGAATGCATTGGCTTTGGAGACACTTTGATATAACACAGAATGTGTTCCAGCTGACCAGTACTGTCCTTTCTATAGAAAAGGGAAAACTGCCTCTTTTATGGATATGACTAATAGAAGATAACCTGGCTTACATCTTCTCTATTTTACAGAAAAGCATGATGAAAGCCTTGCTTGATCCAAGCCATGATGGGCATGAGCTTATTTAATGATAACTATGCCAATATAGAAAACTGAAACTTAGAGCATAAGGGGAGTAAGTGATAAAAAACAGAAATGAATGAAACGAATGGAAGATGACAGGGGAGGACAAGAATGTACATACAGATTTGCATGCAAGTAGCACTGTATTCTTGGCTGAGCCCTTGAACTATTTGTAGTGAATGTTATGTTGTTTGATGAAACAAGAAGGATGGATCTGAAAACTGAAAATTATTACATAAAGACTAAATACATGTTTTTGATGGGGGAAATGGATCAAACAATTGCAAATCATATATATATAAATACCAAAAAACTACATCAAATAGATACATTTGTGTACCTTGGTAAAGTGTTTAGTAAAGATGGGAAAATCTATGGAAAATTTTTAAGGCATGCAGATTCTAGTACAAAAGGATACAGTAATATGTGGTCTGTTAAGACATATGAATACTTTTTGAAAGAAGTAAAATGGTTGTATATTAAGAGTGTGCTTCTGCCTGTTTTGTTATACGGAAGAGAGAATTGCGTATGTTGGGAGAATCATAACAATAAGTGGAATATGGTAGAAATGGAGTACTTAAGAAGTGTGTATAGAAAAATAAGAAGAGACAGGGTCAAGAATGCATTAGTGCTGATTGAATAGAGGCTGAATACAAAAGTGAGTGGCCAGTATGAAAAAGTAGGTTGAGGTGATTAGGTTTTAAAAAGAGAATGAATGAGGATCAAATAGACAAAAAATATATGAAGCAAGAAAGAATAAGTTGAGAGATAGGAAAAGACACAAAAAGCTGCAGTTCTATAGAGTTGATAAGATACTCAAAAAGAAATGGTTGAGAAGCTTAAAAACAAAAGGCAATGCACAGGAATAACAATGTATGAAGTTCGCCTGGTACGCCAGGTGGGGACTCCCTATGCATGGTCACTCAGGCACTCGTCACTTCCCGCCTGGACTACTGCAATGCTCTCTACATGGGGCTTCCCTTGGGGTGCACCCGGAGGCTCCAGTTGGTCCAGAATGCGGCCGCATGGGGGATTATGGGAGTGATGGGGCGCTCTCATGTGACACCTCTCCTGTGTGAGCTGCACTGGCTTCCTGTGGTCTTCCAGGTGCGCTTCAAGGTGTTGGTGACCACCTTTAAAGCGCTCCATGGCTTAGGGCAGGGGTATCTACGAGACCGCCTTCTGCCGCCAATAGCCTCCCACCAGCCAGTTCGCTCGCACAGAGAGGGCCTCCTCAGGGTGCCGTCGGCCAGACAATGTCAGCTGGCGACCCCCAGGGGGAGAGCCTTCTCTGTGGCGGCACCTGCCCTCTGGAACGACCTACCCCCAGAGATACGCACGATACCAGACCTCCGGACTTTTTGTCGGGCCCTGAAAACACATCTATTTCATCTAGCTGGGCTGGCTTGACCCCATCTTTGCGGTTTTAAATTTGTAATTGGTTTTAACTGGGTTATTTTAAATTGATGGCCAAAATTATTTAATGTTTTTAAACTGCTTTTAAATTTTATATGTTGTGTTTTACCATGGCTGTTCACCGCCCTGAATCCTGTTGGAGAAGGGCGGTATACAAATTAAATAAATAAATAAATAAATAAATAAATAAATAAATAAATAAATAAATAAATAAGTAGCGTAAAGTCGTGATGGAAGCAATGATGGTTTCAAAGAGGTACACAGAATGATATTGACATAAACTGTATTTCCTTTTCTTTTCTCATGCTTTTAACTTCTTTAGTTTACTATTCCCTGCTCCCTTTCTATGGTTACATAATGATTTTTACCCTGAAATGTTGTTTAGTTTGAAAAGGAATATTGTGGTGCACAAATGTACACATGTATCCATGGACAAGCCATGTATAAATCACAACTCTCCATTCTTGAAAAGTAGGGTAAAGTTTATTACCGTAAGTCCAAAGCTGCTCAGAACTGGGAGGAGGAGGAGGAGGAGGAGGAGGAGAGAAATGTATGTGGAAATAGATCTTAGGCCAGCCTTAACAAGAACATCCCATTCTTGTGCTTCAAGAATTCAACAGAAAAGAAATCTATTGATAGAATTCAGATTACTGAATAAAATTTGCTGGAAAGGTGAACATTTGTGAGTCTTATTTGCTAGGGGATGGACAAGAAGGAACGCATTTCTCTTTCATGACTTGCTTGTCACTTCACAGGTACATTTGACCAGCTGTGGTTTAAAAAAAAGGATATTGCATGGAATGATCCTTGGTCTTGTTTAGTGTATCACAACTCTGATGCTTGTAAATAACTATTGCTTTCAAAATTCCACTCCCTTGTTACCTTTTTCAAAATGTATTCCTAAAATTCACCATAACAAGGCTAAAACTACATATACTGATCTGTAGGATGCAGAAATGCACATTAGATCCAGCAAACTAGAGTCATACACACAGATGGATTATAATTTTGTTCATTCTTGTGTGATAAGTACTTAGTAATCTTCACAGATTTCATGAGAAATATGAAAAAAAAAACCTTGATTCTGTACATTTAAGTTTGGAAACTGGTATCTCCATGTTCTGTGTATGATATTAAGTGCAGATGCCTTTAGGTGTATTACTTTATAGATTTTTAGCAATGGTATAAGACATTTATTAGGACTCCATTACCTTTTTTGCAGCCCTGCAATTCCCCAAGATTCTACAGTTCAAATTTTTTAAAGAAATTAAACAGCTGTGCTGAGATTTTGATAGGCTTAATGAACATATTTTATTAGGAGATCACTGCTGAGAATAGCTTGCAATCTATGTTTTAATGCAAGGAAAATACAAGAGTAAGAAAAGAGAGGGTGAGGAGAAAACAAAAGAACAATGTATGCTTGCTTCAGTTGCCTGTGTTCAGACATTTTACAGGCTAAATTAGAGCAGTATGTGGCAACCTAGGCTCTGTATGGATAAAGTGGCTTCAAATTGGATTGGGATTTGAAGGAGATAAGAAAAATATAGGAGGTGGTTCTAGAATCATAGGGAAAGGGACCTCTGAAACCAGTCAGCTGATTTGCAACCCAAAACAAACACTACAGGCCCTATTTGTAGAGCTACTATACTGTCAAGATAACATGGATGTATTTTGAACACATTAGATATTGTTACTCCTATAATGTATTTTGCACAGACAATAGTGCTATGAAATTAATACTACTCAGTGGTGGGATTCAAATAATTTAACAACTGGTTCTCTGCCCTAATGATTTCTTCCAACAACCAGTTCACCAAACTGCTCAGAAAGTTAACAACCAATTCTCCCGAAGTGGTGCGAACTGGCTGAATCCCACCACTGCTACTACTTTTTGTGCTGAACGCACAAACACACACACACACAGTTTTCCTCTGTGGGTGGACATGTGTATGCTGTCTCATACACATACTCCTTTATCCAGTTTCTACAGCCTTGCTCACAGCTTCACTCTTGATCCTTGAACTGTGGTGCCCAGAACTGAATACATCATTCCTAATTGTAATTAATTAATTTAAATCTATGCAAATTAAAATTGCCTAGCATTGAAGATGAGAGAAAAGAAAATCGGTTATCTGGTAATTTGAGATGCAGCATCCTGGATGCCTTAATTGGAGATCTGGGCTCAGGAGCAAAAACAGAGAAGTAGAGCAGAGATTGTCAAAGGAAGAAAAAGGGGGTAACACTGTTATTTCTTTTTGTCCTGTACAACATTTTAATTTAAGAGATGTTGAAGGCATAAGGGCCTGGCTAAAAGATTTGGAACTATGTAGATGATAAAAAAGTGAGTGCTGAGCTGATGTCCGTGAGAAGCCAGTAGATGCTTAAATTGCCAGTGCTTTCTGAGGTAAAGGTCTAAAAAAAGGATTGTACTTTACTGATGGTAGTGAGAAAAAAAATTCACCTGATCTTTCAGGTGTTCGAGGAACAAGTTCAGGCTTAATCCTGGCAAGAAAGAATGGTTGTTGATTTAGAGATCTTCTGATTCTGAAAAAAATCTCACTTGTGCTCTAAATGGGGATGCACTACCTTTGAAAGAACAGGCTAATAATCTGAAAGATTTTCCTGGATTTACAGCTTCTGCTGGAGGAGCAAGTATGGATCCTGACAGAAGAGCCTTAAGAGCATTGCTCTTGAAGCCCATTTGAAAGCTATAACTTAGTGATGGCGAACGTATGGCACACGTGCCAGATGTGGCACACAGTGCCCTCTCTGTGGGCACACACCATCGCCAGCTGCTCTTCTAGTTTCTGGCATGCATCTGCATGCCAGCCAGCTGATCTTTGCAGGTGCCGGAGCACTTTGCAGGTGCCGGAGCACTGGAAAACAACCTAAAAAATGGCCAAAAGCGCCCCAAAAAGCACTATTTTTGGGGCCGTTTTTCGGACTGTTTTTGGTTTCTGGCACTCCAGTGTGCGCAGATAAATGTGCATTCTGGTTTGGGCACTCGGTGCCGAAAAGGTTCTCCATCACTGCTATAACTGGTAGAAAATGCAGCTATCCATGCAAAGTGGACAAATCCTACCAGACTGTAATATTACTGTTGTGGGACCAATATTGGCTATTGGTTGCTACAGGTGATAACCAGAGCACTGGTTATCACCTTTAAATTCCTATGTAGCTTGGTATGAGGATTTCTATGTGACTACTTACAGTATTCTGACAACCATTTATTAAGTTTGTGTGACCTGCCCATATGTGTCATGTGGATTGTCAAAAATTCAATTCATTATGACTCTCATTTTGAAAAATCAGATTAGACACAAGGCTGTACAAAGAGTAAATTGGTGGTGCAGTGGTTAGAATGAAGTACTGCAGGCTATTTCTGCTGACTGCCGGCTGTCAGCAGTTCGAGTGTTACCGGCTCAAGGTTGACTCAAACTTACATCCTTCCGAGGTCAGTAAAATGAGGACCCAGTTTGTTGTGGACAATATGATGGCACTGTAAATTGCTTACAGAGGGCTGTAAACCACGGTGAAGCGGTATATAAGTCTAAGTGCTATTTTATAAAATGTAGGAGAATTTGAGGGGTGACTTCCAATTTGTTTTGGTCATTCTAGAAAACACCAGAAAAGAAGTTGAACAACATATTTCAGTACTAATGAACTGCACTTTATAAAAATTAAAATAAACTTGCAATGATTGCTTAATTATATTGTACATGTTAAAAAGTGAATGTTAAAAAAAGCTGCAAATGCTTTTGAATTCCTTTCTTATAAGTTCTGACAATTTGATTTCAAAGGAAGGCACACAATTATAAATAAATAAGCCCCCGATTCCCTTGTCATTCCCTTTTTTGACTTATTAACTAAAAAACCTTCAACATTTCCTATCAGATGTTTCAGCTGCCTGATAATTTGGGGTGCTTGCATATCTGTACTATTTCTAATTGTACAGTGGATAATGTGAAATCCAGAAGTGATTGCACCTCCAATTTATATAAAGGGATTGTCATATAACACAATCTGAAGAGAAACAAGAGTAAACATTGTCATAGTGGTGCTAAGATATACAGACAGCTAGTGTGAACCTGCACACAATTTGAGAATTATTGATCTCTGTGCTTCTTTACAGTATTTAGAACAGGGATGTCCAACCTTGGCAATTTTAAGATCTGTGGACTTTGTCTCCCAGAATTCCCCAGCCAGCCATAGAGTTGAAGGCCACCAGTCTTAAAGTTGCCAAGGTTAAACACCTCAATATAGAAAATTAGTATCACTTAAAAAAAACCCTCAGCAATAATTTCATTGTTGCTGTTATTATTACCAAAACTAATTAAATGTCACAATTTATTCAGGCACAGTTTTGTCTTTCCCAAACATGAGCTTCTCTTTCACACACATATCCTGCTCATTCCCCAATCCTCTTCTTCCCATGCCTGCTCACTCCTGATGAAATTAACTTCTGAATAATACTCCATATTGCATATAAGAACAGAAAGGGGAGGGAGAAAGGTTTCCCCACCCCCATTTCTTAATACAAGAGTGATTTTTATTATATTACTGAAGAAATAAGATTGCTCTTGCCATCTCAATAAATCACCCATGAAGCCGCTTTCTTCTTTCACCCCCTCCCCTAAATTAAATTTTTATTTAAATAAAAGTGTTATGTTTGTATTTGAACTGACAGCTAAATCTGATAATTAGAGTGCATGAAGTTAGCTTTGATTGGCATTGTAATTGGATTGTCATTGGGCTGAAAACCTATTATCTTTGGATCATGCCCCATGAAATCTCTTGAAGTAACTTTGCTGCCAGTCATTAAAGTCACCATCTTGGCTTACAAATGAGGTTTTGAAAGGCATTTTTTTTAAAAAAAAAAAACACCATTGGAAATATAATTTAAACTACTGCAATTGTACTACCATTCATTAAAAGTATATTAAAATTATGGTTCATTTTCTAAATATTTTCCATATTTTATTAAATTTCCTTTTTACTAATCTATCTCCAAAAACACATGTTACTCATTATCAACTGGGATGGAGTGGGGATTTGTCAATATGCTATTCATTAAAAAGTGCAAAATTCTTAGCTTTTCTTAATTAGGAATTTTTGTGTGTGTGAATGGAATGAAATAAAGTTAAAATAAAACAAAGTGAAATGGAAAAGTGAATCAAGTATTCCATACCAATAGATCTATTTCAACAATAGTACAACTTCTCTGCAATGAAAGAATTGGCTAAAACCAATTGCTTAAACTGGACATACGCTATTAAGTGTTTAATCATTCTTTTATACTTTTAAGAAGGCCTATTAGGCTACATTAGTACATTGTTTTAATGGAACAATTACAAATGCACGGCAGATCTTTTTATTACTTTAAAAACCTGAACTGAGGAATATGTAGAAAAAACAGCAGCAGGAGACAGGAAGAGAAACAGGAGTTAGCAAATGCTGATTCCCTTGCCAGGATATATATAAATATATATAAATCTGGCATGGATTTTAGGATTGCATTTGTGATCTACACTAGAGCAAATTTTGCTATAGTGTGGCCTGTTTTGGAGACATGATTAGATGGCTCCGTTGCTGAACTGGCTAGTCTTACCTCTCTTTGCTTAAGATTTTTATATCTGTTTTTTATAGTATATATTTTAATGTGATTTTTATATTAGTTGCTTTTATCTCTGGTGTCTTATATGCTTGTTGTAGGCCAGGGGTCTCCAGACTTGGCAACTTTAAGACTTGTGGACTTCAGCTTTGCTGGCTGAGGAATTCTGGGAGTTGAAGTCCATAAGTCTTAAAGTTGCCAAGTTTGGAGACCCCTGTTGTAGGCTATCCAGAGTTGTTTTTGGTGAGACGGGTAACTATACAAATTCGATTAATAAATCAATGAAAATCAGCAGCCCATATTGATGAAAAAATGCAGTGAAGAAATTAAGAAGAATTTGGCAGGAGGGGAGATCTC
Source organism: Pantherophis guttatus (assembly GCF_059756535.1). Classification (NCBI taxonomy): domain Eukaryota; kingdom Metazoa; phylum Chordata; class Lepidosauria; order Squamata; family Colubridae; genus Pantherophis; species Pantherophis guttatus. The sequence goes on from NC_142063.1 coordinate 314,851,944, forward strand.
TAAAAGGTCAAGATAGTGGCCAGGACCTTATGATTATAGCCCTGCTTCTTTTTTACATTCTTGTGTAAAAGCTGCCATCTTGAAACATACTCTGTTGCCCTTGGATAAATGCATATTGATCTCCTGCTAATTTTCCCTCTTGAGCAGTCTGCAGTGACCGCAAGTAGGAGCAACTGAAATAGCTTGTGGCAAAGTAGGCCTTTTAAAGGAATCATACCCTCCAACTATTTATCTTGACTATTCATCCCAGGCAAGCCATTTCTCCTCATATTTACCTTATGGAAATACTTTACCATTTAATTTTTCTTTTTGGCTTGGATAATAATTTATTTCTGAAGGACATCTCTTGGAGCCATATTAAATTTGACATTATGCAACTATTTTTATGTGGGCATTGCTTTTTTTGGAAAGGGTTATTTCCTTTAGATGTTATTTGGCGTGCATTTTTATTTAATGGCATTGATTTTAGTGGCTTTTAATACAGATCAACAGCTTTCAGTTTAGAAAACTATTGTTAAACTATTCTGTAAATTGTGTAAAGATACCAATCAATAGAGAGAGGCAAAGAAAGAATTGAGAAGAATCTTCCAGTCAGGCCAAAGCAGTGGTGGGTTTCAAAAACTTTTACTACCGGTTCTGTGGGTGTGGCTTGGTGGGCGTGGCTTGGTGGGTGTGGCAAGGGAAGGATACTGTAAAATCTCCATTCCCTCCCCACTCCAGGGGAAGGTTATTGCAAAATCCCCATTTCCTCCCGATCAGCTAGGACTTTGGAGGCAGAGAATAGATGGGGACAGGGCCAGACAGAATTTTTACTACCAGTTCTCTGAACTACTCAAAATTTCCGCTATCGGTTCTCCAGAACTGGTCAGAACCTGCTGAAACCCACCTCTGGGCCAAAGCCAGGTCAGTTCAGTATACTTTAGATTTATCAAGTGGCCAGCATGACATTTCAAGGAAACAGAGGTTTTTTTTGGGGGGGAAACCTTTCTCAATGTCTGCCTCCATAAATTTTTCTGAGGTGCTATCACTCTGAAAGTGCAGGTTTCATTAAGTGGATCAGTAATGGACAGACCTATCCCCTCATGAGAACTTATTTCAGTGGTGGGATTCAAATAATTTAACAACCGGTTCTCTGCCCTAATGCCCTAATAATAATGGGTAATGTGGCTTGGTGGTCATTTGACCATGTGGGCGTGGCCAACTCAACGTCACTCATGTCGATGGGTGCTTCGCCTTAGCTATTACAATGTAATAAGGGTTAACCAGAGAGGCAGTTTCTGTAAGCAGAGCAGTAAAGATTAGGCTAGAAACAACACCAGAATGCTTCCTTCCTGCCTTCCTTACAGGATTAGCCCTGTAAAGTGGAAAAAAACAAAATAAGATTTCTTCCAACAACCAGTTTTCCAAACTGCTGAGAAAGTTAATAACCGGTTCTCCGGAATAGGTGTGAACTGGCTGAATACCATCACTGACTTATTTCATTCAGTTATGAGACTTAAACCAAACTTCATGGAAGGAATGTTCTTCCCCTTTCATCCCATATCTATTGTATTAGCATTTTGGCCATACATTGGGAAATCAATTTATAGAAGATTTCTTGGGAAACAGGAGTAGCATAGAGATTGTTTAATTTGAACAATGCATGAAATATATGTTTTGCACTGCAGTGGCTCAAACTGTAAACGTTTATGCATGAGGATACGTACAGGTATAAAAATATGTATGTGCACTAATATGTATCTTCATTCTTTCACTTAATATTTATGTTTACTTTGCTTTGCTATGTTGGTACACTTCGTAATAAGCGACTTACTGCTTTTTAATACTGCGCAGCATTCTGTTTGACTGGCCTTTGACTTAATAAAGTATCTTAATATTTTCCATTCTTTTTTTCTCCTTAATTACGGCTGGAGGAACTCTAGCCTAAAAGCTTTCATTCTGAATTTAGCATAATATCACAGGGTTGGGAAGAAGGGGAAAAGTAAAGGAAGGGAGAGTGGAAAATAAAAATAGGAGAAAGAAATTGCTATATCCACTTGGGTATTAGGTTTACCTCATTTTCCAAACCATCACTCATATAATCACGCTAAGAGAGGAAGATTTTTACAACTGGGAATGTTTGAATGCAACCTGTGCTGGGTGCTGTCATATTCTTTGTTCCCTTTCTTATAAACTAGATAGGTGGCATTCATTTGTTTCCAAATAGAGCAAAGGTGAGTTACCCTGCCCCATAAAAACATGCAGCCTTTATAGCCATAAGAAACCGTGACCACTTTTTTCACTGGCCATCCAATCAGCACATTTATCTGACCTAAAAGAAAAGAATCCATAGTTTACTCCTCTTCCATATGGCAGGAAACTAAGCAGTATGGTTGCTGCCAATCAGTTAGCAGAGGATTGGTGGGGAATACATGGCTGTTTTTTTAATGTTAACAATAGGAGACCAGTAGTTGCTGTGAGATAAGAAGAGAAGGCAGGGAGGGAGAGAAAAAAGAATGAAGGTTGTGTGTATGTTTGTGTATAGTATATGTATAAGTAGAGACATATATAAGGGACGCGGTGGCTCAGTGGCTAACATGCTGAGCTTGTCGATCGAAAGACAAGCGTAGTGCCGTGTAACGAGGTGAGCTCCCGTTACTTGTCTTAGTTTCTGCCAACCTAGCAGTTCGAAAGCATGTAAAAAAGTGCAAGTAGAAAAATAGGGACCACCTTTGGTGGGAAGGTAACAGCGTTCCGTGCACCTTTGGCATTTAGTCATGCTGGCCACATAACCATGGAGACGTCTTCGGACAGCGCTGGCTCTTCGGCTTTGAAACGGAGATGAGCACCGCCCCCTAGAGTCAGGAACGACTAGCACACATGGGGAACCTTTACCTTTACCTTTAGAAGACATATACAGACATGTATGAAGATAGAACGTGTGTTTGCTTTCTGGCTGCCTGCTTTGAAGCTGAAGCTGAAACTGAAAATATTTCCCACTCATGAGATAGCATGTTATTTATCACTCGTAGATGATTTCTCGCTGTTGCTTAAACTCAAGACACAGAATAGGCAGTGGGGGGCAATAAGAGGAAGGGGGGAAAGTTTATGATCCTGTAGTGATGATCATATTACTGGGAAATCGTTATCTTGGTTTGCGCTTCATCAGAATTTCCTTTATTGGACGACCACACTTTTTCTCAAGTGACCATTAAACATTTTATAATAACCGTTAAGTAGAAAATGAATCTTTGCAAACATTCTGAAACTTTTTGTTAAGTCTCAGTAATGCAGCTGTTAAATATAAAAGAGATCATGAATATATTTCCAGTCCTGTTCTCTGATTGACCTGCTTATTTATTTTATTGGAAATTGATTTTCTTCCATGGATTTGAGATAGTTTATTCACAAATCCCAACATTTTCCGAAGTTCCAGTGCTGCTGAAGAATTCTCAGTAGTTCAGCATGTGGGGAAAAAATCACTTTCTTGGGGAGATATAATATATTTGAGGCAACAAGTTGGAACTTCAGGTTCCCCAGATGAGAATGAACTGCTGTCACTTGGAGTCATTTAGGTGCTCTGAAAGTTTGTGAGATTCTATATGGACTTACATATGATTTGGAACTTAGCTAGTCAGATTTCACACTTCTCTGAATATTGCGATACTATTCTAGGCAGTTTGTATATACAGTATATGTGTGTGTATATATACATATACTGTACATACACACACAGAGAGAGACAGACATATATATAAATCCACTTGGAATAGCATATTTCAGAAGTACATATGTGACCACATATTAACATACGTATGTAAGTGCTATTTTCAGATGAGTTCTTATAAAAGAAATTCACAGATTGATGTGGCTACGATATGAAAACAAATTCTGGGCCAGAATCTGTTTCTGAATTATCTGGAAAACAAAATGTCTCTCTAAAATAACCTTCTGTTTTTACTCTTATTCTGAGATTCCCTGAGGAATTCTTTTAATCTGTGTCTGTGTGCATGTTTCTTGGTTGGTTACAAAGCAGCAGAGAGTGTGCAATGTTTCTTTTCCAGTACACAATTTCCCATCATTCTGCATCCTTTCTGGGTACCAGGTTTCTTGGCCTGAAAAAGCTCTAGATGGAAAGCTCCTCATGATGTTGCCTCTGAGATGCTTTGAGGAGTGGGTAGGTGGGGGGTTCTGCCGACTATGGCAGAAATGTTTGCACAATGAAATCTATGGCCTTCACCCACACCTTTGGGCCATCTTTTAACTAAGAAAATACAAGCACACAAACACACAAGTTAACAAAGTGTAACTGAATGTCTTCCTTTAAAAAAAAAAGCAAGCAAGTGGGGGGGGGGTGTTACCCTTCAACTGAAAGAAAGTATTTGACAAAAATGCAGAATAAATTTTTGGCACATCATTAAAAACTCATGAATATTAAATGTACTGAAATAGACAAAATTAGTTCATCCTTCCCTAGTTCAGCAGAAGTTAGTCTTTGGAATAATGCAAATCCTTATCTCCTGTTGACTATGTTTCCATGTCCCTCTATTTTATTGTGAAGTTATTTCTGCAAATGAGGCTGAAATTGCTGGCCACAGGCTTGCATTTCATGGAACTGTATATGGAAGAAATCCCTGTGTCTGAAAACCAGAGCAAGATTGCGAGACGGGCCAGCAGGCTTCCCTGAAACATTTTGACTTATTGGCATTACAGATGGAAATATGATTGGCCAATCAAGCAAAAGCATTGAAACTAGCCTAGTAGTATCAGCTCAACATTTACAGAGCTGTTTTGAAAGACACAGCAAAAATTTGCAATGGGACTCTATTGCCGCTCCTTGCTATTTCCATCAGTTATAAGCAATTCATTGGCAATTCCCTTTAAAGTCATGCAGGCATTGAAACTCTTGTGCAGCTCTGCAAAAGTGACCTTTTAATGACGTTCCTCGCTATTAACTTTATTGTTAATCTTTAAATAATGACGTGGGAGGCGTGCTATTCTCCACTTGGTTTGTAAGTTCCCTTATCATCCTTAGGCATCTCAGGGGTAGTGGGAAAATCTCATAGTTACAGATATCCTTCAGTTTGAAATTAAAGTTTCATGTTCAATTGTAGACAGTGGTGCCACTGGGGTAGGGCTGTGGATCAGATATTATGGTTCACTCAGCAGGATGAACAGGCAGGGGGCAAACTGACTGCCAGGGCTGCTTTGCCAGTTGAGATACAGTGCATACTATCAACTAGAGTGATGGGGTGGGCAAGAGTGGACAACATACTCTTCAATCAGTTATCAAGCTACATAATGCCTTCTAGTAAACCGGGCCAGGGCTTTCAGTGAAGGGCTAGGGAAATTTAAGAACAGGAATAAATGCAGGAGGCTTCCACAAGTCTTTAATCCCATCAGGATTTCAAGTTACTTTGCCAGTACCTTTGTAATAATCTTCCCATCATAGTACCCTCTAGAGCAATATTTTTAAAAAAAATATGGCAACATTATGGTGAGTGCTGCCTGAGGAATTCTGGGAGCTGAAGTCCACAGATCTTAAAAGTTGCTAAATTTGAAAAACACAGCTCTGGCTAAACTGAGATTGTAACCCCAGATTTTCCACATTTTGCCATGCTGGCAGCATTTTGAAAGTTAGCATCTCAAGGCTTTAAGTTCCAGACCAGGAACAGATGCTGTATATTGTAAAGATATTCCCTTTTCATCTATGTCCTAGGTGGGGACATGATCTCATATCAAAAGATCCTCATCAAAGAGCCTTCTTGATCAATCTCTCCATTCAAGACAGCTCTGAATATGAAACTCTTTTCCAGAGATTCTCATGGCACACAAAATTAAAAGCATAAGTCTAAAGTATGGAATGGCAGTCCCATCATTTTCCTAGCACCAAGTTCAAGGTGAGCAAAGAGATGTTCTACCTGCAAAACTAAATTAACCTTGGTGGTAGGAGGTGCATACTTCCCTTCCCACCATCCTGCCTCATGCTGGCTAAAATAACCAACAGCCTGGAGGGGAAGATTCCTAAGAGCTTGTTTTTGAGTAATATTTATTCTATTTCTATTTATAATTTTTAGTTATTAAGTTACCTTTAATAGCGTAATTGTTAACAATTATTATTGTATAATTTTCATGAGTGGAAGGCTATGCATCCAGATACATGTTGTACTACATCTGTTGGGTTTACATGTCTTTCTCCCCCTTTACACATATGCGCCTATCTATTCATAATCATTATGCACATTCTCTCCTTCCCTTTCCTGAAAACATATACAAAATGATATGGACAGCAAATGCTAATGTTGTCTAAAGATGTGGATTGGGCAGTTTCTCAGAGGTTACAACTGTCTGGACCTTTGCTTTCAAAAGAATGCTCCCTTCTATCAGAGGCCTAGAAGATTATTCATTTTTGTCACAATGCATAGTTTTTATTATTTTTTCCTCATCATTATTTTTTTAAATAAATAGCTCAATGCAGTGAACATACCTAATACTCCTTCCTTCTCCCTTTTTCCCACAACAGCAACCCTCTGAGATTGGTTGGACTAAGTCAGAGTGACTGACCCAAGGTCATCCAGCCAGCTTTCATACCTAAAGTGGAACTTGAACTCCATCTTCTGGTTTCTGGCCTGGTGCCTTAACCACTTCTGCAAACAGTCAATAGCGTTAGCAGAGTGGGTTGTTGTTTTCTTGAGGGGGGAATTAAAGAAAAGGAAAAGGAAGCCTCCCTAATGTTTAATTTAAAAGACCATCATTCAGAACATTGACCCCTCCATCACTTCCCTTTCCAACTTTTTCAGTTCTTGCACTTCACACCTGACTTTCTGCCTACATGGTCAAATAAAACATAACATTGAGCAAGCCAATAGAATAGACATAAGTTTGGATGGACCCAACACATGTTTTCTCAAACTGATTTATAAATGCAGGAGACTGTCCAATTGTTGTGGTGTGCCTCTGCCTCATGAAACTAACTTTTTTGCTTCGTTCTTGTAAGTAGACTCTAGAAAAAGTGCAGAGAAGAGCAACCAGGATGATTAGGGGGCTAAAGACTAAAACGTATGAAGAACGATTGTAGGAACTGGACATGGCTAGTCTAGCGAAGAGGAGAACAAGGGGAGACATGATAGCAGTGTTCCAATATTTGAGGGGCTGCCACAGAGAGGAAGGGGTCAAGCTATTTTCTAAAGCACCTGTAGGCCAGATAATAATGGATGGAAACTGAACAAGGAGAGATTTAACCTGGAAATAAGGAGAAATTTTCTGATAGTAAGAACTATCAATCAATGGAACATCTTGCCTTCAGAAGTTGTGGGAGCTTCATCACTTGAGACTTTCAAGAAGAGATTGGACTGCCATTTGTCAAAAATGGTGTAGGATCTCCTGCTTGGGCGGGGAGTGTTGGACTAGAGGACCTACAAGGTCCCTTCCAACTCTTAATCTGTAAAAAAGTACTGACTCCATTCCCAGTGGATAGTGAGAGTTGTATGTAATCAACCCTCCACAGTGTTCAGGGGTTTTTCATTTATTTTATCTTAAGTATAGAGGTAACCTGATATTATCAACTAAATGATATGCAAAAGAACAGGGAACAATAATAACCAACACTGCTTGGGGGTAATAACACAATGAACTTTTCCTGAAGATCAATTTGGGTTGGGTTCTGACAATACTCTTATGTGTTCTCCACTTATTCTCATTTGTCCTTCACTCAGACAGCCTTGCCTTGCAAACTTTTATTCAATGCTGATTGCATTAAAGAAAGCAAAAAAATCCAACCTAAACCAAAATATCACTTTGTTTGCATGCTCTGGCATCATCATTATTCACCACAATCGGATGTCCATAAAACACATTAAAAACTATTTCCTTGAGCAAGGAAATGGGATGGGGAGAAACAGCTCTCTGCAGTATGTATCATTTGTATACTTGAATTGTAAAATGTAAATTGATATATAAGAAAATGCCCCATTAACTTTTTCATTAATGACAATAATACATTTTGTGCTGCCATTGGAGGAGGATCTGCACCAGCCAAGAGACTAGAAAGATGAGTGGCAAGTGGTTCTTTTGTGCAGGAGAAAAATGAAGGCTGTCAGACAACATATTTAGAGGGCAAAAAGAGAGATGATTGTCTTGTTTCTCTTGGTTATATTTCCTCATCAGATGCATCTCTGTGTTATGAGCCAAATGTGAACTTTCAAGCCTCTTGATTCAAATCTTTGTATTCTCCTTAGACCATATTCTCCCCAATCCATTCCAGCTAACCAATATTCACTCCAGTCCACGCTATCCACTCAGTATAAAAAATATGTCTGTATCTTTTCTTCTTTTTTAGTTCTGGCCCTGCTTACCTTTTATTGAGTAATTGAGTCCTTAATATGTAACTGAATTAAAGTGGTGGGTTTTTTTGCAAGAGGATATTATGATAGCCACATGCTTAAGTCAGTTTAAGATAGAGAAGCACAACCTCTACTTCTCAAAGCCTGACATGGTCCCATCAGAATCCTTCAAAATCTTTGCCAAATAAAAATGTTCATACGACAGAGATTGACAATTATGGGACATAATCATAAGGTGATATCATGCACTATAGCCTCAGCTGCTTGTCTCCTATGGGTAAAGTGTCTGGATATAAAGTTGGTTTAAGAAATCCCATTCCAGATTTAAATCTTTTTCTCCATTTTGCCCAGAATGATGGCCAGATATTTTTCTAGACCATGGTTAACATGACCATTGACTGTTGGATTCTCCTGATTTTTTTCTTCCCATCCATGCTAGGAAAGCAAACATTTGCTTATCGTTGTAAAAGGACTTTTTTTTTTAAAGGACTGACAAAAATGAAACAAAACACAGTTTTGCAGTTTTTCCTCCCATCTAGATTAGAAGGGAGAACTTCGAAGAACTTTTGTCAGTTACTTACTTTTAAAAGGGGGAAAAAAGGAAACTGAACCTATATAAAAAAAGAAAATTAAGCGGCAAGGATTTTTTTCTGTTGTTATTACTGAAGCTGGGAAGAAATTGACAATCAAAAGTCCAGCCTTTCATGGCAGGAAATCTGGAAGCCCAATATAAAAAGATGTTGAAGGGAAGAATGGGGACTGGGAGTGTGCTTATAACATCCAATTGGAATAGAGGTATTTGTATAAAAATGAAGCATACCAAGTGAATTGGAGTACTCTGGTTGTGCCAACTCTGGAAGGGAGGAGGGAAAGAACACTATTTTTGATGTGGAGCAAGAAAGTCTGGGAAGATTTTCTTCTCACTGCAGTAGTGGAGACTTGAAAGCAATGTTGTCCATTTCTGTTTTTTCAAAATGGCAGGTGGTCCAATTTTGCCTAGGACAAGTAGACGTATTGCATGCCACCCAGAGTCACTTCTTGTGAGATGGACAGCTATATAAATGTGACAATTACATAAATGAAGTGTGGATCAGTTCATTTAATTTTATTTTAATTAATTTCCCAGTTATATCAAATTTAGCTTTTCTGTAAACCTCATCCCTTTTATGAGGATGACTTTCAGCAGGGAGCTCAAATGATTGGAAAAAGATTTCATAGCCCTGATTGAAAATGTTTAGTAGTTGGTCTAAACTGGATGCTAGGAAATCTTCTCAGGCAGGACTTAAATTACTTTCTTAAATGAAAAATAATCTCGTAAAGCTCCTTCAACTCCAATCCATGCACCTTAACTCTTTTGGATCAGCAGGAACAATCCTTTTGCTTTCTCTTCAGCATTGTCAACAATGACCAGTCTATTCTAAAGAGGAAGGTACTGTGAATATATCAAAATAAAGGGATAATATAAAAATTCTCCTTACTCAGAATCAAGCCTGCCAGATTGACTCGGATTTTACTTTTTTCTCTGAATTTTAGATTCTTTTTTTAAATGGCTTAATCTCAGGAAACCTGAAAGCTAATGTACTATACTGCTTGATATGTTGGACTATGAACGGAAAGGACCAACTTCAAATCCAGTGGTTATGCTCATACAACATGATTAACTTGGTCAGGTAAAAAACACAGCAGATCTATTCGCATGGTGTCCTAAGACTGGTTAGCACAAACAATTATAAGATTTGGAGGCTTAGTGTACTGTGAAAACTCATCTCACTTGGTTAATCCATGACTTAGAATATTGGTTAATGTAGTAACCAGACGGTTTATAATGCCTGAATGCAACCTGTCAGCCAGAAACTACGGTAACTCTCAGTCCAAAACTGATGGAGGAAGTGATATATATGCTGGCCTCCTTGAACTCCTGAAAAAATAAGGTTCAAACAGTGGTGGGATTCAAATAATTTAAAAACCGGTTCTCTGCCCTAATGATTGGCTGGGTGGACATGGACATGGTAGGCATGGCCAGGGGGTGTGACAGGCAGCACTTGGCCTCTTGCTCCCCCTGGAAGCAAAAATGGGCTGTGGGGGGTACGCCACCCCCTGTGCCCTGTTTTGGGCCTAATAGGCCACTCTGCATCCTCCTGGAAGCAAAAACAGGCCATGGGGGGCTATGCCGCCTCCCACCCCCTGCTTTGGGCCTAGTAGGCCTCCCTGCAGCCTCCTGGGAGCAAAAATGGGCTGCAGTGGGGAGTGTGCCGCACCCCCATGCCCCATTTTGGGCCTAGTAGGCCTCCCTGCACTTACCTGGGAGCCAAAATGGGGCACATGGTGACTTCTGGAAGAGGTGGGGAGGGGAAGGGTGGGGCCAGCTAGAAATTTAACGACTGGTTCAGCCTAAGTGGTACAAACCGGTTGAATCCCACCACTGGGTTCAAATGTAACACATAGAAAAAGGACGATTTTAGCATTTCTTATTTAGAATCATAGAATCACAGGGCTGGAAGGAACCTTGGTGGTCTTCTACTCTAAGCCCCTTCCCAAGACAGGAGTCCTTATTCCATCCCAGACAAATGGTCTTAACATAACTACCAGTTATGATGCTTGCATGGTTAAGAGGCAGATTACTGATGGCTGGGAGCAACAGTGGGTATATGCACTGATCTTTATCTCCAGTTGACTACTGTAGGAAACTGAGTGCTGGATTAGACAGACCATTGCCTGATCCAGCCGGACTCTTCCTGAATGGTTCTGTGAGAGTAGATCTTCTTCCCAGGCATTCAACAAAAAAGACATCACCCCACGACTGAAATATAACTGTTTGCTATTGGATGTAATATACAGCTGCTCTGCCAAATCACTTGGATTTATGTGCATCCCTTCAATTTGGGAACACAGCAAGTGCCTTAAAATTCAATTCAGTAAACCACATTGTGTCTTGCAAGACGGCTAGAGCTGCTCTATCCATCCTCTTCCTGGGAATGAAGGCATTCCGTTGCTAGATGACAATTGCTGTATCACATGCCAATTGATTAAAACTGAGATTAATAATTTGCCCATAACTGATACATCATGCTCCGAGAGATAAAAGAGCATCTGATATTAAACATGCACAAGGGGTGGGGGGGGGAAGAGGGAGCTGTGAGGAAGCTGCCTTCAGTAAATTGCATAGAAAAATTACACAGTACATTTAAATTACCATTTGCTTAGCAACATGCCCTTGCTGACATTTCAGTGAGGCTATAAAATGATCGATTTACTTTAATTTTCTACTGAATCGCATATATGTGTGTGTGTGTGTATGTGTGTGTGTGTCCCTGTGCATGTATATATGCATGCATGCGTGCACTCACACACACACAGACACAGATACACAGCTGTCAGTAACCATCCCTCCCTTCCCCGTGGCATGCTGATTCACTCTGTATATTAAATTTGCTGGCAAGGAGCAAGGCGTTAACAAAAAGTAACAGATAATGTGAACATTTCATGCATAATCTGTAATATGAGATATGTATTAATAGGGAAATTATGATGCATTCAATTATTCTGAAATGCCTTCCAGAGATGTTTTGATTTGGCTGCACACTGATAGCAGAAGCACAGCAGGGAACATGGAGAGTGATGAATAACCTAATCTGGTAATCTTGAAATGGGCACTGTTCACAGTTAGCCTGAAACAGGCCAGGGTGGAAGCAGCTATGCTTTGCAGATACAGCATGGTTTAAAAGAAAGAGAAAAAAAGACCCTCAAGTCTCTTGACAATAGGCATGCTGCTAATTAATAATACACTGACACCTCTGATTCGGCAAGTGATGATTCTTATTGAAAAGGGGAGGCATGCTTTCTCACTGCAGGAGACAAAGCAAAATAATTTCCAAGCAGGCCACTCTTTCCAGTGCATTATCACCAGATTCTGGGTCTACCAGTAGTGCTCTGGGCTGGTGTTGTTGAGGTGTTTTGAGATACCTCCTTTTCCCTGCCTTCAGTAAAACTGCTTAAGATGCTAAGCCTTCTCGGTGTAAAGAGATTCTTTTTTTAGTTACTTGCTCGCATATGGAGATGTTATTCACTCACACATTTATTTATTTAATTTTTAAAAATTAATACAGCTACCCATCTTAAACAACTCTGGGTGGCTCACAACCACAGTGAAACTAGTAACTATAAAACAACCATAAAACCATAAAACAATCAAATAAAAACTCAAACCCTGCTGCCTTAATCATCCCCTTGGGATACTCCCACAACAAGCTCCAATTGTGCTCATTTTGTGTTTTCTGTTCTGTTCTGTTCTCTTCTATCCTATCCTATTCCAGCATCTCAGGAAAAAGCCTGGTAGCTTTATAGCTAAAAAAAGAGGGGACCTGTTGAATTGCCAGGGATGGGTGCTCCATAAGGCACTCTTCTGAGGCCCAAGTAGGTGGACGGATTTCAGAGAAGGAGTCTGGAGCATGTCTACTCTATCTGATCTAGTGACATATCCCTTGTACATCAGATGAGGATGGTCACCCCAATAGGAGTTAGTTTCAGAGGGTGGTGTGTATCCCCCCACAAAAGAGCCTAATACTTCCGATATCAACTCATTCTAAAAAAGATCATACATCATACATCCTAATGAGAAACATACAACACCATACATTCTAACAAGAATCTCAGTGCCTTCTGATATCACAAACTCCATGTGCTGTCTTGTTTTCCTTGGATGTATTTGCTGGATCTATTTTAGTCCAGCCATGATCCAAATAGACTATTTAGAGAACTATTAACTCTTCTTCCTCTTTAGTGTGGATCAAAATAAAGGAAAAAGGAGTCAACAGTTAACATTACAGTGCTAATATTAAAATGGACACATTACTGATAAAGAACTACAAACAAAGTCCTAATGTGCTGAGAAGAGAGAGAGATGGGTTTTGTTTATTAATTTACGTTATTGCATAAAACATTGATGACAATTGCTGATCAATTGATAAATTGCAGGGTAAGGTTTGCACATGCAATTTGGCAACAAGACAAAATGGCGCAGCTTTTCCTCAACATAAGGAAAGGAGGTGAATTTTTATTAGGTGACAGGAATGGGAAATAAATTAACTTGCAGGCTGTGTAGTGGATTGACCCCAAGAGGAACAGAAGATCAAGCAAATCTGTCAGAAAGATAAAACCACTGGGTTCCCTAAGATTACCTTTGTACTTAGGAATTGAGGGTTAAATATTAAACCTGGAGAGATACTGTATATCAGACCCTTTGTTGCTCCTCATCTGGCTGTGGCACTTTTTTGTTATGGTAACCTTGCAATAATCCCCATAGCAAAGTTTGCTTTATGTGGTCTCTGGCATCATTTTGATAGTAAGTCTTTTAATGGACATTTGCAGATCTGCTCTCTTCCTGCTGTTTCTTTTCTCGTCTTTGAGATTGTAACTGTTTCTCGGATACGTTATTATAGTTTTCAATTACACCAAATATGAAATAGATAGCCTGTGTGTGAAAGCATCCTCTAGTTATAATGCTATGATTTATCAAAATCTCAGTTTATTAACATCTGTATACTGCTATCCAATATATGAAAGTTCTTCAATCCTTTTGGGCTTGTGGGCAAATTTTCAATTTTGAGAACATGTTATGGACACTGGTAAAATGACTGTTGGGAATATAATCAACCTTTTCTCATAGAATTCTCCCCAATTCTCCTGCTTCCCTTATCCTTTTTCCAGGCAGGGGGTCACACTTCCAAACAAAGCACTCAGTTGCATCCACCATTCTTTTTTCTCTTTTATTTTTCTTTTTTTCAGGAAAGCTTATATAGCTCATTTGGAACTAAAGGCATTTTGGGAACTAAAAAACGATGCCAGAGACTGGTGCTTTACTTTGCAGCCTGACAGCTTCTCAATTTTTAATTAAAAGATTAATTTTATTTTAATTTAATCAGGTGGAGAAGGGAGCCTGACCAGAACAAAAGAAGTTGGCTGTTAGCCCTTCTATATAATGTGAAATTTACTTCTGAGTAAACATGCATGAGTTTAGTTGTTAATTCTACATTGTGTGAACTTTCCATTTCAGTACCTTCTCTTAACTGGTCTCTGTCCAATTGTGAGATGTTCACCCCTATTCTCTTCTTTTTCCCCAACTGATGTAACTAGTGAGTATTAGAATTTTAAAACTATTATTGAGAACATTAATGCATTTGTCTTATCTTCAATGATGGTCTTTAGAATAACAGATGTATGCTTCAGATGTTTTAAGGTGATGCTTTTCAGAATTGCTGCCATTTTAGCATTGAAAGACAGGAAAAGAAGGCAGGTGCCTTTGTTTAACTGGGCAATTTTGTTTTGTGCAGGGCTATCAACTGATTAAGAATGTCTGAGCAATTCATTATCTGATTTTTATAGTGATTAATCAATGAAACTTGCATTTTATCAAAGTATATTAAGAGGAAGGAAAAGAAATTCCATTTATTTTGTGGAGAAAATAATAGTTTAAAAAATCATTTTCTAATAAAGCAATAACAAAAAATGAGACATAATTCATGTAAAGCTCAGTGTAAGGGGACAACATTCTATTTTATTAGCAAGTAAAGTGTCAAATGCATTAAATCATTTACTGCATTCTGCAGCCCTGGTCACTTGTGCTTCTACTTATATGTCTATCTGTCTATGTGCATATGTACATAACCACCCACACCCCCAATATACATACATATACACAGAAACATATGGATAAATTGTTGTTCAATTTGGCAAGGTTTGACAGATTGGCTTGGGACAGGAGTAGCTCTGGCATAGTTTGCTCACTATTATGCCACAGCAATTTACATATGGATTGCCCTTTGTCTGGTATTTAGAAGTGTGAGTTCAAGGTACTGCAGGCAACTGACTGACAGGAGTACATTAATAAGAATATTTGATTGTCATTATAATGTCTTATCTAGCTATCAGTTTATTTTTACTCATTAGACTCATTATGATGTATACTGTATATGTCTACACATGGACCAAGATTTTTGAAATACTGATTCCTCCCCCCCCTATAAATCTGTTGGTTTTAAGATCTTCAGAACAGGGGTGTCTTCAGGGTGGCCAAAGTTCAAGATGGTGGCCAGAGTTGTGCAATCAAACTCCCAGCCCACTTTTAACATTGTTTTTTTGAGACCCATTCGTTTTGTGGGTACTCCTGCTTTGGTGGTGCAGTGTTAGAATGTAGTTTTGCAGGTTAAATCTACTGACTGCCAGCAATTCGATTCTCATTGGCTCAAGGTTGACTCAGCCTTCCATCCTTTCAAGGTCAGTAAAATGAGGACCCAGATTGTTGAGGGCAATATGCTGACTTTGTAAACTGCTTAGAGAGGGCTGTAAAGCACTGTGAAATGGTATATAAGTCTAAGTGCGATTGCTATTGCTTGAGAGGAAGTCTTTCTTAATATTCTATTGCTAGCGGAGTCCCATTTGATGGTAAAGTTTTGGTGACTGCTCTCAAGAGGCAAATCACAATTTTATGTCATTCCACCACTGGACAACAGTGGAAGATATTATCCTTTAAGCTGGGTGAGATTTAATTGAAGTAGATTGCATCTGGTAGTGAGTGTCAACTGCTACTGAAATTCTTTTATTCTATATATTTTTATGATTTATGAGAATAGTCACGTTATATTGCATCTTGCAGCTAGTTCACTTGAGCATTATTAGTGGAAAAGAGGCACAGCCATTTAATAGATAAATATCTTAAAATGAAATATCCTTTTTGTCTTCTGATGGGTCACATAACAGCATAGAAGTATGTAAGAAACATCTGCAAAAAAGTATGTTGCTATTTGGGCAGGATATATTTCTTGGAACAGTGGTGCTTAATGAAGGGAGGCGATTGGATCAAAAGCTTTCATCTAATGGGAAACACCTGAGGGCTCCTGGGCTACCATTTTCCTATCCCCCTAAAGCAGCAATGGGGACATTTTTAATTGCTTAATTGTTTAATTGCTGAGACTATATTCACGTTTTTCCCAACTACCATGTTTCCCCCAAAATAAGACCCTGTCTTATATTTTTTTGAACCCCGAAATAAGCTCCTGGCCTTATTTTCGGGGAAGTTTTATTATTTTGGGGCATGTGGAGCAAGATGGGGCTCCTCTTGCCGTCTTACCTGATTTCCAGCTCTGTCACCCTAACCAGAGAAAATGGCGGGGACTGGTTGTGAATGCATTTAAATATTTTCAGGGAGGGCTTATTTTAGCGCATGCACTCAAAAGCCCAATTGGGCTTATTATCAGGGGATGTCTTATTTTCAGGGAAACAGGGTAAGAATGCAGCATTCTTTTCTCCCACAGTCCTTACTATAAGATTCTGGGTGGTTTACAGTATATAATACTGGTACAACATAATAAAAGCCAAATATACAATAGAACGAACTGTGCAGAATACACAAACCCCAAAAATGCCCACCTAGGTCACCAGGTGAATACATGAAATGGTTTGATAGCCTTGCAGTAAGCCAACAAGCCAACATGGTTGGGCAGGGGTGTCAAACTGGTGGGCCAGATGCGTCACCCATAGGCCACACCCACCCCAGCCCCACGAATGGGAAAAATGTCCCAAAACATCACATGATGGCAACGTGACACAGCGAGTTTGACATCTGAGGTTGGGCCTTTAAGAAGTGCCTCTCTCAATGATCTCATAGGACAAGAATCACTCAGATAAGGCAGTGCAAACAATATGTTGATTCTTATGTGCAAGTGGTTAGTAGTTATGTAAAGGCTAGAAAAACATTAAAATTAACATTTGAAAGAATCAAAAGAAGTCCAGAACCCAAGATTTTAAATGAAGCAAAAGATGAAGAAATGCTGTTACTGCCTGTGAAATCTCATTCTGAATTTTAGCAATGTGAGATGATAAGAGGATTTCAGGTTTTAGGTAACCTGTGGGCTATATATTGCCTCCCCCTTCCCTCTTAGGGCAGAGCCATAGTTGAAAACTTGAGTACATGATATAGATCTGATGAACTCTAGTAAATGGGATGAGATTATAGATGATACAAAAGACCTCTACTGGATATGTTACAAGTCAGAATGGGCAATGCAGAACTAGATGGACAAAATATCTAAGCTGGCACAGAGTAGTTAGGGCAGAGTTCCCCAACCTTTCCAACTTTACGGACCTGTGGGTGGATGGGCAGGGGTGGAGAGCGGATGGTTCTGTGTGAGTGGCAAATGGAACACACAAGCAAGGGCTTGCCCACTGCTTGCGCAAGTGGGGATGCACTTGCTCATTTGCCCGCCACTTCCATGGCATGGTTCCAAATAGGTCAAGGCCTGGTAGTGTGCCGCGGCCCGGGAGTTGGGGACCTCTGATTTAAAGTGATCCCCTGAAATTCTGAGATGGGTCCAATTGGTGTTGAGCCTCATATGGCCACCCTCAAGATGTTGAGAGCAAATTTTAACCTGCCATTCAATAATCAATTATATTTTGTTATTGAAAAAGCATCTGAATTTCACTCCGAGGGCGGGGGGGTGGGGGGAGAAAAACAAAAATGTTGCCAGTTTAATGTGAGGGCTGAGCTATGCTTGACATGGCAGCAAAATCTGCTTAATAGCTCTTGATGAGTGGAAAGATCCATTCTTCTGGCCCCCATTCCTGGTTTGATCAGTTCCTGATGGACTCTGGGTTACAAAACTGGTAGACACGGTTGCCTTTTGCTGGAGAGTTTCCTCAGAGGCTCCATGTAGATAGTTTCCCTCATGGCATCATTGCGAAGAGCAGTTTTTGCAAAGGCATGTCATCCCCACCCCACCCCCACCCCGCCTTTGAAGAAACTTTCCAGTGGGTCGATTTTCAGCTGATTCCAGTCTCTTCAAATTGTACAATTGCTCTGAAGATAAATAAAAAATTCATCTGGGTGCCGCTGGAGAGTGTAACAGCATGTCTCCGGCACTGCTTGAGTCTTATCTGATTTGGATTTGTATACCTCATGGGGAATGGCAAAATATTACAACAGACGGCATGATATTTCTGAAGAATATAGTGGGCTTTATTAGCGCTGATTTTACTCCCAGACTGATGGCTTTTTCCATGTTTTCCCCCCACCCTCTTCTTATTAATCCATGCTACTGTATGTAAATGTTATTCCTCTCGCTTTCCATAAGGGAGGAAACCAGCGATTTGTAATAAATGCTTATGAGCGCCTGAGGCTGCACTTAAACTTTAAAACATCTATTATTAAGTTTCCAAAAAGAGAAAGAGAGCGAGAGAAAGAGAGAGAGAAAGAAACAAAGAAAAAAGAGATGCATCACCCCCTCCATCATAATGACCAAATATGACTTTGGAGGGATTTTAAATGGCATTTGGTTGTTCTGCATGAAAATGTGTGCTCTCTCTCTCTCTCTCTCTCTCTCTCTCTCTCTCTCTCTCTCTCTCTCTCTCTCTCTCTCTCTCTCTCACTCGGTGTATATGACTACACACACACACACACACACATACGGAGCATATATATGAGGTGCAGAATCGTGAACAATGCTATTTGAACAGCTGTAATCTGATTCTAAAAGTGTTTTCTTTTTAATATTTTGTGTCACGATGCTTTATGGTCAGGGATGAGATAAAGGGAAAATGTTTTGCCACGGTTGGTGGCATGATGGATTATTGACACTGGTCAATTGATTTGAAGTCACAATGTGTACGGTTTCAAATAACAGAAGGAAGCTTCTTTTTTAAAAAAAACTTTACCAATTTGGCTCTTTATAAAGCTTTCGGGGGTTTTGACAGTTGGCAGTCCAAGGTGCTTGGCGCTCATAATTATTTTATTAATGTGACAAGAAGCCCTACAGATTTCCTGCATAGCCAAGATATATTTGTCCCAGAAATAATTAAAACTGCCAGCCTACAGCTACAAGGCAGCAGCAAACACTTCCGACAAATCAATGCTGAGAAATGCATCCCTTGTACAGGAGCCAAAAATTTGCTTCTCTATGAGTTCAGTATTCTTCTAAATTGCTTGTGTTACACAGAGTAATCGACAATCCTTATTGAACTGCTCGAAGGGCTGTGGGGAGAGACTCATTTTGCCGATGCTTTCCAAACTGATTTATCTGTTGTGCCATATGTTGGAAACAGTATTTACATCTTTGATTACCAAAATGTAGCCGTTTTGCTATAGCACCCACCCCCCCTTGATCGGCAGCTTCCCTTTCAATGTGAAAGTTTTCCTATTTTTCTTCCAACTTCCACCCTCCCTTCCTCTCCTTGTTTAAGGGTTAAAATGCAGACATTTCCACATTCATGAATCATTCACGGTACAATTTGAGCAAAGAACTGGGCAACAATGCTGGAATATGGTTTCTGAGTAGCTGTGTGCTAATAAATGCAAACAGGAAAGGGAGAATAGAAGAATGAAGATAAGTATACAGAAAGCGCCAAATGTTTGACAAAGTGTCACAAAGGATTGTATTTGTATGTAGTACCATGGGCAGGACATAATGATTAGTGTGCCGCAAGTCGTTTACCAGCAGTACTTCAAGCTCATTCTGATAACGCAGCAGTTCATAGCTTTGAATATTGTATATGTACTTTGAACATATCTGTGACTGCCTGCACTGTCATTTGCTTGAAAAATGAGGCATCGATGAATGACAATACTGTTCTATTTTTTCTTCTTTAAAGAAGACGACGTCTCCAAATAATTATTATCATGCTAATAACATTTGTATCCTTTTGTGTATAATTAAGATCTGCCCGTCTGAGCATGAAATGGGGTTGAAATCTTGTGGAAAAAAAAAAGACTACAACCTATTTAGTAAATCAGTTCTTTTGAATTTTTCTATGTTCAGAATCATCCTAAGAGATGCAGCCATTCTGAATCTCATAATTGTGACTTACTAACCTTATAGGAACAATTCATTTGTTTTTTCAAGTTAACCTAGGCGTGATTTCCTTTTTTTTTTAATGTGCCATTTAACTCTTCAGTTGCTCTGTTAAAATTCGATGGCATGCTTAGCAGTGACTATTACATAATAAGTGTTTTTAATTAATCTGTTCCATTATTTTTGTTTTAAATCCTACACAGGATCTATTTAAGATCTATCCTATCTAAGAGTTTTGATAAGGCTGTTTATTAGTACTCCTATTAGTCCTCTCCTTCTCATATGCCAGTTCTTTTCTTCGTAAGCATATCTCAGGAATCACATTTCTCATTCATAGCTAATTTAGAATTGAATCCATGTGTGATTATTTCTTTCATTCCCCCCCCAAAGGCATTGTCTTCACATTCTTTTGCAAGGATGGATCCACGTTATTATTGGCAGGTAGTTATACTCACTGCTTGAACATCAAATGTGCAAGTGGGGGAATGTGTCCATTTGCATGATGTGATTTATAACGTTATTGGGAAACTCCTCGACATATCAATTACAGACAAACACAGAGACACACACACACAAAACTACTTGTGAGCAAATCAAGCAATACCACCTGGAAATAAAATGTCTAAAAGTAGGAAGATATAAGAAATTACTGGTAGCATATTGTATGTTTTGTCACTGCCATTTGGCTCTGGTATATGCCTAGTGCTCATTATTGCAGTTTCAGAATTGCAAAGTGGAGGATTTTTAAAGAAAGGTTGCACTTTAGATTTTCCTACTGCTTATTTATTGACACATACATATGCAGAAGCATGTTTGCCCATCTGCAAAATAATGAATGAAAAATATGCTCCTGAAAAAACAAAGATCAAAGAGTGGCTACGCTATTGGATTTAAGACTAGACAGACCTGATTCAAGTCCATCTTCAGCCATGGAAACTATACATCGATCTCCTCGCTCTCCCTCAGCTCAATTTACCTACCTTACAGGGTTGATGTTGGGAGGAAAAGTTGGAACACTGATTGCTCAGTATACCACCTTGCACTTTTGAAGGAAGATATTTATTTAACCAACTAATCAACATATTTGAAATCATCTCAAATCTTAGCTGGTTCCTGGATAGGAGGAATTCCTTTATAGTTAGCACTAGAGTCTCAGCTGCTTTAAAAGTTATCCATAGCTATTATAGCATTCGGGGTTCTGAAACATAAAAGGTAGAGCTCCGGTTCAAATCCAGGTTCAGTACAAAGGGGAGAAATATATATGATATGAGCAAACCTTGTTAATCTCTGTTTTTAGAGAGTAGGAAGGCATGAGTGACACCTGCAGAAGAATCAGAATGGGCATAAATTCAAAAGAGTAGCATGAAATATAAGAATGAATTCTAGCACAAATTCCTCTGGTAGTTAAAATGGATTTTCTTGCCTTCAGAAGTTGTGGGTGCTCTATCACTGGAGGTTTTAAAAATGAGATTGGATAATCATTTGTCGAGAATGGTATAGGGCAGACAGGTGAACCTTTTTGGCACCAAGTGCAAAAACTAGACCAAAAATGAGACCGTGCATGTGTGTGTGCAGGGGAGCATCGGAAACCGGAAGAGCAGTTCCCTGGCATGCATGCATGTGCCGGGAAGCTGAGCTTTCAGTTTCCGGTGTGCACATGCGCCCCGGTCACCTGGTCTTCCGGTTTCTGGCATGCATGCATGAAGACCAGCTGGCTGGTGTGCAGGCGTATACCGGAAAGCTCAGCTTCCCGGCACGTGCATGCGTGTCAGGGAGCTGCTCTTCCGGTTTCCGATGCTCCTGTGTGCGCAAAGATCAGCTGGCTGGCAGGCATGTGCATGCCGGAATCCGGAAAAGCAATGGGCGATGGCTGGCATGCCCAGAGAGATGGCTCTGTGTGCCACTTCTGGCATGCGTGCCATAGGTTCGCCATCACGGGTATAGGGTTTCCTGCTTGAGCAGAGGATTGGACTAGAAGACCTCCAAGGACCCTTCCAACTCCGTTCTTTTGTTATTTTGGCTCACTTCAGATTTTTCAATGGGATGTTTCTAACAAATAAAAGTCCACAAGAATGGGATTTTACTTGTCCAAAACACACGCGCACACACACAGAGCACCATGAAAACAAAACTACCAACAAGCACCCCTTTCTAAAATGAAAGTAAAGGTACAGTTCCCTTCAGTTCATGCATAACTTCTGATGGTTTCAGGTACTTATCAATCACATACTTGCTTTGTTCCTGTTTTTTCCCCCAACTTCTCAGTCAAGCTCATAACCCTGATGCCCAGTGGTGGGATTCAAATAATTTAACAACTGATTCTCTGCCCTAATGATTTCTTCCAACAAGCAGTTCACCAAACTGCTCAGAAAGTTAACAACTGGTTCTCCCAAAGTGGTGCAAAATGGCTGAATCCCACCACTGCTGATACCCCTTAGCAAGATATTTACATCCAAATATTAATCAGGCCTAACCCTGCTTGGTTGTGTGGGGAGCAGAGGGGACCCTACAACATCTTATGTAGAAAAGTCATAGGTGTGTGTGTGTGTGTGTGTGTGTGTCTAAAAATCAAAGGACACTTGCATTTTAAAAAGAATTCTTGTATATTAGCAATTACGTTTCTGCTTTCAAATTGGAGCTGCACAAATACAAATGACCACTAGATGGCAGCAAAGAGATACAGTAAACCCCAAATGTGCAATCTGGATTTTTTTTTACAATATAATCCAGGTATGTCCCTTTAAATCTTGAATGTTGCCTCATTATGGTGGGAAGACAGGTATTCCTGAGAGTGATAAGCTGGGAGGGTATATAGTGTTGGGCAGTAAAGATACAGGAAGATGCTGCAGGTGGGTGATCACTTTAGTGCAACAGCAAAAGCATTGGTTCATACTATGCAGGAGAAGACAATGGTAAACTGCTCCTGTATTTTATATTAAAAAAACCCCATATAGATAAACAATGAAAAATAATTAATGATAGAGTTTTGGATAATGGCCCTTCAGATTAGATGGCACTAAACAAGCTACTCAAAAGCTAAGGGTCTTTCAAAATATAGTACTGGGAAAGAGGGGAGGGAAGGGCCAGCATAAAATGGAAAAACCTAATTACAAAAATGATGAAAGACCTATTGGAAGATCTGGGGATACATCAACCTGCAGAATTTTAGTTGATGTGGTTGCTTAGCACTGACATCTTCTTGACGCTACCTAATTGATCAATCAGCCAGATAGCAATAGCACTTAGACTTATATACAGCTTCACAGTACTTTACAGCCCTCTCTAAGCAGTTTACAGGGTCAGCACATTGCCCCCAACAATCTGGGTCCTCATTTTACCGACCTTGGAAGGATGGAAGGCTGAATCAACCTTGAGCCTGGTGAGATTCGATCTGCCAGATTGCAGGCAGCCAACAGTCAGCAGAAGTAGCCTGCAGTACTACATTCTAACCAATGTGCCACCACAGCTCTTAGATATGGCCTTAGTTATATCAGTAAGAGGAAAATAGATAAAAGGCCTCTTATATAACAAGATAAGCCTTCAAAGTTCTGGGCAACGCTTGCGTGTAATCCCTCCCACAAACAAACATATAAAAATACTTAGCCACATAACTGAAAAAGACATACCTATATCGATGCAGATGTTTTCACATCATCAGGTTAAGGTGGTTCTCTTCTCCCAGCCGTTTTTATAACTAGGTGTTTTTGTTGGCTTTATTTCAAATGCATGTACCACAAAGGGATAACATATACATTTTTATTTTGAGATTTATGAATGTGATTTTACATTTTTATTGTTTTTCTATTGTTTTAAATGTTTTAAAAGGCTTTGCAATTATGGTCGTTACTGGATGGATTAAAATGTAACGAATATATATACATCTTGACTTTCTTTTCTTCCTTTGGTGACAAGCATCATCAACAACAGCAGTGTCATATTATGAAAATCAGATGAGAAGGACTCTTTAACTGGGAAGTATTCAGGGGAAATTAACAGCCAGTAGCCAGCTTGTGTGCCCTCTGGATAGAAAGGTGAGATATAAATCAAAGGAAGGAAGGAATGAAGAAAAATATCAACATCATATGAGCCTTGCTAAGCTGTTTGATAACTTGACCCTGATCAAAAGAGCCTCATTCTTTGTCACCAGAATAACAAATCAAATGGCAGCACCATGGAAGTGAGAGGGGTTGGTGGGTGGTTGAGTTGGGGTTGGTGGCACTCAGAAATTCTTGATTTAAAAAAAAAATGAAGACAGAATTAACAGGAAGGATTGTTGCAACCTCCTCTTCGGAAGCTCCATGAAATTTTGTGGTTCTCATTCCAATCTGGCAATGCACCTATCTATTCTTAAACTCTTTAAATTAGAAGCAAGGATGGCAGAGTGACTAGAATTGTTTCAATCCATTAATACCAACAATACAATTATTTGAATCATAATTATCTTCCTCTGGTAGATGGCAACTACAGTGCTACAGTTGAAGCCCTACCTCTTTTGTATACCTGCCGAAAGTGCGTGTGTATGGAACATGCACAAAAGAGGCAGATCTTCGATTGTATTGCCACGCCCACCATCTTTTGGATTTTGATTCTGTCTCTGGGGATGCCATGATACTATTCTCCCTGTACATTTGAAGATAACAACCAATCTTAGTCCAGATTTTGTTGTTGTTTTTAGTTACATATAGTGCTTTCCTTTTTAAAATGATCTCTATTTTACTTTCACATTTATTTATATTTGCATGGTTTGTTATATCACAGTAATTTAAGATTTAGTGCTCTCTTATATAACATTCTGAGAACTTCCAGCTGTATGTAACATGAACAACACAACACAACACTTGGGAAGAATGAACTGATAATCTTCCTTCCTTCCTTCCTTCCTTCCTTCCTTCCTTCCTTCCTTCCTTCCTTCCTTCCTTCCTTCCTTCCTTCCTTCCTTCCTTCCTTCCTTCCTTCCTTCTCTTATAGAAGGATCTTGAAGACAAACAATCCATCCTTGTTCTAATGTATTGTAATCATTACTACAACTACTGAACAAGGATAGATTTCTAGAAGTAAAATCCATTATTTCCAGTGAAACTGGGCTGTTTTCTAAGAATGATTATAGTTGTTGACATGTATCCTAATTACATATATCATAATTAGAAGATCAGAAGAACAATTTGGTCTTGACTTAGTGCATCAATGATACAGTTGTCAAGTCTATGACCTGGATCTTTGGTGCCACCACAAAAAGTCCATTTCACCAGTGGTCACCTGCTTAATTAAGGCTGACAAGGTCCTGAAGAGGAGCTCCTGAAGAACCTGAAGAACAGAATTTACCTGAAAACTGGCCATTTCTCCCTCCCTTCCGCTGTGTCTGAGATTTGTGACTGAGCTTTGCATAATGCTCTCCTGTCCTTTGCAGTTCTTCAGCTGGTATCTGGCATGTCATACTATTCACACATGTTGTTTAAATGAGACCAAAAATAAATGTTCCATGCCCATGAATGAATTGCAGATGCTAATTTCACTCCTTTCTACTTCCTTCCTTACATTCTTCACTGCTGAATGTATTCATGAGGCTCAGTCTGAACACATCTACTCCCCCTTTTTCTCTCTTATCTAGTTACTGTCTTTTGCTAGCGAGACACAGCTGTCATAATAAAACACTGTAACTTATTCACAAAAGCACAGTCGTTCAGGTGAGGTGGAAATGGAAGAGGTGTTGACTCATAATCTATATAGGGAATGTTGCAGACATCCTGTTGGCGAATTGGTAGCAAGCCTTCAGGAATTTAAATTGGGCACTAAGCTTGTTTAAAAGCAATGCCAAACCATGATTGGGAACATTAGATTTGTGGACTCTCTGCTTCTCCTCTCTCAATCTGTCTCTACTTTTTCCTGGGTAGATTCCGGTTGGGGCATTGTGGTTTCTATCTCTGTAGTGTTTTATGGTCAAATAGTTTTATCACAAAGAAGTAAACATAGGAGAATGAAAGGGATATTTTATTCAATTGTATTCAAACCTGAGCAGTCTGTAGTAGCATTTGAATGATTATCCCTGAACTAAGTCTTTAGTGGGAGCTGAAGAACATATTGCAGCAAGAACTGAGGCTATTTGCGATTTCTTTTACCCCATGCTGTTTCCTTTTTCATTCAGTCAGTCAGCATTTTGTAATGCTAAACTCAATCCTGAGTAGGTTTGTTTGTTTCCTGTAAGTATTTCTTGGAACTTGTTACTCCACTAAGGCTGATTGTCCATAGGTTTATAAGCAGGGAATGCTTATAGTTGACTATAATCTAATTATAATTATGAGTTCATTAGCAGCTTCAGGCAATTCATCTTTCAAGCTCGGTTTCTATCTGCAGAATAAGGATAATATTAAATTTGCTTTGGCAAGTATTCTAAGGATTGCAAAAATAATCAACATAAAGTTTTTGATTAGCTAATCCATTGTTTTGGAAGGTTATTTTTCTACCTCTTTCAAAAAGTTTATTTTTGTTCTGATTTCAGATCCCACCTTTTCTCTGTCACTCATGCCCTAGTCATCTCTCAGCCCGATTACTGCAATGTGCTCTACATGGTGCTACCCTTGAAGAGTATTCAGAAGATGCAGCTGGTACAGAATGCAGCAGCATGCATAGTCTGGGAAGCTCCTAAGACTGAACATATAACATTCTTATTGTGCAAGATGCATTGATTACCAGTTTGCTTCCAGATCCATTTCTGGAATGTGTTTGTTGTTACATTTAAAGCCCTACAGACGGCATGGGTCCAGGGTATCTGAGGAGCTGTCTCTCCCTGATGGGACAAGCCCACCCCACTTGTGCCAGAAGAAGAGGCCTGCTATGTCTCCCGTTTGCTAAGGAATTGAAGCAGGTGGGGTCAAGAGCCTTTTCTGCTATGGCCCCATCCCTTTCAAATAGTCTAGAAGTGAGAACTGCCTCCTCTATTTTGGCCTTCAAAAGGGAATTAAAACCTGGCTTTGCCAGTTGGCCTGGGGCCGGGGGGGGGCGGGCGCTCACCACTTGAGGTGGCTGATGGGGTAAGAAGACGTCATTCCCATTCCATCTGGCTCTTAGCTTTCTTAGTTTGGTTTTAATATAGTTTTTTTAATATTCTAATTCTATGTTGTTTTAATCTTTTAATTATTTTTTACTTTTTTTAAAAAAACTGTAAGCTGCCCAGAGTCACCTTTTAGGGGAGGTAGGTGACATATAAATTTAATAAACAAACAAATAAATAAAGCCAGACAATGAAGTGAAATGGTGCCACAGCATCTGTGGCACAATATCTTAGTTTCCATATATTTCTATCACTAAAGGAGAATATTTGTAGCTGAGGATTGAAATGAGGGTGCTCGTTTGAATGTTTTCTTGCAGATGCTTCATTACCCAACTAGGTAACAACATCAGTGCTAGTGAGGAATGGGGTTTGCTCAGTTTATATTCTAGTGGCTTGCCCTGTCAGTGTTGGTGGGGGATGGACATACAGTTTCTTTGTTTGGGCTGTTTACTGTTAGCTTGTTTGGTAGCTCCTTGATTGGAATATTGTTTACTTCTTGATTGTTGGGTTGATGTTAATCTTGAAGTTAATCTATGCTCACCTAGGTGGTGGTGGATGATACGGAGGTGTTTTGGTCTTTTTGTTCCCTTTTGTGACCATCGTAAACCAAGCCAAGTTCAAAAACTCTAGGGAATTTTCAGAAGCCTAGCACTCTGACTAATTAGCTATCAATAGGCACATAGACAATATCTACATACTAAGAGACAATCAACAAGCCAAAAAGGGAAGTTTCTCTGCAAGAAAATAACCAAGCTCAGAGAACACCAAGGACATCTCATGTCTGAATTTTTACTGCCCAGATCTGTTAGTCCTATTTTAACTCTTTGCCTCTCCCCCTGCTTCTGAACTGTTTCTTCTATTTTGCATAAGGCAAATCCCCAATTAGTTTCAGAGAGAACTTTTAATATGCTAATTGCAGGTGAGAAGACCATTTGGGATTTGAATCACAATAAGGGCAAAATGTTGCAAATTCCTTCTTCTTGGGCTAGGCCAGGGGTCGGCAACCCGCAGCACTGGAGCTGCATGCGTCTCTTTCAGAACTCTGCTGCGGCTCCCTGTCGGTAGATCCCACCTCTGGCTGACCTGCCCTGCCCCTCCCAGTTACTCCTTGCCTAGCCTGAGAAGGTAAGGGAGATGGTGGGGGATGGAGACTCACTCCATATTCCAGAGCAGGAGCAAAGTGCCCCTATAATTGCCTTTGTGTGGCAACAGCATTCCGCCTTCATTGTGGTACATCTGCGCTCAAGGCAGCCCTTGCCTCCCGCCACTTCGGAACTGGAGCTGTAAGCCGCTTTGGGCTCGGAGCTGTTGCCACCTCCTTGGCCTGCCCACTGCACCCAGTCACACCAGTTGTTAAATTATTGGCTCCCAGAGTTTTCTTTTCTGTGGGAAACTGGTCCAAATGGCTCTTTGAGTGTTTAAGGTTAAAGACCCCTGGGTTAAGCACTATCAATCCTATTCTTGGATGGATGTTGGTAATTCCAACAGCTGAAATTAGATACTAAAAGGACTGACAATATGTCACTGTTTTCATAATCCATATAAATTACATGTTAACTCAGGGATACATAAATAGTGCCCATCAGTTGGATTGCCCAATAAAATTGCCATCAAACTGTAATGTTTGAATATAATGGCAGAAATTATAGGACAAAAAATCCTTAGTATAAGGATATGGTTTGTACCAGCTATACTTTTTTTTTCCTGAGCCAAAGCAAGGTTTGGCCTTTGAAGAGCATATGTGTATATGTATGTATGTGGTTGCATTCTAAAGATTAGTGATGAGGCTTAAATAAAATTTAAATTGATTTTATTTCATGTCCATATAAAATTATTTTTAAAAAAATCATTACTCTCCAGTTATCTAATATTAGCAGTGCAAGGAGGGGGCACAAGGTGCTTCATATCATGGAAACAATGCAACTCACCTTATGAGACATAGAAGTTTTTGCTTTTCTGAGGCTCCAGGCATGGAAATCAATATTGCCCATATTACTTGCTACAAGATCATGACTGCATTGAATGGAGGATTTTTCAAAAACAGACTGGCTTATATGTGAGTAATGTCTAATAGTGGCCAAACAATGGATTTCAAAATAGATTAGTGAATGACATCACAAAGAACAACCTATTTATCATCATAATTTAGTGCAGGGGTCTCCAACCTTGGCAACTTTAAGCCTGGTGGACTTCAACTCGGAGTTGAAGTCCTCCAGGCTTAAAGTTCCAAGGTTGGAGACCCCTGATTTAGTGGAACATGCAGAACACGGACTTGATGGATAGCATTTTAAAGTTTTCAGCCAATCATAATAATGGATCTGTTGATTAGATTCTTAAGTGCTTTAAGCTCACCCTTCATGATCATACAAGAAAAATAAGGTAAGGAAATCTGGCGGTTGGGAATAAAGGAGAAAAGTTTTGCATAATTCGTTTTCTAAACTTCAATCTTCCAGTTAAGTTTTAAAAAGTGCAATTATACTTAAAACTAACATAACTCAGGTGTAGCAGTACTATTACAGATCTAGCTCTCTGGAGAAGGTTTTAATTCTGGAAAAGTTAGAAAAAAGAAGAGAACAGTATGATCAGCAGCAAGGTTCCTGAATTCAGTTACAGTGTTGCTGGGTGCACTATATCTGAAGGGACAGATTATCTGAGAAAATCCATGTGGTCACTAAGAATCATCAGTGACTTGATGGCACATAATCAATCAATCAAAGTTATTTTTATCAGGCGCAAGTAAATAGGAACAGGAGTTTAGTTCAAAGCACCTTAAAACATGCTACCTATACAGAAGAATCTGATCTACTCATGGTCAAGGCAAATTGGCATAGATAAGAATCAATAGCAAAAAAACTAAATAAAAAAAATTGGAGTATGATTTATATTTTAATACAGGAAATTTTGAAAATGGAGATAAAGATGAAACCAGAACTTTCCCTTTTGGGTCTCATGGAAAAAGACCTGGAGAAAAAAATTTGGAACTTTGTTACTAAATATGTTGACAGCAGCAAATTTATTGTATGCAGACAAATGGAAGGACACTAACATGGACAAATGGTTGCAGAAGTTGATGGAGTTGGCTGAAATGGCAAAATTAACTATTTTGATTAAAGAATATAAGTACTTTTGTTTCCACATGGAGACCGCTTATGAACTTTGTACTTGAAGGAGAAAAGAATGAAATTTTGATTTTGGGTTTTACCGATTAGACTGATAGATCTTTATAGAAATAGCTTGTTCATATTACTATGAAAAAACAAAAAGTTGTGATTTGATGTTAATGCCTTGTTTTACTGCAACAGAGAGTCAATGTTTTTCTTTCTTATCCTTCTTCACTTCTCTTCCCCCTCTTCCTCCCCACCATTTTCCTATTTACTTTTGTATTTTGTATCTTATTTTATTTTATAACCCAATAAAAGATATGTTTAAAAGAAAACAGAATTCATGGGGGGCTGATGGCACTTTTGACCCCACCTTCAGGCTCTGCCTGGTCATCTCCTACAATCATACTGTGAATTTGCGACATTTATCAAAATTTAAACATAATGTAGTGCAGGGCTGTTAAACTCATGGCCAATGGGCCGGATGCACACATGCTGGCCATGCCCATTTTCGGTTTAGCAAAGGGGGAAAAAATCCCGATATGTTACATTATGACGCCTTGACAACGTGAGTTTGACACCCCTGGTGTAGTCACTGATATACTACTGGTATACACATTAAACTAGGGTTGATAATACACCACTCTTGGACATGATCACTGTTCAGCATCCAAAATTTTATATTTTAAGCAAAATAAATATGGTTGAAATCTCATGAGCTCACAAAAGCTCAAGAGATTTCAGCATTTTTGTATGAGATCTCACACAGTTTTATGAGAGAACACTCTTATTTATACCACCTCATGTGAAAATGCCTTGTGTATAAGTTTTATATAATGGTATCACTGAAATCTTGCAATATTTAATAATGAATAAATAACATACAGTATAAGATGATTACACAGATCATTGCACAAAATTTATGATAGACTGGCTGAAATGAATTGCTAACTTTTATTATTTCTACTATTATTACCCTATCTATTCTTTATATGCATGATAATTTAAAGATGGTGTCCTTATTTGATCCCAGCAAATGCTCTTGGACATACAAAAGCAAGCACTTTGTATGTTGAGTCAATTTCCCCTGGCAAAAATAACATATTCCACTTATTCATCTAACAGAGATGATGCTTTTTTAATTCAATATAAACTGGGCTTAGAAAGGACTTCAAGCTGAGGAGGATTTGATTTGTAGCCTTAACCTACAATTAATCTGTAACTTTTTTGGCATTCAATTTTTAGGAGATCACTGTAATTATGTTGTGATTTTTTCCCACTTAAACTCGGTCCTTATTCAGATGATATTCCTGACTAGGTAAGTATAAATCTGGAAATTAGTCATGACACATCCAAAGATGTGTAGGGTTGAACAATCAAAGGTAATGTATTTAAAGCATCTGCTTTTGAGAATGTGAAAATGTATGGATTGCAAACTTTTATTGGAAAGTTTGCAAAGGCCAAGAAATGGCATGTTCTCTAATGCTTCAAATGGGGTGTGCAGCTTCCTCGTGGTGGGGCCCTGCAATTCTTAGAAATTGTTATTTTGGTTTTTGGAAAGCAAGATCATGTGATCATATTCCCTTTTAGCAACTGCCATATTCCCATTTAGCAGATGTGGTTTCCAAACCTGTTTTAAAACCTGTTTTGGGGGATGGGAGAATGGAAGTAATTTATTGGATAAAAATCATCATCAAGATCTGTTTTTATCCTGGTGCTGTGTCAGATGCTCTAGAATTAGCAGATTTTAATATTAGTCCCTTGTCATATACAGATCACGTCCTGTTCTCCTTGGAGCTTTCTGTAGTTGTTCCCCACTGCAGGGAAGAAGGATGCATTTGATTAATCCACCCCAGCTGCCTGATGGACCCACTTAGGATTCAGAAGAAACTTGGGGCTGGCCTTGAGGACTTTGTACATATAGATGACCATGGCCCTGTTCATTGTTTGAATAAGTGGATGAAAACAATTTTGAATCAGATCACACTTTGGTGGGTTCTCACTATTTGTGGATCTGGGGTTTTCCATCTATTTGTGGATCTCAGAGGAACCTCAATTTTTCCAAAGAACTCTGGGAGATGAAACAGGGGAAGAAATGTCTAGAGTAATGCTGACAGAAGGTGAAGAATGAAAGATGGGTAACAGCCTTTGTCAAGAATTTAGTATTAAGTGGCGAAATGTACTTTTCTGTTTTTACTGTGTTTTCAATCTGTTGCCCAGTGGGCTTATTTAAGGTGATTCAGTTGCTCCCAGGTAAGGATGTTCTAGACATCTGGCAAATGCTCAGATCTGCTTTGAAATGGATGCCAGTTGTACAGTTTCAATGACATTGACAGAGTCACAGTTTATCTGAGACGAGCTTGAGCCTGTTATTCCTGAAGAAGTGGTCAGAGTTCTAGAGCTATAAGTACAGCCAACTTTGTTCTAGATCTAAGCCCTTCCTTGGTAGTCCAAGGGCTCTGTGGAGAAGACATGGATTGGAGCAGTATATGAATCCTTGAAAGAGAAATTCTGCCAGCTCTGAAAGAGACAGTATCCCTTCCTAAAGAAGCCACTATGGGATACAATGGAGCAGGGATTCTTTGTCTGGTTCTCAACCTTATTTTTTTAGGAAGTCTGTTGAGAAGGTGGTTGGATTTGAGCAATGTGGAGACTGCAAAGAGATGCTGGCAAGCACAAGTGGCCACAGATTTTTGTTCTATATCTACTGTGGTAGGAGACAAGAAAGAGGTTAAGCGTTATCTATGGAAGATTGATTACTGATTCAGTCTCAGCTTAAATATTATTAAACTTGTTTTGTCATAGGAAGGAAAGGTGAGCTGTTCAAGTTCAATTCTACCTTGATTGGAAGGAGAGAGTGAATGAGTAAGTGAGTGAGTATATTTTTTGTCTTGAAACCAATGAGTTGTTGGCAGACATATTAGTGGTCACAGCCCAAATAGAACACTTCTCAAGCATGCAAACATCATTCACTCACATTTAAAAGGACAGGTCCACATTGATCACAGTCTTATGAAGGAATGTAGGAAAAGAATAGAAGCAGAACAAAAACCTTTGTTCCCTCAATTAAAGACCTGATGTTTCCTCTCCATTACAACTGTAGAGGTTGACTGGTTCAGCATTTGACTTGCTCTCATTGTTGCATGTGGGATCAAAAGTCTAGTTTAGGAGGTTCAAGGCAGATCACCTGACATGTATAGCTCTTTGCAGCAGAAGGGAATAACCAAAAGGCACATTGCTGTTTCCATCCCATCATCTGTTACCTGAGATATTTTGTTTAAAGTGTGGCTGGAAGATTTAGCTGAATAAGATTCTTCTCCATGCTATGCAAGTTACACTCAGAGATGCCACAACAAAGAACAGACACGATGGTCCATGTACCATTTATGGAACTGTTTTTTGGCCATATCTTTAGCTTTCATCAAAACAACACATATTTCTTGTGATTAGTCTAAGGAGGTCTAACAAACAGCTCATATTTTAATATCCACACCTGGCAGTCTTATCTGTATTGATCCCAACTAGTGACTCAGTTCACATCTGAAAATGTTAGCCCAGTGTTGGACTCTCTGTACCGTGCACATGAATGATGCCTCTGCAGGTGAGGAAGGTGGTCTTAGATAGGGAGCAAGAAATATATATATATATATATGGAGATAGATATATATATTTATAAATTACCCTAGGCTTTTAGTTTTAAAGGAAAGTAATTTAGTGAAATGTATTTATGGTAATTTTCCAGTAAGTGTGTTTTCAACTGAACAACTGCCAAAGTCCTCTGCTCCCCCTTCTCTCTTTCTCATGTTGAGACATCTTCCCTCTGCAGCCCAGCTTATTTTCATAACCATTCAACTTTCTGCCTCTTGTTTCCTAGGCTGTTATTCAAATTACACATATTCCCAGTTATTATTTCCATCATTTAATATGCATTTGACAGAGATCTTATTTTTATGCTCTCCTGCCCTGCCAAATGTGCTAACTATTCTTTTTATGGAAAAGAGTTATATGCTTTAAGAAAAAAAAGAGAAAAGGAAGTAACTGTTACATTAAAAAAAATGTGTGGGGTGAGGTGGGGGTCCTGGAATAGTGGCTTATAAAAATATATGGAAAAAGGGAAGAAGAAAACTTGATCTTTTGATTTTAATATGTTGTTAGTCTCAGAGGCAAGATCTCCATAAGGGGTGGTAAGGCCAAGATGATGGACACATTCAGAAGTCAAAGTCTTCCAGTTGGTATGTGTGATGGTTTAATTATACTCTTGTCATCATTTTTAATTTTTGCCCACATTCCCTTTAGAGAGATTAATTTATAGCAATAAATTGTGCTGAGGTTCAGAAACCAATCAATTTCCCCATTTTATGAAGGTTAACGGATCCAACTAGTGTCTTCCATTAGGAAGAGGAAAGGAGGGTATGAAGTGGAGTTCTGTGTTGGATGACCACAATACTGACCTTTTCTTTCAGCTTGTGGAAAAAAAATCATGTAGGAAGAAATGCCATCTTTAATGTTCTTCTAACCTTCAGTTATGATTTTTCTATTAGGGATCAGCAATATTTCCAGATCCTATCTATCCTCCCATTAAAAAAAGCTAATAGCCCAAACATCTCCCTAAAGTAACACATCATAAGATCTCATGTGGGAATGCTGAATATTGATGGACCTTGCATGAATTTAGAATTAGAATAAGAGAGTTGAAAGGGACCTTGGAGGTCTTCTAGTCCAACCCCCTGCTCAGGCAGGAACCCCTCTAAGATTAGACAATATTTCAAGTTAATATCTTATCAAATGTCATGCAAGAAAAATTACATCCTATGCACTCTAACACAGAATTTTTTCCTAAGTGATATTAACAAAGGGATAGAATCAAGATCCTGTGAAGTGTTAGTACCACTTTATAATGCCTTGATAAGACCATACTTAAAATATTGCATTCAGTTTTGGTTGCCGTGATATAAAAAAAAGATGTTGAGATTCTAGATAGTGTGCATAGAAGAGCAACAAAGATGATTAGGGCACTAGACGCTAAAACATATGAAGACTGATTGCAGGAATTGTATATGTCTGGTTTCATTAAAAGAAGGACTAGGGATGATAGGATAGTAGTGTTCCAAGTGTTCTACTCTTCCAGTTTCTAAGCACCTTACAGAATCAGCATATTACCCCCAACAATCTGGGTTTTCATTTTACCTCAGAAAGATGAAAGGCTGAGTCAACCTTGAGCTGGTCAGGATCAAACTCCTGGACAAAGTTAGGTTGTAATTCTGCATTCTAACCACTGCACCATGGCTCTTATATAAGGAGCTGCCACAAAGAAGAGGGGGTCAACCTATTCTCCAAAGCACCTGAAGGCGGAACAAAAAACAATGGGTGGAAACTAGTAAAGAAGAGAACCAACCTAGAAATAAGGAGAAACTTCCTGACTGTTAGAAATTAATCAGTGGAGCAGCTTGCCTTCAGAAGTTGTGAGTGCCCATCACTGGGTTTTTTAAAGAAGAGATTGGACAACCATTTGTCTGAAATGATACAGAGTCTCCTACTTGAGTAGGGGGTTGGTCTAGAAGACCCCCAATGTCCCTTCCAACTCTGATCCAGCCCTTCCAACTTTGTAATGGATGGCTTTATGCACCGTTCAAGATCAATGGATGATCCAAAATCTATTGGCACTATGTTGTCAATACTTGGTATATATAACCAGCCAAATCAGCTAAAGGGAAGACATCTAGATTTTTTTAATCTTTGTGTCTTGCTTCCACTATTCATAAAGGACCATATTCTTGATATCATATAGGCATGTTTCTCCTAACCTTGAGCTATGTAATGTTTCACATTACATTGATTAAAAATCTGAGCAAAAGAACAAGTTGACTTGCATAAGTCTGCCTCTTAGAGCAGCAAGCCTTCAGATATTAGAAATGTCTGTACTTCATTTCCATAATTTATTGGTAGTAAGTAATGGTAGTAAGTGGAGGACTACCTGTATGTATGAAGAGCTGTGGTGGCGCTGTGGTTAGAATGCAGTATTGCAGGCTAACTCTGCCCACATTTCCAGTAGTTCCTTCAATCCTGACCGGCTCAAACTTGACTTAGACTTCCATGCTTCCAAGGTCAGTAAAATGAGGACCCAGATTGTTGGGAGCAATATGCTGATTCTGTAAGCCACTTAGAGAGTGTTGTAAAGTACTATGAAGCAGTATGTAAGTCTAAGTGCTATTGCTATTGCTATGTCCCTAAAGATAGGATCAAAACATGCATATCTATATTTTCATGATGCCACATATTTATTTGTTAACAAAGGGACAAATGTTAAAATAGACTACATTATAATTATTTTAAAAAATAGTTCCCTATATCTGTGGTCTCAAAACACCAGATCCAATTGGATCTCAGAATTAGGTTGATTCAAAGGAAACCTTGAGTCTTACAGGTATACTATGCTACCCAAATCATACAATAACAAATGCACTCATACCATCATGTGTGTGTGTTTGACCCCAATTATTTCGGTCAGAAGTTACTTTGAAAAAGGAATTCTTATTTATTTAACAAAAATCAAGGAGAATGCAAAGCACTCTGGAAGGGGGGGGAGAAAATTCCATAAAGTGGAATTTAGCGAGGAGACCTACTATCTTTCCCTATCCCACAAACCTCCCAAGGAAGAGGGAATCTTAGCAGGCCTTCTTTGGATGAGCAGATACTATCATGACAAGATGCTCTCCTGGTTAGGTCAAGGCATTGCCTGAAGACCTCACAGCTGTCCAAGAAGTATATATGAGCAGGCCCTCCATACCCAAAATTCCCAGAACTGTAAAGGGCATTTATTATAAGGAAATAATCCTAAACCTTTCCTTTCCTTGAAAGTATGTATCCCTAAAGGAATGAGCTGCCTTGAAATCAAGATGCACTTGGTAAAGCTAACAGTGAGACTTTTCATGTTCCAGTGGGAAAACTGTGACTTGAGCCAACTACTCAGCTTTCTGATTTTGGCATTGAGAATGTTGGGGATGAAAACATCAAAGATCTGTCTGTGCATGTCACCAGATTAGTAATTTTAGTACATTCGGAATTTATGCTTCCCCACCAGAGTTTTTAATGTGGCTTAGCATTTTTTTTTAAAGTAAAACAAAATGTTAAAACCAGCCAATTTAGCACAATAAATCCACCCATTAAAGAACAGTGCATCAGGAATCTGCATCTATGACATAAAAATCACCCTTTGAAAACTACCATGTAAATTACATCAAAAGCAGCAGCACCTTTACCATTTTCCTGAAAATCTAATTAAGTACCAGGAGGTTCCATATCTAGGTGTCCCAGTCTAGAAGATCTAGATGAAATTCTATTTAGGTAGCCCTGCATCCTATTTGATCGAGGACATCTCAACTTTGGCTCTGCATTTCTTTTTCTCTCTAACTACATGGTTTACTATTCTGACCCATCAGATGTGAGTGTGGTTTGGGTCGCCACATCAAATTACAAACACTTGTACAGATGAAGGAAAAGGCTCCTGTGTCAGTTTCTGAAGAGTTATGTTCTTAGATGTGACTTGCTCACATGATCGTGACTGACTAAGTTCTATGAATTCAGTTGCTTTAGATGAAAACCACTAATTACAGAGAAAGATCACCAAAACATAAAAGGCCTATTTTCCATCCCCATTTTGTGGCTCAGATAAACCTCATGTTGTTTGGCTGGCTTCAACTTGTGAGCCACCTTCCTGGCCTGTTCATTTCCATCTGCATAATAGAAAGCACGCCCCTGCGTGAGAGCTGCCACTGGAGATGTGCCACTTGAAGTAATTACATGATGAAACTATTTAAGGTTGACTAAAACACTCTCCCCAGGTTCTTGCAGAGCCTGTGTCTTATATCTTGTAGAAGCAATTTCATATCATGCCTTTCAAGTAATGTAATGGCCACTTGCACTGACAGAATCCTCATAAAAAAGAAGACTGAGACTTGGCTTGTGAAGTGCTATTGATTTTCTCTTTTCTTTCTGTCCCCTCCCTCCTTTTTCCCTAAGTCCCTTCTAGAGTTTCCAGAGATGCAACACTGTTGTTCAAGAGAGGAGTTACATTAGCCTTCAATGCTGTAGGAGGGTTTCTGTGTGAGCAAGGCATCAATGAACGTAGTGATAAATACTGCATTTGGGTGATGGCTGTCCCCAATCTCTTTTTCAACATTTTTATGTGACTCAACACTTGTTGTCTTTGCTCTTTCTAGTTGTTCTAGAAGATTGTTGCAAATATAACAGTTCTCCCCAACTTATGTGGTTAAGCAATGTCTAAAATAAAATATAAGGGATTACTTTAACTTGACATTATCTATGAGCATTCAGGGGAAGCTCCACCACAAATTTAATTCATTGCCATGTTGCAAATGGCATGCAAGTCCTAGTTGTGGTGGGCTGTGAATGGAGCATGCAGTGAATCTGTGGTTTCCTTGGTCTCCTGGTCCCTGTCACTGACCTGAAAGGAAACTGAAATTCCCAGAGTTACAGTCAGAGATAACCCCATCGAGACCACCTGCAAAGCTGCAAACTCACAAATGAGCTTTCAGAATTTTTCACTACTCTTCTTAGACTGAATGAGTGAAAACTGAATATGTGACATGGATTGGATTTAGATAGATCTGCCCATTTTTGCTAAGTAAAATGCAGGCCTCCATATCCATATCCATATCCATATCCAAATCTGAATATTATATTGTTTTAGTCCACAAAGTCCCCATTGATTTTTTTAAAAAAGTGTACATTTGATATATAAGTCACCCCATGGTGAAACATGTAAAAGAAAAGAATTCTGTCAATTAGCTGTGAATGAACACAGCTTGTTCATGTGCCTTAAGGTATGAAAATAATCATTGTGCATTCATCTACAAATGGACCAATTGTTGGCATGATATAAAAGCACAAAAGCTTTATGAAAAAAAGTCTTTCTTTTCCAATAGTGGGCAGTGTTTGGGGATCAGGGACTGTACATAATAAAGTGGTTGGGATCATTTCACAGAAGTAGGTAACTTGTTGTTTGTTTAGTGGGAGAATTTGAAGAGTTTTGTGAATTCCTGAGTAGAAATAGATCTCTTTCAGGGCCTCCAATAAACTTTTCATCTGTTTCCTAACTCAAAATGACAGGAAACTGAGCTGTCAACTTTGAGCAATCATTATTACAGCAGGATATAATGGCTTACTTCCAGCCCTAGAGTCATAAACTGCCTATTTCTGTTTTCTACAATGGGGTTCCAGTTGTCCATATACTGTATATACATATACAGTACCAAATGTCTTTCATGTCTCATGAGAAAAATATTGTGAGGTAATGAACCTGTGAATGGGGTATATTTTACTGAAAAACACTTACTGGACTATTATATTATATGGAATTTCATGTTTTCTGCTATTTGCCTGTAGGGGGTATGAGTATTTTGTAAAGACAAACAGGATATGCATTTTTAATAAAGAAAAAATTGCAAGCGCCGTTCCCTTCTACGAAGACTAATTTCAAATTAATGTAATACTTTGCTTTAGATCTAGGCATTAATGCATCTTGGGGGTTGGAAGGGGTAGGAACAACCAAGAAGTCCCTACTGATAGGAACTATAAGATACTGGGATTTATTTATGCACAAGACAAAAAAATTTTTCCCACTAACTAGCAATTCATTCTCTTTTGCAGGCCATCCAAACAGTGAATCTATTGTGGACCTAAGCATGGAAAATGAAAAATGTGACTTCCATTTTCAGAATGAGGTTCAGATGTCAGTCATGAGACAATTGTAACCCTGAAGCTTATAAAGTAAAAGGCAAGGAATCATGGAAAAGAGATGGAGAAGGAAGAAAACAATTTTGCCACAGTTACAGGAATCCTGATTCCACTTGTTTGGGACTACAATATTCAATAATCTATCAATCTGTCTGCCCGTCCACCCACCCACCCACCCATCCATCTATCCATCCATCCATCCATCCATCCATCCATCCATCCATCCATCCATCCATCCATCCATCCATCCAGTTTATATGCCACCCATCTCACTATCAAGCTCTCCAGGTTACCAAGCACCAGTTTGCCAAGCTGTGGCTTTAATCAGCTGCAAGTAGCAAACAATAGTCAGGTAGCTTAACAGAGTGGCTGCTGGGAAACAATTGAGTAGCCCAAAGGCGTTGGTTCTCTATTCAGTATTGATTCTGTAGTCATATAAAATACTGGGAGTTTATATTGTAATTAGAAATCCCTGGTTACATCACTGAATTCCAGGTTACAGTTTCCCATGGGCAGAAACATCTTAATATGCGTTGAATATAATTGGCATCACTTGCATTAGATGGGCTCAATAAAAATATATGTTTTGGGAATCCATCACAACATCTCTGTGACATTTGCTTGTGAGCAAAGAGCCCATCTCAGCAGAAAGGGTTTGCAGAGATGGGTCTCCAGATTCTCATCTAATTGTTTATATGAACCAATACTACTCTGACAGAAAACCTGGAAGTGAATCCTGGAATACCTTTCTCCACACAAAATATTCAAGGAATTTCAGAAAAATGACAAAAGATTTTTGGTTCATTGGTTTGATTTTGGGACCTTATCAGTGCATTTGCTCTGGCCTTCTTTAAGGTCACATCAGTACATTTTGTTAGAAGTGACATTCAGTTGATTAAAAAAGTTTTTATCAGTAAAACATTTGGTAGAAAACTAGTACAATTCTAATGGTGGAACCATACATCTGGAAGGAAGGAAGGAAGGAAGGAAGGAAGGAAGGAAGGAAGGAAGGAAGGAAGGAAGGAAGGAAGGAAGGAAGGAAGGAAGGCTCTTGTTTGTAGTTTTAATGTTTGTACTTTTTTAATGCAATATTCTCTTGACAATCAACTCCTGAGATGAATGGATTTTACTTCCAAGAAATTGTAAACAAAACTGCAGCCAACTGGACATTTCTGAGTAAGTGTACATCATGAATACAGTCTGACTTACTAGATTGCTGAAAGTTTTCTTTTCTTTTAAAACATTTCTTAATGTGAAAGGCAATATCTTTTGATTTGATTGCATTTGATTTTCAGATACTGAAAGTCACCAACTGGATTTTGAGATGGGTGGGAATAAACGTATTTGAAAATGTTAATATGATTCTATCTATAATGCTAGTTGTTTTTCCAATCACAGGTAAAAATAAAGGATTCTGTGTCAAACATCTATCCACTTTATTGGTCTGTGGGAAAACAACGGCTATCTAGGGGAAGAAAAAATAATAATAAAAAAATCCATAGCAAAATCTGCCTGTCCTTTTCATTAGATATAGTTCAAATTGTCTACAGGGTGTTTTTTATCCTCATTTTGCTTGTTTTTCTCCTCCTAGAGAATATCCCATATCCAGCAACGTTCACCCAGAGTGTGCAAGAATGCTGAGTTGTCGCATAGGATTTTTTACCTCACACTGGGGAGGTATTACTTGATAACATCCACCTTGTTTTGAATTTACTGCTTTAGCATATTTCATGCCCGACGTGTTTTTTTCCCCAACCATCTGCTAAGATTAGCACTCTAGTGGTATAATAAATTTACCTTCTCTGCTCCCATAGTGTAGTCTGGAACTGACTTACACTTTACTTGGTCTAATTGAAAATAGGCGAAGATAAATGATGCACTTTGAATTTCTCTCTCAGATGTAGCATTGTTCATTACTACAGCAAGGGAATGAACAGATCTGATAAGAAGACCA
This sequence comes from Pantherophis guttatus, assembly GCF_059756535.1. NCBI lineage: Eukaryota > Metazoa > Chordata > Lepidosauria > Squamata > Colubridae > Pantherophis > Pantherophis guttatus. The sequence continues at coordinate 314,893,961 of NC_142063.1, forward strand.
ATTGTTCCATAAAAAAAATTTCCATGGTAGAGAATACGGTACTGACAGCTATAATTACCTATGGGTAACTGGGGAAAAAACTCCCAACTCTTAATATTGCTATCATAAAAAAGTGAAAAGTTTCTTTTTGACATGGACACTTTGGTTTGTTCTGCAGAAAAGTATCAAGAAGAAACAAAGTGGACCTAGATGAAAATTCTGCTTAGGAGTAAAAAATGAATCAATACTGAATTAAATGAGAAGGTTGAAATATTGATATGAGGGATGTCTGTCCTGAAGGGAAGTAATAATTTTTGAGGGTGGAAGTTCATTCTCTGAGTTTGTGGGTTGATTTCTGAACATTTTGTTACCAGGCTGGATGGCATCTTCAGCAGAGTTTCGGGGATGTCAGTATTGGTGCTCTTCTTATAAGGCCTTCATGTGTTCAGTAGGTCTTGTGATATCCCCTAAACTCCACTGAAGATGTTACCCAGCCTGGTAACAAAATGTTCAGACACCAACCCACAAGCTCAGAGAATGAACCTCCACCCTCATCCTTCACCCAAGCTATAGATATTCACCATTATCACATGATACTTTTTCTCTAAATATGGTCATAACCCAATCCCTTTCAGAATTCAGGATTTATTTGGATAAGGTACCTCACATGTCCTTGCCAGTTCTCACTTTTGAGAGATTTGGTATCTACAGTATGTATGTTGAAAAATGTCCTTGCCACCTCTAGACGAGATGGGCAGCACACAATCAAATCCATCACTCCATTACTTAATCAATAAATTCACAAAAGTATAATTCCCGGACTTGATTTAGCATATTGGACAAGGCTGCCAAGACAACATCCTAGAAGTGTCTCCAATTGTCCCTATTCTCTCACTGCCAGCAGCACATCTTTCCCTGATTTTATGAGAACAGGTTTCTTAGAAGATATGGATGACTCACAGTAAACCAAATGGAATAACTTCCTGACAATTTCAGGAATAAGTAGCAAGTTATCTAAGAGAACAATGTTTCAATGTACATGTATTGGGGTATATGAGGGAATCTTGAGCTAAGAGTTTTAAAAAATTCAAGAGATCTGTCCATCCATCCATCCATATCCATCACATCATTCCCTTTTGGGGTAAGCAGCATTATGCAAAGTGCAAGGAGAAAATGTAAGAGAGAGAAAGAAAACATTAAAGAAATAGGATGATAAAAAAAAGGAAAATAGAACTAAATCTAGTTTAAACCAACAACATTCATGTAAACATTCTTCATACCTTTTTATTATTGTATATCATATTTACTTTCACTACACCAAATCACTGTGGAGAACATTGCCTTTTATTCCTTAGACTTCCCTTTTATCAATGGCATCCAACATAACTTTCTTTGTTTTTCTCTTTTCCTCTATCTAGTCACCCTCCCTTCAGAAAGAAGGAACACATTTGATCCTCATTGAATCTCTCTATGTTGATGAAACCGACACATATTTTTGTATAGTCACTCAATTTTGATTTCAGCAAATTCTTTCAGCACATTCATTTGTCACTTTCTTTCTTCTTGTTTTATCCCATTCACTTCTTAAGTGCCTCATTCCCACTGCATTCAATGCAATCTTTATGTTTCTCCCACCATGTCCAATTCTCACTTCCATTTTAATAAAATGGAAAGAAGCACCTAGCCATTTTCACTTCTTTTGAGAAAGATTAGCTTAATTCATTACATAATACCCATTGCCTTTTCATCAGTATTTAGGTTTTAAAATAATTCAGGTTCTCATCAAACAATAAGATATCAACTTCACATGAAAGTACCGACATGTTCATGTCCCGGACCAACATACCTCTAAGGTTATCATAAGCATTCCTTATATTTGTCTGCAAACATAATAAACAATGGAAGGACAATGCATATCCTTTTCCTACCTATGTTTAATGTTGAATCATTGGCCAACCATTAGTTTTATTTTCATGCATTCATTTTCACCATGTACTGCTATCTCAGATTCAACACCCAGGTTTCAACTCCATATTCATATGTTAATTTAAACCTGTATCACATGCTTCCTTCAAATTAATAAATGTCAATTAAATTTTTTTCAGTCATGTATTTCTAGCCTGCTAAAGAGCAAAAATCTGATGTGCATATACAGTAATAAAGCCAAACCGTATTTTCCAAATTTTGTTCATTTGTCACTTCTTAAGAGCTGAGGTGGTGCAGTGGTTAGAATGCAGCACTGCAGGTTACTTCTGCTGATTGCCAGCTAATCTGCAATTTGACAGTTTGAATCTCACCAGGCTTAAGGTTGACTCAGCCTTCCATCCTTCTGAGATCTGTAAAATGAGGACCCAGATTGTTGGGGGCAATATGAGTGTGTGAACTGCTTAGAGAGGGCAGTAAAGGACTGTGAAGCAGTGTATAAATCTAAGTGCTATTGCTATTGCTTATACCCTTCCATTCAGAATAGCAATAGCAATAATACCTAGAATTACATACCGCTCCATAGTGCTTTACAGCGCTGTCTGACTGATTTACAAGGTCAGCATATTGTTCCCAACAATCTGAGTCATTATTTTACTGACCTCGGAAGCATGGAAGGTTGAGTCAACCTTGAGCCCCATCAGTATCGAACTCCAGATTGTGGGCAGTTAGCCTGCAATACTACATTCTAACTATTGTGCCAACAGGGCTCCTGGTGAATTTAGAATTCTACTAAACACCTTCCCAAGTGTACTCAATAAATTAATCACCCTGAAAGTTTTCATTCATTTCTTGCTCTCTTTTTATTTGTATATTGGAGAAATAATGGTATTCTTTCTGTTTTATCTTCACACAATTTTAAACAAGTCACATAGCCATTCCATAAGCAAACTATATATTTTAACATTTATCCAGCTGCAGTGTCTAAACCTGCAGACTTACTATTTTACAACATTACAGAGCATTTGTTTTCCATAATTTTTCTCTTTCTTGGCATACATTTCAATTTCATTTTTTTAACGTTTTTCTATTATTACCATGTACATCTCTGAAATACTCCTACTAGCATGCCCTCTCTTTAGTTTTATTCCAAATTGTTTCATCAGTTTTCTTTTTTATTTCTGTCACTCTGTGGCTCCAGGTTTAATCCTTTTACCTATTTGCAAAACATTTTATTTCCATCAAAATGGCTCTCCCTTTTTTCTTTACGCTGAGTCTTAACTATTCCTTTCTTTCTTTGACCACATTCTTTGCAACTATCCTTTTCTCTTTACATATCTTATAGAATGGCTTTATCTCACTATTTTTTGCAGTAATAATTTTCTTATTCACATGCCCTTCTTTATCTGCTGTCCCTTTATCCAATTTTATATATCTACTATTGGCATTAACAGAACAGGCGTTGTTATCTGCAATGAACAGTTTTACATATCCATGAGGTTTTGTCCATGCTTCTCCCAAGCTTCTGTCCATACCTCTGAAGGTAAAAATACACAATGATCTTATATACTGCATCTGTGCCAGTTTCTCTAGCATCCTTGATCATCCTGTGCACATCTATTAATCTTCTTCCCCCTGCCACATCATATTTTCCCAGTAGCTGTACTGGCTGCCTGGTGCAAACATTTCCATATAAGGCCATTCATAGAATGAGATATCATAACCTAGTAGATCACCTTTCCCATTAGAGACCCCAAATGATTACTAGGATCTTTGCCTTGTTGATTGTGATCCGTGACCTACTGTATATCTAACCACTGCTTGAAATGAAATTTTTCTATGAAGGGCCACCTTTGGAAGGATTTCCACCTACCACATCTCTTGTATTCAGGAGATGCCAACCATAATACTTTAAGCGCTTCTTACAGCAGTAACTTTTCTTTAGCATTTGACTGGATAGTATATTTTGCATGTATTTGAATGTATAAATTTTAAAGAATTAAGCTATTTGATCATAACTGGTTTCTTTTTTTAAAAAAAAAGTTTTATAATCTGTTTTTTTAAAAAAGTAAATGTTACAAAAACTGAATGAGAGTTGATGGTCAGAAGAAGGAGCTTTATCATTCTGTTTAATCCCATAGATATTTTACTCAGGTAGGTCCTATAATACATTACAAATAGATAATTCTGCTGCCCTCTATTGCATAGTCATGGACATTCCATATCATACACCCCAAAGAATGAGCAGAGATTATAGAAGATTTCCTTAATCTGCGTAACCTCAAGAAGCATATAGACAACTCAGATTCTCCAGCCAGCATGGCCACTGCTGATAATTCTGGGGCTTCTGATCTACACCAGGAAGTTTTCTACTATAAATAGAGGGTGACTGGAATAGAGGATGAGGCCAAAAAGTGTGATAACTGTTCCCTCCCATTCTTCCACTGTGTATGTATTCAGAAGATAAAATTGGGTTTTGTTTTCTTTCTTCCTTCCTTCCTTCCTTCCTTCCTTCCTTCCTTCCTTCCTTCCTTCCTTCCTTCCTTCCTTCCTTCCTTCCTTCCTTCCTTCTCTGAAGTATTACAATTACCCCATGGAAAAGACTTAGGTCACAATTGCCGAATCATATAGTTGCATTTACTTAATGAAATAAGGCCCTGGATAATATTCCTATTTCTGCCCAAAATAAACAACTTTTACATGCAGAATTTTAATCATCACTATAAAAATTCTTTCCTGAAATGCACAATTTGTCTACTACCGTATTTTTCAGAGTATAAGGTACAGCTTAGTTTTTGTGGAGGAAAATAGGAGAAAAAAAAATCTGCCTATCAGGTATGCATCTGGCTAGCATCCTTAGTCTGGTCAGCTTCAGCACATTAGTTTGCTGGTTTTTTATCCCTTGCTTGGGGATAAAAAACAGCTTCTAAGGCACAGCTGAGAGGAAGCAGCAATGAGAAAAGCAGGCAAAGCACAGGGGGAAATTGCTTCACTCAGCTAGCACCTAGTTAGGGCTGAAAAAAGCTTCTAAAGAACAGCTGAGAGTCAGAGCAAAGCATGGAGATCACTAGCGCCTCATTAAAGCACAGCGGAGAGTCGAGGGAGCAGGCAAAGCTGGGAAGATCGCTTCACTCACTAGTGCCTCGTTAGTGCCTCGTTAGGGCTGAAAAAAAGTTTTGAAAAAGCTACATTCGGAGTATAAGATGCACCCAAATTTTCAGCCTCTTTTAGGGTGGGAAAAGGTGCGTCTTATACTCCGAAAAATACGGTAAGTAGGATGAGTACAGGTAATCCTCGATTTACAACCATTCATTTAGTGACCATCCAAAGTTACAATGGCACTGAAAAAAGTGACTTATGACTGTTTTTCACATTTATGACCATTGCATCATCCTCATGGTCACATGATCAAAATTCGGACACTTGGCAACTGGCATGATGTATATATGTTGGTTACAGTGTCCTGGGGTCATGTCACCTTCTTACAAACAAAGTCAAGGAAGAAGCCAGATTCACTTTACTAATTTAAGAACTGCAATGATTCACTTAACAACTGTGGCAAGAAAGGTCATAACCCAGGGTAAGACTCACGTAACAATTGTCTAGATTAGACATGGAAATTTTTGGTTCAATTGTGGTTGTAAATCGAGATGTGTTTTAATGGACTTATTGGCCAAATGCTTAGGAGCACAGCACCTTCAGACGTTACACACTGTACTGCCACTGTTCTCACTTTGCTGGGTCTGTTAGCAAAAATTGGTATTGTGTCTTAAACAGTTGCTGTTATTAACAGGTTAAGCTGCTAGAATGTTAAGAGAGAGGCTGGCCCAGCTTTTAGTACATTTTGTTGTAATCATCCCCTAGATGCCTTGTTGGAAATCAATTCAGGTTCAAAACTGGCTAGAATTGGGAGGTCAAGGCTTTAGCAGACTAAATATTTTATCTTCTGCTCATGTCTGGAGCTTTTAAAGATGCATATTGGGAGCTTTCTTTCTCGCAGCCCATCTGGACAAAGATGATTGGGCTAGTCATGTTGCCCGGGTTAGGACAAGGTTAAAATCAATTATAATCAATTATTAAGAGTCTTCTGTGGCAGTACAGCTTAAAAGGAATTCTTTCTTTTAAAAAAAAAAGAAAAAGAAAGCCTTGCTGGATGCTGAAATATGAATGTCTTCGTTTCTAGCAAAATATTTTTTTTAAATTTAAAATACCAACTTTGCAGCAAATGGTAATAAATTTCTAGGATGCAGTTGTCTCTAGTTCCCCATATTTTAGGATACAGAGGAAAGAAAGAAAAGAAAGAAAGAAAGAAAGAAAGAAAGAAAGAAAGAAAGAAAGAAAGAAAGAAAGAAAGAAAGAAAGAAAGAAAGCGAACATTGAGAAAGCAGAAAGGGCAGAGAAGATAAGATTGCAGAAATAATTTTTGGTTCTTGGTTGAAAAAAAAATCTTATTATTGTGTCTGAGCCATTAGACACCAGGGAACGATTTATAATTTGGCAAGCCCAGTTAGTTTTTCAAGATTTTATGCCAATTTTACTCCCTTGCTCACTATCTAAATGCTAATTTTACAAGGTTCTCTTTCTATCTCTCCTCCTCACCCCGACTTTCTACTTTTTCTCTCAAGGAGTTCAGTGCTTGAGTCCTAAAATATATATTTTAGAAATGCATACATCATGCATATATCTCTCAGCCTACAGTGTTTTCCTAGGGCTGTTAAAAATATCTTAAGTCGCTTCCTATTAAATTAGGGACGGATGAGTTACTTTACACTACATTATATATTTCGGTACTAGGCGGTGCAGGCTTCAAGCTGGCTTCATCCACTCTTGCCTGACAATCACCACTGCTGCTTCCTTTATGGGGTTTCAATTGATTGCTTTGCCCTTCCTAGGAAGGATTCTTCCTAAGATTCCCTTGGGCCACCCTCATTTTCTCATGCCATTTGGTTTCCACTTAACAAGTTCCTGAGACACTTCATGCACTAAGATCAGAACAGTTTCTGCCCACAATATCTCAAGTATTTCCTTCTTCCAGTGTTGGTTTAGGGGGGAAAAACATGGCATATTTGTCTGAATGATTCTGAAGCTGTTTCAGAAAAGGAAATGGGATGAAGATGATCAGGATGAAGATGATGATGATTTTAAGGGAATGTGGCTTTTCTCAGATAAAGTAGATGCATACTTGGAAGCAAGCATCTTAGAAGGGTCCCCTAAGGATGCTATCTTCTCTTGGCTTGTTATTCTGAACATCCCTGCCCAAATCTGTTTTTTCATAATATTCTGAGAAAGAAATCAAGGACTTACAAACACAATCTGTTCCAAAGAGTATTTTAGAATCCCAGAAATTTGAGGACACAAAAGGGGGCTTTTTTTGGAGATTCAGAAGACAGGACCTTAGTAGCTTCTTTTCAGACGTTAACACAGTTCTTTAAAACAAATACAGGACCTGTTTGTTTGTTGGCAGATACTGTCAAGATCTTGGCTGTTTGTTAAGACAAGTTCTCCTCTCATCCAAAACAACAACCAGAATTACAATAGCAGCAACAACAACAAAAACCAATTATCAGTTTCATCTTACCTGCAGCAGAAAGGGGAATTCAAATTCATATTTTTGATGTGATTTGTAGAAACACTGAGCTGTAAATTTTAAGGATTAATTACTGAGGTGCACAAGAGGATTCTGTTGAATATATACAGAAACATTAAAGACATAGGAAAAAACAATACACAGAGAGATATGTACATGCTTATTTCTTTTATTAATGCTCTGGAACACATAGTACAGTTCTTATGTATTCCTTTAGCACCAGAAATCTGAACCAATTACCTCTCCTCAAAAGAGAATTCTAAAAAGAGAATTGTTATTTTTGTTTGTTAGTGTCTAGTTCATTAAGTAATGTTTGCAAGTTCCTGGTAACAGGATTACTATTGACAATTTCATTAGAACCATAATTCAACCACAACTAAGCTTTCCAAAGAGACTTGTCAATGTCCTAGCTATAATCCATCCACCTGTCTTAGACTAGCACTAAAATGAGGAAATAAAATCCAAATTTCAGGATAAGATCACACAAGACAGGTTTACTTCATGTCACTGTTGCAAGATACAGACTTTCATAGTATTGGTAAATATTACAAATTGACCTGCAAGTACTAAAACAATGATCCCGAATTGTGGCCCATGGAACATTGATATATCATGAGGTTGCTGAAGGTGATCTATGGGAATAAATGAAGGATAATGCTGCTGTAGTATAAATCAATATTCTTAATTTCTATTCAAGACTGCAGTGTTTTTTCAATGTAATTTGCTTCATAAATTTCCTTGCGTAATATCACTGGATAATGTCTTGAAGGGATTTGAACTGCTTTGTTACGTCTCACATCAAATTAGACATTCTCCATTCTTGTTAGTTGGCAGAAAGAAGTTATCTGATTAAGCTAGATGGAGAAATTTACTATTGCTAACTATTAGCTATATTTGTATAACATACCAGTACTCACTGAATTAATCCATTGCATAATGTTTTCATAATATATTGAATCATAAAACATCTGGATCAGTAGTGAGTTCCACTTATCTTCACTACCGGTTAGGAATTGGGAGCGCCTGTGCACTGAGCAGAACCTTCTGCACATGTGCAATGCGTCCATGATGATGTCCGGACAGGTGGGCGGAGCCTCCCGCCACCGCCACTACCGGTTCGTCTGAACTGGGGTGAACCGGTAGAAACCCACCACTGATCTGGATATATAAGATTTAAATGATACACTAAGTTAAAATATTCTCCCCTCCCTCTTTGTATGACCTTAAAACAATTAAAGTTTAGCATATGAATGTACCTGACAGGACTTGAACTGACTTGATTAAGCGTTTGGACAGCTATTTAAGAATAATGTTTTTACATTTGAATTCCTAAACTGAGCAATAGGGGTTAGATTCCATTGGTCAACGGTTTTTCAAAGCTGATTAGAAATTAGGTTCCAATTTTATGAGATTGTCATAGCTTTAGTGCAGTTGTCTCTGTTCAACTGTGTAAATATGTAAAGTAAAAAAAAAAGGAGAGGGAAAAAGGCTGGAGGTACAGGATCCAAAAATCCTTATGCTATTAATTACACTAATCCAATGAGATTATCGAACTAAAGTGGCTAGATTTGATGAGCTCCATTCTATTCCCTCATCCAGATGAAAGGACTTAGCAGATAGCATCATCCCTACATGTTTTCAGCCATATCATCTCATCTTCACTGTTGTTCTAGTTATAATATAATCTATATCACCAATACACTAAAGCACACTATATGGAAAAATAGATCAGTCTTTGCAAAAGTATAAAAACCCTGAAACTTGCCATGTGTTTGACCTTGGGGGGGCCAGGGTGGGTGTGGCCAGGGTGGGCGTGGCCATCTTGACATCACTTGTGTCAGAAGTGCCTGTGGTGGCCTGTGTGCTCTACCAGCGAAAACAGGCTCCCGAGCTCCATTTTTGGCTGTGATGGCCTCCTGCAACCCTCTGCCAGCGAAAATGGAGCTCAGGAGGGCTGCGGATGGCCCACCCAAGCTCCATTTTCACTGGCAGTGGCACCATGGGCTGATCCTTCACTGTTTCCAGGACGGCCCCATGGGCCATATCTAAGCACCCTGCAGGCCAGATTTGGCCCACTGGCCTTGAGTTTGACACGCCTGCTCTACATTGTACATGGCATTGTTGTTTTTTGTAGGGGATTGAACCAGTTTGTGAACACACTAACATAATGTATTGTTAATCTAATTAGTGGCTAATTAGCCTTTTTGTTTGTTTGTTTGGTACCTTCGCAACAGAGTTGACTCTTGGCCCAGTCAACAAGTCCTTGCAATTTGCTTCAGAAGGTTTCTTGGAAATGGTTTGCTATTGCTTTCTTCCTAAGGTTGAAAAAGAGACCATGCTGCTGACTTCGTGCCTAAGGTTGAACTGAAGTTTCTAGCTTGATGCCTTAACCATTACAACAAATTGGTTCTGTCTTACAAGTCAGTTGCAAGCTAGCTTGAGAAACCACCAAAGTAATGAATCATTATTATATTTTATGTGTTAATTAAAGATTACATCACAACGTCACAGTTTAGTTTTGAACATAGCAACTACTATTCAGGTAATTGCTGTCTATACTATACTGCATTTCAATTCCTATCATTGTTTGCAAGTACAACTGTAACTATGCATTTAAACATTTTCTTCAGCTATCACTGTAGTTCACAGAGACTTATGCCAATGTTACATTATTCATCTTTGAAGTGCCACAAGACTCAACCATTTTTCCTGTAACACATTAACATGGCTATCCCTCTGCATAGAACCTTGGATGTTTCCCAAGTGTTTGATCCTCAAAGATCTAGTATTAGTAAATTCAGATACGTTTGATGTTTGCCCAACCATTGTTGTTGTAGTCTTACTTGGCAACAGTGGCTCATGCTCTTATCTTATCTTTATTGGACTACAACAATGAGCTGCATCTTGGACTGAAAACCACTTGGAAATTACAGATTCCAAAATTTCACAAGTCTTTATCTTGTGAAAATCACCACAGCTGTATTATATGTCCTGCAAACCAGGCTCTGCTTACAAATTCAAATTCAAATAATTCAAATTCAAATTCAAATTCAAATCTTTATTGTCAGTGCACAACATATGTACAGTGAGATTGGTTGATCTCCCTCAGTGCACACCCCAACACAATACAATTCACAGTGAAGACAGAAAATCCCCTACCCAATAAATCATATTAACAAAACACCCAGTCCTATTGCACCAGTATGAACATGTTACACATTGCGCCAGCCCTGCAGTCCATCATACTACATTGTTATGATGTTATTTCTCATTCAGGAGTCTGACAGCCCACAGATAAAAACTGTTCTTCAGCCTGTTTGTGCGGCTGGCTATGCTTCTATATCTCCTTCCCAATGGTAGGAGGGTAAAGAAGTGATGACCAGTGTGAGAGTCGTCCCTGAGAATTTTCCTCACACTTCTAAGGCAGCGAGCCCTAGCGATCCCATCTAGTGGTATAAGGAGACAGCCACCCTCTGTAATGTTTTTCTATCCACGGCTGTCAGGCCAGCATGCCATACCATGATGCAATAAGTGAGGATGCTTTCTATTGTGGACCAGTAAAATGAGGTCATCAGTCATTGTTCCACCCTGTTTTTATGCAAGACCCTAAGGAAATGGAGTCTCTGTTGGGCCTTCCTGACCACCTGGATCATGTTGTTTTTTCAGGTGAGGTCTTCGCTGAGATGGACTCCCAGGAATTTAAAGGAGGAGACTCTCTCTATACAGCCCACCTCAATGTAGATTGGAGCAGGTTCCTCTCTCCTCCTCCAGAAGTCCAACAACATCTGCTTGGTCTTGCTGATGCTCAGGTGCAGGTTGTTTTTTAAGCACCAAGTGGAAAGTTTTTGAACCTCCCCCCTGTAGGCTGTTTTGTCTCCACCTGTAATACTAATCATTTTTGAAGTGCTGTTTTTAATGTATGTGCTGGGCTCTGAGTTGAATCCCAAATTGCGCTCTCAGTATAGAATCAACCTTTCTGGTATGTCTTACCAACACTGATTGATGGTCTGCCACTATAGAGGGAAGTAATTGGGGCTGGCCAACAGTATTTCTCATTTTATGGAATAACCTCTCCCTCAAGGCTAGGCGAGAGTTTATTTCAATAGCTGTTCATTTTACCTAAAACAAAATTGTTCCACAGGGCGTTTGGAAGTTGAATGCAGATGCTTTGGGTGGGGGAGGTATGCTGGGGGGAATAGATAGTGGCTATGTGTGTGCAGTTAAAGTCTTGCTCCTTTTTAATGTGTATTACACATGAGATGCATGTGAAAAGGCCTGGGACTCTTATCACATGGTCATCCTGCCATCTTGATTTTTTGACGATCTCATGGATACCTCTGGTTGAGTGGATATCACCGAATGCTTATGCAGATTGCACTGCTATATAAAAGGAATGGATAAATAAATAAATATTAAAATCAAAACTTTCTTAACCAGACTAATCTAGGAGTGATTGCCACCTCATGCTGAGGGCCTGAGTAGCAGAAGTCATTTTCAGATATATATTTCCCAAAGACACTGTCCAATTAAACCAGGAAAAATCCCTTCAAAGCCTTTAAAAAGACCACTTGGAGAGCAAGCCGAGTTTCTTCCCTCTTCACCAAGTAACTGTGTGCAAGAAACCACTGCATGGTTCAATGATCAAAACAGAAACACCTGAGTAGGCCTGGGGGCATGCTTGTCTATTTCAGCATGCAATTTTAATTTTCAGCTTTTCCAAACTGTGATTAGTTATTTAATTGTGCATCCAAATTTGGTTGATGCATTTGCACATGTAATTAATTATGATTTATTTAAAACCACTCAGCAAAGCTTTGTTCATCAATTTTCTACAAATCAAATTATGGAAGGGTAGATTTGATTTCTTTTCTGTCTACCCCCCTCCATTTCAAATATTCACAAATTGTTTTGATTTATTCTTTAAATGACTGCCCAAGGGTAAAGACAAGGCCTTTCAAAGATAAAAGCTATCAATGCTTTAAAAGATTAGCACCAATCTAGAGGCAACTTGGTTTTCTAAAGCCAAATGCTCCTGATCAGAATTAGGAACTAGGACAGTCATCTTATGAACCGTAAATAAGTATGCTTGCTCCCAAAAGTGCATTTGGGGGTACATAGTTTGTTAACAGTTAATAGAGATAAGTATTTAAACTATGCATTCTTATGAGCTACTTTGCAGAAGAAACAATACTGAGTGCTTAATTTTTCATTTAGGAATAATTGGTAGGTACCCTTTTCAGAAAAAAAAGTTCTCATGTCTCAATTTATCCTGAAAGGTAGAAATGAACAAAGCATAGCTCATAAATATTTTGTTTCCCCAACTACATTTGCTGAGAATCCCAAGATTGTGCTCGAAACGTTATCTAAATTCAGCAACAAAAGTGTTATTTTTTTCACTGCGTGATTTTTATAATGTTGATGTCAGCGTTCCAGAAAATCCCCAACTCCCAGTAAAGACACTGAAGCAGGCATTTTCCAAAGTTCTCTTTACTAGAAATAGGCTAGTTTGGTGTCAATGTAATATGGCTTCCAAGGCTGACAGTTGAGATGAGTCAGTGAACTAAGGATTAATATATGTGCACTAAACTCCAGTAGACTTGACTCAACTTTTTCACATTTTACAATACCTTGAATCTTAATACCACTCCTAAACACTGTTAAAATATCGAGTTCCATCTCTTCTGGTGAAACCGTTGCATTGTTATCATAGCTTTTCTGGTCCTTGCAAGCTCTATTTAAAAAAAGAGAGAGAAAATTCAGGTGGAACTACCAAAGTTTGACTTCTGTTTAAAGTTCACCCACTCAACATTAAAGTTCAGGGTATTTCCAGATTTACACTAAACTCAAATTTAAATCTTTACTGTCAGTGCACAACATATTACAATGAGATTGGTTGAGCTCCCTCAGTGCACCCCCCCACCACCACAATACAACTCACAGTGAAGACAGAAAATCCCTAACCCAATAAATCATATTAACAACCACCCAGTCCTATTGCACCAGTGTGAACATGTTACAGGTTGCGCCGGCCCTACAAGTCCATCGTACTACGTAGTTATTTACACTAGCCATCTTCTTCATGTATTCTCTCAAAGTGAGGAAGAAATACCTTTTTCTTCAAACAGAAGATGCAATTCCTGTTTTTTGTCCAATTTCAGCACTGTAAGGAAAACTGGAACTGATTTAATTCTTTTATTGCCAAGCTAAATGATCTGGCCATGAATGAACTCTCAGCACTGTGACAGTTCAACACGAGGAACTATTAGTTCTTTTACTGATAACATGGTAGAATTGGGGAGACTCAGAGGGAAATGTTATACCATATAACAATAATTGTTGGAGGGACCATGTCAAAACATTGATCTCAGCTCAAAAATGTGAAGACAATGTTGGGCTGAATGTTGACTATCCCAGGGCATGCAGTTTCAGATGAACTGTGTTCTGCTTCCTTCACTTTTTGTGCTTCAATTAAACTTCCCAGGAATTCACCATGAGGGTAGTCCTTTTTCAAATGGAAAAATATGATTAGCCCAGGAACATTCAGAGAGATGGAAAGAGATGTTACAGAAAACAGCTACCCCAGTGGTAACATCCTTTACTATTTTCAATAATAAAGACAACACCGAGAGAAATTTGAAAGAAATGCTGAAGCACCCTGGGAATAAAGTTGAAGAAGAAAACTGTTGAGAAATTGCAAAACACATTCTGGCATAGCCCTAATGTTAATTAGGAATAGTGAACATACTAACTTATAGTAACAAGCTGAATCATTCAAAAGACCTTCATTATGCTGATCACTTGCTATCTCAGTCTCTCTCAGAGTCAGACAGAAGGAATAAAATTATATCTGTCCCAGAAGGGGCAGGAGAAGTAACATACAACAACAGGTTTCACTAGGGGGGGTTCAATCTCTTTCCTTGGGAAATTGATGTTCACCATAACCTTTGTTACATTAGACTGAAACAGAACCTCTCAGAGGGGAAGTGGCTTTGATCATAAGAAAACTGGTTCCATTCTCCCCCACCCATTTTTACTCAAGATTCTCTCTGATCTTTATACAGTGATCTTTATCTAGTACTTTTTGTGTAACAAGACAACACTTTTAAAATCTATGTAGATCAGTAGTGGGTTTCAAATCTGGTTGCCACCGGTTCACACGTGGGCACGTACACGCGCACGTGTGACACTTCTGTGCATGCACAAATGCTTCTCCACATGTGCAGAGATGTCTGGGCAGGTGGGCGGAGCCTCCCGCCGCCGCCAATCTGGGGTGAGCTGGTAGCAACCCACTACTGATGTAGATAGCTGAGGGCTACATGGTATAACGGTGACACTGGAGAAATGGCTCTAGAATTTTGAGCATTTCCCTTTGGATTTTTAGGGGGGTGTCAAACTCGCGGCCACAGGCCAGATGCGTCACATGCTGGCCACGCCCACCCCTGGTTTAGAGAAGTGGGGGAAGTCACATCACGTGATGACAATGTCATGCCACGAGAGTGACACTCCTGGGTTAGGGAATTTGAAATTGATGTATTAAGTGTCTTATTGTATTAAATCTATTGGAGCCTTAATACATCATTTCTCTTTAGTTTCCTATGCTGGTATGACCTTAGAGGGTCCCAGGCATGGTAGAAAAGAAACAACCAGTAGATCAACCAACAATGTTTTCCCTTCCCTTTTTAATCTTTGATGGAAGGGAAATTAGCAATAAAAAGTGGAGAACTAGAGGAGAATTAAGAAAAAGGCCCACTTAATTCAGATGAAACTTTTTTCCACTCTGCTTATAATACAGACCACTTACATCACTAGGGAGCCTTGTCATGAATGTCCATATGCACATAGCCATGTATATACAATAGTATTGTATATACTATTAAACTAAGATAGTTTAATAGTATATACAATTAATTTATTGAAGACACTTGAGCCTGATGCACAACAGTAAGCTATAATTATTGAAATTATTAAGCTATATAAATTCTTAGTGCAGTGTTGTATGTGAGCACAGTCAGTGTAAGGCATCCTGGAGTCAGCCACAATCTTGGTATTTTAATATGTCACTTCTGTCAACAACCAAACTTGCTTTCCCACAGTCAATGTCTAACAAGGATGATGAATTTCAGAATAAATACCGTACCTACACCTAGAATGTGCATCTAAGATGAATAGTTCA
Organism: Pantherophis guttatus; assembly: GCF_059756535.1. Lineage (NCBI taxonomy): Eukaryota > Metazoa > Chordata > Lepidosauria > Squamata > Colubridae > Pantherophis > Pantherophis guttatus. The sequence continues at coordinate 314,909,623 of NC_142063.1, forward strand.
TAGCTCTCTCCAACATTTCCATTCTTCATCTTTTCTGCATCGGATTGTTCTTCTATTTATATACCCCCAAGAAATTCATACTATTGGAGTTTTGTTATTAAACTCTTGTGGTTACCAAATATGTAGCAGTATTTAAAAAAATGAAAGTTGTGTGGAAATAAGGGTAGTTAAAATTCAGAAAGAGAAATTCCTTAATTAACTTAATAAAATTACTAATGGAAGCATTTTAGCTGCTAAATTTAATTTACTTGTCAAGATATCCAGCTACAAAGAGTAGAGAAGAGTGGAGACTCTGCTTTCCATTATCATGTGTTCTATTATAGAATACATTTGCTTAAAATGAAATATATCACCAAAAGCCATCAATGACATCTTAATTTGGAACAGTCAGTTGAAAAATAATTAGACTGTGAAGCAATCAGTTCTAGTAAATCAGTGCTTCCTTTTACACAAACATACATTTCCCCTATGCATCAATAGGAAAGGCATTCAGATAGGTGAGTCATCAAGGATTTGATGCGTTTTGAAAGAAGAGTTAAGCATTGTTGTTTTTAGTTTGTGCTACAAATATTTTAGCACCAGGATTGCTAATATAAATATTGGTGGCCTTTGTGTCCCCTAAAAAAGTATTGCATTCAAATGCCGGATCCCCAGAAATTGATTTTAGATCAAATGCTTACAGGGGCAAAGAACTTACCAACATTATTTTTTCTATACCACAACAGCCAATTTGGCATCTGATCACTCTAGGAAGGCATCTAATGGTGTCAGCTTCGCATCTGTAAAATAGGAATAATTTGACATGACTTAGTAGGACTTATGCTAACAAGTGTAAGGAAATGGAAGGAAAACATAACGAAGACACAATGCTTGCAATGATTGGTTTAGCTTGAAGGAGTGCTAACAACCACCATACAAAGTCTTTGATAGAAATCTTTAAATGTGGAAGTTTCAGGAAGCTGATAAGTTTTGAAGTGTGATTATAACACATTTTTAAGATGTTCTCATGCAGTTCAACTCTTGGCATTAATAGTGGAATAGATATGAGAACCACTGCCATCAGAATATATATTATTGCTTATGTAATGAATTCTCAGCCCAATTAAAAAGCTTATTTAATTTATTATTTTAAATAAATATTATATATATATATTAATATATATATATTAAGAATTGTCCTGAAGATGCGAGTTCCAGGTATAGTTATACTCTGACAAAGTTGGTAGGGGCCGACGAAAGCTTAGCACAAGTTTTAAAATATTTTTTTTTAAAACTTTTGAATGTTCCGGAGATCGTGATGTCTATCGCTTCATATCGTGATGTCTATCGCTTCATATATATATATATTCTATTTTTTATTTAACAAGATTTGCCTACATGAATTTGGAAGACCTCAAAGGAATCTCTCTGCAAAGCTGATTGCAAAGTGGTAGCTGGCTAATGGTTCAAAGCATCCTTTCTCCAACTGAGAAATCTTCTGATGATTTGGACCATAACTCCTTATCATCATGGCTCAGAGTGTAAAGCACAGTGGCCAAAAGCTCTTCCAAAGAGCACCAGATTAAAGAAATGTTGAAAACTGTAGGCTGTCTCCCAATATAACTTTGAGCTGGGGAGTACTTTTCACTGAAAGTCTTTAAGCAGAAACAGATCAGCTGCTCAAGATATTGATCAGATGCCATACTAAATTTCCTTCACCTGTATGACTTTATGATTGTATAGAAGAAATGAAATGCAGTAATCTGAATTGTTGGTAAGGTGCATAGTGTAATGTATCAGTCCTAGAGGAGATCAACCCTGACTGCTCTTTAGAAGGCCAGATCCTGAAGATGAAACTCAAATATTTTGGCCACCTAATGAGAAGGAAGGACTCACTGGAGAAGAGCCTAATGCTGAGAAAGATTGAGGGCAAAAGAAGAATGGGACGACAGAGAATGAGGTGGCTGGATGGAGTCACTGAAGCAGTAGGCGTGAGCTTAAATGGACTCCAGAGGCTGGTAGAGGACAGGAAGGCCTGGAGGAACATTGTCCATGGGGTCACGATGGGTCGGACACAACTTCACAACTAACAACAACAACAAATAGTGTAATGGTGTTGGGATTCTTTTTTCCATCCTTATATATAGCCATCCCAAATTCAGCTTCCCACCCTCCAGCAATTTTTACTTATTTGTTTGTTGCATCTTGAAACATTTTGATTCCTGGCACACTGTGGATATGCAATTTACATCTAATGATAGTTATTGTTTCAAACCCTATTCAAGATATTTAAAGCAGTTTAAAATGTTTTGTACTAACTTTTAATAATTTGTAATAATCAGCTGGACAGAAGAATTTTACTCACTTTCAAGTCAGATTATAAGTAGGCACAATATTCTCATTGAAAACAACGAAATCTGTATCACTTCCCCAAACAAAACACAACAAAATGCTATTGTTCCTAAGGTAAAATTTAGAAACCTTCTGTCATCATTCTTACAGCTGTTTCTGGACAAAAAAAAGGGAGGTCCAACCACCTGCTCATTCCTCCCATTCCTTCTAACAGTCAATCTTCCACTATAGATCAGGCCACATGAAATCCTAAGAATCAGTTGGCCAAAGCCAGTCAGTTCAACATCTACTTCTGTGGAAAGTGTTCATTTTGGTAATTATTTACCTCAAATTTTAAATTCAAAGATTGACAGAAGAATTCAACAGATCCAAAATGGGACCAGATCAGCATGCTTTCACTTTCTAACATATATAAAAAGTAGTAGAGGGTTATTTCCTGTCTTTCCAGTATTTTTAAAAAAAATGTTTTAGTTACTGCTTAAGTGTACACTGAACACTGTTTGCATGGAAGTAGTAAACACTGAAGAAAGCACATTTTAAGACAGAAAAACAGAGTTCAATATTTGTGTCATCTTCTTTTCTTCTTTGGCAAACACACAAACACACACATATACACCAGAGGTGGGTTGTAGCAGGTTCTGACCAGTTCTGGAGAACCGGTAGCAGAAATTTTGAGTACTTTGGAGAACCGGTATTAAAAATTCTGACTGGTCTCACCCCCATCTATTCTCTGCCTCCCAAGTCCCAGATGCTAAGGGAGGAAAGGGGATTTTGCAGTATCTTTCCCCTGGATTGGGGAGGGAATGGAGATTTTACAGTATCCTTCCCCTGCCATGCCCACCAATCCATGCCATGCCCACCAAGCCACGCCCACAGAACCAGTAGTAAAAAAAATTGAAACCCACCACTGATATACACACACCTTTATTTCACTGGCCTGATGAGCAACAGAAGAAAACAGAGGATACATCTTTTTGGGCAGCCTGTAAAATGGTAAATGGTTCATCTTTAATCCTCAGCAAAGGACACCGGGCAGCTCAGTAACTGACTTTATTTATTGGTATGCAAATGCTGGTGGAGCAGATAGTACATAAAGAGAATATGATTTATATTTTACAGTCTTTGAATTAACAGCATTTAGACAGCAATCAGTTCAAAGGAGGCCACTTTTATATTCCTGTGGTAATCACTGCTGTCACAAATCTTCCGTAGACTTTTCTGATCTAGTATATGGCTGTGATTCCATTCTATCAGAGAGGCCACGCCATTTGCCCTGTGAGTTAAAGAGCTGCAATTCAAGTTAACACTGGCTTGCTTGTGACAGTGGGTATGATTCATGGGATACAAACTACTCAGAAAGGGTATAGAAGTCTGTAAAATAGTGTGTTATGATTCGTTAGCTTCTGAAGATGATAATGATGATGACGATGAGGGTCATGTTTTCAAAGGCATAGATATGTCCTTCTAAACTCTGTATTACTAATAAAACCATGTGTATAAGGCAATATGTGATCCTTTATTTCAGTATAATGAAGTATGAAAAGCTCTAAGGGTTTTTTATTTATACACCTGGTTGTGTAGGGAGTTATGGAGATGAGAATTCTCTTTTTGAATAGAGAAGAAGATATGATAAAAACCTGTCCATGAAGCAAACCAAAACATGGCTTTCAAGACAAGGTGCTTAAACCCTTCATAAACCTGTAAGAATTAACTTTTCTGGCTTTGTTCAGCAGCGGAAGGCTAATCACAAAAATCTCTCAAACTTTTCTAAAGAAAAACACAGAAAGTAGTTCATCTTAACTGTTATCAATGTGCTATCTAAACATACCCGGATGTTCCCTTTATCTGATAAGTCAGGGAATAAGGTAATGTTGCTTTTCAAAACATTTTCCAGACAAGACAAGTACTGTGAAAAATACAGGCAGTTGCCAGTAAAGAATTATTAAGTATTTCTCTGAATAAACTTTTAGCATGTTATAGCATTCATCATTCTGTCACCCATAGTGAGACTAAAGTTACCATTATAGAGAGGTTTAACTGTACCCTGAAAAATAAACTATGGAGATATTTTTACAGCTAGAATTCCCCATCGGTATGTGGGCATTTTGCCTGCTATTTTTCAGGAGTGCAACGGTAGCATCATAGCATCCCCTAATCATGTAAATTTGTCTAATGAAAAGAAGATGAGGATGAGACTATATGGGAAAGATTTAGAAAGTAATAGAAAATAAAAATATCTTCAGGGTTAGGGTATCCACACTGAAAGGGAAATTTGAAAAGGCTATCAGTAAACCTAATCAGATGAAACATTCATGATCAAAGAACCGGGGACAAGTGGTTGGGGAAAAAGAAGTATATGTAGATTAAAAGGTTACACTGATCAGCTAGTAAAGATGACTTTTTATGCTAAGAAGCTCCAAAAGGTTCCAACTGACCAACTATTTATATGCAGAATTGCAAAGGTGATCAGAAAAAGAGGGTGGTAAAAGTACAGAGGGATTGTAGTAAAATTGGTTGGCTGGCCATAGATGTTTGACAGTTGGACTAAGGGCATTGAAGTACATCACCTTTGGTATGAAAGTGTTTATTTCACTTTTCACAGCAATGCGTTGGCAGCAGCTTTCCTCCAAAACAAAACTCTTCATTTTACTATTCAATTATCATTATTACTGGATTTTCCAGGGACATGGGATGTAGGGCTAGTAGCGATTCAGTATCCACAAGTTGGGATATAATTTCTTCAGCTCGTAATGAGACATAGAGATGGCACTTTTCTTTGAGGTATTTCTATGCCAGCAACCCACAACTGTTAGAAAATATGAAAATTTATACCAGACCCAAGAATGGGCCTAAGGTGACCCTGCAGTATATCTGGTGGTTTTAAAAAATAATATTAAAGGAGATTGATCATATAACATTCTAGCTGGTGAAGAACCTAGGCATATATCAGGCCAGATCCTCAGATTCTGTGCAAAATAACCACTTCTTTGTAGCAGATACATCTGGAGGATTCAACACGTTATATGCTAATATAACACCTGTTTTTATCATGGGAAAGTGGTTGTCCAGTTTCTGGGGAGAAAATGAGATTCAGTTTGTCTTTTTCAGACTCATTTGTCTGGTCAGCCTTAGAAACATCTGCATCACAGAACTGTAGAGTTTAATGGTGTTATCCTCACACAAATCAGTTCTCTGAAGAATTTATTTATTTATTTATTTATTTTATTTTTTCAAATTTCTATACCGCCCTTCTCCTTACGGACTCAGGGCGGTGAACAGCCAAGTAAAACACTTTATATACAAAAGTTAAAATAGATTTAAAATAATTAAATAATTTGGCCCATAATTTAAAACATTTCAATTTAAAACCAATTCCAAATTTTAAAAACCCCATCATAAAATCAGGACAGCCCAGCTAACTGAAAGAGGTAGGTTTTAAGGGCCCGACGAAAAGTCCGGAGGTCTGGGATCACTCGTATCTCTGGGGGTAGATTGTTCCAGAGGGTAGGTGCCACCACACCTACCCTCTGGATGATGAGAATGGTACACATCTCATCATCTAACCGGTTAGTGGTCCTAGTCCCCATAGTAAGCACCCTGCCCTGCAGTTGTTCCATCTGATGACACAGTACCAGATACATTTTCTCAGTATGAGCCATCGTTTTTCCAACTAATAGGCTAGTCAACAGTTAAATAGTTGCCCCTATTAAGGGCCCAATAAATCTCCTGACTGACAAATGATTTGCTTCTTCTTTTTGAGTGAGAACTTTTTAATGACTTCTTTCTTTCTCTTTGGAGTCCAGAACTATGTAGGTTTCAGAGCAAGCTTTCCTTTTAATGTGTTCATGGCTATTTCTGCCATTGCTCCTACCAGGTCATTATTAGCAGTGTATAAGATGACTTTTTTTTTCTGTTTTGAATCCTCTCTAACCCTAACCCTAATCCAAGTCTAACCATGAATGAATTATTGTTAATTAGTGCCTGAACTGCATTTTACTTCTCTTTTCCATAGTGTAAACAATAGGCCAATCAAGTGGAAAGAGGCCTCTCTCAACCTGTAGGTTGCTGAAGTATTGGCTGACAAATCTACCCAAAGTAACTGTGGTGGTTATGAGTGGCATCATGAGATACTTCCAAAAAATACTTTGTGTTATTGAGGTGCATTTGCCATGCCAGTGTGACAATGTGCATCTCACATGGGGGACAGCAGAATGAAATTGAATATGTAGAATTCAGAGCTATTAATTTTCTACTTTGGAAAAAACAGGTTTTGAAGTATGAGAATAATGTTCAGGTTTCTGTAATGAATGTACTGTGTAAATAACTTCTGTATTTGATTGCTGTTGCTGGTTGAAGACATAAGATCATCCATCACTGCTAAATTGATTTGATTTGACAGAAACAAATCATCATCTTCCAAAGAAAATGGAATAGGCTCCATAAATGCAATGTACAGTATGGGAATTTATTGTTTCTTTATACAGACATTGCCAGCAACTGCAAAACTGTACAATATTTTGAGACATTTGAGGCAACACAACATCACCACCAGTGGTGAAATGTAAAATTTGTTACTACCAGTTCTGTGGGCGTGGCTTGGTGGTGGTGGTGGGGTAATGTGACTGAGTTGGCATGGCCAACTTTTTTTTTTTTTACTTTTAAAGCATTTTTTCTACAACCTCTGAAGAGGTTGTAGAAAAAATGCTTTTAAAAGCCTCTGACGATCCCAGCTGAATTGCACGATCATCAGAGGCTTTTTTTTAACTTTTAATAGCATTTTTTCGGCCGAAGAGGTTGTAGAAAAAATGCTTTTAAAAATTAAAAAAACAGCCCCTGATGATCGCGCAGCTCAACTGGGCATGGGGTGGGGGGGCGCACAGGGATTTTTGCTACTGGTTCTCTGAACCACCCACCGCCATAGCTACCGGATCGGGTGATCCAGTCCAAACCAGGAGCATTTCACCCCTAATCACCACGTTCTAACATTTGTTTGATAAAAAAAAAAAAATGATTTTCCAGAATTGGATGGTGTGCTTTTAATACAAGAGAAAAGACATGCAAACTGTATAACGCTTTCTATCATGCTTAAACCATAGGGTACATACACTAATTCTCACCCCTTAGTGCCCTTTTATTATATACTATCTTTAGAGTTTTTCTGAGTTTCTATGTTTATGCGGCCCATTGTTTCTTAGCCCTAACAATCCACACTTGTTCCATCTTTATCTCTTTCTTTCCTTCTTTCTCAGACAGTAATCATCTACCAAATCTTTAAAAAGGTGCCAAACTTAACCTTATCACAATTAGTACTTTTTAGTTAAATTGGTTTAGTTATATTTAGTTAAACGAGATTGGACAACCATTTGTCTAGAATGTTATAGGTCTTCTGCTAGAGTAAGGGTTGGACTAGAACACCACCACGATTCCTTCCAACTCTGTTAGTCTATTAGTGTAAGCCCCTTCATCTCCAGCAGTATTTATTTATTTATTGGTTCGATTTATATGCCGCCCTTCTCCGGAGACTTAGGGCAGCTTACAATGCGTTAAGCAATAGCCTTCATACTTTTGTATATACCTGCTTAGTAGGGCTTTCAGCCCCCCCTAAACGGTGTTCTTTTTTATACAAAGTCAGATTATTGCCCCCACAATCCGGGTCCTCATTTTACCTACTTCGGAAGGATGGAAGGCTGAGTCAACCTTGAGCCTGGTGAGATTTGAACTTGCAGTAATTGCAGGCAGCTGGAGCTACTTAACAGAACTTTAGTCTGCTGCGCCATCAAGGCTCTTTTCCCTGTTTGACAAAGAAAAAAGGGTAAAGTTTATAATTAAAGAAGAAAAATACTCAGATTTCACACAATAGTACAGAATGGTGGTACAGAACTTTAACAGTGGATATTTTTATAGACATTTGTGAACTATGGACTCAGAAATTAATTTTAGCAATGTTTAACAATATAAATCGATGGTGTGCAAATACCATCCAAGAAGAGGAACAAATTATATTGGATAAGACTAAAATTGATTTGAATGTGGATTTAATTATGACAAGTAATAAAAATGATATGGAAAAAGATGATAGACTGGATATACAAATGCAACCAATTAATGTCTATATTCGGAAAGGATGTATAAGTATCAAAATTGTATCAGAAGAGAGATTTAGATGACTTTTTGATTGGAATTACAAAAGAAATCTCTTAAAGTCTTGAAGGATTTGCTGAGAGGAGACAGAGAAGATGAAAAGAAATCAGGTTCAAGGATATTATTTGAAGGGATCAAAAGCAAAAATTACTAAAAGTATGGGAAAGGAATATAGAGTTGACTTACTTGATCAAATTTAAAACAGATATTATTTACTTTTGGGAGTTTTTAATGGACTTTGCTGAGTTGGAATGAATGACAAGGCTTTAAGATTTTGTTCATAGTTAAGAGATGAGTTAAATGAAGAAGAGAAGATTTATTTTATTTTGAAAGATGGGGAAGAGATCAAAATTATTTATATTTGTGGTGATGACTATTTTACTATTTTAGTTTATTAGTTACTATTGTATATATATTTTTCTTTTTCTAAAATATTTTTGTTTTAGTTTTTATTTTTTAATTTTAAACTTTATTTTTTAAAAAAGCAGTTCAGTGTTGATGAGATTCAATCTGCATGCAGAGGCCAGAACCTGGTAGTCAGCCATTTTCAGAAGAAGAAAATGATGAAAGGAGTCATTTCATGTTTCTCCTCCCTACAGAGATGGGACTATTTTTTAACCAGGTGTTGTAGCTAATTGCCTGAAATAATGATTTGCTACCTAGGAAGAGACAGCTGTAGCAGAAAGGCTCAAATTAAGTGGTAAAGAGCAGAGATATGATCATAAGAGGCTTGCTTCCAGAAAATTCCAGCACATGCAAACTAAATGATAGAGCTTTAAGAAACCCTTGCTTTCAAATCCAAGTGATTAATGCTATTACTAGGGGAGGTTCAATAGCCCAAAGATGAGAACCACTGCACTCACATAAGGTAATAGTCACAGAGGTCAAGTAGTGTTTCTGCTGCACTTGTCTGAAGATAAGATGGAAAAATGTGTGGTCTGGCTTGGCTGGATAGCTTGATTGAAATCAATCAATCAATCAATCAATCAATCAATCAATCAATCAATGAGTCTTGAAGCAGCCTAAAATTATAATCAATATACTTTATTCTCTCTCCCCCTCTTCCTCTCCCTCTTCCTCTCCCTCTCCCTCTCTCTCTCCCTCTCCCTCTCTCACTCTTGCCTGCCTGCCTGCCTGCCTATCTGCCTGTCTATTATCTATCTATCTATCTATCTATCTATCTATCTATCTATCTATCTATCTATCTATCTATCTATCTATCTATCTATCTATCTATCCATCCATCCATCCATCCATCCATCCATCCATCCATCTATCTATCTATCTATCTATCTATCTATCTATCTATCTATCTATCTATCTATCTAATCTATCATCAACAATTTTATGTCTGCCATATTCAAGTAGTGTGAAAACTATGGATTGAAATCTAAACAGTTCATGCAGTATTAAATCTGTTAGTTTTTAACAGTCTTTAAGGTGTCAGAAGCCTTGTGTTTGTTTGATTGGTGTCCCCCCCCCTTTTTTTTTTTGGCTGCAAAAGGGAAATACATATGTTTTCCTTTGTGACTCAACCCATGTGAAAGATGGTCAGATGACAGCTAGCAGGCTGTTCCTGATAGCCATGCCACATTTTAATCAGGTTGTTTATAGAAGAATTATAACACTTTCACTTATGGCCCCAAAAAATGTTTCTAATAATTGTACAATCTACTCCATGCTTCGGTGTCACATTCTTCCTTCTGGCTCTTGCCATGGGCAATACTTATTTATTGTTGGTGTGGGCTGGCCAGTTGATCCACCTACACATTTGGTTGGGGTGTCACCTAGAGAAACAATGTATATGCTAATGACATAGCATGTAGCATGCAGCTGGCAGCTTTTCCTTTTCTGCAGACCAAAGGTGAACAACCTGAGGACTGCAGGAACTCACAAAATCAACCCCCAACCTAATTTCAAAAACACATTGTAAGAAATCAGTTCAAACTATTGGACTACCAATCAGATTACCACCTTCCTTTTTTGAACAAACCTGTTGCTTGGGGAAGAAGCAAGAGGGGGAAAAAAGAGCATTTGAAAGAGAGAAGAAAAGATACACTCGTAAGGAAAATAATAGATAGTTCAACCTTCCCACAATTTGCTTTTGGTCCACCCACCATTGACCTGCAGCCCTGTCCAATTTCCTGTATGACAGCAGACTTCTTGACAGGAAACATATTGCCTCTTACTTATTCATGTAGGGTGAGGAGGGCATTTCTCCCTCTGTTTGCTTTGTTTCCAGAATTATTCTCCTGAGCCAAAATTTATTTTTTAAAAAAGAGAGAATTGAAATGGGATTGGCATTAAATTGGTCATAGCTGTGATGTCCTGCAACCACCTCGTGTCCCCCATCCAAGCTACCTGCTATCCTTGTCTATGATAGAGTGTTCTTGTTAAATCAGCTTTGGTATGTGGAATGGGGGATTAGGGAATTGTTCTTTTGCCTCTGGTAGTCAAGGCTTTATTAGTGGACATGACAGAAGCACCAAATAACTTCCTCCTGTAAGAGATGTTTAAAAGGTATTGGAATTATCCAGACCAGGGGAAACAAAGTCACAGAATCAGACATTCATCTTCAAGTGCAAATAAACTCTTCTTAAAGGCAGTTTGGAATGTATCAGTGACTAACAGAAGAATAAAAGGCTTTCAGAGGACAGAATGAGTCTATGCATTGCTAAATTGGCAATGTACGGATTCTTCCTCTTCTGATTTCCATAGAACGGATTTTCTGTTTTCTTCAGATCATTTCAGATCACTCCAAACAGAGAAGGGAGTTGTACTGCAAGCAATGTTGCAGTGTTGTGGAGGCTTATCTGTCTGCACTACTTTGATTCCAAATTATTTTTTAGCCCAGCTTTTATTATACTGCTTGTTAGATACATAAATTTCAAAATGTAATACATTTCCTAAGAAATGGTCATAAAAATTTACAGTCAGTAACTTTTCCCTTGTCCTTTACAATGATATTCTACTAAAACCTTTAAATGCTTCTCATTAATGCCCTTTAAATGATTGGATAATGACCTACAATCACTTGTAAGTGAACAACCATTAAAGAATTACCCATTCTTAGCATGCTTTTAAGTACAGTTTAAATACATGGGAGGTAACATGTAATATATTAGGAAAGTATTAAAATTGAAAGAATGAAAACAGGATCACTGAAAATGAATGAGCAGGTGTAGAGTTCTACCTAGCAATAGCCACTGTTCATAAGGAGCCTTATTACAATATCATATTGCACATGCATTTTCTATTGTTCCTTTAATTTATAATCTAGTTTGGTTCATGGAATGAACCTCCTGGAAATGAATTCAAATAGAATGGTGCAGTATAACAACTGTTGACATTTGGTGGAGAAAGTTTGCCTTGCAACATTGACATAGTCATTTCAGTTTTATGTTTCCAGGTACCAGTAGATCTCATAAACAGAATTTCTTAGCAATATTTTCAGAAGTGGTTTGTCACTGTCTTCTTCCTAGGACTGAGAGAAAGTGACTGGCTCAAGGTGACCCATCTGGTCCAGTGCCTGTAGAGGAGAAAGAGAATGGCCCTGAGCACATTGTAAGCCGCCCTGAGTCTCCGGAGAAGGGCGGCATATAAATCAAATTAAAAAAAAAAAAAGAAGAGGAGGAAGTGCTGCTCCTGAGGCAAGGGTCAGATAAGCAGGGCTTGAGCCTGGGCTCAGATAATAACTTGAGAAAAATTTCAGACAAGCCCTATTCATACAAACATAAAAGGAAAGGGGATTGGCAAGCACATTCAGACTTGCAAGATTCTGGTACAGGCAATTCTTGCTTAATGATGATACAGGCAATCCCAGGGTTAAGAAGAATTTCAATTCCTAATCCAGTCTTTAACTAGAATTGGTATGCAGTTCAGAACTTGTACTTAAAATGGCAGACAATATTATCCTTTCTTAAGCCTAAGAATTGCTGAAGCCACACAATGTCTTCAGATACTACTGAAACCTGCTGAAAACAGGCTATAAATTAGAAATGTGTGGTTTCAATGGTTCCTGAAAACATTGCGTGGCTTCAGAGATTTGGAAGTTTGAGGAAGGAGAATACCACGCACAAATTTTAGTAAGAGGCAGCCTGCTTGCACCTAGGGCAGGGGTGTCAAATTCCTGGTGTCACGTTGTCATCATGTGATGTATTGAGACTTTTCCCCCCTTCGCTAAAACAGGGGTGGGCATGGCCAGCGGGTGACGCATCTGGGCCGCACCCCTGACCTAGGGGCTGTCCTTAAGTGGGATGCTCTTAATCTAAGGACTGCCTGTAATTGTATTGACAACTACATTATTAAGCAATGTAGTCATAAAGTGTGACATCACATGATCTCACTGACTTATGACAGCTCTTTAGGTGAATTCCACATAGTTGCAATATCCTATGGTCATTTAATTGCCATTTGTAATCTCCTGCTGGCTTCCACATTGACTATGCTTGTCAGAAGCCAGCAGTGAAAGTCACAAATGGCAATTATTTGACTATTGGACACTGCAATTGTTGTAATCATGGGCTGTTTGAAAAGCGCTTGAATTGCAATCACATGTGCACAAGGATATCACAATGTCTGCAACTACATTGTAATCTCCTCATTTAGAACTATCATAACTTTTAAGGTAAAAGGTAAAGGTTCCCCTCACACATATGTGCTAGTTGTTCCTAACTCTAGGGGACGATGCTCATCTCTGTTTCAAAGCCGAAGAGCCAGTGCTGTCCAAAGACGCCTCCGTGGTCATGTGGCCGGCATGACTAAATGCCAAGGGTGCACAAAACGCTGTTACCTTCCCACCAAAGGTGGTCCCTATTTTTCTACTTGCATTTTTTATGTGCTTTCAAACTGCTAGGTTGGCAGAAGCTGGGACAAGTAATGGGAGCTCACCCCATTATGCAGCATTGGGGATTCGAACTGCTGAACTGCCAACCTTTTGATCGACAAGCTCAGCATCGTAGCCACTGAGCCATCACATCCCTTTTTTATCGTAACTTTTATTAATCACTAAATAAGTGGTCATTCAGTGAAGATTACCTATAATATAGATGCTAAACTAAAGTTCTCCTGACCTATATGAATTGGTTTCTTAGTCTGCCTTGTAGGGCTGACAGTACCTTCAACTATTATACGAAACCATCTCTTAAAATATAATGCTTATAATAAAAATATATAACTAAACAATAGTGATGATATAAGAGAGAGTATATCAGGACCGGAGATGCATAAAAAACTGTTAGGGTATGTAGAGTTAATAGCTGTAAGCTGATGAGTGGTTGTAAGTAGAGGCAACTGGAAGCTGATGCAATGGGAATGAGGCAGCAGGGTTACTGCCACTTTAAGAAGCTGGGTAAGAAGCTGCCTATATAAGGGAAGCCATTAAAGGGCATCACCCTTTTCCTCATGTTATCTCTCATCATATTACAGTGGTTCTCCTCCTTTCTCTCCGACTGGTCGCAGTTTGTGTTGACAGGGGGGCAGAGGTCGACCTCGAGGCCTCTCATCTGTGGAGTGCCGCAAGGGTCGGTCCTCTCACCCCTTCTGTTCAACATTTATGTGAAGCCGCTGGGCGAGATCATCCGTGGCTTTGGGGTGAGATACCCCGGCGATGCCCTTGAAGTGATGGCCCAGTGCCTGGAGGCTGTACGGATCTGGATGGGGAGGAACAAGCTCAAGCTCAACCCTTCCAAGACTGAGTGGCTGTGGTTCCTGGCATCCCGATATAGTCAGCTGACTCCATCGCTGACTATCGGGGATGAGTCTTTGGCCCCTATGGAGAGAGCGCACAATCTGGGTGTCCTCCTGGATACGCAGCTGTCCTTGCGTATCCTGACGGCTGTTGCCAGGGGGACCTTTTGTCAGGTTTGCCTGATTCACCAGTTGCGCCCCTTTCTTGATCGGGATTCCGTGCGCACAGTCACTCATGCCCTCGTCACCTCTTGCCTGGACTACTGCAATGCTCTCTACCTGGGGCTCCCCTTGAGGAGCACCCGGAGGCTCCAACTGGTCCAGAATGCGGTCGCGCGGGTAATTATGGGAGCTGCATGGTGCTCCCGCATAACACCGCTCCTGCGCGGGCTGCACTGGCTCCCAGTGGTCTTCTGGGTGCGCTTCAAGGTGTTGGTTACCACCTTTAAAGCGCTCCATGGCATAGGACCTAGTTATCTTCGAGACCGCCTTCTGCCACCGACGACCTCCCATTGACCCATGCGCTCCCACAGACAGGTGCCATCAGCCAAGCAATGCAGGCTGGTGACCCCCAGGGGGAGGGCCTTCTCTGTGGGGGCTCCCACCCTCTGGAATCAGCTGCTCCCAGAGATAAGGAGAATCCAAGACCTCCGTGCCTTCCGCCGTGCCCTTAAAACTTACCTTTTCCAACAAGCCGGGCTGGCCTAACAAATCCTTTAAATGATTTTAAAATTTGTTTGTCTTTTTAAATTTTGGGCCAAATTGAGATATTTCCTTTTAATCTGTTCTTAATGTATTTATTATGTGGCTGTACACCGCCCTAGGGAGAAGGGCGGTATATAAATTTGAAGTAAATAAAATAAAAATAAATAAATGTATCTCATTGCTTTCCTTGTGTCAGTAGCTGTATGATAAGGTATTTACCACATATAAGTCTGCTTCCTAGAACACAAGAACAGCTATTTTGTTTGGTATCAAGGCCTCTCTAATCCAGCATCCTATTTTCATAGTAGCCAAATTAAAACCCACAAAGAAGAGACAATGTAATGCTATTCTTCTCTCATTATTCCCCAGCCATAGATGTTCAGAGACTGGTTGCCTCAAATCTTAGTTTCACATATATACCACAAATATATATTTAGCTGTAGATAAAACCACTGTTGATTATCTAAAGGCTCTGTATGCTGTGTGCTGTGTTTTGCTCCTGGATTTATCCAGTGGTGGGATTCAAGTAATTTAACAACCGGTTCTCTGTCCTAATGATTTCTTCCAACAACCAGTTTGCCAAACTGCTCAGAAAGTTAACAACCGGTTCTCCCGAAGTGGTGCGAACTGGCTGAATCCCACCACTGGATTTATCTCATAATACTAGTCACGCTGCCTAAACTCTGACAAAAACAGAGTCCTATTTGTAGCTATTGCCCACTATATTGGGGTCAGGGGGACACTTGGAGTGGCACTTCAAGGTAAAAAGGCAATATTTTGTTCATACTGGTAAAGATATTAGATCAGGAGTCTTCATGTTCAAGCCCACTCAGTGTCAGAACCTCACTGAGTGATTTAGTATCAGTTACTATCTTTCAGTTCAACTACCTCACAGGACTAATGTGAGAATAAAATTGTAAGATACTACTGCAGGTTGCCTTTAATTCTTCAAGTTAAAGGCAGGCTATAAATCTGACAAGCAGACAAATAACAATAAAATAAAAAATAAAAACGACCTCACTGAATGACCAGTTTCTTGCAGGCGATCGGAACTCTTGACTTACTTAGATATTCTCAGAGGCTTATATTGAAATTTGATTCAAGTCTATGGAAGCTCTATTAAATATCAATGGCCCTTCATTGCCCTACAATTTATGCATCCCTAGAGACTCCAGAAAAGGAAAGGCATAGAGGGTGAATTCTCCCTAAAATAGGTCAGAGGGATTGAGTTCCTTGCAAAGATGATTAAACAAAAAAAAAAAAATGTCTGTCTTTTCAGGAAACTAAACTGCAGGATTTGAGGCAACCAGTCTCTGAACATCTATGGCTGGGGAATAATGACAGAAGAATGGCATTACCTTGTCTCTTCTTTGTGGATTTTAATTTGGCTACTATGAAAATAGGATGCTGGATTAGAGAGGCCTTGATACCAAACAAAATAGCTGTTCTTGTGTTCTAGGAAGCAGATCTATTTGCTGAGCTATTTGCTGAGCTGGGCAGTCATACCTGCTATGTCATCTCAACCTTTTCATCCACATTGTGGAGGTCTTTGGCTTTAGAGAGGGGGAAAAAGAAGAATATGGTAACATTAACATAAAAAAGGGAAGAGTCCCAGTTTTCCCTAACTTGGTGACCTAAGATGTTTTGTAACTTGTAACTTCTGCAAATTGTCTAGACCAGGGATCAGCGACCTGCGGCTCTGGAGCTGCATGTGGCTCTTTCACCCCTCTGCTATGGCTCCCTGTCACTCAAAATATGTGTCACAACCACCAATGTGCGACACCTGCCAGCACATGATTTATTGAGCTTTTCAACCCCTGGTAGGCTAACCATGGATAAATCCAAGAAAAGAAAAGTTTCAGAAGAAAACAGAACATTTAAGTCAACTACATATGCTAGTTTTGTGGCCGCTCAAGAAATAGTCAGGAACAGGAAGGGTTTTGTGGCTCCCGGTGTTTTCTTTTCTGTGGGAAACGGGTCCAAATGGCTCTTTGAGTGTTTAAGGTTGCAGACCCCTGGTCTAGACAGTGTCAAGTTGCTGATGTCTATGGGGAGGGACAGTTTGAAAAAGGTTTTTACTTGGGTGAAAGGGGAGGCTATCTACAAGAATGCAATTCCTATTAAATTGTGATTTCCTTCTCCCATAAAAAAATGAAAATTTCCTTAAAGATGTTTAATAAAGTTTAGCAACAAAATAACAATATTTCTTAAAATTCAAATCCACATAATTTCTCCCTCACAATTTATTATTTGATTAATTATTCCCCCCCCACACACACACTTTGAAATATATAGTAGTCAGTTATAAATGTTTTCTTAAACTGTTTTATCCTAAATCTTTGGTCTATTTCACTCTGGAGGAGTTCTCACAAAAGTTGAAAAGGGTAATCACCTTTATTAGTAATGGTCTCAGTGGGACTGTGAAAGTCAAAATGGAAACAAGAACAGAGCTCATCTTGTCAGCCTCGAGGTAATTTGGTTGAATCACAAAGGAAGAAGCTGCCTAAACCCAGAATGAGGCTGAGGGCCAGAACAAACCTTTTCACGAGTCTTAGAAGGAATCACCCTTTACAAATACAGCACGCTAAATATTTATGCTAATGTGTAGGCACAGAATATAGTTATGAATACATGACTACGGTTTTGGATGTAGCCTGTCAGGGTCCATAAATATGTAATGATATGTAATGCAAAGAGGCTGCTGATGTCAACATTGGATTTTTAGGTTGAGGACACTTGGGGTGTGAATTTTGTACCAGCAAAGTTCCTTCCTTTTCCTGAGAGGAACTCCTTCTAATGGAGATACTACTTCTGTTAGAAAAAGGCTTTTCCTACTGGGGAAAGCTTCTTCTTCTGAAATCAAGAAGCCTTTGCATCCAACCCAGTGGCTGAATTGGATGCTTATCTCAGGTTCTTGGGAACTTGATGGATAAAAATGCCAATTCCACTCTGATTGACTGTGTGACCAGACACAAGAAGAATACAATTTTAGTTGAGAATGGTGCATTGCATGATTTTGGCCAATATTTCTTATTGGAATTAATAAAAAATTCTGAAGAATCTGATAGAATACAGTGAATTTTGTTAATATGGTGATGGGTTACAAAGATTATTAAGTTCAAAAAGAAATATACATTATTTCCACAGCAAGGAAGAAAAAGCAGAAATGGTTAAACTGATTGCTTTATTGAAAAAAGAGAATATATTTAATCATGTTTTCTACTTGGAAATCAATTCTTGGTTTTGTGCTTGTGATAAAAAAAATATGAAGCTTTGATTTTGGTTTTGCCGATTATATAATTTTGTTTTTATAGAAATGGCTAGTATATACTAACGTGTAAAAGTAAAAAGTTGAAGTTGTAATGTTGTTACCTTCTACTGTGCTAAAGAGGTGGAAGTCAATGCTTTTTTTCTTTTTCTCTTTGTACCCCATATTTTCTTTCCTCCCCCTTTTTTTTACCTTCTCCCAATTTCCTATTTCTATTTTCCTTTATATTTTATACTTGGATAAAACAATAAAAGTTGGAATTTAAAAAATCTGATGTCAGTTACTGGAGTGACTTTGCTTAGTAATGAATAAAATCCACCAATGATGACTCAAGCTTATTTCCTCAAAATGTTTACCCCTCTGAAATACAACAAGTTTCCTTTTATTCTCAATTAAAAGCCTGAAAATTAAAATAATTTATGCGAGATACATGATTTATGATTTGCTATGATCGTGAGTTTGAAAACAAGGAAACTGAGGACTGGAAATAGAAATCTTCAGTCTTATAATTGTTAGAATAACATCTATGATTTTTTTAGAAAGTAAAAATGGTCAGCCACACTCAAAATCTTATAAGAACGTTTGACCATACATTTATGGACACACTTTGCATTTGTGACCCCATATTTGGAGAAAAGATGAAGGTAAGCTTCAGTGTAAAACAGGGGCATATCATGTAAAAAAAAAAAAATAGACAGAGCTACAATTACAGCTGCCATCTTGATCTTTGTGATCATATCTTGCAGACAATTCTGGTTATAGAGGATCTTGTGGAAAAACACTCGCGGAGGTGTCAGGTAGCATTCTGAGAAAGCAGCACTTTGTATGATTGTTAATTTCCCCCTATATGGTAATTTTATTAACTTCCAAGCCCCCATCAGTCCTTTTGTAATATGCGTACCAATTCCAAAATAATTGGAGACCCCTTTCATAAAGCAATGATGTGTTTAAACTCTTGAACATTTCTCACAGGATTCTGTAACTTTTTGGTTTTCAGAATTTCAGGAAGTTTCCATTTCCAAATACAAAGAAAGAAAAAGAAGGGGAGGGTAATGTTCAAATTCTGTTGTTGCCACTCAAATTCTGTCAACTGTTTTGAAAGAGAAAATAATCATAACCTACAACCCTCATTCAAAGGCAGACATTTTTCTTTCACTGAAGTTGAATTGGCACTGAAAGATAGTTGTGTTTGCTCAAAGCTTGGAAATATGCATGTGAATGGTCTCTCTCTCTTTCCCTCCTCCCTCCCTCCCTCCCTCTCTCTCTCTCTCTCTTTCTGTGTGTGTGTGTGTGTGTGTGTGTGTGTGTGTAGTGAAAGCAGTTTCTAGTATTTCAAAGCCTGTGGTATGCAGTAAATGGGCTCTTTGCCAAATGGGAATTGAAACGAGTCTACGTATTACACTATTTGCCTTCGAAGAAATTAATTTTCAGCCAGAAGCAGATAGGCTTATTTAATATTTATCTTTAGCTGCAGGTAGATGAATCTATTATTTTATAAGTTTATTTTGAGGCTGCCTTTCTCCTTTTCTTAATGCAATAGATTTCTTGGCTATAGGATTCCTGCAGGAGGCGCTGAAGTATTCTTACCTGGACTTTGCTAGGGTTAAGGAAATGGAAATGGATGACTAATACCTGCTGGAGTTATCATTCTACAAGCATTATGTTCTCCTTTTCTTGTTTTTTTTAATCTGTACCTGTTACAAGTCTCAGAGGTGATCAGAAGTTTAACGAGTTTGGATGGAGAGAATGGAAGGACAGCAAAATCTCTGTAACACCCTGCTGTTCTCAAAGTTATTAGCCATGAAGTTAATGTATTTACTGAAATTAAGCAAAGGGAGTGGGGGGAAAGGCCTTCGAAAATGCTCTGTATCAAAGGAAATGATTTTATACCAACAAAACTATGAATTTCATGAGAAAGCTGTTGCAAAGCAGAGGGTCTTGAAAACAGATACTAGGGTTACTTCCTTTTAATCTACCAAATCTTGGACAATTTGTTCATAAATTTATATAAATGTCTTTCTTGCTTTTCCTTCAGGAGCTCAAGGCAATAATCATACTATTATCCTCTTCATTTCATTTCTTCACTACTCTGTGAGTAGATTGGCTCAGTGATGGCAAGTCACCCAATAATTGTTCACCAGGAATAAAGTGGATGAGTAAAGAATTGTTGGGAGCGGGGTGGCATATAATTTTTATTATTGTTATTTGTCACACAGGCAGCCAGATATTTTTGGCATTTTTATCCTCCTATTGATTCCTTCCCAAGGACCTGGGCTTCTCAGATATTGTTTGATGGTGTTCAAGATATTGTCACTGGATGTGAACTGTTCCAAGAAAAGCTGCGTTTTGCAATTAACTGATGGTGATTTTTGTTAATGCTGATGGTATTCAAGTGGTGGTCCAGATGTTTCAGGATTGCACGCAAGGCATCTATCATTATTGATACTATCTTTGCTTTCTTTTGCTACAGTAGCTCTACTTCTATTTGCAGGTCTTTGTATTTTGTGGTTTTCTTTAATTTAGTAGATGTACTAAATTGCAGGCACTGCAACATCGATTAAATGAGACCTATTGACAATTGTTATATCTGGGGCGTTATGTGTGGCAGGTGCCTATTTATTTGAATTCTAAAGTCCCAGAGCCTTTAGCATCTTTGTTTTCTATTTCTTTGTCTATTTTGGGGTCCCACCAGTTTTTGCTTTCAGGTAAATAGTACTTTTTGGAAATCTTCCAATGCACCTTGTTGCTACCTTGTTATGTCATTGTTTGTAATCAATCTGTATGATCTTCTTTCAGCAGCTAACTAGATGGTCCACTTCTTCTTCAGCTTCTTTCCAGAGATGCCATTTGTTGCAGTGGTGAAATCTATTTTTTTTTCCTACCGGTTCTGTGGGCGTGGCTTGATGGGCATGGCTTGATGGAGAGGTCATGTGACTGGGTGGGTGTGGCTATGTAATCATGTGACTGGGGGTGTCAAAAGACAGAAACTCACTTTAACAATGTCCTGCTGGAGCAGGGGGTTGGACTAGATGACCTCCAGGTCACTTCCAGCCCTGGATTGATTGTTGTGCTCTTTCAAGGTATCCTCTGAAGCTGCATCTAGTGCCAGGTTTGTGGTCCTTCCTTCCTCTCCTTTTTCCCTCCCTCCCTTCTTTTTTTCTTTCTTAGCACCCCCCCCCCTTTGTTTTTGGCCTAGCAGGCCTCAGGGAAGCCTCCTGGGAGCAAAACCAGACTTTCCCCACCCCCCACCCCCCGTTTTTGGCCTAGCAGGCTTCAGGGAAGCCTCCACGGAGCAAAAACGGACTTCCCCCAATAGGTAGTAAAAAATGCTTTAAAAAGTAAAAAAAAAAAACTTTCGAGGATTGCGTAGCATAGCTAATTGTCACAGTTGATTGTTGGAACCTTTTTTAAAAAAACTTTTTTAAAGCATTTTTTTACTACCTATTGCCCGAATGGATAGTAAAAAAATGCTTTAAAAAAGTAAAAAAAAAACCCTTCAGTTGATCAGCTGTGCCGCGCTATCTTCGGAACTTTTTTTTTACCTTTTAAAGCATTTTTACTACTGGTTCGGTGAACCAGTCACATTTGTTACTACCGGTTCGGGCGAACTGGCCTGAACTGGTAGCATTTCACCCCTGATTTGTTGGCATTTTATGCATTTGTTCTTAAGATGTGGTCTTCTGCAGCCAGATTTAGCCCCTTTGTCGCCTTCAATTTTCGTACCCTTAGCCATTGTCTGGTCTTGGTCTCTATTTTTAATATCATCATCATTTTTAGTCATTCTCTATCCATTGCAGGATGAATGCCTCTTCCGCATATTTCCAACCAATACAGTCCTGAGCTTTCTTTTGCCAACTGGACCTGCAATACTTGCTGATGTCATCGATCCATCTTGTTTTAGGTCTCATTCATAGATGCCTTTTATCAAGTTGGATCCTTTCTATGACTGCTTTGGTCCACCTGCCATCAGTTCTTCTTTTTATGTGACCAGCCCATTTCCATTTCAATTATTTTATTCTTTTTAAAAAAATGTTTTATTGGTACATTTTTTCTTTAAGAACATAAAAAAATTCTATGTCTATCTGAACAGCATGTTGTCTGGGCACAATTAATTTTCAATAGAGATACAACAATAACCATAGTCATACTAATAATCTTAATAAGCACATCATTATTAATCACATAATAATAATACAATTAGTTTGTCCATCTTGCAATATTTTCAGTACAAATTTTTATTATCTTTTTAAATTCTTTTTAGATTCTAACCTCTGTTTCTGTTAGTTAACCATTGGTAAAATAAATCTCATGTTAAAAAAGATTTTGTTTCTTCCTTTTCTTTTATCTTAAGTGTCAATCTATCCATCTCAGCACATTCTAATATTTTTTTATTACACTTTCATTTGTCTGGACCTCATCATTTTTCCATTGTTGTGAAAACACTATTCTTGCTGTCATTACTACATGCAGAATTAAGTATATATTCCCTTTATTATACTGTTCTGGTAATATCCCCAGCAGAAATATTTCTGGTTCAAATCTATGTATTGCTCTGTTATTTTTTTCTAACCAAGTATGTATTTTAGTCCAGTATTTATTTTGCCTTTGGGCATGTCCACCACATATAATAATATGAACCTGGTGTCTGATTACACTTCCAACATTTAGCTGATAAGTTTTCAAACATATTTGCTAACCTCACTGGTGGTAAATACCATCTATAAAACATTTTGTATAAATTTTCCAATTATTTTACTCCTTGATGATATCATATACTTTTGTTTGTTCTCTATATTTTCTCTATATTAATATACTGATCATTTAATACTTGTCATATCTTTTTTTCTAGTCTTCATTTGGTCTTTCTTGTAGACCAGTTTGCTCTCTCCAGTGCTCAGTAAGAATATAGGCTTCAGTGCTTCTTTTTTACTGTCCTTCAGATATTCTTCAAATGCCCCCTTCTTCAACTTGTCTGGTGTATTTGCAACATTACAAGCCCACCTACCTTATCTGTCAACATCACTACATGGATGAAGGACACAATTCATTATCATTATTTTTAGGGTCTTCATATCCAGGCTTTTAGTTCACTAGTTCACTAGTCCAGCTGGGATTGCCAGGTGTTACTTGCCTTGGTGGTAGTTCCTCCACTGGACTTTATGATCACTTCTAACCTTCCTCTTAACTTCAATGTGCTTGATGTTGTCAGCCTGAAAAATGCCCAGGTATTTGTAATGATCATCTTCATCTAGATTTTTGATATTATTTCCATAGAACATCTTGGTTCCTTCATCTTTCACTATTTGTCCTCTGTTGAGTGACCCATTTGTCCAGTCAAACCTCCATTTAACATCTTTATTGCACATATGGACAGTGTTGAGCAGAAATTCTATTTCAGACAGCATTTTTCCATGCAGCTTCAGATCATCCATGTAAAGGAGGTGTGATAGCCTGGTAGATTTTTGGTGTTTGATAGCCATGGCCTGATTTGTTCAGTATTGTTGACAATCAGTGCAATGATGTTAACAGATTAACAGAGTTGGAAGGGACCTTGTATGTTAGGTGTTTTGTGCCAGCCATGGCAGTCTCTTCAAAGGCCACCAGATGGGGGAAAAGAGACACCTTTGATCCCACCTTTGATCCCACTTTGAGCCCCTGCAGCCCCATTGGGGAAAGTTAATGGCCCTCCGGCCCCCTCACACACCTTGTAAGGGAGGGGCCAGGAGGTCCCTATAAGAACCCCTGCACAGGGGGTGCTCTTCCCTTCTTTTCCCTTTTTTTGCCCCTTTTTACCCTTTCCCTTTTGCCTGCTCTTGTTCTAGTCTCCTATGGGACTGACCCATGGGCTCAATCCAGGCATGGATGCCTCCATGCCTGGGACCTTATTTTACTCCACTTTTACTTTTAAATAAAGACTTAATTTGATTGCATCCTTGCATGCTGACCTTTTCTTGGAAGCGCCCTCAACGAACCATCATTCTTTGTGAGATCCCTCACATTGTAGGCCATCTAGTCCAATCCCCTGCCCAAGCAGCAGACCCTACACCATTTCTGACAAATGGCAGTCTAATCTCTTCTTGAAAGCCTCTAGTGATGAAGCTCCCACAATTTCAGAATGCAAGCTTTTCCATTGGTTGATTGTTCTCACTGTCAGAAAATTTCTCCTTATTTCTATGTTCTACGTAGAAACCAGAGAACTTTGAGCTGAATAGTTTTAGCATTTTTCCTGCGATATACCGTATTTTTCGGTTTATAAGATGCACTCCCCCCCCCCGAAAAGTGGGTGGAAATGTCTGTGCGTCTTATAGAGCAAAAGTTGCCAAAGCCCCCACCCACCCACTGGCCCCACCCTTCAACCATTTTTAGCCTCTGCATGCCCTATTTTTGGCCTCCGGACACCCATTTTTGGCCTCTGGCATCCAGTTTTTGGGCCGTTCCAGGAAGTGGGGATCGGTGGCGATCAGTGGTGATTGACAGCAATAAGCAGCGGTGGTGATTGGCATTGTTGTCAATTGGTGGCGGCAATCCCCGCTGCCTGGAACAGGCTGAAAATGGGATGCATGGAGGCTGAAAATGGGGCACCCAGAGGCGGTGATAGGTAGTGGCTATCCACACAGCCTGAAACAGCTGTTCGGCAGTATTCCAGGAGGTTGATCCAACCACCAATCATGCTAAATCAGGCTGTGTTAACCTGATGAAGCTGACCAGGCTGTTTGCTGTTTGCTGCAAGGATGCTAGCCAGATGAATACTGATGAATGCTGGGAGGCAGAGGCAGGGTTTTTTTTCTTGTTTTCCTCCCCAAAAGCTAGGTGCATCTTATGCTCCGGAGTGCCTTATAGTGCAAAAAATACAGTAGTTTGCCTCTAGCTCTGGTATTGATTCTGATACCAAAGTTAGTCAGACTAAAGACCCAGTCCACCATTCCGTATTATAAAATGACCAATTAGATGGATCCTAGAACTTCCCAAATCGGTTAGCGGGTGATCATTGCCTTCCATAGTTTTTCCTCAGCAACTGGTCTTTCAGGATTGATCTTTTTAGTTTTCAAGTTAGAATACAACCATTAAAACTAGTAGTCATTGACAGGTAGGTTGTGGTTCCTTTTAAAAATCAATGCCAGTTATAGTGCTTATCCTTACTGCCATATCCCAGAGCTCCTTCTCCATCCTCCAATTAAGCAATTAAAATAGGCCGCTACCATTTCACTAAAGTTTCAGTTGATTAATCTACCAATTTAAGGAATCCAAGGTTCAGAAAATATGGACAATTTCTTCCTATGAAATGAATCCAAAATTATGATAAATCCATAATAATTATGAAATGAGGTGGCAACCTTGAATCAGAGCCTATTAAATGCCAATGGGGCATTTCTTTGATTAGTCAGCAAACTCTTATATGACCAGAGCGAGCAGGAAACTCAATAGCATTTGATAGGCAATATTATGCAATGCTTACAGTGAAAATTCTATCCTTGGCTCATTACATTTTTGATAAATTGTAACTTCTTGGACAAAACTTTGGTTAGACCTTCTGTTCCTTCCTCCCCCACTGTCTCATATTTCACTCAAAGATCTTCAAAGGACAGAATTTACCCCCAAAGACTTAATCATCATTCAGTGCCAATCTGTAACCATGTGGTACTAATTTAAATTACTGTAGCAATGGGCAAGTCTCTTTCCAGAAATTAATAAATGCAATTTATAAGGAATGTTAAGTAGCAACTAACAATTTAATGCTTTGTGAGTTTCAGCCAAACTGATTAAATAATTAAAGGAGATTTCGAGGGGTTAAAGGGAAAGCTTTACTATTAAAATAGAACAATAGTCGGGGGATTGTTGGCATATGATTAGACAATAAGTGTGATTATTACTCCAAACCTTGTTAAAATAATGTTATTTAAAGCCCAATATAACATGTGTTTGTACTGCATATGTGTTAAAAATGCATACCAATTTCATTGTCCTATATTAGTACACATGTATATGTATGATTTGTGATCTAAATGTCAGTATAAAAGATCTCTAGTCTAGTGTTCTTTTATCACACAATACAGCCCTTTCTGGGCTGTATACAAATTGACCATACATGCAGATTTACAGAAGTTATAATGCAGTTCAAAGAAGACAGAAATGATAATTAGGAATGGAAGAATTAACCTGTGTCATTTCACTTTTTAAATCAATAGTTTGGTTATGTTTGTGACAATCCTCTAGAAATATATATTTTATTGTAAGTTTTGTCTGGAAACAATTTTTTAAACATTTTCCAGAGAGAGAGAGAGAGAGAGAGAGAAAGAGAAAGAAAGAGGGAGGGAGGGAGGGAGGGAGGGAGAAAGAAAGATTGTCCTTGACTTACTCTTTCTTCTACTTAGAACTTTAAACACAAATTTCATTAAACATCTACTGAAGAAAAGAAACTAAAGTTCCAAAATTCAACCAAATGTCTTCATAGAGT
Organism: Pantherophis guttatus; assembly: GCF_059756535.1. NCBI lineage: Eukaryota > Metazoa > Chordata > Lepidosauria > Squamata > Colubridae > Pantherophis > Pantherophis guttatus. Next base: position 314,936,211 of record NC_142063.1, read on the forward strand.
TTTGTGTGTCCAATCAGCACAGCAAAATTTAAGTTAGGAGTGGCTATTGAACAGGGCCAGCTACCCAGCCTCTTATTCAGATAATACTGATGTGTATATGTTTATATTATTTTTTTAACTGAAAAAACCCTCTCCTTAAAAAGTTAAATTAACCCCCAAAGAAATGACTGGAGGCATCTATAGGAGGGACCAAGTAGAGTAATAACAATTGCTATGGCATTGATTTGGAAAGCAAATTCCAATCCTTACATATTTGCATATGAGTTTACAGCTGAAGTATGGAAAGGCAGAGCTTCGCTTGTCATTTTGATGTCACTGTCATTAGGAATGACATCTATATTAGAATAGTAGTGACTGTAATGCACTCAGTTTCTTTCTATATACTTTTTGTAGGCTCTAGAATGCATTCTGGATTCAGTCTACTCTGGAATTTTCATATACATTTCTTTTTCTGTAGGGGTGGGAATGAAAACCAATTAGGTCTCTTATTCACTTAGGTAGAATACCTATTGATTTGCTATATCTATATCCATTTTTCATTCTTGTAGCTGGAGAGTTCTGATGTCATCATTTCTGATGAAGAAAATAGTGGCAATCCGAGAAACTAATCCATATCCAAAGTAAGCTGGAACTTGCTTTGGAAGTATAAGAACCCTGATAGTCACAATATATCAATTGTAAATGGATGATGAGAAATTGAACAATGCAAATCAATATACATAACAAAAACAAATAACAGACTTTACTAGGACCATGAAAATATATTTATCAGTATTTTCATAGATTATTTTCAGAATGTACAGTATTCAGATATTGCACTTGTTTTACCAGCTCTTTAAAAAAACCTGACAAACCCAGTCACTCATCTTAACTACTGGGTAATACAAGAAGAGACTGATTTTCATTGTAGTCAGCTGAGTTTCTAAAGTACTTAAGATGTTTGGAAGAGGTCTATAAATGTCACACACATGTATATGGCTATGCTGACTTATTATTCTTCCAAGCAACACACTGAATATCTTTAAGAAAGTATATATGTGTTTTATTAAGAGACTTCTCCTTGTGCTTGGAAGTCCAATGATTCATTAATCTAATTGTACAACCATTTCATTATTTTGAGCTCAAAATTATCATCCGTGTAGCCTCAGAAGTCTTTTGGGGGGCAACAGCTCTCAAAGGGCCTGTCTTCCTGGGTTCAAATGAGGTTTCTATTTCTGTTTTTTCTACTTGTGGGCAGTGGTGAAATGCAAAATTTGTTGCTACTGGTTCTATGGGCATGGCTTGGTGGGCGTGGCTTGGTGGGGGTGTCATGTGACTGGGTGGGCATGGCTAACTTTTTTTTAAAAAATTTTAAAGCATTTTTTTAAACTACCTATTCACCTGAACTGGTAGTTTATATCACTACCAGTTCGCATGAACTGGAGCAAACCAGTAGCATTTCACCCCTGCTTGTGGGGCAACTGTGCTTCCTCTTTGAGGATCTGATCGATAATGCCACCTCTTCCATTCTTTGTACAAACAAATGAACTAGAGGGAAATGAACTAGGGATTTTTTTCCCCCCTTGGTATTATGAATCAATAAGAAAGCAAACTAAAAGAGCAGTGGAGAGGCCAGTTACACATTACTAAGGAAAGAGAAAACAGAACCTAACCAGAGGGCAAAAGGGATGCAGATTCGCCCAAAAGGTGCAAATATATAACTGTAAATGCTAATCTGGAAATGTAATTTATGGTAGGAAAATCCAACTGTAGTGCAGTTACGCTACATTGTTCAGGCATCCCAACTACTGTCCATGTTCTGGTGGCATGGGAAGAGGAAGTAAAAAAGGTCAAAATGATGGCTGCAGATGAAGGTGAAGCACCTTCATACATGTCATAACAAATGGGGCTTTGATTGCATAGTCATGGCTGCCATTTTGACTTCTTTGACTTCCTCAGGTAAACCTCCATCTGTTGATGGCTCTGCCCTGCTCTTTACCTTTAAATTGAGTGCTATATATAAATAAAAGAGACAAAATGCCAAGGAGGAAATAAGCCAACCATGTGTGCAAGCATCTCTCCTCTAATTCTAGGGTCAGCTGCAGGGTTGGCATTAGATCATTCTCACTCCTACTATCTCCTCTTGGGATTCAATATCTTTCACAGGGTAGAACCCAGATTCCCCAAGGTTCTCACAAGCTGTATAGAGCAGGGAAATTCCAGGACAACGTTGGATTTCACCGGCTGTACTATAGCTGTCATCCTAGAATTTATATTGGGATTGATATTCCAATTCCTTCCCTCTCAGTCCAGAATAAACACTTCTTTTTGAACATTTCAAGATAATTCCCCAAGAGATTATTAGAGTTACAGTTTTACATTGTTCAGATCAAATGTATTTTGGACAGTATCCTCAACTTTCCCTCAGTTCTTATATATCCTTCAGCCTCTAGCCCTTTCCCCAAACTTGACCTTCTAACTTGGAGGACTTCTAACTTGACTTTCTAGCTTTCACTTTCTGTAATGTAGTAATTCCTTATTGTTAGTATATGACTTTCATCATTAAACATGATTAAACATTTTATTTTATTTATTATTTTAAACTTATATGGATGCCTATATTATGCATAATAATCCTAGGCATCTCATGATAATAACAAAAACAGAATAAATAAAATTGGATGAATATTATGACAATAATGTATATCCCAACTGCAGCACTACAACTTCTATGAACTCTACACTTACACTTGCACTTGCTGGGTTCACTTTTACCCAAGACCAATGCCTGATCTTCACAACCCTCTGGAAAGCTAGTACAGTGGTCCATTTTTAAATGGGCTGCATTTAGATTTGTAGATTTGGGTACATGAGAAGACCTAATCATTCCCTTTGTCTGTTTGGATGATGAATATATCTACTTATTAATGTAAGATATATTTGCATGAAAATACTGAACTCTGGGAAGCTTTTAGAGCCATAGAATTTTAACAAAGTCTTAACTATACCAGGTAGCTTTCTACATTTGACAGTCATTCTTGGATATGCTGAAATGTTTCTTACGCAGCTTGTGCAGTGGTGTCTGCTAACAAAACAAGTCTTTCTTTTTCTATGCCCTTCAATCCTTTTTGACCTCAGCCATATGCTTTTATTTTAGTTTATTTATTCCCTTACTTGCTGGTTATTACTCTGTTATCTGAATGATTATCATCAATTATTTCATCCTTAGCATAAAAAAGGCATTATCAACTTCACTTTTCAATGTGTCAAATGGAACAATTACTTCAGTTCAAGGGCAAGAAGGAACTGTATGGAGAAATCAGAAACCTTGATTATTCTGATTTCCTACACTATTCAAGTTACCCTACAGCAATTCTTGTATCAGTGCTTTCTCTTTCTCTTTTCACCAACAAATCTGGAGTTTTGTAAGCTATTGAAATATATTTATTCTGCTAAAATGCAGTAGTCTTCATTTGAATAAAAGAAAAATATGTAATGATATTTCTGTTTGGAAACTTAGTTAGAAGGATTATAATCTCAAAGTCTGAGGGATGTCAAAGACTAGAAAGAGCGAGCTTAAATTTAAGATTAAGTTTAATTGTAAGATTTAGAAGGAGGCACATGGATAATATTTGTAAGTGAAAGCATGGGAAGAGGGATAGCTATTTTAAATTCTGTCCCTTAAATTCTCTATGAAAAAAAAAGGGGGGGGGGAAGCAAAAACAATGGATTCAGTTGCAATAGTGATGAGTGCATCATTGGAAGACCTGAAGAACCAGGTCATACCAGGTCAGAGACACATTATGGAGAAAATCTGTCTAGGTGTCTATGGAGATTCTTAACTATCCAGGTCACGGTTGTTCCAAATGTGCTTTTTCAAGAGGCAACTGGACTTCCTGGTTTTTCTTTGAAGACATTTTGCTTCTCATCCAAGAAGCTTCTTCAGCTCTGACTAGATGGTGGGGAATGGAAGGATTTATACTCCTTGCAGACAGCTGGTCAGTTGCATTCTTTTAAAGAGTCATTAAGGTCACCTGGAGATTTATCTGTGTCATCAGGGTCATCTGAGTGGTGCAAATGGGTGTGGAGCCTTCTTGGAACTGTTGAAAGGACTGTGTTGTAGATTAGAGACAGATGATGTCGTATCCCTCTCCCTCTGTTAAGAGAAGCCTGTTCAGTTTTGAGATAACGAAGAAAACAATAAATGAAGCAATGTTGTCATTCCGTACATTGCAGGCATGTCGGAAAAGCTCAGGAGGATCTTCAACCAACATAACATACGTGCACAATTCAAACCCAAGAATATACTAAGGCAGAAGCTTGTCTTCCCCAAAGAAAAAACACCCAGATAAAAACTGAGCAATGTAGTATATGCAGTACAGTGCAATGAGCCATGTGCAGATCTGTACATTGGGGAAACAAAACAACCACTTCATAAGCGCATGGCACAACATAGGAGAACAAACATATCAGGATTAGATTCAGCAGTCCACCTGCATTTAAAAGACACAGGCCACTCTTTTGAAGATAACAAAGTCCACATTTTGGACAGAGAGTGCTGGTTTGAAAGAGGGGTCAGAGAGGCCATCTATGTCAAAATTGAACAGCCTTCTCTTAACAGAGGGGGAGGGATACAATATCATCTGTCTCTAATCTACAATACAGTCCTTTGACCAGTTCCAAGAAGGCTCCATACCCATTTGCATCACTCAGGTGACCCTGATGATATAGATAAACTGCCAGGTGACCTTAACGACTCTCTAAAAGAATGCAAATGACCAGCTGTCTGCAAGGAGTATAAATCCTTCCATTCCCCCCATCTGGTCAGAGCTGAAGAAGCTTCTTGGACGAGAAGCAAAATATCTTCAAAGAAAAACCAGAAAGTCCAGTTGCCTCTTGAAAAAGTACCTTTGGGATGATCTGTCTAGGTGGTTACTAAGAGTCAACACAGATTTGATGTCACATAGCCAGCCAAGACAGTCAATCAGTCAGGCAATTAAAGTCTCTCTGTATAGTGTTTGCTTTCAGGCTTGTTATGATTTCCTTGCTTTAACTTTGCTAATAAATTGCAGGGAGGGATGTTCAAACTATTAGTTTCATTGTTATTTATAGACTAGATTCTTCTAATTTATCAGTGAATTATTTATAGAAACTGGGAAAATCCAGAGTTGTTATGTACAGATTTTGTAGATTTTTTCCTGCAATAATCATATATTTCTATGCAGTTTATATGAGTACGCAAATATATACCTTTTTCTACTCAACTACACCTGGCATTCATTTTCTCCTATGCATTTTCTTAATGTACAATTTTGAAAAACAACTTCCTTTAATAGATATCATGAAATACAACTTAGCAGAACACATGTTTCTGTAAGTATAATAAAATCTTTGAATCAGGGATGAGTCCTGTTGAATTCATCGACATGTCCATGCAGTTTCTCAGCAGCATTATTAAAGTGGTTTCCTGTGGCCTTCTTTGAAAACATTTGGCCATTTTCTAGTCCATCATGTGGACAACTCTGGTGGTTTCCCAATCAAATGCTAACCAGGTTTGATATTGCCCAAGTTTAGTGATGGTCAGATAAAAACTGCTGTCTAACTGGGCTTTTTCTGTAAAGGTTTCCTGATGTTTGTTAACTGTTCAATAGTGACAGATGACCAGAGACACAATTTATTTTTAATATTTCTGCACTAGTTTATCATGGTAAGGTCAATTACAAAAAACAAAACTAAACAAAATCTTTTTCACTTTCTTCCTTGGAAGATAGAGATTAAAGGAAACGTGAAATGGTTGGCTGGGATATTTGATTTTATTTCAAAAGTCTTTTTTTTTAAGGGCTTGGAAAAATGAGATCCAAAAGGTGTAGAAAGGATTACATAAATTCAGCTGGTTGGTTCACCTAATGTGGCCTCAAAACAATCTTAATGTACTTTTTGTAGAGTAAGTGAATTTCCCCAAATAACTATTTTTTTTAAAGGAAAATTATTAGAAAGGTCTTCTGAATACCTTGCTAAATAATATCTGAAGACAAATGTATAGTGAGGTGTACTGATTATTAAAAAAAAATGAACAGAGACCTAAGGGGGATCATGAGATGGTCACTGTCTCCATGCATGACATGAAAAAGGACTGAGATTTAGTTCCCAGCATGTCTCTTTAAAGGATTCTCAACAAACCACTTCAGAGTCCTTGAAGAGCCATTGTCATAAGGGAGACAATAAAAGTGGGTGAAAAGTGTTTGTATGCCAAAAGCAATACGTAGATCATTTTCCTGCGTGTGTTATTTCCTTAAAAATTATGTCGATGACAACACCAAAATTACATTAATGTGCTAAAGGTTTCTTCTTATTTTTATTAATTCACGTACCATATTTTAGAGGGTTTTAACAAGGTTGCCTAACTTAGTAATGTGAAAAAATAAAGTAACCATATACTATAGGGAGAAGAGACACAAATAGAAAAAGGATGCAGTAACTTAGTGCATGTTAGCAGATCACTTCCTGGGCCTCGAAACGTTCACTGGATAGTCAGGTAAATTATTGTGCTCATTAAATTGCACCACCAAGAAGTCAACAATGATTCAGCAAAATGGTTTTGTTTGTATAGTGGAGTAGACGTCTGATAGATTTCCAGTCAAACATTTATGGCTAAATGGATGAAGATTTTAACATCCCAGCCTAATAAAAAAACCTCATACTGTGTGATTAAATAAGAGGGAAAGCCGTAAAAAAAAAAAGAGGAAGTGTAATGACGGTAACATGTAGGTCAGTTACAATTTAATTGTCATTGCACTTCATTGCGAACATATCAATTCTCTGCTGCTTAGTTGAGCAGAAAACAACAACTTAGCGTGTACAGTCAGCGTACTGTCTCTGTCCAACCCCCGCTTCCATCACCTGCTTCCGATGACTTCCTTAACAGCCGCATGAAGGCTTCCTGCTTTAATAGGATAATCTTGCTGAAAGCTCCTGCTGATTGTGGCCTCCCTTTGCTCAATGCATCAGTGATCAGTAAATTTACTTTGTGCTTGGCACAGATGCTAAAATTAGATTTTGTTTGCATTACAACTTTCCAGACTCCCACCACAAAAAACACCTGCCTGGAGATTTAGACTATTTTGCTTTAATGCTTGAAAGAAGGATAGTCCTGTAGACAATGTCCTGACTTGTTGCATTGAAAGAGCACAAGTAAATAGCCCTGGCAATAATAATAACAACAACAACAAGTATTATTATTCTACATTGTAATGACTTTCTTGTCTTGACTTGTCTAATGACTTTCTTGTGTAGGAAGAATGTCCAGAAGTGATTTTGCAATCACATAATTACACGGTCATTGTAGATCATAGAGGATCAAAAGAACATAAATCTTTTTATGTTCCTCTCTTATTCTCAGTGTGTGTGTGTGTGTGTGTGTGTGTGTGTGTGTGTAATATGTGTGGGCATGTCATGCATATAAGAATTTTAGATAAATATATGCCAATGTTGTTATTTATTTATTTATTTATTTATTTATTTATTTATTTATTTATTTATTTATTTATTTATTTATTTATTTATTAGTTCAATTTATTTGCCATTCTCCTCCGAAGACTCAGGGCAGCTTACAATGCACTTATAGCAATAGCCTTCATTCTTTTGTATATACCTGCTTATTAGGGCTATAATTAGGGTTATATGTATGTTATGTATCTATATGAAATATTTTAAAGTTTTCAAGAAGAGATTGGACTGCCATCTGTCAGAAATGGTGTCGGGTCTGTTTGGGTGGGGGTTGGACTAGATGACCTACAAGATCCCTTCCAACTAGGTTAATCTGTAAAAAAAAGTAAAGTATATAAGTAATCATATTTTCCATATTTACCCTCCTCCTCCTCCCTCTTATACTCCTTTCCCCAAAACTATGCTATGAACCAAATCTAAATTTCAAGACTGTATTGCAAGCCAATTCTTATGTAACTAATAGTGAATATGATCACGCCAGGCTATTACCTCAGGACTCTAGTAAACTAAAATCTATTATTCAACTCTCACTTCCTGGTGCATCATCCATACAGTTTTCTTGGCAACAGTAAGAAAATGTTACATTTTCCAAGGAACCTTTAAAAATCAGTCTAGTCTACTTTCTGGATTTTCTCACTGATGTAGTAACTTCACCTGATCCTGTTTAATTTCTTATCTTAAGCAAGGTTCCTCATTTCCTGCCGCTAGCTTATTTAGGGCCCCTGGGTAATCTTTAATGTTAAATTCTGACTTTAATACCATGTGCAGTGATGCTTGTATGGGCAATCAGGATTCATAATAAAGTTATTGTTGTTTCTTTTACAGATGTACACATTTTACCACTTTAAAAATTACATCTTAGTGTATCGTGTGCATATCAGAGATCTCCATGTAAACTGTTTTGAACTCCTGGAAGAATGGTAGGATAGAAATCAAGTCACTCAATGAATAGAATGAGGAAAAAAGTCATTAAATTCTCACCTAGTCTTCTAGTTCTGATCCCTTCTTCTATGATCATTGATTATATTGGCTAGGAAGATGATAGCTGAACCCCACAACAAATATGGGAAAGCTGTAATTGACAGGATCTGTATAGGAGCCTATTTTTGAAGTGCATTGATATGGTGGAATGCAGTCTAGAATTACTGGAGGGAGAGGCCCTTTCACAGAGAACAAAAAGTTAGACAAGGTTAGAATCTTTGGTATGCAGGAAAAGGGTGAAGGCGGATCCTCCCTAGCAGTTCACAGGGAATTTCTAAAATCTGTGTTTCTCCGAAAATAAGACAGGGTCACATTTTTTTCCCGGTCCCAAAATAAGCACTAGGACTTATTTTTTTTGGGGGGGGGGTGTCTTATCTTTTTTCCATGTATGGGAGACCCACTTCTTGCTTGTGGTGGAGCAGGAGGTGGGGGGTGGAGCTGCCCCATGCATCCCGTACTGGCTTACCTCAGGGCCCCTGCAGCCAGGCCACTCACACTTCAATACCTTCCTTGCAGCAGTGGCACCAGCACACCACTCGGCCTCCTGCTCCATTTCTGCAAGCAAGCAAAAGAAGTGGACCAGAGGCCACACAGGCTCCTGCTGCACATGGTAACTGCTACTGCCACCGCAAAGCAGTGTCATGGCATGGATGACCTGGCTGCGGGGGCCCTGAGGTCAGCTGGCATGGGGCATATGGCGTAGTTCCATCACCACCCTGCCACGCCTCATGGTACCGGCACCACAAGCAACCAAACAGAATGGGTGGGCAGCTGGCTGCACAGGCTCTTAGGTAGGTCTTATTTGGGGGGGGGGCTTATATTAGACTCACACATAAAAAAACATGCTAGGGCTTATTTTTGGGTAGGTCTTATTTTCGGGGAAATAGGGTAGTTATGCAGATTGTTGCCTTAATCTGGCAGGTGTTTTGTCTATAATTGAACTGCAATAAAGGAACTACTCTGAAGTAACTATTTCTGGTTCTTGGTTCCTTGAGCCTGACTTTACAGCTTGTTTAAATATAAATATACCTCTGTGGTTTGTCCAAAATACAAATGTGACACTGGATTAAGTAATACTCCATGTATTCAAGTGTTGCACCTGAATGCAATCTATTCCAACCTAAGAAGGAGTTGGAAAGATCATGTATAGTTAATTTCAAATTTATAGGGTGAATCCATGCAATGTCATTGGGAAATATTTCTTTATTTTATTTAAATCATTTGTATGGCTGTCCACCCCACCACAGTGACTCTGGGCAGCATAAATGGATTAAAACTTTTGGCCCAAGTTTGAAAATGGTTTTTATGTTATTTTAATTTTTGACTGAGAGCCCCCCAGAGTTTGTTATAAGATGAAGGGCTATATAAATGTTTTAAATAAATAAATAAAACACACGGTATAATTTATAAACCATGTGCCCCAATTTAAAAGAGCAGCAGAATTTACTTAACTTCCTGGACAAGGGCCTGTAGTAAAGCAGAAGTAACACTGATATTTTTGATTTAAAAAAAAAAAAAGCTGGGTAATTATCCATTGAGCTCTACAACTTCGCAAGAGTGCAAGTTCCCTTTTGTGAACAGTTAAGCCAATGAGTAAATTTCCCTGGTGAAGTAGAATGAGTTCTTAGTTTTATTTACCTTTTTGTTCTTGCTGCCAAATCTCTTTTTTAAAAGTCAAGTAATTATACACACACATGCAACACAAACACACACACACACACAAATGTGTAGGACTGCATGCGTAATAATAAAAGTTGCATGATATCCGTGAGCTATGTGGCTTTACAGATGTGCAGTGAAAAAATAATAACATTTTAAAAAGTGTGTTCTTGGATTTCCTGATTTGTAGAAGTCTTCCCCTATAACTTTAATAAGAGCAGGAAAGACGGGGCAAAACACATTCTACAACTTTAATTCACTTCCATTAATAAGAATGATAAGGTCACTTGATGTCACTGGCCTGGAAACTACTGAATAGCACAGGGCAACTAAGCGGACTGCAAAAAGAGGAGTAGAATAATTTGAAAGAAAAAATGGGGAAGCTGGAAGGAATAGTGCAGAGGATGATTTGAGGTTGCAGTGTGTGCTGTGAGGGACTCAAACCTCAGAGAATCAGGATAATGTATTGGTGTACAGTGGCACCAACCTACCTCCTCAAGTTGTGATAAAATGGACAAAGAGGGAAAGTTGTATGGTCCTTCTAGACTTCTAAGAAGCAGATTTTTTTAAAAAAGCTAATTAAATAAGTCAGGCTGCCATGGCAGCTTAGCCTGAGCTTCATCTTTAATGTTCTTTGGAACCCAGATCAGTGGCGACTTCTGTATCACAGTACTGTGCACTTTTGTTAATCTACTTAATTCCTTCAAGAATGTGGATATGACCAGCATACTCATTCTGGTGCACAAAGAAAGCAAAATAATGCTTTTCTCCAGCAGCTGCACTTGACAGTATTCCATAGCTATATCAGACTGTGAAATAAATTCAGGTAGCTCATTAGATTCATGATTGATGAGAATGGAAGGAGAATGTGAAGTTACCCACTGACATTCATGCTTCCTCGTTGCTTTCAAATATCATCTCCTGTGCTTTAGTTTTCAAGCACCTGAACCATGGGCTTTGACATCCATATTGCTGGGTCCCTTGCAGTACCCTATAAATCATCAGGATAAGGAATTCAATGTAAATAACTGTTTATGAACAATTTGGATGTCCTCTCTAGTTATCTACGTTACTGTTTTCTCAGTTCTACACATTTATTACATCTTTCCCCTGGCTTCTTGCTACATGAATTGCAAATGACAAGGAGCACTTTCCTCCTTGTTAATACGGTCCCCTTAATATTTCTTGAGTCTGTTCCTTATTAAATTATGTTCACTTGGACTACATCAGTTTCATTTCACCCAGGTAAGAAGTCCCTTGAGATACCACAAGGAGAAGGTTGTAAGATTAATACCTCCTTTGAACCTGGGGGAAAAAAAATGTGCATACACATTTTTTTTTTTTTAAAAGCAAGGGACCATGCGATATGGAAACACAGTGTGCCATGTTGGACCACAGTCTTTAACTGAACTATCTGCCTGGTATTTCTACAACAAGACTACTTTTAAAATCTCATTATTAGCTTCATTAGAGGTGTTACTTGCATCAATGACTATAGTGGCATCCATAAAATGGGAGAGGTTAATGCAGACTTTGCTTTAAAAAAATAAATAAATTAAAACTATGATATGGAATTGAACATGCCATAGCCCAAAGTTTTATGACAACATAATTGGTAGTTAGTGTGAAATTTGTAAGACAAATAGACAACACTAACAGTAACTTCAGTTGTCCTCCCCGTGCCTCATATTTTTTTACAGCCACCAAAGGGCCTCATTAAAATACCAGTCAGCACCTCAGCAGAAAGAGACAGTACTTAGAATGCCCAAATAGGACAGAAAAAAAATCTGCATTTTGTAAATTTGACATTTTTGATAGATTATACCATGTAAAACCATTGCTTCAGTATCTTACAATAACACTTTAATTCCTCTTATGAACCAAACCATTCCTTTGTCATTCAATGAAACAGTGCAGCTGAGGCAGAATGAAAAAATGCTGTGGACTAAATAAGCAAGCATGTCAAAGTTGCCTTTTCTATAGGATATGGACACTTGGATGTATATAACATGTACCCTCTGGTATATGTGAGGGCAAATGTAAGAGCCATAATTGAGCTGCATGTGGTGGGTACTTCAGCATTGTATCTCTTTGGGTGGAGTAAATGGGGCTTAAGTGATGTGACATTTGTCCTTTGGGCTTTTGCCCTCCCCCCGCCATTTTCTTTCCCAGTTATCATTGGAAAGGCTCATTCATAAACCCATCTGCTCATAATAAATTAATACATCAAGCATTTTGGGTGTATTTCTGGCTACACTCTCAATCTCAGACATAATCTTTTTTTTTTTTAAAGATTTTACTGACAATTCTATATAAGTCAATGCAGCATGACCCGAATAAGCATTGCCATTATAAGAATAGTTCTTGAATTAATGTGGTCTGAATTCTGCAGAAAGCTTTAGTCAGTAATTTTAAAATATTAATCAGTTTTAATAAAATTATACAATTTGTTCCATCACAAAAGAAGAATATACATGTCCAAGGATAATGTTGCAGACTCCAATCTGGGTCGGTCACTGGGACTAGAGGCTTAATCTTCCAAACTTTCGGACTTGTGCTGGAGCCCTCAGGGAACTACTCTCTAGCAGAGTGTATGTTTTGGGCTATTCTGCGTGTGATATTTATATGATGCCTGATTGTGTGTGGCTTTTTAGTTGTTGACTGGGGTGATGATGGCCAGCTATTAAGTTTGAGTTTGAGTTTGAGTTTGAGTTTAAGTTTATTTAGATTTATATACCGCCCTACTCCCGAAGGACTCAGGGCGGTGAACAGTCAAAGATAAAACAGATACAATATAAAATTTAAAAACAATTTAAAAACATATTAAATAAATTTGGCCCATACTAATTAAAACACCCCTGTTTTTAAAAAGAAATTAAAATTAAAATTAAACAATTAAAAAGAGTTAGGCCAGCCCCGCTTGTTGGAATAAAAAAGTCTTGAAGGCATGGCAGAAAGTGCGTAAATCCGGGATCCTCTGTATCTCTGGGGGGAGCTCGTTCCAAAGGGCAGGTGCCCCCACAAAGAAGGCTCTCCCCCTGGGGGCCGCTAGACAACACTGTTTGGCTGACGGCATCCTGAGGAGCCCCTCTCTGTGGGAGCATACTGGCCAGTGAGAGGCTACCGGTGGCAGAAGGCAGTCTCATAGGTACCCAGGTCCTGAGCCATGGAGCACTCTAAAAGTGGTAACCAATACCTTGAAGCGCACCCGGAAGACCACCGGGAGCCAGTGCAGCTCGTGCAGGAGAGGTGTTACATGGGAACGCCATGTCGCTCCCATAACCACCCATGCGGCCGCATTCTGGACCAGTTGGAGCCTCCGGGTGCTCCTCAAGGGGAGCCCCATGTAGAGAGCATTACAGTAGTCCAGGCGGGAAGTAACAAGGGCATGAGTGACCGTGCATAAGAAGTCCCGATCCAGAAAGGGATGCAACTGGTGAATCAGGCGAACCTGATAGAAAGTCCCCCTGGCCACAGCTGTCAGATGTTCTTCTAAAGACAGCCGTGTATCCAGGAGGACACCCAAGTTGCGAGCCCTCTCCATGGGGGCCAGCGACTTGCCCCCAATAGTAGTGATGGCACCAACTGACTATATTGGGACGCTGGAAACCACAGCTACTCGGTCTTTGATGGGTTGAGCCTGAGTCTGTTTCTCCCCATCCAGATCCGCAGTTGTTGGTTGTTGTTTCCTTGTGCCGCCAAGCCTTTGCCTCCTAAGTACTTGATCAGCTGGTGGTAAATCAGCACTCCTGTTGACTGAGAAGGGCCTTCTATTTTTACTGTATTTTGTTTTCTTTTTAGTTAATTTGGGTAATAATAACAATATCATTTGTTGTTACTCAGCTATACAGAAATAGCAAGTCAATCAATTAGATTTGATTCACATGATATTCATATGTGAATTCCCAGTGTCACTGATTGTCAATAGCAAACATAAATATGCATACCTGGTTTAACGGCTTATCCTTTAAGTTATCTGGATGTCAGGATAGTCCAAAGGATATTCTATATCCTCCGCTGTAAATGAATCTTTCCTAGAATCCTAGAAGGATTGGAGGGAGGGAGGGAGCACAAATCCAAGAAGTTTCTTAAATACAGTGAAAATGAACACCAAACACCTTAGGCCTTATGCTGACTTACAAAGTAAGAGAATGTTGGATTTATTTATGCTGATGAGATTGGAACGTAGGTTATCATGTTTGTTTGGGCTTTCATTGTGACAGCTCTTTACCTCTTCATCTGGGTACAGAAATAAATCCTGTTAAATTGGAGCAGTTGCAGATGAAGACAATTCACACTGAATTCATTGGTGAAATGTGACTTTGACAACTTTAGGACTGCCACATTAAACTGAAAAACCTCTGATTATCCTTTTCTAATCTGTCTCTATTTTATACACTTAAATAAAGTTTTAGCACGTCATGAATTTATTCAATATTTCTTATCATATCATATCATTTGTCACAAGTCTCTAAAACACAGTCTTTCAAACTTTTCATTTCCAAGGGAATCGTTACAACATCAGCTTGCATGTCAAAAATCTCACAAAGATGTGCTAAGAAAGAACCATACAGAAATTGCCTTAGGACAATGAATGGCAGGAAAAAAACCCAACCCAGTCAGATTGCACGGTCCAGTTCTAACCCATTATTTACTCATTTTTATTTATCCTTTCATTTATAATTTGACAATGTTATATCTTAAATATGTATATTAAGAAAAAGTGCATCCCACAGGTTTGGATGAGTTAAGGGAGGCATGGGAGGGGGCATAACATTTTTATTTATTTTTATTTATTTTATTTTATTATTTTATTTTTATAGCCACTTAACAAGTAACTCATGAATGTTTATGTAGTCAAGCAACAGAGTCCATAACACTCTGGGGGACTCAGGTCCCTGTCTATTGGCATTACTTGGCTGATAGGACCTGTAACATACGCAACTTCCCAGACCAAATTGGACAGATAGACATGACATGGAGAAGATGGTCCTTTCGTGAACCTGTCCCCAAGCCTTGAAAGGCTGTAAAATTTGAGAAGCAGCAATTTGAATTCCACCTGGAAGCACACTGGCATGTTTTTGGGGAAACTTGCTTATGTGGCAAAAGCAAATGCTATGAAAATAAATAAATATGGAGTTATGGGGACAAATGTGCACAGAAATGCATACAAATGTATGCATTGACTGGCAAGGGGGAGTCATGGGGGGCAAAAATGGGTCAATGTAATTTATATTTGGAAGAATTAGAAACTGACATAATTCAGATTGAAAGACTGACCTGCCCATCCTTCTAATTGGGTCTGACTGGAGCAGATTGTTTTTTTTTATTTTTATTTTTTATTTTATTTAGTTTGTCAAACATGTACGAGAAAACAGGTATAAGTAGAAACATGGACATGAACACAGGAAATGAGTACGAATAAATGGGGACAGTAGGACAGGGACGATAGGCATGCTGGTATGCTTATGCGTGCCCCCTTACAGACCTCTTGGGAATGGGGTGAGGTCCACGGTAGACAGTTTAAGGTTAAAGTTTTGGGGGTTTGAGGATGTAACAACAGAGTCAGGTAGTGCATTCCAGGCATTGACCACTCTGTTGCTGAAGTGTATTTTCTTGTATTTGATTTTCTGCATTTCTGTATTTTCTACAATCGAGTTTGGAGCAGTTTACTTTGAGTTTGTATTTATTGTTTGCCCGTGTATTATTGCAGTTGAAGCTGAAATAGTCATTGACAGGTAGGACGTTGTAGCAGACAATTTTGTGTACTACGCATAGGTCAGACCATAGTTCTAGGTTGTCCAAGCCCAAAATTTTGAGCCCGGTTATATAGGTATTCTATTGTGAGCAGAGGAGTGGAGTACTCTTCTTGTGAAATACCTCTGGACTCACTCAATTGTATTAATGTCCGATATACAGTGTGGATTCCAGGCAGATGAGCTGTATTTGAGAACTGATCTGGCAAAGGTTTTGTATGCCCCAAGGGCATATTGTCTGTCCCAGTGGTGGGATTCAAATAATTTAACAACCGGTTCTCTGCCCTAATGATTTCTTTCAACAACCAGTTTGCCAAACTGCTCAGAAAGTTAACAACCGGTTCTTCCGAAGTGGTGCAAACTGGCTGAATCCCACTACTGGTCTGTCCCTAATATTGTCTGTCCCTAAGGACCAAGATAAAGATGGGCTTCATCTTTCAAACCTTCAGCTGAGATTATGATTTAGACGTGGCTTAAGATCTATCAATCTCTGAAAATTGAAACTGAAAGATTATGGCATAAAACAGCTGTGGTGGTCCCAATGATTATTGGCACACTGGGTGCTGTACCAAAAAAATCTTGGACAGCATTTAGCAAAGTTGTGCATTGACAAAATTTCCATCTATCAATTACAAAAGGCCACACTACTTGGATCCACACATATATACACTGATACATTATGACATTGTAGGTTCTTGGGAAGAATTTGATGCATATGAAGGCCAACACCAGCTACAGAATTGGCAGCTGTGATTTCACATTGTTGTGTATAATAATAACAATGTGTTTGAAAACCATAGAACTTGTAGTGTTAGGGAATACCCGAGAGACTGAGAGTTTAGTGAACTCACCATGTTTTATATTAGATTGACCTGGCAATAAGCTGTGCCCTGGAAACAAGACAAGCCATTTCACCAAATTCAGGAAATGGTTTGGCTGACTTCCAAATCAACCTCATTTCATCTGTACTTCCCCCAAGTCACACTGGAAATCTTCCAAGTTGCTAGTTGTTTGAAGTCTATTTGCAGAATTCCAATTTGGATTTAATTTTGCTGGCTTTGAGTAGCCAATTCCTATGAATGATTTATCACTCAAATAGTGCTCAAGGCTTTCTTTAACTATAAACCCCAGATTTTTTTCACATGGGAATTAAGCATCATGGGCTTCAAAGCTACTGAATTCTTCTCTGTAAATGGTGATATGCACAGGATCTCTTCTTAGCTATTATGTATTCAGTGAGCATTCCTAAAATATTTGAAAAGTGATGAAAATAATTGACATCTGATAATACATTTGACAATTGACAGTGAATAACTGACTGCATTTGGAAGTTGTACAATGATATTTAATATATGACAAATTTTGACAGCTGAAATTCTAGTAAATACCTATTATATATTCACAGTTTGTAAAGCTGTGGTTAGATAGATAGATAGATAGATAGATAGATAGATAGATAGATAGATAGATAGATAGATAGATAGATAGATAGATGGATGGATGGATGGATAAATAGACAGACAGACAGACACACAGACACACATACACACACACACACACACACACCAAATCGAGATAGTGACTCATTAACAAGGATGCACAGAATTTCTTTGGGGTACATTATCAGGCTTAGCTAGCTCATTTATAAATTTCAGTTTCAAAATTCCTTCAATTGATTTATTGTGAAATACCTGAAATATCTTCCTGGGCAACTGAATATAATCAGACTACTAATATCTAAAAGGAATCTATTGGAAACCATGGTTTTCTTTATGTTGCCCATTTCCACTTATATGGTATAGGCTTTATTGTCATTGTACATCTTATATACAACGGAATTGGTTACTTCCCCTCTTTCCAGTGATGTTTCCCTCTATGTGCCTCTGGGAAAGGGCATCCCCAGGGATGAAATCAAAAGTCAAATGGTGGCTACAATTGCATAAATGATACCTTGCTTTTTAAAAAATGTGCATTATGTATGCAACACATATAAAAAAGGTGCAGGGCTTGGATTATGACACCACCTTGATTTTTTTAGTGCCCATCATGTATGGCAAAATAGTACTTGCATGGTTAACCCTAGTTCATGAGCAAGCTATGCTAACTTTATTTCTTTGATTATTCCTCACCTTTCAAGGTTGGCATTACACATTTGGGCCAAGAACCAAAACGAACATCAAACTGCAAAATATGGAAATCCAGAGTTAAAGCAAAGCTAAAAATAAGTGAATGAATTAACTGCACAACTAGTAAAAGAAAATTCCAGAAGATTTTCAGCAATGAAAAATGATTAAAAATATAAAGAGATGATCCTTTGAAAGGGAAGTTCAACCATCCACATTAAAAAAGTCTCGCTCTAATATGGTGAACATCTACCTGAATGCTATGAATGATTCCGATTGGGAATATTTTTCATTGGCAACTTTCAGTCTCAAAAGACTATGGTATCGTGCTCTGGAAAGAGGTTCTAAAACAGCATCTGGTGTGACTAAAAAGGCTAAGAGTGGCAATCCCTTCCACACTGAGGGCAGATATATTCTGTCCCCTGCCCAGCCCCCAGATTTCGCGGGTTCCAGGACCAGCTGCCTCTTTGCCTCAGCCTGCCGAACAAGTGTCTCTTCAATTTGGAGAAGGCCATGCTGCGTCTTTAGCCTCCAAGCTGAACAATCAGAGGTCAAGGTTTCTCAGTTGTTAATGTCCATTCCTAAGGCCTTTAGATCCCTCTTGTAGATATCCTTATATCGCAGCTGTGGTTATTCCCAACCTGTGGTGGGAATAACAAAAAGATATTATTAAGCTGAAATGTTTGGTAGTAGTCAAGAAGGTTAGTGAACAATCATTTTATGGGCATCCTGAAAATAAACAGAAGCAGCCTTCCAGGAATAAAAGAGCCTTGGTAGTACAGTGGTCTAAAGCACCCTGTTATTAAGACCAGCTGCCTGCAATTACTGCAGGTTCGAATCTCGCCAGGCTCAAGGTTGACTCAGCCTTCCATCCTTTCTAAGGTAGGTAAATTGAGGACCCAGTTGTGGGGGCAATAAGCTGACTTTGTATAAATATACAAAAGGATGAAGGCTATTGCTTAGCGCATTGTAAGCCGCCCTGAGTCTCCGGAGAAAGATGTGCCTAGGTGAGAATAAAAATATAAACAATTTTTAAGAGAAGCAAAGAAGCAGAGAATTTTTGTCTTTGCTGGAAGTATCTTTGGTACAGACTATTGAAAACCTGATGCAGAAGAATGGATACTCTATTTTAGGATTGTATTTGCTTACCTTTGGTCTTTGCTTTCCCCCCCCCATTAGGGAATCAAACATCAACCCCACTCACACAAAGCCTTAAATTTCAGGCACACTGACCTTGACTGCATGAGAAATAGTATTCCTTGGAAGTGCGTAACAATATCATAGAGTGAGACTTTTTTTTTTAATGTGGATAACAGAACTTTAGAATTCCCTTTCAAAGGATGGTTATTATTTTTTTTAAATCATTTTTTGTTACTGAAAATCTTCTGGAATCTTCTTTTACTGTTTGTGCAGTTTATTTATTCATTTATTTTTAGATTTGCTTTAACTCTGGATTTCCATATTTTACAGTTTGATATTCATTTTGGTTCTTGGCCCATATGTGTAATGCATACCCACTTGAAAGGTGAGGAATCAAACAAATAAAGTAACAATATCATAATCCTGATGCAAGAAAGCAAAAACAAGTTTGACCTTCTAGCTCTTAATTAATTTCCTTAATTTCTGAAGGAAAGGATGTCTAATCAGATTTTTGGGTTGTCCTGATTTGTATTGGCTCTATTTGGCTTTAGTTCTCTATGGCTGTGGCCAGCAGAATTAAGACATAGATGCTTTGAAAAACAACACTGGAATTGCCAGAACTGGCAGCATGCTTAAAAAGAAAAAAGAAAACCAGAGCCTATGAGATTCCAGTCCATTTATATGTCATACACACCTATATTTGATTAGACTCTCTCCCTCCCTCCCTCCCTCCCCCTCTCTCTCTCTGTCTCTCTCTCTCTGTCTCTCTGTCTGTCTCTTATTCCCTCCTCCACTTATGTCTTCATAATAGGGGCTGTATCAGCAGGTGAGACCGAAAGACTGCAGTTATCTAATGAGCTTCCATAGAACAGACTGACTTAAACCTGAGCCTACCAGTTCTAGTTCAGCATCCTTACTTCTCCACCATTCTGTTCTTTATGCTCCAGAACTTCTCCTTGTTGTAGAGAGTGTCACATTGTGTCCAGAGGGTCTGTGTTACGAAGGTTAGAACTGTAGAAAAAGTTGTATAATAGAAGCTTTGCCCTTTCTAAAAGGAATCTCAATGCATAAAAAGGGGAGATTGATTATGTAGCTATAGTAATTTTTACCACCCCTGGAAGATACCTTCCTAGTTCATATCCACATCTCCTATAATCTGTCCACCTTCTTTTTAGGAAGTATTTTTGGAGGAGCCATAAAACAAGCACCAGCTGAAGGTTATTGACAATTGGTTATATATATACATACATACATACATACATACATACATACATACATACATATATATATGTATATGTAGGTCTTTGGTTATTCGGGTCTTCTCCCACATAAAATTAGAGAGAGAAATCATCCAGATGCCCTAAGCTTTATGGTCTCCCCAAGATACACAAAGAAGGAACCCCACTTAGACCCATAGTCAGCTCCATAGGCTCACCTCTACAAAACCTAGCCAAATTTCTCGCCAAACAACTACAGCCCTATGCAGAATCCATCACCTCATACGTAAAAAACTCATTCCAGTTCATAGACATCATAAAGCAACAAAACTTACAGCCCAGTGACCTACTCATGAGCTCCGATGTCATATCCCTCTTCACCCAAGTACCAATCAAAGAAGCCTTGACAGTTATCCAAAACAAATATAACCCCCCCAAGCACATCTTAGATCTGACCAACCACTGCCTATCCAACACATACTTCATCTATAATGGACAGAGATACAAACAAATAGAAGGAGCACCCATGGGATCACCCCCTCACCTGTCATTGCCAACCTCTATATGGAATACTTTGAAACCCAAGCTCTAAAAAAATCTGATCACAAACCCAAACTCTGGCTCAGATATGTAGATGACACCTTCATAATCTGGCCACATGGGAAAGAAAAACTGGACAACTTCCTCACACACCTCAACAGCCTACACCCCAAAATACAGTTCACCATGGAAACAGAAGCGAACAACCAACTTCCCTTCCTGGATGTCTTAGTCTACAGAAAATCCAATGGCTCCCTAGGACACACTATCTACCAGAAGAAAACACACACAAACCGGATAACTGCACACACTCTCACACCACCACCCTGCCCAGATCAACTCTGTAGCCAAGACACTCATTTCCAGAACAAAACGCTTAGCTGACGAACAACACCTAAAAACCGAACTACACACTCTCACTAACGTACTAACATCCAATGGATTCCAAAGAAATAAGATCACCAACCTAATCCAAAAAGAAACCCCCACTAAAATCCAAGACAGAGAACAAGAAAACGGCAAGGCCCTCCTCCCATACGTAAAAGGCATCACCGACGGAATAAGCAAAATCCTCCACAAACATAACATCAAGACAGCATTCTGCACAAACCGAAAAATATCCACCATCCTAAGGAACCCCAAAGACAAAATTGAGTTAGAAAATCAAGGAGTATATGAAATCCCATGCACCGCCTGCCCCACCACATACATCGGACAAACCAACAGACGAATAAGTGCACGCATAGAAGAACACAAGAACTCAGTCAGAAAAGAGGAACCAACTTCTTCCCTGGTCCAACACCTTAAAGCCACAGGACATGATATTGACTTTAAAAAGACCAGAAATATTGCCAAAACTGAACACTTTAACAACAGAATAATCAGAGAAGCCATCGAGATAGAAAAACGCCCACACAGCATGAACAAATGAGACGATACCTCCCGCCTATCAGCCATTTGGAAACCCGCCCTTATTGACAAACGAGTCCCTAACACGACGAATGACACCAGACCCACACTCACAAGAGCCACACAGGATGTCACCACCACACATCCACGCAGAAAGCAGACTCAAACCCACACTGATAATGAGCCACGACCAAGGACCAGAAGCCAGACCGCAGCTGCATCATTAGCCACTTTAAACCCCTCCAATCCATACATGAAGCAGACTGACACCCACCATGAAGAGCTCGCACGGCCACAAACATGAAGCCAAACAACAACAACGCAGCTCACCAGCTCAAATCCCCCTGCAACTCAGACTAAGCTGAGCACAACCAAGCCCCCATCCAAACAGAACACACCCCCAGCCAATCAGAGCACAACCAATCCCCCATCCAATCAGAGCACAGCCAAGCCCCTAACCAATCAGAACACACCTCCACCCAATCAGAACACAGCCAAGTTCCCACCCAATCAGCTCACACCCCCACTAGCAGTTAAAAGGAAGAGACAGCTGCGATCTCACATTGCTCCTGGAAACACGAAGCCGAGAACACCAGCCTGAAGATGACGAATGAGACTTCGTCAAAACGTCGCCAAGACACTTCCAATTTTACGTTGGAGAAGACCCGAATAACCAAAGACCTATATACAAACACCTGCGAAAAACCTACATATATATATGTAGGTCTTTGGTCATGTCCTGTGGCTCCTGAAATATATATATGTTTTTCTTCTAGCCAGGTTTTCCCTACATAACCAAGGTTTTTTGTAGCTCCAGCTCAGTAGAATTTATATATATATATATTTTATATATATATATATTATATATATATATATATAGATAGATAGATAGATAGATAGATAGATAGATAGATAGATAGATAGATAGATAGATATAGATAGATATATATAGATATAGATATAGATAGATAGATAGAATAGTAATGTGAAATAACAAATAATATAGATGTTCTATGTATTACAGAAACATTCTGAACTTTAATATAATGTAGAAGAATAAGATTGTATTGACCCCTATTTGATGGTTCCAATATTTCTATTGATTCAGCCTTTCTGACAGAAACAATTATAACAAAGATCAGATATAAGCTATCTCATTTTTCCATCAACCATGGCCTTGGAGGAGAAAGGAGCCCCCAAAGTCAAGATGGCAGCTTCAATTACACAGTCTTGACCATTATTATCACTCCTGTAGACACCTCAGACCTCAACTTTGTGCTCTGACATAATAGACAACTGTTCCAAGAATTGTGAGAAACCAAGACACCATGGCTGTGATGCCATTAGAACAAAGAAGTAAAATCAAAACAGTGCAAATCATTCAAACAACTTCAAAAGCATTTTCTCAAAGTTTGAAAATAACCCACAGGGGAGAAGTGATCTCTGGGCCATAAAAATGTACCCAGTAATGAGTAGATTGGACAAAATCCTGAATATATGCGCAATGCAACCTCTTTTAAGCTAGAGACTCATCTTTTGACTGTTCAGATCATCCTTGTAGTTTTCTTTCTCTAAGTCTGGATGGATGATAGGTGTCTCTTTGGCACAGAGATCCATTTAAATCTGAGACAGTAGAAATAAATAAGCAGAAATATGAACAATTTCTTTAATTCAGTAAAATATATTTTGGGAATAAACCTGCCACTTTGATACCATTTTTTGTTTGAATTCCTGTATTTTTGTAATAAAGGGTCCACATCTAAAAAGAAGATATTGGCACAAAATTAGCTATTCAATATCCGGGTGTGTGTGGGGAGGTGTTGTATAAGAAAGATGCAAAAAATTAAATATAAAACATCCTATTAGTTGCCTTGAGCATCTGGGCAGAATGTAGGATATAAATCAATCAAACAAACAAATAATATTATACATAAAAATATCCTTGCCTGATTGGGATGCAAATACAAATTGCCTTCATGAAAGAACTGCTTAGAATTCCACAGTGAAAGAAGTCAGATCGCTGGAGTTACATGTGTGACTAATAATATTTTTTAATCAGACCCAGAAAAAAAAAATATAATAATCTATTTTACTTTCCCACAAAGTCGAGCTTTTGATCACTGCTGTTCCAGTGCTGCAAGACAAATGAAGAAGGAAGGCACTTATGAATATCATAGCTAGGTTTTTCAATTCAGTGGATTATTCACATCTGTTAGGTGAGAATTGCAGAGCGTTGGAATAAGGGACTCTTATGTTTTTATAAATCTCGCACTGCCAAGGGCTACTGAATAGTGAATCTCAACATCTGTGTTACTTCTCCTTTGAGCTTTTCTGATTAAACGTGTCTAAACATTTCACACACTAGCAGAAATTTAGAACACAAAGAAGAACAAAGGAAAAGAGGAAATTGTTGCAATGTACGGTTTGGTGTCAGGTTACTGCGATTCCCTCCCCCTCCCAAATTGTACATTTAGTGCAGGGGACGAAGAGGGAAATTATTTCATGTGACAAATGTCCTCCAAATATTCTTTTTGGTATCGTTACTTTTTGTAGCAGCCTTATTACAAAAACACAACCCAAAAGAAAGGAACAAATGTAAATAAAGGTGCAGGCATTCGGACAATGATGTTTCTTCCAACCTCTGGCTTTCTCTACCCATGCCCCCACACCCGCACGCATGCACAAAATCATTCAAATGCCTTTTCTTTCTCTGACAAAAATATTCATTAAAAACATTTCACTGGGCTGCCTTTTAATATCTCACAGGCATTCAACCTGCACAGGAAGCTTCCATGGATCCACACAAATACTGTGTAATTATCTGCCGGCTCCCTGCTGGTTCCTGCATATTCCAAGCACAAAGTGAATGCCACAGATCCACTGCCTGACTTCTGTCTTCATTGTCCCTGCTTGGAATATGAAGCCCCACTTCATTATAGCAGACCTGATCAAACTTGATAGATTTAGCTATTATTCTTGGCTGTGTCAACTTTCTCTCTGCAGCTTTTTTCCCCCCTTCAGCTCTTTTGTTTCGCCACCCAGGGAATGCATCTTATTCCTAGGCGTCCTCCTTTCTCCCCTCTCTCCTTTCTTCCTACTCCCCCGTCTCTCGGCTGACAAGCAATGGTTTCAGCAAATAATGCTCTTTGTATATCATGTGATTCATGAAAAATAAGCCTTGTTTCCCTGACTCTTCTGGCTCAATGGCCCTTTATGGTTTTATTGACTTTTTAAAAGTTTGTTTCTATAAAAATGCTGTAATATTGACGTACACCACAACTTTAAAAATACTTACATGTTTGGTGGATGCTAAATTTCTTTTTCATCTTATTCTCTGTTCCCGGCATCTACCCGAATAGCTGGATTTATTATTGATGTTGTAGTTATTATTATTACCAAACTTTTGAGGCAATGCTCCAGCCAATGCTTTTCTGAATGATTCCTATGCCAATATATCTTCTGAAATTTACGATATTGTTCATTTGTTGACTCAAAATGATGGTTTACTAAATTTGCTTTCAAAGGCTCCAGAATGCACTTTAAAGAAATACAGATGTTGCAATCACTGGGTTTATTGAACAGATAGCATTGTGGTTTTGATTGAAGAGTTGCTGCTATGCAATCACTGAGGACTGTTTATTTAATAGTAATAATAATTGTTTCTAAATATTATTCCTGTAGTTAATGCAGCATAGATTATTAGGTACAAAGAATATCAGGCTATGTCACAAAATAATACATCCTTTCTAAAAATATAACATTTGCTAACAAATATAGAAAGCTTTACGCAGGATCCATTCACCTTTGTCTTTAAAATATATGCTGTTTCTAAAAACAAAAGTATGGAACCACTTAGCTACTTCAAGCCAATGTTAATGGAATTTAACCCTAATTTTATCATCATATTACAAATGTGAAATTTCATATTAAATGCTAAAATGTGTTTTACTATAAATTTTACTGATTTTAATATATTCTGAAATCAGTGTATTTTATCTGAATCATTACTAAAATGCTTAATTAAGGCCAGTAAGGGCATCTTGTGCTCCATACATGAGTTGCAGAAAAACTCAGGAATATACTGAGTTTTGAATATACTAAGAATGTAGATAAACTTATTTTCAAGTCGAACATAAATACTGGTACAATAATTAACCTATTCATGTTATTGATTTTTGATTTTTCAAATGCTGCTTTTTTATTTATTTCATTATATTTTTGAGACTGCACAGTCTCTAAATGACTCTGGGACAGATCAGAGTTAAAAAGAAAAACCACACAGCCCATTATTTTTTTCAAATAGCTCTTTATACAGTATATCACTTAATATATAAACACGACACCCTCCCCAAACAGAAACAGAATAGCCTTCCCCCCAACATCTTTTTAAATTGGTGATTTAAATACATAATGAAACTGAAATTTAGGCAATAATGTTATTCATATTTTTTTAATAAATGTTGCTAATTATCACCTCATCTACAGATACTAATTGTTCCGTCTGACGTACAAGAAATTGTGATTTCATCATACGCTTTATATTATATTCCACCTTCAAAGTAAACTCCCTCCTCGATCCTTTTTCTACTACCATTCTCCCTCTTTAAAAAAAAAAAAAGAAACTGTACAGCATCTTAAAATGTAAATTGTGGCAAAGCCACACAAAAGAAAAAAAGAGATATTTTTAAAGACAATCATGATGATCACTTAATTCAATCTCTGCCTTTCCACTTGGCATAAGATAATTAGAATGCCACAGTGCTGTAAAGACAGAAAGCTTTGGCTACCCCTCTGACTCACCCAGACGATAATACATGATTAGAAGTCAGTGACAGATCACAACTGCTGCATGACCGACCAAGGTCTTATCAAGGGCAAATCACATAATTAACATGCACTTCTCTAGCCAAAGAGGACTATGTGATTGTTCAGCGACAATCAAATTAATATAGCCAATGGGGTCAATGCTCTATGAACTTGGGTATATTTGGGGTATATCCAAAGGTGGGGAAAGAAATGCATGTTGTCCATTCCTATTCTAGCAACTAACATGCAATTTAAACTAACATTTATATACATTCATATAATTTTATATAAATGATATAAAATGGTATAAATTGTGCATATGTTCTATTTTGGAACGTGCTCTGCTGATCTCATAATTCATCATGTATGGAATAAAGGCCTTTTGCTAATGCAATCTGATCCTGAGGGACACATGTAATGGAGCCACTTTGACAGGAATTCAGGCATCTATTGAGGCCTGCAGCTCAATTTATTTGCTGTAAATGTATTCTGGAACCAGGCATAAAATGCCAAGGAATAATAATTGCGCTTTTTACAAAATACTGACTTCCCACAAATATTATTTTGTTCACAATGATTAGCACAATTTTCTTGATGTATGTTTATTTTAGCTCTATTTCTGATTCCCCTCAGTTTAACCATTTTATCACTGCTTTTGCTCCCCTTCTATTTAATAAGGCCCCTCAGTTTGACCTCTTCCAATTTGTTCCATCTCAGAGTTTCCTCAGAACCATCAGCTTATCTTGTTGTCTCTGTATCAGGTTCAGTTAGGAGCTCTAATGGCATGCTCTTTTCCATGTGGGCAGGCTCTGACTAGTATGGAAGAAGCAAGGAGGGAGAGGAACTTTTCTTCCCTGCCAATAATAGGAAGGCCTCTCAGGCAGCTAGGTGCGGCCTACCTTTCTTGGGTGACTTTGGGGACTCAAGCTTCAATTAAATTTTAGCTTCATTTATTACCTTGAATTCTGTTCAGCTCTCTCCCTGCCATCCAACTTTGCCTTCAGCTATCTCCAACCTGCCCAGTTTTGGGTATAGATTTTGATCATTGTTTTCCCTCACACTGTGTTCAGAATTCCTATTCCTTCTTGATTACAACTCCATATTGTCTTCTATTATGATTTCCCATAATCCACTGAATTTAGAATAAAACATTTTTGCACCTTGTGTTCAATTATGCAGCATGGTTCATGGAGAGGTTTGTTTCATTTGTCCATTGCTTATTACTGGTGAGTCTGCCAAATATAGCATCATTGAACAAATCTTTGATTAAAATCAGCTAGTGCTGGCTAGGAATTCTGGAAATGGCAGTCCCTCAAATGTTGTGCAGACTAAGAGTATGGGAGGAGCACTGTTATAGAATGAGTTAACTATGGGAGTGTTCCACTTGTCTCCTTTACTTCTGTGTGATCCCTGCTAAGAGTAGCAAAGAAATAAGAGCTTCCACCAGGTTGGGCACAACCTGGTAAAGGTCTCTCAAACATTTAAGTCACTCAGATATATTAGATTTTCAAATGGAGTAGAGACAGGGGTCTATGGGGGAATCTAAATACTAATTAGATTCATACAAGAGAATGGATTTCTCAAAAGTTATTTAGAACTTTATAAATCATGGCTATATCCTGAGTGTATGTTACTACATTTCACGTACAATACTTTCTAATTAGATCGGTCTAAATAACCAAATGTTGGTTTGCAAGATAATCTCTAGTTTAGAGTTCTTGGTTTATGTAGACTGATACAAGTATGTTTGGGGTAAAAGTGAACTTTGATTATGTTTCTGGCGCATTAGCTTAAATGTGCAAAATGAGATCTTCCTTCCTGTTAACAGAGAATGACATGTAGTGTTGCTAGTTTCTTAATGCTTTAATGTTTTTTATGCTGTATGCTGCCCAGAGTCATTTGATAGGAGATGAGTGGCAAATAAGTTTCATAAACAAACAAACAAACAAACAAACAAACAAATGGTATGTTGTCTATGACATCAATAGATCTAAGAATGGTAGTTTACCAATTGTCCTAAAAAAATAAGTGAAATATTTGATTGACCAATGACGAACAGTGGAGATTAAAAAAAAAAAATCTTTTCTGTGCTTTGTATAATGTTGCTTATCCCAAAAGAGAATAGCATGTACGTAAAATACTTAGTAAAATACTTAGACTTGAAATAAATTTGCTATTAAATTGTTTAATCTGGGAACCCCATGATCTCTGTAATTTTTTTCAGGTAATAGCCTTTAGACATAATTTTGAGTCAGATGAAATTTATGAACACTTTCAGTCTAAATGAGGTGTAACTACCCTAGCATGTATCACCATATCAAATCTGAGTCCTTGAAGGAAAGGCATAGATCTTTTTTTCTTTCTCAAGGGATTGCAAATTCATCTCAGGCTGGACCAAATTACTGATCTGTCTTTCTACTGAACAGATGTATAACTGCTTGTCCATTTCATTTTTTAAATTTTATTTTGCCAAATGCATTTTCTAGCTGATACTAGGCATGAACTTAGAACAGCAACATTTTTTTTTTCATTTTCAATGTGTATAAGAGATAAGAGTTGGGTATCCTTGGCATAATGATGTCTCCAAATTCCAAGACCTTAAACAATTTTCCCACTAGTTTTACAGTGAGAAATTTAGATAAATTTAGATGTAGATGAAAATGATTCAGCATGTTTATTCAAAATTAGTCTTACTGATTGCAATTGGACTTAATTTCAAAAGAAATTGAAGTGCAGCTGGACAAGTGAGTTGAAATAGCCTACCCCAGCTATATTGTACCCAGAAGTTCTCTTTTTCCCTCTCATTAATACTAATCCAGCCAATTCTTGCTTGTGATATCACAATTATTCTTACAGAAACCAATAATCATTTTATAAATAGAAGACACTAACCTTGTAGATCTGTAATGGATGTAAAACAGGTAGTGGACGAAACAGGTTGAATGGCAATGTCCCTTTCCTTCTGTAATTAGCTGCCACAGAACAAATAACAAGTGACCTAGACTTATGCTTAAATAAAATGCTTCTGGGGGTAGGATTAAGCACCAAAGAGCATCTTTGAGCCAATTAAGTCATGCCAGCTACTGTATAACTTGGCTTCTTACATAATTGTTCTACTTGGCAGGATTTGGTTATAATAGCTACTTGCATTGTTATTTTGAAAAAGCTTTCAGTTGGGCTTTCCCCATATTCAAATACTTTTTATTATTAGTGAATAAACACAAGGTCTTTACACACTTACATGAGATTTGCAAACTGTGAACTATAGTAATTTATTACAAGGGAAGGGGAGGGAAATATAAACTGCAGATCAAAAGTTGCTCTCAATAATCAATTCCTATCACATAATAGTGCATTGCACATGGCTTTGTTGATTCTGCTAAGTGGGGGGGGGGAGAGAGAGAGAGAGAGAGAGAGAGGGAGGGAGAGAATGAGAGAGAGACCCCAACATATGTGGCGATCTTTTGCTACACGATGCATCTCTGTTTTTGTAGATGTCTCCTATTTCCTTCTTAAAAACATAAAACGTATAGTGCAGAATTCATTGCAATGCTGAGATATAGTTCAGAACTTACTCCTTGATCTGACCTATACTACTATTACTGAATACTTTGGCAACTCATTTCCAAATATTTCTGGGATAAGTAGAAGCAGCTTCCTTTTCAAATTAAACCCATCTTTTTCTTTTTTAGTCTTATTAATAAAGTTTTCCTGAACTTGCAACTCATAGTCCACTAATAATAGTAGTCATGCTGATTGCACTGCTAATACTTCATGTTAGAGCTTTAGTAATGCTTGCAACAACTCCACAATGAGACCAGAACATAATCTAGTGCATTTTCAGTTGTAAGCGTCATTATTTGCTTTGTATTGTAATATAACAATGTGAGAATCTTTTGCTTCAGTTTTATTTTAGTGGAAATGTGGATGCCATTGGTTAGAAAGATCTGAGAGAGAAAGAAATGTGAGGTGTAGCATTGAAATCAGCAATCTTTCTAAGCTCAAGTGTCATTAGGCATAACAGCCCAGTCATTTCGGAGAGGAGACACGTCCTCATGTGATATAAGAATTTTGAAATCTTATGAGAACTTGGGCAAGATCACCAAAATCTTTTGAGATGTCCACAACTGTTTAATGATATAAATAAAGCATAATTATGGAAAGCCTTCATATACTGAAAATCACAGTTTTGTAATTTCACCGCCATGGATTTATAGGAACAGAAAATGCAGTGTTGAAACCTACGGTTCTCATAAAGTAATCTATCAAGGATTTTGTAAAACTATTTTCTTACTTTTGCTTTTTTAAGCATTACATACACTGCAGTATTGTACTGCAACAGTGGAAAAAATGTTACAAAAAGAGAGGGAGGAAATTGTAACTGCTTGCTTTGATTGAAAATGAATTGTTTTTAAAGAAAGTGTATTTTAAAATAGGTTTTAAAACACTATTTCCCATTTCTTTTCTGTATCCTACCAAGATCACACATAGTTGTGTGTGTGTTTGTATGCCCAGCTTTCCAAGTTTTTGTGTTTGTTTGTGTGTCTATCTGTCTACCTATCTACAAAATACATATTCATATAAACAACCTAGTTAATAAGAATGAAAATCAAGGTACTCAAATGGAAGAATTTTCTGTGAATCTTAAAAGAATTAAAGAATAATTTCCTGTGTTTGACTTACAAAGGCATAATGAATATGCTTTCTCCCTCCCCCCAAAGCTGAATGAAACATCAAGAAAATTCGGTGCAGCAAATTTAATGGGGGAGAGGGCAGGAGTGGACATACAAAACAAGAATTTGTATTTATATTGAAGGTATATTTTTTTATGTCTGCATGTGTTTAAAGATATACATCTCTTCATATAAGATATTTTCCTGTTTCCCTCTCTGGTGGTTAGTCCAGTCTTTGGAAATTCAGCCTACGCTATGCAACTCCCCTAACAAACAGGATTAAAATTCACTCCTTTCACCATCCTAAGCCTTTATTCCTTCCTTTTCATTGAGCTACATTTGTCTGATTTAACAAGATAAGATTTGAGTGCTGATGCAGCCCGTTCTTAATGCAGCAGCCGCGTCCGCCGTGCCATCGACACACCATATGAGACTGATGCATAAATCAGGTATTCAAAAAAAAAAAAAAAAATTAGATATGCAGCACACCAGTTTTATAGTCCCAGGCTCAGAAATTGAAATGGCCCAGATTAATGTATTATATCTTACACACTGTCCAAGTGAATCAACTTTAATATATTGAACAGATTCACAGAACAAGACGGTGTTATCTAAGGAGCGTTTGGAAGAAGGGATTGACCTGGGGATTTGATTTGGTTCAGGTAGTTCATGTTGTACAGCGGCATTTGAATAGTATCACATAAAAATAAAATTTGTATTAGAGATCTCTCACATCATTCTCAGGTGGCTCCTCTTGAAGCTTTTCAGTGGTGGGGGTGGGGTGGGAGTGGGGGTGGGGAGAATTTCTTCGAATAAAAAACAATAGTAAGCAGCTCTGGGATTTTAACCTTTGCTGAAAATGCAACAAGACAACATGGTATTTACTGTTGCTGCTTTTCCCCTTGGAATCTTGGAGACCCTGGGGAGAAATTCTGCTTTCAGCAGGGATTGTGAGCCCTAACATAGGGTACATCTATGTTAGAGTTGTAAACTGGCTTAACAATCAGCCCGTGAAAAATATAATTCTGTGACATGGGGACATGGGAGAATGGGCAAGTGCAGTTTTGGTTCTCAGCACTGCTTCCAGACTTTCCTTATGAAATCAAAGCTGAGAAGCTGGTGTAAAAGGGGTATGTTCTCAGATAATGCGATTGCAAGCAGTTTGTTTAGTCCTTTAGAGCCGAAGATTATTTCTTATTCCAGTGATAAGAGAATACTCAGAAATTCTATTTGTGCTTAATAACTTGTTAAATGCAAATATATTATTCTTTTATTTTAGTGGTCAATTCCGAGTGTAGAATGGTGACACGTCGGAACCACCCATATGTTAATTGGTCCCTCTGTAAAGTGTTTGATCCCTTTTTCTCCACCGCTTATTCAGAATGTGTAGTTGGTAGTCAAAGACTGCTGGATTTATGGGACTAAAACAGGGTGATTATTAATCCATTTTATGGTCTGAAGCAGGCCTGGATAATGTAACATCTCTGCCTGCTTAGTGGAAAGGACCACTAAACTGGAAGCCCTCAACATCTGGATATTGGACTACACTCAACAACATGCAAGTGAATTTTCACTTGTGCAATGAGTGAGCTTTTCCACAAAGCAATTTTGGAAGCATGGAGGTGATACAGAAGCAGGGGTGGGTTTTAGTTATCTTTACTACCGGTTTGTAATGGGGCCGCACACATGCGCAAGTGCAGAAGCATTTTGATGACGTCAGGGTCAGTGGGCGGAGCCTCCCACTGGTTTTACTACCAGTTCTATATAATCGATGCGAACCGGGGGCAACCCACCACTGTACAGAAGGATACATATGATATGATCTACTAGGTAGACTGCTGGTGGATAGATTCCCTAGAATGCAATCTATTGTTAATTAGCTTGAGAAGCCTATATGTTCAACAACAGATAAATAAAAAATCTTTTAATGCACATAGCAGGTAATTCTGCTATGTGCACTGTTAACAATCATTCATTCAGTGACTGTTCAAAGTTACAGCAGCACTGAACAAATGGTGGTTCTGACCGGTTCTCAAAGTTCTAGCCGCTGCAGCACTCCAGGGTCATATGATCTAAATTTGGGCACTTGGTGGCCTGTCTGCATTTACAATTGCACTTGCAATCTCTTACAATCTCACTTATTTACAATCTCATGGCTGCGCACTCACCCAGCACCTGAATCCCAGGCCAGCAGCAGGAGGAAGAAGATGGTAAAGGCCAGCTGGAGGGCAGAGGTAAGTGGCAGTAGGTGTAGAGATGGAGTGGAAGGTGGCCAAAAAGGCAGAGATGGGGCAGAAGATAGGAGCCTTGGACGAGTTGAAGCAAAGGCGGGTGCAATAGGGCAAGAGAAATCCTTGACTAATGACAGTGTGATCTTAGCCTAACAACCACAACTGGGACTGTAGTTACTAAGTGATGGAGTCACATAATGTTTTGTCTGATGACTGTTTTGCTCAGCAATGGAAATTTGAATTCCAATTATGGTTGTTAAGCGAGGACTACCTCTATGACAGTGTATATATGATATTGGGTATAAAAGCATCAGTCTCAGTTGCACAGCTAATGCACTTTAGAATAGCTCTTTGTCACCCAGCTTTCTATTCTAACAAACAAAAAAAATGACAGATATCAATTATTCCAAATTGTATTGAAATCAATTAGAGCAATCCAAGAGCCATCACATCTCAAACAATTGGGCTTTT
The DNA here is from genome assembly GCF_059756535.1 of Pantherophis guttatus. Taxonomy (NCBI): domain Eukaryota; kingdom Metazoa; phylum Chordata; class Lepidosauria; order Squamata; family Colubridae; genus Pantherophis; species Pantherophis guttatus. Next base: position 314,970,202 of record NC_142063.1, read on the forward strand.
CCATTTAGCAGCCTGGAAAGAGCACATTTTAAAATACAGGCACAGTTATTTCAATGCATTAAGTATAAGTCTTTAATGCAGTAGAGTCTGTATCTTCCATCTGTTCCATCAATTAAACTGTACATTGATCTATGAAGTTATTAGCAACTGCTGAAGTTCCAAATAATCTACATTGCCACCAAAGGAAAACCTACTTGCTTTAAAAAACAAAACAAAACAAAATCAAATGAAACTAGAAAAAGCTTCTTTTTCTGGCATGGACATAACTTTCTGAATTTGTAAAGCTTTCTCATTTTATCTTACCAAATTCCTGCATTATAAATTAAGTTTATCTCAGAATGTATGTAAAATTTAAGGAGAGAGAGGAAATAATGATACAGTAGATGATGATAGATAGATAGATAGATAGATAGATAGATAGATAGATAGATAGATAGATAGATGATACATAGGCAGGCAGGCAGGCAGACAGGCAGACAGACAGACAGACAGTAAACAAACTATTTTTCCTTCTCATGATTGGTGGAATAAACAGATCCTGTCACATAATGATTAGAAACATCCTAACTGATCAGACAGAAATGTTAGCATATTAATAAGCATTGAATTCATTAAGACAGAAAAGGAAGGTAATTCTACAGGACTGTAGAGACCCCAACATATAGGCCCTGGGAGACAAAATAAGAACAAATAATTCACCTGGAAAAGAAAATGAGATGTAAAGTCAGTGAAAATCAGAAGAAGCCCTGGATTGAGAAAAAACACTTTAAAAGTTCTCACCTGAAGCTTTAAGACAGAAAGGGAGGAGTGAGGTAAGCTACATTACAGAACAGTTAAACTACATTACAGAATAAACTACATTACAGAACAGAACGAGAAGCAATGGGTGGAAACTAATCAAGGAGAGAAGCAACCTAGAACTAAGGAGAAATTTCCTGACAGTTAGAACAACTTGCCTCCAGAAGTTGTGAATGCTCCAACACTGAAAGTTTTAAAGAAGATGTTGGATAACCATTTGTCTGAAGTGGTGTAGGGTTTCCTGCCTGGACAGAGGGTTGGACTAGAAGACCTCCAAGGTTACTTCCAACTGTGATTCTGTTTTCTGTTTTCAGTTCAGAATAAACAGCTAAATTTTTAACAATTTTTGTTTTCTGGCAATTCTGATTTTTTTCCAGTATGGAAAATTGTTGGAGAAGTGTTGATATGATTGAAAAAAAAAAAAAAGACCTGATCTTCCATCCAGCAGTGAATTTCTCCCATCTCCGTCTCTGTCTCTCTCCCTATTTCTCTGGTGCTTTGAAGGGTGGATGCTATCAAGAGATGTGATTCAGTGTTCTCTGAAGCTTGCTAATTTTCTATATGCACACATGTGTGCACCTAAAAAGCACTTTCAATGTACTCACCTGAACAGCAGGTGTCTCTTATATACCTTTGCTAGCTTGGGAATCTCATAATGGCAACATCCTCCTGGGCTGAACTATTCATGCTATTGCCATGTCATCCAATGGTGAAATCCAATTTTTTTTACTACCGGTTCTGTGGGCTTGGTGGGCGTGGCAGGGGAAGGATACTGAAAATCTCTATTCCCATCTCACTCCAGGGGAAGGATGCTGTAAAATCCCCATTCCCACCCCACTCTGGGGCCAGCCAGAGGTGGTGTTTGCAGGTTCTCTGAACTACACCAAATTTCCGCTACTGGTTCTCCAGAACCTGTCAGAACCTACTGGATTTTACCCCTGATGTCATCCCATAACACCCAAATGTTTGGCATGGATGAGAGTAAGGAGTGGGGAGCATTTGGGGAAAGTGTGAGAAAAACTTATTTCAATTAGTTATTTCTTTTGCATTTTAATCTGAAATTATTGTTCTGGGTCTGTCGACATCTGCTTGCTAACTCAGGTTCTGAAGAGATGGTCTGATTATTTAATATTATTATTTTACTATTGATTTTAAAAAGAAAACTACCATTGCCTCTTTGATGACTTTGAGAGGTGGGTGGAGTTAAGGTAATGGTTTCCCTGTTGCCTTGCAGATGTAGACAAAAGTATCTTGTAAAGCAGCAATGAACAACTTATAACTCCAGAACAGGGCAAACTACTTTTCTGAAAAATATTCAGTGATGTAATTTATAGATCCTCAAATCTGTGGTTCTCGGGTGCTTTATCTGTCATATACAAAGTGATTGTTTGCTTTGATTCAGGATTTGGGGGCTTTCTGACAACTGTATGACTTTCACCAGCCCAACCTGTGAAATAGGTTGTGTCCTTGCTGTGATATTTTCCCCTACTGGGAAAAAGTGATCTGAAAGGAGGATTCATTGTCATACTCTTCTTGTGAACTAATTCAGTTTGATGAAGTTTTGAGTGATTATCATCTCATTCACTGTAGGGTAGAAGGTGATTCACTGGCTCATCTGCCTCTCCTCCAGAACTTATGGAATGTGAAGGATTGACAAAAAAAATGGATATATCTTCCAGGTAACAAGGGTGGTTATTTTGTTTCCTCCTTTAATGCATCTTGAATGCTAAGGAGAAGATAATGGCGATGGTTAAAAACTTTTAAAAATGTGTCCATCAATTGAATTTTAGAGGGGAAATATTTAGGAAGATTACTTCTGCTGACATTAATAATTGGGGATCCCATCATTGTGATCATCTTTGTAAGGATGTATATTGAGACAAAAGTCAATTATGCTGTGGTCACTGTTGGAAAAGGGTTCTTTTATTTGTAGACCATAAATTGAGTTTAAGCTGTTGCAGAAGACGAGATCAAGGCAGTTGTTGAGTCAAGTGTTGCTAGTTACTAGTTGATCCAGTCCCAGATTAGTTACAGCATTGCATGTATGGGTTCAGTTGTACATTCATTTAGGGTCCAATTAATAAGAGGTAGATTGAGGTCACCAAGAAAGATAAGAGGGTGTGGGCAGGAGGATGCCCACGTTAGTAGTGAAGTTAGCTTGTTCGCATGTTTGAGGTCGTAATTAGGGGCTCTGTAACATAGTAAGAAGCGAAATGTGGTATTTAAGGACAGCTCGAAGACGATGGTCTCAGGAAGAGCGAGTTCCTGTGTAACTTAAATGTTTTTTTAGTTTTAGGGACTTTTTATAGAAGATAGCAACACCACCCCCTCTACGGTTTTCGTAATCGGACCAGTAAACATGATAGTCTCTTACTGTGGTAATGGAGTCTGGGTGGGATGCATTCAGCCACATCTCGCAGACAAATATAATGTTGAATATAGCCATATTTAGTAAGAGGAGGAATTCAGGCATTTTGTTTGCGAGGCTTCTTGCGTTAAGTAGCTCGCATTTAAGGACTGTAGTGGTGGATCTTGAGGAAGTTAGGGGTGTGCATGCCTAGTTTGAGATGATGGGGGTGGTGGTTGTTGAGACGTGTGCTGTAGGACTTACTTTTGATACAGTCAGCACGGTAGTCAATGTATAAATTAATCTCTCCTTGGTCTTGAAGTCTTTTATGTTCTGAGCGGAGTTCACATTGCAGTATGGATAGTTCAGGCCATGAGCGAAGTTTGTTAAGGTTGGTGTTGGTTTAATGTTGGCTGTTTGGTTTTATGCTATGCTTTCCTGCTCTGGTGAATTTTGTTTGGCTAAAAACGTTTGAAAACAATCGCAGGCTATAACAAGTTAAAATGCTGATTAAAATTATTGATAAAAACAATGATTAAAAGTTTGGTGAAAGATAAGGATCTTTACAAATTTCTTAAACCTTAATGGAGTGTTTGGAAAATTGCAGCTTCTGAGAGATCATATGAATGGCATCCACTTCTGGGATAGTGTAAGACGGCCTCTACATACAGCATTGGCTGGGTGTTCTTTCAGAAAGGCGATCTTTGGAAGAGGTCAATGGAGCAACACATGATGGGGCAGGGAGGGACAGGAAGCAGACCTGTGGGAACCCAGCTAGTTGGGAAGCTCTGCAAGGGGTGGCTCAGGGTGAGAGAGGCCTGGCACAGATCACACATGAGCTGTGGAGGTGCTGCAGTGTGAGCCTGGTCCTGCCTCAGGCCTCCCAGGGCCTCCCTCTTCACTGAGGCACTCTGTGTTCCCCTTAGTAACCAGCATAGTTGCTTAATGATTGCAACAATTGCAATTTTTGAGTGCTGTAATCATGTGGGTGTCTCGCTTAATGATCGCAATGACTTATAACTCATAATTGAAGTCATAAGTTGAGGACAACCTGTAAATAAATTATCTTCATGCCTACCAAACCAGCCCACCAATAGGGGACTCCAATGAGTGATTTGCCTCCTCCTGGGACATTCAGTAAGAAAAGAATATCCCATTTCTAATTGTGAACGTTCAGATGGCTTTATTTTATATTATTAGAAACAATATATACAGTTATAGTGGGAACTAATTTATACTAACTAATGTTATAACTAAGTTATAGTATAACATTATACTAATGATTGTTCCAGGAATCAAAGGGGGCAAGATGTTGTTTTGGGGATACCAAGGGCCAATGACTTAGATGCTGAATAGAAACCTTCCAGCATCATATCATTTTTTGGACAGACATCACATTACAAAACAGTGTCTGCAAGCCCCAATCCCACCTATTACCAGAGTACTGTAACTGCTAAAAGAATCAAAATAAGTAGTGCTTTATCCTCCTCATCTTATGACCATTCACCAAATAGGTCATTCACCAAAGTGACCAAACCATGTTAGTCCCAAATCTTGGCTGAAAGCCTAATTGAAATGGGTCCAGGTAATCAATATCTTTTTCATAATAAATCCATCTTTCCTTTGGACTTCTGCCAGTTGCACCTCCCTAGTCATATTCTTCTAATACTCACAAGTATTATACATTTGTCTTTTCAATGTCATACATGTTTTGATGCATACATTTTGCTCACAAATACACCATAGCATGAGAATATGACAATGACAATGAAGGCTGCATAAAATTGTTAATTTATGAGGTGTCTATTCTACTTTCTACCTAGTAAAATATTTTAAAATATTGCAAGAATCTATATAATATAAAAATATACATGGCTCTAAAAGACTAAATGTTGTGCTTTCTAGATGAATATGTAATTAATCCCACAGAAACAATGTGGATATTGCTAAGTCAGCCTGCAGTTTCTGGATTTTGTACTAGTTTGATGGTACACTTATTTGAAGTAAAGTGGAATAGTACAGTAAACATAGTTTTGAGCCACAGGGAGACATATTTAAGTAAAATGTTATCCCATACCTTCTTATGTTTAGACATTTTAACAATAGAAAAAGGAAACCTGTCCATAGACTCTTCTTCACGTTAGACAATCTACTTGGTTTCAGAGGTGGTATTTAATACTGCTAAATACTGGCAATTTACCTAATACTAATACTAATTCAGCTAAATTATTCTGAGTAACTCATATCCCAGTTTTTGCCATTTTACAATGGTAGAATTCATGCATTAAGCCAAATCATAATGTGATTAATTTGCTTCTGGCTTAGTGTGATTTGTGGAACCCAGCCATTCTACATATTAACCATGGTTGATGGGTTAATATGATGTGCAACCCTCAAACATTCACTACAGGTTTTTTTCTTCCTTCACAGTGTCTTTATAACTTAAATCCTTGAGAATCGGAGGAATGGGTTTGTCTTTAGGCCAAGTGAGGCAATTGCCTTGCCCAACAGCTCCTCCAGTGGCTTCTCCTGAGCTTCTTTCATTTTCCTGGGGGTTAAAATCCTTACTTATTACTGGCATCCACATCTACCTGCCTTAGCTAGTTGTAATTTCTTCACCGTATTTCACTGTGCTGGCAAAACCAGCACCCATCCCTACTCACCTGCCTATTACAGGAACAGGCTGTCATATTTACACTGCAGAACTTATTTGTATGGATAAGAAGCAAGTATCACTTGACATTTTATGAGCTTTTGCCAATCAGAGTTGGGAGTACCATGTGGTTGGTTTGCAACACTATCACTAATATTGAATTAGGCTAGCAGGATCCTCTTATATACATATAAATAGGAGAAGGGGGTTGCCATTGTATCTTTCCCTTCAGGCAATGTATAAATGTCCTAGGCCAACCCTGTTTTTGTCTCTGGCAACTAAACACTTGCACATGAACACGGAGGCACCATGCAGTGCACAGCTTGCTATTTCACGCACTATTGCTATTGGGGTATATATTTATCTGCTCATAATCTATAAAACAATTATATTTTTCTAGCATATATGCAATGCCATCATTCAATGAACATTTAAATCATTGAAGGACAGTCTCTTGCAGAATAATGCTATAAAAATATGGTGCTATGGATTGAACATAATGGTAACAGCGTTAAAACAGTAATCTTTTTCTCTGTCCTAACGGAAATGGTGACTACAGTCACATCCCTCTATTAATTCAATGGAAGCTGGATGAAATGTGATTATGAGAGGATAGACCTGGATCATCTAATAGGGCTCTTTGAATTGTCTACCCCCAGATCCCATCTTTGAGGCAGCAGGAAATGCAGGGCTAGAAGATAGATCTAAAAGGCTGACTGTAGCCAGGTCAATTATTGGGAGCAGGCTGTATGTGTTAGAGGCTTTTTAAAGCCAGCTGGGAGATGGAGATATAAAATAAATAATAACTTTATTGTCATTGTACGTGTATACACAGTATACCCATACAACAAAATTCACTTAACACCCAATGATCAGGTCCAACACACATAACAAACCCCAAACACCCACCCACCCACCACAAATTCCCCACCCCTAAACCACCCAAACATCCACACAACAGATCAAGTAATGCTGTCCAACAGCTCACTGATGGTTGCCCTTTAGTTCATTGTTGAGTGCAATTATCTGAGGGGCTTCTACTTTCTTCTCATTAGTTGTAATTGATTATCTTCTTTATACCAGTTTAAGGAAGCAAACATAAGAAAGCAGCAATACAAAAGTGTAAACTTTTTTTAAAAAAACAACAACAACAAAATCCTAATCACCCACCCTCCATAAGCCAGGCAAAATGAGGATTCCACTGATCTTGCATCCTGGTAACTATAGGGCTGTTCACACTGTTATAAACAGGCTACAACTATATACTTGGGATGTTCTTAAGATGGATGTCACCATGTGTAGCAAAGTAGAATGAATATCTGACCATGATTTTTCCACCAACCCTTTTGTCTGTTCATCTCAAGAGCCATTACATAATAATGATAGGAAACCCATTCTACAAATATGTAGAAATTGCAGAGAAGTATATTTCAGCTAAATCTCATTCTGGCAAGAGTTGTTAGGACTAGAATGAATCTTCTAGGAAGTATTTGGATTTCCTATCTAAAAATATTTGACCAGAGGCCGGAAAAACATGGCCACTTGCATTCTGTATTGCAGATCTTGCACAAGAGCCAAGGTGGCACAGTGGTTAGAATGCAGTAGTGCAGGTTACTTCTGCTGACTGCCGGTTGCCAGCAGTTTGGCAGTTCGAGTCTCACCAGGCTCAAGGTTGACTCAGCCTTCTATCCTTCTGAGGACAGTAAAATGAGGACCCAGATTGTTGAGGGCAATATGCTGACTCTGTAAACCACTTAGAGAGGGCTGTAAAACACTGTGAAGCAGTATATAAGTCTAAGTGCTATTGCTATTGCAATGACATTCTGGATGTTCGTCCTGTAATTACATTGCTCAGAGCATAGGTTGGACTAGATGACCTCTATCCCCTGATCTTCATGTGCTTTCCAATGCCATGGTCTTTATGTACTTTCAATATTTATCCAGGATTAGTAACAATAGTGCTGTCATCAGAAACTGAGATTTTTGTCTCACACATTTTAAGAACAAATCTTTTACCAGGGAAATTAAAACAGGACCTTTAACAAGGCCCACAGTTTGTGTTCCTTGGAGCTTTGTGGAATTAGTAAAGCAGCATGAAAGACTTGATTTTCATTTTATGTTGTGCTTGTGAGGCATTAACATGATGTTCTAACACTTGTAAATGAGCACAGCCCTCGCCTAATCTGTCATTTTAATGCCTTATAGATTTTATTTCACTGTGTGTTGTACCAGATTTTCAATAATAATAATCAACTGCTTTGTTGTTCTTTTGCAGAAATTAAATTTTGGTAGTGAGTGTGCAACTAATAAAAGATGTTGCTTGAGGAAACAAAAAAATAAATATGATGAATCATAAAAGTTGGAGGGAGGGAGAGTTGTTCATATATGAGAGAGAATTACTGAACCAGTGCTAAATTCATCTGATTCACATATTGTCAACAGCTTAATAACTCTTGGGAAGGACTTAGCTGGAGTAATCTCTCTGTTTGCATCAGCATCTGCGTTTGCAGACCTGCTTCCCGGTGGACAGAAAAGATACATCCTGTTGACATATTTAAAGATATATATGTATATGCAAGAATAACAAGTACCTTGGGAAATTATGCGATTTTTCTTTCTTGCACCTTAGGAAAAAAAATGAAAAAACAACAATCTTTTTTCTACTTGAATCATACTGGCAATCTTGGAAGCTTGTTTTCACAAGTGCTTAATTTAATAACTTATAATCTTGCTTTATGCTCCGAATGTTTGTTCTTAGGAGTTGCTGTCGGTTTATGGTTCATTTTCTCAATATGAATGAATGGAACAGAAGCCTACATGGAGTCATTCAATTTTTCTTGATTTCTGGATATGAGGAAAGAGCTTGCTATTGGTAAATAAAAAGAATAAGAATAATGAGCAAAACATTGGATCAAAGTTGTCTGGTCTAATATGTTTCTAACTGGGCCAACAAATTGTTTCTGGAACAAGAAATCCACTTGTTCCAGATTGGTTCTCCCCTCAAATCCTGAAAATATTCTATTGCAAACGATTTATGACATTGATAGGAAATTCGTTCAGCCTTTTCTCAAAGTCAGAAAAAAAAAGAAAAAAAGTTTTGAGAGGTTAATACCCCTTCTTGTAGAAGGAAATTCTATAAATCAATTATGCATGGCATTAAAAGACATTTTAATCTGTCCTGAGCCCTTTCAAAGCCATACCTTTAGCTGGCCTAGATTTTAAATATGAAAAGAAAAAGGAACCTAAATTATCACATTATGCAAAAAGTAATCCATCAGTATTTCTTCCAGGTCCTTCTGAAGACAGTTTGATAATGCCATATAAACTGTGTCCATCAATGCTATTTATCCTGATACCTGATATGTAGAATTGAACCCAGACCTCAAAATCTTGGTGATTCCCACCACTGGTCATGGACTGAGTGGTGGGCTTCAAATAATTTAACAACTGGTTCTCCCAGGGTTGGGTTGGCTGTCGTGGGAGGCGTTGCCCGTCCCCATCCTCCAGCTCTGTTGCACATATAGGACGAGCCTCCTGCGATGGCCAACCTGACCCTGGGTGAACCAGTTGTTAAATTACATTCCCCCCCCCTCACTATCAAAGTGGATCCTGGGTGCTGCACTATGCTGCAATGGAGAAATGGGAAATGGAGTGGCTGGCATGAGGGAAGGAGGAGGAGCAGAGACAAGAAAGAGGGAAAGCAGCCTTCTCCTCTTTGTGCCAGCTGCTCCGTTGCTTGTTTCGCCATTGCAGTACAGTGCCCAGGATCCAATTTGATACTGATGTGTGTGTGTGTGTGTGTGTGTGTGTGTGTAATTTAACAACCAGTTCACTTGAACCAGTGCGAACTGGCTGAATCTCACCACTGGTCATGGTGAATTCCTTAAGTTGTTTTCTGAGATCATGGTATGTGTATCATGGTATGTGTACCACTATAACATTAGGTCTTTCAACATCCTTATATAGAGCCAATCCAAAAAATGATCATGTTGTTGATGATATCTAAAGTTACTAATAGATCTATGACAATAATCAAAGTTAAAATTCACAGCATTCTTTCTCCTGATATTAAACTTTGACTGATAGGTGAATCTGGGGAAAGTGGCCTTTTCAGTAGTTGTTAGCCACCTGGGGTAATAGTAAAAAGTTATGAAGATATTAAAAGGAAGCAGATCATTTTGTAAGGCATAAGTAACCTGGTGAATTCATTACATTAAGGAATGGCCACCAACATGGAGAGCTTTAAAAAGGGATTAGTTAATGAATTATCAGTGAATATTAATTATGATTTCAGTATCTGAACAGTAAATATTCTGATACCTTTTGCTAGAAGATATGTGTCGATACAGGTAGTCCTCATTTAGTGACAATTCACCATTACAATTATGATTAAAAAGTAACTTTTGACCAACCATCACATTTATAACTTTTGTAGATTTATAAAGCAAAACTGAAGTAAGATCCCAAGCACAGTCACAGTTTCACATGGTGACCACTTTGCTTAATAACAAGTTGCCAGTCCCAATTGTCATCACTAGATGAGGACTGTCTGGTTTTTGTTTATGGTATTTATGCTTTCCTGATATTTTTCTAATTGTTTACTGTGAAATCAGAACATCAGATTAATTAAAGATGTTCCAGCATGACAGTTCTTATTTTTCTCTTTTTTTAAAATAATCTTTATTTACATTTTCCATTAAAAACAAAAGAAGAACAACGCATCATATAAATAACAAACAAGACATCATAACAGCAACAAACAAACAAAAACAAACAAACAAAAAAGCAATCATACTTATAAGCAGTACCTTAATAACCTAGTATTCGGTACTATATATCTATATTATAATCCGGAGAAGACAGAACATCTTGTATACCTTTATAAAACAATTAGGTCTATCCGACCTCACTTTACTTGTATAGTATAAGTTTCTCAATAGATATAATTCCTCATCTAATTTGGGTTATATTTTCCTCTTCTCTAGCCACCTATAGAATTTTTCCCGGATAAACATATTTATGTTTGGTCTCTGTCTTTTAATTTCTTGGTCAAATTATCTGCTTCTGCACAGTCTAAAATCTTCTTTATAATAGCTTCCTCTGATGGGATATTTTGATTTTTCCAAAATTGAGCGTACGCCAATCTCGCCACTGTGATGATGTGTAATGCAAGATACCATAAGTCTCTTTTAATACTTTCTGGCTTGGAGCCGAGCAGGCATGTCTCTGGACGCCATTCAATTTTTTGATTTAAAATCTCATTCAGCCATTTTTTAATTTTCCCCCAGAATTCTATTGCTTTCGGGCATGTCCACCACTGATGGTAATAGGTGCCATGCTCAAACCCACATTTCCAACATTCCGCAGATTGTCCAGTGAACATTTTAGCTAGTCTATCAGGGGGAAGATGCCACCTGTATATCATCTTGTATATGTTATCTTTGTATGCCGTAGAGACTACTAATTTCATATTCTCCCACCAGATCTCTTGCCATTTCTCTAAATGAATTGAATATCCAAAATTTTTCCCCCAGGCAATCATTATATCCTTAATTATCTCTTCACCTATCTCTATCCTCATCAGCAATTTATAAGTTTTCGAAATCATGCCTTTTTCTTGGCCCATCAAAATTTTGTCTAATTCTTGTAACTCACCGTTAATTCCTTTCTCTCTATCTTTTTTGTATTTAGATTGGATCTGTAAATATGTCCACCAGTCCACTTGTACCCCTTGGGAGTTCAATTCCTGCTTAGATTTTAATTTTCCTTGTACATTCAGCAAATCCTTATATGTTAATTTTTTCGCAGAGTTATAGAGTTTGGGGTATGTCAATGCTTCTAGAGGTGATATCCAGCACGGTGTTTTACTATAATATTTTTTACTAACTTTTTCCCAATTTCGAATTAAAATATTTCTTATGTAGTGTCGGGTGAACCATTTGCTTTGTAAGGTATTATCTCGCCAAAGTGCCATATGCCAGCCCTGATGTAGGTCGAAACCTTCTATTTTAAGAAGACGGCTATTACCTAAAGTAATCCATTCTTTTACCCAGGTTAACAAAGCGGCTGTTCTTATTTTTCTCAATGGCCTTCAAGAATATGGTCCTCTTTCTTGTCCAGTTTAAGATAAACTGGGAAAACAATATTATTTCAATGGGTAGTTTTGAATTCCAGGTATGTTAAATATGCCTTTCAACTGGCTGATGTTTTAAAATTGCTTATATGATGTTATTGCTCTGATTTATTTTGTTATTTTATTGTATTAGATATTTACCTTAGAATAGGCTATGATATTTCCTTCTCCTTATATTCCCAAACTGTGTTAAAATAGACCAGGAATGTACTCTCCATTCCCTATGCAGATGTTAAAAAATACTAACTTCAAAACTTTGCAAATCTGGTGAAAGCAATGTATCTGTGCCCTCTGATGAACATACTTAAGGTATATAAGCCTCATAAAATCTGAAGTCAATCTCACAAAGTGCCAAGATATAAAGGTTTTGTTTCTTTGTTAAAATTCTTTTTTTCTTTTTGCCTTAAACTTTTGGACTTGTCTTGTCCTTTTAGTAATCAAAATGTGGATAACACCTGCTTAATGTGGAAAATGGCTGGAGGAAAATCTGAAATGTAACTCATCCGAAGTAAAAATGTAGTCTGGTCCACTGGACACTAGAACCTGAGGCTAGAAGGACGGTCCTCCTGTGTTCTAATCTGACTTCTGCCAGTGGCATGCTGTGCGCCCTCAGGGAAGTTGCATGAAATCCCTCACTTGTCATATTGTGATAATAATGCTTTCCTAACCAATAGGGAGGTTGTGAGAATTAATGCGCAGCATACAAATGGCCATATTAAGCATTAGGTATCAAGTAATGTCAGTTCCAGAAACAGTTTCATAGCAGTAATTATATGGACAATTACATTCCACACTCACCGCCACAGGTCTCCTGCAAAACTGCTTTCAGGGTTCACCAGAGTGGGACTTCTTAGGTCACTTTTTTCTCTCAATATCAGTGGGAATAATAAAGCAGAAGGTGGCTTTGTGCAGCAAGTTTGGAATGACCAAATATATTTCTTGGGCTTATTGAATGATGATGATGATGATGATGATGATGATGATGATGAGGAGGAGGAGGAGGAGGAGGAGGAGGAGGAGGAGGAGGACACGTTAAACAAAAGGTCTAAATTGACAATCAGAGGTTGTGAAAATCTATAATGCAGCAACACTGCAACAGCCAAAAATGGCAAACCAACCCATGGAAATCCATACCCTTTAAACAAATCCAAGAATTTCAGTGGGACTGGGGCTAGCAAGAATTAAATTGATCACCCACTGCCAATAATTACATTTCAGTTTCAGTGGTACTCAGAGCTGCTATTCTGCAAGAACATGAATCAGCAACCCACTCCTGCTAGATACTAACCCAGCCATAGACTGGATCCCTGCAGAATTGTGCTCTAATATCTTTCCTAATACTTAGACAGTGATCCAGCTCTGAGGTGTATTATTGCAAGAAAGTGCTGGAGATCTTTCAGGCAGAGTACATGGTCTGCCTGTTGAGGCATAACAGAAGCACATTGTGGAGGTAGACATGCCCCACATATACAAGCCCTTAAAATTTCTGAAATAACTTGTTCTCTCCTTTCCCAGGGGAATTAGGGACCATGCCATGAGAACTCCTGGCAAAACTGATTGCATGTTGGATTTGAGGAAGGAATAATCTGAAGACATAGTGCGAATCCAGCCAATATAATTTGCAGATCAAGATGTCTATTTCCATGCATTGCTAATTTATTTATTAGCTGATTAATTTATTCAGTAAACCATAGCTTATGTTTTATCCAGTCCGAATACGTCTTGAATTTTGAGAGAGAGAGGATAGGTTTGATCAAGTTGTCTTAGAAGGCCTCCTCTCAATGCCCTAATAACAGAGCTACACTTCAAATAAATAATTTAAAAAACAGTCTGCATTTTGGTCTCTGAGAGCCATTTGGAAAGTGTCTTAGTAAAACCACAAGGACACTAGTATAGGTAGTGTCATGCACACACTTTCCTAGTAGTGTTTTCTTCTTGTATGATTGACTTTAATTTGGTCTTGGGCATTTCACCCTTCTGCAATTCTTGCACTGTACAGTAGATGTTTTTGTGAAAAATGCTCTAAACCAGGGTCAGCAACCTGCGGCTCTGGAGCCGCATGTGGCTCTTTCACTCCTCTGCTGTGGCTCCCTGTCACTCAAAATATGTGTCACAACCACCGATGTGCGACACCCACTGGCACACCATTTATTGAGCTTTTCAATCCCCGGTAGGCTAACCACGGATAAATCCAAGAAAGGAAAAGTTTCAGAAGAAAACAGAACATTTAATTCAACTACATATGCTAATTTTGTGGCCACTCAAGAAATAGTCAGGAACAGGAAGGGTTTTGTGGCTCCCGGTGTTTTCTTTTCTGTGGGAAACGGGTCCAAATGGCTCTTTGAGTGTTTAAGGTTGCAGACCCCTGCTCTGAACAAATTAAAAGAGCTGATACTTAAGAGATATAATGCTTCTATAAATGGAGTTTCCATTTAAGCTATTTATCTTACCCATTACACTTTATAATACCTCATCAGAAACCTCCCCTGCTCCATAATTGTTAACCCATTCATAGCACCCTCTGAAGACAGATGCACACCTGTAATATTAATTATGGATGTCTCATTAAACAAGCCTTATTCAGGCATTTGCTTGCTTTGTGAGATTACAAGTGGAGTTAGGGCATGGAGGTGTGTACTAGATCTACTCCAGAGTTCCCATTTGAGTCTGTTGCTTCTGAGTTTATGTGAAAGAAGATGATTTGGAGTGTGGTTAGGTATAAATATGATTGAAAGCACCACTTGATAGGCTTTGCCGCTTGCCTGGCTATCACAAGGGCATTCATATTGCATCTCACCCCTCTTGCCTCCTCAACCCATTCAGGTTCGGAGTAGATCATATATGAACCATATATGCAGGGACCCTTCAGGAAGGATGAATGGCACTTTAAATCTTTATGTGTTGGGAAAAATACCTGGCCAGGGCTCACAGTTTTGTTCACTGCCAAATAATTGCATGTGCCTGATGGAAAACAGCCAGAGACAGAACAAAATTCAATTACCTTGCAAGTTTTGATAAGGATTTGACTGGGGACCCAGGGACACATTTGTGAATACATCCCATATGTTGATAGTTTTACTTTAACTACCACTGACATCTATTTTTCTCTCTCTTTTTTTTCTCTCTCTCTCTATAGCAAGTGAGAAACACTGGCACCCAGATAAGCATATGTAGCTGTCCTGCTTGGATAAGCATTTATTTTTTATTATGTTTATGTTTAAATATATAAGGATCATTAGGAGGACAAGGTGACACCACCAGGTAATTTGATTGCCTCCAGGCACTTCACCACTGACACCTGGTGTTGAATTCCAATTGGAAATGACCTAAATTATTGCAAATGCCTGGAGTTCATGGACTGGCAGGCCTGAATTCTGGAGAGTGCTCTAAACTAGTGGATCAGCATGCATTTTTTTTGGAAACCATTGCTTTATATTTTTTCTTGACCTAGTTTAATCATTATCAGAAGAGTGGGAGTCACGATCCATCCCTTAACCTCTAGGACACTGGTTGTTGTTTTCTTTAGGGGTGGGAGAGAAAGGCTAAATTGCTTGAGATATATTTTCAAAACTTCTAAACTTCAGGATGTGGCCAACATCCTACTAGCACCCATATTCCTGTCCTGCATGGGTTTGTTCCATTTCTGATGCTGGTAGTACCAGAAGGCTAGTGGTGGCAACAGTGATCTTAAAGATATTAATGCAAAAACGCTTCCCCTGCTTCATTCTTTAATAAAAAGATGTGGACATTATGTATATATTCAATTTATATAACCATCTGACTGCCAGTGACACTGGGTGATTATCCAGGTGTTTTTTTTTTAAAAAAAAACATTAAATAAATAAAGAAATGTGTTTAATTGGTTAGTGGATTAATCTATTTTCTGCATGTTCTAAAATATATTTAACAATGAAAAAAGCCAGTGCTTCATACAGCTTGTTAAGCCTCCACAAATGAGGAAGGCAAACAAGCTATTTAGTATTTACTTTCTATGTAAACAACTTTTAAACTAACAATTTTAGTTTAAAACAACTAACAGTAATGCTTTCCACCCTAGACAATGAAAACCATAGCTTTTCACTCACAAAAATGAGTAATAGGGTATAACATATATAATAAAATTAAGTATTTTGCATTTTTAATGTGAAAAATAACCTCAAGCAAAATTTATTGCTGTTAACAAAGGATGTCTGGTTGGAGACTTGAAGCTTACAAGGACAAGAATGAACTGTGAGCACCTTTCATTTGATAAAACCACAGGGAAAATAGACCTTTGAAGGGTTTGAGTAACCCTTCATATATCAGCAACCTTGTGCATATCCCACTTTAAAAGCTTGGTCCCTCAAAATATGTGAGGACCAGTCTCAGTGGCCAGTTTTGAAGAAATATTTTCTGTAATGCTTTCCAGGTATGTTTAACCATGAATTCTATCCTATTTTCCAAGCAAAACACTTATTTTTTTTGGCAGATGAGGTACTGATAAATCACCTCTATTCTGTAAAATTCCAAATTATCAAATTGTAGAAAGAGTTTTTAAAGGCGTCTATTTTTAAAGGTATGGTCATTTAAGATTCTACTACATGAAAGTGTGTGGAATCAGGATCAGGGATAAAGAAATGAAAAGGTACAATAGAATTGGTCACATAAAATGGATTTGAAAATATTATATTAGTAAGGCTAATATTATGCATTGCTACATATTCTGGAGAAAAATAACAAGATTTCTGTTTGTAGGAAACTTGTAGGAAACCAAGAACAGGAACAGGCATTTCATTCTTCTAACTCATATTTATTGATTCTCCCATAAAAAATATTCCCCAGACAATTTTCAGATCTCCCCCCCCCCCCAGGCAAGTTCTGAAATGGGGAATGATCTCAACTGTGATTGTGGGTAGCTGTGAAAGTGGGTGTATAAAAACAAATAAGCTCATTCTGTTGATACTGATAGTAATATTCAGTGGTTAAGCACCAATCTCTCATTTAGTGATCATTAGATCTATACATTCTGCAAGGTCCAGGAAAAGGATACCACTGCTTGAATATGTTGTAGATAGGCGATACATTAAAATTCCTGCATGCTCTTAAATGCCTTTCATGGACTGAACCTGAAACACTGCACAACACTGTCTTCCAAAGTCATTCAGTATTAAGCTGTAGAATGCAGGTTATATTCCTGATGATGTAATGAGAATTTCAGATTTCTAGAAGAATTGCATATTTCTTTCCAGAGGTTTAGCATAGAAGATATAGCAAAAAAAGACAAAGTATGTAACTTATATTACATTTAAAGGTTTGAAACTCTTTAAATAAAAAGACATTGTATTACATGTCTTTGCCAATTTTAGTGAAAATATCCTCAGATATACAAAAGTAGTGACAATGGCCATGAGGAAGATAAGTGCTGTAAAGACATTATTTCTACATGAGGAAACCTAGAAGGTACCTTAGTGAGAATAGAAACAACCTTACCTTTTCCATTTGTAGTACATAAGAATTATACTGCATTCTCCCTCCCCCCATCTTTTAAAGGACTTTCCCCGTGGTTCTTTGGGTTTAATAACTAGCTTGATGATAGGAGGACTGGGCTGTTGACACATTAAAGTGGCTTTGAGCTCTGGGAAGCAATCATGTTTAATTAACCCAACTTAAGCCTTACTTTCTCCATAGGTTAATGGGATCACTTTGGTGACCTTGAATGGTCAAGGCCTCAATTTTATATCCCTTCTGAAACAAAATGGAAAATAGGAAAGAAATAATCTATTCCAACTATCCTTTCCTCTTCAAACCTGAAGAGAAACCTCAGGTGTCTGTTGTTTGTATTAATACGGTAGACTTCCCTTTCTAGACAGATAGATATACATATATATCTATTTATATGGAAGATACTTACAATATATATTGTAATTATAATTGTAATTCTAATTACAGGAATAAACAATATCGTTTAATGTATAAACTTAGATGTAATGTAAACATAGTTCTCTATGGAAAAAAGCTTCAAATTGTTGTGTTTTCATCATAAACAGATAAGGCCAGTGGTGGGATTCTGCCGGTTCAGACTGGTTCAGGAGAACTGTTAGCTCTGACTTTCAGCCGTGAGCGAACTGGTTCTCTCTTTCTTTGAAGTGGGCCCGGCCGTCCACCCCTGCGTTATACTCACCTATATTTCTGCTTCCGAAGGCCAGCTGATTGGGGCAGCAGAGTGGATTGCCGCTCCTCAGCTGTTTTCCTTGCTCTCAGCAACACAGAAGTTCAATTTTCTGTAAACTGCGCACATGCAGCATGTGCTCAGCAAACCAGTTGTTAAACCGGTAGGCTTAATACATTCAAAAACTTTTTGCATGATGAAGGACCTTGCAACATAATCAAATATTGGGAAATTGGAAGCTTGCAAATTGGAAGATTGATGGGAAGACTAAAGACGTTTTTAGCTAATGATGTCTTGTTGCAACATTTCCAGATAAAGCTCAATATTTTTCCTAAAGATTCCCTTAGGAAGAAATGTTTCTGTAATGTGCTTTCTTAGGAGGATTAGCTTGCCTACAGGACATGGCTATGCCCTGAAATCGTTGTCTGAAGACTTGCTAGATCTGTATAAGCACAACTTAAGCATGTTGAAGAAATTTAATTAGTGTGTTTTATTCTGGAATACAGAATGTGACAATCAGGAAAGTTGAGTAGGTTCAGTTTTTGTGCCGAGGTATTGAGAGTTTCCTAGAGTCTGTTCAGTTTATCTGAGTTAATAGTGAAGTGCAGAACATCCCCAAATGGGGAATTTGCTCCAGTTCAAAGCTGACTTCAGAGCTGTCTCATCAGAAGTAATTGGTTCATTCTGAGAGCCATGTTGGCTTTTTCTGGTTCTATGCCAGGTTTATTGAGACCAGAGTAATAGCTCCATTTTTAGGAAACAGTACAGCTTACAGCAGCATTTTTTCCCATTCATGAGAATCATCACTGCCTTTCTCTCTCTCTCCCTCCCTTTCTCTACTTCCACTGGAAGAGGCCAGTAGCGGTGAAGACAGTTGCATGCAGTTTCACACTTTGACAGGTTTGGCAAATGAAAACACAGCTGTTCTGGAGCACCATCAAAGGGTCTACCACACTCCATGTGAAGTGTTCACCCAAGAATGTTTTCCCAAGATTCTATGGTGAGTAATAGGCCAGTCAGCATGAGCTGAGTTCTCTTAAGGCAAAAATCTGGAACATTTGGTAGATACAATATTTTATGTGTGAAGAACATTCACATAAACAACACAAAATAGTAGTCCTTAAAGCAAAGTGAGGTTGGTCTTCATTTTTGATCCCTTCTAGACTTGTCCAGGAAAGTAGAATGCTTTTGTTTTTACAGGCTGGCAATTCAATTAATCTGTGAAATGTGGCTACTGTCTTTTGATTCTGCCACCCAAAAATTAAAATGCAGCCCAGGAACCAGCTCTTGCAGGAAGAGTGCTGCCATCAAATCCATCTAAACAAGTATAAATGTTCCAAAAGTAAAGAGTACTAATCAAGAGACACAAAGCATATACCACCTAATAAATTTTGCCTTCAATTTATTTGTCTAGTATTACAAAGCTGAGGAGATATTAATTAATATAGGTAAAGAGCACCCATAATTTATAATTAACTGGCAAGCCGTTTGTTGCAAATAGCTACTACTGAGTCTAATAGCTGGTAGAAAAATAACTAGAGTTGATTTGTCCCTCAGCAAATTAATAGAGTGCTTATCAATGACAGGGTTACATAAAACTGCTAAATAAATAATCATCAGTGAGTAAGAGTGAAGCAGATCTTTAACAAGCTTAATCTGAACCTCTTGACATTGGCAGACTATGAAGAGATTAAATGCTAAGGGAGAGAACAGTGTGCTGTGTATAAGTGTAAGAATGCAGTAAGAACTGTGAGAGATGGAATTCTATTGGTATAATGAGAAATAAAGAAATATTCTTATTGCAAAAATAGAATGACATATTATTATCCTTATAATTAGAGTAGAAATTATCAAAGATATATCAAAAGGATGTCAAACTAGAAATAATCAGAGGAGAATAACAGTCCATTTCTTGATCTGAAAACACATGGCAATAGACACTCCTGATAGAACTGATGTCCAAATTCTGGGCTTCTTCTCTGATTGTATTAATCAGTTTTCTACATGTCATTGGTAGACTATGCTGAAAAAATATTAATATCTTTGAAAATATTCAGTACACAGAGAATTAAAGCTAGGTACATATCTAATTAATTTTGTCTCCATGTTTAATTGTAAAAGTATCAGTGAATATTTCTTCTGAGTCTTTTTTGAAATAAGAAGTACACAATATTTCCTATAGGTACTGTATCTCAACAAATAACTTTTCAATAAGTAATATTCAGGTGTTCCACACTTCCTTTTATGTTATCATCAAGTTCTCAAGAATCTCACTCAAATAAACTCTTATGACTTAATTTTCTATCTTATATGTAGCCCTTCATCTAATTTCAGGAGACATTCAGCATCAATTGATTTTCTTGCCCCTGAAGGTCACTGTTGCTTTCTGAAACATCTCCCTGGGAATTCCTTCTTCATCCTCTTATTATATGTTGACATGTAAATGGAAAAAAGAAGAGATCTGGGACACAATGCAAAAATATGTATGTTCCAATAAAGGATAGCATTTGTAACTCAGAGTTGGAATGAGAGGACCTTGGTGCTCTCTAAGCTTGCTTGTTTTCTTGCAGATATTTCATTCCCTAACTAAGTAACATCATCACTGCTAATGCAGCAAGGACATCTCAATGCCATACCAACGTGTTCATTCATCATTGTACTCCTGTTGACTATCCTTATGGACTAGTAGCCCTTAGTGGGAATGTTCTGCCATTGCAGTAGTACTAGTTCCACCATGAACCTGAGTGGGATAGAAATTTCACTATACATCAGTTTCGTCAAGTGAAACTCATCTTGAAATTATTTACTTTCAAAATGAATAAGGCATATCTCTGGAAGCCACCTAGTAAAACTTATCATCAGGGGATTTCTTGTTGACATAACAGTTCTTTTAATTTGATCTGCACCAATATTAGGCTCTTATTACAAAACTAATTGTTAAGACCATATATCTCAGTGCTGGGTGACAGAGAAATGAATATGTGAAATGGTGCAGAGTACACTAAAAGTAAAACATAGCTACAATGTAAGCACAGAGGTTCTCTAAGAAATGTGTAATTATAAACTGAAGCAGGGGTGCTATTCATCAGTTCTGACAGGTTCTGGAGAACCAGTAGCGGAAATTTTGAGTAGTTCGGAGAACTGGCAAATACTACCTCTGGCTGGCCCCAAAGTGGGGTGGGAATGGAGATTTTGCAATATCCTTCCCCCAGGAGTGGGGAGGAAATAGGGATTTTGCAGTATCCTTCCCCTGAGTGGGGTGGGAATGGAGAATTTGCAGTATCCTTCCTCTGCCACATCCACCAAGCCATGCCCACAGAACCGGTAGTAAAAAAGATTGAATTCTACCACTGGACTGAAGGTAAAGGATTATCACCTGTTTATTCAATTTTTGCTCATCGTAACTACCCAAGATTCAAAGTGTTCAGGATCTCCTTATGAGAGTCATATTTTCTTCCTGCTTAAAGGAAGCTTTTGCTTAATTGTTATTTAAAAAAACTTCCTTTGATCCAAAAACAGTAGAAAATTATTAGCCACTCTCAAGTCATTTTCAGCTAAGGTGCATAAAAAAATGCAGCTTCATAGCTCCAAATATAAATGAAAGGTACTTATCATTGGGATCCATTTCAATCAGGCTTTGAGCCAAGAAACAGATTATTTTGGCCATCTTAGTAGAAAGCATGCTAGGAACTGGATAAGGAGAGTAGAATTGTCCTGTTTCTCTTGTACCTCTAGCCAGTTTTCATCATCATTAACTATGATATTGTCTTGGAAAATCTTGAGGTTTATGTCTAAAAATAGTGCCAAGAGGCGATTATTTCAATCCTGGATGTTGACTTTTTCCATCACTGAAGGTTTATCTAGACTATAATGTCTTGCAAGGTCATCCAAATCTCTGACAGTTTGATGCCAAAAATACTTACAATATTCAGCTTTATTGCTCCTTGCTCCAAGGAACAACCAACTAGTTGATTTTCCATGATCATTCTCGAAAGTAGATAGTGGGTGGAATGAGAGTGAACAACTGAAATTAACCCCAAATAAGAAATATATGTTCTGGGTCAATTGGAAACTAAACTTAAGTACTAGAGTTATATTTCCTTGTCACCTCCTGCTATTTCTGAATCTCCAGGTGGCAGTGGTGGCAAAGGAATGCATTTGCACAATCATATCTAGTATGGCAGTGATAAGGTATATTTAGTATTGCTGTTTCTGTTCCTTAATATTAGGAAACAATATTGCTCCCCGCTTGGTTACTTCATGGTTACCTCGTTACGTGATGGGGAAGGACTGCACAGCAATGGAGAAAAGATTGTCCTGTAGTTCTTCCTTACCTACATCCCATAAACAGTCCCATCTGTGCCAAACATCTCCATATATCCCAACACCCCAGGAGGAGGTATTTATAGGCCAGTTAAGAGATTTGGAGGAAGTTCATTTTTTCCAGCAGTTGGAGATGGCTGAAATGAGTTAAATATTGCTTCTTTATGAAGAAAACTGAAATTTTGCTATTGAGCTGAAGTTGAATTATGCTGAAAAGCTGGGAAACAGCATCCAAGGTAAGTTTGCCTGAAGTTGAAGTTACAGCCTTGAATGTATCCATCCCATAACTCCAGTAACTAATATCCTGGTCCAATGCCTAGGAGAAGAGCAAGGATTTCATGGTCTTCCAAAAAAGCCAATAAAGGCAGTGTTTTCCACATCATTGGGGGAGTCCCAAAGATGCTTTTTCCAAAGGGCAACTGGACTTTCTTGGGTTTTTTTTCTTTGAAAATGTTTCACTTCTCATTCAAGAAGCTTCTTTAGTTTTAAACTGAACTGAAGAAGCTTCTTGGATAAGAAGTGAAATGTTTTTTTTTAAAAAAAAAAACAACCAAGAAAACCCAGTTGCCTTTTGTAAAAAGCACCTTTGGGACAATCATGACCTGGATGACTCTTCATAGACATATCTGGAGGAGATTCCATATGACAAGCAACATGACAGAAATGACATGTTTCCTGCGACCCAACAGGTGAATAATTCACTGAGGGAATATGGAACATGCCCATTCTGCCATGTCTGGTGAGAAATACCAGGAACAGGTGTTCCCATAACAAACCTGGTCCCATACCATGTCGGGTATTAAAGGTAATAACAAGTACTTTGAATTGGACCTATTATCATAGCAGTTGTGTTACATCGGCATTCTGTAGTATGCCCAAAACTGCATGTGCCACTGGTTCTGCACTATTCTGGACCATCTGAATGTTCTTCAAGGAGAGCCCCAAGTAGACCATTGCAACAGTCAGTAGAGAGGTGACTAAGTTCTAAGTAACTGTAAGCAGTTGTTCCTACTTTAGGAACATGTACAATGGGCACATGTGATGCTTTTGTGCGAAGGTGTTCAAGCTGCCAAATGCTCCTTGAATGGGAGTCAAGAGTCCTGGAGAACCCTCAGATTGCTCACCAATTCTGATGAAGAAGTACAAAATGTAGTTACCCAATTTAACAACAAAGCAAAAACAAAAACAACAGAAAAATGGGAAACTGTCCATATATACTGTATATCACATATTAATCAAATGTCAGATTTCTAAATCTACTGGGGCAGGCGGGAGTAATAAAGATTATCTAACATTACAAATGTAAGATCTATGACACAGAGAAGAAGCATATTGATAGATAGATTTTCTCCATGATGATTTATCCCTAACCTATTCTTTCTGGTCTCCCAATGGTGCACCCATCACCGTCCGACTGAGGCTGGCCACATCCATTTCTTATCTTTCCTGCCACCTTTCTCAGCATTAGAGACTTTTCTAGACACCTGGATCTTTGTATAATGTGTAGGAAGTAGGAAAAATTGAGCCTGATCAATTTTGTGCCTTGAGTGAGGACCGTGGATTGATTTGTTTTATTAACCACTGGTTTATTTTCCTGGCAACCCATAGTATAAGTCTTCTGCAGCACCAAAGTTCAAAGGCATTGGACAAAATTCCTCTCCAACACTTGTAAACTGCTTCTGCGGACTTAAGAATTAAAAATTGTAGTGGTGTGAGAGTGTCAAGAAATAATTTTTAAAAAGCATTTTGGAGAGATAACTTTAAATTAGTGACATCATTTCAGTCTGAAAACTGAAAATAGGTAACATTCAGTGCAGCCCTAAACAAAATAAAAATTGAAATAGAAAATCTGAGATGTAAAAATTCTAAGGATGCTGATGTATGAACCAGGTTTTACCCCCACTAGTGTATAATGTTATCAATTGTGGTTTAGAAGCTCATTTACTAATAATGACTGCATATCTCATTAAATTGTTTCTTTCATTATTCCACAGGTAGAAATGTGTAATTTGACGATTGTTACATCAATTATACTTAAAAAGCTCATTAAAACCCTGAAATATTATCTCCTGTAGCCAGGGAACTTAAAGGGGAATGCACTAATTAGAAAAAGAACAAACTCATGTAATATCATCATTTTAAATGGATGCGTTATATATTCTTAATGCAAAACTAACATCAAAAGTGTAAATCAGATATATAGATCAACCATACTTAATTTTTTTTCTAATTATGTTTTACTTTCAGAAAGGATTCTGACCATTGTAATTAAATAATGCATAATGTAATAAAAATAGAGAACATTATTATTGCATTGGCAATTGAATATTGGACTTCCTTTGTTATTTGTTAGATTTATTTATGCACACAATTTATTATGGGCAATATGTATCAAGCATTAAAATACTGATACAATTATATCAACTCAAGAGTGGTAATAAAATGTGGCATCACTCTGTTGATAAAAAGAGGATGATTTGAATTTCTAGTTGAAATTTAGCATTTGAATTTTCTAGGTTGCATTGTTTTTTATGAGGAAAATGTTTCAACACTTTTGACTTTTCCATTAGTAAAGTCACAATTTCAGCATCCTTTAGTACTGATAACAAGCTCTGCTTATGGAGAAAGAATCAAGGGTGACACAGTGCACAAGGTCACTGTTTGCATTGATTTTATGTCATGTATACAACTCCCTGGTTTTATTGTTAATTACATAATATGTTAATTTACTAAGCTAGTTTAAGTGAA
Source organism: Pantherophis guttatus (assembly GCF_059756535.1). Classification (NCBI taxonomy): domain Eukaryota; kingdom Metazoa; phylum Chordata; class Lepidosauria; order Squamata; family Colubridae; genus Pantherophis; species Pantherophis guttatus. The sequence goes on from NC_142063.1 coordinate 314,995,352, forward strand.
ATGGAGGCACATGAAGAGAATTAGATTTAAACTAGTTATAGCTTGTTTATTATTTTTATGTTATAATTTTATAATCTTTAACATTTAAAGCATGAAAAGGGGAATTAAAGAACTAAATAGTAAATATGCACTGATGTCCAGAAGCATATTAGTGATTTGCATGAGGTAGAAGGAGGTAATTTGGAACAGATTTTCATTACCTTGAAGTACTGCAGTAATGGTGCAGCAGCTGGAAAAAAAAATGTTTATATACTATAAATTGGAAGATGAGATAGGACTCCAATGACTGACAGGTCAGTCCTCAAATTGGAGTGATCTTCAAGTTCAAATATCATTGGTTGGTTGGCTCAAGCATGGCACTTGGCAGAATGGAGACCATCATGGAGATGGCATAAACTTATTTATTCTTTTTGTTAGAAGTGCTTCCTTGCTATTGGCCAGATTCTTGGCTTAAAGAGTTGTTTGACAGTCTTTACCGAGATGCATGAGTCAGCTGACATGCCACAGCAACTATTCTCTATTTTATAGAGAAGAACAGAGAATTCATCAATTCATCTTCTACCTCACCCCTCCAGCTCTACCACATTTATCATTTCTTACCAATATAACTTTCCTTTGCACAGAAAACTCTCAGTCTATCTGTCTGAAACTTTGAATATGTGTTCTCCATCACTGAGACTACAACCTTGCAAATTTCATCACATTCCATCTTAAAACAAGAAGTTATACATACACTATTGGATATATGTTTCTATCTGTATATATGTATTCTCTTTCCATCCATTTTTGTGAAATTTGGCAGGTTTCATTTTTTCAAGTGAAAATTTAAAATCTCTTTTGTCTAAAGATATGTTGTAAAAAACATTTTAATTCATATTGAGATCTGCAATGCAAAATTTAGGCCTGAATGAAAAAATGTAAGCAATAAAGCCTCATATGTCAGGTTCCAAGTAATGCACCCATCACAAATCAGACTCTGAGGCACTCGTTTTTAGAGGAAAAGCAAAAATATTCCTTTGTATCTCATGTTGTGTATCTGTTAGATTAAACCAGGTAAAATGTATAAGAATTCCTTTCTAATCCCTTCTCAAATCAAACTTCTGCTCTGAAACCTTTTTCTCAGCCAAGTCTCCATGCTTGAGTGCAAATAATGCAAATGCGCCTTTGAAAGAAATATACCTTTCCTCCTTTGTGCATATGTAATTTCAGAGCATGCAGACACAGCAATTAACAGTAATATGTTATGATAGTTAGTAACCAATCAGATTTGGTGAGATGTTAAAGGTCGGTGCCATGATTTTTCATCCATGATGTAAACCATGGATAAGCAACCTAAGACAGGCAGATTGACAGCTCAGGGGCCCTGACTGCCCAAGTACGTACAAACAGGGGTGGGCTGCTGGAGGTTTGCAGGGGTTCGAGAGAATCTCTAGCTAAGATTCTGTGCAATTCAGAGAACCCCCAAATCCCACTCCTGGCTGCCCCCCCACCTCACCCCTCCCAGGAGTCCCCACGCGGCCTGTTTTGGATGCAGGTAAGTGCAGGGCATGCAGAGGCTTGGGGAGGGTGAAAAATGGGCCTACTGGAAGTTCAGGAAGACTGGAAAAAGGCCCGTTTCTGGCCACCAGAGGGCCTCCGGAACTTGGGGAGGCCATTTTTGCCTTCCCGGAGGCTCAAGGAAAGCCTCTGGAACCCAGGGAGGGCAAAAATGTGCCCCCCGACTGTGGTGCAAGAGACCGACTAGGCTACGCCCACCATGGCCATGCCCATCCAGCAACCGGGTAGAGAACCCCTTGCTAAAATTTTTGAAGCCCACTCCTGCATACAAGCCCTTCCTTTTGCTGAAAAGAAGGTTTTTTTTCTCTCTCAGTGACCCAATCTTCAGGCTGTTGGTAACCAGGAATGAATCTCTCTTTTTCCAGCAATACTGAAGAGCCATTGAGAAGAAGGTGGAAGCTTCCTCTCACCCACTGATCCCTTGCCATAGTTATGCTATAGGTGTAGGGTATTCTGAATCAGCTCACTATCCAGAACATGTGATTTGATGCTTAAGATTGTGCTTTATAACATGGGAGGCAGTGGTTGGTTCAGATGTCCAATGGCAAAAGCAGGAAAGGTACTACACACTTTTGCACCCATGGATTGCCCCCAAAATGTGAATGGCTGTACATATTTCATTTACAAAATAAATGGAAATGAATATTTGATGCTGCTATAAACTGGTGAAAGGCTGAGTGCTTTAATCTCTTCCCACTATTTAAAAATGTGATTTAAAAAATGAAATAGTGTGTTTTTGATATATTGCAGCAAATGTAACTGGACTGAACAGACCACCTGCATTACATATCAATTGCTCAGTATAGGGAAATTAACACAACGTCTTAGAGCCAATACTCCCCTTGCAAGATGCCAGTAATGTGACATTTTTATTTGCAGATAGAAATCTCTAGTGAAATATAATAGGGAGGGACATAAAAAGGCATATAATTGAATAGTTAATTAGAATTATAATTTAATTTTTAAAAGTAATGCTTCCTGTTTATATATAGCTTCCTGTTACTAAGATAACAAGACAAAATTATGAATTGACAACTAGTAGTGCAATCCAAGAATGAAGAACAGGGAAAATCTGGTATGGCCGGGGCCAAGTTACCAATTCCTAACAACTGACAGGATCATGCCAGCAAACCATGAAGAGAATATGACAATAATTATTTATTCTATTATTTTTCAAGATTCTTTTGGGATATTCCCTCCCCATTATTCCAAAAGAGAGATTAATGAAGAATACATGCTTTGAGATGGTTTTCTCCAATGCAGAATAGAATAGAATAGAATAGAATAGAATAGAATAGAATAGAATAGAATAGAATAGAATAGAATAGAATAGAATAGAATAGAATAGAATAACAGAGTTCGAAGGAACCTTGGAGGTCTTGTAGTCCAACTCCCTGCTTAGGCAGGATACCCTACACCACTTCAGACAAATGGTTATCCAATCTCTTCTTAAAAATTTCCAGTGTTGGAGCATTTACAACTTCTGGAGGCAAGTTGTTCCACTGATCAATTGTTCTAATTGTCAGGAAATTTCTCCTTAGTTCTAAGCTGCTTCTCTCTTTGATTAGTTTCCATCCATTGCTTCTTGTCCTGCCTTCAGGTGCTTTGGAGAATAGTTTGACTCTCTCTTCTTTGTGGCAGCCCCTGAGATATTGGAACACTGCTATCATGTCACCCCTAGTCCTTCTTTTCATCAGACTAGACCCGTGATGGAGAACCTATGGCATGCATGCCAGAGGTGGCACACAGAGCCCTCTCTGCGGGCATGTGCGCCATCGCCAGCTGCTCCTTTGGGTTCTGTCGCACGCATGCGCGGTAGCCAGCTGCTCTTCTGGGTTCCGATGTGCGCATGCGCGCCGGTCAGCTGGTCTTCACATGAAGACCAGCTGGCGCCTCGGACCCTGGAAGAGAGCAGCTGGCCAGTCTGCATGCGCGCCGGATCAGTTGGCCAGCATGCATGTGTGCATTGGAACCCGGAAGAGCAGCTGCCAACTGCCAACCTTTCAATCGACAAGCTCAGCATCTTAGCCACTGAATCATCACACCCTTACCAAGTGTGGCCTTACCAAGGTATTATAAAGTGGTATTAACACTTCACGTGATCTTGATTCTATCCCTCTGTTTATGCAGCCTAGAACTGTGTTGGCTTTTTTGGCAGCTGTAGCACACTGCTGGCTCATATTTAAGTGATTGTCCACTCAGACTCCAAGATCCCTCTCACAGTTACTACTATTGAGCAAGGTAGTACCTATATGGTACCTGTGCATTTTGTTTTTCTTGCCTAAATGTAGAACTTTTTTCACCATTGAATTTCATTTTGTTAGATAGCGCCCAATGTTCAAGTCTGAGATGAGGAAATGGAAATGCTTTAGATTCTACAACCTGAAGTATCAACCAAATCATCCATGGAGATTCTCAGTCATCCAGGTCATGGTTGTCTCAAAGGTGCTTTTTCAAAAGGCAAAACATAGTCCAGTTGCTTTTTGAAAAAGCACCTTTGAGACATCATCTAAATTCTAATTCTAGAAACCTGTTTTAGTTCCTCTGTCTTCAGGCTTTCTGTTATGTATGTAGATTTTGGGCGGGCAGTTTGAATTAACTGACCGTCAGCTGATTGGCTGATCACCATAGTTGCAAGGTATATAAAGGGAGCTGTTTCCCCTGGTCAGTTGCTGGGTTCTCACCCTACAATAAAGAGCTGTTGTCACTCACTGCCTGGCTTGCTGCGTCCTCATTCACCCAACATAACATTGGCGATGAAGGTGGGATTTTGAGGCCAGAAGCCACGGAAAGAGCTGAAGCCACGAGCCGACAAGAGAGCTGCAAACCCGAATCCAGCCAGGCGAGCGAGCGGAGCACTGGGAGACTCTACCAAAGATGTCCACCTATGTGCCGCCAGCGCCTTTCAACCCCGTGGAAGAGAAGTGGGGATCCTACATGTCCCGCTTCGAATGCTTCCTGGTGGCCAGCGACCAACAGGGGCTGCCCGACGTATGGAAGAAAGCCCTGTTCCTGAGCCATTGTGGAGCCAAGGTGTTCGATATGGCCGAGGCCCTGTCAGAACTGAACTCGGTCCACACCATCTCATGGCAGATGCTTCAGACACTGCTGAAGGACCACTATGCCCCAACGCCATCTAAGTACGTCCAACGTTCGACTTCCGGCAACGGCTGCAGCAGGAGGGAGAATCGATCAGTGAGTACGTCACTGCCCTGCGTACGGCTGCAAAGCAGTGTGAGTACAGAGACCTCGATGAGATGCTGCTAGAGCAACTAATCTGCGGAGTGAGAGATATTCGCTTGCAGAGGAGGTTGCTTGCAAAGACAAATCTCACGCTACACATCGCACTGGACAAGGCGAGGGCTCAAGAATCCTCATCCAAGGCAGCCGAGAGACTACAGGGGATGGCGCAGAGCAGAACGGCACAGAAGTCAGCCCCGGTTCACCAGGAAACCGTGGGAACGGAGAGCGAGGGAGAGTCAGACGAAGAGGTCTACAGGACCGAACAGTACCGGCAGAATCGGCGAGGTCAGCGAGATGCCTGTGTGAGTTGTGGGGGACCCCATCCACGCCAGACCTGCAAGTTCCGAGATGCCATTTGCCAGCAATGCGAGTGGAAGGGGCACATCGCCAGAGCCTGGAGAGCCAAGCAAAACCACCACTACAAGCCGCGGAGTAATGCTAGCCAATCAGAGATGGTGCAGCGAACAAGAACCAATCCGAAGGGCGGCTACTGGAAAAGCGCGAAATCTGAGGATCTCGAGGCCTGCACCATCCGAATCGGCCGGACCTGCACATCCCCTGGAGAGAAGACCTACACGATGATCAGCATCGAGGGGCAGAAGTGTGTAATAGAGATCGATACCGGATCCCCCATTACCATCATGTCTTGGGACAAGCTAAAGAAGGCCGTCCCCAGTATCCAAAGACGGCAACTATGGCACCAGCGGCTGGGACTGCGCGATTACCAGAGGAACCACATCCACGTGGAAGGAATCGGCGAGTTCCAGGTGGAGTACGGGGAATTCCGGGAGAAGTTCCCCTCACCGTCATCAGCGGAAAGCTCCCAAGCCTCCTGGGCATGGACTGGTTCAGAGCCCTGGGCATTGGATTCACCGGAGTCCGCAATGTGTGAAGCACCCTGAAGGATGACCTGATGCAGGAGTTCCAGGACGTGTTCGATGAGCGGCTCGGCAAGTATGTGGGGACCCCTATCTCATTCAACCTCGACCCCAATATTGCCCCCATCTGGCTAAAACGGAGGAGGGTACCTTTCGCCCTAAAGCCCAAGATCGATGTGGAATTGGACAAATTGATAAAGCAGGGGGTGTTAGTGCCAGTCGATCATGCTCGGTGGGAGACCCCAATTGTGACCCCCGTTAAGCCAGATGGGTCTGTGCGCATCTGCGCTGACTACAAATGTATGATCAACAAGGCCCTGCAGCAGAGCGCCTATCTGGTTCTGATCGTACATCATCTTCTGCATTCCCTAGGGCCAGGCAAGATCTTTGCTAAACTCGATCTTGCGCAGGCATACCAGCAGCTGCTGGTAGATGGCGCTACCGCAGAGGCACAAACTATAGTAACGCATAGAGGTGCCTTCAAGTGTACCAGACTCCAATTCGGAGTCAGCATAACTCCAGGACTATTCCAGAGCACCATGGAGCGACTGTTACAGGGGATCCCTGGGGTGGTCCCATATTTCGATGATGTGCTCATCACCACAGAAGACGAACAGCAGCTAGGGGAGAGGCTGAGACACATCCTAGGGAAGTTCAGGAGTGCAGGACTCAGGGTCAAACACAACAAGTGCATGATCGCAGTCCCTTCCGTGGAGTTCTTGGAGTACTGGATAGACAGAGCCGGCATACACCCCACTGAAAGCAAGATTAGGGTGATCCGAGAGGCCCCCACCTCCAAAGATAAGGCAGAACTACAAGCGTTCCTGGGACTATTGAACTTTTATGCAATTTTTCTAAGGGACAAAGGCAACAGTAGCGGAGCCCCTACACAGACGGTTGGCCAAAAAGTCCAAATGGGTTTGGGGGAAGGCTGAAGCTACAGCGTTCACTGCTGTAAAGAAACTCCTGTCGGCCGGGAGTTTCCTAATTCAATACAATTCTACGCTTTCCTTAGTGCTAGTCTGTGATGCGTCCCCTTTCGGCATGGGGGCCATCCTGAGCCATAGACTACCGAACGGTCTAGCGGCACCCATCGCCTACTACTCCCGGATTCTTTCAAGCGCCAAACGGAACTACAGTCAACTTGACAAAGAGGCCCTGGCAGCTGTCTCAGGAGTCAAGAAGTTCCACGAATACCTGTTCGGCAGAGACTTCAAACTCATCACAGACCATCGCCCCCTTCTAGGTCTCATCGCAGGGGACCGACCCACCCCGGCAGCCCTATCTCCCAGGATGACATGCTGGGCCATCTTCCTGGCAGCATACTCCTATCGCCTGGTACATCGACCAGGGGTGAGCATGGGCAATGCCGATGCCCTCAGCCCTCAGCCATTGCCCGTTACCGGACAGGATAGAGGACCCCACACCCGGAGTTCCAGTCCTGCTGATTGATGTCTTGGACTCGGGGCCCATCACTTCATCAGAGGTAGTGAGAGCCTCAACCAGAGACCACATGATTAGGAAAGTCACGAGTTGGGTCATGAGGGGGTGGCCAGAAAAGTCTGAGGGTGGGGAATTCAAACATTTCACTAACAAAAAGGGCAAGCTGATAATGCAAGGGGGTTGTCTTTTGTGGGGCAATTGGGTTATTGTTCCCTTGTGCCTAAGGGAAAAAGTTTTAAAGCTATTGTATGAGGGGCACCCCGGGATTGTAAGGATGAAGGGGTTAGCTAGGAGTTACGTATGGTGGCCCCTAATGGATAAAGACATCACTGAGTGGGTGGGGAAGTGCCAACCCTGCCAAGAGTCTAGGCCAACCCCCCCCCCACAGCACAGGTCAGGAAATGGGAACGGCCCCAGGGTCCCTGGTCCAGGATCCACATAGACTTCGCTGGCCCATTCCATGGGCAGGTATTTATGGTCATAGTGGATGCCTTCTCGAAGTGGTTGGAGATCAGACTCATGAAGACCACTACCACCGACGCCGTCATTAGGGAGCTAAGGCAGTTGTTCGCCACTCATGGCCTACCGGACACCTTAGTCTCAGATAACGGGCCCCAGTTCATGGCCACACAGCTTGAGGGGTACCTAGCAGAGTTGGGGATTAGACACGTCCTCTCCACCCCATTTCATGCAGGGATTGGTGGAGAGTTTTGTGAGAACGGCTAAGGAAGCCATCTCATGCCTAGGCCCCGGGGACTGGCAGGAGAGGATAGATAAATTCTTAATGGCCCAACATGCCACACCATGCACCACCACAGGCAGGAACCCGGCAAAACTTCTGATGGGGAGGAAGCTCCGAAGAGTCCTAGACAGGCTACACCCCAGTTATTCTCCTGACAGCTTCAGAGGGACAGAAAAAAGGCTAAGGGAGTTCATAATAAGGACGCCAGTATTCGCTAGGAATTACGGGAACGGGCCCCTCTGGGAAACCGGGACAATCACGGAGGTAACAGGGCCCAAATCGTATAGGATAGACATGGGAGATAGGAGGATTTGGTGCCGACACATTGACCAGCTACGGAAGCATTGGGCCACCGACACAGAAGACGCATTCAACGAACCGCTCCCTAGCTACCAACAGGACTCTCAAACTAACTCAAACCCGAGCCTAGCGGAAGACTTAGCTGTCGACCCTGAGATCCATCACTGCCCCATCGCGGAAGATCGACCAGCCGCAGAAGTCGCCGCCCACAACGAAGTCTCAGAGATTCCATTGGTGGAGCAGGGAGAAACAGGGAGTTCCTCCGACCTGCTCGATGCCACACTTCCGACTGAACTGCGCAGGTCAACTAGGGTGCGGACACGCCCTGGTCACCTGAGAGACTTTGTATGCTAATGTCTACCCCAAGTGACTTCTGGGAGGGGAGGAGTGTTATGTATGTAAATTTTGGGCGGGCAGTTTGAATTAACTGACCATCAGCTGATTGGCTGACCACCACAGCTGCAAGGTATATAAAGGGAGCTGTTTCCCCTGGTCAGTTGCTGAGTTCTCACCCTACAATAAAGAGCTGTTGTCACTCACTGCTTGGCTTGCTGTGTCCTCATTCACCCAACATAACACTTTCCATGTCAAAGGCCCTATTTCTGAACTCCCAAGGTTCCTAAGCAAGAACTTTCATTAGATGAAACCTCTTTTGTAATTCCATTACAATTGATAACTACATGATGTCCTTCTAAGGGCCACAGATTGAAGCATAAGTTTACCATTGTCAGATTTCCCGTTGCTTAGATCATATGCTTTCCCTTGTTTCTGTATATGACTCTCTCTCTTTGTCTCTCTCTCTCTTTGTCTCTCTCTCTCTTTGTCTCTCTCTCTCTCTCTCTCTCTCTCTCTCTTTCTCTCTCTCTCTCTCTCTCTCTGTGTGTGTGTGTGTGTAAAGGACTCTTCTGCATATTTCCAACCAATACGGTCCTGAACTTTGTTTTGCCAATTGGGCCCATAATACTTGCTGATGTCATAACTCCATCTTATTTTAGGTGTCTTTCATGGACAATTTTTATCAAGTGGAATCCATTTTATTATATAACTGCCTTGGAACCTGAGAAGAGGAAAAATGGTGTCCTTAGGCATATTAAGGCTAAATGATGGAAAGAGGGTATAAACCTAGGGATGAAATTACTCTAATATTTTTCTTCCTAGTATTGGCTTCTCCTGTGATTAATTCTGATGGCTTTTTGGTTTAATAGGACAATTTCTAAAATTAGAGTTTATGAATTCATTGTTATGCTCATAAATATGAGTTTAGCTAAAGCTTATTGTCTCCCTGGATTGAGGAAACAAAATGATATCAACTTCACTCTGCAACTGCACTCATGCTGAAATATGTCGAAACCAGATTCTTGGGGATTCTCCAGCACAGCATTTCAGTTCCGGAAACAAAGGCAAGTGAATTTGGATACACACACATCCCACTCCCAATGCCAGATGGAGAAAATTGCCTAAGTGTTCTGTCTGCTTGAGAGGTCTAACTCTGTAAAGAGGCCCAGTGGTTAGAATGCAGTACTGCAGGTTAACTCTGCCCACAGCTTGCAGTTCTATCCTGACCGGCTCAAGGTTGACTCAGCCTTCCATCCTTCTGAGGTCAATAAAATGAGGGTTGTTGGGGGCAATAAGCTGTCACTCTAAACTTCTCAGAGAGTGCTGTAAAGTACTATGGAGCAGTATATAAATCTAAGTGCTATTGCTATGAAAGGAGAATTCTAATCTAATTGCCTGATGTGGTACCACTATCACAAATGTTCACTGTAGAATGATAAATTTAACAAATTGCTAGGTGGTCATTTTTAGAACTGAAGCAAACTTATGGAAAAAGTATGAATTTATCAAATATTCAACATAGGAGACATCTACATTCACAATGGAGGAAATTCAAATAGTACATTATTTGTAGCTTTAAATGTTTCTGTGGTCAGCCTGACTCTCCTCTGTTATGTTTAATAGTCAGTAGAAAACCTATAACCCACAAATTCACTGTTTCTTTCTCAACTACTCACTGGCACATGTGCACTCCACCTATGCATACATTATTGTTGATGATGGCATTGCACAATTTGAACCCCATGTAAAGCAGTACTTGTACTGAAAATGATTTGTTTGCTGAATGAAGCATCTCTCACTAAGAAAGTAGCTTATTTAGTCAGAAAGGTGACAGTTAAGCAGAAGAGGTGTGTGTGTGTGTACGCGCACACACACATCTTCTTGGGGACTTTTCTCTCACCCCCCCATCTCTCTTTCTACCGTGCCATACCGGCTGTCCATCACAGTTGTTATGAATGCAGGCACAGAGAGCCCGCGGGGGATCCTAGTTATTTACACTCTTTTTTTTTCAGGCAACGAAGCTGTTATAATCATTTGCTGTCAACTTTGTGCTGACATTGAATTTTACTTTGTGAGCTGAGATGTATGTGTATGTGTTTCTCTCTGTGTGTATGGGAATGCACAACTGTATGACACATAAATGTGCAATTGGAATTGGAGATTTAGGTGCCTGAGTTGCCCAGTGAATAGGTATTTGAGATTTCTGAATTTGGGGACAGCAAGATGTATTGGTCTTCCTTCCTTCCTTCCTTCCTTCCTTCCTTCCTTCCTTCCTTCCTTCCTTCCTTCCTTCCTTCCTTCCTTCCTTCCTTCCTTCCTTCCTTCCTTGGCTTTCAGATTTGTTTTGCTTTATGTTCACTGCATTCTTATTTTTTTAAAAAAATGTAAGTATTTTTTTCCTCTTCACCTGTTCCCTCCATCCCACAAATAAAAGAACATGCATTTCTTTCCCCTTTCCAAGAAGCTCCTCTCTTCCTGAGGCTGCTGTGACAGAGCTTTTATGAGAAGCATAGGCTACATTGTGGGATATAGGCCAGTTTGAGCAGAATCGGTACACTGAAATATATTGCCTGGGAAACTACACAAAGGATTGAAGCCTGACTTAAACACTTTCACAAGCAGATCCAGTATGAAGTTAATCATGTTGCTGTAAATATGATTAAGTCTGGATTTCATCCAAGGAATTTAAGGATCCTGAAAATTGCAGCAGCTGCTGGAGCTTGGCTAATCCCAAGAAACTGCAATTTGAACCTAGTTAGCACATAGATGGGAGACCACCATCCTAGAAAAAGGAAAGCAATGCCAAGGAACTTTGATAATGTTGCCAAGAAAACTAGTGGGCATGTCTCTAAAATCAACACAAGCTGAACTTGACATGAGGGAGACCTGACCATTAACATCACTGACTTCAGGGTTCTTTTCATTGGTGGAAAAGAATTTAATTCAGTACAGCAGAATGCATCATCTAAAATCTGAGAGTCATGTGGTTTCTTAGTAGGTTTCCAAAAACCCTGCAACAAAAGCTCTCACCATATTATAACACTTACTAATACCGGTACATACTGGGGTAACTACTGTATGCAGCAATCATGTCAAATGCATTTAATTGAATAAAATGTAAATCAATTTTATTTGCTTTGTCAGATGTCTATGGAGATTCTCAGTCATCCAGGTCATGGTTGTCCCAAAGGTGCTTTTTCAAGAGGAAACTGGCATTTTTTGTTTTTCTTTGAAGCAGTTTCGCTTCTCATCCAAGAAGCTTCTTCATGTTCAGAGCTGAAGAAGTTTCTTGGATGAGAAGTGAAACATCTTCAAAGAAAAACTGAAAGTCCAGTTGCCTCTTGAAAAAGCACCTTTGGAATTGCTTTATCAGAGCCCAAAGTAGTTTTGGGACTGCAGATTCTGGCTCACCACTCAAAAGCTAAGTGTGGGTTTTGCACTAAAAATGTATAATTTATAAATGTGGTTGAAGAACAAACTGAGTTGTCCTGAAGAAGCAGAAAATTACGAAAAGACTGTCTATCTAGCTGAAGCTACCATTTAAAGGATTTTCAATCAACTATGTTCAGGTGAAGAGGACTTCTGTGGAGGCAGTCATGTGTGAATGAAAGAAAAAAGATTATGTTAGTCAATCAATCAACGAACCGAGACAATTATTTTGAAACTTGTGCCTAGGTGCTCTTCATGATTTGGATGATCATGTAGCTCCAGAAGACAATGATCTAAATAGGTTGCAATGTCAACAATCATTCCCTAGTTCATAGACTAATTGCCGATGAAAAGGGCTGTTTGAATAAGTCATAAGGGCTGTTAGAATTAGCAGTGGCACAATCTGCAAGTAGAAGTTACTGAGTTCAATCTATGGATCATTGGTCTGATTCAGCCTTAGACATATCAGCAATTTCAGTATGAAATTCCAGGTACCCTGCATAAGAACTAAGGGAACAGACAGCACAAAATGGTCTGACCCAGTTCTTGACTTGAAATGAATGTGATCGAGAAGCTTGTGTGCTTGGCCACTGTAATAAAGTAGACAAATAATTACCAAGCAAATCAAACACACTTACACCTCAGATGATTTTGAAATATTATCTATAATCGGGCACTTCTGTGGTAGGAGGAAAGGTTAATAAAGTAATTTAAAAAAGATTGTGTGGTGTATTACAGAAACAGAAGAAGACTGGCGGTCATAATTGTTAATCTCCTGAAACACCAGATCTCTACTGCATAAAGCATGTATTTTAGTTCATCTCCTTATGGTGTATTCTGCTTATTACTATATTATACTGGTTAATTGCCTTTTATATAAAAATAATAAAAAAAATCTTATTTTAGCTTAAAAGTAATAAATAGAACTGATTAATTTTTTTCCAGCAGAGAGTTTTTATAGAGGCTATTTTTTAAAAGTATGTAAATGTAAAATAAGTCTGTATTGTATATTGTCATATCAAAATCTACAGAATAATCTGGTAATTGTTGGGAACGATTTTTTAAAAAAATTTGATTTATATCAGATTTGATTATCTCCATTTATCACATTATAGAGAGTGTTGTATTTGTATCAGAATAATGCAAATGCAGTTTCCTTCCTTTGTTCTACTTTTATTTTCTATTTTTTCCATAGATAAATATCAGTTGGTTAATTCTGCATCATTCAAAATAATAATAATAGTAATATCATCTAGAAACAAGGAAGATCAAGGAAGCACTGGAAATAATAAAGCAGCAAATAACAGCTGTAACTAAGAATATCAGCTGATATGAAGCTCAAATTGAAAATTACAGACAGAATCTCCAATTTCAATCCAATCAGAAATGTTTCTACCATCAATGGAGAGACTGCACTGAATCAGTCAGCACTTGACAAGGAAGAAACAGTGAAGTTCTGGGACAGAAGTAGGATTACCCAAAGAAATACAACAACAAAAAAATGCAGCTTGATTAAAGAATAAGAGTGGATAAGAGTAAAGAAGAAACTGAAATGAAAGAACTTATAATAACAGCAGAAATGGTGGAAAAAAGGGCAAGGAAGATCAAGAATTGGTCAGCACTGGGTGAAGATGAATTGCATGAATTTTGGCTGAAACAACTAACTAGTCTACAATCACTTGTTGCCAAGCAGTTTAACAACATACTGCAATAAGAGTGAAATGTGAAATGAAGAGTGGCTAACATTTTACAAAACCTATCTGATAATGAAAGACTTGGCAAAAGGGGCAGCACCAGGGAACTCCAGGCCAATTACCTGCTTACTAAAAACTTTCCAATTGTTAAGAAAAATAGCAGGGAAAGCAGATAATAACAAGACCTGGCAACAGCTAAGAGCAGAAAGGTTGAACAAAGAGACAGAAGGTCTAATTCTGGTTCCACAAGACCAAGCCTTAAGAACAAATGCATACAAAGCCAGAATTGAGAAGGCAGCAAGAGCTGCCTCTGCAAGAAGCTGAAGAAACAGTGGGCCACCTGATTAGCTGCCGCAAAAAGATTGCACAGACTGACTACAAACAGTAACATGACAAAGTAGCAATAATTGTACATTGGAATAGCTACAAGAAATATCACTTGCCTATAAGCAAGAATTGATGCGACTACAAAATACAGAAAGTATGAAAATGAAGACGCTAAACTGCTTTGGGATCTTAGAATTCAAGCGCTCGCCACATAACATCCCAGACTTAACAAGTGTCGATAAGAAAGACAAAAATAAATAAATAAATAAATCTGGATAACAGACATTGCAATACCTGGAGACAGCAGAAGAGAAGAGAAAGAACAGTAGCAAACCCCAACCACAAAAATCTGCAAATAGAAGTAGAATGACTGTGGCAAAAGAAAGCGAAGATATTATTTATCAATAGTGATAGGTGCCTTGGGTACAACCCCCAAACCTCTGGATCCCCATTTGAACACCATTGGCATTGACAAAATCATCAGTCAATTGCAAAAGGAAGCTTTTCTTGGAAGAGTTTACATGCTCTGATGACACCTTTAACATCAACAAACAACATCTCTGTATCCCAGGTCCCTGGAAAGAACTCAATAGATGGATAAAAATGCCAAATCCAGATTAAACATAGGGCTGACTTTGTGACCAAATGCAAGAATAATGCAACAATATAGGAAATCACTATGTAGAGTCAGTCTATGTTTGCATAATAAAAGAGGATGGTTTATTGTCTACAAGGAGTTTTCTGTCTCCCATTAATCATAGGAGAAATTACAGTTGAAAGAGGAAAAACATTTTCAAAAGCAAGTTGGCTACAATGTTTGAAAAGCTGTTTCTAGAAACTCATCAAGGCAGCTTCAATGCCTACCTTTTGCTGAAATGTAGGTTGATGGTTATGGAGTTTGGTTTTCTATGATTGGATTTGTCTTGTGTAAGAAAAGTTGAAACTGATGTATTCGCCAAGAAAGGGCAAAAATACTGTGGATTGCAATAACCATCTGGGCACCTATATCCAAAGCTGGATTCAGAAAAAACTACAGAACAAGGCATACAACAATCCTGGATTTTTTTCTCTCTCTAATGACTTTTTAAATTGTTTGTTCAAATCTAGATCACCTCGGAAACTTAGCAAATCTAGATGTATCTAGGAAGTAATTCAGGTTAAATGTGACAACCATGAAAATTATTACACTACTAATAAAAATATGCCCACCTTCTGAAGGAAACTTTGTTCAGCTATTAATTATGTAGAACAGGGTTAGGGAATCTTTTTAAAGTCAAGGGCTTCATTTTTATTTTTAATATTGTTTTGGCTATCAAACAAGGGCCTGTCGTGATGATGTCAACATTGTTGAATGAGAGGGGGTGATTATCTCTTTTTCATTGGGGCAAAGCAACAATTAATGTTCCTGTTTTGCATATTACTTTGTGGTGGGGGGAACTGAACAAAATGTGGTGCTGTTATTAGCCCAATACTGATCCAGTGTTGTTAATGAAGCCTTCAGAAAAAACAGGTAGTAACCCATTAGTTTACTCCATATACACACATTTAAATCACTGGCAATTTTAAGAATTTATATAATACCATGCTTAGTTCTCAAACTACCAGTAAATGTTGATAGCGATGGTGTAGAACACATTTGAAAGGCCGTCAATCTGCTGAACAAAATAATTAAGTGTTTTAAGTTGATGATGCCTGAGATCTGTGAAATACTAGCAACTACCTGAAAGAATCTTTCTTTCTTTCTTTCTTTCTTTCTTTCTTTCTTTCTTTCTTTCTTTCTTTCTTTCTTTCTTTCTTTCTTTCTTTCTTTCTTCCTTCCTTCCTTCCTTCCTTCCTTCCTTCCTTCCTTCCTTCCTTTCCTTATGATCCCATAATAATATCATCTGATAGCAGTCAATCAATCCCTTCTTACAGATGGCTTTGCCTCATTCTTTTGGAATAGAGAAAACATGCTTTTACTGTTAGGCATTCTGCCTGAGCATCAATCAATGCTTTGATGCTTAATTATCTTCTTGCCATCTTCTTCCTCCCTTCTACTCCCCTCTCTTCCCTAACCCCACCCTTGGTAAAAGGGCATTGTTTTGAAATAAATAGGCTCCAGAGAAAGTTTCATAACAGTTGCTCATTTTGTTCTTATGCCTGCTATTTTGTATTCTAAGGTCATGGATCAAGGGCAACCCCATGCCTGTGCTGGGGACACAACTATCCATTTTGAGAGAAAGATGCAGGCATCTTTGGATGATCCTAATCCGTTCAAAGAAGTCTATTATGTTCAAGCCTCAAGCTGTCTCAGCCCATACCAGTAATACCAAACTTACATTTGTTTTTCCATTGACCATTCATTTTGGTCAAATGAAGAAATTGCTCATATAGGTTTCTGTGGCTCTAGGGAAGAAATCAGTGACTGTCACATACCTTTTAACCTTTCTTTCTTTCTTTCTTTCTTTCTTTCTTTCTTTCTTTCTTTCTTTCTTTCTTTCTTTCTTTCTTCTTTCTCTTTGTCTGTGAAACAATATTAGGAATGCAACAGAAATCTCATTTTTATTGCAGCTATTTGTAAAATTGACCAAAAGGAGCAATTTTAAAAGCAAAAAGATGTTTGTAGTTATGGATGTATAGATGCTAGATACCAGATACTGTTTCCTAACTTCAAGGAATATTGGATTACTAAACTAAGACTTTGTTAGGAGAAGGGCATGGCTTCAATGGGATTTCCTTGGATGAGATGCAGGCATAATCCCATTTATAGAATTTCACTATTAAGGACAGATTCAACTTCAAGAATTCAAGATGGGACCCCACAGTCACACTGATAGGTGGATACTTTGCCCCATTTATACAGGGTGTCCCAGAAGATGCAGTGGAAGATGCGAATCCTATTCAGGATTGTCCATTGCTGGCAAGGTAGTTCAAAATCTAGCACCTTTTGTGTAGGATCATCTACAGTATATGTCTTCCTGTGTTTGGGTGTTCAGCAACCCACTTGGCTTTCCATTGAGAACTGAGGTTAAAGTTGTTAAGTAGTTGTTATGCAAGTGCCAGTGGGAGCTTCCTAGATTTGATTCTGAGCTTGCCAGAATGTAATAGCTTCCACACAAGAAGTGGGCAATATGTCTATCTTTAATTTATTTACTTGATGTACAGTATCTCTTATCTTTTATTCTGGAGCACAAGGTAGTGTACACAGTCATCCCATTTCCCACTTTTTGCCACAACAACAGTGCTATGATGCCTGATGGCTGAGATAAGGTGACCGGTGCAAGTTCATTCAGTAAGTTTTTGTGAATGAGCATAGACTTGAACCTGGGTCTCCCAGTGCTAATCCTATAACCATTATATCATTCTGTTTGAATATTTGATAAGCATATACTTAAAATATGTTTTTCAATGTATCAACTCTCATATGCCCTATACTCTCATATAGAAATAAGCATAAACGTGTTTTACCCCATTTGTAAAAAGGTCAAACAGAACTTGAAGTTATTAAGATGAGAAGATAGGTAGAGATTATAAAGATTTCTGTCATGGATCCTATTGTGAATGAATTTTGGGATTAACTTGTAGTTGATTTGTGTAGGATGAATACTGGTAGAATGAAGACCAGCTAATGTTCATTTTCTGATAACAACAACAGGAGGCTTGGTGTAGCAGCAGACTAAAGTGCTGTTAAGTAGCACTTAGCTGCCAGCTGCCTGCAATTACTGCGAGTTCAAATCTCACTAGGCTCAAGGTTGACTCAGCCTTCCATCCTTCCGAGGTAAGTAAAATGAGGACCCGGATTGTGGGGCAATAAGCTGACTTTGTATAAAAAAGAACACCACTGGGGGGTGGGGGGCGAAAGCCTTACTGAGCAAGTATATACAAAAAGTATGAAGGCTATTGCTTAACTCATTGTAAGGTGCCCTGAGTCTCCGGAGAAGGGCGGCATATAACTCGAACCAATAAATAAATAAATAAATAAACAACAACAATCCCCCCCAAACCTTTGAAGTAGAGATGGATGGGGTTACACTTATATTCTAAAACAAGAAAGCATCTGGGGTAGGTGGTGTTTTTTATTTTTATTTAACTTTCAGAAATCCCAGCAACCTTACATGGAAGTCAGACTCTTTATAGATGAGAAGCTTCTACTCAGGCATTGCCTGGAATGGCCATGTGACTATATGATGCAGGCATTTCCTGAAAATTCCAGAAAAGGAAAGACATCTTTCTATAAACAGCTAGAACTGTATAGGAAATGGTTATAAAATTTCCTAATTTATTTTTTAAAGGGGCAATTCTTGTCCTCTTGTCCACATGACACAATATTCCTGTAACATTTCTTTTTAAAATCATTAATACAAACCAGAAATTCATTCTGCAGGGCAGAGAGCACAGACTAGAATAATAGGGTTGAAAGGGACCTTGAAGTCCAACCTGCTGCACAAGCAGGAGACTATCAGGCACAAAGAATCAGGACCATTTGTAAAGTTTTATTCAAGTATATACTAAGCATATACCAAGTCCACTAATGGTCAGCATTGGCGCTAAATAAGGGTCAATGAAATTGAGGGGGGGAGAGGTTTTGATCTCTTGTAGCAATGCAAGATTCTAAATTGATGATGTGTTTAACTCCATTCCCCAGCCCTGCTTGTTCTTCTCCTAGAGAGACCCCCATACCATTCCAGACAAATGGCTGTTCAGTCTCTTGAAAACCTCCAGTGATGAAACAGCCATAACTTGGATGGATCCTGATAGATTCCAGATGGATCTTGGGCCAATCCCTGAGATTCTGGCTCATGACTCGGCTGAGGACCTGGTGGCCGCCTGGGATAGTGCGGCAGCCGGGGCCTTGGACCGAGTCATGCCTTTGTGGCCTCTGACCCGGCACCGAACTCAACTAGCTCCTTGGTTCTCCGAGGAGCTGAGGGAGATGAAGTGCCGGAAAAGATGCCTGGAGAGCAGTTGGAGGACCAGCCGTTCCGAATCTGACCGAACACTGGTGAGGTCTCATATTAAGGCCTACCTAGTGGCGATAAAAGCGGCAAAATCTAGCTATTTTTCCGCTCTTATTGCATCATCAGATAATTGCCCAGCCACCCTATTTAGGGTGACCTGCTCCCTCCTCCATCTGGGAGCGCGGGATGACCCCTTGCAAGGTCGAGCTGAGGATTTTGGGTATGTCTGGACAGGATGATTGAGGCAGGTCTTGAGAGCGTTATCTGGGAGGAGTTCGATCCTGTGGCTCCCAAGGACGTAGACAGGATTCAGGGATGGCTGAACGCGACCACATGTTTATTGGACCTGTGTCCTTCCTGGTTGGTGCTGGCTTCCTGCGAGGTTACACGAGGCTGGCTCCAGAGGATTATTAACGCTTCCTTGAGAGAGGGTGTCCTGCCGGCCGCCTTGAAAGAGGCAGTGGTGAGGCCCCTCCTCAAGAAGCCCTCTCTGGATCCAGCTATTTTGGCTAACTATCGTCCAGTCTCCAGCTTTATTGCGAAGGTTTTTGAGAGTGTGGTGGCGCGGCAGCTGCCACAGTACCTGGATGAAGCTGTCTATCTAGATCCGCTCCAGTCTGGCTTCAGGCCTGGGCACAGCATGGAAACGGCATTTGTCGCGTTGGTAGATGATCTCTGGAGGGCTCGGGATAGGGGTTGTTCCTCTATCCTGGTCCTATTAGATCTCTCAGCGGCTTTTGATACCATCGACAATGGTATCATGTTGCGCCGATTGGAGGGGTTGGGGGTGGGGGGCACCGCTTTGCGGTGGTTCTCCTCCTACCTCTCTGATCGGTCACAATCTGTGTTGATAGGGGGCAGCGGTCGACCCTGAGGCGCCTTGCTTGTGGGGTGCCACAAGGGTCAGTCCTCTCGCCCCTTCTGTTCAACATTTATGTAAAGCCGTTGGGTGAGATCATCCGTGGCTTCGGGGTGGAGTTCCATCAGTATGCTGATGACACCCAGCTGTACATCTCCACCCCAGGCCACCCCAATGATGCCCTTGAAGTGATGTCCCAGTGCCTGGAGGCCGTGCGGACCTGGATGGGTAGAAACAGGCTCTGAGTCAACCCTTCCAAGACCGAGTGGCTGTGGCTTCCGGCGTCCCGATATAGCCAGCTGGCGCCATCGCTGGTTATTGGGGGCGAATCACTGGCCCCCACGGAGAGGGCTCGCAACTTGGGTGTCCTCCTGGATGCACGGCTGTCTTTAGAAGACCATATGACGGCCATGGCCAGGGGGGCTTTTTATCAGGTTTGTCTGATACGCCAGTTGCGTCCCTTTCTAGATCGGGACTCCCTACGCACGATCACTCAGGCACTCGTCACCTCCCGCCTGGACTACTGCAATGCTCTCTACATGGGGCTCCCCCTGGGGTGCACCCGGAGGCTCCAGCTGGTCCAGAATGTGGCCGTGCGGGGGATTATGGGAGCGACGGGGCGCTCCCATGTGACACCTCTCCTGCGTGAGCTGCACTGGCTCCCGGTGGTCTTCTGGGTGCGCTTCAAGGTGTTGGTGACCACCTTTAAAGCGCTCCATGGCTTAGGGCCGGGGTATTTACGAGACCGCCTTCTGCCACCAATAGCCTCCCACCGGTCAGTACGCTCACACAGAGAGGGCCTCCTCAGGGTGCTGTCTGCCAGACAGTGTCAGCTGGTGACCCCCAGGGGGAGAGCCTTCTCTGTGGCAGCGCCTGCCCTCTGGAACAACCTCCCCCTAGAGATACGTACAATACCAGACCTCCAGATTTTTCGTCGGGCCCTGAAAACTTTTTATTTCACCTAGCCAGGCTGGCTTGATCCCACAGTTTTTGGTTAAATTTAATTGATTTTAATTGGGTAGTTTTAAATTGTGGCCAAAAATATTTAATTATTTTTAAACTGTTTTTAAATTTTGTATGTTCTGTTTTATTCTGGCTGTTCACCGCCCTGAGTCCTGTTGGAGAAAGGTGGTATATAAATTAAAACAAAATAAAATAAATAAAAAATAAACTTTCCGGAGATAAGTTACTCCACTGATTAATTGTTCTCAATGTCAGGAAATTTCTCCTAGCTTGGATCTCTCCTTGATAAGTTTCCGTTCATTACTTCATGTTTTGTCCTCAAGTGCTTTGAAGAATAGGTTGACCCTTCTTCTCTGTGACAGCCCCTTAAGTACTGGAAGACTGCTATCATATCACCCCTAGCCCTTCTCTTCATTAGAAAAATAGTAAATTGTTCTTCTTCTTCTTCTTTTTTTTTTTTTTTAATTTATATGCCACCCTTCTCTGGAGACTCAGGGCAGCTTACAATGCGTTAAGCAACAGCCTTCATACTTTTGTATATTTATACAAAATCAGCTTATTCCCCCCACAATCTGGGTCCTCATTTCACCTACCTTTGAAAGGATGGAAGGCTGAGTCAACCTTGAGCCTGGTGAGATTTGAACTTGCAGTAATTGCAAGAAGCAGATGTTAATAACAGTGCTTTAGTTCACTGTACTACAGGCTTTTATTCCTCATTTCTTTACACCTTCCATTTTGCCTGCTTTATTGTATATTGCCACCATTCTCAGTTGTTATACTGCACAGCCCACTATCTTTCCAAAGCCGTTCCTTCTCCTTCTCCATGTTTCCTTCATTTATTTTTAAAGTTTATTTTATCTCTGCTGTTCCTCCTCTTTCTTCTCCACTTTAAAAGCCTCACTTCAAGAGGCAAGAAGGTCATTGTAATTGGTGAGAGGGCCAGCGGGCACAACTGGTGAGCACAGCAAACAAATGGCGGCAAACGACCAAGGTAAAAAGAGAGGAAGAGGAAGCAGGAGAAGGAAGAAAAGGAGAAGGAAAAAGGAGGAGGGCCAGCGAAAGATGATACCAACTGCTATGAGTACAACTGGTGAACGAGCGCAGCTGATGAGTGAGTGAACGGATGCAACCTGGTGGCAAGAGCAGAAGGGGGCACAACTGGAAGCAGTGATGGTGATGGTTAAACAAGACATCATCAAGGGCAGTAGCGAGACACTTACCAAGGGCAAACAACAGTGGATTTTTTTTTATTTCTCCTCTCACAACCCCCCACTCCCCGGTTGAAAATACGTTAACAGAATCACTGGGCTTTGTGATTCTTTATCCTAGTAGGCATACAAAACCAAAGTAATACTTTTGGTTGCTCTCCAAATGAAGTTTTATAAAGCTTAAATTTTGATTCTGGTCAATTTGGACAGAAATATTTACTTGCAGATCTACAAAATGACACCCAGGAAGCCTGATTTAACTCAACTTTTAGAATCATATTCCTATTAGTTTCCCAAACAGAGGCAATTGAACTATTCAGTCAGAATAGTTGCATCAAGTTCCCTCTCATTACCTGTCCTCTGTTACAAGCACTGATATTGTTCAAACTGACTAAATAATAATTCCATATTTGTTTTGAAACACTATGATATATACCCTATATCAGGGGTCCCCAATCTTGGCAACTTTAAGACTTGTGAACTTCAACTCCCAGAATTTCAACTCTGGGAGTTGAAGTTCACAAGTCTTAAAGTTGCCAAGGTTGGAGACCCCTGCCCTATATTATAGCTGGTGTAGACAAACACATAATAAACCTCAATGGCACATGCCCCAATAAACTATATTAATTTTTCTTAAAAAAATACAATTTACATTTTAACTTGTGGTTGCACTAAATATATTGTTATCTTCTCTAAATCCTAGGGTTGTCAACAAAGGGAACCGTGGAACAGTATTGCCTTGATGAATGGGAATCCTACATAAACAAACATGCACAACGATAGCTGGAGAGACACAATTGGCCACATGTATTGAACTTCTGAAGTGCTCCTCTTCACATTTTCCAGTAGGCTGTGAATTATGATTTATCCAGTTTTGTTTCCAAACTGGAACTAAGTGAAGGAGAATATATCATGGCTCCTCATTGATAATGAGGAAGCCAAACATTTACTCCAAGAGTAAAAGAGGAAATTACCATGTCTTTTTAACTGAAGAGCTCCACTCATTAAAGGTCACCCAGGTAGATCTGCACTTAAATTAAGGTAAAGAAAGAGAATGCTAATTAATACCCGATCCCAAACCGATTTAAGGCGCTGTCCGAGGTGCTATCTGAATTTTGAAACCTGCCTTGACTTGACCTTTCTATTCTTTTCCTGACCTTTGGTGTATTTAGTCTCACCTTGCTCTGCTTGTTCAAAAGAGAATCTTTGACCTTGAACCAGAATACCTATCAGAATTGCTAAAGTCTCTAAAGCTACTGCTTTAGGAAAGCAAAATTTCCTCTTTAAAAAAAAACCAAAAAACTTTTCAGTCTTTGCAGAGTACAAATGAACAGTTCACTACAGTTCACATTTTTTCATTTCATTTACATCTTTCAACCTGCTCTATATTACTAATGTGATAAAATGACCTTGAAATGACTCAATGCATAATTGGATCAGAATTCTTTATGCATAGGTGGGTTTTTTTGGTATGTTTGTAGTTAGGTGGCATTGTTAAAACTCCATAAAATTAAACTTGATTTGGTTGTATATTCATTTGCATCAGATTTGTTTTAGGTTATACGGTTTTAGAGAACTTGTGAGCAGAACAGTAACATACTATGAAAAACAAATCTTGAAGCAGACATTGGAATGATCCTATGAAAACTGCTGCATTGTTGTTTCTGCAACATCTTATTATGTGGACCCACTTATCAATAATGTAGAGGAAGAAAAACACACCATACTGATAGTACTCCAAATGTCAGGAAATTGCACTTGCTCCAACTCTGGAATTAATGTAGAGATTTCCCTTATTAAACTGGAATTTAAGAGGAACTGAATGCCAAGCACAGCGAATAATAAAGGAAAGACTCATGAAAAAATGTTTCAACCTTAGTATATAGACACATTGAAATAGTTGTGTCTGTTCATCCACAGAAAGCAATTTCTTTCTAGGAAATGTTCAGTTTGAAAGAATCTTTTCAGCATGACAAATAAAAATGGATGCAACAGATCCGGGTATATCAAAGTTTCACACATTTGTGTATAAATTTACTTCTCTTCATTGTTTACCTTACAGGTAGTCCTTGACATACAACAGTTCATTTAGTGACCAAAGATACAATGACACTGAAAAAAGTGACTTATTTCTCACACTTACAATCTCTGCAGCATCCCCATGGTCATGTGATTAAAATTCAGAGGCTTGGCAACTGACTCATATTTATGACGGTTTCAATGTCCAGGGGTCATGTGACTTTCTGACAAGCAAAGTGAATGGGGAAACTAAATTCACTTAACAATCGTTTTACTAACTTGACAGCTGCAGTGATTCCCTTAACAACTGTGACAAGAAAGGGGCAAAACTCACCTAACAAATATCTGACTTAGTAACATAAAGTTTGGGCTCAATTGTGGTCATAAGTTGTAATAGATTTTTTTTCCTAAACTTCATGAAAATATTGTCTAAATATATGCTTTATCCATGTTTTCCTCACAGAATATTGAATTCCAAACATTTCCTCGGAATGCACTCCCAAACATTTAAAATTCTAAAATGCATATTATTTTGGAGAGATAAGAAAGCCATAGGATGGCTATAGCATTTTTTAGCGTGCACATTTGCAGGATGACACAGATCTGTCATTTCACTACAAAAATTTAGGAATACATGCAACGCAAATTTAGGACCGACATGCAACACAAAACTCTTTCCCCACACATCTCACAATAAAACATGAAGTGAATGTGTCATACTTTCTCATTTCATTGTGTAAATCATTAGCATTGTTGTCTTTTTCCTGCTATTTTTTCCTCACATGGTTTGGAAGAAATGAACTATCTTTGTTAATCTTTCTTTTACACAGCCACCTGAGGGCAGCATGGTGCTCCACCTCCCAGCTGAAGTTTGGCTGTGACAAAGATCTATGTCTCCTTCATCTAGCCCAGTTTGACTCTTTCCTGGCTTCAGGTCTCTCTTCAGGGATTTCCTCTCTTCAGATTTCAGTAACCACAGAACAGGCTTTTTTTCGTCAATGTATGATTTCAGCTTCTTCCTTACCAGGGAAGAGTTCTCTTATTTTGCATTTCCATCTTATAAAATTCACATCAGTTGCTCTCTGAACTGTTATAGCACCAGAGCTCTCTTTGTGTTATGTTAGCACTTCACATGTGTTTACAGAGAATGCAACTGTGGAATACATATACGCATGTGCTTTTTTAGAAAAGGAAAAAAGGAACAAAAATGGCTTAACCCTGAAAATGACTTGAAAAACATTGAGACAATTGTGCATGTAGTTCCTAGGAACAGTCTTCAATATCCAGAAGAAAGAGAGAGAATGCCACCACACAGAATACCGGTAGTCCTTGATTTACAACCACAATTGAGCCCAAAATTTATGTTGCTAAGTGGGACAGTTGTTAAGTGAGATTTGGCCCACTTTACGAACTTTCTTGCCACAGTTGTTAAGTGAATCACTGCAGCTGTTAAATTAGCAACACAGTTTGTTTATTTATTTATTTATTTATTTATTTATTTATTTATTTATTTATCATATTTCTATGCGGCCCACTCTTGAGGACTCTGCGCGGCTTACACCAAAGACAGTATACTAAATAGAATATTGCCCCCAAACAATCTGGGGACAATATTTTACCCACCTCAGAAGGATGGAAGGCTGAGTCAACCTTGAGCCAGTGAGATTTGATCCACTGATCTGCTGAACTAGCAGTCAGCTGAAGGACCTGCAGTACTGTACTCTAACCACTGCACCACCTCGGTTCAGTTGTTAAGTGAATCTCGTTTCCATTTAACTTTGCTTGTCAGAAGGTCGCAAAGGGAGACCACATGAACCCAGGACACTGCAACCATCATAAAGTTGAGTCAGTGGCCAAGCATCTGAATTTCGATCATATGGCACTGGGGATGCTGCAATGGTTGTAAGTGTGAAAAACAGTCATAAATTACTTTTTTTTAGGGATGTTGTAACTTCGAATGGTCACTAAAAAAAACTGTTGTAAGTTGAAATCTACCTGTACTTTATTTAAAAGTAGCCTTTGACAGCAGACCACCTAGAAGGAATTTCTGGTCTCAGTATGTTTCCTATATTTCTGAAGTTAGAATCCCATATACTCAATGGCTGGGTTCATGTAATGTGCAAAAGCCAGAGTATACATTGACAAATTATGTTTTTACAGTTGTTGTTGTTGTTAGTTGCAAAATTGAGTCCGACCAATTGGGACCCCATGGACAACGTTCCTCCAGGCCTTTCTGTCCTCTACCATCCTCTGGAGTCCATTTAAGCTCACGCCTACTGCTTCAGTGACTCCATCCAGCCACCTCATTCTCTGTCGTCCCATTCTTCTTTTGCCCTTGATCTTTCCCAGCATTAGGCTCTTCTCCAGTGAGTCCTTCCTTCTCATTAGGTGGCCAAAATATTTGAGTTTCATCTTCAGGACCTGGCCTTCTAAAGAGCAGTCAGGGTTGATCTCCTCTAGGACTGACCGGTTTGATCGCCTTGCAGTCCAAGGGACTTGCAGGAGTCTTCTCCAGCACAATAGTCAAAGGCCTCAATTCCTTGGCACTCAGCCTTTCTTATGGTCTAACTTTCACAGCCATACATTGCAACTGGGAAAACCATTGCCTTGACTCTACACAATTTTGTTGACAGGGTGATGTCTCTGCTTTTTAAAATGCTGCCTAGATTTGCCATAGCTTTCCTCCCCAAGAGCAAGCGTCTTTTAATTTCTTGGCTGCAGTCCCATTCTGCAGTGATCTTGGAGCCCAGGAAAATAAAATCTGTCACTACCTCCATTTCTTCCCCATTTATTTGCCAGGAGTTTTTACAGTACCGCTACCCAAACAATTGAAATTACATATTCATCTGATTGCCTGGTTCATCTGATATGATGAGAGATGACTGAGTTCCTACCATGCACTGAACAACAGATGACCCTCCTCTATTTAAGTCCAGGCTAGCATGTTATATAAATCTGACCAATATTTAAACCTGTCCATTGCTTTCACCTATCCCAGAGATAAATGTTCTGACAATCAAATCTATATTCTAGCAGCTCAACTGGACAAAAGCTTACAATATGATTATAATATTCTTTGTCTGGGTTTTTTTTTGGGGGGGGGGATCCTGTTTTTCCCAAAGATTGTGAACCCTTGATCTAGCCTCCCAAATCCCTCTCCTCCTGAAAGACAGCAGGCTCTGAATGTGCCTTGCCATCACCTTTCAGCAGGTAAAATATGTTGTTACGGAAGGGATGTGTGGCAGGAATGCCGACAACAATTAACACATGCTACTCATTAACAAATGGAGATTACAACTGAGCTGAAATGGCAGGCTGCCATCAGCCAGATAGTTATGGGGGCAGTTGCATTCCTAATGAATGCGAACACTGGATTAGTAACGACATTCGACAGAACGCTGCCTGCTGCATTCTCTTACGACTTTCATTACCAAATTGAAAATCTGTGTAGATTTTCGGAAAATTACTTTTAAATGTAGCCAATCGCCTAGACAGCCAAGGCTTGATTTGCCAGCGAGGGAGGCCTGCTGTGAGATTTTAATGAAAGATCATAGTGGCCCTCCATGACCGCCAAAGAGCTATGGGCCCTGAAAGGCCTGGAATAATCTGTTTTACTTTTAATGGTAGCCATTTTATATTCATTAAGATCAAAATGCAGTTTTGCAGGCAAATTGCAAAGCTGTTCCACTCACAGCTTGAGAACCTGGGGGCCATACTGCTTTTTATCTTGTTCATAAGCAAATATGTAGTTAATATCTTTTAATATGCTTTGATGCTTGGTACCTTATGGGTACTTTGTATTGGAGGTTAGACAGCCTCATGTTTCCTTGGCAGTGTCAGCGACGAATGGAAGCCTTGGACTTTTATTTTCATAATGGCAGAAGAAATCTTTCTTTCTTTCTTTCTTTCTTTCTTTCTTTCTTTCTTTCTTTCTTTCTTTCTTTCTTTCTTTCTTTCTTTCTTTCTTTCTCTCTTTCTTTCTCTCTCTCTCTCTCTCTCTCTCTCTCTCTTTCTTTCTTTCTTATTATGCCTGACTAGGTGGTTCAGTGGCTAAGACACTGAGCTTGTCGATCAGAAAGGTTGGCAGTTCGGTGGTTTGAATCCCTAGGACAGGTCTCCTGCGTGAGCAGGGGGTTGGACTAGATGACCTCGAAGGTACCTTCGAACTATGTTACTGTGAATATTTTTCTTTCTTTCTTTTCTCTCTCTCTCTCTTTCTCCCTCTCCATCCCCCCCCACAGTCTTTCTCTCTTTCTCTTTCAGCAAACTGTAACAATAAAAAAAGAGAATCTTAAGAAGTATTAGTCCAAGATCTCAGGAAAATAGTGATTTCACAACAGTCCGTCCATTGATAGTTTTCCCTATTGTTCTGTATTACTGCAATTTTAGTTAAATAACGGAAATATGAGAGTGTATCCAAAGAGTTGGCATCTGGAAATTGTGTTCTTGCCCTCTCTGACAGCAATGTAAACACTGCCATTCCAAATGATACGCATGTAGCAAGTTCTATCAGAGTTTCTCCTGCATTGGAAAAAGAAAGATGCTTCTGCAGTTACAAGTTTTGCAGCCTAGATAAGATCTGAGTCAGTGTCACACAAAGGACGCTGGAGGACAAAGCACCAGATAAATGAAATCTGAAAATGGTGAAAAAGAATCAGTCTCTCCTGATCAAGAGCTATTCTAGATACAGAAAACCTACAAATTTGGTGCATCCCTCAGAGCTTATTCTCAGGAGGCAGATGTTTCTCTTTGGGCCTCCTATCACTTTTGGATTTTTATGATGCCAGGAATTCTTTCTCCTCTCTTAAAGGGTATGTTTGTCACATGTTATCTTCTGAGGAGGAAGAAAGGAGGAGGAGGAAGAACTCCTGAGGAATTTCTCTCTGTTTTCCCCTTCTTAGATGTCTCCCTACTCTTACAACTGATCACCATGGTTAGGGCCTTGAACGAAGATGAGATTTTTGTTCAGATACAGCTTGCCATTTTTTTTTTTTAAAGACAATCTTTCGGGTTGAAAAGTAGTATTTAAGTCACTCTATTAAGTTCCTACTGAATTTCTCTGCTATGCCCATTGTTTTATAATGGCAGGGACCCTTTAATTTCTTTTTAATGAATATGAAATATGTAATAATCCCATGGGATTTAGAAGTATTCATTATTTTTCACCAGCCAATGTTCCCATCCAATTCAGCTGCACGCTTAAATTTGATCTTACACCTGAAGAATACTATATGCTACAAAATAAAGCCTACTACATTCACTCATTTTTATCCCCCAAAATAACAGGGATAGCACTGAAAGTTTTATTTTTTTCTTTACTTCCTTTCTTGCGGGATTGTAAACACTCAGCTGTACATGGTAGCATGTCAAGTCCTTAATTTTGGCAAACTGTTAAAAGAAACAATCTTCTCCCAATGAACAGCAGAGGGCCAGAGATGCAAGATTTTTTTTTAATAGTATTTTTTTATTTATATATAAATATTTTGAAAACAGTGTATTGTCTAGGCATTTCATTTTACCAAAAAAGCAACAGATATAGTAATAATGATAATAATCATAATCATAATCATACTAATTATAGCAATATAATAGTTATATTAGCTTATTTATGATGTTCATCATACTAGCATACTTATAGTCATAGACAACGTTTATCTTTTACATGCACATAACAATAATCTTTCTTCATCTAACCTCTTATATCTAACCATTGATAAAACCTAACCCATGTTGACTAGTACTTTGTAGCTCCTTTATCTTTTATTTTCAATGTCGGTCTATCCATCTCTGCACAATCCAATATTTTCCAAATTATGAGATGCAAAATTTATATGCAGCATCAGCCTACATATGCATATAAAGGCCAACCCCCAATTTCCCCCCAAATACTACTAAAAAATCTCCATAATACAGTGGAGGAGACCCAGGTTTGTTCCTAGCCTTTATAGGCTACTTCAGAGGTCTATTCAAAGACACCAATTCCTGATGCTGTTGTGAAGTCTCCCACACTTATTTTTCTGGAACAGCATTGAAGAAATTGAGGCTTTTTTGGGGGGGGGATGGAGTGGTTGCATATGGCAAGCATGAGGAATTCGATAACCATCCCTCATCAGGTCTTTGGGTGAGCTGAAGATGTTTGGCCTGCCAAGACAAAATTTAATGGGCTTCTAAAAACACTCAAAAGGCAGACTTAAATGTGTACATGGGCAGCCAGCCAGGATGATGGGGGTGGAGGGTGGGTTGGTAGCCAGGCTGTGTTTGATTTGAAGCTGTGTGTGTGTGTGTGTGTGTGTGTGTGTGTGTGTGTGTGTGTGAGAGAGAGAGAGAGAGAGAGAGAGAGAGAGAGAGATGGGAGGTGTTTCAGGAAGATAAACCTTTCTTTAAGGGAGGATAAAGTTAGTCAATTTTATGGCTTTATTGGGCCCTGAAGTTGACTTCAGAGCCAGCAGTGATCCCGCCTATTTGTCTTAAAAGCCAGAGAGAAAGGGGGAAATGGAAAGTTACATAATTAATTTTAATTAGAAGTCTCACAGATCTCTTGCCCAGATAGTTCTGTCACCTGTGATTATATAGAAGATTTGAAAGGAAGTCTCAATAGCATGGATTTGTGTTTTTACCTGCATGGGCACAGCTTAAAAGGTTAAATAGCACTTCCTCTTCACTGTTAGAAACATAACTATAAATTAAATAATGTGTTTTCAAATTTTTAAAATCAGTTTCCCAAGACTGAGTATCCTCAAAGTAGTATATTTTGCTTTGGTCCTGTTTTTACACTATCACCACTGCTTCCATCTAAGA
The DNA here is from genome assembly GCF_059756535.1 of Pantherophis guttatus. Lineage (NCBI taxonomy): Eukaryota > Metazoa > Chordata > Lepidosauria > Squamata > Colubridae > Pantherophis > Pantherophis guttatus. The sequence continues at coordinate 315,026,085 of NC_142063.1, forward strand.
TTTCTGCAGTTCACAATTCTGCAATTACCTACCTTCATTCTTTATGTAACAAGTCATATAAATAAGTTTAAACCCAGAAGCTGTTTTCTAAATAATTTAATTTATGTGATATTCCAAATATTTAGCTAAACATCATAGTATATAGTGTTTTATGGTATTAAAAGCAGACAAATATTCACTTCACTTTCAATTTAAGTACTGAGAGTCTGATCTTATTTTACAGAATAAGATTTGTGAGAGGCATAATTTGCCTAAAAGAGTATCTTTTCAGGATTAATTTATTTGAAGCTGTTGATAATACTGTAGTAATGTAAATGTCACAAGGTAACAGCTCACTTTCTAAATGGCAATAATTTGGCCCCAGGACAATAAAGAAATAAAGTTAGAGCTTTGGGAAAGGCTGAACCAATTAAAAATAGTGTATTTTAATATATATTCTGTAACACACATAATATTAAGGATTTGCTCCAAATCATTTAAAGAGTATGAGCAACTCCATATGTACTATGGACTTTTTTTCAGATTAAGAAAAAGTGTACTTTCATACCTAGAACCAATTGTAAGGAAGTCTTTTTATACCTGACATTCTCTAGAAACATTACAACTGGGACTGCAACTCCCATTTGTACTGTGGTTCTGAAGAATCTGGGAATTGACATACTAACAGATTGTGATAACAATATAAGAGCACCCTGACCACTTTTGGTTGTAATGATGCTTCCTTGCAGTTTTGTTCAATTGGACGTTCCATGCAAAGATAATAGAGACATGGAGGTTAAAATGGGAAGCACTGGTTAGTCCTGATGAGAATTTTGTAACAACTGCAGTAGGGCAATCAGACCCCATTGCAAGACTGGATCAGAGGATTTGGGGAGTGGAAGTGACAGTTGTGTAGAAATGTCTTAGTTACAGTCCAGTGCCCCCTGATGTGCTCATATAGGTCATAAGTCACGAGTACTCCATGAGTTCAGAGGTTCAATTATGCAGACTGGGTATTAAGACTGGATATGCTTATGGATATTAAGATCTAAAACATTTAGAGATTATCAATCAGGGAAGGCAGAACTATCATAGTGCTTGATGTTCATCTTCCATGTCTATGATTATAACTCCAAAAGTTGCTTATACGAAAATGAGACTGTGCTATTTGTATTACCCATTGAATTTGTATGCCGATGCTTTGTGCTGGGAATGGCATACCAAGCAAACGAAGACAGTAGTTTCAGGGAAGAAATTTCAAATCTACTTTTCAAATTACAAGTTAACGCATTGTAAGCTGCCCTGAGTCTCCGGAGAAGGGTGGCATATAAATTAAAGCAAAAGAAAGAAAGAAAGAAAGAAAGAAAGAAAGAAAGAAAGAAAGAAAGAAAGAAAGAAAGAAGATTCACTATTTTCTTTTATCATGTTTTTTATAATTAAATGTAAAGATATTATTAGATCACAATAAATCCTTCAAATGTTTGAATTCAAGAGATTTTCAAATAAACTACAAGGTTCTATCCTATTGTAGGTTGCTAGGAGCATCCATGCTTTAGACCAGGGGTGTCAAACTCACGTCATCACAGCGGCATCACGTGACGTATCAGGACTTTCCCCCCCTTGACTAAACCGGGCATGGGCGTGGCCAGCATGTGACTCATCCAGCCCGCAGGCTAGGAGTTTGACAGACCTGCTTTAGACAGAGTAAGATGGCTACACAAATGCCAAATTCTATAAGGTTGCTGGCTCCTAGTCAGCCCTCTGAATTTTTCTTAGCACTCCTAACCAGTGTCCCATTAATGCAATGTTTGATTGCTGTTTGACAACCTGTCTGACTAATCCCTTTTTCTCAAAATGTCATAGCCCTGATTAAGTGAATAGGAATTTAGGCTAACATTCCAAAAATGTAGTCCTGCTCACAGAGTTCACATTTGTGCTACCACAGGTTTGCTGTAGCATTTGTTTGACACATACTAGATGAATCAAAGACTGAATGGCTGGCCTCCATGCCTCCTCTGCTGGCCTGTTGCTCTCAGATATTGGAGAAGGTTTCTGTTATAATACCAACATAGAAGTGAAATGCAACTGCTAACTTGACTGGCTTCCATGAAGGGTATTATGTGTCCTACCCCTCAGGAGCAAAATATCTTGGCCTTATCTCAGATGCAGCAAAAGAAGATAATATTACCAAGTATGCCAGAGTGAACACTCCACAGCCTCAAGGCCACGTGCCACCTTCAAGTCTCCTTTTTGTAATCCCAGGCTGTCTTCTGACAATGGCTGTTGAAAACTTACTGTACAGTTTCACAACGTTTTAAAGGGGGACTTCCATAAAACTTGTAGAATAAATAGCAATAGCAATAGCACTTAGACTTATATACCACTTCATAGTGCTTTTACAGCCCTCTCTAAGCAGTTTACAGAGTCAGCATATTGCCCCCAACAATCTGAGTCCTCATTTTACCTACCTTGGAAGGATGGAAGGCTGAGTCAACCTTGAGCCTCCATCAGAGCTGCTTTTGAACAAATTCCATCCTTACTGCACTCTAACCACTGTGCCACCTCGGCTCTTAAACCCAAAAACAAGAATATATTTCCCAAAATTCCCCTCCCAAAACCAACTCCATCCATGTTTATGAGTGGACCCATCTAACTTCATTCAAAAAAGGTTAAACATATATATCTGGGCCCCAAAAGCTTGGAGATCCATGTTGAAAAATCACAAATACAGCCTCTTGAGAAGGGAAAAAAAAAAAAAACTCCCAAAATTTACCCTCTCCAACTGTGTGGGGAAACTGGGCAATTTTAGGTCTGAACAAGCACTATGATCTCATGTACCACTGTTTAGGTAGCTGAGTGAACAGCAGAGATTAAGAAAATGGAGAGCTGTCAGAAATATATTACCCTTTAGATATTTAATGAACGTTTGAGAAGGGCCCCATAAAAATGTCTCCTTCCCCTTCTCTCACACACAACAGACACCCACAGAGAGCAATGGCTGAAATCCCTGTCCTCTGGATCTGTGGAATCTGACAAGAATTTACCTGAAGAGGAATTTCAGGCAGAAAAATACAGCCCTAACATGTGTAAAGAAAAATTCAATATGTTTTGACAATAGCGTAATCTAAAGAAAGTGTTATCCCTCTTGTGGAGGTCATCATTCTTAATACAGTGTGTGTCATCAATTCTCAGGACAACAGGGAAAATGATCTAGTCAATACATATGAAACAGAAATCATGCATAAACATGCCGCCTCAGTTCTAAAGTGGGCGACACCAGCGCAAATTGGATAGCGGGCTGAGCTGCAATTTTCCATAACTTTTTATTATTCATAAGATCGTGTGATCTAATAAGCCACACCTCAAATTACTGTCCATTGAAGGGACTGTTGAGTGATAGATTCTGACAAACCAGACATAGAATATATTATGATTAAGATCAGATGCCAGCCAAGCTGGACGCTGTGCGATGAAATATTTTCAGCTGCTTTCCATCAGTTTCTGTTTGTCCATGCCTGTATGTATGTTTTATTTGTAAAAGAAAGAAATATGAACTGTGTTGCAGTATATGCCTAAAAAGGAAGAATGTATTCGCTGATTGCTTTGTGCTTATATTCGTGGAATGATATCTCTCTCTCTCTCCCCCACCCCTCTCTCTCTGTCTCATATAAAGACTCAAACATATTACAAAAAGGGAATGAAATAAAAAAAATCCTATATTTTTTTTAAATGGTCATTAGCCTTTTGGCTTAAGATCAGATGTTTGTGTGTGTAATTTGAAGACATTGCAATATTCCAAACATTGAAAGTATAAATCTATAAATAAATAATATGACAGAACATATGAATTTAATACATAAATCTAGAAATAATAATAAAAAAATCCTAAATGGTCTTCATACACTATCATGTAGACACTGGGATACCTAGCATCCAATTGATAAAATTTATTTTTAAATTTAATTTATGATGGGCACAACAGCAGTCAACTGAAGCAGTTTCAAATTTCAAGTAGAAAATTAAACACAAGGGATTTATTTATTTATATATATATAAATAACCCCCCCCCATATTTCAAGCATATGCAAGTAGCCTTGGGCTTAGACATACCTGAATCTCTACGTGAAAGAAATTGTATAGATACAAGACAGTCATCACAGAAGATTCTTCTTGTTTTTCTGCTTATTGCAAAAAGGAACAATTAAGACGAGGTTTTCATAGATCAAACAATTCTTCATGACATGTGCAAAATTCACAAGAGAATCTTTCTTGAAATAGCTGTTTTGGTTGTCCAGGACAACCTTTTGAACCCACATGCCATATTTATATTACATTAATATTTCCCTCATTATTGCACTTCATCATTTCCATTGGTAATTTTGGGTTGCATATTCTGTATGATCTGGGATTTTGCACATATTATAGCTAGATGAGTTTGAATCCTTCCTGGACAAGCTCAGAAGAAATCCAGTTTTAGACAAAGCTGATATCAATGATTTTCAGAACTTTATTCTGTAACAGAAGGTTCCCCCCCCCTACTTTTTTCTCTGTTTGAATACTAGTGGAATATAATGCTAATCCCCATTATGGCGCACATCATACAATAAAGGCAGTATCCTTATATACAACTACACCCATTAAAGGCTTTACAAATTGAAATAACATTTGAAAGATATAATTTATTTTATTTGTATCCTGCCTTCATTATTTTTACAAATAACTCAAGGTGGCAAACATATCCAACACATCTTCCTCCTCCTATTTTCCCACAACAACAGCCCTGTGAGAATAATTGGGCCGAGAGTGAGTGATTGGCTCAAGGTCACCCAGGTGGCTTTCATGGCTAAGGTAGAACTAGAACTCAGTCTCCTGCTTTCTAGCCTGATGATTTAACCACTAGGCGAAACTGGCTCTCTTTTTGCAGGTTTCCACCTTCTCTTTACCATACTAGTGAAATGAGGTGATGTTCTTAGGCAGAAAAAAGATTTGTGCCCGATTCCATGCTCATAGGTTTGTAGGTCTCCTGCTTGAGCAGGGGGTTGGACTAGATGACCTACAAGGTTCCCTTCCAATTCTGTTATTCTCTAGCAAACCCACATAAAAGGCAACTACCTTTCCCCTGTTGTGGTCATAACTGCCCTCGCCTCTTTCCCTTGATTTCAACAGGAAAGCCCTGTTGAGGAATCTATATTGGACAACATATTGATTTGTCGGTTGATAGCTGCTGGAAATCAGTTGGCATTTTATCAACCCGTACCCAAAGGCATACAGAAATTCTCATCTGGTAAAGTTGCAATTAAGAACAAAGATGCATTCCATTTTGCTATCAAATATCAAAGAACTGTGTTTGCAATGCATGAACCCAGAGATAGAATCTGGAGTGGGGGGGAGGTTTAATTAAGAAAAGTGACTCCATACCAAGGAATTGTGGTCTGCAGTCTCTGTGAGATCGAGTAATTTACCCTGGTATCAGTTTCTGAGAAGTATTCTACTTCTTTAATACATCAGATGCTTAGGAGAGGGGAAGACAAAGAAAGAAAACAATCCTGGTGTGGCCATCAACTATCCGCCACATTCCAAAGGGAGATGTTTTCAATTCACTCATTATAGGGAGGTCAGCTGGGGTCAAGTTCAGTGTCACAGGAAAGAAGTGCTCCCTAGAAGGAATACCATCCATATATGGAAGAAAGTGGAAGGAGAAAGGCAAAAGTGGATGGGAGAAATGAGATGAACTGTGTAACCTAATTTTGGGGGCAAATAGAAGGAAATTAGCCTGGTATGCTATTTGAATTTAAAACCTCCTATTAACAATTCTGCTCTAGAAGGTGATGGGTACCGTAACAAAGTAAACACCTACTCCAAGGCACTCGGCTGTAATGATGTTATTAGTATGCATGTTGCAGTGGCCAGATGTAGTCTTTAAAAGGCCTGACTCCAGTATTTAATACAGATCCCTGCAAATACATGCATAAGGAAAGATGGACAGATAGATTCCTCTGTGAGCTGGTATTATGGTCTCTACCAAAAGAGTTATAATTCGGGCAGCAACACATGGCTATTTCATGGTTCAATGAAGAGACCCATCATCTCTGTGGGCCTGGAGGGCAGACATGGTGCAACTTCTCTTAACAATTAAATCCTTGACTAAGGGCTGCCTCTGTATACATGTATCTGAAGAGACAAATCAGTTTGGTGTCAATACGCTCAAGTGCGATGCTTTCCTTTTCCCCACAGAAGATTTGTGGGAAAAGTTAAATGGTATACACTTGTCATTTAGAGCATTGGAGTAGATTGAAAACAACTTTGTTATCTGAACCTGTCCCCTCATCTTCTTAGTCTCACACTGGGTTATTTTTCTTAGTCATGGTAGGCTATGACAGGATTTTGGGGGAAAGGGCAGAATACTATTTTAATTCACTTTAGCAGTATTTTCAATTTTTAGTAGATATCACCACTAGCTGGAAATATATTGGCATTCATTCAGTGCCTTTCTTGTTTCTGTGCCCATATTGGCTAATACAGGGCTGGGCATCATTTGGAAGGGTAAAGATAATATTCTGCCTCCTGTGCTACATTAAGAGCCAGAATAAATGGGGCTAAGCCAAAAGGAAAAATATACACAAATAAAATTATTTTCTCTTTAGAGGTTGCTTAATCAGGTATTTCCAAGAATTTGAGGGGGAAAATGTACAAAAGCTTTAGCATTCTCTTTGGCATATATTTGTCCCAATTTTTCCATATTTTCTGACAGCTGAAAGTTCTGTATAAGTGTGAACAAGGATGACCTCAGTTAGATGGAGTGGCTTCCCTTTTCTGTACATGTTTAAGCAGATATACATTGAATATTTTTCTGCTGGGATTCCTGCACCCTGTTAGAGCTGACTCAGTGACCAGATGGTCCCTTCCAACTTTTAAAGTCAATAATGACAAGAAGCAACATTCAATGGAACAGCTGAATATTGGTCACCTGTACAATAATCAAAATACACATCAAAATGGGTGCAACTTTAGGAAGATCTATGACTTGCTTGAATGTGATACTTATCCAACATTAAAATAATTACCAGTAGGTACTACTGCAATACTAATCATGTTTCATTTTGATACATTATTAGGAAGTATCATCTAAACCCACTGCTTATTTCCTTCAGACTGGCAAAAGGAGCTGTAATTTCATTTGCACTAATACATAAAGAGAGATAGTGAGATAGAGCACACTTGTTCTGTCCCTTCAATGCTTTCTTTGTATTCAGGGCAAACTCTGAAGCTGACAGCTTCTTTTATCTGAGAGGGTCTTGCATAATGTGAAATTCTGTTTGTTTGCATTTTTGTTAGGACTTTGTGTTGTAGCTTGACAGGTAGAGGAACTTCACTGCTTCAGAAATTCACCTAAATCCAAAAAGCCAACTGGAGCCATAATAGCCTAGATGAAGCTGAAGGATGGCTAAACTAAAATGGCTGAAAATACATTCATGTACACACAGATGTACCAATCAATACACCAACTCTAATCCCAGCTCCACCTCCTCCCAACCCATTTCTCCATTTAACTTAAGAACAGAGAAATCAGAATGGGCATTTTGGCTGAACTTTGGGAGATTCTTTACTAGTTGCCATTATTTTCTCAGGAAGCACTATGAGTATCGGTATCTGTTTTCCTTCTCAGTGTTAACACAGAAAATATCTACACTGAGAAAGGTATGTGAGAGAAATAGCTACATTTACACAAGTAACACAAAATAAATGAGATTTGGTTTAGTATTTTAGTATGATGTGTAGTACAATATTTGGAAAATGTTTTCAAATGGAACAATGAAATTTCATAGTTGTGTTTTAGAAATAAGATAGTAAAGATGGTACAGCTTAGAATTCCAAATCTAGAAAGACATTTAGATGGGGAGAAAAATCCACAGGCAAGATGGAAAGAAGCAAATTGAAAGAAAAAAAATCTTGCAGTTATTACTTTGATTACCAAGAATGGCAGCACATGTTCTGAACAAAAACCGTATGTCAGTCTAATTGTTTTCAGTTTGGTGACTAACATTATCAGGTGACTGGATCAAGTGATCCACTGGCAATTTGACTACTGTGACTTTTTTACCTTCCTCTTATGGGAATGTGGATGAGATCAATTAGAAAATGCAAGGTGCGTTGAAAATGTTGTGGGATAAATATAGCAAATTCAATATGTAAAAATCATATTTTTGGTTTGCTAGCAAATCGCTCTCCTGGAAAACCAAGAATTGCAGTTGGAGTTCTCCTGATGGTCACCTATTCAAAAATGACTCTACCACCATGTATTTGTTGCTGATATAAGTATCCCTGCAAATAGAAAATGAAAAAGAAGGGTGGTGCAGGACCGTAAGGGTGAATTGTGTTTCCCATGAAACCATTGTGTCTCGTGGGCAACACAATTGCTCATCGATATTACCAGTTTCATTGAGGATAAATTATCCATTGGGCTGGAGAAACATGAAACCATCCATAAGAGTTCCATTCCACATAAGTGGAACCTGCAGGCCAAAGTGCTTTCCCTGGTTATTTCTACAAACAAAACAGGCCATGAGATGAATTCTCAAAAAACCTCATAAGAATATCTGGCACTTTTGTAGCATAAAAGTATGCAGAGCATTTCATCCATATTCAATGATGGAAGCTTCACAACAATCTTGTAAACAGGAAAAAAAATGACTTTTGTAGCACCTTCAGGTGCTATTTGCTGCAAGTCTGTTGTTTTTGACTGCAAAGACTGTCTGGAAACTTGTAAAGTAAAGGAGCTACATCCGACAGGTTAGATCCAGATTTTGTCAAATTTAGAACAAGATTACTGAAAGAATGGAATGGTTTTTTCCCTTTATATCCTGCCTTTTTATTCACAGAATGGGGATTTCAGCAAATTATTATAAATGGTAAGGCTGCTGATTTTAAGATTTGAACTCTATGTAAGAGATGTAAGAGCAAGTCTAAATCCAACTCAATATGTTCTATGTTTTTCTTCCCCAACCTGGTTTCTTCTATCTGTTTTGGACTAAATTCCCAACATATGCAGAAAGCATGACAATGAACAGTCATGAGGGGATTTATGAATACACGAAAGATATCAAACTGGAGAAGGCTCTTTGTAACGTATTGAATCAAGAACATGTTTGACTTGGAGAACTTTGGTGTTTCTGTTGAATAGATTCTCCATTTGGAATCTAAAGCTTGAACAACTTATGTAAGCAGTAAGGATGGAATTTGTTCAAAAGCAGTCCTGATGGAGAAAAATTTCACTTGGGACTTTTCCTATGTTATAAAATAAACCAATAATAGTCCTTTTCAAGATGACATTTAATTGCTGTGATACCAGTTAAAACGTAGACTAGCTTTAATATTTAAAATATATAGGAGAAGCCCAGTTAAAGGTTTTAGAAGACTTTGGATGTAAAATTTTGAAGCAGGTGAAGTTGTTTTGAATTGTTATTAAACAACACAATTGGAAATTCCTGCTTGGAGAGACCGGCAAAAAAAGAGAGACACCTTTGCTAAAGTAGGTAAAAAGACAGTAAATGTATGTGATAACATATTGAACCTGTACATGTCTAAGAAAATAAACAGCTAAAAGACATTTCCAGGTGTGACTTCAGTTCCATGAGGGAAGTGAATTTGTCCCCTGTCAATCAACCAACTCTATTATCAGGTCCTGTTGTGAAACCAACATTTTATTTAAACTTTGCTGCTTCCATCTATTCAAAAACTCACTATACCTGAAGTGAAGTGGTATAATAGCAAGAGCCCAAAATACTTTTGCCTTGTTGGCAGAGTGGTCCATTTGCTTTCTCAATGGACTTAAGCAACCATTTAGGAACATCCTAGGAGGTTAATTGTTCTGCGTAAATTCTTCTGTAAAAAAAACTCTGATCTGTAGTTCAATAATATGTGGATTAGAACTGAGCAGTTCTTATTAAAGTACTTTTATATTACTGGGGAATAACATATGAGTTGCTGCATTGATTGTCAACAGATTTTCCAATTCAGAATTCTGGTTGAGGCCTATAAAGCCTTATCTGGTTTAGCTCCAGGACACTGTACGGAATGTCTCCTCCAGGTGAAATCTACATGGCCTATGCATGCCAGCAGGGAGGTGATGCTTGAAGTCCCTATGAGAAATCCAGCAGTCAAGAACCTGAAGGCAAACTTTTTTTCTCTTTCTCTCTCTATATGTATGTATACACAACTCTGGCAAAGGTACTTTAAAGTAAGCTCCAGCCTCCTGCTGAAACAAAATCATTTCCCCAGCTCTGGGAAAAGGAAATGAGGGCTCCTGGCACACCTCCGACATAGGGGTTTTCATATTGTGATGGCCACTAGAAAATATATAGGAGGGAGGGAGGGAGGGAGGGAGGGAGGGAGGAAGGAAGGAAGGAAGGAAGGAAGGAAGGAAGGAAGGAAGGAAGGAAGGAAGGAAGGAAATGCAAGGAAAAACAAAACCTGAATTATATTGTGTTCAAATACATTTGGAAAACCAGTAACAGAGGGTTAATTCAGAACCGCTTTCCACTTACTCATAATGGAACAGACAATTTTAAAACTTTGTAGAATGGCTTTGTGCTCAAGTGTATCTTTATTATAATGTTCTGGATGAGTTGCCGTCATATATATATATAATTTGATTTATATGCCGCCCTTCTCCAGAGACTCAGGGCGGCTTACAATGTGCTCAGCAATAACCTTCATCCTTTTGTACATTTATACAAAGTCAGCTTATTGCCCCCACAACTGGGTCCTCAATATTGCTGTACTACCACCACACCAATCTTAATTAATATCCAGATCAGTTAAGAAACTTTGGAGTTTCACTTCAAAGTAAATTCTGTGTCACCACAAATCATATTATTATTATTATTATTATTATTATTATTATTATTATTATTATTATTATTATTATTATTATTATTATTATTATTATTATTATTTATTGGTTAATCTTTAGTGAGATTCACAGCCTTTGAGGCTGGTTAATAGCTCAGCAGCTCGAGTCCTAACCAAGGACCTAGGAACTGTTAAGGTATCGTCGGAGGATGTAAGCTGTTCCGAGTAAGGTGGTTTTTTGTAGAGTCAAAATGTTCAAGTCCGGCAAATTTAGAATTTCTAAATAGCGGGGTAGCCCTTTGGGTATTGCTCCGAGGGCTCCAATTACAATCGGGACAACACACGATTTCTTTTTCCACAGTCGCTCAACTTCAATTTGTAAGTCCCGGTACTTTGTGATTTTTTCTTGCTGCTTATCTTCAATTCGTGCATCACCAGGTATTGCAATGTCAATGAACCATACTTTTTTCTTTTCAACTATTGTTATGTCAGGTGTGTTGTGGACCAAGTGCCTGTCAGTGTGAATCCTAAAGTCCCACAAGATCTTGAGTTTCTCATTCTCTAAAACTTTCTCAACCTGATGTTCCCAGTGGTTTTTGCTGTACTCAAATCCAAACTTCTGGCACAATTTCCAGTGAATGATTTTAGCAACACGGTCATGGCGTTGTAGGTAGTCAGTTTGTGAAATTTTGCTGCACCCACTGATCAGGTGGTCAACTGTCTCTTCTTTTTCATTGCAGAGGCGGCATTTGCTGTTGGTGGTAACATGTTGAATTTTTGCCTTCATACAGTTTGTGGCTAGAGCTTGTTCTTGAGCTGCCAAAATAAAGCTTTCTGTTTCTTTTTTCAGTACTCCTGATCTTAACCAGTTTCAAGTTAGTTTCTGGTCAGCTTTGCCTTCAATACTTTTCAAGTATTGGCCATGCAGAGCTTTGTGTTTCCAATTTTCAGCTCGCTGCTCAGTTACTTCTTTCTAATATTCTGCTTTTGTTTTAGTTGTCTTTAAAAGGCCTCCTTTATTTACTTCCTTAATCATTGGTTCTTCACTTTTCTGGATGTAATCATTCAAGCTGCGTTTTTCTTCTTCCACAGTCTGCTTTACTTGTAGGAGTCCTTGACCACCCTCTGCTCTTGGTAAATATAATCGGTCAACATCACTTTTAGGGTGCAAGGCATGATTCATTGTCATAAGCTTCCTTGTTTTTCTGTCCAAATTGTCTAACTCCATCTGGGTCCAGTCAATTATTCCTGCAGAGTATCTAATCACAGGTATAGCCCAGGTATTTATGGCTTTTATGATGTTTCCTCCACTCAATTTGGACATTAATATCTTATGAATTCGTCGAATGTACTTGGCTGAAGTTAATTCCTTGACTTTATTATGCATTAAGTCAGAGGCTTCTAAAATTCCCAAGTACTTGTAGCCTTCTTCTGATTTTACTGCCTTTATCATTTCTTCATTCTCTAGTTCTATTCCATCCTCTTCTATGATCTTGCCTGCTTTGGTTGCTATTGTTGCACATTTGTCAATTCCAAACTGCATACCAATGTCTTGGCTGAATTCTTTTGTGTTTTCAATTAATAAATTCAGTTCAGCTTTTGTTTTACCAAACAGCTTCAAATCATCCATGTACATCAAGTGCGAGATTTTCAGTCCTTTCTTTGCAAGTTCGTATCCACAGTTCATCTTCTTCAAAATGATTGTCAGTGGTAGCATTGAGAGTATAAAAAGTAGGGGTGAAAGGGAATCGCCCTGGAAAATGCCTCGTTTAATTTCAACTTCACCCAGTTCTTCTTCATTAGCCATAAGTTTTGTTTTCCAGAGGTTCATTGAAGATTCCATGAATTTTTGTATGTTGCTGCTGATGCCTAATATTTCCAGGCATTTCTTGATCCAGCTATGGGGAACTGAATCAAATGCTTTCTTATAGTCTATCCAAGCCATGAACAGGTTGATTCGTCTTTTCTTTGAGTTCTTTAGGATTATCTTGTCGATCAGCAATTGATCTTTTGTTCCTCTTGAGTTTTTGCACCATCCTTTCTGTTCTACAGGAAGCAAGTTATTTCTTTCCAGGTATCCATAGATTTGGTTTGCAATGATACCAGTAAGAAGCTTGTATGTTGTTGGCAAGCAGGTGATTGGCCTATAGTTTCCAGGGTCCTTTCCTTTTTCTTTATCTTTTTGGATCAAAAATGTCCTTCCAGTTGTCATCCATCCACCATTTTCAGGTGTTTTTAGGATCTGGTTCATCTGGGTTGCCAATCTTTTGTGCAGACTTGTAAGTGCCTTTAACCAGAAGCCATGCAGCTCATCCGGTCCAGGTGCACTCCAGTTCTTCACTTTTCTTGACTGTCTTTGCACCATTGCTTTTGTTATTTTCACATCTTCCATTTTATGCATTTTAATAGAGTCCTCAACCTGTTTGATCCATTTTGCATTTCTGTTGTGCTTCTTGTTGTTTTCCCACAAATTCTTCCAGAATTTCAGAGCTTTCTCTTTATCAGGCTTTTCATTTGTTGTTACTCCATTTCCATTTTCTAAATTCTTATAAAACTGGTGCTGATTTGCTCTGAACTGTGAGTTTTCCTTGAACTGAGTTACTCGGTTTTCATACCTTTTAATCTTTTCAGTGATGGCAACAACCCTCTGCTTCAGCTCTTCAATTACTACCACAATCTCCTTATTTCTCAGATCGTATCTTGCTTCCAGGCTGCTTTTGACCTGCTTGTTCTTTAGCTGACCTTGCCTTAGGTTCTTCAAGTTGCTCAAATCTCCACGTACTTTTTTGATCTTCAATTCTAACCGAATTTTCCACTTAGGCTTCCCCTTCTTGCCTCTTTGGTTCTTTTGTATTTTCAACCCCAGTTCTTTGGTGGTTATGACAGCTGCTGCATACATCAGTTGGTTAGTTTCGGCTAATGTAGTGGTTCGAATAGTTTGCACAGCCTCATTGACCTTTTTTAGTACATTTCTCAATTCTTTCCGGTTCACTTGGTTCAGCTTTGGCAAACGTGTTCTTTCATCATCTTCCATTTGGTGCTTTATTTTTCCAGCTAATTGAGCACTATCTGTTGGTGTTTGTTCTTTAGTGCTTCCTTGTTCTTTATCTTCATCCATTTCAGTATCCTCTTCTTCCCTTTCTTCCTCAATTTGCTTTTGAGTCTGGAAATCATTCTTGATGTTACTCCTCTTTGTTGTTGTACTCAGACCATTAATTGCTTTCTCTTCTATTGCTATTAATTCTTCTGTAGTGAAAAATTTGTGGTTTTATTATTATTATTATTATTATTATTATTATTATTATTATTATTATTCTCCTCAACCTTTACACTTCCTACTCTGACTACCGGATTCTTTCAAGCATCCGGAAAACATACCGCCAACATAGCTGGTTTCCAAGCAATATAGAATACATGCAACAACTAGGGAAGGTATGGATGGGGATGGGGAAGAGGAAGTAAGTAATATTTCAAAATTGACCCAAAGTTCTGTAGATAGGGAAAGAAAGGTGCCAATAAAAATAGGCTAGTTTTGATTATTATAAACAAGATTTTCAATAACATTTATATTAAAAAAGAACTTGGCTGGTAGACTGAAACAAAAAACAGAAAACAAGACATTTCCCCCCAAAAGCCTGACATGAATATGCCCATGAAGTCAGACTTAAAACAGCAGCAGATGCAGATGGCAGCTGATGGTTGACTCTGTCATGGCTTGGAAGCTAAAGTAGTGGTTGGCTTCCAAAGCCTTGTTGCATCTTACAGATACTTCACTTTTACTTCTTAATGTTCCAGTTAAATCCCAAAAGAGCTGAAGAAGCTTGTTGGATAAGAAGTGAAACCTCTTCAAGGAAAAAACAAAGTCCAGTTGCCTTTAGGAAAAAAAAGCTCTTTGGGACAACCATGACCTGGATGACTGGGAATCTCCATAAACATTCCTGTTTAATGTACCACTGAAATATATCTCTCAGAGATTATTAATGCATGTCTGTTCAGATATAACTAGAGAAGGAATCACCATCCAACTGTCATCATGCCAGTAAAGCAAAAGCCAAATCAGACTTTCATGTTTTAAATGATATCTAATCCCCCTTTTCTACTTGGAAACAAACAAACCCTAGCCTAGTAGTATCATTACAATAAATCCAGTGTAGAGTTTTATACAATGGCATACACTTGACTAATCCCATACGGAATTCATTCTATGTCTTGCCTGTCACCAGCTGTAAACTGCTGCCATTTCTCTGTTCATTAGAGGCTCCTGTAATTTCCAGAATGGGTACGGTAGCTTCCAAACAGGTCTGAGGTTCCTTTATGGAAGTCATAACGTACACAAGAGCATCACAAAAGACTCTGCTGTGACTACTCTGCTGGAGAAAACAATATACAGGAGATATTATTTATTACAAATGTCTTACTTTTCATCTCACTAGTGTGACATATAAGCTTACATACATATATATCCTGCTATCATCCCTTTACATCTGAGAGAAGAAGAGGCTGAAATGTTTGAGAGTTGGTTTTATTTTGTTTTTAATAGGAGTCAAAAGAAAGCAGAATATCAACTCTGCAGGCAGGCCTGCATCAGGTGATTTCTGTGCATTTGGGCTACACAATGCTGATGTTAGAATAATCATGCAATCAAAATTTAATTCATTCCACCTTTTGTCCCAGGAAAATGTTTAGCACAAAGTACTTACTTCATTTAAACAGGGGCTAAAATACCTGCAAGGTCCCTTATGTCTGCATAGACAAAAAGACGTCAAGATCTGCAAGCTGGGTGGGAAGTTGATACTATACCCTCATAGGGAATTAGTACAAGCAGTGATGGGTCAGCTCTGGAGTAGATAAGTATTTGGATTCCCAGTATAAACACAGGATTTTGACTTGAGGTTTTTGATTGAAAAAAAATGTCATAGTTATTATGATAACTCAGTGGTTGTCTGGCTCAGTGGCTAAGACACTGAGCTTGTCGGTCAGAAAGATCGGCAGTTCGGCGGTTCGAATCCCTAGTATAGGTTTCCTGTGTGAGCAGGGGGTTGGACTAGATGACCTCCAAGGTCCCTTCCAACACTGTTACTGATAGTGAGAGTGTTCCATTAGAAAGCATGACAAACTGGGGAGCTTTATGAATGTCTAAGGCAGAGGTCGTCAAATTTGGCAGCTTTAAGACTTGTGGACTTCAACTCCCAGAATTCTCCAGCCAGCATAGCTGGAGAATTCTAGGAGTCGAAGTCCACAAGTCTTAAAGCTGCCAAGTTTGAAGACCTCTGGTCTAAGGAATGGTATCTTGGACTATTTGGAATCAAACTTGACCACTGACTTACAATTCCAGGTATAAGGCTTATAGACTCTACTAGCTATAATCACAATTTGGAGAGGAATGAAAAAGGACTGTATTCTACTCCTACAGCATTTATATTCAACCTGTCTATCATCACACCTTAGACAAAGTAGGATTCCACCCCTAAATGTAACAATAGACACAATTGTGGTTAGAAGACCTCCAAGGTCCCTTCCAACTCTGTTATTCTGTTAACAAATCTGTTATTCATTTTTTTAAATAGCAGAACCAATTTAATTCCGTTAATAATCTAGAAAATGTCTATATATCTCAATTTAAGCCTACTAACCTTCTTATAAGATGCTTCTTATAAGATGCTTTTAACCAGCATCTTCTTATAAGATGCTGGTTAAAAGTATCAGTGTTTGTTTAAAAGAACCAGACAACCACAGTATTAAACACAACTTACCAAGAAGCCCATTTGGAATGAAATGCTATTCTGCCACTAACTGCTATTGAACATATTATTCACATAGAAATCTATTGTCAAATAATACTTTAAAAAAAATAAGAACTCTGAAGAGTGCCAAGAACTCTCTTTTCATGCTTCAACAGGACATAATTTGCTTGAAGTAAAAATGACTAGTTATGTATAATTATTTTATTATTGGGAGAAAAAACATGCCTAAACATTTTTTGAGTATCACATCATACGGTTTTCTTTTAGTTAATGCTTAGGCAGCTGAAACACAAATTGCACAAATCCAAAGCAATTAAAAGATTTCTCTAGATCACCCATAGCTTGGAAATATGGAAAACGTATGCTTACAAAAATAGGATTTGATGGGATTTCAGTTCTATTTTCCTTACTGGAAAAGTGGTCATATCAAAATACAACACAATTATTAGGCATGTTTGCCTCTTTCATTTATGTTCATGATTCTTCCTTTAATAAGAAAATAAAACAAGCAGTGCTATTAGACTTTATGCAGTAGCTATTTATAATTCTGCACCCAGGGCAAATAAAACTAAAATACCTTTCATCATCTTAATACCTTCCAGAATCCAACCGGTCTTCAACTCAAAATATCTGCAAAATATCTACAGAGAAATATCTTGGGTTTAAGATTTTGAAATCCAAGTTATAATATTTTGTCTGTGGAAATGACTTTAGATAGATGCCTAGCCTTCACTATTTCTTCTGGAAATTTCAATCTGCTTGGAAAAATAATAAGTGTATTATTGATGTCATTTGGAAACTGATATTTGATTTCTGGTTCACAACTTAAGATGGTTCAGTCCTCCTGAAGAAAATATTTCCTTTAACATCTTCAGTGGGAAGTGTGTTGGCTGGGGAGTTAGAAAATGTCTTCTCTGTAGTCATGCTAAATGTGAGGCAACAATTGTTGCAGGCTGTTTTGTCTTTCTCCATGGGGCCTCCATGGCAGTGGTGGGTTTCAAATTTTTTTACTATCAGTTCTGTGGGCGTGGCTTGGTGGGTGTGACATGGCTTGGTGGGCGTGGCATGGCTTGGTAGGCATGGCTTGGTGGGCGTGGCAGGGGAAGGATACTGTAAAATCTCCATTCCCTCCCCAATCCAGGGGAAGGTTACTGCAAAATCCCCATTTCCTCCCAATCAGCTGGGACTAGGTAGGCAGAGAATAGATGGGCGTGGGGCCACTCAGAATTTTTACTATCGGTTCTCTGAACTACTCAAAATTTCTGCTACCGGTTCTCCAGAACCAGTCAGAACCTGCTTAAACCCACCTCTGCTCCATGGGTCATGAAGATTATTTTTTTGATTCATACAGATGTTATATATTTATTACTCTCTTAAACTTAAAGTAGTTTAAAATGGAACAGAATAACTTTAAAAAGATTAACACAAAGTAAATCCATAAATTAACTAAGGAAGCTCAGACACAGCATTAAAATGCCCTGTGAAATAGCCAAGGGTGTCTTGGAAGTCAGGGTACTCCTGACTTTAGAGAACAAGATGTTCCAAAATATGGGGGTAACCACTGAGAAGACATGTTGTGGAACTTCATTTCCCTTCGTTTCTCTTCATGGGGTGCTAGGAGAGATGGTCTTATTAGTACCTTGGAGTTAAGCTATGGATTTATAGATAATTACCAACGTTTTCAACTGGATTAGAAGCAAACTGGTGGTCAGCAGGGTTGAAATGCTACTGTTTCAGACCGGTTTGGTAGAATCGGTATTTTTGACGATCAGCTGGGCAATGATCAGCTGTGACACATGATTTATATTAGCTAGAATTGTTGAATTTCCTGCTTTCTAGCTAATCTAAATCACGTGGCATAGCGGATTTTCCCCCCCTCGCTGTTCTACTCACCTTTGCAGACTCAGAAGCCTTCAAAATGTTCCTTTTTTAGCACTGCGTGGCACGCCTCAGGCATGTGTGTGCACAAAGTGTGCATGCGCACACAAAGCATGTGTGCTCAGTAGCACACTCGCAGAACCTGTAACAGACTTCAGAGGATATCACCCCTGGTGATCAGTAGAGTGATTGTAGCATCAATATTATTGATTAAGCTGCAGTTGCTAGAAGAAGACAAGTTGCTGCATAATGGACTAGTTGAAACTTCTAAGTGATCTTCAAAGGAAGCCATGTGTTCAAGTGTGAAGTGAAGAAAGCATAAGTCACTGCTTTCAGTGTTTCTGAGTCCCAAAAAGATCACATCCGGCACAAAAACAAAATCTTGGCAAAAACCTCTTGGCCTTGATATCCACCTGTTATAGAGATTTTAATAGCATTCAAGGATGGGGGAGAGGCCACGTTTGGTAGTATCTTATATTGTAGCAATAATGGGCTTGACTATTCATTTCTCATGCACACCATTGGAACCACAGGTAGACAGGAGTGGAATCATTGCACAATACCGTATCCAATTTCTAACATTCTCAAGTAGTCCAGAAGGAGAAGGTGATCAATGTTACTGAAAGTGACTTAGAGGTAGAAATGGTAGATGTTCATTCCCTCCAGTCAGATCCTGACCAAAGTGATTTTACCAGTACTTTCATTAAATGTTCACACCTGGAATCCTACTGAAAAGAGTCCAGAAAATCAATTGCCCCTGATGACTTAAGTCTTATTCTCCTCTTCAAAACCTTTCTAAAATATGGAGGTTAGAGATTTGCCTATAGTTGTCCATGGTAAGAGGGATAGCATCTTCAGAAGGGGCTGTAACACTTTCTCCTTCAAGGTGGATCATGCCATAACTTCTCTCACTGAGGCACTGGTATCTCCCAAATTCAATAAGACATACCCTATCTTGCAATTAAAATGAGCAAGAGGGTACATGGATAGCTTTTGCAGGTGGCACAATTATACCACTAAGGACCTTATTCACATCCTCAGTTCTCAAAAGCTCAAAAAACTTCCAAATAATCACAGGAGATGGTTTCTTGATTATCAATTCTGAGGGAATGTGAGTGATTTCATTTGCAATAAACATCACAAACATGTTACAAATGGCCTGGAAAGGGATCTTCAAATAGATACTGGAGGAAAATTTGTAGATTCAGTAAACAAGAAATATGCACATTTGTTTATTTAAAACATTTATATGGCTGCCCAACACAACCAAGGTGACTCTGGGTGATTTACAAAAAAAAAGTAATAAAATCTAACAAAAGTGAAAAACCAAAATGCATAAACCAACAAACAGCTGTGAAATGCAAAAACAATAAAATGATAATCCAACCATCAAACAACTGGGGCTACCTTTACTACCGGTTTGCAACGGGATCGCACACACGCCGAGCTTCGCTTGCGCACATCCCGAGCTTCTGCGCATGTGCAGATCACTTATTATGACATCCGGGGTGGTAGGCGGATCCTCCCACCAGTTTTATTACTGGTTTTTGTGAACCGGTCCAAACTGGGGGCAACCCACCACTGTTTATGACTCAAAGGGAAGCCCAGGGAAAGAGCCGTGTTGTAATAGCTTTTCTAAAGGCCAGTAGTTTTGAAGTCAACTGTTTGTTTCACTACAGTGTTACCCTTAAGGTAATTATCTGTGTTTGTCCTCTTTTTCCTAACTAATTCTAGGTGCTTCATCTCAACAAATCAAGGAGCATATTGATATACTAAGGGTAGGAACTGCTGCTCAGGGACATTCTTGTCCAATGCCTTTGCCACCTTCCTGTTCCAGTGATAAGTGTTATTTGTAGAAGAATTGCTCACAAGATCCCTGGGGATTTCCATTAACCCCATCAGAAAACCCATCAGACACCTGGAACAGATCATTTTAGGGCTATGTAAGCCTTAAAGTAATCTGACTAGATCAAAGAACTAATGGCATTTTTTCTTTTCGCGTTATGTTACATCTGCTCCAAGATAAAAGCTAGGTCGAACATATGACTACAAACATGTGACAGATCTTTTGGGACAAGCCTATGGTCACTATAGAGGTCATGAACTCCCAAGCCCATCCAGATTCTCCTCCCACGGCATGTAGGTTAAAGTGCTCTAGTACCAAAAACCTGTGAGACGTCTCTTCTATCTCTAGGAAAGTTTGCATGCAACCAACTTGTTTTATCTGAAGTCCTGCTAGGGACCAATAGGATTTCAACATTAGTTTAGTTTAATTTATTTTACTACCGTACTGTTACCTTTGAATTGTTGTACTTAATCAGAAAGTGCACCTTATTATAATAGATATCAAAATAAGGCAAACATTCAAGGGATAAAGATTTACTCTATCCAGTACATTCAAGTACAGTGAATATATACAGAACACTAGGCACTTCATACCAAATTTTCCATATCTTAATGCGATCACTGAGTTGCAGTTTAGCAAATACTGCAGGATATATTCAAACAAGATTTCATCTATCTCAGACATGAACAGCATACTCAATAAAATTTGGAAAACACGACATCATCAAATGTATTTCTTGTTGAGGTTTTTTTTTTTAAAAAAAAAAAATGATGCAACAAACAAGCATTGAAGGGGTTGAATTTCACTGTGGAAATCTCTATATAGTTTGAAACAGAAGGAACGATAAATGACTGTCTTTATAGTGTAAGCGTCAGATTGAAAAATCAAGAGACTTTAGTCCTCCAAGTCCCTGTTAGCATGCGGGGTTTTTATGTTCTTTATGCCTTTGTTGGTGGATGAGTGGCTGCTTAAGCGCTCGTTCATCATTTGCTATATAAAAGAAAAAGCTATTACCCAAAACTCATTTTTATAGTTGCAGGCAAACTGAAATAATCATTTTCAAGGACCTAAAGCTGTTTCTTGAAGAATGTCATCATATTCTCTTCATTTTACTTACCACTTAAGATAGTATATAAGACATCTTCAAGAAGTGAACATCGCAAAAATATGGTTGCAGAATTCTGATATTTGCCCTGTTGCAAAAAAAAAACCACCCACCTTTAAATAACTCAAGCTCCATTACATAGCTGCATGTTCACCATGGATAAATCGATATAGGAGTTATAGATCTACTGATTTTGATTAGCATTTAGGGACATGAAACCAGTTTCATTTTCTGGCTTGTGGTGAGCCTAAATGTCCTATCACATTCATAGTCTGATAATATCCATTCTCATCACTGATGAGTTAAAATATGTATGAATATCACTCATTATTCATTAGCTGATGATTTGAAGATATGGATTAATTCTTAAAGGTTAGACATTACAGTACATTTCCTAAACTTATATTTATGGATTTTACAGTTTTTCACTTGTTCTGATTGGAATTGTTTTAATTTTGTAAAATACCCCAAAATGTGTATGTATGTATGTATGCATGCATGTGTGTGTGTGTTTGTATACACACACACAATACATATGTATTATAACTGAAGAACACAAAATCAGCAAACCTGTAGATTAATGCAGAGGCAAGCTGGAACAGGCTTCTGAATTAAAGCAATTGATATCAGCATAGATCAAAAGTAGAACACTTCATTCATCCTTAATCACAAAGTGAAAGTATCAAGCTGGAAGGAATATGTCAACATGGGCTAAAATGCAAATAAAATCAATTATTATAGAATCATTTCCTGTATCTATCAAAGCAATTTTATTTTACTAAATTATGATATCTAGGGATTGGAAAAGGGCCTTCTCTGATCATTACAGGTGTTAGCATTGGGAACAATGCTCAACTGGACATTCTCATCCATTTATTGAATGCATGCCACTGACTTATTGTGTTCCAACTTTGTATCTTCTAGATCCAGTCCACTCTTAGGCAGAATGAAGCAATGACTTTAAGCAGGAGAGGTTGGAAAGGCAATAATGACCTCCCTCAAATACTCATTTTGAAGTCTCTAGGCTTTCTCCATTCTTGGAAGACTGAAATGCCTATCCTGCACCTTTGCTGCCTTGAGAGAGTAGTGGAGGATCCAATCCCATTGCTGATATTGAAGTATGCTTTAATTGACATCCATTTTGGCTTCTGCATATGGAATTGAGGAGGGTCATCTTGCCCTTTTTATCAGAAGCAAAATGCCTTGGACATTTGATGAGAGATATTTTGCAAGAGCAGAGCACTGAGCTGCTTAAGAATGTTATTGGAGCAAAACCTTCAACTCTAAAACATTTTGTTTAATGGTAAGACTTCATTATCAAACAGTTTTAAGTCAGATAGATGTAACAACACTGTCATCTTCCAGTCATGACATTTCTGTACTTTCACTATTAGAGAATTGTAGGTGAAGTGGCTAAAAGAAAGAAAAAAAGCAATTATCACCTTCCCCACCATTTCACTTTATTTAAGTTATTTTGCCAAAGGGTTCTTTTATAACTCTAATGTTTAGTGTCAGGATATTTGTAGCATCTTACGACCTGACAGCTTAGCATGGGAAGAGGTGGGAGAATGTCACTTGTAAATGAATGTGTTATTTACATACTAATTAAACTTTACTCAATTGGGCAATCAACTCTTGTTTGGGAAGATGCCTATTCTGTTAATCCCCAATCTAAAAATCTTATGCAAAATGGAATTAGATCTTATTTCTAGGAAACAAGATGCCACCAATTTATATTTATAAATCCTTCGTGGTCAAATGAGATTTTCAATGCGATTAGATTTTTGTCTTTAATTTTATCGGAATGTTCTTCAGCTATTTGATAGCTGTAGCTCTCCCTACTAGAATCTCTCTTTATTGTCACATATCAAATAGTAGTTTGATATAACTACTTGGTATCATTTAATCATTCACAATAAATATGGCTAGTCTTTGACATTTTAAGGGGCTGGTGGGAATACAGAATGCTGCCTTATTCCAGTTTGTTGGTGTCTCTGAAGAGAGAGAGGAAATGACATCAGACATCAAGCTATTATCTCACAAATGAAACAAGTTATATATTTTACATCGTTTTGTGAAGACATCATGGCATCCAATACCATTTTGACCTAAACTGGATATCTATTTTCCAAATCAGATCACTGGTTCATCTTGTTCAAAATGCTCTTCACTGGTAGCAGTGGACAGCCTTCTCCTGGGTGTCAGATGTCAGAAAGGCAGAAATGTCAGTTAGAAATGAAGTGCTGGTGATTGAACCTTAGACTGCATAAACAGAGGGATAGAATGAAGATCACGTGAAGTGTTAATACCATTTCATAATGCCTTGGTGAGGCCACACTTGGAATATTGCATCCAGTTTTGGTCGCCACAATGCTAAAAAGATGTGGAGACTCTAGAAAGAATGCAACAAAGATGATTAGAGGACTGGAGGCTAAAACATATGAAGAACGGTTGCAGGAACTGGGTATGTCTATTTGATGAAGAGAAGGACTAGGGGAGACATGATAACAGTGTTCCAATATCTCAGGGGCTGCCACAAAGAAGAGGGAGTCAAGCTATTCTCCAAAGCACCTGAGGGCAGGGCAAGAAGCAATGGGTGGAGACTAATCAAGGAGTGAAGCAAATTAGAACTAAGGAGAAATTTCCTGACAGTTAGAACAGTTAATCAGTGGAACAACTTGCCTCCAGAAGTTGTGAATGCTCCAACACTGGGAGTTTTTAAAATGTTGGATTACCATTTGTCTGAAGTGGTATAGGGTTTCCTGCCTAAGCAGGGGGTTGGACTAGAAGACCTCCGAGATCCCTTCCAACTCTGTTATTCTGTTCTAAAAATATAACAGACTATGTGTATGCAAATAAAGTACTACATAGCAGTTAAATACTTCCTCAAATACTTTGAGGAAGGTTTCTTAGATAAGGATTTTTTTTCAATAATCCCACGGAATCAAGTGAACCCAGATGAACCAGGGTTGAAACTATAATTAGTCAAATATTTTTTACGTCTGTTTGGAATCACCAATCATTCAGCCTATGAGAATGGCAGTGTCACTGGAATTATATCAGAAAATTCAGAAATACTCAATGAGTGCAGCCTTTTCTGCAAACCATTTAGTTGAGCTTCTGATAATGGAGGTATCTTTAGAAGGGCTTACATGGATGATCTAAGGCAGTTTTACTCCTCAGAAATAATGAAGTTCTAAAGTTTCTGCCTCTTAAGGTCAAGATCACTACCAAATTATGTCTGACAGGCAACAGGCAGCAAGTGCAGAACTTTTAGTACATGCTTCATATGATCTCTCTATCTTGCTCCAGTTAGCAGCTTGGCTGCCACATTTTGTACCGATTGCAATTTCTGCACAATTTGGGTGGCCTCATGTAAAACAAAATAGCCAAGAGAGTTTGTGTTCAAGGTATGAATAACCAATGCTATGACTGACCAGTTTGGAAGAGCCACAGTTGCTCGACAAGCTATAATCATGCAAACATACTCTTCTCCACAATTGCTACCTGCAAATCAGGGATACCTTGGGGTCACAGAGTTTTAATGGTTAATGTTCTAATACAATAGCACTTAGACTTATATACCACTTTACAGTGCTTTACAGCCCTCTCTAAGTGGTTTGGAGAGTCAGCATATTGTCCCCAACAATCTGGGTCTTCATTTTACCAACCTCGGAAGGATGGAAGGCTGAGTCAACCTTGAGCCTGGTAAGATTTGATCTGCCAAACTGCTGGCAGCCGGTGATCAGCAGAAGTAGCCTGCAGCGCTGCACTCTAACCACTGTGCCCCTGTGGCTCTAAGGTTATAATTATGTTCTGCCATCTTGAATTTTCCTTTTATTCCTCCTAAAGGATGTTCATGGATATATGGATTAAATGCTCTCTGAAAGAAGCCTGCATTGCCATTTCTACTGTGAAGTAGAAAAGGAGAAAAAAAATGAAAAGATATCACCAACTTCCAAAAGTTAACCAGGTTTTTGTTTTACTTTGCTTAGTTTATTTTTATTTTATTTTATTTTATTTTATTTTATTTTATTTTATTTTATTTTATTTTATTTTATTTTATTTTATTTTATTTTATTATTTTATTTTATTTTATTTTATTTTATTTTATTTTATTTTATTTTATTTTATTTTATTTTATTTTATTTTATTTTATTTTATTTTATTTTATTTTATTTTATTTTATTTTATTTTATTTTATTTTATTTTATTTTATTTTATTAGATTTATATACTGCCCTACTCCCGAAGGACTCAGGGCGGTGAACAGCCAAAAAGATAAAATACACAGATTATAAAATTTAAAACAGTATAAAAACGTATTAAACAATTTGGCCTGAGACGAATTAAAACATCCCCATATTTAAAAAACAGATTTAAAATTACTCATATACCATTTAAAAGGGAAAGTTAGGCCAGGCCAACCTGTTGGAATAAAAAGGTCTTGAGGGTGCGGCGGAAAAAGGTCTTGAGGGCACAGTGGTTCTAGGAAAAAGTGAATTTTTGCCAGACATACTTTCTATTAGCATGGACTTTCTAGAGATAAAAACAAACTTGTTCCAGCAAGATCTGTGGCAGAGTTCTTTTACATCCCTACCCAGAACAAAGAATGTGTTGAGCACTGAAGGCATAGAGCTCATAAGGCCAATAGAAATATTTTTCTGTAACTGAGATTTTGGAGAATATTGTTTGTCTCACATTTACGCAAACTGATCTGACTCTTATTTCCTGGACCAAATATATATACTGTAAATATGTAATAGAAATCATGTGGATTTTTTATATTTTCTTAGATTTTGCATGCTTATAGTTTAAAAAAATTCACACAAACCTGTGCAAATTAGAAAGCTGGATACCAAAGTGTACATGAGGGAATAATGGGAAAACACTAGGAAGATAAACACAAAAATAAGGCAAACTATTCTTTCCTAGACTGCTTTTCTCAGTTATATGCTATGATTTTTCCTTCCTTCCTTTTGAATGAAGCCTTTTAAATCTACATATCTGAAATGCAAAATAATGCAAACATTTGATAAAACACATTTTTACTGAGTGCATGCAACTGAAATGGACAGAATACTGATGAAATTTCTTCAGTGCTTTTGAATATATTGCAGATAGTGTTTTTCTGCAGATCTTTCAAACATCTGTTTCTCTTAGAATTGTATTTGCAGCTGCAGAGAGTTAGATGCCTGATCCTGGGAAAAGATGCAGCTGCTTTAAGAAGCTGCATGCCCTTTCCATGTTTTAATTTTTCCCAAGCAACAACATCATCAACAAATTGAATGGTCTCATTAAAGGGTAGCATACTGTAGGAGCTGGGAGACAGGGGCAAGAAGAGGCAAATGGTAAAACTTGCAATGTAATGTTATAATACTGCTCTTAACGTACTTATATGTAACTTTGCAATACAAATGTGAAAAGATGGAAGTTATGCTGTGATGTTATAATGCTTGTTTCATCATTCTGGAATCATTGCAGTTTATGATCAGATGTCTTTAAGGGATGGGTAACTGCACTTTGAATGGCATTCTCATTAAATGATTTGATTTCATTTCTATCTGTCATGGAGATAACCTCGACTCCAATATTTTGTAATTGACCATATTAGCCAGTGGATGGGATTTAAAATTTGATACGATATACACATGCATGTTACCTGTGATTTCATGCAGTTTATGACATAGCAAATATATCACAATGTTTCTCGGTTACATTGTTATCTGTTCTAAAAAGAATCCTTGAATTTAAGTTCAGAAGTCTGAAGAAATTCATTGAATCTGCCTTTCTGATGCCGAAACTTTGATATCATTCTCATTGTGAATCATGTAAAACTCCCCATATATTCCCCACTTGTCCATTTATTATCAGCTGGTAGGCTGGCTTTAGTTGGCATTTTGTTCCATTTAAGATATTGTTTAACTTGGAAATCTGTTTTGTTTTGTTTTATTTATTTATTTCATCAGGCATGTATTTTATGACAGATACAAGTGTAAACATAATTATAAATACATGAAAAGGTTACGAATAAAAGAAAACATTAGGACAGGGATGGTAGGCATCCTGGTACACTTATGCATGCCCCTTACAGACCTCTTAGGAATGTGGTGAATTCTCCAGTAGACAGTCTAAGGTTAAAGTTTTGGGGATTTGGGGAAGAAACCACAGAGTCAGGTTGTGCATTCCAGGCGTTGACCATTCTGTTACTGAAGTCATATTTTCTGCAGCCTAGTTTGGATCGGTTTACCATGAGTTTGCATCTATTGTGTGCTCTTGTATTGTTTTGGTTGAAATTGAAGTATTCATTGGCTGGTAGGATATTGTAGCAAATGATTTTATGTACTATGCTTAGGTCAGACCAAAGACGGCGAAGTTCTAAGTTGTCTAAGCCCAAAATTTTGAGTCTGGTGGCATAAGGTATTTTGTTGCGAGCAGAGGAGAGGAAGACTCTTCTTGTGAAATATCTCTGGACTCGTTCGATTGTATTAATGTCCGATATGCAGTGCGGGTTCCAGACAGATGAGCTGTAATCAAGAATTGGTCTGGCAAAAGTTTTGTATGCCCTAGTTTGCAATTCAACATTACTGGAGAAGAAACTACACAAGATTAGGTTAACAACTCTTAATACTTTTTTAGCAATGCTGCTACAGTGAGCTCTGGCACTTAGATCATTTGAGATGAGTAGTCCAAGGTCTTTGACAGAGTGAGGGTTGTCTGTTAGGTCGTATCCATCCAGCTTATATTTTGTGTTCTGATTTTTTTTGCCAATGTGTAAGACAGAGCATTTGTTGGTTGAGATTTGGAATTGCCAATTTTTTGACCATTCTGACACATAGTCAAGGTGTTTTTGTAGAGTAGCAGTATTGTCAGTGGTGTTGAATAATTTTACATCATCCCCAAAAAACAATTAATGCTTGAAATGGTGCTCATGTAATTTGCAAGCATTTTTATTTTCTGTCCTTATCCCCTCTGAGACTATATAAATGACATGCCGTTTTTATAAAAGAGTTTGTTGTGAATTGCTCAAGTTATTTCTTTTTAAAGAATGCTTTAAGCAACATGATTTATCAAGGCAGATTGCCCTTGTCATGCCCCTGAGGTGAAGCGACATCTTGTCCACACTGAAGCAGGAAGACTGTGAAGCTCTTCCCTGAGGTGGTTTGCAATCCAAGTTTACTTGGAGTGCAAAAGCAACATGATTTTTTTGTAAATTCCCATGAAAATAAAAATACCCTGATATATCTCTCAAACTAATATGGACAGTGCCAGGTTTTATGAGCTCTTGGAATGCATCCAGAGATTATTCCAACTGATCACTGTATCTTATTGTCCTTTCTGCCTGACTGGAACTTTAAAGCAAAATCGTCAGACAACAGTCATAATATATTGTGATCCAATTGTTGGAATCAATTATTTTAAAAGGCTTCATTTTTAAAATAGTCTCATTCACTTACTCAAGTGCAGCAAGGTCAGTAAATTATTTCTCTGCTCTCCCAAATATCAAGGCAACCCCAAAGAAACTTATTTATTTTTTATTTATTTATTTATTGAATTTATATACCGCCCTACTCCCAAAGGACTCAGGGCGGTGAACAGCCAAAAGATAAAATACATATAATAAAAATGTTAAAAAATCATTAAAATACAATTAAATAATTTGACCCAGAAAACAAAATTTAAAAACCCCAATTATAAGACAGATTTAAAATTTAAAAAATTTAAAAACAATTTAAAAAAGAGGTTAGGCCAGGCCGGCCTGCTGGAATAGGAATGTTTTAAGGGCACGGTGGAAAGCGCACAGATCAGTGATCCTCCGTATCTCCGGGGGGAGCTTGTTCCAGATGGCAGGTGCCCCCACAGAGAAGGCTCTGCCCCTGGGGGCCGCCAGTCGACAATGTTTGACCAACGGCACCCTAAGAAGCCCCTCTTTATGGGAGCGTACTGGTCGGTAAGAGGCTACTGGTGGCAGAAGGCGGTCTCGTAAGTACCCCGGTCCTAGGCCATGGAGCGCTCTAAAGGTGGTAACCAAAACCTTGAAGCACACCTGGAAGACCACCGGGAGCCCGTGCAGCTCGCACAGGAGGGGGGGTCACATGGGAGCGCCACGTCGCTCCCATAACCACCCACGTGGCCGCATTCTGGACCAGCTGGAGCCTCCGGGTGCTCCTCAAGGAGAGCCCCATGTAGAGAGCATTTCAGTAGTCCAGGCGGGAAGTGACGAGGGCATGAGTAACTGTATTTAACGAGTCCCAATCCAGAAAGGGACGCAACTGGCGAATCAGGTGAACTTGATAAAATGCCCTCCCAGTCACAGCTGTCAGATGCCCTTCTAAAGACAGCTGTGAGTCCAGGAGGACACCCAAGTTGCGGACCCTCTCCGTGGGGGCCAACGACTCTCCCCCAATAGTCAGTGATGGCACCAACTGACTATATCGGGATGTCAGAAACCATAGCCACTCAGTCTTGGATGGGTTGAGCCTGAGTCTGTTTCTCCCCATTCAGATCCGTACAGCCTCCAGGCACCGGGACATCACTTCAAGGGCATCATTGGGGTGGTCCAGGGTCCAGGTCAGATGTACAGCTGAGTGTCATCAGCGTACTGGTGGTACTTCATCCCAAAACCATGGATGATCTCACCCAGCGGCTTCACATAGATGTTGAACAGAAGGGGCGAGAGGACCGACCCTTGTGGCACCCCACATACAAGAGGCCTCGGGGTCGACCTCTGCCCCCCTGCCAACACAGACTGTGGCTGGTCAGAGAGAAAGGAGGAGAACCACCGCAACACGGTGCCCCCCACCCCTAACTCTTCCAGCCGGTGCAGCATGATACCATGGTCGATGGTGTCAAAAGCCGCTGAGAGGTCTAACAGGACCAGAACAGAGGAACAACCCCTGTCCCGAGCCCTCCAGAGATCATCAACCAATGCGACCAATGCCGTTTCCGTGCTGTACCCAGGCCTGAAGCCCGACTGGAACGGATCCAGATAAGCCGATTCATCCAGGTATTGAGGGAGCTGTCATGCTACCACACTCTCAACAGCCTTCGCAACAAAGTGAAGGTTGGAGACTGGACGGTAATTAGCCAACACTGCCGGGTCCAGGGAAGGCTTCTTGAGGAGAGGTCTCACCACCGCCTCTTTCAAGGCAGCGGGAAAGACACCCTCACTCAAAGAAGCATTTATAATCCCCTGGAGCCAGCTTCGTGTAACCTCCCGAGAGGCCAGCACCAGCCAGGAGGGACACGGGTCCAATAAACATGTGGTAGCATTCAGTCTACTCAGTATCCTGTCCACGTCTTCGGGAGTCACACGTCTTCCCAGATAATATTCTCAAGACCTGCCTCCATCCTCCCCCCTGGATCTACCCAGTTGGAGACTCAACTTAGTTGGGTCATAGAGCATAAACAGTGTTTCTCAATCTTGGCAGCTTTAAGATGTGTGGATTTCAACTCCCAGAATTCCGCTGATGAAAACTAGGTGGAAATCAGGTTAGATGGTTGGCCTAATCTCTTTTAATTTTAATAGATATGTGACATTGTTTGAATTTTCATGAAGATGGCAAGCAATCCATCATGGAAGATTAGAGTCATTTTATGAAAGAAAACTAGATAGTACAACACTCAGTAAAAATTTTCACTACAAAACAAGCTATTATGTCAGGGGGGAAAAAAGTAGGAGAGTGTTTGAACTTCAAAACAGAAAAATAGTAATAGCAACAGCACTTAGACTTATATATCACTCTCTAAGTGGTTTACAGAGTCAGCATATTGACCCCAACAATTTGGGTTCTCATTTTACCCACCTTGGAAGGATGGAAGGCTGAGTCAACCTTGAGCCTGGTGAGATTTGTACTGCCAAATTGCAGGCAGCCGGCAGTCAGCAGAAGTAGCCTGCAGTACTGCACTCTAACCACTGCATCACCGTGGCTCATAGTTCAGATAGTTGGCGATATGGGTAGGTTCTAAAAAAAAATTTCTGAGAAGAAATTTGCTTCTTCAAAGATTAGTTTACTTGGATAATTACAAAGACCATTCCACTCCATCAATAAAACAAAGAGGTAAATAATAATAGCAATAGCAATAGCACTTATATACTGCTTCACAGTGCTTTACAGCCCTCTCTAAGTGGTTTACAGTCTCAGCATATTGCTCCCAACAATTTGGATCCTCATTTAACCAACCTTGGCAGGCTGGAAGGCTGAGTCAACCTTGAACCGGTGAGATTCGAACTGCCAAACCGCTGGTAGCCAGT
Source organism: Pantherophis guttatus (assembly GCF_059756535.1). NCBI lineage: Eukaryota > Metazoa > Chordata > Lepidosauria > Squamata > Colubridae > Pantherophis > Pantherophis guttatus. The sequence continues at coordinate 315,057,742 of NC_142063.1, forward strand.
AATCAGCAGAAGTAGCCTGCAATACTGCATTCTAACCACTGTGCCACCACACCATAATAACTGAATAACAACAACAACTTTTCTTTCTTTCTCTTTCCAAGAGAGGTGGATGTATGTATGTATGTATGTATGTATGTATGTATGTATGTATGTATGTATGTATGTTTGTATGGATGGATGGATGGATGGATGGATGGATGGATGATAGTTAGATAGATAAACAGCACAATCATTCATGTAACATCTTTGTGAATCTTTTGCTCCGCAAAACTAATTAGTTTAGAATGGCTGTTGACTGACATCTTCCACACCTTTTCGTCTATCAGCCTTTCAGGTAAACCTAAAAGGAAACATGACCAAATGAGCTCATTGATGAGACTTTAAGAATTTGCTTATAAATCAGAGATGAGATATGGGGAGAACAGATATTTTGTTCTATACTCAGAGATGATAATAAATTACTGCAATTGTTTGTTCTTGTAATAAAATAAGTCATTTCTTTAAATATTTGTTTTATTTTTCTTTACTACATTCTTATTTCGTCTTTTCTATTTTTCTTTATATTTTCTTTGCTGTGCTTTTTATACCCCCTTTGATTCTTTTCAAAAACATTTTAATGCAATTATAATAAAAATAATAGAACGGAAATGATTGCTCTCTCTTCTTTCTATTACTATCCAGTCTTTAAACCAAGGGTTGGCAACCCATGGCTCTGGAGCCACATGTGGCTCTTTCATCTCTCTGCTGTGGCTCCCTGTCACCGGTTTTTGAGAGGAGCTTTCGGTTAGAGGGGGGAAGCTCCAGAATTGAATGGAGGGCTTCCGGTTAGGACCTTTGTGGCTCTTTGAGTGTTTAAGGTTGCCGACCCCTGCTTTAAACCTTGGATGAGTCTACTCTTGGAGTACAAAAATCTAGATGTGATCTATTTATGTGTATATTAAAGGAGGAGAAAGGAAAATAAGAAGTAAGAGTAACAATATTATTGAGCTAATTTAATGTAGTGGTTTAGATGTTGGCCTAGAAACCAGGACACTTTGAGTTCTAGTTCTGGCTTAGGCAGGAAAGTCAGCTTGGTGACTTTGAAGCAGCTATTCTCAGATGATTTGCCCTAAAAATTTGCTATAGTAGCAATAAGTCAGGGTAAAATCATGAACAGTAATATAATTGAAATGCAAAATGACTTTTATTTATTTATTAAATTATTATGCTGCCCATCTCCCCTACACAATGACTCTCGGTGGGTTTACAGATTATAAAAGTAAAAATAGTTCAAATATTATTACTAAAATATTAAAACAACAAAACATTAAATGATTCAAAGTGCAGATTGGACAAAGAGACAGAAAGAATAGTAAATGATAAACTCAGGTTATTCAAGAAGATTTCACAAACTGATTATCAGCAATGCCACAACACAGTCAACCACAATGATTCATTGGAACATCTGTAAAAATTATCATGTACCAGTAGTGAAAAATTCGTGGAAACATAGAGTTTAAAGAGTGGTCAAAAATAAGCAGGATAAAATATTGTGGGATTTCTAAATCCAGGCTGATTACGTCTTGAAACATAACACACTATATCAGGGGTGTCAAACTCAATTTCATGAGGGCCACATCAGGTTTGACTTTGGGGGTGGGGTTGGGGGTGGCCAGTTCAATGTCACTCATGTTGGGGATGCCTGTGGTGGCCCAAGCCCTCTGCCAGTGAAAACAGGCTCCTGAGCTCTGTTTCGGCTGCAACAGCCTCCTGCAACCCTCTACCAGTGAAAATGAAGCTTGGGAGTGCTGCCCCTGGCCCTTGCAAGCTCCGTTTTCAGCTGTGATGGCCTCCTGCAACCCTCTGCCAGTGAAAACAGAGCTTGGGAGGCCTCCCAAGCTCCTTTTTCACTGGCAGAGGCACTGCAGGCAGGTCCTTCACTATTTGTCAAGCCCCAGTCCAAGGCTTGACATTCCTGGGGTAGAGACAGTGGGCAATGCAGTCAGCGTCAACTCACACGGGCTCAATGGTAATGGGGATGACAGCAAGAGCAGCTGATGGCAGGGCACAGCGAATGACGACAGGCAATCCCAACGAGGCAGATGACATCACGCCAGCCCGAAGCAAGTCAGTGAAGCCGAACTGGGCAGGCCATTTGAAATTGAAGCCAAACGTCCTCTGAACAACTGAGAGTGGGAGGGTTTTGGGATCTCCGGATGGTGGCTAGCTTAAGGGGTGGATCAGATAGATAAAAAGGCATTGGAAGGCAGAAGCTCCCAGTACTGGTTTTCTCTCAGCCCGTCTGGGCTCAGATCAACTGAGACTGTTTCCAGGGTGGCCCTGTGAGCCAGATCTAAACACCCTGTGGGCTGGATCTGGCCCCTGGGCCTTGAGTTTGACACCCCTGCACTATATTAACCTTTAGTTGAAATGAAGAAAGTGTATGGATAATTGATGTGGCAATACCAGTGGATAATAAAATAGGAATTGGAGAAGATCACAGAGTATCAATATCTGAAAAATCAAAGTTGAAAGTTGACATAAACCGGCAGTGTTGGTCCCAGGTGTTATTGGTACGCTTGGTGCCATACCAAAAAAACTTGGATGTTACTTAAAAAATTGTACATTGACAAAATTTCCACCAGTCGATTGCAAAAGACCACACTGACTGGATCAACAAACGTACTACACCAATACATTACAATATCCTAGTTTCTTGGGAAGAACTCAATATGTACATCTCCACTCCAGGCCACCCCAACTATGCCCTTGAAGTGATGTCCCAGTGCCTGGAGGCCGTGTGGACTGGATGGGTAGAAACAAACTCCAACTCAACCCTTCCAAGACCGAGTGACTGTGGCTTCCGGCGTCCCGATATAGCCAGCTGATGCCATTGTTGGTTATTGGGGGTGAATCACTGGCCCCCACGGAGAGGGGTCGCAACCTGGGCATCCTCCTGGATGCACGGCTGTCTTTAGAAGAGCATATGACGGCCGTGGCCAGGGGGGCTTTTTATCAGGTTCGCCTGATATACCAGTTGCATCCCTTTCTAGATCGGGACTCCCTACGCACGGTCACTCAGGCACTCGTGGCCTCCCGCCTGGACTACTGCAATGCTCTCTACATGGGGCTCCCCCTGGGGTGCACCTGGAGGCTCCAGCTGGTCCAGAACGCGGCCACGCAGGGGATTATGATAGCGATGGAGCGCTCCCATGTGACACCTCTCCTGTGCGAGCTGCACTGGCTCCCGGTGGTCTTCCGGGTGCGCTTCAAAGTGTTGGTGACCACCTTTAAAGCGCTCCATGGCTTAGGGCTGGGGTATTTATGAGACCGCCTTCTGCCACCAATAGCCTCCCACTGGCCAGTATGCTCACACAGAGAGGGCCTCTTCAGGGTGCCGTCCTCCAGACAATGTCAGCTGACGACCCCCAGGGGGAGACCCTTCTCTGTGGCGGCGCCCACCTTCTGGAACAACCTCCCCCCAGAGATACATACAATACCAGACTCCGGACTTTTCGTTGGGCCCTGAAAACTTATTTATTTCACCTAGCCGGGCTGGCTTGATCCCACTGTTTTTGGTTAAATTTAATTGATTTTAATTGGGTTGTTTTAAATTGCGGCCAAAATATTTAATTATTTTAAAACTGTTTTTAAATTTTTGTATGTTCTGTTTTATTCTGGCTGTTCACCGCCCTGAGTCCTGCTGGAGAAGGGCGGTATACAAATTAAAACAAATAAATAAATAAATAAAATGTATAAAGCCAACCACAATTAAAGAACTAGCAGCTGTGATTTTTGAGTACATCATCATCATCATCATCATCATCATCATCATCATCATCATCATCATCATCATAATACCATTAGCAGGAATCAAGAAAGCAATGCAACTGAAAAAGAAGAGGCCAAACTAGGTCATCCTTCATTGCCTAACATGGCTAGGCAAGGCATAATGTGTATTATCAGAACCTAGTTATCTAGCAAATTTTGCAGCTTTGTAAACATTGGGATTCCATTTTTACTAATTTAATTGTATAAGTATACTGCACAAGGGATATGCCTCAGATTTGACTAATATGCAGAAGTTCCCCCTCTTGGAAAGATGTGGTAGCTTTCTGAGGTAAAGTTGGACTCTCCCACATCCCAACCCAAAAGCTTTTCATGAAGTCTGCCTCTTGGCAGCAGTAGCTACAGTGCTGGAAGAGGCTGGAGAAAGTCTTTGTCCTATACTTATATGAGAAGATGCCATTTATATCAATGAGGACACTTCACATCACTCTGACAGCCTCCTCCAGAAGTTCTAGGAGCTGAAATAGGTTTCGGTACATATGATATGAAACAATATGACAACTTCACTTTGTTCTTTAGAAGCTAGAAGAGCTTGTAAAGACGCTTTAGAAGAGACCCCATTGCTTCACAAACAACTTTGAAGTATTGCTTTGCTTAAAGCATCACCCAAATAAAGCACTCCTTTGAAGTTTTGGTCAGCCCTATTTGCTACATTTTGAAATTCCTGAGAAACTCTAGGAAGTGGTGAATATACCGAGGTGCACGGTACTGAGATATTTTGGGTGGGCCATATACAGCTTTTACCATTCTGACCCATTCCAACTGTCCTTCTGATAGTTACAGAGACAGAAACTGGGAAATGAGGGATGGGTGGGAAGGAAAGGATATAAGGTGAAACAGCTGTCAGATTTGACTTATTTAATTCACACATTCAGGACCAATCCTATCCCATTTTCTACAAGTGATTACTATTTAATGTAGATCTGCCTAGGCAGTCAAGGCTACAGTCTGAAAGCATGGACTTCTGATAGCATGTTCTTCTACAAGCCTTACTTTGATTTACTCTTCAATAATAAAAAAAGGGAAGAAATGACTGTGTGTGTGTGTGCATGTGTGCGCGTGTGTGCACGGATTTGCTCTGCTGGAAATGATATTAGGATTTATTTTCTAAGCTCAGCTTTTGCTCAGCTAAAAATAGATGCGGTATCCAATGTGTACATTCACACCATCCACAGCCACGTTTTACAGAAGAAAATCAGCACCTCCAACAGCACCTTTTAACAGAAAAAACATCTATACCAAGTTAGTAGGTGGATTACTTCTGTTCTCAGTATGTGCTTCAGATACTGAGTCCTGTACCCGTTCACAGAGAATGCTGCCATTTTTAGAGAAGCTATTCTACTTTTGGACAACATGAGAGAACCGGGGTCATGATTTTTGCAGCATTGAAATATTTTGAAAGTAAAATGAACTTTTGGATAGGGTCTGACAACTACCACAGAGAAATAGGTGATGTTTCAGATTAAAATAATGGTCTGTGAAAAGAATGGAAAAGAAAGACAATAGGAGATGCATCCTATCATATTTGATTTCACATGGTTGTAGTAAACCGCCTCTAACCATTGACTAAGCAACTGAAATGCCATAGAATGTTTAGGAAGATTTTAACTGCTCAGGAATGAAAAGGAAGTGAAGTAAATGGCTGTTTCTAAAGCCTGGAACAGGATAAAGAGGGATAAGACTAGCACAATCTAGACAACTCTTTTTGGTATGTGTGTATGAATGTATGAGAGGGGAAAAGAGAGGTTCTAAAAGGAATGAAAAAGGTATTTGAATGTGATGTGAAAACAGTAAGGGCAGGAATGAACAAAAAAGAGAAAGATTGGGGATGAAGCTAAAGAAGATACTCTGTGCAAATCACGTCTCAATTTTTCCAAGGGTTTTTGTTTCCTGAATTCTGAACACTGTGATTTTAGTAGTGCAGTTACATGTACTGTTGCATCATCATTGCCAAGATTATACTTAAAAATCAAAATATGCATTTGAAATTATAAGAAATGTAAATGCTAAGGTACAGAGTTTGGAAGAAGATATGTTGCCAGATACCATGAAAATAGACCACCTCATTTGCTTAATGGCATGGATGAGCAAGCTATGCCAGTGGCTGTATATGGCTCTCCTTCACAAATGCTACTATCCTCAGAGATTTGGGGCTGCCTGGATCAGCTGATCAGCATGGTCATCTGACTGTTGGCAAATAGATAACAGGTTTTCTGCTGGCCCCACAACAAACAATTTTGTCTCCATAAGCCTGTGATCAATGATGAGATGGGTGAAAAGGACTACAATGCTTATTTTATTTATTTTATTTATTAGATTTTCAATCCCTCTTTATTACTTTATAACAGTGGTGGAATTCAATTTTTTTTACTACCGGTTCTGTGGGCATGGCTTGGTGGGCTTGGTGTGGCTTGGTAGGCATGGCTTGGGGATGTGGCAGGGAAGGATACTGCAAAATCTCCATTCCTACCCCCCTCCAGGGGAAGAATAGTGCAAAATCCCCATTCCCTCCCCACTCCTGGGGGAAGGATATTACAAAATCCCCATTCCCACCCCACTCTGGGGCCAGCCAGAGATGGCATTTGCCGGTTCTCTGAACTACTCAAAATTTCTACTACCAGTTCTCCAGAACCTGTCAGAACCTGCTGAATAGCACCACTGCTTTATAAGAACTATATTATTAGAATTATATTCTAATTATACTATATAGTTATACTATTGTAAGCCTCCCAGAATCATTTGGGAGGCTCAGGGCCAGGCTAGCTTCGAGATCGCCTTCTACCACATAGCTCCCAGCGACCGGTAAGTTCCCACAGAGTTGGTTTCCTCTGGGTCCCATCAGCTAAACAATGCTGGCTCGCGGGCCCGCAGGGGAGGGCCTTCTCTGTGGCTGCCCCAGCTCTCTGGAACCAGTTACCTCCTGAGATCCAGACTACCCCCCACCCTATTGGCCTTACGGAAAGCGGTGAAGACCTGGCTTTTCTGGGAGGCCTGGGGCTGTTGATCTCATTGTTCAATCTTGCGAGATCCGGCCATGGATGGTGTGCGTGTGTTTTTAATGTTTTTAAAATGCTTTTATAATGCTTTTTTAAAAAAAGAAATTATGTTCATTGTTTGTATTATTTTTGTTGTAAGCCGCCCAGAGTCCCTTGGGAGTTGGGCAGCATAGAAATATGATTAATTAAATTAAATTAAATTAAATTTGGCTGAGAGGGGCGGCTATAAAAATTGAATAAATAAGTAAGTAACTCAAGGTTGCAAACATTCATAATGCTCCTTTCTCCTCCCACTTTCTCCACAAGAACACTGTGAAATAGCTTGGGCTATGTAGCGCAAAGTCACCCAACCAGCTTTCATGCCTAAAATGAGACTAGAACTCACAGTCTCCTTGTTTCTCAGCAGCATCTTAACTTCTACACCAAGCTGGCCTTCTTGTTTCTTATGCTAATTCTAATGATCTGCAGAGGCTTGTTGGGAAGATATATTGGAATGGATGAATGGGCATGAAAATGAGGGTGTGCACAACTGACTGCGTGCAATCCTTAGTGCAAAGTTATGTGATATTATAGATGTAATACAGTTGTCGCTAGACAATAATAGAAAGCTAACAGGTTATGGAAAGTACCGTGGAAATACTTGTTGATATTATTGTTTTTTAGTATGAAAAAAAGAAAATACTTTTCAGATGCAATTTTTCAGGTTTTCAGATTCAATCGCTCATGAATCTGGAATGCCATCATGATATGCCTTGGCTTGTGGGGATTCTATAATTTCCACAATTCCCACAGTGAGAAAAGCTCTGACATAACATTGACTAGCTATGTTCTGCAGCTAGTCAGTGGCCTTATTATCTTAATATTTCTAATGTCACCGGTCGAATAATATACTGGATTAGGACGCAACCATCTCTGAAATGGAAGTCCATTGGATGATTTGGGGTAGTGGCTCTTACTTAGCCCAAGCTATCTTACAGAGTTATTGTGGGTTAACAGTGAGGGGTGCTCCATATCAAAGATAGAATTCATAGCATAAATTTCAAGGAAAGGTGGGGTATAAAACTAATGATTATGGTGATAAATAAATCTAAATAATAATAATACATTTACTTATCCCAGGTCTTTGGGAAGACCTCAATAGACAAAAATACCAATTCACAATAGACAAAAATACTAATTCAGGCTAAACATCTAGCTGATTTCATGAACAACCATAATAACGATACATTCTAGGATTCACACTGAATTTGTCTGAGACTAGATAGACTAGTCTATCAAAACAGATAGACAAGATAGACTAGATAGTTCAAAACAAGCTTGTGTAGTATGTGGACTATTGATCAAGAACTCAGAAATTCATTGTTTGTATATCTATTCAGTCAGCTTAGAAAACTTTAAGTCTATCTTATCTGTCTTGTGGGACAGTCATACCATGGGAATAGGAAAAAAAATCACCTACACATCATTATCAAGCAAAATTTTGGAGGCTTGGGCTGTGTTTAACTGTATTAAGTCCATATTTTGTCTTTCTGCTTGAAATGGCACAAAACCACATTGTTAGCAATGCTTCTTAAATCACAAAACAGGGGGACACATAAAGTGTTAAGGGTACAGTTCCCCTAAACCCATCCAATTCCATGAGGTGAAATTCAGGATTCTTTTAAAAATTAATAAAATGAATAAGCAGTTAATGATTACAAGGCAGTTTGTAGCATCAAAGAAGCACACCCTTCTCAGAATGATATTCCAAAAAGTATATTGAATATGTTACTGACACAATGCGTCATTCCCTGCAGGGCAATGGGATTCATCTTCCCTTCTCCCTCCCTCCTCCTCTCCCCTCCTCCCTCTCTCCTTCCCTCCCTCTCCCTCTCTCTCTCTCTTTGTCCTGCAAATCAATTCCCTCTAGCATAGAAGAAAACTTGGCTGGCTGAAAGAGAATTTATGCAAAATTCACACAGCATCAATTGCAGTGAAAATGTGGGCACAGTGCACCATTGTTCTTTAAAATGGGAATTTCAGCTATTTGATGCCACAGTTCCTTGTTGAGATGCCAACACGAATAGATGCCTATCCCTCTCTTTTTATTTTGTGCAATTGACTAAGGTTTAAATGTCAAAATAATTCTGCGCTCAAAAGTTACAAACAATTTAATGTTCTTTCCCTTCAGAGTGAGGATGTTTGTATTCAGCAGAATAGCTCACAAGCAGAGTATTATTGGAAACATGAAATTGATATCTTTTCCTTGTTTATATTCCCTGGGAGGAATATAAGAATATAAAGACAGAGTTTTTCTGATCATAGAGTAGCCACCATTCATTTCACCAGAAGCTCCTGGGTGCTAGGGTCTGATAGGTACTCCACTCAACCATTTTGTTGTGTAAAGGAGTCCTTTGATCTGAGGCAGGAAGAAAAAGGAGCCGGGTTGATATATCTTGGGAAGAGGAAGAGAGCAGCAGAATCATCATGGTAGGAACAGGTAGGGAGAGGCATGATGAAGCAAAAGATAAGCCATTCTTGGGGAAAATGGCTTTGGTATGGAATACCAGTGGAGTATTCCAACCTCTTATACTCTATACTCAGGCCTGGTTATTAGAGCTTCGGTATGCCTGGATTTTGTGTGTTGCTATTGAATGCCAAATTGGTCTATATAAAGGCTTGCCTCATCCATGATGTAATAGTGGATGAGAGGGCCAACCCAGCCCTGGTTAGGTGCAATATGAGTGTGTGTTTGTGTGTTCCCTCTCTGAATTGGGCTTGCTGGCTTTTAGGTGTGGCATCAGACAAGATTCCAGGGTAGGGGGGAGTATGGATAAATATGCCCTTTGTAACATTATTCCACCCAAGGTAAGATTAACCCAATTGTATTGGCATTTAGCAAATCTTTGAAAACATGGTTCTTTCAGCAGGCTTGGGGATCCCAGTGAAAATGGGGAATTTGCTAGATGATTATAGTGTGTGTAGAATTCTGGTCCATTCTCCTGCAGTTTTATTTATGAGTGTTTGATTAATTGTTTTATTTTAACTGCTTGTTTTATTGTATGCTGCACAGATTGCTGTTTGTGTAAATGGTGTACAAAATTGAACAAAATTGGCAATCTTATGAATGACCACAGAAATGGCCCCATGCATATCTTCCCCTCAATCCTGGCCTCCTGGGTTTCCACGGCCCTTGGGACTGGGGAGAGAGAGAGAGGGAGAGGGAGAGGGGGAGAGGGAGAGAGAGGGAGGGAGGGAGAGAGAGAAGATGGATGGGTGGCCACTTAAATCATTTAAAAATTAAAAAAAAATTCAGATCTGATGTTAAACCATAGTGCTCTTGATATCAGTCCACATTTTCATTCATTTGGGACAGTACCATTCACATGATGGCTTGCTAATGAATCAATATCTGCATGAGATCTCATAAGAGATTTCAGCACCTTTATGAGTACATGTGATTGCAGTACAATTGAGTTATCACTTAAGAATGGCCAGGTACCATTGTGGATAGTTTGGTATAGAATACACCAAACATAATGGAGAAAGTGTAGTATAGTAGATATTTTGAACAGAAGATATTCCTTTTGGAATAAGGAAGCCAAAAATGTCAACAGTGGGACACCAGCATTTCTGTCCTGAATAGTTGTTATGGTTTATTGAGCAGGCAGGCACATGAGGAAAAAATATTGTTAAAATACAATATTTCAGCTTAATATTGCTTTAAATTGATAATGTTACTGAAGTTTGGGGGATCTAAAGAAGGCAAGCAATCATAATAAAAAAGTGACTTTAATCAAGTCAACTGGGGGCCTTGCTGAATTTTGAGTCCATCTTTTGTATAATCTTTTTTTTATTTTAAACACTTTCGTAATGGTTTTTGAATGCAGTTGCATTTTTACTATTTTTGTGTTTTGTTCTTTTATCTTGATAAAAACAAAAATAAATGTATAAATGGTGATTTAGCACTCTGCACCTTTTCCAAACATTTATTGTCTCCCTGTCAATCTGAGAACACAAAATGTTTCTTTACATGCCAGTAAACTTGTAAAAAGTCTCAATTTTGTACTTTTCTTGCAAACTACCTCACAATGATGTAGCTACTATCACTCTTTAATATCCAGTTCCCCTACTGTGCTTTGTCAGTCAGTAGCAGCATCCAAGCCTTCCTGTAAAAATAATTCACACTTTTCCTGAACACTGTTGCTTTAATTACCACTGGCCTCTACAGTTGCTACAGATGGGCCTAGCAGGGCCAGGAAGAGGTCAGCACCACATTCACTGCAGAAAGACACCATAGTATTGCCTTTTGCTTTGCCCTCCTTACATTTTTATTAACAAACTATCTTTGAAAAGTTTTCACATCTGAAATCCAGCCTTATCTTGGAGCTTTCTTTATCAAAAGAGACCCAAAGATACCAATCAGAGAAGTGGAGAGGTAGATCACAAACAATACCAACAGACCTGATCAGCAGCGTTGAGTGAAACAAAGATACACAGATCTTTCAGCATTGCCAACAAAGACCAGATGTATAATATATGCCCGTGATGGCGAAGCTATGGCACGCGTGCCACAGGTGGCACACATAGCCATATCGGTGGGCACGCAAGCTCAGCTCTGGCGCGCCAGTTGATTTTCGGGCCTTCTGGGCCTACCGGAAGTAAGGAAACAGGCTGTTTCCTGCCTCTGGAGGGCCTCGGGGGGGCAAAGGCCCGTTTTTGCTCTCCCCAGCCTCCAGAGCCTTTCTAGGAGCTTGGGGAGGGCGAAAACGGCTTTCCCTCCCAGAGGCCCTCCGGAGGCCAAAAATGGCCCATTTGCCTACTTCCAGTCTCCAGAGGGCCTCCGGTGTGTGTGTGTGTGTGTGTGTGTGTGTGTGTGTGAGAGGAAGGCCATTTTTGCCTTCCCCAAGCTTCTAGAAAGGCTCTGGAGCCTGGGGAGAGAGAAAAATGGGCCTAATGGGTCCATCATGCCATCACATGCCAGGAGCGGGAGGGAGAGGGGGGGTCATGCGCACATGTGCAGGGGTGGGGCACATAGAATTATGGGTGTGGGTACGCATGCACATGACTCACCAACTCGTCCCCCCACTCCTGGTACGTGATGGCAAAAAGGTTAGCCATCACTGATATATGCTTATAAAATTAGAAGACAAAATAAACAATCTAGTAACTTCTCAGGCTTTAAAGAGTCTGTTTAGCCTTTTGTAAAAAGAATAAAAATAAATAAAACTTTGTCTCACAACATCATCTTATTAGCAAAGGTGGGTCACATGACAAAACAGAATTTAGAATTAAATTTCCACCAAGAAGATAAAAGAGTAGCAATTCTATAGCTATATTATTCATTTCTCACCAACCTTCCACCATCTCATTGATCTGGTAGGTTGCAAAAACCTGGTTGTTCTGATAGAGCAACTACAAAAGGAGACTCCAAGAAGAGATATCTACATTTCCATTTCATGCTGTATGTTTGAGAAGATGATACAGCTGTGCAAAATTGTCTTCTTCTGAATTAGCCTAATTCAGGGGTTTGGGCTTAAAGGCATATTTGGAATTTATAAATCTGTTTGGAGAGTGCTGCTTGGAAAAGGGGGAACTTCAAGAATTGCTGTGAGTGCTTGCCACTAGGTATGTTTTCTTGAGCTGGCAAGGTTTGTTCTTGCTAGCTTTTTCTTAGCTTTCGGTCAAGGACTGCCATGTCTGTATCCATCTGGGAAGGCTGCTATTATACCTGCCATCCTCTTCAACTGGCCCAAAGCTCTCATTAGATCCCATGTTTAGGATGACATTTTCCCCATTTATACTACTTCACTCTAAAGTACAAGACTTTCTCCTTCTGTCCTGGCCACTTTTTACAGAGGCACGACTGAAAGCGTTTTAACAAACTGCATCACTGTTTGGTTTGGTGACTGCAGTGTGTCAGAAAGAAAGTCCATTCAGAGAGTGGTAAGGACAACCGAGAAGATTATAGGAAGCTCGCTTCCTGTTATTCAGGATAATGCTTATAAGCGCTATGTACCTAGAGCTCAAAGCATTGTTAGAGACCCCACACACCCACTTCACAGTCTGGTTCTGTTGCTCCCCTCTGGGAGGAGGTTTCAAAGTATTTCTAGCAGGACTACCAGATTCTGTAACAGCTTTGTTCCCTATGCCATCCATCTGGTAAACTCGCAAGATTTATTTGTCTCGCCATGTACATGTATACATCTGAACTAGACTGTGTTGTTTCTCCGGGTCAAATAATATATGTGAGTATATGCATAATTTTGTATTTATTTATTTATTTTGTCATGTTTATGTAGTGTATATTGGAGGTGGTGACCTTTGAGAACTGTATGCAATGAAATTTCATTTTAATGTATGCCGATTACTGTACATTCAAAGTGACAATAAAGTTATTCTAAGTCTAAGTCTAAGATATCAGTGGAAGGTGAAGCTGGCATCCATGTGGATGCCATTGAATAAATCTAGGGTATCATGTTGGGCATTATAAATAAAGCTCATGGCTGTCTACTCTGGCTGGCAGTGGTTATCTTTGGCTTCAAGCAATTAGAAATGTGACAAACCGATTTGTGCTGGCTTAGCATAGGAGTAGCTGGGAGCAGTGAAGCTGTGTACTTCACATCTCACTTTAGCACAAGTTCCTAAATAATCCTGCAGTTCTGTGAATGAGACGCATTGAAAACTGCCATGATAATGGCAGCTTGGTCTGGTGGCTAAAATGAAGGACAAGGATTAGGGAGACATGAGTTCTAATTCTTCCTTAGGCACAGAACGCAATTGGGTGACATTGGACCATTCACTCTCTCTCTCTCAGGGCTAGGAAGAAGGCAACAGCAAATTTCTGCCTTTAAAGAAAAAAAAAATAGAAATTGAAGTCAAGAAGGCCTTTCATCTGATTGTAGAGAAACAAACTAATGTGAAAGCATTAGGATGTCTGCATTAGGAGCCGTGGTGACGCAGTGGTTAGAATGCAGTATTGCAGGCTAATTTTCTGGGAGGAGTTTGATCCTGTGACTCCCGAGGATGTGGACAGGGTCCTGGGTAAGACTAGTGCCGCCACGTGTTTATTGGACCCGTGTCCCTCCTGGTTGGTGCTGGCCTCCCGGGAGGTTACACGAGGCTGGCTCCAGGGGATCATAAGTGCTTCTTTGAGTGAGGGTGCCTTTCCTGCCGCCTTGAAAGAGGCGGTAGTGAGGCCCCTCCTCAAGAAGCCTTCCCTGGACCCGGCTGAATTAGCCAACTATTGTCCAGTCTCCAACCTTCGTTTTGTGGCGAAGGTTGTTGAGAGCGTGGTGGCACGACAACTTCCCCGGCACCTGGATGAAGCTATCTATCTGGACCCGTACCAGTCGGGCTTCAGGCAGGGGTACAGCACAGAAACGGCATTGGTCGCGTTGGTGGATGATCTCTGGAGGGCTCGGGACAGGGGTTGCTCCTCTGTCCTAGTCCTATTAGACCTCTCAGCGGCTTTTGATACCATCGACCATGGTATCATGCTGCAGCGGTTGGGGGGGTTAGGAATAGGGGGCACCGTTTTGCGGTGGTTCTCCTCCTTCCTCTCCGACCACTCGCAGTTTGTGTTGGCAGGAGGACAGAGGTCGACCTCGAGGCATCTCGCATGGGGAGTGCCACAAGGGTCGGTCCTCTCGCCTCTCCTGTTCAACATTTATGTGAAGCCGCTGGGTGAGATCATCCGTGGTTTTGGGGTGAAGTGTCATCTGTACGCTGACGATATGCAGCTGTACATCTCCACTCCAGACCACCCCAACGATGCCCTTGATGTGATGTCCCGCTGCCTGGAGGCCGTGCGGGCCTGGATGGGGAGGAACAGGCTCAGACTCAACCCCTCCAAGACCGAGTGGCTGTGGCTTCCGGCGCCCCGATATAGTCAGCAGGTGCCATCGCTGACTATTGGGGGTGAATCTTTGCCCCCCACAGAGAGGGCTCGCAATCTGGGTGTCCTCCTGGACGCACGGCTGTCTTTAGAAGAGCACATGACAGCCGTGGCCAGGGGGGCCTTTTATCAGGTTTGCCTGATTCGCCAGTTGCAGCCCTTTCTGGATCGGGACGCCTTGCGCACGGTCACTCATGCCCTTGTCACCTCCCGGTTGGACTACTGTAATGCTCTCTACATGGGGCTCCCCTTGAAGAGCATTCGGAGGCTCCAACTGGTCCAGAATGCGGCCGCGCGGGTGGTTATGGGTGCAACTCGTTGCGCCCACGTGACACCCCTCCTGCGTGAGCTGCATTGGCTCCCAGTGGTCTTCCGGGTGCGATTCAAGGTGTTGGTTACCACCTTTAAAGCGCTCCATGGCATAGGACCCGGGTACCTTCGAGACCGACTTCTGCCACCAATAGCCTCCCACCGACCAGTCCGCTCCCACAGAGAGGGTCTCCTCAGGGTGCCATCGGCCAAGTTATGTCGGCTGGTGACACCCAGGGCGAGGGCCTTCTCTGTGGGAGCCCCAGCCCTGTGGAATGAACTGCCCCCGGAAATACATAAGATCTCCGACCTCCGGGTGTTTCGCTGCGCTCTGAAGACCCTGTTGTTCCGCCAGGCCGGGCTATGAACATAACGTTTTAAATTGGGGTATTTTTAAATTCCTGGGATTTTAATTGGAGCCTAATTATTTAATGATTTTAAATTTTAACTGTTGTTTTTGTTTTTGTGTTTTTAAATAGGCTGTACACCGCCCTGAGTCCTTCGGGAGAAGGGCGGTATAGAAATAGAAATAATAAATAAATAAATAAATAAATAATTCTGCTGACTGCCAATTGCCAGCAGTTCAACAATTCAAATCTCACTGGCTCAAGGTTGACTCAGCCTTCCATCCTTCCAAGGTCAGTAAAATGAGGACTCAGATTGTTGAATATGCTGACTCTGTAAACTGCTTAGAAAGGACTGTAAAGCACTGTGAAGGGGTATATAAGTCTAAATCTAAGTGCTATATATTTGGCAGGGAAGTGGGAACAACACAGGAAACTTTATTGACACTAAAAAATCTGGTAGGTTCAGAGGTCTGAGATTATTTGTTTAACAGTCCTTGCCAAAATCACAACAAATATACAAAGCTGTACTGAATATTCTCCAAATATAAGAGTACCATAAAAGCTGACATTTTTTCTGCAGGTCTCTAGTGGAACAGTGCTGTCAGTATCATTGCAGAGGAAAATTCCAAGGAATTTTGGAAAGAAAATGGCAGTAACCAACTGGTACCCACCAAGAGGAACTCCAGGTGGTCAGAGAAAAGTGAATATTCCAACTTTGAAAAATTTCCAGAAAGACATGTTCACTTTACCTCCTATAAATGGATTGGCAAAATAAGATAGAGCACCACAACTCAGTGCTCACAGATGCTCTTATCTCAGTGGTTTAATTCTTGTTTCTTCTATCTCTGCCAGACGAAAATGTAGAAATTCATCACAAAGAAAATACATTATTTTTTACAATACATACACTAAATTAAAAGAGAGAGAGAGAAAGAGAAAGAAGCAATTCCTTCTGGGTATGGTTCTTCAACCCCCAGTGCATGTTCATTGGCAATTCTTCTTATATAGAAAACTGACCAAAAGGAGGGGTGGAACTGAATTACAAAATGAGTGTGAGCTGATAGCAATCACATCATGTACAATCACATAATGGACGGTATCCCAGTTTTTAAAAGGCACAAAGTATCCTCATTAATATGATGAGTGCAGCAGTCAAATCAGCACTGTGATTTTATCAGGGGCTTCTAACTGTACATGAATTAGAATATAAAAATGCTCACAGAATTTTTAATAGGGAATGTTTTAACATTCCCTAAATGCATTTCTTACTGTCATTTGGATCATATTAAAGTGAAATTCTACATAACGAGGCCATTGAGAATAGGGCAAGCCCTAAATTATACTCTTCCTTGTCTTTCAGCTGACATGGTCTAGCATATGGGGATGGCTTGGACAAAACCACTTTTCCTCCAGAAAATTCACACAGATCCTGATGGTGCTACCAAAAGGTTATTAGGGCTTGCGGGGGAAAAAAAAAAGGTTCATAACTGATTTTGAGAAGGCTCTTCTGCTAAAAAGAATGGACATTAACAGAAAATGTCCTATTCTTTTTTCCTTTGCTGCTGGAAATTATCTAGCAATGAAACAATTGCCATAATCTCTAATTTGTCAAAATGAATTGAATTAAATTCTGGTAGTTTGAAAACCCTACTGTAATTCCCAGTTATTTACAATACCATAGAATTCTGCACTGTATTGTAACCTAGTTGGGTTCTAACTTGTAATTGGAAACAAAATAAAAAAAATACATTTTTGGGCAATTAATAGGGGTATAGTAGGTTATAGAGAGAAAGCTGTAAACTGTGAGTCTAACCAAACAGCATTTCAAAAGGGGTTGTGATTAATGTATTAATCTTTTGTATTCCAAGATATTAAAAATGTATGCCTTTCCGAAGATGCCTCACTATATTTTAAGAAAGCAATTGGTTACCTTTGTATTTATATCAGTGGTGGGTTGACCCTGGTTCAGACTGGTTCTATAGAACCGGTAGTAAAACCATCAGGAGGCTCCACCCACTGACCCCAACGTCATCAGAATGCTTCTGCACATGCTTCTCTCTTTGCGTGCGTGGCCCCATTGCAAACCGGTAGTAAAGGTAGGTAGAACCCATCCCTGATTTATACATACATGTTCATCACAATCCTTTCCAGAGTACCAGAATGATGAAAAAGACAAAGGAATTAACAATATGAATTAAGAAAAAGAAAAAGAAACATGACTAAAATCAGTTTACTCCACTATTTACTCCACATCTCTCTATTTTTTTGTTTTTGCAAATCATCTAGCATGTCTGTACACAACTTCATTATCTTTTGTTCTTTACATTTCTCACTTCTGTTTTCTTGAGGATTTCATTGACTCCATTGAATGAAAAGTTTCTTCTCCCCCCTTCCTCTGGTTCTACTCAATCATCCTTCATATATTTGTTTTTCAATTCAGTTCTCATTCATTTTCTTTGTGTGATCAAACCATCTCCTCAATACTTCTTTCATACTGATCACTGACTCTTATATGCAATCTACATTCTTTTAGCACCCATTCATTTTTCATCCTTTCTCATCTTCTTTTACTACAAACATATTTTAAGTGTGCCATTCCCACTGCATTCAACTTTCCTTTATATTTCTGTTTGTATACACTTATTTCCATAATGCAGAAACACTTTCTTATATACAGTCATTTTGCTTGTTTCAGCAGAAATTTCTTTCTCACAACAGAGCACATACTACACACTATCGTTCTACTAGTAAAATTTACCAACCATTTCTCCATCTTCAGGGAACCAAGTACAGGAATTCATTTACTTTCTTTAGGGTTTTTATTTAATTTGATTGGTTACATTTATTTATTTATTTATTATTTATTTATTTATTTATTTATTTATTCTCACTTAGTGACTCTGGGTGGCTTATAACATCATAATAAAACGATATAAATACATGAATAAATGCATAGTTTAAAAACAGAATTAAAAACAGGCTGAAAGGTCTATGATTCTCAGTCATCCAGGTCATGGTTGTCCCAAAGATGCTTTTTCAAGAGGCAACTGGACTTTCTGGTTTTTCTTTGAAGACATTTTATTTCTCATCCAAGAAACTTCTTCAGCTCCCATCCATATCTTCCACCAACTTATGCCACTAATTTGTTAACCCAATATTATCTCTTATGAATGACAGTTGCATTCTTCTATTCTGAGCAGAAGCTGGTTTTTTCCAGTCCTGGTAACTAAGATTCTGTAACTGGAGATGCCTAGAACTTTTTGCATGTTCTGTACCACTGAATTGTCATGGGATCTATTACAAAAGCTTTCTTTATCAGTATCATTCTCAGCAATTTTGTATTGATCCAATTCCCTTGTCTGTAATGAGGTGTGAACCCTATCTTTTTCTTTCTCTATAAAGTGGCAATGAACTTCATCTCAAGCAAATGTGGGAAGTAAGTTTGAATTTTTATGATCAGGTAAAACATTTTAAAAAATTGCAGGAAACAATAGAAAGTGCCACAAAATGAGTCCTTTCATAAGGCGTTTCCATGTAGCCCCACTTTCAGGAAAGAAAGAAAGAAAGAAAGAAAGAAAGAAAGAAAGAAAGAAAGAAAGAAAGAAAGAAAGAAAGAAAGAAAGAAATGTCAAATCAAAATCAAGTTTATTACAGTCAAACAATGAAACAGAGGATAGAATTCCCTCCATCTCAATTAGAAATGGTTTTGAATTTTTGTTTTACATTTCTTGTATCCTATATTCCTTAGCAAGCTGCTTTTCAGATTTGGGGGTTTCTTTCTCTTTTCCCAAATTATTTTGCTAACTATCTATCTAGTAATGTGCTTGAAATTCAACAGCAATAGTATGTCCAGAGACTGGCAGCCATATTTAATTTCCAGTTCTTGGACTTTCATGGTAAAACTTTCTTGGATGGTTTTAGTGCTTGTTCCTGGACATTGAGTATATTACTGAAATATTTCTAGTACCTTATTTAGACTGCTGGTAGAACTAGTTTCTGGAGTACTGCTGGTACCATTTTATGGGTGTTAATAGGGGTTCTAGAAACAAGAACCTACTCAAGAGGGCAGTACCTCATTAGCATTGTCTGTATCTGTCTTTTGCTCAATCTACTCCATTGCGATGAACGGCATATTAATTTAATAAATAAATAAATTCAGATGATTTGAAGACTAATACAATTAAAACCAAAGGCTTTTCTTTTGGGTCTAATGGGTAGGCAGCTAGAAAAAAAAACATGGGAGCATATACATATACATATACATATACATATACATATACATATACACACAGAGAGAGAGAAAGAGAGAGAGAGGGAGGGAGGGAGGGAGGGAGGGAGAGAGAGAGAGAGAGAGAGAGAGAGAGAGAGAGAGAGAGAGAGAGAGAGAGAGAGAGAGAGAGAGGTTATTATATGCTTAAAAGTGGGAAGGTTCAACACTACCCACAACAATGGAATGGTTGTTGAAGATGTTGAGATTTGCAGAGATGGCTAGGCTGGCTTCCTTGATTATAGAAAAGGCAACTTCTACATTTATTTATAAGGGACTGGTACCCCCTTATAGACTTTTTTTGCATGAAACAGAAGAAAATGCACGTATGATTTGTGGTTTGGGGAAAAGAAAACTAGCTAATAGAGAAAAGTGAGTTCTTTTTGATAACCATGGAGTATGAGATAACTTTGTAATTATACTTGTATTTGCTGCAAAGGAAATTGGGAGTTCCTTCTTTCTATATCTTTTTAACTGTTCTTTTTGGACCTTTAACTCTTTTTCTCCTTTAACTTTCTTTCTTTATTCTGTATGAGTTTTGGTTAATTTTGTACCCTCTTTGAACACACACACTCACATATACAACACACACATATAGGGAATGAGCATGGAAAGTGACTCCGAATATGCCCGTCTTGATTTTGTTTGGGAGAAGATGAAGTAGAGAGAAATGGCTTTCAAAGATCCTAATCTACCCTATAGCAATAAGAGTGTTCCTTAAAAAAAGAAATATAAATATATTCTGACATTAAAATGACCTTTCTGATGAAAATCTTATTCTGCTGACATGTACCAAAAGGTCAGAGGGAGCTTTGAATAGTGATAAATGAAGTTTATCTTATTTAAATTCAAACCCAAAATGAACTTGGTGCAATCTTTTGGATTAAACCGGCAACATTCAAATCTCTGCAAATCCATTGTGCACTGGTCATTGGTTTTATTAATCAATTTTGCTAAGCAGGGAGAACTCTTCTCAGTACTGTTCATCACATTGCACTTTTGTTCTTTAGTGCCTGTTTGGCCCTTTTGTAAGTTTCTCCTTCATTTTAGCATTCAATTATCCACAATCCCAGACTATAAGAGAACATATTGTCCATATCTGCATTTATGCAATAAATAAAGGCCTCTTTCTAGCTTTATTTTACTTCTTTTAAAAATGGATGAAGTTCAGTTCAGCAGCAATTTCTTCCTATCTGCTTTTTGGAAGATCCATTCTATTTCCAGTTCTCTTTTTATTCACTTTTCTCAGTGCCTTTGTTAATATTACTCCTAACCACACCTTCAGTGTTATTTGCACATTGCTGGATCACATTCAATAACATAATTACTGTGATTTGAGGAATACCAAGCTATTGTCCTCACCTCCCCATCTTAATCATGGTTGCTTTTTTTTCTGCAGCTTTTGTAATAAAAAAAATTAGCAATCCACATTAGGAGAATTCAAAGTCTTTCATATCCATATGAATATATATTGATGTATTCGAGAACAGCTCTATTCGTGGTTGCACCCAAAGGTTGTGCACCTATCGCAAGATTCATCCCAATTTGATGCTTTGGAAAAATAGTCCCTTTTGATTTAGATGGAATTATCATCTGCCTAAATTAATCTGAGCCAAAATCTATAGTAAGGCTTTAAAACTAAAGCTTCCTGCCTTCTATTAAGGACTATAATTCTTTTTCCTTTTTTTAAAAAAAACCTTTTTTTGTCAAATAAGGTGAGGTTTTCAGGCACACTAGAGCCTTCTGACAGTACAAATCTTCTCAAATGTCAAAGATATAGATGTAGGATGCTTAGGATCTAAGGTTCTTTAAATTCGGTGGGGCTTTGGCTTGCTTTTTTAATGTAAGGAAGCCAGTGACTTTTATTTTTAGACAAAACTAGGTGACATTTGAAAGCAAAAGATTCAACATCTCTCTCCAAAAACACTGTGACTGAAGACCTCCTAGTGTATCATTCCCTATAATTAGAAAGTAGACCTGACAATCACTTGGCACTAATCTCTCTCTTTCCTTCATGTTAAGTGTTCAGCCTGCCTCTGTGAAGGCTAAAAGTCTAGTGTGGGTGAAATAGGGCACATTAGCTTTTCTCCAAGTGTTTCTGTGATCCAAATTCCTAACTAACCACTTTGAGCAGCTATGTTGGAAGGCGGCTTCTGCACACATTCATTTGAGCACAAGGTGAGTGCTACCTTTGTTTCTTAAATCCACTGAGAGTTTCACTCACACTCATGTGAACAGATCTGCAAGTCAGTAGTTCTACTTCAGGATCTCTGATTTTTATTCCACTGAACACAAATATAGCTTGTAGGGGGAAAATGATGAGATAATCGTGATTGGAATCCTCTACTGGAGTCCTTCGTTTAGCAGAATCATTAAGAGTACCTGGAAGCAGATGTGAAAGGTCCAAAAGGACCAGAATGTTTTTTTTAGGAAGTCATATGCTTCAACATGATCTTGCATCAGTGAAGTTTCTGCCTACATGGTAGGGGAAAGGAGAAGTAAGAAGGGTGTATTTTACTGTTTCTATAGAATGATTAAAGGGAAAAACCTAAGGGTATCAATCAGTTTGTAAAACATTTCAGTTTCACTTGTTGCTTTAATTCTTTTCATATCTTGGTGCATACATTATGACAAGGAAGCTCATTTGTGGATATAAATATGTCAGTTTTTTTAAAAATATCCCATCAAACTTGATATAAGCAAATATTAAAAGCCGCATTGAGTTGATGGGGAAAGATGAATATAAACATGATCAAGATTAATATACTGACTTTGAGATATTCCTGTTTTGGTACTTTTAAGATTTTTTTTAATGAATTGATTAAAATATTAAGAAATGTCTTACGAAAACACAACTCCCTAGATTTCCTTGGTTTAAATTATGACTAGAAGAAATGAGATGCTTATGGTGCTGCTGGACCTCTCAGTGGCTTTTGATCATGGATACCATTGACTGTGGTGCTTTTATGGATTGTCTCTGGGTGATGAGAGGTGGGGGGCACTGTTGTAGACATTTTTCTCCTTCTTTGAGGGGACAGTTCCAGTCAGTGATAATGTGAAGGGATAGGATGAGATGAAATAATATAAATTACCTTTTGTGAGATGAGACATGCCTCCAAGGGAAGGAGTGAATCCTCTAGACTTCTGCTTAAGGTGGCATATTTTTGACTTTTTTTATATGATTACTGACTCATCATGGGTTTCCTTAGCAGTCTTGGGCTGTACTGTGAGCAAAATGGGATTTTTGATTTAGAGACATGGTCAAATACAGCATCTTGCCAATAGAAACAATTGGAAATTAGATCAAAGATGCCCAAAGGGGGGTGGGGGTGGAGTGTCACCAAGGTCTTGAGATGGCCACATGTTACGAGATATCTATAAATCACAATTTATGTAGGCTTAGCATATGTAGCATGAGCTCCCCTGCAAAGCAGCACCACTAGACTGGGAGCCATGTGAGCAGTGACTGAAGCCAACTGAGATGATTCCACAAATTATGATAGAAGATCTGCAGCCAAGAGTGTTCTTGTGCTTTCTTTTGAATGGGCTGCCTCACCTAATATATATATAGTCTAGTTAACACAGGCAATCCACCGGAAATGTTTTGAGTAGGATTTTTTAAAACAAATAAACAAACACTTTCAGAACTTAGTCTCAGTCAATGCTTCTTTTTAAAAAAGTGAAAAGTGTGCTTCTGTTAATGGACAGGCTTTCATAATTCTTTGCTATTATTGTACTAAGTTCCTCTACTTCAAAGTCCTGGCATGCATCTCATTGTCCAGCACTTGTTTCCCTCAGTTTAATGAGCACTAAATAAGAATTATGTAAGTATTTCAATAATTCTCCGTGGACAGTTAATTAAGCACATCTGAGTCTTAGGAGCAGTCAGCTATTACCTCCTTTTATAGACAAGCACTTCCACAGACACAAAGGGATGAGGTCGAATTTATTTAAAAAATGTGTGGCTTAGTAATTCTTCTCGTAATAAATGCTAGCTGAAACCCTCGATATAAAAAGCACAACAAAACTAATCTCTCTCTGCCCCCGCTCCATGTCCCTCTTCTTCAGTGTTTCCCAAAGTTTTTTAAGCTGCCTCAATATTTCTGTGTGTGCTCTGTGTGTGTGCGTGCGTGTGTTTGAATGAAGCCCTGAATCCATTTAGCTAAACTTTCTTCAGTAAAACTTGCTGCCTTCCATAAAAATCACACTAGACCCGTTTTTCATTATCCATTTTTTTCTTACAGCTTCTGTTTCTCTCCCCCTCCCCATATTTGATAGATCCTACTAAAAATATGAAGAGACTCAGAGCGTGTGTAGAAGTCCATAACATCAGTCATACACCGAGTCTGTTTCTTTTTTTCTTTTTTTTATTAAGTCCAGCCGTTTAAAAATGTACAAAGTTCCTTCTAATAATCCATTCATTCTGTTCTCTTCTGATTCTTGGAGTAAGCCTGCACAATTATTCAAATCCCGGCTTTTAGCTCCAACATCCACCTCGCCATGGGGCTGTGGGCCTGTAATCTCACTTTGGTCTTGCATGTCAAATGGAATTAACTCCCCTAAGAAATGTCTGCAGAGACGACCTAAAGTGTCTAATCCTTGCGGCTGTCTTAAATTTTCTGAAACTCAAACCTGTCATCTTTTTTTCCCTCCTTCTTATGGCTTTGTTGAAGTTCTCACTTAAGGCTTTTTTCCCTATCCAAAGATAAAGTTTAGGAAGAAAAATTTGCATTTTTATATACTTCCTCCCCACCCTACCCCTTCTGTCACATGTGGCTTTTTCATACATTTTCTTTTGTGAACGTAGTTTTTCTTCCCCCAGCACTCCCGCGCTGCTCACCAATCAACCCTGGCTTTATTTTTGCACCGGCTGGAATTGGGGCCAAAGAAAAACACTGCAGTTCTACCCCTGTCAAAGGGGGGGGGGAGAGAGCTTCAGCAGAAGGCTGACAAACCACTTGCGGAGTCACATCAGTTGTAGGTGGTGGGTGGGGCGGATGACTCATGTGAATGACTGCTTGGCTGGGAATAATGATATCATTATTACGCTACCTTAACAGCTCAAACCAGCTAATCACAAAAACTAATTTGAACTTGATTAAATCTCAAATCACATTGTCTCCTTCATGAATAAACTGCTTGGAGAAATTAGCTTTAGTTAGTAGAACTTGAAGGCTTGTATCTTGCATTAAGAATACATTAACTTGGTAGGAGGTAAGGGGTTTTATTTTTTCTTTTCTCACCCCCCCCTTTTTTTTTAGATAGTTTGCCTTCCTCTCCTCCAGTTTCCAAGGGAGAGACATTCCTTATCAGGGCAGGGTTCTCTCTTAGAAGTTTGTATTTTCCAAGGCAGAGAACAAAGTTGAACAAAGATTTGGCTTTAAAGGATGAATTGTCTAGCACAAGCAATAATAACCGTTCTATTTCCAGGTTGCTATTGCAAGATTATTATATCATTATAACCTCACCAGATCCTGTAGGAGAAAACTAGCATGCCGGGGGAATCTCATATGAAACGTTAGATGTATTTACAAACAGTTGCTCAGATTATAGTGAGATTCCGAGAGATAATCTAATGCAGGGGTCTCCAACCTTGGCACTTTAGGACTTGTGGACTTCAACTCCCAGAGTTGAAGCTGGATGAGGAACTCTGGGAGTTGAAGTCCACAAGTCTTAAAGTTGCCAAGGTTGGGGACCCCTGATCTAATGGACATGCTGTGGTAGAACTTAGGGAAGTTGAATACTGACCGGGTCACATAACATATGTTTGGTCATGAAATGTAGTTGCTTATCATATAAGCATTGATGTTTATCAGTAGCAATATTTGAAACTCACAAATGAGCTTATTAGAGAGAATGCTAAAAAAAAAAAAAAATCTATCTGAAGGACTTTTCCTTGTTCTTACAATATTATGGAAATTAATACTTTTGTTCCATCTACCTTTAAAGTTTTACTTTGAATGATAATTGGAGGTGGGCTATCTTAGAAATAATAAAATAAAAATAAATAAAATAAATAAATAAAGGTAAATACTTTACAAGGTAACGTGTTGCCAGGAATTCCAAAGGTCTCTTTGTATACTGAAATACCAGCCAAATGCTCTGTGCTTCCTCATTTTTTTATGTGCATGTAAACAGTTCACTTAGCATTTAAGAAATCAGAAAGTTTTTTTTTGTTTTTTTTTTAGAAAACAAAACAAGCTGTAAATCAAATTTTCAACTGGTATAAATTTACATTGTTATGGAACACTATTTTGCCAGTTTTTACTTTCTGGAGAATGTTGTCCTTTGTATCATGTCATCTGCAAACAAGCTTTTTGTTTTTCTCTTTGCTACTCATCTGTCAATAGCCAAGAGGCTGTCAGCCTTTAATAAGAATTTACCTGTACAAATTAACTGTTGTCAGTGATTGCTCTTTCAAGGTATAGGCACAGTTTCTATGGGGAATCAACAGTGCAAAACATACAAGCTCCAAGGAGTGAAAAAAAAGTGACATTGAATTCTCTCATAGAGCCTGCTTATTCTTGCAAAAACCTATTGCTCCTGCCTCTTAAAATGTGTATCATAGACCAGGAAATATACCAAGAGGATGCTAGGATAGTTAAAAAGTCAGGTCCAGACAGTTATTAGAGGCTAGGATGCTTGCTTTCCAAAATTTGTGCTCTTTTTTGTTCACCTCATTTGGACTTCTGTTTTTTTTCCAGTGAAATTCATACTAGTTTTAAAATGCTTTACTTTTTGTAAAGAAAAAAAAATGACTTGCTCCTCTAGAAATGTCATTGCTTCTCTCTACCACTCTTAGTACTGGTAACTCTTGACAGTTGAAAAGAAAAAAATATGACCTGGGAAGGAAGGAAGGAAGGAAGGAAGGAAGGAAGGAAGGAAGGAAGGAAGGAAGGAAGGAAGGAAGGAAGGAAGGAAGGAAGGATCTCAGTTTCAGAATACAGAATAACAGAGTTTGAAGGGACATTGGAGGTCTTCTAGTCCAACCTTCTGCCCAGGCAGGAGACCCTATACCATTTCAGACAAATGGCTGTCCAGTCCCTTCTTAAAAGCATCCAGTGTTGGAACACTCACAACTTCTGAAGGCAAGCCATTCCACTGATACATTGTTCTCACTGCCAGGAAAATTATCCTTAATTCTAGGTTGCTTCTCTCCTTGGTTAGTTTCCATCTATTGTTTCTTGTCTTACCTTCTAGTGCTTTTGAAAAGAAGATGACCCCCTCTTCTTTGTGGCAGCCCCTTAGATATTGAAACACTGCTATGGTATCATATCACCCCTAGTTCTTCTTTTCACTAGACTAGACATACCAAATTCCTGCAACTGTTCTTCATATGATTTAGCATTCAGCCTCCCCCCTCTCTTCCCATCATCTTTTTGCTCTTCTCTGCACTCTTTCCACTTTTTATATTGTGGTGACCAAAATTTGATAGAGTATTCCAAGTGTGGTCTTACCAAGACAGTGGTAGTATCAATTCCTGTGATCTTGTTTCAGTTTGTGGGTGCATCCAGAAAGGGAGTTGTCCTTCCTTGTATTCAGTAAAGCTTCATCAGTAAAGCCCTATCATAAAATACCATCATAAATAATAATGAACATCACACTGAATCATTTGGAAAAAGGCTGTATGTAATAGGGATGCAATAAACTAGAAGCATAAGCTACAATGGCATCTTTTATGAGATGTTTACTAAAACATTCTATTGAATTTGGTCTATAATAGCCTGAAACATATATGATGGTCTAGTAAACAGCCTCACTTCATCTCTTGCCTTCTTTGCATACAGTCCGCATGCTGCCGGGAAACAAAACAACAACAAAGACAAAAAAAAAAAAGAACATGCATTTATTTTCAGGCATAACTCTTTGGAACCACTTGGGAAGAATATTCTTGATTGAGAACCAAAACATTCTGTGATGCTTAACAAACCTGCAAATTGAAAAATTCAACATCTGCCCTGTGCAGCAAAGTAACAGGAGAAGGACCTATTGTGTTGGAGGGGGTGGGAGAGAGAAGAGGAATCAAATCAATCCTTAAATTATATTTTTGTGCATTTGCAAAATTACTACTCTTCGAATCAAAAGCCTCAAGCTGTTTTCATCTGAGAGCATATGTTGAATCGGTAAGACAATAGCTGTACATGAAGAGAAAGGAAAAGGGAGGAGGCAAATCCCTGCAGTTTAATGGTATGGACAGTTCTCTGAAGAAAAGATTGGTAGCATTGTGTATTATAATATTTTAAGTAAATTATAAGCAAAAAGTGCAGGGAATGTAGATACTGTAAGCTGGTTCTAGAAGAAACAGGATGCTAAACTTAAAGCCATGCCAAAATGCTCTACCATTTCAATTTTGAAGTAGAAACAATACCAGTATAACAAATCAACACTTGGAGATGTTTCTTCTAACAACCCCCACCACCACCACACTGCCACCCAGCAAATGACTGGGAGAAAGTTCAGCTCTTCCCAATAGATGGCTTATTTTGTAGACGGTAGTCTCCTGTTTGAAAGGCTATCCTGTTTCAAGACTGGAGAAAAATAAGAAACTCTACGCAAAGTGGCACTTGAAATTAACAATCAACAGTCAGACCTAAACTCTGTACTGCTTATACACTGATTGTATATTATGTACTATCTATATGATGATGAGCTGTGGTTAGAATGCAGTATTGCAGGCTAATTCTGCCAACTACCAGCAGTTAGATTCTGACCGGCTCAAGGTTGACTCAACCTTCCATCTTTCCAAGGAATGTAAAAGGAGGATGTAGATTTTTAGGGGAATCCAGATTGCTGACTCTGTAAACCGCTTAGAAAGGGTTGTAAAGCACTATGAAGTGGTATATAAGTCTAAATGCTATTGCTAAAGCTATTGTTTCTCCCTCTCTTGAGAATTCAAGACAATGTACATGGAAGTTTCCTTTTAATATCCCCATAGCAACAACCCTGCTCCCTAGGTTGATCTAACAGTGACTGTTCCAAAGTCATATTTGAACCTTGTGGTCAAGTGAACTTGGATCAGGTCCAATTCTGGAACACTACGCTACACTGTACACTTGCACAATATTGCATATTTGTAAAACAAATGTATGTTTCATTGTGTTCATATTTTCCCACATTACACCCACCATTCCTTCTTTCTTTCACTATCATTTCAGCACTGTTTATTCTTTTTGGACGTATCCATAAGATGACATCCTACCTGAGCTTTATTTCTCAATCAAACATCATGTTGCCTGAATGTTCTGCTCAGGGTTCTAGATTTGTGGTGACCCATTCTTGGAAAAGCCATTGCAGATAGTCTTTGAATTACAACTCACCACTCACCGCTGGGTGAGATCATCCATGGTTTTGGGGTGAGAGTCCATCAGTACGTTGATGACACTCAGCTGTACATCTCCACCCCAGACCACTCCAACAATGCCCTTGATGTGATGTCTCACTGCCTGGAGGCTGTGTGGGTCTGGATGGGGAGAAATAGGCTCAGACTCAACCCTTCCAAGACCGAGTGGCTGTGGCTTCCGGCGTCCCGATATAGTCAGCTGGTGCCATCGCTGACTATTGGGGGTGAATCTCTGCCCCCCCACAGAGAGGGCTCGCAATCTGGGCGTCCTTCTGGATGCACGGTTGTCTTTAAAAGAGCATATGACGGCCGTGGCCAGGGGGGCTTTTTATCAGGTTCACCTGATTCGCCAGTTGCAGCCCTTTCTGGACCTTGCGCACAATCACTCATGCCCTTGTCACCTCCTGGCTGGACTATTGTAATTCTCTCTACATGGGGCTCCCCTTGAAGAGCACTCGGAGGCTCCAATTGGTCCAGAAGGCGGCCCCGCGGGTGGTTATGGGCGCAACCCGTTGTGCCCATGTGACACCCCTCCTGGCTCCCAGTGGTCTTCTGGGTGCGATTCAAGGTGTTGGTTACCACCTTTAAAGCGCTTCATGGCATAGGACCCAGGTACCTTCGAGATCGACTTCTGCCACCAGTAGCCTCCCACCGGCCAGTTTGCTCCCACAGAGAGGGTCTCCTCAGGGTGCCATCGACCAAGTTATGTCGGCTGGCGACACCCAGGGGGAGGGCCTTCTCTGTGAGAGCCCCAGCCCTGTGGAATGAACTGCCCCCGGAAATGCGTAAGATCTCCGACCTCAGGGTATTTCGCTGTGCCCTTAAGACCCTGCTGTTCCGCCAGGCCGGGCTATCAATGTAATGATTTTAAATTGGATGTTTTAAATTTTGGGGGGGTTTAATATTGAGCCGAAATTATTTAATAATTTTAAATTATTTTAATTGTTGTTTGTCTTTGTGCTTTTAATAGGCTGTACTCTGCCCTGAGTCCTTTGGGAGAAGGGCGGTATAGAAATAAAATTATTATTATTATTATTATTATTATTATTATTATTATTATTATTATTATTATTATTATTATTATTATTATTATTATTATTATCACAACTGAGCCCAAAATTTCAGTTGCTAAGCGAAACATTTGTTAAGTGAGTTGTGCCCCATTTTATGACTTTTCTTGCCACAGTCGTTAAGTGAATCATTACAGTTGTTACACAATAACACAGTAACACAGTTGTTAAGCAAATCTGGCTTCCTCATTGACTTTGCAAAAGTTGCAAAAGGTGATCACATTACGCCAGAACAATGAAACTGTCATAAACATGAGTCAGTTGCCAAAAGCCTGAGTTTTGATTATGTGACCATAGGGATGCTGCAATGGTCCTAAGTGTGAAAAATGGGCATAAGTCACTTTTCAGTGCCATTGTATCTTTTGAACAGTGACTAAATGAACTGTTGTAAGTTGAGGACTACCTGTAACATTTCATACTATACTCAATGAGCGATAAAAGCATCTGTAAATTAATACAAGGTTTTGTTTGTTTCATATATTCCAAGATATAAGCATATTAAACCTAAGGGCCTATTCTCTTGCTTGTTTGCTCTTGTTTTTACACATGCAAAAAACTTGCACATGTCGATGTAAATTTGGAGATACGTAGGCTGAAATCAGTGGTGGGTTCCTCCCGGTTCCGCTGAGCCGGTAGCGGTGACGATATGACATCACCAAACCGGTTCTGCCCCCCCACCCTCCCCCCCACCCGTGTTATTCTTACCTTTTATTTGGCCCCACCCCCAATCTATTGCTGCCTCCTGAGTCCCAGCTGATGGCTAGAGGGAAAAAAACTGTTTAAACTCTTGCTGCGGGGCTTCAAAGGGCCGTCCTACAGCTGATCAGTGTTAAAAGAAAACAAATGAGTAGATTGGTGTCTGCAAAAATAAATGGGTAGACAAGTGCCTGCAAAAATACATGAGTAGACCAGTGCCTGCAAAAATACATGAGTAGATCGGTACAGCTCTGCAAGCAGTTAATAGCCTGGTAGACCAGTACCTCTGCTAAATCCTAAATAATTGTCACATGGTCATCAAGCCATGCCCACAAAATAAGCCACTCCCACAGAACCGGTAGTAAAAAATTTTAGAACCCACCCCTGGCTGAAATCTTATGAACTCTGACAGAGGATCCTAGGACCATAGACCAGCAAATATTTCACTTTTCACAGGCAGAGAAGGAATCCATAGGAGAAAAATTCAAAAATTAGGTTCAAAAATTATCCACATGATGCTTGCACCTGATCATCAGCAAGACAAAGGAGATGGTGTTAGACTTCCGGAAGAAGAGAGAGGAACTTGCCCCACTTTACATTGAGGGGAGCTGTGTGGAGAGAGTTTCCTCCTTTAAATTCCTGGGAGTCTACCTCAGCGAAGATCTCACCTGGAAAAAATCAACACGACCCAGGTGGCCAGAAAGGCCCAACAGACACTTCCTTAGAGTCTTGCGAAAAAACAAAGTGGAACAACTTTGATGACCACCTTTTACCAGTCCACAATAGAAAGCATCCTCACAAGGTGCATTACTGTTCATGCCCACGTTCCTCCCCAACCTCCTCACTGTCTGAATCTGCTGCCAGCTCTGCTGGCTGCTGGCGGGCCACAACAATTATGGTGTGGTATGCTGGCTTGACAGCCGCAGATAGAAAGATATTACAGAGAGTGGTGAGCATAGCACTAGATGAGATCGCTAGGGCTCACTGCCTTAGAAGAGTGAGGAAAATCCTCACGGACGACTCACACCCTGGTCAGTGCTTTTTTATTCTCCTGCCATCAGGAAGGAGATATAGAAGCATAGGCAGCCACACAAACAGGTCGAAGAACAATTTTTATTCGTGGGCTGTCAGGCTTCTGAATGGAAAATAACTTTAGAACAACATAGTACCGGTGATGGGTTCCTCCTGGTTCAGCTCAGTTCGGCCGAGCCGGTAGTGGTGATGATATGACGTCACCGAACTGGTTCTCTTTGTTTGGGAGCTGGGCCCTGCCACCCCCCTCACCCCCCTCACCCCACCTTCAATTCACCCCCCTGAATTGAATATTCAGCCCTCAAAGTCATTCAGCCTTCCTTCCTTCCGAGGAACAAACCATTGCCATTGCTTTGATCATGATACTGGTATGGAAAGAAGAAGCAGTACCCTAGGTTAGAGGTTTCTTCCATGTTGGAGTTTCTACTCCCCCATCTCCTTTGAAACATTGTGATTATCTATTTACTGGAAGTAAATATTCTAGAAGTCAATATTTTTTAGAAGTAGATTTTTACAGAATTGAACTGTAAATCAATTACATTTGAATAAATGGAATGCCCTTTTGTCAGCACTTCTACTGAAATGAGTATTAGTAAAAATTTGCAAAATATGGAAACTCTCCTTTAACTCAATCAAATAAATGGATTATTTGATCATTTTGATTGATTTTATTAATCATCTGTCTCAAAGCAAGGATTTAGCATCCTGCACAATTTCTTATTGTTCACATGGCCCATGAAAATAAACTCAATTATGAAAAAGGTAATAAATTGGGTAAATTGTAAAAAAAAATGAGAGCTTATACAAATACACCCAATTTGCATAATGTATGCAAGTTAGAGAATTCAGCTTTTTTCCTGGCTCAAAATGCTGAAGGCTTGCGGTTGTGGGATATTTTTTTAAGACAGCGTACAGACAGATGAAATAAATAGTCCATCTGAATTATTCTGTAGTGTCATTACACCATTGATTTACTTAGATTTCTCTTCCTCATCCCTACTTATGTATCACAGATATTGCCTTCCAAAGTTATTTTTAAATAACTCATTAGGCTGAGTTTGCAACAATGGCAAACTCCCCCCTCCCCACAATCTTCCAAGCCTTCCTTCCAGGTAACAAAGCCACCTGCTTGATGGCTGACATTCTAAAAATACCTCTAGGTCCATACTATTATCCATTCCTCATATTCAATTGCTCTGTTATGGTAATAGTCAGAGGCACACCATGTTGTAATTACTTACAGCTGACTTAAGAAAGGAATATTCAACTCCCCCACTGTTCCACTAGAAGGTCTTTATGCACTATTAACTCATTCCTGAGTATTAATACTCTACTGGTAATTCAGGCTGCATTGTAATCGGAGGACTATTAAACACCAATTATTGGCTGCATTGGATAGTGGATATTTTATGTGGGGACTGTGTATATGTCTATGACTATGTACATACTTACATACCTACATATGTGCATACGCATTTTTAAAAATGCATGCTTTAAAGCCAGCTCCCCCCACCCTTCCTGGAGATGATATAAAGGTAAAAATTTCAAGGAAAAGAAATTTTATAAAAATGTGGAACTTGTTTACGTGCTCTAAAATATTTCTAACAATAATTACGTTAAAAATAATGCATGAAAAAAACATAAAAGAAAAGAAAATTTGCATTTTGTCGATGTTGGGAGAAACATATATATGCTTTTGTTTCCCAAAAGTCTTTTTTTCCTCCTGAAAGTTCAATTCTGAATCTTCAAAATCTGAAACAACGACGAGAGGTAATTCAGATGTGCTTGTCTATCATCCAGAAAAGACATTTAACATTAGTTCAAATTGATTGTGGCCATACACCAGGAGAGAGAGGAAAGCCAACAATACTTTGATGTTGCCTTTTGAATTTAATTTAATTTTTTACAATCAATGCTAAGAATGTCTACCCCTACTGACATTACAAAGAAAATAGGTAGAAGATCCTAGTATTAGTTTAAAAAGCCTAGGTGAGACTTCTCATGTGTAATCTAAGAATTAGCTAAAATGTTTGTTTATAACAATGTAGAGTTAGATATCACAACAATCAAAAGTGACTTTTTGGGTTAAGGTTCCAAGTAACACCCTCAACAAAAGTAAACTCCAAGGCTTGTATTTCCTCAAAGTTCCATTTTATTAGAGATGTCATATTGGCACATCTGGGAAAACCTGAATCTGAAAGCTTCCAGGTTCTCCCCACCAAAAGGAAAATTCAAGTCCCTGCCCAACACCCACATGTCCATCACATGGTCCAATCAAAGCACCGTCCCAACTGGAGATGCCTCCCAGTTCCAGCCGTCAAGATGCAGAGCAAGATGTCCTTGACTCTCTGAGAAAGGAATGTTATTTATTTATTTTTATTTTATTTATTTATTTTATTTTATTTGTATACCGCCCTTCTCCAGCAGGACTCAGGGTGGTGAACAGCCGAGATAAAACAGCATACAAAATTTAAAAAAACACTTTAAAAGGTAATTAAATAATTTCGGCCCACAATTTAAAACAATCCAATTAAAACCAATTTCAAATTAAAACCAAAATGGATGGGATCAAGCCAGCTGGGCTAGGTGAAATAATGAGTTTTCAGGGCCCGACGAAAAGTCCGGAGGTCTGGAGGTCTGGTATCGTGCGTATCTCTAGGGGGAAGTTGTTCCAGAGGGCGGGTGCCGCTACAGAGAAGGCTCTCCCCCTGGGGGTTGCCAGTTATTATAACTATATATCACCCTGGCTCCATACAATCCCCCCTCCCAGTTTCCCACAGTAGTAAATGTGGCAGGCCTGAAGATCCAATGAAAAAGATGGCTTCCAGGCATGACATTTTGTTTCTTCTATGGTTCTTTACTCTAACTAGGTAATTAAAGGAATCACTTCTGCAGACCATAGGAAAAACAGTTATTAAGCGTCACTAATGCAATTCATCTAGAGGAGTCTGCTGCTCTCCATTCCATGTCCTTCCATTCAAGGAAAAGGATATTCCCACATAATTCCCCCAGATGAAAGGGAGGGATGAAATTTCTGTCTATTCTTCCTATACCCTACAGTCACCAATATGCCTGCTGTTCTGGGAATGTCATGTTCTTTCTAAATTTAGGTTTTTTTTAAAAAAATTGTCAATTATTCTATTATTCTGTTAATTAATTAGGAGGTACACATGTGTACACATACTGATACCCATACACTCATATATCTGTGCATCATTTACAAGTCTTTATGTCTAGTATTTAAATCTTATTGTATTAGATACCGAGATGAGTCTTTCTGGAAAGAATGTCCCAACAAGGAAGCCACAAACAACTCTGGTCACCACTCCTTTACTATAGCTGAAGAAGATCAAGGAGTATATCAGGAAGTCTCTGGCTAGACTGGTGATGAAAATGGCCAGCTTGATAATAGTATACCTTAAAGGATCTTTGAATTCCAGATGGATAGTTGAAGATAACTGATATGACTATAACCTTGTTGTTGATATCCTTAAGATTTATATTGACTGTTTCCCTATGACTATCATTAAGTGTTGTACCTTATGATTCTTGATGAATGTATCTTTTCTTTTATGTACACCGAGAGCGTATGCACCAAGACAAATTCCTTGTGTGTCCAATCACACTTGGCCAATAAAGAATTCTATTCTATTCTATTCTATTCTATTCTATTCTATTCTATTCTATTCTATTCTATTCTATTCTATTCTATTCTATTCTATTCTATTCTATTCTATTCTATTCTATTCTATATAAAGTGGCTGAGAATATGATAGTTTTTTCAAACAGCTGAAAGAATATCATAGAGAAGATGCTCAGAAATTGTTCTTCATCGTTCCAGAGTTCAGGACATGGAATAGTGGTTCCACATTACTGAAAGTTAAATTCCACTGGAATGGATAACAGGAAAGTCCTAATAATAAAAACAGTTTGATAACAGAATCAGTTGTAAAGGGAGGTAGTGAGATTGCCTGAAAGGATTAAGTACAGGCAGGGCATCTGTCTGTTGGAAAAGCTATAGATTGGTTTATTGCACTGAGCAAAAAATTAAACCCAGTGGCCTAATGGTCTCTTACAACTCTGATTCTAAGCAATTAGGTACAACCTGATACTGATATTTGATACCATGTGTTTTTTTTAATGCTAACAAGGTTTAAAATGTGATTCCTCAATCTAATTTGAAATCCAGGATACGCCAAAATAGATCAGTTATTAGACTTAAACCCTGCACTTTCCAGCTCATCAAAGGCTCCACTGGCTTTGAAAGAAGTATTGGTCTCTCTCTTCCTTAAAAAGCTTGAATCCATTAGACAACTTTTTTAAAATATTGGACAACTTCTGTTATAGAGAAAGCAATAGGCCAACAACTGCAAGGAAGTGAATTTAGACTCAGAAATGGGCTTGAAGTTAGACTGGGTACCATCAGGAGTGCACTGGGCATGACTATTCTTATTCTGCTGGCTCTCTTGATAATGTTGACCAGAGCATCCTTCTAGACTATCTGTGAGTGTAGAGGCATAGAGGCTGGGTCTTAGACCCTCAGTATAAAGTGTCCCAATACTTAGTGCTTTCTACCACTCTCATGATGGAAGAATTTAATACTCCCAAAATACAACCATCCATTCATTGATTCAGGGTAAGGTAATATCAGTCCATTAGCCCCAAACTGAACAATTTCCTGTGTCAAAATGGCTTAGAGATCAGATCACTTTCTTAGGCTTTTTGTGTAAACTTTCAAAATACAAATCTGAAAGTCTTCAAAAATGAGTCAAACCAAATTTAAGATTAGCACAACGTGAAACAAAATCTGGATATGAGAGATTTGCCCATGCTAAGACATCACTTAACTTGCTGCTTTTCTAAGTCTTGTCATCAATACACAAGCTTCTTTCCCCTGGAATTTACAATCTAAAATCAGAAGAGGGCAGGGTGGAAGAAAGACAACTTGACAATAGTAGTAAGGATGAACATGAGCAAATATAGTTACATGTATTTAAATTGGATTATAGTTGGGAAGAGGATTATAGAGTTAAGCTAACATATACAGTTGTGCAGTGTTATTCAAGAAAATCAGTGGAATGTAAACACAAAGCACATCTTCTATAATACTTGGCATGCTACTTTTTTTAAAAAAATATATACATTGAACCTGAAAAATGCAAATCTGCAGAATTAGAAATAGGTCCATATTTATGTGCCTTGAATACCATCATATAAAAAAACTTTTTTGCTTTTTTTCTTCCATCTTCCCATAAGCATGTATTACGTCTCATAAGCTTCAACCAACCAAATCAAATACATAATTATTATTTTTTTTATTTTATTGTGTTGACACTGAGAATAGAAAAGGTTTTATATATTTGTTTTGGGAGTAGCTTCAAGGATTGTTTTTTTTCCTCCCCATTTTGGGCAGAACCAAAAAAAAAGTCACATACAAACTTTGAAGGGCATGAGTTGTACTTTCTCTTGACTGACTACCCCGAAGTAAACAAGGGCATAAGATGAAAAAAACTTTCTCCTCTGTATGTCTACTTTAGAAATAAGTACCACTTGACGGACTGTACATAGCTTATTCAGCAGTTAGAATATATGAAATTTTACTCACTTTTCTGAAAATTTAACAATAAATTCACCATGTAAATAACATCTTCAACATCCATTTATTCCTGACCACTACAAAACCATCTATGAAAGCAAATTTCTGTATAATGTTTTGATAAATAGATTATATTAAAAATTATATGATTTAACTTAATTTTTTTTTATTGAAAAGTTTTATAGGAAATACAAATATTTTCTCCCCCCTTCCCCCCTCACCCCATCCCTCCTTAACTTAATTTTTTTTAAAAGCATAACATTAGAGTCAGACAGTTCTGATCGCATTTGGACTTTACATCTATCTTTGAAAAAATATAAAATACATACTTTCCTTCTGTCTATCCCCACTTCTGATCATTGACTTATTACAGATAAACAAAATATAATTAGGAAAAATATATTTATAATCTGTTACCCAAATCAGAATTTCAGAAAAGTTAGTTTCTTAGAAATCTCTCCATGCTTTCATAACTCCAGTTCATGGTAATAAACTGGAGGTACAGAATGCAATGTCAGGTGCAGACAAGCAGACAACCAGACCCACATGTGAAAAGTTCAATTTGCTGTTTTATTGCTCAACCCTGTCTACCATGTTTTCCCAAAAATAAGATTTAGTCTTATATATATATTTGCTCTAGGGCTGATTTTCAGGGAAACATGATTTCAGGGTGGTCAGCCTGGCTGACCCCCACCCCCGGTGCATGCACAAAACATGGCAAGCACACAGGGGCCAATGTTGTCCAGCAGCAGCTGCAGCCCACTGGCCCCTTGGTCAGTGCACTCTGGGGCTGCACAGCTTATGCAGCACAGGTGAGATGATTACCTGTCCAAGCAGCAGAAAGCGGCAGAAGCATGGGGGGAGGAATGAAATCTGGACATGCTGTGCAGGCCATGGAAATCCGAGAGTCAGTGGGCCAGATGTTTTGCAGGAGGATCATCTTCACATCTCTTGGCTTGCCAGTGGTCTGTGCAGAGTATCAGGATCACCTGCCTTCCCCCCATGCCTCCCTCTGCTGCCGGTACTGCTATGCAAAGACAAGCCTCCCGCAGCCAGCTGCCTACTCCAGCCCACCGACTCTCTGTTTTTCTGTGTCCCATGTGGCACATCCAGATTGCCAGCCTCCCTCCCACCTGCCTCCAGATTGCCTGCTTCCACCTGCTGCTTGGACAAGTAATCAACTGACCTGTGCTGCAAAGGCTGCAGCTGCTGCTGGACACTGTCAGCCCTCGCACCCTTGCCACCTCCGATACTGGCTAACCCCCAGGCTGATGATGGTCTTCACTAGGGCTTATTTTTGGGGTAGGGCTTTTATTAGGTTCACACTTAAAAATCAGGCTAGGGCTTACTTTCAGGGTAGGTCTTACTTTCAGGGAAACATGATATTACATATAATATTCTCAGACCGATGGTTTGCACCTAGGTGAGATTAGATAAGAGTCAATGGCATTCGGTGGGGGGGTGGACTTCACCCTCTTGTGCCCATGTGGGGATTCCTCCCTATTTGATTCCTCCCCCTGGCTCTGCCAATCTCTCTCCTACACAAAAGGAGAATAGCAGCCCTTAATTGCAGATGAGAGGCAACCAACATTTATCAAGTTGCTTTTGTTCTTCACTGCCTGCAGAAACAGCATGCTTCCACCAGCAGAGTAAAATAAATCCTATATTGATAACATGGACATTAAGTGAGGATGCTCAAAAGAAAGCTCTTAGAAGGAAAAGGATAAAAGAAGTCAAACCAAGCACGGGAGAATCAGCATAAACCACTTGAAAGAAAGCTTACCTATTTAATTTCTCCCAGGGTTTTGTCAGCAGAAAGTTTTTCTTTGCATTCTGAAAAACTTGGTAGTCCTAGGTAAGAATGGACCACGTATTCTGAAAATTCAATGTCTAAGACAGAGGTGGTATTCAGCAGGTTCTGACCAGTTCTGGAGAACTGATAGTGGAAATTTTGAATAGTTCGGAGAACCAGTAAATACCACCTCTGACTGGCTCCATCCCCATCTATTCCCTGCCTCCCGAGTCCCAGCTGATCAGGAGGAAATGGGGATTTTGCAGTAATCTTCCCTTGGAGTGGGGAGGGAATGGAGATTTTACAGTATCCTTCCCCTGGAGTGGGGTGGGAATGGAGATTTTACAGTATCCTTCCCCTGGAGTGGGGTGGGAATGGAGATTTTACAG
This sequence comes from Pantherophis guttatus, assembly GCF_059756535.1. Classification (NCBI taxonomy): domain Eukaryota; kingdom Metazoa; phylum Chordata; class Lepidosauria; order Squamata; family Colubridae; genus Pantherophis; species Pantherophis guttatus. Next base: position 315,097,280 of record NC_142063.1, read on the forward strand.
TATCCTTCCCCTGCCACGCCCACCAAGCCACGCCCACCAAGCCATGCCATGCCCACCAAGCCATGCCCACAGAACCGGTAGTAAAAAGTTTTGAATCCCACCACTGGTCTAAGATGAATTTAAGTTATGAAACCCTCTGATCCAACATTATGGCACTTTTCTAATTTCTACTGTAAGCAAATTAAATATTGCTATCAATTTAGTTCCACGCCAGCAACCATCTTCCAATTCTGGCCATATCATCCTTAGAGTGGAAACTGTTTTGGGGCTGATAATGGTTGCAGACTTTTTGAAATAAACTTTTAAAAGTTCAACAAGTCTCCTCCAGATAAATTTGGGATTCAAATCAAAAGCAATCTAAAACATTGTCCCCTTCTCATCTGCAATTGAAATGTTATGCATTTGCATAAAATGTGCAAAATTGGAGATAATTGAAATATAGTCACTCTAAATGCATTGGCTCAGTTTGCAAAATAAATAAAGTGTCCGCTAAAGGAGTACAAAAGTCAGACTCCATCATGCCCCCTTTTATCCCTCATATCTGAGTCAATGACACATTTCATTTTTTGTTTGTAGTGGTCACGATAATGTTGAGTGGTCCCAGGAATTCTCAATCAAAATGATCTACAGCATGCATGTTTTATTAAAAGATTCTGTTTCAACTACCATAGTTGCCTTATGAAAAAAGAAAAATAATGTAGATCAGAAAATAAATGGTCCATTACCTTCATATTTATATTATTCAATATCCTCAGTTATCTGACAACATAGTCTAATGAACCAGAGTGAAAAATAAGGGGGACTTCTTGAGGTCTTCCATATCCTTAGCATCACATATTAAATGCTGAGTGAAAAGTTCATAGAAAGGAAATAATTTTGAATTTAAAATCTGTTTCTCATCTCCTGTACTAAAAGAGGATTGGGGGTGTGTGTGCAAAAAGTTTCTACTTTGAAAAACCTTATTTTAAATTTTAAAAGGGTATTTGGATCTTGCTGGATGCTATTCCCAGCATATCAACAATGGCCTGAGCTCAAAACAACCCTGTTTCAAGTTTCCATCAGGTGTTTCAGATTTTTGGCTCAGGATTCTTTCAAGAGAGGTTAGAATTGCTTCAGAACTCTTCGAATCAAAAGAGTTTCTTTAAATTCAGAATTTAGTATTTGGAATAGAAATTGTGCAATTGAAATATTTGCACGTCTTTAAAAGTATTTACACTTTGCACATTCTCTATTTCCCCCCCCCCTTTTTTGGGGGGGGATGTCTGTCATGTCCTTCCACATACCTCAATATACCTATAACCAAAGATGCAAACAAGTAAAAACACTTGTTTAGTTGCCAAAATATTTGTAACAAAACCAAATCAAATAAATAGATGAAAGAAATCCACTGTTAATTATCTCATCCCTGATATAGCTGGAAAATGGTCTCAACTTCCAAATTCCACTGCCAATGACTATGTATGCTCAAACCTGTTCAATCTTGTAACTGGTATTAGGTTCTACTTCTGCACTGTTGATATCCTGGGACATCAATTTGTGGTTTGCTAATGTTGTATAAGTAGGCCTTAATAGAAATCAGTCGATAAAGAGTATATGTGTTCCCACATGGGTAAATTTATTTAATACTTCATAGAGATTTCTGGGGAAAAACAAAAATACCACCTATTAAGAAGAGTTGAGAAAATATGAGCTACCTAAAAAGTACATATGTTCTCTTCAAATGTTTAATTTGGAATCTTGGTTTGCAATGGTGGAAGTTGCAGCTACCTTCAGCTAATACCCATAAAGAAGACACAAGTCAGGAAATACATTTACAATTCCTTGCACAGATTCAAAGAGGTTCATAAAAAATATTTGGACATTATTTTCTAAATGTCTCCTCTGCCAAATATGTATGTTTTGTGTCAACATGTGGCAGGACCCAGTGAATCCCGATGGGTCCTGTTAGTAATTTGGAAGGGCATCAGGAAATCCCAAGGTTTAGACTAGCTTGGCAGGCTAAAGAACACATCCTGGAAAAAGGCAGTGACAAATGTCACATCTGTGCTATTGCAAGGAAGATTTGTAGCTCGTATGAATTAGCTAAGAATCAAGCTTGTGTCACAGGACACAGAGAAACTCCTGCCCCCATTGTAACATTTTATATACATTTATATGCATATATAGGACACAGTGGCTAAGACACTGAGCTTGTCGATCAAAAGGTTGACAGTTCAGAGATTCGAATCCCCAGTGCCGCGTAACGGAATGAGCTCCTGTTATTTGTCCAAGCTTCTGCCAACCTAGCAGTTTGAAAGCATGTAAAAAATGCAAGTAGAAAAATAGGGACCACCTTTGGTGGGAAGGTAACAATGTTCCGTGCACCTTTGGCATTTAGTCATGCCGGCCACATGACCATGGAGACGTCTTCGGACAATGCTGGCTCTTCAGCTTTGAAATGGAGATGAGCACCGCCCCCTAGAGTCAGGAATGACTAGCACATATGTGCAAGGGGAACCTTTACCTTATGCATATATGCATGCATGCATGCGCACGCACACAAACTCACACACATATATTCAAAATATTTAATTTGGAATGTATTCATAGCAGGCCTTTCAAGTTTAATTCTGAATGCATGGAAGAATTAATATAACAACAATGTATCAGGATGTATTTCTGATAATTACCAACATTTAGCATTTTCTAAAAGTGTTTTCATGTTCAGGTATATGTGGCTAACAAGTCACGGAAGGAATCATTTCTCCATCTTTTTCAAACACTTGATATTAAGAGACACCACAGTATCCTGAGCTAATTATAATTAGCATCCTGTGCTAATTGTTTCCACGGGCTAGACACGTCTGGTCTATTTGGATAAACAGGCAAGGAGATGGCAAACTCAGGAGGGTGGTAGAGAATGGGGAAGGAAGGGGCGGAGCACAGGGAGAAAGCAATGGGATGGAGAGGCAAGGATGCCACAGTGGTAGCTGATGATGCTGTGCTGTGATTGGGTGTCCAGGGCGCCACCGTCTCCATTCTGCCTTGGCTTCAGGGGTGCTAAGGCTGATTACAGCATTATGGCTACTCATGCAATGAAGCGAATAGGGAAATATTATGTGGACAATCATATTCCTGAACTGGCTAGGATCCTTAAGAATGAATGAATAAATGAATAAAACTTTATTACGGTCCTCGACCAGCAATAGACATACAATAAATTAAAAATAATACTGACATTAATCATGAATAGCATCCCTGTTATGAAAATACATAATCTCAAACCATTAGGGTCATTCCCTAATTTACATGAGTGGAGAGCCGATACGTATGTGAGTAAATGTATTTTTCCAATTATACAGTTATAGATATCTCCAAAAAATTGGCACCAGTTGACATCTATAATTCTGTAATTCAGTTTTTTTCTTGTGGACATTGCAGCGACACAGAATTTTGCCACTGCCCTCCTGGTAGCTGGATCTTTAAGATTTGTGTGGGGAGAACTAAAACCCTGATACAGTATTAGAATTCTCCAAGATCCCTACCTTATTGTAAACTGTCATAGTTTACACAATCTCTTTTCTGTTTCTCTGCTAAATGCCCAGCACAATTTATGAATGGACCCAGAGGAAATTCCACTTCTTCTAATTATCCAGGTTGTCTTTTCCTTTTTTTTTTTTTTAACAGCAGCTCTGGATTAACCCCTTCCTTATGTAAACACATGCTTGATGTGAGTTAAAGGAGAATTACTATAGGATAAGCGATCAGGTAAACAAGTCCTCACATCACTGCCTGTTGCTGCTGCGACTGTCAAAATAAGGTCTTTCTTTACCTGGAATACAGAAATAGCCGGACAGAAAAAAGGTTTTAGGTATAGCCCTCCCTTAAATCTTCCACTTAGGCACTTTCTCTTTTGCTGGTTGTCAGACTTCCCAAATGCTGTTTCCTTAATGATGGGAACATAGAGGAATGAAGATAGTAACCTTCACCTAAGTTTCCTGATTCTGTATAGTGTGCAATTACCTCAAATTGCTCTCTCTCTCTGTGTGTGTGTGTGTGTGCGTGCGTGTGTGTGCTCCTTTTGCATGCTGCAAACTGAGGTGTTTGAATAGCTGCCCATTTCTCGCCACCAAAGCATATCTTTTGAAGTTGATTGGTGTCCCCCAGTAACAGCAGTGCTGCCTGGCACCGAAAATGACAAGATAACTGGAGTGTAATTTTACTATGAGGGAGGGAGGGATGAAAGAGAGAGAGAGCTATATGGTATCATATGAATAATATTTTAACTCTCCCTCCCCCCCAAAAAATATTACTGCAAAGCTTTCTTTGCAATTTGTCGGCAATGGAAGGGAGTAAGGACAAGAGATAGACATGCAACTCATAAGTAAAAGCGGTAATAATCAGACGTAATTGGAGGACAGGAGAGAGGCCTTCTTCTTTCCAGGTTTGTGAAAACTCCCTCTTTGTGATGCCAGGTGGAAAAGGGCTCCTTCCCCCACACCCCCCACCCTGCCAAGAAAACAAAGCTATGGCAATTGAGACAAATGCTAACATGCTGTGCTGGGGGAGATCAGAGCTTCTGAAAGGGACAGTGCCATTTCGAGTCGAGGGCACCTCCTGCAGTTGCATACAATGGCACCTCGCTCTCCCTGAGCGAAGGAACATTTGTAAAAAAAAATAAAAATAGGCAAGTTAAAACAAAACACAAAAAGCAAAAAAGTCCTCCTCCCCATAGGAAGAAATGGAAAGGGATATTTTGCAGTAGGAAAAGAACACAAGGCATCCTTTGGGCAATTGTCATGCTCAATGGTGCAGGTCACTTACAAGAGGCAAATCTGCAGATAGGAGATTAACACCCTTTGGAGAAGGATGACAGTCTGAAAAGTCACTCTGTGATCAGAAGGGGGCAAGAAAGCTGTTCATCATCCAAAGATTTGGCAGTATATAGGCTAGTAGCATGCCAGTACCGTATGAGTGTGAACTAACCAAATGGATGAGGAGGAGGATGGGGGGATCATTTTCTTTCAGCCCCTTAGGAAGGAGGCAATGGCAAACTGTTTCCAAAATCTTGCCAGAAAAAACAAAACAAAAAACTTTAGGGCTCAACCCTGACTAACCGAAAGAAACAATAAATACTGAATACAAACAATGATATAACAAGGTAGCCACAATGGTGCATTGGAATATCTGCAAGAAGAAATACCATCTGCCTGCAACTGGTGGGACTACAAAATCAACAAAATAAAAGAAACCAAAGAAACGAATGTGCTTTAGGAGTTTAGAAGTCAAACAGACAAGGATCTGCCACACCACAGACTTAACAATTGTTGATAAGAAAGAAAAAAGTCTTGACTAGTGGACATTGTTAATACTAGGAGATGTAGAATAGAAGAGAAAGAACTGGAGAAAAATCACAAAATCTAAAGACCTGCAAATAGGAATAGAACAACTGTGGCTAAAGAAAGCAAAAATAGAACCAGTAGCAACAGGCACCTTGAGTGAAATCCCAAAACAACTGGAGTATTACTTGACTATCATTGGCTTTACAGGACCAAAATCACCATCTGTAATTTCTAAAAGGCAGCTTTACTTGGAACTGCTTACATCCTGCAATGATATCTTTAACACCATCAAACAACATCTGTCTATCCCAGATCCTTGGGAAGGACTCGATAGGTGGACAAAAATGTAAAATCCAGTCTAAACATCTGGCTGACTACACGACCAACCATAATAATAACAATTTGTACTCACATGCAATATAAGAATACAACCCTGTCCAACTCCCCAGAATTGTCACCACTCTAACCATGGGCCACAAGACCTCTTTCTTATGGAAGATTTCTACACTGGTACATAGAATGACTTCAGCTATGCATCAGAAATAGAGAAGTTCAGAGGTGGAGCTTTCAGGCATGGTGGGACTGTCCATGTATTCCCCATGTATTCTTTGACCATGGATAGATGGGTAGCTAAGTGAATCCTCTCAACATATGCATTTTACCCTGACTCATTGGCAACTATTGGCATGCCTTAAGGAAACCCACTTTATGGTTCTTTAAACTAAAGTGTCCACATTCAATGGGACATTTTCTATAATTGCTTCTCTTTTTTAAACCAAAATATAGTTGATGGCATTGGATGTTGTTTGATCCATGTAGCTTGGTATTATCTACAATGATTGGCAGTGGTTTTCCAGAGTTTCAGACAGGAGTCTTTCATAGATCTGCTTTTGGATTAAGTGAAAACCTCATCTGTTATGACCTTCTCTTTCAAAAAGTAATCAATCTCATGTATTTGGAAATAATACGGACCCAAATGGGAGGCAAATACTTCCTTTCCTCTATTACCTACACACACACACACACACACACTTTTTTCTTTTATCAACTCTGTAATCCCTTGCATCAGGGTGGAGTCAGGGCAATGGAATAGAGCTCCAGCATTTACTAGCCAGATGCCCTTCCTGACACCTACACTGAGTTTGCAGCAGACAATTGCTCATTGCGCCAGAGAGAAATAGCTACCACTACCTAGGATTAAACTCACAGCCTCCTGATTGTGAGGCGAGAGCTCCACCTCTAGGCCACTGCACCACTCTCCTAACAGGTAGTATATAATGTTACATAATGCTATGCTTTTCATCAAGACAGAGAGCTTGATCTTCCATTAACTTGTCTGATACATTTTTGAAACTTTCTAAACTGAGGGTCATCATTACTTTTGATACCTGAGGATCTGTGGGTTGGATTAAAAAGTATTATATCAGGATCGCCTGCATTTAATTGAGATGGAAGTACCTGAATTCTGGTATTATGAAAGAGAGAGAAAAATGGATATTGAACCACATTGTTCACACTAGGCATGATTTTATATGTTGTGAACAAATCTCTCTTTACTTGTTGGATCTATGCTCAAAGTCCAAGCTACTTTTTAGTGATGGTCTGCAGCCTTGTAATTATTTTAGTTGTCATTTTTTTGTACCTTTATTCAGCTCTACAATATTCTTTTTGTGCTAAGAACTGCACAAAGTATTCTGAGCACCATGGGCTTTTTTTTTTTTTTTTTTTGCTTTAATTTATATGCCGCCCTTCTCCGGAGACTCAGGGCAGCTTACAATGCGTTAAGCAATAGCCTTCATACTTTTGTATATTTATACAAAGTCAGCTTATTGCCCCTACAATCTGGGTCCTCATTTCACCTATCTTTGAAAGGATGGAAGGCTGAGTCAACCTTGAGCCTGGTGAGATTTGAATTTGCAGCAGCAGATGTTAATCTGTTAATAACAGTGCTTTAGTCCACTGTACTACAGGCTCTTCTTCAATATACAGGCTTGTATATTGACATTATTATATTGGCCATTTTACTTTCCTAATAATACCTAACACAGAATTTGCCTTTTTTGACAGCAGCTGAACAAAGAATGGCATTTTCGGTGTTCTATCTATCATGACCCTCAGACCCTGTCCTGATTAGGCACTGACAACTGAGACCCCCCCATTAAAGTTTATGGGAAGCTTTTTGCAACAACATGAATCATATTTTTTCTCTGTGTAGTGTATAATATTGTACCTGAGCTTGAATGAGAAATGAAAGGACTCCTGAGCCATATGATCTTAGCTCCAATTAAAATGAACATTGAAATGGTGACTTAATTTTATCCTATATGTAACTTGATCTTTCTGTCTTTGTCATTTTTGCCATTTCTGCTTATAGTTTTTTTTTTAATTATCCTATTCTTTTACATTACACAGAAAGATTGTTTTTTTTAAAAAAAAATGTTAGCTTCATTAACTAAAGCATTAAATGATTGTTTCAGTGTATCAATATTCTTGGAGAAGCTGAGAAACACTCCAATTTATTTTCTTGAGGATACTTTGATCCAGTATGTAACTACAGTAGGATATGAAAATTCTGACTTTCAACTGAATGCATCATATAACTAATATATACTTCCTTCTAAAGGAATAAAAATAGTCCCAGGTTTATTGGCTTAAGCCAACCATCAGTCTAACAGCCTCCTTGACCTTAATTCCTATTTTTTAGGCAAAAGTGGACAGTACACTTTAGCAACTAAGTCCTATGTGTTGACCTAGATATTGTAGAAGTCTTCAAAAGAGACTGGTTATCTGTCAAAGATGTTCTAGTTAAGTCAGCACTGAAGAGAGGGTTGGACTACACCCTCAAAGATGCTGTTCAAATCTATGGTTTTATTGGTATTCAAAAATGGTAATGATTTGCTTTCCTCTTGGCAGCAAAAATGCTTGACTGATACTTATACTTATCACATATTTTATATGTGATATTACACGTTTCCTCTTGTAAAAGCATTTCAGAGCCTGTATTGCTCTAAATCAGAGGCCTACCAATTTAAAGAGATTTAAATGTGAGAGATGAGTTGCAGCTATGGAAAAAAAGTTGTGGGTTTCCCTTGCTGCTGAGGAAACCTGTAACTTCCTCAGTGGCTGCTACTCATATCTTTATTTGGACTGTTTTTCATGAAATGTTTATTACCTCTAGAATTTTCAAGCGAAAAATCAAAGAATTTCCACAAATTTGAAATTTGGGAAAGTGCCAAAAACTAAAAGTGCCAAAATTAACTTCCTTAATTTCCTTCATGGTCTTCTGTCATCAAATAGGGATCAAAACATCCGGTTCCACAGTCAAAAGTCTCAGAAACTGTCCTAAGAGATCTGCCTGGTCTAAACCTGTGAGTGACATGTGCAAAATTAATCATTTTGAGAGCTTTCTGCGGAACACCGAACTTCAAGAGGAGAACCCAAGGCATTTTCTTTCATCGACTTGCTTCTCATTTAATCAAAGCATTTTAAAGAAGTCTAACCCATTACATTATCCTCTACTCTGCTATAAATTGCAGTGTGGTATAGGCTATGTTCAGCTCAACATGCCTGAATTTATTGAAGAGGTATTTTGTTTAACTACAGCAACATTTTCTGCTTGCTTGTTCATTTTTACATTTTTAAATTTCTATTTATATTAAGCTCATAGTTGCATTAAAGATAAATAGGTGCCCCTTCACTTCCCTTTATTACACCACGGGACCACCAGGTGGTCTGCAACATATCCCAAGGTGCTGTGCAGCCAAACTGTGTCTATCTTGGGCAGATCTAACTCACCAAAACTGGGAAGAGAAGGGAAAGAAATGTCGATCGATGGAATGGTTTGAGGTTGCTCCAACTGCTGGATTGAAAAGCTCTGCTCTTAAAGACAAAAGTGGAACACCATACATTTCTTCTATTGCAGAGGTAGAAAGAAGAAAATTAATCTGTTTCCTTGAGTGTGATCAAGCCCAGAGTTAATTGTTTTGTTTATCGTTTTTAATTAATGGGGCCAAATTTATATATGTCTTTTTAATTGTATTTTAATATTTGTACTTGATGTTTTTACTTGGCTGTTCACCGCCCTGAGTCCTCAGGGAGAAGGGCGGTATACAAATTCAAAATAAAAAAAAATAAATAAAAAATAAAAGTTTGACAGTAAGCATCATAAAGCAAAGGATATTCCTTGTTTGTATTATGCAAAACAGAGAAGGAGTTTGCAACAAACCCAAGGTATTTGAGGTAGGAAACTTTACATGGCCTGAAAGAATATACACCCACTCTTCATTTAGCAAACAAGTTCCATTCTGATGACCAGGTTGTTAAGAGAAACGAGTAAACATAGGACAGAGAGATGAAGAACACTGGATGCTGATATCTCATTCAGATAAAGTTTTGTTGTACAAGTATACCATGATAGTTTCATTCTGGTATCCATTCAGGTCAGGCACATGAAATTTGGTCAGAAGTTTGCACGTTGGTTGGAAAATGAGGTTTTTTTTTTTATTTCCATATACAATATTTTTCGGAGTATCAGACACACTTTTCCTCCCCCTAAAAGTGGATGGAAATTTCAGTGCATCTTATATAGCGAATGTTGCGGCAGGGGCAGGGGGGTTGGTGAGTTGCCGATCAGCTACTCTAGAATGGGCCATGGTGGCGAATGAGCCGTGGCAGCAAACGGGACATGCCAAATGGGCCATGCCAGATGGGCTGCACCAAATGGGACATGGTGATGGCAAGTGGGCCACGCCAGAACTGGCCATCGCGATGGATAATTGGCGGCAGCAAGTGGGCCGCACTGAATGGGCCATGCCGAATGGGCGGTGGTGAATGGGCCACGCCAAATGGGCCACACCTAATGGGCTGCGCCAAATGGGCAATGGCAGTGGCAAATGGGCCATGCCAAACTGGCCACAGTGGTGGCTAACGGGCCATGGCAAATGGGCTGCGGCAAATGGGCCATGCTGAATGGGCCATGGTGGCATTGAACAGGACATGTCAAATGGGCTGCGCCGAACAAACTGTGGCAAATGGGCTATGCTGAACGGGCCATGCGGAACGGGTCGTGAGGAACTGGCCATGGTGTCGAATGTGTGGTGGCTAATGGGCAGTGGCAGCAAATGGGCGGTGAATGGGTCACAGCGAATGGGCCGTGGTGGCAAATGGGCCACAGCAAATAGGCTGCACCAAATGGGCCATGCCAAATGGGCTACGCCAGCGAACAGGCCGCAGCAAACAGGCGGCGATGAATGGGCCATGGCTAATGGGCCAGATGAATACCAGATGGATGGTGGTAGGCAGAGGCAGATTTTTTTTTCTTGTTTTCCTCCCCAAAAAAGGTAGGTGTGTCTTATAGTCCAGAGCATCTTATACTCTGAAACACATCTGGGCCAGATATGCAGGCCACCGCAGCTCCGTGAAGGGGAAAAATGTCACAAAATGTTACATGACGGCAATGTGACACGGCAAATTTGGCACCCATGTCTAGGATATTTATAAGTGGTTATGTTTCTGTTTCTTGTAACCATTATTTGGAAGTACTACATAGAGATTTCTTGAGAACTATGGCTCATATGCATAAATAAACCTGCAGTCTATGAATAAATTTAATCCACTTATAAATTCATCTAAGGTGGCACATAACTTCTTGGAGGAGTAGTTGTACATAAAATAAAGGAAAAGAAAGGAATGAAGGGAATTTATATCAGGTATTGTGTCCATCCCAGTATGACAAATCACAGCATAATCCTAATTTACCAAATGGGATTCAATCACATTCATTTTGCCATTTCAAATAGCCACAAAATGGATAAAAATGAAAATAGATACATTTTCCTTCCCTCCCACTACCTGCCCAACATGTCTTGAAAGACCTTGATTTTTATCTGTCACTTCTCTAAGTGTGACTGAATGATGGCTTTTAGAAACCTCCATATTTTTATACCATTAATTCAGACAAGCATTGTTAAATAAGTATTTAATTCCCAATGGCTTGCATATTTCAGAACTGCCAGCAAGCAAATCAACAGCATAGGCACAATGGCAAACAAATTATGGGGAAATATACTGTGTAGATGGCCTTTGAACCCATCATTTCTTAGGTAAGGGTAAATGTTCATTAATGTGGTTTCTATTGTTTGGAGACCAAATTTTTGTTTTCACACATTTCATTGTATGCATTTTCTTGAAAACATGATGAATGAAAACAAAGGATCTCCCTCCCCATTTGCATTCTCAATATATTTATTGGCCCCTCCTCAGTTGCTGATGGATTAGCACAACAAGGACAATAAGAGCTAAACATCCTTCCTTAAAGCATCTAATTTCCAACCTACTGTGCATTTCCAGGAGGGAAACAATCATGCTAAAAACACAAATCTTTTAACTGTTTGCAGAAGAAGAGGAAAGGATCCGGTGAACTTCATGGCCATTTAGTTTTGTGGGAAACAACTGCTTTTTATACCAGAGCCAGAACACAGTTATGGTCAGCCTTGAAATCCTGCCCTCAGGTTTTTTTTTTGTTTTTTTTTTAAGGCTACTACTGAAAGTCTCTGCAAAAGTGCAAAGTGAAATGCACTTTTCACTTAACCAGAAAAACCAGATCCTCAGGCCTTAATCCAAATTGAAACCCTTCCCTGAACTTTTTCAAATCTCCCCTAGAAGACCTTCCAAACCTTTGGATGAAATTTGAGGTAAAACAGCAATTGCAAAGAGAAAGGAAATTTGATCTAATAGAGTTCTTGATTGCATTGGCAAGAGCACATTAAGCCGAGCAAGAATCTCCAATTCTAGAGGACAATATTCTTTTCCTTTCTTTGCCTGAAGATCATTTTGTGTCTAGGGCAGGGGTACCTGCTCTAGTGATGATTTACAATGGATGATGTAAACCCTAGACCAGGAGTATCAAAGATGCGGCATCATGGCGGCATCACAAGACTTATTGGGACTTTTTTCCTCTTCGCTAAACCGGGCCAGCACATGACTCATCCGGCCCGTGAGCCGTGAGTTTGACAAATAGTGTTGGGGCTTAGGGTCCATAGGAAAGAAAGTTGGTGCCATAAACTCTGGTGAAAGAGGACCCAAACTAGGATTTTAACAGCTTTTGGGAGCAATGTAATATTTAACTCTGGGTTGGTTTTTGGGAGCAAAGGTTAAACCAGTAGGGGCTTTTGATTTCAGAACATGTTGTCTCTGTAGCTATTTAATTGGATTTTAATTGCATTTTAACAAGATATTTTACAGTTGCTTTTAAGCTATAGTTACCTGCTCTGAGTTTGCTAGAATAGGGAAAACTCTAAATTCATTCATAGAGAGTTCATGTGAAATATAGATGACTATATCTCATTTGCAAAGCAGTAGGCAAATATTTGTATAATCTAGAGGATATGGAAGAAGAAAAGAAAAATCAAACTTGAAGATTATGCCTTGAAAGAGAGATCTTTGCTAAATTCAGATTTACTAACCAATGAATATTCTTTGTGATAGATTAAGTTCTCAGAAAAAGTTTCTCTAGAATCTATGCAAGGAAGTTGATCTCCGTTTAATTTTCTTCTAGGAGATATTATCCCATTAATTAGCTATGGACTTAAAATAAGCTCTCCCTGCTCACCTATCTTCTCATTATACCTTTTTTATTTTTGAGTCAAAAGGAATTGGTCCCTGCATGCCCGCTCCATATCTGCATTTAACATCATTTCATAAACAGACCTGAAAACTCAGTGGGGCTCTGATGAAGATATATTAGCTTATTGCTAATTTAAAGATACGTTGCTTAACCTTAGCAAAATTGGTCACTGGTGGTCAACTGCCTGGATCATGAGTTGATGATCAAAATGCATAGAGTAAATTATCCATAAATGGGCAGAAATGTTTCAAGCTCTCTTTAAAAAAAAATAACAAAAATAAAAGCATATAAAATAACTATATCTGATCTGCAAGTACCAAGGATCCTTCTAACACTAAAGAATCTCTTGACTAAATGTTGTTCTTGCTTTTTAAAAAGCAGTTTGTTGTTTCTATCATTTCTCCTTTTTTCTCTCCTGCATCATCAATTTCGTCTCTTATACCGTGTTGTCTTCTAGAAGACTCTAAGAAGTTTAGGCCTTACGGTTGATTAAAAAATAATTGGTAAATCAAGACAGTGGCTTATTTAGACATTGTGTGGATTAAAATAATTAAGCAATTTCAATGGTTAACAAGAAACAAAATGGAATTTGCACGAATAATTATATTCCCAACATCAAGATGGATTCATTGCAGGACCTGATTTCAAGAAACTGGCAGAGTAACCAGGATAATAATCAAGTACAGGAGTAAGTAATTGACACAACTTTAATGTTTAATAATGAATTGAGTGCCAAGGGCAATCTGGAAAAAAAATATACGTGATGAGGGGAAAAGGGATATTTTTGTTCTTCTTGAAAATCAATTCCAATAAAAAAAATTTTGAGGAGAAATATAGAAGCAACTTTCCTGATTTGCTTCTGTGCTATAAAAACATCTACCACAGAATGTGAAATTAGGAAATATTGTAGTGTTAACGCAATAGTAAAGAAGTGGATATACATTACATCTGATTAATAGTATTTGTTACTGGACAATTCTGTTCTTTTCTCTGCTGAAAATTGAAGTTTAGTTTTAATCATGAAGACAAACACTGGAATGCCAGTTTTACCCTATTGCAATAATTCTCCTTAAATTGCGAAAAGCAGAATCTGGGACATTTCTCTGCCCCCACCCAAATATTTATAACGTGTTGGGTGAACAACACCTTAAAACTTTCACTGTTTTTAAGTGAAAGTGACTTGTGAGTAAAGGGGAGAGGGTAGCTGAGTTTAAATTTTAATGTAAATAATGCATTTTGCATTTCTCATACAACTATGAAGCAAAACATGGTTATAATTTAATATGCCCACTTTTACAAATTTTCAGTTCTTTAGTTTAAGAAAAGCATAGAAATTGCATATATATGTGAAAACCCATTGCAGAAACAGAGCTGTAGGCAAAAACAACAACATTTTAGGAGAAATCCGCCTCAGAATGGTTTCTAAAAAGCATACATAAATTCACACCGATGGTGTTTGTTTTATCAGCCAACTGATTAAAAAAAAAGAAACCAGAACAAGAAGCTGTAACACTGGAAAATCTAAAACTGGATGAAACTAAAATGGTCTAATTCCATAGTATGCGTATTTAGGATCACAGCCTAAGATTTTGGGTTGTGCCACGAATCCTTAATTTCACAGTCAGTCCTTTAATCCCCTCTCTCTCTCCACAGTGCTCATTAATAGATAGCCAAACACACACATGAACAGAGCCTACATGGCTTCAGCTCTTTACAAAGCCCCAGCTTTCTTCATTGTCCTCAGACATTTACCAATACAAGCCATATTTTAATATGAGATTTCCTGAAGAAGTTCCAAGACAAATAGACAGTGGAGGTATTCAGAGTGGTGATTTGTATGCTCCGCTCTGAATGCTAAATTTATTGACTTTTTCTTGCAATTTCACCCCTGGATGTTATTCTAGCAATCCTATGTCACCATTCAGTGACAAGGAAGAAACGAATGTTTTTGATTTATTTTTGGGTTGAGAGAAAAAGTAAAATGATGCTTGATAAAAGCAAACACAAATACTGGATGGAGAAGATTTGTATACTTGTTTATGTTCCTAAAAGCAGTGGAGAAAGAGGAGGGTGGGGAGAAGGTGCTTTGAATTTTAATCAGCCTGACTCTCTCTTCCTCCAATAAGAAAACAGGTGGAGCAAGCAATTATTCTGGGGTATAATTGATGCTGTAAAGAAAGATAATGGATATATGTCTTCTTGTTGGAATCTGTATCTGAAATAACTTCTGGGATGTGGTTCCTTAATAGCAAAATGACTTTGTAGTAGCATCCAAAAACAACGCATAAAACAAAGCAAAGCAAAAATAAAAAAATAAAAAAAACGGAGGCTCACAATTTTAATAAGGGACATGAATCTGAAAATGTGTTTAGTACTGGGTTATATAAACACACCCCTAATGAGATACTATAAAATCCATCACATTAAAGGGCTGATTTCCTACAAGGTATATTAGCTCAAAAATGTTCCATATATTAGGTGAGTATGCAACTCCATGCAATAAAGCAAGCCTGCCAAGGCAAGACACATGCTTTAGCCCTTAACTGTTCTGTTTTGCACATTTTATAAGGTTCTTTGAATACATGAATAAGATAAGTTATTCCCATCTCTTTCTTAAGCAATCTTTGAAATGGCTGTGACCTGAAATTGGAATTCTTGTAAACACCCAGCCGGAGAAAATGTGTGCCGTTTGGTTTTAAAGAGACGGTACATGTTTAATTATCCTAACTTCTTCTTGGAGAATGCTATTAACATTCCCCATTAGCATCATCTCATTGGTTCTCCCTGCTGCTCCACCTTAGGGGCAGCAATAGGAGCTAATCTCATTGCTCCCAAATGCATAATAATGAATTTTTTTTTTTTTGGTCTTGTCTCAGAGGCAGCTTTCTTCGGATAGAGTAAAACAAGAAAATGCTCCCTTTTTTAAAAAAAAAGAAAATTCTGGATCGGGGGCTCACTGTTTCCCCATGAAATGACAATCTCATACACACACATATAGAAATGACTTTAGATCTTTGCACACGGATATTGGAGTATCGTATGCAAACTGTGTTACCTGTGTACGAGATCACAAAGAGAATGTTTTGTTTAGAATCATCTTGCAGGAATAAAATAAGAGCAACCTAGAGATACTGTCCTAATGTAAAATGTCTCTGCCTTTTGCTTATGGCATTAAAAAGAGATGAAGGAAAAGTAGGGGGATATTATTATTATTAATAATAACAACCAACACAACCACAATAGTGAATCTAAGGCAACTGAATCAAGGAAGGTTGTCCCAATATTTCTCTCCACTGTACATTATTTGTATTCAAGGTTTTTGAAATGACATTGTAATCTGATGATGCACCGCTCTATTATATTGTCTACAAGGACAAATATCCTTACGTTTTCTCTGTAGAACTAACACAATTTTTCCATGTCATAGGTGCATAATATTCTGGCGGTCATAAGGAATGATGCTATTAATCCACTCGGGCAATCTCCAGGTCTGATTATTAGGGAAATAAATTTGCATGCTGCATGGGAGCTAGGTGAATCACCATGAACACAAATTATATTTCCTGACAGCAAGTTAGAGAATGGAGCTGCATCGCAGGGTTTTCCCCCCTTCCTGTCTTGCTCCTCTTCCCTTTTCCCTTTCTCTGAAAGCTATAGAATTTCAATTCATTACATGAGATTGGTTAGAATTCAAGTCTCTTTTTAAGTTGATATTAAGTTGAGTCTGTTATCTCTGGGAAGGCTAGCAGGTTCCCCTGAGCATCCACCTAATCACTACTTTAAAAAAATCGAAACGTATAGTTAGTGTCATGATTTAGGTAGCAGAGTTAGTTTATTTATCAGTGCAGAGAGAGATAATTTCAATTTGAAGCTCTGTAGCCCTCATGAATTTAACTGTCTTGAAAGCTTTCCCCTCCCCACCTGCCCAGCCTTTCTTTCTCCCCGCTACACACACACACACACACACACACACACACACACACACACACACACACACCATGCATATTGTGGTAATGGCCATTCTCACATTCTTTATTTGTCTGTTTGTCTGTAGGATTCCAAGTGCTGTCTCTCCTGAACAGTTTCAAGAGATGTCATCTTTCAGAGTGACAGAGGTGAATAGGCATTTCTCTCTGTGTCTTTCTCTGTCATTTTCAGTAAATATATGGCTCTATGAATGAATGCTGGATACAGTGCAGTACATACTATAGTGGATCAGCAAGAGTGGGCAACGTTTTTGCAACCATGTGGTATTTGGTTTGGCTTTATTATATTATAGTCCTAGAAGTGGCAAGTGGCATGGTGATCAAACTACTGATGGGGTAGAATTAAATTTTGGGTTGACTGGAGATATTATACGGGATCGTTGGGCTGTTTAATGTTTAAAGAGCCTATTTTATTTCTTGTTATTTACAAATAATCATATTGACAGACTTTTTAATTTTACTACTGAATTTTGACAGGACTAAAATGAGTTTCAAGAGTAGAGGAGTTCTTGTTCGTGAGGGACTTCCAAACCATTATTTATTGATGATTTGTGAGTGGCATTTAACTATTTCTCCTGGCCTAGAAACTAAGTTATTTTATGACCTTAAATAAGTGTATTATTGCCAAAGAATTTCCTATCTCAATCCCTGACAATCAACTCTAACCAAAGCAGGAAAGAGAACAAGGGCAGGATTTTTGCACTGATTGAAAATCTGACAAACTATGTGTGAGTATCATTGAGAAAGTGTTACACACTTAAGTGAAAAATAAACTCTGTATTTTGCTAAAATCTAACTGCCTTCATATTGATCATATTCTGTGTGGCTTTCAGCACCAGATAAATGTACTACCAAAAATGTAGTGTGTGATTTAGGAGTTATGCTTAAGTAAAGTGAACATCACATGTTTCTAAATCATCTGCATTCTTTATGGTATATCACCAAGGCATCCTCATTTTCATTCTTTAGTATCACACCACTGGCATCACAGCAATATGTTTATTCTGTCTTCGGGCTTGTGAATAAAAACAAAATACATGTTTGAGACAATGGTTTATGTAGCCTTAAGACTACAAACTAATTATGAAGAGCAACTGTGAAATGCATATAAGAAAAACTAGTGGGGGTCAACCATTGAAACTAGTTTTAAATAGTCCATATTCATGAAAGATTATTTCTGGTAGCTGTGTTGTAAGATAGAGATAGATAGATGATAGATAGATGATAGATCAGGGCTGTCAAACTTGGGGCCTACAGGCCGGATGCGTCATGCGTTGGCCACGCCCACGCCCAGTTTAGCAAAGGGGGGGAAAGTCCTGATACGTCACTTGACACTGCCATGACAATGCGAGTTTGACACCCCTGTGATAGATAGATGATAGATAGATAGATAGATAGATAGATGAGAGAGAGAGAGAGAGAGAGAGAGAGAGAGAGAGAGAGAGAGAGAGAGAGAGAGAGAGAGAGAGAGAGAGAGAGAGAGAGAGAGAGAGAGAGAGAGAGAGATCTGGTGTCAAACTCGATCATGTCATGTGATGTATTGTGACATATTGCAATGTTTTTTGCCTTTGCAGAGCTGGGGTGGGCGTGGCCTGCACATGACGCATCTGGCCTGTGGGCCACCAGTTTGACACCCCTGATATAGATGATAGATAATCGATAGATAGAGATAGACAATAGATAATAGACAGACAGACAGATATAATTTATTTAGCTTGTCCCTTTCCACTTTTTTTTTTCTGAACAAGTCTTACAAAGGCTTCTCCAGTTATGAAGCAAGCCCATTAATTTCACAACTTTCACACTTGTCAACAGAAAATTAACCAGTTTACTAATTTAATAAGATTTATAAACTGCTGTTTGGCCTTAATGGAATCCTGCAAAGTGGCCTATACAAAAAAATAATTAACCTCTTAGAAAAATTTCAAAAGTTTGAAGTAAATGGGCCCAGAAAGCATGTCAGAAATATTGTATTCATTCTTATTTGTATGCCACATCCTTTGTGTGAGTATCAAAAGTGTTCCACAGATTGAGAGAAAGTTAAAATAACTTCCTGAAAAGAATACATTCTAAATAAAACAAGGCATTAACAAGACAGAACAACATTACAACACAATCAATATATGAAGGACAGTATATGAAGAAATAAAAGCTGTTAATTTACAAAAGCTAATTGAACCAAAATCAGAGTACTCTTGACTGTTTCGAGAAATTTAGCAGAGAATGCTATTTGGATTTAACCTGATAGGATGTCCCCAAATATTATTACAGAGAAAAACCTTTTAGTGTAGAGGTTATTACAGTCTATTTATAGAATCAAATTAAAAACTTGGGTATAATTTTAAATACTATACTTCAGACCGCATTACCACAATCAGTTGCCATGCTATACTGCTGGGGCTGTTGAGGTACAAAACATATGGAGGATACAAGGATACCTATTTTGTTATTAGAAGGTAAGTTCTAAAGAAAACATTTGTTTGCAAGTAAATATGCATACAACTGCATTACTCATGTTCTTGAAATATTTTTGCTTACCACTGAAATTTGAAATGATATCCTATGAGATATAGCCTACAACTCTGGGTGATGTCCAGTGTGCCTTCCATTAACTATGAGAAATCTGTCTGCAGCTCTCATGTTAAGAACAATAACCGGCATCAAAGTCTTCATTAGCAACCAGAAGTTGTTTTTGTAATGTCTTCCTTATAGCATTTAGGAAGCCTTATTTGCGTTATTAAATTTGTATATAATGACAACTAATAAGAGAATAAATCCCTTTATTTTCTAATGCATTAAGTAAGTGCACATTTATTACAATCAGAACTGTGTAGACATATTATAAAAGAAAATGTTTCCCCCCCCACAATATATGGGGAAAATAATTCAGAATTAGAAAGGAAGGAATTATGTTATCTATTGCTCCACCTCCAGCTTTCTTATGTAACAGTTTCCAGGTTTCTTGGAAAGCAGAATTTTATTAAATATTACTATTAAATATTAAAAGCAGAACCAGAATTGGATAGTTTTGAGATGAAGGGAGCTACAAAAATACCATGGCTTCCAGCATGTCTAACAACTAAAAGAGGTGATTAACAGGTTGCTCAAAGCAAAATAGAGACAAAGAAGCCTCTGTTTTCTGTGGTACATTTCTTGACTACTGTTCCATTATAGCTGATAGTTGATGCTAAAAACTAGAATCTATTTACCATTTTGATATCTTGATTATCAATTCTAAGGCTGGTGGCTGTAACTGTTGTCAAAGAAGTTTGGTCTTTATATTTTTATATACATGATATATATTTATATCACTAAGTCTGCATTATTATTACTATTAATCTTATCATCGTTCCTATCACCATCTCCTCCCACTTATGACTGTATGACTGTAACTTGTTGCTGCATCCTTACCAATATCAACAATATTGATTTTTTCCTAGTATGATTTGATTGCTTATTTGTACCCTATGACTATTATTAAGTGTTGTACCTTATGATTCTTGACGAATGTATCTTTTCTTTTATGTACACTGAGACACTTCTGTTCCAATCACACTTGGCCAATAAAGAATTGCATTGCATTGTACTGTATTTAATTCTAGTCTCTTTCTTACTCCAATTTTAAAAACATGCCCATCTTCCAATCCAGCTTCCCTTGATAAATATTCAGCATACAGGTTGAATAAATATGGAGAGAATATGCAGCCTTGTCCCATTCTTTTGTCAACCTGGACCAATCTGTTTTGCTATCTTCTGTCTGTACTATGAATCCAAAGGGATATTCTGGGATTTCCATTTTTCTGAGCACGGTCCATCGCTTGGCATGATCAACACAATAAAAAGCTTTCCAATAATCAATGAAGCATATGTTGACTTCTTTTTTGGACTCTTTGGCTTGCTCAATTATCCAGCATCTTCAGCAATAAATGTCTCATAGGCTTTTGGAAAAACCAGTCTGAATATTTGGCATCTCCCTTTCCATATAGGGCTCTAATGTGTGTTGGATGAACCTAAGATTATTTTGTTTGCATGTGAAATTGGGGATATTGTACAATTGGCCACTATGATTCCCTAGATTTGCTTGTGTTGCTTGGATAGATTCTTTACTGGGTTTTCCGCTGTTTGCCATATTTCTGTAGTTATTGCATCAATTCCTGTAGCTTTCCAATTTGGTAATACTGGTCTAACATTTTCTAGAACTAGAGATTCTTGTTAAATAGGAAATGTCTTGGATGTTGACATCTCTACTGTAGAGTATTTCAGTATAGTTATCCATTGTTTGTTGATCTTGCTTGAATCAGTTACTATCTGTTCATTGGTGTTCTTTAGGATACCAATTTAAGTTGGAACATTTTTCCGAGTTCAGAGATTTTTGGAAGCTTTTTCTTGTTGTCCATGTCTCTTTACATCTTCAGTGTGTTTGCAGACATTGATGTAATAATGTTTCTTGTTTCCTCTAACAGCTCTCTGAAACTTTTTGTTAAATTCTTTTGATTTTTCTCATTCTTGGCTTTGGCAGTTTTTGACATTCAGTTTGCTTTCTTCTGTTTCTTCACATTCACAGTTTTTCAGTTTCTTTTAAAATGCATCGTTAGCAACTTCTTTTATTTCATTCCATGGTTCTTCTGGTTCCCAATCACTGAGGTGTAGGACTTTAAAGCCATTCCTTCTGTTTTCCTTGAAAAGGGTGGATATAGATTCAGTATTGTGTTAATGAAATTGGTTGGTTTTCTTCTTCCATTTTAGCTCAACCTGGAACTCGCTTATGAAAAATTCATGATCAGTTCCACAGTCAATCCCTGGCCATGTCTTTGCTGTTATAACTGAACTCTTTCAATTCCTTATGCCAATAATATAATCAATTAGACTTCCCTGTAGTGCATCAAGTGATGCCCAGATATACTGTATGTGTGTGGTTTGGGATGTTTAAAGACTGTTAGCAATGAAAAAAAAATTGGATTAATAAAAATTAACTCATTTTCCTGCTTTTTTTTTTTTTTGGGTTTCCTAAACCATACGGTCCAACTAATTTTCCTCTTTGATTTTTCCAACATTGGCATTTCAGTCTCTAGCCATGGACAGCAGCACATTTTACATCCTTCTTTCCAGGCTTGAAAGCTGTTAGACATATTTGAGCATTACTAAGTAAGTTGTTACATTTTGTATCAATGAAAAAAACAAGGTTATAGAACAATCCACATTTTGATGTTGTAATAGGAAATATATTTTACTGGCACGCCTAGCCAGGATAAACACTTTAAATCAGCTGAATTATTTATTTACTTGTTAGAGTTATATGCCAACCATCTTGCCTATAATATAATAGTTCTTTTAGAGATTTGGAGAGCTTATCTTTTAAATATGATTTACTTGCATCTGTTTGGCAATATATTATAGATAGGTGAAACATGCATTGACAAAACAAAACAGCATGACCCAAGTGTTTTAGAAGACCGAGAATACCTGCATGCTGAAAATCCTTAAGAAATGCAGTGCCTAGAATAAAACCAAGCATGCAATTCTATATGGAATTTAAAAAATACATAGAATGAAGGCAGTGGTGGATTTCAAAAATTTTTACTACCGGTTCTGTGGGTGTGGCTTGGTGGGCATGGCATGGCTTGGTGGGCATGGTTTGGTGGGCATGGCAGGGGAAGGATACTGTAAAATCTCCATTCTGTCCCCAATCCAGGGGAAAGTTACTGCAAAATCCCCATTTCCTCCTGATCAGCTGGGACTTGGGAGGCAGAGAATAGATGGGGGCATGGCCAATCAGAATTTTTACTACCGGTTCTCCGAACTACTCAAAGTTTCCGCTACTGGTTCTCCAGAACTGGTCAGAACCTGCTGAAACCCACCTCTGAATGAAGGCTAGAATTAGGTATATAAATGAACTATGCAAATAACAACTGGAATATCTGATCTTTGAAAATCGTGGGTCTAGGTATTTAAATACGTAAAACTTACTTCCCATGATTTAAGGAAATAAATGTCAGGAAATATTATTTTATATACCTCCTTAAAAGAATATTTTTCAAAGGTAGGCAGTCATTTTTTAATGCTAGCATTATAAGACATTTCAGCCCTCTTTAACTCCTATGATTTGGTCTTGTCCAGTCATAGTTCCATCTTGGTTTCAAATCAAAGTATATGAATAAAAATTTGAAAAAAAAATATAAGAGTAAAAGATGGAAACATAACGTTAAATTGGTGTGTGGAATTTGTCATTTTATGAAAAGCTTCCAATCTTCTGAGCCTGAGGCTCAGCAAAAAAAAAAGGATAATCTTACATAAATGGAGAAAAAGTTATACTCCTGATATTAGGGAATGGATTTGAGTCTCTTATCTGTTTTTGAAAAGTATTTCTCTGTGGACTAAATTTAATGATAAGCTTAAGGACTGAATTAATTCCACAATAATACAAACTGATATTATATGGATCTTTTTATTAGCTTACTCCCTACATTTAGGGTTTTTTTTAAAAAAAAAACATGACAGTAGGTTTTTTTTTTTAATTGTATAGTTGACATTGTAATTTATTATTGTTAGTGGTAGTGACATAGTGTAGTTATAATTGTTTCCATTTCATTATGTAATATTAATAATAATGTTTGCCCATCCTACTTTAAAGGCCTTAAATTGTGCCAACTAGAACTTAATGCCTTTCTGTTCATAAGGACTGTTGACATATCCATAATAAGGAGGAGGAGGAGATTGGAGAGAGATTTGCAAGGCACATCAGAGCAGTGACAGAAACGATTGTCTGTTTCTGCAGTCATCAATAGCTGAGGGCACTAGATTTCATTTGAAGCAGCCATTGTGTGCCATCAGTTCCTATGTGGTGACCTGTCACAGTAAAGAAGAATTTCACATGGCCTGAACAAACTGACAGAACATTTTACCTTTCGGGGGAAACGTAATATTTTCTGATAAGGAGCTTATGTTAGTTTTCTTAGAAAACAGCCCAAGAGCAGTTCTCACTGTGATAAGTTGAAGGAAACGTCCATGGCCCTGACTTAACAAAACAGGCCATTTGTTTTTGAGGGAGGGAGCTGCTAGAAGAAATCTAAATAAATGGCAGTTTACAGATAATAGAGAGGGAATGCTTGCTGATCCCAGATTGATGGTTTCTATGTTGCAGTTTATTGCAAACATGGAACAAAGCAAAATGAAACTCAAGAGATTACAGCGGGATCAGATGAAGAAAATATATTACATTATATTACTTTATTGATTTTTCTAATTTTAGTTTAAGTCTTCCTCTTAATTCTGTAAATCAAAAATTACTGTTTTATAAATGTTTTACCCACCATTCCCCTATGTGTGCATGGATGTGTATCAGGGTGGGTTCTACTTAATCTTTACTACTGGTTCGCCTCGCGCCTGCATGCGCTCTTCTGCGCATGTGCAGATCACTTATGATGACATCCAGATCAGTGGGCAGAGCCTCCCGCCGGTTTTACTATCGGTTCTTGTGAACCGGTCCGAACCAGGGGCAACCCACCAATGATGTGTATAGATTTGTCTCTCAACAAATAGAGCTTGTACTACCAAGGCTCCAAGAGCCTTGGTAGTACAGTGGTCTAAGGCACCCTGTTATTAAGCTGGTTATTAAGACCAGCTGCCTGCAATTACTGCAGGTTCGAATCTCGCCAAGGCTCAAGGTTGACTCAGCCTTCCATCCTTGCATCTGAATGTAATGCCCATTTATTATATTTGCAAAGGTATTGATTATTGTCTTATTCAACAATAGATATTCAGGCATGTATACAAAAAGAAGGGCAAACCAATATGCACAGCTCTAGGCTAGCTACAGTAATTTGCCTATCTATTACATAGATAAATTTGACATCTTTAATGAATGAAAGAGAACCAGTTTGATGTAATGATTAAAGGTGGTGGGCTAGAAACTGGAACACCATGAGTTCTACATCTGTTTTAGGCACAAAGCCATTTGGGCTACCTTGGACCAGTCATTCTCTCTTGCTTAACCTATAAAGAAGCAATGGCAAATTACTTTCACAAATCTTGCCAAGAAAACTGCAGGCACTTATCCAGGTCAAACTGCAGTCAAAGAGTAGCTCGAAGGCATGAAGGATCCCTTCACCACCAGACCAAAGCTATATCAGCCTTTGTAAAAGAACCCCACAAACATGTGATATAAAAAAATAAACATTTATGAATATATCAGAGGCACATTAGTTGCAACCATCGTCCAATTTGGCTCGGGGCTTGGGATGCCTAATACTAATCCAATTATTAGACTTTATCTGACCTTACATCTAGCCCTCAAAAGTCATCTGTGTAATTCCATTTCTGTAAATGTACAAGGTCATGTTTGGGCTAATCTGCAAAGGAGGATTTTTTCCAAAGCTAGAGAGAACATCTAATTTAGTGCAAAGAGAATATCTGATTGATCATAAAGGTGTTGTTTATTTAGTTATAAAATATTTAAATGCTGCATTTTCTACACATACAAAAAAATGATCCCACTGAATGGTGCACAATTTAATTAGCACAGGATAAATTCAATATTAAATTAAGGTAAGTCTCCCTTAAATTAAGCCCAAACACACACCATTTCACACACCTTGAGAACTATATATAAGTGGCTTATTTTTGTCTTCTTTCAGATTTTTTTTATACTTCCAAGCCTACTATATAGGCTGGGATTTCCTGGTGTTTTCCCATTCAAGTACTAACCAGATCCAAATCAGATTACTGTACTTCTCGGAGTATAAAATGCACTACCCCCCTAAAAGTGGGTGAAAATTGTGGTGTGTCTTATACACTGAATGTTGCCGAAGCCCCACCCACCCACCGGCCCCCACCCTTTGGCTGTTTTCAGTCTCCGCATGTTGCATTTTTGGCCTCTGTACACCCCATTTTTGGCCTCCACGTGTCACATTTTTGGCCGGTTCCAGGTGGCGGGGATCAGCGGCAGTGAATGGGCTGCAGTGAACGGGCCGTGGCAGCAGCAAATGGGTGGTGGCGAACAGGCTGCGGCAGTGGCAAACGGGCCACACTGAACAGGCCATGACAGCAGCAAACAGGCCATGGCGGCGGCAAACAGGTGGCGACAAATGTATCACTTTGCTGCCATCAAATGGTTATCCGAATTTAAGCAGTTCTGGTTTTTTTAAGCTAAGACAAAAATAATAATTAAATTCTCCCTGTTCTCAGGTTTCCAAGTTGTAAAAGACATGAGACATAACCAAAGGCATGCAGTAAAAATTATGTTACTTTAGAAGGGTAAATACTCTGGCTGGATTTGCCTATACTTTGCTGATCCCATCATCTTTTTATATTTCTTCCCCCTCTGCCTTTTTTCTTGAGATCAAGCTTAATTTGCTCCTTATACCCTCTCTTCAGGGCAATATGGTGCCTTACAAGGAATTAATAGATAAGGATATAGCTACTCTATTTTATTGGTTTGCTTTTGGGACAGATTGGAGCTACATTATGTTCCAATGTTTAATTAAAATTTATAAGAATATTTGCCAGCTCAGGTCTAAAAGACGGTTCACATCTTTTCTAGAAACTATAGTGTCCTATTAAAAAGTCCTAAGTACTTAATATATATATATACTCCTAAACTTTCCTGGCTCTTTCTCTACTCTTTAGTTAACTCAAACAGTGCATTATACCAGAACAATTCTTGAATTGAGGTAAATCAAATCTGATAATTTAAAGAATGTAAATACAATCCAAGATCCAGTCTATGGAGATTCTCAGTTATCCAGATCATGGTCGTCCCAAAGGTGCTTTTTTAGGAGGCAACTGGACTTTCTTGTTTTGTCTTTCTTCTTTGAAGACATTTCACTTCTCATCCAAGAAGCTTCTTCAGCTCTGCCTGGATGGTGAGGAATGGAAGGATTTATATTTCTTTCAGACAGCTGGCCATTTTTATTCCTTTAGAGCAGAGGTCTTCAAACTTGGCAGCTTTAAGACTTGTGGACTTCAACTCCCAGAATTCTCCAGAATTCTGGGAGTTGAAGTCCACAAGTCTTAAAGCTGTCAAGTTTGAAGACCTCTGCTGTAGAGAGTCATTGAAGCCACCTGGAGGTTTATTTGTGTCCTCAGGATCACCTGAATAGTGCAAATGGCTATTCTTGGCTGCAGAATGTTTTCTGCCCTGTGTCCCTTGTTGAAGTCAGGCACAGGATGTTGGGGATGAATCCGTGTTGCCTGCATCTCAAACTGAAGTGCAAATGGTTCCTGTAGTCTGCAGTTCTTTTGGAAATCCGTTCATACTCCCACAACATCCGAAGGGTGTTCATCCCAAAGTGCATAGCTAAAAGTCTATGGAGATTCTCAATCATCCAGATCATGGTGGTCCCAAAGGTGGTCCCAAAGATACAGACAACACAGACTCATCCCCAACAGCCTGCACCTGTCTTCAACACAGGGCAAGGTACACAGGGCAGAAAACATCCTTCAGCCAAGAAGGCTCCACAGCCATTTGCACTATTCAGGTGACCCTGAGGACACAGATAAACCTCAAGTGACCTCAATGAATCTCTAAAAGAATGCAAATGACCAGCTGTCTGCAAGGAGTATAAATCCTTCCATTCCCCATTCCATCCAGTCAGAGCTGTAGAAGCTTCTTGGATGAGAAGTTAAACGTCTTCAAAGAAGAAAGGAAAAAGAAAATCCAGTTGCTTCCTGAAAAATGCATTTTTGGGTTACTCTTGGATCCATTACTCTTGTCTTTCTCTACCCTTTAATTAACTCACACAGTGCATTATGCCAGAACAATTTTTGAATTGAGGTAAATCAAATCTGATAATTTAAAGAATGAAAATACAATCCAGGATCCATTATTCTTGTGAAACTGAAATTTCCATCATGTTCAGACCAATTTTATTCCTGAATTTCTGGCGGATGAAGCATCCCTGAGGTCACATGATAAAGATGCTCTGCTGAGTTGATGATGGGAATGTCCAGCATTGACATTCCCATCATCCCATTAAAAAAAAGCACGGACAGCCTAATTATCTTGCATGGAAAGAGAGAGGAGGAAGTCATGGTCCAGAGATGATATCAAACATCATTGGGAAGTGGTAAGGATGAGGAAAGTATAAGAATTGGGTGGGGAAATTATATGATTATTCAGGTCACACCAGACTGCACTACCTTTCTCTCAAAGGATGATCCAATGGATCATAGATTGTCTAATACTCTTTAAACATCAGATGTCTTCCCTCAGTTTTTCTGCTCATAACTGCAAACTTTTCTTTTTCCAAGCATGGATCTGTTGCAGCAAAATCCCCAAATATATTACCAGCAGGTTCTGTGGTACAATTCCTTATAATCCATACTCTGGGGGCAGTTGTGGGGAGAGAAATGCTCCTTAGGTTGCTGAGTAATAGTACCTCACCAGTGTTTGTACTTCTGACTCTTGTGTAGTCAATAATGTTTAATTGGAAATAATTCCCATGGAGTTCAATAGGGTTTATTTCTGTGTAACCATGCCAAGTCACTGAAACATTAAAATATTATTTTAGCCATAGGATATCTAGGTCCACTGTTGCATTTATTCTAAACATTTCCACATCACAATTTATTCCATTGACCAACAGTGGTGGCTGCAATTTTTTTAAAATGACATGAACAATGAAATGACTTGTGTGCCCATAATACGTGAACACCATTATTCCAAAAGTTATTTGGACTGCAATTCTTTGCTAGATTCTTCATGGTTTCTGCCCCTCTTCACTTTGAATGTTATTTATTTCAGTTTATAGACTGGCTTTCAGGGTTACCTTTCTTCACAACCTATAACAATATATTATTCACCATATCATAAAATCTTAAGCTAAAATGGACAAATACATCTGCAAACACTATAGCGACAGTTAGAGAGAAAATTTGCTGTACCCGTATCAGAAAGGTAGTTTGCACAGCTTAAAAGAAAACTCTGTTTCCTTTATTTTGTTGATTTATTGCAGGACTGGAAAACTGTGTTACTACATAAGGTCAGGGAGAGTGGGCCACTATTCAATATACCATGCAGTCATAATGCTCAGTCTAATAAAATAAAGGAGATACACTTTGAGATAGCCAGGTGAACTGCCATACAGGCAATTCAAAGCAAAAAAGAACAGATGCGATAGTGTTTTATATATAACATGCTGTAAAGACCTAAGCAACTATGCATATTGATATTTGCAAAATAAAGGTCTCATTACAGAAACTAGTAGTTCTGATGTCTGGAATGCATCTTGGGGCATTGAATTTCTATCTAGACCCACAAAAAGCAATATGATGGGAACTTATGGCATACCTCGTTTTTTGTGCTTTCTTTTTGTTGATTGCTTCTAGATTGATGGTGGAAAGAAAAGTTAAAAATGCCAATACCGAGGGTTTATTAATTTTCATTGGTAACTTGTGTCTTGAAAATGGGAGTTCACATAAGTAAATGTGTCTCCATTCTTGCACACAGAAAATCGGGTCTTGCAAATCTTGGAAGAAATATGTAAATGTGACAAAGGTTTGAACAAAGCAGACCTTCTAAGCTGCTTTTTCAAGTTTCTTTTTCTAAGAAGGAAGCAAAACAAAGCACTTTTCAGTCTTATTTTTCTTCCTGCCTGAGGAGGGGGTTGGATTAGAAGGCCTCCAAAGTCCCTTCCAATGCTGTTATTCTGTTACCCTAGTGGAAGTTGACGGCAACTTCTTCCTGGGACAGTCTTAAAGCAATTTAAGATCATACAGAATGCTTTGTAAAGGGAAATCATGTTGTCTATTTGCCCCCATGATGCATATCTTTTTAACAAAGCAAATCTAAGTAGCTTTTTTGTTTTTTTAAAAAATGACTTGGATGTAGAGGTTAAGGCATCAAGCTAGAAACTGGGAGACCTGGAGTCCTAGTCATAACTTAAGCTTGATTTAGAGTTGTCCGCAACTGTGCATAGGTGTCGCTGCCTACCTATAGTATTCTGCAAAGGGGTCAATGGATAAGCATAGGCTGCAAATGGCCACAGAAGGGCTAATCCAAACACCTCCGAAATCCCAACTGCACATTGTCCGGAGCTGGGCATCCTGATTGGTTGATACAAGTTCCTGTTCTGTGCTTTGCTGTTTGAGTGTCCCCTAGTCAGAATGAACATTCGCAAATATATAAATGCAGCAGATATGTTGCTGCCTCTGAACAACAGACACATATGTTCCCTGATGTGCAGCATGGAGATGTTTACTCCGGACTTTAAGCACAAAGCCAACTGGATGACCTTGGACCAGTCACACTCTCTCAGTCCTCGGAAGGAGGCAATGGCAAACTACTTCTGATGTCTTGTCAAGACAACTGCAGGCACTTTTCCTGGCAGTTCCCAGGAGACCAAGATTGACTGGAAGAAAAGGGAAAGCACACACTCAAAAAAAAAAAAAAGATTGGTGTGTTTTCTTTTGCTGGGAGGAGTGTTGAATGGATTGTCAACCTATGTCATGACATCATAACATAGAATAGAATAGAATAGAATAGAATAGAATAGAATAGAATAGAATAGAATAGAATAGAATAGAATAGAATAGAATAGAATAGAATTTTATTGGCCAAGTGTGATTGGACACACAAGGAATTTGTCGGTGCATATGCTGTCAGTGTACATAAAAGAAAAGATACATTCATCAAAAATCATAAGGTACAATACTTAATGATAGTTATAGGGTACAAATAAGCAATCAGGAAACAATCAATATCAATATAAATTGTAAGGATACAAGTGACAAAGTTACAGTCATACAGTCATAAGTGGAAGGAGATGGGTGACTTGTATATGTAATTCATATATTTTATGCAATATCATGATTCCTTCCTGCCCCCTGTGAACACACTACCTTGTGTTGAATCTTGTATTATAGAACTGACTCTGAGCAAAAAACAACAACTCAGAAAGATGGCTTCCAAGATTAAAATTCTGTGACATTGCTATTCCTTATCCTACAGAACTTATTGTGTGTTGCTCTAAAAAGCTGAGTACTCCTCCTCTAGGAAAGATGTCTTTTGCCAGTTTCATGGTATACAACTCCATGTGCTTAGATGAGAAGTCAGATATCAAAGCTGCTATTAATTCCAAGTTTGAAATTTTGTGATTTGTTTTCTCGCCCTCAGCCCAAGAATCTTGCCAAAAATGTCCTTTGTCAGGGTACTAATTTTGCTGACGACCACTTCATCTTCATTTTTGGCTGGTAATTACTAAGTCAGACACAAGCCTTTTCCCCCTCTTATCCCCTGGCAGCCAGAGAGGCGGGGATTTCTAAGAACCTATTCATTATAGTTTTGTTGGCACAGAAATGCCCTGAATTCTGCACTCTCTATAGACATAAAAATAATAAGATTGTTAGAATAAAAAGATGTGACCTAACAATTATTTTTGCATTTTTTAAAGAAAAGATCAACATCTTCAGTATTGCTTTATCTTCAGAACATAGAACATTTTATTTTGCCTATAGCTAGAAGTGTCAGCTTCAGTTTGAATAGATTTGGTGCTCTGTTCCTGAACTACCTTTTTGCTCTGTCTCCATTCCAATAGGCCTGTCTACTCATTCACCTATGACACTTCCTCAAGTTAAATGGAAATGTCTAGAACTCATACATATTCAGCTGGGTTTCTACTTATGTCTAATCAAAAAAAATAGAAAAGAATTATGATGCAATTATGGGACCATTCCCGTATTTTTTTCAGGACACAATTAAATCAAATATCCAGGTTTCCTGGCTGTACCTAAATAATGGAACACACACACACACACACACACACACCAGGGTGTACTAAAAGTCAGACCCCCATAGGCCAAACACAGTATATTTTATTAATTAATATCTTTTACAGAGAAAAATGTTACTTAGGAATATTTCAAGCCCATGCATTCTCTTTGAAAAGTCTTTACAAATCAGCATAATTTTATGACAGAAAAAAAGTGCAACTTTATAAAGAACCTGCAATGTTGTACAATGTTGAACATGTAAAAGATGTTCAACATTTTCTGTTCAACCCTGGAGAAACTGGGTCCACAAAGAGAGCGAGTCACTTTTGCTTCACTCATGATGACTGAGTACAAAAGGCAAAAAAAGTTGATGTGGGGAATTGGGAGAAAAGGTAGATGGGTGGACAAATGCTTGTTGGGACTTGCTTGGGCAGGCTGGGTAGCTGAGGCTTCCCAGGGCATGACAAGCAGCCCCAGAGCCACAAAGCAGGGTGCAAGGTGGCTAAAAGGCATAAATGTGGCGGGGAGGGAAGTAAATGTGTGAATGGAGGTGGAGGCAATCCCTTATCTCACTTGGGCTGGGAGGAATGGCTTGGCGTGGGGTGGGTATTCACTTAATAACCCACAATTATCAGCTAGTGAAGTCTGTGCAGTCTCATGATATCTCACTTTTCAGCCATACCATTTCACAATAATAAGGCCGGTCACAATTGTGGCTGGAAGTTGAAAGGCTACCTATAATTTTTACTTCCAGTTCTAAAAGATAAAATCTCTTTTGGCTATCTCAAATTAGCTATGATGGGTAAGATTATCAGAACAGGCAGTAGAAATGAACCCTACCAACAAGATGAAAAAGTTGAAATGGATCCCACAAACTTGATAAGTATGGCACTGGATACTATTACAACAACAGCAGTTACTATTATACTAAGATGGTATTTTCTTAATGATCTGAAAATTTGTTATAGCAGGCTTCAGTGATATTGGGAAAGATGATACTAGACTCTCCGTTAGTTAAAGGAACTTTGCCAATTACAGGAGTATACAATGAAGATAGCAAAATAAGCAGAAATATGCAGTCTATCATGTTTTTAGTCCATCTCAGAAGTGTCATCAGTCTAATTCATTGCTCAGAACTAATTGGCAAACAATGTTCCATTTTATCACCATTTTAAACACTCATGTGATGGCCTGTAATATTTCACCATTCCTCAGTTATACCAAGGACTCTACAAAATCACTAGCCTCAACTACCAGAAAAACATGTCACAAACAAATTTTCCAGGAAAGAACAGTAGATTTGAAAGGAACAATTCTGGCCATCAGATTCAACCCTATGCTCATGCAGGAATCCCCCCAAAAAAATATAAATAAAAAAAATATATATCCATGATAGGCAATTGTCCAGTCTCTATCTGAATCCATCAAATGTTAAGGTAAGTAGTGCTACTGTTGAACTAGTTTTATCCCTGAGACATTTTTTCTAAGATATCACCCTGTCCCAAGTCTTGGCGGAACAACCAGGTTTTCAATAGTTTCCTGAATGACATAAGGGTGGGAACCACTTCAATTACAGTAATCCAATTGTGTAATAATGAGCCCTAAATTACAACCTGCTGTGAACTCAGTGTAAAGATCCTTCTAAAAAAAAATAGCTGTCATGGAGATATCAGATACTACAGAGAATGGAATACTCCTGGGTTAGTCAAAAATTTATCATAAAGGTAGTAAATGTTGTTAAACATATGAATGATCACTGCACCAACCACAACTCTGGACCATAATGGAAGCAATTCCTTACAATAAAGTGGGCACCTTTAATAAACACAGCAACTCTCTCTCTCAATTCTCTCATATATGTCAATGCTGTACGCTTGGCTATATGGGCATAGTTCTTCCTAGTTAGGTACCTTAAAGTTTATCTACCCAAATTCTTTAAATCCATGCATACCCTAAGAGCAGCAGCAGGCCAGATTTCTGGATCCCGGAAAGGAAGTTTGAGAGAAAGATAGTTTGCAATTGTTTACCTTCTTCCTTTTCATTGATCCATTCTCTCCATGAGTCATTTTATCCCACCTGACCATGATCACCATTTCATCAATGGGTAGGCATCTTTTCATGCCAGCCACCTCATGAGTGTATCCACAATATGTTCTCAAAATGTCATATGACTTTACCAGGCTCCAAAACATTGAAGATGTTTAGTGGCCCAGAACCTATTTTTCATGCAGAACATTTAATTCCTGATACTTCTAGTTTAAGAGAAAGATCAGGTAGATGTTTTTCCCTCACCAAAGTGATCCAGCATTCATATTAGAGTCGACTTTCTTCCTTTTATGATAAAAATGGTTTTGGTACATATGCAATGAATAAAAAATATATTGATTTTAGCTCTGTAATTGCTTTCAGCATTTCAAGCTGAGTTGGAGTATATGGATGTGAATCTGAGAAATATATTTTGGTCATTTATTCCACTCTAAATAGCATTTTAAAGAAAATACTATTGGGTATTAATCTAATGAATAGCATTATAAGCACCAAAGTTTATGTTTATTGCACTTATTAAATGGGCTTTGATATCACCTATAAAATAAATGGCAGAGTTAGCAAATTAGCATTTACATGCTTCCAACCAATATCTGCAATTTTATCTACTCATCCGCCTATTTCTTTATTATTCCTAGTTCATACACAGACAGAATCTGTAGTAAAGCTTCAGTGGTTATTTTTTAATTATGTAAATTAAACACATATTATTGTGTATGTGTGTATAGTTACCCAAAAACAGTGGCCAGAGTTGTTGTTTTTTTAAAGCTGACCCGTACAGTCTGAAGTTCACAGCCATAATTGCCAGCTGTGTGGCTAAACATTTTCTTTCTTATACATTACTGCAAAGTAAAAGACTGTTTAAATAAGGCTTTGTATGCAGACCACATGAGACCTTATAATAAGGTCAATGATATCCCATCCATTGGATTTGGAGAGCATCCAGCAAGGTCATTGTATAGCTATTAGGAAAAAAAAGTTCTATAGGAAGTATCTGTATCCTTCCTTCCTTTTACCATTTTAATTCAATTTAATGGAAAAGAAATTACTTTCAAATAAAAAACTACCGGGTGAAATTACCTGGTTGAAATGAGTTCTTACATTTGTCATATCTGAGGGATGATATTTTGTGTGTGGGTATACACAATTTGTATACACAAATGTCCTGCCATTCACTCTGAAGGCCTTTATCAGATAAGCAGTTTATAGCCACCCTGGCTTCCCGAATCTTAACTAAAACCAGACGAAAAACATCACAACGTACTGATTCTTATGAATTTCTTTTCAGATCAGGAAGGAGGGCAGCTGGAAGGCTGAGACATAGAAAACCATGTGATACAAAGAATTCCCTCAATCACTTCATAGCAATGAGATATGCTCCAAAATAAAGAAATTCTAAAGAGCTCCAAGAGTGAATTAGCATAATAAATAACACTACTACTTGTCAAAAAGAAAAACCAGGAGACTGGAATAAATTTTTGCATGGCACTGGCCTAAGTATCAGGCCCATGTGAAACTTCTAATGCTTTGATGAAAATCCAGAAAATGTACCTCCTCAATACTGCTTCATAAAGCAACATGACTGTAATTATTTCTGAAGGGAAATGAGGCAACCAGATTACTTCAGCTTGCTCTGCTTTGCTATGGAGCTCATTTCAAACTCTTCCTGCAGGCCCCTCATTTTTCTGATAAGTACCACAGTGGGGACGTAATCAGTACCTTTTCCTGCAGCTTTGACTGAAGTTTTTCCAAGCTGGATAGCTACAGCAAAAGTTGCGGGATTGCCTGCAGCACAGACAAAAACTGCCCAAGACAAGAAGTTCACTAAAGATCTTTCAGAAAACAGCAATAGACAACAGATGCGCCTCTGCAAAGAAGCTGAAGAAACTGGGGACCAACTGGTTAGCTGCTGCAAGAAGATTGCATACACTGACTATAAGTAACAGCATGACAAAGTAGCAACAATGGTGCATTGGAAGATCTACAAGCAATACCATTTGACTGCAAGTAAGACCTGGTAGGACCATAAAATAGACAAAGTAATAGAAAAATAAGAAGCTAAATTACTCTGGGTCTTTAGAATTCAAGCAGAAAGGCACCTGCCATGTAACACCTCAGATTTAACAATTGTTGATAAGGGGGAAAAAAGGCAGGTAGTGGATATGGCAGAACCTGGAGACAGCAGAACAGAAGAGAAGGAACTGGAGAAGATAACAAAATTCAAAATCCTGTAAATATATACATATAATGACTGTGGCAAAACAAAGCAAAGACAGTACCAATTGCAATAGGCACCTTAGATGCAATCCCAAAATAACTGGGGTCCTTTGAACACCATCAGCATTGACAAAATTACCTTCAGTCAATTGTAAAAGGCAGCTTTACTTGGACAGCTTACATCCTGCAACAATGCCTTTAGCATCATCAAACATGAATATCCCAGGTCCTTGGGAAGGACTCAAAAGGTGGATAAAAATGCCAAATCCAGTTTGAACATCTGCCTGACTGTACAACAATCCTTTACAGTCTTAGCATAGTAGTACTACTATTGGAAAATAGATGGGGGGGGGGACAGCCTAAGTAACTCAAGTGTTACAGGGATTGATAATTAAACTTCCCTGTTTTCAGCTTCTTTAGGAATAAATTAGATCATAACCTGCACACTGTGCTTTCTGTTTCTCAATCTTTCTCACAAATAAGACATTTCCCACCTACAGTTAACAAGGAACTTATATTGTTCTCTCCCAGAAACAATGCAACAGCTACTGGAGATATTTCTTGTTTAAACAAGTTACAAGATTATTGGAAGGGTAACAGCCAGGTTATGTAACCCATAAAAGTGCGAATGATTTACAAATATTTAACAAGGGGAAAAAAAACTAATTATGCCACTCCTGTCACACAGAGGGCAGGCTTAGAAATTGTATAATCAATACAGGAATGTTCACTGTAATGCAGCTTGTCAGTTTTTTCATCAACCAAAAAAAAAAAAAAAAAATCTCTGGCCAGTCTCTAAACAGAATGAACCCTCTCTGCACAGAATTGTCTTTGTGTCAATCTGCTTTTATCTCCAAAGTCTGCCCTGATAG
Organism: Pantherophis guttatus; assembly: GCF_059756535.1. NCBI lineage: Eukaryota > Metazoa > Chordata > Lepidosauria > Squamata > Colubridae > Pantherophis > Pantherophis guttatus. The sequence goes on from NC_142063.1 coordinate 315,134,052, forward strand.
CCAGTTGTGGATGTTATTTAGTATTATTGCTGTGATGGGAGGGATCTGAGAATTTTGATTTTGCTTCCTGTTCTGTTTTATTGGCTGTGCAGTAAATATCCCAGCCTGGGAAATACAGTATATTGCTCCAAATATTCCCATCTACTAAATGGTTAATAGTAATTCTATAAAGGTAGAAGGGTGTGTGTGGGGGGGGGGAACATCTTTAATGCCTTAAATTGATTACCAATTGTTGAGGAGCAAGGCTGAAAAAAGACTGCTGCCTTTTGATTTACTAGGAGCATATTGTTAGAAAAAAGTTGACTGGTCCTTTGATCTGGTAGAGTGTTGTGGCTCGCCACAGACTCAGACAATGAGGAGGTTGGGGAGGAACTTGGGCCAGTCCTGGAGTCTGGGGAAGGCTCTGATGGATGCTCTGTGTCGAAGCAGAGAAAGAGCCAGGGCTGTCTGACATTTCCCAGCTGCCTTTGGAGTTGGAGATAAGTGGGGAAGAAGAACAGCTGGGGCCTGTTACAGATGTGTGTATGCGCAGAGCTGTCAGGAGATGAGAACAATTGAGTACCAGGAGCCAACTCAGAAAGAAAGGCACATGTGGATGCTGAATGGCTCTTCCTGGTTGGGGAATAAATAGAAACTAAAGGGGAGTGGCCTCGTGGGAAACAACCATTCGGATTTATTCATTGTGATTTGTGTCTCAGAGCCTGCTTGAGAGAGTTTGACTTACAGTTTTGTGGCTGGAAGCTCCCAGCCTGGCAATTATCCAAGGACTGATAAGGTCTGTATCAGTGATGGGTTTCAATTTTTTTTACTACTTATTCTGTAGGCGTGGCTTGGTGGGCGTGGTGTGGCTTGGTGGGCGTGGCTTGGTGAGTGTGGCAGGTGAAGGATATTATAAAATCTCCATTCCCTCCCCAATCCAGGGGAAGGTTACTGCAAAATCCCCATTTCTTCCCCATCAGCTGGGACTTAGGAGGCAGAGAATAGATGGGGGTGGGGACATTCAGAATTTTTACTACCGGTTCTCCAAACTAATCAAAATTTCTGCTACCTGTTCTCCAGAACTGGTCAGAACCTGCTGAAACCCACCTCTGGTCTGTACTTCAGTTAACCCTTAGAAGAATTATTGCCTGGATTTTTCTGTATAGGAATGCCATGAATTCCCAGTAGCTAAATAAAGAGGGTTTTTTTCTGGACAAGGGGTTTTGTTTCTTGGTTCTGCTAAGGCTGGGTCAGAACAGAAATTAGGGTTTATATTCTTAATTTGGTTTGAGAATGGGTTTGGGCATCATACTTTGTTTTACTAGGGTTGTCCAGTTAGGATGTAGTGTCTTTGTCCCTACTTTCTGGACTGAGGAACACATTATATCATCTGAAATATTCAGTATCAAGAACAACAGTTTGAACAGATGAATAGATGAAACAAGTGAAACAAATCCAGTATCTATGATCCAGGCTTCCGGGATTTAACCTTTCCTTATATTTCTGCATGTCTAGCTTTGCCTTCTTAGGCGTCTTCATTTTCTTCCTGGAGTTCTCCTTCACCATTGCACAGGCAACCTCAATGTCCCATTTTATAGTGAGATTTGGTTGTTGATCTTCTGATTGTCTGTTTCATTGAGGGGCTCATGAAAAAAGCCCATCATTTATAGTGGGCAAGGCTAGAATCAGATTTGGACATGGTCACCATTTACTTTCTCTTTCTGCTATTCTCTCTCTTTCTTTGTGTCTTCCTCTTTCTATTTGTTCTTTCATATCTTCTTTAACTTCTTTCTCTTCACTAGAGAGGAAAGGGAAAGTGTGTATAATGTTAGGAACAATGGGGAAAGAACAAAAAGGTAGAAAGTGGCAGAAAAAGGAAAGGATAGTACCAGAAGGCTAAATTAATTGCTTGCCAAAGACAGCTAGAAGTTTTATAGATTTCCCTTTGGAAATGTCTCCTAAACAGGACTGTACAGACACATGTTTTAGAGCAATTCCCCAGCCCTTGCCAAAGATAAGGAAATATGGAAATTGTAGTCCAAACTATCTAGAGTATACTATGTGTCCCTACACTAGAAGCAAGGACCACTGTTTGTTTAATAGTGGATTTTTTTTTATTAAAAAGGAGCCTTGAACATGACCAAAATTATGATGGCTTTTTATGAAAGAAACAAAGAGGAAAATGTGGAAGTTGTTTCATCTATAATCTTTACACATTGGGATAACTTTATTGCTACTGTCAAAACAAAGGAAGCTACTATTATATTGTAATAAATGAAAGCTACATTTTGAACTCCTCAGATTCCCCCAAACTACTGTGCTGCAACTTCTAATTTACAGTTTACTCCAATTGCATAGACGTAGGAAACATAAAATTTAAAAAATGATTAATTTCCTTGCTTTTACGCAGTAAAGTCTTCCAAGGATTGGCCAGTTGCCTAAAATAAATACATAGAAAAATACAGCCTCCTCTCCTCTCCTCTCCTCTCCTCTCCTCTCCCCTCTCCTCTCCTCTCCTCCCCTCCCCTCCCTTCCTCCCCTCCCTTCCTCCCCTCCCCTCCCCTCCCCTCCTCCCCTCCCCTCTCCATTCCTCCCTCCCTCCATTAAATATAATGCACAAACTGAACAAGGCCTACATTTTTCAGCTTGGTTGTATTTGGAGTAGGTCTTTCTTGGTGGAGAATTTTCACTAGTTTTATCAAAACACTTGCAATGCAAGATGCTTGCATCATATACACTCAGAGAAATCTACCTTTACGTATGTCAATTGTTTTATGGGAACCCAATGTTTTGGGCATTAAAAAAACAATTCAGGGAGCAGATTAAGATACCTCAGTGAAAAGTAAACAAACTCAGAAGGCTTTCTAAGTGTTAAGAATAAAATGTAGGAAGGGACAATATTCTCTCTCTGGGAGAGGATTGGGTTATAATAATATTTATTTATTTGGTCAATTTCCAATGACTCTTAGTGGATTACTGAGGATTAAAAAACAATTAAGTAAAAATAGAGTAACAATTAAAGCAACCACACTGGGAAGGCAGAACAACTTCCAGTACATCTCAAAAACTGTTAAACCACAGTTAGCAAATTCATATAATTACATCACAATTAGTGGGTTCACAATTCATTCTTAACCCAGTGTTTGTGGGAACAGCCAGATATTTAATGATCTACTAAATGTCAGCAAGGCTGGTATCATATAGACCTCAGTGGGGATGCAGTTCCAAGGGGAAAGCTTACTTTTGAGAAAACACAGAACATAGAATAATAGAGTTGGGAGTGACCTTGGAGGTCTTCTTGTCCAATCATGGTTATACTTCTAGACTATCTGCCATGCTGAGAAGGTGGTGGTGGGAAATGATTGTTTTGACTCTCTTGTCTCTAAGGCTTTTTATAACTGTTTGGACAGGTCATTCAGAACTTTGAAGGTCAGCTTTCAATCTAATCCCAAGAAAACCATTGAATGTTGGGAAAGTTTGCTTTGGAAAATGGTCTGGAAATTGGAAAAGAAGTGAAATTAAATCCAGTTAGGACTGAAGCTGATAAACAGAAAAAGAGGCATGTAGACGGAGTTCCTGAAAGAACATATCTTCAACCTGAGAATGATCCTTTAGTTGTTGCAGCCAGAGATGGTAGCAAAGCATGAGTTGGTATGCTTGAGACTAGTGTGCTACAGCAACCCTCCCTGAACCAGTTAGATTTGATTATAGTAGCTAATACTTCCTGGGAAATAGATGGGGAAGAAATGGAGGTAGTGACAGATTTTATTTTCCTGGGCTCCAACATCACCACAGATGGGGATTGCAGCCAAGAAATTAAAAGACGCTTGCTCCTGGGGAGGAAAGCTAATCTAGACAGCATATTAAAAAGCAGAGACATCATCCTGCCAACAGAAAATGTGTATAGTCAAGGCTATGGTTTTCCCAGTTGCAATGTATGGCTGTGAAAGCTGGACCATACAGTAAGAAAGGCTGAGCGCCAAAGAATTGAGGCCTTTGAACTACGGTGCTGGAGAAGACTCCTGCGAGTCCCTTTGACTGCAAGGCGAACAAACTGTTCAGTCCTAGAGGAGATCAACCCTGACTGCTCTTTAGAAGGCCAGATCCTGAAGATGAAACTCAAATACTTTGGCCACCTAATGAGAAGGAAGGACTCACTGGAGAAGAGCCTAATGATGGGAAAGATTAAGGGCAAAAGAAGAGAACGACAGAGAATGAGATGACTGGATGGAGTCACTGAAGCAGTAGGAGTGAGCTTAAATGGACTCCAGAGGATGTTAGAGGACAGGAAGGCCTGGAGGAACGTTGTCTATGGGGTCACGATGGGTCGGACACGACTTCACAACTAACAACAACAACAAGAAGAAGTTAATACTTTGGTTACATCTTTTCTTGGTTACTGAATATAATTCTATTTCAAAACCGGAGTTGGCTCCCCCCCCCTTTTCTGGAATAACCTTCTTTTGGGGGATCAGATCAGTCCCTACTCTTTTGAGTTTTCAAAAAAACTGTTAAGACCTGGCTTTTTCAGCATGCCTTTGGGGTTTGAGATGCTGTCTTTGATCTCTCCTGAAGAAGGGAGGGTTGTATGGAATTACTTGTTAGCACTGCCAGGGGTATTTTGATATAGATGTCTTACATATTTTATTTTTAATCTGATTAAAGCATTAGAGAACACATGACTAGGGAAACTGTCTACAGGAGCCATTTTGTGAGAACACCTTTTGCCCAAGAGGCCAAAAGATTGCCAACTAACTAGCAATGCTAGCTAGAAAAACAGATTAGAGAGTGATGAATCAATCAGTTTTACCTTCTCTCACATTCATTTAAAAACAACATCTTACATGTTTTCCCAATCCATTTTCTGAATACATTTGCAAATTTTGGATAAGTTATTGCGAGATAAAGTAAGAAAAAGTTATGTTTGGAACACCAAAGTTTCAGTATACTCATACCTAGGAATGCAATATCAATTTACAGAACAGTAAATGGACTTCATAGCACCTGTTGACAGAAGTGAACAGAGTCTGTTAGTGAGCCATTCATTCTCTGTGAGAAGTGTGAATAACAAAAGTATTTAAGTGGAAAATATTTGCCCCTAGCAGATGGATACATAAAATGTTAGACATAAAGAAAAATAAATAAGGGGGAGGAGGAGGGTTGGTTATATTTTAGAAAAGCTGATACAAGCCTCAATATATTAGAAAAAATATTGGGGATACTCATGGATGACATTTAAAAAAGAAAGAAACGTACAAAAAGATAAAAATGTAAATGGATGGAATATGTGCATTCAATAGGTATAGTTCTAAAACTTTGCACAATGCTACTCAGTTGCAGTTGTGCTTGATATTTTGATTTCTCAGGGGGCTTCTACTTGGTCCCACATGAAGCTATATTCATCCTAGGCACAGAGGGAGCTCATTCTGCAATGTGGTCATGGTATTTTAAAGGGTCAAAGAAAAAAGGAAGGAGGATGCAAGGAAGAAAATGCGCATTTTCAACTATAAATTTAAGCACATTCCACTTGAAGTCCTAATGGGAACTAATTTTGCTGTTTAACTTTGAGCAGATCCTGAGTGGAGTGGACACTATCTAAAATGAATAACAACTAGACTTCTTTCTCCTCTTTCCATTTATATTGGTAATGAATAAAAATATACGAGGAGAATGAGAAAAAAAAAATCCTCTTCCAGCATTAAAAATTTGGCACACTTGTAGCTTGACCAAGCTCGTAAGAATTTCTATTTTGATACTTCCAGCTATGGTCATATGACCACACAATGCCTGGTCATATAACATGCTCATTGCTAAATCCAAGATATATTTAGAATAGATGTATTCTATAAATAAGAAACATTAGGGTTTAGTGTTATGATCTGCTTCATCCAATATGCTAAGACAATGGCTGGGTTACCAGCACATACAATACAATACAATCACAATATATTTAGCTCTGTGTTAGCCTAATAAACTTGTCCACTGACTAACTCTTATCTTCAACATATTCTGATCCATTTTCAGTTTTGTCAACACTGCTATTTAGATTCATAAACACCCTACTTTCAATGCCTATCAGATAGTGGAATAGGTCTTTATGCAAAGGGAAAATACACTGCTGCCTTTGAGGTAGAATAGAATAGAGTAGAGTAGAGTAGAGTAGAGTAGAGTAGAGTAGAGTAGAGTAGAGTAGAGTAGAGTAGAGTAGAGTAGAGTAGAGTAGAGTAGCAGAGTTGGAAGGGACCTTGGAGGTCTTCTAGTCCAACCCGCTGCTTAGGCAGGAAACCCTACACCACTTCTGACAAATGGTTATCCAATCTCTTATTAAAAACTTCCAGAGCATTCGTAACTTCTGGAGACAAGTTGTTCCACTGATTATTTGTTCTAACTGTCAGGAAATTTCTCCTTAATTATAAGTTGCTTCTCTCCTTGATTAGTTTCCACCCATTGCTTCTTGTCCTGCCCTCAGGTGCTTTGGAGAATAGCTTGAGTCCCTCTTCTTTGTGGCAGCCTCTGAAATATCGTAATACTGCTATCATGCCACCCCTAGTCCTTCATTTCATAAGACTAGACATATTCATTTCCAGCAACTGTTCTTTATATGTTTTAGCCTCCAGTTCCCTAATCAACTTTAATGCTCTTCTCTGCAGTCTTTCTAGAGTCTCAACATCTTTTTTATATCATGGCAACCAAAACTGGATGCAGTATTCCAAGTGTGGTCTTACCAAGGCATTATAAAGTAGTATTAACACATCAGATCTTGATTCATCAGATAGAATCAAGATCAGATAGATCTTAGACATATAAAAGAGAAAGGTCCAATGCATATTAAAAGGGTTTATAATGTTTTGCTAGAAAGGGACTCAGAAACTGAACTGGTTAAAGATTGTATGATAAAGTGGGCACAAAATTTTGCAGAACCAGTGATGTTGGAAACATGGGAAAAAATATGGGTTCAGAATGTTAAATTTACACAAGCGCAAAATTTGAGGGAAAATTTTTATAAAATTTTTATAGGTGGCATTTAGATCCTAAGAAATTGTCATGCATGTATCCTAATGTTCAATCGAAATGTTGGAGATGTGATTGCTTAGATGCTACATATTATCATATATGGTGGACATGCAAGAAAGCAAAGGCTTTTTGGATAAAAATTTGGTGGGTTATGCAAAATGTTTTAAAGAAAAAAATTCAATTTTCTCCTCAATTGTTTTTACTGGGTATAGTTAAGGGTTTTTCAGTGGGTGAAACAAAATTGATATTGTATATGGTAACAGCAGCGAGGTTGTTGATAGGTCAATATTGGAAAAATGAAGCTATGCCCACTATTGAAGAATGGACTTTGAAGATGGCTAATTTTGCAGAGATGGCGAAGATTTCAGCATATCTAAAAGATCAGACACAAGAGACTTATGTATGGGAGTGGAAAAAGTGGATAGATTATGTGCAAAATAAATATCAAACTAGGAAATATCAGATAGCTTTTAACTGAATGTATTATACAGGGATAGAATAACTGAATTTTGTGAAGATTTGAATAATATACAGGGGGTGGAGGGGTTCAAGTTTTATAAAATGTGGCCTTGATTTGGATTATATTTTGTGGAAGTCCTGGGGGGAGGGGAGGGTTGGCAGGGGGGTTAGGGAGGGTTAGGGGGGGAAATTGGGGTGAAAATGTATTTGTAAAACTTTTTCAATAAAAGATCAGATAGATCTTGATTCTATCCCTCTGTTTATGCAGCTTAGAACTGTGTTGGCTTTTTTGGCAGCTGCAGCACATTGCTGGCTCATATTTAAGTGATTGTCCACAAGACTCCAAGATCCCTCTCACAGTTACTACCTTGAGCAAAGTACCACCTATACTGTACCTGTGCATTTAGTTTTTCTTGCCTAAATTTAGAACCTCACTTCTTTCACCATTGAATTTCATTTTGTTAGATAACACCCAATGTTCAAGTCTGCCAAGATCCTTCTGAATATTCTGTGTGGTTATTCTTATCTTGCAGAATGGCCTAGTCTGTACATGGACAGCACCACCAAACATCACCCATCCAAGGGGTAAAACTAAGCTAGTTGACCTTAATAGCCAGCCAATAGGACTAAAGAACAATGGAAAAGAGATGGAAGGAAGGATCTAATGGGAATAGAAGTTAAAAAGACTATCTTGTTATGTTAAAGTGAAACAAGGGAAACCTCTCTTAATCCCAGAAGGAGAGAAAAGCAGAAAGAGAGGCTAAAGGAAAACAAATACAAATGAGACAAAAAGAGAAAGAAAATAAAATAATGAAAAATAGTAGTCTGGAATGAGAAGATGGGAATAGGTCAGGTAAGTACGAAAAGACAATCAACTTTTATTGTCCTTCGGCATGGCAAATTGTTGCCTACCAGCCCTGTGTGTTCCAATGGTCTGTAGGATGTAATTTTAATAAATTCTTAATAAGAGATACTGGAGCAAAATCCTGCTCGGATTTTGGAATGTCTAGATTGGAAAGTCTTGTTATGATATACGGCAGGCTTTCATTTCTCAGCGGGAGGCAGGAAAAGAGTCAAAAGTCCTTTCAACTTACTCAAGAGATACAATGAAAAGGAAGTATCTCATCAAATGAAGTTGAGATGCTGGACTTTAGATGATAGGATGTGGCCTGTCTGCTTCATGGCAAAAGATCCACCTTCTTAAAACAGACAGAAGTTCAACTAGTACTGACCCTACATGAGAAATTTGCAGCTGAAAACTTTTACAAATAAATCTTCATTTAACTATGGAAATATTCTTCTCAGAAAGAACCAAACAGCAGTATTTATTCCTGTTAAATATTTGCTTCTGTAGGACTGCAGTGTAGGAAGTGATATTTGAAATCTGACAATATCAAATATTAGAATTTCACATGAGATAATTACTCAGAACTGACAACCATGCCCGAACTTCTACTTTACCCTGTGTTTATTAAACCAATTGAACAAAACAAAGCAAAAAGGATGGGAAAAGTCCAACAGTGAGGAGAACCTAATGCCTGATTCATTCAAACACAGACATTAAAAAATGTTTAATAAGCCTACATAATAACTAGAATATACATCAGTGGCACAGTATTTTATTTTCAGAAATACTGAATAAGTAAAGCCCAGATTATGACAGTGATGTGCTTACATGAACAATTCTTCATATCCCTAAATACTGCCAACTTGCAGTACTTTTCTGTTATCAAGGAAAGTGACACTACAAATTCCAAAATAGAAATCTAGTTTTGGATAACAATAGAAGAGAATAAATGTAACTCAGGGTTGAACTGTGGTGCTTGGTACTCTTTGAGCTTGGTGATTTTCTTGAAGACATTTCATTACCCGGCGAGATAACAACTTCAGTGCTAGAAGGGAGTGGGTTTGCTCCCTGTTTATAAACAGTAGCTTGCCCTGTCAGAGTTGGTGGGGTGGTGTTTTTTCCCCCTTGGTAGTTCCTTGATTGGGCTGTTGTTTACTGCTTGATTGTGTGAATTAGTAGTTCCTTGACTAGGGTATTGTTCACTGCTTGATTATTTGTTCTGGTGTTGCACCTGGTGTTAATCCTTGATTATCTGAGTCTTGGTTGCTGGCAAGGAGGTGATCTAAGTTTTTTCTTTTTTTTTTCTTGGCTTTTTTATCTTTTTTGAATGTTGTTTATCACTATGCATCTGTTAATGGATGATTTGATTAACTGCCAAGCTTCCAAAATTCCTTAGCATTTTGGGATGTACCTTGGTCTGGAATGCTCACAGTTTTCCAGTTGAAACTATGTTAAGTCTCTACATGTGTTCTGCAATTAAGAAGTTTTCATTTTCTTCTGACTACTAATTGGTGTTCATAGACGCACTCTGCTAGTCTTCTGCCTATCTGTCCCACATAGTGGCTGTTACAGTTTTTCTCCTTGTATCAGGGGTAAAATCCAACAGGTTCTAACAGGTTCTGGAGAACCAGTAGCGGAAATTTTGAGTAGTTCAGAGAACTGGCAAATACTACCTCTGGCTGGCCCCAGAGTGGGGTGGGAATGGAGATCTTGCAATATCCTTCCCCTGCCATGCCCACCAAGTCACGCCCACAGAACCGGTAGGGAAAAATTTTGGATTTCACCCCTGCCTTGTATGTTATAGATAACTCCTGGTTTTCTTTCCCTTTGGAGTTTGCATAAGATGTTTTGGAAGGCTTTAGTTGGTTTATGAACTTCAGTGATGCCCTGTCATTGGTTGTTTCTGAGATGTTTTTGATGTGTTATTTTTTTCATAGCTTGTCTTAGTAATGCTGTGATGGGTTGAATGACCCAGCATTTTTTTTTTAATAAAGTTGCATAGGTGTCTATTTTGTCCGAAGATAACGTATAGATGTTTTGTTTCTTTTTTATGGTGCTCTAGGTTGCTACAGTGTGTTTGTGCTCATCTGAATAATGTTGTTATATAGTTTTTGTTGTGGGAGGTTGAATTGTTACTTTGGTGGAGGATGGCACTTGTTTAGTGTGGGTGGCTTTTCAATAGACTTGTGTTTCTAATTTCCTGCCATTTCCTCTGCTGGTGAGGATACCCAGGAAGGCTAATATATTGTTTTCTCCTTCCTTGCAGATTGTATTCCTTTGAAGATATTGTTTGTCTTATGCATCTTCTCTAGTTGTTCCTTTTTTATTATGACAAAGGTGTCATCTACATACTACATCCATATTTTGGTTTTATGCGTGGGAGAGCTACATTTTCTTTTTTTTCTTTTTTATTGAACAATTTTTAATATTTTTTAACAATTTTCCTCTTTGCAACACTTCCGCATTGGTATACATCCATTATATATCCATTTTTCCTTTTACATCTACATATCTATACATGTGGTTCCATTCTCCTTTATACATACTAATATACACTGCTCAAAAAAATAAAGGGAACACAAGCAGAAGACATCCGAGATCTGAAAGAATGAAATAGCCTTATTAAATACTTTGTTCATTACATACAGTAGTTTTGTATTCCTTTTAGTTGTTTGAGCAGTGTATAAACTACTGTATGTAAAGAGCAAAGTATTTAATAAGGCTATTTCATTCATTCAGATCTCGGATGTCTTCTGCTTGTGTTCCCTTTATTTTTTTGAGCAGTATATTAATATAAACATACATTTTGTGTCATCTAGATTTGTGTCATCTAGAGCTACATTTTCTAGATACTGCATTACAGTATTTACTTGACTCTGAATACTGAGAGAGGCAATCCCATGGGATTGGTTAGTATATTTGACCATCAAAGTGATAGTAGGTTATAAGGCAGAGGTTGATGAGGTCCATTATTCTGAGTATTCAGAACTTGGTTTATTTGGTTAGGTCAGATGTGATGTGGAGTATAGCTACCATGGATTCTTTCGCTAGTTCTGGGTATATGGATGTAAAGAATGCTATGACATTTAAAGGAACCATAAACACATCTTCTTCTATTATTAGGTGTTTGATTTTCTGGAAATGCTGTACAGGGAGTTGGAGTGTTCATTCCCCTATATCAGGGGTCCTCAAACTTTTTAATCAGGGGACCAATTCAGGGCCCCTCAGACTGTTGGGGGGGTGGATGGTTGGGTGGGCATGGCTAGGTGGTCATGTGACTGGGTGGGCATGGCCAATTTAGCAGTCCATTTTAGCAGTTCATTAAACAATACACATGAATTAAACTTTAATTTGTTTTGCTCCTGGGGGTGTTTTATTTGCTTCTGTTTGCATGTTGCTCTTTTTGTTGACTTCTTTTTACTATATCATTTTTAAGTTGTTTAGGAATCTAGTGGTCCACTTTAGAAAACTCAGTTTTGCAGCAATTCTTCTCAGCCACAAGGAGCTTACAATCAACAAGTCTCTCTCTTTCTCTTCCCTATTCCATTCTCTCCTATTTCCATTTCCATTCCATTCCATTTTATTCTATTCACATCATGGCGGTCTCAATCCACTTTTGGAATCTCGCTAGCTATCCCAGAGCTTCCTCCGCACATGCTGAATGTGCGCAAAAGGGCTCCGCGCACTTGGAAGGCAGGATCGGACCAGGCAGGCATCGCTTAGAGCAGATCTGGCAAGGAAGCCAGGGCTCAGCGATGCTGATCCGCTGGCCAGCCAGTCCACCCTCCCTCCCTCTCCTCTTCCAACAGCCGAGTGCCGAGCAGGAGAAAGACAGGCAGCCGAGCTGCAGTGGCAGTGGGGGAGCTACCTCCCCAGCCCCCAGTAGCACTCCACCAACCAAAAACAGGATGCACAGAGGCACCCCAGGGCATCCATGTGTCCTGTTTTTGGCCTTCCCGACCCCCAGAAGCACTCTGCCAGTCAAAAACAGGCAGATTTTTTGGTCTCCCCCCCACCTCCAATAGTTCTCTGCCTTACCTTCCAGTTCAGCTCGCGAGGGTAAGTCCTGTGCTCAGCCGAAGGGTGGGGGCCAGTGGGTGGGCAGGCAATGGGTGGAACAGCCTCATGGTCCTGTGTGGGCTGAATTAATGGCTTTGGTGGGCCCTATCCTGCCCGTGGGCCATAGTTTCTGGACACCTGCCTTATATCCAAGCTTTTGAGATGTCCAAGCTTTTTTGCCACCCTCTCTCTTAAAATTGCTCTGATTCATTCCCACTTAGATGTTGTTCTTGGTACAGGTCTACTTGCTATGGAAGTAGTCATGATTATGATATTGACCATCTGCTTATTAGACTCATATTCCTCCTTGGAGGAAATGTGTGTTTCAGTTTAGACAGTGGTATACCTTGTCTAAACTGAACCATACATTTCCTCCCAGGAGGCCTTTAGAAGCCAGGAGGAACATGGATCTAATAAGCAGATGGTCAATCTTACAATCATGAGAATCCTGTTTGCTTCCATAACAAGTAGACCTGTACCAAGATCAACATCTAAGTGGGAATGAATCTGAGCAATTTTGTTCACTAGATGCTTTGCAAAATATTTTATGCAGCCCTATAGGTACACTCCTGAGATGCCTCTCCAAAAAAGAGCTCTAGTTACTCTAACTCAGGGGTCCCCAAACTTGACAGCTTTAAGACTTGTGGGCTTCAACTCCCAGAATTCTCCAGCCAGCATAGCTAACTGGATGACTGGGTGGCTTTCTACAGATGCAATAAGGGTGAGGAAAAACTGATGCTTTGCTGCCACAAAATAGGCTACAAGTTAGACTTTAACAGTAACTCTAACCTGTTTTCAGTCCAGTTCATTCCTTGTTGACCTCCAGTAGCACTCCAGGCATCACTTAATCTGCTTCATCTCCCTCAACTCTTCTGTAAACCATGAAGAGTGATGGGATTTGTGAAAAGAGGCCTCCTAGATGCTATCCTATCTAAGGCCTCCTGTGCCCTCTTTTTCCAGCCAATGACTAAAGCCTCACACAGATTGTGCAGCAAACCATCAGGAACAATCTCCACTCCCTCTGGAACCAATTGAGATCCATCAGTCACCAGGGATCAAATAGGTCCTGCCTTTCTGCTGTGTGTAGCAGCACTGGAAAATCCTGCGATTAACTGGATAAGATCTGACCATAACAGAGGAGCCACAGAGAGTTCTCCAATTCCAGATCACATTGCCACTGATCTGACAAGAAAATCAAATCAAGTTTGGACCACTGTCCTGTGTTAGGCCCTGGATGATCTGGAATAAGCCCATGGCTATTATGGTGGCCATGAACTCTTGAGCAACCTCAGTCCCTATTCCCAGAAAAAGCAGACTTAAATCTCCCAGGACCATATGCCTAGCAAGATCCACTGTCAATCCAAAAAAGGAGTCAAGGCAGAGAGGTTGCTATGATTAATAAATATTCAATTTCAGGCTGAAATTTTCAACTTGGGAAGACTTTTGCAAGCAATGTGTGGGAGATTTATTTTACAGGCCTTAAAAATATCATATCACTTGTTAACTTCATTATCATGACGTTTTACAAGCCCACAAGAATCCTGAAGAAGCCTAAGAATTAGGTGGCTTTGTTTCTCAGTTTCAGCCTCAGAGTTGAAAAAGAGAAATTTGAATATGGGGCCTAAACACAAGTTAATAAGACCTGCTTTTTCATGGTGAAATGCAAAATCCTTTGGGCAAAAAGATGTGAAATGGATTAGATTTCTTTTCTAATCCAAGTCAAAGCTGAATTGTGTGAATTTGTAGCTGTGACAGCTAGAATGTACATTTTAAATGTTTCTGAATGTGTTTCTCAAAGTAAAAGAAAAGTTAATTGAAACAGTCCATATACACAATTTGGTTTTGATTTGAGGATAGATACTTTGAGAAAGTCCATTCTCTGTTTTATAAAATGCCGATTCAATATTTACAAACAGTAACAAGAAGTGACATTGCACTTTGAATTGCTAGATCCTTGTTCTAGAAGAATTATTGTAACCAGAAATTTCAGCATGTTAATACAGTATTGAAATACATGTGCAAGTTACACACACACACACACACACACACACACAAATAAGAATTTCTCGACAGAAGCTAGCAGTAAGTGGTCTCTTAGTATCTTGCTGGTTTTGAAGTTCTGAAAAGGAACAAGACTTTTGAAATGTGGGCAAAAGGCAAGGAAAGATGGAAACAACACAAAAGGACATTGATGCCCTGAGCATGGGTGACTTGAGATACCTTGTTTTTCCCAGTATGCGGGCACACAAGAGGACCTTTTTAGCCACCCCAAAGTCAGGATTGGGGAAAAAGCACCAGGAGGAGGGGAAACCAAGTAGAGGGTGAATGCACTGAGTTAGCAGGGGGAGGGAGGAAGGGAGGAAAGAATGCTAGAGATGGGTTTCTCCTTTGAATAAAAAGCTGTGGGTAAGCAGAGCACGGCAGTTCAGAGGGTCATTAAAAAGCATCAAAGGAGGTAGCCTCGTGATGGTAATAAGATGGAGGCAAAGAAATAAAGGGCCCATTGATCTGTACTATTGAGTGTGACATTTTAACCGAAGCTAAAAGCCAAGAGCCGAGCTAGCCCTTTGATTCATCTGCCTGCCTGTTTTAGTAAATTGTGTTCCCCTACCTCCCCTTTCTCCCAGCCAGTGGCCTCAGAGGTCACTTCATATTAGCTAGCTTGTTAATACTGAGGCAATCAATACTTAATCAACAAGTAATGGGATTTTGCAGTCATCCTGTATGATCTTTCAATAAAGCCCTGAATCCATCTCTGCCTATTCAGAGCTTGGCTGAAAGTACATGACGGCTGAAAATGAGGAAAGGGGGTAGGGGGAGAGCAAGAACGGCATTTGATGGTCTGATGCTCTTAGGAAGATCTGCATCTGATTAAGACACCACACAGCCACTGTCCTTCACCCCTTCATTTCTTTATGCCCGCAGAATGGGCCACCGCACCATTATTTTTCATCCGTGCTTCAAAAGCAGCACACACAGAGAGAGAGGAATGAATGCTTCCTTGGCATGAGGCCCTTTTTGCCTCTTTGTTCCTGATACAAGACCCCTCTGGAAAAGCATACCAGGCATTTAGGATCTAACAGCAGGCCTAATTCTAGACTAACATCAACTTCCCCAATACTGCCTCTGCAGATTCCTGTCGCTGCTAAGGACTTACAGGCATGCATTTCTACCCCTCCCTACCTAGCCCAACAAATATTCTGATGTCAGCCCTCTGAAAAATGACATTTGAAACTGATCTGAGCTTCAAAAAACAATCTGCAGTAGCACATGTAGAAGGGAAGCAGACTGCCTTTGGGTAGAGAAATGGAAAAAGATCTACTACCAACAACCTAGCAATAGCACTTAGACTTACTGTATATATAGCTTCATAGAGCTTTACAGCCCTCTCTAAGATGTTTACAGAGTCAGCATATTGCCCCCAACAATCTGGGTCCTCATTTTACCAACCTCAGAAGGATGGAAGGCTGAGTCAACCTTGAGCCTGTGAGAATCAAACTGCTGGCAGTCGGCAGAATTAGCCTGCAATACAGCATTCTAACCACTGCACCATTACAACTCTTACCCCACTAAATCTATCCCACTAAAGAAATCTAAGGTGGAATTCTGTGACTTGACCACAGGGCTGACATCAGGTTTGGACATTATTGGCCATCTGCTAAGATTTGTACCTACACATAAGCTTTCTCTGTCAAGCCCTCAAGGGTTATGGAATTATTGAGCTTCCTTCTCAGGTGAATGAGCAGCAATAAGGAAATTGAGCATGACTTCTCCTTACTTTTCTTTCTCCCTTGGGCAACTTGGTGGTTGAGGACAGAGGAAAAAAAGCAAATGAATAGGAAGGATGACAATGCTGCCTGGGAATTCTGGGAATTGTGATTTTAACATATCTGTAGGACACGTTTCTTAAGCTTGGCAGCTTCAAGGAGTACAGACTTTAACTTTCAGAATTCTGTAGAGTGTAACATTTACGAAAACACAAGCAGAAGGTAAGCATACTAATGTTTAACATCAAGGCAATATAATCAAGACAATTCTGTGGAATGCATTTTGCTCTCCGAATTGGAGAATTATATTGGATTGTACAGGTTTGCACTGAAGCAAAGTCTGAATTTCACAGCTCCTGCTTAGCTCTCAGAATTAGAACCAGAAAAAAAAAATGCTATCTGTCATAGCATTGCTAT
This sequence comes from Pantherophis guttatus, assembly GCF_059756535.1. Classification (NCBI taxonomy): domain Eukaryota; kingdom Metazoa; phylum Chordata; class Lepidosauria; order Squamata; family Colubridae; genus Pantherophis; species Pantherophis guttatus. Next base: position 315,150,594 of record NC_142063.1, read on the forward strand.
GAGCTAAACAAATATCACCATGAAGATAGTCAATGGCCCTGCAAAAGGATGACCTACTAAGAATTAGCAATACTTGAATTTGGATTAAATTGAGTTTTTGGAGAATCATAGCCCATTCCAACACATGGAAAATACAATGAACTGGAGAAAACTAGCTTGGACAGCAGGACATTCATTAGATGAGTCAACAAAGGCAAGATGACAGTTATGACCATGTGTTCAAAGCCACACCCACTTTTATATATGTCACACATGCAGCACTCATAAAAATGGAGCAGGGCTTTGATTGCACCATTGTTTCAGCTTTCAGGATGTTCTAGAGCAGGGCTGTCAAACTCAAGGCCCGCAAGCCACATCTGGCCCACCGGGTGCTTAGATCTGGCCCACGGGGCAGCCATGGAAACAGCGAATGACTGGCCTGCAGTGCCTCTGCCAGTGAAAATGGAGCTTGGGAGGGTCATGCTCGGGGTGGGGGGTTTGCTGGCAGAGGGCTAGCAAAACAAACTAAAAAGCAAATAAAATAAAATAAAATAAAAAGATAAATGTTTTGCATTTGAGCATCCAAGAAGGGACAGGAAAGGAAAAAGGGAAAGAGGAAAGACAAATTAAAAGAAGGAAAGATGGGAAGAGAGCAAGGAAGGAAAAAGAAGGTAAGTGGGGAAGGAAGAAGAAAGGAGAATGAAGAGGGAAGGAAAAAGAAGAAAAGAGAGGGAGGGAGGGAAGGAGGTCCTTCCTAAGCACTTGGCCACCAGCAGATGGCAAGGCTCCTCTGGAGGACAAGGGTTTGGCACTCTTCCTGGTCTAGCCTTTGTCCGCTGGAGATAGTGGATATCCCCAGCCCTGCCCGAGTGATCACAGATGCCACCAACATGAGTGATGTTTGGGTGGGCATGGCCAGGGTGGCCATGCCCCCTGCTCCCCCCAGGTCAAACACAACCCTGATTTAGCCCTCAATGAAATCGAGTTTGACACCCCTGTTCTAGAGAAAGGTTGGTAAGATAACCCAACATGCAGTTTCTAGTCTGCACAATACATTTATTTATTTGCTCATTTTGTACCTCTGCCACAGTAACACTGCAAATGGCTCATTAAATCGATTATAGTTCCTTTGGACCTGGAGGATTGTTTTAAAATTGAAATTGCAAGAGATCCTGTAATTTGAATCACTTTGTCTAGCATCACAGTCCCTGGCACTAAACAAGTGTTTGCAATATGAAATCAAATGTGTATTCTACTTAAATCAGTGTTTACAATATGAAATTACAAGCCTCTGTCTTTGCTACTCAACCAGTGTGTTGTGCGACAACCCTAACTTTGTATAGTTAGGAAAGTAAACCCCTTGCCCCCCTCTGAAAAAGGCCTAGAAGTAAAGGAACATTCTGGTCCCACCCAAGTGCATGATACAGCCCACTCACTTTGCATCATTGTCCTATCTTCAGTGACCCTCATTCCCTCAAAAACGTTAAGTGTATCCTCTAAACATGAAAAGATTGCTTTCATCTGAATTGTAAACAATAGACTATACTGATTGGACTTAATTAACTTTCAATTAAAGTAAGAGTCTCCTACTTCTTTATGCCTCTTTTTAAGTTTCTGCAATTTCAGTGCTATTAAATTAGTCATCAGTGCAGGACATCACAATTAAAATTGTCACAATAAAACTGAAAATCATTTCTTTAAAATATCAATAAAGCTAACAAATGTATTTCATACCAATCCCTGAAAGCCTCCTTAAAATAACAACCTAAAATTGCAAGAAAATTGAAAATCATTTTAACAAAATCAATGAAACAAATGCATTTATAGTCAGTTCTTTTAACTTCCTTAGAAATATCAGCATAAATACTAAATTAAGAACTTTCAGTTGGGCATATAAATCCTTCCTATAAACACCAGCTCTTTATATAGCTACTGAGACACCAAATGGGAAAAAGTCAAGAATATTTCTGAAGAAAGATTGAGATGTGGTGCTACCAAAAAGAAAAGTGGTGTCATGGCTCAGTGGTTAAGATGCTGGCCTTGTCAGCTGGAAAGCCAACAGCCTGGGTTCGAAACCTGAGTGCTGCGCAACAGGGTGAGCTCCCATTACTTGCTCCAGCTCCTGCCAACCTAGCAGTTCGAAAACATACAAATGCAAACAAATAAATAGGTAACACTCCAAATTTTCATACTGGCCCCACGATGACAGAAATGTCTCTCAGACAACATAGGCTCTGTCAACTGAGAATCAGAGATGAGAACCGCCCCCTTGAGATGGTCATAATGGTCACAGGAGAAACATCAAATCTTTAACTAGAAAGAAGGCTAGCTGCATAACCTTACATTTGGTGAAAAGTCCCACAGCTAAGAGTTGGAAGACAGATTTATATATAAAAAATATGTTAATCTAATCTTGCATAGCTTCTTCTCTGATAATATTGTACTACTAACTAGAGCATACAAAACATTTGCAAGACCAATTCTCAAATACAGCTCATCTGTCTGGAACCCGCACTGCATATCAGACATTAATTACAATTGAGAGAGTCCAGAGATATTTCACGAGAAGAGTCCTCCATTCCTCTACCAGCAATAAAATACCTTATGCCACCAGACTTGAAATTTTGGGCTTAGACAATTTAGAACTACGCCGCTTTCAGTCTGACTTAAGCGTAGTACATAAAATTATCGGCTACAATGTCCTACCTGTCAATGACTACTTCAGCTTCAACCACAACAATGCACAAGCAAACAATAGATACAAATTTAAGGTAAACCACTCTAAACTCGATTGCAGAAAATATGACTTCAGCAACAGAGTGGTCAATGCCTGGAATGCACTACCTGACTCTGTGGTTTCTTCCCCAAACCCCCAAAACTTTAATCTTAGACTGTCTACTGTCATTCCTAAGAGGTCTTTAAAGAGCGTGCATAAGCGCCTACTGTCCCTGTCCTAATGTTCCTTTTATTCGTATCCATTTCATGTAGTCATAATTATATTTATACTTATATCTGTTATCTAATACAGTACATGCTTGATGAAATAAATAAATAAAATAAATTAGAAAGATGGATGGATGGATAGATAGATAGATAGATAGATAGATAGATAGATAGATAGATAGATTATAAAGAAACCTAGATTTGAGACCACACAGTTCTTCAGTAGCCATCATCATAACTGGGTCCAGAAATACCTTGGCAACTATTCTTTGCTAGATTGGTTTGAATTTTGAAGTAGGACTTCAAATTGTATATTTGTGAAGGGTTGTAGTGGAAGTAAATCATAAACTTTTTCAGAGTTTAAGGGGTTTATTTTGTTCCTCAGAGGTATACATTCTACAGGTTAACATATTATCATATTCTTTGCAACTTTTCTGTAAAGTCAGCAAATATGATCTTTACCCTAAAATTTAGGAAAGGTCTGGGGACAAGAAAAGTTCTTCTTTGAGTCTATGTAGTTATTTCATGGTAGAAACAATATTTTTAGCAGATATCTTAGGTTTTTTTAATAGATTGCCATCAGTCTTAACATCAATATCAAACTCTCACCAGGAAATGGGGAACCTCTCTGTGTTTTTCTAGGCTGCTGAAAACTGCACATCAGTAACATTTAGAAACACACAAGTTGCCATCTCCAACTGTAATTTAGTCACCATTTAATGTAAATCCTTCCTGATGAATGAATTGAAAACGTATCTTATTAAACCATAATTAGTATAAGTTAATAAAATAAAAAGGGATAGATTCTCATCCTGCACTGGCTTTTTTTTAAAAAAAAAAAAAGACTGACATTTTTAAAATTGTTTTTTTAAACACAATCTAGATGAGTTACTGTAATAAATTTTTGACCCAGTTTGACTCACACAGTAGTGAAGGAAGAACAACTTGACCATTATTCTGAATATCCCAAAAGAAAAGTAGAGATTCCTTCAGAAACTGTCCTGAACACAGATTAAAAAAATACACATACTGAAAGATGCCTGCCTGGTTTTGATTATCCAAATACACTTTGCCATCTTATTGTGAGGAACCACTGGTAGAAAACAAGCCTGCTTTTAGCAGACTAATTGCAAGCCCAAAAAGATTTCAGGAACATCATTAAGTTTAAATGATCAGGAGAAATGCTCCTTAAAAGCCCCAAGGCTTGCCAGGCACTTCTTAATTCATGCATGGGGGAAAATTTTTTTTCCAAGACAGTATTTCTTAGGGGGATTTTGTTAATTGTAGCCAATTTCAAAGCCACAAGTGGGTGGGTCAAGAAAAAATGTAGATAGGTTCAATCTATCCTCTTTTCTATTTATGACACACACACAAACACACACACACACACAGTCCACTCTTCTTCGGTAAATTGTCAAAAAATTGGATTATTTGCCAGAGATCTGAATCAATTCAGGCAGAGAGTTTTGAACTGTGGTGTTTTGGTAGACCATCTTGACTTATTTTTGTGTTGATCAAATTTCAGTGATTCCTCATCAGATCATCATTCAAGTCTAATGCTGATGTTTCCACCCACCTTTCCATGTAGTTCAACATGCATTCAAGCACCAGAGGCAAGGTAATATTATTTTGTTTTGATAGAAGTTTATAGTGCTTTGTGGGATGCTATTGTGGAAAGCCTTAACGTCAGGAGAAGCTTTTGTGGGTACCTAGTTTCAGTTAAAAAAAACCCTGAAAAATCTCCATACATCAATAGAACATGGTACATCAGCCTTTTCCAACTTAGAAGATTGTGTAGAAACTAAACTTCTGAGAATTCCCCGATAGCCTACTCTTTCTCACATAACATATCTGGAGAACATCAGGATGGAGAAAGCTGTGGTATGAAATTGTTAGTTTGTTAGTTAGTTTGCTGACTTGAATTGTTGAAACATAAGTTCAACAAAGTACAATCCAGCAAAGATAGGCTTTTAACATCTGTTCACTAATACATTATGGATCAATTTCAAGTAGCATTTTTGTGGTCAATCTGCTGACTAGCCTAAAGAGTCTAAGATATTTGCTGAGCAAATAAAATCTGCTGGACACTTGCTTAGTGATGAACAACTATGCACATGAAGGATGCTGTCATACCTGGTTTCGGCCTTTCATATCCTGGTTTTACTATCTTTCTATTTTATATGTTTCCCTTCTCCCAACATACAATCTCACTTGTTCCTAATCTCAATCTTATATAAATCTTGTTCCCATCTAGCCCTATATTTATATATGACTAAAATTCTTATGTCTGTATTCTTTACCTGGGAGATCATAGGGCAAAACTTTGTCAAGTATGTTAGGATATGGTTTGAGCCTAACTAGTTGTCCAAGCAATATATTTGTTCTGTGACTTTAATATGAATATGTATTGTGTGACTTTAAAGTTTTACTGCTGATTCATGGTAATGCTGAGTCATGCTGTAATTAGTTGTGAACGTATTTAAGAAAGGTACTGTAACGTATTCAGTTGATGATAAGCTACCATTGTGTGAGGAGTGCTATCCATTGTGCTATCATCGTTGGACGGATCTGCTATCATCGTGGTTTGTGAACCAGAGTGGGTTTGTTATTCTAACCAACTACTGTTTGTGTGGTAAGAAGATATTTGTATCACTGGATTGATTTTGCTGGCAAAGACTTGGATTGATTTAAGGACTATGAGATTGTTTTTTCACTATAAAGTAAACTTTTGATAAACCAGTTTGCACATCTCTTATTCATTGCTCTCAGCAACGTTCCCTGTGCTCTACACTCTGCTGGTTGGTTACACAACAACAATATCCTTAACAAAGTACCTCAAATGGTCTATCTTACAGAATGCTGGAACTCATTGCTCTCAAGGGAATGAAATTTAGGGAACTTGTGGCTACTTCAGTACTGTTGGATTGCTGTTGCTTCAGCACTGCCAGAATGCTATAGTCATATGATCTTCATTTTCAATATTATCTGATATTTCTCAGCCACTTGTGCAATCCCTCAGTCTGTCCACCACCCAAAAGCAGCTACTTACTTGTGATGGGAAGAGAAGAAGGGAGAATGGGAATAACGGGGAAGAGGGGAAACCTTGCACACCCTCCCCAGTCCATGCCACTTCATTTGCTTTCCCTGACCCCCCATGCCCCCCATAACCCTTCCCCAACCCATAAGGATTGTGAATCTTTTGGAGAACTAATGACAAAATTGCATAGTAAAATCATGAAGCACCCCCTTTTATAAATACATTGAGATGTACATTGTAAGTACATAAGGAGTGGATCTTGCATTGTGGTGTCAAAATGCAAGTTTTGTCATTCCAACAACATTCTGGCTTGCTCTGGATGCCTTTTTTTTTTGGTCTTTTTTTTGGGGGGGGGGGTAGTTTTGTATCTGAGAAGAGCCCATAGGCCATATTGAGTTCCCAGTATTTTTCTTGCTTTGTCTTGGAATTCCCAAACTGCGAAATTTAATAAATAATGTTTTAACAATGTTTTAATGACTTCCACAACCATAATAACCAATTTTATCTTCTAATATACTAATTATGCTAAATGCTTTCCCAAAAAAGTGGCTGACGATTCCAGTCTTGCCAAATTATACTTATGTCTCCGAATCTATCTTCCTATGATTTTTGTGGTTGGAAGATCTTTTTTTTTTTTTTTAAATGCAGCTCAGGAACATACTGAGCTGGATCCACCTCAATCTGGATCATGGCTATAACTGTTTCAGTTCTATGCTACCTTATGGCAAACCTTATTAAGCAGGGCTTAAGCAAGGAGAGAGGCTGTTCTTTGTCACAGAAGAATCCTTTGCTTAATTATAGTAGTAAGTGGTAAATGTTGACAGTGAAGGGCTATTTCCAACAAGAAACCTGTTATATTCGAGTGTTATCTGACAGTGCATTGTATGACTTCATTAGCTTGAATGATTAAATTAACTCTTACAACCGACCTGAGTTCTGAATAGCAAAAACTGAACTTTGGATAATCAAAGGGCTGTAATATGCCATCTGCAGGCAGAAGGTTCAGATCTGACCAGGTTAGGGTTGAAACAGGGGTGGGTTCTACTTACCTTTACTACCAGTTTGCAATGGGGCCACGCGCACATGCTTCGCTCGTGTATGCACGTGCTCTTCTGCACATGCACAGAAGCTTCTGCTCATGCACAGATGCATTTTGATGACATTGGGGTCAGTGGGCAGAGCCTCCCACTGGTTTTACTATCAGTTCTATAGAACTGGTGTGAACCAGGGCAACCCACCACTGGGTTGAAAGGTATGTTTTTTCCCCCTCAGGCTTAGAACATCACTGATCAATATACGTGTGAATTGGAATACATACATGGAAAGTCCACACTTTGGGGAGGGCCCAAGTTAAAGCATATCATGCATTATCAGGTTACCTGAGAGACCATCTCTTCACAATTACATCAACCCATCTCACCGGGTCAGTCAGGGAGGGTATGCTATGGACTCTATTGTTTACAGGATTTTGACAGGTGGAGCCTTCTTTGCCATTGCTCCCACTTTATGGTTTATCTTGTCTGCAGATATGAATTTGGCCCCCACTCTTATGGCCTTTCAGAAGGATGTGAAGATTTGCCTCTTCCAGTTGGTATGGGAATCAAAGAGTGACACACTAAACTGGGTGTGGTTGATGGCTTGAAGATGCTTCCCCCACCTTTAATTTTGTTTAACTCTGTTCTTCTTTTGTTCTGTGCTGTTTTTAATTCTGTTCTTAAATATGTCTCTTTTATAGGTATTTGTAAACTACCCAGAGTCAAAATATATGATAAATAAATAAAAATAAATAAATGTCTATGAATGCCTTACAGCCTGCATGCAGGAGGTCCATAGATTAGTCCCTGGCATCTCTAGATAATAATAAGTGATTTATCAAGTGATTGCTAGATCTCACTTTAAGATCTTAGAAATCTATTGTCCATCAAAATGGATAAGCTTGTGGGAGATGGATCATTAGTTTGACTTGGTATAAAGCTGGTTTGTATGTTTAATATTTCTCTTATATTTATGAGAAAGGTTATTGTGATTGAAACTTTCAGGGACTTTCATCAGTGTGTTGGAAGGCGGACTGATTTGTTGCCCTGACTAATAAAAAAAAATGGAGGATTTTCCATGATTGGTTGTGGTTTTGGACTTGAAATACCTCACTCAGTTAGCAAGGTCAGTGGTTAATCATTAAAGGAGTGCAATAATATCTGGGTAAGCACAATTTATTTAAAATTGATGAACATGGCTTGACTGAGGCATTCTTAAGAGTCCATCCTTTAAATGCTATTTTAAACCTTTAAATGCTACTGAAGAAGATTGTAAGATGCCTTCGACCATCATGCCATATGTAGAATAGTAACTTGTTACATTTATTTAAAACTATTGTATATCACTTCCTATTTTTAAAAGAATCATACCTTACTTTTAGGAACCATGTCTATGTCTATGTATCTCCTTTAAGGACTTAGTTTTGTCAACAATATTTAAAAATTTTCTTTTTAATCTAAAATAAAAATTTCCTTTGTTTCTGATATGCAACTAAAAAATGTTAGATGAGAATTTATTGTGTATTTTCCCTGTAATATGGATGCTTCTGTTTGTTGGTCTAGAGAAGCCCTCATGCTGATTGACAAATTCCCAAAGGTTACTTGGTTGAATGAGTTCACAACTGGAGTCTGACATCAAAGGCAAATGAGGTGCCATGGGGGTTTAGTAAGCTTCCATAGCTAGGAATCAGACTAAACTGTGAAACTGTAAAGCACACCTGGACTTTTAAACATTTCCGTACTGTGCCTTACACGGCCTTTCCTAAATTGATTACTAGAAGGACGTTGGACAACAGCTATTGTCCCCCTCCCCAGAACTGCAGTTTTCCATGCTGTGCAGAGTAATGTGGTTCAGTGCCAACTTGGGAATAGTATCTTAATGCAAGTTTCCAGCTTTTTGCCCAATCTCATAATCTTATGAAACATTGGGAGATCTCAGGGGTGGGATTCAAATAATTTAACAACCGGTTCTCTGCCCTAATGATTTCTTCCAACAACCAGTTCACCAAACTGCTCAGAAAGTTAACAACCGGTTCTCCCGAAGTGGTGCGAACTGGCTTAATCCCACCATTGGGAGATCTCCTTGTGAGCAAGCCATTTAAAATGTTTTTGAGGACATAAAACACCTCTGGATCAGCTCATATGTTGACCTAGTACAGCATTCTGTATCAGTATTCCAAATGTGATCTTTCTACTGATATGTATAATGACACCATTATATATTAGAATAATTGTACAGTTCTATTTTTCAAGTCCTTTCCTAATAATTTCAAGCATGAAATTTGCTTTATGTATTTATTGAGCTTGACCTGGATAAGAAAAGTCTCTTTATAATGATGTTGACTTTCACGGTCAACATCAATCAACTGGTTGGACTGAATGGCCATGGTCTACTGTCCTAGTATCTTGATATGTTGCTGTGGCTGGCAGAATGACCTGATGGTGATAAGTGAGTTAATAGATTGTGATGTAATTTCTGAGTTAATAGATTGTGGTGTAATTATCTGCTATTCTGATATTTCACCAGCAGCTGTGGCAGGGATGGGTTCTAATTTTTTTAACTACCGGTTCTGTGGGCGTGGCTTATTTTGTGGGCATGGCTTGGTGGGGGGTAATGTGACTGGGTGGGCATGGCCAACTTTTTTTTTTTTTTTACTTTTAAAAGCATCTTTTCAACAACCTTAAGAGGTTGCAGAAAAAAATGCTTTCAGGAGCCTTTGATGATCAGGCAACTCAGCTGGGATTGCCAGAAGCTTTTAAAGGCATTTTTTTTTCTCCAACCTCTTTGGCCGAAGAAGTTGCAGAAAAAATGCTTTCAAAAGTAAAAAAAAAAAAAAAGCCTCTGATGAGGTGGGCAGGATAAGCGAGCAGCGACCGGGCCCGGGACCGGTTCAGGGGCATGGCCAGCCAATGTTATTACTGATTCTCCGAACTACTACAAATTTTTACTACCGGTTCTTGTGAACCGGTGTGAACCGGGAGCAACCCACCACTGAGCTGTGGCTGGCATCTTCAGAGGTGGGAGTAGTTTGCTCTGAGGTTTACTTCTTGGCTGCTCAGACAAAACCGAGCAGAAACTAAGCTCTTATTTGTAATAAATAACAAACATTCAAGGATATCTAATATAAAAATTAATTATTTAATTTATGTAAGCCAATAAATCATAAAGCAATGACTGTCAGAAAGTTAGAAATGAAGATCCAAAAAATTAAAAATGGTTCAAGTCCCAAATCGAACTGGAACATTGTCTAAAAGATGTCAGTATTTAATATCTTTCTAAAAGCAGTCAGGGAAAAGGATAGTCTGACTGTTCAGAAAGGCAGGCTACAGCTCCTTTTACATCTCAGAAGTATCTGGTTATAAAGAGCCTCTTCCTGGTGATTTAGTAGATTGGGCTAACCAAAATTGGAATATCAAAATCATAAATGGCATTACAGGTAAAAACCAGCACTTTTTGTAGTTGTGGATTACTTGGCGGTATGCATGTATTATGTATGTATCAGTGGTGGGTTGCCCATGGTTCAGACCGATTCGGAAGAACTGGTAGTAAAACTGGCAGGAAGTCCCGCCCACCGCCCTGGATGTCATCATCGGCAATCTGCACATGTGATCCCGTTGCGAACCGGTAGTAAAGGTAAGTAAAACCCACCCCTGGTATGTATGTATGTATGTATGTATGTATGTATGTATGTATGTATGTATGTATTCTTCCAATAGAAAAGAATATCTACAGCTCAAGGCTGAACTGTGGAATCCTTGGTGGTCTCAGAGCAGTGGTGAAATCCATTTTTTTTTACTACCGGTTGGTGGGCATGGCAGGGGAAGGATAATGCAAAATCTCCATTCCCACCTCACTCCAGGGGAAGGATACTGCAAAATCCCCATTCCCTCCCCACTCCTGTGGGAAGGGTATTGCAAAATCTTCATTCCCATCCCACTCTGGGCCCAGCCAGAGGTGGTATTTGCTGGTTCTCTGAAGTACTCAAAATTTCCACTGCCGGTTCTCCAGAACCTGTCAGAACCTGCTGGATTTCACCCCTGTCTCAGAGTTTGATTCTTTGCTTGCAGATGTTTCATTAGCTAACTAGGTGACATAATCAGTGAGGCTGGTGTGTGGTTTGCTTCCTGTTCATATATGACAGGTTGTTCTTCCAGGGTTGGAAGGGATGTGGTTTTCACCTTGGTTGTTGCTTGATTCTATTTTCCCTTCCTTGTATTATCTGTTACTGCAGCCTAACTGCTGGTAAAGTAGGAAAGACATTTTCCCACCCATTAAGTTTGTGAGGGACCATGGAACCATGTTTCTCATATCAGACTGTACAAGTTCTCTGGGTAGAAAAGATCAAGGATAACCCTTTGTTAACAAGACTTCAGCCATTTATGAATTTTCGATTAAAATCTGGCGCATACCTGCAGTGTAGAAAATAGATTAAGAGGCAGGAAATAAAACGAAATGTGAAAATACATTTTGTTTTTGTTCAGCAATCAGATTTTTATGGCCAGCTTGTGAAGCAGGTCACCTGAAAAGACCTACAACTTAGGGAATTCTGCCATAGCTGCAGGGCATGTCTGGACAAAAAAAAAAAGAGTTTGTTCCCACTTTAGCCAGAAAATTTCACATTTGTCAGCTCTGAGCCTCAGTTTGGACATCTGCTCTCTTATCCTTCTGTCAGGAACACGTCAGGACTAGCCTACTATGACACTTTTTATCAGCTCCAGAAACTGTCCTCATTTTTCACTAAACATATCATTTTCTCTCCACTGTGTGCATGCTTGGAAAAATATAATGTTCATGTTCGTGCTATGATAAGCCAAGGATGAGGAAGGGAAGGCGCACAGAACTGGCATATTGCTATTGCATGCAGATTGTGATACTCTTTTGCCCAGAGTAGGATCATTTTTTATATTCATCATGGCAATAATTCATGAAGCAACGGAATGATTGATTTAGAATAACTAGATTGATCAAGGAATTGGGGGCTTCCGCAATGTAGAGGTAGGGAAAGATGACTGGGGCATCTAGTAAGACCACATCTGGAATACTGCATCCAGTTTTGGTTACCACATTACCAAAAAGATGTGACTTTGGACAAAGTGCAAAGAAGAGCAACTATCCCCAAACCCCCCAAATTTTAACCTAAGACTGTCTACTGTTGACCTTATCCCATTCCTAAGAGGTCTGTAAGGGGTGTGCATAAGAGCACCAGCGTGCCTACCATCCCTGTCCTAATGTTTCCTCTATTTGTATCTATTTAATGTATTCAATTCATGCTTATACTTATATATATATTACCTAATATGTTCTTGACAAATAAATAAATAAATAAAAATAAGATGATTAAGGGCCTGGAGACTAAAACATATGAAGAACGGTTGCAGGAATTGGATATGGCTAGTCTAGAGAAAAGAAGGACTGGGGGTAACATGATAGCAGTGTTCCGGTATTTGAGGGCTTGCCATAAAGAGAAGGGGGGTCAACTTATTTTCCATAGCACTAGATGGCAAGACAAGAAACAATGGATGATAACTAATCAAGGAGAGAAGCAACCTGGAAGTAAGGAGAAACTTCCTAACAGTGAGAACAATTAACCAGTGGAACAGTTTGCCTTCAGAAATTGTGGGTGTTTCATTACTGGAGATTTTTAAGAAGAAGCTGGACAGCCACATGTCTGAAATGGTATAGGGCCATGATGGTGAACCTATTGCATGCGTGCTGGAACTGGCATGCAGACTTTACCTTCTCCCATCTGTTCAACCCATTAAAGTTCTATCCTCATTGGCTCAAGGTTAACTCAGCCATCCTTCCTTCCTTCCGAGGTAGGTAAAATGAGGACCCAAATTGTTGGGGGCAATATGCTGACTCTGTAAACCACTTAGGGAGGGCTGTAAAGCACTTTGAAGTGGTCTATAAGTCTAAGCATTATTGCTATTGCTAAATAATGTAAGAGCCTGGTGGCGCAGTGGACTAAGTGCTGTTAAAGTAGCACTTAAATTGCCAGCTGCCTGCAATTACTGCAAGTTCAAATCTCACCAGGCTCAAGGTTGACTCAGCCTTTCATCCTTTCAAGGTAGGTAAAATGAAGACCCAGTTTGTGGGGGCAATAAGCTGACTTTGTATAAAAAAGAACACCACTGTGGGGGTGGGGGGGAAAGCCCTACTAAGCAGGTATATACAAAAGTATGAAGGCTATTGCTTAATGCATTGTAAGCCACCCTGAGTCTCCGGAGAAGGGCGGCATATAAATCGAACTAATAAATCGAACTAATAAATAAAGACCAACGTATTAAGCATTCCACAATTTCCATCTTTTCTTGGTCCCTTTGAAAACCTCCTCCCTGTGCATGTCTGTGCATTCTTATAAAATAAACGATTTCACTCTGGCTTTTATTTATTCATTTTAATTATTTATTAATTAAAATACTTATAGTCCATCCTCTATCCAAGTATGTCTTCAATTTTTTTTTCAGAACGCCAGAACCCCTTTTTTTGAACCCATTCAAAAAATAATGGAGGGCCCCCCAAAAGCTTTTGTTTATATGCTTTATATTTGTTGGTACCTAGCATATTAAATATTAAATTAATGCATTTGTTGAATATTTATTTTTTGAACAATGTAAAACATCTTCATTAACAATATTAAATAAATTAAATATTAACAGAAATAAAATATTTTTCATGAAATAAAACTAGAAAGGAGGTATGGAAAGACAAAGCATTTTATGACCAGGGCATTAAAAAAATAGCAGGGAAAACTGATAATAAACAAGACCTGGCAATGGCTAAGAGCAGGAAAATTGAAGAAAGGGACAGAGGTGCTAATTCTAGCTGCACAAGACCAAGCCTTAAAAACAAATGCATACAAAGCCAGAATTGAGAAGACAGCGATGGAGAGCAAGTGCGGCCTCTGCAAAGAAGTTGAAGAAACGGTGGATCACCTGGTTAGCTGCTGCAAGAAGATCTCACAGATTGAATACAAACAATGGCATGACAAAGTAGTAACAATGATGCATTCAAAGATCTGCAAAAAATACAATTTGCCTGTAAGCAAAAACTGGTGGGACCATAAAATAGAGATGATAATGGAAAATGAAGAAGCTGAAGTGCTTGGCACTTTAGACTTCAAACAGACAGGAATCTACCACATACTATAATACTCCAGACTTAACAATTGTTGATAAGAAAACCAAAAAAGTCTATACAATGGATGATTGTGGCACTACCTGGAGACAGCAGAATAAAATAGAAGAAATTGGGGAAGATAACAAAATACAGAGACCTGCAAATAGAAATAGAGCAATTGTGGCAAAAGAAAGCAAAGGTAGTACCAATAGTAATAGGCATCTTTGGTGCAATTCCAAAATAAACTGGAGCACTACCATCAACATTGATAAAATCACCATCAGTCAATTGCAAAAGGCAAGTTTACCTGGAACAGCTTACATCCTGTGACAATACCTTTAACATCATCAAACATCAATAAATGCCTATCCCAAATCCTTGGGAAAGACTTGGGAAAGACTCAATAGGTGGATAAAAATGCCACATGTAGTCTGAACATCTGGTTGATTGTGCAGCAAACCAGAAAAATAATGAGAATGGTGACCTTGTTCTAATTTTTTGCAAATCCCTCCAATATCTAGCAAATAATTTTGATGTTGTTGACCCCTGGGATGAACTTGGAAAAGTCCCAGGCATCCTAGGACCACACTTTCAGGAACACTGCTCTATTCTAATGCTCTCAAGAAAATTGAAAGTGATTTTTGTCCGAGAAAATAAAGTGAAATAGCTAAATTAATGGCTTTTTCCATTGAGTAATATTGGTATAAAATTTCACCAGGGAACCATCTAGGATGAATCAGATTTCTTGTTTGTTTGCTTGCTTTTTCTGAAGGTTAAACCACATGGTATGGTGCAAAGTCACTGACCTTTTAGATTAGAAGGTACCATCATTTGATTTTGTATAATGGCACAGGGATCTCTCTCTCTCTCTCTCACTCTGTCCCTGCCTCCCTATCTCTCTCTCTCTCTCTCTCTTTTAAAGCTCATGATTTGCATGATTTGACAAAAACAAAAGATGTCATTCTTACTCAAATTGTCATGAGATTGTCTCTTGTTATTTGGCACGGGATTTGGCACTTGCACTGGAAATCTCACAAAAGCACTAAGAACAGTGACATATTGTGATCATTAAAATATATATTTATTGATGTTGATTATCAATCTTAATAATATCACTCAAGGTATTATTATTATCAAATTTAAATAGCCAAACATCTCACCAAACCTAGATCTGGATGTAGAATGTAGTTTGAGATCAACTACTATGTCAGAGTCTGCATAGCCAAGTATTGAACCTGGAGTCCTCTTCATGCGAATAGAATAGAATAGAATAGAATAGAATAGAATAGAATAGAATAGAATAGAATAGAATAGAATAGAATAGAATAGAATAGAATAGAATAGAATAGAATAGAATAGAATTCTTTATTGGTCAAGCGTGATTGGACACACAAGGAATTTGTCTTGGTGCATATGCTCTCAGAGTATGTAATAGAAAAGATACATTCGCCAAGAATCATAAGGTACAACACTTAATGATACTCATAGGGAACAAATAAGCAATCAAATCATATTAGGAAACAGTTAATATAAACCTTAAGAATACCTGCAACAAGGTAGTACTCTCTGCATAGGTCACAATATATCTACAAATGTATTCTCCATTAAATGGCTCATTCAAATGTCAACAAATTCAAAAAACCGTGGATATTTAATCATAATCCAGATTTTGAAATTGATATTCTATATACAGTAAAGCACTAACTCTACTCAGAAACAAAATGACAGGAAAGTGTTGCTAATAGATGAAAGTGTGAGATCAAATGATCTTCACATTGATCTGAATGAAATGGCTTCCAGGTTAAATGTCTTTTTAATTGCACCTCATGCATATTTGAAAGATTCCAGCTTTATTCATCCCAACAGCTGTTCCATTTTTAACAGACATGTTAATGCTTTCTTTTTGATTTTATATTACACTTATGGATATAGGTTGATCACAGCTCTCGACACTGGGGGCTCTCTAATGGATTGTATTGCTGAGATTCTTTGAAGCTAGATGGGTTATAGTGAAATTGCACACAACTGCTCACAGACACAAATGTGGTGCTACCATTAAAACCTCTGGCCGAGCCTATGAAATGATCCAAACATTGCACTTTATACAGCTACGTTCTTGACCTCAAAATGCCTTCAGAGGCCTCAAATCTTTATAGTGCTTTACTGGCCTCTTACATTAATTCACTGTGAAAGCTGAAGTGGTTTGCTATATAATCACAAGAGACTAGAAATCCTTGAGGTTTCCTTTGGGACAGAGCTGGATGGGCACAAAGGACTATTCAGCTGAATGCTATTTCCCATTTTCTTTTGCAATGATACCAACTCTTGAATGAAAGAAAAAGACTATTGGTATAGCATCTGAGTGAAAATTTCAAAAAAATTCCAAATTATGTTACTTTATTCTGATTATTATATACACATTTAAATAGTGTGGGAATTTGGCACAATACCTTATTCTTAGGTGTCTTTACTCTTCTTTTTCTTTGCTTTTTTTAAAGTATTTTTTCCTTCCTATATTTTAGCATTGCTAATCTAAGCAAGAATCCCTGAGACTTTAATTCTTTAAAAGGAGGACATGATTTATTAATTTGCATGTGAAATAACAATTGCCATCGGGAAGAATCAGTGGAAAGCCTTAATTATGTGGGAAACTCAATGCCTCAATATATCATACTCCTATCCAAAATTATGCAGTTGCAATCCCCTTCTCTCTCCCTCTCTCTTTATTTCTAGAAACATTGAGGAAGCTTGGGGTTCTCAGAGGAAACAGAAACCATATGTTATGAAACCTGGGATATAGCCAAGTGATTTTTCAAAGACTTTATGGCTTCAGACCGGCCAAGCCCAACATTTGGTCTCATGATTAGGAGATAAATTTTCTTATTGTATCCCTTTTGCTTAGCCCATTGCCCATCTATGGCTCCAGACATTTGGTCTATAGGATTTCCATTTGAAAATATGTAATAATTGTCTTAATTTTATCTTCTAGTGGTCCAATTCAATATATGTACTTCTATATGCCTAAAACATTTTTTGAAGCCTCTAAAGAGTACAGTGCACATGACAACGATACATAACATCATCCAAGGGAGTTTTTTTTTTTTAAGTTTTAAAGTTACTTCCTTTAAAAAAAAAAGCAGTAAAATAGATGTGTTAAAACTAGTTGAGGTTTGACTTGTCTGCTTTATTGCCTGCCTGCCTTCTCCACATGCCAAAAAGAAAAAAAAAATTGCCATGTTACAATTCAATAGTCTGTGGTACAATCTGGATTCCGTGGCTGCCAAAATAAAAGGAGATGGTGAAATGTGCCCTTGGGATCATGTTGTACCCTTCCATTCTTGTATGTGATATCCTGTGCTATTTGGAGACAAGATTAGATGCTTGTGTCAACATGATCTCACAGTTAAAACTTAATAAATGTAATAAACTTTCCAAGAGGACTATATTTTTCCCATTTGCAGAATATTTCAATGCACTGCAGAATGGTTCTGGGCCCCCTAAGTACAACCCAACTCTCCCCTTTCTTCTCTTTCCTCTAGAGAAAAACATACTACAAACCTATTTGAATTATGAACCACCCATTATGTTTTGCTACTTGCATGAGACCAAAATGTCTTACCTAATTCAAACACGGGCATTTAGATATGAGTATACTGGATACTCACTCAATTCATTGAATCTCAAAAATGAAAGGAAAGGCAGCTTGGTTGTTTCAATGAACACCTGACAATTGGGGATTGTTAAACCATTGTTGTGTATAGAACCAGATAGATCTGAGCTATGGAATGACCTAGAGATCTAAGGACTTTCTACATATACAGAGTTATTCCCAAAGTTGGTTGCAATTGGATGGCCTTAAAATTAAATGAATTTATATGCGTGCATGCATATATACCTAACTATAAATATAGATGGCCTCTATCTGTTTGCATGAATCTGTGGATCAAAAAATATATCTTCTATAAAATTATGGCATGAGTCCCTTAGAATGGGGAAATTTTATACAACAGCTTCCTAAGAGTCATCACAGATGACAGCCAGTTAAAAAGGTAAAGGTTTTGCCTGTCCAGTCATGTCTGGCTCTAGGGGGCAATGATCATCTCCATTTCTTAGCTGAGGGAGATATCCAAAAACATTTCTGTGATCATGTGGTGAGCCAAGGTTCGCAGAAAGCTGTTACCTTGCCACCAAATTGGTACCTATTTACCTACTCGCATTTACATGCTTTTGAACTGCTAGGTGGGCAGGAGTTGTGGCAAGTAACAGGAGCTCACCCCATCATGTGGTGCTCAGGTCTCAAACCTAGACTGCCAGCTTTCTAACGTCTTTAACCGCTGAGCCACCATGCCTCCTACACAGTCCAGTTAATAGCTTTTTTTTCTGTAATACAAGTAGCTTCTAACTTCATTGAAAATAAATGTTATTTTTATATCTTTCCTCACTTGAAAATCTCACAGGAAAATTTTTACTGAGAGTATCAAAATTCAGAACCTGGCTGCATTGTTATAGATGCCTGAAGTTAGACTCTTTGACTAGCTTATTGCAATATTTACAAAGTATTCAAATCCACTCAATGCTTATTTGTGGCCTTGTATTTTAATGAGCAGTCTGAGAAATGCATGTGTATTCTTCTTACTGTTGTCTTTTCCATTGTCTGCAATAGTTTTTGATGGCATTTTCAAATATTCTAAATAAAGAGAAATGGTATTTAAGAATATAATAGAACTGTTGGGATAGACTAGAATAGAAAAGTCATCTTCACAATGTAAGATGCTCTACAATAATGAAACCGCCACACTGAGCTTTGTTCCTAGTCATATTTATCTTTTTGGATTTATTTATTTCTGTATGATCTCTCAAAGGAGAATTTCAGATGATCATTTATCATGAAAACTTGCCTCTCTGTAGCAATTATCACTCAATGTCTTTCCAGCTCCAGAATTGCTGAGAATTCCAGAGAGTCAGAGTCCACGCACTGGGAAGATGCCTATGCTGGAAAAGGCTGTTTTCAAATATTCCTGCTGCTGGAAACTGGTAAAAGGAAGTGGAGAAACAATGAAAGCTGAAATAAAAGAAATAAATGAAAGCTGTAAGAATTTTGGGAATGGCATAAATCTAGATAGCTGGCAAAACTATGGGAGAGGAACAGAAAGCTTACCCTAGCCACTGCATACAAAGAAAATCAATACAAGATGTTTTACAGGTGGCATTTCCCACCCACAAGACTGGCCAAGATGTGCAAAAATTGCTCACTGAAATGTTGGAAATGTAAAGCAACACTAGGCACTTATTATCATATGTGGTGGGGGTGCCTGAAAGCCAAGGACTTTTGGCTCCAAATAAAACAGTGGCTAGAAGAGATGTTAAACCAGACAATAGATATGACACCAGAACTCTTCCTTCTGGGTATAGTAAGGGATAATTACAAAAAAGAAGAAATATATCTTATGGTACACATGTTAATGGCAGCGAGGTTGATATTTGCACAAAATTGGAAATGCAGAGAGAACCCATAGGAGGCAGAAATAATCAACAAAATATTGACCTGTGCAGAAATGGACAGGTTAAATGGAGCTCAAAGATAAAGATGAATTGGAATTCTATGTAACCTGGAATACATTTTATAAATGGCTAGAGAAAAGGAGGAATGTAGGGATAGAGAATTAGAAACAAAGGGAAGAAAAGGGGAGAAAAATAAATAAAATAATAAAAGAAATATTAGAGAGGAATAAATTGAATTTGAATAGATACGAAGGGAATATGTTTGTAACTGGAGTGTGATTGAATGTACAAAAAGTATATATGGAATATGCATGATGTTATATTGTAATATACACGAAATAAAAAGTGTTAGAAAAGTATGTACCAGACAAGTCGCACCAAGTCTAATGTTTTTAAATTGTATATTTAATAAAATATTTTAAAAAAAAAGAAAAGAAAGAAAGCTGAAATAGGGAACAGCCATAGCATGACAGTTGCACTTAAAATTCCTGGATTTCATGGAACCTGTTCTCTTTGGGATGATCCAGCTCAAGTAGAATTTCTATGGATGGTCAGGAATCTTCCTCATCCATTTAAAAGCAGACATTTGTAGAGGCAAGTGTATAGAGACTCAGTGGGTAGTTGTCAACATGAAGAAAAATATTGAGAGAAGCAAATTGTTAAGAAAGAAAGTGATAGCAAACAGGAAATTCCTTGAAGGAGTACAGGGTAGACCAGTCTCCAAGCTGGAAGGTATAAAAATGCTTGAGCATGGTATAACTGGACTTCATAGTCACAATACCAGGCAATATCAATTGAACATTACATTAAGTTATGTTTCCGTTTTATGCTCAGGAAATTTGTCACATTATTTCTAATAATACTGGGGTTGCAAGTGAAAGTTTAGCAGATATGGGTTATCCAAAGTTTGCCAAATTCAACTTTTCATTCAGCCTGCTATTTCTTCAAGACAGAAAGCTGCCCCAATTAACAGTTGC
Source organism: Pantherophis guttatus (assembly GCF_059756535.1). Lineage (NCBI taxonomy): Eukaryota > Metazoa > Chordata > Lepidosauria > Squamata > Colubridae > Pantherophis > Pantherophis guttatus. The sequence continues at coordinate 315,171,186 of NC_142063.1, forward strand.
TACCATGATCATGACAACAACCATCTATTTACTTAAGTTCTTCACATCTGCAAATATTACACACTCTTGTCCTCAAAAAGATGTGATATGGTTAAATGGCCATAGAGGCTGCATGTCTATGGTACTGTAGCATAAGGTTAATCACCTTAACCAGTGCTGTGCTGGTGAATGTAATAACTGCTGGATCCATTACAACACCTATGCAATGCCACCAGCTGCTGAAGAGCTGATCGGTGTGCTAGGAAATGATGCTCAGCTCTGCTCTCAGATGGTTCACAGATTTTCAGAAAATGTAACCATTTTCTCTCACAAACTGATATGAACCAGCTCCAGCACACCATTGACTTCTGCTCTTAATTCAGAGTATCTTGATTTTCTTGCAGGGTAATTCTACCTAGGAACCTCTTGGAGGTTCATTTATGAAAATGAAAGTAAACTAGATTACTAAGAATATAGTTTTGTAGAAGAGTGGAGAAGAATAGATGGAGGATGGCTGAATGAATGGACAGATGAATGGATGCTAATTCCAAATTAATTTACATGGTCACTTGGAACTTTCTCTAAGCCTTTTCAGTATTAACATTATCTCTGCTTACAACTCAGACTAGAATCCTAAGGACCTATATGGTTCATAATATATTGGTGAGGTTTCAGCCCATTGCCGTCCAATTCTTTCATCAGTGTGAACCATTATGATGAAAATAAGATAAGTGAAATCTTGGATATCTCACTGGCAGGGGCACAAACTTTTTCTGAACTAATGTTTGCATATATTTTGAGCGCTGCTTTGAAACTCACCATTCAAAGATAATGGATGGGCTATTGAAATATATTTAATTGATGGGCTATTAAAATATATTTAATATGGCCACACTAGTCATATCTATAATATTTTTCTCTTCTGATGCATTTAAATTACAAATTGGAAGCAACATTTGGAATTCTCTGAGGTATGCATCCAAGGGTTTTGTGAATTACAAATGAAATGCAGGTACATCTGTGCCTCATGTTGTATAGCTCTATCATAAGATTCCCATTTGTATGCCTTTGTTTCTGCTTTGGAGACCACATTCTAACCAGTGGATTACATTAGGGTCCCAATAAATAGACATAAAAGTTGTCTTATTCCTCTGACTGTCATTTTTCATAATCAGAAGGCTTCCTATCTACTCCTAATCCAGTTCCAGCTGGGACAGATTCAACATTCAATAGACACTTTGTGCAATGACTGGTCGGAGAAGGTTTGTACAACTTGGGATCTAGAGTGTTGAGTGCAGCCCATCAGCTGTGCCACAATTTTTTTTGCAGTTTTAGGACAGTTTCTTTTGGCTTGCACAAAGAACCTGGGATGATATCGGCAGCAGCTGCCACAGACTATGTAGGTTTTTTACTTCCTTCTTGTTTCACAGTGCATTAACTTTATGGAGAGGTACTCATTATGGCAAAGAATGTGTTTGGATTATTTATTATATGCATATGTATTTAGGAATTATTTAATTATACCCAAAGAACATAGGACAGTCAAAGGGTACACTTTGCCATCATTATCTTGCAAACTAATGCTGCAGATTAAAGAAACATAAAAGATACTAGGAATAAAATACAAGACAAGGAACCATAGACTTAATGTGGCAGACCCACTTGTAATCTATAAGTTGCCAGCCAAATATGGTAGCCTGCCAAGATTTCAACAACCACACTATGCTTTGAAGACTCAGCTGAAATGTAAAACATGAGGTTTATTGAATCCCATCAGAGGAAAAATCAATTCTGGATAAAATGTCCTTTATAGGCTTCAATACACATCACACTAAGTCATAATGTGGCCCATTTGGTTTTGGCTTATCATATTTATTTATTTTACAATGTTTATAGTTTGGCCAATTCAAAACACTCTGGCAGATTATAACCAATTAAAATTATTGCAGATCAAAATGATTTTAAAAACAACAGTAGAATAACAATACTGTTTAGTTGGTAGATGCAATATTTGTTCCTCAGAACTCCAGCAGGCTGGAGGAATATATTTGTATCTGTCTATGTTTATATATAAGTATTATTACAAATGTGCAGTTGTCTGTCTTTGTAGGACTTAAACTGTTGAGGTTTTTTTCCAAGTAAAGTTACTCTAGAGACATTCCATCATCTGTTCCCTAGGTGTTAAAGGATCAATGTTCAAGATAAGTGAGGTCTCCATTCAATTCTAATGGTGTCTTTTGGAGGCCCCCTTGCATGGGCCAATCTGTTTGCTTTTATGTATGAACACTGCGAGTCAGTCAGGGCTTAAACTGGAAAGGAATTGATTCAATTTGTTGGTTTAATTTAATTTAGGTTGGTATTATGACTTGCCCCATTAAATGAGGGTAGGGCTGGCTCTTTGGTTAAAGAAAGTGATCACTAGCTCCCTTAATGAAGGATGTGTTCTCACACACTTAAAGGAGACAAGTATAAGACTTTACTAGACCCAGAAAGTTTTAGGTAATTATATTCCACTTAAGTATTCCAAAGCTAAAGTGATTGAAAAAGTGGTGGCTTCACAGTTCTAGATGCACTGGGATGAAACTGATTATTTGTACTCAACTGAATAATATTTTTGTTCTGGATAATGTTCTGGATAGCTTTGGTTGCCTTGATGAATGTCATATGCTAGAAATTAGATGGGAAGAGTGTAACCTTATTAGTTTTCTTGAGTATCTTGGATGCTTTCAATTCTATGAACTATAGTACTCTTCTGAGTTGACTGGTTTGGCTGGTTTTTGGAAGCATTGGTTCTGATCATTCTTATCAGGATGTCCTAGATGACTAATGTTTGATGCTTAGATTGTTGACATATGGTATTCTACAAAATTCTATTTATCCCAATGTTGTCTAACTTCAACATGAATTCTCGGAGATAATTCAAAGTTTTGGATTATGCTGATGACACCCCCTTCTTTTTCTGACTGTGGAAGTTAAGTACTTCCAGGTTTAGTACTCCATCACCCAGGAAGTAGTAGATACCTCTTAGTTGTGCTAAATGTTAATAATGATATTGATGAAAGAGAAGAAGCTGAAATTAAATCCAGAAGACAAAGATGCTACCGGTAAGGAGAAAAATGGAGGCGATTAAGATGAATTCAGTTTTGGATGGGGATATATGTCCCCAGAAACAGCAGGTTCACAGTTTGGGAATGTTCCTTGACTTCCAGAAATTACTGAATTTGAATCTGGCAGTTTTAGCAAGGACTATGCTTGTACAATTACAAGAAATTGCCATCTGCAACCCTTCCTGAGCAGCTGAGACTTGCTGGAAACTGTATGGAATCTATATTGAAAGATCTCTAGTCATTTTGGTTATTGTTGACCCCTTAAAGCTTCAAATGACGTAGCCTTACCTGAGGGAACATGTCTCATGTTAGTACTTGTCTGGCTGCTTAAATTAGCAGAAGGACTTTTCTGAAGAAACTCTCACTATCAAAAACTTAGCTGTATTTTTTCTCTCTCTTAAGCTATGTAATGGTCTCCCCAGGTAGATATGTATGTCCACCTTTTTATTAGCATTCAGGAAAATGATTAACATAGCTCTTTTATTAAGCTTTTAAGTAAACAAAAAGCCGGGGTGTAAATTAAATCAAAAATAAACATGGTCATCCTAGAGTGGCACAATGACCTAGAGGTGAAGACATTCACCTCACACTCAGGAGGTTGAGAGTTCAATCCTAGGCAGCAACAGATGTTTCTCTATCAGGGTGCAAAGAAAAAATATCTGCTGTGAACTCCATGTAGGCATCAGGAAGGGCACCCGGCCAGTAAATGCTTAGCTTCATTCAATTGCCCTGGCTCCACCCTGATAAAAGGGATTACAGGGTCATAAAAAGATAAAAACACAATCATCCTACATTGTTATGTACTGTATATGTATGTCTAGATGAGCTAACAAATCTGGATGAGCAACAATTGAGCTCTGCTGCTAATTTTCCATTTATTTCCAAATCTATTTTTATTTTAATTATTTATTTTAGGAAATTTATATTGCCGCCTATTCGCACATGGTGACTCAAGGTGGCTATTGGCGGCAAATTATAGTCCTTTCACTATAACTGCCTACTGTAAATAGGGAGAAGCTTGACTGCCTTTTCTATCTTAACATGCAGTCTGAACTTTCATAAGAAGTTCAATAAAGTTTATGCATTAAGGCTTTGCCAACCTAAACCTTAATGGCTAGTCAAGCCAAAATTATTTGTGGACTATTTCAGTGTGCTGTACATGAGACTGACTATGAGAAATAGAGTGGCAAGTTTAGTAACTGGGAAGAATGCCAATGAAATGTTTTCTTTTGAAAAATTCCACAAGTTGGTAGTGGAATGTTGCAAGACGTGTGGCTGGAGTAGGATAGTTTAAGGTACATATTGTTTGGATCATCCTCCTGTATACTGATACTAGCACAAGAAAAAATATATATGAAAGAACAGCAACAGCCAATATATTTAGTCTTAAGAATATACTTTTTTTTTCTTCTTTTCCCCAGATATTTCTCAGAGTATAAACTATTCCTAGGTCTGGCTATTTTCAATGGAGAGAATCTCAGTTTGAATACAGATTGGAGCAACAATGTTTACATAACGACAATACACAGACAGAATAATCATGCTTTTGGAGACCCCATCCTGCTCATTTATCATAAGAATATGAAATATTACCTGATTACTATCTTCATTCTTCCAAACCAGTTTATTTCTGTATTTCAGATTTTCCAGACCTGAAGATGCTCTTTAACCTGTCATTGCAGCAAATCCCATGTGTACAAAAATAAGATAGCAAAAGGTAAGATCTAGAAAAGAAATTTTCAAGTGATGGTGGGGAATGAAAGAGCAAAGCCGAGATCTTAAATGTAATTATAAATTTTGTGCATAGCATGAACCTCTCCACACCAACTATTCCTTTGTCTCATTTGTGTCCTTTGTAGCTTAGTGTCATTATCTTGTGACAGAAACAAATCTTAAGTATAATCTTAAGGTTATATTGACTATTTGGGGAGCAAATGGCTCTTTATTTTGTACCTTTGACACCTATTTGCTCTATAGGATGGATGGGCACCAATGATATAATTGGCTGGGTTAGCTGGATTAAGTATCCTTTTTCTTACTGTTGTTGCAGATGGTCAACCACTTGAGTTCTTGAAGTGAGTAGGCAGGCACTGCCATATCCTAGACGTAGAAATGGAAAGATAGCTTAGATCAAGCCAGTCCCCTACTTATTCCATTTGGTATTGTCTATGTTGATTGTCAGCAAGAATTCAGACTTTTTGACTTCTATCTGAGGGCTTTCTCCATGGAAAGCAGAAGCAATCCCACTGTGCTACAATCCTTCTCTTTATCCTGGTGCCATTGGTCACTGTTGTATAGACAATAGCAAGGAATGCCTTTTATAGAAAGGAGGGTGAGAAAAGGTTATATTTGACTATATATTGTGAGCTCACTTTTTTTTTCATATTGTTGCTTAATCACCTCTTCTTCATTGGTAAACATAATACTGTATGATTCTGATATTGCTTGAATTTGATAGGGCACAAATACCTTGGAATTGCATATTTGTTCCTAAAACTGCAGATTTTGTGCTAGTGTATGCAATACTAATAAACTTGATAGACCTGCAAACTTGATAGACCTGTATCATGCATGGTAACATGTGGAATCAGACAGATTTCAAATAGGTTGATAGAGTCTGATGCTAAAGTATTTAATTTTCTTTCTTTAGAAGTCTTTGTAAAGATTTTGTTTCTATCTCTATGTATCTATCTATCATCTATCTATTATCTAAATTATTCTGATAAATATAAAAGGAGTAATATATTTTGCATATATGGGAATGGGATTCCCATGGGACTCCCCCCAAAAAAACCCCTCAAAATCATTGAACTGATGTTTAGAGCTTGGAAAGCAAATCACCAAAAAGATTTCCTTTCCCTTTCCCTTTCCCTTTCCCTTTCCCTTTCCCTTTCCCTTTCCCTTTCCCTTTCCCTTTCCCTTTCCCTTTCATTTCCTCACTGTCAAAACAAAGGCGGATGCCTCCAAGCATCCTTTCGCCACCACTGCTGACAATGCTCCAAAATAGAGAGGAGGTGATGAATGCTTTGTTTTTAAGAAGGAGGAAAAGGAGGAAAGTGTTTTAAAATGTGTTGAGTTTGACACAGCAGTGTTGAACAGGAGGGGGAAACAGGAGTCACAGAAATCTGCCACCTTGCTAACCCAAATGACTCTGGCACAAAACCTGCAGAAATCAATGTGCTGGCTCTCCCAGTGCTCCTGGAAACAACCTAAGGGAGCAGTCACGTACAAGTGGTTCCATATAGAAAGTGGCTGCAATGAGGATGGTAGGGGTGGAGTATGTTTGGTCAGCAGCAATGGCTTTACCAAGGCCATATCAGCACCAGGTTTTTATGGTAGAGTTCATTTGTCTTATGTCTGCTTGCTTTCAGGAGGAAAACCAAGCCAAGGCGAACATGTTTATTTTAGAATATAAGAAATGAAAAAGAATAAACATGTAGCTGATGATAAAATATAATTGTGATTGTTTTGTTATTACAGTTAAAAATGGACAAGAAACGTACAGATTAGTCGAAACTTAGCTCAATAGCAGTAACTGTGAGGAGGATATTGGAGTCCTAGTGGACAACCAGAGCCAACAGTGTGTAGCAACAGCCCAAAAAACCAACACAGTCCTAGGCTGCATTAACAGAAGCATAGAATCAAGATCTTGTGAGGTATTAGTATTGTTTTATAAAGCCTTAATAAGACCACACTTAGAATACTGCATGCAGTTTGATACCATATTATAAAAAGATGTTGAGACTCTGAAAAGTGTGCAGAAAAGAGAAACAAAGATGAATAGGGGCCTGAAGACTAAAACATATGAAGAACAGTTGCAGGAATTGGGTACGTGTACTCTAGTGAAAAGGAGGTCTAGGAGTGACATGATAGCAGTGTTCCAATATCTGAAAGGCTGACACAAAGAAGAGGAGTTCAACCTGTTTTTCAAAGCACTAGAAAGCAAGACAGGAAACAATAGATGGAAACCAATCAAGGGGAGAAGCAATCTAGAACTAAGGACAATGTTCAAGTTGGCCATGCCCACTCAGTCACATGCCCCCCACCTAGCCACGCCCACCGAACCGGTAGCCAAAATTTTTGAATCCCACCACTGATCAGATTCTGTTGTGACGCACATACAACTGTCTCTTCTGATATCTGGCTGCCCTATTGTGCAATATTTGCTACTTGAAAAAGATCCCTCCATCCGATGATAGGGCTTTGACTATACCGGTGATGGCTAACCTTTTTGTTGTCGTGTGCTGAAAGTGTGTGCATGTGAATGCCTGCACCCATAATGCAATGTGTGCATGACACCCCCCATGCCCCCCCCACGTTTGCCCCCCATGCTCCCCTGCGCATGCACGTTGACCCCTCCACCCAATTTTTGGCCTAGCAGGCCTCCCTGCAGCCACCTGGGACCAAAACCGAGCCATGGGGGGGGGCTGGCCCTTTTGCAGCCCATTTTTGGTCTCAGGAGGCTGCAGGGAGGCCTGCTAGGCCTGAAACGGACACAGGGGGTGTAGCGACCTCCCCCATGGCCCGTTTTTGGTTCCAGGAGGCTACAGGGAGGCCTACTAGGCCCAAAATGGGCCTGGTGGGGCGCACTACCCCCCAATGCTTCCCCCACCCCCTGTGCATGTGCACACAACTCCCACCCCCACACATGCACACATTACTCCCCATGCATGCATGCACATCTCCTTCATGTGTCACACCCCCCATGCATGCGCAGCAGAGACCCGAAAATCAGCTGGCCAGTGGGAGCCACGTGCACGTGCGCATGCGGGGTGGAGCTGAGCTGGGCGACAGCTCATGTGCCTGAAGAGAGGGCTCAGCATGCCACCTGTGGTCACGGGACTATACAGTAACATCTACTTTTTCTCTTTAATATATTATGCTAATAACCTCCTTCCCTTAAATAAGCTATTTTTGAAGGAGGAGAAGGTGAAGATTATATTTGGATAAAAGTTTTTCTTTATTCTTTTTTGGGGGGACATTTAAGAGTATAACAGCACAGTTTATGCTTCTTCTTCTTGTGCCATATCCATCATTGGATGTTGGCGATCATGTTGGCGATCCTATTTTTATCAACAGCCGCATGAAAAAGTGCTGCTGAGTTTTGTCCAAACCAGTCCCCTAGATTTTGAAGCCATGATGTTCTTCTTCTGCCTGGACCTCATATGCCTTCAATCTTTCCTTGGAGGATTAAGTGAAGGATGCCTTAATTTTCTGGGTGTCACATCACATGTCCAAAATATTCTAACTTTTGCTTTTTTATGGTTTTGATGATTTCCCTTGGCTTTCCCAGGCAGCTTATCACCACCTCATTTCTGATTTTATCAGCCCAACTTATACATAATAGCCGCCTGTAAATCCACATTTCAAATGCTTCTAGTGTCTTCAAGTGGCTTTCTGTTAGAGACCAACTCTCCACTCTAGTTTACTACATGGTTTATGCTATGTAGTACATACAATATAATATATAAAGTAAGAGTATATAGAGATATATTGGGAAGGTAGAGCATAATAGAGCTCAAGAGTATAACAGAAATATATTGGTAGAGGTCTTGTAGAGCCTTTGCACCTGTTTTGTGCCTACACTTTGTTCTTTTGCCACCTGGAAGAAGATTGTGGCCTGAGTGTAAATAATTAATTTAAGCAAAAAACACATATAAATAGAAAGGAAGGGATAAACCCAAGCAAGGTAGTTGTAGCCTTTTGTTGTAGACAGTTCTCCAGTGTGCTGTAATATAAACAAATCAAGTGCATGTGTTTATTCAGTGTGAAAAAGCTCTTCCAGGAAGCCCAGGTGCTTGCCAAATCCATAATTGCACCTTCTTAAATACTTTCATTACTTGGAAACACAATAAGGGAGGCAGAGACACAGACTTTCCATTTGGGTGTCAACAAAACACCTCTGAGAAATTAAGCTTCTATTTTCTCTCAAAAGAATCAGCAAAAATAAGAGTATAGAGATGGGTTTTCATTGATTTTGTTTTACTTAAACTATTGTTATATGCCGCCTTCTGAGATGAGCCTTCATGAGGCGATTTGCAAGGTCAGGTTTAAAGCAATAAAATATTAAGTTCTATCAGTAGAAATACAATATGAAATTAAAAGGTTTCCAGATTATAACGTTGTATAAAATAAATCAAATGGGCTCCTCTCAGTTATTATAGTGATATACTGTATGTGTATGTATGTATATGTATGTATGTGTGTATACACATACATATGAAGGATGCATTCTGATAGGGATTTGCCTGCCAAGTTTTCAGACCAAATTTCCATTTAAAGAAAATAATATTGAGGAATATGGTTGGAAGACTGTAGAGAGAACAACTTTTTTGAGGGGTTCTGGAGTTCAGTGTCCTGGTAGTTTTGGAAAAAAAGTTTTATCAGCTTTTCCAATAATGCTTTTACTTCAGGCAACAGTTAGAGAAACTGCTTTCGTGTCTAGGACTAAATTCCTTCAAAGGGAATTATGTCAGGAAGAACATATCAGTAGTGTGTAGGATCTAAACTAAAAATGGACCCCCTCTTCATTTCACTCAGGTCAAAATCAGCTCCAGCGTCATTCTTGGAAGAACATAGAAGAAGTTTCTCATTTTCTTCTAGTACACATATTCAGCTTCCCAGTCTAGTTTATAGCCCTGGGATTTCCTGGTAGTTCCCCAGCCAAGAATTAACCAGATCCGACCTGCTTAGCTTTTGGAGATCAGCCAAAGTTGACTAGGAACTATAAGCAGAGACAAAATACTCCTCCCAGAGATCTGAACAAATTAGACTGAGGGCCACATGCTATTATATCTCTGAAATCCCAACAGCTGGCATGGGGAGATAGTAACCCAGTAGCAACAGTGAGCTGCTGAGAATATTTCATTTAGCTACTGAGAACTAATGAGGAGGGATGAAAGCATATGGACAAAGTAGCAGCAGGTAAGGTGGTATATTTGAAAGTTAAGAGGATTCTAATTATTGATTGGCAATGAAGCAGGGAAAGAAAAGTTGTCAACTAATCCACTATTGAGAAGGGAATGTGATGATGTCACAGTATCTTTCAATCTATTGATCTTACTATGTGATATCACTGAAATAAAGAAAGGGTGAAGAGCTAGGATAGGGCTTCTGCTAATGACCACATCCTTTCTGTGAAAACTGCACAAATTGATAGATAGTTTCATTCATTCATTCATTCATTCATTCATTCATTCATTCATTCATTCATTCATTCATTCTAAAATGAATTCTGAAAATTGACTTTAAAAATTTGAAGGAAAAATCCTCTAATTTTAAAATCTTATTTTAAAATCTTACTATTTATTTGAACTTTTGAAGTTTAAGTTTTGGGTCCCATATACATAATTTGGAGTGTCACCAATGCCTTGATACCGATAGGCAACATGCTCACGACAAATGCTTATAGCTTGCCATAGTCGACCATGTAGCTGTAGGGAAAGAAAGATATTACAAAATCAACTTTAAATAGGCAACAGATTTCTGTGCTATCTTTTCCTTTTCCTTTCAAACGGGACCCTGCCTCTGTCAGCAAATTTAGAGAGTCTTTTTTCCCCCTTCTAGGTCCCTTATTTTTTCCATTACAAAGAAATGATTTTATCCTGCTGTGTAATTAATATGCACATACAGTGCTGCAAACATTTCTTCCAGACTGCTTATTCTGTAGGCAAATTACAGGAAACCCTAGACAATACACCTGGGATTCCTGCAGTTTGAAATTAGAATACAAACTCTTCTCCTCTTCCCAGCTCCTCCTACTTGTCCTTCTTCCTTTCCTGATCTCAAACTCTTTTCTCATCATAGTTAACAGCATCAATTAGTTTAGCAGAATTTACAACTAACTAATGGCATTTTAGTGGCTCCTTTCTCTTCCCCTTTGCTTCCTGATAATGCAACCACTTGATTTTTTAAAACTGCCTTGAGGAAGGAACCTTTTCTTCTCAAGTCAAAGCCTAAGAATTCTGTAACTAGCATATGTTTGCATGCTATGATGTTGCTCTAATATTAATCGTAGTTATTATTCTTTCTATTTACCTCCTACTTTATGGATAAGGAAAGGGCGAAGCAAATACTGGCCAGCCTTTCTTTCTCACACTGGCACAGACCCTGGATGGAGGAATGCTTTATTCGCTGCTATCTTCAATCAATGCTGATGGATTATCTGTGAAGGGTAGACAAGGTCTTGTGATGCCACCTCTTAATCTTCAGTGACTCTTCTGGATGTCACCCAACTTCTCTCTTCAGCAGTGTTCTCTGAATGTTGTCCTTGAATTAATAAGCTTTCAGTGTCAAAGCACTGCCCAGCCCAATTTAGATTAATCAACACACATTTGTCTTTACTTAAATAAGAAATTTTCAACAGCTACCACTAACTAGGTCCCTCAATGTTGCTTTCGCCATTACACTCCTTCCATCAAAGTTTTTCTTCCAGCTCTTTTATCCAGTCTTTTCAGTTGTTTAAGACTCCATGTCTGATGCAGTGGTGAAATCCATTTTTTTTTACTACCGGTTCTGTGGGCGTGGCTTGGTGGGCATGGCAGGGGAAAGGATACTGCAAAATCTCCATTTCCACCCCACTCCAGGAGAAGGATACTGCAAAATCTCCATTCCCACCCCACTCTGGGACCAGCCAGAGGTGATATTTGCTGGTTCTCTGAACTAATCAAAATTTCCGCTACCAGTTCTCCAAACTGCTCAAAATTTTTGCTACCAGTTCTCCAGAACCTGTCAGAACCTGCTGGATTTCACCCCTGGTCTGATGCCAACTCAATAGTCCTTCTTCTATTCTCTCAAATTCTATTATCACCTAAGAGAAAGGAAATTCCACCATTTCCTCTGTAGTCTCATCCCCACTTAATATATGAATACCTATGGCAAAAACACATCTTTTTTTCCTATGCTTCCATTACATTGCTTCTTCGCATCATCAGTATATCAGGAAGACCAATGCAAAGGGCTTATATTGCCCCTGATTGTACCAGTGCTGTAGTAGTAATTTTCCTATAATCTCATGGTTAACCTCAAAATTTGTAACATCAATTAGGACTTCATCATTTGTTAACATTGGTGGGAAGTCAGGTGAGTGGAGTGACTATTACAGACTTTAAGAAAGATGGACTATGTGTACGTTGAAGGGAATAGCTACGAGGCAAGAGGATTATGGAACAAGGGCATTTGCAGTTGATCTGGTTGTTACCCTAACATGGTCGATGGAATTAATAATCTAGATGAAAGACTTCATAGAAGATATTATATGGAATATAAATATAAAGTCACTCGGGGGGGGTTATATATAGAAGTACTCTTCAATGATGGGGGCAGATGACAACTAAAGACATTAAATACACTGTTGGAAGAAGGATTTGATGTGATTGTTTAGATGTTATAAATTATTATATATGGTGGACCTGCAGGAAAATGGGTGAAACAAAATTGATATGGTATATGGTGATAGGTTAGGTTACTGATTGTTCAATATTGGAAAAGGGATGTTATGTTTATTATTGAAGAATGGATTCTGAAGGTGGCCAGTTTCGCAGAAATGGTGAAGATATTAGCATACATAAAAGACCGGACCCAAGATCTATGTATGGGAGTGGAGGAAATGGATAGATTATGTGCAGAATAAATAATAAACTAGGAAGTACCAGATAGCTTTTAGTTGAATGTTGTGTAGAAATGTATAGCATACAGGGGATAGAATACTAGAATGTCAGGAAGAAATATATTGTACACAGGGGGCAGAGTAGATGGGCGGTAAAGTATTATATAATGTGATTTGGATTTGGATTTCATCCTGGGGAAGCCATGGGGGGAGGGGAGGGTAAGGGAGGGTTAGGGAGGGAAAGGGGGTGGGGAAAGGGGGAAAATTTGTATTTGTAAAACTTTTTCAATAAAAAAAAAAGACAAGATAGAGAACAGATATGGGGATAGCAAATTTCATGTGTCTGTCTGTCTGTCTGTCTGTCTGTGTCTGTGTATTTGTAAAATTGCTGTATTGATACAACTAATGAGGTCTTTCCCTGCTATTGAGTTAGTCTGCTTTTTACTCATCCTCAATTCAGGAATACATATTCCTGAATTGAGGATGAGTTAAAAAGCAGACTAACTCAATAGCAGGGAAAGACCTCATTAGTTGCATCAATGTAGCGATTTCTCAAAGAAACACCTTTTTCTGTCAAAGGTCTACAGTACTTGGTGTTTTCCCAGGCTAAGTGGCAATAGTACAGTAGCAAGCTAAATAGGTGTGCTGCACTCATGATTGATTCTAGTCTTTTCTTCTTTAAGGAGGAAGTAGATAAACCTACCAAAGCTGTACCTTAGACAACAAAAGATTATTTTTATAACCAAGGATGAAAATCAGCAGTAACTAAACACCAACATATTCTTTAAAATCCAGAAAGTGCAGAGGACTAAACTCCATTATTATTATTATTGCTCTATTACATTTATAACTTCCTTCCTTAGAAATCCAGGTTATTGTACACCATGGGCCTCCCATCATTTTATTTCCACAAAAAGAACCTATAAAATTATTTAAACTAAATGTGTTGTTGTTGGTTTGTGTTTTCCCTCTGACACTGAAATGGAAAAGTCATTATATCAACCCTACTCCCAGTGTGCATGTTCACCCTGTGAAATCATAACTGTATTTAGACAAGTGAATGGTTGACAAATTCTAATGTTAATGCATGGATGTCCAATAACTCTATATTGGTGTTATGCTTGAACAGGTAAATACAGTAGGTGATGGAAATACTAATGCTTTAGTGTCCTTGTTCTTCCTACTTTACCCCTGAATGTCTGGGCTTCATCCAGAATTCATTCACACATGAGTATTTGTGCTGTTGGGAGCCTTATTTATCAAGGTTTTGTTGTCACAGAAGCTTCTACTAGTCTTCAATAGAAAGTGAACAGAAGCAGGACTTTTGGGAACAGCAGAGTTATTGCACATAGTGGAGGGATAGGGGAAAATATGTGCCCAGTATTACTATATGTACAGTAGCTATTGTCTCTTCAGAAAAAAATGCTTGCATGGCCTAAGCAGAATCAGAACTGAATAAAAATTCGATGTTCGGAGTTAAAATACCTCTGAAAATCACTTTTTGTGAAGTAGTTAAATGGGAAGAGCCTCTGTCTTCATCCTTTGCTTATAGTTTTTTCTTAGGAAGCAGGATACTGGCTCTAGTACACTTGTTCCTGCTCTACAGACTCCAGAAGTCTAACTTCTGTAATTGTTTATGTGCTTAGTGCAAAAGAAATGCGGGGGGGGGGACACAAAACTGTTTGCATTATGTCTTTTTCTTTAGCAAATATTGCAGCTGGCAAGAAGGGCACCACTGTTTTAGGAGATGCTATCTTCATAGCGCTCTCAGCTCAAGAGCAGGCTGTTGACAGCTGTGTGGCAAACAGCTTCACAAGAGCATTCTGCCAAGAATAATCACATCCCCAGAGGTGAGAGAGGTAATTCATGCTCTAGGAAGGTTTTTCTTGTCCTTTATTTGTTCTCTTAAACTGGGGCCAGTAGTGGCTTATTTCAAAGTATCAGAAATGAGCAAATGCAGTAAGGAACAGGAACAGTCATTTTCACCAGTAAAAAAACAATACTTAGAAAGAAAAGGTGGCCCAAAGAAGAAGAAGGGGAAAAAAAGAAACTTATACCAAAGGAAACCCTAACATAGTCTTTTACATTGCATATGAAACTGGTGGTTATAGGAAATAGTGTCTCAAATATTGTCAGAACTCACATTTCTGGGCATGTGAAAAAATTCACCTCAGGGTCACTTTGTTCACTTCAAATATATTGTAATAATTGTGCCTTCATCAGGTCTTTCTTGGCTTATACCTTGAAGCAAGATGGAGATTTATTTTATTTTATTTAAACGGTAATGCTATATTACTATAAGATCTATGAAGTAATAAAAATCTAATGATTGAACAAATCCTAATATTCTGAAATATCCCTGTAGCTGAGGCTAAAAATCCAAATAATGCTATAAGGTTTATTTATAAAGAGCTAAATTTTATATAGTGTTTCAGGGATTTCCAAAAACCATGTAGTGATATACCTTGATAGACTCATGGTTTATCATGATAGACTATGGTCTGAAACTACATCATGTACATTTGGCTTCTTTAACAAAGGCCATCCAGCAGCCAGTCCCAACAGAACTGCAAAGACTTCATTTTCCCTTGGATGCATCTCTGATCAGACAGTCAAGGATGCACAAAGATCTTAAGAACAAGTAGTCCTCAATCCTTTAAGCAGAAGGAACAAACTTTTTAATTACATGGTGGAATAGCTTAGTTTTTTTCTCTAGCTTTATCAATAAAATAATTCTAAGTCACCATAAATATGCATGAATTTATGTATACAGTTGCTCATAGGAGATCTGCAAGGGTTCAAGCTGTTGCTTTCTAAAGGATCCTCCCAAGAGGTCTTTAATCAGTTAAAGAAAGTCTACTAGATGGTATTGAATGGATACAGTGCCAGCATGCTATTTTTCACAGAATGAATTCAAAGAATCTTAACTGCTGAAGGTGTGATTATATTTCTTATGAATCTTCTTCAATTTACATTCTAATAATCGACTCTAAATTTCATTATCCTCTGCTCTTCAGAATATGAAATAGCTGTCCTAACTTTCATAATGCCAAAATCTTTTGAGTCAACTACTCATTCCAGGCAAGACCTCCAACAGAGTCTGCAGGGAAATTCATACCAAAACTTAGATGTCTATTGAGAAGCCATCATACTCTGGAGGCAGTTCATCAAATTGGTACCCTTCTCCTGCCAAAGTTGCAGCCTAGAATCTGACTAAGGGTCAGTCTATTTTGATATAAACCTCTCCAATCCATCAGATTAGCAAGAAAAATGTAATGACTACAGTAAAGCAGCCATTTCCCAGGAAGGAGAGAGCACATTCCAAGGAGGAGGGTTAGACCAGGGGTCAGCAATCCGTGGCTCTGGAGCTGCATATGGCTCTTTCATCCCTATGTTGCAGTTCCCTGTTGCCGGTCGGCTCCACAATTGATAGGGCTTTCAGTTAGGACAAGTAGAGGAAAAAGGACACTCTATGGTGGGGGAACCGGACTTCTGGTTGGCTCCAGAATTGAACAGGGGGCTCCTGGTTAGGACCTTTGTGGCTCTTTGAGTATTTAAGGTTGCCTATCCCTGGGCTAGACAAAAGTCAAAACAGCCTGTAGCTGGCTAGGAGACAGGGGAAGAGAATGAGGGTAGCCACTCTCTAGAATCTTCCAAGGTACATCCGTTAGAGTTAGGGTAGTAAGGATTTAGTCTGCAAGATTCTGTCTGTTGTGTGTAAGCAAATAAAGAACTCAACTCTGGCTGGATTGTTCCATGTCATTCTTGGAACAGACGAGAAGCTCTCTTAAAACTTCCTGCAGTGTGAAAAGCCCATCTATAAGGCCTTCTCACAACTTTTCCAAAGTAATGGGAAACATTTACTTGGGAGTTGTATTGCGTTTCCATTATTTTTGCTTTCAGGAAAGAAGTGAATACTCTTCTCTTGAGCCAGGCGGGAGTAATAACCCCTAAAGGCCTTTTTACTACTTATTTATCTAATTTGTAAATCTGCCCAATTCCATAACAATTCTATAGAATAGAAACGGAAATAAAAATAACCAAAATAACTATATGTAACCTGAAGGTCAAAACTTAATTCCAATATCAACCATCCCACTTCCCGAACCTCTTCCTGTGACTGAGAAAAGCTCCAGTTCCCAAGTAGTGATTGGTAAATTCTTCTTTCTGTTTTCATCCTGCTCACTTCTATATCAGCTACTTTTGCTTTTTAAACAGTGGTAATGGAAATCAGGAAGAAAGGTGGAGGGTTTATTGAAATTCTGTAGTTCAAGTAGCCCTGGGAAATAATGGTTTCATAAGGCTTAGCTTACTCACTTAAATGGAATAGATGTTATGCAGAACATAGAGCCACTACTGGTTAACTATAAGACCCATAGTGTAAATTGGACACCATGTATGAAATGGAAAACTAACTGATACAGCATAGCAATAGCACTTAGACTTATACCACTTTACAGTGCTTTACAGCCCTCTCTAAGCAGTTTACAGAGTCAGCATATTGCCCCCAACAATCTGGGTCCTCATTTTATCCACCTCAGAAGAATGGAAGGCTGAGTCAACCTTGAGCCTGGTGAGATTCGATCTGCCAAATTGCAGGCAACTGGCAGTCAGCAGAAGTAGCCTGCAGTACATCACTCTAACCACTGTACCACCGAGGCTCCTGGTAGTATGGTAGTAATAAATTGGCCACTTGGAAACATCTAAACTAATGAATTTGTTGTAAGAGGCCGTTAAAATAAACATGGATATATAATTTTAATTGGCATTTTATTGAAAATTTATCCCAAAGAAGGATTTTTTTTAAAAAAAATAAGAAAATATTAAACAATTTTACAAAAATTGTTTTTTGTAAAATTTTACAAAAAATTTTTACAAAAAAAAAAAACCCTCCCAAAAGCTTTCATTTCATGCATTATACATATTGACTCCCTTTTTGTTCCCCCTTTCTTTTTGAAGTGCAAAAAACATGCTATGTGGCCAGATGCTTCATAACCAGATGCTGGGAAATCTTTGAGAGAAAGCAGAGAGAGAAACCTTATTCAGGTGATCATTCTTCTGTTAGACTTCAACAACCAAGCAGGAGGTGGTAAGCAGCTCTTTCCATCTTTGTTGAATTGTAACATCAGTGAAATCCTATCTGCTTGGATGACTAGCTGTTCAATGACATCAAAGTCTAACTTAGAAAGAAGTGGGGCTATTCAATGAACTTCACATGTCAAATTCTTCATAGGCACATACTGCCCGAATAGGATTTCAATCTTTCTTAAAACATGCTACTGTTTTAGAGGCCTATCTGGTCTGTATCCAAAGCATATCCTCCACACATTGCTGAAGAGAGGACATTTGAATGTAAAACCAGGAACTGTGATACCTACTACAGACAATATGTTGTCTTGCCACGTATCTGCAATATAAACCTATCTTGGTCCTCATAAGTCTTGTGCACTACCTTTATTTATTTATTTGTTAAATTTATATGCCACTCATCTTATTACCCAAAGCAACTTTAAGCTGGACCATCTTAAAAGTCCCTCCTCTATCACTCCAAACAAACCTCAGACAGAATGGATTCCTTATTCATAATTTAAACACTACATTTAAATTCTAAAGAACAATTTCTTAAAATATGGGACAGGTGACAAGCCCAAATAAAAGATTCTAGGACCTTTATTCTCAAAATTATCTGTTTGCTATGAAAGAGGAGGTGCTGGACTACAGCTGGTAATAATGAAAACTTGTGAGTGTAATGACTAGGCCACATCCTGGTTTCCAATGTCATTTATTCAAGCTACTTATTTTCAGTCTCAGTCTCCTCATCTGAAATTCAGGGCATAACAATGCTGACTACTTACTTTACTGGTTTGTTGTAAGGATTACAACTACACAATGTACATCCTTACATACAGGTATGTGTATCACACTATTCCCTTTTGTAATAAGTGAATTTTGTAAGAAGTTAAAGGCATGAGAGCTTTTCTTTTACAGTAACTACAGCAAAATGTAGATTACATCAATACTGTTAACTATACCTCTTTATACTTTTCTACTCTTGAGAACTACCTCTGCTTTCATTTCCTCCATAGATCAATTTATATACTGCCTTTTGTTCTTTAAACTTTTCTCCCGCTTCTCTCTGAAGATGTCCTCCATCTTCTTGGCATTTTCCTTCCACTCAACCCTATTCACTCTTCATTTGTATACATATTTTTGCAGTTCAATCCTCATTTTTCTTTCTTCCTTGTGACCAAACCACCTCAAAGTACTTCTTCTTTCAGTGTGTTCTTGTATTGGCATCAAGGATTCTACTTAGTAAACTCTTAGACATTCATCTGTATGAGGACATTAAAACTTACCCTTCAACTGTGCTACAATGAAAGAAGGCAGTCAGGGGGTGGGGGGGAAGGAATCCATGAAGCTGTCTAACAATGATCCTTGCAATACCTGTAATGTTATGAAATCACTCTAGAGAAATAAAATGTCAAAGCTGTAAAAATAAAAATGAATACAATAAAGCCAGCTCCAATAGTGACTGCATATTAACAACTTTTATGTTTTACATTGAATAGAAAATGTTCTGTTTTCTTCCACTTGACCTTCACCTCTTTGCAAGTCTCCCTGCCCAAATCACTAAGGGTGATGAGGATCTGCCATTTCTCAACATCCCCAAGAGAAGAGGTCATGAATAATTATTTGCTCTTAACGTGATTTTTTTTACATGTTTTCAAATGGAAAAAAGCTGAGAGGACTCTGATTTAAAACCCATACACAAACCCATATACAATTAAGGAATAATAGTCATTAACTTATATATTTTTTAGCTTACATGCAACAAGTTACTAAGTTCATTTCTAAAAGGTGCAAATTTTGTGACATTTCTATATTCACGCACAAACACACGCCTAAAATCCAAAGTGCTGTTTGGAATTCCTCTGACGTTTTATCTAAAAAGATGCCAATTTTGCTTCAAGTACGATTTCAGTTCCCTGCTTTGAATTGAAGGCATAACCTTGGCTGAAGTATAATTTAGTGTATATGACTGAGAATTGCTTTTTTAAAAAGTTATTTACTAAACTTTAGAAACATTACAATGAATGTGGGTTTTTTTTAAAAAAAATACTAGTTTCTAATATTTCTGTTGCGAAAATATGTTAAATAAGTACACTATAGTTTAAATAAGAAGCCAATCATTACATGGAACACACACACATACATATACATGCATGCATACATACAGTATATACATATGAGAACCAGTGGTTAAAGTGCTGGATTAAGACTGTGGAACTCAAGTTCTAGTCTTCTCATAACGATAGATGACAGTTGTATGACCCACAGCCAGTGACTCTTTTAAGATTATGTATTAGATGAACTAAAATCTGAGAATAGACACAACTGGAATAGCTCATTATTAGCCCTGGATAGGTAAATCCACCCATTTGTGTGTATGTGTGCACACAGGCACATATATATGTTTTTCTTTTTACTCATGACTGCCTCTAATGGATAATTAATCAGGAATCACATACCGGTAACAGGCACAGTCATAGTTAAATCTAAAGTTAGGCAGATTTTTCTCTTTCTCACACCTCCTTTTTCTTCTTTTTCTCTTTTCCTTGATCTAAAAGGCAAAACTCTCACAAAGCCCTTTAAAGACTCAAGAGACTTCCAAATGTTGTTACCAGACTGAAAATGTTAAAGGTAACAAAGGAAACATAAGTCCATACAATAGGATCTCTAGAATTGTCTAAAAGCCTACCACTAGCCTTAGCAGAGTTTCTACAGAGCATTCTATAACATTAAATAAAAGAGAAAAGAAGGAAGAGGAAATTGGTTATAGGCTCCACTGGTAGCCATAAGTTTCCTTATGTATTTAGAATCACTGCCAGTAGCAAGAATGTCAGTAATAGCACAAGATATTCTTAGATGGCTAACTTCCCACTATCCATTACCTGTTTGTAATGCAAAACATGCTCCATTTTGCTGGATATATTTTCAGAGGTTCTCATTGGGTTCTTTTGTGCCCAATGACACTACTTCCCTGAGGCTCAGGCCGTTTTCATAACTACCAAAATTAAACCAAGGGGGAAAACAAAGAAAAGAAAGAAAATGAAAAGCAAATATTTCTACTTCTTTTTCTCCCACACAATTGACTTATTTTATTTAAATTATTCTTTCATCATCCTATTTTTTCCCTTTTCTTTTTGAATGCCAGAGGCACTGGCAAGGAGGATGGCACCTTTGGTGGGTGAAGTGAAGTAGACACAAGTGGGTATTCCCAATCTCACACAGCTCTAATTAAGAATAATTCTCAGTAATGGACTTTGGCTGCAGGCTAAATAAATACTGTTCCTGAATATTTTCATCTTAAATCTCACATAAATGTGCTAATTGAAAGTCTCACATCTTCTTCCAAATTGAATCCAACTCCATGTTCTTTGAATTATTTCCTTTCATGTCTATTGTTCAAGCAGCTTTGACTAATTCCACTGTAGTTAAAGATCTCTCACCATGAGCTTATGCTTCCATTTCTGCCCCCTCTAAGGAGATGTATTCTTAACAAGCCTAAAGCTGAAAACTGACACACAGACTATCTTGATTTTTGTACCTCATATGGAGCTGAGTTGTTTAAAAATAAACAAACTTAATAATAGCCAAATCCTTCTCCTGATGAATATTTAAACACAATCCATTCTATCCAATAAAATCTAGAATCTTAAGATTTTAAAATAACTGGTAGCAATGGAATATTGCCACCTGATATCATAATAAAGTAGTATGCACACTAGCAAATCTACTTGGGGAGGATATAAATAGGGCACCACAATTAAGACGGTCATGCCACTTGTAACTGTCCAACAAAATTCACTTGCTAGAGGTTATCCAGAAGAGGATTTTTGAAGATGACCTAATCATTTACTCAAGTGTGTGTAAAGAGACATCCCTTACTGATATCAATCCCTTCTGAGTTTTAAAAAGCACTAAAATTTTGCACTTGGTCCAGGAAAAGACAGTACCATCACACTGATAAAGTGCTAGTAGTATTATGTGGTCCCATAATTAGCAGCTCTGTTCTGACTAATTGAACTTTCCTAACAATGATGCAGATGGGGAGTGCAGCCAAGAAATTAAAAGACACTTGTTCCTTAGGAGGAAAACTATGGCAAATCTAGACAGTATACTAAAAAGCAGAGACATCACCTTGCCAACAAAAGTGTGTGTAGTCAAGGCTATGATTTTCCGAGTTGCCAATGTATGGCTGTGAAAGTTGGACCATAAGAATGGCTGAGCACCAAAAAATTAAGTCCTTTGAACTATGGTGCTGGAGAAGACTCCTGGGAGTCCTTGGACTGCAAGGCGATCAAACTGGTTAGTCCTACAGGAGATCAGCCCTGACTGTTCTTTAGAAGGCCAGATCCTGAAGATGAAACTCAAATACTTTGGCCTCCTAATGAGAAGGAAGGACTCACTGGAGAAGAGCCTAATGCTGGGAAAGATTGAGGGGAAATGAAGAAAGGGGATGACAGAGAATGAGGTGGCTGGATGGAGTCCCTGAAGCAGTCAGTGTGAGCTTAAATGGACTCCGGGGGATGGTAGAGGACAGGAAGGCCTGGAGGAACGTTGTCCATGGAAGTCAGACACGACTTCGCAACTAACAACAACAACAAACAATGATTAAAGGGATGTTCTAGTACAACATGTTTTAATAATTCAAACAGTAGCATTAGTGAGCCTGATTTTGGATGAATTCAGTATCATGCAAGTAGAGATTTATATTTGTGCCAGACATGTCTCTCTTTTTCTTTCTTTTCTTTCTTTCTTTTTTTTTTTTTGCAGGTCCTCATCTGTTCTGTAGGTTCCCAAATTTTCTAGAACACAATGTGACAACTGATCAAGGAAGATTTATCTTTTTGCCTTGTCCTGTTTCAGGAGGCAATTCTGCAGATGAAGGGGCTTGGATTCCACCTTTTGAAAATGAATGTATTGATACTGAATCAAGCCAAGGTTTTGATTTGCATCACCAGGCAATGCTGGGTTGCCTTTCATTTCCCATGATGATTACAATGTGACATAATTATGTAAAAATATATTGTGAGGTTTAGTTAGCAGTTGCTCAGAAAATTAATGAAGTATGAAGGTGAAATTGTTGCTTTGTAGCATCAGTTCATGACAAGATTGCAACTGTTGCTGTTTCCTCAAAAGGAATGACACACTTGACTAAAATGGAGATTACTGTTCTGTCCTGGTCCAAAGGGGGGGGGGGAGGAAGCATGTGAGTATAGCTCTATCCCATAATTTAAATCAAACACTTTACTTTTTTCCAATCTATCTTTTTCTTTTTCTCTGCTCCCCTCGAGCCTTTAACTTGCTTTGGTTCTGTTGTGCTCCCACAGCAGATGGACTCCCTAGATGTTCTGCTGTTAACATAGAAACTTTGGGGAATACGGAATAACAAATAGATAGAAAAGCCTATTAAATAGCCTCCTGAGTAGCCTGGACAAAGATTCATTTCATCTTTGTGTGTGCGTTTGTGTGTGTGTGCGTTTGTGTGTGTGTGTGTGTGTGTGTGTGTGCATATATATAAATATACACACAAAGGCAGGAATTATTGTTGCCTAACTGAGGCTACATTAGCAAAACGAATTCCTGCAGAGTTTAAACAGACTCATAGAAGGGGGAAATGAATTAAAAATACTTTTGCTGTTTAAAAAGGTAACAAAAAGCTTTCGTTTACATGAAAGATGAGATTGCAAACCCAGAATTTATTTTATTTTGCAGCTCATTTTATTTTTGGTTTGAAAACATCATTTTATTGAACTCCCCTTTCCTGGAGGTATTTAAAGGAAGACTGGATTATTGTCTCTTGAGGACGTTACAGTGGTGGATTCCTTCACTGGCCGGAAAGATGAAGTAGAGGATATCTAAGTTAATATCCCACTTGTATGTTCAATAATTCTGTCCAACATATGTTAGGTTAAACTGAAGATTTGAAATTGATGTTTGTATCACTATTTGTAAAACAAACCAAAGTGAAGCGAAATTATGAACACAGTTTCATCAAGGAATAACCTTACACAGTAGAGTTTTGGTATGAAGGCTTTATGGTTTTAGATTGCAGGTGAGGGAAGCCAACTATTTCCATCTATTGCTCCTAGCTAATCAATTTATGCATTGTTGGAACAATACCCATTAGCAATCATTGAAAATGCAAATCAGCACCCTTTAGCCAATTAACAAAAGACACTTACACTTTTTAGATACACCAGGCTGAGTGAGTTAATCACACAATATCCAAAAACAGATTAAAATACAACCTAGTAAAAACACCCAGCTAAAATAAGTTGAAATAATTCATGATAGCGCACCCTTATAAAGTTTTGTTTGTATATCTTTTATTTTATGTACACTGAGATCATATGCACCAAGACAAATTCCTTGTGTGTCCAATCACACTTGGCCAATAAAAAGAATTCTATTCTATTCTATATTGATAGTACAGTATTAACAAATATTAGATAGAAGATAGATAGATAGATGGTAGATAGATAGGTAGATAGATAGATAGATAGATAGATAGATAGATAGATAGATAGATAGATGTTAGATAGATAGAAGATAGATAGAGAGATAGAGAGATAGAGAGATAGATAGACAGACAGATGAATGAATGGATGGATGATAGCCATGTGGTTTGCTGATTAAGATGCAGTCTAAGATCAGGAATATACAGACTATAGTCCTCTTTTATATATAGAAACCAACTACTGAGAAGATTTTGGACCACTTCAGTCATGAACTGGGGAGTTGAAAAAAATCTATTAATCTGCACCGGACTAGCTTGTACTATAGATTATGATATGTAACTTTCAGTAAAAATGTCCTTCATCCTACAGTGAAATGATTTGGGCTGGTAGTAACAACAATAACACACCCTCTTCCACTACTTAATATTTAGTTTAGGTATTGGTATTTTGTATTCAATTGTAAAAGGGGGCTCAATGGTTAAAGATACTGAGCTTGTCAGCTGGAAAGCTGGCAGCCCAGGTTCGAGACCTGAGTGCTGCCCAATGGGCTGAGCTCCTGTTCCTGCCCCACCTCCTGCCTACCAAGCAGTTTGAAAGCATGCAAATACGAGTAGATTAATAGGTACCACTTTGGTGGCAAGGTAGCAGTGTTCTGTGCACCTTTGGCATATAGCCATGCTGGTCACATGACCACAGAAAATGTCAATGCTGGCTTCCTTGGCCAAGAAATGGAAATGAGAACCGCACCCTAGTGTTGGACATGACTGGACAGGGAAACCTTTACTTTTAATATTCAGTTGCAGGACTTTGAAATAAATCATAGCTTCCAGAAAAACTGAGGCAATATATATATTTATTTGATAGGGATGCCATCCATTATTTTTGCTCCACTAAAAAACAGTCCAGTGACAAATGAAATTGATATTACTGATCTACCTTTAAGCTAGTAAATGGAACAATCTGGCAAAAGATGCCCAATGCTTAACTGTCAGATGTAAATGCCTTATTCTCTAATGTGTAAATAGTGTACAAACAGGGTATCAGGGGTTAACTTATTCTTCACTTCTTAATGTATTCATAATTCACCACTCCCACATATAGCTCCACCCATTGTATATATAAGGAGCTACCTACACCCTTTCCCTTGCTTCTATCTGTGAATATTCAGTGAATATAGAATGCCTATTGTAAATAAAAGAATATATAGTTAAATCTTTAACTCTTGCTAATCTTATTGAGTCTGATCCTGAAAATATTGCAACAAACTGGTAGCAGAGGATGGTTAATTGACTCAATAAAAAACTTTAAAATGTCTAAGAAAGAAAGGCCCAACACCAGGGCCTACAGCAAAGAAATGGAAACGGAACAAGAAATAATCAACGAATCCACAAACGCAATTTCGAGAGAGTCCGAAGAATACACCACTGAAGACGAAGAAATAATTGATGACCAGGAGGAAATCGAAATAGAGAATAACGAACTCAGGTCAGAGATATTAAAACTATTAAAAAGCCAGAAGAATGATGAAAGCCTCATCGCGAACCTCCAAGATATGCTGAAAAACAGCGGAGCAGCGAGAGAGAAAAACATCACTAATGAAAAACCTAAAGACCCAAAAGTAGTGAGTGATATGATTGCGGAGAAAATCATTACAAAGAAGAAAAACGATGATCCCACGCGAAAATTTGAATGGCAGCCATCTTGGTTTCAACAGGCCTCCAAGATGAGCGAAAGAGAGCCAATCAGCAAACTCAATTCAAAATTTCTGGCGCGAAAAATGTTATCAGACAACGAAAACGAAAAAGAAGATTCAAACACCTCAGAAGAATCAGAACCAGAAAGTGAGGAAGATCCAACAAAACACCAAATAAAATCAGCAATGAAAACGCTCTTTGCCGCATTTGGGCCAAAACTGAAAATTACTAAAAAGATGCCGAAGAAACGAGCGAGCAAGCCAATGCCTCAAGACCTGCCCGCTCCCATCCTGACTACAAGAGCGCTGACGCCCGAACCCAGAGAGCCCTGCCGATACCGCCCTACGCCGCAGACCGAAGCAAGCACCAACGCCCTCAATAGAAGAGGAAGAGCAGCCTCCGTCGTCAGGACTCCCAAAGTCGAACCAGAGACCGACTCGTCTGAAGAGGAGCAGAGCGAGCAAGCCGCAATGGGGAGAACCTTCCACGACAACGCCGAAGAAGAAATGAACAACGCGCATGCGCGAAACTACGCTGACGGTCCGGGAAGACATGAACTGGAGAGAAGACCATGCAGACTCGTAGCGAGCATCCCCACGCCGTTTTGCAATTTTCTGCATTTACGAGACCACGGACTACCTCAGGTTGTAAGTAATGGACCCAATAATGTCGGAAATTTACCCAGTGACTTCCCAAAACTAAGGGTTGATGGCATTAATTTACAAGAATGGTATCAACAGCTCCAGGTTGTCTTTATGAAGGAAAACTTACTGTTTTTTATCACTAGTCCCCCAAAAAGACCTTGGACTCTAAAAATAGATTGTTTACACCATAGAGCTTTTTTCTTAATAATATCTAGTGTGTCTCCTGCAATGTATCACAGCATTAAGCCAAATTTGACTGTTTCAGAAATTATTCAATGCATGTTTAATTTGTTTCACAGTGACAGTGTAGTTACCACCACAAGGATATCTAAAGATTTCTTTTCGTCTAGGGTAAAACCAGGGGTTTCCATAAGTGAACATTTAATATCTTTGAACAAAATAAGAGCTGAACTGCATTTAAGGGGGGAGGTGATTTCAGACCAAACAATGAAAAGTGTTATTATCAACTCACTTGATCCATCATGGGACAATTTTATGTCACATTTAGACACAATCAATCTAGGATATTTATCCATAGAAAGTCTATCCAACAAATTGATAACAGAAGATAATTCTAGAAGGAATCGTTCTAACAATCACACAGAACACAAACCATATAGGAAAGTAGCTTTCCAAGAAAAATATAGTGGAACATTTAAATGTCATAATTGTGGATCCAGGGAACACAATAGAAGAGATTGCCCAAAATTTTTAAAAGAAAGATATAGATCAGAATACAGAAACAAATACGATTATAGACAGCCTTCCATAGAAAGGCATAGATATAGGAGCCCACCAAATCACAGAGAGAATAGAGGGGGCAGAGACAATTCAAAGGATAGAAAATCTGGTTCGCTGAATGGATTAAATAAACAAGACAACACTAACACACAGCAAAGTGAGAACAATAATTGGCTTATTGATTCTGGAGCAACTAATCACACCACTAATAACAAAAGTATATTGTCTTCATTTGCAGAAGATAAATTTGTAATTAAGGTAGCTAACCAAGAAAAGGTTCAAGTATTAGGTAGAGGAAATGTAACCTTGCCTGGTCTAGGAAAAATAGAGGGGGTATTACTAATACCTGAAATACCTCATAACATATTAAGTGCCATAAAACTAAGCAGAGATTCTGACATTAACATTGTCTTTTCAAAAGGAAAGGCAACTTTGGAAAAGAATAAAATAAATGTAGGCACTGTGGTGATTAAAGGAGGCCTACCTTATCTGATAACAAAAGAAAAATGGTTACATAACATTGATTCAAATATGGAAGATTGTATTGAAATAGATGATGAGAATGTTAGCAACAGTGACAATGATGAATGTAAAATATCTCATGATCACACAGATGCACACAACGATAAGAAGCCAAAAATAGGTAAACCAATTCATGATGAGTGTGCTCACATCTTACATAGGAAGTTAGGACATGCCAGTTTTCCTGTAGTACAAAAAATGACTGAACACGCAGAAGGTGTTAAAATAAAAAATTGTGAAAATTATCTGGAATGCTCAGTATGTAAATCTACAAAACTAAAAACTAGTCCCAGGCCAAGAAAATCTACCAGATCAACTAACAAAATTTTTGATTTAGTACACATGGACTTAGTTGGTCCATTAACTCCATCAATCACTTATAGAAAACGTTACTTCCTGACAATAGTGGACGATTATAGCCGCTATGGATTTGTTTATACATTAAAACACAAAGATGAAACATTTCAAAAATTTAAAGAATTTTACAAACGCATAGAAACACAACACAACATCAAAATAAAACAAATTATGACAGACAGAGGATGCGAATTCATGTCTAAAGAATTCTCCCAATGGTTAAAAGACAAAGGAATGTTACATTACACATCTAGTCCATTTTCTGCGTTCCAAAACGGGATTGCAGAGAGAAAAAATTCCACATTACAAACCATGATTAGATGCACATTGGAAGATGCTGGCTTAAGCAAACAATTCTGGTCAGAAGCCTTACATTATTCAAATTACACACAAAATAGAACATGGTCCAGCATTGTAAATAAGACACCATATGAAGTGATGTATAATAGAAAACCAAAATTAGCACACATGCATATATTTGGAGTCACAGCAGACGTACACATACCTAAACAATTAAGAAGAAAGGGAGAAAATGTGTCCAGAAGACTCAGATTTATGGGATATGAGACTGGCACTAAAGGATACAGATTCATTGATAGTAACAACAAATTTATAGTCTCCAGAACAGCTGTGTTCCATGAACAAGCCAACTGGTCTAAATTACATCTTAATGAAATATTCCCAAATAAATATGAAGATACAAAACCTCATGAGAAAGGGACTATAGAAAAGCAAAATATCAACAAATATAAAAACAAAACCAAGACTTGGACAAATAGCCAACACAAAATAAAGACAGACACACTAACAAAAAAGGAAGCAAGATATTTGCATGATAACGATAGTAAACCCGAAAAAATCATTAGAAACACCAGAAATCAAATGCCAAATAAATACAAGGATTATGTAATGCATATGGATGGTGAACCAACAACACCCAATACATATGAGGAAGTGTTAAAACTTCCTCGCGAAGAAAAAGAAAAATGGGAATTAGCAATGAAGAAAGAGATGGAAAGTTTACAAGGATTAAATGTATTTACACCTGCAATTGCACCTAAAGATAAGACAATTATTGGTACCAGGTGGATATATAAAATTAAGAATTTAGAGGGAGGAAATACTCTATACAAAGCTAGATTAGTTGCACAGGGTTATGCACAGAAATATCCGGAGGACTATACTGACACGTATTCCCCCACTGTAAGAACAGAGAGTGTCAAAACAGCTCTAGTGGTAGCATCAGCACTCAATCTTGATGTATTCCAATATGACATACAGACTGCGTACCTACACGCAAAACTAGATAAAGAAATATACGTAAGAGCACCTCACAGTCAATACACAAACAGAAATGAGACTTGGTTGTTAAACAAGAGTTTATACGGGCTAAAACAATCTGGTAAACGGTGGTATGATTGTTTAGTAAAAGTACTTAAGACCATGGACTTCAGCGCTACCACTGCTGATAATTGTTTCTTTGTCAAGAGGGGTGATGACTACATTGAATTTGTATTGATTTATGTGGATGACATTTTATACATAGGAAAACATAAAGAGAGAAGAGAAACTTTTGTAACTAAATTAAATGAGCATTTCTCGTTGAAATCTTTAGGCAAGGTAAACAAATACCTTGGTGTCCAAATTAATAAGACAAAAAGGGGATTCAAACTTACCCAGAGAGATAAGATCATAGAACTTTTGAATAAATGCAACTTAAACAATGCCAAACCTTGTGATACTCCTATGCAAACTGACTTTCTAAGAAATACTGATGAATCTTCTCCCGAATTCAAGGACAACACATTTTATAGATCAATCATAGGTTCACTCCTTTATATATCTAATTGGACTAGACCAGATATCGCTTTACCACTCAATTTATTATCCAGGCATGTCAGCAAACCAACAATGTATCACTGGGAAGCTGTTAAAAGAATTTTAAGATATCTAAAAAGTACACTAGACTTTTGTTTAATGTTAGAACCTAATGATAATAAAGAACCAAAGCTTACGTGTTATGCAGATGCAGATTGGGCTGGAGACATCTCATGCAGAAAAAGTACATCTGGTTATGTATTTCTCTTAAATGACTGTCCAGTTTACTGGTACACTGGTAAACAAGAACTAGTGGCCACTTCAACGACAGAAGCGGAATATGTTTGTTTATCCAAAGCCGCAAATAACCTTGTATGGTTTAATGATTTAATTTCAGATGTCTGGAAAAAACCTGCTTTGCCTTTTGTTATGCATGAAGACAATAAAGCAGCCATTGAAATATCTAGATCTGATGCCATTGGACAAAGGTCCAGACATATAGATATAAAATTTAAACATGTGAGACAATTATCTCAGGATGGATTTATTAAAGCAGTGCATTGCGACACTTCAGAACAATTAGCTGATATATTGACAAAGCCTTTACCTTCTAAGCAGCACAAATATTTAACTTCTAAGTTGTATGTTTTGTATTGTCCTGAATCTGAGTGTAACTGGTGTTGTATAACGAATCGGCATTTAGAGGGGGATTTGTCAGATGTAAATGCCTTATTCTCTAATGTGTAAATAGTGTACAAACAGGGTATCAGGGGTTAACTTATTCTTCACTTCTTAATGTATTCATAATTCACCACTCCCACATATAGCTCCACCCATTGTATATATAAGGAGCTACCTACACCCTTTCCCTTGCTTCTATCTGTGAATATTCAGTGAATATAGAATGCCTATTGTAAATAAAAGAATATATAGTTAAATCTTTAACTCTTGCTAATCTTATTGAGTCTGATCCTGAAAATATTGCAACATTAACAATGTAGGAGTCGATTGTTTTCGCTTCCCAACTCACTTCTGTGCATTGTCTGCAGTCCAAAGAAACATTGGAAACCAAGTCTCAGGTAGAAGAATGATTTCCCTGTTTTTCTAGTATCAAAAAGTCTTGAACTAAAAATCCTCTAAAGTCTTAGATAAGCCTCAGATTTGTAAGGTTTTGCCACCTTATTTCTCTGACTGTGGTTATGTGCCTTTAAACACAACCTGAGGCATGGGGAGACATGAAATCCCCTACCTGTCCAGAAATTTCATTCATCTTATTGAAACCAGCTTGGCTTCCTTCCAAATTCTGCACCTATTAGAGGGGGGAAATTGTGTAATGTTTCATCTACATTTCTATTCAGTTTGGGATTTCCAAATGAAATACAGACTAAAATGCTACAAACTATTTTTTCTTTTCCTCCCATTGAAAGCTTCACAGCTGACAGTCTGCAGTGTGATCACACTGTGGATAATTGGTGATACTATTACCAAATTTGGAGCAGTGGTGGGTTGCTACCAGTTCATCCCAATTCGGGTGAACTGGTAGCAGCGGCAGCAGGAGGCTCCGCCTACCCACCCAGACTTCATCAAATATGCTTGTGTGCACAGGAGTGTGTGC
The DNA here is from genome assembly GCF_059756535.1 of Pantherophis guttatus. Taxonomy (NCBI): domain Eukaryota; kingdom Metazoa; phylum Chordata; class Lepidosauria; order Squamata; family Colubridae; genus Pantherophis; species Pantherophis guttatus. The sequence continues at coordinate 315,202,795 of NC_142063.1, forward strand.
GAGCGAAGTGAACGTGTGTGCACGCACAAGCAAACCGGTAGTAAAGGTAAGTGAAACCCACCACTGATTTGGAGGCATGTTTTCCCACCATATCAAAACAAGAAAAACATGAAGCTTGTAGAGAAATTCAGGAGAAAGTCTTACTTTGAAAACTTAAAAAACAAAACCATAAAAAATATTTAAAAGCTCTTTAAGCAGCTGTTCTATACGTGCCTTTCTCAGCTCTGGTGTATTTATCCCTTTGCACTAGTGGTGAATATCTGCAGCTCAAGTTTTGTAGGATGAGGGTGAAGATTTGTTCTTTGAGCCTGTGGGTTGGTTTCCGAACATTTCCTTACCAGGCTAGGTAACATCTTCAGTGGAGTTTAGGGGATGTCATTATCAGTGTTCTTCTGTTTATAAGGGTTTCAGGTGTGGGTGTGTCAAGACCCTCACCTGACATACCCACACTTGAAGCCCTTATAAACAGAGGAACACTGACACCCCCTAAATTCCACTGAAGTAATTACCTAGCCTGGTAATGAAACGTTCGGAAACCAACCTACAAGCTCAGAGAACGAACCTTCACCCTCATATCTATCCCTGCACAAATGTCACTTCATAGATTCCTTAGAGATGGGAAAGATAGAAATAACCCATCAAATTTTAAAGTCTCTCTGTTTGAATATCCTGGATTTATTTGTGTAATATTTGGCAAAACCCACCCAAACATTAGAGAATCCTTTAATTGAATCTATCATAAAGCTTCTCCAAAGAGTAAATAGCTCATTTAGTCAACGGGAAGATATCGAAAGGATCAGGATACTGAACTGAAACTGCTATGTTACTCAGAGATGAAACGAATAGAATATTGTCCAAATATTCTAAAGTTATAGTCAGGTCTAATGACATACTGCCATTAGTATTCCTTCCATTTGTATTCCCAAATTCAAGGTAGCATATGAAATTCATGCAATCTTTCTCCATTTTTCTTCACAAAAAGATCCTCTGAATCATGGTCATGGAGAGATAATAGTTAGCGTAATGCCCTCCTCCCCCACCCCCGCCTCTGTGAGTTTCATAGTTGAGAGGAGCTTTGAGACTCTTTATGTAACACCATCAAATAACAACTTCTATCTATCCCGGGTCCTTGGAAAGGAATCAATAGATACACTAGTAATAATGTTATTAATTAATAAATTGACAACTGGTTTAGTCTAATGGTTAAGGCACCAGACAAGAAAGTGGGAGACCATGAGTTCAAGTCCCACCTTAGCCATGAAACCCAGCTGGAAACTTTGGCCAGTTAATGTCTCTCAGCCCAGATCACCTCATAGGGTTTGCTGTTGTGGAAAAAATAGAAGGATATGGATATGTTCACCTCCTTGAATTATTTGTAAAAATATTAAAGGCAGGAAATAAATAAATAAATACATACATACATACATACATACATACATACATACATACACCAATCTATTAAGCAACATTTATTTGACAGATAGTAAAGACAGAGAAGGGGCAAGACAACCAGATAGATATTTTTGCTTTGTCTGGAATTTTCCAAATTAAGTAGCAGGAATTCAGGGAGTCTTATTTGTGTTCATTTAATGTAAGCAGACAACATTATTACTATTTTTGGAAGTTTAAGTCTACTTATCATAAGGATGGCCAGGTTAGTATGTACGATGCACAGAATATGCACAGCAGAAGTCTGAAACTGCTTCAGACTTCTGCTGAACCTGTGAAGGTCAGCCATGGAAGGGGCAGAACAAAGAAATGTAGGGACATTTGGGGTGGGATCACCTCTACTTCTGACATGGTTTTTACACGCTCGTTTATGAACTTCCTTTTCAAAAGCCTTGATGGAAATTCCGTGTTGCGTTGCTTTGCTTTGTTTCTTATATCTGAGTTCCTCTGTGAAAAATCAGATGTACCTCAACTGAAATGCATTTTGGTGCTGTGTTATGCAGTTCAAATGTATAAAATGCCACAGCCATATTCAGTCTGGAATGACCTCTTTCTTACTTTTCAGACATCCTAAACACATTCCTGCTTAAAAGTAAAATACTTCAGTTTCTTTCTAGAATCAGAGAAATAATAGGGCACTGTAGTGAGGTTGAAGTCTTTTATCTTCCTGCAGATTCAACCACAGTATTGATTCCTTATTGACCTAAACTCTAAGTATGGTTGTGGGTTCCCCCTCCCACTCCTTCACCCTTTACACAGTCTAAGGGTCGGTTGAAGCAGCTATTCCTTTTATATTGATTTCTGCGAAGGGGAAAAAAAAAGATACAGAATACTTTTGTGTCTGCAGTTGTTCTTAGCTGAAGAAAATACCTGGTTATGCATTTACAGCATTATATCAAAAGTCTTAATTGGCAGCTTTCTCTCTTTCTCTGTCTGTCTCTGTCCATCTTTCTCTCTTTTAAAGCTTAGAAATAGGCTTGCTCAAATGTGTTATTGGTGTTAATGATATTTTTGAAGTGAAGCAAATTCAACAGCCTTTTTGAAGACTGCAAAACTCAAAGATTAGATAGCCCTTCGTGGGCTTGCTGTGACAGTTTCTCAAATGTGGTCTTCTGATCCTTTGAAATTGTAGTAACAACAACAACAGCAACTGATGAGAAAAATGGATCCCCCTTTGATTTAATGTTGAGAAGCTCCCTTATAGTCCAAACTTTTGAATCGGGCTGGAATTTAGTAAATAATAAATGGTATGATCTATTTGATATTCATTTTCTACTTCTGTATGTCACAACAGAAGTAGAGATTATAATAATCAGAGATTATAATGAATCATGTACATATTAGCCATGGTCATATCTGTTGTATGTACAAATTGATGCAGAACCATAATTAGAGATAGCAACTGTGAAGGAGCAGGTGGCAAAACCAAAAATAAGTAAAAAGGTTAAAAAAAGCAATGTTTGCATACAGTAGATGAAAATTTAGATAATCGTCTCTGTTTGATTGTTTGATTTTAACAAAATACAGATAAAGATAAAATAGCTAATAATTTAAATATTATTTTAGTTATAAAAGTCATGACATTCATTCATAGATATCATAAATAGGAAGTCATACATTTTTTCTATAGATTGGAGGATTTAAAGTTGCAGTAATGTTTTAGTGTATATGTGAGTGAGAGCGTGTATGCGCACACATGCCTTAAGATCAGTTTCTGACTTTTGACACTTGCCTGGATAATTTTTGACAATGCTTTTCAGAAATAGTTTGCCATGCCTGCTTCCTAGGGCTGAGAGTGTGTGACTAGTCCAAGGTCACCCAGCTGGCTTTGTGCTGGAAGTGGGGGACTAGTTTCTAGCCTGAATTATTTATTTATTTTCTATAGCCTTAAACACTAAACCATACTGCCTCTCAATTTATTAATTGATAATACTGTTGTTAGGGATACGGTGGCTCAGCGGCTAAGACGCTTAGCTTGTCGATTGAAAAGTCAGCAGTTCAGAGGTTTGAATCCCTAGTGCCACATAACAGGCTGAGCGCCCGTTACTTGTCTCAGCTTCTGCCAACCTAGCAGTTTGAAAGCAAGTAAAAAATGCAAGTAGAAAAATAGGGAACACCTTTGGTGAGAAGGTAACAGTGTTCCGTGCACCTTTGGCATTTAGTCATACCGGCCACATGACCACGGAGATGTCTTTGGACAGCGCTGGCTCTTCAGCTTGGAAACGGAGATGAGCACCTAGAGTCAGGAACAACTAGCACATATGTGTGAGGGGAACCTTTACGTTTACTTTTACTGTTGTTACTGAGCCTGTTTAGTCCTTCTCAAGGACTTGGGCTAGGCAGATTCTTTTTTTATGGTGTTAAAGATATCATCTCAGGATGTAAGCTGTTCCGAGTAAAGCTGCCTTTTGCAATTGACTGATGGTGTTTGTTATGTATGTATCTATTTTGTGCGGGAAATTCAAATGCTCTGTGAATTGTGATTGGTTAATGGTTGCCCCTGAAAAGTATATAAAGAGGGCTGTTGCCAGTGTTCCTTTGCTGAAGTCTCACCCTGAATTAAAGAGCTGTTGTCACTAGCCTGCTTGTGCCTCTTGTTATTCCCGTGCTACAACATTGGCGACGAGGATGGGATTGAGGCCACAAGAAGCAAATCAAAAAGAGCTCTGAGTTTCAGCCAGGGTGACGAGCGAACACAGAGACACGGCAATGTCTGCCTACGTTCCGCCAAAACCCTTTGATCCGACCCGAGAGAAGTGGGGATCGTATCTGACCAGTTCGAGTGTTCCCTGGAAGCAAGCGAGATGCAAGGGCTCTCCGCGAACCAAAAAAGAGCTCTATTCTTAAGCCACGGTGGGCCAGACGTATTCGAGATGGCCGAGTCCCTCTGCGAGCCAACCCCAGTCCAGATGGTTCCCTGGGACGTTCTTCAAGCAAACTTGAGAGCCCACTACGCTCCAGTTCCTTCAAAATTTGTACAGCGCTACGAGCTCCGGCAACGTGTACAAAGAGAAGGAGAACCAGTCAGCGCATATGTGGCAGCCCTTCGAAAAGCCGCAACGCATTGCGACTATCAAGATCTAGATGATGTGCTACTCAAGCAATTGATTTGTGGTGTTAGAGACACTCACTTACAGAGGCGACTTCTAGCGAAGCCAGATCTAACGTTAGCCGGCGTGCTCGACGAAGCCAGAGCACACGAAGCGTCCACAAAGGCTTCTGAGGCACTACAATGGCCACTGCCAAGCAAAGACGGCCCAAAAACAGCCCCCATTCACAGAGAGGAGGCGCGAACCAGAGTGGAGGAAGAGTCAGACGAAGACGTCTTCCACACGGAAAAGAAAAAAAGTGAGCAAAGCTGCCACCACGAGAACTGTCCTAGCTGTGGCGGGGATCACAAGAGGCAATCCTGCAAACACAGAGATGCCATTTGCAGGTGTTGTGAGAAGAAAGGCCACCTAGCACGAGTTTGTAGAGCTCAATTTCTGTGTAGTCGCAAGCCACGTGACTACTGCGACCAACCAGAACCGGCATGTTCAAAACAGCCAACCAGAGATGACAGCGCGAGAAAATGGCGTGAGATTCAAAAGCGGGAGACCTACAGCACGAGAATCGGCCAAGCCAGCACGACTGACGACGAGAAGGTCTACACGAAAGTAGAAATTGAAGGGAGACCATGCGAAATGGAAATCGACACTGGGTCTACCCTGTCCATTATGTCCTGGACTACACTCAAGGCGCTCCTGCCAAAGATCCAGAAAACCCAGCTGTCATGACAAAGAGTTCACCTCCTCGACTACCAAGGAAACCGAGTTCCTGTGGAAGGCGTGGGCATGTTCCGGGTCACCTACGGTGAGTTCCAGAAAGAGCTTCCCCTGACCATCGTCAGCAAGCCGCTACCAAGTCTCCTGGGCATGGCGTGGTTCCGAGCCCTCGGCATGGGCTTCATGGGCGTCCACAGCATCGGCAGGCCATCGCTCAAAGAAAAACTCCTTCACGAATTTCGGGACGTTTTTGAGGAGACACTAGGCAAGTACGTGGGGACCCCTATTTCCTTTAATTTAGACCCCAACGTGGCCCAAATCAGACTAAAAGCAAGATGGGTTCCATTTGCTTTAAAGCCCAAAATTGACGCTGAGCTCGACAAGCTAATTAGACAGGGGGTGTTAGTTCCCATAGATCACACTAAATGGGAAACTCCAATAGTCACGCCAGTAAAATCAGACGGATCAATTAGAATCTGTGCTGACTATAAATGTACAATCAACAAGGCGTTGCAACAGAGCTCCTATCCCGTTCCGATCGTCCACCATCTACTACACTCCCTGGGGCCTGGCAAGCTATTCACCAAATTAGACCTTGCGCAGGCATACCAGCAGCTGCCAGTAGATGACGCTACGGCAGAATCACAGACCATAGTAACTCACAGAGGTGCGTTTAAATGCACTAGACTACAGTTTGGGGTTAGCATCGCCCCAGGGCTCTTCCAGAGTACCATGGAGCGCCTTCTACAAGGCCTCCCAGGAGTCGTCCCCTATTTTGACGACGTCCTCATTAGTGGCAAGAACGAGGCACAGCTTGGGGATAGGGTTAGACAAGTCCTAACCAGGTTCAGAGAAGCGGGACTTAAACTTAAATAGTCCAAATGCAAGATAGTGGTACCCTCCGTAGAATTTTTGGGCTACTGGATTGACGGAACGGGTATTCACCCCACGGAAAGCAAAGTCAGGGCCATTCAGAATGCGTCCACTCCCAAATCGAAGCCCGAACTGCAGGCATTCTTGGGACTCCTCAATTTTTACACAATGTTTTTAAAGGACAAAGCCACCATTGCTGAGCCTCTGCATAGACTCTTAGGAAAAAACGTTCCCTAGGTGTGGGGCAAACCAGAAGCGGCTGCATTTAGGGCAGTTAAAAGACTTTTGTCCGAGGACAGTTCCTTAATACAGTACAACTCTGAACTGCCGTCGCTCGTGCGACGCGTCCCCTTTTGGTGTGGGTGCTGTGTTGAGCCATAGACTACCGAATGGGTTAGAGGCGCCCATTGCATAGCACTTTGTCTAGTGCAGAAAGAAATCACAGGCAGCTGGACAGGGAGGCATTAGCGGCTGTAGCTGGGGTCAAAAAATTTCATGAGTACTTGTTTGGCCGGACTTTTGAACTTATTACAGACCATCAGCCTCTTTTGGGACTTTTGGCTGGTGACAAACCGACCCCAGCTGCACTCTCCCCCCAGATGACTAGATGGTCCATTTTCCTGGCTGCCTATTCATACAAACTGCTCCACCGACCGGGCCAAACCCTGGGCCATGCTGACGCCCTCAGCCAATGCCCCTTGCCCGAAATATTAGAAAACCTGACTCCGGAAGCCCCAGTACTACTGATTGATGTTGTGTCCCCGGGCCCCATTTCTTCTGGCGAAGTGGCGAAGGCTTCTGCCAAAGACTCTGTATTGCGCACTGTAATGGGCTGGGTAATGCGGAGTTGGCCTACCAAGATGAATGGTGGGGATTTTCAATTGTATTTTAATAAGAAAAATGAACTGTCAATGTTGGGGGGTTGCTTACTGTGGGGAGACAGGTGGTCATTCCTTCTCGGTTAAGGCATAGAGTTTTGGAAATGCTGCATGAAGGCCACCCTGGTATTGTTCGAATGAAAGGCCTAGCTATGTGTGGTGGCCACATCTCGACCAAGATGTCACTGAGTGGGTGGGGAAGTGCAGGCCCTGCCAGGAGTCCTGCCCGGATCCCCCTATAGCTCCCGTTAGGGAATGGGAAAAACCAAATGGGCCATGGGGAAAGATCCATATTGATTTCACAGGCCCGTTCCATGGCCAGAATTTCCTCATAATAGTAGATGCCTTTTCTAAGTGGCTAGAGATTGCTTTGATGCCCTCGACAACTTCTGAGGCCGTAATTAAAGTCCTCAGGAAACTTTTTGCAACTCATGGATTGCCAGACACTCTGGTTTCGGATAATGGGCCCCAATTCACAGCAACCCAATTCGAGGGATATCTGGCCGAGTTAGGCATACGACACGCATTATCTGCTCCTTTTCATCCGGCTTCGAATGGCCTTGTAGAGAGATTTGTACGAACGGCCAAGGAAGCTCTGTCCCGGCTCGATGCAGGAGATTGGCAAGCTAGGATAGATCAATTCTTAGCAATACAACATGCAACCCCATGCCCTTCCATGGGGCGCAGCCCAGCCGTGCTATTAATGGGCCGAAAGCTCAGGTGCATTCTCGATCATTTACACCCCAATTACTCCTCAGATAATTACAAGGGGGAAGGGGGAGGATTAAGACAATTCCAAATCGGAACCCCAGTATTCGCCAGAAACTATGCCAACGGCCCACTGTGGATTGAGGGAATTATCGTAGGAATCACCGGTCCAAAATCATACACAGTAGATGTAGGGCATGGTAAAATTTGGAGAAGACACATAGACCAATTGCGTAAACGTTTGCATTATGAAAACCCCAACACGGTAAATCCTAACTTCCAAAGTTTCCCTGAAACAGCTATCTCAAGCCCGAGTAAGCCGGAATACTTATCAGGCAAGCCAGAGTTCCAGCGCCGCCCCAGCGAGTCGACACTCCCAGCCGGGGATAACCACGCCTCTGGAGAAATCCAGGAGGTTCCATTGGCAGAGCCAGGAGAGACGGGAGGTCCCTCTGACCGGCTCGACGCCTCTCCAGCAACTGAACTGCGCAGGTCAACCAGAGTAAAGACACGCCCTGGTCACCTGCGTGATTTTGTATGTAAATATGTAAATAGATAGGGTAAGTGCCTTCTGGGAGTGGAGGGGTGTTATGTATGTATCTATTTTGTGCAGGAAATTCAAATGCTCTGTGAATTGTGATTGGTTAATGGTTGCCCCTGAAAAGTATATAAAGAGGGCTGTTGCCAGTGTTCCTTTGCTGAAGTCTCACCCTGAATTAAAAAGCTGCTGTCACTAGCCTGCTTGTGCCTCTCGTTATTCCTGCGCTACAACAGTGTTATCAATGTTGACGGTGTTCAGGTGGTGCTCTTGTTGTTTTCAAACTGCAGCCAAGGCACCTATTACTATTGATACTATCTTTGCTTTCTTTCTGCCACAGTCATTCTATTTCTACTTGCAGGTCTTTGTATTTTGTTATCTTCTTCAGTACTTTCTCTTCTCTTCTGCTGTCTCCAGGGACTGCCATGTCCACTATCCAGACTTTTTTGTGTTTTTTGTCAACATTAGTTAAGTCTAAGGTGTTATGTGGCAGGCACTTATATGTTTGAATTCTAAAGTCCCAGAGCCTTTAGCTCAGGAGTGGGAAACTATGGCCCTTTTATGACCTGTTTACTTCAACTCCCGGAATTCCTGACTGACTCAGGAAATCTGGGAGTTGAAGTCCACAAGTCATAAAAGGGCCATAGATCCCCACCTCTGTTTTAGCTTCATTTTCTATTACCTTGTGCATTTTGCAGACAAGCAGTATTTCTTGCAAATCTTCCAAAGCACTATTTTGCTAATTTGTCACGCTGTTGTTTGCAATCAGTTTGTGTGATCTTCTTGCAACCAACTTGGTGGCCCACTGCTTCTTCAACTTCTTTGTAAAGGTGGCATTTGCTGTCTATTGCTGTCTTCTCAGTTTTGGGTTTATATGCATTTATTCTTATGGCTTGGTCTTGTGCGGACAAAATCTTTCTTTCTTTCTTTCTTTCTTTCTTTCTTTCTTTCTTTCTTTCTTTCTTTCTTTCTTTCTTTCTTTCTTTCTTTCTTTCTTCCTTCCTTCCTTCCTTCCTTCCTTCCTTCCTTCCTTCCTTTCTTTCTTTCTTTCTTTCTTTCTTTCTTTTCTGTTGTGAGCCATTGCCCGGTCTTGTTATCTGCTTGGCCTGCTAGTTTTTTGTTTGTTTGTTTTGATTTGATGTAATGGCCATGTAATACTTTGTCTTCTCATGTTTCTTTTCTATTCTTCATTTGGTCTTTCTTTCAGGCCAGTTTAGTCTCTCCAGTATTCCATAAGCTTTTATGCAGGGGTGAAATCCAGCAGGTTCTGACAGGTTCTGGAGAACTAGTAGCGGAAATTTTGAGTAGTTCAGAGAACTAGCAAATGCCACTTCTGGCTGGGCCCCAAGTGGGGTGGGAATGGAGATTTTGCAATATCCTTCCCAGGGATGGGTTCTAAAAATTGTTATTACCGGTTCTGTGGGCATGGCTTATTCTGTGGGCATGGTTGGTGGGGGTAATGTGACTGGATGGGTGTGGCCAGCTTTTTTTTTTAACTTTTAAAAGCATTTTTTCCAGAAGCCTCTGATGAACAGGCAACTCAGCTGGGATCGCCAGAGGCTTTTAAAGGCATTTTTTTCCTACAACCTCTTCAGCCAAAGTGGTTGCAGAAAAAATGCTTTTAAAAGCCTCTGATAATCCCAGCTGAGCTGCGCAATCATCAGAGGCTTTTTTTTTTTACTTTTAAAAGCATTTGTTTGGCTGAAGAAATTGTAGAAAAAATGCTTTTAAAAGTGAAAAAAAAAAAGCCTCTGATGAGGTGGGCAGGGTAAGCAAGCAGCGACCAGGCCAGGGACCGGTTCAGGGGTGTGGCCAGCCAATGTTATTACCGGTTCTCCAAACTACTACAAATTTTTATTACTAGTTCTTGTGAATCGGTGCGAACCAGGAGCAACTCACCAGTGATCCTTCCCCTGCCATACCCACCAAGCCACACCCACAGAACTGGTAGGGAAAAATTTTGAATTTCACTCCTGCTTTCATGGTACACTAGCTTTGGAGCATCTTCTTCACTATCCTTCAGATTTTCTTCCAATACCCTTTTTTCTTCTCTAATTGTGTGGTGTACTCTTAACATTCCATGGCCACCTATTTTCCTTGATAAGTAGAGTCTGTCAATATCACTGTGTGATTGAAGGGCATGATTCATTGTCATTATCTTTCTAGTCTTCCTATCCAGGATTTTTTTGTTCTGCTTGAGTCCAGTTCACCATTCCTGCTGTAATATCTAATGACTGGGATTGATCAGATATTAATTCCCTTGATAGTATTTCTTCCACTGAACGGAGGTGTTAATCTTGGTGAACGGTGTTTCCTTCACTGACTTTAAGATTTTCTTCAGTCTCTTGATATATTCTAACCTTCTTCCTGACTTCAATGTGCTTGATGTTGTCAATCTGAAGGATGCCCAGATACTTCTAGTGATCATCTTCATACAGACGCTTGATATTATTTCCATAGGGCATCTTAATTTCTTCAGTTTTCACTCTTTTCTCCCTATTGGGTGGCACATTTGTCAGGCCATTGTTATTGGTACACACACACACACAAAATAAAAAATAAAAATCACAGCTATCAGTTATAGATTGGGTTGGCTTTCATAACCACCAAGTTCTTCCCAAGACCGTAGGATGTCATAATATATTGGCATAATATATATGTAGAGCCAAGCAGTGTGGTCTTTAGTAATTGGCAAATGGTAATTTTGTGTATGTGCAGGTTTCTTAAGCACCTTCCAGGATTTTTTGGCAGGGCATATAGTGTCATGTATGCCACTACTAGGACCACAACAGCTGTTTTATGCAATAATCTTTCAGTTCCATTTTAACATCTTGATACTTTATAATCTCCATTTTTTTTGTGTGTGTGTCATCTAGTCTATTGTCTCATGGTATTGCCATAAAATAATGGCTTGGCTTGGTTTGTTTTTACATAAAAGTTGACTTTTTTAATAGCCCAGATTCTGCCTTGATGTCAGGATTCACTGTAAAAATTGTGCTAGAATCCTGGTAATAAGCTGCACAACATTTTGACCGGCAACATTGGTGGATTAGCAAAATGTTTAGCAGTCATTTTTGTTTGATCATTTGCATAAATGCCTTGCAGGGATTCACTCTAGCCTTTTAATTATGTTTCCACACATAAAATAAAGCTGTGTCCCATACTCATGTTCTACATACAAGAACAAATGAAAGAAGTTGAAGGGAAAGGTGTGATGTCTATAAATGTGTGCAATTTACTGAAATATAAATGGAGCATTATAGTAAGAAGTCCAAAGAAAATGAAGTATCTTTAAGGCTATCCCAAATATATTTTGCTTGTGTGTGTTATGTGATAACTCACTTCAGATTCTGTTGGCCATGTTGTATATAATATATAAAATTTGTGGGTGGGTGAGTGGTGTTTGCTGTGTCTGTGTCTCTCTCTGTGTGTGTGTGTGCATATATTGCATTGTGGAGCCCCACTTCATAACACAACTCTATTTTGTCATTTTCCCCTATCTTTACTTTTATAAATATTTATGTTTAATCTTTTTAAAGATCCCTTACATGAATGTCTATTGGCTTTTCTTTATCCATTTCCATCATAGTATAAATTAATATGTTAATTTTGGTCTAACTTGGTACTGGTAAGCGTTTCAACTGTGACAAAAAAACCCAAACCCTTAAATTAAAAATATGACTTTTCCATAGACATTTATGATTAAAGTTTTTAATTTATGAAATGTAATCCTTTTTGGACACTGGTGAGTGGGGGAAGTCAGGGAGAGGTTGTTTTATGTTCATTTGTTAATAAATAGGAAATATTTACAAGGCATCTTTTACATGGGTTCTAAAATATATTTAACCAGATAAAATTCATATTGTAGGTGCAATACAACTTTTTATATGAAAAAAAAAATGATTTGGACTGCTTTAGAGGAAATGCTACATAATTAGAGACCTCATGACATATGTGATAGAATATGAAAATGATGAAATAGGAGCCCTGGATTTATAACATTGAATTATATTAATTCAATACAATCCTATATATGCAAATTAAATCTAATTTACTTTTTATCCAAGCCCTGAGAGAAAGGTATCTAACATCAATGCTTGGTTTCAAAAATTTTTACTACAGGTTCTGTGGGTGTGGCTTGGTGGGCATGGCATGGCTTGATGGGCATAGCAGAGGACGTATACTGTAAAATCTCCATTCCCTCCCCACTCCAGGGGAAGGTTACTGCAAAATCCCCATTTCCTCCCAATCAGCTGGGACTTGGGATGCAGAGAATAGATGGGGGAGGGACCAGTCAGAATTTTTACTACCGGTTCTGTGAACTACTCAAAATTTCTGCTACCGGTTCTCCAGAACTGGGTTAGAACCTGCTGAAACCCACCTCTGCCTAACATATCACTAAAGTTCATTCTCAGCCCCTCAAATGTTGTACACCCATTTTGTGCCTGCATGAAGATCTGTACAGAAACAAATCATACATACCACACCTGAAGGGAATTTCATACCCATATGGCAAAAGACCTTCTCCCTCATGCTTGCTAAGCTAGTTGGCCACACTGTCATGCTTCCACAAAGAAATTCCTTGGAGCTTCTCAGTTTGGTGGTTGCTCCCACAAAAGTCAATTCTCCCCTCCTTTCCTTACCCTAGTATTCAATATCTACATGAAGCCATTCTTCAGCATTTTTGGGGGAGAGGGGAGTTGATATCATCAAACTGATGATAGAATAACTTCTGATTGTTGGCTACTTTTGGAATCTCAAGGAAGCTGATGCTTGGAAACATATTTTGGGAGTGGTGACTCCAACCTTTTGGAAAGACCTCCTGTTTGAGGTTAGATCTACTCCTACCTTAATCCTTTATAATCTCAGATGATATTGAAGGCCTTGTGGAGGGCATTTGGGTCATGACACCTCTTTGTTTGGCACTGTACGCTTTAGGGAATTAATGATTTTCTGTATCATTGTACTGAATTTTGTTTTTGTCAGATATCCTCCTCCTCCTCCTCCTCCTCCTCCTCCTCCTCCTCCTCCTGAAAGCTACTAAGTGTTTGCTAGATAGCAATAGAGTAAAAATCAAATCAACTAATAAACAAACAAACACATGAACCTAGTGTACAGGCTGGCTGTTGCTAATTAATCTGTCCTTTCAGGTAACCATTCTATACTATTTAATTCATTTTCCCTTCTTTGCCCAGGATGGAGAGAATGTCATATTCCTGGTCCACTATAGTAAGAGCTCTTCAATAAGAGCTCTTCTAGAGTTGTGATTATAGTTGGTAATTGGCTAGTTGGCAGCCACTATTGCACCATTTTGATGTTGTACCTCGTATAAAGTGGTGGACTGTTTCCATCTATCTAATATTCATGTGGTTAATAAATCTATTGCTCTGTTCATTTACTATTTTTCATGCATGGAAACATACATTTAATTATGTGATAGTGTTATATATATATATATATATATATATATATATATATATATATATATATATATATATGTGTGTGTGTGTGTGTGTGTGTGTGTGTGTGTGTGTGTGTGTGTGTCTTTGTAAAACATATTTTCTAAATATATTTTCTTTCAAAGTATGATTTTGAAAATAAATATTCATCCTTCTCATGTCCTCCATGGATTTTGACAATTCCCATCACCCAACCAAGCCAAACATTAATTGTTCTAGCTGGATATAATAGGCCAACACAGCTTGAGAGCACCAGCTTAACATAAATTCATACAGTTGGGAATGAAGGATTTGTGGCCTCCAAACTTCAATCTGAACTGCCAGTGACCATCATCCCCTGTGAAGATTTCCATCAGTGATGCAAAGCTTCATAATAAAACATTTGAAACATTTTAAGCATTGTTTCATAGTGGTTTTCATCTGATATTTTATACTTCTTCCCCTTTTTCTTAGTCTAATACTCCTTTTTCCCCTGCTTAAAAAAGAAAAGGATACACTATTTATATGTCGTATGTTGTGTAAATGTCAAATTTGTGTTTTAATAAAATTTATAAATTTTTTAATTAAAACATTTGAAACATTTTTTAAAAAACCAGGTGAATAACATCCTTTGGCTGTCAGACCACTGTGGGGAAAGGAAAAAAAGAAACACTACCAATAACTACCAATAACTTTTTTACAACACAGTTATCATTTATCCTAGTAACAAAATCCATTCAACCTTGATTATATAGGTTACATACTCATAAAAGTTAAAGCAGCCATAAAAATCGCTGCTGAAAATAAATTAACAATAAGTAAAAACTGTTGCTCAAACAAAAACCCAGGCTTCTAAAAAGTATACCTTACATTAATTTGAAACAATTAATTTCATAAAAGACCAGAGGGAGAAGAGAGGAAGCTGAAGGAAAAATAGAACTATCACACTCTGTCTTGATTCAACTATCCTGAAAAGTAAAGGATAAGATCCGTCTTGGAGAATGTGCTCAAGTAGCTCTTCAACACTGCAATTCTGATTGTATTCATGTCCCAGAACCACCTTCTGCTCTGGATGAGATCTTCTTGAGATGAAACCAATACATTCTGTTTGGCTCATGGACCCAAGGTATTCTATCACTTGAGATTCCAAAGCCTTGCAATATCCAGCATTTGGATGTGAATTTTGATGAACCGTTTAATGCTATTTTTCTAACAATTCGGTCTGCTATAGTAGAATGAACTGTTGTTAAGGAGGAACCATTATCTTATGGATGAGAGTCCAGGCAGTACATAAATTTTAATGCTTATTTTGAGTGGCAGGGTAGACAATCTTAAAATCAATCCCCACCCGAAACTGGTAAAAACTGTCCTTCTTATAAACTAGTGTTGATGGGGGTGGGATTGGGGGAGTGAATTAAATGGGAGTTAACTGGATGAGAGGGAATGAGAATTTCCTCTGAATTTCTAATTGGGTAAGGATAAGAGGGAGAAGTCAGGAGGTGGCTGTGAGGTGGCTATATTTTCTTTAACTGTTTTTTAAAAAAGTTGCTTGCAGGAAGTATCAAGTGCCCCAGAAGAATCTGAAAGAGGAAGGAACACTCCCAAATCAGAGCAAGCAAGCAGGTCTACGGAGGGCTTTTATGCAAGATAAAAGAAATGACAGACACCTCTGCCAATGTAAGGAGCTATCTCCTCTCTTGCCATCTCCAAGCAAACTTTTAAATTTTACTCTCATAAAAGTTTATCTCATTAATTCTTTTACTCCTGGGCAAGAAGACAATAGGGGATGGGAAATATGCCTGATCCAAAGGGAGTATACAGCATTTCTCAGGCACAGGGGGCAGGATTTAGCCTCGCTTTAGATAAGAAGGTCAGCTTGTCAGCTGACTCCTCCCCCCATTTCCTCACATTAACATTTTCCATATGGAGGAAGTGAGGGCTAAGTGACTGCAGACACACTATTTGCCTTTCTGCAGGCATCCAATGTGCTAAATCTGTAGATGGGCTCAAGTTTGCTTGTGGTCACTTGAGAGCGAATACTTTTTTTTTTTTTTGCTTTAGAGAACTAGCACATCTCTTCCAAGAAATCCTCTATAATCTTGGATTTGGGATTCAATCAAATGTAATGCATAACCCAGTGTTTCATACTCATAGACAGATACATATGTTTTTGGCTCTATGCTTGAGGGATCTTTGGCAAATTGTCGTCTGGTGGTCCTCCACTGATGTTAGTATCCTTCCAGCGGGCTTTTCTAGTGGTGGCAACAACAACAGTCTGATCAGCTACTCACTACTTTAATTTGCTGCAGTGCCCCTAATTGTAGAATTGCTGCTGGATATTGTGGGAAATTAAAATGGCATCTGCCAGATTCCCACTGGGGATCACTATCTTAATTTCCTATCTTGTCCCAGAGCAATGCTATGTTGGAGAATTGTAGTAAATTAAAATGGCAGCCTGCCAATGGGGGTTAACCAGAAGGCTCAAGACAAGCAATTTGCAGTCAGCCTTCATGTATATCAGCATAGATACATAGAAGACAATGAAGGAGAGAGACACAATAGGAACGAAAGCCTTCAGAAATTCTTCATGCACTCCCCTTAATGCCCTTGGAGCTTTAGAGAACACTCTCCTTTGTTTTTCTTGTTAATAATATCCTGAAGGAGGATGGTTAGATTTTGGGCCTTTTCAGTGGTGGCACATTTACCTAACAGTGAATATTAGAAAAAAGTCACCTAAGAATAAGAGCTGCTAAACATAGGATCCATTACCCAGTGAGATTGTGGAAGCTTTTTCATAGGTAGCCATCTGTCTAGCAAGCTTTAATATTTATATATTTTCATGGACAAAGAGGAGGAAGAGGAGGAGGATTCAATGGTTTTAGTAGTCCTCCTAACTATGTTATTCTATTATTTCAATAGAGAGGAATGTTCAGATAGTTCTTTCAGTATTTTTGGATATCACTAAAATTTCTTTTCTTTCTTTGATGAGAAAATCTCTAAATTTTTGAAAACAAGAAAGAAATTAATTTGATTGTGTTTATAGGCTAATTTGATCTTTTAATCTTGACCATTTCATTGTATTATTTATATGCTTTTAGTTGTTTCCAAATCTACTTTGGCAAAAAATGGATGACAGAAATATTTGAATAAAATGAGTACGGAACAACTCAGGGATGAATTTCAAGTAAATACTTATGAAATAGTGCATGGGATCTGATTAGAGAAGCTTGCCATAGGATCAGAAGTGATATTCAGCAAGTTCTGACCAGTTCTGGAGAACCGGTAGCAGAAATTTTGAGTTTGGAGAACTGGTAAATACTACCTCTGACTGGCCCCGCCCCCATCTACTCTCTGTGTCCTGAGTCCCAGCTGATTGGGAGGAAATGGGGATTTTGCAGTAACCTTCCCTGCATTGGGGAGGGAATGGAGATTTTACAGTATCCTTCCCCTGGAGTGGGGTGGGAATGGAGATTTTACAGTATCCTTCCCCTGCCACGCCCACCAAGCCACACCCACCGAACCAGTAGTAAAAAATTTTGAATCCCACCACTGCATAGGATCAGCAGAATCTATAGGTATGTGCATCTGTATAAGAAATTTGTTTTTCCAACTTTGGGCCTTGCTATCATTTTGCTACTCTGATGCTGCTTCAGACCAATTTTCTTTTCATTGCTTTCAACATCAAACGACTTTGTAATCCCCTTTGACTGCTATGATTGTCATGTATATCATGGTCATAGATATGGGTGTATAAACAGCTGGACAATAACAGTGGCAAAATATCCATCCTTTTGCTTTCCAATGACTTTTATGACTAGCCACTTTGAGAGTGATCAGTGAAAAAAGGCCTCTGTTCAGACGCACTGATTCTTATTTCTCCATGGGCTTCAGTTTACTTTATTGAATGATGAAGGGATGGACAAGTGTGAAAAGCACTGAGTATTTCACAGGGCTCAAAGGTGCAGGTTACTCTTTTGCTTTGGAATGACATGCTGTGGAAAACTGTATTGCTGCTGAACCCTTAGCAGCGGTTTTACTGGATCCTCACATTAAAATGGAGGGTAACTGAGTTAAAAAGGATGCTTTTGAAGAGATGGGAAAAAAAAACAAAACTTCCCAAGCTCCACTATTGTGTGAATATTCAACTATTTAGAGACTTTTTGTTGCCAGTCTACTTCCATTATTTAAATAATGGAAATTGTTATATATTCTTCTCAATGGATTAATTGAATGGGAAATCCCAGGCTGTCAGCGATCCTGTAGTGAATGAGACAACATACTAATGAAAAAGACACAATCAGATTTGACTGTCCCATGTCATCATCAATTAAAATCAGCAATTCTTTAATTAAAGGATCTTTAAATACTTTTTGGATGCCGTGTTAATTTTTCAGCTGATACTGAAGAATACCTTAATTAAAGGATTAAATATTGTTTTATTCAATTTCGGCACCATGTTTCTTAACATCAACATTCATAATAGGTTGTTTCCATCTGTACAGACTTTTTAAAATATAAATATTGATTATGAATGATTAACATTTTGTATCTTCCTTTAAAATTATAAAATGTATTTACATGTACTCCTAAGCCATTTTATGTGTATTCAATTCTTCTTTATGTCTGGTTCTCTTATTTAATTTGTTGTTCTAATGCAAACTATGTTCCCTGCATCCCTCATGCGCAAAGCCCAATCCATCCCTGTTGGTGTCACAAGAGTAAACAGATCTGGCTCTTTTTGAGGACACTGGAAAACAAAAGAAAATAGTTCATTTTGGATGGACAAATATTTTCAGTTTTTTCAAAACATTGTTTTGACATTAATGCTTATTGTAGCATTTTTTTTAAAAAAAATAGCCTTATGTTGAAAGAAGCAGGATTTGTCCTGATGATCAAGATATTGTGGCTGCAGACTCTAGAAAACCTTTGGAAAAATATTGTCCTGACAAAGAATTGTCCCAGCTCTATCTGGGGACTAGCATGGGAAATGGAAAAAATTAAGAAGTAAGTCTTGCTATTGTCTCGTATGAGAGGGAGAAAACAATTTACGTTTTTTTTTTTAAAGAGGGAGATAGAAAGAGAGACTTGATTTATATGGGTTGAAGATTACTGTAATCTGCACATTTTCACACCGTAATAAATATATTAGTCTGTAGGTTGCCACAATATGTTTTATTTTTTTTCATTATAGCAAATTAAAATGGCTGCACCTCAGGGAATTATTTTGGCTTTGCTTCCCACCAGTCAGGGTGAAACAGAAGAATCCTATTTAATTCTGAGCATCATGTATTGCTAGTCAGTATTGGCAGTACTGGGATAAATGATAAATAATCCAATTTTATATGATGAATCTTTATATGAGTCCATTATATATATTTTTAAACAAACATTCTGCATGATGCAAAGCCTCTAATTTAACCTCCAGCAAGGCTTCCAATTTAGTTTAGCCTTTTATAACAACAAAGATGAAAATGATTTTTCTCTCTAAATTTCATTATAGTTTCTTATCACTGGACAATCTGTGACTTAAACTCCTACAGCACTAGCATTCTCCTCTCTAACCTATTTTAGATGCAACATTGAGATTGAAAATTATTTGTAATTTCCGGATTGCACTGAGAAACTCCAATTCCCCACAAATTAATAGCCTCCCCAACTCAGCTCTTTAGGAAACACCAATTTCCTTCAACTTTGCTTTGGCCTAATGGTTCTGGCCTGCTTCCTCCTGGCCCAACTTGGAACCAAGCACATGGCTGCTTGTTACAGTAAGGCTGGGTTTTCTGACATTGGTTAAATTAAAGTTAAATAAAAAGCTCAGTCAACTCTTATCCTTGGGCAATGGATATGCTGAATGAAAAATCAACCAGGAGACATTCTCTGAAACTGAAGCTTCTGAGATAGAAGATAAGTCAGAAAGACTGACCTCAAAGTTTCCGTGCCTTAAAAAAGATCCCTTGACACATACACCCGCTCACTTTTTCTGCTTGTTAATATTTTGACTGAAAATTTCAGGAGGTGTCAGTCGCAGCTTAATATTTTTTTTCAGTTTTATATCATGAAAATATTTCCTCTTTTTCCCCCTCCTTCTTTCTTGGTGCTGACTCTAATAGCAATGCAATGGCTGCTTAGCCAACCTCTGTTATATGTCTCTTAAGGGAATATTTTTGTTAATTGCAAATATTTGATTGACAAACATGGGATGCAATTAGTAGGCAGGCACAGTAGGAGAGAGCAGCGAACTGGATCTCTGAACCAACAGTCTTCCACTCTCCCAGCTTGAACTGAAATAGGCAAGAGCATTTAAACCATATGTTTACCTCAGACTCGTCCCCCCCACCCCATGCTAAAAAA
The DNA here is from genome assembly GCF_059756535.1 of Pantherophis guttatus. NCBI lineage: Eukaryota > Metazoa > Chordata > Lepidosauria > Squamata > Colubridae > Pantherophis > Pantherophis guttatus. The sequence goes on from NC_142063.1 coordinate 315,222,794, forward strand.
TTTCCCATTCCTCTAAACTGGCTTTGTTGTTGTTGTTTGCCACTTGCCAAGGGACTCCCTCCTTTATAAGCATTGTGTCAAAATAAGAACAGGAAATTCCTCATGAGCCTCAAACGTATGTCTGCAATTTTTGACTGGGGCAATAAAATTTAATGAGAACAAAGGCTGTGCATGCTATACAAAGGCTTGAGGTGAAAAAGAGAATGTGATCTAATTCAACTTCTGGAGCACAGAATAACTTGGTGCCATCACAGTGTATTGTAATTGCATCTATCATTGTAAAGGATAAAATTTATGTAAACAGATTTGAATCTCTATTCCTCATTCAATATTTTCTCCTACCTTTCTAATGAAAAATCCTTAAAGAAACTTAGAGGTTTTAAGAGTAAACAAATAGGAATATCAAATATAGACAATCACTGTAAGACAGCACTGAGAGACCATACAGATGATCATCTGTCTGAGGTTCATATTTGCACAGGCCAAATATAGCAACCCAATAGGAAGTTAGCAATTCAGTTTCCAACCAGGGTGAATTTCCCTGGGTAACCTGAATTCCTTAGAGAAAAGGCAGCTCTGGAATCCCTAAAATTGGCCATAGTTTTACTATAATAAAATACAAATAAAACATATATCCCCTTCTCAATCCATTAAAAACCAGAAAATCTGAACTCCACTTATCTATTATTATTGTCCCACTAACTGCAGTCTTAAATCCTTCCCAAAATGTCATGTTTAGCATCACTCACAGGAAACAGAGAGGCCATCAAGAATTTATGAATAATACAAGAGTGTAGTGTCAAGAATAGGCTATATAAGTAGATGCTTCATATAAATAGGAGATGGAGCTTATTGATTGATTTGATCTGAGGCTGCTCAACTTCAGAATAACTTTGGTAAGATTAAAATGTAAACAACAAACAACAACAACAACAACAACAATAATAGAATGTTCAAACAAAAAATATCCCATATAACAAAATTTTGGTGGTACACCACAATTGTCCTATCCAAAGGCTTTTAGCGTTAATTTGGAGCCAATAGTATATATAAAAGTATTTTTGAAAATTTAGTGATTATTTGACCACTCCACTTATTTCCAAGTTTTCAAAGCATTTGCCAGCCTATAACAGCATTGGATCAGCTTTATTCAATTAATCAATCAATTAATCAATCAATCAGTTCTGGGCAGTGAAAAAAATCAAAATAAAAATAATTCCACCAATATAAAAATTAAAATACATAGTAGCTGAGAAAATATATCTTATAAATCACTAAAACAACCAAAACATGGGTCCCTATTCATAGAACTGGATCCTTAGGACCTTATGAATAGGTTATGGTTATTGAACATATACTTCCTGCAGATTAGCATTTGTTCAACCCAATTCAAAACCAGAATCACAACACATAAGGAGGGATTAAACCCTTCTTGTTGAGTAATTCAGTCACCCAAAATCACCCACATGAAAGATGTAATTGAAGTAAATATTCTAGTCAGGAGCAACTATAATTTCTGATGCAGAAAACATCACCCTAAATAAACAAGGCATTAGAGAAACACCCCAAAAGAAAATGTTACAACTTTTTGAATTTCATTGTAGGTAGAAGGTAGAGAAGAAGAGGGAAAGGTTAATAATTTTTTTACACAATGTAGAATAAGAAGAAACAAGCTTCTTCCTCTACTGGGATATTAAAATCAGGTGCATTTAATAAAACTGTATAGTGGGAAGTTCTGGAGAAATAAACAGAAAGACATCTTCATGAAAATCATAGTTATTTTGCAGAATCAACATTACAACTTGATTATAGAAAATGCATATCTTCCTTTCTGAGGAAACGATATAAATCTCAAAAACTCTATATTATCTGAAAACAATAAATCAGTGTCCCAGCACATGATGTCCACAGAGATGCATGTTTTGGTTTTTTGGATGGGAATGCATGTGCTCGTGTGAGTTGTGAATGAGTGGAATCCAAAGGTTAGGTTCATGGAACTCTATTTAAGTTCCAAGAAAAAGACAAAATACATAAAGCACAGAAAAAATAGGATTTTGATACATGCAAAATTCTACATAAACAGCAGATGACAGCAAAAAGTTTGGATTGTTGGTATCTCTATTGCCATTTAATGGTTTTCTAATGTTAGCAGGCCTGCATAGCAGGAACTTAGGGTTTATCTGCTGCCCAGTTTCTGAATTGCCAGAATGAGTAGATATACTTAGATTTCCAGAGAGCAGAAATAAAAAGTGTTGTCTTCTATTAATCCCTTGGTCAGCAATCTGAACATGTATTTTTCTCTTCTAGTATTTTATAATTTTCAATTCCTGAAAATGCATGGTTTCATCATGCATTAAAAAAAGTCCAGTAGGAAACACTATCTAGCTTAGGAACAGAAAAAAAAAAGGTCTGAAAAAACAGGAAAAAAATCTGGTTTGTTTCAAACTAGGTAGGTTCTATGTTCTAGCATGTGTTCATAAAGGGAATTATAGAATCTATAAGAAGGAAATTTTATTTTAAAAATTCTCATTACACCAGCAAACATGTGCATCTTTATATATTGTATTGTATTGTATTGTATTGTATTGTATTGTATTGTATTGTATTGTACTGTACTGTACTGTACTGTACTGTACTGTACTGTACTGTACTGTACTATACTATACTATACTATACTATACTATACTATACTATACTATTTTATTATTACTATATTATATATATCGAGACACCTGGTCTACCCCAGCATGTGGGAGGGAGCATACTGCATCCTTTCACCTTTCAGCTCCAATCCAGGAGCCCTCAAGCAGTCGCATTCACAACAAACCATTTTATACCAAATTTATATTTCACTGATAAAGAAATAAAGGGAGACTAGTGTAGATCTATTTCAAGCTATTTACCTCTCATCAGCTAGCCATACTCTTACTTGGATTTGAACTTGGGCTGCCTGCATGTTAGGCAGTTAATCTCTGAGCCACACGTTCTCCTCCCTTTATATATATATATAAAGAGAGAGAGACAGAGTCAGAGACAGAGAGAAAGAGAGAGAGAAATTGATTTAGTTTAATTTCATGTATTTTATAGTTGTGTGAAATACACTATATATGTCCAGGAAGATTCACCCATAAAAAGCAAAGTGATTGGTAATAACTTTCCTGGAAAAAAAAATTGGAGGGCACACACCAGGGGAATTATCTAATAGGGGGACATGACATCCTGCAGTTGGGACTGAACAACTTGGAAATTGTTTATCTAATTTATTTATTTTAGGCAGAGCTTTGTCCTTCCAGCTTGCTACTTGGCTCCTGGGATCTTTCGTTATTTATTTATTTTATGTATCAAATTTATAAATTAGATATCTCACTCATACAGTGACTTTGGATGATGTATAGCTAAAAACCATTGTTGCCAAAATGCCCCAGCCTGGATAGGATTTTGTTAAACCAGTTTAGAGACAAGCCAGCAGAAGCATAAGATAGGAGCAGCTTAAATGTGCATATGCCCTATTGCCTAAGTCACATTACCAAAATAGTTTTCCTTTGGTCAATATGGTTTCTTGTTTTTTCAGCCATTTATTACAGCTTTGGTCTTGATAGCTGGAAGATAACATCCAGAATTATTGGTTGAGTCCTTGTTTTCAGAGAATATTAAAGATACAGTGGATGCTCACGCATGTGCACACTCTTCTGTGCAAGCGCAGAAGCATTTTTGTGATGTCAGGATCAGTGGGCGGAGCCTCCCGCCGGTTTTACTACCAGTTCTATAGAACCGGTGCGAACCGGGGGCAACCCACCACTGCATATATCTGACATTAGTACAATCGAGCAGGTTCAGAAGTATTTTATGAGAAAAGTTTTGCACTCTTCTGTATGTAATAGAATTCCCTATGCTACTAGACTTGAAATGCTTGGTTTGGATAACTTGGAACTGTATCACTTATGGTCAGACTTAGGTATTGCATACAAAATTGTATATAGTAATGTTTTACCTGTAAATGATATTTTCTGTTTTAGTCGCAATAATACGCGCACAAACAACCACTTTAAACTTAATGTAAATCGTTCTAAACTTAACTGTAAAAATATGATTTTTGTAATAGAGTTGTCAAAGTCTGGAATGCTCTACCAACTGAAATTCAGTTGCCTCAGGTACAATTTTTCACAGTTTTAGTCACAAATTGATTTCCGTGGACCTCACTTCATACTTAAGAGGTCTGTAGAGTTAGTGCATAAGCGCATTAACATGCCTATCTTCCCTGTCATTGTATTTTTATATTATTCCTGTTTTTTGTTTCTGTTTGACAAATTATAACAAACAAACAAACAAATAAAAAATAAAACTCAGTTGATGGCTTCATCCTTTTTGTTCTTTCACACATATACAGTAGTAGAAGACTACTCAAACAATATGGATGGAAGATAAACTCAAACACCTGCTGACTACTGGATCTTATCGTTGTATAAGGCACTCTTGCAACAAACAAGCAAAATCTTGATGAATCACTGTTTGTGGATAAGTTCGCAGGTTTGCTAAGAAACAAAGTCACAACAGAAACTTTGTTAAGAGCCCTTTCTTCCTGTTCTCTCTGTTAATAGTTTGGCTTCCCACCCCTTGAGAGCAAATTAGACATGTGGAAGAAATTTGTTCTGTATAGATCACACCTGATCCATCTTGGCAAAATGTTGTTTGCTCAAAGATGAGCCATATCTCCTAAGTGAAACTTCAGGATGCAGATAACCTAACTTTTTTTGAAAGCTTTGAATTGATAAAAGCAGCCTTTGTGCACATGCAAAAGCTTTATTTGTTTATATTTTACTTTTACACAATATAAAAATGAACACAAACTAATATAAAGTAAGAAAGAAAAAAATCCAAGTAAAAGCAAAAAGTGCAAAAAAAGAAAAATATCTTGAAAAAAGAGAAAGAAAAAAAATATAAAAAGTGGCTTCCAATATTCACAAATATATTTTTGTTGTTGTTAGTTGCGAAGTCATGTCCGACCCATTGCGACCCCTTGGACAACATTCCAACATTCCTGTCCTCTACCATCCCCTGGAGTCCATTTAAGGTCATGCCTACTGCTTCAGGGACTCCATCCAGCCACCTCATTCTCTGTCGTTCCCTTCTTCTTTTGCCCTCAATCTTTCCCAGCATTAGGCTCTTCTCCAGTGAGTCCTCCCTTCTCATTAGGTGGCGAAAATATTCGAGTTTCATCTCCAGGATCTGGCCTTAACCCCTCTTTAAAGTTACATCATATTATTATTTAATCAGTTCTGTCTAATGATCAAAATTATAAATCACAAGCACATTTTTGTTTCATTTTATGCAAAAATAAAATAAATAAACAGAGTGCTGCACTAATATTTAGAAGCAGGACTCCCCTGAATTATTTAAGACTAGGTCTATATAGTCTTTGTGGGATGAGGTGGCTCAGTGGCTAAGATGCTGAGCTTGTCGATCAAAAGGTCGGCAGTTCAGCGGGTTGAATCCCTAGTACCATGTAATGGGGTGAGCTCTCATTACTTGTCCCAGCTTCTGCCAGTTTGAAAGCGTGTTAAAAATGAAAGTAGAAAAATAGGGACCACCTTTGGTGGGAAGGTAACAGTGTTCCATGCGCCTTTGGCGTTTAGTCATGCTAGCCACATGACCATGGAGACATCTTTGGACAGTGTTGGCTCTTTGGCTTTGAAACGGAGATGAGCATCACCCCCTAGAGTTGGGAAAGACTAGCACATATGTACAAGGGGAACCTTTAACTTTAGGTAAAGTGTTTAGGATGCTATTGACATTTTTTTAATGTCTATGTGAAGAATGGAAGGAATTATATTCCTTGCAGACAGTTGGTCATTTGCATTCTTTTAGAGAGTCATTGAGGCCACTTAGAGGTTTAACTGTGTACACAAGATCACCTGACTAGTGCAATACCACATTACTTAGTTTGTGTCTGGGTGTTTTATCCTTATCCTAAGTTTCTGCCTTAGTGTACTCTTAGGTTTAAAGTGTGTGCATATGTTGTGTTGGCTGAAGATCTTCCTGAGCTTTTCAAATACTCCTGCTACATGCAATGTGGTATATGCAGTACAATGCAGTGAGAAATGTGCAGATCTGTACATTGGGGAAATAAAACAATGGCTTTATAAATGCATGGCACAACATGGGAATTCATCTATTCCACAGGCATCATAATCCCATCCCCTTTTCTCTGGTCAAGTTGGGGAAAATGGGAAGTTTGATGTGAGCCGTGGTGACGCAGTGGTTAGAATGCAGTATTGCAGGCTAATTCTGGTCACTACCAGGAGTTCAATTGTGACTGGTTCAAGGTTTACTCAGCCTTTCATCCTTCCAAAGTTGGTAAAATGAGGATCCAGATTGCTGGGGACAATATTCTGACTCTGTAAACCTCTTCGAGAGGGTTGTAAAGCACTATGAAGTGGTATATAAGTCTAAATGCTATTGCTATGTTGACCAAAATAAAATAAATAAAAATAAATCAGCTTTGATATATCTTTGCCCATTTTTTTGCTATTGCCATGGCCAGAATGGCAGTGGTCATAAAGTATTTTAAACTACAATGTGGAAGCTTTTTTTTTTCTTTTTGAAATTAACCCACTTTCTTTATCTATGGATCATAGGGTGCTAGGATTGCAGCTTCTAACTAATTGTCAGATTTTTTTTTTAATGGGAAAAAGAGAAAAATGAATTTAAAACTGTTCAAAGAGATAACAAATGTACATGCTGTTGGAGTTGTCAATTAACCAACTATTACTGGCCTAACCAAACTCAAAATCTGAAGATAAAAATGAATTTACAACTGATTTCTAATAAATGTAATCTGTTCTCCCTTTTATTTCAATCATTTTGATATTTTTATTAAACATATGGTACCCATTTGCATAGGCAACTCAATAAATACATTCCTTTACAAAACAAAGCAAGGTTACAAACAAGCTTTAAAATGTTGCTGCAGAGGCTATGAATTAATAACAAAGGCTGCATTTGGGGCCAAGCATTATATGTTTTATTTCCCTTTATTTCACACAAAATCATGCTTCTTTTTTTCTCTAATTCAACTGACAAAGACATGTACAACAAAGAATGCAAATCTCCCCCCACCTCTCCCCACACAATCTATTGTTCCCACCAAGATTACTTGCAATGTAGAATAATTGAGAATGAATGTTCTAACTTAATGTCAAGTTACCTGCATTTTCCCCTCCTTCTGATACCAGCATCTTGTCTGGTAGAGTCCCAAATCATTTTCGCTTTGGGATAATGCTATTTGTGCTTTTGCATAATGAAATGTTTTCATACCCAGCAACCATTTCTGGCCCTCCATTGTTCCCACAGTTTAATAAATCAACCGTGGAAAAAAATAAATAAATTACACAACTTATTATGGAAATCAAGTTGCAGAAACAGAACTCCCGCCCATCGCTCCCTCCCTCTTACAGCATCATTGCTAAACTTGCTTAAACCTCTGCCACTCAGATGATATTGCAATATTAGCTTTCTGTCTCTCTCTCTCTGTCTCTTTCTCTCCCTCCCTCTTTCTGTCTACCCCCTCCTTTCTTTCCCCTTTCTTCCTTTTTTGTCTCTGTGATGATTGTTTTCTGTCCATCTCAAACCGGGTGTCAGTTCATTTAGATTTACATCAAGTAGTAAATTAAAATGATCATTCAGCAAACACTCTCAGCTCGGTTTTCCCCTTTCAGTCTGGAGTTCTGCGAGATGCTTGGAGCATTCATGCAGAAAATATTGCTGTCTAGATATTTGTCCTCTGGGTGATAAAAGAGGCATTGTCTTGGGACCTACTCAGTCCTCCAAGCTGATAGTTGCTGTGCATCACAGCTGTGAAGTGTGCTTTGTTATGTGTCTGAGGATTAGAGTTCAAGACCTTGTTTTTCTTGAAATTCCAGACTGATCAGAGCTGCTTATGTTCAGGGAAAAGCTGAGGTTGATGGTTCTCTGTCCACATTTTACTAGATTATTCTTGGACAGAGTTCTTGGAGAATGCTCTGCTACTGAAAGCTGTCCCAGGAGTTTTCCCCCATTTCTCTCTTGTTTGTTCATTTTCAGCATCATACCACTCATGGACGGGGTGGGGAGGTGAGGGTGGGGGCCAGGAGTTTTATTGATATGCATTTGAAACAAAAGGTGACAGACGAGTTTTTGTCTTTGTACTTTGAAATTATTCAGGAACTGCCCAAACTCCATTGCATAATATTTCCAGTTTTGATCATATTTCAAATTCTGAGAAGGATTATCATAAGACCTTGTGCCAATAATGAGAGGGAATAAGAACAGGTGACTGATCTCTAGGTCAACAGCTAAATTTAAAACAACAGCTATACTAGCAAAGGGGATTTGCAGGACTATCCTATCAGCGTTCTCCTATCCTGTCATCTTTTCTATCCTATCATCAGTATCTCGAAATGGCTCTCACCTGCGGATCTCTCTGGGTTTGTTATATTAAGTTCAAAGCCCACCAAGCAAAAAGAAAAGTTACGGTGGAACATTGTAGGCATTCCAATGAGCCCATCTTCTGTTCCTGTTCTCTATTCCTCACCCATCACTTATTGTGGCCATTAGTTTAGGAAATGGTGGGATGAGTAAATGTAATTGGGGAGAGGCAGTCCCTCAAATACCCCACTCTCAGACCATACTAATACAGAGCTGATTTAGCCAATAGTAAGACCAGTCTGCTCATTGGCTCATTTTCCAGTCATGTAAGACAGAGCTGTGTTAGCCTATGATGGACCAGCCCTCCAGAAAACCCTTTCAGCTGAGCTGAACCCAAACAGTCTCTCAGAATTGGAGCAATGGAAGCAGGCAGTCATACTTATATACCAATTTGGTCTAGTAATGAAGACACCAGGCTAGAAAGCAGAAGGTCATGAATTCAAGTCCTACCTTAGCCATTAAAACCAACTGGGTATTTTTGGGTCTTTCTCAGTTCAACCCACTTGTTGTGTGGAAAATAGGAGGAAGAAGATCTGTAGATTTGTGTACTGCCTTGAGTTAATTGTAAAAATAATAAAGGTAGGAAATAAATAAATAAATAAATAAATAAATAAATAAATAAATACATACATACATACATACATACATACATACATACATACATACATACATACATACAATAACCTATTTGGTTTTATGTCCTTGGTTGCCAATAACCCATTTTGAGTTGACTCTCTTTTTATGGAATCTCCAGTTTCTGGGCCCAATGAAGTTGTAAATGCTATATCACCTTAAACAACTGGGAATTGAGTGTGCTGTTTGTGTTCCAAGGTTACAGACATTAAGATTAGCAGACATTGTTAGCTCAATTCACAATGATTTTATCCAGTGCTTTCTTAGAATCATTTAAACTGTTGATCATCTCTACATTTTCATTTGTAAACATAATTCTAGAAGTATGGGATATATAAACATATACTTCCTCTTTCTTTCCTCAGTCTCTGTAGTGGGCTATATAAATCAGGCCTGTAAAACTGGCGGCCTGCGGGCTGGATACGTCATGCACATGCCACGCCCCAGCTTCGCAAAGGCAAAAAAATGTCACGATATATCACAATATGTCATGTATCGTGATCAAGTTTGACAACTGTGATAGCAATGTAACAAAAGCTAAAATGTTTCTCTATGCCTATAATTTGGCTGAGAGCTGATTTTGCAGCACTAGAAAGATAAATGTATGGCCCCATTTACTCATTGGATTAAAGACCTGATTGCACTTGCTACCTATCAGCAGATTGCCTATAGAAGTAAACTTTGCATGATAAATATAATGAAATATAGGACTCATTCATACAGAGTTCTATAGGTTAAAAATGGCATAATAGTCATATAAGTGTTTTATATATGTTAAGCAGATAGATAGATAGATAGATAGATAGATAGATAGATAGATAGATAGATAGATCTATAGATCTAGATCTAGATCTAGATCTAGATATATGCTTAATGACTGGCACAAAAGAGATCATAAAATTTACAAACTTTATGACTTATGACCATGGACTACATAGTTAATATTAATATTATATATTAATATTATATATTAATTTATTAATATATATTAAACTTATTTTGAGAACTGGGAAAGGGAATAGGAGTCACCACCAGGAGTCACTGAGAATCAAGTGACATATGAATTGCAGATTTCTTTTTCCATAAGTGTTCAAATGTTTGAACTCCAAGTCATAGTATTACACATTCTTTTTTAAATTTCTTTTCCCAAAAATATTATTTAACTTTTATGTCTCCCATTATGTAACTTTGCTCCAAGAAGAAAAGTCTTGGTGATGTTAGCCTTAGTGGAATTGCTGTAACAAAAGCAAAGAAACAACAACAACAAAAACTGAACAGGATTGGTTGGTTAATATTTGGAGGTAATACCATTATGAAGCCCAATACTAAAAACGAGACTTGGAAGGCCACAAAGCATCCCAGAAATGGCCAGTAACAAACCTATCTTGAAACCAAGAAAACAACTTGTAGATGAACAGGAAATCACCTGTTTCAACTCAAAGGAGACTATGGCACAAATACACTGAAACAGTTATTCTTTCAAGACTTCATAGTTTTATTCCTCCCCTTCTATAGTCTGGCACCCACCCCCCAAAAAAATTACATGGATGTGTTCATAAAATGATGACACGTTTAACTTCACTTGAAGAATTTTACATTTTAACCTTGAACATCGTAGGAAGCTTTGCCCCATCACTACTTACAGTATATCTAACTCCAGACTGTATAAATAATTTAAAAAGTAATCTTTCCAATACTGATTCCTGGAAGATGTTCCTTTCCCATCTTTCCAGACTGAAAATTGCCCTTATTCTCCCAGTTATCAGCTCCTGAAAGTACATTTGTTCTGATTACTAAGTAGTCTCATGGCTTTGAGGTTTAAAAAATTTAGCATTGTCTATTGAATCACCTTTTCTAAAAGTTTCTTCTTTAAAAATATTTTGTAAGACAAGGCTTACCTTTGCAGAAATCAGGATGGTTCGTTTTCAACAGAGTTAGTTCTATTTCTTTATTTTTTTTTTCAGGAGACTTTAAGTTACTGCCCTACACTTCCTTAAATCATCTTTCAATCCCTGTTTAAAAATTGAAGCTATATTTGCCATTTTACAATCCTCGAGAGCAGTTGTCAGCTTTAAAGAGAAATCATATATTTTTGTCATCTAATGAGTAGTTTCACATTTGAGTTCTTGAAAAACCTTCAGCTAAAGTTTGATTGAATTTACCGTACTTTCCTTTCCCCTCCCATTGATTCCAAAGAAGGAAAAATTAGTTCACCTACTCCACGGGCATCATAATCCCATCCGCTTGTCTCTGGTCAAGCTGGTAAATTTGATATGAGCCATGGTGGCATGGTGGTTAGAATGCAATATTGTGGGCTAATTCTGTTTGCTGCCAGGAGTTCACTCCTGACCAGCTCAAGGTTGACTCAGACTTTACCCTACTCTGGCATATTCTTGGAATATCTGATACCATTTTTGATCTGAAACATGCATGCTAGTTATATTTCTAGTACTGTGGTTCTAAATTGTATATAGCTTAACAGTCTATAAGAGATGCTGTGGCTCAGTGGCTAAGATGCTGAGCTTGTCGACCAAAAGGTCGGCAGTTCAACGGTTTGAATCCCTAGTGCCGCGTAATGGGGTGAGTTCCCGTTACTTGTCCCAGCTTCTGCCAACCTAGCAGTTTGAAAGGACCTAAAAAATGCAAATAGAAAAATAGGGACCACCTTTGGTGGGAAGGTAACAGCAATCTATGTGCCTTTGGCATTTAGTCATGCTGGCCATATGCCCACAGAGATGTCTTCGGACAGTGCTGGCTCTTCGGCTTTGAAACAGAAATGAGCACCACCCCCTAGAGTCAGGAACGACTAGCACATATGTGCGAAGGGAACCTTTACCTTTACTTTTAACAGTCTATATCAAACCTGTTATTTGGGGGAAGGCTATAAGTATCAACAGGGGTGAGTTCTACTTACCTTTCCTACCAGTTCGCAACGGGATCGTGCACGTGCATAAGCGAAGTGAGTTCACCCATGGTGCAGATCACCAATGACAACATCCAGGGGTGGTGGGCAGAGCCTCCTGCCGATTTTACTACCTGTTCTTGTGAACTGGTCCAAACCGGGAGCAACCCATCACTGAGTATCAAGCCTTATGACACTGGAACTGGCCATGGAGAAAGGAGGAAAACAGAACAATATCATGCCTTCCATTCCCAATGCTCGTAACTGATCCAGAAGGATGCAATGAAGTAACAAAAATTTCTGAGAGTCTGTGGGGAACAGTTTATCAACAAACATGATCAATTCCATTTCTATATTATGTCCGAAACCCAAGTGAAACATGTTCAGAGATAAGGCTGTAGAACTGCAATTACAATTCCAAGAAAAGGAAAACACATTTTAGTAAGATTAACTAATATTTAAGAAATGGGGAAGAAATTTTATATCTTTACACTGAACAATAGTTATAATATCAATCCAGTTAATGCCAAGAATTTATCTAAAAGATCTTAAAATTCAGCAACAAAATACTTGAAAGGAGAGTTGTTTAACAAGCAGATTCCATCCAAGTATATTTACATTGTCAGTAATTTCTTTTTCTATTCTTTACAATGTAACATCTGAGAGTCACATGGCTCAACCATTGTTTAAAATGCTAAAATATGCACTCTTAATTGAGAGGCTAAGAAAGATCATGTATAGGTTCCCAGGGTTAAGGCATGTACCTGAACTGTCAGCAATACGCAAGGAAGAAGCAAGGAGGCAGAACAAGAAAGTAAGTCTGGCTTTCTGAATGGAACATTACTGAAACAAAACATCTGTCTCTCATTTGAGGTTGAACTGACAAGTAATAATTTAGTTGTCCAAATACAGAGATTTCTGGATTCCAGGGATTGCATATATGTCAAAAGACAAGAAAGATGCACTGATAAGATTTAAAGGTAGCCTATAGCATCAACAACTCATTCAAGGTGGTAGTTTTGTTTTAAAAGAAGCAACAAGAATTTCATGGAAAGAAAGATTTGAAGCAAACAGAGATTTCTTCTTGAGTAAAATGTCTAAGAAATTTTGAGGAAGATTGAAAAAATTGCAGAAGCAATAAGCCTAGTGTTTCTGGAGATACTTGGTTAAAGGTTTTTTTCCCCCCACACATCTTAACCTATAGAGTCAGTTTGAAAATTCCGTTTTTTGCAAAGCATCTGAAGAATTCATTAAAAAGTCAAATGGTTTTTAATAAGATTTCAAGGGATAGAAGATGCTCACATATTCTTGGAGGAAAAAAAAAACAAATGAAGTTATCATGTTCATATTATTCTATATATTATATTCCTTAGAGAATTCCACTCTTAGGCTATGACCAGGTGGGAAACATTATTGGAATGATTTAATTCTTTCAAATGTTGCTAAATTTTATCAAAAGTAAATCTTATAAAGCATCAACTTATGAACTTTGATGGAAAATCAACTTCCATATGTCAGTCTTGATACCTAAACAGCAGTGGTGGAATGCAAAATTTTTTGCTACAGGTTCTGTGGGCATGGCTTGGTGGGCGTGGCTTAGTGGGGGTCATGTGACTGGGTGGGCATGGCCAACTTTTTTATTTTTACTTTTTTAAGCATTTTTACTACCTATTTGCCCAAACCGGTAGTAAAAAAATGCTTTAAAAAAGTAATAAAAAAAAGTTCTGATGATCACAGCTGTGCCATACGATCAAAGCTGTACTTTTAAAGTATTTTTTTACTACTAGTTTGCCTGAACCAGTAGTTTTTATCACTACCGGTTTGCCTGAACTGGAGCGAACCAGTAGCATTTCACCCCTGCTAAACAGTTATCAGAAGGATACCCAGAAACTATCCTTAAATGTTAGGACCAAAACCAAGAATGACACTTGATTATAATTATAAACTGAATTCTTTATTGTTTCACGCCTATAAACAAAATCTTGCCAAAATGAGCACACTACTATTTCATCTACAATACACAATGTAAACTATTAGGGAGGGGCTGTCTTCACCCTCTTTCTGTCACGCATAACAACTAAACTAAGTTTCTTCTTTGGAATGTACCCTGTCCCTCCTGGACATCTAATACTCTAACAGTATTGGGTATATCTGGTAGTAAGTTGGGTTATTAGTCCATATAGTTAAATTGTCCAGAGTGACTGATAGCAGTTGCTCTTTTGCACATAACACAAGATTTCTACCTTTGAATTATATTTATATATGAAGGTTGCCCACAATCAGTTCTTGATATTGAACTTTCTAATCTTTTTTTTTTTTAAGGATAGGATTAAATCTGTGAGAAAATAGGAAACTTCTCATTGAGTATGCATACCTTTGGACAGTTTATCGATTATGGAGGTGTTTTTTTTTTTGTTATTTATTGGCATGTTTGATTTGGGAGGAATGAGGCACAATAAAACACAAATAAAAAACACAAAGGAACTTGTGTATTGCTAGAAAAGATTCATATTAGAGAAAGAAATCAGAAGGTGAAGTAGCTGCAGGGAAAAAAAAAAAAAACCAAGAAATTATACAAGCCATTGTGGATCTCTTACACCTGCACCAGTTGATAATTTGGCATGTTTTTGTTGTTGCCATTCTGCATAGTGCCATAATCTATTTTAGTAACCTAAAAGATATTACCAGGTTGTTATTTGAAATTATTTCAAAGAGAAATCCAGATGGTGGGTGTTTATCCAGTTACCAAGAATTGAATTTAAAATAATGGCACCTAAGTAAGTAATTTTTTTTATAGAATATTGTCATTTTTTGTAGCATAGCAGAGAAAGAAGCACACTTGAATAAGTAGTTCAAAGAGCAGTCTATAATTTTAGAGAACTAGGTTCTAATTAAGATTCTCCCTATTGCTCCAAATATGTCACTTGAACCTTCTTGAATGATAGCTGCAAAACTATCTAGTGGTGGCAATGTAGCAGCCATGTTCTGGAGAAGAAACTTCAGCAAACTGAAGGCACAAAAAGAAAAGCATCAAGAACTTGATACATATATTTTTTTTCAAGATAAGTGCTTTTTCTGTCAGCAGCATCTTGCCAATTCCCACAAATCAGTGGGAAAACAATATTTTAAGGTCAAAATGAAATATAAATAATTGAAACTTTATTTCAAGTTAAAAGCAATCACACCCTCTATATATTTTGGTAAACAAAATATAAAAACCATGATGAACCTTATTCTCACATGATGACACTTAGTTTTGCCAACCCATTAGCACCTCACTCTTCCCTCTCCAATTCAAAAAAAAAAAAAATCATTTTCCCAAATAACTTAAGGTTGTGTTTTAACTGAACGATGTAGTGCCATTAATTTAAACGACAGTAACCAGATGCAATTTAGTGTGATGCTTTAAATTGTTTCTTGCATGTGCGTTTAATTGAAATTTATTGAGATGGTTATTTATGTTAATAAAATAATTAAAGGCAGTTATTTAAGACTAACTATGAAATAGCTGTGTAACTACCTATATTAATAAGACAGTTAGTTAAAGGATAATGTCTATTGCTTTATAGTAATTGCTATAAACAGCTGCTGAGTTTGATTAAACGCCGATGACAGCAAAAGAGTGGGAGCAATCATGGTAGCTGTTCGTGGAAGAGAGCACAGAGAAAAGGCAATAGTTAGCATGATGACGCACTTTCAGAGTAATGTTAGTGATATATTATGCTTTCCTTAACTTGGCGTCAAACGAAACTGATCATAGAAGTGTGCTTTTTTTAAAAAAAATAAAAGTGAATAAATAATAACAGGGGCACAATTCACTTTAATGAAATAAGATCTTCATGGTTCAACCCATATGAATAACTATCACCTGGAATCTAACAAATGTTTGTGTATTGAAAGTCTTTGATTTAAGCCTGAAATCTCCATTTAAAAGAATTGGGTGGAAGAGAATGGGAAATACTCTTTCTTCTCTCGTTGACTCTCCAAGGAATAGTTGCCAGCCAGAATAGCAAACAGGGCTGGACAATTCTTAATCTGAGTATCACGTATCACCCAAACCTTTGTTGCTAAAGTTTGTACCATTGAAATTTAGCATCAAAACAGTAAACAGCACACCACCCCATTGTGTCCTAAATATGTTGAAAATGGACTAAAAAAGTCCATTTTCTTTAGTGACTTCATTATGCCACTCTTCTCTCCCCTGCTGCCCTTAGCCAATGATGATGACAATCTTATCTCATCCAATGGTTTGACTATCCATATTCCATTCCCACCAACTGTTGGAACAGTGCTATTTATAAATATATACTTGGGAGTCATAGATCTGGGTTTACCTCCTACTACAAAGCTGATTGCCTAGAATATTAAGTGATTTAGAAAGATTGTAATGACAGATTGCTTTGTATCAAGTTTATTTTTTAAAAGACAGCATTTGCTTGAAACTAAAGTTCATAATAGGAGTTTTCATCTTTCATCTTTAAAGAAATGTCAATAATTGCTAGCATTCTACCATTCATCCAGTTCTTATTTTCAACTATTGAATGAGAGAATGAGAGGTTTCACTCTCTGTCCCCACCCCTAATAGAAAGTAGTGGAATGAACCTCAAGGCTCATGGCTGCTTGGATAGGTCCCAAAGGACTGCCGCACAATGGGAAAATACCACTTGATTCACTAGTTCCACTGGTGTTCAACATAGTCACCAAACTACATGACAGTGCCCATTCTAGTACTTCTTGATGTGCTCAGTTACCTCTTGTTCTTGTCAAGTGAAACATAGAATGTTATAAATATGGCTATCTACTGCTACTTCTTCTGGGTTTGTAGTGATCTCTATTTTCCCTGGAACTTGCTCAATAGGTTATCAACAAATTATGTCAAAGGCAAAGGGGGAGAGAGACCTTGGCAAGGGAGATTAGTGCTCCATCCCTTCATCAAGATATGATGTGCATCTATTCCACCTTGCTCTAGGGGCATATGAAATGAGCTCCCTGGAGCAAAAACCATTCATCTGATCTGATCTTAGAGTGGAGAAGCCTCATTTATAGCTATACTTAGCTCTATAGAAGCACACTCGGAAAAAAAACACATACAAATTTGTCAAAGAAAAAAGAGAGGAGAACAGACAAATGTCCTTGTTATTTTTTGTTTTTAGAAACTATTTAATTGACAAGCAAATGAAACTCAAAACTATTTTGATTACTTTAATTAAGTGTAATTTGTGGTTTATGAGAGATACACAGATTATTATACAGATCCATAGTGGTAACTACAGTTATTATGTTTTGGTCTCTGTGTTATTTATATTTACATGTCTTAACATCACATTTATTAAAAAAATATCCAGAACAACTAATTGAAAAGCTGTTAATGCTTGCCAATTGCAGCAGACCCAGTACCAATATAGTACCAAAAATAAGGCAATTAGTTGTGCCTTGTAGGAATGAATGGTGATTCTTGAAAAAAAATCTTGAATATATCATCAAAGATGGGAAGAATCTGAGTAGACTTGGGGAAACAGAATATGTTTTAATTCTGCCTTTTTGCTAAAAAGTTAGGACATAGCAAGAAAAAAAGAGCACTGTAACCAAAGAGCTGGCTAGCTGGACATTATATTTGTAAAGTATGATTTGTTGGATTTCAGTCTATATTGCTCAGATATATATATATATGCTCAGAAGGCACTAGTAACTAGTGGAGTGAATCTCACAATGAATACTTTGGTCAAAAGCTTGGGAAACACAAAGGATTTAATTTAAAACCTGCATGGAAAAGAAGTAAACCATCCCTTCTTTTGTTTTATAAAAGTGGTCAGTTTAGTTGATTGCGGTAAATATATTGTATCATGTTTTCAGAAAAGAATTCAATAACAAAGCTTAACTTGCATTAACAAACATAACTTGGACTATGCTATTTAGAAGGACATGGAGCTGATTGAACAATCATCTCCACAAGCTCTCTTTGGCTTGTCACTACGGTACTTTCAGGACTGTTTCCTCCAATTAGAATAAACCCACTCACCATCTTGTATACATCTCATGAGAAATTGCTCTTGGATCCCCCATCTTAGTGAAGTGAGTAGCATTAAGTGAATGTTTCAGTGGCTGCACCAATGCTTTGGAATAGCCTCCCTCTGAAGGTGGGACTTATCCACCACTACTAGGTTTCTGAAGGTTATTAAAACCAGAAGTACAGGGAGTAAGGACAATAAAGCTTGCCAATGAATATTATTTTATTTATTTTTTGTTGTTGTTGCATTAATATCTTCCCTTACTTTTATGTTTAGCTTACTATGCATGTGCTATGTATTTCTGCGTGTCTTACTATGGATGCTTATTTATATTGTTATTTTTATATGGATTCTGTTAACCACTGTTAATGTTATTGATCAATATTTATGGCAGATATAAATTGTCTCAATAAATAAGTAAATAAATTGAGGTGGAAAAAAAAAGAAAGCCATTATAAGATAGGATAGGAACTATACTGGACAGCAAGCAGTACATGCAAAGAAAATTTGAGTATTTGGATAGTTTTCCTTTTATTTTATCTCAGCAGCAACAAGCTTGTGTAGTAGGTTAGGTCGAGAGAGAGGGATTTATTCAAAGTTGCTCAATTAGTTTCTTTTGTTGAGGGCCTATTTGGATTTCAATCTCTCTGTCCAGGTTCGACACCTTAATCACTACTCCATGCTGGCTTTCAGCTACTTTGTGTATTGCAGTTCCTGCACAACCTAATGAATTGGATCATGTAAGGACACAACAAAATGTGCAGTTTTTCAATTGCACGCTTCATGAAGCCACCTTCAAGAGTCTGTATTTTTTAGCCAGCTCTACTATCATACTTATTTCCACTGTCCTACTTTCCATTTTGACTCTATTCACTGGATTATTGTCTTTACTCCACATGCAAATTTGTTACACAAATTCCGACTCTAATTATAAAAAAATAGTATTTATCTAAGTAGACATATTCTATAATGTCCATGCCCACTGAGAAAATATATGTAGCTACCCAAAAGATCTAGGTTTTAAAAATAATCTTGTCAGTTTGTATAATTATAAGAAAGAAATAATCAACATACAATATTCATAATCATAATCTTTCTGCTTCCATTTTGCAAATATTTTGCTAACCCCTCTTCCTCTCACCTTCTTTCTCACATGCTGTCTTTCCCATCCCTTCTAACAAGCCTACAGAATTATGGAAGGCAATAATAATTTTGAATTGTTTCTTTTGTTTTAATTATGATATGCTTATAGGGGCCTTAAGCCTGCCCTGCATACATACATATATTCCTTCTAAGATAGTCCAATTAATTCTTATTTTTATAAATGCTCTTCAGAGTAAGGTACCCTGTATCAGAACAAATGCCAGGCCTTATTGGCCTCTTTTAACTGAAGCCCATCCTGGTTAATCTACTGAGTCTAAGTGCCCTTGATAACACTGTTCCCAGAAGGGAAATAGAATAACAGGAGCCTGAGTGGCGTAGGAGGCTAATGCCTCCTACTAAGGCAGCATTTAACATCCAGCTGCCTGCAATTACTGCGAGTTCAATTCTCACCAGGCTCAAGGTCGACTCAGCCTTCCATCCTTTCTAAGGTGGGTAAAATGAGGACCCGGTTGTGGGGGCAATAAGCTGACTTTGTATAAAATATACAAAAGTATGAAGGCTATTGCTTAACGCATTGTAAGCCACCCTGAGTCTCCGGAGAAGGGCGGCATATAAAAAAAAATAAAAAAAATAAATAACAGAATTGGAAGGGACCTTGGAGATCTTCTAGTCCCACCTCCTGCTTAGGCGGGAAACCCTACATCACTTCAGACAAATGGTTATCCAATATCTTCTAAAAAACTTCCAATGTTGGAGCATTTACAACTTCTGGAGGCAAGTTGTTCCACTGGTTAATTGTTCTAACTGTCAGGAAATTTCTCCTTAGTTCTAAATTGCTTCTCTCCTTGATTAGTTTCCACCCATTGCTTCTTGTTCTACCCTCAGGTGCTTTGAAGAATAGTTTGACTCCCTCTTCTTTGTGGCAACCCCTGAGATATTGGATATTGGTGTCTCTATTTGAACCTGCCCCTAAGTCAAATCCTTATATACCTTCCATGCATTTGGAGCCAACTGCAGCCCCCCCTCCCCCCCCGCTGCCAAGTAATAGAAGATTATTTTCATTTAAAGAAGGGTCTACGGAGATTCTCAGTCATCCAGGTCATGGTTGTCCCAAAGGTGCTTTTTCAAGAGGCAACTGGACTTTCTGGTTTTACTTTGAAGACATTTTATTTCTCATCCAAAAAGCTTCTTCAGTGCTGACTGGATTCCCTTCCAATCCTTCCATTCCCCACCATCCAGTCAGAGCTGAAGAAACTTCTGGGATGAGAAGTGAAACATCTTCAAAGAAAACCAGAAAGTCCAGTTGACTTTTGAAAAAGCACCTTTGGGACATTTAAAGAAGGATTTCATTAGTTTATTTAAAAAAGGGAGTTATATTCAACAATTCCTTCCTTCCAGTGGTGGGTTGCTCCCGGTTCACACTGGTTCACAAGGATGGATGTAAAAAATTTTAGTAGTTCAGAGAAACGGTAATAACATTAGCTAGCCATGCCCCCAAACCGGTCCCCGGCCCGGTCGCCACTCGCTTACCCTGCCCACTTCATCAGAGGCTTTTTTTTTTTTTACTTTTAAAAGCATTTTTTCTACAACCTCTTCGGCTAAAAAAATGCTTTTAAAAGTTAAAAAAAAAGCCTCTGATGATTGCGTGGCTCAGCTGGGATCTCAGAGGCTTTTAAAAGCATTTTATCTACAACCTCTTCGGCCGAGGGGAAAAAAATGCCTTTAAAAGCCTCTGGCGATCCCAGCTGACTTGCCTGATAGTCAGAAGTTTCTAAAAGTATTTTTTTCTGCAACCTCTTCAGCCAAAGAGGTTGTAGGGGGGGAAATGCCTTTAAAAGCCTCTGGGGATCCCAGCTGATTTGCCTGATCGTCAGAGGCTTCTAAAAGCATTTTTTTCTGCAACCTCTTAAGGTTGTAGAAAAAATGCTTTTAAAAGTTTAAAAAAAAAAGTTGGTCATGCCCACCAAGTCACATTACCCCCCACAAGCCATGCCCACAAAATAAGCCATGCCCACAGAACCAGTAGTAAAAAAATTTAGAACCCACCCCGCTTCCTGCCCTATTTGTACTTTTCATCATTCCCTGCTTGAAGGCATGGGGGCTACCTTAGGAAGGTGGTTTTGCAAAATAGAACCATCATCTCTCAAATGTGTCCTAGATTGAAACAGGTGATGGAAAGAAAAGCACTGACAATTTTAATGACTTTCTCTTGGCACCGCAGCACCACTTGTGACCAATGGCACTTACTGCTATCTTCTTTTGTTTAAACCAGAGGTCTTCAAACTTGGCAGCTTTAAGACTTGTGGACTTCAACAAGACTTGTGGATTTGCAGGTCACACATATTCTTCAACTTGTTTAATAATTTTTTTATCCTTTAACAAATAGACTTTAGGAAGGAGGAGATCAAGGAAATTCTAGCTTAGTTTTTTTTTAAATAAAAGATGCATAAACACTACATAAAAAATAATGGTAATTATGTTTGAAAAAAAGGTTACATTGCAGAAACTGTAGACCTGAGCAAATTGCAATCTGACTCCACTCAAATTAGAGATCTTTTATGGCTTTTATTTTTAATTTATTTCTTTTGTCCTACTCACAGACATGAGGATTTGTACTTTTTTGCACATCTATAGGAGTGACTTTATCTCTGAACATGGAACAATATTTTCACTGCAGGAAGTAAGTCTTCCAGTCTGCCATATATTCTCCAACTTGCTCCCCTATTAATTTTTTTTCCTCTGCTTGCTAACAAGTTATTGCTGAAAACTGACAACGATTTAAATCGCTTGAAACTTGAAATTCTTTATTAATCATCCACTAAGACCACCCAAGTGAAAGAAATTCCTCCATTGGTGGAATGGGATCCCGACATTTCTTTCCATTAAAAATTATATTTGGAAGCTGGTGCGGGGAGGAGGGTGGGGAATCACCCATCTGGCTCCTTCACTTTGACACCTCACTTCTAGTGGATTTAACACTGTTCATTAGTCAAGGAAATAAACAGCTCCATTTCCATATTATTCACACTATCACATAGTATATTGCAGGTCATACATATTCTGCAACTTGTTTAATAATTCTTTTATCCTTTAACAAATTCCCATTAATCTCTGACCGGGACGAGCAATAATAGGTTACTTAGTCGTCATATATAAAAATCAGAATCAAGTATCTTTAATGGCTTCCATTAATTACATGTCTGCAGATGAGGGGGAGAAGAGAGGGGGGAAGAGCTAGCTCTCTTAAGCTCACTAGCTTGTCACTTGTCAAGAGAAATCTCATTTCTGAAATTAAAGCAATAATACCATTGGGTAAATCAAGCAAAAAATACATGCACTGGAAAGAAACAAAGAATACAGTGTTTTGTTTGCTCTTCACTTACAAGTTTTTGCTTTTCTTCTTAAAAGATTTTTTTCCAGTTAATCTCTCCCCCATAAAAATAATAATAAAAAAAATTCTCTAAAAGGAAATAAAGAGCTTGCAAATTAATAGTGAGGACAATTGCTGTACTGCATGGTTACTTAGCATATGCATTTTTCTGCTTGATTGGACCCAAGTATAAGTGTTCTTCTCTAATGTTACTAACCTTCCCATGCTATCTTGTTAACATTTCCACTGTAAACTGCTTTGGGGAAGGAACGTCTTTGCTTATGGTTATAACTGAATGCTTCTTGATTATAAAAGTGTAGAAAGAAATAAAGTAACTTAAAAGATTACCATTCCAAGCCCTCTTGCTCAATTCAGATTCTGCAGTCGAAGAAGAAGAAATGGTTGTTACCCAAGCTCTGTACTGAAATACTTATAGTGAATATGTTCAAAAAGCAGGAATAAGAATCAAAGGGCTTTATATGGGACTTCCAGATTAGCACAGATGAGCCTTTATGCTTGATTTTACATTGCAGTAAATACCTGGCATTCCTTTTAAAGCCAAAAGAACCTCTACTTGGAGTGGCATTTTGAGATGCCAAGTTATGTTAGCATTCAGAGGGGATTTGCAATGTTGCTTCTTAACCCAGCATCTGTATGTACACTGGGCTTCTATAATCCCATCCATGCATACTAATAATTTGTATGAAGGGCATGAATATATCTGTCCATTAAAGAGAAAAACTAAGCAGAGGATGCTGTAGACTGAAGAAGCTAATGAAATTATCCTGTTATGTTACATCAGGTCCCTCAATTTAAGATTTAATTCTCATCAACAGAAGTCCACTAGAAAAGGATTTAAACTCAGAAACGTCAGTTCCAACACTGAAATCTGGCAAACTCAGAGCAGGTTACAGTGCTGCACCTAAAGCATGAAGATTTGGCTTCAAGGCTTCACTTTTTTCCATGCTTCGAAAGTGGTCCTTTGACTAATCTTTCTCTTGAGTATAAAATGAAAGAAACCATTTATGCTGCCTTGATTTTAGAAGAAGGGGAAATAGGAGAATATAAAATTGGTCCTAGGGATATTGTTCAAATGTTGCAATATGTGAAACAAAGGGAAATGCTTGGCAAAGGGACTTAGAAACAAGCATGGACCAAGTGGATGCCTCTGTAAATCTGAAAGATAGAATTCTAACAAGTACAATGGACAAGGGAAATATTGTGGATATACAGTAATCTCCCTTGATTTCAGCAAAGCTTTTGACAAGATTCCATATGACATTTTCATTAACAAACTATTTAAGTTTGTTTAGAAGGCTCAACTGGACAGTTCACAACTGGCTGGCTAATTGTACTCAGAGAACCACTATTAATGGTTCTATACTGAGTTGGGGAGCTGTAACTACCTGGGTTCCTCAGAGATCAGTTTTTGGAAAAAAATATTTTCCAAATATTATTTCCATTTTTCTTGGTTTGCATGATGATATTGATATCAAATTTATGGATATCTCAAAACTGAAAAGTCTGCTCAACATCCAGAACGGCAGAATAAGACTATAGCCTAATCTGTACAGATTGGAAGATGAGGTTGAGAGAAACAAGTTGTACTTTAATGGGGAGAAATGTCAAGTATTATATTTCTGGAGAAACAGAGTAGGATACACAAACAAGAAAGGGAAGTTACAAAACTTGAAAACTTTGTATCTGGGGAGGATGTGTTGATGGTCACTAACAATAAACCGAACATGACAATATAAACTGGTTGCTAGAAGGGCTAATGTAATTCTGTAGTTCATTACAAGTAGCATGATATCAAAGACATTATGTTATTATTCATTTCTACTCAGTGATGAATGATACTTCTGGTGAGATTATACCTGGATCACTGTGCATAGTTCTGGGGATTTCATTTCAATCAGGATATTGACAGGTTGGAGAGGATTCAGAAGAGGGTAGCAAAGATGACGGCAATTTGAGAATATGCCTTATCAGGATACTTTGATGGAACTTGGAATGCTTAGTCTGAAGAAAATAAGATTTAGGGAAGACATTATAAATTTGGTCAAGTGCATAAAGGAAAGCTAAAGAGAAGATGGTCAGTCACATAGGCAGTGAGGGCTTGGCAGTACAAGGAACCAGAGCCAATGACTTAATAGTCAGACATCAAAACCCCAATCAACATCTAAAAAGCTACATACATATAAGTATCATACATAGAATAGTCCAAAGTATACTCTCTGCTGGAGAGAAGTTCCCTGAAGATGGGCTCCAGCATGAGTCTTAAGCTCAGAACACTTAACATCTTGTCCTAATGACAGGCCCAGATTGGCTCCTACAACATTATTCTGGGGCACGTATATTCACCTTCATTCATGACGAGTCATTATTGTCAATAACCACAGAAATTGCAACAAGAAATTAAAGTTATAAAATGTAGATACCTGGATTTCATTTAATTATAAGGAAAAAATCATGAAGCTATGATTTATATAACAGTAAAAGACTCTACCTATAGAGGTTATGAGTTTTCCATTTTTGGATGGTTTAATGACTCTGCTATGTATTGCAGAGGGTTGGAGTAGATGATCCTTAAGAACCTTTCAATGTTTACAATTGTATGATTTGATGGGTTTGGAGCAATAGATTCCTTCATTCTTTTTCACTGCTGCCCCCTGGCAAAGGAATATTTCCCAGAATATGATGGAGGCTAGCAGAATATTTTTTTTAATGTTGGTTGATATAGTATTCAGTATCAGTCCACATCTTGGCTCAGATTCAGATATATTGTGGTGAAAAAGTAATTGTTGAACTAACAAGGGACCCAGACTCCTTGGCTAACATCCAAAAAACATTTCCTTTGAAAAAGAGAGACAGAAAGAGAAAGAACATAACAAGCAGGACACTGCATACAAATGATGACATCTAACGTATTAAAACCACAGAGAGCGAGAGACTAAGCTTTTATTTGTGAAAACATTAGAAAGGCAATGTGGGTGCTTCTTCAGGTTGACCTGTTGCTAGGGTGAGGTCATAGCTTAACTTGAACCAGATTTTTGGGGGCTTTTGTTCTGAAACATGGCTTAAGAATATGACCTAGCTCCTAGATAAGCCATCAGTGAATTAAACAACAGATTTCTTCTTTTTTAGAGTTATTATCTGATTATGGTTTATCTTATTTGGTCTTTCTTCCCAAGAAATCAGCAATGGTTTACCCTACTTAGCTTTCCTTCCATTTGAAGGGATGTAATTCAAATATATTTGAATATTGGAAGGTCAATGGTAAAACTTCTGCTTTGCATACACAAGATTGCTGTGCAATTGCTAGTACTTCCAGTTACAAGGATGAACTAATAGAAATGAGCCTTTTTCATATGAGATGTTGGGGAACTAGAGGAAACTCAGAACCTAACATTTTGGGGAGGGAGGGAGGGAGGGATTGGATGGATAGATAGATAGATAGATAGATAGATAGATAGATAGATAGATAGATGAAAGAGAGGGGGGAGGGAGGGAGGGAGAGAGAGAGAGGATAGATAGAATTCTTTATTGGCCAAGTGTGATTGGACACACAAGGAATTTGTGTTTGGTGCATATGCTCTCAGTGTACATAAAAAGACAAGATACATTCATCAAGAATCATAACGTACAACACTTAATGATAGTCATAGGGTACAAATAAGCAATCAAATCATACTAGGAAACAATCAATATAAATCGTAAGGATACAGCAGCAAGTTACAGTCATACAATCAAATCAGGCTCTTCAACAATTTGAGTGGTTCTCCAGTATTGTTTCAAAGAAAAAAAGCCAAGTCCAAAACATAGGGTGGCCGATTAAAAAAAGTAACAAGGGCAATATAAAAACATCAAAGACATTGAAAGGAAAACTATATTCTCAGTGTCACAATTGTAATAGCATCAAATCATTATTATGCAAAAAAATAAAAACTGGGAAATTATGTTAATGAATTTGGGCCATGGGCTCTACTTTTGAAATTCAGTAGCAATTTGTACTGTTAAATTTAAATGGCAACACATTCCCAAAGCAACTGAAAGCCATAGAGTCAGGGAGAGGACATAGTGCTTAAAGCCCATAGAGTATAACCTTCCTACTCTTGGGAAGATAAACAGAAAATTCAGTTGGCCTAAGTTTCTAAATAAAGTACATAGCATTCAACCAGGGATATGATAATATATTGAAATACACCAATGGAAGCAAATAGCATTAGAACTTGATGCTGAATCAGCTATATGTTGAAATATTTTGATAATTAAAAAGGCATTCCATTCTATTGTTATCAATTAAATTCCATTGTTTTTAGTAGTGCTGGAGGGGAAATTTTCCCCATAAGTTTAAAGGAAGGAAATTTGCTTTAGAAATTATGTCAAAAGAGAAGATGGTTTTGGAGAAATGATCATGGGAGAGAACATTGTTCTTTGCTTTGTCAATGTCTTAGATGACCAAGGGAATGAATGTTTTCTGCTGGATAATTTTCTCACCAAAGGTCTCTAGCCTCCTGGGTTTTCTACACCTCCATTAAATCCCAAGAGAAGATGCCTAAAGGAATTTCTCCCACTGGGCTTTTATAGTAATGATCCTTCTAACACTGCTAAGGATCAGGACTCCCTTTGAGAATTTGTTGGAGAAATTCTCCAATTTCATCTGGAGAAATTCAAATAAATCATTCACCAGGGTCCTCTTCATACAAATTTGAATGGCAAATTCAAAAGGTTGCCTTTACCCAAAGTCTACATTTTTTTAATATTAGTAGAGATTCATCCATGGATAAAATTGCCATACTTCTTTTACTGAAACAGACCTGCTTGGTCGTCACGTAGGATGATGTTTGCTATGACACCTCTGAACATCATCAATAAAATATCTGGGAAATACTGATCTTTTTTACATGTAACTAGTATTATCAGATTCTACATTTAGGGAAGAAAAACAAAATGCACAGGTACCATATATGTGGTACCTTGCTCAATAGTAGTAACTGTGAGAGGGATCTTGGAGTCCTAGTGGACAACAACTTAGATCTGAGCAAGCAATGTGCAGCAGTTGCCAAAAAAGCCAACACAAGTCTGGGCTGCATAAACAGAGGGATAGAATCAAGGTCACGTGAAGTGTTAATACCACTTTATAATGCCTTGGTAAGGCCACACTTGGAATACTGCGTTCAGTATTGATCACCATGATGTAAAAAAAATGTTGAGACTCTAGAAAGAGTGCAGAGAAGAGCAACAAAGATGATTAGTGCCCTCAGTGCCTTCCACCGTGCCCTTAAAACCTTCTTTTTCCAGCAAGCCGGGCTGGCCTAATTTTTTAAGTGTTTTTAATTGTTTTGTTTATCATTTTTAATTAATGGGGCCAAATATATATATATATATATATATATATATATATATATATATATATATATATATATATATATATATATATATATATATATATATATATATATATATATATATATATATATATATATTAACTGTATTTTAATATTTGTATTTGATGTTTTTACTTGGCTGTTCACCGCCCTGAGTCCTCAGGGAGAAGGGCGGTATACAAATTCAAAATAAAATAAAAAATAAATAAAATAAATAAAATTAGGGGACTGGAGACTAAAACATATGAACGGTTGCAGAAACTGGGTATGTCTAGTTTAATGAAAAGAAGGACAAGGGGTGACATGATAGCAGTGTTCCAATATCTCAGGGGTTGCCACAAAGAAGGGTCAAACTATTCTTGAAAGCACCTGAGGGTAGGACAAGAAGCAATGGGTGGAAACTAATCAAGGAGAGAAGCAATTTAGAACTAAGGAGAAATTTCCTGATAGTTAGAACAATTAATAAGTGGAACAACTTGCCTGCAGAAGTTGTGAATGTTCCAACATTGGAAACTTTTAAGAAATATTGGATAACCATTTGTCTGAAGTGGTGTAGGGTTTCCTGCCTGGGCAGGGGGTTGGACTAGAAGACCTCGAAGGTCCCTTCCAACTCTGTTTATTCTATTCTATTCTATTCTATTCTATTCTATTCTATTCTATTCTATTCTATTCTATTCTATTCTATTCTATTCTATTCTATTCTATTCTATTCATTTAAAGGAAGCATAAATAAAAAGATCAGTATGAAATAGCTTCTCTGAATGTGGCCATTCTGTTATCCTATATTTGAAATCAGGCAAGCGTTCACTGCCCATTGTTAATCTACCACGAACTACAATATATTATTCTGCCTATCTTTTATTTTTATTTTTTACTGTTATTATTGTTCCAACAGAAAGTCATTCCATGCTCTGAATGGGAATTTTTAGTCCCTCTGCTTTATGTCTTACTTAATTCAAAATCTACTAACTCTACAAAGTAAGCTGAATTGGGAGGCCCTTTTGCTAATTCAGTTACAAGAAGCCCCTGACATTTTCCCTACAGCTGACAAAATTGTCTTCCTGTAGACCAGCCACCAGAGCATTAGTATTCTGCCTAATGAGGGAGCAAGATCTGTTTCTTCTTCTTCACAGTGTCCTATCACTAACTTCTAATTTATAGGTTAACTAGAATTTCTAAGATTAATTCAAGATTTGCAGCAGGAACAATTTCTTTAGAAAATGCCAAATTCTAGCATTATGAAGACACATACAACATCTCTATCTTCTATCTTAAAAGGTCCCCAATACTGCATTTGCTATGATGTTTAATCTACCTTTTTGCCTATTCAAGGCAGCTAATAATAAAATAAAAATAATTAAAAGTAAAAGTAAAATACCATGAAGCAATTTAAATTACATAAATTACATAAATCATAAAGTAATTGTTTCTTTAGATGAAAAGAGCTCCATAGTCTTTATCTATTTATTGCCCTTTTCTGATTTTTTTCTCTCCAAACTCCACTTCCTTAAATGAGGTAACAGAAATCTGGACTGTGTGCGAACACCACATATTTGTGGAAATGACATCACAATACTATTTTGAGTCTGATGCCTCATGTTATCTGACTGACTTGACATTCTTACTAGGCAACCTGCTTAGAACCTCACCTAGAACATTTGTTTGGTTGATTTTGTCACAAAGTTTATAATTTCCAATTTCCTCCATTTGCCACTTGTTGGCTTGGAAAAGGTTTGTTCAGGAATTGTAGTCAACTTCAAACTGAAGTCACCTGTAACACTAGTTTTCTAGTTGCTTTCCAGGGTTCCATATCTTTTCTAAAAGAACTCATTGGCCAGAGATTATGATTTTACTACTTCAAGTGCACAATTTGAAGATCCATGTTTACGTGAAGCCTTCAGATGTATTTTGTATATGTAGGATGCATATACAATTTAATATGACAGAAAGAAAAAAATGCTAAATATATGCAAATAGTTATATTATTGAAGATGCATTTAATAAATTTAATTTACATGAAGTAAAGTTGAATTTCTGTCCTAGCCCTACCATTTATTTATTTAATAATCTGCCTCACTCCAGAGGCTGTAGGCCATATACAAAATTAAAAATATTAAATTAAAATAATGAAATTGTAAGTCCTAGAAGATAGTAATGGCATGGAGGCAGACAGAAAGACACACACAGAGAGAGATACTGTAGATAGATAGATAGATAGATAGATAGATAGATAGATAGATAGATAGATAGATAGATGATAGATAGATAGATAGATAGATAGATAGATAGACAGACAGACAGACAGACAGACAGACAGACAGACAGACAGACAGACAGACAGAATTTGCCCATCTTGCAATGTGACTCTGAATAGCTAACAAATTTTAAAAACCAAGCAACCAGTTAAATAAAAGCAATAAGCAACGACAAGACTACTATGGCAACCAAGAAAATCATCAACTAACCCATCTGACCTCAACTATCATCCTGCCAGATGTGGGAAAATAGCCAAGACTTAATAGCTCTGTATAAGAACAACAGGGTCAAGGTTAACCTAACATTGGGTGGTAGGGTGCTCAGAGGGCAAGCATGGTGGCAGAAAAGGTGCCTGGATGAATAGGATATCCCAAAGGAGGGGTGAGCAACCATCAAGAGGTTTCTCAGCATGGCCCCTCAATACTGTATCTTCTGATAGAAGGAGATCCCCTTGCACCCCCCTCTTCACCCAGGCAAAAATGACTGGTGGATGCCTGGAATGAGGTTGCCCAGGGCTCTTGACTGGGTCATTCCTTTGTGACACGATGCAGATCCCGGTTGGCGCCTTGGTTTACTGAGGAGCTCCGGGGGATGAAGCGACATAGGTGAGGCCTAGAGAGCCGTTAGAGAGCCAGTCATTCCGAATCTGACCGGTCCAAGCTAAGGTCAGCCACATGGGCCTACCTGGTGGAGTTGGCGACGGCAAAGCATCGCTACTTCGCCAATGTCATCGCATCCGCAGAGAATTGCCCGGCTGCCCTGTTCAGGGTGTCCCGCTCCCTCTTGAATCAGAGGGTGAGGGAAGACCCTCTGCGAGGGCGAGCCAAGGAGTTTAGCCAGCACCTGTTGGACAAGATCGCTCAGATTTGGGATGGCTTGGACTCTGACTGGACAGAGTCAGACGGTGAGGAGGCAGCGGGTCCTGTGCTTTGGGAAGAGTTTGATCCTGTTACCCCAGAGGAAGTGGACAGGATCATGGGGAAGCTGAGTGCGGCCACTTGTGTGCTGGACCCATGCCCCTCCTGGCTGGTTTACTCAGCTCGGGAGGTGACACGCGGCTGGATCCAGGTGGTGATAACAGCTTCCTTGGGGGAGGGAAGCTTTCCAGCCTCCTTGAAGGAGGTGGTGGTGAGGCCCCTCCTCAAGAAGCTGGTCTTGGATCCAGCTGTCTTGAGTCATTTTCGTCCGGTCTCCAACCTCCGCTTTCTAGCGAAGGTTGTCGAGAGTGTGGTGGTATGTCAGCTCCCACTGGCTGTGGATGAAGCAGATTAACTCGACCCGTACCAATCAGGTTTCAGGCCCAGGTACAGCACGGAGACGGTATTGGTGGTGCTGGTGGATGATCTCTGGAGGACTCGGGACAGAGGTTATTCCTCTGTTCTGGTCCTATTAGATCTTTCAGCATCTTTCGATACCGTCGACCACGGTATATTGTTGCGGTGCCTCGAGGGGCTGGGAGTGGGAGGCACCATTTTATGGTGATTCTCCTCCTACCTCTTGGGTCGAACGCAAGCAGTGTTGGCAGGGGGGCAGAGATTGACCTTGAGGCCCCTCACTTGTGGGGTGCCCCAGGGGTCGGTTCTCTCACCCCTCCTGTTCAACATCTATATGAAACCACTGGGGGAGATCATCCGAGGTTTCGGGGTGAGGTACCTCCAGTACGCTGATGATACTCAGCTCTTTATATTCACCCCAAATCAACCCAGTGATGCCCTCGACGTGATGGCCCGATACCTGGAAGCGGTACGGGTCTGGATGGGAAGGAAAAGGCTTCGGCTCAACCCTGCCAAGACCGAGTGGCTGTGGGTACTGGCATCTCGGTCCAAAGGAGAGGTTCCATTGTTGGCTATAGGGGGTGAAGTTTTCCCCCCTGTGGACAGGTCACGCAACTTGGGTGTCCTCCTGGACTCACGGTTGAGTTTAGAAGACCATATAATGACCATGACCAGGAGGTCATATGCCCAATTCCATCTGGTGTGCCAGTTGCACCCCACTTGGACCAAGATGCCCTACGCACAGTTACTCATGCGCTAGTCACCTCCCGTATTGACTATTGTAACACTCTCTACATGGGGCTGCCCTTGAGGACCACTTGGAGGTTTCAGCTGGTACAAAATGCAGCCGCGCAGGTTGTGATGGGAGAATCTCGATACTCCCATGTAACACCTCTCCTGCACGACTTGCATTGTTTGCCAGTTGCCCTCCGGGTGAGATTCAAGGTGCTGGTGATGACCTATAAAGCCCTACATGGCTTAGGCCCAGGATATTTGGTGGACCACCTGCAGCCAGCAACAACTTCCCATCGCCCAGTTCGTGCCCATAGGGAGGGCCTGCTCAGGGTGCTGTCAGCTAGACAATGTTTGCAGGCAGCCCCCAGGGGTAGAGCCTTCTCTGTGGGTGTGCCTACCCTCTGGAATCAACTTCACTTGGGGCTCCGGCTGGCCCTGACCTTCGCACTTTCCGCCGCAAATTAAAAACTTGGTTACTCATGTTCCCCGGCCTGGATTGATGGGGGTTTATATGGGT
Organism: Pantherophis guttatus; assembly: GCF_059756535.1. NCBI lineage: Eukaryota > Metazoa > Chordata > Lepidosauria > Squamata > Colubridae > Pantherophis > Pantherophis guttatus. Next base: position 315,255,446 of record NC_142063.1, read on the forward strand.
TTTTAACTTTTATCTGGTTTAATTAGGTATTTTAACTTTGTACTGTGGTTATTGAGTCCGTTGGAGATAGGGCGGCATATAAGTTAAATAAAATAAATAAATAAATAAATAAATAAATTTGGGATAGATACTCAGTTCTGACAGCTGCAGCTAATATATAAGGGAAGACGGGACTTTTGGTATGGCAAGTAGCAAGAATAGCTTGGGGGCAGGACTCAAATTCTTGCTTTGGCTCAGAAATCCTTTCCATGTTTTCTCTCCATTCAGCTGAAGTGGGAAACTCAAAAGTCAGCAAATTACACTAAGGGAGCTCATGGTGGTGTCATCCCTCTTCAATGAATATGTCAACTATTCTGAATGCTTTTTGAAAATGATTAGTGCAAAAGCATTCTTAGGATGGAAGATTTTATTGATAGGAAGTTGATCAACAAAAAAATAAAGGAAGAAACTGAATTCCTTTTTTCTCTTTGTGGGAAGGCAAATCTCAGTTGTCCAACTTCTATGGATTCCCCATGCCCCATTCTTGTTTTTGATAAAGACACTAGTTTCATTGCAGGCACAGTTCTATCAGTTGTATTTCTATACGATATCCATAGATATCTGCAGGAATTCTAGAATCACAATGTTCTGATCTACTTTACTGCCCCGTGTTTAGCTGAACAGTTACCATTTCATTTCAGAAGCCAAAGGTTATCCTGTCCCAGATTAGTTTATATTCATATAAACTATAATAATATTCTCATCGTTCCCATCACTCATCTCCTTCCACTTATGATTGTATGACTGTAACTTTGTTGCTTGTATCCTTACGATTTATATTGATATTGATTGTTTCCTGATTGCTTATTTGTACCCTAGGACTATCATTAAGTGTTGTACCTTATGATTCTTGATGAACGTATCTTTTTTTTTATGGACACTGAGAGCATATGCACCAAGACAAATTCCTTGTGTGTCCAATCACACTTGGCCAATAAAAAAAAATCATTCTATTCTATTCTATTCTATTCTATTCTATTCTATTCTATTCTATTCTATTCTATTCTATTCTATTCTATTCTATTCTATAATAATATAAACCAGATCAGGCCATGAATCAGTTAACTCAGAACTGGCCACATGAACTGGAATTAGCTCTCCAAAGTTCCCAACAGGTATATTTCCCAAACAATCTGATACCTGGAAAGTTGAATTTGAATTTGCATATTGTCATCTGCACATCTGCAAATTCTTAATTGTGAAAGATGTTTTTTCTCTATATGCCAGTCTTTTTTGTAGCCAGGAAATAATAGAAGTTATAATTTTGTCCACCAAGATGGTATGAATTTGGAGAAGATTATTCATCTGAATCAGTGATAATGTTTTTTGTTCCAATTTGTATAAGGGTTTTTGTTCCAGGGTGTCTGTTTAAAAAAGTAGTAATATTCCATCATGTATGAAAAAGGAAGGAAGGAAGGAAGGAAGGAAGGAAGGAAGAAAGAAAGAAAGAAAGAAAGAAAGAAAGAAAGAAAGAAAGAAAGAAAGAAAGAAAGAAAGAGAAAGCTTTCTATTCAGCTGTCCTTTGACTGCTGTCTTGATGGATCTCATTATTAAAGAATCATTTAGCTTACATAATTGTCTTCTGCCATACATAATTCCAACCTTTCAATGTCTCTTCAAGTTGGCTTATTAGCCAAAATGCACTCTTTTGTTTTTGTGTCTTCATCTATCAAACTTGAAGGTGGACAGGTTCATCCATGTGCTAAGTTTAATAAGACAAAGATAATTAAGTGGGGGAAAGAATGTATTTATATATATATTTGTGATATCAACTAACCTGAAATGCATTTTTTATTCTTTCAGAAATCAGTTTACTTTAATATTTGAAGAAAATGCAATGACTAATGTATTCTCATTGCAAATTCTGGGATGAAAGAAGGATGGAAGGAGAATTGTGATTCTCCTTTGAAGAGTTCCAGTTAAAGGCTATGAATACACAGATATGTATAAATCTAGTCCAGATTTGTATTTACCGGTTTTCAGCATCTAATCCATTTCAATTTTCTCTTAAAGATGGAATTTTTATATACAACTTCCCCTAATTCATGCAGTTTTATTGTATGTTTCTCCAATATATACTTCAGTATAAGTGTGTTTAAATATTATTATTCCAATGTACAGGTTTTATACATATACCTTTAATATGAAGGGATTTTTTTAAAGAAAAAAAAAGATTCCCAAATATGTACACCTTTACAGACACAGCTTTTGCAAACAGCTGAGTGCTTTGCATACATTTTTGTTTTCCTACACACAGATGGATGCTACCCAATGCCATTCATTGTTGTTTCCTGGGCTAATGGAACTTCATTTTAGAAGAGACTGCCAATCTGTCCATTAGAAATTCGTGAGTTAGAGTCCATTAGACTTCTTGGGCATTGCCAGATGATCCCCCAAATAACTTACAATGCATTTCTCAGTGTAGTCTATGCTTTCAGTGAGTGTCATCTACATCTTGAAAAAATGCATTGGAGAAAACCAATGAGTCAGTTATTAGGCCTTAGCTTTGTCTGAATTAGTCTGAACAGGAATGATTCACAATATACCAGGTTTTTAAAAAATTCCTGGGGAGAACTAACATCCCTACTTTGTTATTGAAGCAATTGGTCTCTTTATTTTTATAATATAATGGGGCAGTCCCAAGGATGCTTTTTCAAGAGGCAACTGGACTTTTTGATTTTTTTATTGAAAAGAAAAGAGATGAGAAGCAAAACATCTTCAAAAAAACAAAAAAACAAAAAAAACAAAACCAGAAAGTCCAGCTGCCTCTTGAGAAAGCACCTTTCGGACAATCATGACCTGGATGACTGAGAAACTCCATAGACATAATGGGACAGTCAATTACATTGTTCTTTGAGCTTCCTGGTTCATACTACAGCTATGGAAATTGAAATTTCAAAATCACCAGGTAAAGTTATGCTTAAACCTTACCACTTCAATTTACTGAGTTAGCTTTTCTTTAGAACATTAATTTATATAGCGTAGAAAGAAACCCAATTAAATGTTCTATATGCATGCTGCTTCTCAAGTGGGTGGAGTCATGGAGTATTTTATTTTGACTTGGGTTACTTTTTTAATTGGAGCATACTTAGCATAATCTGCATACCGTATTTTTCGGAGTATAAGATGCACCTTTCCCCCCCCTAAAAGGGGGTGAAAATTTGGGTGTGTCTTATGTACCGAATGTAGCCCCGCCCACCCACTGACCCCCACCCTTTGGCCTCTGCCTCCCAGCAATTTACCTCCTAGCAGCAAGAATAAACAGCCCATTTCAGCTTCAGCACAGCCTAATTAACACAAGTTGATTGTCTGTTGGGTGGGCCTCCTGACTCTCAGCTGTTTCAGGCTGCAGGGATTGCCATTGCCTATTGCTATGTGGGCCTTTGCTGTTTGCTGCAAGGAGGTAAATTGCTGGGAGCAGATTTTTTTTTCCTTGTGCTAATCAAGCTATGCTGAAAACGAAAATGAAAGTAAAGCAGGCTGTTTGCTGATTGCTGCAATGAGGCAAAATTGCTGGGAGGCAGAGGCAGAGGCAAATTTCTTTTTCTTGTTTTCCTCACCTAAAAAGGTAGGTGCGTCTTATAGTCTGGAGCATCTTATACTCCAAAAAATACAGTATATTCTATATCAGGGTGGAGAAGTATGGCCCTTTGACGATCTGTGAACTTCAACTCCAGAATTCCTGAGCCAGATCGTAAAAGGGCCATTGTTCCTCACCCTTGCTCTGTATATTGCTAATTCAATCTATTTTGCTTTGCAATCAAATTTACCCCGTTCTGGGTTTGATTAGATGCCTTTTACTAACACTATGAAGGACTTGTGTTTCATGCTGCCTTCTATTCATAATGGACTATTAGCACCCTTTTTTAAAATCACATACACACATACATCTACATTCTTATTGGAAGATTTTTTTTCCCCACCAAATGCCTCTTTCAAAATTATATTTTCAGGAGGAGCGGACAGCTTTATTAAAAATGCATGGCTACAATGATCTGATAATGCGATGCTCCAATACCAACAGATGTTTTGTCTAACATGTTCCCCCAAGCTGTAGTCTGTTCCTCAGCATCTTTCATTTCCACTTTCTATCTACTGACGGTGGGTTGTCATGTATGTACCCTATAGCTATGAGCACCACTTCGCATCCAAGGCTGCTGCCACCATGCATAATGAGCTTCACAAGATGCTTGTCGCAATAACTCGGCACTTCCCCAGCCATATGGAACGCAACACTCCAAAGCCCACAGACACTCTTTTCTTTATTTTTTTAAAAACTATATATATAACAGTTCAAGTTCTGAAACCATAATCTAAATAATATCTAGAGAAGGTACATGAAAAGCTGCCGAAAACAAACTTAACACTTGTTCACATCATCTGTTACGAATGTCCAATTTGGGACAGTAAATTTCCTGGGAACCTGTTCTTCTGCTGACTCGTAGCTTTATCTTTTCTTGTGCTCTTTCCTTTTGTGACACTTTCTTTTTTTGAACTATGCATATGTATTAAATGGGATTTGTTGTCCCTAGGTACCAATTTGCATAAAGTGCAAGCCATCATTGGTTGGAGTGAAGCAAATTACTTCTCTAGCAAGATCACACTTCTTTTTCCCCCCACCTCTCTTCTTTTTCTTCTTCTTCTTTTAATTTTAACAAACCACAGGCAGAGGTTGTTAACAGCACTTAGGCAGATATGTAAAGTATCTTTTTTTTTCCAAAGCAGTTTGATCAAAGAAGGGAGGAAAGAAGTAGAAAAGAGGAAAAATTGTTATTTAATTAAGTCTGAAACCAAGAAGGTCCAGGACTGAGTTCTCTCTATTTACCTCTTGGTAGCTATATTCTAGTTTTCTAATAAAATGAGATGCTGTTTACCACTGGAGTGATGGCTATTGCTGTTGCTACTATTTAGTGTAATTGTGCTAAAATCTGTCCTACGATTTCTAAAAGCTGTTGCCCCTTACAAATAAGATTTTACCTTCCTCTCCCATCCTGAGAATGGTTTACAGTTCCTTTTGGAAGGAGGAATTATTCTGATCTTACCTTAGTCAGAGGTAAGAAATGCTATGGATAAGGATTTATATTTGCCACACTCTATAATTGAGGAGTGCATCTCTTCAATTGTTTTGCAGCTTCCCTAGTTGTCCATTACCAAGTCCGATTGCAAAAGTCATCTGCTTTTAACTGAAGTATGAGACCTTAAGGACACCTGAGAGAATGACAAGATAGTCATTTCTCTCCCCTTTTACAACAATCTCCCTCAAAACACATTCCTAAAGGCATGTTCCACTGTCTCACTGGCTAAAGTTTGTATTCACTGCACAAAAACAAATCAGAGAGTCTAGACGTGTCTAGGTCAATCATTTTTCCAAATATAAAGTGAATAAAATTATATTATGTCAGACACTTTTAAATTGATTAATCAATTTAACAGAATTAGGAGAACTAGGTCCCAAAGGTGCTTTTTGAAGAGGCAACTGGATTTTTTGTTTTTTCTTTGAAGATGTTTCGCTTCTCATTCAAGAAACTTCTTCAGCAAAAAGTCTTCAAAGAAAAACCAGAAAGTCCAGTTGCCTCTTGAAAAAGCACCTTTGGGACAACCATGACCGGGATAACTGAAAATTTCCATGGACATTTAGCAGATCTAGACTGCAAAACCTGCCTGGTTACCAGATGACAGCAAAAAAGTAAGAAAAATTCAATTTCTTCACTGTCATTTAGGGGTAATTTAAATTTTTTCATCCAAAATTTTCTAGGTCATAGCAGTATGACTTAAATATTGCGGATGTTACAATGTTCTAGTCTAAATTAACATGTGGTTGGTTAATTCAATGTGTTGTAGAAACTCCACCATTGTAGAAATTTACCAATTCTAAGTAAATCCATTATTCATGTGCCCTGTTACAGTAAAGAATTCTCTGTTTCAAAGCTGTCAGATAACTATTCTGTAAATGAGGATGGCTTTTGCTTTAAGAATTCAGTTCAAGTTCACAGAAAGAACCAAAGAAGAAGAAAAAAACAGGAACATTTGGGCAACTGAATGAAGAAACACATACTGTAGTCTGCATGGTCTTTTTCACTATGTTCAGATTAAACATAGTGAAATTTATGAATCGACCAATTTGGGGGTAATGTGTTTCTTCCTTGGAGGCAATAGGAAATAGCCTGATTGCGAGTTACAACAAGATTCTCACCCATGCATGGCTTTTTCATGTCAAATTCTACTCAATTGTACAGGGAAACCCACAGTAAACTGTAATGTTCCAAAACAATGACAGGTGCATTTTATCTTTACATAAATGTCTGACTTACATATTTGAATCCCATCATTTGAAGGAAGCTGGACCACATTTTCATAACTGCCTTGCCATACAAGCTTTGGCATTTTCCCTTTGCCCCTTTTCCAGACACGAAGGGAAGCCTGGGTGAAAAGGGATACATTGAGAGGAAACTAGACCAGGAAGTGTGGCCCAATGTTCTTTAGTTTATAGTAAATCTATGATATAACCTAAAGTTCATCTGTCAAAACCACTCTTTTAAGATTTCAATTCATATAAAGTGTTATTTCTTTCCTGATCTAGGCCAAACTGGAATGCATGGTGAAGGGAAAAGAATTATGTTTCTCAAAGAAAACAATTGCATATGAGAAGACCGAAAGGCCAGTTTTCATTCTGATTGACTGGTTTGGTTAGGCCAACAAGGCACATTCAAGCATTCAGTATATTTGCTTGCTGTCTGAAGGGATGCTATTTAAGATTGCTTTCACCACCTCATCTGCTATTTGGATGAATAAGGTTGAACAAACAAGTCCGTCTGTGAAATTTAAGATGGCATTAGCTCCCATGTCAAGACTGTACCTGCTTAAGCAATCATATTTGCAGAAAATGCAAAATGCACCAGAAAATTTTTTTTGAAAGGAAAGAGGATGTTGGACAAAAATCAAATATGTGCCACAGCCATAAAAGTAAAGCTTGAAAGACCATTAGATGAAACAATCATTTTCTTCATCTTACCTGAATTCTTCTGGGTTCACGTAAAACTGCTATCAGCCCAATTGTTGATAAGTGCACCTTTCTGCAGCCTTTTATCAGGCACAGTTTTTGTCATGCCTTTATGATCTGGCCCAATTTGTATGGCAGTCTAGACTATGGTTAAAAAAAGAAGAAATACTTCAGCCTTCAGCCTTCACTATGAAGACTACGAAGATTCCCTTCACAACAAAGGTTGCATTAACTGGAACATTTTGCTAGAAGTATCTATGAAGATTCTCAGTTATCGGGTTATGGTTGTCCCAAAGGTGCTTTTTCAAGAGGCAACAGGACTTTCTGGTTTTTCTTTCAAGAAAAAAAGTTTTTCTTCTCATCCTAGAAGCCTTAACGGCTCACTAAAAGAATGCAAATGACCAGCTGTCTGCAAGGAGTATAAATCCTTTCATTCGTCACCATTCAGTCAGAGCTGAAGAAGTTTCTTGGATGGGAAGCAAAACATCTTCAAAGAAAAAACAGAAAGTCCAGTTGCCTCTTGAAAAGGGATTTTCAAGAGGCAACTGGATTCTAGCAAAACTGGGATTTTGCTAGAAGAGAAATTGACTTTCTTAGTTCTTTATTTCCCAATGAGGAAAAATGTCTACACTACTATGGCTCAGATTTGCCTGAAAGACTTGTACTTTACATTCACAACCTTATTTGCAGATCCTCAGACACTCATTAGTTCAATAATTAAAACACATACCCTCTACCTGAAGAGAAGGATTCTGTTCTCTATAAGTATTCCATATGTTCCAAAACATTTCTGAAATACAGACAAACTGCATATATACACTCACTAGTATTTAGCTGAAGAAATTCTAGAGGCCTCAACCCTCCTGCCCTTTCACTCTCTTACACCTGCATATCAAAACACACACAAACAAACATGAACACAATATTTTTCAATTCTATATAAAAAAGATTTTGTTTTCATATACATTAAGAAGCTGATTAGTCACTTATCAGAGGTGAAGCTGTGAACTGGAAATACAGCAGGCAAGAGCAAGATCCCATTATTTAAAGTAGGCCTGGTTAATGTGAAGATGTTCCAATTAAAGAAAATCATAAATCATTACCCATGTTCACTTCTGCAGTTACTAAGGTCTGGTTACAGGGAGCTCAATAGACTGGACCCTAAACTGAGACTGTCCTCTTCTCTTCTCTTCTCTTCTCTTCTCTTCTCTTCTCTTCTCTTCTCTTCTCTTCTCTTCTCTTCCTTCCTCCCTCTCTCTCACAGAGACAGGGACAGAGAGAGAAAGAGGAGAAAAAAATACACAAATCTACCAATGCCATTCTGAGTGAAAAGAAAAGTCTACTAATAACTACCTGAGAATGATGTTATTCATCATGCAAACCACATTTGTTTTGTATATCCAGCTCAGTTATAAAGAGCAGGGTGGGGGGAGAGAGAATCTTTTCTTCTACCATTTGATATACCTTCAGTGACTGGATCACACATTGCCCTAAGCTCTAAAAGGATTTATTTGGTATTTATTTCAGTAAAGAAGGAATAACTGAAGGGGAAAGATTCAACTGGTCTGCCCTCAAATCTTGCTGCCATGGTACTTGTCCTAGTGGCAGTGCTTACATGACTGATAACTAGAGGCTTGGCATGACCTCCCTGGGAGCCTGACTTGACTCCAATTGCTGATCCTTGTCTTTAGAGGGAGCAAAATCTCAAAGCAGAACAATTGAACATCCCCACATTTTGTACCTCCGGCAGAGCCTGCTTTAAGGGAGAGCAAAACGAAGAAAGAAGAAATAATGCAAGGGATTGGTGAGGTGAAAGGAAACTAAGAAGAAACATAACTCAGAGCTTGGTGAGAGTGCCAGTGAAGATGATTTACTTTGCTCAATCCAAGCAATGAAAACAACCAGGGAAGAGTTATTTTTTATCAGGTTAATATATTCCATGCTTCTTTTGTTGTAGCCTTTGCTTTCCCCCAGTGGGCATTGAAGCTGCCTGCTGATGTCCCTCATGCCTGAATGTCCCTGGCACAGATCATACTCTTGCTTCACACAGTGGCAATCATTCAAGCAATTCCCATGACTGCCTTTATAAGAAGTCTCTCTCTTAAGCCCCTAGTTTAAGAATTTAGAGTAATCATGTAAAAATGATACCCCTGTGCTCTATGATCCACTGAATCTCACTAATGCCAGATCCCAGAAGAGGGCTTATTAATGAAAAGATGCAATTCCTCACTCCTGGCTCATGTTTCACATGAATTTCTCTCATGGATTCAGCTGTAAACCTCACCATTGATAAAGTGAGTCTAATGAATCCCCTTACTCTATAAGGGGAAATATTGGACTGATGATATAGCTGCCTGCTTGCTTTTCACAGATACATCAAAGATACATTTAGCAGTGACTAGACTTGAGACAGAGCTGTGCAATGGTGAGAGCAATGGCTTCTGTGCCTCTGAAGAACAAATGGTCCTTGGTGCAAAGACTTCTGGGGAGTATTCTAGCACACACGGCTAGTCAATCTCCACTATTATGTGATGTGCACTCAAGACATCTAGAAAAAGCATTAATTCTGCTGTTGTGGTTGAGCATGGTCTTGCAGGGAGCTTTTTCAGGGCTACCAAACTTTCTTAACACATTCCATTGGGATGTCATGGTTTCTTGAAACAGAGTTGATTACCTGATGAACCACCTAGGAAAATATTTTCCATAATTTTGGTGTTGCCACTGAGAAGATTTTGCTCTGAATGCCAAACAATGTAGAAAACAAAACACCTCTAAACATTTTATGCCTAAGAACAAGTTCCTAAAGTAACAATTCGTCTAGAACTAAAAGAATTAGTGATCCTCATTGACATGTACACTTTTTTAAAATTCTCATTTGATCCTCCTTATCCACAATCCTTACATCAGTTGCATATGAGGTACTGTAGATCCTATATAATTACATATAGCATGCCTTGTGTTTTTCATCTCGGCATTGATAACCAGCATGTCATCCATTCTTAGGACAGAGGAGAGAATAAAGTTGAGGTCCATCAGCATAAACTATTTAGCACCAGTGGTTTTTAGCTTATTCAATTTGAGAAACTCATTTCATTTCATTCTGGTTTATAAGATATACAACAAAACAAAATGACTACAATTATTGTCCCAGCAGTAGAACAATTACTGAGCCACTTGATCTGAAGCAAGATGTGTTCAAACAGAAAAACCTGAAGCCATGGTTCTACCTTCAGGATTCCTTAGAATATTTAAATTATTTATGCATTGGATTTGAAGATATCTTTCTATCAATGACTGTGGCAATGACTGGGATACTTTCTGAATGATCCTGAATTATATAGCCTAGAAAAATAAATATATTTAATTTTAACTGTTAAGGCAGTGGCGAAATGTAAGCTGCAGAGATCTTGCTGCCTTTTTCCACAGCCCCCCACTCAAATCATAAGCATCATTCATACTAAAAAAAACCAATAATCTTCATTTATGGTTCCAATAGTAGTTCAATGATCCTATGCAAAGTTTACGTTTGTCTATTTAGTGAAGCAGGGCATTCGTTGAAGGGCAAATTCAAATACTCTCAAACTTTGCGGAAGGATCTGGAGTTGAGCTTTGTAACTCAAGACCTTCTCATCTCATTAGCCCACACTCCAATATCCCTTGTGGGTTTAGGGAAGAAGTAAGTCCTAACATTTTGTCTAGCCCCTCTGCTTTTACATTTCCTCAATATGCACAAACACATGTTTAACCTGAATCTTATTGAATGAAGGATTAGAGCTATTTTCTTTACTTTAGTGAATTTTGGTTCATTTCATTCTGGGTATATTATGTGATTTTGTGTTTTCCTTGTAGGGCACCACCATTTCAGAAAAGGCCATACTTTAATTGCTAAATAGCTAGAACTCAGATATATTCTTACTCATGAAGGCTGCTTTCTTTGTCCCAGGGGTTCTCAAAATGTGGGTGACAAACACTTTGTGCCCTTATGGGAAAATTGAAGGGGGATTGGTTTTCCTCTTTTTCTGCCTGAAGGCAGGCAGCCAAGCTTTGCCAAACTGGTAGTGCTGCTCATAAGGACTGCTGCCACCAAGCACGTTCCTGGGGCTGAGCAGAAATGGCTTCCCCCTTGCTGATGAGAAATGGAACTCCCCAGGCTGATGGTGGTGGGGAACTGAACTCCTAGGAATTCCTGGTCCACTCTGCTGGGTGTGGTAAAGTGGATCTTCTGAATAGAATGGACTATGTGATACAGGTAGACCATATGATACAGGGCCATGTGATGCACATTCCCAAGTGGAAATGCTACAGTTGTTGTGACCTAGGCTTACTGAGTCATTACAAGACACAGTTAGTCCCAAATAAACCTATTTTATTGTAACAGCTGAGAATTACGTTCATTCCCAGCTGAGTCCCAATTAGTTGTAAAACAAGTCCTTCAGAAGAAGTCCTTCGGGATAATTACCAACCTTTATCTTCTTTGACACCCTGCCAAAGGCCTTACTTGGCAAAGCCCCATGAAGTTCAGAAACAAACAACAGACGCCAACTGGAAACAAAGTTAGCAATGTTGCTTTCCTGCAAAAAGGCCCAAGTGCCTTTGTTTCTCTTTTAAGCCTTATGGAAGGGGCCAATCATCTCCTGGCCTTACTCCCAAATTGTCCCTTTTGCTTTAGCTGCTGTTGCCTTCTGGCAGCTCTGCGTATGTGTGTACTAGGAACAGGCTCCCCCTGTTCCTCTGCCTCTCTGCTGTATGATTCTGGGGGCTCTGGAGTCTGTGCATCACTCCCAGATGGCCCTGGCCCCATCTCTGCCTCCAATGCAGCATCCTCGTCCAGGCCTTCCCAGACTCCAGGACTGGCCCATGTTCCTCCCCAGCCTCTTCACTGCCCAACTCCACTGCCAGCTCCACAGGCCACTGGCAGACCACAACAACGGTCTCTGAGGAAAGAAAGCTGGCCTTTTTCCATTCCTGCCTGCTACCATGTTAGAAGATTGTCACTGAAAGGAAAGCTGGCACCTTTCTCTGTCTAGCAATCTTATAGCTCTACTGTTTCATCAGGGGAGTCCTCTTTTTGGGTGGAAACTAATCAAGGAGAGAAGCAACCTAGAACTAAGGAGAAATTTCCTGACAGTTAGAACAATTGCCTCCAAAAGTTTTTAAGAAGAGATTGAATAACCATTTGTCTGAAATGGTATAGGGTTTCCTGCCTAAGCAGGGGGTTGGACTAGAAGACCTCCAAGGTCCCTTCCAACTCTGTTATTCTATTCTAATTTTTGCCTAGGCCTTTGGTTCCTACATCTCCCATGAGACAATATTGCAGATCTCTCTCCCTCTCCCTCTCCCTCTCCCTCTCCCTCCCTCCCTCTCTCTCTCTCTCTCTCCATTTGTGTGTGTGTTCCTGCCTCCTTCTGAATGCATGCTTTTAGGTTAAATTTTTTCTTTTAAAAATGCCTCATTATTTATACCAGAAGCATTCCAGCATAAAAACAGAGATAACAAAACCATAGAAGATGAGACATTAAGCCTACGGGAGATGGGAGTAAGGTTTTGGAGCTGAGGAAGCATGAAAAAAAATCACTGAAGAACATAAATAACATGCAGATATAGAGATCCTTTGAATGAATACAAAATCCCAGTGAGGAAGGGATAGAGCACACATCCTCTTCCTCAAAGCTGTAGATAATGTTTGTGTCACTTTCTGTGCTTAAAACCCCATTTGGAGAGTAGCACGTCTGCCTTCACACAATGCTGCAAGTGACCTCCAGTTGCTTTTCAAACATGATGCAGAGATGCCCATAGAGTATGGTTAAAAAATCAAGATGGGACCATGATTGTGATGGCTGGATGCATACTTTTGTGAAAGTGCAACATAATAGATAGATGAGAAATTCACATCAAAACCTCTAGATTTTTATCATAGTTGTGTTCTGATCATTTTTTACGGAATATAGATACATGAAATCCAATTATGTGACCATTAAAAAAGAAGTAATCTCTATTGAAATATTAGTTTTGTATCTGAATAATATTTGTGTTTTTTGTTATTTACTGTATTTGTTAAGGTTGTCCAACTCCAAGAAGACTCTGGGTGATATACCGTAAGAACAATCAACCAGTGGAACAGCTTGCCTTCAGAAGTTGTGGGTGTTTCAACATTGGAGGCTTTTAAGAAGAGACTGGATAGTCACTTTTCTATAATGGTACAGGGTCTCCTGCTTGAGTAGAGGGTTGGGTTAGAAGACCTCCAAGGTTCCTTTCAATTTTCTTATTCTGTTTTGTCTATACATTAAAAAACACATTTAAAACTACATAATTGATGAAGTCAAAACAACACTGCCTAACATGAAAACTCCATAGCCACCCTAAAACCCAGCCTGGGAATAGATCTAGGTTACTGGTGGGTTGCTCCTGGTTCTGTCTGGTTCTTTAGAACTGGTAGTAAAAGCAGTGGGAGGCTCTGCCCACCTGCCCGGATGTCATAATTGTCGATCTGCGCATGCACAGAAGAGCACAGGAAGCAAGCATGCACATGCGCTCCCATTGCGAACCGGTAGTAAAGGTAAGTAGAACCCACCCCTGATCTAACTAAGTCTTATGAGACTTCCAGAAACTAAGGAGATTGATAGCCATGTGTATCTCCAAGGAGCTACTATTCCATAGAGCTGAGGTTGTGATAGAGAAGGCAGTGCTCCTTGGTATCATAAGATGATAGCATTTAATTAATGGGACCCGGAGCAAACCCTCTTTACCATTCAGGTAGAAACAATTGGACACAGATGGCCCCTCAAATAAGCAAGCCCTATGCCATGAAGGACCTTATAGCTGATAACCAGAAGCTTGAATTATATCCAAAATCCAATCGATAACCAATGCAGTTTGTGTAGCAGTGATGAGACGTGGGCATAACAATGCTCACATTGCTGCATTTTGAACCAGTTATCTCTTCTGCTATTTATATAATGTTTTTGACATGACCATGAGCTCATGGAAGCATCAGCATATTTACTAAAAGGAACCGATAGGCAGCCTTATGGATGAAATTATCGCACAACTGATAATTGAATAGAAAAAGACCACTGATGAAAATCCATCAATTTACCATTAAGTTCAGAGTAAATACTGAGATGGATAGCCAATGGGCTGCTTCAAGGATCTTAAGTCAGGTTCACATGAAATGTACATCACAATACAAATTCCACTCCTTATGTACTGACACGCAACACTAAGATGCAACTATGAAAGGCTAGACCTTTCCACTGTAATGTTATAATGCCTGCTTCATCATTTTGGCCTCATCATGGTTGGGATGGGTGCCTAAGCTGATAAATAATCAGCGAACCCACAGTTTGAATTTCCTGAACTCTGTTGAAAAAAGAAGAGCACTACTGATTTAACAACAATTCTAAATAGGTCTTCTGGGCTAGGGAGCCAGACAAGAATTTTGGCAAGCAAAGGAAGCCACTCCAACTGCAACTGGAAAGCTACCATGGATTAATATGTTCTTCCTCTCCTTTGTGGCAATGTAACTAATTTTGGGCAGTTGGAGCGTTTTCCTTTCTTATGGGATTTACAGTGTGAGTTGTGCTACATTGTTTTCATCATCATTCCAACAAGCCCTGCTTGTTGGGGAATCGCACTCTGACACTCTTCTAACCTCATGTTCAAAAAGAAGACATTATAAAAGGGTCAGAATGCCCCAGAGGGTCCCCCTTAGTGAGAACTTTCCCTGTCAGTTTACCTTTTCATTTCCTGAGCTCTCCTGTGATTATTAGTGCACCGAAGGAATAAAAATAACTTCATATTCCTACATGAATCATAAATACAGTCCTTTTATTTCATCAAAGAGGTTGGCAGATTTACAGTCTTTTGCAACGTCAATGCAATGTGAATGACATACCTTTAATTTTGCCCACAGGCTTGTCAGGCCCAAATGAAAAAAGAGGGAAAAATAGGAGATTTCTCAAAACATTTCACTGTTGCTATGATTTTGCCAGGTATGAGTATAAAATTCCACAGCAATCAACCAGTCCAATTGATCTAGTTAAGCTGTGAAAAAGTAACATTCAAAAATGCTCCTCAGAGTCTGCTTTGGAATACAGTTCTCAAAGTGTCTCAGATCTGGTGTCCACTTTGAGAATATTCTTCTGAAGAAGAATAGGCAGGGTCCCAGCATGGAGAGGCCAATCCTAGTCAATCAGTAAATATATATTTGTTTGTTTGGACATTTCTGTGATGACTTTATTGTCTGTTACATCTAACAAGTGTTGAAATAGTTTACCATTTTAATTGTTTGAATAATGATTTTGATTGTGCTTTATTTTACTACATTATATATCATTTGCCTGTTATTTTATTAAAAACCTCTTTGAGATTTTCTAATGAAATGTCAAGTGTGTGTGTGTGTGTATAAAAGGAGTGACAGATGTAATTCAAAATAATGTAGGAATGTCCCCACACCATTCTAGATAGAAAGAACAAAAGTCTAAAGTACAAAAGGAACTTGGGCTAAAAACAAGCTAGTTTTGGGTTGTCTTAGAAAAAGTAAGAAAAGAACCCATTCTATAAGAGGATGATAGGATAGTAGCAAGTGACAGGGAATAGTAGAATTCCTCCATTCCTATTTTATTTTTTGGTCTTCTCCCCATAGCAGAAGCAATTTAAAATGGAATTAATAAAACAATTGACAAAGATGGTAATGGAAATCCAAGGTAAGTAAAAAGATGATAAGGAAGCACCTGTCACATAAGTTAAACCAGTTACATCTGTGAGTCTTTCAGTCTGGAAAGTTATCGCGGAGCCCTTTTCGATGATCTGTGAGAAATCATGGAGAATGGGTATGGTATTTGAGTATTGAAGAAGGCTGATTATTCTTCCTAACTTTAAAAAGGGAGAAAAAAGACTGGGTAACTACAGTCTAATATGTTTACATCAATATTGGGCAAACCTTGGACAGTTACTTTATGAGAATTTAGGAAGGACTGCATAACTTGGCTTCTTTATCAAGAATAAATCATGACAAAATGATCCAATCTTTTTTTCCTGATGGAATGAACAGTTTATTTAATTTTGAAAATATGGCTAACCTAATGGGCCTTGATTTCAATAAACCATCCAACAAAGTTTATTTATTTATTTGTTTGTTTGTTTGTTTGTTTGTTTATTTATTTATTGGTTTTATTTATATGCCACCCTTCTCCAGAGACTCAGGGCGGCTTACAATGTGTTAAACAATAGCCTTCATACTTTTGTATATACCTGCTTAGTAGAGCTTTCGGCCCCCTCTAAGCAGTGTTCTTTTTTATACAAAGTCAGCTTATTGCCCCCACAATCCGGGTCCTCATTTTACCTACCTTGGAAGGATGGAAGGCTGAGTCAACCTTGAGCCTGGTGAGATTTGAACTTGCAGTAATTGCAGGCAGCTGGCACCTAAGTGCTACTTAACAGCACTTTAGTCCGCTGCACCACCAAGGCTCTTACAAGGTTTCCTATGAGATAATAGGAAGAGCAATGGCAAAATTCATACTGGATAATGCTCATGTTACATAGATATAGAGCTTGCCTTCATATCAAGTGTTCTAGATCCTGTGTTGTTGAATATATTTATAAATTATTTGGATGAATGTTTAGAAAATACAGTTATCAGTTTTGCAGATGACAATGTTATAAGGAATAGCAAATAGTTTATTTTAGAAGTTTGTGACAAGCTGAAACAACAAGCATAAACCAGGAAGATGAATTTCAACAGAGGCAGATGCAAAATCCTAATCTGAATAGGAAAAATTAAAGGAGTGACTATAGGATAGCAATGGAAAACATACTAGACAGCATACTAGACAGCAGTACATGTAAATAGAGTTTTGTTATCCTGGGGGATCCAAACTGGATATAAGCCATCAATGTGATGATAATGAAAAAAAGAAAAACAAATGCCATCCTAGGCTGCAATAATAGAAGCATTTTATCAAGTAGATCATCATCTCACTCTATTCAGATTAGTTGAGCTGCTTCTAGAACAATGAGTGCAATTCTGAGCACTAAATTTAAAAAGGACATTAACAAACTGGGGGGTGTCCAGAGGATAACAATCAGGATGTTCAGGATAGCAACCAAGGAAAAGTTTATGAGGTATGGTGGAGGCACTTTTTTTTTTATTTTAGCATGGAGAGAGATGATAATTATCTTCAAGTATTTGAAAGACTGTCTTATAGAAAACAAGGCATAATTATTGAAATTTAAATTACATTTAAATTACAAAGAAACATTTCAGTTGGACATGACAAATGGTTTTATAATAATATGAGCTGTCCAACAGCGGACTAAAATACCTCAAAAAGTGGATTGCTGTTCATGTCAAAATAGAGGCTGAAAAGCCATTTATGGTGTTGCTGTACTAATAAATTCCTCCACTGGGACAGGTTTGGTATAGTATTCATGGGGAACAATGGTCCTTTTATGACCTGTGAACTTCAACTCCCATGCTGGTTCAGGAATTCTGAGAGCTGAAGTCCACAAATTATAAAAGGGCCATAATTCCCCACCTCTGGTCTAGATAGTCTTCAAGATACTTCCACCTTTACATTTTTGTATGGTTAAATTTAGCTTTCCTAATCAATTTTCACTGATGTAAGATTCCTTAAATGTGATGATTTAGAAACCCCCATCATCTGAAACCAAAATGTGGACTATTTATTTATTTATTTATTAAATTTATATCCCGCCCTAATCCCCGAAGGGACTCAGGGCAGTGAACAGCCGAAAATTAAAATAACATACAATATAAAAGTTAAAATAATTAAAAATAAATTAAATAAGAGATCCAATATTTTGTTTAAAACTTCTCGGGAACAATATGCAACTTATATCTTATACCATTATTCCCACACAAGAAGTTTAGCTATTTAGATTACAGCATATTTACTTCTAGTGTTTTATCTCAAAAGCAGAAAGGAAATCTCCTCAGGAAAGCAAATGAGACATGCCAACCCCAGCTAATCTGACCAAGTTTAAGAACTCAAAATAGACGAAATATAGTCTAGGCAGCATTATTTGTACTGTATATACAATGCAACTGGTAACACTGTATAAGATGTTTAAAATGCTGTAGGCAAGAAGATGGCTTATCAACAGTAATTCTAAGCACTATTTCAGCCATATGCTTACCTTTTATTAAGCAACATGGACCATCTGACTATTCAGACTCATTTCTAACTTTCTTATGGATGACATGTTCCATATCTAGAAACAGAACTTTATTAATGCAAATACTCCACCCCATTTAAATCACACTACAGCCATATTACTATTTTTTTTCCTAAGGTAGAAAAAACAATGAGTCTCCAAAGAGCAGTTAACTGCTAGAATTTGGATCTATTATTGAGCAGAGCTGTCTCGACGCTGCTGGATCACCAGGACAGATGTGGAAGACAACAGGACATCTTGGTTGAGTGCCAGTCATGAGACGCAGTCAGGGGGGAACCTTGGAATTACAAGAAAGACATGATTGCACAAGCAGCAGGTGGAGAGAAAAAGACATTTCTGTAGCCGGAAGCCGCTAAGCCCGAAGGACCAAATGCTTCCAAAGATTTTTAACTCATCTCCCCTGCATCTAACAGGCAGTATCACCTCAGGCCAATCATCTCTGGATACTCAGAGCACACTGTGTCATGGCCTATTTGAAAACATACCAAGTTTTTAACATACCAAAGGATAATACCAAATAAATGTGTTTTTGAGAACGCAAGAGAAATAGAGAAAGCATTCACAAAGTACCTTCCTGAATGTCAGCAGTTTCTGCAAAACCAAGAGTTCAGGATGGGTAATCAACCACACTGTATTTTTTTTTCAAATAAAAATAGAAGAGCTTCCCTGGAAGGGAAAGGAATCTATTGAGCTACAGGTGATTTCTTACCTTGGAAGAAATATTATTAATATATTTATTCCTTTAAAATATTTCTACCTGTCTTTTGAGTAGAACTAAAATAAAAAAAAAGAAAACTGCTTATATCTTTTTAAACAAAACAGCAGTAATGTAATAAATATAATGTATAAATAAAAGAGCAACAGCAACTTTTCAGGCATAGAACACCAAATGGTTTAATAAAAATAAACAACATACCAGACACCACTTAAATGACATCATGGACCTAAAGACAAGAAATTGTCTTTATTTAGTACTGAGAAATATCAAATAGGGTGTCAACTGTAAAAGAAGACAAACTGGATACAAAACCGAAATACAGATAGTCCTCGACTTATAACCACAACTGAGTCCAAAATTTCTGTTGCTAAGTGAGATATTTGTTAAGTTAACAAATGTCTCACTTAGCAACGTAAATTTTATGACCTTGCTTGTCTGAGTTGTTAAATGAATCACTGCAGATATTAAGTTAGTAACACGGTTATTAAGTGTATCTGGTTTCCCCATTGACTTTGCTTATCAGAAGGTGACATGATTCCCAGGACACTGCAGCCATGCAACCAATATGAATCAGTTGCCAAGCATCTGAATTTTGATCATGTGATCATAAGATGCTGCAACGGTCATGTGAAAAATGGTCATAACTCACTTTTTTTAGTATTGTTGTAACTTTGAACTGTTGTAAGTTGAGGACTACCTGTATCCCCACAGGTGGCAAACTATAAAAGCCATCCATCATACTTTAAAAGTGGAGCATCACTTCACATCCATTGATGATCTGAACAATTAGGCAGCCTTGCATGGGGAAAAGACAGTATTTCATAGCCCCAGATCAGAGATAACTCACGGCTACAATGTTTTGTGATCCTCAAGGTTGCCTCTTTGTCTTCCTCCAATGCCATTGAATCTTGGTGGTTTAATTGTGAAAAAGGTAAGAGTTTAATTACTTTTTGTATCAAAGCAAGCTTCACCTGCCCTGCCTCTGAAAAAAGAATAATGCAGTTCTTGTTACTCCTGAAGAAGGTTATATATCATTGTCCTAAAAGATGGATTTCCTAAATATTTGAAGAAATATCATCAAATAAGACCTTACTTTGCATGCCATTGCCAGCAGTGGTTCAGAAGGTGTCATGAGGTTCTACCTACCCTAAAGATGTTCACTATCTTAAAGGAGAAGCTAAAGAAAGATAGTGTAAAATGCCTGAGCAGTTCACTCCTACCTTTTAGAAGATTAGTTACCATTTTCTCCTTTACTTCTCCCTTCATTTTTTTTTAATATATGAGACTTCTTCTGCATCCTTGTTTGGGAATAAAATGTAGCTGCCCATTTCCCAAAATGGCTCATCTCAGTTGAGTCAGAGATGAGACACTTTCAACACATTTGTACCTAAGAATGACAAGGTTCCTAGGTGGTGTGGGTTTTTTAAAAAAATGATCTTCATTCTTTCAACAGCCTAAATCTATCAATTATGAGCAGTTTGGGGCCATGGATTGTGTGGGTGTTAACCTTCTCAGGTAGAAATATAACCAGATGAACTAAATCAACTTTATTGTAAAGCTATAGTAACAGAAAGTTACAAATCTGAAAGTAGTAATCACCCGCCGTCTCCTTTAAAGATTGAGAAGTTATGGAAGCTCCCTTCTTAGACTTTTTCTTCATCCATTATGCAGCTGTAGGTTACGCCCTCTTTTTTCTAGCCATTCCTTAGGTAGTATCACTTCACTCCATTTCTCTAGGTCAGGGGTGTCAAACTCGAAGCCCACCGGCTGGATCCGCCCCATGGGGTGCTTAGATCTGGCCACCCTGGAAACAGCAAAGGATTGGCCCAAAGTGTGAGCTCCATTTTCACTGGCAGAGGGTTGTAGGAGACCATCCCAGCTGAAAATGGAGATTGGGAGCCAATTTTTGCTGGCAAAATGCTCAGCCCACCACGGGCACCTCTGACATGAGTGATATCAAGCTGGCCATGCCCCACCCAGCCCCCACAAGGTCAAACACAAGCCTGATGTGGCCCTCAATGAAATCAAGTTTGACACCCCTGCTCTAGATCTTTCTCACATGTGAGAACCTGAGGGCAGCACAATTTATACTCATATATTTTCTCCTACCTCAAGGACAGGAGGAAGGAACAATAATGTTACTGTGTAGTTAGTATGACTCTTCATTCTTCTTAGGAAAATTCTTGTTTAGTATCCAGTAAATCTGGAGGTAGAAAACATTTTTTAAAAAATTAACTACAGTTACCTTAAAATTTACTGCTGAAGTAAATTTATTGTGTCTAATGGTCAAGCTACCCCAACGGGAACTCCTCTGATATGGCTGCCAAAGACAACACTACTGAGGAAGGAAACAATTTGGAATTCGTCATGCCACTGAAAATAGAATTGAAAAGGTCTCTTAGTTAATATATTGAATTCATTCTTGATTGTGAAGTACTGCCTTGTCTACAATTAAAGGACTGATTAATGAAAACTATGTTGCAGTCTGTGCTTGCTTCAGGTGTTCCCATGCCCACCAGTAGCCTCAGCTCAGGACCCATTCATGAGGCAGCTGGGCTCCTCACGAAGCTGTTCTTTCAACTTCGTTTGCCAAAAGTGTGAAAGTCCAATTCCCTATTGCCTTTCTATGCTCTGTTAATTGCATATATTTAGCTCTCAGAGAAAGAATAACTTAACTTCTAATTTTGTAAAGAAACAGATCCAATCTTGGTTATTTTACCATGAAAGTCTCTGATACGACTCTGTTTTCTAAGGAGACATTAATGATTCTAAAACTAATATTCATTGTTTGAAAAGCCATAGCAGCCTTGGCATTTACTTAACCTTTTGTCTCATGTATGAGTCTGTGGCAGCCTAAATCCATTTCTTAATTAGTATCTTCTCTCTCTGTCTCCATTGTCTTTTTTTCTCTCTCTCTGACTTACACACACACACACACACAGACACAGAGAGAGAGAGAGAGAGAGAGAGAGAGAGAGAGAGAGAGAGAGAGAGAGAGAGTCTCTCATTCATTTTCTCCCTCAAACTGACATTATTTATTAAACAATCTGCATATCACTATTAGAACAAGAAACTCTGGAAGTAAATTGTAGGAGGCACCTTGTGTTCAATATATCTAAGCCTTCACCTTTTCTTTTTTTAAAAAAAGATAGAGTTATGGAAAAAAGGAGAAGATAATATAGCCTAACCAAGCTTTGTCACTCTTTAGTGGGAATTGCATAGCCAATAAAATTGACAATGCTGGGTGAATAGGAGGAGATTAGTTCAATGCATCTAAAGATAGTTATACGGGGAAAGACCAAAGCAAGTCATGCAACAGAATATTCAAAACAGTCAAAAGTAATTAAAACACAATACATTTTATATATATATAAAAATATTCAAATTAATTAACCATGACATTCCTGGTAAAATAGCTATATTTTGTTTCCTGCTTTTCTAAGGGCAGATAGACTGAGGAGCAAACACAGATCCCAATAGAAAATATGTGACAGTCAGGAATGTCACAAGAGAAAGAGAGGCCTTCCCCACTTGCTGAGAACAGGACACAATCAAATAAGTTTTCTTTAAAAAATTAACTATCCCAAATGTAATTAAGTTGTTTAGCACTACATTAAAAAATAATATTTTGGGGAGAATTGCTAGGAAAAAAAATACAATTTCTATGTCAGTTTCAAATGTATTGTTCCTGAAGATCTGGTTACCTGGCTAGTTATCTTATTTGGCTGTCGATCACCTGCAGACCACCAAATTAGGAACTAAATGCATTGTGAAGGATTTTGATGTTCCCATTACAATCCTGTAAGGCTAAGAAAGAGGGAGGCTTTGGTTAGGCAGGGCTTTCACTGAGTTTGAATGACATACTTATATAGTGAATTAGAGAATTCATGACTGTATTTGCACCAGTTGGTTGTTTCAGTAACTAGGTTAAGCATATTGTGTGCAACAAGCCATTCAGGATTAGAGGTAAGCATACTTTTTTTTTCAAAATTCTCTATCAAATAGACAATTTCAAGGGAATTATTACAAGAGAAGGAGCAATTTGTAATGTCTTCCTGTAGGATTGATTGAAGGTGGGAAACTAGAGTGTCTGAAGACTGCTTGGAGAGAGAATATTAAAGTGAAAGAGAGAATATTCCTCTTATCATTGTGTATGTACAAATACCACAATTCAGACATGGGTCTTTTGTTGAAATATGCTCTGTGGAAAAATTTAAAACAAATTCTTTTTCATTATAGTGCATGAAAAGTGGAAAGAAATGCAGGAGAATTTCTTTGCCTTGCAGATGCGTTATTACATACCAACATTTGCAAAGTATATTCTGAGGCAGTCTGAAAATAAAATAAATAAAACCTCATGAAGAATGGATGAAAGAATTAAATATGTTAAGTTTAGAATGAGAAAATTATGGGGAGACATGGTAGCCATCATCAAATATATGAAACATTATCATGCAGAGGAAGAAGATGAGTTGATTTCTATTGCTCCATTAAGCAGAATTAGTACTAAAGGCTAGGAATCTCTAATAATTTAACTTTGTCTAAATATTAGGAGAAATGTCCTAATAGTAAGAACTCCTTCCTTCCTTCTTTCCTTCTTTCCTTCTTTCCTTCTTTCCTTCCTTCCTTCCTTCCTTCCTTCCTTCCTTCCTTCCTTCCTTCCTTCCTTCCTTCAATAACTCATGGCGGCAAATAGTCCTTCCTCCTCCTATTTTTCCTCACAAGACCCCTGTTAGGTGGGTTGGGCTGAGAGAGAATGATTGGCCCAAAGTCACCC
Organism: Pantherophis guttatus; assembly: GCF_059756535.1. Classification (NCBI taxonomy): domain Eukaryota; kingdom Metazoa; phylum Chordata; class Lepidosauria; order Squamata; family Colubridae; genus Pantherophis; species Pantherophis guttatus. Next base: position 315,279,176 of record NC_142063.1, read on the forward strand.
AGCTGACTTTTATTGCTAAAGCAATGTATTGCCTTGGGATTGATGAGTTCTCTTTCCTGAAAGTAATCAAGGAGAGGAAATAGATTAATACTGATGCTTTCCAGAGACTATAACTCCCAGAAGTCTTAGCCACTAAGCCCAAACATTGATAGGGATCCTGCACTGATTGATACGTAGGATGAAATGAACTCTGAATTCTCTCTCAGTGTCATGATTTTATAATAATATATACATATTCAGTTGTTGTTAGTCAGAGTTAGGCAAATAATTTCACTGGCTATGCAGTAGTTTCCAAGTGTATTGTAACTTCTAAGTCTTTTTCTCAATTCAGTTAATAAGCAAAACTAGTAATCAGACCATGATCAGCATAAAGAAATGATTCCAGAAGTGAAAAAAAAATACATCTCCCCAATCATATTTAAAGAGATACCAAGCATCCCCACTTCCCCAGCCTGAAGAAATTATCAAGTATTTCCAACAAGACTTCCTAAAATTCCTAAAATTAAAAAATTAAAATTAACAACCAGCCTGCATTGTGCCACAAATGAATCTGTATTTAATGTAGATCAGGAATGCACCAAAGATTCACCCCCGTTTTCATTGTGACAGCTCAGCAGTGAGATTTAAAGGTTGGGGTGGCCAAAGCATTGAGATGCAAATCAGTCTCTGCTCACAGCCTCCTGCTGTGGTCCAAATTTGGTAGAGATCAAGTTCAGCCGCCTCTGATGAGGAATTTGCGATCCAGCCTTTGCTGGGATTCACAAATGAGTTGCAGCCACAAGTATCATTTTCAACAATATAATTGTAACATAGGAGATTAAAGTTTGCACTAAAGACAGTCTGCCTGGTCTCCTATTATGTTTGCCTAGGTGCACGTGAGTGTTTTTTAACCCAGCAGCATCGTTACCAAAGAGGCTCCTGTAGACAATGCGGTTGTGCACATCAGAGCTTACTTACTCAGAAATATACACTTTTCGAATATAAACATTTTATGATTTTCTCTCTTTCTTTTTTTAATATGCAGATGGTAAAATACTGGCTGTGATGAACTCGTTTGGGGCTTGTTGAAGGAAAAGTGCCATTACGTTCTAAAACAAAAGAATAAAAATAGGCTGCTTTTAAAAAAAAAAGTACTGTGAAGAAGAAGCACGTTTGTTAATTACTGCTGAAAATTTCAGGTAAGAAATAACCAGTTCAGACACTCACAATACAAAAATGTCTCCGGTTACTCGATGGCTGTCTGGACTGTCATTTGCAAATCCCTAATATTCTCAGTCTTCTCCCTATGCACCGCACAATACATTTTAATGGTTCTAAAAAAAAAAAGAAAGCCTGCAACCAAGTAATAATGAAGTAAAATTTAACATCATCTGGAAAATGGATTGACAGCCCTGGAGATGTTTTTTTTTTTTATCTTCTGGAGAAAAAAAAAAGAGAAACAAAGACTGCACAGCTGCTATTGTGGAGGAGACAAAGCTGTATCCAAGATTCTGTAAATCTTTCCAAGGTCCAATAGCACTAAACACAATTTCAGTCCCCCCCTCTCCAGCATTTTATACTATGGGGCTTGCCCCAAAACATATCTCAACTCTTGGCCAAGTCTCCACTTTATTCTTCACTGTGTATGCTCCACCCAAATGTGACTTCAACCCAAGAAGCGCTATCATTTTCTTACAAGTAATGCAGAAGACCAATATCTACAATAAAATTAGGAGACAAGCCAATAAGTATACAGTATGTGAGGTACAAATATGTGAAATATCAATGAAAGGGGCACAAAGCCAGAGTCCTGGATCATAAATAGTCTTTTTCAGCAAACATATCATACTCTGTAGTTTATAGTAGAAAATTTGCATAATTCACACATAATGCAAAAATAATATTTTTAAGCCATGATTTATCCAACAAGGCCTAACAACCTGATTTTTATAACACTATGTCATAGTGGTAGTGGCTCCACATGTCACCCTAACACCCTAATATTTAAAGCCTGAAACTGCATTATATTATGAGAGATATGAACCAGACCATTGTGTCCGTCACTGATCGTTCTGAATGTAGAGTTTGTAAAACTAAAATGTTTGAGACCCCAGCTATATTCCAGCTGTCTATTAGGTCCTTCAGAACAGACTTTTGGCCTTGAATCTGTAAATGATTCCATACCACACATCTTACTGGGGCTTGGCTCCCTTTTCTCCTGAAAGAGGCTAAACGGGCTGTTCTGGACTGATGTTATTTTTTAAATGTCTCTTGACTTTTTCTGAGATGAGTGGAGTCTGTGGTTGCCCAGAAACTTATTGCTTTGTCCTTGAGTTACTATATATGTTTTTTATATTGCAGACTACAGTAGTCCTTTGAGTAGTGTACTGTATATGGGGCTAAACTTACAAAAGTAGCTAAGGATAAGAGAATGTGAATGGGTCAAGGCTAAAACTAAGTGGAATTGGAATTATTATTTTTAATTAACCAGATTAAATGAAAAAGAGTTAAGTTAATTATTTCCCACATTTTCTTCTGTCATATTAAAAATTATAATTCTGCATCATGTTGGGATGGTGGGCTCAGATTATACATAGTTCCTTTATGCTGAGAGATGATTAATATTTATTCAATCATGTACCACATGTAAGAGCCCTGTTGTCTGAGATGGATAATTTGTCTAGTCCAGCATTCTCTTTCAAGTGGGCAGCCTGATGTTTTCAGGAACTTACAAATGAGACCTCAATGTTTCCTCCTTAGGTATTTGAGGAAAACATACTGGCAAATGGAAAAGCAAAGATTCTTGGAGAATAGGCATTCTAGCCTAGAAAGACTAGACCTGATTACAGCCAGTGTCCAAATCCATCTAAAGGCTTATCAGCCTGGACTTGTTCATTTTTTTGCTGGAGGGGGGAAGGGGCAGCTTGGCCTGTAAATTCACATCAGGCTCTTTTATTAGAGACTCATTTAACAAGTCCCCCCTCCATTTTCCCTTTTAAAGAAAACCCCCCCTTTTCCTTTCATTTTGATACTCTAGAACCCCTAAAAGGACCCAAAATGCAGAAGGGGGGTTTATTATATAGTTAAAAATGAGAAGGCCATATGGGGAAGCCGCGGTCATAAGGAGAGGATTGTTAAGAAAATCTCAGCCTGTGGCTGTTTTTAATTTATTTTTTGTTTTATGTGCAAAGAGAAACTTGGCCTTGGGAGTCTGGCTAATATCAGGGACTGGAATTTTGTAGATGTTTAATCAGAGGCCATTTTGCAGTGCAGGAGGGGTTGAGGGGAACTGTTGCGGATCTGTTCTTGTTTGCTTTTTTGTCACTGCGTCTGGCTTTCCTTAACCGACTTTTCTCCCCCTTTTCTTTCTCCCCCTCCCCCCATTTGCCAAGTCTGAGCCAAAAGCTTGATTTCAATTTACACAAGACAGGACACAATACATTTCTCCAAAGTGACTTTATTTAGCTTATACTATATATATATTCATTCTTCCCATATCCAGTTTGCAGGCTACTTCTTATTCTCCTAAAAACCACAGATGCCATTTGCAATTTAAAACCATGCCGTGAATTCAGCATTCCTAGCAGATTCACTGATAGTTTATGACCCATCATAGCTACATGAAAGGCATTTCATATATTTTGGGTTAGAGGAGATTTTTTTATCCCTTTGTAAATCTCTACATATTTTAGCACGTGCCATTAATATGCAAATAATGGAGACAAGCCTAGTTTTAATTGTCCTTCCAACTATATGGGAGGTGTCACTGTTAGAGCAAATTAGCTTTCTGTCAACTTCAGACTTTCCACAGATTCCCAGGATTATGGTTTAAATCAGAGAAATAAGAGGCATTATTTTGTGTCCAATGCTCTTTCACTGATTTTAAAGAAATCTTGAACTCTGCCCCTTTCGACTTCCCTTCTAACTGTGAATTTCAAGAAATATTGCTTCCATACTCTCACGATCTAGAATCGGATTAGAAAAGGGAATTAATAGCATGAACACCAAGGAAGAGAAAGTTCTCATATAATTCCCTGTAACTGGAGGGTATGAAGCAGCCATATTTGTGTAGTAATGTGCCACATCCAGACAAGATCAAACAAATTGGGACATAACTGCTTCAGAAAACATTTTTCTACATTTGATCCAGATTCTTTATTCTTCACTTGATGACATCTTCTAAGTATTTCTACCATTTGAGGTGAAGAAGACAGGAGATGCAGAGGACCTGTTTGGACACATTGTCCAGATATTGAATGGCTTGCTGAGAAAAGCATTCTTGGGAACTCCAGAAGAGATTTAACTTGCTTTGGTACTCCAAAACCATTTAAACAGGTATGGAAAGGACATCAAGTCATCCCACCACATATCCTTCTCATTGTAATCAAGACAAAAGGTTCAAAGAAACAAATTAGACTCTAGACAAATATTAAAATGCAACACTATAATTGAGTGGAGAGTCCTCCCAGTCTCAATTTAACCTGAGATCTCTTTAATCAGTTGCCGTGAGTAAGTAGGCATAAATATAAATTTTACAAATAAATAAATAAAAATCAAATAAGATGGGGAAAGGGGGCTTTTCCAAAGAAATCAACAAATGCTAAACAATTGAAAGGGTGCTGATTGAAAAAGCAGACTTTCTAGGAATGTGGACTAAGGGCAACTTCTTGGAATTCCTAGAAGGAGAGCACACTTTCGTGCACATTCAAGAAACAATGGTAAGGTTTTTCTGTGTAAAGGGCAGGTTTAGGATTGTACACCTCCAACAGTTGCCTCTCCAAAATAAAGCTCACCTTTGGTTCAAGCCACTACTTGTGTATTTAATTCACAGCTTGGAAATGAACCTGATAGGATTTGTTTCTTAGGAGCATTTTATGCCAGTGTTTTTCCAGCTTGGCAACTTTAAGATGTGTGGGCATCAACTCCAAAAATTCCCCAACCAGCATGGGGAACAGTCATTTGTTTGGAGAATTTCTGCCTTGTGTTTCTTTTTTTCTAAACTTCATATCTACAATTTCACTAATATATTCTCTTGCCCTGTCTGCGTATTTGAGTTCATCTGTGTGTGTTCATGTGAATGCAAATAGAGAGGTCAGAGTTCAGGTGTGAATTAAGCCCCGTCGTCTGCTCTGCATTTTCTTTTTCTTTCCTCACTTTACTTCCTGTCTTTTACCTCCTCTCCCTTTCCTCTCCATGTCACCTCTTTCCAATTTTTTGTTCCTGCTTCCCCTCTTTTCATCCCCTTCTAAATTTCCCATATTTTACCTTCTGTCTACTTTTCACTAGCTCCCATTTTCTTCTTCTGTCATATTTTACCTCCCCACGGACATTGTCTGTGTCATTCTTTCTTCTACTCTCCAGCAATCCTTCTCTACTTTGTACAGATACACTTCTCCTCTCCTAATTTACTTTCTCACACTCTTCCAATTCCAGCCAATTCAACCTGGCATGAACAAATGTGCAAAACAAACAAGGACAGGTAAGCCAAAAGAAGGACTGCAGAGGCCAGCTCCCCTCCATCAAGTGACACTTTAGGCCAGAGATCTTCAAACTTGGCAGCTTTAAGACTTGTGGACTTCAACTCCCAGAATTCTCCAGCCAGCTGGCTAGAGAATTCTGAGAGTTGAAGTCCACAAGTCTTAAAGCTGCCAAGTTTGGGGACTCCTGCTAGGCCTTGCAACCTAGCTGATTAGGACAAAGCTGTGAACAACCAAGACTGATTGTCCCTGTCATATCTAATTTGGTCCTATGATAGTCACCTCATTCTATTTTTTTTTTAAGTGGTCCCAATTACAGCATCTGTCAGATTTTGAGTTTTTCAAACTGCACCTTGTGTGTGAAGTATTAAATCTGGCAAGAGAATGCACAAACAGTGTTTCCTTAACATCATTTATCAACAAACTTAAGATTCTGGCCACAATTCAAGGCAGTTATGAGCATGTTTAAACCCGATGATTATAAAGCGCTTAAGGGTTGTTACCCCATATTGGATTATAGCCATTTTTAAAAAAATGTTTTGTTTTGTCAAATTTTACTTCAGAGTGAATTGCAGAAATGAAATGTTCAAAAAGTGGGATGGATAGGTTCAAACTTCACCAGTTTGGGGCTTTTGTGGCAATTTGCCACTTATTAGCATTGATGAGTGAAAAAGGCATACATGCCAAATCAATAACCAGTTTGCATAGGTGGTCTCCCAATTGTGAGCACGAGGCAAGCAGCTGAAAGACTGTATGATGAAACCTCAATTATTTATTTCTATGAGAAATGCCCATAAGATGTGGTCAAAAAAAAATATTAAGCAAAGTTTTAATTGTACCATTATGAATGCCATCTTTACCTTTTTTTAAAATCATACCCCATGAATATCTCTAATCTATGTTGCTATGCAAAAGTCATATCAAATGAACAGAAGTACTAGGATAATGAAATACACCAAAAATCTGTTTGATACTGAATCCTGTTTTACAGAACAGCTTATAATCAGACACATGTGCACACAAATATTTTACTATTTCTCCCCAGTATATCTCATTAAAAGCAAAAATGCAATCCCCAAACCTGGTCTTTTCAAATAACTAATCATTCTTCATTAATATTCATTGATGATTCATCTCCAATGAAATTGTTACATTTCCTTTCAAATTTGGCTAAGTTAGTGGCCATGCTACATCTTACAGAGTTTTCAGGTGGGTATTAGATCACTATGTACTAATGAAGCATGCAAAAGAAACCAGCATATGAGTTTAGATGACATTCAGGGTAGTATTTGAAATGATCCTTGCAGAAACCAATGTTTTTTTCACCTCTTTCTTCTACCCTTCTTTCTCTTAAACTATTATACCTCCCTGCTATTACAACTGCCATTACAATTTGCTAAACACAGGAGCCAGCATTCATATTATCACATGGTAATCACTTGCAGAAATGAATACACTAAATCAGTTGGCGCCTTGGCCAGTTACAATTAAAAAAAAAATGGCAGCCCCACAATTTTAAGATGACATTGCTATGGCAAGCTAGTCATAATATGGCTGAGTTACTACCATAAGCAATGGATTTAAAGTATTATGAAAATATATGCTTTCTTAAGTGCTGTGAATTATACCAAATAATTCTGAACATCTCTTTTACTAGGCTAATGAATCAGAGGGAACGCTTCCTCGCATTATCTGCAATCAGCATAGAGAAAATGTATTTGGAAATTCATATTTCCTGGATAAATAGCACATATTCTCTAATTAAGTAGTGTCTGATTATATCATAGAGAAATGAAATGAAACATTTTTTTCTTTTTAAAGGCCTGACTTCCATGTGGGAGATTCAGATGGGACTGCAAAGCATAAGAAAGGAAAGCATGAAATAAGTTAAAATAAGTCTTGACTTTAATGTTAGCATCTGCAGTCAAGGAGACAGGGTTCTGGGGGTGGGGGGTGCAGGCAGTGTTCCATGTTGATCATCCATTTAACAGAACAAGCAAGCTCTTCATAAGGAGAAACAGGAAAAGATGAGCAATGGAAAAGTAGAAAGACGAATGTGATTCAAATCACAGGACAGTTCATTTTGACATGGAATGATCCTGAACATTCCTTTAGATCTGGGATTGGGAACTTTAAATTTCCCATCCCACTTCTTAAAGCTGCAGTTTGATCCTTTATGTGCATTTTGATGTTCAATATCTCTTTTTGCTCCATATATTATTAATGTGCATGGATTAATGTGCATGAGTTAAACATCCTACAAAAGCATCTAATTCACTCATACATCAAGTAGTCACATCAAAAAAAAAAATTGTGCTGTTTTATCAATGGACACATTAATAACTAGCTGAGAAATGCAACTGGCAGGGGAAACTCAAACAGGCACAAAGATATCAATTCCAAGTGTTAATTCCTGTGATCTTACTTATCTTCCATATTGTTTTATGCTACCTTTATATCTGTTTTAGGACCTCTGTTCTCAGGTGCTACTGGCAAAGGCATAATTGCTTTCTTTATTTCCCACCATTAGTAGCAGTGGTCCCCTCAAGATAGAATGGGGGGTGGGGTGGGGGATGAAATCTGCCTGTCTCTGACAGAGCAAAAGGATGCTCCAGGGATTCATTTACCACATAGGTGAAGTATCACATGTAATGTCCTAAAGCAATGTTTCTCAAGTGCAGCAATTTTAAGATGTGTGGACTTCAACTCCCAGAATTCCCCTGGCCTTCTATTTGTTAGAATTCTGGGAGATGAAGTTCATGCATCTTAAAGTTGTTGAAGTTGGGAAACACTGTCCTAAAGTGATAGGGATGAAGGAATATAATCTCTCTAAGGTTTAAATGTATCTCAGTCTATCAGTGTTTAGCATGTCCTCTTTTTCTGCTGTGGTGAAAGTAACATCTCTCACAAACATCTATACCTGGGAAGTTGCAACTAACAACTATGTATAGCAGCAATAAAAGCATGCTTGAGCAGGGGGTTGGACTAGAAGACCTCCAAGATCCCTTCCAGCTCTGTTATTCTGTTATTCAGTTAAGAAAGAAAGGGAAAGGGAAAATATTCTTGATCACCTCATAGAACTAAGTTGAGCATGATCCCCTTTCCCATTGCATTTCAATCAAATTTGAATTGATTGAATTTGCCAACATCCCTCCAAAGGAACTGAACATTGCATTTTTTTTTTTTTCAGGAATTAGATCCTCCTGATTTTTTCAACACCAATTCCATTAACTTTCATCTGAAAGCATAATCAGAAACTTTCATTAATATGGGGGAGAGGGGACCAAACAAGGCAAAAAATTGGTTGGATCACGGTCAGACAGGTAAGTTTCATGAAGCTATGGCCAGTTTGCATTGTATTGCATTGCAGACATGCTGCCTGTAAGGCAGGAGGGCTTATGCATTGGAACTATGCTAATTTAAGTACGGTGGTAACTGTGCCGAACTACTGTGAAACAATTCAGGCAGTCAGCAAACAGGGCTAATTGCTAGTGTGGGAGATATTATGGGTAATTTACTGCCCACTGAGGGATTGTACCTCGAAATAAGGTCCCCTCCCCTTTCCTCTGGATAGACTATGCATGTTAATGCCCTGTTGCAATCATGTACTGAGAGGACATCTTGATATGCGTCCATAAACACACTTCCAGCATAAGACCTCATTCAAGATCCTCTGATAGTTGCAATGTTTTGAACTGTTGAATAACCACAGGACTGCAATTAGAGGATGCTGGTAAAAATGCCTGATTATCTTAGGTCTGTGGGTAGCAGAATAATAATAAAAAAAGAGGAGATAATGACATGTCATAGAGCTTTCTCTGATCATTAATGACAAGCCGAAAGGGGTAAAAATATGCAGATTTTTAGTATCTACAGACACAGGGTAAGTGAGAAGAATTCTAACTATGTGGAAGTTCATTGACAAAGATACTCCACCTTGGTAGGCAAATTGCAACACACATTTCGTAATCTTGCATGTATATCAATTCTACAATATACATTTTCCACATTTGGACAAATCTCAGATTTCTTGACAATTTTGTATTTCAGTTTCTCAGTCCCAGGGATGGAGAAAGGGAGAGAGCACCAGTACAGAATCAAGAGAGACCTCTTGTCAGAAGCCAAAGCAACAGCACCAGAAATAGCCTGCACCACCAGTGAACTCATCAGATAATATAGATGGTGAAGTCAGTGGAATTTAGGAAAAGGAATTCACCTCCTATGTTATACTTAGGAATTTGATTTGTATAACCTGTCTGAAATGAGGCCAGAGTTAAGCCACAATAGTTTTCTTTCTTTGAGCCTAGTTTGTTTTGTAAAAATAGCAACTAGGTTTTTCAATTCTACTTGACAGAGTGATGGGGGAGGGAGTAGGAAATAGCCTAGATCTCCAGGATTTTGTAGTGGCCAAGAGAAAACAAGCAAACAAAATAATGGGATATATCTCATGCACACATACATTTCAGCAGGTAAACATTGTCTGACAGGCTACATCAGCTTAAATATCCCCTGCTACAAAAGTGAGAAAGAGGCAAATTTTACCCCTTCTCCATATAGTTCAAATCCAATATCTGAATTCTATTCATCCATCGCTACTAATAAGGGCTGCAGTTTTCTTTCCATAAACCAATTTCATACAATCATGGCAAGAATTTCTCCTTAGAAATATCTTTGGAGCCAACCATGGATAGATGGCAGTGGTGAAATCCAATTTTTTTACTACCAGTTCTGTGGGCGTGGCTTGGGGAGTGTGGTGTGGCTTGGTGGGCGTGGCTTGGTGGGCATGACAGGGGAAGGATACTGCAAAATCCCCATTCCCTCCCCACTCCAGGGGAAGGATACTGCAAAATCCCCATTCCCTCCCCACTCCAGGGGAAGGATACTGCAAAATCCGCATTCCCTCCCCACTCCTGGGGGAAGGATATTGCAAAATCTCCATTCCCACCCCACTCTGGGGCCACCCAGAGGTAGTATTTGCCGGTTCTCCAAACTACTCAAAATTTTCACCACCGGTTCTCCAAACTGCTCAAAATTTCTGCTATCGGTTCTCCAGAACCTGTCAGAACCTGCTGGATTTCATCCCTGATGGATGGATGGATAGATGGGAGGGAGGGAGGGAGGGAGGGAGGGAGGGAGGAAGGAAGGAAGGAAGGAAGGAAGGAAGGAAGGAAGGAAAAGAAAGAAAAAAGAAAAGAAAGAAAGAAAGAAAGAAAGAAAGAAAGAAAGAAAGAAAGAAAGAAAGAAAGAAAGAAAGAAAGAAAGAAAGAAAGAAAGAAAGAAAGAGAGAGAAAGGGGAGATAAGGGGAAGGAAGAACGGAAAGATTTCCAAAAAGTATAGCTCATGAGCTCACATTGATCAAGCCTCTATCTTTGTACACACTGCCTGTTACTAGTACCAATTGTATAGTTTAGTGAAATCCTTGAACTAGACCTACCAGTTTGGTCTATCATGAGGAAGTAAAAACCACTTCTTTATGTACCTCATATGCAGCGGTACAAGGTCACTCTGTATGAAGAAACAAACCGTTCCTGGACAAATCAATTACATTAAAAAGTAAGCATGCAAGTTTTGGATGGATAATAAGAGCTTATTTAATTTATTTCACCCTGTTTTTGTCACATCTAACTATCTTTCTGCAGCTGTACCTAGAGTAATATGCAAATATATTTGCTGTGTGTGTGTGTGTGTGCGCGCACACATATGAGTGGCATAGATGATAGTTCTAATTTATAGCTGAGCACCTTCATTTTAGTTATTTCATGAGAATATTTTAAGCTAGGTCTGCATAATATTAAAATAAGTTAAAATCTATGTAAAATTTATGAGAGCTTGTCAGGTGTAATGCTTGATAAAGTAAGTTTAATGCTTTGGAATACTCGTTTTCTCCAGGCTGAGTCTAGGAGTCCAAGTTTCCAGTTTAATTTTAGAAACTCCTTTCCATTAAATTGTTCTTGTATTAATGAGATAAAGCTCAATTTAGGAGAAGAAAAGTGCACTTCCCTTCCTTCAGTCCTGCAGAACAATAAAATAAGTCACAGAATCTAGGCAGCTAGTTAGAGGGGAAGGAAATATTTTCCTAGAGTGACTATTTCTCCTCTTTTCACAACAAGAAAGGAATAGAAGTATCCTTTTTATAGGCATGCCTCTTCAAAAAGGTGTCATTGCTAGAAATACAACTCTGGTTTTGTGTACAAATAAAGCTGAAACAGCTGACCTCCTTCCAAACATTGTCTTCCATCTACAAGATTGTAATGTCTTGTTTAGTTCTCTGACACTCCATATTACTGTGATGGGTTTAAACAAAATCCAGGGTGGCTTATATTCTGTTTTCATTCTGGGCCTCAGATAGCATCTCTAAAAAGAAGTCGTACTCACAAACTGATGAGATCAACACAGCCAAAACAATTATTTTTGCCCACATAGTAACTCTAGTATAAATTGCAGCTGTTCTCCTAGGCAGTTTCTTCCCTTATGGTTACACAATTAGCGTTCATGTTATAATGTTGTGAATTCCACATACCAAGAGTTCCTTCCTTTCTTTCCCTGATATGTATCTGGTAAAGTTCAAAGAAAAGCAAAAACAAAGTCCATAGAGCTGCAATAGCAACCTGAAGCTTCAGGATTGTATCTCCCCTATCCCACCCTCTGCTTTAACCAATTTCGGAGCACAGTCAGTGTACAAGTGTGGAAAATCAACAGGGTAAATGGCTATAGTTTTAAAATAAAGACACAAAGACTGTAATTCCAGGTAGACAGAATAAGGTTAAAGGGGGGAAATCCCAACAAAGCCTCCCCAGTATGGAAAAAGGGGAGAATGTGACCTATTCCCATATGTTTATTTGCATATTACAGCCTCCATTACCACTCTCAAAATACTTTCAGTCACCCTCCAGAGCTGAAGAAGCTTCTTGGATGTGAAGCAAAACATCTTCAAAGAAAAACAAAGTCCAGTTGCCTCTTGCAAAAACCCTTTGAGACGATTCTGTGTGATGAACCCCAGGTCATAAATTCAGTTTTAATTAGTTTTTGATATCTCTGGATGAAAGTACTATTCATTTGTTTATAATTTTATATATGTTACACAATTCAATGATTTCATTACATGGCTACTATAGTTCAATTTAAATTCATGAAATGTGCATCATTAAAGGAAGATGGGATGTACACAGAGAGAGAAAAAAGAAGAGAATATTCCCCTCAGACACCCAAAACATATCACTAGAGCTGGCCAACCAGTGGTTTTGGTGTAATACAAGCAGTACATTAATGAAATGTACGATAACTGTATATTATGATCCCAGATCCCACTGAAGATGCTATTGAAATCTTTTCCCATTGTGGAGATGCTGTTAGGGTCTGGATGGGAGAGAACAAGTCTTAGTAAAATAGAGCAAGTTTTTATACATTGGATTTCCTCCATCATCCCTCTATTATCTCTGGATGGGGTTGCATTATCCCTGAAGGACCAGGTCCAATTTGGAGGCCCTTGTGAACATATGGCTCCTGATAGATTAGCAGATGGAAGGCCTGGTCCTATGGGTCCTGTTTCTACAAGATGCTATGATGGCCATTGATCTGAAAGTTCTAGTCCCACCTTAGGGATGAGGTTGCTTTGGGCCCATCACTCTGTCAGCCCACTTCACCTCATAGTGGGGAAAATAGGAGGAGGAGATATTATTAGATATTTTCATCAGCTTGAGTTATTTATAAAAATAATAAAGACAGGATAAAAAAATGTTTAAAAAAACTAGAAAATATTTCCATTTTGAAGAAGGAACCAAAAGCTCCTTCTTTCCATTCACTTCAGACAACTGGAGAAACTTCTAGAATCATGTTTGCTCCATCACTTCTGCCTTTCCTGAAGTCTGTTTATTCTAAGAAGGCAATGGGTGAACCTGAAGCTCCCAAATAAAACCTTTTTGCTGCAGCCTCACACCAAGGAAACAGGGTGTGTATCTACACATTCAACCTTTCAAGTCACACAAAACTTCTGGGGGCTAAGACAGTTTGTAATATTGTCCTTGCAAGAGACATTTTCCTTTTTTCAGAAGTTAAATACGATAAAATAGCAGGAAAAGATTCAGCGTTAGCTTCAAGATAACTCACTTTGATAAGAATAAAGTGCCCTAAGCTGAGGTGATGCCAAGGTCACTTGCCTTGCACTTAAAAAGCCCCAATAAATAGTACTTTTGCTTCAGAAGAGACTGCATAGCCCAATTCAAAGCCCTTTCTGAGGCTGGCAAGCAGCTTGAAAATGGGCAGTTGCAGAGCAGAAAAGAAAACAGACAATTGAACTTCAGGTACTGGCTTCATTTGGCACTCTGACGAGACTGACATTCCAACAAAAGGTCCTCTAGCTTCAGGACTCATCACTTATGGAGGACAGCTGAGCCTCCATTCCACCATGATGATTATTGTTACTTCCCTGTCATTTCTATTTCATGCTTAGTCCAGTTCACCACAAGATAACGCTCTTTCCCTTAGGACCCAATGGGAGACTAATAGCAGTGGCAACCATTTTATATTCTCTTGCTCTTCCTCCTCCTCTTTACCCTGCCATTCCTTTGGACCAAGTGATGACAGACAACAAAAGAAGGAAAAAGAAGAAGAAGATAGAAGAGAATAAAATGGTGGTGATGGTAGCAAGGAAGAACACCCAAAGATACCAACATCAGTGAGAGCAAAGAAAAATGTAAAATGTAAAATCCCAGCCAAGCCCTCAACTTAGTCAAGTCTTCAAGTGGGACAATCTATTGATTCAGAAAAGTCTCAGTGCCGATTTCTTGCATCTTCAGCCTAAAAAACTGGAGATGGTAAACTGGAGAGATAAATAAGGAGAGGGATGTCAAGCAACTAAGCAGGATAAGCCTCATATTAGCCAAATTCCAACTGAAATTTAATTTGAATTAGCATATACAATATAAATCCTGTTGGTATTCCATCTCAAATATTATTCAAATTTATATAGATGATAGATGATAGATGATAGATGATAGATGATAGATGGATGGGTGGATGGATAGATAGATAGATAGATAGATAGATAGATAGATAGATAGATAGATAGATAGATAGATAGATAGATAGATAGATAGATAGATGATAGATAGATATAGGTATATAAGTATATAGGTATCAGGGGATACTTATATAGTGTCTGAGGCAACTGGACACTAGAGATTGTACCAAAGGAATAGATTGAGAGATTAAGAAGAATAAAAATTAAAAAATGTCAAGGTTTAAAGAAATAATAAACCAAAAGAAAGATGGAGCAAGATGGAGAATATATATAAGACTATATATTTACTTCTCTCCCTCCCGAAGTACTTGCCTGAACAATTTTTTGTAGAAAAAGTGAGACACAAATAGCAGAGCAGCATTTCCTAAGTAATGTGAGCAGAATTGTTTGTGAAGGTCATAAGATTAAATTCCTGGCTGCTCATGGTGATTTGAAAGAACCAGTTGATGTCTTTGCCCCAGCTGTGTTTGTATATGAAAGGAGCAATATCTGAGACTGCACACATCTAGTCATTATCTTAAAATTACTCTGAATTTATTCAAAAGCACTGATTCTACATGGTCACTGTCCCCAAAAATTCCAGAAACACCAACCACCTCTATTATTTCATCTTTGTTAGTAAGAATTAAGTCCAGTAGAGCTGACTCACAATGTCCCTCCTCTATTTTTTGGATGACATAGTTGTCAGATAAGTTCATCAGGAAATTGTTTGATCTCCCACTTACTGCAAAGTTTGTCTCCCAGTTGATGTCAGGATAGTTAAAAGTCCCCCATTATTATTGTGGTGAGTTTCCTGCACACCATATTTAAGAAGGTAAATGTTCCCCTTGCACATATGTGCTAGTTATTCCCAACTCTAGGGGGCGGTGCTCATCTCCGTTTCAAAGCCGAAGCTTTCCAAAGATGTCTCTGTGGTCATGTGGCTGGCATGACTAAATGCCAAAGGCACATGGAACTCTGTTACCTTCCCACCAAAGGTGGTCCCTATTTTTCTACTTGCATTTTTTACGTGCTTTCAAACTGCTAGGTTGGCAGAAGCTGGGACAAGTAAGTTACGCAGCACTAGGGATTCGAACCGCTGAACTGTCAACCTTTCAATTGACAAGCTCAGCATCTTAGCCACTGAGCCACCACATCCCACCGCACACCATATTTACTGATGAACAAAAAGTTTATCTGTTTCCTCTGCTTATTTGGGTGGTTTGTAATATACACCTACGGCAATGTTATTCTTTTTTTTTTTTTTATATTAACCCAAATGTATTCAAGAAAGCTTTCATCCTTTTTCTTCCTTTTTCTGCATTTCTGTAGAGGTGTAGTGTAGACATCTAGTAGTACTTCACCTCCTCTTTTTTAGGTCTGTTTCTTTTGAACAAGTCTATCAAGATTCTCAGTCATTCAGGTCATGGTTGTCCCAAAGGTGCTTTTTCAGGAGGCAACTTTCTCTTTTGAAGAGGTTTCACTTCTCATCCAAGAAGCTTCTTCAGCTCTCACTGGATAGTGGGGAATGGAAGGATTTATACTCCTTGCAGACGTTTGCATTCTTTTAGAGAGCCATTAGAGCCATTTGGAGGTTTATCTGTGTCCTCAAGGCCACCTGAGTAGTGCAAATGAGTAGTACACCTTTGAGACAACCATGACCTGGAGGACTGAGAATCTCCATAGACTTTTAGCTACGCATTTTGGGATGACCACCTTTCTTTTGAACAATTTATGTCCTTCCAGCAGTACATTCCAGTCATGAGTTTCATCCCACCAAGTTTTGGTAATGGCAATAATATTGTATCTGCCCTTATATACTAGGACTTCAAGTTTGCTCTGTTTGTTTCTTATACTTTGAGCATTAGAATATAGAGTATATTTTTCCAGGATTGTGTTTGAGTAATTATAAGTGTCTGCTTGTGTCATAAGTGGTAGGATCTATCCAACTTGACTTCTGTGGTTGTTTCCACCTGCCCCATTTTAATATTTCCTCCAACTTTTTCAAGCACCAGACATCTCTCCAACTGAATTTTGCCATAATATTATTTATCCAAGGTTTAGTTTTATTATTAATACTTACAGTGAGGTGTCTGGTTTTACTTTGCCCAGGATTGAATTACTTGTTCTTTCTGAAGTCCAAATTTTTTTTCAACAATTTTCTTCAGCACCACAATTCAAAGGCATGTGATTTTCTTCATTCACCCTTTCTGATGGCTCAGCTTTCACAATTGGAAAAAGCATGGTTTTGACAATATATACCTTTGTTCTCAGCATGATGTCTCTGCACTTTAATATTTTGTCCAAGTCTGTCATAGTCTATTTTCAAAGTAACAGACATTTCTTTATTTTATGACTACAGCTACTGTTTCTATGAATTTTGAAGCCTATAAAGTATGTTATGCTTCAACATATTCTCCACTTATTTGCATTGGGTTGGCATTACCTGTTGATAAAATTCTACTTTTTTTTTACTATAAAGCAACAGACCAGTTTTTGCATTCTTCCATCTTCCAAGTGATTCTTTATATCTTTCTAGCTATCAAAATAATGCCAATGACAATGTATATCTGAGAATGTATATGTGAGAATGTTGAGGTTTTTCCCACCAATTGTAATTTCACTTTCTATTTCTTCTACAAGCAGTCCTTAAATTACAACAGTAATTGGTACCTTAGCATAATTTCCATCACTAAGTGATATGGTGGTACAATGTAGCATAACTGTAAGTGCATCACTTAGTGACAGCAATCCCAGCAGTTCCAATTGCCATCCTTAAGCAAGGATTGTGGGTTATTAAGTGCATCTCCTTGCAACTTCCTGCCAGATTCCAACAACCAACATTAGTGGGAAAGCTGGCAGGAAGTTATAAGTCCCTGTCGGCTTGCAACTAGGCCAGCAGCCAGGTAAGTGACGGCTGCTGGATAGGAAGAGCAAGATGATGTGAGGCTTGCTAATGAAGCATGATGCAAGCATGGCAGGGCTTGAGGTGCCTACTACCAGATGCAGGAGGGTACGCAAGGATGTGTGATTGGCTTGAGAGGGTGCACAAGGGTGACTGAGAGGCATAGCACAAGCACAGTGGGATTTGGGATGGCTTCTGCCAGCTGGGAGATGATATACGAAAATGCTTGGGTGTCTGAAGATTGTGCACAAGTAAATGGAGATGTACAGCATAAGTGCAGAAGAGCTGGGGAAAGGTGGGTGGATGGGGGAGACTTACCTGAGCAATTTGCAACCTGCCTTGTTGGCTTCCTCACTGACTTTGCTTGAGGAAAGACAGCAGGGAAGTTCACAAATCACAATCATGTGACTGGGAGACACTAGAAGTGTTGTAAGTGCAAGTCAGTTACCAAGCACCCAGATCATAATCACATGACTGTGGGAGTGTTTGGGTGAGTGGAACTTTGAGGACTGAACCACTATTTGTTTGGTGTGATAACTTCAAATAGTTGCTGAACAAGTGGTTGTTAACTGAAGACTTATTTGTAGTCCAATGTCTATTTCTTCTAGTCTATTTCTCATGATATATATTAATGTACTTCCAATTTTAGTATTTCAGTTTCCTTAATGACATCCTTTTTGGTGCTCAGTAGGCAATCTATGGCTAGTCAGACTTCCACTTCTACATTCTTGCTTGGAGCCTAGCCTTGTGTTATCACAATAGTGATTTGAATTAAGATCATTCCCTCATTTTCCTGGTTGTATCTAAGGTCTTATTTTGACACTGTTGTAAATTGGCAGACATGGCTACTCGATTTCTTTCATGAATTTCTTGTCCACAATAGACAATTTGATACTCTTCTGATATGAAATAGCAGTTCAAATCAGTTCAGTTCTGACATTTCTTCTCTGACAACTTCAGGTTTGCCTTGGTTCATAGTTCTGACATTCCATGTACCAATAGTACACAATATATATCTTTGAAGTATCAAACTTTCTTATTGTCTCTGTCATATCAACAGCTCACGGTCCTTTTGACTTTAATCTAGTCACATCATAGGCATCATTATTACTCATAATTTCCCCTAGCCCATACTCAGTAGCTTGTTAGATAGCAGAATAACAGAATTGGAAGGGACCTTGGAGGTCTTCTAGTCCAATCCCCTGCTCAGACAGGAAACTCTATACCATTTGATACATATGGTTGTCCAATCTCTTCTTTAAAATTTCCAGTGTTGGAGCATCCACAACTTCTGGAGGCAGTTGTCCCGGTGCCTGGAGGCTGTACGGATCTGGATGGGGAGAAATAGACTCAGGCTCAACCCATCTAAGACCGAGTGGCTGTGGTTTCCGACATCCCAATATAGTCAGTTGGTGCCATCACTGACTATTGGGGGCGAGTCGTTGGCCCCCACAAAGAGGGCTCGCAACTTGGGTGTCCTCCTGGACTCACGGCTGTCTTTAGAAGAGCATTTGATGGCTGTGGCTGGGAGGACTTTTTATCAGGTTTGCCTGATCCGCCAGTTGCGTCCCTTTCTGGATCGGGACTCATTACGTACGGTCACTCATGCCCTCATCACTTCCCGCCTGGACTACTGCAATGCTCTCTACATAGGGCTCCCCTTGAGGAGCACCCGGAGGGTCCAGCTGGTCCAGAATGCGGCCGCGCGGGTGGTTATGGGAGCAATGTGGTGCTCCCATGTGACCCCCCTCCTGCACGAGCTGCACTGGCTCCCGGTGGTCTTCCGGGTGCGCTTCAAGGTTTTGGTTACCACCTTTAGAGTGCTCCATGGCTTAGGACCGGGGTACCTATGAGACCGTCTTCTGCCACCAGTAGCCTCTCACCGACCAGTACGCTCCCATAGAGAGGGTCTTCTCAGGGTGCCATCAGTCAAACAATGTCAACTGGCGGCCCCCAGGGGGAGAGCCTTCTCTGTGGGGGCACCTGCCATCTGGAACGAGTTCCCCCTGGAGATAAGGAGGATCCCGGATTTGCGCACTTTCCGTCGTGCCCTCAAAACATTCTTATTCCAGCAGGCTGGTCTGGCCTAACCTCCCTTTTAATTGCTTTTAAATTTGTTTTATAAATTAGGGTGTTTTAAATTTGTTTTGGGCCAAAGTATTTAATGTATTTTTAAATGGTTTTTTAACGTTTGTATTATGTGTATTTTATCTTTTGGCTGTTCACCGCCCTGAGTCCTTTGGGAGTAGGGTGGTATATAAATTTAATTAAATAAATAAATAAATAAAATAAATATGGGGAGAAAGAGGGAAGGAAGGAAGGAAGTTTATGTTTTTAATTCTGTTGAAAAAACTATTCAAAAATTGATTCTGATTGTTGATTGATTGATTATGTGCCATCAAGTCAGTGTCTTAGTGACCACATACATACATACATACAATTTACTTTACTTACTTTACTTTATTCAAATTTCTATACCGCCCTTCTCCTTTCGGACTCAGGGCGGTGAACAGCCAAGATAAAAACATCTATACAAAACATCACAGTTAAAAAATAAAGTTAAAATAATTTATAAATTTGGCCCATAATTTAAAACTTGTCAATTTAAAATCAATATTAAAATTTTAAAACTAACCCTAAAATCAAGACAGACCGGCTAACTGGAAAAAATAAGTTTTTAGGGCCCGACGAAAAATCCGAAGGTCGGAAATCACTCGTATCTCTGGGGGTAGATTGTTCCATAGGGTAGGTGCCACCACAGAGAAGGCTCTCCTCCTGGGGGTCGTCAGCCGGCATTGTCTGGCCGACGGCACCCTGAGGAGGCCCTCTCTGTGGGAGCGAACCGGCCGGTGGGAGGCTATTGGTGGCAGAAGGCGGTCCCGTAAGTACCCTGGCCCTAAGCCATGGAGCGCTTTAAAGGTGATCACCAACACCTTGAAGCACACCCGGAAGTCCACCGGAAGCCAATGCAGCTCGCGCAGGAGAGGAGTCACATGGGAGCGCCCCGTCGCTCCCATAATCCCCCGCGCAGCCGCATTCTGCACCAGTTGGAGCCTCCGGGTGTACCCCAAGGGGAGCCCCATGTAGAGAGCGTTACAATAGTCCAGACGAGAAGTGACGAGTGCTTGAGTGACCGTGCGTAGGGAGTCCCGGTCCAGAAAGGGGCGCAACTGGCGTATCAGGCGAACCTGACAAAAAGCCCCCCTGGCCACGGCTGTCATATGCCCTTCTAAAGACAGCCGCGCATCCAGGAGGACACCCAAGTTGCGGGCCCTCTCCGTGGGGGCCAATGATTCGCCCCCAATAACCAGCGATGGCGTCAGCTGGCTATACCGGGACGCCGGCAGCCACAGCCACTCGGTCTTGGAAGGGTTGAGTCGAAGCCTGTTTCTCCCCATCCAGACCTGCACGGCCTCCAGGCACTGGGACATCACTTCCAAGGCATCATTGGGATGGTCTGGGGTGGAAATGTACAGCTGAGTATCATCAGCGTACTGATGGAACTCCACCCCAAAACCACGGATGATCTCACCCAGCGGCTTCACATAAATGTTGAACAGGAGGGGCGAGAGGACCGACCCTTGCGGCACCCCACAAACAAGGCGCCTTGGGGTCGACCGCTGCCCCCCTGTCAACACGGATTGCGACCGGTCGGAGAGATAGGAGGAGAACCACCGCAAAACGGTGCCCCCCACTCCCAGTCCCTCCAGCCGGCGCAACATGATACCATGGTTGATGGTATCAAAAGCCGCTGAGAGGTCTAATAGGACCAGGATAGAGGAAGAACCCCTATCCCGGGCTCTCCAGAGATCATCCACCAACGCGACCAATGCCGTTTCCG
Organism: Pantherophis guttatus; assembly: GCF_059756535.1. Classification (NCBI taxonomy): domain Eukaryota; kingdom Metazoa; phylum Chordata; class Lepidosauria; order Squamata; family Colubridae; genus Pantherophis; species Pantherophis guttatus. Next base: position 315,300,377 of record NC_142063.1, read on the forward strand.
TGCTGTACCCAGGTCTGAAGCCGGACTGGAGCGGATCCAGATAGACAGCTTCATCCAGGTACTGGGGAAGCTGTCGTGCCACCACACTCTCAACAACCTTCGCAATAAAGCGAAGGTTGGAGACTGGACGATAGTTAGCCAAAACAGCCGGGTCCAGGGATGGCTTCTTGAGGAGAGGCCTCACCACCACCTCTTTCAAGGCGGCCGGCAGGACACCCTCGCTCAAAGAAGCGTTAATAATCCCCTGGAGCCAGCCTCGTGTAACCTCCCGGGAAGCCAGCACCAACCAGGAGGGACACGGGTCCAATAAACATGTGGTTGCATTCAGCCGCCCCAAGATCCTGTCCACGTCCTCGGGAGCCACAGGATCGAACTCCTCCCAGATAACACTCTCAAGGCCTGCCTCAGTCGTCTCGTCTGAACTAACCCAGTCGGCGGCCAAGTCTTCCCGAATCTGAGTTATTTTATCATCCAGATACTGTACAAAATCCTCAGCTCGGCCCTGCAAGGGGTCCTCCCGCGCTCCCAGATGGAGGAGGGAGCGGGTCACCCTAAACAGGGCGGCTGGGCGGTTATCTGATGACGCAATAAGAGCGGCAAAATAGCTAGATTTCGCCGCTTTTATCGCCACTAGGTAGGTCTTAATATGAGACCTTACCAGTGTCAAGTCAGACTCGGAACGACTGGCCCTCCAACCGCTCTCTAGGCATCTTTTCCGGTGCTTCATCACCCTCAGCTCCTCGGAAAACCAAGGAGCTAAGTGAGTTCGGTGCCGGGTCAGAGGCCGCAAAGGCACGACCCGGTCCAAAGCCCCGGCAGCCGCCCTATCCCAGGCGGCCACCAGGTCGTCAGCCGAGTCATGAGCTAGAGTCTCAGGAAATGGCCCAAGCTCCATCTGGAACCTATCAGGGTCCATCAGGCGCCTGGGGCGGAACCACCTGGTCGGTTCCGCCTCCCTGCGACGGGGTACGGCGGTCAGAAAGTCAAGTCGAAGGAGCGAGTGGTCAGACCATGACAAGGGTTCAATAGCTACATCCCCTATATCAAGGCCACTCAACCACTGACCAGAGATAAAAACTAAGTCCAGAGTGTGTCCCCCCATATGAGTAGGGCCGTGAATTACTTGGGTCAGGTCCATGGCCGTCATGGAAGCCATGAACTCCCGAGCTACCTCAGATGTCTCACCTATGGATGGCAGGTTGAAATCCCCCATGACCACAAGTCTGGGGGTATCAGCCGCCACCTCGGCTATAACATTGAGGAGTTCGGGCAGGGTCGTTGCCACGTGGCAGGGAGCCAGGTACGTGATCAACAGACCCATCTGCACCCCACGACCCCACTTCACAAAAAAGGACTCACATCCGGCTATCTGAGGTACAGTGGTCTCCCTCGGATCAAGACCTTCTTTTAAAATGACCGCCACCCCCCCGCCCCTGCCCTGAGCTCTCGGCTGATGAAATGCACAGAAGCCTGATGGGCACATCTCCACGAGGGGAACTCCCCCCTCATGGCCCAACCAGGTCTCCGTGATACCTGCCAGGTCCGCTCCCCCCTCTTGAATAAGATCACAAATGAGGGGGGCTTTATTTACTACGGACCTGGCATTACATAACATCAGTCGGAGACTCGGGCGCTGAGACTCTAAGCAGCCTGGGGAACGGGAAGAGCTAAGGGGACCGGGGCACGCAATCGCTCGGAGATAGCGAGCACGTGCCCCCACCACATGATATGGCCCCCTGCTCCCGCCATACCTGCCCCTCCCACTCAGCGTGCTAATAGAGAAGCCCTCACTAGAGGGCATTCTAACAGTCCCCTTTCCCCCAGAGTCCGTACCCCCTACGGCACCATTAGTAGCAGCCGGACTGGTCTCCAACCCCCGTGGGTTTTCCCCCAAACCCACATAACCTCCCCCACCCTCAGAACCCCTTAAAAGTCTTAAAAGACCATCTCCAGGATGGTCCTTCAGGTCTTGTAATAGTGCACCCATTACTACTATAATTGAGTTCATCCACCTAGTCACTGAGCATCCTCCTTCCCTCCATCCCCCCTCCCTCCCTCCCTCCCTCCCTCCCTCCTTCCTTCCTTCCTTCCTTCCTTCCTTCCTTCCTTCCTTCCTTCCTTCCTTCCTTCCTTCCTTCCCAGTATTATTGACTTCTCCAGATAGTTTGGGCTTTGCATAATGTATCAAAAGTAGGATAATTTAATCCTGTCATTTGTACCTTGACTGAGAACTCTGTGTTGATGTATTTGATGATCTATTTTTTTGTATTCTTAGCTGTCCATGTTATTATCAGGAGTCAAAACCATGAATACTTTTGCTATTCTCCTTCTTCAAATCCAACTTTCATTTCCATAACGTCTTATAGGGAAAACTATTGCCTGCATTATTCTGATATTTGTAGCTATAGATATATCTTTGTATCTGAATAACATTTCCAAAGCCTTCATGGCTTCTCTACCAAGTGTTAGCATGCGGCACATTTCATTGTTGCCATGTCTTTAGCTATAGTTGATCCTAAAATGCGGAAGCTATCCACTACTTCAGTACTTAAAAGGAAGAGAAAACATCAAAATCACAAAAGTCAGAATCACATCCCCCAAAAAATATGTGATTGGGATGTGCACATCAGTAGATGAATGAGCATACGGTCCTTTCAGAAAGCAATGAAAAATAGATTGCATCTCAGTAGAGAGTTCTGCACTCCTTAGAGTATTTACCAATTTGAAATATAAAAAAACAGAACACCTGTTTATGTTCCTTTGCCTTTTTTAAAAGAAGAAAGTCCCAAGTTGTGTTATACAATGGATAGGCCAACTCAACAACCAAACAATATTTTTTCTGGTAAGAAAAAGCACTAATTCAAAACCAGAACAAAACAAAACTTGAGAAATCAGCATTCAGAAGTGAATAATTAAATGAGACAGATTAACACTTAGCATTTAGATTTATATACTGCTTCACAGTGCTTTACAGCTCTCTCTAAGAGTCAGCATATTGCCCCCAACAGCATACAGAGTCAGCATATTGCCCCCAACAATCTGGCTACTCGGAAGGCTGGAAGGCTGAGTCAACCTTGAGCCAGTGAGGATCGAACAACTAGTAGTCAGCAGAGTTAGCCTGCAATACTGCATTCTAATTACTGGGCCACCGCAGCTCTCAGATTATATTTGTTGACTAGTTATTATTTATTTTATTATTTATATATTCATATCCCACTTTTATTATTTTTACAAATAACTACCCAACATCTTCCTTCTTCTACTTTCCCCACAACAACAACCCTGTAAGGTGGATTGGGGTGAGACAGAGTGACTCACCCAGATTCACCCAGCTGGCTTTTATAGGTAAGGCAGGACAATCTCTTGTTTTCTAGCCTGCTGTTTTAACCATTGGACCAAACAGTCTCTCTTCCTGGCAAACCTATTCACTCTTTGTTAGTTTCAAACATTATATGACTTTAGAATATAAAATCAACTACACAACCAGTAGGCTGATGTAGAACTGTGTGAAATATCACATTCTCTGGCTGGTATGAACTACCGTGGGCTGTACTTTATATGTACAAAATATTCGCTTTTTATCTGTAATAAAGGTATTTCAACAACACTAATTTTCTTCTGGAATCAACAACTGAGATCTCTCTCTGTGTGTACAAAATCTCTCTGACATGACAGGAAAAGAGGATACTATAGGCTCTCCTTGTTTTTACCCCATCAGGAAGCCCAAATTTCACTTATCAAACACTTCAGAGTAGCTTAATAAGAGATCAAGGAAATGCTAATAAAAATTTAGATGTGATTGTGGGCTGCACTGGAGAAGTTTCAGTGCTTTGGTTCAAGATTATAGAAACCTGCAAGAAAATATGGTATCCAGCTGGCAGAACACCAGTGGATATTTCACTATCCAGAGATCTCTAATTACTAATAATGTACGTGAACAGTGTGATACACCCTTACAATTTCAGAACCTTTTCAAAGATAATCTCTAATAGTTTATTTCACAATCTGTAAAATTATAGAAAATTATTAGTCTTGGGAATTATAAAAATCCCCACAGTACTGTCAAACAATAAAATTATAATTGCCTGTGGGTAATTGAAATTTAACTGTTTTTATTGTATATTACACATCAATAGCAATATAAGTTCAAGATAAATTCTCTTACACCATTTTCTTTTTCTTTTTTTCCTTTTTACATATTGACACTGGAGTAATGGACAGCCTCAGTGGTGGCCCATAAGCTTCACTCTGGAGTGTAGAATTTGAGGAAAAATCGATTAAAGTTGAATGGTTGAGTCTATCATTAAGTCTACAATAAATTATATATCTGGAGTGTTAAACATAATGGGAACAAAAAGCTGACATACTGCTGCCTGAATAGTTAAGGTTGTGATTAACTTCAGCAGTCTTAAGCATTTCTCTTGGCACGCCACATTTCTTTCAAACTTTAAGTGGTTTTGAAAGGCCCAAACCAGCCTTTTGAAAATGTGGACTCCCCCTGATGAATCTCAGCATTATTTCATTTTGAAACTATATTTGAGGAGATTCAAAACAGTAAAAGAATGTACTTTTGTCCACAACACATATAGTTAAACTATCTTAATTCACTGCCATTAGGTGATGATGGTGATGATCAGTTGTGGTGATGGATTTCCATGGTTTTTAAACTCACCTTCATGGTTGTATCTACCTTCAGAGTTGCTGCTGGAGAGGCACAGTAGAAGAGAATGATGATCTTTCTGAACAATGCTTGTAAACCTGTATATTTCTGGCTTGTTGGTGATGATATCCTGATACTGGTCTAAACCATAGGGTTCTTTTTACACGCTTATATTCTTTGATCCCATAACTATATGATTTGCCTCAAAACCAAATGACAGAATAAAAACAAAAGGAAGCCCTCCCTCCCCCTTTTTTTAAATAGCAGATACTTACTAGATTTAGATCCACTTTTTGTACAGGAGCTCAAGATGGTACACATAATATTTCATATTCCTACTTGTTCTCTACAACAACCACCCTATGAGGTAGGTCGGGGAGAGAGGGACAGAGACAGAGACTGTGTCAAAGTTACCTGTGATGAAAGAGGAATACAACTTGCTGTTAGTTTGGCACCTGGACTGCTCTAACCAAACTGGTTCTAATATTAAGTTTAATGGAATCCTAATGTGAAGACTTTTCAGAACTGGGTCAGGTTATCTAGCAGGCTAGTTAAAACAAATGTTGTAAGAAAAGTATTTATTAACAACCCATTTTAATAAGAAGAATATGTAACATTCATAATGCACAGTTAAGGATGCATTCTCTGTATTAACTAGAAATCTATAAGGAACTGCCTTGCTCCTTCTACTATACATGCAAAAAAACCAACAACCCTGTCATGGATATGTTCCATCACTGAGATGAAAATCCCTTCCTGAAAAGTGTCCCCAGAGTATGTTAAAAAAAGTCAAGATGGCCATCACAAGAGTGTAATTGAAGGTTTACCTGTTTTTTTATGTGTGCATGACTGAGAAACATTGAACCTTCCATGCTGGGGTTCCCAATAAGAGAGTGGGTTCCCTGTTTCAATACTAGTTGCCAGGGTTTAGCCCCAATCCTTTCTTACACACTGAGGATCGAAGGTGGTGCGTATTTCCCTGAAGATGAGTTGAGTCCTCTGCATCATCAACAATACTGCTAAAGCCTATGAGGGTTTTTAGTTGTGATCAAGTGCAGATCAAATATGACAACATGCTTAACAGAGGCAGAGACATTGGGTTATGCCTTGTTTACCTTTCCCTCCACTCAGTTTCTGAGCTCTCCTCAGAGCTTGATGGATGCTTGCACAAGGCTATTTGTTCTGCCCCAGCTACAGAACCCAAGAAATGTAGCACACACAAAACTCCGAACAACTCCGCTTACTACAAACACAGTCTTTTTCAAATGCAGGCTATTACTAAAAATATCCTTAACAGCCTGCCAGAAATTCTAAGGATTAGATAAAGGCTTACAAGAGTTGGCAATTAGCCCAGAAACCAGGTTTGCAAGGAAAATTCACTCTCAAATGCTCAACGAACGACCGGACGAACACACGTTGTTTCCTGCAACATTTGCCAGCTCTGGGCAAACTTAAATAGGCTAAGGGAGTGGCCAATTAATCCCAAGCCTTACTCTCAAGGAGACCTCCTTCTGAGTAACCACCCCTGCCTTTTGGCAGCTCTGCATGCTTGTGCATTGAGAAGAGGCTCCTCCATTTCACTCTCTTCACTTGAAGGAGCCTCTGGAGGATCTGAAGGCCCTGGCTGAATCTCTGCCTCTGGCACCACATCTTCTTCAGCCTTCTCACTGTCCAACTCGAGCGCCAGCTGCACAGGCTGCTGGCGCGACACCACACCAGCCTCCTCATCGTCAGGATCAGCCACAATCCGCGCAGGCCGCTGGCGGGCCACAACACTATTATATTCCAATTTATCAAGCAGAATTCCATCCACACACTATGTTATATGAAGATTATGTTATATGATCCTCAATAAGCAACCATAAACGGACACCCATATTTCCTTAAAAGACTGATGAGCTGTCCCAAAATTCTTCTCAACGTCTGCTGGGATATTTCAAAAGAAAAACCATCACACAAATACCCTTCTCAGATTGTACACAGTTTCTTTGGCATTTTTTACAACACTAGCCACCACCTTCAGCCACTGTCATTATCATCATTGCCAGATCCATCATCCATCATTTTATTCATTATGCAAGGCTAACATCAAGAATGTAGAACAACAGGATGGATTAACTTCTGGATGAGTCCCAAATGGCTATTTCTCCTGAGGATCAGGGGATTTATTTATTTTTTTATAAAAATAAATGAGAATGCAGGGAATGTTTCTAAACACTTGGGGATGGGCCTATTTAGCCCAAGTCTGCACAGAGACATTCACACACCAATCCTGTCCATCATCTCAGCAAACGAGGCCCATAGGTCACCTTTTGTGCTGCGCTGTGGTCTATTCATGGCTGTATTTATTAGCATAGCTGACACCATAAATAAAAGTTCATGGGCCACCGGCCATTACGGAGAGCATAATTCAACCAGGTGGGCCAGGGCCCAAGAAGCTGATAGCACATATAAATGGCTCACCCTTCACTTGTGTCATCTGTTTTGTTTATCAGGACCTCTCAGTGGAATTACGGGCAGGTAATGATAGTGTGTCCATGCATTAGCCTATCTACTGGAATGGGAATAATGCCTGTCTGATCACAATTCCACAAATAGCTTTCCTTATGACAAGTGTTTTGCTAGGTACTCTGCTGCTTTTCTGACAGCATTTCTTCTTTTTTGCGTATTTCCATCACGAAATAAAGCAACATTCAAGCTCCTAATGATCTAGTGATTTCCAGAAATGTCAGGGCTTATATTTTGAGAAGACTGTGCACCGTGACATTAGAGGAAAGCGAAACAATCCCCAGGAGTGGTGCTGTAGAACCACAACATGCGTCATATATTTGTGAAAAACAAGGTCTATGGAGTTCTTTAATTACATTTTTATCACCTTCTCTGCATTTTCTCCTCACAACAATCCTGTGAAGTAGCTTATGCCGGAAAGAAAAATGTATTCAGCTCAGGGACATGCTCCCTGACTGTATTTGAATGCATTGATTTTCTGGGTTCACGCTATACCATAAACTAACCAAATTTGTAATTTGGATTTGTAAAACAAACTAACATAGAGAGAAAGTGTAGCAAGGCAGCCACCCAGCCTTTCACTGGTCCTGAAAATGTTGTCCCTGTGTCCAAAGAGCATACAGATTTGGAAGTAGTTAGCTTCCCCAGGGTCTTCCTTGCCTCTACCATGCATTTGTGCAACAACTGAAGGTCCAACCATCATGTATTTATAATATAACCATCATTGGGGAGCCAGAGGCTAAAACATAAAAGAACGGTTTCAGGAATTCAGTGTGTCTAGTCTAGTGAAAAGAAAGACTAGGGATGATAGCAGTGTTCCAATATTTGAGGGGCTTCCACAAAGAAGAGGGGGGTCAACCTATTTTCCAAAGTTCCAGAAGGCAGAATAAGAAGCAATGGATGGAAACTAATCAAGGAAAGAATCAATCTAGAATTAAGAAGAAACTTCCTGACAGTGAGAACAATTAACCAGTAGAATGGCTTGCGTTCAGAAGTTGTGGGTGGTTCTTTTGTGCTTTTTTAAATTTATTTTATTTATTATTTATTTTATTCGATTTCTATACCGCCCTACTCCCGAAGGACTCAGGGTGGTGCACAGCCAAACAATAAAACACATCCATACAGAATTTAAAAGTAGAATAAAATCAAATTAAATAATTTTGGCTCCGACAAATTTAAAACCCGAACTATTTAAAACCAATTTTAAAATTGAATGTATAAAATACTAAAAGATATTTAGAAATTAAAAATCTTTTATGAAAGAGGGAAAACATTAGGCCAGGCCCGCCTGGTGAAATAATAAGGTCTTTAAAGCACGGGGGAAGGTGCGCAGATCCGGGATCCTCCGTATCTCTTGGGGGAGCTTGTTCCAGATAGTAGGTGCCCCCACAGAGAAGGCTCTCCCCCTGGGGGCTGCCAGTCGGCATTGTTTGGCCAACGGCACCCGGAGGAGCCCCTCTCTATGGGAGCGTACCGGCCGGTGGGAGGCTATTGGTGGTAGTAGGCGGTCCCGCAAGTACCCAGGTCCTAAGCCATGGAGCGCTTTAAAGGTGGTAACCAAAACCTTGAAGCGCACCCGGAAGACCACTGGGAGCCAGTGCAGCTCACGCAGGAGAGGTGTTACATGGGAATGCCATGTCGCTCCCATTACCACCCGCGCGGCCGCACTCTGTGCCAGCTGGAGCCTCCGGGTGCTCCTCAAGGGGAGCCCCATATAGAGAGCGTTGCAATAGTTTTAAATTGGAAGAGAGGAGAAAAATGGACAGGAATTTTCATATGAGTTTTTTTCAATAGAAACTAAAAAAACAACAACAAATAAATACAAGTTGCAAACAAAAAAAACAACAACCCAAAATTGATTGATTCACTCATCTCTGTGTTGTGTTACACTAACTAACATGGACTTTAATCCTTCCTCCCTTCCTCTCTTCCCCCTCCTCCCTCCCCCCTCCCCTCCTCCTTTTTACTTATTTGCTCATTTTTCTTTTTCTTTTGCCATCTGCTAGGATTGTTAGATTATTTTTGGTTTAGCGACTGCCATTTCTACAGTGAGAAGCAATGAACTGAGTACTAAAGCTTTCTTAGGATCAGATTTTCAAGATGAAACTCAAGGCAAAATGTAAACATTCACCTTCACCGTGTTGTGCTATGGATATTATTTGACTACTTCCCATCCTGCTATGTGTGGCATGGGGGAGAGGGGGCTGAAGTAAACAAAAAAAACAATATGCTAAAATGTAGCCAAACATCCATTTGGAAATCAAAAAATTAATATGTATGTATATATATGTATCAATCAATCATTCACCTAAGGGACCAATCAGTCTCTAATGTCCACCCAACTTTTTATCTCTGGGCCAAGGCCCAGTCAAGATTCCTTTGTGCAAGTTTCTTCTCTTTTTCTCCCTCAAAGGAAATGGCATTTTAATGACAAGCCAAATAGCAAATGGGGGCATTTGGAAATACATAATAAATGTGTATTAGTGAGACAGAAAATTGGAAAATGGCCACCTGCCAGCAGTCACATAAATTTTGGAAGCGATGCATTTTCTGCCTTATCACAGGAATTGCAAATATTTATTAAAAGTATTAAAATAGCAGGAATGTTAAATGTTTCTTTCAGGAGTGGAAATTTACACTGCCACATAAAAAAGATGGGATATTCTGATACAGTGTTTATTAAAGGGACTTCATTTTATTAAGTTGTCATCCACAATAAATGGCTAGGTTCAGCTGAAACTAGATCTGTAGTAGAAAAGGAAGATTTGTGGAAATTAACTCAGGGACCCTTTCATTTTTGAAGAGGATTAGCATACCATTCGTCCATTTTTATTTATTTAACATTTGGAGGCATTTGGGGAGCAAGTGGCCAGCAAATTCATTCCAAAGCAGATCTTCTTAGTCTACAAATATTCACCTAGCATACTGGCATCGCCCTCCTCTCTCCCCCCCTCCCTTGAAATGCAGTGGTTTTGCATATGTTTTTGATCATGGCATCTGCATTTTACCTACTGGGAACAATTAAGGGGCATTCCTTAAAATTAATAGCTATACCCAAGTAAATATCTGCTTCTATTTCTTTATCCAGCTATCTCCCACTATGCAGGAATCCTCAGAGAGACAATCAAGGAACATAGGCACCTCAGTGTTCCCTGAGTAGAGTTTGAACTGAATCTCAGGCTTTCCTGTTCAAGATCCTGAATGTCTTTCTATGGAACCTGAGGGAAATAGCATTGCTATCTGAAGACTTTGGATTCTTCTGAGGAGCTAAAAAGGCTCTATGAATATGCCTCAACTGAGGCAATAGAATCTGTGATATCACTCCCTGAAAAACTGTCTTTGGCTCACAAGCCTTTAAAACATTAGGGAGCTCTGCCCAATTTTTCATACAACTGATTATTCAGGAACTATGTGGTGGCAAATAGAGTATTAGGATAATGTAACTGTATCACTAACGCAACAAAATCAACTATGTTCAGTAACTCCAGTTGGGGAGAAAGGGTTTAGTCTTGCAATGTAATCTGCCTCAGGCTTGCAGCTATTGGTTAGAGAAAAGTCAACTTTATGATCAGAGTTTATGGTGGTATAAAATGGCTTAAATCTTCCCAAATGATCCCTATGCATTCAAGATCACATCATAATGCTTCTTAGAAGCAGTGAGATTACGAGAGGGGGAGAGGTTGTGTATGTTGCTTATTAAAATTGTGGTGTGCCACTGCAAGTGGATGTAGCTGTGGATCTGGACAAAAATAAAATTTGGGTTGAAGAAAGGTGGATCAATGAATAAATGAATGAACACGAAAAAGAGGTAGGGAAGAGAGAAAGTAAAGCAGTGCTGTCACTTATTATTAGTTTTGTCTTATCCATTACCTGCAAGATGCTTCTCACTATCAATTTCCCATTTCAGATTATGCCTCTTAATCCAGATTATAAAGTTTTCTCAATTGCTTCTTGTCCTAATTATAGGCTTGTCAGCTATAGTTTATTAATCTGGCTACTGTTCCCTGGATTAGAGTTCTGTTCCATCTTCCCCAGGATCTTTTTTCTATTTTGTCCACTTAGATAGCAGCATCAAGTTGATGTTACCTGACCATCAGAAAATATCTAGACCAGGAAATCAAAAAAATATCTTGGAAGATGATAACTAGAAATGATTTCTGTACCGTTTCCAAGACAAGTTCATGGAATAAATCTGTACCTTATTGAGATCTGCTTCAGGTTAACTCTAGCACACAGACTTGATGTTTATCATTTTACCAGAGCTGCCACTTTTTGCTAGAATTTGTAATTTAATCAGAATTAATTTTTTCCGGGATGGGTTTATTGTTTAGTCCATCAGTTATTTTCTAACAAGAACCAAATGCATGGTGAATTCCTGAGAATACCATTCCTGATTAGTTAAGGAGACATACAAAAAAATGACCAAACTCAATGACCAAATAACATGTTATATTATTTTGAACATATTTTATAAACATCCAGCTTCCTTAAAGGTAAAAGTTTCCTCTATCCAGTCATGCTTGACTCTAGGGGGCAGTGCTCATCTCTGTTTCTTAGCCAGCATTGTCCAAAGATACTTCCGTTGTCATGTGGTCAGCATGACTATATGCCATGGTGCACAGAATGCTGCTACCTTCCCACCAAAGTAGTACCTATTTATCTACTCACATTTGCATGCTTTCAAACTGCTGGGTTGGCAGGAGCCAGGAGCTCACCTCGTTATGTGGCTCTCAGGTCTTGAACCTGGGTGTCAACTTTCCAGCTGACAAACTGTTGTGACCCCGACTCCCGAGCCTGTCCTAACAGAGGAAGAGGACTCAGAAGGTGATGGGGAGGAACTGATAAGGCCTCCCTCTCCAGGACCCTCCTCTCTGGCAATGCCTCAGGTTCCATCCGAAGGCCAAGAGGAACAGCCTGGGATATGCCAGGAGGAAAGCATATCAGAACAACAACAGATAGGGTGCGAGGATGATAAATCCTGGCTTGATCCCAGGCAGCGTCGGAGAGAGAAGTGTGCGCAGCAACGAAAGAGGCGTGGGAGGGCCAGAGATTGAGCTGAGTCACTGAGCCACACCCCACAAGGAATAAAAGTGGGTGTGATTGCTCTTCAGGCTTTGTGACGGTCAAAGTTAAAAACCTGAGAGTCACATCACGTTACCTGAAATCTGGCTTGTGCATATTTGGATTATACCTTGACTAACTCTTGCTTCGTGGATAACTTTTTGCTACTGAACCGGACTGAGGATAAACTCTCTCTTGCTTACTGTGAGTGAAAACTGACTTGGCAGGCATTTCGCAGTTTACTGCCAAAACTCTTATCTGCAAGGGTTTCTAGTCTGATTGCTTAATAAAATCTTGGCAGGCGTGCCTGGTTGTGTGTTTGCCTGTGTGGGGAAGGGGAACAGAACACAAACCTAGCATCTTTAACCACTGAACAATTGTACCCCATCCAGCTCCCTTATCAAGTATGTGGGGCAGACCATCCTGAAGAAGATCTACCTATGTGTCACAAAGCACCAACTTGATTGCACATAATCATATAATGCATACACACCTACATATTTAAATGCCTACCTATCAGACTATTTCATTCTGGGAAAACAAAATTATGCAAAGTACAGAAAAGGTGTAAGAAATAGTAAACAAGAAAGTGAAGGCATGAGATAAGAAAAGGAAAAGGAAACATAAAGTAAATCTAGTTTACATCAAGAGCATTCACTATGTAACGTTTTTTACCTTTTTATTTTTACAAACTATGCTTGCTTCCAACTTCTCCATATGCTTTTTCATATTTTGGTTTTTAAAATTCTTATCTCTATCATTTTGAGGGACTCATCATCTTCATCCAAATAGACTTTCTTGCTCTTCTTCTTCCTCTTCACCTGTTCATTCTACCCTCATACTGTATATTTGTTTTGTGACATAATTCTCACTCACACTCTGTCTGACCAAACAGTGTTAATATCTTTTCATGCTACTCACTCCATTTTGTATAGTTGTTTTTATTCTTTTATAATAATAATAATAATAATAATAATAATAATAATAATAATAATAATAATAATAATAATAATAATAATAATAATAATAATAATAGTAATAATTTTATTTCTATACCGCCCTTCTCCCGAAGGACTCAGGACGGTGTACAGCCTATTAAAAAACACAAGACAAAACAACAATTAAAATTTAAAATAATTAAATAAATTTGGCTCAATTAAAACCCCAGAAATTTAAAATACCCCAATTTAAAACTATTATGTTGATAGCCCGGCCTGGCGGAACAACAGGGTCTTCAGTGCACAGCGAAACATGCGGAGGTCGGAGATCTTACGTATTTCTGGGGGCAGTTCATTCCACAGGGCTGGGGCTCCCACAGAGAAGGCCCTCCCCCTGGGTGTCGCCAGCCGACATAACTTGGCCAATGGCACCCTGAGGAGACCCTCTCTGTGGGAGCGGACTGGTCGGTGGTAGGCTATTGGTGGCAGAAGACGGTCTCGAAGGTACCCGGGTCCTATGCCATGGAGTGCTTTAAAGGTGGTAACCAACACCCTGAATCGCACCCGGAAGACCACTGGGAGCCAGTGCAGCTCGCGCAGGAGGGGTGTCACGTGGGCTCAACGAGTTGCACCCATAACCACCCGCATGGCCGCATTCTGGACCAGCTGGAGCCTCCGAGTGCTCTTCAAGGGGAGCCCCATGTAGAGAGCATTACAATAGTCCAACCGGGAGGTAACAAGGGCGTGAGTGACCGTGCGCAGGGCGTCCCAGTCCAGAAAGGGCTGCAACTGGCGGATCAGTCGAACCTGATAAAAAGTCCCCCTGGCCACGGCCGTCATATGCTCTTCTAAAGACAGCCGTGCATCCAGGAGGACACCCAGATTGTGAGCCCTCTCCGTGGGGGGCAAAGATTCACCCCCAATAGTCAACGATGGCACCTGTTGACTATATTGGGGCGCCGGAAGCCACAGACACTCGGTCTTGGAGGGGTTGAGTCTGAGCCTGTTCCTCCCCATCCAGACCTGCACAGCCTCCAGGCAGCGAGACATCACATCAAGGGCATCGTTGGGGTGGTCCGGGGTGGAGATGTACAGCTGAGTATCATCAGCTGTATTCATTTTATATTTTTCCAATGGATGGTTCAGTATGATCTGAAATGTTATTTATGTGATATTTAACGTGGAGTGGGCAAATGACTGAATTATTCAATATTAGCTGGATTTTTTTTTGTATGTAACTTTTCTGCCAATCTCATCACTAGTTTAAACCACCACACAGAGGCCAGTTTGGTCCACATTGTGGGTATTATCCAAACCTTTGACCTCCTCTTTTATTATTTCAATTATATTGACTTGACTTTGTTAGATTTGGTCAATTTTAAGCAAATGGGCTGAACAAATTGAATGAGAACTGGAACTAATCATGGTTGAAGTTGGAACTAATCAGGTGAATTGAAATCAAAACTAAATAAATCTGTAAATATTAGCAAGGACAGTAATGGAAGAAATTTGTGTTTTGAATTCAGATTTGCATTATGATCTATTGAATCCTATAGTGATCATTTCAGTTAAAATTTTAAATCCTATCATTCCTCCCTTCTGCAAGTAAATAATCCAAGAATATCAAGTGATCAATGAAAATTTTTCAGAGTAAATCATGTTCTTATTCATCTACAGTCTGAACTTTATTGTTGCTTATCTAAATGCAGAAACATTCTGTCCCAGCAGGAGACTTTTTTCTAGATTAAGATCAGGGGTGGGTTCTAAATTTTTTTACTACCGGTTCTATGGGTGTGACTTATTTTGTGGGTGTGGCTTGGAGGTCATGTGACTAGGTGGGCGTGGCTAGCTGGTCAAAGTCATTTATGGAAGGTCCTCACACTTACGACCAGTCCTCGCACTTACGACCTGACTTATTTGTTTGCTTTTAACACTGATCAGCTGTAGGATGGCCCTTTGAAGCCCCGCGGCAAGAGTTTAAACAGTTTTTTTCCCTCTAGTCATCAGCTGGGACTCAGGAGGCAGCAATAGATTGGGGGTGGGACTAAATAAAAGGTAAGAATAATGTGGGGGGTGGGGGGGAGGGCGGCGGGGGAGAACCGGTTTGGTGATATCGTATCGTCACCACTACCGGCTCGGCCGAACCAGACTGAACCGGGAGGAACCCACCACTGATTAAGATGGAATATATACTCCAGTATTAGGAATTTCTGGAATGAGGTTCACTCAAGATAAATTTAGCCAGTTCAAAACTAATTTGGCAACTCATATTGTTTAAAATTGAAACATTCTAATTTAAACTTGAAATATTTTATATCACTTTCATGGCTACTGAGAATTCATTCCAAAGTCTACATGCCTTATGTAAAAACCATTTAGCAATATAAGCAATTGTAGAGTCTGTGTCCACCTTGACGATCTATCCCATCATTAGGCCCACCTAATGTCTATTGAATGGAATATTAAATACAGATATAATTTTTTTGGACTACTAAAATGAAGCACAAGGCCAATACACCTTAACAGAATAAGTATTGTTCTTTCAAGTTTAGATATAGATGGATATAACATTTTATATATGTATGTATCTTTATAAAAATAGGTGTATGTATTATGATGTTATTTTTAAAAATGCACAATTCAAGGTGGAATTTCTACAGCTAATTTTCAGGCAAGTATTTTTCAAACAAAGACAGAGATATGAAAGAAAGAGAAAGAAAGAAAGGAAGGAAGGAAGGAAGGAAGGAAGGAAGGAAGGAAGGAAGGAAAGAAGGAAGGGGGAGGGAGAGAGGGAGGCCGGAAGGAAAAAGAAAGGAAGGAAGGAAAGAAGAAAGGAAGGAAGGAGGAAGGAAGGAAGGAAGGAAGGAGGAAGGAAGGAAGGAAGGAAGGAAGGAAGGAAGGAAAGAAGGAAGAGAAAGCAAGCAAGCAAGCTAGCTTAACGGGAGGATGGGCTAATAGGTTCAAAGAATTGGGCCACACCTTGCTGTAATTAAGACAATACTTTTCTGCATGGAATCCAAAATGATTGCTTGTAGCACAGCAAGATACTCAGTAAGTGGGGATTTTTCACTCTAGGCTGTGAAATCAAACAAATCTTTACTATAGTAATTAATCTGCATATTTTTCTGTGATCTGCACAGAAATGAATGCATGTAAGCTGATAGTCCAGGGAAAGTATTTGTCCCAACATTGATAAAAGATCGCTGGATTGGGGAACACGAGGGCACACTTCAAACTTGATATCCCTATGTGCTTGACTTCCTAGGCAATAAAAATATTTTAATAGAATATTCCTTTCAATGGAAATACTGAAAAAGTTTGTTAATGTGCTCCTGTGAATGCATGCTTATCTTCTACAAATGGGAACTCAATTGATCACATTTCAGGGTGTTTCTTCAACTCAGCACGTACAGCTTCCAAGTCTTAACTCTCATCTTCATGTTGAACATGGGAAATTTTAGCAGAAAGCTGCGTAGATGGATAACCCAGTTTGCTAAAAGCAAGTTTTCATGCAAAGGTCTTATTCTCATTATTATTCTTGTTAGTGCTTCTACCAACATAGAGCAAGAAAGTTGAGCAGGGAACCAACTCCTTTTCCATTGAGAAAAATTAAATAAATGTTAACATATACCACCAATGTTTTCTTTCAAAAGCAATTTAGTGATGTCTTATCCAGTTTGTCCCCTTTTCTTGCTTTTCTTCCTTTGTTCCATGTGCAATGAAATTAAATAAGTGTGCCTCTGTCTATTTATTCTTCTTTGGACATTTCTTCACCCAGCAGATGGTCAATTAAGAGCACTAAACAATGACACTGTTTTTCCTGTAAACATTTTTTTTTCTAATAGCCTAACAAATGAGAATCTGGGCTGCCATACTGCTGAATACCATCTTGACTTTCTAATTACAAAGAACTGTGTCTTGATAGTAACAATTACAGCTATAACAACGATGCCGTACTTGAACAATATAGTTGGAGGCAAAGTGCTTATTGCAATATTCAGAAAATAAAGGCCCTACATTTGTGCCCAAGCTGGAAATGGGAACTTAAACAATTGGGGGTTGGAGTGGAGTAGAGAGAAGAAAAAGGTTGAAAACATTGGATTTACTGGCTCCAGATGTGAATTGGAATCCAATTACTCCAAAAGCAATATCAAGAAAAGGGGCTGTTTCCTTCTATTTTGAAAATCAATAGGCGAAACAAGTTATAATAACTACACGGTAATAACTAAAATATTTTGATATTTACCTACACTTCATATTATTTTCAAGTTCAGTACTATTTGTGCAAATAACACCAGCACACACTGCCTATTGTTGCCAAGTTGGTACCTCTTGGTGTTAAAATTAAAGACATTCCAGTTTTTCCCTCCATTGCAAAGTCATTTTTTTTCAGTGTGCAGTCATGTGCAGCTCAACAGTGGGGTGTGCAATTTCAGGGACTGATGAAGGCCTTACATATTAGCATGGGAATCGGGCCATTAAAATTCATGTATACTATTTTCAGGTATAAATGTATGACTATGAAAAAAAATGATACTGGAAAGACATAAATAATAGGAAGTCTGCATTTCAAGACAAGGTTTGGCTGAGACAATGTATCTGGGAGGGAGGAGTGATGGCAAACACCAGTCCTAACTTGACTAAATTGGCCAAAAATAAGTCAGTTTCTTTCTCCATATGGCTCAGTTATTTCTGGATCAGAAACAATCTCATGTTTAATGATGGCCACTTTCTTCAGTTCATGCCCTGTAGTCATTCAGAATCAACTAATGGACCTCAACAAACATTCACTGTCCTTTGCTTTTAG
This sequence comes from Pantherophis guttatus, assembly GCF_059756535.1. Taxonomy (NCBI): domain Eukaryota; kingdom Metazoa; phylum Chordata; class Lepidosauria; order Squamata; family Colubridae; genus Pantherophis; species Pantherophis guttatus. The sequence continues at coordinate 315,318,351 of NC_142063.1, forward strand.
GATGCTCCAAGCAAAGGATTCTTTCAAAGAATTATTCTTCCCTATAATTGGAAGATCTTCATGTGACCTATTAGTTGCAACTGCTTTCCTTCAGGGCTCCAAACCCTTTCATGAAGTCTCACAATCCTCTTCATTGCGCTGTTGGGATTCTGGGTCTCCTTTATCCAAGGTTGTCTGCTTCATTTCGGTAAGTCAGGTATGTCCCCAAAATACACATATCCCTACAATTTATGTAAAGTGCAACCCTGTAAATGTTGACACAATTACAAGAATACAAATGATAAAGTGTGAAATACACAGACAGCCATCCCAGGATGATAAACATCAAACAGAGCACTGAAATGTTAAGCATCAGTTTGTTGCTGGAAAGAATAATATAAGTATTACGAGAAGTAAAAACAAGAAACTGATCACCTGTAATTACACATGCACCCCCTGCCTATATTTTAAAAATATACAAAGAAAATATGTGGTGGCAATCACTGCCTCTCCCAGTGTGTCCCATCATTCCCACATCAGCCCAGGAATTAATGCTGAAACTATTTGTTCCTGCCCCAATTAATTGCTGCTGTTTTGTTGATCATCTGGGGTTTCTGTTGATTGTGGAGCTCTGGTTGGCCACAGAAACATGAATAGAGCTGTGCAGCAAGGACTACAGTGCATCGCTCTTTATCTCTACCCTTGCTTTGAAATGTAAAATAAGTTGAGTCAGAAGAAGACAATGTTGGAGAATCTGTTTGGAATAATTTATTATATTTGCAGAATCCCTCTTTTGGGGGCGGAGGAGGGGCAGAATAAAATCATTTTTTAATTAACCAAGTTAATTCAGATGAATAGATTTAATATCCCTGTATAGAAAGGTTGTGGCTGTTTTGGGGAAGTTTATTTGTTATATATTTATTTATTTCATTTCCTATGAGTTATATGTTTTAAACAAAACTGCTATTATGTTCCTGTTTGTTGTTGTTGTTTTAATAATTAAATGCAACTACAGCCAGGAAGAAACCATGTACAATCAGTTAAATCTGTTCTTCTATAAAAGAAGAAATCTGTACTTATATCACGTAATTAGTTCTGACTGAATTTTATTAAGTAATATTTTTTGTTCTTGCTATGAAGCAAAATTGTCGGAGTCTTCCAACCCCAAATATATCTTGTCCTATTTTGCATAATCTATGTGTAAATTTGATTAGTTGCTACTTCAGCCTCATTCTCCAAAAACAACAACAACAAAAATCCTCGTCTTTGCTGGCTAAATAATTCTACCCAATCAGGAATCTTGACTTTATGTTGACTTTAATATGAAAAGACAATGATGTCACAGAACATCATTTCAGATACAGTCAGAATTTGACTTGTATTATTACAAAGTTAATGTTTCAGGCTAAAAATACTATAGGAATTCTAATCTAGAATAGGAAAATGGGGGTGTCACCTTTTCTTTAGTCTGATTTAGAGCTATTTTGGAAAAACATTTCAAAATCAGCAGGCCCCGATTTTGCAATTTTGGTTCACTCACCATCAAAGTAACACACATGAGCCTGCATGTGCATATATATGAACAATCAAGCAACTTTTGCGTACTAAATGTTTTCATTTTCCAAGGTTTACTTTAGAAAAAAAGGTGATTTCACATACGAACGAGACACAATAGGCTCATACAACAGATTACTTTCCCAACAAGTTAATCTTTTTATCCATTATCTGGAATAGTTCAGAAAGCTTCAGGAAGGAGAAAAAATGGAATTGTTGTTGAAAGAAGAAATACATGTTCAGGTAATTACAAATAACAACACATCTGGTTGTCTTAATTGTTTGGGAATGTCTCAATTACCTCTGAATGTTTTCATACGGACTTGGAGACAGTAAAAGGAAACTTTCTCGTAGCAGATTGGATTAAGGGATGAGAAGCAACATTGCAGCTCTAAAGCACTCAAGCTGCTTAAAGCCACGGAAGGCATGCCAAACAAGAGCTGTTGAACTTTCACCAGTCTCTAAAAAAAATAACAGAAACAACAAAGGAAGGTGGGAGATGACCTGTAGAGGGCGTTCTATGCCTACAGAATTGCCCCCTATGGGAAAAAAGGGAAACACAAGGTAAGGGACTCCAGTGCCTCTTCAATGACAAAATTTGTCAAAGCAGCATCACTCCACTCCTACCCAACTCTTCTTAGGAACGGGCTACAATGAGCTCAATGGATCGTTTTCTTTCTGGATTCCAGTAGATTTCATCTATACCTTCCTAAAATTTGTACGCAGATTGGAATATGGTTATCTTTTAGATTTCACACTTCTAGAGTATCTTTCAAAAGATACATTTGAAATAGAATAGGTTGTATATGCCTATTCAAATGTTTATGTTTAAATGTGAAGTTTTGCATAGGTTACAGAAATGCAAGAGGGCTAGTGAAGAACATTTGTGGCTGGAGGGATTGGGCTCCCTTCCAATCTCATGTTCAGATAAATGGGAATAATTGAGGTCAGCAATATGGCACATGAAGATTGTGCTAAGAACATTGCTACATGCCTCATATAATTCATTGTGCAGGAACTCACAAAAGAACATCCAACATTGCACCAGACTTAACTGGAGTTTATCATTGTATGAGATTTTGATAATTCTAGATTTTGGGATGCTACCTTAGACAGATTTGCCAGTATCGGATGCAAATGAAAGTGCAGTTTCAGATAAAGAAGCATTGTTTGAAGTACAATTCATAATTTATTTCCATAACTTCATTTTTAAAAATGCATATTTTTTACTCTAACAAAATGTTTATTTGGACATCATTTTGCATGGTGCAAACATTTGTATACGGGTGAAATAGATAAAACTTTAAGAAGTAGAGCTCCTGCTTCAAAGACCCAAAGGGAATCTTAAAAAAAACAACAACATTGAAAAGGTTTTTTTCAATATAATTAAAAATATTACAAATGCTGAATTGAAGAAGAAAATGAAAGAGAAATAGAAAAAAGGAAGAAAATATTCTAAAGAAGTAGCTTCTGATCTTTATGACAGTGGTTATAGATATATTTATATTTTATGTTCTGTCTCTCTAAGTTTACATCATAATTTATTTCTTTCCATTAGTTATCTTTTATAATCTTCAAATACACATCACAAGTTCATTTTTCTCTTTTTCAGCAGAAAGTCCATAAGGGGTTTCCAGTCACTGATAATTATAGTTGTTGATCTTTCACTAATCAAACAAATTAATCCTGCCATCCCTGCTAGTTTAGTCATCTTCATCAACCATTTCTCCATTCAAGACCCCACAAGAAGCTTGATACAACCAACTGATGATGTCTGCTGTCATGCAGTATCCATTCTACCTGAAGAGATGAAAGGCTATGTCTAGTCTAATTGGGCATGTCTACTTTAATGAAAAGAAGGACTAGGAGTGAAATAATAGCAGTGTTCCAATATCGCAGGGGTTGCCACAAAGAAGAGGGAGTCAAGCTATTCTCCAAAGCATCTGAAGGCAGGATAAGAAGCAATGGATTGAAACTAATCAAGGAGAGAAGCAACTTAGAACTAAGGAGAAATTTCCTGACAGTTAGAACAATTAATCAGTGGAACAACTTGCCTCCAGAAGTTGTGAATGCTCCAACACTGGAAGTTTTTAAGAAAAGATTAGACAACCGTTTGTCTGAAATGGTATATGATTTCCTGCCTGAGCAGGGGGTTGGACTAGACCTGTAAGGTGCCTACCAGCTCTGTTATTCTGCATCTAGAACATATTTGGTGAGCACTATGGTATTGCAAGAGAGAGAAAAGGGAGCAGAAGTTATATGACATAACTAGGGGTCCACCAACCTAATACTGCATATTTTTCATTTTTTTGACAATTAAAAAAAAAAGTCGAGACCAGCTTCTAGTCATACTTTGAGAAATGCAATGATTATTCTGCCATCTCCCCCAAACCTATAGAGTCATATCAATCAATCTTATGGGTAGGCCTCAACTTATGACCATAATAGAGCCAGCACATTATGGCTGTAAGTCATGATGGTCTCAAAGTGGATCAGTTACGTGCCAACTTGATTTTACCATTTACAATTTCTGTGGTAGTCATTAAATGAATCACTGCAGTTATTAAGTGATTGCAAAGGTTGTTAAGCAAACACATTGTTCATTATGGGATATTTTTGCCAGAAACCAGAAATAAAGACTTATTTTTGACAAAAACTTAATAAACCATGGTTACATGACCTTGGGAGGCTGCAAATGATCATAAATGCAGGCCAGTTGCTGAGCACCTGAAATGTAGTCTTGTGATTGCAGGTGGGGGGAATGGCCATCCAAACTTCAGAAGTGAGTTTAAATACCTTTTGATAGGTTCATTGTAAATTGGAATGGTTGCTGAGTGATTGATTGTAAGTTGTGGACTACCTGTATCTCCTATTTAATCCAATTATATTGCAGCACTTAATCAATTTTGATCAGAACTGTCTAAGCCATAGATGGCAGATCACCAGGAAATCAAAACATTGTAAGCCAGGCTGGTAAATTTTAAAACAATGCTGGAAGAACGTAAAATCATTTGCACATTGTTGCAAGAAATTACGTGGATGAGTCCATGAAGTATCCAGGAAACAAATTCTACTCAAAGAAGGCTTTAATTTATACCTTTCTGTCTGTGGAATTTGGGGTTCCCATATTCATGAAGCTAAATCCTAATCCTAGTCTACAGTTCAAGTAGACAAGTTAATAACAACTTTCCAGAAATGGGCATCAACAGAAGTCCTTACATTACCTCATTGTTATGGTCATCAATGTCATGATTTACTTGCAAATCATATTTCCCTTCAAAGCAATTAACAGCATTATCTGAAAACAGATGCAGTGCTTTCCAGTACATCAGAACTGTACAATCATACATTAAAATTTAAAACCAGTTTAAAATATACCAATGAAGTTAAGAGATATTGCTAGACTATTTCTAGAAATATATACTCTAGACAAACCACAAATCTACATTCTACTACACTAAACAATTTGCACTGCCCAATAAAGAAGATGAATCTTCCCCTGAACCTGCAGAAATCAAGAGAAAAGAACCATCAATGTGATATATCTTATTATCTTATACAAACACATGCAAAGCTCCAGTATTGGTTTTCCATTAAATGATCATCTTATAGTATGCAGAAATACATGTCCAGTGGCAAATTTCCTCTAGGTTGGGGACAAACAACAATTTCAGTCAATTATTAAATTTAACATTCCAGGCAGGTCTCTTTGGAAGTCAGCTGGGCTTCCTCAGATGTAAAGAGGAAGGAAGAACAGATGATACAATTTATTAAATAATACAGTTAATGATTTCATCCATAAATAAAGACTCTTCATTAAAAAGAAATCTGTTTTCCCCAAAAATTGCAAGACATTAAACACATTTTTCCCAAAGCTAAACTGTCTTAGGCAGCATTTGCAATATGGGGTGCGAACACATTCAAGCAGAGTTTTATTTAGAACATAATACATTTAGGCACAAAATGTTTCTCTCCCACGGCTAATCTGTGAGGTCCAGAATACTATGCTAACTTTAATTCTTTCTGTTTCCCATCCTCAAAGCACCCTTTACCTTCCATTTATAGGAAATGGTGCTTCCACAGATCATTTCTTTGAGTTTTGTCCTCAATTCAAAATGTGGGAAGGGTTGTCATAGAAGTTTAAAGAAAAGTTCTATCCACCTCAGCACACTCTAATACTTTGTTTATAATTTGGGCACTAGCTGGTATCTCTTTTCCTTTCCACTGTTGGGCGAACACCATTCTAGCTGCGACTAAAATATGTAGAGTGAGATACATATAGAGTGAGATACGGATAGAATGACATATATGTAAAAAGAAAAAGAGGATTCTGAATTTTTTCGAAGTTGGGACAGTTGGTATCGGTGGTTGAATAAAAGAATTGAGATGAAGTGAGGGCCTATGTTAATATGAAGAGAGATATACTTATTTAGATTGAAAGATAATTGTATGAAAATCACATTTGGGGATTACTTACCTTATTCTGTGTTGTGGGCATAATTATTTACCAATGAGGGCAGGAACAATATCTGCCGGGACAGACGTGTTTTTTTATGTTTAGTGTTATGAATGGGGGAGGGAGGGGAATGTATGGTTTTTGTTTGTATGTATAAACAATGTTTTTGTCTTGTGTTGATTATAATTTGAAAAAATTAATGAAATTTATTTTATAAAGAAGTTTAAAGAAAAGTTCATACAATGGACTAGGACAAAGAGTTGGTTAATTATGTGGTAATTAATATATGCTACTACTATGACACTGTTAGAAATGGTGCTTTATTTAGGCTGACCGTGTCATTTGCACCCTAAATGAACACTTTTAGGATTTATGGAAATCAGAATTTGCAATCTCCAATGAACTAATGTGGTAACTGCTCCATATGTTAACCAGAATGTTGAGATTAACATGTCAAAGATATACTATCCAAGAATTTTTGAGGGCAGGATGTCATCTTTTCATATTATTACATTCAATAATTTACTCTTTTTGTCACGGAAGTATTGCAATATTTTTAATGAGTTCCTAATACATGTGTGTTATATTTTGTAGGGCTCCATGTAGCTCTTGGTTATTCCTCCCCACTTCACCAATGTTGATGGTAAGCAATCTGGACTTTGTAGTGTAGGAAGTTAGCACCCACCCCTTTCCCGGAAGAATGAAATATTTTAGGAAATATTAAAAAGGCAGAATATTTTATTTCCCTGGATGAGAAATGGAGAAACATGTTTTAAAAGACAAGCAGCTTCCTGCCTCCCCCCTTTGTTAATGGGCCATAATCTGCAACACAATAGCAACAGAAACTAACACAATGGGACCCATCTAGGACAGAAACTCACCACATGGCACCTGGGAAGATTACATCAGCCAGCAAGGCTAGCTAAGACCCCCACCTCCTGGGAGTCTGACAACCAATCAGGATACTCTTTCGGGGCCCCAGAAAGTTCAAAGCCAGAGAGAGCATAAAACCTGGGGACTCACTGTATCTCGGCCTTTTCTGTTCAGGAACTCAAGCCATGTGATCCTGTCCACCATTAAACCATCTTTCCAAGCAGTCTCCATGTTTCCAGTGTCTTTTTCCCCACTTGGAGCTGAACCCAGTAGTTCTGACCAATACCTGCCTGAAATGAATTAGAAGGCAGTACAATTGCTGAAACAATAATTTAAGGATTGGCCAGTTCTTCCTAGAAACCTCAGCTGTATTTGGGATGTACTAAACTTTCAGAGATAGATTTTGTAGGACTCCAGTCAGATTACATCAAGCAAGGCATCTTAGCAGTGATTGCGCTTCGCTGAATCTTTCATTGACGGCACACTCGTTGGTAAATCTGAGCATATGTAGGAGTCAGCAGTCATATGGCAGCTGAGAAGTACACTTTGGGGAAAAAATCTGATGAGTTAACCAAGGATGGCGGTATGTACAACGGTAAGATGGTGTCATCAGTGAAATGGTTATTGCTCAGTTTGTGTTCTGAAGGCTGTCTTGATGAGTTAGGTTTGCATACTGTTTCAATGTTTCCAAGTGAAAAATTGGAGGAAAACACGTCTCTCTATCTCATCTATAACTGCAGGTTGCCCATTCCTAATGGAACAACTAGAGTGGTTTTCAGAGTCTAACTTGGCCAGAGCAGTTGAAAACAGCCTTGCCTGGGATAATGAAGTAGTGATCACACGTACAGAAACTGGCAGCCATTGAGAATGTATGAAAAATGAAGTTGGGAAAGTGAGTGTCAGGTATGCCTCCTTTCAACACTCAAGGAAAAAAAGAAACCGACTCCATTTTCATAGAGAAAGGTACTTTTACTGAGTATGAACTGAATGCAACCAAAGAAAAGCAAGGTCTGAGGCAATAGGTGCGAAAATCACATCTAGAAAGCATCCTTAAAACCCTCCCCCCAGTCGTCCAGTCAGGATTATCCAATCCACATTCCCCCAAGGGGTCCTGTGGGGTGCAGCTTCCGATGGCTCCATCCTCCTGGTATGCCAGGATGGTTGACCTTGAGTGATTATCAGCGCGCCTCTCAGCTGCAGAGAAACGCTGAGGAAAACTTTCTCCCTTTACTCCACCAGCTCACTCCCCACCCCACAGACATCCAGACAGCTCTCCCCTCCCCCCGTTACAATGGCAGCTGAGCAAGCAAGCAATATAAAGGCGGAAGCTGACAGTGAGCTTGCATAGTCATGAGAATTATCCACAAAAAAAGATATCCAACTTTGCAAGGGTGCAACTGCAAGAATATGTATTTAAATATTTCACTAGATGCTCATAGAGAACTACATGTTACTAGCCTGAGCTACATACACATTAGTGCAGGCTACTTCACAAACTGGAAATAAAAAATGTGTTTTTACTTTCACTTTCTCCCACCAATAGTTTACAGATTATAGATTAACTGTTAGAAGGGACCTTGTAGGTCATCTAGTCCAACCCCCTGCCCAAGCAGGAGACCCTACACCATTTCTGACAAATGGCAGTCCAATCTCATCTTGAAAACCTCCAGTAATGAAGCTTCCACAACTTCCGAAGGCAAGCTGTTCCATTGGTTGATTGTTCTCACTGTCAGAAAATTTCTCCTTATTTCCAGGTTGTATCTCTCCTTGTTCAGTTTCCATCCATTATTCCTTGTCTGGCCTTCAGGTGCTTTGGAAAATAGCTTGACCCCCTCCTCTCTGTGGCAGCCCCTCAAATATTGGAACACTGCTATTATGTCTCCCTTGGTCCTTCTCTTCACTAGACTAGCCATGCCCAGTTCTTGTAACTGTTCTTCATATGTTTTAGTCTCCAGTCCCCTAATCAGTGGTGAGTTGCCCCTGGTTTGCACCGGTTCTATAGAACCGGTAGTAAAACCAGAGCGAGGCTCCACCCACCAACCCTGACATCATCAAAACTGCTTGCGCAGAAGAGTGCTCGCATGTGGCCCCGTTGTGAAACAGTAGTAAAGATAAGTAGAACCCACCCCTGCCCCTAATCATCCTGGTCGCTCTTCTCTGCACTTTTTCTAGAGTTTCAACATCTTTAGTGCTGAGTATATTTGGCATTCTTAATATAAAATGCTCTAGGGATCTATGAAAAGCCTACATCAGTGCTAAATGTTATTAATCATTATTTCTCAATGGGGGCCAAGGTTAGAACATCATACAGAGAAAAAAAGGCTGTTTCAAAATCTGTTGGAAAAGTCTACAGCACTCTGGGTGAATAATGAAAGCCCAATTTCTGCCTCTTTTTCTATTTTTATCTGGACCAATATAGGACCAAAAAGAGCCTTGGTGGCGCAGCAGACTAAAGTGCTGTTAAGTAGCACCAGCTGCCTGCAATTACTGCAAGTTCAAATCTCACCAGGCTGAAGGTTGACTCAGCCTTCCATCCTTCCGAGGTAGGTAAAAGGAGGACCCGGATTGTGGGGGGGCAATAAGCTGACTTTGTATAAAAAAGAACACTGCTTAGGGGGGGCCGAAAGCCCTACTAAGCAGGTATATACAAAAGTATGAAGGCTATTGCTTAACGCATTGTAAGCCGCCCTGAGTCTCCGGAGAAGGGCGGCATATAAATCAAACCAATAAATAAATAAATAAATTAGTCACTGGTGAGACTTAGGAAGCAACATAATTCTATCTTCTTCTTCTTCTTCTTCTTCTTCTTCTTCTTCTTCTTCTTCTTCTTCTTCTTCTTCTTCTTCTTCTTCTTCTTCTTCTTCTTCTTCTTCTTCTTTTTTGCAAGGGAAGGAGGAATGTCAGGCCTGGAAGCCATCTTTTTCATTGGATCTTCAGGCCTGCCACATTTACTATTGTGGGAAACTGGGAGAGGGGAATTGTGTGAAGCCAGGGTGATATATAGTCATAATAACATTCATTTCTCAGAGAGTCAAGGACCTCTTGCCTTGAACCTGGAAGGCTGGAACTGGGAGGCATCTCCAGTTGGTTAGGTTAGGTTTAGGTTTATTTGATTTGTATACTGCCCTACTCCCGAAGGACTCAGGGCGGTGAACAGCCAACAATAAAATACATAAATACACAAAATTTAAAAACCCGATAAAATCGAATTAAATTATTTGGCCCAGACAAATTAAAATGCCCCAATAATTTAAAAACAGATTAAAATTTACGTATTTAAAAAGGGAAGAGATCAGGCCAAGCCCGCTTGATGGAATAAAAAGGTCTTCACAGCACGGCGGAAGGAGCGCAGATCCGGGATCCTCCGTATCTCTGGGGGGAGCTCATTCCAGATGGTAGGTGCCCCCACAGAGAAGGCTCTCCCCCTAGGGGCCGCCAGTCGACACTGTTTGGCTGACGGCACCCGGAGGAGTCCCTCTCTATGAGAGCGTACTGGCCGGTGGGAGGCTATTGGTGGTAGTAGGCGGTCCCGTAAATAACCAGGCCCTAAGCCATGGAGCGCTTTAAAGGTGATAACCAGAACCTTGAAGCGCACCCGGAAGACCACCGGGAGCCAGTGCAGCTCGCGCAGGAGAGGTGTTACATGGGAGCGCCATGTCGCTCCCATTACCACCCGCGCGGCCGCACTCTGCGCCAGTTGGAGCCTCCGGGTGCTCCTCAAGGGGAGCCCCATGTAGAGAGCATTACAATAGTCCAGGCGGGAGGTGACGAGGGCATGAGTGACCGTGCGTAACGAGTCCCGATCCAGAAAGGGACGCAACTGGCGAATCAGGCGGACCTGATAAAAAATCCTCCCGGTCACGGCCGTCAAGTGCTCTTCTAAAGACAGCCGTGAATCCAGGAGGACGCCCAAGTTGCGAGCCCTCTCCGTGGGGGCCAGTGATTCGCCCCCAATAGTCAGTGATGGCGTCAACTGGCTATATCGGGACGTCGGAAACCACAGCCACTCGGTCTTGGATGGGTTGAGCCTGAGCCTGTTCCTCCCCATCCAGATCCGTACGGCCTCCAGGCACCGGGACATCACTTCAAGGGCATCGTTGGGGTGATCCGGGGTGGAGATGTATAGCTGGGTGTCGTCAGCGTACTGATGGTACTCCAACCCGAAACCACGGATGATCTCGCCCAGCGGCTTCACATAAATGTTAAACAGGAGAGGTGAGAGGACCGACCCTTGCAGCACCCCACATATGAGGGGCCTCGGGGTCGACCTCTGTCCCCCTGTCAACACAGACTGCGACCGGTCAGAGAGAAAGGAGGAGAACCACCTCAACACAGTGCCTCCCACCCCTAACTCTTCCAACCGGTGCAGCATGATACCATGGTCGATGGTATCAAAAGCCGCTGAGAGATCTAACAGGACCAGGACAGAGGAGCACCCCCTGTCCCGAGCCCTCCAGAGATTATCAACCAACGTGACCAATGCCGTTTCCGTGCTGTACCCGGGCCTGAAGCCCGACTGGAACGGATCCAGTTGGGACGCTGCTTTGATTGGACCATGTGATGGACATGTGGGTGTTGGGCTGGGACTTAAACTTTCCTTTGGGTTGGGAAAACCTGGAAACTCTCAGATTCTGTTTTTCCCAGATGTGCCAATATGACATCTCTAATAAAATGGAACTTTGAGGAACTTCAAGCTTCGGAGTTTTATTTCGTTGCGGGTGTTACTTGGAACCCTGGCAAGGCATGAGCATTCATGCATGCAAAATAAGTAACATATCTGGGCTGCAAAAAAATTAGGAATCGGTTTTCTGTAACTCTTTGCTACCATGTAATGGCCATCTGGATTTTTACACTTTCATAAGGTAACTCTAATACACAGCGAGTGTGGGTGTGGGTAGGTGATAAAGAGGGAAAGAAACCTAAACTTTAACATATCTTCTATTTAATGGGCAATTCCATACAGTACCTCATTAGAAGACGAAGGTTCTGATGATGAAGTAGCATTCACATTCAGGTACTATGATGAAGCTTTATCCTTTTGATCTGCTGATGGGTTTAATAAGCATTCCAGATGGCTTACTATGCCTGAAGCAAGAATGGATAATCACACAGTTTTGCTCTCCAAATACTAATAAAATAAGGACATAGGAGGAGCAGAAGGGGCTCTTACATGCCAATGCCATTCACTAGAGGAATCACTAAGGTACATTTATGTCTCAGTTCTTTCGAGGTAAAAGGAATGCAGTTTTAAATAAAACACAGGCTACAAATATGTCGAGTTATCATTATTATATATGACACCAAGCAGGAATCAAATGTGCTACGCTGAGTGTAAGGATGTCATTTGCCCAGTTAAAATGCATAGTTATTTCTCCTCAACAGAACATCCCAGTATTCTGACTGGCAGGAGGGCAAGGGAGGGCCCAGTTTTGCTAAAGACCCCACCATCATTTCTCAATAACCATGCAGCATACACATTCTATGATTTCCCAACCATCTTTCTTGGGCAAACCCACCGGCAAAGTTTCAGGACATTAAGTAAACCCAAATGAAATGTCACATAAATCTGGCCTCTCCAAGTGAAATGACTGGTTGGGGAAAGGATAATTTTATGGAAATATCACTGAAGCTGATGGAAAAAGGGGAAGTGGGAAGGGCAATCGTTCCCCACCCATCTGTCAAAGGCTTTGACAGCTATTGTACAGCAACTTCACAGGAAGTTGAACCCCTTATTATGATCTGTCAGATCTGCCTCATTAGGAAAAGGCAGGCAAATGCAGCAGTGCCCGGTGGAAAATCTGTGCATTCACCAATCTTGCCATCATTGCTGCCACCACATTTCACTTTAATGTGCTGATTTTAGCTCAGGTGAAATATCTGAAGTATGGAGACCATGGTGGCATGCAAGAAATTAGCCTTCTTTATAGTTACACCAGTTGTATGCAACAAGGTAGGCTTCCATAAGAGTAGTGATCAAAGAGAACCTTGAAAGGGAACTTTCGTTTCCATCTAAGCAGTAGAGTAGCAGAGAAGCAAGGAGGCAACAAAATTCTGAAGTGGTAAATTAAGCAATGTTAAGCATGGATTAGTGGTGAAATCCAATTTTTTTTACTACTGGTTCTGTGGGCGTGGCTTGATGGGTGTGGTGTGGCTTGATGGGCATGGCAGGGGAAAGATACTGCAAAATCTCCATTCCCACTCCACTCCAGGGGAAGGATACTGCAAAATCCCCATTCCCTCCCCACTCTGGGGCCAGCCAGAGGTGGTATTTGCTGGTTTTCCGGACTACTCAAAATTTCTCTTACCAGTTCTCCAGAACCTGTCAGAACCTGCTGGATTTCACCCCTGGATTGAATATATAGTTACATTAGTTACAGTAGGTTAATAGGTCTTCCTATTCCTAATATTTTGAATAATTGTCCACTCCAGATCTAGTGTTTTGTGGTGTATTTTTTTTTAATTATGACAAGGCAGAACAGAGATACTGAAATATCATTCAAATGTTTTTCCTAACTTGTCTAGAGATTCCATAGAGTTAGTTGAATATCATTTTAGTTGTGTCTAGGGATACAACTTTGGCAGCTAATGAGAGGGGCCTTGACCCTCTTGTATACATTGTTCAGTACTGCCTCCCTCCTATGCGGCTAGGCTATGGCACAGGTTCTGGTTTGTGTAATACTTTCCTAGTGCCACTACCCAGTCCCTTGAAGAAAGGAAATGCCTTGACAATACCAGTGTGTGGGAGAAAAGGTGATCTGAGAGCCTGAGTATCTTACTCATAAACTGACATCATCATAATCTTTATCATCAACCTTATCACCACCACCACGGGAAAAAAATTAACTATCTACTAACAGTCACTTATTAAAAGTAATAAAATAGAAAATAAAATTTCCTTTTAGTTTGTTAGCCTGGTTTTCTAGGCTCCAATTTGTCACTCTTCTTTCCTTTTTTGGGGTGAGGGTGGGTGCCTTCCAGTCACTATTAACTCCTGATAACAGCTTTCTGGGCAAAATTTTGGAAATGGTTCACCAATGCTGTTTTCCTACTGTTAAGAGAGAGTGCCTGACTCAAGGTTGCTCTGTTGGTTTTGTGCCTATGGCAGTTCTAGAACTCATGGTCCCCACCTTGAAGGGACCACTTCCAACTCTATGATTATGTGCCTCAATAAGATGGAATCTATAAAAAAAAAACATGATTTTGATGAGCTGGTTTTCAATAGAGGCCAATTGCTAAGCTACATTTGGATAGGAACAAGGTTGAATTTCTCAGGGAGGAAAAGTAAGGTGAGAATGAGACATGAAACTGGGTTTCACTGTTACTGTATCTCTAGTCTGAGAAATTCATTTTTATTTCTACCCAAATGTATCTTAGCAATTGGCCCAGGGGTGAAATGCTCCCAGTTCGGACCGGATCACTCGATCCGGTAGCAATGGAGGCGGGTGGTTTGGAGAACAGGTAGCAAAAGTCCCTGCCTTCCCCCCTCCCCATGCCCAGCTGAGCTGCACAATCATCAGAGGCTTTTTTTTTTTTTTTTACTTTTAAAAGCATTTTTTGTACAACCTCTTCGGCCGAAAAAATGCTTTTAAAAGTTAAAAAAAAAAAGCCTTTGATGATCGTGTGGCTCAGCTGGGATCGTCAAAGCTTTTAAAAGAAAAAAGCTTCTACCGATCAGGCAACTCAGCTGGGATCATCAGAGCCTTTTGAAAGCATTTTTTTTACAATCTCTTGGCCGAAAAGGTTGTAGAAAAAATGCTTTTAAAAGTAAAAAAATAATAATTGGCCACGCCCACCCAGTCACATTACCCCCAAGCCACGCCCACAGAACCAGTAGTAACAAATTTTAGATTTCACCACTGAATTGGCCTCTATTGAACACCAGCTCACCAAAACCATGATGTTCTTTCCAGATTTCATCTTATTATATAGGCACAGACTCACAGCTTTGGAAGTGATATTGGAGCGTGGGAATCCTCACACTATCTTAGACAATGGTTATCCAATTTTTTCTTGAAAACCTCCAGTGATGAAGCACTCATAGCTTCAGGCTTTTTTTCAATGCTTAATAGCTCTCACAGTTAGGAAATTCTTTCATATTTTAAATTTGGCTTTCCTTCTGTAAAGCTTGCAGCCATGGATTCTTGATTTATCTTTGAGTGCTATGGAGAATAAAATCCACACCCTGGGACATCCTTTTACATATTGGAATATTGCAATCATGTCTCCCCTTAGTCTTCAGTTCTCTGAGTTAAACATACTGTAGGAAGTTAGCACCCACCCCTTTCCTAGAAGAATGAAATATTTTAGGAAATGTTAAAAAGCAGAATATATTTCCCTGGATGAGAAATGGAGAAACATGTTTTAAAGACAAAGCAGCTCCCACCTCCCAAACCCCCTCACCTTTTTCAATGGACCATCATCTGCAACACAATAGGACCCATCTAGCAACAGAAACTCACCACATGGCACCTGGGAAGATTACATCAGCCAGCAAGGCTAGCTAAGATCCCCACCCCCTAGAAGTCTGACAACCAATCAGGATACTCTTTCTATGCCCCAGGAAGTTCAAAGCTCAGAGAGGGCATAAAACCCAGGGACTCACAGCATCTCTGCCCTTTTTCTGTTCAGGAACTCAAACCATGTGATCCTGTCCACTATTAAACCATCTTTTCAAGCAGTCTCCATGTTTCCAGTGTCTTTTTCCCGACTTGGAGCTGAACCCAGAAGGATATTTCTTCCAACAATACCAAGTTTCTTTTTAACCATTCTTCATAGAATTTCCAAGCCCCTTACCATCCTCGTTGGGCCTCTTTGCATCTTTCCAGAGCAACTTAGAAAAAATATTCAGAATACCACACACCAAACCGCGTCCCCCCAGATAATTATGTTTTTCATAATCCTAAATTTACAGCATATACACAAAAGTCTTACTGTATCAAAGTACCTGCAACTGGTGAACTGCTTTTGACTCATTGAGGAAACAGTGGAAAGATCTTGTACCAAAAACAATGTTTTCATTTAGAAAATACAGTATGGCATACCATTTGTTTTTGAACCTCACGTTTAAAACAATCAATTAAAGTATATTTTCTTTTTTTCTCTCTCTCTAATGAACTGCATTTTTAATCCAAGAACCAAGTTGTTCTCTTCTTTCCTCTTTTTCTATTCCCAGTTCCTTATTTGATCTTTGGTGAACAGAATCCATTTTATTTATGTTTCTGAGTCAGGTGAAGAGCAAAGAAAAGAAAGAGGCCCTACCTGGATTCAGAACATTCCATTAAATGAATAGTTTGCATGTATCTGTGTTTGTGTGTGTGTGTGTGTGTTGTTTTTTGTTGCTTTTTTATTTAAAGTCGTGTTGTCAAAGTTACTGTGACAGCTCAAAACTGTTAGGTATGATGTGTCAAGAAAATGTACTGAGAGAGAAAGAACATGGAGTGACTGTCAAAAACCCCAGGAGAAATTCCAAGCTCTGTATCCCTGCGAATATGGTCTTAAAACTATTATGATTATTGTTCTAATTGTGCAGATACAGACCCCTACAGATCGCTAAGAGTTAATGGCATGCCGTATAATGAATTCAATAACGACAAGTTTAAAAAGGTCTAATTAGTGAATAACCGCTTTATTATGAAAAGAAACGGTAATGAATTTAATAGCTCAAAATCATTAACAATATTTAGTTTGCTGGTACTTGTACTGCATTCTCTTCATTAATATGAACATTTAATATGTTTTAAAATGGATTTGTAATACTTTCTGGGTCACAGGGTCACACTGACAGAACAAGTGTAATTATTTCACTAATTGTTATCTCTGGATGTTTGTGCTCTAAACTGCAGCCTATTTAGGTGGCAAGTTTGAAAAAAAATGCTACAAAAATGAAATAAATAAAGTAATTAAGGGAAGGGAAGTTAGAGGACAGAATTATGCTTGTAGAGTTGGGAGTAAGCAGAAGATATTTAGGACTGTTAATGGCTTTTTCTCCTAACTAACTGAAAGCCTGCCATAAACCCTCAGCTGACAAGTGTTCCCTATAGATGTGTGGGGACTGTGGCTTTGGGGAAGGCTGCTGTACAAAAAAATGTTTTGTTTCTTGCCTCAATGAGGTCTTACTGGCAGGGGAATTCTGGAAGTTGAAGTCCACACACCTTCAAGTTGCCAAAGCTGGGAAACATTAAAAAAAGGATCACAGGATTAAACCGATAGAACTATGAATTAGCTTCAGTTCTTGGTTCAGAAAACATGCCAAAACATAGAGTCTCAAAGTATTAGGCATTTCAGGGATTAAATGGTCTTGCCTTGTAATGCTTGCAGACTATTTTGTAACATTTTATTGGTCCTAATAAAGGTACCATCACGTAATGTTTGGGCTTTATTTCATCTAATGCATTGTTATGATTATGGCTATAATAAACAATTTCCAAACAAACTTCTTTAATTCTGTTTCTTTATTTTGGTGTGAGGTGGGAAGTATTGTCTTCTAATGATTCTTGACATAACTCTTGTACTGCTGAACTCCCGCAGGATAAAAATTTGCTGAATTTTTTTCCCCCAGTTTCTTGCAATACACAAAATGAATAGACAAACAATTTGCAGGGCTAGAAATGGATTGGATGTTTGCTATCAGACAAACCCTTTCCAATACAGAATAAAAATGTGTAAACATTTATAAATATCTTCTTTTACTGAAAGCTACCAAAACAAGATTCAAAAGACAGAGCTATTATTTTGATCAAAATTTTACACTAAATCTGCAATAAAATTGAGAAGTCTCACTTTTTCTAAGTGCACATATGTTACAACTTGTTTGAAATTGGAAAATTCTATTTCCAGAGAAGGGCCATATCAATGCAAGATTCAGCTAGTTCTCCCTCAGAATAATATTTTTAAAAAGTTAAAAGAAACTTTCCTATTTGCAAAAATCAAAATTTAAAAGAGATAAGTATCATTCTTCTGCCTCTTTTTGCCTGAAATCAGGAAGACTCTGATTTTCTAATATCTGTTATTTTATTGCATTTTATGATATGCTATATGCTATGACCACTATCTATAATAATAAATTTAATTGTTAGATAGTATGAGCAAACTTTAAAAATTTAAGAAGTGTGTAGGATTTCTTGGCTTCCAGTCATGGCTAATACACTAAAAGTCAACAGATTTCTGAATCTTGTTTTGGCTTCATCCCTAAATGGAGCTGGATTGCTTCTGAATAGGTCAGAGAGAAATCAGGCTATTTTCCTCATCATCAAACTGGTGATGAGTTAATTCAGTAAATACAGTTATTAATTTCCCCCTGTAGTTCTTTGCTGCCAGCTAGTGATGGTCTGGATTCTTGCAATCCAGATCTGATAGTCCTACCCTGTTTTCCCCAAAATAAGACCTCCCCAGATAATAAGCCCAATCGGGCTTTTGAGCGCATGCACTAAAAATAAGCCCTCCCTGAAAATACCTCTCCCCCCCCCTGAAAATAAGGCCTCCCTGAAAATATTAAAATGCATGCACAGCCAGTCCCTACCATTTCCTCTGGTTAGGGTTAAGGAGGCAGAGCTGGAAATCAGATAAGATGGCAAGAGGAGCCCCGTCTTACTCCATGTGCCCCAAAATAATAAGACCTCCCAGAAAACAAGGCCAAGTGCTTATTTCAGGGCTCAAAAAATATAAGACAGGGTCTTATTTTCAGGGAAACATGGTAGATAAACATTTTACATTAATCATTGGAGCAGCACTTAATCCCTGAGCTGTTATAGGCTTACTTCCAAGCAATTAATCAATGCATCTGTCACTCACAAAACCCATTAAAGAATTGAGATACTGATTCCCAACTCGGCTACCTGTTGGTTATACCTCTGCATTGGCCGTGATAGTTTATACAACTATGCTTTCTTGTTTAAGATTTCCCACCACAATTCATAAATATAATAAGCAATCCTACAACTATCACTCTGAGACATGGTTCCAAATTGTAAACTGGATGCATATTTATACTAAGTCAGTGAACATTGCTCCAGAATTCATCTCAAAAATTAAACAGGTCTTCTTTCTGTTTTTGGAAGACTTTGATCTGTGAAGGCCTCTTAATAGTCAGAGGGCAGAAGTGACAACAATACTATAAAAGAATGGAAGGAATCAGGACACATAACAAATTACATTCCAGAATCCTCTCCTATATCACAAAAAACTGAAAGTCTTGTTCAGGTCATAAGCTTTGAGAGGTTGGATAGTTGCCAAAGAGGAGAAAACAAATAATTGACAAAGAGAATAAAAGAGACCATGAATTTACAGGGGAAAAAATTATACAGGCTAATTTTTACAAATTATCTACATAGCATATGCAAATTTTTAGCCAGTCTTTGCCCTCTTTTAGAAATAAAGGCTATAATTTAAACAGAAAGATAATCCATATCATGAGAATGTAGAAGAACATTGCCAAAAACTCACTCAGTCTGGTGTTGATAGGCACTTTCAAACCTGCCTGCTTTCTCTTTTTCATGGGTCTTTAAAATTGGAGTTGACTGGATAGTCTTTCAGACAGAGAAATAAGAAAGGCCCATGGATTGCATAACATTGCTTCTCAATGGATGGACACCCAGCTCGGCTGCGAATATCAGCCTTTTACTCATGAAAGCTCTGGAATTTCTTAAAATAGAAGAAGCTCTTTTGACCCTAATACTGGGTTCGAATGTTTACTGAAGAATCTAAGTGAGAACATCATCCTTGCTCTAAACAATATGAAAACTGCTGGGTTTTTAGCTATATTGCAAAGGGAAGCAATATAGAAGCAAAAGTTACACAGAATAATCTCAGATGCCATTTCTTCTTTACCCTTTATAATTTCAGCACTAATACAAACCCACAGGGCATCAGAGGGTAGCAGCTTCTTGATGAAAACAGTGTAACTTGAAGTGAGTGACATCACAGAGTTAAATAAATTGGACAGGGCAGTGACTCAAGGCAACTTTGCTTTCCCTGCGACCACGTGGGAGACTCACAACATTTTGTTAAAACGACTGAGGTTCTCCTGTTTTCCAGGTCAATGGATGTTGGGAGCCTCACCAACATGACACTGTGGACCATGGAGGAGGGAGCAGAATCAATAGTAAATGCACTAAGGGGCACTTTATGGTAAAGACAAAGGAAAGAGTACAGTTTGCTCAAGAGCAGAATTCAGGATGCAATAGAGCAGGAAAATGAAGGTGGAGGTGGGGGGGGGGAAGGAATGACTCTCTGAGACAGTATCTTGAATGTATCTAATCTGCATCATGGACTTAAAATATTTTAATCATTCCAATATTTGGAATTTCATATGTGATTGTATTTAATGGTTGGCATGGAATCGAATTTCATTTGATAGCTAAAATCTCTGATTTTAGGGTCTCACTAGACATGACAAAGAAAGGTCAAAGATTTTTTTTTTTAATAGTTGTAGCCAGGGAAGTATGCAATCTATTTGAGAACACAAGATTAGGGAGGAGAAAATTACCCTTTTCCATTGTGCTGTTTTCCTAATACAGGAAAATGTTTCTGTGCAGATCAGCACACATTTATTTTTCCAATTCAAATGATTAAAATTCTTTATGACAATAATGTTACCTCGTGTTCAATCTTAAAACTGTAAAAAAAGACTATTTTACCATAAGCATCCCTTTTTCTATACAACTTTCTTAAAAACACACATCTGGGGGGGGGGAATTAATGGGCACTAGGAGACCCCCATTAGTTGCTTCTTGTCCAGGCCACAACGAAGTCCATTGTGTGGAACACAGCATTTTGCTCTCATTGAAATGCGTACCTGATTTCTGTTACCAGTCCATTGAAATCCAGAGTACCATGTGTGATACCTAATGCCTACCTAATCAGCCACTAGGATTCATAATAAAAACTCAGTCAAGTGGCAGACTAATTGAGACCGGGTATGAGCTGGGGTGCAGTGCACAAGCTGCTCTCAATATATTTAAATGTAAACTGTGTAGCCAGCAGCTGGTACAGATCCCCAGGAAGCTTTGTGTACTGCACCTTTCTGACATGTAAACACAAAGCTCTATAAAAGCAGATGAAAAGACTAAACATGGATGCATGGCATGCCAGAAATAAAGGCTCCCATACACTGTTGAAGAAAACTAGAGAGAATGTGGTGATATCAGACCTATCAGGTTAAGTTTGTTTTCTTCGTGGAAACCTCTCCTTTTAAAGTTAATTATATCCCAAAGCAGTAAACATTTCTTGGTAACATGTATAATACCAGGTTCTCATGCACTAAAGCCTTTAACAGAGTGAGATTTAAATTCTGCTAATATAGAAATAACTGGATCATATTTATCCTTGTCATAGGAATAGCTACTGCATATCCTCTTCTTCTCCACTCCTCACAATAAAAACATATTCTTCATCTCCAAGGATGAAAACCTTAATGATATGTTTTAGGGGCCCAGCAAAGCATCTTCAATCAGTAAAGTGACTCTGATGGAAATGTAAGCAGCAAAGATAGATCCAGATTAATATAAATGCCCTGTGCATGATTGTATATGTTTTAGAATTACGATGGGAGAAAATTTATTTCAGAATTGAATTTGACAGGCATCAAGAACACAGCAGATACAAATCAAATCTTCACTACTTACTAGACAAATAGATGTAAATCTTAGGGATGTGCAGGCTGTAAGCACTTGGCCTCATTGAGGCACTTTGCCACATAAAGATGTGTTCCACCATGTCAAGAAACAGTTGTGGCTGTGCATCCATCAGCTGATCCATCTTGCAAGCAGCAGCTTCTGCACTTGCAACAAAGGCTCTGTTGCTGAGCAAAGCACCCACACAACAGATTAGAAGCCACATGCTGATTTGCAAGACACTTCCAAGGAATGCTTTGTTTCAATCATCAAGAAAGCAAAGTGTCCCTTGCAAGAGCTGCACAGCCTTAATAGATATGAAGTTCAGAACAAAATGTGACTTTTTGCAAAGACATTGAGAAGGAGAAGGAGAAGAGAGAAGGCATCAGATCATTTAACACTTTATTTAACTTACTTTTAGCAAGTGATAACCTAACACTATAGTAGTTTGCACGTAAGATCCATAATGTTCTTTGCATCTTTGTTAGATCGCAAATAAATCATAATACAATCATAAGTTTATTTGTCAAGCATATATAAGATAACAGGTAAAAGTATAAACATAATTTGAATACATGAAAAGAGTAAGAGTAAAAAGGAATATTAGGACAGGGACAGTAGGCACACTGGTGCACTTATGCATGCCCCTTACAGACCTCTTAGGAATGGGGTGAGGTCAACAGTAGACAGTCTAAGGTTAAAGGTTTGGGGGTTTGGGGAAGAAATCACAGAGTCTGGTAGTGCATTCCAGGCATTAATCGCTCTGTTACTGAAGTCATATTTTCTGCAATCGAGTTTGGAACGGTTTGCCTTGAGTTTGTATCTATTATTTGCTCGTGTATTGTTGTGGTTGAAACTGAAGTAGTCATTGACAAGAAGGACATTGTGGCAGATAATTTTATGTACTATGCTTAGGTCAGACTGAAGTCAGTGTAGTTCTAAGTTGTCTAAGCCCAAAATTTGGAGTCTGGTGGCATAAGGTATTTATTGCGGTTAGAGGAATGGAGGACTCTTCTTGTAAAATATCTCTGGACTATCTTGATTATATTTATGTCCGATATGCTGTGCAGGTTCCAGACAAACGAGCTGTATTCAAGAATTGGTCTAGCAAATGTTTTGTATGCTCTAGTTAGTAGTACATTACCAGAGAAGAAATTAGGTTAACAACTCTTAATGCCTTTTTGGTCTGTATTTGGTTACTGAAATCTTTTCAATATCCCAAAAACTTTACTTAGAAATGCACTGAGAACATCTTCTTTTCCAAACAAACTATGTACCAGCAAATTATCTTGTACCAATGGACAACCCTTGCGTTGTTGGGAACAATGCAACAGACTAACACATTGGCTGTTGTGCTTTCTTGTATCTTATACATCATTTATCTTTCCTGCTTCCGTTTGGTATGTAACTTTGTACCTTGACACTGTTCTATACATTCTATTTTTATTCCTAATCTCACAATGCCAAGAAATTAGTCAGAAAATACACTCTCCTGGATTTAGGAGCAGGATCCCAATTGACAAGCACCCACCATCAGAAGCTCCACCAGCAAATGACTGCCTTAGCTTCACAGAACTATGTAAATTGAGATGCTTCTTATGCTATATAATAAGCTTCCATTATTATCCTTCCTTTCTTTCCCAGCACAGTATCTCTAGTATATGAATTATTATTTTGCATACCAATCTTTATAATGCTTGCATCTTCATTCCTGAGATGTGATGTAATGTCTACTTGTTTGTTATGCATTTAAAAAATTCTGTAATAAAAGATGAATCAGAGAATATGTAATAATTGTACTATAAGTTCCCATATGTCAGAGTCCATTGAACTGGGTGATCAACTTGTTTCTAAGGTAGCATAAAATGCTCAGATGTTTCTGAAGTTTCTAATAACTACTTAAAAACATTTGTGCCTAATTAAGTTCTTTCCTCAAAGAAATATCTCACATTGACTCCTCCCAATGTTCAGACTCATATCATTCTAGGATTGTCCATGAGGGCAATGGGAGGTTTTTTTTAGTACAAGGCAGCTGTAGGAAGTAAGATTGGTAAAAGTGTGAGTGGGGATTATGGAGGAAGAATGAACAGCCACCCTCATCCTTGTGTGGAAATGAGAGTCTTGCACAAACACAAGGGCATCTCTATTTTTATCAGTGAAATGTTGGAGGCTATTTTATCATTGTCTTCCTGTTTCAAAATTGTCCTTGAGCCTAGCTTGACCCCAGTGCATTAGATGATGCAGCAACTAACTGCCTGAGAGTTGGGTGTATGTGTGCGCTTATCTGTCCAAGAACTGCAAAGCTGAAATAAAACTGTTAAAACTGGGGTATGACATTCTGCCATAAAGCAGTGTTATTAAGAACTTTCAGCTCATTACTCAGAAGCCAACCCAGGTCAACTTTCTAGATATATGATTTAGAAAGCAATATCTCATCATCTTTACAAGAATCTGAAGTCCATTCTTATGTCTTTCATCACTTCTGGGAAATATTATGCACGGCAAGGCAATCTGTTATCTCTTCTTATTTTCCTGTGTGTAAATTTATCTCTCCATCTCAGCCTTTTTATCAGTCCAGTTGATACCAGAGAAATGCACATCTCATTTTAGACCTAACCTCATTTTTCTCTTCCTCAGTCACTTCCCCTTTTTTAATCAGTGTTGATACTGAGTGACTCAGTCAATAACATTGTCCCTTTGGTTCTTCAAACAGTCATCTACAGAATCTTCAAATTCTACAGCTGCTTCTCAAGAGTTCTACAAGGAAAACATCAGTAATGAAGAGTTAAGCTGCCTCAAAAGGCTACTTGTTCATCACTACTTATTAACTGCAAAGTGTAGCTTTTCTAAAGAGCATTTTCTGTTTGCACAGAACAACAGCTAGAGACAGTGTACCACATCAGTGACCAATATAAATAGTGAATAAACGGCCAGTTGGACTCCAGAGAACTCTATGTTCAGTAAAGTTCCCACCATAGGACAATTCCTTATCGGTGAGAATGTTAGTCACCATTGATTTAACTGTTCCATAACTCGAAGTGATAAAGAGTAGAATGTGGGCAGTCTGTAGGCATCCCTACAGCCCTTTATTTTTGCAACTCACAAAGTCTTCTACTAACGAAGTACCAACAAAATAATGAATACAATTGCCTGCCATTTTTTTCTGGGAAGTAAAACAAATTAAAATTTATTAAGTCTTTGGAGAGGCCTAATGGACTTAACACTGTAGGAATAAGGAAAAAAAATTACTAATACTTATAAAAGAAGAACGTATCCATTACACACATCCATTTGTGTAATGCAATGACCTTGTTGCTTTGCTCTTCCCAAGATTCCCGATTGCCTACAAATCTCTTTTCTATCATCTGACTCATCTTTTCCCCACCATTCACCCAAGTTAGCAGGAAACATTTCTTAGTTTTTGGTGGCAAGTTTGTGGGATCTGTGCTGCAACATTTGCAGAAATAGAAGCGTGAAGCCAACATTGTTATATATTCTGTGTCCAGCACTTTGATCATCACCAACTAAAATATGAGTTCCCAATCATATCCTCCTTTCCTGGCTAGATCTGCACTGCTGTTTTCTAAGTGATTTATATTCATGTTAGACTACCATCCTTGCTATCATGCAGGTCAGGTGGTAAGAAGGAAAATAAGTATCAATCATCCTTTTGTCCAAACATATTGAAAAGTCACAGCAAAGAATATGCTTTCCATTCTACTCAATATATAACTGGGTTTCTTTACAGTGTTGCTACTTACATCTGTAAATTACTTTGATTTTCTTTATCTATCTATCTATCTATCTATCTATCTATCTATCTATCTATCTATCTATCTATCTATCTATCTACCTACCTACCTACCTACCTATCTACCTACCTACCTACCTATCTTGATACCAAAGACAAACAATCCATCTGTTAACCTTTATTTTGGGCAACCAGGAACTCAAGGGAAATGGAATGAATATCATGATCATACAAGTAGCTAAAGCTGTGTTTGTGTGGCTGTTTTTTTTTTTTAATCATGGTATGGTAATGACTTTTGTTGGTCTGCTTTTTATTTTAATCAAACATCACAGGATGCTAAAAACATTTGATCTGAAAAATAAAATGGGGGGGGATAGAAACTAATAGTGGTGGATTGATTTATCTAAGATTACGATTCAATAATCTTGCACATTTTTTTTTCTATGCTGGCTGCTACTCTCTAACAGAAATATACTTCCTCTTTGACAGTTAAAATGCAGAACCAATAAATTAATTTACTTAGACCTTGTTCCTCTTTAATGGTAATATGCTAAATCATCTGCCTGAGGGGGCTGCCTCTCTCTACGAGTGCAGGGAGTGGGTGGGTTTTGTGTGGTACATCTGGGGATAAAAGCAAAGCAGTCAAGTAAGAGCCCTTCTCTCTGCTAGAGGAATCATCCCCCCACCCAAAAAACCCCCCATCAATTTAAGAACATTTTCTCCTAGGATCCCCTCCCAATATCCAAGAGGATAGCACTAAAACCCATTTGATGTTCATATCAGTTTGTTTCTTTCAAGATGCTCCCCCAAAATAAAAAAAAGAATAGTAATGTTTGATAGCTTTACCTTGCATTGCCCAGATACATTAAGATAACAGTGAACCACATTCTTATGGCTGTCGTAGCATTTAGCTCTGTAACGTTTGTTGTGCGAGTAATTGACCAAGATATGCAAGGTGCAAAAGAGAGAGAGAGAAGGAGGGAGGACAGTTACCAGTGTGTGTGTCTGACTCTCAGCAGTTGGCTCTAACAACCTGGTGCAATTACTAGGGATACCCAGGCTACTTTGTACCATTGCTACAGAGAATTGCTGGACCTGCACTGGTGACCCTTGCCAATCTCAGCTACTGCCAGTGGGACTGCTGAGATCTGCCATCCACCTATACAGCTTCCTTTCCTCCCCACCAACTAGCCTTCCTCTTTCCCTTTTTCTCAGGCTGTCATCAATCTTCCTAAAATGACAGCAGACAGATGTTAGCCTTTGCAAAGATCAAATGAAATCTATGGCTTTAGGGCTGTTCACCACAGAGCAGCATGCCTTGCACCAGAAGCTGGGCACCAACAATCACCTCCTCTGCATCAGCCAGCCTGGAATCAATTTGGCAGCCATCACCATCTTCTCTCCACGGGCAACAGGGAACCCTGAAAATAGAATCTGACAAACTTTTCATGCTTTTTGGCGCTCCAAAAGAGCAACTTCTGGATGAGGTGGGAGTTTTGCTTTAAAACAAAAACAAAAACCAGCTCAACTGAAACTCTGAAGAAAATGCCTTCTGGTTCCCTCCTCTTTTTTTAAAAAAATTAAACATCATTCTTTGCATTGGATACCACAGACCTCTGGAAAAATATAAAGGTTAATTTGAGTTTATACTTTCTGGACCTTATATGTTCAGATTCCTGAATGGGGCTAGAAAAATGGAAGGGGGAAACAGAATTGACTCTGCACATAAATATGCTGCATGAGTCTTTGTCTCGTGCATTTTTTTCCACATAGATATCTGGGCATATTTATCCCCAGTAGAAATGTTTAACTAATCTGGTAAATGTCAAACCATATGGTACATGTTGTAAGGATTTTGTCAGCCCTTTTCTCTCTTCCCTGTCCCCTTTAACTGTTTCTGAATTTCTCTTTAGATACTCTGTTTTTTCAGACCAAGTAAATCCCATTTGGAAGTGGATGGTACATCTGGTTTAACCAGTCCTGATTTTCTCCTGGACATATATGGACTCAGACATATATGTTCCAGAGAGCATGTGCTGCTATGGAAAAAGCTCCCTTCCTGGGTCCTGTGAGATGACAATATGTAGTAGATGGGGCCTGGATTAAGCCCCTGTTTCCAACCTAATGTGACCAAGAGAAACGATGAGCGTAAGGTGTCCCTCAGTAACCCAGGTCTTGCTCCATGTAGTGTTTTATAGGTAAAACTAGGACCTTGAATTGCACCCAAAAGTAAACATAGAAGCTACTGCAGCTCAGAAAGCAAAGGTATATCATGGAAAAGATAGACATGTCCAAAAATACCATGACCATGCTACTCTATTCTGAACCAAATGGACCTTCTGAATGTTCTTCAAGGATAGCCTCATTTTACATTATTTTACAATAGTATTTTTCAAACTTGGCATATTTAAATAACAGAAACAGAATAACAGTGTTGGAAGGAACCTTGGAGGTTTTCTAGTCCAACTCCCTGCTCAGGCAGGAAACCCTACACTATTTCAGACAAATGGTTGTCCAATTTCTTCTTTAAAACTTCCAGTGTTAGAGCACCCACAACTTCTGGAAGCAAATCATTCTACTGATTAATTGATCTGTCAGGAATTTTTTCCATTTAATATCTAATTTCTCCATTTAATATTCTCTATTTAATGTTGGCTGGGGAATTCTGGGAATTGAATCCATGTATCTTAAAGTTATGAAGTTTGGCAAACACATCTGTAGAACCACCTAGGTGCAAAACAGGGTCCAATTCTTGTCTACTTCACTCCTGATCACACGCCTGGGCCATTATACTCCCAGGATAAATGGCAAGTTTAGTAGCCAACATAGCCTGGATTAAACAGAACTACATTGCCCTAGTCTTATTAGTATAGCAACAAACCAGCATGGTAAGAGCTGGTTGCAAAACTCTGACATGTTATCATTTCAGTTTCATTGTTTGCTTTCTCTTTTAAAGAGAAGCAGAAGGGGAGGCATCTTTGTTTTACAGTCAGCTCTTCTTGCAGCAACTGCTCCTTTTTGTTGTACTGAGGCACTAACAATTTATTTTCTCCTTCTTTTGTATATACAGAGGGGAATGGGATATTTATTACTCAGGGAAATATGGCAGCAGTAATTTAAAGCCTTTTCCCCTTCTTCTATTAGTCAGTTGGAGGGACCATTGATGGACTTACGTTCCCTGCACATTCCCAAGATTTTGAGGTGAGCAGAAAATAAGACAGTTATAGGTTGGCATCAGTAGTGTAAGGAGCGAAATGAAGGAAGACGTTCCCTTAATCACTATTTTGACATAAATGTGTAAGGAACATCCAGTACAGTTTACAAGCCAAAAGGGAGCTATACTGAACAGAAGCTTTCAAGGTGCTCTGAGAGTTCTCACATGGGTCCTGCCAATAGAACAAACAGAAGCAAATTCTGCATAATCCTTTCACCAGTTTAGGACTCTTCTGTGTAATTGGGCAAAGAAATGGTTAAGAATGACCCTGAGGAAAAAAGTAACATAGTATTAAGCTAAACAATTCTATGTGTATGCTACACATGAATTTTCTTCAGTATCCCCCATTTTATGTAAACATCTATCTATCTATCTATCTATCTATCTATCTATCTATCTATCTATCTATCTATCTATCTATCTATCTATCTATCTATCAGTGGTGGGTTTCAAAAATTTTTACTACCAGTTCTGTGGGTGTGGCTTGGTGGCCGTGGCATGGCTTGGTGGGTGTGGCTTGGTGGCCGTGGCAGGGGAAGGATACTGCAAAATCTCCATTTCCTCCCAATCAGCTGGGACTTGAGGGGCAGAGAATGGATGGGGGTGGGGCCAGTCAGAATTTTTACTACCGGTTCTCTGAACTACTCAAAATTTCCGCTACCAGTTCTACCGGTGTTCTTTTGATATGTCGTGTTATGTTGTTCTTGCTGCAACAAAACTGACACAAGATGTGTAAGTCAGATCTGTAGAAGTAAGGCAGAGAATGGTGAGTGTATCTTGCACTTAAGGCCACCAAGCTGAATTCATAACAAGGATGAGATTGAAGCTGATCTAAATGCAATCTCTCAACCATAAGACTACACTAATATTTCAATCCATTCTGATAAAAGTAACCTTTTCTAATGCCCTCCAATTGTGTTGAATATCAAATTCTAGAATTCCAAAAGTCATTCTGATTGGGAATAATGGTATTCAGGGTCCAACACCTTGAGGAATCAAGTTGGGAAAGATTCGCTAAAAGGTTTAAAGCAATGACTCCTGACAGTTAGCAAGAGGTTCCAGCTAAACTGAATGCCAAGTCTGTGCAGGAGATGTGAAGGCTGTTAGTTCAGGGTCACCATGCTAGCTGTGAGAATTTGAAAGCAAATTGTGGCCTGACAATTGTAGATGAAAAGCCAAGTCAGTAATGGAATACATTTTTATAAATATTAACATCCTCTCCTGAATTGCACTGAAAGGATATTAGAGTATGCCCTGAACACTGCTAGTCCACCGGGCGGCCATTCATAGCATTATGCCTCCTCCACTGCCCTGGGACATTCTGATTGATAATGAAATCATGTGACCTTCTTCAAACAGTGACCTTTCCTGTGGGCAGGGCTATTCTTCTCGGATGGGACACTTGAAAGAGATGGCGATGCCTAACTCAGTTAAAAGCTTCTCCAGGTTGCATGAAGGGAGGTTAAAATTACTGGTGAGCATTTCGCTGTTGCTTATGTCATCATCTATATATGTTGTTCTTCTATAAAATAGATATCTTCTTATCTCTGCTTTATCCACAATAAAAAAAAATCTTCAAATAAAAAAAGAATATGCTCTGTATTTGTGTATATATTTCACTATTTGAAATTTCCCTCCATGACATAGAGGGCAATTTACAATAAACCATTAGGTCAGGGTTTAGGCAGATGCTTATTCATGGTTTAGTAACAAGACCTGTCTGTTTTGCCTGTTGAAATCTCTATATTTAGACATTTGTAAATAGCAAGTCAAATATTTGGCTGCCTTCCACTTCAGAGAGAAAACACAGGATGGCAATTGAGGCCTCTGAAACAGTAAATATTTCCTACAAAGCGGGGACATGGTGAGTACAGTATATGCTCATGCGCAGCACATATATATAAATATATATGGTTGGATCAGACCAAGTGTATCTTATTCACCTTGCTGAACAGTCTTCTTTCACATCTATCATTGTCTACTGGGACAGTATAGGACAGTGATGGCTAACCTTTTTGCCATCGCGTGCCAAAAGCGGAGGGAGCACGGGGAGGTCGTGCGTGTGCATGTGCCCACACCTATAATTCAATGTGACCCACCCCCCACATGTGCACGCAACCCCCCTGCGCTCCCCCTGCTTTTGGCACACAATTGCACAGTGGGCCCGATAGGCCTGTTTCTCACCCTCTCTAGGCTCCAGAGGCTTTCTTGGAGCCTGGGGAGGGAGAAAACTGCCTTCCCAAACTCCTGGAGGCCCTCTGGAGGCCAGAAGTGGATCGTTTCCGAAAAATGGGCCTTCGGGGCCCACCAGAAGTCAGGTCCACTCCTAGGATGGTGGAGCTGTTTTCACCCTTCCCAGGCTCCTAGAAAGCCTCTGGAGCCTGGGGAGAGTGAAAAATGGGCCTTCCCCACCCACCCCTCCGGAGGCCCTCCAGAGGCCATAAACAGCCTGTTTCCCAACTTCCAGTGGGCCCAGAAGGCCTGAAAATCAGATGGCCGGCATGCGCATGCGCGCTGGAGCTGAGTTAGGGCAATGCTTGTGTGCCCACTGATATGGCTCCGTGTGCCACCTGTGGCATGCATGCCATAGGTTCGCCATCATGGGCAAACCAGGGAAGTTCTGCTGCATAATTTCCAACACATCTTGTGTGGGGAGAGGCATCAGTCTGAGAAAGGAGACTATAGATCTTCCCAGCCCTGAAAGTCATGGTTCTTCCCCTGATGCTTCACCACCACCACTTGAGAAAATATCTGAGAATTTCTGCTTCTTCTGAAGCAGTACACTGAAATTGTTCACCACATCTCAAAAGGCCATTTGTGCCCAGCTTTATTAAAAACAAAGGGCCTTGTTAGCAGGATGCAAAACAGTGCTTGTTGTCTGTTATAGTTTTGTTGAGATGCCAATGGCAGCCAAGGAGATCCAATTAAGCATGTCCCTCCAGGATTACTAAATTGTTGGGATAGGTTGGATGAGTTAGGAAAGCCCCTGATTTATCTATGGTGTATATATCAATTTCAACAGAGCATTTTCAACTAAATAAGCTGCATGAAAAGAGGAAATAGCCCTAGTCCAAATCTTCCCCACCCTGCTACTGTTGCTCTTTAAAGAAATAAATAAATCATGGTCAAGAGAGAATGCCTTAAGATGATCTCATGACTGTCTGTTTAAGATAGGTCTGATGTATTCACATCATAATGTAGTGGATTTTTTTGTCACATTATAAGAGTTTTAACATCTTTATGTCTGAGTACTGTTATGAATAGTATTACTTGAGCTCAGTTGAGACCGGCAGCCTCTTGATGGACAATACCATTTCAGACTTTGCTGATGTGGGACACACATGGTTGAAATTTCCATTTGGAAAGGGTGGGGGAATTGCCAAATATTTTTGTTTAAAATTGTCCAATTAAATACTAAAAATAATGGCTAATACTAGATTCATTGAAAAAAGAAGTCATCTATCTGTAGGGATTTACTGGTGGATTCTATGGGTGTTTCTCTGAGTGTGTATGTGTCGCCTGTGTCTCTGTGTCTCTCTGTGTGTGTGTGTGTGTCTGTGCGTGTGTCTGTGTGTCTGT
The DNA here is from genome assembly GCF_059756535.1 of Pantherophis guttatus. Taxonomy (NCBI): domain Eukaryota; kingdom Metazoa; phylum Chordata; class Lepidosauria; order Squamata; family Colubridae; genus Pantherophis; species Pantherophis guttatus. The sequence goes on from NC_142063.1 coordinate 315,350,366, forward strand.
TGTCTATGGCTGTTCTCTCTCACCCTCTCTGTCCCTATATACATACATGTCTATGGAGGTTCTCAGTCATCCAGGTCATATAAACATACACACACTCTAATTCACATAAATCCACATTTTTAAACACACACACACACACACACATGTAAGCTCATAGTTGTAAACTAATCTAGAGGAAAGTTGACAGCTTGTTTTCCTGTTGTGCTTCCCACCCCCACCCCCCTATGGAAAACAAGGTCAGGACCATAGACAAACTTTGTTACTGAAGCAAGTTTCAGTTGATGTGCGGGACTGAGAGAGACTGCTTTGGGGAAATATTTTAAGCCCTCCGCTGGGCCTCTTGACAGCACACACTCAGAGGCCATGGCTTTTCATGCAAGCAGAGAACTGCAACCGTCAATAATATCTGGACATAGTACATATGCCTACCGGGCCCTACACAAGTGTCTCCTCCCCAGCTGCCTGCTGTGCCTCAAAGGCTCTCTAGGGGTTAATACATGCCATTCCCAAAGTTCAGAGAAGGGACAATAAAGAAGGAACAGCGGGAATTTCTGCATGTTAATAGCCTGACTTCTCCTGACCAGCCCAAAATGAATGCTTGGTACGGTAAATTGTCCTTGTCAGCTTAGCTCAAATGATGGTATGCTTTATTTCTACACATGCCTTGACTCTGTCCATTGAATTTATGTCCAGAAAATAAACACTTCCAGACGGCAATAAAGCATTCGCTCCTATCACATTGGCAGAAGCCGAGTCCCAGTATTTGTGCCGGGTAACTTGTACAGCCTGCAATCTTGACAGCTGGTCTTCTGGTTGTTTCCTACACCTATTTCTCACAGTGGCGTAATGCAAACCCAGACACATCATGCCATGCTCCTCTCTAGAATGCAAAGGCATTGCAATGTTGATCTTTTTTTAAAAAAATGTAGGTTTCATTGGTTATCAGGTTTCCTCCCCCAAAATGGAATATCATGACTATAAAATGTGGGAAGATGCTAACAAGAGGACACCCTAAAGAAGTTACCAATTAGAAATGCATTTGAGTCCCACATAGTATCATTATTCTGAGACCACCTAATGGAGTTGACTAGGTGAGGAAGCTTATTTGACTATCGTGACCCAAACCATAACCTGAAGGAGTTTGTAAAACTTCTAAGGGGTATTTGATCTGATTAATCACCTCGTTAAAACAATGTTGGAATTGATTCAAAGGTCAAATCAAGTACCTTCAAACTGTAAGTATTGCTGTAGCTTCCCCTCAATATATGAACAAAGCTGGAAGGTGTGGATAATATAGAATGAGCAGTCAGGATACAAGTCTTATCATCTTCACAAACTTTGCTATTTGAGTGTTTGGGGAATTCTGCTCCATTGGTTATCTCTTTCTTTTTCTGTTTGAATTTCTTTAAGCAGGTTTGCTAGAATGAAAAGAAAGAAAATGACATTCAGATTTGTTTTGTGCTTTTTAAAAAAAATATGATTTTCCATTTTGTATCTGATTCTCTCTTTTTCCGCCAAATCATCTTTTTATCTTTAGCTTTATTAACTCTATTTGTCTGACCTGTAGTATTATGTCCATTAGGCTTTATGATCTTCAGCTCTTTTTACCTTATTTCTCATCCTCCTTCATTCCCCTTCTCTCTATTCCCTCAAAAAACAAATAAATCATGGGAGTTTTTTTCCCCTGCAATTTTTCTTTCACACTAAATGAGTATAGCAATAGCACTTAGACTTATATACCGCTTCATAGTGCTTTTATAGCCCTCTCTAAGTGGTTTACAGATTCAGCATATTACCCCCAACAGTCTGGGTCCTCATTTTACCGACCTCGGAAGGATGGAAGGCTGAGTCAACCTTGAGCATAGTGAGATTCGATCTGCCAAACTGCTGGCAGCGGGTGATCAGCAGAAGTAGCCTGCAATACTGCACTCTAACCACTGAGCCATTTCGGCGCTAGTATATTTGTTGTACTGTGGATCTAAAATATTGTTTACCCTTAGTTTATTCTATTCAATACAGAGACTATTTATATTTCAGGCCTGGGTTCAGCACGGAAACGGCATTGGTCGCGTTGGTTGATGATCTCTGGAGGGCTCGGGACAGGGGCTGCTCCTCTGTCCTGGTCCTGTTAGATCTCTCAGTGGCTTTTGATACCATCGACCATGGTATCATACTGCACCGGTTGGAAGAGTTGGGGCTGGGAGGCACCGTACTAAGGTGGTTCTCCTCCTTTCTCTCTGACCGGTCGCAGTCTGTGTTGACAGGGGGGCAGAGGTCGACCCCGAGGCCCCTCATATGTGGGGTGCCGCAGGGATCGGTCCTCTCGCCCCTTTTGTTCAACATTTATGTAAAGCCGCTGGGCGAGATCATCCGTGGTTTTGGGGTGAAGTACCATCAGTACGCGGATGACACCCAGCTGTACATCTCCACCCCGGACCACCCCAATGATGCCCTTGAAGTGATGTCCCAGTGCCTGGAGGCCGTACGGATCTGGATGGGGAGGAACAGGCTCAGGCTCAACCCATCCAAGACCGAGTGGCTGTGGTTTCCGACGTCCCAATATAGTCAGCTAGTGCCATCGCTGACTATTGGGGGCGAATCATTGGCCCCCACGGATAGGGCTCGCAACCTGGGTGTCCTCCTGGATTCACGGCTGTCGTTAGAAGAGCATGTGATGGCCGTGTCCGGGAGGATTTTTCATCAGGTTCGCCTGATCCGCCAGTTGCGTCCCTATCTAGATCGGGACTCCCTACACACAGTCACTCATGCCCTCGTTACTTCTCGTCTGGACTACTGCAACGCTCTCTACATGGGGCTCCCCTTGAGGTGCACTCGGAGGCTCCAACTGGCGCAGAGTGCGGCCGCGCGGGTGGTGATGGGAGCGACATGGAGTTCCCATGTAACGCCTCTCCTGCGCGAGCTGCACTGGCTCCCGGTGGTCTTCCGAGTGCGCTTCAAGGTTCTGGTTATCACCTTTAAAGCGCTCCATGGCTTAGGACCTGGTTATTTACGGGACTGCCTGCTACCACCAATAGGCTCCCACCGGCCAGTACGCTCCCATAGAGAGGGGCTCCTCCGGGTGCCGTTGGCCAAACAATGTTGGCTGTCGGCCCCTAGGGGGAGAGCCTTCTCTGTGGGGGCACCTACGATTTGGAACAAGCTCCCCCCGGAGATACGTAGGATCCCGGATCTGCGCACCTTCCGCCGCGCGCTTAAGACTTTTCTATTTTATCAAGCTGGCCTGGCCTAAATCTTCCCCCTTTTTAAATGTGGAAATTTTAAATTTTTAAATTTTAAATTCATCTTATTTATAGGGGTATGGGTAAGGCGTTTTAAATTGGGGGGCCATTTTGGATTTAATTCCGTTTTAAACGTATTTTAATTGTTTATATTGTATGTTTTTAAATTTTGGCAGTTCACCGGCCCGAGTCCTTTGGGAGAGGGGGCGGTATAAAAATCTAATAAATAAATAAATAAATAAATATAATATTTTCACATATATTTTTTTTCAAAAAAGGCTGTGAAACTAGCCCACATAGTATTAATTTCAGAAAGGGCTCACTTTGCCAATGGGACATACCATGAAATTTGCCAGTCTGGATCAGGGATTGTTCAGAAAATGATGGAATATTTGAAATTTAGTGGAAACTTATTTTTCAGGTCACATTAAAAATATTTTTGTTTTTTAGATGCAGTAGGACACTGTTTGCTTCATATAGTGCAGCTTATTTATAGGGTCTTGTTGGATAATTTGCAAAGTATTGTGCTCTCTTTTTTCTCATTGACACCTTATTCCTGAATCAAAAGAGGCAGGAAGAGTATTTCAAACATTTATTGCAGACAAATCATTGGAGCAATCTGACTGAAATTTTGCAGAATTAATACCCACTGAGGGATCTATCATCTCTTTTGATATCTAAAAAGGTTAAATCATAGCAGCTGGACCAAGGTTTATTGAAACTGAGTTGTAACTTTTTCAGTGAAAATGAAAATTTTGGGTAGGCAGAGAGTCATTGGAATGTACCGTTGGAAGAAATATCCATCTGGTTCAGTTCCAAGCTGGGAGAAAAACATTGGAAACATGGAGGCTGATTGGAAAGATGGATTAATGGTGAACAGAACCACCAAGCATGTGTAATTCTGGGCAGCTGGCCACGTGGAGTTGAGAGTGGGTTTTTTTTTATATCTTCTCTTGGGCTTTGAACTTGAGCTTCCTGTTCCTGTTCAAGAACATGTATTCTATTGGCTGTGGTAGGGGTCATATCCGGCTCTGTAGGTTGTCTGAGCCAAGCTTGGTTGTAGCTTGGTTTGCTGATGCAATGAATAAATTGTTGGACAATTCCTATTGTGGCTGAAGGCTAATTCTACCTTTGTCCAGACCTTGCTGCAGGGACTTTGTTTATGAATAGAGCTAGCTATCTCTTAAGTGCTGATATCTACCGAGGGCTATTTAAAAAGGTGGGGGCTGCTTTCCAAGAATATGTTTCTCCATTTCTCATCCAGGGAAATATTCTATTCTGCCTTTTTAATATTTCTCAAAATATTTCATTCTTCTAGGAGAAGGGTGGGGGCTAACTTTCTACAGTACCAACTCTTGACATACAGACTGCAGGGGGTTTCTCCCCAAAATGAAAAGCAACATGTAAATGAAGATTCAATCATCCAGGCCAAAAGTATATCAAAAGTCTCTTTTGATGTGTTATCATCCCTATATTTTTCCCATTCTGCCCCCCTCCCCAATGAAACAGCTGCAACAATGTGATGCATTTCTATTATATTTTATGCCCAGATCTTTTACCAAAGCACAACTCAAATCTTGAATCAATTTGAATCAAAATTTGCTGCCTTTTACATTGTATCATAAATGTGAATAGAATATTTACAGTATATACATATTCAACTGGTACTTTCCTTTTAGAGTAAGCACTGTTTTGCAAAACTGTAGTACAGAGTAGTAAATGAGAGAAATTAAAGGCATGAAATAAGAAAAAGGAACGCAGTTAAAGTTAGGACACACCAATGCAAGTGACTATGCCTATATTTCTCCCTATTCTCTCCTCTCTACTATTTCCTTCCTTGATTTTGAGGGTTTCTTCATTTTTTTATTTTTTACTTTGAAAACATAATGCAGCTGTTGGAGAAATGTTTCATTTAGGGAAAATGAATGCCAAGTGCACATTTTAGGAGGAAATACATATAGAATTCAAGTGTTTCATGCTTAAAAATAATCATAGGAAATGTGATGCAATAGACTTAGGGTGTATTGGCAACTTTAGAATTTTGAGACAAGGTGGATGTTTAATTTATTCAAAATAAATGTTTTGTCCTTTCACAAAATAATTGTTGCAAGTTAGAAAACACTGACTTACTGAAATGTTAGCAACCAGCTGTGATAGTAGCCCTTCCCATTTAATCCTGATTACCTGTGTCTTGCCGGGAGGGGTAAGCAACCACATTAAAAATAAAACAATTCAGATGCACTCTTGAAAATATACCCATGCTGAAGACAACCATTTTGAAGCATGATAGATTCTAAAATGATAAAATTAATTTTTGAAAATATAAAAGTTGAGCGGAAGGGGGTGCCGACAAAGTGTCTGCAGGCACATAGTACCTTCAGGAGCTATGTTGAGACCCCAGATATATTTATGATAAAACACATGACAACAGGCATGGAGCAAAAACAAACCAATGGCACACACCCAACTGCTAGTGAATGCTATCTTTTAAATAAACAAATTTTGAAAGAGAAGACTTTTATATTAGGTGTAAAAAGCAAAGCAACACTACCATGACTTGAAATTTACTTAACAAAAATGGAATTAGATCTTTGGGGAGCTCAAAGCTGGCCATTGTTATGGTCTGCAGAGCTGACAGCGGAGTCGGACAGCGATGAGGCTGAGGAAGAACATGGGCCAGTCCTGGAGGCTGGGGAAGGCCCGGATGAGGGCTCTGCATCGAAGGCAGAGATGGGGCCAGGGCCATCAGGGAGTGAGGTGCGGATTCCGGATCCTCCAGAGGCTGACAGTAGAGAGGCAGAGGAACAGGAGGAGCCTGTTCCTAGTGCACGTATGAGAAGAGCTGCCAGAAGGCAAGAGCAGCTAAATCAAAGAGGACGACTCGGGAGTAGGGCCAAGAGATGATTGGCCCCTACCATAAGACTTAAAAGACCAGCAATGGCTCTTGGGCTCTTTGTCGGAAAACAACATTGATAGACTTGTTCTTGTCTTGCTGTTCTTATCTCCTGTCGGCATCTTCTGCTTCTGAACTTTTGCCAAGAGAAGCCTTTGGCAGTTTGCCTAATTATACCAAGGTTGGTGATTAGACTGAAGAATTTGTGTTATGAAGAATTTGTTTTGATTTAGTTTCAACTACGCTGAGAATGAGTTAATTCTCAGCTGTTCTAATGAAGTCTGTTTGTTTTGGAACTGTTTGCATCTAATACTACCTACTTGGGCCTGGGTCACAACACTCATGATGAACAAAGTATCTGGTGACTATATGCAAAAATGATAGACTATCCTAGTTTTGCCCACCATCTGATTCTCTAGATCAGAGGTGTCAAACTCACGGTGTCACTGCAGCGTCACGTGATGTATCGCAACTTTTCCCTCCTTCACTAAACCAGATGTGGGTGTGGCCAGCGTTTGGCCCGCGGGCCACAAGTTTGGCAGCCCTGCTCTAGATGTTAAATAAAACAATAATACAGTTCCCATTATTTTCAGCTAGTGTGACCAATGATCAAGGTAATAATGTTGAGAAGGGAATTTAGGAAAAGAAAATCTGTTTTTGTTTTTCAAGAATTTTCACTCATGATTGCTATTCCACTTGTTACAATGCATTGGAATCAGGTTTGCACACATCATATAATCTCTGTATTAAACAACAGCCACTATTTTAAATGAATATGTTGCTGATTGTATTGTTTAACATAGAAACTCACATAAATAGTATAACATTTTTGTGCAAGACAATATGATCTGGGTTTTAGATGCCTCCTAAAAATTGTTGATTTAAGATGAGTAGCTTGGGAAGAAATATGTCCAAAGCAGCAGACAGAATCAAAATATATTCAATTCAAGATTCTGCTGTTTGCTTTGGATTTGATATTGTTGAGGAAACCTCTGATGCTGAGATGATTTACCAGCTATTTAGGCTGAGCACACACCCATCCAGGTGCTGCTGATAGCCCCACAGTGTTTGCTTGCTTCACTCTCTCTCCCCTTCAGATTCCCCAAATAACACAATTATCTCTGATTGTTATCCCAAATTTCTCTATTTGTAGCATACTGATGATCCCAGAGAAGGGAAAGAATTCTCTTTTAGTCTGATGTTCACCATTTCCTGATTATTTGGAAACTCTTTTATTCCCTAAAGATGACCCTGTAAATGGCTGCTTACAGACCTGCTAGGATCTTATACCATAATTAGATTCTGATGTACATAACTGGATTTTCTTGGAGACAAATATAAAGAAAAGATTTAAAGCATTGCTTCAAATAGAATAACAGAATAATAGAGTTGGAAGGGATTTTGGAGGTCTTCTAGTGCAACCCCCTGCTGAAACAGTAGACCCTATACTATTTCAGACAAAAGCCTCCAGTGATGGAGCACCCATAACTTCTGGAGTCAAAGTGTTCCACTGGTTAACTGTTCTCACTGTCAGGAAACTTCTCCTTAGTTCTAAGTTGTTTCTCTCCTTATTAAGTTTCCATCTATTACTTCTTGTCCTACCCTCAGGTATTTTGGAGAAAAGGTTGCCCCCCTCTTCTGTGTGACAACCCATCAAATATTGGAAGACTGCTATCATGTCAGACCTAGTCCTTCTCTTTATTAGACTAGACATATAGTACTGTACCCAGTTTGTGCAACCGTTCATGTATGTTTTATCCTCCAGTTCTCTAATTGTCTTTGTTGCTCTTCTCTGCACTCTTTCTAGAGCCCCAACATATATATATATATATATTTGTATTGAGGTGACCAAATTGAATTCAAGTGTGATCTTATCAAAGCAGTATAAAGCAGTACTAACACTTCAGGTGATCCTGATACTATCCCTCTGTTGATACAGCCTAAGGCTGCATTGGGGTTTTTTTGGCAGCGGCAGCACACTTCTGGCTCAAACTTAATTGGCTTGGTCCACTTCAAGTGCCCCTTTACCTAAATTCTTTTTATATTCTGCAAGTTGAATTCAGTTTTGGAACAACTACAGAGCCCTGTTAGCCTGCACAGAAGTCATTTTCTTGTTTCTGGAAAAGCAGGTTCTGGAAGGGAAAAATCTACCTATCAAAAACTGTGAGGCTCCTCTTTGAAGGGGTTCTCCCCCACCTCCCATCCCAGAAGCTATATTTAAATTACAGAGATGGATCTCTTGATTTTTCTCAGATATTCATTATGGGTAATCAGAAAAGCCCTTACAGTTTTCTGAGCTACAGCAACAACAATGTAATATGGTAATTAAATGAGACAAACTTTATACATTTTTAAGGATCACTCCAAAATGGCTTTGAAGTTGTTAAAAGGTCTTGCAATGGGGATGAGGGTGTTTGGTGTCTAAAGACCTTCTTTCTTTCCTTCCCTTAATAACCCCAACCCCCAAATGTAAGCTAGATGATAGAATCATAAGATGGATTCATAGTTGTCTGAATGACCTCACTCAAAGTGTGCTCATCAATGGCTCCACCTCAAGCTGTAGAATAAAAACTTTCTCAGGAAGAATTCAAAATGAAATCAAGAGATCTGAAGAGACAAATTTCAGGAGGCATGATTATTGTCTTCTGTGGCTATCATAATGAAGACGTAGCAGAACTGATTAAAGTCATTCCAGAAGACAGGAATAAAAAAAAATGGGTTTAAATTACAAGGAAGTTGATTTTGGTTGGATGTCAGCAAAACAATTCTTCACAGAGTAGCTCTAGAAAGCAGCTGGTTAATCAAGAGGCTATGAAGGTGTTTAAAGAGATCTGTTTGGCTATCTGCCATGAATGCTGTAGTCGTGGATACTTCAACTGGGCAGGGAGTTAGATTAGATAAATTCCAAGGTCTTTTCCAAAGTTTACATTTTATGATTCTGCATGTTCAAATAAATAGATCATATAATGGCTTAGTATTTATGCTATATCCTATGACAATTGCTTGGTTCCTCAAAAATTAGTACCCAAATCTATGTTGGCCAAATCCAGTATCTTGAATAATTCAGACAATCAATGCATGTAGTACTTGAAGGTATCATGATGTTTATTCCTGGGTAATTATTTTCACCCAATATGCACACTGTATGGTTAAACATGCATTGCCTTCATCTACGTATTTCTTCATGTATCCTCTGTTGCCCTTCATGTATTCTTTTTCCTTCATTATTCTTTTCTTCTGCCTACTATATTCAAGGGTATCAACACATGGACCAGAGGACAAGCAAACTGGGAACCATGACTACTTTAGCAGAATTAAAGAAAAGTTATAAAACTGAAGATTGAAAATACTAAGTAGTCGCAATGTGCAGAAGAATTCTGGCTTCATTTATTAAGCTTATTTAACAGAACTAAACTACAGAATAGAATAGAATAGAATAGAATAGAATAGAATAGAATAGAATAGAATAGAATAGAATAGAATAGAATAGAATAGAATAATAACAGAGTTGGAAGGGACCTTGGAGGTCCTCTAGTCCAACCCCCTGCTTAGGCAGGAAACCCTATACCACTTCAGACAAATGGTTATCCAATCTCTTCTTAAAAACTTGCAGTGTTGGAGCATTTAGAACTTCTGGAGGCAAGTAGTTCCACTGATTCATTGTTCCAACTGTCAGGAAATTTCTCCTTAGTTCTAGGTTGTGTCTCTCCTTGATTAGTTTCCATCTCTTGCTTCTTGTTCTACCCTCAGGTGCTTTGGAGAATATCTTGACTCCTTCTTCTTTGTGGCAACCCCTGAGATATTGGAACATTGCTATCATGTCACCCCTAGTCCTTCTTTTTATCAAACTAGACATACCCAATTCTAGCAACCGTTCTTTATATATTTTAGCTCCCAGTCCCCTAATCATCTTTGTTGCAAATACAAGGTTTGTAGATCATTTTTTAACAATGCGTCCTTCTCATGTTCAATTCTTTAGAAGCAAATGCTGGAACATATATATGGCACAGAGTCAGGTAACTTGAGTGACTGCTTGTCTTCCATAGTCTCTGCCTGACCAATTTGATCTGGCAGGGTTGGAATGGTCTGGGTTTCATCGATTCAAGAATATGGTATACTTCATTGATTAATCAGTTGACCATATTGAAGTTGGGCAATGTATAATCACTGAGGCAACTTGCAGAAATGGCTGACTTAACTTACTTGATTAGAGAAAAGACAATATCTACATTTATGGCTAACTAAAATCCCATATGGCAGTAGTTCTCAACCTTCCTAATGCCGTGACCCTTTAATACAGTTCCTCATGTTGTGGTGACCCCCAACCAGGGGTGGGTTCTAAATTTTTTTACTACTGGTTCTGTGGGCGTGGCTTATTTTGTGGGTGTGGTTTGGAGGTCATGTGACTGGGTGGGTGTGGCTAGCTGGTCATGTGACCGAGTGGCCATGGCTATGTGTATAGGGACTACTCAGAGGGGTGAAAAAAGTCATTTCTGACAGGTCCTTGCATTTTTGACTGGTCCTCACACTTATGACCATCCTCACATTTATGGCCATGCAACATTCTTACAACCATGTCACTCATTTCACAACTGCTTCTTTTCACCATGGTGACAAGATAAGGCAAAAAACGTAAAATGTGAGGACAGTCGTAAATTCGAGATCTGGTCAAAAGTGCGAGGACCAGTCAAAAATAACTTTTTCAGCCCTCTGAGTAGTCCATATGCATAAAAGGATACAGCAATAGAGAGGGATGAAGGAAGGGAAGGGAAATTAGAGTAGGAGTGAGGGTAAGAGAGGGAGGAAGGAAGGAAGAGGAAGTAGGGAGGAGAAGAAGAAGGGGAGGAAGAGAAAGTAAGAAGGAAAGAAAAGAGAGAGGTGGTAGGTTTGAGGAGAAAGATTGCTGTACAATAAAAAAGATGAAAGGGAAGAAAGCCAACCCCAAACAAATATAAAGATATTAAGATAAAGAATGAATTGTTAAACTTTAAAGAATAAAAGAGAACAAATATGAATAAATAACAATAATTAGAAACACACGTACAAACATACAATGTATTTTCTTTGAACAGAGTATTTGGCCGGTTCACCAATTTAAACAGTGTTTAGTCATTTCAATTAAATTTACAATTTCTATATTTCCTTTTTGCCATATTTATTCCTCATCTATTTTTGTAAAAAACCAATATTACCCTTCATCCTCATCTCTAATCTTAATCAAATTCAATTTTTCCCTTCTATTCTATATTATACCCCTTCCCATTGTCATCTATTTTTATATCCATCCTCACATTGGTTAATTATGTAATATTACAGTTGTTTAATATAAATTCAACATTTTAATATAAATCAATTAGTTATATAACTACCTTTTTTGTATATTAATCAATATGAATATTCCAATTATTTCCATGCAATCCAATTTCTTACAAATCAATTAATTATATTTACCAATAATAATAAACCAAATAATTTCCCCCATATATTCTTCCAAACCACACCTTAACCATTTCTGCTTTCAACACAATATACAATTAATAGTATCTCAATTATTACAATTCCCTAGTTAAATAGAGCTTTTTTTCTTTTGTGTTTTAAAATCTTGAACTCTCCTCTTTTTCCTAAATTTCCCATTGTTTGCACCTACCTTTTTTGGTGAGGAAAAAGAAAATAAATCTGCCTGCCTAATTTTCCAACGTTGCAGCAACAGCAAAGCCAACAACCTGCTTTACTTTCAGTTTCGTTTTTCAGCATAGCTAGGGGAAAAAAAATCTGCTCCAGCAAGCAGCAGAGCCCTGAGCAAAACAGCTGAGAGCAAATCAGCTGAGAGTCGGGAGCCGATCTAATCAAGGGCTAATTAGCCTATGCTGAAGCTCCGTGGGCCAATAAAATTACAAAAAAACACCGAACCATTTGTTAAATTGCTGGCTCGCCTGCCCCTCGCCCACCACTATTTATTGGCAATAAATAGTGGTGCGGAGGGGCGGGGCAAGGGGCGGGGCGAGCCAGCAATTTAACAAACGGTTCAGCCGAACCTCCTAGAACCAGAAGAATCCCACCACTGGCTATAGGGCGGCCCTTTGAGGCCTTGTGGCAAGAATTTAAACAGTTTTTTTTTCCTCTAGCCATCAGCTGGGACTCAGGAGGCAGCAATAGATTGGGAGTGGGCGGGGTAAGCAACGGCCGGCGATCCAACAGAGCAGAGAGTGAGGGTGAGTGAAGGCATGGGGAGGGGGTGAGAGAGGTCTTTGGCGACCCCTGTGAAATGGCCGTTCGACCCCCAAAGGGGTCACGACCCCCAGGTTGAGAACCGCTGCCATATGGACTTTTTGCCTGAAACGGGAGAAAGTGCACTTATGGTCTATGGTTTCAGCTGTCAAAAAGTAGGAAATCACTTTGTGATCATAATTGTAAAGGAAATTGGAAACTTCTTTTTATCATTTCTACTCCTCCCCCCACTCTCTCTCCTCCTTGTTCTGTTTTGGTTTCTGTTAGTTTTTAAATTTTGTTTAAACATTTTAATTATGTATGTGTATGTGTGTGTGCATGGCCCTTTACAAAGAGGATATATTTATTTATTTATTTATTTATTTATTTATTTAGTTAGTTAGTTAGTTAGTTAGTTGAGTACATATTAGATAATATATAAGTATAAGCATTAATTGAATACATAAAATGAATACAATTAAAGGGAAGATTAGGACAGGGACGGTAGGCACACTGATGCTGTTATGCATGCCCAAAGTGCATGCAAGCTACAGTTAGCCGCAGGAGAGACATAAGGGAAATGGGAGAAAGTGAAAAGAGTTTTAAATAACAGGCTAACTATGAAAGGCAGTGGCTTTCCTTGGGCCTGTCCTTCTTCCTCAGCCCAACCAACCTCATAGGATTGTTATTGTGGGAGGGAGAAAAGAAAGAGGAAGGTGTGTGGGATATGTTCACTTCCTTGAGTTATTTGTAACAATAATAAAGGTGGGATATAAATAAATAAAAATAGTAAATATAATACCACGTACAAATTAAAAAAGTTATGCCAAAATCTTCCTAGTAAAATTGGGGATTGGAGGAAATAATAAACCTAGACTTGGCTAGATATATTTCTGGATGGGGACTCTCAAGAAATCCAGGAAGGATTAGAACATAGAATATAGAATAATAGATTTGGAAGGGACCTTGGAGGTCTTCTAGTCCAATCCTATGTCCAATCAGGAGAGCCTATACCATTCTAGACAAATAACTATCCACTCTCAACTTGTAAGACCACTAAAAATCATAAAATTTAAAATTACAATATATGCAAAGAAATGCTCATTCAAAAAAAAGTATATAAATATGAAGCTGTCTTTTGAACTTGAGGCACAGACCAAATAGTACTCCACCCATCCCAATTTGGCTCTTCTCCAGTGTGGAGAATCTGTGCTGTGGTTAACATTACAATAGATTTCACCCTTTTTTCCGATCTTCATATCTGATGGCCAAATAAAGGAGGTAAAGTGGCCCCAGCATCCTTAAAACGTTCCTCCTTTGCTATCACACAAAGGTTGGTCTTAGCAGCCTAAGAGGGCAATATATCTCTATTCAGCTGTCCATCCAGCTGCAATCCTACCCAGAGAAATAAAGAAATAAATCCTTGTGCTGGCCCTTTTCTTTACTTTCCCAGTATCTTCCCCCCTCTATTGTTGCTATAATCTTAGGCTGGTTTGGATGTCACAGCAGAACTCGGACTGTCATCTCCAGACGGCTATTCTTTTAGCCATGCCATGAATGACACTTTATTCCTGTGTTAATTGCCCTGCTAGAGGCTCAGCTATCAGCCAGACCCTGTCTCAGATTTACTGATTGAAGACGTGATCAGCGTGAGTGAGCGAGCAAGGAAGGGTCGGGACTCAGCAGGGCCAAGTTCAAGGGCGCCGACTGGTACCAACGCATAAACAAGAGAATGGTATGTAAGCAATAAAGACATAAAGGTTGTGATCAAGGCTAACCATACAATAAACAGCTGTGATAAGCCAGTTTGTTTATAGATAAAGGCTGCAATCCTGCATGCCAGCTATTCACTTCTAAGACCCCGTGCCTTTTCTGTTACACAGCTATCCATGCAGTCAAAAAATGTAGTTTGATTTTGCTTTAGTTTTTTGTTTTGTTTTGTTGCTGCTATTGCTGTTTTAACCAGGATATAGTTAGCACCTTAACATTTTGGGCAAAATAGCCTCATTAATGCTTGATTTTTATTTTATTCTTAAGAACTCAGCTTGGGAAATTTTAAATTATTCTGTAAAGTATATATATATATTTTAGAAAGGAACAAATAGATCAAAATGCTCTCTATCAAAAGAGAGAGAGAGAGAGAGAGAGAGAGAGAGAGAGAGAGAGAGAGAGAGAGAGAGAGAGAGAAACAGAAACAGAAACAGAAACAGAAACAGACAGACAGACATGTAAACAGAGAGTTGGTTATGTATCTCTTCATCAGTCATATTTCTACTGAGATATTTATTAACAAGGAAACCAGCTAATAAATGCTGGCAGATAAAATAAATTAAAAATTAATTTAGCATTTTTAAAAAATCACCCAACATCTTGCCCTAACCCTACCTAATGCATCTCATTTTCTGCTTATATGTGTATATGCCAGAGTAAGGCAATAACTGCAATAAGGTACAGTAATACCACTAAGATCTGTGGACAAACCAACCATCACATTCAGATTTGTGCTGCAAAGGAAGAATGGAAGGAGTAATAATCCCTCCTTCTTTCTCTCTTTCTTGTTTTAATTTTTATTTGTTCTTACACACACACACACACACACACACACACACACACACACACACACACACACACACACAAATGTAATCAGTGAGTTGGAAATGGTGGCATATGTAGAAATTGGACTTGGGAGCACAAAAAAGTGGACTCTTACTATCCAGAGAAGTAAATGCATTTAAGATTTCCATCAAGTCATGAAAGGGGCTTTGAAGGGGTTCCAGAAGTGGACTTTTCTCCTATCTTTGGAGGCGAATAAATTGAACCTTCACTATTATCTCCTAGAAGTCATTTGCCTTTTTCAGCCAAACTCTGTCCCTCTATATGCCTATTGAGAACAAATATAATGTACAGTATAAGCCAACTACTTTTGGATACAAATAGCATATCATAAAGCGCCTAATGAGAAATCTTTCCTGATACATTTTAATTTTAATTATAGAGATTAAAAATAAATAGAAGAGTTTTGAAAATATTATATTATGTCTACAATGGTGCAGTCCACTCAGCAGAAACCTAGCACTTTAGTTTCACCTCATTTAGCTACATATGTACATAAGATCTTAACTAGAAAAATATTTTCTTCAATTAGCTAAAGTACATAGAGAGAGAAAGAGACACTCACACAGAGAAACACTTCATTTCTTTTGGCTTATTATTTTTAGGATAAACTGAATACTACCCATTTCTAACATTGAAACAAGTCACATTGAGATAAAAGATATTCACTTCATTTCTGTAATCCATCCAAAGTTAAATTCTTATTGATTTCTAGGGTAAATTAAACACATCTTTAAATTATTCCAAAGGTGATATATTTATGTTTTAATAGTAATTTTATTAATAATTAGAATTGCAAAGATAAAAACTAACACAAACTTGTAGAAGATAAAAAATAGAAAGAAAAATAGAAATGAAAGAAAAAATAGGAATATAATAATTAAAAATAAAAGAAATTACTTCAACCACAAGTATAAACAATTTAGTAACTTATCACCTTCTCTTAAAATAAAATAAATGACCTCTCCTTCCCATATCCTATTTCTTATCTATGAAATATCCTTGAAGTCTCATTGTCTCAGTCCCAATTACCAAAAGTCTATTAAGCATTTCCAGAGATAACAATACATCTTTTTTAAACTTAATCAAATAAACCAACTTTATATTCCCTTTACCTTTAACAATCTTGATATTTAGTTCATTCAATTGTCTTAGAGCTTGATGTGTTTTCATTTTTAATTTGTCTCATAAAATTATTCAAAACTTTAACAAACCTCTTTTGTGGAAATGAAATAGGAAAATTGTAAGGTCACTCTCTTAGTCTGTGATTTGTAAATCCCTTTTAATTATTAAGCCATATGCTGGTTTCTTTTGTTGTATGTCCAGTGTAACTTTTTCCCCCTATGTCATTTCCATACTCTGTCATTTTCAAATCCACTTTAAATTATGTTAGGGAATACTTATTCCTCTTCCATAATAACTTTAAAACACTATCTATAGATGCAGACTCTCTTAAAATTAATTTCTGTGCGTTAGATGATAGATAGATCGATAGATAGATAGATAGGTAGATAGATGTTAGATAGATAGATAGATAGATAGATAGATAGATAGATAGATAGATAGATAGATAGATAGATACATACATACATAGATAGATAGATAGATAGATAGATAGATAGATAGATAGATAGAGTGAGTGAGTGAGTGAGTGAGTGAGTGAGTGAGTGAGAGTGAGTTAGGGTTAACCTATTCTTTAGTTTTAATTCATTATTAAGGATATCAGTTAGTCCCAAAGCATCTCTTCCACAAAGAATATGGAAAAGCTTTTGAACAGCCACTTTTCAGTACCCTGTTTCCCCTAAAATAAGACATCCCCTGATAATAAACCCAATCGGGCTTTTGCGCACATGTGCTAAAATAAACCCACCTGAAAATAAGCCCTCCCCAAAAATAAGCCCACTCCAAAAATATTTAAATGCATGCACAGCTGGTCCCTGCCATTTCCTCTGGTTAGGTTTAAGGAGACAGAGCTGGAAATCAGGTAAGATGGCAAGAGGAGCCCCATCTTGCTCCATGCGCCCCAAAATAATAAGACATCCCCGAAAATAAGGCCAAGCACTTATTTTGGGGTTCAAAAAGTATAAGACAAGGTCTTATTTTTGGGGAAACATGGGTAACATGCATTTCATATATGCCTTTGACATAATGAGAGTGCCAAACAGAGAAAGGAGAGGGGAGTGGAAAAGATGTTTACAGGTATTCCTTATTTAGTGACTGCCTGGTAAAGCAACTGTTTTCAGTCATTACGATAATGAAAAAAAAAAAACTTTAAAACCAATCCTGGCATTTATGACTTTTGCAGTTCTGCAAAGCAAAGTAACGGTAAAGTAAGATCATAGCTGCAGTTTCATTTAGCAATGGTTTTACTTAATGACTGAGTTTCCAATCTCAATTGTAGTCTCCAATGAGGACTAGCTGTAATGGAGAAAATAAATTTAACCAACCAATTGGTAAGACAGACATCCAAGTATTGTTGCAATAAGCAGGCTTGTTCCTCCTCCATATAGGATATGTTGGCGTTATCCAGCCAGGGATTAACCAGGACATGAGTGGCCATGAGCAAGTTCTTTCAATCTGATAGTTTTCTTGTGAACAGGTGAGCTGCTTTAGTCCTGGATAACTGAGAAAGGTGCAGGTGGTTCTTTTCCAAACATTAACTGAAACTTTATTAGGATCAGAAAAGATTAGAGTTTCCTGAATTGCCTTTTCTCAATCCTCACCACACCCCATTCTACAAACTGACCTTTTATGGAACATTTTTCAGTTTCCATGTTATTGTTTTCATTGTCACAGCAATTTCTTGTACTTGCTGCATTTTGTCTAAACCTTTCTTAATGGATGGTACCCAGCACTGCAGACAGAATCACAATAGCAAGTGGCAGTATGGCTCCCACAATGGTGTCGACACTTTTGTTTCACTGTGTTTTCTTTCACTTTTATTATATTGTGTTGGGAAGTTTTTTGGGTAACATTTCTCCTAAGCATAGAAACTCAGACTCCAGTTCAGATTCTTGAAGGGAAGGGAGCTGGCTAGCATAGCCTTTACTCTGAATCAACTCCATTCCAGACCGGTTCCATCCTAAGAAATACATGGCAAAAGTTTCTTCAAACTCAGCAAAAAGTTTGTTTGTCAAGTATTCCAGGAAATATCTCTCTTAGTATTTAACTTTAAATTATTGTATAACTTTCATTTCCTTATCCATTTTACAATTTGGCTGTTTAAAGAAATGAAGCATTCCCTTCAGTTTGAAATCACGTGTCCTGTACAGTAAGGTTAATGATCATGAGGAATTTCATATTTACGAAGTTTGCCTATAATAACCATTTACCAAGGAGCCATAATAATCATTGCAGTCTATACATTGAAAGTCAACCTAGAAGGAATATATAGAAATGTCTGGAAAATGATGCTTTTTTTCTTCTCTTTTTGCTGCTGCCCTGCCAAGTGCTTTTGAGCAGCTAAGCAATTTGCATCTAATCGCAAAGTGTTTTTTAATCAGTCAGATCAATTTGTGAAGAATTGGTACATTAGGTGCAACCATATAGCCCAGATCCTTACCAGTGGAGGTTTAGAAGTAATTGCTCTCTGATCCAATGAGCAGTGTACTAGTAAAGAAGTTTGTATTCTATTAAGAGTTAATAAGTGACCAAGAGCTCATCTAATACACTGTCAGGGTTCATTATCTTTACAGGTTCTATGCTATTTTTTTTCCTGTTGCCTTTTGCTCTGCCCTTCTTTCTACATATGGAAAACCTATATCAAGATGGTTGTCATGGCAATCGACAGATTTGCATGTGTCTTATCTGTCTATTTAAATACCTTCTTATGGTTTATAACTACCATAATACAGCCCTCCAGTCTTGCTCATTGCTAATTTAAAGCTAGCCTAGTGTGTCTGAGGTCAGTGATACCATCTAAAGGATGTTGTCTAGACAACTCTGAAGCCACTGTCCATGGGGTAATTGTTTTATGCAAATTTTTTCTACATTCAATAGTGACATGTTCATCCATGGTTCATGCTATCGAATCTATATTAGGGAGCCTATGCAGAGAATCCCAAATCATGTGCCTGTGTGTAGCGGTGCTTGCTTGCTACTAAATTAAGGGGCTGCATTTTGCAAGGAGAGACCTAGAATTAGTCTTCTGATCAGATCAATAATACACAATTCACAAACTGCTGATGGACTTACAGTGATATGACATGAAACAGTGCCAAATGCTTTGTTTGGTTTTTCGCTTTTGCAAATTCATTTTCCTACCTTTATTAAACCATAGTTCAAGCCAATATTTCCTCAGCCTAAAATCAGTAATTATTTTTCATGGGCAACAAAATATTTAGATGTTTTTAGCTTTCTTTGTCTATGCATTGTGTTAATCATGACACGGTTGAATGTAAAGATTTTTGAATGGATAATTCAAAATTTTTACACTGACTACGGCTAGGATTAGATAACATGCAAATAAAATGTTTGATGCTGGAGAGGAAGCAGCCATAAATATAAACTGGAACTCAATGTATCCGGAGAAAAATATGAAATGTTTTCAATAAATGCTCTCTCAATTCCTTTTCGAAATGTTTTTCTTATACAAATAACCACATTCTTATTTTATTATTTTTTATTATTTTTAAATAACAGCTGTATAATTTCAAGATTTTTAGTTGAACAAAATATCTAATTTTGTTTACTAACCTGCCTACTAAGAGCAAAATACAATTGTTTTCATTTTCTCGCATCTTGTACCTTTTTTCCCCCTCTTTTATCTTGTGTACCCCACTTTTTCAGACATACAAAATGCATACACATATCCTTGTTTTCTTTCATGCACATACACTGGTATGCATACATTGTTTCCTCTCTAAGTACTTTGATTTTATAGTATGTTTCAATTATAATAAAGACAAACACAATTAGTCTGAGTAACTCTATATTATAACATAATAATGACCAGCAATCAGGAAAAAAATTCAAAAAGCAGCATAAATGCATAAGCTGTTTTCAAGGACATGTAAAACATATTTAAAAAGCTTGTTAATCTGATTTTTTTTCCCTCTTCCCTTTCCTAAGGATGTTTTTTTATGATTATTTAGGCTTTCTGGAAAAACCCAACCAATTCAGGTTGCAGATTATGACTTTTCTCCCAATCAACAGAGTTAGTCAGTGTTTATATGCACCACAAGCTGTTTTCCTCATCTGTGAAAAAGATGGAATGTGAGGGAAAGCGGATCGTCTGCATTTCTCTCCTCTTTCTGCCTTTTGTAAGAGTTCTTTGGTTCCTGTTCATAGCAGAGTTTCTCAAGATGTATTTTCCTTTCCAAGAGCCAAATTCAGACGTTCTAATCTGAGATGGAGGTTTCGATGACAGATTTAGTCCAACTAGCATAAAAGTATTACAATAAACATTTTCTTCAGATGGGTGCATGCAGAAACGTGCGCGCACACATTTACACGCACACACTTTCACAGATCTGTATAAATCTGACAACACTCCCAGGGTAATTTCTGACAGTTTTAGCAAAAGCAGCAACTTCCCAAACAACCCTCAGTTTTCTGAGTGTTTTTCATAATGGATTTCAAAGCAGATGACCTGACAGTTAATCTTATGATCTAAGTTATGCTTTGTGGCACAACCACAAACAACCTCCTTGTCAGCTGCTCAAAGGATCACACTGTTTTTCAAAAGCTATGTCTGCACATGAAGAGGCACAAATGTCCAGAGGTCCAGAGCCTGACCCTTTGACCTTCTGTCTGGGAAACATTCCTACTCTGAGCGGCTCATTCTTAACAACAAACAGAGCAAGACCACTATGGGACATTGTTGAAAAGGGGGGTGGGGGTGGAATGGCCCTGAATGGAGCATGTCCCATGCTACAATGGGGATATATAGGAGGGTGAGCTCCTGTTGAAATGGCTCAGAGCATCTCCTGTCTGCCCCAAACCCACCCCGCTTATGCTCCGTCTTCCTCCCTTTCAATTCTCCACCCCCCCATTCCCCCCCCACCCCCAGTTTCAAATATATTATCTGCTGAAGTTGTCTGAGATGTCTTGCTAATGAAAAAGAGCTGCTTCATTTTCAGAAAGGAAACAGTGAAGTTTTGAATTGACTTTTTTTTACAGTGTTCTTTTGGCTTTCTTCTCTAGTTTCCTCATGTGATTGATAGGTTTGAAATGCTGCTTTGTAGCAGGAAAAGGAGATGGAAGAGAAGGCTTTATGGAGTTTATTTCAAGGATTAAGAATAAATCACAGCCTTCACTACAACATTTCAGTGAAATAGGACAATATTATAGCATTATCATCTCCATACTGTGTAGGCAAGGGAGGAGCTAGGAAAATTCTACTTCTTCTAAAGTGTCTGCTAAGCCCATGAGTTTCTGTAAAAGATGTGAAATTAACCATGGACTTCCTTGTACAATTGCTGATCTGCTTCAGCTTTCACCCAGGGCCGTGATAGCGAACCTATGGCACGCGTGCCAGAGGTGGCACACAGTGCCCTCTCTGTGGGCACGTGAACTGTCACCCCAGTTCAGCTCTGCCGTGCATGTGCGGATGCCCCTGCCGGCCAACTGATCTTCAGGTCTCTGCCGTTCATGCGCAGGGGGCGGGGCATGTGCAGGGGGACATGTGCACATGCTCATACATGGTGGCAATGCACATGGGGGTGCACGTGCATGCATGGGGATGGGGTGCATGCAGGGGACCATGCGTGCATGCGTGGGGGCAGGGTGCAAGAGCAGGGGCCATACGCCCATTGGATTTTGGGGGTTCGGGCACGCTTTGGGCACTCAGTCCAGAAAAGGTTAGCCATCACTGACCTAGGGGCTGTCAGAAGAGAAAAAAGTTGTAATGTGAACATTTTAGCCATGCACTATATATAGTATATATTATATCAGCAACCCACAAAGGCCTGATGGAAGATTAAAGGCAGTTATCACTGATATGAAGAATAGTGGGCTATAGACAGCTGCTTAAGAAAACCGCTTACTAATGCCAGGCTTTATTCTAAGATAAATGTACAACATTTATCCTTACTAAATAAACTCAGCCAGTGTTGTGGTCCCCAGCAGCCTGCGGAGCTGGCAGTGGAGTCAGACAGTGAGGAGGCTGGGGAGGAACATGGGCCAGTCCTGGAATCTTGGGAAGGCCCTGATGAGGGCTCTGTGTCAGAGGCAGAGATGGAGCCAGGACCATCTGGGAGTGATGCGCAGAGCCCCCAGAGTTGGACAGCAGAGAGGCAGAGGAACAGGAGGAGCCTATTCCTAGTGCACATATGCGCACAGCTGCCAGAACACAAGATCAGCTAAAGCAAAAGGGACGACTCGGGAGTAAGGCCAGGAGATGAGTGGCCCCTCCCATAAGGCTTAAAAGAGAAACAGAGGCACTTGGGCCTTTTTGCAGGAAAGCAACGTTGCTAACTCTGTTTCCAGTCAGCATCTCTTGTTTGTTTCTGAACTTCGTGGGGCTTTGCCAAGTAAGGCCTTTGGCAGGGTGTCAAAGAGGATAAAGGTTGGTGATAATCCTGAAGGACTTCTTCCGAAGGACTTGTTTTGCAACTAATTGGGACTCAGCTGGGATGAATGAATGTAATTCTCAGCTGTTACAATAAAATAGGTTACTTTAGGACTAATTGTGTATTGTAATTACTCAGTAAGCCTAAGTCACAACAGCCAGTTACACAGTTTTAAGTCAACATACAAGCACAACCAGAGAGAAGCATAGTGCAATAGTTTTTTTAAAAAAAAAGTCAGAAAGATTTTTATCTGAATATTGTTGCAGCTCTAAAGCCTGGTCACAGACTTTCTGGAAGTTGATAGTTCTTAGCCTCCTTGATCCTGGTCCACCTACCCCTTTGGGCATTGTAATCATGATAAATCTGTCATGAGCTGGGGAAAGGATTCATATCTTTTCAGACATACAGTTTAATTTGTAACATGTTTTTAGTGATGCCACTGAAAGTTAAGAATTTTAATCCAATCCAGAATTGGATTTCATTCCCTCTTTTCAGTCATATACTGTACAGGCAACTCAGGGAGGTGAGAAATAAATATATAAATAAATACATTTTTGATTGTATTTACTTAGCACTGATTTAAGTAAAATCTGGCATTTCACCTAGCCTACAGATGTCTTCTATTAATCCATTCAAATGTAAATTGGGGAAAGTTCTCCTATTTTCTATTCTGTTCAACGGACTTCCCTGGAATACTACCTTTAATCAGTGTTAATGTCTGGTATGCAGCAAGAAGCTTGTTTACGCATATTTGTCTGCAAACTGCCAACATGTGAATTAGCTCATGCATTAACCAAGAACTTCAAATATAATCCGAAGTACAGTCAATGCACTCAGCAACTGAACCCTTGCCTTAAACTCCAAAGCTTATGGACAGGTCTTGTAGTATCTTCTCATTTACCGTATTTTTTGGACTATAAGACGCTCCAAAGTATAAGATGCACCTAGCTTTTGGGGAGGAAAACAAGGGGAAAAAATCTGCCTCCCAGCAATTTGCCTCCTTGCATCAAAAAGCAAACAGCTTGATCAGCTTCAGCACAGCCTGATTTAACACAAGCAGCTGATTGGCGGTTGGATCGGCTTCCTGGAATATCACTATCAGCTGTTCCAGGCTGCGGGGATCGCCATCACCCATCGCCACCCATCGCTGCTGCCGCCTATAGCCACCTCCACACGGTCCATTTTCAGCCTCTGAACATCCCATTTTTTGCCTATTCCAGGTGGCAGGGATCATTGCCACTGCCACCTATCCCCACTGCCTGGAATGGGCCAAAAACAGGGCACACAGAGGCCAAAAATGGGGTGCACGGAGGCACCGATAGGCGGCAGCAGCGATGGACGGCGACGATCCCCGCAGCCTGGAACAACTGATCATCGGTATTCTGGGAGGCCAATCCAACCGCCAATCAGCTGCTTGTGCTAAATCAGGCTGTGCTGAAGCTGACCAGGCTGTTTGCTGTTTGCTGCAAGGGGGCAAATTGCTGGGAGGCAGATTTTTTCCCCCTTGTTTTCCTCCCCAAAAGCTAGGTGCATCTTATACTTTGGAGCGTCTTATAGTCCAAAAAATATGGTAAATGAGAAGATACTACAAGACCTGTCCATAAGCTTTAGAGTTTAGGGCAAGGGTTCCGTTGCTGAGTGCATTGACTGTACTTCGGACTGTATTTGAAGTTCTTGGTTGATGCATGAGCTAATTCACATAAGCTAAATCAGGCTGTGCTGAAGTTGACCAGGCTGTTTGCTGTTTGCTGTTTGCTGCAAAGAGGCAAATTGCTGGGAGGCAGAGGCCGAAGGGTGGGGGCTGATGGGTGGGCGGGGCTTCAGCAACATTAGCTGTATAAGACATTTCCACCCACTTTTTGGGGGAGGAAAAGTGCATCTTATACACCGAAAAATACGGTATATGCAAGATCCAGGAGGCTCTGGGTTTCAAGTCATGTATCTTGAACTCTCTGCATGGCTGTGTTTTCTCACAAGCAGTCAGAACTGCATCAGTGAGCATTTTCTTGGTACTGAAATGCCATTGAGGTTTGCATTACATCAGGGTAACATCCCAAATCAGGTTGGTCTCCCTTCTGGACCCTAGTCTTGTTTTCTTCTTCTAAGACACTGTTTCTCAACCTTAACAAAGGTAAAATGTGTGGACCTCAACTCCCAGAATTCCCAAGCCAGAATCCCCAGGAATTCTGGGAATTAAGGTCCACATATCTAAAAGTTGTTAAACTTGGAAAAACACTGTTCTAAGGTATCCCTTCACCGTGTTAAGTGAAGTAATCTCTTGGCTGCTAGCCCCCAAACCTACCGAAGGCCCTGAAATAAGGCTTATTGTCTGAGCATGCCAGTATTTCTTTCGCTAGCTTCCCTTTGATCTTAGAGCATTATCCTTAGACATGCAGTCAAACAATCAACTTACATTAAGAAGAGGTAGAGTGATTTCTATATGTGTTCTCAGTAACAAATTGGTTCACTACTGCTTACAGACGAAAAAGGTAAAGCCCAGTGGTGAAATCCAAATTTTTTTTACTACCGGTTCTGTGGGCATGGCTTGGTGGGTGTGGTGTAGCTTGGTGGACATGACAGAGGAAGGATATTGCAAAATCTCCATTCCCATCCTGGGGCCAGCCAGAGGTGGTATTTGCCGGTTCTCTGTACTGCTCAAAATTTCCACTACTGGTTCTCTCAGAACCTGTTGGATTTCATCCCTGATAAAGCCTCCCTTGAATTCTGCTAAATTCTTAGTTCTACCTTCTTATTAAAAAAAAATTACAAAATTACATCATTGCAATGGTATTTCATGATGGTTTCCATTTCCAGTACTAACTATGATCACATTCTCCTTAGCTTTTTGAGATTAGCAAATGCTATGATGTGTCTACATCTGCAAAGATCGTGCAAGCCCTTTGCACTCTTCTCCCCCTCTCTGTTGGGGCAGCACCTCTCCCTCACTTGGTATCAGAAGTTTACCCATCATTTAGTAACCAGTCTTCTTTATCTTTTGGCTGCCTCCTGGAGAAGTTTCTCCCAGCCACCCCCTTCCTTTCTGCCCTCTGCAAGTCTCTTTATCTGCTCCTTGAAGTAAAAGCATAATTGGAGAGCAGGAATGCACAGGACTGAAGTGTCAACCTCCCCAGCCTTCTCCTTGGCACACCTGGCAGCAGGAAGGTCATGGCTGGGTCAGCCTGTTCTTTTTCTCTCTTCTTCACCCATATCCCGTGGTTACAGTTAGAGGGGTCAGCTCTGTGAGAAAACTACAAGGGCCTGGAGATTGTTAAACACAGCATTTTGTTTACTCCTGGCTTTTTATACGGGCATATTTCAGAAAGCTTAAAGGAAGGGGCCACTTGTTTGCAGACTTCGGCAGCTTTTCTTTTTTTTAAGGTTCTTTTCATTTCCATTTTCGGTCTCATGCTCCAGCCAGCTTTTGTGTCATTCAAGGAAGCCACATCTCCCGAAGCCCAACAACATTAAACAGTAGATGGTGACTTTAGTCTAGCAATGAAGCTACTTTGCATTAAAAGAAAAATATATTAATCCAGAGCTAGCCCTCAGAAAACAGGCTGGCCTGAAAATGCCAACAGAGCCTGCCTGTCAGCTGAGTTTTGGGGTGTGATTGTGTGTGTGTGTGTGTGTATTATAAAGCTGTACCAAAATAGTTTTCTCAACTTCATCGCCCATCCTCAGATTGTGAAATTAAAGGATGATTTTTATCTAAAGGGAAACTCATATAAGGCAATTTGTACCAGCAAAGGGAGATGTGGCTTATGTGGAGGTCTCTCAATGCCATTGCATACCACTGTTTACAGTGACAAGCCAGATGTGCCACATGTGACACTCAATTTGGTCTAGTGGTTAAAGCACCAGGCTAGAAGACCGTGAGCTATATTCCTACCTTAGGAATGGAAGCTGGCTGGGTGACTTTGGGCCAATCACTCTCTCTCAGCCCAACCTACTTCTCAGAATTGTTGTGGGAAAAATCGGAGGGGTAAGGAATATTATGTATTTTCACCATTTTGGGTTATTTCTAAAAATAATAAGGGAGGAATAACAACAAATAAATAAATCTTGGTGACTCTTTCTGAGGATGCAGCACTTTTTGTTAATAAAAATGACTCTCCTCCAATTTAGGAAAAGGGAAATCCCAAAAGATCAATGCAGTTACCAACTTGCTAATTGGCATGATGCATCCAGGGGGGAAAAAAAAGTTTGCTTTTACTCACAATGCACCTCCACAATCATATTTCATCCAGCTGCATTAACTTTTCTGAGGAATGGGAAAAGGCATGACTATCTATCAAGATGTTGATTGAAAATTTTGACCCATTAATTAGGGACCATCAAGTCTTTCTCAATTCCTAACAATTCACATAGGTCAGGGGTGGGCAAATGTGGCCCTTTACAACCTGTGGCAAGCTGTCTCAGGAATTCTGGGAGTTGAAGTCCATAGGTTGTAAAAGGGCTACATCTGCCCACCCCTGACATAGGTAGATTTTTTTCCCCATGGCGATCTGTCCCTAACCTGGTCTCTCCATCTTTTATCTCTTATTTATTTTATTGTTGATTTCTTTATTGTGAGCTGCCCAGAATCAATGGAAGTCAGAAAGCATAGTGGCTCCTAGTGAACACATAGACAGATTTTCTCTACAACAATCTGTTCCTGACGTGGTCTTTCAGGTCTTCCAGCATTACACCCATCACCACTGCAACTGAGTCCATCCACTTTGCTCTTCTTTCCTTTCCTTCCACTTTTCCCAGCATTACAACCTTGTCCATAGAGCTGGATCTTCATATAAGATGTCTGAAGTAGAACAATTTGGGCCTGATTATTTGTGCCTTCAATGAGAACAGTGGGTTGATATATTTTATGATCCATTCGTTTATTTTCTTGGCTCTCCAAGTTCTAAGACCCAAGATCAAAAGTCCAAATACTCTTCCTATCCTGCTTCTTCAGAGTCCATGTTTTACTTCCCTACTCATGGGGAACACCATGACTTGCACGATTCTGACCTTTGCAGATGTAGACACATCATAGCATTTGCTAATCTCAAAAACCTAAGGAGAATCTGATCATAGCTAGTACTGGAAATGGGAACCACCACGAAATACTATGGCAATAAAGTAAATTTGTAATTTTTTATAAGAAGGTAGAATTGAGAATTTAGCAGAACTGAAGGGAGGCTTTACATTTTTCATCTGTAAGCAGGCGTGAACCAATTTGTTACTGACAACACATATAGAAATCACTCTATATCTTCTTAACGTAAGTTCCACAAGTGGATTTTTTAAAAAATGTATCTTGTCCAGTGGAAAAAAACTGGATTTTTATTGTTCAGTTTCTCAGCAGTAATGTTTAATTTTTCTCTAAAAACAAAAACAAAACAGAGTGCTACGGTCCCTGTCCTACTGTCCCCATTTATATGTAATCATTCTATGTGTTTATGGCTATGTTTTGCCTATTCATATCCTTTTATTTGTGCTGATTTTTTTCATGTGTCCATGTCTATGTCTATACTGTTACTTGTTTTCTTGTACTTGTTGACAAATAAACAAACAAACAAACAAACAAACAAACAAACAAACAATAGGTGAGTCTTAGTATATGTTCGTTATTTTCCTTATGGGACTGAAATTCTTTTTGTGACATTTCTTTAAGAATTTTAAATCAGCAAATTAGACTCCTTAAAGTTTCCTGGCACTTTCTTTCGTGAAGGAGTCTCCATTTTTTCTTTTTTTTTCTTCATGAAAGTTGAGACAGGAGAACCTGCTGAGAAACAGTGATGCAAAAAAAATGGGCTGCCCAGTGTCACTGGGCGTTGGGAAATATATACATTTAAATGATGTTAATAATAAATGATGATACATGAACACGAATGATCTTATCGCATCAGTGCGGGAATTATATATTTCTATCCCAACACCCAATACCAGTACAAAACTCACAGCATTTCCATTATAGTATCTTTTACACATTTCATTATTTCTCCTCTCATCCCTTCTGCAGAAGCCCATGTTTGGGGGCTCATTTGCAATTCCGGCTCTTACCTGAATTTCTGCCCCATTCTCAAACTAGATCTTTATCTGCAACAGACTAAGGATGGAATGAAATGGTAGATTATCGGTAGAAAATGGTGAATAGTAACCTTTGAATGTCCCCCCACTCCTTTGTCCCCACCCCCACCCCCCGGGGCAGTTTTTACTGTTAGCACAACTTTTATGTAGATTTCTGGAGATTTTTGGAAGTCTATTAAAATCAAGGTCAAGTCAAAAGACCAGGCCAGTACAGCCTCAGCAGGGCTACTCCTAAAATTAGATTCTTGTTTAGAGGCAAAAATCATCGAAAGAATTAAGTTCTGGATATCAGTATTGTAGAAGTATTTTTAACAGCCTCTCCTTTAAAAATAAACCTTAATAGTTAAAAAAAAACCTGAAATTTGGAGTTTTAAGGTCTTAATCTGAAGAAAATACTCTTTGCATCTATAAACCTCCTGGATTATTAGGGCAAATAGTGAGAAATAGATGACAGGAAAGGTCTTCACACCTAGTCTATTGTTAGCTAAGTGAATTTCTTTGCTTGGGAGACAGAGAATTTTCTGTCTCTCCTTTCTTTTCTGTTTTCTTCAAGATGTAATTTAGAGGCTTTTCTCTCAAAACACAGTTCTTAATAAATCTGGCTTTTATTTCAAATATACTGAATATCTGTTAGAATGCATTGATAGCTGGCCTAAGCATGTAGTCTGAATCCAAGAGAACTACCATACATTATGAACACTTTTATGGGATGTTCTGCTACTTAATTATTCATTCTTTCAGCTCTCTGCATATAATCAGGAGCACATCTTATTACAAGGGTTGCTGCTGAATTCAAATATCAACACCCATGTATGTATCTTACACATGTCCTATTTCTCTTCATGCAGGCTGAAATTTTAATGACTTTTTTATATATACCTGGTGAATTGAAATAGAGAGATGCTGCGAAAGCAATGTGGGCTTTGTCTGGTTTTAAATACATGTTTCATCACACATGTCTCTCTGGAAACAACATGTTACTGCCCACAGCTATTCCAGTTACTGCACATATAGCTATCCCACCAAAGAGTGGATGTGGTTGAAGATAAATACCAAAAATCCCATCAGAGAACCCTTGTAAATATAGAGCCTAACTCAAAGAATAGCCTGCTTATTTAGAATTCAACAAACTCTTGCCATTGTAGATTAAAGTATTGCTGTTTCTGCAGAAAAGGTTAAATGAGATTTAAGTGCCATGCAATAAATTTTCACTGTTCATAAAGCCCTGTGATAAATGTACTTTGCCTATTGTATATAAAGTTGGAAGCAGGTTAAATTTCAGAAATCAGAAGAAGGAGGACCAGTATATTTTAGGAGACACATAGAAACAAACACACATGTACTAGGGCAGTGATGAAATCTGAACCAGTTTGCTACCGGTTCTCTGGCTGCGCATGCCCACTGCATGCCAAATGCATGCTGCGTGTGCATGCACAGTGCGCACCAAACATGTGCTGCACGTTTAAAAAGCTACCTGTTCAGTCGAACCAGTAGTTAAAAAAAGCTACAATCCGACGATCAACCGTGTCGCGTAGTTTAGCTTTGCTGGAAAGCAGGATTTCCTGCCTTCTAGCAAAACTAAACCATGTGGCACAGCTGATCGTTGGATCATAGCTTTTTTTTAACTACTGGTTTGAATGAACCGGTAGCTTTTTAAACTACTGGTTCAACCCAACTGGTAGCTAACTACAGGTTTGCCCAAACTGGTAGCTTATTTTTTTACCACCGGTTCGCCTGAATGGGAGCGAACTGGTAGCATTTCATCCCTGTACTAGGGGCTTAGGCAGGTCTGGATGGGAGGAATTGCTTTCTGGTCAATCCTATCAAGACCTAATAGCTAATACTAAGAGCTGTGGATATTAAACCACTTAGATAGGGGTGATTCTGTTTTTAAAGTTGGATGGAGTTGCAGCCACAAAGATTTTGCCTGAGATCCAGATGGCTCCCATGCTGGTGGGATTCTGGAGTTCCTTAAAGGTCCTGGGCTGCAAAGTGGGGGAGGCCTTTGTGGAATGCGTTTGTATATGTTTTCAGTGATGGCTGGATTCTCCATTTTGTGTTTTTGTTTTTAATTTGTACTTGTTCCTTTTTTAAAAAAATCATATTGTATTTTATATTGTCTGTTTTATTGTGAGCTGCCCAGGTAATTGTTCAGGAGTTGAGCTGTGAATAAACCAAAAACATCATCATCAGACTCGTGTTTATGACTTAAAACTAAGAAGATTCTCAAGCTTCTGTGGTGAGCTAGAGAAGGCCAAATGGTTGGCTGACTGTCATTCTATTAAGAGACGGCACCTTCCAAGTGTGTAAACATAATATGCTTCACAAGTAACTAACATGTTACAATTTTGAAAAAAATACCGTAGACTAGATAACACACAGCATAGAAAATATACAGTATATGTTGCAGATTTAACACTTGTCTGCAACTCCTTAAACCAAAGATATTGCAACAACAGAGGGCAGCTGCACAACTCCTAGAAAATTCACAGCTGCATTAAGAATTTTTTCACAGCTGCTCTGAACTTTCTTAAGCACCTTTTTGCCTCTGCATCCAGAGTGTTGCACAGCCCAAATCCACCAAGTGGTAAAATATTTCATTTTTTGCATTCTTACTATTATCATCCTCAACAATATCCGTCTACTTAATGGCTATTTACAAAGCAAGAAAGAAAAGAAAAGAGAAAAGAGTTCCTGTCACAGAGGCATTGAAAACTAAATATTGAAAGTAAGGCAGATGAAGGCTGAAAAATCTTGGTAAAAATGTATTTTCTATAGTACTGTACATATTTTTGCTCAGGAGCCAAAGGTTTTGTGGTTTAGAAAATTATACCGAAGGCGACACTGAAAAGAGATATTTAAGAAAGAGTGGGATAAAATAAGGAAGGCAAAGTGGCCCGAAGAATAATGGACAGGGAAAGAACCATGTAACTTGAGAGAGAGCAAAAGAGACAGGTGAGAGAAATTGGAGAGAGCAAGACAGGGAAGCATGAAGATTATAGAAATTTATCAATATATGAGAGCGGAAAGATATAGACTGACCTTTGCTAAATTGTGGGGGTTGTCTGCCTAAAAAGACTGAAATCTTAAACATGTAGCATTCTTCTAAAAAAAGCCACCTGACCTGGAGGGAGATGAAATATTACCCTCTCCATTGCATACAACATCTCTTTTCGGCTCTCCAGGTATCTACCTACTACCATAGTTCCCATACTGCTAAACTTTCACAAGGTTACAGACTTATTTGCCTTCAACTCATTCCTGACAGGCTTCACCCAGGGGTGCCCACTGTTCTTGGTGCAAAGAGGTTTGTCCCTTTTCTTTGAGCTACTTCCACATTTCATGTTCTGACAGTTCAAGGGATGCCTATGTATTTGATCACTAAATGCAAAAAAACAGCCCAAGCCCCAATGACAGACAAGGCTGCATATCCCTGTTTATCCTTACAGTCACTGGGCTGTTTCTCATTCACGGGTGATACCTAAGTGCACCATGCAAGGTCTCGGCGGAATCTGGAGCCAGTTACTGGAAGGTCATGGAGTCTTTTATCTGCTTCAGCAATTTAGTTGTATTATATGGATATAAACTTTTTGTTTAAATAAACATCTAATAACAGTTTTGTATGAACAAATTTTCATAATTTTTTTAATATTAAGCTCCTCCCTATGAACAGCTTCTTATTTGTTTTGAAAGAAAAGCTCAAGGGATTTGAATAGGAATGGATCAGAATTTCCTAAGGGTTGTTTGTGTTTGAAAATGATGTATATTATCAGCTTCTCTAAATTGCTTGATGACTAGACAGAAAGAATGGAAGATTTAAAAATGAAATAAATTGAGGGGTAGATAGATTTCTCCCTTCAGGCAAAAGTCTTTTGTATATTGTTCCTAAAAATCTAATTTTAAATCCTTTTTTAAACTGTGTTCATGGTACTGAATTAGAATTATTTTCTACACTTCATCTTTAAAGACTCCTCATTTTTACAGGCACATGGTAGTAAGTATATCTTGAGCCTCTCCATTCTGAACTAGATTATCTACTGAATTTGATTAGTATAAATATCAATAATTTGTTCAATTAATTTTAATAAGTTACCAAAATTCAAAGACACCTTTTAAACTGGATAAAATATTTTGAATTTTAAAAGACAAAATGGCTAGATTTAGCCAAACCTTTATTTGAATAATTTATCCTATGGATCATTACTATGATCAGTCACAAAGGGGTCTTTTCTTCTGTGTGATCAGCATTGTCAGCGTTCCAGGAAAACCCCAACTCCAAGTAGAGACACGGAAGCCAGCATTTTCCAAGGTTCTCTTTACTAGAATAGGTAACCTGGCACATCTGGGAAATCCCGAATCTGAAAAGCCCGGGTTTTCCTTCAATAAGTCAAAGTTCCCAAAACCATCTCCTTCCCCCACCCCTGATCGATCAACATCCATTCCATCTTGACCCAGCCCCCTGACCACTCCTTCTTCAGATGCTGGATTGCCCTGACCTTGACAGGAAGAATGCTATTATGACTACTAACCCCCTCTCCTAAATCCCCCCTCCTACTTTCCCGTACATGAGGAAATGGCAGCATTGAAGCTTCCGGCCTAATATGGCTTCCAAAGCTGACAAGCATCTCATTTTCTTCTCAGATAGGCTGAAGGGATTTGAGCAGGGATGAAATCCAGCAGGTTCTGACAGGTTCTGGAGAACCGGTAGCGGAAATTTTGAATAGTTCAGAGAACCAGCAAATACCACCTCTGGCTGGCCCCAGAGTGGGGTGGGATTGGGGATGTTGCAGTATCCTTCCTCTGGAGTGGGGTGGGAATGGGGATTTTGCAGTATCCTTCCCCTGCCATGCCCACCAAGCCATGCCCACCAAGCCACACCCACAGAACTGGTAGTAAAAAAATTTGGATTTCACCACTGGATTTGAGTACACTATATGGATCAACCCACCCTATAAAGCAAAAGTGATAATCCTTAGGCTCAAGACTGGATCCAGACCTTGGGTAGTCTTCCCAGAACCCTTCAAAACAGCTGTTGTCTTTTAATTCTTAATGTAGATAAGTGTAAATTATGAAATGCATGAAGTCTAATCATATTAACTGTATTTAATCAATTACACTGAATTTAAATTAAATTAAGTAAACATTAGGTCTTGTCTTCTATATCCACCTACATTTTGAGAAAGGCTGTCTGCCACTTCATTACTCTAAGTCAAAACATGATGATGATGATGATGATGATGATGATGATGATGATGATGACGACGACAATGATGATGTCTTTTTCATAAAGATAATTCAAGGCAGGAAACATTCTCTTGCCTCCTATTTTCCCCACAGCAGCAACCATGTTAGGTGAGTTGGGCTGAAAGACAGCAACTGGCCCAAAGTCATCCAGCCAGCTTTCATGCCTAAGGCAGGCATAGAACTCACCATCTTCAGACCAGCGCCTTAACCACTACATCTATAGGTATAGCTATATAATCTTATCTCTAATGGAATGCTGCTTTTAAAAATGGAAGTTACAAGAATGACAGTATTCAGGGTGGGATCGAACTACTCCTGTTACCCTGATTCTGGGTAGAGATATCAGCAGTGGTGGCACCTTTACATTTACCCAAAGATACCATCTGCTGAAACCAAATTTAAGTCTAGGACCTCTTGGCTCTGATTTTCTATGGGATGTTTAGGAAGAATGCTAGGAATTCCAGATTATATAGCAAGTGGCCCTAGATATCATTCTGTTTCATTTAGACAAGTTTTGGAGGTTATCCCAATGTAAAGCCTTTCTTCTCTGTAGGGTGGGACATTACCTAGATTGGAATTTTATAAGCATAGATACCTGAATTCTTGTATAGGATTTTATTGGTGATACCTGAATTCTTCTTTCTGTCTTCTCCTCTGATTTCAATTTGATTCCAGACTTCTTTTTCCATCAAATGAGTTTGTGAAATAATCCACCATTATAAAGAAACTCCATTTTCCAAGACCATTTGTTACTGAATGCTGGTTGCACAGGAGGGCCATTCTCTTGGTGTGGACTTTTCAGAGAAATCTATTTGGCCACTTTAGAGAAAGAAGAATCTGGACATGCTTATCTAGTAGACATCTCTTAAAACTATGCAGAAGAGTAAAATTAAAATATATACAAATTGGTTTTTTGAGAAGGGAGCTAAAAATCAGGTTGAAATAAGAGACGGGGGGAGAAAATCCACTTTAATATTTTATACGTAAGCATTTTTGTCACCAAATGTTTATATACCTAATTTCAATTATCCTGCAAAGTAGAGCAGAATTATTTATATACTTTCCCCTAACCCTTCCCAATTGTCCAGCTACTTGAAACTTATGTTCATAAACTGGCAGCCCCTTGACAGGCCAACAGATTTATACAGGAACCAAATTTGGCTCTCCAGCCTGAGCTTCCCAACCACTGAAGATTATAATAAGCAAAGGAAGAATTTGGCTTGTTTCTTAAGGCCCTTCAGGAGCTATGCTATCTTCTTCTTTAAAAGCACAGTAGTTGTTCAGTTTCTTTCAGGTACAGATTCATTAGCTCTTGACTGGCTCTTGCTTGTTTGCCAACTACTTGTGTGGAGGGAAGGAGGGGGGGGAGTCATTTACCCTCGTGAATGTCAAGGTTAGTGCAAACTGTCCTTGTCATCAGTCTCTCTGGCAGAAGGTCAGGGATAAGCTTTCGTCAAATGGGCAGCGTCAAACAAAGCAGAGGCTGACTTAACTCACCGAAAGAAAGGAGACCTTCCCTGTAAGTCGATAAACATTTCACTCAGACAAAAAAAGAAGAAGAAGAAGAAGCAGCAGCAGAAGAAGAAAGGGGTAACCCTTTCCTTGCCTTTTTTTTTTTTTTACATTTTCTTGCTCATCCGCTGCTGAGTGAGAGGAAGAAAACTGCAAAAAGCTCAGATGATCACACAGTTCACTCATAAAGCACTCTGAATGTCCACACTGCTTTCAGGGACCTCCCTTTCTGAGTTGTTACTAGCCATATAAGAAACGTATTCCATTTAAAAAAAAAATCCTTTCCATGCTTGAACAGGAAAGCCATCGTATATTTCAAAATTCATGGCCAGTGACATTTGGTAGCAATCTTGATCTAAGTAAAACTAACTGGAGAAATCTTTTATATATATATACCTCCGTCAACATATTTATCTGGTTTAGAAACCTCAAATTTGACTATTTATTAAAGGTTTGCTAGCAAACTAGAGACTTCAACTGGAGACATACACATTTTAATAGATTCTAGCAGAATTTATTTTGTTCGAGCAGAGATGTCCAACTTTCTTACCAGTTTTTTTGAACTGGATAATATTTGGTGATGCCTCTAAACAAGAATGAATCAAGCTGCTTTTGCAGTTTGGAGGTTAAGAACGTGTATCTTGAGCAAAAATGCCTTTGGCTTTAATCTTGGCTCCAACAGATATAGCTCTATCATTGGATAAAGTAAAGTGACCTCAAGAATTCGATTTCAGATTTCATGAAAATGGATAGATATTTAACTTATTGTTGATATATATATATATTTTCCATGGAGGAGGAGAAATATTTTTGTTGTTGCTGCTGTTTTTGTTCTCCAAGGCCAAAATAAATTGGCTGGCTTTAATGTAGGAATACTTTATCTTGGAGAATGTGGTGGCATTTGCTGTTTTGCCTCGAGCAGGACAATATCTGGGCCTGGCCTGTGCATGACAAGATTGCTCTGACTTTTCCAGCAAGGCAGATCATGACTTCAGATCAAGTGATCAAGTTAGTTGAGTATTCACGCTGCCCCATTCCAAAAAGACTCTAGGTAGTTTACAATATGTGCAGTACATGAAGTAAGTTAAAAATACAGACTAAAACAACATGACTGGCCAAACTCAAACAGTATTCCCAACATTCAAAGAAAAGACTCATCCAAGACTCCACAGCCACCCTAACTAGCCAGCCTGGGAACAGAACTGAATACTTGGAGAGTCAAGCATATCTCCAGGAGAATGCTATTGTAGAAGGCAGAGCCTGCAAGAGAGAAAGGATCCTTGATCCCACAAGAAGAAAACCTTTAGTTAAGGGTACCTGGGGCACACCCAATCAACCAGAGCACACTGGATAAGACAGAAATAACTGGAGACATATAGTCTTTCAAATAACTAGGTCCTATACCCTGTAGGGCTTTATAGGTAATGACCAGCACTATCAATTGTATCTGAAAGCAACCAGTGACCAATGCAGCTCACATAACAGCAATTACACAAGGCCATAATGGGAAGCAACTGTCACTGTCTGACTTGTCCAGGCAGTCTCTGAAAATCAGATACAATTTAACGGAGGGGAAAAAATCTGCTACTTGGGCGAACCCTTTGTGGATTTTCTGGCTTCAAGATAAGTAATGCTATGGGTCAACTTGCACTAAGTTCACTTCTTCCCTTCTCTGATGAAATGAATGAACTGTGGTTGAAATGGAGCTGTACTGGATCTTGAGACAAGTGGAACCAAATTGTCTCTTTTTCACCCTCAAAATAGTTTCAGTTCTATCACTATAAAGGTAAAGGTAAAGGTAAAGGTTCCCCTCCCACATATGTGCTAGTCTTTCCCAACTCTAGGGGGCAGTGCTCATCTCTGTTTCAAAGCCGTGGTTTCCGACGTCCCGATATAGTCAGCTGGCACCATCGCTGACTATTGGGGCGAATCATTGGCCCCCACGGAAAGGGCTCGCAACTTGGGCGTCCTCCTGGATTCACGGCTGTCTCTAGAAGAGCACTTGATGGCCATGACCGGGAGGATTTTTCATCAGGTTCGCCTGATTCGCCAGTTGCGTCCCTTTCTAGATCGGGACTCCCTACACACGGTCACTCATGCCCTCGTCACCTCTCGTCTGGACTATTGTAACATTCTCTACATGGGGCTCCCCTTGAGGTGCACTCGGAGGCTCCAACTGGCGCAGAGTGCGGCCGCGTGGGTGGTTATGGGAGCAACGTGGAGCTCCCATGTAACACCTCTCCTGCGCGAGCTGCACTGGCTCCCGGTGGTCTTCCGAGTGCGCTTCAAGGTTCTGGTTACCACCTTTAAAGCGCTCCATGGCTTAGGACCTGGTTATTTACGGGACCGCCTGCTACCACCAATAGCCTCCCACCGACCAGTACGCTCCCATAGAGAGGGGCTCCTCCGGGTGCCGTCGGCCAAACAATGTCGACTGGCAGCCCCCAGGGGGAGAGCCTTCTCTGTGGGGGCACCTACAGTCTGGAACGAGCTCCCCCCGGAGATACGGAGGATCCCGGATCTGCGCACCTTCCGCCGCGCGCTTAAAACGTTTTTATTCCATCAAGCTGGCCTGGCCTAAATCTTCTCCTTTTTAAAATTTTAAAATTTAAATTTTAAATACTAATTTTAATTTGTTTAATTATGGGATATTTTTAAAATTGAGCCAAATTGTTTAATCTGTTTTAATTTATTTTAAATTTTGTATTCTTGTGTTTTATCCTTTGGCTGTTCACCGCCCTGAGTCCTTCGGGAGAAGGGCGGTATAGAAATCTAATAAAATTTTAAAATTTAAATTTAAATTTAAAGCCGAAGAGCCGGCACTGTCCGAAGATGTCTCCATGTTCATGTGGCCGGCATGACTAAACGCCAAAGGCGCACGGAACGCTGTTACCTTCCCACCAAAGGTGGTCCCTATTTTTCTACTTGCATTTTTTATGTGCTTTCGAACTGCTAGATTGGCAGAAGCTGGGACAAGTAACGGGAGCTCACCCCATTACGCAGCACTAGGGGTTTGAACCATTGAACTGCCGACCTTTTGATCAACAAGCTCAGCATCTTAGCCACTGAGCCACTGCATCCCAAATACGTGGTGGCTCTATCACTATACATGACACCAAAATATGTTTTCCTTAACATTAACTCTTAGCCTATAAAAGTCTACTTTATTTCATGCTATACTTTATTTTATTTTATTTCATGGAGGGAGGGATGTTGCTCCATGCTATAATGGTTGAAATAACTGATTCATATTAATATAGTCTCAAAGAAAATGATGTACCAGATTATTACAAAGTCAAATCTGATTTGGAAAGTTTGCATGTATATTCATTGTTCCCTCTGCAACTATACTCTAGTTGTTGTAACACAGGAATCCATCAGTATTGCTCATATGGGAACCATTAAAGCACATAAGCAACCAATAACCACTCACTTTAGACTCATTAGCTTTCGTTTCTGGAGTACATATTGTGATATCTTCAAGGTGGTGATACTGGCTCTGCTTTTGTCTTTATTGATTGATTGATTGATTGATTGCTTTCATTTATTTAAAACAGTTATATAGCCACCCATCTTATATCAAACTCTGGACAGCTCCCAATCAGCAATTAAAACAATTATTAGTAATACAACAGCATAACAGAAATATATTAAAAACCATAAACATTAAAAATCTGACACCAAAATAAAACTTAGGACATACAGTCCCTCTTAAAATCTTCTCATCCACCTATCCTATCTCAGCACTTGAGAGAAAAGTGATATGCACTTTTTAGGTCTTCAGTGCTTTTCAGAATATAGGAGGATACAGATCTGCTTAACTTGAGGAGAAGGAGCATTCCATAAGGCAGGGTCTATGAAAAAGACACATGTCCTAGTTCCCATAAGGTAGGAATGTTTAAGGAAAGGATCTAGGAGCATACCCACCATATTTGGTCTGGTAGAAGGAGAGATGTCCTTAGGGAGCTTTGGTCCTGCAAATAACTTGATCATGTGCTATATAAGAGGTAAAGGTTCCCCTCACACATATGTGCTAGTCGTTCCTCACTCGAAGAGGCGGTGCTCATCTCTGTTTCAAAGCCAAAGAGCCAGTGCTGTCCAAAGATGTTTCCATGGTCATGTGGCCGGCATGACTAAACGCCAAAGACGCATGGAACACTGTTATCTTCCCACCAAAGGTGGTCCCTATTTTTCTACTTGCATTTTTAATGTGCTTTTGAACTGCTAGGTTGGCAGAAGCTGGGACAAATAACAGGAGCTCACCCTGTTATGTGGCACTAGGGATTCAAACCGCTGAACTGCCAACCTTTGGCAGCTCAGCATCTTAGCTACTGACCCATTGTGTCCCAGGTGTGTGCTACATAGGACTCTTTAAAATGATAACCAAAATCTTGAATTGCACCCAGAAGAAAACTGGAAGCCAGTGCAGCTTGAGCAACAAAGGCTTTGCATGGATAAACCTAAGAGCACCCATTGTAGTGAATGCTGAGGCATTCTAGTTGCAGTTTCTGGGTGGTCTAAAAGAGCAGCCCCATGTAGAATACATTGCAGTAATCCAAATGGGAAGTGACCAAGACATGAGTGACTATGAGTAAGACCCCCAAACCCAGATCCTTCATATTACCAGAGTTCACTCAAAGTCAGTTCTTTTCTACCCAGACTTTTAGCCAGCATGTCATAGCATCACCTGTCCAGTTAGGGATGTCAAAAGCTACTAAGAGGTCCAAAAGGTTCAGAATGGGTTGCACCACCTCCACCCTGAGCCCTCTGAAGATCATTGACAAGTGACAACCAATGTGGTTTCAATGTTGTGCCCTGACCAAAGCCAGACTGAGATGGTCCATATAATGTGTTTCTCCATCGCCCTTTGTAACTGTGTGACAACACCCTCTCAACAACCTTCCCTAAAAAGGGAATATTGGAGACTGGATGAAAGTTGTTTTATGCTGTAGGGCCCAAGGATAATCTCTTGAGAAGGGCAGTACCACCCCCTCCTGCAAAGAGGCGTTGATCACCACTTGGACCCAACCATGTGCCATCTTCCAGGATCCTTAACAAAACAGAAGGGCATGAGTCCAGAGCACAGGCGGTTGAGCTCACAGCCCCAAGGACCCCTGTCAACTTCTTCAAGAGTATCTGGCTCAAACACCTCCCAGATAACAATGCTCATATTGTCCAAAGGATCTGCTTACCCAAAGTACAATTTCAAGTGAAGATGAGCAACTTTATCTGACAGATGCTGAGATTATTTTTCATAGCAACGCTGCAAGTGCTCCTTCAACTCCTTACCCAGGAAGGACCTGGTTATTTGAAATGGAGACACTAGTTGACAACCTACAGATGCAATAAGAATAGAGAAGTAATTATGCTTCTCTGCTCTTACCACCATAAGATAACTCCTAATATAAGATCTTGCCTTCCTTCATCAGCGCTCTAAGCATCCTTTATGTCACATCATTTCTCTGAGCCATTCAGAAATCCATGGGATTCTATGAGATCCATGTACACAGAGTGTAATTTGGTCCATGGGCCCCATCACCAAGCTGTAACAACACCTTTGGTCTAACTATGTAACAGTGTCAGGAAAAAACCGAAGCTCCTTCTGAAACTTTGTTTGACCTTTAGGTACCTGGAGCAGGCCAAAGAAATAGGATCTACCTCCTTGTGGTGATGGATGACACTTGTAGAGAACTCTAGGGTCAAAAGAGAGTGAAGCGTTGATGGCTGGGGATTGTTGTTATGCTATGCTACTTAAATAATAGTACAATAGTCCTTGACATACGAGTCCAAAATTTCTGTTGTTAAGTGAGACACTTGATAAGTGAATTTTCCCCAATTTTACAATCTTTCTTGCCACAGTTGCTAAGTGAATCACTGCAGTTGATACGTTGGCAACATGGTTAAGTGAATTTGGCTTCCCCATTGACTTTGCTTGTCAAAAGGTTGCAAAAGGAGATCACATAACCTTGGGACACAGCAATGGTCATAAATATAAACCGGTTGCCAAGCATCTGAATTTTGATCACATGATCACGGGGATGCTACAAAGATTGTAAGTGTGAAAAATGGTCATAAGTCGCTTTTTTTCAGTGCTTTGAATGGTCACTAAATGAACTGTTGTAAGTCGAGGACTACCTGTAAAACACATTTACTGCTTAATAAAGACACATTGTGGGTGTGCACAAACTTATGTTTGCATATATACATTACGGGCAATGCCAAATCAAACTATACTATTAAAAAAAGAAAATTATTTTCAAGGGAAAGGCAAGTATTAATGATAAAGTAAATAAGAATTAATGATAGAAAATGGGATTTCACATGTGAAGGGAACGGTAAAGTTGATTGATGCATTTGCTATCTTTTAGGATTGGTTGTCTTGCCTATAAGGAACTGTATGAGACTGGTGCAGATCAATGGATTTTTTGAACTGATGAAAATCTCCAAATTGGAGATATATGTATGCATTCCACTCCTCAATGAATTAGCAGCCTGGTTGCCATGCATTGCACCAGCTGAAATTCTGAACATTCCTCAAGGGCAACCCATTTAGAAAACACTGTAGCAGTCAAGTTAGGACACAATTATTGCCAGGCTTGACAGCTCAGAAATAATTGTACAAATATATTTCTTGCCACCACTCCCATGATAACGCAAGCAGGAGCCAAAAATGTAACTGAATAAGTTATCTCTCCACAAAACAGCCACTCTGCATAGAGCCACAGAGCTTTTCTGCTCTCTATCTTCTACTCCCTATTGCTAATCCAGCAACAATAGATTATGGATAAAATACATTCAAACAATTATGGAAAAATCTACAAATCATGTTCATGAAATCAGTTTGCATAACTTATACCAGTTGCATGTCCTAGATTTTCTACACACAGAATTTAAACTGTTCAAGATGCAGAATTTTGTACTTTCACTATGGCTAATTATCTTCCCACAGCAGGTGTCAGCATCCACCTGGTCTTTGCTGCTTGAGACACTTTATGATGTGGGACATCTCTTTACCAGGATTGTCTGTCATTACTGACCAGAGTTTGTTAGTACTTGAATTGGAGACCACCAAGATCTTCCCAGGTTCAGGGCTGGACTGGGCAGTCAAAAGTTCAACCCAGAAGAAGGCGGCAAGACCATGAAGTCACCAAAGTCAAATCTGATTGAAAAGATATTTTTACCTTCAGTTATTCCTAACATTATTATCCCCTATATCAGT
The DNA here is from genome assembly GCF_059756535.1 of Pantherophis guttatus. Classification (NCBI taxonomy): domain Eukaryota; kingdom Metazoa; phylum Chordata; class Lepidosauria; order Squamata; family Colubridae; genus Pantherophis; species Pantherophis guttatus. The sequence goes on from NC_142063.1 coordinate 315,392,870, forward strand.
GGTGTCAAACTTGCGGCCCATGGGTCAGTTGAATCTCGCACTGGCCATGCCCACCCCCGGTTTAGCGAAGGGGGAAAAAATTGTGATACATCCCGTGACATCAAGTGATGTCATGAGTTTGACACTCGTGCCCTATATTGTTTTTACTTTTCACACAAACAACATGAAGCTTTAAAAAGTTTATTCCTTGGGCCATTGATTTTTTTTCTTTTTAAAGCAACATATACATAATCATAATCATGTAGAATTTTTTCTATAATTATAGTGAGAATTGCCAACTGTAACTGATAGCATCCTTCCAAGGGATGTAAGGAAGATCCTCATCCCTGTCCCACATCCAGGCCTGTCTCCGTGATCATTTTGCTACAGACAGAGCAAATACTAGGCCACCAATTATCAATGGGGAATAAGTAAATGAACCTCACCAGTCATTCTTAATAGGAGAAACAAAGGCTACCCTTTCTCCCTGCTAACCAAGATTGGTTGGCTTTTTAAAAGAGGAGATCAGTTTATTTCTCTTTCATTATTCTTTAGTTTGAGCTTATAAGTGTATTTTGCTGTTTCTGCAGTAATTGTCATGGTAAAAGTAGATTAAGCTATCACATTCAAATGTTTTTAAATAGCATTTTTAGAATATTTTCCAAATATTCTATATATTCTCTCAAAATAGTATTTCTAAATGTAAATTATTACAGAATGTGTATTTTAAAAAATCTTTTCATACTTCTTTTTACAGATGAAAAAAAATATTTCAGCTATCATGGAAATACAAAATTCATTAGATCGTTACACTTCCTCGCTACTATAATTTGACAGGTGTGGATGAGATCTGTATGCATAAGAGTATGCAGATATTAATTCCCCTAAGCATTCTTGATTAGGGCAGATGCTGCTGTTTAGCAAAAGGAATTGCCTTTCCCAGTTTAGATCCCATTATTCCTAAGATTTGTATTGCTAGATGCATCAAGGTGCAAAATATCAGGCAGGACTTGGAAACACTGTATTAGGAAAAAGATCATTATGTTGCTCTGTCACTGTATAGAAAGAACATTTTATCTGATCAACATGTTGTTTTGGCACTATTATTGAATTACTTTCAAGAAGGGCCCAACTAGGACAGGAAAAAAATAGCTTCAGCCAACAAATTCTTTAAATCAGTGGTATACTGTGACGTGATCTGGAAGTTCTACTAAATCAATGCATCTTGGCTAATCATCAATGACAAACGTTTCTTAGATGAATTTTAATAATCTTTTTTGAAGGTCATGCAAAGTAAGGAAACATTCCATTCCCATACTGAAAGGGATTGGTTTCACCTGTCCCTAACATAGATAAAATAAATACTGGATGTGACTGCATTGGGCATTATCTAACAAAATGAAATTCAATGGTGAAAAAAGTAAGGTTTTACATTTAGGCAAGAAAAACAAAATGCACAGGTACAGGATATATGTACCTTTCTCAATAGTGGTGACTGTGAGAGAGATCTTGGAATTCTAGTGGACAATCACTTAAAAATAAATAAATAAACAAATAAATAAACTAACTAACTAACTAAATAAATAAATAAATAAATAAATAAATAAATAAATAAATAGTAGATGCAAAAGTCTGGACAACTAGCCAACAACAGAAACTTATAAGGTCATGAAAAATAAGTATCATCATAAGAAATCAATATACCCATTTTCCAGGACAGATTGGTTTTTTGCTTCAGAGAGAACAATTGGTATGGAAGACATGTTAGTAGGTCATAATAACAGTTATTTGGTTGGCAGAAAGAGAATAAAGACAAAATCTAGATTTGTAACAGGTCTCATCCACTTTGTAGATTACTTTCCCTGTAGGCATTGCATAGAATAGAAAAATGCAGATAAGATGTTGGTCTATTTAGAGCTTGAATGTTTTGAGTAAAGTCTGAAATCCAAAATAGCGAGTGCCTCAGCCTATAGCAAACCACCCACAATTTTCTCCCATGGATCTTCTTCCTCCTCCTTCATTAGATATATTTGTTGTTAGTTGCAAAGTCGTGTCCGACCCATCGCAACCCCATGGATAACATTCCTCCAGGCCTTCCTATCCTCTACCATCCTCTGAAGTCCATTTAAGCTCATGCCTACTGCTTCAGTGACTCCATCCAGCCACCTCATTCTCTGTCGTCCCTTTCTTCTTTTGCCCTCAGTCTTTCCCAGCATTAGGCTCTTCTCCATTAAGTCCTTCCTTCTCATTAGGTGGCCAAAATATTTGAGTTTCATCTTCAGGATCTGGCCTTTTAAAGAGCAGTCAGGGTTGATATTCTCTAACCGGACTGACCAGTTTGATCACCTTGAAGTCCAAGGGACTCGCAGGAGTTTTCTCCAGCACCATAGTTCAAAGGCCTCAATTCTTTGGCACTCAGCCTTTCTTATGGTCCAACTTTCACAGCCAGACATTGCAACAGGGAAAACCAAAGCCTTGACAATAAACACTTTTGTTGGCAGGGTGATGTCTCTGATTTTTAGTATGCTGTCTAGATTTGCTTTCCTCTCCATAATAGATACATGGTAAGGGACAATAAAGAAATATATCGTTAGCACTGACATCATTTCAGGGAAAGTGGTTGAGAGGATAGAGAGCACTCAACCTCAAAAGTTGCTGGATGAAGCAGTTCATTTGGACCCTTTTCAGCCATGGTTCTGGCCAGGTCACAATTCTAAGAGAGCATTGTTCATGCTTGTGGACAACCTCTGGAGGGCTTGAGAAGGAGAGATGCATTTATTCAATCTCCTGGATCTCTTGACACTTTTCAATACCATTAACCATAGTAAATTTCTGGACCAATTTAGGGGATTAGTAAGGGGGGGGCAATGTTTTACAATGTTTGTTCTCCTTCTTCCATGGCTGGTGCCAGTCAGTATTGGCAAAGAGATCAAACAGAAAAGGAGGAATAGAATAGTTTTCAAGGAAAGTCTTAAAAATATATACCACCATTTCATCTCAAGAAAGCCAAAAAAACATATTCAGCAGTCCCTTTTTGCTGGAGATAGCTAAGACATGTTGAAGGGAACCAAAATGTATCAGGCTGTCAACAGATTTTGCCTAAGGGGATACTGGAGGGTATTTGAGGAAACATTACAAATGCGCCTGACCCAAAGTGAATTGAAATATTACCTTATCAAGTGTGTACACAAAATAACATTTCTCTCTCTCTCTCTCTCATTCTCCTCCCTCCAAACCCCACCCCTTGGATCTTACTTCTGATAATATGTCTCCGGCTGAAGTTTTACAACAGTTCATGTACGTATTTGAATCCAGAATGTTATAGCTTTTTATATGTCCAAACATGATACCAAACATGAAAAAATGTCCCTTTGCGTTGCTCACATTTGCAACATAAATTTGAAGTGCCTTTGTACAGTCTCGACAAGTTCTCTGGTGATATATACCAATAGTATATCATTTTATGAAAATTCTCTTTAAGATTATAATATATAAATTTCAATCTTTTCAGTTGGAAAAAAAAAAGGCATGGAACTTTATTTTTCTACATGATAACCGCAGTGAGATTATAATATGCACAAAGCTGGAAAGATTTGGCAATACATACAATGGAGGAATGGTTGGTGAAGAGGATGAAACTATCTGGGATTCCTAAATTGACTTCTTTGATAAAAGACAAGACAATATCTACATTTATTGCTGACCAAAAATCCCTGATGGACATTTTGCATGATAGAGAAAAAAAATGAACTTATGATTTATGGTTTTGATGATTAGACAGGATAGGTTATAGAAAGAAGAGAGCTTCATGTTAACCATAGAATGAGAGGTAAATTTATATTGATTTATTTTATTCGTTTGTTAAGTTTATTTGTCACCTGTCTTGCCATGGAGCTACTCTAGGTGAAATGAAAAGAGTGTAAACAGAACAGAAGTAAAATAATAGAACAATAAAATAAACAATGAAAAAGAACACAATGAGAATACATCAATATGATAACCAAAAAGATGGACGGGTGAGAATAGAGAGCAAGGGAGGGATGTGAAGCCTGCTATCAATCCAGCAGCCCTCTCCAGCATGGAAATCCCCATTTGGTCCCTAGGCCAATCTGCAGAGCCAGGTTCAAATTTCTACAGCACAGTGATGGGTTGCCCCCAGTTCGGATCGGTTCGCAAGAACCGGTAATAAAACTGGCGGGAGGCTCCGCCCACTGACCCAGACGTCATCAAAGTTGATCTGCGCATGCACAGAAGAGTGCGCACATGCGCAATGCGAACCAGTAGTAAAGGTAAGTAGAACCCACCCCTGATACAGTAATTGTACTTACAACTGCTGTACAAATCAGAAGCTACTTCTTTGAACCATGGTGGCACAGTGGTTAGAATGCAGTACTGCAGACTACTTCTGCTGACTGACGGCTGCCTGCAATTTGGCAGTTCAAATTTCACCAGGCTCAAGGTTGACTCAGCCTTCCATCCTTCCGAGGTGGGTAAAATGAGGACCCAAATTGTTGGGGGCAATATGCTGACTCTGTAAACTGCTTAGGGAGGACTATAAAGCACTGTAAAGTTGTATATACTGTAAGTCTAAGTGCTGTTGCTATTTATATTTTCTTTCTTTTCAATTCTGCTTTTACTTTTTCTTTCCTTTTCTTGCACTTTTAGCTTTCCCTTTGATTTCATTGTCATCTCTTTCTCACTTTATATTAGTTTTTTCTTTGTTTTTTTTTTTTTAAATCTGTAATAAAATTGTACCCCCAAAAAAGGAATTCTAAGATTTGAAGTCAAAATGTGTTTTACGTGACCAGACTGGGGAAGATTGGACTACCTAAAGGTAGAAGTTCTGTTGATATAACATACTGAACTCAAGGAAAGGGCTAACAATATTATCCTTTTATCACATAATTACACGTGAGTCATTAACTAGAATTTAAAATTTAGCTATGCCAAATTAGAGTTTGCATCTGCATTGTGATTCTTACAAATTCTAGTTTCTGTAAACTCCAGAAAGCTGCTCAGTGTTTTTATAATGTGGAGGCTTTGATTAAAAAAACTGCCCATAGCAGAAGTACCAGAATCTGAGGATCAGTTCTTTGGATTAGATTAGGATTAGGATTAGGATTAGGATTAGATAATAATTAGATGTTGAATCCCAGCTTCAAAAAGAATCTGGGCATCTTATTTAAAAAAGAAAGAAAAAAGCAATAAAAAGAGAGAAGATCATTATTGGCCAAGTTTAGGAAACAAAACCATCCACTATAAAACCATGTTTATAAAGATTTGACAGAACCCTTGTAGCAGTGTGAATTTCCAGGTAGGATGTTGTTCCAGAGTGCAAATATGTCAGAGAAGGCATGCTTTTGGAATCATACTAGGTGACACTGCTTAACTGGGGGAACTTGGAGTGCCCCTACTTTACCCTTATTTCCAGTGGTGGGCTGCAACCAGTTTAACAACTGGTTCTGTGAACGCGTGCTTTGCCTAACACATCTGTGCGTAGGGGTCAAACTATAGCAATTTGAAACTCAGCTGCTTATCTTCTAAGGCAGCCCTGGTAAGTAGAACAGTGGAAGCATGGAAATCAGCTGGGTCGCGCAAATCAGCTGAGCCAGAAAGAACGAAATATAGAACAGGATAGGGCGGGGGCAGGTGGGCAGGGCCAGCTGATCATCGGAACTACCAGTTCACCCAAACCAGTCTGAACTGGCAGCAGCCCACCGCTGCTTATTTCCAAATGAACCCTTTTAAATAAGTGAGCTGGAAGAGACTCCTTGCTAGATATTGTTGAGATCCTTTCACTTTTCATGGTTGAGTTTATTAGAACAGCATAGTTTTGAATACTTTTACTTAGCAAAAATTCCGTTCAGGCAAGATATTTTAGGATCTTTCAGGAAATACACAGAATTATTGTTATTATTATTATTATTATTATTATTATTATTATTATTATTATTATTATTATTATTAATTAAATTTTTATACCGCCCTTCTCCTGAAGGACTCAGGGCGGTGCACAGCCAAAAAATAAAACCAACAAATATATAAAAGTTAAAAAACAGTTTAAAAAACATATTAAATAATCTGGCCACCACGTGTTAAAAACAGAAACAACCCGTTAAAATTTAGCATTTAGGCCAGCCAAGCTTGATGAAATAATAGCATCTTGAGGGTCCGGTGAAAGGTGCTTAGGTCAGGGATCATACATATCTCTGGGGGCAATTCATTCCAGAGGGCAGGTACCCCCACAGAGAAGGCTCTCTCCCTGGGGATCGACAGTTGGCATTGTTTGACCAACGGCACCCTGAGGAGTCCCTCTCTGTGGGAGCCATGGAGCGCTTTAAAGATGGTAACCAGCACCTTGAATCGCACCTGGAAGACCACCGGGAGCCAGTGCAGCTCGCGCAGGAGAGGTGTTACATGGGTGCGCCATGTCGCTCCCATAATTATAATAATCTCATAATTCAGTGATGATGAGCAACTGCTTCACTACCAGGCCTCAGTAGTTGAAATGTTCAAAATGTAGACATTATGACAGACCTCATTCTGGGATTTTTTTCACGATCAATCAGAGCAGATAATACTGAGCTAGATGAAATATTTCCATATCAAATAAGGGCACCATCTGAGAACATTTCCAAGAAGATCCACTTCACAAAAGGGGAGGGAGGGAGGTCTCTACACAACTCTTTTTTGAAAATTTCCTGAATATTCTCATTTTAAAGCAGTCTTCCATAATCTGATTCTCATAATCTGCATTCTACCATTGGGAAATCTAGCAATCATGATTATTCATTTCATCTCCACTGCATGCAGTCATCTTGTCATTCCTGGAAGTAGTGACTGTCTTTCTCGAACACCTTTGGACTCTTCTTCAATCATGTAAATAAAATGGAAAGAACAGAAAGGCTGGATTTGTTTGTAACAGTTGAAAAGTTTATATATGAACCAATTCAGCAGAACGGTTTCATTTCCATACCTTACAAATATGCAAAATGCCATCTGCGCTTAGTGTAGCTAACTTCAAGCATGCAGCCATGTAATAGATCTACTCCCAGCTTCCTTCATTCCACTGCTAAGCATTTTTCAAGAAAGAAAAAATCCGTTTTTACAGCTAATGCCACCTGCGGTTACAAGAAAAACAGTTGCCAGTCCAGTCCCCCAAAATTGCTGAAATAAATGTCTTTGTGTTTCTGTATGGAATACTCAAGCATCTTTATTGTGTTTTTGAAAATGTCTTTTATGCCAACTGTAATAACAGAGATGTATTTTAGTAAACCTTGCATAGTTGTATTATGTACTTTTCTCACTCAGAATTCTTCACATTTGAATTTCTCTCCAGATTCTTTCATTCTAAATAATTTGGCCTTGTTTCCAAAGTGAAGCAATGTACTAGCTATCCTTCATTGTTTGAGAATTTTTTTATTTTTGAATTTTGCCCAGGATGTTGTGAATTTTCAAGCCTCTTCTGCTTAGCACTCTGCATAGACAATTGGAAATTTAAAAATAAAACAATTTTTCAGCCACTTGGTTCCTTGATTTTTCCCCACCCCTTAGATAACAACCAATATTGCCAAAATATGCACAGATTAATCTTACAAAAAACAAACTATATCACAATTGTGCATATGAATGTGTCGTTCTTCTTTCAGCAATGCACCATAAATTTTTATGCAATTAAATGTATCATTTCATTTTTAAACCAGTTCAATGTTTTAACAATGCAGCTCACATGCATCCATTATGTGTAGATGGATCAGGAGAGATGAAAATAATTTGAGGAAACTGAGAACTGTGGTAGATTGCATATCCTCCATTCTGGAACAAAGGTTAAAAAGTGTCTTAATAAGCCTGAAGTTACAGAGAAAGTGCAAATAAAGAAATGGATGATATGGATGAATTCTATAGACTAGTCAGTTATACATCAACTCAGTCATACATCTGTTCATCTGTCCAATAAATTTAAATTCTGTACATTTAAATTTACATGATTTATTTGTAAATATAAAACAAAATTCAGATGTCTTCAGCATACATCTTTCCCTAATATAGATAAGAATTTCAGAACACCTTGCTAGATAAGTCCAGAAGCCCATTTAGACTAGCCTTCTGTCACAGTGGCCAACCAGATGCATGCAGAAAGTTCATAGATTTAAAAAAAAGAGTAAGAAAGACATTTTGTGGGCAATTTTCAATGACATGACTCTTATACATAAGCGTTGAGCCAAGAAAATACATAGCAGAAAATACATAGCACTTTATTAATAAATAAATAAATAAATAAAAAAATAATAATAATTGGGCATTTTAATTCAAGCCCACATTGGATGACCTTAGACTTAGAGAGGGGGTTGGACTAGAAGACCTCCAAGATCCCTTCCAACTCTGTTATTCTGTTAATTACCATCTTCCAGCCTAATTTATCCAGCAAGTTACTTGTGGTGGTGTTCTGACCTAGGCTTCCTGAGAAAGCATAAATCACAATCTTAGTCCCAAAAAAATCTCTTTTATTGAGACGGCTATGAATTATGGTCATTCACAGCCCGTAATGATTCACAAACAGTCTGTGAAGATTCCAACAGATGTCTGCTCGAGTTGACACAGTCTTTCAGGGTAATGTTGATAAGCACCCACCTTTATCTTCCTTGAAATGCTGCCAGAGACCTAACGGAGCACAGAGTCAAACAGACTTCTCGGAGCTTGAATTGACTATATAAATTAATTGCTTCCTGCAAAGGCTCATGTCCATTTGCTCCTCTTTTATGTCTTATGGGAGGGACCAATCATCTCCAAGCCTCACTCCCGAGTTGCCCTTTTTTTTCTTAATTGTTCTTGCCTTCTGGCAGGTCTCCCCATGCACACACTGGGAACAAGCTCACACTGTTCTTCTGCCTCGCTGATGTCAGATTCTGGAAGCAGCACATAACTACCAGATGGCCCTGGTCCTCTCTCTGCCTCCGATGCAGAGCCCTCGTCCGAGCCTTCCCCAGACTCCAGGACTGGCCTACATTCCTCCCCAACCTCCTCACTGTCTGAATCTGCTATCAGCTCTTCTGGACACTGGCGGGCCACAACAGGTGTTCCTGAAAACAAAGGGGAAAGCAAACATTAGTTGCCAGTTCAATATTCTTCTTTACAGCCGGTAACTGCCGGTATGTAACAATCGTGCTCAGCAGGGATTACAAGAGTAAAATTCCTTTCATCTTTGACTGGGATCACATTAACTGAAGTGGTTGGCAACTGGAATACTAGTAGGTCTGGAAAGTTCCACATCACATGTTATATACCCATGCAATGTTGCTGTGCAAATTCTATGCATTATTACAGCGAGGAGAGTCCAGATGAGTATGAGAATGTGAGAATAAATGAGCATTTATTCCCAATAAATGTACACTGAAAAAAACGAATGACTGGTGAAATTGCCTTTTTTCCCACATAGGGCATGATATGATAAAGATTTGCATCTAAATTGTTGAAAGAAAAAGCTATTTGAACCAATGTGCATTTGTCATTTCCCCATCCCCCCCCTTCATTTTGACCTATTTCTCCGCCCTGAAAAGGACATCTTGGACATGTCTTTAAAGAAAAAAGAAAAGAAAAAGCATAGGCTCCAATGCACAAGACTGTATGACCTTTGACACAATGTAACCATTGACGATGATGACATAATGTCATGAGAACAGATGGAAATAATACAGCAAAGCCCCTCTCTCTGCCTCTAATAGGCAGCTGGTGACATGAGCAGAACACCTCCTGCACCACTTAATAAAATTATCTTCATTTAGAAAAAAGGATGAAGATATGGAGCCAATTACCTTAGTGGATGTGACAGGCAACCTTAAATGTATCTTCAGTTTGCTCCGTTTGGGTCCACTTCTTAAAAAAAGAAAAAAGAAACTATGAATAAGGATGAAAAATGACTCAGAAGTGATGCCTGAGGAAATTCTTATCCTCAGTCTGGATAAAATTAATAGGGGAGGATTCAAAGCAGAATAAAATAGGGCCTGAGAAAATTGGGCCATTTCCACATTTGTTCCTTTACGTCTTGACTGAATTACAGAAGTCCAGGTTTCCTGTCTTTATAACAAGCTGAGAAGAAATGAACTGGTGGGGCCAACCTATGACTCTGACAGCTCATGTATTAGATGGAAAGTGGGATCTGCAATGTATGTACTGTATATAGGTGAACAGCCAGAAAATATCTTGGGATGAATAAGCTGCCAAAGGTTTCACAGACATCTTGTGTCATGGGTTATGTTCTTTATTTCCCATGCCCCCTTATGAGAAGAAGAACATAAATAGAATTTAGGAGTTCTGCAGACCACTGCCAGTGAGGGTCATCGGTAGCAGTATAGCTTCCAACTAATAGGATCCATTCTTACACTTTGGACCAACCTTCTGCAAGCCCTTACTGTTGTGTTTGACCCATTGCCAGAATAGACTTCTTGCCATGGTATGCAGTGGCATGATGGGAGTTCCCTTGGAAGCTGCTTGCATGGCCACTCTGATCCTCCTCTAAGTAATTGAAAAAATTATAATACCATGTTAAATGCTCTTGTTTTAATAATCTAATCATCTGGAAGATAATAATTTACTAATTTAGAAGAAACAAAAATTGACCATGAAGAAAATTAGAATTTCCACTAAAACTCTGGGGGTGACATTAAATAAGTTCCCCAAGCCTTTCTCTTTTATAATGGTATTATATGAGATTCATCTATTTTATGGATAGGATAGACAACTAAAGTTTTCTTTTTTCATGCTTAAGTACTGTCATCACTTTGAAACGTGCTATAATTCAAACTTTGACATGCAGTCCTCATTCTCTCTCTCTCTTACCATTTACACTGCCCAGTAACCAGTTAAGAAACAATTATGTTAGTCAAAATGATCTACAAATATATGTGAGATAGGAAATTGTTACACGCTATACAAATATACAGAAATCTATACAATTTTTCAGCAATCAATCTTCAAATAGAGAAACAGGGCAAACTGCACTTAAGATTGGAAAATATGAAACCAAAAGAAACTCAGAGTGACAGATTTGTTGATCATTAATCTTAATAAATACTTAAATATTCCTTTTAAGCAGCAATTTTCACACTGAAATTTTGCTTTAGGTGAAATCATCTGTGTGAGAGCCAATTGGCAAATTACATTTCATTCCCTGTGCTGCACTGTAGAGTTGCATAGTGTGTGCTATAGTTTAACATTCTACTTTTATGTGCTTTACATGCATTAAATATTCTGATTCCAGTCAGTTAAAGGCAGAATGCCAGCCTTTTGAGGTCAATTGGAACTTTCAAAATGATGAAACAATCTTGTTCATTTAAACAAAATGATTTCTGAGGTGGTTGTGGCCAATCACAAACTTCCCATTTATAATAGCAAAATGGATGAAATTGTTTCTTATTTTTTTTCCAACCAGCCAGCTTTGTTCTTTCCCATTTTCATTTACCTTTGTCTTTTTAGAGGGGAGGCGCCTGGGCATACTTCCAAACAAAACACTGGGCTACATACAACTGTTATTTTAATTTCTATGTATGCTTCTACTGTTTGTTCCCAAAACATTTTGGTAATGCTTGAAGTTAGTAATCTTTTTTTGAAGTATGTCAGTGTTATGATCAGGGGTGAAATTCAGCAGGTTCTGACAGGTTCTGAAGAACCGGTAGCATAAATTTTGAGTAGTTCAGAGAACCGGCAAATACCACCTCTTCCCCAAGGAGTGGGGAGGGAATGGGGATTTTGCAGTATCCTTCCCCTGCCACACCCACCAAGCCACACCATGCCCAAGCCAGGTCCACAGAACTGGTAGTAAAAAAAAATTGAATTCCACCACTGGTTATGATGGAGCAAGCTAAGAGATTTTAGAAGTCAATGCGGGGGCTACACAAATGAGACCCTGCCCCATTTTTATAATATATATACAAAGTACACTAAAAAGTATAGAACATTTCATGAGCTGAAACCTCAATTTCACTTTTTATGCTATCTGTTGAACCCTGGAATCCAGGGTTTAGGAAACCAATTACAGGAGATTAGGCTAACAACAAAAAGGGGCAGAGTCTTTTCTGAACTGGCACTTGAGCTTTGAAATTTGCTCCCTGGAAAAATTCAACAGGAAAGTAGTCTCCCCACTTATGCTAAGTGCATATTAGCTTGGTTTACATTTAGTTTTACATTTAGGAAGGAAGAGGTTTTTTTCATTTTATTTTTTGAAGGACAAGCTATTTTTCGACATATCCTATATATCTGACTATAGAGAGAGACTACATGTACCTAAATAGTCTTCTGCCAGAAACAAAACTATGACCCTAAATGGAGAAACTTTTTTGTTCCAGTGTGGCAATTTCTATTATCCGCTGAAAGTGCTGATTTCATGGTGCAAGCTTAGTTCTGTCAGATTAAATCAAAAACCTAGAAATAATTATAACCGTAGCCAGTCACTTTCTACAACAGTTACCACCCTTTCAGGGAAGGCAAGAAGAAGGCAAGAAACCCAGACAAACCAAATACAAATAATTATAATTACCAATATCATGATTGCAAGTCAGGCAGAAGAAAGAAGAAACTAAAAAGAACCTATCAGGTTTCTAAGTTTCTGCTTTTTGTGTGTGTCTGTGGTGATGATATTGATAAAAGGCAGCTTGGAAAAGCTTCCATCATTGTTTGTACTTATCCAGTATTTAGCAAGGGATGTATTTGTTTGCATGGATGCAGTTCATACTCAGCTTTAGTTCTAGAATAACTTTCCTCAATGTGATTCCCTTCAAGTATTGAGATTATAATTCTTTAAATCCCAAAGCAACATAACTGAAGATTAATCCAGTGGGAAGTGGAAAATCAGCATCAAGAGAAGCAGCATATTATTTATTTAAAGTCAGTTTACTTTTGTCTTCTAATTCATTGGTCTTCAAAAGGTCAATTAGATACTGGAATATACAGGGGTGGGCTTCAAAAATTTTAGCAAGGGGTTCTCTGCCCAGTTGCTGGGTGGGCGTGGCCATGGTGGGCATAGCCTAGTCAGCCTCCTGCACCATGGTAGGGGGGGGGTGTTTTTGCCCTCCCCAGGCTCCGGAGGCTTTCCTCGAGCCTCCAGGAGGGCAAAAATGGCTTCCCCAGGCTCCGGAGGCCCTATGGAGGTCGGAAATGGGCCTGTTTATGGCCTTTTTGAACTTCTGGTAGGCCCGTTTTTCACCTTCCCTGAGCCTCCGTGCATGCCCTGCATTTACCTGCATCCAAAACGGGCTGCATGGGGACTCCTGGAGGGGAGGGTGGGGTGGGGTGGGCAGGGCCAGCCAGGAGTGGGATTTCGGGGTCTCTGAACTGCACAGAATCTTAGCTAGAGGTTCTCCCAAAGCCCTGCAAACCCCCAGCAGCCCACCCCCGGGAATATACTAGTAGCCATTTCTGGCATTTGGAAAAGACCAAAGAAAAAAGACAGAAAGATTCCCACAGAAAGGAGATCTAATCAAAGGAAGGGAACAAAGTTGAAGATGAATTCCACCTCTTATCTGCCCCTAGCCAATTCTTAGGCTGTGTATACCATAGCATACTGGCAATAGCATCATATTAGGATGCTTGCTTTAATTCTTTGATCAAGGAAATGGGTCCTAAGTCCGCACATTCCCTTCTAAAATAGGATTCAGCATTTGAAATGAACAAAGCCATCAATGTCTTTAACTTAAGGTAATATAATTAATCAGTTAAAAATATAGTCCGAAGAAATATATGTAATCCTCAGGTTTGCACTTCTATTTGGGGAAACTACTCATAGGTATTTGGGTGAACATCCTGAAAGCCAGTCATGGAGAGAAGAGGACTTTGATAGGCAATAAATCATGATCTCTGCTGCATAAAAGTGAATCCCATCTACATGTACTTCTAGAGTATAACACCAAAGAGATTGTGCTCTATTGCAATTAAACCTCCTTAATTTTGATGAACATACCTACGGTAACTTTGCTTACTTTTAACAGTGGCTGAAGAGCATCGAATAGTGCCTCTAAAATATGCAAACTTTTTAAAAAAATTATTATCTAGAATATTACAAGTGATAGCATTAATCCTACAGACTATAATGTACCAAAATAAAAAAAAATAGGTGCTGTACAATTAATCACAGAAAGAATAGCCCTGCCACTTGCTTTTAGCGAATAAAATCAGAGATTATTATAATTATTATTATATCTCCCCACCTCCCACGGGTTTTATCACCATTTCAATGGCAGAAATCTGGTTTCAGATGAGTGCGTCCAAGAAAATCTTCATCCTGTGCTAGCTTTTTATTTCATTATTTCTTCCCAATATGGTGGTACTTGCCTCTGCCTCTATCTGCCGAAGCCTTTTGTGTATTGCTAATGGAGTGCTGGAATTGTGGCAGTTCAGAGCAGGGAATATGTGTGAGCAGCAATATGCTGACAGACCCCTCTGTGGAATCTAATCCGTTCCAGCTCATGCACTCCTCAGAAACTATTTAACTTTCATTAAACTGTGTTTGATATCAGCTAAATAGAATGCATACGGCACCAATATCGCTCATATGGTCTCATTCATTCAGTCACAGCAGTTGTTCCCCTCTCCTTTATGTCTCCCCTCCGTTGTCTCCCTACCCAAGATAGCAGGGTAAATAGGAGACCTTTGAAGATATAGTTAGTGCTCAGATTTCTTTATTCTTTTGTGCTGGTTTCTTAGCGCTGAAACATTGATTCATGTATGTCTCAGACAGCTTCCATTAATTTCATGTAATGTAGCTTTTATCTGCTAGTGGGACAACTCTCTCAGTGCTGACGCCCTCTGTTCCCTTCCTCCCACTTCACTTGCTCCTTTTTTTTTTCTTTTCTTTTCCTTCTTGGCCTTCTGTTGTTGTTTCCCAGCTGTCCTGTGTTAAGGGACATCCCTTTACCAAAACAGAAAATAAAAACCCTTTCTCAGAGGATGGCAGCCATATGAAAACATGAAGGGTATCTTCTTCACAGCATCACAGAAACATAATCACAAAAATGAGTACCGTAGAGATCTAGAGCATGAACCTCTGTTTTGGTCCAACTACAGACAATCGACGATCAACTTCATACATTGTTATTCCCAATTAAATAACCACCCATTAAAAACAGCAACCCATTGTATTTTGAGAAATATGAATTTGTCTTTAAAAGAAAAAAAAATGCTTTTGAATCAAGTTCAGAGACTGGAGACTGCCATGCATTGTTAGCAGCATTGTAGAAATAATTTGTTGCTGCTTTCCTCACAGATTATCTATCTATCTATCTATCTATCTATCTATCTATCTATCTATCTATCTATCTATCTATCTATCTACCTAACTACCTAACTACCTAACTACCTACCTATTTCATGTACTGGTATATGCCTGACATCTCAATATCAAGCTATCTCACTATATTTTTCAACTTTCAAGCCACCCAGATTTGTTTTGATACAAAATGGGAGACAAATGAATTTAATAAATAAGTAAACAAACTTTTGGCTCAGCTTCTATGATTTTCCGTAGTGGTCTCACATCCAATTTCTAACCTTGTCCAACTTGAACTTTTCAGGCCAGATAAGATCAACTCAGGTGTTACCACTGCCAAGATGAGATTAAATTGTTTTTAGACCAATTGAAAATGTTAGTGTTTAGCAGCATTTGCACAGATTTTGGAGAAGATGTCTCAGACCCATTCAGCAGAATAACTAGCTAACGTTCAGTTATAGCAGGACTGGTTGAAGCCATATACATTTAAGGAAGGAAAATATAGTTCCATAAATCTCTTAAATCCCAATCCTAAAATTATGAATTTTCCACATTATTTCTTTTTGCTGTCATTTCAGTATTCTAATAGGATAGGACAAAACAATAAATTTCAGAAGTATTGAAGCAAGATTAGTGATGGTATAGACACATAATGAAAGTATTATATTCTTAGCGCAGGCATTAACTGGGACTGATAGTGGTGTTAACAAGAACCTTTATTATGAGCCAACAGAAGGTAGTGCGTCGGCCACAGGACTGTATCTGGGTGCTGCCACTTCTTGAGGCCCAACACTCGGGTCGCTGTCGGGCAAAATGTCAGGCAGGGTATCTCGCTGACCTCTCAGTTGGTCCACGTGTCGGCGCCACATTCGCCCATCAGTCAGTAGGATCCTGTAAGAACAGGGGCCCGTTATAGCAGTCGCCCGACCCGGCAGCCAACGTGGTTCGCCCCCTAAATTTCTGGCAAAGACTAGGTCTCCTTCCTTAAATGCCCTGAGCCCCGCACTGGTACCCTGGTAACCATCAGGAGCATAGGTAGGATGCAAACGATCCAGTACCGTTCGCAGCCGCCGACCCATCAAGACCTCTGTGGGACTCCTGTGGGTGAATGGGCAAGGAGTCGCGTGTTGGGCGGACAGATATGTGGCAATCCTCTCCTGCCAGTCACCAGAAGTTAACCGGGTCAAAACTTCCTTGGCAGATCGCACAGCCCGTTCAGCCAAACCATTTCCAACTGGGCGGTAAGGGGCAATTGGGGCATGACGAGCTCCCAAACTCGCAAGGAAAGACTGGAAGGTGGCAGAAGCAAATTGCGGACCATTGTCAGTTACAACCACATCAGGAATCCCATGGGTGGCGAACAGGCGTCGTAGCACCCGCACAGTGGCCTCGGCAGTGGTGGTAGGCATGAGTTCCAGCTCTACCCACTTAGACAGAGCATCCACCACAATTAAGAAATGACGACCTCGGAAGGGGCCAGCAAAATCCAAATGCAGTCGAGACCAGGGCCCACAGGGAGCTTCCCATTCCCTGAGTGGGGCGGATGGAGGGGCCGGACAGGAAAACTGACAAGGTTGGCACCCGGAAACCCATTCAGAAACATCACGGGCGAATGAAGGCCACCAAACATAGTTACGCCCTAACTCCTTCATACGTACAATGCCGGGGTGGCCCGCATGTAAACACCGGAGAACCCCAGGCTGGAGGGACGGGGGAACAACTACCCGATGCCCCCACAGTAAACACCCCAATTGAACAGAAAGCTCGTATTGGTGATTTTGAAAAGGGGTAAAGACAGAGGGGGTCTAACAGGGCTAACACTGAGGTAACATGACAGCTCTTAAAATACCAACTAGCTGTCAGAGCACAACCAATAGCAAACACAGATACTGCCGCGTTTACGAGGCCACGCCTCTTAGCCAATCCCCGGGCAGCGTCCCTTGTTGCCGGGAGCTGCCGAACACAACACTTTGGGGTTCACACATGGCACTAAATCTAATTTGTTCAATAAACCTCTATTATCTAAGAACATACATTAGAATAAGTTATGAAATCAGTTTAAGTCTTGTCATTAGTCTGTAAAGTCTCAAATGGCACAGGACTAAAACTGTGAAAATACTGCTGTCTCCAGCCATCTAATCCGATGATAGGATTCGTTTGCTTGGAACCCCATCAGTGATTTGGCTCATAGCACTGTAGTCAAGAGTAAGGTGTCCCCTCCTCCCAGATTATACAACTCCCTGCCAAGGGAAGCAGGCCTGGCACCCCCCTCCCTCTCTTGTTTCAGATGCCAGTTGAACATGAGCCTGTTTACCCAGGAATCTACAGACTAACTACTGCTCCACGACCAGACTGCCTTTCCAATGAGCTGAATTTTAAATAATTGCACTTTTGTTGCTTATTGTTTTGTTTTATGGGAGTTTATTTGTTATAATGATGTTATAAATTGGTTATTTTGAAGAATGGTATTAATGGTATTTTTGTACATTGATTTGTGTATTTCCAGGAGCAGTATAGAGAAACAACAACAACAACAAAAACCCATAGTTTACAAACCTCAGTGGCTGCAGTCACCCACTATGCTAACCCAAACCTCAAATGATATGACATTAGGGCTTAGTGTTATGTAGCACTAGTGACTTAACATGAATTGAGTTTTATAAAGAGGCTAATGTGTTTTTGCACTTCATCTTTATAGAATGGGAGTCATGTGTAGAATCATGGATACCTAAGGAAGGGGGAAACGTGCAACTTACATACTTGCATCCAGTGGTGAAATCTAAAATTTGTTACTACCGGTTCTGTGGGCATGGCTTGGTGGGGGGGGTAATGTGACTGGGTGGGCTGGGCCAATTTTTTTTTTACTTTTAAAACCATTTATTACATGTAAAACCATGTAAAAAAAATGCTTTCAAAAGGCTCTGACGATCCCAGCTGAGTTGCCTGATCGTCAGAGGGTTTTTTAAAAAACCCTCTGCCGATCAGGCAACTCAGTTGGGATCGTCAGAGCTTGGATCATCAGAGCCATTTAAAAGAAAAAACTTTTTTTCTTTTAAATGGCTCTGACGATACAAGCTGAGTTGCCTGATCAGCAGGCAAGTCAGCTGGGATCGTCAGAGCTTGGATCGTCAGAGCTTGGCTCGTCAGAGGCATTTAAAAGAAAAAAAGCCTCTGATGATCATGTGGCTCAGCTGGGCATGGGGGGGGGAGGTAGGGGTTTTTGCTACCGGTTCTCCGAACTGCCCACTGCCATCGCTACCTACTCGCCTGAGCCAGTCCGAACCGGGAGCATTTCACCACTGCTTGCATCAGACATTTGCCATTGTGTGCATGTTGTCATTTTGAAATAAGATTTTTTTGGAAGCTGTTAGGCAGAATGTTCTTCATTCAAAACAAATGTACATTTCCCCTTCACACAAAAAGCTAGATGCAGGAACAGCATTTCCTGCAAGTCCTTTCCAAGTTGTGGGAGCTTCATCACTTGAGACTTTCAAGAAAAGATTGGACTGCCATTTGTCAGAAATTGTGTAGGGTCTCCTGCTTGGGCAGAGGGTTGGACTAGATGCCCTACAAGGTCCCTTCCAACTCTGTTAATCTGTAAACTCACCCCTAACATAGCTTTCTATATGGAAGGATATTTTCCCCCTCTTGTGGTACTTTTAGATATATGGATTATTATATCATCTCTGAAAAGGGAAAACATAAAAAAACAATTAACTCTTAACCCTATGACAATTTGGCCTGAGACAGAATCTGTATAAATACTGTTTCTCCTATTTCTCATTATTTATTTCATTTTCAGTTGGATTTCGATATTGGGAATTTGCCTGTACTACTCTTTGTAAAATTGTCCCACCCTCTTTTCAATCTCTATTCAAATTCAGGTCTGATTTTGCAAGTCAGAAGCTACATCACCATTTTGATAACCGGTTCACAAGGCACTAATCTGACTGTGAATGCAGCACAGTGGGGGCACTCGATTTGCTGCATGGATGGGACAGTGTATGAAGAATGGAAAGCTGCTATAAAGTTTTCACAGTGAAATTCCCATGAAAAGCACAAGGAAAAGAAAACACCACACAGCATATTAATGACCCAGAAGAGTATTGTCGCTGCATTTGTAAATTCTCCCTTTTCCTAATGAAAATGGATTTTTTTAAAAAAAAAAAAATCCAGCCAAACACACACACAACTTAATCTTTTTCTAAATTGTGTTTGCTTCACCTGAGTGACGAACAAGATAGAAATCTAAACTCAATGGGAAAAACTCACATGTCATTAAAGAGAGTTATCCTGCTCCTTTTAATTATGTTTATTGAAACCCAAGATAGTCATCTTTGTTTCTAAGTTACTTAAGAGAAACAACAAGGAGTTTTCTGATAAAGAAAAAACAGAAATTGGAGATACTATATGGTGAAGTTTTATTTTTATATTAGAGCTTTATTTATTTGGGAGATCTATATGCCATCCATTCCTGGGCTTACAGTAATACATTTTTTAAAAGAAATCTGCAAAACCAACCTTGAAAGCATAATGAGTATTATGAAAGGCAAAAGGGTTAGAAAAATAACATAACTTGAATCCTCTTCTAGACTCTAATAAGGAGATAGCTTATTCATGATCCCATCAATCCCACCACGGAGAAAACAGGTTTGATAATTAATGATAACATATCAGTGTTGGGACTCGCAAAAAATGCCCCTTTTGTTATGTATAAGTATGCGGTACACTATTTGTCAAATGTCTGTGTCCCAAAGGTGCTTTCCAAAAGGCAACTGAACTTCCTTTGTTTTTTCCTTGAAGATGTTTTGCTTCTCATCCAAGAAGCTTTTTCATTTCTGACTGAATGGTGAGGAATGAAAGGGTTATATAAATTCTTTCATTCTCCACCATTCAGTCAGAACTTCTTGGATGAGAAGCAAAATGTCTTCAAAGAAACAACAAAGGAAGTCCAGTTGCCTTTTGGAAAGCACCTTTGGTACACTATACTGGCTTAGGTGATTCTGTAAATACTATCTTGTAATGATCAAATTAAGCATCCTGAGCTGGGTTTTAGCTCGGGATAAAATGTGCAACCAGTAGAACTATTTCAACAAGAGGATAATGTGAGACTTCCTAAAGTAAATGGCAAGGAACTCTACAAAAGAGGTATCAATGAAAGGTACAGCTAATTATAAAGCATCCCAGGGAAGGATAAAACATGAAGTAGCATGAAGACCATTTTTTCAGAGGACAAACAACATGGGTTCAGATAACTGTTATAAGGTGTAGTAAAATATCTGAAGCAACTTTGTTCAGCACAAATACAGTTGAGAACGACCCAGACTGACCATAGTAGAGTTCAGAAGTTGACAGAGCAATAGTTCCGTCCCAGGCGCCTGATGGATCCCAAAAGGTTCCTGATGGAGCTTGGGCCGTTTCCTGAGACTCTAACACACAACTCGACTGAAGAGCTGGTGGCCGCCTGGGAAAGGGCGGCCACTGGAGCTTTGGACCGCGTCGTGCCTTTGCAGCCTCTGACCCGATGCCGATCTCAATTAGCTCCTTGGTTCTCTGAGGAGCTAAGAGAGATGAAGCATCAGAAAAGACGCCTAGAGAGCATTTGGAGGACTAGTCAATCCGATTCCGACCGGACACAGGTGAGGTCTTATATCAAGACCTACCTAGTGGCGATAAAAGCGGCAAAATCTAACCATTTTTCCGATCTTATCGCATCTGCAGAGAACCGCCCAGCGGCCCTGTTTAGGGTGACCCACTCCCTTCTTCGGGGGGGAGTGAGGGAAGATCCCTTGCAGGGTCATGCTGAGGACTTTGTGCAATTCCTGCACGATAAAGTCGCTCGGATTCGGGATGGCTTGGACTCCAATTGGATGAGTCCACGGGAGGAGACCGGGGCAGGTCTTGAGAATGTTATCTGGGAGGAGTTTGATCCTGTGACTCCCGAGGATGTGGACAGGGTTCTGGGTAAGATTAGTGCTGCCATGTGTTTATTGGACCCGTGTCCCTCCTGGTTGGTACTGGCCTCCCGGGAGGTTACACGAGGCTGGCTCCAGGGGATTATAGGTGCTTCTCTGAGTGAGGGTGCCTTTCCTGCCACCTTGAAAGAGGCGGTAGTGAGGCCCCTCCTCAAGAAGCCTTCCCTGACTTCCTGTTTGCTGCTGGCCGCCGCCAGACGTTCCTTAGGGATCGTCAGCTTCCACTGCCTGTCAGAGCCGCCTTCACAACGGAACGGCGGCTCGAAAAAACTCCGTTCCCATGAGGAAACGGAGATAGAGCCGGCAGGGGTGGGTAGAACTCTCTGCAGAGTCCCAAAAGTTTTTCTTTTACTTTTGGGATGGAGCGGATGAGATGCCCCATATCCCCAGCCGTTGCTCCGGGCTTTGGGAGACCTCTGCTAATGCAGAGCCAGGCGTCAAAAGCAAGCTTGCGAATTTGACAGATTACTCAAAGAAAATGTGAGCTGGACCTGTAATACTGAAGCGCAAGTATTTTACTTATCTTTTAAAAATTACTTAAGAGAATAGAGGAAGAGAAAGAGGAAAAAAGTTTCTTTTTAAAATGGCGTCTGCCGCGGCTGGAGAAGAGTTTGAGAGGGAAAGTTCTTCCGTTTTTTATTATTACAATGTAGCGGAATAAATACCACTGGCTACATTTGTAGACAAAACTCCGCTCCTGTTTTTGTTTTTCTCTTTTTTCCCTGGAGGCTTGAGTGTTGCTGGCTGGAAGTCTTTTGTCTTGTTTTTTTTTTTTTTTCTTCTTCTAACAAAGCCTGCTTAGGCGGAAACATGGCACTGAGGCTTGTGAAGTCAGACAAACAAATAGGTGGGGGGGATTCCCCCACCAAGAATTTAAAGCAATATGTTTTAACTCTTCAGTCCCAGAAACCTGATTTTAATATAATAGAATTTCTCTTAGAGGAGATTGAAAGAAGGGATGAGATTGTGAATCAGCAACTTGAAAAATTTAAGCAGGAAACTAAGGAATTGGTGAAATCCAAGTTTGACTTTTTGCAGCAAAAAATTTTAAAATTGCCAGAATTCATGATTCGGTTGGATACAAATACTAATTTACTAGAGTCAAAAATGGATGAAATTCAAGATAAATTGGACAATAGAATTCAAAAAATTGAAAATGATTTGTTAAATATTCAGGATTATAGTTCAGAAGAAAAATTTAAAATGGATGCTGACCAAAAGTCTGGTAATGTAGAATATCTGGAACAGAGGATTCAAAAAGAGGTTCTAAAGATACAATATAATTTCACAGAATATGCAATAAGACTTAGAGGTTTGCAGGAAAATAACAGAGATGACTTAAGGAAAATATCTTCTGAATTTCTAGCTGGGATTTTAAAGATTCAACCTGAGGAAGTGTTTTGTAGGATTGACAGAGCTTATCGAATAAACTCTTGGACTGCCAAGCAAAGGCAATTGCCTAGAGATGTGGTAATCTATTTTTCAGATAAAGAAATTAGGAATAAAATTGTGCAAAATTCCTTCAATTCTAATTTGCAATTGTATGGAAGAAAGATTTGGATTTACAAGGAACTCCCACCTAAGATATTAATGGAAAGGAAGAAATTTGGCTTTCTGGTGTCTGAGTTAAAAAGGAGAAATATTCAATTCCGGTGGGACGTCCCAGTTGGTATTATATTGAGATATCAAGGAGAAAGATACCAGTTAAATACTGTTGAAAGGGCTCAACCTATTTTTATCAAAATAGGTTGAAAATGAATTTAACGTCTTCAGATATAATACAGGATAAGCAGAAGGAGCTGGAACTAAAGACAGAGACTGTACCAGATAAATTGCCTTTGGATTTATCGGATACCCCAGCTGGATTATCTACAAATTTGAGAGAAGTGCCATCTGATTTTAATGTGATGACTTATCAAGGCAAGGACAAGCATGGAAACCAATTAGAGGATATACAAGGGATAAAAAAGAAATGCGAGACACAAAAAATTAGGATGGAGGTCAAACCCACAAAAAGAAAACAAAAAAAGAAATAGGTTGTACAAAAATAGAAATTTCTAACCCAAGCAACAGTGAAGCCAGTGATTTTAAAATATGAATGATTATGTGAAAACATAGAGGAGGCGACATATTGGTCAATATCATCCTGAGGATAGTGGCAGATCTCTGCATTGCCGTAATTTTGGGACATGGAAAGAGCCTCAAATTGATGGTTTTGAATTATCTATTTTGAAACTTCTTTTTGTGTTGATAAATATATTATAATTATCTTGAATTATAAGGCAAGAGAATCACATTGGGACATGCAGAAGATCGGGTTGTTACCCAATACGATGATGGAAATTAATAATCCTGATGAAACCCACAATTATTATTATATGGAATACAATTATAATGTCACTCGGGTGGTTGTTTTTACTTTTATATATATAAGAAGATGTTTACTACTGATGGGGGCAGATATGATTGGAGATCTTGAATAAACTGTTGCATCCGCAAGCTATGTCACCCTATTATGGATGTTGGTTTTAACAATCCAGTGGAAAGACTTCAAGAAGATATTATATGGACTATAAATTTAAAGTTATTGTCTTTTCTTTTT
This sequence comes from Pantherophis guttatus, assembly GCF_059756535.1. Lineage (NCBI taxonomy): Eukaryota > Metazoa > Chordata > Lepidosauria > Squamata > Colubridae > Pantherophis > Pantherophis guttatus. The sequence continues at coordinate 315,416,682 of NC_142063.1, forward strand.
TTTATTTAGATATAATGGAATATATATATATATATATTTTTAAGTAGTGTGGGCAGTGAATTAAAGATATCAAGAATTGTTGTGTATGGTAAATTTGTAAGACAGTGGGTGAATAAGCTAGCTACAGACTGATTAGTTTAAGAAAAGGGATTTTTAAGTGATACATTTAGGGGAGTGGAGGAAATGGATAGAGTGGAATAAATGTTAAATTAGATTTTATGGGGAGCCCGCTTTGAAATGTTATTAAAGTAGGACTTATTGTATAGTTTTAAAGTGGAAGGTGGTTTTGAATTGTTGCAATAATGCATAGATATAAAACACTATTATGCTAAATTAGAGTTATTTTATAATAGTTATAGTATAATGTGTTTGTTTTTTTTTGTTTTGTTTTTTTTTCTCTTCTTCTTTTCTGAAATGTATGGATAAAGGGGGATTTATAATACTTTTAGTAAGTAAAGGTCAGTATTTTGAGGAGGGAGTAAGTAATCTGTTATGAATTAGGGTTTTTTTTTTGTTACGAAGAAGTCACAGGGGGGGAAGGGTGGGGAGGGGGGGTTAGGGAGGGGGGGAGGGGGGGGAAAAAGGGGGAAAAATTTGTATTTGAAAACCTTTTCAATAAAAAAAAAGAAGCCTTCCCTGGACCCGGCTGAATTAGCCAACTATCGTCCAGTCTCCAACCTTCGTTTTGTGGCGAAGGTTGTTGAGAGCGTGGTGGCACGACAACTTCCCCGGCACCTGGATGAAGCTATCTATCTAGACCCATACCAGTCGGGCTTCAGGCAGGGGTACAGCACAGAAACGGCATTGGTCGCGTTGGTGGATGATCTCTGGAGGGCTCGGGACAGGGGTTGCTCCTCTGTCCTAGTCCTATTAGATCTCTCAGCGGCTTTTGATACCATCGACCATGGTATCATGCTGCAGCGGTTGAGGGGGTTTGGAATAGGGGGCACCGTTTTGCAGTGGTTCTCCTCCTTCCTCTCCGACCGCTCGCAGTTCGTGTTGGCAGGGGGACAGAGGTCGACCTCGAGGCGTCTCGTATGGGGAGTGCCACAAGGGTCGGTCCTCTCGCCCCTCCTGTTCAACATTTATGTGAAGCCGCTGGGTGAGATCATCCGTGGTTTTGGGGTGAAGTGCCATCTGTACGCTGATGATACTCAGCTGTACATCTCCACCCCAGACCACCCCAACGATGCCCTTGATGTGATGTCTCGCTGCCTGGAGGCCGTGCGGGTCTGGATGGGGAGGAACAGGCTCAGACTCAACCCCTCCAAGACCGAGTGGCTGTGGCTTCCGGCGCCCCGATATAGTCAGCAGGTGCCATCGCTGACTATTGGGGGTGAATCTTTGCCCCCCACAGAGAGGGCTCGCAATCTGGGTGTCCTCCTGGATGCACGGCTGTCTTTAGAAGAGCATATGACAGCCGTGGCCAGGGGGGCCTTTTATCAGGTTCGCCTGATTCGCCAGTTGCAGCCCTTTCTGGATCGGGACGCCCTGCGCACGGTCACTCATGCCCTTGTTACTTCCCGGTTGGACTATTGTAATGCTCTCTACATGGGGCTCCCCTTGAAGAGCATTCGGAGGCTCCAACTGGTCCAGAATGCGGCCACGCGGGTGGTTATGGGCGCAACCCGTTGTGCCCATGTGACACCCCTCCTGCGCGAGCTGCACTGGCTCCCAGTGGTCTTCCGGGTGCGATTCAAGGTGTTGGTCACCACCTTTAAAGCGCTCCATGGCATAGGACCCGGGTACCTCCGAGACCGTCTTCTGCCACCAATAGCCTCCCACCGACCAGTCCGTTCCCACAGAGAGGGTCTCCTCAGGGTGCCATCAGCCAAGTTATGTCGGCTGGCAACGCCCAGGGGGAGGGCCTTCTCTGTGGGAGCCCCAGCCCTGTGGAACGAACTGCCCCCGGAAATTCGTAAGATCTCCGACCTCCGGGTGTTTCGCTGCGCATTGAAGACCCTGTTGTTCTGCCAGGCTGGACTATCAACACAATAGTTTTAAATTGGGGTATTTAAATTTATTGGGGTTTTAAATCTGAGCCACTTTATTTAATTATTTTAAATTTTATATTGTTGTTTTGTCTGTGTTTTTAAATAGGCTGTACACTGCCCTGAGTCCTTTGGGAGAAGGGCGGTATAGAAATAAAATTATTATTATTATTATTATTATTATTATTATTATTATTATTATTATTATTATTATTATTATTATTATTATTATTATTATTAATAGCCAGAACTGGATGCAGAGTCATCTGCCCGAAAGTCTTGAAGTGAACTCTTGGAGAGCTTTCCTTTCCCTTTCCCTTTCCCTTTCCCTTTCCCTTTCCCTTTCCCTTTCCCTTCCCCTTTCCCTTTCCCTTTCCCTTCCCCTTTCCCTTTCCCTTCCCCTTCCCCTTCCCCTGTCCTCCCCTGTCCTCTCCCTCTTCCCATGTATTTGTCAACATATTTACTTTACTAGGACTCATGGGAGTGAAATGTACCTTCTCTTATAATGTTTTTGTTCTCAACAAATCTTGGTTTCTCCAAGTCATTTGATGCCTCTCTTTTGTGTGTGTGTGTGTGTGTGTGTGTGTGTGTGTTTTAAAATATCATTTTGGTTACAGTGGGATTTATAGTTTGAATATTTGAGTTTGAGTTAATGATTTCTTTCCAGTGCCAAAGAAATGTATTCCAAGGCCTCAAGGTAAAAGAAAGCGTACACTGCCACTTTTCCTTAATCTCACCCAAGTCACATCTTCCAGACCACATTTTCTAACTGCTTGAGTGTTGCCATTTGAATGGGTATCATAAAAGTTATTTAGATAAATGCATTGACTTTTTAAAAACTATACATTATTAATCGCATTAATAGCATTAACAAAGGCTAATTGAAAACGTTTCACCTATAATTACCCTAGTCATCATTTCAGTACATTTTGTGTTTGTCAAAGTAAACCAGAAAGGAGTAATTAAGACTTGGCTGTTATTAGCCCCCCTTTTATTTTTTATTATTAAGTCTGCAGTGGGGGAGAGAGCATGATCAGGAAAAAAATGCTTTTCTTTAGTACTGCACATTAAAGACAATCGCTGATAGCATATTCTCTTCTCCTCCTTAGCCTCAACATTTATTTTAGTTTATTTAAATATGCTTGAAATGCTACTCTATAAATGTATGCAAATGTATGTGATACAGGTGATGAAACATGCTCCATCTCATCCATATTTTTATTCTCCAGCTTTTGCCAATCTAGAGTTTTCTTAATGTGTTGGTCTATAATTCCAGAATGTCCCATTTCATGGGAAGCAGTCATAGTGCCTGGAAGTGCTGACCATTTTAGTTTGAACACATCTGAGCAACACTAGTTTAGGAAACAGATTGACTGCCAAACTTAGTTTTTCTCATCCTTGGCAATTTTGAATTTTATGGACTTCACCTCCCAGAATTCCCTAGCTAAGATATATTAGCTGGGGAATTCTGGGAACGGACGTTCACAGACCTCAAAGTTGTCAAGGTTGAGGATCATTGCCTTAATGGAAGACTAGCAACTTTTTTAGATAATCTGTTCTGCAGATCAAGAATCACAAGCCAATTACAAACTATTTCTTTGAGTATCTCTCTGAAATTTTTTTTATCCTGCTTTTCCAGTTCAGGCACGAAAATACAATCCTCTCAAAATGCATTTCCTGCAAAAATGGAGCAAAACTAAAAGCATGAAAGAAATATACCCCAAGCAAAAGAAAAAACAACTCTGAAAAACAATTTTAAACTACCTTATGTCAATAAAAGCATACTTGTCCAACTGAACAGGCATCCCTGAGACCGATGTCTAGAAAGCAAAGTTTTGAAATTTCTCAAAAGAAGTTATTGTGGACAGATAATATGCAGGAGTCTATAATGCATGTAGTCTTCATTTAACAACCATTCTTTCAACATTATGATGATGCTGAACAAGTCGTATTTATGATCAGTCTACATAGTCCCAGCCATCTCAGTGTCCTGTGGCCATGTGATCATGATATGGGCACTTGGTGATTAGCTTACAATTATTGGGCAATATTGCAGCATCCTGCAGTCATGTGATCACCATTGATGATCTTCACTGCTGGCTTCCAACAAGCAAAATCAATGGGGAAACCAGCAAGAGGCCAAAATGTCAACTACATGATGTCACACTGGAAAATGGCATGGGATTCACTTAATGATGGCAATTGAAACTGCTGGAACTGATGCTCACTAAACAGCTGCAGCCATGTGATTTGAGCTTTATGACTGTGTCACTTAGGGATGGAAATTTCAGTCCCCAATTACCATCATTAAACAAGGGCTGACTGTATGGTCTGGTGCAGCAAGTAGAAGATGCATAATGTTTTTCTCAGTGCCAACAAATGAGAATATTTGTAGCTCAAGGTTGAAATGAGGGGTCCTTGGTGCTCTCTGAGCTTGCTTGTTTTCTTGCAGACATTTCATTAGCCAAACTAGGTAACATCATTAGTGCTAAGAAGGAGTGGGGTTTACTCTCAGTTTATATTCTTGTGGCTTGCCTGTCAATGGGGGTAATTTTCTTTGGTTGGGCTGTTTACTGTTGGCTTGTTTGGCAGTTCCTTGATTGGGATATTGTTTACTTGATGGTTGGTCAGATCTTGGAGTTAATCTATGCTCATCTGGGTGCTGCTTGCTGGTGGAGAGGTGTTTTGGTCTTTTTGTTCCCTTTTTGACATTGATTGACTCTTTTACATAGTTTAGATATTGTTTATGTCCATGTGTCTATTGATAGCTAATTTGTCAGAATGCCTGGCTCCTAGAAACTCCCTAGATTTTTGGACTTGGCTTGGTCTAGGATGGTCACAATTTCCCAATTGAAATTATGGTAAAGTTTGTCCATATGTTGTGAAATTAAAGAGTTTTCATCATATATTCAGATTGATAGTTGGTGTTCTTGGGTGCATTCTGCAGTTTTCTGCCTGTTTGTTCTATGTAGTGACTGTTGAAGTCATTAGACTGCATGTTGTAGATGTCTCTTGTTTTTTTCTACTTGGGCTGCTGGGTCTTTTGGTCTACTTAGGATGTTTTGAAGGGCTTTAATTTATTTATTTATTGTTTATTTATTTATTTATTGGTTCGATTTATATTCTGCCCTTCTCCGGAGACTCAGGGAGGCTTACAATGCATTAAACAATAGCCTTCATACTTTTGTATATATCTGCTTAGTAAGGCTTTCGGCCCCCACTAAGCGGTGTTCTTTTTTATACAAAGTCAGCTTATTGCCCCCACAATCCGGGTCCTCATTTTACACACCTCGGAAGGATGGAAGGCTGAGTCAACCTTGAGCCTGGTGAGATTTGAACTCGCAGTAATTGCAAGCAGCTGGCAGCTAAATGCTACTTAACAGCACTTTAATCTGCTGCACCACCAAGGCTCTTCTGGCTTGTGGCTTGTGTGTTACCCTGATTCCATCTGATTGTAGTCTGTTGATGGTTTCTGAGATGTTCTTGATGTATGGCATGTTATTCTTTTTAAGGTTTGTGTCATTTATGCTGTTTGGGTGGAATGGTCAGGCACTTTTTGATAAAGTTGCATGGATATCCATTTTGTTAGAATATGTTGTATACATATATTGTTGTATACATTTGTTGCCAAAAAAGAGAACAAAGGAAAACCTTCCCCACCAGCAATCAGAACCCAGAGGAGCATAAATTAATTCCAAGATTAACATCTGACCAACAATCAAGTAATCTAGTGGCAAGCCACTAGATTATAAACTGAGAACAAACTGCCCTCCTTACTAGCACTGATAATGTTATCTAATTTGGGTAATAAAATGTCTTCAAGAAAACAACCAAGCTCAGAGAGTACCAAGGACCCCTCATTTCTCAATGCCATAAAATAGTTTAGCTAATTAAAAGGCATCATTTAAATGTTTAAAGCAAAAAGAAAATTTTCATCACTCTCCAAGAATAGGAAAAGGGTAAGTGATCTTGCATCCATGAATTTAAATCAAGGTGCTCCTAAGGCTGGTGGATTGTTTCCAGCTATGAGATGTTGGACATTCTGCCACCTTTTAAGTTCTCAGGGCTGTCTTTGAATATACAAAACAGTACACAAATAACTAAAAACAAGCAGAGTTGAGGAATGTTTGGGAAGCCTAATTTGAACTGACCTTATCTTAAATTCTTGGTTTAATGTGTTGTTATTAAACATTTTTCTTGAAAATAAATGACCAAATATTGATAGAAATATTCTTAACTGTACTCAACTTAAAAAAAAAATGTATGTCACATGCTATATAAGTGTTTTGAAAATAAATTAGTAATTATAAGAAAATATGTTTATAAACATTTAATTGCAACATTTTTTTGCAATTTTTTTAACCAGATTAATATGAAAACAAATTGGAAAAGATTTAGATGTGAAGAGATGTGAAGAAATGTGAAGGTAATATAGATAGGAAATTGTGTTATTTACTTCTTCATTATCTGGATAACAATAATAAGTTACTAATATTCTTTTAACCTTTACATGCAATTTAGCCAGCAAAAAATAGACAACTTTGCTGAGACATTGGATTCTGCATCAGATTAGACAATCTTTTCTATCCCAAATACTAATGTCTCATCTCATAGAAGGGGTTGAGTGATCCTTCCTTGTTCAATATGTCACAAAATTCCAGCTCATAGAAAATTTTGGTAATTTACATCACCATCTTGCAATCTTTGGACAAGAGAGACTGAACTCGCATGAGTTTAGCAATTGCATGACATTTCATCACTTTTTTTTTTAAATGAATATCTTAATTTGATTGGGACAGCTGGAGGGATTTCTGTTTGAGGCAGGGATCAAGTTCGGTTCCAAATTATGTTTACAACCCTGGAGGGAAGAAATCAGCCCAGAATTTTGCCCATTTAAATACATGAGAATCACATTTTTATTTATTTTCATCTGTACTATTATCCATAATAGAAGTGGGTATAGAATCTCCATATGTTGCAATGTCCCACAGCTTTCTAATACACACACAGAGACAGACAACAGACAGACAGACAGACAGACAGACAGACACACACACACACACACATACACACACACACAGAGAGAGAGAGAGAGAGAGAGAGAGAGAGAGAGAGAGAGAGAGAGAGAGAGAGAGAGAGAGAGAGACAAACACACACCATTAGTAAAGTGCAGAGGTTTTCCAGATTCCATACTAATTTAACTTTTTGTTTCTTTTGCTAGTGAATAGAGAGAAAAGTGGGCACAAGTATGTTTATCACAGCAGTTAATGTGTCACATCAAGAGTATGCAGCCCATGATTTGTCTCTTTCAAAACAGGTTTAAAAGAACTTAAGGAGGTTTCTAGCTCTTGACCTTCTTTCCCATTCTAGTAAAGTAAAACTGAAGGTGAAATGACAGTACTGTCCAGCACATACCACAGAAATTCCAGTGCACTCTTGTGAATTAAATGGTAGCGTAGAGAACCATAAAAGCTTTGTAACCAAGACAATTGGGATGAAAACTGTAAAGAAACAAGCACCTTGCTGGAGGAACACAGATGTAAAAATAGCTACTATTGTTTGCTAATTTATTGCCCGATAATGGAGTAGCGTGACACTTGATTCCAAGAGCTGCCTGTGTTGTCTGCCTTCATATCCTGCAGATGTACAGCATGTGATGCATAATTGTTTCAGCAGTTAGCAGAATGGGTGCATGCAACTTCTGGAGTAAAGTCCTTCTTTATGATTGCTGGAGAGTATAGCTGGAGAAATCTCAGCTTGAATACTGCTTTTCCTACAAGCTGGTAATACATTGCTTCCCATTTATAATGGTTTTCCACTTCTCTTTTCTTGGATCTCAACAGGATTTTTTTTTTCAATATAGTAGTACTATTTCTATTGTACTTAAACATACATTTATCTCAGTGGTGAAATCCAAATTTTTTGACGCCCAGTTCTGTGGGTGTGGTTTGGTGGGTGTGGTGTGGCTTGGTGGGCGTGGCTTGGTGGGCATGGCAGGGGAAGGATACTGCAAAATCTCCATTCCCACCCCACTCTGGAGCCAGACAGAGGTGGTATTTGCTGGTTCTCCGAACTGCTCAAAATTTCCGCTACCGGTTCTCCAGAACCTGCTGGATTTCACCCCTGATTTATCTCAATAATTCATAAACAAATTTCTAAAGTTGGGTCATTATTATAGTTCCTATCTTCAAACTATAACTAAGGATTCGAAACTAAGGCTGGCATGGCTAAGACACTCTCATGAGTTCATTGTATTAGCAATTTTAGCCCCTCCACCTATGCTGTATGTATACAATGATGTTTGCCATTATATGAGCTCATAGGAAAATTTGATTACCTTAGATTATTGGAGCATTGCATCCTGGTATCCTGCTATATGATGCATAAAACTCCAGGAGATGTAGTTGTGAGACATAGGAAGTATTCTTTAAATCCAACTCTATTTATTGTATGTGGGGCAGTGCAGAATTGGAAGGAGAAGATTATAGGTAGTCCTCAATTTATGAGACAGGAATGTTTGTTGCTAAGCAAGACTGTTGTTAAGCATCCAATTTTACAATCTTTTTTCCATGGCTGTTAAGCAAGTCACTGTGGTTGTTAAAGGAATCATGTACATTAACTGTTAAGGGAATCCAGCTTCCCCTGTTCACTTTGTTTGTCAGAAGTCATCTGCGAAAGTCACATGGTGATCACATGAGTCTGGACACTGCAATTGTTGTAAATACATGTCTATTGCCAAGCACTTGAGTTTTGCTCACATGACCATGGGGATTCTGCGAAAGTCATAAATGTGAAGATCGGTCATAAGTCACTTTTTCTGCACTGTCGTGACTTTGAATGGCAAATGAACAAATGGTTGTTAGTCGAGGACCACCTGAATATGGCTACAGATTAGAGGTTGTGGATCAAATTTTTCCTCAAACAATCTGGTCATTTTGAATGCAAGCTGCTGTTTTACCCAAAAACTCAAATGTTACAGTTTTTCCTGAATCTGTTGGATATATCATGAGTTAATCATGATTATATTCCTTTTGCAACAGGATGCAACACTATTAACACTATCACGTGAAGTGTTAATACCACTTTATAATGTCTTGGTAAGGCCACACTTGGAATACTGCATTCAGTTTTGGTCGCCACGATGTAAAAAATATGTTGAGACTCTAGAAAGAGTGCAGAGAAGACCAACAAAGATGATTAGGGGACTGGAGGCTAAAACATATGAAGAACAGTTGCTGGAATTGGGTATGTCTAGTTTAATGAAAAGAAGGACTAGGGGAGACATGATAGCAGTGTTCCAATATCTCAGGGGTTGCCACAAAGAAGAGGGAGTCAAGCTATTCTCCAAAGCACCTGAGGGTAGGACTGCATATTGGACATAAATACAATTGAGAGAGTCCAGAGATATTTTATGAGAAGAGTTCTCCATTCCTCTACCTGCAATAAAATACCTTATGCCACCAGACTTCAAATTTTGGGCTTAGACAACTTAGAACTATGCCGACTTCGGTCTGACCTAAGTGTAGTACATAAAATTATCTGCCACAATGTCCTACCTGTCAATGACTACTTCAGCTTCAACCACAACAAAACACGAGCAAATAATAGATACAAACTCAAGGTAAACCGTTCCAAACTCGATTGCAGAAAACATGACTTCAGTAACAGAGTGGTCAATGCCTGGAATGCACTACCAGTCTCTGTGGTTTCTTCCCCAAACCCCCAAACCTTTAACCTTAGACTGTCTATTGTTGACCTCACCCCATTTCTAAGAGGTCTGTAAGGGGCATGCATAAGTGCACCAGCGTGCCTACTGTCCCTTTCCTAATATTCCTTTTTACTCTTACTCTTTTCATATATTCAAATTATGTTTATATGTTTACCTGTTATCTTATATATGCTTGACAAATAAATAAAAAATAAATAAAAATAAAGAAGCAATGGGTGGAAACTAATCAAGGAGACAAGCAACTTAGAACTAAGGAGAAATTTCCTGACAGTTAATCAGTGAAACAACTTGCCTCCAGAAGTTGTGAATGCTCCAACACTGGAAGTTTTTAAGAAGATATTGGATAACCATTTGTCTGAAGTGTGTAGGGTTTCCTGCCTAAGCAGGGAGTTGGACTAGAAGACCTCTAAGGTTCCGTCCAACTTTGTTATTCTGTTCTATTGCAACAGATGTTTTTCTTCAATATTGCCCTTAAAATACAACTGTGAAAAATGCAACAAAGTTGCTAACCTATGCAAGGTATAAGGGATATTTTTGAGGTTTGTAATGAGAGATTTTTCACAGGCAGACAATCACTTTCCGTACAGAGTTAAGGAGTTGGTGCTAATTTTTAGAGCCCAACTCTCTGAAGGGCTGTATCTTTCATTACAAAGTTGTTTGATCATGAAGATCAGCAGAAGAGGCTCTACCAAAGATATCTCTATTGTCAGGGATTTAGTAATCTGGTATGCAAAAGGCTTTCTTCTGTACTGCTTTCTGCTGTGAAATGCACTTGGGGAGCTGTAGCTTGGTCTTCGTGGGGCTTTTAGTTGTTCATTAGTGTTAGAAACTATTTTAATTTATAATTTCAAATATTTTTCATTCTCTATTTTATATATTACCTTCAGCTGACCTAAATGGTTAGGAGATAGATAGATAGATAGATGATAGATAGATAGATAGATAGATAGATAGATAGATAGATAGATAGATAGATAATAGATAGATAGATAATAGATAGATAGACCAACCAACAAACACATCATCTTCCTTTACCCAATTGCCCCTTGAGAAAAGGCATTTTAATCAGCCAAAATTGATAAAAAGGAGAGTTGAATAATAGTGGTAGAATGGGATGGAGAACAGTTATATTGATTGGAAGAGGTGGAACTGTGGATTCCATAATCTGACTTGTCCTAGAAATCATTCAAACTGTACTATCTTAAGTCTTAACAATAGAAATGTATTAAAATATAATAACATTTAAAAAAACCCTCTATTTATGAGGTCCCAAAGATGCTTTTTCAAAACAGGACTTTGTTTTTCCTTGAAGAATGTTTCACTTCTCATCCAAGAAGCTTCAATTTTCTACTTATGAGGGTTGTAGCAGGGAAGCTTGATTTATTTTTGAACCATTTATCTTTACCATGTAGTAAAGAATACGGTTGTGTATTCTTTACCTCATGGGTAAAGAAAACACAACCGTATCTAGCTCTGTTTTTGATTCATTCTTTCTGAGTCATGCTTTTAAATATGAAATCTCATTATTAAAATATTACTAATACATAGAATTAAGGAATTTAAAGGGCTTGCTAATACCCAATGACGTTCAGAGCTGAAATCAAATTCCCAAAGGTTTAGTTGTAGTTAATTTGAGGTTGCATTTTTGCTAATTTGGAACATTTCTATCCCTTGTTTTTCATTCAATGCTATGGAGACAACTTACAATAATGGAACCCAATGAAACTTCATTGATACAATTTTGTTAAAAAATAGAAAAATAATAGAAGGAAAAATAATTCGCACATAAAAATAATAGCCAAAAAATAATAATACATAAAAGTCAGTAAGACAATTGTAGATGCTGTTAAAAACCCAAGAGAGTGGGACAACAGTCTACCTGCAGAATATATCTGCAAGAAAGGAGACTGCAATTTAGAGCATCACCTCCATAAAAGGGGTAATGTAGTCACATAGGAAACTTTTGAAATATTTGTGTTAAGTATTTTCCATGAAAGTGAAGTTGAAGCCAAGGATATGCGTGTGTGTAAAATAGCAAGGCTTTCATTGATATTTTTTTAAAAAAATGAAGCAAAACAAATGAGCAACTAACATGCATCCTAATCAGGTAGAGTTAAGATCTGAACTGCTTTGCTTCATAATTACTTGTCAGCATTTCTCTTCTGCTATAATGAAAATCCTGGCATATTGGTAGCTCCGGCTGCCAAGTGAGATGGTCATGCCCTATCCACAGGATCCAAGTACAAACATGCCTGATACAGCCTCTCAAGGGGGAAGCCCATCGTCTCTGTTTCGCTGCTTAACATATGTAGGTGCACCTGAAAGCTACAGGCGGCTGCTTTTCAAGGCCCTTGCTTCAGTACCTTTGGCTCCTCAGCCACCAAGGGTTAATTTTCTAATGGCTGTTTGCCGTTGATGCTGGCCAAGTTTTCTGTCGCCTGCAGAGTGCCACAAGCTGTGATTTGGAGCCAGAAAACACTATTAATTTTCTAAATGCGAAGGATCACATATGTAAACTGTCTGGTTGCATAACCAATTGGGCAGGTGGAAAAGAAAGATGTTGTCTCTGAGAAAGACAAAACGGAAGAAGATTCTTCCTCACGCGTCTTTTACTTGACATTTTTATTATATTTATAGGCCTTTACCAAAATGCTGTAGTTGGTTATGTCATGTATCTGCATCATCTAACACAATGTTTTTCAAATTTGGCAACTTTAGGATGCATGAAATTCAACTACCAGGAATTCCCAAGCCAAGTCCACACATCTTAAAGTTGCTGTGGTTGAGAAACACTGATCTAACATTTCCCTAAACTTCCCCAATCAAAGGTCTACAGTATTAGCATTTGGCTTGATTCACACAACACAAGAGACCAGATTAAAATGCAGTCGATTTGTTTGTGGTTCAATGAGTTCTGGGAACACAGCATGTTATATGAACTTGGTCACGAAATGAAGCCACAAGATGGCTACTTGTTTTGGCAAAGCATGTGAAACTGAGATAGAAATTAACTATGCTTTAGCATCTTGAGTGAACCCATACTTTAACAGGAGGAACATCAAATGATTAAAGAATACACCATTCCAAGATATCCCCAGAGAGGTGGGGTCAAAAATTTCAAGATAGCAACTCCATCTATGTGATTGAAGCTCTAACCTATTTTATGTTAAATGAATGTGACATTTTTACTTCATAGTCATTCCATCTTGCCCTTGTATACAAAGATTCTTTATCTATTTGGAATCAGCTAGAAGCTGATTCCAAATGTTCCCACAGTGTTATCAGTGCTTGATTGCTCAGCAAAATAATTTCTGCCTTAGCTGTGATGCATTTGAAACCACAAAAAAAAGTTGTGGAGCCTATGGCCAGGATATTTCTCCTCTTGAAAGACCATTTGCTCATAGTTCCTCCCAGTTCCTTGACTCCAGACATCCTAGCTGGATGGTGTTCTGTGTTCTATGTTCTATCTCTTAGGGAAAGATGGTTTGTTGGGTCTCTGCCTCCTCTCATAAGAAACCACTCAATGTTGTTGTTCTAAAAGCTACGACTTAACATGAAATAAAAACATTAATGGGTGAGTGAGAATGTTCTCAAGCAATTTCCTTGATTTTCCTTCCATGAGGACTGAGGGGTTTTTTTTGGGTCCAGAAACAATTCATCAGCGGTTTCTTTCTTTCTTTCTTTTTAAAATAGCTTCATTAGATTTACTTTCATTTTTTTTCTATATCTACTTTTTTTTAAATTCTCAAACCCATAGATCACAATTTCATTTTTTTCTGTTTCACTCAAAAAGTCCAAAAAGAGTTTCCAGTCAGCATTAAAATTAATCAATGTCTTTCTTTTAATCAAAGCCATCAATTTTGCCATCTCACCCAACTCCATCAACTTCATAGTAAGTAATATCAAATATTTCCATTATTGTGTATATAAAAGTCTTGCTGCTGTAGTGGGCACTGCTTCTCTGATCATTGCTAGCATCACAGAAGAGGACATTTGTGGGTCATTTGCAAACTGAATTTGATGATAGGGATAGAAATGGCTTGTTGTTGTTAGTTGCAATAACGATGGGTTGTGTCCGACCCATCGCGACCCCATGGACAATGTTCCTCCAGGCCTTCCTGTCCTCTACCATCCTCTGGAATCCATTTAAGCTCATGCCTACTGCTTCAGTGACTCCATCCAGTGCTACTAGTACTAGCCCTCTGCTCTTCCCCAGTAGCATATTGGACACCTTCCGACCTGAGGGGCTCATCTTCCAGCGTCATATCTTTTTTTCCTTCTGGTACTGTCCATGGGGTTTTCATGGCAAAGATACTGGAGTGGGTTGCCATTTCCTTCTCCAGTGGATCACATTTTGTCATAGAAATGGCACAGAGTGGCAAATTTATGACCTGGACACTGATTTCTTTCTCCTGCTGCCGTTTTAAGTTACATGCTTTAAGAGTTTAGATTTATTGTATTGTTTCTGATTTATATTCTTTATTCTCTCTGTTTTGTTGTGCCATTTACATTAGTTGTTGCTGTATCCATCCTTCCTTATATCCTTTTAGGTGAAATTTATAATTTAAAAATCTAAATGTAACTTAATTAAAACTCCACTCAGTTATGAAGTTTACTGGAAGATGTTGAAACAGTTGCCATCTCTTCTTGCAACCTCCATCTCAAGTCCCATGTAAATATAAGACTGGAAGAAAACAATGGATGCTGCTTTGAACCCCCTTAAGGAAAGATTGAAATTAAATATGGCTTTCAGATGTGACCACTTAGATTCCCAATATCCCCTCCCCATTATCATTCTTCTTGTTGTTTGAAGATTATTGTGAAATCCCTTCATTGTAGACTATATGCTTTTTTTTTTTTTTACAAAGCGCATATTTTCTTGGCTCCAAAGCATTGACTTGCAGGGAAGCAATATGTCCAATATGCCACAGTCCTTCTGTTGGCAATAATGTGAAGAGAGAGCTAATGATAGCCCTTTATAAAATTTCTCCCCTCAGTTATCTGGTTAAAAAAAAAAAATCTTCACAGAGAAATCTGTGATATACACCCATACATGCTACCAAACACTAATGAACTGGAAAACCCATGGAAAAAAAAGCTTTGAAACCTTTCATACAGATGACATCCTGGCCCAGTAACAGAAAGCCTTGGATTTCCACAATCACAATTTGGGATTGCAATTAGCATAGAGCAAGCTACCTCTGCCCTTTGCAACCACTATGTTAATTACAAAAATTACACTCTGTTTAAAAGTGCAATTAAGAGACTGTATGGCACCAAAATGAGAACAGTATCACAGACTTTCTTTTTCACACTTTCAAACCAGGTCATAATGAGATTGGGAAAAGGCACGACAAGGCTTTTCCTCCTTAAAGACCTTCACAAGGTCATAATTGAACCCTTTGCTCCAATGAACTCTGATGGGATTTGGCACTTCCTTCATAAAGGGTAAGCTTCTCTTGGAAGACAAAAAAAAAAGGTGGGGGGGACTCATAAACTCATTAGCAACCATGTCTGCAAAAGAAGCCATCAACAGGATTGCTTGCATAAATCACAACATTTGAGTGTGGGAAGACTGTCAATGATATTGCTTATAGAACCTATTAAAATTTCCCCATTCCACTTCCTACTTGGACTTTGAAGTTCTGTATTATCTACTGTTCTTTTCAAAGTGGAAGAATGCTTTAAAAGAAAAAAGAAAATCAGATTTCATATGTCATCCCAACCATTGCCAACTGACACAGATTCCAGCCCATTCAACTGAAAATGAGTGGCTCTGAATATTTCTTCTGTATTTTTCTTTCTATGTTATCCCGTTTCTCCATATTTTAAAAAATAGCCCAGACAAATATTATTAATCATTTTAATATGTCTTCTCTGAAAATTTTTCTAAACATATATGTTTTCATAATATATACTGCAGTGAATTTTCTCATGAAATAACCTCTCAGAAATTATCACCTTTCAAATACACTTGAATTGACAATTTCATTGATACGTTCAGGAAATCAGAAGAACAATAGATAGCTATATTTCAATGAGTGCATTGGTCTGATAAGCACACACTTGGCCACTTTGTAAAAGAACAACAACAAAGCCAAACATTATTTCCTTGAAACCATGTGTAAATTATAGATTCCTTATGAGTGTGCAAAATAGCAATAATAATATAGCAATCCTAACATGTTCATTTCATAAAGATGTTCTTTTGTGTACTGAATTTTATCATGCAGAAATAGGTAAAATAAACATATACAAGACTCTTGATATAATTGTAAAAACCACATAACACCCCAAACTTAACAATTGTCAATAAGACAGACAAAAAAGTCTGGATAGTGGATGTGGCAGTACCTTGAGACAGCAGACTAGAAGAGAAAGAACTAGAGAAGATAACAAAATACAAAGACCTATAAATAGAAAAAAAAGCAAGCAAAAGTAGTACCAATAGTAATAGGGGCCTTGGGTGCAGTCCCAAAACAACTGGAGCACCACTTAAACACCATCAGCATTGACAAATTTGCCATCAGTCAGTTGCAAAAGGTGGCTTTACTTGGAACAGCTTCCATCCTGTGATGATATCCAGATTTGCCTATCCCAAGTTCTTGGAAAATGCCACAAAATGCCAAACCCAATCTGAACATCTGGCTGATTATGCAATGAACCATAATAATGAAAAAGCCAAACATTACTTCCTTGAAATCATATGTGAATTTTAGATTCCTTATTATATCAATTAGCAATAATAAAGCAATCCACACATGGTTCATTTCATAAAGGTGTTCTTTTGTGTATTAAATTTTATCATACAGAAATAGGTAAAATAAACACATACAACAAGACACTTGATATAATTGTGAAATGTCAAGATTATTTGCACCATTCTGTTCATTATATACACATACATGCTCAATGTTGCTGGGGATAGAGGGCAGGAGTATTAGGCATGCTTGCCACCTTGCATTACTGATAAATTAATAAAGGCAGGATAAAAATCCAATAAATAAATGATAATTGTAGTTTCATCTCTTCTGCAAAACAAATCCAAATCTTAGAACTCACAGCATATAAAAATAAAAATAGTATTCCCATTTCTACTGATATTAAAATCCAATTCCTTTTATTTAGTTTGAAATTGAAATTATTTTGATAAACATAAAGTTGGAGTTAACTTTAGAGCATTTTGCTCAGGAAGGATATCTATGAATATCTGAAAAAATTTAAAAGTTTACATAAAAATAATATTTTACACATCCTTCTTTGCCAGCAAACATTACCTAACGTAGAATTTTAAGGTGAAATCTTTGCTCAGAGAAACATGAGAAGGTTTTCAAGGCACATAAGAAACATTCTCTACCATTACAAAGCATTTAAAAGAAGTCATGTTTTGCCAGTGGCAAGTTGAACATTCCTTTGTGTATAGCTCAAAGTTTTGGGCATGAAGAACAAACAGAAGTGTGAAAAATCCTCCCCCTTAGAAATATCAGGGAATATGTGTTGGCATTTGGAGATGATGAAATTATCTACTACCACTAGATTCTCCTATAAGTGCTTCTAACATGTGAGTACTACTTTTCCACAGAACTCCATGAATAGGTATAATGTCCTGTTTCGTTGTTTTGATTCTGCTAAACATCCTATCATCAGAATATAAAAGAGTATAAAATAGGCTTAAGAGATCTGGGCTACAAATATCCACATGACCATTAGATGTTAACACATTTTATGTACATACATACAGTAGATACATGCATACATACATTTTGTGTGTGTGTGTATATAGACATATATCCACAAACACATGCACATGTTCCCTGTCAACTTCTTCACCCACTATTTTTGTGCAATTTTATTTGTTCATGAGGTTTTCTGCAATTATGAAAATAGGACAGATATTTTTTACTATACCTGTCTTATTATCTCTTTCATTTATATTGCCTTCAATTACTTTGTGGTCATGAGGCAAAAATACAATATTATCTGTTTGGTATTTATCATATTCTGGCATTCAAGGTCTAGGACTTCTCATTCTGATAGGCTCAATCATCCCCTGGCAACATTATTCAGAATAACAGAGTTGGAAGGGAGCTTGGAGGTCTTCTAGTCCAACCCCCCACTCAGGCAGGAAACCCTATACCATTTCAGACAAATGGTTATCCAATCTCTTCATAAAAACTTCCAGTGTTGGAGCATTCACAACTTCTCGAGGCAAGTTGTTCCACTGATTTCTCAGGAAATTTCTCCTTAGTTCCAAGTTGCTTCTCTCCTTGATTAGTTTCCATCCATTATTTCTTGTTCTACCCTCGGGTGCTTTGGAGAATAGCTTGACTCCCTCTTCTTTGTGGCAGCCCATGAGATATTGAAACACTGCTATCATAGTCCTTCTTTTCATTAAACTAGACATACCCAATTCCAGCAACCGTTCTTTAGATGTTTTAGCCTCTAGTTCTCTAATCATCTTTGTTGCTCTTCTCTGCAGTCTTTCTAGAGTCTCAACATCTTTTTTACATTGTAGCAACCAAAATTGGATGCAGTATTCCAAGTGTGGTCTTACCAAGGCATTATAAAGTGGTATTAACACTTCACATGATCTTGATTCTATCCCTCTGTTAATACAGCCTAGAACTGTGTTTTTTTGGCAATTGCAGCACACTGCTGGCTCATATTTAAGTGATTGTCCACTAGAACTTCAAGATCCATCTCAAATGAAATCCACTTCCAGAGAACATAAATATCTATATGGAGAATAATTCTGCACATGAGATTTGTGCAAGTAACAGTTTCCATGTGTACAAAACCTTGATCTATCGTGATACTTGCTCATGTCAAAATCAAACATACAAAACTACTTTGTCTCCATCATTTTTCATATATAATAACCTGCACAATTTGTTAAAGATTATGTTATTTGAATAATTTTGGGAGAGAGATTATCAAGAATACTTATATACCGAGTATTTCAAGTTACTAAAAAAAAGCTATTGTGTTCCCTAACTGAATGAGAGCACTAGTAATGACAAACCAAAAGAAAAATAATTTAGAGAATATAACTGAAAAATATTACTATTTATAATTCAGAAATGAATAGAATTAAAAATACCACTGAGCAGATTTGGAAAAAGTTGTTCGTTCACACAGCACAAAGAGAAATTTTAAAAAATCAATCCATTTCTTTCCAGGTATGAGGGCATCTCTATAATTACATTTTACAAATGACCTGATTTCTCCACTATCTTTAATCTAGTTGGTTTCTCTGTGTAAGAATTAATACTCTCCATTACTCTCTATTTATGTTCTCCAGTTTACCTTCTACTGTAGATACTTTTGTTGATTTGGATAGATCTTTGAGACAATCTACCAAAGCAATTGTTTTATTTTAAATCAGTGGAAGGTAGTATACAATCTATACCTCTTATATTCCAGGCTCATAAACTAATCAGTGAATCCTTATCACTTCATTTCAATTTTCCATATATGTTCATTCCTTATATGCTCTACATAGAAACATTAGATAAACGGTTCTGCGTGTATAGTATATAGCTTTTGTTTTTACAAAATATTTGCTTCCCGCAGTGTGTATCTTAATTTACAAATGCTGAAATATGTCATTAGGAGTTGACCCAGCTGCATGGCATTGTCAGATGCAATAAGATATCTTTTAATAGTTTTATATCAAGGAAGGCTTTAACATATCATTAGTTTAAATGTATTTGCAAGCAATTACCCCCACCAGGATATTTGTGAAGGCTTGTACAAAATTGATGAAACCCTGACATGCTTAACCACTGTTCATTTAGTTTGATTCCTTGCCTATAGAAGAAATAATATAAATAATTTGTCTCCCACTTGGAAAAGGCCATTCTGTGTTCTCATTCACTTCAATGTTTCCATCTTGCCTTTGAAACTATATCCTTTGGTGATTTTCTTTTTAAGGAAAAGGTTGCGGCAGAGAACAAGGTTCATATAAGTTTAATGCCCAATAAGTGCGCTAGATTATTTATTCTTCTTAGTCTTGTTCAACACTGTCATTTCAACATAGTCTGGATTTAGTGTACGTCGGCTAAAAATGGGATGAATTATTAAATGGGAAGAGGTTGTCTGACAACAGGTTTTCTAGTACTTCACAAAAGAAAGACCTCTGACATTCAGCTGTCTCTGGCACAGAACAAAGAAAAAATCAATTAAGCCACTGTGTTGCAGTTCAAAAAAGAAGCAGCAGCAAGTTGTCAATGGTTTTCCTTTCCTCTGGGCAACTGGACACACATTACAGTCTCTAGTGCAATTACACAATGGTAAATCTATGTTACCTCCAGGGAAGGTACCATATGCTGTTTCCTCCTCTTAAAACAACCGTCCCCAACCTTGCATGATGCAGTTGTGTTGGGACTACAAGTCCCACAATTCCCAGCGTCAGCCACACTGGCTGGAAATCCTAGAAACTGCAGCACCAATGTAATTCCTGTGAGGTTGTTTCTAGAACAGATAAAAGATGATGATCTTGCCTGTACTTAGGCTCAACCTTTATGATTAATCACAGTGTCTTTTCTTCCACAGGGCAAGTCACAATATTTTGGAGATTTTGCTATTCTGAGGGGTACTGAATTTTTTAAGCCTTTTTCTCTTCAGTAGTTCAAATACTTGTGCTTTAGCATTAACAGACTGTGTTCTTTTAATTAACACTGTGAAGGGATATACTAGATTCTACCTTCTTTATTCTTTAGTTGAACTTAAATGCAAGCAAGCAGTGGATTCACAAATATTTGTTGTGCTTTCTGAGCACTTATAATATGTTCCTGAAAAACAGGTCAGCTGCAACCATTCTTCCATCCTTGATGATATTCTTAAGTCTATATTAATTGTGTTTATACTTTTTCTTTTTTAATGACACATAATTAACAACATGCCTTTCACAATTCAGGAACTAATTCATTTTTATATATGATTCTAGCTCATATTCAACACTGGATGGCTCCATTTTGGCTAGGGGAAAAATAATGGTTTGGCAAGGGGCCAACTCTCATGGAAATGGGAACAAATGTATATTCTTATTCCCACTGGGAGACCTGCAAAGATGAAATAGCCTAGCCTTTTGTGACCTTCCAGATGTGTTGAGTATATTATCCAGCATACTTGTTGCAACCCAATTTCCAGGTAAGGGGAGGATGTCCTACACTTTGCAATAATTAACTTCTACAAGAACAACAGAACAATAGCAAGAGTAAAGTTACTGCTGTTTGCATCTACCATCCTAAATCTGGTATCCTACAAAACTTTTGCAGTACAAGCTGAAATAAAAGTAGTCCACACTTTTAAAACCCTGCATGCATGGCCAAGGATCTGTGATCCCCGTAGTTACGTGTTCACTGATAAACCCCTTCTTTAAAACTGTCTCTTGATAGCCAAATCCCTATTGAATTTTAGAGTCTTAAAGATATGGCAAGGGGGAGAAGGAATTAGGTTTTCATCTCTTCCCCCCACATTTTAAAGGGAAAATTTAGGGGAGGCGGAATTGAGAAAGAAGGGAATTAAATTAATTTCTCTTTAAACGAATAGCAAAGTGCACAATAAACTTTCAAAGGCTGTTTTGTATATGCTGCCCTTTAGGGCAAAGATGTATTATACAAAATGCAGCTGCAAGTTAATTTGGCCAATCAGACAATTACAGACACATATACCCACACATTATTCATGTCCTTTTAATAATATTTGGCAGTAGTCAGTTTGCATTCTGAGTAATATACCTCATTCTTCTCCATCTAGAGGCAGCAGTGAGTTGGCAAGCAAGGTAGAATCTAGATTAAATATTTTATTGCACATAGAATAGTATAAGGATGTATGGGCTAAAACTGGGTTTTGGTTGCCCTTGTGATATTGATATTGTTATTATTTATTGGCTAAAATGTGCCAAAGTCAAGTAGTAATGGCCTTACAACTAGTTAGAGGGTACAACTCAGAACAGGAAGGGCTATTATTGGGACAGAATGTATTTTGTATTTTCTTTGTTTTACTAAAAAGCATAACATGAATGTTTCAATTGACCAAAGTTATGATGGTTAATGTAGATCAGCAAAGAGGAAAAAAGTCCCGATATGTCACGTAATGCCGCCATGACGACATGAGTTTGACACCCCAATATAGATGAAAGATAATACTCATGTGCCCATAAATAATATGTGGAAGAATGCAAGCAAACTAAGAAGAGTGCTTGGTAAAGAGCAAATAAGCAAGTAAAAAGTTGTGTCTCCAAACTAACAAAGAAAAAAGATATAATAGATGTGAAAGTAATTGGATCTTTTGCAGTAGAATAGATGAATACAGGATTTGAACTGTAAGTTTAATTATGAAGATAAGGACTACAATTTGGAAAGCATGAATTGATGCCGTCTAAGTTGTGAGTACATATCAAAGTAGGAATCCTCTCATCCTCTCTTTTTTTTTAGTATTATTTATTTATTATTTATTTATTATTAATTCAATTTGTATGCCATCCCTCTCCGAAGACTCAAGGCAATCCTGATCTTATTTGTATTTTCCCCTCATTCACAGTTTTCATTACTTCATTTCACCAAGTCTCCTTCTTCATACTTCCTAATTAACTCCACATACTTCTATAGCATTGTAGCATTATATTTTTCATTCTGACCCAGGCAACTTTTGCACCCTCTTTCTTTATATCCATTTTCCTTTAATTTGTTATCAGATTCTTCTATCTTCTAACACTTCTTCATAGA
This sequence comes from Pantherophis guttatus, assembly GCF_059756535.1. Classification (NCBI taxonomy): domain Eukaryota; kingdom Metazoa; phylum Chordata; class Lepidosauria; order Squamata; family Colubridae; genus Pantherophis; species Pantherophis guttatus. The sequence goes on from NC_142063.1 coordinate 315,439,133, forward strand.
AAATTCATGCTTTTCTTTCCTCTGTTCATATTTTCATTCTAATTTTTTCTCTTTCTTCCAAAGATCCATTCTTAACACTAAAAAAATGTGTCTTAACAACATCTGTTATGTTGTTACGAGAATATCAACATTATCAACATCACCATGAGAATATGTCAGCCTTGTATCTTGCACTAATATCCTCAATTTTTGATCAAATAATAAAATCAATAATTAATTTAGATTTACATTTATTCCTTTGTTATATTTAATATGAATAGTCTTATGTATTCAGAACAAACATCCCCTCTCTAAGTAGATATATACCAGAGGTCTTCAAACATGGCAGCTTTAAGACTTGTGGACTTCAACTCCCAGAATTCTCCAGCCAGCTGTTCTGGGAGTTGAAGTCCACAAGTCTTAAAGCTGCCAAGTTTGAGGGCACCTGATATACACCATCGTCATTCTTATTCATTCTTGGATCTTCACATAGCTCAATCATTTTCCTGTGATTTCACATCTCACTCTCACCAATCCATTCATGTCCACCTAGCAAAATAACCTTTTTCCCCCCTATTGAAGTGAGTCCATTTTCCAGAATGTCTCTCAGATTCTTTTAATCAAAATATATGTGCATAAAAATGTAATCAAAGAGACCAAGGAATGCTTAGGATTTATAAAAGGGAGATATGCAGTTGTAATGCAATTTTGACAGAAATAAAAATGTTTTGGAAGTGGGTATGTCTTCAGCAGAAACGATGAACTTTAAAATAAAAAATATTAAATAATTTGGGATGAAATTGAAGTGAGGAAATGCTGGAAGAAATATTTTAGAGATTTGTATATTGAAAGATAGAATTGTGCTATAAATGTTATTGTTTATATTGAAGGACTATGAGAGGTGACATGGAACCAAATTTAGAAAGTTTATGTGAGACACAGGGGATTTAGATCAGATTTTGCTATTTAGAAGTTCACTGAAAAGTGTATCAATGTGAGGAAAAAAAATGTCTAAGTAAAGCCTATGATGATGTGAATAGACTTGAATCGTAGAAATTTTTATATAAATATGAAATTGAAGACAGATGGTTGAAGGCAGGACAAGAAAGCTAAAATGGAAGAAAATAATACATTTAAATATATAGAATGTTTAATGATTCATCCATGATTCATTCATAGTAGATGAATGTATGCTTTCCCCATAGGTATGTAATGCTTATCTGTAGAAATACCTAAAGAGTGCTTATAGTGAGGTAATATGTGTGTGGGTTGGGAAAGAGAAAATACATATACTTCTGTAAACAGACAATGAATGCCATGTTGTTGGCTGAATACATGAATTATTTGAAGTGAATGTTAGACAGATTGCATAATGCAACAAGAAACATTGATCTGAAAATTAATGTATCAAAGATCAAGGTAGTCATTTTTGACAGGGAAAAGGGAGTACCTGATTGCAGTTTACACATATCATGTTTCAGTTTTTTTGCCCCAAAGGTGCCACAGATGTCATTTTGATCAATTTATAGAATAAAATGAAGTCATGTCCCATCAAACCTTAGTAAACATTACTGGGCAGACAAATTTAGAGGGACAAAATGTGAAACCCAACCCCATGTAATATTAGTTACTTTCTTCCACTCCAGAAAAGCACACATATTGGCTGGGCTGTAGAAAAGAATCATCCAAAAAGGTGCTAGAGTATGCAGAATCAGATAAGTTAACGATGGAACTCCAAGACAGAGAGGAAATGATTTATTATGAAACATGGAATAGGTGGTATAATTGGCTGGAAAAGAAATCTAAAATCAATGTATAGTGACTGTTAAGAGAAGATATCATAGTGAAAATGCAATATTTAATGTGTAGTAGGTAGTGGTGGGTTTCCAAATTTTTCCCTACCGGTTCTGTGGGTGTGGCTTGGTGGGCGTGGCTTGGTGGGCATGGCTTGGTGGGTGTGGCAGGGGAAGGATATTGTAAAATCTCCATTCCCTCCCCACTCCAGGGGAAGGTTACTGCAAAATCCCCATTTCCTCCTGATCAGCTGGGACTTGGGAGGCAGAGAATCAATGGGGGCAGTCATAACTTTTACTACTGGTTCTCTGAACTACACAAAATTTCCTCTACCGGTTCTCCAGAACTGGTCAGAACCGGCTGAAACCCACCTCTGGTAGTAGATATGTATATAATGTAGTGATTATATGAATAAGTATGTAACAAACAAAATGCATATGTACACAATTGGCCGAAGGATAACATGGATATTACTAAAGATGCTGGTATTGGAAAGCTGTAAAAGTGTAACTAAGATTTTAAAGATGTAAATGTTGAATAAAAATATTTTTTAAAAAAAGAAAAACACCATCCAATAGTATTTGTCCCTACAGGAGAAAATGGTGTTCTAAAGTGATCACTCCAAAGTACATGGAGCTTTAGGGCAGGGGTGAAATCCAAAATTTTTCCCTACCAGTTCTGAGGGCGTGGCTTGGTGGGCTTGGCAAGGGAAGGATGCTGCAAAATCCCCATTCCCACCCCACTCCAGGGGAAAGATACTGCAAAATCCCCATTCGCTCCCCACTCCTGGGGGAAGGATATTGCAAAATCTCCATTCCCACCCCACTCTGGGGCCAGCCAGAGGTGGCATTTGCCAGTTCTCAGAACTACTCAAAATTTCCACTACCGGTTCTCCAGAACCTGTTAGAACCTGCTGGATTTCACCCCTGCTTTAGGGTGTTGCTAAGACCCAAGAGTTGCTTTCAAAACATTAAACATTCTAATTTGGGGATGACTGATAATTAGTTACAACTTTCTCACCATTGTAGGAATTCCTAGATTGGGTTTAAAGTGTTTAAAACAAAAGGCAGATTGTCTGGATCAAAAAGAAATCCATCTTTTCTTCCAAGTGGGCTACTGACCATCACCACAACCTGGGATATATTTATATTGGTTTCATCTCCTTTAGCTCCTCGGTGATGTCCCCAGTTTTATACCATGAAAAAAGTATTGAATTATTGTTTAATTTCACATGTCACTTTTACTCAGTGAAAGCTCAAAGATATAAGCTGCTTCTAGCCATGTGGACTGATGGCGCCACCTCCAATAGATGCAAAGATTTGCATTTTTAGAATGATTTGGAAGATGGTTGGCCTCCCTACGCTTGGGCACCATAAACCAGTGCCTCCTCAACCTGAGTCTAAAAAAGCTTTTACTCTCTGAACAACTGTTTTTCCCACACGAGCCTCTATAAAGAATTGGGGTGTCCCTGAGTATTGTTTTGATAACTGCATTGTGAATTACAAGACTTATGACAAGTTTTCTTGTTAGCCTCAGGAGGTGTTTTCATGTTTTCTGGATTTTTGCAATGCTTTAACATTTTTTCCATTCATGTTCTGTCCAGTAGAATATAAATATTAATTCAAAGAAGGGGCATGGTACATTTCAATCACCTCCTGAAAAATAAAAATAAAAAGTCTGTTGTAATATACAATACGCCAAAAGGTTATTCTCCTTAAATTCACCATCCTGGGTTTTTTTTTCTTTGCTTGACTATGGAGCTTCAAAGAAAAGCTCAGGATTTGTTTTTTTTTCTCCTACTTCTGTTCATTAATTCATACAATGCTTGAGGAAAAGAGCATGTTTACTAAAATACATACATAGAAAGAAAAAGAACCTTTTCATTTCTTTTCTTTTTCAAAATTCAAAACACAAACGATAGTTATAATTAAAGCAATATGCTTCAGAGGGTTCAGCAGCTTTGTAAGAAAAAGATTTATCTTTTTGCCTGACGTTTCTGATTCGCCTTCTTGTGCACACATGTTTCTTACTAAAACAGAGAGTCAAATCCACCCCAAAGGAGGAATGCTGGGAACTAAAGGTATAACTCCAGGGGTTGAATTGAACCAATAATGTTATTGATCTGCTTCATCTTATTCCAAAGTCTTGACTGGGATGAAGTCCCCCAAAAGAAGAATTTTTATTTCTATCATCATGTGAAACTCCTGAAATCAGGCACATAATGTAAAGATGCAATTATCTAGCCAGTTGTATTTGAATTTATATTTTTTATCATTTAATAAAATTCCTGATGGCTGAAAGATACTCAAACTCTTCAGGGTTCATATTCATAATTTTTAATATTTCTTCTTAAACTCCCTTTAAGTCTCCCTTTCTTACATAAAATGCTCGGATACAAACTGTCAAAACATCGCTCAGAGTTGTCAAATAAAGTAACTTGAAGCACTGTCAAAGCCATGTCCTATGGAAGACTCAATGAAGTTGCCTCCAGGACTTTCCCAAATCCTCTCTTGCTACCTGTGCGACATAACTGCTTTCCTGCAATAATCTGCATAGAACACACATACTAGTGATGGGACATAACTGCAGTCAGGGGAATCAGGGACATCCATAGAGGGAGGATACCATGGATACCATGAATGCAAATTATGTGATTTGCTTCAGTCCTATTTGTCTTCACTGTAAGAGTATTGGTCTAAACCAGGGGTCTCCAAACTTGTCAACTTTAAGACTTGTGGACTTCAATTCCCAGAATTCCTCAGCCAGCAAAGCTGGCTGAGGAATTCTGGAAATTGAAGTCCACAAGTCTTAAAGTTGACAAGATTGGAGACCCCTAGTCTAAACAGTAGAGTAACAGAATAACAGAATTTGAAGGGACCTTGGAGGTCTTCGAGTTCAACTCCCTGCTCAAGCAACTTTACCGTTCCAGGCAAGGGGTTGTCCACTCTCTTTTCAAAAGCCTCCAGTGATGAAGCACCCTCAATTCCTTGAACAGAAACTGTTTCACTGGTCTGCTGTTCTCACAATTTCTCCTTAGATCTAGGTTGTAGTAGGAAGGTGTTTAAACTCTAATAGAGGAACAACCATTTCCTTGTACTGGTTGGTTATGAATTATTGCCCAGCATTATGAGATCTGCTAGGGCAGGGGTGTCAAACTCAAGGTGCTTAGCCACCCTGTAAACAGTGAAGCACCAGCCTGTAGTGCCTCTGCCAGAGAAAATGGGGCTTGGGAGGGCTGCATGCGGCCCTCCCATGTGTCATCTTAACTGGCAGAGGGTTGCAGAAGGCTGTTGCAGCTGAAAACAGAACCCATTTTCTGAAAATCGGGAACCCATTTTCACTGGCAGAGCACTTGGGACGCCACTGCCGCCCTGGATATGAGTGATGTTGAGCTGGCCACGCCCACCCTGGCCACACCCACCCCAGCCCCCTGAGGTCAAACACAAACCTGATGCAGTCCTCAATGAAATCAAGTTTGAAACCCCTGTGCTAGGGAAATGGTGGGAGAGGGGGAATAGATTTTGGCCTGGGAATAAGCTTTAAATGTGGACCTGGCAAGGGGAGATATTGTGAGAGACTAGAACCTGGTGTTAAGGCACTGAACTTCAGATGATGGTGGGGCAAGGAATGAAGGTATCGATCCCATAAATTAGCCAGATTGATAAATTCAAACACTATGTTTCCATGCCCTGAAGTAACAGTACTGTGAGCCCTGTATTACTAACAGCTTGGGAATGCTTTTTTTTTTTTTTGTCCCCAGAAACAAGAAGGATTTTCATGCATCTAGCAGGGTTCCAATACAAGATGAGAGATGCATTTTGTTTAGGTCACATGGAAATATGCCATGACAGCTTCTGCATGAAGAACAAAGCCTTGGCTCTAAGAAGATATTCCCTAGCTGGTGGAAATCATCTGTTTTCCTACTGTCTGATATAGCAGATCTAATTCTGAATATTGCCAATGTAACAATTCATTTATATCCCTGTCAGTGTTTGTACTGTAAAGGGAAAGGCATGACCAGGAGTTAACTACACAACTGCTATGTAATGATCCTAATTTCCATGATTTTAATAATAATGAGCTCAACCAAACTGTTAAGTTGCACTTTCTACCTCAGCAAAACTGTGCTATAATTGTATAGAGAATAATTTTATGGGTGAATTGCGCCCTATAATGTAAAAGATTAAAATAAAGTGCTCTAATATACAATGTCCTAACAGGTGCAGATACTTACCTGAGCAATTAAAATCTTTTTAATATACAAATCACAAGCAGTGAGGCTGTTGGCATGATAAACGGGATCTTCAGGACACAAAAGAGTTTGTTGAACGGAGGAAAAATATTTTTGGTTTGCTAGCAATAACGCTCTTCTTTTGTTTAAGGAAAGAAAAATGAAGGTGTGTGGACAGATTTAAAGGAGATTCCAAGAATGTATACGTTGATTGCTTTTGTTTACATTGTTTAGTAGGATTTTTTGCATTAATATTCTACTGCTGCTCTTTTGTTTTTCTAAAAATGCACATTTGAGTATTCCTTGGGGAAAGAACATCTGAGGCCAAAGCAATTCTAATTCTCACAGGCTGCGGCTTTGGTCGCTAATCTAAATGAGTGTCCATGCTGTGGATATCAATACTGTGAAACAAATCTGTCTTATATGAGTCGCATCTTTGGTCTATTAGCCTCACTAGTAGAAGCCAGTATTCAGTCCTCTACCCCATTCTATTTCCCCATTTGCAAGTGGTTAAAAGGAGGTGGAACAAATTTGAAGAATTGGTAAGCTTGATACTGGAGCTTGCACTCTATTTGGAAGCCAGCATTTCCATATGAAAAGCTCTTCCAAAGACTGTAATACATTGCTGTAGGGAGTATTCCAAGGGAAAACAAACAAACAAGCAAGCAAACACATTGGTCCTCTCTGACAGCACTTTTTCTCTTCCTTATTCCCTCTTGGAAGCTTTCTGTGTGAAATGCTAGTGGCACTATATGAAGGATTGAGAGGAAAACAGCAACTCCAGCCATTAAGAGGATTATTGTTGCTGCTTATCACAGTATCACATATAGGTTGCAGCCACAAACAGGACTGAAGGATTTTGTGTAGTTTGGCCCTTTCTCCTTGCATCTGCTTCCCAATTCAGCAGAAAGTTTGACTTTCGTATTACGTAGCCAATTGGCTCTTTGGGGCCTCGGGATGTCACTTCCAGCTTTGCAGTAAGTTAAACTACAGCAGTGCTTAACTTGGGACAAAGAGTTGCCAAGTCAAATTACTGCACCTAGAAATTAAATCCTGCAATTGTTTCTCAGGGAAAAAAAATGCATGGATTTGTTCATGAGTAATGTAATATATGAAATAGTACTTTGTTTTTGTTTCTGACCAGCCTTCAAATTTATTTCTACTACTATTACAACTAATACAGTTACAGCTACTGTTTATTTCCTATGCATATATTTATCTGCCCAAAGATTACAGGTAGTTTACATCTCATAAAAGTCATAAAGCATACAGTAAAAACAACAGCAATTCATAACATAATGTCAGCCACTTTTTTATTACAACTTTACTCATTTTTCCTTGCTGTGATTATACACTTGAAAATGTGTGTATTGCTTTATTAAGACTAATTTAAAAATTGTTTTTATATCATTTAGCTAGTTTCTCCTCCTAATCCTTCCTGGCTTTTCTTACTAACTTTGTGTATTTGACTTTCCTCATAAGGAATTCATTTTCACTTTTAAAAGAATGCAGTTCTGGTTATAGATTTCCAAAAGTTGATATTTAATCAAGCAAATATTTCTCCAGCTTAGTTTCTTCCTTTTAGAAAAGAATTAGGGTACGCACATTGTATTATGATTATTTCAATCACCATGTCCTTGACCCCCTCCTCTCTGTGGCAGCCCCTCAGATATGTTCACAGGATAACTCTTAAAATTCCCAGGCAGAGTTTGGAGCTCTCATAGCCTCACAGTTGATGAGTACCAAGTTGGAAAAGGCTGCTTTATTAGTTGCCCAGTATTCTTGGAGTGGACTGGACTTGCCTCTGTAGTCCAGTCCAGTCAAACTGCATTAAACACACCCCATCTGGAGTCAGCAACTATATCTCCAGGAAATCTACTTTCCGTAATAAGAATTGCTTATGTCTGCATTACATTCCAAACCTAAAATTCTGTGTCTATGCATGAGTATGTGTGTGAGTGTAAAGAACTTATGAGTTTTATACTTAAAATCCTTACAAGTCTTGTGAAAGATGAATCAGTTACAGTGTATCGTGAGGTCTGTAGTCTTAATGTAGAAACTGCTTTGAGTGCATTTTGTGGAGTAAGTATGTACAAAAGAAGTGATTGAATCAGAAGCATTTGCACTTCAGCAGGTGTATTGCGCTCCCAGCTGGAATGTGCCATGCCTTTGATGTCCTAACCCTGCATAAGTAATTTTGCTCTTTCTGGAGGAAGACAATGGGGCACTAATGAAAGCAGGGTGGGAGTTAGAGCCCTCAATCTCAGAAGCCACTTCTGTTCCTTTGGGATTGGTAATCAACAGAAGGATGCCTCCATTTTCCTGATGTATCACTGAATGTATCCTTTGTGAGCCTATGGAAGTCATACCTTCAATACCATTAAAATGAAAGTTGTGGCATGCTATAATATTTATCAATTTTATCTATTTTGACTTTCACATCTTTGTTTCCCTTTTTGTAGGATTAAAACAGAGAGTTACCAGCCTTAAATGTAGTCCTGAAACACAGCTTTTCCTGCTAATGAAGACATTACTAGTCAATCCTGAGATATTCTGGCCAATGTGCACAAGTGCAATCAAAGTTTACTCGAAGTACGCTCAAACTGTTCTATGAAATCTTGGATCTAATCTATGAAGAGACTACTTTGTAAGCCAACATAATTTTGCCATATTGTACTAATTCAACGGTATATGGTGCCTACTAACATATGTTCATGATGCTTTTGCAAATAACAAGTTTTTTAAAAAAGAAAAAGAATGGAATAACAGAATTGGAAGGGACCTTGGAGGTCTTCTAGTCCAACCCCCTGCTTAGGCAGGAAACCCTACACAACTTCAGATAAATTGTTATCTAATCTCTTCTTTAAAACTTCCAATGTTGGAGCATTTACAACTTCTGGAGGCAAGTTGTTCCACTGATTAGTTGTTCTAACTGTCAGGAAATTTCTCCTTAGTTTTAAGTTACTTCTCTCCTTGATTAGTTTCCACCCATTGCTTCTTGTTCTATCCTCAGTACTTTGACTCCCTCTTCTTTGTGGCAACCCCTGAGATATTGGAACACTACTATCATGTCACCCCTAGTCCTTTGTTTCATAAGACTAGACATATCCAGTTCCAGCAACTGTTCTTTATATGTTTTATCCTCAAGTCCCCTAATCATCTTTGTTGCTCTTCTCTGCACTCTTCCTAGAGTCTCAACATCTTTTTTACATCGTGGCGACCAAAATTGGATGCAATATTCCACATGTGGCCTTACCAAGGCATTGGTATTAACACTTCATGTGATTTTGATTCTATCCCTGTTTATACAGCCTTGTTCTGCCCCAGCTACGGACCCCAAAGAACACAGCACACACAAAGTCTGTACAAAACTTAAATTTACTAAAATAACTCAGTCTTTTCCAAACAAAGGCTGTTAATAAACTTTCTTAACAGCCTAAAAGAAACCAAAGATAAAGTAATCACAATCTTACTAAGGTTGGCAGAAAGCCCAGAAGCAATTCTCAGAGAATCCAGACGCAAAGGAGAATGAACTAAAGTTGTTCCCTACAATTTGCTTCAGTCGGCATTCCTCCTTAAATAGGCTAAGGAAGTGGCCAACTAGCCCCAAGCCTTACTCTCGAGGAGACCTCCTCCTGAGGAGCCACTCCTGCCTTTTGGCAGCTCTGCACACCCGTGCATTGAGAAGAGGCCTCTCCTCTTCGTCCTCTTCACTTAAAGGAGCTTCTGGAGCTTCTGAAGGCCCTGGCTGAATCCCTGCCTCTGGCACCACATCTTCTCCAGCCTCCTCATTGTCTGACTCAAGTGCCAGCTGCACAGGCTGCTGGCGCAGCACCACACCAGCCTCCTCGCTGTCAGAATCAGCTACAATCCGCACAGGCTGCTGACGGGCCACAACAAGCCTAGAACTGTATTGGCTTTTTTGGCAGCTGCAGCAGATTGCTGACTCATATTTAATTGATTGTCCACTAGGACTTCAAGATTCCTCTCATAGTCACCACTGTTGAGCAAGGTACCGCCTATACTGTACCTGTGTATTTTGTTTTTCTTGCCTAAATGTAGAACCTTACTTTTTTCACCATTGAATTTCATTCAAAAAGGAGGATTGATTTTATTTGTTTATGGAAGGGGTGTCAAAATGGATTTTTTCAGGGGCCAGATAAGTATTGTAGTTCTCCTCCAGCACTTTGCCGGCCAAAATGGGGCATGGGGGGCCCACCAGCCGCCCATGCCCCGTTCTTGCCCTGCATGGCCTCCTGCAGCATTTTTCTGGTGAAAGTGTTTCACAACATTAGCAATGTTAAGATGGACTTCATCTCCCAGAATTCCCCAGCCAGGTGTCCACACATCTTAAAGTTGCCACAGTGGAGAAACACTGATCTTAAGTGGGTCCCCAACACTTCTTCTAAGCCTGCCTTTTGTGCAGGAGCTTTGCTATTCTTAATCTCGATCAGGCGCTTATTTGAAATAGGTCTGGGCAGCTGTTCAAAGGGAGGCTTTTGCTTTGTTGGGACTTTGATTTAAGGGACTCTTTGAAATGAAGCTCTGAGCAGCATCCTGCTTCTCTTCTCTATGGCAGAGTGGCTGTGCCATCTCGCTTTGGCAGATATCAGCAGCGGATTGAGGTCCCTGTAAGGTGAACTTCATCACTATGGATCATGGGCAATTCACTTTGCAGCAGGTCAGAAATAATACCTCTGTTATCAGAAATTCTCCATTTGGGATCAGTGGGGAAAGAAACCTCACAAAACTTCAAACTGGGGCATTTTTGAAAAACACAGCTGCATATCACCAATCAGCAGGAAATAAGAACAGCTCCACAAATACCTGCAGTCTGTAACAACATGTTGCATGAGTGAAGTTGTTATGTGCTGTTTTATTGATTGTATTTTGTCAAAGCCTTTGGGTTTTTTCTATATAAAATAATACCGATTTTTTTTCAGAAAAAAACCAAATAATAAAGGAGCCTAGTTAAGGATTTGTATTAGACCAAGTCAGATTAATGGTCCATCAAGTTTAGTATAGTTTATACCCAGTAACAAAGTTCTACAAAGTTGTAAGCAGGAGTCTTTCTGAACTAAAACTATACTTGAAAATGTTTAAATATGGAAGATCCTCCACACCAACACAGAATCAAATAGTGACTCAAATAGATATCACTAGCAATGTCAAGTTTTAGGTATGCCTGTGCAGTCCAGTGGCTGAACTGATAACCAAATCAGGATTGCAGATCAATAAAATTCACCAGAAAACAGAAAGCAAAGTCTATAACAAGGAATCAGATGCATCAGCACAGAATGTGTATTATTTAGTTTAGGAATCGTACTTGTGAAAGGTGATTACAAACAGTACAATTGAAAAACTGGTAAATGCAGTTTTAGGTTTGCATAACTCATCTGCTGTACCAGGTGAGTCCTTTTCTAGATCTGAGGATCCTTCAGACAGTCACTCATGATCTGGTCACCTCACAGCTTATCTACTGCAATTTGGTCTTAATGTAGTGGGTCTAGGATGCAACAATGATGATCATGCCTTAGTATGCCCATGTAACACTTCTGCTTTGCAAACTGCACTGATTGCCAGTTTGTTAACAGGTGCATTTCAAGGTGCTGATTATTATCTATAAAGCTGTACATGGTGTAGGGCCTGTTTACTTGAGGACTCACCAGTATTTCATAGTACCTGCCTCAGTACTTCAATGGCACATGGTTGGCAAACTCCAGGTTGCTTTGATTAAAAACTGTTTGTCAGGACTCCAAAAGTACCTCTCATCCATAGTAGTGCCTGCCCTCTGGAATGAAGTTCCTCCCAAGAGCCAAATGGCCTTATTCTATTGTTGTTCAGAAGAATGGTAAAGACCAACCAGTCTTTTGGCAAGGGAGAGTAAGACCTTTTTAGTTCACCTGGTCTGCCACATTTGCCATCTTTTATTTATTTTATTGTAATTTCTTTATTGTGAGTTGCCCAGAGTCAATGGGAGTCAGGAAGCATAGTGACTCCTAGTGAGCACACAGATTTTCTCCAAGATGATTTACCTCTAATCTGATCTTTCGGGTATTCCAATAGTGCACTTAATGTCACTCTGAATCCGTTCACCTTATTGTTGGTTCTCCTTGTCTTCTCTTTCCTTCCACCTTTTGCAGCATTAGAGCCTTCTCCAGAAAGTGAGCTCTTCACACAATATGTCTGAAGAAGAATAATTTCATCCTGGTCATTTGTGCTTTGATGAAGAATTCTGGGTTGATTTGTTTGATGACAACTTTATTTTCTTGGCTATCCATCGTATTCTCAGGAGTCTCCTCCAATATCAAATTCAAAAGAGTCTATACACTTCCTATTCTACTTGCTCAAAGACCAACTTTCACTTCCATAGTGTGTCACAGGGAATGCCATAGATTTCACAAGTAGGTACACATCAGAGCATTTGAATATCTTTTCCAAGGTCCTCCTGGCTGCTGACTACCAAATGCATGTGGCGTATTTCTTGACTGCTTATTCCTTTGCTATTAATGGTGCATTCTATAAGGAAGAAACTATTCCTAACTTCAATACCTTCATTGCTAAGGCTGGTTATTCCACTTCTTATTTCTACACACACACACACACACACACACACACACACACACACACACACACACACAACACTACACATTTTGAAAGAGAAAAGTCAAGAAAGGAAGGAAGAGTAATAAGTGCCCAGACATAAATACAGAAAAGAAAATTACTTTCATTTACACCATCATCAACAGCAGCAGCAACAACAGTAGTAGATCTGCATTGTTGTATTTATCTTTGGAAAAGAATCATGTAAGAGAAGATGTGACAGGTGGGCATTGCTATATCAAAAGCTCTGGCAGCTATCTAAGAATGCCAAGCACTGATACCACCTTGTACTAGATGGAACAGTTTGTGGCAGCTCCATATCCTCACTGAGCTGCAAAATTCAGGCCACCAGCTCAGCAAGCAGCTTTCCACTCAGGTTAACAGACACCATTCATTTTCACACATGAAAGTGTATACAATAGATAGCATTGAGATGAATAGTCAAGTGTTAGAAATTACTCCCTCGATTTTATTTTCTGCTGGGAGAAATTAATTCTTAAACCCTCTGCAAACTCTCACTTTATAACAAATGGTAATGTACTAGTTCTGGGACTTGGGATTGCTTTATGAGAAGAAGTGGAAGGGAAAGTATAAAAGGAAGGAAGAAAAATCATTGTCATCAAGCATGTGAATCCAACAAAAGAATGGGCTCCTGTTGTTTGAGGAAGCAGGAACACTGATGTCAGATGAAGAGATAGCAATAGTGGTAGAGATACAGTATCTGATATGAGTATGCATGTAGGTAGGTAGGTATTCAATTTATATAGCAGCTCATCTCACATACATGACTCTGGGCAGCTCACAAAGTTAAATCTCAAAACAATACAAAAATAACCAAAAGCATACAACCAAAATTATTGAAATACATTAAAAACAATAAACAATGATTAAAAATAATATGTGAGAGTACAGTCCAATACACTAACAACATAGCAATTTAGCAGGCTCCAGACCATCAGTACAAGATCCCCAGGTAAGATGGCAAAACAAATTCTTCAGGCCCTTCCTAAAGGCCAGAAGGGTACATGCCAATCTAAGGTCCAGGGAAATGGAGTTCAAAAGAGCAGACACACTGAAGACAAGAGTCTCTTCCTGGGTCTCATCAGATGACATTCCTTAGTAGACAAGATTCATAATATGCCCCTCCTACCAGATCTGATGGGATGGGTAGATATAACGGGGGAGAGTTGGCCGTCAAATATCCCAGTCCCGTGCCATATAGGGCTTTATAGGTCATTACCAATGCCTTGAATTGCACCCAGAAGCACACTGGTCACCAATGCAGTTCATGGACCAGAGGTGTAATAAGTGCTGCTTGAGGCTTTGCTGCCTTATTCTACAGCAGCTGCACCTTCCAAATGCCCTTCAAGGGCAGCTCTATGTTATTCATTTTGGAGGAAATGGGCATGAGCAGGGCATGAGACCCAGAGGTCAGATATGTGAAAGGGAGTCTTGCCCATCCAGGCAAAATGTTTCATGTGCCAAATTAGAGCTTTGTCTGCTCATTTTGACTTATTGAAATCCCACCGTCAACTTCCCAGAGAAGGGACATACGTGGTGTATATTTAGAGGCATTATTAGTAATGCATAAGGTACTGTATTTGTCAATTTTATCTGCTCGGGTGCATTAAACCTGTGTGTTTAAAAAATATAATAATTTGCATTTCACAGCTCTCTGATAACCTCAGGAGTGCACTTGAAATTCAGCACATGCCCACAGCACCTCCCGGCTCACCCCATTTTTAACTGAAGACCAATGGTTTCTATTAAGGGATCAGGCAGGGAGGCTGACAACCCAGTCAATAACTATGTGAGGTTACTTCATTAATGCTATAATGGCTGATAGAGTGAGAGGCAAAAAACAGGCTCCTGACAGCAGCAAATGAAAATGATAGAGATTCCCGAAGCTACGAGCCTTTCCTTTGTCATTGTCTTGTGCTTGGCTTATTCAAAATTGTGGCATTTATGTATTCAGCCTTGATGAATGTTGCTGGCGTTAAGTACTTTTTCCATCTCTAATGCAATGCCGATTGCACATTGTTCTTTCTTCCTCTCCCACTCTCTCGTGCTCTCTTTTCTAAAAACCTCTGCTGTCAAGGAACTAGAGACCGAAGAATTGTAGACAGTAGACAGTGGCTCAATAGTTCTTTTTACTAGTATGTGGAACGACAATGAACCAGGACTGGTAGAATGGGCTAGGGAGGATGGAAGGCAAGCTCACATAGTTAAAGACTGAATAGGATAATAGACTAGATTTTGTCCAGGAAACAAAAAGATCACCCACTGTGTTACTCATCATAAAGAGTACAGAGGACTCACTTACCTAGCATAGCCAATTGTTCTGGTGGTTACTTCCATTTCCCATGCATATTTTAAAAATAGATACCAAAGCTTGTGTCTATCCTCATATTATACAATGGAAGATTCCATAAATTAATTGCACAGGAGCAAAAATGCTTCCTTTGACCAGTCCCAAATATATTGTCAATCAAATTCCTCTATTGATCCTAAGAAGATAAATTAGTTAATTAAATTATATCTAATATTATTCTCTTTTACATTTATTATTATTATTATTATTTCTTCCATACATCCAGGGGTGAAATCCAGCAGGTTCTGACAGGTTCTGGAGAACTGGTAGCAGAAATTTTGAGTAGTTTGGAGAACTGGCAAATGCCACCTCTGGCTGGCCCCAGAGTGCCACGCCCACCAAGCCACACCACGCCCACCAAGCCACGTCCACAGAACCAGTAGTAAAAAAATTTGGATTTCACCACTGCATACATCTATTAATGACCTGGAAGTGGAAAGGAAAACTATAACTTCTAGGTCAGCCTCCAAGTTAAAAATCCCACCTGGTTTGTCTTTGGTCTTCATATATAGAGGCAATATGGAGGCATAGTTGTGTGTATGTCCTTCTCAGATCTTTTAATCTTTCTATAGAAGTTGGGATGGAAATCTATGTCAATGTAAGCTAAGAAATGAGAACTGTGAGCTCTCTTGCTTTGTTTTCTACATTCAGTGCATTTTTCTTTTGGAACATGCTACATGTACTTTAAAGCAAACTCCCCCAAAATCCAAGCAACAGCTCTAAACATCTTAACCAGCATAGCCGTTGGCCAAAACATGTAGAAGAGACCTGGATGAGGAAGAGGGCTCTTAACTTTCCACCTTGGAAAGGAGGTTCAGATCTCTTACTATTTATTGTTTTATTTTCTGTAAGTTTTACAGATACATATTGTCTAAACCTGAAGCTACATATTTATCATTATCACATTTAAAACAAAGATATTCCTGGGCTGTATGTATCCATAGAGGAACAAGAATGGAAACTTGCTCACTGATGCTATACAAATTCTCAAAAAAGGTGTTTCCATATAGGAACACATATGCATTAAGCAGCTCTTTTTGTAGGGGAAAGACTGGCTGAGCTAGGGGGAAGAGTCAAATGGGTAACTAGTCTGGGATCTCTAAGTGGGTACAACAGAGAGAAGCCCAATGCCTTCCCCCTCCTTTTGAACCTTATCTAATCTCACCCAGGGCAAATTGTCAGTCTGAGAAGATTCCTATGTATAGGTTTGAGCAATAAAACAGCTAATTGAACTTTTCAAGTGTGAGTCTGGTTGTTTTTACCTAGCACTTTTTGAATCAATTGCTTGTGGGAAGCTGGCAAGGAGTGCTAGAAATCAGAATCAAATGACTGCAGGGATGCTGTAATAGTCACAACTTTGTGAATAAAACCAGTCTAAACACCAGGGAAATTTCAGTTCCATAGGGGTAATGGCTCATGGATTTTTTATGCAGTCTCTAAATTTGCAGATTTTATGTACCTGGATTCAATAACTGTTGCAGTATAATATACCATTTGAGATGAGGTACAAACAGACAAACAGATAAACACAATGAGAGTTTTGGCAGTATATAAATTACTGGTTTTTAAGAAAACTGTGCAAAGCCAAAGATTTGGAGTAAAATGGTTGTAGTATGTGGGGCAGAAGTTCTGATCTATCACCTTCCAGAATTTAATTAAACAAAATTGAGAAGTTGAAATAATTAATGTTGTTGAAAAATGAGTTGCTGCTCATTTCCAAAGTCCTAAATGGCACAGGTAGGTAGAATAGGCAGATGACCACTCTCAATCAAACAGGTTATCATATCTATCCCACAAACCCTTCCATCATCTAATATTGGACGAAATATATAAGAGGATGAATCCCTTTCATCAAAACCTACCAGAAGCCTATGCTTTGCAGGGAGTTTCTATTATGTCCTTCCAACCTACTGAAAGACATTTTTATTTATTTTCCTATGTTTAGAATCTACAGTATCTGTTGTGCATGGATTTTTAATAGGTGTGGTCATTTTTCTTTTTGCTGGGTGTTGCCTTTTTAATGTAATGCCTTCTAGATGTATTGAACTTGAATGCCCAGAATTCTCAGCCAATGATACCAGTTATGGAGTTGGAATCTGAAACTGAGATTTTGCATGCTATTTTATCCTATCTTGTTAAACAGTGTCAAATCTTAAACAAGAACTGAGAGGTTTTTTATGGACATCCACACTGAGGGCAGTGAGAGCAATAACATCCAAGCAAAAGAAAAATGTATGTGAATCAAAAGTCAATACCAAAACATGAAATTTGTGTAAAAACAGAAGTCAAAAGTAAGAAGGTAGTTGAATTCTAAAGTACCAATTAATAATCAATTTGTTGCAGGTGGGATGGACTTTGAGAATATAACAGCTTGGACTTGGATTGGAAAGTAATCAGTAACTAAGGAGAAATTATGGTATTTTATTTTATTTTATTTTATTTTTTATTTTTGCAAAGACATCTAGAGGATACAAGGCATAACATGGAAAAGTGAGTCCTGACTCACTTTCTGTAAAAGAGGCAAAAGCAGATTCTTGAACCTTCTCCCATCATCTGAGAGAGCAAACAGCACATATGGGAACAAATATTTCCTAATACATGCAAAGTTTTAAAGGTAATAAACAAGCAGCTGAATTGAGTCTAGAAGCAAATTGGCTCACATTTTTCTTGCACGTATTTATTCCTTTTAGCGATCATTAAGAATGAGTGGAAAATCAGGAGTTGTAGACTTTGGGCCATTAAGACCCTTTTGCAACTCTGCTCTCCAAGAGAAGAAAGTGCTAAGGGCAACAGTGACATTTTGCAGATTTTATGAAACTAAAGTCATCCTTATCATTCAATTCACAGGATAAAAGTAAAACATGCAACTCATCTATATCCCCACATTTACTCCTCTTCCAACCCTGCTGTTCTTGTAATGTATTTGTTAAATAATAACAGTAATAAAAATAATAATAGTTTATTAAATTTAGGGGCTATCCAACCCAGCTAAATAAATATGAGAAAAATATGCATTAGTTATCTCTCTTTCTTCTTCTGGAGCATTCTCTTTCTCAAAATGAATTCTAGCAGCAGCTTCTTGTTCATTGTAAAGGTTCATCAGAAGAATAATCAGGTATCAGATTGGATAACCTTTTGCTGAAATGGTATAGGGTTTCCTGCTTAAGCAGGTGGTTGGACTAGAAGACCTCCAAGGTCCCTTCCAACTCTGTTATTCTATTCTATTCTATTCTATTCTATTCTATTCTATTCTATTCTATTCTATTCTATTCTAGACATATTAACCTAAACATATTCCACATTCTGACATGGTCTACACAACTGCTGTAGTAAATAAAGCAATAGTAAATTCCATTAGATTCATTCATTGATTTGGCATTTTTCCATATATAATTTATAGATAAGATCCTAAATTGAATTTAGCTTACATGACTAATTAGAGAAATACCGTAATCTGATAATTTGTGCATTTTCTTGCATCTCCCTTCTTCAGTCTCTCAGTCTCTCACTCTCTCTAGGTCACAGTTCCATATTTATTCCATATTTGTTCACAGTTACATATTTGTTGACAGTTTCATATTTGTTGACAAAGGGCTGTTAGCACTTTAACTACCTCTTCTCTTTGAGTTTTAAGCATTGCAATAGGGATTTTATCTATACATAGGAGTTTTCTATCAGATCGCTGGCTGTCATGTCTCTTTGGAGCTAGTTCTTGAATATATAGGTAGTCCTCAACTTACAACCAGTTGCTTAGCAATTTTTCAAAGTTATGACAGATCTCCCAAAGGTACTTAAAACTCTGTTTCAAAGCCACGTGACAGCACGGAAGCAGAGCAGATCGCTTCATCCCTGGGCTGCACAACTGCTTTGTACAAGCAGCCACCATTTCAGAGTTGCTGTTCACTGAAATGAACCGAAATTGTGGTCACTTTTGTGATATGACCTCATGGCCCAGGAATGCTGAGGGACATAGTGGCCTCCCCTCCTTCCATATGAGGTCCAGAACTCTGGAGATCTTCAAAAGGTAAGTGCAAGATAGGTGACAGGAGTTGGGAAGCAGCCCAAGTACTGTGGGGATCAAGAAGGAGGGGAAATCATATGCAAAGGCTGTGGGGACTTCAAGGGATGAGAAGTGGACACAGGTTGTCTCAAGGGTTAGGAGAAGCCTTGTGTTCTGACCTAGGCTTCCTGAGTCATTAAAACACACAAGTAGTCCCAAAAACCTCTTTTATTGCAACAGATGTGAATTATGTTCATTCACAGATGAGTCCCAATTAGTTATAAAGAGTCTTTCAGGAGAAATCCTTCCGGATAATCACCCACCTTTATTTCCCTTGACACGCTGCCAAAGACTTACTTGGCAAAGGCCCACGTGCCTTTGCTCCTCTTTTAAGTCTTATGGGAGGGACCAATCATCTCCCAGCCCTACTCTCGAGTTGTCCCTTTTGTTTTAGCTGTTCTTGCCTTCTGGCAGCTCTGCGTATGAGTGCACTGGGAACAGGCTCCCCCTGTTTCTCTGTCTCACTGAGGTTCTACTCTGGAAGCTCCGGAAGCAGCACATACCTTCCAGATGGCCCTTTCTCTGCCTCTGATGCAGAGCCCTCATCAGAGCCTTCCCCAGACTCCAGGACTGGCCCATGGTCCTCCCCAGCCTCCTCACTGTATGACTCTGCTGCCAGCTCCGCAGGCTGCTGGTGGACCACAACACCTTGGGAGTTCTGGGGCAAGTAGGCCTGGGCCTGCACTAGATCTCCCATAGGCTTCCTCAAGCCTAAGGCACCCAATATTCTATTTAACAACCTATTAAAAGACCACTTAAGGGAGCATGGAGTGGGAATTGTAAAGCAAGTCTCCATTATGGTTATAGGCAGCAGTGAAATCCTCTGAAGTCTGCATGCGCAGCACTAAAAAAGAAACATTTTGAAGCCTTCCGAGTCTGCAAAGGTAAGTAGAAAAGCAAAGGGGGGAATCCGCTGTGCCACAGGATTTAGATTAGCTAGAAAGCAGGAAATCTGACGATTCTAGCTAATATAAATCACATGTCATCTGATCGTCACCCAGCTGATCGTCAGAAATGCCAGTTCTCCCGAACTAGTAGCATTTTTTACTACCAGTTCAGAAGAACCGGTCCGAACCAGTAGCATTTCACCCCTGGTTATAGGTCAAAGACTAGCTATATTCTTCTCTACAAATGTTTCTATCATTCTACAAAATCTTTTATAATGGGATTCAGTATAGTATTTTCAACTCTGGCCAATCATTTTTTCTAAGCCCTAGGAAGGAAACCACTATGAAAACCCACCTTGCCAAGAAAGCTTCAGGGACCTGGCCATGCAGTCTCCAAGAATCAAGCACAATTGAACGGAAGTAAAAGTAATAATCTGTATATGTTTCACAACAAACTTCACGATCTATCCACATAGAATTCTGCATATTTTGTTTTCTATTTTGCATTTGATTTGATTGCCATGATGTGCATGGTGATATCTAGAATCTACATTTACGTTGCTTGAAACAACTACAGGCATAAACAAAGACTTCTTTTTGTAAAACTTTGATAATCTATCTCCTGCATTTACCTATTGCAAAAATTCCTGTATTTTCTATTCTTTTCTAGTCTAGTCGTCTGTTCCATTCTGTTCCATTCCATTTTATTTATTTTATTATAGCTTCTATAAGCCTCCAGTCAAAAGACTACGAATGTCTTATCCAATTCTCATTCCCATTTCTGACCACTTTTATTAGCCAAGAGGGGCAAAAATATAATCCACAAGTAGCGGAGCTAAGATCACAGACACTTTTACTTCCCCAGGAACTACAGATTCAAAAGACAATGTTTCTGTCATCCTGATAGATTCTGTTCATCCAGCTTCAGCTTGGAGCAAATGTGAATGATTTTATCCGTGAAGTGATCAGCCAGGCTGTAACAACTTATTGGATCTTGTGGGCCAACTTTCCCAAAGGACTCTTTGAACAGTGTAGCTGGCTGCCATTCTACAGATGCAACAAGTAATTACATTTCATGGTCTTTATTTCATCAGAGTAGAAATAAAAGCTCTTACTTTTGTCCAGATACATAATTGCAGTTTACCATAGAATTCCTCAATGCCTTTCACTCTTGTAATTGCAGTAGATGCATATAGTTCTGTACAATTAATGCTTACTAGGCATCTGCTAATTCAAATAGACACAACTTTTCATTTATTGCATTATAGTTGAGCTATATCTATTTAGCAAGGTGATATCTATTTAGCAATATCTTTTTGAATATCACTTCTACTGTATTCCTTCACTGCTCTGAATATCATGTAATCATTTAGCCTATTCTGGACCACCAAAGTTAACTTATTTTTAAAACATTCAATTTATTACTATTCATTTCCTTTTTGCAAAGTTTTCATCAGTTCATATATCCTGTATTCACATGTGTCTTTCTAAAAAAAAAAAAAAAACACCACGCCACATATTTCAATACTGGCACCATCAGTGACCAGATTTCCTTGTGGCTTTGAATGGTAGTCCCATTACCTGCAGAACTACTCATGAAAATTTGGCATTTTTCCCAGTAGCTAGAAGGATGGCTCTGCAGTCTAAATTTGTCTAAATATTTCAACCACGTTAGGTCAATTTTTCTTGGCAACAATATGACAGAGGTTTTCTATTGCCTTTTACTGTGTTTTATTTTGATCTTTCTTCACCTAGCCTCGTACCAGTGGTAAAATTCAGCCAGTTCTATCCGGCTCGGCCAAACTGGTAGTGCCGGGGGCAGGAGGCTCTGCCCCACCCTCCTGGACATCACCTGCCCGTTTTTGACCCTTTGCACATGCGCAGAAGGCTCTGCACATGCATGGAGGAGGCGCGCACGCTCACATTTGTGAACTGGTAGCGAAGGTAAATGGATTTCACCCCTGCCTCATAGATCTCACTTGCTATCACTCATGACTATTCTCCCAGGATATCTCACTCATGTAAAGATCATTGAAGCTACTGAGAACCATGTGAAAGTAGTAATCTGCTAGGGGAGTTATACTCCATCAGAAAAAAAAGACACCATTCCCAAAAGAGTGTTATAGACTACAATATATCTTATTGATACACTAGTTTTCCAAGTGTAGGTTTTACACAGTAGAAAGTAGCATTTGGCTGTGAGTTCTGACCCTTGCAGTTTAAAGTAATGAGCTTTATTGCATATCACTCAGCTAAGTATTTGAACTCACTCTTAACCCTGCTTAACTTTTTCTCACAAGTGAACATGCATAAGCCATCCCTAATTCTTCTAATTTCTCATAAATCAATATCAAATATGGCCAGCACTTTGACTTCAAACCTTTCCCTTATGACAGTTATATTTATTCTTGGGTGATAGCAAGAGCCGTGGTGGTGCTGTGGTTAGAATGCAGTATTGCAGGCTAATTCTGCTGGCTGCCGATTGCCAGCAGTTTGGCAGTTTGATTCTCACCGGCTCAGGGTTGATTCAGCCTTCCATCCTTCTGAGGTGGGCAAAATGAGTAAAAACCCAGATTGTTGGGGGCTATCTACAAGACCGCATTCTGCCACCAATTGCCTCCCACCGACCGGTACGCTCACACAAAGAGGGCCTCCTCAGGGTGCAGTCAGCCAAACAATGTAGACTGGCGACCCCCAGGGGGAGAGCCTTCTCTGTGGGGGCCCCTGCCCTCTGGAATGAATTGCCCCCAGACATACGGAGGATTCCCGACCTCTGTGCCTTCCGTCGTGCAGTGAAGACCCTCTTATTCCAGCAAGCCGCTCTGATGGGATAAATGATTTTAATTTGGTTTTAATGGGGTTTTAAAATTGGTTTTAAAATAAGAGTTTTAAATTCAGACTATGATTTAATTATTTTAATCTGCTTTTGAATTCTACTTTGTACATTGTTTTTATTATGGCTGTTCACTGCCCTGAGTCCTTCGGGAGAAGGGCGGTATATAAATTAAATAAGAAAAAAAATATGCTGACTCTGTAAGCCACTTAGAGGCTGTAAAGCACTGTAAAGCAGTATATAAGTCTAAGTGCTATTACTATTTATTCTTCAAATGCTTGTGAAAAATGGCAGGTCTCCCCATTCTTTCTCCACTTTGCCTCTGAACCAGGTGAATTCTTCTCCATTTGTATTTTCCACCCCACCCTCTGACCCTTCTCATGCACCAGCCATGCCTGCATACAGACTTTTTATTATGATTATTAAATATAAGGTCGGGGTGTATTGGAAGAAGGCCTCAAATTAGCATTCAGGCAGCCCAGCAGGATGATCCGTTTCAAGATTTACAAGGAGCCAAAGAGCACTCTGCAGTCATGTCAATGATAAGACAGTGGGAAACAACCTGGATTTCTCCAAACATGAGATGTTGTCCCTGCAGGCCGGGGTGGGGGATGGGGGGTGGGATCAGAGACATCTTTCACCCTGAAGATTTATGGCCATTGTGTACTATGCACCAGGTTAAAATAGCAAGACCGGGAGAGGTCTTGGAAGGTCAGGGGGAGGGAATTCCACATAGCTTTTTCACCCCCGTATGAAAAATATTTCTGTCCATTCTGCTTAATCTTCACAATCATTAAATCTTATTTTCATGCAGACATCCATAGGAAGAAAGAAGGGGGTGGGGGTGGGGAGAAAAAGATACATTCCAGCAAATGAATCTGCTTTATATTACCTTCAAAATATTGCCATAAAACCAGAGAAGGTAGGCAAGGCACTACACTTGCAGCTCACTAGGGCCCAGTTTATCAAAAGGTGAATGCGGGTATGTATAAAGAGGTGGAGGGAGGAACGTCGCGTCAGGGTTGATTTACGAGAGCATGCAGGCGACTTAAAGGAGACGTGGAATTTCGCCCTATTACACAGACTTTCCTCAGCTTTTCTTGCTGCTTCCCTTGGAAAGAAGGGGGCAGACACTGCAAGTGGACACTTGACTGCTGCTGGAGTGAGTTGAAAACTCACTGCATTCACAGCTGCTCATTACACACAATTCCTGAGATGCAAAGGCAGGGAACTGGAACAGAAATCCCTCAGAGCATCTTAGCTGGTTTCTTTTCAAAAGAAATAGCTTTACATACAGCCCCAGACAGACAGTAAGGCTGCACAGAGGTCCCCAACATCTCTGACTCTCAGTGGAAAGATGTCATAAGATGCAACCAATATTGGGTGCAATTTCCAATTGCCAAAGAGTACAGATAGTCCTCAGTTATTGACTGCAATTGGGACTGGTAGTGCCAACGCTAAGCAATGAGGTTGTAAAGTGATCAATCATATGACTGCACATGACTTACAATAGCAGTTTGTCAATTCTGGCTGTGGTTGTTCAGGGAATCACTGTGGGTCATTAAGTATAATGTCACATGACTTCCTGCCAGTTTCCCCATTGACTTGGTTTATCATAAGCTGGCCATGAAGGTTGCAAATGGTGATGGTGTGACCACAGGATTCTGAGACCCTTGTAAATGCATACCAGTTGCCAAATGCCTAAATTGTGACCATATCACTGCAAAGACACTGCAATAGCCATAACTTTTAGAACTGGTTGTTGAGTCTGCTTGTTCAATGCCATTGTAACCTCAAGGAGTTGCTGAATAAGTGTTTGGGACTACCTATAAAAATAAAGATTAGTTGCTTCCAGAACTGAATATTTTCTAGACCTGGACAAGGTGACTGCTCTAGGGCTTGATAAAGTGCTTTAGGCCAGAAGGATTCCTTCATCAAGGCCCTTGGCATCAATGGCCAGCTAGGACTTTAGAGCCCAGAAGCTTCAAAAAGGAGCCTGATGGGAATCCTTCTCCAAGCAAAGCAAGCTTTGGAGGTATTGTTCCATTGCTAAAAATAAT
Source organism: Pantherophis guttatus (assembly GCF_059756535.1). NCBI lineage: Eukaryota > Metazoa > Chordata > Lepidosauria > Squamata > Colubridae > Pantherophis > Pantherophis guttatus. The sequence goes on from NC_142063.1 coordinate 315,463,951, forward strand.
GTAATACAATCTTTGTATATACTTTAAGATGTGTGGACTTCAATTCCTAGAATCCCCCTGCCAACATGCAGCTGAGGTTGAGAAACACTAGTGTAGAAGGCAAGTATTTTAAGAACGTGTCAGTTGGGGGAAATTGTGTGGAAATCTGTATTTATTGACTTAGTAATTATGGCAGCTTTTCATGCATGTTTAAAAGAAGGATTAGCAGCTAAAAATTTAACAGAATAGAATACATACTTCTTTTCTCTCCCCTTATCTCCCTATCTCTCTTATCGACCCGTGCGCTCCCACAGAGAGGGCCTCCTCAGGGTGCCATCAGCCAAACAATGTAGGCTGGTGGCCCCCAGGGGGAGGGTCTTCTCTGTGGGGGCTCCCACCCTCTGGAATCAGTTGCCCCCGGAGATAAGGAGAATCCATGACCTCAATGCCTTCCGTCGTTCCCTGAAAACCCATCTTTTCCAGCAAGCTGGGTTGGCTTAAGAAGAAATTTTTAAATTCTTTTAATTAGTTTATGATTTTTTTTAACTTTCGGGCCAAAATTTATATATATTTTTAAATGTTTTAATATTTGTATTCTATGTTTTTTATCTTGGCTGTACACCGCCCTGAGTCCTCAGGGAGAAGGGTGGTATATAAATTGGAAATTAAATTAAATTAAATTAAATTAAATTATTCTATACGCTTGTAAAATAGATGTAGTTCTTCCTATTTAAAATTGCCCACAGAGATGAAGTGGATGAGCAAAGATAAAAGTTCTCTTATTCTCTTTTATTTATTTATTTATTATTAAATTTATATTGCTGCTTATTCGCCCATGGCGACTCAAGGTGGCTTACAGAATATAAAAACCATATTTAAAAAATAAAACTAAATTAAAAATCAAATAAATTAATATAGTAATAAAATCATAATAAAATCACCCCCACTCCCCGTCCCAACGACAGCAGATCACACAAGCCATTTAATGAGCTCCATCCCACTCTGGGTTCCCCAGGCCCTCTGATAAAACCAGGTCTTCAGCGCCTTCCAGAAGAGAGTACGGTCCATTCTAATCTCTGGGGGAATGATGTTCCAGAGAGAGGGAGCCACCACAGAGAAGGCCCTTGTTCTGGGTCCACCAGGTGCATCTCCCTCGGGGAGGGGACCCACAGCATTCCCTACCTCCCCACTCTGATGGGTCGGGTAGATGTAACCGGCAAGAGATAGTCCCTTGGATAACCTGGTCCCAAGCCATGAAGGGCTTTGAAGGTGACAACCAGCACCCTGAATTGCACCTGGAAGAAAATTGACAGCCAATGCAGCTCCCCCAGGAGAGGTGATACATGTGCACACTGGGATCTGCACATGCGGGCTGCTGCATTTTGCACCAACTGGAGCTTCCGGATACTCTTCAAGGGCAGCCCCATGTAGAGTGTGTTGCAATAGTCAAGTTGGGAAGTGACTAGGGCATGAATGACTGTGAGTAGGGATTGTTGGTCCAGGAAAGAGAGTAACTGGAAGTAACCTGCAGTTGCGCAAAGGCCCTCCTGGCCACAACCACAGGAGCAGGGTTTGTGAGTCCAGGAGAACCCCCAGATTATGCACAGGGTCTGTTTGGGGTAGTGCCACCCCATCCACGACCAAAGGTGGCAATTCTCCCTGAGCCAATGAACCCCAAACCCAGAGCCACTCAGTCTTGCCAGGGTTTAGTTTCAACCCATTACTCTCCATCCAGCCCCTAACAGCCTCCAGGGACTGCGAGAGGGAGGACACGGCATCACTTAACTCACCACGGGCTGAGACATACAGCTGAGTATCATCAGCATAGAATGATATTTATAACCTTTTTCTTCCCTCTATCTTCTATTTATGTGTTTACTAAAACAGATCACCTATGGCATTCTCAAGAATGTGGATGGTTTACATAAAATGAAATAGAATAACAAAATAATGAAACAATTATGTATTTTATATTTTAATTATTTTTAACTTTAATTTTTAATAATTAATTTTAATTAATAATTAAGAGTATTTTAAAAGATGCATAGATTTGGAAGGGATCTCAGAGAATATCTAGTCCAACCCCTGCTTGATGAAAGATCTGTTAAAGCATTTCAGACAAATGACTATCCAAACTCTCTTTGAAGACTTTGAGATGAAAGGGAATATCATGAAACAGCCTATTCCATTCACTGACAGCTATTAATATCAGGAAATTCCTCTATTATTTGACATGAATCTACTCATCCCTGTTTCTACCCGCTGGTTATAATTCTGCCATCTTGAGCAGCAGAAAACAACTCCATAGTCATGGGTGGGTAATTACCATTGGCACAATAAGTACCTGGTATCCAAGATACCAACTATACCAAAAAAGAGGCTTCCCACATTATTACTAAATCTTGTTGCATTGTCAACCGGCAACCATGAAGTATATATCATATACAGGTAGTCCTCAACTTACAACAGTTCATTTAGTGACCATTTGAAGTTACAACGGCACTGAAAAAAAGTGACTTATGACAGTTTTTCACACATATGACCATCACACCATCCCCATGATCACGTGATTTACATTCAGATACTTCATATTTATGATGGTTGCTGTGTCCTAAGGTTTATATGATCACCTTTTTCAACCTTCTGATAAGCAAAGTCCATGGGGAATCCAGATTCACTTAACAACCATGTTACTAATTTAACAACTGCGGTGATTCACTTAACAAATGTAGCAAGAAAAGTCGTAAAATGGGACAAAACTCACTTAACAAAATTCTCACTTAGCAACATAAATTCTGGGCTCAATTGTGATCGTAAGTAATCAGTGGTGGGTTGCTACCGGTTCACCCCAATTGCGGCGGGAAGCTCCACCCACCTGCCCAGACACTTCTGCGCATGCGCAGAAGCGTCACATGCACACACGAGTGTGCAAGCGCCTACGAGCAAACCAGTAGCAACAGGTTTTGAAACCCGCCCCTGTAAGTAACCATCACAAAATAGTTGTAATAATCCCATACTGCATCTTTTGTCCCCTCTATTCTCTTCCCTTTCCAATCTGAAACATTTATTGCCTTTAGAAAGAATTTATATGGAAGGATAGATAATAACAATGGTCCTTAGTGATCCAGAAGTAATTTTAGATTCTGAACTTAATGATTATATTTTATCAACAATATTTTAATACTGTTTCTGGAAAAGATAGCAGGGTTCCAATATCTCAGGGGTTGCCACAAAGAAGAGGGAGTCAAACTATTCTTCAAAGCACCTGAGGGTAGAACAAGAAGCAATGGGTGGAAACTAATCAAGGAGAGAAGCAACTTAGAACTAAGGAGAAACTTCCTGACAGTTAGAACAATTAATAAGTGGAACAACTTGCCTGCAGAAGTTGTGAATGCCCCAACACTGAAAATTTTTAAGAAGATGTTGGATAACCATTTGTCTGAAGTGGTGTAGGGTTTCCTGCCAGGGCAGGGGGTTGGACTAGAAGACCTCCAAGATCCCTTCCAACTCTATTCTAAGATCCTTTCTCTGTTGCATCTTAAGTACTTTATAAGAGCATTTCCCCGCTTCACCCTCATCCAATTTTTGTTGTTGTTGTTTAGTATGTGTGTTAATGGGACCAAATTCTAATGTGACCAAGGGCACATTGAAACATGTTTTCACTGGCATACAGTTTTACTCAGATTCCTCCATGCAGTTGTATTTTGGAGTGGCTTATTTCATGACCACATGAAAGGCATTGGCATTTAGCCCAAGCAAGCACGGTTATCACTTTGATAATATTTGAATATTGGGTAGTTGGCCAATGAATGATTGATATGTTGGCTCCAAATAGCATTTTTCATCCCAAATCCAGATATCACTGCTAATTCCCCTCCCCCACCCACCCAAGCCTGTTTTTATTCCTGGGCTGGGAACTGGATGAACCAGGCTGCTTGCTAGAAGACTACAGATTTAACTTTGGGGCACCCATTGCTGACTTTTTAAATTAAATACTAGAAGAAGAAAAAGTAGGGCTTTGAAACTATTTCAGAAGAAATGCTTCAAAACTCATCTGAGTGCAAATGAAGCTCTGAGGGAACCCCAACATTTTCCAGGGTTCTGTGCATGCTTGAAAAAAGATACATTTTTTTAAACAACCTTAAAATTAAAACAGGAACAGAGGTTTTTTTTCAGGTTTCACAGGATCTAAAAAAAAGGGGGGGTGTCCTTTAATAAACAACAGAAGAATGGTGTGCTCAAATAAGATTTGAAGTACTTCTTCCAAATCATTTTTGAAAAGTACATCATTGTATAGAAAAATACCTACTTCTTGGTCCAGTAAAAGCACAGACACACTAATCTCATCAGAGTCAGAGGATGTTCCTACTTTCCCTAGCAAACAGTGAAGATCTGCATTTATATACATCCTTCATGCACACAATGCAGGGGTTTGAACTGTCTGATGCATTGTGTACATGCAAGGTAGGAATTAAGAGCTGCTGCAGGAGAAAAGAAGAAATACTAAGCAGGTAGCGACTTATTATGAATAGAGTTGAGGCCAAGAGGCTTATATTGTTCAGCTTCACTCTTCCCTTTTATTTCTCTTTGTGTGTGGTTTTGTTAAGTTTTAAGTCTATTCCTATCTCTTAGGTGGCCGTATCAGGCAGGCAGTTCTACATAAGAGCAGCCACTCAGTATTGAATTAGGGGACTCTGCGCCGAACATGTCTCGCCAATTACAAGGCTGGATTGCAGTTCCCTGATTTATAATACGTTACTGTGCTAAGTAATATAACATTATAGATACAATTTGTACCTCTCTCACTCTCTGCAGATTAGAGAGGTGGCACATGAGAAGTGGATCATTAAACAGCCGTGGAAGGCTAGGGGCCAAGCTCTTCTATTTAACAAGCTGCTCCAAACTCCACCTCCCTCATCCATGAAGAGAGACTAGAATAAATTGCTGCCTGCAACTTATTATAAATTGCTTTCCCAATCTCTTTGTGTGTGCATATACACATGCACACCCATACTGTATGTATGAGAGTGTAAACGTGCACAGCTCTTTGGATGGATGGGGACAGAAAAATAAAGAGAGAGAACTTTCATCCATTTGATCCAGTTTGCAAGGGACATTTCATGGATGTCTTGACATGGACCTAAAATAAGGATTTGTAGTGTTTCCAGCATTAGGGCCAGTTGACCTTGAATGGTAGCCCACAAAATCTGAGGAGCTAAGATTAAAAATATGGATCCGACCAAGATAAAAAGTATTTCAGATTTAATTTATGTATGATAAAATTGCTCAACTTCTGTTGGAGTTGGACTCTGGCTGGGCAGATCTTTTGAGGCAGGGGTGAAATGCTCCCGGTTCGGACTGGATCGCCCGATTCGGTAGTGATGGCAGCGGGTGGTTCGGAGAACCGGTAACAAAAATCCCTGTGCTCCCCCCCCCCCCACCATGCCCAGCTGAGCCACACGATCATCAGAGGCTTTTTTTTTTTTTCATTTTTAAAAGCATTTTTTCTACAACCTCTTCCGACGAAAAAATGCTTTTAAAAGTTTTTTAAAAAAGCCTCTGATGATCGCGCCGTTCAGCTGGGATCGTCAGAGGCTTTTCAAAGCATTATTTCCTGCAACCTCTTGGCCAAAGAGGTGGTAAAAAAAATGCTTTGAAAAGTCTCTGACGATCCCAGCTGAGTTGCCTGATTGGCAGAGGCTTTTCAAAGCATTAGAAAAAATACTTTGAAAAGTTAAAAAAAAAATGTTGGCCACGCCCACCCAGTCAAATTACCCCCCTCCCCCAAGCCATGCCCACAGAACCGGTAGTAACAAATTTTACATTTCACCCTGTTTTGAGATGTCACCCTTTCGAAACAGACCAGAAAACTGAATTTACTTTATTGTAAGGATACATCAATGGAGTCGTGCAGGTCTATAAGGAAGAATCTCCTACTGTCTCTTTTTACAGCCTCATAAATTAGAGAAAACCCTTTCTTAGTTTCCTTCTCTGCCCATCTCTTCCCTCATATCTCAAAGTCATTCCCACAGACCAGTACAACATTCTCCCCTTCAGAATCATTGCCCCCTCATAAGTGCCCTGGGGAAAATAGGTTGGAGGCTGTGAAAATGAAAGGTAGCTGTGTTGCTCTCCTCTTCTCTGGATAACTCCCCAAGATCACGCAAAGCATCCCATGGCATAAATCATTTATTCCAGTTAAGGTGACAGCTGTCTCTCCCTTGAGAATCTGTTGCCTCCTTCCCCATATGTCCTGTATGCTGATGAAGAGCTGATTAATATTTCCCCATGTGGTCTCTTGTTATTCCCAAGGCTCTCCCACCCCACAAAATAACTCTCCTGGCTAATGTTGGTCAGTGCCTGACTCCCACAAAGCTGGTAGTTGCTAGGGATAGGGTTTGTTGGAGTATTGGTCATGAAAGCAACATACTAATTGTGGTGCATGCATATATGTTGCTACCTTCTATGACCTTTCTGACTCTGGGTAACTTTTCCAATGTATAAGAACTTGACTCATTTACTTCTATGTCTGGGGTCTGATACCACTTTTGCCTCATACCTTTTCTCCCTGCTTACTAGAATGGGAGTTGGGGTGCTCTTTGTGAATGTAGAATGTGTTTTTTTTTCTTTACTTTTCCTTCTATCTGCCAGTCAGGTGTCCATCATTACACATTACACAAAACTGATAGAACTCTTCCAAGGTATTTGGCATACCTTGCGTCACTCTCGTCTCTTAGGATCTTAGTCAGCCATTTTCTGAACTGGTCAATCAGGATCAAGTATTCCACCCTACATTGTCAGCAGGTAATTTAAAGATTGAATTTGACTTTACTGTCCTCTGTCTCTGCTTGACCTTCCAGATCTCTCAACTAGCTGTGATTATGTGTATCCAAAGTGTACTTTGAATTTTCACATGAAGTCTAGCACTGGATTGTTTCTCTTAATTGCCCAGTTAGCTGCTGCTTCCTTCACTAAGCTTAGCGCAAAAGTCACCAGCTTGTCTGCCATAAACAGTTCACACTGAGCAATGAATGTGCAAAATTGATGTGGAGATACCATAGCACAAAAATACCATTGGTTTCAATGATTGATGACCTTTGGATGGCTTAGAGTGGGATGGTGCATCCATATCTCAGCAACTTTCAATACCTTTAGTTATGGTATCCTTCTGGACACATATTGAAAGACTTTGAACCATGATTTTTCTTCCTATTTTGGCCCTCATACTGCCCTGTTGTGGATATCTCTGTTGTGGGGACAAAATGGAGATCTGCCTGGGAACCACCTTGAGCAAATGTGCAGGCATCCTTCTGTAAATTTAATTTGGTAATTTGGTGATGACTTTTCCAAGGAGGTCAGGGGCCTAAACCAACTCTTAGGGACCACAAGCTGCCTTGTTCACACATCTGATGTATTGAAGTTTAAAAGATTATTTCTTAGAATGTTGAATATTAGTGTTTTGCAACACCTCAATGAATTAGATTAGGGCAAGATAGTTATATGCCACAAGTTACTCAAAGTGCTTCATTATAAAACAAGAATTTGAATCCAAGCCTTCTCAATCCCAGTCCGATTATTTTAGAACTATTGTAGCAGGCAGAATGCTGAGAATTGAAATAGCATGAAAGCAATACATAGTCCAAGACATCCTGATTATTGCTACAAAAAGAGCAATAACTACCAAAATGATGGGCTCTTTGACCTCTATTTCTTTTGCCTACATTTCATCTCTAAAGTCAAACAATGTGGATATGAGTATTAGCTCCAGGAAATGATCTGAGGCTTTGTAACCTTCAATGCAATATTAGGATGGTTCTACCTGGCTTTCCAGCTTTATTAAACTCCATTATAATCCCTTTAACTATGACAACACTATTTTATAATGCTACAGAATACAAAGCTACTATGCACTCTAATACAAAAAGACTGCCCAATGATTTTCTGGCCAGGATTGACTACCTTATAAAATCCAGGTTAATGACCCTTTGTTGAACTCTCAAAAGTAACAGAATTGGCTATACTAGTAGTGGAAGAAGGTAAACTAGTTTACAGGTAACACATTTAGCCAAGTTAAAGATCTACCAGCTGCATCTGCATAACACACTAAGATTATTTTGAAGTTGCTTACCTTTCTATGACTCAACTTGTTAGTTCCTGGCTCAATATATTGTGTGAACCCAGAAAACAGATTATTTTCTTAGAAATATAGTTTAACATGTCACAATCTGAAACATGTTAATTCTTCTTGATTTCCCTTCTTCTTCTTCCATAAATCCTCACATTTAAGATTGTAGGATGCAGGAAATACTGTAAATTTAAGACTGTCTTGGTGCCTTCATCAAGAAAATTATGTTTCTCTAAACTGCTTGTTCATGTAGCTGAAATATAGGTGAGATGTATAATAGGACTATTGAGGCTACCCATAAATAATTTTAGGGATTTTAAAGTCAACATCAAAAGATTCTTGAAAATGAAGAAATTCTTCAGAGATCTGACTTATTCCCATTAGATGCAGCAAAGGACACTTGAACACTACCAGATAGATTTTGTGCAGAATGTAAAGTGATTCATGCTAATGGTCATCATAGGAATACACCACTACTGATATCTTTAAATGCTATTCGATGGGAATCCAATAAGAAAATATTGCTGCACTTCTACTGTATTTTTTGAGCTTTCCCTAAGCAAGTTGTTGATCCAGTTACCCCATATTGTAGTTTTGGGCTCTAATGCAGCAATTCCTACGTTCTTAAGATAAGCAGCAGTTTCCTCTTTCTGAAATTCAGAAAAATTCTTCCCAATGTTTGAAGGGAGGCACATATATACTAAGAGGAGAGTGCATAGCACCAAAACTAAGAGAGGGTGGGGGGGGGAGAGAATATAAAAATATTGGGAAAATTTTAGCCCATCTTTAATTGACATAATTTATAATGGAAGGAAAGAAGAAGAAGGGAGAAAATGATAAATGAAGTTAAAACATACCATCCATGATTAAGTACTGAAAAATGTTCTTGGGTTCCTCCAAGTCTCAAACACTTTCCTGGGATAAATGGTGGTCAATAGTTCAATGAACTGTCATGTTGCCTGGTGCTGTGTTCAAACTGTGCTATTTCCAGTTTCCTGACACTGTATCTAATTTACAAAATGAATATACTTTAATTTTCCTTCTTCATGCATTCTGCCTTTTCCTCATTTAAAACAGAAACAGCCTCTGGCAGAAAAGGACATTGCATTTCAATGTAACACAGAGCTTCATTCTTTCCTCCCCACCTTCTCCTACCAATATATGCAGGAGAATGGCATAGGTCAAGGGAGAAAAATATGTATGCAAAAAAAAAAAAATCACACCCCACTGGCCTCAGTATATTCAACATTACTATTTTGCCATTTCCAGTACAAGCTCATCTTCCAATGGACCATAGCAACCATATTTCACAGATTTACATGCTCATATACAAAAAGTACCCGGAGCTTTTTTTTTTCCAGTGGATTAGAAATGAATATTTTCTTACTGTGAGGTGCAAATTCTTGTATGAGTATAGAAAAAATCAAAGAGAAGACCTCCAGATTATAAATCAACCTTGGATACACATTAATTTGCACATGCTGAGTTCTCAAAGAGGATGATGGGGAAGTGCTTATGAATTCTGCACTATATCCATATAGTCTGCGTGGTTATATACTATTTATATGATCATAGGCTCTCTGTGCACATGGGAAACCATGTCCATGAATGCATTTCTTCCTCCCCCCTCCGCCCACATGCACATTCAGTGTAGTACAGTGTAGTACAGATAAATAATTGCAACTAGCATTCACCTTCTCTGCTTTAGAAACAAAACAGAACCAGGTTCTATAACTTTCATGCAGAAGATGGTCTGAAGCAAGGAACCTGCCCATGTAAATGTAAGCTATGGAAGGATTTAGAACAGTTTTTGATAGATGTATATGTGTATAAAACAGGACAGAACATGAGGGTGAAGAGGGACTATTAAACAAGGGAAGGCAAAACGTTGATAGCTCACAAAGAAGTGAAGCTAAAAATTTTGGTTTTGTGACACAAATCAACAAAACCTGCTCATACCTGAGATCTGCTGTGGATCTCAAATAGATATGAATTAGAAAACAAACACATGGCTTACCTCAGGTCCCAGAGATCTCTCAATAATATAAATATGTCCTTCTGCAGCATCTCTTGTCCCCAATGCTTATATTAAGAGTCATGGGATACTCTGATTACATTAGACACACCAGTGATATAATCAGTAGAGGCCGAAGTATAAAGTGGCTTAGAACTAATTTGAATGTTCATGTCTCTTCCTAATATTGATATTTCCCTCCAAGAATACTTTTCCCTCTGTAAATTCTTGGAAAGCTTCCTCCCCCACCCCACCCCCATACTAATTGGGAAATTATTGTAACATATTAAGTTAACTTCCATGTTGATATGGATGAAAGAAAAAAATTGCTGAATGCAGCATAATTGAAACATTGCTGAACTATAGTACCAAAATCCCAAACCAGAATAGCCAATGAGGGTTGCTGGAACCTGAAGTTTAAAAATATTTGGAGGGCCTCTGATTCCCCATCCTTAATCTATATTTAATTCTTAAGGTTATCAAAAAGTTTGAGAACATGACACCTTAACTTGAGAATGCCACTACGAAAATATATTTGAAATATTCCTATGCATATCCTTCCTGCAGCCAGAATATTAGAATATCATGAAAAAAAAAAAAACCTAAACCAGAATGCTTTCTCTTTGGCATGAAATTTTTACACATGCTAGGATTTTTATTTCCATGTATTAGAGGGAATATGGAGGTACCACCACCTGTTCTCAGAGGTGGAACTGCCTAGCAAGAGCTATATCACATGATTCGCCTGACTGTGTGTTTCTGCTCTTAAGAGGGTCCTTTTTTGTTACAAAGTGTTGAAATGCAGCATTTTGTCATGCTATTAACACCTTAAAATGTCATGGAGGAACCTCGTGGGAAGTTATGGAGCTGTGGCTCTACAGGTTTTCTTGCTGACTAGACTGACGGCATTTGCCCGAATTGGTTTTTAATAAAAGCCTGGAAGAAAAGAAATTGTCTGCCTGCAACAGCATGTTTGGAAGCCAGAAAGGACTCCCGAGGACCGTTGAGCTGTTTAGTGACAGTATTTTCTATGCCCAATAAATTCTGTTGCTTCATAATTGCAAGTTGGAGTGTGCTGAATTCCCATGTCTGTGCTCTACCGTGATGCTGCTTTTGCTTATGCAGGCATTGGATTGGCACCTTGTGGTGAGGTTCATCTCTTGGAAGCCGGCCACTGTGCAAAATCATTTCATTATTTCATTTGGGCAGCTTCACAATAAGTTGGTGCTTCTTTCTTTTGGGGGTAAAACTATTAAAGAGTTTAAGTTCTTCAAGAGCTTGCCATGTCAGATCCTAGCAAACTTTACTTCTGGTTTTGATTTTGCTAACAAAAGCAATCATCTTAGGCCCCAGTTTGTGCAAGTTGGAAGAAAAGTTTCCAACTCCATCTCCTTGAGTACAGGTTCCCCACAGGGTTGTGTCTTGAGTCCGCTACTATTCACCTGGACAGCCCACGATTGCTGTGCCAAATCTGTTACAAATCATATTGTGAAGTATGCAGATGACACAGCAGTGGTGGGTATTATTCAGGACAACAATGAAGATGTTTATAGGAAGAGGTGCAATAAAAGTAACCTGGTTCTAAATGTTAATAAAACAAAGGAGATAATCATAGATTTTAGAAAGAGCCAGCGTGGTCATACTCCACTCAATATCAAGGATGCAGCTGTAGAGGTGATCAACAGTATTACGTATCTGGGGGTGCAGATATCTAACAATCTGAACTGGTCTCTCCACACGTCATCCTTAGTGAAGCATGCAAACCAGCATCTGCATTTCCTATGTCAGATGAGGAGAGCATATCTTTCTCCTTCTGTCCTGGCCACTTTTTACAGAGGCACAATTGAGAGTGTATAACTCCCAAACCAAACCTCTGTTTGGTTTGGTGGCTGCAGTGCCTCAGATAGAAAGTCCATTCAGAGAGTGGTAAGAACAGCCGAGAAGATTGTAGGAAGTTTGGTTCTCATTATTCAGATACTGCTTATAAGCGCTATGTGCTTAGAGATCAAAGCATTGTTAGAGACCTCACACATCCACTTCACAGCCTATTTCTGTTGCTCCCCTCTGGGGGGGAGGTTTCGAAGTATTTCTAGCAGGACTATCTGATTCTATAACAGCTTTGTTTCGTATGCCATCCATCTGGTAACTTTGCAAGATTCGTTTTGCTCACCATGTATACTGTATGTATGCATCTGAACTAGACTGTTGTTTCTCCAGGTCAAATAATATATGTGAATATATGCATAATTTTGTATTTATTTATTTATTTAGTAATGTTTATGTAGTGTATATTGGAGGTGGTGACCCTTCGAGAGCTGTATGCAATGAAATTTCATTTTAATGTATACTGATTAGTATACATTCAAAGTGACAATAAAGTTATTCTAAGTCTAAGTCTATCACAAAGGTAGGAATTAGTTATTATCACTTAATAATCAATGGCATCATATTACTGTCTCATCTCTTCCTTCTCTATTAGCTATTAAATGAATCAAGCTATGGAACTATAGTCTACATAGTGTGGTAACTACCATGCACTGAGCCTGGCATTTTTCCTGAACAATTCAATAGATGGGACTTCTTTCACCCACTAGTCATCGGACAGCAGGTTCACATCATCTCTAGTATTCTTAATGGCTACTTATGGGGCCTATCCATTTTGATCATTATAAAATGGTCTAGAAGCCTGGCACTCTGACAAATCAGCCATCAATAGACACATAGACATTAACAACATCTATAGACTATGCAAAAGAGACAATCAACTAGTCCAAAAGAGAAAAAGACTTCAGCACTTCTCCACTAGTAATCAGCACTCAGATCAGCATGGGGCTGCCCTTGGGGTGTACCCGGAGGCTCCAACTGGTTCAGAATGCGGCCGTGTGAGTAGTTACGGGTATGTCCCACTACTCCCATATAACACCACTATTGTGCGAGCTGCACTGGTTACCGGTGGTTCTCTGGGTCCGCTTCAAGGTGCTGGTACTCACCTATAAAGCCCTTCATGGCATGGTCCCAGGGTATTTGCAGGATCACCTCCTACTGGCCTCCCACCGCCCAGTGCACTCACATAGGGCTGCCCTCCTCCAGGTCCCCTCAGCTAGACAGTGTCGGCTGGCGGTCCCCAGGATGAGGGTGTTCTCTGTGGCTGCACCAACCCTCTAGAATGGGTTGCCCTGTTGGATGATTATCCTATGGTTGGGTAGATAATATATAGAAACCTATGTTCTGTAACTTTAACTGCTACAAGATGACTAATTGGCTGTGCTAGGCAGACATAAAAGAAGGCAGGAAGTTCATTCACTTCTGCTCCTGCTATTAGAAGGTTGAACTGCTGAAAGGAACTGTGTCTGTGTTACTGAAGAACTGGAACTGGAATTGTAAGCAAACTATGTTTTTGTGTTGAACCGTGATTATTTGAAGAAGTGTTATCTTTGTTTTGAGAAGCCAAGTTTGTTTGTTTTTTTTTTGTTTTTTTTACTACAAGTAAAGACTGTTTATTTTTCTTTAAATGTTCAGGGTCTGTGAGTATCTGTGTGTTTTGCTAAGCAACATATCTATTCGCTGTCTGGTCCGTTGCGCCACTTTGCAGAGGGCAGCTTTACCCTCAACATGCCCACTGAGCTCCGGATGGCCCCCGACCTCCGCACCTTCCGCGCTGACCTAAAGACATGGCTCTTCCACCAACTTCTCTGATTTGCCACGGATTTTAACTTGGGGACTTGGGGATTTTAAATTGGTTTTAATATTATTTAATTTTCACTTATTGTCGGGTTGTTCTATTGCTGTGAGCCGCCCCCAGTCTTATGGCGGCATATAAATCTGACTAAAATAGATAGATAGATAGATAGATAGATAGATAGATAGATAGATAGATAGATAGATAGAGTAACTTCAAGGTTAATTTCAGACCAACAATCAAGTAAGAAATACATATCAAGTAAGAAATATCAAGAAACTGACAAACAGCCATCATTAAACAGCCCATCCAAAGAATCTCTTTAGACCACTCCCACCCACACAAACAGGCAAGACATCAGAATATAAACTGACAGCAAACAGCACTCTTTACTAGCACTGATGATGTTACCTAGTTAGGGTAATGAAATGTTTGCAAGAAAACAAGCATGCCCAGAGAACACCAAGGACACCTCATTATAAAATGACAATTGGCCAAACATTTTGTAAGTGCAAGCTGGCTTCCCTCCAAAGAGGGAGGGAGAGAGAAAGGGAGGGAGGGAGGGAGGGAGGGAGGAAGGAAGGAAGGAAGGAAGGAAGGAAGGAAGGAAGGAAGGAAGGAAGGAAGGAAGGAAGGAAGGAATAACATACTATGAATTCTTATTTGAAAGTAAATGGTACTCATGAGAATTCTTGTGTTACTTTGATCTTTTTTATTTTTGAAAGAATTCTTAAAGAATGATTTAATTCTTTTGTTACTTTGATTTTATTACTAATATACATTACTAATCTGAGAACAGAGTCACTTATTCCTTTTATTTATTTCCTTCCAGTCCAGTTTGCTGTGAGAGACATTTGATATATGACTCCTCTCCCAGCCTGGACTCCCAGAATTCTGGGAGTTGAAATCCACAAGTCATAAAAGGTCCATCGTTCCCCACCCCTGATATAACCCAACATGGACATGGAAGAGTCAGGACAGAGCTGATACTTTCAGAATTCCTGGCACAATACACAATGATATATCATGAGAGATGACCAACTGTAGCGAGTGGTAGCCAAAATTAAATCCTGCATAATGCTATGTTAGCTCTTCCAGAAATGAGAAACTTAAATGAAGAAGTTCCTTTTTGGTGTATATTCTGGCAAAAAAAAAATTGGAGATAAACAACTGCATTTCAAAACTGTTGAAGTTAACACAAACATACGTAAGTAAAGATGACTTCTACATCATTGTAACAGCATAGAAATATGCTTAAATAAAATAAGAGGAATAAGAAAATAATACCGATACTAAGATAAAAATATTTAATAAGTAAAAACTAAGATAATAAATAAAATTAATAATAAATAAAATAGAACAAGGTACTAAATAATATAAATAAAATAAAAATAATGAGAAAATAAGAATAAGAAAATAAATATAAAAATAAAAATAATCAGATACAGCTATCATCAAACCTCAGCATTAAAGCTGATGGGAACTGGAGTTCAACAGTAACTTGAAAGCCTCATTATGTCTTTACTTGGATTGTAGAGCCAAAAGCCATATGCCTTCATTCTAACCAATTAATAAAAGTGCCTCTCCCAGGAGACAAAGTAAATACCACTTTTATTGTAACCATCCAGTCTTTAGGAAACTCCATATGTCATCTTCAAATCTTACGCACACCTGAAATATTAAATAATTTACTTATAGACTTTGAAAGGGCCTTGTATACATCTTTCCATTTTCCCCCATTTCTTTAACTGGCACTTTGAACTAGTGAACACTTCTTTAATATCGCCCCATTACCATCGTAATAGCACCTCCCAACATTTATAAAACGTCTAGTGAGACTTTTGGCAATTTTTGTGTGAGGGAAAAAAATATCCAACTAAATTGAGAAGATTACCACATCATGACATAAATCAGTGACAGGCGATGTGCTATTAGTGTTGATTTTTGTTGACAGTTGGCTCTAGGCCGTAGTGTTTCTGGTGCTAGGTGGTATGGGGTTTTTTCCCCCTTCCTTTCTTTTTCTTTATGTAATTCCAGAAAATTAAACAAAATTCCCATGCAAAAATGCAATCCTTCAGTTCAAATATAGCAAATCCCCAAATTACCATCTCATACTTTAAAATGTATTAAGTGCAATTTTCCATTGAAAGGTCTATGGAGTTGTCACAGACAGGTGCTTTGCTCATGACATTAATGCTACTGACACTCTCTGAGAAAGCCGTCTTTCTGTGATATTATATTTCTTTCCATCATCTGCATCTAAACTGTAGCTTTTCCCCATGGGATACCAAGGCAACAAATTTGCCTGCTTATTTTCCATACTGTATTTTAAGAACAATCTCTACAAACCAATAGGCTTACTGGAATGCTACTGGATGGAATCCATGATAATAAAAAGAAAGGAATGATGGGTAATAAAAGGTTAATCCTTTATGTAAAGTCTTCAATTTTAAAGAAATAGCAAAGAGAAATATGCATATATGCGCACGCACACACACACACACACACACACACACACACACATACACACACACGTGTGTGGGGGGGTTATTGAAAACAAAGTCATAAATAATTTGTATAAATGGTTAGATAACTCTGTATATGCCATGTACCAAAATATCTTGCTAATTTCTTAAGTAATTTGGATGAAGATTAATACCAAAAATATACATGTATTTACTTAACTGCTCTCAACAACATCTGATGTTTAAGCTACAAAAATGAATGATGAAAATGAAAGCGAATTTGGATATTCTATATCATGAAAAACATCTGAAGAATCTGGGAAAAAGCCAAAATAATTTTATTATGATTGTCCTTTTCCTCCCCAATGGGTTTCTAAACATCCCTTCTACAGTATCCCTTGGATGGATTCCTCACTGACTGTTTGTACCATCTACTTATCATTCTTTGAGACAACTTGGGTATTGAATATTTGAATCTAAAGTTCATCTTTCCTATGGGATGAGAAACTATGGGATGAATTTCTCAAGAGAAGAAATACATAAGGAAAATTACATACATACATACATACATACATACATACATACATACATACACACACACACACACACACACACACACACACACACACACACACACATATATATATATATATATATATATATATATATATATATATATATATATATATATATATATATATATATCTTTTTTCCTTTTTCGTAGGCTTTTATGTGCATATTCTTTCTAGTAGGTAAAACCTGGCTAGAAAGAATATGCATATATATATATATATTATGTTATATATATGTTTTTCTTCTAGCCAGGTTTTACCTACGTAGCCAAGGTTTTTTTGTAGCTCCAGCTCAGTAGAATATATATATATATAAACTTTACAAATAAATTATCTATCAAAAACTAACAAGCAAAAAACAAACTCTGATGCTTTGAACAGCTAAATAAACTGGCCCACTGTGGGACAGTGTGCAGTTGTAGTGATCCCAAAGAACAAACTTTCAGCTTTTGCGTGGAAATTCTGTTTAGGTATCACCTAAAACTCATACTTACCATAGGAAAGTAAAGCTATGCATTTAATCGTTGTTCTTCTCATGTGTATAATGATGTCCCGCATTATTATTGTGATTCCCTCAAACCCTAAACTACATTATTAACTATCATCCTTGGAGGTAGAATCATACCACAAAGATGTCTCATGTATTTGAGCTGCAGTGGCGCAGTAGTTAGAATGCACCACTGCAGGCTACTTCTGCTGACTGCTGGTTGCCAGCAGTTTGGTAGTTCGAGTCTCACCAGCTCAAGGTTGATTTAGCCTTCCATCCTTCTGAGGTTGGTAAAATGAGGACCCAGATTGTTGGGGGCAATATGCTGACTCTGTAAACTGTTATGAAGCTGTACATAAGCCTAAATACTATTACTATTGCTATTTCAATAAACTGGATTGGATTCGAACTTGGGCTGCCTGCATGTTAGGTAGTTGTATTAACCTCTGAGCCACAAGTTCTCCTCCCTTCATCAGCTTGAGCCAGGGGAAAGATTAAGTGTTTTTCTATCGAGACACCTGGTGGGAGGGGAGGGATCATACTGCATCCCTTTCGCCTTTCAGCTCCAATCCAATCCAGGAGCCCTCAAGCAGTCACCTTCACGACAAACCATTTTATACCAAATTTATATTTCGCTGATAAAGAAATAAAGGGAGACTAGTATAGATCTATTTCAAGCTATTTAGCTCTCATCAGCTAGCCATACCCTTACTTGGATTTGAACTTGGGCTGCCTGCATGTTAGGTAGTTCTATTAACCTCTGAGCCACAAGTTCTCCTCCCTTCATCAACTTGAGCCAAGGAAGAGATTAAGTGTATATATATATTTATGTAAGTTTTCATGGGTATATATGTGTGTACAGTTAATAATTATATTATATTATATTATATTATATTATATTATATTATATTATATTATATTATATTATATTATATTATATTATATTATATTATATTATATTATATTATATTATATTATATTATATTATATTATATTATTATATTATATTATATTATATTATATTATATTATATTATATTATATTATATTATATTATATTATATTATATTATATTATATTATATTATTTACATACTTCAGGATAAACTGAATTAATAGCAATATCCTTAGGCGTTCCTGTGCGGTTTCTAAATGTCTTTCAGTATCTAAAGAGAAAGAAAAAATCTTTATGTATTGTTACCATGGATAACACTTTTAATTTTATTTCTCTTCCCCACTGCTACTTTTGCTTTTTATATACAGCTTCATATTTCTGTAAGTGGACAACAAACTTTCTTATTTAGGTCACATGTTTGCTGCAGGTCGTTGGAATGATACAAACTAGAGCATGGCTAATTCTGCAGGTTCAGAAGGTTTCCTTAGACACAGTGAATTAATTATATTATACAAATTGCTACAAAGCAGAAAATGATCTTTCTTCAGTTCCCTTCTAGAAAGTCAATATAAAGTGGATTCAAAATTAAAATGCAGATTGCATATACAATTGCATATTTGTTTGTCTGTCTCTTCATCTGTCTGTCCGTCTATCCATCCACTCATCTATCTACCCAACCATCCACTTATCCCTCCATCTATGTATTCAAAACCAGGATTTAGGAAGATGACCAGGACTTTGAATCAAATGATGCCTGCATAGTTTAATCAATGACCAAATGTCCTAGCATAATCCATGAATAATTGAATTTGAATCACTAATCAGCACTGACATTTATTTGTGCTCTGGGTAAAACATCTTCTACTCTGGATTACTGGTGTAAAACATTACCTTTGGTGATATAGCTTGGTTCTCCGTAGTCTCCTCATTTGGACATGGGCAGCATGGTAGCATCTATTTCTTATCAACAGATCATGCCTTTTGATGAGTTGGGGTCCTGTACTAATTCACTGAGGAAAAAAAATTGTTTCAGACAGAAAAAAAAACTCCCCATAAGACATATCTCTGTTCCAGAAATCTGTAATCCTTCTATTAAATTTTGATTGGGCCTTCTCGCTAAAAACTCTGCATAGGTCAATTTTCCTTGAGAAAAAGTACAATGGAACAATTTTCTGGAAGTCTGTAATGCTGCACTAGTAGCAGAAGAGGAAGGGGGAGGACAAGAGCTAATATTGGTTTATTAAGCTTCTGAAAAGCACATGATAATGATTCAGTGACATACTTCAAAGAGGTGTGGCTGAACCACCACCTTATATCTCTTTATAAATAAACATATTTAACATATTTATTTTACTGGGATTTTTTAAAGCAATATTAAGCTTGTACAAATCAGTGACCTGAGGCTATATTTTGACAAGGCAATTTATGGAACTCCACGAGGCATAAAAAATTGGGATGCAGAAGATATGGAGCCTCAGGTCCACAAGCAGAGGCATCCATAAAATTGAAGGCAAAGCAAGCTCTGGCCCTTTCACACAGCCATGTGTGTCACAATGCATGTAGAAAAGGGGAGAGCTGGCATTACGGCAGCATTAAGCTATTTTCATCATTTGCCCTCCTTCAAGCATTCAGCCTGAGTTGATGGCATAGAACTTCACACCTCTCCAGTCATCTCCTGCCTTTTGCTGCTCAAAATATGTCTTTCTTAAGCTTGCATCACAACAGCGTACAACTGTTTTCATCATCTCTCCCTCCCAACTCCTTCTGTGGCACTTCTGCCATCTACAAAATATTTTGCTTTTGTACAATGTGACGATTACAGGCAAAGTTCATGACACAGGTTTAAGCAGATGTTTATGTATCCGGATCTCCAATCTGGTCACTGGATCTTCTGAATCCCAACTATCTGTACTGCCCTATAAACACAGTGACTCAGTGGCACTCACTATAATAAAATCTGTGCTTTTACAACTCTTCATGAACTTCTATGTAATTTATTTTTTATTGAAGAATTCCAATTAATGGCTTCCTGGTGATTTTAAAGCCTCAAATTATCAGTCTCTGAAAACAAAGCAGAGAACATAATTATCATAAACTGTGAATTTTTTTTTCATTTTGAAGCATATCTGTTTGTGCTAAGTAAGTCTATAAGTAATTAGTACCTTTATTTTTTTCAATAAAAACAAATGACCGCTGTATGCTCAAGGTGTGTATACACACACACACACACACACACACACTTATATCTTAGACCAGTTACGAGGTGTTTCATGCAAAGATAATAGCACCAAAAAAGAATAAATTTTCAGAATAAATTAGATGACATACTTTCTTCCTTGATACTAGCTTTCTAATTTACTATCTATTTTGCCTTCTTTTTAAAAACAAAGTTTTTACTAATACGTATGTTCTTTATTTCTTAATGTAGCTTCATAAATTCCAAAGGTTTGAAATGTCATTTTATTTCTTAGGGATTTCTCCTTCATACCCAGAGAAAATTCATAATCAATTAATCAAAATTAATTTAAAGAGTCAAGGCCTTTGGCTCAATTATTGTCATTTATTGGATCTATAATTGATATTAAAATACATAATTTTCAAGCCATGGTTACCTTACATTGAGGGCTCATTCTCATATCTCACCAACCATGGCCTAAAGATGCCCCTACTTACTGTGTCCTCGTGACCTATTCTTATCTTATCCCTATCTCTCTGCAACGGTAATTTGTTAGTTTTGAGCTCCTCCAGTTCTGAAGTGACACCTCATTAAATCTGTCCAACTCCCATTGGCTGTTGTTGGGTGCTGAAGAGATGCCCCCTCCCTTCCATTTGTTGGGAACTACTCTGTTGGACCATATCTGCATGAACTAGAGGAAAAATCAAGCAACCTCTCTTTTATAGAAACACAGGGTAGACACCTCACCTTACATACACAGGTCAAGCACTGCTCTGGAAATATCCTAGAACTGTTTTTAAAGGTAAATTAGTGGTTCCTTTGAAAGAACAGTAGACCTAAGTTTTTTTAAAAAAATATTACTAGCATACTAAGTGCTCAGGCAGGAAGCCCTATATCATTTCAGACAAATGGTTGTCCAATCTCTTCTTAAAAATTTCTAGTGTTGGAGCACCCTCAACTTCTGGAGGCAAATTGTTCCACTGATTAACTGTTCTAACTGTTCTAAATAATCTAACTGATGTTTATATAGAAGCAGTTTCCAGTGTTGTTTACAGCAGTTACAAGCAAATTAATTCTCTTTAAAATTACAGCATGATTCTCTTCTCTACATAATCAAATCTTTTTAACCAGCAAATCCATAAATCAGGCTAGTGCAGGGGTATCAAACTCAATTTCATTGAAAGCCGCATCAAGGGCTGTGGTTGACCTTGGGGGGCGGCATGGCTGACTGGGTGGGTGTGGCTGACTGGGTGGGCATGGTCAGATTGACGCCACTCCCAAAACTGCTGGCATGTTTCCTCTTCACATTGGGTAGAAGCTATGCTGCTCTGATCTTTCTTCTTCTCACTTGGTAGACTGGGCTGAAGCCACACTGGCCTGATCTTTCCTCTTCACATTGGGTAGACTGGGCCGAAGCTAAGTTGGCCTGATCTTTCCTCTTTGCACTGGGTTGACCGGGCCAAAGCCATGCTGGCCCGATCTTTCCTCTTTGCATTGGGTAGACCAGGATGACCCCACTGGCCGGATCTGTCCTGTGGGTCTTGAGTTTGACACCCCTGGGCTAGTGAGTCTCTCTTAGCCATGGAAAGAAGGTAATGGCAAACCACATTCTTGTCAAGAAAACTTCAGAGACAATTCAAGGTGCCACCACCACTGACTTGAAGGTGCAAATCAGGAGAAGGGGAGACTTCCTCGTAAAGCTGGCCACAGCCACTTATTATCTGTATTTATTGCTGCTTTCTTGCCGCACTAAAGAGTTTGGAATATTTGGGAAATCAGGTGAAAGTGGTAAGACTTCAGCAAGTTTCCCCTTCCAGGCTGAGTCACAGGTCACTAGTTCTCACTTGGGTTCTTACATTGAACACAAATGTATCCCTGTTCTGGAAGACCAATAAGCCAGAATCCAACAGTTTGGCTAGAAGGCAAAGTACAGGCCTAGGATAAAGCTGAAGGGGGCTCTCTCAGTGCACCAACACAGAGTCCTTTCCTCCTGCTTCCCTCTACGTCCCTTCCTTGTCAGTCAGGGATTTTTAGACAGGGTTCTAAGTGACCTCTTTCAAGGACAACTTAAAAAGTGGCTAAGGCCCTTATCTCATGAATTCTTCCATACTCACTCAAACTTGTTGTTCAAGTAAACATAACATTGTTAAAAATGTAATCAGTGATAGTTTGTCCCACGGGATGTTTCTGATGCTGAGTGAGAGAGAAGCAAAGCCAGGTGAATCCACCATTCTTTGCCCTTAAATCATGTTAGTTATCACCTTTAAAGCGCTCCATGGCTTAGGACCTGGGTACCTACGAGACCGTCTTTTGCCACCAATAGCCTCCCACAGACCAGTTCGTTCTCACAGGGAGGGACTACTCAGGGTACTGTCAGTCAAATTATGCCCTCCAGGGGGAGGGCCTTCTCTGTGGGGGCTCCAACCCTTTGGAATGAACTGCCCCCGGAGATACGGAATATCCCTGATCTCCGTGCTTTCCGCCGTGCCCTCAAGACCCTGATGTTCCAACAGGCGGGGCTAAACATACAAACATGTGAATGATTTTTTAAATGTTATCTAATTCTGGGTTTTATTTAATTGACCAAACTAAGTAATAATTTTAATTAGCAATTTTATGATGTTTGTGTGTCTATATTTTTCTTGACTGTACACCGCCTTGAGTCCTACGGGAGAAAGGCGGTATAGAAATATAATAAACAAATAAATAAATAAATAAATAATCCTGCACTGAAGCTGTCAATAATAGGACCACTTGCAAGCCTCGTTTTTGAATCAAATTAGAATGTGGCCTTTGGGGCACTATAATCTATGCTAGCATACTTTTGAGCTAAATCAAGGACTGGAGGACTGTACATTAAGGTAATCATTGGGAAGAATATGGATATGTCACCAGAAAAGTTGGCTAGTGGTAGGGAATCTGGGGTCTGCAAGGCAAAGGGGAAAAAATCCTCTGATCAGGGAGTCAAAAGATTAAGGAACAGCAACTGTTTCCTACTTTCTCTTTATTCTGAGCAATTAGACACCACAGGCAGCTAATCATTTTCTCCTAGGTGTCTGCGGGCTCAGTCACCTTGGGCAATTATAGGAATACAGGGTGAATAATAGAAATAATGTTTATAGTTGTAAGAATGAAGAAGTGAAGAACAGATTGCCTAGGCTTCTCATAGCCTTGATGGAAGCCCCTAATTGAAGGTTGGACAAAATTAGATTGGGTTAGCTTCAATCAGTGAAAGAGGAGGGCTACTTGGATAAGCTCTCAAGGTCACCTCTAGCACTTTACCCAAATATATATCCATCATTAGAGATAGGAGCAGAAAGATGGTTTTTCTTCCCATCGGTAATTTTGTACCAAGATTACTCCTAAGCCAAACATTCTCAAGTGAAAACCTTTGGTTTGAAATTTGTCAGGGAGGGGAGGGTGAGAGAAAAATGTAATTGGTTTGGATAACTACTCAAACACTTTTCCTTTACTACCACAGCAACACTGACAGTTCGTAAGCTGCAAACTAAGAAACAAATGGGCAAAACACATTTGTTATAACAGAAAAAAGGATCTTTTTTTTTCTTGAAAAAGGTTACATTCTTCTAAATGTTTTTCCATGTTTTTTTTTCACTCATGCAGATTCCCATAGTCATAGTTTGCAAAGCCTTAATGAAACACAAATCTGTAAAACTTGTGACTCATAAAATTTTGAATGCCTTTTACCATCTAAGCAGCATGGGGATGCCTTAAAGCACATATATTCATCATTTCTGCAGTCTTTGGTAATACAAGACATTTTAACATACCTTATTACTCTGAGTCACCATATCTTCATAATTTTCAGTTTTAAAACAACTCTTAAGAATGATCTGCAAATAAACCAGGATCCGTATTATTGGTAACCAAGAAATTAGCCTGCTTTCCATTTAAAAAGGTGGGGGGGAAACCATCTATAGCCTTAAATAAAATAATAACAGCAAATTGACTGTAGATGTATGATATTCAGCAATTTCAGTTTGTATGCACCATACAAAACTGAAAGCTGTTTTATAGGGGTTGGGGGGAAATTCCCTGTTATCCACGTCCACTACATTTCATATTGTGACATATCACTTTGTCAGGCTTTATCCTCTAATGCCTAAAATGTGTTTATACTATTAGGTACTGACTTTTAAGCCTCCGCAGGGTTATCAATTCTCAACTGCTCTTGAATCAAATCCTGGCCCTCCACCTATTAACTAAATATTTTCTCTGTCATAGAAAATTAGCCATACATGCTTGATGGGCTCCGTTTACCCACAAGTTAGCTTATGAGTAGTTTAATTCATGTAGGATACAATGCAGAAAATATCTTTAAGTGGGAGATTACTTTCCTGATTTCTTAACTTGATAGTGTACGTATTTCAAACTTTTCAAAGCCAGCAGCTTGTTTACTATTCTTGGTTCCTTTTCTGCTGCTTTAAAATTATCTCAGTTTTTAGTTTGAAATTATTCCATTTAGATATCTGGCTTTTCTTTCTCTTTTTTTCTCTCCTATCAGTATGAATCAGAGGTACTGTTGATTTTCCCTCCTCCTACAGTGTCCATCTCATAGAAGAACATATAAGATAGATAGATAGATTGATTGATTGATATAGAGAGATAACAGAGAGACAGAGAGAGACAGACACATTGTTTGGGATAGGAGCAAGATTTTGAGTTATATATAAATAGTGATAGCTGCACCATTTTGTTTTGGGAAGTGAAGAGATGTAGGTAGTGTTGGAGGTTAGTGATGAAGTCAGGCACATAGCAATGTCTGCAAAAGAATTCATCAGTAATCAGTCTGACATAGGTGAATCACAAGAGCTTTACAAAACACTAACTGTGAAATCACTGGTGCAATAGTGCTCTAGCAGAGCACCAGTAATCACAGCAACTTACCTTTGCAAATGTAGCAAGTCTGATACTACCTAGTTTTTCATTTTTCCAATCTTGAGTTCATTTCATTCCTCTTTTACTTCAGCACAATGTCTATGTACTTCAGTCCACACATCTCCTAATGGGTATTGGTAAATAACTGCATTCTAATTCATATATAGATGGGGGGTGGGTGGGCAGTGGTGAAATCCAATTTTTTTTACTACCGGTTCTGTGGGCGTGGCTTGGTGGGCATGACAGGGGAAGGATACTGCAAAATCCCCATTCCCTCCCCACTCCTGGGGGAAGGATATTGCAAAATCTCCATTCCCACCTTACTCTGGGACCAGCCAGACGTGGTATTTGCCGGTTCTCTGAACTACTCAAAATTTCCGCTACTGGTCCTCCAGAACCTGTCAGAACCTGCTGGATTTCACCCCTGGGAAGGGAAGCAAGTTTAGGAAATTCAGTGTAAAATGTGTATTAAATTATGTACTAAATACATTTGTCCACCATCTCTGTTTTAAATGAGTAACTGCTTGATGCCTCTCTTTTTTTATACTAAAATTCCTTTTCCACTGTTACATGACTGAGTTCAGCTGAGCTAGTGGGCAAAAGTCCAAAGCTTGCTTTCAAACCTGTAAAGTATTTTGTGCTGCCAGTATTACTTAATGTATCAGCCTACCTGGAGATTTATTTGTGCTGGGTGGAAATTCATTTTTCTGCATATTATGTTGTAGGGTTGATAGATACATTACAGAATGGATCCAAAAAGAAAGACAGTACATTTCATAAATGATTTTTGCTGCAAAAATAATGAAATACCCTTGAAAGATAAAATATATAAACTAAACTTGAACAGAACCAAATATAGACAGTTACTTTTGAAATCAACTAAACATCTAGTCTTTTTCAAAAATTTCACAACACTCTCATTATTTTTTCTCTCTGTCAAAATTTTATACTAAAGTAATTCTGAATTCTAACCACCCCATCTCATCACCCCATTCTGTACTCACAATAAGAAAATCTGTGCAATTTATTATTATTTAGCAAGTTGCTCAGTTTGCATGTTTTATTCTCTTGCTGGCATCATTGTACTATGTTATGTAATCTAAAGACTACAGCAGGTGCAACTTCCTAACTGTTGCTGCCTGATCCCAGATAGCTAAATAGGAAGAGGACCTGGTTGGCATTTGGGTGAGAGAACATCAGGAAACCCAGAGATATAGGGTAGTTTGGAGAGAGTTTAATTAAAAAAAAGAAAGAAAAGACAGCAGTAAACCACTTGTTAATGCTGCCAAAAAGTCCTGCATGAGTTATCCATCAAGTCACTAGGAATTGAGGTCAACTCAGAGGATCTTAATATCTACATTAAACTATGGCTGAGTTTAACTTCCTTCTATTAGCCAGTTAACATCACTTATCAATCTTTGGGTTCGATTCACACATACATCTGTATACCACATGTTATTACACTAAATTTTTCTACAGATGGGGCCAATATAGAGGTAAGCATGACTTCTTCCCATCACATTCCACCCTTCATCTGCCATCTCTGATGTCCCCCACTACATACAGAAAAAGATAATCCAACTGGTACCCAAAAATATATATAAAAGGGGAAGGACAATGTGAAAGAATATCTAGATAGCCATCCATTAGGAAAGTTGTTGTCACAGATTTCCTGCTTCAACAGAACTTTGGTCTAAATGACTTTTGAGCTCTGTGATCCTCCAATTTGAATGAACAGTTTGGAATTAATAGTGTTAATGTGAAAATGACAGGGATGTGAGAGTATGATGGATGGGCGGGGAAGAGCTGTGTATACATCTCTCTCTCATGTGTTGGCCTTGGCTATGGTCCAAACCAATTCATTTTGACTGGATGTGTGAAATAACTAATATGGAAAGTAGTGGCCCAAATCCAAAGAAAGCTAGCCATGTCAAAACTCTATTGAAATGAATGAAACTTAAATTAGTCCCAGCTAATTTAGCTAACTTTTTGAATTTTGGCAGCTGAATTTGTAGCAAAGCTGAATCAAGATTCTTTTCTTAAAAAAAGAAAAGAAAATCTGAAGGAGCAAAAAACAAAATACCTCTTAGATGAGTTGCTGCCAGATTTTGTCTCATCCTGGTGGCAGTAGTTTAAATAAAATTCCCTTTAGAATGATGCTGCTTGCAAGGGGTAGCACAAAATATATAGTACCTCTCTAAGTGGAATAAATCCTGCATTTCATTCCTTTTTCTTTCTGTCCCATATTCTCAGCTACATAAATACAAAAGCATCAGTGGAGCTAATACCAAAGGCTGAAACAAGATGAAATGCAGGATTAATTTTGTTTAGGCAAATACATTCTCCAATATTATTTTATACATTTTCAAAGAACTTTTTGAGAGAAATGTTGCTTTCAGAATGTCCTTCAAAAGTCATGAACTCTTTAAAGAAATTCCCATGCATGGAATACGGCATATTATGCTTGGTTAAAGTTACCAAAGGATGTTTTACTGCTTAATTTTATCTCTTGCAGTCTCTAGTCTACAGACTATTGGGGTATGCTTCAATGAAATCTTCAAGTTGAACATTTTGCTGTAATTAATTTCATGCATTGATTTAATATGGCTGCTCACTTCAGAATATTCTTACAACATCCATAAAAAGAGTAAAACAATTTAAAAAGTTAAAATCACAAAAACAGTCAGTTTAGACTAAAATAACTAGAACAATTGGCAATACGAAAACAATACAATAGGAACTTGACCAGTAAATTAACATTAACCCCAGGATTGAGAATACAGGCATCTTAAGGGCTTTCTGGAGCCTCAAGAGAGAGGTGCCTTCCAAATGTCTGGGGAATGCTATTCCAAAGATTGAAATCCACAACAGAGAAGGCAGTTTACTTCACTCCTGCAAGATGGCATGAAATTGAATGAATATGGAGCACTACTACTCTGCCCCAAAATACTGTGTAGGCAGAAACAATTGGAGAAAGGCAATTCCTCAGAGAAGTAGGCTTTAAACCATGAAGGTTTAAAGATGGCAACCATAATCTTGAATTGCACCCATAAACTTCCCCATTCTAGATGGGAACCTAGAACATGCTTCCCCTAAAGTACGGTAACATTTGATGATATAACTCCATCTCCAAATATTTCTATATGATTAGTGTGCTTTTCAGAGTGATAAAAACCAATGTGGATGTTCTGGTTTTTTGGGGCAGAACTCAGACAGGTACATGTGAAACAGAAACCAGAGTGGTTGAGAATTGGCCTTTATTTACAATTATTTATTTTTCTATGTAATAATATCATAAACTGCCCCCCTTTCAAATACCCAGGCAATGCTTAATGAGAATGATCATCAATAGTCATATTAATATAAAAAACAATAACAAAAATGCAGCCATCAAAGAAACTGACAGACAGCCAATACAAAATTAATAATATAAGCAGCTAGAGTTAATATTTCCTGGAAAAATGGAGAAATTTGTTCATAAATATTTTTTAATATTATTGAACATTTTCCAACTGCTTCAGCACAATGCAATAGGGTTTATATTTTTAGCATTGATAAAAATAATCAAAAACAATGAATAGTAGAGCTTTGCCATTGCGATTTTTTCCTTCTTTCTTTTCCTAGTCATTTTTTAAATTGAAAACAAAGCCTGTAACAAGGAAATAGGTCTTTTCAAATGGGGGCTTCATGGATTTTGCTAACACCAGACCTTTCAAATTTTTTGCTTCTACTATTATAGGATGAACCATTTAGCTGCACCTTTCCTTTATCCTACAGAGGAGAAGGAAGAGGAGAAGGAGGAGGGAGACTAAAAGCACCAAAAAGTCCTTGCAAGCCAGCTGGCTATTACTAATATTTATTAAAATCCCTTAGGCAGGCAAACACACAGCTCCAAAAGCAGCTTTAATAATAGGGAACATACAGCACATTTTTCTTATACTGCCCTGTAATCAAATCTAAAGTTTCTGTTTCGTCTCTTTGTTTTACCTAGAGGACCTGGCTTCCAATTTAGTTGTGGCCTGCCCTAAACTGATTTTTCATTGTAATTAATGCCTGTGTTTGGCCTCAGTCGTGAACACAACTTCCCATTAGATAGCTACAGCCATCTAGAGAGAATGTTACCTAGTTAAGTTACCTCAGGAAAAGGGAGGGTATCCATGCTGGGAACAGAGCAAGAATACTCTTAAAGCTAAAGCTTCACATCCAGCCATTTTTAAGGACAATTTTCAAGCAGGATTTTTGTTTTTTTTTTCATGAGTGGGATTATTTGTATGCATTGGTGGAAGGAAACCTGGGTTTCCTCAAAAGCCCACAAAGGTGCCTCAGAGAACTATTATAGAACAATTCCCCACCATCTTTTCTTCAAATATGAAACTGTCATACCAGAAAGCTGGATTTACTCTCAGATATTTTCCATTCATACAGACTCATTCCAATTTAGCATCCAAAACCTTCAGGTAGCTGTTACCAAGTTTACCAATCTTATGTTTGGCACATTGGCCATTCAGAAGTGCCATTTTTAATTTCCCACTATGAACAACCCTATGTAAAGTTCCCAAAGACATAGTGGGAAAACAAAACAATGAAATCTTCAATACATTCTAACAAGCAGCTGATCAGTCCTTAGCCAAGAGACCCAAGGACTCTTTCAGGCATATTCCAGCTCTGTATGCCCACTTCCCCAAAGTCTTAACAGAATTGATCACCACTCCAACAGATATATGTGAATCTGGAAATGGAGATGATTCATATAGAAATGATCCCAAGATGCTGTTGAATTCCATTCTGATCAACCTAGACAAAGCTGAAATAGATGAGACAGATGAGACAGACAGACAGAATAGACAGACAGATGTGAATAGTTGTTTGTTTTGCTTTAAAGCATTTTACAAGAAATACATCACATTCAGACATGAGTTTAGCCCCTCATATATTTATGGGAGCTGAACGGGCATTTTAGAACAATTCCCTGGAATCCTGTGTAACTTTTTAGGATACTGTGATACAGATTAATGTAGAAGGGGTTCCCTGAAAATAAAAGCTGGAAAACCAGCAGTTTAATAAAATTATGGTAGCATTCTCTGTGTTTATTTTATTTTATTCCTTCTCCTGTTCCCCAATCTCCCCTTTCGGTTGGGCCTGCTGCTACACTTATTAAAAAGTTCAGGCAAGTGTCCAAATAAAGACTAGGGAGTACTCTTGATTCAAAGAATAGCTCTTGGAACTTATTTGAGCTCAGGGTCTGCTGCGGTTAATTTTCAGTCTGTGCTAGCCATTTCCTCTGAAATATTACCTGGGGTTTAAGGTTGCTCAGCACAGGATGTTACTGAAACCTCAGCAAACATTCACCAAATTGCTTTTCCCACAGCTAACCTCAAAAAGACTAAGACACTGGTCTTGGGGCTTTAAAACTGGAAAGCTACATAGGGGAAGGCCGGCATCAAACTGCGCTTTTGTATTTTCCCTCTTAGTTTGCCTGGAATCATTCAAAAACTTTTCCATGTTTTTAAAGAAAAAAATAACAGTCTACTTCCTCTTTCTTCATTCTCTCCAAACAGCAAATACACTGTATGGCAGGAACAGGCAAAGTTAGCGCTCTTCAGACACTTTGACCTACAACTTCTATTCCCTCTTGCTTTGTCTATGCTTGCTGTGGCCGATGAGAGTTCAGATCCAAGTGCCTGAATTCTTCTGGCCAAAAACTCCAACGAAAGCCAAATTAGTCTAAGACAGCTCTTGATTGCTTACCAGAACTCAATTGTGAGGCAAAAGTTTTACTGCGTCCCTGAAAACTCTTAACATTTGAAAATAAGACTTGAGAGCGGTGTTCAACAAGCCAAATAAATGCTGCTGCCTTGTTAAATAACAAGCTTGGTGTGTAGGCTGCATGTGAGCTTCTTGTAAATTATTCTTAGCTTCTCAGAAGAAGAGGCAGATATAAGCATAATTATCGCAATTAATGACATGTTCTCTTTCCAATGTTTTCAATGGCAAAGTCATATTTTAATCTATGTTAGTAGTGTTGTTATAGTTTGAAACTATTGCTGTGAGCCCCTTGTTTTGAAAGGTAGGGAAGGTTAATAATCTTAACAATAAATAGTGATTTTGTGGTAGAAGATACATCAACGCAAGGCAGTCTGTGAGCTTCAGCAGCTTTGTTGTATCTCTGTGCCAGCAACATATATTAAGACCGAAATCTTACCCTGTGTATTGGGTCTTTAATGTCACCACTCTTGTGACATTTCGATGTAATGTTGAATCGTTAAAAAAAAATAATGCTACCACCTTTCACTGCCATACTGACTGCAGGAATATAATCCAGTGGGAAGATGGTTAACGACTTTCTTAATGTCAGCATAAACAAGTGCAGTAATCACTATTTCCAGTTTACTGTTTAGAATTATTTTACAAGACTGCTGGCGGAAAAGTCCTTGCTCTTTTCCATGTGCATTCTTTAGATGGAAAAATATCAAGCCAACCTTCCCAAATCTGAACTTTTCATAAGGATTACAATTACAACTGTCAGTTGAGTAAGGAAGACTAGAAGAAGGCAAAATAGCTACTATACGTTTTAGGAATTGGCAATAGGTAAGAGTTCAAATAAGCAGGATGTTAATGGAAAACAGATGGATTCAGATCATACATGTGGGTATTATCTGAATATTCTATTTTCTTTTGTTTTGGCAAAGCTTTTCTTTTCTGTAGCTCAGATAGGATCTATAATACAACATTTACATGTTTCTGACCCTGACAATGATGAGGAAGCATTGAGGCCCTGTGACCCCAAGGCAGCAGGTTATCCACTCCTGGTGGACAGATTTATCTGAAAGTAAAACTTCAGAATTAAATCATGTTGAGTTGATATACTGAACCTCATTGTTGATACTCTTTAATGGAATAAGCAAGTGCTAGTATTAACTGAATGGGAAGAAAGATTCACAGGTGTCATCTGGAATGATGTACAGTACTCAACTTGAGCAATACTATTATTATGATTCTTCAGTCTTCAGATTTGGCATTTTTGGTCCGCCTATCAAGTCCTTCCAAAAGAGTTGAGATAGGCAGATGTGGATATTTGATGGTGTTACAGATATCATTGTAGGATATAAGCTGTTCCAAATAAAGCTGTGTTTTGCAATTGACTGATGGTAAATGTGTCAATGCCAATGGCATTCAAGTGATGCTCCAATTGTTTTGGGATTGCACTCAAGGCATCTGTTATAACATTGGTAGACCTTTGCTTTCTTTGTATTCTGCTATCTTCTCTAGTTCTTTCTCTTCTATTCGGCTGCATCCAGATTTTGCCACGTCCACTATCCATATTTGTTTGTCTTTCTTGTCAATAATTGTGAGTCTGGGTTATTATGTGGCAGGTGTCTGTCAATATGAATCCTGAAGTCCCAGAGCACTTTAGCTTCTTTATTTTCTATTATTCTATTTCTCTATTTTATGTCCCACCAGTTCTTGTTTGCAAGCAAATGGTATTTCTTGCAGATCTTCCAATGTACCATTGTTCCTACTTTGTCATGTTGTTGTTTGTAGTCAGTCTGTGCAATCTTCTTGCAGAAGATTGTATTTCTTGCAGATCCACTGTTTCTTCAGCTTCTTTGCAGAGGCAACACATGCTGTCTGTTGCTTCCTTCTCAATTCTGACTTTGTATGCATTTGTTCTTAAGGCTTGGTCTTGTGCAGCTAGACTTAAGTTCCTCTGTCTCTTTCTTCAACTTTCCTGCTCTTAGTCATTACCAGGTCTTGCTATTATCTGTTTCCTCTGCTATTTTTTTTAAAAATGTACTGGCCATATAATGCTTTGTCTTTCCATGTGTCTTTTCTGTTCTTCATTTGCCCTTTCTTGTAGGCCAGTTTGGTCTCTCCTTATTATTGTTGTTGTTATTGTTGGTTATGTCAGGTTCCAAACAGAAGGGAATAAAAGGAGACAAACCTGGATGGCTGCTACCTTAGTTTAATCAGTTCTTGGCACTCACTGACAATCACAGATGAAAATCTTGTTAGGGCTACTGCCCTGTGCTTCCCACCACCATTTATCCATTAGTTATCACCACCCAACCAATCACGCATGCTGCTCCCTCCCATGTGACCCAGAAGTTGGTTTATGTTTAATTCTTGAGTATTTACAACCAGCATCTAAACAGTTAATTCACTTGAGTATTTGCAACCAGCATCTAAACAGTTAATCCCCTTGTTATTTCTGGCTGGCCATGATGATGTTAATCCCCTTGTTATTT
Source organism: Pantherophis guttatus (assembly GCF_059756535.1). Taxonomy (NCBI): domain Eukaryota; kingdom Metazoa; phylum Chordata; class Lepidosauria; order Squamata; family Colubridae; genus Pantherophis; species Pantherophis guttatus. The sequence continues at coordinate 315,497,486 of NC_142063.1, forward strand.
CCGTCTGGCCATGATGATGTCATCCCCCAAATATTCCCTCCCGTCAATCCTGTCAGTTCCTGGGAAGCTCGACAAAGCAGATGCTGGGCTGAAACGAGGTTTATGCATTCCTCCCCCCACGAATGGCAGCTCCATGCCGACAGCACACTGGAGCTGACAGGTTACACCATCAGCCAGATTTTAGACCAAATTTAGCATTTTTATCCACCTATAGGGACCTCCGGTAGGCAGGTGTTTTTGTTTGATGGTGTTAAAGGTATTATCACAAGATGTAAGCTGTCCCAAGTAAACCTTTTGCAACTAACTGGTGGTAATTTTGTCAATGCCAATGGTGTTCAAATGGTACTCCAGATATTTTGAAATTTCACCCAAGACACATATTACTATTGGTACTATCTTTGCTTTCTTTTACCATAATCATTCTACGTCTATTTGCTAGTCTTTGTACCTTTTGATTTTCTCCATTTCATTTATTCTGCTGTCTTCAAGTGCTGCAACAGTCACAATCAAACTTTCTTGTCCTTTTTATTAAACAATTGTTAAGTCTTGGGTGGTATGTGGTGGGTGCTTGTCTGTTTGAATTCTAAAATCCCAAGGTACTTTAGCTTCTTCGGACTGCAATTGCTCAGGTGTTAATTGCCTTCATGATATTTACTTCATTGACTTTGGATTTTTAATCTTCTTGTCCTCAGTGTGCTTGATATTGCCAGCTTGACAGGATGTCCAGGTATTTTTAGTGCTCCTCATCCAAACTCTGGAGACAACACAGTTCTTCTTCACCTGGTGCTGACCAATTCTTGCCATTTCTGCTGCTATTACATTTTTTCCCCATTCCAGCTTCTTTTTTCCTTTCTCTCCACCTCCTTTCTCCAAAATGTGTTCTTGTTTTATTTCATGGGGTTAGCTCATACCTGGGCCCAGAACTGTGCTGCTGCTTCTTTTCAGGTGTTGGCTCATTCATTGCAGCCTTTCTATTGATGGGTTGTAGAAACATCTCTGATTCGAGTTTCTGCCTATACTGTGTAATTCAAGACTTATATCTGCTGATCTTCTTGGCTGTAGCTGTTCTTTACTGCTTTATTATTTCTAATGGATCCGTATCTGGATCCGTTCCAGTCGGGCTTCAGGCCTGGGTACAGCACGGAAACGGCATTGGTCGCGTTGGTTGATGATCTCTGGAGGCTCGGGACAGGGGTTGTTCCTCTGTCCTGGTCCTATTAGACCTCTCAGCGGCTTTTGATACCATCGACCATGGTATCATGCTGCACCGGCTAGAGGAGTTAGGGGTGGGGGGCACCGTCCTACGGTGGTTCTCCTCCTTTCTCTCTGACCGGTTGCAGTCTGTGTTGACAGGGGGCAGAGGTCGACCCCGAGGCCCCTTGTATGTGGGGTGCCACAAGGGTCAGTCCTCTCGCCCCTTCTGTTCAACATTTATGTGAAGCCACTGGGTGAGATCATCCGTGGTTTCGGGGTGAAGTACCATCAGTACGCTGATGATACTCAGCTGTACATCTCCACCCTGGATCACCCCAATGATGCCCTTGAAGTGATGTCCCGGTGCCTGGAGGCCGTGCGGATCTGGATGGGGAGAAATAGACTCAGGTTCAACCCATCCAAGACCGAGTGGCTGTGGTTTCCGACATCCCGATATAGTCAGTTGGTGCCATCACTGACTATTGGGAGCGAGTCATTGGCCCCCACGGAGAGGGTTCGCAACTTGGGTGTCCTCCTGGACTCACGGCTGTCTTTAGAAGAGCACATGACGGCCGTGGCCAGGGGGACTTTTCATCAGGTCCGCCTGATTCGCCAGTTGCGTCCCTTTCTGGATCAGGACTCATTAAATACGGTCACTCATGCTCTCGTTACTTCCCGCTTGGACTACTGCAATGCTCTCTACATGGGGCTCCCCTTGAGGAGCACCCGGAGGCTCCAGCTGGTCCAGAATGCGGCCGCGCGGGTGGTTATGGGAGTGACATGGCGGTCCCATGTGACCCCCCTCCTGCGCGAGCTGCACTGGCTCCCGGTGGTTTTCCGGGTGTGCTTCAAGGTTTTGGTTACCACCTTTAGAGCGCTCCATGGCATCAGACCGGGGTATCTACGAGACTGCCTTCTGCCACCAGTAGCCTCTCACCGACCAGTACACTCCCATAGAGAGGGAGTCCTCAGGGTGCCGTCGGCCAAACAGTGTCGACTGGCGGCCCCCAGGGGGAGAGCCTTCTCTGTGGGGGCACCTACTATCTGGAACGAGCTCCTCCCAGAGATACGGAAGATCCCGGACCTGCGCACGTTTCGCCGTGCTCTCAAAACTTCTATTTCAGCAAGCTGGCCTGGCCTAACTCCCCTCTTTTAAATTATTTTTAAAAAATTTTAATTCGTGATTTTATAAATTGTGTGTTTTAATCTGTGTTTCGGCCAAAATATTTAATAATTTTAAGGGATTTTTAATATTTGTATTATCTGTATTTTATCTTGGCTGTTCACCGCCCTGAGTCCTTCGGGAGTAGGGCGGTATAGAAATTTGATTAAATAAATAAATAAATAAATAATAAATAATAAATAAATAAATAAATAAATAAATAAATAAATAAATAAATAAATAAATAAATAATGCTTCTTCAATATTCTTTGTTTCTAAATGATATTTCTTGATCTTTGGTCTCCTTATTTTTCAAGCTCTTACTCAGGACTCATTTTAAGATCTCTTTCATTACAAGTGATCACTAACACCTAGTGGATTATCAGGAGATTTTCCAGTGCAAACCAAAATGACCAACTCACCAAAATGAGCAGATGGTACCCAAATGCAGCAGGGTTCACTCTTTAATGCTACACCAAAAATAAAATAATATATACAAAGATGTAAAATAAATCCATCATGGATTTACATCTCAAAAACTGAAACCATCATGTGTACATTACAGAAAGTTGTGGATACAGATGTAAAGAGTAGGGAAAGATATATACAAACCACATATGTTAAAAAATCGTCATCAGATATTTCTGTGTACATTTGAAAAAATAAATTGCTGAAAAAATGATAGAACAGATTTATGTTTGAATGTATACTGACATGATTTAGATTTAATTTATTTCAACAGGATTAAAAAGAATAAATGGCATTCTAAATCTGGATATAAGATCAAATATTAGTCCATGAGAATATTACTCTATCCAACTATCTAACTTTATTTTAACATTATAAGCTCTATCAAGTAATTTATTTCATTCCCCCAAAGTTAGCACACGGGACCATTAGAATAGAATAGAATAGAATAGAATAGAATAGAATAGAATAGAATAGAATAGAATAGAATAGAATAGAATAGAATAGAATAGAATAGAATAGAATAGAATAGAATAATAGAGTTGGAAGGAACCTTGGAGGTCTTCTAGTCGTGCCCAGGCAGGAAACCATATGCCACTTCATACAAATGGTTATCCAACATCTTCTTAAAAACTTCCAAAAGGGGGAAAAAAATCTGTATTTGAAAAACTTTTTCAATTAAAAAAAAAAAAAACTTCCAGTGTTGGAGCATTCACAATTTCTGGAGACAAGTTGTTCCACTGATTAATTGTTCTAACTGTCAAGGAAATTTCTCCTTAGTTCTAAGTTGCTTCTCTCCTTGATTAGTTTCCACCCATTGCTTCTTGTCCTACCCTCAGATGCTTTGGAGAATAGCTTGACTCCCTCTTCTTTGTGGCAGCCCCTTATAAAGTAATGTTGCATTATATATTATTATATGCTAAGGATGTTGTTACTTCATAGACGTTTTCAAGCATTAGCCAGCTTATGCTAAGGATAAATACCTCATAATTATTTAAAATTTTAAAAATGAAAATGTATTTTTCATTTTAAAATTGAACATTATTTACTAAAAGATGCTGCAACTGCATGTATATAAACCAGGTACTTCTTAGGTATCTTTCCACTAATCCTCTACAAAGAAAGAATAAATTAAGGAAATTTCATCTTATTCACAGAGGGTTTCAAATATAAATATATTAACAACAAGGACAACAATTTACTCTTTTGTCCCAGTGGCTGATCAATATTTAGATACAGAATAATTTTGCTTCTACTCTATTGTTGTATAAGTACCCGTATAAAGACATACCATCTCAAGAGGTTGTTTCATATAGCTTTTTGAGACTTATTTTCCATACACTTCAATCTAACCTGAACACTTTATCAAGACTTAAATTAAGATCTCTCCTTCCGTAGCTACCTGTGTGAGAATTTGCAACCTATGTTATTGGATGAAACCAAACTTTGGGAATAATTGCTTGGCCCAATTCATTTCTGCAGAAATGTGTAATTCTTCCTAAAAGAAAGTTGTGGCTAATGATCTTTCCTAGTAAAGCCTCTCAGTCCAGGTGCTGACAATGATAGGAGAATGTTATCTCTGAAATTGTACAATATGTTTTCAATCTTGATCTACATATTGACAAATCTAAGGCTCTGAATTATGCTCCAGGGAATGTTTATTATAATCCCCACATTATTCCAAATTACTTTTTAAAAGAGACTTTCCCCTTCAAACAAAAAAGCTATTACATTAGCAACATTCAGTGCCCTAACTGTAATTTTTGCAGAGAGATGAATAGACGGAATTATCCTTTATTCATATTGCTGCTGCTTTTTTTGGGGGGGGGGCATTATCAACTATATCAGGTCTATCAATCTGTACTGTTATATCTGCCCTTTGTTGGTGGACTGAGTTCAAGGTGCTACCATTTTTACTAACAAACATCTGTACTGAAATATCTAAGAAAGTCCATAATTCTTGCAATTGCCACTAGAAGACAATGAAAGTAAACCTTCTTTGGCTTGAAGCAGCCAGGCACTATTCAGGGGACCCAAATGATAATTTTTTAATTTGAGTTATTGCCTCACAATTTATTATTATATTGTGTTTGAATCCTTCTCTCTCTCTTTCCTGTTTTAGCTTATCCTATCTGTTTCACATATGCTTTTTTTTTTTAAGCCTTGGATGGCCTATTATTATTTTTAAATAATAATCCACATTTCCAGTCTATATTTCATTGTTATCCAAGTTTATTTTGAATTAAAAAATCATTTCAATTTGTGTAGATTTCCGAATATAGTTTGACCTTTGTCTTTTTTCTCTCTCTCTTACCAAAAATGTTAGGACTTAAAATGAAAAAAAAAACATCAACCCAACAACAATCCAGTGGGAGTACAATAAGAACAGGAAGCAACATGTAAAGGAAAATACTTTTGGCCAAGATATGTCTTTTTTTTAAAAAAAATGCTCCTTAGGATAGAGTCGTCTGAATTAAACTGGTCATGACCTTCCAGGTGTCTTTAAGGTTGAAGTGTTTCCTGGACCATTTAAAGCTACTCTGGCTGGCTCATGTGACCTGCCTGACATCAGAGATGGGGCTTTTAAGAATGTAGCCACCTTGTCAATGGAAGAGAGGTCACTAATAGCCTGCTTTGGGCCTTCAAAAGGGTCACGTTTGGATTTCTAGTCCTGTACAAAGGAAGAAAAAAGAGTGGAAGACAGGCTGAGAAAGGGTGAGAAGGAGATGGGGGTAATTATCATTCTCTCCCCCCAATCTTCTTTCCAGGCTCAGAGTTATACTCCCATGTCACTTTGTTAATGTGCTTGCATCCAGGGAGAGACATAATGCTCCTCTCAGCCCTGTTTATTAGCAAGATCCATTTGTGCAAGGCCCTTCTCTTTCATGCCATAATGTGAATGTGCTTTGATAGCAAATAATTACTCTAGTCCTTTTGACATGGAGGATCCACAGGCTGCCCTAGTTAAGCCAGTAATTAGCTTGTCCTCCTTTTTTTATTATTATTGAGAAACTACAAATTATCCTTGTATGAGTACTGGCCATTCCTTCCTTCCTTCCCTCCCTCCCTCCCCTTCTCTTTTTCTTCTGTTCTGTTTTTTTTTCCCCTTTCTCTTTCTCGCTCTTCCCTGTATTTCTTAGCACTATGGATAAGCAGAATGCAGCTGCATCCGAACAAGATAAAGCTGTTCCATCAAGATGATGAACAATTTGGATGAAGAGGCTTCGCAATGAAGACAAAAGCTGAAGAAGTGAAGCTGATACAACCCGGGACAGCTAAAGAATGCAGCAGTCTGTAGATGAATAGCCCTCATTTGTGAATATACAGATTTTCCATGATGAATAAAAACGGAGTGTAGGTCACAATAAATAAACTTTTTTTTTCTCTTCTTCCCTCATCCTTCCACCCCCTCTTTAAATAATAATTCAGGTTCCCGGCACCAAGCAGCTGTAAATTGAAGGTTGTGCTTAGTTTTTGTAACTCTCACAGGGAATAATTAAGCTAAGCTCATATTGTTTGATATATTAGGGTAATGATGAGCCAGTATAATCTAGCATGTTCGTTATTTTGGCGTGTGTACATGTTTTCCCATTAGCGTTGTGGTTCTTTTAAGATTACACAGTAACTGTAGGACAGTATTTTGGAAAACAGCTTGGGCTGTGAAAGTTGATCTAGCATGAAGTGAAATTTTTAGAATATTTAATTAAAGAAGCTGTATTTCAGTGGGGCAGTACCAAGGTAAAAATATTCCCATTATCTGGTATATCCTGACATCAGTTCAAACATGCTGATCCAATTTCCTCATTGGTAGAAGATAATTAGAGTGGAATATCTTCATTATCAATTGAGTCTATCATTAACCTCCTAAAACTTCAGTGTCAGTATTTCTTGGCAACATTCTGGGAGAAAAAAAAAGAGCAGAACATTTTTTTTTCCAAGCATGTTCCCAAAGATCAATGTGGAAAATATAATGTCTGAAATCTATAGTTCGGGTAATTTCATCTTTCAAAATACTATGAATTCATTATTTTCTGGTATGTGTGTGTTTTCAAAAAAGCATCCGGCTGATCTTTATTTTCTTTGACCTGGTGTTCATCACAGATTGATTCATTGTTCCTAGTCTGGATTCTGAAATATTGAATAAGTGCAGGTTCGTCCAATCCAGAACTTATATTGAGCTTTATGGAAACTGTTGTTATGTGGCAGAATCTTTTGTGCCTAAAAAAATAAATTCTTAAAACTCTAAATGCATATAAACAAGATTTTCCTGTTGGTTTGTTTGATGTCTTGAATCCTTACTAAATCACCATAGGTTGACCAGCTTTCCAATGTGGAATGATCTTCAAAGAGCTGGAATGTTTTTCTTCTTACCCCCTTTTCATTCGTATCAGATTGTACATTACTGTGTCTCTTCCCCATTCTTGGAATTGGCCAAGTTTTACCTTATTTCTATTGAAAATGAGATTTATTGTTTCATTCTGCACATAATAAATGACACTCTTAGTAAAGTGATAATTCAATTATAGTTAATGGCAGAAAATCCTTCTACAATTCTGTTTATTATTTGGGTACTTATTATTATCATCATTTTTATTATTATCAAATCTATTTGCTGCATCTTGCCATTCACAGTGACTCTGAATGGTTTATTAAGATATTATTTTTATCTTGTTTTACAAATTCATTGTAATATTTGTGTTCTTCAGTTATTCAGCCATTAAAATAGTATATAAAATAAATATTGAAATATTTTTCTAGTATCCATCCAGTTAGAAACAGGTCAACAAAATTTCAGTATGTAATGAAGTAAACCAACATTAGCTTCTAATTACAAACTATCAAAGGTTAAGCAGAACAGCAATGTTATTATTGCCCAGTGGAAGATGAGCAATGAAAGGGGCAGGGGCTAATTCAACCTCCCTAAGAAGGGAGTCACATAATTGAGATTGCTATCAAAGCAATGGCTAGACCCTCTATTTCCACTAATAAGGCCTTAAGTAAAAAAAAAAAAAAATAGATGCTGCACATTCACATTCATGCATGTACATGGTTTTCTTATTTGTCATAAGTATTTATTGACAGAAATGCCAGGAACCTGGGCAGAGGTGGGATGTGTACCCAGCAAATTAGGCAGTTTGGGTATGTGTGTGTATGTGTGTGTTCTAGAATAGCCGATGGAGACTGTCCAGGAGACCTTTCCAGATAGCTCATTAGATACCACTGTACCTGGAGCAAGGTGACCTGACATCAGTCATGGGAGGGCTGAAGATAGGTATTAGCAGCCTATAAATCAGATCCTGGCAATGGCATCTGTAAAAATAAACATTTCTAGCAACGACACATCAAATCTGCACCTTGAAATAACTGTTCTTCTCAGTAGGGAATCACCATTACAACATACCTTTTCTTCCTTGTTCTTATGTTTCCTTGACCATGAGGTCATGAGTATCTTCTTTGCCATTCCATGAGACCAGGCTTGGCAAGGCTATCTCTTAGAATGAAAGCCAATTTCCTTTTGCCTGCTGAGAGATATTATATAGCTGCTTTGCCTTTAGCCTGAAACAGCTGCTTGGTATTCCAACTCATAACTCTTGTTCTTTTATTTGTGACCCTTTGACAAGCTGACTACCTGATTTAGCATTCTGTGACTATTGGGCCATATTTGGACTACTCTTTTTGCTTCTTGGATTGTAATTGGCACTTTTCAGGCATGCACTCTTAACTAGGTGTTTGGATTATGACCTTGTCTGCTGTTATCTGCCTAAATACCTCAACTTCTGACTAACTGTGTCTGTATGCATGCCTGCAACCTTGAAACCGAACACCTGGAATATGAACTCTTATGGTCACAAATAACTTATTCACAATGAAGAAAGTATGCAAAGGGTGACATTCCAGATGTAGCTTCATTGTTCTTTGTCTTCTATTCACTTTGCAAGCCCTTCAACTTGAATGGATTTGTGATGGTGGGGAAAAATAGATGAATTCTATTTTTATTCTATTCGCTCAATCACATCACACAAATAACAGCATGTTCACATTAAAGAAATAATCAGTAACTGGAGAAGAACTTACTTGTACACTACTTCCCCTAAATGACTGTCTTTTAATTTCTATAATCTGGACCACCTGAATAGCTATCTCTGAAAAAGAAGTGATATCATCAAACAAATAACTATCTAAATAGAACTCATTCTTGACCTAAACCCTAAATAGTAAATCTTAATATTTGTCTGTTCTAACTATAGTATTTGAACAAAGCCTGAGAGTCTCCATTAGCATCCAGTTTTCTTGAAATTCTCTTATTAGATGCTGGTTAGATGCATCTAATCTGCAAGTAAGAGTGTAAGAAGTGGCCATGGCAAAATAGCATGGCCATCCAATCAAGCATTTGGTTTCCAATAATAGCAAACCAGATTCTTCTAGAAAGGTTCCAAGCAGAGAGCGCTGGAGGTGATCAATTCCTATTTCATTCCTACTGATGCAGCACAGCATCGGGTATATAAAAAGTCTATCACATAGCATCACATGCTTTATTTAAGCATGAATAAATGGTCACTCATAGGTCACATGCAGTCGTTTACCTAGGATCCCCTATGCTCACGACGAAGAATTGGAAATTTAAATTAATTTAATGTATTCGATTCACTATGGCTGCCCATTCCAGAAGAGTCTGGACTGAAGTATACTACAATCTTACTGATTCTTTAATGTTAAAAAAAACCTTTGCATTTCTTTCTTTTTTCAGGTTTCTTTTGTTATTTGTTCCCTCTGCCTTGCCTGCTGTGTCCATTTGAGCATTCATCTATTGGAAAGTTGTCCACCTCTGTTTATATATTTGGAAAAATATTCAGTTCAAAAACCCTTTCAAGTAATTCTATGATTGATTGATTGATTGATTTGATTTGATTTGATTTTGAGACACCCACACACAAACTTTAGAAAAACTCTGGATAGTTTACAATACTTACAAATACATATTTTTTTAAAAAAAATGCTAAGACAAAACTTGCAAAATCTAAATTTCAAGAACCTATTCCTCTTGCTGTTTCTTTGCAGGTTAAACCTGGGTAACAAGGCCATCTTTCAGTTTTTCACCCTGTTTATAGGCAAAGAAATGTTGAGTGAAACAATTTTCCAGTAGTTCAAGTGTGGGAGGAAATTGTCATAAGCATTAGGCAAAGCAAAGTTTCATTTATCTGTACATGTGTCTGACAGAGTTTGCATCTCCACTATGCTCCACATCTAGTTCAATTGCTTTGGGATATTGCACTGCAAAATTGTAATCATTAAACAAAAATGAATATGGATAACATATGAAAATATGTCTGCTCACACTATTAAAAATATAAGAATCTTCCTGGATCCTATCCACTATCCTATGTAACACAGTCCACAACCAGATATATCACAAGGTGGAGATTTTTCTATAGTTGTTACACATATCAAATGGTATTTAAGATATGCTGTCAATAATTGCGAAGTTCAGTATCCTCTCTGAATTTTCTTGAACTCCCCTGTAAATAAGGGCAAAAGATATTAGAATGTTGTCAGATGAAGTGTCTGCCAGTAAAGGATGCTTAAATCAGGATGTGACAAAAGAGTTTGAAGGAACTTTTAACTAACATGAGAGCAAAACAAAGTTTCATTGGAGACTTGGCCCATATACATAAGAAAGAAGAGGATTAAACTATTATGAGTTCCTTTTTTCTTTGGACTTAAATTATTAGCAAAGTGCATATACCCATAGAAGTACCAAATCTGCTTGAAACATTTCCATTTTCAGTACTAAAATGAGTAGCTTGATATACAGTGCTGAATAATAGGTCTTTTAAATAAAATTATTAGAAGAATATATCAGCAATTTGATATGAAATCCTAGACTAGTATCGCACAATGGATATTTAACATTCACTATAAAATGTCTGAATGATAAGACAATACAATATATATGTTGCATTCAAAGAAAGGGGTTCTTTTTGTTTTTAATATAAGTGTTTTATGATGTACTCATATATCATTTTCAGCCCAAATGCTAAACAAAACTATCTTTTTTTTCCTCTCTGAAAGAAACATAATGATAGATTTTCATTATACTGTATGATTCTTGTGAGCTAATTTTTCAGCCCAAACTTTTGTGTCATTCATTTGTGGCAATGAGAAAGTTCCAGTATATCTGATTTCTTATTGTAAATAATGTTTGTGAAATAGCAGAAATAAATCAAACTGTACTACAGTATTTTACCCATTCGTTGCTTTTTTCCCACTGAAGTGGGAAACAGAAATGGGAGGGGTTGAAGGGAGAGATTTAAAACTAAATGATTAAAAAAGAAAATAGGCAGCTACATCTTTCATGAAATGTGCAGACTGAGTTTCTTAATTCTACTGGACATTAACCGATCTCCTTACAAACACCATATTTTTTACTTCCCCCGCCCAAAAAAAGTGGGTGGAAATGTCTGTGCGTCTTATACAGTGAATATTGTGGTGGGGGGAGAGGGTTGGTGCGGGACCGATCAGCTGTTCTAGAATGGGCTGTGGCGGCAAACGGGCCATGGCAAACAGGCCCTGGTGAACGGGCCGTGAGGGCAAACAGGTCATGGGGTGGACAGACTGCGGGGGTGAACAGGCTGTGACGGCAAGTGGGCAGTGGCAAACAGGCAGCAGCAAATGGACCATATGAATACCGGATGGATGCTGGGAGGCAGTGGCAGATTTTTTTTCCTCCCCAAAATCTAAGTGCATCTTATAGTCTGGAGTATTTTATAGTCCAAAAAATATGATATATATTCATTGTTGCTATAATTTAGTACATATCTACTGACCACCATTTTGCATAAAACCTCAGTGCCTTTGTTTATTGTGAGGAAGGCATTTCTACTTTGCAGAAAATAGCAGCAAATATTTGTAGAACATTCTGCAAAATAGCCTTAAAAGGGGTAATGAGGACAAGAGTTTGATTTTTCTCTGAAAGGGACCTTTCAAGAAATCCTGTAGAAGTGACAGTAAAGTTCCCCATTCATCTCATTTGGGAGTTTAGCTCAATGTTACAACTCTCAGGTGAGGATGTAACATGTGCCTTGGAAGTCTCTTATCCTCAGGATATTACTTGAACATATCTCTAAGTATAAGGCACAACTTCTCATAGTTGTGCTCTGAAGCCCATCTAGATATCTTTGAAAAAAATGAAATTTTCAGTCAATCCAAGGATTTAAAAGGAATTTATGGAAGTCAGAAAAGATACTATGGGGACTGAACCTCAAAAGTTGAAAAAACCCTGCTTCCCGATCCTATACCTGTCTCATAATTGGATCTATGATGTACTAAACTGACTTGGCTCCACCATAATGAATGGGAATAATAGTAAGAGACTGGTGAACTCTTTTGGAGTCAAGGTTCTTATTGGCATTGGCTGTCAAATTCTGCATAATTATTGGTTGGGGGAAAAAATAGTAAAGCATTTGTCCAAAGTTAAGCCATGAAATTCTTCTCTTGCTTTAATTAAATTATATAGAAGTGAAAATTAAAGTCATTTCTATATAACAATTGGTTTATCAAATGAAGCTTAAAATGGAAAAATGATGCTTTAAAAGATTATCTCTCAATTGGAGCATGCTTTTATGAACTCTGTGATTCTGTTCCAAAACTAGCCCTGAAGAATATTTAAAGTGGAATTGAAACATCTGCCTTCTCCAATGGTTGGAATACAAACTGTCCATCTTCAAAATCCTCCCAAAACATTTTAAGCAAACCCAGTAACTAAAGAGAATACAGGAGACATCCACAATATATAAGGTAAAGTTAGTAACAAGCTCTATGTAGGACAATCAGGTAGAAAACTAACAGTCTGCATCCCAAAAAAAAAAAAAAAAAAAACAATTGGTCAAAAGATATGATAAAAATTATTTAATCTCATAATATATGAATAGAGTCAGCCATTGTTTCAACTGGCAAACAACATTTTAGATCAGACCAAATTGAAAAATACTAGGGAATTTTTGGATGCCTGGCATTCAGACAAATAAGCCATCAGTAGACTCATGGAGATAAATCCTATTTACATAGCATTTTAAAGACACAATTAAAACCCTAGAAAGGGAGGAAACAGTCTAGAATACATCCCTTCAGGATCCAATATCCAGATAATCAAGAAACAACATTCTAATCAAGAAATGATAGGATGAAGCCATACCCCCATCAAGACTGGATGCACAAGATTCCTTAAGCAGTCAACAAACCACATTCTCTGGACAAGTAATTAAATATCTTCAAGAAAATAATAAAACTCAAAGAGCACAAAAACCCAAATAAATAATTAATTATTTGAATAAATAATTTAATGATTTGACAATTTGTAATTGTTATTTAAAATATTTTGATCGTATTTTTAAAAACACAATTTTGATCGTGTTTTTAGTTTTATGATACTCTATTACAGGGGTCCCCAAACCCCAGGCTGCGGCCCACTTCCCAGTCTTGAATCTTTCAGAACCGGACCATGGAAGTGGTGGGCGAGCACATGCACATTCCCACTCCCATGAACAATGGGTGAGTGCAGGCACAATGTGCTTCATTTGCACAAGCGGTGGGTGTAAGCACCCGCTACCCATGGAAATGAAGTTGAATGTGTGCACTGCTTGCCCACTGCATGTGCAGAACCATCCCCTTTCCACCACACCACCAGTCCACAAAGCCAAAAAGGTTTTGAGAACTCTGCTATACTATGTTGCTGTTATTTATACTGTTTGGAGACTTTGTAGATGAGGGGTGTCAAACTCAAGGCTTGCGGGCTGGATCCGGTCCACAGGGTGCTTAAATCTGGCCTGTGGGGCCGGCCTGGAAATAGCAAAGAACAAGCCCACGTTGCCTCTGGCAGCCAAAACAGGGCACAAGGGAGCCACACGCCACACACGTTCCCCCACCCCATTTTTGGCCTGGATGTCCTCCAGCATCCTGCCAGCCAAAACAGGGCACGGGGGGCTGTGCACGTTGCCTGTTTTGGCCGGCAGGGTGCTGCATCCTGTCTCTCCCCCCAGCCAGCTCATGGAGGAGAACTACAATGCTGATCCAGCTCTCAAAAGTTTGACACTCCTGTTGTAGACTAAAGTGGCTTATATATGGATAAATTAGTATTCTTAATTCTGATATCACCTGAACCAAATTTGTAACTTTGGAATCCATTGTGGATTACATGAAATTTCCAAATCATTTTCTTATTACTTGTAATTCTTCTTGGTTACTGCCTGAACTTTTGTGCTATAATGGAGTATCAAATATATATGAACTATTTCTCAGACATTCTATGTTGAAGAAAGGTTAGGATCACAGTTATAAAAAAGTCCTATCCACAATTTAAAGTAGATGTTCCAAACATGGATCAGAGTGAATTTAGGATCCATATCCTGAAAGCATGGAATCTGACCATGATTGCTATTTGTATTTGACTCAAATGGGCATAAATATCTCTGCAGTATGAATCAAAGATAGTAATGAAACTTTGCTTTTTCTCTCCTCTTTTTAGATATATTATGAGTTCACAAGAATAAGTTCATACAGAAGACTGCAGTAGATTTTTCACTATATATTGCAGGAAAAGAGACAGAACAAAATTTTAGTAATTTATTTACATGCTTGTTTTGTCAAATTGCTGTACTTAGAGAGGCCATTTACACATTACAGAAAAAGAAGAAATAACTCACCAAGGAAGAGGATAAAAGAGGACACAGATTTTCAGAAAATGTTCCTATGCTAATTTGGATGTATATATGTGTTTAGAAGTAATTGGCATACTTTAAATAGAATTGAAATACATCTCTGGAACTCAGAAGATGTGTACATCTGCTCTGTCTGCTGTCCAATGCTAATTCTTGAAGTACAACATGAAATTAAAGTACAACCACTATATTCTCTTTCTAGTTTGTTTTTGTTTTAACATTCATCTCGATTTGAACTGGACAACCTTTCAGATAGATTATACCTTCAGATAACCAGGAATGGTAAAGAGCTATTTTGGCTTTTGAGATAGAATTTGAATGCATACAAAAGAGTGTGTATATTATGATAAGCATGCATAAAGCACATTACATTGTGAAAAACCACTTATAAAAATGCACACTTTAAAAGTACATAAAAATAAACACATAAGAAATGTTCAGGAAATGAATTTTCATATGGACTCCACTGATATAGAAGTATGACTATACCACCTTTAGAATAGGATGATATAAAAATGAAAGGTTATGTTATGTATAGATTATTTTTATTCCAAATGGAGACTACAGAACCAATCATCAATTGGAATTATTTAGAGCTTCCTTTTTGATAGATATTTTCAGTGTGTATATTTATATGTGTAGAATATGTCCTAATAAAATAAGCATGTTATAGTAAAATATTAAAACTTTCCATCCATTATGGAGTAGGGCATTGATAAGGATTAATTTATCAGCTGCAGTTCTAGAAAAAAATAATTTGAAGAAGCAAATTGTCTTTCTGGTGATAGGAATACACAATGAAAGTAGGAAAAGAAGAAAAATTAATATTGCCCTTTATCATTGTTTTAGCCCTGAAATAAAGACTGTAGAAACTTAGTTTCAGAGACTCAAATCAAGAAATCAAGTGTTGTAGCACTGAATTACAGCTTCCTTGGATTCAAGATATCCAAATAAACAAGGCCACTGGAGAAAAGAAAAGTATGCTTCATTTAGGCAGATTATTCAGCAGGTTTACTTATATATTTGTTAGATTCATATCCCATTTTCTCAAGTAATTTAAGGTGCCTTTCTCTAAATCCAACATTTCCCAGAACAGAATTTATATCTTAGGGGCACTCGGTGTTTATAATTTGATCAAATTCTAGTTTGATCTCTCTGCATCGTAATTTACTTATTTGCTTTCCTTTGTTATTTTTCTGTTGTGTTTATTAATAGCTGTAACTTATTCTTTATTCTTCCATCAGGATATTGTACTAAAATTGCACAAAACACAATAATGTAATGTAATGTAATGCTGGTCAAGAGAACAGCAATGGATTTTGGCAAGTCCCTCACGGTTCAATGATGTAAATCTACTTGCCATGTTACAGGCTTTACCTGTATTCTATTCTGTACAATCAAAGTACAATCTACTTATTTCTTCAAAACTGGCCCTCAATCTGCCTTTTTCTTCTGTGCTTTGCAGTAGCACAACTAGAAGGCTCCTATGAGCAGCTCATCACTAATCAGAGCTGTTAAATTAAATTGCTCTAACTGTATTTTATGAGATTCATAATGTTCACAGGCAGAGGCACCCAGAGCTCCATTACTGACCTTTCCTGGTGAGCCTTCCTCAGTCAAATGTTTCTCTTTTATCCAATTGGCTGGAAACCAGGGCTTCTCTTACAGTTATTCCCTCTCTGTCACTTCTAGGCCTTAAGGATTTGTTTTAAGTCCCTCACCCAGGTAATGATTTTAAAATTCCTGAAGTCCATTCTTAGAATGAAGCTGGGAATCTGAGGTAATGTCAGTTAACAAGGCAGGGCTCTAATGCACAGATGGAATTGACAGCCCTTTCTCTGTGGAATACCTTCATAAGCAGATATTGGAATGTTGATGTATTTGAACTTCTGTGTCATTCACTTCCACCTTGTGTGCATGTAAATAAGCTTAGTCCATCAGCAAGTGAACACTTTATTACACTTGTATACCATTTTCTCTCTATGACAGAAATCAAGGCAATAAAAAAATAATCAGAACTACCAAAAAAAAAAAAAAAACACCATGGAAAAATCCTGTTAAATTGAAATAAAAATTTACAAGATCAAGCACCTTGTTTGCCAAACTGGGCAACTGGACATCTCTTGGAAGGCCCAAACAAATGAGGAAAGCATACTCCATGCATGCTTACACCTATGCCTCTATTCATAGCTACCTATGCCTTAGATATCATCATAGTCATCATCAGGATTAGTAGCTACTTAGATTTGAACTTGTCCAATTCCCTTCCACCCAGTGTGGATTGAGACCTATGTAGCTTCAAAAATAGGAATCTTCAGGTGATGCTGTGGAACTTTGAAATTATCTATCAATAGACAACCAATTGATCTGTCTTCCTTCCTCCTTATTTACAGAATGGAACAAGTTAAATTTGCCAAGAAAATGTTTCTCCTGCAGTAGTTTGTGTTATCATCATATTTTGCCCAAATACATAATCTGAGGCTGGAAGATAATATATATTCCTCACCAAGACCTGGGGGTCTGCTCTTCAGAATTCCTAAAGAGAGTACCACAAGACTATACAGGTTACCGTGATGAAAGTAGTAGTAGTAGTAGCAGCAGCAGCAGCATCAGTGGTAGTTTTTATAACCATTTAGTAAGGGTCAAAACTATTATATATATGGGATTGTATTAACCCTACATTATATTAGATTATTATATATTATCTTTCATTAGTTTAATGTATTTGTTACCTTGGAACCACCCCATGGCAAAATAACTGAAAAGTAAAGAGGCAAATAGCAAAGACGTGAAAACAGGAACTGATTTGACTCGTAAAAATCAGTCTTTTGTGCTATTCTGTGTAAAATTATCGCGAGTGGTATGCCTTATATCTATTTATCAATTTTTCCTTATATCTATTTATCAGATTTTTCAATACTAGTTCTAGATAAGGCTATACTTCCCCAGACAGAACTGTTGTGCAATTTCCAGGTTTCTTAAGTCCCACTGCTTAAAGTGTTGGAGTGTGACTAAGAGGAGATTTGCATAAATTTATTTTATGTGTCTGTTGTGCTCATTTCTGGATTAAAAGACCCTGTTCTAATCACATATACCTTAGTTACCTCTCATTTGGACTATTGTAATTTGTTTTACATTGGATTTGAACATTTGAAGATCACACAAAAGGCTCAGAACATGTTAGTGGGAAGAGCTATGGGTAAAATTGGGTATGAACTACTGGTATGCTCTAATGTGTAATTCAAAGTGTTAGTGATCACCAATACATGGAAGAGTTCCAGGATATTTGCAAGACAGTTTGTCTCTGATTATTTTTGCTCATTCTACAACTTCCAAGATGTTCCAAGACCCATCTTGTGAACAATGTCATATCATGGAACCAGGAGATATGCCCTTCTGTTGCAGTGCCTGCCTATAGAACAGAATTTCCCCCATCCCAAGACTTCAAACAACCCCTGCTAGCCTTTGAAAGGTCCCAGAAAACCTGTTTTTTCTTGAAGGCACAGGACCAGGATGATGTATAAACCAATTTTAATTATATGTTTTGTTTCACACTGCATTGTTTTTAACTCTTATTAGCCATTCAAAGTCACTTGGTAAGTGGGCAGTCATATAGTTAATTGGTTGAATGATGAGACAGACAGACAGAGATGTGATTTGCTGGGTGGAATATATGAGCCGAAGGCAATGTGATACATCAGTGGCCCCCAACCTTTTGGGCACCAGTGTTCTGTCCCTGTCCCCACACACACACAAACAGCCAACCCCGCCCTCTGAGCCTGTCCCATCGGAGGAAGAAAGCTCCGAGCATGAGGAAGAGGAGTCAGCCAGGCCTCCCTCTCCAGGCCCCTCCCCTCTGGCATTGTCTCAAGTGCCGGCCGAGGGAGAAGAGACAGCTGATTCAAATCAAAGTGATAATGAAACATCATTCCTGGACGCACGCCTCCGAAGGCGTGATAAACGTTTGCAGCAGCTTGGGAGGCGTGCTAGGGATTAGAACTGAGTCACTGGACCACACCCCAGAGACTATATAATAGAGGGTAGTGGTCAAGGATCTTTTGTGACGAACAAAGTAAACCTTGGACAGTCACTAAAGCCTCGTCCGGAACTGCTGGGAGGAATATTATTTCTGTTTGGACTTTCTTGAACGTTCGTATCTTATCTGTCTGTTTGTGAAAATAAAGTCCCTTGGCAGACGGTGTGTCTATCGCTGCCAAGAGGGAGGTAAGAACTGGGTGCGTTCCAAAGTGTTTCCTTAACCCTCGGCTGGCTGTGTTGTGTGTGTGTGGGGACGGGGACAGATCATCTTGTTCGTCACCCCATACTCCATCGTTAACCCACGATGGACCAACAGCTGCAGCAGCAGATACAGCAGATGCTGGAGGCCAATCAGCTTCTGCAACAGCAAGTAGCACAGCTAACTGCCCAACTTGCTTTGGGAAATGCTCCTGCAGCTCCCCCTCCTCCCCCTCCCCGTCCGAGATGCCCAGTGAACGTGCCAGATAGGTTTTCTGGGCAGCAGGAGATGTTTCCGGCCTTCTTGGGACAATGCCAACTGTTTATGGCGATGAGGCCGGAGGATTTTCCGGATGACCGGGCTCGGGTGGCATTTGTTATCAGCTCCCTCTCTGGCACTGCCGCCTGATGGGCCACACCCCTGTTGTTGCAAGATAGCCCCTTGCTCCTGGACTTTCAGGGCTTTTTACAACACCTGCGCACCATGTTTGAGGACCCCCTTCGGGTGCAGATGGCAGCGAGGCGCATCAAGGAACTCCGCCAAGGCAAGCGCCCCCTGCAGGACTATATTGCAGAGTTCTGACTGCTAGGCCAGGATATGGCTTGGAATGAGGTGGCACTGATGGATGCCTTCCAGGACGGCCTTTCCGACGAGATGCAGGACGAGCTGGTTCGTGTGGAGGCGCCACCGACCCTCGACGCGCTGGTGACCCAATGCCTGCGCATCGACGCCCGCCTGCAACGGCGACGGCCCCGTCGGGCTCTTCCGGAACCATCGACAGCGTCGGCACCCCCGCGTTTTGCACCGACAGCGCTCCGGACCGCACAGCGTTTTGTGGCGACGGCTGCGGAGCCCATGGAGCTCGGAGCAGCCAGACCTCAACTGACGGCCCAGGAGCTGATGCGGAGACGTCAAGGGGGGTTGTGCCTCTATTGCGGCGAGGCGGGACATTTTGCCGCCTCGTGTCCCCGGAAGCGGAGTGGACCGCTCAAGCCTGTTCCGGAGTCTCAGCGTGACCAGCCGGGAAACGGACCAGGCCTGGCCTAGGGGAAACTCTGGGTCAGGGACATGACCATGCCCCGCCGGAGTCGGCGGCTGTGGACTGTGAGCCCCCTCGGCACCTGATTTTGAACACCCGGGTGTTGTTGGCTAACCGGTCGGAGGGGCTCCAGGCGCACGCGCTGGTGGACTCGGGGGCCACCATGAACTTTATGGACCAGGCCTTTGTGGCCCATTACAAAGTCCCCTTGGTTCCAGTGGACCCTCCGTTGAGGGTCGAAACTATAGATGGGCGGGAACTCGTGGCGGGGCCCATCAAAACTGCTACCCAGCCCTTGCGCCTCGCCATTGGGAACCACGAGGAGGCGATCCAGTTTTACGTAACGGCGGATCTGCACTTTCCCTTGGTCCTGGGGATGGCCTGGCTTCGGGCGCACGACCCTCAGGTGGCGTGGTCGAGAAACGCCATCTCGTTCCCGAGCCTGCAGTGTGTCGACCACCTTCGCCACACCTGCGCCGGCCAGGACGTCTCTGCCCCAAACGTCTCCTTGCCTCTGGAGCTGACGCCCTTCGCCGACGTGTTCAGCGAGAAGGAGGCGGATCGCTTGCCCCCGCACCGACCCTACGACTGTGCGGTGGACCTAATGCCCAACGCGCCCCTGCCCTCGGGACGCCTGTACTCCATGTCGGAGCCCGAGCTGGCCGCCTTACGGGACTTTCTGGAAAAGAACCTGGCCCGTGGGTTCATCCGGCCTTCGACCTCCCCGCTCTCGGCCCCGGTCCTCTTCGTTAAAAAGAAGACGGGGGACTTGTGCCTGTGTTGCGACTACCGGCGCTTGAATGCCATCACAGTGCGAAATCGCTACCCCCTGCCGCTGATCCCGGAGCTGATGGAGAGGTTGCGGGAGGCCTCGATCTTCACTAAGCTCGATCTCCGAGGGGCTTACAACCTGGTGCGTGTGAGAGAGGGGGACGAGTGGAAGACGGCGTTCAGCACTCGGTATGGACACTTCGAGTATACCGTCATGCCGTTCGGGTTGACCAACGCCCCCGCGGTCTTCCAGCACTTGATGAACGATGTGTTCCGGGACATGCTGGATCGGTTCGTGGTGATCTACTTGGATGACATTTTGATATATTCCCGGACCCCGGAAAGTCACCTCCAGCATGTCCGCCAGGTCCTGCAGCGCCTGCGGGAGCACCAGCTCTATGCGAAGTTGGAGAAATGCTACTTCTTCCAGACTTCCATAGAGTTCCTCGGGCACATCATCACCCCCGAGGGCATCGCGATGGACCCGCACAAGGTGGAGGCCTTGCGCAGTTGGGAACCCCCACGTCGGGTGAAGGACGTCCAGCGTCTGTTGGGATTCGCCAACTACTATCAGACCTTCATCCCGGGCTTCGCCACTCTGACCTTGCCATTGACCCAGCTCCTTCGGAAGAAGGTCCCGTTCCAGTGGGGGCCCCCGCAGCAGCAGGCCTTCGAGGTCCTCAAGCAGGCCTTCCTCACGGAGCCAGTCCTGAGGCACCCCAATCCACACCGTCCGTTCGTGGTGGAGACGGACGCGTCCAATGTGGCGATTGGGGCGGTGCTGCTACAGGCTTCGGTGGATGGCGGCACTCTTTTTCCCTGCGCATACTACTCCCGGAAACTCAACCCTTCCGAGCTCAACTACACCATCTGGGAAAAGGAGTTGCTGGCCATCAAGGCCGCGTTCGAGGCTTGGCGACATCACCTCGAGGGGGCCCGACACCAGGTGGAGGTGCGGACGGACCATCGGAACCTGGAGCACCTCACCACGGCATGGAAGTTGAACCAGCGGCAGATCCGGTGGTCGTTGTTTTTCGCCCGGTTCAACTTCCACGTCACCTACATTCCGAGCAACCTCAACCAGAGGGCGGACGCGCTATCCCGTAAGCCGGAATACTTTTGCCCCAAGGACTCCCTTCCCCCCCGGACGGTGCTGCCAGCGGACTCCTTGGCCGCGGTCCAGGAACCGGTGGACCTGCGGGCTCAGGTGCTGGAAGCGCAGCGACGGGACGACTGGTCGCAACAGCGGAGAGCGGACGTCGGCCCCGCGTCCCCATGGACCGTGGAGGAGGGCTTGCTCAGACATCGGGGTCAGCTGTACGTGCCCACGAGTCCGCTCCGAGCCCTCGTCATGAACCAGTGTCATGACAACCCCGCGGCGGGGCACTTCGGCTTCTTTAAGACTTTGAACCTGGTGACGCGGACTTTTTGGTGGCCTCGGGTACGGCACGACATGCACGCCTACGTGACGTCCTGTGTGACGTGCTGACAGGCCAAAGCCGCGTCCGGCCCCCCTCCCGGACTCCTCCAGCCGCTGCCGACACCGGAGAGACCATGGGGAGCCATCTCTATGGACTTCCTGACAGACCTGCCCCTGTCCGCTACGTACACGACCGTCCTCGTGGTGGTGGATGCGCTCACGAAGATGGCACATTTCATCCCGTGCCGCGGCCTGCCCTCGGCCCGCACCACGGCTCGCCTGTTCCTGCAACATATCTTCCGCCTCCACGGCCTGCCGGACCGGGTGGTTTCGGACCACGCGGCCCAGTTCACGGCCCGCTTCTGGAAAAGCCTGATGGCCGCGCTGGAGGTGCAGGTGTGCCTGTCGTCATCGCACCATCCGGAGACTGACGGGGGCACGGAGAAGGTCATCGGCATACTGGAGCAGTACCTCCGCTGTTTTGTCAACCAGCAGCAGGACAACTGGGCCGAGTACCTTCCCCTGGCGGAGTTCACCTCCCAACACACCTCCACCCAGATGACCCCGTTCCATGCCAACATCGGATACCATCCACGGCTTTTCCCGTTGACCATCATGGACTCCCCTGTTCCCGAGACCCGGGACTTCCTCTCAGAGCTGCAGGCGGTGCAGCAACTGGTGCGGCGGCAGCTGATCCGGGCGAAAGAGGATTATAAACGGTTCGCCGATCGCGCCCGCCGGGCGACGCCACCGCTGGAAGTAGGAGATCGGGTGTGGTTGTCCACGAAACACCTCCCCATAGACCGGCCGGTGAGGAAACTGGCCCACTGCTTTATCGGTCCCTTCCCTATCGAGGTGGTCATCAATCCGGTGGCCTACCGATTGACTCTACCCCGCTCCATGCGGCTCCACCCTGTTTTTCATCGGTCCCTCCTGGTCCCTGAGGCCCCCGCGAGCCATCTCCGCCGCCCGCCGACGCCTGCCCCCCCAGCCGCAGCCAATGAGGACGACGCCTCGACATACGAGGTGGACAGTATCCGGGACTCCCGTTGGCTGAAGGGGCGCTTCCAATACCTCATCGCCTGGAAGGGGTACGGGCCCGAGGATTTCACCTGGGTGGACGCGTCTGCCGTTCAGGCCCCTGACCTGGTGCGGGCTTTCCACGAACAGTTCCCGTCCCGACCCCATCCCGACCGTCAGACCCGGGGGAAGGGCCCTGCAGTGGGGGATAGTGTTGTGGCCCCGCCCTCTGAGCCTGTCCCATCGGAGGAAGAAAGCTCCGAGCATGAGGAAGAGGAGTCAGCCAGGCCTCCCTCTCCAGGCCCCTCCCCTCTGGCATTGTCTCAAGTGCCGGCCGAGGGAGAAGAGACAGCTGATTCGAATCAAAGTGATAATGAAACATCATTCCTGGACGCACGCCTCCGAAGGCGTGATAAACGTTTGCAGCAGCTTGGGAGGCGTGCTAGGGATTAGAACTGAGTCACTGGACCACACCCCAGAGACTATATAATAGAGGGTAGTGGTCAAGGATCTTTTGTGACGAACAAAGTAAACCTTGGACAGTCACTAAAGCCTCGTCCGGAACTGCTGGGAGGAATATTATTTCTGTTTGGACTTTCTTGAACGTTCGTATCTTATCTGTCTGTTTGTGAAAATAAAGTCCCTTGGCAGACGGTGTGTCTATCGCTACCAAGAGGGAGATAAGAACTGGGTGCATTCCAAAGTGTTTCCTTAACCCTCGGCTGGCTGTGTTGTGTGTGTGTGGGGACGGGGACAGATCACAGCCGGTGGTTATAGAAGTACTTGGCACTCACAAGGTTCGTTATCAGGAACTTGGTAGCAATACGATAACCGTCTGCCAAGTGCTTTACTACAAGAAGAGGGAGTGTTCCTCCACCAGATAACACCAACGAATACACACAGTTTTCAAAACAGTCCAGCTCAAACATGGAACCTTCAGCAGATTCGGCGTTGTACAAAGTGACTAGCCAGAAGTTAGCTTTGTCCGTCACAGAGTCTAAATGG
The DNA here is from genome assembly GCF_059756535.1 of Pantherophis guttatus. Lineage (NCBI taxonomy): Eukaryota > Metazoa > Chordata > Lepidosauria > Squamata > Colubridae > Pantherophis > Pantherophis guttatus. The sequence goes on from NC_142063.1 coordinate 315,521,516, forward strand.
CCACCATACTCTCTTATATAGCCTGTGGGGTGTGGTCCAGTGACTCAGCTTAATCCCTGGCACGCCTCCTCATCTGCTGCAAACGTTTATCTCGCCTTCGTTGGCGTGGATCCAGGAATGACTTATCACCCTCATCGCTGTCATCGGAGACACCTGGCTCCTGGTCAATCTCCTCTCCCTCGGCAGACACCTGAGGCATTGCCAGAGAGGAGGGGCCTGGAGAGGGAGGCCTGGCTGGCTCCTCTCCTTCATGTTCGGAGCCTTCTTCCTCCGATAAGATGGGCTCGGGGGTCGGAGCCACAACAACCAGGGACTAGTTCCATGGAGAGAGGTTTTTCCAAGGACCAGACAGGGCATGGTTTTGTGTGCTGCCTGCATCCCTCGGATTATTATTTATTATTTAAATTTTTATACCGCCCTTCTCCCGAAGGACTCAGAGCGGTGCACAGCCACAATCAAACAACATATATCCATAAACTTAAAAACAATTTAAAACATATTAAATGTGGCTTCGTCTGTTTGCATGGACTGGTTTCTGGCATGCCATGGACCAGTGCCGGTCCATGGACTGGGGGTTGGGAACCCCTCTGATATACTGTATGATCTGATTATAGTAATAGCAATAGCACCTAGACTTATTTACTGCTTCATAGTGCTTTACGGCCCGCTCTAAGCGGCTTACCGAGTCAGCATATTGCCCCTAACAATCTGGGTCCTCATTTTACTGATCTTGGAAGGATGGAAGGCTGAGTCAACCCTGAGCCGGTCAGAATTGAACTCATGGCAGTCAGCATAATTAGCATGCAATACTGTATTCTAAATACTGCAGCACTACAGCTCTTTATATTACCGGTATATCAACTTCCCTAATCTGAGGCTCTCCAGATGGGCTGGTTTTCTCATTTTTCACACCAGCTGAAAAAGAACACAGTCTGAATTTTCTTATGAACAACCTGATCAGCAGGTTTTCAAAGTTCACATCTACAAAGAAAACCCTGGACCACACTCATCTGAATATCTTCTTTATATTGTGCTTCAGGATAAAACGATGGCTGAAGAGAGATTATTTGAAAGCTGGAAGATGCACACTGAGTTTCTGGCAACCCCAGCCTTGTTCTTGCTGTAGCTCCTAATTGACTGAATGAAGCCTTTTCAATGAAGGTGTGAATGTCATTCCCTTTGTGGCTTGGCTCTGGCCTACGAACAGCACATTGCTAAGCAACACTTGGCAGCATCCATATTGGAGTTGCAGATCTCTCTTTTCAAATACTGTGTGGAAGCCTTACTGATATCCGTCTCTGGCACTGATCTGGTTGAAACCCATCACAAAAACAATGTTGATTGAACTGTCTGGTAATAAATGATTGACATAAAACACAAGTACTTCTTCTGTTAGTGTTTTGGCATCCTATCATTGGACTATTTCCTGGGAAATACCATCCAATTATGCCAGATGTACTGCTGAAAGATATGCCAACCTGTGTTTATTTTTTTAAAAAATAAACTAGTGTAGCTATTTATCAGTGCCTCTTAGCATGCATCCACATATCTATACATGGAAACACATGCATATGTATAGGGTAATGAAAAGATTTTGTTTTATTTATTGGATTTCAATATTGTGTGGGCAAATCTACAGACAAATCTACAGCATGTATATCTTCCCCTAAAGTACAACACAATGAAAACCCAATGACACTAAATGCAGTGGCTTATTTATTTATAATGCAAATTTATATGGCTGCCCATCTTTCAATCACCTCCAGGTGGAGAACAAGCTTTAAAATATATACAGAGTAAACAATAAAATAATAATAACAACACCAGGAAATAATTCCTCAATGAAGCCAAACCAAACACAGACCAAGCTCCATTAATATCCTAGCCCTAAAACCTTAGTGAAGACCAAGATTTTAAATTTAGGCCATGTAAGATGGTACTGTTTCACAGAAGGGATCTGGAGCAGGCCCACTCTGCCAAATCTAGTAGGGTGGGCAGAAATCACTGAAGACAGGCAGTCCCTCAAGTATCCTATCCTCATATAAAGCATGAGGGCTTTATAGTTGATAGTCAACATATTGAATTGTACCCGGAAACTTACAGAGATCTCCTGAAGATCACAAAGACTTGGTGTTACATGGATGTATCGCAAGGTATACCTGCCGGTGCTGCTACAGTCTAGTTCAGTAGCAGGTTGCAAATGCAACCTCATGCACCATGTATTGTAATAGTTCAATTGTTTAAGACATGAGAGGGAAAGGGATAAGACTCATTTTCCCATTCCTGTCATCCATGTGACACTGTTTTTAGATGTTGTTCTAAATAGATTTTACAGTTGTTGGTTGCCTGCCCTATGTTTGTTTCTCTTTTGAAAAGAATAGCTAGTAGGGTACTGTTGCTGAAATGGCATGAGGTGGTAGACTGAGAAAGAAATAGGACAACATAGGGAAGCGATTGATCCCTCCACATATATTAAAGTCTTGATATATGCCAGAGTGAGGTGGGCATCAGAAAATGTGTTCACAAGCCAATAGGTACCACATTAGGATTCCAGAAACTTTAAATAAGCAAACCAAATTTATCTCAGGTTGCAACAATTATAGCTATTTTGAAAGATGTATGAAGCTAAGCAGGATTGCATCTCAATAGCATATAGCATAATGTTCGATTGACTGAGCTTTTCAAATGATTTCTTTCAAAAAGTCAGGTCTGTGTCCAGTCTTCCCCCACCCCAGCCACTCCTCGTATTATTTTTGAGAGCAAAATCCTATTTAATTGATCTAGTAGTTAAAGAGGAAAGATTCATTGCCTTATATTTAATTGGGTCTGCAAATTTTTTTTAAAAACCCTTCCACTCAATTTCATCACCACAAATGAATAATGCTTCACAATCAGTCACCTTTATCCACTGTTTATGACATCTGGGTCCAATAAGGCACAAGAACGCCTGAAATTGGAGCTTTGTCTCCAAATGCTATGTTGAATGCATTTGATGCTTAGTTTCTATTAAAAAAAAAAAAAAACCAACCCCAAACCAAAGATCCCTCACCATTGTTCTGTATTCAGCATTGCCCTGTATTCTTTTATATTTCCCTTTCGTCCCTTAATTCATCCCACAAAAGTTTAGGGTTCTTTGTTACTCCGAGCTGAAACAAACAGTTAAAAAGTTAAGGATCCATAACAAGAAGATATGGAGGAAAAAACTGAACTGGAATCTTTCAACTCACAGAATTTTTGTCTAGTGTCTAATATTCCACCAAAATTCTCTTTTATGATAATGGAAATAGCTTTCTTCTGCATTTTGAGGAATGATTACCCTTTCCCCCAAAATTAGTCGATTTATTGCTATCTATTTTACTTAACTTAATGAAACTAGTGAAGTATTCATTTCTTTTTATATATATTTTTAAACTTTCAACTAGCATGCCTTTCTTTCCAGAAACAAAGGACATTGTGACAGGAATTGTAATTACTCATTAGGAAGACCAAGAGGTTTCTTCTATCTTTGTTTAATTCTAACATCACATACAGTATTTATACATATTAACACAATATAAATCACTAACTAAAGCTATAACTTCAATGCATTAAATCAATTCTAATTTTCCATAAAAATAAAAATGTAGATTCTTTGTATAAAAGAACCTGAATTTTGGGTTGCTAGAAATCCATGTATAAGGTTATAGTGCAAGAATGGTTTCCAAATAGAATTTTATCTTACAACCATATTCATGTTTTAAATATGAATTTATTCTAGGCATTGAAGTATACTCCCACAATTTACAGTAGTTAAGCTTTCTTCCAATGAAAGAATCAAATATCCTTTCCAGTGGAAAATATATGATATCCTTGCAGCTATTAACATATACAAAGCTAGTTCAGTATACAGGTAGTCCTTGATTTATAACAATTCATTTAGTGACCATTCAAAATTACAACAGCACTGAAAAAAGTGACTTATGTCAATTTTTCACACAACTATTGCAGTATCCCCATGGTCACATGATCAAAATTCAGATAGTTGGCAACTGTCTTATACATATGATGGCTGCAATGTTCCAGATCATGTGATCCCCTTTTGGAACCTTCTGACAAGTAAACTCAATGGGGAAGCCAGATTTATTTAACAACTGTGTTACTAACTTAACAACTGCAGTCATTTATTTAATAACTGTGGCAAGAAAGGTTGTAAAATGGGGCAAAACTCACTTAACAAATGTTTCACTTAGCAACAGAAAGTTGGGGCTCAATTCAGTCATAAATCGAGATTTCTTTATTTTACTAAGAACTGTTTTCCAGAAGTGTTGAACTTTATAGCATTGTCTCCGCATATTGAAAAATGGAGTTGTTCATTGTATTTCCAGCATGTTGTAGAAAAAGACTTCTTCATTTAACAATCAAGAGTGATTTGATATATCAGTGGTAAAGCATACAAATTTTCTCTAGGTTTTGTATAATATTCTGAGCAAAATTAATATTCTTCTATTGAAATTCCTATTATTGCATCTCTGTTACCTTATTCAAGTTTTGCATCCATTTGATTGTACATATTTGACCTGTTCAGATTATAAATTAAACTCAACAAAGTGTTCAGCATTATGTGTCATAAGATGTTAAAATTCAGTAAAATTTCTCATATTCCCTCTTGTTTCTGAAATTTTTGATGCTGTCCTATTTATTTGAAAGTACTGGAACCAATCAAGTGGAGTCACAATCGTTAGGTAAAATATTTAAGATATTTTATCTTTGTCCTGTTAGCAATGAAATCTTGCAGTCTAAACAACTTGTTTTTCCACTAAACAAATTCCTGAATGTGTTTACCTTCATTAAAAGGACAAAGAAGGTTAGGGAAATCTGGGCTTCTGCTTCTACTATTTGTAGAAAAATGCTTTTAAAAGTAAACCAAAAATCCCCTGATGATCATGCGGCTCAGCTGGGCATGGGGGGGAGGCAGGGATTTCTGCTACCGGTTCTCCGAACCACCCACCGCCATTGCTACCGGATCAGGTGATCCGGTCCAAACCGGGAGCATTTCATTCCTGGCTCCGACCTATCAATCTTTTCTGACCCTTGATGATGACGATTCATGATCAACCTTAAAAATCTCATTAGCATTTCTTCTTGAATGTCTTATCATCTCAGTTCAATATGAATAAATCAGAATCTGCTGCATTTGAGCCAAATTGTCTTTCTATCCTTTATTTTATTCTTCAGTTACTGGTTCTCTAGGACTTCCGGGTTGGCACAATTTCTTTTGCCCGCAGTTTTAGCTGACTCTGTTACTATTTATTGCTCTTATGACACAGCCTGCTAATTTTTATTCAGTGAGTATTTGTATTATCTGGGGGTTTCTGACAAACTGCAGCTTGATTTGTTCATACCTTGGTTGTCTCATGCTTTAATTACTGCAACAGACTCTTGGCAGGTATTCCTGAGTCCTTCCTTCATTCCCTGATTTTAGTCCAAAACTCTGCTATTCGGATTCTTCCATACTATTTTATCACATTATAAAGCTCTTTTTCCGCTGTGCTTTTAAGACCCTGCTCTTCCGACAGACAGGGCTAGCTTCATAATTGAGTTTTAAATTCAGAGTTCTTAATTTTTTTGGGTTTTTAGCTAATTTTGGCCTTAAATGTAATACTTTTAAGAATTTTTAAATTTAAATTGTTGTATTTGTATTGTGTTTTACCTGGCTGTACACCGCCCCGAGTCCCTCGGGAGAGGGGCGGTATAGAAATAAAATTATCCTTATCCTTATCCTTATCCTCTTTGCTGGCTCCCTGTTCAAGCCAGAGCCCAGTTAAAACTGCTAGCTTTAATTCATATTTTAAGCTCTCCACTCACAACACTCTCATTATCTGTCCATCCTAATTTGTCCCAACAATCCTCTTTGTTCCATTCCCTATTCCAGAGTTCTGTCCTCCAGATAAGGGGTCTCCGACATTGACAACTTTAAGACTTGTGGACTTCAACTCCCAAAATTCATCAGCCAGAAAAGCTTGCTGAGGAATTCTGGGAATTGAAGTCCACAAATCTTAAAGTTGCCAGGTCAGAGACCCCCGATCCAGATTGTAGGCCTTCAGGAACTCAGCCCCATGATTCTAGAGCAGTGTTTTTCAAACTTGCTGGCTGAACAATTCTAGGAACTGAACTCTACACACCTTAAAGCTGTCAACTTTGAAAAATGCTGGTCTGGAATCAGCTCCCATTTCCCTCCTGCCTTTTGGAGAGTTGATGGCTTTAATGGGCCTTAAAGATGACTAGTGGGAGTCTGCCGAGTCTGTTTCTTGCACTTGGAGTAGTTTAAAAGAATACATAAAGCAAAAAAAAAACAAAAAAACCCACAATAATACCAAAGAAAACCCATCTTGGCATCTGTAATTGCTGGCAACAGCTCTTACATTCAAAGACTCTGTGAAATAATTCTGTTTTGACAGCCTTCCTAAAGGCAAACGGCAAGGGCACCATCTGAATTTCAAAGGAGGGGAGAAGCAATAGTAAAAGACTCCTAGCCCTTGCCTACTAATCTTGTGTATGGAGATTACCTTGAGTATATCAACCCTGGATGAACAGAGGGCTCTTCTATTCGAAAGAGACAGCACTGAGGATAAATGAGAGCAAAGCCATAAGAAGCTTTAGAAGTCAAAACTAAGACCTTGAACTATACTATTTAAAACCAATGCAGCACCCCTGTGTCGGATGCATTTTCCCATCTACCAAATCGTTTCCTCTATGGTGCAAAACAGAGATGCGGTCACCTGGTGTCCTATTTTCCATCTCTATTCTTCTGCCGTTATGTGCATAGAAGGCTTAAGGCTAGAATAATCAAAGGCTGTGACTCTTGTGACTCTTCAGGCTAGTTATTCACGTTATTGTTTCTATTGGCTCTGGAAAGTTCTATGCCTTTCATATAGATATTACAAATTCTTGTTTATTGTTCATCTCTCTCTCTCTCTCTCTCTCTCTCTCTCTCTCTCTCTCTCTCTCTCTCTCTCTCTCTCTCCCTCCCTCCCTCCCTCCCTCCCTCCCTCCCTCTCTCCCCCTCTTTCCTTTCTTTTGCTTGCTTTTATCCCATTTTTGATGTTTAATAATGTGAAAGGGAGATGGCAACACTGATTCAGCACCACAGGATTTCAATCCCAGACTTTAAAGCACTAAACTTCCCAAATCATCTGATAGGATGAACAAATTCAGCCCATTTTGCTGTTGTTTTAATTTTAAATTATTTTCATCCCATTATGAAGAAATGTGAACATTTTAGTAAGCTTAGGCAAGACTTTATAAGGTGGAAAGTGGAGATCAGCTACTTTAACATGTCCGGAAGGTAGAAACAATGATAAAGTATCAAACAGGGAAATGTCATAGGATGTTAGTGATAAATTTCACAACTGCAGCAATGAATATTTCTACTTAAAGAAAAGACTAGAAAGGACAGAGGACCATAACGTCCAGGATTTGGGGTTTAATATGATTTGAATGTTTATCATCTACCTTCAGGCAAGTCATGTGGGAATGGCAACTCAGGTCAACAATGTGGCAGATGATGGGTAATTTGCAGACAATATGTGATATACAGGAAAAAGACAACATGGACTTTCCAATCTTCCCCAATTTCTTTTTGTTTCCATCAAGGATCATAAATGGTATCTTTACTGGTTATGCTTATTTGGGGACTTCAAGGACTTTGCAATGAACCCAAATCCAATTCCTTAACAGATTTGGGTGGGACCTTATAGGTCATTTAGTCCAACCCCCAGCTCAAGCAGGAAACCCTACACCATTTCTAACAAATGGCAGATCAAATCAAATCAGATTCCTGGCATCTGAAACTACCTTAAGTCCTCCAGATTCTTCTTTAAGTATATTTATATAAATGTAAGATTTAGTACCAATGTCATTTGTAAGTTAAGTGAAGTGCTGCGTCTTGCACCAGATAGCAAATTATTTGTGGTGAGGGTAGACTGGGAGAGAAGGAGAAGGCCCCCTTTTATGCGCATGCAAAGTATGTGCATAACATTCTGACAGCCCAGAAAACTTTAAGATTTTCTTGAAGGCATAACTTTAATTCATTCCTTTTTCTGGCATCAACTTTTTCATCCCATTATGTCAAGAAATGTATTATCCCTCCATTTGTCTGTCAGAACTATTCCCACTGGTCTCATAGACTACAGGCTCCTGTACTTGAAACTTTCCGAGAACATCTTGCTATCAAGAGTTGCAGTTTTCAGTGAATGTCTCTGGTGACTTTTGACAATGTTTTACAGCGAACCAGAGCAGGAAGCTTCGGAGTTAAAGAAGTCTTCTGTCCCAGCCATGAATATGTAATAGGCCTTTTTCACTGTTCAGCATTCCAAAAAATGTAAGGTTCATTAAGTCTTTCGGAGATGAGAGCGTGGATGTCGCTTCTGAATGAACCTGTCTTCAGGATGGCATTAGCAAATGACATGTTGAGGTAGGAAATATTAATATCCCACATTAAGGAATAAATTTGTTTAAATGCCCCTCGTGGACACCGAGGATGTAGAGGAGGGAATCATCTTCTAACTTTATATGTAAATGTCTTTTGCTTATATGCATAAGAATGCTCTTTCACTATTCAATTCCTTCATATTAGCAAGCAGGAGTGTAACTAATATATAAAATAAAGTCATTCTCTTTAATGAGAATGCTAAATATTTTAAAGAAATGCACAGCTGTGAAATATTGTCAAGGGCATTTTTATACTTAAGTTTAAGAACACTTATGACTTAACCGCTGAATTATTTAACATGCTCAGCCTTGAAGTTCTATTTATGTAGGGGTTTTAATGTTCGTATGCTTTTTGTTGGCTTTTCCCATGCTAAGGATTTAGGATCTTTGATTTTCGGTTTATAAAATTTACATTTTTAATCTCTTATTTCTGTGTATTTCCCTCATATGGCTTCTACAGGCAAAAACAGAGTGAAAAGAGAAGAGTGTAGAATGAAGATTTAGAAAGGAAGGGAAGGAGAAGAGCACATAGAAAATGCCCAGTGTTTTAAACTTTTTAATCAACACCAGGATATATTTTAAGAAATAGTATGCATCCAGAAAGAAGTCTTCTCATATGAATTACCCCTATAGACAAAATCACTGAATTTATATTATAAATCAGTGAGGTAATTGGTAGAGAAATAAACAGACTCATTCTGCTTTTGTTGGCTCTCATGCAACTCTTTGTTAAAGTCTTAAGCCTCTGGGTCAGTGTCTCTGAAGCTTGGCAGCTTTAATATGTGTGGACTTCAATGCCCAGAATTTCAGCACAGCTGAAAGAATTGTGGAAATAGAAGTCCACTCAAAATTGTCAAAGTTGAGAAATGCTGCTCGAGGTTGATTAGTATCAACCACTGATTAATACGTAATTTATTGTTCCTAAAAGCACTCGTTTAATCTCATGACAAAGGTCCCCCAAACTGTATCTACTCTATGACAGAGAGAGAGACACACACACACACACACACACAGAGAGAGAGAGAGAGAGAGAGAGACAGAGACAGAGACAGAGACAGAGACAGAGACAGAGACAGAGACAGAGACAGAGAGAGGGAGGGAGGGAGAGACACACAGAGAGAGAGACAGAGAGAGAGAGAGAGAGAGAGACAGAGAGAGAGAGACATGTTGGATGTGGACCTCCAAAGTCCTGCTGCAGGCATATCCAATTGTCATGGCTCAGAGAAATCATTACTATTCTGAAGTTCCTGTTAAGAAGAACTGTATGTTACTAATGGACAGTATCGCGTGCTTCATTTTGTAGTAATATTTTTCAATTGTTAGCTTTAATAAAAAGCAGAAGCAAGGCCAACAAGAGGTTGCAATGATTCTATTTTGCTTTTCCTGCTGTTTTCGCCAGAGAAGCAGTGGTTATGCTCAGCATTTGACTTAATTCATAAGCATCAGCTATCCATTGGATGATCCTAAGTCTTCCCTCTAAAATTAAAAAAAAATGATCATTTTTGGGAAGCAGGATATGAGATGACATTACTTTAATAAATTGACATTTTACACATGGTACATATATGGATATATAGTATGTTATATAACCAATCGGCCAATGTTCTGATGATCATACTTATATCCTTTCTTGACATTACTGAAATGTTGAGAGATGTGGGGGACTTCCTCTGGTGCTTATTAAGATGTTTCTCATTTTCAGAAACATTTACATTCACTTTTGGCAGAAGTTCATGGATGTTCTCATACTTATATACATGCTTAGGTTTATCCACATATCAAACTCAGCGGGGTAGTGATGACAAAATATACTGAGTCTCAGAGATATTTCAGATAGATTTACTTTTTTGTTGTTCTTCCTTAAAACCAGGTGTATTTAAAAAAAATCTGGAAGTTGGTCAGGACTTTCATCAGTTCTCCAAATAGAAAATAACAGAAACTGATAGGAGCCAGCTGATGTTTTCATAATGCTAAACCAATGGATGTTTCAAGTTCTTTCCTTCAGAAGGAAGAAGGCAGCTTACAAACATGTTCTCTCTACTGAACCTCTCTGTTCAGTAGAGGTTGAAACTGCAGTGACTGTTCCATCATTGACTGTAAAATAATCTCTTTACTAGCATCCAAGAAAGTTTTTTTTTTGTAATCTTTAGAGGCAAAGAAGGTAGAAGATCTAATTACCAAGAGGTTGGCTTCTGAAGCAGTCCCAAGAAGAAACTGCAAGAAAGAGAATATCAATAGATTACCCAACACAACTCTTGTTGTCATTCTTTCTAGTTTATGTTGCCAAAATTTACAGCCATGGCAAGTTACATTTGACATTTGGCAAGTTTATTTGTTTCACATTTTATTACAAACTTACTTAATTTGGTCTTCCTGAGCAAACATTCAAAGCAAAATACTAATAATGTTTATAAATTGTAATGCAATTTATGAACAAAGGCTAAATAAAACCTCAATGAGAAGCTGAACTAAATTAAATTTTACAGATTTGTCTCTGCCTGTTCCTGACATCAGGTGTAGATAGCCTGAAATATCATATATTAAGCAATGATGTGACTTTCAGAAGCCATGAAATATGGTGGTTTTTTTTCAAAAGTTCCACTACATACTATGTGGTTTATATCGAGAGTATTATAACAATAATGAAAAATAGATGGCTTGAGTTCAAGTAATTTGTTCTTATCTAATTGCAGCTGTAGCTAATATAACAAATTAATGCTTAAATGAAGAAGAAGGCCAAAAGGAAAATGTTCTTTAATATCTATTCTCAATGGAGGAGATACAGCTATTGGAAAACAATGCACACATCTTGTTTTTAAAATAATGCTAACTAGAGAGCCACTTGGCTCAATCTAATGAAGGGTGATCTGTTGACTGAGAGAGAATTTTGTACATGGATAATTCCCCATCTATCAGATATAGATATTTCAAGAAAGAAATAGGTAGGGAACTAAAACCCCAAAACAGATTTAGATAAGGCATTGGACCCAAAATTAGCATAATTAAACTCCCTCATATCAAGTGCAAGTGAACTATTTTCATAGGCTGTTCAAAATGAGAAGAGAAAGGACTGGACATTTATTCCATCTTGAGGCAACAGGTGCCATTAATTCATACAGTGTACCTGTAACAGCAGTTCAGCCAGGCAGTGGTTTCCAGTTAAGTTCTCTGGAAAAATTAAATAGTAGTATTGATAGTATTTAAAAGTTCAAAGTGCAGAACAAAATTTCATTACAATGCCCATTATCTCAGGCTCATTATCTCATGAAAATATTTATTGGAATTAAGAAAAGCTCAGGGTATGGTAGTGAATTCCTTGAGAATCTTGGCTGTCTTTTACTTTTATTTTTAAAAAAGGAAGATTTTAACCCATATCACTTTTTGAACATGTAGAGTAAATATCTATTAGAATCTCAAATGCCAGAGAGGCAGATGAGTTAAATTCACATTTTTTTCAGAGTCCTCAGTTTCTCCATATCTTCCTATGACTAGAAAGTTGAAGGGGGGAAGAATACAGAATTCTATTTTTATGTATAGAAATCATGCAATAAGATGTTAAACATCAATATTTGCATAAAGGTCCATATCTAATACATGAAACAATATACATTTGCTATATATTCATAATTGCAGAATTGGGGTTTTTAAATTGCAGACTTACCCTTCTTAGATGCAGCATTTTAATTTTATATTTAGCAAAGATGTCCAAAACCTTGACTGCAACAGTATTTTGAACTATCTGAATTTCAGTGAAGCTAATATTTGTGATGAATAAACTGTATATTTGCTAACTTCAGCAGGAGCCAAACTGGTGTAATTCCCATTTCCTTCTCTTGATCCAAGTTAGACATGTTGGCCTGCTATATTAGATTCTTCCTTCTCCAGAGAATTAGGGTTAAGTGCAGTTTATTCAGGGTTTCTTCTAGGTATTTGCCAAGCTGGAGATTCTACTGTAGTGGTCACTGAAAGGTTAAGCAAGGGGGTAATTCAGTGGAATAGTTTTATGCTCCAGAGAGAAGGGATTCCCAAGAAGTAATCACGGGGGACTACTCTGGTAAAGACTTTCTCACTAGCAACCTTGATGGAAACAGTAGGTACATAAAAATCAACCATATCAAATAAGAGCAAGAACTCTTCCCAAGAGATTTGCCAAGCTCTAATCTTGCAAACAGATCTCAGAGGATCAAACCCTTGTTGACTATATATTGCTCAGCTGGGATTAGCCCACAATATGTACCTATAAAGAAATTTTGTCTTCCTGTCAACAGGGGCATTACTGTTGCAGGAATTCACAGACTAATACAATGTAATGAGCAGTAGCGGCTGTTTCAGAGAGGATTCCTCATGATCAAAGGATCTTGAATGTAGGGAGTTTTTAGAGACCACCAACTAGACACCAGACTAGATTAGGCTATAATATTCTCACCTACCCTTCCTTTTAAGTATTTTCCAGATCTGATACCTATTTGAATTTGTCACAATGCTCCCAAGATAGGGAGTTTAGGAGCAAAATGTGTCTATATTATTGAAAGTTAAAATGTAGCACCCCAGATTCGGCTACCCAAAGATAACCCAGTGCAATACAGCAGCTTACTTTTACTGCTACAACTTTCACTCACAGTGGGGAGGGCCCTTTAGAAAGCAGTTCAGCAAGGACTCCTTCAGAAATGAAATTTGCTCTATATGAAGATATGGTTCAGCATATCTCTAGTCTAAACCTGGCTTCAATGCAATGCAATATCCTATGCAGAAGAAATCAGCTAAGGGATTATGATTTAGGAGACAATGTAAACTTCTAACATACTCTGGGAGAATAAATGGGCATAGAAATAGAACTTCTATATGTTCAGATAAATGGACATAGAAATAGAACTTCTATATGTTCAGATAAATGTCTATATATAATTGTAAATTAAGGCTGAGAAAAGACTTGTCTACTTTACAGAGTTGCAACCAAAATCTATGTTTATGCCCCCATTTTTGGTATTGTATGTGAAATCGTATTGTGCACTCTCATTCTAGATGGATACATTGCTCATCACTTACAGCTAAAAATTTCTTTATTTACCATTTCCCTCAAACCCCCAACCAACAATAGCTGTATGGAAAATCATCCCTCAAGATACCTCTGTATATGGAAGAGGGTATCATTGCCTTGCTTTTCCCCTCAGGCAGCCAGAGGCCTCTAAGTGTCACTAGCCCTTTCTTGCAGTTACAGAGTCTGAATCTGTAAAAAAAACTGGTCACTAGTGGGGGGGGGATCTTAAGGGCTTAGGGAAGGCCCTAATTATCCCAAGTGCCAAAGCAGTCTGATTAGGGACTCTATAAATGCCAGTCTTTAAAGCATCTTGCACATTGTTTATGATTAGCAGGCAGAAAACTATCACAAGGCACGTTTCCCAGATACTTGCTTGTTATCTCGTTCTCTTCCTTTATTTCTTGTTTATGTCTCTTTCAAAGGAAGATTTCTCTTGGTTGATTGGTTGCTTTTATTCCTCACCAGCACCAGAAAAAAAGTATGTTTTGAGATAGGAAGTAGCCTTTTTATGTCCAGAAACATCTTAGACAATCTGTCAGTCTTCCCCTAAACTATGTGCTAGACAAAGGGTTAGCATAGCAAGTGCCACAATAATGTCGACACAGAAATATTACAAAGTAAAGGCTTATAAAATAATAAAAATTTTACTTAGTTCAGATACCTCCCAGTGCCTTTGGCAAAACACCTTGAGCATTCCACATAAGGCGGGCATTGTCTTCATAAGATGGCACCTCATAAAATGGTATTAAATATCACCGACAGGGCTTCATATTTCATCCAGCAGGGTTTAAACTAGACATGTTCTATATCACACATTATTAGAATGACATCTGCTTTGCAAGTTCTGTACCCAGGAGCATACCTTGATAACTCATTTCCGCACTCCTTCTCGGAGGGCTTCTGTGCCTTCATAATACCTAATATGTTTAACTCATTTTGAACAGAAGTCTAAAGGCTGTCCTGGCCCTCTGGCCACAACTGTAGCTGTCAGGCAAAGGAGTCAGCTATCAAACATTACTCATTTATCATTAGCGGGGATGCAGCTGTACAAAGGAATCCAGCCTCTACCCTGAAGAGCTGTCAACTCATCCCTGTATATGATTCTTTTCTTCTCTCAGTGGGGCATTTTGCAAAGTGGAGGCATCCCCATTCTCCCTCCAAAATGATTGGTGGTAGGAAGGGTATACATGGACAATGCCCTCACTTTTAAATCACTTTGCCATCTGACAATTTTCTTTTTTTTAATTTGTGTCTTCTTTTCATTGGCCTGTGTGTTCTGGCTCACCGATCCCATTTTGAGATCAACAGCATTTTACCCTTTCTCTGTTGCCTAAGGGGTATTTCAAAATGCGTACCATCTGCTATTTTATATCTCATGGCTGGGGTTCAATAACCTCCTTCCCTAAAAGAGAGAGAGATACACACACATGAAAAAATGGTATAGTTCAGAGCACATACAGCACCAAGAGAAGGGAATTTTTTTTTTTCTAAACACAATCCCTCAAACCTTCTGGAGTTCTCCTGTTTTTTTCCGGCAGGACACTGAGACCAAAACTACAGTTAATATCACCATCTTAAGAAAGCTCCTCAAAATTATTTAACATTTCCCCCAGTCATTTATATTTTTATGACAAAGTGGTTGAGGTTGCAATTACATTCACCATAAAAATGAAGAAAGGATTTTTAAAACAAAAAATGTAACCATTTAAAACTGCCATTGGGTGAGTCATTTCCCCCAAAGGGGATCCTCAGTTCAAAGCCTCTACATTCAGGAGATTCTGAGTTCATGATTCCAGATGTACCTTAGTAGATACATCATATGCATATGATCCTATAATCTCTTGGAATAATGATAATTCAGGCTCTAGTAACACTTTCTTTATTGTTCTCCAGTCTCAGAAGATCTGCCCCTCCATGTGTAAACATGAGAAGATCATCTCACAAAATTCAAATCCCACACATTATAAATACAGTAAGGCAACCTTGATATGATAGGATGGGCTTTTCTCTCCCAAGAATAAGAACAGGATGGAACGTTGGGCCTGAGGGTAAATGTGGGCAGTGGTGGATTCAGTCGATTCGGGCAAACCGGTAGTTAAATTGCTGGCTGGCTCCACCCCTTCTCACTCCACCCCTTCCAGGAGTCCCCACGCACCCCATTTTGGCTCCTAGGTAAATGCAGGGAAGCCTCCTAGGCCCAAAATGGGCTGTGGTGTGTGTGTGTGTGTATGTGTGTGTGTGTGTGTGTGTGTGTGTGTGTGTGTGTGTGTGTGTGTGTGTGTGTGGTGCAGCATGCCCCCCTGTAGCCCATTTTCACTCCCAAGCTCAAAATGGGGTGTGGTGGGGCAGTGCCTCCCCATAGCCCATTTTCACCCCCAGGAGGCTTCAGGGAGACTTTCTAGGCCCAAAATGGGGCACAGGGGGGTGCGGTGCGCCCCCCACAGACCATTTTTGCTCCCAGGAAGCTTCAGGGAGGCCTACTAGGCCCAAAATGGGGCATGGGGGGGCAGTGCACCTCTCCATAGCCCATGTTTGCTCCCAGGAGGCTGCAGGGAGACCTACTAGGCCCAAAACAGGTTGCAGGAGGGAGTGTGTTCCCCCCGTGGCCCGTTTTTGCTCCCAGGTGGTGCAGGAGGCCAAGTGCTGCCTGTCACACCCCCTCGCCAGGCCCACCATGGCCAAGCCTATCCAGCCGGTCATTAGGGCAAAGCAAAGAACTGGTTGTTAAATTATTTGAATCCCACCACTGAATGTAGGATATGTGTGGGATGTATATGGGTGAGTTTGAGTATTTACTTCTCGCATGAGAGTAGGGAAGTGGGAAGATATGACTAAAGGCCAGCAAGATGGTGCAGTTGAATGAGAATGGGGTTAGGGCTGGGGTAAAATGTTCCTCGTTCGGACCGGATCACCCGATCCAGTAGTGATGACGGCAGGTGGTTTGGAGGACCGGTAGCAAAAATCCCTGCCCCCCCCCCATGCCCAGCTGAACCAGGCAATCATCAGAGGCTTTTTTTTTTAATTTTTAAAAGCATTTTTTTCTACAACCTCTTTGGCCGAAAAAATGCTTTTAAAAGTAAAAAAAAAAGCCTCTGATGATCGTGCGGCTAAACTGGGATCGTCAGAGGCTTTTAAAAGAAAAAAAAAAGGCTCTGATGATCAGGCAACTCAACTTCGGCCAAAGAGGTTGTAGAAAAAATGGTTTTAAAAGTAAAAAAAAAAATTGGCCCCGCCCACTCAGTCACATTATCTCCCCCCCCCCAAGCCAGGGGAGCCAGAAGGCAGTAATTGGAGGATGTATACTCTAACAGGCCAGTACATTCAGATAGTGATGGGCATGGGATATTTCAATGGGAGACAGGGAAGAAAATTGCAGGGGAAGATGACCATTGTATCTGATACCAATGGCTGTCATGATAAATGCCTAACTACTATATCTCCCTGATCACCCGGACCTTCAAGGGTTAACTAACCACATATCCCATAATCCTTATAACCACTCCTTACCTCTTAGCCCCTCCTCCTGGGTACAAAAGGTCCAACCACATGGTCCACAGATGATTCCAGATGTATACCTGAAAGAGAAAGGTACAAGGTCAGTGACCTCCAGTACCAACAGATCAATAATAAAGCTACAGAAAAGAATTGGAGTCTGTCTTTGAGTTATTGGGCTAGATCCAGTTTATAACAAAATGGTAGCAGAGGTCGGTTGCCCATAACTCCAGACAATGACTGAACCCAACACCTACCCTGAAGAAGCAAACAGAGCACAGACCAGAGCTCTTACCAAGAAGATGGCTGAGAAGCTTGCAACCAAAGCCACAGCCATGGAGGAGTCAGAAGCTGGAAGCGAGCAGGACTCCAGCCTGGACTCACAATCAGATGAAGAGGGGCCATCCAAGGAAATCACCGCCCCGGAAGAAGAAACAGCACAGAAAATGAATAAATTCAAACTCTCCATCCTGAAACTGATGGAGGCAAGCAGCGACAAAGAAAACCTCATCGCGGACCTTCAAAGCCTCTTCGAGCAACAAGAAGCAGCGATTGAGGCCCCAAAGACCACCGAGAAAGAAAAACCAGCAAAAAAGGGTAAGCCACCCCAACCCGATGATCCTGAGCCGGCAGAACCCATTTCCGCACCCCCTTCCTGGCGGCCATCTTGGGACGAGCACCAGCCAATGGGAAGCCAGGATTTGAATCCCTTGGCGCGAAAATGCCCGAACCCCGAAACAGACGAGGGGGACTCAGAAAGAGACTACGAAGAGCCCAGCTCTGAAAGCGACCACGAAGAGATCACAATAATAAAAAGAAAAACGCCTACCGATCTCAAATTGCAAAAGGCAATTGAGACCATCACCACTGCCCTAGGCTCCGCTTTCGAGCCTCCTGCGGCACTCAATAAACCCAAGAAAAATCCTGGAAAGCACAAGAAGGCCAGGACAACCAACAAAGACCAGGCAACCGAGTCACAGCCAACTAAAAACACCGCACACACCAACATCCGGCACAAAAGACCGCCCACCTGCAGGAAGAATCAACCGCAGAACTCGAACTCACCACCCGCTACACCGACAACCCGAGGCCCGAGGGAGAAGAGAAGAACCGGCTACTCACCCACGCCACGACATCCATCAGGCCAGTCCACGCAACCAGGGACCAGCGACCACGAGGGAGGATCTGCTGCCGCCGCCGCCATTACCGCCGAGCCGCTGGGTGCAGGGAATCCCCAACCTACGACCTCCGCTGCTGCTGCGCCGCCGACCCGCGAAAGTCCTCGACTTGCGACCGCGTCGCCCCCTCACCTTCTGCCCTTCTTCGCCGGGGATCCGGCCATCCAGCAGTGGTGTCCACCTTCAGGAGGAATCTTCGGACCCACCGGGGGCGGGTCCAGCCTCCCACCGACAGGCCTAGGCCTAGGCCTGGGAGCTCCAGCAACAGGAACCTCACCCGATGGACTCCAACGCAGAATGAGCTTCGCGCATGCCCAGTACCTGCCTGTAACAAGAGAAGCAAGTTACATAGATCCAAGCAAGTACAGAATGGCCACAGACATCCCAAAGCCTTATTGTGAGTTTAATCACATTTTGGACCATGGACAGCTCCCCCCAGTAAGTAACCTTACTAATATTTCTGGGGCAAATTATACCAATTTGCCAAAATTGCAGTTAGATGGGGGTAATATTATAGAATGGAGCCAACAATTAAGAGTTGCTCTCATGAGAGAGAATGCACTGTTCCTAGCTAACAGACCTCCCCAAAGGCCCTGGTCACTGGAAATTGACTGCATTCATCACAGGGCATTTTGTATCATGTTAACCTCCATTCCATCTGCTATGTATCCATCTATTGAGGACAATCTAACTGTTTATGATATTATGCAAAAACTATGTAACCTGTTTTATAGCCAAAGCAGAACCACTACCACTAGACTATCTAGGGAGTTCCACTCCACCAAGCATAAGGCAGGGGTCCCCATGAGTGAGCACATCTTAAAAATGAATGCTGCAAGGGCAGAACTCATGCAGAGGGGGGGAAATCATCACTGAAGAGACCATGATAAGCATAATCATAAACTCTCTTGATAGCAGCTGGGACATCTTCATGACCCAACTAAATAGCCTCAACTTGCAATACCTCACACTAGGCGCACTGACCAGTCAGCTCGTTGCAGAGGACACTCTGAGGAGGGAACGCCAACTAGTCAAAGGGGACCCTAGACCCACAAAGAGGGTGGATTTCCAGGATAGGGCCAGGGATACCTCAGAATGTTATTCTTGTGGATCAAGGAACCACTTAAAGAAGGATTGCCCCAGGAACCATAGGGATAGGGGACAGCACGACAGTAGAGGGGGAAGGTCACCTGAACACAGGCACCCAAAGGAAAGAGGGCGAGGGTGGTCACCCAACCCCAGGAAACACCACGAGCGCAGAGACCACTCCAGAGACAGTAACTCTGGCTCCATGTATGGGATCAGGCACGATGACCCAAATGACAAACATAAGGCAGAGAGAAACACATGGCTCCTGGACTCAGGGGCCACAAGCCACACTACTTGTAACCCAGAGCTGCTAGACTCACTCACAGAAATAGACTCAGAAATAAAGGTGGCAAACCAAAGCAAGGTCAAAGTAGTGGGGAAAGGAAACGTACACATCACACAGGTAGGGGACTTAAAAGGAGTACTGTACGTACCAGAGATTCCCCACAACGTGCTAGCCATCACAAAGCTGACACGAGACACAAATATAGAAATAAAATTTAAAGATGGAAAAGCACACTTGATCAAGCAAGGGAAAGAGATAGGAAAGGTAACCATACACGAGGGGCTTCCCTACTTCACACCCAACGCAAGGGAGGAAGAAGGCATTGATGCCAGCACAAACCACAAGGTAGATAAGTATCCAGAAACAGAGGGGGTGCAGCAGGAGGCAGGATGTAGCCATGAGAAGACAAACAAGTCTGTATCTATCGGCAAGCCATTGCATGATAACTGCGCCCACCTCCTACACAGGAGACTGGGACACATAAGCTTCCCCATTGTAAAGAAAATGACGGAATGTACCGAAGGTCTCAAAGTAAAGAACTGCGAAAACTACTTAGAGTGTTCAGTTTGTAAGCGTTCTAAGATCAAGGTTAAGGCCATCCCCAGGGGATCCAAACGAACCACGGAATACCCCTTCCAATTGGTGCATATGGACTTGGTAGGGCCAATGAAACCCTCTGTAGGACATAGGAAGCGATTCTTCCTCACGATTGTGGATGACTACACCAGATACGGGTATGTCTACTCCCTCAGACACAAAAACGAAGTGTTCCAAAGGTTTAAGGAATTCCACAGAAGAGTAGATATGCAACATAACATGAGAATAAGGCAGATAATGACTGATAGGGGCTCAGAATTCATGGCCAAAGAATTCACAAGGTGGCTGAGGGAGCAGGGCATAGCGCATTACACCTCTTCACCTTTCTCCCCCTTTCAAAATGGAGTCTCAGAGAGAAAAAATGGAGTGTTGCAAACCATGATGAGATGCGCCCTGGAGGATGCTGGGATGGGGCAGCATTTCTGGTCAGAGGCATTACACTACGCTAATTACACCCTGAATAGACTGTGGTCAAGCTCTATCAATAAGACACCATACGAGATGCTATACAACAGAAAGCCCAACATTGCACACTTACACATATTCGGCGCCCCAGCTGATGTCCACATTCCCAGACAGCTAAGAAGAAAAGGGGAGAAATTATCAAAAAGGTTGAGGTTCGTGGGTTACGAACCGGGCACAAAGGGCTACAGATTTGTCGACAACAATAACTGTTTTGTGGTTTCCAGATCAGCCAGTTTCCACGAAAACGCAAACTGGTCGAGGGTACACTCCAATGACATCCCAGCCAATAGGGTCACGTTCGAGCATGGCCAAGGGGAAAGGGAGGTCAGAGAGGTCACAGGGCACAAAGCCAACCATCGCAAGGCAAGCGTCAAAGGTTGGAAAGAAGGGCACCCTTCACTGAAGATAGATGACCTGACGGACAAAGAGGCAGACAACATGCAGGAAACCGAGCCAACCCCCAGCAGGCCAATCAGAGAAACCAGAAACAAGCTACCAAAGAAGTTAGAGGACTACGTTATGACCATCCACAACACCCATTTCACGCCCAGCTCATATGAAGACATCCTCGGGCTCCCCCAGGAAGAGAAAGAAAAATGGATGCTTGCCATGGAGAAGGAGATGGAAAGCCTAAGGAACCTCCAGGTATACTCACCTGCCCAAGTTCCAGAGGACAAAAAACCAATAGGAACCAAATGGGTGTTCAGGGTTAAGACATTAGAGGACAACAAGGTCCTATACAAGGCAAGACTAGTCGCGCAGGGTTTCGCCCAAAGATACCCCGAAGACTATACAGACACCTACTCGCCAACCGTCAGGGCGGAGAGCGTCAAAAGCACCCTGGTGGTGGCCACCATCCTGGGCTTGGAGGTCTTCCAATTCGACGTACAAACAGCGTACTTGCACGCCGAGCTGGATAAAGAAATATACGTCAAAGCGCCGCCTGGGTACAACAAAGGCGAGAACCAAACCTGGCTGCTGAATAAAAGCCTGTACGGGCTCAAGCAGTCGGGCAAAAGGTGGTATGACTGCTTGGCCAAGGCCCTCAGATCCATGGGCTTCGAGGCCACCTCAGCCGACAAATGCTTTTTTACGAGGAGAGAAAACAACACATTCGAAGGTGTGCTCGTTTACGTGGACGACATCTTGTACATCAGCAAACACAAGAACAGGTGTGACAAGTTCGCCACTGACCTGGGTAGCCACTTCTCCTTAAAGTCACTTGGAAAGATTGACAGATACCTAGGGGTCCAAGTGATAAAAACCAACAAGGGCTTCCGCCTCTCCCAGAGAGAAAAGATCATCGAGCTGCTGTCCAAATGCAACATGTCCGAAGCAAAACCCAGCGAGACCCCCATGCAACCCGAGTTCCTGAAGACCATGTATGAGGAATCTGAACCTTTCACAGACAACAAATTGTATAGATCAACGATAGGGTCACTGCTGTACATATCCAACTGGACCAGGCCCGACATCGCCTTAGCCGTCAACCTGCTGTCCAGGCATGTAAGCAAGCCCACGGTAACACACTGGAACACCATCAAAAGACTACTTAGATACTTAAAATTCAGTGTGGATGCCCTACTCTGCCTAGAACCAGAAACATCCGAGGAACCAAAGCTAACCTGCTATGCTGACGCTGACTGGGCTGGGGACGTAGAGTGCAGAAAACGCACCTCAGGCTATGTGCTACTACTCAACAATTGCCCCATCCATTGGTACACTGGAAAGCAAAAACTGGTGGCCACATCAACTACGGAAGCAGAATTTGTTTGCCTATCAAAGGCCGCAAACAATTTAGTATGGTTCGATGACCTGCTCTGCGACATCTGGGCTGAACCCTCATATCCAATAGTTATCCACGAAGACAACAAGGCAGCGATAGAGATCTCTAGGGCCGATGCCATAGGTCAGCGTTCTAGGCACATTGACATTAAATACAAACACGTCAGGCAGTTTTCAGAGATAGATTTCATTAGGGCAGTACACTGTGACACAGAGGAGCAAACAGCAGATATTCTCACTAAACCCCTACCGCATAAACAACATGCTTACCTCATGTCAAAAATGTGTGTTTGCTTGTAATTCATGCCTGTACCTGTGTATTCTCTGTATGTATGCAAACACCGCCCCAGGTACCCAGTTAGGCATTTAGAGGGGGTTTTGTCATGATAAATGCCTAACTACTATATCTCCCTGATCACCCGGACCTTCAAGGGTTAACTAACCACATATCCCATAATCCTTATAACCACTCCTTACCTCTTAGCCCCTCCTCCTGGGTACAAAAGGTCCAACCACATGGTCCACAGATGATTCCAGATGTATACCTGAAAGAGAAAGGTACAAGGTCAGTGACCTCCAGTACCAACAGATCAATAATAAAGCTACAGAAAAGAATTGGAGTCTGTCTTTGAGTTATTGGGCTAGATCCAGCTTATAACAATGGCATGTTCTGGTCCTCTAGGCTCAGAGGCCTGAGCCTTCAGCTGTTGCTGCTCAATGTCAATTATAAAGCCCCCCCCCCTTTACAAACTTATTAGCCGGATAGCTGCAAATATTACCAAAATCTGACTGGACCTGGAAGGGGGGATTCCCCTCTCTGAAATTTGCCTGGTGAGATTTCAGACTACAGAGCTAGGGAGTTATCATTCAAGAGTTTCTGTTAACCTTCAGCAACATTGTTCTACAAGTTGCCCATTGTGAGACCCTGTTTCTGAAGATAGGTTTGCAGGATTAATTGCTACTGCATAACCTCCCTCCTGTATAGCAATCTCCCTTCCTGAGGTTCTGTGGCTAGTTATGGAGTTCCCCAGGTTTATGGTCTTGGGGGATTCAGTTTGATATCCCTGTGGCTCACCTCAGAAGCCTGGGGAGGCTTTAGCCTATTCTAGGTCATTCAACTCAAAACACTGGTCACACACCAGATATATTTATCTGGCCAGATCAATGACAGTATGATCTGAGGGGGGGGGAGCTTTCTCTGGCCTCTTTGTCATGGTCAGATCACCCTGATGACCTTGAGATTGTCTTATGCTATCCCTTTCCACAGGGAGAAAATACATGTTTAATTGATCTGCCCCAAGCAACTGGTAGATCCACTATGGTTTCAAAAGGACCTGGGGTTTTTACCTAGGGTACTATTGCATAATCCAGCTAAGATCTTGGCCACTGATTGGAATAGAGAGGTAGCAGAGGTGTTGGATAGGGTCGTGCCCTTGCAACTTCTCTTGGCCCATTGCTCTCAGAACTTCCTGTTGTTTAAGGAGGGCCTGAGGGAGCTGGAAGGGGTTAAGAGATGCATTGCTGGAGGAAGATGAGGGATGAATCAAATTGATAATGAGTTAGAGCCACTATTAAGCAATAGCTCATGGTGGTAAGAGCAGTGAACCGCCAATATTTCTCTGCTCTTATTGCATTTACAGAGTATTGCCCAGTGATCCAGTTTAGGGTTTCTCAATCCCTTCTGGATAAAGGGGACTCTGAGATTTACCTACAGAGCTGTGTTGAGAAACTTCCAGTGCACCTTAGAGATAAAATCACTCAGATCCATTCTTAGTTGGAGCAAGCATGGGGCAGGTCCTTTGGAGATCCCTGTGGAACAGACTTACACAGCTATCTGTGAACAGTTTGATCCTTTTGGCAAGTGGACAAGATCCTCCAAAATGTAAATGCAGCTATCTATGTCTAAGATCTGTACCTCTTCTGGTTGATCAAGGCCACTTGGGAGTTAACATGTGGCTGGAGCCTAGTGATGGTTAATTCATCTTTGAGAGATAGGGTGTTTCCAGTACCTTTTAAGGAGGTTCTGATGTACCCTCTCCTCAAGAAGTAGTCACTGCATTTTACTATTCTGGATTATTTTAATCTAGTCTCCCACCTCCCATTAAGGTGGTTGAAAAGGTGGTAACAGATCCAGAGGATCTTGGATGAGATGAATTATCTGGATGGATTTCCAGTCAAGTTTCAAACCTGGATATGTGATATGTGACAGAAAAAGCATTGGTTATGCTTTTTCTTTCCTCTGGGGGGGAGCTGAATGGGGTCATGCATCTTTTCTGCCTCCTCTTAACCTTTCAATGGATTTCAGTATTATCAACTATAGTATCCTTTTGGAACAGCTTTAAGAGCTAAGAGTGTGGTGGGGCACAGTTTTGTGTTGGTTCTCCTCCTTCTTCCAGGACTGGTCTCAATCACTTTTGCTGTTGAGTGAGAGCACCAGACTCCTGCTTTGTGGGACTGCATCAGGATTTCATGTTCTCTTTGTTTCTTTTTAACATCTATAGATGGTGGGAGTTATCCTAAAATACATATATTTTGTTTCTATTTTTTTTTTTTTTTTTTTAGAAAACATGCTTGACTGACCAGCAATATTAGATGCTTGGATAGTCAGCTCCATGAAATAATAATAGTTTTCAAATGTTAATCTAAATATTTTTAAATATAGCTTAGGAAGTAAGGAAACTACAATCTAGGAGTTTTATCATTTTTACTGTATTTATATATATATATCTCACCTTATTTTTTTTAAGTAACTCAAAGCAGCAAACATATCTAATACTCTTTCGTCCTCCTATTTTCCCCTCAACAATAACCCTGTGAGATAAACTAGGCTGAGAGAAAGCGGCTTGCTCAAAGTCACCCTGCCAGGTTTTATGCCTAAGGTAGAACTAGATACCCATTACAAACATTAATAAGCATTTTTGTAATCGTAGCTAGTTTGCTATTTTCAAATATATAAATGGGTACATAGAATGCAACAATCAGCAGAGAAGTGGCTAAATAAAGACTCAGAAGTTAGCTAAATATTAAATGAAACATTAAACCGTGTTAAATATATATTTTTATCTGCTGTGTTCCATATGTATTGGATTACAAATATTTTTGCAAATGGATGGATGGACAGATAGATATGTAATAATTCTGTGACCAATGTCCCTCAGGTTTTTAATGAAAGGTCAGTTTCAAATATGTTATATAACTTTGCAGACAACAAAGAAGCAAATATAAAATGGGAACTCTTTGGTTAACTTGAGAGCACTCATGTATACATCCGAGAGGCAGTGAAACAAATTTCAAAACAATGTAGCAACCAGCTTTGATGTCTCTGTTTGACCACTTTCTCCATTCTGGTTTCCTCTTAACCACAGGCTTCCCTCCTCCTTGCTTCACCCTGAGGCCTTTTCTGGGCCCATCTGTTTCCTTGGGCAGATGTTTCCTTCATCACCAAATCTTCCTTGGCTTCGTTGAGCCACATAGCTTCCACTTTTTTTCAGCTACTCATGTCACAGCTTCAGAACACCACGAGAAAATCTTTTTGAGGTACATGTCCATTGCCTGTCAGTGGTCAAAACATATGTTCACAAATTCTTCTGTTTGTGTGTGTGTCTCTGTGTGTGTGTGTGTGCATATGTTCCTTCCTCTGTGTTAATGATGTATTCCCATTCTGTACTTGTAAACACAGATCTACTCTTCAGATTCACTTACATTGTTATGAAGTTGCTTGCCGAATCAAAGTATAATTTAATCCACCATCCTGCCTGCAATGATCAACCTGATAATCGTTTGAAGCAAAAACATTCCATCTTAGAATTTCCTTCTGCAACTGGTATTCAGAAACCTACATTGTCTCTAGGCATGGTAGCTATATAAAGCAGGACTGTTTAATGACAGTCACCCTGCACAATAAAACTACCTAAGAGCCTACTGGTATAAAAGTTGTAGAATATCTATATGCTTGGACAAAAACACAATTCTAGCTAAAGCCAATGTACTTTTTGCTTTTGTTTGTGCCCATCCATACATCATTTCTATCTCATACATCCATCATGCTGCTCGCTTTTGGGGTGAGCAATGTTATCCAAAGGGCAGAAAATAAGTAAGGATTAGTAGGAAAATACAATTAAAGGCAAAAGGCAGAGAAACAAACGCTAACATAAATATTTTAAAATATAATTAAGCCAGTTTAATGTAGTAGTGAAAGTATCAAGAACTATGAGTTCTAGTCAGGGGTGAAATGCTCCCAGTTCGGACCGGATTGGGTGATCCGGTAGTGATTGTGGCAGGTGGTACGGAGAACCGGTAGCGATGGTGGCACGAGGCTCCGCCCACCCACCCAGGTGTCATTACTTCCTGGTTTTAACCAGGAAGTAATGTGTTTTTTACCCTCTGTGCATGAGCAGAGGGTCTGCGCACACATGTGACAAACTGGTAAGGAAGATAAGTAGATTTCACCCCTGGTTCTAGCACTTTAGGGCATAAAGCCAGTTAGACCAGCTCTCAAGCCTAGGAAAAAGACAATGACAAACCAAAAGAAAAACTGTAGGGATTTATCCAGACAATCTCTGAGAACTGCACACAATTGCATGGAATTTTAAACAAGCAAGTAAGATAACTGGGATATATTTGGATATCCTATATTTGGTCTACACCAACAGCATTTCCTATACATCTCTATTTTTTTCTAACCTTGCAAACTATGCAGTAATGGTGAATATCTGTAGCTTGAGTGTAGGATGAGAATGAAGGTTTGTTCTCTGAGCTTGTGAGTTAGTTTCTGAATGTTTTGTTATCAGACTAGCAATAGCATTTAGATTTATATACTTCACGGTGCTTTACAGCCCTCGCTAAGCTGTTTACAGAGTCAGCATATTGCCCCCAACAATCTGGGTCCTGATTTTACCAACCTCGGAAGGATGGAAGGCTGAGTCAACCTTGAACTGAATTCTTTTTTTTTTCTTTTTCTTTTTTTTTTTAATATAAACTTTATTGTTTAAAAGAAAGAACATTTAAAAAAAACACGTACAAGTTTCTCACAATTGAGAGACAAATTTACATATACAGTACATATACAGTGTCTTAAATATATGAATTGGGCCGTATTGTTTATCACTACTATAGCAACGTTTTATATACTGTCACCACACATAGTGTGTTTGAGAATAGTTGCCACTAACATTTTTCTTTCAGTGAAATTTGAAGTAAAGCTGGGTTCTCTCCTTTATAATGCCCTTCCCATTTCAGAGTTCCCATTTCAGAGTTAATCAACAGATATAGTAATGATGTCTACTGTATATATGTTTTGTAGTGATTTCCAGATTACCACAGGATGTCACCTAAAGCAAAGATTAAAGCAAATGGGGAAGTTTGGATTTGAATTAAAGCCATTTGAATTAAAGCCATTTGAAAAGTATAGAGCTGTGATGGCAAACCTATGCCACACATGCCACAGGTGGCATGCGGAGCCATATTAGTGGGCCCACCAGCTCAGCTCTGGGATGCATGCGCACGCCAGCCAGCTGATTTTTGGGCCTTCTGGGCCCACCAGAAGTAGGGAAACAGGCTGTTTCCTGCCTCTGGAGGGCCTGGGGTGGGGGAAGGCCCACTTTTCTTTCTTACCTGTCTCCAGATCCTCTCTATTTATCTGGGAAGGTCAAAAACAGCCTTTCCCACTCCCTTAGAGGCCCTACGGAGGCTGAAAGGGCCCATTTCCCGACTCCTGGTGGGACAGGAAGTGACATCTTTTTGCTGTTCCCCAGCCTCCAGAGACTCCTAGAGAGGCTCCTAGAGACTCCTAGAGAGGTTCTGGAGGCTGGTGACAGCAAAAAATGTTACTTCCTGTCCCACTGGGAGTCAGGAAATAGAGATAAATAGAGAGGATCTGGAACCAGGTAAGAAAGAAAAACGGGCCTACCAGGCGATCATGTGCCAGGAGCGGGGGGGGTTGTGCACGCATGCGCGTGGGCACGTACGCGCGCGAACCTCCCCTGCCCCCCCCTCTCCTGGCACGCGATGGCAAAAAAGGTTAACCATCACTGGTATAGAGTCTCCTGCTTGGACTAGAAGATATCTAAGGTCCTTTCCAACTTGGTCATTCTGTTATTGATGGAAACCTAAAATGAGAAACAATTCTGGGGTGGAGATAGGGAGATTGCTATTTTGAATTTTGAAAGAAGTTATTGGTCATATTTTCACCACAAATCTCTTCCACCATTTTTTTTCTGCATAGAAGTTGTCATTTGTCTTGTGATGGTCTCATTAGCACCACATCCAGAGATACTGGCAAATCATTTTCTCATAATTCATCAGCAGAGATCTGTGATACAACTGCTGTTGAATAGTAATGAAGGGGAAAGACCACTCATAAGACATGAGATAAGCTTTAATTCATACTGTTTGGGGCTGTTGAGATGATTGATAGATTGATACATCTGCATAGCCAAATTTATGGTAACAGAGTAGAAAGGTTCCCTAAGAAAATTATCCAGGAATGTTTCCTGTGCTAAAGATGTACAGATAGCTCTTCCCTTTAATCTCCCCCAATACACACAGAGACACTCACATATAGACCCAGTGTAATAAAAAGGAGTGGGTCAGCACGTTAATTACAGGCTGTTTGAGCCGCTCTAGAGAAGTAAAATGAAAACTTTTCCTACTCCAAAAACTGTTTCCCCCTTTTCAATCCAGTTTAAGATAAGGAACAATAAGAAGGGAGGGCAAGATGGGAATTGAAATTGCCACACAATACCAGGATTGTAGACGAAAAATATAGGTAGTTACTTCATCACAATCTTCCACATTAAGGTGAGATATATTCCTATTTTTATTCTTTATAGAAGAATAATCTAAATCTGAATTCATACACATCAGCTAACATATGTAAGATTCCTACAAATCTGTCTTCTTTTATCCTCTTTTTGGATAAAGCATAAACGGCCACCTTGCCGTCCCTGTGCCCATTGTCCAACTCTTCTCATTTTCTTAACAATCCCTGAAGATGTTGTGGTAGTAACGAAATATTCATTGTTTTGTGTCAAAGCAGCACCAGGAAAACAATGAATACACCTGCATGCTTGGCGATAATGATGCCTCTTCCTTTTCTTAAAGGTGCGCTACCATAATTAAATATAGATGAGCTGAAACTCTTGATTGACTTAGCATCTATAAAACTAGGGCTGGAAGTGCAACCCCCTGAGGGCCACACCCCCTGATAGGCCTAGGGCTATGTCTTTCAAGACAGGACAATTATAATTAATTGAGCAATATGACAGAAGATACAAGTCCAGGGATAGCAGCCACAAGTGACACATAGCACAATAAGAGCAAGAAGACCACTCAAAGGGTTAATCTGGATTGGCTGGAACAAGACAGACAATTGCATTCATACCAGTGCCATTTTATTATGCCAGAGAATACTAAGGAGCTTAGCTTTCCTAATCTTCTCTCTTCTTGCTACTTTATGAAAGGGTGGGGTAAAGATACATGCTATCTTTGGTCATTCATTTTTTGATGCACATTTTTTTTAATTAGTGATGGTTTTCCCAGAGAGAACAATAGATAGAGCTGTAGTATATCACTTTTATCAATGACACTATAAGTACCATTCACATGAGTACCACACTACTTTCACCGTGGTGATGTTTAGTCCTTAGTTCAGGACTAAGTTGTAGAATTTCAGCTGAACTGAATTTTCTGAGTAAAATAGGAGGCCAGGCATTCAGGTATAATCCCAGTAAATTTATAAAATGATTAAAAAATCCTTGATTAAAAAAAAAACATCATTCACATTGTTCTTAGTGCCCATTGCCTAGCACTATGCTGAATTTTAGTTGGGGGAAATGGGAAAGTGAGGAAAGGGGATGCAATAGTGTATACTTATTTTTATATTGAGTGGACTAAATGGATAGGGAAATCTTTTTATTAGAACCTAGAATCATTCAAAAAACCAAATGGAAATCCCGAGTACTATCATCAGTACAGGATTCTTTTTCTCATTACGACTTAAGAAAAGTTAAGGTGAAGTTTTTTTGGTGAAATTATTTATTTATTTATTTATTTATATTTCATATTCCTTAACCACCCATCTCGCTCAGAGAGGGGCTGTAGACAGTATACAATACCGTAATCAATAAAACTAAATATTAAAATGAGAATAGAATAGAATAGAATAGAATAGAATAGAATAGAATAGAATAGAATAGAATAATTTAAAATAAAAATTTTCAAATGATGTCATTAGAAAAGGCAAAACAGAAAACAGGAAATGTGTAATTCTATCATAAACCAAAGATTAGGCCAATCAAATCCTCAAAATGAAACATCAATAGAATGAAGGAAGCAAGATGAGAAATTATGATGGAAGAAAACTCTAATCCCCAGATTTCATAACATGAAAGCTGCAATCCTGTGCACATTTCTCTTTGAGAAAGGCCCATATTTTAGTGGGACTTACTTCTAAATGCATGGAGTTGGACTGCACATTTTAAGTCAGATTCAGAATTTGAAAGGGGGGGAGTTTTTATTCACTGAACCATAATTTTTAAATATGAATATAGGATGATCTGCCATCAGACATATCAGGAACAGCACATCTTAATCTGTTCTGTCAAACAAGGTAATCTAGTGGGATCCAAGCCATCTTTGTGACAGTGCCTGCCCTATGGAAAAGGCTTTTCCTTGAGACCTAGAGATCCCCAGCTCTATTGGCCTTCCAGACCTATAGGCCAGGGGTGTCAAACTCGATTTCATTGAAGGATGCATCAGGGTTGTGTTTGACCTCGGGGCGTGTGTGTGTGTGTGTGTGTGTGTGTGTGTGTGGCCACAGTGGGTGTGGCCAGCTCGATGTCACTCATGTGATCAAATGCCACTTTGCTAGTAGTTTGTTTTGCTAGCACTCTGCCCATGAAAACGGAGCTTGTGAGGCAGAGGTGGGTTTCAACAGGTTCTGACCAGTTCTGGAGAACCGGTAGCGGAAATTTTGAGTAATTCGGAGAACTGGTAGTAAAAATTCTGACTGGCCCCACCCCCATCTATTCTCTGCCCCCCAAGTCCTAGCTGATTGGGAGGAAATGGAGATTTTGCAGTAACCTTCCCCTGGAATAGGGTGGGAATGGAGATTTTACAGCATCCTTCCCATGCCACTCCCACCAAGCCACTCCCACCAAGCCATGCCATGCCCACCAATCCACACCCACAGAACCGGTAGTAAAAAAATTTTTTAAAAGTTTATTTATTATAACACAGTAAAACAATACAAGACATACAACACTTATATACAAGACTCTTTTTACAGCTTTTTCATAGTGATCCTTCCTTATTATTTACTATTTCCACAAATTTTACTTCATCTTATTCCATATTACTATCTGTCCCCATCATTTCATTCACAATATATTTCTCTTTTTCATTTCAATCACTAAATTGTATTTTACCAATTTTTCCCATTGTTTTTGACATTTCTTTAACTGCCCCTTATTTTTCTTCTTCATTTTTCCTTTCCTCCAACCACTCATACCATCTATACCAAATTTTATAGTATTCTGTATCCTCTTTTTCTTTGAGTTATTTTGTCAATTTATCCATCTCTGTGCATTCCAAAATTTTTTTTATCAACTCCTCCTCTGTTGGTGTATTTTCTTTTTTCCAATTTTGGGCATAAACTATGCGGGCAGCAGTTAATATATGTAATATTAAATATTTTATTTCCTTTGTATAATTTTCTGTAAAGATCCCTAGCAAAAAAGCCTCTGGTTCTCCCTTTATTGATTGTTGCATTATTTTCTCTAGCCATTTTTTGACTTTGGCCCAAAATTTCTTTGCCGTTGGACAAGTCCACCAGAGATGGTAATATGTTCCATAATTGTTTTTGCATTTCCAGCATACTGGGGATTTGCTCAAAATCATGTTGGCTATTCTGGCCGGTGGTAAATGCCATCTATGGAACATCTTCCACTGGTTTTCCTTCTATGCCGTAGATAATGTTAGTTTCATATTTATTCACCACATCTTTTCCTACTTCTCTAATTCTACTGTGTGATTGAAGTTCCTTGCCCACTTGATCATGGTTTCTTAATAGGATCAACTATTTCCTCTTCCATTTTATACCGTAATAAGAATTTGTATATTTTGCTAATTAATTTCTGGTCCGTCCCATGTATAATTTTATCCAATTCATTTTGCTCCAATTGTACCTCATTCGTCTTTGTATCTTCTTTATATTTTGACCAAATTTGTGAGTATGTCCACCATTCAATTTCCTTGTTCAAATCCTGTTCCAATTCTTGTTTTGCTTTTAGTTTTCCCAAATCATTTAGAATATCCCTATATCTGATTATCTTAGTCCAATATATTAAATTTGGATGTGTTAGTGTTTCAGTAGGAGAGATCCAGATCGGTATTTTTGTATAATGTTGGTTTTTTTTTTTATTTTAATCCAAATTGATAGCAGTGCATTCCTGAGAATGTGCCTTCTGAAGTATTCGTGTATTTTATATTTCTCATCCCACAGGAATGCCTGCCATCCTACTTGTAGATCATGCCCTTCAATTATTAATATTCTTTTACTTCTCAGCTCCATCCTTTCTTTCAACCATGTTAGGTATGCTGCTTGATAATATATCTCCCATTCCGGGAGTAAAAAATTTTTGAAATCCACCAGTGTTGTGAGGGCCGCGTGGGCAGAAGCACTGTGGGTTGGTCCTTCGCTGTTTCCAGGGTAGCCCCATGGGCCGAATCCAGCCCTTGGGCCTTGAATTTGATACCCCTGCTATAGGCTGTTCTCTCTAGTGTTAAGGCCAGGATACGTGTGTTTTGCAGTTCTGACGTGGCTCATGAAGTCCCTCAATTATTATACTAGGATTCTTTTAAATGTATTTTTAATCTTATTTTATATGTACTTTATAATGTAATTTATTATACATATTATTTATTACATTTATTGCTTCTTAACTGTCCATAGTTCTTTCTTTAAGATAGGTAGTGACCATATAAATTTTATTAATTAACCAATAAATAAAAATGAATGATTCCAGGAATAAAGTCATATAATAAAAATTATTCTGGAAAATTATTCTGCATCAAGGATGTTCATCTTATAATTTCAGCCAATGGAAACTATGGAATGCATCCCTACCCTACAACAGTCTTTAATCTCTGCTCTCTCTTCTTTTAGAAAAAGGAATTTCCTCTCTACCAAAATGAAGGAGGTATTTTAGGGTCTTGAGCTGTCATTGCTATTGTGCCATTTTCAGTTTAGTTTAATTTCTGTATGGGTGCACGCGGGGGTGGGCTTCGAAAATTTTAGCAAGGGGTTCTTTGCCCAGTTGCTGGGTGGCTGTGGCTATGGTGGCCATGGCCTAGTCAGCCTCCTGCACCATGGAGGGGGGCATTTCTCCCTCCCTGGGCTCCGGAGGCTTCCCTCGAGCCTCCAGGAGGGCAAAAATGGCCTCCCCAGGGTCTGGAGGCCGGAAACAGGCCTGTTTCCAGCCGTCCTGAACTTCTGGTAGGCCCATTTTCCCCCGAGCCTCTGCACATGCCCTGCATGTATCAAAAATAGGCCGCGTTGGGAGGGGTGGGGCAGGGTGTGCAGGGTCAACCAGGAGTGGGATTTGAACTGCACAGAATCTTAGCTAGAGGTTGTCCTGAACCCCTGCAAACCCTCTGCAAACCCCCAGCAGCCCACCCGGGGTGCACGTATGAGGTGCATAAGTCAAATAAATAAATGAAGTTACAGGAAATTTAATATTTGAAAATTCCCTTCTTTTGCATTCCCAAAAAGTGGCATAACTATGATCTTAAGTAATCAAGGCTCAAAGGATAGGTTGAACTGTGCCCTACTGAAATTATACCAGTTCTCAAGGAGACTTGAACTTCAGTTTTTGTAATTTAATTCTATATTACAATTACCTTAACTAATTCTGTTTTTCCCAATGCAATAAATGTGTCCAAGTCTCTTAAGTGAGTTGTTTGGTTGTAGAATTAGTTTATTTTATTGGCAGGGAAGAAATGAGAAAACCTTAGCAATAAATATGAGGAGTCAAATGTTCAATAACCAAAGAGACCAAGGACTTAGCATTTCCAGTTTATCTTAGTGACAGGGAAGCTTTTATTGCAGACTTACAAGTTCAGAAGGTGTAAGAATATTTCCCTCCCTCCCCCTTTTACAGATAACTTCATATACAGTAGTGCTTTACTTTCTTTCTTTTTTCTTCAGCTGATTCCAACATAACAGAAACAAAGTGAAAATGCTACAAAAAAACTCACAATGCTTCTCATATGGTGTTTTGATAATACAATATGATTCCCCTCCAAAGGTCCTAGAGCTTCATGGACTAGCTCATTTTGCTTACCCCTCCTCAAGTATAAATGGGAATAGCTGTGTGTACTATTATCTTCCCCAATTGGCAGGCAGTATGACTTTTATGGATGGGTTAGACTTCTGTAAAGGCTTGGAGTTTGATCTTCTGTCCCTGTCTGGTGAACAAGCATCCTGCTGGTTCGCTCCAGCTTCTAACCTCTGACATTAGAGCCCTGAGCTGGAGAAAATGCCTCCATCTAGACTCCAGTATGATTCCTTTTGACCCTGACCTAATTGTCAGAATTAGAGTGAATAAGTGATGCGGCTGCTTTTTGTACAAATCATAAATCCAGGAGGGAGACTGTCACATGTATAATTCAAGGAAGATATATACATGTTTTTGTGACACAAAAGGGACTTAAAATATCTACCTGTGATCAGATTCATGATCCAGAATAAACACTGAATTACAATATGTGGTAGAAAGAAAATATTTCTTTTCAGCAATGGAACTGAAAAGTACTATAAAATAAACTTTAGTGACTCTAGTCACATAGAACATGCATGAAATGTGAAGACATGGAGGTGAGATCCATCTCTTCTGTAAAGATTTGTAACGTGCATATATGCTGTTTGTATATTAACTCACTCTACAGGATCATTGTAGATTAATCTGGATAAATCACTAGAGGCTTCATCTAATAGTTTCATATTTAACCATCACCCTAATATTATATGGTGTGGCATGTCCTGATTTTGAAAGTCCTGTCTTCTCTTTTGAGCTAGCCTAGTCTGAAAATATGTCCAGTTACAGTTATAACAAATGAAGGCAATTGCCTTGAAGGTACCTATCAATTTACAGCATCTAGTTGGCAGACCAAAGAGGTACATAGATGACCTATCTGGATTTCCAGTAAGGGGAAATGGGCTGCATTACTATGTAAGCTAATCAATATGTACACCTAATGCTATTGAGCTGCAGATTTAAGTAGGTTAAATAGTGAGAGGCAGTTTTGGTAAATGATTAAACCTGACCGAATTGCTTTTGAAGTTAATATCCTTCCTTTAGAAATATTTTATCTACTCTGTTGAAAAATAAGAAATCATGGTGTATTCCTAGTACTGCCTGTGTTGATAATCTCCAACTGGATTGAATTTTGATTTCTATAACTCCTAGTGAGCACAGCCTTTATGAATTGAAGTCCAACATCTTTGGAGGTCACCATACTGGAAAAAATATGTCCACCTGTAGATCAACCCCTAAACCAGTGTTTCTCAACCTTGGAAGCTTGAAGATGGGTGGACTTCAACTCCCAGAATCCCCCAGCCAGCAGCGCTGGCTGGGGGATTCTGGGAGTTGAAGTCTACCCATCTTCAAGCTACCAAGGTTGAGAAACACTGCCCTAAACGGAAATAAATACATACACTCAGCATTATTATTGATTCTTTATAAGGCTAGCCTCAATTATTCACCCTTTTCTTTTAATTTTTCAA
The DNA here is from genome assembly GCF_059756535.1 of Pantherophis guttatus. Taxonomy (NCBI): domain Eukaryota; kingdom Metazoa; phylum Chordata; class Lepidosauria; order Squamata; family Colubridae; genus Pantherophis; species Pantherophis guttatus. Next base: position 315,557,698 of record NC_142063.1, read on the forward strand.
ATCTTCTGTTCAAAATTCCCCATCATGCATTAGGGGTGCTCTTTGCACAGCTGAAGAGCAGGACTTTGGAACTGCCTGAAACAGCACAACCCCCAATGGTGCGGAAGAAAGTGTAACGGGTTCATAATTGCAACCCTTTCATTACTGTCTTCTAGTTCTCAGCCCACTAATGTCAAGAGCATCGTCTTTGTAGCGTTATTGGCATTTTTCATCATATTCATGAAGTGCAGGTCAATTTTCTTCAAAAGGCTCCCTTCACCAAGTTGCCACAAAGACAGACAGTAATAAATTCTACTTGTGCACTTGTGAAGGCTTCGTAGCTGCAAGCGACAATAAAAAGCAATGAGCTGGGTGTCACTAAGTAACTCCAGTTTACACTGCATTTTCTCTCTTTTATTGAAAACTAGAATATGAATTTATTAATGAATACACAGGCACACTTTGAAAGCTGGGGAGAGTAAAAGGGAGGTGGTGGGGAGAGTAGGAGAGAGAGACCAAGTCAATTTATTTGATATTCACACAGTGAGTGCCTACATTGTATTGTTTCATCATTTATGGCCCAGATTTGCTTGTTAGGCTGTGGCCCTCCAAGAGGGTGGGGGGAGCACAAGGCTTATATAGCAACACCTTGACGTAGATGTACAGCTGCTCTCCCTGCGCTTGTCTCACCTTTAGCCCTGTCTGTCTACTGCAGGCTTTCATTTTCCGCATTCATACATCAATAAGCTTTGCATGCTGACACCTAATTTTGCAGGCTACTTTGGTTATGGAGGCTGCTTTTTGCATATTGCTACCCACCCCCTTCTGACATCTCCGGGCTTTAAAGCAGAGGAGAAGAGAGCACACATAGGGAAGGGGGGAGAGAGGGGGAGAAGAAGAAGAAAGGAAAAGAAGAGGTTTTCTTTTCTTTTCAGGCCTAATCAGAAATTTTTTCCAATTTGTCAAAAGCCGATCTGCCAAATCAAGTGTAATTGATTCAGCTGTCCACCGCCACCCCCACCTCCCAAGCACAGCCTTTTCTTACTATTAGTTTTAAGGATTCGGCCAGTGTATTTGGCTTCAAACAAATATGAAACCGGTCCTAAGAGATACATGTGAGTGTGAATTAGTTACCATTTCCATTCCAGTTAAACCTTTCCGTTTTGAAATAATTTGTCAGCCGCTTTCTCAAATAGATGAAGCGATAGATGCAAAAATGTAGATTTCAGTTCCCACTGGCATCTAAAAACATGGTCTGATGGCTGCTAGGAGGCTGGGAAACCTTTCTCCTACGTGACTCCTAAAAAAAACCAAACTCATTTGCCCCCCAAATTTGCAAACAATATCATAGCAATGCATATATGTAGACATACATATCTCCATATGAATACACCCAGTGGTGAGATTCTGGGGGTTCTAGGGGGTTCGGCCGAACCCTTTGTTAAATTGCTGGCTCGCCCCGCCCCTTGCCCTGCCCCTCCGCACTACTATTTATTGCCAATAAATGGGGCGAGCGAGCCAGCAATTTAACAAATGGTTCGGTGGTTTTTTGTAATTTATTGGCCCCGCAGCACACTGAACCATTTGTTAAATTGCTGGCTCGCCTGCCCCTTGCCTCCCACCCGCGCGGCACCAGCCTACCGTAGCCAGGGGTAGGCAATTGTGGCTCTTTTACAACCTGTGGACTTCAACTTCCAGAATTCCTGAGACAGCTTGGCTGACTCAGGAATTCTGGGAGTTGAAGGCCACAGGTTGTAAAAGAGCCACAATTGCCCACCCCTTCCCTAGCCTGAGTTCCGCTGCCTGGGATCCACGTGGGCTGCCACGTGGTTCCCCACCGGCTCCGGATGCAAGAGAGCAGGATGGAGAAAGCAGCTTCCACGCCTTCACTCACCCTCATTCTCTGCTCTGTTGGATCGCCGGCCATTCGCTTACCCCGCCCACCCCCAATCTATTGCTGCCTCTGGAGTCCCAGCTGATGGCTAGAGGAAAAAAAAACTGTTCAAATTCTTGCCGCGGGGCTTCAAAGGGCCGCCCTATAGCCAGTGGTGCAACCGAACCGTTTGTTAAATTGCTGGCTTGCCCCACCCCTCCGCACCACTATTTATTGCCAATAAATAGTGGTGGGCGAGGGGCGGGCGAGCCAGCAATTTAACAAACGGTTCGGTGTTTTTTTGTAATTTTATTGGCCCGCGGAGCTTCAGCATAGGCTAATTAGCCCTTGATTAGATCGGCTCCCGAGTCTCAGCTGATTTGTCTCAGCTGTTTTGCTCAGGGCTCTGCTGCTTGCTGGAACAATTTTTTTTCCCCTAGCTATCCTGAAAAATGAAACTGAAACTGCTTTGCTGTTGCTGCAAGGTTGGAAAATTAGGCAGGCAGAATTCTTTTCTTTTTCCTCACCAAAAAAGGTAGGTACAAACAATGGGAAATTTAGGGAAAGATTTTAAAACACAAAAGAAAAAAAGCTAACTAGGGAATTGTAATAATTGAGATACTATTAATTGTATATTTCTGAAAGCAGAAATGGTTAAGTTGTGGTTTGGAGGAATATATGGGGGAAATTATTTGGTTTATTATTATTGGTAAATATAATTAATTGATTTGTAAGAAATTGGATTGCATGGAAATAATTGGAATATTCATGTTCATATTGATTAATATACAAAAAAGGTAGTTATATAACTAATTGATTTATATTAAAATGTTGAATTTATATTAAACAACTGTAATATTACATAATTAACCAATGTGAGGATGGATATAAAAATAGATGACAATGGGAAGGGGTATAATATAGAATAGAAGGGAAAAATTGAATTTGATTAAGATTAGAGATGAGGATGAAGGGTAATATTGGTTTTTTACAAAAATAGATGAGGAATAAATATGGCAAAAAGGAAATATAGAAATTGTAAATTTAATTGAAATGACTAAACACTGTTTAAATTGGTGAACCGACCAAATACTCTGTTCAAAGAAAATACATTGTATGTTTGTATGTGTGTTTCTAATTATTGTTATTTATTCATATTTGTTCTCTTTTATTCTTTAAAGTTTAACAATTCATTCTTTATCTTAATATCTTTATATTTGTTTGGGGTTGGCTTTCTTCCCTTTCATCTTTTTTATTGTACAGCAATCTTTCTCCTCAAACCTACCACCTCTCTCTTTCCTTTCCTTCTTACTTTCTCTTCCTCCCCCTCTTCTTCTCCTCCCTACTTCCTCTTCCTTTCTCCTTCTCGTCCTCTCTTCCTCCCTCTCTTACCCTCCCTCCTACTCTAATTTCCCTTCCCTTCCTTCATCCCTCTCTATTGCTGTATCCTTTTGTGCATATGGACTACTCAGAGGTCTGAAAAAGTTATTTTTGACTGGTCCTCGCACTTTTGACCAGTCCTCGAACTTACGACTGTCCTCACATTTTACGTTTTTGCTCTATCTTGTCACCATGGTGAAGAGAAGCAGTTGTGAAATGAATGACATGGTTGTTAAGAAAGCTGCACGGGCATAAATGTGAGGATGGTCATAAGTGTGAGGACCGGTCAAAAGTGTGAGGCCCAATCAGAAATGACTTTTTTTCAGCCCTCTGAGTAGTCCCTATGCACATACCCACGCCCACCCAGTCACATGACCAGCTAGTCACGCCTACACAGTCACATGACCAGCTAGCCACGCCCACCCAGTCACATGATTGCCAGGCCACACACCCCAACTAAGCCACGCCCACAGAACCTGTTGTTAAAAAAATTGAATCCCACCACTGAATACACCCACATACAGACACTTGGCTGGTTCATCATAAAAGTTCTCACAACTTTCTAATTATGCCTGCATAAATTTCAGTGTAAAAATAGCCACGCTCGAAGCCGTGATGATATCACACGTGTCATGACATCTATCAAATGACGTTGATTATGTAATTTACATCATTTGTGTCATGATACAAATGATGTACAGTATATAATTTGCATCGTTTCCATGATAATATCATGATAGGTTTGACATTACCTCCCACTTCCCATCTTGGTCTCCAACTCTCTCTCTTTGTGTGTGTGCGTGTGTGTAAGAATGAATGACTATTGTGCTAGGATCAGAACTGCAGACTTAAATTGCCAGAGAGCTGGAGGGTGGGGCTGGGAAGTGGGTGATGGAACTGAGGGCAAAATAGAATCAAGGCAGGGGTGAAATGCTCCTGGTTTGGACCGGATCGCCCGATCAGGTAGTGATGGAGGCGGGTGGTTCGGAGAACCGGTAGCAAAAATCCCTGCCCCCCGCCCCATGCCCAGCTGAGCTGCACAATCATCAGAGGCTTTTTTAAAATTATTTTTAAAAACATTTTTTCTACAACCTCTTCGGGTGAAAAAAATGCTTTTAAAAGTTAAAAAAAAGCCTTTGATGATCGCGCGGCTCAGCTGGGATTGTCAAAGGCTTTTAAAATAACCTTCAGAGGTTGTAGAAAAAATGCTTTTAAAAGCCTCTGATGATCCAAGCTGAGTTGCCTAATCGGCAGAGGCTTTTTTTTCTTTTAAATGCCTCTGACGATCCAAGCTAAGTTGCCTGATCGGCAACTCAACTGGGATCATCAGAGGCATTTAAAAGCATTTTTTTTACAACGTCTTCGCCGAAGAGGTTGTAGAAAAAATGGTTTTAAAAGTTTTTTAAAAATTGGCCATGCCCACCCAGTCACATTACCACCACCACCACCAAGCTATGCCCACAGAACTGGTAGTAACAAATTTTAGATTTCACCACTGAATCAAGGTGTAATGGTTGACACCTAGGCTGGATCTAGAGTACTTTGGTTGTTGAAGATATATTTTTTCTTTTTATTTAATCAATTTGTCTTCCCACCCACTGAAATTCTTAGTGAAACACAATATTAGTTGGTTAATTTGAATTAGATTGGGCAGTGTTTACACTGCTGAAAATTTGTTAATTCAAAATCATATCAAGAGAAATTTGCTAAAGGGAGGTGTGATTTGAAGAAAAGGGCCGAAGATACAAAGAGGATGACTTGGTCTATTCTTGCCATCCGTATAAATAAATTAGGGCGTAGAAATACAGCAGTGCACGTACAGTATAGAGAGCATATACAGAACAATTTTACACAGTGTAAATTTTACACATATTTAGATAGAAAACAATTATGCCACCTAACATTAAGTAAAGAGGAAAAAATAGTTTAGGTATTAGAAGCTGAAGTGATTGTTGTCATTCAAGAAAAAGGAGGTTGCAGGATTTTGTTGTGACTCCGACCCCCGAGCCCGTCTTATCGGAGGGAGAAGGCTCCAAAAGTGAAGGAGAGGAGTTGGCCAGGCCTCCCTCTCCAGGACCCTCCTCTCTGGCAATGCCTCAGGTGTCTCCCAAAGGAGAAGAGATTGGCCAGGAGCCAGGTATCGCCGAGCAATCGCAGTCGGACAGTGACGGAGATAAGTCTTGGCTGGATCCACGCCAGCGTCGGAGAGACAAGCTCACGCAGCAGAAAAGGAGGCGTGCCAGAGATTAAGCTGAGTCACTGGACCATACCCCACAGGGGATAAAATGGGGTATAGTGGCCATTCAGGCTCTGTGACGGACAAAACTAAACAACTAGTGAGTCACATTGTATCTCTGAAACTACGTTATCTGCCTGCCTTGGATTTAATACGGACTGGACTTGACAATTCTGTGGCTTTATGTATTTGTTTTGGTTCTCTGTGAGTAAAGTTCTTGGCAAGCAGCTACTGGGTTGCTGCCAATCCTGTTTTTGAAGGAATTTATTGTCTGCAAGTTTTATTTAACTCCTGGCTGACTGTTTGTGTGCGTGTGTGAGACCGGGACAGAACAGATTTGGGTTTGGCTAGTCTAGAGAAAAGAAGGACTAGGGGGACATTATGGCAGTATTCCAGTATTTGAGAGGCTGCCACAAAGAGGAGGGGATCAACTTATTTTCCAAAGCACCAGGATAAGAAACAATGGGTGGAAATTAATCAAGGAGAGAAGCAACCTGGAATTAAGAAGAAACTTCCTAATAGCGAGGACAATTAATTAGTGGAACAGCTTGCCTTCAGAAATTGTAGGTGCTTCATCACTGGAGGTTTTTAAGAAGAGACTGGACAGCCACTTATCTGAAATGTTATAGGACCGTGATGGCGTGCGTAGCCATATCAGTGGGCACACCAACTCCTAGAGAGGTTCTGGAGGCTGGGGACAGCAAAAGTTGGGAAATGGGCCTTTTCAGGTCTCCGGAGGGCCTCCGAGGGAGTGGGAAAGGCTGTTTTCACCCTTCTCAGATGCATAAAGAGGATCTGGAGTCATGGAAGAAAGAAAAATGGGCCTACCAGGCCATCGCGTGCCAGGAGAGGGGGGGAGGGGGTTGCATGAGTATGCGCAGGGGGGTGCATAGAATTATGGGTGTGGGTACCCACACCCTGATTCTCATTCTGATACACCTAACTGCAAATAAAATTAGTTAAATCTTTCTAAAGAATGTAACCAGCCAATTGAAACTACGTATAATATTTTATTATTTGAATATAAAAAAATCTGAGAATCCAGAAAGCTCTCTAGTCACATGCATGCATATCAATTTATTCTTTAAAAAATCATTTTGCCTGATTTATCAGAAGGCATTTTTTTAGTTGACTAGATGGTTTAATGGATAAATCTACACATATGCATATATGGATGCTAAAGTTATTAGCATCCATTATTGCTACAAAATAAGAAAAATTGCTGAGCAGAACTGATCAGAATGATACTATCTATAGTAGAATAACTTGATTTTTTTTTGTTAAATGTCCCATCAGAATCCAATAAGCATGGCTGCTTATTTGCTGAAAGACACTGTGTGAGGTAGCTGTTCTAACAAGCGGCATCTCTCTTAAACTAGGCAAATGTATCTCACCCTCAACAACTTAAAATGTGTGGATTTCAACCACCACTAAGGAATTCTGGGAGCTTTAGTCCACACTTAAAGTTGCTGAGGTTGAGAAACATGAGCTAGACATCTCTTTGGATATATACCTCCTCCTCTGCCCCCAAAACACATGTGATGTAAAATATCCTTATTGAATAACACTGAAAAACTGTAGTAGGGTCATAGAGTAACAGAGTTGAAAGAGATCTTGGAGGTCTTCTAGTCCAATCCCCTACTCAAGCAGGAGACTATACCAAGGGTGTCAAACTTGCGGCCCACAGGCCAAATGCATCACGCACTGGCCACGCCCACCCCTGGTTTAACAAAGGGGGGGAAGTCGTGATATATCACGTGATGACAACATGACACCATGAGTTTGACACCGCTGCTCTATACTATTCGAGACAAATGGTTGTTCAATCTCTTCATGAAAGCCTCCAGTGATGAAGATCCGATAACTTCTGGAGACAACTTATTCCACTGATTCATTGTTCTGGAACTGTCAGGAAATTTCTCCTTAATTCTAGGTTGGATCTCTCTTTAATAATCTTCCATCTGTTACTTCTGTAATGAGAGTCTGAGCCTAGCATTGATGACTAGAATTTTTTAAAACACAAACTATGTTATTGTAGTGTTCATTGGAAGAGAACAAGGGAGGAAATGAGGTTTCATACTCTTTTAATGAGGGACAGGGTTTTCTTAAGAATCAGCCAACAGTCGTGGAAGATCACAGGACCTGAGTAGTGTCCATCTTCAAAACAACTGATTGCTTCAGAGCAGCTTGCATATTACTTCCCCACTTTTAACACCTGGAGTGACAGAATAGTGCTAATTTCATTTGAGGGAAGGAAGTGGGGGGAGGCCCACAAAAAAAGGAAGAGAGACATAAAAAGATTTGCATACAGTATATTCTCAATATGTGAAATCTTCGGTATAAAGCTAACCAAACCATTGACCACTGTGATATGAAAAGGAAAATGTTTTATCAAACTAAATCGTTTTTACAAGTTAGCCTTTCTTTCCTTCTCTAGCCTTTATCACAGTAACTTTTATCATTAACAATTGCCAATGGTCATTTCTATTTAATCTTTCAAGTTTACAACTGCATGATGATAGAGAAGGAGAAAAAAAGTTTGCATATAAGAAACCCAGAAGGGAATGAGAAAAGATGAATCTATGAATGCATTTAAATGAGTCCTGAATGGCTTTTCTTTTGCTCTCTCGTGTTCCCATCTCCCAATAGCTCTTCCGTGAAATATAACAGGAAACTTCAAATGTATTTAATTTATTTATCAAATTTATATAGCAGCCTATCTCATGGCAAATGACCCTGGGTGGCATAAAAACATTGCTACATCAATCCTTTATTGTGGTCAATGACCAGAATTCTTTACATTAACCATTCTGATTTGAGTTTCTGGGCATTATAGTTCTGGCAATTATAGCTGAAAGGCTATAATTCCCCTACCCCTGCTAAAATCATCTGATAACAACAAGACAGGAGCTGATGAGCTGACTGCCTTTTGCTTCTATAATATCCCCAAACATCAGTACTAATATTTCTCCCTTTCTTCAACAGTTGTTAGAATAAATATCCTTCTGGGTTCAGTTCCAAGTGGGGGAAAAGACGTTGGATTCATGGAAGTTGCTTGGAAAGAAGGTTTATTGATGAACAGGATCACATGGCTTGTGTTCCTGAACAGGATCACATGGCTTGAGTTCCTGAACAGGATCACATGGCTTCCTGAGCTCCTGAGCAGAAAAGGGAAGAGATGCTGGGAGTGCCTTGGTTTAATTTATGCCCTCTGTTGGGCCCCATCTTAGAATTTCCTGTTCCTGTACAAGAAATGTATCCCATTGGCTGTCAGACTCCAAGGGGGGTGGGGATCTTAGCTAACTTTGTAGGTTTGCTGGGTAATGTAATCTTCCCAGGTGCCATGTGGTGAGTTTCTGTTGCTAGATGGGTCTTATTATGTCCTGGAGGCCATGTCTTTTGTGTTGCAGATGAGCTGGCTTAGGCCTTGATAACCCATTGACAAGGTGGGGGGGCAGTTTCTGCCTCCCTTTTAGGGGAACTATTCTGCCCTTTTAATATTTCCTAAAATATTTCATCTTTCCAGGAGAGAGGTGGGTGCTAATTTCCTACACAGTGATTGTACAAAATATGCCTATAGACCTGGCTTCAAAAATCAACATGTATTATTATTTGATAAGGCTACCACATTGGTGCTGTAAAAATCCAGATGACCACAATATGGCAGTAACAGATTAGGGTTTTATATATCATTTTGCTGCCATCCTATGGCAGTGCAGATTTTTTGCAGCCCAGATATGTTAGTTCGGTTTAATACATAGCATTGCGGGATACCTGCCTCCTGACAACACTGGAAGATATATCAGTGTTGGAGTGCTAACAATAACAAGTATAAAAATGTAAACAAAACAAAAAGGATACTTTTTCTGAAGAGTTCACCCTGAAGGATGTCATTGGGTGATCACAGAGCCACATCAAATTCCTATACAGCTAGTTAGAAATGGAAAAAATTGGCAACAGGAAACCTTTCTTTCATTTATGGAGTAGCATTCTCTGATTTAATTGAAGCTTCTAGTCTCCGAGAACCAGTGACAGCCTTCATTCTAGGCCATGTTTAGCATTTTATTACTTAGTAATCTGAGCGGGGAGTCATGCTATTATTGACTTTCAGGCAATCTTCTTTGCTTCTTTCAACAAAAAAAGGATGCCCATAGAAATAATTGATACCATATTCAGCTTCTGAGCAAGTGTTCCCTTGGTGGATTGTGCACGAAAGCTTTTTGATTTAGACTTAAGAATAACAAAAGTTGGGGATATTTTTCACTGACGACCCCCATATGACATGTCCGTAACCCCTTTCACAGCAGGAATGTTGGCCTCAAGGCATCTCTTAGCAGCTCAAATGAGTGACTAGAGGCTTTCCTTCTTTTATTATAGATCTGCTGGTTAAAAGTGGAAGCTCTTAAAGAAAAGTCTTTTTTTTTTCATTCCACCATAAAGAAATGAATGAGCACACACATTTTTTTTTCCTTGGACATGATCCAACGAGGGGTCAAGTATAGTCTTATGACTTAAGTTTTACATGGATTGTAAATAACCAAACCTTGATGTGATCATTAGTACTGTCTCCATGGTAACCAGAATCTATGGTCTTTAATTTTTAAGTTTGCATTCAAATTTTCTCCTAAAGTGAAGTTTTAGGAAGAATTTTAAAGTTCTGGCAAGAGCAAAATATCTAATAACTGTGGAAAAAATAAAGAATGACAAAATTGCTGAACAAGTAGTCCCAGAATTGCTATGATCAATACCAGTTTTCCATCATGTGGAGGTAGAAACTATACATGTACTATAATGTGAATCAGCGGTGAAATCCTCTGAAGTCTGCTACCGGTTCTGTGAGTCTGCTATTGAGTCCATGCCTGTGCAGCGTTAAAAAAGGAACATTTTGAAGCTTTCCGAGTCTGCAAAGGTAAGTAGAACAGCGAGGGGGGGAATCTGCTGTGCCATGCAATTTAGATTAGCTAGAAAGCAGGAAATCCAACAATTCTAGCTTATATAAATAGTGCATCACAGCTGATCATCGCCCAGCTGATCGTCGGAAATACCGGTTTGCTCAAACCGATAGCATTTTTTACTACCAGTTCTCCCGAACCAGTCCAAACTGGTAGCAGTTCACCCGATGTGAATCCTAAAATAATCCATGAACAGTTCAATGGACACCAACTAGCAGTCAGAAGACATATGAAAGTTTGGCATTTAAACAAATCACCCATCCCAGGCACATAGAGATAAATCACATTTATGCACCATTCAAAAAAGACAATAAAAAAGCTAAGAAAGGAACCAACACATCCAGCAGCCAATAACCATACAAAGCAAACAATCAAGCAAAAAACAATATCCTAATTAAGGAACAACCTAGGAGAAAACCCCACCCCACCAACACTACAAGGGCAAACTATTATACATAAACAGGAAAAAAAACTCCATAGTCACTAGCACTGATGCTGTTACCTAGTTGGGTAATGAAATGCCTGTAAGCAAACAACCAAGGTCAGAGAGCATCAAGGACTCCACAATCTAACAATAAGCCTAAAACCATTAGATATTACTCTCCTTGTATCATTTTCCATTGACTGCAACCTGCAACAGTAGACCATAATAGCACAACTACAGTTAAAGTCATCAATCTCTTTTTCCTACTCAGAAATACCACATTCCTCTGCTGCCTCTGCCAAATATGACAGCCATGAAATTTTAAAAATCAGTATACACTTCTAATATGATTAGAAATAAAGGAATGGACAAGGTATCTGTCTGAGTCTGAATCTGAATCACTGTGATGACAGGCTCCAAGGTAGTTATAGGTTCTACCCTCGAATCTCGAAATGCAATATTTTTCTTCTGTCATGATACTGCCTGCAGTAGGTCTAAATTTCTACTAAGGTGCTTCAATCCTAGAAATTCTAATTCTGAGCAATGGTGGGAGAGAGAGAAAAGCCCATTTCCTTCAATTACAATTTTCCCCTAAGACCAGTGGTGGGATTCAATTTTTTTAACAACCGGTTCTGTGGGTGTGGCTTAGTTAGGGGTGTGGCTTGGTGGTCCTGTGACTGGATGGGCGTGGCTAGCTGGTCATGTGACCGGTGGGCATGGCTATCTGCATAGGGACTACAGAGGGCTGAAAAAAGTTATTTCTGACTGGTCCTGGCACTTATGACCATCCTCACATTTATGCCCGTTGCGGCATTCTTAACAACCGTGTCACTCATTTCACAACTGCTTCTCTTCATCATGGTGACAAGATAGGGCAAAAACGTAAAATGTGAGGACAGTCGTAAGTTCGAGGACTGGTTAAAAGTGCGAAGACCAGTCAGAAATAACTTTTTCAGCCCTCTGAGTAGTCCATATGCATAAAAGGATACAGCAATAGAGAAGGATGAAGGAAGGGAAGGGAAATTAGAGTAGGAGTGAGGGTAAGAGAGGGAGGAAAAGAGGAGGAGAAGGAGAAAGGAAGAGGAAGTAGGGAGGAGAAGAAGAGGGGGAGGAAGAGAAAGTAAGAAGGAAAGAAAAGAGAGAGGTGGTAGGTTTGAGGAGAAAGATTGCTGTACAATAAAAAAGATGAAAGGGAAGAAAGCCAACCCCAAACAAATATAAAGATATTAAGATAAAGAATGAATTGTTAAACTTTAAAGAATAAAAGAGAACAAATATGAATAAATAACAATAATTAGAAACACACATACAAACATATAATGTATTTTCTTTGAACAGAGTATTTGGCCGGTTCACCAATTTAAACAGTGTTTAGTCATTTCAATTAAATTTACAATTTCTATATTTCCTTTTTGCCATATTTATTCCTCATCTATTTTTGTAAAAAACCAATATTACCCTTCATCCTCATCTCTAATCTTAATCAAATTCAATTTTTCCCTTCTATTCTATATTATACCCCTTCCCATTGTCATCTATTTTTATATCCATCCTCACATTGGTTAATTATGTAATATTACAGTTGTTTAATATAAATTCAACATTTTAATATAAATCAATTAGTTATATAACTACCTTTTTTGTATATTAATCAATATGAACATGAATATTCCAATTATTTCCATGCAATCCAATTTCTTACAAATCAATTAATTATATTTACCAATAATAATAAACCAAATAATTTCCCCCATATATTCCTCCAAACCACAACTTAACCATTTCTGCTTTCAACACAATATACAATTAATAGTATCTCAATTATTACAATTCCCTAGTTAAATAGAGCTTTTTTTCTTTTGTGTTTTAAAATCTTGAACTCTCCTCTTTTGCCCTAAATTTCCCATTGTTTGCACCTACCTTTTTTGGTGAGGAAAGAGAAAAGAAATCTGCCTGCCTAATTTTCCAACGTTGCAGCAACAGCAAAGCCAACAGCCTGCTTTACTTTCAGTTTCGTTTTTCAGCATAGCTAGGGGAAAAAAAATCTGCTCCAGCAAGCAGCAGAGCCCTGAGCAAAACAGCTGAGAGCAAATCAGCTGAGAGTCAGGAGCCGATCTAATCAAGGGCTAATTAGCCTATGCTGAAGCTCCGCGGGCCAATAAAATTAGAAAAAAACACCGAACCGTTTGTTAAATTGCTGGCTCGCCCGTCCCTCGCCCACCACTATTTATTGGCAATAAATAGTGGTGCAGAGGGGCGGGGCAAGGGGCAGGACGAGCCAGCAATTTAACAAACGGTTCGGCCGAACCCCCTAGAACCGGCAGAATCCCACCATTGCCTAAGACATGCAATAATGGTCCATTCTCTTCCCATCTGCTATTCTTTTTTTTCTCATTTTTCCAATTTACATAACAATAAGCATTTTTTAACAGTACTGTGTCATGTGTCTCTTACAGTTATCTACATTTATTTCTATATATTTTTGTTTCTCTGTTCTAACCACTTATACCACTTATTCCAAACCTCATAAAATTCTGTTTCTTCCTTGCCTTTTATTTCTAATGTGAGCTTATACATCTCGGCACATTCTAATATCTTATGAATAATCTTCTCATTGGCTGGTATATTTTCAAGTTTCCAACATTGGGCATAAACAATTCATGCTGCTGTTACTATATGTAAAATGATATGTTGGAGTTGCTTTTTTATCTTTTGATTAATTATTCCTAATAAAAATAATTCAGGTTTTAATTCAATTTGTTCTCCTGTTATCTCCTGTAACCATCTCCTTATCTGTTCCCAATATTTCTTTGGTTTGGGGCATTGCCACCACATATGATAAAATGTTCTGTCCTTATATTTACACTTCCAGCAGTCCGGTTTCCTATTTGCGGACATTTTAGCCAATCTCGCTGGTGTTAAATGCCACCTATAAAACATTTTGTACTGATTTTCTTTATATGTGATTGACAATGTTAATTTACAGTTTTTGTTCCATAATTCCCACCTGCTATTCTTTCTGGAGCACTGTGAAGAATCATGAAAGCACCACACCTGAAAAGGCTGAGTCCAGGTTTGAAGGAGTTGTTAATTAAGTGCCCTTTTTCAGCCCCTTTACTTGGGATCTCATAACTTTTTGTATAGGTAGGATTTTTATGTAGGATTTTTATGGATGGCCACAAAACATGGGACAGGAGGCACAGCAGCCTAGCAGTTAAGACAGTGCTAGGGCTTGTCGACCAGATGGTCGGCTGTTACAGACCCAAGCACCATGTGACAGAGTGAGCTCCTGTCCTTGCCCCAGCTCCTGCCAACCTAGCAGTTTGAAAGCATGTGAATGCAACTAGATAAATAGGTAGCACTTCAGTGAGAAGGTAACAGTCATGCTGACCACATGACCTTGGAAGTGTCTTTGGGCAATGCTGGTTCCCTTGACTAGGAAATGGAGATGAGTATCACCCCCTAGAGTCAGGTATGACTCTGGAAATATTTATTTATTACTTACTTACTTACTTACTTACTTACTTACTTACTTACTTACTTACTTGGAGAATATGGGAAGTGCAGGGCAGTGATATACAACTGTGTCTCTTCCTTGAATTTTAAATCCATAGCAGCTCACTGAAGATATTTTAAGCTGTAGCTACTCCTAAATGCTTGGGGTTCAACCATCTTTTTTTTCAAAAAGCAGGTTCCACGTGCAATTTCAGGGATAGTCCACATCAATGATATAGGTTTCAAGCTTTAAAAAAATGCTCAAGTCTTATGATATTTTATATTGTACCTAAAATCTCATGGAAATTCATATAGGAACATTACTGATTTAGCAGTCATATAAGTTAATTGCTCTTTTAACAAAATGAGAGGGAAGTACTATTGTCATCATAAAGGATATCACATGGCCATCCCTGCATTGACAGAAATATAATTTCCAAATCATATTCTACTTTGCTCAGACCCTCATCTTGAGTATGGTGGGTACCATAATTTAAGATTTCAAAGAAATTAGAATAGGTTTAGAAAACAGAATGACGTGATCAGGGACTAGAAATTAAGCCTTATTTTGAAGATGGAAGGTTTGTTTATCTTTGATGGAAGATAACACAGGGGGGTTATGATATAAATGTATGATAAAATATATAGAAGGAAGTTAAGACCTTCTTCATTCCAGAATGCACCACACAGAATAATGCATTTATCTTACAACAAGATAGATCCTGTTTATTAGATAAAGCTTTCTAACAGTAATTAAACAGTGGCACAAATTACTTTTAAAAAATGGTGGGCTCTCCTTCAAGTGGAGGGTAGATAATCATCTGCTTTGGATGCTTCAGTTTAGATTTCTGCACAAGGGAAAAGCTTAGACTGGACGACATAAATTTGCATGACAGCTTCCCCAGCACCTGGATGACGCTGTCTATCTAGACCCATTCCAGTCCGGTTTCAGGCCTGGGTACAGCATGGAAACAGCATTGGTCGCATTGGTTGATGATCTCTGGAGGGCTCGGGACAGGGGTTGTTCCTCTGTCCTGGTCCTATTAGATCTCTCAGCGGCTTTTGATACCATCGACCATGGTATCATGCTGCGCCGGCTGGAGGGGCTGGGGGTTGGGGGCACTGTATTACGGTGGTTCTCCTCCTTTCTCTCTGACCGGTCACAGTTTGTATTGGCAGGGGGGCAGAGGTTGTCCTCGAGGCGCCTTATGTGTGGGGTGCCACAGGGGTCAGTCCTCTCGCCCCTTCTGTTCAACATTTATGTGAAGCCACTGGGTGAGATCATCCGTGGTTTTGTGGTGCAGTTCCATCAGTACGCTGATGATACTCAGCTGTACATCTCCACCCCAGACCACCCCAATGATGCCCTTGAAGTGATGTCCCGGTGTCTGGAGGCCATGCGGGTCTGGATGGGGAGAAACAGACTCCGACTCAACCCCTCCAAGACTGAGTGGCTGTGGCTCCCGGCGTCCCAATATAGCGAGCTAGTGCCATCGCTGGCTATTGGGGGCGAGTCATTGGCCCCCACAGAGAGGGTTCGCAGTTTGGGTGTCCTCCTGGATGCGCGGCTCTCTTTAGAAGAGCATATGATGGCTGTGGCCAGGGGGGCTTTTTATCAGGTTCACCTGACCCACCAGTTGCATCCCTTTCTGGATCGGGACTCCCTGTGCATGGTCACTCATGCCCTCGTCACTTCCCGACTGGACTACTACAATGCTCTCTACATGGGGCTCCCCTTGAAGAGCATCCAGAGGCTCCAGCTGGTCCAAAATGCGGCCGCATGGGTGATTATGGGAGTGGCGGGGCGCTCCCATGTAACACCTCTCCTGCGTGAGCTGCATTGGCTCCCAGTGGTCCTCCGGGTGCGATTCAAGGTGTTGATTAACATCTTTAAAGCGCTCCATGGCTTAGGACCTGGGTACTTACAGGACCGCCTTCTGCTACCGACAGCCTCCCACTGGCCAGTATGCTCCCACAGGGTGGGGCTCCTCGGGTGCCGTCGGTCAGACAATGTTGCCTGGAGACCCCCCAGGGGGGAGCCTTCTCAGTGGCGGCTCCTGCCCTCTGCAACGAGCTGCCCCCGGAGGTACGGAGGATCCCGGACTTGTGCATCTTCCGCCGTGCCTTGAAGACTTGTTATTCCAGCCGGGCTAGCCTAATTTTAACGGTTTTAAATTTTAAATTGGATTTTAATGGGATGTTTTTAATTGTGGGCCAAAGTATTTAATCTGGTTTTAAATTGTTTTTTAACTTTTATATTTATGTATTTGATCTTGGCTGTTTACCACCCTGAATCCTTTGGGAGAAGGGTGGTATATAAATATAATAAATAAATAAACAAATAAATAAATAAATAAATAAACAAATGGTTGTATGAAAAATGCCATGTTTATGGATAATAAGAAAAACTACTTAGAAAAATAGTAAAAGAATAAGGATTTTTAATATATCATTTAAGGTTTTATTTTCAATAATTAGTACACTTGAAAATGAATAAAAGGATGAGCAAATACATGGCAAATAATTATTGCTTTTATCACCTTAGAATTTAAAAAAAAAATAGGCAAAGAGAACTTCACATCACTGAAAACAAATCCAGTCTTGATTTTTTTTAACCTAAGTTTGAGAGAATGAGTGGATATCTCCACAAATATATGGCTATGAAATTATTTGATATGATAGTTGGAGGTATTGATATGGTTACAATAGCTGAACCATGGAAGGCTCAAGGTGGGAATCAGTTTCCTATTAATTTGAGGCATTTTGTGGATGCCTCAGAAAGACTGTCTAAGCATAGTAGCTTATATTCCTAGGAGTACAGCTATATGAATGCTATATTAGGCATATGTGAAGAAACATTATTTCATACAGTCAGAAGTAAATAGAGTGAGGAGGGGGAGGGGAGGGAAGGGAAAATAAATAGTACTAAAGAGATTTAGCAGAAAAAAAAACAGAATTTAAAAAAAGCAAACTACTAAGGAGAGCCAGGAGAGATTGAAATATATTATATACTTCTGTGATAACTATGATAGTTCCACTCACTACTACCAGGGCTTTCATCAGACAATAGATACCTATTTAAGCAGCTAAAAAAGAAAAACAGAAATATCTGTTTATTAAAAAGTTTATTTTTTTTTCTTTCATTACAGATAAAGACCATGGCTGATGTTGTGTCTTGCCCTTCTTGCCACTAGCCATCAAAATTGAATTGGATTGGTTCATCCAAGAAAGCCATCTGGCAAAAAGAAGAAAGGCAGGAGATGCAATTTAACTGCCCAAGAATTTGCTGAAGTGGCATCAAAAATGCACCAAACATTAATCTCATTTTCATTAGAAAAGGAAGAAAGGCTACTGAGGACAACTTGATAACAGATGGCAAAATTCATCTGTTCTTCTAGCGTATTTTCTGTCCAGTGAGCCCAATGCTGTTGAGTGCCTTTTCCCATTAATGGAGATAGACTTCTCTTCTTTGCAATAAATAGGCCATATTGTCACTAGTTCCTGCTCTGGGGCTACTACAAGCATAGCAAAAGTAATGGAACTCTGATGGAACAAAGAAGATAAGAATTGGATGAAGGGACCACATGTGCTTCCTCTCAATAATTTCCATGATTGTAGTTTGTTTTCCATGCTTACCATACAAGAATTACCATACAAGAATCATCATGCTGATGATACCAATGCGTATATATCGTAGAACAATATATGGCTATAACTCTTGCTTATTATTACCTATATTTATGTCTTTATGTGTAATGCATAGAAAAAAGGGCTAAGGCTAGGACTTCAGTCAGGCAATCAACATTTTTTTTTTTTTTTTACTTCCCCAATTCACTGCCTTCACTTAAGGAGAAGCTTTATAGGCAGCCACAGAAGGAGATATTGTACTTTTACATTTTACAGACATCTATCACTCCCACAATTTTTCCAACAAGGCATAGACCGACCTAAAAGCCACAAGTAATTCATTTATCTATTGTCTCACTATTCATTTCATGAAATAGATATGCAGTAAATAAAATGATGGATATTTGGCTATCAACTGTATTGGAGGTGGGGTGGGGGGCAGTGGTGGGTTTCAAAAAATTTTACTATCAGTTCTGTGGGTGTGGCTTGGTGGGCGTGGCTTGGTGGGCATGGCAGGGGGAGGATACTGTAGAATCTCCATTCCCTCCCCAATCCAGGGGAAGGATACTGTAAAATCTCCATTCCCTCCCCAATCCAAGGGAAAGTTACTGCAAACTCCCCATTTCCTCCTAATCAGCTGGACTCTGGAGGCAGAGAATAGATGGGGGCGTGGCCAGTCAGAATTTTTACTACCGGTTCTCCAAACTCCTCAAAATTTCCACTACTGGTTCTCCAGAACTGGTCAGAACCTGCTGAAACCCACCTCTGGTGCAGGGTTACAACAAAAACTTCTGATGCCAAAAAAAAAAAAGCATTGTATTCTTTCTGTTGTTTTCTCAGTCTATTTTACATAAGTTTCTGCACTGAATATAAACCAGGTCTAAATATGTTGTTTTCTATAGTGAATATATCAGATACTGCCCAAGCCCACTCACAGATACACAAGATTTTGTGAAATTATCCCTTTGCTAAATGAATACCTGTGAATTTTCATGTTAGGTGAGATATATTATGGCACTAGTGGGAAATTTATACAGTTTGGTCTTTGACAGAAACTTATTAGATTTCACACATTTCTTCATTAATATGGTAAAAATGGCTAGAACCTTAAAACCTACCTACTCTTTGTCTGAAGTTTATACCATCAGATGGGAGCTACTGTAAGAATTCCTGCCTCTGTATCACAATTGAGGGAATATTAGCAAGGTATGCTACAGTCAACAGCCTTGGCTATAATCCATATGACAGATAATAATTTATAAGGATCTAGCCAATCCCTTAAACCAAGCTATTTTGTCTCTGACACTTTCTAGAATAAGAAAAGTGCTTTGAGACTAGTTCATAAGCTTAACCAGAGCCAGTGTAGAGTCTTGAATGCAAATGGGTTGGCATTAAGACAGTAAGACATGTAAGAACTCAATTCCTAAGATCCTTGTCTGAATCCTTATATATTTATGCATTCTCTTATGAGTACAGAATGAGCATTGCTACTTCTGTGGATAACCAGGTGCCACATTATTAAGACAAATTTGACTGATAGTGCTTGGTGGATATTTTGTGTTTTTTTTTTTTTAATTTGATTTATATGCCGCCCTTCTCCGAAGACTCAGGGCGGCTTACAATGTGCTCAGCAATAGCCTTCATCCTTTTGTACATTTATACAAAGTCAGCTTATTGCCCCCACAACTGGGTCCTCAATATACCTACCTTAGAAAGGATGGAAGGCTGAGTCAACCTTGAGCCTTGGCGAGATTCGAACCCTGCAGTAATTGCAGGCAGCTGGTCTTAATAACAGCTTAATAACAGGGTGCCTTAAACCCCTGTACTACCAAGGCTCTTTTTAATAAGACCTCTTCAAAGTTGTACATTTCTTCATGGGACAAAAGGAAACAACCATTTAAAATATTAATGTTGGGAAGAGTGTGGAGAAAATATTATAAGATCTGAATATCTATAAACATTGTGAGTGAGTGAGTGAGTGAGTGAGTGAGTGAGTGAGTGAGTGAGTGATTCACCCATCCATTGAGAGATGGAGAGGAAGGAGGGGAGGGGAGAGGGGAAAAGAGGAGAGGAGAGAAGAGGGAGGGAGGGAGGGAGAAAGGAAGGAAGGTAATATCAGCATCCATGAGGAGAAAAAGGCATTATGATCAACATAGACAAAGAAAGCATGATTGTATTTGTGTCTGCCAATGATTAAAAGGAGAGGGACCAACACAAATAGGGTGCTTGTTGCTGACTCATCTATAAGAATGTCCACCAGTTGAATCATTATAATGTGGCCCCAGGCATATAAAAATGAGTCGCTAGTTCCTATACATTTCAAGTCCCTCATGAGAGGAAGTGATGTCATCAAAATCAATCAGATGCTCTCCATATTGCTGTACAAATCCTAATTAACAATAATTGGGCTAACTAAATATGGAAGGTGTTCCTTTGATAATAGTTTTTTTTTTCTCTGTATTTCTGACCGCATCCCTGCCACCAGTAACCCATCTTCCTCTTCAGGTAGCCTTAGAATACGAATTAAAATACAGATACATACACACCAGAAAGAACCCTTTTTCTAAGACAGATGGCCCACAATAAGGTTACAAAAAAAAAAGGTATCTTGAGATCCAACCTGCAAGAACAAAAAGAAAAAAAAATGCTTGCATTGTTGTTTTCATTATCTTGCTTCTGTCATTTCATGAGCTTTGTATCTCACAAGGAAAGAAAGAAGGGAAGGGGGAGGGGAAAACTGTGAAATTAATCTTTTGTGCATTGCCAGATAAAGACGAGACATGCTCAGACAAAAGATAGACTGGGAGAAGGTACTGTGATTGATGACTAAAGTAAAGGTGTCAGAAGAGTATTATGTAAATTACTGGAGGCACAGACCATTTCAGAGAGAATGAGAGGGAGAAGGGAAGCGGGAAAGAAAAGACCTGCCGAAGCAATGTCACCAAGACACTGGTCCCCAAGCACCAATTTCTTGCCATCTTTCATCTGCTGAGACAAGCTCACCTCATATTCTATTTGGCTTGCACAATGCAGGAAAGGGTGGGTGGAATGTGTCTGCATGCGTTTCTGTGTAGGGAGGATACAGCCTTTCAAGAGGAACATGAATATAGGTGGGTTTTTTGGTTTTTTTTTTTTTACAAATGGGGTAAATTATTGGTAAGAAAATGATTGGAATGAACTGGTAAGACATTTAAAGAGAGTGAAAGCAACAGCTGTCTAAAAAGCCATGATTCAAATGTAGATAGGAGGGTAAAATCTCCTAATCCAGTATATCCCGATGTGTTTCCTTGTGTTCAGATGTTCAGCTGAATCAAATGCACAAAAAGCTGATGCAGGTGTCAATTGGGGTGGGCTGGTGGGGGTTCGCAGGGGTTCGGGAGAACCTCTAGCTAAGATTCTGTGCAGTTCGGAGAACCCCCAAATCTCACCCCGGCTGGCCCTGCCCACCCCTCCTCTCCCAGGAGTCCCCACCCAGCCCATTTTGGATGCAGGTAAGCGCGGAGGCTCAGGGAGGGTGAAAAATGGGCCTATCGGAAGTTCAGGAAGGCTGGAAACTGGCCTGTTTCCGGCCTCCAGAGGGCCTCCAGAGCCTGGGGAGGCTGTTTTTGCCCTCTCAGAGGCTCAACAAGACTCCGGAGCCTGGGGAGGGAAAAAACACACACACACACTGCCATGATGCAGGAGGCTGACTAGGCCACGCCCACCATGGCCACGCCAACCCAGGCAGAGAACCCTGGACAGAGAACCCCTTGCTAAAATTTTTGAAGCCCACCCCTAGTGTCAATGTGGTAAAAATACAGGCATTCCTAGCTGGGATCATAGCAAGATGTCTTAGTCTGAGTTCACATATCACATTAAGCCATTATGTGGTTTGACTTTTACCTTGGCTTAATATATAAGCCCAGGCTCTTGCTTATGGCTAGGATCCCAAATGCTGAACCCCAATATACTCACAAACAACTCTCATGGCACATGCCAGATTTCCTGCCTCACCTGATTTATATTTTTTAAAATATATATCATTGTATTAAAAATAAAACAAAATAAAATAGGGAAATGGAATACCATTCTGCATAATCGTTATCCCCAAAAATGGATGCAATATTTTTTCTTAGAAAATAAAAATTATAACTGATTACACTCCATGCTTTGTTTGGAAACATGGACTGTTTGAGAAGGACAAATGTAGCAGAGGTAACAGGAATGTGGAAAGCCCCTCTCTCCCCTAGGAGAATGAAATATTTTGGGAAATATTAAAAAGGCAGAATATTATATTTCCCTAAATGGAGAAACATGCTCTTAAAGACAGAAAGCAGACCCCAAGCCTTTCTTAATAGGCCACAGCAGATGCCAGCACTTAAGAGATAAAGAGTTTATTGAAAGAGGAAGACAAGTATCTAGACAGCTCTATTCATAAGCAAAGCAAATACCACAGGCAGAAATCCATTCAAGACAGGATATTTCAAAAGTCCTTGGCAGAATGGTAGGATTAGAAAGCAGCCCCACACCCAAGATTCAACACAGGACGAAAGCCATTAACCGCAATAGAAATTGCCTAACACCCTTTCAGAACACAAGCCCCTTCATTGCACCAACCCCAGAGCAGTCCAAACTTCAAAGTCACAGAAACCTGGGAGCTCAGATAAACAAGAAGCCAGAGGTTGACCAGATTAGCTCAGACAAGCACCTAGGATTTCCTCTTTTGTCTACATGATCCCTACATGACCCCCAAAGGAATCTGACAACAGCCAATAGAATATTAAAGAACATGTTCTTGCACAGGAGCAAGAAGCTCAAATACAAAGCCCAAAGAATTAATTTAATTTAATTTAATTTAATTTAATTTAATTTATATGCCACCCCTCTCCGAAGACTCAGGGCGGCTGAAGTATAAAAACCCACCCATTCTCAACTCCATTTTGTCCGCTGTCCCAAAATCACACGTGGTTGGTGCTTTTGCTTCATCAATAAATGGAACCTTTTGTTCCGATCAGTCTTCATGTTTCCAGTGTCTTTCTCCCAGCTTGGAACTGAACCAGATGCATATTTCTTTCAACAGGAACTTTCCACTAGAATATGAGAGACTAGAGAAGGTGGTAGATAACTGTCTGGTAAAGCACTGCTCTGATACTTGTTACATTTTTTTTTTAACGAACAAGCCACTCAGAGCCTAAAAATTCCAAATGTGTCTACCAGTCCTAAAAAGTTGGGTACCTTTCCTTTAAAGATTAGCATTACGCATGAAATAAACTAACATAGATTGTTCAGTAAATGATGGTTATCTGTGGATAGTCCTAAGGATAACCTTTTCAATGCTGCTGCCCAACCATTCAATTTCTTGATACCAACCTTGAAAATGAAAATCAAGAATGAAAGCTGTCAAGGATTACATCTGGGACAACATATATGTGAAGCACACGTTCTACCACAGAGCTACAGTCATTCCTTGAAGACATCATTTTATTCTCCAACAAGTCATGGTGAATACAGACCTTTGTTTATCATAATTTTGGAAGGTGAGTTATTATTTTTTTTTAGCTTATAGAAAGTCAAGTTTATTATTTAAATGACAACTTGTAACTGGGCAACCCTGTATTATTTTCAGTGTGATCCAAAATGGAGGCAGTACTGCAAACCCACCTTACTGGTTGATTATGGGAATCTCTTGAGTTAGCGACGGGGTCACTTGGGCTGTGAGCTCAGCTGCTATCACATGATCTTCCTCTGAGAGCAATTAATGAGAAAGTTCTCCAGATGACACCTTGAACAGTCAATGGCAGTCAGAGCAAAAAGAACTGAGCTTAAGAAGAAAAAATAGTCTGAACTGGTAACAGACAGTTTTCTATGTTCCTGTTTTAGAACATTTTCCAATTCCTCCTGCTTAAAATATGATTAACATGTCAACTGCTTTCAAACCAATTATTACATATCATCCACTGGATTTTACCTGTCAAACACCTTTGCTCTTCTTTAATTCTGTGCCTAGTTTTTATTCAAAAATGTTATTTGGCTAGAAGGAAAACTCCCCACCTATTGCCACCTCTCACCTTAGCGTTTTATGAGTGAAAGAGCATTCTAATATTAATATTTTCTCAATAAGGTGATAATGAACTGATTTTAGAATGAAGTCCAAATTGGCTGGAGAGATGAACAGACTTCCATTAGCAGAGGACAAGTAGATTCACTTTGACCCTTTAACAAGGCCTTCAACCTCTATTTGGTGGGAGGGAAACCTAACAATCTACTTTCTAGTACGTACTTTGATGCTATGGAGATTTTTGCAGGCAACTTGTTATAGCATTGTAAATACACAACCAGTAATTAGCTATTGGGGTTCTTTTAAGATTCAGCTCAGTTATGGGAAATTGCATTTTCTCCAAGGATCCAAAGTATAATATGACGGGCTGGAGAAAGGTGAACCCATATTTCCAGCTAAGTGTTTCTTTGAAATCCTCAACTGGTGGACACATAGTGGGTGAATTGCTTAGCAGTAATAATACCATGCAAGAGCAACAGCAATACTCTAATTATTTTATGATTCCAAGTCCCACTTTTTACACTTTCTATAAGTTTTTCAATGTTGTATCCCTCTAGAGAATTATTGGAAATTTAAGTAGCATCTTCAGTAGCATCTTTCAGTTTATCAAAACTTTAAATAAATATGCTGGGAGACCAGAATACTAGGAACCAACAGTAGTTTGATAATACTATAGCATGGTGAAAAGCTTGGTGCTTTGCAAAGCATGGTGTAGAAACTAATGTTGCAAGCAACATCAGTAATGGTTCTTAATTTAGTCCATTAAATATATGATTTGAGTCAATCATTACATTAATTTTGTATTTATTTCAAATGAAACAGAAATAATGGTTCAACGATACTGCAATGAAAGGATCCGAACAAAGATCATCAAATGTCTTTGAGGAGTTATTTGGCAATAACTAACAAAGTGGCCTTGTACTCCTTGACTTCTCAGTGGCTTTCAATACTGTTGTCCATGGTTTCCTTCTGGATAAGTTTGGAGGTTGGGAGGTGGTGGCACGGTTTATATCTCCTTCTTTTGAGGAGCTGGTTCCAGTGTCAGGCCTGAAACTGACCTGGCTATGGCCATGTAGTTTCTATAGAGTTTCGTTCTCAGGGTTCAGGTTGACACAGCTTAGAGCTGGAGAGGGAAGTAAGTGAGGGTGTGTGTGTAACCCAAACAGCATAGCTTTCTGGTGAGTCAGAGGCATTCCAATGACTGGCTGGGCAGAGGAGGAGGAGAGAGGTAACCAAGGACCCAGCCAGCTTCCAGATTGGGCAATGTGATTTATTGTTTTGAGAAATGGGGAAATGTTTCCTCTTAAGGTTGTGGAAAATGCGGGAAGTTTCAGAACTGGCTTTCCACTGGCTGTATTACTTGGAACTCTGACATCCAGTTGAAGTCATAGGGGAGAGAAGTCACTCCCCTGGCCTCTTTTATGGGTTGCTACAGAGCTCTACACTCTCTCCCCTCTATTCAACATCTACATGAAACCACTGGATGAGGTTATTCACAGGGTTGGGATGTGGTATTGTCAATATACTGGTGATAAACAATTGTGTCTGTGGATATCAGGCCAGTCAAGTTAGTCTACTGAAGTTCTGTTCCATTGATTGGAGGCTGTGCAGGACCGGATGAGGAAACCTTACTCTCATTCATTCCTACCAAGAACAAGTGGCTGTGGATATATGGGCCATCTGGATGAGGGAATACTCCATCTTTAACCTTGGATGGAGTTGCACTTCCCTGTTCAAGAGTACTGTGCAAGCTGGAATTGGGGGGAGGGGATGTGTTCCTAGATTCACAGCTACTGCTCAATGGGCAGCTGTGGCCAGGAAGGTCTTTGCAGAATTCCATCTGGTTTGGCAACTGTGCCTTTTCCTGGATCAGAAGCCCTTCAGACAATCTCTCCTGACTAATCTGACTACTGCAATATGGTCTACAATGCTGGAATGCACAACATGGGTGGGGTTATGGCCATGCCTTGGAATAACTATGAGTCACCTCTGCTTTGCAAGCTCCACTGATTACCAGTATGCTTCCAGGTGCAATTGAAGATGACCTACAAGGCTATACATTGCATTGTGCCTGATTATTTGAGGGACCACTTATCTTTCATGTGTCTGTTCAGGGTTGAAGTACTCCAAGTCTTTTCAGTTGAACAATATAACCCTATAGGGATCCAGGAAGCTTGCCTTCTGTGTCACACCACCTGGCCTCTGGAATATGTCCCCTAATGGTTGTATGACTCCAACACTGATAATATTCCAGAAATACACAAGGAGGGAGGGAGGATGGGAGGGAGGGAGAGAGATTGATTTATGGGCATGCGTACAGTATATGGTTTCTAACCATTTTAGTGACCCACAGTCCCACTGAAAATATTAAGCATGTCCCAGAAAGTTGCTCAATTACCTTAAATAACAAGAAACGTATGTAATTCTTTCCTTCCTAATCAGTCTTTTAGTGTTCACAGTTTGGATCAAAATTAATATCATTTTTATACTATTTAAAATAGTGCTTCATTTTTTAGAACAATGCTCTCCTTTTATAAGATTTTCCAAAGAAGATGTCATACTTCCCCCACTCAAAATGGTGGGATTTTTTTTTAAAAAGGAAAGAAAAAAAAAACCTTGCAAAATAAAGGTAGTTAAGAGGAAGAAAGTTGAACTACTTGAATAAATTAACTTGCTATCTATTTTAAAAAAATTTTTTGCACATGCTCAAAACTCCCAAATTCTTTTCTATCTGAAGTGCTTATATAAAAATTTGACAGCTCTTATAATTTTAAATTGCCTGGCACTGCGTGTGCCCAGAACTTTGATCATTTCCAAATTCAAGAGCTTATAAAAATTTCAGGCGCTCCAATAATTCCAAATTGGAGTGCACGGTGTAGAATAATTCAAAATTATTGGACAGCTCCATTTTCTTTTATATATATATAAAAAGTTTTTTATTTTATAAACAAACAAACAATACATAATCAATCATTCACTGTATCATCTAAATACATCTTTTGTATCTTCTTCTCACTCCTCCAATATTTATCATATCTTAATATTATCATTTCATTTATTATAACATTTCCCCCACATTTCTTACTTCTCTATTAATACACTTATCTATCGTTTTATTTTATTAAAAATTTTACAACAATTTTATCCCCACACAACCTTCAACCCCCCCTCCCTGCACCCCCCCCCGACTTCCCAGAGCAAAAACAGGGTATAACATTTAACAAACCTAAGCTAAAATATGCTAACTTACTACAAGATTCAAAACTCCCTCACGTTCTTTTAACTCCCCTTTTAAAAGTTATTCATCAACCTTCCTTTTATAAACTCTCTTATCACATTTCACATTTGTTACTAAAATCCTTTCAATAAACTTTTCAGATTTATTACTAAGATCCTCCCCAAAAGAACTTAATCTTCCATTCTTCCTTTCTTTCTATATTTTTTCCAGTCCTTCTTCTTCAATAATACTTTCTTCTTCAGCATTGCTCCTCCCCTTGCTTTTATTTTCGAGGATTTTTCTCTTCTCCATTTTTTTCTGGCTTTTTTACAAACTTTCTTCTTTCTTTCTTTCTTCTCCAGTCTCACTCCTCCACCACAATCCTGTTCTCGCAAAGTAATTCCTCTCGGTAAAAACACCTCTTTAACCGCGATTGAGAATCCATCCCTGCAACAAAGTTGTAAAGTTCCACTTCAAATCTTCCTTTTTGTATAAAAAATCCCAACACCTCCTGACAATTCTCCATTTGCCTGCATCAAAACCTCTGGAGGAATATCTCTCAATATTTCCTGGTTACACTCCTTCAAGCCTCTCTGCTCCTCCCTCTCAATTTGAAGAACCTCTATTTCATTTTCCAAAGGCACAATAAACTGGGCTTTTTCTTCCACCTCCTCTTCACTTATATCTTTGTTTGGGATTTGAATAAAATCCTTCTTAAGAAACCCTTCAATTCTTTCCACGAACGCAGAGGCAAATGATTCCAGAACTTCTTCCAAAAGATCCACAGTCAGCATTTGTGAGCCTTCATCACTTTCAAAAAAGCCAGCCATTTTTTTTTTCTTAGATATAATTTTTAAATCCTTCTCCTTTTAAAGTAAAATCCTCTTCTTTTAAACGGGCTTTCAACACCACATAATACTTTGTATCTAAGTTTCACTTCTCCATGCCCCGTTAGAGTCACCCGCCATCTTACTTTCCCTTTCTACCATAGAAATTCAGAGGGAAGTGATAGATTTTGGAATTTAGTACTTGCAATTTTCGGTTTTCCTGTATTTGCTCTGCCAGCTTTCAAGTCCAAAATTTTTTTTCCTTAAAATTGAGTTGCTGATGCTGGTGTGGTCACGATGCCTCGTTCTGCATAAAGCAGACTCGCCCCGGATCCGGAGCACTGAAGAGCTTTCAGGGAGCTCTCACCCTGCAAACCCCAGGCTTAAAAAGAAAAACCTGGGAGTCTAGGGGAGCTCTATCCAGGCCCCTCTGCTCTTCTCTCCCCCTTTTCCCCAGGGGAAGAGTTTCAAGCCTCTAGACAGCTGATTTTCGCTGTTCTAGCGGCTAATGGAATCACAGGGCTGGAGCTCCTAAAGGTGCGTTCATTGGCATTCGCAGAGCCACCGAAGATCGACAGCTCCATTTTCTAAAGGGAAAATTCTCTTCCATTTGCAAGTGAGTCAAGTTGCATTCTCATACAGCCATTTAAAATATACAACATGGAGCTAAAATTTAATAGGGAAAAATAATGACAATATTTTAAAAAATTGGGGAAGTAAAATGGCTGTGGTTATGTGCCTTCATCTGGTCTAAAATGCAGAATCTTTATAAGATTTGCCTTTCTAGATTACAGTATTCTGCTTTCACTAGTGTCCAGTCAAAAGAACAGCAGAGATATTTAACTGGTATTCATTTGGGGATGAATCTACAAAACCTATGTATCAATGTAAAATTTGGGCAAAACTTCACAGTTCACACCATTCAAAATCTTAAAACCTGTGTGTCTCTTTGTGTATTTATTCGATTTTGAAGCAGCCTAACACTGTCTGTCTGTCTGTCTGTCTGTCTGTCTGTCTGTCTGTCTGTCTGTCTATCTATCTATCTATCTATCTATCTATCTATCTATCTATCCCACATTCAAATAGAATAAAAATAAACAAAAATCATAGGTATTCTATAATCATCTGATATCAGGTTTGTAACAGTTTTTAGAAAGTCATAAATGTTGGACTACTATGGATCTCTGGGGGATGTCATTCATTTTTTAAAAAAGATGTACATGCACAGGAAAAAAATTTGCAACAGTAGAAAAGCTAATTAAATACAAAAATATTTTACTACGGTATGTGAAATATTTTGTGAAAAATATTTCTATGTGAAATAGGAAAAATAGGAATTCCAAACAGATTCATAAATTGATCCAAAAATGAATAAAAAAGTGATCAAAATGTAAACAGACAGACTTAGCAACCTTTAGGAGGCTCCCAGTCTTAGCAAGCAGCATGCCTTCATGCTGTTGTCCCACAATTAAGAAATCCAAAACAAAATAATATAAAATCTGGATAATACAAACAAATCTGGAAAGACAAAACAGAGCAAGAACATATACTGTACATAGTAAGACATTATCAGACATTGATTTTTTTTCAAAAAATATTTTTTTCCTAGAGCAGCTCTTGTTTTACAATCATTTTCTCAATATCTGCCAAAGTGTAATTTTTTAATGAACTTTGTATGTATTTTCTTGTTCATATACTTCATACACAAAGAAAATACACGGGTTTTTCTCTGGAGACAAAGAATAGCTGACTATCCAATGAGGTCAGCTGGGATATGACAGAGATTGGTGTGCAAGGTCTCACAAATCTACTTCCAAAATAATTCATTGTGGATTGCTGTTACATCTCTAGTCGGTAACAAATGCCTGATGGCTGCATAAGATGGCTTGAACAAAACTACCAGTTCAAATGGAAGTAGACAATCCATGAAACGCTCGGTGTCCCCTGGATTTGAATTCAGAAATATACTGCATGCATATATAGAAGGAGGCATTAGATTTTCATGACTAATATTCCCCAATCTCCTCCATAAGAACTGAAAAACGTGAATTTTCAGCTTGATATACACTGCCTCCAATTGGAATGACATCTTACTTCCAGGTTCTTTCTCTTCCATCCACACTCCACAGCTTTAAAACAAAATTGGAGAGCTGAATTAAAGTTTTAGAAAAATAAATTGAGCATTAAATGAACACCATTCACTTTTAACATCTGGCAAGATCTAAATGGTATTGCAAAACAGAACCATAGAACTCTTTAAAAAAAATTCTCTGTACCTTTTCATCATTCAGTTTTTGGCTGCTTTGAAATTTCTAGATCCTGACTGAATGAAGGATGCCATATTGGAAAAAGCTAACTTTTTGCCCATGTTTTGATACATACTCAGAAAGATATAGACCCAACTATATACAAAATGCAGCATTATTTTTAAAGAGAAATTATTGGCACCGTGGGGTACAAAATAGACAACCAAATGGATATAATAGCATTTTCCATGCAATTTTGATAATATCTCTCTAATGCAAAAAGAAAAAAAAATGTGAACTAGGGAATATTTTGCTCATTTTATTCTCACAGTCAAACATAATATTTCATTCACTCTAAAAAAATCAGTGTACTTTTCATTTATGTATAAAACAGGCATTGTTTTTCGGTACACTGTTGTCACTTCTACTAAGACAACCATTATTAGCATTTTTTTCTACCAGGCAGCTACTAGTTGTTGGTTCTGGCTTGATTAATAATATTATTGCCATTGATGTTATCACTATCACTTTAGTGAAAGGAGGGGAAATCATAGTACATCACATGACCATGTGATGTCATGAGTTTGACACTCATGTTCTAAGCTGTTCAACAGAGCTGCTCCTACTCTCATTAAAGCAACCTTTTTGCTGTGGAGTTGCATTTCTATCTTTTTTTCCAATGGCCAAGGCACCAGGCACAGAGTGATAACATAATAACATAATTGATGGTTGGATTTTTTTTCCTTTTGATCTTTTTGGGAAAGTCAAATTGTCAAAGACTTATAGCCATCTTTATTTGCCTCAAGAATCATCTGAAAAATCATAGCAATAGCAATAGTGCTTAGACTTATATACCGCTTCATAGTGCTTTACAGCCCTCTCTAGGCGTATTGCCCCCAACAATCTGGGTCCTCATTTTACCGACCTCGGAAGGATGGAAGGCTGAGTCAACCTTGAGCCTGGTGAGATTCGATCTGCCAAACTGCTGGCAGCAGGCAGTCAGCAGAAGTAGCCTGCAGTACTGCACTCTAACCACTGCGCCACCACGGCTCATCTCATGCTGCTTTACTTGGAGAATTGCTGCTAAATTTGGTGCCATGATCTTGGGTGATCATGTAGCAGATACAGAAGATCAGAGATTCATATATGAAACATACATGCAACCTTCTTTTGTAGAGAGTGTATGCTATTGAATTCATGCAACATGTTGGGAAAGTATGATAGAAATAAGCTATTGCCTTCAAGCCTTGCTTATTGACTTTCCAATACTACATAGTTTAGAAGACTACTTCTACATAAACTGTGCAACAATACACTGTATATGACTTTGCCTTGAAAATGCCTTAGCAACTCCAAGTGGTTTAAAATATGAGACCCCAAATTTTGGTTCAGATGGTCTTTTGGAAATATATCAAAGTGCTTCCTAAAGAGCTTCATTGGTTGTTGGTTGGTTCTGAAGCAAAATATTCTGCTGTGGTTCAAATGTCAAATGCAGAGTAGATCACACATCAGTTCAGAGAGCAGAAATGAAATAAAGAACAGTGTTCCAAGAAGCATAATGTCAGAGGCTCTCTAAAAGCAAAGAGGAGAAGGTGGGCAATTAGAGAGCTGAAATCAATGTTCTACTGCTGGCTTGCTTTCAAGTTTAGGTTATTATGCTCCAGCCTCCAAATATCCATCCAACACCACTTATTGCTTTTTATCATGTGTTAATGGGGAGAGGGATCCTCACAAATAGAACCATCACTCTAGGTAGACTTATTAATAACAGGAAGAGTCGTACTGCAGTTAAGTTTTAAATACTCATTTTATTTTTATTTACTGATATAACAGATTTGAATGGCTACCCATCTTACGCATGTCAACTGTGAGTGATATCAAAACCATAATAAAAACATAATAAAACAGTAAAACCAATATACCAAAAAAAAAAAATGAATACAACAAATCCTGGTGACCCAACCTTCATTCTTCAACCAATCCACAACTGTAGCCATTGAACTCCAGCCTCATCTTATCCCAACATCTCAAGAAAAAGTCAGATTTTTCAGGGCTTCCTAGAAGACTAGGAGAGTGAGGACTTGCTAGGGGAAGCTGCCCCACAAATCCGGCTACTATGAAAAAGGCACACTAAGTGGCAAGTTTTAAGGGAAGAGACCTGGAGCATATTCATTCTATCTAATCTGATGGAACAGATAGATATCCTCAGGAAGAGGGGTCCCACTAAGAACCTGTTCCTGTACCTGTTCCTGTAGGCTTTAAAGATAGTGATCTGATCTTTGAATTGTATCTGGAGACAAACTGGAACCCAGTGCAGTTAATATAGCAATAATATAACATGAGCAAACTGAGAGGTGCCCAAAACTGTGTATGTTGCCACATTCTGGACCAACTGTATTTTCCAGACAGTCTTCAAAGATAGCCCCATGTAGAACGCAATGCAGTAATTCAGTTGGGAAGTAACCAAAGTTTAGGTGACTGCAAGCAAGACCTCCTAGATCAACAATGGGCGCAATTGGCACACAAGATAAATCTGTACAAAATTGATTGGAGCCAGGCATGGAGGACGGAGGAAAACCAAGATAAAACCATTGCTTCCATTCCCAACCTCCAAATCATTCCAGAAAGATAATTGGTCAGCTAGCAACTAGTATCTGAACAGCAGACTAAGCAGAACTTGTAATCCCCCCAGCAATGAGATATGTATTCTTTATTTAAATAATCATTTCTAACTTTATATCCATGCATTTGAATTCTGTATATATTTTATGCAATCTATGGCATCTGTTGCCTTCCTGCTCCCCCAACCACTACTGCTAAGGGATCATCTTTATTTAACAGAATTTCCAGGTAAGAACATTATGAAGGTATCAGTCCAAAGTTTTTTATCATTAGGCAAACAGCAGATAATATTTGTATATCTAGGGCTGGTATACCAATTTGAGCAATCATAATTTCTTTCAAGCAAGTTCTGAAGTGATTCAGTGAGGACTTCATTTCCATTTACTGCAGAATTACCAAATTGACACAGACAGTTTGCACTTTATGATATGCATGATTGATGGCTTTATTATTGTGCCAGCATTCTCTGGATTGTTTAATAGACAGCTTTCAATACTCATGTTTTATCCAGGATCATTACTACATAGATATCTGTCTTATACCATTAGGCTATTGGTCCATTTAGCTCTGTGCTCTCTATTCTGGCAATGAGGCACCCATAGCCTTCAAAGAGCTTCTCTACAGCCTTTCATGGATCCCTGCCTGCCACAATTCACTATCTGCTTTCCCATCTTGTAGGTTTACCTTGCATGAATTTGAACACTGACTCCAAAAAAAATGGACAGATTTCCCTGTGGTATAAGTTTGACTACCTGTACATTGGATCTTGGACTTCTTGGCTAGTAAGGGCTTCTAGGTGACCAGGTGTTAGGTCAAGACAATGGTGAACACATCCTAGCGAGGGGTATGTTGTCACCTACCTTCAAGGGGATGGTGGTGTATCCCTTAATAAATTCATTGTTTGAATCAGAAAATCTGAATAATTATTAATCAATGTCCAATCTTCTCATCCATGAGAAGGTGGCAATGTTGCACATATATGTTATTTTAAGATTAACATTTTAAGAGGCACTGAATGGCTTAATGATGCTGGAAATGGTCTCTGCTCCAGCAGTTCAAGTCGTAGCACTGTATGGTGAGGTGAGTTCCCATCACTCGCCTCAACTTCTGTCCACCTAACAGTTTGAAAGCATGTTCTGTGTGAGTAGATAAATCAGATACCACTTTGGTGGGGAGACAAGATGGTGTTCTGTGCAGGCAGTCTGATTTCTGCTGGCTCTGAACCTTCCCAGTTGTGGCACCCATTTACAAAGTGGGTCCAGGAAGGAAGGGATCCTAGGATGACATTGTAGGAAGAACTTGTCTCTCTTCCTGGTGCAAAGCCAACTCACCCTCCTGTGGCACACCTTGGGAAGCACACAAGCATGCCCTACCACAGAGCTGATAAATTGGCAGCCAAACTACTATTCTGTAATAGCATTGTGGTCTCCTGGCTAATGTAACAAAGTCATATGCTAATAATAATAACAATAATAACAGCAACGAGATACTTTGTTTCTTTTATGCTGTTTTTAATTCAACTTTCAGATGTTCATGATTGGAGAGATCAATAAGCTCATTAAAATAAAACAAATAAGATAAACAAATCTACTTTTTCAATGGCTGCTTCACTGCCACACCCAGAAAGTCTATCACCTGGTTCCATCTATCTACTGCTTGGATGATAATTTCAAGCATACTATAAACAAGTTGTTAAAGCTAAGAAAAGAGATGATTAAAATATACTTTGCTTAGGGGAAAAAAATCTACCACAGTTTTAGTCACATGGCAAGGGAGATGTCACCATTTAATAAACTGACAAAATCTATCTATCACCTATGCATGAACACCAAACGGTTATAGAAAGGTTAACAGGAATTGATGGCATCCAGGCATTCATTTTGCACTGAATCTGAATCTTTGGTGATTGAAATAGACAAAGATGAATAGGGTTATCTTGTTGAAGAGGCTTTGTTAATTACTGGCACTTGTCATTTCTCCGTAGCTTTATCTAAGTCATGGAAGGCTAACTAGCTCTTTTTCCCCAGTGAGCATTGTTTCTTCAGTGAATATAGCACTGAGGTGGCATCTTTTATTTTATTGATTATATTAGTTTTGTTTTGGATTTTTTTCTTCTTTTCCTTCCAGAAATGCATCTCATTAAGAACAAGTTCATAAATGAATGACTCCTAATATTTTTCTCTGTTATTTAAAGCATTATTAACGCCAATCCTTTAATGAAAAAGAGTTCCAGAGCAGCATGTGTAAGTTTGATTTTTTTTTTAAAAAGTCAGCTCTTTGTTCCAAATTTCCACAACACAAAAAGAAAAACAGTAAAGGAAAATAAGTGATTCAGGCACCTTCCTGAATGTTCCTGGTTTGTGATGTGATATCTCTGACTTACAGGTGACCTTAACCTTTTAATAAAAATGTAGTGTTGTAGATTTTTTAAAAAGTAGAATCGGAAACCAAGGTGACTTCAAGTTGTAGATTAAAAGCAGCCTTATGAGTAAACTCCCTAACAACTCTTCACATAGATTTGATTCCTGGCCTAATGACTACAATGTGGCAAGATCCCACATCTCGCTGCTTTTCAATATCTGTCCTGACAATGCATGAATGTCCAAAATTCTCACTTCCTCCCCCACCCCCAATGCATTCCAATGAAAGTAGTACACTCAAGTGGATGCCACTGTCAGTTAGACAAAACACACCAACACACACTGATCTTTATTTAGTAGTTGGAACAGATCCTCCCTGAGAAGGGTTACCAGGCATCTGAATAGGCAAAGGAAGACATGGGCAATTGGAAATGAGGGGAGGGCAAGGAGGACACGCTAACATTTAACTTTCTTGGCATCCACATCTAAAATTACAGCAAAAAAAAAAAAATCTGCACAAAGTTATACTTAGACTTATTTCTATAAGAAATTACTTTGTCCAGCACCAGAAAGACTGCTCTTTAATCAAATATTTTTCAAACAAATCTTTATTTTCAAGAACGTACCTAGAGATAATATAGAATCATTGAGAATGCACTTTCAAATTTCACCATAGAAATGTATGATGAACCATGTAATCTCTAGATTACAGTGATCATATAGTTGAAGGGGATGAATCGAAGCCAATTGCTGGAATCAGGAAATGAATCAAATAATCTAAGTCTAAGCTTTTGCGCCTGTCCATGGACAAGGAAAAGGAAAAGGAAAAGGAAGAAGCTTATAATTTACAAGGTCACAATACACAAAAGTCTGAATGACCATCATTACTGAAATAGTTCTGAAACCCTCTTTAAAATACTCTAAAAGCCAGACAATATTTGATCTTAAGGTTAGGAAAACAAAAAGAAGGACAGGTCTTTCTTTTGCCAAACATCTGATAATCTTATTCCTAAGGATACAAACTCATGAATAGAGTTTCTTTGGACTTAAAAGACTCTATAACTTCTATAGTGGATCTACCATTTCCTTTACCTTCTTTCATCATGTTATGGTCTTGGTTCCCAAATCCAGGAAGGTTGCAAATTCTAGGGTAGTCCCTGTAACTATATATTGCATCATTTTCTATTTAAAGCGGATCCATGCTGAAATATTTTCAGGCACACTAAAGGCATTTTTTCTATACAAAATGGCTTGCCTATGATCAAGTTTGCTTAAAATAACTCAGTTTATGCCTCTGTTCAGATGCCACAATTTCAGGTCACTTACAGCTACCACCCACACCTGCTGTCAAACACTTCACAATCCTTTCCCATTCCAGAGGCTACTTATTTTCTACAAGAATTTCAAGACATTCAACATTTCCGTAAGGGTCAGCTGGCTCAGTGTGAGGGTGAAAAGGAAGTGCAAACAAGAGATTAACAAAGGAACTCAACTGAAGAAAGGGAAGAAGAAAAGGAGAGAGGAATAGTCAAGAAAAATATTGTCTGCTAACTGACAGCTACAGCTGCAGACTTGTTCTGAGTGCAGCTGATGATGTCTCCCATGAGATCTTAGTAGAAAAGATGGCAAAATGGAACCTGAACTACATTATCATTAAAATTAATACTGAATTGGTTGAGTAATAGCACACAGTGGGAATCAGTGGCTTCACATTAAGGTGGAAGAAGTGGCAAGTGGCACGCCCCAGGGTTCTGTTCTGGGTACTATTTTGGTCAACATATTTATAACATGTTTCAGAACACAGGACAGGCAACAAGGGCATTAAATTTCAAGGAAGAAGGTTTAGGCTGGACATTAATGGCAAGAGCTGTTTAACAGTAGAACAGATTCGCTTGGAGAGTGATGGAGTCATCTTTTGCTGAAGGGATTTAAGCAGAGGCAGGATGGCCATCTGTGAAGGATGCTGTTACAGTGGGTTCCTATAATGGATGAAGGGTTGGACTGTTGATCTACAAGGAGGGCAGAATCAATTTATTATGACCCAGATTTTATTGCCTTTTGTTGCTCTCCCAGGTACCTTGTATGGGGGGAATTGAGCAGTTCGCCCACTGCAGATATTTGCACTCAGACAATTCATACAAAAGAATAAACATGAAGGCATAGTGGACAAAGCAAAGCCAAGAAACATTAAGCTTCTTTATTCCCCAGTGTCCTGGTACTTTCACATGGGAAATAACAAGTAAATAGCTCTTTTATTGGGGTCTACTTATAGCGATTTTAATTATACTAGAAATATTTCTTGTAAAATAGCAGAAATTCAAGGGTGGCAACTAATTGCCGGAAGGAAAAAGGGAAGATTTCAACAGATCTTTTTGAATATATCCAACATGGGAGATACATTTTATGCAGACAGGCTACATTTGCACTGTACAAGAAGATGATCTTTAATGTACTTATCTTAGCAATATGGGTAATAGGAACTTTCAGGAACACTTTACTTTAAGTGTCCTCTGAGAAATGCTAATTTGCAATGAAACACCTATGGAGCTTTATATGACACCAACATGAATACCTGATGAATTCATTTTGATCAATTCTATTATGGCATACACGATGGGAATTTGCAGCGATCGTTCTCTTAAAATATTATTAACTTTCCTATTAATACTACATATGGTAGGAGAAAGCTTAGCAGAAGTTAACAGAACTGGGATAAGTGATCTTCCTCATTTGCCAGGTTCATTACAATGTTAACTAGTTCAGCACTTGTAGAAGTTTATTTGGGCTGATTAACTACAGAGTTGACACAAACATAGTGGGAAGTGGAGAACACCAGCGTGAGAAACTATTACTGTATGGCTTTTATACCACCTGATCTCTCATGGTTTCTTTGAAAAGTATAGACCATGTATTTTCTCAGATCATATAACATGCTGGGACATAAATCAAGCACATGGAGTCACAACCCTTCAAGGTTAAAATTAATGGGCCCTCACATTCATGGGGGCAGACAGTCAAAAGAGTCAAGATGGATGCTGCATCTGCACAAAATCCTACTCCATAAAAATAAAAATTAGAACGAAAACAGTATAATCAATCTCTAAGAACACTGAATTTGGTTTTCAGTATAGGAAATGTACATCTTGGACCTAGCAAAAGTGCATTTAAATGACAGTGCATTAACACAACATGTTTTCCATCTCTTGTGCCCTTATCTTACCAACACATATTGGTGAATTTGTTTAAATTATTCTTGCTCTACAGTGAATCCC
The DNA here is from genome assembly GCF_059756535.1 of Pantherophis guttatus. Taxonomy (NCBI): domain Eukaryota; kingdom Metazoa; phylum Chordata; class Lepidosauria; order Squamata; family Colubridae; genus Pantherophis; species Pantherophis guttatus. Next base: position 315,596,245 of record NC_142063.1, read on the forward strand.
ACCAAAGTTACCATAAGATTAAAGCTACTTGGGCAAAAAGACCTTAGGAGATTTTTTTATCAAAACAAAGATCTCCCATTTCCCAGAAGCAGACATCTTACTTGTAGTCAGTATCTGTCACCCTTTAAGGTAGACACAGCCAAGAAACACGAGTCACTTGGAAAGTACTTTTATGTGCTTAGGGTGTTACTGTTGTGACCAAGGCCCAAGTAGTGATTACCAAACACAATTCAGTCCTCCACAAACTTATTTTATTAAAACAGCTGAGAACTAATTCATTCTCAGCTTAGTCCAAAACAAAATTCTTAATAACCAGTCCGTCGGCCTTATCACCAACCTTTGATGTCTTTGGGAACCTGCCAAAGGCTTTTCTTGGTAAAAACCCCACAAAGTTCAAGAGACGCTGACAAGAAGCATGGGAATCAACGTTGCTTTTCTACAAAGAATCCAACAACTCATTGCTGCTCTTTTAAGCCTTATGGGAGTGGCCAATCATCTTCTGGCCTTACTCCTTACTTCAGCTACTCTTGCCTTCTGGCAGCTCCTCGCATGCATGCACTAGGAACAGGCTCCTTCTATTCCTCTGCCTCTCTGCTGTCCGCCTCTGGAGGCTCTGGAGTCAGCACATCGCTCCCAGATGGCCCTGGCCCCATTTCTGCCTCTGATACAGAGCCCTTGTCCAGGCCTTCCCCTGATACCCATTGTCCTCACCAGCCTCGTCACTATCTGACTCCGCTGCAGGTCTGCAGGCTGCTGGTGGATCACAATAGTTGTAACAGAATGTTGAAAGCTTGTCAAAGCACCCTCTATTTTAACTTATACCTAACCCCATCAAGGCAGAATTGTTCCTCACACTTTCTACTTTCTCTAGACTGAAATCTTTTCTTTATAATGTCTCCATATTCACCTGACATTCTACCATAGTGCATAGTCAAATATCTTATATTTTAAATCATCCTAGGGAAGCAGGGTGGATGCAACAAATTAATTTAAGCGGACGTACTCAAAGAACATATGAGATAATCACATTGTTGATTCTTTACTTTCCAGCCAGTTATATCATTCACCAATTATGCACATTAGATGCACCAATTATGCACATCTCAGATGAGATGCCATCACAATCCCACTTCTAAGCACATACATCCAGTGGTGGGATTCAAGTAATTTAACAACCGGTTCTCTGCCCTAATGATTTCTTCCAACAACCAGTTTGCCAAACTGCTCAGAAAGTTAACAACCAGTTCTCCTGAAGTGGTGCGAACTGGCTGAATCCCACCACTGCATACATCATACATTCATCCACAGCACTCCAATGTGCAGCCACTGAAGAGTTTGATAAGGGTTCCCAGTACTTACAATGAGTAAAGTTGTACGGCATGGCCCTGTTGCTATTAAAGCTAAACTACAGATAGAGAACACGGAGCCAGTATCATTCGTTTTGCTGAGTGTGTTAACTACTGAGATAGGAGTCTGCTCTTTCATACCCAGGAAGAGTCGGTCTGCACAGTTTCTCACTGGAAAACGGTAATGCCATAGAGCATTAGCACACAGAGGCAGGGCTGTCCTAACAGTATTATGGGCCCCAGACAAAGCAGTATACTAGAGCCCCTACGACAACTACTCACAGGAATAAAAATATATATGGTCGATAAAGTTAAACATATATTTATTTTATTGGCACTTCCAACAAGTCAGTGTTGAAACATTAAAAACATGCTATGTAGCAACAAGTAATCAACATGATAAACATTTGAACAATACACGAGGCTTGAAAAAACACAATAATACTCAGTTAGCCATACAGTTGCTGATGGTATATAGTTGCTGTATTTATATGATACAAGGTACGTTGAAGGGTTAACATACCAGATTAGCATGGGGTCCTTATGCTTGTGGGGCCCACGGGCAAGTGCCCATCAGGCCCATGCAGTAAAACAGCCCTGCACAAAGGCAGGAATGAGAATTGCTGATAAGCAAGAGATTTTGAATGCCATGCCCTTTGCATTTTTTGGCAGTGAGTATTAGTAGAAGGGCACAAAATGAGTGATCTTGGGTAAAAACTAGGGATGCTACAAATCAGAGCAGTATCTCAGTTTCCATTGATGAAATGTGCATTCCTTGGCAATGGCTCCTGTCGCCATCAGCTGCCCTTCCAAACTTGCTATTTTGAATTGTTCTAAACAAGAAAATAAGCTTCTATTTTAAATCTTGTAGCTTTTAGCCTTTTAAATACTGTGACTCCAAATTAATTCACTTTTGGTTAATGTCTGGGAGTAAATTAGATGAATTCCTAAACCTTAAGTTGACAAATCATGACTAATGCAAAATTACTCTTTCACATGACCAGCTGTGTGGCTCCAAACTGGTTCTTCTGTTTTGTCTGTGAGTAGAGATCCTTCCTTCCTTCCTTCCTTCCTTCCTTCCTTCCTTCCTTCCTTCCTTCCTTCCTTCCTTCCTTCCTTCCTTCCTTCCTTCCTTAAACTAACAGGTAAATCTTGCATATATAATGCTGCCTCCCCCACCATTATTAAATGTAGGGTGGAATACGCACTTGTAATGGGGAAGGGAGTAAATCTTATGGCACAGAGAGTGTGAAGAGGAGATTTGCTTAGTTACTGAGTTAAAATGAATAATTCCTCACTAATTTATATGCCAATGGAACCGGCCTTTTGGCAAGCTCACAATTAATGTGAATGCCAAGTGGGATTGCAGCTTTGTTTCATCTAGGGAGACACTCAGCCGAACAGAACTCCCCCACCCAGCTGAAAATGCGTATGCCTGTTTCTCAACTTCCAAGGAGTCGTTGGCACTTCTGGGCCGCCATTCACTCTATCATTATGATGCATTATACTGTGTAATGATGTAATATGCTGGAAGGCTGAGAGCGAAAGCTTCTTGCCAAAAATAATAACACCAAAAGCGCACAATTATTTTCATCTGTGAAAGCCTCTTGCACTATCATCTCATACCACGGTGGCCCAAAGAGAAAGCTGCTATAATGGCAGGGCTCTTTATGTTTGTGAAGATCAAGAGGAGGAGGAAGAGAAGGAGGAAGAGAAGGATGCCAGCTAGCCAGTCAAACTGAGCTGGAACTTTCTTAGGAAGCAAAAAAAAAAAAAATCTTGTTTTAACACAACAAATTGGAATATATATATATTTGCCATTGCAAACATTATCGTGAAACATCCACAACAAGAGCAAAAATGAAACCTGCAACCAAATCTTATAGTGTGGTGTTTTTCTCTTCCTCTCTCTCGTTCTTCTATGTATGGTTGTCCACAGACCCTACAAGTCTGATGTTACTTAGAGTATCACCTAATGACAAAAATTATCTGATGCTCATCTCTGTTTCAAAGCCGAAGAGCCAGCGCTGTTCAAAGACGTCTCCGTGGTCATGTGGCCGGCATGACTAAATGCCAAAGGTGCACGGAACGCTGTTACCTTCCCACCAAAGGTGGTCCCTCGTTTTCTACTTGCATTTTTTACGTGCTTTCAAACTGCTAGGTTGGCAGAAGCTGGGACAAGTAATGGGAGCTCACCCCATTACACGGCACTAGGGATTTAAACTGCTGAACTGCCGACTTTTCAATCGACAAGCTCAGCATCTTAGCCACTGAGCCACCACGTTCCTGAGGAGCACATTTACACAATTACAAATAATGTGTGAGCTATGACATGTCTTATGTATAGCCTATTTCAATTAGTACGCTTTATCTGGGGCTATCTTTGAAAACATTGGTGCAAAATGGAGCAGGCACACTACTGATTGGTCCATGGCTGTACTAACAGAACTGCATTGACTCACAGTTGTCTACCTGGCATAAATTAAAGATGCTGGTATTGACCTTGGAAGCCTTAAATAGCTTGCAGCCTTTCTCAGCTGGGATTCTGTGTTCTAATAGGGTTCCATGACAGGTCAGGATTGGGCGGGGGGGACATATTTTTTTTTTAAATTTTGCATGTCACACAATACTAACATTCACTGTAGAGGGAATTTTGGGGCACTGTAATGCCACAATTTAGCTACTAGCCTGCCACTTTGCTGTTGTTTGTAAAATATGGATTGTGCAGTTAGAAATGAAATCTATTGTGAAGTGTTTGTATTTTCTGCCATTTTTAAGCAGAGACCTGAAGACCTGAACATTATTTTAAAGGGTCCTTCCAAATGCTGGCTTGAGAAGTGCTCATCTGGAAGACTGACTTGCTGAATTACTTCAATCAGCAGGAAAAGTTCTTTTGAAGATGCTTTCATAGTTTGACTATCAAGTAGAGGAAGAGGGGCTTTTCTCTGAGTGATTCCTACACTAGGAGATACATTTGGCGGCACTTTGTTCTGTCTAGGAAGAAAATTAAAAACCAGGCATCTATAGTAGTTGTAGGAAGAAATATCCTTCTGGGTTCAGCTCCAAGTGGGGAAAAAGAAACTGGAAACATGGGAACTGCTTGGAAAGATGGTTTAATGGTGGACAGGATCACATGGTTTGAGTTCCTGAACAGAAAAGGGGACGAGACACAGTGAGTCCCCGGGTTTTATGCCCTCTCTGGCTTTGAACTTCCTGGGGCCCTGAAAGAGTATCCTGATTGGTTGTCAGACTCCCAGGGGATGGGGGGTCTTAGCTAGCCTTGCTGGTTGATGTAATCTTCCCAGGTGCCATGTGGTGAGTTTCTGTTACTAGATGGGTCCTATTGTGTTAGTTTCTGTTGCTAGATGGGTCCTATTGTATTGCAGATGATGGTCCATTGACAAAAATTGAGTTTCTGCCTCTGGCCCATTGACAAAGGGTGGGGGCAGGAAGATGGGAGCTGCTTCGACTTTCAAACATGCTTCTCCATTTCTCATCCAGGGAAACATAATAGTCTGCCTTTTTAATATTTCCCAAAATATTTCATTCCTCTAGGAAAGGGGTGGGTGCTAACTTCCTACATAGTCAAGATTACCACAATTGTGTGAGTGAAGCCTTGCCCTTAGCTATGTGTATGTCATGCAGCCAGTGGGGTTTCAATCTCATGATCATGGCTATCATCCTGACATTTTGATCTTCCTGTAGATGCTCCCATACCTGCTCCATCCTTTACTACTCCTGATGGATTCCTCCTTTCCAAAGTCATTTCATTTTATAATGATCTGCTGTGCATTTTGCCAGCTCCAGAACAACAGAAGAATGTGAGGGCCATCTAATGTATGCTGCCTTGCACTGAGGAAACATTGCTTCCTTCATAGTTTGATTGATTCACCAGTCTAGTCTATAGGTTGGGACTTCCTAGTAATCCCCCATCAAATTATTAATCAGGTTTGGCTCATTTTAGCTTTTTCCATATTGGCCAATATAAAAATAATATAATTAAATTATTAAACTGAAAAGGGAAATGTCTCTGTCTGTCAGCAGTTTGTAGTTTAAATCAGTGTTTGGTAACTTTAAGATAGGTGGAGTTCAGTTCCCAGAATTCTGGTTGGGGAATTCTGGAAGTTAGAATCCACACATCTTAGAAGTTGCCAGATTTGAGAAACACGGCTCTAAATGAATAAGGATGAAGAATTTGAAAGACGAATGTAATGGAGAGAGATAACAAAAATTAATGCAGTTATGTGTATTAAAAAAGAAAAAAAACTTCAGAAGGGAGAAGGGCTTATTTTACCTCTCACATAATATGAAAACTTATGCTCATATATGCCAACAAAAGTGCATAGAGTCAAGGCTATGGTTTTCCCAGTTGCAATGTATGGCTGTGAAAGTTGGACCATAAGAAAGGCTGAGCACCAAAGAATTGAGGCCTTTGAACTATGGTGCTGGAGAAGACTCCTGCGAGTCCCTTGGACTTCAAGGCAATCAAACTGGTCAGTCCAGTTAGAGAAGATCAACCCTGACTGCTCTTTAAAAGGCCACATCCTGAAGATGAAACTCCAATATTTTGGCCACCTAATGAGAAGGAAGGAGAAGAGCCTAATGCTGGAAAAGATTGAGGGCAAAAGAAGAAGGGGACAACAGGAATGAGGTGGCTGGATGGAGTCACTGAAGCAGTAGGCGTGAGCTTAAATGGACTCCAGAGGATGGTAGAGGACAGGAAGGCCTGGAGGAATGTTGTCCATGGGATCACAATGGGTCAGACATGACTGCAACTAACAACAATAAATGCTCATATAATCAGGCAGATTGACTGGAGAATCTAAACTTTTTTTTTCTTAACCCACTGTCTTTTTAACTTATCAAAAGCTTCTTGTTTAAGAAGAACATTTGATAATTCATGGGAGGGAGAGGCTTCTGAGCAGTTATGTGCTATGACAACTAAATGGATCCTTCATGTTCCGTATGCATCAATAAAAGTAACTATGATTGTACCAAACTGCTGTGTTTGTGTCCCATTTATCAGCCTAAGGTTGGCTACTGTGGGAAAGAAGGAGTTGAACCTGAGCTATACAGACCAAACAAGCCTTAACAACTTTTTTGCTAGACTGGAAATTGTAAATTGGCCAGAACAGTCTGAGTTTTGCTGAATGTAGCTTATTAGGCTGATGTAAATAGGCTTTAAAAACAGGTTATGATTTCGCTGTTATTGTTTCCTTTGTAATTTGCCTTTTTGTTTGCGCAGTTGGTAAAGCCACATACTAGGTTGCCTGAACAGAAGCAATCCTACCATTTGCTGGTTCAAAGATTATAAACAGACCTGAAGTAATAAAAGGTTGAACCCTTTGACTTTACAGAGAGTTAAATTTTGCCAGAAGGATCAAAGTTGAGACCTAAGGGGGAATATTTTAAATACTTCCAGCTGTATTTTTATCCAAATTGATTATGATTACATTACCAAACATAATACTCTAGTTTATTTACTTATTCATATATTCTTAATTTGCTTGCATGTTAGGGAAGATTGATTTTTCAGTAAAGCTGTAAGCCATTTTTATAAATCTCAGTTTGCTGTCAAGTGTCCAAGACCATATTCAATTGAACTACATTGATGCATCCGGAAAGTAATGGAATGAAAAAACCTCTGCACGTGCTCTTGGATCTCAACTTGGATCTGTTTCCTTCATTCCAATAGCTAAAGAACTTAGTCTCCTGACATTAAGTGAACTTGGAACACAGCTTGGAGGGGAGGTCCATCTAAGATCTGGTCCAGAGAGGATCCTTTTCCTATCAACTGTGTGCCAGAAAAAATCTCCTAAAAGAGAACTGGTCATACTGACAGAATGATCTCTTGAAACTCAGTTCTGTTTCTTTCTCATTTAAAGTTGAGAATGGGATGCTACTGAGAAATAATTGGGGAGGGTGCATTTCTCCCATTAGCTTTATTCCTGCAGCCTTTCCTTCCTTCTACATAATTCTGGTTGTGTCCTTTTCGTGTGTGTGTGTGTGTGTGTGTGTCTAGCAAGGAGAACAAAGTGAGAGGGATGGAAGGAGCATAAGGAGGAGGCCTATATGCCTGATCCTAGGGGAAGTAGATATTTCCACCCCTGCTTTGCCCAGGAACTGGATAGACCCACCTTTAAGGACCGTGGCTATTGTTTGGATCTCCCACTGTACATTTCATTTGTTGTGTGTGAAACAGGGAACATCACGAATAAACCTTTTACCAGAAATGATGTGCACTGTGCACTCTATAGACAGACTGTTGCAACAACATTTAGACATGCAAGATAAAGAAAAGATTCTCTCTGCTTATGCTACAGGAGTACATTGCACAATAAAGTGTTATCTCTGATTAGAAGCGAAAAGATGGATCCTCCTGCTAAGGCAGGCTAACCCTAAAAGCATGTTAACATGAAATACTAAATAAAATGCTACTCATCTATAATAAATCTTATTATGCATTTTGGCAATTTTACCCTGGCGTGAGTGTGAAGGGTTTTCTTTTTTTTTTTCTTTTCCCGAGCAATGTTTGAAAATAGAAATCTTAAATTGAATCATTGTTGCATGAATATATGCAAAATATTCATTTCTAGCAGTGTGAGGGTTGAGTGCTTTTAAATTGGAGAAATCAGTCATGACTTCACCTTTTCATGCAAGATAAAGCTGTATGTGGTAACATCATTACAGTGTCATGAAAGGAGTGGAAATCATGCCAGAGTCTTGCCTTAAGCTAATATTAAAAAAGAGCGAGAGTAGGGGGACTTCCATATTTTTCCATATTGTTCAATATTTAAAGGCACATTGCATAGCTTCCTATATAGAAATAGAAATGGGGGAGTGAAAGAGCATTAGATTTGGGGCAGGGCAGGGAGGCCTTCCTGAATGCAGAGATTAATAAAAATCAGAGTAGAGATCTGTTTAATATTTCAAAGAATTCATGTCTTGAATATAAGAAGAGATGAAATTAAGTATCCTAATAAAAAGCCAGCAACTTACAGCGAAATGCTGTTGATGGCCTGTCTTAACTGAGAAAAGAAAAGGAAAAGGAAAAGAGAAAGAAAAGAGAAAAGGATTTTCATTTTTTAATGTTGAAGTGGCTGGTGCTTAACAAGCTGAAACTTAATTCAAGGAAGATGGTGGAGCTATTAATCAAGAAAACTGGCAGTCTAGAGGGAGCGTTGATACCTGTTCTGAATGGGGTTTCTGTTCCCTTGGTGGAACAGGAATTTAGCTTGAAGGCAACCCTTAATTCACCTCTTTCCCTGGATAGTCAGATGAGAGCAGTTACTCCTGAACTGAGTTCAGAGTCCTGGTTCTAGTCTCGGAAGTAGCTATGTGTCATGCTTGTTGGGGACTCTGGGAGTCCAGAACTTCCCACTTTGGCAAAGCCTGCTTTAAAGCTTCAAGTGGCTTCTGACTGGCTTCTAACATAAGCTTGCTCTAGAATAAAGATCAACACTAGGGACTCTATTCTCAGAGCCATCTTGGAAGGCTGAGGGAGTGAATCTGAGAGAAAGAGCCTTTTCTTGGGGCAGTGTTACAATCCAGTTAACCTCTTCCATGTGAAGTGGGTTCATCTTTCATCAAAAACATCCTTTCAAAGATAACTGAGAGGGTTGAGGGTAAGGCTTGATCCATTTCTTACTTTACTTTTATTGATCTGCCTGTGTTTTTGTTTTCCTCTAAATCAACATTGGCAACTTTAAGACAGGTGGACTTCAACTCCCAGAATTCTCCAGCCAGTATAGCCACATTTTCCCCCTTATTATTCTCTGAGTAAATCTCATGTTTCGTCATCCTGAATACTTTATGGGCAGATTTGCTGGGCTTCAGTGTGACTCCCACAGAGTTTGTGTAAAGCTTACCTTTGCCAAAACAGATCAGGAGACAGATGGAAATGCTTCCTTTAAGAGAGTTTCCCCTCTCTTATTGGTTTTAGTACAGAAGAACCTCGAGCAACATCCAAAGGATTTAAAATATTCTTGCTTCCTATGACCATCTCCATAGACATAAAATAAAAGAAGCTGAATGGCATCATCAGAAGTTGACCTTTCACTCAATAAACCCCCATAGATTCCCTATATCCAAAAAAGTAATAAAACCAAAAATAATTAACAATGATTTCACCTATTCTGATTTCTTCTATTTTCTGATTAGTGGACCAAAGGAATGCTGTGGATATAATTTACTTCGACTTCAGTAAGTCATTTGATAAAGTAGATCATAACCCTACTTCTTGATAAGACAGAAAAATGTGGATTAGACAGTATCACCACCAGATGGATTCGTAACTGGCTGACCAACCGCACTCAACGTGTAGTCCTCAATGGAACTGCATCTACTTGAAGAGAAGTATGCAGTACCCAAGGCTCTGTCTTAGGCCCAGACCTCTTCAACATCTTCATCAATGATTTGGACAAGGAGATAGATGGGGAACTTATCAAATTTGCAGATGACACCAAACTGGCAGGAATAGCCAATACTCCAGAAGATAGTCTTAAGATACAGAAGGATCTTGACAGACTTGAACATTCAGCAATATCTAACAAAATGAAATTCAATGTGAAAAAAGTAAGGTTCTACATTTAGGCAAGAAAAACATAATGCACAGTACAGTATAGGTGATTATACACTCAATTGTAGTAACTGTGAAAGGGATCTTGGAGTCCTAGTGGATAATCATTTAAATATGAGCCAGCAGTGTGCTACAGCTACCAAAAAAGCCAACACAGTTCTAGGCTGCTTTAACAGAGGGACAGAATCAAGATCATGTGAAGCTTTAATACCAATTATAATGCCTTGGTAATGCCACACTTGGAATACTACATCCAGTTTTGGTCACCACAATGTAAAAAAGATGTTGAGATGCTAGAAAAAGGGCAGAGAAAAGCAACAAAGATGATTAGGGGACTGGAAGCTAAAACATATGAAAAATGGTTACAAGAATTGGGTATGTGTAGTTTAATGAAAACAACTGGGGTGACATGATAGCAGTGTTCCAATATCTCAGGGGTTGCCACAAAAAAAAGTCTGTCAGGTTATTCTCCAAAGCACCTGAGGGTAGGACAAGAAGCAATGGATGGAAACTAATCAAGAAGAGAAGCAACTTACAACTAAGAAGAAATTTCCTGACAGTTGTTAGAACAATTAATCAGTGGAACAACTTGCCTCCAGAAGTTGTGAATGCTCCAACACTGGAAGTTTTTAAGAAGAGATTGGACAACCATTTGTCTGTAGTAGTATAGGGTTTCCTGCCTAAGCAGAGGGTTGGACCTGAAGACCTCCAAAGTCCCTACCAACCCTGTTATTCTGTCGAGCCCAAGCCTCCACTCAACAATAATGGGATGGGGAGGAGGAGAAAGAGAATGGGCACACGTACCTGATACTGCAAGACTGCGCCCAGCAAACCAAGCAAATGAGGACGCAGGACTGCATCCAGATGCTGGACACAGAAACTCACAAGTGGTGGTGGTGGCACAGGGGTTTTGCAGCCGGGGCGGCGGGCTAGGGAACGGCAGAGGAGGGGTGGTGACCGGGGCGCTCCCAGGAACGAGGCGCCTGGAAGAGGGCATGCGTGATTGCCTGTCACAGCTGAATGCTCTCCAGCCAGTAAATTAGGGAGGGGTGGAGCAAATGTATAAAGGGCGCTATGTAGCCGCTGTTCGTAGCGCCAATTTTAAACTACTATAGCGCCCAGAGTTGCTCCTGCTAAGCATTAACCAACTTCACTGAAGACCCTGCATGTGTCCCATTGTGTTTTCTTGCTACCTGCAAGTTGCCTGGGAGAAGGAGCTGAGAGAAAGTTGGTGCTACCTTCAAATCAGCATTAGTTTTTCCGTTCGCTTCGGGGATGAGAATGGCAGAAGGTGTGGATCCGGTGGAAAAATCCTCTGAGGTAACTCTGGTGGAGGAGGAGAACGGCATGAGCGTTGTGGCCCAGGAAGACCCCCCGGCTCCTGCAGTTCATTCAAAGGAGCTTCCGCGAAGCCAAGGGGGAGGGGATAGCAAACTCCCCGCCACCAAACCCATGGGCACGCCGGCTGCCGCAGGGGAGTGGTGGACCAGCCCGGCCTTAACCGGGGGGGTGCACGAGGAAAGACCCTCCTCCAGAGCTGTTGGGGGAGCCATTTCAGCGCTGGAGAGAATGAAGGTGGGTGGATGACGACGAAGGGGATTGGAGCTATTCAACCGGCCTCGGCTCCTCTACACTGGACATTATCAAGGAGAAATATGGAGAGTTCAGCTTTAGAGATGCTTCATCCTGGCAGCCTTGGGCTCCTGGAGAAGAGCAAGTGCCCCCTTGGCGAGGCTCCGGTTCAGACCACTGGTTCCGGCTAGCTAGCCCCAAGCTGCGATTGGGCTCTTGGTCTGAGAGGGCCACTAGACGACCTGATGACTCCCCATGGGTGCTCATTCCACTGAAGGGGAGGGGCCTCACCAGATGGACTGTGGAAGAAGGGGCGCAGATGAACAGGGAGTCCAGGATACCAGTACCACCCGCTCAACCGAACCACACCCACAAGGGCTCCGAGCAGATAGAGTACCCGGACAGGGCCATCCTCCCAGGCCAGCATATGTGGGAGCCCCGGTGGGTTGGCCTCCCCAAGGGATGTGGGGACCTCCACTCCTCCAAGCTACGTTCAACAGAAGCCCTGACCGGCTGGCCATATTCCTAAATCAGGTGCTTAGTTACGTCAACTTATATGGCCATCTCTATCCGTCACAATGGGCTATAGTTGTAGCCATCACCACAGGGCTGCGAGGGGAGGAAGCTGATTGGGCGGCTGACTTCCATAGCGACCACGCCCGTGAGTTAATTGATGTCGGCTTGTTCTTGGAGGGTCTCCGAACACGTTTTGAGGATGAGTCAGAAGTCCAGCAAGCCGAGGGAGAACTAGTGTCATTACGAGAGAAGGGCCGTCCCGCTAAGGAGTATGTGCGAGAGTTCAGATCCCTGGCGGGGAGACTGCGGGGCTGGCCTGAACGAATTCCACCTCGGGCTGGACCAGGAGTTGAGGCAGGCGTGTGTATATCGTGGCCTTCCGCCCCGCCTTGTGGAGTGGTTTAAAGCCGCCATCGACCTGGACATTGGTCTCAAAGAGTTCAGGGTTCGGGGTTTGGCGGGCCCTTCCTATGCCGGTCGAACCCCAGAGAAACCACCACCTCCAAGGGAGCCCAGACCCTCCCGGGAGGTGGGGACATCCAGAGCAGCACCAGGCCCTTCAGACAGCATTCATCAGGCCCCGTTCCGATGTTTCCAATGTGATCAATTAGGCCACCAAGTATCTGACTGCCCGTTCCCCCCCACAAGTGACCACTGGACGCACTCCTGTGTCTACCGCGTGAATGCGCCCAACAACCGAATGATCCCGGGCAGTATCTCAAGCATTAGCAGCGAGCACTCCAACCAAGGATAGTGGGACGGGCCCAGACGGTCCTGAGGGGATGCCGATAGTAGTTGGCAACAGCGATGAGGAGGAAGACCACGATCCCATGGTGAGTGATCCAATTCACCCTTTCATCATACCTGTCACCTCTGGAACCCACATACCCGCAGTGAAGTGAAACAAGGGGCATTAATTGACTTGGGCTGCACCCGTTGCTTAATGAGAGCATCTCTAGCGATCCAGTTGGGTCTCCAAGTGTTCAAACTACCGGAGCCCATACGTTTTGAGCAGCTCTATACTGGGGGGAAAACCAGCTGTGTGGGTGACTGAGCGGGTTAAATTGGGGATAGGAGAACATTGGGAACTCCTTAGATTCGTCATGGTGGAGACGATAATAGAACCCATTATTTTAGGGTTAGCTTGGTTAGACAAATGGCAGCCCACCATATGGTGGGAGGGGGGCTACAGGAAACTCCAGTTAGAACTAGGCCCTGAACCTATCTCGAAAGAGGGGGGAAGGTGCAGTAAGGACGTCAGGTTGCTACCCCAGAACCCAATGCCGCTGGTGTCGGGAGTCCCGGATGTATACAGAGATCTATCAGCAGTGTTTAGTGAAAACAAGTGTAACACCTTACCCCCTCATAGGCCTACCGATTGCATGATAGAACTAATACCCGGGGCTAAATTACCCAAGCCTCGAATGTATTCTATGACCCCAAGAGAGATAGCAGAACTGCGCAAATATATAGATCAAAATTTGGCCCAAGGCTTTATTACACCTAGCTGAGCACATATGGCCGCTCCCGTGTTGTTCCGGGAGAAGAAAGATGGCGGTCTGCGCTTATGCATGGACTTCCAGGGTCTGAATGCGGTAACCGATGAACCGTTATACCCGTTGCCCTTGATAAAAGATTTGATGGCCACACTGTCCACTGGCCGAATCTTTACTAAATTAGATTTGCGAGAGGCATACTACCGGGTACGAGTGAAAGCTGGAGATGAGTGGAAAACCACATTTAATTGCCCACTCGGAAGTTACAAATTCCAAGTGATGCCGTTTGGACTGCAAGGGGCGTGCGTGATTGCCTCTCACAGCTGAATGTTCTCCAGCCAGTAAATTAGGGAGGGGTGGAGCAAATGTATAAAAGGCACTACGTAGCCGCTGTTCGTAGCGCCAACTTTAAACTACTATAGCGCTCAGCGTTGTTCCGGAGCTCCTGCTAAGCATTAAACCAACCTCACTGAAGACCCTGCATGTGTCCCGTTGTGTTTTCTTGCTACCTGTGAGTCGCCTGGGAGAAGGAGCTGAGAAATTCTATATTTCCAGGATATGAATTATTCCAAGACAGTTTACCAGCCATATCATATGTACATACATACACACATACATACATAGAGATGGACAGACAGACAGACAGACAGACAGACAGACAGACAGACAGAATTTGATTAAAATGGAATGTCTCTTTAATTGTTCAGAATTCTGTCACTAATGGATTTAAATGGTGTACTGGTTTAAATCATGAATATAAGATCAGAGTTTTACCTGTAGTAGGTTGATTTTTGGTTTTGGTTTTCTTTTGTTTTTGGTGTTTCCCAATTCCATCTGAAATACTTAAGTTTTCCAACTGGAAATACAGCAATGAAATGGGACAACACTCAGAAGGTCAGGACAAATTTTATCCAGCTAAGAGGATTCTTTTCACAGCGGTAGAAAAATGTCTGCTGGAATTTTAACTCAGCTTTCCTTTACTATCTATCAATGGCTAAGTTTTTTGTTTGTTATCCCATAGAATTTTCTACTTAATCTTTCACTTCATCAGTTTTTTCCACTTCCATTTTTCCTCTTTATCCTCTTTTCTCTGCTTTATGTTTTCAGCAACAACACAACAAAAAAATTGTTCTCACACATTAGTGAAAACACTTCACAAAAATTCAATTTAGCAATACATAGCATAGTATAAATCTTTATATTTGACTCATTTTCAGTGCAAGATGGAATAACCTTAATTTAGATAGATAGATAGATAGATAGATAGATAGATAGATAGATAGATAGATAGATAGATAGATAGATAGAATTGCCTTTTTATATTAGAAGGCAACCTAGAAAATATTACATCCACCTGTCAAAAGGTGAAATACTTTTCATTTGATTGGTTGTTGCTAGGATACTGAGAAATGAAATAGACCATTGCCATTGATGAATTAACTGAGTTTGGTTGACAGTAATCTTTGTCTCTTGATGTGGTAACTGTCATAGACCTGTCATTTTAAGCTTACCATGTTAACAGACATTCCAAAAAACTAAAACAGTATAAAGGCAAGACAGCTTTAAGAAGGATAAACTTTGACAGTCTGTATGTCTTTATTTTATAGATAGATTCACTAAAAGCTATTCTGTACCAAGGATGGGCTCCAATTTTACATCCAAGTAAGATGCTATATTAAATCTGAGTATGCATGTAAGTTGGACTGTGAATATCTGGATGGCCACTAGATGTCAGGATGCAGTTAAGAGTCCTTTGTATCACTTTTTTTTTTACCACCTAGCAGTTGCCTGGAGTTGTTCAGCCATAATAGTCCTAATTCAACTTACTTATGTAAGGGGACGAAAGAACGGCCTTGAAGGACAGGAAGAAGAGCTGGTATCAGGGCAATGGTCAGGTAAAAACCCTGAACCCAAGCCAAGAAAGTAACATCTGTAAATGTCTCTGACAAGCCCCTCCCTAATTCACAAAAAAGGGATGGGGAAGTACATTCATACTTGGAAGATTCTGTTACTGTAGGTTTACCCAAAAAAATCCTCTAGTACTGACCTACAGTTTCCTAGTCTGGTCTATCTTGAATTGCTGACACCTGCTTTGTTCCTGAGCTCCCTTGATGGTCTTTGTATTAGACTAGATAGATCTTTGCCTTTTATCAAAACACAATTAGGCTGACCAGTAAGCTCTAGTTGAATCACACTTGCTGGATGATGTCTGCCATGGCCTCCTACACAGGATCTTTTTAATAGGTTGAACCTGGCAGTTCTAATTAGGCATCCTACCTTCCTTGCTGTTCTTTGTGGCAGCTTCTGAACATAGTCTCAGATAAAAAGAAGGAGGGGGAAGTACGTTTAAGACTTACAAGATTCTGTTACTCTACCTGTTACAATAAAACTAGTACTGACCTACATTTCATTAGTTTCTTAGTCAGGTCTATCTTGTAGAGATGACACCCGTTTTTTTTCTTGTTCCATAAGTAGAAAGAGGGATATACATTAAATAGATTTTTTTTTTTAAAAAAAATCACACTGAAGTAAAGGATTGTTACCATTATCACCAATGCTTCCATTTGCTCTGTGAAATAAATTGGCATTGGTGATGGTATACCACCGAAACAGATGACTATTGTCTAGACCAGGGGTCTCCAACCTTGGCAATTTTAAGCCTGGCAGACTTCAATTCCCAGAATTTCCCAGCCAGAAAAGCTTAAAGTTACCAAGGCTTAAAGTTGCCAAGGTGGTCTAGAAGGAACCAACAGGATTTTCCCCAGTTCCCCATTGTATCCATTTTAAGTCAATTTCATTCCCTTTTTGCATACCTGGTTGCTACTGACTTTTCTACATAGGTCAAACTGACTTACCGAGCATAGTTCTACAGCTTCAGGGTAGTTGTTGTCAGGATACACTTGACACCTTTTGAGAAAGTGTCAGGAAAAAATTGTCTAGTATAAAATATATCAAAAGTATGTTTTTTCAGAAATGTCTAGGGTTCATCTGAACTGTTTTATAAGTACACCGTGTTTCCTCCCCATCAGCAGTGCTATAGCACCACAGTGCTATCCCTCCATCTCTCTCAGCCTGTGTCTAGATACACTATTATCTTTATTACTGGATTTTTGGAAATAACTCTGGTATATTAAATAATGGAATTAATTAGAAATGCCTTTATCTGTCCAATGCTGTTATTTGGGTCATGGGCTAAAAGGTATCTATGTATCATCTGACTTTCTTTGATTCTTGGTACACACTAATGCTAATAGCAGAATGATCATCTAAGAACCAGTCCAATCCCTGGTAATGTTTTAAAAATGTTTTTTGTTTGCATTTTTCTAATAAGTACATTTTCATATGTTTTATAATGTCTCAACTTTGGCAATATTTCAAATACAGATATATATTTCTGTAATATAGCACTGTCTTCTACTTTTTCCTATCGCATGCATTTTATCTATCTTCGTTGATACTTATTTTTAGCAGGGAACTTCAGTGCAAAATTTAGTGAATGCCCAAGGATAAATGTATTGTAATTGTATTTCAGGTGTTGATTACAGCAATGGACAATTAGGCCAAATTTATTTTAGAAACTGACATGAATACCTGTTATCATGTACCAGCTGCATGAAGAAAATAAAGAAGAAACTGGAATCTAGCAGTTACCCTAGCAAAAAAAAAAATTGATCTGGTGTGGAAGTGGTCAGGCCACAAAGAATGGCCAGTTGAGGAATCCAATCTGGGTTAGTCAACAGGACCAGAGATTTAGCCTTCTGAGCTTTTGGATTCATGCTGGATCCCATCCCCAGGGAACTTGTCTCTAATGGAATATAAACATCCTAAATAGAATGGGTACACTCTACAGCATAACTTCAAAAGGAAATATATGTGAGTTAAGATCTTGTTTAATAAAAATGCCCTGAGCTTCAGCTGGACAAAAGGAAGCTTGATGATGGAGCTAAACTGTAAGTTACTGAGAGCTGAATGAGACTCTATGGAACTAAACACCTCCTGCTTTTCAAATGATGGTCAATTCTTTGCATCTCAGAGGTGGGATTTGGAAGGATACATCATTCAAAAGCTCGCAGCTGTCATAGCAAACACTTAATATTTCATCCCAAATGCCTGCAATTAAAACTGACTGCCTCCAGTGGTGGGATTCAAACATTTTTACTACCAGTTCTGTGGGCATGGCTTGGTGAGCGTAGCATGGCTTGGTGGGTGTGGCAGGAGAAGGATACTGTAAAATCTCCATTCCCTTCCCGCTCCAGGAGAAGGTTACTGCAAAATCGCCATTTCCTCCTGATCAGCTGGGATTTGGGAGGCAGGGAATAGATGGGGGCGGGGCAAGTCAGAGATGGTATTTACCGGTTCTCCAAACTACTCAAAATTTCTGCTACCAGTTCTCCAGAACTGGTCAGAACCTACTGAAACCCACCACTGAACTGCCTCTAAAAATGCATAGCATCCATCCATACAAAGAAAATTGTATTCCCACAAACAAAAACCCCACAGAAACTACTTCAGGGATTAGACAACAGCTAACCAGGTTGCATTAGAATAGTCTCATCCAGATATAGGTAAAGTATAGATATCCATGTGTCTGTAAATATACATCTTTTCAGCAAATAATTGTTTCTTTCTTGTGTTGTTAATTTTATTTATTTATTTATTTATTTCCAATAATTCTGCCTCAAAGCAGTTTTAAAAACATTAAGAAAATGAAAAGAGTCTTCTTTTAAAACTCATATTTTAATTGCCTTCACAAATAAAACATGTTAGCATGTTTTAAATACAAAATGAGCTTAACCAGGAAACAATATTAAACAATCAGCTTCTAACCAGATTAAAAACAGTCTAAAATAACAGCTTTCTCACTTGGCACCTCAAAGTTGAGCTGGTAGATACCAATAAGTAAAGTGCCATGGAATCAAAACAGAGGTTCAACATGAAGAACATGGTATCAAAGATAACTTTTTTGAAAATATGCTGAGAAAAGCTAAACTTTGCTTGAAAAAAGACAGGAGTTACTAAAACCTACTGAACTCCCAATAGGAAAAAAGTTTTGAGGTCAACCTAAGAAAAAAATGCCATTGATTATGAACAAGTTAATGTCCATGACTGAAGGTCCCTGGAATAGAGCTTTGCTACTGACCTGCTGTAGAGATTTGAGGAAAGGTTCCATTGCATTACCTGAGGAATGGGCATATTGCAAAGTCCAGCTCCCCTTAAGTATCTTCTGACTAGATCTTCATACTTCTCCAAAATCCCATGACATACTTTCCTGCCATTAGAAGTGGAAAACACTTTAAAACTGCAAGATATATTCTAAAATAATCTTAGCATAGTAAATACATGTACACACACATACACAAACACTTCCTCAAAGTTTTCCAGGAGGAAAAAAAGCAAACAAGTGGAAACAGAAAATGCCAAACCTGCCCTGGGCATGATGTGGGTCTGCCCATTTTGTGTTATTGTCCTGTCAAACTGCAGCTCTTGCCTTATTTCCAAAACAACAAGTATTGCTCCTGACCTCCAAAAGGCTAGCTGTCCAGCCCTGTACTAATTCCTGGCTGATAGCTCAGTTATTCAGTTATAGCAAATATAAATCAGTTTTATGACACTTTAAAACTGCTTGATTTATTGTGGCATAAGCTTTGGTGGCCCAGAGCCCTATTTGTCAAATGCATTAAGTGGCCACCTAAATAACTCAAGTGCATGTGTAAGAGAGAAGGCATTCATTCCTGAACAATTTTTTTTAAAAAAATTGCACATCTTTGCTTCTGAATGTTATCAGAGCTATATGCAGCCAATAACATACTGAGGTGGTGTCTAAATAAAGAACTAACATCAAAGTCTGGTGTTTGTTACATTTACTTTGGAAAGCAAGTCATCCAGTACATGATGTGGAAATATGAAGAAACAGTTGCCATCCTAGTTCAAGCAATTAAATTAAGGGGATATTTAAGCCAATTGTGAGGATATTTCATTAGTCAACTCTGATCAGCTGATCAGGTCCAAATCTGCTCTATATAAATTACACAAAATTTGGATCCCCTCGTCACAGCGGTGTTCTCACTATTGCAGATTCTAATGGCTCATCATGGTCTATTCAAAAGGAATTTCTGAAGATTCTCATAATAGGTCAATGACATCTACTGTATATGTCTAAAACAGGGGCATCAAAGTCACGTCATCATGGCGGCATCATGTGACAGATCAGGACTTTTTCCCCCTTTGCTAAACTGGGCATGGGCATGGCCAGAGCATGATAACCCATGGGCTGGGAGTTTGACAGCCCTGGTCTAAAAAAAGCTCCATCAATTCAGTCCAAGATAAAGTTTGGAAATGGAGATAAAATGGGGCAATAGTCAAACATGAATGTGGTGATTTCATGGAATAAGCATGATTTTCTGGCCTCAACATCTGGACAACTTGCCATCATTGAAGAAAGCATAAATTCAGCTTTGTATTAGATGCTACAGCAGAATATCAGGCAATCTAACAATTGAAGCTGAGACACATGTAGGTCAAACAGTAAGAGAATAAGCCCAAAACATATAAGAAAATCTGCAAGAGAATAGATAAAAAAGAACAAATTTATTTTGTGAAATCAATCAGGCTTTACTGATTTGACATACAGGAATGGGCTAAAATTCCTACTCAGTGATATTCCTTACTGATCAACCACAAGAAGCATTTAGTTGCTGTTACTGCAGCTAGATACAACTAGTTACTGAAACCAATAGAACAAATACTTTTTCACATTGATACATTGCATGTTAGATGACTTGTTGCTGGAATTAACAATTAATTACTATAATGAAATAAGCACTAACCACTCTTATTTTTTGTTCAATTTTTTTAGGGCCCATGTGAAGCTCAGAAACAAAGATATGAAAACATTCAGAAAATCCAGAAGAGAGAAAAGACATTTTCCCAGAATTGTAATGTGTAGAGACAGCAGGAGGTAAATTGTTTCTCTCTTCAAAGTGTGGCATAAAAATCAAGTCTACAAGTCTTGCTCATCACAAAAGAATACAAGATCCAAATAAAAACACCCTACAATTTCAAGTTAGGGCAGATGTGAATAATTCTAGACTAATGGGTACCAATGAAGAACAACATATAGTAACTAGATGAACAGTGTAATGTACATTAAAAAGGTAGGAAGTTGTTTGTGCTTTTATGGATGCTATTGATGGGCATGAAATTTGCATTCTATTTCGTTGTGACTCTCTTTTTGTCTCAACATTAATATGCTCATGTACATGAAATATGAGTCATCAGTCTGAATAAATAAAATTGCATTTCATATACACACATCTGCAAAAGTTGGTGAAGTATAGCAGTTGGGAACCTGGTATGATTCTGGAAATTTTGCCATAAATTTACCAGTGGTCTCAGACAAACAACTCTCAGCCATGAATAATCCATTTGCAATATTACCCATCTGTGATAATGATTTATTTTATCAGTTACTATACTAATTTTATCAGATAGTTATCAGGATTAAGTCATGGTTATAGATGTTATAGATGTGAAGAGGGCCATCAGCTCCACCCTCTGCTCAGTGCAGGTACCCAAATTAAAGCATCTCCAGCAAATGACTGTCTAATCTGGATGTCTGCAACCCATGGCTCCAGAGCTGCATATGGCTCTTTGACTCTTTTCCTGCAGCTCCCTGCCGATCCAGTCACGTGACCTGCTCTCCACCTCGAGAAGGTGTGAGCCTCTCCGCAGAGCCGCACACCTGAAGCACCCCTAGCGTTTTCTCCACACTGCCTGCAACCAGCTTTTTGTGATTCCGCATCCTTTGCGGGCAGCTCAGCACCAGTCGTGGTCCCTTCGTGTTGATTCAGGAAGGAGGGGAAGGGGAGGAGCAGCTGCCACCGCTGCATGCAGAAAGGGAAGAGCTCTGGCTCTCCTGCGCAGAATGGGCAGTTACACTCTGAGTGTACAGTGGTGGCAGCAGGAGAAGGAGTTACAGTTGCTGCCACCACTGTGATCCTGGCCCAGGAGAGTATCCCACTTGTGCATGCCCATGAGAGAGAGAGTGGGGAGAGAGAAAAGGGGAGAAAGAGAGAGAAAGAGAGAGAGAAATGAGAAAATGATGGAGAAAGAGAATGAGAGAGAAAAGATATAAACAAATAGACAGAGAGAGAAGGGGAGGGAGAGAGAAGTGAGATAGAGTTGGAGGGAGAGAATGAGAGAGAAGGAAAAGAGAGAGGGAAAAGGGAGGGAAACAAATGAGAGAGAGAAGGCAGAGAGAAAGGAAGAAAGAGAAAGGAAGAGGGAAAGGAAAAAGAGAGAAAAACAGAAATAAGAGGGAGGGAGGGAGAGGGAGAGGGAAGGAGAGAGAGAGAGAGAGGCCCATTTCTCGCAGAAAACACCGGGAGCCACAAAACCTGGGTAGGCGTGGCTGGGGGTGTGTGTCATGTGACTGGCTGGGGGTGATTTTGAGTTGGCCACACCCACCAAAGTTTTGTGGCTCCCAGTGTTTTCTTTTCTGTGGGAAACAGGTCTAAATGGCTCTTTGAATGTTTAAGGTTGCAGATCCCTGGTCTAAGCTCTGCTTGAAAACACCTAGTGAAAGGCAACTCACTCTTCCTCAGTAAACTCTACTTACTCACTGTTAGGAAGGTTGTTTTTGTTTTTTGCAACATGCCTTCAGAATTTTGCCTTTAAGTAGCAACTCAGTCCTTTTGATTGCTGAGACATATACATTTCTGCTGCATCATTCCAACAAGCTCCCTATGGAGAATCTGGTGACATTGTGTGATACTGCCTCTCTGCTCTTTTGTAAGCTTATTATCAGGGATGCCTGAAATTACACAAATGTCTGTATCTATGGGAAGGGGGAGATGAATAAAAACATAATAGGGTTCTGCCTTATATAATTTCCTGATATGATGTCTGTCAGGAAAAAATTGAAGTGAAATTATATGATGTCAAAAACTCATGTTTCAAAGTGATTGACAACATTGGAGTGTTTTGCATGGTGAAACAAGGTGAAAATTTTAATTGCATGGTGGGAGGACATAATATTTATTACACTCGTGTAACCTTTGATCAGAGGCACAAGTTCCACAGTGGTATATTTTACATTAATATAGCAGGCAAAATCTTAAATGTGCATGTGAATATACAATTCTCTATCCAAACTCATTTCTCTTCATGGTGCATGATTAAGTTTTCACTCTCTGATAAGTCAAATAGTGTCAAAATGAATGACACATCATCGTAATCCTAAGAGATACCCAGATACATATTACTGTTCTGATGTGAGCAGTCTGCAAACAGCTTTCCTAGGTCAAAAGAAGATCAAAAGAGGATGTTTCTAAATATTCTAGTTAAATTGAAACATTATGGACTATGCAAGGCTGCCAACTAAAAAGTTTTGGATGATAACATCTTCCCTAGGACTACAATCTCTTGACTGCAAGTATTTAGACAACTTCTAGATGTCAGCAAAGAGCTAGAGTTTTTTTTGTATCTGGATATCTTGCAGTAGTCCAGATGTTTCAGCCTTGATCTGATAAACTTTCAGAATCTCTGGAATTCCAGATTCATATATCACTAATTCAAATTTGAGGGCTATTGCTTCTGTGATTTAAATGAAACATATGACACACTGTAGTGAACCTGCAGACAAACCTGGAGAAAATGATGGTCCCAAATGAGGACCCAGTTTGTGGGGGCAATAAGCTGACTTTGTATAAATATACAAAAGTATGAAGGCTATTGCTTAACGCATTGTAAGCCGCCCTGAGTCTCTGGAGAAGGGCGGCATATAAATCAAATTAAAAAAAAAAAAATTACCGTAATGACTGCTAGATAGATTTGACAGTACAGAAGATATAGCTCAGTGATGGTTAACCATTCTGGTGCCGAGTGCCTAAAGTGTGCGTGCACGCGTGAAGGCACATGCGCATGCCCGAACCCCCAAAATGCAATGTGAGTGCCCCCTGTGCATGTGCCCTACCCCCACACATGCACGTGCATCCCTATGCATGTGCATGCATCATCCATGCATGCACGTGCATCCCCGTGCATGAGCCCCACCTCCCCGCGCATTCGCCCTGCCCCCCCTGTGGACCAGCTGTAGACTGATCTAGATAATGCACAAAATGTGTATCCTCCTCCAGTTTCTTCCTCTTAACACACATAGGAAGAGGGAAATCTAATGGATTTAGATCACACCTTCTTTCATTTTTGATTATTTTTTTTAAAAGTATTCATTCATCAAAAAACCCATTGACCCCAATAAAATGCCTTTTTTTGAAGCTTTCTACCTATGCAGAGAGGATGACCTATAATATTATAAAAAAACAAACGGATGAACTAGGAAGAATAGGCTTGTCTAACCCACTTCAGGTCTTCCTGTGCATGCAGTTAAATAAATAAATTCAAAAGCTGGAATAAGTTAATATGCAATTTGCCTTTGGTCTTTTTTGGTCTTAAACTGACTATTGGTATATCAGCAACTGGGAAGAAGATTTCTTTTTCTTAAAAAGCTATATCTGGGTACTTCACTGCTGTATGAGAATTATAAAGGCATCTATGAATGAAACAACATGGAAAGTGGACAAAAATAGTCAAACCCGAAATAAGTGAGCACCACTTCTGCTATTTCAGAGAGCTGTGTGTAAACAATGTAACCCCTGAAGTAATGTCTATCTGTCTTCTGTACATGAGTAAAATTGAAGCTGAAGAGGTAGGTGATTTCCACAGCTTCGAGTTACAAAACATTGCATGGAGGTATATTCAAAATCTGAAGTTCTGAGTTTAAAAGTGTTCAGTTAGGAGATGGGTGTAAATGTTACTTTGAATAAAACTGAGTGGGAATAGAATTCAGTTTGGATGAAAATCCAGTAGCATGGCCAATCTTATGGAAGGTGTCACATGCATTTTCAGGGCCATGGAAATGTTTTGTAGAAATAGAAAGTTGTTCTCAACTGAAAAGAGTGTGCGGGTAGTTTGAGAATGAAAATTTTTAG
Source organism: Pantherophis guttatus (assembly GCF_059756535.1). NCBI lineage: Eukaryota > Metazoa > Chordata > Lepidosauria > Squamata > Colubridae > Pantherophis > Pantherophis guttatus. The sequence continues at coordinate 315,620,741 of NC_142063.1, forward strand.
TTGATAATGCTCATGCCTATTGAGGATAAGGCTTGAAAGACAGCTGTGTAAACACTATAGTTATGAATGAAGAGCTGATTTAATGAATTTTGTCTCTTTGTTTCCCCTTGTGAAATATAAATAAGTGGGTTGTGATTTGTTTAACATTTGGCACTTCTCTTAAAAGTTTTTCGTGAGTGGACATGGGAGAAGAGAACACCAAGATATACATGTTGGAAAGGCTAATATTTACAACCAAGGATGACAAACATCAATGTTAATCCTCTACTAAAGAGCAACTGCAACAGACCCAGAGATGAAGTTGCTTCTCTTAGTTTTCCATAGAATTATGATTCTGGTCAGATGCTTACATAAGTCCAAATATATTCTGGAGCCTCCTGTTGTAGAGGTGTGGATAAAGGTGTCTCACTGAAAATAATGCATGAAGGGTTTGATTAGAATGCATGCTTGGCAATAGTATTGATTGCTCTTGTTGATGACTTTTGGAATGTTCAGGACAGAGATGGTGCTGGTTCTCCTGGATCACTCAGTGGCTTTCAATACTATCAACCATGGTACCCATGGAATCCTTTTGGACTGGCTTCATGGGCTTGGACTGTGTGGTTCTCCTCCTTCCTCCATGGCCAGTTCCAGTTGGTATTGGTAGGGGAGAAGGTTGAGCCCTAGGCCCCTACAATATGGACTCAAGCATTTTGTTTCTCCTTTTTAATACCTACATGAAACCACTAGGGGAGATCATCCATCGGTATAGGCTTCAGTATCATCAGTATATCTCCACCTTAACCAGACAAATGATGCTGTAGTAATGCTAGTTGAGTGCTTGGATGCTATAAGGCTCTGGATAGGGAAAGACAGGCTTTGACTCAACCCTGGAAAGATGGAGTGGTTATTGACTTTTGGCCTCCACAGCCCCAGATGATTCTTCATCTCTGATTCTGGATGGAGTGAGGACTGGATGGAGTGAGGACTTCCCAGGACTGAGATGGTGTGCAATTTGGGGGTTGTATTGGACTTGCGGCTCCTACTTGAGAAGCAGCTGGCAGCTGAAGCTAGAGGGGACTCTGCATAGATTTATCATGAAAGGCCAGTTGCAACATTTCCTGGACTTGGAGGCCTTGCTCATAGTCACTCATGCCTTGGTCACCTCCCGTTTGAATTACTGCAATGCACTCTACATGGGGCTGCCCTTGAAGACCACCCAGAAACTACAACTGATCCAGAATGCAACATCACACACATTAATGGAGCCCCTGAGTTTGCTCAGATAACTCCTTTGTTGTGTCGTTTCTTTTTCTGTTGTCTTTCAGCATACAATTCAAGATGCTGGTCATCACTTTTAAAACCATATATGACAGAGGGCTAGGTTATCTGCAGGACTGCCTTTTCTGTGGCAGTGTGCTGCCCCACTCACTCACATTCACATGTCAGTGTAGCTTATGGAGAGTTTTATTTGTCTTCCCCCAGCAATTCTCTGCACCCAGATTCAGAACTGTCCCAACTGAAGCCAGCCACGAGCAAGCCCAGATTAATTCCCCAGGCCATGGCCAATTAGTCCATAATATAATTAGCAAGATGCTCAAACAATAAGTCAATAAATGAACATAAAGCCCACAGGCAAAACTTAAAGTACATCCATATTAGCTCATGGGTTATAGAAATTCAGAGTTCCAGGAAACACGAACAAGCATGCAGCCACAACCCACACACGTTGCTTCCAGTAATGCCTCCCTCTGCCTGCCATGCTAAATAGCTCTCGGTGCAGCCCATCAAGAAGGGCTGAGCCTTTTCCTGAGCAATCTGGCAGACTTCTGTTTCTCTACCCTGCATGCTCTGAGATCTACTATGGCAGGCAGCTCCTCCCCCTCTTCTTCACTGGCCTGCAAGTTGTCCCCAGCCAAAGCCTATTCTGCAGATGTTCAGGGTCAGTAATTCCTGATGGGCCAGGAATGATCTCATTCTCCCTTGACTTCTGAAGAAGTGTCAGAGGAGTTGTCCAAAGGAGACATCACAGGCAGCATGAGCCCTATGAAGCACTCTGCCCTTTGAGATTTGGCAGGCCTCCATCCTCCTAGCTTTTCATATAGCTTTGAAGACCTCGCTTTTTCTCCAATCATCGGGATAAGACAGAGAACTTTACATCAATAGTTAGACTTGCACTAGCTTATTTATTTATGTTATTTATCTGTCCTATCAGGTCATATAAGTTGGGCATGCCTCTGAATATTACCACCTGATGGGAGCTAGGGAATGTGCCTGTTCCATAGCAGTCTGAGCAGAGCAGAAGTCTGGCTTGGCACTAGCCACTACATAAATATTTTAAATAAATAAATACATTTTAACTTTGAGAACCTCTCATCAATGGTAGCTACAGCATCTGAAGAGAAGCTGAAATATTTGACTTACTTTTTTTCCTCTCCATTGTATTGGCTTGACATCTTACAACTGTTTTGTTTCTCCTCTTTTGCAAAAAAACAAAAAACAAAAGAAAAATGGAAAATTGCACTACTAAATTTTGACAGCCTTTTTGACTACAAAAATTGGATTGAAGGAGAAGGGCAAGACAGTTCCTTACCTGCAGACTGATGACCCTAAATCGCTAAACCCAAAATTCAGTGAATATTTTCAAGTCAGCCACAATAGAAATTCGTCATTCAAATGTTGAAGCTTCCCCTTTTTCTCTCTGTAATATACAACCCATTCAATTTCTTCTTATTAATGAAAACATTGTTTTTAATAAGGAGACACTGAGCCATAAACCATCTGCGAGTTTCTGTACAGAGAAGGCTGTCACAATAAAAGTGAAGGAAATATGTTGGGATTCCTCGAACTGTGAGCCACCAAAGACCAATCTTCCACTTTCCACCTGCATGCACCATTCATTACAGGTTGGTCAGAGTGGAATTCAGCCTCTTAGAAAAAGGCAACAAAAGAGCACAGCAGAGCACAGCAAAGTAATTATGACTTTTATGACATCATCTTAATATTACAAAGGAGAGAGTGGGAAGCCCAAGAGAAAATCTAGATCTCCCTTCTGGGAAAGCATTAATGGAGAATTACAATCTGTTTTCTTTTGTTTGGATGTTATAACCAATAATGCAGTTTTATGACAATAAAGACTAAAGTTAAATAAATCCAATGGGCTTTTGAGCCTATATTCTATCTTGATTCCAATGCCTGCCTCAAGATTTATGAGTCATTCACTGAGAATAAGTTGAAGCTGCAAGTTTCCAAGGCTAGAATTATTCAAAATGATGATTAGTTCAGGAAATGATTATGCATACACACCTGATCAGGTGGCACCTGGGCCTTTGGGACAAATAGGAGGAAATGTGTTGCCATTTTTGGCACCGCACTTTGTTTCCAGAGAAGAAAAGGATAAAATAAAATCTGCCGCAGGAGGTGGAAACATAATTTGGTTCAGTTCTCCAGATGAGAATTAACCAAAAATTGCAGAGTTCTTCACAAATAGTAATGAAATAAGGAGGTGTTTTGTTTTTTTTAAAAAAGAAGAAATAATAAAGTGTAGCAGAATTTTAAAATTATAGACAGGTGCAAGGCAGACAGGTGTCCTACAGCCTCCCACATCCAAAAATAAATAAATTTGGCTAATGTCAACTGGTCAGTATTTCATTTAGTTTGGGTTTTTAAACTCCCCAAAACTTGCAAATTTCCTCACAATTGATATGCAGTGCTAAACTGATATATTTTTTAAAAAAAATCTGCATGGAAAAATAAAAACGGACAAATTTCTGCCCTTTCCTTTTGATGTGGTATGTGCATGTTTACTCAGCATGGTTTATGGGTTCCACCGATTTCAGCTCCTTGATAATTGCTATGGCAATGGTTCATCTTGCCAGTTTTAAAACTCAGCTGAGTGCTTTAGGAGCATTATCTTGTGACCAAATCGAGCTGCATCACAGTGACAATATCACCCCATTTACAGAGGAATCCATAACTGATTGAGATTCACCAAGAAACTATTCCATCTGCTTTCATGGATTTCCAAATCCAATTCATTAAGCCATTAGTGCTCTGGAAAATTCTTTAATATTGGAATGGAAATATAAGGACCGACTCCTCCATAAATCTGTCAGTCCTTTCAGGTCATCTGGAAAGATCCATATGAGGTTAAGGGACATACAATCTAGCTTTCACTGTAGTGTAACAGAATAACAGAGTTAGAAGGGACCTTGGAGGTCTTCTAATGCAACTTCCTGCTCAGGCAGGAAACTCTATACTATTTCAGAAACATTAGCAGTACTTATGATTTAGAGTGCCCTCCCCAAACCTATATATCTGGCACTGAGTTTTCTAGCTTTTAGGTACCACATAAAAATGCTTCTTTTTATTCAGAATCATTGATCCAGTAGTAAGATAAAATGAAGAGTAAAACAAGCTAAATTGTAAAACAGATGTTCTAGTCAGCCAGTCCAGAGTTTCAAGAAGCAAAAAAACCAAGAAAGCTCAAGAACATAAGTCAGGAAGCAAGGCTGAAACACAGCCAAAGTTAAGAAGAAGTTAAGACTTGTTCGCCTTTATTTCCATCATTCTACTTGAATGATGAATTCACGTTGAAGAAAATCAATTCCAACTTTTTTTTAAAATAATCAACACTAGTAGTAATTTGCTAGTGGAATTGATTACCTAGAAAAATGGTGGGCTCCACTTGGGGAGGGGATCTGTTCAAGCAGAAGATAAGCAGCCATCTGTTGGGGCATTTAAATTTGGATCCCTGCACTCTTCAGAGATGAACTTGGTGGCAGCCCTTCTTATTTAAGAGCCGTGATGGTGCAGTGGTTAGAATGCAGTACTGCAGGCTAACTCACTGCTCACTCCAGGAGTTCAATTCTAAGCAGCTCAAGGTTGATTCAGCCTTCCATCCTTCTGAGATCGGTAAAATGAGGACACAGATTGTTGGGGGCAATATGCTAACTATGTAAAGCACCTAGAGAGGGCTGTAAAGTACTATGAAGCATTATATAAGTCTAAGTGCAATTGCTAGTGCTACTCCATGATTTTAACAGCAGAAGGGAGCTACTAACCCTGAGAAGGGTTAAGTTGCTCCTCCTTCGTTCTATCTCTTTTTTTTCTAGAATTCTTCCACTCCTCTTCTGTTGCTGGCATTCCTCCAAGGAACTGCAAGGGATGGAGCATTATATCATTGGAATAACTAAGATTTCTTCCCTTGCATGCTGACCAGAGCAAGCAGCTCACTGTAGTCCAGTCTTAGTTATCCATGATATTCCTCAGCTCTTGGTCTTTTTCACCTAAGGATGTCTGATGACACTGGCTAATCAGAGCAGAGCACAATGTGTTAGATCAGCCATGTCAACACATAAGTACTGGAGTGGGATGCCTTCAGGGATGCCTATGGGCGTAGTTTAGAAAGTCAAATATAAGTAATAATTGGTATGGTCCAGATTTTAAAGAGAAGTTATCATGAAATGCACAGTGGAGGACTGATTCATTTCTGCCTCATTATTCACATTGCAAACAATCAGGGTTACTAAAATTAGCATAATTTTAACTTACTCAAGAGACCCCAGTTTTCAATGTGCATTCTTCTCCATGGGTTAAGATCTATGAAGCCATATGCCATAGCAATGATCCAGGCAATTTGAAAAAAAAAAATCATTTCTAGTAAGTTCTGACTCTGATTAAAAAAACAATCTTTATGAAATAGAAGCTAATAAAATTGCTTCCCTAATTACCCTGAGCTAGTTCATTTCCCAGCAAATATAATAAAACAGAGTTACTTGGCTCTGATTCACAAAATCTGAAACCAAGCTCATTATTAAAGCATTTAGTGATGGGAAAAAAATAACAAAGGGAGAGGGAGACAGACGGAAAAAGGTGTTGGTATGTATAGATGCATATATAAATTGCCATCCCACGAAGCAGAATATAAGACAATCATTGTAGTTAGACCTTTGACGTTTGGAGTTATCACAATGGGCTTTTTCATAACAACAACAGCAGCAGCAACTGCAAAAAATAGAATTCCTTGGAATTTTTCCTCTCATTCAGACAAATACGATAGGACACCTATTACACTATAATATTCAGAAGAGATTTGGGGTTTAATGTTAGTGATGTTTAATTTGAAAGAAATATTTAGTCTTAATGCACTGTGATTCCTAATCTTTGGGACTATTACAAAGCTGTGATACATGTGCATAATACAGTAGGCCATCGACCCTCCCAAGGCTATCATTCCAATGCCTTGTACCACTCTGAAATCTCTTTGATGTGAGGAACCTGGGATTCTGGTTATTATAAATGTATGAAGAAGTCTTAATTTGGGGGGTTTCTGAGTATGTTTTATTTATTTTTGTTAATGCTGGTTGGTTTTTCTCTCTCTTACACACACATAATAAAACATGGTGTGTTTGGTCTTTTTGCCACTTTTAAGGAGGGTGATTTTTTTTTTCTTTTTAATTTGGAAGTTAACAGAAAATTGTTCACAATATCCCAGAGGGATTTGTTTGGTTCAGATTTTGGTTGGTTTCAACAAAAAAGTTGTTTGTTTGCAAAGGGCTTTTCTAGTCACTTTTCGGCCTACTGAGGAACACCAAATTGGTTCATCAGAAACACAAAATGGTATTTCTTAAGCAAGATACTGTCAACATTAACTGCAGAAAAGCAGGCATATGAAGTACCTTTTGACTTGGGAATGAATCAGTTAGGATTGGGAGAGTTTGTGGTGGCTGGAAAAGAAGGGACTGGCAAAGTTATTAGGGTGCTGCAGTCAGAGAGAGAGATGGCAGGAGGTGAGGAATGGTCTACTTATGGGGAAGGTGTCCTTCATGTTTAGCATCAATGTTACCTTCCAGCCCCCTGTGCTGTGCCCCATGCCCTGTAATCAGGCCTCTAGAGACTCTGGTTTCTGGCTGCTACTACTTACTTAATGCTTGGTCAGGTCAGGTAATGCTTGGGGATTGGAAGTTATCCAACAAGATGCAGTTCAGTAGTGAGAAAGGAAGGGTCTGCATTTAGGGAGGAAAAACCAAATGTATAAGTATAGAATAGGAGGTACCTGGTTCAACAGTACTAACAGTGAGAGGGATCTAGGTCAGTGGTGGGTTCCTCCCGGTTCTGCCCGGTTCCGCCGAGTTGGTAGCGGTGATGATATGTCACCGAACCGGTTCTGCCCCCCCCCCATCCCCCTGCCCCCCACCCGCCCCCCACGTTATTCTTACGCCTAGAAGGAAAAAAACTGTTTAAACTCTTGCCGCGAGGCTTCAAAGGGCCACCCTACAGCTGATCAGTGGTAAAAGGCAGTTTGGGGTAGACCGGTACCTCCAAAAACAAATGAGTAGACCGGTGCCTGCAAAAATAAATGGGTAGACCAGTGCCTCCCAAAACGAATGAGTAGACCGGTGCCTGCAAAAATAAATGGGTAGACCAGTGCCTCCAAAAACAAATGAGTAGACCGGTACAGCTCTGCAAGCAGTTAAAAACCTGGTAGACCAGTACCTCTGCTAGATCCTAAAGAATTGTCACATGACCATCAAGCCACGCCCACAAAATAAGCCATGCCCACAGAACCGATAGGAACAAAATTTAGAACCCACCCCTGATCTAGGTGTCCTAGTGGATCACCACTTAAGTATGTGTCAGGAGTATGCTGCAGCTGCCAAAAAAAGCCAACACAGTTTCCAGCATCAGCAGAGGAAAAATGTCAAGATCACGGAAAAAAATGCTTTATACTTCACTGGTGAGACCACACTTGAAATACTGCATCCAGTTCTGTTCACCACGATTGAAAAAAAGATGCTGGGGCCCTAAAAAGAATGCAGAGACTAGCAACAAAGATGATAAAGGCTGGGAGGCTAAATCATACATGGCTGAGGAAACTGGGTATATTTAGCTTAATGAAGAGAAAGCTCAGGGGAGACATTACAGCAGTCTTCCAATACTTGAAGGGCTGTCACAGGGAAGAAGGCATTGATTTATTCTCTATAGTACCTGAGGGCAGGACAAGAAGCAATGGGTGAAAGCTCATCATAGAGAGATTCAACCTGGAAATAAGCAGGAATTTCCTGACAGTAAAAACAATTCATCAGTGGAACAGCTTGCCTCCTGGAGTGGTGGGTCTCCATTGCATCAAGAAAGGTTTGGACAACCATTTGTCCAGGGTGGATGGATAAACTTCTGCCTTGGGTAGAGGGTTGGACTAGAAGACCACAGTTCCAGCCCTATGATTTTATGTTACAGTTTTCATGCATTTAATTGTTGAACATCACCTACTAGGTAAGATGGCCATCCATCTAAATAATAGAAAACACTTTTAATTATTAAATAAATGTATCTATGTACCTCACTCCAATCATCCTTCATTGCTGCTTCTGCTGTTGTTGCTTTGCCACTTTCTTTTTCTTCACTTCTGCTTCTGCATCTATCTCACCTCTTAAATGAAATCTTTTGTGATCATGATTGAGACATCACAATATAGTCCATTTGTTTTCCAAAATGAAGTAGCAGAAGTAAATCTTGCTCATTTCCAATAGCTTTGATTTCATGATGTCTTCCTTTATCCTTACTCAACATTACTGTAATGCACTTTTTATAGTTTAATTTCTTTCTTTTTTTTTCTTTTCCTTTTGCGGTTCTGTTTTCCATAATAATACTTCTCAGTTAAAATCAGATTGCCTCTGAAGGAGCCAGACCCATTTCCTTCAGAAGCCCAAACACAACATCATTGTTCCACTGAGACTAACCAGTTTGTTAGAGCTGATTTTTTTTTCCTGCTCCTTGCCAAATGCTTGTTTTATAAATAAGATTATTATTCTTAAAGGGCAGGAAGATGTAAAACAACAGATGATCTGCTGTGGATCAGACCAAAGGCCTCTCTGGTTCCACATTCTATTTCCAACAACATGCTTCTGGGAAGCCTGAAAGCAGTACAATGAAACCCTTCTACTATTCTCCAGCAACTCTGTTCTCCAGAGATATACAGCCTCTAATGCTGGAGGCTGCATCCTTCATACATGGCCATGGTCTGATGTTTCTGTTTAATACAAAAACCATTCTACACTTGAATTCTTTGGGGTTCAATGTCATCCCCAGTTGGAGAATTTTATTAACCTCTCCATCTGTATTAGTACGACTCAGTTTTTCAGCATGCAGGTAAGAGCCTATGGACTCATAAGTTTTAAAATTCTAATCTATTACAAATTAATATTGTGCTTTTTCTTTTGCTCTGATCCCATCCACTTTTTCTTTTAGTCTATCCACTATATGAATATGGCTTTAGGCATAGGACTAAGGTTAAAGCTTTGGGTTCAACAATAATTACCCACTCCTGTTCTCAAGGAACATTCATGTATATTTATATATTTATATCTATCTATACAATATTATAAAGACATTTTTGTGCTGAGACATTTTTTTCCATTCAAAATGATATAAGAATAATCAAAGTTAAATTAAGACAAATATCTTGATCTAATATATTTGGATATAGTATTTTGAAAAAAAAGAACAAAAAGTATGTATTTAGTCAATCACAATATACTGATTCAATATAGAGTGTTGGATAGTTATAGTATGAATTCAAAAGAGTACTGAAAAAAGTTGGCGTTCACTTTTGTAATATATTTGTTTGATGTAATTTTATCACTTTTTAATTTTTTCCTTTTTCCTCTTTATGTTGGTTTATATGTTAATGTTTGTTTTTGAAATTTAATAAATATCTTTTTTTTTAAATGAAGCAAGAATATCCAATAATAAACCAAGGATCATCCTGAGAAGATTATAGAAAAGATAATCAAGCAACAAATCAGTGAATACCTAGAGGCAAACAAAGTCATAACTTAATGCAATCTTATTGCATTCTTTGACAAAGTGACAAAATTAGTGGACAAGAAGAATGCTATGGATATAATTTACTTGGACTTCAGTAAGGCATTTGATAAAGTAGACCACAACTTACTACTTGATAAGATAGAAAAATGTGGATTAGACAGTATCACCACCAGATGGCTTTGTAACTGGCTGACCAATCTCACTCAACATGTAGTCCTCAATGGAACTGCATCTTCATGGAGGGAAGTATGCAATGGGGTACTCCAAAGCTCTGTTTTAGGCCCAGATCTCTTCAACATCTTCATCAATGATTTCAGTGATGGGCTATATGGGGAACTCATAAATTTGCAGATGACACCAAGCTAGCAGGAATAGCTTAAAAAAGCTTAAGATAAAGAAGGATCTTGATAGACTTGAATATTGGGTGCTATCATTTAGGCAAGAAAAACTAAATGCACAGGTATAGTATAGGTGGTACCTCACTCAACAGTAATGGTGAGATGGAGATTGGACAATTGTCCTAGTGGACAATTACTTAAATATGAGCCAGCAGTGTGCTGCAGTTGCCAAAAAGCCAACATAGTTCTAAGCTGCATAAACAGGGATAGAATCAAAATCATGTGAAGTGTTAATACCACTTTATAACACCACACTTGGAATACTGCATCCAGTTTTGATTGCCATGATGTGAAAAAGATGTGGAGACTCTAGAAAGAGTGCAGAGAAGAGCAACAAAGATGATTAGGGGACTGGAGGCTAAAACATATGCAGGACCTGGGTATGTCTAGTTTAATGAAAAGGAGGACTAGGGGTGACATGATAGCAATGTTCTAATATCTCAAAGGTTTCCACAAAGAAGAGGGAGTCAAGTTATTCTCCAAAGCACCTGAGGGAAGGACAAGGAGCAATGGATGGAAACTAATCAAGGAGAGAACCTAGAACTAATAAGAAATTTCCTGACAGTTAGAACAATTAATCAGTGGAACAATTTGCCTCCAGAAGTTGTGAATGTTCCAGCACTTTTAAGAAGAGATTGGATAACCATTTGTCTGAAATGGTATAGGCCGTGATGGTGAACCTATGGCACACGTGCCACAGGTGGCACGTGGAGCCATATCTGTGGGCACGTGAGCGTTGCCCTAGCTCAGCTCCAGTAAGCATGTGCTCACCCACTAGCTGATTTTTAGGCCTTCCACGCCCAATGGAAGTTGGAAAATGTGCCATTTCCAGCCTCCGGAGGACCATTTCTGCCCTCCCCAGGCTCCAAGAAAGCATCTGGAGCTTGGGGAGGGTGAAAAATGGGCCTACCAGGCCCACCGTGCCATTGCGTGCCAAAAGCGGGGGTAGCATGGGGGGGAGTCACACGTGCATGCGCGGGAGTCAGGGTGCATTGAATTATGGGTGTGGGCACGCACGTGCGCGACCCCCTATGCTCCCCCCGCTTTTGGCACACGACAGCAAAAAGGTTAGCCGTCACTGGTATAGGGTTTCCTGCCTGAGCAGGGGGTTGGACTAGAAGACCTCCAAGGTCCCTTCCAACTCTGATTCTATTCTATTCTATTCTATTCTATTCTATTCTATTCTATTCTATTCTATTCTATTCTATTCTATTCTATTTGATTCTATAGCTAGATATAGTCTTCCAACTGTGCTATCTTCCCCATCAGTCCCCAAAATGATGTAAAATACCAACAAATTCAACAAACATTTTAAGTACCTTAAAGTAACTAATGGTTGGTGGTGACTGGATCTTATCTCTATAATAATGCTGCTAGAAACAAATACAGGTATAAAGCTATATAGAAGAATAATTATGTACAGTCTAGCAATATTATTATTAGACTGTACATAATTGTAAATCAAAATATATAGAGTGATAAATGTATAGAGAATTATGTTATAACCATGGAAACAATAGTTATAAGTATGTTGTATAATATCAAGTTTCTTTTTTTCCCCTTAAGAACTATACCGTATGAATAAGAGAAAAATTGTCATAATTAGGATGTATAACATCATGTATATTTAAAAAGGTGTTGATACAATCAGTATATCACTGTTGCAAAATTGAAATTGTGATGTAAAATGAAGGAAAATGTACAATAAACATATTTTAAAAATAATAATAATGCTGTTATTCATTTGTGTGTTCAATAAAGTATAAACGAAAAGGCTTAATTGAAGCACCTGATGGTCGACATTCCACAATAATGTATTGCACCTTTACCCATTCTTTGATTTTGAATATGGTCTTTGAAGTTGGTCAACATTTGCAGATTATGTAATGTAATGTGAAATCAGTCTCTATAATGACCTAAAACCTGAAATTTTTTATTAGGCATACTTTAAAAAAATAGTAGAAAAGAAATAAAATACATCACATTACACATAATTACGGCGGCTAGATTAACCCTAGCCCAATCCTGGAAATTAGAACAGTTGCCAACAGAACAACAAATAATCCAAAAAATATTCATATGTGCAGAAATGGATAGATTACCTTTAAAATTAAACAACAAGGAAGACTCACAGTATTACAAAATATGGGACAGATGGTATGAATGGATCAATCGATGGGAAAAAAAAACTAAAGTCAAATACAGCAAGAAATTAAGGGTAACAAATCTACATTGTCATTAAGAAATCAAGGTTAATGTATTTACATGTTTAAATATAGATAGATAATCCTGTTTGTTAGTTTGAGTATATATGGAATTTAGAATTGTACTTTTTTTTTATAGAGTTAAGAACGTTTTGTATAATCTTTTATCTTTTTAAATTGAATAAATTGTTTTTTAAAATAAAAAAAAAAGAAATAAAAAAAAAGAAATCAGTCCCGATACTATCACGCTTTAGGTATTTAATATATATCCATGGTTTTTAATGTTGGGAGGATATTTGACATTCCAAAATGTATGTGTTTTGGGGAAAAAATACAGCAGACAATTGTAAAATCAGAAACAAGATATCCACACGCAATCAGTGGTAAAATCCAAATTTTTTAACTACCAGTTCTGTGGGCATGGCTTGGTGGGCGTGGCTTGGTGGGTATGGCAGGGGAAGAATACTGCAAAATCTCCATTCCCTCCCCACTCTGGGGCCAGCCAGAGGTGGTAGTTGCCAGTTCTCCGAACTCCTCAAAATTCCTGCTACCGGTTCTCCAGATACCTGCTGGATTTCACCCCTGAACGCAATGCTCAGCCAATAAAGATTCCAGTCTGCTTTCTCTTTATTTTCTTTTTTAAAAATTGAATGTGACCGATCATATCAAAAAAAAAAAATGAGGAAAGGGATGTATGTGCATGAGAAATGTGCCTGGGATCAATTTTCATGCAACTATCAAAATATAATTGTCTGATGGTATTCATCCTTTTTAAAACTTTGTAGCACAGTTTGCCAATCAAAATATAAATATAAGGGGTTCTAATTTAGGGGAACATAAACCAAAATTGCATGTATTAGTTAAAATAAAGAACACATTATTAAAGAAACTGGGGGGGGAGGTACTTAAGAAAACTTACACACAAAAGTGTTTACTAAAGCCCAGGACATAATACCACATGTTTGATTGTAATTTATCCTGGTGTACGTTTTTACTGAAAAGAGCAAGCTATCATTCATGGTTGTTTCATAGTAAGCGTTTAAGAAAGAATTGCCCAAGAAACCACATTGGGCTCATATTTCATACTAAACTAACATATGGCTGTTGGCATAGCAATTTGTGCAGACTCAGCTTTTTTTATTGTAAACTTTGGTTTATTGTTAAGCTTGTTTTGTATATCCAGTGAATTTTGGCTTAACATGATGTGTGAATCCTTTCAGTTAACTGGTCTGCTGAATTAAGTTAAAATGGGATTTGAACTCAGGTTTTACCTTCAGCTCTTCCTTTGCCATATTTTCTACCTCTTGTTTAACATGTTTCACATTGTTCTACATCAGAAGATTTTTTTTTAAAGTAATTTGTTCCAAGTGAAATATAACATTCAAAGAATCCGAGCTAGTCAAAGAATTTTAAATTCAATTGGCTACATCTCACAAAATATTTCATTGACAGAAGACAATTCTACAGGCAGAGAAAAAAATGATGTGAAGATTTTAAATGTCAGAAGGACTATAGATGGTTGAAAAATTCCAGGCTTCAGCTTCAAATGGAGTATTTTCATAATCTCAGTATAGCATTTCAGTATATTATTAATTAGTCCGCTGATCCATTAAAAAAAAAAAGAAGAAGAATCACAGTAATCATTCAAGGTCACAGTTTGACTTATTTGCCATTGATGGATAACTTGCCAAACTCGGCATTCAGCTCCTTGGTATAATTGGAAATACATTGTTATTCGGGTTAACAAAAGGTTTGCAACAATGGCCCTGCAAATGAACATCGGCTGACTAAAATCCTAACCACATTTTCACTCTCATTAACCACAGTAGGGTATCACACAATTTCGCCTGGCTCCTGCGTCGACCACTGTGCACCATTTTACTACCAGCGGTTTGATGGGTTTTATGGCAGCTGATATATGGAGTGGGAGTTTTGGGAGTCGTAAACAGAAGCCACAGTGTATCACAATGTGGTTTAGGGATATAATGACTATGTTGTAAAGCAAAAGATGACAATGCAGCACTCAATGCTAGAGAGCAAACCAATAGACCAAATAGTTTGATATAATTCAAGCAATGAGAGCGAGGATCCTCTCTGAGCTTTTGTGTCCGTATTCCTGTATATCGTGCATCTCCCTATATCTTCCATTAATTACCATGCATGAATTTGAATAAGAACTAGTGACTCTGAAATAAATTTTAGCTCCTAGAAGGGAGGGTGGAAATCAGGGGTGGGTTCTAAATTTTTTTACTACCGGTTCTGTGGGCGTGGCTTATTTTGTGGGCATGGTTTGGTGGGGGGTAATGTGACTGGGGGGCATGACCAACTTTTTTTTTTTTTTACTTTTAAAAGCATTTTTTCTACAACCTTAAGAGGTTGCTTTTAAAAGCCTCTGACGATCAGGCAATTCAGCTGGGATCGCCAGAGGCTTTTAAAGACTTTTTAAGAAGAGGTTGCAGAAAAATATGCTTTTAGAAGCCTCTGACAATCAGGCAGCTCAGCTGGGATCTCCAGAGGCTTTTAAAGGCATTTTTTTCCTACAAAGCAAGTGAGTAGTTGGACCAGAAATGATGATGATGACGATGATTATAGCTTCAGGACATATTATCAGTAGCCCTAAAATTTTACCCAACAGAAAAGCATTTCCATTTGATTGAGCTGTCCTGACTTTGCAGATCTTAAGCAGCTAAGGAGGATCATACCTGGCTTACTTTATTATAGGCATCTAAATTGATTTTGATTTTGGTATTGATTCATTTCTGTTATTTTTATTATTATAAGGGTTTGATATTATATGGAGTATAATATACTCCAGGGTCAGTTAAGGTTGGGTGAATACTATGTACTGCAAATACATAAATAAGTACCCTGTTTCCCCCAAAATAAGACATCCTCTGATAATAAGCCCAAGCGTTTATTTCAGAGTTCAAAAAAATATAAGACAGGATCTTATTTTCGGGAAAACATGGTAACCAACATAAAATCCATTGCTTTAAGATCAGATTCCAGAAGTCCTGATCAGGTCCCAAGTCCCGGAAGAAGGGAACAGGAAACCACATCCCTATAGTTGCAAAAAAAAATAATCTTCCACAGACTTGTCCATTAAGTTATCAGAAGACACTACTTAATTCAAAGGAGATAGTATTTTTATATTAAATCCCCCCAACCCATAATCCACCACTTCAGAATGTCTCTCAACCTTCAGGATCAACTTTGGGGCAAGACTATGGCAAAGTGGGGGAAAACAGAGGAAGCAACTCTAGCACTGTACACTGCAGTACCTGATGTCAATGATCTTGTTCCTCCTCAGTTTGATATAAATATTTCCACTGTGGAAAAGCAGGGATACAGGGTGGCTTATAATGTGTCAGCCCAAAGACCATTTATAGCATTCCAGAATGGAGTTGCCCACATGAGAACCCATCCAGTATCCCTAACACTTGTCTAACAAGAAGAGTTATCCTGGGCAAATTGTGTCATGGAAAACATGCCTAAACAACTAATTTCATCTGAGATTCTGCAGCAGCTGAGGCTGCTTCCTAGCACTCAGAAATGGTTGAGCGTTGTTTGCACAAACAGGCTGCATTCAACACTTGCCTGTAGCATTTTGCAGTCAGAGAGTTGTACAAACATTAATTAATTAATCCTCATCACTTCCCTGCAAGGTAGGAGCTTTATCTCCATATGACACATGGGAGAAATAGTAAGAAAGTAAAAAAAAGAGAGAGAGAGAAATAAAAATGGTGGTGGGAAGGTTTGCAAGTTAATTTGGAGCTGCACTTTGCTCTGTTACAAAATTAGAAGATGAACAGGTAGAGTTAATTTGCTCCCTTCAAAGGCAGGAAATATTCTGGCACTAACATTAGTTTTGGAGAAATACATACGCTCCAGCCATCTAAATGACTGTGGTAGGCTGGAGTTTTTGGCCTGGTCAACACAGCTATTGAATCTGCCACTTTTAGTAAACCATAAGAGCCATGATGGTGCAGTGGTTAGAATGCAGTACTGCAGGCTACTTCTGCTGACTGCTGGCTACCAGCAGTTCGGCAGTTCGATTCTCACTGTCTCAAGGTTGACACAGCCTTCCATCCTTCCAAGGTCGGTAAAATAAGGACCCAGATTATAGAGAGCAATATACTGACTCTGTAAACCACTTAGAGAGGGCTGGAAAGCACTGTGAAGTGGTATATAAATCTAAGTGCTATTGCTATTTTTTTTTTCTTTTTGATGTAATTGGTTGTGGGTTGCCAGTAATGCTGGAGCTTGGAGCTTGAATATCACCAGAATGAGCATAATTTACCTCAAATGGCACCACCTTGTGCTAGTCAGAGAGAAAGTTAGGAAAAGCTGCAGGTATACGTCATGCAAGCAAATCACATAAGAGAGATCATCAGAAAAAAATATATCTGTTGCTCATAAGCACTTATAGAGTGATCAGAGCAAGCAAAAGGAACAGGTTGAGTAAGACTAATTCTTTTGCAATTTGGGAGGATAACAAGATATCCTCTTTCTACAATAAGAGTTGAATTTGGGTTAGGGATGCTATATTTTGCTTATGAGAATCCAAAGAAATCACTCTTCAGAAATAGCCCAAAAAGATAAAAGGGGGGGGGGAACCAAGAGCTTAACTTGATATCAAAATAATTAGATAGTTATCATGATGAATTCCTATATTCCTCTTCTGTCACATAAAAAAAATATCTTTAAGGGGTTGAGATTGTGCTTCTCTGTTCTATAGCATAATTTGTCCTATAAACCTGTGGAATTCTTTTTCTGTGGAGCCTTTTATAGCAGAACAGAATAATAGAATAACAGAATTGGAAGGGACGTTGGAAGTCTTCTAGTCCAACACCCTGCACAAGCAGGAGACCATCTACCATTCTAGACAAATGACTGTCCAATCTCTTTTTAAAAACCTGCAGTGATGAAGCATCCACAACTTCTGGAGGTAAACCAGAAGTTGGCTGGTTAATTGTTCTCACTATCAAGAAATTTCTTCTGAACTCTGGGTTGGTTCTCTCAGCCCCATACAGAGGCAAAGCAGCAGAATTGGTAACTATGGGGAAAGTCTAGAGAATGCAGAACAGCAACAAATGGGAGAGACAAGAGTCAGTGAAGAATGTGCATACCCCATGACCATGAAATGTTCACATCACTGCTTGAAAGAAAACTAGCTTCATCTTGGAATTATTTGGAGATGTGAATGGATGCAAAGGTTTAATTTACAACATTAAACTTATCAAGGCTTCCTATATAAAATCTGAGAAGTAGCAACCAACCCTGCACTTCTGGAGTGAAAGGTGTTATTCCTGCAGATAAATTGGGATGTACTTGATGGGAATGCAGAAAACAGAACAGCTTCTCACTGCTTCTTAATAAGCACTAGGAAAGGAATCTGAAATATAGAGGTGAGTGGTTTTCTTCTTTGTATCTTTTTGAACCCCTAAATGATGTTACCAAGAGAAGAAGCCCCCTT
This sequence comes from Pantherophis guttatus, assembly GCF_059756535.1. Classification (NCBI taxonomy): domain Eukaryota; kingdom Metazoa; phylum Chordata; class Lepidosauria; order Squamata; family Colubridae; genus Pantherophis; species Pantherophis guttatus. The sequence goes on from NC_142063.1 coordinate 315,638,626, forward strand.
TATTGTATGTTATGTTTAGAGATTTCTGTTGGAATAGATGCATTAAATCCGCCCTGTGTCTTCGGAGAGGGGCGGCATACAAATTGAATTAATAAATGAATTAATAAATAAAGTAGGTCTTAATTCAACTATTTTTAGTAACACTGCAGAGTTACTTATTTTTTTTAAAAAAAAGAAAATATTTCCATGTTAAGAATTGGTGCCATTATTTCAAAGCCAAATGAGAAGGTATTGTAAAAATGTGTATGTACTGTATCTGGGAGTGCATCCTACTGAACTCAATGAGATTCCTTTCTAGTAGAGGTAAGTAAGCTGATACTGTTAGACTTCCTTGACATATATGCCACTGTTTGCATGATATTCATCCACATGTATAGAGCCAATCTTATGCAGTGATTGTGGTATCAAACTAGAAACAAAAAAACTATGAGTTCTAGTCCCATCTAGAAGTCACCTTGGGCCAGCCACATTCTCTCAGCCATAGGAAGCAAGCAATGGCAAAGCATATCTTGCAAGGAAAACTGCATGGATTAGTCCAGGCAGTTGCCAGAAATCAACACTGACTCCAACACACACATACACACACATACAAAAACAAACAAACAAACATAAAAGTTCTATAGGACATACTGCATTATTACACAGGTTTTAATCCTCTCTAAGAAGATGATAAAGGATGCAGTGGCTCAGTGGGTAAGATGCTGAGCTTATCGATCAAAAGGAGGGCAGTTCAGCGGTTCGAATCCCTAGTGCCGCATAACGGGGTGAGCTCCCGTTACTTGTCCTAGCTTCTGCCAACCTAGCAGTTCGAAAGCACATAAAAAAGGCAAGTAGAAAAATAGGGACCACCTTTGGTGGGAAGGAAACAGAGTTCCATGTGCCTTTGGCATTTAGTAATGCCAACCACATGACCAGAGAGATGTCTTCGGACAGCACTGGCTCTTCGGCTTAGAAACAGAGATGAGCACCGCCCCCTAGAGCTGGAAACGACTAGCACGCATGTGCAGGGGAACCTTTACCTTTACCTGTATGAAGATGATAGGCATATTCAGCTATATTAGGACCACATCAGACTGAAAATTCTAGAGTTGTCTCAATACTTTTATTACACAGGTCTATTCTGGCATTTGCCTCTTAAGACAGAATAGCGAATTTGTACTTCCACACAGGAAAAAAAAATTACCCAGTACATATTTTACTTCTTTTACATATATGTTCTCAACCAAGATGTGATGCTTGAGATAGAGAGAGAAAATTGCCATTTCAAAGCAGACAATGTCATCAGAACACCGCTGGGTGCTTTGCTGCTGCTTTTTCAGGGTTCAAACATAATAGCTGAATATATACATATTTATTAGAGAAATAACCAAAATATGCCAACTTTCCTCTTTTTCTATTCAACATTTCACTGTGACAGCTCAATATAGAGCTCAAAAGTTGATTTTGAGTATAGCTTTTATTTCAAAGTTCAAGTGTTTTTTCCGAGTCATTAGCATCTCTTGATTGTTTTGACTTTGGCTGGCATCAAATATGAAATCACAAGCTGTCAAATATTATCAATTACACAATATCATTGTACATCAGCAATAAAATGCAAAATATCAGCACATGCCAACTATCAAGTACAGAATGATTGTATTCACACAACAAGGTTATCTTTTCTGAATGAACGCACTTTTCCAAATTCATAAAGAACACTGAACCATAAACTCATTAAATGGACTTGGGCTCCCAGAATATACAAAGCCACCAAATATTCTCATGTTCAGAATAATGTTTAACTTTTTTGTTCAAATATAGGTGCTCAATTTCCAATTTGAAATTATTGTACATGGAAAGGGTTTGCATACCACATATATAGCAAATATTTAGTAATCCAGAAAATTTCCCAACCTAGTATCTTCTTTGCGTGTGTTCCATCATCACCTCCAGTAGAGCTATTGCTGGGTGGATATCTTAAGAGTTACAGTCTAATACATCAGGAAAGCTGATATAAAACAAAAAACCACAAAAGATAGATCGGGATATGGAGGTGAAGTGAAGAGACCATGGAGTAGCAATAGCAATAGCATTTATATACTGCTTCATGATGATTTACAGTCCTCTCTAGGCAGTTTACAGAGTCAGCATATTGCCCCCAACAATCTGGGTCCTCATTTTACTAATCTTAGAAGGATGGAAGGCCGAGTCAACCTTGAGCCAGTCAGAATTGAACTCCTGGCAGTGAGCAGTGAGTTAGCCTGCAATAGTGCATTCTTACCACCACCACCACCATTATCTGATGGTGCCACCACCAGATAGTAGACTTTTGTGTGGAATAAGTGACAACTCTGAATTCCTGCCTTTGGGATTCTTAAATTATAAGCCTTTTTCTACCAGATCTCAATTTTACAGTAAAAGGCAAGTTATACTATATACTGAAAACTGGATATCTGCCCCCTTGGTGGATGAACAGGAGGGCACACCCTCCTCTAGAGCTGAAGTTTTCACAGAAATGCCGATGGCTATATATTCCAAAAGTCCTTGTGGAAGGCATGAATTTTATGGAGTCTTGACCAAAGGTATCCTTTTTCTCCTACAAAATTAAGGTATCCTTTTTCTCCTTAACTCCCAAATACAGTATATTGGTCCCCACAGGATTTTGGCCCCCGTAAACATTGAAGGGCTCTGGAGAAGAGTACAACAAACCTGCTGACAGATCACGTACAGCCCCAAGCTACATTTTTTTGCTTACTTAATCTAGAGTACAGGAGCTGTAGTGTCATCCCAAGATAAATGTGACCTCTCAATATTTTTTTCTGTTGTCCCCCATTCCTTTACCATTGCATCATCCCTACCATGTTTTCCCAAAAATAAGCCCTCCCCTGAAAATAAGCCCTCCCCGAAAATATTTAAATGCATGTGCAGCCGGTCCACACCATTTCCTCTGGTTAGGGTTAGGGAGATAGAGCTGGAAATCAGGTAAGACAGCAAGAGAAGCCCCATGTTGCTCCATGTGCCCCAAAATAATAAGACCTCCCCAAAAATAAGGCCAAGCACTTATTTCAGGGTTCAAAAACATATATGGTCTTATTTTCGGGAGAACACGGTAGGTTAATCCCAACATATTCCATAAAACTAGTACTGAGTACAATTTTAGGTATAGGATCTTTTGCTTTGTATTGCTTGCATTGTACGGTCATCTCTGCAACAGTCCCTGGCTTTCCACGTTTCCACAATCCCAGGAGGAGCTGGGGAATTATCCACTACTTTTGGGCGACTTTTTCTATAACAATGGCACTGTCAGCCAGCATTGGGGAAGAGGGATATTCCTTGTACAGTTGTTGAGAATTCTGATAAAAATTGGGGAAATGGGTCCACCTGATTTCTCTGCCCACAAATCTGGGGGGATCCAAACTGTAACTTGTGCCTAGCTGTGCCTTCAATTCAACAAAGTATAGAAAGCCATGGAGAATATTTCCCACCAATAGCTTTTGGCTGTACATATTATCATCTTAGTTTGCTGTACGATATAACAAATAGGCATTTTCTAGGTCAAGAACTATGGGGCCTGGATTTCAAATGCCTTGAATAAAAATGATGTTGCTTTTCCCAAAATGCGCTTGGACAAGTAATGGTAAACAGTAACTTATGCAGAATTGAATTACAACCCATCTCCCCTGACAATCCATCTTTTCCCATTCCTGTCTGCTTGCCACAAGTGCAGAAAGTATTGAGTGCTGCAAGATATACTTAGTTTTTCCAAAGCTGTGCACAACTTGTTATGGATGGCCTCATGTCCAGGTAAAGGTTAAGGAGGTCTTTTGCTGTTCTAGTTTTCACTTGTCCCTGACACTGCTGCCTAATCATTCCACATAATAACAACCCTGAAACGCAGGCAGGCCCGAGTCAAAGTCACAAGTCAATAAATCCATTCGTTCCTCTCTTTCAGGCAGAGTGTTGAATAGCACTGAGTGTGCAGTGTCATAGAGCCCTCTAGTCTATCACCCCAAGGTCATCTGGTTTATGGTACAAAAACTTTATTTCTTTAAGTGCCTCCCATGTTCAGGAAGGAAAAAGCAGTTTCATTGAAGCAACAGCTCAGCTGCAACCCCCCCCCCCTTTCCTCCCTCCTCTTTCAGCCTCCTCTTTTTTCCCTTCCATTCAGTGGTGTCTGATTCTCAGAGATTGCCTAGAAAAGTCTCTGCAGTATTCTTGGTGAGGTTTTTGAGAAATAGTTTTGCCATGGCCTGCTTTGTGAAGGCTGAGAAAATGTGTCTAGCTTTGCACCTAAGATGGGACTAGAACTCCCAGTTTCTAGCCTGGTGTCTTAACTGATGCACCAAACTGTCTCTCACATTAGGTCCCTAAGGACCTGCTTACCACAAAGGAATAGGCAACACCTAATCAGATGGTATATTCAAGGGAGAATGTTATTGGTTTGGTTTGGTTTGGTGATCACCTTTCTGTATCAGTCATTGTGATTGGAAAAACGGATCAAAACTAAAAAACTTCTTGAGGCTATCATCACTGTGATAGCCAACAGGACAGGAGTAGTGAACTTTGTTGAAGGAAGGATGAAAGAAAGAGAAATGGACATTTATTAGGGATGATGTAGTTACATCCCACATTGCAGATTCTGCAGTGGGAAGAAGATGGATTTCCTTCTAATTTAATCATTTATTGTAGTAAATTGTTTTCATTAGTGTTGTCTCAATGCTGTTTGAACTTTTGCAGGATATGTATGGTGGCATTTCTTTTATGGAGTTGAAAGCCATCTTTTTATTCTCAAAAACAATCCTGTAAGGTGAAAGGAAATGTGAAGCAAATCCCCCCTGAGTTTCATAGCAAATGGAGAGTTAAGACTAAATTTCCTCAATCTCAACCACCAATTTATTTTTAATTTGATTTATATGCCGCCCTTCTCTGGAGACTCAGGGCGGCTTACAATGCGCTAAGCAATTTAATCAGCATTCTACACTGTTGGTCATTTTGGGATCATTTATTGTCTTGTGGGAAGAATTTTATATGCCACTTAGCTTCAGATTGGCTGCCAAAAATAATAGGATTCATGCTTACAAAATTCTGAGCCATTGCAACTGCAAAATGTAATGCCTATTAACAAACTTCAAGCCCTTTATTCCAAACAAGCGCAATAATTGCATTATTAATGCCATAGCAATCAAATAGGGAGGACAGATAGAAAGTTCTAATTCATTTAAATGAATTTATTTGAGAATTTCACATGATTAATGGCCCTCAGAAAATAAAATGACCACTGTACATATTGACCCTTTTCCTAGCACTCCCCTGGATTTTTAGCACTGAATAGGGAAGTTTGAAAGAATTGCTATTAGCCTTTATCTGAATATGAAATAGCAGGGTTCAGATCTGCATAATGTCAGTGTTCCGAGTAACATACTCACTGAAAGCAGAACCGTGCAGAATTGGAACAACTGGTTCAGGTGAACTGGTCCGAACCGGCAGCAGCCCACCTCTGATGTTGGCCACATGTCCACAGAAGCATCTTCGGACAATGCTGGCTCTCTCAGCTAGGAAACAGATGAGCACCACCCCTAAGAGTCAGACACAACTGGACAGGGGAAACCTCTCTCTCTCTCTCTCTCTCTCTCTCTCTCTCTCTCTCTCTCTCTCTCTCTCTCTCTCTCTCTCTCTCTCTCTCTCTCTCTCTCCCTCCCTCCCTCCTTCCCTCCCTCCCTCCCTCCCACTCTCTCTTCCTCCTCCCTCCCCCCTCTCTTTCTCCCTCCTTCCCTCCCCCCCTCTCTCTCTCTGTTGTGTACATAGATTTTGGATTATGCAGACTTTTGAGTTTAGTTCTGATCAAAGATATTATAATCCAGTTGCTAGGTTTCTTTTGCTTTAATTTCTGGCCATTTTTTAATCATATCAACCTGAAAATGTAGGTCTGAATTATATAAATTGAAAGTTTAGTTCTATTAAATTGCAATTGTACTGCAATCTTCTCTTGGTTACGATGTTTAAGATGTTGATTATTGCCGCCCATTTTAGGTGAGCATTTGTTATTTATTCAATTTCTTCATTTTCTATAAACTGTAACACTGTAATCTCTCTGATAAAATACTTCCTACCCTCATTAATTTTGTTATTTGTTAGTAATACATTGAAACATCAGTAGACTTTGTGAAATTATACATTTATAATTTGTATTAGTGGGTGAAATGGTGGTTCAGGGAATTGCCAACATGGAAGAAGAAATAATTAGGGCATTATGTGCAATAGAGAAAATATGAAATGAAGATACCTGGTGTTTTTCAAATATATATATGAACATTTATCCTATCATAGCAAATTGAGAAATGTGATTTTTCCAAAAACACTTTGCATAATTCTCCCTCATCTGTGGATGAACTAAGGCCTAGTGAGTGTGATGACTCACCCGGACGCTTCCCCAGATACCTCTCCAGATGTCAGTTTGTAGGAGAATGAGGGGAGTTGGTCAATGGCTCGGAGCAGCCATCTGAGAGGGATTTGGCTGAAGCACAGCTGCAGCAGAACAGCCCCGAGGTTTCAGGTGGGGAAAGCATATAGCTGCATCTGGTCACTGATGAGGAAGAGGAACTGGCCTTCTGCACCTGATCGGAGAACATCAGTGGTGGTATTCAGCCAGTTCTATCCGGTTCACTTGAACCAGTAGCGGCAGCTGTGGGAGGCTCCACTCACCCACCTGGACGTCATCATGTTATGTTTTTGACGCTCTGAGCATGCGCAAAAGGCTCTGCATGTGCTCACTTTTGTGAACCGATAGTGAAGGTAAGTGAATACCACCCATGAAGAACACGGAGGGCAGAAAAAAGATAGGAGCAGTGAAGGTCAGCCTGATTATTTGCGAGGAGGCAGCCTTGCCATTCTTGCATCAGAAGCTGGCTATTTAGCATAGCAGACAGATGGAGGCGATGCTGGGAACAATGTGTACATTTCCTAGCTGCATGTTTCCTAGTCGCTGTGATTCCTGCCTTCCTTTGGATTGATACCGTGCCTTGACTTTGGATCGTGCCTTGTGAACCCTGGACTTTTCATGCCTCATGAACCCTCTTGTGTTGTGGATTTGATTTTGTCTGGTTTCCCTTTTTGGGGAAATTTTCAAGTGCCTTCTGGACTCATCAGACATTGCTCTGTGGACTAACATCATCTGCTTTTGGCTGGACTTAATTGGACAGTTCTGAGGTTTGGTGAAGGGAATTAATGGGGAATATTAATAAACCCACTAAACCACTGTTATGTGTCTGTGTGAGTGAGTGGGGCAGCACTGGAAATATTTCCAAACAACATATTTGCAGCAGCATATATTCATTCTCCCTCCTCTGCTATCCCCAACACATAGTTTAGTTCCCAGTTACAATGAAAAAAACCCTGGTTCAAGAATAGATTGTTCTGATTAGAAATGTATCATAGTAGCACCAGCCCCAATATCTCATCTTTCCCCCAAACCTTGGTCACAGTTCTCAAAATCCCCCCAGTAAAACAGTAGCATGCAACTCATATTTAATTAATCAGTTAAGTAATTTATTCCTCACATTGCTATCTGACCAGAATGCCAAAAACACCAGGTGACTAACATACTGTAGAATATAAAAAATCAAGTAAAATAAAGTAAAATAAACTTCAATAAAAATAATAAAAATCAACACCAATCAAATTATAAGCAATAAAGAAAAATGAAAAAAATGACATGTTGAAATCAGAGAAAGTCCATTTTAGAAGCTTCCAAACATCAAAAAGGAGGGGGCTAGACTGATCTCAAAAGGGGAGGCTACCACTGAAAAGCAGTACCTTCTCACTTCAGCCCCCCCTCCAAAAAAAACCTTTTGAACATATCGGTTCAATAATAGTTTCTCTCTGTTTAATTTGATTGGATCAGTCAAGCCAGTATTGGTTGGTGTAAGTGCTCCTGCAGATATCTGTTGACAGTAAGCATATTCACTATGCTTAATTACTTCCTTTTTAATTGAAATTAAAGTTCATTCAAACAAATTTCATTTCTGTCCTGCCTGCATTTATTTTTTATCCTGCCCTGCCTGGGTTTTTCTTTTTTTTGGATTTCCATAATCTCAAGAGGACAATTTGGATCAAATTGTATTTGATATGCTCTCAAAGGCCTGAAAAAAGTTATGCATTTCTGTAATAAGATCACACTATTGTGTCCATGGTGTCAGATCAGATTGTCCAAACTTGCCATAAAGTTGAACAAGGGAAGGATATAATGACTTTGACCACAAACACCTATGCTACTTTAAACTAATAAAGTATTACTTGAAAACAGGATGGCATATAATGGCCTACATGGTGCATTTGAAAGCTCACAAGCAATGGATGATAAACTTATTTCATTTTGTTCCCAGCAGCTGGAGGAGATATCTCAATACATGATAAGCTAGTTAACATAGTCTTTCAAATACATCATAAAGGTAAAGGTAAAGGTTCCCCTTGCACATATGTACTAGTTGTTCCCAACTCTAGGGAACGGTGCTCATCTCCGTGTCAAAGCCGAAGAGCCAGCACTGTCCGAAGACGTCTCCGTGGTCATGTGGCCGGCATGACTCAATGCCAAAGGCGCACAGAACACTGTTACCTTCCCACCAAAGGTGGTCCCTATTTTTCTACTTGCATTTTTTATGTGCTTTCAAACTGCTAGGTTGGCAGAAGCTGGGACAAGTAACAGGAGCTCACCCCGTTATGCGGCACTAGGGATTCAAACCACTGAACTGCCAACCTTTCTATTGACAAGCTCAGCATCTTAACCACTGAGCTACCGCGTCATTGTAATAGTTGGTATGGTAGAAGAATGCAATGTAAGGTACTATTGCAACAGTGCAGACATATAAGAGAATCAACTTTTATATAATTTGTGAACATAGGAATGTGCCTTCTACTGAGACAAGCCATTGTTCCATTAAGCTATAGAGCGCATAGAGAATGGCTTTGAAGAATAGGAGGAAGAGCTGCTACCAAGGCAACAACTACCAAGAGCCTTGGTAGTACTAGGGTTTAAGGCACCCTGTTATTAAGCTGCTTAAGACCAGCTGCCTGCAATTACTGCAGGGTTCGAATCTCGCCAAGGCTCAAGGTTGACTCAGCCTTCCATCCTTTCTAAGGTAGGTGAAATGAGGACCCAGTTTGTGGGGGCAATAAGCTGACTTTGTATAAATATACAAAAGGATGAAGGCTATTGCTGAGCACATTGTAAGCCGCCCTGAGTCTTCGGAGAAGGGCGGCATATAAATCAAATTAAAAAAAAAAAAAAACAGTCAGATAAGCATTGCTTGAGCCTAGGCCAAGAAACTTAGAGTATTTTTCGGCGTATAAGACGCACCTTAGTTTTTGGGGAGGAAAATAAGAAAAAAGCTGATTGGCAGGTGGATCGGCCTCCGGAATACCCCCAATCAGCTGTCCCCAAAAGTGAATTTTAGCAACAGGTTCCTTGGTTGTGAGCTCTGTGCCTTGCTTTTTTTTTTTTTGCTTTTTTCCCTGCCTCTGAAAGCCTCCAAAACAAAGCTTCAGAAAAAAAGTCTCTGAAGCTCTGTTTGGGGGCTTCTTTTCTGAAGATTTGTTTCTGATGCCTTTTTCAGCTTCTGAAACCTCTGTTTGAGAAGCTGGGCAGGGATACATTTGGAGTATAACACGCACCCAGATTTTCACCCTCTTTTTTGGGGGGGGAAGGTGTGTCTTATACTCCAAAAAATACAGTATTTCAATAAATATATCAAAAAGGCCCCTCCTTAGTTTACACAAAGATAAATTGGATGGGGAGCACATTCAGACATGCAAGACTCTGTTGTTATAGTATTGCAATAAAAATACTGACCTACGTGGTGTTGGTTTCTTAGTCTGGTCAATCTTATAGGGTTGACATTAGACTTTATTTCCTCCTCTGACTAGCAACAGCTCTTTCAGGCAGGAATAGTGGACAGGTTGGAACCAAATCCCTTGAGGGACATCATTTTTTTTTACCTGAAAGACCAGCCATTCAGAAGCATATATCTTATAGTCCCTTGGAAGCATCCGTCAATATCAAGTTCTGAAAAAGAGTGCCAGATGAATGCAGTCAGATCAGATGTTTGCAGAATGTTTGGATGCTTGCCTGGCCAGCTGACACATCACCTTTCCACTTTGCTATTATTCTATAGTTTCTTATTTAGCCAACCAAGCACTGACTTCTAAACAATTTGGATGGCTCAGCAAGGCCTCTTTTGAAACAGTCTTCTCAGATGTATGAGCAACATGCAAAGTTGCCTTCTCAGAAAATGTGATCTGTTTCTACAATGGACCTTGCCAGAAGCTGTTTCCACAACAACAGTTCTTGGATCCAGTCCAGAGCCTAAACCATGTCGAAAGCTGAGCCTGATCCATTTCTCTGAGCGTCTTGCAAATCTATCCTTCTTCCATCTCTTGTGCTGACAATGTGCAATGACCCTGCAGCAATTCTTTCATGTTTATAGCCTCTCCTCCCCTTCCCTGCTTTTTCAAACAAAGTCAGCAATAAAAATATAGTGTCCCACCTGTGTTGGTTCATTGCATGGATGTAAATCAATGGCTGTAGCTTTTTGACATCATGGTGTCTGCTGGACTTGAAACACACATAAAATATGAGAGAGCCCTGGAAATATGTACCTCCAGGCTTAAACATACATTCTACTTCACCTGTTGTTAGCTACAAAAAAAAAAAAAAACTGAGACAAGACAACTCTGCATTTGTCTCCTTAATAACACTATGAGAAGAACCTTACTAAATCATCCAAACATTATCTTTTTAATGGTGACCAGAAAACTCATGAGCAGGACCTCAAAAGAGAGGTTTTGTCATACTCGGAGAGCCACGTTCAGATCCCCATTCAGCCAACTTTTTCATTTGTTTGTTTGTTAAAAATCAACTTGAACAAGGACAAATCAGTAATCTGCTTTGAAAAATAGCAGATAAATAAAATGGACCCATCTGGTTTACTCATCCTTAACAAACAGCTGGTTGTTCAGTCTTCAAAATCTTGAGAAAGGCAGCTTCTATTATCATTCTTGGCGAATGGATTTGTTGTCAAAATGTTCTGACTATTAAAATGTTTTTTTTTCCTAATGTTTGCCTGTGAGGTGATTTACCTTATAGGATTATGTTGTGAAGAAAGAGCAGGAGAAGATATTTTTGTGAGACATCATACCTTCTTGAATGGAAGACAGTTCCTTTTTCTTCATCATCATCATCATAATCTGCTATTCAGTGTGCATCTCTAATGTCAGGTGTTTCCTGACTCACTATCAGGGAATTCAGTTTACCTTCACTTGAGATAAAAATGCATGTTTAAAAAGACAACCTTCTGGTGCTACAAAGAGAATAAATGTAAAGTAAATAGTCCAACAAAAATGCCAAATAAAGAAAGGGACCCATATGAAGTTTTGAAAGAGTGCATTAACCTTTTACTGCTGGACAGCAGAGCTCACTTTCCCTCTCTGAGCAAAGTGAAAGGTGAGTTGGGTAATTGTCTTTTAAATCCCAAGCCAGTATTTGTCGATATCAGAAAATTGCCGCACAATTTGGGAAAGGAAAAGTCAGGCCTGGAATAGCAAATTGATACTTGGGCAGAACAAAAAGCCCTTGGCAGAATTGAATATTCTTGTGCATGTTTGGATGAAGAGAAGCTGATGGAATCCATTGCTGCCGGTAGCCTCCAGGTTTTAATGTTTCATTGTACTGGATACACACAACAGTAGAACTCAAAGGGACAAATTGTATGATTGTTTTTGATGGGAAATTTCCAGAATTTCCAGGAAACCGAACAAAAGAAAAGTGGATCCTGCTCCCGTTTCTATTGATCTGCAATGAAAACAATCCAACACATACTGCATTCTAACCACTGCACCACTATGGCAAGGAGGTTGTTAAGTGAGTTGTGCCCAATTTTGTGACCACAATTGTTATGCAAAACTGGCTTTCCCCAGTGATTTTGCATGTTGGAAACAGCTGGAAAGGTCACAAATGGTGATTACATGATCAAGGAACACTGCAGCCATTGTAAATACATGCTGGTGGCTAAGCATCATAATTCTGATCATGTGAACATGGGGATGCTGCAATGGTCATAGATGTGAGAAATAGTTGTAAGTCACTTTTTTCAATGCCATTATGACTTTGAACAGTCACTAAATGAATGGTTGTAAATCCAGGATTACCTGTAGTTTAAATATGCATTAATTTCTGAAATATTGTTCTTGTGCAAAATAAACTTGCTCTTTTTCCTTTTTCTTGTGACCCTGGAGAAATTCTTTGTAATACCTCTTGGTGAGGTCTGTAAAATTGCTTTACTGCCAGAGGCATTGCTGATATTACTGTTTTGTATTACTCATCTTTTCATTACCTTGAAGGCTGCTTGTAGGACTTCACTCCCCAATCTGAAAAAGCCCAACTAAGAATGCTCCTCATATCATCTTGTCTTGGGATTTAACTGGCATTTGGGAAACCAGAAAGGCAGCAATCCACTGCAGAGAGAGTTGGGGAACAAAAAACAGGATATTCTCACACACAGCTACCTTGTGGCTAAGTGCCAGAACATTCCACTCCCAGGACAATATGGGAATTCAATGGTAGGAATCATCCAGAAAATGATGTCATCAGGCTATCATCAAATAAGTTTGCAATTCCATAAAAAAATGTCCAAAATAGTATTCTGGCTTTGAGAAATTTATATAAAGGGAAGAAATAATTCTGAACCCAGTCTAAGCACTCATCTGAAAAAGATGGGATTTTGCTTTGCTTTGTTTAATCTTTGTGGTGTTGTTGCAAACAAACTGTGGCAAGTTGTAATCGTGTTAAGAAATTTTCCCTGTTGAATTCCTCTTTTCAAGTAAGAGATAACAGAATAAGAACATCCAGCAGTAAAGCACTGGAAGCTAACACACAGCCTTTTACAATGTACACAAGAATATTACTATTATTCACATTCATTTACCTCTGTGTGGAATTTACTTCAAAAGCAATGAGTCACCTAACAAAGTAAATAAACTCTAATTCATTATTCCTTTCACCCTAACAGGAAAAAAAGTTTTATTTTTTTTTCCTTCTCCTTTAAAAAAAATAAAGACAGGAGGGCAGTTTTGGGTTATTTCTGAAGGCTAGAGAACTACATGAACCCACATCATTGTGGTGAGGCTCTCCCAGTTCCAGCATTAAGTTAGGAATAAATACAATATCTGAATAATCCCTATGGTCAGAACAACTGCATTTCCTTCTAATTATGACAAAAGCAGCAGTACAATAAAATGCTCCTACCAGAATTAATACAAATCTTGACATCTATCATCCCATTCAAGAGCAGAATTGGGGGTCAATTCACTTTTGGTTCTATGACTGGAATGTTTTTGCACTCTTAATCTGATAGACTTCATTATCCTAAATAAACTAAGAAGATTATAATATAATTGGGCCTCTCAATGATTTAAGTTTATCAGGGATGGAAGACACAACCTCCATAGTGGTAGTTCATAGATTTTGGGGTACTCTTCCTAGACAGTCTATTTTCACCATTTCTTTTGGCTTCTCATTCACAAAACCATCTTATTTTATACCTACCTACAACTTGTTAAAACAAGTTGTTATTCCCAGCCTCCACCCTATGATACACAAATACCATATTTTCTAAGTGTTGATTTTATGTAAGTAAAAGTGCATTGACCCCTGACACACAAAGGGAAGTATTAACAAGCTTAGGAAATTCCAGTTCCACTAGCTGTGAAATATTAGCCATCTTTTGGCAGAAAAATGGAAACAGTTAATGAGATGAAATACACAGAAGAAGGACATGGCTAGCTGGTTGGAAATTTGAACAGAAGCAGTACACACTGCAACTTGTTTTTGTGAGTGTTGCAGGTCCTACACATCAACTGCCATTTCTGTTTTCCCTGTTGATGTTTTTAATTGTAATTTTACTATGTGTATACTAGATGTTTCTTTCATGAAAACTGTATAAGTATAATAAACAAAAGAGATGAGTAATGTCTAGGGAACAGTTCTAGAGCAAAAGTTCCATAATCAGGGTATCCTCACTCAAAATAACTTTTTAGGGTAGCCTCTCGTTGAAATGTTGAGGATGATCTCTGCAAAGCAGCAGAACAATCTTATTGACTCTGCTGACATCGTTTTAAAAAGGCAAAGCAAAACCTGTCCTTCTATTTTTAGTTTTCTCTTTGTCCCACTATGTACACTTTGTTGCTCGCCCACATGCTCGTCTTGTGACCTAAACTCTCCATTTCACAGAAACTGGACCTGTTGAGTATCTGTAGGATCCCTAGGCTGAAATTCTTGTCAAAAAGCCACAGCTCACGTTCTAATAGTTTCAGCCTTCTATGCCTCCCCTCATTAGTGAGAATAAATTATCACGGCAGGTGGGTGAGAGGAAATGAATCCACTCTTAAAAGAGTGAAAGGAGAAAAAACATAAACCCAAGGAGTAATATATCAGACCAGCATGTAAAATATCCAGCTGAGGAACAATTTTAATGAAGTGGTGATTTCTGAATCCATGCTGAACCACCCCAGACTAGGAAAGTTCTTATTTCCAGAGCCTTAGGTAATGTAGAAGGATCTGAGTTATGCTGTTAACAAACTCCTGGAGACCATAAATCAAGAAAAGAGATGATACAAGTATTTTCAGCAGGAACACAAATATATATCAGACAGGAAAATCCAGCTGGCTGCAGGTTCCCCTGCCCCCTTCTTTTCTTCTGATCCATTTACAACACTGTGGTGCTTTGGTTAAAGTATAACATTTATGGACAGATGGGGTAGGGGGAATATAACAAATTAAGTAAAGTGGTGGTGCAACACTAGCCCAAGATAGTTTGCTGCCTGAAGCAAAGAACAAAATGGAAACATTCATTCTCATTCCAGAAATAAAAGATGACTGAATTGGCAATCAGATCTTCCTTCTTCATTTGCAATGGGACAGTGTTTCTTACTGTAAGAAGGCGACAGATTAAATCAAGGCAGCATCTGGCAGACTGCATAGCTTATAGTTCTTTCTCCCAACATATTGATACTGCCTCTAGTATGCTAGGCTTCCAATTCTGTGCTGCAAGAATCCAGATGACCATTAGATGGTAGTGAAGAGTTAGCATTTTCTGTATCTATTTGCTGCCATCTTGTGGTTATTGATACTTTCCTAATTAAAATATGATATCCCTAAACTGAATCTATAGGATTAGAGTTGGGCTGTGGTGACCTTCTCTGTTTGCTTTATATAGTTGCTCAGGTTTTGAATTGAAGCAAGGCAGAGACCTGAAGTGAATAAGTCTCTTTTTGCCTTAACCTGAGATGCCAAAGACATCTCTTCTATGAGCTGCTGACATTCTTCTCTGAGCTGCTGACATTCTAGAGGTTTCCTTGTTCCTTTGGTTTCTACTCATATATTACCATATCTCACCCAAGTCTCTTAATCATGGAGAGACGCAACCTACATAGAACTAAGGAGAAATTTCCTAATAGTGATAACAATTAACGGTAGAATGAGTTGCCTTCAAAAATTGTGGGTGCTCCATCATTGGAAGCTTTTAAAAAGAGTTTGGACAGTCTAGAGTGTTATAGCATTTCCTGCTTGCGTAGTGGGATTGGACTAGAAGACCTCCAAGGTCCCTTCCAACTCTGTTATTTTGTTATTAGACGTTTGGCAATGAGGATGAGGATGAATCTCTAGTCAGAGTACCAGCTCAGGTTTTACTTTGGTGCTGTGTACACTACACCTATAAAGAACCTATTAGGCAATTGGTCTCCTATCATTAATGAGCCAAGTGCTGTGCTTCATAGTGCAGAACCTAGCAAATAGGCATGTCCAAGGCAGACCATTAACTCACATCGCTCATTTATAGGAGGTGTGCTGAATGATAAGAGATGTTGGGAACTGCATATACCTATGACATACAGATTGGAATAGTTTGTAATTCTTGATTCTATAATCTATACTTGATTCCAACCCTGGCTGCCTGGGACCGGGCGGCTGGTGGGGCCTTGGATCGAGTCGTGCCTTTGCGGCCTCTGACCCGGTGCCGATCCCTCGCGGCTCCTTGGTTCACCGAGGAACTGAGGGAGATGAAACGCCGGAAAAGACGCCTAGAGAGCGGTTGGAGGGCCAGTCGCGCTGAATCTGACCGAACACTGGTAAGGTCGCATATTAAGACCTACCTAGTGGCGATAAAGACGGCAAAGTTTAATTACTTTTCCGCCTCTATTGCGTCATCAGGGAATCGTCCGGCCGCCCTGTTCAGGGTAACCCGCTCCCTGCTCCATCTGGGAGCGCGGGAGGATCCATTGGAAGGCAGGGCGGAGGATTTCGGACAATACCTGCATGACAAAATCGCTCAGATCCGGGGGGACTTGGACTCTGACTGGGTAGATCAGGGCAGGGTGACGAGGAATAGTCCTGAGAATGTTATCTGGGAGGAGTTTGATGCTGTGACTCCCGATGATGTGGACAGGATCTTGGGGAGACTTAGTGCGGCCACATGTTTACTGGACCCGTGTCCCTCCTGGTTGGTACTGGCCTCCCGGGAGGTTACACGAGGCTGGCTCCAGGGTATTATCAACGCTTCGTTGAGTGAGGGTTACTTCCCCGCGGCCTTGAAGGAGGCGGTGGTGAGGCCTCTCCTCAAGAAGCCGTCCCTGGATCCAGCAATATTGGCCAACTACCGTCCTGTCTCCAACCTTCGCTTCCTGGCGAAGGTTGTTGAGAGTGTGGTCGCGCGACAGTTCCCGCAATTCCTGGAGGAAACATCCTATCTGGATCCGTTCCAGTCTGGTTTCAGGCCTGGGCACAGCACGGAAACGGCATTGGTCGCGTTGGTTGATGATCTCTGGAGGGCTCGGGACAGGGGTTGCTCCTCTGTTCTGGTCCTGTTAGACCTCTCAGCGGCTTTTGATACCATCGACCATGGTATCATGCTGCACCGGTTGGAAGAGTTGGGGATGGGGGGCACCGTGTTACGGTGGTTCTCCTCCTTTCTCTCCGACCGGTCGCAGTTCGTGTTGGCAGGGGGGCAGAGGTCGACCTCGAGGCCTCTTATATGTGGAGTGCCTCAGGGGTCGGTCCTCTCGCCCCTCCTGTTCAACATTTATGTGAAGCCGCTGGGCGAGATCATCCGTGGCTTTGGGGTGAGATACCATCAGTACGCTGATGATACTCAGCTGTACATTTCCACCCCAGGCCACCCCAACGATGCCCTTGAAGTGATGTCCCAGTGCCTGGAGGCTGTACGGATCTGGATGGGGAGGAACAGGCTCAGGCTCAACCCTTCCAAGACTGAGTGGCTGTGGTTCCCGGCATCCCGATATAGTCAGTTGACTCCATCACTGACTATTGGGGGCGAGTCTTTGGCCCCCACAGAGAGGGCTCGCAATCTGGGAGTCCTCCTGGATACACAGCTGTCCTTGGAGGAACATCTGACGGCTGTAACCAGGGGGACCTTTTATCAGGTTCGCCTGATCCGCCAGTTGCGGCCCTTTCTTGATCGGGATTCCTTGTGCACAGTCACTCATGCCCTCGTGACCTCTCGCCTTGATTACTGCAATGCTCTCTACATGGGGCTCCCTTTGAGGAGCACCCGGAGGCTCCAACTGGTCCAGAACGCAGCAGCGCGGGTAGTGACGGGAGCAGCGTGGCGCTCCCATGTAACACCGCTCCTGCGTGAACTGCACTGGCTCCCGGTGGTCTTCCGGGTGCGCTTCAAGGTGTTGGTTATCACCTTTAAAGCGCTCCATGGCATAGGGCCTAGCTATCTTCGAGACCGCCTACTGCCACCGACGACCTCCCACCGACCCGTGCGCTCCCACAGAGAGGGCCTCCTCGGGGTGCCATCAGCCAAACAATGCAGGCTGGTGACCCCCAGGGGGAGGGCCTTCTCTGTGGGGGCACCTACCCTCTGGAATCAGTTGCCCCCTGAGATAAGGAGAATCCATGACCTCAGTGCCTTCCGCCGTGCCCTTAAAACTTTCTTTTTTCAACAAGCCGGGCTGGCTTAATTTCTTTTTAAGGGTTTTATCAATTGTTCTGTTTTACTGATCGTTTTTAATTAACGGGGCCAAATCTATATATATTTTTAAATGTGTTTTAATATTTGTATTTGGTGTTTTTATCTGGCTGTTCACCGCCCTGAGTCCTCAGGGAGAAGGGCGGTATACAAATTCAAAAATAAATAAATAAATAAATAAATAAACCCTACATTCATAGAGGAACACCCCAGCTATACTTGGCAATTGCAATACATTCATTCATTGAGCTATGGCTTATAGTACGGTGAAGCTTGATATGAAAAGCATAGCTTTGATTTTATGTTCATGTGGTCTCTATACCCTGTATATGGCCCTGTGTACACCATATACCAATCTTTAAGGCTATATCAGCCTTAGTCCCAGACAGCAAATACACTCTCTCTTTCTCTTTCTTATTTAACCAGCTACCCTATAGCTACAGTATGTTGCAACTCCAACTGTCAAAATTCCCAGCCAACCAAAACTCTCTCTCTCTCTTTCTCTTCTTGAACACTGAATTTGCACCATGTAAATTCTTGAAAATTTAATTCCATGCAAGGTAGCAACAATCCACTTTAAATTAACAACATTATGAAGAAACGAAAAGTCAAAGTGCTGACCAAGAGTATTTTATGGTATTTAATTAAAAGTAGATAAGGCAGTAGCAATGAGTCACAAATCAGATAAATGGAAAGGCACTAGATTCTCATACTTAACACTGATTTGACTTGTGGTTGCTTAACAGTATACCAGAGGTCCAAATAATGACTTCCAAATATAAAATTATGAGACTAACATAAGAGTACTGTAGAGGAGAAAATGCAATGTTAACTTTAAAGGTTGAACTGTGCTACTTCCAGTCATGGCATGTTTACTTTTATTCCTTCTAAAAAGACTGTCAAGTCTCAGATGAATATACTCTTCTTTGAATAATTTAATCAACACTTTTTTTTCTTTTCTCAACATTCTCCAGATGTTCCTCTCTCTACATTTGGCTCATGGTTTCTTTTAACTGAAATGCACTGGTAGTTCTAAGCCGAGGACTTTTCAACTTGATTGATTCAATGAAGAATTTATTTCTATGGCCTGCTGGTAATAGGATATCTAAAGGTGCTGTGAAGCAAAATGTTCCCTCTCAATCCTGATGCAATGTCAACAAGTTACCTAGTACAATATACTATAAGATTCTTATAATAAAGTTCCACTCTTTGAAGGAGATGAATTCAAGCTCTTTGGAGCTAAAAGCTACATTTGGCCCTCATGTTATTTGTGACCAATAGGTCTATCCTCAAATGAGAGTGATCTTTATGATCAAATCAGCACCTGCCATCCCTTGCAACCTTTTGAATGTATGAAAGAGAGAAGGAGAGGGAGAGAAATAGAGATTTGCTTTAGTTTACAATTATCTTTCACTATTTCCCAGGTTTCAATTTGTGAACCAAGTATGATCATCTGATTTCTTTTTCACCATTCTCAGTCTCATTTTCATTTAATCCATTATTACTTAATCCTTCTTCTGCTACTTTATTTATCCAGCTTTCTATTCCTTCTTCATCTCTTTCTTCCTTCTAACAATCTTCTATTTTGATTTAAAAGAATTATTTTATAATAGTACCGTTTTCCCCCCAAAATCAAGAGCCTTGGTGGCGCAGCAGACTAAAGCACTGTTAAGTAACATCAGCTGTCTGCAATTACTGCAAGTTCAAATCTCACAAGGCTCAAGGTTGACTCAGCCTTCCATCCTTTCGAGGTAGGTAAAATGAGGACCCGGTTTGTGGGGGCAATAAGCTGACTCTGTATAAAAAGAACACCACTTGTGGGGGGAGGCGAAAGTCCTACTAAGCAAGTATATACAAAAGTATGAAGGCTATTGCTTAACGCACTGTAAGCCACCCTGAGTCTCCGGATAAGGGTGGCATATAAATTGAACCAATAAATAAACAATAATAAAATAAGACATCCCCTGATAATAAGCCCAATCGGGCTTTTGAGCACATGGCAATAAGGCCAAGCGCTTATTTCAGAGTTCAAAAAAATATAAGACAGGGACTTATTTTCGGGGAAACACGATTCAATACTAATTTTTGTATAGCTTTCCTCCATTGATCATTTATCCCTTTAACAAATCATTCATTAATCGGTTCCATTTCACTTTTACGTAACTGTGTCAATAATATTATTGTGTGGGACTGCCTTTCTTTTTTTCAGTTTTACAGAAAAGAACTAGCAGGTTACCATTTTCTTCTGATACTTCTAAACCAAAAATGAGTATTCTGTCATGCTAAGAGAGATTGGTCTACTCCAGGAGAAAAAGATATGACCTCAAAGTAAACTGGGCAGGCTCTTCACAACTTAAAGAAAACTTTGGAAGAGGCTCTAGGATTGCTTCTCAAGACTTTAAAAGCTACTGATGTAATGCATAGCTTTGACTAATTGACTGACTGACTGATTGCCATTAAGTTAAAATCAATGACCATATAGATCGACCCCTCCGTGATGATCTGTCACCTTGCTATGAGGGCAAACATTGTTCTATTGTCCACATCATGTTCTGAATCTTAACGTAACTCTTCTCCCAAAGCACCTCTTTTGATTAATGTAAAACTAGTTTCCAACAGTTGCCATATTTCTTCCATTTATTTTTTTAAAAAAATTTTATTACTTAAAATACTTTGCAAAAAACAACAGAAAAAGAAAGAAAAAGCAAAATTCAAAGATAATTTTAATGCAAATACATGCAAAAACCATGCATAAAAATGACTTTAATAGGTGAAAGAATACAACAGAAAAAAATATATATTATAGCAACCAACAATGACAATTCTATATATACTTATCTAATGTAAATATTGTTTCTAATACACTGATATATTGTCTATTCTTTTAACCTACTATATGTTGTATAAATTAGTACCTTATTTCCATGTCATATTTGTCCATATAAACTGTATGCCTATAGGCATTCCTCTCAGTGTAATCAGGTCTTCAGTTCAATGAATGGTGAATTCAAAAAATAAGAACACGGAGAATCTGTGGCATAGTGGGATGAGGACACATATTGAAATAGTTAATTATTTTCAACTTTTGAGCTGTTTTGTTTGGATATAATATTTTCTTTGAAAAAGCCACACAGATTCTGAAATAGTGATGTTGATAATGTGTGTTCAGTGCCATTCAGAGCTTCTTTGACATCAATAATTACCTTCATTGCTTCTTTTTTTTTTTTTTGCCAATTAATCACAATAACAATCCCAACCAGTCAACATGCAATATTTAAATAGGCTATTGTCCCTATTCTATGTCCAGTATTATAATGGTACTTGAAGCCAATTATGTAGATGGGAATAAAAATTATTATGACAGAAACCAAATTATATTAATTTCAATTAACAAACATAATGAAGGGACAACCCAACAAGTTTTTTGACATTACTACAGTAAAATATGTGTAGAAAAGCAGCAAGAGGCATCAGCTCAGTCCTAACTTGAACCAATTTGTGGTTCTTCGCGTGGGCATTTAACCTTTGCCCAGTTTCTGATCCAGACTTTGACACTCCTTTTAAAGTGAGTTTCTAAAGTCACGATTTCCTTGTAACCCCTAACAAGAAAAGCTAATTACTATCCATGGTTGAAACTCCCCACATCAATTTTCAAGATAGAAAATATTAAATGTGCATGAAAGTAAGAATCAGAAGACTCTGAAACAATGGGGACCAATTACTATTTTGTCTATCAAGGCACCATTTATTAACGCAAAATAGCTGCCACTATCCTGCTTCCCCCTGGAGCTGTGTAATTCCAGCGGATTTTCCCCCCAAGTAGCATATGGCATAATGCAATATTTTATGCCTGTTGTCTTGTGAAGCCAGCAATAGCTCTTATTAAATCTGGAACAGAGCTATTGCTTATCGTTTGCTGGGATCTGACTTTTTTATTTTATTTTTTTTTGCTTATGCCTGATTTTGCCATCTCTTTGCCTGAGAAAGTGCATTGAAACACAATGGACTCAGAGGTAATCGATAAAAAGCTTTAGAGGTCAGAGCCATTCTTTGACAAACTTTAAGTTCATGATTAAATATTCTCCAGCAGGAAGTGCTACTGGTATTTAAAAGTCACAATGCCCCTGTAGCCCTGAATTCAGTTATGTGTGTTATTGTGTCGAGCTATGATGAACTTGAGGTGATATGGCAAAAGTCTATAGCTCAGTGATGGAGCATGTGCAAGGAGATGCCATGCTATTCCAACTACTATCATTTCAAATAGCTTGCACAATCCAGTTCCCTCCAGATGTGTTGAGAATCTAACTCCAAGAAGTCCAAGCCAATATTGGAACAGGAGTTAATTCAGAAGAAGATATGAGGGGGGGGATAATGTGGATACTTCAGTGTTTTGTCCTAGGTCCAGTGTTCTTCCACATTGTTTCTTAATGACTTAGGCAAAAGGATATAAGAGATGCTCATCAGAGTTACATCTAACATCAAGCTGGGAGATGAACTGCTAATATCTCAGAAGACAGGTCAAAGGTTGAAAAGAATCTTGAAAGACTTGAACATCGGACTTTATCCAACAAACTGTTGTTCAGTGGTAAGAAAGGTAAGATTCTGCACTCGGGCAGGAAAAACCAAATCCACAGGTTCAAGGTACTTGGCTCAGAAATAGTATGTGCCAGAAGGATCTGGTGTCCTGGTAGACCACAAATTAAGCATGATTCAGGAATGTGTCGCAGTGCAAACTTTAACTGCATCCAAAGAGGTATAATGTCAACATCACAGAACATGAAAGTCCCACTTTATTTTGAACAGGTCAGATTCCAGTTGAAATACTGTGTCCGTTTGGTATTTGATTAGCACAAAATAAGAAAGATGCTGCAGAACTGTAAATAGTACAAAGAAGGGCAACAAAGATGGTGAGGGGCTTGGAGGTTAAGTTTCAAGAAGGAAAATTAAAAGAACTGTTTATGTTTACTCTAAAGAACAGAAGGCTAAGAGGAGACATGATAGCACTCTTACAATATTTGAAAAGCAGTTACAAGGAAGTTGATGCCCCAAGGTAGGACAAGAACTACTGGGTGGAAGTTTACCGAGGGAGATCCAAATTCATAATAAGGAGAAATTTCCAGACCATAAGAGCTATTAAGTGATAGAACAGCCTGTTTTGTGAAGTCATAAATACTTAATCATTAAGAGATTTTCAAACAAGGTTTGGAGAACCATTTCTCTGGGATAGTGTGAGAATTCCTAGCCTAGCAGGGATATGGAGGAGAAGTCCTCCAAGATCCGTAGAATCTAATCTTATCTGTGGGACATGTGTAAGTGCTTACATTATGTTTTTGAATAATGATGATCTAGAGCAGAGGTTTCCAACCTTGGCAACTTTAAGACTTGTGGACTTCAACTCCCAGAATTTGTCAGCCTTAAAGTTGCCAAGGTTGAAGACCCCTGATCTAGAGTGTTGCCAAGAGGATAAGGCATGGCACCAGGGGTGAAATGCTACCGGTTGGCACCAGTTCGGGTGAACCAGTAGTAAAAAAGCTACCAGTCCATCCAAACTGGTATTTCCAACAATCAGCTGTGCCGCATGATTTATAGAAAGCAGGAAATCCTGCTTTCTAGCAAATCTAAATTATGCAGCATAGCTGTCCCCCCCCACACACACTGTTCTACTTACCTTCAAATGGCTCCCTTTTCCGTGCAAAGCGCGTGTTTGGTGTGCACTGTGCATGCGCATGTGTGCAGTGTGTGTTTGGTGCGCCTTGTGCATGCGCGTGCAGTGTGCATTTGGCACACACTGTTCATGTGCTGTGCAGTGTGTGTTTGGTGTGTAGCATGCATGCATGGGCAGTGAACTGGTGGCAACCCATGGAGGATTTCAGCACTGCATGGCACCTCTTGTCATTAATGGACCAGCTTCCAGATTTGCAGCTCAGCTTCTACTTTATGTTGGTTTTATTGTCTCTAGGACAATTAGAGATCAATCATGTGGCCCAGGCAGCTTTGAAGTGAGAGTTGTGGAATATGGCAGTAAAGAAAGTAGCTGGAAATTCACATTGCTCCTCTGTGGCAAAATACATGAAAAGTTTCTCTTTGAAGAGTTAGGCTTTCCACCCCCAGATATGCTTGCCTGCAACAGACACAGCTGCCTGCCCAATCATTTTCTCTGAGACTGTTTCCCTAGGCCCAGCCTGCAGAACTTTGAAAATGCCCTCACTGGTCATGGGCAGTTTCAGGTTCATTTGGAAATCATGTCAGCCAGGATGGCTTTTCCTGTTCAGCTCTAATGAAACTTTCATGCCTGCTTTGATTCCCTTTGCCTCAGATTTCATATGCCTGAATGCTCGTCACTAAGCTGTCCACTCAAGATGGGAAAGAAATGCACTATTTTTCCCCTTTTTTTCTGACCAGCTAAATAATTAACTCTGCTAACAATTACATAACAGCACAAGCTGCATGTGAGAGAAAGTCTCACTGTTTCAAGGCAGGTGTTAGAGACCAAATCTCAATCAAAAGATATGTTTCCTTTGTGATTATTTGAAATTAGTAATATTAATTTTATTTAGAAGGGGTGTTTGTGTGTGTGCATGCGCGCCTTTAAAGGCTCCTCTCTAAGTGACATCAATAAGCAGCATAAGAGCTATTCAAATATCTTGTGAAAGAGTAGAATCCAAAGGTGTCCTTGGTCAACTGATTTCTCAGAGGGAAAGTGAAGTCTTATTAAAGTCTGGATATTATTAGGTTGTTGACCAAATTTCCAGAGATTTTGAGATGAGAAAGGACAAAACCTTTCATTTCCATTTGCAGATGGGGGCAGATGGCAGGCATGCAAAAGTAAGAGATGGAAGGAAATGAGATGTCACACATTAAAAAGCACATAGATTATGCAACAGGAAAGATGCTTAAAATGTTAAAGGAATAAGACTCATACAGATTAATATTCACATATAGCTCCAGTAATCTAATTCTAGAAAGCGGGTTTGATCTATAAAATGTGGCTTGGTGTCAGGGTACCTAAGGGATCGCCTCCTGCAGATAAATTCTGCTATGCCTATGCACACCCACAGGAAGTGACTTATCCCCACCCCCATATCCATATGGGGGCTGCTAGGGAATTCTGGGCATTGAAGTCCACACCTTAAATCTGCTAAGGTTAAGAAACAGGGCCATACCTGCATCAAGGGGCCAGGCCACCTCTGTAATGTGGAAAATGTGTCCCTGGAGGATAAGCCTAACAGTCTCCATATTGGTCCTCAGTAAGACAATTAAGGCTGTTCTCTTTGAATGTATGCTTGAGAAATTACTGATATGGGAGCTCCATTTGATGGGGTAGGCAGGCATATTTGTTTTTATGGAATGTTCTTTTATATAAATTGCTTATTACATAGGCCATCTTCTTGTAGGCTACCAGGAGTCATATGAGCTGGATGATATAGAAATCCTAGTAATAAATGCATGCATAATAAACAAATGTCTACCTTGAAAAGAAAGCTTGGTAAAATTATGAAGTTTACTCTTCATTAAGAACAGAATAGGTGAAGAGTTTACATGTGGCCAACTATATTTCATTTCCAAAGTGCTGTAATGAAGCTAACCCACTAGCCCCATGGAGCAGAGCCACCGTGATGAATACAGCGACTGTAGGCTTTTGTTAGGCAGATTAAATTAATAAAATGACAGTAAGTAATTGTTCCAAGGCCACCAAGAGATTCGGCATCATGAACAGAACATCCAGTCACTCTTTTCTGAAGGCTGTACTACTCTCCCATAACTTTGTAGTTCACCAAAAACTGTGATTAGCACATTTGTGTTATACAGCCAGGGGTGAAATCCAAAATTTTTCCCTACCGGTTCTGTGAGCGTGGCTTGGTGGGTATGGCAGGGGAAGGATATTGCAAAATCTCCATTCCCACCCCACTCCAGGGGAAGGATACTGCAAAATCTCCATTCCCACCCACTCTGGGGCCTGCCAGAGGTGGTATTTGCCGGTTCTCTGAACTACTCAAAATTTCCACTACTGGTTCTCCAGAACCTGTTAGAATCTGCTGAATTTCACCCCTGTATACAGCCCAAAATCAATGAAAATAACTCTGAGTCATTCTCCTGGTTGGCTGAACTTGTGCACTAATCACTTTTCAGGATGAAATCTTCATGCCCTGCTCATTCTTATCCTTCTTAGAACATTTTTAAAAAGATGTAAACAATTAACTCAGCTTTACACAAATCTTATACATTTTTATTTAAATAGTATGACAATTATAGGCCATTTATTTATTCAATTACATTTTAAATCATTTATTATTACATAGCAGCGAAAACCATCTGGGCAACATATATTAAGCACATAATATCAGTACAATATCATTTTTAAATTGCTAAAATATGTTAAAAGAAATGTATAATATAAGCACTAAACCAGCAATATTTCCCAAATTAGTGAGAACCATCAATCATGACAGGCACCAGACCAGCACAGTAAAGCCAGAAGTCCTCATAATACCTACAGAGGTATTTACAGAGGTCTTTGTCATTAAAACAACCAGACTCTCTATTATTTTTGAATCTATAACATTTGAGTTCCCAGCCAAGAGATAGGTCTTTTCCTATAGCCTCCTGCACACTGAATATTGCTAAATAAAGCTCCTCATCTCTAGAATAGTCACTAGCAACTCCTTGCACCTTCTAGAGGCATCCAGCCATCATTGTGCCAAAATAACTATGATGAGTTAAATCATAGTAATGTCACTTCACTGATGGCTGGCTGATGCTATGAAGATGCTGTAAGTCACCAGTGAAAAAGTGACCCTAACATTACTTTTGTCAGCAGTAACGGCACTAACCACCAATTTGGGCTAGGAATGGTGAAGAATTGACAAGAGAAAGACAACCATAGAGGTGCTTGCTTCAACCAAAAACATAGAGGTAGTCAAGATAGGAGTGGAAGCTGCTTAAGGGGCCAGCAAGGCTTTCAATGTTATACAAATGAAAGATCATTGTATGCTTCAGGGCTGATATATGTCTATAAAGGAACTCATCTGAGTGATGACAGGCAGAAGTATGATTTAGGCAAGAAAAAAATGCCATGGAGCATACTAGATAGCAGCAAGGGGGTACATAAAACCCTCACTTTTATCCACCATCTTGTAATCATCTAATCAATATTTTTCAGTCTTAGCAATTTTTAGATATATGGACTTGAACTCCCAGAATTCCCAAGCCAGCAAGCTGCTTGCTGAGTTGTCATTTATGCATATTAAAGTTGCCAAGGCTGAGAAATACCAATCTAGAGTATTGTAGGGTCTGCAGTCAATTAATAATCAATGTGTGTCAGAGATTTCATTTCAGAGATGTTCAAACTCTTGACTGATGCCACATAAAGCTATTTTCCATGAGGCTCAGCCTCCCTTTAGGATAGGGCTACTCATTTGCCTTTACTTACACTTGATCTAGTACCCTAACATTTTTTCTCCAAATGACTTCAATAACATTGAATGGATGCTGAGATCACAACGTCTCACATTCCAATCAGGTATAAAATGGGCTCGTGCATACTAACTATCCAGGCCCCAAGCTAGATGGCAAAGGCAGGGTTTTAGTGCCTTGCATAAGGCCAGAAGTGTCGGGGCAAATCTGATTTCTGTTGGGTGGGAAATCCATCCATCCCACTCAACCAGAGGGTGGGATGCCAGAGCAAAGAAGTCTCCCCTTCTGGGTTCCATCAGAAGGATCTCTCTAGCAGATGAGACCCAGAGCGTGCCTGTGGTGACAGATAGCTGAATCTCAACCATCAAAGAATTAATATCAATATATTGATCAGGATCCTTTGTTTTTATCAGATGTAGTGCTCCTTAACAAAGAGACTGGATATTGCTATTTGCTTCTCATATAGTATATCTCAGCTTTCATATCTGTTAAAAATGCTTACTTTCTGAAGTTAAATCTAAGGGGAAAAAAATAAAAGCAGGAATGTATGTGTGTGGGGAGGTAACTAATTTATGCACTGGATAGCCATGCAAATTTAAAAATATTTACTATTTCTACATCACTACATGTCTTTAGGATGGAACATATCAAGGCTCCACTTGACTCTTTGGGCAAGTGCATTTCCCGTGTCCATGACATTTTTTGAATATTAAATGCTGCATAATCCAGGACATCAGAGCTGCTCTTAATATGATTCAGGAGGTTAGAAACAAACAAATAAACATTGCCAAGGTTTTTGTTTACTTCCCTAAAAATTTTGCCTTCAATCACTGAGCCTATGTTCACTTGCAGTTTAACATCTCTCTACTAAAATTATCTCCTAGACCTGTGAGATCATTATACCTGTCATTCTGTTGAAAAAGAAACATATTTAGCACTCGGCAGCCCTACCTAATTTTCCTTGAAGGCAAGGAACAAACAGCTAGAATTAAGCAAATATCTCAGCAGCTCAGTCTGTCCAACTAATTCTCAGGATGGTTTAATTGTCTGTCCCCACAATTTAGATACAGCTTTTAAAATTCATTTATCTCCCACCCCCATTTCAATGTTATACTTAAAAAATAATCTTGATTTTTTTTAATAGAAAGAACTTGATGGATACAAGAATCAGTGATGACTGGTTTAATTAATTGACTTCCAATAGACAATCTGCCACTTGCCATCATTTTTTTTTCAATATCATTTTTGTTTGTTTTTATTCTGTGGAGCATTTTCATTTGTGCAATGTTCCAGGCCTTTTCAACACTGTAAAAAATGGATTAGACTCAAGGTAGCCTTGAAAGTCATATGCCTCAATAGAAAATTAATAATGCATTGCAGTAGTATAAAAATTAAGTTGGGGGGGAGAGGGGAATTAACCAAGAGGGGTGGCTGTGGTCAAAATATCATGCATTCCAACTCAGAAGGAAGCCTGGGCATGAAATGATTTCTCACAATCTCACATCAAATCTTGGTATAAAACAGAAAACGAACGTTGAACATAGCGGTATGTCAGGAGGGATGCAAGTTTGAATGCTGTTAAACAACAGCTCCCCACACACACACACACACACAACACTATGGAAAGCATTGGCAGAGGTCAATGTTTGCAGAAATACATGGTGCAATAAATATAATTTTAAGGAGAATCTATGATGTTGTTCCCTGAACCATCAAGATCCCAGAAACATACCGATGAGCATGGCTTCCTTTTCTACCAATCTTCCTGCTGAACACATATATTTCATTTCAACATTGTTTAATCTCTTAATCCCAATGTTTTAAATTAAAAATGGATGTTGTTACATTTTTTTCTGTTTATTATCTTTAGAATTTTATTTGTTTTTATTGTATATAACTTTTATTCTTCTACACACTTATTTTTATCTATCTATCTATCTATCTATCTATCTATCTATCTATCTATCTATCTATTTATTTGCCACCCATCTCGTATTCAATGACTCTGGACTGTTTACAGCTTAATGTATTAAAGAAGAAAAGACATTAAAATTGACAGTTATGGCACACAGCAGATAAAATCATTCACAATTACAATCCCATTAAAATCAAATGGGAAAAGCAGGAGCTGGACATACAGGGGGTGGGGAGGTGGGGTTAGATTCCAGTATGAAGCTTCCCTGCTGGGTCCCCAAGCCATCCAGCAGAGCCAAATCTTGAAGTTCTTCGAAACAACAGGAGGGTGGGAGCCAATTTCATCTCAGGGGGCAGAATGTTTCCAAGGGCAGGAGCCATGGCCAAGAAGGTTCTTCTCTTGGAGCCCGCCAGCTGAAATTACTTGGCTGTTGGGATCTGCAGTATGCCCCCTCTGCTGGGATGGATGGTGCAGGCCAGTCCCATTGGGGTGAGACAGTTCCTCAAGTAGCCTGGACCCATGCCATGCAGGGCTTTAAAGGTGATGACAAACACCTTGAATTGCACCTGGAAACAGGATTGCAACCAGTGCAGCTCACGAAACTGTGGTATAACACGGGCCACTCTAGGGGCCCTAAAAACTGTCCACACCATGGCACTTTGCACCAGCTGTAGCTTCCAGGGTAGCCCTAGGCAGAGAGCATTGCAATAGTCCAAACATGAGTTGACTAGAACTTGAGGTAAGTGAGCACAGGGACTCCTGATCCAGGAAAGGTCACAACTGCCACACAAAACGATGATGTGCAAGGGATCACCTAGCCACAATTGCCACCTGTGCTTCTTTATACTCATTTAGAAAATGTGTATCATCATAAGCACCTAGAACATTCACTATAAAAACTATAAGTTGTTCATCCATTTGTTGAATAAATCATAATCGGTTCATTTCATGCCATACACAAAACCAAAACCAAATGAATGTTATCTTATGTCAACCCAACCATAATTTCAGTGGGCTGGATTCCTTCATTTCTACTTTCATAGGCCCTCTTTTTATGGTCTTTTTTCTTTTTCTATGTTGTAATCACTTGAAGGACACATTTCCTGGATTTATATGGCTTATTGAGTTTTATCTTATTAGCATATTCATGATAATAGAATCTGTAAAGAAACATGCTCTAGGTTAGTAAACTAGTTTAAAATCATGTTTTCTTATAGGCGTATTTCTAAACAATGTCCATGTGTCACATAGTTTGCTTATTCCTGGCTTACACCTACTTTATTTTGTCTCCTCTTTAATCATTAATCGATTCACAAAAGTGTAGGCACAACCAATTTAAATAAGAGATAACAAATAAGTCAGCATTAAATTTCCAGCTGGGTTCATACATCATATTATGCAAAACATTGTCTGTTGGGTTCATCTTAAGATGTGTTTTCAAAGGTCTGTGTTGCACATTCAAAATGGGTGGATCTTCAATTGTATCACCATGACTTCCATCAACTTTTTTTTTTACAATGTCTTGTGAATATCTCTGAAGCTAATCATAATTTAGTACAATGTATACAGGCATCCTGATAAATATTTAGGCTTGTCCAACAAACTATGATTAAGGTAAGCCATGGTTCAGCATAATACAGTCTTCTTCTTCTTCTTCTTCTTCTTCTTCTTCTTCTTCTTCTTCTTCTTCTTCTTCTTCTTCTTCTTCTTCTTCTTCTTCTTCTTCTTCTTCTTCCTAGCGTATTCCTGTAAGTGCAGGGTCTGATTTTCGGTCATTGAATGCCACTTTGCATGGTTAGCTGCATCTCCAGGGTGCAGGCCCGTGGCGTCACTATCTTTGTTGTTGCCATCTTTGTTTTGGGTGCCCTTGAGGTCGCTAGCCATTGACTTCTACGGTAGTTGGTAGGCAGTCTTGGTGTTCTGTCCCCGTCTCACACACGCACACCAGCAGTCAACCAAGAGTTAAAATAAACCAACAGACAAGAATTTCCTTTGATAACAGAATTGGCAGCAACCCAGTGGCTGCTTGCCAAAAGTTTTCACTTACAAAGGGAGGTTTATCTCTTCCGACCAAAACATCAAAGTAAGTCCACAAAAGTCAAAGAATAGTCACGTCCAGTCCAAAAATCAATCCAAGCAGAGCATATAACAAAGTTCCAGAAATGCAGAATGACTTGCTAGCTTTCAGTTTTGTTCATCACAAGGCTTGACTGGCCACCACACCCCCTTTTATCCCCTGTGGGGTGTGGTCCAGTGACTCAGCTTAATCTCTGGCACGCCTCTTCCTCTGTTGCGCGCACTTATCTCTGCAATGCTGTTGGGGGTCCAGCCAAGACTCATCTCCATCGCTGTCCAACTGCGGCTGCTCCGAAGTGCCTGGCCCCTGGCCTATCTCTTGGCCTTCGGAGGACACCTGAGGCATTGCCAGAGAGGAGGGTCCTGGAGAGGGAGGCCTTGCCAACTCCTCTCCTTCACTTTCAGAGTCTTCTCCTTCCGATAAGACAAGCTCGGGGGTCGGAGTCACAACACTTGGCAAAAGGTGCTGCTCTCAGGACATGTCCATACCAGCAGAGCCAGCCTTCTCTCATCTTCTCTACAATTGGTGCCACACCAAAATGTTGTCAAATGATGTCATTTGTGATGTGGTCAAGAAGGGAGATGCCCGATATCCAACGGAGCATTCACATTTCCATGGCATAGAGATAACTTTCGGTCCCTGTTGTTGCTGCCCAGCATTCAGTGCCATACAGTGCAACAGGGTGGATGGTTGTCTTGTAAATATTAGATTTAAGAGAGGTTGGCATTCGTTTGTCACATACCACACTAGTGAGTTCTCGCCAACACATCCAGGCTGCATTCTCCCTTGCTCGTACCTCATCATTGATGTCACCATTGCCTTGGAGTTGGGATCCCAGATACCGAAAAATGCCATCTTCAGCATAATACAGTATATGAACATAAACACCAGCACTGATCCAAAGGTGTCATATCTTATTTGACTTGCTTCTTCTAGGTACACCCACATTACACCAATTTTCTGCGAACTGCACTTGCTCCCTATTGGTCTCTGGTCACAATTCAAGGTGTTGGTTATTACCTTTAAAGCCCTACATGGCTCAGGGCCAGGTTATCTTCGAGACCGCCTTCTACCGCATAGCTCCCAGTGATCGGTAAGATCCCACAGAGTTGGTCTCCTCCGGGTCCCGTCAGCTAAACAATGCCGGCTGGCGGGCCTGCAGGGGAGGGCCTTCTCTGTGGCTGCCCCAGCTCTCTGGAACCAGTTACCTCCTGAGATCCAGACCATCCCCACCCTATTGGCCTTCCAAAAAGAGGTGAAGACCTGGCTTTTCCAACAGGCCTGGGACCATTGATCTCGCTGTTGCGATCTGGCGAGATCCAGCCATGAATGGTGTGAATGGGTTTTAATTGTTTTTAATGTTTTTATATATGGTTTTTAAATGCATTGTAAGCCGCCTTGAGTCTTCGGAGAAAGGCGGCATACAAGTTGAACAAATAAATAAATAAATAATATTTCAGATGGTCCTGTTTTGAAATCCAAATGTTCCAGCTGGCCCAATGTGGTGCTTCCAGATTGTTATCAAAAACTGGATCATATTCAGCACCAGCTCCATATCAAATTCTAAATATCCTGGGATCAGGATATCACAGGAACTACCTTCATTTTTATTTTTCTGCTTAAGAACTTAGTTCAGCTGCAGAAGTAGTTTCTCACAGCAGAGTAGGAATATTTGATTTCCTAACCTAGTCCTAGCCTGCAAAGCCTTGAATGAAGTCCTTTCAACAGAGTACAATTAAGTATACCCTAAATTGTCATATTTTACTGAAGAAAACAGCAATGTTTAAATACATATTGAATCATTAGAATCATTAAATTAAATTAAATTTTAATTTACTATTAAAATAAATTTAATTTTTGTCTTTCTTCATTTGGGGGAAACATGGCTTTTAGTCTGAACAATATTCCTACAGAGCTTTCACTTTCAGTTTATACAGGTTTTAAAACTGGAATTATCCCAGCACAGTTTTTTTAAACTAGAAAGTTATCTGCTTTGCTGTATTTTTGCTTTGTTTTTGCACCAAAGGTAATATTGTTGATCTTGTTTTTTTTTTTTAAAGGAACTTTTTTTAACCCTCTAAGAGTTAGTAGTATATGGTAAAACAGGGATATAAAAAGACAATGATTTGTAGCTAATTGTAGATTTGTAGATTTTAGTGATGGCATTTGATAGATCAGAAATTAATTCATATTTTTAAAATTCATATTTAATTTTGGATCTCCATTATCAATAAACATAAATGTGTTTCTGATCTCTAACATTTTAGGAAGGAAGGAAGGAAGGAAGGAAAGGAAGGAAGGAAGGAAGGAAGGAAGGAAGGAAGGAAGGAAGGAAGGAAGGAAGGAAGGAAGGAAGGAAGGGACACTGTGAAGATTTTCATTCATATTTTTGTGTTACTGCTTCCTGCCTGCCTATTGCTCTCTTTTGCAGGTGTACAGCTGGTTTGCAAGTGAGCCCCAGAAATGCTGACTTGAAAACAAAACTGCACATCAATTATAAATTGTCAAAAGTAGATGAATATGTTATTTTGTTGTATTGTTAATATTTCAGGAGGATAATTCAAAGTCTGCTATAAAGTGAATACTTCATTTTTCTTCCTCATTTCTAAGAAACACAAACACACAGAGACACACACACATTCTCTCCGTCCCTCCCACACTATATTTCCTCCTCGCTGTGCTCAGTAGTGCTGCCTTTCGAGCTGTCAAGCCAAGTGTTTTCAGACCCCCTCATTAACAAAACAGACAACCAGTCTCAATATGCATTATCAAAATTAGATCTTTTCGGAACAGTTGACAATTATGTATTATACAGTTACATGCATATAAATCTGGGGCTTGGCTTTGTTAGATTTTACTCCCGACTTTTAACAAAGTGCTATCTAATTACATTTCACATTGTGCCAACTCTCCATGGTGTGTGTGTGTGTATGTGTGCATATGTATAACTTGGGGAGGGGCTCTTTACTTTGCAATTTGTTTTGCAATGAAATTGTACAAAAACTGAAATGATCATGTGCAGCAAAGGTTTTTAATCCTCTTGCATAGCTATTTCTGCTAGTAAGCAAAGCCCTGTGGACGCAAGAATCAAAGTTCTTAATAGCATTAACTTTTCACATATACATGCAGATATTCCTAGAGAAGCTGATGAAATGCCCTCATATCAAGACCTACAATTCAGGGCATTGCTGCTTGCTGCAATTAAACTATCCTTCTCTCTAGAGTTCAAGCCCACCTCTGTCTTACATTGAAGCTCTACATGATCTGGGATGGCTTACTTCCAGCTATCTAGATTGCATAGAGATCCAAGGTGCAATTAGCTACTTACAAGTAGATTTTAGCTTCCTGTTCTCTGTATTCAATGCAAGAGTTAATGGAGTAGGGCTAATGGTCTGAGGTGGAACTGTTCCTCTTTGAATAGATGAATGCCTCAAATATGAATACAGTACAGATAGTTCTTGACTTACAATAGTTCATTTACTGACCCTTCAAAGTTACAACACCACTGAAAAAAGTGACTTATGACCATTTTTCACATTTATGACTGTTGTAACATCACTACGGTCACTGATTTACATTCAGATGCTTGACAGCTGACTCACATTTGCAATGTCCCAGGGTCATGTGATCCCTTTTGCAGCCTTCTGACAAGCAAAGTCAATAGGGAAGCTAGACTCACTTAATAACCATGTTACTAATTTAACAACTGAGTGATTTACTTAACAAATGTGGCAAGGAATGTCATAAAAGGGTGCAAAACTCATTTAACAAATTTCTCACTGAACAACTTAAATTTTGGGCTCAGTTGTGGTCATAAGCTGAGGACTACCTGGACTGCAGTGCTTCTTCGTTATTCAAAACTGCTTATCAGAAATTCCTTTTTTAAGCAATGCAGGTAAAACACTAACTGCACAGAAAAACATATGACTTTGTGTATTGTTACCTAAAGAAAAAACTGCTTTTACTCAATTTTGGGTAATTTACCCAGGTATGAAAAGCACTACAGTAATGGGTAAATAGGCTTTCAGCTTTCTTCCTCTCTCAAGCTTTGATCTGCATGTGCAATGAATGAGATAATAAAGTTTGCAGGTGTTAACATGTAATGCATGAATTCCAATCCCATTATCAACATTGCACATGTAAATGATCTTATGCATTAAAAAAAAGAAGAAATGTAAGGTAAACCCCGGAATAGAACCTTGTTTTTATCGTGTTAGTTGGTTGGTTGGTTTTGTATTAGGGATCAAATTACATAATGTGATAATGTCCATTGCTCTATGATGGTCTCCAGGCCATCCTGGACAATTGTTAGGTCTTGTTAGGAACTTGTGAAAACAAAATAGGGAGTAGCAAGTATGCTGCCCCAAGTCCTTTGTAGGAAGAGCAGAATATGAAAATTATTGAATACGTTAGCAGTATTCCATCAATACGAATTCATTTCATCGATATCCATTCCATCAAATCCAAGTTTCTCTTATCCTGATTTTTTTCTTCTGTATATGAGAATCAACATTTTCTCTTCATGTAATCATTTTGTACAGAACTTTTCCTAACATACCGATGTTTGTATGTAGCATTTTCTAATGCAAGCACTTCCTTGTACAGATTTTGAGACCAGAATAAGGACTGCCCAATTTGATGACTTAGGCAAACTCAAGAAAAAAATGAATTCTAATATACACATATGGCAGTGGTGGAATTCAAATTTTTTACTACTAGTTCTGTGGGCGTGGCTTGGTGGGTGTGGTGTGGCTTGGTGGGCGTGGCAGGGGAAGGATATGGCAAAATCTCCATTCCCACCCCACTCCAGGGGAAGGATACTACAAAATCTCCATTCGCTCCCCATTCCTGGGGGAAGGATATTGCAAAATCTCCATTCCCACCCCACTCCAGGGGAAGGATGTTGCAAAATACCCATTCCCTCCCCACTCCTGGGGGAAGGATATTGCAAAATCTCCATTCCCACCCCACTCCAGGGGAAGGATATTGCAAAATCTCCATTCCCACCCCACTCTGGGGCCAGCCAGAGGTGGTATTTGCCAGTTCTCCAAACTACTCAAAATTTCTGCTACCAGTTCTCCAGAACCTGTCAGAACCTGCTGAATTTCACCCCTGACATTTGGCTCAGTTTTATGAGTCAGATTCACTTTGCTTCAAAATGTCAGCCAGGTACAATTCTTCACCATTTCTGAGTCAAGGATTAAGATTAAAGATTACTGTTCCCCTTGTTCAGTACTCAAGGAAAAACAATTTATTGTAGGAGAGACTTGAACTGAACAAGTAATGGACCCAGGACCTAAGAAAAATGGATGGAGACAAATGGAAATCAAGCCCCCTCATTACTCATCCATAAAAGACACAAATACTAGATCCTGCCTTTCATTTAAAGTTATGCGTTTTCAACTTGTTCTCCAGCCATGAGAATAAGCACAGACACAGAGGAGGAGCTACCTTTATTATTTCTCTGATTCCTGCAATCACAGGACTTCTCTCTCCCTTGTCTATAACTTCACAATGTAGCAGCTGTATCAAAGCCTGGAAATGAATTCAAAAAGCTTCTCAGATTAATAAATATTTCATATTTGATCATGAAATGCCCAAGTCTTTGACAATGCACCATGAAATATGCTATGTTTGTTACTGTGAGAAAACAATATTTTATCATAAACCTTTCAGCCCTAGTTGTAACCCTTTAATTTAAGGTTCCTCGTTGCCCATAAGGCCACGGGTTTAACAAGATTGTTAGGAAAACGCTTTACACCGAATTCAGAGGGAATCACATGTCAGCACAAACAGCCCAGAATATGGTACTTTGCCTGAATGTGCCATATTGTCTTATTCTTGTAATTGTTCCTCTGATGCAAGAGAGAGAAGAGAGAGGGGGAGAGTCAAAAAAGCAAGTGACCTGCTTTCTAATGAAAAAGATAAAAACTAAAATAGTTGTCCATCAATAGGACCTCTAGATCTGTTTCCTGAGGCATGGGACTACACACCAGCACAATGCTTTTAAACATGATATCCATGTAAAAAGAACAGGAGGCTGCTGGTTTCGCCTGTCATATATTTTTATAGGCTTTTCCAGAATGCTGTTGTGTTTGACAGAGTAACTGACTATGGCTTGAAATGAAGTGTAAGTCAATTCCATGCTTCCATAATTCACTGCCCAGGATTGTTGAAAAAAGATTTAGTGATGGCAGTGACAGACAGCAAGCCTCTTGAAGTTTTCATTTTCACTTAGTGGCTGTAATACCTCAAACTTGCTGACCCCCAGAGAACAGACTGAGAAAGGCCTCCAGAACTTTTCTGAAGGTGTGCATTCACTCAAATGTTTTTGTTTGCTTCCAGTACCTTTAGCAACTAGCCACAAATCCACCTGGGTGCAGAATGAAGGTGAGAAAGAAAATATTTATGAGGATTTTTCACTGCCAAGGCACTGTCAGAAGCCTTATACTCTTCTTAATGCTCTAGACCAGGGGTGGGTTCTAAAAATTTTTACTACCGGTTCTGTGGACGTGGCTTATCTTGTGGGCGTGGCTTGATGGTCATGTGACAATTATTTAGGATTTAGCAGAGGTACTCGTCTACCAGGCTTTTAACTGCTTGCAGAGCTGTACCGATCTACCCATTTATTTTTTGCAGGCACTGATCTACTCATGTATTTTTGCAGGCACTAATCTACTCATGTATTTTTGTAGGCACCAGTCTATTCATTTGTTTTCTTTTAACACTGATCAGCTGTAGGGCAGCCCTTTGAAGCGGCAAGAGTTTAAACAGTTTTTTTCCCTCTAGCCATCAGCTGGGACTCAGGAGGCAGCAATAGATTGGGGGTGGGGCCAAATATAAGGTAAGAATAATGCAGGGGGGCGCAGGGGGGCCGGGGGGGGGCAGAACTGGTTTGGTGACATCATATCATCACCGCTACCGGCTCAGGAGAACTGGGCTGAACCGGGAGGAACCCACCACTGCTCTAGACCCGTAATGGCGAACCTATAGCACACGTGCCAGAGATGGCACTCAGAGCCCTCTCTGTGGGCATGTGCGCCATCACCAGCTGCTCTTCACGGGTGCTAGAGTGCTGGAAAATGGCCCAAAAAACATCCAAAAAGAAGGCCATTTTCCGGCAGTTTTCAGGCAGTTTTTCCGGCAGTTTTCAGGCAGTTTTTTTGCACTGTTTTCAGGCCATTTTCAGGCTGTTTTGGGGGGCATTTTGGGGACTGTTTTCAGGCTGGGTTTTTTGGGCCAAAAACAACCCAAAAAATGGCCTGAAAACGGCCCCCCAAAAAAGCCAAAAATGGCCAAAAACCTGGCATGCACACTGGCCAGCTGGTCTTCAGGTTTCCGGCACTCCGGCATGCGCACATGCATGTGCGTCCTGGTTTGGGCACTCAGTGCCGAAAAGGTTCGCCATCACTGCTCTAGACCATTTCTTCAATCCTGTTTTAAGTACTGACTGGACTGTAATAAGGTGTGCAGCATCCATTTTTAAAATGACATGTAAAAAAGTATATACCGAGACCCAGGAATCTTCAAGAGTAGTCAAAAAAGTCAAGATGGTGGCCATGACTGTGTGATCAAAGCCCAATCTCCCTTTGATGTGGTGGAGAGGGAAATTTAATGTTCTAAAAGAGCAAACATTTCTCCTTTCTTGCTTGTGGCACTCATATTATGAAACACCTTGTGTCCCCTAACGCTTGAGATCACCCACCCAACCTGCCTTTTATAAGGCTGTATAAATTATACTCTTCTAATAAGATTATTGTATGGGTGGTAGACCCAGCCATCTTTGTAAATGGATGGTTTTTCTTTGTCATGGTTTTATTTTTGCCTTTAGTTTCAATGATAATTGTGAACCACCCTAACTCTTAAAATAGAGTAGTACAAAAATCTTTCCATAACTAAATAAAATTTAGGGTTTCCTGCCTGAACAGGGGGTTGGACTAGAAGACCTCCAAGGTTCCTTCCAACTCTGTCATTCTATTCCATTCCATTCCATTCCATTCAGAGGTGGGTTTCAGCAGGTTCTGACCAGTTCTGGAGAACCGGTAGTGGAAATTTTGAGTAGTTCGGAGAACCAGTAGTAAAAATTCTGACTGGCCCCGCCCCCATCTACTCTCTGCCTCCCAAGTCCCAGCTGATAAGGAAGAAATGGGGATTTTGCAGTAACCTTCCCCTGGAGTGGGGTGGGAATGGAGATTTTATAGTATCCTTCCCCTGCCATGCCCATCAAGCCACGGCCATCAAGCCATGCCACGGCCACCAAGCCACACCCACAGAACCGGTAGTAAAAAAATTTGAAACCCACCACTGATTCCATTCTATATGTTCAGAAAGCAAATGTGCATTTCTTTGTTTACCAATCTTGTTCTTTCAGCATCCAATTTCTGGGCAGTTTACACTGCAAGCTACAGAAATATGATAAAATTGTAAAGGTTCAACAGAAATATACTCAATCTAGAATACGTTAGTGATGGTGGGGCTGAAAACCAGGCTTGATCACATTAATATGTCCATGAGGTTTTCATCCTAACAGTACTTGAAGCTGCTTGCTGTGACCTTTATATGGATTTTTTTTTTAAACTCCCTAATCTGACTCACAGTCCTGGGGATTCCTTGTTGGTCACCCAGCCAACTACTAACCAGGCCCACCTACCTAGTTTCTGAACTCAAACAAAGTTAACTAGATACTGCCATCTGCAGAGACATCACAACTATGAAACAAGCACATTTGAAAAAAGTATGAAACCTAGAACCAATTCAGGCAATGCATTTTATTTCATTTGAAAATGTCAACTGTATTTATTACAGCTTGCAACTCTTTTCGGCATTAGGTAACATAGTCTATCAAGGGCTGACCTCTGTTGATTTCTGTATTACTTTATTTAAAGTATGTTTCCTGGAAGTGTGCTGGTATCAGTATTGCTTTTTTCAAGAAGCAGTGTTGGTAAGCTAGAAGAGATCCAGCAATGGATTTAGGAATACTCTAAAGTCATAAAACATAATTCTGCATGGAGTATAACACACATTCTCCAAACAAACAGGTTTAATTCTGTTTAAAGGCTGGTTTTTCTACTAATCAGAACCACCTATTGTATTTTCTAACTGGTATAATAGTACAAATAAAAGATTTAAATGCTGTGAATTATTATCAACTTCATTATCATCTTTGTGTTTCATTCCTGAGCTATAAGGAGATGGAAAACTGTAGATATTATCCTTCGTTTGTTCTCCAATATCTGTTTTTATTTTTGGTGTTTCCTATTTATACTGTATAATATTGTGCTTCAATTGTTAGATGGCCTAGACCAGAGGTGTCAAACTCAAGGTCCGGGGGCCAGATCCTGCCTGCGGGGTGCTTAGATCTGGCCCGTGGGGCTGCACTGGAAACAGTGAAGGACCGGCCTGCCAGCAGTGAAGGACTCTGCCAGCAAAAACGGAGCTTGCGAGGGCCGCACATGGCCCTCCTGAGCTCCTTTTTCGCTGGCAGAGGGGTGCAGGCCACCACAGGCATGCCAGCCAAAAATGGAGCTCGGGAGCCCGTTTTAACTGGCAGAGCGCTCGGGCTACCACAGGCG
This sequence comes from Pantherophis guttatus, assembly GCF_059756535.1. Classification (NCBI taxonomy): domain Eukaryota; kingdom Metazoa; phylum Chordata; class Lepidosauria; order Squamata; family Colubridae; genus Pantherophis; species Pantherophis guttatus. The sequence goes on from NC_142063.1 coordinate 315,679,621, forward strand.
CCCCCCCAACACAGATAACATCATGCTGGCCAGGCCCACCCCAGCTGTGCCCACCCCAGCCCCCCTGAGTCAAACATAACCCTGATGCGGCCCTCAATGAAATTGAGTTTGATACCCCTGGCCTAGGCACTGATATTTGAACATAGATTTTTTAACATTCCTATTTTATTGTGTTTTATTAATCTAGATGAAACGTTAATATATATTGCTACCCCATGCATCATATGCCATATGCTAAATAAATAAGTAATCTGTATAACCAAAACAGAAGCTTAATAAAATCCTAAAGAACCTATTAGCACTTAATGATTTTAAAACTTAACATTAGAATTTTCAATTGAGATTTAAAAAGATTAAGTTGAGGAAACAAGATTAGAATTAGATGAACTAATGATGTCCAGCACCCAAAGAACAATATATTGCCTTTGCTGTTACTTTTGGCTGTTTCCTGCTAACTTCAACATTCTTGGATTTAAAGAGTAAGAAGGGAGATCATTGCACTCAAACTGCAGCCTTCTTCCATCGGTTTTTAATTTCTTGCATCAGTAAGAACTTCCACAATTCATCATGGTCATCAGCATTCATTATTGGTGTTATTATTTGATTCCATTATTATTAAGGTATAGATTGGGAGGCAACTATTTTCTCCAATTTTCTGTTATAAGTCTACTAATAGTTTTATTAGTTTTGATTATCTCAAGCAAGGATCATTTAATCTGAAAAGAGCAGCATCCACAAGATCAGTATATAGTCAGTTATTAGGTTTTATTTTCAAAACAAGTGTTTTTGTCAATAAAAATAAATTGATTTAATGGGTTTGTTTAGTAAAATGTGGGTTATCAGAAAACTGCAGAAAGGGATTCTTCCTGCTAACCCATGCAGTTGTAAAATCTGAATATACAATATATCCATTTATGCAATTAGATTCTTTACAAAGAATACTTGTTATGGCATTTCAGTGGACTTACATCTATAAATTTATCAGGTGGGAGCAGCCATCCTGTTGCCTAGGAAAAAACTTCAGGAATTTCAGCTATGTGGATCTGAACATAAACAGCTTCCATCAGAAACCAGAATATTCAGATTTCAGATCAAAATCTAAATTCTTTCTACGATATCTCATAATTCCAACATTCTCCCTCTGCCATCCATCTATGATAGGACCCAGCTCTATCTAAGTAGTCCTCATCTTACAACCACAACTGAAATCAGAATTTCCATGCAGCTGTTAAGTGAATCACACCTGATTTTACAATCTTTTTGCTGCATTTGTTAAGTGAATTAATATGGTCATTAAGTGAATTGTGTGATTCTTAAACGAATTCAGCTTCTCCCATTGGCTTTGCTTATCAGAAACCCTTGAAAAGGACAGAAATGGCAACCACATAATTCCAGGATGCTACAATCGTTGTAAATAATGTCAGTTGCCAAGCAACCAAATTTTGATCCAGGGGACTGTAGGAAGGCTGCAACAGTCATAAGTGCAAGGACTGATTGTAAGTCACATTGTAACTTCAAACATTCATTAAGTAAATGGTTGTAAGTCAAAGACTACCTGCAATGATTTTTATCCTAAATGGTTTTGAAGCATCCAGCTCCTTCAAATTCACCAGTTGTTTAGTTCTTAATATTATGGATATATGAGATAGCGTACTTAATAAGAACTTCATCACCACAATGAGATTTTAATAAATGAAAACAAAATCTTGAAAATCCACGATCTGCTGACTCAACTACCTTTCTTCCCTATAATATTGGTGTTGATATCTATACAGCACCTACCAAGGCATTGAACCAGCCTGGTCATCCATATTCTCCAGTGAAAATAGTGTCTGCATTTCTACTGCTTGAAATGAGAGTTGGCAGCACTTATTCAAACACTGAAGCTCTTTTTAATCTTTTCTTCTGCTTTCCAAAAGTCATTATTATTTAATTTTTCTTCTGATTCATGCCAAGGTCTTAATCTGTATTGCACCAGTAGTGGGAACATTTAAAGGAATCATTTCCCAAGGCACTTTTAATACATTGCCAGTAAATTGTACCTAAACCTGTCCAGCTGGCTGGGTCATTTAGCAAGTGACACACCCACTCAGTGTTTGTGAGATGCCACCTGAGAGTTACCTCAGTGCTTTCAAAACAAAACAAAACAAAAACCCATATAAGATGATGGGATAAAGCTTTGCTAATGTGCAAATGTGATGGGGGAATACAGTGATAACTGCTCACGGGGGAACAGAAGGATCTTTTCAAGTTTTGTTATGGAAAAGCTTACCGCACACGATTAGACAACAGATTTTGGAATAGTAGTGTTGAAATTACACCAGTTATAAAGGAAAGCAGCAGGAAAAAGACACTTGATTATTTCAAACAGGTTTTCCTTGATGATTTCTTTTTTTTTTTAAGGTCTTTTTCTACCAAAAATCAAACGCTGAAGCTTTCCAATAGCAAGGCTATTAAACAACCATATAGAAAATGAAAGCTGTATTTTCTTTTTATGTGAAATTGGAATTAATATTTTGCTAAGAGCTAAATCAAAGCTAGTGGTGTGTTTCGCATTGTCTGTTTATTTAGGTCATCCTCACTATACATAGAATTGCTCCAAACAAGATGGTGAATGAAAGATGTTTCCTCCTCCATCTTCCCATCTGCAACATGAAATGGGGGGAGGGGCGAATTGGCATGGGAGGGTCAAAAAAGTCAAGATGGCAGCTTCAACCACATAATTTTTTTTCTTTTGCATGTTAAAAAAACAGGGTTTTAGTTGTGTCATCATAGCCACTGTCTCAACTATTTTCTCTCACACACACAATCCCTGTGGATGTCCCTGGCAACATAAAAGCTTCCTTTCTAGAACCAGTGGATCAGGGGTGAAATTCAGCAGGTTCTATCCAGCTCCGGTGAACCGATAGTGGCGGCTGCAGGAGGCTCCGCCCACCCATGAGGATGTCATGATGTCGCTTTTTTGCGACATTTTAAGCCTCTGCGCATGCAGTGAATCCTGTTGAATGGAGTAGGCCACATGAGCAAGAGATGAAAAAGAAAAAAATGACCAAAATAAATAAGGTACTAGCCTCAAAACCAGGGGACTGTGAGGTTTAGTCCTGCCCAAGCATGAACTAACCTCTCTTAGTTCAACCCGCCTCACAAAGTTCTTGTGGGGGAAAGGGGAGGAGGAAAGAGTTCCGAGAGTTTTTGCGTTCCTGACCTGGACTTATTTATAACAATAATAAAGGATAATAAATAATTAACGTTTTCTAGTTAAGTAAAATAATATCCTTCAAGCATCCGGATATTTAAATTTGAATTTATCAGACACCACCTTGTTTATGAATTCCAGTGAACTGTGATGGTAAATATGGACCTTTGTTAGCAACAAACACATAAAGACTTTTAGCACATCATTCAATGGCATCTTTCAAGACAGATAAATATTTGAAAATAGTTTCTATTCTCTCCTTTCTGAATTTGTCCTCCCTGGTTAACCTCTATTATAATGCACTAAAGAATATGGCAGACATGGCAGTGAAGTCTCAAGTTAGCTCTCTACATGGGGCTCCCCTTGAGAAGCACCCGAAGGCTCCAACTGGTCCAGAATGCGGCCGTGCGGGTGGTAATGGGAGCAATGTGGCGCTCTCATGTAACCCCCCTCCTGCGCGAGCTGCACTGGCTCCCAGTGGTCTTCCGGGTGCGCTTCAAGGTTTTGGTTACTATATTTAGAGCGCTCCATGGCTCAGGACCAGGGTACTTACAAGACCGCCTCCTGCCACCAATAGCCTCTCACCGACCAGTTCGCTCCCATAGAGAGGGACTCCTCAGGGTGCCATCGGCCAAACAATGTCGACTGACAGCCCCCAAGGGGAGAGCCTTTTCTGTGGGGGCACCTACCATCTGGAACAGGCTTCCCCCGGAGTTACGAAACATCCAAGACTTACGCATATTCCGCCGTGCCCTGAAAACATTTCTATTCCAACAAGCTGGTCTGGCGTAACTCTCCCTTTTTAATTGGCTTTTAAACTGGCTTTTAAATTGGGTTTTAAACCTCTTTAGATAAATTTGGATGTTTTTAATCTTTGAGCCTAAATTACTTAATCTGTTTCTTAATAGTTTTTAACTTCTATATGTATTTGTATTTATTATGGCTGTTCACCGCCCTGAGTCCTTCGGGAGTAGGGCAGTATACAAATATGAAAAATAAATAAATAAATAAATAAATAAAAGTTGCATCTGGCTGAGCTGCACTGAGTTGAGAGGGGGATTGACTTAACTGCACTGCTCTAATCCCAAGGTTTTGATTTTAATGTGATTGATTAAGAGACATGGCTGAGTTGCTAAAATGAAAGATCAAGAGAGGAACATCAGGCTTCCTTGGAAACTGAAAAAAATCAGGGAAGATGTTAGAACAGTGGTTCAGAAGGAAGTAAAAAAGAAACTAGAAGAGTGTAAGGCCTGGAGGTTGAAAAAAGATAAATTGGGCAAGAAAATAGACCCTAAGAAGATGAGTACAAGATCAGGAAGAACAAAACTGAGGACTCTGCCATAGATTTGAATTAGCTTGCCAACATTTCTCCAGAAGCCCCTACGTGTTGTGGGTTGTGGCATTTTTTTAACCTCTGCTCATCATCACCAATTAAGTTAGTTTAATAACAATATTTTCCCCAAAAATGTTTTAGATGCCATATCTCCATGTCATAAAATTTACTATACCTTTATGTAGAATTATACCAGAGTTGAACATATAAATCAATTTATAAGGTCTAATGACACACAAATGCTTAAAAACGAAAGGTGATGTAGTAAATTCAAATTACCATTACAAATGTAAGCTTTGTAGTCAGTGTGTGACCCTCTAAGGATTATATTTAACTCCCCTGAGAGTGGTTTATCATAAAACTTTATACTTTTATTACAGTGAATTATTAACTCCTCCATGATGTGAGTCATTCCATGCTCTGACTATAGCTTTTTTAATGACACTATAATAGACATCTTGCTAATAGCAGTGGGATTGCTACCTCTGAGGTAAAAACAGTGGGGGGGGATCAAACTATGAGAAGAAGGAGAAAAGAAATGAAGGGGACAAATAGCATATTTCCCAAGAGAACAAAAACAACTGTTCATATTACTCATGTTAGAAACAATAGCTTTACTTGGGGATATCTGAAAAGAGCTGCATTTAAATGTCATACCTTTGGAGGGAAAAAAGCAGGGTCATTATAAGCTCTTTTTCCTGAAGAAAAAAGACCAAAAGTTATTCTTCACAGCTCTGAGATCTATCTGAATGATTGGATATAAATCACTACTTTGGAAAGTTATTCACTGCTGCTAGGATGTCCACCAAATAATAAAAATATCTACATAAACCCTCCTCAAGCTGGTGCCTTCTAGTTAGTCTATAGAATGGGGGCATTGGTTGGTGGACACCGGGTTCAGATTCTCATTCCTCACCATCTTTTCCTTTATCCACTTCCTGCCATCTTGTTCAAAACAGCTTTATAAACATGAGACGAACTGAAAAAATAGAACTGTAATAGCTGCAGTTTTCCTCACTGTTGTCTCTTTAACAGATTCACAAGGGTTAAACATATAACTCAGGCAGAGTACAAAAGAGCATAAGTGCTGTGCTGACTGGGGCCATGAAAATTCATTTAATCCTGCAGTCTGTTCTCACATGATGATGATGAAAAAGAATCCTTTAATAATTGAAGTTCTCTGGACATATTTGTGGATGACTACTCTTCATAATATTTTCCTTTATAAAAATTATCTAGAACTTTCTATTCCGTCTATGTCTGCTGTCCTAGAATGTTTGCCCCTGTACTGCTAAGAGTCTCGGCTCCTGAGGAATTCTGGGAGTTGAAATAGAGCCATCTTAAAGTTGTCACAGTTATATAGCTTATTGGCATCAGCAGTGGGGGAGACTCCCAACTCGATGTGCATCCAATTCTATATCTACATCAGTGGTGGGTTGCCCCCGGTTCGCACCGGTTCTATAGAACCAGTAGTAAAACCGGCAGGAAGCTCCACCCACCGACCCCGATGTCATCAGAACACTTCTGCGCATGTGCAGAAGAGTGTGCACACACGTGAGCAAAGCAAGAGCGCCCACGCAGCCCCATTACAAAAAGATAGTAAAGGTAAGTAGAACCCAGCCCTGATCTACACCTATCTAGAATTTACAGCCAGTTAAAACAGTGCCAATTCATGTTGCAAAAGACCTTTGGCACAAGCACATCTATAGTCCCTTAAGGTTACAAGATGTACCTCTAACTTTTCCCATCTGCTATATAGCTTGAATCATCAGTTCACATGACAGATTCCTTGTAGAAACTTCTCTAAACCTAAGAATGTGGTTCTGCTAAACTAGGCCATTGTCCAGTTTGCTCAATCTTTCTCTTTCTGATTGACAGCAGTAGTTTTCTATAGCAGCTTCCCTCAAATTAACATTTCCAGAACTTCTAAGCTGTCACAGCCATGTTGGGTGATATGTTGGCAAATATCATCCAACATATCTGGAAGTTATCAGGTTGGGAAACTGTGATCTATTCACTGACTCAGTATCTTTTACAACCAAGTTTGCTCAGATACAGATGTCAGAGAATGACACATTTGTACAAGTCTATTGCCTTCCCCACTCTGTGGCTGTGTGGTTTATCATTATTAGATGAAAATGAACCGTTTTTGCCTAGGAGGTTTAAGTACTACTAAAAGCACTCAGGCAATATTTTCTATATATCATACCAAATCTGCATCCACACAGCATATATAACTGCCAATTTCCTAGGATCGATATTTACCACAGCAGGCTCCCTGTGTTCTACTTGGGGACCTTTTTATTAACAAAACATTCAGTCCCTGTAGCCTGCTGAATTTGCTGCACAACTGAACACATCAAGTCTGACTCAAAACAACCTTGCTGCAAAGGTGTCTAGAGATTTAAAAGGAATCAAGGCATGCTGTGTTCAGTACAGGAGACTATAGTTTTGGGGAATGTGTAAGCAAGCTCACAGGACTGATAGAATTAATCAAGATAGAATTCCTTGCATTGTAAAATGCAACACGAGTGTTCCTTGCAACACTTATCTTCATATTTTATAGGTACAAAGACTACACAATTATGCTTGTCTGTAAGAAGCCAATGTTCAGCAAATCAGCTAAGTTATTGTGATGTTTTAGAAAGAGCAGACAATGCTGAAGAATTGAGGGAGAAAACATGCAAATGGACAGCGGAGATATTAGCTTTGGAATGTAATTAGAGTCAGGAAGAAATGAAAATATTCTGTGTATCATATGTGTGTGTGTGTGCGTGCGCGCTCATGCGCATACATGAGCTACTATTTGTACACAGGGATAAAAGATCTTTACAAAGGGGTATAACCCATAGCAGATCTATACAGTGGGGCTAATATGTGTGGAATGGCTATTTGTTAAATGGGGAATAATTCAATCAAGCAACAATTTAAGTCCCAGATTGCTTCCTTTTAAGAAACACAAAGGAATGTTATAAAATGGAAAATGCAGTTTGATGGACCAAAGACTGGAAAATATGTACCTATCTTTAAAGAAGAAAAAAACAGAATCAACAAGGTAACTGCAGTCTAGTCAGCATTACAGATTACTGATTCCAGGCAAATCTCTTAAATAGATTCTTAAGCAATTAATTCATCAGCATTTGGAAAAGAATGCCTTGATAGAAGTTTGCATGGCTTTATGAAGAAAAGTCCTGTCAAACCAACCAGATCTCTTTGGTTAGACTTTTGCTAGTTTAATTGACCATAGGAGTAAAATGAGCATGGTATATTTTGATTTCAGCAGAACATTTTCCCTAGTCCCAATGAATCCCAGTGAAGAAGATGGCAAAATATACACTGGACCATATTCCTACTAGATAGATATAGAATTGGTTCGGTATCATGCTGGGAAGAAGTGATGAGCAATGTACTAACTAGAGAGTTCTGTTCTAAACCCTATACTGCTTAATGTATTTATAAATAAATGAATATGAATGAAGATCTGGAAAATATTTCTATCAGATTTATGACAGTTCAAAGATAAAGGGAAAGCAAAGACCTTTATTAAAATTGTTGATAGCAGAAATCAACAAAATGCATTATAGAAAGGGCAAATGTCAATTTCTTTATTTGGGCAGGAAAAGTATAGGATGAGTGATATCATGTCATTGTTCCTTTCTTTCTTTTTCTTTTTTAATTTTTTTCTTTTTATATTTTTTTAATAAAATAATACAAATATAATACATATAATTCTACAAAAAAAAGGGAAAAATACAAATATTACAGTGCATCCCCCCTCCCCTGGAGATCATTTTTTTCCTTATATTTCTTCTTCTATAACAACTAAAAGATATACAATATATTCCAATTGTGCCCTTATCCCCTCCAAAATAACATATATTCTTGAGTAGGTTTATTCCCTTTCCCTTCCACTGTTTTTATAAAATCTCCCATATTTCATTATAATTGTTTACTTTAATCATCCCTTTTTAAAATTTAATTTCTGTTGTTAATTTATTATTTGTTGCCATACTCCAAATTTCAATATACCACTCATTTCTTTGAATATCCCAATTTCGTCCCCAATATTTAGCCATCACTAATCTAGCTGCCCTTATCAAATTTACAATCAATTCCTTTTTTGTTTCATTTATATCCTGTTTTTCCACCAGCAACAGTAATGCAATCCTCGGTGACATATCTAAATTTACATGGGCAGGAAAAGTATAGGATGAGTGATACCATGTCATTGTTCTTTTCTATTCTGAGTTCATCAAATAACACTTGCGATATTGTGTTCACTTCAGGGCTCTGAATTTTAGGAAGTATTTTCACAGAGGATTGACAAAGTCCAGAGAAGAGCAACCATTACTACTATCTAGTGGTCATCTCCTAGTGTTCAAGATCCTAACAAACAGAGAAACATGATAAATTGGGGCTGGAGGTATAGAAATGGCAGTGAAAGGAATGCTGTGGATGGTAATGCTCTGGAAATTATAGGATCATGTTTTTGTATGCCAACTAAATTTTCAAAAGAGTATGGGTATGAGATCAATAATTTTAGAAGAGGAAAAGAGATGACATGGATTGTGAAAACTTAAAATTATCTGTTCGACATTTAGAAACATTCCTTTCTGTAAACATTCAGAAGACATCATGCCCAAATACATCAGAAATACTTGAAAAATATGTATACTACTTGCTTCTCTGGAACCTCGTTTTTGTTTGACTCTCACCTTATCTGCTTCTACATTACCTGAGCCTCCTACCAATTCTCATTTTAAATCTTCAAGGAAATGTCATAATCCAAGAAAATCCCAGTTGGATTAGATAACTATTTTATATAAGCAAATTGTGTGTGTGAAAGAGAGGGAGGGAGGGAGAGAAGGGGGTTATATCTCTTGTTTGTTTTAAGACGCTGTGAATATAAGCATCTCAGTGCAAGGTATATGCTTGCAGCAACCTCTTTTTATGACCTCTGATGACAAGACAGATTGTTTGGGTCATCTATGGGTGGATGGTGAGCTGAACTCTTGGCATTTTATTTTATTTTTAAATGTAGCATCCTTGGACAAATACTTCTTGTACACTATTGTTCGCAATATCCTGAGCGTCATGGACCAATGGTAAAGTCAGAGAAAGTCAGAGGGGGAAATTGTAGAAAGGAAAGAGAAAAGAAGCAAAGGGGAGTCTCAAGAGCTTCAGTGATGCTAGCTCATAGCCAGCAAACCTTCTTCCACTGAGTGCTAATGGAGAATATGACTTACAAACAGAGGGATCAGCAAATATGTTCTAAATTAATAATGTGCCCTTTTAGTAGCAATTGCTTGGTGAAAATTGCTAGGTCTGGTTGTTGTTGTTGTTTCTTTTCTTCTCCTGAAAAGACAACAGAGAAATAAGTGGGTCTCACCGGAGTTTTTGTTTAAGACTGACCACCTTGTTTTATTAACCTTCTAACACTTTTAAGGTAGCTCTTCCTTTGTGTCTCCTCCAGCAAAATCTCTATTGATCACTGTTTACTGTTATAATCCCTTTCAAATTTATCATCCATGACTAACACTCCATGTATTGATTAACACTGACAGATGTCCCTGTATACTGCATACCCAGGGTGATGGGAAAGTGATCAGATTTACGAGAGACAATCATAAGTCTTCACCTGTAGCCTAAAGTAACAAAGATGTAAGGTCTAGCATTTATTTCTGTGTTTGTTTGTTCATATAGTGAAGGGATAAATTGGGTGTCATTGATAACTAAGGACAAGATGTCCAAAATCTGGACCATAAATGGATTCATTTGTCAACCCTGCATTTTTGCTACCTAGCTGCAGCATTTCTTCTATTCTTGTAGACCAGAAATAGAGTCTAAGATTAATTTCTACTGAGGCTTCTTTTTCCATAGCTGCATTTTCTTTATTTTGTATTGCTTGAAATGACCTTAGAAGTGCTTGCTATAGCACCACCACTGTAGCATTGCCTTGAGAAACCAAGATAATCAGAAGAGGGTAGGTCAAGTTGACTGGTGAATTAAAACTATCCCGGGGCACAGTTTGGTTAAAATAAAGTACTCTTAGAGCTACAATCCTTTAGGCACTTGCTTGGGTGGTGGTCTTTGAATATCTTTATACTGGATTGTACATTGAATTGGAAAGCATTTAATTTTGTCCAGTTTGTCTCTACAGTTAAGAGCTGTGATGGTGCAGTGGTTAGAATGCAGTACTGCAGGCTCACTGCCTGCTGCCAGCAGTTTGGCAGTTCGAGTCTCACCAGCTCAAGGTTGACTCAGCCTTCCACCCTTCCATGTTTGGTAAAATGAGGACCCAGATTGTTAGGGGCAATATGTTGACTCTATAAACTGCTTAGAGAGGGCTGTAAAGCACTGTGAAGCGGTATATAATTCTAAACACTAGTGCTAAGTGCTTCATGATGAGGTTATCCAACTCTTGGTGACTCTATGGGCCAGGTCTCTCCCATCATATGATATTAATCATGAAAAAAGTTACATCTAAAATGAATTTTAATTAATTATTAAAATAATTATTATGGAAATTGTTAATTATTTCCATAATCCAGGCTGGCTTTTCTGCATGATTCACTTTCCCAGTGAGTGAAACTTTACAAAGAAAAAGCAAAATCAACTATAAAACCCAAGGATCCCACTTTCCTTTTTTGTTTTATGGCATGGAGGTCACCTATTCAGATAAGAGTCCTGTTTCCTATGACACCAAATTTCCAGATATTCTAGCATGGCATCTTATCTCATCCATTATTTAATCTATGACTCAAAACTGAAAAGCCTCTCAAGTTTATTTAGCCAAAAAGCCCATTTTAATCCAGTATGGGATGCTCACAAGTAGGAGATGGAGACATAGCCTTTTCCCAACATTGTTCCCCCACACTGGTATTTAAAGATGTACTTCATACAACCCAGTGGTGGGTCACTCCCGGTTCACACTGGTTCTCAAGAACCGGTAGTAAAAATTCGTAGTAATTCAGAGAACTGGTAATAACATTGACTAGCCACGCCCCTGAACTGGTCCCCGGCCCTGTCGCCACTCGCTTACCCTGCCCACCTCATCAGAGGCTTTTTTTTTTTTTTACTTTTAAAAGCATTTTTCTACAACTTCTTCAGTGGAAGAGGTTTCCACTCTTTGCCTGATCGTCAGAGCCTTCTAAAAGCATTGTGTTCTGCAACCTCTTCTGTCGAAGATGTTGTAGGAAAAAAAATGCCTTTAAAAGCCTCTGGCGGTCCCAGCTGAGTTGCCTGATCATCAGAGCCTTCTAAAAGCATTTTTTTCTGACATGACCTTAATGCTAAAGTTTTAAAAGAAAAAAATAGAGGGGTCAAAGGAGCTTCTCCCTGTCCACTTCATCTACTGTATGTCTTGCATGATTTTACCCCACATCAGTCATATTTCCCCTCATTTCGTCATATTTTTCCTAAGTTAGAATCTAAAGGTTTTAACATTTTCAGATACTCAGCTCCCTGATAATTTGTCTTGCCCTCTTCTACTCTTTTCAAGCTCTGTTATGTTGTGTCTTTTCTACTAATCAAACAAAAGACAACAGAGTTTGCCTTCTGAAACTTCTAGAACTAACTTTAGCAGATTTTCAAAAATTACAAATATACAGGTAGAGCAAGATAATAAAGTAACAGTGTAAGAGCACAAGCATCCATAATCAACTGACAAGAATAAACTAAAATACCAAATATTATATCCCTTCCAAATATGGTGACTGGAAGAATGCACATTATTCCTGATGCTGATACACTATGGATTTATATAGCCATTTTATTTTCAATGTCTAAGATAGAAAGTAGGTGGATCCAGGAACTTTTTAAAAAAAATTCTAATGATGTTTTAAAACTTGCCAACTCTAAAATTAAACATAAATGTACAGGTAGTCCTCAACCTACCATCACAATTGAACCCAAAATTTTTGTTGCTTAGCGAAACATTTGTTAAGTGAGTTTTGTCCCAGTTTACAATTTTTCTTGCCAAAGTTGTTAAGTGAACTGCTGCAGTTGTTAATTTAGTATCTAGGTTGTTAAGTGAACCTGGCTTCTCCATTGACTTTGCTTGTCAGAAGGTCACAAAAGGTGATAAGATGACCCCAGGACACTAAAACCATCATAAATACATGACAGTTGCCAAGTGCCTGAATTTTGATCACTTGATCATGGGGATGCTGCAATGCTCGTAAGTGTAAAAAACGGTCATACGTCACTTTTTTCAATGTTGTTGTAACTTTGAGTGGTCACTAAATAAACAGTAGTAAGTCAAAGATCACCTGTACATATTCCAAAAGGTACTTAAAATTGCTCTGAAAATGCCTCAGGAGCTCCATAAGATCACTATGGCTGGCTACCTACAGCTTGTGAATCATATCTTGCTTGCCTCTGTTATTTTGATTTGGTTTCAGCACTATTATTTTATTTATGTATTTATAAATGTTATAGGCCAACCATCTTACCTCAAGGTAACTAATCTTCAACAATGCAGGCACTGAAAAGCTATAACTCTAGCTCAGAACCTCATCACTTTCCTCACGGAAAAGCAACCCACTTCATACAATACCACAAACTGGAGGAAGATAAATGAAAGTAGGAATTGCCTGAACAATGCAGTAAGACTTAATTAATACTATTATTAATAATGATTTGTTAGGTAGTTACTTTTACATCCTGACTTTTCTCCAGGAGTTCAATGTGACTTCCACAGAGTTTATAAATTGTTGCCTTGGAAAAGGGACTAGGTATTTGGTCTCCACTTCAACTAGCAAATATCTAGGCCAATATTGATCGTTTGCAGTACATTATTGGTTTAGACCAATTGTTGCTAATAAGAAGATCACATTTTTTGAAAAATAAGTCCATGGAAAAAACAAGTTAAAAATACTTCTTTTTACATTGGCTTTTTCCAATCATTAGTTCTCATTATTTCTTTTCTATACATAGTTTTTATCTTGTATTCCTTTTCACTTGTCATTAATGGATTATTGCTACCTTGGAATATTGTTTTCATATTATTGTAAAAGAATTCAAGAATTATAGAGATCGGAAGAATATAAATAAAAAATACAGGTCTAGCACTTCCCTTTTTAGCCAGCAATCTTGGAAGCTTACTAGAATGAGAAAATACGTCCTGGTATTGGAGGTTATTGTAACACCCATGATCCTCAGCTTTCTCCTTATCACAACCCTGTTTCTCCCTCTTAAAATGTAACAAGGAGTATAAATCTTCCCTAGATATGAAACAGCCACTTCTATAAGGAGTTAGCAAGATGCAGGAATCATAACGGGCTATTGTTGTGCGACAGACTCATTTCCCGTCGCAATCTGTTGAAAGTGTATTTTAAAAAGATTCCTGCTTCAATTACACAAGCTACCAAATTGCCTTTGTTATTTTGTCCCTTTTTAATGCAATATTTGAAAGGATTGCTTTCAGTGGTCCTGCAGCTTTTAACAGCCTATTTATAACATCTTTTCTGGCTTCCCCTCCCCATTCCCCTTGTCACACGTGCATTTTTATTCAGGTGTAATAAGGTGGCAACAACTGTGTGAAATAGTTGTTAATTCTCAGTATAAAAAGATTCTTAATAATCATTTGGCATTTATTTGATATACAAGCCCTGTCTTATTAAATCAAACTCTTTAGATTTAATAGGATAGTTTATTGTATTATATAGCTTTGCAGCTGCAACACAAGAGTTCTGCCTGAGGAAGCATTTTCATTATAAACTGCTTGTTGTGAGTGTGTAGAAGTTTCCCCAAGTACTGTTTTTACTTAACTGCACTTTCTATGCTCCATTTTCCCGTGTTTCCTTTCATTTCCTTTTCTTTCTTTCTTTTTTACAAGTAATCCTCAACTTACAACCACAATTGAGCCAAAATTCTCATTGCTAAGCAAGTTGTTAAATGAGTCACACCCAATTTTATGACAATTTTTGCCATGTCTGTTAAACAAATCATTGTAATAGTTCAATGAATCATGCAGTTGTCAGGGCTTCCCCCGTTGACTTTCCTTGTCAGAAGAGGCAGCTGGGAAGGTCTCAAATAGTAATCACTTGACCCCAGGATGCAGCAACCATCATAAAAACATGCCAGTTGCCAAGTGCCCAAATTTTAATCATGTGATTGTGGGGATGCTGCGAGAGTCCTAAGTGTGAGGACCAGTTGTAATTCCCCCTTTTTAGTACTTTTTTTTAGTAACATCAGACAATCAAAATATCATTAAACATGTGGTTGTAAAGTGACGACTATCTGTATTAATTATTAATTAATAGGGCCTGGTGGCTCAGCAGACTGATAGCATTGTGATTAACACCAGCTGTCTGCAATTACTGCAAGTTCGAATCTCACCAGGCTCAAGGTTGATTCAGCCTTCCATCCTTTCTAAGGTAGGTAAATTGAGGACCCAGTTTGTGGGGGCAATAAGCTGACTTTGTATAAATATACAAAAGGATGAAGGCTATTGCTTAACGCATTGTAAGCCGCCCTGAGTCTCCGGAGAAGGGCGGCATATAAATCAATTTTTTTAAAAAAATTAATTCAAGGATAGTTAAATATTCCAAAAAGAATTCAGCTCTGTTAATGCAGCATTGTATAGCAGGGAAAGGTGCAAACCTTAGCATTCTTAGCCCATTCCTTCTTTCTTCCACCCATACCCAGGATCTCAAAACGTCTACCAAGCATTTCAGGAAAGCATTTATTTGAGACATGTAACATTCAATACTAAAGGAGCTTCTCATGTGGGCAAGTTTGGACTAAGCCTGGTTCACCATGGCTTTTTGAAGAAACAAAAATTTACTACAGTTGTAAGTCACAGTTTATAAACCACAATAGCTAGAGTCACAAGTGGCATGCTCTGTCAAAACCAGACAAACACTTTGATGGATTAATGCAAGGTACAAAGCCAGTCAGAGACTGGCCCAGATTCACCAAATAAATGTGAAAGTTCAGCAGAGATTTGATATAAGTTTCCCCCAGGCCACACAACCAGCTGTGCAGGTTTGGAATACAGTATCAACTGCCTATTGCTCTTCAGTATACTTACTTGAAGTTCTGGTTGATTCTTTTGATGTTGTTCCCTTTAACCAAAAGCTAGTGACAGATAAAAACCTGGCTTTCTCGCAGCACTTCATCAGCTCTTGCTTCGGGATTTACTGTGATCCACAGAAGGTGCTAGACCACTCTTAAACTCTTTATGATGGAAAGAAACTCTAAAATTAGGAAGTTCTTTACAGTTGTTCTCCTTGCTGTGCAGCACTGATATGCAGTAACAAAAGATTGCTCAAGCAATCATAAGACATCATTGGAATTGGATAGCCAATAAATTTGAATGAATGAATGAATGAATGAATGAATGAATGAATGAATGAATGAATGAATGAGAAAGAAGTGTAACAGTTTATTTTTAGGGACTACTTGTTCCCAGTATGGACTGGTGCAGCAAGATCAATGCCTCTCCCTCAGTTTTGGCAGATTCAGTGTGTATGAGCAAAACAGTAGCATTCTGAAATATTCTCCCAGGTGAAATTGGACTCTTTCTTTGTGTCTTCTCTACCAGAAACCGTGGAGAGGTTTATTACAATGGGCCTTTAAATGTGCAATTCGTATTTTTATTGTTTCCAGTTTTAATAAGTAACATTATCCTTGCTGCTGTTAGAGGTTTATTTTCCTCAGTTTTGATTATATTATGATTTCTTTGTTATTGCATTTAAAAATTGGTGGTTGTATTTGAACTTTTAATTGATTTGATTATCAGTTTGTTGTTATACTTCCATTAAACTGGAGGCAAGAGGGACATTAATCATTCATCAAATAATAATAATTGATAGTGTTATTAAGGACAAATGAATTTGAGAGTCATCCCAAATCTGAAGGGGAAGAAAAATGGTTTTCTATTTTCCCTAAATCTTCCTAGATATACTGATTGCTGTCCCAATTGTTTTAATAATTATTTTAAAATAAAATTATTTAATTTAATTTTGTTTTAGAGCCAGTTTGTCTAGTAATTAAGACCTCAGGCTAGAAACTGGGAGACCATCAATTCTAATCCCACTTTAGCCATGAAAGCCATCTGGATAATCTTAGGCCACTCTCTCTCAGCCCTATTCACCTCACAAGGCTGTTGTTGTGGAGAAAATGGAAGGAAAAATGAGTATTAAGTATGTTCACCATTTTGTGTTATTTGTAAAAATAATAAAATGGGGTACAAATAAATAGCACGTCAAAATATGAAACCATTTATTTGTAGTAGCAGTCTTGAAAGCACTCAGAATGCTTTTCATATGATAGCTAATTACCATTATTATTGTCCCCTTTATTGCAGATGGGAGAACTGTGACCAGCAGGATTGAAATAAATTTATCTAAAGTCACTTTGTTCATGGAGATGGTGAGGAGATGGCCATTTTGGTGCCTTGGGTGTAGATTTGAAAACAGTGAGGCAAAAAAAAAGTGTCTTTTTCCTTCTTGATGTCTGATCTTCCCCTGCCATTTCTGGGATTCATACAATACTAAAGCATTCCAGGAGACCATGACAATAGTATCTATATAGTGTCTGTATATACTCTGCAGTGTTTATGAAACATTTGATATTAGGCTGTTTGGGGACAAATGGGAACAGCTTTTTGGAACAACATACATTTGCTACAACATAATGTTGATCACTTAGTGTAGGGGGACAGAAAGTGAGAAATGAGGTCACATGTGACCATCCAGTATCCCCTCTGCAGCCCTGAGATATATTGGGATAGTTAGCTCCACTCTTACAACATAAGGCAGTACCGATCAGCCCAAAGAAGTATCTCATACAAAGCATATTCATCATCACCCTATGATACCAGTGCAATAAAACATACAAAAATTAGTCACCACTGAAATTAGATGTTTGAGGAAAGCTGCTGGAGTGACCTGAAGAGATAAAATCAGAAATGAGACCATAGGAGAAAGAATTGGCATAGTACCCATTTTTAACTATATACAAAAACAGCAAATGTAGTGGTTTGCTCACCTGGAGAGGATGTAGTGGGATTCCATATCATACAAAGCATATACAAAAAGAGGCAAAGGTCAAAGAATACAAGGCAGGCCCAAAAGAAGACGGAGAAACAACATCAAAGACACACTACATCATTTAACAATGGTGGAGAACGCCTGGTACTTCTAACCAGCAACTCCCAAAATTTTTGTAATACTCTCATTTAAAATAGATCTTATTTTCATTAATGTTGTAATCTTATCTATGGCTAAAAAGTAATTGTTTTTCTAATGTTCAATATTTTGTTGAGCCATCAGTTCAACTCAGACATTCAAGAACTCCTATTTTGCTGTGGGGCTTACTTTTTCCTAAATGCTGTGTCTTCCATCTGCCTTATTACTACTAAATAAAGGAGGAAGAGTCTTTTTGCATGCTGAGTTCGTAGCTTCTGTCCTGCCAAAGACCTGTTCCAGCAATCAAGCATCATCTTCAGATAAATTATGTTTAAATTACCATAATTGAGTATACATAGGATTGCCCTTAAGGACCATACAGAAACTTCAGTGGTTTCAAAATACAGCAGCTCATGTAGTTATTGGTCACTTTTAATTTTAGATTACACTAATGTTGTGGGAGCTGCATTGGCTACTAATATGCTTCTGAGTCCAAATCAAAACATTGGTCACTATCTTTAAAGCTCTTAATGCCTTTAGGGCCTAAGGATCTAAGAGACTGGCTGGCAATGATAAAATCTGACCACCTGTCCTGCACAGTCATAGGACATCAAGGTCCCACTACCAGGAGGTGTAAACAAGTTTTCTCTGTAGGATATCTTGCCTCTGGAAGAACTGCCCCAACTCTTAAGGTGTTCTAGAAAACCTCTGACTTTTCCAGG
Source organism: Pantherophis guttatus (assembly GCF_059756535.1). NCBI lineage: Eukaryota > Metazoa > Chordata > Lepidosauria > Squamata > Colubridae > Pantherophis > Pantherophis guttatus. The sequence goes on from NC_142063.1 coordinate 315,698,008, forward strand.
TCTTTTCACAATTGATTCTGCAGCTATTACACTGATGTTAAGATTTAGTTTTACTACAGAGATGTATTGCTTACATTAGTGGTTTGTTTTGTTTGTTTGTTTGTTTGTTGTAGATAGCCTAGAGCCCAACTGAAGTAGAGTGATGTAAATATTCCATAAATAAATAAATAAATAAATAAATTGCATTATTGTGTCTGGGAATATAATCTCACCATCACCGCAATAGGAAACTATAAATTATGGGACATGTTCTTCTTTGCCTGTTGAGGTTTCAGACACTTTCATAAACAAATGTCAAGTAATATTATTCTGACTGGTATCAGAAGTAGTGCCAACCAAATTGCTCTTCTATATTAAAAATAAAGCCCTTGATTAATGAATGTGTATCTCAAAATGAGTTTCTGAGTAGCTTCTCTTATATTCTAACGGCAAGATAACAGCTTTGGCATCACGATCCAAGCACAATCCTTTGGTCCATGTGTCAATGTCACACTTGCACTGACCTGCTTGCAGACTTTTATATTATCCTCCTCCCATACCCCTATCAGCTTTGCATGGCAAATCAAGAGACGTGTTCAAAAGGATGGGTTGGTCCCATCCTTTCATAAGTTAGGAATTAATAAACTCCCTAATACATTTAAAAAAAAAACTGAGGAAATTTTTGTCTCCATACACTTTACGGAGTTTGGGGACTAGAAAAATGGATGTTAACAGTACCCATGGGATTTGGGGAAATATTTTTTGCACACCTGGTACTAGATATTTTTTTAAAGCTACACTTGCCCTAAATAGAGGGCACAAATGGCAGTTATTGAAAAAATTTGGAGCAAGTGGGGACCTTGTAGAATGGGGGCATTATCACTGTGCCATAGCTTTCTTGGCAGTAACCCTTACCATTAGAGATATTCCTGGAAGTGTTTTCTAGTCATGATAGGTTGTCTATTGTTATATTTAACTTTTAAGTAAATATAATGAAACCCCCAACTTTTATGCCTTGGATTGAACCTAGCAAACTTCAACAATCTCTTGCAGAGATGTCAAACTGGTGGCCCACAAGCTGGATGCATCACATGCAGGGCATGCCCATCCCAGCTCTGCGAAGGGGGAAAATGTCACGATACGCCATGTGATGGCAACATGACGCCGGGAGTTTGACACCAGTGCTCTATAGAATTATATTGCCTGGATTTTCAGCTTCTCTTTTCAAAATGCAAAAAAAAAAAAAAGTGCCTTGTATTTCCTAGATGCATTTTTTTAAGGTCACTCATTTGGATCCAAATTTTATTAGAGGTTAAACCTGACTTTAAAATGACTGCAAAACTTTCCACATGATTAAGCTTAAAATTATCTGGGCTTTATTTTTTTTTATTTTTTATTTTTTGGTGTTGCTGCTGCTGTTACTGCTAATGTACATCTACTAATCAAGAGGTCAGAAGTGCAGATTTCCATGCTTGGCTCCCAGCCAGGGTTGCAAACAAAAGCCCTCCAAATGGATGCAGTAATACAGATTTTTCTTTACACCTCATCCTGGATGGACTATGTCTGACAGAGCCTTACAATGGCAGCATAATGGGAAAAAATTATTCCAGGTGACATTTATATAATTGAATTGGTTGCAGTAGAGTGTAGAAATAAATAAAGGGATTAAGACTGGTGCAAACTGGCAGGGAGAAGTACTTATTCGTACAAAGAAGTTAGAAGTTGACGGGTGAGGTAAGCTTCTGGTTGCACAGGATCTGAAACTGAGAGGTCAGAAGTAGAAGAAATAAGATCCTAAGATAAATAGAGGTAAAGTTTAAAGGAAGTGATAAGATGTTTCTTGTTTGCTTGAAATTAATAAGATAAATTAGAACGGAAAGCTTGTAAAAGAGAGAGGATCTCGCCCAAAGATCCAATAGGCTAGAAATGAAGTTCAAAAAAGCCAGGAAGGATATAAAAAGTGATAGATGCACAGAAATAGCCTAGTGGTTAAGACATCAGGCTAGAAACTGGAAGACCATGAGTTTTATCCCCCCCCCCCCTTAAGCATGAAGCCAGCTGGGTATCAGGGTTCCAAGTAACACCCCTAACGAAAGAAGACTCCGAGGCTAGAGGTTCCTCAATCTTCCATTTTATTAGAGATGTCAGATTGGCACATCTGGGGAAACCCGAATCTGAAAGCCTCCAGGTTTTCCCCACCCAAAAGAAAGTCCAAGTCCTTTCCCCTGGACCTATGTGTCCATCACATGGTCCAATCAATGCACCATCCCAATTGGAGATGCCTCCCAGTCATGGCACTCCAGGTGCAGGCTGAATGTCCTTGACTCCCAGAGGAAATAATGTTATTATGGCTAGATATCTCTAGAATAGAACAGAACAGAACAGAACAGAACAGAACAGAACAGAACAGAACAGAACAGAACAGAACAGAATAGAATAGAATAGAATAGAATAGAATAGAATAGAATAGAATTCTTTCTTGGCCAAGTGTGATTGGATACACAAGGAATTTGTCTTGGTGCATATGCTCTTGGTGTACATAAAAGAAAAGATACATTCATCAAGAATGTAGATATCTCTACAACTCCATGCAATCCCCCCTCCCAATTTCCTACAGCACTAAGTGTAGCAGCCCTGAAGATCCAAAGAAAAAGATGGCCTCTAGGGCTGACACTGGGTTCCCCTTGGCCTAGTCACTCTCAGGTCTAGGAAACAGGTAATAGCAAACCACTTCCAAAAAACCTTGCCTAGAAAACTTCAGGGAGTCATCCAGCCATGCAATGCTGACTTGAAAATGACTGCAGGCACACACCTACACACCGAGAGACACATGGGGAGAGAAATGATAGGAGGTTTAGCTTGGGGGAAAAAAGGAGAAGGTTAGCCTAGTAATAGGTAGCCTAAGGAGATAATAGGGAAGGAAATTTATTTATTTATTTATTTATTTTATTCAGCTTATATGCCGCCCTATCTCACAATGGACTCAGGGTGGCTCACAACAATAAAACACAAGCCACAATAAAAATAAAGACTAAAATCTAAAAAATTTAAAATTAACCCATTAAAACACTTAAAACCCCATCATCAGACCAGGTCAAGGGATTTGAAAAGCCAGGTTTTTAATTCCCGGCAGAAGGTGCGAAGGTCGGGCGCTAGTCGGAGCTCCAAGGGAAGTTGATTCCAGAGGGTGGGCGCCCCGACCGAGAAGGCTCTACTCCTGGGGGCCGCCAGCTGCCACTGTCTAGCCGACGGCACCCTGAGTAAGCCCTCTCTATGGGCGCGAACCGGGCGATGGGATGTTGTTGCTGGCTGTAGGTGGTCCGCCAAATATCCTGGTCCTAAGCCATGTAGGGCTTTATAGGTCAACACCAGCACCTTGAATCTCACCCGGAGGGAAACCGGTAGCCAATGCAAACCGCGCAGGAGGGGTGTAACATGGGAGTATCGGGATTCTCCCATCACAACCCGCGCGGCTGCATTTTGCACCAACTGAAGCCTCCGAGTGGTCCTCAAGGGCAGCCCCATGTAGAGAGCGTTGCAGTAGTCAATCTGTGAGGTGACCAGTGCATGAGTAACTGTGCGTAGGGCATCTCGGTCCAAGTAGGGACGCAACTGGCGCACCAGACGTATCTGGGCGAATGCCCCCCTGGCCTTCTAAGCTCAACCGTGAATCCAGAAGGACGCCCAAGTTGTGCACCCTGTCTACAGGGGGCAAAACTTCACCCCCTATAGTCAGCGATGGCACCTCTCCCCTGAACCGAGATGCTGGTACCCACAGCCACTCGGTCTTGGCCGGGTTGAGTTGCAATTTGTTTCTGCCCATCCAGACCCGTACCGCTTCCAGGCACCGATGCCCACATCGAGGGCATCACTGGGTTGGTTCGGGGTGGAAATATAAAGCTGAGTATCATCAGAAATAATACTTGTCAGTAAGCAAGAGATAACAGAGAAGAAGCACAAGGGAAAGAGGGGCTCACCAGTGCAGAAAATACCCAGTAAATCAGGTGGAAGAGGAGGAAGGTTTGAATTACTAAGAAGGTAAGACTTAATTCAGACCAGGCAGGAGATGGTGGAAAATAAATCGAGTGGCCAAGAGGACAGTGGAACCAACTGTTACAAGAAGCTTTTTTTCCAGATTATTGCCTCTTGCAGGTGGGAAGAAGGGGAGTTGGCTGGGAAATTCTGGGAGTTAAAGTCACACACCTTAAGTTGACAAGTTTGAAAAATACTGGCTTATTGAAATATGAACTGTCTTAGGGATGTATTGTACCTTTAAAAAAAAAATCTACAGAATTGTGGAGACAATTGCTAGCTCTGAGTAAGCCTCTTTGCAGGACTTCCATTGAGTTAATCATGGTTCAAAGATGCTATTGTACCTGTGTGATGCTATTTATGTAATGGCATGATTATTATTTTCGTACTATATGTAGTACAGTTCTTAGTTCATAACTAAAGAGGGATAAAAGAAATCGCCATTAAAGTTCCCCCTTCTGGTCAGAGATTTAGTAGCAGATTTTGTTTAATTTGTAAAGGATCTGGAAGGGATCCTGCTTGAAAGGTTTCTGAGGGAGACAGATCCTTGAACTCCAAACAAGGAATTGTGTGTTTAAAACTACATTTGGGACCTAAATCCAGTAGAGCAGAAAGAATGCGTGTCAAAATATTATACAGAAAATCTGTCCAACCCTACAGCAAAAAATAATAATAATAAAAGTTAAACTGGGGGAGGAGCTGATGAAATATAAGCTTCCTTAATGGCAGTCAGCTTCCTTTAGATTATTTATGGCAGCAGGACCAGGCAGGATAAAGAACATAAGACTGTCATTGATTAAAAAAAAAAAAAGGATTGCTGGATTTCTAGTTTCAGTGTAGATTTCACTAGCTTATGTTGTATCAAATATCTGCTGTCCCAGATCATCAACCACCAATAATATCCCAGTTGTAAAGCTAAACTGTGAATTTTGTATATTTTCTACAAATTATGTAAATAGTTACATAAATGATTTAATTAATTATGTCATTCATGGTACATGATTCCTAATACAATGTAGTGCAAAGCTACAGTATTTTCCTTCACTTACTCAGAGCACAGAGAGGAAAAGTATGCAGATATGCTTGCAAACGGCTAAGAGGATGCAAATATTCACGTAGGTTTTTATAGACAAATGCAACTTTCACTTCCAACTTTTTCTACAACTATCAAATGGCAAGGGTATGTCCTAGTATGTGCAAGGGTGTCTGGCTAGATGGCTCAGTGGCTAAGACGCTGAGCTTGTTGATTAGAAAGGTCGGCAGTTCGAATCCCTAGCATAGGTCTCCTGCGTGAGTAGGGGGTTGGACTAGATGACCTCCAAGGTTCCTTCCAACTCTGTTACTGTTTATTTGTTAAGGGAACCATGCAAGTGGTTTCAAAATTCTGGTTTAAAAATGCTCAAGAAAGTCACCAGATCCGAATACCCAATCAAGATGTTTAATATCCCTACAGTTGAGTACCATTACCCTGGTTCATTTATCCCCACCATTGCTGCTCTGTCTAGTTCAATCTATCTCACAATTCCTGCGGGCTTTAAATGTTGTGTTTTCTTGCCCTGGACAGCAACAAGTAATAATTATTATCTTAAAAGGGGGGGAAGGGAGAGCTATGGAACTACAAACCAGTCAATCTGACATCAACACCTGGGGAGATTGTAGAGTAGATCATAAAGGGATTGACCTGAAAGCACTTCTAAAGCAATTCAGTAAATACCAAAGTCAGCATGTCGGCAGTCCCCAAGCAAAGATTTCCCAAGAACAACTTTTGCCAGACTAGCCTTATCTCATTTTTTGATCAGGTAATTTCCTTTTTAGATTATCAAAACACCACAGATATGTCTTAATTTTCTTCTTTTTAAAAAAAATTAACCTCCTAAGACATTCTCATTAGTTGAGTTTGGGCTAAGTGAATGCCTATCTAGTTTAAAAATCATACAGAGTATTCATCATTAGTTCCTCCTCAAACTGGAATGAGGAATTGATGGGTTTGCTATAATGTTCAGTCCCCGTCCTATACTCTTTGATATATTTTTAAGGACTTGGATGAAAAGTTGGAGAGACTGCCTATCAGATTTGCAGAAAACAGAAAAATGAACGCAACAGCTAATATCATAAAAGATAAAATAACATTCAAGAACATTTTTGATAAGTTGAAGAAATCGGCTGGAAATTACAGAATGAATTTTACAAAGACAAATGTAAAGTTCCTGAGCTGGGAAGCAACATCAAATGCATCATTATAGAATATGGGACTCCTGGCTTGTGAGTAAGAACTTAGAAGGAGAGTTCATTACAAACTGAATATGAGCGCTGTGATGTCACCACAAGAAAGACAAATGTAATTTTAAGCTACAACAATATAAGTATAGCTTCCAAATAACAAGAAGTAATCATTCCTTTTTATTTTGCATTGGTTAGACCTCATCTTAATAATGGGTTCAGTTCTGGGTGCCATGCTTTAAGAGAAATCCAAATAAACATGAACAGATTGAAAGAAGAACAATGAGGATGATCAGAAAATTACAAATTAATTTCATGAAAATAAGAGTAGGAGAGAAAGTTAGAAAGGGAGGAAGGAAGGAGGGGGGAAAGGAACAGGGAGTAGAGAAGGAGTAGGAAAGGAGGAAAGAAGAAAGTAGAAAAGGATAGAAGGAAGGAAAGGGAAAGAGAGGAGAGGGAGAAGAAGAATTGTTGTAAAACAAGGGAGATGAAATGGTAGAAAGGCAACCCCGAGCATGTTCAAATTTATTAGGATGAAGAACGAATCAATAAGAAAGTTAAAAGAAAATATATATGATTAACAATGGATAAGATAAGTTAACTAATTGAAATAATGTTAAGAAACTAGGATTTGAGGGCAGATGGTGATGCTGTTTATATAATAAATATAGAAGTATTAAGATAAGATTAAAAAAGTATGGAAAAAGAATATTTTGGCAAAAGTTGTAACTATATAAAATGAAATTGGATATGATAAGTTGTATAAGATATGATACAGCCAAAACTCTGTTCATAAAAGATTTGTGCATGTGTAAAAGAAAAATCAATAAAACTTGGGGGGGGGGAATTAATTTCATGAAGAAGGATTGAAAGGATTAGAAATGTTATCCTTGAGGGAAAAAAAGATTAGGATGGGGTGGTGGGGGGAAGCATGGTAGCATTCTTCAGATACCCAAAAAGATGTCACAAGATTCAAGTTATCTTGTGGAAGGAAGGAAGAATCTGACTGACATTAGAAAAAAAACAGCCTGGCTCTAAGAAACCAAAGAGCAGTTTGACAGTAGAAATAATTTTCCTGAGAAGTGGTATCTCCCCACCCCCTGCCATTTCCAGAACATGTTCAAGCAAAAGTTTTGCCCAGCCATCTGCTGGGGAGATTTGAATTTACTTTTCTGCCCTGAAGTGGAACAGTGCATTCAATGGCTTCAGTAGCTCTTTCTAACTCTGTGATTTCAAATTGAGAGATGACTTGTTGGAACAACAACAACAACACTTACTATAGAGTTTTATGCCACTTTGAAAATAATCCTGGACAAGCAATGTGTAGCACCTGAATCTGAAGCCTAAGAGCTGCATCTTGGGTGATATGGGCATACACTCTGTATCTGCTTGCAGTTCCTCAAACAAGCCATCTTCTCCTGGGCTTGTAGGGTAGCCACACTACCCCAGGAAAATACTGATTTGAGGGACTGTAATGAGTTACTGTCTGGATGCAAGAAAATACTTCAGAGCTGGTGTGGGAATATTGTCAGTACCCGTTACCTCCATACAGATCTTCCAGAGATTGCACTGCTATTGATGTAAGGCGACCCCAATAGCAATAGCATTAGGACTTAGACTTATATACCGCTTTACAGTGCTTTACAGTCCTCTCTAAGCGGTTTACAGAGTCAGCATATTGCCCCCAACAATTTGGGTCCTCATTTTACCCACCTCGGAAGGATGGAAGGCTGAGTCAACCTTGAGCCTGGTGAGATTTGAACTGCCAAATTGCAGGCAGCTGGCAGGCGGCAGCCGGCAGGCAGCAGAAGTAGCCTGCAATACTGCACTCTAACCACTGTGCTACCGTGGCTCAGTTAGAAGTAACATGTGCCCCTCTGCCCCCTTCCGATACATGTTTTGCTTCATAATCAGGCCACTATATCACCCTTACCTGTATCTCATCTGTTTTCCTTCAAAATACATTGTTTTCTTTCAAAATACAGTAGTTTGATGGAGCTACAGAAAGTCTTTAAATGACAAGAATATTTTTTTTATTCTCCTTGTCTACCATAGAGACTCAGTGCCCTGTTACTGGTGTCTACATCATTTAGATTCCCCCTCTCATGCCAGCTACAAAACTACCATTTTATTTTTGGAGACTTTTAAGTGCAGCAGAAGGATATTGCAAGGCAACTTGAGTGTTTACTTTTTTCATAAGTTATCTCCATTTGCCTAAGTTCCCTCGTAGCAATATGGAGTAGGGAGGTGGCAGCAATTTATTTTATTTTGCATAGAATGGAAATAAAGGGGAGGGAGTTATTCCTGGACCTGTAGTAATTAAGGGTGGGGACTGAATAGCCTTTTGTATTCTACTATTGGTCATCTGGAGGGAACATTGACTCATAAGTTCTCATTGATCCATGTCAGATAAGTTTGGCTGACAGAATGACCGCCTCAAAGTTTTCTACTGCTGAGTGTGGCTTAGGACCTGGGTCTTTTTTGTGCCCATCCAGCCCAGTGGTGGGTTGCTACCGGTTCGCCCCAGTTCGGGCAAATCGGTAGTGGCGGCAGCGAGAGGCTCTGCCCACCCACCCAGACATCATCAAAAATGCTCTGCACATGCGCAGAACCTTCTGTGCATGCACAGAAGCGCCACAGACTCACAAAGCAAGCAAGCGCACCTGCGCACTCCCAATAGCGAACCGGTAGCGCCGGGATTTGAAACCCACTACTGATCCAGCCCCTTAACTACTATATACCAATTTTTTTTTTTTTCATTTCCCACTTTATCCTCTATGTATAGTATTTTCTGGTAATATTAAGCACCTTAGCTTTTCAAGATCAAGCATCATCATTATGTACTGTCCTATTCATGCATCTGAACACCCAACAAATATACACATCCATCCACCCAATACAATCTGTGTGCATGCGTACGCGTACTTTACCAGTACTCATACTTGCCCACCCCCTCAATTACCACTTGCTTCACCAATATCATGTTACAATGAGACTGCCAGCATGAACTACATTCTTTAGAGCGTTTCCCCCCACTGGTACAGTGGTGACAGAATCAAGGCTGCTAAATGGGATAAGTTGCTACCACAGCAAGATGTGTGATTTATTGGAGAGAATGGTTGATCTTGCTCCAGCAATTGTGGCCCAGGGCCAACAAAGCACAGGACTTTCCACGTTTCCCTTGTGCAGACTGTCCTGCCCTAGGCAGAAAGCTCAGTGGAGATCTCTGAATTTTATGCAAGCTCAACATTTTGTGCTGCTAGCAAAATCCAGTAAGCCAAGTAGTTAGCATATTTAATAAAATCTGGGGGAATTTCAGCTTGAATTCCCCATTGAGACACTATGTTTTGAATCAGTAAGCTCAATTTGACAGAGTTTTTATGAGGAAAGGTAGAACGGGGTAAAGGAAAGAAGGGGAAAACAACATACATATCTCTGTGTTTCCTGAAAATTGGGTGGAATATCATGTAATCAATAACATCTTTTTTCCACATCCAGCACAAGGAGATGTTTTGCAATACACTGTCCTTCTCAGGGATATGCCACCTTTTATTTAGAAAATTAAAAAGAGGGGTTTTTTTATGTCATATTTTATGTCATATTTTATGTCATATGTCACTAAATTCAGGGAAGGCAACTTCTTAGAGGCCAGGAATACACTTAACATTTTGGGGAGGATAAAGCCCAAGAGGGATGATGCAAAGGAGTATCAACACAAGCCAAAAAACAAACAAACAAATTCAAGATGGCAGGCACAAAACCTCACAATTAACGTCACCTCTTTTCTTTTTCTCAAATGCATCACACATGCAACATATGTATAAAAAAATGGCAGGGTGTGATGAGATCATATAGTTGACGTTGCCAACATGGGGGTTTTGAACCCCTTCCCAGCAGATGTTCCTAAATACAAAAGAGATCAGTCTCTGTCTTTCTGCAAATGTGGGGTATTGGGAAGTTTTAGGGTTTTTTTTAGGATTTATACAATGTTTTTGCATGTTTCCTTTTCAAAGGGTGAGAAACAATGGCACTGATTTTTAGCAGCTGTAATGAGAAGGGGCTCTAGGGTCTGCAGAAAATGGGAATGAGAGTAGGTATGAAGTTGTTTTGAAATGCATCCTTCAGGCACTCTGTCCATTATCAAGAACCAAGATACTGGAATAACTAGCAAGCCTTGGATGATAAAAATGTATGGTTTTATAAAAATGATAATATTAAAATTTACAGTATGAAGTTTCATTACAGTATGAAGTTTCAAGCAATGTCATCTAGTAGGAGCCAGGAAGCAGGCCTCCTCCACTACAGTGCTTACCCTCTGGAAGAGTATCTTCCCCTGTAAAAATTCATTTGGTTCCTATCTACTCTTCTTCAAGAGAACTCAAAGCATATGGCTCTTTCTTTGGGCCTTGGGTTAGGGTGTTTGGCTAGCCCCTTTCTTGTCCCTTGGGATGATCAGGCTTTTTAATATCAAGTTTTTTTGTGTGTTTTTAAATTTATGAAGCCACCTAGAATTATTTATGGAGCTGGGTGGCCTATATATTGGATAATCGATCAATGGACTTTGCTGGTGTTTAGTACCATTTAGTTGTATTTTGTTTCAGCGAATCTCTAAGATTTTGTACTTCAAAATATCTACACACACGTTTAAATCAAATTAAGTCTAACTAAAAATGCCATGAAAAAGTCCATCAGTCCTTCCTTCCTTCCTTCCTTATTATCAGCTGCTGTATCTAATAGGACTTCAGAGATACCCTTCAGAGATTAAAGGGTCATTGGCAGGACTAGAGAAATGGGAAAGAAAGATCTTTTCTCCTGTTGCATCAAATAATTTAAAGATTTTTATACTACTGTTGTTGTCACTGTTCCCTTTTTTAATTTCATGCTTTTCCTCCAGGAGCTGAAAGTGGTACATATATATTGGTTCCTGCAACATTATCTATACAACAACCATCTTGTGAGGCAGGTTCTTCTCAGAGATACTATTTAGCCTTAACTCTGTGAAGTTAAATGACTGAGTGTGGACTTGAATTTGAGCCTCTAGTCTGACACTGTAACTACTATGCTAAACATCCTGGTTCAGTTTATATGAGTCAATAACAAAGAGGAAGGTATGTCAGTCTAATTCAGGCCTCAACGATGAAATCCACTTACCATCGCTACTGTTTCGGGAACGGGAGTGCGCAGGAGCGCACATGTACTACACGTGCATGTGCCACTTTTGCGCATGCGCAGAGAGTAAAAAATGGGACGTAATGACTTCCGGGTGGGTGGGCGGAGCCTCCCACCACCGGAGCTACCAGTTCGTGTGAGCTGGAGAGATCCAGCCGGATTTCACCGCTGCTGTGCTCTATTTCCATGTATTTGTTCACATATATATTCCTTCCTATTTCTGCATTTCTGTGTCTATGATTATTTTAAAAACAAACACAAACTTTAGTACCTAATTATATACTTGAAAATCTATTTGTAAACATTTTCCTCTGAAATTAGAAAATATTTCACTTTAAACTACACACTTCTAAATGTATTTTGAACTCATTTTTTCCACATACACAAAAGCTTTAGTTACATTCCAAGCCATGCCTTGGTCTAGCAATTACAGAATCATGGACTCAGACCCTACAAGAATTAGTTGAAGTTAGATTCTCAGGTGCAAATCTTCCTAATGAAATCAGACATATTTTCAATTTCATAAAATATCTGAAAATATTTGGCAATCTGTGGGACATTGTTGGGTTATTTCAGTTGGTATATTTTGTCTCTCATTAAGGAAAAGAGTAAGGAGTGGGGGAAAGTATTTTTTTTTTAAAAAAAATCCCTTTTGTGGAACTTGTAAACTGCCTTTGGTGAGATGGGCAGCATATAATTTGAATGAATGAATGAAAGAAAGAAAGAAACTTTCCATTCTGTATCCAGCACCTATTTCCAAAATTGGTCAGTCTCATTCTTTCTGTGGCTCAACTGTTATCTATCCAGAAATAAACCACTGGAATAGCCATGTTCCAAGTACTCTTGAAACCACTTGTAATTAATGTTATTAAAATGCGAGCTTGTTGCAATTTATAGCAACCTGGCTTACTTATTTGTTTCTTTGATTGATTGATTTCTATAGCTGCTCATCCCAACAAGGGACTCTGAGCAGCATACCTCATAAAACACAAAAACAATTAAAATAATTAAAATAGTACAAAATATATAAAACAACCAGTAAAACTGTTACTATGGATGTTAACAGAGCCAGAAAATGTGACCCTTAACACACTATGGGCCCCAGACCCAGGCACACAACCAAGTCTTCACAGCAAAAGGCTAACAGGATTGAGATCATCTGGATCCCTAAAAAAAGAATATTCCAGAAGCCAGGGACTACCACATAGAAGGTACAACATCTTCTGATTCCTATCTAGCTGACACTCTTTGGCTGATGGTCCCACATACCCAACCTGACCAAATGGGATGATTAGAACCAACTGGGAGAGGACAATTTTGGCTTTACAAGAGAAGGCCTTTTAAAAAGTTGCTTCTTTTTTCAGTGATGTCATTTTTATACAGCAGATGTCACATTTTTATACGACTGAACTCTTGGCATGTCTACCACTGTGCCAAATTTCCACACATTATAATAGGTCAATGGAACCGCTGCAAATTTAAGGACAGAAACATCATTGCCATCCTTGTAAGTCAACGGAAGTATCCCAGAATAAAGTCAAAAGCGGCTTTTGCCGAACCCATATGGCAATGTATGAATTGTATAGAGATGTTAAACAATCAGAACCAAAGCAAGAAAGCTTTGAATGTTTCAGAAACACGGCAGGCTGCCATTTACTGGTCCCTCTAACTTACTTTTCTCTATACTAACACCACCTTTTCAGGAGTTGAAGACAGCTGTAGCCAAAGACTAAACCTGTGATCTTCTTTTGAAAACAGTAGCTCTTGAACTACTGAGTTAGAGCACTTCTACAGTGAAGTTGTTTAGCATTGCTGGAGCAATGAGTCAGAAGAGGGATTAAAACTGAGTTTCCACTCAGCACTTGATATATTACTGTACCATACAGTGATATTCTTTCACATGGTCAAATTTCCAAACTACATTCCACTAAGGAAGTGGCTGCAATATTTTTTTTAAAGTCAGGACAGGGGCAGAAATGGGCCCAAATGAACTTCTGTAAGGGGTTACATCAGATATACTTATTTGTTGTTGATATTCTTAGCAGTAGTAATATATTTTGTTCTGAAGAATGCTCAGAAAATGCTGCTAATTTAGGGTCAGCTCAAGCTTTATCCCAAAGCTTAATAATTGTCAAAATACTACCCTAATATATATGTTAAAATACTACCCTAATATATATGTTAATGATAATAATAGACAATGATAATAATCATTAACTATGATCTTTGAACAGTTCATAAATGGGGAGAACATGAAGGCAACAAGTGTACACAATACATCTTACTCCTTGCCAAATCTCTCTTCCCTAATCAAATAAAAGTAATAAACAGGATAAACTTGCCAAAAAGAATTTCCTTCTGTTTAATCACACAGAAGCCATATTGTGCTGGACCTGTCCACAAAAGCTGGTCTACCACTCCAAATTCATTTGATTTGTGCACAAGAACAGGCTAGAGTATTCTCCAGGTATGGTTTAAAAAAGTTAACATGGCAGCCATGATACTACAACACACATGAAAAATGGGTAGAATTTGTTCACACTATTGTTCTACTATCTTAACATTTATGATTGCACCCTGCAGACACACCTGCAGACCATAAGTAAGATCTAGAAAAAAAAGGAAACAGGCAAAATAAGAAAATTATGTAACACTGTGACCCTCTAAAACAGGGGTATCAAACTCGCATCATCACAGCGGTGACATGAGACATATGACTTTGTCCCCCTTTGCTAAACCAGGCATGGGCGTGGCCAACATGTGACGCATCTGGTCTGTGGGCCCTGAGTTTGACAGCCCTGCTCTAAAACAATAAAAGGGACCATACTTGATTAATAAAATTGTTCTGTACTTTAAGAAGTCAACTTATTCAGAAGATTTGTTGCCATTATTCCATGGATTCAGGGACATGGCTTGTCAGCAGAGATAAGACATGGGTGCCATTGTGGTGGAAAAAGCACCATTCAGATGTATCTTTAAAAAGATATGCCAGCCTGTACTCAAGTGCCTTGCCAAAGCCTGAGTAGATTAATAGCTATTAATCTTATCTTGTTGGATGATTATGCTCTGGAAAACCTGTCTTTCCATTCTCATCACCAAACAGACTAAGGGAGTGACACAAACAGTAAGATTTAGGGTTTGCCCTCCTACAGTCGCTGTCTTTTGCCAACAACTAGCTAACCATTCCTTTTCCTTGAGCTATTTGCTACAGTAGCTTCAAGAAGAAAAAGAACAAAAGAGATAAATTGGCATTAAATCGCTTCCTGGAACCTGAAACCAACCAGGAGCATCTCTGACAATAGCAAACTGGCTTACAAACCACATGACAAATTGGCCTGATTCCTAAGTATTCCCAAGCAAATGGATCTTATCCTTGAGCTAAAATTAAGGCTGCAAAAACATGCCCATGAAGTTAGAAAAACAGAAGTTTTTGTAATTCATTGGATTCTTTCAGATTTAGGAGAATAACCAACAGGGATCATCAATGAAAACCAAACTGCACTAGTTGGATTCACGTCCTCCCCAGTTAACCTCATTTGGGAAGTTGGGAAAAGGTGTTGGGGGCCAACACTCGAGAGATCCTTGATCTGAGAAGAAAGGATATATTAGGAGGATGGTTTTAATTCCTTTAGATGGTAGGTTTTTTATATCCTAGGATACCAGAATGAAAACACATACCCATTTTCGTTCTTGAACAAAGGAAGTAAATCACTTGGGTCTGGGAGTAAGTTACCTATTTATCAGATTTGGAAGGATACCAATTTTTGGCAGTGAACAATATTTAAAACAACAGTGAAAAAATAATGGATGCCTGAAAGAAATAAAAACAATGTATCTCAAACATACAGTACAGTGTTTTTCAAACTTGGCAACTTTGGCACAAATGGTATGGATGGACATCTATGTTGAGAATGTTGGCTGGCTAGGAAAGTCCACATATCTTAAAGTTGCTAAGTCTGAAAAACACTGATCTACCCTAACCCAGAAGTGGGTGGAAAGCTAGGTTTTAAGGGCCCTTTTGATTGACCAAGGTAAAAGAAATTATGAATTATGGAGGGGGGAAATGCTGTTCTAGAGAGCAGATGTGCAATAAAGAAGTTTTGTTTCCTGGGTCCTATCAATCAATGGTCCCTAGAGCATGTCAATGGGCCAAGTATTATTCACCTCTTATTGCTCCTCCAGTCTGCTGGCAACAGCAACCCCCGCTTTAAATAGTCTCCTTCCCCCATGTTGCCTTGGACTTTGGCTGGTGGAAATCCTTGCTTTGCTTTGCATCCCTGCAAAGTGTCCCTGTAGCCCAATGCAATTGTAGCTCTGGCCTTAACAGATCGGAGAGGTGAAATGGTCGCTTGCTCTGGGAAAGTAGAAAGTATGAAAGAGAGACTCAGAATGGCCCCACCTTGACATTGCTGTCCTTAAAAAGAGGCAACGAAGGTTTGAGATAGGCTTCTGAGTTTCTGTTAAATACTCCACCACAAAAAGTAGCATTGCTGGAATCTGTTTTTTGACCTGACATACCTCAGAGGTTGACATTAATAGACAAAGGGGTGCCTTTAAGGGGTGCTTGGCAGTTCTGCACTGGGAGCATGCGGAGTGAAGCTGTCCTTATGGATTTTTTAGGATAAAGGATATTGACCCTGGACAATATGAATAGAAGGTGGGGGGGCTACAAATCCAAAGTCTCTATGTTTGGCTAGGGTAAGTTTTGCATATACAAGCACCCTACAAGTGAAGCCATCTTCAAATTTCACATACAGAGAGAAAGAGTCATAGCCCATGATTTAAGAAGCCCTGATATAAATCATAATATATCATACATTAACCTGAAATCCAGGACTGCAGCAAGCTAACTTAATGTAATATGGCTGTTTCGTCCAATGTGATCTAGCAACAGAGAAAAAAAAATCAGAGGAAAAATCCAGCCCTGAATTCAACACCACCCCCCCACTTCCCACATGATGCTCACTGAGGGCATTTGAGCTTAGTGTTGCCTCTTAAACTAACCCTTTTTAGAGGGTGAGTCTGAGACTAAAATGGCCCTGGACCCATATAACCTATCCATACAGGTTACTTGGAAAATAAGTAAGGAAATTTGATAGATTTCTATTAGCATATGTAAATAAATTTTCTTTAGAAAATCAACCCTTCCTCCTTAATCCCTCTGAAGCAAGAGACAGCAATTCTTTGTTGCCATGATAATCCAGGATAAAGATTTTTTTTTTCAATCCAGTGGAAGAACCAGTCATAGTCTGAAGTAGTTTCTTCACTGCAGAGGGGGTGGGGAAAACCAAGGCTGCTCAGAAATGTCACTTCAAGCTTGAACAAGTCCATGCTGCTAGCTGCAGAGCTTGTCAGAACACAGTGAGGGAGAAGCTGACAGCCATAAATCAAGTTCAAGACCTAAGAATATACCACTAAATAAGGCCTCAGTCACAACTGCTTTAGAGGGGTGCACTATCCCTGTGACAACCACCAAACTCCCTGCAACTTTCTGAAAGCAGAGAACATACCCATGCCTCACCCTTTATTCTCTTCCATTCCACTTTCAAAGTTGGATGTGCTCCAGATTCCCCCTCCCCACTTTCTTTCTTTCTTTTTCTTTCCATGCCAAAAAGCCTTTCTTCTCATTCCCTCTTCTGCGTCAAAGAAACCAGCTGAGAAGTGCTAGCTATTGATTTTTCTATTAAATAGTTCTAGTAAACATTTTGACTAGCCATGCTAACCCAATACAGATGTTCTCTTTTGCCAAAGCACTGTGTGAACAGGTCATAATGTAGTTTAAAAGAGTTCCCTGACTACGATGGAGCTTCAAACTGAACACAAAAGAGCACTGTTTGCTTGCAGTGAGAGCCACCAAGTCTTTTAATCAGATTACAGGATTGGCTAGTGGGACCTATGAACAAAGCATAAAGAACACAGCTCTCCCCTGTCCTTTGTCCTCTGCATGATATCTTAAAGTTGGGAACCCTGTTTTTCTCTAAATGGAAACAACCACTTCTCTTTTGAAATTGAATTATCTATTACTTTAAGGATCGGGCCCTTCGTGCCTTTATTTATCTTGTCAGAAAGTGTTCCATTTAGGCACAAGGGACTGGGTCTGTCAAGTGCCCAGAAAAGCCTCGTTGGTCCAAGATGCTGAAGCCCCCAAACACACCTTGGTGAGGATCTCTTAAAATCAAGCTGAGGTCCACCTACTGTTACAGATACGTCCTGCATTGCCTTTCCACTACCACCACCATGGAGGTAGAATAGTAGAGTTAGGCTATCTTCCTGTGTCCTGAGTTGGTTCAGAAATTTTAGTTTGGATCAAAGCAACAATGGAATCAGATTGGGTATCAGGAAGCCCATCTAAGGAAAGGTGATTTTGCTACAAGCTAAGTTTATTACCAGAAGTACAGGAGGATTTTGAAGAGGCAGAGGAACTAGAGATCAAATTGCCAACATATGCTGGATCATGGAGAAAGCTCCAGAAAAACATCTACTTCTGTTTCATTGACTATGCTAAAGCCTTTGATTGTATGGATCACAACAAATTGTGGCAAGTTCTTAAAGAGATGGGAGTACCAGACCATTTTATTTGTCTCTTGAGAAACCTATATGCGGGTCAAGAAGCAACAGTGAGAACTGGACACGGAACCACTCATTGGTTCAAAATTGGGAAAGGAGTCCGGCAAGGCTGTATACTGTCACCCTATTTATACTGTCTATACTGCCTATTTAATTTATATGCCGAGCACATCATTAGAAAGATGGGGCTAGGTGACACAAAAGTTGGAATTAAGATTGCCGGGAGAAATATCAACAACCTCAGATATGCAGATGATATCACTCTAATGGCAGAAAGTGAAGAGGAACTAAAGAGCCTTTTGAAGGTGAAGAAGGAGAGTGCAAAGGTTGGCTTGAAACTCAACAGCAAGCGTCTTTTTATTTCTTAGCTGCAGTCCCCACGTGCAGTGATATTGGATATTAGTTTAAGAAAACTAAGATCATGGCATCCGGCCCTCTCAATTCCTGGCAAAGAGATGGGGAAGAAATGGAGGTAGTGACAGTTTTATTTTCCTGGGCTCCAATATCCAATATCACTGCAGATGGGGACTGCAGCCAAGAAATAAAAAGATGCTTGATCCTGGGGAAGAAAGCTATGGCAAATCTAGACAGCATACTAAAAAGCAGAGACATCACCTGCCAAAAAAAGTGTGTATAGTCAAGGCTACGGTTTTCCCAGTTGCAACATATGGCTGTGAAAGTTGGACCATAAGAAAGGCTGAGCACCAAAGAATTGAGGCCTTTGACCTATGGTGCTGGAGAAGAGTCCTGTGAGTCCCTTGGACTGCAAGGCAATCAAACCGGTCAGTCCTAGAGGAAATCAACCCTGACTGCTCTTTAGAAGGCCAGATCCTGAAGATGAAATTCAAATACTTTGGCCTCCTAATGAGAAGGAAGGGCTCACTGGAAAAGAGCCTAATGCTGGGAAAGATTGAGGGCAGAAGAGGAATGGACAACAGAGAACGAGGTGGCTGGATGGAGTCACTGAAACAGTAGGTGTGAGTTTAAATGGACTCCAGAGGATGGTAGAGGACAGGAAGGCCTGGAGGAACGTTGTCCATGAGGTCATGATGGGTCAGACACGACTTCTCAACTAACAACAAAGTTTATTACCCACCCCTCTAGCTGTGTGCATGACTTTTTACAGAGTGCAAGAGTCCTCTGTATATTTACAATCTGGTTTGCACGTTCTAAGCCCTGGCTTACTAACTGTATCACAATTGACTATATTCACACAACATGCTAAACTATAACCAAGTCAGGGCTCCTTGATGCTCCCTGAGCTTGGTTGTTTTCTTGAAAACATTTCATTACCCAAACTAGATAACATCATCAGTCATCACTATCACTGATGTTTTACCTAGTTGGATAATGAAACATCTGCAAGAAAACAACCAAGCTCAGAGAGCACCAAGGACCCCTTATTTCAACCCTGAGCTACAAATATTCTCCTTTAGTGGTAAAACCAAGTCACATTGGTTATGCTTGCAGAGTATACTCATCTTTAACAAAGGCTTACAAATTACAGCAGAGGGACTGACATGAAACAAGTTACTCCAAAAAAGTAAATCTGGTTTATATACCCCACTGTAGCCTAATCTAGTATGTCATTATGACTTAGTCATAATGCGATATGTGAACCCAAACTCTGAAAACAATGTGGAAGCACAGAAAGGGGCAGAAACACCAATGATCAATATGATTTATATACACCATCTTTTCAGTTATAAGCAACTTCTTTTAAAACCAGCAGTTAAATTAAAAAAATAAATATACAGAATATTTTGCTGTTGTCTTGTTTAAATGTGAAATCTTAAGGAAACTCAAATGTGTCACAAGCTGTCCAAAATCAGTGATGATTTCCTTCTCCTAATTGTGCATTGTCCCCATCTTTTTGCTGTACTTTTTCAGCTATCTGGTTAGGTACCAGCTCTTCTTTATTCAAACAGCCTCATCTTCAAGTAATTACATTTGTTGGGTATATAGTTGGTAGGTAAACAAAGTAGAGAAAGTAATGGAAAGACATCTGTGCATATTTGCTGAACAATCCAATTGCACTAAAAGATTTTTAAAAGATCCACTCTAATAAGAAATATGCATAAATAAAGTGCAGCAAGAATAAAGGGAAAAGGACTTTTTTTTTTTTTTACTTTATTTGAAGTCATTTGTATAGTGTTTTAACACATCATCTGTCTTATGTCACTATTTGGTCTTTTTATCTTTCACTTTTCTAGCCTAGTGGTTTGGGTTGCATATTCAGCTTTGGGGTGTTGTACACATTATTTGCTGTGCAAATGGAATAAATTTCACTTTTTGTTTTAAAAAAGTGCATTACATGGCTGAAAGCAATAACTAATAAAACCCATCCAAAGGTATAGGCTGACGTTTGGGGGACTAAGTAAACTAAAAGGGGGATGCAAAGTCAAATCTATAATTAAATTATATGCAAATTAGTATGCAAATATATTTTCTTTTGTGCATTAAAATCTACTACCCCTACATGTGACTCCAATAGAATCGGGATTATACACTATAGAGGAACAAAAGTTTAGAGTGTCCCTATCAACAGCCACAAGACAGCATCCTGATCCTGATTAGATCCCATGTACTTTAATTAAAAAAAATTAAAAAATAATAAGATGTAGCTGCTAGTTACATCTTTAAAATACTATGTAGTTTGTCCCATTTTCTATAATATCTCCAATCCTTTTAACAAGATATTTGAGTGAATGGTACTCAATTCTATTAATGAATTATGCATTGTACAAAGAAGTCCTGTCTACATTTTTCTACAGCCAATCATTCTCATTGAATGTCTAAAAATTTAGAAAGGAAGTTTTTTTCCGCTTTGTCCATGCCATTCACAATTGTATAAACCTATCTTGTATATGACTTCAATCATCACATGCTTTTTCTTTTCTTTTTTTAATCATAACAATAAAAGGTGGAGTCCACCTTTCAGCAGTATATGACTAAGAAGGCCTCAAGGCAATGATTCAGTATGAGAATATGTAAAAAGCAGGCAAAATACTAATGAGAAATCAACATGGTAAGCAAACTGAGCCCGCTGGAAATGTATAAAATTAACATCTTACAAATCTTTTCAAACACTGTCTTGTGACATTCAACTGGCAGCACCTGGACATGATAATTTTGACAACCAACCAGCCACATCCCAACAAATTAGGAGAGCTTTGTTCTCATGTTAGTCGTCTATATAGCTCTGGAGAGATACAAGAGGTGGATTCTGACTCTCATAGCGATCTTTCTGGTATGGTGCACTCTGTTTGGGACACATTAGCCTGTTTCCATCTTTGCAATGTAGTTCTTGAGGTTGATGGTTCTCTCTCTTTTGGATCATATATAAGCAGCTTCTGAGTGTTTGGTGACCTCTTCTTTGTGATTTCATGATTAGCGGACCCTTCTAATTCTGAGGGTGACAGTGGATGTGTAAGAGATTGATTAGAAGGGTTGGGTGGTTGTCAGCCTTTTCTTTTATTGAAATAAAATCTACTAGCAGGTTGGAACTAGCAGCTTTCCTCCAACTAGGTAAAGTGATTGTTCATCATTATCCAACAAGTTATTTTGTATATCAGAATCCAAATCCAAATCAATATCAGGGGCAAGAAAAAAATCTTGCCTTTTAAGGAATATACTGCTCCAATTCTTGGGTCTTGCTTTAAGTCTAAAATGGGTTTCTTCTTGGTACTGCATTGAACAGGTAACTTGGAAAAAGTTACTCTTTCCTCTCAGTTGTTGTCAGTTAGGTCCCTCCGAAGGATAAGAGATGTCAAGGAGGGAGGTTTGTTGTTTTAAAATCTGTAGTCTGTTCTAAAGATCTATTAACTGAACATAAAATGAGTCATTGAGGGAGAGAGAAGGATGATTGCATTCTGTCTGCACTGAAGCATTAGTTTCTGTAGTAATTATCCTCTGCTCTTGGCAGGAGGCTTTAACCTTAAGCAAGTGAGGGGAGTGTAGCTGATTCGGGGCTGGCCTGGGGTGTCTTTAAAAATTCTGGAAGGGAAAACACTTATTTTTTGTTGAAAAGTTTTGGCCATCCTAAATATTTTCTGTAAATTATATGGCTTATGAAAAAAGAAGAAAGATTCCTTTAAACCCTAAAAAACTAGGCAAAATGTGATATGTATCCAAAGCAATGTTCTTGGGATGATAGTTTAGGAGTTTGCTTAGCAAATTTATTACTGCTTTCCCATGTACAAGATCCCCAGCAAACAACTATTAGCACCAGGTTTGTTAGAGCTTGAATAACTTAATCAAGTTTGGATTGGATGTCATTTAGGGGGAAAATAGCAATAGCAATAGCACTTAGACTTGTATACCGCTTCACACTGCTTTACAGCCCGCTCTAAGCAGTTTACCGAGTCAGCATATTGTCCCCATCAATCTGGTTTTCATTGGATAATGAAACATCTGCAAGAAAACAATCAAGCATAGAGAGCACCAAGGACCCTTCAAATCTGGCCTTCATTTTACCAACCTCAGAAAGAGGGAAGGCTGAGTCAGCTTTGAACCGGTCAGAATTGAACTGCTGGCAGTCTGCAATACTGTATTCTAACCAATGTGCCACCATGGCTTTTGTGCCACCATGGCTCAAATGACCACATCTGTGGAACCTGTAGGTAGAGCCTTTAGGATAGTTTCTGAAGAAGGAATATCATGTAGTCTTTCTATTCTCTACAATATTTATTAGCAACTAAAGCTATAATAAATCTTGTTGAGTGATTATGAAGGTGGGAAGGTGTTTTCTTTCCTCAATTTCTTTCAGAGAGGAAGTACAGTCTTCTCTCATGTCAGCAAACTTGGTTCTTATATAAAGGAATATTGTACTTGAAGCTCTGTGGGTATCATGATGTGGTGGGAAAGACATTTTTGTTGCTTTGTTGCCTCCCCATTTTTTTCTTTTATTTGTACTGTTGAATACTCTCTGGACTGTTTCTTAGTCACTTCTTTCCCTTGGTGGTCATTTCCAAAGCTTTAATTTTGTTTTAATTCTTGACTTGGCTTTTTGTTTCTTTCACAGTGTGATCCTCTAAATACAGGCTTGTAGTGGGATAATTTCTCATCACTTTGAGAGGCGCAACATAAATCTTTGGAACACAAAGAATTGAAGGCTAGAAGATATTATCTAGATGAGTAGAAGATATCTCAAGCCCTAGGTATCTATTCATAACCACAGATACCACAAGGATGAAATCTGTGTTGGGACATCAATCTGCAAACTACACCCTATACTACTTGCATCACAATATCACACAGAAGTACATAATGGGCCAAGTTTGTAAGATGAGGTTGTGATACATGTTGGACAGTATTACTTGGTCTGTTGTGTGGATGTTTGGGTGGTTTAGGGGTGGGGAATTGTGGTGGGTGGTAGTGTGTTTAGGGATTGTTATGTGTGTTGGACCTGGTTTTGGGTGTTAAATGAATTTTGTTATATGGGTATACTGTGTATACATGTACAATGACAATAAAGTTATTATTATTACATGTTCACTTGTCCCCCTTGCCACCTATGACCTCATTTATTTTGCTTCCAGTTCCTTTGTTTTCAGGATTGACTTCAGCATGTTTGAGGGACTTCATCTGCTACAGTGGGCACCCTGTACCAATTGTCACTTTGATGCTATTTTTCCTGTCCCTTCCAAATAGAGATGGACAGAAGGAAACAATCCAGAGCAACACAGCCTATGCTTCAGCTCATATATATACAATACAGTATATATAGTATATATAGACTGTGATGCATGTTACTACTTGTAACAAGGATAAATCAAAAGGCACCATCTTATAATTATGTATCAATTCAATATTTCCCAAAATATTGTTTGATTTAAAAGTTCCTCCTTCATGAAGGACAAGGAGGGTAGAAAACAATTTACCTTAAATAGGAAAGTGTTGCTCTTAATAGGTTGGCCCCAAATGTTAACAATTCAAGAGGAGGAGAGCCATCTTAAGGCTGTTAATTTGTTTGTTTTTAATGTACCTATATGTGCTTGCTCAGAGATGACACAAATGTGCCTTCTTCTGTTTTATATTAACTAATAAGCATATTAATACACATGGCCTCATCAGGGCTAGATGATTACTTCCTGTGAAAGAAGAAGGAATAAGAAAACTTCATAAACTTGCAGCACTGAAGCAAAGTACCCCATCCTCTGATTTGCATGAGGGAGGAAAGATCTGCTTACTCTCTTGCATATGCTTACAAAGACCAGGAGAGCTGCCATAATCTTCTTTCTAAGTGAATAAAGATCACCTGACCTTGCACTATTTATTAACAAAAAAAGAGTATTTGGAGAGCTCCCATTCTTCTCACAAGGACATACAACAGGAGCTCTTTTAGGTAGAAAATAGGGGGTGGGGAATTGAAGTAAGTATCCTCATCTCCAGATTCCATTCACTACCTGCAAAAAAAAATGGGGAAGAGAAGTCCATTCTTTTTCATATGATTGCAGCTCTTGTGAATGTTATGGCTTTGAGTCAGGCTTTGAGATTATTTATTACCAATAAATTTAGAGCAGACAAATCCTGCTAGGAAAGGTGGAAGGAAAGAGAAGAGGATGACCAATAGCAAGGTGGATAGACTTAATTACAATACCAATGGGTGATTCAGTGGGAGAGGATCATCTTGGAGAAGAGATTATTCTGGATAAAGTCCGTCTAAGTGGTTACTGCAAATCAATACCAACTTGATGACACATAATCAGTTAGTCAAAGCTAAGTAAGATACTCTTGACCAGGAAGCCTTGAAGCAATTCAGTAAGCCTCGTTGTATGAAATTGTTTGATACTGAGTAAAATACCCAAAGCTGTACCAATATGAAGCTTCTTCTTCCAGGCATTCTGGATTAAAATCAGTTTAACAGTACATACCGGTAATAGTTCAGGAATTTCTATTAAGTAATTTAATTTAGAAAAGCTACAAAACCATGAATAAGAATTCCAGTAAATGCCATGAATCAAAAACATTTATTTATTAGTAAAATCAAAGATCTTATCTTTGAACTTCTTCCTCCCACTTGAGCTGTGCAATGAGTTAGATAGTTGTTTCACTTGGGCAAGCAATCTGATTATCAATTGTCTTTTATCTTAGCAATGATCAGATCTGATAATAGGTTGTCTTCAACTGTGTGAGATTTAACTTACACCTCTGGTGAAGGAAGAGTTAGGCTCAGGTAGTAAGCATGGCCATCTGCTTGCCAGCTATCCAAAGCTCATCCACATAGCATGCTTACAACAGTGTGAAGACATTGCACAGTTTCTTGAGTTCATGTCACACAATGAAGCATCCACCTCACGGACAGTCTGCTGCTGGGGTAAATTGAAGCTGGTCCAAAGGGATTCCCACATAAAAGTAATGTGATCAGGGATGGACATTTCCCATTCACATAATCCTTGGTGACTAGAGAAGGATATTTGAGGGGATGCACTTGGGGGCAGAGATCTGCTTATCTTTAGCTGGTTGGTCATTCTGTTATGGATCCACTTCCTACTTGTGCAGTGTTTCTTGGATGTGAAAGACCAACCCTGGCTTCCAGAACCAGTAAAAATTAATTAGCTGATCAACCTAAAAAGTATTGTAGGAAGTTAGCACACACCCCTCTCCTGGAAGAGTGAAATATTTTAGGAAATATGAAAAAGGCAGGATATTATATTTCCCTGGGAGAAGCATGTTCCCTGGGAGAAGCAGCTCCCACCTTCCTGCCCCCCACCCTTTGTTAATGGGACAGAGGCAGAAACCCAATCCTTTGTCAAAGGACATTTGCAACACAATAGCAACAGAAACTAACACAATGGGACCCATCTAGACGAGGCTCACCACATGGCACCTGGGAAGATTGCATCAGCCAGCAAGACCCCCACCCCCTGGGAGTCTGACAACCAATCAGGATACTCTTTCGTGGCCCCAAGAAATGCAGAGCCAGAGAGAGCATAAAAACCCGAAGATTTACTGTATCCCCCCTTTTTCTGTTCAGGAACTCAAGCCATGTGATCCTGTCCACCATTAAACCATCTTTCCAAGCAGTCTCCATGTTTCCAGTGTCTGTTTTCCCCACTTGGAGCAGAACCCAGAAGGAAGTTTCTTCCAACAGTATGACACTCTGAAGTGAGCTACCCCAACCCCTGCTGAACACACATCATTGAAAGTGTGAGCAAAAGAACTCTGTTCTTCGGCTTCTGTGGTTTGCATGATAAAGAATTTCTTTTCCAGTGGCCTTTGCTCTTCATAGAAAATCCTTTTAAAAAAAAAAAAAGGCAATTCATTACAATAAGGAACCCAATACAAAATTTTAGTTACAATTTTTCCAGCAACATTTAGTGACTGCATTTAGTGACTGAATCCTAAGCACACAGGGCAGTCAAGAGAGACAAACAGTCATTGTCACCTAGTGGTCCATAAGAGAATATAACAATTGGTCAACAGATCAACAACCATCTTGGAAAAATTATATGGATGAACTCAAAAGCCCCTGCCAATGGAACACTTCTCTCACACATACCAAAATTATTTTCTTAATTCCTGGCTCCAAAATACTTACTGTATTTTTCGGAGTATAAGACGCACTGGAGTATAAGACGCACCTACCTTTTTTGGTGAGGAAAAGAAGAAAAAGAAATCTCCCTCTGCCTCTCTGCAATTTTGCCTCGTTGCAGCAAACAGCAAATAGCCTGCTTTACTTTCATTTTCGTTTTCAGCATAGCTTGATTAGCACAAGGGAAAAATAATCTGCTCCAGCAATTTACCTTTTTGCAGCAAGCAGCAGAGCCCTGGGCAAAACAGCTAAGAGCAAAACAGCTGAGAGTCTGGAAGCCGATCTAATCAACTTGTGCTAATTAGGCTGTGCTGAAGATGAAAGGAGCTGTTTTTTCTTGCTGTTTGCTTGCAAGGAGGTAACTGCTGCGAAGCAGAGGCAAGAGGGGAGGGGCCAGTGGGTGGGCGGGGCTACATTCAGTGTATAAGACGCACCTAAATTTTCACCCCCTTTTAGGGGGGAAAAAGGTGTGTCTTATACTCCGAAAAATACGGTATGTATGTGGGTTACACCAATCCAGGCTACCACTACTTTGCTGCCATCTGGTAATTGCTAAATCAATAGGTTGGCAATCCCCTGGGGGTGGGGGGACGGGACAGAATAATTGATTGGAGGAGTGCACATAGCTTGCAAGCACTCCTGGTAGACATTCTGTATGGCACTGGGTGGCAACTTTTCCCACAGAAAAGCTTTTCCCAGATGTCATCCCATCTGATGACATTCAGATTTCAGCAAGAGAAAGCCCAATGACTGTTCTCTTGGTATCCTATGGAGGAACTGAACAGATAGCACAGCATGGCCCCATTTCAGATGTATATTAAAGGCAGCTGTGGGGTTAAGCATGATTTACATTGAGATGGTTTTCTCCTACCTCTGGGGGAAGAGGAAAGCTTGTGAGCCTCTAATCAAGACAGCAGCTTGCAGATGGAATAGAAATGCCATTTCTGGGCTGCAAAAATCTGAAGCCACCACTAGATGACAGCAAACAGAGTTTTCTATATCTTTTTGTTGCCATCTAGTGGTTGTCAGGCCTTAGCAATACAAAAATAAAAGCTGTTGTTTGCAATGGCATTTATACTATAATAAACAATTATTATATTCAAGTAAATAAAAGTAACATACTAAATTTACTTTTAAAAATCTGTTCTTATTGAAAGCCAGAATTCACTCTGATGCTCTGTTACAGCTGATACTAATCTTGCTATGATACGAAACTTTGCTTGGAATGCTTCTCTAAATTTTGGACACACCTGCAGAATTTTGCCTTGTTCTGTTGCAATAGAAGGATTGCAGTGGGTGCTACTGCAAGGGTCCAGTCAGGACTGATTCTTTTTGCAGCTTGAATATTAGACACCAATGGGGTAAATCAAAGTAAACTTGGAGGTTTCTCAGAATATGAAATATGAGGAGTTTGGGAAAAGACAGAAGAATTTTAATATCATCAGAAATAATTTTTTTTGCAGCTGTGTGTGTGTGTGTTTTGCACATCTCCTTGTGATCTTTAACACTAAAACAAGGAATTTGCACAGACAAGCCTGACACTCCAGCCATTGCCCCAAAACTAATGTGTCTTAATTCCATTTCTTACAGATTTTCAAAAAAAATATTTTGCAAAAACAAGGACAAAGTTCATACTGTCATCATCCGGAAAATAAGAGGAAATTTGTCAAGTCTATGGTGTCTAGTTCAAGGTAAACCTCAAGCGCTCTTATCTATCAATCTTTGGCAGGTCTCAAATCCCATTTTAGGATTCGTTAATTTATTTATTCTTTAATCCAGGCAATTTCCAAGATTCTGCAGTTGGGCCTCAGCTCAGAACAACCTGAACCAGAACTGCAAGTCAAAACAAGAAAACTGACGCTTTCCTATTTCTCACACACCACCTGGCCTGAACTACACCCACCAGACTGCCAAAGAACAGAACGACAAGCCTCAGCTTGTGACCAACTAGTGAAGTGTCTCATTCTTATGAATGACATGAATATTTGAGAAATATTTTAGCAAATGCAAAGTAGCAGCATGGCAAAGTAAGGGAATGTTGGAGTTGCCAAATAAAATGTTTCTGACAAATCTTGGATTTCTGCTTTTAGAAAATATATGCAGAACTTTTGAAGAAAGTAAGCAATTCTTACAATATAGGGAACATTCTCAGGGAGGGAGGACATTCACCTGTAGTGAATTAGTCTATCCGCAGAAAGAGCAAACAAATTACTATTTGAAACAGAATCCTCCAATTTGGGAGGATTCACAATGCTGCTAAATAATCATGCATAGCAAATCATTAAAACAAAAGTACGGAACAATGAAAACAAAAAAGACTACATTGAATCAGCAATAAATAGCACCATCTTGTATGGAGAGCTGCTGTTCTTGTTGAGTTTTTCTTTTTATTGATGGCAAGTTTCATCCTATTCCATTCTGCTTGAACTGGCAGAAAAAGTTTATACAAATATTTATAGGCATCATTATGTGTACCTCTAATACGCTTGCTTTTGAATGCAGTTTCCCACTTCTACACATTTTTGCAAGCAATTGTGCTCTCAGGTATCCTTTTTTGGGGGGGATGGACATTTTTCTGGTCTGTGCTACAATGAGCCTTCCCCCCTCTTTTTTTTTCCCCCATCAAAGATCTTGGGTACAACTGAAGTTTTCATATTCCACCCGCTCAGTGACTACAAAAGTGATCCAGGATGACATGATATAGGTGTATCTGGAGAATGGATCTGGATGATGTCCACTGATATGAAAAGTGAGTATTTGAGTGGTGTTGGCAACAAGACCAGCACAGCCAAAAAAAACTGCAGTATGGCCAAAGGACAGCTGTCCAAGACAGCTTCAACAAATTCTAGACTAGAGGAAGAGTGGTGTGCAAAACCCTGAATGAGAGGTATAGATAGCAAGGAATAGTTTGGCAACCACAGCATTGAAAAAGTCCCTGAAGAAGCACCAGAGAGGGGTGTCCAAACAGCAACCATGTGTTCTGACCTAGGCTTCCTGGGGTCAGAACACACAAGTAGTCCCAAAAACCTCTTTTATTGCAACAGTTGTGAATTCTGTTCTTTCACAGATGAGTCCCAATTAGTTATAAAGAGTCCTTCGGGAGAAGTCCTTTGGGATAATCACCCACCTTTATCTCCCTTGACATGCTGCCAAAGATCTAATCGGCAAAGCCACACGGAGTCCAGAATCAAACAGAGCTTCAGGCTTTAAGCTGAACAAATGAACAAATGTTGCTTCCTGCAAAGGCCCACGTGCCTTTGCTCCTCTTTTAAGTCTTATGGGAGGGGCCAATCATCTCCCAGCCCTACTCACGAGTAGTCCTTTTTGTTTTAGCTGTTCTTGCCTTCTGGCAGCTCTGCGCATGTGCACACTGGGAACAGGCTCCCCCTGTTCCTCTGCCTCGCTAAGGTCTGACTCTGGAGGTTCCGGAGGCAGCACGTACCTCCCAAATGGCCCTTTCGCTGCCTCTGACACAGAGCCCTCATCCGAGCCTTCCCCAGACTCCAGGACTGGCCCATGGTCCTCCCCAGCCTCCTCACTGTCAGACTCTGCTGCCAGCTCCGCAGGCTGCTGGCAGACCACAACACCATGGTCATATCAACAATGGAAAACAGGTCCCAGAGAGTTAAAAGATACCAAAGGGTTGACGATGGCAATGGCCAGCAAACTCCTCATCTGAAAGGTGTCCATAGGGAATCCCCCCAAGTCTCCAAAATACAGGCACCCCTTTTTTTGTGGGTGTAGCAAGTGCAACACATAAAAAAATGCAGAGCTGTGATATTATAGTTTTGGCTGCCATTTTATCTTTTTAAAACATATTACAGGCTCACAGGATTCCGTGTTTTTGCTAGTAGAAGACCCAAGCAAGAAAGAACACCTAGAATGCTGCTTTTGCTATTTGAAAACCTAACAGGAGAAGGAAATATAGACTCAGAAAAAATATAATATAGATTCAGAGGACAGATAATAGTTACAGAAATATAAAGAGTAAAATATAAAGAAGGAAATAAGACATAAGACATATCAAAATGAAATGCATTGATTCAATGATAAGAGTAATCTAAAAATCAAAATGACATTGGTAAAATAAGTCCAATAAATTTCCCCTCTTGTCTGTGGTCTCTACCATTCCTACTTTTGTGCTTCGCATTCGCCCTTATCATTAAGGGCAGACTTTGGGATAGAGTGCATATATGCCCCATTCTAATTTCAGCAGCAAACCAGCAAATTATAATTGTACTATTTCCTGCCAGTTGTTATCTTGAAGGAAAATGAAATGGGTAAATCAAATCTGCAAGAGGCTTAGCCTACTTATATAAAAATTAAACAAAAAATATAGAAGAGAGGAGAAATCATCACACCCAAACACTTCCAGAAATATCATCACATCACCTCCTATCTGCTGTATTTAGAAATTTCACCTCACGGAAAAATTGGGGAAGGTTGACAGTTCATTGTTCAAGTACAGCATCTTCTGGTACATTTCATTGAGTCCTGACCAGTGGTGGGTTGCTCCTGGTTCCCCCCAGTTCGGGTGAATTGGTAGTGGTGGCAGTGGGAGGCTTTGCCCACCCGCCCAGCCGTCATCAAAAACGCATGCACAGAAGCGCTGCGTGCTCGCAAAGCGAGCACCTGCACCCGCGCCCTACCGATAGCAAACCGGTAGCACTGGGATTTGAAACCCACTACTGGTCCTGACCATGTTAGGATCTATAATGACAGTGGTTAGATTCATACATCACAATCAGAATAATGTGAGCTTGGTGTTGGCTTGAACGTAACCACACTCCATAAATTATGCTAAAAGCAACCTTGATTTATTATCTTGTATAATTCCAGCCAGAGGGGAGATGAACCCACCTGGACATGGCAGACTATTTGTAACCTCTTGACCACAATATCTAAATGCAGCTGAAAATGGCAATACTTTGGGGGTGCTTCTACCCTTGTCAGCTATGAAGTTCCACCATGTCTTCTGTAGCATCCACTCATTACAAGACAATTTCAAATGCGACTAGCTTTTACATTCTTCTTAAGAGTTTGTTGATAGCAATATATGATTAAAAACCTCTAAAATGAACTTTGATTAGAAATATTCCTGAATTAAATGAATGGATATATTTTCAAACATTAAGGTATCCTGTTGTGTGGATCTTTTCCCTAATTTTATATTGAGAAGAACGGATGACAAAAAGAGACATTTCCAAGAAAGGCTCCCTGAACTCATAGAATATAAGTATTATCTGTAACTCAGTATATAATTGTGCTTCCATTCAAAAATCAACCATGGGAATAAGGAATCCAACTCATTTTATGCATTGCTGCCTGAAGCCTTTTTCCTTAAAACAAATTACAGCAACTTCTATGCAACTCACACTCAAAAGCTAATTCTAACCCTATAGCTAAACTCTGAAATTAAACTTTAATCTAGGATATAAATAATTTTGTGCTTGTGATCGGGTTTAGTGAGTCCAGGATATAAATAATTTTGTGCTTGTGATCGGTATTAGTGAGTTTCTTCGGTCTTCTCTTTGTTGTTGGATTTCTCCTCCTCCCATACAAAATTGGAAAAAGTCAATTTTAATTTCTGTCTTGGCTTAATACTAAAAAAGAAGAAAAAATGAAAATGTCATTGCACAGCGCACAGTACATTTTTTCTTCACTTAGACCTAAAAATAATAACTTACCTGTGCTTTCCCTCCCCCCCCCCCCAATTTTTCCAGGAAACTAGGAAACAAAGAGTTTTTGGGGGGGGCAGGTTGGGGACGGGGATGAGTCCTTTTGCTATTTAGTCAAAATTAATTAGGCAGCATATCATTAACAGACAAGGGGGGGAAGTGCATTCAACAGACCTTCTTTTTTAGTATCACTTAAATGAGAAGCATTCACCAATTTATTTGTTTGCTTCTGTCGAAACATTTGATATAGCATGGAAAACCATAAAGAAAAAAGTGCTTTATATCAAGTGGGATTAAAGATCCAGGATGAGGAAAATTTCTTTGCAGGTAAGGATGACAATAATGATTTTCCAAAGTCTTCAGGGAACATAGCAATACCACTGTTCATTAAAATGCATGGATCAGATATTTTGGATACATTTTTCACACTGGGAAGACCTTTTAAAGGAAATACTAGGAGGCATAACTTAACTTGTTTTTCTTCTTTCCCAGTGCTTATTTCTACATATTGTTCCCAATTTCAAGTTCATGATCATATCAGACATCAGGAACTACAAAAACAGGACTGGGCAGCTGTGTGAGGCTCATGTTTCCCAAATCTGATTTAGTTCCCCACTGATGACCCACAGAATGAGTGGCTTTCCAGCATACAAATCTTTTCAAACTCAATCAAGAAGCAACTTTTCTACCATGTTACATAGTGATTTAGTTTTAGAAAATTGTAATTTGAACTCCTTTTTTCAAGTTCTTTGCACTGATACAAGTTATCTTTGCAAATTATTGTATCCTTAAACAGTACATACCATTTCAGGCTGTTATTACATAATAAACCCAATAATGCATTACGTATTTTCTTTCTTCAAGCAGCATCACACTCATACTATTTTCTAATTGCATTTGACACATGGGAAGAAAAGAGAGAAAGAATGCAACTTCCATCCAATTTAACCTCCTGATTTCATGCTATATAATGCAGAGGTCAGGCTATAATAAATAACAAAAGTAGCAATATAATCAGAATTCACCTATTCCATTCCTCTATTTTAATGTTTTTCAAATTTGTCAATTTTAATTTGTGTGGACTTTAACTCTCAGAATTCCCCAGCCAAAATTTCTGGAAATTGAAATCCACAAATCATAAAGTTCCCAAGTTTGAAAAACATCGGTCAATTTCCATCACCCTGATGCAACCAAGCCAATGAGCCCAGAAACAACATTCACTCTACATTGAGCTCAGATATGAGGGATCCTTGGTGCTCTCTCAGTTTGCTTGTTTTCTTGCAGACATTTCATTACTTAAAGTAGGTAACATCATCAGTTTTTGTAAGGAGTGTAGC
The DNA here is from genome assembly GCF_059756535.1 of Pantherophis guttatus. Lineage (NCBI taxonomy): Eukaryota > Metazoa > Chordata > Lepidosauria > Squamata > Colubridae > Pantherophis > Pantherophis guttatus. The sequence continues at coordinate 315,731,526 of NC_142063.1, forward strand.
TTGCTGTCAACTTATATTCTGCCCTGTCAGGGTGGTCTTAGATATTCTTTGGTTGGGCTGTTTGCTGTTGGCTTCTTTCAGTTTCTTGATTGGGATATATTGTTCACTTGATTGTTGGTCTAATATTAATCCTGGAGTTTATTTATTCTGATCTGGTGCTGATGGCTGGTGGAGAGATGCTTGGGTCTTTTTGTTTCCTTTTTGGCTGGTTGATTGTTCCGTTTGCAGAGTCTATAGATGTTGTTAATGTCTATGTGCAGAGATGGGTTTCACATATTGTTACCACTGGTTTGCCCTGCGCGCACCAGCTCACTTCGCACGCACACGCACCTTCTGCGCTTGCACCCGGCCTTCCGCACATGCGCTTTGCTTGCGCCCACACCTTCCACGCATGCGCCCGGCCTCAAAAATGTGACTAAATAGGACAGCATAGCACCGGGGCAGATGGGCAGGCCCACCTGCAATCTCCGCTACCAGTTCATGTGAACCGGTACGAACTGGCTGAATACCACCTCTGTCTAGGTGTCTATTGATGGCTTCTAGAAATTCCCTGGCATTTTGGGGCTTGGCTTGATCTAGGATGGTCACAATTTCCCAATACCCCAATCAAGAAACTGCCAAGGAAGCCAGCAGCAAACAGTCCAACCAATGTTGGGAAAAGTTCCTTTTCTCTCTCTCTCTCTCTCTCTCTCTTTTTTTTTTTTTTTGGTTTTGTTTTCTTTTCTCTTTTTTTTTTCTTTCTTTCGTTTTTTTCTTTTTCGGTCCTGAGTGCCCAATTTTTTTTGAAAAATGTGGGGCAAAGCCTTTGAGAAAGTTTTTTTTTTTTTACTCAGTATTTACTTTTATAAACTTTCAGTTATATTTCCTCTTTCTCCCCATTTTCCACAAACACAGGGTTGTCATTATGGTTGGCTGCATGGTCAGGTAGATGTATAGACTGGATTTGCATTTTTATCCATCTCTTGAGTCCTTCCCAAGGACCTGGGATACGCAAATGTTGATGTTCGAGGGTGTTAAAGGTATCATCATTGGATGCAAACTGTTCCAAGTAAAACTACCTTTTGCAATTGATTGGTGATTTTGTCAGTGCCGACAGGATTATTATTATTCCAAATGAAAAATCTCAGATTTAAAACCTTGCATATCTGTATTGTAGTGTAGATTCCTTTTAAAACCTTTTAGAACCGAACTACTTCTTTTTACATTAAGTGGAGTGAGGTAATCAAGTGGTTTGGAACTGCAATATTCTCAATTAAGGAGAATCATGTTTTGATGTATTTTATATGCAATTATTTTATGATAAATAGTGAAGTGTTGTGATGGGAAATGATACTATTACTGTCCTTAACCAAGCTCTCTATACATAGCAAAATGCCTTTTTTGTTGTTTGATGTTCTTGTTTACAAGATGAATGAAGCTTTTGATATAATTCAGAATTCAACCACCTTTCTCAAGTACCTGGTTGTGATATAAATCAGATTGAATATTAGAAATAAATGGAAGGTGTGTAGCGTTTATGAATATCTGGAAAATCTACTTTATAGTAGATTAAAATGCAAACAAGTTTTTGTACACCAAGTATGCTCAACAATTGTTACAATATATTAAAAACAGCAATAGAAGTGATACTTAAAAAATAGAATAAACTACACTGTGAAAGTCACAATTTCCATTGTTTTCAGAATTCTGTTTGTAAATTAAAAATGTGAGAATCTGAAGGAACATTTCTCTATGCACATCCTGAGCATAGTCATTTTCCCTACTGCCACTAAACCCCCGAGGTTTGAGCGGTAGTTGTCTCCCAGTGGGAGCGACAGATCTCCTGCACAGATCACATTTGCTGTGTTCTTCCAAAGAAATGGGCAGGCTGCCATACCATTAAAGCAATTATTCGTACTCTCTTCGATATGAAAGCATTAGATTCTGTCCCTTGGAATGGTGTACCTCGAGGGATCAGAATATAACAGCTCTATCTAGACAGAGAGGGGGAGGGAGGGAGGAAGTGTTGAGGAGGGAGGGAGAGGGAGAAGACTATGAGACAAAAGTCACTGGTCTGCAAAGAGTTATCAAAGTTCAAAGTGTGCAGAACCATCTCTTGCAAAGTTGATGCAGCAATTCGCCATCCTGCAAGAACCTGTTCAAGATGCTCTGATAAGTCAGAATTCATGGGAGATTACCATACAGCCCCTGCCAAGCTGCACTGCAGCACGTGTAATAGATACGCTCCAGTACTAAATCCTAAAAGGCTCCTGCTACATCTGTCAAGCATGCCCTGGAAAAGCACCTTCAGTTCAGATGTTATCACTGTTCTGCCTGCATCACAAGATTTAGTGTCCACCCTGGAGGTTGCTTTGGCTGCACAGTTTTCAGGGGCAAAACAACAAAGAAGAAAGATGAGAGGAGATTGGAGGGGGGGGAGAGAAAGAGATGGAAGAGAGAAAGAGGTAGGTAGGAAGGGAGTGGATAGAAAATTATTCTTGCTTGTAGCAAATGGAATAAAATGAAGCACTGGTGGATGGACTAGGCTCTCCATGACTCTTGCAGAGAAAATTCCCAGATCTCGATTTTGCTGGTGTTCTAAGATCTTTAACTAGGACATCACAGAACTATGACCGAAAGAAAATAATCTTGTGCCAAATAGCTCTCTCTTCCAAAGATAAGGAAAACCTCCAAAACAAAAACAAAAAAAAATAACTAACAATAGATTTACAGATTAGGAACATATATGATCTAATATCAACATTTGATCATTCACTAGGAAACAGGCTGAAAATAGTCTTGGAGGAAGGAGAAAGCAGGATGGAAAATACAGTGGTGTCTAAGATCTGTTTGAGAACAGCAACATTTTCATCATGAAGGAGTCAAGCGATGCTAGACTTCAATCAAGGGATCAGATAGCATGAAGTAGATGTGGAGATAACAAAATCATGTTTTACCTTTTTTTTCTCACTCTTGTGTTCATTTCTACGTTCATATCACAGCCTTTCACTCTACTTCAATGTTGTATTATAACAAGTAATGTATGTAAATGTTACTTTCAAAAGATCAGTTGTAGTGAAATCTCTCCATACCTGGATGTTGTCCAGTGTCATCTTTGGAAATACACATCATGGGAATCCCTCATATGTAATCCTAAACATATCCTAAAATATTGACAACATTCATTTTCAGTCAGAAAAGAAATCTGGAAAACTAGGTACTGCTTAAGTAGAAACTACAATAAATATGAAGGTAAAATAGTGCAAAGTAGATATGATTAATTATGCAAGAAGATCAAACATTGGCAACAGTATTGCTAAATCTCTGGAGGAAGGTCCGGGATTATACATGCAATTCTGATGACTCCATTCATGTATAACTGTTCTTTCCTCATGCTTTTTCCCTCCCTTTCCCTTCCTTTGCTTATGTCTCCTTCTGTGCTTACTTTGCTCAGTCTAGCCATCAGCAAAGCCAGCACTTACTTTCTTTCTCTTTCTTTCTTTCTTTCTTTCTTTCTTTCTTTCTTTCTTTCTTTCTTTCTTTCTTTCTTTCTTTCTTTCCTTCTTTCTCTCTCTCTCTCTCTCTCTTTCTTTCTTTTCATTTCCTTTCCTTTTTTCTCCCTTTCTTTTACACACAGATCTTGATTTTGCCAATGCCTCTGAACCCCTATATCAGGGGTGTCAAACTCAAGGCCCGCTGGCCAGATTTGGCTCACAGGGTGCTTAAATCTGGCCCACGGGGCTGCCCTAGGAACAATGAAGGACCAGCCCACGGGGCCTCTGCACGCAGCCCTCCCCAGCTCTGTTTTCAGCCACAGAAACACAATGGCCTCCTGCAGCCCTCTGCCAGGGAAAACGGAGCTCCCTGAGCTCTGTTTTCACTGGCAGAGGGCTGCAGGAGGCTGTCGTGACTGAAAACAGAGCCCAGGGGGCCACACACAGCCTCCCCAAGCTCCATTTTCACTGCCAGAAGGGGTATGCCCACCCTGGCCACGCCCATCCACCACACCCACCCGAGTCAAACACAACCCTGATGTGGCCCTCGATGAAATTGAGTTTGACACCCCTGCCCTATATGATTGAAATAAATATAGCGAATTAAGAAGGCAAGAATGTCTGCGACTTTATCCTACAATGTGCCCTGAGTTTTGTTTTTGCTAGTGTTCAGAGAAATGACTAGACAACTAACGGATGGTTATTTTGAATGAAGGAACAATGCTGGGTAAGAAGCAAGCAAGAAAAGAAATTAAATAGTGTGTTTATATGGTCATTCAAGAAAACACCAAAGGAGATTTCGCCTTTCAGGAGAATGCAGTGCTGTCGTAAGTGTGCAAGATATTTTTGCTCTATAAAGAAAGTAAGTCAAGGGGCCATAGCCATTCTTATGTTTTTAAAAATGAGCCCATGGGGGAGGGGGTTGTGCAGAGAAGGGGAGAGAAGGAGAAATGGCAACGTCCCTTTGAATGGCTTTCACGGTCTTAGCTCTGAGCTTCCAAGAAGCAAAACATACCTGTATATGTTTTAGATTTGAAAATATACATCTAAAGTAAGCCTCAATCAAGTACTTTCAAAATCTATGCAAAAGAAAACTTATCCCCACAAGGCCCTCTGGCCCCTGCATTCATAAGTTATTTCTGCATGTTTGCTCGTCTTGATGCTGACATAAATCTTCAACTAGTTCAAAAAAGAAAGGACTTTGATTCTGACCTTCTGCTGTCAAAAACGGCTACTGTCAAGAATAATCTAAAACAGCTTCATAAGGGCTGTTTTAACTGATTAATCTCTGAAGGTCACACAATCTGTTTAGACTATCACACATCGAAGCCACTTGCCGAATATCTGAAGTTGTCAAGTCCTTGTTGGCTTCGCACTGGGAAGCTCTAGAGAGCAGCTATAAATAATTAGCACAGTTAAAAGTTCAGTTACTTTAGGTAGCTGTTTTCTACATCTTCCAAGGATGAGTTGTGAAAGCACTGATATATAGCCACCGTATCTCTTAAATAATCTAAAAACAGTGGCCACAGTAACTATGGCATAAAATGGAAACATTGAACAAAAACGTGCTTTCTCCATGTATCTCTGGACCACACAATATGGAAGAAAGTTGGGACAATTTTGTTTGGTCTACAACAACTAAGTTGCATTTCATGATCCTACGGTGCAGATCACAATGCAATTACGTTTACACCAACACCATTCATCAAACCTGTTCGTATTTCTTTATCTTTGCAACTCATTCTTGTTTCCATTACTTCTATATATTAATTCATACATTCATGGATCCTTAACATATTTAAAATCTAGTTAACTTCTTAGTAGTTACTTCTGGTTCAGTGTTATTGAGTGTTGGGGTAGATAGCTTCTGTTGTAGTTTTTAGACTCCAAGAAAGGTTACCACTAATCATGGGCTGAACACATACCTCCCATCCTGATTTTAGTTTATAATCACTAAATATCACTAAAAATCACAAATTGCCTCTGGATTTCAACAATGTGAATGTCAATTGACTGAAGATGTTTATATGTTCATAAATAAATAAAGATTAAAGATCACATGTTGCCAAATCTTCCTTCACAGAACATAGCCATCATTTCATTATTAGGATGACTTTTCTCCCCACACCCATGGTGGCTTATGAGGTTGTCCCATCTTCATTCACACATTATACATAAGGAAAATGAGCCTGGCCTAAGATCACCCTGTGACCGAATGGGATCATGAGTCTACTTCTTTCTTGTTTAAGTTCAGTGCTGATTTTTAAGACACTGAATAATCAAGTATTTGCTATGATCGGTTTTTTTCAATTTGGAAGATGCCTTCTAAAGTATTAGGAGCTAGAGCAAAAGTTGCCCCTGAGAAATAGAAATTTTGCAAATTTTATAAAGCATGTCATAGCATAACATATAATTATGATAAAGCATTTTATGACATAATATACTGTAAATCATCATAAAACATTTCCTATGAACATCTTCTGATGTTTGATTGCGCTCTACAGTTCAATACGGATTTCTTTCAAGGCTCTGAGGTCTCTGAATATCTCCCTGAATTTTGAAGAATTTTTCTAATCCATCAGAAATTTGCCATTGTTGAAGGCATTGAGGAATATGTTAAAGAAAATATCTCTGAAATGATGACCCAAGGGGTCATGGATTGTCTAGTCTGCACTAAAGGCTTCTAGCTGTAATTGTTGTGGGGAAAGCCATGTATAGAGGGAAGAATGTTATGTTTAAGACTACACAATCATGGTAGCTGTATTCAATATAAAAGGCCTTGTATAGCTGAACAACATTGTGAAAAAAGAGAGGCTGTTTAGCTGTACATGGATGACATCTTAATTTCCAGACTCACTGTAGTTGAACAACAGCAAAGATGATCTAAAAGTATGGCAACCATAAAAGTCTCCGGTCCAAGCCTAAACACAAGCAAATGCTTCTTACAGCTGAAAAAGCTTTCATTTCTAAGGCACCACATAAAAGAACATTGTCTGAGCCCACATTCAAAAAAGGTGGAAGCTATTATAAGGCTAAGCCTCCTAAAATTCTTTTTATCTTGAAAATGTTGTATTATAATTGTACTATGTGGCAGAGATCTTGTGTTCTTTAAATAAATTGATTAAAAGAGATCCCACTTGACATAAAATTGCCCTATCATAGAATAGACTAAGTCCAACCTCTTTTTTTAGTAAAGAAATCTAAATTAGAACTTCTCAGATAGATGGCTACCTAGCCTCTCCATATACAAATTCAATGAAGAAGAAAAGATACCTCTCTGGGCAATACATTCTACAATGTCAGTTAGGTCAGAAGGATCTCAACAGACTTGAACACTGGGCTCTATCTAACAAAATGATATTCAGCTGTGAGAAAAGCAAAGTTTTACACCCATGCAAGAAAAAACAATTTTAGAGGTACAAATTAGGTGAAACCTGGCTCAATGCCAATAATTGTGAGAGGGATTTTGGAATCCAAGTGGACAATTACTTAAATATGAGCCAACAGTGTGTGGCAGCAGCCCAAAAAACCAATACAATCTTAGGCTGCATTGACAGAGGGATATAATCAAGATCACGTGAAATATTAATACTGTTTTACAGAAACCTGGAATACTGCATCCAGTTTTGGTCACCACAATATAAAAAAGATGTTGAGACCCTGGAAAGAGTGCAGAAAGAGCAACAATGATGATTAGTGGGTTAGAGGCTAAGACATGGACAACGATTGCAGCAATTGGGTATGTCTAGTATAGTAAAGGGACATGGTGACTCAGTGGCTAAGACACTGAGCTTGTCGATTGAAAGGTTGGCAGTTCAGTGGTCCAAATCCCTAGTGCCGCGTAGTGGGGTGAGCTCCCGTTACTTGTCCCAGCTTCTGCCAAACTAGTATAGTTTGAAAGCACGTAAAAAATGCAAGTAGAAAAATAGGGACCACCTTTGGTGGGTAGGTAACAGCGTACAGTGCGCCTTTGGCATTTAATCATGCCAGCCACATGACCACGGAGACGTCTTCGGACAGTGCTGGCTCTTCGACTTTGAAATGGAGATGAGCACTGCCCCCTAGAGTCGGGAACGACTAGCACATATGTGCGAAGGAAACCTTTACCTTTAGTATAGTGAAAAGAAGGACTAGAGGAGACATAATTGTAGTGTACCAATATTTGAAGGACTGTCACAAAGATTGGGGGGTCAAACTATTTTCCAAAGCACCTGAAAGCAAGACAAGAAACAATGGGTGGAAACTAATCAAAGAGAGAAGCAACCTAGGACTAAGGAGACATTTCCTAACAGTGAGAACAATCAGCTAGTGGAATGGCTTGCCTTCAGAACCTTTGGATGCTCCATCACTGGAGGCTTTTAAGAAGAGACTGGACAGACATTTGTCTAAAAAAGTATAGGGTCTCCTTCTGGAAAGGGGGATTGGACTAGTTGACCTCCAATATCCCTTCCAACTTTGTTATTCTGAGTTCTAGGAGGTTCCCTGTCTTAAATGTAGTCACCCAATTTACCTGATGGCTCCTTGGAGGTATGCTTTCTCAGTGGCCAACTCAGTCCTTTGAAATAGCTGAGGGATCCCTGCCTTTTGGCCTTCCAGATCTGGCTCTTCACCCAACGATTGGTCTAAAATGGGCATTGAGCAGGGAGGCTATTGATTTGCCATTGAGGGAGGAAGGGAGAGTGTGGGGTTTTTTTAATTTTGTTTATATTGCTTTTTGTGTTCCACCCAATGCTAACAGGTATGGTATGTCTTGAGTATTAGAGCCGAGGTGGCGCAGTGGTTAGAGTGCAGCACTGCAAGCTACTTCAGCTGACTGCTAGCTTCAGTTTGGCAGTTCAAATCTCACCGGCTCAAGGTTGACTCAGGCTTCCATCCTTCCAAGGTCGGTAAAATGAGGATCCAGATTGTTGGGGGTAATATGCTGACTTTGCAAACCACTTAGAGAGGGCTGTAAAAGCACTATGAAGCGGTATATAAATCTAAGTGCTATTGCTATTGTTTCAGAAACATGAAAGATAACACTCACAGATCCAAAAATTGCTCTGCCTCAACTGAGAGTACGCCCCAACAGAACAGACAAATAAACAATTCTCAGCATATTTTAATGGAATTAACTCCATAAAGCCATTGAATGAAACATTGGGCTGGATCTAAAGGCAAGTCAGTCCACAGAGAGGAACATCATGCAAGCCAGTTCCTGAAGTTAGGGATGCTTAAACACAGCTTTTAGATAAAACAATCAAGCTGGTGTAAGCACATAGAGCACACCCTACCAGTTTGCATTCAGTTTGATGAAAGAGACATTGCTTTACAAATTCTTTCAAACGTTTTTTGCATTTTTGAATTTTGAAGACCTCCCCACTCCCATGATTCAGTTAAATTTTGAAGAAACTCTCATAGAAATGTCCTCCTATTTGGCTTTTCTAATAGTGATGCTTCTATTAGTGATGTCCTTGAGAAACATTGGGGCATTTTTTTTAGTCCTTTCCCTGAGAAATTTGGAAACATTGTTCTTCTGATTATCTCACCACAAATTGGATGGAGAATTTCAAAAGGACATTTCTGCCCAAGACTACTAATAGCACAAGTGACACTTCAGAGCAATGCTAGAATCAGACATTGTTTTGGCATGACCTGGAGATGATAGGAAAGTCAGAAGATTAGCCAATATAATTTTCAAAGGTAGACCCATACCAGAGTTTGGTAAAAGAATATTACACCATCTTTTGGTATTCAACAGAATTACGTTGCTTGCCACAAAGGGAATTAATACACAGGTCAGGTTCTCATATAAATCTCAGCTGACCTTGACAGCTTAGCAGTCACCATGAGAACTTGTCATGCAACAAGACATCCTGTAGGAGAGAAATAAGTATGAAATCTCCAAAGTCATTGTCTTCCTAGCAAGAGCATGTTGTTTGGTTCTGAACTAATATGACTGAAAACATCTACAGTGGACTTGTAGTGACCATCAGTAGCAAGTTGGGGGTAACCCATTTTGTTCACCAGCTTTTGTTTATTGTTGAAATCCCAAGAAGAGGAAACAGAAGATGATCTATGCCACCCTGGCATATTAACAACATTAAAAGCTTTTGTCTGCATGTCAGCCAAATGAACATATAGTGTTGTGGACTGGAACAGTTACATTGTAATGGCTTACAATGCCCCCCTGTGAGGAGGGAATGCGTCATTTTTTAGAACTATTTGATTCACTTAATATATACAGGCTGATGCAAACTGTATATTAAAAACATGTAAAATAGCTTCAATAAATTTCAAAGCGAACTGCCAATTTCCCTCCTCCTTTCCTTCTTTTTTTTTTTAAACTTGTCTTCTATGAAAGACTGGTTTTAAAAAATGAGCTATGTTAATGACACGTGTAAGCTTAGTGCATACAAAATATTTTTTTTTCTTTCCCCTTTTTTTTAATGGCCTACAGAAGACATTTTTTTGCATCCGCACAATGCTTCACAAGCTTAACGCTGTTCGGTTGCTATGAATCATCCCTGCTAATATATTCACAACAGACGCAGACCAACTGCTGCTATCAAAGGACCTGCTTGAATAACTGTAATAACTGGAAAATTATTTTGATAGCCTGAAACAATCTTATATATCACAGAACTTTATTAAAATAATATCAAATCAAATTAGCCTGTATCCCCATAATGAATTAAGTAACAGGTTATGCTGATATTAATCTCAGTTAGCTTGCAGGCATTGTAGCTGGAACACTTAATAAGTTGGTCCCCATTGCTCGGAACAGGGAAAAATCCTCGAATACTCTGTGCTTATTCACAGAAAAATACATCAAAAGGCTCTCTCTAAATAATATGCCCATTTTGTGCCTTTGGTAAAATTATTCATAAGGCAAAAAGGAAAAAAAAATCTTCAGCAAATCTCCTGAGAATTCTGATTAGCTGTTGACCTGTAGAGGAAGCTGTTTTTCATAATCCCCTAAACACTGTCTAATTCTTGCCTCAATCAGCTCTGGAAATGTTGGATTTACCTTAAAATAATGTGATGATATTTTCTTATCATCTTTAAGTGAATCAGGCAGTTACAAGATGCTTCTGTCTCCTACTTTGCTACATTCTGTAGCCTGGCTCAGTTTTAAACCCCCCACCCTCCCTTTCAGTCTTTGATTCAAGGCAATTTATGGATGTGCTGGTATGTGGGCTATGTAGAAGATGTCATTCTACACACTTGGGTATGTGTATGTGCATGTTTTCTTAATGAAAAACTTTTGTGTGTTTTTTTTTTTTTAAGGCATGCAGCATCATTGAATAATGCGTTATTTTTCCCCAGATCAGAGAAATATAGGACACAGGCTTTTAAAATATATATTTATTTTCCAAATATGATAATTTGGATGTTGCTTGACACTGATGTAACTATAGTGATGCAGCTGGATAATTTTAGATTCTGAACTTAATTTTCTCCTAGGTAGCTCCTTCCGTTCTTCTTTCAATTTTATGCAGTAACTGTCACTTGCAATATGCGGTCTTTTTATATTTGGGGACATCTCTAGCCTTTTTTATAATGATATGATTATTGATACACACATATTACTGGATTAATTTAAAAATAACAGGAAAATTCAGAGGTCATGATGGGGACTGGTTGATTGCAAGTATTCATATACTGTCTATTCCTTTCATTGTAGGTAGCAGACAAGAATAAAAACAGGGAGAGAAAAATAAAACATATAAAACTCACCACAACCCATCACTGCTCTTCAAACTACTATCATTTGGGTTATTCCTCACTGAAGGCCCTACAGATCTATAGGCATCAGAAGGGTTTTCTATACCAACTGTAATTCCATTATGCTTTGATTCCTTCTGTATCTTCTATCAAATCCATCTTTCTACCATATCCATCCCACACAGCTTGTAGGCACCAGATCAAGAGATGATATAGATGTAGATGATATAGATATAGACAAATAGGGATGAGAGAGGGGGAGGAATGATAGAGAGAAAGAGAGAGATGAGAGGGGAGGGGAGAGGGAGGGAGAGAGAGAGAGAGAGAGAGAGAGAGAGATTACAACATATTGATGTTGTAATCATCCCAAACAGATTATTTTTGTTAATATTTTTTCCCAACAACTTCATGTACATTAGATGTTAAAGAAAATAGAATAGGAGACAGGAGTGAGACTAGGGCACCTCACATTAAAGTGTTCAAAGGTTTGAACTCTCCAACACCAATTGGAACTGCCCATTCAGGAAGGAGCAAAACCACAACATTGCACCCAGTCCCCAACCTTAGTTGGCAGTCCAAAAGGATGTTATACCTATAATTTAATTTAATTTAATTTATTGAATTTCTATGCCGCCCAACTTCCAAGGGACACTGGGCGGCTTACAGCACACAAAAAAAAAAATACAACAAAGAACATAGGAAAATTATTTAAAAACATTTTAAAAAACATTTTTAAAACATTAAAAGCCCATGCACACTATTCATGGCCGGATCTCGCAAGATTGCAACAGCGAGATCAACGGCCCCAGGCCTGCCGGAAAAGCCAGGTCTTCACCGCTCTCCAGAAGGCCAATGGGTGGGGGTAGTCCGGATCTCAGGAGGTAACTGGTTCCAGAGAGCTGGGGCAGCCACAGAGAAGGCTCTCCCTCATGGGCCGGCATTGTTTAGGTGACGGGACCCGGAGGAGACCAACTCTGTGGGATTTTACCGGTCGCTGGGAGCTATGCGGTAGAAGGTGGTCTCAAAGATAGCCTGGCCCTGAGCCATGTAGGGCTTTAAAGGTAATAACCAACACCTTGAATTGTGCCCGGAGACCAATAGCAAGCCAGTGCAGCTCGCGGAGAATTGGTGTAATGTGGGTGTATCTAGGTGCACCCATGACAGCTCGCGCAGCTGTATTCTGGACTAACTGTAGTCTCCGAACACTTTAACACTCTATAGTTAAACATGCATATACAAATTTTATACATGGGAATAAATTTCATTCCAACTTGGCTTTTCTCGATAAATGAAGTTCAGGTAAATGATATGTGATATACCGATGAATATTTTTGCCATTTTGTTCTTTTTTTTAGCTTGCTTTTTTTTCTGTAGACTCATGGAGAGTTACAATACTTTCACTGAAAACAATCTATCAGTGCACACTATGGGCTCAGAAGTCAATTATCTGTGTAAGAATTTATTCAAGACAATTGGTGAAGAGCAGGGAGCAGTGATTACAAATACAAATCCTGATCATGTCTGAATGAATAGACACATATTTGAGATTTAAACATTGAAGAAAAAATCATGAAAGAAGTAACACTTTGACTAAGACTTTGCTTGCCTGTAGTTAACTGTATTTTATTTCCATTGAATTATGATTAATTTACATCCCTCTCTTGCTCTTAAATATAAAATACTATAATAATTCAGGCTCACAACAATTCTATAAAGTTGGATAGGTCACCTAGCCACATGGACCAAGCACATGCTAAAACTGCATTTTTCTGTTAATATTTTAGCTGTCTTAAAGAGTATTTATGGTCATGACCTCTGGAATCTTGAAGAGGATCCAAATATTCTAATACCAAATCACAATGGACTTTCATTTATTGATCTCCAATCCAAGCACTAAAATATGACAGATTAATCTAAAGTTTATCCAGGGGAGATTATAACTCATACATCTAGTCAAAATCCAGCAATCTATTTTATTCAGCTGCAACTTGTCAGAAATCAAGCAGAGGGAGTTTGGATAGATCATTAAAATGTAGCAAAACCAAATCTACAAGTGGAGATTAGTAAAAGTTAATTTGTGATGATATAAATGTTGTTGGAACTCATGGAGAAAACCCCTTTTCAATATCATTAACTCTAATGTTTGTGAACAGTTTAAGAAAGCTAAAATACTTAATATATTCTAATAATTTAGAAATTTTCCTTTCTGGAACTAGCTGAAATAGCTGAGGATTTCATATACTATAGTGGGACAGAGAAATTTGGAAGTGTTACAGGTTTCACTTGTACAGGTAGAGGTACAAAATTTGGAAGTGTTACAGGTATCACCTCAGCTGGGTCAGGCAATTCAAGGAGGAAATGACATTTCTGCAGAATTCAGAGGTTTTTATATACACAGAGAGCTAGACTGATCCCAAATCAAGGTCTCATCTTTATATTCCTGTGATGACAGGTGTCCCAGAATTCTGTTCCCAAGTTGAGCTGATCAACCTTTAACTCAGAAGTTACTGCAAAATAAATGAGGTGGTAGGTGGTTTTTCATCATGCTTTGCTTTTTGCTTTCCCCTTTCAAGGCATCCCAATCCTTTTCCAGTATTTCCCCACATTTACACAAGGGTCACAAGGGAAACTTTGCTATTCCATCTTGTATGCCCTTTTTTTTTAACTCCTTGGAAAAATAAATGCAAAGAAACAATGTGTAGTGCACTAAAACCTGCTAGAATGTTGATTTTTGCATTGGCCAATTGACCACAGATCTGCTTTCCATCCTTATCCATTTGCATGTTTACCTTCAGAAAGTAGCAGTGAGTTCCCAAGACAACATGAGTGTGTTTCTCGAAGTTGGTTAGTGAAATCCATGGCTATGTATAAGTGCTCAGACTTGAGCTTGGGTCATCATCCAATTCCATTACACTGGCTATATATGGCTATCCTGATGTCTGATTTGATTGTATTATTCTTTGGCACAGTTACCACTATTATGGATCACAGTATCAGTAGAAATGCATCCATCCCTATTGGGGATCCTTTATACAGCATCTTTAGTAGATAGAAGTCCTCCAATATTACCTCCATTATTCTCAATAGAGAAAATAAAAAGAGAAAAATAAAATGGGTCTCATCCAACAAAATGAAATTTAATGTGGAGAAAAGCAAGGTTTACACTTAGGCAGGAAAAACCAAAGGTACAAGTACAGATTAGGCAAAACCTGGCTCAAAAACAATAACTGTGAGAGGGACCTTACAGTCAGCAATGTGAGGTAGCAGCCAAAAAAGCTAATACATGGTTAAATGCTTGGTTGTATAAACAGAGGCAGAGAATCAAAATTCTAATGAATGAATTATTAGTATTGCTTTATAAAGCCTTAGTAAGACTACACCTGGAATACTGCATCCAGTTTTGGTCACCACCAAACAAAAAGATGTTGAAACTTTGGAAAAAGTGAAAAAAAGAGCAACTAAGATGATTAAAGGCCTAGAGACTAAAATTTATGAAGAACAGTTGCAGGATTTGGGTTTGGCTAGTCTAGAGAAAAAAAGGACTGGGGGGGACAAGATAGCCATATTCCAGTATTTGAAAGGCTGCCACAAAGAGGAGGGGATCAACTTATTTTCCAAAGCACCAGAGGGCAGGACAAGAAACAATGGATGGAAACTAATCAAGGACAGAAACAATCTGAAATTAAGGAGAAACTTCCTGACAGTGAGGACAATTAACCAGTGGAAGTTTGCCGTCAGAAGTTGTGGGTGCTTCATCACCAGGGGTGGGTTCCGAATCCCGTCGCTACCAGTTTGCTCGTGTGCATGAACGGGCTCACGTCTGCGCACAGCACTTCTGCACATGCACAGAAGCAACCGGGCAGGTGGGTGGAGCCTCCCGCTGTCGCCATTACCGGTTCACCCAATCCGGTGCGAACCGGTAGCAATCCACCACTGTTCATCACTGGAGATTTTTAAGAGGAGATTGGACAGTCACTTGCCTGAAATGGTATATGGTCTCCTGCTTGAACAGTGGGTTGGACTAGAAGACCTCCAAGGTCCCTTCCAGCTTTATTCTGATTGATTGAAATCACAGTAGAAGAATTGCTTTCTGTTTAGCAAAGGCAGAGAAACAGGATTGTGAAAGAATTTTGAGGTTAATTCTTCCTAATGAGGTAGGGTATCATTTTTAAATAGTCACCATGTAAAAGAAATATATCCACAGACCGAAAACTAGCACATTTGAAAGAGAGAATAGAGAAAAGACAATATCTATATTTATTGGTGACTAGAAAGCCTTATGGACTTTTTCTGTAAAAACAAAAAAAATGAACTTATGATTTATGGTTTCGATGATTAAACAAGAAAGATTATAGAAAGAAGAGAGTCATGATGTAACTTTAGAGAGAAAGGTTACAATACAATTGCTATGAAGAATGTCGGAAGCCACTTCTTTAAGTCTTTATTCTTTCCTTTATATCTTGCTCTTTCTTTTTCCATTTTCTTCTCTCTCTTTTTTGTTTCTTATTTCACTTTTAGATTTTATGTTATTTCTTTGCTTCTTTTTCACTTTTTCTGTTTTAATTTAGTTTGTTGTACTACTTATTGTTCTTAAAACTTTTAATAAAATATAAAAATTATATTTAAAAAAGGAAAGAAGCAGAATTGCTGGTCTCCACTCTGCTTTCTGATTGTTGTTTTTGCTTTCTTTGTTTTTCCAAAGGATGAGTATTTCCCTCATGAAATTCAAGTCCAGAATAAAAATGCAATTTTCATCTTAGGCCAAAGGCTACTTGGAAGTGCCATGGTTTGGCATGGTGCCTGAATCTATATAGCATCTCACTGAACAGGCTTCCCTGAGGAATGCATTTCAGAGGATCAGTACCCTGCTATTGATAGCACCTCACCCAGTGACAGTATCCAGGGAAATAAAATATGCTTTCTTCCATTCTGCATCATCACCACCAAAAGCCCCACTTTGGACACCAACAACAACTCAGCATTCTGTGTCTTTGCTCCAAATAATTCAGCTCTAGTTTTGACTGAATAAAGGAGGGGGGAAAAGAGCAAGGGAGAAGTACAGCCCTGGCCAAAAACCTACCCACACTGGAATATTTTGGGTTGGTACCCCATTAACATTTTTTTCTCCTAAATATTCTTGTCTTTTTTGTAAAATATACAAAACTTGAAACTACCCCAAGCCTATTGATACTTTTCACTTTTTCCAAAGAAGGTGCTGTTTTATGTCATACAAATCTATGCATGGAGATAAAGTCTCAGAGTGGTCAATGCCTGGAATGCACTACCTGACTCTGTGGTTTCTTCCCCAAACTCCCACAACTTTAACCTTAGACTGTCTACTGTTGACCTCACCCCATTCCTAAGAGGTCTGTAAGGGGCATGCATAAGCGCACCAACGGGCCTACCATCCCTGTCCTAATGTCCCCTTTTATTTGTATCCATTTCATGTATTCATAACAGTGGTGGGTTGCTCCCGGTTCTGTCCAGTTCTTTAGAACCAGTAGTAAAAGTGGTGGGAGGCTCCGCCCACCTGCCTGGATGTCATAATTGACAATCTGCACATCTGCAGAAGCGAGCGAAGTAAGTGCGCGTGTGCAGTCCTGTTGCAAACCGGTAGTAAAGTTAAGTAGAACCCACCCCTGATTCATAATCATGTTTATACTTATATCTGTTATCTTATATATACTTGACTAGATAGATAGATAGATAGATAGATAGATAGATAGATAGATAGATAGATAGATAGATAGATAGATAGATAGATAGATAGATAGATAGATAGATCTTACGGGTAAGATCTCCGTAAGAGTTAACCAGGAGCAATCCTGAGCTATTAGAGACTGGTCTAGGGCCCTATCTCTCCAGTTTGCCTAACAAGCTGTCAATGCACATGGATGGTTCCTTGAGGGTAATTGTGAAGGATAATATCATTGGTTTCTACCCTCCAGAAATGGTTGCCAGCCAGTTATGATGACAGAACAAGAGGTAAACATGGGTGTAGCCTTAAAAAGAATCACCCTATATTTTGGTCTATGAGTTTGTGTTTGTGTGTATTTATTTTAAAGTTTACACTCTGGTTTTTGGTTTTGAACGATCTCTGGGGCTATATAATTTTAAAGCATAATTGCCAGGCTAAAAATTCTCAAGCACATCCATGTATCCCAGAAGTCCCTAGATCCTTTAGTTAAGTACTTCACACATCCTCTAAATGACAAAAGAATAAAGGCCAAGTAAAGGAAGGCCAAGGAAGAAATAATAAAGAAGAATCTGTTTTTTCTAGTATAACTGTAGAAGGCAGTGCTACCCTCAATGGGCTTTTACCATAAAACATGAACGCTGAGGGAGAATAAAGAAGAAAAATCACCAGTAGGAATTCTAGGACCAAGATTGTATAGATACTTTTAAATATATATTCATGAATTCATTAAATATATGTCTAATTAAACTTAAGACACCTTACAAAGTACTGTATTTCAAGAAAGTCAACATTCAAACAGTGACCAGATCTACTGACTAGATCTACTTTACTTCAGTAAATCTGCTGCATTATGTCATTTGGATCAGTCCCTTAAACAGTATGTAGAAGCTACCCATTGTTATTGATTTATTTCCTTGGCTTGGTTTATATCCATGAGAAATGCCACTGATGCTCCGTCCCTTACCACACGCTCATTTTGCATTGGTACTATTTAGTTGTGTGGATTTGGTTTTGCAATTTTATGATTTCTGGAAAGCTTTCTGGAATCCATAGCAAAGGAGAGCTTGAATGAAATCTGCCTTGAGCAGACAGGTTTGGCCTTTTCCTTCCATGGATATAGCTAAACTGTCAGACTGTTTATGTTTCAGTAGTGATTTAATAGTGGAGCTATGGAGGCCAGAGAACATGATAGGTTGACCAAAGTCATCCAAACATGGAAAGGTTAGGTTGAGGGTCTGGCCAGTTCTCTGTTCTTAATCCAAGAGCTTTATAGCTTCAACTTTTAAATAAGCCCCAGTGGTTTAATGTATAAAGGAAACCAGCTGGCATAAACATGACCCAACGCGAGTCTAAGATAACAGTTCACTTTTGGCCAGTTTTTATTGGGATGAGTAGTCAGAAGAGTATTTAAAGTCTTAAATTCACATAGACAGAAGTAAATACACTTGACCTAAGGCACTCCTCCAAAAGGTCAGGTTAGGTCACCTTAATTACATTATGACCCAATAAAAGCTAATGAAAGGTTTTACAAGATTCCATTAAAAGGTCTTCTTGCCTGTAATCATGTCTGGTACAAACCATGAGTCCGAAGAGCTGTTCAACACTTTCCAGGCAAGGAAAGTGGAATTTAACACTCTTAATATGGTTTAAAAGGTGCTGGGTTCTTGGTTACACCAGGCTTTAAGTAAAGACAGTGTTTTAGAACATTTAAGCTGTTTTTATATCTTCAGCTGCAGAACCCTTTGTAATAAACTGCATTGTATTATTTATTTGGCTTCGGATTTTTTAATTTCCAAAAATAAATCATGTTGGAACTTTTATCACCCCACTATCTTTAAAAACAGAAAAGAATAATTTAGAGCTAAGAACTTTCAGCTTAGAAAAATGGGTAAAACCAGAAAGGGGTAAGGTTGGGGGTGGAGGGGTATAATCTAAATTCCTGCCGGATATGCTTATCTCTACTACAAAAGAATATTTATTTGCTCTTTTTATTATTAATTGCTAATGTTCAGGTAATGAATGCAGTTGAAAATCTGAGAGTTATAGGGAATCTGCTTCCCTCATTCTTAAAATAATACTATTTCCAGAGTAGTTTGAGATAAAAATAGCAGCTACTAATCAAAAGGAGTTTCCTAGGTAAAAACAACCAAGCAATTCCAAATATTATGCAATTATATAATTTTAGAAGAGAAAAAGGGCAGTTTATGGTGTTTTGTCCACCCCATTCCAAGCCCACCTCCACACAGGAATCCAGAATAAAGCATCCCTGTCAGATGGGGCTAGACACACAATGAAATGGAGCCCATCTTCCTGGGAAATTAGTTCCATTCTCAAACAACTGTTGGTTAGGATTTTTTCCCTTAACATTGAACCAGAATCTGCCTTCTAAATTAATTCTTCTGTCTAACTTTTGAGGATGATAAGAAGCAGGTCTTAGGTTTTGTTTTTTTTCTTCTGGACATTCTTTGAGATATTTGAAGAGGCTTTACACATCCCTCAACTAAATCAACATTTTCAGTAATGCACATCAGTACAACCATTCCTGGAGAAGTGAAAGAAAGAGGCAAGTGAACTGAAGCTCCACCAGCACCAATAAAACAATCTGAAGCATTCTACAATGCTGGAAAAAATGTTACCTTGTAATTTATATGGGAATTCAAGAGGAATTCGTGAAAGGTTAGATAGGGGAGGTAGGGCAAGAGAAGATCTGGTTTCAAAATCAGCCAGTGGTAATATTACCAGAGCTTCAAGAAATATAGAGTCAGTATAGGGGTTGCACTAGGATTAGAGCAGTGTTTCTCAACCTTGGTAGCTTGAAGCGCTACTGGCTGGGGGATTCTGGGAGTTGAAGTCCACCCATCTTCAAGCTACCAAGGTTGAGAAACACTGGATTAGAGTGTGTGTGTGCATGTGTGGGTACACAAATCACACAAAATAATTTTCAGTCCTCTCCTTCTGCCCCTTCTCTTGAGTCCTTTCACAACTTAGAAACTAGAACTGACTCCCTGTGGCTTTCTTCTCCCATCACCCACCCTAAAAATCAAAATAGTAGGTCACAAATGAATAGAGAGCCAACAAAATGAATAGTCATGAGCCAATTTCAAGAGAAATCGGCTCATTACCATGCCAGGGGCTGATCAAACCAAATGCTCACAGATCTCTCTCCAGCAAGCAAGGTGCTGTAGGCTGCATGCATCCTTCTGCCAGCAGGAAATAACTCACAGTTTTAGAATTAAAAGAATCAAAATAAAAGTTGTGGTTGGCACCTGCAGTCCCTCTCTGTGTCTTTTTCTACCTGAGTTGGAAAGCGCTATTGGTAATTACAAATTTAAGCAAGAAAAGGTGGCACAGAAAAACCCTGCTCTGGTGCTCCTTCAACAGAAGTTTGAAATTATAGTTTTATTTATTAATTCTTGGTTTTGCTCTTTACATCCATAAGATCTTTTTGTTTCAAAAATAAATAGTAATAATGTTATTTACAGTAAGGGTGGGTAGTATTTTTTTAGATTAGGGCCATGCTTTATAGGAGTCCAGTGGAGGGCAGTATTCAAAAAAATAGATCAAGTCAGAATAAAAACTACCAGATTTATTGAAAAGATGATCGGTCTAACCATAAGACAATCTTTCCAAAAGGATTATTAGACAGAAAAAAAGCTGTGTACATACAAAGACGTACACTACACTGCTTTCTTATTTTGACAGTTAGGGTATGACAAACTTAGTAGGTATGTGTGCGCTCTTGGGCAGGATTGAAATTGATTTAAGGGTTCTATTTTACAATTAAAGTAGTAATGTAAAGTACTCCTTTTGTAAGATTAATTGATCCTTATCTGCATATATGCCCAGGCATTATTCTCTCACAAAAATTTCTTACGCACATTGGATTCAATTGGATAAGCCTGTTTCCACAATAATAAGTCTGATTGAGTCCAATGGAGTCAGTAGGTCTTAATATCAAATAAGTATATTTAAGATTCTAATCCTGTTCAGTGCTACTGTTCAGTGCATAGAGGGTAAGTATCTGCAATGGGCAGCTTCTCTATCCCTGGAGACTATTTAACAGTTGGAGGAACCTGGTTTTCCTGAGACATCATTTGTGAAACTCTCAATGGTTGGATGATACAATGTCTTTCAGACATTCACCATCTATTTAGGGAGAATGAATGAAAAGAGACAAAATCATCATCATCCCTTTTGGATTGATGCTGGCAGTTTCCCCTTCTTCCTCCTCTGTATCAGCTACTTGATTTCTTTATTTGCATCTCCCCCCATCTTCAATTCACTCTCCTTCAGTAGTATCTTTCTCTGTTGCTATTTTCTCAGCAGCAAAAGAAGGGCAGGGCTGTGTACCTGCCTTAGTAGCTGATTGTCTCTAGTCTTGTTTACATTTCAACCACTTGTCCCAAAAGTCCTTTTCGGGAGGCAACTGGACTTCTTGTTTTTTTTCTTTGAAGACATTTTGCTTCTCATCCAAGAAGCTTCTTCAGCTCTGACAGGATAGTGGGGAATAGTCAGACATGAAGAAGCTTCTTGGATAGAAGCAAAACATCTTCAAAGAAAAAACAAATCCAGTTGCCTCCTGAAAAAGCACCTTGGGACAACCATAACCTGGATGACTGAGAATCTCTACCGAATTTCAACCACTTGTTTTTCTTATTTGCTCCTGACTCAACTACTTTTACTCTCAACAATTTAAGTTATTACCATCATCCAGATGGCACCAAGATAGATATGTTTTATAGGAACAAAACCTTGTGTTACCTGAAGTTTTAATCTTCGAAAAACCCAAATCCAATGAGAATACAGTTCCAATATGACTGGCAGAAGGGGAAGAATTTGAACATACATTTTAGCTTCATGTAGATTTTAACTTTAAAAAGGCAAATTAAAACACTATACAAGCAAACTGGATTTATAAATGACTATATGCTAGATTATTAGGGCTACATTTCATTTGGGATCTTTCTCTAGCAATCAGCACAATCATCCTCCAGCCTTCAAAATATTTGTCTGCTAACAACACACACAGAAGCAAAAAGAGTAATCTTAAGAGAAGAGAAAAACACAAGCTCAAAGAAACTCTGCAATGTGAGTTTAAAAGGTAAATGTAAGGGTTTTGCTTGAGTTGAGATGAGATGAGGGTGCAGTGCTCATCTCATCTCAACGAGGAAGCCAGTATTGTCACAAGACACTACTGGCTTCCAGTAGTGGAAGAAGGGAGAGTATAGGTTTTTTAAAATTTTGTTTATATTGTTTGTTGTGTACCACCCAATGCTAACAGGTATGGTATGTCTTGAGTATTAGAGCTGAAGTGGCACAGTGGTTAGAGTGCAGCACTGCAGGCTAGTTCTGCTGACTGCTGGCTGCCGGCTGCCTGCACTTTGGCAGTTCAAATCTCACCAGGCTCAAGGTTGACTCAGCCTTTCGTCCTTCCGAGGTCAGTAAAATGGGGACCCAGATTATTGGGCCAATATGCTAACACTTTAATCCACTCAGAGTGCTGTAAAACACTATGGAGGGGTATATAAGTCTAAGTGCTGTTGCTATTATTTAAAAAAAAAAACAAATATAATATTTTTTAAGAGTAAATCCCATGTAATATGTCACCATATAACCTAGTTGCTGCAGTTTTACCCCAGGGCAAGCTATTCCTTTGGCCTCTCTTGAACTTGCTGAAGGAAACAGTTGCCCCTTTGTATTGACCTTCTGCAAGTTTGTTCCATTGACTGAATCTTAGCTCATTCAGTTGTTAAATGGGGATAATAACACCTGCCCACCTCACAGGAATGTGTGTAGGAGATGAAGAGAAATTAAAATGACCGCAAGGAGGCCTGCTCAGTGTTCAGTCACATATGCCTACTTTTATGTTTGTGCACATATATGCACAGAAAATTGGCCCTAGCATCTTTGGCAGGATTAAAATCTTATTAACACTAATAGAAAACAGACAGTGCACTTAAATTTCCAAGCAGTGTTGCTTAAGAAAGCTTAGTGGTTTCCTCAGCACGCTTTTCAACTCCTCCAAATTGTTGCATATTAAGTTAATATATTCAGAAATAGGACTCAGATTCTTTACACTAAAAAAACACCCTACTTTGAAAATCTGTCTGTATAGGAAATTATTTCAAACAAAAAGCCTCTTGCTTCAAGGAGAGGGGGGAAAAAGACATGAAGGAAAGAATAGCAATTCCCATATGAAAATAAGTAAACAAGAAAATAACATCAGCTTCCATTGTTAGCTTAGTCTTTCCTTTGCTTGGCTGTATAGTGATTCATACCCAATACCTTGTGATCAATTCATTTGTGCGTTATTTATTACAGACTACATTCTCACATACTGATGGAACAAATATTCACAAATATTAAAAGTGTGGCTAGCATTCCAACTGAGAAAGCAAAGCTCTCTATCTTCAAATTCAAATGAAATTAGGTGAAAGCTGTAGGCTAGCTAGTTTCTTTTGGTTGTTTACTTTAATCGGGTGCAAAAGATCATCGTTGAATGTCATGTAATAGTAGAGCTTGAAAGTATTTGGAACGATCCAGATAGGCCTCCCATATTTGTTGATGCTATATTTATATCATATCTTTTCTTTGAATGACCAAGATATCAGACTTATTAACTCTTCTTTAAGTGGGCCAGTTTAATGTACTACTTAAAGTATTGACCTAGAAACCAGAAAACCATGAGGTCTAGTCCTATTTTAGGCATGAAAGCTGCCTGAGAGACTTGGGTTAGTTACTCTCTCTCAGCCCAATTCACCTTACAGAGTTTTGTTGTGGCGAAAATAGGAGGATGAAGGAGCGTTATGTATGTTTGCTGCCTTGCCTTCCTTATAAAGTAACAAAGGTGGGATAAAAATCAAATAAATAAAAATAATTGTTCACAATACACCTGTGAAATAAATTGGGCTGAGGGCAAACTACTTGTACCTATACCTTCCAGCTCCCAAATCTAATAGCTTAACCACTTATAGCATCTGTCTCTAGTGTAGAAGAGCTAATTACATGGTAACTAGCAAGAAAATTTTTCTTTGAATAAGGGGATAACTTTTACCTGCTGGCCACAAGTATAAAAGCAACAAGAGTGAACTTCCAACAAATGTAAGTCTCCATTAAGTATGTATTAAATTGTAGTCTTAGAAAGGGATGTAAAACATGTTCCTTCAGAAGTAATTCCAGTGAAATACAGCCCAGCCTTATAGTCTTAAAATGAACCTTTCCATGGATTCTTAGACTGTGGTCTTGTGCCCATTTAGCCAGGTGTAAGCCCTGCTGATTCATGACTTCTTTGTTGGAATGATAGCTTTGCAGTTCTGCAAAATATTCTCTTGGGTTTAATTTATAGGTAGAAGTTAACCATCAGTTTAATTGATGTAATTCTTTTGTTGCTGTTAAACTCCAAGATCTTCCTTAGAACTTTCAGCCGATTCCCTTGGTTACTGAAATTTCAACTCTGTTTTCTCTGCCTGCTGATCTTTCCTCGATTGATTATATTTACAAACAAATGCTAAATAGTTACTCCGATTGTATTTTAAAATTATAAATTTTTGGAAAAAGAAATGTCAATCAGACAAAAGGACAACTTTTGAACATATTAAAATGATTTTAAAAAATAGTAAAAGCCAATTATTAACAATGCATACTTATAATTTGTTAGATTCACTGAAAGATTGCTGAGCACATTGTAAGCCGCCCTGAGTCTTCGGAGAAGGGCGGCATATAAATCAAATTAAAAAAAAAAAAGATAATTCCTTTAGTTAAAGCACTTAAAAAGAAAGCTGATTAAATAAAGCATCCAAGCTTTTTTTGATATATTTTTCACCTTTTCCATTTTTTCCCCTAAAAGGCAGGTATTTCAGGTACGAAAACAACCAGTTTCTAAAACTCAAATGTGTTGAAATGTATGTATGTAGTTACCTTATTTATGAGCCAATCTGATTTGCCACCATGTTGTATAAAAACATATTTTCATAGGGTGTTCTGTTAAACCTCACCGAAAATGAGGCCGTTTTCAGCAAACACTAAAAAGTTAGCTATTCATCATGGATTGTTCCAGCCAAGACCTAAATAAGGCAGACATCTGTCAGCAAAACAGATCAGCTCCCATTGATGAATAGTGGACCATAAAGGAGGCTTATTTTAACATTTCCAGGATAATTGTCTTGCCTCTCTTTCCACAAATCTGTGCCCAGCCCTTTTCAAGAGAAGATGTCATAAGAAAAAAGAGTGGTGGGTCAATAGCCCGTCCTCAAGGTCAGGAGCCTGTAAACACCTGCTTGTTCTCACATAACACCTGCTTGGAGGAATAACAAAACAGGTAAGCCTTTTTTGACCCAACAAGAGTCACAAGCCCTTTCACAATTTGTACAAAAACAAGTGAAAGGAGGGATTTTTTTTCTCCGCCAGGCCCCCAAAGGTCAAGTTTCCTTCCCCTTCCCTAATATTGTTCTTCTGAAAAGCCTAATTGGGACCTTCAAGAATCCCAGATGACCATACACTGTTTGTGCCCTGTCACTAATTGAAAGCCAACAAAATGAGGCCTAGAAAAAAGTTGGTCTTAACAGAAGGAACCAATCACCTTCTTTTCCCCATCTGTCTCCTTTATTTCATCTCCATTATGCCTTTTTCTACCAAAGGAATGAAATAACATATAGATCAATAGATATTCTGTCTCATTGCCTCATTCACTCACACCATTTAATTTCCATTTGGGTGTAGTTTTGAAAGAAAAGAAATTCACTTGGCCTTTCCCTGTCCCACCCATCAGGAATAATTAATCAAAAGTAATTTTCACCCCTCTAAAATAACTGTATAATGTGCAAACCTGAGTGGTTATCTCTTGCAGATCATATCACATGATGACAGAGTGGCAGTTGCACCATATATGCATGCATGATGTCTTGCTATGTTAGAATGAAACTGTTGCTCAAAGGGGTTAAAATTTGACCAGAAATGCAAGGAAATTTGTTATGAAAATGTATGCATTTTGCAAAATGCAAATGTAGCAAGAAGACTACATTGTGCCTTGT
This sequence comes from Pantherophis guttatus, assembly GCF_059756535.1. Taxonomy (NCBI): domain Eukaryota; kingdom Metazoa; phylum Chordata; class Lepidosauria; order Squamata; family Colubridae; genus Pantherophis; species Pantherophis guttatus. Next base: position 315,757,433 of record NC_142063.1, read on the forward strand.
GAATTTTGATAGCGAGTCTAATCTTGTTTATGGGATGCAAGAAACAAAATTCAAAAGCCTGTAGTCAAAGTTCACTCAAGCAGATACAGTTGTGCTGTAATATATTAATTTGGGGGCAACAAATCTTTTTCTATCAAAGCCTGTTTCCAAGGTTCCATGACATTGCACTCTGGTGTTATCAAGAAATAGAAGACAGAATAGAACTGTATAGATTAAGAGGTGATTTTGTGCATTTCCCAACATCTCCACATTAAATAACAGTTGAGAAATTACTGGGAAAGCCTTTGCTAATCCAAATTGTCCATTCTGGATTAGATGAATCAAAGGCACTTTTATGTTACGTTTCTAGTATTAATGGTACCTCCAAACGTAAACCAATTACCGGTAGTTTATTCCTTTGAAATGAAGAGTTGTCATTTTAGGAAGGCTGTCTAAACAGCCATGTTGATGTCTTTACTTTAAATTCATTATTCTAAGAAGGCCATAATTCAAAACATGAGAACAATAGTTTTCTTTCTCACTGTTTTCCTTCATCTTGTGTTTTTTCGCACATATAGTACCCTTGGACACATACGGTAATTATTATTTAACTTTTTATACAGCAGGAGGAGAAACATATTCTCTCCATGAGTTTGTCTGATCAATTTCAGAATGAATAAGAGAATAGTTAATTTCCTATCCAGCCAATGTGATGCTCAGACCCACAGCCTTGGCATCATTAACACTACATTCTGACTAACTGAGCCAGACAGCCTAGTCCATTGAGCTAGCTGGCCAGCTGCCATCATTATGGGCACTTGCTAACAAGTAAACATTATTTGCTAGAAAAATACCCATTATGTTAGCAACAGGCCACAATCTAGTTTTTAAAAAAACAGTACCTCTAATATGACACACTTAAGCCTCTTTGTAGCTTTCCCCATTTCAGTATTAATATGCGTGATTGCCTTTTGCACTTCCCTTGGTTTTGTTGCTGGTAGAATAGTGTACTTCCATAGATGCTTCAATTACCAATAGCCCCAGTGCAGAACACTGCTGACTCCACTTCAGGATTATGAGCGGCAGGTTTCATCTGCCACTCAATTCTGTCCTAGCTGGTTATATTCAAAGCAGATCAACAGTTGGTATAGTGAGGCGCTAACTGACACTTGCAGTGGGAGTACCAGAAGATTTAAAGCTGCTTAGAATTGAGGCTGACAGTCTGATCTCAGCAGAACAAGATGAGCCACCAGGAACTCAACAGGACTTCTATATTCAAAAGGAAAGTGGTGATGCAAACCATCTCCTGGTCATTATACCAATTCCTGGTATAGGAAGGAAACTCCTCATAAAACAATATTAAGCTAATTTGTACTGACCATACATGAGTGGGGGGGGGATGACTGATGGTGGGGATTTGTATTATGTATTATAGACAGGCGACTGTGCCACTGATTATAGTGATTGTGATGATGATTTTACTCTATCTAGCATGTATGGTGGCGATTGCTGGCCTGAGGCCATCTTTAGTCAACTCAAGGCGGCAAACATATATAATATTCCTGCCTCCTATTTTCCTCATAACAATAACCCTGTGAGGTGCATTGGGCTAAGAGAGAGTGACTGGCACAAAATCACCCAGTTGGCTTTCATGTCTAAAATCGGACTAGAGTTCAGTCTCCTGATTTCTAGACCGGAATTTTAACTGGTTAAGGTTAATTGGCACTTTTATAACTTCAAACAAGGCCATACTCAGATTGATTCTCTTCTCAAAACTCCTGATATTTCCCACCAGAGTGCTGCCTCCACATCCAGTTCATATTATGAAAACAAGAGTTCTTATTTTGAGAACTTCTTAATTGTTATGAGAATCCTCCTTTGCTGAGTCCTCTAGACGAGATGGGTGAAACACAAATCTAATAAACAAACAAATACATGTCTCTGTTATAATATCGTTCCACATATTCCATGAATTTAATTCTTCCAGAAGAAACCCATTTATTTCTTTGACCTGCTTTGAATTGGTTGTGTACTGTATATTTCATCTTTCATAGATCTCTAGTTAAACCTTCAAATGCTTGTAAGAATCTAGCAGCTGCAAATCAATACATACAGTATATTCACTACACAGAACCTCAGTTAACAACAGTGGTCCCAGCCCAACTTCTACTTAAAAACTTTTCATGAAAAAGAGTTTGCCAACTTCTAAAGCAAACTGATCCACTATCAAACAGGTATCATCAGGAAGCTTTTCCAAATATTTACTTTTGAGTTGTATCAACAAAGCAACAAAACTGTATGTCACCTGTTTCAGTACATGTTAACTCTTCAAATATTTGAAAACAGCTCTCTGATTGTTACATAATAAAGACTGAGAGGATAGACTTAGGTCATAGAAGATGCATAAAACTTTTTACTAAGACCATTGGTCCATTTAACTCAAAATTGCCTGCACTGATTGGAATGATTCTTTCACATTTTAGGCAAAAAAGAAAAATGGCACCATTCTGGATGAGAAGCAGCATGGAAGAACAGGTGGGAATTCTGTGAAGGAGAAGTTGAGACTTGGCTGAGGTTGATAAGAATCCTAAGAGGCAAGTCACCACTGAATCCGAATCTAGGTCTATACCATTTCCTGCCACATAAATCCAGGCCTCTGAACTGACTGAGCCAACAGGGGGCAAACCACTCTGTTCACAAATAACCCTCACACAGATGGTTTCTATTAACAATGGTTGGCTGAAGACAGGCTGTAGGATGGGGTGGGGGGGTTGCCCTCTGGCCTGCTTTCAGCCACCGTCTTCACCCTTTCATGTTGGAAAGTATGCAGCGGCTGCTATTCAGAGACAACACTTGAGCCTCTCCCAGGTGTCTTCATTTTACTTAGGCTTGCAGATCAAGTCTCCTCTGACATGTCTCAGCTGGCCCGCCTCACCAGACATGCCAATCAATTAACAAAGGGAATGTTTCTTTGTATTCTTCCCAGCCCGGAACCATTTTAGCCTGCTGTGGTTTTTCTTTGTCCAAGAGGATTCCAGTCAATTATGCTGCATTTTCCAAGATGATTTATATGACATAGGATGATTCTGTAATACAAAGAATGATGCAGCATAATAGGAACATAGAAAGCTGCCTTAGACCAAGTTCAGTAGCATTTGTGCTGATTGGCAAGAGCTCTCCAAGGTTTCAGACTGGACATTTTCCCAGCCTTTTCCTGTAGCTGCTGTAGATTAAATCTGGATTTTTCTCAAGCAAAGTATGGGCTCTACCACATAAAGGTCTTCCTAAGGAAAGGAGCTGGGTTTTTTTCTAGATTCCAAGATATTATTTCTGCCCATAATTAATTCTTCTTATTTGACAGATATTTATTTGAATATCTTTAACTCTCTTTTTCAAAACAGCTAACACAGTGCTAAAACCCCAGTCTGTGTATATAATATGCAAGTTAGTTCAGCGTAAACAACAAACTTAATAAATATCACCTGCATGTCTGCTAGCCTGCTCTTCTTAAAGTTTTTTAAGTACCCAAGGCAGGGATGGGTTCTACTTACTTTTACTACCGGTTTGCAACGGGATCGCACGTGCGCGATTGTTTTGCTTGCTCGCGCGCCTTGCTTCTCCACATGTGCTGATCGCCAATGACGACATCTGGGGCGGTGGGTGGGGCCTCCCACCGGTTTTACTACCAGTTCTTGTGAACCAGTCTGAACCGGGGGCAACCCACCACTGACCCAAGATCCTTCTTAACAAGGATATAGCAAAACCAAAGTGAATGTCCTTAAGAATTGTCTTTTATAATCCTGGTGACATCACAGAGAAGGCCATGTTCTTTATTTTAGTTGTTTGTAATGAAAAACATTGCAACAACTCTTTCAGCTATGGAACTCCTTACATGTATCATCTGATTGTGACTCTTGCAACAATCCTGTAATGTGGGTTTATGCAATTTTTTGGTTCAAGGACCAAGATTGATTTCTATCTGGTCTTCTTTTGAGAACAGGCTTGTTAGGTCAAAAATTGGCATAGAATGAACAAGCTGGGTGACAGCAGTACAAAATATTTAATTTAACTGAAATATCATTTAATATTTAATTTAATTTAATTTGGAGGTACTTTATTAAATTTACATGATAATTTTCCATATATTTAATAATGTTCCCATTGAAATTAACTTTAGTAGAACTTTTTAATGGTCATATACCAAGACTTGCCATATGCTAACATTTCAGCAGCCATGTTCGGCCCTGAAGCCCCAGGTTTGTCTACCCTCATAAACTAGATCTGTACTCTTATCTATTATCAGGGTTCCAAGTAATAGCCCCATAGAAAGCAGAACTCTGAGGCAGGTAGATTCCTCAAAGAACAGTTTTATTGGAGATATCATATTGGCACAAATTGGTGAAAACCGACTCTGAAAGTTCCTGCAGTTTTCACCTAATTAAAAAGTGAAAGTCCCCCCTCTTCCCAAACAATCAGTCACACTGTCCAATCAAGGTGCTGGCTGGTTGCCTGATTACTTCACCCTTCCTTCTCCAGCCACCTGCTGGAATGTCCTTCGTTCCCACAGGAAACTATTTTGTTTTGGCTACAAAACCCCCATCTAACTATGCTTCCCCTCCCTATCCCTTCTTCGCATTGTGGCAACCCTGAAGCCTCCAAAATGGGCCCAGCCAGGTTCGCTTCAGAATTGACATCTATTATAGTGCAATGGAGGACTGAGACAGAAAGAGTATGGATAGCAGATTCATGAGCAGAAGTGAGATTTTAATTAGAACGTAAGGGGCATTACAATGTGAGCCCCAGCTATCCATGGATAGAACCTCCTTACTGGAATGATGTTTCCTTTCCATTACGCTTTGTCCTTTCTCTCACCCCACAGAGACAAATTGCAGCAATGAAGGTTATTGAAGAACCAATTGTATTTCAGTCTGGTGGGCAGAACTACCTCTCCAGTGCTGACAGTGAAAAGACTTCTGTCCATCTGAAAAAAGTCAGGAGAAAGGAAATGCATAACAGTGTCTTATCTCCTTGAATTATGAAAGGTGTCTTATCTCCTTGAATTATGCTATAATTGCACCATATGCAACAAATATCATTTCCATTTGGGGGAAAGTACAAAGTCCCAAATGAACATAGAGTTCATTTACTATAGTGTTGAGATTTTTTGTGGCATTGTTAGTTCATCATTTTCTTAAGGTTGATTTCATACAAATTCATAAAACAAAGAAAAGAACACGTACGTACAGAAATAGACACACCTTAGCTAAGCCAAGAAGCATTTCCATATTTAATAATTCTAGTTTGGAGCCAAGTCATATCAAAGAGCAAAATATTCAATATTGTTAATTCAGTTTTGCAAAATATATTCTTAATTTAAAAATGATTTTGCTCCGAGTATAGTGCAGTAATAAAGCAGTTATTGACCAGCTCTTATTGATTGTGCAGCCCCCGGGCAAAGAACACTGACCTTGCTCACTCTCTTATTGCTTACACTTTCCCTGGCCTTCTTCATCTATGCCGGCTCAATAATATTATTATGAATGTATATTTTTAGCAAAAACTCTCTGTTACGAGGTTAGGGCTTCCTAGTGATTTTCCTTTTCTTTTTGTCATTTTCTGTAGTCTAGAGCAAAACTACTGGAAAAAGGTTATTGGACCATGGCACAGAGTCTACAAGCAGAATCCAGTCATTTCAGCAGAATGCCGAGGACTTTGCCTTTTAGTTTCAAGCCAGCCACAAGGAATGGAAGAAGGACAGAATTCTTGTTACCTTTGCTTGAATTTTATTCCTCTCTTGCCATCACTCCCAAGAAATTAATGTTTTCTTAAACAGCTCGAACCATTTTCTTTTATTGTCCCTTGCACATGGAACTATTTCTAGGAGTACCAAGGTTTGGATTATGATGATGATGATGATGATGACGATGATTCATGGTCGGTTTCATCATCCTATGCTATTACTATTATAGGACCTTTCACTGCCTGGCAAGGCCAAAGCAAGAGTTAGACAGTGAGCTTCCAAGAGAGGGAAAAATCACTGGAAATCTACTTCTTGCTTAAAGGATATTTGGGGGCAAAGGCCAAGGGAGGCATCTCTGCCATGACCATTCACTTGTCTACCCACCAATCATTTTTATAATTTTCTTCCACTATTCAATTTTCCCACACTCTTCTGTGCTGGTGCTAAATTTTAAGCTTTAAATCATTACAGTGAACTTAAAATAAAAGGTGGTTTACCAGGAATGTCACTGCCACCATAAATCTACAATTTTTAAAAAATCCAAATTGGTCCTGCCAGAATGTTTGGCATCAGCAACTGCTTGATCTATAGCTGTGATGGTGAACATATGGCACGCGTGCCAGGAGAGGTACACAGATCCCTCTCTGTGGGCACGCACGCCGTCACCAGCTACTCTTCTGGTTTCCAGCACACGCATACAGCCAGCTGATCTTTGCTCATGCCAGAGCCCCGGAAACCGGAAGAACAGCTGGCCGGTGCACATGCACACGCCAGCCACCTGGTCTTCGGGTTTCCGGGGCTCCAGCATGTGTGAAGACTAGCTGGCTAGTGCGCATGTGCACCAGTCAACTACTTTCTTACTTGCTGCATTCTTCTGTGGTTATTTGTGGTATTTAGTATGGCTAGAAATGCATTCTTATTAACAAACTTCTTTTCAGATATCAGATTCAGATACGATGCATTGGCATTTACTACTTTCAATATCAACTAGTGTTTTGTATGGAAAGCCATATCAGATGCTGAATGCTCATAGACAATTTTGCATGAGCTCTTCTCTAATGATAACAAACATTATTGTATTGCATTGTTATTTCTGGCCACTAAAAGATTGTGGCTGATACTGCTTGTTGAATAAAAACAGTGTTAGATCTGATTGCATCTCTTGAGTAGCAGAGTCTGTAATAAGTCACAATGCCTTCAAAATAAAGACATGTGCAAGATGACATCACCATGCAAACTTTTCAACTATTTGCATCACAAGCTCTGATGTCATCAAGGTACAGCATTATTTCCACTTTTCCGCTCCATGGTTGCTGTTGCTTTTGAGTCCTGTCTTTTGTTGTGTCTTCAGCTGGCTGAAGATAAAAGCTTGTATGTGTTTAGCAGACATTTTAATCCTCCCTTTCTGGCTCACTCTCAGAGCTCTTACAGACAATCAGCCTTTCTGTCTCCCAACTATTCTGAAACCAGTTTAAAATGCATCTGTGATTAATCTGAGTGGTTTTTATTATTTTTAGATCTTTTCAGACATTAGGAGTCTTGAGCACACTTTTAAGTTCGCAAGCCTAGAGTTTGGACAGGACTGCCAACCAGTCAGTGTTCACTCAATATCTCATAACATGTGCAAGATGACATCACCATGCAAAGTTTTCAATTACACAGTGTCCATTCATATAGCATAGAGAACTACCAATCAATCAAAGCTAATTCACTGACCAATCATTGAGTATCATTCCATAGATCTCTGGCTAAATTCACAACCATTCACTTTTTTCACAAAAATAAGATTGATAATATTTCCTCATTTTCTGAACACATTTCCATTCTCTTTCAAACTCCTAATTCTGGTATGCTTTAGCATTTAATTAATTAACCATGATAAAACATGGTTACCATGACACAGATAACCATGATAATATAGACCATTCCTTCAAGCCCAAGACAACAAAACATTATAATTTCTGAACAGTATTTGTCTTTCCAGTGATAATATATCCCTGGCTTAGGGATATATCAAAATTGTTCACCACTGCAAACCTCTGGCTACAAAAATGCTTAATCAATGGTGGGACTTATCTGGCTTTATTATGCCTTCATCTAGAACACCTTTAAATCATTTCCTAAACAAGAATGGAGAGACAATGCTGAAACGATAGCCTGAAGACCGAGCCATTGGATCAGTTTAAATCTGTGGCTTTAACTCGTGACCCAAGATATTTATCAGAGACCATAATAGCAAGTGAAAATATTTTTTTTTATTGCAGGTAAGGAAAGGTATGCTCCTCATACTATTTCAGAACTAATGTAGGTATTATTCAAGATGAATGTTAGATAAATATGGGAACAAAACTTTGGTTATTCAAGATTGCATTTACAATAATGAGAGATAAATTATTTAATGTTTTCTCTTGTGTAAAAACGAAGTCTGCTTACAGCAATCTGTAAACATGGTTGTGCACAATGGCAAGTCTTATTTCATTTGTCTGAGGTTTGTCCACTTTTAGATGACTGTGCACACACCAGTGGTGAAATCCAATTTTTTTTACTACCGGTTCTGTAGGCGTGGCTTGGTGGGCATGGTGTGGCTTGGTGGGCGTGGCTTGGTGGGTCTGGCAGGAGAAGGATACTGCAAAATCTCCATTCCCACCCCACTCCAGGGGAAGGATACTGCTCATATTTAACTGGTTATCCACTAAGACTCCAAGATCCCTCTCATAGTTACTGCTATTAAGCCTGGTTTCACCCAGAGTATATGTGTACTTTTGGTTTTTCTTGCCTAAGTGTAAGACTTTACTTTTCTCTACATTGAATTTCATTTTGTTAGATACGGCCCAGTGTTCAAGTCTGTCAAGATCCACCTGGATCTTGAAACCTATCTTCTAGGCAGTGGTGAAATTCAATTTTTTTTACTACTGGTTCTGTGGCATGGCTTGGTGGGCATGGTGTGGTTTGGTGGGCATGGTAGGGGAAGGATACTGCAAAATCTCCATTCTCACCCCACTCCAGGGGAAGGATACTGCAAAATCTCCATTCCCACCCCACTCTGGGGCCAGCCAGAGGTGGTACTTGCCGGTTCTCTGAACTACTCAAAATTTCCGTTACCGGTTCTCCAGAACCTTTCAGAACCTGCTGGATTTCACCCCTGGCACACACCCAAATGAATCTGGAAAGCACAAAGAGTTTCATGAACAAACAAATTGTGCTTGCTTGTTTGCTTGCACTCTGTCTTTCCTAATGTGAAGCTGAAGTCATAGCTCTAAAACCATCATAAACAATGATTCCCCTCTTCCTAAACTATTCTGGTGAGGATTAAAAGAAAGTCCTTTAAATGATACTTGAAAGACTACATCCAATTCATCATGGATGACCATTTCACCCATCATGTAGCCCATCTGTATTTTCTCAACATCCATCTCTTCTGAGCTGTTATTTTAGACAGATCTGTTAATTACTTTTGGAGGTGGAACTTCTTTAAGTGAGTGATAAATAAGAATTTTTGGGCCAGAATGGGATTAATTTAAGGACAAGGTAGCCTATATCTTTGAATATTAGGTATGTTTTTGTTATGATTCCTTTTGTAATTTGAACTCTATGGAAATTTTTGAGTGGCAGTTTGTGGTATTTTCAAGCCCCTTTGGCCAGTTATTCTGTAGTTGCCAAACTTGAATTGGATGAAAGTGATCAAACTATAAAGATTTCTTTGGAGGAAATAATCTAAGAGCTAAGAATCACAGAGAGGAAAAGCAAAGCAAAGAGGAAATAGGATTTGTTTAGCTGCATATGTATGTATGTACACATGTATGTATGTATGTATGTATGTATGTATGTATGTATCATCCCAACTCACGCTGGATGATTGTGGCTTATAAGAATAAAACCCCAACAGAAAAAACAATCACCCTCCACCTGCCCGGAAATAACAATCACTTGATGGTGCTCCATATCAGTGGGTCCCCAGGCCCATTGGCAGAACCATGTCTTCAGGGCCTTGAGAAAGAGTGTCAAAGTGGGGGGCCTATCTTATCTCTGCAGGGATGATGTTCCACAAGGAGGGAACCATCATGGAAAAAGCCTTTCTTCTTGGTCCTGTTAGATCAGGGGTGTCAAACTGGTGGCCCACAGGCTGGATGTGTCATGCACAGGCCACACCTACCCCAGCTCCGTGATACATCACGTGACAGCAATGTGATGCCATGAGTTTGACACCTGTGCACTAGATAGACCTCCTTAGGAGAGGGGATCCATAACATATTGTGTCACTTATGGTCTGAGAATATACAACTGGGTCTCATTGATATATTGAAGATATTTAGGTGGTTTCATGTAGCTGTTAAGCAGAAGTAGAGAAAGTACTGAGCCCTACAGGCTCTTGCAAAGCCATGGACAAGGGTCACACCTCTAGCTTCCTGTCAGCACTGACTGTGAGCAATCAGAGAGGAAGGAAGTGAACCAACATAAAACAGTGACACACACCCCAACCCCCAAAGTCACTCCAGAAAGATGCCATGGTCAATGAACATGCTCTGACATTCAAAAGAAGCAGCCTAAAACCTAGACCACTATAGATCTGTGACCAGGTAAATGAAGTAGGTGCAAGAGAGCAGAACATGCACTGCCCTTTCATCCCCCATCCTCAACATTCCTTTATTCTATCTAAAAGGAGAACCTCCTCCAAACAGTCAAGGGGAGGTTGAGTCCAGCAGGCATTATAGCACATGCCCTTAGTGCCCTCAAGCCAACACCCCTATCCTCAGTTCAGAAGAGAGGTCACATCCAACATCCCCTTATCCCCCCAACATATTCACTCTCCATCCACTCAACAAACAGCACCCTGCCCAGTTGCTCTCACTCACCAAGCAAGGATGCATTCTCCACCACCACCCCAGCTCTCACCCAGGGGAAAGCGACAACCACACTCACCTCATTCTTACCCAACTTTTACTATTACAGAATATTTTTTTTGGGAGGGGGGGAGCAAGGAAAGCTTTTTGTTTTAGTTTGCTACATACTTGATGTATAATTTGTTAAAGGCTAATTATAAAATAAGCAAATCAAGAACTCCAGGGCTTGTTTTTGAATAAAACTGCACCACAGGGGTTTAAACCTCTAAGGAGCAATGTTGTACAAAAGCAAATGAGCTCTGATACAAACTTCCTTCTTTCTGTGGACCTTGAACCTAGACACTAGACTTGAACCTAGACATATGTATGTATGTATGTATGTATGTATGTATGTATGTATGTATGTATGTATGTAGAATGCCCCGTCCCACATGGGAGACACTTGGGGTAGACCAGGTGTCTCGATAGAAAAACACTTAATCTTTCCCCTGGCTCAAGCTGATGAAGGGAGGAGAATTTGTGGCTCAGAAGGTTAATTCAAGTGCCTAACATGCAGGAAGCCCAAGTTCGAATCCGAGTAAGGGTATGGCTAGCTAATGAAAGCTAAAAAGCTTGAAATCGATCTATAGATAGATAAATAGATCCCTTTATTTCTTTATCAGCAAAATATAAATTATATATAAATATAATTTATAATATATATATATTAATCCTGCAGTCTACCCTTTCCCAAACTAATATTCCTTTCTTTACTCTCATCTTTTGAAGAAAAAGAAAGACATCCTTTTAAGTTGAACATTTTGCTGTTTTAATAAGGAAAAGGATGAATGATTCAATTCCAGTGGTTTGGTTATCATAGAATCATGACAATGGAAGGTACCTTGAAGACCATCTACTGTGACCAATATTCTATACAGCATTTTTAATGCTGGTAGATGTACAGTGGTAAAAAAAAGTGGGCTGAACGAGGTGAAAAGGTAATGTGAGGCCACACTTTCCAGGCTACAATTTAGGATTCTAATTTTGAGAACTATTTTATAAGCAGAAATCTTTCCAATTTTTATAACATTTAATCAATGTAAAATAACGTACAACAGAACTTGATCTGTTGCCGACAGATCTAGAAAAGATATACAGTAGTAAACCTGTTCTGAACATAGAAACAGGAGGCTAATATGACATGTCACACAGCACATAGTTGGAAGCAAAACAGTTCTTCCTTATTCAGTACAACCATTCTCATTTGGAACAGAGAAATCTCACTTAGTGTCTCTATCAGGGAGTGACTGTAGCAATTATACCAGATGGAGATGCCCGACAGTGTTAGCTATCTCTGGCAGAGAATGATTCGAATTAGACAAGGCTTGAGCATTGAATCAGTTTAAGAAACCTAGCAGGTGCTGTAGAGGACTTCTGAGCCCCAAAGGAACCAGAATTTGATGAAATGGGCCAGAATCAAATCAAAACAAGCAGAGGTGTTTAAGACCAGCACACCCTAGTAAATAGCTAATGCATTGTCAAAATCAGCCAAAGCCTCCTAGGTTTAAGCTATTTTGTCTATAAATGCCACAGATAATATAAAACCAGGAAGTTTGGACCCTATCCTCCAATGACATCACCCCTGTGGCTTTCAGAGACCTTTTTTTTTCTTTGCATCAATCCCTCAGCCATAAAAGGATTCCCAGCCTTTCCTCTTCATGGGGATCTGCCATTTCTGATCAGTTGACTAAGCACTCAAGAAAGATTGAGACTATGGCCTAGCTAGCATTTTCAATGCCAAAGACTCACTTCACCAAAAGACTGCAGCACAACAGAAGTACAGGTAAAGTCCTACAGTCTCATGGCTAGATGCCACAATTTAGGACCACCCGTAATCCCAATTATTTCACAAATAACTCACGGATTGTGCAAAGCAGTTCGTTAGTAATGCACTAACCAGAACATCCTTCAGGATTTATGAATTCATCCCAGTAACACATAGCAATATACAAATCCAGTTGGCATTTGGAAATCCACATCTTCCATGTTTTGGAATGTTTGTATTTTTAATTCCATTCTGATTCTAATTTGTTCATCTTGTCTGTGCTCACCTGCTCTTCCTTTCCTTATAAGGAGGCAGAAGCATACTTGTTGGAAAAGTCACATTTGGAGTTACCCATATGTGTCTGTGAGTCTATGTATATCGGGGTTTTTGTTGATAAATTCTTTTAAAACCCAGATCTGTTTCCTGTTTTCAGTGAGTAAAGGTAGAAATAGCCTTTAGCAGCTATGTCAGTTTAGTTCATATTATTATGTCCAGATGTGCCAGCTGCAACTGAGCATTATCTGTCTGATAGTGCTAAGCACTTTGCAGCAGGTCGCAGAGATACAGCTTTCAACCAATAGATCTAATTGCAATCCTTTTATGTTCACAGTGATTGCAGGCTTTCCCTACATTGCAAACAAATAGTAATCAGCTAAATCTGCTACTTCTAGGCAGTGATATTAAGCTATGAAATATTAACTATACTGTAATTATGGTTTTTAATTTTTTATTATTATTTTTGTTCCTGGAGGTGTGCGTGTGTGGCTATGCATATGTGTATATGTACTGTTTTAATGACTATAGGATGGAGTTCATGACTGCTCAGCAACAGAAAGGCAATCTTCCAGTTCTCTTTTGTGTAATGAAAAACCATGTTTGTGCATGACATAGTTTATGTGGTCAAATGCAGTGTAAATACTGTGCACCTCTTCTGCTAGAGCAATACTGTATTAGCCATGTCTCCAATAATTTCCACCTCCAAATCTACATTTTTATGATACTATTATGCTAATACAAACCAAACTTATATCACACCCTGTGTCTAATCCACCCTGCAAATTAACCAATTTGTATTCCAGGGACTCTAACAAGCATTCTCTTTCTTGTGCAGAAATACACATATATACCATCATCCCCATAATATTCCTCAAATAAAGAAATACAAGGGGAGAGAATCCTAAATATTGTATGGAAAAGATACTGTAAATCTGAAAACAAATAAAAAGGGAAGATTCAAGGACAGAAGCAGCCCCACCTGTAGGCAAATGCAAAATGGGGCTTTTCAGACCGAAGATTTTGGATAATTTTCCATTAAATATTCTCGGCACTAATATGTCCAGTGCATTACATCAATACGCAAGAAAGCTTGCACTTATATGTAAGTGTCAAACACATAAGGAAGGTCCTACATGCTTTCAGAAGAAAAAGTTACTGTAATGCCCACTTGTGATGCCCAGATACCTTACATGAAGATACATCCATACATTTTCAAGGGTCAGGTTTTGTCTAATTGCTGTGTACAGTAAAACCAAAAGAAGGTATTAGACAAACAGAATAACAGAATAAGCGTTGGAAGGGACCTTGAAGGTCTTCTAGTCAAACCCCTGGATCAAGCGAGAGACCTTTCTGCTCTAGTGGCTTTTCAGTCTTTTTTTAAGCACCCACAACTTCTGAAGGCAACCTCTTCCACTGGTTAATTGTTCTCACTCTTGGGAAATTTCTCCTTAGTTCTAGGTTGCTTCTCTCCTTGATCTGTTGTTTTTTGCCCTCTGGTGCTTTGGAAAATAGGTTGACCCCCTCTTCTTTGTGGCAGCCCCTCAAATATTAGAACACTGCTATCATGTCACCCCCAGTCCTTCTTTTCAACAGACTAGACAAATTCAGCAATTGTTCTTTATATGTTTTAGCTTCTAGCACCCCAATCATCTTTGTTGCGAGTTTCTGCACTCTTTCCAGAATCTCAACATCTTTTTATAATATGGTGACCAAAGCTGGATGCAGTATTCTAAGTGTGATCTTATTAAGGCTTTATAAAGTAGTGCTAATACGTCACGTGATCTTGATTCTATTCCTCTGTCAATGCAAACTAGGATTGCTTTGGCTTTTTTGGTGGCAGCTGCACACTGCTGGCTCATATTCAAGTGATTGTCCACTAAGACACCAAGATCCCTCTCACATTTATTTCTATTGAGCCAGTAACTGTGAGATTTAATCTGTACCTGTACATTTGATTTTTCTCGCCTAAGTGTAAAACCTTACACTCAGAAACAAGTAAAAAGAAAGCCAAAGAATTGCTCATCTTTTTCTTTCCTATTACATTCATAAGACCTTCTGAGTATCTGTTCTCTCCTTATAGTAGCTCAAATTATTGTTTCTGAACTTGGGCAACTTCCAGAACTCTTATCTGTGACCATACTGGCAGAGGAATTCTAGATATGAAATTTACATATCTAGAAGTTGTCAATGTTGGAAAGCACTGGTCTAAAGGAAATAAGAAAATGTTGTAGATAAGCTGTCTGACAACTCTTGCTTGGAATTCCTGCCCATTAGGAGATTTCTGCATTACCTTTCAACTCTTCCCTTCCCAAAAATAAATGTATAGAATGAACTATAATATTTGAATTTCTTCACCAAATTTGTAAACTGAGAAATTGGTAACATAATTTATTCAGGGGAAAGAGAAAGTCATCAACTATTTCCCAAAGAAATTTATTTAACAGTGATAGCAAGACTGTTACTGAAAAATGCCAGATGAGAAGATTTTAGTGAAGCCATGAAGACAACACACCTGTGGAAAGAAGATTGTAGAGTGAAAAGGCAATTTACACACTGATATATCTAAATAAATGCAGGGTCATTTAATGAGAATGTCTCCAAAGTTCTCTTCTCCTTAAATAATTTCTAAATTTATCTTTCATCACACTGAATGAGTATTGTTAGGAAAAGGTATGCAGGTGAGTTTTTATGCTTGGTGGAAAAGTCCTAAAGCATCTAAAACATTTTTGCTGTAGGGCCCAATGCAAGGTCCTTTGGGAGCTCCATCATTTTCACAGATGAGGCGGATGAAGAAAAGTAACAGATCCTTTTTCCAAAACTGAAGTTATTGCCTTTCCAGGTTCGAGATACAAGAGTAATTCTCCATCTACTTCGTTGGAAGTGGGTTATTACTATGCTCCAGGCCAAGTATTGAAAGAGGACTATGTTTCTCAGCTGAGCAGATGGCTTTTCTGTAACAGTATCCTATGGCAGCTGTCAGAGCGCAGTATCGTATACAAATTCATTGTGATATCTGTCTTGGGGTTCCTTTGCATTTTTCTTTGCTTTGGGCTGTCAGATTTCACACCCAAACAGCAGTAAATCTTGTCTATCCGAGATCACAGCCTTGCATTCAGTAACAACGGTAGCTTAAGAGTTCACAGTGGTATCCACAGGGAGTGTTAAAACAGGCAAGGAGGAGTTCACATTAGCACAGTCCAAGTTCCACCCTTTTTGTACATGTTTCAATGACATACCAACATAGAAAGAAATGGGGCTTTGATCATGCTGGTCATCTTACCTATCCTGCCCTCCTGCAGATACTGTTGCAGAATCACGATAAGTTGCTTTATTGCAGCACAATACATACATGCAGTTCACACCCATCAAAACTTCAATGTATGACTAAATTCCAGAATTTCAATCCCAGGCATTTTTTTCTCACTTTTCCAAGTCAATGGATATTTTGCCATTTGCTTCAAGATCATGAAAGACAGCTGCAGGTGGGTTACATTGATAGAACAGAACATATAATAATAGGGTTTCTAGGAACTTGGAGGTCTTCTACTCCAACCCCCTGCTCAAGCAAGAGATTCTATACCATTCTAGACAAATGGATGTCCAGTCTCTTCTTGAAAACCTCCAATGATGAAACACCCAGAACTTTCAAAAGTAAACTTTTCTACTGGTTAATTATTCTCACTACCAGGAAATTTGTCAATTCTAAGTTGGATCTCTCTTTAATGAACTTCCACTCATTACTTCTTGTCCTGTCCTCCAGTGCGCTGCAGAATAGATCAACATCCTAATCTGTGTGATGGCCCCTCAAATACTAGAAGAGGGCTATCATATCACACCTAATCCTTCTCTTCGTTAGATTCGATATATCCAATTCCCTCAATCGTTCATTATATGGTTTAGTTTCCAGACTTCTTACCATCTTCGTTGCTCTTCTCTGCACTCTTTCTAGGGTCTCAAAATCTTTTTGTATTTTGGTGACCAAAATTGTACGTAGTATTCCAAGTATGATATAATTGCTCTTTTTTGGCATGAGGCTTGCTGGTTATCACCTTGCCAGCTTTATACCAACCTATCATCTGAGTTGTATAAGATAGACTTTTAATTTCCACAGTCTAATATTTCACAGCATTATTTCAGATTAAAAGAATGACTATACCCAGAGCACTGTCAACACCTCTAGCCAAGGTCATTCTAGCACAACATAAATTATAATCACAGCCCAATATATAACCTTACATAAATATTTTAATTTAGTTAGGGTGAAGGGCTATTAAATCTGTATATTAGAGTATGAATGGTGGGGAGAATGTTTAAAGTGATGTAGTTCAGAAATGTATTTCCACAGAACTCAGCCAGATGTGATGTTAGGAGATCTGAGAATGAATTATTTTTAATATTTCATCTTTTGACAGAAAGTCAGAGGGATGGAAAATGCTGAGGTGGGTGGTCATTAATACTTTTCCACAATTATGTTTTCACAATCTGGACTGTTATCTCAGATATGCTGTTAGTTCCATGAAATATCTCAAGGGTCTTATTTGGCTTAATATATGGAACAGTTCTTAACTTGATTAAGCTTTGCATTGTGATTCGAATTCTGTGAAAACCCCAAACCTGAGGTTTATCTAGCGAGACATCTCAAAAAAAAATTTTGATAAGTCTCAGAGTAATTCATTCAAGTGAAGCTAAAACTATAGAACTGATGTGTAAGCAATCCAGGGAAGACAAGCCCTGTTGGTTGAATTGGCAGAGGAAGTGACTCTGTGGCAAACTGCATTAGTGCCATAAGTTATATCACACAACTGGCTTCTACCTAATATCACCAATTTAAACAGATTTTTTTAAAGAGATAAATATGAAATTGCAACTAAAATAAACAGCAAACTAAAGGAAATAAGGGAGACAGATAAGGAGCAGATAGGTCTCTACCAGGGGTGGGTTCTACTTACCTTCACTATTGGTTCGCAATGGGATCACACACACGTGATTGCTTCGCTCACGCACGCGCCTTGCTTCTACACATACGCAGATCACCAATGACTACATCCAGGGCAGTGGGCAGGGCCTCCCACCGGTTTTACTACCGGTTCTTGCGAACCGGTCCAAACCGGGTGCAACCCACTACTGGTCTCTACCTCTGATAAATGAGCACTGATAAATGTATCTATTATACATTGTTTGAAATACACACATTGCTGGACAGTATAGAATTCAATGGATAGTCAAAATCCTCCTGTTAATGTCATTCCCCTTATCTGTATTCCTTTAACATTTTACCATAGAAATGGGAAAGTTTTGTAACTCTCCTATCCTCACATCAAAGATTGCTTAGAGATATCTCACATCTTCAGAGATGTACAACAGGAGGAAAGGAAGACTGGGTTGCAAAAATAAAATCTCACTGGCATCATATAGTTAAGAAATGTTGCTGGGTGACCATTTGTGCGAAACTGATTGCTTGCAAATCATCTGAAATGATTACCTGTAATTTCCTCAGTAGATCCAGGATATGACACAGAAATAATAGTGGCCTCAGAGGATGAACTTGTTCAATGTTAAGGAGAAAAAGAGAAATCATTTTGAGTGAGTTGGCCATTTGAATTCAGAGGAAAAGATCTGAGAGTTTAAAGAGAAGCAAGCACCCGTTAAACTCATGTTCTCCCTCTTTCCTTCTTATCCTCACTCAACTCTGAAACCAAATTAGCAATTTTATTCAGTGGTTATGTAGCAACTGATTTTTCGCAGTTATCTTTGCAAATTAGCAAGCAAATATTCTGGTTGCCACCACATATCCCCAGAGTTCTCTTGGCCAATGGAAAGAAAATGCATTGTGTTGCTTTTGTAACTTTTCACCTCTCAGAAGTTGGGAGGACATCACAAAATGAAGTTGAACATCAATTTTGTTATTTAGTTGACAGTTGGGAGGATTTTGCCATATAAGAATGATATTTCAATGATGATCGAAGAGCTAAGAATTCAAGTTTTGCCTTCAGTAATTTGTCCAGTTAATGCAATATTTTTTAAAAAGTGAAGGAAGGTTGTTGCTTGTATCAAACAGAAAACTGGACTTCTAAAATTATTATTAATTCCATTGGCAAGCTGGACCATATGTTACTTGCAACTGAGCATTTTTAGAAGAGTCTGACTGTCTGGGTTAATTGTTTAATGCTTTTAGTTAGAATTAAACTTTGCACCTGCTCTGACAGTGATAAATTAAATGTGCTCTTTTTCCAATACCGCTGCCCTCTTTAAGTAGAGACCAAAGAGTGTATCTTTTGCTTTTTTCCCCAACATTTAAATTTGTGCTATACTGGAGTGTAAACCGGCATAATCTGTCACCAGAGCTTGCACCAATTAAATTGATTGCTCTGGACTGAACTTCAAGACCTCCGATGTAAGCGCTAAAGGAAAAAATGGGCTGTTTTCAGCCCATTTCCCCATGTGGCACTTAGACATAGCTCAACAGTGGAAGGCTTTCAAGGTTCAAAAGAGTTTTATTTTCAAAAGAAAATGGGCATTGATCACTCACATTTAAAGGCAAAGATAATTCCCAAGCTTGAAGGGTTGGTTTTTGTGTTTAAGGTCTAAATCTCTTTCTTTAACCTTGGGGGGCCAGTGTAACATAAAAGAAACAAAGAGATTAAGATTACAAAGGAGTTGCAAGCATCAAAGATTCATTGGCATCCTTTAAGCAAGTCACAGGCCAATAGACAACACTACCAGGACTCCAATGAGTCCTTGATGCATTGGTTTTACCACCTGTAACAGCAACATACCCTATGTTTGTTTGGCAATCTGGCATTATCCCAGCAAATCTATAAGGTGAAAGCATTGGAATGAAGTGTCATTTTGTTTAACCAGATGGGAGTCCATCATACTGACTGGAAAGTCAACACTTGAAAGATCAAAACAGCAGTAACAGTATAGGAAACCTCTTTCTCTACCAACACAGCATGATTCACACAGATTGCTCCACCTGCCATGGTGATTGTCTAGGTCAGAACTTGTAGTACTCCTTATGCAGACTGGGGCTTCCATTCACTTTGCAATCCATCACTGTTCCAGTTGAAACTATGCTTTAAATTATTCCTCTTCTGTACTCTCCACATGTAGAAATGCATCCTTAAAAAAACAAAAGGAGTATTAACTGAAACAACAAAGTACAACTATTTGGGCAACTACTGAATTACTTATTTGATTATACTGCAGCTTATTTTTCGCATTTCTTAAAGTAATTTAGCAGCGGAGGGCTTAAATTCATGTAATTTTGTATTCAGACAAGTTAACTTTAAAACAAAGAGAACAAAGTAAATAATTAGTAAAGTGAATTTTCAGTATATTGAAATATGTAATGACTAAATTTTAAAATAGAATGAAACAAAAATGATTGAATATAAGAAGGGACCAAGATAGATGGTGCTTCATATTTAAGTTCGGTAAAACAAAAAGGCACTATGTAAAATGATCCAAAGTGGAAGTTTCTCAATTTAGGTACCGTCGCTAAATAAGTCCTTTCTTCAGTAACCCACATATTGAATTTCAAGGGCTTTTAGAGAAAGGCTTCTAACATCTTGGCTGATAGGCAAGTTCTTAAAGAAGAAAGCAGGTCTCCATTGGCACACCTGTGGCTTCCATCCAAGGCAGTATATTCCCTATTCTACTTCTCTCCCTTTCTGACATCATCCAAAACAATGTAAATTATTTTTATATGACACTATTATATTTCAGTTCCCCTATTCGTGTAATTGTTCACCACTTGCATGGATAAGAAAAATTCATGGTAATCTCATGAGTCCAAATAGAAAGGTATGTTTGAGTGTTCATTCAGAGGGATAAAATGTCACAAAATTGGGAGCAGCATACTTGTTATGACCAAATTAGATTTTTCATGTTATTCCTAGCTGTTAGCTGCCATGTGTTCCCCCAAATCCATTTAGGAATTGCATCATTTTGTATTATGCATTGTTTTTCTCAAATGACTAGTTGTTAGGGTGGAAAAAATGTACTGTTTATTAACTCTACTGTTAATCTGTCTATGGCAGTGAAATCCTGAAAAATGAGAGTCAGAAGTGGCATTCCAGGGAAGAGAAAGATTATACAATTGGAGGTGTTAACCAGTGCTAATGACCGGTCGGACACTTGCTTCCATAAAAATCTGCTTCTTCAATATATGCATTGTACTATCACAACTGCTCTAATTTTCAATTAACTAGAAACATTGCAGCTTCCTTTTTGTATTTTGCTTATAGAAAAAAGTACAACTTTTCATATTTTAAGTTTAGCATACCAAAGAAATTTAAATGAGAAGCTGTAAAAACAAAGCAGAATCAGACCATGAGTATTGCCAATACTTATATCCTAAATATGATCTGACGTTATTGAATAGGCTGTCAATCAATTTTCTATTGTTCATGTTTTCAGAATGAATTGAGGTTGTGCAAGGGTGTATCAACTGCAAAAAAGAGGTTTCTCCTGAAACAATGTTGTTTCACCCAAAGTGTTGCACTATGTGCAACATGCAAATGGGATGTATTTGCACTCTACCTTCCCCTTTCCCAGCATGTTCTGTCTATGAAGTGCTAAAGGGAGAGCTGTTGCAGAATAAAAATTTCATTAACAGTGAACTGCAGTAGCCTCAATTACCCCAAAATACTTCAGCCTCAAAATATATCTAAGAAATGAATGAGAATTAGACAATGCAAAACATAATTTTATTAATAAAGGAGAATATTTGTAGCTCAGGGTTGAAATAGGAATAGCACTTAGACTTATATACCGCTTTACAGTGCTTTACAGCCCTCTCTAAGTGGTTTACAGAGTCAGCATATTGCCCCCAACAACCTCATGTGGGGTCCTTGATACTCTCTGAGCTTGGATGTTTTCTTGCAGGCATTTCATTACCCAAACTAGGTAATATCATCAGTGCTAGCACTGGTAGGACTAGCACTGATGATGTTACTTAATTCAGGTAATGAAACTTCTGCAAGAAAACATCCAAGCTCAGAGAGCATCAAGGACCCCACATAATTTAATTACTTTACTATTGGTTCCTCAGCTCAACCCAAAACATATAGCCCAGGGATGAAATCCAGCAGGTTCTGGCAGGTTCTGGAGAACTGGTAACAGAAATTTTGAGTAGTTCAGAGAACCAGCAAATACCACTTCTGGCTGGCCCCAGAGTGGGGTGGGAATGGAGATTTTGCAATATCCTTCTCCTGCCACGCCCACCAAGTCATGCCCACAGAACCAAGAGTAAAAAAATTGGATTTCACCACTGATATAGCCATGAGATATTGCTGCTGAGGCTAAGCCAGGATATTTTAATCCTACCTTTAATGTTAAACAATGAATGTTTAACATTGTGCTTAAAACTGTTGTTATGCTATTGTTACTAACTGAAAGCCCTTTCATATTATATCTGTATACAAGTTTAATAAATCATAATTAATGTATAATATATTTGAGCATATGTAATGCTAAGCTATAAACCATGGTTTAAAAATTATAATGGCTAGATGTATTCATCATATTAATTAAGCCACTTGCTGGATTAGTGTGAAGCTTACCACTAGCTACTTGACCTGTTTAGCATGATTTAACAGTGAAGTTGCACAACAGCAGAGATCATGTGATACAGATTTCATATTTAAGAGAATTTAAACTTAAGTTTAGCCAGTTTCCCCTTAGATACATCCCTAATTTTCACCCATCCCATCAAATTCCCATGCCTGTAGTAAAAAAAGGGAGAGAAGGGAATAGAGGTCATGCTAGTACATAATTGTGGCAAATGCATGATGACATGATTGTACACATATCATAATTTCAAAGTAGTTACAGTTTGTTCCTGACACCTCTAATTCAATTTATGTTATGCAAGCAATTGGACTCATTTCTAAACATTTGCAAGAAAGGGGAATCGCTTTAGACCAGTGTTTCTCAACCTGCGCATCCTTAAGATGTGTAGACTTCAACTCCCAGAATTCCCCCAGACAGCACTGGTAATGTTAGATCTTAAATCTTAAAAGTTGTTCAAGTTGAAAAGCACTGTTTTAGACTTTGAAGAGCAGTTAATGAGAATGTGGGGAGACAGGGTTCTCCACATACTGTATAAAGTTCTTCCTTAAACTGCAAATTCAGTGTCTCCAATTTTGTTTCATGAACAAAGCTATTCACATATTTGCACAGCATGTATGTAAAATTCATTTTCTTCCAGAGGAGTAAAATATGGTATAATAGCTTCACCCAGTTTTACATGGCTAATAAACTTAATACCTTCTGAAAGGGTTTTGGCAAATCAAAGGATTTTCTCTTACCAGAATCTTCATAGCTGAAGCCAAGAAATTCTTTCAAGGCTCTGCCAGGTCCATTTGGCTATTCAAGATGTCATCTTCCAATATATTTTTAGAAAAGATCTTTAAAAGTAATAAAAATGTTAGATGCTATTTTAATTCTCAGTTCAAATAAATCAATATTTCTTTCTTTAAAAAAAGAATCTCCTAACAAAATGAAATAAACTCCAATTACTGTCTAAAAAAAGAGAATGCATCAGCTGAAACTTACGCCTTTGCCTATATATTCATATGTACTCAAAACAAAAATCTGGCCATACATCCAGAAAAACAGTTTTGCTCCACATGGCTGTTGATTTTCAGCATAAGCCAACTTCATTTGCAAGGTATAGCACAGATCGCATGTGGCAGCTGTGTGGACAGAGGACAGATTTATGCAGGGTAATATTAATGGGCACAGGGAAAGTGTCCAGTTTTTAATTAGAAAAGGGCACTGTGCAGGCATTGGCTAGGGATGAAATATACAGGGAGAGAGGTATGCCAAACTCTGCCTTATTGATTCATGGACCAAAGGGGGGAGGTAGAATCAACCTGCTAATGCCTTCTGCAGATAAAGCCAAGGGCCAAGATTTTTTTTTTTTTAATTAAAAGCCTTCAGACTGCTGTGTATGACAGTGTTTGAGAGGCGAGATGAATGGATTTAAGAGTCTATAGCAAAGTCTTTGGGAAAGGCCTCCAACTAAAACAAGTTGAGACATGGGGTGCTTCTAGTATATTGCCAGCACCTTCTGGCAAACTGTTCTTTCATAGTAGCCCTCATATGCCCATATTAATGAAAGCCCATGCCATGATACTATCCATGTAAGATCTGGATTTGGTATTTCAGATAGAAAATACCACAAAGAAATTTGTGATTGTGGCAGAGGGGAGGATAACTTATAGTTCAAGTCTAACATCCTTTTTTTAGGCAGATAAATAATCTGAAGCATATAGAGCCCAATATATGACTAGGGCAACAGCCTGTTACTACTAAAAAGTACCCCAAATCCTGTTGTTTTCCAGAGTTGTTGTTCTTTCAAGTGAAGCCAGTAGGGTGCCCAATATTGTATTCTGCTGTAGTAAGGAATTTGGAGTACTTAATGTAATGGGGAAGCTCAAATAATCTTAGTGAGGACTACTTTGTCCCCGGATTAATAAGCAATACAAATGGGCCAGTCCAAGAGATGTCCCTTTGGACTGACTCTTGTTGTGTGTGACTCATTGGTGAATCCTAAATTTCAAATCTTGAAATCCTAAATTTACTATCAGGAAATCCATTGGCAATCACAATGTTATTAGCTGGCTTTGAAACATCCAACTGTCTGTGTCTTGCTTATTTATAGGTGGCATGCTAGCAAATAAGAAACTGACCATATTATTTATCTCATTAATAGATGTCTAAATCACACAGTGAAAAGAGTGAGTATGGAAATGCAGCCTATGCTCTTGAAAACCACAAATCTCAAAAGAACTATGAGGAGGCACACTTAGCCAAATAAAAAAAGCATTATTTAATACAGTAAATGCAAACAAACAGAATCACCATATCTTGATGCCTGGTTCAGTCACAACTAAGAGCCAGGGCTTGCCTTGCAGCAAATGTGATGGACATTAATGACAAATACAAGAGTGCATTCATCTTCTGCTTGCAGTCTATCACATTCTTTGCTCCCCAACCACTACATTCTGAGCTCAAGCAGCTCCATTGAAAGCTACCTATCTTCCTATTTTGTGGATAGATAGGTTGCTGGATGATGAGATAGATAGATAGATAGATAGATAGATAGATAGATAGATAGATAGATAGATAGATAGATAGATAGATAGATAGATAGATAGATAGGCAGGCAGGCAGGCAGGCAGGCAGGCAGGCAGATGATAGCAAATTCTGTTCACTGATTCCAGAATCTATTATTTCATCAATGCTTTGAATCTTGGACCATATACTGACTTATGGATTCATTACAGGCAAACCCTCTTTTCCTGTAACCCCCATTAAACTAGATAAGGAATGTATTTGGGGTTGCCCAAGGAATTTTAGATGTTCCTTTGTGGGAACAAACAGTCTGTAATACTAGGGCATTTAACTTATCAAAAACACAGATGCCTTGCTAATTGCCTTTTGTTGTTATTTTAACAGTTTGACCCTCATCCCACCTTGAACAGGGGAAGCTCTAAATGCATTCATTATCTGCATCCTTAAAGAGATTACAGTTGTGAAGACATGCATTTTCTAAATCAAAGGCAGTCACAATTCAGGGAGGATATATGCCTAAGGGAGTTAGTATGGAATGTACAGAAGGAGATTGCAGCAATTAAGCCCATTGCGGCTGACCTCATATCAAACAGAGACAGGAGACAGAAATAAATTCAGAGGTTAAATTAATATAAATTATTGAACTAATACTAATACATGCATAAAATTATAAGATGGACCAAATTATAAAGTCACAAGAGGCTCAACTTTGTCTCCACAAGCTTCCTCCTTTGCATCCTCCACTGCCTATTGTTGTACAGGGTAACCCAGAAGATGAAGTAGTATGTGTTCTGGACCTCAGCCATCAATTTGACCATCTACAATACTTCATAGATAGAAAGGTCATGGTCAGAGTATGATTATGTGAAATATTGCCCATGCCCAGCTGATTTAATGTTTTCTCAAAAAGTTGAACCCTTTGCCCTGGGGGAGAAATAGTTTCATACCCATTGTGGACTTTAAATATTCCAATGCCAAAAAGCCTGCTTCAGATGTGATGAATGAATGTCAGCCACAGGGACTGGCAAGCAATCAAGTCTCCAGGGCTGACTACACAAGCAATCCACAGAGCAGCTGAGCTCAAAGCAAAATGACACAGGTTTCAGACTCAAGCAACCACCCAGTCCCAAGTTGTGTCCTACACCTTAGACAACAGAATAGAGGTTTCACCAAACTTTCTTGTCAGGCAAGTGTGGTATTGGCCTTAACTGTTTCTATCCAGAAATGTGATCTTACAAAATCAAAATGGCTGCCAGCTAACACCTCCCCATGAGGAACACCCTGTATTCTTTACTCTCAAGACTTTACCTTCAAGTAAAGGGTATTTTACTTATTCAGAAGCTCTCTCCTTTAACCCCAAACTGACATTTAACCTTCTTATGAATGCGTTGATATGGATTCATTGCAGGCTATTGCTGTAGCTCTTGCTGAAGGGTGCATGCAACTGCACTCATACTTATACTGCTGGTGCAGAGGTGGATTTCAGCAGGTTCTGACCAGTTCTGGAGAACCGGTTGCGGAAATTTTGAGTAGTTCGGAGAACCAGTAGTAAAAATTCTGACTGGCCCCGCCCCCATCTATTCTCTGCCTCCCAAGTCCCAGCTGATCGGGAGGAAATGGGGATTTTGTAGTAACCTTCCCCTGGATTGGGGACAGAATGGAGATTTTACAGTATCCTTCCCTTGCCACGCCCACCAAGCCATGCCCACCAAGCCATGCCATGCCCACCAAGCCACACCCAAATAACCAGTAGTAGAAAAATTTGAAACCCACCACTGTGCTGGTGACTTCATTTCCATGAGTGTGCTCAGCCTGAAACTTGACAATTAGTAAGGACTAGAATGAAAGCCCTGCCAATAAAAACTGATAACTAAAAAGTTTAATACTGTTGTATAGTTCTGATGAACTATCAGTAAACATACCATTAGATAGGCAACAGAAGAGTGATTGCAGAGACGGTTGACCAGGGTTCGCAAGAGGAGGTATGCTGACATTCTAAAGCATAACATATTTTACACAATTTACATCCATCACTGAATGTTTAGTGGAGAATATTAATTCAACTCCAGCAGAGCAAAGGAGAACTCTGGCAAGTCTAGAAGTAGAAGGTGAGATTAAGACAACATCATAGGCCAATGGCTGAAAAAATATGTTCCCCTTGGCATATTTCTACAATGTTTAGGTTCAGTTAGGGACATAGCTATCATTTCATCACCCTTTTTTCAGTTAGCAGCTTTCAGCCTGACTCTGAAGATTGGCTTCCAGAAAATTTCAGAAAAATGAAATTAAAACATATCAAACTTAAGCAAATATTTAACCCTAAAGTACTTTGTTTCTTTCCATTGCTGACCCATGCCTCACTATAGTGGCAGGCAGGACAGTATGAGTCCGCTAGATCAAACTTGTATGTTTCATTGTCCTTAAGTCCATCATGTACCCAGAGTGATGCTTGGTTTTCTACTGATTCCTTTGACTCATCGCCACCATCATTTGTGCGCTTGGATTCAGGAGGCTCCCCCTGTTCCTCAGCCCTAGAGTTATCAACGAATGAGAATAGGCTGATTGTGAATCACCAGCTCCACTTGTGCCAGAGGGAAGAATCCTTCCCCAAGCACTGGGACCTGCATCAGTTTTACCATTGCTCCACAGTACCAGGTGATACCATGGTTGCCAGAAAAGTAGCATATTTCCAAAATCAAGAGTTCCTGCATCTGTTATCAAGTTATATTTGGAGGATCAAAGATAGTGGCAGCCAAATTTAACACTAGAGGGTGTTTTTTATTTTTGCCCAGCTTCTTATTTGACACATTTCATGTTTAAAATATATTACTGTTTGTAGTCAGTGAGTCAGGTATATTATTTTTAAATGTTATTAATATAACTTAATTTTCTTGCATTCTCATTTGTATAGTCTTTCTCACCTAAGATCTCAATACAGTCCAGGTTCTTCAAGGGTAAAAATGCCAAACTGACAACTAATTACAGTGTTCAAAAATGTGAAGGACTGGGGGTTAAAATATAGACCATGTAATGCCAAATTTTACTATCAGATTACTCCCTCAGACACATCCATACACACATACTGCTTAGTTTATTGACAGAAGTTTTTGCTTCTCCTTCCCTATTCTCTGCTGGAATCTGTTTTTCCATTGGAAATTCCAGATCAGAGACTACAGAGCTACAGACTCAATTTCTAACCGATAAATATAAAGTCTTGCTCAGCAAGAGCTGACCCCTAACAGGTATTTCAAATTTTCTTAAGTCACAACATATCAGCCAAAGGAGAAGCATTTTGCTCATGTGAAATGATGTTCTCAAATCATCATTTAAAAAATATATAGATCATCATGCAGCTTCATACTTTGAATACAAATGAGCCAAAACTGTATCTTTTTTAAAAAAAAGAGTTTTCAAATTGTTGATGCTGGTAGCTGTAGAAAAACTATGCTGCTTTCCATCAGGGGCTCTGCTTTCAGTTAAATGACAAATCAGAGCAAAGATTAGGACAGGAACAAATGCATTCAAGCCAGGTATTCAGAATGAGGAGGAGGGCCTTTGCCTATACCAGTGTTTCTCAACTTTGACATATCTAAGATGTATGACTTGAACTCGTAGAATTCTCCAGTATGCTAAAACCAATCTTTATCCCTATTCAGAAAAGTTAGGTATGCTCCCTTGATTTAATTCTAATTTCTGACTTTCCTTAGGTAACTCTGCTCCTGCTCACCAGTCATTTGTTTGTTTGTTCGTTCGTTCATCCATCCATCCATCCATCCATCCATCCATCCATTCATTCATTTATATTTCATATTTCTTAACCACCCATTTCCCTCAGAGAGGCTCTGGGTGGTGTTTTATGACTGGGTAACAAACACCATTTCAGTGACTGAAGCCACATTTAATGGAACCCATGACCTCAACCCATCATAGTTACAGATATATTTCTTTATCAGATTCCTCAATGCCTTTAGCAATAGCAGAGCTTCTAATGTCCTGGAGAAGTTCTTCAACATTGAGGAACATATTCAGAGATGTATGTATCTGTCTTGAAAATAGCTCATGTTGAACTATACACACAGTAAAACAACAGAAGTTGACCACAGAAAATGTTTTATGTCATTTGGTATTATGTCATAAAATGCTTTATGATAATTTTATGTCATAAAATGTGTTATAACATTTGCCAAATTTCAATTTTGTGGGAGCCATGGGTTCTGCATTTTGGATGTATTCCAGAAGTTAGTCTATTTGAGGTATCTTGGTTGAAAAAGTGCTGGCCCATGATGCGCTGTTCCAACCAATTAAAGTTTACAGACTACAAGAGTTTTAATGGTGTCCATAAATTGGGGATACAAGCCAGGTAAGTAGGTTGATAACCAAATATAAATGGAGTGGCATTATCTTTGTGGGCTGGGGAACAGTCAAGAGTACTGTTGTTGTTTTATACTACAAGCCTACATTTTGACACTATATTTGGAACACAATGTTCTATCTCCAAATGGCAGGAAAGTGAAACCCGGCAGTGCCCTTGAAAGTAGTTCTAGAATCCACCAAAAAAGGTTGGAGAATATATGAGGCTCCAAGGCTTTCTGGGGGTTGCCCAGATCAGATCTCCGATGTAAAGAGAGCAGCTTCAAACTAACAGGACTTGTGTTAAGATGTATTTGGAGCATTTCAAAAGCATTGTTATTTTCATTACAAAACTGGGCCAGACACTTTCCCTCACACATGGCTACCTACTTGCTCTCCCCTTTCGGCCCTATTAGAGTGGTGCTCAGTTTTGCATACATATAAGCAAATTAATATATGCAAATCATCAGTGGTCTTTCTCCCTTTGTTTCTTTCATCCCGTCTTCTGGAGAGAGACAACCTTATCTGGAGCATCTGTGTTAGCCCATGTGGTGCATATTATGAATGGAGTTAGGTTACCGTCTTGCTGCCAAATCCAGCTTTGCTAATAATTCCCAGAACTGACAGCCACTTATTTTCACCAAACATTATGTTTGAACCATCTCTTATTTCCTTCTCAAGTTTTCAGAGAGCAAAAAAGATTTATTCATAATGAGAGGAGGAGGAAGGGGAGAGAATAATAGGTTGAAGCAGTGGAAAAAGTTTCACATACTGTTACTTAGCATGAGGATCCTTTAAGAGATCCACTCAAAGAAACTATCTTTACAAACTGAATGGATTCAGATAGCACAGAAAGGCCTAAACCTGGACAATTGTGCTCACAAAGGATGCTGTGCTCAAACAAACCATTAAATTATGGCTTCATGTGATGGTCTCATGTTTACATTTCAATAGATAAAAGTTGCAACAATATGCTGCTATCCAAACACGTTTTAATCTAAATTAGTATTTTGTGCAAACCCAGCCCTTAGGAGTAAAGGGGAATTTATAGCTGTATACAATGAAGTAGCACATACTAAGTGAACAATCATCTGACATTAAATATAACAAAGGAGATTCTCACAAAAACTTTTCACATACTTATAGGCAGAGCTGGGTTCCACTTACCTTTACTACCAGTTCACAACGGGAAGCTTCTGCGCATGTGCAGATTGTCAGTGATGATGTCAGGGTGGGTGGGCGGAGCCTCCCGCCACCATTACTACCGGTTCACAAGAACCGGACAGAACCGGGAGCAACCCATCACTGCCTATAGGTGACTGTAGCAAGTCATGATCAAATCAACATTAGATCATATATATTGTAATATACAATATATGTGTATATTGTAATCTGGTGCAGTTATGTGCATAAATCACACCATTTAAGTCCTCAGGTCACCTGTCATCATTTGCAGCTTGCCATGACCTATGTAGCTACCTATTTACATATTCACTGAAAAACTAAATCTGATCACAGACAATTGATTATTTTAGCAACTATGTTCTACTTTGCTGTGACAAACTGCCATACATATCTCTGCTATACCTTCAAACTGAAGATAGACAGATACAGACAGACAGATAGACAGAGACAGACAGAGTACTTCTCTGCAGTGAAGGACCCTCATTAGACTGGAGTACTTTTTTCAGCTAGAGATACA
This sequence comes from Pantherophis guttatus, assembly GCF_059756535.1. NCBI lineage: Eukaryota > Metazoa > Chordata > Lepidosauria > Squamata > Colubridae > Pantherophis > Pantherophis guttatus. The sequence goes on from NC_142063.1 coordinate 315,788,209, forward strand.
CTTTGGATATTGCTCATGCATGAATTCATGCAAATTATAGAATGATTAGCCTGCTGAATGTTGTTACCAAATTATAGAACAGTCATATTTTGCTAGAAATTTATAGATAGGCTAGAGCAACAGAACTGTATGGCTGATAGGTAAACCAGTTTAGGGATGGTCTGGCATCTGCATACAATTGTCTGAAAGTCATCACTGCTCAAGAACCTTTATATATGTCCTTCTTTGATTCTAAAGTTGGCTTCAATTTGACACACCATGAAAAACTATAGACATGGGTGCTCAGAGGAGGTAAGGGAGAGCAAATGGGGAGGGGGGAGTGTTAGCCATAACAATTCTAGCTCAGTCATCAGGCATGTGAGTCATGATTCTGGTTGCACAAATAGCAATAGCAATAGCATTTAGACTTGTATACCAATTCACAGTGCTTTACAGTCCTCTCTAAGTGGTTTACAGAGTCAACATATTGTTCCCAATAATCTGGATCCTCATTTTACCCATCTCGGAAGATTGGAAGGCTGAGTCAACATTGAACCGGTGAGAATCGAACTGCTGGCAGTTGGCTGGCAGTCGGCAGAATTAGCCTGCAGTACTGTATTCTAACCATTGCACCACCAGAAACTCCACAAAAGAGTAGATCTTGTGCTTACTTTGTCACTTTGATAAAATCATTGGATATTTGGATGATTGTGTCCACATACTACTAATTATAAAAAAAACAAAAATTCTAATCTTTGGAAAAAGACCCAATACACAAAGATGTCAACTATATAACAATGAGATTGAAATCACAATCTCAACAATCAAATGAGATTATTTAAATAGATTCAAGTTATTTTCAGGTCAACAAACACAAAGTAAAGCCATAGAGTTCTGCTATCCAAATATCCAGGGACAGAGTGTGAGCAGTTTATCCTAACATCCCTTAAAGTTCTCAAAGTCAAAACAAGGACATAACCACTCTGTGCTGCTTTATTCCCACTTTTAAATATTATGACCCATTAAATATTTTTCACTCTAAATTTTGCAAAACATTTTCAGTCTTCAGAGATATGACCTCAAGGCTGCTTTGCATTTAGAAACAAGGTTAGTTACTGACAATGGGGCCCAGAACATATTGATACTGGGAGGGGCTAAAACTGTTTTTTTTTTCCTAGCTGGCCTGACACCCACTAATTCTGAAAATCGCTTGTAATAAAGGGGATCCACTTATAAAAGCACCTTCCTTGCAGTCTTTCCTTGAAGTTTATGATCTCCTGAAGTCTAAGATCAAAGAATATGTGATATTCATATAAAAAAAGATTTGAATGTGAACTTGAAATACCTCCTTCCTCCCTATTAGATATTAGTAACGGTTTCAACATTTCTGCTTATTGTCATGTAGTATCATTGAAATAGCAATGAGCCTTTACTCTGCTCAGATTTAATATTATGTTACTATTGATATTAATAAGCACTGAAGAACTCCAAAACCTTGTTTAAGCAGCACTTTTATCTTTGCTGCAGGAGGGAAATTGAGTCAGTTTGTGTGTATGTATATATTTACTTATGTCTGCTATTATTACTGTGCTAAACAGGGATGGGAAACACAGTTTATATAGTTTTGAATATTGAGTTGGCTGAAGCTTCTTACAGGGTGGCCAAAAATTGTACAGCAGTCTGAGAAGCTTTATCCAAGCAGTAATTTTTAGCAGATGAAAGTGGAAGTTCCAGTGTAGTTGTCAACATAGGTTTAAGATCAGAACTGCATACCTTGTAATAGAACAGAGGCTTTATGTTTTCATTGATATGTGCACATATTACGCATCAGTAAAGATTTCAAAGTTGATCATCGTTCCTATCACCCATCTCCTCCCACTTATGACTGTATGACTATAACCTTGTTGCTGGTATCCTTACAATTTATATTGACTGTTTCCTAATATGATTTGATTGCTTATTTGTACCCTATGACTATCATTAAGTGTTGTACCTTATGATTCTTGACGAAGGTATCTTATGTACACTGAGAGCATAAGCACCAAGATAAATTCTTTGTGTGTCCAATCACACTCGGCCATTCTATTTTCTATCTAGAATAGAAATTCTATTCTATTCTATCATTAGTTTCTTTCTATGCTTTCAGACAGAATGTCCATAATAAATCTGATCTTTGCCTCATCTCTCCCACCCTCATTGGGCCGTCTGTAGCCTTTCTTATGTTTGGTGGCAACAGATAAAATGCTGCCCATTTTATGTATTTTATTATATACGGTATTTTTTGCACTATAAGACGCACCAGAACATAAGACCCACATTAGCTTTAGAGGAGGAAAACAAGGGGGGGGAGAGAAATATGCCTCTGCCTCCCAGCATCCATCCAGTATTCATCTGGCTAGCATTCTTGCAGCAAACAGCAAACAGCCTGGTCAGCTTCAGCACATTATCTCAGCCTCAGCACGTGGCTTATCAGGGCTCTGCTCCATTGCACCCACCACCAGTCAGCTGAGCAGCAGCTGGATCCCGGTCTACCATAACCCTGCCAATCAGTGGGCTGGCTGACTGGAAACGCTGCCATTGCTGCCTCCTCCATGTCTGCTGCCTCCTCCAGGAATGCTGGAGCCTTTGCTCCCAAATGGCAACAATCGGCGGCAATGGCGTAGATTGGCGGTGGTGGCAGCAAATGGCAGTGGTGGCAGTGAATAGTGGTGAATGGCATCGGAGGGGAATGGCAGCAAACGGCAGCAAATGGCAGTAAATGGCAGCGAGCAGTGGTGAACTATGATGAATGGTGAATAGTGCATGGCGGAAGCAAACAGTGGCAGCAAATAGCAGCAGTGAACAGTGGCAGCGAATAGCGGCAAGGGGCAGTGACAATAGGTGGTGATCCCCACTGCCTAGAACAGCTGATCAGTGGTATTCCGGGAGGCCAATCCAACTGCCAATCAGCTGCTTGGCAGCGAAGGCTCCAGCCTTCCCCGGTGGCAGCGAATGGCAGCAGTGGTGACAGATGGCAGTGACAGGCACCAAGGGCAACCCCCCCCTCGCAATATTTGCTGTATAAGACACACAGATATTTCCACCCACTTTTGGGGGAGGGAGTGCATCTTATAGTGCAAAAAAAATGGGTATTTTCCAAAGTGCCTTGGCTTAAAATTATCATGGGAAATTATGAATAATGTAGAGATTGGCATGAACTAATTTAGTTTTTATTTGAATGTAATTTTATCAAATTTTACATTTTTGAACTGATATACAGACACAACACATAAAACAATCTTTATTTGTCCTCCAAAATTCACAGTTGTACATTTCCTCATTTCTGCTCATTGCCATCTCTCTCTCCCTTTTAACAACTGTTCAGAATCGAACTGCTGGAGTGAGCAGTGAGTTAGCCTGCAGTACTGCATTCTAACCACTGTGCCACCGTGGCTCAGAATGCCACAAGCACAACCCAAACCCAGTTATACTCCAAGCAGGTTCTTGCTATTCAGTGTAAGTTAGGATCTCATATCTAGAAACTATTTTGATCTAGTATTGTTTGAATCACACCAACTAAAAGATATGCTAATACAGTGGAATGAAAGAAGGAAGGAGGGGAGACTAACCAAAAAATTGGCCCTTAATATGAGCAATTTAGGCTCAGATCTTAAATTGTATGTAGGGGGGTGGATGTGATGATTAGACAGTTTTTAATTATTGTTAAATTTCAATTTTTTTTCTATTCTTTTCTGGGGATCTCAGTACATTAGCTGTCCTGTTCCTTTACATTTGACCTAAGCGAGCTGTGAGATGGCGACTAGTTAAAAGTTGACTACTGAATTTTATAGCTGAATGAAGAAATAAACCTGAGCCCTTCCATTCTCAATCCAACAATTGGATTACTGTCCCAATTAAACTCATTTACAGGTTAAAATATTTTTTGATCTGATTCTTTTTAGATTCAAAGTTCATTTCCACATCATCTATAAGCTTTTGCTTCTTCATGCTGCAAATTGTTGTAAGGGACCATTAGCTGAAATGTATTTTCGTTGCCCATTTCCATTCTCTATTTCTTTTCTCTCACCTCTCTGCAATAAACACTTTTTTCCTCCTTTTCTTAGTTGCAACGTCCCCACCACCACCTTATCAATATTGCTTGCCCCATTTTATCATGAGCAGGAAACCATATAAATGTAACATCCTCCCGGGAGGTGAAATAAACATAAACATCTGTTTGGTGAATTCCCATGCTGTGCAGAATGTGCACCGCATTCAAAAGGACTCTAGCCTGCAAAGAGCAAAGACGGTCTCATGAACAGACCAAAACAAAACAAATCCAACCACTAAGGAGCAAGAGGATAAAATTCACTGCCTTGCATTTGTCCTCCATCAAAAGATCCTGACAAACAATGTCCTATTTTGCATTTTATTCTTTTAAAAAAAGGCCACTCGCTCCACCAAGTCTATTGTTTGGCTTTTCTCTTCACAGGTAAAATCAGATATTACTTTCATTGCAGAAGTCTTTGTGTAGAGTCTAATGGGTGGGTTATTTTTTGAACTGTGACAAAACTGGGTGTAGACTAAGGGGAAGAGAAAAATCGTAAGATAGGGAGCTAACAAAGCCTTGTGAGATACAACAAGGAGCAAGGCAGGGATTACCCAGTATCTCCTCGCTTGTTTATTTTGGTTCTTGAAATACTGAAATGGAGATATAAGACAAGATGAGAGGATTAGGAGAGTAAAGACTTAGAAAGAAACTTAGAAGCTAAGGGCTTTTGCAGATGTTTTGTTGGTTTGGAAGATCCCTTAAAGGGAATTAAAACATTAATGGGAAAGCTAAAACAATTTGGTTTTAAGAACAAGAAACAAAAGATGAAGTTGTTAACAAAAACCATGAAAATAGGACTTGATGAATAAACCAAGTTTTAAAATTGAGAAGAAAGAAAAAATGTCTGGACATCACTATGACAAATATGAATTGTATGTTATTTCAAAATGGTAGAAACTACAATTGTCATTCCTGGGGATAATTTCCCCGATAAAAATGAATGCCTTGCCTAAAATTATGTTTACAGACTTTTTATTTATTTAGTTATTAATCAAATTTATGTAGCTGTCCAGCTCATGAGGAGTGACTCAGTAGCTGTTTTGACTACTGATGTGGCATTTAAACAGTGACAAAAGAAAATATCTATGTTTGTTTGGCAGACGAAAAATCCATAAGTTAAATATAACGTGTTAAAGTGCACACAGGAAAGAGGACAATTGGATCTACCTGATTTGAAAATGTATTTTGCAGTTGCTATTTGTTTTAGATGAAAAAGTAGTTTCTGCTGAGAAATAGAAGATTTTTGGCATTAGAATACACCCTGAGATTTGGGGTGGCATGGATATTTGTACAGGTAATCCTTGACTTACAACCACAATGGAGCCCAAAATTTCTGTTATTAAATGAGATGTTTGTTAAGTGAGTTTTGCCCCATTTTACTTTACCTTTCTCAAATCAGTTGTTAAGTGAATCACTGCAGTTGATAAGTTAGCAACCTGGTTGTTAAGTGAATCTGGCTTCCCCATTGACTTTCCTTGTGAGAAGATCGCAAAAGTTAATCACCTGATCATGGGACACAGCGACAGTCATAAATATGAATCAGTTGTCAAGCATCTGAATTTTGATCACATGATCATGGGGATGTTACAAAGATCATAAGTGTGAAAAATGGTCATAAGTCACTTTTTGTGCTGTTGTATCTTTGAACGGTCACTAAATGAACTGTTGTAAGTCAAGGACTATCTGTTTACACATAAATCACATTTAATGGTGATTTTTAAAAACATTATGTTGGACATACTATATTGAGAATGTGGAATATATACCAATTTAGGCTGTGCCCAAGCATAACTTTGTGGCTGTTAGCACAAGATGTATTTTACAGATGAAAAACAATAGCCAAACACAAATGGCTAATTTATCACGAGATAAAGAATTTTATTAAGGGAAATGTAAAATAAAACAAAAAAAGGAACTGGTGGCAGAAAGGTGTAGTTGTCAATGGTTCCCATAATTATCAAAAAGATTTAAAGTAGGCAAAACAGTTTATGGTTTTGAACATCGTAAGTCTGAATTTAAAACTGAACTGTGTACAAATGATGAACATGTAATTGCTAGAATGTATAATTTTTATTGAAATTAGAAACAGAAAAATAAGTTAAGGAATGTATGAAGAAGTGAGTTAAAAGTTTTGGTTACAATGTACAGACGGAACAATGGCAAAATATGTGGCTAAAAGGATTGAAATTTATACAATGTTATAATCATAAAGAGAATGGTTATAAAATGATGTGCCATTGGCATAGGTCACCAGAGAAATTGTCTAGAATGTAAAAACTGACTTACAATTTATATTGGAAATATTAACAATGTAAAGAGTATTTTATTATGCTTGTTGGACTATAAAAAAAGCTAGAAAATTTCAGATTCATATACATACATTTGAGTCAGAGGACTTTATAGGTTAATATACAATTAGACCAGAGGTCTTCCTTTTGGGATTGATGGGAAACAGCTGGAAAAAAGTCATTGAACTTTATTTTTGTATATGATAACCGCAGCAGGATTATTGTATGCATTAAGATGAAATATTCAGCAATACTGACAATGGCAGAATGGTTGGTGTTGATGGAACTTGTTGAGATCACTAAGTTGACTTCTTTGATCAGAGAAAAGATAATATCTATATTTTTTGCTGACTGGAAATCTTCCTTTTTTTAGAATCTGTGTGTATATTTGTGTGTTTGTGTTTGTGTGGAGGGGAGACAGAGAGAGAGGGAAGGAGGGAGGGAGAGAGAGTATATTTGTATATAGATTGTCTTTATAACTATATAAATATATATATATATATATATGTCACACTGCTGATCCATGAAGCTATGAAGAAATGTAAAAAGATACTATTTTAAATATAACTTTAAATTTTGCTCTGAAGATGGCAACAAATTTAAAGTAGTTCGAAAGGAAATAGATTTGTCAAAGTCCTGTTTCTCAATAATTTCTAAACCTCATTGAATGACAGGTCGCATATTCTTACATAACGACTGTTGTGAAATAACAGTAGAAGAAGACAATCTTCTGTGCTGGGTATGTTCTTAAATGCACCTACTCAGCCATAAGAGTAGATGGGCCCTCAGCGTGAGTGACCAAATCTGTTCTTTTATGCAACTTCTAAATCTGGGTATTTCATTCTTATTTCTTATCAGTAAGCAATAAATCTCTCTTCCGTGTATTTGTGCAATTCTCTTTTAAAGCGATCTGACCTAGCGACCATCATCCCGAAGCAATGATTTCCTCACGCTAATTGTGCATTCTGTGGGGAAATACTTTCTTTGGTCTGCCTTCTTGTTAAAACAATATTGCAAAGTAGGTCCCAGAAAGGAGCATCAATTAGAGGGGTCTGAACTTTGACAAAATTCCATTTGGGGCCTCAGGTGAAAAGCCCCACTTGCGCTGTTTCATTTTGTTGTAATAGATAACAGTCTGAAGACTTGCGTCTGCAGAAACTGAGCTACTATTGTTTTTTGTAAATCATTCCATCACAACATTAGCCTTAGCCCTTTCGGTGCTCTATCTCTTTTCTCCAATTTACTCAAACTGAAATCTCATATCAATATTCATAGCACTATTCTTCCAGAATTTCTCCATAGGCAGCTTTTAACTGAAGGTAATTCCATTTTTTCTAGCTATCCTATAGAAGAGATCAAGTGACCAGTAACTTTGTATTCCTGTCGGATCTCTTATAGAACTGGGAAAAGAGAATAGCTTTAAAAATAATAGGTGGCTATTAGAGAAAATTGGGCAACTCAGTTCAGCAAATAATCTAAAAGGATGACTAGGGGAGAGAGAATGACTTCAGATATCAATTGTACTCTGTTCCATGCTCCCCAGCACCTGCACAAGAATAGAGGAAGATTGTTGGTCCAACTCATTGTCACCTTCTATTGTTTGATTCCATTCTGTTGCACATGATAAAAGACAAACTTCTCTTGAAGAACATTTACAGTGGATCAACTTGCCTCCAGAAGTTGTAAATGCTCCAATACTAGAAGTTTTTAAGAAGATGTTGGATAACCATTTGTCTGAACTGGTGTAGGGTTTCTTGCCTAAGCAGAGGGTTGGACGAGAAGACCTCCAAGGTCCCTTCCAACTCTGTTGTTCTATTCTATTTACTCTTCTCATATTCTGTATCTTCCCAACATGTTCTTGATTTCCTGCAATTCTAGACAATGTGTGTATTGGGGGGAGGGTTATATTAATGGAACTAGTGGTGCTTATAATTAAGTCTATTGTAAATTGAATGTACAACCCTTACAAAGGATTTGGGTATATAATTCAGAAAGAGTAATCCGAGTAGCAGCTTTCCTGCCTGTCAATAAATAAATAAATAAATAAATAAATCAGAATATAGCTGGAAGGGACCTTGAAGGTCTTCTAGTCCAACCCCCTGCTCAAGCAGGAGACCCTATATCATGCCTCAACAGACTGCCTTCCTAAAACTTTGTGTATCATTCAATAATCCACCAATTAATAGTGAACGAAGCAGCATGGACATTTTGGCAATATATGACTGTCATCTAAGTTATTTAAGATACCTCCAACATCTCTAATACAGAAAAAGAATCACACTCAAATCTCTTTGAGTAAATCTCTGAAGAAAGAACTGACCTGTAGCAGTTTGTGTTATCTGAAGTGTGTTCAAGATCTGACTGAAAAAGGCTGATCTCAAAAAGTCTCCATTCTGTTTCACAACAAACTTTTATTGGGGGAGTGGGGTGTCTGTTTCATATGATGTTTTTTGCCCTGAGAGCTATACTTTTGCTGTTTAAGGAAGAGTGAGGTTCCAGCTCTCACAGTCCCATAGAAAGTATCCTTCTTTGCATGAAAGCTGCCCCCAAAGATAATCAGAAATTGATATTATGCCCTTACTTTTCTGGCACTGAGACAAACCTCTACAAAGGAGAACAAAGTTTGTTCCTTTTTGAAAATGGAGCTCTGAGAAGGACACCACATTAGCAAGAAGCTTGTGTGTAACACCTGCTTATCTATTGTTTGGAGTTCTTGCATTTATTGCAAGTCTGGACTGTAATAAGAGGCTGCCATGAGCTTTAGAGGAACATCAGCTTAATGGCACTTCTTCTTTAAACGGAAATATATTTCTGTTTCCCTCTTTGAAGTGATTCTTTCATTGCCTCTTTCAATACTAAGAAGCTATATGGGTTAGTGGTTATAGCAGCCTTCCCTACTTTGACACCTGCCAGATGCCACTAGGCTATGGTGTTGAAATAGCAATGGGTACAGAAGGTCAAATCTATTAATTTCAGTTTTTTTCCCTGTCTCATTTCTTCTGCTTTTTTCTACCTTAAGTTTGGTTCTTCCATTTCTACATTACTGTATTTTTCAGAGTATAAGATGCACCTTTTTACCCCCAAAAAGAGGGTGAAAATCTGGGTGCATCTTATAGTCCAAATGTAGCCCCACCCAGCCTCTGAAACAGAGGTTCCAGAGGCTGAAAAAAAGCCTCTGAAACCTCCTTTTGAGAGGCTGAACAAAGCCACTGAAACCTCTATTTGAGAAGTTGGAAAAAAAGTAAGGCACAGAACTCAGAACCAACGAACCTGTTGCTAAAGTTCACCTTTGGGAACAGCTGATTGGGGGCATTCTGGGAGGCCTGTCCACCCCAATCAGCTTTTTTCTTATTTTCCTCCCCAAAAACTAAGATGCATCTTATACTCTGGTGTGTTTTATAGTCTGAAAAATATGGTAGTTTGTGAATGTTAGGCCTTGCAAGAAAATGTAGGTAAAAAATAGTTCTCCCATTATACAGCATGCAGTATTTTGTGTGCAAGGTACCTCAGATGAACATTTTTCCTTGCTATCATGCACAGCTATACTGTATATTTTTTTCACTAATACACTTTATTTGTGCATGCATTTAGATATTAGATGTGTTTTGGACTGGAAAAACACATAATTCTTCATCCAACCTGAGAAATAAATCCAGGCTCAACTTCTAAAAGCCTATATTAACCACCAAGTGATGCAGTGGGCATGAAACTCTCTCTGCCTATCTTAATTTACAGGGTTATTTTGAAAGTAACATAAGGATGGGAGAATTATATTGAGAACCCTCCTATAAAAACAACAGCCGATCACTTTTCTTGCTGATATCTCCAGGTTCAAGTGACTGTTACAAGTCTGAACAATTTCTGATCCATCAAACCAACTAAAACTCCCCACACAACTATTTTCATAAAATGATTATTTGCGTTGCTAGTTTGGGGCTGCAAAAATATGTTCATTGTCAAACATCTGGTAGCTCTAAATGTCTTGGCTTGTTAGGTCATACGGTGAAAAAAGAGGCTGGAAGCATAAAGAAGGAAAGCATAGCAGCCACTTTGGAGAGCCTTTGGTCTTTAAACAAGCCAAACCCATATAATCCATGCCAGGCTGTCACAAATCCTTAGAGATGCCATAGAGGTATGATTCTTGGACATTTGTCCAAGGCAACATGATAGGTGAGATGATCTAGCAGGCAGAAATGAATTACATGCCAGTGCAGAAGAATATCTCAATGCATGTTGACCAAGGCACTGGGGTCAAGATGTTGATTGAGCTGGTGTGGATGGATGCAGGTTTTATCAGAACCTCAACATTGTTTATTATTCAAATAATCACCTTATTGTATTGTGTTTTTATTTTGTTTACTGCCCACAATTCCTTCTGGTAGATGAGCAGCTTAAATAAATAAAATGATATCATTTTGTTCAATAAATAAAATGGCAGCCAAGAGGTCAAAATGCTTTCTTGCAACCAGTGAGAGTCTGAATTTTTTCAACCCGATCTGGTCACTCTAGTGCTGTCTATGCATCTCCATTCCAAGACAGCACAAAGCCCGTGTTCCTGCTGTTCTTCTCTGGACAGGCATGGGTGTGCAAGCCCTGGACAGGTCTTCTCTGACAAAAACCACCAGAAGGTCTTTCATTTATGATGAATGTTAGGGTTGGGCCGGCATCCAAGAGCTTTGCCTTGAGGCCCAGGAAGCTCTCTTTTATCTCCGTTATGCAGAAGGATTCATCTAGCCAAAGATTCTCACTTGATCTCTCTCTTCAGGGCTATGTATATGGTTGCAATCTTGCACACGTTCCTCTCATTTCGACTGGATTTATACATTCATGAGTTGTGGCTTTAAGTTGCCAGAGAATATGCTGATTATCTTTTTTATTACTATTATTAGTCTTGATATGTATCTTAATTGAATAATAAGAGCAATGGGAATAATACTTCTTTTATCTACAGTGCGTGGTAAATAAGCCAGGGCACTGCAAAGCTTATGCTGTTATTGCAGAAACGCATTGCTAATTGTATGCTGAAACATATGCAATCAAGGTGCCAGGAATTTTTTTTCTTTTTTTTAATACAGTCCATAAGTAGTTGGTATAATGAGAGCAATGCTTTCATTCCAGATCTTGACAAAAATATTATTTAAGCTGCTTCCCCCTGTTTTTCCCCAATAATATTAGACAACTTGGATTTCATTTCAGTAAAAGTTTTCAATGCCTAATAATATGTGGATATGTTTATACTATACGGGTCTACCATGACATAACTCATTATTATCTTACCTTTCTTCTTTAGGAAGTATAGAGGTAGTCCTCGTCTTCCGACCACAATTAGGACTGGATTTTTGATCACTAGGCAACACAATCATTAAATGAGTCATCATGTGTCCAGACCCAATTTTGTGACCATTTTTACTATGGTCATTAAATGAATCATATGGTTATTAAGTGAATCATGTGGTTCATTAAGGGAATCTGGCTTTCCCAATTCACTTTGCATGTTGAATGTAGGTTGGAAAGATCACACATCGCGATCACATGACTGCAAGATGCCGTAAGTATCATAAATATGAGCTGGTTGCCAAGGTCCTCTTTGAATACAGCAAATTAAGTTATGGAACAAGGTCACTGAGTGATACATTATATAATTTTAGTGCAACACAAGTCAAGGAAGGCAACCGGTGGGTGGATTCCCATGTTTTCAGCAATCATTCAATGCAAAATCATATTGAATATTACAGAGATCAAATCTTATTAGTATGATTATTCAGTTTATATTTTTGGTTGAATATGTAATTTTTCAGGAAGCTCTGGTTTGACACCCTTTTGTGAATTAGGATTCTACTCCATTTCCTCCTTGATTTTCTTGGCTGCAGGAGATCTGTTGTTCCTCTGATGTGGTGCAGCCCATTTCAATCCATTTCAATTTGCTAGAATATTCCAGAGTATTAAAGTTCAGTATTGATATTCCTGCTCTGACATCAGTGTTACTTTGGATCTTGGTTCTGACATTCCACATACCAATGGTTTACATAGTTGTGCAGCATGAAACTTTCCTTTTGCCATCGGTCACATCAGAAGTTAAACATCTTTGATCCTTTAATTCAGCCATATCATGAGCACTACTCCTACTTGTACTTGCTGTCTGCTTTTCCCTAGCAATTCATTGGATGCGTTCCAACTGGAAGGGCATCATCTTCTAGTATAATGTGAATATTTTTCAGATTCTGAATGTCCATCTGATTTTCTTAGCAGAATCCTGGAAGTCATGAGTATCTCCTTCTGCAGAAGAATGAATCTAGCCAGACCACCACCCCCCCTTTCTATGATCTGTTCTTTGTGGGTTTCCCTTAAGAGGATGCATTCCTGACAGTGTCAAAGTCACTGGGAAGTACAAGCTCCTTTTCCATTAGAAGGGAACAATCAATGAAGAGAAAAATATGGGCAATACATATTAAACACCAACTGCTACCTACTACTTTCCCTGTGCAGGTTGTTTAGCTTCCTGGATATATTTGGTTGGCCATTTAGTGACAGAGAATAATTGGTGAGCTTGAGCCTTTCACCTGATTCAACAGAACTTTCCTTATGTTTCTTATGTTCAGAGTGCTTTCCATTTCCTAACTGATGTTCAATTCTCTGTTTACCAAGACATGCAGATTGGTTTCCTGAATTTCAGCATGAGATGATAGCTAGCTTTAGTTATAATATGGGGAGCCTGGGACCTTTGACTCTGGCTGTGGGCTTTAAAATGAGACTTAATGGTAAAATCCATTTTTGAGCTTTGCATTTCCTTGGCAGGTTAGTTGCCTGGCACTCCTCCAAAAGTCTTTCTTTTATTGAAAAAACTTCTTTCAACTCTTGTCTATGGAGATTCTCAGTCATCCAGATCATGGTTGACCCAAAGGTGCTTTTACAAAATGCAACTGGCCTTTCTTTGTTTTTGCGTGAAGACATTTCACTTCTCATCCAAGAAGCTTCTTCAGTTCTGAATGAATGGTGGACAATGGAAGGAGTTATATTCCTTGCAGTCATTTGGGTGTTAGCACTCTTTCTGAGAATCATTCAGTCTGCTTGGAGGTTTATCTGTGCCCTCAGCTATCAGAAAGAGTGCTAATGACCAGATGACTGCAAGGAATATAAATCCTTCCATTCTTCATCATTCATTCAGAACTGAAGAAGCTTCTTGGATGAGAAACAAAACATCTTCAAGAAAAAAACAAAGGAAGTCCAGTTGTCTTTTTAAAAAGCTTCTTTGGGACTTTCAGGTCCCACTTCAAACATTGGTAAGAATGCCTTGCCTGTCTTTGTTGAAGACTCCATGAAAACTCCAATGGATAGATATGAGCACCATTTATTCAGAGGCAATTTGGAGAAACTGCAAAACATCGACTTACTCTTGCCATAATTGCAGGATTCCAGATGCACTCCTTGAATTATTTAGTGCATGGGGCCAAATCCACTCCTGCTTTGCCTTTTAAAAAATAGGGGTATTTTGTCATAGAAAGACTCTTTTGTTGTACAAGGGAATGACGGAGTCTACTTGTAGATGAAGAGAAGGTACTGTGGTCCAAATCTGCCTTGCATTTACTTCATGGAACAGTCAAATTGGAATTGGAAACAAATCCTTTCAGTAATACTTTTTCCTTCCCATTTTTAAAATGAATAAATTATGGTACAATGATTTTTAATTGATTGTTTTTAAAGTGGAATCTTTTAATCCATTTTTCACACTAGCTTCTAAAATCTCTCACCCAAGAGGCTACTACTCAGCAGATCACAAACAATTTCATCTTTTTTTTTTCCTGGCTGTAAACAGGATGTGAACAAAAATGGAGCAGAATGTTTCTCTCACACATCCCATCTTCTCCCTATTCCTAAACCAAATCATATGATAAAAAAAGTTAGCCTTAACTTTGGGGGTGTGGGAGAGGGAGTAAAAGAAGGAAATTAGCCCGACTCATCCTTGCTTCGCCATGTCAAAAATTAAAGAGTAAACAAAGGTCCCCCAATTCCCTTGATTGCATTAATCATTCAAATGACGTATTAGCATTCTTCAGACTTGGCTGTTGCGCTTCCAAATTAACACCTCCAGGTTCAAGGGAATAGAAATTAACTGAATTATCTGGCAGCCCCAGATGTCCTGGTGTGTTCTTCCCTCTCACTGATTTAATATGCCTGAATAATAGTTATGATGCAGAAAAACTGCTAATGGTCAAGAAATAATTTATGACATGTGTAACAGATAGGCCCAGCTGTCTTCTGCATACAAAAGCCACCACAGTTTGACCAAACAATGGTTACAACTCTTTCTTTCTTGGAAACCTATAGTTTAGCTTTATCGGCTCACATCAGAAGCCATCTACATCACAACTCAACAACTAGCAGCGAACAGAGTAAGCTGGATACATAAAAGAACAATTGCACCCTTTGGGCATTTGTCAGATAGGTACCTTGAATAGTTTGAGGAACATAACTTGCAATATTTGTATTCAGGTTCCACGATCTGATTGGAAAATGTGCATAATATCTATTAATGATGGAACATTATAGCTATATGTATATTTCCCAAATCAAGTCAATCTTCTTTTGAATATTCAATTTATGACCTCCTACCTATGTGACGCTAACTAGCAGTGACAGCAGAAATCTCAGAAGGAGGGAGGGTGGGAGAATATACAGTATATTTCAAAATATACTGTATTTTGTATAATTATATACAAAACTATAGGAAAAAAAGATGGAAACTCTTACAATAATTAATTCATTCGTAAAATGCAAGTACACATTATGAAATAGCAGCAGTAACTCAGCAACATCATGGGCTACCACTAAGAAGTCCATGTGACCAGTGGTGAAATCAAAAATTTGTTACTACCGGTTCTGTGGGCATGGCTTGGTGAGGGGGGGGGTAATGGGACTGGGTGGGCCTGGCCATTTTTTTTTTTTTTTTTACTTTTAAAACCATTTTTTTTCTTTTAAAAGCCTCTGCCGATCAGGCAACTCAGCTGGGATTGTCAGAGGCTTTTAAAACCATTTTTTCTACAACCTCTGAAGAGGTTGTAGAAAAAATGCTTTTAAAAGCCTTTGACGATCCCAGCTGAGCTGCGCGATCATCTGAGGCTTTTTTTTAACTTTTAAAAGCATTTTTTCTGCCGAAGAGGTTGTAGAAAAAAATGCTTTTAATTTTTTTTTTTTAAAAAAAGCCTCTGATGATTGTGTGGCTCAGCTGGGCATGGGGGGGGCAGGGATTTTTGCTACCGATTCTCCGAGCCACCCGCCTCCATCGCCACCGGATCAGATGATCCAGTCTGAACTGGGAGCATTTCACCCCTGCATGTGACCCTTCATACACTAGCCTGGTTCTGTACAACTTACCTATGCCAACGGTCGCCCCTTACCATTTCTTTCCCATCTTTTTCCAACCAGCTATTGGATACTCATATCATCTCTAGTCTCTGTGCTTTTCTAAATTACTCCCTGACACTCTGTGTTGAGATAAAGATCATATTTGTTGATTTGATCCAGGTTATAACAAAGCTCATTGAGACTCTGGTGTTTCTGCCACCTCCAACCTCCACTGTCTCACTTTCCTAGTTATGTTTATTTTAGCTTTTTTCTTCATCATTAATTTATTTTTTTTTTAATTTGATTTATATGCCGCCCTTCTCCGGAGACTCAGGGCGGCTTACAATGCGTTAAGCAATAGCCTTCATACTTTTGTATATATTTATACAAAGTCAGCTTATTGCCCCCACAAACTGGGTCCTCATTTTACCTACCTTAGAAAGGATGGAAGGCTGAGTCAACCTTGAGCCTGGTAAGATTCGAACCTGCAGAAATTGCAGGCAGCTGTGTTAATTACAGGGTGCATTAAACCACTGTACTACCAAGGCTCTTTAAATTTATTTAAAAGGTATAAGGATTATCCTAAACATTGCTTTTCAGACACACATATACATACACTCAGAAATAAGATTCAGCAGTTCATCAGCTATAGACTTGCTTTAGAATTTTATTTTCCTCCTCCCCTCTCCTTGTATAGTACTACAATTGCCCTTCAGTCTTTTTGTTGGTCATTCCATGAGGCAGTGTCTGGATCATTATTATGTCAAAGGATTAGTACCTATTAGCATCCACTGGAAAAGATAGATAAGATTTTAAAAGACAGAAAAATGATTCAAGATGATCCATGTAAGATAGAAATCTATCCAAAGCTAACAACATGAACTGCAAGAGAGAGGTCAATGTTTTCTTTGGGTAGACTTGCACAAATACAGGGTGGATGACACCTGGCTTGACAGGAGCACATGTAAAAGCAAGTAGCCCTTTTAATATATGATATCCTACTGCGTAGCATTTATGTCTTTACTGAACTACTTTGCCCAGTAAGGTTTAAGGATGTTGATGGATTAAAATGTATTCACAGAACAGGATAGCACAGTGGACAATCAATTTGGAGACCATAGCCTAACCTAAAGAATTTCTAGATATTTAGCTTGGAGAAGAAATAATTAACCATTTTCAAACCTCTAAAGGTTTGCTGCATTGATGCTAGAATCGTATCTGTTGCAACAATCATATCTGTTGCTCAAGAGGATAAAAAGAAATGGGATTTTTTAGTGAACATTTAAAATGATTATATGATTGAATATGTTCTTCAGTGGTATAATGTGCCAGAAGTGGTGAACTCTATTATAACAAGAAGAACAGTGGACATTGCAGTAATTGGAGACAGCAAAATAGAACTGGAGAAAATCACAAGTTACAAAGATCTGCAAATAGAAGTAGGATGACTGTGGCAAAAGAAAGCAGAGACTGGACCAATAGTAGTCGCTGCTTGGCTGCAATTCCAAAATATCTGGAGCACCATTTGATCACCATTGCTTTTGACAAAGTCACCATCAGTCAATTGCTTTACTTGGAACTGCTTACATCCTGTTGTGATAACCTGTAACCCCATCAAACAACATCTGCCTATCCAAAGTCATTGAGAAGGATCCGATATTTCATTTCATTTTATTTCATTTTATTCAATTAGTATACCGCCCTTCTCCTAGCAGACTCAGGGCGGTGCACAGCCAGAACTAAAACACATACCAATACAAAATTTAAAATTTTGAAAAGAATTACATGACTTTGGCCCAAAATTTAAAACATTCAAACTAAAACCCATTGACAATTTAAAAAGCTAAAAAAAAGGGGGGAGGGCTCATGCCAGCCCTGCTTGATGGAAAAGAAAAGTTTTTAGGGCACGGCAAAAGATCCGGAGATCTAATATCCTTCGTATCTCCGGGTGCAAATCGTTCCAGAGGGCAGGAGCTGCCACAGAGAAGGCCCTCCCCCTGGGGGTCGCCAGCCGACATTGCCTGGCTGACGGCACCCTGAGGAGTCCCTCTCTGTGGGACCATACTGGTCGGTGGGAGGCTATCGGCAGCAGAAGGCGGTCCCACAATATAGTTGCGATAGTGAATGAAAATCTCAAATCCAGTGTAAACAGATAGCCGACTGTGTAACTAACCATAATCATTGAATAATAATTTAAGCCAGCATGCTAGCTGGGAAATTCTAGAAGTTGAAGTGCATACACATTTAAATTGCTGAGGTTGAGAACAGTGTTCTAGACCATTGGAAGAAACCATGCACAATCCCACCACAAAGCATGCACAATCCCACTTGCCTTATTATTTGTGAACCTTTTTAGCATTGACTCTTAGCATCTTCGGCATAGATGTGACTCTCAGGTAGGCAAAGTAGTTGGGGGACAGAGACTAGTCTTGTTGCCATAAGCATTACCTGGATCCAATATTAGGGAAACAACAAGCTGAACAACAACTCATTTTCCATGCTTTGGTGACAAGTGCAGCATTTGCTGTTTATTAAATGACGGTCGCCGTGGTGACTCTTCCCTCACACAACAAGCCCAGAAGTGTATGCTGTCGCTTTAAAAAAAAAAAAGGAAGAAGAAGAAAGAAAGAAAGAGTGAAACGATGCCAAGCTAGTCACCGTAATGCTCCCTTGGCATAATTAGATGCATACCCGGGGTTGTATTTGCATATGATATTCAGGGCATGATTTTTTTATTGTTCTTAATCAGAGCCGAATGTCAACAAAATAAATGAAGTTGCGAGTGGAAGTGAAATTTTTATCACATTGGGGATGTGCCTTTTCTCCCATTTATCACAGTCCATATTGAGAGAGCGAAATTTTTTTGAAAATGTGGTAATCAATGGAAGAGCTCCATATGGCAGGGATCAAAGGTGTTACATAGTGTGTGGTTCTGCTTTATTGCCAGCCAGTACTGTTAATTGGACAACAAGATCAGAGGCAATATTAAAATCCAATTAAATTGATATGAACAGATTGCCAAGTGATGTACACTAATGTATAATTGAGTATCAAGCAAATGCGAGTCCCCGTCTTCTGCCTCTACCTCCTGAATAAATGATAGAGCCATAGAGGACAGAAACAAGTTTGCACATTAGCTCCACGGCTCTGGGCTTTCATTTGTTACTTTCAGAGTTGATGACTTTAGTTTCCTACATCCTGGCCTTAAAGGCATAGACGCACCTCACTCTGCCCTCCCTCCTGCTTTCTCATTGTGTGTAGAAGGGTGGCTTCTCACTGATTGTGCATCTGTCTTGCCCTTTTTCCCCCTCTCATAGTTGCTTTGAGAAGAAGCTTAGTATATCTCAGAGTCATCTATCAGACCAGTAGCTAACAAAAGGACCAGGAGAGTGTCCAGCCATTCAGTTTGTACTTGAGCAAAGAACTGAGGAGCTAGGCAGAATGGGTCACCCTCTAAGGTCAGGGGGAGCTTATGTGTTTTTGATCTCTGTTTTGTTGCTAGATGCAGTAGCTCCTTTCTACATACATGGATTTTTAATATAACAGAGATTCCAGGAAGCAGCCGTGACAATGTAGAACAGGGTGTTAAACTCTATTTCATTGAGAGCCACATCAGGGTTGTATTTGATCTCAGGGGGCCAGGATGAGCGTGGCCAGGGTGGGCGTGGCCAGATTGAAGTCACTCATGTCGAGGAGCGCCTATGGTGGCCCTAGCACTCTGCCAATGAAAACGAGCTCCTGAACTCCATTTTTGCTGGCAGAAGCACTGCAAGCTGGTCCTTCTTTGTTTCCACGGCAACCCCATGGGCTAAATCTAAGGACCCCTCAGGCTGAATCTGGCCCGTGGGCTTTGTGTTTGACACCCCTCATGTAGAAGATAAATAAGGGGAGTGGCTGAAGCTCAAATATGCATATGTTACCCAGAGATCTCTGGCATTTCCATTTAGGGCTGTGAAAAGCCACCTTTGGAACAACTATACAACTATATCCTATTGGAATGGATAGAAAATTTCTAGTGATCTGCAATAGATCAGCCAAGGAGTCTTGTTTTCTATAATTTAACAAGAGTAAATCAAATGACTATTTTTTGTAGTTATGTATTCATTTCTTGATGCCTGCCATGGGTATCTTGATGCTGGTTACTTACAGATAGTCCTCAATTTATGACCACAACTGAGCCTAAAATTTCTGTTGCTAAGTGAGACATTTTTTAAGTGAGTTTTGCCCCATTTTACAACCTTTCTTGCTACAGTTGTTGAGTGAATCACTGCAGAGGTTAAATTAGTAACAGTTGTTAAGTGAAACTGGCTTTCCCATTGACTTTGCTTGTCAGAAGTGACGCCAGGACACTGCAACCATTATAAACAGGAGTCAGTTCCAAGCATCTAAATTTTGATCGCATGTCCATGGGGATGCTCAACAGTCATAAGTGTAAAAAACGGTCATGTCACTTTTTTTCTGTGCTGTTTTAACTTCAAATGCTAATTAAATGAACTGTTGTAAGTTGAGGACTACCTGTATTTATTAGTTTCCCTTATTGGTAAAAGATATTTGCTTTACAATTCTGCAACACTGCTAGCTGGTTTTAGAAGGTTTTTTGCATCCAAATCTCTCATCTATAGCAACTTCAGTGAAGATTTATTCTTGTAGTTTCTGTATTCTAGTACTGACCTACTATAGTGCATTTGTTAACTGTTTTTCCACTTCAAAGCACCAGTTCTGCACCTTGCTTTAAACACTGGCTCTTTTGAGAGTGCTCTAGCTAAGCGAAAAAAATGATCCTGTAAAGATGATGATGGTCCTTCTACAGCACAGAGTTACTTTGGTCAATATAATTTGAATTTATGACAAACCTTCCTGGGGGTACTTCCACCAACATTCCAATGGCTGCCACACCTGCAGTCACATGACTGCATGTTGGACAGTTGCAATCGGCCTGCATTTATGGCCATTTGCAGGGTCCCATGATCATGTGACTGTGTTTTACAATGGTATTGCCCAAAAATGACATTCACTTCCAGTTTTTGGCAAAGCCAGCCCATAACCAACTATTGGCTTGTTTAACAACCATGGCATCCGTTTAATGATTGTATCAAACACTTAATCACTGTTGCAAAAAGGTTCATAAAATCAGGTCATTCCCATGGATGACCAGTGGATGATCCAATCGTTACTACTTATGACTGTGATGGGCAGACCGCATTATGGTCATAAGTTGAGAACTACCTGTAAATAAACAAATGCATTGCAAGCATTTGGTTCTAAGCCATTTGCTATTCAAATGGTGGCGCTCATAAATTTAACATACTTAATAGAACTTGTAATCTCATATTATGTACTGCCACCAATGGAGTCTAACACAAAGAGGTTAATCATATTTTTGTTATCAGTTCTAATCTCTGAAGGTTCTCTTTGTCTCTGGCATCTGGTAAGAATGATCCCCACAGGAGGGGTTATAATACTAGCAAACATTCTCTAATCCTGAAACTGAAAACTTATATTACCTATATTTAAAAAATTCAAATTCATAAGCACTCACAACAATTTATCTGATGTTGTCAAACGTTACACTTTCCCCAATGTCTACCATGCCTACAAGTGCCTTTTTTAAATAGCTGTCTGTCCTTTTACCAATTAATCAATAGAAGGGATGTGGCTTAAGTTATTGAATCTCTCCAGTTTGAATCAGGATGTTTCCTGAATCAGAATGTGAAACAAATCTTATGGTCAGTTCAAGAGGGAGGCTGTCGGGTGATGGGATTATAATTCTGGCTAGAAACTCACAAAATGCTGGCAAAAATTTATGTCCCTTATTAATTGTGATTGTAGGGAGGATCAAAGCAGAGGCAAAAGGCCTGCCCATTTTCACCATCTTATTTGTAAGCTGCTGGTGACTGATGAGGAAGTAAAGCAATGCAAATCTTCTTCTTCCTAGCGAATTCCCACAGGTGCAGGCTCCACTTTTCGGATAATTGAACTCCACTTTGCACACTCAGCTGTATCTCCAGGGTGCAGGCCCGTGGCTTGCATATCTTTGTTGATGGTATCTTATCATCTCTGTTTTGGATGCCTGCGAGGTCGCCAGCCATTGACTTCTAGTTGGTAGGAAGTCTTGGCACCGGTGAAAGGTGCTGCTCTTTGGACATGTCCATACCAGCAGGCCGGGCTTCTCTCATCTTCTCTATACAGTAATTGGTGCCACACCAAAATGCTGTCCAATGGTATCATTTGTGATGTGGTCAGGAAGGGGGATGCCTGATATCCAACGGAGCATTCACATTTCCATGGCATGGAGATAGCTTTGTAAAGCAATGCAAATGATCCTTCCTAAATAGCCCATGTTTTCCAGTATTCCTACCAGTTTTAAATATTTTATTTTACTTTATATGCATACTTTGTATGCCGCCCATCTTGCCCAAGGAGACTCTCAGAGGCTTACGGACATTGAATAAAATACACTATAAAACATTAAATCGATAAATAAAGGTCTTAAATTTAAAATTCAATCAAAATAAAACAAAGCAGGCTGGAGAGGGAAGGAGCAAAGTGCGGACAGACAGGAAGTGGGGTGTTGTCTACTCCATCAGCCACTTCCAATGTGTCTTACCACCGGGGGTAAAATCCAGCAGGTTCTGACAGGTTTTGGAGAACCGGTAGCAGAAATTTTGAGTAGTTCAGAGAACCGGCAAATACCACCTCTGGCTGGTCCCAGAGTGGGGTGGGAATGAGGATTTTGTAGTATCTTTCCCCTGGAGTGGGGTGGGAATGGAGATTTTGCAGTATCCTTCCCCTGCCACGCCCCCAAAGCCACACACCCCCAAACCACACCACGGCCACCAAGCCATGCCCACAGAACAGGTAGAAAAAAAAATCAAATTTCACCACTGCTTACCGCCACTGGGACCAGAGGCTAGGTGGCATAGCCATGTCTTCAAGGCCTTTCGGAAGGCCAAAGGGGCCTTATCCAAACAATAAGAAAGAATCACTTCTGGGTATTTTCTTTTATTCTGATAGCAATACCCTAAAGTCAAATCAAGGGAGGAAGGAAACAAGGCTTCCTTCCTCTCTAAAAAATAAGTGGAATGGCTTTATGGAAGAAAGGTATCCTGCACAACTGTGGTATGATGAACTATGATGAAAGATGCACAAGGACAGTGTGGTTTACAAAAACATTTTACAAACGCTTCCTTACTTGTATGCAAACTAGCGTGCAGAAAAGTTCTCCAACATTATTTTGATCAGTTTATTAGCACTCATCCTGGGAGAGGTTTGATTTATTATTACTGGTTTTTATCATTTTGATTTATTCTTAATGTTGCTTTTATAGTTGTAATGTTTGGCAGGCTATGAAAACTGTAAACTTAATATATTAAAGCAATACTTTTGATAAAGAAGAATTTCCTTTTACATTTTTCTTTCAAAAAAGAAGAGAGATGACACAGGGTAGAGCGTGAGGGTCCTCCATTGATTTCATTATGAAGAAGCAAAGCATTGGGTAAGGACGTCTTTATTTTCATTTGCAGTTGTCTCTTCAGACTCCCTGGCTTCCCACCCTTCTATTAAAGACTTTCTAAGACTGGAGAGGGGGCAGCCATGGAAACCTCAGTATGATGGGGAACAAGTAAGAAGAGAAGAATGCACACGGTAAAAATTCTATCATCCCCAACAGCCAATTCAGTTCCAAGAGAAATCTGAAAGAAATTCTCAAATGCCCTGAGAATAAGGCAGTAAAACGGAAGTCTCTATTGCAGGGGTGTCAAACTCCATTTCATTGAGGGCTGAATCAGGGTTGTGTTTGACCTCAGGGAGCCAGGATGGGCGTGGCCATCTCGACATCACTCGTGTCGGGGTGCCTGTAGTGGCCCAAGTGCTCTGCCAGCGAAAACGGGCTCCCAAGCTCCATTTTCAGCTGCAACAGCCTCCTGCAACCCTCTGCCAATGAAAACGGAGCTCAGGAGGGCCACCTGTGGCTCCATTTTCACTGACAGAGGCACCATGGGCCGGTCCTTCACTGTTTCCAGGGTGTCCCCCAGGCCAGATCTAATCACCCTGCAGGCCGGATCCGGCTTCCGGGCCTTGAGTTTGACCCCCCCCTGCTCTATTGTAAGGAAAGAAAACTTCCAAAAAACTGTACAGCAGAATGGAGCCAAGATTATTTGGAAAAATGTTTTTTCTAACTAAATTTGTTGACATACCCCAGAAATAGATGTGCAGACTTTCCAGATGGATGCCATATAGGCAGCAGTTTTTCCACTTCCAGATCTTTTTATACTGTTTTCACTGATGATTATATTTATTTTATACTCCTGCATGGTCATTATCTTCATACAGTACTCTCACACTGAAGCAGTTAAATAGGGTGTCATAAATAAAAAAATAGACAGTCATCTAAAACTCTAAGAGGTCACTCAAAACAACTGTTGTGGAAGGCAGTAGCAAAATGATTTACAAATGCAGGAAATGTAATTTAACAAGTAAAATTTAATGGAATTAATTTATACCAACACAAACCAATATCTAAAAACTCAGAATAGAAAAAGGAAAAGAAGTGAAATTGACTTCCCAGACTTAAGAAAAGCCACTCATCTTCTTGATGAGTGAACATTTAGCTGCTGACCAAAAACATTTTGCTTTAAGGATATAATCGTAATCCAAAATTTCACTCCAGCTGTCACCAAACCTATTAGGCAACCAAATAACTTTATTTTGGAAGTGCTACAGGATACACATACTGTCCACAGAGTACCTCTTGCTGACTGATGAACTATATTTATTATAACATTATTGTTACCAGCTGTACATCTCCACCCCAGACCACCCCAACAATGCCCTTGATGTGATGTCTCGCTGCCTCGAGGCCGTGCGGGTCTGGATGGGGAGGAACAGGCTCAGACTCAACCCGTCCAAGACCGAGTGGCTGTGGCTGCCAGCGTCCCGATATAGTCAGCAGGTGCCATCACTGACTATTGGGGGTGAATCTTTGCCCCCCACAGAGAGGGCTCGCAATCTGGGTGTCCTCCTGGACACAGGGCTGTCTTTAGAAGAGCACATGATGGCCGTGGCCAGGGGGGCCTTTTATCAGGTTCGCCTGATCCGCCAGTTGCAGCCCTTTCTGGACCGGGATGCCTTGTGCACGGTCACTCATGCTCTTGTCACCTCCCGGCTGGACTATTGTAATGCTCTCTACATGGGGCTCCCCTTGAAGAGCACTCAGAGGCTCCAACTGGTCCAGAATGTGGCCGCGCGGGTGGTTATGAGCGCAACCCGTTGTGCCCGCGTGACACCCCTCCTGCGTGAGCTGCACTGGCTCCCAGTGGTCATCAGCCAAGTTATCCAGGGGGAGAGCCCAGGGGGAGGGCCTTCTCTGTGGGAGCCCTAGCCCTATGGAATGAACTGCCCCCGGAAATACGTAAGATCTCCGACCTCCCGGTGTTTCGTTGCGCATTGAAGACCCTGTTGTTCCGCCAGGCCGGGCTATCAACATAATAATTTTAATTGGGGTATTTTAAATTTTTGGGGTTTTAATCCGGCCAAATTTATTTAATTATTTTAATTTTTAATCATTGTTGTGTTTTGTGTTTTTAAATTGGCTGTACACCGCCCTGAGTCCTTCAGGAGAAGGGCGGTATAGAAATAAAATTATTTATTTATTTATTTTATTATTTAGCAAACCTAAAGAAATGCTGTCCCTTCATTTCCACCAACACACTTTTAATCAAAAGCCACATTTTAACTGGAAAATATTTGTCTACTGTTGTACCCAGCAGCTGGAAGTAGGGAAACAACTTACAGTCAGTAAATGGCAATTTTTTCAAATCCAAATTCAATTTTTATATCATCAAGTAATTATATTTTAAGGTATCCAGTAAGGATTCAATTTTAGCTTTTGCTTTCCATATAGCTTCAGATCATCCCTACATAACAAATATGTTTTCTCTATTTTATTTTACAGTTATAGTTCATATCCAAGTCTTGTTTTATTCAAATTATGAATGAGAGGTAAAACGTAATGGAGATAATAAATAGTCTTGAAATATTCCTCTCCTGATGTTCACAATTCCAATTTCTTCATCATTGACCATCAAAGTTTATAGCTGTTTTTACAAAATTTTGGATGTTTACATTAATGTCAAATATCTGCCAAACATTTCTATATCCATCAATATGGAAGAATATCAAACATTTTTAGAATTAATCCAAGCCATTCATACATTATTTTTTTTCTTAGTTTGGAGTATTTTAGTATAATTTTAACAATGATCTATGCTTGTTCCTCAATAATTTCAGTAGTAACATTTTTTTCTAAGTGAATACAATGAATTTTTGATATATAACTGAAAATCACTGTTGCTAATATACTATTTAGCAGCTTGAAAATTGTTGGCAAGTAAGTAATTGGTGTCTGTTAGCAACTATACTATTGCCTCTTTCTATCATCATCGTCATCATCAATTATGTGGACAGCCAAAAGGCAAACAAATGGATCTCTGAACAAATGAGCAAGATCAAGCTATTCAGACACATTGTGCAACAATCTAGGAAAGAGAAGGAAAGAGAAGAGGATGACCAGCAACAAGGTAGATGGACTCAGTTACAGAGGCAATAGGTGCACCAGTAAAAGACCAACAATAAATGACATTGTGCCAAGCATTTGGGGCCAACTACAAGGAAGCAGGCAGAACCCTAAACTGTAGCACTACAAGGAGTACTGGGATAGTTGGAACTGTCATTTAAGATTCTTATAGTGCCCCCAACATAGCATAAATCTGGCATGCCAAAGGAAAATTAAACAATGCAATCTCTGTAGCACAACTTCTTCTGTTGACAGCAAGGTAAACTGATAAGGAGACGAAGCACTAGTGTCCAATTAAAAAGCTCTGTGTTAGGACCCCCTCATCCCGCAAAACACTTCTAAAAAAATTAATCATCCCACTTTGCCTTGTAGCACCTAGATTTTTACCAATATTCTCTCTGAAAATTCCTGAAGCCCAAGAACTTGTTGTATGGATTTTAGAAATGATCATCACAAATCTAGAGATGGATTTGTAATCTAATCCATCAAATAATAATAACAGAAACCAATCTGCTGAATTCTACCATACCTGAGGCAAGCTTCAGGATGGACAATTGCCTGATCAGGAAACTTAACTAGAAGAAGTTGCACTGTCCCTTAATCATCAGCTTTGCAACTGAGTGATGCTTTTGGAACTGTCCTTGATTATGATTCTCCAGGCCACTTGATGACTGTTATCAAAAGACCAGCAGTATCTCTAGCACAGAGATAACAATTTCTATTAAGGCACTAGCTGCCCCGCTATCCCTAAGAGAAAAACACTGCTTGCTATCTTTGTTGGTGCTTGTGTAACATCTAAAATGGATTAATTTTAATTTATTCTATATTCTTTAGATTTAAATCCTGTAGAACATCAAGAAAATGAACAGAGGACACATGTTCAAGTTTTCTCACACAACAATACCGTGTTTCCCCGAAAATAAGACCTGTCTTATATTTTTTTTGAACCCCAAAATAAGAGCTTGGCCTTATTCTTGGGGAGGTCTTCTTATTTTGGGACACTTGGAGCAAGACGGGGCTCCTCTTGTCGTCTTACCTGATTTCCAGCTCTGTTTCCCTAACCCTAACCAGAGGAAATGGCAGGTTAAACCGGCTGCATTTAAATATTTTCAGGGAGGGCTTATTTTCAGGGGGCAGCTTATTTTAGCGCATGCGCTCAAAAGCGCAATTGGGCTTATTATCAGGGGATGTCTTATTTTCAGAGAAACAGGGTAATTCCAAGGCCAATTGGACTCATAGAAATTACTGTCCACCAAAAAAATTAAATAATCTTCCATAGCTGAGAATGAGTTGGATCTCATCCATCATAATCCAATACTTTAACCATAGCACCACAATGGCTTTCATGTAAATCCGCATTAGTGAAACAGTTATTTTATTTATTTGTGTATTTATATTTATTTATTTTCTATCCCACCTTTATAATTTCATAAACAACTCAAGGTGGCAAACACATCCAATACACATGTAGAGTGCATTCTATAGACTGAGGGCAATGCATGAGAAGAGGGTGTAGATAAATAAACATTTGACAGTGAAGCATCTTGAAAAGAACATCTACTGCCGATCTTAATATAATTGAAGAAGTATTTGTAATGGAGAGGCAATGCTTCTAAGCCAGGCTCTAAGCCATGTAGTACTTTAAATGTCAATACTAACATCTTAAATTGCACCTAGAAATCAATTAGCATCCTGTGAGAACTTGCAATGCAGACGTCCTGTGATCTCTGTACCTTATATTGTTAATAGCTTAAGTCCCACATTTTACAGCAATTGCAACATCCTGATATTTTTCACATACAGTGAATGTCATGCTCAAAATATATACAAAGGATGGACTACTGTTGCCAAATCCAACTGGCTCAGGAGGGGTTGCAGCTACAACAATAGCTTTAGTTCAGGGGTGAAATCTAAAATTTGTTACTACCGGTTCTGTGGGCATGGCTTTGGGGGGGGGGTTAATGTGGCTGGGTAGGCGTGGTCAACTTTTTTTTTTTACATTTAAAAGCATTTTTTCTACAACCTTAAGAGTTCCAGAAAAAAATGCTTTTAAAAGCCTCTGGCGATCAGGCAACTCAGCTGGGATCGCCAGAGGCTTTTAAAGGCATTTTTTTTCCCAGAGCCTCTTTGACTGAAGAGGTTGCAGAAAAAAATGCTTTTAGAAGCCTCTGACGATCAGGCAACTCAGCTCGGCCCCGCTGCGAACCGGTAGTAAAGGTAAGTAGAACCCACCCCTGCCTCAATTGTATATTAACCTTTAAAATCCTCTGAATCAATGTGTGTATTTGAATCTAAAATTTTCTAGATATTTTTACACATCCATCAAACATGATATAATATGGATCCGTCCTGTTATTCACTTTTCCAATATAAATCTAAAGAATCTTTATCATTCTAGACTGTTTCTCCGGTAACATATACTAATAGTATATCATTTTGTAAAAAATTCTGTAAGACTATAACATAATATAAATTTCAATCCTTTCAGCCACATATTTTCCCATTGTTCCATCTGATTATTATAACCAAAATCTTTAGTAAACTTTATCACACATTCCTTATCTTGTTCCTCTTCTGTTTCAAATTTCAATAAAAGTTTATACATTTTAGCAATTACATGTTCATTATTTGAACACAGTTCTATTTGAAATTCTTACAATGTTCAACACCATAATCCATTTGTCTACTTTAAATCTTTCTGTTAGTTGTAAGAAAAAAGCATTGACTACATTTGTCTGCCACCAGTTTTTCTCTGGGTTTTATTTTACATTTACCTTGAAATGTTATATCTTGCAATAAGTTAGCCAAATAATTCCCACAGCACTGTCAAACTAGCTTAACAGACAGTGTTTCCATCATTATTCTCATCTTCTCTATTACCTATCTCCTTATCGTCTTATGACTATAACTTTGTTGCTTGTATCTTACAATTTACCATATTTTTGGAGTATAAGCCCCCCTCCCCCCCCCAAAAAAGTGGGTGGAAATCAGTGGTGGGTTGCCCCCGGTTCAGACCAGTTCGCAAGAACTGGTAGTAAAACTGTTGGGAGGACCCGTCCACCGCCCCGGATGTCATCATCGGTGATCTGCGCATGCGATCCCATTGCAAACCAGTAGTAAAGGTAAGTAGAACCCACCCCTGGTGGAAATGTCTGTGCGTTTTATACAACAAATATTGCAGCGGGGGGAGGGGGTTGGTGCAGTGCCAATCAGCTGTTCTAGAATGGGCTGTGGTCGCAGTGGCGAATGGGCTGCAGTGAATGGGCCGTGGCAGCGGTGAACGGGCTGCAGTGGTGGCATGAACGGGCCATGCTGAACAGGCCATGGTAGCACAAACGGGCTGTGGCAAATGGGCTGCAGCAGCAAACAGGCCACTGCGAATGGACCAGGTGAATACCAGATGGATGCTGGGAGGCAGAGGCAGATTTTTTTTCTTGTTTTCCTCCTCAAAAGCTAGGTGCATCTTATAGTCTGGAGCGTCTTATAGTCCAAAAAATATGGTATATTGTTTATTTAGTATCCTAGTATGATTTATGTTGATTGCTTATTTAGTATACATGACTATCACTAAGTGTTGTATCTAATGTTTTATGATGAATGTATTTTTACAATGACTATGATAATGATCTATCACTATTTTTGTATGTATACTGAGAGCTTATGCACCAGAGACAAATTCCTTGTGTATCTAACCACACTTGGCCAATAAAGAATTCTAATTCTAATTTGTGTTGGACTATTATTTCTTACCTGTAGAATGGTTCTTGTTTTGGATCACAACCTGCATGTGTATCTATTCCATATTCTCAGAATGGCACATTTACCATAATCATTTTTAAATACATATATATTAGCTTTAAACTTTACTGTATCACAAATATCCATGTCACCCAAATCTCAGGTTGTGTCCTTCTTAACTTCAAAAGTCTTCTCATTCTCAACAACATCCACTTTCTCATCCAAACCAAACAGCAAGGTGCAAAATACAATTTCAAGTCAGATAAACCTAATCCTCCTTTTTCCTTTGCATCTTGTAACACCTTATATTAAACTCATGGATTTTTCCCCTGCCACACAAATGTAGATACTGTATATCCTTCTGCTACTGTTTAAATGATGCATCAGTAGTCAAAACAGGTATTGTCTGAAACAAAAACATCATTCTAGGCAAAACATTCATTTTTATCACAGAAATTCTCCCCAGCAACGACAGTTGTAATTTCTCCCATCTTAACATGTCTTTTTTACTTCATTCCAAGTCTTAACATAGTTATTTTGAAATAACAGCTCATGTTTGTCATATGATATCCAGATATTTTGCCTTCTCCTCAATCTTAAAGCCTGTTTTGTTCATCAGTTCAGTTTTGTCTATTTTCAAAATTCTGTTAGCACCTTCATCTTCTGTTTATTAACCTTGAAACTTGCTAATGCAGCAAATTGCTTTCATTTGTCCATTAATAGTTCAATTCCCTTCAAAGGATTTTCCAAAACCAACACCAAGTTATCTACAGAAGCCTTGAACTTATACTTTTTAAAATCTTTATTCCCACACTCCTCTCATTTTGTCTTATATCACTATTCAGTATTTCAAGAATCAAAATAAGCAAGAAAAAAGACACTGACCGTCCCATCTTGTTCCTTTTTGTATCTCACAAGTTTTTATTAGATGGACTTTAACAATGATTTGTACTTTTCGTGCAGTATAAGTCAATCTTACCCAACGCCCATTTAAAAAGGAGCCTTGGTAGTACAGTGGTTTAATGCACCCTGTAATTAACACAGCTGCCTGCAATTTCTGCAGGTTCGAATCTTACCAGGCTCAAGGTTGACTCAGCCTTCCATCCTTTCTAAGGTAGGTTAAATGAGGACCCAGTTTGTGGGGGCAATAAGCTGACTTTGTATAAATATACAAAAGTATGAAGGCTATTGCTTAACGCATTGTAAGCCGCCCTGAGTCTCCGGAGAAGGGCGGCATATAAATCAAATTAAAAAAAAAAAAAAAGCTCTCACCAGAATTCTTATGATCCAAAACTTTGAACAAAAAAGCTCAGATCAAATTCTGAAGCTCCTTCTCTTCATCTAAGAAGTAGTGCAGCTTTATTATTATTATGTTGCTCCAAATATTCCAAAATGTCAAATTCATTTCTGACATAGTCTTTTAACTGTGATTTTAGGCAACCCCCTAAAGTGTTGTTGGGCTATGGGCTTTAATTGAAAGCTTTAAATGGCTTGCAACCAAAATATCTAAAAGTCCACTTTTTGGATATGAACCTTCTCCCACACATGGGTAACCCTCAGCCAACCCATCTGCATAGACTTTGCATTTTCCTTCAAATAGTTTTTTTACTTAGCATCTCTTATTTGGGGGTGGGGGGGGTGGGACATCTCCAGAGATTTTTGCTATAGGAAAATGTGTGTTTGCCAATGTTCTCCAATCTTAAGGGGGGGGGAATTACTTTTAAGCAGCCCATTCAAAGATTATAATAATAATAATCTGATTATGATAATTAACCACTCAGCATCATTATGACTGGAGCAAAATACAAAGTCGAG
The DNA here is from genome assembly GCF_059756535.1 of Pantherophis guttatus. Taxonomy (NCBI): domain Eukaryota; kingdom Metazoa; phylum Chordata; class Lepidosauria; order Squamata; family Colubridae; genus Pantherophis; species Pantherophis guttatus. The sequence goes on from NC_142063.1 coordinate 315,820,034, forward strand.
TGAATGAATGAATGAATGAATGAATGAATGAATGAATGAATGAATGAATGAATGAATGAATGAATGTCTCTTCAATAAATAAAGTCTCTTTCAAGTCAAGTTTGACTTCTGATGAATATATGAACACATTTATATTTTCTTGGCATGAGTACAGAAGTGGTTCTCTATTGGCTTCTTCCAATATTATTTTTTAATTTCCCAATCTAGTCTGTAATCATGGAATTCCCAGATCAAATTCCATTAAGGCACTGCCTTTAGTTTCAAAACCCAGGCAAGGTCAGCAAAGCCCTGCCAACCTGCTGAATCTAGAGGTCAAATGCCAATAGAGATATACCTTTTCCTTTTGTGACATTTTCTTGCTAGCCAAATGGGATTAATTACTGCAATGTGAGTTTTGTCTACCAACACAGTATACTGTGGGAATTCCCTATGAGGAAAGCTCCAGGAAATAAAAGAATAAAAAAAACTATAAACATGACTACGAAAATGTAAACAAAACATAAATGATTATAAACTATAATCAATTAAAGAAAGACATTCATTTCTTCAATCATCTGTATTCTTATACATGTTATCACATTGTTTTGCCATATTGTTCATGTTGCAAGACGTGAACATAGCTGTCATATGCCATCCATCAGAACTGCATTAAGAAACATTCTTTTAAAAACTGCAAAGCAAATATTAAAATGAAAAGTTGGGAATGAAAATGCAAGTGGATACTTATAGTATCTGTCATACTCTTCTCTTTAATGAGGCAGAATTACAATTAACACATTTACAGCTAGGCATCAAACCAAGTAGCAACTATTTGTTATCAGATATCACTAAAAAGGCTTCATGGACTCTTAAATTATTTCATACAAAACAGAGGATAAAGGCTCAATTGAGCTCAGGCAAAAAAAGAGAGCTCACTGTAACTGCTTTGCCAAAAAGGCATTAAGAGTTCTTAACCTAATTTTGCAAAGCTTTTTCTCCAGTAACATTGTACTGCAAACCAGGGCATACAAAACCTTTGCCAGACCAATTCCCGAATACAGCTCATCTGCCTGGAATCCACACTGTATAATGGACATTAATACAATTGAGCGAGTCCAGAGATATTTCACGAGAAGAGTACTCCACTCCTCTGCTCGCAATAGAATACCTTATGCCACCAGGCTTGAAACTTTGGACCTGGACTTACTTTACTTTACTTTTATTTGATTTATATCCCGCCCTACTCCCGAAGGACTCAGGGTGGTGAACAGCCAACAATAAAATACATACATATAAAATTTAAAAAGCAGAAATAAAATTGAATTAAATAGTTTGGCCCAGACAGATTAAAACCCCAATCAATTTAAAACAAATTTAAGCTTTGAATATTAAAAATACTAAAAAATATTAAAAATTGTTTTAAAAGAGGGAGAAAGTTAGGCCAGGTCTGCCTGGTGAAATAAAAAGGTCTTTAAAGCACGCCGGAAGTTGCGCAGATCCGGGATCCTCTGTATCTCCGGGGGGAGCTCGTTCCAGATAGTAGGTGCCCCCACAGAGAAGGCTTTCCCCCTGGGGGCCGCCAGTCTACATTGTTTGGTCGACGGCACCCGGAGGAGCCCCTCTCTATGAGAGCGTACCGGCTGATGGGAGGCTATTGGTGGTAGTAGGTAGTCCCGCAAGTAACAACCTAGAACTATGCCACCTACAGTCTGACCTAAGCTTAGTACACAAAATTGTCTGCTACAACGTCCTACCTGTCAATGACTACTTCAGCTTCAACCACAATAATACACGCGCAAACAATAGATACAAACTCAAAATAAACCACTCCAAACTCGATTGCAGAAAATACGACTTCAACAACAGAGTGGTCAATGCCTGGAATGCACTACCTGACTCTGTTGTTAATCCTCAAACCCCCAAAACTTTAACCTTAAACTGTCTACCATGGACCTCACCCCATTCCTAAGAGGTCAGTAAGGGGGCATGCATAAACACACCAGCATGCCTACTTTCCCTGTCCCACTGTCCCCATTTATTCGTACTCATTTCTTATGTATAAACTTATACCTGTTTATACCTATATGTTTATATGTTATGTTCATACTTATACTTGTTTTCTCATACATGCTTGACAAACTAAATTAATTAATTAAATAAACAAACAAACAAACAAACCAAATTATAAATTTCACGTAAGAGATTGTTCATCAGTAAGGCCTCCTCCTCCTCACCTATAGAATACTTTGAAGAGAGCCATTTTTGGCCATGGATTGGTCTCTGAGAGCCCAACTATAGAAATTATCTGTTTCAGAAAATCAGTAATTGAACCAATCTCTGTTCACCATATTACTAACTCTGTCCTAATTTAGGGATTGCCAGCACCATAATTATGAGTACCAAGATCTTATTAATAATCATTAAATTTCATAGGTTCCAACAACTTTATCCTATGGTTTTATGAGCTCTCACAAAAGATCCCAGGCAGGAGTAGGTTTCTTTACCTTTACCACTAGTTCGCCCCACGTATGGGTGCTTGCTTCATGCGTGCGCTGTCTGCGCATGCGCCCGGCCTTCCGTGCATGTACTTTGCTCACTCGTGCACCTTCTACACATGTGCCCGGCCTCAAAAACATGCCTAAATAGCATGACTTGAAGCCAGGGTGGGCCCACCAGCGATCGCCGCTACAGGTTCACTCGAAGCGGTGTGAACCAGCTGAATACCACCTCTGATCCCAGGTATCTAGAGATTCTAGAATGTTTCTAGTGATTTTTAGGGGGAAAAATGATAATGCTTAGGGTCTGTAAGAGTTCCTAATTTTTAGTCTAATCCAGTCCACTGTTTGCTTCCCCAGTGTAATCTGTTTGGATCTTGTTTTGATAAACATTATAGTCCAGCCTGATAATATATTAGTCTCTTCTTGTCTTCAGGTAATCAGACTTCTCAGGCAGCTGGCTAAGAATCTATGGATCTGCTCAAAATTAGAAATAACTTATAAACAGTTACATGGAGCAACCTGAGTTAGGATAAGAAATAAGACAGACAGTTTTTGTTCATTTATTTATTCCAATTTCAAAGCTTGCTCAACTCCTTGGTGACTCTGGGCAGTTTACAAATAAATTGATTGGATTAGGATAAAATATAAGAAATAATTCAGCACAATAACATAGAGACAAAGCTGGAGGGATTTCTAAGTTAGACTTTCACAACATGTTGGCAAACTTTCCTATCCCTTTCTAGCCTAACCTACAATTTTATGTGAATCCAGACATATAGTGAGGTGATGAAAGTAATCCAATTTAAATAAAGAGCTTATGCTCTCCTTCCTTCTTATTAAATTGCTGCAAACAGCATTTTAAAGTTCGCTTCCCAGATATACCCAATATTCCATTATTAATTAGTAAGCCCATCTCTATGAATGTTTAGGAAGCAAAAGCATTCAGCTTACTAATGTGAGTTGAGAATGTAAACATGACATGGGTTGACAAAAGGGAAGTTATAAATGTCACACAGGTCACCTGGGCCCAGTGACAAAGTTACCACAACTTCTTGTTATGACACACAATCTAAAATTCAAATTCTTTCTTCTCTCTCTAGTTTCAAAATTCAGCCTTTTGAATTCCTCTGTTGAAATTGTAAACTGTCTGTAATAAAGAGCTGAACCTGTGAGGCCAATTTCAGCTACTGCACAATTTAGTCTAAAAAACTAACAATGCTAACTAAAATGCTAACATTTTGTGCAGAGCATTTGGCTAATAAGCTTGCAAAGACCTGTGTTATGCTCCCAAACATTGCAAAGCCTCGTTGTGTTTCAAAACTTATTTCATTTCTGCAGAATGCTCTGCTTTCACTTATCGTTTTGGCTGACAATTCTGCCAAGAAGTTCAGAGCAGCATGTCCAAGTGTTACCCATTTTATCTTTACAGCCAACCTTATAAAATGGATTAGGCAGAGAATTTCATGATTGAGTTTCAATATACATCTGGTTTCTATGAGACAACAGTTTAACACTGACTACATTATACTATTCATACAATTCAAGCTGCAGCATCATTGACATTAGAACTGTGTGAAATTTCAACTGGGTGATTTTGATTCCAAGAAGATTCAACTGAACTGCCACTTCAAACAGAGTCTTCAATTCAAATTTCTGAGGCAATTTTATGCATCAGATTGAAACAGGTGTCTGTCTTGTCATTATTTCTTAGAGTTCTGAAGGCAGCTCAAATATTTGATGGACTTTCTAAGTGTTCTAAGTGTAATATCGCAGAGTTGCAAATATTGTTGCAACTGGCTTTTATGTAGAAGATGGTGTAATGCGGTGTAATGAATTCTCTGATATTTGATATGGTATGATATTTGATATAAGTAACACCTTCACATTTGTTCGTGGTTTAAAAGAAATATAACCACAAAATTTCGCCCTCTGCCCAGCTGCCTCTATCTACAGGATAAATGCAAATCTATTTTTTTTTCTGCACCAAGTCAAGCCTGTTAGCCATACTGCTGTCTATACTTGTGTCTACATGCAGTTGCTCATGTCTGAGAGCTTTTGTGTGAGACACAGCTATGCCATCCAACCTATATGCAGGTATTGCACTGAAGCTGTTCAATGGGAATTTTCTAGGATTAATAACCTCAAAAGAGTTTTGAAGGTATGCAGTATTGTTACTCCTTAAAAATACAAAGAAGTCACGTGATTATGCTCTCTCCTACTGCCTGTCTAAAACTATGATTTCATTGCAGACAAGATTTAACCACAATGAAATATACATTTACATCAGTCTAATAATTACACTGCTTATTCTACATATCACAAAAGTGCCCAGCTTCATGGTACTGCTAGTGCTACAGATCATTCACTGAAGGATTGTGGACAAATGGGAGACCATCAGCTGGGAGGAGTTACACAGCTTTCCTTTTTTTAAAAAAAATAGTAATTTTATTAAAGTTTACAATTAAAACAATACAAACTAAAAATAGAAGAATGCAAAGAAAAATTGAAGATGCAGGGGGGGAAAGGGGAAAAATAGAAAAGAAAGTAGAAAAGAAAGACAAAAAAGAATATAGGAGGAGAAAGATGGCAAGAAAATTGTAGTTTCAGACTTGCAGTATTGATGTCAGGTTCATGGCTAGATGAACTAATTCCGCTTTATTGTAAAGCTACACCATCTGAAACTTGCAAATCTGAAAGTACAATTCTCCTGCCATTTTCTTTAGCAATAGCACTTAGACTTACATACCACTTTACAGTGCTTTACATCCCTTTGTAAGCAGTTTACAGAGTCAGCATATTGCCCCCAACCATCTGAGTCCTCATTTTACCTATCTTGGAAGGATGTAAAGCTGAGTCAACCTTGAGCCAGTGAGAATTGATCTGCCAAACCCTGACAGTCGGCAATCAGCAGAAGTAGCCTGCAATACTGCATTCTAACCACTGTGCCACCACATTCCCTAGAATCTAGGGACATCTCTTTTGAGCCTTTTTCCCTGCCCATTATCCAGCTGCAGGCTATGCCATCTCTTATTTGTTTGTTCCTTAGGCAGCCTTTCTTGGATCATTCTCCCAAGGCTTTTCCCACATGTCATTAAAAGATCAAAGCTCATATTAAACACATGGAAAATTGGAAACTATTATCATGTTTAACCTAGTTTTTTCTTGTTCATGGGCACTTGGAGATCAAAGGATAGACTGTATTTCTTCCTCTTTAGATTTCCAAGAAGTTTTCTGTCACTACTGTATTTGGTTTCTTTTCCAAGCAAAATGGGATGATAACATGTAAGAAACTGTCCATCATTCTCAATGTTGGGAATAGAGGCTAGGGATATGGAAGTATAGCAATGGAAAAACATATTAGGTTTGCTTTGAGAGAGGCCTGAAATTGAACTGAAAACCTGAATATTCTTTCTAGTGACACCCACTCACATTTTCCAGGTCTTTCAGTCCTGAATGGTAATTAGGAAAAGGTTAACAAAGTATCTTTCTCCTATGAATCCTCTTCCTCCTTGCAACATAATGGCATTAGCAAAAGAAAATCCCAGATTAGGTTAACAGGTAGAAGCGTGGTGAAGCCCAGGGAGATACTCTTGGAAGTGGGTAGATTGGGGGAATCATCCCAGCGGGAGGCTAAAACTCATCACTTGGAACAGCAGCTGAGACCCATTTGAGTGACAGGCAGCCGGGAGCTGAAAGAGCAGCTCATATCCCACAACTGCTGGCATGTAGACTTGAAAGAGATTTATTTCAGTATAATTAGCCAGGAGTATTAAACTGGCAGGAAGGAGGTGCAATTGCTGTTTAGCAAGAAAAGATTGCAAAGGGGCCAGGGGGGTGGAGAAATAAGAACTGGAAAACAATGTATTCCTAGATCCCAAATATAGTGTTTGTGGAAGTGTCAAAGGCCCAGAATACCATTATTTCACATCTAATATTGTCTTCAACTATACCAGAGTGGTGCAACTTCTGATGCAGAAGCCATATCAAGTCTTTGACTGACCTGCTAGAAAGCTCATTCAAAAAAATGGTTGAAGCTAGAGTAAAAAATAAATTTGTTCCATTCAATTTAAATGTACTCACAGTTAAATTAATTAAATCAAGTTAGAAATATTAACTCCGATACATTTAATAATTTTTCTCCCTTCCATCATAGCAAAAAGTATAGAATGGGGCAATTTCTGGAGTGATTCTAGCCCTAACTAAAATGTGGGGAGGCACATGCTTCCTTGGAATCAGAGTCTGCTTACTGGTGGGAGAAGAAAGACCTCTACTAACAGATAAGTGATGGATTAAAAACAAAAAGAGGTTGTAGGAATAAATGGCATGCTCCCAAAACCTTCAATGGAAATAATAGCAATAGCACTTAGACTTATATACCACTTCATGATCCTTTTTGGCCCTCTCTAAGCAGTTTATAGAATCAGCATCTTGCCCCCAACAATCTGGGTCCTCATTTTACTGACCTCAGAAGGATAGAAGGCTGAGTCAAACTTGAGCTGGTGAGAATCGAACTGCTGGCAGTTCAAAACTGCTGGTAGCCTCCAGTACTGCATTCTAACTACTGTGCCACTACGGCTCGTGTGTGACTTTTTAAAAAATATTTCTTAAATGCTGTTGTTTCAAACAAATCAACTTTTATTACAGTCTTTACACTATATAGAAATACATAGACCTAAAGTTATGGATAAGACTAAAAAGTAGCTAAAAACTATACATAATAATAAAACTAACATAATAACAATAATGAAAATATCAATGGCAAGTATTAATCTTTTATCATTGATGGAATGAATAGAACAAATAGAACAAATATGGCAACCTGAAAAGATACATCACAGTCCTGGTTGAATAGAGGAAGAGACAGATAAGCAAGGTGCTTTCTACCAGGGTACTTCTTTCAAAAGATGAATATTAGTGTTTTCCAAGATTCCTTGTAAAGAGAGCCACATAGAAGCATGTGTCTCAGAAACTACAGAGAACCTTCCCCACATAGGCATCTCAACAGATATAGACAGTGGTGGGCTGCTGCTGGCTCAGACTGGTTTGGAGAACCGGTAATTGCAACTTACGGGTGGGCGTCCATCCGCCCTATTTAGCCATCCTATTTAGCCATGTTTTTTAAGCCACGCGCATGCGTGCAAATCACCCATGCAAGCAAAGCGCATGTGCAGAAGGCCATGCATATGTGCAGAAGGCCACGCCCATGTGCGGGAGGCGCGTGTACGAGTGAAGCCAGGGTGCATGCGTGCTCGCTCACATTTTCAGTGCTGGGCAAACCGGTTGTTAATTCATGTGCCTCCCACTTCTGGATATAGAGGAATATTTTATATTGCCCCAGGAATATTGCAGAGATAGTGCATCCAACCTGGCCAAAGTGAAAGCCAATGAAATTTCAGAATTAAAATGGAAAAGAGATAGGATGGAGGCACACGCCCATTTGAGAAAAAATCACAAACTGTAGGGTTGAATATTAAGCTGAGACGGATTTGAAAATCAATATCCCAGATATGACTCCTGGAATTTTCAAAACCTAATGGGCAGGGTTCATTCAAAGAGTGAAGTTCTCTGTGAGCTCTTGAAAGTCAGGTTGATGCCTGACTTTCCAGGTATATCCAGGTTTAGAGTTACAGTGTGAGGGGAATGGATTGAAGAAAGATGCTTGAAAATGTTAAGGAACCATTCTTCAATGTTGCATTCAATTCAGAATGAAAGAAAGACAATTAAAATAATACATACATGTTATATTATAATGCTCCACCATCAAATTGGGCAGCATACATACATTGTATTTTTACTCTGTTACCTCAAGAGATTCAACCTTATTTTCATGGAGAACCTGCATAAGCCTATGTTTGTGTGACATAGCTGAGCCAACAACTCTGATCATTTTTTAATATGGCTGTCTGCCACAGAGGAGACTTTCTCTTAACTTCCTTTTTTCATGGCTCATCCACATCCCTGCCACCCTGCACGGACCAATGCAGAGGCTCCTTTAGTTCTTGTCAACAGAAGTGGAGTTTTGGAATTCCTACTTTTACTTGGAAGTGGCACTTGACAGTACACAGCTGCCAACTGGATAATTGTCACAGCCAAATACTAAGTAAAGAAAGGTTAGGCATCTTAATAATGTTATAGAATTAAATCCAGTGAACCACATGACTTGTCTTTACACAACTTAACTAAATTAGTAGCACTCATTTAATATTTGTCATCATTTTGTCTTTTTTTTTTTTTGCTCTTAATTGACTTTATATTACTGCAGGTTTTGGGCTATCCTGATAGACATCCTTTTCACTAATGTGAATATGGGACCAAGAAACAACCTTGTGGTTCACATAGGAAATCCATGAGCCTGTGGCCATTGTACTTGGCATTAGGTTTCCATTTTTTTCCTTTCCTGCTGTTGAAGAGCAGTTGAGTCAATCCTCCTTCAGGAGGGTTTTGTGATGTAAAGAGAAAGCTTGGATGATCTTCATAAATGACTTAGATGAGGGAACAGAAGGGGAACTTACCAAATTTGCAGAGAATAGAATAGAATAGAATAGAATAGAATAGAATAGAATAGAATAGAATAGAATAGAATAGAATAGAATAGAATAGAATAGAATTCTTTATTGGCCAAGTGTGATTGGACACACAAGGAATTTGTCTTGGTGCATACGCTCTTGGTATACATAAAAGAAAAGATACATTTGTCAAGAATCATAATATACAACACTTAATGATAGTCATAGGGTAGAAATAAGCAATCAAATCATATTAGGAAATAGTCAATATAAATTGTAAGTATACCAGCAACAAGGTTACAGTCATACAGTCATAAGTGGGAGGAGATGGGTGATAGGAACGATGAGAAGATTAATAGTAATGCAGATTTAGTAAATAGTTTGAGAGTGTTGAGGGAATTATTTGTTTAGCAGAGTGATGGCATTCAGGGAAAAACTGTTCTTGTGTCTAGTTGTTCTGGTGTGCAATGCTCTATAACATCGTTTTGAGGATAGGAGTTATGTCCAGGCTATGAGGGGTCTGTAAATATTTTTACAGCCCTCTTTTTGGCTCGTGTAGTATACAGGACCTCAATGGAAGGCAGGTTGGTAGTAATTGTTTTTTCTGCAGTTCTAATTATCCTCTGAAATCTGTGTCTATCTTGTTGGGTTGCAGAACCAAACCAGAGGTGCAGATGACAGACTCAATAATTCCTTTGTAGAACTGGATCAGCAGCTCCTTGGGCACTTTGAACTTTCTGAGTTGGCGCAGAAAGAACATTCTTTGTTGTGCTTTTTTGATGATACTAAGTTGGCAGGAATAGCTAACACCCTAGAAGCAGGGGTGAAATTCAGCAGGTTCTGACAGGTTCTAGAGAACCAGTAGCGGAAATTTTGAGTAGTTCAGAGAACTGGCAAATACCACCTCTGGCTAGCCCCAAAGTGGGGTGGGAATGGAGATTTTGCAATATCCTTCCCCTGCCACACCCACCAAGCCATGTCCACCAAGCCACATCACGCCCACCAAGCCACGCCCACAGAACTAGTAATAAAAAAATTTGAATTTCACCACTGCCTAGAAGATAGGCTCAAGATCCAGGTGGATCTTGACAGACTTGAACACTGACAGTATCTAACAAAATAAAATTCAATGTAGAGAAAAGTAAAGTCTTACACTTAGGCAAGAAAAACCAAAAGTACACATATACACTGGGTGAAACTAGGCTTAATAGCAGTAACTGTGAGAGGGATCTTGGAGTCTTAGTGGATAACCAGTTAAATATGAACCAGCAGTGTGCGGTAGCAGCCAAAAAAGCCAATGTAATCCTAAATTGCATTAACAGAGGAATACAATCATGATCAAGTGAGGTACTAATACCACTCTATAAAGCCTTAGTAAGACCACACTTGGAATATTGCACTCAGTTTTGGTTACCACACTATAAAAAAGATGTTGAGACTCTAGAAAAAGTGCAGAGAAGAGCAACCAGGATGGTTGGGGGACTGGAGACTAAAACATATAAAGAATGGTTAAAGGACTTGGGCATGGCTAGTCAAGTGAAGAGAAGGACCAGGGGAGACATAATAGCAGTGTTCCAATATTTGAGGAGCTGCCACAGAGAGGAGGGGTCAAGTTATTTTCCAAAGCACCTGAAGGCCAGACAAGGAATAATGGATGGAAACTGAACAAGAAGAGATTCAACCTGGAAATAATAAGAATTTTTTTGACAGTGAGAACTATCAACCAATGGAACTGTCAGGACTGGAAGCCATCTTTTACATTGGCCCTTCAGGTCTGCCATATTTCCTACTGTGGGATCAGCTTGCCTTCGGAAGTTGTGGGAACTTCATCACTGGAGGCTTTCAAGAGGAGATTGGACAGCCATTTGTCAGAAATGGTGTAGGTGTCCTACTTGGGTGGGGGGTTGGACTAGATGACCTACAAGGTCCCTTCCAACTCTGTTCATCTGTTCATATCTGATAACAATAGACTGAGAAAGCATTACTGTCTCTCATCCTTGATAACTTTAAGATGTTGGCTCGAATATTTTGGGAGTTGAAGTCCACTCCACACATCTTAAAGTTACCGAGGTTGAGAAATACTGTTCTAACTAAGCTCCTAAGTGCAGAATTCCCTCACCCATTCTGGCCAAGGCAAGCTTGTCCCATGAAGATTTGTTGCTCTTTTGTTAGAAAATGCAATGAAGCTATCAATAGCAGAGGCAAAAGGAGTGTGGTTTTGATTTCTGATGCTGGAAGGAATGACACCTACATTACAAACTTTTTTTTTAAGCCAACTTTGATTTCCTCCCTCCCAGGATTCTTAGAACACCTTGGTTGGATTGCTGAGTATTTTGTCCCCTCCTGTCACTGTTTAAGTATGCCAGAAGAATAGTAAAACATGCCTAGCTGATTTTGTTCCATAAGCTTGGGCCACTGAAAGGGGGGGAAAGGATGTTTAGTCCAGGTGTTCTGTTTGGCATGATAATGGATGCAAATTGATATGATCTGAAGGTAAAGGATATTAACATCCTCAGACCTTCTACTGGCACACTGCCAGAGAAGCTCCAGAAAGGAGTGGGTAGAACCATCCTGGATTATTCTCTACACAGGACACCTCACAACAAGAGCTCTTTATTATGGGAGTGGGCTGCTAGGCAGGTGTTCTTACATCTTACAAGAGAATAAATAAGGAGTTGAATAGTGGACAAGATGGAGTGCTTGTGTTATTGATTTAGCATGGCCTGCTGACGGAGAACGGTGTGCCCTCTTTTATTTATTTCCACAAGGTACATCTTTCTCTAAACTGAATCATCTTTGATTCTGACAAAAAGAAAAAAAGGGGGGGATGGGGAGTAGGGAAAACAGGAATTTTCAATGAAACTGAATAACATCTATGCCCAGCTGTCAGGCTGGCTGGCCCTCACTATCCAGAGAGGGAAGCTTTGAAGGCAAGGACAGCAACAGTGAATGCAATTTATTATCATTGCTGTTAAATATGCTGTGTGTCAGATGAAGTTTGAGGCACATTATAATTACAAAGTATATGCCTAGTATATAATCAGTATTATTTGTTACTATATTGAACCATAAGAGCCAGTTTCAGATCTGACAACTAGCCTCATGAATTTAATATGTGAGCTAAGAAAGAAAGTGTAGATTTTGACAGAGTAAATAAGAGTGAACAAGCTTTCAGAAGAATGCAGCCTGTAGGAATATCAAGGGCATTCAAAGATGCATTTCGTTTCAGAGCATTGTAAATACATAAAAGTGTACATTTAGTTGGGGGCAGAGGGTGATATATCAGTTTGTTTAAATAACTTTCAAGGTATCAATACTAGAGATATCACTCTTGGCTAAATTCTGGATACTTGTTTGCCCTCTTCCTTCTTTGAGTGACAGCAACTCAGGGTGTAACCCTAGAACTCTCTTTCTCAGCCTCAGCAACTTTAAGAGGTGTGGACTTCAAAACCCATGCTGGCTAAGGAATTCTGGGAGTTGAAGTCCATACCGCCTAAAGTTGCTGAGGTTGAGAAATATTGCAGCAGAAAATTTAAAAATAGTACAAACTGAGTAGGTATTATAGCCATTCTAAACCAAGTATACATGTGTCAGATCCACAAATATTGATTAGTCCGTGCATCCAAGATTCCCAAGGTTATTCCCAGCATCCTCCCACTCTGAAGGTAAGCATCACTTGAAAAACCCTTCATTAGCAGCAGTTATGTCTTATCGTAGCTTTAATTTCCCGTTAGAAGGGAAAAAATTAATTTCCTATTTGCAATGCTTGGCTATGCCAAGCTTGGAAAGGTAAGCAGTTCATAGAACATGATGGTCTCAGCTGTAACAAGAAAAGTGCAGCAAATAAAGTTTAAAAAAATAGAGGAACACATGAAAATGTGAGAGCTGTTTCAGCCACTAATTAATGAATTGTAGGAATAGCTTACAAGCTTTCTTTGAGCTGAGGTGGTTCAGCTTTGCGTAGTTGGAATTCTCTCAAAGCTATTGGGATAAAAAACAAACTTTTCTGCATCTCAATTCCTGGTAAACCATAATATATATTATAATTTCAGTTCAGATCAAATTCTTGTTGCAGATTCCCAGGTGATTTACATGTAACAGGAGGCCTCATAGTTCCTGAGAAGCTGCATAGATAATCTTCTATTTCATTAGTATAGAAATATGCACTTGCCCCAGGCATTGCAAAGTGAGCCATCCTCTTATGTATATTGTCACTCTGGTTTAATAAAATGTGAAAGTCTAATTGTATTAGCAATTTCCCATTCTGATTATATTAATATGCCTCACGTTAGTTTCCATTTGCTGTAATGCAACGTGAAAGGCAGTAAGGTTATTACTTTGCATTATGTTTATGACGAAAAGGTGTGGCTCTGTTTATTTGTGTAATCTATTTATATGCAGTGGTTATGATTCATCCCAACTGTTTATTTAGTTGCTTCTCTCCAAACAGTGCACACTACCTCTCAGCCAAACCATGGTGGAGCACAAAACAAATTAGTTTCTTAATTATGGTAGATGTATAGCAGGGGTGTCAAACTTGATTTCATTGAGGGCCACATCAGGGTTGTATTTGACTTCAGGGACAGAGTGGACATGGCCATGGTGGGCGTGGTCAGCTTGACGTCACTCGTGTCGGGGGCACCTGTGGTGGCCCGAATGCTCTGCCAGAGAAAACGAACTCCAGAGCTCTGTTTACGGCTGCAACGGCCTCCTGCAACTCTCTGCCAGCGAAAACAGAGCTCGGGAGGGCCACCTGCAGCCCTCCCAAGCTCTGTTTTAGGTTGTGATGGTTTCCTGCAGCCCTCCACCCACAGCCCTCCTGAGCTCCATTTTCACTGGCAGAGGTACCGCAGGCCAGTCCTTCGCTATTTCCAGGGCAGCCCTGCGGGCCAGATCTGGCCCCCAGGCTTTGAGTTTGACACCCCTGATGTATAGCATTTAGCATGGATGATCAGAAGTTCAAATCCATTTTTAAAAAATAATCTCTATACAAGCTTGCCTTTTGGGGATCGCATACAAAATACATTTGAAAAATCTGACATTTTAAAAGCAACAATGCATATATCTGATTGACAGCTGGTGCTTGCTTATTGGTCTACCTTTATAAAGGCTGGGGGTAAGAGGTATTTTAATGCACAGTTACATGCATCTGCAGATTTGTGCCCTGCTGTTATTTTAATTTTATAGTATCGCTTCAGATCTGAAATCTCATGGAAGGAATAAACTAGGTTTAGATGGAAAATATAAAATTAATGAATATAAAATATATGCTTAGGAGAGTCTTAGATAAAGATTTTGTATGAGGCACCAGGTTATAGAGCCTGATGAAAGTATAGTGTTAGAAAGAACGGGGATATTTTTATTTATCAATATATTGTCTTAATTTATGAAATAAGTAGTTGTCTCAAGGCATGTCAGAGGGGTATTTTTTAATTATGTCTTAATTTTCAAAAATAACACTTAATGTTTGTTTTTTAATCTTAATAACTGAATTAAATAATCCCTTTTCTGAGGTCCTTTTTTAAAAAATTGTAAGTTTAAATTTTAAAATGTTCTATTGTAGATTTCATACATATATTTTTCCTATACGGATATTGGTTCTTGCAAATATAATTCAATATTATATGATATTTTGTCAGTATAAATGATAATTTTATAGCTAATGGATGGTCATCTTTTCATTTTGAAAAGAGATAAAGTTTCAAAAACAACTAAACCACATCTTAGAAATAGTACTCAAGTCCCAAATGTTTCCTCTTATTTTAAATTGCATACTAATTTCTTGCACATTCAGTATTTGACTGTCCAATAATCTGTGGTTCAGATTTATACATCTTTAAGCCTTAAATGTGACTGTTACATCTTCTAGTAAACTACTACTTTCTAATAGATTAAGAAACATGGAATTTCATTTCCTCAACAATTATTTTTATAATGATTGTCTATATTAAATATGTTGATTTTGGCCCTTGTAATGATGGTATTCTTGATTGTGTCATGGTGTTAGTTCTTTCAAGCCCAAGTATAGGTTATTGTGCAACAGAGGAATATTCTAAAAAATTCTCCTGGTTTCTCTGTTCATATTCCATCCATTTGTAGTCACATTCTCATCTCCCTTCATGGTTTATTCCTTTCTGCTTAGAATTGTCACTGCGTTCTTTTATTTACCAGCTGAGCTCTCATTTCTGGACTATCAGACTTTCCGTAGCTTGCCAAGAATCCTTATCAGTAAGCTAAACTGCGCATGTCTCTCCACCCACATTCGTTTTCACACTTTTCTTTCTTCTCTTGCCAAGAGACGTCCGGCTGCTGAGAAGCAGCCGATAAGAACTTTTGCAAAAATGTAACAATTAATTTTTTTAGATAGTTAGATGTTTTATTTTCTTTATATCAAATAAATGAGTTTTCTTAGAAAATATATCTTCAGGTTTGTTTTCTTAAAGTATGCTGGCAAGGAAAGGTCTTGATCCACCCCTCTTAATCAAGGTGTGATTATCCCAAAGGCAGAATGGGATTAATCAGCGCCCTAACAAGAACTTCATTTAAAGTTGACTGTTCCTGTTTTTGGGATGATAGGAAGTCTATTCTCCGGTGCCTGGAGGCTGTGAGGGTCTGGATGGGAATCAACAGGCTCAGACTTAAGCCAGACAAGACTGAGTGGCTGTGGGTATTGCCTCCTAAAGACTATGTCGATTGTCCATCTTTGGTTCTGGGGGGGAGAAATTGTCCCCCTCAGAACGTGCTGGCAATTTGGGTGTCCTCCTAGACTCACAGCTAAGATTAGAGCAACATCTGACTGCTGTGGCTAGGGGGACCTTTGCACAGGTTCACCTGATGCACCAATTGCAACCCTACTTGGATCGGGAGGCTCTCCTCACAGTCACTCATGCCCTTGTCACCTCACGGTTAGATTATTGCAACGAGCTCTACATGAGGCTACCCTTGAAAAGTGTTCAGAGACTACAGTTGGTCCAGAACGCAGCCGCGTGAACTGTCATGGGTGCACCTAGGTACACCCACATTACACCAATTCTCCGCGAGCTGCACTGTCTCCCTATTAGTCTCTGGTCACAATTCAAGGTGTTGGTTATTACCTTTAAAGCCCTACATGGCTCAGGGCCAGTTTATCTTCGAGACCTCCTTCTGCCGCATAGCTCCCAGCGACCGGTAATATCCCACAGAGGTGGTCTTCTCCGGGTCCCGTCAGCTAAACAATGTCAGCTGGCGGGCCCGCGGGGGAGGGCCTTCTCTGTGGCTGCCCCAGCTCTCTGGAACCAGTTACCTCCTGCGGTCCGGACCATCCCCACCCTATTGGCCTTCCGAAAAGCTGTGAAGACCTGGCTTTTCTGGCAGGCCTGGGGCCGTTGATCTTGCTCTTGTGATCTGACGAGATCTGGCCATGAATGGTGTGAATGAGTTTTTAATGTTTTTAATGTTTTTAACTTTTCAATGTCTTTTTATAATGATTTTTTAAATGTATTGTGAGCCACCCTGAGTCTTTGGAGAGGGGCGGCATATAAATTTAATTAAATTAAATTAAATTAAATTAAATTATTCCTCTTGCCAAAATACCTCACCAAACACCTAACCCAAAATTTTAATGGAATATTAAAAAGTCTTCCCAATATCTGCAAAATGCCCCTTGAACTTCAGAGGCATTTGCAGTGGCACAATAGCCATTTACAGTCAGGTCCAGAAATATTGGGACATCAACACAATTCTAACATCTTTGGCTCTATACACCACCACAATGGAGTTGAAATGAAACAAACACAATGTGCGTTAACTGCAGACTGTCAGCTTTAATTTGAGGGTATGTACATCCAACTCAGGTGAACGGTGTAGGACTTACAGCAGTTTGTATATGTGCCTCCCACTTGTTAAGGGACCAAAAGTAATGGGACAATTGGCTTCTCAGCTGTTCCATGGCCAGGTGTGTGATATTCCTTCATTACCCCAATTACAATGTTCAGATAAAAGGCCCAGAGTTCATTTCAAGTGTGCTATTTGTATTTGGAATCTCTTGCTGTCAACTCTCAAGATGAGATCCAAAGAGCTGTCACTATCAGTGAAGCAAGCCATCATTAGGCTGAAGAAACAAAACAAACCCATCAGAGAGATAGCAAGAACATTAGGCATGGCCAAAACAATTGTTTGAAACATTCTCAAAAAGAAGGAATGCACCGGTGAGCTCAGCAACACCAAAAGACCTGGAAAACAAGTGTGGTGGATGACCGAAGAATTCTTTCCCTGGTGAAGAAAACACCCTTCACAACAGTTGGCCAGATCAAGAACACTCTCCAGGAGGTAGGTGTATGTGTGTCAAAGACAACAATCAACAGAAGACTTCACCAGAGTGAATACAGAGGGTTCACCACAAGATGTAAACCATTGGTGAGCTTCAAAAACAGGAAGGCCAGATTAGAGTTTGCCAAACAACATCTAACAAAGCCTTCACAGTTCTGGAACAAGATCCTATGGACAGATGAGACCAAGATCAACTTGTACCAGAGTGATGGGAAGAGAAGAGTATGGAGAAGGAAAGGAATTGCTCATGATCCTAAGCATACCACCTCATCAGTGATGCATGGTGGTGGTAGTGTCATGGCGCGGGCATGTATGGCTGCCAATGGAACTGGTTCTCTTGTATTTATTGATGATGTGACTGCTGACAAAAGCAGCAGGATCAATTCTGAAGTGTTTTGGGCAATATTATCTGCTCACATTCAGCCAAATGCTGCAGAACTCATTGGACGGAACTTCATAGTGCAGATGGACAATGACCCAAAGCATACTGCAAAAGCAACCAAAGAGTTTTTGAAGGGACAGAAGTGGAATGTTATGCAATGGCCAAGTCAATCACCTGACCTGAATCTCATTGAGCATGCATTTCACTTGCTGAAGACAAAACTGAAGGGAAAATGCCCCAAGAACAAGCAGGAACTGAAGATAGTTGCAGTAGAGGCCTGGCAGAGCATCACCAGGGATGAAACCCAGCGTCTGGTGATGTCTATGCGTTCCAGACTTCAGGCTGTGATTGACTGCAAAGGATTTGCAACCAAGTATTAAGAAGGGAAAGTTTGATTTATGATTATTATTCTGTCCCATTACTTTTGGTCCCTTAACAAGTGGGAGGCACATATGCAAACTGCTGTAAGTCCTACACCGTTCACCTGAGTTGGATGTACATACCCTCAAATTAAAGCTGACAGTCTGCAGTTAATGCACATTGTGTTTGTTTCATTCCAACTTCATTGTGGTGGTGTATAGAGCCAAAGATGTTAGAATTGTGTCGATGTCCCAATATTTCTGGACCTGACTGTATATATTCAGTTGTTATCAAAGACAGACAGACAAATAGATTTATGTTGTACTTTTTGTGTTTTCTAAATTGTTTGTTACAGTTTCCTCTATTTTTAAAGACTGACTAAAAAGCTAGTAGTAAACATATTGGCAGTTGCATAAATTTTAAATCACCCAAATTGCTAGTCATCAGTGTACAGCTAAACTATGGTGCCAGCCAATGCTATTCCTGAACACTGTGTAATACATTGTGTGAAACAATATGTAATACACATGATACATTGCATAAAAGTAGTATTCATTCTTCTCTGCCTTAAATCTATCCCTGCTCATCTTCACTGTTTCAATCTTGTCTGTATGTTTCTTCAGGTTAGACTTCTGGTAGCTGCAGTGGATGAGTCCATGCTATTTTTCTGGACATTTTCAGAAATGATTTGCCATTGCCTTCTTTCCAGTATTGATAAAGAATGACTGGCTAAAGTCACTAAGTCGGCTTTTATGGACTAGAATGCAGATCTCCCCAAGTGCTTTCCAGACCAAACTAAGTTTATTGTTTAATAAGGAAGCCAAGCTAAAGGGTTTAACTCATGGATGAGTTTATGAAATGCAAATGAAGAGCCTTTCCATTTAAAATGTGTTGTTGCAGAAAGTGATGAGATGTCAGAAATGGAAAGGGGTAAATAAGGAATGGCAAAGTAAAAAGGGTTGTAGTTCAGCTCTAACAACTTGCTGATGACCAGCCATCATACACTATGTTATGGAAGATTTCCTACATGGCTAGTCCTTAGAGCAGGGGTGCCAAACTCAAGGCCCAGGGGCTGGATTTGGCCCACAGGGTGCTTAGATCTGGCCCGTGGGGACACCCAGGAAATAGTGAGGAACCAGCCCATGGTGCCTCTGCTAGTGAAAATGGAGCTCCCAAACTCCATTTTTGCTGGAAGAGGGTTGCAGGAGGCCGTCGCAGGCTAGTCTAGTAAAGAGAAGGACCAGGGGAGACATGATAGCTGTCTTCCAATACTTGAAGGGCTGCCACAGAGAGGAGGGGGTCAAGCTGTTTTCCAAAGCACCTGAAGGCCAGACAAGGAATAATGCATGGAAACTGAACAATGAGGAGGAACCTTCTGACAGTGAGAACAATCAACCAATGGAATCAACCAGCTTGCCTTCGGAAGTTGTAGGAGCTTGATCACTTGAGACTTTCAAGAAAAGATTAGACTGCCATTTGTCAGAAATGGTGTGGGGTCTCTTGCTTGAGCGGGGGGTTGGACTAAATGACCTATAAGGTCCCTTCCAACTCTGTTAATCTGAAAACAGAGTTTGGGAGCCCATTTTTGTTGGCAGAGTGCTGGGGCCACCACAGGCACCCCTGACATGAGTGACATTGAGCTGGCCATGCCCAACCTGGACATGCCCACCCCAGCCCCATGAGGTCAAACACAACCCTGATGTGGACCTCAATGGAATCAAGTTTGACACCCCTGCCATAGAGAGAACTGGGATGTTTCTGGACCATAATTTAATTTAATTATATATTAAAAGATGTAGAATAACATTCAAAATAACATAAGGCACATGGTACAAAATACCCACCATTATGATTTTAAGCCCCACTGCAATTATTCCCTCCTTCTTACCATTTTTTTTTTCCTAAGCTAAATAGTTTCAATTAAGATTAGCTTTATTAGTTACAGGGTTTAGATCCTGTGGGCAGACCTTTTCCCTTCAATGCAAAACATGTGAAGTGTCAGAGATATGATCTCCTTCCATAATATGCTGTATTATCCCATAATATTATCCCATAATAAAATGCTGATGGGCATTTATAATTTTCACCACCTCTGTGAATTATTTTTATGCTAAATGAGTTAATGGGTTTGTGTACAATATATTTCTTGGTTTTAATCACTGTGTACTATATGTAGATAACATAACTGCAGTCATGATTCCTCATAAATACCAAATCCTTTTCTTGTGGCATATGGAGTGAGTTAGATGACCTAAAAACCCTTCCAAGCCAACTGATGTAAATATTGGGTTTGGATAGGACTGATGAAAAGCTCCAATAAGATTATTGGAGAAGAAAGACTGATACAGTATATACATAGACATAGACGCAAAAGTACACACACATTGTTCTCTCTCTCCTAGACTGTTTGAGGAAGGGAATTTTGCTTCCTGTTCCTTCCTGTCAGAAAATGGATGGTTGAACAAGCATTGTAATAGTTACCTTTGGGTCAGTCTGACAAAAGGTCAGAACAGGAAAGGTTTCTTTGAAGTCCTGAAGGAATTGAATAACTATTTTATATTCTGATGGGGGAAATAGATTCTCTAGACTGGATTTAAACTATAAAACTCCACTGTGTTAACCTGTTTTACTGATAAAGAAATACAAATATGTAATCATTAAGTCTTTGGTGAACTTATTCAAGGGCAACCAATTTTCAGAATAAGAATTGGAACCCCTGAAATTTCATAGCCCAAACAGTGGGAGTAAATTAACTGTATTAGATTGTTTAATTTTATGAATGATTTAATCATAAATACATCCAAGAGAAGACATTTTTTATCTTGATAAATATGTCCTTCTCTGGGCCATCAACAGGAAGAGATGTTGCTAGTTATCTATAACCAAGAATTGTAGTTCTACTTACTCAGAGAAAATAGAACTACAATACAAAGCCTGTCAGCTTTGGAAGCCATATTAGGACGGAAGCTTCCATGCTGCCACCTTCTCATGTGTGGGGAAGTAGGAGAAGGGATTTAGTAGAGGAGTTGTCTGTGGACATAATAGCATTCTTCCTGTTGGTCAAGGTCAGGGCGATCCTGCATCCGGAGAAGGAATGGTCGGAGTGATGTCTCGAGATGGGACGGCGGTTGATTGGAGCATGTGATTGACTGAGGAGTAAGGGAATGGTTTGGGGTTTTTTGATTTACTGAGGGAAAACCCGGACCTCTCAGATTCGGATTTTCCCAGATGTGCCAGTTTACCTATTCTAGTAAATAGAACTTTGAAAAATGCTTGCTTCAGAGTCTTTACTTGGAGTTGGGGTTTTTCTGGAACGCTGACACCTGGCCAAGTTCAGAAAAAGTTGTTGTCTATTCTGTGAGGATTATTACTATAGACAGCCCCTAGTTCATTCTGCCTGTCTTAATGGAACTCACTCTCTTAGCTACAGATTTTCCATTCCATAATTGCAATTGTAACAACTGCTAACCTTTAGGATGCTAGTAAATTTCTTCAAAATGTCCAAATCATCAGTAGAAACCCTTTGTTATTCAGATTAATTGAGAGAGCAGGATCATGGCACAAACTCAGCTTTCCTCCCCAGAAGAATTATTTATTTTTCAGAAGACATTGGAGTGGTCTTGACTTGTAAAATAATCCTTCACTGGGATGATCATTTGGATCCAAGGAAACACCGGTGAGGCTTTGTTAATATAGTCCAGGGGTGTCAAACTTGTGGCGTCATGTGACATATTGGGACTTCCCCCCCCCTTTGCTAAACTGGGCATGGGCGTGGCCAGTGCTTGACGCATCTGGCCCATGGGCTGCGAGTTTGACAGCCCTGATATAAACTATCCCTCAATTTCAGAGAAAAGGAGGTACAATAAAGAGTAAAGGAAAAGCAGTTGGGGAGAAATACAATAAAAAGAAAAAGCCTCCCATTCATGTTAGTGGACCCAGGTCAAGCATGGTCTTTTGTTTTATGAGTAATGGTCTCTCCTACTGATTAATAATTCACATAGTAGATCCCTCTTCAGAAAAAGGAAATGAAAGCAAACATTACTTTCCTTGAATAACTCTAATGACTAATGTTCTTGAATATCTTTGAGCAAGAAGGATAGAGAACAGAAAATACCAGTGTATATTTTAAGAAATATATTTTCATTATGATCAGCCCTTGGCTGAGAGAACCCAATACAGACAAAAAAAAGGGGGGGTAGGGTTCCTCTTCTGGAGTTCTTAATTCCAGGACTCTGTATGAACTTCAACACATCAACAGAGAAATCTGAATGTAATAGTATGCTGTATTTTTTACCCCATGCTGTTAAGTTGATGCTTGAGGCACAGAGACAGGTGTATCACTTTGTATTAAGATATTTCAAGGCTGCATTTTTTTGGTTTCATATTTGGACCAAAGTTAGAGCTGCATTTTAGCATGATGGTCACTTCACTATCTGCCTTTTTTCTCATTCAGAACAAAGCAGGCCAGTACAAGCTCACCATCATGAACCTTGGCAGAAAATGAAACATTTCAAAGCAGCTGAACATTTTTTGGTTCCTTGTGATTTATCACCGGAGTCAAACTTACCTCACCATGCTAAAAGAAAAATAATAGGAAAGAATAAATCTAACAATTAAAGAGAGTTTAAGTAGGAGTTTGAGGATAGTTGGGCATGAGGGAGCAAAATGGCAGATGTGAACATTCATGACTGAATTACTCAGAGCAACTCTCCAAATGATAATTTCATATCTTAAGTAATTATTGATAAAGTTGTAGCTCCGTGCTGGAAATGCAAACAAGCATAGGGAACCTTCTTCCATGTCTGGTGGTTTTGCCCAAAAATTAAGAAATATTGGATAAAAATAAAAATTTGGATATCAGAAATAATTGCGGAGGATATTGAGTTAGAACCAGATTTTTTTTTGTTAGGAATGATTAAACAAAACATTAGAAAGGAAAAAAAGTACCTAATATTACATATAATTACGGCAGCTAGGTTAGCCCTAGCACAAGTTTGGAAAACAGATCAATTGCCATCGGAGCAGCAAATAATTCAAAAAATTTACACATGTGTAGAAATGGATAGACTAACATTGAAATTGAAAGATAAGGAAGACTCAAAGTATTTTAAGATATGGGACAGTTGGTATGAGTGGATAAACCAATGGAAAAGAAAGTAAAGTCAAAATTTAGTATGGAATTAAAAGTAATAATTATACACCGTCATTAAGGGGAAAAAAGGGAAAATTAGGTTTGTATATATGTGTACTTATATACATTATATATACTTTGTTTGTTGTTTGTTGATATTGTTTGTATTTTAAGGTTGTGAATGTTTTATATAATTTTTTTCTTTTTTAAATTTAATAAAGTTTGTTTTTAAAACAAAAAAAAAAGATAAAATTGTAGCTCAGTTAACATTTTCAAACACTCACTGGCACTCTTCCACTTTGGGCAAAGTTTTTTTTTTTTTAATTTGACATTAATATCACCATTACTGTTGAAAGTTAAAATGAACTATCTTAACCCAGAATGTTTTCTTTCTGCCATTTCTCTAGAGGTTATTACTTGGTTAGACCTGGCACTTTACACTTCTGAAGTGTCAGAGGAAGGAGAAACAGAGTGATTGCTATCAGTTTTTGGAATAGGTTATTATAGCATGCCTTTGTAATCTCTTTAGAATTTGACTTTTTTTAAAAAACCATTTTGCCTGGAATTCCCAGATGAATTTAAAAAAAAAAAAAAAAAGTCCACACAGCTTCCAGCTATGATCAGTAGGTGTCCTGGAACATGGAGAGGCTGCCTAGGACTATGTGTCTGAAACCTGGGGTGAAGAATCTTTATTCCAGCATTTCTCAACCTTGGCAATGCTAAGACTCCAGAACTCCTCAGCCAGCATTTTGGGAGTTGAAGTCCACACATCTTAGAGTTGCTAAGATTGAGAAAACTGCTTTATTCTGTTAAGAGTGTCCCTAGATTATATGTCAGTGCTGAGTGAGGTGGGAGCCAAAAAAAAAAAAACTATATGGGAAAGTAGAAAGTAATAATATGCAAGGGCCCCCCTTTTTTCTCCCTTCTCACAACCTTTTTTTCACTCTGTTTGTGAATCTTCCATATCTGCCTTTTTTTGTGTGTCGCTTTTCCTTCTCTGCTCAGAATCCTTCATCAGTTTAACAGTTCAAAACATTTGATTACTTCCAGAGAGCTGTCCATGCATCATTTCTCCCATTTGGGTTTTATACATCTTCTTCCTTGACTTCATTTCTCTGCCTTTTCCCCAAACCATTCATGAAATCAGGCTGTGAGTTGTCAGCACATGTACTAGACCAAAAGTGTTCAAATCTGCTTACACTGATGGATACATTGGCTTCTGAGGAAGGTGCCAAGGACCAGAGTCTAAAAAAGGAGTCCTCTCATTACAAGAAAAGTAAATAAAGCCTTACATTAAAAATAGATTAAACATATATGAAATAACCCTTGTCTTTCTCACATGCAACACTCAAGTACATTCAATTTCCATTCTTAATAGAAAGGGAGAAAGACCAGTTCGCTAATCATAAATTCCATAGCAGAAATTATTTTGCATATAAATGTGTGGAAAGATTGGAATTTTATCCATTCACACACAACATTCTCTACCCTTTTAGCAATTGTGTTCAAAGAAAAGACTGAACATGGCGAAAGGGAAGCAGAAGGAAGGGCTAATGCATATACGCAAGAGCTCAGATAGCTTTTGCCCCCAGACCTGAAAAATCTTGAAAACTACTTTCCATTTGGCTTCCTAGGAATGTGGATAGTGAAATGAGGGATAAGATATTTCAGATCAGCTCTGTATTAGTGTTCATCATTTACAAAGTAGGATAAGCCCAAAAGAGAGGGCCCCATCATAGGAGCTTGCAAGCTAACTACAGGAATAATAGAGATAACATAATCAGAAAAGCAAGCAGAGGTTGGGAAATGCAGAGAGTTAAAAATATAATCAACTCTCGAAAACCAAACTGGAAAAATAGCTTATTATTTCCTACACATGCAGCAATACACACACCTATAACTTCAAGACACAAGCAAAAAGCAGGCTCCATCTGAGCCAAATGATCACTTCCCCCTTTTCTTGTGTATAAATTTATCTCCCCAGTCTCCCTTTCCCTCTTCCTCACTGGACTTTGACAACATGCTTAAGTTAGTTTCACATCTGATTTGTCGTCTGAGCTTCCCAAAGTTCGGGAAATTAGTATTGTGTGTGCAGTTTGATTTAATTAGCAATTGGGGAAATAGGTCTGGCATGTTGCAGGGAGGCTTGGGGAAATTGTCAATTAGCATTCTGTTAATTGGTGTCTGCTGTCCTTGCTTTTAGTTTTTAACCCCTTTTACCTTGTTCCCACTTCCAGGGTGGAAAAAAAAAACCTCTGGCTGCTTATTATTCTTTAAGTAAAGAATTAATTGCTTCAACTCCTGCCTGTGCATAATGTTCCTTTTTCCTTCTCCCAGCATGCTGAGATTTGCAATGGTAGGTAGAGCAGACACTCATTTCTTTCAAGAGCAGCCCTCCTGCCATTCATTTGAGATGTGTCAGGAGACTTCTTCTATGGAACTTTCAGTGACCTCACTTTATAGCACATTCATTGGTAGGAATTGCCTTGTTCAACTTTTCAGTACTCCTGGATAACTTTCAGTAACAGGATTTTGCAGGGAGGGCATGGTAGAGGACTGGGAACCTCAGAAGAATTTTAAGGATGGATCAAGGATGGATCAATCCCTCATAAGAAACCTTACTAGTTTTATGGAACTTTGACTATGCTAATACCCCAAGCATTTGTCCTATAATATGCAGATAATGTTTTGGGAAGTAATCTCTGGAAATAATTTCTCCAAATAATTCCTTCAAATGTTTATTTGAAGATGGCCTCGCATTTATCAGCCCACATGCATACAAAGTCATTGTGATTTAAAAGGCTAATGGCTATTATTATAGAAAGATTAGGTAAATATAGTTCCCAGAGGCCAGATCACATCCTCAGAGAACATGTGGCATTGAAGAAGTCAGTTTTTACCTTCAGCTAGCCCTTGACCTAATTTCATGAGACCTTCAGCCTAATTTTAAAGATCTTCTTCCAGATCAGCGTGCTGTGGAGTTGGTAGGTGAAAAACAAGGGAGGTAGAAAGTGATGAGGATTTTAAAAGAGAGAATGTGTGGCTCATTTATATTCAGTTTAAACTCACAAACGCCAGCTTTGGTGCTACTTATCAGTTGGATTATGGTCCCCCAAAAATTATCACTATAGAAGTATTTGGTCAATATCCATCTTGTTTAGAAATAAAATGCCAGTTTGACAGAAAAAGGTTGATTACTTCTGTGTCAGGGTTATTACCTAAATAGCCTGCCGGAAAAGTGTTATAAACCTGCCTCCTATACTTTACAATCAACATTCAATGGGAATGTAGATAGTCATATGAGGTCCTCTTATACAAAAGGGCAATTTTCATTATTTCTTACCTTTAAACATGCAGAATGCAAATTAGCCACATTCTATTCACAAACACAAAGACATTCTTTGGACCCTCAAATGACAACTTGACTTTCTAGTCAAAATGCCAAGATCCTTCCTAAGAACATTTATTTCTCTCAAGGTCTCACTGAAAGCCCACAAAATGTTGGCAATCTTATTTGAATTGCTGTGTACTTATAATTTAGTTGTTTGGAATCCTGGCCATCATGTAACAGTGGAATTCAGCATGGAAAAGGTTACCAACCACCCAACTTCTGAATAGTTTTTATCCCAGAGCTATAATTGCACTCAACAATGAACTAAAGGGCCACCATCAGTGAGCTGTTGGAAAAGCATTACTTGGTCTGCTGTGTGGATGCTTGGGTGGTTTAGGGGTGGGGAAATTTTGGTGGGGTGGGGGTGTCTGGGGATTGTCATGTGTGTTGGGCTTGGTCTCTGGGTGTTATGTGAATTTCATTGTATGGGTATACTGTGTATTTATGCACAATGACAATAAACTTTATATATAAAACTAGAGGGAGGAAAGAAGGGGATGATGGAGGTTTACAAGATAATGTTGGCTATCGAAACAGACTTTTCTCAGTCAGGTACCCTCAAGAAATTTGGAATGTCAAACCATCACTCTATGAATGACAGAAACGGAAAACTAATGCATCTGAGAGGCATCAGTTCAAAGAAGGCTGACCTCAATGTTAGATACTTATTTGAGTCTTATCAACCCAATCAGCATATTTGTAAAGGAATAGATATATCACAATATATTCCAAATAGCTAATGTTTTCCCTTCTCTCATATATTGTGTACAACAAACTGGTTATGATGTCTTTGATGAAGGGTCTTAATGATGGCTTTTAAACAGGTATGCATCCAAAGCAGATTCTTCTCATCTCAACATTCCAGACCTCAAATTGATTAAATGGCATAGAAAATCTTTAGCCCATGAACACCTCCTCTTTCACTTTTAATCATTGCCAACTCCATAATAAATTAACTGGGACTGAAAATAGCATCAAAATGATCTTGTTCTCATCCCCGATGGATGTTTGCCCAGATCGTGAAACCTACTATGATCTTCAGAACAATTAGATGCCTTTGCTCAGGAGAGGCTCCAGAGTGGGAGTCCTGGATAGGAAGGGTCAAAACTGAAGGGTATTGGCAAAGTACACTATGGGAAAATGTCGACTGTTCTCCATAGGCTCCATCCTTGCCACAGCTATTAACCTTTCCTTCTGATTAACTCCAAAATGGAGAGCAATTTTGCAAACAAAAACTTGAAAAGAAAAACTAGTATTAAAGGGGGGATAGAAAGGCTAATACAGATTTTGTGTGCCAACACAGAAAGGGAACGCTGGCACTACAGTTCAAAGCTGGCATTTCTTCAGTCTTTTATGCAGTTGTGTCCAGCAATAAAAGAGAGGGTTAGAATTCATTAGCACAGGATGAGAATATTAATTAATTGTTAATTATTATTAATTTAGAGCCAGAACTTGCAAAGCGTCTGATTGAGATTAATGCATTGCTTGTAAATAGCCTTGCCAGTGACTATGGAACATTTTTATGTGGAAAAAATAAATGAAGTGTGCCTTTTGATTTCACATAACTCTTTTTTTAATAAGATAGAGCAGATGTAGACTATTTACCAGTCATAGTTATATCTATGCAGCATTGATTGCATAATAATGGTAAAGATAATACTAGTCCATTTGAATATATTTTGCCAATATGTCATATGAACAGCTCAAGCCCAGTCTTAACTCAACTATGCTCACGCTATTGATGTAAGGTAGAATCTCTTATCTACAGGCTATGTTGCAAATCAAAACATTACGTTGGACTATAGTCCACATCCTATACCAATTAGAAGAAGAGAACCAATGTGCTGATATTTTTGAGGTAGTTTAGTCATATAGTGAAAGGGAACAAGATCAAATTTCAAAATAAAGATACAAAGAAAGAGTGAATGCTTGTGAAGAAGGGGAAGACTAGGAAACTGTGGCTGGAAAACAGGTGAAAAGCTGAAAGAACAAAAGGCAATGTATGAACATATAAAGTAGTGTACTGTACAAGTATGATGAAATAAAAAGCTAGTTTGCAACTACAGAAAAGTGCTATAGTAGGTAGGTTGGATGATATCTCGAAGGTCATCTAATCTATTGTTCTGCTTAGTGCAGAATCTGCTAAAGTGTGTTAGACAGATGACTATCTGCTTAAAGACCAATCATTGCTCATGGGGCAGTTCATCCCACAATTGACAGCTGTTATTGTTAGGAAAGTCTAACCTGAATTTACTACTCTGTAATCTCAATCCATTGATTCTGGTCCTGCACTCTAGAACAGTGCCCATAACTAGATATGGTATTCCAGCCAAGGCCTAACCAAAGCACAATAGAATGGGACCCAAACTGTAAAATCTCCATTCCCTCCCCACCCCACTAACCAGCTCCTTTCTCTTGTACAGGGCAACAAAAGGAGACCCAGCCGATCAGCTGGGACTTGATCAGCTGGGACTCGGAAGGCAGAGAATAGATGGGGGTTGGCCCAGTCAGAGGTGGTATTTGCCTGTTCTCCTAACTACTCAAAAAAAAATTTTTTATTTGATTTATATGCCGCCCTTCTCCGGAGACTCAGGGCGGCTTACAGTGCGTTAAGCAATAGCCTTCATACTTTTGTATATTTATACAAAGTCAGTTTATTGCCCCACAAACTGGGTCCTCAATTTACCTACCTTAGAAAAGATGGAAGGCTGAGTCAACCTTGAGCCTGGCGAGATTCGATCTTATTTTAATTGCAGACAGCTGGTGTTAAATTACAGTGCTTCTGTCTGTTGAGCTAAACCAGGCTACCAGTTCACCAGAACAGGTCAGAACCATCTGAATACCACCTCTGACCCAAAGGTGCTTTTTGAAGAGGCAATTGGACTTTCTGGAAATATTATTTAGTATAGTATAAAATAGTGTTTTGCTTTTTTAGTAGTTGCATCACATTATTGGCTCATGTTCAACCTGTGATCTGGAAGAACACCCAGACTTTTTTCCCATATACTATTACCAAGCTGGGTTTCCCACATCCTATACTGTACTTGTGCATTTTTCTCCTGAATGTAAACAGGAGTTTACATTCTTAGTGTTAAATGTCATCCTGTTTATTTGGCCCACTGTTCAAGTCTATCTAGATTTTTTTTAAAAATGTTCTCTTTCTCTTCTAAACTATATTAGTCATTTGTCCCAGTTTCGTATCATCTGAAGAGTTGATCATCATGCCCTCAGCATCTTCAACCAGGTCATACATAATAATATTGAATTGCATGAGCTCAGAACAGAGCCTTGTGCCATTCCACTTGATACTACTCTCTAAACTGACATGGAGCCATCTGTGAATACTCTCTAGGTACAATCATTCAGACAATTATGACTCCATCTACTGGTCAAATCATCTAGCCTTTATCTAACAATTTTATTGAGGATATCATGATAAAATGTGTTGAGTGCTTTCCTGAGGTCAGGATACAGTATATCATGGCATTCTCCCGGTCTATTAAACTAGTAAGTCTGTCAAAGAAGAGATAATGTCTGGCATGATTTGTGACAAACCCATGCAAGCTCTTGTTAATTGTTGCATCCCTATTCCACTGCTCCAAAGACACTGTTTAATAATTTGCTTGAGGACCTTGTTCAGTATAAACATCAGGCTGACAGGTCTGTAATTTACTAGTCATCCTTCTTCCTTTTCTGAAGCAGGGAGATGTTGTCTGCTCTCTTCCATTCTTCTGGGAGTTCACCAGTTTTCCAGAAGTTTTTAAAAGTTACATTTAGCAGTTCCACAGCTCATTTCCTGTAGGGCCTTCAGTACCTAGAAATAATTCATCTGGCCTTGGAGACTTAAAGTCATTGACATTAACTAAGGGATCTTTTACCTTGATATTGTTTATTCTGAAGTGCAACTTCCTCATTGTACTAGTGGCAAAACAGTGGACAGTGGTGCTTCATTTCCCTTCTGAAAGAAGACAGTGATAGAATATTTCTTCTTTCACATCCCTTTCTCCTTATACAATAATTTAACATAGAACATAGAATAATAGAGTTGGAAGGGACCTTGGAGGTCTTCTAGTTCAACCTCCTGCTCAAGCAGGAGCTCCTATATCATTTCAGACAAATGATTGTCCAGTCTCTTCTTGAAAGCCTTCAGTAATAGAGCACCCACAACTTCTGAAGGCAAGCTATTCCATTGGTTCAGTGCTATCATATCTTCCTAGTTCTTCTTTTTGTTAGATAGACATACCCAGTTCCTGTAACCATTCTTCATACGTTTTAGCCTCCAGCCCACTTTTCCTTTTGTTTTCGATATATTCTCCAAAAACCCTTTAATATTGTTTGGGACATTTCTCATGAGGCTCAGCTTACTTGTGCTGTAGCATGACACCATTTCTACAGTTTTTGGCATCTATTTTATATTAGCTTACTTTCGTTCTATTTTGTATTATTTTGATTATTATACTCTTTCTTCCCCTTGTCATACATGTTCTTGTTCTTTCCTGTATTTAAGAAAACTTTGAGTTTGTTTACATTGGTCTCTTTATACTTTATGATTTGATATTGATTGTTTCCTGATTGCTTATTTGTACCCTATGACTATCATTAAGTATTGTACCTTATGATTCTTGATGAACGTATCTTTTATTTTATGTATACTGAGAGCATATGCACCAAGACAAATTCCTTGTATGTCCAATCACACTTGGCCAATAAAGTTTAGTTAGTTTAGTTTAGTTTATTTGATTTGTATACCGCCCTACTCCCGAAGGACTCAGGGCAGTGAACAGCCAACAATAAAATACATAAATACACAAAATTTAAAAACCCGATAAAATCAAATTAAACTTTTTGGCCCAGACAAATTAAAATACTCCAATAATTTAAAAACAGATTAAAATTTACATAGTTAAAAAGGGAAGAGATCAGGCCAAGCCCGCTTGATGGAATAAAAAGGTCTTCACAGCACGGCGGAAGGAGCGCAGATCCAGGATCCTCCGTATCTCCGGGGGGAGCTCATTCCAGATGGTAGGTGCCCCCACAGAGAAGGCTCTCCCCCTAGGGGCCGCCTAGGGGGAGAGCGTCACTGGCCGCCTCGACACTGTTTGGCTGACGGCACCCGGAGGAGTCCCTCTCTATGAGAGCGTACTGGCCGGTGGGAGGCTATTGGTGGTAGTAGGCGGTCCTGTAAATAACCAGGCCCTAAGTCATGGAGCACTTTAAAGGTGGTAACCAAAACCTTGAAGCGCACCCAGAAGACCACCGGGAGCCAGTGCAGCTCACGCAGGAGAGGTGTTACATGGGAGCGCCATGTCGCTCCCATTACCACCCGCACAGCCGCACTCTGCGCCAGTTGGAGCCTCCGGGCGCTCCTCAAGGGGAGCCCCATGTAAAAAGCATTACAATAGTCCAGGCGGGAGGTGACGAGGGCATGAGTGACCGTGCGTAACGAGTCCCAATCCAGAAAGGGACGCAACTGGCGAATCAGGCAGACCTGATAAAAAATCCTCCCGGTCACGGCCATCAAGTGCTCTTCTAAAGACAGCCGTGAATCCAGGACGACGCCCAAGTTGCGAGCCCTCTCCGTGGGGGCCAATGATTCGCCCCCAATAGTCAGTGATGGCGTCAACTGGCTATATCGGGACGTCGGAAACCACAGCCACTCGGTCTTGGATGGGTTGAGCCTGAGCCTGTTCCTCCCCATCCAGATCCGTACGGCCTCCAGGCACCGGGACATCACTTCAAGGGCATCGTTGGGGTGATCCGGGGTGGAGATGTACAGCTGGGTGTCATCAGCGTACTGATGGTACTCCACCCCGAAACCACGGATGATCTCGCCCAGCGGCTTCACATAAATGTTGAACAGGAGAGGTGAGAGGACTGACCCTTGCGGCACCCCACATATGAGGGGCCTTGGGGTCGACCTCTGTCCCCCTATCAACACAGACTGTGACCGGTCAGAGAGAAAGGAGGAGAACCACCGCAACACAGTGCCTCCCACCCCTAACTCTTCCAACCGGTGCAGCATGATACCATGGTCGATGGTATCAAAAGCCGCTGAGAGATCTAACAGGACCAGGACAGAGGAGCACCCCCTGTCCCGAGCCCTCCAGAGATCATCAACCAACGCGACCAATGCCGTTTCCGTGCTGTACCCAGGCCTGAAGCCCGACTGGAACGGATCCAGATACGTCGTTTCATCCAGGTGCTGGGGGAGCTGTTGCGCAACCACACTCTCAACAACCTTTGCCACAAAACGAAGGTTGGAGACCGGACGATAATTTACCAACATTGCCGGGTCCAGGGAAGGCTTCTTGAGGAGAGGCCTCACCACCGCCTCTTTCAAGGCGGCAGGAAAGACACCCTCACCCAGCGAAGCATTTATAATCCCCTAGAACCAGCCTCGTGTCACCTCCCGAGAAGCCAGCACTAACCAGAAGGGACATGGGTCCAATAAACAAGTGGTCGCGTTCAGTCTACCCAGAATCCTCTCCACGTCCTCAGGGGTCACAGGATCAAACTCATCCCAGATAACATTCTCAAGACCTGCCCCAGTCCCTCCCCCTGAGACTATCCAGTCGGAGTCCAGATCTTCCCGAATCTGAGCGATTTTGTCATACAGATATTGAACAAAATCCTTGGCTCTACCCTCCAAGGGGTCCTCCCGCGCTTCCTGGTGGAGCAGGGAGCGGGTCACCCTAAACAGGGCGGCCGGGCGATTATCTGATGACGCAATAAGAGCAGCAAAATAGCTACATTTCGCTGCTTTTATCGCCACTAGGTAATTCCTAATATGAGCTCTTACCAGTGTCCGGTCAGATTCAGAAAGACTGGCCCTCCAACTACTCTCTAGGCATCTTTTCCGGCGCTTCAACTCCCTCAGCTCCTCAGTGAACCAAGGAGCTAAATGAGATCGGCGCTGGGTCAGAGGCCGCAAAGGCACGACCCGATCCAGAGCTCCAGTGGCCGCCCTATCCCAGGCAGCCACTAGGTCTCCAGTCGAGGCATGTGCCAGAGCCTCAGGGAATGGCCCAAGCTCCATCTGGAACCTATCCGATTCCATCAGGCGCCTGGGGCAGAACCATCTTACCGGCTCCGCCTCCCTGCGGCGGGATATAGCGGTTCGAAGGTCGAGACGAAGGAGAGAGTGATCAGACCATGACAAGGGCTCGGTGACTATATCCCCTATCTCGAGATCACTCAACCACTGTCCAGAGACAAAAACCAGATCCAGCGTGTTTCCCCCCGTGTGGGTAGGGCCATGAATTAACTGGGTCAGGTCTATGGCTGTCATGGAAGCCATGAACTCCCGAGCCACCTCAGATGCCTCACCAACGGACGGCAAGTTGAAATTACAGACAATTTAAAAAATTCTATTCTATTCTATTCTATTCTATTCTACTCTACTCTACTCTACTCTACTCTACTCTACTCTACTCTACTCTACTCTACTCTACTCTATTCTATTTAGTTTGTTTTCCTTTTTTTCCCTTCTAGTGGAAATAATTTGTGATTTTGACTTAATTTGTAGGATTTCCCATCCTTCATAAACACTTCTGTTCTTCAGAATTTTTTGGCTTTAACTTACCTTCTGTCTGAATTCATTAACATCAAAATCCAGAAGATTTCCCTTTTCTTTTCCTCTTCCTCTTAATATCATGAACTCAAGGATTACATGTCACTTTCCCTAAAAGTTCCAGTGACTTTCACTTCTTCAATCACAAAAGAAAAGACTTAGATCATTACAGCAGATCCTTTTTTTTCTTTCACCTTTTTAACAAGTTATCAACAGAATGGACAAGAGTTTTTTGGGCCTTCGACTCTTGGCAGAATTAATCTCTCACAGGTATCAAGATAGTTGAAATCTCCTACTGTTACTATCACATACAGTACTTCACCCATATCATCCAGATAATATGTAATCAAATCCCACAAGGATATTATTTTTGTTTCTCTCACCTTGTGTTGTTACTCAGATGTTCCAATTCATGTATTTCTCATATTTTTTAATTTATCTACAGCATAGCTCCTCCTCCTTTCTTTTGAGTCTCTTCCTTTTGAATAAATTTGGGCCTTCTAAGGCTGTATCAATATTTCCATTAGGTTTCTGTGATGTCTTTCACATCATACTTGTCCTCTTGTCTTAGGATTTCAAAGTATCCTTATTTTCCCCACCCCATACTTTTATATTAGTGTAGAAACATGTATGTGGTACCCTTCTTCTTTGCTGTTGTGGTTTTCCGTCAGTCTCTAAATCCCTCTTTGCTTGTGCTTCTTCTTTTGCAAAACCTATTGACTTGAATGTGAGTGGATAATTTATTGCTCAGAGAACCATATGTCATTGACGAAGGACAAGTCATAAAGTTGTAAAGTAATGGCTGAGTTCCACCAAAGTTTAAATACTACTAGTAACTTCTGATCCTGCACACATAGTACCCTCTAAGTCAAGGAAACCTCTTTAGACAATTGGACTTCAAAGCTGAAAGGGATATGTGTGATGAACACTACTGAGTCTTTAAGAAAAGGATTGCAGTCTATTTTTTTTTCTTGAGACCTGCCCCACACTTGGGATGCAAGCAGCCAGGTAGCAGTTTTTAATAACCAGTATGTTGATAAAGTAATTAGTACTCTATCTGCCTTCTATTTACAGTGGCTTTTGATTTGAGACTCTGTAGGCCAACACCCCAAGATAACACGAGAACAGATTGCTTAAGAGACAACATGAAAACTCCTGCCTTCACATTTGCCCTTTAAGAACACCATTAGGGAAAGATGTGGGCAGGTTCATGGGAAATTGCTGACCTGTCAGGTGAATAGAAAAAATAAAAACCTTGGGAGCTAGTATACTCAAGGCTGCTGATCCACAAACTTGGCAGCAAGCCAATGGCGGAATGAGGCGAGCCTCGAAAATTACTTAGAATGCATTTAAAGCTAGTCATTCCAAGTAGCTACCATTCTATCTGATGATAAAAATCCTTCTGCTTGTTTTTGTTTTTGTTTTTTTTGTCAGGGCCCAACCATGAAGTTTTTGATCTAGTACAAATAAATTTACATGGGCCCATCTACCAAAGCTATTTTGATTCTATATTGTCCATACAATCCTATGAAAAATAATAGTAACAACTTTTTGTGAAGTCTGAAACAAGCAGTTTTAGAATTGCCAATGAAGATACTGAAATGCTAGATAATGTCGGCCTTTTAGAATCAACCATCAACAGTAAAGGAACATTCGGTCAAGAAATAAACCAGAGACTAACACTTGGTAGAGCATTGGAAAAGATTTCAAATGCCTTGATGTATGAAATCAAAATCATGCAAGCCATGGTGTTCCCTGTGTCATTATAGGGAAGTGAATGTTGAATTTTGAAGAAGCAGGATACAAAAGAATCAACACTTGAAGGTTGATGTTGGAGAAGACTTTTTACAATACTGTGGACAGCCATTGCTTCTTGCCTCCCCTCAAGTGCTTTAGAGAATAAGTCAATCCCATCATCTCTGTCATTGTCCCTCAAGTACTGGAAACTGCTATCATGTCACCAGTAAGCCTTTTCTTTGTTAAGCTAGGCATACCTATTTCCCTTAACTGTTTACAGTTTAGCCTCCAGAGCCCTTATCATCTTTGTTGTTCTTCTCTACACTCTTTCTAGGATTTCAGCATTTTCTTTTTGCTGTGGCAACCAAAACGGGACACATTATTCCAAATGTGGCCTCACTAGTATAGTATAGAGTGGTATTATGATTTC
Source organism: Pantherophis guttatus (assembly GCF_059756535.1). Classification (NCBI taxonomy): domain Eukaryota; kingdom Metazoa; phylum Chordata; class Lepidosauria; order Squamata; family Colubridae; genus Pantherophis; species Pantherophis guttatus. The sequence continues at coordinate 315,856,325 of NC_142063.1, forward strand.
TCATGAACTTGATACTATCCATTTTACAGGAACTGGGCATGGCTAGTCTAGTGAAGAGAAGGACCAGGGGAGACATGATAGCAGTGTTCCAATACTTGAGGGGCTGTCACAGAGAGGAGAGGGTCAAGCTATTTTCCAAAGCACCTGAGGGCCAGACAAGGAATAATGGATGGAAACTGAACAAGGAGAGATTTAATCTGGAAAGAAGGAGAAATTTTCTGACAGTGAGAACAATCAACCAATGGAACAGCTTGCCTTCGGAAGTTGTCGGAGCTTCATCACTTGAGACTTTCATGAAAAGATTGGATTGCCATTTGTCAGAAATGGTGTAGGGCAGTGATGGCTACCCTTTTACGTCACCACGTGCCGGCCTGCATGCCGGAAATGGCACACGAAACCATCCCACGAGGAGTGTGCAGCCCCGGTGGCCTTTGCACACGTGGGAGCGCCAATACCTGGAAGAGCAGTGGTCCATCGCACATGCACGAGCCAGCACCTGAACTTCCGGCACAGACGCCCGCCCAACAAACAGCTGGCCATCAGGTGCCGGCCTGCGCATGCGTGACAGAATGCCGCTCTTCCAGGTATTGCCGCTCCCACGCACGCGACGGCCAGCTGACCGGCACATGTGTGTGCACAGGAACATGGAAGAGGAGCCAGCGAGGCCGCACATTCCTCGTGGGATGGTTTCGCATGCCGCTTCTGGCACGTGTTCCATAGGTTCACCAACATTGGTGTAGAATCTCCTGTTTAGGTGGGGGTTGGACTAGATGATCTATAAGGTCCCTTCCAACTCTGTTAATCTGTCTGTTGGTGCAGCCTAGGGCTTCATTGGCTTTTTGACAACTGCAGCACACTGCTGGCTCAATTTTCTTCCTAGGTCTTTAAAGACCATAGTAATTAATATATTTTCCCCTATATGAATTAACAAGAAATATTAATTGGAGAAAACCTTGATAAATCTTCAAAGTTCTTCCGTCACATTGTTAACTTTCTATGTTATTTTCAGTAAGCAATACAAACATGCCCCAAGCATTGAAAGTCATCCAGTATTTTGCTACTTAAGGCTCCACAAGACTTTTATTTCCTCTGTTCCCTTCTCAAGTTCTTTGACTTAGAAGAAAACTCTCCTGAAACTCCTCACCAAACCCTCCTGACAAACTCCTATTTGTTCTTCCATAGAACCTGGCTGCCATATATTCTTCCTGAAATCCATACAATCCTTTAAGAAATAGGGTTAATTACAAGATAGAAACAATCATTTCTGCCAACCAGTATTTCTGTTGATCTGGATTTAAAAACAATAGGTCTCTGTCCTACATTCTCAAAGCATGAACAAAAAAGTTACTCATTCCCTATTAACCTGCAGTGTACAAGTACATTCTGGATTAATAGTCATATCACGTAAATATGAATTGTGGTATTTGATGCAGTAGGGAGAATCCTGAAAATGTCAGCTTAAAAACATTTTTGTTTATGGCTATCAACTAATTTTGAAATGAGAGAAATCTAAGAAACAAAGAATGTTATAATCACAATATCATGTAATGTTATGTAGACTGTAATGTTATCAGAACAAATATAATACATTAGTAGAAGTTTGTTCAACAATTATTATTATTTTTTGAAAGGGTAAGAAAAATTCATAGCTATCACAGTTTGCTAGGTCTCTTAATATATGGAGGTTACGTATGTATCATACCCTAATTTACATATCTGCTAGCATAAATTGCCTAAGGCCCTTTTTATATTCTTTGACAAATTTCTCTGCTGCAAGTTTTAAACTGTAATTTCCTCTGATGTAAGTTCTTTTTTAGCGTATCTACTTGTGGTTTGCTTGCTACTTTCAGTGGTGTACCTTTTTTCCCCAGACAATTTTTATTTTATATTTTTAAGTGGGGAAAGATGTTTGCTAGTGGACTTTATTTGATGTTAGATGCATTCCACTGCTAAGACTGGCTAGAATGAAATGCCAAATCAAAGGAAAAGAATGTTTCAAGTATTAGTAAGAAAAAAAACTATTGTCTGAAATCCCCTGTATTTTGGAAAAAAAAAATCTTTTTCAAGGGCACTATGCTTACCAGCTAAAATATTTCTGTTAAAGGACAAAATGGTTTAGCTGATAAGCATAGTGCCCTTGAAAAAGGAATGGCTTTCAAACATTTAAGAAAAAATTATTGGCATTTAAAACAATCTCTTCCATTTTGACCCCTTTTTTCTTTCTGTAGTAAAATGTCCAAATTTACTTGTAGTGAAACCTAAAAATTTTTTAAATCCTTAGGTGCATGTTTGCTTATATCATAACATTTATTCATGTGTCAGCAAACTAGACTAGTGTAGTACAGAATTTTATACTATATAACCTAAAATTAGTTTCTTAACCCAGACTGTTCTTAGCCTTGAACATTGATAGCAATAACATTCAAGGTAGTTATTGATGAAAATGATCTATTTAGATGTAAAGATTTGTAGATTTGCCTGAAAGCATTTAACAGATTAATGAAATACAGATAGTCTTTTCTAAGAAAAAATTAAAGGAATATTTATAAAGAATTAGAAATTGCCAATTAAAATACAGAATTGTCAGAATAGCCCTCTGCTAATAATTATTCACAATAATTATCTCACTGGAACCTCAGACCTCAGACTTTATATTATTTTCCATTGGATTTACAACTAATCTTGTAGAAACAATAAATCCTCTTGGAGTAAGAAGATGGCGGTATTATTAAATGCTCAGCTCTTGAAAGTTCGGAGCAACTGTTGACTAATTTGCTTTCTTTGAAGCTAATTAGTTAACAATTAAAAGTGTGGAAGCTGCTTCTGATGTGGAAGAAGAATTCAAATGTAGGTACATTATGATCTCTTACTTAATAGTAGAGGAGGGGACAAGGGTTAAAAAAAGTCAAGATTGAGACTTCGATCAGTGGACTTCGATTCAGTGGAACAGCTTGCCTTCGAAAGTTGTGGGTGCTTCATCACTGAAGGTTTTTAAGAAGAGACTGGACAGCCACTTGTCTAGAATAGAATAGAATAGAATAGAATAGAATAGAATAGAATAGAATAGAATAGAATAGAATAGAATAGAATAGAATAGAATAGAACAATACCTTTATGTCACTGTACACTAATCAGCATACATTAAAATGAAATTTCATTGTGTACAGCTCTCAAAGGGTCACCACCTCCAATATACACTACATAAATATGACAAAATAAATAAATGCAAAATTATGCATATAGCCATATATATTATATGACGGGGGAAACAACACAGTCTAATTCAGATGTATACATGTACATGGCGAGAAAAACGAATCTTGCGAGTTTACCAGACGGATGGCATAGGGAACAAAGCTATTACAGAATCTAGAAGTCCTGCTAGAAATTATTATTATTTTATTATTTATTCAATTTATATACCGCCCTTCTCCTAGTGGACTCAAGGCGGTGCACAGCCAAAACTAAAATACATAACAATACAAAATTTAAAATTAATTAAAAGAATTATATACTTTGGCCCGAATTAAAACAATGCGAATTAAAACCCATTAACAGATTAAAACTAAACAATTAATAACCATTAAAAACTAAAAAAGGGGGCGGGGTTCACGCCAGCCCTGCTTGCTGGAAAAGAAGAGTTTTCAGGGCACGGCGAAAGACCCAGAGATCCGATATCCTTCTTATCTCCGGGGGCAAATCGTTCCAGAGGGCGGAGGCCCTCCCCCTGGGGGTCACCAGCCGACATTGCCTAGCCGACGGCACCCTGAGGAGTCCCTCTCTGTGGGAGCGTACTGGTCGGTGGGAGGCAATCGGCGGCAGAAGGCGGTCCCGCAAATACTTCAAAACCTTCTCCCAGAGGGGAACAACAGAAACAGACCATGAAGTGGGTGTGTGGGGTCTCTAACAATGCTTTGAACTCTAAGCACATAGTGCTTATAAGCAGTATCCTGAATAACAGGAAGCGAAATGGTATAGGGTCTCCTGCTTGAGCAGGGAGTTGGACTAGAAGACCTCCAAGGTCCCTTCTAACTCTATTCTTAATTAATTAATTAATTAATTAATTAATTAATCATGCAGATATGGCTGTCCCGTTGACATTTTGATCCAGTTGTTGTGGAACTCTTGCTGGTTACATTCTCAAAGTCTGTACTAGTTATCAATCAGGTACAGAATTATCAAATACGGTATATCCTAAAAGAATAATCCTCATTTATGTCTAACCAGACAGCACCACACAAATTTGCATTGTTGTTTACTGTACAACGGCTAGAGAACAGAAGAGAACAGACTCTATGTCTATTTCTGGAATCACCACAGCAACTATCTAGGTTTTTTTCTACAACAAAGACCATGGGTGTCCAAAAAGAGGCCTTCATATGACCATTTGTTCCAAACTCTAAAATTACCTATTTGCATCACTGTCTATTCAGGTAGTGAAAATGGAATCCATTTGCTGATTTGCTTTGGATTTACCAGTGATTTTGTTTGTTTGTTTGTTTTTTGTTTTATGGATGGCAACATTTGCCTCCATGTTTGAGTGAAAATTTACTGTGGACATGATGAAGGTATCTGCTTAATTATTATTATTATTACCATACTTTGCCAGCACTGCAAGCACTAGCAGTAGCTCAGTTTCCTTCTCGGTATCATGTTCAGCCATCATGTTCTTTCCCAAGAATGTCTTTGATTAGTATCATACCATAGCAAAATGCTCACCAACAAAAAGGGATGGGAACGCAGTCTTTGCACTGTGCCTCCCTAGGTGTCCTTCATAATGCTGTTGAAAAGGGGCTGATGCAGTGGTGGTATTCAGCCAGTTCTATCTGATTTGGGCGAACCGGTAGCAGCGGCTGTGGGAGGCTCCGCCCACCTGCCTGGATGTCATCACATCCCATTTTTGACGCTTTGCACATGCACGGAAGCACGCACTCACATTTGCAAACCAGTAGCGAAAGTAAGTGAATACCACCCCTGGGCTGATGCTACCCAAAGGCCTCTTTCAGTTATGAACTAGAAAGGGCCATCCCCCTTTCCAATCCAGTGGCTCAAGTGGCCACTTATACAAATGTTTCATTCAGAGAGATCTTGGAGATAGCCAACCACCATCAAGATCAAATCAGTCTGATTCTCAAGCAAAACTGTTTATCCTGAGGGGATCCCCAGACTGCAGCACTGAGGATGATGTGTCAGTGATGGCTGCCTGTGTTAAATCATGCAGGGAACTGAAGTTGCCATATGAGGAGTTCCTCAAGGCAAGACATTTTGGCTGTTTTAGAAGTCGGCAGTGAATGAACAAGTTATAACAACAGCATGGAGCATGATTGTAATTTCTCTTGAGTTGCCCCCACCTAAAACGTTGTTCCATATGCAGGACATTCTTATGGAAAGACGTTGACAGAAGTTCTGCCAAGACAGAAACATTGCAACACTTCTGTGGTGAAAATGTCTGCTATCACACACCCACCTAGTCCTAAAACTCTGGAAAATAGAAAAGTTTTGACAAAATAATTAGCTTTCCCCCCCCCCCTTGTATCCCTACATATAATAGGTTTTTGTGTGTGGAAGATGCTTGAGAAGTGCATTTTGCAAACTTATTTCCCAGGTTTGAGCAGTGGAATTTCATTGCTATCCAGCTGCTAATTCAAATTGTATAAGCTTCAACTATGTTACTTAACAGAATATACTTAGGGGAGGGAAAGACTACAAAAATATTTTTAGCTTGTATTTGATTTCCTGTTGAATTATGTTCTGAGTGTGCAATTTAAAGAATCTGAAAGCAATAATTGTCTATTTAATTTTATTTATTTACTTTAAACATTTGTGTTCTATTGTCTTGTCTTACATGCTTCCAAGAAAATTGTCAATATGAAAATGATTAACATATAATAAATATGTTTAAGACAGTAATACTTGATAAAGGGGTTAGTCAAAATAATTAAGAAAAACAACCTTCAGATTTTCAAAGATGGCTACTTTTAGGAACATGCTGGTTTATAAATACTAGGAGTTGTGGTCCCATTACACCTGGAGAGTTCTAGTTTAGGGAAAGCCAAAATTAAATATGTAATCTCAATCTTTAGTTATTATAACTGTCACAGTGATAATGTCAGCTGTTTCTTGCAGCTAAAACAGTGAGAATAAAGATAGTTTGATATCACTTAATTCCACATGAGTTGGCATGCAATATTTTAAAGCAATATGTTTTTAAAGCAAATGCACCGTACTGTTTCATTTTTTTATATAATCTAAAAGCAATTTCACTAAAAAAAACGTTAGAGAAATCACAGTATTTGTATCACAATTCAGAGCTGACGAAACCACAGAAGATGAACTAAATTCTTGCAACTTTTTTTTAGCATTCATAGTTATTATTTTACTTCGTTGAATTAACACGTGGCTCTGCTCATTGCATAATAAATATTAACCTTAATATCTTCATTTTTCTAACTGTAAACTAGCAGAGATATTTATTATATTATATAACAATATGATTTAATAATGAGAAAGGATGCATCATCACTATGTGTGTATATGCAGCTTTAAGAGTTATAACAAGGATGTGACCAGGGGTGGGTTCTAAATTTTTTTACTACCAGTTCTGTGGGTGTGGCTTATTTTGTGGGTGTGGCTTGGAGGTCATGTGACTAGGTGGGCATGGCTAGCTGGTCAGAATCATTTCTGGAAGGTCCTCGCACTTACGACCAGTCCTCGCACTTACGACCCAACTCATTTGTTTGCTTTTAACACTGATCAGCTGTAGGACGGCCCTTTGAAGCCCCGCGGCAAGAGTTTAAACAATTTTTTTTCCTCTAGTCATCAGCTGGGACTCAGGAGGCAGCAATAGATTGGGGGTGGGACCAAATAAAAGGTAAGAATAACGTGAGTGGGTTGGGGGTGGGAGGGCGGGGGGGACAACCGGTTCGGTGACGTCATATCTTCACCGCTACCGGCTCGGCCGAACCGGACCAAACCGGGAGGAACCCACCACTGGATGTGACAATATCTAGGAACAGGAACTCCTATCCCATGAGTGACTGACCTGGGTGACCAACTTTGGCAGGTGCTGATAGCCAGTCATCATTAATATTTTAGCAATATCCTCATAGCCGAGAACTAGAGAGAAAAATAAATGGCCAAATGAAATTGTATCCTTTTTTTTCCTCCAACAATGTGTCTGCATAATTCAGTTTTATCAAGAATTAATACAGTGGGTACAAGAATACCAAAATGGAGAAAGAATAGTCAATAGAGTGGTTCTTTTCTGTAATTAAGGATGCTTCCAATATGATGATCTTCCTTTTCATTTTCCCTGCTAGACACTTAGTAGCCAGGAGTTATGCTTGCTCTAATGCATCTAAATAGCCATTTCCAAATCTACTACATATGTTCTAAATTCTTCCAAATAACACATGAATCAGTTGTCCTCTCTATTTGTATCATAGAAATTATCCAGGCTAACAAATGTCAAACTCTGACTATAGAGTTATAAGTTCAGAAGAGAATTACTGTTATATAGATGACACATGAAATCACAGCTGTTGATTTTTTAGCTAGTGTTGGTTTTCATAGAAGAACCTAAGATATTATAATATGTTGGCATATCATTATGGTTGGGCACACAGTTAGTCAGATGTTTAGACTGGATTATATTATTATTCTCTGTTCACAACAATGTGACGGCAGAACTGTCAGCTCTTTAGCTGGTGTTAGCCTTTATATGCATGAAGTTTTTCCAAGAATCTAAGATGTTATGATATATCGGCTTAGTATATGTACGGATCCAAGCAAAGTGGTCTTTTGCAATTGACTGATGGAAATTTTATCAATGTACATATTTTTTAAGTGCTGTCCAGGATTTTTTGGTGTGCTACTCATACCATGCCATAATTTTCAATTTCAATGTTCAGATTTTGATGCTTGGTGATCATTTACAATTCTTCACCTTCTATTCTACTGTTCCCATGATATTGTCATATGAATTATCCACACTTTCTTTTTTTCAAGTACAATTATATATGGAGTGTTACGAGCCAAGACTTTACCAGTCTGTGTTCTGAAATCCCACAATATTTTAACCTCATTTTCAACGACTTTTTCAACTCTATGTTCCCACCAATTTTTCATTACTGGTACATGATAATTTTAACAGGGTTGTTTTTGTGACTGTGTTGTGTTGTCATGTATCAGTTTTTGCAACCTTCTTGCATGAGTCGAGTATGTACTTTGCTGTTTCTTCTGCTTCTTTGTACAATCTGCACTTTGAATTGTTTGATGATTTTTCAATCCTGGTCTTGATTGTATTAGTTCCAATAGCTTGTTCTTGCACAGCCAAATGCAAGTTTTCAGGTCCTTTTTAAATGTCTATTGTAAGCCATTGCTTTCAATGTTGGCAGTCTGTCTGACTACTGGTAATTCTGCATATTATTATTATTATGGTTGGTTGCACAGTTAGCCAGATGTTTAGACTGGATTTGGCATTTTTATCCACCTATTGAGTCCTTATTATTATTATTACATTTTAAGGCAGACTTCCTCATACTGAGTGGAAATTTAAGTATTACAAGGGAATCATACTGAGGCATGCTTACAGGATATTATGAAGAGAGAAATATATATAGAGAGAAAATATTCAACATGCTTAAGTGATTTCTGGATCTCAGCCTTATGCAAGCAATCAACAACCCATAGAAGCAGTGTATTTGCAAATAAAAGATTCTATGCCACAGAATAGAACATTTAATCAACATCAGAAATGAAAGCATCAATAGCTGCAATTTCTTACCCACTTAAAAAGCATTATGCTAGGGTTATATTTTTCCCCATTTGTTTTTTCCCCCAGTTTTTAGCTTTAAGTGGGGCTATTGGAGGTGACCATGGCCATGTTCTGATATGAGTTAATTAGAATTCTTGTATGGTTTTCTTCTGTTAATTATAGCCTAATTTGATTGCTTAATAGCTCTGCTTTTCGTAATGTTTAGCACCTGTTGTAAATTGCACAAGATAAATCGTCTTCCACCTCTACCCTGTTTACCACCAACTTCTACCTTCTCCCTTTCATAAAACAGAGAGGCCTTCACTATTCTCCTTTCTGCCTGCTTAACAAAGAAATCTCTCTTTTGCTATGGATCTCAGCCAAAAAAAGAAGAAAGATGATTTTCATTTAAATACCCTTTTTTTAAAAGCCCGCCTAGGTTTCTTTAAGATAATAAGAATAATGAAAATTGCATACATTCTAAAACTATGCTAGTGTTAACCCTCAGCATAACACTGACTTTGACTTGTGGGTCATACATTCTATGTGCTCACCCTCCTCCCACCTCCTGTTGCCTTTCCAGAAGCAAAGGAAAGATCACATGCATATTGTTGTTATTTTATTCTGGCTCCCCTTTTATCAAATTATTAGACAGAAGTGGAAGCCGTGCGCCATTAATTGATTCCCCCCCCATACATTCTAGTAGGATACAATTTTTCAAGGCTGTGAATAATTGTATTCTTTCTGTCAGTGTTCCATGTACTGTCCTTGTCATGCTGTCATTGAAGGCTGATCCCAACCTCCTGTAATTGGAGAGGTTCTACTTTTGGACAAAGGCATGGGGGTGCAGCTCAAGGGACCAGAGCTGACATTTACTTCATCAATTTATTTTTATTGTTCCTCCATTTATTGCTGCTGTAACAGCCCTTTAATAGTTATATCTCCTCCCTGTAGGGTATTCTGGTATTTGAAATTTTTCCTTAACTCATTTGTTCTCCTAAATAACAGTAAAGTGCATTTCAGGCTAACCTTTTTAGACTTCCCATCTCCTCTCTTCTCTTTGGCTTCTCAAAGCAGTTGCAGCTTTAAACTTTTTACAGTGTTGTCAGCACGAAATGCCAATGCCACTGGGCCTGCTTTTTGCCACTAGAGTAACCAACAAAACCATGGAAGGTAGTCCCCAACCCCCAACTCACACAGCTATCCTAATCATTCAAAGCTGATCGTTCTTTTGAGGAAGGTGGGGGAGGGAATAGCAAGGTGATGAGGGAAGATAATTAATACTAGCACCAAGACTCCTCTTTTTACAATCTCCAATCAAATATAAGATTGTAGTTAAATATTTATGACTAAATACATAACTTGCATATCTCTTGAGTCTATGCCCTTTTCTATTTCTCTTACAAGAAGGAACGTTCTCAAACGTATTCCTATCAATAGCAGTGATTTCAGTAGCGTTTTTGTTTGTCATTTTTACTTGTACGCTGCTAAGAGATTAAAGTGGTAGAGAATCTTCAATAAATCTAATTAATTAATAATGGGATGAAGGTGAACATCAAATAAAGGCCATTTTAGGCACAACTAGTGCACAAGGCAAAACTGTGCTTCAAGGTGCTTGTTATGATCTATAAAGCCCTATGGCTTGAGATAGCAATAGCGATAGTCTGTAGGCTTATATACTGCCCCAAAGCTCTTTACAGCATTCTCTGGGCAGTATACAATGTAAGCATTATTTGGCTATTGCCCCCAACAATCTGAATCCTCATTTTACTGATCTGGGAAGGATGGAAAGCTGAGTCAATCTTGAGGCAGGGATTGCCTGCAATACTGCACTTTAACCACTGTGCCAGCAGGAATCAGATTATTTGAGGGACCCTTCTCCCTAGATACATCAGGATAAGGAGGAGAGGAATGTTATAAGTCCTATCTATGAAAGAGTTCATCTGGTGGGTATCAGGTACCCACTCCAAGGGACATCCCCCCCCCACATCTAATCAGAACTTAGATTAGCATCAATCCTCCCAGCCTTTAGGAAGGCCCTGAAGATATTGCCTGGGGGTTCAGTAATAACTGTGTTGAACTGATGTAAAAATCCCTGATTATAATTTTTTTTGTTTTAAACTGATTATTGATAGTTTTCATATATGTTTGCATATTGGTCTTTTTTAACTTGTTTTTATTGGATTGGGGTTTTTTTAATATTTTTAAACAAAACATAAAACATAAATCCATCATCCATTACAATTGCAAACAGTGTGTCGGTCGGTTACAAATCTTTTGTGCTTCATCTCTATATTCAGAATTATTTACTAATTATCTAATTTCTCACATTGTCAAATAAATAAACATCCTCATTTATCATTTATTTAACTATGGCTTTACCGCTTCAAAAAAAAAATATTTTCAAATATCATATTTATTTATTTATTTATTTATTCAATTTATATACCGCCCTTCTCCTAGTGGACTCAGGGCGGTGCACAGCCAAAACTAAAATACATAACAATACAAAATTTAAAATTAATTAAAAGAATTATATACTTTGGCCCGAATTAAAACAGTGCGAATTAAAACCCATTAACAAATTAAAACTAAACAATTAATAACCATTAAAAACTAAAAAAGGGGGGCGGGGTTCACGCCAGCCCTGCTTGCTGGAAAAGAAGTGTTTTCAGGGCTCGGCGAAAGACCCAAAGATCCGATATCCTTCTTATCTCTGGGGGCAAATCGTTCCAGAGGGCGGGGGCTGCCACAGAGAAGGCCCTCTCCCTGGGGGTCGCCAGCCGACATTGCCTGGCCGACGGCACCCTGAGGAGTTCCTCTCTGTGGGAGCGTACTGGACGGTGGGAGGCTATCGGCGGCAGAAGGCGGTCCCGCAAGTAACATTTATACCATTCATTTCATTTCATATTTCATTTCCATGCTTTCTTATCTAGCCATTGATAAAATAAATCCCATATCTTATAGTATTGTTTATCTTCTTGTTCTCTAATTTCAAATGTCAATTTACTCATTTCAGCACATTCCATGATTTTTTTAATAACTTCATCTTGCGTTGGTGTTTTCTCATTTTTCCAGTGTTTAGCAAACACAATTCTGGCTGCTGTTAAAACATTCACAATCAAATATCTCAATTCTCTATTGTATATTTCTGGCACAATCCCTAATAAAAAAATCTCTGGCTTAAAGTGTCTTTTTATTGTTTTTTCCAACCATGTATTGATTATAGTCCAGTATCTTTTAGCTTCTACACATGTCCACTACATATGGTAATATGAGTATTGGATTGTTGTTTTGATCTGTGACACCCAGTGTCACTTAGATGAGATGGGTAGCCATACAAATAAAATAATAACCAAAAAAATTCTGTATAAAGAGATTTTCATGAATTAGCATATCAGCAAGGTAGTTACATATAGATTAGAAAACATAACAATTAAATGGACACACATGTTGCATTCAAAAAGTGTTCTTTGGTTCTCATCAAGTTTGATTAAGGTATCAAGTGGCATGCCTTAAGACTCAATCTTCTATTTTTAAAATATTTTTATTAATGCCTTTAATAAAGAAACAGATAAATAAGCATCAGGTTTTCAGATGACACAGAATTGAGTGGGATAGACAATACCTAAAAGACAGCAACAACAGGCAAACTTATCTTGATAGGTTGGTGAAATGGCCTAAAAATAACACAGTGGAATTTAACAGGAACAATGCAAAATTATGTAATTGGAAATCAGAAATCAAATGACACCAGTATAGGAAGAGATATTTCTGGTTTGACAACAGTAAAAAATATCTTAGAGTGAATGAGTTGGCAGTGGGATATAACTGCAAAATGACAGGTGCAATTAGATGTAAGAATAACCCTACTGGATCAGGTCATCCTGTAGGTCCATCTGGTTCAGTATTCAGTGTCATACAATAGCCTGGATATATTTGGGAAGTTTACAAGCCTGAAGTGGAGGATGATAACCCTCTTCAATTGTTGCCTCCCAACAACCAGTATTTAAGACATTCTTCTTACAATTCAAGCAGTAGCAAACAGCCATCAATATTAATAGTCATTGATTGCCTTATCCCCAATTAACCTGCCCAGTCAGCTTTTAAAACAGCTGTGAATTTTAGGGTTCATTAACAGAGGTAGAGTTTCAAATCCTGGGAAGTAATCATTCCATTTTATTCTGTTTTCATCAGACCATACCTCAAGTATGAAACTAGTTTTTGATATTATGTTTTCAAATAGATTTGGGCAAACTGGAACAAATTGCAAGAACAATGATAAACATAGTCCCATAGAGAGATACTGAAAGAATTTGGAAAGTTTAATCTTGAAAAAAGAAGATTCAGGATGACTTTTCAAATATGAGTACCATTTTGGTATGTACTTTAATCTTGTTAGACTATGACTAGACAGACCCAGGTTTAAGTCTATCCTAAACCAAAATTTACTGGATTAATTTGGAGTGGTCATTCTCTCTCTTCTAACCTACATACAAAGTTGGTGTTTAAGGAAGGGAAATCGCCATGTAAATCTCTCTCAATCTTAGAGGAAGCAACATATAAGACATCTAGCAAATAACTATTTATAGGAGGGCCCCCTGAAACAAAACCAGCATCTGGTCCTTACCCTTCAGTCTGCAGGACATGTAATAATGGATTTCAGCTACTTAAATGCAATTTCCAACTTCATAATACCCTCCAAAAATCTGAGCAAAAGTGGTTCAACAGAACCAATTATCTAGATGGCTGGTGGCTTTAGGGTGTGTGTGTACATATACAGTATATATATTATTTCTATATTAAAATTACTACTGTGTTTTCTCATTCCTGGTATTTGCTACATCTTTTTTAATCACTTCACAAATGCTGATGCAAAGTTCTTTTCTTAGAAATACATCAAAGCACAATTTTAAAATAATATTACTTCTTAAAATCTCTACATTTAAAAGATCTCACTAATACTGGCTGAGAAAGACTTGCCTTTGATGATGGAAAACTGTACTACTTACAGCAGATATACATGAAACTGTGTTATTTTCAGTGTAAGTCACCACTTGCAGGCTTTTAAAACCTCAAAAAAGAAAACATACAATACTACACTTTTGATAATGTGTAGGCTTGAAATATGTAAAACATACTTTTTGTTCCTCATCCCATCCCTAAGCTTTTTTACTTTTTGGAATAAATTCTCCCCTTCTTTACATCAATAATATAATAAATATGCTATATGAATGGGGGTTTACTGAATCTGCCCAGAGCTTCTTCTAAAGTAATTCTAGGTGGGCTCCCTTCCAACTCCACTTTGGAGGGCTATGTGATTAACTGGTTCAAGTGATTACTTTTCCTCTTTCCTTTTTTGTAAAGATGTTCCTTATTCATAGAAAGAACCGCCCCTTAGATCTGCTTTCAAACTAAATGGTCCCACCCGTCAAGTTTATGGGATAACTCCATTCTTCTCCCATACTCTCCTCCCAGATCATTTCCTCCTTCTCTCCTTGCAATGGGTCACAAGCAAGGGAGGGTTTTATGTAATGTCTGACATTGTTTGTTATGCCTCCCACAAGAATTTAAATGCTTCTAAAGATTGAAGGACAGTGGCATAAATGTCAGGCAAATGCCTTTTCAGTCAGATCTAATTAGACACTTGTGCTCATGGATAAACATGGTCATCATAAAACAGCTAAGTATGTTGTTTCTCACAGCACTTTCCTTCCAAGGCTGACCAAGAGAAGACCCCAGGTCTTGTCCAGTTCAGACACCAAGGCTGGATTAACAAACAAACTAGGAAGTTTTTAGACCAATGTTTCCTGAATTTCAAGTAGCCAAGGTATAAGGAGTCCCTGTATTAAAAATGGATGAATACTCCCCTGTCTTCACCCACCCAACCTTCCTTTTTAGAATTTGTAAACTTAAAGGAAGGATGGCCAACTCTTTTTTAGCTGGAGGATTCCTGAGGACCACAGGTGCTTTAACTAATTATTAATGACATCATTATAATGGGTGTTTGAAGGAGTTGGGGTTGACATTTATTTTATTACTCAAACCCTTTCCTCCAAAATGGGGAAAAAGTAAAAAAAAAAAAAAAGATAGTTGTCTACACCAGAGATGCTGTAGGGGTTCTACAGGGTTACTGGTAGCAATGTATGTCCTATGGAACCAAGGGTGCCACCCTTGATACAAGGACAAGCCACCTTTGCTGCTCTTTACCATTGCTGGCAAATGGCAAAAATTATAATGGAAAACTGGGTGGGTATGTTTTGGTGGATCTGACATTGGTTCTTGGTGCTTCTTTATATTTTTTCATAATTATTGTATTCTATATGCATTGTCCAGGCAGGTGGTGCTTTCATGGAATAAATTAAACTATCATGCCATGTGATAATATCAAGCAAGAGGGTTTACACACTTGTCAGGTTTACCACGTTTTGAATTCAGTCAATGTACATCACTGTCTAAAATTAGCAAGGTCAATAGTCTAAAAATAATAAGCCTGATCCCAATAAAAATCACTGCTCTAGACATACCTTTATGAGGAAGGTTCTACTGTATTCCACCAACGCTAGAGTTTTTAGAAGAGATTGAACAACCATTTGTCTGAAAATGTATAGGGTTTCCTGCTCCAAGGTCCTCTCTAACTCTGATATTCTATTACATTCTGTTAATTTTATTAGAAGAATTCTAATAGAAGAATATGTGCCCTGCAGAGTTACAGAAGAAATATTCTGCTTCACAGGAGAAAGACTGAGCATGGACTCATTCAGAGATACCCTGGCTTGATTTACCTTATTTTGAGTTTCAGAGACACTCAACATCAGGGGTGAAATCCAGCAGGTTCTGACAGGTTCTGGCAGGAGAACCGGTAGCAGAAATTTTGAGCAGTTCAGAGAACTGGCAGCGGAAATTTTGAGTAATTCGGAGAACCGGCAAATACCACCTCTAGCGTGGGATGGGAATGGAGATTTTGCAGTATCCTTCCCCTGCCATGCCCACCAAGCCATGCCCACTAAGCCATGCCCACAGAACCAGTAGTAAAAAACTTTGATTTCACCAATACTCAACATGCATAAATAAAACATTGCATGTTGGGAATAGTGTTAATTTAACCAGAGACCCTCCAATGCATCTGAAACCTGAAGCTTTTGTAATCAGAAACTTTGACTTCAGATCTGGAACCAAGTTGTGGCTTAGTTCTCCCTCATTGACTTTCAGGCTAAGAACAAGATGATCCTATATATCTACAGTATTGTGCAAAAGTTTTAGGCCAGTGATAGCTAACCTTTTCTGGACCAAGTGCCGAAAGGGCGTGTGTGCGTGCCCGAAGCCTCAAAATGAAATTTAATTCAGGTTTGCAACTGCAGCTAAAGCAACAAATACAGATAACTGATAAATACTGTACTGTTTTATGTACAGTACAGGTTCAATCTGTATCTTCCCCTCTTTTGATTTTTTAAAAAATGTTGTGGAAGTATTCCAGAAAATTATACCCATGCCTATATTTGTAATTTTTCTAACATTTGTGTGTGACAATTCTATGGTTCGTTCCAGCCTCTCATTCTGCTGCACATGTATAGTGCACTGCATTTTGAAGTGGACAGTCCTATTCATTCAAAATACTTCAACAGTTTCTCTGCTATTTTGATAAGTGACAATGTGGCATCTGTGCCATTCAGTCATACAGTATAAACTAGTTTTCAGAAAGACACATATGGGAAGGACAGTTCTACTCAACAGTTCTTTGTTCAAGCTTCAACCTAAGAGCAATTACTCCAAAAAGGAAAGAAAACTAAAGAAGACTCTTCATTTGACATATATTCACAAAGGGACCAGACCCCATGGAACTGAGCTCACTAAGTAAACAGATTGTGTTATCAGGGGGGGGGGGAAATCCTGGGAGATTTAAGTTTCTATAAATGAGAGCTGTCACTTTAAATATCTTCCAGTTCTGTCCCTGACAGTAACAAAGTAGGTTCCACAAGGTTTTAGAAGAGCCAAACTTACTGAGATCATATAAAGTCTATTCATCTCTTTTCAAGCCAGTTGTAGCCATGATACAAATGTGCTGCCATTTTAGATCAAAAATACTTTGTTGTCCCATATATACACACATACATAAATATCAATATGTGATTTCAAATGGAGAACATAGCAACTTGGTTTTTATTAGGAAAACAGGGATAGAAAAGAAAGATTGCAGTCTACAGAATTTTGTCTGTTAATTTACTGAGTGCTATAAAGGAAGCAACTTAAGTGTTGTGTTAAATTAGTATTGAAATTCTGCTTCCAACACTTTACAAGAAAACAAAGCTTCCACAGCTCCAGAATCAGCAAAGTTTGTAAAGTCAGACTTTGTCCTAATTACATGCAAGGAGACTTTATGTCTTTATACTTAGCAAATTTGTGAAGTTGTTTATCTGATCTCTTAAGAGGACTACAGACGAGAATTGAACTCCTGATAATAAACATTTTAATTTAATTTGCAGAATTTAAATTCTATCAAATGGCCTAATTGGTTTCAAATTGCTTCAGTCAACTGGCAAACATAGTAATTTTTGTCTACTTTTTAATATTATCAATGTTTCTTACAATGTTACCCAAAACATAAAGTCACATTGAGTACTGTATATGTTGGTTATAAAACCTATGGTGAATATAATTACAGGAATTATGAACTAGTGTTCACTTTTTCTTCTGAATCTATATGAACCTTCCATACATTGGTACTGTACGGATATTTGTGGAGTTATAATTTATTTTTATTATTCCTTTATTTACTGTATTTTTAATTTGAATTTATTAGCTGCCAATGGACTTCAGCTAATACAGCCATTACTTAGAGTCCTTGCTTCACAACAGGTAACCATACTCTTCTTCTGACTAACTAGCAGAATCATGAAAAATGGTCCATTTCCTGATATACAGCCATGTAGAAATAGAGTTCTTTTGTTCTTCTTGTTGTTCAGTTGGATAGAGGAATGGCATTTTCATTGGATTAGAAAATTAATATGGCTCTGAATACCATAAGACGGAGTAGATTTATTCTTCCTAGCACTTGAGGATAAAGCAAGAATAATGGGTGGAAACTTTACAACGAGCAGTCCAAACTTGAACTGAGAATTTCCTGACTACAACAACTATTAAATTGTGGAACAGCCTGCCACCTGAAGTTATGGGTACTCTGTTACTAGACACTGTCAAGAAAAGGCTGGACAGTCATTTTTACAGAATGGTATGAAAATTCCTGCACTGGGCACAGGGATGGACCACAAGACTTCCAAGATCTTTCTTTCTTGATTCTATAATTTTATAATTCATTCATATACAGCCACAATCTTCCACCTGATGCCCTTCAGGTCCTTATAACTGAAATATTAGAATTCTCAATGCGTAGCAGGATATAGCTGGACTCTGACCTTTGGTATGTTGATAGCAGGCACAAGCAAGATGATCCATATCAGACAAGATGTTGGGCACATAAAATTCTTCTTCAGGAAATACTGCAGTTGCCCTTGAATAGGTTTACTCTTCTAGGCAAAGATTCCTGTGGCCTTATATGGCAACTTATATGTGGAGTAACTTCAGTCCATCAGCTTGAGTTCTGTTCCCTTTTATTTCAAAAGATTAATTGCTCAAGTCAGAATTAATCTACTTCACTTTCCAAGACAAACAGGACACAGCTATGCACTTCAGAAGGTCTGGTTGTGAGAAAAATCTAAAATTGAGGGAACCAAAATGATTGTATTGATCAGATCTTCCCCTGGCATTGGAGCAGGGATGGGGGAAGAGATGCTAATTAATGCTGTGTCTACCTATCAGAGATCAATACTGTTGCCCCTTAACAAAAGGTGTGGGGGGGTGTTTATGTATGTTAATGTTTTGCATCATGATTACATGTCTTTCCAATACAAAGAAAAGCTGGGCTGTTTCTTCTCCGCCCCGGCCATAAATATACAGCTGGCTCTATGCCCCCTACAGTGCTGGTTTAGAATGAGCCCCAACACTTAATTCAAGGTTTGGCTACTGTAACAATGGAAAAGCACCATTTTATTCATGTAAATGAGATGGTTTAGTGTTGGAAAGAGGCCTTACCACACAAAAGCAGATTCCCTGAAATTATTCTTAGGCTGTATCTGTTCTTATCGCCATTTATTTATCCTGGGTTTTAAAAGAAAAGAAAGGAAATCCTGTATTTTCCAACACGATCATGGCAACGGGCATCATTTAAAACAAAATACTGTTATATCAGATATTTACAGCACTGTAAAATACTTTTTCCCACCAACACAGAATTAAAATACATTATGTTTTGGTTTTTTCCTCCATACCATCCATATGTTTAGATACATATAGATAAAGGCATTGACTAACCACCCAAGTCCAGAATCAGATTGCTGTTCTATGTATCTCTGAAATATATTAATTCCCTGGTATAATCTCACTTTGAGGAATTGTTCCAGCTGTCTAGTGTTAAGTGGACTATTAATGCTGATTTCTGCTTCTTCCACTGTTCTAAATCTGCCAGACCTCACCCCCAAAAGAGGATGAGTTATAAGGAATTGAATAGAAGTCCAATATAGCTAGAGATTTCTAAACTGGGGAAGGGAAATCTAAGTGATGAATAGAACAAGCCTTCTCCAAATGTAAAAAATGAATGATATGAAGGGAGCAGGAATGTGTAACTAGCCCTATGTGACTATGGAAATCGTCAATCATTCAGATTATGGTTGTCCCAAAGGTGCTTTTACCAAAAGACAACTGGACCTTTCAGTTCTGAAGAAACTTCTTGGATGAGAAGCAAAATGTTTTCAAAGGAAAAAAATAAGAAAGTCCAGTTGCTTTTTGGGAAAAGCAACTTTGGGATAGCCACATGTGATTCTTGGGCTATATTCTAAAGGAAAATCTTTAAATATATTAAGGGTATGAATAAGGTTCTAGAAGGCGATATTTTCAATATTAAGAAAAAATCAAGAGCCCAGGGTCATAAGCTCAAACTGACAGAAGTGAAGCTCAAAAATAAAATTAGAAAGTATTACATCACAGATAGCTTGGAACCAACTTCCAGCAGAGGAAATGGATCAGTCATCAGTAACTGAGTTTAAACATGCTTGGAACAAACACTTGCCTATCATCCAACAAATAAATAAATAAAAAACTCAATAGACCACTAGGTCTTTTTTTGCCATTGGTATTCTATGTTTCTATATTTCTGATCTCACTCAAGCCTCAATTCCTCTCATTCCACAGAATCCACAGATTCAGCATCAGTATACACACTATGTACACTTATAGCAAACCCACTCATAATTGGGGGCTTAGTTTTACCAAGATTACATGAATGTAAGGAAGCTTTGGGTCCTTTTTCACCTAACATGAATTCCTCCATTCAAATACTAAATTCACTGTAAGGATCCTATAGCAGTCTCCTTACTCATATGGAGAAAATGAGATTAACCTAACTTTCATGGCTGTTACATAAAATACTGCGATCCTATTTGGGGCATGCTTTAAAGAAGCATAACAAAAACTGTGTGCTACCTGAAACATGACAGTGTTAATTTCTTACGTTTGAATTGGCAAAGATAAATTTAGAATCATTATATTTCTGCAGAAGCTCTGAAATCAGGCTTTAATTCCACATTTTCTATAACACTAGTGAATGTCCTCACAGGGAAAAAAAATCCAAGGGTAGATGATCGCAACATATAACAATCAGTGCAAATGGCCCATTTTGCATTAACAACAGGAGCGTTCCAGTCCAAGATGTCACAAAGAAAGGTATAGTTTTGTCCCACTCCCTGGCCATCTTTCACTCCAGTGGACTCGCTTGCATTCTTCTTCACAGACAAATTGATTTGCAAAGGTTCAGGGCGAGCAGCAAGGCCTGCTTTGCATACAGAATGCTCCCTTGTGACTCAATAATCATATAAAAAGAAAAAGGAAACCTCGCCTGGCAAACAGAGCAGCCCAGCAGGAACTGCCCATTTGAAAGTCCAAACTCTGCGTACACAGACCCCTCACCCCAGTCTGGTTTGAAAGGTCACTCTGTGTCTGGGAAAATGGTCTCCGGATACAATCCTTTATTAAAGGTCACTATTTTTTTTTCAGCTGTATTTAACATACACTTGCACACACACATTCAAATTGCAGAGGAGTGGGAGCGACATGGAGCCTAAATCTTCATTGTAGCATGGGCTTTCAAATCTTTGTTCTGTGGTCCATGCTTCGATATTCCAAGTTTCTTAGAATCCATACAGTAGATTGTTTTCTTAAACCAGCCTTTGTTTTTTTTAAAAAAACCAAACAAACAAAGAATAGGGAAGCTATCAGAGAAAGGATGTAGCCTTTTGTGGTGGAACAACTGCTTCGCATACCTAATATCAGGATCAGTACACATGAGCTTCTGTAGATAACCCTTGTCTAAAAGTCTGGGAGTATTTGCAGGGCACAGCCGAATGGACAACTGTCTAATGTTGTGTGCGTTTCTTTTATTCCTACAGAGCTCCATTCATTGCCACTGTTTCCTGCCCTAAGCATTTCTGTTGCCTTTTCCTACTCTCTCCTCCCACTAGCAGTAGAAAGAAATTTAGGAGATGAATCTACCTGCCATGCTTAATGTCAGATAATTCAGAGAGAGGGTAGGAAGACTCACAGGGTTAGCTTTAGGATTCAGTTCCATTTGTCTGAATTTCAAAGCCTCAAATGTTGTTGAGGCCTATCCTGCAACTGGCTTTTTGACCTGCCATTTTGAATTGTTGAGGCCTATCCTACAACTGGCTTTTTAACCTGCCATTTTAAATCGTAGCATTATGGGAATTTTAAATTTTGGCCCAAAGCCACTTGCCATTACTGAGCCTTGTGAGAACATGGTCATATGGCATTTATTTATTACACATTCTGAAGGAAAGTAGAGGTTCAGATTTCTTAACTTTCTTACTTTTTTAGTATTGGAAAAAAGGATGTTAAATGATATATAAGAAGGATATTAGGAGGTGGATAGATTATTAGCCCAGTACATTCCAATTTACTGAGTATTTCCCAGGGGCAAGTGAGTTTAATGTCTGTCTTGCAGAAATTATCAAACAAAAAGATATCTTTGGTATTAATTTGAGGGATGGAGAGAGAAATAAGCAATTAAATCTATTACCTTTATAACTAACTTATTCAAATACAAAGCTGGACGATCCATACTCTTGCTTTCAACAGCAACAGCAGCCATACATGTAAGCATAGTTCTTAGCTAATATCTTAGGCCTGGATTTCATCACTTCAGCGGAACTATCAGATATAGGCTGTAAAAATCCAGACAATTATTTCAGGGCCAAGAGGTAGACTTTTCTTTGTCTTTGATGCTATCTTTTTTTGTAATTGTTTGGATTTTTGAAACCTGGTGATACCCCTATAATTTTAGACTCACTCAAAGCTTGTATTCAAATCAACATTACCACCAGTACCATTACATCAGTGCTGCAAATACTGAATTCTAGGTGAGAAGGTGAATTCAATTATATTTTTTAGACTGTACACGTGTTAATATGTAACTATGATTTGATTAAAATAGGAAAAGGCCTGGAATTATAGATTCCATACACAAAACCTATACAATTTGGAAACTGCACAATATAGCAAAATCAGCTAGCTGGAGAAAGAAAGACTAGCAATCCTAATTTGAAGGAACCCAACATCATGACTGATCATCGTGGCTGTCTTTTATCAAACACAAAATGCTATTTTTATTCTCACAAATACATTTTATCTGAACACATGTAAGAATTGTACAGAACCATAGATCTGTGGGACTATAATTTGCTTAGCAAAATAATGATGTACAAAACAAAGCATTTCAACAAGCTGAGTGAATAATACTTATTTGGAAATCTCTTTAGGACAAGTTTTGTTGGTTCTTGATACATCTCATTTTAATCCTAAACAAGCAAAAACATAAGTAAAAAAAATAAAAGACAAAGGCTAGTAAGAAGAATAACTCTTCATATTAGAGAAAAGTAATCTGAAAATAAAAATTAAGCAACAAAGAAGTTAAAACAATGGCAAAAGGGAATTGAAAATGTAATATAGAAGTGAAACTTCCCCTTTGTTTTTGGCTTTTTTTTAATTAACAAAGGTGGTTTTGTTCATACAAATTGTGCAAAATACAAGCACTAATTTACTTAGCGGTCTCTCAAAGTTAAATTAAATTTACTCACAAGTAAATATGCAAAGAATTAAGCTATTTCAAAGATACAACTTGTGACTGTTGAAGCTGGAACAGTGCACCAGCCATGCATGACAGCCCACCTGGGACTTACTAAACCTCCTGTCTTGGTTACTGCCCAAGAAACAACAGGACTGCTTTGGGGGAAGAACAGAAAGGCCCAGGCCTTTTAGTACAAAACTGGTTAACTGCATCCATTTTGTAAGTCCCAAGATCTGCAGACAAAGCATAAATAATCTTATCCAGGGTCAGATCAATTGTCCATCTAGTAAACTTTATTGTACTCAAAGATTGAATAATACATGAGGTATACATGGTAAATGCAATATACCAGCTACTAGCAATGACCAATATAAGGATTTCCTGAATGTGCTGGCTAAGAGGTATAAGAATTGATGTCTGGCCAAATGGAGGTTAATATAGTGGGGAAGACTGGCCTACATTCTTGGTCTTATGATCCATGATAGAATTTCAAAAGCCGATGACTGGGTGACATAGTCTTGTGGACAAGAGAAATAGTGCTTTTTGGTCTAGCTCACTGGTAGAATATATTGCCTGAATTCCCTTTGTATTAATTAACAGATGAGTTTTCAGCTCTGTAGATGTTAAAAAGGCCAAGAAGTTCTGAAAATCAAAGGAAAAGGGCACCCGTTGCTGAACTATTCAGCAAAATGGAACTATTTTGTGTCTTACTGCAAGCAGCTTCTGTCAAGCTGACTTTCTGACCAAGGAATGGATAAAGTTTTTATATTACTGCCACTCTTTTCTAACATGTTTAATGAGAAGGTAAGGAATTGAAGTAATTCATGTTAGAGACCCATGGAATAAACAGGTCACATTTCAGATAATCAGAATTGGGCTGTCCACAGCAAAATGTTCTTTCTCTTCACAGATTATAAAAATTGAATCTCTTTGGCTGTATGTATATATTCAAAGAGTGTGTGTGTGTGTGTGTGTGTGTGTGTGTGTGTGTTTCTATCGAAGCACCTGGTCTACCCCAATATGGGAGGGAGCATACTGCTTCCCTTTCACTTTTCAGCTCCAATCCAGGAGCCCTATACAGGGTACTTGTGTAAAAAATTAACACGGTCATAGAGGATAGGGGGATAAGATAACATGTAAACCCTTTCCTCCAGCCAAATGACCAGTCAAATACTCTTGAGGTTACTTTTTAGCCTAGACAGCCTATGGTCAATTGTGTCACTTAAACAAGGGACACGTTTAATCAACTCCTCTGCCTTCCATGATAGAGACAAAGCGCTACTGAGACTCTGTGAAAATGGGTCTGCTATGACATTCTGTCTCTGTGGCCATTTTGGTTTTTCTATCATCTCATGGCCACATGGACAGTATAAAAAAGAGGGCAAACAAGAGAGCAAGGAGGTATAAGTTCAGTTATCTTTGTTTTGCTGCAGCCATTCCACTTGTTTTTGATTAAGAAAAGAGAAAGGGAAATGCTGGCTTTCTCTAGCACTTTCAGATGATTGGTTGGGACTCCCTGATCATATGCTGTTGTTGCTCAGGATTAAGGAACCAAGGAAATGCTTTTCATGTGAAAAAAGCAAGAATTTGAATCTTAGCAAAGATCCATTCATAAATGGATGGCAAGTTGCTGTACTGCTTTCAGAGAAAGAAGAGCTAACTAAAGTATTTCAAGACCAATCATATTTTTAATTGGAGCAAACTGGGCAAAGAATTGAAGTATACAGGCTCTTGAGTTTTAGAACTGCAAATAAACAGAGAAATTCAAATGTCCCTAGGAATTATTTATTCATTTTAAAACTTCTCTTTCATCCTTGTCTCCTAATATTTAATTAAAATGGTAAAAGATGAATTAGTTTTCCCTCCTCCTTATAGCGCCTATGACTGTCAGCTGTTTTGTGACATCCCAATGGCCCATCACAGAGAAAGGCTGTCATGAAAAGCCTAGAAGTTAATTGTAGTTACAGAAGTGGAGATTCTTCATTTCCCAAGTCTTTATATTACGGGTACTGAATTCCAACCAGGTTATCTTGGGGAAGGGGTGTGAAAACAGTCAAGAGGCATCTCTAGCAGTGTAATTGAAATCCCCTCCCCTCTTTTTTCTGTGCATTGTAACACACATAAAAAACAGGAAGAGCTTCAGTTACACAGTCATAGCTACCATCTTGCCCTTTTTAATCCCCCTATTGACACCCCTATGTCCAATGCACTGGAATAAAGGCTGGTCTATCTACTCAGTACATCCTTTGGTTCAATAATGTGGGGATGAACAAATTAAGAATGCTTTGCGTTATCTTTACATATGTCAGACCCACTTTATGCAACTTCATTCATAGTGTTGAAAATCAAGAATGGGTTCTATTTTTGTGAATCTATAACTTGTAGAAAATGTCAGTCCATCAGTTTTGTTCTAGATGCCCCCAGATTGACCAATAGCTGGACGAACTTTAAGCCACAACAGTCCTATCTCCATGAATCAAATTGTGAAGTGACAAAAAGCCCTTTTTTTGTTTGTCCATAATGAGAAAGTTTGTCCATGTATCCCACATCTACTTCAATTCATGTATTTGCCAAGAAAAACAAAATCAACCTTAAAGGGCACTGATTGGAAGGTGGAAATAGCTGGAAGATGGAACTAGCACTGTAAAGTGAATTCCAGGAGACAGAAGATGTGGCCAAAAAATATTTTCCCATGAAAAACCGGCAATCTCCATGAACTGCCATTGTTGTAGCACGGGAATAACGAGAGGCACAAGCAAGCTAGTGACAACAGCTCTTTAATTCAGGGTGAGACTTCAGCAAAGAAACACAGGCAATAGCCCTCTTTATATACTTTTCAGAGGCAACCAAGAACCAATCAGAATTCACTGTACATTTGAATTTCCCGCACAAAATAGATACATACATAACAGCCATAGTCCTGCTAAAGCTCCTTCTTAATTGCAGAGTCAAGCGGATAACTCATTCCAACAGTGCGTATGCCGGGGGTGGGGTGGCATCTATAGAAAATATAGAAAGGAAGCAAAGAAACATTTGGTTGGAAATAGAACATTTTTGATCATATTAAACCGGACAAACAAATAGAGCACTCTGCAGGCAAACTAAAAACAAATTCTGGAAAGCCTTTTTAATGCATATTAATTTTAATTATTTATTTAATTAAACAGAACAATAAAAAACAAAAAGGGAGAAAAGAGAAATTCTGCTGGCATAGTTTTACATAGCCTGATCATATTCCTTTATAATCATCCAAACAGAGTCTCTGTCTATTAGCAATTCATGTATACACTGCAAGCAACATCAGGTCTTCATTCATAAATTTAGTTTTCCACTGTTGAAGAACCAGTCTCTCAACAATAGGAAGAGAACAGAGAATCTACTTCCATTGTCCAGAGGTCATTTCTATGTAATAGGTATGTTATTGCAAAAGAATATGGATATTTGAAAGTATTAACACCTATCTCAAATAATGTCTTCTTCTCAAAATATATAATAATTTTAGGACACTGCAAAAACATGTGTTTAAATAAAGCTTTGCTTTTGTTACAGTTCCAACAACATGACAATGTATTTATTCACTGTATTAAGACAAGCAGGGATCTTCAGTTAGTGTTCCAATAGTTTTGAAAATGTGCATAACAAATTGATTTATCAAAAGCAGGTATTTATAAAGACTGAGGGTTTTAGCCACAAAAAAATAGACAAATCGTTTTTAATAATTTGGTACTTCTGGTCCCAATCAAAATATCAGTAAATGTTGTAGTTATAAATATTGCCAGTGGGCGGCAAAAGAAAATTGCTGTTAGTGTTTTAGCATAGAAAACAATAAAACAAATGATCATTATCATTCATTAATTGGTCTGAAGTAAAATTCATCCAAATATATTATTTTGAAAACAATTTTAAGGTATGGATTATGCCATAACATCAATTTAGTATAAGAAGGTTCAAAACATAATTTCCCAGAAATAAAAGGCAACCATGTTGAATTGATGTAATAGTGATAGGAGTTATGTCTAATCTATTAAATTTTGAACCCTGCACAATCCAATTAAAAATATGAATTTTCCGAAAGAAGGCAAGGAGGAAGTATTTATATTGAGGGAACCCATCCAAAGTGATACAATTCAAGATTCAGAAATAACCAAGCTGTCATTTTTAACCAACAGCTACATCTGTTTCCTTGGTATCTTCAAAATTGAACAACCTCATAGAAATTTACAGAATTGATTATTTTAAATTGAAGGTTGAACCACAGTAACTATTACTTCCTTTGTTCAAAAGAATCCCTCTGTGATAGAAAAGATGAAAGTCCTCATTCTAACTCAGTTTCTGCTGTTGATGATAGTTAAAGCAACATTATACATGGCAGCAAGCAGTGTTCTTAATATTATGGCAAGTAAGATGATGTATGGATAGAGAAGATTGCTACTGATTGAAAAATATTTTATTTCATATACAAACAACATTATACATGAAAAAGTGAACTCCCCACCTCAGAGAGATTAAAATTAAAAATTAAAAACCAGAAAAATAGTCAGAGAAGTTGAAAATGGATATGGTTTAGCAAAGGGCAGATTATTTCATATGTGAGAATTGCCCAGGAAATCTCAAAATCAAATAAGGCAGTGATAGCTGAACAATTAAACATTTCCAAATGGAAACTGACTCCACCTAAAGCACTGAAAAAGAAGTGTGCATCTAGAATTAAGAATGTAGATTTTGATTTTTTTTTCCTGTGCCCCCATCCCCCTCCCGGGCAATTTTCAGCACAAAAAAAAAGTTTGATATCTTTTATGCAGGTTCATCCCTCTAATGCTATTTAAAACCATGATATACAGTATGCTATATCAGCAGATAGTCCGAATCTGCATAGATGAAGTCAGGAAAGCAAAGACTCAGAATGAACAAAGACTTGCAACAAAAATCAGAGATAATTTTAAAAAAGTTTCTTTCAACATATAAATAACAAGAAAAAAGTCAAGGAAACAGTTGGTCCACTAAAGAGAGAAGATGGCAAGGAAGGAACATGCAGTAAAAAGAAAGCAGAGCTGTTTCTCATTCTTTGCATCAGTCTGCATGGAAAAAGAAACTACAGCCCAATCTACCAAAAACATAACTCTAAAAGGCAGATTAGAAACAAAAATTAAAATAAGCAAGAATGTGGTAAGAGAACACCTGTCTGATTTTGATGAATATAAATCACTGGGACCTGATGGATTACATCTCAGAGTTTTGAAAGAGCTAGCAGATGTTATCTCAGAAGCATTGTACCATATCTTTAAAAAATCCTGGAGCACTGGGAAACTACCAGAGGATTGGAAAAGAGCTGCTGTGGTTCCCATCTTCCAAAAAAAGAAAGAAAAACAGACCCAGTAAACTACAGACCAATCAGCCTAACATCAATACCTAGAGGAAAGTTGAGCGTTCACAAGGTTGATGCTATATGGAACAAAACTGTGACTGAATCTGGATATTCTGCTTCAGATAGCCTGCAGCCTCCTCCCAGAAGGTAACAAGGAAAACAGGTCATGAAGAGGATATGTAGCATCCCAGACAATCCTGCAGACCTACCTTGGAAGATACTGGAAAAAAATAAGTTATAACTACTAGCCAGCATAGGTTTATTAAAAACAGATCATGCCAAACCAATCTTATTTCATTATGAGCCACGGTGGCACACTGGTTAGAGTGCAGTACTGCAGGCTACTTTTGCTGCCTGCTGGCTGCCCGCAATTTGGCAGTTCAAATCTCACCAGGCTCAAGGTTGACTCAGCCTTCCATCCTTCTGAGGTGGGTAAAATGAGGATCCAAATTGTTGGGGACAATATGCTGACTCTGTAAACTGCTTAAAGAGGGCTGTAAAGCACTGTAAAGCGGTATATAAGTCTAAGTGTTATTGCTATTGCACTAGCAATTATTTTACAGACTAACTAAATTAGTAGACCAGCGAAATGCTGTGGACATAGTATACTTAGACTTCAGCAAAGCATTTGACAAAGTAGACCACAACCTATTTCTTGGCAAATTAGAAAAATGTGGGATAGACAGCATCACCACCAGATGGATTTGTAACTGGCTGACAAACTGTACTCAATGAATAGTCCTTAATGGTAACTACATCTACAATGGAAGGAAGGAAGCAGTGGGGTACCACAAGGTTCCGTCTTAGGCCCAGTACTCTTCAATAAATGACTTATATAAGGGAAAAGAATGGGAACACATCAAATTTGCAGATGACACTAAACTGGCAGGAATAGCCAACACCCGATAAGACAAGCTCAGGATTCAAAAAGATATTGACAGACTTGAACAATAGGCCCTATCCAGCAACATGAAATTTAATGTGGAGAAAATCAAGGTTTTACACCTAGGTAAGAAAAAATGAAGGTACAAGTGCAGATTAGGTGAAACCAGGCTCAAAAACAGTAACTGTGAGTGGGACCTTGGAGTCCTAGTGGACAATAAATTAAACATGAGCCAGCAGTGTGCAGCAACAGCCAAAAAAGCCAATACAATAATCACTTGTATAAACAGAGGCATAGAATCAAAATCACGTGAAGTATTATTACCACTTTATAAATCCTTAGTAAGACCACACCTGGAATACTGCATCCAGTTTTGGTCACCACATCACACTCTCTAGGAGTCTCTAGGAACCTCTCTAGGAGTCTCTGGAGGCTGGGGACAGGAAAAAAGGTCACTTCCTGTCCCACCGGGAGTTGGGAAATGGGCCCTTTCAGCCTTCATAGGGCCTCCAAGGGAGTGAGAATGGCTGTTTTCGCCCTTCCCAGATGCATAGAAAGGATCTGGAGCCAGGTAAGAAAGAAAAACGGGCCTTCCCCACCCCTATCCCCCCCCCACCCTCCAGAGGCAGGAAACAGCCTGCTTCCCTACTTCTGGTGGGCCTGGAAGGCCAGAAAATCGGCTGGCTGGCACACGCATGCACCCCAGAGCTGAGCTGGTATGCCCACTAATATGGCTCCGCGTGCCACCTGTGGCACGCGTGCCATAGGTTCGCCATCATGGGTATAGGGTCTCCTGCTAGAGCAGGGGGTTGGACTAGAAGACTTCCAAGGTCGCTTCTAGCTCTATTCTGATTGATCTGGCTGGACCACATGAGATTACTGTAATCACCTGACCATATGGGAGTAGCTGAGCCTGGGAGAGATGCAACCATTCTCTATTATGGTTGTCTCAAAGGTGCTTTCCAAAGGCAACTGGACTTTCTTCAGGTTTTTCTTTGAAAATGTTTCACTTCTCATTCAAGAAGCTTTTTCAGTTCTGAACTGAAGAAGCTTCTTCAATGAGAAGCGAAATGTTTTCAAGGAAAATACCAAGAAAGTCCAGTTGCTTTTTGAAAAGTATCTTTGGGACAACTATGACCTGGATGATTGAGAATCTCCATAGACATTTCTCCATTATGGTGTTCAGTCCACATCCTGGTTTTGTTTTGTTTTTGTTTTTTTGTCTTTGACCTGAGGCAACAATCATGCCTCAAAGCCATTACAAGACAGAAAATCTGGAGCTGCATCTAAACCTAAAGGCTTATTGGACATAGGACATACACTTTCCCAAACACATGCTCGAAGTCAGAGCACAGGCAGGGGAGATTCTTGCAAATAAAATGGAAAAGTCTCATCTGTCTCAACAAATGAAGCTTTGGGGGCAGCTGAGAATGAAGAGACAAGGTTGAGAAAGAGGTTTGGATATTCATGTGATGAGAACGGGCTGGCTTTCTTTTTCCATCACCTGCTTTGCTTTCGTTTTGTTTGGTTACATTTATCTCTGCAGACCACACATCAAACTTGGCCTGTGGAATTGAGATAGCAATGAGATGGGACAGTTCTGAGGTGGTCAGATGGCCTGTATCACTTCTGACTGCCAATGGGGAAAGCCATTTTGGAATACTTCTTCTGTGTTAAATATTCCCCTCTGATACACTTCTCCCTGGTGGACTAATTTTGTTTACTTAAAGACATTTTACAAATGAGAGCTTTTGTATCACAAGAATAGAAGATCTACTCCTAGCAGATAAAAGATTCAATGGATCTAATTTAAATAAGCAAGAGAGAGAGAGAGGCACATTTAAATCAGTGGTTTAAATCTAGCCCATTGATTTTATTTTATACATAGTGTGATAGCAGTGGAGATCAAATCAATGCTATGTTGAACTGTAATTAAAAGAACACTATTTGCATTGCTGTTTCACTCTTTATACACTTTCCCTTTTTAACCAATAGATGGTGATAAATTGGTTATGCTAGTTAAAAGGATGTTTCGAGAGTACAAGTTCCTTATGTTACTAAGCAAAAGTATTATTCTTCATGTCTTCCTTTTTAACTTTTTTCTCTTTTTATTTCTTATTACTTTTTGGGAGTAGGGAGGTAGAGAGGAAATAGAAATGATGGAAATCATAGAGGGCTTATTAATGCAGGATAAAATTATGAGGATCCTCCATTTATTCCATCACACAATAAAATTCCACCTAGCATTTGCATAATAGAGACACACAAAGAGAAAGAGACTTTTCTTTTCATAGAAGGACAAACAGGCATGAGGTTAAATCTAGTGCTGCTCCTTTTAGTTTGCTCGATGTTGACTTTATTCCTACAGTATTTCACAAAAACAACATGACAAAACAAGTCCCCTTGGCTGGTAACTGACATGCTCTGTGGATATCAATTCCCAGAATTCACCAGTCAAGATGGGCGTGACTTGGAACCAGTGGTGGGATTCAGCCAGTTTGCACCTATTCGGGAGAACTGGTTGTTAACTTTCAGAGAATGGGTTGTTGGAAGAAATCTTATTTTGTTTCTTTTCTACTTTACAGGGCTAATCCTGTAAGGAACTGAAACATTCTGGTGTTGTTTCTAGCCTAATCTTTATCGCCCTGCTTACAGAAACTGCCTCTCTGGTTAACCCTTATTACATTGTAACAGCGAAGGCGAAGCGCCCATCGACGTGAGTGATGTTGAGTTGGCCACGCCCACACAGTCATATGACCACCAACCCACACCTACCCAGCTGGTCATTAGGGCAGAGAACCGGTTGTTAAATTATTTGAATCCCACCACTGCTTAGAACGTTGAGAATTGAAGTCCACAAGTCTTCAGGATTAGGTGACATCAAAATACATGCTTGATGTATAGACTATAAATAAATAAAATAGCTATAACTCCGTTGTTCATAACATTGAATTTCCCGAAAATCAAATTTCCCTCTTCAAAATTTGCAATCTTTGAATGGGGGGAGTGGGAAAATATTAAGTACAAACAAACTGATACTATGAACAATTTAAATGAGACCAAATATAGTTTTTCTCTAGGCCTTATCTTTCTGGAGTGTGATCTCCACTCCTGCATTCAAAGGGTAATTATAGCTATCTGTCTGAAACTTTTTTTTTTATGCAATTTTTTTTTTCTTTTGTGAGAAACACTGAAGGGACTGTTCATTTAACAAATAACATGTTTGGCCTAGTTACTTTCAGATTACTTACTGTGATCCTTGGCTATTTCATGTATTACATTTCCAATAAATAAATATGCATTAAAATATTTACATTTAAAAAGCAATCAAATGGTTTCATTCGTTTGTGAAAGATTCTCTATCTGGTTGCCAGGGCTTTTTCAGTGAGGAGACAGAGATGTAAAAAATTGCCAAGATAACAAACAGAACTATATCCTTGAAGCTCCATTCTCTTTTTAACCTGCATGACATATGCATTGCGTGTAAAAAAAGAGACGGGGCTTGGATTATGTGGCTGTGTTTACAACCACCATCTTGCCTTTTTTGCACACACATGCATTCCTGCAGACACCCCTGTCTGGTATAGTGTGCTCTCCTGGCTGTTCATTTGTGACATTTCTATTGGATCCACAGACTCTCAAGGTGCATCTGTCCATAATGCAAATAGCCCAAATATACCAGCCTGCTTGCTGCAGACGAATAAAATTATGTTAGCTGCCACAGGTAATAAGCTTATAAATAGTAGCTAGGCAAATGAGCCTGGGAGCAGTCAGATCAAGGTAGCTGAAGAATGGTGTTGAGACAAACCTGTGTCTGTAGAGACGAAAGAGCACCAAAGATCAAAATATACATTTTCAATGAAGTGAGTAAACATGGGGTCATTTGTTCTGCTTTTTCAAATGTGCTATTTTTAACATTCATACTCCCTTTAATACTCAAGGCAAGCTTTTTTACAAACAGATTCTAACAGCACTGGTATCCATTTAATGCCATTTTTATTGCTCTATAAGCAAAGGTTTAAAAAAACAAAAATCCTGAAAAAAGTTCTGTGATGTAATGCATCTGTTGGCTAGCACGCATTTGGTCTTAATCATCCTTTATTTTGGAAAAATAGTTGATCTGTGGAAGGCATGTAACCCTGACATATTGATCAGGGTGGATGAGCTGGCAGTTGTCATGCTATTGGTACTATGGCAGAGCTGGGTCTGAGTTAGCAGCTTGGAACATAAGAACACAACAAAACCAATCAGGAGCTTTCTTTTCATTATGATGAAGCATGTATTGGCAGGGAACCCATCACATATTTAATAAAATAATGGACATATTGTTCACTCCCATGCTATACAATTAAGAATCACAAATCACACCACAATTTAATACACAAGCTTTAAATGGCTGAAAAAAATTGATTGCCAAAAATTGTAAACACAGTCTAAGAAAATATATTGGTAAACAAAAGTTGTTTCTGAAGTCTTCAAAACTCCCTTAATAAATATTGTTAAAAGCAAAAAAGCAAACAGTTGAATATAGAAGGATAAATTGGGGCAGTGGGAGGGGACAGAATACAGGTGACAATTCAGACATTTATAAATAAGGCAATACAAAAAAAAAAAACCCAAAGAATTTTTGCCTGTATATATGTACTCAGTTTCCACTTGCATAAGTTGAATTTTCCACCTTAATGTTCATTTCTCCTGAGAAAAACAAGACCTCTAGATCTACTGTTTATTTTTATTTTAATGAAGAAGTCGAACTTGATGTGATCAGCAAATCTGACCATCTTATTGTTCATAATGGAACACCACATTAATTTACTAAATAAAATATTCTAAATATAGCCATTCAAAAGGTCCACTGGTAGGTTACTATTATAAGAAGAATACAAAACAATAAAGTCAAGGAGCTGCCACAAAGAAGAGGGAGTCAAGCCATTCTCCAAAGCACCTGAGGGTAGGACAAGAAGCAAAGGGTGGCAACTAATCAAGGAGAGAAGCAACTTAGAACTAAGGAGAAATTTCCTGACAGTCAGAACAATTAATCAGTGGGACAACTTGCCTCCAGAAGTTGTGAATGCTCCAACACTGGAAGTTTTTAAGAAGATGTTGGATAACCATTTGTCTGAAGTGGTGTAGGATTTCTTGCCTAAGCAGGGGATTGGACTAGAAGACCTCCAAGGTCCCTTCCAACTCTGTTATTCTAAGTAAAATAAATAGTCAGTATAAAACGCATAGCCTTAAACAGTTGACCCCAAAGGGACCAAGTTATGATCAGGTTGTAGATTATTGTTCCTAAAAGTATGAGAAAAAGCCAGATTTCATCTGATGCTGAAAGGTAATGTCAATACTAGCCTGGCTTCCACAGGAAGCCTGTCCCACAAATTCCCACTGTCAGTGATGAACATCCGCCTCCCAAACAGATCTTTTCCAACCCAGCACATAAACCATTGGAGAAATTCTCCCTCAACTAAGCAATCTTGGATCATTAAAATTCATGAATATCATTCCTAAAAGCTGGAAGGCTGACCAGCAATAGATGGGTGACAGTACAGGGAGACCTTGATTTAAAACAATTCATTTAGTGGCTGTTTGGAGTTCCAATAGCACTGAAAAAGTAATTTATGGCTATTTTTCACTTTTCACTCTGGAAAAGTTACATCATATCAGAGGTTCACTGTGCATTTTCAATTTACCTTCACCATTGCAGAATGCCTAGCTCAAATACCTGATCTTTTTGTAGAAGCTATTACACAATGATTTCTGATAGCCTTCCCACTATAGCTAATCATAGAGCTGTCATGGATATGGTCCAGTTTTCGCCATTCAGAGCTCTGCCATTGGACTATGGCTTGTGGTGGAGGAATTAACAAAGGAGATGCATTATACAAAGCAATGGATTTCTAACTTTCTTTGCAAATTTCTCACGCAGCCAAATTCGATAGATCTTTAGGCCATTGTCCCATAATTCTGGACTGATTCAACAAGGCTGGTTAAAAAGGTGTTGGAATAGCAAGGGAGAATTCAAGTGATAACCACACACACACAGATATATATTTATAAAATACTGTTTTTAAAATAGGATGAAGATTTCTTAGATAATCAACTGGGGCTATTAGAGAGGCAATTAGCAAGGCCTAAAAATTAAGAAAGGTGTTTATTTCTGGAGTCAGTTTGGAAAATGATATGCTCTGAATACAGTATGAACATATTTTTTAAAAAATATTGAAATAACCTTTTCTTCTTATAATGAGCATTAGACTAGGTTTTAAAAATAAGAACCCCCGCAAAAAAATCCCAACATGCTCTGGATTTTATTATGAAAAAATAAGAGACTTTTTCTTAGATGTTGTATATTAGACATCTGAAATGGAATATATTGGGATGTAAAACTTGATCTATTATATTTAATGGATTAATTTAT
This sequence comes from Pantherophis guttatus, assembly GCF_059756535.1. NCBI lineage: Eukaryota > Metazoa > Chordata > Lepidosauria > Squamata > Colubridae > Pantherophis > Pantherophis guttatus. Next base: position 315,891,937 of record NC_142063.1, read on the forward strand.
CCATTAAGCAGTTATGAGTCAAATTAACCAAAAAAATGATTTTAGGTCTTAGATCAGTTAAAATGTATTCATGTAAGTATACAAATATACACAGAAATTTCTTTCCCAAAAAAAAAAAGCAGATCATTAGTAATACTCTTTGTCCCAACTCTACTTTTCAAATTTTGAGGGAAAAATATTATCTTTTGCTGCATTGTTTTTCTTGCTGGGATAAACCCTCTTGATCCTCTAGGTACAAAGATTAGCAACTCTTTTGTGGAAACGTGAGAAAAGTATTGTTTTATGTGTTTATTTATTTAAAATATTTATATAGCTGTCCACTTTAAAACAACTCTGGGCAGGAAGTACACAAAAAGATCAAATACAACATGTTATCTTGGACTGATCCAATCTAAAACAATCCTAGAAGCCCAAAGTATACAGGTATAAATGAGAAAGTATAATATCAGATGATGATTATCAAGACATGGCCCCAAATATTCTCTTGTCCTTTATACTAAACAGAATCAAGGTGAAGTTATCTTCAGTTTCTTTCAGTTCCCTTCGTCTTTCCCAGAACTGAAGGTTTTTAACTTAATGACTCTTGCATTCCTTCTGCAAGATTACTTTAGTACACCTCTACACCTTCCTCCCAACAACTGAAAAGCCCATTCAGACTGCACAAAGCTATCACGATTAAGTATCATTGATAGACCTGTCCTTCATTGGATTATGACAAAACCCCTTGGAACAATGCTGTATTGTATGAAACCTGGTTTTTTTTTTCTTCCTTCCTTCCTTCCTTCCTTCCTTCCTTCCTTCCTTCCTTCTTTCTTTCTTTCTTTCTTTCTTTTTCTTTCTTTCTTTCTTTCTTTCCTTCCTTCCTTCCTTCCTTCCTGATTCTATAATGTTATCCAATCACTTGAAATCAAGTAAACTATGAGGGAGAAAGAGTGGGAGAGTCTGGTCATAGAACAAGACCAACCCAATGTTCTTTTTCCCTGGTCAAGTCAATAACAACAGCTGATCTAGGTTCAGCAGCTGGGAGGTATGTTTTATAGTCCTCCTAGACATCAATAAGGCCTTTTCTGTCTTATTTTTCTTTAGAGATTTGGTTGCAGGGGATGAAATGAAATTGTCACAGATACAGTGTCTGGACAGGCCCCACGTTGATGATTTTCTTAAAACATTATCTTGATTACAGATGGAGCAAAGGGCAGGTAAGTAATCCATATGACATGGAGGATGCTAACTGGTATGATAATTACTTTAACCTCAAACAAGATGAGGTTAACTAATTTCTAGGTTAACTGCTAGATCAGTTAACTGAGCTTTGGTGGTTGCATGATTCGTCTACATGATCCAATACAATTAAGGATATTGGGCAAACAGAGTTAGAAAAAGACTTTCCTATCTGTTTGCTCAACATGCCATATATACTAAATAATAACATACTTATCAGTGTTGAAGGTCTTGGCCTCCATTAGATAGCCTAATCTTTACAATCCATTTGTGGGTTCAGCCAATTCTCACCCACTATGCTGGTTTATGACCGGAATAAAGATTTGATTGATTTTCACCAAATTTGATGATGATGCTTTTCGAGGGGCATGCACAATATAGAAAATGTTTCCATCTCAAAAGAAAATATTCCATCTCAAGAGTTTAATCATACTGCCTTGAACTGGCCACAGCTCAAAGGAATCAAAATGGTCAAAACAGAATTTGGAACTGTTTCAAATGTAGCTGCCATGGGAAACACTGGCACCAACAACAAGCTTTTTACTTCCTCCTTTTAACTCAGGATCATATGAATAGGTAGAAAAAACAGTTCATAATGAGTCTACCGGCTTGCAGAAAGATAGAAAGTAATTTGTTTTATTCTCCTCTTCCTATGCTGCCTTTCTTGAACTCCAATACATCCAGTGGTGAAATCTGAACTGGTTTGCTACCAGTTCGCTGGCCGTGCATGTATGCCAAGCGCACCCTGTACGGGCACATATACAGTTTGCACCAAACACGTGGTGCGCGTATGCACAGTACAGACCAAGAGGAGGCTTGGGAAGGTAAGTAGAACAGCGGGGGTGGGCGGAATCAGCTGTGGCACGCAATCTTGGGAACCTTTTTTAAAATCTTTTTTAAAGCATTTTTTACTACCAGTTTGGGCAAATAGGTAGTAAAAAATGCTTTTAAAACTTTTTTAAAAAGGTTCCGATGATCACAGCTGTGCCATGTAATTGTCAGAACCTCTTTTTTTACTTTTTAAAGCATTTTTTTACTACTACTTCAGGTGAATAGGTAGTAAAAAAATGCTTTAAAAAAATTCCGACAATCGCGCATCGCTCAGTTGATCATCAGAACTTTTTTACATTTTTTTACTTCAAGTTTGGCGAACCAGTAGCATTTTTTACTACCAGTTCAGGTAAACCGGCCCAAACTGGTAGCATTTCATCCCTGAATACATCCATAATAATGTGTTATTTATTCGTCATAAGAGTAGGATCACTGAAAGGAATGGGAGAGAGATTACAACTGAGCTGGATGAGGGCTTTGCTTTATTTTTATTCTTTCACACAATGTACAACTTTCTCTAAACCATTAACTTCCCCTGGACAGTAGGACATCCTGGCATAAAATAAATTGCAAATAATCCATACATTCCAATCAGTCCACTTTACAACATTGTTTTAATTTAAAATAATGTAAACCTATGTTGTAAACCTAAGTCTAATGTTGCTCATCATTTGGCAAATATGCCCCTGCAGATTTACCATTGTTTTTTTCCTCCTTTTCTTTTCAGCTACCAAAAACAAACAAAAGAAAAATGCTATTTCAGAGAGGAGAGGAGAGGAGAGGAGAGGAGAGGAGAGGAGAGGAGAGGAGAGGTTCATACTGGAAAACTGTCCATCCCTGCCTGGCTGCCAACATTTATATCTTAAATGTTGTATAAACTACATTTAACAGAAAAAAAAGTTAATTGTGAATCATTCATTATTCAGTAAAAGTACTATTCTTCTCACACTTGAAGTTCTAGGGGAATAGAAAAACTCTGGTAAATAGGTAAATCCAACATATTCAAATATCCTTTGATTTAAAAAAATACTATGGTCTGCATCAATAGAAACTGAGAGCATGAACACAGTCCATATGCTCTTAAATTTAGTAGATCAATCAGTTTAACATCTTCTGAATGCCTCCAAAAATAAATGAAGACAAGTGAATGCAAAGAATGTAATGACGCATGAACAACAAACTAAAGACTCACCAGGCCAAACCACCAAAGTTATTCTTTGCCTTTCAATTCAATATTTAATATTCAAATTATTACAGATACCTTGGAAATATACAGTATGTGATAGTATCATGATTCCCGGCATTGAAAGAACATGCACAGAATGAACACATCAGTGTTCCGCAGGTCAACCAAGTCAACATGGTACTAGAATTGTTCATATTTCCATATTTTCATTTTGCTCAACAATTAAATATGAACTATGGTACAAAAGTACACCTAGATGTACACTTTTTATATTTTAACCTGCAACATTTCACCTGCTTTTCATATATTTAATCCAATTTACCTACAAGAACCTTTTTAAAATATAGTTGCAAAGATGGCATGGGGAATGGAGAAGAATAGTCCTCTTTCCTTCTTTATTCCAAGAAGTAGATTATCTGGACCCTTTCCATTCAGGTTTCAGACCTTGCCATGGTACCATGAATCACTAATCACACTGTTTGGCAAGCTCAGATGATGCTGGTACATTTATCCTGACCTTCCTTGATCTCTCTCAGCAACTTTCATGATATCCTTCTGGGCCAGCTTAGAGAACTGAGAATGGGAAGCACAACCATTTCCAACTGATGTTGGCTAAGGGGAGAAATTGAGTTCATGGCTTTGTGGGATGTCTCAGGGCTTTATTTCACACACACACACACACACACACACACACACACACACACACACACACACTGTTATTGAACATCCTACATGAAACCTCTGGGTGAGATCATCTATCAGTATAGCGTCCGGTCATTATGTTCAGTTTTTAATGTCTCCCCTTGGCTGACCAAATGATATGGTCAAGTTTCTTCCCAGGCTGTGGGGTTTTGGAAGGGAAGAACAGGCATGAACTCAACCCTGGCAAGACTGAGCAGCTATGGATTTTAGGCTGCCCGGATCCAAAGATTTTCCATCTTGCCTGGCAGCACAGAGTTAGTACACAAATCAGTAATCCTCTTGGACTCACAGTTTCATTTTGAATAGTTTGAGTGGTAGCCATGGCTAAGGAGACTTTTGCACAGGTTTATCTTGTGTACTGAATACACTGTCCCTGCACCAGGAAGTCATGATAACTCATGCCTTAATCACTTCCAGTTTGGATTATTGCAATGTGCTCTACATGGCTGAGACTTGAAGAGCATTCAGAAGATGCAAGTGGATTGGACACTTCCACACTCCATTTTCACTCCCCAATCTCTCTGAAACAATTTGAAGCAAGCTAATCTTTGTTCTTCCTATAGTGAAATACCATAAAAGATGATCCTGCTGATGAATAACAGACCAAGCTGCCAGGATGTTCTCCCTTTCAATGTAGGGTCACCTCCAGCTGAAGTGGAAAGCTACCTCCATGCTAATGAAGAAGCAGAAGGTGAGATGAAGCAAGAGATATTACCAGTGAGGAAGTAGCCCAACCTCAACAGAGATGACAGTATAGAGTCATAAAAGATATGAGGCCAATCCAACAACAGCACAAATGGCATGTGTGGGAGAATTGACTATTCAATAACTGTTTCCCTGATACAAAGTTCTTTAATGTAAATTTCCCCAAATCAGGCTTTTGCTTAAATGCAGTTCCCCATTTATGCACACAAGTTTCAGAAATATTTATTTGGAGTAGTGAAAGTGGGAGATGTTTGAACTATCATTGTTAGTGGATTCTGTTTGATCTCACCATGCTGTGGTGACCGTCGTTTTGCAGAAGTAGAGGATGTGGGGAATTCCATTCAAGAGGTTCAAACGGGGACAGTGTGGAACTAACTGACAGAGGGAACTGAAGTCCAAGAAAGTCAAACTTGAGAAGGTAATCAGGAGGGTTTTTCCCTGAGGACAGGGCACCCTCCATTTTACTTTTGTCTTTGGCACATTTAATTTAATCCTCTAAGAGGCTGGCTGGAAGATAACTAAGGAGAAAAGCCCCAGCCAAGACTGGAGTTAGCAAGCTGGACAGCAAGCTAAGATCAGGGAAGTTGGTTGCACCAGGCATTTTGTTTTCTTCTGGAGAAAGATTTTGGCTGAACAAAATTGTGGTGTGAGAGAGAGGGTGGGGAGGGAAGAAGGGAGATCTTGGGCTTAGGGAGCAACTGTCAAAGGTCACCCTTTTCAGAAAATTATTGTTCATTTCCTTCTCTTTTTTTATTTTCCTTTTCTATTTTGTTTGATCTCTGATCTCATTGTATATAATAAAGATTTAACGTTCTTATAGAATCTGGGATGCTCATTCTGAGAAAAGGCTCCAGCTTTAGCAGATGTTACTCTGCTGGGACAAGGTTTGGAAAGAAGGGAGGGAAGGGAGGAGGCTACCAGAGTATTTCTCTGGAGCAAAGTGACTGATAGCAGCATGCCTTTCCAGCTCTCTTCAAGGGTAGCGGAGAAAGGGAAGTGATACTGTGGAAGAAAGGTTTTAGAGGCCCTTGTCATAATCAGAGAAGGATCAAGCCACCACATCCTAGGCATATGTGTACATAGGTCCTATTAATGCTATGCAAAAATCATGGTATATTTTTTTCTACATCACTGTCTCTAAACTTTCTTCTGTTCCTCCAAAACAATTTTTTAAAGAAATTAGAATTAACTGAATCAAGAAGATCCCGTAGAAGTAAAAACAATGCCGGCCACTATCTAATTTGAGATTACACAGTTTTATTTATAAATGTATTTATTTAGAAATTTTATATTGCCCCCTCTTCGCACATGGCGACTCAAGGCGGCTTACAGGAATATAAAAACATCATATATAAAAAATAAAACTAATAGAAGAAAATAATAAATAAATAAATAAATAATTGATTAATAATAAAATATATTTGCCCTTCACCCACTAACACATCATACAAGCCATTTAATGGGCACCATCCTGCTCTAGGTTCCCCAGGCCTGCTGGCAGAACTAGATCTTCAGTGCCTTCCGGAAGAGTGTTAGAGTCTCAAAATCATCTCTGTTCCAGTTCAGTAAGATAAAGGGGAAATGATCATCATATTTCCCTTGAAGTATGGTAGTCTGTCATGGATAAAATCTGGGGGCTGTAGGGTTGAATCCAAAGTGAAAGACCCCTTCTTTTTCTTCTGTTTGATATTGATGATTTGATATTTGATATTTTTCTAACTCACTTCTGTTCTGACATCATCTTGTCTCTTTTCTTCTTTCTTTCTAACTATCAAGCTGCCAAGAATGTAAGAGATCCCTTTGAGTTAAAATCCATGACTATGTATTATTTATTCATTAGGTTTACAGCCCACCTTTCTTCCAAGAGCATAAGGTCTTTTAAAATGCCAAGAGTCATATGAAATTAAGGACTTCAAGTTGCCTATTCTCAGTTAAGCAGTTCAAATTTCCAGAATAGGGGCATTACTTTTGAACAAACAAAAAATTCCATATGATTCCAAATTCAACATTTCCATTTTCCCTAAAGTTCCACTATAAAGGAAAAGGAACACACTAGGTTCAGCATAAGGGAGTAGTTGTAGTGAAACTGATCTTTTTGATTTGGTTAGAAAAGTCAATGTCTTCCTAATTTTGGGGGAATGCTTCCATCACCATAAAACTCTAAAAATTGAGTTAAGAAATGAACAACCTTAATGTTATTTCCTGTCTTAAAAGTTATTTTCTTGATGCCATAATAGCTTAAGCAGGGGTATCTATCATATTCTATATTTCATTTACACAGACCATTTTATTATAATTAATATTTCATTTAACAATACAATTTTGTAAATACACGAACAAAACATCTTCTGAGTGCTTAGTTAGACAATAGTTTTCCCAAGAGCTACCAATGGATACCAATAGAGCTACCAATTGTTGTCATTTCTGTTGTTCTTTATTTAAATTATCTCCTTTCCCTTTCCCTCCTTCTACTCTATCCAGCTGACATCTGGATAAAAAAAAGTCTCTCTTGTTTTTTAATCCCTTTCTCTCCCAAATTCTTAGCATTCTCTCTGCTTTCCTTATAAGAAAATGTCCAGTTAATCGATTACTAGTAGTAAATAGAATTAGTAGACTGTAAGTAACCTATTTCTATTGTTTCAGAACAGTATTAAGGATCATACTGGTAGAACTTGCAGAATAGTTTAGGTGAGGTCTATGCCTTTCTACACAAGAAGGAAATAAAGAGGTTATATTTGATCACCCTGTTCTAATTGTAGTCTTCCCCATGGTCAGTAAAGTATGAAAGATCACCTGGAAAGATGAAAGAACAATAGCAGCCATTGCTCTTTATCTTCAGCACCCAAGGGAGGTTAAATAATATTCAGAATTTAATCCATGCCTGACTTCTTTGTACCTAGGACTTCTAGGCCTAGTCCTGGATGCTGGCAAAAGGAAGAAGAAAGAAAGAGCAAAAGTCAATAACAGCAACAGCTTTAAAATACATTGGGTGTTTTTGTGATTGCCCAGACCAAAGGGGAAAAGGGTAAAATAGATTACAGGGCTACTTTTAAAATTGAGCTGTTGTCCTTTGACTTAGGTATTTGATAAAGATGGGAGGCATCACAAGTCAAGCTCAACTAGAAGGAGCCTTTCTTAACATCTCTCACCTACACTGCAATTTCAGAGAGATTACAGAGATTAAAGTTGCCCCAGGTCTCCAATACAGGTGCCTTAATTCAATCTGCATTTATTCTATGGTTAAAAATAAAATATTGTAGATGATTTAAAGAAAGTTGATTAGTTTTATTTGTATTAGAAGGCATGGCACTCAGGTGCCACACTGTTCACGCATTGATTTGATATTTTTATAAAAAAAATAAAAAAAAAACTTGGGGAAAAACTAAAGTTTTCAAAGCATTGCCTTCTCACCTAAAGTCTAAGGGGTAAGAGGAAGAGATTACTAGAGTGGTGACAACTCTTTGGCCCATCAGCCAGGTGATTTGATGCCTTGAGACTTGACCTGTGGCATGTGCTCATTACCTCCTTCCTTAGAACATTAAAAAACCTAAGAGTCCAATTTACTCAAATGAAATATTTTTGATGATGCATTTAGGTAGGTTAAGGTGACCTCCACCTTGCCTACCCCGATGTTAAAGCTAAACTTCTTCCATCTTGTCTTCCATGTTGCCTGCAACTTGCCTTTTATCTTCTCCATTTTTTGTCATCAGCCAGTTGCACATTGCTGTAGTATAGCTAAGAGAAATCCAGACATTGCATAGTAAAATATTTCCCAGGCTGGCAAATGGGTTGTTTGGGGTGTTTATAGCCAATAACAGCATTGAAGCAGCAAGAGGATATGGCTCTCGCTGCTCTAGGGCCCGCGTTGGAAGTATTTCCCCCAGAATCAATGTCTGAGAGTTTCTGTTTGGTGTAAGTTGAGGAAAAGACTTTGCTTTAAAGTGATACATGCCTGGCAAGCACAGTTGCACAAATGTCTACTAGCCTACACCCTTGCTGATGCTGGAAGAATTGTTCAGGAATCTTTGTGGTTCATAAATAAGCACTACATGGATCGATTCTAGCGGCTTGGACACATGGAGAAACAAGCCCTCCTTGTATTGTGTCAAATTCCCCATGTGTCAATGAAGCTTAGAAAAACAAAACCCCATTGATGCAAATGGGAGCTACATTGCAACATGTTATTATCTGCAGAATGAGGAGTGGTGACAGCCTGAGAATGCAAGCATAAAAGGGAAATAAGCTGGAGAAAGAGAGAGAAAAGGAAAAAGTAGAAGAAAATGAATGGAGTATGTAGCTGTGATTGCATGACATTCTTCTCTTAAGATTAATTTATGGTTCAGGATATTATGAGAATCCAGAAATCAGAAATGAATTGAGTATAGCACACATAGGACTCTAAGGCAAACACAGCCTGCAAGTATGATTGAACCAATGAGTGGAGATCAGAATGGTGACGTGAATGAACGAGAGGGAATAAATAAATTGAATCCATGATTGATGAATGGAAGGCATCGCATCAAAGAAAAAACTGTGGGGCAGTTTAAGCAACCGCTTTGAGATACCTCCCCAACCACTATCCATTACCAATTATATACTAAAATCCATCATAAGTAGTCCTCGGCTTACGACCACAACTGAGTGAAAAGTGAGATATTTGTTAAGTGAGTTTTGCCCATTTTACGACATTTCCTGCCACAATTGTTAAGTGAATCACTGTAATTGTTAAGTTAGTAACATGGTTGTTAAGTGACTCTGGCTTCCCCATTGACTTTGCTTGTCGGAAGGTCACAAAAGACAATCACATGACCCTGGGATACTGCAACCGCCATAAATATGATCATTTGCTAAAGCATCTAAATTTTGATCATGGGACCATGGGGATGCTGCAACAGTTGTAAGTGTGAAAAACGGTCATAAGTCACTTTTTTCAGTGCTGTTGTGACTTTGAATGGTTACTAAACAAATTGTTGTAAATCGAGGACTGCCTGTACCAATTCACTGCATATGAACAGAATGATCCCAGGCTCCTAAGGCTTGATTTTTAAACTCAGAATCAACATTTACCCCGAGACTTTGAGTTACTGGAGGATGTAAATCAAAATGAATACATAAATGCTTTTAAAAGAATTAACTGTAATAATTGCTCCTTCTCTTAGCGTTGGGCTGCTACATTACTACCATATGCATCATCGACGCCAAATGATTTCTGTGGGCAAACCAAATGGCAGCTTTGGCAAGCTTCAAATCTCCCAGGAATTTCCTTAAGACCTAACCATTAAAAAAAATCAATATTTTATGAAACAAGTACTGTAAGACAGACTATTATTTCAGCTTCTTGAGAAGCACCATTTTCGGTTCCTACTAACCTGTGTCAGACTTGAACTAACAGACTCTTACAATGAAGTAAGAATTCCCCTGAGATCTTTGGTGGCAGCTTTTATTATTATTTTAACCAGTTAGTTATTGCACATCTAAGGCCTTCCTTTCCCTGTCACTTTACATCCAAACGTTGACATGTGGTTGAACTGATATCCTTTCCCCGCTTCCTTTCTTGCAACTAAATGTCCAGTAGCATTGCACAAAAGAACCCAACGGAAAAGGTCAAGCAGAGTTTCATGCCTGAGGTCTAGGATTACATCAAAGTCTTCAACGTTCATCTGTCCATAACATCAACCAAATGCTTCCTTGTTTCAGCTTGACTCAAAGAAAGAGCAACGTTTAATTTTCTCTGCCCTCTGTTCTTACCTCTCGTTTTCAACCTCCGATGTTCATGTTCTCTTTCCTTACTCTTATAGTCCCCTGCCTGTCCTGAAGACCCTTTGAATCTGTTCCAATTCTTTATGCCACAGCTCAAAAAAACCTTCCCTGCCTTCAAACAAAAACGTGGAGGGAATATGGCATGACTGGCCACAGAACTAACAAATACCTTAGGTCCGAAGCCTGTTACTCATTTCAGAGATTCTGGAATTCTATGATTGGCAAACCCAAGCCTTCAACTGGAATTTGTAAATTGGCATTCCTTGTCCTAATTTGCAAGCTGTATACATCTGGAATGCATTGGAGAGTGTATATAGTGTACATGTGCCTATATTTTGAAAGTCTTTGTCCATCAGCTGGAATAATCTTGCACATATGGAAATCTTTTTTGCATATTTATAACTGCTTTATTTTCTTTAACTCACCATATCTGGGTAGCATACAGTAACCAACTAAAGCCCCCCCCCCAACCAAATAGGAAAAAACCCAACATCATTGTAAAATCCTAATCAGAAACCCCAGAAAAAGTGCCTAAATGAATCATTTGGGACCAGATGCTCAACTCATAAAGCAAATTTATTGAATCAAGGTATTTTGCTGTTCTGCTCTATCCAAAATTTAAAACCATGCTTATTTCTTCCAGTCCAGCTTCCTCCCTATATATTCAGTATATAAATTGAATAAATAAGGATAGAGTATATAACTTTGTCTCATTCCTATACTAACTTAAAGCCAGTTTTTTTTCCCCCACCATGTTTTGTCTGAACAATGGCTTCCTCTCTCTGTGTGAGGACAATGAGATCGTCTGCATTTCCCATGTTTCCTAAGGACATGCCATAACTGGACATGATGGATATAATCGAATATTGTTGTATAATCAATGAATTTGACTTGTTTGTGGTATTCTTTGGCTTTTTCATTTTTTCACCATACATCAGCAGTAATGTTTCTCATTCCTCAGCTTTTCTAAACATTTGGTATTTTCTTTTCCAAATAAGACAATAATCTGCATTGGACGATCCTAAACTTTATTTTGTTAGTGTATGAAATCAAAGTTATTGTATGATAGTTTGCACACTCTAGTTTTCACATTCTATTAAATCTCTTTCTATGATATTGGTTTGGAGACTTTCATTTTCCAACCTGTTGATCACGTGTCATTCTCCAGATTTGTCTGCATAGTATGGACAGAATCTTTCTGAGTATTCCTTTGTTGCTTGCCATATTTCTGTAGACTTTCCATCAATTCTTACAGCCTTTTGACTTGATAATTATCAGAGAGCTGATTTCACTTCATCTTCTAATATTAGAAGCTCTTATAAATATGCAATATCTTCTAATGAATCTTGAATGTTGACATCCTACAGAATACCTACAGAATTTCAGTATACTCCTTCCATCTTTGTTTGACCTTCTTGGATTCAGTTAATCTCTAATCACTGGCGCGGGTGGTGACGGGAGCGATGTGGCGCTCCCATGTGACCCCCCTCCTGCGTGAGCTGCACTGGCTCCCAGTGATCTTCCGGGTGCGCTTCAAGGTTCTGGTTACCACTTTTAGAGCGCTCCATGGCTCAGGACCTGGGTACTTACGAGACCGCCTTCTGCCACCAGTAGCCTCTCACCGACCAGTTCGCTCCCATAGAGAGGGGCTCCTCAGGGTGCCGTCGGCCAAACAATGTCGACTGGCGGCCCCCAGGGGGAGAGCCTTCTCTGTGGGGGCACCTGCCATCTGGAACGAGCTCTCCCCGGAGATACGGAGGATCCAAGACTTACGCATCTTCCGCCGCGCCCTAAAAACGTTTTTATTCCAAGAGGCTGGTCTGGCCTAACTCTTCCTTTTAAATTGGCTTTTAAATTGGGTTTTAAATGTTTTTTAGATAAATTGGATACTTTTAATTTTTTGAGCCTAAATTATTTAATCTGTTTTTAATAGTTTTTAACTTTTGTATGTCTCTGTATTTTATTTTGGCTGTTCACCGCCCTGAGTCCTTCGGGAGTAGGGCGGTATACAAATATGATAAATAATAATAATAATAATAAAATCTATTAGCAAAGCAATTCAAGGGTTTAACCTTCTTCTGGGTTCAGAGATCTTTACTTGTTTTTCCATACCTGTTTCAATCTTCAATTTCTTTACTGCTTCTTGTTTCTTCTAACAGCTCTCTGAAATTCTTTGTTAAGTTCCTTCTTGAGACCTTTTTTTTCTTTTCCTGGCTTTGGTGTTTCTTCCTCTCTTAGCAATTTCTACTATTTGTTCTACCAGTTTGCCTTTTTTCTCTTTGTTTTTAACAGGCATTTCCACACTCATCATTAGTAACTTATTCAAATTCATTCCACAGTTCCTCTTATTCCTATCAATGAGGTTCAGAATTTCAAAATCATCTCTGATTTTCTCCTTGAAAATGGTGGGTATATTGTCAAACTTGGAAACTAGTTGGTTTGGTTATTAGCTTGACTTGGCACTTGCCAAGCAATTTATGATCTCAATCCACAGTGAGCCCCTAACCATGTGTTTGCAGTTACGATTGAGTTGTTCTGCCTCTTTGTACCAATAATATAGCCAATTTTATTTTATTTTATCTCCACCTAGTGATGTCTGCATATGTAGACAACTTGTTGGTGGCTTGAAAACTGTGAGCAATGAAGAAATCATTGGATTGGTAGATACTGATAAGTTGTTCTCTTGCTTCATTTTGGTTTCTTAGATCATAAATCCAAATAGTTTTTCTCAATATTTTCCACTTTGGCATTCCAGTCTCCAACCACAAGAAGCATATCTTGCTTGCATGTTCTGTAAATTTCAAATTCAACTTGACCAAGTTCTGTGGTTGGAGCACAAACATGGATAATCATCCTATTTATACATACACATAGTTTTTAATAAATAAATTTAAACTGAAAGCAAAAATAAAGAGAATAAAAAATGGCAATAGTAAGAAAAAAAGAGAAGGATTATAAAGGAATATAAAGAAGTAGCTTTTAATCTTGACAATGGTTATAAATATATTTATATTTTACCTTGTCTCAGGTTATATCATAATTTCCTTCTTTCCATGACCTGCCTTTTAAAATCTGCAAATAAATCACAAATTTATTTTTCTCTTTTTTTTTTCACACAAAAAGTCCCTAAGAGGTTTCCAGTCACTAATAAATGTAGTTGTTAATCTTTCTTTAATCAGGCAAATTAATGTTGCCATCTCTGCTACTCTGTCATCTTCACCAACCTTTCCTCCATTATGGATATTTCAGAGTCCTTCCATTTTTGTGCATATACAGGTAGTCCTTGCTTAACAACAGTAATTAGGACTGAAAGCAGTTTCAGCAGCTGTAAAGCATGACATTGATGCCTGCAATCCTCGAGGCCATCATTAAGCAAGAATCATGGGTTGATAAGCAAGGACTTCATGTGAGTGTATGTAACTTGAAACTTCCTGCCAGCTTTCCACATACAAAGTCAATGGGAAAGCCAGCAGGAAGTCGTAAGTCTTGGGGGCCTCAGAAGCTGCCAGGCGGATGGGTAAATATTATTGAATGAGGTGTGGCAAGTGTGTACAGACTGGGAAGAGATGATGTGACATGTGGAGAATTCATGGCATCCATTTTACAATTTATCAAACTGAAAAGAGCCTATCTGTCTGTTGCCCATCAGAGACTGAATAAAATTTATCTTTTGCTCACATCCTTGGAACAATCAATGTGAAGCTTCTGGAAGCATTCTGGGAAGGCCATAATCTTTGCCTGGTTATACGTTATCTCAGATTCAGGCAGTCTGCTGAATTAGTCCTGTAGTCCTCTAGGTTACACTCACTAAACAAAAATGTGAATGCGGAAAACAAGGATTATAATGTGAATACAGCATTTCTGAATTCCATCACCACCCATAGAACAAACTTTCTTTAAATAAAAATCTAGTTCAGGAATGGAAAATATTTCATCCCCCTCCCCTGCCACCAATTTATATACACACACACATGCACATAGCCATGTGAATTCTGCGAGGGTCAGTGGTGGGTTTCAAAAATTTTTACTACCGGTTCTGTGGGCGTGGCATGGCTTGGTGGGCATGGCAGGGAAAGGATACTGTAAAATCTCCATTCCCTCCCCACTCCAGGGAGGAAATCCCCATTTCCTCCCGATCAGCTGGGACTCGGGAGGCAGAGAATAGATGGATGCGGGGCCAGTCAGAGGTGGTATTTACTGATTCTCTGAATTATTCAAAATTTCTGCTACCGGTTCTCCAGAACTGGTCAGAACCTGCTGAAACCCACCTCTGGTTGACATCCATATACTTCTCAAACACCCCCATTATTCCACACAGAGAAGCCGACCAAACTGAGAATGAAAGCTCACTTCAATCCTGGCAGTGGAGAAAACCCGAATGCATCTGAAGCATCAGACCAGACTAGATTAGGGGTATAAAATTTGTCAAGCCTCTGTCTCTTTCAATTGCACCTCCTTTTTCTGGGTCCATTCCCCCCAAATTCTCGAAATAGCCATCTCACTGTGAATGATATGTATGTAAATCATATCAAATCGTAGACAATTTCTACATGCTATGGCTCTATATGAGAGTGGCTTTATAAACTAGCTCAGAGTTTTTGTCTTCCCTGGTTTCTTCACTCCCCCACCCCCATTTGACCATAAGGCTTCAGAGCTTTGAAATCTGAGATCTCCCAGCTGCCCTGCCTTCCGTTTCTGGTGTCTGGATCACCACAGGGGAGAGAAGCCTGCTTACTATTACTGGTGAGAACAGCGGCTGTGCTCTCAGCTTACCTACGGCCAGGCCCATAAGTCAGAGTTTACAGACACCTCAGAGCTCAAGGGCCTAAGGGAAAGTGGTTGCTTAGCAGAATTTTACCAATGGAACCATCAAATCGTCTCTGGAATGGTACTCCCTGGGTTAAAGAGCTGTGAATAAAGTAGAAGAAACATGTTATTTAATATTTCAGTTCCTGTCTTTGGTTTCCCATTTAATACTGTTCTTTGGTACTCCATGTTTTAGTATAGAAGTTCAACACTGTTATTTAACCCTGACATCCACCTTCAGGGAGCAATTAAGCTTCTTAAAACCTTACCAACATTCCACCAGACAGCTTCTCATTAAACAGTTACTTGGATGTTCCTGAGGCCTAAAACATTAAGATTTAAAGGAAACAATTGACCGGGCATATTTTCCACTATTCTTTCAGAAATCACTTGTTTGTTTAGGATGGATAAAGCTAGCATTAAGGTCAAGAAAATATGAGAAAATGGACTGTATGGTAGTTCATAAGAAATTTATCAGTAGCCTAAAAACTCAATGCACAGAAGAAATTCTGCAGTTTATAGTACAGGATCCCTAGAAACACCAAACATCAATGTTTGGTGTTTCCAAACCTGCAAGAAGGGGACCTCAGTTCCCAAAATTTCCAAAAGCAAATTCTTTCCCCCTGAAATTGTGGGATATTTTTTTTTTTAGGAAGATTGACTGCTACGCAAAATCCGAGGCTTTCTTCTTCACATCAGTACGTTCTATCTTCTTTATCTTTTGCCTTTATATATCAGCATCTCTGGACTCTAAACAGTGGACTGGATGGTTTTTGCTACAATCCATCACAGAAATATTCTAAAAAGAAATAATGGCATATAATCAAAGGAGCTTTGCAACAGTAGTTTAATTTGTACTAATCTTAGCAAACTTTTTAAATCCTCCTAAATTTACTTCTGGATCCTTCTCTTACATTGAATCTCCTAAATTTTATCTTGAGGTGACTTACTGACCATATCTCCAACCACTGCACATTTAGCAGAAATTGGGATGGTGCTCTATACACATAATGCTACATGCACATATAACCTTGCACATGATGTTCCCCGTTTAATGTTTTTATACACATTTTTACTTATCAATAGTTTGAATAACAACCCCTAAGCTGCAAATTGGGTTCCTAACTGCATATTTAAGCTCTAGATTGCCTGAATAACTCTAGGACCCAGTTTTCACTGGCTGAACATGTGGGTCTGATACAAGGCAGGAAATGGGGGCCAATGGATATGATCCCATTTCCCTCTCCATCTATTTAATCCAAAAAGGTGAGAATGTGATGATTAATTCTTAAAATGAAATATACTGCATCAGCAAATTGAAATTAGAAACTAAGGGGAAGAAGTGGGAGGAGGGGCTCTTGGAAACATAAGCAAATCTTGAACATGGTTAAATTAGCATCTTCTATATAAATGGGAAAATCACAATGACCTTTGCTAGAGGTCTGCTTGCCCTCTGTGTTAGGGAAAAAAAAGAACAGTGCTAAGTAGGCTCTCTTCTCTACCCTCAAGCACCTTCTTTAATTGTCTTTGAGTAAGAGCAAATCTTCCTGCCCCTTAATATCAAGTTTCATTACCTTAATCATGATGTGATATCATGAAATAATATTTACTGCTCTCCAATAATTTATGTAAATAACTTCCCCTTTTGACCCAGCTCTTCAGTATGACAGGTGATTCACGATGGCTTTACAGCATCCCACAACCCACCTACAAGAACTCATTCTGTCCTGTTGGCTAAGTAGAATCAAAAAGCCACATTTATTAGGTGGCTATAATGACAGACAAAGGGGTGTTTACAATGAAGGGGAGAATATTCACACACATTCTCACATGATTGCTCTACAATTTGTTGGCATACAATTTAAGGCTGCATCTATCCTTCCATGGTTGCAGCCTTAACCTCCCACATGCCTGTGAAATGCTGTGCAGGGGAAGGTCTGATTGCTCAATGACAGAGCATGTGCTTTGCATACAGATGATCCCAGACTACGTCCTGCCACGTCCAACTGATCGCGAGTAGCAGGTAATCAAAAAAAGAGATTTCTATATTCAGAAATTCAGGAGACCTGCCTGTGAGTCCAAGGTTAGATGACTAATTGGTCTAACTTAATACGCACAGTGACAGCCTTAGACATATTGCTGGCTGAAGCAAAATGGTGTACCTTCTATTCTTTGGTCAGAAATCCATAGGACTGACAGATGAATCTCTTTTCAATATGACTTGCGGGAAATCCTCCATCACACCTAAGGGCAGCAGACTCACTTAGAAGATGGAGGAAAAATCTCAGCTACTTTTTAATAAAGGAAAATGGCAAAAAGGGTCACAAGGAATGGATGCGAATCTATGACTGCCACCCAGGAATTGCTATGAACTGAGATAGCCTATTTTATTGTTTAATGGTAGAACCATCCCTGAGCATAAGAGAGATTTATTTCAGAATTATGGTTTCTTGGATGGCCATGAAATATGGTGCTTTCCTTCTCTTCCTCTTATTAGTAATGCAAAAAGGATCAGCTGTCTTACTACAACCAAGACCGACTACCAAATTCTTTCAAAGCTGTCTGTTAGACATGTCCGTCAGTAGAGTTTCCTGAACAGATGTTCACAAAATTCATAAACTATCCAAATCTGAGTTAAAGAGTTCTATGAATGACCAGAAGTCAGCTAACATCTGTGTACCAGTCTGAGTCTTACTGTCATTAACTTGTTCGCTCTTGTGATCTTATTATATTTCCATTTAAATTATTTCTAAATTCTGAACTATGTATATAGTTCTAAATTAGAGTACTAAAGCTGTCCAGACATCAAACCTTGGAAGCTCAGAGTTCCTAATATTTCCTTCCTGTGTCATAATGATTCTCCTACCCATTCAGATTGTCTTGCTATAAAGAGGTTACATAAGAGATACCGGAATTCTTGTTCAATTATTATTTTTGGGGGGTCTGGCCAATCCAATGGCATTATAGATAAATTTAAATCTGTAGTCATTGCTTAATCACTATGTTTGGAGTTAGTTTAATCCTTAGAATTGGCCTCTAGGTAAGCCAGTTTCTCTTCAATCTGCAGTTTCTGCTTCAGTTTGAATTCAGAGATGTTAGCTTGTTTCTTAATGTGCTTCAGGAGGATTTTCCTTTCAAACTAAGAATACTTGACAGACAGCAAAAAATGTCATTACATCACTCTGTTTCTTTCCCTTTGGCAATGTTAGGATATAAAGTTTCTCCTTCATTGGGCAATCCATTCTTCTTTAAGTGAAATTGATTCACCAGCAGTAATCATGCCAACTTCTAAAGTATCTCAGGAGAAAGGTGCAAAGTCTTCCTTTCTCCTCATGATTCCACCATCCATTCTTCTTTGTTTGACCTTTTGTAAGAAAAAGAAAGCCAAGCAATTGAAGATAATGGATGATGATCCAGTCTAATCTAGTGCTGGATTATCCAAACTAGTGCTGGATTAGAACCATGCTGCTTCAATCTAGTATATATTGTAATTGTTATATTCAAACAATTACAAGGCATTCTAAAGATGAACGGTAAACAGTAATTTTTTATTCTTTGCAAATCATAGTTATGTTCTGTTAGTATGCTGATTAAAACAGCATGGTGCTTCAAAGTCTGTTTGAAAACCTGAGAACCAGAGAAAATTATTTATTTGTTTATTTATTTATGAAAATTTATATGACCACCCAACTCATGGGGACTCCAGGCAGCTTATAGAAGTAGAAAAGGTACAGAATAGAAAATTTTATCTGAATGAAGAGTAATGTCATGCTAAGATTGCCCACAAAAGTTTGGCTACCTAGCCCTTCCTTGAACTAATATGGCCTTGGCAATGTTGCACCTATGAACAGCAAAAGCCTGCAAGATCCTCAAATCATGCAGATTCCATGAGATGCCATTGTGTTTGAGTTTTTGTGTGAAAATGCCAAAATCTAGCACGATTTCACTGATATCTCATAGTATTTTGGCACTATATAGAAGATTTGCAAAAATTCCTACTGAATTCCTACTGAAATTTAGAAGTTTCTTTGCTTTGTGCGCATTTAGGAAACACGAGTGCCAATTGCTTGTATTTTGCTGTGATTGGTTTAGTTTAATCTAGCAAGTTTAAAGATTATTTTTATCTTGCAAATTTATTTATTTATTTATTTATTTATTTGCAAAACTTATCCTACATATGAGATTCATAACAATAAAAATAAATTGAAAACAAGTCAGTGGAGGCTGGTCAGCCACTGTGTTTTCCTGACTCATAAGAATCTGACATCCATCATTTGACAGTTTGGAGCCATAACAGCTGCAGAAATATACTGGAATATATACAGTATTGACAATTTCTGCCTAAAATGTCAGAAACTAGACCCAATGGTTGAATACAATTTCCAGCAGTGTGGGACAAGTGTTTATTGTTCTGCATAATACGTTGCTGCTCCTCATGATTAGCAATATTGGAATACATTATGAAAATTATGACTTTTGTTCCAAAAAGTTATGCAAATTGAAATAATGTAAATTATGCTATCATTGCCACACATTTTTTTTCCGGAAACATGATGTAACTTCAGTGATACTCCACAGAATAAATATGTTTCTTATGCAAGATGCAGAACTTAGCTTGTCTTGGCACAGAGTACAGGCAAGTTGGTATAGAACTGTGATTATTGGATAGGGAAATGTCAATCAAATCAGGGTAATAAGGGCCATCAGTTTATATTTGGAAAGGCAGGTTGCTGGAGAAGAGTCCTACCCTAGAAAAGCCTCCCTCTGTCATGGAGAAAGGGTTAGAAATGCATTTAGAGGCAGGCTGTTTGACATTTCATGTGAAATAAATCAATACTGTAGTTTCCCTTTTACTGTTCTTTGTAATTTTTTATATTCCTTTCTGTAAAACTTGTTTAAAAATAAATAAGAACTTTAAAAAGGAAAATCAGGTAATTATTGATTGGTTATAGATATATTACAGAATCAACCTCAACCTGCTTATAAACCATTTTAAGTTATTTAATGAAAGTTAATTCACATCTTCCTTTCAATATTAACCAACCAGTTGGGCTGTCCTATATCTTACTTTCATTCACCTGGTCACTTTTCCTCATAAACATAAAAAATAAATGAATAAAAATTTAAATAAAAATTCTAAAATAGAAAAGGGTTTCATTATGGCAGAAAAACAAACAGATCCTGAAGAAAGCTTTCAGAATTGAGGGGATTTCACTCAAGTTTAGAAAACCAAACAATAGTAAAGGAAGGGATACCTACAACCAGGAAATTATGCAATAGGAATAAACTGAATAAGCTGCCAAATAGTTCTAGGTATTAGATGAGCAATAAACAACCATCAAACGTACATCACATCCGGAAAAATATTCCTACCAAAGCTGAAAAATATGAATAGAAGGTACAATACAATACAACTGACAGGAGTTTGTGTAGCAAAGAAACTTATTGCAGTATCCACATTTTGTTATTTCACCAAACTAAGTGAGTTTGATGGTGACTTGCCTCTGCACAGTGGCTACTGTTCAATAGTAGAAATGAAATTTCATAAGCTCTCAAGCAAAAAAATAATGAAACTCAAAAATGTATTTGAGTCAAATTGCTTCCCAGAACTACTTGGTTTTTGCTCACTACTTATCCTCAGTACCTTGCCTTCAGTGGCAATGACTACCTAATTACAGGCAGATGCTCAGTGTAAAATGGAACAACAACTTGTGCCATTTTGCCTTTGGGAATAAATATTTAAGCACAAAATGCACCCATTGGATGAAAGACAAAATAGTATCAAGTCAATGCAACTGCTATGGTGGGGACCTTCCTGAGTGAGAGATCCCATGTTCAAAGTAACTGACTTTTCTTTAACCTGAATCAAATTTGTTCAATTAATAAGAAAAGCAAGGAACGTTCCAGTTCTTAACTGCATAATTCTATCCCCATTCACACAGTAGCAAATGGTCACACAGCACAGCTTACTCCCAGGTAAATAAGTTACACACTGAAAGTCACTTCCTCTTTCCTAGCAATATTTCCCAAGGCAGTTATTAGAACATGGGTTCAAATCTCCATCATCCACATAAATGGCAGAAATCTGTTTTTGAATTATGCAAGCTTTTTTATATAGAGATTGGTTGAAGAATGTCCACAGATTCTGTGATTCGTGGACTGGACACAGCTCAGTTAAGGGTAAATGTCATAACATCAGTAATCTCTTTGTTTGCTATTGTAGGTCAGGTTCTGTGGCTTCCAGAACACTGAAAGCACTTGTAATAAACCCTTATCTTGTGTGATTTCAAAACTGCACATCAGCAGTTTTGCTGCCATTTCTCTTGAGTTCCCAAGGTTGGTTTGTCTGTGTGAGAAGGTTTAATTTTAGTGCTACCTGAACAACCAGGATGTGAAAATATAAACTTGCTGAGAATCCCAGGAGCCTCAGGGGTTTCTACCTCCTACACAAATAATTATCCCTAGATAAGGCGTTTGGGATCCAAGCTTCCCTGTGGCTAGCAGAGACTTGAAGAAGATCAACTGGCAGCAGTGTTAACACATCAAACAGAGAAAGAAAACAAGGTGTGGTTAAACTAGCCTGCGCTCTACCTCATGAGCTAGAAAAGAACAGACGGAGTGTCATGGGCCAGCTCCTTGATGTTTCCTGTCACATCCAGCTGGATTCCAAAATGACTACAAGGAAGCACATTTCCAAACTTTTAACACATAGTTATTTAATATTAAGGGTAATTGGAGAAAACTAAAGCAGCAGATTTAGGACTCCGGTCCCTCATCCTAAGTCAAATAAAACTGATCAAAAGTTCATTTATATTTTGCTTTCCATCTTTGCCTGAGGCAGTAAAAACACTGGAGTTTTCCCACAAACTCAACAGGCCAAACTATGTTTCTAGTTCCACTCTTGGAAGCCATTTTTTTTCTTTCAGCCACAAGCTTTATGGTAACAAAGCAAAAATGGTACTAGAGATCTACTCAAGTAATAATAACATTTTAAACCTATTTCTTAAAATATAAATTAAAGCAAAAAAAAATAATCACAATCTACGGAACAAAGATTATTTGGATACTTCATGGGCTGCTGAAATCCCAATATGTCTTTGACCTTCTGATGCTCTAATGAATGCAGACAGAGCTATCAGTCAGTCCATTCCTACCAGTATTATTTTCCACATATTTCCAATCGAAATTATTTTCAAATGATTTTTTTAAAAAAAAGTAGTGATGGGTGAAGATGTTTATAAACATGCCTAAACTACACCAGATTTGGCCAATCTATTTTGGAAGGAGGGAGCAAATTATTCTTACTGTACTCCTTTTCATCACTGGCACTCCTGCTGATATTGGGAGGAGGGGGCATAAAAGGGATTGCAGATGCACTTCAGCTAGCCTGAATTCTCATTTACCTGTCCAGTAACTGGAGAGGGGAAACAGCCATAAATTAACTTTGATTGTGGTTTAGATTAATAAGCCAATGAATTATGTATAAGGAGGTTCTCTTTAACTATTATTTAACCCAGAAAATGTTTTAGGTTTACACGTTACACTAACTGCAATACTGTAAAAACAGAGAGAGTCTATAGCAGGTTAGGATATATGGTTAGAACAGTGCATTAATTTTGGTGGTTTCCTGATATTGCAGACTCAGTCCATCTAGTTACGGCCCCTTTTGTGCCAAGCATCTTACCCTATTCCTTTTGCCATGCATTAAAATGCAGGAGGTTGCAATGCTTCTTCAGATCTTTTCACTCCAGTCTTGCTATCAATTTACAACACTCATAAATCAAGAGAGCCTTCCTTCCGTAACATTTTATAAAACTGCAGAGGAAAAGTTAGGAACTTGCCATCTGAACAGCTTTGCCGACTGGATAACAAATGCACGCTCTAATGTTGCCTCATTTCATCAACACTGCTTGACTTCTTAATGAGATCTTTAAGATCCCAGGCTAACGAAATATATTAACTGTCATCGTTGGTATTTATTTTTGCAACAGAAAACAATGATACTCTATTAGAGCCAGGACTGAGTAGCAGACGGGTCAGTCTGTCTCTTAATTGAAAAAACATACTGGCTAGCTGGACACATAATTCCTCCACTCCAGCAAATTCTGTTGCCAGCCTTTTCAACGTATCATTGCGAAGGGCAGAACCCACCATTGACTTGTGCCTGTGAAAGACTAATAGGGAAACAAATTTTTCAATCTGCTAATTTAGGGCTGCTGATTTTGACTAGGAGATGAATTGGTAGATCAATCAACTAAAGATTGCAGTGATAAACTGATGAGGGCCAATTTCATGCGCTCCAACAGTCTCTGTTTATCAGAAGAGTGTCTGATATATTTCATGGTCAATTGCAGCTTATATTTTTCTTTTGTTTTTGCCAG
This sequence comes from Pantherophis guttatus, assembly GCF_059756535.1. Lineage (NCBI taxonomy): Eukaryota > Metazoa > Chordata > Lepidosauria > Squamata > Colubridae > Pantherophis > Pantherophis guttatus. The sequence continues at coordinate 315,915,529 of NC_142063.1, forward strand.
TTAAACTTTACTGAAATGTTCTCAGTATCACTTATGAGAGTTGCTATTATTCAGAATTCAAGGCAGGTCTCTGGCAGTTAAAGCTCTGAATGCCATCTTTTCTTAACACACATATATGTAAATGCCATGTCCTTTACAATGCAGCATTTTGCATGCCAGTAAGTCTCATTTTGAGCTGTTCTGAATAACAGGTTTGTGAGACAATTATTTCACTAATGTCATCGGGGGAATAAACAGACTCCAGGCTTTTAAGTGGATGAAAGACAGAGTTCTACTGTAAACAAACACAATACAATGAAGGATGGTCAATGATGGTCTACAAAAATGGTGGGACTGCACTGCAGGTCCTATAATTCACTATCAGCAGAGTAGGAGTTTTGAAATTTAAACACAACTAGAGAACTCGGAGAGGGGTGGGGATGAATACCTCTATGTGCCCAAACTGCCATTGCTGCCTTCAGCACTAGAAAAATATGTGAAAATTTTCCTTCTTCCAATTGAACATTCCATAATGAATACAGAGAGAGGATTGGTTCCTTTATATGACAAGTTAAATGTTTTAAAGGATGCTGCTAATATCTTACTTACAAAAGGAAAGGGCAACTTAAAGACTTATAGCTTAATATGGGCCCAGAGCATTTTTCTTACAGGGACCTCACTAACCACAATGGTTGAAGCACAATTTAAATATTAATGAGGACTGAGTTACTGTAGAAAGGTCCTACTGTAGATAGGTCCTTGACCTACCTGTTGAAGCTGATAAACCATGCTGGCCCTGACCTTCACCTTCTATTCAAGCAGGAGCCATGAGTTCAGAAGGCCTATAAACCACGGATCTGCTCCTTCACTGGTAGTGCCCGCCTATCGAGAATTAACACTAGTGGCAATGGAGAACTTCAATGCACAGAAAGCAACTCCACTTACTAAAGTGCAGCCTGTTTTCTTCATGCCAGAACCTTACAGCCTTCGGTCTGTGGGGATGGGGGGAGGGGAGGGACCAAAGAACCTGTAAAAGATACCTTGGTACAGAATTAATATATTAAGAGGGGTGGGGGAGGAAAATTCAACATTTCTCCAAAGCTCATAGAAAATCTTGGTTCTGTCCACGTGTATGAGATAGCTTCTTCTTCTTTGCCTTTTCTCCATCTTTTATGGTACCCACTTTCCCCCCAAAATGTTAAATGTTGGCCCCCTCAGCCACCAAAAGAATGCCTGCTCTATTAAATATTACAAGATCTGCACCTTAGTTGGCAAGACTCCATGTTTGGAAAGTATTCACTTTCTTAGTTGCTCTTCTGCCAAGGAGGCCCAGGTTGCTGTGTTCCCACTGGGCCACACCTAAAGTTGCAGCCACTGCCAGTATGGTGGTGGTCAGTAGTATCAGTGATGCATATGAAAAAGAAGGTGGATTTTGATCACATGACCCATTTGGCCCCTCCTTTGAATACCTATCTTTGCTGGCTTTCATTAAGTGAGCTATTGGTTCCATACAGTGAATCAAGAAAGGGAAGGGTTCCTGTCCTTGCCTTTCAGTAATAAAGAATGGAGGGAGCATAGAGCCTTGGGCACACTGACTTCAGCAGAACACACTGGCATCAAACTAAAAGCTTGCAAGGGAAAAGCTGTCCTACTGCCTACTTCTGTGGCTATTTCCCAGTAGCTTCAGTATACCGGTTAAAAATTATGTTGCCCCATCTGTTGCTTTTCTCTTTTGCCAATGGAACAAGGTGCGATTGAGGGAGTGAAGAACTTCATAAGTGAAGTTGTTTGCACCATCACACCAACACCAGCCAATCTGGTATCTGCCAAATATCCCAACATGACTGGGACAATCATAGCTTTGGTTTGGAACTTTGTTCCTAGGGGGCTGGTGACAGCATTATGGCAATGAAAAGAATGGAAATGGTGGGTGCCATCATGATTGTTTCCTCAACCATTGTCTCATCTCGAGTTTGCCTCCCTGATTGGCTGCTTACTTTGGTGGTGAATCAAGAAGAACTGGAGAAAGGTTGCATGTGAGAGTAGCCAACAGGATATACAACAAGCTGGGCTGGCCTAAACATTAATTTTAATGGGTTGCTTTTGTTTTTTAACGATGTTGGGGCCAAATTATTTAATATTTTTTTAAATTGCTTTTAAATTTTATATATGTGTTTGTTTTATCTTTGGCTGTGCACCGCCCTGAGTCCTTCGGGAGAAGGGCGGTATAAAAATTAAAATAAATAAATAAATAAATAAATAAATAAATAAATAAATAAATAAATAAATAAATAAATAAACAAACAAACAAACAAACAAACAAACAAACAACCAGAAGATACTAGTGGAGTTTGAATGAATAATTTTAGAAGAGTGAAGTCAAGGGCCTTTTTCTGCATAGGATTTGATTTCCAAAAGTTCATTATTGTTCTAGAGAGCTTTTATTTTGAAAAAAAAAAACTGTTTATAACTAAAGACTGGGGCTTTTCCTGACAGTGAACAGAGTTGTTATTTTGAAGAACTGCTTATTACACCACTCCAGATACTGCTACATTCCTGTTGGAAGCACCTACCAAGATGCTTCTGGGTTGAAAGGACATCACCATTACTCAGGGGATGCCCAAGTAATTATTTTTCCCACCAAAGTGGTACCTATCTATTTATTTGATGGTTCATGCTTTTGAACCACTAGGTGGGCAGGAGCTAGGATAAATTGATGGGACTTCATTCTGTCACCCGGCTCACTATTGGGATACAAACTGCCGAGTAGTCAACCTTTCAATGATCTTCTGACTCAGCATCCTAACCACATAAGCCAATGTATTCCATTTCTAACTGAACTGGACTCACTTCTAAAATCGTATTGTTGCATTACTCAGCCAAAGAAACCCAAGCAAACCATGAAGCTGCTTCAGTGTCTCATATTCAGCTACAAGACAGGGTACTTATAAACCCATCCAGAAAAGGAAACCTATATGCCTTTTGTCAATCATGTCATTGGCTTTTCAATATCCATGTTGGGATTAATAAAATGAAAAGATAGATATAGGCAGTCCTCAACTTTTGATCACAACTTCCATTGCTAAGCGATAAGGTTATGAAGTGAGTTGCATCCAATTTTGTGAACTTTTTTGCTATGGTTGCGAAGTGAATCACCAAGGTTGTTAAGCAAAACACATAATCATAAAACAAATCTATCTCTCCCCATTGACTTTGCTTGTCGAAAGCCCCCTGCAAAGATGATAAATACAGTCATGTATTTTGGGACTCGGGAAACTGCAATCATAACAAATACATGCTGGTTACCAAGCACTCAAACCTTTATCACATGATCGCAGGGTCGCTGGGATGGTCATAACTTCAAGGAACGGTCATAAGTCACATTTTTCAATGTTGTTGTAACTTTGAACAGTCATTAAATGAATGGTTGTAAATTGAGACTGTAAAACATAAGACAAAGGCAGAAAGTGAAAATAATTTAAAATCCTCCAGAGCTCTGACAAGCTCTTAGGCCAATCTGCTCAATCCAGTGATTGAGCAGCAAATGCAAAACTACATTTTCAGACACAAACACATATTGCTGGGTCATAATTTGCCAATTCAGTAAATTGGCAGGCTGTTGGTTCTTACATATTACTTAGATACACTTCTTGGTTTGAGCTTAAGGTCAGTGGCAAAGTCTGCCTGCGCTGCAGTTATTAATATCATATGTAGAATTAATCCATTTAGGGCTCAAAAGACAGAATGCATGGGAGAGAGAGATGTTTGTGGGAAAATGATATTTTATTAAAAATAAGGGTTTTTGTAACATATTGAATAAATATGCTCCTATTTCTTAGCCTGATGTATCAGCTGTTGTATATGAGACTCAGCCTGTGATCTAAAGTCTCTTCTTCTGTAGGGAAGTTAGTTCCAAAGTCTACTGGCAAAGGAATCTCTTAAGTCTAAGAAACCTTCCCAAATATCTGATACCTCTTTGCTTTTTGCTTGAGAGGCAGCCTTTTCAATTACCTGAGGTTTTGTCCAATAAATTACAAAATTACATGGCATGTGCCAGCATCAATTTGCCACTGAATGTAGCCAGCCACACAAAATGGCATGTTCTTTTTTTAAAAAGATATATTTTACCATTATTTTGTTTGAATGTATTTTAGAAACATTGCCAACAAATCCGGACTGTATGCTGGCTGGGGAATTCTGGGAATTGAAGTCCACACTTCTTGAAGTTACTGAGGCTGAGAAACACACATATTGAACCATAAACTAATCAGAGAGCAAAGTTCACACAATCTGCTAAACCCCAGAAAAAAGAAAATAAAAGTTTAACACTAACCATACTTCATGTGTTTTGCTAATATATCGTTTCAGTTGTTACTAGATGTCATACAAGTACTGTATGAATACTACCATTAACTGGACTGCAAATTGGAATTATACATAGTGTGTGAATCACATACCTCAGTTTGTACATCATCAATAGCTGAAGTAACCAACTACAGTTTTCTGTCAAGTCTAAGCATGAAAGAGGATGAAGGAAGTAAAAAAAGACCAAATTATTCTATTTCTTATTCTTTCATAGCTTTATGACTGAATTAGATCTTTTTGAGTCTCCTTGAATACCCACTATGGCCAAAAACTGACAGAAGATAACTGGTCACGAGGATGTGGGATCTAGCCCAGCTGTCCAAAATGTCAAGTTTTCACAAAAAAACAGGAGGAGGTTGGTCCTATGAAAGGCCCCTGGTAAACATCAGGCAAATGACTGCCTCAATGATAAAAGAGGGCAAAGTGAGTGGCATTTGCTGGATCCCATCACTTCATTTCCTTCTCTGTAACATCCCATCTATCTGTCAGCCTCTCATTCCACACTGAGTCTAGCCAGCCTTTCCAACCAGATGAGTTGGCCCTGCCATTCCCAAATAATTCCATCACATCTAGGGGACAACACCAACAACCGGTTGGTGAAAGCCAAGGGCCACATTTAATTATTCCGACAGCCTTTCTGATTGGAGTGGTTTGGAAATATTACGAAATAAAATAGGAAAGCAGGTAATAAAAGGACACAAGAGAGAGGAGTTTTGAAAATGCCAAAGTTCTGAATATCCTCAAGAGTCTCTTTTGCTCCATTTTAAATGAACTCAGAAGGAATAACTGCTTGGTCTTCCTAAATGGAATATAGACTTTGCAAGGAAAAAAAAACAGTGCCCCACATTATTATGTGGCACATTTATGGATCAATTGAGGGAGGCGGAAATGGGCAACTCAGGAGAGTGGACGCTTGGCTCGCCTTCAGGAAATGCCTGCTTGTATGCTGCAGCTGTAGTGTGAGTACTACAACACTCCACTTACTGAATGGCAACAGCTTTATTAGTAAGCCAATTCAATTAAAGCCAGTGCAACCCAGCAAAGTAGCAGACAGTGCACTCTGCATAAAGAATATGGAATCGTGCCTACATTTCCCGAGTGCCCTCAGCCCTAGCTGTCCTTCCATATGAGAAGAGAAAGGGATGAATGAATTAGACTCGGATGATCATAATTAATGGCTGGCTGTCAGAGAGTCAGAGGAACAGAGCAGGGGGGGGGGAATCTGAATGTTGGGGAAATAAAACCAAACACTGGCCAAACTGTGAGGCCCAATCTGGCTCTTGTAACACTTGGGAGAGTGAAGAATCGCACTGCTGCTTTTTGCATCGATTGATGCTTGGCACTATATCAATACATAAAATAATTCATTCATTTTTCATTTTTACAGAAGGAATCCCGCAGGCCAGAGTTATGAGAATCATACTTGGAGTTTTGAGGTGGGGAGATGATAGATAGATGATACATAAATGATAAGATAGATGATATATAGATGGGGGGGGTGGATAGATGGATAAAGATAGAGAGATGATAGAGAGATAGATGAGATAGATAGATAGATAGATAGATAGATAGATAGATAGATAGATAGATAGATAGATAGATATGATAAGAGAGAGAGAGAGAGAGATTAGATAGATAGATAGATAGATAGATAGATAGATAGATAGATAGATAGATAGATATAGATAGATAGATAGACAGACAGACAGACAGACAGACAGACAGACAGACGAGGGAGGGAGGGAGGGAGGGAAGTGTGAGGATTCTTTTCTGCAAATGGAAAATAATTTTACAGAACAGAATTCAGTCACAGAATCATAATTATAGTCCATAGAAGGATCTACCATAAAAAGACAAGATACTGAAATGCAGAATTGATGATAGTCTTAGAATGTTTGTTTGGTTGTTTAATTTAAAAATGCATAACTTGTATACCTAAGTTGGTTAATATGTTTTATTTTTCAGAGGTTAATCCCCTATATGGAGGACTGCTGCAGACGTCTGTTTGAAAGCCTTTGAAGGTGTGCCCACTCAAAACTCAGTTAAAAACAAAGGCATTTAATTTGTCCTTCCCTGTTAACCCCAAATGCTATCTGAATATAAAAAAGGCTAGCTTATCCTCAACTAAAGCTTCAGCAAACTGATTTATTTACTTATTTATTAGTCAATATAGAAAGCTGTCCAGTTTCATAAAGTGTCTGCTCAGTGTACAACTTTAAAACAGTAAAAACAAAGAAAAGAACATTGTATATCAGGAAGAGAAATTATTCAAACAGGTAATGTCTTATAAAGAGCTTATCACACACCCTAAACCAGTGATGGCTAACCTTTTCTGGATCAAGTGCCCAAAGCGCATGTGCAAACTCCCCAAATGCAATGCGAATGCGCCCCCCACGCATGCGCCCCCATGTATGACCCTCATGCATGCGCACGCGGCCCCCGCATGCACGTGTAACCTCCCACAGGTGCCCCACCCCTGTGCATGCACGCACTGCCCCCCCACGCACCCTGCCCCCATGCATGCGCGGCCGAGACCCGACGACCAGCTGGCCAGCAGGAGGCACGCACGCATGCGCAGCAGAACTGAACTCGGGCGATGGCTCGCGTGCCCACAGAGAGGGCACTGCGTGCCACTTGTGGCACACTTGCCATAGATTCGCCATCACGGCCCTAAACCAATGTCTGGGGAAACAGCCAGGATTTCAGAGGCTTTTTAAACACCGTCAGGGTGGGGGCTGTATGGATCTCTGGATGAGAGGAGGGTTTGGATAAAGAAGCTCTTCCCATCTGTGCCATAATTTAGTGCTCCTTCTTCTGCTAGTATGATTTATTAGAAAGAGAAGTCAGTCCCAGTCCCAAGACTTCTCTTGCATGGAGCACTGTCTTTTTGGAAATGCTCATTTTGGAGCATTAAGAAATATTAAAACACCCTCAAAGGTGCTAATCTCTGATCTGCAATTCTGCATCTTCAGAAATATTCTACCTGCCTTCTTTGCAAAGCCTATTGTGAGAAGGAGAATAGCCTTCTCTTCCCTTGGGCTAGAGAATATCTTTGTGTGTGTGTTCATTTATCCTATGGAAAATATGAAGTAAATAATTTGCTTTTGTGACATGCCACAATGGGACTCAAGAGCCTCCAAGGTTAAACCAGATGCCATCGTCTTTAGCACAGAAGCATGTTTTCACCTTTCAATCCTTTTTATTTTCAGGCAGGATTCTGTAATAAGGGTACAAAATTCTGAACAGCTTTCCAGATAGGTTGGGAGTACAACTTCCAGAATTATTTCAGGAAGGCATAGATGGACAATACACAGGTACTGTTGTGACCCAGGCCCAAGTAGGTATTATCAGATGCAATCAGTTCGAAAACAAACAGACTTTATTAGAACAGATGAGAATTAACTCATTCTTAGAGTAGTCCAAACTAATTTAAAACAAATTCTTCATAACACAATTCTTCAGCCTTATCACCAACTTTGATGTAATTAGGCAATCTGCCAAAGGCTTTTCTTGGCAAAAGTTTAGAAGCAGAAGACGTAAACAAGAAATAAATGCAGCAAGACAAGAAACAAATCTATCAACGTTGTTTTCCGAGAAAAGAGCCCAAGAGCCGTTACTGGTCTTTTAAGCCTTATGGGAGGGGCCAATCATCTCTTGGCCTTACTCCCAAATTGTACTTTTTGCTTTAGCTGCTCTTGCCTTCTGGCAGCTCTTCTCATGCGTGCACTAGGAACAGGCTCCTCCTGTTCCTCTGCCTCTCTGCTGTCAGCCTCTGGAGGCTCCGGAGTCCGCACATCACTCCCAGATGGCTCCGGCCCCATCTCTGCCTCCAACGCAGAGCCCTCATCCGGGCCTTCCCCAGCCTCCAGGACTGGCTCATGTTCTTCCTCAGCCTCCTCACTGTCCGACTCCGCTGCCAGCTCGGCAGGCTGCTGGCAGACCACAACAGGTACATGGACAAGTGTTCTTACTGCTGGGTGGCAGCTTTACACATTCCGAGCAGTCCTGCAGGATCAGATCGAAAACCTTCCTAATCTAATATGCCTGTTTTCCACAGTGACCTACCACAAGCATCCAGGAAGTTCACAATCAAAGTCCTTTTCCAGCTGTTGCTTCCTAGCTTATGGTATCCAGTAGGCTTTTTGTTTATGGTCTACCTTCTGAAAAACAGCATATAGACAGAATGGTTAGTACTCTCAGGATAATGCGACCTTCTATGTCCTTCATTTTGATGTAAGGCTTTTGAACAACATATTAGTTGGAGATTTTTTAACAAGATGTTGTTATTGGGGGTGTTATTGAATATTGGGTAGTTGTGTGCAGTATTTTTTATTTAAAGAATGTACCTTTTGTTTTTGCTTGGGGTAGATGTCTTTAAGGAGTACCTGGTGGCTGATCAATAGGTGGCTGGCTGACAAATGGAGGGGGGGTGAATTTGGCTTTTAGAAATGAAACTCATCATGGCCCACCTATACAATGCACTAGTGCTACCCAAAAGTGTTGCCAATAATAAGAATGTTGTACTATTCATTTGTAGGTTTGGAAAGAAAAGGTAGAGCAATCCCAAAGCTTTGCTACTGTAGACAAAGCTGCCCTTTGAATGCCAAGGGCATTGCAACCGATCGGCTGGCTGGCTGAACTCAAAGCAGGTCACCCTTCACTGCTCATTTCGTGATTCAGCTGTTTCCCCTGGGGCTAACTGTCCACTTTACCAGCAGACGCTGATATCTCTGAAGACTGCATTTGTCCAGCAAAATGCTTCAGCTGAGCCAGTGATTCAGTTACATGAGGCATCTGCGGCTTTGATCACTGAGAGGTCATGAAACTCTTGTGTGCCCAAGAGAAGGCAAGGGTCAACTTTATTTTGTATTTATTTGCCCCTTTTTGAACTTTTTATCTTCCCTATGTAGCAAAACCCAAGATTGTGGAGATAAAGCAGCTTCTGTTCTTCATTTCCTTAATTTAAAACAACATTCTAGATGATTTTATTTATTTATGTTTTATGTCCTTTCTCACTCATTCTTCCCATTGCATTCCAGAGTTCAGTGTTTAACAGATAAGATACCTTTTCAGATTCCTATTGTTCATTTCTGTAACTGTGTTCTGTTTGCTAAATGCTTCTTTTAGAGATGTGTATATTCTTGTTCCCATTTCATGGACGGGCAGTTAAAACAGGGCTTAATCCAAGATGTGGTCCTTGACATCCTCACCAATTAAATCAAATATAAATGAGTATGCGTCTAGCACATGCAGAAATCCAATCTGATATTTTTTTCCTTCAATCAATGAAGAAAAATTACAATAAATTACAATAAATAAAAATTGAGGATTTAATTACTTACAATATTAGCAAAATATTTATTATTTATTATTACTAGAGTGCAAGAACAGGGCTTGGTCTGGCTTCTTTGATCCAGCAAGGTGAAGACTAATGTTAGCTATATGCATCATGGGTCTGATGTGATCCTCAAATTGATCCATTGCTTTCTTCGTTTCCTCTATGGCAGGAGCAGCAAAAGAAATGAAGAAAGCTTTTCAAGAGTATTGTTATTCCCTAGACATGGTCATATCAGTAATTGTCTCAGCTTCCCAGGATGGAGATGGCAATAGTGACCGACTTTACAAGTCTGTTCTCAAGATTTCCCAAGGATGTGTTAAAACTAAGTATGTGACTGTTGCTGTTCAGGCAAAACTGTGAGATTAATGGGAAAATGTGAAACGTTCTTACTATAGGTAAGTAAGGACGTCTGATGCCACCATGCATCAATAGAATCTATAGATCGGCAAGCAAAGGTGTTAAACTGAATGCAGGATGAGAATTAATATTATGAACCAATGAAGAGGTTTACAATTTATTTAACTGATTTTACCATTACTTTTATCACCTCAAAAAGGGACATCAAATCTGCTACTCAGGATCTTTTGAGAAGGATATCAAGACAAGTAAAATATGATGTAATATAGTTTTATTTTGTTTAATTGTTACAGGATTGATAGAAATTTTCTCAGTATGAAAAACAGCTTAGCATGAATACATGCTGATGTTTCCAGTTACAAGACATATATTCTACATAATACTGGTGTTCCCTATGCATACCCACACCCACATATATACCAAAACTAGTTTCTGAAGAAAAAGGCAGAAAATCTTGATGTTGTTTGGCTGCTTAAGAATGACAAGACTGCATAGTCAGTCAGCTATTCTGTGTTGTTATTGATCTCTCCTTTTCACATGCTTTTATCCTTGGAAAAATCTCTTCTGTCCTTATTAGTTGCATGCCAAGAAGGACATCACACACTTTCCTTATTATAATGACTACATCGACAACTTTTTGTGCCTCACTGCCATCCTTTTTCATAACATCCTGGCACAGAATTTACATTCCCTAGCTTCACAATGTATATTGTCCATTCCGTAGGCTGATATCTGTTGACAAAGACAACAGCTTGCTTCTCATTGGTTCCATGCTGCAGCAACACCAGCTGTTTTACTTCTGTTTAGTTTCTTTTCTGTATCCATCAGCTGGTTCAAAAACATAGTGTTGATGTGGCCTTTACAGCATTTTGATATTTCATACAATTCTTGACATCTCCCTCTGTTCATGTCCACTGACCTTGTTTTTTTTATATATATATATTCATACTGTGCTTCTTTTAGGCTTCCAACATTTCCCCAGCCTCATTTGGCCATCTTAGTATTTCAATTCATCCATCATTCGTGTAATAAAATGGCTTCTGCAAATTCTGCCTTTTTGGTATAACGTATACAAGCTGCATTTTTATATGTTTTTATTTATTTATTTATTGGTTCGATTTATATGCCGTCCTTTTCCGGAGACTCAGGGCGGCTTACAATGCGTTAAGCAATAGCCTTCATACTTTTGTATATACCTGTATAAAAAAGAACACCGCTTAGTAGGGCTTTCACCCCTCCCCGCAAAGTGGTATTCTTTTTTATACAAAGTCAACTTATTGCCCCTACAAACCGGGTCCTCATTTTACCTACCTCGAAAGGATGGAAGGCTGAGTCAACCTTGAGCCTGATGAGATTTGAACTTGCAGTAATTGCAGGCAGCTGGTGTTACTTAACAGTGCTTTAGTCTGTTGTGCCACCAAGGCTCAAGGTTGACTGAGGTTTTTGTTTGTCTCTCTCACACACACACATACACACGCACACCAGGGGTGGGTTCTATTTACCTTTACTAGCGGTTCGCAACGGGGCTGCGCGCAAGCCCCAGGGCCCATTGGGTCAGGGTCAGTGGGCGGAGTCTCCCGCCGGTTTTACTACCAGTTCTATAGAAGCAGTGCAAACCGGGGGCAACCCACCACTGACGCGCGCGCACGCGCACACACACACACACACACTCGCTCTTTCTTGCTTTCTCACTCTTTCACACACACCACACAAAACATACATACACATGAACACAAATACCATATTCAGAAACATTTCTTAGAGCTCATACCATTGGGTGGGATCAACTTTCATAACAATAAAGTAATACTTAGGATTTAAATAGCAACAGAGCTTCACACACATATTCTTGTAGCCATCCTTATGGCAAGTTAAAAGCCCCTGAAATATCTCTCATTTTCCATCAAATTTCATTGGCACAAATGTCAGAAACTGACTGCATGTCTTCTTACCACATAATACTTCACTGTGCACACCCCAAAGAGATATAGGTGTGTGTGTGTGTGTGTGTTTGTGTGTGTGTTTGGCACCCTAGGCCAGTGAATGCTCAGCCTTAGCCTAAAGCCAGCCTTAAAACCAACCTTGCTTCTTTGGCATCCATACATTGCTTCATTCGTTATGTTTTATTCTTTACATTTCTCATCTCATTTTTGAAGATTGTATTGACTTCCCCCCAAACATGACTTTTGCAGTCATTCTCTCAAGTTATTCTCCCTTCCATTCATTCTCTCTATCTGATCAAACTACCATAACACAAAATTTCCTTTTGTCTGTCCTGATTCATCAAATTTCAATTTCTGGTTCTAGTATTTGGGTGGGTCTATGACGATTCGACTATACGACTGTGGGATACTGCAAAGGGCCATAAATGCTGTGTCCCTGGGGGCCCTCAGCCATCAATCAGAACTTTGAATCCAGGTCATAAGTACCCACTCTGAAGGTCCATCAGGATTTTGAACAGTCATTACGCGACCGATCATCAGTCGAAAATGACCTAGATAGAATCCTGGGGGACTTGACTAGTTACTCCACAGTGAGAAATGTCCGTTTATTCCTATTCTTTGTTTTCTATTCCTTAGCTAGCTTCTTATCCACAAGAGGACTTGCCTTTTTATTCCATGGCTGCTAAACTTACTAAAAAGTCTTTGATGAGGGATTTATTTTATTTTATTTTATTATTTTATTTTATTAGATTTTTATACCGCCCTTCTCCTACTGGACTCAGGGCGGTGAACAGCCAAGAATAAAAACATCACATGCAAAATTTAAGATTAATTTTAAAAGAATTAAACAAGTTTTGGCCCAATATAAAATTTAAAACACCCCAACTAAAATCAATTTATAATTAAAAATATCTAAAAATATCTAAGGGGGGGGTCAAGCCAGCCCAGCTTGATGAAATAAAAAAGTTTTAAGGGCACGGCGAAAAGCATGGAGATCTGGGATCCTACGTATTTCCAGGGCAGGTTGTTCCAAAGGACAGGTGCTGCCACAGAGAAGGCCCTCCCCGTGGGGGTCGCCGGCCGACATTGCCTGGCCGACGGCACCCTGAGGAGTCCTTCTCTGTGGGAGCGTACTGGCCAGTGGGAGGCTATCAGTGACAGAAGGCGATCCCGTAAGTACTCAGGCCCTAAGCCATGGAGCGCTTTAAAGGTGGTAACCAATACCTTGAAGCGCACCCGGAAGACCACCGGGAGCCAATGCAACTCGCGCAGGAGAGGTGTCACATGGGAGCACCCCATTGCTCCCATAATCCCCTGCGCAGCCGCATTCTGCACCAGTTGGAGCCTCCGGATGCTCCTCAAGGGGAGCCCCATGTAGAGAGCATTACAGTAGTCCAGGCGAGAAGGCAATTTGATCAAAATGTTTTTGAAAATCTAACTAGTCTACTGGCTCACCTTATCTACATGTTTATTAATGCCCTCAAAAACAGTGGTTAGATTGGATCTTCCTTAGTCAAGCTGTGTTAGGTATCCTTGAGCAACGCATGTGTCTCCAAATTTTCTCCTTCATAGCAGTTTCCCTATCTTCCCCAGAACAAACGTTAAGCTAACAGTCCTGTAATTTCCTAGATCTTTGCATAGCCCTTCTTAAATATTAGAGTTACACTGGCCACCTTCCAGTATTCAACTATAGAGGCCAAGTGGAGAAACTATATTTTAGTTAGAAAGTCCCTAATCTCAATTTTAATCTCCTTAATAACCTTGCCATTTGGACCTTCCTTTCAAGTGTCATTTTCACCAGTCTTCTCAATTTTGAGAACTTCCCCTTCTTGAAATTAAATAGGACTGTGAGATTTGTTATAACAATCATGCATTTCTTTGAATGTTGATCTTTTTTTAATATTATGGTTACTAATCAGTTGAACTATATATATTTCTCTCACCAAGTCCTGAGTACTACTTAAGATTAGGTTTAATATTGCTCCCTTCCTGGTTGATTTCACAACCAACTACTCCAGCACATTGTCATTTGTGCCATCTAAGAATTTTTACCTCTCTGTCTTCACTCACTCAAGGTAGGCAATTGAAATCTCCCTTATTTATAAGACTTTCTTTCCAGAATTCCTCTCTGACTTTCCTTTCCATCTCCAGTAGCTTTCAGGATCTCGGTTAGATAGTTGATAGTGTACTACCAATATTAACCTACTTTTAGAACTGGTATTTCTACCCAGAGCAATTCCGCTGAATGATCTTGTCAGACCCAAAACCAAGAATAACACATAGTGGTTCTTCCAAGCTGAATTCTTTATTGTTTTCACACCTATAGACAAACTCTTACCAAACTGAGGACTCTACTATCTGCATCTAAAATATATTGTGAACTATTAGGGAGGGGCTGTCTTCACTATCTTTCTCCTACTCGTAACATCCAGACTGAGTTGCCTCTTATTCTTCTGGAATCCACCTCATACCTCCTGGAAGTCCATCTTCTTCTATCACAGATTTGCTCCTTTGGGGAGGTCAAGAAAACTTGCTTTAATGATCTCTTTTACATACAAGGTGACACCACTTATCCCATTCCCATCCCTGTCCTTTCTATATAATTTATTACCAGGAATAGCAGTATCCTACTGATTTGCCCAAGTGTACCAGGTTTCAGTTACACCAACCATACCTATACTTTTTGCTAAGACCAAGCATTCAATTCATCCATTTTGGCTGGCAGGTTCCTAACATTTGTATACCAATCTGATACACAACATCATTCACTGCATTATTTTGATTTGTGCACTAGTTTCATGTAGCCTTGTTGAAAAAATCACCACATGTGACTATTTTATCCTATCCTTATTACTATTATTTCCTCTTTGGAACAGACATAATTCTCTTCAACTTCTTCCCTAAGCAATAATTGTTTCCAAACTGGGCGCTCTTCAATTCCTGATAGGCTATACACTGTCCTCAGTTTAATCATTACTCTGCCGTCTTTTTAATTTTAATTAGCAGCAGTTTAGTCCCATTTTAGTTCAAGTGAAGCCTTCAATTCTCCCCCTTACACGTCTAGATAGTCCTAAAACATTCTCCAGTGCCAAATAAATAGGAAGCTCTCCTGGCACCAACACCTCATCTACACATTGACACATTTCAATTCTCTATTTAAAGTAGTATTTATTACATTATTTTCATATAATAAATGTTTTGGGAGTCAATGCATAGTTTGAAACTTCATGAAGGGTCCAAAAGTTGAAGAGTTTGGGGAGCCCTAAATTAATTCAACTACTGCCTTAATATGGCATGGCTTCCAACCAGGGGTAGGTTCTACTTACCTTTACGACCGGTTCACAATGGGATCGTGTGTATGTGATCACTTTACTTGCGCATGCGCCTTTCTTCTGTGCATGTGCAGATTGCTGATGATGACATCCGGGGCAGTGGGCAGGGCCTCCCGCTGGTTTTACTACCGGTTCTTGCAAACCGGTCCGAACCAGGGGCAACCCACCACTGTTTCCAACCCCCTTGCTATGTTATCTTGATTTAAATTAGAAATCAGTGTGGATGCTAGAATTATATATAGCATTACTAGAGCCTGTAAATCTGATTGTACTTATATAATAATATAAGTATATTATTATATAATATAATAATATAATATAATAATAATAATATTGAAATCAACTTTTTATCAATGCAGTATGAACCTTGATTCCTACGGACCATTTCACAATTTAAAGAGAAAAGGCTTAAGGAGAGCATTCAAGGCAAAGGGCAAACAAGACCCATTCTAAGATTACATTTTAGCACAGTAGCTGTTTTTTAAAAATGCCACAATGATTTTGCAGCTGTGTTATTTATATTGGGGCTAAGAAATAGTTGGGACTTGCTAAAGCAAGGGGATGAAGGGGAAGAGTAAGAGTGAAATCACACATCACTCTACTTACTTCACCCTTAAGGGGGAACAAATCTTTAGATGAAGAGTTTTATTTTTCGTTTGTTTTACCTGAGGCTGGATTATGATTTGGTCGAGTCCAGAAGAACCGGTCAGATCCCAGAGTATCCTTTCTCTTTGCACAATTACAGGCATGAAACAGTTGAACGACCGCCAGAACCGTTTGGCCCCGAGCTCTCTCTCTCTCACTGCTAATCTAGAACTGAGGTGGGAAACCCCGAAGCTTTGCAGGTTGGGCTGGTGTACTTGTCTTTCTCCCTTTTATTTTATGTTTTTTTGGCAAAAGTGTTTGCTTTCAATGGATGATATAAAGTCTTTCATGTCCTAATCTGCCAAGGCACCAAATGAGCATTTGAAATGTGTGTGTGTGTGTGAGAGAGAGAGAATGAAAGAGAGAGGCGGGGGAGAGAGAGGGGGGGAGAGAGAGAGAGAGGGAGGGAGGGTTGGGAACAACTGCTGCGTTGAGACGCCCAGCCTAAACAAGCAGCAGCCTCAGGGGGTAAAACCTTGCTCTCAGAGACTGAGCTGTAGCATGGCCAGCCGGTCTATTTTGTCATGCCATATCTTCATGTTTGTTTGCATTTTAAACATTTAAAAGATGCTCACTGCAAGAAGAAAATTAACACATCAGAGAGCTACACATTGTCCTTGTGGTATTCAGCTTCTACTTTTAGCAAGCATGTTGCAACACACATTTAAAAACAGAGCTTCGATCGTATTGTGCTGGCCATCATCTCCACTTTTTGACCTCACCCTGCAGACCGACAGACCCCCTCCCCTGACTTTTAGGGGTGTTTGTACAAGGGAATGTGACTTTCTGCTTGCAATCATCTAAGAAACTGCGGCCTGTTATACGACATTACCTGCAGTGTTTTTAAACATTGAAACAGATTTGATTTGAAAAAGCAGTCTAGACAGCACTTCAACTGCCTGTATGAACTGACCTTCCTGTAGTAGTCATAAAAAACTAGAAGGAGTTTTGTATGTATCCACATTTTAAATTACTTTTTTTTTCATTTTATTACTATTCTATTATTTCTCCTTGAAACACAGCTAAGGGTTCTATCTTCATAACAACCCTATGAAGTAGCTTAACTAAACTCACAATACAAGTCCTGAACTGCATTGCTGAACAAAGGTTTGAACCCAAATATCCTCAGTAGTGTTTCGGGGATGCAATAAATTATGTTAAGTTCAATAAATAGAGAAGAAACAGATTTAGATTCAGAGGTTTATATATACTGGTTTATATATACTGTCAGATGTAAATGCCTTATTCTCCAATGTGTAAATAGTGTACAGACAGGGTATCAGGGGTTAACTTATTCTTCACTTCTTAATGTATTCATAATTCACCACTCCCACATATAGCTCCACCCATTGTATATATAAGGAGCTACCTACACCATTTCCCTTGCTTCTATCTGTGAATATTCAGTGAATATAGAATGCCTAATGTAAATAAAAGAATATATAGTTAAATCTTTAATTCTTGTTGATCTTATTGAGTCTGATCCTGAAAATATTCCAACAAACTGGTAGCAGAGGATGGTTAATTGACTCAATAAAAAGCTTTAAAATGTCTAAGAAAGATAGGCCCAACACCAGGGCCTACAGCAAAGAAATGGAAACGGAACAAGAAATAATCAACGAATCCACGAATGCAATTTCGAGAGAATCCGAAGAATACACCACTGAAGACGAAGAAATAATTGATGACCAGGAGGAAATCGAAATAGAAAATAACGAACTCAGGTCAGAGATATTAAAACTATTAAAAAGCCAGAAGAATGATGAAAGCCTCATCGCGAACCTCCAAGATATGCTAAAGAACAGCGGAGCAGCGAGAGAGAAAAACATCACCAATGAAAAACCCAAAGATCCAAAAATAGTGAGTAATATGACTGCGGAGAAAATCATTACAAAGAAGAAAAACGATGATCCCGCGCAAAAATTTGAATGGCGGCCATCTTGGTTTCAACCGGCCTCCAAGATGAACGAAGAAGAGCCAATCAGCAATCTCAATTCAAAATTTCTGGCGCGAAAAATATTATCGGACAACGAAAACGAAAAGGAAGATTCAAACACCTCAGAAGAATCAGAACCAGAAAGCGAGGAAGATCCAACAAAACACCAAATAAAATCAGCGATGAAAACGCTCTTTGCTGCATTTGGGCCAAAACTGAAAATTACTAAAAAGACACTAAAAAAGCGAACGAGCAAGCCAATGCCTCAAGACCTGCCCGCTCCCATCCTGACTACTAGAACGCTGACGCCGGAACCCAGAGAGCCCTGCCGATACCGCCCTACGCCGCAGACCGAAGCAAGCACCAACGCTTTCAATAGAAGAGGAAGAACAGCCACCGTCGCCAGAACCCCCAAAGTCGAACCAGAGACCGACTCATCTGAAGAGGAGCAGAGCGAGCGGGCCGCAATGAGGAGAACCTTCCACGACGACGCCGAAGAAGAAATGGACAACGCGCATGCGCGAAACTACGCTGACGATCCGGGAAGACATGAACAGGAGAGAAGATCATGCAGACTCGTAGCGAGCATCCCCATGCCGTTTTGCAATTTTCTGCATTTACGAGACCACGGACTACCTCAGGTTGTAAGTAATGGACCCAATAATGTCGGAAATTTACCCAGTGACTTCCCAAAACTAAGGGTTGATGGCATTAATTTACAAGAATGGTATCAACAGCTCCAGGTTGTCTTTATGAAGGAAAACTTACTGTTTTTTATCACTAGTCCCCCAAAAAGACCTTGGACACTAAAAATAGATTGCTTACACCATAGAGCTTTTTTCTTAATAATATCTAGTGTGTCTCCTGCAATGTATCACAGCATTAAGCCAAATTTGACTGTTTCAGAAATTATTCAATGCATGTTTAATTTGTTTCACAGTGACAGTGTAGCCACCACCACAAGGATATCTAAAGACTTCTTCTCATCTAGGATAAAACCAGGGGTTTCCATAAGTGAACATTTAATATCTTTGAACAAAATAAGAGCTGAACTGCATTTGAGGGGGGAAGTGGTTTCAGACCAAACAATGAAAAGTGTCATTATCAACTCACTTGACCCATCATGGGACAATTTTATGTCACATTTAGACACAATCAATCTAGGGTATTTATCCATAGAAAGTCTATCTAACAAATTGATAACAGAAGATAATTCTAGAAGGAATCGTTCTAACAATCACACAGAACATAAACCATATAGGAAAGTAGCTTTCCAAGAAAAATATAGTGGAACATTTAAATGTCATAATTGTGGATCCAGGGAACACAATAGAAGAGATTGCCCAAAATTCTTAAAAGAAAGATATAGATCAGAATACAGAAACAAATACGATTATAGACAGCCTTCCATAGAAAGGCATAGATATAGGAGCCCACCAAATCACAGAGAGAATAGAGGGGGCAGAGACAATTCAAAGGATAGAAAGTCTGGTTCACTGAATGGATTAAATAAACAAGACAACACTAACACACAACAAAGTGAGAACAATAATTGGCTCATTGATTCTGGAGCAACTAATCACACCACTAATAACAAAAGTATATTGTCTTCATTTGCAGAAGATAAATTTGTAATTAAGGTTGCTAACCAAGAAAAGGTTCAAGTATTAGGTAGAGGAAATGTAACCTTGCCTGGTTTAGGAAAAATAGAGGGGGTATTACTAATACCTGAAATACCTCATAACATATTAAGTGCCATAAAACTAAGCAGAGATTCTGACATTAACATTGTCTTTTCAAAAGGAAAGGCAACTTTGGAAAAGAATAAAATAAATGTAGGCACTGTGGTGACTAAAGGAGGACTACCTTACCTAATAACAAAAGAAAAATGGTTACATAACATTGATTCAAATATGGAAGATTGTATTGAAATAGATGATGAGAATGTTAGCAACAGTGACAATGATGAATGTAAAATATCTCATGATCACACAGATGCACACAACGATAAGAAGCCAAAGATAGGTAAACCAATTCATGATGAGTGTGCTCACATATTGCATAGGAAGTTAGGACATGCCAGTTTTCCTGTAGTGCAAAAAATGACTGAACACGCAGAAGGTGTTAAAATAAAGAATTGTGAAAATTATCTGGAATGCTCAGTATGTAAATCTACAAAACTAAAAACTAGTCCCAGGCCAAGAAAATCTACCAGATCAACTAACAAAATTTTTGATTTAGTACATATGGACTTAGTTGGTCCATTAACTCCATCAATCACTTATAGGAAACGTTACTTCCTGACAATAGTGGACGATTATAGCCGCTATGGATTTGTTTACACACTAAAACACAAAGATGAAACATTTCAAAAATTTAAAGAATTTTACAAACGCATAGAAACACAACACAACATCAAAATAAAACAAATTATGACAGACAGAGGGTGCGAATTCATGTCTAAAGAATTCTCACAATGGTTAAAAGACAAAGGAATGTTACATTACACATCTAGTCCATTTTCTCCGTTCCAAAACGGGATTGCAGAGAGAAAAAATTCCACATTGCAAACCATGATTAGATGCACATTGGAAGATGCTGGCTTAAGCAAACAATTCTGGTCAGAAGCCTTACATTATTCAAATTACACACAAAATAGAACATGGTCCAGCATTATAAATAAGACACCATATGAAGTGATGTATAATAGAAAACCAAAATTAGCACACATGCATATATTTGGAGTCACAGCAGACGTACACATACCTAAACAATTAAGAAGAAAGGGAGAAAATGTGTCCAGGAGACTCAGATTTATGGGATATGAGACTGGCACTAAAGGATACAGATTCATTGATAGTAACAACAAATTTATAGTCTCCAGAACAGCTGTGTTCCATGAACAAGCTAACTGGTCTAAATTACATCTTAATGAGATATTCCCAAATAAACATGAAGATACAAAATCTCATGAGAAAGGGACTATAGAAAAACAAAATATCAACAAATATAAAAACAAAACCAAAACTTGGACAAATAGCCAACTCAAAATAAAGACAGATACACTAACAAAAAAGGAAGCAAGATATTTGCATGATAACGATAGTAAACCCGAGAAAATCATTAGAAACACCAGAAATCAAATGCCAAATAAATACAAGGATTATGTAATGCACATGAATGGTGAACTAACAACACCCAATACATACGAGGAAGTGTTAAAACTTCCTCACGAAGAAAAAGAAAAATGGGAATTAGCAATGAAGAAAGAGATGGAAAGTTTACAAGGACTAAATGTATTTACACCTACATCTGCGCCTAAAGATAAGACAATTATTGGTACCAGATGGATATATAAAATTAAGAATTTAGAGGGAGGAAATACTCTATACAAAGCTAGATTGGTTGCACAGGGTTATGCACAGAAATATCCAGAGGACTATACTGACACGTATTCCCCCACTGTAAGAACAGAGAGTGTCAAAACAGCTCTAGTGGTAGCTTCAGCACTCAATCTAGATGTATTCCAATATGACATACAGACTGCGTACCTACACGCAAAATTAGATAAAGAAATATACGTGAGAGCACCTCATAGTCCATACACAAACAGAAATGAGACTTGGTTGTTAAACAAGAGTTTATACGGGCTAAAACAATCTGGTAAACGGTGGTATGATTGTTTAGTAAAAGTACTTAAGACCATGGACTTCAACGTTACCACTGCTGATAATTGTTTCTTTATCAAGAGGGGTGATGATTATATTGAATTTGTATTGATTTATGTGGATGACATTTTATACATAGGAAAACATAAAGAAAGAAGAGAAACTTTTGTAACTAAACTAAATGAACACTTCTCATTGAAATCTTTAGGCAAGGTAAACAAATACCTTGGTGTCCAAATTAATAAAACAAAAAGGGGATTCAAACTTACCCAGAGAGATAAGATCATAGATCTTTTAAATAAATGCAACTTAAACAATGCCAAACCTTGTGATACCCCTATGCAAACTGACTTTCTAAGGAATTCTGATGAATCTTCTCCCGAGTTCAAGGACAATACATTCTATAGATCAATCATAGGTTCACTCCTTTACATATCTAATTGGACTAGACCGGACATCGCTTTACCACTCAATTTATTATCCAGGCATGTCAGCAAACCAACGATGTACCACTGGGAAGCTGTTAAAAGAATTTTAAGATATTTAAAAAGCACACTAGACTTTTGTTTAATGTTAGAACCTAATGATATTAAAGAACCAAAGCTTACGTGTTATGCAGATGCAGATTGGGCTGGAGACATCTCATGCAGAAAAAGCACATCTGGTTATGTATTTCTCTTAAATGACTGTCCAGTTTACTGGTACACTGGTAAACAAGAACTAGTGGCTACTTCAACAACAGAAGCGGAATATGTTTGTTTATCCAAGGCCGCAAATAATCTTGTATGGTTTAATGATTTAATTTCAGATGTCTGGAAAAAACCTGCTCTGCCTTTTGTTATGCATGAAGACAATAAAGCAGCCATTGAAATATCTAGGTTTGATGCCATTGGACAAAGGTCCAGACATATAGATATAAAATTTAAACATGTAAGACAATTATCTCAGGATGGATTTATTAAAGCAGTGCATTGCGACACTTCAGAACAATTAGCTGATATATTAACGAAGCCTTTACCTTCTAAACAGCATAAATACTTAACCTCTAAGTTGTATGTTTTGTATTGTCCTGAATCTGAATGTAACTGGTGTTGTATAACGAATCGGCATTTAGAGGGGGATTTGTCAGATGTAAATGCCTTATTCTCCAATGTGTAAATAGTGTACAGACAGGGTATCAGGGGTTAACTTATTCTTCACTTCTTAATGTATTCATAATTCACCACTCCCACATATAGCTCCACCCATTGTATATATAAGGAGCTACCTACACCATTTCCCTTGCTTCTATCTGTGAATATTCAGTGAATATAGAATGCCTAATGTAAATAAAAGAATATATAGTTAAATCTTTAATTCTTGTTGATCTTATTGAGTCTGATCCTGAAAATATTCCAACATATACTTCCAGGATAGCTCAGCTGCAGAGTACCAAAGGACTTGTTGTTGTTGTTGTTGTTGTTGTTGTTGTTGTTGTTGTTGTTTAAAAGCTAAGCATCTAGTCCTTGTTGCTGTTAGATAAACTTTCAGATTGAGCAATGCCTGGCCAAACACTGAAAACTAGAGAAGACAGCAGAACCAATGCTTTTTAGTGGAATCAACTTTCATGATTTCCACATTTTGTTAATTCTCTATTTAGCTTTTAGAAACAATAAATTGTACAAAAGAATTCTGTATTTTTATATACAGGTATCTGAGTGGTTTACAAGTAAATAAAATCAAATATATGCAAATATATTCTGTTTTTCCAGATAGATCCCAATCAATGTATTAAATTGCAAAAATAATTACCTCATTTGTGAAGGTTATATTATGCAGGTTTCTGATTATTCAAAATGGCAAATGTGAACTTGTCATAGCAAACTATTGCAATTAGTGTTACAATTTGGGGAGATTCCGCTGGATGACCTTTAGGTATCCCTTCCAGATCTGTGATTCTGGGATGATAACAAGGAGAACCATTGAAGCAGGTCATGCCAGCAGAAAGTCTAGCTTGAGTTTTATCTCTGTGACAGTCATGGGGAAGGGACATGTCTTTCCTATTTATGCGTTTGTGCTATTTACTTTCCACCCACATTTCTCCTTGAGCTTCGTCCCCCTGAATACCTGGAAAAGTTCTTATCTAGGTATATCTTTAAACCAATGTTTCTCAACGTTGGCCCCTTGAAGTTGTGTTCACTTCAACTCCCAGAATTCCCCTGGGCCTGGCAGCATGGGGAAACATCTTCAAATGACCAAGGTTGAGAAACATTGGTTTAGAGAAATGGCTATTGAAAGGACAACTGCTTGGGAAGAAACCACAAGGTCATCCGTCCTGAGCAGATTTATCTTCTGCCACCCATTTACCTAGAAAGGGAATGGCTAGGCATGAACAGCCTTCTAGAAAATGGGCCCTTATGGAGAGGGCTGTGCCTTAAGTATTGTGGCATTAAACAATGAAGGATTTAAAAGTCACAACCAGCAATTTAAATTATCCCTATAAACAACCTCATAATAATATTATCATAAAGCCCAGTCTAAATGAGTACTCTAATATCTTAAACCTATGATAACTACAATCCTGGAAAGCAAAACCATGGACAGGCTGTTGCCATGTTCTAATCTGCAGGGTTGCAGAACATGAATGACTGAATACAGTTTATCTCCCACCACCCACCACCTAAAAGGATGGCCTCTAGAGAACGCTCGTGATAGACATAGAACCTGAACATCCAGAAATAACATCTACCCATTCATAGCCATTTATACTTTCAAAAGTGTATGAGATCCCCTGCACCAGACCCCACTCTTCAAGAAGGCAATCAAAGGGTTTCCTTCAAAAAAAGTACCAGGGCCTTCCACTTCTGTTTGTCTCCGGCAGCTAGACAGTCATTTTTACTATTTAGTCCAAGAGTCAATTGTTGTTAGCTCCTCCTACTGTGTTTTGTGGCAAAGCAAAACATTATGGAAGGAATTCTACTCCAAAATCTTGCGGAAAATTTTAAGCGTGTGAAATGCCCTACCTATCCCCAACTTCTCCTCTTTGTATGAATATTGAATTAAAACAAGTTACATTTGTAACAGCTTTTGCTGCCTTACTTACACGCCTGCCCAAATTGGAGGTTAGCCAGCGAGCTGAAGTTTACGATCAAATAAGTGGCATCCTATGTAGCAGAACCTCGAGATGCACTAGCAAAAAAAGCAGCAGTACCTCTGGTATCTGAGGCCTGCAATTAAGTTACATTGCTTTGCCTTCTCCCTCAGGGTGATGGCATGATATATTAGCTGTTAAGGAGACCCGTAGATGAGGAGAGGATAAGCTAGTTGCCTCATTAGTTTATATGCAGTGGGAACTGAAGTGAAAAAAAGCCTCTCTTTTTTCAAAGGTGGAATTCTGCAGGGGAAGGAAGTTGGCTGTGTTTATTCACTTTGGGCCAGCTTCCTTTATTAAAGGTCTTTCCAGATGATGAAAAAAAAAACCCATTTGTCTCCTGTAAGAATGTAGAAAGAGTCCTGCTAAATCAGGTCAAAAATCCATCTGGCTCAGCATTTAACCTTAACAGAACAGCACAGAATAACCGAGTTAGAAAGGACCTTGGAGGTCTTCTAGTCCAACCCTCTGCTCAAGCAGGAGACCCTATACCCGTGATGGCGAACCTATGGCATGCGTGCCACAGCTGGCACGCAGAGCCATATCTGTGGGCACACAAGTGTTACTCTAGCTCAGCTCCAGAGCACATGTGCACGCCTCCCAGCTGATTTTCGGGCCTTCTGGGCTACCAGAAGTCAGGAAACAGGCTGTTTCCGGCCTCTGGAAGGCCTCGGGCGGGTGGGGAAGGCCGTTTTCATCCTCCCCAGACTCCTAGAAAACCTCTGGAACCTAGGGAGGCCGAAAAACGGGCTTACCGGGCCCACCAGGCCATCTCATGCCAAAAGCGGGAAAAGTGTGGGGGGTCATACGCGCATGCGCAGGGGGCAGGGCGCATTGAATTATGGGTGTGGGCACGTGCACATGTGACACCCCCCCCGCGCTCCCCCCGCTTTTGGGCCGTGGTGGCAAAAAGGTTAGCCATAACTGCCCTATACCATTTCAGTAACCAGACTTAAACAGCCTGGGTTGTTTAAAAACCCATAGTGTTATATAAAGGCAACAAATCTATCTTATTTTGAGTATTTGATATTCAGAAGGTATACGGGTAGTTTTCGTTCACTGACCACACTTGGGGCTGGCAGTTCTCTCACTAAGCACCACGGTTACAAAGCAAAAAAACCATGTGACCTGCTGATACTTCACTTTCACCATTAGGCAAATCACTACAGTCATTAAGTGAGACATCACGTATCTGTGACTTACGATGTCAATTTGTGTTCTCCGTTAATTGTACTCATTGGAAGCCAGTTGTGAAGCTGACAAATGACAATCACGTGATCATGGGATACGGCAATGGTTGTAAATGTAAGGATCAGTCACGAAGATGGTTTTTTCAACAATTATAACTTCAAACAGTTGATAAACAAGATAGTCAGTAAGCAAGGACTCCCTGCACAGCCTTTAAACAAGGAGGCTCTACTCAAATATCATACTTGAAAGTGCCATAATTCATGGTAAGCTGTTGACTTGAAAGTTAACCTGGTTAAAATCAATAGGGTGTATTTGAGAAAAAACATAAAATTATTTTGAAATCCTGTATCTTATCCTTCCTTATCACCTAACACACCCCAGAGGGCAACAGGTGACAGAAGGCTGAAACAACAATTTAATTGACAAAAATAACCAGTCAGCATTTCTTATTATATTGAGACCAAGAGCTTAGAAGTTACTGATTCCAGAAGGCTGAGAAATCCTGTTTAATAGTGATATTCCTCTCTTATTTGGGGCACCTTACAGGTAGGTGGGCCAAAAATACTAGGTGAACATCAAATAGTTCACCCTAGCCAGAAGGATGGTGAGGTAGGCTATGATTTGAGATACATGGACTAGAGTTTGATCCAGAGATCAGAACGACATTGGGGACGGAGGAAAAAACACATACTGGATTTACACCAAACATGATCTACTGAAAAAAGTCACACTAGTTTAAATTGCATTATATAGTAAACCATATTCTATGATTCATATATAGGTCTAAGCCATAATATAACAATAGGATTCGTTTAGAGCTTAGAGTCAACTGAGCCATTGTGGTTTATTCAATGCCTTAGTTAAACCATGGCTTAGCACAGTGTATAACTCAATCTCTATGTTTTCTTTCATCTAGGTCCATTTGCAGTCTGTTGCTCAAATTTCAGGCTATTATTCGCCGTGATCACACACAACATGTGATTCTATCACTGGGATCTGAGTTGAGGGTCATTAAACCAATACCATTTGGAGGAAGCTGTGTGCTCTATTGGTCGATCTTTTGGGGGCATATGAATTGTCTGTCTGCTAAATATTGTAATCTTTACATCCACTGTGTGCATCCCGCAGCCTGTATACTTGCAAGTGAATTAATATGTTTCAAAATAATGTTAAGACTCCAGTGATCTCCTTCACAAGAAAAACAAATCCAGCTGCTCTTAGAGCTTTTCAGTGCTCAGAGAAAGTAACGATAAATTTCATGCTCATTAATTATGGGGTACCATTGAAATATGTTACATAAAGTTATGGATCATTTCTTCTTGTACTTTTCATACTCACAGTATGAAATCCAGTAATATCTCTCCCCATGATTTCACCAAGATACATGTATGACATGTCATTGTTAAATACAAGTTACCATATCAACATAAGATCTCACATTTGTTCAGACTTTGGCCCATTTCAACTTTGTAGAAACCTCCAGTATATATGTGTGTGTGTGTGTGTGTGTGTGTGTGTGTGTGTGTGTGTGTGTGTGTGTGTATCTATCTATCTATCTATCTATCTATCTATCTATCTATCTATATGCATACATATATATATATATATATACACATATACATATACATACATACATACGTACATACATACATACATATATATACACACACACATATACACACAGAGACACTGTATATGTGTATGTGTGTGTGTGTGTAAATGTCATTTCTATGGAACTTAGGACAGCAGACAAATGGAATTATTATTATTTTTTAAAAAACGAAAACCCTACATAGATCTAATCTTTTTGCCCTTAGGATGGGGTGTCAGGCTTGCACTAGATTATCAACATAATTATAGTCTGGGATACAGACAATTTATTCCTCCTGATTGAGAAATAACTATTGCAACTTGCCACAGTAGTAAACTAAGAAAGGGAAGATTAGAGAACTATGAAATTTCAGATTTAATATTTTTCCTTCTCCTCCTCCTCCTCTTCTTTCTTCTTCTAGAAATTCTATCATTCCCAAGGAATCATGTCCCGTTCTCTTCAGTGAGCCATAAATGCACTTAAAGTTGCCTTGAATAGCAATTACTTCTGAAATATACATCCATCAGCCATGTAGGATGGTGGGAATTGTAGACAAATGAATCTGAAGGGCACTAGGTTGCAGAAAGCTGATATTCGATGCCATCACTGCATGCGATACATTACAAACAAGCATAAGTAGAAGAAAAATGAGGGATCCTCAAGTAACAATAAGAACATAAGAAATGAGATGCTAGGTCAGGCCAACGGCCCTCTGGTCCATTGTCCTCCATACAGCCAAGGAGGACAATAGCCTAAAGAGATTGGGTATCATGAGCAAGGATTACTTATTGGAGGGTGGTGATAACAAGGAATAGAACCCTAAAAAGACTATTTTAACTTATTGCACCTGTGTATGGTTTGCTAATTGCACAGTGGCAGATAGGACAACACTCCAGAGGGTTAACATCATTGCCCAGAGGATCATTGATTGCCCTCACCCCTCTTTGGAAGAGCTTTATAGCTCCCACTGCCTTAAGAAAGTTCAAAACATTCTTAAAGATCCATCTCATCGTGGCACCCCTTTTTTT
This sequence comes from Pantherophis guttatus, assembly GCF_059756535.1. NCBI lineage: Eukaryota > Metazoa > Chordata > Lepidosauria > Squamata > Colubridae > Pantherophis > Pantherophis guttatus. The sequence continues at coordinate 315,944,032 of NC_142063.1, forward strand.
AACTATTACCATCTGGCAGACGGTACAGGACAATAAAAACAAGGACAAATAGGCTGAAAAAAAGCTTCTATCCCAGAGCAGTAACTATATTGAATTCTACTGTTTAGTGTAATATTAATGCAGTATCAGGGGTTTCAATTCAATTGTATAGAATGTGAAGGATGTGTCTTTTTGTTTTATTTTTTATAGTATTCTTAGGTATGATGTACACTGAAGATGGTATTTAATTTCGTTGTACGAGGTGCAATGACAATAAAGTAAACTAAGCTAAGCTAAGCTAAACAAAGGCCAGTATAGATAATGTTGGATATAGGCATGCTATAAAAGTGGGCAGGAGGTTGAACTAGATGATATATCAAGTCCCTCCTACACTTTATATTCTATGATCTTATGATTCTACAATTGCATATTGCATCATTTTCTTGTAGGTCCCACTAGCATGTACTATTCTATTATTATTATGGTTGGTCATACAGCCAGATGTTTAAATTATCTAAGTCAAACTCTAAATCTAAATCTAAAATTATATATTTATTGCAATGACTACGATGAGAGAAATATCAAATCTTAGAATGGCGGTCTAAACCACAAGGAAGTATGAAAAAAGCAAAATGGTGGTGGCAAATATATGATCAAGGGCCTGCCTCCCCCTTCTTTTTAACTTGTGTTGCATGTACAACACACACAGATAAAGGTACATGGCTTCAGCCGTCTAGTGGTGGCCAGCTTCTTGATAGATACCATTCCTGCAGATACCATTGAAGCAGTGGTGGGTTTCAACATTTTTTACTACTGGTTCTGTGGGTGTGACTTGGTGGGCGTGGCATGGCTTGGTGGGCATGGCAGGGGAAGGATACTGTAAAATCTCCATTCCCACCCCACTGTAGGGGAAGGTTACTGCAAAAATCCCCATTTCCTCCCAATCAGCTGGGACTCGGGAGGCAGAGAATAGATGGGGGCAGGGCCAGTCAGAGATCGTATTTACCAGTTCTCCGACTACTCAAAATTTCCACTACCGGTTCTCCAGAACTGGTCAGAACCTGCTGAAACCCACCTCTGCACTGAAGCCATGTATGGCCTCTAAGCGAGTTTAAAAGTGTTTAAACTCGCCAAAAGTGTTTAAAAGTGGCCAAAATGTTGTGTTAGCTCTGTCTTTTTTTAAAAAATTGTTTTTGGGTCTTCCTTTCCTTACTTGCCTGCCATGAACCAGAGTACTTTAAGCAAATTGGCAATAATAAAGATATTTATCTTGTTATGTAAAAAAACAATACAAGCATAAAGGAAGAACAATGAGAATCCAAAATGTTGACACACACCCAGCATCAATAAAAGGTCATATGAAATCAGCTTTATTTTCCCCTGAATAGCTGGCTCTAGAGCTCTTCAAATAACATCTAAAAGGACTGAAAATTCTCATATCAACTTATATCCATCCAATGATATCTTTTATGAGGGGAATTGCTGAAAGTGTGTTAAATGCAAATAGCAATAAATTCAATCAGTTCTTTGCTTACTTGACCTTCCTCTCAATTTATAATCAGCGTCCAATAATATTGTGTATAAAAAGGAAGGATTATCAGTAATAAAAACTTTCTTTTTAAAGTACAAGGATGAAAAAGCTGCTATATGAAGTTTTCAATTAAAATGTGGCATACTCATGTATCAGGTGAGGCTTTTCTTGCCTCCCCTCCCTGCACTTTTTTATTTTATTTATTTATTTCTGTTTTGCTTATTAGTTATGTTGGTTTCTTAAAGCACAAGAGATAGGCAGATGATAGACAGACTACTAGCAATCCAGGAGTCTTCAGTTTTGGGAGTTTCAACATGATCAGATTTATGGATTCCAACACATCTGCATTAAAGAACACAGCTGTATTAAGGAAACCCTATTCATCTCCACCCTTCTCATCATGGACAATCACCTGTCATGATTATTTTAATATAAACAATATTTTTTTAAAAAATAAAAGGTACTCTTATTGGCTAACACTTGAAAATCAGGATCAAAAGATAATTCTGATCTGGCCATTGGGTAGAAAACACAAAGATTGCATCATGATGTCATTTGTTTTGATGTAAGTTATATAATTTCCATCAATCATAATTCATGTTATTTGCACCGTGATGTCATGATGAATCGACTATCGCTTGTCTCCTTTTGCATCCTTCCCAATGTGCATTTATGGATACAATCATACTTCTTTATGCAACCCATAAAACTGTGGAATTTGCTGCCATCAGATGTGTTGACAGCTATAGTGTGGATGGTTTGAAAAGAAATTCCTAGAGGATCTGGCTATCAATGAGTTCTTACGTTCTTAAGGTCACCCAAACTGACAAACTGTTGTAAGAGTTGTTTGTTCATCCATGTGGACATGGAAATATGTCTGCCAGATGTCAGACACACTTCCTTACTTCCTTTCCTTTACCAAGGGAATTCTAGATAGAAATCTTCCTCTAAAGACTTGGGAGATCTATAGCTGAATGTTTAGGTTATGAGTGCAATGGCTTCAAAATGATGGGTGCAATCAAACTCCCAGTCCTTTTTATATATGTGTAGTGCACATACATAAGTATAGTTACAAGAGAAGGTGGGGTTCTGATCACTCAGTCATGACAATAACCATCACTGTGGATGCCCCTGGTTTAAGGACTGAGTAATGCCTGAGGTGGACACAGGTATTATTTTATGAAACCATTTCTTCAATTCTTCCTTTCATTCAGGAGCTCAGAATATCTCCATTTTCACTTGTTGGGGCATAAGGTAATTAATTCCCCCATCTCACACAAACCTAAACCAGAATAGAAACCCTACCATAAGTGGTTAAAATGATAGGGATATATTGATGTCCTTTGTTTTTCTTCTTCATTCTACTGCTGGAAATAAAGAGAAGCCATAGCCAATGGTATTTCTCATTTTCCCCCATTTAAAAATATAATCAATCCAACAGAACGAAAAGTCTGACAGTTTCTCCAGCAGCCTCGGTGTGCAAACTGACTTCAAGGTTCTGTGTGATGTGGCGCCCAGTGGACTGTGTGCAAAGAGATCTTAATTATTATGATTATACATGAGTCCATTTCCAAACTTCCAGGAAATCTGGAGCAATGTAGTATGTACATCTTTAATTTAATTACTATTTATTATTTATCATCTCTTCCCCTAAGCTGTGGAGCTCACAGTCTTTATGGAATTAGTCTAGCACTAATAAAATATGCAGTGCAGAAACCAGCCCGCTTAATCATTCTCTTTCTGATGGTTTTTTAATTATTACAGCTTTCTTGTCACTGGCCCTTTAGTATTTTTTTCCCCGGATTAACTTGACACAAAGCAGCCTTTGCTTTGGGAGGAAAGTTGGCATGCAGGTAAAACTAGGTCATTTTTCAGCCCTCAAATGCCTGCTTTCTATACAGAAGGTCCTGGGCAACCCTACTGCAATCATCCTTGAAAGCATCAGGCAGACATCTTCCAGCAGCTGCTAAGATCCAGGATGGCTATTGATGCTATCATTCTCACTCGTGAGGTAAAATAAATTCCAGCTGTCTCTGATCTTCCTACATACCCAGGACAACTTTGTTGCTTTGATTGTGTACCATATAAAAGACTCCACAGGTTGCCAAGGGGGAAGTCATCAGACATTGTATGAAAGAACTCAAAGCGTGCCAGTCTTAGAGCCATGGAACTCCACCCATTTTCATTCCTTGTCACCTGATCAATATGGTCCATTTGCTGCCGAGAAACAGATTGTTGATTTTCTGCTTTTATTAAGGGAGGTAGGGATAGGAGATCTGGTGACACTGTGGTTACAATGTAGTATTGCAGGCTATCTCTACCCACAGTCTGGAGTTTGATCCTGATGGGTTCAGAGTTGACTCAGCCTTCCATCCTTCCAAGGTCAGTAAAATGAGGACCTAGATTGTTGAGGGAAATATGCTGACATTGTAAACTGTTCAGAGAGTGCTGTAAAGCACTATGGTGCGGTATATAAGTCTAAGTGCTATTGTTATTACTATTCTACCATTCTCATAGTCTTCCACATTTCATAAATGTGACAGATAAATGTGTCATTTTAAAATGTTTGAAGACTACATCATAATATTCACCCATATTAAATAAGGAATCTTAACCATTTAGGTTCTCCCTGAGGATCTATTGGAGCCAAAATCAGGAATCCTTGGCCCTGATAACATGAGAATATTGCATGATGCTTTCTTGCCGCCATTGAAGAAAATTAGAATGGGAGTCCTAGAGTTAGCCTGTCCATGATGGACTGCAAGTTCTGTTACAACATTTCTTAATATCATTAACCAATGCTTTGTCATATTTCAGTAGAGTGCAGAGGACTGAACAACCCCCGGTACAATAGTTGTTCCATGAGATGAACCATTGAAACTGAAATTTTCAGTTTCTTTCCTGACAGTATTTTAAGGATTCTGGACTACCTTCTTTTAGCTTGGCTGACTATTACACTCTCCAGGACCACAAAGGACAAAGAGGACTCTCTTTCCATGCTGTCTGGAGGTGGGGAAATGGTAGCCTCTTTTGTGTTTCCAGATTGTTTAATGGCTCTCACTTCTAGGAACAAGCACAAGTTTTGGGCTTATTTTCAAGCTCCTAACAGTTATCTATTAGTGGTTTTTCTGGGGATAGTAGATGGCCAAAGCAAATTTTGGATAACAGCTGGGTTTTAGTTCATATCTCATACTTCACTCTTCTCAGTGATTAGTCAACATTTTTAGAGGACCACTGATGAAAGCTTGATGCCATATAATTGTTTTTGAGGAAAAACAGGAGTCAAGCTTGACATAAAAAAGACTTTACACATTAGGGGTAAAAGAAATATTTCCTTTGATCTGATCTAAGACTACTCAGATTTAGCTTTAACTATTGATCTCATATTCTAATATTCTGCGATAAGAAAGAAACTTCTTCCCATTTTTATGACAGCTTAGTTAGGCAGATTTTATGTACCTCAACTGTTCTCCTATTACCCATATTTTTTCTAAGTCAAAATAGTCTATTGAGAGTTTCCAATGACCACTTTATTGTCTTTTTATGCATTGTTTCTAGTTCTGCAATATTGTTTGGGATGTGTAGTGGCCAAAGCTGTACCAAATTTCTTGTAAAATCTTTGTATACAGTCCCTCCCATGTATTCCTGTAGATCTGATTTTGCCATTTCAGACTCTCCCATTGTGGCACATTTAATTATCCTGAACTGGTTATTAAGAAAAGCAGCTATTTTTCATCCTCATCTGAGCATGCTACAACAGATATCAGCCTAAACATGAGGGAGAAGAATACTGTTCTCTGTGACCCACTTAATTCTCATAGCTGTCCGTTTTCCTGTACTGATTTAATCAGCAAAAGGATAACCATATTCATTATATGCTTAAATAAGGGATATAATCAGACTGTCTGACTAACTTCGGTCAGAGTAACCTGCATATATTTTCTAAAACTAAAAAGAGTTGGACCAGGTAAAAATATCTAATATCATTTCAAAATTGAAATCCTGATATTCAATTTCAGCCTTTGCTTCTGTTTTTAAATTTAGTTTTAGAGACTTCTGTGAACAAGTAAAATGGAAGGAACTGTTTCATTTGGGATATTGCTATGGAGAAGAATACTAGTGGTGGATTCAAAAGGAATATGAAACATGAACTGTCTTTCTTCACTGTACATATACATATATATTTCTCATTCTGTATCAGTTGCATTGACATAGACCCAAGGATTAGTAGGGACAAGGATCTTTCAATCTTTGAATCAACACTGGAAACTCCAGGCCATCCAAATTCCCTCTCTCATTAGCCTGGCTAATGCTGAAAATGAAACCCCAACAGAGTCTAGAAGATTGCAAATCTCTTCCTTCCTGCCTTAATTAATATGAGACTTTTGTTATCTTTGGACTTCCATACATTCACATGAAGTTATCTGAACCTTGAGGTTGCCATCTGAGGCCATATTCTTATCTCCCACCCCCCACCCCACCCCCACCCCCACCCCACCCCCACCCCGTTCTGACTTAGAAAGACAAAGAACGGGTCACTCCCTGTGATAGCTCCAGTATTTTAAACTTCTCAATAAAGAACTGAGTAGTATCAGCTCTTATCATGTCTTAGGCCAGTTTTTAGAGGTGCTTCAGAGCTTTTCCTTTTTCTGAAGTCCTTTGCAAAAGCAAATATTTCAAAGACATAGATACAACCCCATCTTGGGAGGGGAAGTATTTCCCCTTCTCTTTCCCCTCCCTGCCAGCTTCTAAATTCACCTCTTTGATTGGGTTAGAATCCCTGACAAGGAGAAGATCCTGCAAGGAATGTGACAGTTCCCCCATAAACCACAACGTGCCTCCTTCTCCTCCTCCTTCCAGTCCAAAATTCCATTTGCAGGAGGTATTTGGAACTGCTGGAGGATGCCATTACTGGAGAGCTCCAAGCAACATTTAGGATTGTTCTGCTTGCCATTTTATTTCACTGCTTTTATTGCACTGTTTGTTTATATTACACTGATTCACTTCACTGTTAACAAAGTATATTTGTACTACTTTTATAAGGCAAGGTGTTTTGTGAAGACTTTTTTATATAAGAGAGTAAATGAAATGGAATATATTCATGCTTCTTATGCAGAAGTTATATAAGACTCCTTGAAATGGAACTGTGAAAATCTGCTTTCCCACTAAGGAAGAACAAGTTATAATTAGCTATCTCCCCATTATCAGCACCAATGGCCACTTTTATATCCCATTGATTCTCAATTTATAGGTAAGAATGCTGGCATGGTAGTCCCAACACACCTGGAAGACCAACAATGAAGCCATTCCTGATCTCAAGAAACAGTTTTGTTCTTTAGGTCAGTGAAAGCTCAACTTTCCTGTTCACCCTACCAGCAGATCCATGCTTCTCTTTAGACAACCATAGCTGAGATTTAAGGATCAGTATTAAGAAAAGACGATTGTGGTAGCAATGGATCTGGACTCTCCCTTTCCAGTGTGTATTTTTTTCTCCGTGAAGGGCTCACATCCATTACTGAAGCCTGACTAGAGGAGAAAGGAGCCCTAATGACAGACTGCAGGACAGGAAGCCCTACGGGAGGATTGGTTCAGCTTCATTAGCACTTCTTTTCTGTTCTTAAACAAAGAAAAATGGTCAAGCACCTGAGTCTACAAATCTAAGAATCAGCACCTGGAATGTTTTTAAAATGCAACCTCTGATGCAAACTGGAGAAGAGGTAGAATGGACATTTCAATGGGTTAAATGCTGACATGAATGAAGTCTGGTGTTCGGGGCATCAGGTTCCCCAATGACTGAAATCCAGACAGCCTCTCTCTTTCCCTCCCCCCTTTCCTCCCTCCCTCCCTTTCTTTTTTGAAAACACAGCCCTGTTTGACAAAGGTGTCATGTGATATTAAACATGATCTCAAACCTGCGAACACTGACCTTTGCCCCCTTTTTCAAATCTGAAATGGAGATTTGGCTGGGATACAAACTCCCGTCGGTGAGTCAGGACTGAAAAGTTTGCATAGCAGTTCTGAATTGAAAACGGTACAATCTTGGGGTCAGCGTAACACAAAACACACGGGCCCCCTAGACATAACACAGACTTTCTCTTTCTAAACACCATTATAAGCTGTTTGTCAGCCCCATCGCCAGCAGATGACTCAAATGTACACCGATTCCTTGCCTGGGGATCACACAGCACCCCATTTCTGATTCCATTCCTAGTTTAGCTTTTCAGGATAGATTGCAATCGCTGAATGCACTTCCAGTAGTCAAGAGTTGGAATGAAAGGAAGGGCTAAAAAAGTTGTGAAAGGAGTGGGTTGGTAAATATTCTGTTAAACTTTTCTTTCTTATAATGCTGAACTGTAATGAAGGCTGACTTCCTTCCCCACAACCTATGGCAAACCACAAAAGTCTTCCTGTTTCATAAGAGGAAGGAGGGAGGGAGGGAGAGAGATTCTTACATGTTAAGCTTTCTTGGAAATCTACACTAAGAATATAAAATGTTCTTATAACCAGCCTTATAACCAGCATTATTGCACACATGTAATTAGAACAATCTTACTTGCTGGGGAGATAGGATTGGTTTGGCGCATGGAATGTACAGGAGTGACCCTCCTTCCCTTAACTATACTACCTGAACTCAAAATCCTGAAATAAGGGGAAGTCTGCAATGAGTCATGTTCTAGTGTGACTCAGTAGTGTAACAGAAAATTAGCTGTCTGTCCAAATATGTATAGAGGGGAAACGAGTTCAACTCACAGAAACATGGGCTACATTCACCCTTTTTCTGTGTCCACAAATTCTCAGACTGGGTGCAAACACACTAAATCACAAAAGCTATTCAATAACCATGTTGCATGAATACAACTGGGTTAAGTGTGTTGTGTAAACAAAGCTATAGTGCTGAAAGGAGTGATTTAGTCTCTGTATGTTTGCTCTTTTATAACTAATATATAGTATTTAGCAGATATTGAGAACAGAGTCTATGCATAACTCAGTGGATCCTCCAGGTTCAGCAGCAACAACATGGGAGACAAGAACAGGCAAATAATAATACGTACATGATGACATCATCACACAAATGCTACAATTTAAATGTAAAACTTAAAATGGTGTAAGTATATACTGTATATAATTAGTGTAAGTATATAATTGCATCATTTCTGTGATACCATAAATGTGCTGTTTTGATGTAATTTGACGTAATTGTAATCTGAAGTGGAATGGAGATCTGTTGGTAGCAATTTTCTGAATATTAACTTCTGGAATAAATTAGTGGGTATTGTCTTTGGACGGTGTTTGTGAGTTGCGTTGAGTGGAGTGGAGTGGAGTGGAGTGGAAAGGAACGGAACGGAACAGAACAGAACAGAACAGAACAGAACAGTACAGAACAGAATAGAATTCTTTTATTGGCCAAGTGTGATTGGACACACAAGGAATTTGTCTCCAGTGCATAAGCTCTCAGTATATATACAAACAACAAAGTGATAGGTCATATATCATATATCATAATTATAAGCATTAATCATAATATACAAGTGATAAATCATAGATACCAATCTATGAATTGATACCAATCTATGAAAAAAATAGATACCAATCTATGAAAAAAGCCTTGTTCATATTTTGAAGACTGTGTTAAACTAGATGACTCAGAGACAAGACGCAACAGTAGAGCTTGTTCCTTGTATTATTTTTAACTTGGTTTCTCTTGCAAAGACTAATATGACCATCTCTCTCCCTGTTCTCTATGGTCCAAAGCAGGGGTGAAATCCAGCAGATTCTGACAGTTCTGGAGAATCAGTAGAGGAAATTTTGAGTAGTTCGGAGAACTGGCAAATACCACCTCTAGTTGGCCCCAGAGTGGAGTGGGAATGAAGATTATCCTTCCCCTGGAGTGGGGTGGGAATGGGGATTTTGCAATATCCTTCCCCTGGTGTGGGGAGGGAATGAGGATTTTGCAATATCCTTCCCCTGGAGTGGGGAGGGAATGGGGATTTTGCAATATCCTTCCCCTGGAGTGGGGTGGAAATGGAGATTTTGCAGTATCCTTCCCCTGCCACACCCACCAAGCCATGCCCACCAAGCTGCACCACGCCCACAGAACCAGTAGTAAAAAAAATTGGATTTCGCCACTGGTCCAAAAGGCAGAGAATAGAACAGTGGACCTTGTTGAGAGCTATTGTCAGCACAAATAAGGACTAAAATAGCTGGTCAAGTGGTCTGACCACACCCTGGATCAGACCTATGATCTAATTTGTCCACATCCTGTCTCCTACAGTGATCAACCTGATATAGTAAGCAGGGAATGAATGTTTTAATATACTCCTGCTCACGGTCCCAGTTATTGATATCGAGAGAGTAGTCTTACGTTCAAGTATACTTCTCTTTTTGCCATTCTTGAAAGCGTTGATCGTTACATGCATTTTTGGTGGATATAAGCTCTGGTGTGTTGGAAGATAGTTTTATGGGATAACTGATATATAGAAGAGCAGAAAATACAGTATATTTTGCTAATGCCAGAGTTGCAATATCTCTCTGCTAAGAATTAACTGCCAGGAACCCCAGTAAACCCTTCATCATAAATACTGCTGGCCTAATTAACCTTTGACTCCCTATAGCAGCCCAGCTAGTTCACTAACCTATTACATCTTATATTTATGATTCTTCCCAACCACATAAATGTTTTCTTACACTTTTTCCTCATTTCTTCTTGTACTTTGAGAATAAAAAAGGCATTGATTTCAGAAACTGTGTTCACAACAGTGATTTGATGCATGTTTTGCAAATTACTTTTTGCAGGTTTCATGTAGTTTCACCATAAGCAAGAGGAAATGCAACTTATTTGTGCTTCTCTGCCCAACCTTGTTATACCAGAATATACTGAGAATTTTCCTCTTACCATTCCCAGATGTTTGGCTGTAATAAACATTGCTGTTTCAATTCAGTACAGTAGTATGTATAAATAAAATTATTTGGAGAATATGGAATATGTAATATGTAAAGAATAATGGGAGATTGTGCTTTCTTTCAGCCTTTTGCTTACTGCTATTTCTTCATATAGATGCATAGATAAAAATTCCTCAAAGAATCCAAGGAGCTGCAGTGTTTGACCTATTATTGAATGATACAACAATCTTGTAAAGCAGATCAAAATCCCATCACACAGCAGACAGGAGTCTCTGGCTAAGATATTTTACCTGTTTTGTGGTTGCCATTGAATGAACTGCAAAATCCTGGATGCTCACTAAAAGGTAAAGGTTCCCCTCGCACATATGTGCTAGTCGTTCCCGACTCTAGGGGGCGGTGCTCATCTCCGTCTCAAAGCTGAAGAGCCAGCACTATCTAAAGACGTCTCCGTGGTCATGTGGCTGGCATGACTAAATGCCAAAGGCACATGGAACGCTGTTACCCAAAGGTGGTCCCTATTTTTCTACTGGCATTTTTTATGTGCTTTTGAACTGCTAGGTTGGCAGAAGTTGGGCCAAGTAATGGAAACTCACCCTGTTACGCGGCACTAGGGATTCAAACCGCTGAACTGCCAATCTTTCAATTGACAGGCTCAGTGTCTTAGCCACTGAGCCACCGCATCCCTGGATGCTCACTAGAGGGCAGTAATTTTAGATCATTTAAGAGGATTCCGATTCAGAGGATGAGCATGAGCAGCCAGTACTGGGTTCTTGATCTCAGTAATTGCCCAATTCTATCTTAGAATCCAAGACATTTGAACAGCCTGAAGGAAGGATTGCTCTTAAGTGCCAGGTTGGTATGTAATAATACCTTCCTTATCCATGATTTAATTATGGATGAGACAGTTAACCTGACATGCATAACAAACACCTGGATAGTTCAAAGAATTGTCTGCCTCAGTTTCAAGTTTGGCATCAGAGACAACTTCAGAGAGGGGCAGTTCCCATCCAGGAGACCTTGAGAACTTTTGACATCCTGCTCCACAGGCATATGGATGTGAAACCCAAGTTGAAATTGGGTTCTAGCAAGTAGTTGGACTTGTTGCTGTTGTATTGCTCTCCTTGTTGTGCAGAGATATCCTTGCTGAGCTTCTAAGCCTCATTACCTGGTTGGTGGTGGAAGAGCTGAGGCTTATGGTTCTTGGGCTCTTCAGTCTCCCCTATGTGGCATTGAGTTTTGATCAGCTGAAGAGTTCACATCCAATATGGTGACCATGGACCTGAGTCAAGTAACTGAGAGCTCAAAACATACTAGAAGTTACATTCTAGATCTGGTTTTTATCTTGAGGCAATTGCGACATGATATGGATGTTGAAAATATTACCATTAATCCATTGCTTGACAAATTACTCTCTAATTGCTTTTAATCTTAATGGTGCCACCTTCCCCTGCAGAGAAAACCTATTGCACTAGATTGTTTTGCTCCAGGTGACTAATAGATTCTGTTAGATTCCAGAAGGAACTTCTTCTGAAGTTCTGATGGGTGGTTTGGCAGAAGTCTTGGTCTCAGCCTGTAATAGGGAAGTGATGGAGCCTTGGACAGGACTGTTACCATATGGAGTCCTACTGTGCTCTGATTCTAGATTGCTCCTTGATTGTCTATGCTTAGAGAGCATAGAACTGTGATGGCGAACCTATGGCACACGTGCCACAGGTGGCACACGGAGCCATATCTGTGGGCATGTGAGCATTGCCCTAGCTCAGCTCCACTGTGCATGTGCACACCAGCCAGCTGATTTTCAGGCCTTCCGGGCCACCGGAAGTCGGAAAACAGGCCCTTTCCAGCCTCCAAGAAAGCCTCTGGAGCCTGGGGAGGGCGAAAAACAGATCTACTGGGTGGATGTGTATTTGGGGGGGTCTGGGGGGCAATGAATTATGGATGTGGGCATGTGCGACACCCCCCACCCATACTCCCCCCACTTTTGGCAAAAAAGTTAGCCATCACTGGCATAGAACTTAGAGAGTTGACACACCAGAAGAGAAACTTACAGCACCATCGGAGAAAGATGACGAATGAATCCAACTGAGTATGAGTAAGAAACTACAGGAAGTCCTCAACTTACAGCAGTTCATTTAGTGACATTCAAAGTTACAACAGCACCAAAAAAGTGACTTATGTCCATTTTTACACTTAAAACCATTGCAGCATCCCCGTCATGTGATCAAAATTTGGATGCTTGGCAACTGACTCATATTTATGATGGTTGTAGTGTCCCTGTGTCACATGATCACCTTCTGTAACTTTCTGACAAGCAGAGTCAATGTGGAAGCCAGATTCACTTAACAACAGTGTCACTAACTTAACAACTGCAGTGATTCACTTAACTGTGGCAAGAAAGGTTGTAAAATGGAGCAAAATTCACTTAACAAATGTTTCACTTAGCAACAGAAATTTTAGGCTCAATTATGATCATAAGTCATGGACTACCTTTATATTAGGAATGCATCATGGTGATAAGAGCAAGTTATTTGTATTTGTTATGTAGTTTTATTGTGTGCACATATAGCTGGCTAATGGCCCTTTTTAAAATGATCTGTACCTTTCTGCAAAGTCAGAAGGGCCATTGGGAGGAATATTCTATACATCTGGCAAATGAAATGATTGCAATTTGCCAACTGGGGAAGTCCTGTTGAGATAGAAAGAGAATATTTGTATGATTAACTAGCCTAAATTTAAGGCAGTAACTTGTGAAGAGCTAAACAGGATTCTTGGATCTGCCAACCAGACCACTTATTAGATCTGTGTTCTCCTGGTTGGTAAAGGCCATATGGGAGATGTAATTGTGTCTACATTTGAGTATCAGCTTTCTTGGCAGGAATGTGTTTCTGTTTGTGTGTTCTGCTACTTAAAGGAGCTAATGTTTTAAAAATAAACAAACACAAGATTGACTTTTATCAATTTTCTTTCCTAGGCAATCACAAAACTGTGTCTCACTTACTTTGGCCATGTCATGTGGGAGAATTCACCGAAGACGGCAATTGACTTGGGAAAAGTTAGTGGTAAAAGGAAATCAGGCTACCAAAAAACATGACGGCTGCATACCATCAAATCTGTCACCAGCCAGAGCGTAGAAAAATTCAAAGAAGGGCAAGATCAGAAGATGTGGAGAGATCTGGCCCACAGAATCACCAAGAGTCGGACATGACTAAATGGATAACATCAACTATCATAGTAAGCAGTTCACTTGGAAGAGACTTATTGCATTGAGAAACTCAAAGTGGCCAAAGGCCTTCTCACTTGTTTCCACAGTGCCAATCGGGTGCTGCCTCTTAGAAACCCATAACTACAGTGTGAAAATATCCCCCAGTTATTCTGCATGAATATACTCCAGGACAGTCAGCTCACTTTTTCTAGGCAGCATTCAACATACTGATTGCCACCAGACCGAATGGTCTGTGCATGCCAGAACTTTAGCTCAGGAGTGGGTGATTTTTCCATGCCCTCATAATAAAGGAAAAGAGAGACAGACATCTGTGCTGGTGCAGAGAAAATGTGGGATTTGTGCAACCAACAACTTAAAATGGCTTCCTCACAATAGCTGTTTAACAAGTCACCAGTCCTAAGGTTTGAATAGTAATTATCTCCAAAATTCAAAAAATAAGGCAAATCAGGTTTGTAAATTACATCTTTGGTTGTATGAGTTGGGCATGAATCCACAAACAAACCAAATCTCAGTTTGAAATAGGATCCCTGATATCTGCCTTTCAGGCAAAAAGTTGTTTCCTCTTTTCAACAATCTCCCTTCCACATCAAAGATGTCCTTTCTTTAATTAAAAAAAAATACTTATTAGAGAAATGTGAGTTCCTTAATCTCTAGCAGGGGTGTCAAACTGGAGCCCTGCGGACCGGATGCATCACGCGCAGGCCACACCCACCCCAGCTCCATGAAGGGAAAAACGTCACGAAACATCACGTGACGGCAATGTAATGCCGCGACTTTGATACCTGTGCTCTAAAGCAACCAACCATTTGTCTTTTCTCCCTAACTATGTACGCCTAGGAGAAACCTAGGTAGATTTTTCCCTTTTCCCCAATGCTCTTCTAGAGCAATTCCTGGCTTTTCAACTCTACATAGAGTCCAGGGGTGTTAAACTGGCAGCCCGTGGGGCGGATGTGTCATGTGCAGGCCACACCCACCCCAGCTCCATGAAGGGAAAAACCGTCACGATACGTCACGTGATGGCAACATGACACCGCAAGTTTGACACCCGTGACATAGATCATTAGACCAAACAATTTCATACACTCTTTATTTCAACACTCTACACCTTGTATCCTTTCCCTTCAGACTTTGGCCTTCACTGTTTGGCAAACAATCAAGGTCAAATGCAAGAGATGGGATTATGTTGTTTTATAATGTTCTTTTCTTTTTTTTAAAAAAAAAATACTGGTCAGCCCTAAGAAGGACCACTGCCTCGCCACCTAGTATAGCTTCCTTCTTAATTACAGACTATCCCTGATGAAGTTAAATGCTAGCAAGCACCAATATGACTTTCAGTAGAATCATGATATTTTCTCTCTTCTTCAGGCTTCCTGAATCATGTTCCAGAAACAGCTGCAATTTTGACACTACCCAAGGCCATTCCATCCCATCCCAATGAATAATAGAAACAGCTGCTAGAATATTGAGAGTTCTTACCAAGCAGATCCTCTAGCTCAGATTTCTCTTAATTTGTGAACTCCAGATGTTTAAGATGGCAACATTCATTGGCTGGGGCTGATGGGAACTGTGATCCAAACACCTGGGGAAATGTACTGTAGACTGTAGTATCTAGTCCCATCACTCCCCACCGTTACTACTTTGGCAGATTAAAATAATAAGAATAATGGCAATAAATGACAGCAATTACTTTTACATAATCCTTCTGCTCTTGCATATCCTGTGCAACGTTATGTAATTTCCATAATTTCCACAGCTCGTAAGATTCTGTTTCTTTCCTTTCCAGAATCTGAAGCACGTTGGTGCAGAATCACCATTGTTTTAAAGCAAAGCAGCTAGTCTGTCTCGCAATTACCAAGAACAAAACGGATATCGGAGCACAGCCTAATTACGGGAACTTTTAGAAAGGATAAAGTCTGGTAGAACAGTGTCTTCGGATGGGAGAGGACAGGGATGTGTTCCTCCTCGCTGCAAAGCCAAACGGCTGTCTGAAGACAAACCCTCCATATATGGCATGCACATATGCACAAAAACCATACCCAGGCCAGCTTGAATGTTATTCCCACAAGAAAAATTAAACACTCCTAATGCTTTTTTGAAGTGAATTGCGCCCACCCACCCCCTTCATTTGCATCTTATAATAAGGATGTTATCATTCTAGTTTATAGCTCAGCTCTTTAGTTGCTATCTCTCGGGGGCTTAGATTGCTCCTCCAGAGTTCAATATCTGTCTGTGAACGAAATGTAATCTTTTGAAAGCACTTTCCTTCCGTATTAACATTACAGCTCTGATGAGTTAAAGGTTTTTCACTTTTCCAAGGTGTACAAGGTGTTTTGCTATTCCGGAGCGAGCCCACCAGATAATGGACTTGGTTGTACCACCCTCATTCAGCAGACGCGCTGTGTGAGCCAGCTACGAGCTGAGAAACCCTTTTCACCTCTTTACGCTGAGCCATAATCTCCAGTGTGCTCAGTCTCTTACATTTAGATTAATTATAAAACCTTGTCACTAGGATATTAAAATGATGTTTAATACACAAAAGGGAATAAAGGAAAGGAAGGGATGGGGGTGGGAAAAGAATGTATCATTTTGGCCCCGTGACCTGTTTCACCAGTTGCATGCAATATTGGCTTCAAGTTTATTTTCTTCCTGCATTTCTGTTTCATAACCATTCTTTCAATGGCACTTTGAATAAAGGGCTTTTCCCTTTGAAAATGCCCAAGGCCACATCTACCTGAAGTGTATGTATATTGTCTCCATACCAGCAGAGGTGGTAAATTCAAGAATAACTAACCCATGAAAAGGAAATCATGCAGAAAGGTTATTCTCCCCTCCCAACATCCACCGCTCCTCTTCTCTAAGAATAATCACCTTGGCAAAATAAGAATAATAGTAATAATAATAATGGAGCCCCAGAACATGACCTTTCAGAGAGAAAAGGGGCCATGAGCATCCAATAGGATCTGCATTGAGCATTCAGCTCTTGCTCTCTCACTCCCTTTCTTTTCTTTCTTTCTTTCTTTCTTTCTTTTTTTAGAAATCCAAGCTTTCAATGAGTCAGGTTAAATATTCCAAATGAATATTCAGGAAAATAATGAATATTCAGTGAAATTGTGACAGATCTCATAGTCTCATTCCAATTTTTTTTAACGTAAAATCTACAAAACATCTATCAGAAGCCTTCTCCCTGACCCATCCTCCTCCTCCTCCCACCCCCACTAATTGTGAACTTGGCTGAAGTTTACTTTGAAACCTGTTGATTTAAAGCCTACCTTGATCACAAAGGAAGCAGATTAGCCCAGTGGTGAAATCCAATTTTTTTTATTACCAGTTCTTGGGTGTGGCTTGGTGGGCTTGGTGTGGCTTGGTGGGCGTGGCTTGGTGGGTGTGGCAGGGGAAGGATACTACAAAATCTCCATTCCCACCCCATTCCAAGTAAATGATACTGCAAAATCCCCATTCCTTCCCCACTTCTGGGGAAAGGATATTGCAAAATCTCCATTCTCACCCCACTCTGGGGCCAGCCAGAGGTAGTATTTGCCGGTTCTTTGAACTACTCAAAATTTCTGCTACTGGTTCTTCAGAACCTGTCAGAACCTGCTGGATTTCATCCCTGGATTAGCCTCTATGGTGAATAGCAGATAGTCATAGAACATGTCCCTCCCGTGATTGTGAAAATGTACCTTTGTGTAATGTATGAGAAGTTGTTAAACTCTAATGGTGATTAAATCTAACTAGCTATTCTTAAATCCTTAAATCATGACCACAAAGTCAATGGGTGCATTTATTTCTGGGAATGATAAATAAATGACCTGCCTCAAAGAGTTCTTCTGAAAGTGAATAGAAAGACAAATGTTTAAGAAAAGATGATAGGGTGCAATAAGATACATAGACTATTACCATCATCACCAACAATATTGTCATCTAAATAAAGAACTATATTTGTTTATTAAATTACTGGGCCACCCTTCAGTACAAGCATTCCCAAAATTCATGCAAAGTTACACAATTACAAATAATTCTAATAGTATTTCCAACAATATTACATAGTACATAAAACAGCTGTGATAAAATCAACATGATGTTAACAACTAAAAGCTTGGGAAAATATAAAGGAATTTGCCAGAGTCTAGGAATCTATAAATAAGGTGGCGCCACTAAACAGTTGCCCCTGCAACATTGTCATTACCTGTTGTGTTTCTTGGGAGGAGGACCTGTTTCATGGAAGTAAACACTTTTTGGATAACCAAATCCCAACAGGTGAAGAGTTTTAAAGATACATTTCAGTAGTTTGAATTATGTTTGGGAATGGGCCCATAAACTATTTAGAAATTGATCAGACACATTTCAAACTATTATACCTAACCCTTCTGGAGTCAAGGCTTTAATGGAGGAGGTTTAGCCTTTCCTCCCATGCTGTTTCATAATTCACTCCATCTTCCAGCTCCTGTTGCTCCTATGTCCTGTTCATTCAGTATCCTGGGCACACGGTGACATAGGTGTACAAAGTTCTGTTAATGGGCTCCCCTGCATGTAAAAGGTAAAGGTAAAGGTTCCTCTTGCACATATGTGCTAGTCATTCCTGACTCTAGGGGGCGGTGCTCATCTCCGTTTCAAAGCCGAAGAGCCAGCGCTGTCTGAAGTCTCCATGGTTATGTGGCCAGCATGACTAAATGCCAAAGGTGCACGGAACACTGTTACCTTCCCACCAAAGGTGGTCCCTATTTTTCTACTGGCATTTTTTATGTGCTTTCAAACTGCAAGGTTGGCAGAAGCTGGGACAAGTAACGGGAGCTCACCCCATTACGCAGCACTAGTGATTCGAACTGCTGAACTGCTGACCTTTCGATCGACAAGCTCAGCGTCTTAGCCACTGAGCCACCACGTCCCCTGCATGTACACAGATTTAATTCTTTATTAAGTGTGACAGAGTGATTCTTATGTGTGCTCCATGTGACCAGATAGATCAATAATATATACAACTCTTTGTATGAAGGCTGTTTATGTGAACATCCTGATGGTGTGCTTAGTTGCAAAACATCTACTTTCAAAAGTTATTTCAAAAGTTGCAGGCATTTATCTTTCTATATAACCGGTATTGTGTGGCGAAATAGGGATCAGAACCTCTGCTCCAACTTCTTGGCCTATATTCCTCATCCCCTGCTGCCACCCGGCTACTCCCCCATTGAATGATGTGGATGGGAGCTGAATGCTGGACTTACTTAGACTTCACCTTGTGCAAGTTACAATCCTGATTTTCCAGCTTCAAAATAATGTGAGGAGGAAACTTAAGTACTTGTGATGGGATCTGGGCAGGCAATGGTGTTAACTCATCCCATTTTAACACTGCAGAAAATCACACTGTGTGCTAGTACAAAATGAGCTCCAAATTCACATTGCAACAGCCACTCAGTAATTTCCCCAATTATCCAAATACCATGAATGGAAACCATGGATGGAGGGGGAAATAGCAGTTTATTTCAGTAACCTTTTGTGTTTTAAGTAATTTTTGTTACTCTTGGATGAATGATAGCGGTAAGGGTAGGACATTGATTGAATTCCCTTTGCCTTCTTAAAGGGATTGAATTCCCTTTGCCTTCTCCTGATATTCAGCTAACAGTGAGCACCAATTGGGCCATGGTGTTTTCTGCATGTTTGGGGTGTGTCAAGTTCAACAGAAGTAAAAAGAAGGAGGAGGAGGAGGAGGAGGAGGAGGAGGAGGAGGAGGAGGAGGAGGAGGAGGAGGAGGAGGAGGAGGAGGAGGAGGAGGAGGAGGAGGAGAACAAGAACAAGAACAAGAACAAGAACAAGAACAAGAACAAGAAGAATGCAGGTTGGTTTCAGCTAGCTTTGTGATGTATTAAGGAAGGGAGCCACATAAATTTATGTGGCAACAGGTATTAATGAGTAATAATGTGCAATTAAAAGAATTTTTTTAAAAAAGAAAATAAAAAAATGTGCGAAATGAGAAATGCTCATCATCCTTGCCACCAGAGCTGTATCTTCTTCTCATCTTCACCAATGCCCCCCAAACCTACCCCAAGGTTTTGGAATGCATTCATTTGCTGAGTCAGAAATTTGGCAAATCACCAGGAGGGAAAATTCCAGAGCTGTAGGGAATGTCTCTGTATGATGTCAAGAGATAAGAGGATTTATGCCATAGATAAAAGACATGATTAAATTGTAAAACTTTTAATTCTGATGCATTTTAAAACCTTAATTTAGACTTTTAAAACAATGATTTTTCTGTAATTTCTACACTTGTATTTCAAACTATGCAAAATGTCAACTCCCACCACAACACTTTTCTAGTAGATGAGCTACATTTATATATAATACTAAGCCAGAGGCAATCAATGTTTTGCTGGCCAGAGCAGCAGGAGGTGGAGGGGAGAGATGCAAAGGGCACCAGTAGGCAAAGTGATGATGACAGAATTGAGCAGGGCTCTGTCATGGAAACACAGGTCTGGTTTTTCTTGCATTTGGGAAGGAGATGTTTTATTTATGTTAAAAGGCTATTCCTAAACTTACATTTCTATTTAATTCTACTTCCTTCCCAAAATGTGAAATAAATCAACTTGCAAATGGACTATCCATGGTATATTTGGAGGGGGGGAGGAGGAGGAGGAGGAGAAGGAGAAAGAGGTGGAAGCAGTTGAGAGATTCCATGTGATCTGCAATCCTTCAAAAAGGCTTGGGCTTAAGGAAATGTCTGCACACCCTTAGTAGAGATTCTTGGCTCCTGGCTCCTTAGGTCCCACCAGAGAAATGGGGTCATCAATCCCAATCAAGCTGGCATGATTAAATAACAGAGTTCCAATGCAGAATTAAAAGGGATGTAGTGGCTCAGGGCTAAGAAGCTGAGCTTGTCGATCAAAAGGTTGGCAGTTAGAGGTTCGAATCCCTAGTGCCGCATAACGGGGTGAGCTCCTGTTACTTGTCTCAGCTTCTGCCAATCTAGCTGTTCAAAAGCACGTAAAAAAATGCAAGTAGAGAAAACTAGGGACCACCTTTGGTGGGAAGGTAACAGCGTTCCGTGTGCTTTTGGCATTTAGTTATGCCAGCCACATGACCACGGAGATGTCTTCAGAGAGCGCTGGCTCTTCGGCTTTGAAACGGAGATGAGCACCACCCCCTAGAGTTGGGAATGACTAGCACATATATGCAAGGGGAACCTTTACCTAATGCAGAATTGCTGGCACACCAGTATTAGGTGTTGGGAAAGCAAAAGAAATATATTGTCTTAGCACCAGTAGAAACACTAGCAGTGCCTTCTCTTCTACTTTTGTGAACAGGAAGAAAAGATGTGTGAAGAATTATAGATCTCAGTCAGTGCAAGAAGTCTGACAGGTGAGCATTGACTGGCTGATAGTTCTTCGTGCTCAGCTATTGGTCAGAAAAGGCAAATATTGATTGACGGGTCGTTGTCTGCAAGCATTACTCAAAAAGATAGAAATGTGCCTATGGTCTTAATGTTCTGGCTTTGAATGAATTGGAGATAGTGAAAATATAACAGTTTTACTACTTGCAAACTAAAACAATAATTGGCTGACTTTAAGCAGACTATTGTTGAGCCTAGAAGACCTGTTTGTTTGTTTGTTTTTCCTATCATGGCTTATTTCTAATTGTAGGCTTTAATAGACACATCCTCCCTGAACATTTTGGTTCTGGAACAACAGCAAGGCACCTTCCATAGGAGAACATCTGTCCAATTACACACATCACCAAAATAGAAGAAATGTATTGCCATAGGAGGGCATATATTTATATAATCTAAGAATGTAGGCATAGATGCAAATTTAGAAATGTTTGATGGTCAAAGATGTCTTGCCTTAGCGGGAAAGACTGTGATGAGCAGTGGTGAGTTGCCCCCGGTTCGCACTGGTTCTATAGAACCGATAGTAAAACCGGCGGGAGGCTCCACTCACTGACCCTGACGTCATCAGAACGCTTCTGCGCATGGGCAGAAGAGCACACGCGCGTGCGAGGAAAGTGAGCATGCACGCATTGCCCTGTTGCGAACCGGTAGTAAAGGTAAGTAGAACCCACCCCTGGTGATGAGATGAATGATTGTGTCTGCCACTTAATCCACTGCTACCTGCAAACATTACAGTGTGAGATCTTGCTTTCCGTTTTTAGGGTTTTGATTTTTAGGCCAGACTGGACACCACATGGGCTGACCTCCATGGTTGACACATGGATTTTTACTTTTATGGCCTTTCAGACCAAGAAATGTAAGAAAGTAGAAAGATCTGAACTCTAGAAGGCTCGATTGAAGGTTTTTGGCACTTAGCTCAGATATTCCAATCCTTTCCTACCTTGTTAACATAACTTAACATACTTTGTTTTTATTTCTCAATGATATCCTGAGCACTAGCAGTACAATCTTGGTAATTTCCTTTGTCTGCTTATTTTTTTTCCTTTTGCTTGCTCACTTGCTCTTTTTCTCTTTTAAAAATAATACATCCATTGAAGGGAGAGCTTAACTTGAAGAGGACAGTAAAAAGCTGGACAAAGCAGGCAAAAAATTGGGTGCAGTTGGAATGTTTACAGCATGCCTGGTCTGTATTACAAAATGGCTGCTATGTGAAGACATGCCTACTCAAAAAATAGCTGCCATGCTAGCTTGTCTGGCCCGCAAATCTTTAGCTAATTTAGAATGGAATGGAATGGAATGGAATGGAATGGAATGGAATAGAATAGAATAGAATAGAATAGAATAGAATAGAATAGAATAGAATAGAATAGAATAGAATAGAATAGAATAGAATAGAATAGGAGTTGGAAGGGAATGTGAAGGTCTTCTAGTCCAACCCTGTGCACAGGCAGGAAACCCTACACCACTTCAGACAAATGGTTATCTAACATCTTCTTAAAAACTTCCAGTGTTGGAGAATTCACAACTTCTGGAGGCAAATAGTTCCCCTGATTAATTGTTCTGTCAGGAAATTTCTCCTTAGTTCTAAGTTGCTTCTCTCCTTGATTAGTTCCCATCCATTGCTTCTTGTCCTACCCTCAGGTGCTTTGGAGAATAGCTTGACTCCCTCTTCTTTGTGGCAGCCCCTGAGCTATCGGAACACTGCTATCATGTCACCCCTAGTCCTTCTTTGCATTAAACTAGACATACCCAATTCCAGCAACCATTCTTTATATTTTAGCCTCCAATCCCCTAATCATCTGTTGCTCTTTTCTGCACTCTTTTTAGAGTCTCAACATCTTTTTTACATCATGGTGACCAAAACTGGATGCAGTATTCCAAGCGTGGCCTTACCAAGGCATTATAAAGTGGTATTAACACTTCACATCAGTGGTGGGTTGCTCCCGGTTCTGTCCGGTTCTTGCAAACTGGTAGTAAAAGTGGTGGGAGGCTCTGTCCACCCGCCATATTTGATGATCTGTGCATGCACAGAAGCTTCCACGCGCTCCTGTTGTGAACCAGAAGTAAAGGTAAGTAGAATCCACCCGTTTCACGTGATCTTGATTCCATCCCTGTTTATTCAGCCTAGAACTGGGTTAGCTTTTTTGGCAGCTGTAGCACACTGCTGGCTCATATTTAAGTGATTGTCCACTAGGATTTCAAGATCTCTCACACAGTTACTACTATTGAGCAAGGTACCACCTATACCAGTGACCACTAACATTTTCAGCACTGAGTGCTAAAACTGGAGTGCACATGTGCATGCCGGAACACCAGAGCCCGAAAGAGAACAGCTGGTCGAAGCACATGCACGCGGCGGCCAGTTGTTCTTCTGGGTTCCATCACACACCTGAGAAGGTCAGCTGGCTGGCACACATGCGTGCACCGGAACCCAGTAGAGAGCAGCTGGCGATGATGCACGTGCCCAGAGAGAGGGTTCTGCGTTCGCCATCACGGACCTATACTGTACCTGTGCATTTGTTTTTTCTTGCCTAAATGTAGAACCTTACTTTTTTCACCATTGAATTTCATGTTGTTAGATAGCGCCCAATGTTCAAGTCTGTCAAGATCCTTCTGAGTCTTAAGCCTATCTTCTGGAGTGTTGGCTATTCCTGAAAGCTTTGTGTCATCTGCAAATTTAATGAGTTCCCCATCTATTTGTTTCAGTGAAAGCTTTAGCCCAATGTTCACCAAAGCACCTTCACTAATAGTTGCAGCATTCTATTTCTTGTTTGTTGAATGGGGCACTTTTGCTGCTTTGTTTTGGCAAAAGTGAATTTTACAGAAGCTGCCTCTGTAAAAATGAAGCAGCCAACCTGATCAGTGACTTGCTTCCACTAGCTCTTTTGCCATTATGAACTGATTGATGTACTTCACTGAAGTGTATTGATTGGGTTCCATGTGAACCTGTGTACTGTCACAAACCATCCATTTCCCAGAAGGCATCTGGTGAGGAAGCTTGCTCCCTTGTTCCTTCCACCCCTGGGGCAGGTGGGAATAATGGCAAAAAAAGCATTCAAGAGTCAGTTTGGAAACAAATGTTATGTTGGAGAGCAGTGCCTCATTTTCGGCATGACCACATTTTTCCCTTTTGCAGAAAGGATCTACAAAAGAAAGTAACTGCAGAGGAGCAAGAGAATTGGTGATGCCAAAGGAGATACTGATGCCAGTATTGGTCCCTGTGAGGTCTTGTATTGTCAATTCTGGTGCTGGTGATGTAGAACTTTGTCTAATGAATCTCAGTGCTGGTGACTCCATGTCTCTCACAGAAATTTTTCCTTCAAGCCTAACAAGCAGAGAGACATTCTGGAAGATTCTGGAGACACATTTTTTGAGCAAGCACACAATATTCTCACTCAAAAACTATTGAATTATTGAATCCTATTCCATAAAGGTGTGTTAATGTACAAGCTTCAGACTTGCATGCCAACTGTCATTAATTCATGGGAGTCCTGCATCTAAGGTCTGGCTTCTGAACAAACAGGACAAAGGTCTTTGTCCCCTTACTATAGATTTTTTAAAAAGTCAAAAAGTGGAGGGGAAACCATTTCTGGAATAATTCAGGATTGAGAGTAGGACAAGTGAGTAAGATGAAAAGTCCCTATGGCATCCATGCAACCATTCTCCCCTTCCTATTGTTTTCATCCCACCAGTAATAGCTTTGATTGTTTGCAAGACTACAGAGTTATTGGTTAAGGTGGCAGGCAGTTCTTTTTATCATTGTTCCTTTTTAATGTTTCTGATAAAGTTCTTGTAGAATCAGATGCACTGACTGGAGCCTTTAAGCTCAACAAAAAATAAGAGGACATTTCCCACAAGGAGGAGACGGTGTCTCAGATTCAAAAGCATTTCAGATAAAACACCTTTCATCAAGAAAATTTTGGAAAAAAATTGTAATGAACTGTGTTCATTATAATGAGTAAAACTAGGGCTTATTATTCAAACAATATTAGGCTTTACACAATATGTGAATACATTTTGCAATGTTATAGAAGTGTTTGCATTTTAGATTTTCCTATAGATGGTTTGTGGCTTTGCATTATGATCTCCTTAAAAAAAAAAAAGAAACATACAAAAGAACTGTGGGAGGTGGTTTCTTGGCTTCATCCTCAAAACTGCCAGCTTCTCTGTTCCATCCTCTGCAACATCTATAATTTAGGCAGGGAAAAGCTTTTATAAGTATTTCACATATGGAACTTTTATTCCAAAGCACGAAATGTTACTTAGAGATTATAAATGTATGTCTTTGTCTTTGGACAGCCATATTTCAAGAATATGCTGTCCCATCTTTAAAATCAGTAAAGTATGGACAGTTGTAGATGTTGCTGAGCTATATCTCTCAGTAGTTCCAATCAATATGGACATTTAACAATTCATGATACTACACAGCCCAAGAAACTAATCAGATGAACCCTGAAACACCAGTATCTATGTACCAGTCTTTATTTCTACTCTGGGACTTCCTTGTCATTCCAGGTCACAGACTGTGGTGCAAAAACTCTAGTTCCGGCTTTGTCTGCTTATGAGCTATTGCAAATATTGCATATTTGTGGTATGCATGGATTTGAGACCTTGTGATTCTTATATGTTCTTCTGGAAACTGGGACCAATACCTTCAGGTCCACCTGGCCAGTTCCTGGTACCCGAATTTGTTGAGACCTCAGAAAAGTACTTGTTGCAAAATCATGTTAGTCCTCAGAGTGATGTCCTGTGTTTCTGTGCAATAAGATGAATGGTTTTTAAGGTGTTATGGTCCCTTCTCACATGTGACAATAGTGCCAGCAAGGCTACTTTAGAGTGGAGCTGCAGAAGCATGGAAGTGGCTTCCACAGTGGTCTGTGGGTCTATAAATTGGAGAGATTATGGCATATAATGAGGGCCAATGGCGTGGATGTTATCCACTTGAATGATGAGAAAGGTAGTGACAGTCTTTATATTTCTGAAGTTGCAAAACATCCCTCAAGGGAAGAGGCCTCCCTCTCATTGGGGAAAAGTACCTGCCATAAAATTCTAGCATGCCAAATTCTAACAAAGTAAGGACTCACTTTAAAATCCATGAGTGCTTGATAAATGGCACGTTAAGCAGAATATTAAAAAAAAACCAAGGAAGGAACTCATTTCAATTTTCCCTGATGTTAATGACCACTCAGCACATTCAGAACTAAATATTCTAACCATCAGGTTTCAAGACTTATTAGGTATTCAGGTTATCCAACAAGTTCCAATGTGAAGCTGGCAGAAGACTCTGTATGGCTCTGTATCTTTCAAGTTCTCGTTCTGGCAATTCCTTGTGAGCAACTGAAATCAGTGTGTTTTAATGAGCGGTCTGCTCTGTTCTATTAGCATCCTATAAAAATTATATCAACCCGCCAACAGCTTGTAATGACTTAATCAATGCAATTTTTAAGGTCGGGGGGGCGGGAAAGGAAAGTGTCACAAACAGGTTAACCTTTGCTATATTTTATTGCTAAGAGACTCAGTTACTGCATGTAGAGACAAGGATTCTAGAACCAAGGTAATTTAATCAAAGACATACAGTGGTGGTGGTATATTGCGGGATGGGGGGGCTTCCAATTTATTTTTATTTAATCTTTCTGAACCTTTTTGCAAACTGACCAATTTTGGGGAAATGAAATAGATATTTGGGACCTAAGATGCAACAATATGTGACTGCTATTAAAAAGGGAAAACATGATGACTTAAGAACTTGACATGTAATAAAATCTTGTCAATGTTAAAGTACTTCTTTCTTTTTTCTTCTTTTTGCATATTTACTGTGCTTTTTCTTGTTTGGGCAGTTGTGACCCAAACTGATTTTCTAATGAAAACAAAACCTTTCAATAATGTTCAGTGTAACTAGTTAAATTGCGTTTCCACTCTTTTAACGTGATGAGCTTAACCATGCCTTGATACATGTTGCAAGACCGATGTGTCTCATTAAATTTCTCATGTATTTTTCTAAATTTAGAATTGACTTGGATTAGAGTTCTATAGCTTCATTCCACATTGCTCTAGTTAGCTAGTTGTGTAGGTAAAGTAAAGTTGTGTAGGTAAAGTAACGTGGAAAAAAACATGCTTGTATGAGAAAGTGGATCTGGAAACTGCCTTGATATATTCCTTCCCATGTGATTTCCACTCACCTTTCTTTTTTAATGGAATTCTGCTAATGTAGTGGTCTATGTGGGAAAGACCTATTGGGAATTGTTGTCCACATTGCTCTCCTAAAACAGGATTCAATTCATTTCTAAGGCAGTGATTAAAAACCTTACTTAAGGCAAATGGGGCATTAAATCAGGAAAGGGAAGTTGTCCTCTCTGTAGCATATGGCTTGGCTTATTTCAAATATTTAAAAGTAACTTTGGGTGTCACAGAATCTCTCCAGCTACATCAATGATTTGGTCCAGAATATGTAAGTCAATTGGCATCAATTAAAGTATGTAGGTCATTCCAGCACCAATAGTTTCATTTTCCAGACCATTCCTTCCATGTTGTCCAGTTTCATTCAGGCTCATAAGAATTATGTGATTGTTTCCTTTCATCCCTCTATTCAAACCCCAAGGTTTTAGGTTACTAATATAATCAAATTTCCATATGGGGGTGTCTAAACTAGTATTTCTTATCTCAGTGAAAACTTTTTGCTAC
Organism: Pantherophis guttatus; assembly: GCF_059756535.1. NCBI lineage: Eukaryota > Metazoa > Chordata > Lepidosauria > Squamata > Colubridae > Pantherophis > Pantherophis guttatus. Next base: position 315,971,722 of record NC_142063.1, read on the forward strand.
TTTAGTATTTATTTTCCTTGAACAGTTTTAGCTTCCTTGATAAAATAGAGAGGGACTCTAAGAAGTATATTAATTTTCTTTCACTTGTTTTCCTCCAAAGAACAAGTTGTACAATCACAGTCTGACACAAACACCTCTTAGATTTCATTTTGTTTGTTATTTTTCCAAACAAAGTAGCCCTCCCACCCCATTGTCCCCCAAAATACATACTTAAGCAACAGAAAAGCAATACATCACAATAAGCATCACTTAGTTGCACACAAATAATAAATTAAGACAGTTGGAAATCCCACACAGAATTAGGCAAGAATATCAATGTGATGACTAGAATATGGAATTGTAATAATGATTTTCAATACTTCTGCAAACATATGCTGTCTAGAGCTGTAAATTGTAGGATGTGAAAATATAAGTTGTTTCTGGTTTGATCTGGAAAAGTAGATTTTAAAACTTATGATAATTTAGAGTCACATGGCTAGTCACATGGCTCATAGTTCAGTTCTTGGTACTTTCAGTTAAAAGGGTTAGCAGATTGGACCTCTGGAGGAGAAACACAGCCACTTAGCATAGCATTGACAGTAATCAACATAAACCAATGAGCTGGCTCAGTATAAACCAACCAGACTCCTTTACCTCCCCCCAATTGGGGCAACGATCAGTTACATTCACAAACCTGGCTTAGCAACCCATGCATATACAAATTTTTGAGTGAGGGCATATATAAATCCTGTGCACATCCCAAGCCCTCCTCTGACACTAAAAACTTACAAGCATGGATGATAACAAGAAACATATTGCAGCCTCATTTCCCCTGCTGTGACATCTCCTTATTTATCTGGATGATCTGAAATGGAGGTGTAGCATATTAGTTGAACTTAATTATAAAGCTTTCACTAGCAGAAATTTTGATAAAGAAAGTTCCTGATCATGCAGACACTGTAAACATGTTCAGCTGAATACCTAAAACATCCATTTCAGATCTTTCAGATATACATACTGGAGACTGTTGGTGATGGGGGGTGGGGGCACAGTATCTTTTCCCAGCATACTCTGTGTTCACATATTCTAACACTCGTATATCACTCCTAACTTATAGGTCTTGTGTTGGAGGACTGTTAAAATTTCATCTCCATTCTCTCTACAAGTTTGGTTCAAAAACAGTGGATGGGCTCAAAAAAATCACTTCCAGAAAGGGCAATATTTGTGCCACATGTATTTTTAGAGAATTTTCTTCTCTCCAGAATTTTTTTAAACTATGGGGTGTCTTTTAGGCCTATGTTGTAAACAATTATGTTGAGGTTCACCAGGTTATCAACCAATGTAACTGGCTCCCAAAACACAGCTATTGGAGCTGTGCAAATACACTATCCAGAGTGTATTTAATCCAGAGATTTAATTTGGAAATGGTTCTATAAATTTAACTTTGAAATTGAATACCACAGTTGACTCAAATTCATTTTTCAGATTGGTTTAAAAGTTTGAATCCAATCTATTTGACCTTTAAGACGTAAGAAGTTTGAATCAGCACAAGGTTGAATAGCAAATCCCTGGTGTTACTATTTGCATCAGTAGAGAACTCTTTTTGTTACCAATGGGAACCTCCTAATATAAAGAACAACTGCCAATGGCCCTCGTCAAATCAGGAGAATGGCATCAGCAATGATTAACCTCTTTCTCCTGCCTATTTTTTTTTAAAGCAACCACAAATTTAGCAATGGTATGGATTGCTGTAAACCTGTTTTACGCACAAATCCCTATCCCAAGAGAAATTGTGTGTCAGTTTGGAACTGGTACAGAGAAAGCATAGAAAGTCCTAATAGTTTTTCAAGATGAAAAGAATTATGTGTCTATCCTTCTCTAGACTCCATGTGCTATTTTATCATCTGTCAGAACTATCCTTTCCCCAATTAATTTAGGTTGCAGGAAAAAAAATAGTAGTAATGACCCAGCTTCACTTGTCCTTTGAAAAAGAGTTGCCCTCTGTGGAAAAATTAGTTGCAGGAAAATAAGATTTGAGGATACAAAATTCCTTGCTTCTTCCTCCAGTACTCAATCCAGATTCTTTGTAGATCCTAGGCATGGAGTAAACATGTACCAAGCGGCTATAACCAAGAGCAAACAAAATTTATTAATTTTGAAGTCGTAATTTGGGAGGATCTCCAGATAAAGTTAAGAGAGATTTCTGAAATGCCAAGAGATGTTGCCTGTCAATATGGCATAGGATACCAAAATTACTGGATCAATGATAGGGATCAATGATTTGTAATTAATCACTGGAATTCAAAGCTTAAGGACTATCAAAAGAAGATAGAAAAGATATATTTCATGCTGGTCAAGGCAGCACAACAGACTTATCATGGAGGATGACAGATTTCAGTTCTACACTAGTAAAAACTTCTTGTCTTCAAGAGAAGCTTGATAATGGAACCAAGCATCTGGAAGGTTAGTGGTTCTGCTTCATTGGAGGCCTCCAGATAAGAGGACGGGAAAATAATCTGCAGGTGTTACTTTGGCTCTTAATTTCTTACATCACAGGGAGTTGAATTAGTTGTTTAAAAGTCTCTCTTCAAATTCTCAGATTCCAAGCCCATTTTATTTCTGTCCATCTATTAATTTTTCAACAAGGGTAGGCAAATTGCTTCTGCCAAATGTTTTGGAATTTCCTATCAGCAAACGATGGTGGGAATTATAATAAAAAATATTTAGAGGACACTAGTTGTCTGCTCATACCAATTCACGCAAAGAACCCGCTTCCATGCAGTGGCTGCTCCTGCCAGCTTTCTGCTTCTCTTTAAATCTCTTCTTGTTCAAACAACTTATAGCATGTATCTTATGAGAAAAGCAAAGCTATGGGGCTTCACTGGAAGGAGGAAAAGCATTCTAAAGGGAGTTACAATTTCAATATTCCCTTAAGAAACACTGGGACATATTCTGTGAAAAGAAGATGGCCATTTCCATGATTGGACTTCATGTTTGATCATATTTAACTAACAGGCACTTGATTAAAACTTCCGAAGGGCTAAATAATAGTATTCCACTTCTACTAGTTAGGGAAGACATGTTGCACTATGACATCTGTTGCTTTTACATTGAGTTTTGGCTACTAGTATGCACAAAATAAACCAGCAGAAATCAATGGGAGCAGTTGTTCCACGTGTGACATCAGCTGGCACACCATTATGTCATTGCAAGCATTGGCTATGTTAGATGTTGCTGCAAGAGTTCGTGTTTACTGTGGTCTCCCTTCTGCATTCTCCATTAGTGAAGAATAGGTGTTAAACAAAGTGGATAAAAAGTTTCAGTCAGATATTCCTAAAATTGGCCTTGAAATATTCAGCATATACTTTAAAAAGAGAGCTATCTCTTTATGCTGTAGTAAGTAAAGCCAAATAAATTATTTTATATTGAACCAGACCTCATAAAATTAATCTGTCCAAGTCTTGCAACTTTTCCATGGCCAAGGACCATGGTTACTACAGCTGCAGTGGATTGTGCAGTAACATAATAGCATCACCAGAGAAGAAAGATTTTCTGTTGGTGGGAGGGGCTGGGAAGGATAAAATTTGATCAGTGCATTAAATCCATCAGAAATTAATACACCTATTTTTATGTATTTCTCATTGAGAATTGGCATCATCATTATTTGGTAGTTCCCACCAAATGTTGATTGTATGATCTTGACAGACTCAGTGAATTGCAAAAAGTGGACTCGGGAGTCACATGCAACCCATAGGGTGCCCACCCCAACTCAACTAGTCTGCCCTGTGACACATGTAGAAGTTCAAAGGTCCAGGGAAAAAGCCTTCCTGAACTTTAAAGGTTTTTAAAATGTGTGTTCTTTCAGGCTTTGGACATCATAAATGAGAAATGTAGATGTGCCTGAGTAAAAGGTTTTGATTTAATAACTCTTTGTTTATTGGATCACTCTATTATTTTTAGGTGGCTTTCCTATTGCCATTCTAGAAAGAAAATGGCATACAAGATTGTCAAATAAAAGGAATATAGATATATATAAGAAAGCCCTTGATGAAAGATTTTTCCCCAATGATGTGGTTTTGCTATTTTGTTAAAAATATATAAATAGAAAGTCTTCTGGACAGGCAGCAGAGGGGTGTCTGGAAAGATCCTGCTTTTGATGCTGTTCAGTCAGGTAGCATCACGAAACTAACCAAACAGCCAACCCCACTTGGATGTCACATACGTGGCGCAAATCCCCATTGCGTTTCAAATTCTCTCAGAATTTAAGCGTCCTTGAGCTTCCATCCGGAATTTGCCACACATCGGGAGTTCCCTGGGCGCTACGCCAACCTAGAAAAAAAAAATGGGGACAGAGGAGGGAAAAAAGAAAGGTGTAATATGGACCGAAAGTCAAAGCATTTGTGTTTACAATTAAGAGGATGCAGCACACTTTATTTGATCACCTTGCACCTCCCAAGTTAACAATCTCCTATATTACCTAAACTGAAAAATACAGTGCCCCAATCCAGCATATGTACCTAGTCACTCAACAAAAGATCACAGATCAATATGGCCATTGGTCAATTTTGTGAAGAGACACATTCAACCTCTTTTATGGGCCAGAGTGCATTTTGTGGTTTATGCATATGGATTCACCACAAAGAAGCCTGCATTCATGGAGTGGTGGTGGCACAGTTGTTAGAATACAGAGTTCCAGGCTAAGTGTCCTAACTTTTGCCAGTTCGATCCCAACCAGTTCAAGGTTGACTCAGCCTTCCATCCTTCCAAGGAGAGTAAAATGAGAGCCCATATTGTTGGGGGCAATCTGCTGACTTTGTAAACCTCTTAAAAAGTGCTATAAAGAACTATAAAGTGGTATATAAGTCTAAGTGCTATTGCTATTCATACCTGAATCTCCTTTGCTGGATCAGGGCTTTTAAATCTACCCTAACACATAGCATAATCTCATGACAACACAAATTGTCATCAAACCAGTACTTTTTCCTTGAGAAATGCTGACATCCAAGCCCATTAGCAGCTCCCATGATGTGAGACATGGGCTTACATGCTTGTGCCCTTCAAACTTTGCTGACTTTAGTAGAAGCTGTGAATGTAGAATCCAGATTTGGAGAATTCCGTCCATTATTATGGTTCTTGTAAATGATGAAGCTTTTACTGTTTCCCCCACCCACTAGATTGGTCTTATCCAACGACACTGTTGTAATCTGATGCTTTGTCCATAAAGATCATCCGATTGATTGCACTGAGATGGATACTTGGTTATGTATTGGATGTGTTGGAAACATGGGATGTTCTCCACTCATAATGCTGGAAGATACCAAAAACTACACCAGAAAGACATAGCTGATCATGTGTGCTGCTTCCCTTATTAAACATCACATAGCAGTTCCTTAATTAAAAGAACAATCTTATGATACATTCTCATATCCCAAAGTTAATCACAGCAATGTGTTAGTGTCTTATTATACAGGATATGATTCCGATCAAATACATGAAAAACTTTGGTAGCTCTGATAAAGACAAGCCATTTCTTTATGATTTTAAGGGGCTCTTCAAGATCATTTCTAGCATGAAATTTCAGTGATCTAATTCTGAGGGCTGATAATGATGTTATCATTTCTGCACAGAAAAAAAATTACTTCAGCACTAATGTTATGCAAACATTGATATGCAGTTTGTATATAGGATCATACAAATATGACTGCTATTCTGCAGCCGGAAGTCATATAGCCCAACTGGAATATATCTGTGGGAATCAGGACATAAAATCTTTTTCAGAGTCTTCTTTCATTTGAAAATTACAGTAGGATTGTGACAATTTTTCTGAGAAATGGCTTCCCTTTCTGAGATTCAATGGTTTTCAAATGTTCACAAGTGACATTATTATATGTTCCACCCACTTGAACCACATTGTTCATTATTTAGTGTTTTTTTTCCCACCAGAAATAAATATCAAAAGGTTTCTTAAGCCTGCCAGTCAAGCTTGTATAGAATGTTTGCACAACTTCAGAATGCATTATGACTACCATTAGAATTCACTTTCAGGAATCTAACAAATATTAAGTGGCCTCAATAGTTAATGCTTTTATAATGCCATTAATTCATCACACTTCTAGAAAATGTCACATTTCACATGGCTATTTTTTTTTTTGCTTTGGCTTTGGCTTTGAGGCCACAATACATTGTCTTACAAAAACTTTTATTATTCTACTCTGCTTGGTTCCTGTAGATCAGCTTCCTTATCTTTTCTGGTTACTTAAACAATACTATCAGATCTTGAAAATGTGGACTTAATTTCCACGCAGCTTATACATGGGAAGCAAAGTTGCAGTACAGAAATTCCATGCCAGATATGAATTGTTCTTTAACTCTTTAAAACTGTGGATTTCTAGATATTGCTGAACTAAAATTCTCACAATTTTAGCCAACGCGGCTAATGATCAAGGAAGCTGAGATTTGCAGAAAAACATTGAAGGCTCACAGCTGTTTCATTCTATGTTTAGGTGGCATCGTGCTGTTGTTTTCCACTATTGTCTTATTGCCCCCAACAGACCTAACCCTCTACATCATTAGTAATTCACAACTGTCATAGTAACAGTATTTTCAGATTGTGATGTACTCAAAATATAATAGCATAAAAAGTATGACTGAAAATTTTAAAAAATCTTCATTTTAATCACATTCAGTGTTTGAGCAGTGTTGTTATGATTCAGGTGTGCAGATATTCGTATCCTACCCAACAAGGGCTCACAACCTAAGTAATAGTAATATATGACTTGAAGAAACAAATCTCATGATTTTACTTTGGAGTGAAGGTTCTACTTCTTGTTCTTAAAAGCTCTATCATGTAGTCAAACTGAAATGACCATAACGCTGGCTGGGCTTCATTCATCTATTAAGAATGGTAAAGGCTCCTTCAAATTACATTTGACTCCTAGTTAACTATGAAGATACTCATGCAGTTGTCCTTCCAACAGTAGGAAAGTTATTTACTATCACCTTCTGGAATACTTTTACTTCCCAGAACAGCCTACAGTGATTTCCCAGTGATTTCTCCTTTAAAGTACTAACTAGAGTTGTCCCTACTTAGTTTTCACTGAATCAGCCAAGGACGCTAGGTGTTCATATTCCACATGAAAACAGCAGGTTCTTTACCTTTAGGTACATTATGAATTTGTCAGGTTGTCCTTAAATTGCTGTATGGCCCTGGGCTTTCTATTTCCCTGTGCAAGCTAAAATACAAGAGTGGGAGTCACTTTGTTAAGGTTAAGTATGAGAAATCTGAAAGGCCCTTGGAATTCTGGTTTAACGAAGTCTTTGTAAGAAAACCTTTGGGAAGATTTATTTTGTTAAACAACATAGAAAACAATAGTGAAGGAGGAGGAAAGTGCCTTGTTCCGTGCAGCCAAGTTAGCATGTGATGGATGAGACGAGAACCTACATGAATTAACTCTTGTGGAAGGTCTGAATTCTGAACTTAATGGTTTTAACTCTGCCTCCATCAATGATACAAAAGCAGGTATCATTGAGATGTTATCATAATTCACTTGGCTTGGAAAATTATTATAATAGCAAAACTATAGAGCAAATGTGGATGCTATAATTAAACTTTCAGGGTATTTAAGATCTGTCTATATTCTCAGATGGTCCAAGCCAATTCTCCTATTTGAAGAAAATATGATTGATTAATTATTTCAAGGCATCATGTTGACAGATAGTTTTAAAATATATGCTATACATACATACATCAATTAGCCTCAGAAATGAAGACAAGACATACAGTTTGACAGTTTTCTATATCACATTCTGTACATATGCAATGTGCAAGGTAATGGAAACTGAAATAATGGCTGTTTCACAGCAGATGACCAATGAAAAGGACTTCTAAAATCTTTACAGACATTCATAAAAGCCAATACAACAGCATATTATTGAAATGTTTAATACTAGTACTAAAAAGAGTAAATGAACTAATCAGTACTGAAATCTTCAAACAGCATTGCCATTTTAATTTCAGTAATCTGCTAGCACTGAGATTATTTTCTTTTTGAGGTGAAGCTAAATGCATGGTTCTGTGGTAAAGTCTGAGACAGATATTCCATACTGAAACCTGACCAACACTTCTTCCTCATAAAGTAAGGAAATTATGCAGAATTAATCTCTGTATTAAATTCTGCAGGGAGTCTGTACTAACGTACCTTATACATGTAATGAAGGAAAACAGGATGTTACTCTTGCATTAACCTTGTGCTGCAGTAAAGGCCTATTTTTCCATGTCAGGATTACACGCAATATTACCTATCTATTTTGTAAAGCCCAGGTTAAGAGACAGCCAGTCATATATATTCCCTATGGCTTTCATACAATTTACTAAGTGTCTAATCACCAAACATAAGTAAATTTCAGCACTATTAATCTCCAGCCTCTTTTCTTCAGGCTCTCAGTGAGTTACAAATAAATAAATAATACAAGGAAAAAAAATATAAGCAAGGGATCTAGAAACATTTGTAAGCCTTTGCAAGGCTAAAACAGCAAGCAGGTCACCATATCCATGTCTTCATTTAATGATCCAATCCACTGGTTCTCCAGTCTTCTGAAAATTTCTGGTCTTGTCAGTTTCAAATTCATCAGGCTCACCTTAACACCATCATGACAGTTAAGCTAGCGGAAGGCTTAACTCCATAAAATAAATCATATGCAATTACTCCCAATTTTTAATTCTCCCTTACTTCTCCATCATTTTCTCCTTTGTTGCTCATCCTCAAGTTTCTAAAGGTCTGTCTGGTCTGCAGGATTAAAGACAATTTGTACTGGAACAAAAAGGATACAAAAACGTTTTCCCATCATTTTTGGAGTAAAGATTTTGAATAATCTTCAGTGAATAGTGTGGAAGATCCATAGGTTCTAACAAATGCATGATGTAACTAACACACAATGCAGGAACAAGCAGCATAGGGCACTGCAGAAACATGAGTTGATGATTCGACATCACATATAGATCCTAGAAAGAACTTTTATGGACAACACCTGAAAAGAGTAATAAAGATATTCCCACCCCTAAATCCTGCAAAAGATGTCTCAATCAGAATAGAGACTAATGTAAGACTAGTGTTTTTTATACCCGTGTTTGGATCAAATCTGTATTATTTGTTTGGATCACAGAACTGGGTTAATTCTGCATTAATGATACATATGGAAGTACAAAGATAAATCCTAAGATTCTGCTGCAAAAGTAGACATGAAAAATAAAATCTGAAAATGTCAAGAAGGTGAAGGGAAATTATGCATCATCCTAAAAGCCAGGGAAAAATAAAACTACTGAAAGTTGTCCTAGCAGAGGGGGAAAATTCAATAGACTTGATCTAGCATAGTGGCAAGATAACTGGAAAGAAATATTAGCCTAGAGATTTGAGGTGGGTGCAAAGTTACAAAATTTGTATAACTTTGAAAGTAAGAAAAATGAGGAAGAACAGAGGTTGATTGGCTTGAAATGAGAAAAGCAAGAAAAAAAAAAAGAGAATTCCTTTTTGGCCACCTAAAAGTGGTTTTAGGAATTCAAACATAAAGCGCCAATTAGAAAAGACAAAATTGATATAAGGGAAAGGAAATCAAAATACAAGAAACTGGATAGGTAAGAAAGTCATAGAGCCTAATCAGCCAGAAGCCCAATAAACCAGCAACAGGAAGAGAATGGGGTACCTTGAACCGGATTAATGCCCAGACAAGGGGAGAATATAGAATGTATTTCTGAAAACCTGTAGGGCTTGAAGATGAATTGATGGAGAACCATTACTATTATCAGTGACTAAACAATACCCTGGTTTTGGGAATTGGCTTCCCTGTGTAAATATTGTGTTACTTATTGTGTTACAATTTACTATGTCAATCAAGACTGTCACCTTATGTCTACTTTGAACTCAGCCTGTATCAATGTTTAGTGGTTGGGAAGATACACTATGTATGAGGATATTGTTCTGATTCGCTTGCCGAGTTACTTTTAATTCAGATAATTTGGCCAGGAACTAGGGATGTCAATAGTTGCTGGTGAGCATTACATTAATCACTTTCCATTTGAAGATCTTGAAAAAAATTAAAATAGGATATTAAGCAACAGTAAATAAGACCATTTTATTTTTTTTAAAGGTTAATACAACTTTGAACATGTTTTAATTAATGTAAGAGTTGAAACTAAGTAATATATGATGAAGAAAACATATCAGGAAATTATGCTTGTTATTAATCCTCTAAGAAGTGCTCCTAACTGCATGACATATGTTTTAGCAGCACCAAAGTGTCTTAGGATGTTACAAGTATCTGTGAAAAATTTTGTGCATACCAAATGATGTTTGTTTGCCCGATCAGAAAAGGGAAAGTAGGAATAGGAAAATTCATGGCTTCAGTTTAGTACCACCTTCCTAGAAAAATTAATTTTCAGATCCTGCATGTCAAAGCAACCAGCAATCCAATACAAGGGACTGCTCTGGTGACTCTTATTGACATCATCAAAAGTGTCCTTCATTTCTATAATATATGCTCAAATTTTGAATCAATAACAGCTCAATTTTATTTACCTCTCTGACACATTCTAATCAACCTTTAGGTACCATGCTGTAAAGGTGAGGGGAAAAAACAAGATAGCATGAAATTAGAAAAGCTTAGTCTTCCACCCTAAAATGGCAATAATGGTATACTGAAATTGAAAATGGAAAGATCAATCAAATTTAGGATACCAGGGAACTGAAGGGAACACTAGAGAAAAGTTGAAATTTGCAGAATGGGACCTTTAGGCTCCCACCCTTGGCCGTGGCTCCTTTGCCTCCAGCCACCCGCCTCATCCCATTCACAGCCAGTTTTCTTCCTCTGCTGGCCTTCCCCCAGCAATTCTCCCTGGCCAATGGGCCTCTGGTCCTTTGGCTCAGCCTATTCACTGAGACACCATTTGTGCCAGGAGTTTTGTTCCATGGGACAAAAAGTCACCAGCCAATTGGGTGGCAGACGGTAACAATGGGGCTGGGAAGGGTGACCGAGGGATGTTACCCCCCCCCCCCGGAAGGGGGATGTGATTAGTAACAGGTTATGGAAGAGAGCAAGCGGGGGCAGGCAGGAAAATTACGCACTGCTCCTGGGGGGCTGGGGGGAGTGAAGGCAAACATTGTCTGCATATGGCTGGTGCTGGGAAGAGGAAACAGGCAAATGCTGCCTGTGCACAGCTTGTGTTGCTCCTGGAAAGAGGAAGCAGGCAAAAGCCTGGACTCTGGCTTTATACCGAACTGGCAGGTCACTTCCCCCCCCCCCCCGTGCAGATCATTTGGCACCCCCCCACACACACAGGCCAGCAGCTATGTTTACCCTCAATGTTCTGTCGCCGCCCCCAGCCCCCCAGGAGCAGCGCACAAGCATTTGCCTGCTTCCTCCTCCCACCACCAGCCTGCCCACCCCCCAGAGCAGTGCGCAGGCTTTTGCCTGTTTCCTGCTTCCAGCACCAGCACTAGCCGTGCACAGGCAGCATTTGCCTGCCTGCCCCCGCTTGCTCTCTTCTGTAACCTGCCACCAATCACACACCCCTTCCAGCCCCTTCAGTCACCCTTCCCAGCCCCATGGTTGCCACCTGCCGCCTGATTGGCTGGTGGCTTTTTGTCCCGTGGAGCTAAACTTAGCGAATGGGCCAAGCTGAAGGGCAAGGGGCAAAGAGCTAGAAGCCCATTGGCCAGGGAGAATCGCTAGGGGACGGCCAGCAGAGGAGGAAAGCTGGCTGTGAGTGGGCTGAGGCCGGTGGCTGGAGGTGAAGGAGGCACGGCCAAGGGTGGGAGCCTGAAGGTCCTAGATCCAAAATTTGAAGAGAGAGAAGAATGAGCAGCAACTAACTAAGATACTGGAAGACAAGTATGGTTTGCTCAACTATGGTTTATGAAATAACAATAATGTGCTAAGCTATCCCTCGTGATTTATACTAGCATGCATGTACAGTATAGTACTCTCTGAATTAAAATTGTATTGAAAACCTGCCTTAGAAAATTGATAGTTGAACATGTTAAGGGAAGCAATAGAGGTATTAACTAACAAGTCTTTCAGTAAGATGTAACTCAATATATCTGTAGTTCTTCTGTACTTCTGCTAGCAACAATCTTTCTCAGTTTTCACAACTTCTGAAGTCCTGTATATAATTACTCCAGTACATGCCTGCAATGTTCATATGGGTTTCTGAAACTAGTTCAGTATGATGGTTGAAATTGTAAGAGGTAAAGTCCTCACGTGAAACTCATGCAGTTATCAGTTTTATGTAAACCTTTTCTAATTCAATCCTATTCTACTATACGATGACAAGATCAGCCCATCCTGTGAGTCACCAGGATGTGAAAATAATGATAATTTTCATCACCATCATTAATGCAGTCTCCTGCATTAATAGGAATAAAAACTCTCTCATCCTCTTCCATGTCAGGGGAACATACTGTACCACAAATAGAAGCATTAAGAACTCTCCTTTCCCAACAAAGAACAGCAAAAATTTAGGCTTCAAGTATACCTCACAAGTCCATAGGGTTAGATCCATGCTTATGTATTCAAAGCTAAACGAGTTCGTGTATGGCTGGACTTTTGATGGATAATTTCAGCATGAGCTGTTTTCTCTCTATAAAACTTATGTCTCTCTGGCAGATATTTATGTCTGGAAGGTGTGCATGTATGTACTGAGTGTATATGTGAGTGTATGCATGTATGGGTATGTATCTGTGTGTACACACACACAGACACATGAACCTTGTTTCAAAACTGTATCCTTACATTCTGTTTCTCTCCTAGTATTAAAAGCAGCTGTTGGGTTCCCTGAAGTAGCACAAATCAGAAAAAAAATATAATAGTTGGCAAGCTATTTTATACTTCGGAATCCCAGAGTGGAGGAATCCCAGTTTTTGATGCTGTGCTGCTCATTGGTGTTATTTGAATAGCTTGATAGCAGAATGATACCTGCCAAAATATAACTGAGCTGGGACATTAAGAGTTTTTAAAAGTTCTTTAAACATAGGTCATGGGCAGTTTTAAATTAATCCATGAAAAATCCCTAGTGTGAGCTTTAGGGAAATTATTTTAATAGTTATTTTAAAACCAACATCTCAAGGATTGAAACTAGTACCAAACTGCTAATGAACTGACACCAAGGTAAGCTTTAAAATAAAACTTAAACAAAAAATACACAAGAGATTTGTGTAGGAAGAGCAAGAGACAGTATCACAGAGGTATGTGTTTTTAATAAAGCAAATTGATGCTGCAACATGCAGTATTCGTAAAACTTATATATATATATATATATATATATATATATAATTAGAACCAGAGTTCAAATATTTAAAGACAATATATATATACAATGTATTGATAAAACCTATCAACTGTACAGTCTATATAAAAAGAGCAGCTCCTTATCCCAGTCTGTTTTCCAATTGGAGAAAGTATCACAAAGCAATTTCCCAATATGTTGAGTCTGGAAGATGCAAACTTGGAGGGTTTAGAATGCACACCCCAGTATGTTTCAATGTGCATTCTTGCACATCCTTAAATGTTTCTGCCTTTGCTATATTAGATTGCATAGCAGAGACCACATATTTCCGATTCATCTATCACATGGATCTTCAATTGATTATAAAGTTGGGAAAAAGAAGAGGGAATTATGGGAGGTCACCATACAGGGTTGCATATCGTTTTATAACTCAGTATGTTAGTGATTGTATGCAACAGTGCAAAACAGAAAGGGGTATGGGAGTGGCCAAGACGATAGATCCTCTCACAGACAAATATGAGCATCACGAACTTGCTCATCTTTTAGTCTTTAGCTATGCATTCTTAGGAAAAATTAGAAAGGAGAGAAGGAAAACATCTAGATGGAAAATAAAATAAAGTTCTCCTCATTTCTTTAAAAAAATTCATCGCAATATAAAACCGAAGAAGCATTTACTCAGGGGCAAAATATTTTATTGTAGTATAAATAGGGAGCTTTCTGGGTCTTTAGGTTAGTAATATATTAAAATGCCCTGTGAAGAAAACCCACTGGGCTTCTCTTAAAAGTTGCTTCTCTCACTGAGGGAAATTTACAGTGTGTGTCAAATGAGGATACGCAAAGCTTATGGTATGTACTTTAAGCAATTTTTTTTATTTTTTTTCAGTTTAGGGACAAAATGGGTGAATGAACAGGGTAATGCAGACAACTACCAATTAAAAAAAGACCCTCCCTCCCAAAACACAGACAGTGGTTTTCCCAATAGAACTTAACAAAGACAAAGGAAAAAAATACAATAAAAAGCCAGGTTGCCAATGACCTTTGGTCATCTAAATAATAAAAAACCCAAAAAAACAAAGATCAAATTTGACGCCACTGTTCTCAACAGAGCGTGTAAGCAATAATAAATAGTGACTTCCATAGTAAAAGATAAAATTTCAGGTTACGACAAACAGCTTTCATTACAGGAATAGAAAAGGCTGATAATAACAAAATATTTTGCATTGCCATATACAAAAAAGGTATCGACTCCAGCGGGGCGCTCTCTCTCTCTCTCTCTCTCTCTTTCTTTAATATGCTTTGCATACGAAATTCTTTCCAATCTAAATATATAAAGCACCATTTTAATTTATTTTTCTTTTTGGCAATGGGGAAAAAAGCCTGCAAAACTTTATTTTTTCCTTTCATTCTATTTTAATTTTTTTTTTCTTTTACTGCATATGAAGTTTAAGATGCTGGAATGTAAAAGGGTAAGAGAAGAAAAAGGACCAGAGCACACTACAGAACAAACCAACATCATCACCTTGCATTACTGCATACAATATGGCAGCAAAAAACAAAGAAACCCCAAAAGAACTTTGATATGTACAACCATCAGAGATGCTCATTTAGTGCGACATTCAAACAGATTTTTGTTCCCCCTCCCCCAAAACAGCCATTATATGGCCTCTTATCTGTACAATGTCACACTTTCCTTGTCGTTATTTTTTGAAACATACAAATATTTTGCACTATATTATCCTGCCAAATTAAAAAAAATATACTGTGGCAGCCTATTTGTTTTTTTGTGTGTATGTGTTTTTCCACTACCAAAAAAAGGTAACTGATACCCTTTTTTAAAAAAAGAGAAACAAGCAACAGTTAAAAATACAAGCTTCATTATAAATACTATAGTGCCTACTCTAGGTGAACATTAAATTCAAATACCATTCTAAAAATTACAGAAAAAAGAGACCATAAATGTGTTTTTCTTCTTTTCCATTTGTTCGCTTTTCCTCTTCTTAGCATAGGAATCAACAGGAGTGTGCATTTTCCTATTTTTAAGTAGTATATATTGTTAAATCTTTTTCCAATGTACTTATTTTACAACCTGAAATGTTGTGTGTATATCCAAGGCATAGGATTTTTAACTATTGGTTTTCAATGAAGAACAGGTCTTGTACACCACCAAGACAATGAATTCTAAAATACATTTTCCCCTAAACATAATGAATTTTTTTTTAAAAAATCAGAACATTTATATTTTTAAAAGTTTTGTACAAAATAACCACTTCTTTGCACTGTAGGAGCAAGACCAATCTCTGGTTTTTTTTTTTTTTTAACATAACTGCAGGACTTGTTCCCATTTACAGCGCCATAATGTTATGTCCCACTCATTAATCAAGTAAAATGGCAAGCTGGCAGAATTATTTATATGTTTATCATGAGATCATGCTCATTAAAAAAAACATTAATCTTGCAATTTTTCCCTTTAAAGTATAGACCTGTAAACTGGGAAAATTGTACAGTGCATTTAAATTGTCCTATCTGAGCAGTCTTAAAAAAGTTTTTTATACTCAACCTGTGTACCTCTGATTAAAAGAAACAATACAGACACGACAGGCAGAGTCAAGTGCTATGTGAACTTCCAGCGGGGCAGATGCTAGCTTAATCATAAAAGCAATGAATCCTTTTTTCTTGTCAATACAACTAGCACATAGCATATGATTAAAAAAGAAACAAAATGAAGAACAACTTTTAGGGAGCACTACTACTCTTTCTCTCTCTCTCAGAATGTCACACATCAAGGCAAATCTTAATAGCTCATAGTTAATCATCATATCAATATTAGCTTATAACCTGTTCTTAATTTTAAATGGCAAACAGTGCTAATAAATCACTATATATATTTTTACACTTCAGTAAAACTTTATTGCCAGACTGTTTGTTTATATACCTTTCCTTATATAGAGGGAAATCATAGATCGATATATGATACACAGGTTTGTGCATTATTAATTTGATTGTCAAGTTGACAACCAACTACACCTGCGCTTAATATTTTCTGTTTTTACTGTTAAGTTTTATTTTGTACCAGGATCACTAAGAGATTTTTTAAAAAATCTTTATAACATGAATTTTCTTTCTCACGTACTTAATCATCTTCCAAGGCCTTCTGCACAAGTCACATTCTTTTTATCAATAAAATAATTTTAAAATGGAAATGAGGGGGAAGAGAAATGGAAGGGGAGGGACTGATACAGGTTAGTAATATTTTAACCTGAGAGAGAAGCATTCCCTATGATAATGGTGATTGTTTTAAACTCTCCTAGAGCAAAATAAACTTCAGTTCTACGATCACTCTTTTTTTAAAAAAAGGTGGACTGAGGAGGGGATCGAATGATGATTAACTAGGATTTGTTGGGTTTCTTTGTTTTTGTTTTTAGGTAGCCACTGTTGTGAAAAATATAATACAGAGTTATCGGCTAGGTCCTAAAGGACTCATTTACATTGCCCAGTGCGAAAGTTGTCCTACAAGTTTAGAACAAGTAGTTGCCACCAACATGGCTTAAATATATTCAAGGCACTCAGATTTCCATTTTAAACCAAATGATAGTACAAATTTATCGTTTTGCTCTCGTTTCCTCATTTTTCAATTAAAGACTTATCTCCCCACCAAAAATTAACTGATATTGTCAATGTTTTAAAGACAGAAATCAAAGTAACAAGGAATGTTTTCCCCTTTTCAGTGTTATCTGTCTATCCATATAGGGTTAATTCAAAGCACGCTTTCTTTAGCTGTTAAAACACAAACATGGATATGATATATTACAGAATGTATGCAGCATGGTTGGTTGTTTAAAAATACTTTTGTTTTTCTCTTTCTTTCTCTCTCTCTCTCTCTCTCTCTGTTTTCCTGGAACATCATTGGAAACAGTCATGGTGCTGTGCATGTGTGTGAAAGATCTTTTTGTCTGTTTGCTCAGCAAAGAATTTGGGGACATTTTTTTTTTTAAAAAAACAGCCATAACATACCATACATGCTGTCTAATTTTTTAAAAAATTAATAAACATACACAACATGTAAATTATTGCACAAGAGAAAGGCTCAAAGTTTGCGTAGTATTGCCCCAATACAGATCATGCATTCAAATGATGAAAACAGAAAAGAAAGGAAAAAGAAACAAAACAAAAAGGAAGATGAAAACAGGTGTGCTGGTGACAAGCACTTTCTGAATATCATTCTTAGCTTCCAATATTTTACTCACAAGGGACTAGAAAATCTCTACACAGGGGGCCAGGAATAAATTGGGGGAAGGAAGGAGAAGGGGTCAAGTTAATATACCTCTATTCAGTTTTTATGTCATTATTCAAGACTCGATCACTGTGCCATTTTTTCATGTGTTTTTCCAGGGTACTGTACACGCTAAAAGGCATCTTACAAATTTCACATTTGTAAACGTCCTTCCCCACCTGACCATGCGTTTTCATGTGCCTGGTGAGTTTGCTACTCTGGGCGCAGGCGTAGTTACACAGCTCACATTTATAAGGCCTTTCCCCAGTGTGGCTTCTCCTGTGGACAGTGAGGTTACTACAGTTCTTGAAGACTTTCCCACAGTACTCACAAGTGTCGCTGCGTCTGCCCTCTTTTGAACTAGGCCTTCCAGGGCCTGGACCACTAATATGCGGGGTGCTCCCTCCACTTCCTGTACCGCTGCGGCCTGATATCCCTCCATCCATCTCCCCGGGAGGCGTCGAGAAGCGTAAACTTCCATTTTCAGAGGAGTGTTCTGAGGAGGAAGCAAAAGGCGATTGTCGGGAGTCTCCAAAGTTGAGGAATGGATCTTTTAGCTGCCGAGAAGCAGCATACCCAGCTAGCCACTGGGAGTAAACATTTTCAGTGTTAGGCATAGCTGTCGTGGGAAGGTCAAACTCCTTCTCAAGTTTGATGCGTTTAGAAAAAGGACTTAGGGAGCTTGGGCTACCCAAGAGCAGCTTTTTGGACAAACCTCCGGAGGCAGATTCACCAGGGGAACACCCCCGACCATTAATAGCACCATCATCGATGCGATCAGATTCACCAGCTACTGAGTCTTCATCACATGTATCTCTATGCACCTCAGATTCAGATAAGTGCCCTCGTTTATGTTTCTCACCAAGAACCTGATGGAAAGCCTCACTGAAGTGCTGCATGGAACTCAGGACCATCCCTTGCATGACATCCGGGATAGAACGATTCTCCTCAATAGACCGGGAATTGTTTTCATGGTGCCGAGCTGCTTCTAGATTGATGCCAAACCCATAGTCTGGCCTTTCATTTTCAGTCAAATCCTCCTCCTCTTCTTCTTCCTCCTCTTCCTCCTCCTCCTCCTCTTCTTCCTCTTCTTCATCCCCATTTTCTGGAATAATATTGGAATCATTCTCACTTTTAAACTTAGCCACGACAGATTTGAGGGCACTGCTAGCACTGCCAACAAGGTCACTGGTTCCGGGCTCTGGGGAACTGGCTGTTGAGAGGCCATCATCTGACTTCACAGTCATTGGGGAGGATTTGTGCATGTGTGTTTTCATGTGGCGTTTTAACTTGCTTGCTTGAGTGCATGCATGGTCACAAAGGTTGCACTTGTAGGGTTTTTCTCCAGTGTGGCTTCTACGATGGACAACTAAGTTGCTCTGAAATTTAAAGGTTTTCCCACAAAATTCACAGGACTTGGATTTGATAGGAGGCTGAGAAGGAGGAGGAGCAGACTGAAGAGGAGGAAGAGGAGGTGTTGCCAGAAATGGTGGCTTGCTGCCTGGCTGGAATGGTTGTAGTAACCTTTGCATAGGGCTGGGCCGGTTCGGTGACAATGGTGGACTAGAGGTGTTTCCAGCTAACTCCCTAAGCCGCCTGGAGAAATCCATAGCTGGAGGCTCCATGGCCATGGGGTTGAGTCGCAGCACCCTGTCGAAGGCACTGGGGTGATGGGTTGCAAGAGCCATTTCTTCAGCACCTAGGCGTTCTATGCGATGTGGATCCAAATGATGTCTTGGAGGGGGACTAAACAAAGGAGGTGTGGGAGGGAAACGCCCTTCTCCAAGACCTGATGCTTCTCTCGCGACTGACCCAGGTATTCTAAGAAGATTAAAAGGATTATTGTCTGCAATGTGAATCCCATGGAGTGGTGGCTGAGAAGGGCATTCTGCACCTAGTCCTGATGGGATACCAACCCGCGGTGTCAGAGGACTTCCATGTTCACTTTCTAAGTAGATTCTTAATCCATGAGTGTTCTGTGCATGTTGCAAGAGAAACCAGGCGCTGTTGAATGGCTGTTTACATGTTGTACACGTGTAACTGCTGGGTTCATCTTTACCTGTAAAACAACACAATGGTAACATCAATCTTTTAATTATCAAATTATTTCTAACATTAAAACAGAAGTTAATTTTTGTTGAATGAAATGCTAAATTGATCTACTGCTTAATTTTGGCATTTGTAGTGGCCATTACGTTACCTTCAAAGCCACCTGTATTTACTGCCATAATTGGTTCCTCTCAATTAGACAAATCCTCTCTTACGGATTTGTCTAATTTTGTTCTAAAGCCCCTGAAGCCAATGGCCATTTACTGAGGCAACAAATCCCATCAATCATTCTTCTGACATCTATGAGAGAAAAAGTCACTGCTTGTTTTCTGTATATCCTGCATAATGAATAACTCTGGTTTCATGCATCTAACCATCAAAAAAATTAGATACTTATCTCCTTAATACACTTCTTTGTCTACACTGTTAAAAAATACCAATTACTGAACCAAAGGTGCTTTTTCAAGAGGCAACTGGACTTCCTGGTTTTTCTTCGAAGATGTTTCACTTCACATCCAAGAAGCTTCTTCAGCTCCAAGAAGCTTTTTGGATGAGAAGCGAAACATCTTCAAAGAAAAACCAGGAAGTCCAGATGCCTCTTGAAAAAGCACATTTGGGACAACCATGACCTGGATGACTGAGATTCTCCATAGACATCAATTACTGAGTACTATATACAACCATCAACATCAACGGTTAAGCTCTTTGTCCTAGACCAGCATAAACATATTTATTGTGCATACAATCCTAGATACCTGAGAATAAGTCTCTTATATTGGGACTCACATGTTTGTGTAGCATTGGATAGTATAACACTACTAAGGATTGTAGTCTAAGCACAAAAATAGCATTAATTCAGCTACATTTTCAGTTAACTTCAAAAATTTTAATGAGACTAATTCAATATAAACTTTACACTATAAATTTGGTTGTGCAATGCTACAGATTTGGTTAGGAAGAAATATTTTGGATCATCTCATTAAAACAGTTGTGATTTCTTCCAGGATCACGTGACTACCGAGGGGACATTTCTACCACAATTGTGCAATTCTGCAAACAAACATGGCTACCTTAATTGTGACTAAATGTGCTGCTCTGGCTTATTTTGAAGCAATTTTCCCCAGTCAAATTTAAAATATTGCACAGCCTTAACTACAAAACTTACTTTAGAATAATTTACTATTATTTCAGTGAAATGTTGTTTAAGTTTACAGATGCAGTCAACTGCACTTATGCTTACCTGAAACTATGTCCAACTGTTTTCAGTGGATCCTACTCTTGAGTAATTATGTCTACAAATAATTATTGCCTATCGTTGCTTTATAAGCACACTGACTTTAAAACAAATATTTTTGAAATAATATAGAACTAAATTCTGAGGGTTCAGATTGTTAATGACATAGGAGTAGAAATTAATTACTTTTCAGTTTTCTTTTGCAAACATATGAAGATTAAAAAATAAAAATCAATTCCATTAAAATATCCCATTATTAAGAGTGATTAAACTGTCAGAATAAAACTGTTCAAAATATATGATACAATAGAAGGTTTTTTTGGGGGGGAGGGGTGTTGAACTGACCTATAACATATACATTACCTCTGATCAAATGGCAAATTACATATACGCTAGGATTTTTGAAATAACAAGTTTAAATAAAAATATATTTCAGATAGTTTAATTCCCACATTTGACTGAAAAATCAGTCGTCTATCTAAATTTAGTGAGCTGAACAAAAGCAACTATTGAAATCGCAGTTTTTCTAGAAAATATTTAAGACTGTAAATGTGAATTTAATTTTTTTTTATATATATATATATATAATTTGATTTATATGCCGCCCTTCTCCGGAGACTCAGGGTGGCTTACAATGTGCTCAGCAATAGCCTTTATCCTTTTGTATATTTATACAAAGTCAGCTTATTGCCCCCACAACTGGGTCCTCAATTTACCTACCTTAGAAAGGAGGAAGGCTGAGTCAACCTTGAGCCTTGGCGAGATTCGAACCTGCAGTAATTGAAGGCAGCTGGTCTTAATAACCAGCTTAATAACAGAGTGCCTTAGACCACTGTACTACCAAGGCTCTATTTTAAAATAGTTGCATAAGTTTTTTAAATATCTGAGTTGTTTCAATAAACATTTTAGTGGGCATCCCTCTACTTATTCTTTTTAATTTCATTTTTAATCTATCGTCCTATACAGAATTCCAAGTGCTGAACACAATTTCCCCCTTTTATATTCAGAATAATCCTGTTAGATAGATTAGGTAGAATGAAGGTAGCCGATGTAACATCTTCTGCTAATCCTTGGGACTGAGAAAAATTTGGACACTTCTGTGCCTGGTCTGATATCTCCTACAAGACTACTGGTTCTCAATCTAGAGCAGTTTAACTATCAATTAGCATACGGTTGACTGAGTAAATATGTGTGTGTGTGTGTGTGTGTGTGTGTGTGTGTGTGTGCCTATCCAGCATCAACAAAATTTGTATGTGGTGCTCCTGTGTTTATACCGCAAGTGGCTAAAATAAAATGGTAAAAGATTGCTGGCTTGTAATCTATACCTATGTCTGTCTGTCTGTCTTGGGGCGCAATGGCTCAGCCGTTAAAGAAGCTGAGCTTGTCAGCTGGAGAGCTGACAGCCAGGATTCGAGACCCAAGCTCTACATAACAGAGTGAGCTCCCATTACTTGCCCCAGTTTCTGCCCACTTAACAGTTCGAAAATCAAACCTGGCAGAAATAAGAACAACTTCATCCTTGATGAGTTGATTTAACCCTTGCATCTAGTTTGGCAGTTCAGTTTTCTTGAATATTTGGGTGGTTTTCTAGGAATCTTTTTGATGTACTCTAATTTTTTTTTTGCCTTAAATTATTTTATCACTGTTTTCCTCGTATTTCTTATACAGTAGTGAACAGGCATCCTTAAATACAACAGTGCAGAATATGGAACCTATGGAACATCATAAACTAACAATTCCTCTGGTAAGGAAGAGATTAACAGAGAGGAGTCCAAAATCTTTACAAGGATTGGGGGAGAGGTGTCCGAATATACAGTCCCATATTCCCAGCAAATTTATCTTGAAGGAAAAAAAATGAAATCTGCCTCTGCTGATTCCATTAATCTTGTCCAGTAATGCTGAGGACACAGTCCACACACAAATATTATGAAACCCTGATATACATACTCAAATAACTAAGAACATGTGTCTAAGTTCATACTTTACACATTTCCTGAAAAAAGATTTTTGTGTGAACATAATTGCCTCATAAACATAGAACTGATGGAGCAGAAAAGTGCAGCCTGAACAAGGCCAACTCCATCACTGTGTGAAATGAAGCAGATATTTGAAGCTGCAGATGGGCAGAGCCTACTTCCCACTTCCTGTTCTCTCAACTGGCTGCCCACAGCAGTCTTTTCATTTCGTCTAAGACAGGAGTGGGGAACTACAGCCCTTTTTTGACTTGTGGGCTTCAACTTCCAAAATTCCTGAGTCAGCCATATAGGGGCCATATAGACCTCCGGTCTAAGATAAGTGGATCTCAGGATGGTTTACTGTCCTACTAGTTTCCCTATAGCCACTGCTATGAGATGGACCTCAGAATGACACATATGAGGCATCTGTAATATTTGTGGATAGTCAACATGGCCACCTCACAAGGTCACTTGGAAGACTCCTTTAGAATGATGTATAAAGAGCAGTTGGTCCTGGGTGCAACACTGCTGCTAAGGAAGAAGTCTATGAGAGCAGCAATTTCTCTCTGTTTCAGGGAGAAGGCCTTCTGATGTTACAACTGAACCCAAAGGCTGTACACAGTCCTCTGCTCCTGCAGGATCTGACTCTGCCAACAGCCAGCATATAGTCCCTGGCACTGCTTCCCTATAGCAATAACCACCACAACATAAAAAGGGTCCCCCCAGTTCTGTAGTTATAAAAATGCATCTGATTATTAGGGCATAGTCCAAAGTCTATTTTCCAGCAATTCTCCATAGTGTAAAGAATTTGCATTACAGGAAACACCTTGGTTGAAATCGTTAAAAATATGCTACTCAGAACAGAGAATGTTGAGCAAGAGATGCCAACAGTTAAAATCTGTATAAAGTTGCAATATATGAGCTGATTGTGAAGTTGATGACTGGATTGTTTTAATAATGCATAAATTGCTAAAAGTTACCAGGTAATAGTGTATGTTCATGTGAGGAAATAAGAACATGTATTTTGTCGAATGCCCCTACAAATGCATATTGTATTAAGTCTTTGAAGAACAAACTAGATTTACAATGGTATTTGACTGCAATATGTACTTCTGTAATGACCTGTAATTTACTTTACATCAGTATTTATACTAGCACTCAATATAGCCCACTTGTGCAAACCTTACAAGATTAGACAGTAAATGCCAAAATGAGGTTTTCATACACATGCTTAATATATGTGCAGGTAGAGGGAGAAAAACATGAACTGGATGGATTTGATCTTCATTGTTCTTGTTTTTCTCCTTATTTCAATGATGAAAAAGCAAAGTCTTATAAGGGGATTTTCATTATCTAAGGTACTGAATAAATAACTTTGGAAAACTATGCGCAGGCAGCATTACAGCAACATCTACTGCAACTAAGAATGAGTGTCCCCCCCCCCACCAACCTTCTTCAAGTTTCAGTTTCTCTATTATTATATATTTAGTTTGACAATTTAAATTGGGTGATTTAAAAAATGAGAAAGAATCAGACACTGCTGACAGGTATTTAGCATTTTGGTTGCTTAAAAAAGCTTTTGAACAATATTTAACATTTCATTATTTTGCCAATTCCAGCATTTTAATGAACCACGTGTGGTGTTTAGCACAGGGGCATTGGAGACCCTGGCAAATAAAAGGATACATCTTCTGAAAAGAGAGAAACATGAGTGTGATTCCCATAAACTTGTTGGTAAGATTTGGGCAAGGCTCTAGATGGAAATTAAGAAGAGCAATCTTAAAGTTATGGAACACAGTGCGAAGGCAATAGGCAATGCAACTAATTTTATTTTGCTACTGAAAACTAATTTTTTTTAAAATCTCTTACAGCAACCGATGCTATCAGCCTCCAGTCTACTAACAATACAATACTCTGCTTAGCTGGTTTATGTATTAGGTCAGTGGAAATAGCACTGTGTCTTATAATGAGGATACAACACAGTTTTTGTAATTGCATTTTAGCATTCCCATCAACTAGATATTCTGGATCAGAAGGGCAGCTGGTATAATCATAATGTCAATGAGAAAGGCTGTTACAGCAAAGAGTAAAGATTACATGGGGGAAAAAAGCAGCTTTGAAACTGGTAATTATTACCAGTCCACTAATAGCAAATGATGTATTACAATTTTACCGTATAATCTGTATTTCATTCAGCTTCTTGTCAGGGCAGTAGATTGTATTACACTGTTCACAATGCCAAAATTTCTAACCTACAGTCATCAATAAAAATGTTATGTTCCATAATTCAGCAAATGACTTTCTTAACAACATATTCAACTGTTCTAAAAGCTAAAGTCAATTTTATATTGCATTTTTTAAAAGTGTCACTTATTTACTAGTCTAAATATAAAATTTATTTGCTCAGATGAAAAATAAATTCTGATATTTTTTTTTGCCATTCCTGCTTGGTGAGGGAGTTGGAGGGAGGGAGTATAGGAAGAGGGAGAGAAAAAGAATATGTAAGCTGGGACAGCAAGGCAGTTTAAATCCATGGGTGATTTACCACCTGCTTTGAAGAAACACAATTTCTAATTTGTCTATTAGTAGTTGATTAATTATGAAAGCTATTGACTGACCATTTTACCTCCTGGAGATATCTCTACCAGTCAGTGAAGGATTTCTAATGCATTAAAGATTAGAAGAAAAATCCAGTTAAGGCAAATGCAGCAAAGTTAGCAAGTTTGCGCTAGGAGAAGACAAGGTACAGTTGCAATGTTTTGTTTGCATCTCTTTTAACTTTCCATACATATGGAAAGTGCAAAGGGACAAAATATTTGAAAGTTTAGTCCTCTATTCATCAAATAGTAACTCCATGATGCTTTGGCACTTTCCTCCTCTCCAGTGAGACACAGACACAATAAATAAATACCAGAATTCCTCAGCTTTGGGGAATTCTGGGAATTGAAATCCACACATCTTAAAGTTCCTGAATTTGAGAAATACTGCATTAGATAAGGAACACAACAAACTATGCCAAAGGGTAAGACATCAGAAAATAAGAAAGTCAGAATGAAGATACAGGCAGTGCCAATATAAAGATTAAATTTAATACATTCCAAGTTCCATTAAATCAATTTAAATATGTAATAATATAGAATAACAGAGTTGGAAGACCTTGGAGGTCTTCTAGTCCAACCCCCTGCTTAGGTAGGAAACCCTACACCACTTCAGACAAATGGTTATCTAATATCTTCTTAAAAACTTCCAGTGTTGGAGCATTTACAACTTCTGGAGGCAAGTTGTTCCACTGATTAATTGTTCTAACTGTCAGGAAATTTCTCCTTAGTTCTAAGTTGCTCCTCTCCTTGATTAGTTTCCACCTATTGCTTTTTGTTCTACCCTCAGGTGCTTTGGAGAATAGCTTGACTCCCTCTTCTTTGTGGCAACCCCTGAGATATCAGAACACTGCTATCATGTCACCCCTAGTCTTTTTTTCATAAGATTAGACATATCCAATTCCAGCAACTGTTCTTTATATGTTTTATCCTCTAGTCCCCTAATCATCTTTGTTGCTCTTCTCTGCACTCAGTAATGTAATTACTGCCCAAGAAAATAATACTTTCCTTCTTTTACATTAACATTTGCACCCTAGAGGGGCCCAGTGAGTAGAATGCAAGACTTTTTGGGGATGGCATACATGTAGTCCTGAGGTCCCAAGTGAGTA
Source organism: Pantherophis guttatus (assembly GCF_059756535.1). NCBI lineage: Eukaryota > Metazoa > Chordata > Lepidosauria > Squamata > Colubridae > Pantherophis > Pantherophis guttatus. The sequence goes on from NC_142063.1 coordinate 315,998,191, forward strand.
TCTCTGCTATAGGTTCATGGAAAGTTATAGAAAATACTATAATACTTCAGATTTACTAGCTCCTGATGAGATTCTACGAACATCAGTTACACAAACGTAACAAATTGTATGTTATCAAAAAGCATTCCACAAAATTCTTGGTATGTATTTATAAAGTACCAGGAAAGGGGTCTAACATTATTTGCACTATTGGAAACCCAAGTAGCAGCTTAGCTAAATGAACATCATCAAGTTTGCAACCTCGCCAAGTATTAAGTCAAGTGACATATTCAATAGGACTCCTAAAAATTTAGCCTCTGAAGGTGCTTCTGGTTGTGAATAACAGGTTACTGGCTTGAGGATTTGTTGAAGGAGGTGTTCCCTAGCAAAGGTGGCTATTTCAGACAATGTATGAAGGTGGAAGGCGGTATTTACGAGACCGCCTTCTGCCTCCAATAGCCTCCCACCGACCAGTACGCTCCCACAGAGAGGGTCTCCTCAGGGTGCCGTCGGTTAGACAGTGTCGACTGGCGACCCCCAGGGGGAGAGCCTTCTCTGTGGGAACACCTGCCCTCTGGAATGAGCTGCCCCTGGAGATTCGTCGGATTTCCGACCTACGTACCTTCCGCCGCGCCCTTAAAACGCTATTATTCCATCAAGCAGGGCTGGCCTAAAATATTATTTTAATGGGTTATTGTGTTTTAGTTGATTGGCCAAACTATCTAATAATTTTAAATTGTTTTTAACTTTTATATTTATCTTGGTTGTACACTGCCCTGAGTCCCTTTGGGAGAAGGGCGGTATAAAAATTTGATTGATAAATAAATAAATAAACAAACAAACAAACAAACAAACAAACCAAATTTTGGCCCACTTGGCTGACAACCAGCTCCCTCTGGTCCCTGAGTCACTAAAGTCCAAGCTTGGTCAAGGCCCACTGCACAATTTAAAATTATGACATAATTTACATAGAATCCTATTTAAGATTCTCATGGCTTTATGTTAATTGCATTCATCCCTAACTTTTCAGAGGCCAAATGAAAAACACAGCAATTTCAATAAAAAAAAGCAGCTCCTAATCATTTCCTGGAGTAAAGCACTCTTCTATACTTCAGTACGCAAATTTGGGGTATAATTTAAAGAGAATAAATTTACTGTGGTTCTTATGAGAAAACATATACACAGGGAAATACCATTTGGACTGCCTTAGCAACACCTTAGAACAGCTGCTTCAAACTGGCTTGCTACCTCAGATATTTTAGACAAATTAAACAGAGGAGATATAATTAAAACAAAACTCTTGAATATACTTCAAGTATATTCAGCTTATAATTGTCTTCTCCTTCGGAAGGAAAATATATGTGGTATAAATCATATTCATATTTGCCCTATGGATGCCTCAGTGAAAACCTATATGAATTTGATTCCCAACATGCTAAACACTATAAGTACTCATGCTTCCACTCCCTCCAAAGAGCAGTGTCTCTTTTTCAGTAAGATTTTTGGGACACAGATGGGTTGTATAGCTCAGTGAAAGACAGCATACTGTCTCTCAACAGAGGCTGTACATCTGTGCAGTACATGCACACCTCTCCATGATGAACTAAGGAAGGATAGTATGCATATTCATTTCCACGTGCCTTCTTTTTCCTTATTACTATTACCTGTACTCAACCATCAAGAAGCCTACAGAGGCTTATTGACAGAATATCTGGGGGGATGCCTGGTTGAAAAGCAAGAACCATATTCTCCACCCTTCTGCTCTTGAATTAGATATAATCTCAGTGCAACAGTTTATTTTTTAACTAAAAGGCTTTTGACATCCTTAACATGCTGATCACCAACAGGCCTCTGTATATTTTACAGTTCCATGTAGGTGCAGAAAAGCCCTGGAAATATTGAATTCACAGCCTGGGCATTTCAGCTTACCTTTAACACAAGCAAGTTTTTATCTCTTAAGGATTGGAGAGATCATTTGGAAGAATTAAGTTCCAGAATTACCAAGATAAATTTCAGGGTTTTTAATACTTAAAGGCTTCAGCACTTTGCACAGTGCCTTCCAACTTCCTCTTGTAAGCATGGGCCCTAGTCTAGACACAGAATATCATCATTTGACATCAAATTTATATTGATGCATTTGGAATTTTTCATGCACTCAAATTATGAGCCCAAGATGATGTTATGGGCAACAGTTTCAAGATAACCTTCAAATACTAGTGCCTTCAAATAACAGTGTCAACACTGTGTGGTATTGGTGTCATTTTGCAGAATTTGGGAATGGGCCAAGAATTCAGTACTAGTCCTCAAGGCTTCGGAAGCCAATGACTGTGAAATTTTCTGGATCTAGGAGAGGAATTATATTACAATTTCAGAAGACTATATGTTCTCACTTTTAAACCATTTGAAGCTTTTTATATCCCCCTGGAATGGTTAGAAACATTTGTGTTGATTGGGGGGGGGGGGGTGTCAATGAGGATTTGAGCAAAAAGAACAAACATATGGACATTCGCTTGTTTTATATAATTTAAACAGACTGAAGGATTCAGTTTTTTTTCATGCACTGTTGAATTATCTCAGCACATTTTTATTTCATTTGATTATTATTTTTTAATTAAGCACTCACATACACAGAGCCCTAGGAAAAAAGCAGCCTAAGTTCCTTAACGCTACATGTGCAGTGGTGCAGATTATTTCACTATTTGAAAATAAAACAATAGGTTACAGCTAAGAGACAGCTGGAACAAACCCAGGCCAAGCATGATCGAAGACTATCCTATTTAGCAAATCATGCTAATTTAGCCAAACTGAAGCACTGTGTTGCCAAGATTCAACAGACCTTTACTATGCACTAAGGATGGAACTTTTTCTAAAGTGCCTCAAAATTGTCACCAGCATGAGGTTTCTGGCTTATAAAGAAGCTTTTCCAAAGTCTGTCAAGAAAAAAAAAAAAACAATTAAGTGTCTTTTATTTATTTTATTTGTTAGATTTATATCTCAAGTTGGTTTCAAGAGCTTTTGGCACCATACACAGAACTCTCCTCCCACTTTTCTCCACACAAACCTGGGAAGTAAGTTGGGCTGAGACAGTGTCACTGGCCAACAGTAATCCAGTTATTTTATTGGCTCATCCAGTGAACTTCTAAGGGTAGATCAAAACTAAAGTTTCCCTAGTGCCAACCCAACATCTTAACCATTATTAAGCAATCACCCTAGTGCTCTGAATTCTACTAAAAAAATCTCCTATATGTATCTAGTAAGCCTGGTTCTCACAAAGAACAGAGCAGTGGGTCTATCTGCTGCTACCGACGACCTCCCATTGTCCCGTGCGCTCCCAGAGAGGGCCTCCTCAGGGTGCCATCAGCCAATCAATGTAGGCTGGTGACCCCCAGGGGGAGGGCCTTCTCTGTGGGGGCACCTACCCTCTGGAATCAGTTGCCCCCAGAGATAAGGAGAATCCAAGACCTTAGTGCCTTCCGCCGTGCCCTTAAAACCCACTTTTTCCAGCAAGCCGGGCTGGTTTAAGAAGAAATTTTAAATGTTTTAATTGGTTTGTATTTTTAATTTTGGGCCAAATTTATATATATTTTAATTGTTTTTTAATATTTGTATTTTATGTTTTTTAATTCTGGCTGTACACCGCCCTGAGTCCTCAGGGAGAAGGGCGGTATATAAATTTAAAATAAATAAATAAATAAATAAAATTTATTCTATCATATTACATATCTGAACGTTTATATCAGTCCTGACTGGGGTAGGAGAATTTATCAGAGAAAATTCCAGGCTATATTCTATAGACAAATTAGTATGTTTGCTTTAATGCAGGACTCATCTGAATCACTGCTCGCAATACAAAATGGTGTACTTGAAATACAAATTGATTTCCTCTTTCGCAAAAATGCTAAAACTGCCTGTAAAAATGCCTGTGTTTGCCTTTCAGCAGATAATACTCTAACCTAATGTTTATAAGCTCTCTTTGGGGCTTGGGAACAGTGCAGCTCAATAAGAAGACAGTTTTAATACCTTCTCACTTAAAAAAAAATCATCCCATGCCAATTATTCACTCTTCCCACCTGAGTCACTATTCAACAATATAAAGATTGCCTTCATCTCAACATAAATGAGAGCAACACATTAAGGATTAAGGCGTTTAATGTGAGCAAAGGAAAGTAGTAAAGTGAGCTTCAGCTGTCATTTGTAATTACTTAGACTTACTTTCAGCACATTCAACATAGATACTCCCCTCCACCCCCTGCATACAAGATAGAAATGCAAAACAACTTTGAAAGGGTGCAAAGAGCATATCAAATCCTAGTACTACCAGTTTCTTTTATTCACTCTTTAATTTTCATCCCTTACTAAAATTTCACTGCATGTACCATGAGTTAGCAAATCCAACTTCTGAATGCAAGTACTGTGGAGTACAATGTTTGACTGAAGCCAAGTAAGTGGGAGCAACTATCAAACTAGGCTACTTCTAGCATTCATGTCACATGGCTGCACTGTTCTAGCAAGACTGGATCAATGGGCGAGAGCCACCTGGTTTTTTTCTCTGCCCTGCCAAAGTACCAGAAGGAGGAGGGGGAGAAACACACGGTGTTTGCTCCTAAGAGCCAGGAAGGGAAACAAGAACATGGAGCAGAGAGTGGGCCAGACAGAAGGGTCCCTGCTGTGCCACCTCCTTCCCTGCCCTGCTGTGCATACAGACCTGCCAATTCTCTGACTTTCAACACAAAATACAAGTTTTAGAGTATCTCCCTCCCTCTTCCAAACTTCATTGGTTTGCCTTTATTGTAATAGATTTTATCTACACCAAACCATAAGCAGTTCTTGGTCATTAAGGTAAGTTTTTCTATATATATTTTTTTGTTTTCATGTTAAAACAAAGCAAGTATTCTGCAATTAAAACACCTACATTATCTTCTCAGGGCCTTGAACTTCCATGCAAGTTTTAAAAAGTATAATAATGCTGTTAGGACATATAGATGATAAAGTCAAGAAACATTCAGACTCACTTAATGATAAATGGAATCTGTACTCAAGCTTCTTCCTACTCACACAGACAGGTCTGCAGACTGCAATATGAAGTGGGAATTGTGGCAGAGTTCTGATGTGGCAGTAAAATTTCAGAGTGTGTGAAAAGAAATCTACATTAAAGGGGAATGGGCACCTATCTTCTAAAGAATAGTCTTTAAAAATAAGAACATGTTTTAATTGAACTCAGAAACATATGCAATCAGAATAATTTTTTCAGTCATTTCCTATAGGTTTCCAATCAATAGTTTAACTCCTGTATTTTATCTGACAAGTCAGAATTTGAAAAAATACTGATTTTGACCATTTCAGACAGGATTGATGAATGGAAGAACATAGGAAGATGGATATATGACTAAATGATATGTCAGTAATAAATGGGTGTGGAGAAAGAGTTTCTGACAATGGGATGAATCTACTTTTCTGACACACTGTTTACTATCACTTGGTTTTGGAAGGAGCATTTGTACTGGAACCTGCATGTAATTATGAAGACAAATAACCTCGTAACAATATCTTTTTTATGAATGCACAAAACAAAGCAAATTCAATTGCTAGAATGCATCATCTTATTAAACATACTATCAGGCCTGAATGTTTTTATTATTTTAACTCATTTATTTTTTATAACATCATTATACTCATTATTTATTTTATAATAAAAGATTGATACCACAATCCTATTCAGTGATCTCAGAAGGGCTCTTTCCAAATAAGTTGCATAATGATCACATGCAGCTTCAATTTGCTATCATGTCACTAAACTCGGTGAGATGTTTATCAGTAGATATGCATAAAATTATCCAAACATAACATTCAATTCAGTTTTACTCAAATGACTGTTTCATTCAGCTTTTTTAGACAATTCCATGCATTATTCTTATAATGACTCAATAGGCTTGATAAAACTTCAGTTGCTTGTCTGGATCTGGAAAAGCAGGCGTAATCAGAATTAGCCAAGCATTTATACAACTTGTAGTCAGTTTTGTGGGTCACAAATTGTGTGAGTCTTTTTCAATGACCAAATAAGGGAAGAATTAATCCACCCATAGCCTTAAAAGAGATTTTAAAAAAGAATAGCAGTCATTGGTATAGCTAGAATCCAAAGCAGGGCCAGCTGGGAAGAAATGATAGAAATTACAAATTACATGCCATGGAAGGGAAAGCAATGGGGATGGAAGTGAGAGGGTAAAGTATTTAAGCACTTTATTCTGCCAAATCAGTAATGGAATGATATGTTCGCCAATGTGCTAATAAGCTTTATAAAAGCTTTCCTTATTTCTAATAATAAAGACAATGTCCAAAATGTTTTAATATTTGTACACAATTGGCATTTTAGGAGAATTAAAAATCTAGCATTTCCACTGCTACATGACTTCTGTTATGCTACTCCAGAAATGTCAGAGTTCCAACCTGAGTAGAATGAATCAGAGAAAAAACTTGTACCAATGTGTGTCCTTCTAGGAAGTGAAGGAAATGGGAGTAGGAAACTTAGTCATGAGAGCAATCCAGGTTACCTTACCAAGAATATCACTGTTATCTCTAGAAGGCTGCACTATATCCACTACTGTTGAGGCTTAGTCAGAATTGGGTCCAAATGTCTTTCTACTTAGGGTTCGGGGACAAACATGTTTTTCATTATATAAACCACAGTTCTTATGAACATGATTTAATCTGGGCAATCTGAAACAAACTATCCCACTTTCTTCCTTTCCCCTCTGATCACAGTTCTTCCTTTTGTGTTTTATAAAGGAACTGTGATTTCCTTCAGCTGGAAAAAGAGAAGGTGGGATAATTTTTTTTCAGATTGCCCAGATTAAATCATGTTCATAAGAAATTTGTGGTTTATGCAATGAAAAGTATGTTTGTCCCCTGAACCCTAGATAGAAAGACCTTTGGAATTCTGACTAAGCCTCAACAGCAATGAATATACTGCAGCCTTAAATCATGTTCATAAGAAAGAAGTGGGGTGGTACTTCATCAAGCACTGGCTATGATGGATCGTTGGTCTTACCTGATACGTTCCTTCTCGTTGAGTGGAGACAGCAGCCAGCGTGGGTAGTGCCCATCCAATCAGCTTGAAGGACTGAGCCTGCCAATTTTCCCTAGTCCCGCCTCTGTTGCCGGGCAGGCCAGCTTTGGCGAAGACTGGAAGACAGACTCGGTGTGTGGGACCAAGACGAAACCAAAGACAGAAAAACACAATAGAAATGCGGAGTCCAGTTTGAAGAAGAGAAAGGGAGGGTCTGGCTGCTGTCTCCACTCAACGAGAAGGAACGTATCAGGTAAGACCAACGATCCTTCTCCATTGAGAGTGGAGACAGCAGCCAGCGTGGGACATACCCAAGTTCACTGTCCCGAAGATAGGGGGGGATCACGCTGGACCGCATTGTCCTCTCCAGCAACCACTCGTTGCAGAACTCGGCGACCAAACGAGGCTTCGGCTGACGCAAACTGGTCGAGTTTGTAGTGTCTGATGAAGGGACTCGGAGAAGTCCACGTGGCCGCTCTACAAATTTCCAGCAAGGAAGCCTGTGTAGCCCAAGCTGCAGTCGTAGCCGCGCTGCGGGTGGAATGAGCCGTCAAACCTGAAGGGCGCGGAAGAGATCTAACATCGTAGGCCGAGGCAATAGTCTGGCGGATCCAACGACCGATGGTTGAAGGAGAGACTTTACTGCCTTGAGAAGTAGGTAAGAAGGAGACAAAAAGCGACTCCGAACGACGGAAGGGAGCCGTCCTCTTCAAATATATTCGCAGAGCCCGCCGGACATCGAGAGAATGCCAACGACGTTCCCGCGGATGCGCGGGCCGGGGGCAGAAATTTGGAAGAACCAGTTCCTGAGCACGGTGGAAAACTGTGTTGACTTTCGGCACGAAAGTAGGGTCTAAACGGAGCACCACCCGGTCAGCATGGAAAACACAAAGGTCCGAACGGGTGGACAAAGCGGCGAGCTCAGATATGCGGCGAGCCGAAGTGATTGCCACCAGAAAGGCTACCTTGCAGGTAAGAAGTCTGAGACTGGTAGTACGCAGTGGTTCATACGGGGAACACGTAAGAGACTGTAAAACCAGAGGAAGATCCCAGGTCGGATAGCGATGCAGAATAGGAGGACACAAATTCTTCGCTCCCCGAAGAAATCGGCGGATCAAGGGATGATGAGCCAGAGATGACAAGGAGCCGCAGGTAAGTACTGATGATAAAGCAGCAATGTGACGGCGGAGAGTGTTGGGAGAAAGGCCCTGGGAGAGGCCCTTCTGTAGAAACATCAGAATATGAATAATTGACGGTTGAAGAGGCGAGATACCGACCTGGCCACACCAGTTGCAGAAACTCCGCCAGGTGGCCGAGTAAATCCGCTCCGTAGAAGGCCGTCGTGAGGATAGCAAAGTATGCGCAACATCAGCCGGGATTTGTACCTCTCTCAAAGTGCACCGCTCAATCTCCAGGCGGTTAGATTGAGCCAGGCCGGGTCCGGGTGCTGCAGAGCGCCTTGTGTGAGAATGTTGCCCAAGAGAGGAATGCGCCACGATGGGGTCACCGATAGGGACACGAGGTCCGCAAACCAGGGTCTCCGAGGCCAATGAGGAGCCACAAGGATCACTTCCGCTCGCTCGGATAGAATCTTGCGGATGACCCTGGGAAGGAGGGCCGTAGGGGGGAAAGCATACAGAAGGCCCGAAGGCCAAGGAGTCCGAAGAGCGTCGACACCGGCTGCTCGAGGATGAGGGTACCGTGAAAAGAACAGCGGAAGTTGAGAGTTCTCGTGAGTCGCGAACAGGTCGATCACTGGACGGCCGAAGCGAAGAGTCAGTTCCTGAAAGAGGAGCGGAAGGAGGCGCCATTCCGCGTTGTCTATTTGACGGCGACTCAACCAGTCCGCTTGAACATTCTGCACTCCGGAGATGTGTTCTGCCCGAAGGGAACACAGGTGGCGCTCTGACCAGATCCCCAACGCAACTGCCAGGGTTAGAAGAGATTTCGACCTGGTGCCCCCCAGTTTGTTCAAATGAGCTTTCGCGGCGACGTTGTCCGTGAGGACAAGGACGTGGGTTCCGGAGATCAGGTGACGGAATGATTTTAGGGCAAGGTAAACAGCCTTCAGTTCCAGCCAATTGATGGGATGCCGAGCTTCCGAAGGGGACCAAGTCCCTTGGGCCAGTTGACCTTGGCAATGAGCTCCCCAGCCCAGAAGACTGGCATCTGTCGTCACCACCACCCTCTTGGGCTCGAGGAAGAAGCAACCCGCCGAGAGAGCCGGGGAGCGCCACCACCGAAGGGATCTTCGCACCGCAGACGGGGGAGGGATCGGCTTCGATGAAGTGCCTCTGCCGGCCTTCTGCAAGGGCAAGAGAAACCATTGGAGTTCCCTGGCGTGAAGTTGAGCCCAGGGAACAATAGCAATCGCCGATATCATCTTACCTAAAAGTTGAGATAGGACATAGGGGGAAACCACCCGACTCCCCTCAACCCGGGAAATCAACTGTCTCAGACTAGCTTGTCTATCGGGAGAAAGGAAAACTTTGCCCTGAACAGAGTCAATCAGTGCACCCAAGTGTACTAATTTAGTGGAAGGGGAGAGATGGCTCTTCTCCAAATTAATAGAGAAACCGTGAGCCGCCAGGGTCTTAACCGTCAGACTAATATCTAAGGCAGCTTGCTGTACAGAAGGAGACAATAACAGAATATCATCTAGATAACAGAGGAGACGGACTGAACGAAGACGGAGCTGAGCCGCCAAGGCAGACAACACCTTCGTAAAGGTGCGGGGGGCCGAAGAAAGGCCAAATGGGAGAGCCCTATATTGGTAGTGAGCTCCGTCATAACAAAACCTCAAAAACCGTCTATGGGAAGGGAGGATAGGAATATGAAGGTAGGCCTCGGTGAGATCAATGGAAGAGAGGAGATCGCCCCTCCGAACGCCGTCTAGAATAGATTTTAATGATTGCATTTTAAACTTTCGGTACGCCACGTATCTGTTTAAACGTTTGAGGTCCAGAATGGGACGCCACCCCCCCGATGATTTTGGAACAAGAAACACCCTTGAATAGAATCCCGAACCTTCCTGACCGGAAGGGACAGGTTGAATAGCCCTGATAGTCAGGAGATGCTGAACCGATGAATCCATACGGGACTTTTTGACTGGATTACGAGAAATCGGACAGCAGACAAAGGTGTGAGGGGGGGGGGCAATAAATTCAATGGCCAACCCAGATCTTAAGGTGGCGAGGACCCACATGTCCGAGGTGGATTCTTCCCAGACAGCGGCAAAAAGACCCAACCGACCGCCAATGGGAGGATCCGAAGAGCAATCAGCGACGGCGACGGGAGAAACGACCTCCTCCCCCTCGAAAGGGCCGCTTAAAGTTAAAGGGACGTCCTCTGAATGATCTATCAGAGGAACCCCGCTGCCTGCTGAAATACCCCTCTCTCCTAACATTGGGAAAGGGAAAGGAAGAAGAGGACCCCCCATCCGCACCTCTGGAGTAGGAACGAGAGGGGTAAGGTGAAAAACGGGGCGCTCCTCGCCGGAAAACAGCCGCTAAAACCTTCTTCTTGTCCCTGGTCTCTGTGAGGAAGGGATCTAAGGCATCCCCGAAAAGCTTCGTGCCCTTAAAGGGAACCGAAGCCAATCGCCACTTATGTCTGGCATCCGCCTGCCAGTGACGGAGATACAACAAACGCCGAGCTGTGACCGCCGAAGCCAAAGATTTCGCAGAAAACCTAGCAGCGTGAAGAGTGGAGTCGGCTGAAAATTGTACGGCAGCTACGATTTTATTTAGGTCCTGTCTGATACGAGAATCTCCGGGGGCTAGTTTGTCTTGTAACTGGCGCAACCAAAGTAACGTTGTACGATTAAAGAAGGATGCTGTAGTAGTAGCTTTAATCGCCCAGGAGGAGCTTTGAAAGGCCTTTTGAAGAACTTGATCAGATCTGCGTTCATCAGGACGGAAACCCTCGTCCGGCTCGCCCGGAACATTGGAGTTAGGAAGAAGAGCTGCAATCGGGGCATCCACCGAAGGAATTTGAAGAAGAGTCTCCAGATCCGAGGATACTTGAAAGTTTCTTTTGTCATTAGCCGAAGGAAGGGGAGCCGAAGCCGGAGATTCCCACTGACGTTTAACGACGTCCAGAAAGAGAGGAGGAGTAGGGACGGATGTTATGGGTCTAGCTGGTTCCGCGAACATAGGGTCCAAGGAACCAGAGGAAGACGATGGGGGAGGATCCGCATTTGTAGAGGATAGACGGGCCGTATTAACCGCTTTGAAGAGCAATGATTTGAATAAGGCTTGAGGAAAGAGGCCTGTGAAAGTGGGCTGATCGGGAGGAAGGTTCTCATCCTCCGACAGGTCAGAAGCAGGATCTCCTTCGTCGATGCAGGCTGAAGGATGACTGTAGTGGGACGAAGTAGGAGAAGCGGAGCGAACAGAATGAGAACATCCTTCGTCACTGGGGTCCGCCGAACAGGGGGAAACCTCTCTCACCGATCCATGCCGACTGGAAAGACCCGAACGGGTGGCCAATGACTTTTGAACCGCTGCCTCGATCATTTGCTGTAACTGACCTGGAAGGATGGAAGGATCCAAGGAATGAGCAGGTACAGGGTCAGATGAAGGAACCTCCGGTACAATTGTTGGATCAGGCACCGGTTGAGAAACTGCGTCAGGACCCCACAAATTTTCCTCAGAAATAGTCACTGGGCAATCTTGCAGAGAAAGCTGGTCAGGAGAAGGCGAGTGAGCGGCTGCTGGAGGTGGATTAGAGGAGGTAGGAGGTTGAATAGTGGGAGGAGACAACTGAGCAGAAGCCTTGTCACATAACCTGGTCAAAACTTTGTCTCTTCGTTTTTCTGCCTTGGAGGAAGAGGATGACACATCACGAGTGGAAGACTTGTGATGAGAGCGTGAGGATTGAGAAGTTCTGGAATGGGACCTGGAATCTTCCATGACAGAATGCTGGGTAACAGACGTGGAGTCTGATTGGCCAACTTTACTTGCACTGGCCTTACGACCGTGCTTAGATTTAGAAAGGGCCTTGGGCATGGCAACAAAACAAGGGGTGCTTTAAGGTAAGCCCCCACACGCCAGATTACGCTTTGATAAATTATATTTTAATGTATCAGAAGGGAGCGAGAGGAACTCCACAATTAGGCCCAGAGACTGGAAAGACAAATCTATTTGGAAAATCAAATAGGCTCGATAGGGAGCGTAAGAAAACTCCACAAACAACAAGCGTAATAAAAGAAAAGGCCCAACCAATTGAGAGAATCACTCAAATTAGCAGACAGACTGGCAGATTAAGGCCACCGTTCTCAGGTTTGTGTAACGTAAAGGGGAGGGGGCGCGAGACCCCACTAGGATTCAAACCAAACAGCGTATAAAAAATGAATACAGCCTCAGGAGAAAAGGGGGGGGGGCGTGAAGCTCCACAACTGAAATAATATGCTGTATAAATATAATGGCCTCTGCAGTACAAAACGGGGGCGCAAAGCTCCTCAGTTGCAATAGTTGTGCCAGCAATGTATCTCCAACAATTAGTAGTCTGCAGAGATCGGCAGTTAAACAGTTAAGGTTGCGAGGCTCCTCAATTGATCAACAGCCAGCAGCACTTTAAGTTCACTTTAAGAGTTAGGGCAAACGGCTGCGAGGGAGCAGGCTTCTAGAGGCTAAAAACCCCCAGCTGAAAGGCTTGATTACGGGGAGAGCAGGCTGTGGAGCGCCGCGACTTCCTTAATGGCGGGAAAGCGAGGGGCGTCCAAAATGGCCGGCGCGGCTGCAGCGCGCCCTCCGAATTGCCGAGAATAAGGGGAAATCGAAACTTAGCCCAAACGGAGCAGGCGAAGGCAGCTCGAGTCAGGGGGAATGTCCCTCGAAGTTCAGGTGAAATTAAAACCCCTTGGGAGGGAGAGAGGCGAGGGAATCCCCACACCCCTGGCTAAGCCAGGGAAAACGAAGCCCAAATGAGGGACTTGGGTAACTCACGAAGTCGAAGTCAGGCAGTCCAAGGTCAGCCGGAATAATCAATCAGAGTCCAAATAGCAAAGAAATAGCACAGTCACACAATCCAAAGTCAAAAAACCAGAAATTCAAACATTAGAAATAAGAATAAAGAGATTTAGCTAGAGAGCAGTCCCACACACCAGCCAGCGCTGAAGGACTGAGCCAAAAGCTGGCCTGCCCGGCAACAGAGGCGGGACTAGGGAAAATTGGCAGGCTCAGTCCTTCAAGCTGATTGGATGGGCACTACCCACGCTGGCTGCTGTCTCCACTCTCAATGGAGAATCCACAATTCCTTTCTTAAGTAATCACTTGCTGTATACACTCATTAAGGACACACAAACATAAGCAATCACTTTGAAAGACAGGACAATGGAAATATATGATCAGGAACTGTTCATCAAAAAGTATTTTCAGGGAAAAGATGTGATCAAAGGCTAATCTATAGTCCTTACTTTTTGTTTTTCTAGAAGGCTATTTTAAGAATGCAGCCTGGTTGAAGGGATTCCCCTTTAAACAGACAAATGTATGTTATCTGACAATTCGTTATCAAACTTTGACCCTCTCTTCCTGCACCAACCTTAGAGGATGACTGAATAAGAATTTTTTTATCAGATATGTATAATGGCTGCCCTCACTGAAGTTAAAAAAAAATACTAGGGATTTTCTAAACCTCAAAAATTAACATTTTCTTAGCTCACCATGACAAAAGGAACTTAGGATCTCTCTTGATACAGCAAAGTTGATAATTTCCATCAAAAAGAATACCAGTTTTTACCATTCTTCAGTCCTACACACATGTTGATACTCAGTTGCCTTTCACCTTTTGAGGCTCAGAGCATATACCCACTTTCAACCTCTACCAAAAAATAGACGCATGACAATAGGAATAGATAAGAAAATTAGTATCTTCTAATAAGTTACTAGATAGGAAAACTGATAGATTTTAAATAAGAGAGAAAGCAATCATGATAAAATTAGAATGAAGAATTAAGCATAATGAGTAGAGGTGAAAGAAGTCTTAGCCATTCCAAGATTAGTAAAAAGGTATACTGGTCAGCAAATAATTTTTTTAAAATGTGATTTGATTAAAAAGACAAGAGATTTCAAATTTAAATGAAAAGATGTAATGAAAAATATTGTCTTAGTTTGCCAAAACTAAGAATAAAATGTCATTAGCTGGGTTTAAGTAAGCAGACATGTTATTTATGTCAATTTATAGACAAGATTATTCGAAAATAGTCATTTTGTAGAGCCAAACCAGAAATTGGTATATTTAATGTCAAAACCATAAAAACTGCCTGAAAGGGATCCAACTATGGTTGTCAAATCTGTCTCATATCTAGGTAATGGGTTTCATTTCATTCTAGGACTCTCAACTAACCAACATCTGAAAAATGAAAATTTTGTAACAATTCTTTGCTAATGTAATTTCCTAATTGCATCCATCCTTTCCTTGATCACTCTGTGGATTCATACTTGGTTCTTTAATGGGTGTAGGTCAAGTACAACTTCCAATGACAGTTACTAAAAGCCCTGTTAAAACAGATGTGCAGTCTAGCTAAAGTTAGTACATTATTTCCTTTTGTGATATGCTTGATATTTTAATAAATTCACTTCTGAACATTAATCACATAATCTTTTACTTTATTTTTTTAGGAAAGTAAAATACAGCTATTAAAAAAACCCCTCAAATGGCAGAAATAATTGCTAGAAGAACCATGTTGTAAATCTGACATAGTGAGACTGTCCAAGATATTTCAAATTTGAAGCAGAAACTCCAATGGCACCTTTTCACACTAAAATGTTAACTGAATAACTGACAATCTGATGTCCCCAAATCTGAACTATTGCACCCTGTCTAATGTTAGATCTGGCTCCTGTTGACCTTTTGCCACTTAAAAATAATTATATGGTTCTTTTCATAACAAGGTTATAATTTTATTTACTGCTCCAGAATAAATTTTTGTTTATCTTGTAAACTCCCACACAGCATGTGTGCATCTTTTGTTACTAGACACGCCTGCACAAATTCAAATGCCAGGGAACGAATCCTCCTTTCCTTCTCCTTTCTCTTGCTATCAGAGGAAAAAAATATATTGGAACAGCAGTTCATAGTTAAACTAGGAATTTCTTTTTTATTCAACTTAAATGTCAAATGAATGCTTGTCTTCAGACATGACAATATTGAAAGCAAGGCAAAGTGAGGAAAACAGAATGGGAGAATAATTAATTGTTACCACTTGCTCTAAATTCCCCCTTTTCTCCATCTGGCCTGTAAAAATGTGCACAAGGGCCTAATCCAGCCAAAGCTAACTTAGAAGTCCCATCTATTTCATTGGGGGAGAATTAAGAGCATGCTTAGTTTTCTAGTTTAAGTTATAAAAGCTTAATTTTGGTCGGATAAATTCCAAAATATTTTGCTACCCTAAAAAATCACCTCTTTTGCTTAAGTTTAAATAAATGAAATTATATCTGTTCGCTTGCTATTCTCTTGCATCCTTGTTAATTCTAATGTTGCTTATTGAATCCCTCTTTCCACCTACTATGTACCCAGGGATTAGTTCTAAAATTTTTTACTACTGGTTCTGTGGGCGTGGCTTATTTTGTAGGCGTGGTTTGATGCTAATGTGACAATTCTTTAGGATTTAGCAAAGGTACTGGTCTACCAGGCTTTTAACTGCTTGCAGAGCTGTACTGGTCTACCCATTTGTTCTTGGAGCGTCCGGGTCTACCCATCTGTTTTTGGAGCATCCCGGTCTACCCATTTGTTTTTCGAGCGTCCCGATCTACCCATTTGTTTTTCGAGCGCACTGGTCTACTACCACAGTGCCTTTTAATACAGATCAGCTGTAGGGCGGCCCTTTAAAGCCCCATGGCAAAATTTTAAACAGTTTTTTCCTTCTAGCCATCAGCTGGGACTCAGGAAGCAGCGAATAGATTGGGGGCGGGGCCAAATAAAAGGTAAGAATAACGCAGGCGGGGCGGGAGGGCCCAGCTCCCGAACAAAGAGAACCGGTTCAGTGACGTCATATCGTCACCGGCTCAGCCGAACCAGGCCGAACCGGGAGGAACCCACCATTGTATGTACCACTAGTGGGTAGAGAGCCCATGAAAATGGAATTACTTCCAAAGTTAACATGAGTAGCACTAACTTTCATGACAAATCTCAGAACAACCAGGTAGCTTCCAATACAAACTAACTAAAAGGAGGCCTGCAAAGTTCCAAAGGTAGAGCTTACTTCAAATACTCACAAAAAGTAGACTTTGTAGCCTTTTACATTAACTAGTTTATTGTTAGACTAACAATGAGGAACTACAGAGTGCCCTCTTCACTTTACTTTGATCAGTAATACCAGGTTTTCACTATGGAATGTTGCATATTTTTGAACTTTAGCTGTTTCTCTTTAACTGTCAAATTTCTGTGTGGCTCATCAAATGTAAATAATAAGACAAGAAAATGTATGATAAAGTTGTAGGAAGAATTTTATTATACACGCTGAAATATAGAATGTTAATATAAATAAGGAAATAAATGCAAATAAGTTTGAAAAATTGATAAAATAATAGGATTAAAGTACAAGTGAGCTGACATAGATTTGATAGACACTCAGCATAAGAACATAGAATGTTCTCTCCATTCAACTTTGTAATAATTGTTAATTAAAAGTGTTTCTCATCTGGCTATCAATCAATACTCTTTGGATGTATTGTCACTGCTTTTTAAATTGTGGAAAAGAGATCCAATAGTTTATGTGAATGCTTGAAGAGCTTTATGGTGTTCATTGTATTTATTCCTGCAAGAAACCCAGGAGGCAAAATATGGTTTGTTTAATTTTTACCTGACTCACAGAAGGTTGTGGGGTTCTACAATGCCTTTATTAAGATGTTCTAATGTAGATGGTTATGGGTTCAATATCCAGTTTTTTCAGTTCAACTTATCAGGTAACAGATAATACAAAATATAGCTTGAAATTCTTGAAATCTGCTACAAATCAGAATGGATTATACTGGAATATATAGTGTATATATATTTGTGCTTGTCTGTATATCTGATCTAGGAAAAGACAGGTTCATATACTTCTCAAAAACCCAACATATGCAGTCCAGTATTGTTGCTCTCCAACAACATATATTCAGTGCGATATGTCTGAATCCAGAAACTCCACGCAGTGATCAGTTTTAATCATTTTTAATCACTGATATAGCCAATCTACATGGATTTATTTTTTATTCTTATGAAAGTGGGTAATATAATAAGCCACTACAACAACCAGCAAATCTAAAAATGAGAGGGTAATGATTAATGTATCAAATTGGTCCTCCTGGACTGAACAATTAATGCTGTAATTTTGTGAGCATATACTAGACTAGTGATGGCTAACCTTTTTGCTGTCACGTGCCAAAAGCGAGGGGAGCGCGGGGGGGGTTGCATGCGCACATGCCCACACCCATAATTCAATGCGCCCCGCACATGCGCACACAAACCCCCCTGCGCTCCCCCCGCTTTTGGGCCCAGTGGGCCCGTTTTTGTCCTCCCCAGGCTCCAGAGGCTTTCTTTGCACCTGGGGAGGGCGAAAACAGCCTTCCCCACTCCCCCGGAGGCACTCTGGAGGCCAGAAATGGCCTGTTTCCCGACTTCCAGAAGGCCCGAAAATCAGCTGTCCGGCGCACGCATGCGCACTGGAGTTGAGCTAGGGCAACACTCACGTGCCCACAGATATAGCTTCACGTGCCACCTGTGGCATGCGTGGCATAAGTTCACCATCACAGTACTAAACAATACTCCTCAATGTAAGTCTTTCTTGTAAGCAAACCATGCAGATCATTTGGGTGCCATGCTTCTTTTACATTCCATGTCTGCAATATAAGGCCCAGAGTATATCAGGATGATTATTACAACTTATATTTCAATAGCAATAGCACTTAAGACTTCATAGTGCTTTACAGCCCTCTCTAAGTGGTTTACAGAGTCAGCATATTGCCCCCAACAATCTGGGTCCTCATTTTACCGACTCTGGAAGGATGGATAGCTGAGTCAACTTTGAGCCACTCAGAATCGAACTCCTAGAGTGAGCAGTGAATTAGCTTGCAATGTTGCCATTACCCAATAATTACCATGCTATGTGGCAAGTGAACTGGCTTTCTTTCCTCCCTCCCTCCCTCCCTCCCTTCCTTCCTTGTTGGTCCATTGTACAAGAGTACACATTCTATCCATTACATAGCTCTGTCTCTGAGATAAATTCTTTTTTATTTATTTTAGTCACATTTGGTCTCCCTAGTTCAGGCACTTTCTGTAACTCAAGACAAACTACCTGAAATTTAAAAATAACTCTCCCTGCCCAACATATGAAATACTTCCTATGTTTTATAATTTCACTAAGAAAATATATCTAAAATATACCTAAAACAAAAATGGAGCCTGTGGTGTCTGATCCAAGATCACTGATATATTTTAGCAATCATTTTAATGTAGTTATAATTAATAATTCTGAATTATAGCAAGAAGATTATGGTTATCTTTAAATAAAAAACTTCAAAGACCAGTTTTACCAGTTTCTACCCACATTTTATGACAAGAGCTAGTCAACCCATAGGCTTCAGACTGTCTACAATTAAATGATCCACTGATCTACATATCACAATTTTTATCTGTGTCAGATGTCTCTAAAGCAGTCCACAGTAGCATTTTAGACTATTCTGAGCTTTAAGTTTCTGGTCCTAGTTTAAAAATCACACCTTGAGGATTCTGAGAGAGTAGCAATATTATAATTAAACTAATTCAGATTTATTATCAGATATGCCCTGGTGTGAACACAGCTTCTTTATTCATTAATTCACATATTCAGATTCATAAAAAAAATGACACTTTTAAATAAGCCTGGCTAGTCATGTATGTGCTGCTTTTGATACTTATATAAACTTCAGAGAGTAGGTACAGGAGGGAATATCTTTTTATATTATTTTTTACTCCTAAAAACATCTACTAACAGGAAACAGTTCTAAGCTTGGCAAAACAGAGATGGATTGTGCTGTCCTTCAGAAGTCTAGCACAGCTGCCAATCAACTGTCATTCTTTTATTGGACTTCACAGAGTTTGGCGATCAGCCCCCCTCCACAAACTTCTGTCTTCAAGTTGGCAAGTTAATTTGTCAGTCTGGAAGTAATTTTTAAAGGCTTAATGCCAGGATGTGGAAAGTAAGTTAAAAGCTGTCCCTTTTGCATTTGAACCAGACTATGCGAAAAGAATTGGAAAGGGCTAGAATTGGTGGCAAATGTTCAGTATTGGATTCAGTTCTCAAATGAAACTCTCCAAACATATGAGAACTGATCACATAGGAGGCTGAAAATTTTAACTAATCAAGAACCTTCCTCCTATTAATCAGCAAATCCATAAATAAGAAAAAGATGGGGGTTTTCTGTGTGTGTGTGTAAAATGAGGTTTGCAGTTAAAATGTGTCAATGATATAACAAAAACTGATTTGAATCTATAATAAGCATCGTACCAGAGTTGTTATTCTGTGATAACAATCTATACCTGGACATCATACCACCCTCCCCCCTTTCAAACTTCTTTGGTTGTGGTCTCACATAGACATGATAAACAACAATTCCTTAAACTCTTTGGATTAAGGGCATAATAAACTATTCAGAACTGCTAACTACTTAATAGTAAAGCATTATGTTTTATTTACAGAAAAAAAAATCCCTCTTTACTGCCTTTTAAAAACTACAGAAGATGGCAGAGGCAATACTCCCCACAAGTACAAAAGCAAATTTTGATTGCTGAAAAAAAAAAGGAAACCCTTATGTCACCTAGCCAATCTTTCTCATTTCAAAAAGTTTTGTACTAAGAATGTAAATGAGATGCAAGTTGCATGACTGATTCTCTATGATGTACTCATTTTATACACAAAGAGCTACAAGAATCTTCATTCTTGTGCAGAGTTCCAGCAGGGGGAAGTAGTGTGTTTAACCCATTTTCTAGCAGTTTTTTTCCTTTCAAAGGCCCATTCTCTTCCACTTTCTGATTATAGAAAAATATATTTCAAAAAACTGCTCTTTTGAACTGAAAATTCTGATAGGAAAAAAAATGTTGAATAGAACAAAATGGCCTTTCCACATGTCACCCTATTTCTTCTGTGGTAGCCCTCAGTTTAGGAGGAAAAAAACACATGCATATGAGAAGAAGAAACAGTCATATTAACCCTCTCAAGTTAGTTTTAACTTCACTGTGATCAAGCATTAGAATGACCGTTCAAAACCACTGCCATATCTCCCAGTATGAGTCATCAAACCTCAAAGGACCCAGTTTGTGGGGGCAATAAGCTGACTTTGTATAAATATACAAAAGTATGAAGGCTATTGCTTAACACATTGTAAGCCGCCCTGAGTCTCCGGAGAAGGGCAGCATATAAATCAAATTTAAAAAAAAGAAAAAAAAAGAATTACAGCTAAGATACCAGTACACATAATCCTAAAATAAGAAACTACTTCCTTTGGAACCCATGAAGGTGTGTCTCCTCCTCCACCCCCAATGTATACTCTGACCTCCGGTCATTGACCTCTTCAAGCTACAATGTCTCAGCCCAGCTATGACCTACTAGATCAAAGGTCTTTCAAAGCAGGTGCCCAACAATTCAGGTAAACAATAACCTTGTTTCAACAGTCCATAATTATGTATTTACCTGCTGGCCGTTAGGGACAATTGAGTTAATCATTCACCTTATAAATGCAGTCAGTAATTATAGAGTGCTAGAGAGAAGTTCAGAACTACTGGCAGTGGTTCTCAGGCACTATTTTTCAGGTTACCAATTGCTATTTTCCCACCCAAATCCATTTACATATAGTGATTTTTATTCCTCTCTCCCTTTTTCTTTCACTATTGGTGAAAGAAGGCAGGAATGTGCCAATGCAGAAAATAATGAATATAAGGTATTCTTCAAAGAAAACATTTCACTCTCATGTATTGCAAGACCAAGTTGGCGTTTTAGGTATAGGACATGCACGAGTGATGAAATTCACCACTCTGCAGTTTGAAAGGCTCTGGCAATGTGATTTAAGCATCTTAATGTCTGTGGAGATTCTCAGTCATCCAGGTCATAGTTGTTTCAGAGATGCTTTTTTCTTCAAAAGGCAACTGGACTGCTCGTTTTCCCTTGAGGAAAAAGAAGAAAACATTTCACTTCTCATCCAAGAAGCTTCATCAGTTGTGATAGCAGGGGGGTGGAAGGATAGGCACTGACAATTGAGACTCGATGGCCAGGGGATGAATATTTCTTTTCAGTCATCTGGTCGTTAGCACTCTCCAAATGCTTCTTCTTCATTTCTTCACTTCTTCTTCTTCCTTAAGGGAAAAAAACAGTCCTGTTGCCTTTTGAAGAAAAAATCACCTTTTAGAAATCTTAGTACTTTGGATGCTGGGACCCACAGTGCAGGCTTTCATCTACCAAAGAATGAAGCAAACCAATAAAAACCCTGTTGGTCGTTCATAAAAACTCATCCAGACTTGAAAAACTCCTCTTATTGTACATATTCTGGAATCTACTTTTTTGCAGCTCTGCAGCAAAATGTCACCACTGCCTGTCCAAATCATTGTTTGTGCATGACAAGGTGTTTCAGTTGAAACAAGAAAGCACACACTGCTTCCATAATGTGTGACGGAACCCTTTCAAACACCAAGCCAACAGCTATAGCAACATATAGACTCAACCTGGGTTCCTAAAAGGTCTTCCAAGAGCAAGAGCAGAACTACAGATAGTCCTCATACAGCAACTGATTCAGATAGCACATTTCTCAGTTACAACAGTGATGAAAAAGTAACTTTGTGTCTAATGTCCGCATTTATGATCTTTGCAGCATGTTTCTTTCAGTCACTTTTGGCATTATAGACAGTTAGTACACAATATTTCTTTTCTCTGTGGTGGAACACATCCCTAAAAAGGGCTAGCCACAAGTTAACAAACTCAGCTCTGTGACTTTAATTAGTTTCTTACATTTTTTTTGAGTTGGATGCCTGAAATTGACCATACCACAATCAGTTTCACACTAAAGGCTTCTGTTTGCCTCCTAAGTCATTTGCTAGGCAAACAGCCATTGCTATTATATTTCTTTGGATGTGTATTCCCCATTGTGTTTTTGCTTATTCTCTTGTAATCCCTTTCTCTCCCATGAATGTAAATACAAACAGTTCTCTTTTTGCTAATAATCCCAACAATAGAATGAGTATTCCAAAGAGTGGGGAGTAGATTAAAAAAAGCTATAAGATTTGCCCTTTTACCCAGCTTTCTTATGAGTCAAGTTCCGAAACCTTCCCTACCACTTGAGCACACCTAGCTGGGGACATGTCATTCTGACACTGAAAAGCAAAGGAAAGTTGAAATAAAATCATAAATATGGTCATGGTCACAATTTTTCACTTAATGACAAATTCACTTAACAAGCAAGTTGCTGGTCCCAACTGTGGTTGCTAAACAGGGGCTACCTGTATATTTAACATCCAACTGGATAATTAGTTGCAGCAATTGATTAATTGATACAAACTAGAAAATTAGAGCTTTGAACTCAAACACAGAGAAAGAAATTTGTATATTCCACACATTATTGGTTTAAGGTTTGAAACACATATTTTTCTCACTCTGGGGAGAAAGAATAGAAAGCTGACAGTCATAAGCATTTCCTCATAATCATTTCCCAAAGAAGCATGAAAGAGTTGCTTATCCAAACTGAAGCTCTAAAAATAGATCAATACCTTACTATTATTGAAAGCTTATTAATTTCTAATATTCTGTCACATAATTGTTTTGACATATAAGTAGAAATCACAGTAGTACTTTGTGGCAAAAGTGTAGCCTTAATTCTGGATCTACCTTTAATCGCATATTCTATAGCCATCCATCTAAATCCAATTGATGGGGGGGGGATATTTTTGCTCGTTGGTAAGTGAAATGCTGAAATGCTATCCTAACATCAAAAACATGTACAATATTCTGTCAAATGCTATTTACTGTAGTTGCCCTTTATGCCCTTGAGTTCAATAATCAAAGACAAAATGGAGATGGTTTTACTGTTTCTGTCCTGAAATAATTTCTGAATGATTATCTCAATAAATAACTTGGTTCCCATCTCTTGCATTCCAGGGCTAAAGTTCTCTATAATTGGCTACCAATTCCTAGACCAAATTCAAGAAGTGTAACAGGCAAGTTTCAAAAAAGCTTTTTGAAAATATCACCACTTGATCCTGCTGACATTTTTTGAGTTCTCTGAAAGTGACAACAGGCAAGTGGATACAAGTGACTGCTTGCAATGCAAACATTATTTACTTAAGGGTTTCAAAAGGCCTTTTAAAATTGCCTCCCTAAAGACTTGTATAAAAGCAAGCAAATATTAGGATAAAGAGAGGTCTAAAGCAAGTTGAAAGGGAAAAAGCAAAAAACAAAAACAACCCCCCCCCCCCAACTTGGAACAAGTCAAATTTTAGAAAAGACAGAGGTAAACTGCAAGGTCTCTGAAGGATCCTCACTGAGATTCAAACTTGTTTATATCTGGAATACTCAACAGTTAAATCATGAGATATCCCAATTTCCTGACAACATCCAAATAATGTAGTGCAGCTGAAATATAAAATTAATAATGAAGAGTTTCAGTCTATTTGAACTGACGCAATGGGCTTCAATAGAGCAAATTCAAGTCAATGCAAAAGAGTGTAAAGTAGTACACACTGGGACTTTTAAAAAAAGGCTTATCTGAATTGCCATCTCTTCCCGGTTAATAACCCATGCACCTTGGGGTTATGATATCAACTGGGATTCCACTTACTAGTGATGCAGTCCCATGACATCGTGCTTTTTGACCGCATGGCATAGTAACTGCAATCCCAGTCCCAATTGCAATTGTATTTGCTTTGTAATCAAATATAGCTATGATAAGATATATGAAGGGAGCTTGCCCTTCTGTTTAGAGGTTTTTCTAAAAATTTGGAAATTTAATATAATTATTTGTGAAGTATGTTTCTCTGATCAACTACACTTGTTTTTCATGAAGCTATTTCTATGAACTCCTATCATCCATCTATCTATCTATCTATCTATCTATCTATCTATCTATCTATCTATCTATCTATCATATATAAGATAACAGATAAAAGTATAAACATAATCTGAATACATGAAAAGAGTAAGTAAAAAGGAATATTAGGACAGGGACGATAGGCACGCTGGTGCACTTATGCACGCCCTTTATAGACCTCTTAGGAATGGGGTGAGGTCAACAGTAGACAGTTTAAGGTTAAAGTTTTGGGGGTTTGGGGAAGAAACTACAGAGTCAGGTAGTGCATTCCAGGCATTGACCACTCTATTACTGAAGTCACATTTTCTGCAATCGAGTTTGGAACGGTTTACCTTGAGTTTGTATCTATTATTTGCTCGTGTATTGTTAATAACTTATTAACTGAGAGTTTGGGGGCCAGATTTCATGATGCTAAGGAGTTTGCTCACAATTTCAGACTTCAGGAAAATGCAACGAAGAAAGGAATTGGAAATACTTTACTTCTTGAGATTAAATGACTATAGATGAAATTTTAATCTGCATACCATACTAATTATAGTTTTCAATATAGCATATTTGAAAGGAGTGGTTTTATGTGAAAGGTAAGTTATTTACAATGCCTTAACTTATGTTGTTGATGTTATTTCTCCCTTTTTTATCTGATTTTTTTTTATTTCAAGAGATGTAATTTTCTTGAAAGTAGGTTAGTTTACACTAGGTTAGTCTAAAGTAGCTTCTAAATTTCATCTTTTTTATATAAGTTAATAATTTAAGATTGTATATGTTACAAAAAATGATCCAAATTCTGAATTATAAAAAAAATGAGTTAGCTATCCTATAAAAATTATGATTATACTACAATTAGTATAATTAGCTATGACAAATAATGTATTTTTAATTTCTTACCCCCATCCTCAATTCAGTTAAGGATGAAACATAACTAGTCTTTCAGTGCTGGGTCGCAAATAAATAAATTCAATAATAATAATAATAATAATAATAATAATAATAATAATAATAATAATAATAATAATAATAATAACAACAACAACAACAACAACAACAACAACAACAAACAATTTAAATTTAAATAAATAAATTTATTTGCAAAATGCCTTTTTCTGTTGGCAATGCTTCAAAACATGTGTGTATGTGTTCATGTACAGTATGTATCTGAGCAACATGATGAAACATTTTCCTTGCATTACACTATAACTCTGCCATTCCTGGAAAAGGTATTCTTGCTTTAAGATGCTGCTAACAGATGCTATATGATCATATTTTCCCTTTCAAATCTATTGCAATGAACAACCAGCCTTTTCACATCCATCCATTCAAAAATGGCCTCCAGAAAGCAATACAGATCAGATGTAACTAAAAGACAGTTGCGTGTCATCAAAGCTCAAATATATGGACTTTCACAGTACATTTATTTGACAAAAAAACCTAAAAGATAAGGGAAAACTCTGCAGCACCCAATCTACCCCTTGCTATTAAGTGAATCCTCACACTCTTGAAATATTCCTCCAGAAAGGAACAGAGATACTGAAAAAAAAAAAATCTGCTCAGTCCGTTTTGATATGAGCAGTAGAAAAATGTTCTTGATAAATGCTTCCCAATTTCTTGTTAACTTTTGTAAGACATTTTCACTTGAACCCAACAAAGGAACTCTAAGAATGAAACTGGCGGAGGTTTTACAGCATTAAAAAAAAATTCAGATTTAAAACCATTGTTTGCTCTCAGCATTTGATAATCACACATTTAAAGTTTATTATTTTAGTTCCAGTAGTTTATATCAGGATGGTGTTCGTACTTCAGGATTTTTAATTTTTTTAATTTATTTTACTGGGTATTTATTTATGTGCATTATACAGTGCCTAATGGGATTATTTAATAATGGATACAATGAAATATATATAGTTCTTACAAATCACACAAACAAAAAATAACAGCAATCAATATACAGAATATGACTAAACTGCAAATATAAACATAAGACTGCTATTATGGTTGGCTATTGTAAATTTCAGATACTATAACCATGAGAATGAAATCTCAAACCACCAAATACATATGTAAGTCAGATAAACAGACAGAAATATAGGGATGGAATCAACTATTTTCTCCTTTCCCTCCCCACTCTTTTTATTTATTTCTTTTTCTCTCTCTCTTTGTGTAGAGCATATTTGCAAATGTGTCTTTTCTCTATTGTTTAGATGTACATTCTATAATGCCAGAACTGGCTGCAGTTAACTGTTAACTTCAGTTTGCCTGTGAGCATTGCTTCAAATGGCCTACATGGTATCATTAGCATTAAGATTAATCTATCCCTAACTCCTGTTAAACTGACCATTACCTTGCCTACATGCTGGCTAATCTGAAATTCTACTGTTTAAATTGCACTTGTTTGACTCGCATTAGTTCTAGCGAGCTTGCTGGTTGCACATTAGTATAATGAAATGTGCAGTGATAT
Source organism: Pantherophis guttatus (assembly GCF_059756535.1). Lineage (NCBI taxonomy): Eukaryota > Metazoa > Chordata > Lepidosauria > Squamata > Colubridae > Pantherophis > Pantherophis guttatus. The sequence continues at coordinate 316,024,715 of NC_142063.1, forward strand.
TATTTATCTAGGGTTGGATCTAATTGCTCTTGGAAACTAATTAAAAAAGGAAAGGTGTGGGAAGGTTAAGAAAAATATGCCGCTTATAGATACTGAGAATTGTTCTAGGGTGCACTTATGTTTTCCCTCCTTACGATCAATTCCTTATCGATAGCCTGTCCAATTTGCATATCCTGAATCCTATAAAAATTGTAAACAGACTATATTAATTTAGCAGTTAACAAAGTTTATTCATTTCAGAATACAAATCCAACAGTACCAAATCTTCACTATGTGAACAAAACACAAGATTCTAACCAGACTCATGAGACATTCCAAATCCACTACACCACCCCAGCAGATATTATACCAAAGAGCTCTTTCATTTTTTATTTTTGAATATCCTTTATAAAACACTTAAAACTTGTTTCATAACTCTGATGCAAATTTTACTTGCACTGCTTACCTTAGTCACATAATATATTACATTTCAAGATCTGATATAGCATTACTACTCTCTATCATGGGCACATTCAGTGTTTCCTGAACAGGTATTAATGTTGTAAACTTCCTTATTAAAAAAAAATAAAAGGTGGAGGGTGCTATTGTAGAGAAAGGTAAGACACCGGAATATAAAAAGCAGTGAGACAGATCAACCCCTCCCTTCTTACACCTCTTCCACAGCTACTAGAACAATATAAAGTTGCACTTAAGAAGAAAAGGGAACAGAAAACTGGTCTTGTACATAACTCCTTCCTTTCCTGTTCAGTTGCCCCAAGAAACTTGGCTTGCTTGCTGCATCAAGGCAAAAAATTCTACGATTGTCTCAATGAATTTGCAAAATTTCACTCTTCCAGGCTCACTACAGAGGTGATTCATCATTAGCATCCCTTCACTACTGTTTCTTTATTTTGACTCTGTTTTTATCATTTTTTATGTTTTTAATAATGATGTTGATAGGTAATTCTTTTAGGTATTAATTGTTTTAGCTTTGACACTGCTCAAAATCACTTGGTTTATGAGATGGGTGGTATAGAAATTGGATGGACAGATGGATGCATACATTTTCTTTTTTCTTGAATGAATTACCTGTGTGTTTGCTTATTTGCTTGTTAAGTTTATGTTGTATCTTTTTGGGGGGAGGGGTTCAAAATAACATGCACAGCCCTCTCTTCTCCCATTTTACTTTTACAAAACATGCATTGTGCGGTAGGTGGCACTCAAAAGCTGGCTCAGTTATTTAGGGGGATTCTGTGACTGAGGGTTAAACTAGAACCCAGGTCTTTCCACTGATAGTTCAGGACCTTAACCATATTTATTTATTTATTTGTAAAAATTATTGGCCATCCATCTTACCACAAGGTAACTCTGGGCAGCTTACAATCTTAAAAGATCAAAACTATACAAAAGCTAAAAGACATAAATAAAATACTGTGAAGATCCAAATACTGTACCTCAATTAAAAAAATGAGGATGGCGGGAGTAAAATAGTGGGGAGGTGGGATCTGTTGTTTATCAATCACCAACTCTGTGATATTCCCCACTGGAGCCCCAAGCTAACTGGCAGAGCCAATTCTTTGGCCTCTTATGGAAGGTCAGGAGGACTGGAACTATATATTTACAAAAAATATATCCATGCAACCTGAATGTGTGTTAGCATACTGCATGTACTGTACCATATACTAGGATGTAGGCAAAAGTATATTAGTTTGCAAAATTGTATTTAAAGATTAGCTTGCACAGAATAGTGTGATAACATTTTTCTTACTAAATAGTATTATGTGAAAACCTCTGTTGATAAAAGCCATTAAAGGTAGATGATGTCAGTATCTCTAGGCCACGGGTGTAAAACTCGTGGTATCACGTTTTGCAACCTTTTTCCCTTCGTGGAGCTGGGGTGGACATGGCTTGTGCATGATGCATCCGTCTTGTGGGCTGCCAGTTTCACACCCCTGCTTTAGGCTCTTCTGACAACAACAATAGCATATGGAAAATTTTGATTTCAAATATAAGATGGAGATATAACTAGTAAAGCAGTGGCCCCCAACCTTTCAGGCACCAGAGATCAGTTCCATGGAGAAAGGTTTTCCTGCGGACCAGAGAGGGCATGTTTTTGCATGCTGCCTGCATCCAGCCATGGCCCGGTTGCTGACATGCCACAGACTGTGCTGGTCCATGGACCAGGAGTTGGGGAACCCTATAGTAAAGGATGCAAGGATGTTTTGAATGTGGGACAGATCATTTTTGAGATATTAAGAATGGATCTTTGGAGGAAAATGGAGGTGGAAATATAAGTTTGCTATATACAATACATAGCAAAAAACAGAGCAAACGAATGTACATGGCAGAATGTTTATTGAAAAATGAAGAAATTTTAAGGTGTAGAAATGTGGGTAGAAGATAGTTTGTGCTGTCTGTTGCAATGAATGAATGCCAAAATAATGAAAGTAATTATGAATCAAGAATATAGTTCTGCCCAATTTTTATATGAGAACGAGAACTGTCTGTGAAGGAAGAAACATATAGAGGGAGAGTTATGACTAAATTGAAGCCTGACCTGTCATGGTCGTAAATCATGACAGCCATAAAATGGGTCAGTCATGTGACCAACCTGACTTTATAGCTTTTTGCGGTGATTATTAAGCAAATGTGGTCGTTAAGTGAACCGAATATTTTGCTATCAGTGTGGTTTTGCCAGAAAATCATAAGAAAATGCTGGTTGTTTTGGCAAATGATTGTAAAGGCAGCCCAGTTGCCAAGTATCTAAAGTTCAGTCATGTGACTGCTGGGGGGATTAAGTGTTGGAACCTTGGATCTGGGACATAAATACCATGCAGGTAGGTCCATCGGATCACTAAGCAACTGGTCATAAGTAGAGGATTACCTGTATGTAAGTCCTGCAATTAAAAGTAAAGGGAGAAGAGCAATGTTGTGATATTTTGGATTTGAGTTATGATATATCTTGTCACTGTGTTTTTGTATTTACCAGCGGAGCTCATTATGTCTGGACTATCAGACTTTCCGTAGCTTGCCAAGAATCCTTATCAGTAAGCTAAACTGCGCATGTACTCCACCCCACATTCCTTCACACTTTTTCCTTTGTTCTCTTGCCAGAGGTCCGGCTGCTGAGAAAGCAGCCGGCACGAACTTTATTTTCAAAATGTAACAATTAATTTTCTTAGTTAGTGAGATGTTTTATTTTCTTTATAACAAATAAATGAGTTTTCTTAGAAGAAATATCTTCGGGTTTTGTTTTCTTAAAGTATACTCGCAAGGAAAGGTCTCGATCCACTCCTCGTAATCAGGGTGATTATCCCAAAAGCAGAATGGGATTAATGAACGCCCTGACATATCTGTATTCTCCTCTCTGGGAAAAAAGGGGGAGGGGCTACTCCTGCCTTACTGCCCTGTAACAAAAACATATGTTGCTCCACCCATAGGACAATAGGTACAGGAACTAGATATGTCGGAAGTCGTATAAAATTAACCTCCATTTTAAGGCTGCAGAATTATTAGTCTGCTGATTTACACAGATGGAATATAGCCGTGATGGCGAACCTATGGCACGTGTGCCAGAGGTGGCACACAGTACCCTCTCTGTGGGCACACGAGCTGTCGCCCCAGTTCACACATAACATCCCAATTGAGTTGTCTCTTACTCCTCTGGAATGCACCCCTCCTTCCTGAGAATCCACCTCCTTACTACACACCATCACAACCCACAATACACGAATGCTGCCTTTTCTTACAAAGTGATATCATCAAACTGAATTTTTCCTGTACCCCTCCCATACAAAAATTGGGAAAGCATGAACAACATGAAACACCCCAGCAAACCATAGTTTCTTTCCTCTCATTAAAGTGATATTTGATAAGGCATTGTTTTTTATTTTATGACAATTCTTCATTTCAAGAACAATGCCCACCTTATTGTAAAGCAACAGATACATTTCTTAAACTACACTGCAAATAAAAAAAAACCCAATTTAATGATTTGAAACTAATCCACTCTTTTATTAAGCTTAAACTGACATGATTTTCTGTACATAGGAGCTAGAAAGATGAAATCTGAGGTGCTGAAGATGCTATCAAATAAATGTTGTAAGGCCCGAACCAATGCAAAACTATTTCCTCGAGAGTAATCTAATTGATTTAGTAGACTTACTCTGGGATATGAGATTTAGCACAAAAGCTTGTAGTGTTTTTTTTTTTAATTTATGATCATTTCCTTACAGTCCCCCATGTAATAAATCAAATAGTAAATAATCAAACCAGGGCTATTTCTTGCTGGTGTGTGCATATGTTGGTGGCCAAAGCTTTCACAATGATAGATTTATCTGCATGTTTTTAAGGATATTATTCTTGCAACCTGATTCCTATCTTTGGTTACTGGGCCATATGGCAAGGGGTTTAAAAACAATTTACAAAATGCCCAAGAATATATTAACTTTGCTGTAACCAGATGATACATTGAAGCATAAATTACATTTCCCAGTAAGGTCCTGCCTGACCCAGAAGAATTCATCCCAAGGGATGCCAGGCTGAAATAGCTTGACTTACCCAGTGGCAAAGCACGCTCTTCCAATCACTGAAAAAAAATTACTGATATATATAAGATGCAGCACCTCATCATTCACAATACATGGGAATTATTACTTTCCTGCCATATATAAAAGTAGAATGTTGTTGGTAGAAAGTCAGAAAAAAATGGAACATCTTATTTGTTTGGTTATTGTAATTACAACCTGCTTTTCACTCTAGAATGATGCTTAAAGAAATTAATAGGTTAAAAATAAAATAAGAAACAAATCAAACAAACAAGACCTATATCAATAAAAGAGATCCACCTAACTCAGTCAGCAGCCAAACCAGCTTACACATTCAGTCTTCTTGAACAGAAACATTTTTGCCAGCCAGTGAAAATATATCAGAGAGGACCCTTATCAGCCAAACTGGATGTTTATTTTATTTATTTTATTTTATTTATTTTATATTGGATTTCTATACCGCCCTTCTCCCTAAGGACTCAGGGCGGTGTACAGCCAGATTAAAAAAAACATGCAGAACAAATATTAAAAACAATTAAAAGATATATAAATTTGGCCCAATTAAAACTCATTTACCAATTAAAAACGTTTAAAACATTTAAAAACAGTTAAAAATTTCATCTTAAGCCAGCCCGGCTTGTTTAAATAAATGGGTTTTAAGGGCGCGACGGAAGGCACTGAGGTCTTGGATTCTCCTTATCTCTGGGGGGAGCTGATTCCAGAGGGTGGGTGCCCCCACAGAGAAGGCCCTCCCCCTGGGGGTCACCAGCCTGCATTGTTTGGCTGATGGCACCCCGAGGAGGCCCTCTCTGTGGGAGCGCACGGGTCGCTGGGAGGTCGTCGGTAGCAGCAGGCGGTCTCGCAGATAGCTAGGCCCTATGCCATGGAGCGCTTTAAAGGTGATAACCAACACCTTGAAGCGCACCCGGAAGACAACTGGGAGCCAGTGCAGCTCGCGCAGGAGCGGTGTTACATGGGAGCGCCATGCTGCTCCCGTCACTACCCGCGCTGCTGCGTTCTGGACCAGCTGGAGCCTCCGGGTGCTCCTCAAGGGGAGCCCCATGTAGAGAGCGTTGCAGTAGTCAAGGCGAGAGGTGACGAGGGCATGAGTGACTGTGCACAGGGAATCCCGATCAAGAAAGGGCCGCAACTGGCGAATCAGGCGAACCTGACAAAAGGTCCCCCTGGTTACAGCCGTCAGATGTTCCTCCAAGGACAGCTGCATATCCAGGAGGACTCCCAGATTGCGAGCCCTCTCTGTGGGGGCCAATGACTCGCCCCCAATAGTCAGTGATGGAGTCAACTGACTATATCGGGATGCCGGGAGCCACAGCCACTCAGTCTTGGAAGGGTTGAGCTTGAGCCTGTTCCTCCCCATCCAGACCCGTACAGCCTCCAGGCACTGGGACATCACTTCAAGGGCATCGTTGGGGTGGCCTGGGGTGGAGATGTACAGCTGGGTGTCATCAGCGTACTGGTGGTATCTCACCCCAAAGCCACGGATGATCTCACCCAGCGGCTTCACATAAAACCAGAAGAAGGTGCTCTCATTACGTCCACCAGAAGTGTTTCCAATAATAGTGGGATAAAAAGAAGGATTTATCTCAAAGTTCTTAAAACATAAGCAAACATATAACAAAAAATACAATCTTTTAAACTGTTTATTATCACACCCTACAAGCCCTGCATTTTAGAACCTTACTAGTATCAGTATCAGTTTTCAAGACTGACATTAAATAAAACAGTTAACCCCTTGTCCTGATAGTAATCACAACTGGATGAGCTAATTCTACTTTACTGTAAAGCTAGATTGACAGAAATTTGCAGGTCTGAAAGTACAATCTCCTCCCACTCCATCCTTTCCAACCCAAGAGGTTAGGAAATGCCTCTCGCCCCACCCATTATTTAGTTGAGGACTAGGCTGTCTCTTATCTGACTATTCCCTTGGCAGCATCTCTGCCCAGCTTCTCAGTGATATCGAAAGCTAGAAATGGGAAACAGATAGTACAGTTGTTTATTTTTGTACTTTCATTCACATTTCTGCCTTCTTCCATTCTTGCTCCCTATATATTTCAGACTAACAAGGAAATCGGGGTCAATAGATATCTAGTATGATAAATGTGGAATGGAAAAGAATCAAGAGAAGACATTTCTATATTCCTACACCTAAATGCGCAGGATGTATACCTATTTTTCATTTAAAATAATGAGCATTCGTGGATTAATTAAAAATAACTGATAGCATCCCATCAGGTGCACTGTCATATTGATATTGTCAGGGTTCCAAGTAACACTCCCAACGAAAGAAGACTCCGAGGTTGAAGTTCCTTAAAGTTCCATTGTGGATTCTGTCCACTAGGGAGTTCCATCTGATGGGACCCAGAGAGACAACCCTTTTCTGCTGTGGTGCCTCAACCCTTATTGCCTTCCAGAAAGCCCCCAAACTCTGTGTGTGTGTGTGTGTGTGTGTGTGTGTGTGTGTGTGTGTGTTTATCAAGCCTGAGAATCCCTGACAGCAAAGAGTCCATGCATCTTATGTAACTCTCTCATAATCAATTTTTATTATTTGTTTTAATAGGTTTTTATTTTAGGTTTTAATACCTACTTTTATAGTACACAGTCTAGAATCACCTTGTATGAGATGGGCAGCCATATAAATTTGATAAATGCATACACACATATGCAAAGTCATTTGGCAACACAGGTTACTAACTCCCTATCAACAAAACAGGAAAGTTCTATTGCTATCCAGGTAAGGTTGTGGAATCCATTCTATAATAATGATTTGATCACTTTGATATAACCTATAGTTTTACATTAAAAAGACCGTACTTTTCGAAGTACAAGATGCATGGGGGCTGGGGAGGACAAAAACGGGATGCGTGGGGGGTTCAGGAGGCAAAAAATGAACCCATTTTTCACAGAAATGGGACATACAAAACAGTGGTGAAATGCAAATTTTTTTGCTACCAGTTCTGTGGCATGGCTTGGTGAGCATGGCTCACGAGCCATGCCTGTGGGGGGGGGGGGGTCATGTGACTCGATGGGAATGGCCAACTTTTTTTTTCTTTTTAAAGCATCTTTTACTACGTATTCGCCCGAACCGGTAGTAAAAAAATGCTTTTAAAAAGTTTTTTTAAAAAAGGTTCCAATGATCACAGCTATGCCTTGCAATCGTTGGAACCTTTTTGTTTTTACTTTTTTAAAGCATTTTTTTACTACTGGTTCGGGCAAATAGGTAGTAAAAAATGCTTTCAAAAAGTTTTTAAAAAAGAGGTTCCGACGATCACTCGGCACAGCTGTGATCGTCGGAACCTTTTTTCTTACTTTTTAAAGCATTTTTTTAATACCAGTTCGCCCAAACTAGTAGTTTTTATCACTACGAGCAAACCAGTAGCATTTCATCCCTGACACAGAGGGTTTGGGAGGCCTGCAGAGTGCTCCTTGGACTAGGGAGGGAAAAAACGGGACACATGGGGGGGGGTTCAGGAGGCCAAAAACAGGGTCATTTTTCACAAAAACGGGACGTGCAGAGGGTTGGGAAACCTGCAGACTGCTCCTGCGGGATGGGGGGAAGGGCAAAAACCAGACGTGCGGAGGTAAAAAAATTTTTTTCCCCTTTTCCTCTTCAAAATCCAGTGCATCTTATAGTCCAAAAAGATACAGTACTTACATAAAGACATATTGTAAAACATATTGTAAGACTAAACAAAGGAAGGAGCGGATTAACTCTGAAATGTCTGTCATATTGGGTTAATCATCTGTGGTGATATATTTACTTTGTTTCAATGTATGTCATTTACATAATTTAAAAAATTGATGCATTTTTTAAAAAATTTCATTATATATTTAAGTGCCTTCTCTACACTACTTTGCTGTAGCAAACCTTACCATTATATTAGGAGAATGTCCAGAAAGAAATGTTGTCTGTTATATTCCAGTATGCTAAATGGGCAGCTGCTGAAAGAGTTAACTTCTGTACAGACAAAATTCAAATTCCTCAAATATTACTCATAGGACTCCATTATTCAATAGACTATTGAAGAGCTCTTCAGCAATATATTTATTGAAAATATTTTTCCTACTAAGATCTGAATTCAAAATCAGCCTATTCATCTACCATCTAAAAGGTTAAGGAAAGAAGAAATACAAGAAAAGGGAAAGGGGAATTCATAGGTCTGACTTCTGAATTCCTAAAGTAAAAAAAAACAAAAAACCCATTTTCATTCTGCTATATCTAACTTTCAGTAGTGATGTGCACTGGGAATGCATAGGGTTTGTGGTTCTTCTTACAACCATACTTCTGTGATTGGCCTTGTGTATATGTGAAAGACATCTGCAAAAACAAGAGGAAGACCTTCGTAATGAAAAGGAGGGCCTTTTCAGCATCTGTTACCTTTCATGAAGTGCCCTTTACATTTACCAAGATAAGTGTTTCGTTGGAGGGAACACACACTTCAGCGTGTTAATTGGCAGCACTTAGCTATCGGTAAGAGCCTTTATATGAAAGCCTAATGCACAAATTAATGGAGTAATCCTCCTTGCTATTCAGTGGGCCAGCTCCTGAAATTGTTCCTTATAAAGTGAGCTCTTAATGATCACTCTGAGGTTCATGCTGCTAAGCAATATGAGGTGCAGCAAAAAGATCCAGCTACTCCTGTTAACAAGTTTGAGATTGTGGAGGAGCCCCTGAAGAGCATGTATACTATTTTATTTATGTTGCTTCTCCCTGCTTCAATTCAAATATAATTAAAAACCCAATAATAAATAACGTCAAATGAAAATAGTAATAGTCAGAATATCAATATACTAACAAATATAGGCACTGGTGGCTCTGGGAGAGCAGGTCTTACAAGCTTCTGAAAGTTGTAAGAGTGGAGATTATACATGCTTCAATGGGCATACTGCTCTATAGAAGGCTTCTATTAAAAACACCTACTGTTGTGCCCCCTCTTGGTAGGTGGAAATACTTTACCGTTGGCAGCTCTGTGCATACTGCTGGGCCTGTAATCAGCCAAGACCTCCCAGGGAATGGGATGAGGAATAGGCCAGGGCAGCAGAAGCTTTGCATATGCTGCTGGATGGGTGATCAAACTGGGTGAAATGGGGGTTGTCGCAACACCCCTGCGGTTGATCATAAGGGCGGATAGACTACCAAGTACCTGAATTTTAATCATGTGACCACAGGGGCTGCAAGGATTGTAACTGCAGGTACAGATCGTAAGTCCCTTAGTGTTGTGATCTAGGCTTACTGAGTCATTAAACACACGAGTAGTCCCAAAAATCTCTTTTATTGTAATAGCTGTGAATTACTCTCATTCACAACTGAGTCCCAATTAGTTGCAAAAAGTCCTTCGGAAGAAGTCCTTCGGGATAATCACAACCTTTATCTCCCTTGACACGCTGCCAAAGACCTACTTGGCAAAGCCACACGGAGTCCAGAATCAAACAGAGATGCCGACTGGGAACATAATTAACAACGTTGCTTTCCTGCAAAGGATCCACGTGCCTTTGCTCCTCTTTTAAGACTTATGGGAGGGGCCAATCATCTCCAGGCCTTACTCCAGAGTCGTCCCTTTTCTTTTAACTGTTCTTGCCTTCTGGCAGCTCTGCGCATGCACGCACTAGGGACAGTTTCCTCCTGTTCCTCTGCCTCTCTGATGTCCAACTCTGGAGGTTCCAGAGTCTGTGCATAACTCGCAGATGGCCCTGGCCCCATCTCTGCCTCCGACGCAGAGCCCTTGTCCGAGCCTTCCCCAGACTCTAGGACTGGCCCATGTTCTTCCTCAGTCTCCTAACTGTCTGACTCTGCTGCCAGCTCCGCAGGCTGCTGGCGGACCACAACACTTAGTTTAGCACCATCATACTTTTGAACAGTTGCTGAAGTAACAGTATTAAGCACGGACTACCCATAACTATTTTCATGTAAAGACCACAACTGTTGTGCCAACTAAAGCTGGGCAAAGCCAATCCTCGAGGAGCCAAGAATTCGGAAGGATCCTCAAGTTGCAAACTTGCACTGTCTACGGGAGCACAACTCCCTCAAACATCAAAGTTAGCACTATCATGAGATCAATAGACTTCTGAATTAACAGATATTCTTTCTTGCTTGTTTTGAGTCTGAGGTGGCTTTCCAGGTGCTGGCATCCTCCAAGTACTGGCATCCAAGTTCTGGCATCCGCCAAGTGTCAGGTCTTGCATCATATATTTCACTAGATCTAAGGGTGAAGTTCAACTGAGAATCATCAGCATATTGAGAATATTTTGCTCTGAACCAAAGGGTTAATTAATTAATTAATTGGCCATTAATTGATATTTGATTTTAAGAAAGCATTTTACAGTGTCCACCAAGAATTGCTCTAGCAAATTCTACATTTATATGGTGTACCAACAGTTTTTATCTTTAAGGTCTTATACCTATGATCAAGCTACTAAGCCACTGTGTTAAGACGAAAAATGGCCATATGGATTTCTTCGAAATTACTATCACAATTAGACAAGGCTGTATTCTATCATCACTCCTTTTCCTCAGGACCCGAGACTATGTTTTTCGATGAACATCACACACCAGGAAAAGCATTTATTATTCTGACCAAGACCATCTTGGCAACCTGGATTTTGCAGATGATATTGCCTTACTTGAGGAAGACAATATGAAATTACAAATGACAACTGCCTTAGATGAATGGCCTCAGGATAAAGATCAAGAAATCAAAGATCATATATGAGAGCTCCACCACACAAATACAGGGAATCCCACTCAGATGACAGCAACTTCAGAAAGTAGAAAGGGTTTACCTATTTGGGTAATGTAGTCACCTGAAATGGAGATGCAGAGACAGACGTTAATTGCCGCATTGGGAAAGCAACAGCTGTTTTCCAGAGGATGAATAAAATCTGTCCTCAACATCTATATCACTGAAACTTAAATTCTGTTTGCTTGCCTCTGTAGTAATCCCATCAGCCATTTATGCCAGCAAGACCTGGAAGGTATCAGTATTAACAAGAGACTCGATATCATCTAACAAAGATGCCTTCGCTGAATCCTAAAGATTCACTACTTCAACAATATTACTAATGAAGAAGTGCTCCAAAGGATTTTTTCCTGCAATTACATAACATTGTCATATGCAGAAGATACAATTTGCACGTCATATTGTCTGTATGGAGAACAATCGAATGAAATGAGATGAATCCCCCCCCAATACCAAACAACCAAGAGGACCCCATCCAAAATTCATGGCAATGAATATTCATGGAAGACTTAAAGATTTTTAACATGTAGCTTTCTCCAATCTTCAAATCAATGAATTTTGCTCAAAGCGAAATCTCTTCATGGAACTTAGCCATTCAAAGATACTGATTCGTTCAGTGAGTTGTTTGAGCTCCAAATGGACATGGAAAGTGACAGACTCTTCAAGATAACCAACTTTATTAGGACATAGGTTTTCCTACTAAGAGATTCCATGAGTGATTTTCTGCACAAACTAACATGGCTCTTTCCCATTATTTCAAGGCAGGCAGGCAAACAATATTGGCAGCAATTGCAAACATTTTTATGATGAATCTAAATTATGTAATCCCAGCAACTGAGACAATGGAATTTACCTTTCTTTTACTTCAACTTTATTGTTACACCCACTTTATTCAAGTTTTATTAAACATGCAATACTTACTCTGCAATCTCCAGGAAATATAAGTAGCAAATTGCGCATTACAAGGCTATTAAACCTGTTGAAATTCACTATGACTCATTCAAAGAGACAAAAGCTCATAGAAAATATTTCTTTGGAGAAATATTAATCTCTATCTAACTGTAATTAAATATAGCTACATTTTCTTACCACAGTTAGCAACAGAATCTTAGTTTTGAAGGAACAAACACTACAAGATTGTAATCGCTTAAACTGTACATCTGTTTTTTTTTTAAAATAATGAACAGGTGAGGGACCAAAAGGTCATCCCTGGTAATTCAGACTTAGCTAGACATATACCATGAAACTACAGCAAAATGTGGGGGCAGAAATTTACTTCTAGGGTTACAGAAAGGGCGTTGCCTTACCTAACGCCCATTCTGATTGTGTCCCCCACCGCTGTCCCCGCGTGGGGACAGCGGTCAGGAATGGGCTAACTCTAGTATGATGTCCATGGACCGAGTCTGCAAGCTGTTAAGCTTCTCCTCTTCCTCCTGCTTCCCAGCTTTCTGACGAGGAAGGATGCAGCAGACTGACACGCTGAGTTGAAAAGACAACATTAGTGCACACCCTACGAACCGGAAGTGGGCGATACCCGGTGGGATTGACTGCTGTCCCCATGCCAATCAGAACGGGCATTCAGGTAAGGCAACGCCCTTTCTCATTGAGCGTGAGGAATGAGACATGCCAAAGCAGAGGTCGTACTGGGGACCCGCCCGGTCTGGTGAGCCCAACACCGTGTGTACCTGTTGAAACACGAAGCAGCCAAATTCCGCCTCCGCCAAGGCATAGATGTCAAGTTTGTAATGGCGGATGAACGGGGAAGGGGACACCCAGGCGGCAGCCCTGCACACTTCCTCCAAGGAAGCTTGGGTGGCCCAAGCCGCCGAGGTAAAGGCACTCTGCGTAGAGTGGGCCGTGAGACAGGGAGGGACTGGCAAGGCCTGCGCCTCATAAGCCTTAATGATAGTCGCTCTAAGTTTTTGCAGAGGAAACTTTGTTACCAAGGGTCGCCGGTCTGAACTAGACGAAGAGAGACTCTGTCTGTCGCAGCAAAGAAGTCCTCCTAAGATAGATACGGAGGGCCTTCCTGACATCTAAGGTGTGCCAGGCCCGTTCTAATGGATGGGTCGGGTTAGGGCAGAAGTTAGGGAGGATCAACTCCTGGGCCCTATGGAAAGGAGTGTTAAGTTTAAGTATGAAAGTACGGTCTAACCTAAAGAGGACCCTATCCATATGAAAAACACAAAGGTCAACTCTGATGGAAAGAGCCGCCAATTCCAAAATTCGTCTGGCCGAAGTAATGGCAGCAGAAAGGCCACCTTGTATGACAGGAATCTTAAAATGACCTCCTGTAGAGGTTTGAATGGCCCTCGGGTCAATGCATTGAGAGAACCTGAGGCAAATCCCAGGTAGGGTATCTGTGGATTGGGGGAGGGTGAAGATTGGACGCCCCCCGGTGGAATTGTCTGATCAGGGAACGCCTGGCAAGGGAGCCTCTAGAACCACAACATAGTATAGAAGAAAGGGCTGCACTTGCCTGCGAAGGGTATTGGGTGCCAAACCCGCACCAAAGCCATCCTGGAGGAAATCCAACACCTGCTCGGTAGAAGCAGTAGTAGGCGCGCGGCCCCGTCTGTCGCACCAACCTGCAAACGACCGCCATGTGGAGTCGTAGATCCAGGTCATCGAGGGGCAACGGGAAGCTTGTATGGTGGTGATGACCCGCAAGGACAGCCTGGTCTCCCTCAGCAGGCACCGCTCAACCTCCAGGCGATAAGCTGCAACCAACAGGTGTCCGGGTGGAGCAGGGATCCCTGTCTGAGGACGACCTTGTCCAGAGGCAGGCGCCACGGCCAGTGCACCGACAAGGCCAGCAGGTCCACAAACCCGGGGCAGTGAGGCCGATGGGAGGCGATCAGGAGAAGTTCCGCCCGTTTCCCAACAGTTTTCTGATGACCTTGGTGATCAAGGGAAAGGGAGGGAAGGCATACAGGAGGCCGGGAGGCCAACGGCTGTACAGGACATCCACGGCCTCCGCCCCTGGCTCTGGAAACCTGGAAAAGAACCTTACCGTCCGATGGTTGGCCTGAGTGGCGAAGAGATCAACTGCAGGGACGCCGAAGCAAGCGGTGATCTCCCGAAACAGGTCCAGGTCCAGGCTCCACTCCCCCTGGTCCACTATGGCTCGACTGAGCCAATTGGCCTGCATGTTCGCCACCTCAGAGATGTGAGAGGCTCGAACGGATCTCAGATGAGTCTCCGCCCAGGCTCCCAGGCTCTCGGCCTCCAGCATGAGGTGCCGAGAGCGGGTCTCCCCCAGGTGGTTCACATGGGCCTTCGCAGCCATGTTGTCTGTCTTGAACCTTGTCCTGGAACACACGGAGGGCAAGATGGATGGGCCGAAACTTCAACCAATTAATATTGTGACCCAGGTTGGCCTGGACCCAACAGCCCTGCACCATGGCCAATGCGAGGTGAGCCCCCCAATCCTGAAGGTTGGCATTCTTGGTCAGGACAAGGCAATGTGGTTCCCTGAACTTCCTCCCCTTGAGTACCGCTCCGGAGACCCACCAGCAGAGGGAAAGGCGGACCTTGGGAGGAAGACGGACCGTGCGGTGGGAGGACTCTTGATGGCATTTCTGATATGGAAGAAGGAACCATTGCAGATCCCTGCAGTGGAGCAGTGCCCACGGGACAATGTCTATGCATGGGACCATCTTTCCAAGGAGCTGAGAGTGACACCAGGGGGACAGACCACCCCGATGTGACTGACCTGACCAGGGACCGCAAGCAGGACACACCTTGCTCTCGACCGTATCTATTATTGCACCCAGGTGTTGAATGCGAGTCATCGGAATCAGGTGGCTCTTGGCCGAATTGACGGAAAAACCATGAGACTTCAAGACCCAGAGAATGGTGTCCAGGTCTTGTCGCGCTAGCAACTTTGAATTGGACTGGATAAGGAGATCTCTAAGTAGAACTGAATCCTTATCGGCAGCATTTGGAGGTGGCCCACTAGCGTGGCCATCAATTTGGTAAATATTCGGGGAGCCGAGGAAAGACCGAAAGGTAGAGTGCGGTACTGATAGTGACTGCTCGCATAGCAAAATCTGAGAAATTTGCGGTAGGTCGGATGAATGGGGATGTGGAGATAAGCCTCCGTCAGGTCAACTGATGTGAGGAAATCGCCAACTCTGATGCCCTCCAAGATGGACTGTAGGGACTGCATTTTGAACCGCCGGTATATTACCCAGCGGTTCAAAGACTTGAGTTCAAGAATTGCTCTCCATCTCGAAATCCTTGTCCATGCTGCTCCAGTGGCACCAGCTTGATGGCCTGGATATCGAGGTGTTTTATGGCCGATGCCACAAGGAGCCGGGTAGACCGATCCCGCAAGAAGGGGCATCGGAGAAACCAATCTGGAGGGGTGGAGAGAAATTCCAGGGAGAGGCCCGACCTGACCATCTCCCTGACCCAAGCATCTGAGGTGATTGCCTCCCATTGGCTGGCAAAGAGAGCTAGGCAGCCCCCAATGGGAGGGAGGGACGTGCAGTCAACGGGATTGGCGGAAGGGGCAACCCCGGCCGCCCTGAAAGGGATGTTTGTACTGTCCCCTTTGCGCCGAAAGACCTTGTCAATCCTGTGGGCACAACTACCTAGATGGGAAATATCTCTGGGACCTAGGCCTGGAATAACCGCCTGCCGAACCCCGAAAGGGACAAAAGGGAGCAGGGGAATGTTATTCCGACCTGCGGGACATGTTGGGCAAGATACAGTGTTTATCCCTGGATTCAACCAGCAGTGGGTTCCAGGGGTGCCCCAAACAGTTTAGTGCATTCGAAGGGGGAGGTGGCCAAACGCCACTTGGACTTTGCATCCGCCTGCCACTGGCAGAGCCAGAGCAGCCGACAAGCAGCCACCGTAGAACTTATGGCCTTGGCTGCAAAGCGTGAGGTGTTTAATGTAGCATCAGCTGAATATTCTAGTGCTGCTACTACCTTATTTATGTCTTGCTGGGACCGGGTATCCAATACGGGTAGCCGCTCCTGGAGCTCACGCAACCAGAGTATGGAAGTTCGATTAAACAAAGAAGCGACCATGGCCAACTTGACAGACCAAGCTGTAGCCTGGTGGGCCTTAACGAGCAAGTTCTCTAGTCGTTTATCCTCTGGGCGAAGGCTATCCTCAGGCGGACCCATTAAATTGGAAGGAGCTGACAGAGCGACCACCGGGGGGGGTTCTACTGATAGCACCTGAAGAAGAGCCGAGATGTCAGGGGCCAGATTGTAAAGACGCCTATCTACGACATTGGGATTGGGTCCAGAAACCGGGGAAGACCACTGCCTCTGTAGGACGTCCCTAAACAATTTAGGACCCGGTATCTCCTCCGCCTCAAATGTGGGTTCCTCAAATAGAGGAAACGCGGAGGTAACATCCCCCCCTGGGGTGGCGGATGCTGGGCAGGCAAGACCCAGGTGGGTGGTTGTTTTGGCCTTGTGTAAAAGGGAGCGAAAAAGCTGAGGCTTAAATAACCCCACAAACGAAGGTTGGTCTGGGGACAGATCTTCGTCCTCAGACATGTCCTGGTCAATTCTTCCCCAGTTAAGGAGTCCTGGCCAGATGAGACGGTTGAGGGCACTCAAGCCAGAACAAGGGTCTGATCAGCTGATAAATGGGATCCTTCCACATCTCCTTGGGAGTTAGCAGTGTCAGACGCCCAGGATGAGATCCTGCGCTGAAGTTCTAAAGTAATGCCCTGCTGAATGGCTTCCTGAATATAGACAGCCAGGTCAGGAGAAATAAGGGCCCTAGCCCTATCTGCTTCTGAAGCCTGAGAAGTACTGGCCACTGCCGGGCCTGCCTGTGGCACGTGTGATGGTGCCCTAGATGGAGATGGTTCTGATTGGGACCCAAACAGTGCTTCGTGGACACCCCCCCACCCAGAAATGGAAGAGGGGTCCACATCCGGGGACAAGGCTGGAGTGGAGGCCTAAGGAGCCAGGACCGCCACTGATGGGGGGGGCAGGTTCAGTAGCCTGACATGGATGGGCCAGTTCCTTCAGGGAAGCTTCCTTAAGGGCCTTCTGTATGGTCCGCTCAATGGCTTTAGCCAGAGCAGTGCTGGACTTGACACCCTTAGAAATGTGGGATTTCTTGCTCCATTTGCTTGGAACAGATTGCGAAGTCCCAGCCACCTCCCTGTCCTGCAAGTCATGCTTTGAAGCCTTTGCCGGCCTGGTGGTGGCCATTTTGAAACTAATCGAGGCAAACTAGGCCTCTAAAGGCACATGTGGCAGGGCCCAAACTGGCGGCCGGAGGTATTGAAAGACGAGCTGGCGAGCCTGGAGGCAAGCCAGCCAGAGTTTGAGAGCCAGCAATGAACTCCCCTGTTCAAAGTAAGAATGGCTACTGTACCAGACTCGATGCCCAAGAGCAGCAGTGCAGTTTGCTATTACGCTGCTCCAGGTGGCTCCGTTTGATGAAGAAGATCCAGAAGCCTCTGATCCTCCAACGGAGCTGGTAGGCGTATGAGCAGAGCCCAGGAGACGCCGCTTCGTGAGTTTGTCAGCCGACAGGAACGCCGCGGGTCCCTGCGGCCCTCAGTAGTAGTCAGCACGAAACCTGACCTGCTGGAATCAAGCCGGAGCCTGCTACCAGCTATGCTGGGAGGCTCCTGTAACTGCACAAGTTCCTCAGTGGTAACAGTAGTCAGCGGGAGTCAGCGAAAATACCGACCAGCTGGAATCAAACCGGAGCCTGCTACCAGTGATGCTGGGAGGCTCCTGCAACCACAGGTGGTCTACAGCGGTATCTGGCATGATCCCTTCATGCTGGTATGGGGGAGGCTCTATCAGAAACTGGGAGCCCTTAGCCCTGGTACGCCGACAAGCAGCCTTCAGCGGGCTCGGGTACAAGACCCTTCACACTGGCAAGCTCAACCAAGGTGAATGGGAGCAATTTAGAAGAAGGCTCAATCAATTTCTGGGAGCAAATAGGTCAGAAATGGGCAGCTCAGCTATCTGTGTCTTGTCCAAATCAGACAGAGTCTGAAAGCTGGAAGCAGGAGGAAGAGGAGAAGCTTAACAACTTGCAGGCTCGGTCCATGGACATCAGACAAGAGTTAACCCATTCCTGATTGCTGGCCCCACGCTCAATGAGAATAACAATTCTCTGCTACTATTGCTGCTGTTGTTGGGTAAAATGATATGCAATTCCACTGAACGTTTTAAGGAATTCAGATACAATGTTCTAGTTTTAAATACTGTTTTCCCCCAGGAAATTTGTCTTACAAAACCATATTAAATTATGATTCATTCTCAATTCAACATCCACAAAAAATTTACATCACTGGAGAAGCCTCTTTGCTTGTTGCTTCTCCATTTGTTGGTCTTTTCTGTACAGAGGAATTTTAATACAAGTTCTCCATGGGGCCACAGAAGTGGAATGCTGTGAATGTTTAAAGAGAAAACCACCATAAAGTGACACCTGGGTAATAATTTATTGATAATTTATCCATAAGGATGAATTACATTTTGTTCCTTTTAAGATCTTCTCTATTTTTTTCTAGCTAGCCATGACCATAACATACATCAGTTTTATTAAACAACTGGAATAAAATCCTAAAAAAGAAACTTGTGATAATTTACAGATAAATAGGTCAACTAACTCTTCAAGGAGATTCATCAAGGGACTCTGCCTGGAAAACTCATCAGATGCTTGCTTTGTTTCAATGAATTTCACTTTACTCACCCAAAAATGTTTTCAGAAATGAAGGCTATTGAAAAGAAATCCCACTTTGGGATACCTGTTATCCTACAGCTCAGTTCCTATTCTCAATAATTCTCTCAGATTTAAGAAATTACAAACAGATAGTAGAGAAGAATATTCAGTTCAGCATTTATAAATGACAGAATGCAACTACGACTGGGATATCTATAGCCACCAAAAGCCTGACGGGCATGCATTCCAGATTTGACTTCCTAATTATACTGATCAATAAAGACATAACTTATGCTGAATGTGAAAAGCTGTGGCAATGTTATGGATAAACTCTTTTTTAACTGTTATTACTTTTATCATCATTCAATTTTGTCTAAGACCAAGAGGTCATAAAGATGTGAAATATATATTTTACCTCAAGTTTCTTCTATAATAAACTGTGTGTGTCTTTATATAGGAAGTGCTATGTGAAAAGGTAACAAAAAACAGAAAATAGACATACAGAGAGATATATTGTACTGGAATTACTATTGGATTCACCTCCTATATGCCTTCCTTGTGTCCTTGGCAATCCAGTTAAGATCTGACAGTGGTTAAAGATGACAGTGCTTGAGGTAATAGAACAGTGCCATAACAGGATTATAGGAAAATATAAGGAAAAGGTATACAGATGTAATGTCATTTCAGTAATAGCATCTCTGTTCCGTTTGGTTTTCTTTGCTTCTCATCCTTTTTTAATTTTTTGCTGGCAAAGAAGTCAATATCACTTGCACCATTCTTTTAAAACTGCATTACAGCCATAAACAGTTTACTTTGGACAGAAGAAAATGCTTCAATTATATATTATGTCTCTGTGAAAGAGGTATAAAAGGCTCCACAATTTATAATGTTATTTAGAACTATTGAGAGAAATACAGCAGCTACAACAGCAGCAGAAATACTTAAATGGTGAATCAGGAAATCTTTGTTCTACTCTTACCACTCTAATTTTGTCTATTTGACTTTTGAGCATTTTTTTTTCTCCAGTACATGAGTGTTCAAAAAATGATGGACAACATCAACATATAAGTTATTTATACCCACTGAAGCAGTTATAAACTTTAAAAATTGCTAAAGGAACAGAAATACCTTTCCAAACACCTTCCCACACAAAAACATATGTAGGAACTAGAAAATAAAATTAGGAAAACAAGCAAACATTAAAACCTCTTAAAAGGCTATCAAAAATTATACCAAGATGTTTGTCACAATTCCAAAGTGAGACAGCCACAGTGTCTTAATCATACTTCTATTCATGGCAAGCAATTCCATTCAAAATGATCCAATGGAACCAGAGGAACGTCAACTGGATTACTGTGAAGTCTACTTAGAACATCTGTCACTCAAATCTCTAAGCTAGTCTCTGGCTGTGCAGGACCAATGGAATTGGGCTGTTTAGCTTACTTATTTGAAAACAATGTCAGCCTCTTGGTCCTAAGAAATAAAACAGCATTTTCAGAATAGTAAGCATGGCCAATAGAAAGTACTATGTAGTTAAATCCAAGCAATAGTAAAATAATTATTTTAGTGTAGGCATGATCGCACCTGTACTTAAGGAGGTGGTGGTTCTTCGCCTCCTCAAGAAGCTATCACTGGACCCAAGAACATTGGATAATTTTTTTACCTTGTCTCCAATCTTTATTTTTTAGGCTGATTGAAAAGGGACTTAAGCTTCAATCTCAAAGTGTCTTGGAAGAAGCAAGATTAATTAGACTGTTTTGAGTCAGATTGCAGACCCATGTAAATACTGAGATGGCAAATGTCTACAGAGATTCTCAGTCATGAAGGTCAAGGTTATCCCAAAGGTGCTTTTTCAAGATGCAACTGGACTTTCTGGGGGGAGTTTTTAAGACATTTTGTTTCTTGTCCAAGAAGCTTCTTCAGCTCTGAAGAAGCTGAAGAAGCTCAGAGCTGAAGAAGCTTCTTGGACAAGAAGCAAAATGTCTTTTAAAAAAACCCAGAAAGTCCAGTTGCCTCTTGAAAAACACCTTTGGTACTGAGATGGCACTGATCACATTTGAGAATGATGTCTGGTGGGATCAGGATCATAGTGTTATATTCATCCTGGCCTCTTTAATCACTTGATAGTCTTCAATGCCATCAATCATGGAATTTTTCTGACTAGTTCATGGGTTGGGAGTGGCAGGCACGGTGTTGTGGTAGTTCTCCTTTTAGCTCTGGGGCTTGTTCTGGTTGCTATTGGTGGAAGAGGAAAGTTAAGCCTTAACTCTTTGTTTTGCAGGGTTCTTGCAGACTCTGTTCTCTTCCTACTCCCATTTAAAATTTACATGAAGCAGCTATGTGAGCTTATCTGTCAGCACAAGGTTGGCAATATCATTAGTATTTATTTATTTTATTTATTTATTTAATTTGTAGGGCATGTACTAGATAACAAGTATAAGTATAAACATGGACATGAACAAGGAATGAGTACAAGTAAATGGGGACAGGACAGGGACAGTAGGCACGATGGTGCGCTTATGCACGCCCCCTTTACGGACCTCTTAGGAATGGGGTGAGGTCCACAGTAGACAGTTTAAGATTGAAGCTGTGGGGGTTAGAGGATGTAACAACGGAGTCAGGTAGTGCATTCCAGGCATTGACTGCTCTGTTGCTGAAGTCGTATTTTCTGCAATCGAGTTTGGAGCAGTTTACCTTGAGTTTGTATCTATTGTCTGTCCGTGTATTATCGAGGTTGAACCTGAAGAAGTCATTGACAGGTAGGACGTTGTAGCAGACAATTCTGTGTACTACACTTAGGTCAGACCGTAGGCGGCATGGTTCTAGGTTGTCCAAGCCCAAAATTTCAAGCCTGGTGGCATAAGGTATTCGTTGTGAGCAGGAGTGGAGTACTCTTCTCGTGAAATACCTCTGGATTCACTCAGTTGTGTTAATGTCAGATATACAGTGTAGATTCCAGGCAGAGGAGCTGTATTCGAGAATTGGTCTGGCAAAGGTTTTATATGCCCTAGTTTGTAGTACAATGTTACCAGAGAAAAAGCTTCGCAAAATTAGGTTAGCAACTCTTAATGCCTTTTTGGCAATGCTGTTACAGTGAGCTCTGGGGCTTAGATCCTAGGTCCTTGACAGAATGAGGGTCGTCTACGAGGTCGTTATCCGCCCAGCTTGTATTTGGTGTTCTGATTTTTGTTGCCAATGTGTAAGACAGAGCATTTGTTGGTTGAGATTTGGAGTTGCCAATTGTTTGACCATTCAGACACATAGTCAAAGTCGCTTTGTAGGGCAGCAGTATTGTCTGTGGTGTTGAATAGTTTTACGTCATCAGCGAAGAGGACGCTGTATGAAGTGTATGAAGTGAAGAGTATGCTGATAGTACCCAATTACAGATCTCTCCAGCCAATCAAATAATGTTGTCAAGATTCTCTCTTAATATGTGGAGGCTATAGAGGCCTGGATAGGGAAGAACAGGTTTAGACTCAATCTTAATCTAATTAGGATACCTAACTTTGTGTACGTAGATTTATTTGGAGACCTGAAAACACAGGGGAAGAAGTAAGGACAACTACAAGTCAGAGAAGGAACACTACAGATAAGATACTTTAGCTCACTGAAAGTGTAAGAAAGAGACACATAGTAATTCTTCTTAATTACACCAGGTATAAATTAATTTGGAGAACTGCATTGGCAAACTTGAAAGATTCTGAAGGGCTGTGGGTTTTATCTCCCACCACCTGGAGATGTGAAGACTTATATATGACTTATTTAAAGACTGAACCACTTTAAAAACTTCCCTTTTTTTCTTTAAATACTTTTAAGAAAATCTCACTGCAACTAAAATATTCAACGCAGCAGAGGTTAGCAGAGTTTGTCTTCATCTTGCTAATTTTCTGCTTGCAAGGATCATGAAAACCCATGATCTATTTTTAGTAGTCTACTGTATTTTATATTTATTTGTGCAAAGTTTAACAAAAACCCTAGTTTATTTGGCATATAAATTAAATTTCTTTTTTATGGCAGCATACACAGCCTATCTTTAAGAAAGGACATAGGAGAAATATTTGACTACATATATACTTCAAGCACACTTCAATTACCACAGGAAAATTTGGGGAGATATGCATGCTGCCACGGTATTCCACATCTCCTGCGCATATTTATGTTCAACAAGTTTCCTTCCTTCATATCAGTATGCTTTGCTAGTAATATCATAGTTGCCCTTGGCTGTGACACAAAGAGTTTCTTTCTTGTCTGCCACCCCCAAAAGTTTTGTTACTAGCCAAATAACCAAATATAAACAAAAGCTTGTTTGACCAGCACTTGTTCCAGAACAAAGCACCAGATGCAGAAGGAAGTGCTGGAAAAAAGCAAATATTTCTTTATCTTTAAAATTGCACAGTGGAACCCAAATTTACAATGTGTTCCTGAGGTGTTCTGTTGAATTTTATATTCACTACCTCTGTTGAATAAAAATCCTAAAATAACATACACTAGAGACTAAATATGCATTATTATCATGTAAAACAAGCCATTGGTTAAGCTATAATCTAGGGAGGATAGTTAAGTTTATTGTTCTGCTATAATTCATCTCATTCATTTTACTGTACTGCTATTTCACATTTTAGTTGGTTTGGAATAGTAAATAATACTGAATTAGGTAATTTGATTACCGTATTTTCCCGAAAATAAGACCCTGTCTTATATTTTTTTGAACCCCAAAATAAGCACTTGGCCTTATTTTTGAGATGGTCTTATTATTTTGGGGCACATGGAGCAAGACGGGGCTCCTCTTGCCATCTTACCTGATTTCCAGCTCTGTCTCCCTAACCCTAACCAGAGGAAATGGCGGGGACCAGCTGCACATGCATTTAAATATGGGGAATGTATTTTGGGGAAGGCTTATTTTTCAGGGGGGGGCTTATTTTAATACATGCGCTCAAAAGCCTGATTGGGCTTATTATCCGGGGAGATCTTGTTTTTGGGGAAACACGGTACACAAAACATATATTTGCATTATAATTCATTATTCCCAAGTATTTATCCTCTTGGTTTGTAGTATTATATTTTAACATAAATTTTATCCAAGTATATATAATATAGTATAAAACTTACTATATACTATATAATCCAACAAACTGGTATTTTATGTTAACAGTAAGAATGTATTGTATTTTACAAGTCTTAATATCATGAATATTCCACTTTATACTTTTTATGTAGATTTTAGTGAGTTCATATCATTCTGACAATAACTCTAATCTACTTTTTTCCATAGCTTTTAGGTTAGATAGTTTATCTTATACGATATGTGTTATGTTGTTAAATGACTGCGGTTATTAAAGTGTTTTATTGCATTTGAAAATTTACATAACCAACTTCTGAGATCTGAAAAATAGTCTATACACAACTGATTAAGTCTTATTTAAGTAAAGCCACACTGGAGATGGCTGCTGGATTGATAGCAGCCTCCACCTTCCCCGCACCCTTGCTCTCTAGTCATCCATCTTTTTGGTGCATATTGATGTATTGTTGTGTACTTTCTCATTTATTTCATTGTTCTATTATTTTACTTCATTTTCTTCCTTTTCATTAATGTGAGCCGCCTAAAGTAGCCCCATGGCAAGAAAAGCAGGAAATAAATTTAACAAATAAATAAAATAAATAAACTTACTTATAAAAGAGATGATATGTGTACTTATTAAATTTATATACTGCCCATCTCATTATTGAGGGACTCTGGGTAGTTTACAACATCAAGTTTACAGTTTCTGGACTATTTATGGCTATTTATATTAAAATAAAACTATTTAATACCAAGCATTGCTGTAACCTTCCCATTTTCCTTTAAGCAATTTATGAAAGAACATTCAGTGTGTAGAACATCTGAGAGCCAGGGTGCATAATCTTTTCCAGACAGAGGCTACACTTTTGGGAGGAATGCTCCCAAAAGGAGGAGCAGCCAGACAAAAACAAAATACTGTATGATGTAAACTCAATTAAAATAAAAACAAGTGTGGCTACCCTTAATGTACCTTTCTTCTTATAACATATCAGAAATGGCAGAATGGCAAAAATGAAGTTTTTCAGGTGGATGTATATTAGGGGTTGCTAATTTTTTTACCATCACCTCCCTTTAATGTAAATTTAATGTAATGTAATTTAATGTAAACATCTCTCCTAAAATTCCAAACATCAAAAATGAAAACAAAATGAACAATTAAAGTAATGCATTGAAACTTTGGGCAAGGTGTATTTATTGAAACAATATAACTGAAAGGATCTTCACATCCTCCCTGGACTCTGTCTGCACTTCTCCAAGAGAGGCACAACCCACAGTTTGGGAAAGCCTGATGTATATGATATTGAGATAGTGCATTCTTGAGTTTGTCAGTTTTTCCAGGGTTTTGGACAGATATGTTTTAAATTCCTTACAGGCATGGAACTTGCAAACTATGTCGCTAAGTCGTCACTGCCTCTGGGCTTATGTACACATAAAATTTATTATCTCTTTAGCAAGTAATTTTCTTTACAAAAAATAACTGACGTGCATAATAAATAATGTATTTCAACAGACTAACAAAGGAAAAATGACAGTGTACCTTCAGGAGACTCTATCTATCTATCTATCTATCTATCTATCTATCTATCTATCTATCTATCTATCTATCTATCTATCTATAGAAGAAGTAGATTAAAGTTAATCATAGGATCAAAAAGAAAATTCCCTGTCACCCACAAGCCTACAACTCTTCTAAAGGGCACTGGATACACAAAGCGAATAAAAGCAGAAGGAACAAAAAAGCTGGTAGAGATATAGGAGAATTTCCCATTCCAAATTTTAGGCACCATGTGCTATTTATCAGAGGTGATTTATCAGAGGTGGTAATAAGCATTAAAATACTGTATAATACATCTCTTTTATTTTCCTATTTTAACTTTGATTATTGGGTGTGTGTATGATTTGCATATATGATAAGGAAAGAGCAGATGTCACTAGTGAAGCACTAATCAGCAGTGAAACAACTGGGATTCATCTAATTAGTTTAAGTCCATAGTCTAAGACGGGGTGTCAAACTCGCGGAGTCACATTGTTGTCACGTGAAATATCGTGACTTTTTTTTCCCCTTTGCTAAAATGGGGTGGGCATGGCCAGCATGTGACGCATCTGACACAGGGGTATAATATAAAATTTGTTACTACTGGTTCTGTGGGCGTGGCTTGGTGGTGGTGGGTAATGTGACTGGGTGGGCGTGGCCAACTTTTTTTTTTTTTAAACTTTTCAAAGCATTTTTTCTAATGCTTTGAAAAGCCTCTCTGATGATCAGGCAACTCAGCTGGAATCGTAAGAGAGGCTTTTTAAAAAATGCTTTGAAAAGCCTCTCTGATGATCAGGCAACTCAGCTGAGATTGTCAGAGACTTTTCAAAACATTTTTTTAAAAACTTTTCAAAGCATTTTTTCTAATACTTTGAAAAGCCTCTCTGATGAACAGGCAACTCAGCTGAGATTGTCAGAGACTTTTCAAAACTTTTTTTTTACCACCTCTTTGGCCAAGAAGTTGCAGAAAAAAATGCTTTGAAAAGCCTTTGACGATTCCAGGTGAGCCATGTGATCATCAGAGCTTTTTTTTTTTTTTTACTTTTAAAAGCATTTTTTCGTCGGAAGAGGTTGTAGAAAAAATGCTTTTAAAAGTAAAAAAAAAAAAGCCTCTGATGATCGTGCGGCTCAGCTGGGCACGATGGGGGGGGGGGGGAGGAAGCAGGGATTTTTGTTATCGGTTCTCCGAACCACCCGCCACCATCACTACTGGATCGGGCAATCCGGTCCTAACTGGGAGCATTTCATCCCTGGTTTGACACCCTTAGTCAAAGAGATAATGCACAAGGTATTGTTTGCATGTTCTTAGCTATTCTGAGAAACTGTGGGGACTTGTTGATCTCTGAATTTGTTTGCAGACATTTCATTATCCAACAAGTATTGTCTTCAGTGTGAATGAATGAGAGGTTATAATACTGCTTGTTTATAAATACTAGCCTGCCCTGCCAGTTTATTCTGACAAAAATTGTCACCATTGGCAGAAGAGTTGGATTTCGTTTGATTGGCTCAAATCACTGGCCCGAGTGCCATCAATTTATTTATTTTTCCCTCCATTTCTTTCTCCACAGATGTAGGATACATCATGACCAAAGAATTATTTAGGTTCTTTTGCTGCACATTGCAAAAAAACTATTAAGCTGACTCTTATGGCCCTTCCAACTCTACAATTCTATATTCTTGAAGTCCTAAGTAGTAAATGACATACTATATTTTTAGAAGCCAGGGTTATGACAGCAAAATCCGCAAGATCCTCCAGACAAATTTATACAGTATATGACCAGCTTTCTGCTTCAATTACGTTTTTTTACTTTTTCTGAGGGGGAAGCTTTCCTTTTTGCTGTTCTTATTACAGAACAAACAGGAATTATGAAAAAATTGACTGATCCACTGCTGATCATTAGAGTTATACTAGGGGACTATAATCAAGTACTAGAGTCACTGCCCAACAGAAATGCAAATCCCAATAAAATGTTTTAGAATGATAAAGCTTTTCTTCATACTTAAGAATGTTCTTATATACAAGATGAAAACATTTTGAGCCTATGTAGAAATTGTTATGCCATGTTTGTATGAAGGGACACTGTGAATCAAATTTGTGCCATGACATCACAATGCAAGATCTGTCTTTATGTAGTTGCACTGTAATGCTGCACATAAGGATGTAATTTGTATTATCACACAGGTTTCATCACTTGCCTACCCTTGTTGCCTTCCTGAGGAGACCTACTATATGTGAAGGGGAGTTCAGAGAAAAAAAAACTATACGTACTTGCCAAATAAATACAAGTTTGACATATGCATTTAGAAGAGGGTTTTTTTAAAGCCAAATTTCATTTGGCTTAAAAAAAGCCTTGTGTCAATTTCTTTCTGGCAAAGTAGTTTTGGAGGGAAAAATGGTTTTCTCCCATAACTCTCTTTCCAATCCACTCTAAGGTTACAGATTCATGTTTCCATCAAATTTCCAAAAAACAAATCAAACTGTATGACATGCATATACAACTTATTATTCATCAAGCCAAATACAGTGTTTTAGAAGCTAAGTAAGACCACAAACATAGTTATCTAAGGCTAAGACAACAAATTATAAAATTTTTATCAGGCTGAAATGCATGTTTCCTAGGTGCTCATGTGTAGAGGTTTAATGTAGAATTTAAGATTTTTCATTTCAGGGAAATCAGATGTTCAAGTATCTGTGGATCATTTTTAATCTTCTTTTTATTATTACATTTTCTTTTTATTAAAAAAATATAACAACAACAACAAGATGTGTGGGCCATTTAATCATGCCCAAGTATTCATGTCATCCTCTTTAACAGTTGCTTTTCAAGCTTGCCAGCATATTATGGCAATGAATTCACAAACAGATTATGCACTGAAACATGTTAACTGCTTGTATTTATTAAGATGTATTTCTTTTCTTGTTATCCAAGAGTTTTCAGAACAAATTCTAACATGATATTTTTAGATATTACCAAGACATTACAGAGGCACAATACTAGTGTTACCTATCTTTGCATATGGAATTAAGCCGTGCAATAAAAAAAAAAAAACACCTCAAAATGATACAGGCATCAACATAAAATATATTTGGGAAGGATGGAAATCATGAATATTAAAAAAAAAAAACACCTCATTTGTATTGTGAGCCAGACAAAAACATAAAGAGTTTATTACAAACATATTTTTCTTACTGACTTAAAGGACTATAAAATACAATTCTAACTCAGAAAAATGGGAAGTTGCTGTAATATTCATTTGAGTTGCTGTACTATTCATTTACTGCACTAATAATATTAATTAATTCAGATGTTTAGTGGCTTTTCAGTAAGAATGTTATTGTTTTGGATGATTATGTGGTTTTTAAATTTTAGATTATTGACAGCTCACTAAGTAATACTATTAGTGACCTTTGGCAAGTTGAAGAAATAGCTTTCTTTTCCAAGAAGGAACTGTTAACAGTGGATCCAACGGTTCACAATGGATGCACAAATATTTATACAATGTGGAAGCTGTTTGCATTATGTTATTATGCGACACAAAACGCTAAACTTTCCAAGGTTTATTACAGAACTATAGTCTTGTAAAAAATGGCACAAAAGCAAAACATACTAGGTTTTTATAAGGAAAAATAATGTGAGATGTGATGATAATAATTTGTATAAAAATTATATTCATTTACATTGTGATACATGGGACTCTGCAGGAAAAAGGAAAAGGTTGGTTTTTCTCTCTTAGGGACCTTTTAGTCTACATTTTAACAAAAGTGGAAGAAAAAAAGGAGGGAGAGATAAATTTAGGCAAATTCAGACTCTTTTTGTGTAACGTTTAACTGTATACCTATTACTTCCAGGACAAAGCCACTGGAAAGAGGGTATCCAGGGGGATTTTTAGGTATTTTATTTCAAAAGCTGACCATAAAATATATTGTATTCCATTCAATAAGGGCAACACACTGCAAGCGTGTCCTGCTTGCCTCTTACTAGTTCCAGTACACACAGGCAACAAGTTGAAAAACACAAATCAATACCTGGGAGCTAGGCAATCTGGAATTATGATAGCTTTCAAAAGGGTGCTTGCAGTAAACCACTTCCATCCATTGCAAAACACTGCACCTACACAGCAGTGGTGGGTTTCAAAACTTTTTACTACTGGTTCTGTGGGTGTGGCTTGGTGGGCGTGGCATGGCTTGGTGGGCGTGGCTTGATGGCCATGACAGGGGAAGAATACTGTAAAATTTCCATTCCTTTCCCAATCCAGGGGAAGGATACTGTAAAATCCCCATTTCCTCCCGATCAGCTGGGACACAGGAGGCAGAGAATAGATGGGGGGCGGGGCCAGTCATAGGTGGTATTTACCGGTTCTCCGAACTACTCAAAATTTCCGCTACCGGTTTTCCAGAACTGGTCAGAACCTACTGAAACCCACCTCTGCTACACAATCACATGATAATGATCTCCGTGCTTGGCAACCTGCTTGCATTTACGGCCAGTTGTCAAGCACCCCATGATCACCAATTTGCAATCTTCTCTGACAGCTTCCCCAAAACATCAATGGGGAAGCTGGCTGGGAAGGTTGGAAGCTACTGCTTCTTCCTGAGAAAACTCATCTCTGGAGGCCTGCTGAAAGAGCTGCCTATCAAAGGGAACTGAACTCATTCAACAGGTTGCAGAAACAGAGCTAGGGATTTCAACCCCACTCCTGCATCACATCAGATGTTTTCTTCTGTGCATGAACTCCTTCAGCAGGAGCTGAATTCCTTCAGCAGGTAGCTATTTCAACCATCTCCCAGAAATAATAGGGAGCCAAAATCCAAGTAGAGAGGAAGCATGGTAAAGAGCATCAAGTGACTCAGGTGGGTGAGGAGGTCCTGGGAGGCCCATTGCAAGTGACCCTGAGAGTATCTTACTCAGGGGCTGAAAATTCAGCATTGATTTCAACAAAGGGGATTTTTGTCTCCTGAATAGAGGCTCTTAAGGTCTTTCCCATCCATTGAGCCACCCCACTCAACTTACCTGGGACTCCATCCATTTAATGACTGATGCGATTGTTTAACAATCACAATTGGGAGTGCCACAATTGCAATCCTTGAGTGAAGTAGCTATGTGGGTATCTCACTTAATGACTCCTTCATTCAATTAACAAGATTCCAGTCCCAACAGGGGTGAAATGCTCCCGGTTCGACGATGGAGGCGGGTGATTCTGAGAACCGGTAGCAAAAATCCCTGCCGCCACCCCCCCCCATTGCCCAGCTGAGCCGCACAATCATCAGCCGCGCAATCAGGCTTTTTTTTTTTTT
Organism: Pantherophis guttatus; assembly: GCF_059756535.1. NCBI lineage: Eukaryota > Metazoa > Chordata > Lepidosauria > Squamata > Colubridae > Pantherophis > Pantherophis guttatus. Next base: position 316,055,547 of record NC_142063.1, read on the forward strand.
TTTTAAAAGCATTTTTTCTACAACCTCTTTGGCCGAAAAAATGCTTTTGAAAGTTAAAAAAAAGCCTCTGATGATTGGCGGCTCAGCTGGGATCATCAGAGGCTTTTAAAAGCATTTTTCTACAACCTCTTCGGCTGAAGAGGTTATAGAAAAAATGTTTTTAAGGGGAAAAAAAGCCTCTGCCAATCAGGCAAGTAGGCTGCGATCGTCAGAGGCTTTAAAAAAGAAAAAGAAAGAAAGCCTCTGATGATCAGGCAAATCAGCTGGGATCGTCAGAGGGTTTAAAACCATTTTTTTACAACCTCTTCAGCCAAAGAGGTTGTAGAAAAAATGGTTTTAAAAGTTAAAAAAAAAAGTTGGTCACGCCCATTCAGTCATATTACCCCACCACTACCAGAACTGGTAGTAACAAATTTTACTTTTCACCACTGAGTCCCAACTGAGGCTATAAGTCAAGCATCAAGTCAAACATTTTTCAAACTATACAACTTCAGGATATCATCTAGAAGTAAGGGAAGAAAATAATGACTACCTATTTATCAGATTAGCCATTTAAATTATGTTCAGCATGTTGGTCAAAATTGTCCTAAATTTCCTGATTGCAAGTAGTATTTTTATTTGTTAAAGAACAATCACTTTAGTACAATGACAACCTACAATTTACTGTTGTCTGCTTCCAGAAGTCATTCAATCCAAATAAACTTTTGTCACACTTGTTAAAATGAATAGGTGGAACAGCTTTTTAAATTTTATTTAAAGTAATGTCTTTAAAGTCTATGTTGCTTTTTAAAACATGTTAACAAAAGTGTATTTGATCATCCACAAAAATAGTAAAATCAACACCAGGAAATGTCTCTGAGAAAATAATTCCATGTTGCAATTCTCTACTTCCTATCTATCTCACTTCTGAAGAAAGAAAGTGAAAAACAACAATGAAAAAAAAAAGCATATCATTTAAAAAAGTAAATAGTTATAAGTCTACCCTGTTTCCCCCAAAATAAGACATCCCCTGATAATAAGCCCAATTGGGCTTTTGAGCGCATGACAATAAGGCCAAGCGCTTATTCCAGGGTTCAAAAAAAAATAAGATAGGGTCTTATTTTCGGGGAAACACGGTATATATAGTTATTCAATTATTGTTCATATACCTATATATTTCCAATACATTTATATAACTATGATATTTAACCTATATTTTGCATAAATGAGTCCCATATTTCATTATATTTATGTACATAAAGATTACGTTTATAGGCCATCCTTTCATAGGTGGCAAGTCAATCAGGTCCTCAATCTATTGGGTGAAAGAGACAATACACAATCAAATACATTATATTTGATATATTGTGATATTAAGTGTTTTGGCCATAATAAGGATGCAGAGAATATATTGTTAGGTTATCCTTGACTTACAACAGTTTAATGATAGTTCAAAGTACAACAGTCTTGAAAAAGTTATTTACAACCTGTCCTTGCACTTATGACCACTGCACCACCCCCATAGTCACAACTGCAATTCAATCACTTGGCAACCAGCTTGCATTTAAGTCTGCTTGCAGCATCCTGAAGTCATGTGATCATGATTTGTGACCTTCCCAGCTGGTTTCTGACAAAAAAGTCAATTAGAGAAGCGAGATTCACTTAGTTACTATGTGATTTGCTTAACAATTGTAGTAAAAATAGTCATGAAATAAGGTCCAGTTATGTAATGACTCACTTTACACCCACAAAAACTAACAACAGAAATTCCAGTCCCACTTATATTCATAAGTCAAGGACAAGCTATACTTATGTTTTTTTTTTCTTTTCTTTGATAATGTATTTTTTTATCTTTTATTTATTTTTTTCTATTTTTTATTATTATCTTAAAAGCAATAAAAGAATAATTTTAAAAAACTCTCTGAAATGAGCAAGACGTGAGGCAGGTCTCAAATTCATATTTTAACAAATTGCTAAGAAATTCAAAAGGAGACAGTTTCAGCTGTCCTATTGCTAGTCATAAGAGGGGAACAAAGATTTGTAATTTAACAAGATCTGAAACTTCCAAAGATTGTGCTGCTATATAGCTCTTACATATGTGTTGTAATTTTTTATTATTTTATTGTCACAAAACCAACTAAGTGCATATAGATCTTCAATTCTTGAAAAGGGATCCATGAGTTATGGGAGTTGCTTTGTCCCCCATGTAATACACCCTGGTCTGGATATCAGAAAACATGACCAAAAGAAAACATGCAAAGTAGTTGATGCATTCCAATACAACTCCATGATCTGAAACTGAAAGAGACAGTATATAGGAATAATACAGGAATAATATCAGAGCAGAACTGCAAGCAGCTGCATACCCAATGAGAATATTAAATGCTGTATTTTACATTGCACCATCTTAGAAGCTGAACGCATACTATCAAGGATAACATGCCAACAGAAGAGGATATCTGTAGCTCAGGATTCAATTGTAGAGGTTTAGATGCTCTCTGAGCTTCATTGTTGAATTGCTATGACCACATATCTATATTAAGAGACTGGATATCAATTTGCCTAAAATGGTATAGGGCCGTGATGGTGAACCTATGGCACGCATGCCACAGGTGGCACGCGGAGCCATATTAGTGGGCACACCAGCTCAGCTCTGGGGCGCATGCGCGCGCCGGCCAGCTGATTTTCGGGCCTTCTGGGCCCACCAGAAGTAGGGAAACAAGCTGTTTCCTGCCTCTGGAGGGCCTGGGTGGATGGGGAAGGCCCATTTTTCTTTCTTACCTGGCTCCAGATCCTCTCTGTGTATCTGGGAAGGGCGAAAACAGCCTTTCCCACTCCCTTGGAGGCCCTACAGAGGCTGAAAGGACCCATTTCCCGACTCCCGGTGGGACAGGAAGTGACGTTTTTTCCTGTCCCCAGCCTCCAGAGATTCCTAGAGAAGCTCCTAGAGACTCCTAGAGAGGCTCTAGAGCAGTGATGGCTAACCTTTTTGCCATTGCGTGCCAGGAGAGGGGGGGCGGGGGAGGGTCGCGCGCGCATGTGCCCACGCACATGTGTGTGCAACCCCCTCCCCCCTCCCCCCCGCTCCTGGCACATGATGGCCTAGTAGGCCCGTTTTTCTTTCTTACCTGGTTCCAAATCCTCTCTGTGTATCTGGGAACGGCGAAAACAGCCTTTCCCACTCCCTTGGAGGCCCTACGGAGGCTGAAAGGGCCCATTTCCCAACTCCCAGTTTTTTGCTGTCCCCAGCCTCCAGAACTTTTCTAGGAGTCTGTAGGAGCCTCTCTAGGAGTCTCTGGAGGCTGGGGACAGCAAAAAACGTCACTTCCTGTCCCACCGGGAGTGGGGAAATGGGCCCTTTCAGCCTCCATAGGGCCTCCAAGGGAGTGGGAAAGGCTGTTTTCGCCATTCCCAGATACACAGAGAGGATATGGAGCCAGGTAAGAAAGAAAAACGGGCCTTCCCCACCCCCCCAGGCCCTCCAGAGGCAGGAAAAGGCCTGTTTCCCTACTTCTGGTGGGCCCAGAAGGCCCGAAAATCAGCTGGCCAGCGTGCGCACGCTGGCGTGCCCACTAATATGGCTCCGCGTGCCATCTGTGGCACGCGTGCCATAGGTTCGCCATCACGGCTCTAGAGACTCCTAGAGAGGTTCTGGAGGCTGGGGACAGCAAAAAATGTCACTTCCTGTCCCACTGAGAGTTGGGAAATGGGCCCTTTCAGCCTCCATAGGGCCTCCAAGGGAGTGGGAAAGGCTGTTTTCGCCCTTTCCAGATACACAGAGAGGATCTGGAACCAGGTAAGAAAGAAAAACGGGCCTACCAGGCCATCATGTGACAGGAGCGGGGAAAGGGGGGAGGGGGTTGCGTACGCATGCGCGTGTGCATGTGCGCGCATGACCCTCCCCCACGACCTCCCCCGCTACCTACGGCTCTTTGGAAAACAGTTACTGTTGAGGGAATGCCAAGTAGGATCATCCTATAGTATACTTCTGATGCAGGTTTCCATCAAAGATGAACTAGAGCAGGGGTGTCAAACTCAAGACCCAGGGATCAGATCCACCTCCCCAGGGTGCTGAAATATGGCCCGTTGGGTCGCCCTGGAAACAGTGAAGGACTGGCCCGCGGTACATCTGCCAGCGAAAACGGAGCTTGGGAGGGCCGTGTGCAGCCCTCCAGAGCCCCGTTTTCGCTGGCAGAGGGTTGCAGGAGGCCGTTGCTGCTGAAAATGGAGCTCGGGACCCTGTTTTCTCTGGCAGAGCACTAGAGCCACCACAGGTGCCCCCGACACAAATGATGTCGAGCTGGCCACACCCACTCCAGCCCAAGGTCAAACACAACACTGATATGGCCCTCAATGAAATAGTTTTATTTTATTTTATTTTATTTTATTGAACTTCTATACCACTCTTCTCCCAAAGGACTCAGGAGGGTGTACAGCCATATTAAAACACATATAAACTCACAAAATTTAAAAACAATTTAAAATGAATATATAAAATTTGGCCCACAAAGTTAAAAGCTAACAAACACCCAATTTAAAATTCATATTAAGACAGCCTGGCATGTTGGAACAAAAGAGTCTTAAGGGTGTGGCGAAAAGTACACAGGTCAGGGATCATACAAATCTCTAGGGGCAGCTCATTCCATAGGGCTGGTGCCCCCACAAAGAAGGCTCTCCCCCTGGGTGTCGCCAGTAGACATTGTTTGGCCGACAGCGCCCTGAGGAGCCCCTCTCTGTGGGAGCGTATTGGCTGGTGGGAGGCTATTGGTGGCAGAAGACGATCTCGTATATACCCAGGTCCTAAGCCATGGAGCGCTTTAAAGGTGGTAACCAACACCTTGAATCGCACCTGGAAGACCACTGGGAGCCAGTGCAGCTCACGCAGGAAAGGTGTTACATGGGTGCGCAGTGTCACCCCCATAACCACCAGTGCGGCCACATTCTGGACTTGTTAGAGCCTCAGAGTGCTCTTCAAGGGGAGCCCCATGTAGACAGCGTTACAGTAGTCCAGACGGGACGTGACGAGGGCATGAGTGACCGTGCGCAAGGCATCCCGGTCCAGAAAGGAACGCAACTGGTGGATCAGGCGAACCTGATAAAAAGTTCCCCTGGCCACAGCCATCATATGATCTTCCAAAGACATCCATGCATCCAGGAGAATACCCAAGTTGCGAGCCCTCTCTGAGTGGGCCAAGATCTCGCCCCCAATAGTCAATGATAGAACAAGCTGACTATACCAGGACGCCGGGAACCACAGCCATTTGGTCTTGGAAGGGTTGAGCCTGAGCTTGTTTCTCCCCATCCAGATCTGCACAGCCTCCAGGCACCGGGACATCACGTCAAGGGCATCATTGGGATGGTCCGGGATGGAGATGTACAGCTGGGTGTCGTTAGCGTACTGGTGGAACTTCACCCCAAAACCACAGATGATCTCACCCAGCAGCTTCACATAAATGTTGAACAGAAGGGGCGAGAGGACTGACCCTTGCGGCACCCTACAAATAAGGCGCCTCGAGGTCGACCTCTGTCCCCCTGCCAACACAAACTGCGTACGGTCGGAGAGGAAGGAGGAGAACCACCGCAACACGGTGCCCCCCCTCCAAACCCCTCCAATCGTTGCAGCATGATACCATGGCCGATGGTATCAAAAGCCGCTGAGAGGTCTAATAGGACCAGGACAGAGGAACAACCCCTGTCCCGAGCCCTCCAGAGATCATCAATCAATGCGACCAATGCCGTTTCCATGCTGTACCCCGGCCTGAAGCCCGACTAGAACGGATCTAGGTAGACAGCTTCATCCAGGTACTGGGGAAGTTGTCGCACCATCACACTCTCAACAACCTTCGCAACAAAGCGAAAGTTGGAGACTGGACGATAATTCACTAATACAGCCGGGTCCAGGGAAGGCTTCTTGAGGAGGGGCTTCACCACCGCCTCTTTCAGAGAGGGAGGGAAGAAACCCTCACTCAAAGAAGCATTAATAATCCCCTGGAGCCAGCCTCGTGTAACCGCCTGGGAGGCCAGCACCAACCAGGAGGGACACGGGTCCAATAAGCATGTGGCAGCGCTAAGCCTACCCAGAATCCTGTCCACGTCCTCGGGAGTCACAAGGTCAAACCCCTCCCAGATAACATTCTCAAGACCCACCTCTGTCACCCCATCTGAATCTACCCAATCTGAGTCCAGGCCTTCCCGAATCTGAGTGACTTTGTCATGCAGGAATTGCACAAAATCATCAGCCCTGCCCTGCAAGGGGTCTTCCCTCGCTCCCAGATGAAGGAGGGAGCGGGTCATCCTAAACAGGGCTGCTGGGCGGTTCTCTGCAGACGCAATAAGAGCGGAAAAATAATTAGATTTTGCCGCTCTTATCGCCACTAGGTAGATCTTAATATGAGACCTCACCAGTATTCGGTCAGATTCGGAGCGGCTGGCCCTCCAGTCGCTCTCCAGGCGTCTTTTCCGGCACTTCATCTCTCTCAGCTCCTCAGAAAACCAGGGAGGCAATTGGGATCGGCACCGGGTCAGAGGCCACAAAGGCACGACGTGATCCAAAGCTCCAGCGGCCGCCCTATCCCAGGCGGCCGCCAGTTCTTCAGTCGAGCCGTGAGCCAGAGCCTCAGGGAATGGCCCAAGCTCCGTCAGGAACCTATCAGGGTCCATCACGGTTTGACACCCCTGAACTAGAAAGTTTCCCAATCTACATAGAGGTACTCCAGGGTGGCCCTATTTCCATTGTTATTCAATACTGCAATAGATGCTATCATGAGAAAAGTGTTTACAATCAAGGAACTGAATTGGCCAGGAACAATTTATCACTGACTTCATGTTTGAGGATGCCATTACAATCTTTATCAATGACAAAGTGGAATCCACTCATATATTCTGTGCCATCTGGATGCAGCACAGCATTTCAACTGGTTTGTAGTAGGAAAAATGAAAGTACTCCTCCGATGGTTCACCAACAGTTATACAGCTAAAAAGAGTATAATTAGAATAAGTACAAGAATTCAAATACTTTGGCTCCATAACATAAGAAGACTGCCTTAACACCTAAAGTGAAAAACAAATGATGCCATCGCAGTTGATTTTACTTCACTCATCGATCATGCTTGTGGAGAAAGCCTATGAGCCAATATGTGGCTATTCTGTTGATATTGCCAGTGCCCCTATGTGGAGAGTGAAATTACCAACCTTGTACAGCCAGAAACTGAAAAGTGGAAACCATCCAATTGCATTGCCTCCATAAGATCCTTGGCATCACATTAATGCACCACATAAGAATTGAAATAATTTGTCAACAATATTGCAAACAGCCAATAATAACCAGCAAAATTTAAAAAATGACAGTGAGATGATTTCAGTACATGTTTTCAGAACAGATCCAATTCGCTATTTATTAAAGCTCTTCTCAAGAATATGACCCCATGGATTCAAAGTTCAAACCAAAACTGATCCAACCCATTATAAGTTAGATTTGAAATTAAAATCAAAGCAGATAAACAAAGCGACATATCAAACAACCAAGACCTTGTACACGCACAGCACACCAGCATATTGGTTACAAAACTCTACTCAGCCAATTGTTCTGTTTTTCATAGAAATATAAAATATTGGAAGGGGTCATATAGGTCATGTAATCCAACCATTTGCTTAGTACAGGATCTACTAGACCATCTCTGACAGATGACTATCCAGTATTTGAAGCCCTTCATGTGGCAGGCTCTTCCATTCAATTATACTGGAATTCATGGCATCATATGTGGCCCTTCCTCCTACTCAGTATTTTTATTAATTCTCATATGAACTCTGAAGGTGGTTTCTCCACTGGTCCAAAAACTACATGAAGATTCTTCAATCCTTGCACTGTACTCTAAGCCTTATAGTACAGTTATTCTACTTCACATTATCAGCCTGAGAAAAAGATCAAAGAAGCCCCCAAAAATGATTCATTTATATTAAGTATCTTCTGGTACGTGCTGATGTTTGAAAACAGATGATTCACTGTGTAAGGAATAGTTTTAAAACTGTTCTATTACTTAAGCAACAATAATCTTCCTATTAAGTTTACTTTGGTTGTTGTACAAACTAAAGGATATATAAATATTTAGTGCAGAAGAGTACAGTACCAAACCCCCCCCCAGCAAAGTCAGGTAATTCAACCACTAAGCAATGTTACGATTTTCTGCTCTTAATCTTCCTCTTATTCTCTTATTATACCTGGATAAACTCCTGAGATATGCCACTTCTGAAAACAGGATTTGTACTTAATTTGTTTTAACTCTGCCCTGAAGTGTCATATATTGAGGAATATATAAATACAGTATGACTGTCTCTATAGCCACTGGGCAAATCTAGAAGCTAAACAGCTATTATTATTATTTTCTTTTCTATGGTTTGGGTTGAGAAATAGTACTGTACCTATATATTGAGTAGATAAATTAGGTATTTAGTTCTTAATACACTTATGTTCTTCTCCATGTATATTTATACTGTGAAGGAAGCATTAGTCCCATGTTCATGAAGAGGAAATGAAGAATCCAAGCACAGAACATGTTCAGAAAAGTAGTGAATTCACCTTTCACCAGCATTTCTCACTTATCCCTATATATTTGTTGGAACTAGAATTCCTAGAATTCCAAGATAGAAAGCAAAAAAAAAAAAAAAAAGTATCCCAACAGGTATGGAAATTTAGGTGGGAGAGAGTATAAAAATTACAATCAATCAAATGAATAAAATAAATTTAGAAAAATAATGCAATCAAGAGAGATAGTATTTGTCATCTCTGACTTCTATGTGCTGAAATAAAATTTATGTCAGTATAGTATTATTTTAACAGTGAACATCTCAGAATTATCTTAAAAATCCAGGATCAGGTTTTGTCTATTTGCTGGATGAATTGCAAAGACAATTGTTATATTTTAAGAAAGCAAACTGGCAAACGGCATACATGCAATACTTCTTCAGTAATCTCATCATCCTTCCTCAGACAGAACAGATGACCCTTGAGTTCATAATCCTGAATTCATCTGTCAGTCTTCTCCATTTCTCCATTACTGGGTAGGACCTCCACCATCCATGAATACAACAATGGAGAAAAGGAGGATACCAGACTGCTGGATTGTAAAGAAGGAAAACGAAAGTACAGTATTACCAAAATATTATTCACACTTACATCAAAGGAAAAAATGAAAAAGACTCTGGTGAGTTAGGTTAGAACACAGAAAGAGCTTGGTACTGAGGACCCAACTTTACTATTATCATGTAATTAAATTTATGTACCTACATCTAAACTACTAGGTTTGGAAACGTAGCAGGAATAGATTTTAAAAAGTGGCTGAAAAACAACTTTCATATCCATAGTGCCCTCACTATGAAAATATTTACTAATCCTAGGTTTAAATTAATTGAAAATGCATGAAATGACACATACAAAAATCTGTTAACCTCAACCTTTAAAATTCATTCTTCAAAAATACAATGTACCAGGGGCACACAGGAGCCATTCTGTGTCACTGATGTATGAATCTAGCACTGGCAGGTGTGTGATACTGTTTCGTCCAACTACCTGGAATCTTTCCCAAGCAAGTTGGAAACTTTATAAACAGTTTGAATGAGCGTGATTGCCTGGAAGCGACAGCTATAATTTTAAGTGTATGCTGAAAACTTTCATTGTAATTCTGTTTCACATGCAGCCATAAAAATAGCCCTCAGTAGTCAAAATTCTTCACATTTGATACCAGACAGGATGGAAATATTTTAAATGAGTGTACATATAGGTTCAAACAACATGCTAGGTTAGAGATCAAAACAGGAGAATGGAATGGAATGGGAATGGGAATGGGAATGGGAATGGGAATGGGAATAGGAATAGGAATAGGAATAGGAATAGGAATAGGAATAGGAATAGGAATAGGAATAGGAATAGAATTCTTTATTGGCCAAGTGTGATTGGACACCCAAGGAATTTGTCTTTGGTGCATATGCTCTCAGTGTACATAAAAAGAAAAAAATATATTCATCAAGAATCATAAGATGCAACACTTAGTGATAGTCATAGGTATGTGTGATACATGTTATGGGAACCTAGCCACTAAAGAATAGCCACCATATAAACATTGCTTGGACATAATGTAAACAACTGCTGTATTTTATTTAACAAAACTGATGTTTAGCAAGGGATGAAAGCTTCTTTAGGGACATATTTGGAATTCTGAGGACAAATGATAGAGACAAAGTAGCTATCCATTTCATGGAAAATGGACTACTCCTATGATCCTCTCCGCCATTCAGTGCAACCACTATAGGGTTCAAACATATTCTGATACATTAACTGGATGTTATAGAAGAGTGTTTTGTTTTCCAGCATATTGGTTTCCTATTTGTATTTCAATTTAAAAATTCTTTTTAATAAAGTCAGATGAGGTAGGGCCTGGGGGAGCATCAGTCCTTAATCTGTCATCCCAAAATGTCTGTATGGTTGACATGTTTTGATAGGTGTCAGCCCTACCAGGTAGACCAGAAGGAAATATCACCAAATAAACTAATTATTCTTTATTGTAAAGCTATATTAAAAGAATCTAGCAAAGTAAAATTCTCCCGTTTCCTTTATAGTTCAAGCTAATTTGGCATTTTTATTAACCTATTGTGTCTTTCCCAGGGTTATTATTAAATTTATATGCTGCCTGACTCTGACTCTGGACAATTTACAATTTGGTAAATATATTTAAAACAAAAAACACAAAAACAGCACAACAGAAAAGAACATCAGTGGCAAAAAACAAATCCAAAGGGGAACACAAAGGAAGAAGAGGAACAAGACACCCTTTCCAAAGGCCTGAGCAAAGAGCCAGGTCTTTAGAGCTCTATAAAATACCAATAGGGTATAAATAAATCAATAATAAATCAATATATACACTCTTGCGTGATTGATGCCTTTATTAAGATGAATCAAATAACACAAAAATTATGCTAGATTTTTCTTCTTACTCAGAAAAGGGGTTATATTAAATATTCTAAAATATACACATACCGTGTTTCCCCGAAAATAAGACCTTGTCTTATATTATTTTGAACCCTGAAAGAAGCACTTGGCCTTATTGCCATGTACTCAAAAGCCTGATTGGGCTTATTATCAGGGGATGTCTTATTTTGGGGGAAACAGGGTACCGTATTTTCCGGCGTATAAGACGACTGGGGTATAAGACGACCCCCGACTTTTCCTGTTAAAATATAGGGTTTGGGCTATACTCACCGTATAAGACTACCCCTCTTCCAACGCACACCAAATAAAAATTACAAAACATCAGCTGGCTCACCCACAATGTAAAAGCAGCTGTGCAAGACCCAGAATGGCCCCTGCAACAAGCAGGAACCTCACACAGCCACAAAAAGCCCAAAAAAACAACTTTCACACTTTACACACACAAAATTCCACATACAGCTTTGTGAGATTTTGTGTGTTTGTGTAGTTAGAGTGAAACACTACAGAAACACACTAAATCTCAGAAAGCTGCACAAATATTATTTTATTTTATTTTAATTTTTATATGAAAGCTAAATTTAAAACTTCCTAAACTTTAAATGGCTAGGTCTAAAAAAGAACAACTAAAAAAAACCCCAATTAACTATTTTTTTTAAAGCTCCCAAAGGGGAAAAAAACTTACCCAATAGAACAGAGGTCTCCAACCTTGGCAACTTTAAGACTTGTAGATTTCAACTCCCAGAATTCCTCAGCCAGCTTTGCTTTGCTGGCTGAGGAATTCTGGGAGTTGAAGTCCACAACTCCCTGCCTGCTTGATTGCAGGCAGGGAGTTGCTTGCTGATGGAATGGATTCAGGCAAGCGAAGCAAGGCAAGCGTTGCGACTAGAAGCTAAGATAAGCAAGCTGGAGGGGGAAAACTTTTTTCCTTTTACATGGCTCTGGCGATCCCAGCTGAGTTGCCTGATTAGCAGGCAACTCAGCTGGGATCGTCAGAGCTTGGATTGCCAGAGCCATTTAAGGCTCGTCAGAGCCTTTCGGGCTGGTCTGTCTGGTTACAGGAGAACGACACCCGGCGTATAAGACGACCCCCGACTTTTGAGAAGATTTTCATGTGTTAAAAAGTCATCTTATAAGCCAGAAAATATGGTATGTATTATAGAAGTATAGCAATTTCATTACTTAGGTAGTTACTTTAGCTTTTCTCTGACACAAGGATTGCTTACTATAGAAAAAAAGAGTGTAACTTTTCCTAGTTCTATTTTTAACAATTGTGTCACAGGAATCTGTGTAACAAAGGCAAGATCATGATGCAAACTTGAGACTTACCAAGCCTGGTATTTGGATTCAATACCAAAACATGGAAGAAAAGTCAAGATTTCAATGACATTTTTAATATATGCCATTAGAAGATCAATTTAAGCTTTTCACTATAACATTTTGTGCTATAGAAATTAAATATACCTGCATACCCATCAGTTAAAAAGATGTAGACCTGGAGACTTAACTGTCATTTCATACACTGCAAATAATCTTATAGAAATTTATCACTGATCAATGCCCTATTGATTCTTATTGCCATGACTACTTGAAGTGAACCTGCTCTGGAAACAAATTCATGTCCATGTGTACCCTTGAAATTCTTACACTAGTTTGGACTTATGCTTACATTAGGTATAAACTGGCTGTTGAACGTAGAACTTTTTAAGATTGAAGCCTTTTCATTTTCTGTCAGAATGGGAACTACAAAGGAACAGTTTGCCACAGAGGCGGAATAAAGGAAATTGCAGTGAAACTCTCTGTGTGGTAAGCAAACAACTTTGATGGCTACTAGTACTGGCCTGAGGTTGTAGTGGTAGCTACAGCATATTGTTGCGGCCTCAAGGTACATCTCATAATGGAAGTCTCCTGTGTGAAGTCTGTTTACTCAGGCTTTTTGCCAGGACCAGCATCTAAACATATGGGCCTTGTCTACCCTTGGAATTTACCCAGCTTTTCAGCCATTGTTGCTGACAAACAGGGAAACCACATTTGGAATGGCAGCAGAATTTCCCAGCAGGCTAAAAAATAATAGCTTGGTGTCATGCTTGCCCCACTTTGGAGTCCTTATTATACTCTTGCTGATCTGCTGCAGATTATTCTTCAAGATCAGGAGGGAGGAGGGCAGAAAGATCCTGTTGTGAACTGAGAATTCCTTCCAATCATATTCCTCACATGGTAAAATGCAGTGTAACCAATAATAGTTTTGTCAAAGTGTAAGGTCTTTATAGATTACAAACGGACAAAGGTATACAAGTCCAGTTTATCCAAAAAGCTGTCTATCGGTCTTCCTAAGTGTCACTAGTGACTAAACAACTAAAAAGAAATGAGCGAAAGAAGGAGAAAGGATAATATGAGAAAAATATGGGGAGAAATCATATATAAAAACAGGGTCCTCATCTGCCCAAAGGAGCAGAGCCCTTATTTTAAACGCTAATTATGCCTGGGAAATACTTTCACCTGAAAAACTGAAGCTACTCCAACCAGTCTAGTTCCAAATGGCAAAAAGATCATTGTGTGATTTGCAGTTTCTGACTCGCAAAGGTTAACAACAATTAATATTATTTATAACAACAAAACAAAAAACGATATCCCTCACCCAAAATTGCTTGGACTAGGCCTGGGATTGACAAGGAATGGGTTTGTATTTGAAAAGACTGCAATCTATTCTTGAATCAGTATTTCAGAACAATTATGGTAAGGTAGTGTAGGAAGTTAGCACCCACCCCTCTCCTAGAAGAATGAAATACTCTAGGAAATATTAAAAAGGTAGAATATTATACCTCCCTGGATGAGAAAAGGAGAAACATGCTCTTGGAAAGCAGCCCCCACCTTTGTTAATAGCCCCAGAAAGACTGGGCCAACCTATCTACAAGACAAAAAACTGGGCCAGTTTATCTACAAAACAAAAGACCTTCACCCTCAGGATTTAATAGGATTACCCTCTACCCATCTCACCACATGGCACCTGGGAAGATTGCATCACCCAGCAAGGTTCAGCCAAGTCTGTGACTCAAGACAGCCTACAAAGTTATCCCGCATGGCCCCGTGGGAGCCTGACAACCAATCAGAATACCTGCCCTTACACAGGAACAGGAAGCTCCAAGGCGGGGCCAAAGAAAGGATATAAATCTCTCTCTCGAGACTCTTCCATGCGCTCAATTGCCCAGGACCTCAAACCATGTGGTCCTGTCCGCCATTAAACCATCTTTCCAAACAACCTCCATGTTTCCAGTGTCTTTCTCCCAACTTGGAACTGAACCCAGATGGACATTTCTTCCAACAGTGGACTTAAGCCCAATGAAAACAATGGGTTTTTATTACTTGGAAAATGGTATCCTACCAAAATGCTAAGAGGGCATTCTAGAATGGATAAAGCCCCATCTGTTTCTTGAAGATCTCTTGAAAGTTAACCAAATAACCTATTCTTTAGAAAAACATTCATGAATGTAGACACTGTAATCTATCAAGTAAATAAAGGAGCCTTAAAAATAAACCCACAGATTAACTAACCTTGAACTTTTTTTACTACCTTGCTAAGTGAGGTACAGCCTATTGCTTGCTTACTTGGTGAAGAGGAAACCCCCTTTCTTCTGCAATCACAATGGAACTATAGGGTACTAATAGGCCAATAAAAACAATCTATCAATCAGAATAGATCTGGAAGGAACAATTGCTTTCTACTTAACAGGATGACAAAGATGGAAAATACTAAGATATGGATTTCCCTTTCTAAAAAATCACCATGAGTGTCAAGTAGTGGATGAGACAGAGAAGGCCTCTCCTTCCCTACCAGCCCACTTGAATACCTGCATGGAATTCATGGTTCCTCTAGCTACCAGCTAGATTATTAAATATAATGCTGGCATTAACATACTTAAGTCTAAAAAAACAATTAAAAAGATTATGGAGGTGTCAGAAATTGGATGGCTGTATCTGCAATCTGACAATTTAACAGAAAGCTGTCTAAAATTGTTGCAATTTTACCTCAAAAGCAAATAGCACTGAACAGAAAAAGGGAAACCAAAATGTTCAAGGGCTTGAAACAAATCCATTTTAATCCATTTCGGAATATTTTCGTTTGGAAAAAAGATGAGCAAAAGGCAATATGTATAAATGGGTGTCTGTCTATATTACATGTATCTATTTATATACTGTATAGGCAGTGATGGCTAACCTTTTTTTCCTCGGGTGCCAAAAGTGTGTGCGCGTGCGCTATCGCATTTGTCCACACCCATAATGCAATGCCCCCACACGCGCCACGCCCATGTGCATGCAATCTCACCCCCACACTGCAGGCATGTGCAACCCCCCCCCCCCCGTGCATGCTGCGCAACACCCCCCCCCCCGTGCCCCATTTTGGGCCTAGCAGGCCTCCCTGAAACCTCCAGAGGTCGGAAACAGCCCGTTTCCAGACTTCTGGTAGGCCCATTTTTCGCCCTCCCAGAGCCTCCGCACGAGCCCTGTACTTACCTGGCATACAAAACAGGTCGTGTGGAGACTCCTGGGAGGGGAGGTGTAGCATGGGAATGCACGCATGTCTCCCGCATGCGCAGCAGAGATCCTAAAATCAGCTGGCCAGCGGGAGGCGCAGGCGCGGTGGGGCTGACCTAGGGCGACGGCTCGCATGCCCACAGAAATGGCTCCTCGTGCCACAGGTGGCATCCGTGCCATAGGTTCGCCATCACGGGTATATGGTGAAGAATAGAAATGGGGAGAGGTTTTATTACTTCTAAACCACATTCTAATTTAAGTTCTATGAAGCAATTGTTGAAACAAGCAGTATAAGAAAGTAGTAAGTGATCAAGATAAAATAGAAGTATTTTAGAGATACTTGAAAATACATGAGATCTTGCCATAAAAATATGAGAGCAAGTTTAAAGCCATTCTCCCCTTTTCTTTCTCCTACAGATTTTTATTTTTATTTATTTTTGAAATTTAGAAACTGCCCATCTCTCACATAGAGAGACTCTGGGCTGTGTACAGATAAAATGTTAAAAACATAAAAACTGAATATAAAATTTTAAAGTATAGGCAGAAACTGATGGTACGAGATGAATCTTCTCATTAGTACTAACATTATTGAAAAAGGTACATACCTTGACTTTTGGTTTGTACTAACTGGTGCTTTTCAACAAATCAAATTCAGTACAGATGCCTCCTCCTGCTGAACTCCAAGATTCATTCATATCTTAATGATCACTTCACTAACAACGATGTGAGTGGGAGGGAGGAAAAGGGAAAGGGGATAAAAACCTGCATTCAAAGGAAAACCAAAGAACTCTCCAGCTCTTTCTCATTTATCCTAAAAGACCCATTGTTGGAATGCCTGAACCCTTTTACTAGAGACCCAAGATATATTGTTTCCTTTATTTCTAGTATTTTATTAGAGAATTGTTTATGCAGAGGATTAGGTCAATATCTAAGAACAGCCCAATTCATTCAGAAACACTCAAGCAAGAAGAAAACCGTGTGTGTGTGCACACGCAAACAAGCACATATATGCTTGTGAGTATGTACTTGTGTGTGCTTATCTCTCTCATAACCATAGACATCAAAGTCTTTTGCAGGTATTCTTTCAGGAAGAAAAGCATGAAGGGAAAAAAAGAGGGAGTGGGAGAATTTATCCCAAAGAGATATCTTCAGTGTTAACCTGCATGCTTTAATTCTTCTCTTTAAGCAGGATTTCAATGACTTGATCATGTTTCTAGCCAACAGTCAAGATTTGAGAAGACTTGAATATTTAATTGTAAACTCCTTGGATAGACCTTTTAGTTTTCGCTTTGTAAACTAAAATCTTGAAAGGGGGAAATAATAATTATAATATGGTAATTGTAATGCTGGTGACAGTGACACTATTACACCACTACTAGTGGTAAAGATTATTCACTAATTATAAAATCTTGATATGTATGATTTTGCAGCGCATTCCTATGATTCTCACAATATTCTTTATCATCAGCACAAGAGGTATAAAAAGTCAGCATGAATTTATCATTAGAATCATCTGCTCTACAAGAAAGAGAAAAACATGAAGTTGACAATCACCATTTATTAACCTTTTCTTTTAATAACATTTTTCCCTTTTGACCTTAAGCTGCTTTGGCAGCCTTGTCACTGAAAAGCCAACTGAATATGCTTTAAATAAATGCAATTCTTCCAAACTTTGCATCTCCATGCAAAAACTTCTTTATATATAGTAAATTTATAGAATTACTGCCTCAAGACACAGTGATGGCCCCAAATTCAGATAGATTTAGAGGGACTACTTCATACTTGTCCTATAAGCTAAATGGACTATCAGGTTCACAGCACATGTTAGAGAAGGTAGACAATCGAGATTAAAAAATATAAATTAAATGGTTATGTAAGCCTGAGAATAGAAACACTGTAAAAAATACCCCATTGAAATGAAAAAAGAATATATCAGAAGTTGCATTCAGCTTTTCCCGTACGTTATTCCTATAATGCAAATCTTGTCCACCAACTAAGTATGATCCTCAGGAACCAAAAAAAAGAGCACATGGATGGCAATTTAGGAAACAGATCAAGCCTTTCTAGTCGTGATTGTGATCTTCTCAGAGACATCATGTACCCAAGAGAAGGCTGCATTAATCAATCTTTATTCTGATCTACCAAAGCCCTTCCGATTAATTTGTGTGAGGCACTTGCACTTAGAATCGTAGAATGGATAACAAATGAAAATGAAAAACAAAGACCTCATTCCCTGGAGGACCAAGCACAGAACATTGTTTTCCCTCCTGGTATTTCTTCTCATAACAACCTGTGAAGTAGGCTAGATTGACACAGAGGAGGATTACTCAGGGCAATCCATGCATTCATAGCTGACCTTGGACAAAAAGAAACTCTGATTTTCAGATTTTGCTAATGATTTTGCTAATCAAGATGTTATATATGGGATCTAAATTCCTTACCATATATATCCTACATTCTATTTAAAATTTCACAAATCTCTTTAGGGCCTGTACTTGGCTTTTGCACAATAACAGTGTATTTGTAACTCAGAATTAGAATTCTTCACAGATCGATAAACTCAACTATACAGTATATTTTATTTGCTAATAAAATCCAACTTGGGAAATTACTCAAGTACAAAGTCTAAAAGAGCTGATGTCAGCTAGACAAATATTTCACTTATACTAATACATGTGAAACTGTTCTGCCAGCTCACACACCCTCTTCTTCCACTAATATTTCAACCAACACAACATTCAGGTGGCTGTTTGTCAACTTTCAGACTGCATCCTGAGTGGATCAACAGCTTCCCCAGCCAGCTGTGGACATGTTTGGGGGATCAAATAGTTATTCACTGTCCATGCTACACACAAAAAATAGCTTTTGCATTCAGAGCTAAGACCGCTCAATATTTCTCTTTAGCAAAGAAATTAGAAAGTAAATACATATTTGTTTCCTAAGTATAGGCAAGATATATTTATGGAATCATTCTGGACAAGGATTTCCCAGTGTTCTATGATCCACATCATATTTTAAATCTGATCTTGCCTGGCATTGAGTTCGAACTACATAGTCAAAATCATCCAGCAATGGAGAAACTGCAATCTCAAACAAAACCAGATTTAGCAGTTAATATCATTTGCAATTTTCTTCAAACTGTTTTACTGATTCTGGTTTGTCATCTGAATGTAAAACTTTCTCAAAATATCTTAAAACAAAATTGGTTCTTTTGTCAGGATTTTGCCAAATGTACATCTAGTTGAACCAGCCAGTAGGATGCTTTGAGACATACCTTCTGAGAACTTATTTGTAAGGCACCACAAATTTCTATACTGAAATTTACCTGCTTACATAAAAGAAATAAACCTATTCACTTTAGTTCAGAAGTAATGCCAACACACCTCAATGTGTCCTATTCTTTTCTTTACCTTTTAGTCAGGTTTTTTTGACTTCTGACCTGGATTAGTCCCTGCAGTTTTCTTGCCAAGATTTTAAAAATGGCCTGCCATTGCCTGTTTCATAGGGCTGAGAGAGAATGACTGGGTCAAGGTCAACAGCTGGCTTCATGCCTAAGGCAGTACTAGAACTCACCCTCTCCTGGTTTCTAGTCTGACTCCTTAACTACTATGCCAAACTGGCTCTTCCATACAGAAATTAAGCAGTAAAAGACAGGTCAGATAATAACAGCAGTCACATTTTATCTATCAGATCTAACTTAGGGCTCTGAAGTACAAGAACTTGTAACATATTGACACAAAACCATACACAATTGAAAAGTGCAGTTTCCTGGATGAAAGTACAAGTGTCCTACTCTTAGCTAGGTAAAACAAAAAATCCTAAAAACTTGTTGTATTGCAATATTTCACTACATGGTGTCTAATGCACTTGCTGAAAATGACAGATTAACAACCTATACCAGTGATGGCTAACCTTTTTTGCACCGAGTGCTGAAACTGGAGCGTGCACACATGCCCATGTGCTGGAACCCGGAAGAGAGCAGCTGGCCGGTGAGCATGTGCGTGGCAGCCAGTTGCTCTTCCGGGTTCCGTCACACACATGCACACTGGCCAGCTGCTCTGTTCTGGGTTCCAGCACACACATGCGCACCACACAACTGGTCTTCGAAGACCAGCTGACCAGCGCGCATGCATGTGCCAGAACCCAGAAGAGAGCAGCTGGCCGGTGTGCTTGCACGCTGGACCAGCTGGCCAGCAACGAAACCCAGAAGAGCAGCTGGTGACGGCACGCGTGCCCACAGAGAGGGCTCTGCATGCCACCTCTGGTATGTGTGTCATAGGTTCACCATCACAGACCTATACCATCCATCCATCCATCCATCCATCTAATTTAGAAAGCCACCCATCTCACACAAACTCTGTGTGGTGTACAAGATTAAAAGTAAACAAACTCCCAAACATAACACCCTAGAACCCAAGAATAACCCATTAACTATTGAACCCTTATAGATAGTAGCACAATTCAACTTCACTATGAACCCAGTGCCTGGGGGAACAGCCAGGTCTTCAATGATTTGTTAGAGATTCAGAGGATTGGAGCCATCAAAATCTTGGAATCTAGAAATAATAAGAAAAGACATCCCTCATTCTGATTTTTTAAAGAACAGTATTTCCATCTTGCCAAAGATATAAGTAGGATTCTAAACATTATTTCACAATGCATTGTATTTATAAAAACACAAGGTAAGCATGTACATCTCAAATTCATTTTACATCCCAGCTTAGATGTTCAATCAATGTAATTAAACTATTACCAGATTGCATTATCTTATTTAGCTCTAGATTTGAGATCAAAAAGCAACTGCATTTCTTTTCACATAGCAACTAGTACTCCATATACTAAAACATGGCTATAGCAGCGGCTCAACTAAGCTGTTTAAAAATAAATTAGCAAACTATAAAAATAAACAGTCACATACATATGGAGTCAATTATGAATTAATTCTAAATTTTGTGCTGAAATACTGTCTATGACCTTATACATAAATAAGCATGATTAAAAAAACATAATATTGCAACAGACAGAAGGCCAGAGATTAAGTGTTCAATAAGCATAGCCAAATGCAAAATAAGGGATGAAAAGGAAGTATGTGCAGATGCAGGGTAGAGAGAAAAGCAAAGGTGGAAAATTAGACTCTTCGTAACAGGTGAAACGACTGACACTGAGTTTGTGAGTTGTGTTATTTGAAGCTGCAGGATGTCAGAACAAGGGGTGAAGAAAGGAGAAAGAAAACATCATTCAGTAATAAACTTGTTCTTATGCTTCCTTTGGTACCTTCATTCATCAAAATTTAGAATACTTTAGACAACATGCAAGCACAGCACTTCCTTGTTTAATAATTGTTTTAGTTTAAAATTGTCTATTTTCTGGCCTACACACACATCTACAACTCAATGGCACCTTAAAGCAGTTGCATCTGCTTTTTCTATATTCATGTGGAGGCCTAAAAAAAAGGTCAGCTGCTTTCATGAACAGCTGACAGAAATTAAGTTCATATAAAATCCAAAGCATTTTTCTGAATAATTTTTGAAATGTGGATAGTCGTGTTAATTTACGTGCTTAGGTACAGAGAAAACAAGAATAAAGGTCGCTACCAAGGGAGCTCAGATAGACCTGGAGCTGGCATTGGGCCAAATAGCAGCCCACTGTTGCTGGGCAGATCAAGAGCTTGCTCTATGTCGCCATCTGGAACCCATGCTATTGCAGGTAATTCCTCCAAAATCTGGCATTGCAGACTGCCCTGAGGCAGAAGGTTGCGAACCTGCATGCTCCTTGCCCTGGAGGCTCCTCTTTTTCTTATCAGCCTCCCTCTGGGCTTTCTGGATGGTCCTCTCTATGGCTTTGTGCCTCTCGTTCTGAGGCCTTAGAGGCTTTTTTAGGTGGCTTACTTGTTTGTGCCTGAGCCTTGCCACACCTTGAGGATCTTGACCAGAGGTGGGTTTCAGCAGGTTCTGACCAGTTCTGGAGAACCAGTAGCGGAAATTTTGAGTAGTTTGGAGAACTGGTAGTAAAAATTCTGACTGGCCCCGCCCCCATCTATTCTCTGCCTCCCAAGTCCCAGCTGATCCCTTCCCCTGCCACGCCCACCAAGTCATGTCACGCCCACCAAGCCAGACCCACAGAACCGGTAGTAAAAATATTTGAAACCCATCACTGGTCTTGACCCATAAGGTCCTGCCTCATGGTCACTATCCTGTCAGGAAGACCTGACCTTGAACTGGATCGGGTATGCCCAGGAAAGGCAGCGGCCACTTTGGAAACCCTGAAGAAGGATTCTAGGCCTGGTGACACATGCTATTGTCCCTGTCTGTGCCTGTAGCCATACTAAGCTCAAAGAGCCAAACGTACCAAATTGGGCCCCTTCTGTAGTGTGCCTCGGTTGTGGCTCCAAGAGGGATGGGCAGCCGAGGCTTCAATTCAAATCAATCCGCTAATAGTGACATTAAAGGGAAACAGGCCTTTAAGCCTCTGGGCCCAGCATCGCGGAGCTATGCTCATGAACGCTGGCCCTGCACTCAATTATCAGAGCTCGGCTGTTCTGTAAAGACTGTACCTCAAGTCTCTTTGTTGGAGTAGTCTTACTGGCTATTCAAAATGGTGCCGATCTGCCACACCGCGTCCTCCAGGCTAGCACTATGGAACCAGGCTCATGGGCACTGCCTTCTGTTTTAGCTTCAAAATGTGCCGATCCGTCTTGCCGTGCCCTCCAGGCTAGCACTACGGAGCCATGCTCGTGGGTGCTGCCTTTGTGGAGCAAATGGGGCCAAATCCTCAGGTCCCTGATGGGTCAGCAGTTCGGGGCAACGCCCGTGAGCGCTGCCCTGAGATCTGCCAGCTGGCAAGTCTCTTCGCCGCCCATGCGGCCTTCAGCGGGCTTGGGCTGAGTCACCCTTCACGCTGGAATAAGTTGGGAGGTTCAACCAGCCGAACTGGGAGCCGTCCCTGACAATCTTTGAAAGAGTTGTCCAAGTTTGTAGTTGGAAATAGTCAGGAATGGTCAGCTCGATAAAACACGTCTGTCCAGCTAGAGCAAGCCTAAAAGCTGGGAGGCAAGAAGAAGAGGCATGGTTTAACAAATTGCAGACTCAGTCCATCTGCTGACAGATGGAGTTAACTCATTCCTGGCTGCTGTTTCTACTGGTATGGAGAATTATTGGTGCTCTGAAATCCATACATCTAGAGGTCATCAGGTTGAGAAAGGCTGACAATTCTCTTGAGGTTTAGATTGGGGAGTTTACCAACTCCCATGGACATATCGATTATTGATCCTGGAATATTTTGCATAAATATAAAGTTTAAAAGTTTAAAAAATAGTAGTCTAGCCAGAGCTTTGGATCTTTTGTGAGAGGTCACTGTGAAAATGTCTTATTCTTAATCCTGAAATATTTTTTAAAAGTTTAATTTTTTATATGTTAAGTGCGCGTTCACATTTTTGTTTTGCACTAGGTGAACCAGTTGTTAAATTATGTGAAGTCCACCTCTGGTTATCTTCCATAGTCTTCTTAAAAATTGAGTGTGAATAGATTGCTCTGTACATTTGGCCACTGAAATAATACTGAAAGCTGAATAGACCAAATTTGCTGTGGTAGGAGAAACTCACAAAAGAAAAATCAAATTTAAAAATGGACTGGATCTGCCCAGGAACTGCAGAGAAAAATAATTTTTAAAAATTAGAAAGAATCTTTTGGGGGAAGGCAGTTTGAAAAGATTGGAGGACGGTTACAATCTAACCCATCATCCAGAACAAAGCTACTATTAGGAGGTGCCCTTCATCTACCACCCCACATTATCCAGATATTCAGAACATGTACTCTTCTGATTTATGTACAGTATTATGGGAAAGCAGAACTGAGTATCACCAAAACAGCAATGGCATCTGTATTAAAACTTCTGATGGCCAATCCAGTTATAATTACCAACCATTTATCTAAGTCACTTAGCAGAACAGATTTACAGGGGAATATTCATTTCAATGACATTTATTTTCATTTTGTAGGAAGTTAGCACCCACCTCTCTCCTAGAAGAATGAGATATTTTAGAAAATGTTAAAAAGGCAGAATATTATATTTCCCTGGATGAGAAAAGGAGAAACATGTTTTAAAGACAAAGCAGCTCCCTGCAGCTCTCTGTCCCACCCCCCACTTGTCAATGGGCCATTAAGGCCTGAGCCAGTCAATTCTACATAACAAAGAACTATCTACTTCAGGCAGAGCCATAATAGGAATCCCAAAGCCCTTTCGTTACATCAGACAGCAAGGCTCAACCAAGCCTGGGAGGGAGACAGTCTACAAAGTTAGCTAAGACCCCCGCCCCCTGGGAGTCTGACCACCAATCGGAGTGCATTTCTTACACAGGAACAGGAAGCTCTAGGGTGGGGCCCAACAGAGGGCATAAAACCAAGGCACTTTCAGCATCTCTGCCCTTTTCTGCTCAGGAACTCAAGCCATGTGATCCTGTCCACCATTAAACCATCTTTCCAAACAGTTTCCATGTTTCCAATGTCTTTTTCCCCACTTGGAACTGAACCCAGATGGAAATTTCTTCTAACGATTTGTTTTTCTGCCCTTTTGTACCTCAAAAAAAGATTTGTATTTCTGTTACAACCAAGAAAAAAATTGCGATGAGTAAGGTGACTTAGATCTAAGGTGCAAAATTCAGTAGAGGCAACCCTAGTACTGATCTTACCTTTCTGGCTGCTTGTTTTAATATTTAATGTATTCAGTATTTTTAATATTTTCTATCTATACAATTTTAATTGTAAGCTATCCAGAATTGCTTTTCAGAGAGAGATGAGAAGCATATACATTTAAGTATTTTTTAAAAAAACCTAGAAAACAATAATAATAAAAAATCTACCAGGGATTTATTGTTATTTATTTATTTATATCTCACCTTTATTATTTTTATAAATAACTCAAAGCAGCAAACATATCGAACTTTCTTCCTATTTTTCCCACAACAACCTTGTCAGGTGGATTGGGTTGAGATGAGTAACTGGCCAAAAGTCATCCAAGCTGGCTTTCTTGGCACTCTCCCATTTGGCCTAGAAGATGTCTAAATTCCCATCCAAACCTGATTCTAACCAGAAAAACATAATTATTTTTGAAAAATTTATTGTTACAGAGAAAGAATGCCTAAATGAAAAGAAATTACAAACTATTCTTTTTTGCCATACATTCCTATCCACTACTGGTCTGGTTTATATAAACTATCAACTGCAATTCTCAACTCACAAGTACACTTCAATGAGTTCAGTGGGATTCACTCCTATATGATAATAAAGTGCTACAGCTTAAGATACATATTGAATATATCATAGGCAATTCCATGGCCTTCTTGCAGATACTTTTAAAAATAATTTCTACAGAAAAAAATCATAACAGATTGCCTTGAAGTGATGCAGGCTAGAGATCTAACATTACATTGCAACTTCTGACTAAGAACAGCTCATCAAGATTTCCAGCAGAATTCCTTTCTAAATCAGTTACCAAAGATGCATTCAGCTAGAAATGCTACGGACTGAACATGGGACCTTATATACATAAAGCATGAACATCTGTTATTTTCCCACTTGATCTTTTAAGTAATCAATAACATTTAAAAGACAAAGCAAAACAAAATGGACGTTGGTCTTACCTGATACGTCCATTCTCGTTGTAGGGAAACGTCTGTCACTCTGGGGTTCGACGTTCCATGCAGCATGTGACCGAGTCCTATAAATTAACATAGCTCCGCCCTCTTGGCCCAGTGTTTCGGCGAGGGCGTTGCGTAGACTGACGTGTCTCCCTAGAACGAGAAAGAATTAGTACACCTCCCACCCCTTAGACCCATCAGGGAAGGCGTGACAAACGTTTCCCTACAACGAGAAGGGACGTATCAGGTAAGACCAACGTCCATTCTCCGTAATGAGGGAAACGTCTGTCACTCTGGGGACATACCAGAGCTGAATGTCCTCCAGGGCGGGAGAAAGAAAAACCGGATCTGCCGAAGTCACGGGCGATGAACCGCCTGCAGGACCCAACAGCCAAAAGCAGCGTCTGATGAGGCAAAGGAATCCACCCGGTAATGCCTGATGAACGGCGTGAGAGATGTCCAAGTGGCCGCAGGACAGACTTCTTCCAATGGAGCGCGGGTAACCCAGGCTGCAGAAGTTGCGGCACTCCGGGTGGAATGTGACGTAATTCGAGGAGGAACCAGCAGACCGAGACGCTGGTAAGCCGTCGCGATGATGGCCCGAAGCCAGCGGCCCAGAGTAGGTCCCGAGACCCAAGTACCAATGGAGTCCGACTGGAACGATACAAACAGGGCTTCCGTCTTACGGAAAGAGCTTGTCCGCGAAATATAAATCTGGAGGGCTCGTCGTACGTCCAGAGTGTGCCAGGAACGTTCGAGGTGATGAGACGGACGGGGACAGAAGTTAGGGAGGACCAGTTCTTGAGATCGATGAAAAAGGGAGTTCACTTTGGGGAGAAAGGCCGGGTCAAGGCGGAGAACCACTCTGTCCTTGTGGAAAATACAAAGGTGCTGGCGAATGGAGAGAGCTTCCAACTCTGAAATACGACGAGCCGAGGTGATCGCCACCAAGAATAACACTTTGAACGATAGAAAATGCAAAGAAACCTCGCGGAGAGGCTCAAACGGAGAATCCATAAGAGCCCGAAGGACAGAATTCAAATTCCAGGTAGGAAACCTGTGGACCACTGGAGACCGCAAATTAGTCGCTCCACGCATGAAAGTCCTGATGAGCGGATGACGGGCGAGAGAGTCTTTAGATCCACATGTTAGGACCGTAGAAAGAGCAGCCACCTGCCGGCGCAGGGTAGAGGGGACCAAACCAGCATCAAAACCCTCCAGTAGAAAGGAAAGAACTGCAGTGACAGAAGCAGTGAGAGGATCTACTGTGTTCCGCCGACACCAGGAAGAAAAAGCGGTCCATGTCGCCTCATAGATGCGCGTGGTAGAACCACGGCGGGCAGCCTGCATAATGGAGATGACTCGCGTAGGAACGCAGGCATTGGTCAGAAGGCGCCGCTCAGCCTCTAAGCGGTCAATTGGAGGCTCGACGGATCCGGATGCTGGAGCGCCCCCTGGGAGAGAGAGAGAGAGGCTCGAGGAATGCGCCATAGAGCTGCTACCGACAGGGAGCGGAGATCCGCATACCACGGTTGACGAGACCAATGCGGGGCAATGAGAATCAGTTCTGCCCTCTCTTCCAGGAGTTTCCGAATCACCTTCGCCAGAAGTGGCAGAGGGGGGAACGCATAGAGGAGGCCGGAAGACCAGGGACTGCGGAGAGCGTTCGTGGCTTCCATCCGAGGATCCGGATAGCAGGAGAAGAACCAAGGAACCCAGCGGTTCGATGAGGAGGCGAACAAATCGACAACAGGCGTCCCAAACCTGTCGATGATCTTCTGAAATAGGGCCTGTGGAATGCTCCATTCCCCGGGATCCAGTATGTGGTGACTGAGGGCATCCGCCTGAATGTTTAAGGCCCCCGAAAAGTAGTCTGCTCTGAGGGACCGGAGGTGACGTTCGGCCCATAAGCCCAGACGCAGAGACTCCGTTAGAAGCAACCGGGAATGAGTGCCCCCCTGCCTGTTGATGTGGGCCTTTGTAGAAATATTGTCCGTCAGGACAAGGAGGTCCTGGCCCTCCATGAGATGCTGAAAATGAAGGAGAGCTAGACGGACCGCTCGCAGTTCCAAAAAATTGATGTTGTTTTGACGTTCTCGCACCGTCCAAAGGCCCTGGGCCTCATGGTGAAGAAGATGGGCCCCCCAGCCCAGAAGGCTGGCATCTGTCACCAGCGATAGGCGGTGAGGTTCCCGAAAGAAGCTGCCTCGTGCGATGGCGTCTGAAGTCCACCACCGAAGGGAAGCAGAAACTTGCGGGGACAACCGAAGAGGACGAGAGAAGAACTGCGGCCGGCCCGTTGGAGAGGGAGCAGAAACCACTGGAGCTGTCTGCTGTGTAATTGAGACCAGGGAACTATTCCAAAGGTGGAGACCATTTTGCCCAATAAACGGGAAAGCTTTAGTGCTGAAGAAGAACCCTCCCCCAAACACTGAGACGCTAGAGAAGAAAGACTGACCTGGCGCTCTGGGGAGAGAGAAACTATAGAAGAAACTGTGTCAATAGAAGCCCCCAAGTGGATAATACGGGGACCAGGGATAAGCTGGCTCTTGTCCCAGTTAATCGAGAAGCCATGAGCCTGCAAAATGGATAGGACAGAAGACAAATCCTGCTGGGCCAAACAGGAAGAAGAGGACAGAACCAAAATGTCATCTAAATAAAATTGCAAACGTATAGAGAGGGTCCGAATATGCCCAATGAGGGCGGCCATAATCTTAGTGAAGACCCTCAGAGCAGAAGAAAGACCGAAGGGGAGAGCCCTATACTGGTAATGCCGTCCTAAAAAACTAAAACGGAGATACTGACGGTGGGAAGGAGCAATACGTATGTGAAGGTATGCCTCGGTTAAATCTATAGAGGAGAGCCAATCCCCTGGGTGAATACATTCCAAAATGGTGGACAAAGAATGCATTTTGAACCGACGGTAAGTAACATACCGGTTCAAAGCCTTCAAATCTAAGATGGGACGCCACACACCCCCTCCCGAGGACTTCTTAACAAGAAACAAACGGGAATAAAAACCCTGGCCCCACTGCTCCCGAGGGACTTCCTGGATGGCCCTAATGTCTAAAAGATGGGAAATAGCCGAAGACACCAAGGCCCTCTTAGCGACATCCCGGGAAACGGGACAGGGAAGAAAAACAGAAGGAGGAGGGGAAAGGAACTCTAGATAAAGTCCGGACCTAATGGTAGACAGGACCCAGGCATCAGAGGTAGAAACCTCCCACTGATGGAGAAAAAGAGACAAGCGTCCCCCAATGGGAGCAGAATTAGCGGGATCTACGTTGGAAATGACCCCTGCCCCCCCGGAAGGAACGCCTAGGAAAGAACCTGTTTCCCTGTCTAACCTGGTTGTCCTGGGAGTGGAATCTCGCAGGAAAGGGACATTGGAAGCAGTGTTGGTAAGTACCCGAGTCGGGAGCATGAAAGGACTGGTTCCGTGGGAGAGCTGAAAAACAAGAATCAGAGCGTCTGGAAACCAAAGGAAGAATCTTACGTCGGTCTCTCGTCTCCAAAAGAAGAGGTTCCAATGGAGGTCCGAACAAAGAGCCTGCAGTATAAGAAGCGGAAGCCAGTTGCCACTTGCTTCGCATGTCGGCATTCCAGTTGCGTAGCCACAGGAGACAATGCGAAGTCACGTTAGAACTTAGGGCTTTTGCCGCAAATCTAGTCACGTTAAGAGTGGCGTCCGCTGAATACTCAAGGGCTGCTGCGATTTTGTTCAAATCCTGACGAGACCGCGAGTCGGAAGGCTGAATACGGTCCTGAAGCTGCTTGATCCATAACAGCGCGGCTCTGTTGAAAAACGAGGCCGATGACGAGGCCTTGATGACCCAGGCAGCCGCCTGGTGCCCCTTGACCAAAGTCTTCTCAGCCCTGCGATCTTCCAGACGCAAAGAGTCCTCGGGAGGACCAGCGGGATGAGAGGAATTGCACAGAGCCACTATTGGGGCGTCCACCGGAGGAGGCTGCAACAAATCCGCCAGGGTGGGAGCAGAATTGTACAGTCTCTTGTCAAGGCTATTTGGACTAGGGCCAGCCCCTGGTAAATTCCACTGGCGTTGAAGTACATCCAAGAAGAGCTTGGGAGCCGGGATAGTGTCCAGGTCGACCGCAGGCTCCGCAAAGACAGCCGAAGCTGGATCAGGAATAACGGGATCCGGTGGAGCAGAAGAAACATTGCCCAGACGAGTAGTCACTATTGCTTTACGTAACAATGAACGAAAAAGCTGCGGCTTGAAAAGCCCAATGAAAGGAGTTTGATCAGAAACCGGTCCCTCGTCATCGGATAGGGCCGAATCAGGAACCTCATCCAACTCAGACAGAGAAGCGTGGTCCGGAGAAGCAACGGAATCCGCCGGATCTAGTTCAGACACAGAATCTCCGGCTGGGTCTGGTTGATGATGTTGCAAAAGACGAGGTTCAGGATCGGGATTGCTTTGTTGTAGACACTGGGCAAGTCCTTGTTTAATGACCCTAGCCAGCATAAGCTCAAAGGCCTCTGGAATGGGTGGAGCAAACACCACAGGAGGAGCCAAAGGGGTTGGGTCGTCCGTGACTGTCCCCTGGGGAGCCTCAGTATTAGGAATTGTTTGAAACAGAGGCTCAGAGCCAGGTAAATGAGGCGGCTCAGCCGCAATGGAACCATCTGGCGAAAGCTCCTGGGCAGCACTAGATGCTAATGATGGAGCTGGAGACCGAGCCCTTGAGGAAACAACTGGCGCATTAGAATTGGCCTGTTCAACGTGAGACTGGGCTTTGGTAAAGGCCTTTTCGATGGCCTTGTGGCGCCGCTGCTCATCCTTAGAAATTGCAGAGGCAGGTTTGGTGGATTTGCCCCGATGGGACTTGGGCTGCTTAGGGGAGGGACCCTCCAACGGATCATCCTGAGCCGGTGTCTTTGAAGCTCTGCTCGAATGTTGTGAGGCAGATTGATGTTTAGCCGCCATTTTAGGAGTCGCAGCAAGCAAGCAGGTCAAAATGGCTGCTGACACTAATAGCTATTTGCCGCCGCTGTATTGAAACGGAAAAGGGGCCAAAACCCAGCTCTGAAGCCTGTAGCAAGGATCACTGGGTCAGCGATCCAGGCGGCAATAGGAAGATCGCTAGCTCAAGGCTATTACTGCGATCGCGGCTAAGAAGCAATCCGGGCTGTCAGTCACTTTGAAATAACACCGCCAGCCGAAGGGCTGTTAAAGCGGCAATCGGGAGAGCGCGAGAGAGCCGAAGCTGGGAATGAGGCTCGATCGCAGACCCACAGGCCGAGTAGCGATCCAGGAGCGCTCTCCCCACTGTAAATAGCTGCCAAATTCAAAGAGTCTTACCCTATGGCTGGAGGCTTCAGGCGAAAGGGTGCGCAAAAAGCGCCGCCGCGCTCAACCCGATGGCTGAGGGGAGCGCGAGGCGGCGAATGCAGTGCTGACAAGTGAGATAGGCAAAAAAACAAATAAGAGGGAGGAAGAATCCAAAAATTGAAAAACAGGAACAATTAGGTTGCAGCAGGAGACGAATGAAAATGGCTACAAGGGAGACACGACCGGTCAGCATAGACCGAGTCGAAACACTGGGCCAAGAGGGCGGAGCTATGTTAATTTATAGGACTCGGTCACATGCTGCATGGAACGTTGAACCCCAGAGTGACAGACGTTTCCCTCATTACGGAGAACAAAAGCTGGCTGGTGATGCTGAAATAACATACAGCCAGAGGAAACCCTCTCCCTCATTGTAATTGTTCTGAGTATATTTAATGTTCAACTATGCTGAGAATCTGATTCATTTTATCATTTTTGAGAGGTTTTGAGGTAGAAAAAAGGATAGCTCTTGTACGTACTGTACTGTTTTTCAGCCAAATTTTTACTGTGTGGACTTCAGCCTCTGGCCATACTTTTCCCCAAGAAAAGCCCTAATGTGTGAAGTGAGCATTACATTCTCTGCAAAGCACTTCATACCAAAAGGAGAAATCTAACAGGAGGAGAAATCTAACAGGCAATCTGAGTCTTTCATACCCATTTCTCTACAGCAATTCCTAACCTCAGGAACAGGACAGAATTCTAGAGATCCAAAGTGCCAGCATCAATATCCAGGGCCCCAATTAAAAGTTCAGTAGTTTTAAAGTATTTTATATTTTTAATGCTCAAGAATTTCTGAATTCCAGGAGCTACACACTGACATTTAAGTATACTGGATTCAATATTATATTTAACCAACGTTTCTTTGATCCTGATCTGGGATCATGGTTTACATCATTCTTGCCCAGAATTCCCAGTTAGCTTGACCTTTGACAGTATTATAAGCTTCTATAAGTATATTCCTAACATGTTTGTTGGAGAATACTAGGGTTGTGGTTTTTTTACAAACTATTTCTTTTTCTGGATTTGTGGGAAATATTTCTTTAGCTAGATACTCTTTGAGCATTTTAATTGTACTGGTCTTTGACTGTAATACTTCATTCATTCTTTCATCCATCCATCCATCCATCCATCCATCCATCCATTCAATCAATGATAAAAAGTCATGAATCTAGTTCAAGTTAACTTTTTCACTTTTGATTTCTATTAATTTTTTAATTCTTCTAAAATAACTCCAGGACAGAAACTGGAATTGGAATTATTCAGTTCTGGATTATGACTAGCATATGATTGCCTTCAGGCTAGCTAACAAGACATTTACTAGTAGTTCAATTATCCAGATACAGAAGCATGTGTGTAAACACATGACTAGCAAAACAAAGGGTTCTCATTACAAGCAATACCTGCTACAAACAGCTGCTGAGAAAAGTTCCTTTGCAAACCACATTCAACAAGATAACTTCACAGGACATAATAAACTATATTGTGGGAAAGTCTACAGGCCAGTCATGCTTAGTCTCTACACACCAGCTTATACTCTTAAGCAAATTTGTATTATCTCTTCTTTTCCTAGATACCAAATCTAACTATTGTTTACTTCTGTTTTTACCATACATACTGACTTATGTGATTTAAGTTGAATCAGGATGAAGTTTTATATTTCACAATATGTATTCGTGAAAAGTTGCAATTTCCCAAAATCTCAAAGAAGGGTGGGGCAAAACGTCAAATCAATGAACTGAATTGTTGATTTGAACTTTAGCCTGTGGCTAAAAGCCTGATGCAGACTTCATTGAAACCAATTAAAGGGAGGGCTTATTGCAAAGAAAATGTTGGTAATTTAGCTAATGATATAGACTAAAAATATAATAAAAATGTTGCTGTTGAAAAACAATATTTAAAGAGGGAAACCTCATCCATTAGTAAAATGTAAAGGTCCTCAAATACTCCAAAGTTGAATCTGAACAGGGTTTTTTTTTTGCATATGTAAGGGCACAGGGCACGGGGCAGGTTCTTAATGCTTTTCCTTTCTTTTGGTATTCCTGATATTTCTGACATCACAAAGCAGTGTCATCTTCTTTATGTGCTGGAATTTATAGGAGATTAAACTATTGGATTGAAATCTTGAGTACTCATGAAGGCAGATTTATTATAGATATGTCTTAATCATAATAATGTTTACTCTATAGTGTTTACAGCAATAAAAATATTTCAATTTTCTGCTTGCAACCACATTTATATAACAATGCAAGTTTTCTAAATAGCAAACCTTTAAAAATAAATTAAAACACTTAAACCTTAAGTAGAATTGCTATTGTTTATTCTTAATGCAAAAGAGGACTTTGAACACATACATTGCCATACTGATGCATAAAGATGCTTCAGCTACTTCTGGTACAGAGACAGCAATTAATATTGGGGGGGGGGGGATCAAAAGCAATCCTCCTATATGGTAAATTTTCTGGTGCAATATTTTTTGGCAGAAGATCTATGGACACTGATGCAAAATGGACAACTTATTAAGTTCAGTGGAGATTTGAATATCAGAACTTTGTGACAAATGATTCACAAATAGTATTTCTTATACATCTGCATTTTCTTCTTTCTGATGTCATTCATTTTTCCCATGTAGCATCACTCAATCAGACAAAGTGCAAAATACTATGTGAGTTAATAATGTATTCTGTGTTTAAATAATAAAAAAGCATTTTCTAAAATATCTACTTGTCTGGCTTCAGATAAAGCACCTAAAAGTTACTATTTATGCATGCCAGAAGTACTGGTGGCTTGCTTATTAACATTGGTCATAATGCTAGTGTTCTGTTTCCTTTTTTTAAAAAACAGTTTATCTGAAAAGGAGCTTTAATAAGTATTTGATATGAGAAACTTTCACAGGGGTAGTGTTACGATATTAAACTAAGTTTTAGAAGAAGTCCTAGTGAGTCTCTCGCAGCCCAACCCACTTCACAAAACTGTTATGAGACAGAACTCTATATAAACTGCTTTGAGCTCATGAAGAAAACATAGGATAAAATGCTGACAAACAAATAAATAGCAATAGCACTTAGACTTATATACAGCTTCATAGTGCTTTACAGCCCTCTCTAAGTGGTTAACAGAGTCATCATATTGCCCCCAACAATTTGCACCCTCATGTTACTGACCTTGGAATGGATGGAAGGCTAAACCCATGAGAATCAAACTGCTA
The DNA here is from genome assembly GCF_059756535.1 of Pantherophis guttatus. Taxonomy (NCBI): domain Eukaryota; kingdom Metazoa; phylum Chordata; class Lepidosauria; order Squamata; family Colubridae; genus Pantherophis; species Pantherophis guttatus. The sequence continues at coordinate 316,089,227 of NC_142063.1, forward strand.
GCAGGCAGCAGAATTGGCCCGCAATGTTGCATTCTAACCACTGCGCTACCTCATCTCTTCAAATATAAGACCAATCTACCTAAATGGTTTCAAGATAGCAGATATCCTTTTTCCTCTTTTTTTTCTCCCAGCGTTTTAGCTCCAAACACTTCTAGACAAAACTGCTTATTGAATATGGGATAGTACTTAGCATGACTAAATTGATTTTAGCAGAAACAACAAAAATGTTCATTGTAATGATGAATTTAACCTATTGTATAGTTGGTTTTCAATGTTAAGATTCCATTTTCATTAAATGGCATGCTGGGATATTATTACAGATCCACTAACAATGACAGTATAACCAGAATTATTTATCAGTTCATAGATGAGGATGATGAGTTGAAAAAAAGATGGCTTGATTAATGTCACCTAATGAGCTCAGAACAAAGAAGAAAGCTGACTGCAAAGATCTACTGTAATTTGAAATATATTATTGACGATGAAATGTTTATGCCTATTGCCTTTAACTGTACAGTAACAACATACTGCATTGTGTTATTTACTGAAAGGATTCTGATTTAAAACTTAACTTCTCAGCTTTCCCACTATAAAGGCACAATTTGAACTTAGACTTTCTAGTTGAAAGGTCAGTGTTTTTGAAAAATTCCTACTGCAACATAGCAATTTTGAGGGAGACGAACAAATGAGCAACAAATAAACATTTACTGCATCTCATGTTGATTACAAGGAAAGTACCTCATGCTGCTTTTCGTGAACTACAGTCATTTCCTAAACCTTATCAGAAATTCTTTCATGAGATCTGTAATTTGCTTGAATGAATTTACCATACTGTTAATCTTATAAAGGCAATGAAAGTACAGGTAGTACTCGACTTACAATTATTCATTTAGTAACTATTCTCCATAAGTTATATTATAGCACTGGAAAAAGTGATTTACAACCTGTTTTCACACTTACAAGCAATCATGTGATCAAAATTCAGGTGCTTGACAAGTGGCGGTATTTTTAACAGTTGTGCTGTCCCTGAGTCATGTGATCACCATTTGTAACATTCCTGGCCAGCAAAATGACTGGCCCAAGGTCACCCAATTGACTTCATGCCTATGGTGGGACTAGAAATCATGGTTTCCTTGTTTCTAGTACGAATCTTTAATGGTTACACCAACAGGCTCTTCCCTGCAGAAATGAAGGAGTAAAAGGCAAATCAGCCAATAACAGCAGAGGTCACATTTTAGCAGCTCTAAGCAACTAGTGCCCTTTGAAGTACAAAAACTTGTAATTTATTGATACAAAACCATCTGCAATAGAACCATGAAGTTTTCTGGATGAAAGTACTAGTGTTTTGATGCCACTGTGATAAAGACCCCAGTTTCAATAACTTCCATTATTTCCAACTGTTCCATTTTATATCTTTCCTAGAATACATACAATCCCCATCTTAAAACTGCTTGAATGGGGACAGAACTGCTTCTTTTTTCATTTATTCCTCATAAATCTACACCTCAAGAAGAGAAGTATTAATTCAGAAATGGACCAGCTAAAAGATTTTGAATATTAGTTGGTGAAAAGGCAAAAGAATACACTATCACTTTATTTCTCTTTAAGAATATTTTTTTCGTTTTCAGGTCCTGAATTACGGTACTACAAAGCCTACTGATATGCCTTAGCTGTAGAATAATCCTTTTTAAGTTGAAGTGGTCAGTTCCTTGCCTCCTTAGACCTCTGTGCACTAAGATAGGGATAGAATCCCAGTTCCGAACACAAAAAATGTATTTTTTTTTCTTGGACTACAAGGCAAGGTGGAGGTGGTATGGGTTGATAAGGGAGGATTTCTCTGCTCAAATTTCAAAAGATTCATACCATGGAAACCAAGTGAGAGAGGGGAAGAGAATAATCCATTTAAATTCTTGAATAACCATAGTCCAAGCCTGAAAAAAATGAAGAGTGATACAGTCTCTTTCAAACCCCAATCATTGAAAGGTTTGCAGTAATCCAGATAAAAGATATGATGGAGACTGAACCAGTCTCTTAGCATCCTAAAATTCTAATGCAGACAAGTTCACTCTCAATGCTATGGATGAAGCATTTTAAAACAAAGCAACTACTAAACAGAATTCTGTTTCTAGGAAAAAAATGGTCTACCAAATTTAGAAATGATCTAAAAATTAATAATAATGGGAACAAATTTTATTCAAAAATTCACGTGTATGTCAGCTCCCCAACATATTTTGGGCAGGGATTATGCTGACATAAACAGCATTTTACAATTACATTATCATCCAGTTCTTGTGACAGATATTACAACTTTCTCCATGTTATGTTCTTTATCATCGGTCAATGAAAGCTAAGCACAGGGGTGGGAGGAATCATGATGATGTTATAGCACAAGAAAAGTAAGTTATGTATTATTATTTTTTAAAAGTATTTGACATACAGGATTTGTCTTTTCACTGAAACCCTGTTCTTCCATAATTTATTTAGAAAAAGTAAAATAAAATGTTCCTAAAATCTTTCTTTTTAACTCCAAACACATAACCATTTTACTTTTGTGACAATAACACTGGAGTAGTTTGTCACTGCCTTCTTGTGAGATATTTTCAATTTCTTATCATTTTTGCAACATTGGATTTCCAAATGATCACCCATCCATTGACTAAGATGCAAACCTTTAAAATTTTGCAAAATTAGTCAATGTTAACTAAGTGCTCCCATCAGTGGGACCATTTCTAACATTAGCAACTGTCTGCAGATGCCAAGCACCTGAAAAATTGATCAACAACTTGGTCATTATTCTAGCCACTCAGAGAAGAACAATGAGTAACAATTGTTAACTTAAAGAATTAGTATCTAAAATTGATTCTTCTTCCCCAATCCCTTCCCATTTTTTTCTCTTAGCATCTAATAGGTTATACATAATTTAAGAAATTATCTTTTTTCTTCATTTAGTGGTTTTATTTGAATCATCATCACTCTCATAAATAAATCTACACAAATTACTAACTCACAAAATATTAAGTCTAAATCAGACTAAATCTGCAATTCTATTTACCCATAAATTCTATTTACCCATACAAAACCCAATAAACACAACTGGATTTACCACTTACCTTTGAATATCAATTAAAAGATTCCATTGCAAATACAACAGCAAATATCTTCTAATCCCCTAGAATGGGCATTATTATCTGTAGAAAAAACATGTACCCTCTAATCAAACTTTTTGAAGTTTAAAATCTAGCTGGCCTTTGGTTAAAAACTTTTGCAAACATTCTGAGGTTCCCCTAAGGCTTTTAGTAACTAGATCAGCTTCATGATTCCCATTTCCAATAATCTTGCATGTTTTGGATCCTTGATGGAAGAACCCCTATTTCCTTATAGCACAAATTCTACAAACCCTGTTATATTTTATACACCAGCAATAGGATGGTACAGATAAGGAGTTTGAACTCTGAAATATATACAAAGTTGCACTCATCTAGAAAAAATAAAGTTTCTCCTGCAGGTTAAAAGAGGTTAACTTCTGCTTGCAATAAGGGAATTAGTGAAGCTTTTCTCATAATTTAAACCCTAAACTATGTATTTCCGGAATTTATATTCTTCCCTTACCCCAGCCCCAAATCTCTCCAATATATTGGAAGCTGTGCTGAGTATTAACTACTACAATGAGCTTTTACAATTGGGTTGAACTCTAAAAACTTCAAGTAGCTTTTAGAACTTTCCCTGCTTTGGTGAAACATTTATTATAACAACATGAAATATTTATTATTTGTTTCCAGCACACACTATTTCCTAGACATAAAAGATGGCATAGTCCCTTCTTCCAAAAGGATAAAAAAAAAAAGTGAACAGTGTGAGCTGCCAAACTTTCTAGCATAGCAGAAGAGACAGCAGACTGTGTGCTTTGCTATGCGTGGCCTTTAGAGTAAAATTTCCACTGGTAAAAAATTTGTAACCAAGAAATTGTATCAACAAATGGGACTGGTAAATCCCATTTGTTGATATGGTCAATCTTCCGGTGGATTCAGTATTTTTGAAGGGTGACGGGCAAGAAGAGAGGACAATTATACAACATGGGCAAAGCCTATTAAGCATGAAGACATACATACATTTTTTTCTCCCTGTTGGGTAACATGGAACCTTTTCCATAGCTGAAATATGTGTTTCTATATCTTGGAGAACAGGAAAATGAAGTTTCAGAGGTTTCCTGATATCAGTAGGGAGAAGTTGAGCTGACTGATATGACCTGGTCCCAAAGTTCTGAAAACCTGAAGTTACACCTTACTTTTCTTTTTCACTATAAGCTGCAAAAAACAGCTGCTGTATTTTCAACTTTGGGACACATCGAAGACATAGCACCAAACTCCATAACTTGGATTACCTCCAGAAATAATATTGCCTGCTTGGTGAGTGAAGAAAGGGGTAATTTCTTGATTTATAATGAACTATAGTAGATGTCAGAGGGGAAGTAATCCTCAATGGAAAATTTCAGTGTACTCCTCACAAATGGCTTTGTTCTTTTGCACTGTTCCAAGTAGCTAATGTATTCTCTCACTTCATTCTGGCCATCCATCTTAAGCCTTCCTAATGGAGCTCCTAAATGCTGACACTTCGGGAAACAGTCTAAAATCTCTAACCTCCTACACCAGTCTGCAACAGAAATGGTCAAGGGTGAACATTCAGGGTTTCACATAACAAAGAAGAATCTCATCAGTCTTTCCTCCAAACATAACTGGATAGAAGTACTGACTTTTTTCAGAAAAGAATTTATATTGAAATGTAATATAAATATGCCAGTTAAGGCTTGGGAGAGTGAAGAAACAAAAATTGACATAAGGAAAAGCTCTATTGAAACTATTCAATCCAAGTAAAATTTCAGTATCACAAAGCATGATGAGTGCCACTACAATTAGTCCTCAATTTACAACCATTCACTTAATGGCCCTTCGAAGTTACAATGGCACTGAAAAAAGTGACTTACAACAAGTCCTTGTATTTATGACTGTTGTAGTAAATTTGGGAGCTTGGCAACGGGCATGTATTTACAATGGCTGCATTGTCCCAAGGTCATGCAATCACCATTTGCAAAGTTCCCATCTTATGACAAGCAAAGTCAATGAGGCAAGACAGATTTACTTAATGACTGGATGATTAATTTAACAAACATGACAAATAGGTGGTAAAATCCAGCATGACTCACTTAACAACCGTCTTGCTTAGCAACAGAAATTCTTGTCCCAATTGTAGTAGTAAGTCCAGGACTACCTGTAAATCTTAAATTTTGTTTTAAGAGACAATTATTACTATAGTTGTCTACCATGGTACCGTGTTTCCCCGAAAATAAGACCCTATCTTATATTTTTTTGAACCCTGAAATAAGTGCTTGGGCTTATTGCCATATGCTCAAAAGCCCAATTGGGCTTATTAACAGGGGATGTCTTATTTTGGGGAAAACAGGGTAGATGAACCTCCATGGATAGGAATTTCTAAATGTTAGAACTTGGATGTAATAAAAGCTATTTCCTTTATTCTGAAAAGCATCTGTCTAATCACTGCTGGAAGCAAAACAAAATGCTGAGTAGATATCTCTTAAACAGATTCAGCAAGTCTTGGTGTATGTGTATATCACTTCATTAATCTACTTCTATTTTTATCCATATTAGACATAAACTGTGTAACACTTCTAGAATTACACCATATCAAGGGATGGGGAGGACAATAAATATGCAAATATCCACCATCTACTTCCAAACTTCCAGATGTTGAAAGACAGTATATATAGGGGTTAGGCTAATATTCTTTTCACTTTATCTTCAGTTTTACAGAAATCCCTGAAGTTGGTGACCATTTTGAAGCACCACTGTCCTGTATAGTGCTACTTAGCTAATTGGTGTAGCATAAGAAAAAATTAGCTCTACAGGCAACAGTTATTACAAAATTTATAAATTATTCATGTCATTTCCATACAAGTATCTATACAGTCATAAGAATTCTATTTTGTTTTATTTAATATTTTAACTTTATAAAATGCACCGTGTTTTTCTAACACAAAAAAAAATGTCTAAGAATGCTACCTAATGTTTTTTCAATGAACAACCACAGTAAAGGCTTTCATTTAATTCACCTATTTATTGTTAGGAGGAACATGACAAGAAGACTTTGAAACTGCCAGTATTAATGACGGAACAGTATGATTAGTTAAACCAATAAAATATCAGCTACCATAGTTTTCGGACTGTAAGACGCACCTAAATTTAGAAGAGGAAAACAACTACAAAAAGTTTTTGGCCTCCCTTTTTTCGGGCCTTTTTTTGGCCCTTTTCCAGTCTTTTTTTGGCCTGTTTCCGGGGCTTTTTTAGGCCGTTTTTGAGGCCTTTTTGGGCCATTTTTAAGGCTTTTTTCAGCCCGTTTTGTGCAAAAAAAAAAAAAGGCCAAAAAAAGCCTCAAAAATGGGCCAAAATAATCCCCCAAAATGGGCCGAAATAAGCCTCAAAAATGGGCCTGAAAAGCCTCAAAAACAGGCCCCAGAAAGCCCCCAAAACAGGCCAAAAAAGCCCCCAAAATGGGCCAGAAAAAGCCTCAAAAATGAGCCTAAAAAAGCCTCGAAAATGGGCCAAAAAAAGGCCCGAAAACAGAGTGTAGCCCAAAAAATGGCTGGCAGGTGGGCGAGACTTCAGCGGGTGGGCGGGGCTTCCGTCTATAAGACGCACAGACATTTTCGCCCCCTTTTGGGAGACAAAAAAGTGTATGTTATAGTCCGAAAAATACGGTATTTTATAAATCTCTGAACGTAAAATCTACAAATTTGCGTGATGTGATAGCCATTTGTCTAAAAGTAATGAAAATAACTAAAGCTATAACGTAATGGCAATTGTGGAAGAAGAGATATTGATAATTTCATATGAGTAGATGGCAGCATCTGACACGTGTTGCATGCCTCCTCTTCCAAGTAACCCTGCATCAGTTTTAGCTCCTAAAAACACTCAGCAAACATCGCTACATTAGACTGACAAAGCAGGAAAGCTGCTCCTTAAAACATGTTGCAACACTTCCCTTGCTTGGTGCCAAAAATGTGTCTGCCTCTCAAACCTGTAAGTAGGCGGACATGGGTGTGATATTCCTTTCATAAAGGAAAACCTGGCAGTTGAAAATCCAGGAGAAACTTATCTTGTGCTATTCTTCTTCCCTCGTGGGATGGGGGTGGGCGATCCAGTTGAAAAGATGTCCAGGAGACCACTGCACTGAAATATGCCTGACCTTGTTACCTTTTCCAGCTTCATAAATTTAAGCTTACGAAAGTCCTATTGTTTCAGCAATTTAAAGTTGCCTTGTTTAGATTTCTAATAGAGAATTTTTTTGTGTACTGAAGTTTTAAAGGTTTTGTCATTCACGTTTATAATTCACCCAGACTCCAAGGTGTGCTTCAGAATTTTTTTATGGTGAGTTTTTGCAAATCTCTGTTCTGACATGTTCCCTGCCTTCCCCTTCCCTCCGGAATTTTCTTTTCCTTTTTTTAAAAATGATAGTCAATGGTTTTATTCAAAGTCATTCAGGAAATTGTGTCTTCTGCTTTAGTGAGGCTAATCCTGGAAAGCTAATGCAAAGATAAATCACTCATTAAACTCTTCCAATAGTGAAAAGCTCAAGTTATGTCACCTTAATTTCTAGTGAAAACAACAAAGGCTGCATTCTTGTGAAAGAAAAAAAAAGCAGCAATAAGTTTACTAATGTGAGGTAATTTGTGGAGGACAAAGGAAATTTTCTGGAAAATGCCCACAAGTTTTATATTTTGTATTTGCTCCCTCACTTTTTTGCCTAAAAAGGATTAATCTTAGAAGAAATAACAATCACATTTTTAATACATATAATAAAATCACAGCCAATTGCTTTGTATCTATCTTATTAGAGATTTTTTTGAATGAAGCTTTTTCAACTTCCTTTAATGTGGTTTACAGATTCTCAAGGCTGGTAAAGATTTTGCTGACTCTACCAGCTATCACCTTTTCTGTTTGGTTAAAATTTTGTCAAAATTGGGATCATGATATTGTTACATTAGAGTATTGTAGAGACAAATCTCTGACTGTTCATCTTGACACAACCTGGTTCTATCAAAATGATGGCAAGCTTAGATATTTGGCTATTAATTGATATTTTAGATTTACCTTCAGAAAAATGGAATAGGCAGTAGTGGTATGGTGGATGCAGAATAAGACCTTAATATGGTATTTTGGGGGCAAGGTTTGACCAATGTATTGCCTTCTTTTTTATTTTTTTTATTTTTATTTTAATTTGATTTATATGCTGCCCTTCTCCAGAGACTCAGGGCGGCTTACAATGCGTTAAGCAATAGCCTTCATACTTTTGTATATTTATACAAAGTCAGCTTATTGCCCCCACAAACTGAGTCCTCAATGTAGTCAACCTTAAGCCTGGTGAGATTCGAACTTACAGTAATTGCAGACAGCTGGTGTTAATCACAATGCTATCAGTCTGCTGAGCCACCAGGCCCATTGGAATTTATTTAATCAGATTAAAATATTTTTTTGATCTGGGGCTATTACAAATTAAACTATTCCTCACTTATCGAGATATCTCATAGAACTTATCAAGATGCTCTATATCTCTTTGATTTAATCTGTAATACTGTAATAAATAGTCTGTCTTCTTAAGACATTCTGCATGTAAAATTAATTGGAGATGTAGACAAATTGTTGTTAATAGACTAGTGATATATTATGTTGCATTCATCATTATTAAAATTCTATTTAAACCCCAAACCCTTTTTTTAAAGATTACAATTAACATATGACGTTGGGGGAGGAGAAATTTTCCTGACATCCAGCTTTGGGCAAATATCTTGCCTTCTATTTCACTATATTATCTAAATGAAGAAGTCAAAAATATACTAAGAGCACAATCAAGAAGTTATTATGTGACTGCTTTGATATCATAACAGAGGCTTGATTTTTTTTAGTCAAAATTACACTGCATTTCCAACATGAAAAGTATGAGGCAAGCTTGGGAGATCTTTCTTCAACACTAGAATCATTTTTGGTGAGATGGATGACTATATAAATTTGACAAATAAAAAAAACCCTATTAAGACAGAAGTATAATTCTGATCCTGATTCACAGATCTACACACTAGGGCCATGATGGCGAACCTGTGGCACTCTCTCTGTGGGCACACAAGCCATCCCCCCAGTTCAGCTCCAAGCCATGTGTGCATGTCTCCCGCCGGCCAGCTGATCGTCGGGTCTCTGCCGCACATGCGCAGGGCGGGGCACGTGTGTGGGGGGAGCACGCCGATGTGCGGGGGCAGGGCACCTGCAGTTGATTGCACACACATGCAGGAGGTGAGTCGCATGCAGGGGAACGTGTGTGCATGCGCAAGGGGCGGGCCACATGCAGGAGGTACATGCACACTGAAGTGGGGGGGAGGCGCACATGCTTTGGGCACTCAGTCCGGAAAAGGTTAGCCATCACTGCATTAGGGGAAAACACTAATTCAGAATTCTTTTTTTCTTGTTTTCCTCCCCAAAAATTAAGGTGTGTTTTATAATCCAGCACATTTTATAGTCTGAAAAATATGGTATGTAGACCAATTTCATCACCCAGTTTTAACTCCCAGAGAGAACTGTGTAAGATTTAAAACATATTAAAGTTTTGTTAGGCAGAAGTGATTATTTGTTAAAATGAAGTCAAAATATTCTAGTTTGTCTGAAAACAAACATTTTTTACTAAAACTAGAAACTGTCAAAGGTGTAACTTACTTCAGCTGGTATATGTGGCACTGACATGATAGACAGAAAGATATTCTAAAGGATTAGCGACACCACATTCCAAAGCCTAGTTGAAACGTGAAAAGTTTCTTATATTCAGAGACATTAATTTTGACATCAAAAGTCATGCATGCCACTCTCTAAAGCAAAAGACAGCACTCAGCTAAAATATAAAGTTAATAAAAAATGTATAAGGAGCATAGGGACTGCAACTATACGCTGCCTAATGTGCTGTATGAACAGGTTATATAAAATTGGTTAAATACAAATAGAACATTCTCCAATGAGGAACCTCATGAAGCCAGATCTCCAATTGCACTGAGAATTCTTCCTTCAAAGTTTGCTACTGCTGACTCAAACATATATAGGAATGTTGAAAGCTGGACTAAAGGCCACAACCCATGCTTGTTTAAACCATGTAAGTCTCCAAAAAGTGAAATTCTTGATTAGCTTCTAGAATTTCCAAATCCAAACTGGAGGAATGCATAACCTCAGGCCATCCCAACGATGCCCTTGAAGTGATGTCCCGGTGCCTGAAAGCCATACGGACCTGGATGGGGAGTAACAGGCTTCAACTCAACCCTTCCAAGACCGAGTGGCTGTGGCTTCCGGCGTCCCGATATAGCCAGCTGGTGCCATCGCTGGCTATTGGGGGCGAGTTATTGGCCCCCACGGATAGTTATTGGCCCCAAAGAACTTGGGTGTCCTCCTGGATGCACGGCTGTCTTTAGAAGAGCATATACGGCCGTGGCCAGGGGGGCTTTTTATCAGGTCTGCCTGATTCGCCAGATGCATCCCTTTCTGGATCGGGACTCCTTACGCATAGTCACTCAGATGCTCGTCACTTCCCGCCTGGACTACTGCAATGCCCTCTACATGGGGCTCCCCTTGAGGAGCACCCGGAGGCTCCAACTGGTGCAGAATGCGGCCGCGCAGGGGATTATGGGAGCAAGGAGGCGCTCCCATGTGACACCTTTCCTGCGTGAGCTGCATTGGCTTCCAGTGGTCTTCCGGGTGCACTTCAAGGTGTTGGTCACCACCTTTAAAGCGCTCCATGGCATGGGACCTGGGTATTTGCGGGACCGCCTTCCGCCGCCGATAGCCTCCCACCGACCAGTACGCTCCCACAGAGAGGGACTCCTCAGGGTGCCGTCAGCCAGGCAATGTCGGCTGGCGACCCCCAGGGGGAGGGCCTTCTCTGTGGCAGCTCCTGCCCTCTGGAACGATTTGCCCCCGGAGATACGAAGGATATCGGATCTCCGGGTTTTTCGCCGTGCCCTAAAAACTTTTCTTTTCCATCAAGCAGGACTGGTGTGAACCCCCCCCCCCTTTTCAGTCTTTTTTAGCTTTTTAAATTGTCAAATGGGTTTTAGTTTTCAATGTTTAAAATTTTGGGGCCACAGTTATTTAATTCTTTTAATAATTTTAAATTTTGTATTGATATGTGTTTTAGTTCTGGCTGTGCACCACCCTGAGTCCACTAGGAGAAGGGCGGGATATAAATTGAATAAATAAATAAATAAATAATCACAGCCATCTCAGAAAAATGTTAACAAAACAGAAGCTGTGACAACAGGGTTTTTTTCTGTTTTAATTGATTTTTAGGGAGTGGGGTTTCAGATACTACATTATTTCTCTTTCATTTGTTTCTATTGGTAACCATCTGGGAAAACAAGTTGGTCTCTGGGACTGTTGATGGTACTAGCTGTGTATAAGTAATGTTAAACATAAGATTTGATAAAACATTACAAATAAACATTAAGTCATGGCCAAAATACCAAATAAGAAAACAAAGATCTGGAACTTGGACTTCCTTACACATTTTTTTTCAATAACAGAACTTGTTCTTTGTTTATTCTGTGCTATGTATTATTAGTTATTTTTACATGTATCTGTATATTACGTTAACATTTTATTCATAAATGTCAGCCCAGAAGAGTTGTTTCTGTCCATTTAAAGACATCCAAGTGGCTTTGCAATCCTAATCTCACTAAATGATAAAGGATTTAAGAAGGAAAAACTAATACATAAAAACAGCATACAACTCTCCTAATGATACTTTTCTCCAAGGATAGGTTCGGATACATTACTCATACTATTTAAATTACAACAATGACTTCTAAACTTGTATGTATTCAAATAAATTAGCATATTGGTATGGCAAGGAAATTATTACAGATTTGGGGGGGAGGGGTTCCTCTCCTATGTAAGAAACATCCCACAAGATGAAGATTGCTAATCTTCTGCACAATGAACAATGATAATGTGTTTTAAACTGTGCAAGGCCAGGATCAGGGCATCTCCATCACCAAGAAGTAGGGATTTAGAGGATCAAATATATAATTCAGAGTTCACTGGAGGGTCAGCCAATAAATTTAAAATAAAATAAATGAACTGTTACAATAAACAGTTGCTCTAATTTCAACTTCTTCCGATAATCAGGGATTCTCTGCTGACACAAACAGCATCATCCAGGTTAGAATCAAGTACAACTCTACAGCTTCCAATATGGCTAGACCTCATTTAACATGAGAATACAATCTGCCGCAAGCAGGGCACAGAAACCAAAAAGTTCAGTTTACTGAAGGACTAAAACTAGGACGTAAACTTATCTCTGGAAATTAAAGAGTTCTGAGTTTCTGATAAATAAAATTACAGAGACTCAGAAGCAGAAGTAATAGTTGGTGAATTACAATAATCAAACCAACATTTCTAGAAAGAGCAATTTTTCTCCACAAACATTGCCTGACACTCAAAAGTCTGTAGGTCAGCCTAAAGTACACAGTAGTGCTTGCACCACAATAACAAAAAGGCAAGTCTACCCACAGAAGAGCCAACATTTCTTTTATGTTCACTATTATTACTACTGGTGATTGTTATGATTACTATATTAGTACTAACTGCAGCATATTCTGTAGCTGTGATAAACCACAAAAGGTCAAAATTGCCAATTTTACCACAACAATACAAGAATTAGTGTGACAAGAAAAAAACATCAGTATATGGATATGTAATTTCAAATATCTATTACATTTTTATTTCCTTTTAAAACCAGCTTCTACATACTATATAAATGACTGGAAAATATAATAAGTCTATCATCATTCAGTACTGAAGATTTTATCTATCTATTTTATAGCAATCTTATCTACTTTTAGAATTTGCTCCCGAAAAGAGTCCTAGTCTGGGGTAATACTCTGTATTATAGAAGTATTCAACTTTCATAAATAGCATAAACTATTAGCAAATAAATTATAAAAGGATTATAACAGCAATTTCAGTTAACAAATGCTTAAAATTAAAAAAAATTCCAAGTAACCCCCTTTTGCAATTTCAATACTCTGGGAAACAACAGCTGCTGGATTTTAACTATTATCAGATGCAAAGGATGAATTGCAGATATGGTGATTTGAGTGCATATTGGAGAATTTAATACAGAATTTGATTACAGCATTTCTCTTAGCTATCGGGGAAGTCTGAATTCAAAACTTTAATGACAACCAACAAAAATCAAACAAATTTATCAAACAATAAATTACTTTCCGCATCCCTTTAAATGATTTCTATTGATGCAATTTGTTTTGAAACAGTATTCATCTGTTCATTTGTTTCTATCATCTTCATAAACTTGGAGTTCAAGAGACTCAAAGAAAGGAGGAATTGGCAAAAAAGCACAAGAATCAAACTTGAGTTATGTATAGCTTGCCTTTATTTCAGAACTGCTTGCTCGGATCTTCTCAAACTTAGAAAATGCTGTGAATTTTTTCTTTTTGTAAATAATAAATGTGTTTGCCACAGCTGGAAAATATTTACCCTATTTTTCAGAGTATAAGACACACTTTTTTCCCTCCTAAGAGCGGCTGAAAATTTGGGTGCGTCTTATAGTCCAAATGTAACCCCGCTCACCTCCAGCCCCCATCCTTCGGCCTCCACGTGTCCTCTTCCTGGCTGCAGAGATTGCCATCGACAATGGCTTGTGTTTTTGGGCTTCGCACATCGTGTTTTCATCCTCCAAACGCTCCGTTTGAGAGCCCTTCAAGGCTGCGGGGATCACCAAAGCACATCACTGGCGACCGCCACCTGAAAACATGATGTGTTTGGAAGCTGAAAATGCAACGGGCGGTGCGCAAAATGGCTACCCAGAACAGCTGCTGCCTTCTCTTATCCCTTCCGTACTTTGCCTGCTTTAATCACTGGAGCTCTCGCTGATGATCAGCTGTGCTTTTGAAGCTGTTTTTCAGCCCCAAACCGAGCGAAGCGATCTTCTGTGCTTTGCCTGCTTTTCTAATTGCTGCTCCCTCTGACGATCAGCTGTGCTTTAGAAGCTGTTTTTTAGCTCCAACTAGCCCCAACGTCAAAACCAGCAAGCGAAGTAATGTGCTGAAGCTGACCAGGCTAAGGACCAGATGAATACCTAGTAGTCAGAATGTTTTTTTTCCTATTTTCCTCCCCAAAAACTAAGGTGCGTCTTATACTTCGGTGTGTCTTATACTCCAAAAAATACGGTATTTTGCTACCCAACATTTTAATGGACAATGGTGGCTAGATTTCTGTACTTCTCATTTATAAATTTTATTTGATTCTTATCCCATTATTCTGGAACTGGCTAACTTATCATATGGTTCTTAGCCATGAACTAACTATATCTTTACTGAGAAAAAATGAAGCCATATGTAGATTTATACCCAAGGATTAAATTCTAGCCTTTTCTTTCTGCCTTTGTTAGTCAAGAGGTATTTGACTATTCTCTTGATGGTCTTGGAAGGCACCCGATTTCTGCAGACCACAAATTCCTGCTTTGCCAATTACTCTCCTTTTAACTATATCTTTCTTATTAGCAAAGTTAAACAATATTAATATCTTAGTACAATAAAATACATGCATTATGGTGATTACAATAAATTAAAACTTACGTGGGGAGAAAAAAGGACAATTCATATAATATTAAAATTAATTCCCATACATGGAAAGAAATACAAGAATTGTATAATTACAGGAAAATACATATTTGAGTTAAGATAGTACTGACAAGGTACCCACTCCAAAATCTTATCGTCATCTTTGTAATGTAAACATGTATTTTCCAGGGATCATATAGCTAACATATGACTTTAATAACTGATTCAGCCAAGGATTTTGGCTGGTGGGTTCCAGGAGAACAGCCTTCTCTGTTATTTTACTGTGTTCTGGAACATCTTACCCCCTGAGGTAAGATTTGCTCCCACCCTTCAGACGTTTCGTAAGAGCCTTACGGCCTGGCTCTGCCAGATGGTTTGGGGACCCAATGGGGGAGCTTCCTACTGGAGGTGGTTGACTAATTAAAACTTAATGCCACCTCCTCCCCATGTGTCCAGTCCCCTCCTTTCCCATCTGATGAGAATGACTTTATTTCTCAATGATTTTAGCCACTGTGTTCTGTAATTGTTGATTTTAATATTTTTTTTAATGTTTTAACATTTTTATGTTGTAAACCACCCAGAGTTGTTGTATAAGATGGATGGCAAATAAATAAAATTTAAAAATAAAATAAAATAATAAAACAATAAAACAAAACAAAACAAAACAAAACAAAACAAAGTAAAAATAAAATAAAATAAAATAAAATAATAAAATAAAATAATAAAATAAAATAAAATAAAATAAAATAAAATAAAATAATAAAATAAAATAAAATAAAATAAAATAAAATAAAATAAAATAAAATAAAATAAAATAAAATAAAATAAAATAAAATAAAATAAAATAAAATAAAAGTAACAGATACAAGTTCTTTAAGGATGTGCTGACAGGTGCAGGATGCATATTCACACCCACTCCAATGCAGTAAAAGAGTAAAAGAACTGCCCAGTTTCCATAATTTCTTTCTCTCCCAAATAGCTACATACTTGAAAAAAAATGAAAGTTATAATTTATATATAATTATAATTTCTTTGCCAAGTGTGCCATTTGAAAAGATATTTTAAGTGACCAGTTAAAGGGCTTGCCTGTCCTGATAACCAAAAAACAGTTGTCTAAATTCCAGGTTGTAAAGCAGATTGCTGACAGACTGGTCTCAGCTCACCCCAAGGATAATTGTGTTCATTAACTAAGCAAATACAGTATTAACATTAAATCAGTAAATTATTATATATTGATATATCTAAAATATCCTTGCTCCTCCAATAATGTGTTGATTAATCTTCTGCTGCCAAAAAATGGATTCCAAAATCAAGAATGATGACCTGATTATATGAATTACAAGTTACAAAAATTAACTTTAAGTCAGAGATAAGTCAGAAAGGAAGGGTGGCTGAACACAAATCACAGAGAAGAATGGGTCACTAAGAGCAAAACATAAGACTGGAGGTTCTTTTTTAATCTATGAAACTTAATATACACAAATTATTTATCTTAGATATAGTAAAGACTGTTAGTGTCCAGGGTGGATTTGATTTAAATCGAGTTGATTTAAATCACAATTTAAATCATGATTTAAATCACTAGTAAAAAGGCTTGATTTAAATCAACTCGATTTAAATCATAATTTTTAAAGAGCAACTGTCATCTCTGCTACTCCTTTGACCCACTGTTGACTCACCGATAGTCCCAGTGTTGCAGAATATACAGCCTCATGCTACATAACTAAGCTCCATTTCATGCTGAATAAACTAAATTATTTATGTATCTTAAATAGAAAACTATCTTATGATAGATTTTTACCCCAAAAGTTTTTTATTAAAATAAATTCGATAAAAATCAAAAAAATCCGATTTAAATCAAAAAAATCTGATTTTTTTTTAATTTTTTTTTAAAAAACCATTGATTTTTATCCACCCTGTTAGTGTCTGTTGAGAACAGTTACCAATATCTAAAAGTCATGATAATTTACACAGGCTTCTCAGATATATTGGCTTGGCTACTGTGAGAAACATACTGGAACATTTGACAAACCTTCCATCAGAATCAGCAATATAAAAATATTTTCTCATATTTTTGTCCTTCGATGGATGAACTATTTCAGGGAATTTACTCTATGTACAAGAAGGTTCTTTGTTCTCTAAGGGCTGGATACACAATAGCATAGCAAACCTATACAAACTGTACTGCAAATTAACATCTTCCCCAACAACAAGCTATTGCTCTAGGTCAACTCACAATTCTAGGCATTGCAATGTGATGTTGCCACATAAATATGTCTTTAATACTTATTTTTTTTTAATATTCAGTTCAAACTAAAGTTTTAAAGCCTTTAAAGTAGCATAAAACGTTTGCCCTTTCCCAAACATTCTTATACTAGTTGCATGAGGCGCTTCTTCACTGTGGATGTTCCTTTTATAGTGGCTGCCAAACTCCAAGCAGGACTTCCACCGGGATATACTGCTCACCATAGCTTGTGGTCCTAGCAGTTGGCAGCTGAATCCAAGTCCTCTTGCCTGCTTGTAATAGCTGTCAATCTCCAGATGTCACTTCCGCTTCCCCATCTGTATATGGTTTGCTATCACCTTTCCTACTACACAGACCCCTCCTCTCATTCTGTCTTAGAATTTACTTCGGCGCACTCAAAAGGCTGGGTGGGGTGAGGCTACCTTTAGATATCAGCACATCCTTGAAAACACCAGGGTATGGCTCAATTAGTCAGGTAGCTGAGACACCAGATTGAATGCCTGTGAGTAAATGTCTGAATGTATGAGGAAAGTGTTTGGGGGGGGGGTTCTGCTTGACTGCAGTTGCTTTTCTAAAGCACAGAGATCAATTCCAACTTCACTGTATGCAATGGGGGCTTTCAAGTAAGTTGATACAAAAAGTGACAGCTCCCAATGCAATTTCTTATTTCACTTATTGTAACTTGTAATAAAATATATAATATTTTAGCACTATAATATATTGATGCTCATGCTAATGGCAAATTATGTGAGCTACAAAATTCATGCTTTACACAGTTAATTCTGGTACACCAGAGGTGTACTTTATTTCTTTTTAATGGCTATCATAGGAGACTGTATTGAATTTTCAGGCTTTTCCTCTTCCATAGCAAATGAAGTCTTTTTTTGTAACCGTAAAAAATTGTTGGGTTCACACAACAGTAATCTCTAAATCTGGAATGACATAATGCAATTGGTGGGTACACTTAGCATGCTATACTCAAACAACTAATACCATACTATTGATTTATGTAATAACCTGCTTCACTTAACATGCTATAACAATGTCTATTTCCCCCAACACAATGAACCACAAATGCTCTAAATCTATTTTAACCTTAACTTTAACCACTTTTTGTAGCCTAATATATTAACTACTTACATTTTACAATAAAATGGACAATTGTTCATTGCTTTACAGTGCTAATTTCAGTAGTACAATCTTAGAGAGTTGAAGAAGTTGCATAATTTAGGGCCTAAGGACGTATAAACCAAACTTTTCTTATTGTGTTCTATAGTTATCAATGCCCTCCTGATTTCCTTGTTAGTACCAAACTAAATCTATGGGAATTATGTTTTCAATTTGCAATTCAAAACTGAAGTGGAAACCATAGTTTAAATATAGTTTCAAATGCTGGTTTAAAAGTAATGCTATAATTTGTCAATATGGATGGGACAGTTTCATCATATTTTGGGTGAAATTTGGACGGTACAATAGGAGAAAGATAATCCGATTCTTACTCACAAAATACCAAACATTTATTCTTTCATTTAATAAATAATGTACCTGAATAGCATCCCACCCCCAGCTCCCAAAATCCATAAAATAAATAGAACAGAGCCCCTCCCCCATAAAATATATTAACCCTAGGCTTTGAATATCACATGTCAACTGAGAAAACTCCAGTTCAAATTTATTCTATATGATAATTAGCATTTCGTAAAATATTTTCAGGTCTCCATTAACAATTAGCATTCCTTATCGGGACAGTGAAAGGATTACTGGCACATATTGTTTCTACTTTTACCACTTTTTTCCCAATTCTGTTTAGCAAAATAAACAACAACAGATTCCCACTCCAAAGATTTAAGTATACAAGCATAATAAATAGCAAAGATAATATGGAATGGGAAAAGTAGGAATGGAAGAAGCATGACTTGTATGGGAATTATTCTGCATCAATGACAGAAGCAGGAAGGTGGCATCGGGGGCAGTGCAGCAGTAGCAAGCAAGTTGGCAGCAGCAGGGCACAGGACTGTAGTGGTCTGCCACAACAGTCCCAATTTCTCATGTGGCCCCTTTGGAAAATTAATTGCCCACCCTTGCTGAAAAGTAACTCGCACACAAGAGGTTCTGATTTTGTTAGTTGGAAAATAACATTCCTTTGCAAAACTAGTTTACTTCTTTTCAAAATGGAAGCTCTTTATTCCAATCACACCAAAAAAAACTTTGGCTAGACAGTGTGGGGTAGAGGGTGATATTACTGGTGCTGAATTATTCCATGTTAAAATTGGAATGATTTTGCAAACAGAAACTAGTTTAGACAATAAGATGAACATTTTATTAAAGAGAAAACTAGTTCTAGTTTAGGACCTAATACATACTGGGGATTTTTCATCTGGTCTCAAGTAGGGCCTGATTCTAAGAACCCCCATTCCTTCCTTCTATTACCCAAAGGACTTTAAAAACTTTTTTCTACCTCAGTAATCAGCAATGGAGGCTTCAGTAAAACAGGTTTATGATTTTTATTAATGTAATCAAAATATTATTGAAGTGGACAGATTATGCCTAAGTAGATGGGTGTGTGTGTGTGTGTGTGTGTTATAATTTGGCTTCACTCTTATGACAATGAAAGATAATGTTTCTGAGGAATGAAAATAATTTGAAGCATAATTTATCCTTTTATTAGCAACATGATGACATACTTACAATTTAATACATTTCAATTCAGCTTTTTTCAATTATTGCTGATTCCAATTTTTATAGATTTTTCAAAGTGAATTAAACCTCTTCTTGCTACTTGCTTGCCTTTATCATAGGGTATCTCACAGATTTTTATCAGTGCATTATGAGATTGAAGAAATATTCCATCTTTTACTTCAGCCTCTGACCTTTTATCAAACATATTATCCAAAATTCCTGTCTATAGTAGCACACTGCCATTACTGCCTGACCATACCAGCCATCTTCTGGTAAATGCTGATATTTCCCTTTTAAGGACTCCTAAATCAGCGATAGGATGAAGCTGGACAGAATTTGTCCTCCAAGAGTGTCTCAGATATACAGCTGACTGGATGTGTCAGTTATATTCCAAATAGGCTCCTGCAGGTCAAGGTTCTCCTGGCAGCAGGAGTGTATGCTATTTTTAGACAGGATAAGGTCACAATACTTTTAAAGACAGTGAAGTCTACAATAAACCTATTGATCAGACTTTAGAACCAGTGCTCCAGACAGACATGTAGACTGAAATAAAAACTTGCCCGGCCATTTTCTTCATGGCTCAAGGGTAAAAAGCTTAGCAGACTTCATGTGTTTTCAGGATCCGTATACACTCAAGCACACTCTGATTTTTTTTCTAATCCAGCTAACCAAATACAAGATGTGGGAAAAGGAAAAAGGGGGAAGTTAATTAAGAAATTAAATTATACTGCAGTCCTAGTGAAATGTTGTAATGTGGCTGTTCAGTGACAACTAATGAAATAATTCAGACAACAAGGCAAATGAATTCAAAATACTACTCAAAGAGTGTTCATCATCATGCTGTAACCATATTTTTAGCCTGTCCCATACAGACTGCGAACCAACTCACAATCCATAGCAATTAGAGACCTGCCACACAAAATCCATCAACCTCAACAGACAAGCAGGAAGAAAGTGGCTTACACACAAGGCAGTGAAGCCTTTTTCACCTGTCTGTACTTCCAATCTAGGAAGTACCAACACTTCACTGCAAGTTTTCTCTTGTACCAAAGAATTGAAGAGTTATTACTCTTTCCGGGATACTTCCTCAACAGTCACCTAAAAAGTGATTTTTATCCTATAATTTATTGGTGTGATAATATTTTACAAACTTCAAAAAATAAAATAGAACTACAGAACAATGGTGCATAACTTGAGGCTCCAAAATTCCCAAGTGTGAAATTCCAAATAGAGGTACAATATAATATAAGCAAAGAGAGGAACATCAATTAGAAGAATAATCTCATTAACTATCAAAGGTACAGTAATTGAAACAAAATTGAAATTATTTTTTCTCCTGCCTCCATCTCTTGTTTTTAAGAATGAAGCCCTTCACACATCATTCAAATGCCACAAGCACTGATGTAGCTGGAGGGGAAAATAGAGAAATGACTGCAGCTCTTTTTGCTTCCCTCTTAATGTCAATTTTTAAATTCTCTCCCTTTGCAAATTTTTGGTAGCAAATTACCACAATCTCCTCCCAAGATAGCTTTATATTCTATATCAAGACCTAGTGTCCTGCATAGATTAGGTTAGGTTAGGTTAGGTTAGGTTAGGTTAGGTTAGGTTAGGTTAGGTTAGGTTAGGTTAGGTTAGGTTAGGTTAGGTTAGGTTAGGTTAGGTTACGTTAGATTAGATTAGATTAGATTAGATTAGATTAGATTAGATTAGATTAGATTAGATCAGATATATTTAATACAGTATTACAATTGGAACTGTAGAGATTGGGGAGGGGGATCGCCTCACAAATAATTTCATAGACAATAAACACTGCCTACAATGGGCTTCTGCTGTGAATTTGCATATTTTTCCCAAGACTTCATTTGGCAAAGGTTATGCTAATACTAGAAGTCATGAATTTATCTCTATTGGTATTACAACACATTTTTTTCTAATTTTTGTTAGTCAAAGAAACAGTTTAAATAAAATTATGTAACATATTCCCAGCGTTCAAACAATAGATATTGTTCCTCCTACTTTTATGATAACTTTCTACCTATATGTATCCCTCAAAGCACTTCGTTCCTTCATAACAGACACTGAGACTTCAGAAGAAGGGACAAGGGGTGAGAAAGCAATGTGTATTTTTATTTATCAGTTGTCTACTTTAGCAATTTAACTTGCTGTAATCCATATATCATACACTGACATGACTGACCCCATTAACTACTCAAGGCCATCCTAGTAAGAATGGCTGACATTACATGGACAATACAATGGCTCAGATAACTTAGAATATCATCAGGAAACAGAATTGTAATCACAGTAATCTATACAAGCAGCAGGAAGAAAACTAAATAGCAGAAGTTTTCATATTTGTATCTGAGTACATTGAACCCCTAGCCTTTTCTCTATACGTTAGAATTTTATCAAAATTCAACTCATAACTTGCCATGTACAAACTAAAGTACACATAGGATGACTTTCTTTAATACCCTCATGGATGTTTATTTTTCATAATAAATATGATAGCATGTAAAGTATGTTCATGATTATGTACTGCAAGCAGAAATTCTAAATGTAGGAACGATAACAACCAGCTATATATTTAACGTCAAAGCAGTACAATGAAAGAAAATATAAACAGCAACAAGTACTTCAAAAATGTCTTCAGGAGGGTAAAATATATTCCTTTATTACTTTTTTTAAAAAGAAATGAACCTTAATTTTTAATGCTAATTCTACTTTCTATTCCAATTCCTTCTCAAATGCTTACACATTACAACTTGGTGTATTATAAGTAACATGTAAAAGGAAAAAAGAACTGTTAAGAGACATGCCAATTATTACATAGACAGACTATTCCATGCACAAATATGTATAGGCATTCTTCAACTGATGACACAACTGGGAGTGGGATATGGTCATGTAATGGCATGGAGGAGGCTCTACAATGTTTTATGATAGCTGGAAGGGCTTTGTAGGTTTCAGAATTTTTTCTTAACCCAAAATATATTTGTAAGTGATTTTACAAAAATCAATATTTTCACACCTCACCCAACTATCTGTAGTGGGCTGATGTATAATATAGACTTTTCTGAGAAAGTTTGAATATAAATTACTAACTAATACAATATACTTTGAAGAGTAAAAACTGTATATAAATATCAAATAATATTACAATAAAAAGGAAAAAGAATCTTCAAGTTAAATCTAATTTCTGATTACTGTATCGAATGTCATCTTCTTGGCTATGTTTCAAAATTAGTTTGCTACTGATTCTTCTGAAACTTTTTTTTTACTGTTCAGATTTTTCAAAGTCCTGAAATTCAGTTTTCTATTAAAGTATTACCCGTACTCCTGTACTACACTTAGCTTCTAAAATAAGTCAAGTTGCTGCCACCAAACAATGTTATTTTAAAAAAGTAAAGCAAAAAGTAAAAACAAAAAAGCAAAGCACCCTAAATCCAACTTTCCTCCTCATGACTTTATGCATGCAATTTTTGACAGTGTCACAAAATGATTTGCCATTTCACTATTTTGCATTTTTTTTAAATGTCCCAATCTAGCCAACAGCCGACAAATTCTAACTTCTTTCCTTGGCAGGCTACCAGAATAAGAAGTTGTCAATAAAACCTATATAAAAATTGAAGGAATTTCTTTCAATGACACTGTGACTCTCTCTAACCTTAGTAAGATTTAAAAAATGGATAGGTAGATAATAAATAAAGCTGTCATCTCAAATATATTTATGTATTGTTATAAAAACAAACAAACCGGGAGAATTTAAAAATCTAGAATTTGATGCAGGGAAAGAACTGTAAAGAGAGAGAAGGAAAAGCAAGAAAAACCAGGGAAAGAACACACAATTGTTCTTGTGTGTGTTTGTGTATGTCTGTGTATACAAAATACAAATATAAAAGGGGCGCTGATCTTACCTGATACACTCCTTCTCATTGGGTGGAGATAGCATCCAGGAATGGGTTGACTTCATCTCGTAGCAGATTGGACTGAATCTGTCAGAGCTGTGCGGACACACCTCCTTACCAACAGTCCCCAGCTTTTGGCGAAGACGTAGTGACAGACCAACATGCCTCCTTGCTAATAGTATCCACCTCTGGACTCAGGACCAGACAGTCCCCAGGGTGGGAGTGGATACTATCACCACCCAACGAGGAGTGTATCAGGTAAGACCAACATCCCTTCACCATTGTGATGGAGATAGCATCCAGGAATGGGACATACCAAAGCTGGCTTGTAATACGGGTGGGCCGCACTCGTGTCCGGAGTCCCGTGATCAGTGTAGACTCTCTGGAGGACTTGCCTGCCAAAGGCCGCTTCAGCTGAAGCGAAGGTGTCCAACTTATAATGTTTGATTAAAGGGGACGGAGAAGACCATGTAGCTGTGCGACAAACCTCCTCAAGAGAGGCCTGTGTAGCCCACACTGCTATCGTGGCTGTGCTCCTTGTGGAATGTGCCGTTACCCGCTGAGGGAAAGGAAGAGCCTGTAGGTCATATGCCTTGGCGATGCACGCCCGTATCCACCGGCCCACGGAGTGACCTTCTTGCCCTGAAGAATTCCATCTTCCTGAAGGAGGAAGTCCCCTTAATGTACATGCGGAGGGCCCTCCTCATGTCCAAGGTGTGCCAATTCTTCTCCAGGGCATGTACAGGACTCGGGCAGAAGTCTGGCAATATGAATTCCTGAACCCGATGGAACCAGGAATTCACCTTGGGAACAAAGGAGGGATCCATCCGCAAGACTACCCTACCAGGAGCAGAAAGCTTTCCAGGTCACATCATATATTCAATTGGTGGAAGACCACTGTTCCTGAACCATCCTGGACTGGAGATGCCCCCCCTCCCAACCAAAGAGGCTGGCGTCTATAGTAACAGTCAGGCGGTTTGGCTCCTTGAATAGTCTCCTTACTGAGATTGCCTGGGAAGTCCACCACCAGAAGGAGTGGATCACTCCCTGACCTTTGATGGTGAATTGCTCCTGCCTGCCCTTTGGTAAAGCAGGAGGAACCACTGAAGAGATCTGGTGTGCAGGCCTGCCCAAGGCACGATGGAAACCATCTTGCTCAGGAGCTGTGAGAGAAGGGCCAGGGGCACTGTTTGTTCCCTTCTGACATGACTTACCAAGTCCTGTAGGCTCATCAGTCGCTCCTGGGAGAGGTAGACCTTGCATGCTAGAGTGTCTATTACTGCTGCTAAGTGAGCAAATGGTTTGTTGGTGACAAATGGCTCTTGGTTGCATTTATGGAAAACCCATGGTCCTAGAGCACCTGAATTGTGATCCTCAGGTCCTCCGTCACCTGGGGACTGGAGGACTGTATCATGATATCAGCCAGGTAGCACTGGATGCATACGAGAAGAGCCCAGAGATGTGCCGCAAATGCAGCTAACAGCTTCATGAACATCCTAGGCACTGACAATAGGCCAAAAGGCAGGACCCTATACTGGAAGTGTCGGCCGGCATAATAGAAGCAGAGATATTGTCGATGCACCAGTAAAATGGGGACGTGCAGATAGACCTCCATCAGGTCTACTGACGTGAGGAAGTCGCCCTCTCTGACACTCTCCAGAATGGAGTGACTGGAGTGCATCTTGAACCGTCTATAGATTAGTGGGCAATTCAGCCTTTTCAGGTCCAGAATTGCCCTCCACCCCCCACTCCCACCCTGAGGTTTTTGGAATTACAAAGAGGATTGTCCTCCACCCCCCCACCCTCATCCCCTGTTGGCCCTCTGGAACCGGTTGGATTGCGTGAATGTCCAACAGATGTTGAAGAGCAGTTTCCATGAGGACCCTCTTCAACTTTTTCCTTGAAATGGGACAACGAATGAAAAACCTCGGGGGTGTGGAAAGGAATTCTAGGGAGAGGCCTGACTGTACCATCTCCAGGACCCAGGGATCTGTGGTGATGTCCACCCAACGCCTGGCAAAGAGAGCCAGATGGCCCACAATGGGAGGGTTAGTGCTGCAGTCACTTTGAGAGTTGAAATGGATGACCTCCTCTCCCTCAAAAGGGCCACTTGTTCTGAAATTGCCTATTTCTACCTGACCGGTCCTGCTGCTGCTCTTGTCTAGGGATGTAGGGTCTCTGGGAACGTGGAATCCCCGCCCCTTTGTCTGTCACCCGAAAGGAGGACCGGCGAAAATACGGCGTAGAGCAAATTTCGCCTCATCTAGAGCAGGATGGCATGATTTTCTTTTGTCTCTTGACTCTACCAAGATGTTATCCAGAGAGTCGCCAAAGAGCTTATCCCCTTTGAAAGGGGACGAGGCTAACCTCCACTTATGCCATGTGTCCGCCTGCCACTGATGAAGCCAGAGCAGGCAATGCGATGCTACGGAACTGCCCATGACCTGGAGGCGAACTTGGCCGCGTTAAGCAAGCCATCAGTGGAGAACTCTGCAGCCACAAGTTTGTTAATATCCTGGTGCGTCCTCACATCACCTGCCAAGATCCTTCCTTGCAGCTGGCGAAGCCAGATCAATGAGGCCCTGTTGAAAAATGAGCCGACTGTGGAGGCTTTGACCGCCCAGGCCGCAGCCTGATTGGTCCTTTGGAGCGTTTGCTCCGCTCTTTTATCCTCTGCCTTCAGGAAGTCCTCGGGATTGCCAGGAATGGCAGAAGAGGATTGCAGAGCAGCCACAGGAGTATCCACTGCCGGTATCTGGAGCGCTCTAGTGAGCTCTGGGCACACATTGTAGAATCTCCTGTCAGAAGAGGACGGATTGGGGCCTAACCCAGGTGAAGCCCACTGTCTCTGGACGTCAATAAACATTTTTGGGGAGAGGATGACCTCAGCCTCTGTGGTCTGTTCAGAGAACAGTGGTTCAGTAGGATCAGCTGAGCCCACAGCTATATCTGGAGCTGAATGATCTGTCCCCAGGCGGGTCAAATTTCTAGCCTTAAAGAGGAAGAAGTTGAACAGGGCACGGTGGAATAGCCCTATAAAAACCAGCTTGTCCGATGTCTGTCCGTCATCTTCAGAGAGTTCCATGTCCCTTTGCCCTTCCTCCCACGAGTGAAATGACTGGCTCCACTGGGAGGTAGCAGGGGAGTAGGGCTCTGGAAAGGCTGGAAGCTCCCCTGGGAGCAGGGCTGACTGGCCTAATCCTGGATCTAGTAAGCTCAGGAGCTGGCGCTTCCCCTGGGTGCAACCCCGCTGCTGTGGGTGTGAATGTTGCTTCAGCAACAGGCTGTTTTACACGGTTGTTGCCAAGTTCCTGCAGCAGCAGGCAGATTTGAAAGGGAACTCCAGAAGCCTGCATTGCTGACAGGCATTTGGGTGTCTGGATGTGAAATCTGCTCTCCAGCTGCCCCTGGTGGCAAGTCTTGTAAGTACAGCCTGCTAGCTGGGCTTGGCTCACTTTGCAATTCCAACAGTTGATCTCCATTGTGGCTGGAACCTGCCTTGCTCCCTTTGGAGGGTGTTTGCAGGCTTCTCTTAGCAGCCTC
The DNA here is from genome assembly GCF_059756535.1 of Pantherophis guttatus. Taxonomy (NCBI): domain Eukaryota; kingdom Metazoa; phylum Chordata; class Lepidosauria; order Squamata; family Colubridae; genus Pantherophis; species Pantherophis guttatus. Next base: position 316,116,282 of record NC_142063.1, read on the forward strand.
CCTCTGCCCTTTGCCGCACAGCTTCTTTGGAGCTTTCTCTCATCTGTGTGCGTCCTTCTCAGCCGCCTTGGAGTTCTTGTGAGCAAGCACGGCTCCTTTCTCAATGTGCGACGCACCCTGGCCACCGATCCAGTCAATGGAGTCGGCCTGGCACTGTGGAAAATGGCCGGTGAGTCTCTGACCTTGTCAGCCTTCATCCCTTCGCAGTTGCAAGCCGCTACCACATCTGCCATCTTTCTTCCGATATGTCGGGCAGATTCGCTCATTGAAGAGCTCTGCTGCTTGCACAGTCTCAGAGTCGTTAGCGTATGCCTGGAAAACAGGCAGAAAATCTAATCCCTGCATGAGCCTCGGGAAGGAGGGTAGGGGCCTTGTTGGTAATCATCCCTACGAGCGAAAACCTGACAGACTTTTCGCACCCTTTTTTAAAAGGGACTTGGCTTTCCTGTCAGCTCTAGCTCCTGTGGCTTCCAGCGGGCCCAGGGAAAAGCCCTTCACACTGGGCGCTGCGCTAAAGGATACCAAGACTCCTTTCACATTTCTGAGACCTTAGCGGGTAGCAGCGTGGAGATAGGCTCATTTACACTACCACTCTGCATCTTCAAGTATCTGCCAATCTGTCGGCCTTCAGCGGGCTCGAGACGAAGCTCTTCACGCTGGAACGTCTGGCGGCTCCACCGGTCAGACCAGGAGCCAGCCAAGTGAGAGAGATCAGTTGTTCACTGTAGAAGTCCAATAATTCGACCTCAAAGGAATGGAGCGATTTTTGAGACGTCTGTCTTTAGCTAGGACTGAAGCTGGGGACCATTGGTAAAGGAGGTGTGTCCTCACAGCTCTGACAGACTCAGTCCAATCAGCTAGCAGACAGGGTCAATCCATTCCTGGTTGCTATCTCCACCAAAATGGAGAACATCTAGTTTGAAGCAGTTCCAAACCATAGAAAGGAAAGGACATGTTTAGCATTAATCAGACTTAAACTTAGGGGATTTTATTATTACGGTTTAATCATAATCATAATCATCCCGATGTTTAGACTGGATTTGGCATTTTTATCCACCGAACTAGTCTTTCTCAAGAATCTGGGATAGGCAGATGTTCTTTGATGGTTTTAAAGTATTGTTATAGAATATAAGCTGTTTCAAGTAAAACTGTGAAGTGTGTTTTGCAATTGATTCATGGGAATGTTGTTAATGCCAAAGGTGTTCAAATGGTGTTCCATTTATTTTGGGATTGCACCCAAGGCACCTAATTGCTACTGGTGTTATCTTTGCTTTCTTTTGCCACAATCGTTCTATTTCTATTTACAGGTCTATTTTGAAATTTTATCTTGAAAATAGAAGAGCTCCTTCTCTTCTGCTGTCTCCCAAGTACTACAATTCCATTATCCAGACTTTTATTGTTTTCTATCAAAAATTGTTAAATCTGAGGTGTTGTGTGCAGATGTTGTCTGTTTGAATTCTAAAATCCACAGCATTAGCTACTTCATTTTCTATTACTTCATCTACTTTGTGGTCCCACCAGTGGTATTTCTTGCAGATATTCTTGTTATACTTGTCATGCTATTGTTTGTAATCAATTGTGCAATTTTCATGTAGCAGCTAACTAGGTGTCCACTATATCTTCAGATTATTAATTGTGGATACTCTACAGTTAGATTCATAGTCTAAGATTGGTGGAAACTTTAATCATTCAAGTCCTAACCAAGGACTTATGAATTATTAAAGTAATGTCTACGAATATAGGCAGTTCCAAGCAAGGCGGATTTTTGCAAAATTAGGGTGTTCAGGTCTAAATAAATTTAATATTTCCAGTTACTGAGGAACTCCTTAGATATTACTCCAAAGGCTCCAGATGACCGCCTGGCGGTTGAGTGGGAAGCTCTACAGCGGGACCTCATCCCTTCTGATATAATTCATATATCAGTATATGGTATATGAATTATATCATATATAATTCATATACCAAAGGCTCCAATTACTATTGGTGTAATAAATTTCTTTTTTTCATAAGCATTCAACTTTGATCTGCAAATCCTAGTATTTTTTCCATTAGCTATTCTATCTCTTTCTCTTAATATTGCTAAAAAAAAGGAAGAAACATTGGCAAGGAAAAACAGGATATTTGTTGTAGAAATTTGGATCCGTAGTAAAAAATTCATAAATGAGACAATGTGATTCTATAATAAAGCTTCATTTGAAAGATGAAATATCCAAGCTGTATTACAGCTCAGCCTCTGAAATAGACTTGACAGTTCTTCCTACATAAACGTGAAACATACAATATGAAGTATCTGGCATATAAACTTGCAACTTTATTAACTAACATGCCCAATTTACTTTAACGGTAGCCAATTCCAATTGTCTGGTAGAACCTGAGAAATTAAAGGTCTCCCTGAAGATTCCTGAAGATTCCTATCCAAAACAGACTGTCAGTAACATAAACTTACAGATTTATTTTTTTACAGATTAAATTATGATTGATATTTTTAGCCAAAACTTAATTTAAAAATTAACCAATTAATATTACTTTTGATGCATAGGTCCTCAATTGGAAAGCACATTCATTTCACTAGAGCCATGATGGTGAACCTATGGCATGTGTGCCACAGGTGGCACGCAGAGCCCTCTCTACGGGCACACCAGCCATTGCCCCAGCCCAGCTCCACCACGCAAGCACACACACCTCCCACCAGCCAGCTGGTCTTCAGATCTCTGCCACGCATGCGCGGGGGACAGGGTGCATACGGGTGTTCTGTCCCCGTCTCACACACGCACACAAACAGACAGCCGGGGGTTAAATAAACTGGCAGACAACCAAATTCTTTCGATAAGAGGCTTGGCAGCAACCCAGTAGCTGCTTGCTAAGACTTTACTCATAAACAAAATACACACAGTTCAAGAATTGTCAAGTCCAGTCCGTAATTAAATCCAAGGCAGATAATGTTGTTTCCAAAGATACAATGTGACTCGATAGTAGTTAGTTTTGTCCATCACAGAGTCTGAATGGCCACCTCACACCCTGTGGGGTGTGGTCCAGTGACTCAGCCTAATCTCTGACATGCCTCTTCTTCTGTTGTGCGCGCCTATCCCTGCGACGCTGCCAAGGATCCAGCCAAGACTCATCTCCCTCATTACTGTCCACCTGTGACTGCGTGGACGTGCTTGGCCCCGGGCCTATCTCTTGAACTTCGGCGGACACTGAAGGCATTGCCAGAGAGGAGGGTCCTGGAAAGGGAGGCCTTGCCAACTCTTCTCCTTCACTCTCGGAGTCCTCTCCTGCCAATGACACAGGCTCAGGTAACAGAGCCACAACAAGGGGGGACATGCACACACATGCACCTGAAGGCATGCCAGTTGGTTCAAAATCTTTCCAGGCCCAAAATGGGACATAGGGGGCCTCGCAGGGCACCCCCATGCAGGAGGCTTTCCAGGCCCAAAACGGGACATGGTGGGGTTGGGTCTGAAAAGCCTCCTGCACCAACCTGGAAGCCAAAACAGGATGCGCAGGGGCCAGGGCACATGTGGGGGGGCTATGGGGGGGGCACATGCGCAGGGGGCACTTACATTGCATTTGGGGGGTTCGGGTTTGGCACCAAAAAGGCTAACCATCACTGCACTAGAGTAAGGCTGTCTTTCTTTATAGAATATTCACAGAGCTAATAAAAAATTTGAAAACAAATTCTCATTTAATATTAAATGCATATTTATAATTCACTATCGTATCTAGATTTGCCTGAAGATAGCATGTTTTTTTTCTTCAGTCTCAGATTAGAAAGTAATATAGTCGTGTTTAAAATTCATGGTTAGGTGTATGCCAGTCTGTATTTAAGAGACAGAGAGAGTATATTGTGTGCTAAGGAGAGACCTCCAATGAAAGTGTTTGACAACACAAAAACAACCCCTATAAATTACGTGACAACTGTGTAAAAGTCACGATGAAACAAATAAACAGCTGACCTATAATACATCCAATTCACTGTCGCAATCAGAACTCTCTAGTTCTTATGTCAGTGCAGCAAAAGCAAAAATACTTAGCATGGAGAGAACTGTAAATTATTCAGAGTCAACAGTATTGATTTTGAGTCGACATTTCAATCAGTTTGAACTAGAAATACTACACCGCTCATCCAACAGCTCTTAAGTGAAGCTGCTTCTACCTCTCTGGAGCCTCTTCCTTTACTTACAGCGCTCTTTAAGCCGCCCCCCCCACCAATGTTTCTACAGAGCAGTATTTATTGTGGAATCTCCAGACCCAGGTACTTGACCTAAAGGTCACCAGTTCATCCCCCGAGACATTCTAAGTTGATTTTGCTGGGGCTTGAAATTCACCCAAATGTTTTTTTTTAAAAGTTCTTGAACATGCTTAGTCTGGCATGCCCCCCCCCCGTCTCTGAGAGGGGGAAAAAAGCATCGAAGTACACCATAAGGCTGACTCACGTCTCACAGTTTACACAAATGGCTAGCTATACTAATTTCTCAGAGTTTTGTGTTCACTTCTTTTTTCTTTTGAATTATTGAAAGAGAAAAGAAAGCACCCAATGTTAAATCAGGTGGCTTTTAAAGTGTAATAAATGATATCAATCTGCTACATTTTGATTGGGTAAAAGCATCTGTTCAATCAAATGAAATAAACAGTGTAATCTTCTGGAACTGTCATAATTTAAAGTCTTGTTCTATTCAGTATCCCAACTTATAGCAAGACCAAGATTACTAACAAAGGAGAAAATTTGTGGCTCACAGTTGAAATGAGGATTCCTTGGTACTCTGAGCTTGGTTGTTTTCTTGCAGACATTTCACTACCCAAACTAGATAACAACATCAGTGCTAGTCCTGCCAAGAAAACAACCAAGCTCAGCGCACACCAAAACTCCCTTAAAACCAAGATTTTTCAAATTAGAGGCACAGGGTCTAGACAAGTCCCTTATGATCCCAGAAAAAAAAAATACCTGTGTTTATGTAAAATTTGTGATAATTGCTTATTGGGCACTGCTATATTTTGTAACTTTGTTGTTACAATCAAGTAGTATTTTAATTTTGTAAACCATCTAGAGAAGACATTTGTATTTCAGAAATTAAACGTATTTCAAATAGAAAAACTTACACCATTGTTTTTGTGTGTGTGTGTGTGTGTGTGTGTGTGTGTTGCAATCATATAGGTGACAAGGAAATGACATGATCACAGGAGACCAAAGCAAAACATCTGCCCTTTCCCCTCCTGCCTTTTGGCATTTTGGGATGCAACACAGCTCTTTTTAATGTCAATTAGTGTTAAACCTGTTGGAGGTTTAATGTATAGTACATTATGAAATTACCTATCGCAAATCAAAATTTGAGATTTTGGATGACCTATAGCCAAATATCCCCATAACTGCCCAATATTTGCCAATAAATTATCAATGTTTAGCAACTATTCATTATGATACACAATATCTGCTCTATTTGAACAAATATTCTCAAGAACATTTACATCTAGTACAGGCATAATGAAAATCTCTACAACTATGACTTGTGCATCAAGGTCTAATCCAAGGAATATATACTAATTCCTATCTCTATTCAGGTACAAATCATACTTGTCTTTCTTTGTCTAAATTATTTATTACTAAAATATTAAGCCTGTTTGTTTTTAAAATTTATACACATCCTTCTCACAAAACAAGTGTAAATTCTCTCATAATCCATTCTTAAATCTGATTAGTTTTAACTGCAGATGTCAAAACCTCTGTTACGTTAAACTATGGTGAGACAAATAAAGCAAGAGAAAAGAGAGGAATGCACACCAAACAAGAGGTGTGAAAGAATAGTGAATGTAATAAAGACTAGTTATCATTTTGTAAATAGCAGTTTTCAGAAAATCAGTGTTGTGTCCGAACCAGCTCAAAGATATATTGAATATTTACACCTGAGCGCTCTAAATTCTCCACAAAAACAAACCATCAATTTTCTATACAGTACTCAGTCCTGAATACACTTTCTAGCTCCATTACTAGGGTCCATTGCAATTTTACAAAGAAATGTGAAAGGCAAAGCACTTCCGGTTGCTGCAGTTTGTCATGCCCCCTACAGTCATATGACCACATTTCAGGAGCTTGGCAACTGGCTCACATTTATGACTGGTTGCAGCAAGCTGTGGTCATATGAATGAAATTTGCAACTTTTTTGCTATGGTCATATGAATGCAATTTGCAACTTTTTTGCTGGTTTCTGGTATCTTTTGCCAGTTTTGAGCAAAAAAAAGTCATTCAAGAAAATGGATTTAAAATGGACTTAACCATGTGATTTGTGATTAGGCCTGGCCTAATCTTTTCTCTTTTTTCCCTTTTTAAAATGTAAATTTTAATCTGTTTTAAATGATTGGGGTGTTTTAAATCTGTCTTGGGCCAAATTGTTTAATTCGGTTTTACTTTGCTTTTAAATTTTGTATTTATGTGTTTTATCTTGTGGCTGTTCACCACCCTGAGTCCTTCACGAGTAGGGCGGTATATAAATCAAATAAAAATGAAATGAAAAAAATGAAAAAAAAATTGTTTAATGGCACCGTAAAAATTGTCATAAAATCAGGTTCAGTCACATGGGTGCCTCAGCTTTCAACCAAAATTCTGGTACCAATTGCAATCTTTGGTTGACAACTGTACAACCGTTCATTCAGTGATTACTCAAAATTACAATAGCACTGAATAAAAGCTTATGAACCGTACTTGAAGTTAGGGCTGCACTCTCAAAGTCAGATCATAAATATTCAGGCACTTGGCAGCCCACCTGCATTTACAGGCGCTACAATTCTCCCACTCACCTATCTCCCCCCCCCCATGTTTTTTTTTAAATGCCCTGTCTAGCAGCACTTAGCAGCAGCAGCAACAAAAATGAGGTTGAAGTAGGGGCGCCTGGGCCTTTAGCATCTCAGCCAGTTGCCTCCACCCCCAGCCTTTAACTTCAGCTCTAGTGCTACAAGTGCCACTAAGAAATGCAGCCAGCCTGCCAAGCCCCAATTGCCATTGCCACCCTCTTCTACCAGAACACCACTCTGATGTGTGCCATTCACCTTCAATCACTTTTCTGTCCTTGCTGACAGGTCCAGGTCAAGTCAAGGCCTGGGGTGATGGCAGATGGCTGAAACTGCTGAAGGTTGACTTCAATCCCAGTCCTGGCACTGACACAAATGAGCACCACACTGCTGGGTTGGGGTGGCTGAGGCTTCCAGGAGTGGCTGCAAATTTGCACTGTACTACAGCAATCCCAACTTGCATGCAGTTTGTGCTAGGACTCCCAGGGCCTCTGCTATCTCCCTGAGGTATCCTGTACTCCTTACTTGGTATATCATCTGCTTAATGATCCCTAAATTCCCACTTAACAACTGCAACCAGGAGTGTTGGGATTGCGTCATTGAACAAAGCAGTCATGTGACATCTTGCTTAATTACTGTTTTGCTCAGCAACTGAGATTTCAGTTCCAACTGTGGTCATAAACAAACCTGTAAACAGACATGGGACAAGCAGGGCTATGCTTAGCCAAAATACTTCGTTCATATCAGACCAAATTCAAATTAGCCCTCAGTAAGACCATATATAATATGTATCCCACACACAGGAACCATACAAAAAAACCCCTTGGATTTACCCAACTAACAGCACACATCAGTATCACTATGACATACATAAATAAAAGAAATGGTATTTCTGATACCTGTTCTTCATTCCAAATGAACTGTAATTTTCACATCATCTAATTTTCAAGCAAGTTCAGAAAAGACACAGTTGCATACCAGTGGTGGGTTCCTCCCGGTTCCGCCCGGTTCCGCCGAGTCGGTAGCGGTGACAATATGATGTCACCGAACCAGTTCTGCCCCCCCGCCCCCCATTCCCCTGCATTATTCTTACCTTTTATTTGGCCCCACCCCCATCTATTGCTGCCTCCTGAGTCCCAGCTGATTGGCTAGAGGGGAAAAAACTGTTTAAACTCTTGCCGCGGGGCTTCAAAGGACCGTCCTACAGCTGATAGTGTTAAAAGAAAACAAATGAGTAGACCTGTGCCTGCAAAAATAAATGGGTAGACCAGTGCCTGCAAAAATAAATGGGTAGACCAGTGCCTCCAAAAACAAATGAGTAGACTGGTACAGCTCTGCAAGCAGTTAAAAGCCTGGTAGACCAGTACCACTGCTAAATCCTAAAGAATTGTCACATGACCATCAAGCCACGCCCACAAAATATACCACACCCACAGAACCGGTAATAAAAAAATTTAGAACCCACCGTTGCATACCCGGGAGAGTTTATTAAAAAAAAGGCCAACTTACCTATGTGCCTTTTAAATCACTGCTTTTAGAAGACAATATAATACATAGCATAGACATCTGAAAGTCATTGTGGAACTCTAAAAATATAGTCATCAGAGAAATCTAAAAAAAATCTAAACTTGAAAAATACGTTTTGATTAGTAAATGGCTGGAAAAAATGTTAATGGAAATCTCAGAAAAACAAGACAAGTTCAAGTTATAACTTTCTTTTGAAGTTTAAAATGATTTTGTGCGGAAAAATCAATCTATTTTTAGTCAAACCATACATTCTAGCTAAAATGCATTAATCATATAAATTTGTTTATGTAATTTTTGTTTTTTGTTTTGTTTTATATTTGAGTTTTTTAATTCTTACAGAAATGGTGCAAAAATTGTTGGTTATACTTAATTTCAGATTGTTACTAACACATATGAAACACAAATAAATATTTTATTTCCACATCTTAAACTCTTCTACTTGGCATCTATTTTATTTGGCATGCTCCCGCTTTACTAAAAGAAATTCAACTAATATAGATAGTTTTATTTCTGCCTTCCTGCATTACTTCATGAAGAAATTAAAAGCACAGGAGCCCTGCGAGAAAAGAAATATGGCAATCATATTTCTCATAGCAGTAAAGACAAATATGTCAACATGTTTAAATATGAAGTGGAATTCAATAGTGTCAACCACATTCTGTTATTATTCATGATGATTGCACATTTTTCTTTTAATCTGTGGTACAGGTAATCCTCAACTTATAACAGTTCGTTTAATGACCGTTCATAGTTAGAACAGCAATGAAAAAAGTGACATAACCATTTTTCACACAACCACTGCAGCATCCCCATGGCCATATGATCAAAATTCAGAATCTTGACAACTGGTTCATATTTATGATGGTTACAGTGTGTCGGGGTCACATGATCACATTTTGCAACCTTCTGACAAGCAAAGTCAATGGGGAAACCAGATTCACTTAACAACCATGTTACTAACTTAACTGCAGTGATTCACTTAACAACTGTGGCAAGAAAAGTTATAAAAGGAGCGTTGGTCCTACCTGAGAGGCACCTTCTCGTTGGGTGGAGACAGCAGCCAGGATGGCTTGTGCTCGTCTGTTCAGGTTGCTAGACTGAGCCTGTCAAAGTTGTTAAATCCCGCCCTTGTTACTGGGCAGACCCAGCTTTTGGTGAAGATAAGAAGACAGGCTTGGCGTGTGGGAGATCAAATAAGAGAGGAAAGAAAGGCAAAGACATAGAGACCAGAATGGCAAAGGGAGGGTCTGGCTGCTGTCTCCATCCAACGAGAAGGTGCGTCTCAGGTACGACTAACGCCTCTTCTCCAATGTGGGTGGAGACAGCAGCCAGGATGGGACATAGCAAAGATCACTGTCCCTATGACTGAGGGGGACCAGGCTGGTTCAAAGAACCCTCCCCCAAGAGAACTCACTGCAGCACCCTACAACCAAAAGTGGCATCTGCCAAAGCAAACTTGTCCAGTTTATAGTGCTGGATGAATGGAGAAGGCGAAGTCCACGTTGCCACTCTGCAGATTTCGAGCAGAGAGGCCTGCGTGGCCCAAGCCGCCAATGTCGCAGTGCTGCGGGTAGAATGCTCAGTCAGTCGAGGAGGTCTCAGTAGGGAACGTAGTTCGTAGGCCTTGGCTACCGTCTGCCGAATCCAACGTCCAATGGTCGTTGACGACACCTTGCAGCCTAAGGAAATCGGCAGGAAGGAGACAAATAGAAATTCCGTTCTGCGGAAGTCCGCAGTCCACTTAATGTAAATACATAGTGCCCGGCGGACATCAAGGGAGTGCCACCACCATTCGAGCCGGTGAGCTGGGCGAGAGCAAAAGTTGGGCAGGACAAGTTCCTGCATGTGGTAGAAGGTCGTATTGACCTTGGGCACAAATGTAGGGTCAAGATGGAGTACCACATGATCCTCGTGGAACACACAGAGGTCATTATGGATGGAGAGGGTGGCCATATCCGAGATGCGGCGAGCTGAGGTAATAGCTACCAAAAAGGCAACTTTGCAAGTTAAGAGCCGCAGGCTAGTCATCCGCAAGGGCTCGTACGGAGCACCCGTAAGAGAATTAAGGACTACGAAAAGGTCTGAAGCCTGAATGGTGCGGATCACATCTGCCGGGATGTTGACATCTCCTAGGGCGCGCCGCTCAACCGCCAAGCGGTCAGACGAAGCCACTGCAGGTCTGGGTGCTTCACCTTGAGTCAGGGCGTCCTCCAGTTGAGGTAGCTGCCAAGGCAGGGCTACTCTGGCATGTTTTCTGATACAGGAAAAAGAACCACTGCAGAGTCCTGCAGTGGAGACATGTCCAAGGGGTGATGCTGATGCAAGACACTATCTTTCCCAGAAGTTGAGAGAGCAGAAGCAGGGGAATAGATTTCTCTGCCCTGACCCGTCTTGCTAGGTCCCTCAGGCTGAATTGGCGCTCCTGGGAAAGATAAAACTTGTATTCCACCATATCAATGACTGCCCCCAGATTGAGCAGTTGAGTAGTTAGGATTAGGTGGCTTTTGGCCAGATTTATGGAAAAACTGTGGTCTCGTAAAACCTGAATTGTGATATTCAGGTCTTTCCTCACCCGGGATTCTGAACTGGATTGAATAAGAATATTGTCTAAGTAGAATTGGATCCTTATTGGTAGCGTTTGGAGGTGGCCCGCTATGCGACCATCAATTTGGTGAACACCCTGGGAGCGGAAGAGAGACTGAGCAGGGCTCAATATTGATAATGCTTCCCTGTGTAATAGAAGCGGAGAAACTTCCTGTGGGCCAGAAGGATAGGGACATGAAGGTACACCTTCATCAGGTCCACTGATGTGAGGAAGTCATCCTTTCTGACGCTCTCTAAGATGGTCTGGAGCAACTACATCTTGACCTGTCGATAAACAATGTGACAATTCAGAGTCTTAAGATCGAGAATTGCTCTCCATCCCCCCCAAGGACTTCTGTATCATGAACAGACGGGAATAAAACCCCTGTCTGTGTTGCTCCCCCAGGACTGGTTGGATGGCCTGAATGTCCAGAAGATGTTTTATGGCCGAATCCATGAGGAGCCGTTTTCTCTATTCGCTTGACAGAGGACAATGGACAAAGAGACTCAAGGGGGCTGGAGAGGAATTCGATGGAGAGGCCCGACCTGACCATCTCCCTGACCCAAGTGTCCGTGCTGGTGTCCTCCCACTGATCGGCAAATAGCGCTAGGCGGTCCCCAATGGGAGAGTTGGATGGACAGTCATTTTGAGCGTTGAAAGAAAGGACCCCTCCCACCCCGAAAGGACCGTTTGGGTGGGTACCTTTGTCTTTGCCTGCCATGTCTGTCTTGTGATTGTTCCTGTCTGGATGGAAAGGGCCTATGAGAACGCGGCACCCCAAATCCGCTGTCCAACCCACGAAAGGGACCAAAATGCAGGTTAGGCCATGACTCTCTCCGACAAGACATGCTTGGCAGGATCTTGCATTTATCCCTGGACTCTACAAGAATAGGGTCCAGGGAGTCGCCAAACAATTTATTTTATCTTTCAGAGACCTTGGAGGCTTGTTTGGAAGGCTTGATGATGTGGGAATTGGCAGCCTTCCCTTGCTTAGAGGGCCTCGATCCTGAGGGTCCTGGCTTAGGACTGCTTTGATCCTCCAATATAGGATCTTGTATCGTGCATTTAGAGGCCCACCCAGTTGGGTTACTGGCCATTTTGAATTTGTGAGACTAATGGTCCTGATCAAGTAGACCTCCCTATATCACCACATGGCAGGCCACAGAGGAGGCAGAAAAGTAGGAAGCCTCTGTTCCTGATCAGAGGATTCTGAAAGCAGGCAATGTCTTGCTGTTTAGCCATGTTTTAGCTTAAACACGTAGCATGGGCTGTCTGTGGGCTCTTTACCCAACCCACGACTCTTCGCACCAAGCAGATCGATGTCTCCAAGCCTCTGGGCCTAGCGTCGCAGAGCAAAGCTCGAGAACACTAGCCCTGGGGAAATCGTTGGTGGCAGCAGACCTGCCCTCACATTTATTTATTTATTTATTTATTTATTTAATTTATATACCACCCTTCTCCCGAAGGACTCAGGGCGGTGAACAGCCATAATAAAACAGTGTACAAAATAGAATTTAAAAGCAGATTAAAATAATTAAATCATAGGCCAAATTTAAAACTCTCATTTAAAACCAATTTTAAAACCAATTTTAAAACCCCATTAAAACCATTTATTCCATCAGAGCAGCTTGCTGGAATGACAGGGTCTTCACTGCACGATGGAAGGCATGGAGGTCGGGGATCCTTCGTATGTCCGGGGGCAATTCATTCCAGAGGGCAGGGGCCCCCACAGAGAAGGCTCTCCCCCTGGGGGTCGCCAGTCTACATTGTTTGGCTGACGGCATCCTGAGGAGACCCTCTCTGTGTGAGCGCACCGGTTGGTGGGAGTCAATTGGTGGCAGAATGCGGTCTTGTAGATACCCGGTCCTAAGCCATGGAGCGCTTTAAAGGTGGCAACCAACACCTTGAAGCGCACTCGGAAGACCACTGGGAGCCAGTGCAGCTCACGCAAGAGAGGTGTTACATGGGAGCGACGGTTCGCCCCTATTACTCGCATCCCAGCGCAGCTAATTGGCGTGGTCTTACTGGGCTCTTAGTGTTCCCACTGTCAAAGTGAAATTGTCTTTGAAGTCTCCTTTCGGCGTGAAAGGCAGCCAAGCCGCACATGGCAGGCTAGCGCCACGGAGACTCGCTCATGAGTGCTGCCGCTGACCATGTTGCTTCATGCAACTCTTCCAAGCGGTCAATTGGGGTGGAAGCCTCCAAACCCCTTCATTCCTGGGACAGGCGGTTAGGGGCCAGGCCCATGAGCGCCTCCCTGAAGAGCTGTCAGCCAGCAGTCTTCTCACTGTCATGTGGTCTTCAGCGGGCTCAGGCTGGATAGCCTTTCACGCTGGCAATGAAGAAGCCGCAACCAGCAGAGCTGGGAGCCCTCCATGGTGTTGTCGCCGTTAAGCGGTCTTCAGCGGGCTCAGGCTGGATCACCCTTCACTCTGGCAATGCAGGGGGCTCGACCAGCCGAACTGGGAACCCACCTTGATGTTTCATTGGTGTTGGTGATTCAAGCAGTCAGGAATGGACGTTGGCTTACCTGAACGTCCTTTTTCATTGCGCTGCTTACTCAATTCATGTCTGGGATTTTCCTCTCCTGCTTGTCAGGGACTGAGCGAAATGTCTCTTTAAAATTTGCATAGGTCACGCCTCCTTTGTCTCCTAGATCCTCAGTTGTTCCGCGAAGGCTTCGTCCCCCAACGTGACCTATGCAGAAGAAAAAGACAAAACACTCCCCGGCTCCCCAAGGTCAGTCAGCCGGAAGGATGGGATGAATTGAGATGCAGCGCAACGAAAAAGGACGTTCAGGTAAGCCAACTCAATTCATGTCTGGGATATACCCCAGCTGCGCTGCTTACTCAATTCATGTCTGGGATATACCCAAGCAACACACTTTATGGGGGGGGAGGCTGACTGCACCCCACGCCTGCATCAGAATGGACTCGCTGCAATACTCTATGCCCAAAGGAAGCTTCAGCTGATGCATAGCTGTCTAATTTATAATGTCTGATGAATGGAGTCAACGTCGTCCAAATGGCAGCTCTGCAAATGTCCAGGACAGAAGCCTGCGTAGCCCAGGCTGCCAAAGTGGCCGCAATTCTCGTAGAGTGAGCCCACACCTTACCTGGGCCTGGGCTGCCTTTGGAACTATAGGCTAATGATATGCAAGCTTTAATCCAGCGTGCGACAGTCCTAGAAGAAACCTTCTGTCCCATTGAGGCAGGGTTAAAAGACACTAAGAGAGCCTCTGTTCTACGAAAAGAGGCTGTTCTAGCTATGTATCTCAATAGCGCTCTCCAAACATCCAACGTGTGCCATTGCACCTCTAACTGATGCTTGGGGGAGGGACAAAAGTCCGATAAAACAATCTCCTGGGCACGATGGAAGGTGGAATTCACTTTCGGCATGAACGAAGGGTCAAGCCTAAGAACAACCATGTTGGGCTTAAAAATATACAAGTCTTTCCTGACTGACAAAGCAGCCAGTTCAGAAACTCTCCTGGCCGATGTAACTGCCAGGAGAAATGCCACTTTAAGCGACAGAAGTCTAAGACTTACTGACGCCAGAGGTTCGAAGGGGGAAGCTGTAAGTGTCTGTAAGACTAATGACAAGTCCGATGTGGGAAACCTGTGGACCACTGGAGGCCTGATATTAGTGACTCCCCGGAGAAACCCCCTAATCCTAGAGTCCTGAGCCAAGGAGTGAGAACCGTCCCGGGACAAAACAGTCGACAAGGCAGCCACCTGCCGCCTCAGGGTTGCTGGAGCCAGTCCCTTATCTAGACCCTCCTGCAAAAAATTCAAAACGTCAGGCACAGTAGCTGAAGTAGGGTCGACATGGTTATGCGAGCACCAAAAACAAAATATTCTCCATGAAGCCTCATAGATTCTAGTGGTGGAAGGCCGCTTGGCAGCCTGGATGGTGTGAATCAGCCTCCCTGATTGTCTCTCCTCAGGAGGACCCTCTAAAATGCCACATGGTTAAGTGCAGCCACTGGGGGTCTGGGTGTAATACGGCCCCCTGGCTGAGAGAGAGCCTTTCCCGAGGAATTCGCCAGGGCTGTGACACAGAAAGGCCCACCAGGTCGGCGAACCATGGGCTTCTCGGCCAATAAGGCGCAACCAGTAACATCTCCACCCTCTCGGCCATCAATCTCTGAATCACCCTCGGGAGGAGAGGGATCGGAGGGAAGGCGTATAACAGGCCCTGGGGCCACAGGCAACTCAGAGCGTTGTAATCCAACGCTCCCAGGCTCAGAAACCTGGAGATGAATTTCGGTAGCTGAGCATTGTCCAGCTAGGCAAACAGGTCGATAGACGGCTGTCCGAACCTCCTCGCCAGTTCCCAGAACAAAAGGAAGGCGCATCCACTCTGATGGGTCCAGCTGTGTCCGGCTCAGCCAGTCGGCCCAAACGTTTGAGGCTCCCGAAATGTGCTCTGCTCGAACCGACAATAAGCAAGTCTCTGCCCAGCTGAACAGATTGTCCTTCTCCTTCATCAGGGACCGGGATTGAGTGCCCCCCTCTCAATTTATATGGGCCTTTGTGGTCACATTGTCCGTTAAGACCAGAACATGCTGATGTAATAGATTGTCCTGGAAATGACGGAGGGCAAGATGAACAGCCCTCAGCTCCAGCCAATTGATATTGAACTTGGCTTCCACCTGTGACCACTGTTCCTGGACCACCCGGTCCCCCAGATGAGCGCCCCAGCTGGTCAGGCTCGCGTTTGATGTCACTACTAATCGAGTGGGCTCTTGGAAAAGACACCCTTTCTGGATGGCCCCCGACACCCACCATCGGAGGGAAGCACGACCTTGTCCGGTAACCTCACCTTGACATTCGAAGCACTGCGGCCCACGCTCTGCACTGGTAGGAGGAACCACTGTAGCTTGCGGGCATGTCTGCGAGCCCAGGGCACTATCCCTATACAGGAAATAAATTTGCCGAGCAGTCTCGATAAGGTGTGCAACGTTACCTGCCTCTTGGCTAAAACATGGTCCACCAGAGCCCTGATGTCCTGTTGCGTCTCTGGCGACAGAAAGATCTGTCCCTGTATGGAATTGATGACAGCCCTGAGGTGAGTAATACGCGTCGAGGGCTGTAGGTGACTCTTCTTCCGGTTTATGGAAAACCCATGAAGATCGAGGATGCGGCATACAGTCTGTAGATCTCGTAAGGCCTGCTGATGCGAGGAAGACAGGAGCAACACATCGTCCAGATAACACAACAGTCGAATCAGGACGAGACGAATGGTAGCTGCCACCACAGCCAGCAACTTTGTGAAAGTACGTGGGGCTGACGACAGGCCGAAAGGCATGACCCGATATTGATAATGCTTGCCGGCAAAGGCAAATCTCAGAAATCTGCAGTGTTGCGGATGTATGGGCACGTGGAGATATGCCTCCTGTAAATCCAGAGATGTCATGACATCTCCCTGTCTCACACAGGCCAATATTAACCTGAGAGAATGCATCTCGAACCTCTTGTACAGAATGAACTTGTTGATTAACTTTAAGTTCAAGATGCCTCTCCAGCCGCCCGAGGATTTGGCGACCAAAAACAGAATTGAATACACCCCTGACCCTTCCTGTCCTGCTGGAACTGGCTTTATTGCCCCTATCTCTAACAAATGCTGAATCTCCTGGGACATTTGCTGATAGTTCTCCGGCTGTCTGGCCATTGGGCAAGGCAGGAAGCGGTCGGGAGGTATGGCCCTGAATTCTAAGGTGAGACCCAGCCTCACCGTCCGAAGTATCCAATCTTCGGACGTGGTAAATTCCCATTGATGGATGAAATGGCTGAGACGACCTCCAATGGGAAGAGGGGATTGCGAGTCACTTGCCTCGCCTAACTGGTTTGGAATCTGCTCCCCTATAGGGAGACTGGTATCTGCCTATGTCCCAAAAGGACTGCCTATCCGAATACCTGTTAAACCCCTGGGGGTAAGTCCTAGAAAAGTAGGACCCACTGGATCCTGAATCCTGCCGAAAGGGCTGTCTCTGAGGGTAAGGTGTGAACCTACAGTCTGGTCTTCGATAGGATACTGGAAGCACCTTCCGTTTATGCTTACCCTCCACAAGAATAGGCTCCAAAGCTGCTCCAAACAGTTCCGCTCCCTTATAGGGGGCAGAGGCCAATTTCCACTTTGATTTCAAATCTGCACGCCAAGGGCGTAACCAGAGGAGCCTCCTAGAAGTTACATTTGAAGCCACTGCTCTTGCCGCAAATTTAGCAGCATCTAAAGATGCATCTGCCAAATACTCGGCAGCAGCCACCATTTTATTGATATCCTGCTGGAGACGTAAATCGTCTGGAGGAAGACGATCACGCAATTGTTTCAACCAGATCAAGTTAGCGCGATTGAAAAATGAGGCAGAAGTCACTGCCTTTACTGCCCAGGCAGCAGCTTGGTGTGTCTTCCTAAGGGAAACTTCCGCCCGTCTATCCTCAGTTCTTAACACCTCTGAAGCATCACTAAGACAAAACGGTTGAAGAAGTCAAGCTCACCACGGGCGGGTCTACCATGGAAACAGCTAGCAACTTGTCTAATACTGGATCTACACAATAGGTCCTCTTATCATGTCCAGTGGGGGCAGAAAAGGCCCCAGGGTGATCCCACTGCCTATTGATGACCTCTGAAAATAATTCCGGGTACGGAATAAAATCGTGATCAGGGGCGGGAACCACAAAAAATTCATTCTGGGGTGCCTGAGAGCCTTCAACCTGATCCCCTGATCTATCTACTGATCCCAGAGTTGCTAACTTTGCCTTGCGTAGCAATGTCCTGAACACTGATGGACGGAATAGGGTTGCAAAGGCCGGCTTATCTGGCAATGCCCCCTCATTGTCCGAAAATTCCTGGTCCCCCTGGTCTACTTCGTCCTGCCAGGAATCCTCATTGCAGACTGACTCTTGCTGGTTGACAATTAAAGATTGATGCCTTGATTGAACTGATGTTTGAGGTTGACAACCTGCCAAGGGTGGCTGCATATGGCCATGCGTATTAATGCCTGCTGCCAAGGCCTGCGCCAATGCATTTGTCAATAAGGTCTGAAAATCAAAAGACTGGCTCTGCCCCTGCCCCTCCCCCGCACGGAGCCCCGCTGCAGTTGGGGTATACGAGGCCTCTGGCGCTCTCTTGGCTCCTGGCTGCCGTGCTTGAACGCTCCCAAGGGACTCCATGACAGGGGCTGAATCATTTTCCTGACCTTCCTGAAGCTCTAAAGGAGAGACAGAAGGAGCCCTATGCACTACAGAGTGAGATACAGCTTCCCCTCCTCCAATTTGAGAAGAAGGTGGCTCAGAAATAGGTTGGACCCGTTTCCTGGCCTGTTCAAACTGCCTTTCCAGGGCATTATGCCTTCTCAGGGCATCTCTGTCTTCCATGGATGGCCTGGAAATGCCTGGGTCAGGCTCCCTCCTACATGAAGAGGAACAAGAGCTCTTGACTTGGCCTTAGAGGATTTTTTAGCTCTGGGAGGAGTCTGGGGCTGTTCCAAGTCTGAGGAGAACTCTGGATCAGCCATTTTAAAAGTCAGTTGCAGGCTTGAATTTTTGCAACAACAGCAGAGTTGGCTCCTAAAATAACTGTCAACTCCCTCTCAGAGAGAAACAAAATGGCAACAGGGCTAGACTCTCCTAGCAACTCAGGCTGCTGTACTGGGAACAGAATAAGTCTCCTTTCACTCCAGTCCTCAATTAATGAAGGCTTGTAACTGCCACTCTGCGCAGAAAGAGTAATTTGTGGAGCAAAAAAACAGTTTCCCCCCTCCACTGGGGCTTTCAAACCTGTCAGCAAACACACTCCGGCTTGCCACCCTGCTCCTCTTCCAGCCACGTCCAGAAGCTGCTCTTTTCAGCGAGACTCAAACCCAGGGCTGGCAATGCGCTAGAGCAGACAACTCTTCAAGCGCTTCTCAATAAATTCTCCTCAGAGTTTGCCGCTGAGCCTCAGGCAGTGACTCTGGAGCCACCCTAAACTAATGGGAGCTCAAAATGGCGGCGGCGGCTATTCCGGCGTGCCGGGGAGCCAGCGGCTCGCTGGCAGCTAAATCGGCTGTTCTACGCCGTCCAGAGTATCCCAGCTGGGATAAAACTTCAGCTGCTGATAGGAAAGGTGGAGGGGGTGGCCTGGAGCCCCAAAGTCACTCACCCCTCCATGAGCAGCATAAAGCAGCATAAAGCAGCTGGAACCTGCACTCTTCCGCTCCCACTATTAATTAATTAAGAAAGCACACAAGAAAACAAGAAAACGTAAAACCTCTCTACACCTAGCTAACTAACTGCCAGAGCAGTTTGAAATAGGTCCCTACAAGAAGACTGAGCGAAAACAACTGAGGATCTAGGAGACAAAGGAGGTGTGACCTATGCAAATTTTAAAGAAACATTTCGCTCAGTCCCTGACAAGCAGGAGAGGAAAATCCCAGACATGAATTGAGTAAGCAGCGCAGCGGAAAATGCTTAGCTCAGAAAAAACACATCCGTTCAAGTCAGACTGAGTCTAAAAGCTGGGAAGAAAGAGGAAGCGCTTAACAGTTTGCAGACTCAGTCCTATCAGATAACAGATGGAGTTAACCCATTCCTGGCTGCCATTCCCACCTTTATGGAGAAAGATTCACACTAATCTCTGACTGTAAGAGAATGTTTGCCCTATAACATACATTAATTCAGTCTGTTCAAAATTATTTCTCAAAATAAATAAAAGTAAAATGTGCATATACTCATTCACCAAGAAAAGTTTTCAGTCATTTGAGGCTATTTTTCTCATGTCATCAAACTTTTTCAGATGTCAAAATTATTTCTCCATATTATTGTTATAGTGTAGACAAATTACTAAAGTGGCTTCACGCGGCAGCTATAATGCATGTGCAAAATCTCAGAGAAAAAACTGAAAGGGAGAATCTAGAATATCTAGTTCTACGACAAAGAGGCCTGTATCTTAGTAATAAATCCTGGTGTATTTCACTATGGTAGCTAGCAACATGAAGAAAGAATAATGCTCTTAACAGTTTAGTGAATGTATCATAATTGTACTTCTACCTGGATTTCCCTGACTTTCCCTAACTCTGCCTAAAAAGATGTCTCCAAACATGAATTAAGCTTTTAAATCTTCTATTATTGTAAAATTAACTCATGTAACAGGCCTTGTGAAACTATTACAAGTATATTATAATAGGATATCAGAAGGGGTTTGTCACCATATTCCATTTGTAGATTTGCTTATGCCTTACATACACACATAAGCACACATCACACTCTCTGATTAACAAAAAGCGATATATATAAAACTATTGTACACCAAATACATGTTTGGGCCTGCTAACAGTGACATAACCAACTTCAAAATCCTTAGGGGCCACTCCATTTCCGCAAACAGCAGACCAATAAATTCAGCGCTACTTAGTGGTGAAATTTCATATAAATAGAATATAATTGTAGGAAAACTGAATGCAGTATCAAATCAAGCAATAGGCAGAACATTCAAATAAGGATTATCACTCTCTCATAACTTTTCTTTTTTATGAGCAAAACTGTGAATGAAAGTCATTAGAATTTGGCAGCCTTGTTGAAGACCAGAAAAAAATATTCACAGATAGGATCCAGTAAACTGACTATCACAATCTCTGGCATACATGGTGGGTGATTCTCCCCAAAGGGGGGTATTAAATATATATTATAAGCAAAACAGGAACAATTCTCAAACTACATAATATTATACAAAACTGGATAATCCAGCAGAAAAAATGCTAAAGTGTTTAAATGCACCTATCTTCCACAAGGCTACAAACTGCTATACTATCCTAGTTCTGAAAATCTCTTTAATTATGGAAAGATTATTTTTATACTAGAATGCCTCCTTTTTCATAAAAGAAATGTCTTGGTTTAAACATAAAATGAATCCAATACATACAACCACATTAGGGCTTAGTATTGTGTGAACCAGATCTTTGTTGGCAAATATGGGTCACAAGATGATTGCTTGTAAACTAATCACGGGTGATTAATCATTTGTGACAATTAGAAATCTGATATGTCCAGCAATTTTTGGACATTGCTTCCAACTAGAAGAAAAAAACTATTTTCAATAGCCCGGTACAATAAAACAGTAAAAGACTTTTCCAAGGCAAACTCAACTCCTTATGACTTCATAGATACATCCATGTAATTTTTTTGGCAAATATCAGGTAGTCCTCGATTTACAACCACAATTGAGCCTGAAATTTCCATTGCTAAGCAAGACAGTTGTTAAGTGAGTTTTGTTGCATTTTACAACCTTTGTTGCCACAGTTATTAATTGAATCACTCCAATTATTAAGTTAGTAACATAGTTAAGTGAATCTTGCTTCCCCATGGACTTTGCTTGTCAGAAGGTCTAAAAGGACCTGTCCCTTGACACTACAACCATCATAAGTACATGCCAGTTGCCAATGACTATGGGATGCTACAATGTTCGTAAGTGTGAAAAACAGTCATAAGTCACTTTTTTCAGTGCCATTGTACCTTTCAATGATCACTAAACAAATGGCTGTAAATTCAGGACTACCTGTACTCCGGAAGAAATTTGTCACTGCCTTCATTAAGGATTTTTTGTAAATTTCTAATCTACACTCCTACTAATATGTAAATCATCCTACATTAATCTATAGCCATCTAGGGGCAAAAAGTACATTATCTATTAGTACAAATAAAACTGGTGAGTTAATGAAAAACAATAATAAGTTAATGACAAATAACACATAGAAATTAATTTTAAGACGAATGCCACTGTTTTCAGTTAATATTTTTAGCATTTCGTCTTGCTAACTATCTCTGTCTATGTTAACATAAAACAAAATCCATATTTTTCCAGGATCAAATATGTCTTCATTAGCAAATCTCAATTATAGTTCATCAAACCTTTCTCATCTCTGTAAAACAGAATGTGTGTGTGCATAAGCACATACTTTCATTTTAATTTCCCTCTTGGGGGAAAAAACTGAATTCTTTTTGGCTTGGGCCTTTAGGTTACTGGCACTAACACAACTTCTTTTTACGTTTTCTCCTGAACACCAAGCCAAGAAAGATGATAGAAACCGTTTGTATAGCCAAAAGACTAGTCTCAACTGGTTTTTTTTTTCGGGGGGGGTGGGGAATTTAGCTGCATTCACCTTTCCCCACCTTCCCTCCGTCTTTGTCTCTTTTAGCCAAAAGACCTATAAACATTTTATGTACAGTCAGGAAGCATTAAAAAATATTGAAAAGACCTAAATGCTCCTGGGATGTGACACTCTCATCACATTCTGGACTTCAGCCAAGTTCATCCGTTAATAGGCAGCTACAACTATGGCCTAACCCCCTCCCATTTTCTCCTCTCCCTTTATTCCTCCACTCCCACAATTCGCCCTATGCTGGCCCTTTTCCCTGACCCCTCTCAGTCCTAAAAAACTAGACATCGATTATGTCTGCGCTTTTCCCTTTCCATTCAAGATAAACATAACGCTTCAAGTCCAGGGCACACCCTGGGACCCTTCACAAAGCCATCTATCATTCTGTCTGCCAAACCAGTCTGGCCACACTAAGGCACAACAAAATAATGATCTCAATGTACAATTTTCCCTTTGTTGTGCTTGCTCTCCTAAGACTAACCTCTTTGCCTCTACCACTTTCTCAAGAGCAGCTGCTATTGACCACAAAATAATTTTCTCACAAATGCTTTTTTAAAAAAAATTAAGGAAATTAAGTGTGAAGGCTTTTATGGATTTTATTCTGCAAGCACATATTTTCCCAAAGCTCAAGGTGATTAAAATATTTTAAGTTATACATGTGTGTTTGTGTCAGTGTGTACAAGTCTGCATGTATTTGAAAATGCTTTGCAAATTGTCACTATTTTATATTTTTAGTATTTACCATTTTGAAAGGTGATTAACTACTCCAAAAAAAATTAATTGCTCCAGGCAAAAAAGAAACAGCAGCAGCTAATTTTAACTTCTAAAAAAAACCAGAGCAGTATTTCTTGCCAACCTTTTTGATAAAGACCAAACTGCATATGGTTCAAATAGAACAATTGCTCCAAGATAAGACAAAGTCTACTGGGCTGTACCACTTTTCTAGAACAGAACCACTGAAGCAAAAAAACTGGTGCATTACAGAAAAAGAGACTGGGAAAGTGGTCACCCCAGAAATGTCAAATAAGTAAGCCAAGCCTTACATACAATTGCAGACATAAAAAAAGGAACAATTTTCTTAATTATATGACTTACTTAGTCGCTGTATTTCTTTCCCAAAAACACATATGTGATCCAATAGTTTTGTTTTCATACTTTGGAAAGAAATAGTATTTACAGAGATGTGGCTCACATCACAAAAGTCCAGGTTTTCTATTTTACATCACTGCAACTATTGTTTTGCAAAAACAACCAAGAATCTTATAGCACTTAAAATCAAACATATTGACTATACATACATACTTACTTACTTACTTACTTACTTACTTACTTACTTACTTACTTACTTACTTACTTTATTTATTTATTTATTTATTTATTTATTTATTTAATTTGATTTATATGCCGCCCTTCTCCGAAGACTCAGGGCGGCTTACAATGTGCTCAGCAATAGCCTTCATCCTTTTGTATATTTATACAAAGTCAGCTTATTGCCCCCACAACTGGGTCCTCAATTTACCTACCTTAGAAAGGATGGAAGGCTGAGTCAACCTTGAGCCTTGGCGAGATTCGAACCCTGCAGTAATTGCAGGCAGCTGGTCTTAATAACCAGCTTAATAACAGGGTGCCTTAAACCCCTGTACTACCAAGGCTCTATTTATTATTTGGGCTTGTATGCCGCCCTCTCTCCAAAGGACTGAGGGCAGCTCACAACAATAAATACAAAATTCAATTATAAAATATAACAAATATAAGAACCAGTTAAAATCACATCAGTCCAATCCGGCCAGGCTAATAACCATGTTTTAAGATCACAGCGGAAGGAGCGAAGGTCAGGAGCCACCCGGAGCTCCAGGGGGAGCTGATTCCACGGAGTAGGCGCGCCCACAGAGAAGGCCCGCTCCCTGGGAGTCACAAGTCGACACTCTCTGGCCCACGGGACCCCAAAGAGGCCCTCCCTGTGATAACGCACCGGGCAATGGGGAGCTGTCGCTGGCCACATATGGTCCACCAGGTATCCTGGGACCAAGCCATGTAGGGCTTTATAGTAATTACCAGCACCTTGAATCTCATCCGGAGGGCAACCGGTAGCCAATGCAGGTCCCGCAGGAGGGGTGTAACATGATAGTGTCGGGACACTCCCATCACTACCTGCGCGGCCGCATTCTGCACCAGCTGGCGCCTCCGAATGGTCTTCAAGGGCAGCCCCATGTAGAGATGCTTTAATAGATATGGTATATGCTTTAATGATGTAGTAATAAATGTGGTATTTCAAAACTACATTAAGTCCTAATCATTTTTTTTTTCAAGACTAGCACAGCCAACCTTCTGGTAGCTATTCTAATATAACAACTCTGATCATAATCCAAAAGAGGGAGATGGCAATTCAAAAATGTGATTGATAAATAGACAAATAATAGAATAATTATGAAGAATTAAATTCCATATGATTCAATAGGGTTAATTTTCCTGAAAACTGTTATTATATTTATATAAAAATTTCCTTCCTGACAATCTGCACGATTCGTTAGAATTTAAGATATTTTGTGCATTCACTGAACTGATTTGCAAACTTCTTTAAGACTACCACCTGTCCCAATGGTAGCTCTCTGGGGGGGGAAATTCTGGTTGTTGGCACGGTTGTTAATCCATTTATGGGTATCACTTTATACAGCCAGAATGTTTTAAGTGTGCTCTGAATCAGATTTTAGAAATTTTCATCAGTATTTTAGTGAAAGAAAACAAATGTTCATTCTAATAACCTTATATAACAATATTGTATTAACACTAATTAATGCCATATAGAAAAGTACTGCTAACAATGAACAGATTTTATTTCTGTGCTTTTTATAAAGCATATTTTTGATCCAATCATGCTTCCACCGAGAACCAATATAATTTCATCATCACTTCTTTCTGTAATGAACTAGGCACTTGAATGTGAGATTCATGGAAAACAACCCAAGGTAAAAAGTATGAGATAATATTCAAGATACTGCTCCATAAAGTAATTACATCATAAAGGAATATTTCTTCTACACGTCACTTTCTCAGAAAGGTCATTTTAGTGATCTCCTAACCAAGAGCAAGAACATCCTCCAGTAACCACTTTTGTAGACATCTCACAATGTTGAATTTATCTCATCCCCTTAGCCCAGTGATGGGTAACCTTTTCCAGACCGAGTGCTCAAAGCGTGCCCAAACCCCCAAAATGCAAAGCGTGTGTGGCCCCTGCGAACGCGTCCCGCCCCCCACATGCACGCGTCCTCCCGCACATGCCCATGAACACCCCCCACTCCCACATATGTGCGTGCGGCCCCACACACGCCCCCCGCCCCCCACGCATGTGCTGCAGAGACCCAAACACCAGCTGGCCAGCGGGAGGCATGCGCGCCTGCGCGGTAGAGCTGAACTGGGGCAATGGCTCGTACGCCCACAGAGCTGTGTACAACCTCTGGCACCCGTGCCATAGGTTCGCCATCACAGCCTTAGCCTATTTGCTATTTCACTGTTTTCCCTCTTCTCATGACACAGTTTTTGCCATGAATATGATCTAGAATCACTTTGTGAACTATTCGATGCATAACATTTTTAGACAGTGGAACTGCCAGCTTCTATTGCCCATTTTGGTTTGCTGAAAACACAACTCTCTCCTCTACTTGATGAATCTGCCCTTGTGACCATTTCAATTTGAATTGTGGGATGAATGCACACTTCTTTTTCACAGATATCTACTTGCACAGTATCTTCCAAAATGCTTGTCAGGCCATAAGTAAGTTCCTTATGAACGTGGATTTAGCAATGTTCTGAAAGAGCGCCAGAAATGTTTTTTAAATGTGAGTCTATCGTTAGCCATGTAGTGCACAGGTATACTTAAATCTGGAAAAAGATCTGGCTCTGCCAATAAGGTTGCTGATTCTGTTACTGGTAAGTCCATTACAGATTTTCCATCACTACCACTACATTAAACAAGTGGCTTTGCATGGTTGCTCCTTTTACTATATTTATGACTTTGGAAGCAACATCATGATGTTTATTTCTATGTTTGTTCTGTGCGATCTTCATTTGGGTTCTTCTGGCCATAGTCATTTGCCACCAAGATTGTGATTTCCTTGCAGCACTAGTTGAGGATGAAGCTCACTCCTTATTAATCACTCCCTACCACTTCAATCTGTAATCTATTCTGAACCTCTTAACTCACAACTCACAGGTACGGAAGCGAAACATAAGGTGAAACACGAGAGCTTTACTGGTATAACAAAAAAGAGAAAGCTAAATCTGACATCCAAAGAACATTCAAACAATATACCTGAAGTCTGAATGTTGTTCCTTCTATGGGATCCAAAAGACAAGGATGGTACATGATCCCTGACACATCACATACTAAAATAGAGTTTAGGTTTTGTATGTCTGTTTTTGTGCCTTTGAGACATTCTTGACTCCTAGTAACTATCAGAACAAGTCCAAGCAATTTTCCTGGCAAATTTTCAGAAGTGGTTTGACATTATCTTCTTCCTAAGGATGAGGGAGAGCAACTACAGGTAATCCTCAATTTACAAGGGTTCATTTAGTGACCGTTCAAAGTTCCAATGGCTCTGAAAAAAGTGACTTATGACCATTTTTCATATTTATGACCATTGTAGCATCCCCATGGCCATTTGATCAAAATTCAGACACTTGGCAACTGACTCATATTTAGACTCATATTTCACAGTAGGGTCATGCGATCATCTTCTGACAAAGTCAATGGGGAAACCAGATTCCCTTAACAACTGTGTTGTAACACTTGCAGTAATTCACTTAACAACAAGAAACGTCATAAAATGGGGCAAAACCCACTGTCTCACTAAGCAATGTAAGTTTTGGGCTTTATTGTGGTCATAAGTCAAAGATTACCTATAGACTCAAATCATTCAACTGGCTTTGTACATAAAGCAATAATAGAATCAAAATCTCCAGTTTCTACACTACATCAAAGTAGCTCTCAAGGAAAGAAATTGGTGGTTTCTTTTCCCACTAGTAGACAATGCTCGGGGAAGGAAAAAATGAAAACAGGGGAATCCACCCAAAACTTCTTTCACATTAAAAATTTTAAGGCAATCCGGAACTTCCGCTGGCACCGCCGGCGCTGCTGCAGCTCCTTTGTGAGCTCCTAACCCCGGGATCTGTAAAACCGCCAAAACAACGTAAATCAGCCATTTTGGTGGCTGGAACTTCCCCCTTGGGCAAAGAGGGGGAGGTGAGTGCTCAGGTGTATAGGGTAGAGCCCCCCAAAACCTCCAGGATTAATCCTGGAGGTGCAGAGGGTGAGGGCTCCCCAAACACCTGGAAAGCAGCTCCAGACTCGGGATTCCGTCTCTGACGGAACAAGGCGCCGCGACCATCCCTGTGAAACAAGTGATTTCAAGGATTGATTTTTACGCAGGCAGAACAAAACAGGAGAGCTTCTCGCAAGTATTTTTCTTTCCTTTAATTCTGATGAATAATGAGTCCGTTCAGATTCGAGTGAAAGTTTTAAAGACATCCAAAATGGCGCTGATAGAGAACAAAGTTTAAGAAGAAAGTGATTATTAAAGCTTGTTTGCGCTTGTTAAGGTTGTTATAGCTGTCAGTACTTTGAAGCTTTGCTGAATGAAGAGGGAATTTAAGTTTGCAGCATAAGAAAAGATGGCAGAGGCAAAGATTTTTGAAGAGAATGGAGGTTTCTCAGCACAGAATTCAGCAAGTGTACAAACACTGACAGTGGATTTTTTGGAAGCATGGCAAAAATCATTTACAGAAAGACTGGATGAGAACTTTGAGAAGTTTATTACTCAAATTGATAATAAAGTTGCAATGTTGAAAGAGGAGGAAGAAGAAGTAATTCAAGTAAGAGCGCCTGAGGAACATGGAAAGGATGTTTCTCAAATTATGAATAAGCTGATGGGCTTGAAGGAGGTTAATCCGGAGATATGGAGTGAGATCTATCCAGAGGTTTTGATGCAGATGAGAGGAAAAGTGCTGGGAGAAGCTTGGATTTTCAAGGTATCAAAAAGGATCAGAAATGGAACATTACAATTTATTTATAAAAATGGACTTTTAATCCTAACTAAAGAGGTGTGTTTCTTAAAAGGAATTACTTTGCGAGCTGCACAGGACTGGAAGATAAAATTACAGTTGAATACACAAAAGCTTGTAGAAATAAAAGATGGTGGAATAAAGCGGAAGAAGAAAGCTCGGAAAAAAACTAGGGGGAAATGGAAGTGGAAGAATTTTATCCCTTTTTGTTAGGCAGGATAACATGGTGAATGATTGTATTGGTATTCAAGATTTTTATTAAGGATATGATTTGTTTGGTTATGATTGGATGGATTATATCTAAAAATTACTTCAAGTAATGGATAAAAAAAGAAACTTTCTTTTGGATGTTAAACTTAACATTAATGTTATTCTGTGGAGGAACAAGTTGGTTTTGTTTAACTACCTTCAAGCAAGGAAAGTTATATTTAGTTTTGAACAAGGAGAGTTAAAGTACAAGTGATAGATAAATCTATAGATAGTTAGTTTGTGGGGTTTTTTATTAAGGTTTGTTAAATGTTTTTACCCTGTATTTGTTCTGGGAAATCCGGGGAGGGGGGTGGGGATTAGGGTAGGAGGGGGGAAGGGGGGGGGAATAAAAAAAATATGATTGATTTTTTTGTTTAAGTGTATATGATGTATGTTGACTATGAAATAAAATTTGTTTTAAAAAAAATTTTTTAAGGCAATCCCACTTGGTGGCTTTAGCCATCAGAACATTTATTTATTATTTATATGCCGCCCTTCTCCGGAGACTCAGAGTGGCTTACAATGCGTTAAGCAATAGCCTTCATACTTTTGTATATACCTGCTTAGTAGGGCTTTTTGGCCTCCACTAAGCGGTGTTCTTTTTTATACAAAGTCAGCTTATTGCCCCCACAAACCGGGTCCTCATTTTACCTACCTCAAAAGGATAGAAGGCTGAGTCAACCTTGAGCCTGGTGAGAATTGAACTCGCAGTAATTGAAGGCAGCTGGCAACTAAGTGCTACTTTAACAGCAGCAGTTTAGTCTGTTGCGCCACCAGGCTCCTTAATATTATGCTAGTATACTGTATTTTTTTATTATTTTAAGAATTGAGGAATTACATTTTCATACAGTCAAGTGTCTCTGACAGTAAACATGCAACAAAGAATGTAAACCATATAATCCACACTCAGTATATGAAGAGATGGCACATGAATAATGAAAAGTACATTCTATACAGGAACCGACATAATATTGTTGAATTGAGATTGAGAAGGGGTGTTGGTCCTACCTGATACACCCATTTTCAGATAGGGACAGAAGACTCCAGGCATGGCTTGACTCTTCTCTTGTAGCTCTATAGACTGAATTTAAACTGAAGAGACGCCTTCTGCCAATGGTCTCAGTTTCGACGATATCGTGAGGCCTCCGGAAGTAGAACCTGTAACAACACCTCAAGGATACCCCAGACCAGACGCCTCTTAGGGTGGGGCTGGAGTCTTCCATCCCTACCTGAAAATGGGTGTATCAGGTAGGACCAACACCCCTTCAGGGCCTGCTTCAGACGTCTGAATGAAATCAAGCTCAGCAGCCACCGCTGGTTGATCAGAAAAGGGATGAACAATAATCTCACCCCCTCCCCCATTGGGCTGAGATGTTGCTTTTTCTTCGCCTCTCTGGCAGCTTTTGCAGCCTGCTTTTCCAAGGCCTTCTGCATTCTTTTCTCAGCCCTCTCCTTAGCCTTAGAGGGTCTCTTAATGGAAAGCGCTTTAGCCTTTATTTTGGCTGCAGCGCCCCTGCTCCCACTCTTGGACTGTCTATAGCCACGCTTGGAGACTCGAGCAGGAGCCACTTGAGCCTGACACTCCTCAGATGCCTCCCTGTGGTCCTTAATAGGTGCAGTAGCCGCCATTTTGAGTGTTCAGAAGTAGCAAGCTAGCCAAGCTCCAGAATAGGCACTGACAAGGATCAAACTCCTGCAAGCACCCTAAACGCCTGTTCCAAAGAAAAAAATCTGACCCCAGTCACGGCAAGAAAGCTGGCTTCCCAGCCTGCAAGATATCTCACCACTCCGATGTCAGCAGGCTCTTCCAAAGGTGCAGCAGTTTCTGTCCAAATGTCAGGAATGTCTGGAATGCCAGGAAACCAGCCACTCCCAAGCCTTCACTCCTTATTAGGCAGGTAGCCAAACAGGGTCAAATCAACATTGTGGCCTTTTTGCTGCTCAAGGTCTGCACTCCCTTCTGGGCAGGCAGCCTTGAGAGCTTTCAGTGGGTGCACTAAGCCATTGCTGTCTTTCACAGCTATTTTGCACCCAAATACGAAATAGAGGCAAGCCAGTCTCAGCCGGGTATCAGGCTAGCCGCTGTGCGCCGTCCTCGCACGCTCCGCAACAATTTGGATGGCCTCCACTCTTCGGGCTCGTTCCAAGCCTCCAATCAAGCAAACAAAGGCGAAAGGCGAAAAACCTGAGCATTTGCGGCCAAAACAGCCGTTTCCGCTCTTTCAAAATGGTGCCTGCTGTCAGAGAGGCTTGAATGTGACAGCAGAATCCTCCGCGCCAAAAGCCTTCGCCCCAGCCACCACCGGCTTGAGCCGAGGCACTTGGAATCGCTGCTCTCTGTCTGCAGCTTCAGCCTCATCTGACCAGCTAAAAAGAAATTCCTCAATTTACTTGACTCTCTCAAAGTATAGAAGAAACGCCCTGAGAGCTTTTCCTCTACAAGTCCGTCTGAGCTCAAGACTGAGTCGAAAACTGGAAGCATCAGCAGATGGCATCTCTTCAGTTTAAACTCAGTTTATAGAGTTACAAGGGAAGATCAACCCAGGCCTGGAGTCTGGAGTCCCTAACCTGGAAAACAAGGAAACACAAATTTTCTCCCAAAAAAAAAAAGTTACTGGACATTAAGTTACAACACAGTAATTTAAAATACAAATTTCAAGAAGATTATCGTCTCCCATAAACATGGCACTCTCTACCTACACTACTATTGAAGGCGATTGCTAACATTTACTCAAAAGAAACAAAGTCTTGAATTTAACATAATTCCACCTCCCCACAGCAAAGAAATATTTAAAAACAACATTATCTACTGCCATTACCTGCCTCGGTATATTGTCAGTAAGGCCAAGATGACTCTCCTACATTAAGGGTAAATATTTGAATAAAAAAATGCCATATTTTTCTGAGTATAAGATGCATCTTTTTCCCCCCTAAAAGGGGGTTAACATTTAGGTGTGTCTTATACACTGAATGTAGCCCCGCCCATCCACTGGCCCCCACCCTTTGGCCTCTGCCTCCCAGCAGTTTACCTCCTTGCAGCAAGAAGAAACAGCTCGTTTCAGCTTCAGCACAGCCTAATTAGCACAAGTTGATTGTCTGCTGGCCTCCCAACTCTCAGCTGTTTTGCGCGGGGTCTCTGCTGCTTGCTGCAAGGAGGTAAATTGCTGGAAGCAGATTTTTTTTTTCTTGTGCTAATCAAGCTATGCTGAAAACGAAAATGAAAGTAAAACAGGTTGTTTGCTGTTTGCCACAAGGCAAAATTGCTGGGAGGCACAGACAGATTTCTTTTTCTTGTTTTCCTCACCAAAAAAGGTAGGTGCATCTTATAGTCCAGAGCGTCTTATACTCTGAAAAATAGGGTAGTTTTCCTTCCAGATATGTGCAATTTTTTAGCCATCTGCTCTTTATTTATTTATTTATTTATTGGTTCGATTTATATGCCGCCCTTCTCCAGAGACTCAGGGCGGCTTACAATACGTTAAGCAATAGCCTTCATACTTTTTTGTATATACCTGCTTAGTAGGGCTTTCAGCCCCCCCCCCCCCAAAGCGGTGTTCTTTTTATACAAAGTCAGTTTATTGCCCCCACAATCCGGGTCCTCATTTTTCCTACCTCGGAAGGATGGAAGGCTGAGTCAACCTTGAGCCTGGTGAGATTTGAACTTGCAGTAATTGCAGGCAGCTGGCAGCTAAGTGCTACTTTAACAGGACTTTGTAAGGTAATACCTATAATTTTAGATTGGCTGCCAATAGCCTGCGCTTATAAGATCTATGCAATCAGGTTCACATATACAAAAATGTATTTTTAATTTTTTTTTCTCAAAGTGTGCCTACTGCACTTTTATGGACAACCACCCCTTCCCTTGTATCCCATGAGAATCAGTAAATTTCAAAATATCCTTTGCACACTAACATTTTCCCATTCACTTCCTATCGTTGCCAGCCCCAAACCTGAAAAACTGGTTGCCAGTCGGTGTAGACAATACTAAACTAAAAAGATCAATAATCGTATTCAATGTAATCCTCATCATCCTATCTCAAAACCTTAGAGCAGCTACATCTTTTCATTTGAATCACATTTAACTTACACATGGTAGGATCTAAGTAGGTAATTTGCACTTAGGTAATTACTGGTACTAACACTAAATTTGTACATATTTGTGATATTATTCTGCATATTATTTGACCAATATTTTGATTATTTATTTAGAAGAAAACCATCTGTAGCATTACATTTTTCTAACTTATAACGTATCCTAAATCAATAGAATTGGCCTTAAAATTGTTTAATCCTCCCATCTTAATAGGTCAAATACAGGTTCTACGTGAAGAAATATTCTAAAAGCACACAGGACTAAAGAAGAAATTATGTGCCAACAGTTAATGATTCCACATTCATAAGTAAGCCCCAACAGAATGGTTCGTTCCTATCTTTTCCATACCCTTCCTATCCAATATATGAATTGCCTTTCAGAATCTGCATCCCTTATAGTATTTATTAACCAGCATTTGGGGCGGGGAGGGGATTCGGGTAGACTTTTTTTTCCTTCACTACATCCTTTGTTTCAGCAGAACAGCTGCATGCCATCAACACCCCTCCCAACTATCTTCTCCCAAAGAAATAATTAAATCCAATTAAAACCGGAAAATAATTTACATTTTAGTTGAATGTAAGACAAATATAAGGATGAGATGGAATTATCAGATAAATATTTTTTTAAGTTTTAAAATGTAATTTGATGCATTAGTTCACATTTGGAAAAATAGAAATTGTATTTTACTTTAAGGAAGTTCCCTTCTTGTACATTATACCAATTCCAATAAAATATGCATCTGTTAATAGTCACTCAACAATTAATTCTTAGAACAAGAGAATTAGCTATTTTATTTTTAGTTGTGCTTCTTTCACCATGGTTCCTTTGAATTGATCCTACTGCATGAAATCAGTGAATAACAGAATTTTGGTATGTGAATGGCAAAAGGAAATTCCTTGGCATAGAAGTATGTTTGCTGATCAAATTTCATTTCATGTGTCTTTCATTATTGTGGCTTTGCCTCAGAACTATTTGCCGTGATTATGTGGGTTGGCCTCAGACACTGCCCAACTCTTGTGGAAAGCTTTGAAATGAAAAAAAAAATGCAGAGAGTAATATTAAAAGGATTCCTGGCTTCAACTTATACTAGTAGTCTGATTCCAAAACTTGTTCCTTGAAATTAAAATAATATTTTAGACATGGAGTCTAAATATATAATGTAAGAGTAGCATTATATCAACATAGAAATTTTATACAAGCATTTTGAGAGACTCAGGGTGAGAAACAGAAGATGGGAGAATGGAGGATAAAAAGGAAATAAGAATGGGAGAAAATAAAATTCAGGATTTTTTTAACTTTGACATTTAAACAGTTTCTGTAGTATCTCAAATATACTATATGTTACATAATTGTACATTTATTCAGAAATAAAACAAAATCTGCTTACACTTACTAGTGTTTTATTGAGAGTATCATAACAGTTTAAAGCAGTTTCTGAAACAATGCTATACTTTTTATTTTAAGACTGAAGAAATAGAATCCTTTATTCCACTTTCAAAGACTTTATACAATTTTCGCCATTCCATTTCAGCAAAGGGCAAATAGCAATCAATGCTTACATGTAAATATACTACATGTTACAAGAATAAAAGCCTTACGTATCTGCTTTACAAACATTGAGGGAAAGAAATTTCTGCATTTTATAAGGTTAGATTAGTTGCCTTATAACAGAAGGCAAATGATATATTTGTTTTAGATAAATATTGGAATTACTTCTATTTTTAAAATTATTGTGTTTTCTTATTAACATTTGGTATTCAGCCAGTTTATCCATTATAGTAGTTTTATTTTCATATTTTACTGATAAATTATATTATGAAAATGTTTGCATATATGAAATCAATTACATATACTTTGGATGCTATCTGAGTAAGGTTAGGAAACCAGAAAGAAGAGAACCATTACCTATCCACAAAAAAGACTTAGAACTCACAGAAGGACCCTATTGTTTCATTTTATAACCTCAAAAGTTCACATAAATTATTTGTATCCCACATACACAAATAAAATATACTCACAATTGAATGTCAGCAAGTATAAATTGATGCATTTTTAAAATATGGCTGGGAGTCCCCATCCCCCCAAAAAAGTATTCTTGTCAAAACAGCAAATTTATGCTTTTTGCGAAATAGTCACTCCTTCTCATTTTCATTAATTGTTCTAGACCAGCGGCTCCTAACCTTTTGAGCATCAGGGACCGGTTCCACAGAGAGAGGTTTTCCCGCAGACCGGAGGGGCTGTTATTTCGTGTGCTGCCTGCATCCCATTGATAGGGCTTTGCTTGTTTGCGCAGACCCTTTTCTAGTATGCTGCAGCCTGGTGCCGGTCCAAGGACCAGAGGTTGGACACCCCTGTTCTAGACCATCTAAGTATTTGATGTTATGATCAGCAGAAAATGTGGAATAACCGAAAGAAAAGTACTTGATATGATAAATGGCAAAAGATCTATACAGTGAACAGATGAGTGGACTCATCTAGATGCTGAAAAGACTTTTTAAAAGTTTTAAAGGCATACTGCAGCAATTTTTAAATAATGAGGAGTTAAATCGATTAACTTTAAATTTAAGTGTCCAAAGATACATTTAATTTTTTTCTCTTTAAGAGAACAAATGTTGAATAAATAATAAAATATTTTGCCCATTTATCCGTTTCTTCTATTTTTCACCACATGAACCAATTCCATTTAGGTGTGATAAAGCAACTATTAAGCTTTATAAAAATTATCAAACACTGTCAAAATCATTTTGTTTGTTTGTTTGATTGATTGATTGTTTCTTTCTTTGTTTGTTTGTTGAATGTGTTTATTGTCTATCTTGCTACAAGGCAACTTTGGGCAGTTTATAACATTAATGAAAGTGTAGACCAGATCCTAAGTTGTAAAGCACCCATTTCAATATCTTCTATAGCTTTCCTTGGCCTTTCATATGATGAACAGGAGTATAATATACTTTGCAAAATAACTAATAGATAATATTTGCAAATATTTATTTATAGGTTGCAAAATTAAACTTTTTTGGCATGGCACTCTCAGCAGCAGTAAAAATATACAGAACCTTGCATAAAATTCAGTACAATAAATAAAATAAAATAAAATAAAATAAAATAAAATAAAATAAAATAAAATAAAATAAAATAAAATAAAATAAAATAATAAAATAAAATAAAATAAAATAAAATAAAATAAAATAAAATAAAATAAAATAAAATAAAATAAAATAAAATAAAATAAAATAAAATAATAAAATAAAATAATAAAATAAAATAGTAAAGTAAAGTAAAGTAAAGTAAAGTAAAATAAAATAAAATAAAATAAAATAAAATAAATAAAATAAATAAAATAAAATAAAATAAAATAAATAAAATAAAATAAATCATTCATTCTGGAACTTCTAGCTACTGACGAAAATTGGAAAACTTGATAAAAACCTCAAAACTAGAAATTTCAGGGACATTTTGAATACTACATATCGGTAACTCAAAGTCTGCAATCTGTAACCAATCATAACTTTCTACAGTCTCATCAATTTTAATTTGGTGTTTCCTAGTTTATATTTCCAAGTTTGTATAGGAAGAAAAATTCTGCACACTTTTTCAACTTAACACAGAACTGCATAGACATTTACCTTCTTTGTTTCTATTTCTGCTTTCTTGTATAGGTCAAAAAGTTAAGAACTTTTAAAGTGGCATGTTAGGTCAGTCTGATTATCAATCTAGTCATTTTTTAAAAATTCCAAAAATGGCAAACCACTACTCCAGTGATGGCTAATTGGAGGGGGGGTGGAAGGGGGGGTTGGGGGAGGTTCACATGCGCACGTACCCACACCCATAATTCTATGTGCCCCGCCCCATGCATGCGTGCATGACGCTCCCTTCCGCTCCTCCTGCTCCTGGCACGCAATGGCCCGGTAGGAGTCTCTGGAGGCTGGAGACAGCAAAAAAGTCACTTCTTGTCCAACCGAAGTTGGGAAACGGGTCGTTTCGGGCCTCTGGAGAACCTCCGAGGGGATGGGGAAGGCTGTTTTCGCCCTCCCCAGATGCATAAAGAGGATCTGGAGCCAGAAAGAAAAATAGGCCTTCCCCCACCCACCCCCCAGGCCCTCCGGAGGCAGGAAACAGCCTGTTTCCCTACTTCTGGTGGGCGCAGAAGGCCTGAAAATCAGCTGAGCTGGCGTGCCTGGCGACATGGTTCCATGTGCCTCCTGTGGCACGCTTGCCATAGGTTCGCCATCACGGCACTATTCAATGCAAATAATTTCTTGTAAGAGTGCTACACCCCATCTCACAACTCTTCTCAGTTCCCACTTCTTCCACCTCCCTTCCTTCATCCATATTTTACCCATCAGCATTCTTACTTTAAACACAGTCCACGGCATAAATATTTCAGCATCTGAATCCTGGAAGCAGAACAAACTAGGCAAAAATATGCAATTACATGCAAATCTAGCTAATTTCCATAATTTTGTCACAGCATCTAGTTCTGATTTTCTTGATGTGAAATTTTTATTTTGTTTTTAAACTCACTCAGTTGTAAACTGGGGGAGATAGGGATAGGAGGAGATTTATTGTTAAACAAAATTTTGGAATGGATTCAAAAATATAAGCCGCAGTTAATTCAAAAGCATTGGCCTTGATTCATTATTATTTTAGTTATACTTATGGAAGTTCTAAATTACTAATGGAAAGTAGATGTTACAACAATACCATAGGAATAAAAATATGGTCTCTTTCATTTTTGTATTACAACTCCGTTTATCCCAAATCAATGGTAAAACTGGAAAAAGGAACCACATTCAAAGCTATCAAAGCTATAAGTATTAAGTTGCCTATCTACTTCATTTGTAATTACTTTACAAATTTTGCTTTCCATAAAAACTTGGTGGCGTTGACAATATTTTATCAAGCATACTGAGGAACTGAGCAAAAATTACATGGAAGAATTTAAAAGGCAACACCAGTGCAATGGAAATACAAATTTAAATGCCTTCTCTTTCTTGCATTTATGTCTGTAATTATTCCTCAAACACAGAACAAACCTTTACTTACACTTCACATGTATCCCATAGTATTTCATACAAGCTACAAGAACCTACAATGTATTTTAGCATTCATTTAGTTAAGTTCAACATAACTGCCACTCGTTTGCTGCTTGGGCATCTAGACAAGCAAGAAGTGTTACTCTTGGGCATAACCCCTTAGTCAGAGCCTATTTTGTAGAGAAATAATGGATAAACATAATAAATAAATACCAAGTGGAATTAATTTAAGCAATTCCATTTTTGAAATTCCTGGTTCCTCACTTATTTATTTAAAATAAATATTTATTTAAGAGCCTTGATAGTACAGTGGTCTAATGCACCCTGTTATTAACACAGCTGCCTGCAATTACTGCAGGTTCGAATCTCACCAAGGCTCAAGGTTGACTCAGCCTTCCATCCTTTCTAAGGTAGGTAAATTGAGGACCCAGTTGTGGGGGCAATAAGCTGACTTTGTATAAATATACAAAAGGATGAAGGCTATTGCTTAGCGCATTGTAAGCCGCCCTGAGTCTTCGGAGAAGGGCGGCATATAAATCAAATTAAAAAAAAAAAGTTTACTAATCAAATGTATACACACACACACACAAACACAAACACACAATTTTTTCTGAATAGATTTTTCATACTGACAAAATTCTGATAGTTTATATCCAATCCTGAATCAGTATCATTTTCTGGGGGCTTTGGTGCTGATGCACTGAAGAAATACCTTGTCTCTTATCCACTGCAATGAAGGAAACAGGTTGCAAATTATAATAAATATATATACATAGCCGGATTTCTTCTGAAATGATTAGTATAAAATACCCAGACTGGGTAGCACTCTTTGTTTCTTATCTGTAAATTCATAAACCTGTGATCTATAAACATTCTACATTGTCTACTTTCTAGGAATGCTTTCCAGGATGCTGTAGCAAATTCTAGGAAATGATATAAGATTGTCACATAGATCATGAGCTATTCAGTTTCACCACCATCACACAACTGAGAATATGTCTGTTAGGCCAGTATGGGGGAATGGCTGTAACTTAACAGATAAGGAAATGCTCTGCATAAAAACTGTCTCAGTTTATTACTAAGCTAAGAAATACCGTACTTCTTTAAACCCTTGAAAACTACTGCCTGCCTGCCAGAGTCAGCAGTGTTGAACTTTATCAGCTCCCTTTATTTTTCCTACATCAGTTCTTTGTCCTTGGTAACAAAGC
The DNA here is from genome assembly GCF_059756535.1 of Pantherophis guttatus. Taxonomy (NCBI): domain Eukaryota; kingdom Metazoa; phylum Chordata; class Lepidosauria; order Squamata; family Colubridae; genus Pantherophis; species Pantherophis guttatus. The sequence continues at coordinate 316,154,953 of NC_142063.1, forward strand.
ACTGAACAGCAGCAAGCATCAGATTTTACAGAAACTCAAATGCTATTACTGATCTTCTCAGCTGAGGAACATCAAATGCAAATAGTCTTCACTATTCCCATTCAATAATCCTTTAAAGTTACAAAATTGCTGAATGAATGGCACTTACACCCAGTCCTCAAATTTAAATCCACTGTAGTGCCCATATATTCACATGTTCAAAATTTGGTTGCTTGACAACCTGCCCCATTTACAATTGCAGGGTGCACTTCAAATCCCGCCCACCTGCCGATCTCTTCTCTATCTCTATCCTTTTGGTCAACCTGCACTCCACTGCCCCACTACCCTGTGCTTTGCCCTTGGTCTTGGTCTTTAATTTTAGGATCCAGACACAACCAAAGATTTGTAATACATTGCAATACATTGGAGGGGAGACCCACTTCACTCCCACAAGTTCCCATTTTACATGAAGGTGGACTCTGGTTCACTTACAACTCCAACTAGGACTGTAATAAGCCCCAGACTTCAATCCTCACAAGCTATTACTATCCTCCTTGAAAATAATTCTGTGGTAGACAAACTAATGGTCTCATTCAGTTTAAGGTTTTTACCCTCTTCCTATATATAAGCCTATTCCTTATTTCTTACAAGTAAGCCCTGAATCCTGAATGCAGAAAGAGCAAGAAAGAAATGCAATGCACTGTATTCCAAATTTTATAGTATAACATCTCCACAATTGCAGCAGTTAAGATTTTAACATATCAAATGAATAAAAAAAGAGAATGAATTTTACTTGTTCCGGGTCACTGAAGAGGGAGAGATGGTAGGTATATTTCAAGCCAATATACCTTTTTCTCTTAAGAGAAAAGGTATGTACATGACTGTATGGAGATATAGCTAAAATTTTGTTAAAAGAAATGTCTCCCCCAAATGGGAGCAATTTAATTCTACACTTCCACAAACTGTACTTAACATTAAAAGAGAATAGATAAAATATACTTAATTACTCCAGGTTACACATCTAATTCCTCAATTCACTAAAGGAAACTTGGCAAGAAAGAAGGCATCATTTTGTTGCATTCGACTAGAGCATCCAAGGGAAAAGAGCTACTGAGGCAGCTAATACACAAAACATGATCAAAAGTGATTAACAACAGCTTCATATGCAAATTGCATTAATGAAGGAGTGCAAAGTCATCATGTAAATTAAATATGTCAAATCTCTTGGTGAACTTTCAATCTTGAGGAAGGGGGTGCTGAAAACACTGCTTTAATTTTTTTTTCTACATCATCAATTTTCTGAGATTGAAAAAAAAAATCTAAGAATCTTAGTGCTATAAACAATTTTCACCTTTTTCCCCCTCCCCTTCTCTCTCCCCCTTTCCTTCAGCAGCCTGACAGTTTGGCCTGATGTGTGCAGACTGCACATGTTAATAGGCCAATCAAAAATGCAAAACAATTCGCAATTACTGCAAGGACCTAATGGTCATTAGAATTTACAACTAGGTAATGAACTAAAGTCTGCCCACACCATGCATATTCATAAAGCAATTTAGCCTTTGAAGATTAAAGAAGTGCTTAAAATTCAAATGAGCTTTAGCAAATTATCAAGAAGATTCGTCCAAAAAGCAAAAAGGGGTTTTCTTCTATGATTTTCTCCTTCTCCTTCTTTTAATGCAAAATCATTCTGTCTTCTAGACTGCAATACAACTTTAACAGAGGCCTCTAAGCCAAGCTATAGGCACTGAAGAGAGAATAAAAACAATTTGGAAGATTTTATTCAAAAACCTAAATCCTTCAGTGCCAATCATGCTTTTAAACATGGTAATTTATCAAAAGCAACATAAACAGCTTATGAGTGATATTGTGAGCTACTTTCCAATAAAAGATTAAGAAAATTTCTGCCACCTCCACCTCCCACCAAGTTATTCTCCCTTCTAGCTGCATTTTCTATGTAAATATTAACTGTATTATAAAATTACTGTCAATGTGCACTGGCACCAATTTTAAAAACAAAATGAGAACAAGCTTTCTTCATCAGAAAGAAAGAAAGGCAAATTGATCTAGAAGAGACAGAAATAAAGGCATATATTTATGAGTATAATGAATGACATTTTAAAAAAAGAAACTTCTTTATTTTTTAGTGAAAAACATTAAAATATATTAATCATCAGCAAGAAAGGTTAATCAGTTATATTCTCTTATGATTTTGGGTTCTATTACCTAAAATAAGAATGAATCCTGTCAATATTTAACAGCAGATGCTGATAGATACTTTGCAAGCTGCAGAACGGAAGGCAGTTACAGTATTAGCACATGTATTGCTCAACACAGATCTTGCTCTACAAGTTCCCTGAAGTTTTTAAACCACATATATAATTTCTTCTATGTTTGTTCCAAAATATTGTTTTTCATTGTTAATTTTATGAAGCAATACCATTTGAAATTTGTTATAATTTCATCTAATATAACAATAGATTTCTCTTAAAATACAAATATAAACTTTAGAATAGTCTCTTAATAATGCTTCCCATACATTAAATAGGGATTGTTGGGTCTTAAAAAAAACTTTTGACAGTACTCAGAATTTTCTACACTGAACGTGAAAGATTTAGTTCAAACACTATCCCCAAATAATTCTACTAAACAGGGAGCTCAGTCATATTTTTTTATTATTATCAGTCTTTTTACTGAGTTTGCATGCTTATCACTAATGTCCTCCAGTGACAAAGAGGTTAGTAATAATTCCAAAAATATTGTACTTACCAACAACAGAGCCCAGATGAAAAAGTAAATTCAAATATCTGTGGCATATTTCACTACAAGAGTCCCCACCCCCACCCCGTCCAGCAGCATGTGGCTCAGGAAAGTCAAAAACTTAGCATTTTCTGAAGCAACACAAACTATTTTTATTTCAACAGGTGTTGGAAAGTAAAAATATCAATGGAAAATTATTTTAGAATTAATCCTTTACACCATATGCTTTATTGAAGAACTTTTAATGTTGGAAGAACTTGCCTTTTCACAAATTAAACAATTAATCAATTTAAATACATGCACCCTTTTGAAATACTGAAGGAATTATAAATATAAACGCATGCTAGCTTAGTTTTTGCCAATTTTCACTATGTTTTAAAGTACCCATCAGATTTTAATCAGTTTAAACTAGTTTTAAAACAAGAAACCAAAAATACTGTCATGGCAGTCAATTAAAATTATCTAAATTTATTTAAATGTCGCCTTCTATTGTTTGACTAAAGGTTTATGCAATTAATCTTTCAATTAAATCAATCCAAAATTTAAGTCCTAAAGTATATTGGTAGTTAAATAAAACTCTTCACAAATGAATGCATGTGTATGCCTATTAATCCTACAAACAAGAGAATGAAGCAAACTTAATTTTTTTTCTATTTTAATCCAGGTATCTGTAACTAAAGGTAGTCCTTGACTTACCACCATAACTGAGCCCAGAATTATGGTCATAAATTGTTGCAGTCATAAGTCAAGGCATCATGTGACTGGACCTGATTTTTTAAATATATTTGATGGCATTAAGCCAACACCACAGTTGTTAAGCAAACACTTCAATTGCTAAGTAAATCTATTTTTTCTAATTGACATTTTGTGTGGGGGAGGGAGTACTGTAACTTCGAAAATGGATTGTAGTTTTTTGGGAGATCAATTGTAACTTCGAACAGTCATTAAGTAGCTGGTTATAAATCAATGGCTTAGTCAATATATATCAGCACAATAATTTCTTTATTAGCCTTCTGCGTAATAAATAGCACTAGATTAGTAAAAGATTAAGAACACTGGCTTGCAGAAATGCCGTCCAAATTAAAAAGGTAGTTTCAGAGAAGAATCACAAAATACTGCTCTAACATTAAGATAAATGTGGTATTGTACGCCAAGCTCAAGTTTTAAGAGCCATATGTTATGAGAAAAGTTGTTTTCCTTCAAGGTGAACTGTCATTCAGTTTATACTAGAACCAATTTAACTTACAATTCCCAGTTCTTTCCCATATAATATCAAAAAGCCCTTTTTTAAGGATTGTGAAGGAATAAATTGAAATTGACTTAAAAACAAAAGTAAAACATAGTGGTGAAATCTAAAATTTGTTACTATCGGTTCTGTGGGCGTGGCTTGGTGGGACGGGGGGGTAATGTGACTGGGAAGATGTGGGCAATTTTATTTTATTTTTACTTTTGAAACCATTTTTTCTACAACCTCTTTGGCGAATGTATGACCACTTGTAGAGAGATGTCTGGAGAATCTTTCAAAATTTCTGAAGTTGTATCCATATCGTATTTCTTTTTGGAAGGCTTCTAGAGTTTCTAGAATGTTTCAGATCTTAGAGGCATGTATATCCCCATCAGAGAACCTCCATCAGGATTCTATGTACATAGTAAGGTTTCTTTACAAAAAAAAAGTATAACAAAAACTGAATACTATGATTTCAATATGGTTCTTTCCACATTTGCTACTATTTTAATAAGTTTTAATGGTTTAGTGTGTTATATTTGGGGAGGTCTAAGGGAGAAAGACAGGGGAAAAAAATTCCTACCAGTGACCTTTACAAAAATTATTCATAAAGATTTTACTAGAGAATGCCTAAATACCTTAGGCAATTCTTGACATGACACCATTTACACACATATTGTATGAATTATGTTTAAATTTCAAAATTAAATAGCAAACATCAATAAAATGTTTTACTGTATAACCCGCTCCCTGCCAATGTGAATGTGTGAGATAGCCAACTCACTCATGTTAACCCTGATTAAAATAAAGCTAAAGACATTTTGAATGCTCACCATGAGCTTTGCATACTGAAAGGTAAATATTTCAAGGATATTTTTCCTAGCCACCACTTAGCTACCACTGAAAATAGTATGAAATGCTAATCCACAACTTTATTCCTTGACCATCATGAGAAATTTAAAGAGTGTCATACCTCCATGAACTAATTAGTTCTCCAGTGTAGCTGCGAGATAGCCCAGGAATGGGTTGCTAGTCGGAGCTGCCCAGAGACTCAGTCGTAATTCTTTAGCCACACCCTCCTGCCTCTCTCTCAGGCCCAGTTTTCAACTCAGTTGGCCCAAGAGAGACATTAAATTGGAGACGGCTGTTTTCTATAACTCCATTCCTAGACTATCATTGGCAATACACATAAGGTTTTTCGTTCCACTTCAGTGTAGCTAGAGACAGCGTTTTTCCCTCGCTCACGCAATGGTCTCTGCGGAGCAGGCGGGTTAGTTCAGCTTTACTGACGACGCCACTGTTTTCAGGCTCCACGGTAATCTCAGCGGGCCCTGTTTTTCGTAGCACTCACTCAGAGTGGATTGGCAAGCTGCCTATCATTCTAAGCAGCCAATAGCGAAACTGCTGCCGAATTTGATCGCTGCTGCGGTGCGTCTGTCAGAGACGCCTGGGCTAGCTATAGAGCACCACTAGTTGGCAAATCTGCCGCCAGCCCCTGGTTCTACTGGGGCAAAGAGCGGTGTGAAGTCGCTGGTCGCGGTTGGGCCGTCACTCTCTGGGTCTCCCAGGGTGGAGAAATGGTGCAAGGTGCTGGCTAACCCAAGGTTCGCCCTAGGAACGCCACCCATTGTAGCAATAGTCACGCAACTGCTCGCGTATGTGCTGGCTACTCTGGGATTGTTTTTTCCGGCACTGCCACCACCACACTACTCCCTTCTGTATTCGGGACTGCCATTGGAGCCACAGGATCTCTACCCTCGAACTCCTGGGCATTACCCTGGTTCCTAAGGAGCAGAACTCTAATGTCAATAGCTCCATTCAGGCTCCTGCGTTTAATCTATTGCCACCATTAAAATGGTGGATCACTCCATAGTGAGGGAGGAGCAACATCCAGATGCCTCCAAACCAAGCGCTGAAGCCTTGGTAGGCAAGAAAGTGACCTGTAAATCTTCTAGAGAGAGAAAGGCCAAGCAGATCTCTAAGGCAGAGTTGAAAGACATGGAACAGAGACAGAGTGTTCTAGAAAAACAGGTTTCCAGAGCTGAGAAGCATCAGACAAAGTTAGAAAAGCTGTCAAACTCTAACGAGCCTTCAGTTTCCCACCCTTTTCTGCCAGAGCAGTTAGCTCACTCCTCACAAGCTTGGTCACCAGAGGGAGCTGGGGAGCTTTCCCCAACTCCAGCCTTCCTGAATAGCAGGAAATGAACCCTTTGCCTGTCAAATAGAAGGAGCATGGCCTCAATCTACTGACGACAGGTCTTACACTCCAGAGGCATCTTACATGCCCCCAGCGACTGGGTTGTCTTCAAATGCTGTGCACTTGTCAGATTTGCCTGATAATTTAAAACAACTGATTTCTCAGGCAATAACTAGAGGCATTGGAGCTGGATTACATCAGCAGTGTTTTGCCTCTGTGGTTCTAGAATCACCTGCTTGCCTACATCAAGATTTGCTCACTGCAGATTTACCTGAGCTTCCACATCAGTCACCCAATCACTCCATAGGTAGTGATGACTCATCCGTGGCAGAGGGATTCCACAGACAACTGGACCTGGATGATGAGGGGATATCCCGACACCCGTGTCTTCACAGGGCTTTTTACCTCCAGGGTTGTTCAAATCATTACTGCATAAAGCAAAGGTCACAGCCCACCTGTCGGAGGATCTACCTGCAGCAGAGCCGGTGGCGCCTCCCCAGGACCATAGCCAGGGCCTGTTTTCTGAGCCCAGTGGAACAACAGTTCATCCCGTTGGACGTTGTCCAGAAACAATGGACAAGCTTGGCGTCGCTGCCCACTCCCAGTGGAACAACAAAACAGTTCTATGGCATGGCACCAAACTTGTCCCAGGCATTACAATTGCCCTCAGTAGATGGTCCCATTGTGGCCCTGTCCTCTCCTTCACCATATTTGGCTGGAAACATAGCTGATGGCTTAAGGGCAGAGGAATTGATCTTAAGGAAAACCCACCGGGCTGCAGCCTGGGCTATTAAAGCCTCTACTGCGGCATCTTTCTTTAACCGCACTTCCCTCCTTTGGCTCCGTCAACTACAATCGAGGGTAGCTCCCCAGGAGGCTCGCTTGCATCAAGACCTTAATAAATTCATTGCAGCAACTCAATTCTCTGTGGATGCAACTCTGCATGCTGCCAAATATGCCTCCAGAGCCCTAGTCTCCTCAGTAACCTCCAGGAGACTTCTGTGGCTCCGTCAGTGGCCACCTGACATTGAGTCAAAGTGGAGGTTTGCATCTACCCCCTATACTGGGGGTGTGTTGTTTGGTGAATCCCTAGACCCCATCCTGATTGAAAACAGGGAAAAATGGGAAGTCTTGACTTCATCGGCACGGCAAGCGAACTGTCATCCCACCCCCTTCTACCGGAGGTCATCCTTTCAGTCCAATAAGCAAGAAGGTTCATCCCAGCAGAGGTTTTATGCTCAAAGAGCAGACCGTCAGAATGAGAAACAAAGGTTTTCATGACAGGCCACATCAGTTTTTTCCTAACAAACAGCCCTTTTGAGGAGCAGGAAACCACCAGTTCCGTAGACAAAAGTGACTTGAAGGCCAATCTCCCCATCGGAGGACACTTGGCCTCTTTGTAGACCAGTGGATGAAAACAACCACAGACAATTGAGTTTTGAACACAGTATGCTTGGGTCTCTCATTGGAGTTCTTCTCCAACCCTCCGAACCACTTTTTACAATGCCCTGTCTCCCACACCACCACCAAACGGAATCTCATGGAGGAGGCCATTCACTACCCCTCAGAGATCCAGGCCATAGAGGCTGTTCCAGAGGCCCAGTGGAGACAGGGATTTTACTCGATCCTATTCATTGTACCAAAGCCTTCGGGGGGTGGAGAGCGATCTTGGATTTAAAGAATCTGAACTCCCACTTGGTCTACAGGAGGTTCAAGATGAGTTCCCTCCAGTCCATGGTGCAGAGAATTCGGTCCGGGAACTTCCTGGCATCAATTGACTTAATGGAGGCGTACCTCCACATTCCAATCTGCCAGCACATCGCAGGTTCCTCAGGTTCTGTTATGCAGGAAGATATCTTCAATACAGAGCCCTGCCATTCGGACTGGCATTGGCGCCCAGGAACTTCATGAAGGTCCTGGCCGCCCTAGCAGCTCACCTGAGATTAATACCGGTGAGACTGCAACGCTACCTGGATGACATTTTGGTACAGGCCTCTTCCCTTCCTAGGGCAAAGGAGGATCTAGATATAACAATTCAGGCCTTGCAGGACCATGGCTTCCTGATAAATCACAAAAAGAGCTAACTAGTTCCCTCCACCATCATAACTCACTTAGGTACGATTATCAACACCAAACTTGGGGATGTTTTCCTTTCACAAGAAAGACGGGACAGCATAAAGGACTTAATAGTTCAGATCCAACAGAATCCTATGGTCCCCATAGCTACCTTGTCCAAACTATTGGGCAAGATGGTATCTTGTATGGCAATAGTGCCTTGGGCCTGATTATATGCCCAGAACCTTCAGTGGTTCCTGCTACCATATCAGAGGGCAAACAGCTCCAATTCACTGGCCAAGGTCAAGGTTTCCTTGCCCGTCATGAAATCCTTCCGCTGGTGGGCATCCTCAGCTCTCAACAAGGGAAGTGTCTTCAGAGAGCCCACTCGAATCACCCTCATGTCAGATGCAAGGCTCTTTGGTTGGGGGGCTCACCTCCAATCCAGAGTAGCACAAGGCCAATGGTCCCCACAGAACCTCGCCAACAATATCAACTGGTTGGAGTTGAGGGCTATTCATCTAGTCCTTCGTCATTTTCAGGACTCAGTGCAAGGGAAACATGTCCTTGTGCTGACCGACAATGTAGCAGCAAAAACTCATATCAACCGCCAGGGAGGAACCCACTCCCAGCGCCTCATGGAGGAATCCTTGAGGTTAGGGAAGTGGACAGAGCAGAACATCCTCTTCTTCAGGGTGGAGCACATTACCAGAACATCGAACGCTCAGGCAAACTACCTGAGCAGGATTACAGTGGACAATGCCGAATGGCGTCTCCATCCAGAGATTTTCCGGAACATATGCGACTGGTTCGGGCATCCGACTGTAGACCTGTTTGCCTCACAGACAAACTCCCAACTTCCTTGCTTCTTCACAAGGTTTCCAACTCTGGAGCAGAGGGGACCAAAACTCTCCACAGTACTCGGCCTCCCGGTCTTCTTTATGTATTTCTACCTCTCCCTCTAATACCGAGGTAATCCAGAAAGTGATCTTGGAGGAAGCAGACATTCTCCTGGTCGCCCCTCATTAGCCCAGGTGTCCATGGTTTGCAGACTTCGTTAGTCTGTCCATGTCACGGTCCTGGGGAATCCCTCCAGAGAGGATCTCTCTCAGGCATGGGGTCTTGGAACACCCGGAGCCACAGTGGCTCCAACTGACCGCCTGGCACTTGAGAGGGTCCTCCTGAGGAAAGACAGGTATCTGACAAAGTCATAAGAACTATCCAAGCGGCCAGGAGACCTTCGACCATCAGGATCTACAATGCCACCCGGGCTGGTTTTGCAAGATGATGTAACAGAAATCACCTAGCTCTTGCTTCCGCTTCTGTTCTGTAGGTACTGGACTTCCTGCAGGAAGGTCTGGACAAGGGGTTGTCACACAGTACCATTCGACGGCAAGTAGCGGCATTATCTACTGTACTGACAAGCAGCGACCAGGGTCCTCTCACACACCACCCTGTCATCCGCAGGTTCATTCAAGGTGCGACTAATATGCAGCCACCGACAAATCATAGATATCCCACTTGGGATTTACCCAGGGTGCTGCAGGCACTTACAGTGCCACCCTTTGAGCCTCTGCAGACAACGAGCCTCAGATATTTGACTCTTACAAGTGGCTTTCCTGGTTGCTGTTACATCAGCAAGGTGCATATCCGAGATAGCACCACTATCCAGCAGGGCGGATCTTTGCATTTTTCATACGGATAAGGTGATCCCAAGACTCGATCCCTCCTTCATCCCCAAGGTAAACTCCTGGCTCCAGAAGGCCCAGGAGATCATATTGCCAAACTTCTGTCCAGGGCCATCCCGGGAGAGGAGGTAGCATACCTTGGATGTGAGGAGAGCTTTCCGGATCTACATTAAAAGAACAGCGCCCACCAGGAAGTCTAAGGCACTATTTGTCTCCTTTTAGCCAATGTTGTTAGGCACCAAGGTGTCTTCTTCAACCATAGGTCGTTGGATAAGGGCGTGTATCGGCAAGACGTACAAGGTGCAGGCGATATCCGTACCTAGACGAATCACTGGACACTCAACAAGAAGCGCAACCACCACCACTGCGTGGTTGATGCAAGCCTCCCTAGAGGAGATTTGCAGGGTGGTTACCTGGACTACTCCTTCGCCTTTCATTAGGCATTATAAGTTGGATGTCTTCGCATCCGCTGAGGCATCCTTTAGCAGGAAGCTACATTTGGCCTTGGGGGCTGCAGACCCAATGGCTACCCATCCTTAGAACTGCCAGGCTTTGGTACATCCCATTCGTGGACTTTTCCGCAGCTACACTGGAGAAGGGGTGTTGGTCTTACCTGAATGCCTTTTCTCAGTGCTGCGGGATAGTCCAGCCCCACCCTGGTGATCATAGGATCTGGAGCCAGGTGTCACTAATATTTCTTGGAAAGCCTCTCTTTCAGCTGCGACATCGCCAAAACCTGGGCCTGAGAGAGAGGCAGGAGGGCATGGCTAAAGAATTAAGACTCAATCTCTGGGCAGATCCGACTATAGCAACCCATTCCTGGACTATCCCGCAGCCCCCTAAGAAAAGGCGTTCAGGTAAGACCAACGCCCCTTTTCATACAGTAATCTTTTTATCTTTATTGTACAAATAAGCATGTTTCTGTGCTAACTTGTTACGCTATCCATTTATATACAGAACAAGGTAGATTTTTTTATTACTATAATTTTTTGGTCCCTGCTATCAGTCACAGAAGCCTCAAGATCAGAACAAATATATCCCTTTGAAGCTCCTCAAATGTTGAAGTTAAAAAGGATAGCACATCCTAGAGTCTATTTATCAAAACTCAATGTTTTCTTTATTGACTACCTCCTTTCCCAGTATTATACAAAACTTACCACTAAATAAACAGTATACATTTTATTACAAAGCAGTAATTTCTCAGTTAAAACGCAAGAACGCACTATAATTCTTAACTTCTAAAGCCACTTTTTGTTTATATAGGAGGAAAATGAACTGTTTTATGGAGCGTGTTTAGAGTAGAACCAACAGCAAGCAACTGTGTTCAGTCAGAAATACAATTTACATTATCATAACCTCACAGCCAAATTGCAAGTACTTCCATGTATTTTGATGCCCCTTTGCCTGGAACCTCTTTCTCCAATTTTTTTTCAGATTCTTCCCTCTTATGATCTTACTTATGTTTCATCTTTCCCTATACATTCTGGAAATCCTCAACCCCAACTGAAATTAAACTGCTAAATATTTAAGTGTTGGACATTTTTCACATAATCCACATTACAATTTGCTCAGCACTTTCCCCTATTAAAATGGAGGCTTAGTTTGTATTAATAAAAGGTTATTGAATGTCTCAATATAATTATTTAGTGAGGAGACGGTTTAGCTTCAAATTCTTCTTAACAAAGACGTCACATTTGGTCCAATGTGACCAATTTTAATTTTGATGTCCTGGGTGAGGAAGGGACAGAATTACACAGAACTTTTGAAAGGCAGCATATAATTAAAATAAATAAATCTAGTGGCCTTCACTGAAATGCTTTGTAAGAATATGAGCCTAAATTGACTATACATATTCTGTGACAAAAGATATGATACAACTGCAAGTATTTTGTAAAAATAAGCTATATTTGGCTATTGAGAAGCATGCAGAATAGTTCATACTGCAAAGAGTATGTGTGCCCAGGATACAGAAATGATCGGGGACAAAAGCTAAATTTGATTTAATTCAAAGTTAAATTTAATTAAAATTGAGCAATTAAATAGAATTAGTATGACTTATAGTGTATTCAACAATTTTCTTCTTCAACTGCATTAAAAATTACACTTTAGCAAAACTTTGGTAAGGGCTCTACCAGGCTGCATTCAGAACTTTTAGGAATAGAGTGGGATGTTTGTATTATGGCTTCTATACTTCTATACTATAAATAGCACCTTCATGTTGATTGTATGATTGTTATAAACATGTTTTTAAAGAACCTCTTTTCTGCTCTGATATTATATATACATACACACACATATACACACAAACCCTCCTGTATATGTATTAGGAGTAGACTGACTTCTATAGTTTATTTATGTTAGAATTTTTATAGGTAACAATGGATATAAGATATATACAGTATATTTAAAATCTGGTATAATCAACAAAATTACCATGTGCTAACTGATCCAAAATATGTTTACATTTTTTTAAAAAAGTAATTTGACATCCCATTTTTTAAAGTATCTTAAATCCTGCATATTTTACTCAGCATTTTTTTTCTTCATTCAATTGTGTCCAATTCTCAAAGACAAGTTCCTGCAGTTTTCTTGGCAAGGTTTTTCAGAAGTAGATTGCCATTGCCTCCTTCCTTACGCTGAGACAAAGTGGCTAACTCAGGATCACCTATCTGGATTTCTACCTAATGCAGGACTAGAATTCACAGTCTGACAGTTTTTAGTTTGATATCTTAACCACTACACCAAGCTGTCTCTTAAAACATGATTTAGTTTTGTGTATGAATATCAGTAAGTTGCCATTTGCCATTTGAAATTTAGAACAAGGCATTTTTCACTTACCTATTTTTACCTTATGAAGATTGAGTTTAAATAACAACCTTTGGATCTCTCTTCTTCGTTGTGAAAATATAAAATACTTACTGGTATATACCGGTATATATTTATATAATTCATAGAAAAACTGAGTAAAATGGTTTTGTGAGGAAACATCAAAAGTGACAGGCAGCTTCTTTTAAGAGCAACTGAATTTCTTACCTGGCATAAAGTCCCTAATATACCCATTTAGGAAACAAAACCTCTTTGTTTCTTAAGAACCAAATTTATGAGACTAGCCTTTTGAATTAATACATAATACATCAAATATACTAACAAGATCTGCTAAGAAATACTAACAAATTATGTTATTTTATTTCATATTGGGTATATGATATATTTTATTCTTTTATCTATTATTTATTTTATTGTTTTTATCTATTTTATTGTAAGCTTACTTACAATAAGTGTCATAAGTGACATAAGTCACTTATGTATGATGGGTGCTATATAAGTCAAATAAATAAATGTCAAGCAGTATTTAAGGTATCCTTCTTCTGAGAATTTTAACTAAACATCCTTGATCTTCATTATTTGCATTAAGTGAAAAGTAATAAAATTTAAATCTGAAAATAAAACTTCTGACAACCATACAAATTGGAATGAAGGAAAACCCAACTATGAAGTTTATTTAAAAGTAAACAGAAAAAAATTTAACAGTTGGTAACAAAAATGCCCCCTATTTGAAATTTCCACATCTTTTTCTTATCATACCAATTAATTGATGGGAATTTTGATTACTCATACTGATTCATCAATTAAAGCTAATTTATATTTTATCTTGTTACTTAAACCAGTGGTACAATTAAAAAAATTTCCCTACCGGTTCTGTGGGCGTGGCTTGGTAGGAGGGTCCTGTGACTGAGTGGGCGCAGCCAACTCGACGTCACTCACAGCCATGCCCACTCAGTCTCATGACCCCCCCAAGCCACACCCACAGAACCCAATAGGAAAAAAAAATTAATTTCTATTCTGCCTATTTTACCGTCGCGAGATGCCTGCAGCCACAGCAGCTGCAGGCTTCTTGTAGCAAAAGTTACCGGAGCTGCTCCCCTTCTTAAACTTGCCGCCGCCATCGCCGCCCTGTTCCATGCGCCAGCCGCGCATGCGCACACCATTGCCTGCTGCCGCTGATGAATGACAAATGAATAAACAGTGTGCGCATGCATGGCTGGTGCATGGAACAGGGTGGTGATGGCGGTGGCGCATTTAAGAAGGGGAGCGGCTCCAGTAACTTTCGCTACAAGAAGCCTGCAGCCGCTTCTTTCGGCACCAGAAGCGCCTCCAGGTGCACCGAAAAAGAGGCTCTGGCTGCAGGCATCTCATGACAAGGAGGGTGAGATGCGGGCTGGCAGAGAACCCAGCAGCGACGGCTCAGCCCTGGCTTGCCTTCCCTGGAGGAAGATAAGGACACTTCACGTAGCAAAGAGAGAGCGGGTGGCGAGCAGGCAGCAGCTCCGGAGCCTCAGGGAATCGCATGTCCCTGGGCCCTAGGCCCCGACCCAAGGTGAAGGGCGAGCGGGCAGCATGCATTGCTTACTTTTAGTGAGTTGAACAGGCGAGGCGACTGGCGAGGCAAGTAGCTGGGCCGCGTGGCAAAGGGAACATATATAGGGTGGGAGTGGGTTGGTGCCGAGCAGCTAGAAGCCCCGAGCGGCCGTAAGTGCCAAGCGACCCGGAAGGGGAGAACAAGCCAGAAGAGGCGAGCGGGCGAGCAGGTGGGCATAGGCGGGGCCACCATGGATAATTGCTACCGGTTCAGTGAACCGATGCCAATCATCCCTAACGGTTCACCTGAACCGGTCCGAACCGGTAGGATTTCACCCCTGAACTAAACTCAACAGATGTTAGCAACCCAAAACTGAAACTCCCAGGGGGAAAAAAATGGGGAGAAGGGGGACTCTAAAATTTATGTCTTTTAGGAAACCTATATTGCTTGGAAATTTTTATTTTCATATGCTTTGTTTGGTTCAATATAATTTGAATTGTGGAATAAAGGATCAAGAATTTAAGCAAGCTTTTAAATTGTGTGTGTGTGTGTGTGTGTGTGTCTGTGTGTGTCTCTGTGTGTTCCTCTTTAATTTCAAAGTTAAATTGTCAGTATAACCTTTTCAATACTGGCATTAAAAAACGTAAGATCATATAAACAAGTGTTTATCGTTTATAACTGACCAGTTCTCCCTGGGCATCCCTTTGTCATCATCGTCAACACTGAACTATTCCAGGATGAATTCAAAGACTGATGCCTATCTGAAGCAAAATAACATACTGACAATGATGATCTACAAAAGCACCAGCATATTCCCATCATAATTTTATAGAAACATTAAAATTTGATTGCTTCTTGATACATTATGTGATATTCTATCTTGAGTGAAAATAAAGATGTTTGATCTCTCTCTCTCTCTCTCTCTCTCTCTGTGTGTGTGTGTGTGTGTGTGTGTGTGTGTGTGTGTGTTCCAAATTTCAATAACACTGATTCATTCAGCCTACAAAAGCCCATTTGCTTAAGTCGGTAAACTGTATACGTAAAACATCCAACAGGATTGCATCAGATTACCTAGGGGAGATAACAGACACCTCTATGCACAATCTGAAAAGTACAAAATCAACACCTAATTGATACCTCATTTATTTCGACTTTTAAAAAGTGTATCTAGCTATTTGAAGAAAGGGGAGCTATTCTTTTTCATCCCACTGTTTATGCATTTCATTCAATTTATTTTAACTGTATCTGACAGGTGTTTTAATGCATTATTTTTTAAAGGGGGGGTACAATCTTGTTCATTTCCAAGTAAAAGACGTGTTTAGAGCCTTACTATGCATCAACAAAAACAGGGAAATGGACCAACAATTACTTCTAATTATAAAGGGGAAGGTTTTTGTTTGGCAGGAAGAAAATAGACCACAAAGGTAGCAATAATAGTATTCTCCTTTGTTTCATTTAATCAGATGTAGAATTGTTGCCTTTAAAAATTAATGTATGGCAAGTCTTAGGTAAAACTCATTTCAACAGGTAACTGGAAATATTTCTTATCCTATTTTTATGGAAATTTCTGCATCAATTCCTTAAACGATTAATGGGATGTTAGAGAAAAGCCTTAATTCTATAAAAATGTGGATCAATTTCCTTTTATTCTGGAAAATCTAGCATACTGAAAATATTGCTATTGTGTTCATTCTCTCTAGGCGCTCAATCTTCTACAATTCCCTAGATAGCTTCCATATGAATCTGCTATATATAGCTTTATTATTGTATGGTGGTTAAGGGAACATTTGATAATACATGGGCCCATTTGAGCTCAAACCCAAAATCTATTCTGCAGCACTCTAATTGTGAGGACAAATGAAGATCATATAATCCCCATAGGAATTAGGACTAAACCTCCCTACCACATTAATAGACAAATACATATAGGCATACATATCTCAATTCCTGCCCTCAACAGCCTGACTCAACATCACCTTGGAATGAGGAATGTACAGAAAAGGCTCTACTGCAAAGAATTCCTTGAAATATTCTTTTTAATGCAGTAGGAGCAAAGAAAACAACCATTTTGCAAACTGCAGCACTGCTCATTATAAGCATGCTGAAATGGTTGGGAGGTTATGAGAGAAGATATTCCTAATCAACTGCCAGGCATACAGAAGGAAAGGGTTTATATCTCCTATTCCCATCATCCCACTTGCAACATTTTGCAAATGTTGTTGCAAAAATATTTTGTCTAATTCAAAATTTTCAATGAAGAATCATTTTGCTACACATTCTATCATACATCTGAATCTAGTAAGACTGCCCAGCCCTTCAGACTAGAAGCAAAATGATGTTTCAGAACATTCAGGAGCCCAAAAATACCCCATTTGCAAGTACTTAATGCAAGTACAGCTTTCCCCAGGATCATACAGCTGCACTCTATAGCTGTTACACTCTAACCAACTCCTATATAAGGCTGGAGATCTGAAAGGGGAGGGGAAGTTATCAACCAAAAAGTGCTGAAACAAGTGACTTACATCCAGTCCTCACAATTACAACAGCCACAGAGTCATGTGATCATGTGATATTCGAATGCTTGACAACCAACATATTGTATATTTATAATGGGGACAGCATCCCAGAGTGACATGACCATTATTTGTAACCTTCCCAGCAAGCTCCCAGCAAACTAAGACAATGGTGGGAGACAGATTCACTTATTCACTTAACCAGTGATTTGCTTAACCACTGCAGCAAACCACTGCAGCAAAGTGGTCATAAAATTGAGCACAGCACACTTATCATTGCAAGTTCTGATTCAAACTAAGGTCCAATTCAAGCACTATCTGTATAGACCTGTACTTACTCCTTAGTCAGTTTACTGCCCTCAGACACAGAAAACAATACTCCATCATCATCAATGTGATGGAGAGAAATGGCCAGTTCAGTTTGTTCACAGAAGGTTAAGTTACTTCATACATTGGATGAATTCATAGTATTATCATTTTTAGGCTTCACGTAAGGTACAAACCTATCCCTTAAAATCATTTACAAAACACAGTGGAATTAGTTCACACCTTATTTTGACAGCAAATAAATCACATTATATCTTAGCACAGTGTATGGCTGTCTGAGGCTGCATGCTTTGGACCAGCCAAAGGAAACAAAGTCGTTCAATTATTATGGGAACAAAAACAAGAATATTGGTTTGTATTTTCTTAACATACATGCTTAGATAGCCAATAGCTATGGTTAAGGCATCAGGCTAGAAACTGGGAGGTTGTGAGTTCTAGTCCTGCCTTAAGGACAAACACAAGCAAGTGACCTTGGACTATCATTTTCTCTCAGCCCTAAGAAAAAGGCAATGGCAAACCACTTCTGAAAAACCTTGCCAAGAAAACTGCAGACACTTGTCCAGGCGGTCTCCAAGAATCAGACATGATTGAAAGGAAGGAATAAAAAATATATATTTATGGGGAGGGAGAGGTTTCCACCAGCAAAATATACAATCCTGTTGCTTCAAGATGCGAAAGGACAGATATTCCCAACACATCATTTACAATGTTCATGTATTTCTATATCAACTTACAAAACACAGAGAGAATCCACATTTTCTAAAAATTAAGAGATTTTTAGATTAGACAAAGACTAATAAATAAATATGCTATTCAAATATTCATCATTCTACAATTTATTTTCTAGGTCATATCCTTAAGGATTAGATATTCACATTTCCTTTTTAAGAAATAATAATAATAAATATGATACCCAAGATGTTGATGTGAGCATGAAAACAGAAAATATGATAGCATGGGATTGCAGAATACATAACTTGGTTATACTACTATGTTTAATGTGTAACCACAAATTACAGAATATACAAATTAAAAATGATAATTGAATTTTTTTTAATGAAAAGTAGCTAAGTACAAGATCAATTTAAAATTGGATCATGTTAGTTGCTGAATGGTTCAGCAATTATTGTCTTTCATCTAAATAGGAAATGGGGGGGGCAATAAATTATGCTTTAAAAAGATTCAACAAAGTAAATAAAAATGGCTGAACTTATGTTCTCTGGTATTATTTATACAAATTTCAATGGTACAGTAACATGACCAAAGCCAATCATTCTATATTGTGCACAATACAATAAATCAGTAAGATTTCAGACTCTTGTAAAGCATTTCCATATATTCCTTCTTTAAAAAATGTTAGATTAAATCCAATTTTTTCAGGAGTATATTCAAGAATTTAATTTTCAAATATTCACAAATATTCGGAAGATATTTCTATATATAGATACACTTATCAGAAAAGTATTTTGGAGTATTATGTAAGAATAACTGCATTTCTTCTAGTGTAATATATGAAATGTAGCATAGTAAAAGTTCCATTAGTGAACAATACACAGTCTTGAAGCAATTATTACTGAAAAAACACACACAAAATAAGCATTATGCTTTTTGTTTAAAAACAAAATAGCACTGTAATCAGCATTACAGAGAATGAGTTTTACTATCCCTATACTGTATATAATTAAATGAGGCCTTGAATTTTATCCAAAGAAGTTTACATATTTTAAGTGAGAAATGCATATATATTTCATGTAAACTGTCTTCTGTTACCACATCACTGTAGTTCTCATTTGTGTTTGAGAAACAGACGAAGAGGATTTTGCCGAGCTGAAATCTGTTCAAAAATATTAGGGAGACCTCCAGGAAAGAATGGTTCACTTCCTCGTACTTTTAATCTGAAATATTTTATCTTTTGGCACTTTGCTCCTCCCTAAATATCTGTTAACTCTTTCTCTCACTCTCTCTTACACATATTCTACTATTCTAACATTCCTGCTGAGAATCTACAAATCAATCTCCTTATTGTCTAAGCAAGTCCAGCAATAAGACTGGTATTTATTAAATTATTTCCTTTGCAGTATATTCTTGCCCCTTTCTTGCTATTCAAGTCAATTCTGTGCATCCAGGGGAACTTCCACTCATTGGGAGAACCTCAATCAAGCATCACATGCTGTCAGGGAAAAAGAAAAAATATGTGTAGGGGAAAAAAATATCTATATCCCAAATAATATAAAAGCTGGAAGCAAAGTAGTAGGTTAGTTCAAGGGACTCCAGCTCATATAAAAGCTCCTTTGGAGGATTAACAATAAAGGAGCTTTCTCTCAATGCTTCTGAATAAAAGACTGGGGTATTTGAAGTAAAAACTTGTTTTTACATCATAGGTTTGAGAAAAACAGAAAATGGAACAATCACTAACTGCAGGCAAATTATGACTTGCCAGATTCAGAGATCTTTCTCCAAATTATTAAGTTCAGAAAAGAAATGTTATAAAATGCATACTCAGCAAGTTGTGCCATACACTTATCCAGCTAACTCAAATGATACAATTTCAGAATACTTTCTGAGTATTGTATTGGTAAGCTGCCAAAATAATGGCAAGGAGAAAGTACATTTTAAAATGTTTCAATATATAAGTCAGAATAAAATAGAACACTGGGATTGCCTCAGCCAACGTAGTATCATTCTTTGCCTGTCAAAAATAAATTTCTATCCAAGCAAATCTCTGGATATAATTAAGCTTTCCAAAGTCTTCTAACAACCATCCAGCAACGAAAGGAAAAGCCCTTCTCTAGTTCAATTGTACAATTTTGTGATGGTTCCCTTTACAATTTGTGTTGGAAAGAGTTACTCAAATGTTGTGCATTGTCCAAACAAAATAAAATAAACTTGACAATTTACAGCCTTTCCCAATTCTTACTTACAAGCAAAATTCACATAGAGAAGGCAGGAAAGACTCAGGCACAAATTTTTGGATGAATAACTATTTTAAACTGCAATATTTTCTTGAGAAAACATGAGAATAAATCCAATTCAACTCAGTGGAATTTTTCTGTATACAGTATTATAGGAACTGCAGCAATCTCCATTGATTCTTCTAATTAAGAAAAATGGATTTCATCTACTTCTCATTTCCCATTGGCTCAACCAAACTGCAACAGTTAAATTCTAATTTTTTGAATTTTCAATAGGATACAATTACAAACTAAAATCTGAAAAGCACAAAATTAAAAGAACAATTGGTCTACTGCATTTATTCCATCTATTGGAGATGTAGGCAAGCAAAGCAACTATCTTATAAATCTTCTACCTATTTAAATTCTAAAATGGAATTAATTATGTTATAAGAAATATATACTATCATTTGAGTCCCCATTAACACAGCTTACAGCTTATATGTGTACACATGTACATGCAGTATCTATATAATGCATTATAAATCACAATACTTAACAAAAATTAAAATTACATTCCCTTACAACCACAACAAAATGTATAAAAACAAGTTGATATCTGCCTAATAGAAAGAAGCAATTAGCAATACTAAAAGTTATAATATCGCATTCACCAGTAATAACTGAATTATCTACTTTTCAGGTTAATAAAAGCCAATAAAATGCTGGTAAATCACTGGCAAAAGATACCATATAGGATAAATATGCACAATCATGAAAAATGCTTTCATCTTCTATCAATTTTGTTTTATTACAGCAATGACCTCTAAAATTACTGTATTTCTTTAGAGCCTGTAGAAAAGTCTACATTGTTACATTATTAACAATGCACATACACTGGGGGGGATGTGTTTTTTTAATATGGATTGCCAAAATTTCAAATCATATTCATTTTGAATTTCCTTATTATAAATCAAGATGAGAAAGTGAAACCAACGAGTTAAAAATGTATCATCTGATAGTATGATGCAATAACTTGTATCTTCTATATTAAAGCAATGAACCCTGAATATTATTTATCCTAGGAAGATAGCCTTTTATTGCAACACATTTGCTTATTTACTAGAAAATGGCTCAATGACTTTCCATATTTAATATATAACAGGACAATAATCATGTTCCTCTTACAGTCTTAACAGAACTCATTATTTTGTTGTTATGAAGCATTTTTCCCAATGGCATTTATTATGATAAATTATTTTTTTCTTCCACAGGTTTTCCAAATACTAGTTTATACCACTCATTACTATATGCATCCATCATTCAGAATGCCAGACTCAGTTGTTCTATTTTCAAGGATTATAAAATGTTGTTAAAACTAACAAGCCTAAAAAAAAATCCAACTACTTTGATTGAGCAGTCCCTAATTCCAGAAGTACTTTTACCCAAAAGAAAGAATTACAAAGAATCAATTTTTGTTACTCCAATTTTACTGAAACATTAGTTTGATGGTATGGTACATTTTATCCTGAATTTATGTAAATTGCCAAAATAGGGACAAACAAAATGAAAAAAGTAATGGAAAGGACTTTTTATACAATGAGAGCATTTTATACCATTACAGATCTCCCCAGTTTATATAATCTTTTTATCAATCTGAAAAGATACTCACGTGGAAGTCACCCTAAATTGGCTATCTTCTAAAAGAATGTACAAAATGCAGTGAACCTAACACTAAACTTTTGTATATATATCAGTAATGAATGTATCATTCCGGGACATTGCACATGAGTTCCAATGATATCCAGAACTCATGCACATGCTTAGAAATGTAAGAATCTTGGATCAAACCCAAGATTCGTCTACCTCATCTTCCTGCTCCCAGCAGTGTCACACCAAATGCTACAGGGAAGTGTACTAAAACATAAAAACTGTACTTCTCTACTATAGATTGCTACGCATCAACTAGTAATTAGTAATATAGTGATCAAATGTGCTAAACATGCTCAACTGACTAGATTCCCTCTCTGTACTGAAATGAAAATCAAATTGCTTTTGAATTTAAGATTATAAAAAGCAATTCAGACTGGCAATCATTAGAACTCTACAAATTTGTCTTACTTCTCTCTGAAAGTGATTGAAGTCAGTTGCTGTCATCACATCTTGTGACAACGTATTGCAGGAGCAATAATAACCCACTTCAATAGCATTCCTTAAACTACACGTGCTCCTTGGGCGGTGCTAAATGAGTGATAATCACCTGATGCAGCCATACTGCCCTTTTGGGCCTCACGGCCATGACAAACAGACATGGGTAAAATCAAATAGCCCTTTAGTGACATATAAATTACATAAATTCATTAAATACTGGAGAACTTTCTTTTGCTTTTGCACTACTCCTACCAGTAAATACAAAGGAAAATATCAATGAGTGACTATAAAATCTATTACAATCTTCTTCACATTAGTTAAATCATTCCGGTCCTAAATTAAAAATGGTAACCGTCCCTTCATTTCAACATAAGGGACAGATAGCAGCATGTAAGAATAACAAACAATGCAAGCAAAAAAGAGCACCCCTATCTCTCACATTCAAAATGAAACAATCAGGCTAATGTTTATAAAGCAAACAAGAGATATCAGTGCAGCCAGTGGATTGATAGGTTTGGGAAATCAGTATTCCATGTTTATAAGAACCAAAGACTTGTGAAATGTTCTCTCACTTGTCTAACTGCAAAATGAACATTCTGAGTCCCCGTTTCACCTGCGAATTCACAGAAAAAAAGTAGTGTGGCAACATCTACCACAGTATGAGCAAACCTAGTGTATTGTTAAAATTCTTCTTACAGGCCCACTCCATAAATATCTCACAAATCCTTAGAAGAGACTGGAGGGCAAATGTGGGAAAACGAATGCAGGAAAAGAAAATCTTTTTTCCCAGTAGAATCCATTCCCCTAGCGGATGGAAGTGATAGATTTATCTCACGAATTATCTTGCATGAAGTCCTAAGAAATAAGTAACAGTAACTTTAAAACACCAACTTAGCATAAAGTTCTTGAAACCCTCATACAAATATGCACCTCTAGTCAAAGTAGCTGTATTATATTGGTTCACTTTCACCATGTCTCCATCCATTACCCATCTCTCTCAACTGTCCCATTTTCAAATTTTAGATTACATTTTTCTCAAGACAGAAATAAACCCTTTTAATGTTGTTGAGTCTACACAAATTCTAAATAAGAATACCTTCTCAACCTCACCTGAAAAAAATGGGTTCCTCATTGAAGTAAGTCTACTTGACTAATTAAATATAAAAACATTTCCATTTTACTATATGTGCAATGTGACTTATTCACTAATTTAAAAAATCCAATCCCATAGCAAAAACACTTTGTTTCTCTTTTTCATTCCTGATTATAGTACTACACCAAAATAAGAATCACTTCAAAAATAAATTTGTATCAATGATAGATTAGCTAAAATTCACTTTTTATTTAAATTCATACACCTTGAACAGTAATAAATTAAACAGTTTTATTATACTTTCAAGTTCGATTTATAAATTCCATCATCAATGGTCAATTCCATGAACACTCTTAAAAGCTATTTACACCAATTTTGTTAGAGAAATAAGGCATATTTTAAATGCCTTTAAATATGCACAAGACCCCTGGCTCTTTCTCCACTAAAATATGACAAAAAGGATTTCTTTCCTGACATTTCAATATCATTTTATGAATAGCTAGCAGAATATAACTCCCTGCTTCCCAACTTTATGCCTTCCAATGCTTTAAACATAAGCCCACAAGTATGTTACCTAAGAATTTGGTGCTGTAAATATACTTGCTGATAGCAGAATGAAAACAGCCTTAAACGGAGGAAGGGATTAATGGTGGCAAGGTATTCCAAATAGATATTTTTTTCATTGCATTAGGATCAATCTCCATGGCTTCCAAGCAAATTTGTCACATGTAACTGCATTTATACTGAGGCATTAGACATGAATATAAGCTCTTTTTAAAGAACAAAATAGATGGTTGGAACAAGTTTCTTACTATAAATGGCAATTGAATGCACTTCAAAACTATATTCATACAACTGTGACACTCCTCTCCCCAAATTTTAGTCCAGGTGAATGCCAGACTTAGGACAAGAAAACTTCAATTCAGATATCTTCTTAGCAATGAACTCACTTCATGATTTTGATACATCTCTATGCCATAGCCTGTTTTACTTCAATCTCCAAGCAACACAATGCAATCTGTTTCTCTTGAAAGCAATACATTAACCACACACACCACAGTTTGCCAAACTTTGGTAGGATGATAATCCAATATGCTTTTTTATATACTGTTCCACTTGTGCTAGCAATACAAAAGAGTCTGAGTTTGGCAAGGCAGCAGCAATGCACTGAAAAAAAGCTATTATTTCCGTTCTCATAGTTTTGCTCCATCTTAGATTAAGCAACCTATCTAGTATCTACAGAACGGGCCTTTTAGCTCATCCTATCCCTTAATTCTTGCTTGACAGCTGCTGTGTTTAGTCTTTGAAATAGAGATGTTTAATATGTAAATAGTGCATTATGTCACAGAAGGGATGTCCCATATTTGGCGATTTAACATGCCTGCAGTACACAGAAGATCAGAAAACCTTTTTTGAAAGCTCTGACTAAACGAACATCCTCCTTCATGTTCAGAATGTGAGCAGCACATGACAGTT
This sequence comes from Pantherophis guttatus, assembly GCF_059756535.1. Lineage (NCBI taxonomy): Eukaryota > Metazoa > Chordata > Lepidosauria > Squamata > Colubridae > Pantherophis > Pantherophis guttatus. The sequence continues at coordinate 316,179,665 of NC_142063.1, forward strand.
ACAATAGCTTAAGATACATGCTACAAGTAAGATAGCTGTGTTCCAGTCCCGTCCCCTCCTCCAATCACTTATATATACATTTCCAATCACATGCCCAGGTAATATATATTTGCTATTATTTTAATACATATAAATTACTCCTGAATTTATCTAAGCGACTGGAAGGAACAAATAATGTCTAATATAATTAAAAATTTGGATCAATGGCAATGATGCTTCTGCACTGTAACTCTAAAAGGAGTTATGCAAAGAACTTGTTATAATTTCTAACATAAATACTGACTGCTCAAGCTCAGAGAAGAGAAGCTGGCAATACTCTATATGTAGGCATATAATGCCATGCTTGCATAAAAAGCTGTCTAAAATTCAGGAAGTAAAAAGTATTTTTTTAATAACAAGCAACACAAATATATAAAAGGAATTAAAAAGATTTAAAATTGCTGATAACTTGATAAGGGTGCAGCCCTGGCATACTTTTACTAGGACAGCAAATTTTAAAATTATGGATATATAAAAGAAATTTCCACTTTTATATGATAAAGATACTAAATTATGTGTTTCCAAGCAATTCAATATCAAAACAATACCTGATCCAAATTCAAAACTCTAATAAACTGCATAAAAAGGCAGTACCATCATTATTCTCATTTTGCCTATTATCTATCTCCTTATTTTCTTATGACTATAACTTTGTTGCTTATCACTACTGTTGTATGTACATTGAGAGCTTACGCACCGGAAAAAAATTCCTTATGTGTCTAATCACACTTGGCCAATAAAGAATTCTATTCTATTCTATTCTATTCTATTCTATTCTATTCTATTCTATTCTATTCCAGATTAAAATGCTGGATATTTTGAACTCAACAATCACATTTAGAGCTTTTGCTTTATTTTCACCAACAAAATGACTTAATTTACAAGAACATTTATGAAGCATATGTATTTGCAAATACAGTAGGTAACTTCCACCAGCAAAATTAAAATCTACCACAAAATCTACTGACACAAACCATGTAAAGTCATCTGGCTAAGCCTGAATTATAAAACTGCACAAAATACAAAATTGCCAAAGCAAGTTTTTAAAAAATGAAATTAAATTTGATTTGTTCCAATTATATCAAGGCTACTACCTACCTACGGATCATCTTTCTCTCTGTTTATAAATACACATATAATTAACTTAATTATTTCATTTTGAAAGAGGCAAGATAAATATTCATCACTTCCATCAGCTGACAGGTAAAAGCTAGTTTTAGTCCACTTATTCAGCTGCAGATCCAACAACAGTGACAGGACCATGCCGACGGAGGTAGCTTGTGAATTGCCTTGTTATTGAGATCATTGGGGGGGAGGGAGGATTAAATACAAGGCAGCATGTGACTTACATACAGTGTCTAATACCACAGCATCCCCGAGGCTATTAAAACAATAGCACAAGTGATACTTTATGCTAACCATTCTGGCCTTTCCTTACCCTCATCCAATCTATGTCAATTTTGGTAGCACACACGAAAACCAAAAGAAAGCAGTTTTGTTTGCCATCTGGATTATGACACCAAACACAATTCTTTATAGTCTAGCAGTATTAACAGATCTCTCACATCTGCATTAACTTCAAACATCCTTTCACTTCCTTTATAAAAAACATACACACATGTAGGCAGTATGCAGCCCACCCATTTGTTTTTCGTTATTGTTGATGATGCTTATGACATCCATTATTTAATTTTATATTATTTTTAATTACAAGTTGAGGTTGTTGCCATTGTCCAAAAAGTGAATCTGCCTTGGACATTCATATAGGTGACATGTGGCAGCAGAAAGCCATAGAAGAAAATATCTGTCAAAAGCACATCAGAGATAACAGACACTATTTGTGTGTGGGGGGGGGGGGATTTATTATTTAGCTGAAAAGGCAAGACTGCAGAGAGCAACCTCCTTCCCTGTCAAACCAACCTTTAGAAATTTCTAACATGCTCTTAAACTTTGTATATAAGCAAACCTACACGCCTTGGAAACCGCCCTCTCTACTCTGGCCTGGGCAGTGAAAATGGCATCTGAAAGTCAAGGTCAGCCATGTCACTTGACCAAGGGGCTGCCTTTAATTACAGTCCATGCAATAACAGACAAAATGGAACGGGGGTGGGGGTGGGGTTTGAGGGTGGGTGTTAACTCCTCTTTTACATTTACACCACAGTCTGCAGAAAATTATGATTAAAAATAAAAAGGCTACAGAATCAATTCCATCAAGCACCAGGAATAGCAGAAGAACTCTAAACTCTGCAGCAGGCATATTGGATTCCCAGGAGGCTTTGGTGCCCTTCAATGACCTATATAAAAAACTTGTATAAAAATTTGGGGAGGAAAAGCTACCAGATTTGGGTTTTGTCTCCATTTTACACATTGGTTCGATCAACTTTGAAATTTGAGAGAAAGGATTCTTCTGAGAAGTAAAGCTTATTTTTGTATGACTTAACGGCACTGTAGGACGACACTTTCTAGGTTCTTTCCAACCAAAGAACCAGAATAAGAACTAAGCAAGAGTAACAGGTGGACACAGATGGTTTACACTTCATAAGGAACTTACTTTATGATTGTGGTGGGATTGTACCCGTTTCCTGCAATAAATCTATGACTACTAAAGTGCACAGACATACACCAGGAACTTTTGACAGAAAACAAGAGCCAATCAAATCTACACTCATGAACATTCACTGCAAAGATAGGGATATCCATCTGTCCATAATATTTTATTTGTTTCCTAATACCATAAACCTATGATCTATGTTAAAACATAATGATAAAGTATGATATGTAATTATATTTGCTGTGAAGGCATTTTTGTAAAGTAAGTATAAAGGGAGGAAACAGTGAAACTTTTTAAAAAGCTGCAGATGGGGGGGAAAGCTTAGTTCTCTTCTGCATCCTCTTCTTTGGGTGAGCACAATTTGGCAACCCAATGTCAAAAAATGTGTAGAACATGAAAGATGTGAAAGAGAGCAGCTAGAAAATTATTCTATGATATGCCATGAGTTTTATGCTTCTATAGATAACTGAAAGAACTGAAGGTGTGCATACTTACTATAAATAGAAATAATGAAATTTTAATTCATGAACTGGTAAAATGAAATGTCAGAAAACATTTTTTACAAAACAACAAAATTTCAATGTGCAGCCTGTAAGCATGCCATTCCTGCCTCCCCTCCCCCCATCACTTTGATTTACCTGCTATATGTTCCTGCTTGGGACAAATTCCTCTAGATGACGTTGACAAACAATCGTCATCCTCAGGTGTGACCTGGATGCCAACCTCCACAGGATTGGAAGTTTTTCGCAGCTCGCTTGGCGAGGGCGAAGGGGGCTTATCCACAGCCTTCTCTAGGCAAAGAGTGCCATTGCATTGTTTCCGTTTGTGCTCAATAAAAATAAGAATATCCCCCAGAGGGAAGTTCATCTGACACTGGCCACAGGTAAGGAGGTCGTGGTCGCCTTCTGGAGCTCCCAAGGTACCATGATCTGGTTCATCATCTGTAAGAATGGCTTCAATAGGTTCGGCTGCAAAGAAGGAAACAAAGGAAATCAGGAATTCAAATACAGATTAAGAAATAAAAAGAATTGGGGAGGGAAAGTATGTTTGCAGAGTACAGCCCAAACTTAAAAAAAAAAAAAAAATCCCAAATATTGGGTAGCAGTACTAACACACTTCTAATCTAACATTGTGCTGAACAAAAAGAAAAGGGGGGGGGAGGGGGGAGCATCCACAGAAGTATTTTACTTCATCAAGAGCCTTTCTTAAAACAAAATGCATTACACACCCATTTTAAAATGATTATATGTTTTATTATAGTATTAGTTTTAATAAGAAAAAATTAGGTCACTCCTGTCCCAAACTTAAGGAGTTTCTCCTTTATAGCATGTTGTCATGCTATAAGAAAACAAATTTATCAGCAATGCCAAGCAATTGTATCTAAAGGAAAACCAGCTATAATGCTAATAACTGAGAAGGTGAGAATTTCAGATTCTTTCATAGCTCAAAGAACAAGAGAGAGAGAGAAATCTGCTATTTACAAATGAGCAAGTTAAATAAAAATACAAATGTCTCAGAATTCTTACCTTTATTCAACTCCTCCAAAAGTAAACCTCAGAACTATCTATCTATAAATCCATGGATTTCCTTTCTTTTCACAAAATAATATTTACTTTCTCCCTGTTAGTGTCATATGTTGGAATGAATATGCTACTTTAGGGTACACTTATGCATACAAGTGTTTGGATATGCATACAAAAATATAAGCAAGCATAGTCACACAATTACGAAAAAGATTGCTTGTGTCCATCCGCCAGTTGGCACTCATTACCTGAACAGCCCGTGGTTTTTAAGTATGTTCCTATGTTCTGTGTCATACATATGCAGATGCACACAGAATTTCCTAGAAATATTCTCTAAAATGATCAAGCAAACAGAAAAACAAGATAAATCTGCAGTATTTTATTTATTTATCAAGTATTATTAAAAAAACAAGAACATCCAAACATTTAATTTACAAAATATAAAAATGTATCTTCAAACTGAGCACATTGTAAGCCGCCCTGAGTCTTCGGAGAAGGGCGGCATATAAATCAAATTAAAAAAAAAAAAAAAAAACTACTGAAAATTTCCAGTTACAATTAAGATGCTACTGAACATCTAGGAAAATAAACCAAATTATTAGTCCTTTTCCCCATTTAGAGGCATTTACTCAGAATGTATTAGTAATGAGGGCCTTCATAAGGTATAAATATTAGTATAAACGTGACTGAATTCCAGCATTCATCACCAAATTCATTTCTTTACAGCACCTTTCTTAAGGTTGTCCAAGTTGATTAATTTGCTGAACAAGCTCCAGAAAGCTCCAATAAAATTCTGTTTATATAGGCAGTATACCAATAGGTATTTTAACGAGGTAGATATACAGCAATTAGCTTTTTCTCCCGCTATTATTTTCTATTAAAGTATTTTTGCAGAAAATGTTCATGATTTCAGTCTTCCACAGAGATTGAAAGAGAGGGAGAAGAAAAATTCTTCTTGTGATGTAATTTCATTACAACCGTACAGTACTTTCACTTATAAACAAACATGAAATAGCATTCTTGCAAAATATCAAAAGCTACTAGTTAAGAAAAAAGTGAAAGGACACAATACCTCAACAGTTAATCAGCTTGACCTTCTTTAGTATATGGCCAATTTCACATTTAATGAATTTAAAGCCACAGAGAATCAAAAAATAGATTTTAATTTGACTGAGTCATATTGGAAGAGATTTGGTATTTTTTAAAAATATACTCAGATTAAATTTGTTTCCGAATTAAGGGGATCTTAAGAAATTCCCATATGTGCAATGGAACATAATTTTAGGATGTCATAGCTCCTTCTAAACAACAATTCTGCAAGTCTCTGCTTTCACATTATTTTTGTCTCCCAAGTTTACTCCTAAATGTAGAGTAATAATGATTATAGAAAAATGAACATTATATTTACATTAAAATATCTTCAGTCCATAGGTTCCACTTAAGCTCTCTTGACCAAAAATAATGCAGTAATACCAGTTAGTGATTAATAGTCAAGGGGGAAATTGGGACTATGAGTGATTTTACAGTATCTACTTTCTTCTACTATTTTTGGGTGAGCAAATATCTAGTTCTCTCTAACAAAATGGCAGGCAACAAATACAAGAACGAATTGTTTCAGCACATTCTATCCTGAAAATATTTAAATATTGGAAATATTTTTCCATGCAAGCTTCAAAGCCCAATCCAAGAAGCAAAGTATTTTCTATAAAACAGGAAGTTCTAAGGAGTAATTAGTCAAACTATAAGACTACGGCCTAAAACAATTGTGAAATCAGTAATTTGGTTTAGCAAGAAAACACAAAACATTTGTTTCCTAAGCAGTTAAAATTTATACTAAATAACGGCTGGGGGAAATGATTTCTTATAAGGTTGGCTGTGAATTGATCTTGATTTTCACTAAATAATAGCATATCAAGTAAAACTAAAAAGTATTGTTGATTGCACCTTAGCAATTCATCCAATTAATTTTATAAGAAGCAAGGTTCTTAAGAAAAAGATATTAAAATGTACAGATTTAAAACCCATACCTTCCATATGTTTATGCATTTAATATAAATGATTGCTAATCAAGACTAATGATAAGATAATAAATGAGCAAGAGCTAGCACGCTAAGTTTATTTAAAAAACGGTTTCCTAAAATACAGAATGCAGGGCAAAAGTGTACTGCTGTTATTAAAAGTATGTTTGCAATTCAAAGAGATAATGTATTATCATCCTTGCTGTTGATTATTTGCATGGTATGCTTTGTTTCTAATTCGTTGGCCATCACTTTTTTGTATTTTATCTGATATTTTTGTTTAAATTAATACAACATTAATGAAAAAAAGCGGATTGTATTTTCTCTTTTAAAGGCCAACCTAAAAGGAAGGTAGAGTTTTTAATTAAAAAACAAAACACTAGTGCCACAGATTTTCACTTCTTTACAAAGAATAAGAGGAAAAAGAAAGAACACAGAAGCAGAAATGCCAAAGGAGGCATTTTCCAGATTATAGTAGAAAACATGTCTTTCATTTTGAAATATGAATTAGGAATGAACAAGCAATCAAACGTATAAAAATAATACAAAGCAATTAAAACATATATTTCTCCCTACCCATCCTGCAAAATAGTTAAAACTGAAACAACAGCTCAGTTTCAACTTTGCATTCAAGTGGATTAGTTTAACAGAAACTGAAGGAGAGAAGGGAATGATGTTAAAAAAGAGAAGAAAGAAAGGAAAGAAGAAATTTTAATAGTGTTTAGGTGAATGAACATCTGGATGGATGTAAACTTGGGAAGGAGCACAAAACACAATTGGGGGGGATATAGGTTAGCCTCAGAAACCTCATCTAGTAATACTTGCAAGGGAGCCAAAATATTTGCTTGCCTTTTCAGCCAGCTGTTCTCCTAGAGATTTACTTTAAAAACAAAATAAACCAATTGATTTTCAAAAGCAACAATAAGCTTTCTAATAGGACTGAGACTGAATGAAAACAGCCCTCAAAGCCACCCAAACAAAAGCAGATGCTCTGCAAGTCAAGCCAAAGCACCCAAAAGTCTTTGGAAAGAAATTTAATACCCTTGAATTTTTGTAGCATTTCTTTATCAGAAAAATTAGGTGCCATCTAAGAAATAGTATTTTTAAATGATAAGAGGAGATGCCTTTCTCAGTTTATTTTGTGTTGTGTGGATAAATAAATAATCAAATACTATGTTGTAGTGGCTTGATCATGTAATAATTATTTTAATGCTGTTTTTTCAAACAGAACTATTGCTGTGGGGGGGAGGGGAATAACAAGATGAAAAGCAGTAACTGTAAATGTTCTATATGGGAGGGAATCTGGTAAAAGAATAATTTGAATGTTACAGTCCTTTCCCAAAGATTAACACAGGAAATAAAATTAAAAGCAAAAAAGGAGGAGCTGAATTACAGAGGAACTGTGGGAGATAAAGAAGGGAGAATATCTGAACACATACACACAGCATATACATAAATACACAGAACTCTCACCCCACCTTCCTATGCCAAATGAAAAATATAGAAAATTAAAAGATGTGTGAGCAAAAGGATCAGGTTCAAGTTCACTAAGCTTTCTTGATCTCATTCTGCCTCCTAGTGGCTAAAATTCACATTTAAATTAAAAAAATTATACAGAAACGAAAAAAAAAAGAATTGTTTTAACCCAACTCACATAAATTGCCCTCTCTGCTATAATCTCATTATCCCCCATTCTCTCATTTTGCTCCCCAAGACAAGGGAAAGAAGACATAAAAAATAAACTTCTATAGGAATTCTACAGATTCCTTGTTACACACCACAAATCTCTATTTAAACAAAAACTTACACTTCTCTGTATATTTATTTTGGGGGCTAATTTTCAAGTATTCTGCAGGTGAATGTGGAGCAGAGACTGAAATATAGTTACAAATCTTGTCTTTACATTGGAAAAAAGGGCATCTTTTCCCCCAAACAGCCACTTCACCTTCCCCACCCCCTACCTCTCATTTCAGATAAGAGTCAAATTAGGTTATCAGTTTGGCTGAAGGAAGGGAGGGAGAATGAATCTTGCAACGTGTTTGGAAGGTGATAGCAGCATGTTCAAAAGTGTGTCAGTTATGTTGCAATAAACATAAGGTTTTGCATTTCAAATAACAAAAATAATTGTAGGAATGGACAGAAAAGCAATGTGCAAGGTATTTATTTGGAAAGACAATTATAATCCATGAAATTGAGGGACAGCGATGTTTCATTTGTTGGCTATTTTAATTAAGCATTCGTGTTGCTAAACGATATTATTTTACATTACAATGCAAGCAGCGATTATTGGGAGACAGGACCACTGAAGGCTAAAATGCAAAGTTTTTGTGCAAAACCAAAAGAAAAACCAATCTTGAAAATTAAAGGGGAAAATAGTAACAAAACACCAAAGGAAGACCACTTATTTTGCAAATATAACTTATACATTTAATGTCTTCCTTCTCTCCCCCCCCTCGGACTTTGCCCGCCCGCCTTCAACCATCTCAAGTCCAGACCAGACTTCCCTTTTGTGTTTGCAAGCAAGCACGGCTTTGCTCGAGCTTTTGTACACCGCATGCCTGGAAGGCTGAAAGACGAAACCCGAGCCATTGCAAAAATCCCTATTTTGTTTAAATAAAAAAGGAAATACAACCTTTACATCAAAATGCAATTACTGAGGTGGAAGTTCTAATTAATTGTTTAGGGGAGACTGATGCTCGCTTTCTTGTGATCAGAGCTGACACGCTGCACCTAACCTTGTATTTATTTTTACAATATCTACAAATCCTTGCATGTGTGCATGTATATATATTGTACGAATTTCTTCTCCTTCCAATACGTTTTTCTCCTAGCCTGTTTTGCTGGCAGCGACTCCGCAGCACACGCGGCGCTTGTAAACAGTCAGACACGAGATTTTTCCCAATCAAAATCCACTTCCACTTTTTTTTTTTTTTGAAAATCTTCCAAAAAATAGTACGAGAGAAAGGAGGGGAATTCCACACGCATGCATATCCACACACTCCGATCCTGCTTACATTTTTAGCTGTACGCAAGCTAACCCAAGTTTCTGCAAAGCAAGAGTTTGGGGGCTTAACGACGGAAAGAGAAAAGGAGGGGGTAAAATGAGGCTGGTAAGAGTAGGCAGTTGACGGGGGGAGGGGAGAAAAGCTAATCGTGGCGGCGCAAGAAGAGAAAAGCAGCCGATCTCCGGCCAAAAACAGACACCACGTCTGTCCCCTTCCTTGCCCTTTCCCGGTGCGGAGTTGGAGAGGAGAGAGAGAGAAAGAAAAAGGAGCGGGACATGCAGAAAAGGGTGGGGGTAGGCGATCTCTTACCGCCACTACCCCTATCTTGATGGTGGAGACAAAAGAAATGGTCCCCCCTTTCACCCCCATCTAAAAAAGGGGGGGAAATTTGCAAGGAATGAGGAAAGCGGATTTGAAAAAAAGGGAGAGTCGTCACACGACAAGGCGCTCGGAGAGCACCTAATCTGTCCGCGTGAAAATAAAAGAAAGTGCACGGATTCAACCACACACACACACACACACACATGTACCGCTTTCTTCCGTACTTTCACCCCCTCCTTTAAGCCGCCTGCCTCTTCTCTGTCCTTTGCACACACAAAAAAATGTGTATCTTTGCGTGCTTTCTTAAGTTGCAATTCATTTGTAAGCTGCAGGCGCGCGCACCCAGACACGCTCTCTTCCGGCAAAATATCTATAGAAGAATCAATGGGGGGGGAGGAGAGACAAATGGAACTTTGAGCGAGAGAGCAAGCGGCCGTAAGCGCCGAAGAACAGAAGGACCTTCTCTGAAAAGTACTGAAGGTGCTAGCGATGCAAAAGGAGAGGGAGGGGCAAGGGGCCTGAGTTTTAAGGTGAGTTGCTTTTTTGTCTTCCAATGCATTAAAAAGACGCATGCACAAACAAAGATTGAAATGTGCAAAATATAAAAAAAAAATAGTTGAATTATGATTGTTAGTTTGCAAGCGAGTGTGCTCAAAGGTAAAAGGCAGAGCGGCAAGGTGGTTTACTTACGCGAAAATTCCCGTTTGCTTAAGTGCTGGGGTTTCCCTTGCTTGCGGCGAGACATTGTGGTGTTGGTTGCTCGGGCGGGCGCGCACGGAGCTCTCTCGCTCGGATCACATCGGGAAGCGCCGGGTGAGCAAGGAAGGAGACTCCAGAGAAAATACCTTCATCAATGTCTTTTGACATCCAAAATAAATTAGAAATAATACAAAGATGGCGCGGGGAAGATGAATTGTGGGATAGCAGTCATGGCTTTTTCTTTTTCTTTTTTTCCTTTCTGTGCAAGAGAGGGAGAAACAGACAGGGGGAAAAAAGAAGAGAGAGAGAGAGAGAGAGAGATGAAAAAAATGGCAAAAGCCCCCCTGAGCTGCAAGTTCAAGTGCGGACGTGACGTCCCTACGAACTTGAACGTCAAGCGGCTGGATGGACAGAGACATACAAAACATGGGCAGGGCGAAACTGGAGGAAAGGGGAGGAGGGAAGCTGTGCGCCACGCCAATGGACAGTCATCGGGGGCTGGACATGATCAAGCAAAAGAGTGAGGGGGGAGCCGTAGCAGGGCAAGCCAATGGACAGTGGTGGGGGGAGAAGAGGGGGTTACCCTCCTAGGCACCAAGCACACGCTGCTGCTCCTCCGGAGGGAGGCGGAGTGGTAAAAGACGCGGGGAGGGAGAGGCGTGCGTAAAGGCGCGCAACAGCCCAGGAGTGACCGCAGAAAAAGGAAAGGCATGCTGGAGGAGCAAGAAGACTTGATACGAAAGAAAGTGTTCTGTAAGCCTTTAAAAAAATCAATTAGAGCCAGGAGGGAAATTTAAAGAGAAGGGAGGGGCGAGCAGAGAGAAAGGAAGAGACCGTAAAATGTAACAAGAAGTCAAATACCACTGCAAATGAGTGTTCTTATCTTCATAGAGTTGCTAGCAAATTGACGCACAATTAAAAAGCAAAGCAGCGGTAAAGAACAGACAAAAGTGAGAACATAACTACCTCACCTTTTAAGAGGTGAACACTTAAAAATTATACAAGTAGGATCAGGCCCAGAGGTTGTGCCATTATTCTCCGGACAAGCAATTACCTCGGAAGGAGCAGGTATAAAAACTATGGACAACGCTGATTATATGTCTGCTTTTAGCAACAGAGGTACACTGCCTCGAATCATGGAAGCTCTATTTGAATTAATATGGTTTACTATAGCGAAGAATAGAAGCTGGTACATTTTTTTTAAGATTAAAAACATCGTAATTCCTAAATGTTCTGTGGATTAAGACTCCCTTTTCCCCACTTGGTTGGAATCCTCGCTCCGTAAAACATACTAGTATATAACGAGAAAAATATGTAAAGATTCAACTTTATCAATTATTTGAATAGCCCTCGTTGAATTCAGTGACACTCTTGAGCAAACAGGGGCACACTCGGGTTGTAAGAATGTAATCCATTGTAAATAAATACAACTCTGTTATTAAGAGAATCTAAGGGATTTTTCATTAGACGCAGTGGAACTTGCTTCCAAAGAGATTGCATAGGATCGCAGAACTCATTTTGCCAATATGCTTGAGACCCTGGTCCTTTACAATTAATCTAAGCAAGCTGAAGGGGAGGATTGTATAACAAGCTATTAAACGCGCTGATCTTGTCTGTTAGAAAAGCTGGAACTGGGGTCAGAGAACGGAGGTTCACCTGTTGCTTTGCTGGGGGGGGGTGTCCTCCGACGAAACCTAGACGGTAGCTTTGGATACGGTGGCAGGTCGTTATTATTAAGTTTGTGAAAAAATAAGTTATAATAAGGTTTGTGAAATAAGTAATCGGAAGCCTTTCACTCACCCCCCTAACTGCACTGTCCAAAATATTTTCGGAATAAATTTAAAAGTGGGACATTTTTTGAAAAAAAAAAGAAGACCCCGTCAAAAACAAAGGGAATGTTTGTGATTATATCTATAATATCCTGAAGGGGGAACAAACACCGGGGGAGGGGGAGGAGAGAGAGAGAATTAATGGTTTGTTAAGGTAGGGGACCTATTACTGACCATGAAGGTCCTGGATTGGAGCTGGAAGGGGAAAAAACATTTATCTCCAACTCCAGGTCACAATATACAAGAGAAGGAAAGTCTAGAAAAAGGCTCCCAAGTAAAAACACCCCTTCATTTTAAGAAAAGTGAGAAGAATTATCCCCACAAGTAGTGAAAGGGAAGGAAAGTATAGGAAAAGATTCATTGAGTTTTCTCCGTGGTCAAAAAGGCCAAATAAGAATTCTGCGACGGTCTGACACATTCAGTCCCATTGAGCTGATTGAGACTCCTTCTTAGGTAATTGGCGATAGAAGGGCATACCCTGGGCTTGAGGAGGGCATGAGGGGAGGGGAGGGGAGGAAGAAGCAGCAGCAGCAGACAAGGGAACGATCACCAGCAATTAAAAACGACCACCGCCCTAATGTACGTGTGAGAAAGAGTTCCTTTTTACAGCCAAGAGGGGGAAAGAGCAGAAAAATCCCGCGCTGGGGAAAATGAACTTTCTGCTGTTCACCTTCCAACCACAAAAAGAAAGAAAGCCGCACAGAGAAGAGAAGGCTAAGCACGGTGGTGGAGGGTGGATCGGTTGAAGAGCTGAGGCGAAGGAACGGGAGGCGGGTTGGGAGACGCGAAGGGGCGAGAAGGGTTTGGCGCCAGGCTTGGGCGACGCGAGCGGAGCGGAGCGAGGTGCGGCGGCGGCCCCGTGCGTCCTTGCGGTGGGGGAGGGGCGTCTCTCGCGCGCGGGCCTTTCCCAGACTCGGCGAAGTCCGCGCGGGCAGAAGGTCCTTTCCAACGCTTCTTTCTCTCTGCCCCCTTCGCAGAGAGCGAGTACCTTTCAAACCATTCCGTTGAAGGCAATGAAAGCCAACAAAGAGAAGTGCGAAGGTGAAGCCAACGGCTTGATGTGACTCGTGCGATTATCGATTGTGTTGTGGCTTTGTTTTGCTTTTTTTTTTTTTAACGGTCTTGAATGAGAGGGCTGCCGGGGGTGGGGGGATCGATCCAGCCATTTCAACTTTGGAGGGAGCCTGCTGCCACGCGTAAGGCCCGGATCAATTCTCTCCCCTGAAAGAATCGAACTTGGCACACAACGTACACACACGCACAGGCCATCAGGCAGCCAAACTTGTGCACTTTTCGGGTCTTTCTGATTTCTAGAGGAGAAAAGTCGTGTCTGTTGGGTGCGTTTCCTCAGAAGAAAATTCTGGTATGAGAGCGCTTGCGGACAGGAACTTTTGAAAAGTGCTCGAGAGGCCGGTTAAAATCTTTAATGAATGATTCTCAATTCCGTTTCCCGCACTCATTCTTGGGCCCGGGCGTCGAATTTGTCTAATCTGCGCCCACTTGGGGCGCTCTCCTTAACGCGCCTCACGCCCAGGTCCATCTTGCGGGGGCCTACCCCTGAGTAAGACCAGCGAAGGCCAGTGGGGCTTATTCCTGAGTAAGCGTGCCCAGGATCTCAGTCACAACGCCTTCCAATAGGCACCGCTTATCTTTAAAAACCCAACTTTGACACGGGCCGCGCTTTGTCCACGCGCCGAAACAGCTGCGTCCCAACGAGTTGCGCAGAAACAGGCGCGCTCGCCTCGTTCTTGAAGGGGGGCCGTCTTGTAGGAGCTTCCACGCGGACTCGGACACACGCGCCCACTTTCTCAACAAGCTGTGTTGGGTGCAGCAAGCTACCAGTACTTGACCAGCCGACGGGCGGAACTGCCACCCATCTGTACACCACTACAAACGTTTCGACTGCAGACCTGCCCCGTTTTGAACCGAGAGTTTTCCGAGGGCAGCACAAGGCCTCGCGGGAAGGAGTGGGCATTTGTCCCCAAACACATTCTCCCGTGCTTTTCTCGCGACTATTGACGCCACTTAACAGAACTTCTGAGCAATTGGCATAGGATCAGGGTAGAATTCTTGCTGTCACCCCAACAGAACTGTTTTCTTCCAGCCAAACGCGTACCCGGAGAAGCTCAAAGACCTCCTCTTCGGTGTTCCCCTTCTCGGATACGCCTGCACAACCCCGGCCCTCCCAGAAACGATTTCTGATCCGAACAGGGAAGGAAGAGGCTCTCAGAAATCAGCAGATCGATTCCCCCTCCTAGCACTTGCGGGGCTTCAAAACATAACACCGCTTTCGCCTCGGCTCCGGAGAAAGGCAAAGGACTAGTTTCCCGAGGAATCAAACGATCCGCGGGCGAGATGGAGTGGCCGTCGGCAGCAGCGGCGCCGCCTGCGAACTAGCTGTTAATGACGCTGAATGGAAGGGGGTTCGAACTGGAACTCCCCTCCATAAGTTTCTTCTCTGGTCAAGGGAACTTTGGACAGGAAGACAGCTGAATTTCGGGCGTGCACCTGTACATGGGGGGGGGGTGATGAGGGAATCGTGGCGATTTTACTGCCAGGGAAGCCACTAGTAGCCCGCCATTCCTCGGAAGCCATGCCAAATACGGCTATTAGAAAGTTCAGTGTCTCGTTGACCTTGGTGTAATCGACTTCCCGGTAGACGCCTTGAATTCGGCGGCTCTTCCGTACCTTCGGAGGGGCAAGGCCTTTCCGGGGGAAGGGGACGTTTTGGGTGGGTGGCACTGCACCTGGCAGGCCCCGAGGTGATGCGCCTGCTGTGGTCTGTCCTGGAGAGTGAAGCAGGCCTGTGGCTGCCAGTGCCTGCAAGTCTGCTGTGAGACTCGGCTTCCCGCGCCTCCACGTACGACAAGGGCTCCCCCTAGAACCGGCAAGCGAGAGATTGCTGAGGAGAGGAGAACAGCGGGAGGAGGCAACGCCGGTTTCCTAGGTTCCCTTTGCCAGCTTTCTGTCCTCCCTGGGCTCAGCGAAAGCCACACGGAAGAAAAAGGCGCATTGAATGGGACAGCGAGCAGAGGCGCTTCCCAGCATCAACAAAATGCCTGCTCCTTTCCTTCCTTCCCATCCCACCGCAGCAACTCGGTCTCCTCCTCCTCCAGTACTACCTTCCTTGCAGTCAGTCCGAGTAGATGTTGGCGGCTGAAAAATGACACCACTTGGAGTTACCTTAATGACAACCTGAAGGTTGAAGATGAATAGTAAGATTAGATGGCAGCGAGGGGGAAAAAACCGCCCAGTAAAACAAGGAGGCTGGGATAAGATGAAAAGATCCGAGAAAGAAATCAAACCTATAGACGGGTAGTGAGATACATCCGGTAGAAAATATGGTAAGGGGAAACAGGTGGGGAAGGATTACATTGTGAAATGGGCAAAAGGGTGCAGGAAATATGACAGAAACGCAGCTAGATGCACAGCTCTGTGGTAAAAAGAAAAAGGGGAGGTAGTAAAGGCACAAAATACAACTAAAGTTATCAGTGAGCTAATATAGAAATCAGCCCCGTGGAATCAAAACAAATTCCTTCTGCTTCCAACTAAAATAGCGTCAACTTCAGTATGTTAGATGAAAGATCTTTTGATATTTTTTTCAGCATGTTTGTCTTCCAAGCAAGCATGCTTATTTGGAAAGAAGTCTTTTGAAGTCAGTGCAGCCTACTTGGAAGAAAAGTGCTTTGAATCAGAAGCAAAATGAGTATTCCAAAGAAATATATGTGCAAATCAGAGTTAAATCCATTTGGAAGTACATTTAATATACACCATTATAAAAGCAGGCAAATAATTCTGTTCTTAGGCTTATGACTGAAAATATGCTTGAAATAAGGAGCATGTGCATATTTTTGCCCCTCTATCTGGAATACTAATCGAAAGCAAGTATGTTCCTTTAAAAAAATTGAAGAGGACCTATTTTTGCTTAGACCATGTGGGGGAAAAAAACAATGAATTTACACTCTAATTATGTTTTAAAACATATTTAAAATATATATTCAGTGTGCATGAACACATTTTCTTCACACTACTGACTTACCTATAGTTAACTTGGCCATGCATTATGCATTTAGCCCAAGTTTCTGATTGCCAAGATGCCCTGAGCTATAAGCTAACCATGCAGGCAGGATTTGCCAATTCACTTGGGTAAAGCTGCCTGGTTAGTGATACAGTATGTCTCGCAAGCCCAGCTATGTAATCTGGAGCCCTGTATCCTGACTGGAATCTAGCACTGTTTGTGCTTCATTAAATTTTTCATGTTAACTATCAGTATTTTTTTTCCTTTTTTTCTGCTTTATATTACCTGTGTTTGTATGTCTTTAATTCCCAAATAAATGCCACCTAACACTCCCCCCCCCAAAAAAAATCTTACTTTCATTTTTTTTACTGTAGGAAGAAACAATTAGAAATGAGGCTTGATTGGCAAAAAAGGAAACATTAATAACATTTTATTTGGAAGACAAAATTAAGAAGGCAGTTGCAGAGACCCCCACCCCTCAGGGGCATGCTCCAGACACCTTTCTTTCTCTGTTCTACAGATATGATTGAGACAGAGTACAACACACTTGTTGGTTGTGCTAACTGAGACTGAATCCAACAATATCTTGAGACCAGAAATTCCCCAACCCTGATCAAGAGGCAAAACTGAGTTTAATATGGCTTGGGTGCTGCACAAAGAAATCGATCACAGAAACAAATGTCAACAAATGTATACATCCATTTAACCCCTTTATATCCAGAAGTCTTATCTCTATCAAGCAGGATGTGAATAAACAGGAGCATTCAGCTATTTTTCTACATTGTGAGAACATGCATAAAATGTATTTGTTGGAAATAATTTACTGCAACAGAAAAGTTGCAGTAAAATCAACCATGAATCTTGTAAGTCTTGCCACATTCAAGGAATGAGAAACTTCTGAAGGCTAATAATTTCCACTGAACTCATTGTGTATCACTTCTGAATAAACCTAAATGGCATTGGACTGCAGAACGTTTGTAATTTTAGGAATTCCATTAGCAAAGTCCTGCTCTATATATTCCTTTATGCTGTTAATAGGTGATTGGGTCAGATTCCAAAATTAATATTGTTTTTTGTATAGAAGGGACCTGCCACATAGCATGCTCATCAGTAGATACACTCTGATAAGTTGCCCCCCCCTACATTTTACAAGTCTATACATGCTCTTTCTACAATGTGTGCATGGGAATATATTAATATGTTTGGTATACATTGTGCACAGGATGCCTGGGGAGAATGCAATCTAGTCCCAAATGATGGACTTCTTAAATTCCTTATTTTACTGGGAGATGTGACACCATTGAGCTTAATTCCCTGGAGGCTATGAATAGATAGCACTTATGATCCCCTCTAATATGGGATGTCCAAGCCACAATATTTTATCAGTCTGCAATGGAATAACTGGAATGTCTCAAATATATTTTATAGGAAAGCATTTTAAACATGACTTTTCAAGACTAATATATTAACTGATTAAAATGCACTTTTAACAGGTGCCAGGTGACTTCTGTCTAACCTCCATAAGTCTATGATTATAGATCTCAGCATTGGGATTCCAAAATCTATTTAGGCTTCTTTTAAGTGCTGCCTTTTATCAGAACCTGTTTGCAGTAAGAGTTCAAATAAATTAAAGACAGCGTAATTTCAGTATTCTTCTCCCCACCCACCATCACTACCATTGGAAAAACTTTTCAAATGCGATATTTTACTTGCAAGCACATTTCTTATTCTCAGATTTGGCTACAATCTTTTTAAAGGTCCATAGGACTGAAACAAATGGTCATGTTGATTTGGAGTACAGAAGAGAAGAAATTGGTATGCTCTTACCTGTTAGTTCATTTTTTTCAAACATGGAAGATTTCTTCCTAAAAGCTTTGGTCTTGATCTCGCCTGCCTAGTAAACAAGCTAATGGATCACAGCAAGGTCTAGTGAATCTACCCAATTCTTATTTGCTGCTCATTAGTGAATCCAAGTTTCCTAAACCTATAGTTCTATATGTGGCATTAAGACTTATCTAGAAGTAAATAACTTCAAAATTTAGTAGTTTACTTCTGAGGAGGGCTTGAACTCAGATTTTCAGAGGGTAGGATTGAACTGCTTTGGAAGAAATAATCTTGTAATATTCTTTCATATATGTGTGTAGAATTGTCCCGACAGTGAAGAAAGCATGTCAAAGCAAAATTAAATTTCCCACCCTAGTGCCTTCCAAATACATTAAATTACAGTTCCCATCATTGTCAGCCACGTTTCCTCTTCACTCTCAGAAGGGTGTGATGGCTAATCACTTCCTTTCGCCAGGGTGAACCAAGAGTTTCTGTTAAAGATGGAGATCTTCAATAGCCAATTGCCTTGCAGAATTGTTGTGTGACAGATAAAATACATAAGAATCTTTATTGTTCCCCAACAGTGGCAGTGGATTGCCATAACAGGGTAGAGAAGAAATCCCTATTATTTCCAAGCAAAGATCCATGTAATAGGAGGAATCTTTTATTAAAAGATAAAAGGTTTTATAAAATAAACCTTTTATTAAAAGATCGAAAAGTGGGTAAGCAATTTGGCAGAAAAAGAGTTGCAGCAAAAGGCACTGGAGAATCCCATGCTTGCATTAGGGACATTCAGGCCAGAGGTGAGCAGCTCTGATTTGGGGGTTCTATGAGCAGGTCCTTTACCAGGAAAAGATTGCTGTATCTTCTCTTTCTGATTATTGTTTTGCCCACACACAGCAAACTCTCCCTCCAAAAACAAACACCGTGAAGGGGGAATCCCAAAAGGACCTTTCTGAGCCTTGCTTAATGGAAAGAGAGGAATCCATTATCCTGATTCAAAATGCAACTGGAAAAGACTTCATTACTGGACATAACGTCAATAGAACATCTTTTGAGGGGTCCTTGGTGCTCTTCTGAGCTTGTTTTCTTGCAGACATTTCATTACCCTAACTAGGTAACATCATCAGTGCAAGTAGTAAGGAGTGATATTTGCTGTCACTTTATATTCTGGTGGCTTGCCTGTCTGTGGGTTTTTTGCATACGGCAGTTTCAAACTGGCTCTTTCCCCCTGTTTATAGGGCATGAACCCATCAGGATGTTTAGCTAAGAGATTTTAAAAGCTGCAGTACGAAATCCTAAGGCCTTGCTTGGAGATAAGCCAACCATAGGAAAGCTTGCTTTAGGATAAATATGATGAAACATATAGACCTGTATTTATTGTTGATTTTTCTACTGTGATTTGTCACTAAATTCAATAAAAAAAAATTGCTAAAGTTTGCAGTATTCAGATCTGATCCAGACAGCATCTTTCTGTGTGGGAAGGAGATCTATTTGATTTCAAGTGGAGATTTCCTCCCAAGCTGGCCACTGGCAAGTTGGCTGCTGCAAGTTCTTCTAGAATCTAGACCCCTCTTGCAGTGTAAAGCAATCATTTCCAACCTAGTGATTTTCTGATGTTCCAATTCCAATTCCACTTTAGCCATATTGGGACTGTGTAACACTTTCCAGCCTGACAGGAGCTGAAGGGAAAAGGTTCTGGAGTTTAGAACTTGAAGCCAGTCGGCCAACAACTCTAGATTGAAAGAATATGTGCCTCCATACCAGCGGTGAAATCCTCTGAAGTCTGCTACCAATTCTGTGAATCTGTGAATCTGCTACTGAGCGCACGCTTTGCGCGCACATGCGCACGAGGCATGCCCACGCAGCACTAAAAAAGGAATATTTTGAAGCCTTCCGAGTCTGCAAAGGTAAGTAGAATAGTGAGGGGGGGAATCCACTGTGCCACACGATTTAGATTTAGATTAGGAAATTTGAGAATTCTAGCTAATATAAATAGCACATCACAGCTGATCATCACCCAGCTGATCGTCAGAAATACCAGTTCGGCTGAACTGGTAGCAGTTTTTACTACCGGTTCTCCCGAACGGGTCCGAACCGGTAGCATTTCACCCCTGCTCCATACTACATAGCTATACTTAAGGAACAGTCCCACTGGTTCAAATTGCCTATCCTTGTGTGGTTTGCCATGGAAACTGCTTCTGAAGCTGGTTTATGTATAGCTAATGAATTCCACTGAAGGAACCATCAGAAATCAAACATCGTAAGTGTAACTTTTCATGGCAACTTTTGTGCAATTACATTTTTCAATGGACTGTCCTTTTATATTCTTAAAAAGAATCTTTCAGCACATTTTGAGAAAGCATAATAAAGTTTTTATCCATCATGGCACTTTAATGGCCTAAACGGGGGGGGGGGAGTTATTCTGTTATATTTATATTATAGTTATATTCTGGAATAAAGTTATCAGCAGTATAAATACCATAATAAATAAATGAAGTTATTGAGGGTTTTTTCCGGGTCATAGATAAGGCCAGCATACAATGATAAAAGAGTAGCTGGATGTCTGGTCAGGTATAGCCAGGATGATCTGTGCAGGTATAAATAGCAGATAAGAAAAGGTCCTTGCCACTTGATCCTTTCACTGGAGATTACAGTCACTGAATTTCAGAATACAAAACAAGTGCTCCTTTACTGAGCTATTGTGAGATCAGTTCAGACATCATGCTAAGGTGTGGTTGGCCTAATCCAATTATTGAGTAAACCATAAAGATGCACACAGCATGTTAAATCATAAACCCTGGCTTACAATAGCTAGGTTTATATGACATGCAAAATCCAAACTACATTTCAGATCGGAAAATCACGTGAACCAGATTTTTGATAAATCTTCTAAAAATTTTAGACAAAGAGCTAGATTACAACTGGGATCAAGGAGAGGGAGGTTGTTGTTTCAGATAACACTGAAGAGAACAGTGTGGCATGTTTGTTGCTCAATGTCACCTCAAATACAAAGCTGCTTTTAAAAGTAATGGATCAGAAGCTGGCCCATTATCAGCAATTCATTTACCAGTTCAATCAGCTCTTATACAAGGGAGGGAGGCACAGCACCATCTTGTCCTTCATCTCAGGAATTCAAGTTGAAAAGCTTCCCAACTTTGCATTTGCTTAGGTCCAGGAGCTACAGGAAAAACAGTTGACTGAGGGAGATACAATTGCACTTTTTGGGTAACTAAGTGGTATCGCCCAAAAGAAGGCCAACCTGCTTTTTATTGTCCCAGGGAACTTTAGTTTAGTCTTTAGTTTCTGGAAGGCAGATTCTTGTTAAGCATTAAGAAAAACCTCCTATTAAGTAATCTGTCAATGGAATGCATTACTAAGGGAGGTGGGAGATCCCCTTTATTGCACTTCTTCAGATGGAGATTGGAAAGCCATCTACATGGGAAGCTTTGACTGGGATTCCTGCACAGAGCAGGAGTTTGGACTAATGAAACAAAAAAAATGTTAAAATGTTGGAATATTTATGTAATTACTTATCAAGCACATCTAAATGATATTAAAATAACCAAAATATCTTTACAATCCCCAAGGCATGTCACAACTTTTGAGCACCCCTAATGTTTGGAAATTGAAAGTTGAAAAATTTGACACACCCTAAAACTAACTGACTTTTCCAACTCTGGGATCCCTGAGCAGTGTTAGTTCTAAATTAATAAAGAAGTACAATACCCACACAAACACAAACACCAATATTTTAATGCAGTGCTGCCACCCAAGCTTTTAGGTTTGTTTTTGGTGGGGGGGGGTTGTTGTTGTTTTTTTTGGTGTGGGATTGTGCCTTACCCACTATGTCCCCATAATATGCTTGTAAAGTAGATTGAACTAAGAGATAGTAGCTAAAACCCATGAGTTTTATCACTGAGAGGGAATTGTATAGAGAGTTTTCCACCTTATGCCTTACAAAATTGTTCTGCTCTCCAGACATATCCTTTGATCCCTATCAGTAACTGTTAATAAAGCCAGTGCCAAGGAATTGTAGGAAATGTAGTTCAAAACATGTGGAAAACACCATGTTGCCACTCTATACTACACTATTCTAATGCCAGCAGCACAATAAATTTAAAAAGCAACATAATATATAATACATTTGCATAACAGAATCACCAAGCTAAATGCAGCCTCCCAGCCATGGATAGTAGCTTGCCAGGAGCTTAATACAGACCATGTATTTATTCATTCACTTGCTTTGTCCTGCATGATGAAGCTACATTTAGCTTGATGGGTCACACATCAGGCAGATCTCTGATTCAACACTTGGAACTGCCTGTTTGTGCTTCCATGATATCTATCTTAAAGAATTAGATATTTCAATATCAAATTGAAATTCAGGGTGATAATGTTGACCTCACTTACTCAAGCAGAGATTTAGAATTCTCCCTAAGTATTTGTTCCTGCAACATGTGCACTGACATTATAAAAAATAATGCAATTATATTTATAATGAAAGAAAATGCTTAGCTGCCTTTAAGAAACAGCTGTATATCCAAATTCTGTTCTTTAAAATAAGGGTTTTAATGTACTGGGTTAAACCCTTATGTGTGTATTTGAGAAGAATGCTGACATACATGTATTACAATTAAAAGTGGTAATAAAAAACTTTTTATGATATGAGTTGTTTCAGGCTTCCTTAAATTGATTCCATTCAGAGGTTTTTGCCTACACTTTTCATCATACCTAATAAGGCTCTTCTTGAAACTATAGCCAAAACATCCAGGCTTGACATGAGGGGTCCTTGGTCCTCTTTGAGCTGGGTTGTTTTCTTGCAGATGTTTCATTACTCAAACTACATAATATCAATGCACTGATTATGTTACCTAGTTTGGGTAATGAAACATCTACAAGGAAACAACCCAGCTCAGGGAGAACCACAGACCCCTCATTGTAAGAATCATATAATAAATCAATTCCCTTCCCCCTCCCCCATCCACCTTTAAATTCAGGTAATTTTTTTATTATTATTAGCCACTCTAAAAATAACTAGATTATCAATCATTAAAGGACTCCTTCAACAAAAACAAAATTGTACATTATCTTCCAACACAGCCCTGTGAAGTTGTTTATTCACTGGGCTGCAAGGCTGAAAATCTGATGCAAATTCTCCTAAGTCAAAGGCCTGATGCATATGACCAACTTGCTTCGCCCACAAGTGGGCCACTGACCAGTCCTTGAAAGCAGGAATGCGCAGCACTATCTTCTACTTTACAGGAATGTTTTCTGGCTTATGCCAACTCAAGTAATGCTTGCTGCACTTCATTTCACTGCAGGCAGGCCTCTCCATTCGAGCTGCTGGCAGGAAAGGTACCTCCCCACCTCCTCTCAATGGTCACTGCCTCTGCAGTGACTTTTTTTTAACAAGTGGAACAATGAAAAAGTGGGCTTTTCTTGTTTTGTACAAGTTCACGGATGGAACAGGTAAAGGATGGACTTTTTTTAAAAAAAGGGACAGAGTTTTGACAGGAAAAAAAAGGTAAAACAGAAATCTTTTTATCCTTTTCTTTTTAACCTTCTAGGAGAAGAATGTTTTAAAAAACAGGAGCTGCAGTAATGGCAGCCTGAAGGCTGTTTGGAAGAGAGAACATCAGGCCTTCACCTTGGCCAAAGCTGAGGCAGAGTTTGAAATCCAGAAGGGGTTTCTTAAGCCAACTTCATTTTCAGCCAGTTTATGCATGGGAGACAAGCAGCTTAAGGCTGCAGTGCGGAAAAGCCTTAATACCAAAATTCTTGACACTCCTGGCACTCAACAGTTGTGAAAAATTGTTCAGTCTCTAACCATAGAGCAGCTTTTCTCAGATCTCTGCAGCAGACTGAAGCTATAAGGTATGCTTGCTTTTTTTATTTTTTATTTTTAAATAATTTTAAACTATCTATTTTATTTATGCGTTTGTTTATTAAATTTGTTTGCCACCTGTCTTGTTGCAAGGCAACTTTGGGCAGCTTACATCATCGTGTTAGCTAACCAGGGCCATAAATTTGAGATGGGTGGCTATATAAATTAAACAAATAAGAAAACAAATAAGAAAGAATTGGTGCAAACATGCAACCTGCTAGAATCCAGTAACTTCTTATAACTGTAGTTCTAATATTGTTGCAAAAAATAGGTATGTAAATCCATTTGTGGGTCATTATATATGACTGATGAGTTATGTTCAGATTTTATTTAATTTTTACTCCTCTGTCACACCAGTCAGTAAAATTAAACTGATATGGAAGTTATTGACATTAGAAGAAATCTATTAACTGTAGGAAGTTTTGTTAATAAAATCAATAATAAAACCAAGTACGACATTAGAAGCTGTAGTTCTTTAATGTCTAGAGTTCTATGGGTTGCCCAATCTAATGTAACTTTTCCTCATAATCTTTTTCATCAGATTTTATCTCCCCCTTCAGTTCTACAATAATCTTAAACTATGACTGGATCATACATTTCATCACAGGTATTACAATATTCAGGATTTTGTTGTTTTTCCAGTGTCCAACAGACCTTTTTTTAGTAGCAGTTGCTCAGCAAATCACATTTTTCTTCAAGTAATCCTCCCAAATTCCAAGGTTCTTGAAGAACAGATTTTCTTCCTAAGTGCTTCTTGCCTGCAAGATGACTGGTAGAAGAAGATTGTCAGGTCAAGGGAGTAATTCAGACTTTTTCAAACACCAATATATTTAGATTACACTTTCTACATTTAGAAATTGAAGCTAATCTATATGTCTGGAGACAAGGAGGGTCTAACTTTGCTTACTAAGAACTGTACCTCTGTAACTTTTCTTTGTTCAAAGAAGTCGAGCGCTTGCCAGATATGATGTTTGTAAGTACACAACACGTTTTTTAAATCACAAAAACCGGATTTGCATAAATTGGTAAGGCAAAACCACCAGTCCTCATCATGGCTTAGTGCATACATCCTGCTAAACTCTGTGTGCATGTAGGGGTTTCATTAAGATGTGCGGGCTTCAACTCAGAACTCACAATTGAAAGACCACATACCTTAAAGTTGTCAAATGTGAAAAAAACTGCACTAAAATATTTAGATTTAAATGGAAGGATTAAATGGCCAAACAGACATTTTTTAAAAGGCTCAATTTTCCTTTTGAGAAAGGGAGAGCAGGATCAGGGACAAAATGTAATGGTTCTTAAAAAAAATTAAAAAAAAAGCTCTAAGAGGCAAATTTCCACAAATGCAGCTTTTTTCTCATCTCTGTGCAACATGCTGCATTTAGCACCGTGAAACTGCTTCTCCTGAACTATGTGGGTCTTTGGACAGTCATCACCCTCCCAGCATTGTGGGAATCTTTGAGGGAGGGGCAAGAGAATAGCAAAAGCAAACTGTTTTGGATCTTGTCTTTTCCAGTTAGGATAAAACCTGAATCCAACTCTTTAAAGAGGACAGAATTGAAGATTTGCTCTGAGTAAAGGAGAAATTCTTCTGAATTTCAGAAATCTTCATGCACATGGCAGACTAGAATTTGTATCTTGTTGAAGGCTGTAGCTAAAGGCAAACAGCACAACCCCAGTGAGCAATCTCTGTCGGATGCCATTTCTTTTCTTCTGGGACTGTAACCTCTTTAACATTTATACACATACGGAATGTGACTGGGCTAATTATCGTCTTGGAAATTCTTGGCGTTTGTTGCATGACACTTTTGGCAAAAATCATGCACTTCGGGTTTCTCAGCTCTTATCTACTGCAACTTCTAATGCAAAATGGAGCAGAGGGAGATGCTTGGTAAATAAATTTCATGGCGCAGGTTTTACAAAGATTAGCAATGTATTTGAGCAACTGCTTGGGTATGATCTCTTCATTTTTTTCCCCTTTAAAGCAGAGGATCTATATTTTGCAGTTACCTTTCCTGACTGTAAAGCAATCACGGAAAACTGCAGGAGGCCCCATAAATATGCAAATCGCCGAGAGATAACTGGTTTCAATGGTTCCGCCTTCAAGTAGAAGGATGCCAGCCAAAGCACTTCCATTCTGAGTAATTTATATGTCAGTGGTGCCCCCTGCTGTATTCACAAGCTGTCCACGGAAGAGGAGGCAAAGCGTTATGTGAAAAAACCTCTTTCAAATCTAAGATCCATCAGTATTTTTGTCACAAAATGTTATTTTCAGAAGGAACAGAACATAAGTATAAAAATTGGCTTAGTCCAAAATGCTAGGGAAGGGAAAAAGTACAAAGAAATTTACCAGAAGGGGATCTCTATGAAGTTATGTGAGGAAACTAAAAGCCCTTATTCAATCTACCCATCCTCTATGTTACAAAATTTATTTACAAGCTAATTTGCATTTATTAAAAAAACACGTCACTATATTCAGATCAACGGGAAAGATCTATAGTATATTATGATTGCCTTTAAATTACAGGTTCAGCCAATATATTTGCATATTAACCTAGTCACTTTTAAGGTTGTCTTAGCTGTCCAGCCCTACAAGAAATAAAACTTCTTCCCCTTCACTATTTCTCAATCTCTCTGTCTAATGTACCTGCTCGTAAAAATCTAGCTGTATTTGCCCATGGCGCCATAATCTCATTACTGCTAAAACAAATTAAAGGCTATATCTTTTTATTTTTATAGCCCAAGACTGGATTGGTTGATTTTGGTCATTTGCTCTTGTATTAGCGAGAAATTTAAATAACACTTCTGTTTGTTGCCCTAATGATGTATATTGGAAAGATAGAATATAAACAAGAGACAAAAATTCTGAGCCATTCCCTTTCTCTGCTTTCCTCTGGCGAGCCATTAATAGAAGTTTGTTTATCAATATAAAATTTTGCAGGTCATTATTCCAAAAGATTTTGGGGGGGGGAACAGCATTTACACAGCTATCTTATCTAAGAGTAAAGGATATAAGCAGATTTGCAATAACTTTTGTCTCTGATGCTCTATAGTGCAGTGCTCTCCACACATCACAGAGTATCACAATATCATTCACACCCTTGACGGTCTATTGAAGACATAATATCCATTTTAAAAATTGCCTGAAATGTATTAACATGACGCCGCCATCTAATGGATCAGGAGGCATCCTCCTCTTTATCAAATAATAAAAATTGTTATAGGCCAGTCTATCATGTCATTTTACACCCTCATCTAGGAGGATTGTTTTATGTATGTGTAGCTTTTTTTAAAAAACAACAACATTACAGCTAAGAACAAGACTGGGGAGAAAAGGATGGAAAGAGAATGACATTATAAGATGCTTAAATATTTAACTTCTAAACTCCCTACTGAGAGCACAGGTCTGCATGGGACAAAGGTAACAATAAGCACTGAAAATTCTGAGTTCTTTTCCTCCTCAACTGTACATATTGCCTTGTTCACTGTTGTTTGCTTAATCCTGCTCTGAACAAACCACAATTGGCTAAAACTAGGCCACAAACCAGTTAATAGGACTCCAAAACACACCAAGCCAAAACTAAACAAGCCACATGATATCTTAATATATTCATAGGCCTAGCTTGCTTTCTGAGTGATGGATAAGATTGAGAGACTCCACAATTCTGGCTCCTCTTTGACATCTACCATGCTTCTTAAAAACATTTTTCTATGAAAACAAAAGGCATTTTTCTGAAGGGGGTATGAGAATCATTCCAAATACAGTATTTGCTTTTCAAGTGATGCACCTCTGGATTCAAGCAAACACCAAGAAATAAAAGGGTCAGCTAATTGAAATACCATTGAATAGACAACTGGCATATAATTGTGCATAGGTACAATTATCATTTACATGGAATGATAGGTGCATTTTTTTTTTGATACCATCTCAAAACCAGCATTTCTTCATGTATCTTCTAAGATGATGCTCACCAAGTGATATGCATTTCAAATATTTTTATTTGAAATATTTTAGGGCTTTACCATCCCAAAGCCAGAGAAAATGTACTATTAAATGACTGTATCTGATGTTAAGAATTACTTCATACACAAATTCTTCAAGTATTATGGAAGTCCTGCGGAAGGATGTTCTATTGGTTCAGGGCATTCAAATAGATTCTTCAAGATGATTTAGTATAGCCAAAACAATGTGTTTATAGTATACGATCTTGATAAAAACTGTCAACAACTTTTCCAAATTAGAACTGCTCTTAGAATAAAGTCCAAGATCTATGAAATGTTCCCCCCCCCCAAAAAATCTGATCTTTTTAGAATTTCACTGTTATTTATTGCTATTTTTATGCAGTATTTATTGCCATTCCTATAGCAAATTATTATTGCCTGGTTTATTGTGCTTTCCCTCCTATTGGCTTTTACACATTTTAATTAGGATCAATGTATTCTGCCCAGAGAAGCATGATTATTGAAGACCAATAAATAAATACCAATATCCAGTATAACCATTGTGCAACTAAAGTTATATGAACTGGTTTTGTTCTGGTTTTTACCATTCTTGAATATGTGGACAGCTGCACTTTGTT
The DNA here is from genome assembly GCF_059756535.1 of Pantherophis guttatus. Lineage (NCBI taxonomy): Eukaryota > Metazoa > Chordata > Lepidosauria > Squamata > Colubridae > Pantherophis > Pantherophis guttatus. The sequence continues at coordinate 316,207,959 of NC_142063.1, forward strand.
TTAGCTTCAAGCATTTTTTATTTAGAATCAAAAAAAGCAGAAGTACACTTTGGAGATAACCATAATGTGAGAAAAAGTAACTAAGTACAATATAATATCAAAAATAGCTAACAATTAAAAAATCATAGTTTTCCAAATTATTGAAAATGGAATGGCAAGATAAAATCCATTAGGGCAAACAAAACATAATTGCCGCCATACCTACATTCCAGGTGGATCTCCTACCTCCATTTTTCCACCCCACCCCAAGTTCCATTGCAGGGAATGATTATTAGAGAAAACAAACATTGCAAGTTAGTATTCTCAACCTCCCCCTCTCTCCAAAATAATGCCACCTACCTCCTGTCCCTCACTTTTCAGAATTGCATACAGCTATTCAATCTAGAGGCTGCTTGATATTATCTGTATCTGTGAGCTGTCAGTGAGAGCTGCATATTAAAACATCTGAGCAGTTCTATCCAGCTAGGATGATCATTTAATTCCAAATTCATTAACCCCTATTATGCAGTCCTCAAGTCTAACCTACAATGGCTGCCATTTGATCTCAGAAGAGCTAGAAGTCCTACTTTGGAACTGTATCTGGCTGGGAATTTAAAAATATGTTTCATGTAAATCATGGCAGTTGTTGATCTGTACATTTGCATCTGTACATTTGTTCATGGGCAGATGGTATTAAAAATGGGTCTGCTTGCAGAAATTCTAAAAGGAAGAGTCAGAACAAGGGAACGTACTGCATTCTAGTGATGCAATCCTTTCACAAACCTGAGTCATATTACAAAAGGTAACTGGTTGATTGAAATCCTACGTATGCCATAAAAGGAAACCAGCCTGTACAAGCCAACTAAGGGCTGTCATCTAATTACAAACATTCTGGTTGATTTGTTGTATGAATTTTAATAAAATTTGTGACCTGGCTTCATCTTGCCTTGGAATAAAACTGGATTCACAGAGTTAGGTTGCAAGCCTTTTAATAATTGGTTGTTGACTAAACCTCATTTTGCTTGTTCAATACCTCACGCTAAACCTTTAATCATGGTTTACAAACCATACTAGCTGAGTTTACACACTGTGACCAGAGAGACCCAAACAAACCACATTATGGCATAGCATGGTCTAGAAATTCCAAATGAAAGGTGAGAAGTAAATCTAGTAAATAAATACATGAAGCCAATCTAAAAGCCTTGCAAAACTCAAATGGCTATGTTTATGAATTGACATGTGCAGGCTTTTAATGTGCACAAATGGGTATATGAACAAATCAATAAAGGAATCTTATTTGCTAGCAGCGTTTCACAAATGTTCATGGAAGAAGTTATGCCATGATGTAACAGGTTCCTTTGGAATTCTCAAACCGAAACTTGTGCAAGAATGTAATCTCTGCAGCTAAAACAGTGTAAAGAAAACTTCTCATGAGCAGAGAAGTCTATCAGATGTTAATATAAAAATAGAACTCTTCAATTCTACGTATTTGAAAGTAGTAGTATATATTTAACCTATCCTGATTACTAAATCTTTCAGACCTAATCCAAATCTAAAATGCTAGTAATTGGTGCCTAAGAGGAATCCAATTCATAAATATGTGAATTGTAACAGAACTGAATTGTACAGGTACTGTACAATTGTACTGTATGAAAATACAGTCCATTTTTGTTTCCTAATCATCTTAAATCTGATCCATCTATACACAAAACACACCCTTCTTTGTCATTCTTGCAATCTGCAGATGCCATCAACATATTCAGTGTATATGCAAGTGTGAGCTTGTGCACACAAGAGAATCCTTTTTTTTTCCAGGCACACTGCTAAAGAAAGATGTGAGTGGTCTCTCCCTCCATCCTTCCCCTCTCATTCTGTCTCTTTAATGTAGCCAAATAACAATTTTAGCATTCAGATGAAGTGATTTCATTCTCAGACTGCTTTTTCTATTAGATTTGATTTTGAGAAGCCCCAGTGGGTGCCTCCAAGGCAAAAAGCTATCTTTGAGGCAGCCACAGATTCAATAGCAGCCTGAGCTAACCTTGACCTTTGCCTCTAGACCCTGTTCCATCTGGTGCAAGCCTAGGGTTTTCCTTCCCCCAGGCCGCAGAGTCCTCCTCCTCCTCCTCCTGGCTTCACAGTCAACATTGATCAAGGCAGAATCCAATGCACCCCCCTCTGCTTTATTCCTCCTCTCCTCCCTTTCTTTTTTCCAAGGGCTCGGGCAATGTGTGCAAAGAACACCACATTTCAATATATGGAAATGATCCAGCTTCTTATGCAACCATAAATCTACTTGTGATGTGATCCCCCCTCACCTCTGAGAAATCTTCCTTTCTACCATTCCTTCCTCCTACAACCTCCCCCCCTCCCCATAGGATTTGGTATTATAAGCTATTCATGACATACTTCCACCCCACCACCACTCGGGAGAAAATAGCAAAAAGCTTTTTGGCAGGCAGAATCCACTGTCCAGCAAACTGCATTGCATTTTATTGCATTCATCCCACCTGCTCTAACCTTAAATGTTTTTTTATATAATTCCACCCACTCTACTTTGCTCTTAGAAATGTTGCTTGCTTATTTGTTTACTTGTTTTAAGAACTGGGAATGAGAAGAAAACTGAACCAGTTGGGGGGGGGAGTTATTTTAAAATTGCAAATTATTTATGCAGTCCAATTTGATGTGAGCTCAAACTGCCAAAAGTCTTGTTTAAATGCAAATGTTTTTTATTATCAACTTGCCAACAGGACTGCATTTTCAAAAGGAAGTCTTCAGGATAACCTGGCTTGTCCTCAAAAAAGTATGTAAAAAGAGTATACTTTCTTTAAAACCAGGCCCACTATGTTAGGTGTTTAGGATTTCAGTTGAAGACAGACTGAATATCTATGCAGAACTTCAGCTGGACTGAATCTCAGGTAAACTTGTACAAAGAAGCCAGCAACAGGATGGAAATCTATTTACACTTACCTGGAAATAAAAGCCATTGAATTTAGTAGGCTTTACTTTCAAGTAGACACACACAAAGCCGGACATTCATGTAAATAACAATTTAATAGTGAATCTACAATAAAAGAACGTTAAAAATTAAATTTCTAAAATTGTAACTACTGGACTCTAAAAGGAAGACATAAAAGCACTTGATGCTGCTAAATAATCGTTTGAACAACTCTTGTATTTCCACTGCCACGCAAGAAAAAAAAATATAACGTCAGACCCACCCACCCCCGTCCCCAAATATTCTCTATAATATGATTAAAAATCCCCATACAGCTAAACTCTCATTTAGGAGGGATGAGAACGAGAATAAACGGAACCAATTCACGAGTAACGGGGCGGCCTTTTAAAGGTGGTGACCTCGCACCCTGCTCAGAAACGAGCCCCTACGAAGCACCCGCGTGGGGCTCCTCAAACGTTCCGGCTCCCGATCCTTGTTCCCACAAGAAATGCGCCCTTGCCTATTTGAAAGCAAACCCAGCCTTACTCCCGAGGAAACGAACAGAAAGCTCGCGGCCGTCCTTACACGGGGATCTGCCCTAGCTTAAAAAAGCCGGCGCCCGCTTCCAGGAGAAGCTACCGGCGAAACTCGCTAAGGTTTACTCCCGAGTAAACCCACCGCGCCCAGGCTAAAGGCGCCCTCCGCCCAAGGTCAAATGGCAGCGACTTCTGAAGGGCTTCCTTCCGAGGAAAGGCGGGTAAGCTGGGGCTAAACAACGTCTGGATTTCTCTGTGCGAAAAGACACAAAGGAGGACGGGCGAAGGAAGGTGGGAAGAAATTTACAAGCGGCTTCCTTGGCGAGCCCACCTGTCTCCGCCATTCAGCCTTCGCCCTCTTCCTCCTCCTCCTTTCCGAGATCAGGCCGGCCTCACTTCTTCGGCCGCACGTGAAGCTAATCCCACCACACTTCCTCCTGGGAAATCGTAGTGTAAAGATGTAGTAGAAGAAAGGAGGGAAAAAAGGGGGGGGGGAAATGCGATGTCACGTGGGAGTCACCCTGGCCAGGCGCAGCGGTGGCGGCGGCGGCGGCTGCAATAGCAACTCCTGGAAGAAAATTGCCTTGCTGGCCGCTTGGGCGCATTTCAATATATGGAAATGACCAGCGGCTCCTGCAATAAATCAACACTTTTGTCATTCTCTCTCTCTCTCTCTCCCCCCCCCCCCCATTTCTCCTTCACTTTCCTTATTTTCTTTCCTCTCTGATCTTTCTCGCGCGCAAACACGTTCCCCCTCCCCCCGCCTTTTTTTTTTTTTTTTTTTTTGCTTTGCTCTGGAATTGCAGCAGCCGGCTCTTGGTATTTCTAAATTCCCATTTAATTCATCTTGACTGTGCAATTTGCTGTTGCTGAATTTTCAGAGCCGTCGGTCTTAAAACAGCCGCATTTTTATCGCCAAGAATGCGCGGCTACCTTTTATGAATAATTATTCTAAAAGGTTGCATTGTTCGACGGGAGAGTTGCTGGTCCTTTCCGCAGCCTTATAATTGCAAAACTTGCGTAGGGGGCGAGCTGCAAATTGCGGACCCCCAACCGCAAGCCAAAAAAAAAAAAAAAAAAAATCATTTCGTTCTTCTGTGTGCGTCGCGTTTGCAATATTTGCTCTGACATTCCTGCGCAGGACAAGCTTTTCAGGATCGTTTTACTTTTACGGATTAGCCTTGCGCTTGGAGTGCGCATTTGTGTGCCTGCTTTGAAGCGTCGAAAAGCGAGGAGGAGGCGGCGCTCTTTTTTTAATTGCTGGCGCACCGCACGGCGGAAGGCGACAGGGACGAGGGCGCTCTTAACTTTTCTAACTGCAGTAAACGCAACCGGCGTTTTGAACGGAAACGCTTTTCTCTGATCCTGAAGCCGCCTTCGATTGGAGTCGTTTAGACTAACCGCTCGGCTCCTCCTCCCCCACATCGCGTACTTAATGTTTAATTTGCTTTCATGGTTTCTGCTTTTCTTCACCGCTGACGCGAAGGCAGTCGTTAGCCAAAGCAAGACAGAATCGCGCGCGATATAAAGATGTTGATTTGGATTGGAAAGGAAAAAGACAGAGAGAACAGAGAGGAACGTTTGGGATAAATAGGGTAGGGTAGGATGAGGAAGGGACCTTGGAGGTCTTCTAGTCCAGCCCCTGCTCAAGCAGGACAACCTATACCATTTCAGATAAGAGACTGTCTAGTTTCTTCTTAAAAACCTCCAGTGATGGAGCACCCATGATTTCTGAAGGCATGCTGTTCCACTGGTTAATTGTCCTTATTGTTAGGAAGTTTCTCCTTAATTCCAGGTTGCTTCTCTCTTTGATTAGTTTCCAACCATTGTTTCTTGTCCTTCCCTCTGGTGCTTTGGAGAATAATTTGATCCCCTCTTTGTGGCAGTCCCTCAAACAGTTTGGTGTAGTGGTTAAAGCATCAGCTAGAAACGGTGATGGTTTAGGCATCACCTAAACAGAACAATCAACCAATGGAACAGAAGTTGCCTTCAGAAGCTGTGGGAGCTTCATCACTTGAGACTTTCAAGAAAAGATTGGACTGCCATTTGTCAGAAATGGTGTAGGATCTCCTGCTTGAGGGGGGGTTGGAATAGATGACCTATAGGGTCCCTTCCAACTCTGTTAAACTGTAATAGGCACAATCACTAGGAGTCAACACTGACTCGAAGACAATCCCTATCTCCCCCCCCCCCAAAAAAAAGGTTAGACTAAGGGAACTGTGGGAGCCAAAATTCTTCCTCTACACATCAAAGCTAACTTAGGCCTTACTTGAAATGATGCCCTCTAGATATTTTTGAATACATCTCCCATTAGCCACAGCAAATATGAAAAATGTTTGAGGATGAGGGGGCTGTAATCTAGAAGATCTACAGGAATTTACATCTAGTCTGTTGGAAGACTAGCCGATGGCAACTAGAATAAAGAAAACATACTAAACTGAATCAAGGCTTGCTTTATATATGCATGGCTATATTTAGAATTTCTCTCCAGTCTTGATTTTTGGTAACTGGCAACCAGGAATTTGCATCTGGGAGATAAAAACTATAAAGGAGATGGAAGGAACTCTGTTCTAGTTGCAAGAGTGAGATGCTGGAGATGTACCAAAAGATCTCTGGACTACGGTTTTCTTTTCCAGACCTTGGAGCTTGTTAAAAACTGTTAGTAACTGCAACTGTGACTTGCAATTGATGCTTTGCTACACAATTTTCAGGCTTTCCCTTTTTAATTTTCTTTTTAATGAAATTGGGTACACAAATGCCACTGGGTCAGTGAGTGTTGCTTGAAGGTCTCTCAGGATGTTAGGCAAAAGATAATGTGCAAACTATACAAATGGTTGATGTTATCCCATCAAACAGCATTATGTGTAGGTATTATAAGTTTTGTAACTATGATTTTAGATTGTAGTTCATAGTGATGTGCAAATCAATCTAGTGTCAAACATAGATTTGCCATGTTGGGATCATACCCCACTTACCTACAGCTTGAGAGAAAAAAGAAAGCTGTGCTGTTGCCTAAGGCGAGGACTGTTCCTTGTCTGCTGTGAACTTGCATGAAACAGAAAGCCAAGGAGGGGGTCTAGTGAATGGTAGAACTGCCATAAGTGCAACTGGCCAGTGGTTTGGAGGCTGCCTTGGTCTGCTGGACTAACTGTCTTAAACAGACTTCCTGTGTGGTTTGTGGCTGTCAAGCATCTGCTTTTCAAACTCTCCATATGGGAATACCTCAACAGAAGGAAGGGATTTCATTTAATGGCTGAGCACGTTCCTCATGAACTGATCTTTTAAAACTGTCTGGGAACCCTTTTGACCAAAGAGCAGAGTAAAAAGTACTTTACAAAAATGACTTGCTTGTCTAAACTTTACTGGTGGCCTAAGAGAGCCATTAATTTAGGTTTATACATTACACTGAACAATCAAGTGGTTTACCTACTTTTGGGCTGTGTGATGGATGAGCCCAGTCCACTGTGTTGTATTTAACACCATGATTTGGCCATCTAGGCAATGCATGAACCAAGTTGCATTTATGGAGGACTGATGAGTCAACAGTTATATAAAACTTTCATTTACCGTAATATGCCACTAAATGTCAATTACTTGAGAACAACTGGGAATGGTGGTAGCCCTTGTGGGTCTTCCAAGAGTTGACAGCTGTGGGATAAAGGAGGAGCGCTGGCTGGATTTTTGGTTTGTTTTTAGGGTTCTTATTTTCCATGCTTTGTATTCAGAAAGTGCCAGCTGCAATACTGGGCAATTCCTGACAAAATGGTACCTAAAAAAGCAAGGCTTGAGAGGCTCCCATTAACCTGAGCTTGAAAACACACAGCTAGAAAGAGAAGCACAGCTGAGTTTGTGGTCTTGATTCTATGTTTTCTTTCTTCCTTTCCAGGTGCTCATTGTAATAAAGCAATTGAATATTTCTCACTTGGACAAATTGCAAAATGATATTTAACTTGAACAAGAGAAATTTGTATCCCAGTTTTTATTCTGCAATGAAACTCCAATGTTGATCTGAAGCTAATCGCTTCTCTGGATAATCTTCATGGGGCTGCTTTAAGTATCAGATAAAATCATTTTACATGCTTGTCTTTGATGCCTTTTGGAGTAAAATATAAAAACAACTCTATCTACATTTAACTCTTAAATAACTCTACATCTGAGTTGGGCTGTGTTTATTTTTGGATTTGTTTATTTCCACAAGATATCCCCCAAATTATAGTGTACATTTTCTAATATACTTGTATTATTAGTAGAAATGCTTTAAATCAATGCTTTTCAACTCTGACAACTTTAAGATGCCTGGACTTCAATTCCCAGAATTCCCCAGCCGGCATCTTAAAGTTGTGAAGATTTAAAAATACTGCTTCAGATTAAACAAGGTCCTGGTATTTAATGGATTTCTGCACACTTTTATTTGAACCCATTTTTAAAATGTTATTGTACATGGATCTTGTTTTGTGTTTTGCTGTAGAGCTAACCCCTGGTTACAGGGCCAAAAGAATGCCAGATGCAATGTTGCTCAATTTTTTATTTTTCCAGTATGTATTTTTCCTTCCATCTTACATAGATGTATTTGTAATTTTATATGAAAAACTGTTTGAAAATATATACATATTTTCTGCACATATGCCCTAATCTTTTTCCTATTAGTGCACATTTTGCAAATGATTGTCTTGTATTTTCATTATTTTTGTGCATTATTTTCAGAAAAAGGCATTTTTGTGTCTACTTTTCGCTAATATGTAAATGTCCATATTAGTATTTTTATTCTAAAACTTGTGCTGCAAAACTTGGTCAAATGAAAATACTAAAGAAAATTTTTTTCTGTCCATATATAAATCTATATAATGTAAATAAAGTGATTCTGCATTAAAATCTCCAACCTTAAAATTCCCAACTACAATCCTTTCTGATAGTAAAGATGTCTGGTCTAGAAGGGTACCAAGTTTCAGCTTCATAGCTGGTGTTGAATCATTGTAATCATTTTAGGTATTTTATATGAGTCTCATTTCAGAGAAGAATTGTACTGAATTCTGTATCAAATTTCAGCTTTCTAACTGGTGAAGATCTCTTACAATTTTTTGTTTCATGTGAAAAACCATGTCAATCAGTCCCTTGTATTTGTATGTGTAAGTAACCATAATGACTGCCATAAAAATTACTGATCATAATTAGCAATGTTTTCTAATCCAAGAAATCTTAGCCAATAATACATTCTTGATTAAATCTAAAAAAATCAGATATGGTACAGTAAGAGAGAAAAGATAAAAGATTCTACATATGTACACACACACACACACACACACGTTAAAGATACAAAGAAGGAATGCCTATTGAAACATGTCATCTGAACTCTTACTAAATGCTTGCGTTAAGACTACTTTTAAAGGTATTTTCCTGCCAATATGTACTGTCTTTATTCAATCAAAAGACTTTTAATGTATTGGTTAACTGATTGCTCAGTGAAAAGCTGAATCCCTAAGCAAACAAAAAAATAACCCAGCAATAGGGAAAATGTAACAATAAAATAAACTCCACATGTTTATTTATTTGCTTAATTGTTTACATGAATAGGCTGTATCTTAAATCTAAAAAGTCTGTAGTCAATACAGTGACAAAAAGTATTCAACATAATAACATTGAAAATTTATTTTAAAACAGTACTTAAATAACTAGAAATAATAATAGTCACCAATTTGACTATTCGTGATATAATCACCAGAAGGAATAGCAGAATATTTTAGGAAAATAATCTTGATTCAGTTTGCATTCAGTTTAATGTAGTTGCTCAATAAAGTAAACATCTGCCATTTAAAAAAACCTTTAAGAAATTACATTCAAGGAATAGAGAAAGTCTACACACCCCTATTAAAATGCAGCATTTCTAGTTTTTTATTTTGATTTTTCCTCACTAACCAATTTCAGTTTGTTTTTCAATTGAATTGTGCCACTTATATGTAAAGGTCGAAAAAATTCTAAAATTATTTAGATCTTGATCTGATTTTTTTTACATCTCCAAACCCTGGCACTTTTAACAGGTATATAGACCATCTATGTCAGTAATGGGTTTCTACTGGTTCGCCCCAGTTCGGGCGAACTGGTAGTGGCGGTGGCAGGAGGGTCCGCCCACCTGCCCTGACATCATCACGGATGCTCTGTGCATGCATAGAAGGTTCTGCACATGTGCAGAGTTCCAAACAGTTCCAAACTGGTAGCGAAGGTAAGTAGAACCCACTACTGTTCTATGTCCACTGTAAGATATCCTGTGGACATGGCAGAGCTTGCTGGAAAGATGAGGCCTTCCTTGATTTGATTTAGTTTTACCCATGGCCCATTTCTTTTCACTTTTGAGTCAACCCTGAGTGACTCTTCGTGACAGCCTGGACTAGTCCCTGCTGTTTTTTTGAGAAGATTTCAGAAGTAGTCTGCCATTGTTTCCTTTCTAGGGTTGAAAGAGAGTGACTGGTACAAGGGCACCTAGCTGGCCTTATACCTAAAATAAGTTTAGAACTCATGGCCTCTCAGTTTCTCATCTAGGCCAAAATAAGCCTGACAAGCTACAGAAAAAACAGAGCAGCAAAGAGGAGAAAGAGGGAGTATAGGTTAATAGTAAGCATTTATATGACTACAAGACTGTGTCATATACTGTTAGTTCTGTACATTAAGAACTTAGTAGCTAAGAATACACATTGTGAACTCTCTTGCAGGAAGTGGAAGAAACTGTATTATTGGCCTACCTTACAGGGCAGAGAAAAGGATTCCTGAAATACTGTATGTGAAACAGAGCTAATTAAAGAATGTTTAACTGAACAGCCATCTGTCCTTTAATCAAGTTAAGCACAGTCCTGTACTGTTCCACTATGCCAGCTGGATTCTGTCTAAATTACACCGGCATTGCGCCAATACTAGTGGGCTGTTTTGCTCATCAATTAAGCAATTACGTTTAAACTTTATGTCTCAAGGGAGCTTCAATATAGATGCCTTTTTTTTTTACCATAAAGGACATATAAGGTGGTCGATAGCTTCTTCCAATATATATCAAGTTACAAGTAAATCTGGAGTTTATTCTCAGTTAAATGAGGTTAGGATACAGGTGTGAATTTTTAAATAAGTTATCCTCATGCTTTTTTAAAAAAATCATTTCCTATTACAAATAATGTATCAAACCAAATTGTAAAACCTGCCTTTAATTCCTTAATTGAAGATCCATATTTACTGATGATCATGTTCTTGATTCTATTTCCTGTGCTTTCCTAAATGCTAGGCCTGTTTTGTTGTGGCCCATAAACCCGCCCTCTTGCTGGAAGGACCATGAAAAATGGACTTTCCTTAATCAGAGAATTGAAATCCATTTCATTGATCCTGAATGTAGATGTTCCCATTCTTCCACTTCATTTTCATTGTTTCTTAGAATGTTTCTTAGAATGTAATCCTAGGGCCCTTGGAGGTCCCCCATAACCCTTCAGGCATGTGTGAAATCAGTAATATTTGCCAGCCTGTGTTCAAAAATAATACAATATTAAAAATCTATCAAAAACAATTGAGAAGCAATAGCAGCAGCAAATGCATCCATTTTAATTTTGAATATGGTAAATGTTGATAAATATAACTTATATGAACAAATTCTTTTGGGATTCTCCCATAATTTTTAAAAGTGAGAAGAAATTCTGAGACAAAAAAAGTTTTAAGAAACACTGGTGGAGAAAATTCCAGGCTGAACTCCCAGGTATATTGACTTTACAGGGGGAACTGGAAAACACTATTGTGAATAAACATCATGGATAAGGAGATAAGTACCCACAAGGACCAATATGTTGTACATAGATAGTCTAGCAAGATTAGAAGGTTGACTGGCTGCAACTTCGTGCCTTCGAAATGTTGCTGCCTAAAGTACAAAGCCACTAGAAGCCACAGGAAACATCTGGTGGGAGGCTGCATGGAGTGATATGAATCAATTAATTTGCCTTCTGATAAAAAAATTTTAAGGGGGGGGGACTTGGCCTCCCCAACCATGGCAGCCCTTTGGGAGATGAGTCTTCCATCCCTCCAAACTGCTCGCTCTTTCTTTATACATTCAGGTCAGTAATCAATGTCTAGTATAGTATTTCTGGCTGGGGAATCCAAACATTTTAGAAGTCCCTGAGTTTAAGAAATATTAGTCTAGTACAGCGGTGGGTTGCTCCCGGTTCTGTCCGGTTCTTGAGAACCGGTAGTAAAAACAACGGGAGGCTCTGCCCACCCGCCCTGACATCATAAAGTACAATCTGCATGCACAGAAGCGCACGCATGTGTATGAGTGAAGTGTGTGTCTGCGCGCGGTCCCATTGCAAACCGGTAGTAAAAGTAAGCAGAACCCACCCCTGGTCTAGTAAGAGCTGGAAAAGCATTAGGCATAACTACCTGTAGAATTTTTGCAAAGGTACCTGATAGCAGCATTTTTGGTCTAGAGGAAATTACTATGATTTAGATTTTGTTTTATTTTCAAAAAAAAGTGTGAATAATTCTATTACAAATGTGCACCCCTGCGTGCTTGAATGTTACAATAGTTTTTTGGTATGAAGATCAAATATTTGTGAAACTTTCTGGTACAAAACAAGGATATGTGCAGCATAAGGTTAGTTTGGAAATCTTGCCAACACTTGCCAGAAAAAGAGTGTCAATTAATCATAAAGCTTTCCTTTCTTTTCTCTCTCTCTCTTTTTTTACACTCGTGTAATTTAACAGATTTTTTTTTTTAGAAAATTGCTGAGGCGGATGTGTTAGTTTCTTTCCTCCTAGCAGAACTCACCATTTTCAGCCTAAGACAACGCTGCCTTAAATAGAACTGTTGAATTTCTCTGCTTCCTGAAAATGCCATAGCACATTTAAAACACTTTTTTTTAAAATATAAAGAAATATTCATTTAATATTTTAAAAAAACCTTTGGTCATGCCAACCTGCAGCTACAATACTATCTTCTAAACTAGCTATGCTATGTACCTAGGGGCTTCCAAACTTAAAAATATTTCAGAAAAAAGCAAGAAAACCTGAAATTTTCAGCAAGAAACAAATGTTACAGGGAATAACCCTGTTTAGAATAGCAATGCTGTAGAATTCCATCCTGGATATTGTTAAATTGACTTCCGAAAAGAAATACAAATGAGATAAATAAAGAGTTATGTAATTCAAAAGATGGCAGTATCTCCTAGAGCAAATAGCATCTTGACACAAGTTTTAAGTAATGTTTGTAGAAATTTAAACTCAGTATATAGATTGTCCGACACCAATTCTTCAACAAATTTCTTCCTACACATGTACTAGTGTTTCCTGCACTGATGTAATTATAATTTTAGGCTTGCATGAACTAATAGACCATTTGAAATCTAAATTCATATGTCTCCTCCCACATGATGATTCTTCTTGCCAAGTGTCTGTGGATGAATCAGAGTTTCTGATTATCTAAGTTAAAGCAAATGTATAGTGAAGTGAATAGTAATGTATTTGCAGTAATGGGAAAAATTTTCCATTATGTTTGGGATCTTCTGGCCCAGGGAATCCGAAATTGGAAAGCAGCAAAATGAATTGGAAATGTTATTTTGGTTATACTGTAATTTTTAGTGTTCTTTTGGTGCTGTTGCTATTGAAAGAACATCAGAATGTTTCTGGTGGTTAGATGAAAGATGCAACTAATCCACTGCTTGTAACGGTAGTCAGTGATTCTTCCCCTACTCCTCTTCTATTGATTGCCCAGGCAAGGCAGGAAAGCTTCAGTTTCTTCCTACAAGATGAGGCATTCAATGGTGCTGGGTTTTTTGGTATCGGGTAATGAAATGATGTAGTCATCATTAATTCACCTTAGTTAGTTTGTCTAATGTCTTAAGTAGTCAATTTAGCGAGTGGCTAATTACCATTTGTGGCTGTGCGTAGGCACTCATTTTTTTTTTATATGGAGGATCTCCTTCTGATTGTTGCATTAGATCAGGGTGACAGACTTGATTTCATTGAGGGACCCATCAGGGTTTTGTTTGACCTCAGGGAGGGCATGGCCAGCTCGACATCACTCGTGTCAGGGGCACCTGTGTGGCCCAAATGCTCTGCCAGCGAAAACATGCTCCCAAGCTCTGTTTCCGGCTGCAACGGCCTCCTGCAACCCTCTGCCAGTGAAAACGGAGCTCAGGGGGCACATGCAGCCTGCTCGAGCTCCATTTTCACTGGCAGAAGCACAGCAGGCTGGTCCTTTGTTGTTTCCAGGGTGGCCCTGTGGGCCAGATGTAAGCATCCCGCAGGCTGGATCCAGGCCCAGGGCCTTGAGTTTGACACCTCTGCATTAAATTATCATGGTCCTGGTTCTCGTCATGGGGGCTTTTCAATCAAAAGAACTTTGTCAAGCGATTTGAAACATTAATTTTAACTTTCCTCTATGAGGTTTTTTCTTATGCTACACTGATCTGTTTTATACAAAATTATTTTTTTTAATTTTAGTATTTTAACTAGCCGAAAAAATTGTTGCAGACATTATCAAATATACTAAGAGAAATAAATTCAATAAAAATAGTATGAGAGATTTTCTATCATGCATGATTTTACAATTTTCTATCGTATTGCTCCTCTGTCCTGGTCCTATTAGATCTCTTAGCGGCTTTTGATACCATCGACCATGGTATCATGCTGCAGCGGTTGAGGGGGTTAGGAATAGGGGGCACCGTACTGCGGTGGTTCTCCTCCTTCCTCTCCAACCGTTCTCAGTTTGTGTTGGCAGGGGGGCAGAGGTCGCCCTCGAGGCGCCTCGCATGGGGAGTGCCGCAAGGGTCGGTTCTCTCGCCCCTTTTGTTCAACATTTATGTGAAGCCGCTGGGTGAGATCATCCATGGTTTTGGGGTGAGAGTCCATCAGTAGGCTGATGACACTCAGCTGTACATCTCCACCCCAGACCACCCCAACGATGCCCTTGGTGTGATGTCTCGCTACCTGGAGGCCGTGCGGGTCTGGATGGGGAGAAATAGGCTCAGACTCAACCCTTCCAAGACCAAGTGGCTGTGGCTTCTGGCGTCCCGATATAGTCAGCTGGTGCCATCGCTGACTATTGGGGGTGAATCTCTGCTCCCCACAGAGAGGGCTCGCAATCTGGGCATCCTCCTGGACGCACGGCTGTCTTTAGAAGAGCATATGACAGCCGTGGCCAGGGGGCTTTTTATCAGGTTCGCCTGATTCGCCAGTTGCAGCCCTTTCTGGACTGGGACACCTTGCACACGGTCACTCACGCCTTTGTCACCTCCCGGCTGGACTATTGTAATGCTCTCTACATGGGGCTCCCCTTGAAGAGCATTCGGAGGCTCCAACTGGTCCAGAATGCAGCCACGCGGGTGGTTATGGGCGCAACCCGTTGTGCCCACGTGACACCCCTCCTGCGCGAGCTGCACTGGCTCCCAGTGGTCTTCCGGGTGCAATTTAAGGTGCTGGTTACCACCTTTAAAGCGCTCCATGGCATAGGACCCGGGTACTTTCGAGACTGACTTCTGCCACCAATAGCCTCCCACCGGCCAGTCCGCTCCCACAGAGAGGGTCTCCTCAGGGTGCCATCGGCCAAGTTATGTCGGCCGGTGACGCTTCTCTGTGGGAGTCCCTGCCCTGTGGAATGAACTGCCCCCGGAAATGCGTAAGATCTCCGACCTCCGTGTATTTCGCTGTGCCCTCAAGACCCTGCTGTTCCGCCAGGCCGGGCTATCAATGTAATGATTTTAAATTAGGTATTTTAAATTTTGGGGGTTTTAAATTTGAGCCGAAATTATTTAATAATTTTAATTATTTTTAATTGATGGTTGTCTTTGTGCTTTTAACAGGCTGTACACCGCCCTGAGTCCTCCGGGAGAAGGGCAGTATAGAAATAAAATTATTATTATTATTATTAATTATCTTTTTTCCCGCCCAAAATAAGAATTTCTTTTTCTAGATCACAGCATAATTTTTTTCCCCTATAAATGCCTCTTGTATAAAATGTATGGAATTTATTTTAACATTACCTTTAGCAAATAACTGACACCTGGTCACCTTTCCTGTTATATTACTGCTATGAGTTCTACATGGGGGTACCCTTGAAGAGTATTCCAAAATGTCAGTTGGTGGAAAAAAGCAGCAGCTCAAGTAATTAATGTGTATTTCTGGTAGAATACCTGTTATGCTTATGTTTTGCAAGCAGCATTATTACCAGTTTCTTACCAGGGTCCAATTCAAAGTCCAGGTGTTGACATTTAAAGCCATTCAAGTTATTTGAGGGATTTCATCTGACTATTTTACCATATTCAGCAGGGAGGGCACATTATGTGTTTAACCACCTAGGAAGCTACGTTTGATGGACCTTGGGTGATGGTCCTTTTCTGCTGTAGCTTCTGCACTGTGGAATCTTCTCCACCTGGAAGTGAAGTCAACCTTGTCACTGTTCAGTTTCCAGAGGACCCGCAAGACATGGGTATGCCAGCAGGCCTGGGGAACCCCAAAGTTAACTATTTTTACCACCTCTTCATCTATATTATTTTTTGTTTGTGTTTTTATACCTTTTAATGTAGTTTATTAACTGTTTGCAGCTCTGTTGTACACTAACCAGAATAACTGTTAGTGAGATGGGCAGCTATTTAATAAATAATCCAACATTGGTATGGATCCGCATCAGGGAAAAGCATAGAAATATCAGTCAGATAATCTATGCCCGAACCAAACAATATTGAACTCCAGGCCACAAGATTCTTATCTCCAAATGTAAATATAATGCACAGAATATTTAAATGATAGTTGATGCTGAATGATTGAGTGGTGTGGTAGCCTAATGGTGAAGACTCTTGCCTCCTACTCGGAAGGTTGAGATTTCACTCCTAGGTAGCAGCAGATATTTCCCTCTAGGGCACAAAGAAAAAAATATCTGCGGTAAACTCTGTTTGGCATTAGGAAGGGCATCTGGCCAGTAAACACTTTGCTCCATCCAGTCGGCCTAACTCTACCCCAAATTAAGGGATTATAGCAGTGGTGAAATCCAATTTTTTTTACTACCGGTTCTGTGGTTGTGGCTTGGTGGGCGTGGCAGGGGAAGGATACTGCAAAATCTCCTTTCCTACCCCACTCCAGGGGAAGGATACTGCAAAATCTCCATTCCCATCCCACTCCAGGGGAAGGATACTGCAAAATCCCCATTCCCTCCCCAGTCCTGGGGGAAGGGTATTGCAAAATCTCATTCCCACCCCACTCTGGGGCCAGCTAGAGGTGGTATTTGCTGGTTCTCCAAACTACTCAAAATTTCTGCTACCGGTTCTCCAGAACCTGCTGGATTTCACCCCTGGATTATAGGGTCATAAAAAGGGAGTTTTATTGATGCTGATTGATTTCAAAAATCTTTGGACAGGAGACCACCAGAAAGAATTAGGATAGTAGGTTAGATTCAGAAGTAAAAAAAACAAACTTGAAATATGGTATTCTATTTTGTTGCCCAGAAAAATAGATTTGTACATCAGGAGTCCAGCTTGTCTTAAAGGGAATTTAAGCAAAAGCATTACTTAATGAAAGGGAGTTTTTTTTAAAATGAGATGTATAGTTTAACTTAGGTGCATCATTCAATAAACCAATCTCCCATTTCCTATACACACTAAAATATCAGAATTTTAAGTATACTTGTAAGCCTCACAACTTTATGCTATTTCTTTGCAAAGAATTCATTGCATTGGGGGAAATGAATTGCTACGAATAGATAACTTGTCAATATACACCCATTGTCCTATTCAAAGATCTCTGCACTTTTAAAAAATAAAATAAAAACATTGGAACCTGAAAAGGGAAAAAAAACCAAGAATGTAATATTTTAAGAGAAAATTCAACAGTCCTTCTTTAATCAATAACTTTTCTATGCCTGTGGAAGGCATACAAGCCACATTATAATGAAAGCATGTCAAGTTTTGTATATTTTTAAGCTTTTTACATTTCAAGAACTGTACCTCTTAGTTTATGAAAATGTAACAAAGGTACATCTTTACATAGGGGAGAAAGTCTTTCTTTTTAACATTTAACACTTCTGCCATCTGAATCAACGTATTACCATCAATGGTAATTTGAGAACAAGATGGGAATCTTTTTCTTTGGCTACTAAGAAGATGTCAGGAGAGAAGATATACACATTAGAGCAGCCGTCCTGAACCTTAGGCTTTTTCATAATATCCAACTAGATTGGCTTCCAGATGGAGATCCAGCTGGAGGGCCTGGGGCCCTTAGATACCTTTGCCTTCAAAGGTGAGGTGTCGGATATCGTTAATTAAGGCTTTCCCCCAGGGGGCAAAAGAGGCCCATAGGTCTTGATAATGCTGTGGTGGCAGACTTCTACACTTTCTCTTCAGACATATTATTATCGTCTACATCTCCCCCACACGTATAGCGTGTAGTAGTTAAGATGTAGGAGTAGAACTGGGAAAACCAAAATTTAAATTCATCCTCAGCTGTGGAAGTCCATGGGGTAAGTTTGAGTTCATGTCTCTTAATTCTAAGGACAAGGTTTTTGATTGGGACGTGGATGGAAGGAGAAAGTGTTATATATATTGCTTTGAGTTTCTGGTGGGGCATAAATCTCACAAATAAATTCACTTTATTCCTTCAAAGATTTCTCCAGATTTAGCAGTTATCTGCAGTCTTTGGCTTCCACCCAAATTCTTTATCCTTCAAATAGTCATAACTGAATTTGCTCACATTTATCTCTTGTGTTGTTGTTTTTTTTACTTCCCCAATTTTCTCCAGATTTTTTGCAAAAGAAATCTTTTGCATCTTTCTTCATTAGTAAAATGTTGAATGATTAAAGTTCAAAAAATTAGATTAGTCTCTTTCTTGGACTTGTGGTAAGGGAGAAAAATGGGTAATCTACCAAGTACAACCTATACTAGCCTTGATGGGCCTTCCTTAGCTATTGAAATAAAAACCAGCTATTTATTCTCCTGGTCCTAAGACCTACAAACTATTGCTGTGGAGAACCAATAGCAATAGCTCCATTTACAGAATTAATATATTCAAGATTTTAGGCAAAAATTTAGAGGAAAAAAGATTCTATAAAATGGAATAAAAAATCTTTTTGAGCTTATCTGGCCTTTGCTGTTTAGCTCTACCTGTAAAATGTATACAAAGCCAGACAAAAACTTAAATGTATAGTTAATTCAACTTAACATTGTTTTTTGGACTTTGCTAGCTTCACAGTATATCCTCCAAATGAATGATACAATTACTCCTGTGTATTTAGTAATTTCCCCACAAAAAATTACAGCTGGTGGCAACTTTTATAACACCTCTGTGGCTGCATACTGTAGGTCAGTGATGGCTAACCTTTTTGCCGTCGCGTGCCAAAAGCGGGGGGAGCGTGGTGGGTCTTGGGTGCGTGTGCTCACATCCATAATTCAATGTGCTCCGCCCTCCCGCGCATGCGCACGTGACCCCCCCACACTTCCCCCTGCTTTTGGCACGTGATGGCCCTGTGAGCCTAGTAGGCCCGTTTTCCCCCCTCCCCAGGCTCCAGAGGCTTTCTAGGAGCCTGGGGAGGGCAAAAACAGCCTTCCCCATCCTCCTGAAGGCCTTCCGGAGGCCAGAAACAGCCAGTCTCCTGACTTCCGGTGGGACCGGAAGGCGTGAAAATCAATTGGCCGGTGCGCGCATGTGTGCTGGAGCTGAGCTAAGGCAACACTCACGTGCCCACCAATATGGCTCCGCATGCCACCTGTGGCACCCGTGCCATAGGTTCGCCATCATGGCTGTAGGTGGATCACTCAGAACTATGCTTAGATATAACAGAGAAAGGCAATGTTGAATAAGTTGGAGGAGGCTTTTGTATTTCATTCCATGGTCACATTTGTTTGTGAGATACATGCTAACAGTGGGTGGGACCTAAACCCATTCCTTTTTTCTCTCTTTTTTTGCTAGGGCTGGGCAGTTAGTTCAATATACTAATATTTTTTTTTTGTCTCATGAGACTGCATGATGTGGTCTCCGGGGACGTCACCAAGGTGGGTGCACCCAACATTTTCAGCATTTGGGGAGGAGGCTTTAAAATAATGTTCAATGCTTTAAACTTATTCATGGGAAATTTAGCACAAAAGAAAACAGGGGAGTTTCGGACAACTAACACAGTTGTCATCTTGACTTCCTTATCATATCTTACAGCCCTAATGAAATTGGTTAAATACTATGGAGGATGCTTTACAGGGTGGCATAATAAATAAATAGACCATTTTGTTTTAATGAACCATTAATAATTAAATATCAAGCTCTCACCAAAGTCTTTTAAGCCAGTAAAATATGTTTAGCAACCATCCCACCCCACAGGAAAATGATTTAATGCTTTAATTGTCCATTCACAGGCCAGAAAAATATTTGAACCAAGGAAATTTCCTGTATTTGTGGGAAAGGAAGCCAAACAAATTTGTCTATTGTTCTTACATTGGTCAATACATATAAACAATAAAATAGTCAAACCAATGTCTGCATTTGTCATTATATATTAGCAGGGGTGGGCTTCAAAAATTTTAGCAAGGGGTTCTCTGCCCAGTTGCTGGGTGGGCATGGCCACGGTGGGCATCCTGCACCATGGCGGGGGGGGGGGGGCATTTTTGCCCTCCCCAGACTCCGGAGGCTTTCCTCGAGCCTCCAGGAGGGTGAAAACAGCCTTCCCAGGCTCCGGAGGACCTCTGGAGGCCAGAAACAGACCCCTTTCTGGCCTTCCCGAACTTCTGGTAGGTCCATTTTTCGCCCTACCCGAATCTCCATGTGCACCCTGCACTTACCTGCATCCAAAACTGGCAGCGTGGGGATTCCTGGGAGGGACGGGGTAGGAGGGGCCAGGCAGAAGTGGGATTTGGGGGTTCTCCAAACTGCACAGAATCTTAGCTACAGGTTCTCCCAAACCCCTGCGAACCCCCAGCAGCCCACCCCTGTACATTAGTCATATGAGTGAAGAATTCTGGAAATGATTTTGTTTTATGGGTGACAGACTAACCTGTTAGTCTGCGTAAGTTTTCATTTAGATAAAGTTTGAAGAAGAGGAAAACATTTTTATTGACTTCAGGTGATGCCTACAAAAGTTTAAACATCACAGTAGAGGCATTTTCTTGCATGAAATACAATGTTTCTCCTACAATGGCACCAAATGATTTTATACTTGTTTTATTTTTTAAAACCTGCTTAAATGTTTGTTTAACATATTCCTGATTAGGAGAGATTTCAGTTGATAAATCTAGCCAATTAACTGATGCAAACATTTGCTATTCTAGTTATTTCATATTGATTAGTAGGTTAAATAGTAGCTGTATGTTTCTTTTAATATGTGTGTTTATATTTAAAACTTAATAAACATTGGAAAGCTGGACATTGAGGGGCCAGGCTATAAGATTTCTGGAGGAGCCTTGAGAATAATGTGCCCCAAGCAGGAAAAGCCAAGGGTTTTAATTCCTGTAACCTCTGTCAGTATGAAATGATAATGTGCCCTCTCTTCATGCAGAATAGAAACAAAACAGCGTTGACTCAATGTAGAATTTCCTCCTTCGGGGTAAAAGAAAGTGAATGCATTTTGTGAAGTAAATAAATAATTAATAAATCCCCCGCAGTGGCTTTTATCAATAAGATAAATATTTTGGTGTGGAAAAAGAGATTGGGGAAATTCTAGGCCTGCTTTTCTTAACCTCTTTGTTCAATTTCTAATAAAGCAGGTTCTTACAACAAATAGAAGGAGCGATTGTCAGTAATTTGCATGAGACAAAAATTACTCACTCACACGCCATCACCCTGCGTATTTATCCTGTCCTGACAATTATTTTTAAAGAATCTCTGCTTTACTTAGCAAGCAAGAAAGAGAGAGATCTTAGACGATGGGATAAAATGCTCAGCAAGGTTTAGTTTTATCATTTGTTCTCATTTTGTGGGTAACAAATTGGTGGAAAAGCTCCTGTCAGCAAACTGCGACATGGGTTTCTGTTCATTACATTTTTACAAAATACAGTGCATTCTTAAGGTCAACTCATACATTTTATTTTATGGGAAGATACTACAAACCCCACTGCCTAGCACCAACTAATGTTTTTGCAAGCTTCTGTAACACACTAGTACACCAATTAAGAATTGATATTAGGTGTTATTTCTTATGTGGCCAAACTAAAGCCAAGCCAAGGGCAGTTACTTAATTCTACCTCATATAGTACTGTATGTGTAAATGTCTGCCCCTTTGCCACGACTGTAGATAAAATTACTTTGAGCTGCTGCCATGTTGGTCCCCCATGCCATATCTGGACTGCCAATTTTCTCTCATATGTGTAATACTTTCTCTATGAGCAATAATTAAAATGTCTTTCAATGCCCCAGAAGAAGGCCATGGGGGGGGGTGCTTCAAGGATATTGTAGGAAATATTAGATTTCAACAATGTATAAACTGCTGGTTTTTGGCACAGCTCGCCAAGTTTGTTCTTTATTAATGGATAGTGAAGCTTAGCCATCTATCAGGGAGGAATTAATTGCATTTTGCAATGGCGATACAACACTAAGTAAAGCTATGTGATTCCAACTTCCCTTTAAATGCTAGCATTTTGCTGAATATAGCTTAGAGTGCTCCTAAACTGAAATCAACTTTTGATGAGAAGTACATTATTGGCAATAATACATGTAGCATTGCCTTTTTCTGACATCCCCATCCAGCAAACAGTTATGGTGGTCAATCCTTGGGATCAACGAAGTTTAGGCTAGGTGCTGCCACCCATTGCATGACATTTAAAGCAATTCCAAGGCAGGAATAATTGACATATACACAACTTCAAGCAACAGTAGAAGGGGGAAAAATAACCTACAAATAGACTGAAAATTTGGAAGAATGTTTGTTGACTTGAAAGGGTCACAGAATATGAAG
Organism: Pantherophis guttatus; assembly: GCF_059756535.1. NCBI lineage: Eukaryota > Metazoa > Chordata > Lepidosauria > Squamata > Colubridae > Pantherophis > Pantherophis guttatus. Next base: position 316,230,286 of record NC_142063.1, read on the forward strand.
TAAGCAAATGTTCCATGGCACAGCTGAGGCTGAACTTAGTTGCCACCATTCTTCTCTTTAAGCTTTGGTGGTAGGAGAAAACTACAAAGAAAGCATTGACTTAAATTGGAATGTTTGTATTCAACAGAAGAATCTTGAACTATGCTTGGAGGACAGACCAAGAAACAACACAGTTATTTTGGTACCATTAAAACATGGCCCCCATCAATTAATCCTAATGAGCCACTAACACCTGTATTTCCATGCTGAATCTATACTGCTGAATAATGACTGAAAATGCTCAATACATTTTGCTTTTTAAGTGTGACATATGAAAACTTTAAATACTTTTTTCTCTTTGTATTATTTTCTGCACTTATTTCTTTATCTTTCTTTCCACTTTCCTACTCTATATATTTTTCTTATTTATCCTTTGTCTATGTAAAATTTGTAATAAAAATACATAAAAGGAATGGTAGTATAAGCTCTAAAATAAGGATAACAGTTTTTTTAAAAGAAAAAAAACCTCTGAACCCAAATGGTCTGCTCTTGTACATGATATAGCTTCACTCACATTGCACCTTCATCATGCTCTCCTCTTCCCCCAAAAAGTTAAATGTGACTCTGTCCACCAAAAGTTTGCCCCACTATCCTAGCACACCTCTTAAGATGAACCTATACTGGAATTCCTGAATAGGAGAGAACCCATCTTTCCTAGGCTCTGTCCCAGAGACGGCAGAAATTATTATTTTCACAATACAGTAACACTTCAAAGATATCACATCTGGTATGGTTATTCAGCAGGTAAGTTCAGTTGCTAGATCAGTTTCTGATTTGTTGATTACCTAGATAATCCCAGATAGCTACTTTGGTCTAGATAGATGATAGATAGATAGATAGATAGATAGATAGATAGATAGATAGATAGATAGATAGATAGATAGATAGATAGATAGATAGATAGAAAGAAAGAAAGAATTCTTTATTGGCCAAGTGTGATTGGACACACAATGAATTTGTCTTTGGTGCATATGCTGTCAGTGTACATAAAAAGAAAAGATACACTCATCAAGAATCACAGGGCACAATACCCAGTGACAGTGATACGGTACAATAAGCAATCAAATCATACTAGGAAACAATATCAATATAAATCGCAAGAATACAAGCAACAAAGTTACAGTCATGCAGTCACAAATGGGAGGAGATGGGCGACAGGAACGATGAGAAGACCAATAGCAATAGTAATGCACCCTAATGTGAATAGTTTGACAGTGTTAAGGGAATTATTTGTTTAGCAGAGTGATGGCGTTCGGGGGAAAAACTGTTCTTGTATCTAGTTGACTTGGTGTGCAGTGCTCTATAGTGTCGTTTTGAGGGTAGGAGCTGAAATAATTTATGTCCAGGATGCGAGGGGTCTGTAAATATTTTCACAAGCCTCTTTTTGACTCGTGCAGTATGCAGGTCCTCAATGGAAGGCAGGTTGGTAGTAATTGTTTTTTCTGCAGTTCTAATTATCCTCTGAAGTCTTTGTCTGTCTTGTTGGGTTGCAGAACCAAACCAGACAGTTATAGAGGTGCAGATGACAGACTCAATCATTCCTCTGTAGAACTGGATCAGCAGCTCTGATACAGGTTAGGGCACTGGTCTGGAAAGCAAGACGCAGTGAGTTCAAGTCCTGCCAAGGCCATGAAAGCCAGCTGAGTGATCTTGTGCCAGTCGCTCCCTCTCAGCCCAACTCACCTCGCAGGGTTTTGTTGTGAGGAAAACAGGAGGAGGAAGGTGTGTTGGATATGTTTTCCACTTTGAGTTATTGGTAAAAATAACAAATATAAACAATAAATAAATAAATATCAGATGGAATGTACTGCTTGAATGGACTAAACAGCAACTTCCCCACAGCTAGGCTGGTTTTCCCTTATGTATTGCTGAGATACATACTATCATGTATGTATTCATTACACTCATTTCTGTGATGTCCCCTCTAAAACTTAACACTGTTTAAAATACAATATAAACAATAAAACACAATATTTTTTTAAAAAATGATAATATCGTAAAATGATTATGTTCTCTTTTATCTTTTATTTTATGTACACTGAAAGCATATGCACCAAGACAAATTCCTTGTATGTCCAATCACATTTAGCCAATAAAAATTCTATTCTATTCTATTCTGTTCTGTTCTGTTCTGTTCTGTTCTGTTCTGTTCTGTTCTGTTCTGTTCTGTTCTCAAGTGTATTAAAGATGAGCTACTTAATAGCAGCTAAACAAGAGGCCGAAGTTGTTCTCTGGAGTATATTCTGCATCTACTCTGAAACCCCAAATCCTGTTCCAAAAGGTAATCTCACTGATCCTTGTATGCTATCATAGAAATGTCAAATCAATGCATAGCAAAACTAACAGAAGAATGTTAAGAAAGAAAAGTTGCAGTTTCTCCTCTATTCTGGGTTTCATCTCTTGCTCCTGAAATATTCTACAGGGGTTTGAATGACCATCTTCTGTATTATATTCACAAAGTCATTCCAAAACTTCTAAATTTAGAAAACTTTAGGTTCAGTTTCCCAGAAAGAAAAGAGGGGCTGGAAGGAGAGAATGAAACAGTCACCTGTTTGCACATACTGATTGGGGTGGAAGAATAGTGGAAATAATTTCCGTGAAAGCTGTTTTCTCTAAATAGTGCGTGAACTTGATACTCAAATAATTCTATTAGTATATTGTATTAGGTATTACTAGAGATGAACATGCGGGGAGAGGGATGTCAGATGCATTATGATATCACCATGCAAATGATGTACGTAATTCACATTTTTGTGCAGTGAAATCATGATGCATGTGACAGCATTGTGGCATGTCTCTCATACATGGTGCTTTACAGAAGACAAGATACCTTAAAATGAGACAGCTACATCTGGCAGCAGATTTTAGCTGACAAAAAGGGAAGAAAATGCTTATTTAATTTGTGGTTGAATTTTTGCTACTGGAGAAGAAAACAGACACAATATTTAGTTAGTAGAATAACTAAACAGAATTGCTATCTTCTAACATATTGTTCTCCTAAAAATTCTCAAGTTGATGGCCTGCTGGCTGGGGAATTCTGGGAGTTGAAGTCCACCCAATTTAAAGTTACTCAGGTTGTAAAATACTATAGCGTGCTATGCAAACCTATCCGTGAAGTTGTCCCCTGTAGTTGTCAAAACAACTTACCTCCTCCAAAGCAGCAATCTAAGGCAGACTCAGAGGAGAGGTTCCTGCTCTGAATAATTTATAACGGAACTTTAGCACTGGGGAGACAACTGGGAAATGTGGCAAGGGGAGATAGGGGGTACCGATGACGTATGTAACAGCTTAACAGGCAGCCTGGTTTTAAGAACTGGGGCTGGTGGTTTAACAGCAAGATTGTAAACCTTGCAACATTGAGAAACCACAGCGCTTTTATGATTCTGACTTTGATACTGTGCAGTTCTGGGAAATGGGGGGTGGGGTGGACAATAACTTCCGGAGGCTATGGGAGAAAGTTAGCAAACAGCTAGAGAAAGCCCCCAAATTTCAGTTTGTTTGCAGCTGGTCCGGAATACACATTCCCCTGTTGAGAGTTCCTGGCTTCAGGAAAACCCAGATGGAGAAGCCAGAGGTTGGGTCAGTCTGGCCTTTCCTCGACCTACCAGGGAGGATTAAATGTGCTTGACCTTGTTGTGAGGGCTAAATTATATCCCTGGAGCTTTCTTCACCCTTTATTCCTTCCTCTCCCTGCCCAACTCTCAAATGATGAATCTTTAACATGTCGCAGCTTTCTGTTCTAAAGGTCTTTTGGTAACCCCGGGCATATTTTGTCCAGCACTTACTGTTTTTCAGCTGGAGTTATTTAGTCTAGCATTTATCTATCCCTCCCTTTCATATTGTGTACAAAGAATGCTCAAAAGCAGCCAAACACAGATGCAGAGAAACGGCTATTTTGATCAAACTGATACGGTAGAGTGGAAGAAAAGGGAGAAAGGGGAAAGCAATTGGTTTGAGGAAATTTTGGAGAGCAAGAATCAACATCTTGATTTCTTAATTGGAATGGGGGGTGGGGGCATTGAAAAAAGCAGATTTTAAAGCCAGAAATATCTTTTCTTCTGATTTGAAAGTTTTCCAAGAGAAACAAGACAGTATGTTAAGAGTTGTCAGCACCATAGTTTGTTTTAGAAGTCACTAATGAAGGCAAATATATATATCAGGATAGTGTTGCAGGATCCAATCTGGGTCAGAGCTTTAGTCTTCCAAGGGTTCAGACTTGTGCTGGACCCCATCCTCAGGGAACTCTACCAGAATGTTTTAGAACTTTCCATGATGAAGCTATGATTGGTCAATTTATGAGATCACATTGTTTCTCGGAATTAAACTGTTTATCTTGAAACTTTTAAAGGCAACTTGTAAAATAATTTATTTTACAAGCTATTTATTCTCTTTTAATCACCATCCTGCCAAATCACCCAATTTCCACATATAAATATACTCTGTGAAAAGCAAAAATCTAGATTAAAATATTATTTAGAGGTAAAAGCATCTTCAAGCTGAGTTTGACATGTTTTCATCATTTTGTTGGCAATTAAATGGAAATTGTTCTTATTGCCTTTTTCCAGGATATTTTTTTCCTTCCAGTCTAGAGTACCCCACAGGGATTTCCTAGTGGTCTCCCATCCCATGCCTAACCAGGTCCAAACTTAATCAAATTTCCAAAATCACCCAAGGAAATCTCTTTTTGTATATATAATTGACTCTATATAGTTGATTCTACTGCTGGTTGAGTATGAACAAATCTTGCACAAATATCTGGAGACTGTTAGTTAAATGCAAAAGTCACTGACTACCAACAGATGTCTCTCAGAAGGGAAAGGAAATCTGTTTTATGTAAGCACTATGTAGCAAAAATGTGCCAAATTAATCTCCTTTCTTAATATCTGATCAGTGAAGATATCTTCCAAATTAAATTTCACTGGAATAATCTCATGCATTTTTTATTTATTATTTTATTTTATTAATTTATATACTGCCTTTATTGTTTTGTACATACCTAATATTCCTTCCTCCACCTATTTTCTCCACAACAAATCTACAAGGTGGCTTGGACTGAGACTGTGTGACTGGCCCCAAACTTTCACGTCTAAGGCAGGACTAGAATTCAGAGTTTCCTGTTTCTAGCCTGCTTTCTTATCCACTAGACCAAAGTGGCTCTTTCCTTATTATTCTTATTTATCTATTTTTTCCTATTAATTACTTATTCATAACTGAAATAATCTTTCAATCTTTTGCTTCTATCTTATAGAAAAGGAGATTTGAAAAGGAGATAGAGCCAATCACTGGGACCAAAGGTTCATTCTCCCAAGCATTCGGGCTCATGCTGGAGCTCATCATCAGGGAGCTTCTCTCTCTCCAGAATATGTTCTATGGGTTTGGCAACAGGTACATATTACTACTGCTGCAGCATCCCAGGATCATGTGATCAGATTGGATCCTGCAACATTATCCTGGGACACGTAAATTTACCTTCATTCGCGAGATCTGATAATGTTTTACTAGCTGATATTAAAAATATCTTCATAAGAAATAAGGGTAAGAAATTTGAAAACTCTGTTCACCGCAGTCCTACCACACTGCAGCTCAAGCATTTATGCTAAAATGTTTCTTTTAAGAGCATGCTCTCATGCAGGGGGTTTGCATCAGGGGTGGGTTCTACATACCTTTAGTACCAGTTTGCAACGGGATCGTCGTCATACTGAGTACCCCTATTTTTACAAGATGGTCTCTGGATGCACAGAAACATTTTTGGGCATGAGATATGTGGATTAAAGGCAGCATAAAATTATGAAATGGGACAGCGAGCAAAGACATAGTATTTCAGAATAAATAGTAATATAGCCGGGGAGCAAAATTATAAAATAGTTTATAGCACAGATGTGGACAGTTCATAGAAAAAGTCAGCATTCTGTGCTTTCTTCAATCATAAGGGAAGACATTCTTTCAAATGAGACAACTTGGACCTCAAGTAAGGTAGCCTAAGCAGAAATTGGCAGTATGGTTTCCTCCAGATAGTTACAGATAGGAGCTACAGTTCTTAATCTTCAAAAGTGGAAATGATGGGAGTTGGCGTCTGAAGGACCTTATAGGAACCTAATCACCTTCCTTTGCTCTATACTAATGATGGAAATTTTTGTATCACTCTGCCAGGAAAATAGATGTGAAAGGCCATGGGAGGGAAACAAGCCCCAAAAATACTGTTATGGAAATGCTTTTGAAAAAATACTTTTGTAGTTAGGATTCTCAAGAATAAATAATTTTAGCAGTGTTATCTGTATCAAATATACAGGTATTGTACCCTATTCTTTCTAACCTTAAAAGATGTCAGGAACAAGAAAAAAGGGACTTAAATTAAACAAGGTAATTGATGCATTTATCTTTTGATATTGTTGAGGTTTGATATCAGAAACAGCGTTTTCTGGGGAATGAACCTAGGAATTTCTGCCTACAGAGTGTGGACTGTCTTACTAAACTCCAATTAAATTCTCTAAATGTACTACCCTGTTTCCCCCAAAATAAGACATCCCCTGATAATAAGCACAATCGGGCTTTTGAGCGCATGGCAATAAGGCCAAGCACTTATTTCAGGGTTCAAAAAAATATACGACAGGGTCTTATTTTTGGGGAAACACGGTAGATAGTCCTTGACTTACAATCATTCATTTAACAACTATATGAAGTTAAAGTGGCACTCAAAAAAGTGGTTTACAATTGGTCCTCAGACTTACGACCATCATAGCCTCCTCACAGTCATGTGATCAAAATTGAGGGGTTTGGCAATAGGAACATATTAACATCTCTTGCATCATCCCAGAGTCATGTGATTGCTATTTGCAACTTTCCCAGGTAGCTTCTGACAAGCAAAGTCAGTAAGTGAAGCTGGATTTGCTTAACAACTGCATGATTCACTTAACAACTGCAAAGATTTTCTTTACAGGCTTGGCAAAAAAGATCATAAAATCTCATCAAACAACCTCTTTGCTTAGCAATGGAAATTTTGGTCCCAATTGTGGTCATAAGGATTACCTGTAATATAAGTTTGTCGCTTGGTTTTTTCCAGTTTAAATTTAAAACTGGGGCATGTATTTGTAGGTATGAGTTTGGGGGATACATGTCAACAATTTATAAATCATTTCTTACTATGGTTTACACAAGGGGCACATCCTATATGCCAGAGGAGTGCCAAGCTGACCAACTAGCTAGGGAACATATTGTCCATTACCTACTCTCAGGTGCTTCTGGAAATGGTAAGGTAAAGCCTTTAATCAGCAGGTGGGAGCCACCAAATATAGGGATATTTAATGACAGAACTGCTAGAAACTGAAGGTGGTGGGAATGAGATGGATGTTGTTTAACATTCCACATATGTGAGACTCAGGCTGAAAGAATGAGAATTACTCTAAAATCCCTGCTAAACCGTTCCCTGCTTTCTGGAGGCAATCTCAAACTATAGCAGTTCAGAAAGATTCTCTGGCTGACAATTAATATTAATAGGTAGATTTTGCCATGTGGCATTATCACACAGTGAGATGGGTGGGCATACCATATGGGTTTTGGCAGGTATTAGATGTAATCAGAGGGATTACTAGGCTCAGGGAGAAAACAGAAAAACCTTTCACTTGTTTAGTCTCCTTTTTCCTTCGTGTTTAGATGCAGCTCTAGATGTGCTTAAGCATTTTTTTTTCTGACTGTCCTTTTGTTTCGCATCTTCTCTGAGTTTTTGTGAGGGTGATCAGGAGCTACAGACCAAGACTGATTGTCTAGCTTTGGCTCTGGCTTAGCTTAATTGCACCATTTTGACTCAGCCTGGCTGTTTCGGGATCCAGCTAGCTGTCCTGGGCAATGGGGCAAGACAAGGGACCATGCCAGTGCCAGGAAGGAGCAAAGAAGGCAGTCATGTTAAGTATGATTCTCTGCAGTGACAGATTTATTTTGAAGGAAAAGCAGTGGCTCTGAACTCCAAACTAAATTGGGAGAGCGGAGTGCAACCGCTGGTTTCTTTCTGAAAACTTCCATTGCTATATGTTCCCAAAGACGTAACTGCTTGAGGAATAAATTGCAGGATTTTTAAATGGGTGTCTGCCTTCCATGCTTCTAATTAGGATCCCACTTCCCTATTTAAATATAACTAACAGAGTAAGGCACACTTTTAAAAGCATGTATAAAATAATTTGACCCAAGGAAGCATGTAGCAAGCCTGATGTCATTCTGTTTTGAATTGCTAGATGATGAGGCAGAGCTCTGTGAATTTCTGTAGATACTGTAAGTATTGGTGGTAAATATTCATCTGCCACTTTAATTGAGTCTCAAAACCTCCTTATTTTGACTGTAATTGGTAGAGGTTTCTTAGATTTAAGCTGCAATGTACAACATGACATGGGACAATATGTTAAAATAATTGCCCCATTTGTTGTCCCAAAGGTGCTTTTTCAGGAGGCAACTGGACTTTCTTGTTTTTTCTTTTGAAGACGTTTCGCTTCTCATCCTAGAAGCTTCTTCAGCTCTGACAGGATAGTGGGGAATGGAAGGATTTATATTCCTTGCAGACAGCTGGTAATCTGCATCCTTTGAGAGGGTCCTTGAAGCACTTGGAGGTTTATCTGTGTCCTCAGGGTGTGGGAGTAGGAATGAATTTCCAGAGTGGGGAGAATTGCAGACTACAGGAATCAGGAGCACTACTCAGGTGACCCTGAGAACACAGATAAACTTCCAAGCACTTGCCTCCTGAAAAAGCTCCTTTGAGACAACCATGACCTGGATGACTGAGAATCTCTACAGACTTTTACCCCATATGTTATCAGTTACATTCCACCTTTCATTGTCACTTTACTTTTAGGGCTTACCTTCAAACTGGCATACCTCTTTCACCAGTCCTTCTTCCCCTAGTTGAGGCAGGTGGAGACTTGGGGGTGGGGGGAAATGTCTTTGTAGAAAATGGTAGACAATAGACAGAGAAGTTAAGTTTAATATCCTTTTTTGCTTGTTTGGAAATCTAAGAACATCATCTTAGGGTCATACTGCTTAGACCTAGCAAAGCTAAGCTGCAATAAACCCAGACAACCAGCAAGTTGAATTAAAAATATCCTGTATGTTGTTATCTGTCAACCTCCAAGATGTTTGCAGTTTACATGTGGTATATCTAACATGGCTTATTCCACATTGAGACAACTGTTTCTGCAAAATATTTTGAAGCAGTACTGTCCTAGGCTGCTTCGGCTAGCAGATTTTGCAACCACAGCAAAGAGATTGTTATTTACTGGATAATTAATGCACTTTTACTTCCAGATTGGGATGGAAGGTTCATAAGACGTGGCAAACCAATTCCATTGGGACGAGGATGGGCTGCTCTGCCTTGGGCCAGTTTTGATTGATACTCTTTTCATCTCCTGCCTGAGAGTCAACACCGCCTGGATAGCAGCAATTCCTAGTCTTTAATCCTAGTCCCCATCCATACAGGAAAACTGCATATGGAAACCCCTGAGGCTGGAAAATCTAAAACCACTATGGGATATTCAATATTTCTAACTTTTGATAGCTTGAAGGTAATCAACCCTGTTTCTTCTTGTCTGTTTTGTGAATGCAACCAAATCATTTTCATCCATTTGCAGCAGAACAGGCTCCTGTTCGTGGGTGCTGTAGCTAAATTGTTAACATTATACAGAACCATTGCTAGGATAATGAAGCTGCATCCCAAGTCATCACACAGGAAACTTGAACAAATGCACCCAACAAAAGATGGGCTTCAAGCTAAAAGGAAGCAGGTCAAAGAAAGAACCAGACGATCCTTTAAGTCCGTGATGGCGAACCTATGGCACGCAGTGCCCTCTCTGTGGGCACGCGAGCCGTCACCCCAGTTCAGCCCCGCTGTGCAAGCGTGTGCGCCTCCCACCTGCTAACTGGTCTTCGGGTCTCTGCCACGCATACACGGGGGAGGGGCGTATGTGGGGTCTGTGCGTGCATGTACGGGGGGGCAGGGCATATGCCAGGGGCCACGTGTGCATGCAGTGGGGCAGGGCACATGCGGGGGGCATGTGGATGCACGGGGGTGGAATGCATGTAGGGGGCGCACACACATTGCACTTTGGGAGTTTGGGCACGGGCATATGCATTCACGGGCACCTACATGCGCACTTTGGGCACTCGGTCTGGAAAAGGTTAGCCATCACTGCTTTAAGTAAAGCCATAGCCTGGGAGTGGGTGAGAGAGGGAGACCCTTTACTTGGATTTTTACATCTGCAGCTGTGTTAGGACCAGCCCATAGAAAATTTCCCATCCATCTGCTACAAGAATTTCTGAAAGCCCATGTTGAAAGTAAAGTCTCTTTTGAATTGAGCTTGAATGGACCCATCCCTGACTGCTAGTTCCTTCTTCCCGGATATGTCTTCATCTTCCTAAACTAGAACACAGTTCTGGTATTTCTTGGATTTCTCCCATCCAATTCACTGCATTCCTGCCTCCCATTACTTGCTGTTGTTTGGATGTATTGAAACGATGGCTCTTAAAATTGCTAACCAGTCTGGACATTCACTCCCCTCAAGTTAAGAAGAAGGAGGGGAAAGAGGAGTAGCGGAGAAGGTTAGAAGGGGGGAAGAAGAGAGGAGTGGGGGAAGAGAAGGGGAAGTAAGAAAGAGAAGGAGAGGAAAAACAAAGGAAGTAGGAGGAGAAACAGGAAGGAAGAGAAGGGGAAGAGAAAAAGAAAGGTTGGAGTAAAGGTAAAGTGTAAAAGAGCAGCCCCGAAAAAATAAAAATTAAAAATGAAATTTAAAAGAAAAGATGAATGAAAAATGATGGAGATGACTGTACATGTAAATGTGTTTATGAAAAATAAAAATAAAAACTTTATAAAAAAAAAAAGTTAAGAAGATACCAAACTGAGAAAGATACAGGTAGTCCTTGACTTACAACAGTTCATTTAGTGACCATTCAGTTATAATAGCACTGAAAAAAGTGACTTATGACCATTATTTCACACTTACGACTGTTGCAGCATTCCCATGAACATGTGATCAAAATTCAGATGCTTGACAACTGCCTCCTATTTATGATGGTTACAGTGTCCTAGGGTCATGTGATTAACTTTTGCAACCTTCTGACAAAGTCAATGGGGAAACCAATTCACTAAACCATGTTAGTAACTTAACAGCTGCAGTGATTCACTTAACAACTGTAACAAAAAAGGTCGTAAAATTCACTTAACAAATGTCTCACTTTAGCAGCAGAAATTTTGGGCTCAATTGTGGTCGTAGGTCAACGGCTATCTGTAATTTGTTCAAAGGCCCATATTTGGCAGGAATGGATAATACTTTGCAACAGAACTGGAAGTAATTAAGTATTCATTAAAATACTTACAGCCTGCCAAAAGGTTTCTCAGGTAGCTTCAAGTATATTTAAAATGCAATGCAATAGACAAGCGGGGCAAAGATTTATACAAGTTTCCCCCTGACATGAGAGTTCCAGCTGCTTCAGAATCAGGCTAGATCTCAAAGGAAATGCTTTTGAAACAGCTAGACTTAAATCCCTCAGAAGGCAAGTTCTGGTTCTTTATAGCAAATGCAAGATTTCGGGGTGGGTGGAGGGGGGAATGAAGGTGTTTACAACATTCCTCAGCAGTTCATACTGAGGGCCCCACTTCCACCTCAAAAAGCTATATGGGAGTAATCCCAGCAGTCTGGAAAATGGCTTCTGAGGAACTGAATATTCTTTCCTTCCAGATGTGAGTTAGATTGGTGGTGAATACCCCTCCCAAAATGCATTCATGTGAGCACTAAGGCGCTATGTAGTGCACAGCTGGCACCTTCATATACTACCTGCTATTCAAAGTATGTTTTGAGCTACTTTGCATAAATCTGGAAACAATTAATTGATTCTAGTTTAGGAATGGCTAGAGGTCAAGTTTGTGTGATCTACTTTTTTTTTTTTTTTTTTTGCTTTATTAAATGGTCTCTCAACCTGGGTAGATAAAAAATATTGGCTCAGGGGAGCAAACATAAACAAAGAATTAAGGAACGGCACTTCTACAATGCTGCAAGGAATTTCTGTCCTTTTGTACAGAAATCCATTTCTGATTTTTCCCTCAAACAATCTTTCAACAACCTCATTTAAAAGGACGGGGAAGCTTTTTAAAGCTTGCTATTGTTAGGCAAAATTCCAAATTTCTTTACCCATGTCTCTCCTAGTTCTTTCCTTACAAAAAAGAGCAGGGGCTTTTAAATCAGTGGAAGACATGGCAACTGCAGCATCAGTTAATGTAACTATTGATAGGAGAGCAGATGGGGATTCTAAATGACTGCTAGTCTAGAACGCTGTTTCTCAACCTTGGTATCTTCATGTATGTTATATGATATGTGGACTTCAACTCCCAGAATTCCCCTTGTTCCCCAGCTTGTAGTTGCTAAGACTGAGAAACACTGGTCTAGAAAGAATTGTACATTAAAGTGCCAGTCATGCTTGCATCCCATGCAATATTTTGGTTTAACTCTTTGATTTCGTATCCCCTACAAAAGCTTTATCTAACTGCATATGCCTAGAGTGGTCCTCTATCTCCAGGCCTCACTCCTGTTGGGGCAGGAGTTGTCTTTCTCACTTGACTTGCTCGGCAAAGCAGCAAAGACAAGGGCATTACCATATAAATGTGTAAGAAAACATCCTGAAACTTCATTGATCAAATGATTCTACCATTCCCCTCACTCTTGCAGCTCCTTGGACTCTTGATCTTCAATACCTTCTTTTCTGCAATAAAGGCAGAAAAAAATATGAATGGAAAAAGAGATATTTGAATTGCTTCCTTTGAGACAATAGTTAATCACCTTTCTTAAATATTAACAACAGTTAAAGGAGTGTCTCCCAAGCTGTTTTTCACCTTACCCATTGATTCTCTTGTTCTCCTTACGGCTGTGCCTTTTTCCTTTCTCAGCTGTGTTACAGAAGGCGCACAAGTATAACTAACATCATCTCAACAGGTCACAAAACTCTTTTCAACAGACAGCAGCAAACTGTGAAATCTCTTTGTTTAATTTGTATTGCTGTTGCCAGGCCTGTTTTAACAGGTGATTGGTGCCATCTTGAGACCAAAAGGCTGTACTGCCTGCACTTTGGGAAATGGGAAGCTATTTTTTCATACTTGAGGTTCAAGTACCCCATCAACAGTTCTAGTTTTTCCAATTGCTGGAAACATTAGCATTAGCTATTTCTCACATTGTTGCTGATGAGAAAGAGAAGAATATTTCCTCTTGTCTATTTTCTTCCTCAAGTTGCCTCTACTATGGTTTTGTGGCCAGTAGGAAGCAAAGTTCAATTATGTTTCTTTCAAAGCCTCCTCAGAATGGCACTGTAGAATGTATGTGGAGTGAAAAGGCAGCATCCATGCACTTTCACAGAGGTTGTATAAATAATTTAAAAGTAAGCTACTGTTGTTAGGAGGAACTAAACCTCCATCATTCGGGGTATTTATCCTTTTTTAGTTCAGCTCCCAGTTCAGGAAACTCCTTTTCACTCATCACCTCAATCCTGAGCCAATGATCCAGCCAGAGTAACTGCAGATTTCAGGTTCATGGAACTATACTTGAAAACGTGTGTATTGGAACCATTCTGTACGCTTAGAAGCATGTAGGTTGCACTTAGCAGGCCATACATTCATTTCTACAAGCTACAGATTGTAAAACAGAGGCATGTTTGCATCTGAGCATCTTAAACAGTTCGTATGGAGATTCAGTGCAGTAAGGAAGCAAAAACATAGTGTTACTCTGACTCTTCTCTTATAAAGCCTACTATCTGATGTATGCTGTTCCTGTTTAGAACACTTGCCAAGAGTTAGGCTTGAGCTGGTTAAAACTGTTTCCTTCTCCCAAGGGAATGATGGGCTATGACCAACTGGATCCAGAAAAGGAGAAACCCATCAGTTCATTCAGGGCAGCATCATTCAAGGCAAAGATGCTGGGCAGTGAGACTGATCAAGAATCTTTCTTAAGGTGGAACCTGACTGTGTTTGTTCTTTGGTAGGAGGAGTGACAGATTGCATTGTAACATCATGCCACAAACTCAACTAATCACATATTTGTCTGCAATGTTGCAATACAAGTATGAAAGAGCAGCATTAGTATTGTGATGTCATGATGTAGGATTCATTGTTTTAGTGCCATTGTGATAAGCAACAGCAACCTGTGATGGCCCTTGAATTGAGGGCCTTAGAATGTGGACTTTCAGAGTCAATAAACCCTAAGCCTCCCTTCCCCAAGGAACTCTCTTCATCTTAAACACTCCACCAAAGAAGAGGTGGAATCTAGAGGAACACAGGCTAAAAAGACATGAGTTTGCTAGAGGAGATTGCTTACTTGATGCTGCAAATATCAGTCTACCCAGCTGACTCTGAGAATGAATAGAAGATATAGTGGGGGTCTTGAGGTTATTACTGATATGCTTGGGGGAAATGGTTTATATGCATATTTCTACACTCTAGGAAATGGCTGCAATGAACATTCACTTGTTTTTTGAATGTGTGGAGAAGGCCATCAGTGTTTCTAAGAGAGTTTTCCACATTATGAAGTCGTCATACTTTTTCATGGCTCCTGTCAAACATACAGTGTGAAGGGCAAATATATTTTCCTAAATGTCTGTGTCCCTCTGCCTAGAAGTTTGGGTGTGCTTAAAAAAAAATACATTCTTGTGAGAATATGTGTGCATTGCTCATACTTTGTGTGTATTCTTTAGGGAGTATTTGGTGAATCTGAAGGAAACAACATTGCCTTTTGCAACTAACATAAGGAACAAGAACCATCTGAGAATTTGCCACAGTTTAGAGAAGAGCCTAATGCTGGGAACGACTGAGGGCAAAAGAAGAAGAGAACGACAGAGAATGAGGTGGCTGGATGGAGTCACTGAAGCAGTCGGCGTGAGCTTAAATGGACTCCAGGGGATGGTAGAGGACAGGAAGGCCTGGAGTAACGTTGTCCATGGGGTCGCGATGAGTCAAACACGACTTTGGGACTAACAACAACAAAAAGAGAATCTCCAAGTTTCAAATCTTGGCAAAAAGGCTAAGAACTAAGTTGTAAAAACTAAAATGCTGGACTTGAAATGGTGAGAAATACATCTAGTTCTTGCTCAGCCATGAAATGCCCTGACTGGTTTGACACATGTTTAACCCTGAATCAGAACAACAAACACAACTGCAGTATTCCAGTATTCAGTAGGCTCAAACTAGAAACCCTTGTTATGGCTTAATATGGTGGCCTTGTTAGATCAACCTGCTAAAACAAGGTCTTGCTTCCCACAAGATGCTGAACTCAAACTTCCCAAATTCATTTTAGGCAACTCTAGACTACAATGCGAATTCATCCCCAGTAAGGCTTTAGTTGCTATGTTTGAGTGTAGCACAATCCTCCACAAAAGAAAAGGGAGATATCATATGCATGGATTTGGGAGTTTGGAAACAGGTCAGCATTAGAACAAAATGCCAGTGAAGAGAGCCCTAGTCCCAAAAACTGAACTGCACAATTTCACAAAATAGGTATTAGATTGTATCATTTCAGAACACAGGTAGAAAGTTCTAAAATAAAGCATAGGAAAAAAGGTGAGGCTGTTTTTGTTTTGTTTTTGTTTTGTTTTTTCTATATAGGTAGAAGCTGTCCTTCCACCTATCAAAACAGATCCATCTCATATTTTCTAACAGAGCGTAGGCACAGAAATATGAACAGAGAGAGGTCACCTGTTGGTGACCTTTGAGGTTACAAATAGAGGTCCCAACATACTTGGGTGCAATTTCCTTCTCACTTCACCATTCCATTCTCTGCCTGAAATGGCAGGTAACCTGAGAGGAGAATGTGGTGTGCAAATTGATTTGGAGCCAATCGATGGTGTGGAGTATGGCTCTGGCCAGCCGCTGTGTCACTGATTGCCTGCAGATCGATTCTTATGCCACTCTTGTTCAGCATGCCTGCCGTGTCAGACAGAGAGGGGACAAAACAAGGGTGAGAAAGAGGCCATGCGTTCTCCAGCAGCTTTCAAAGACAGCACACACACACACACACACACACACACACAAATTCCAGGATGTGCAAAGAAACTTGAAATCAAGTCTCTGCCATTTTATAGGCTCTTCCAGTAGGACCAGAAAAAGGATGGATTGTCTCCTTGTATGTGGAAATGATTCATTTGAGAATACCAGGGATTCATTTGATTTTTTAATGGTTTAGGTCAAGAAAATATGAATAAAGCTACTATTATCTAATACAAGGAATCAGCATTGGATTAACTCATAGAAGATTACAGAATATAATATACATGATGAATGTGATCAAAGGAGGTTTTCCTCCATCCATATCTTACCAAAGTAGACATTCTTAGTTTTGTTGATTGGTAGAAGTTGATTCTGGACAATCGAAAGTTTTTGAACAAAACACATTATTCATCAAGAAAAGATCTGGCAACCCATCATTCAATTCATGGAAGAGGCAGATATACATCAAACCTGATCGTTCCGTGACTGTCACTTCTTTACCCCAAAGATGGTGGAGGCACCAGCTATTAATAAAGATTTCATATGTGCTATGGCATCACATTCCAATCCACCCCCCAAAATTAAAGCATAATTTATAATCTGACAATATTATATACTTGCATCTTGTATACTGACCTATAATGAGAAGTTCTCCAGACAGTTTACAACATGAACTAAGCCAAATCCATAAAACTATAAAACATAATATATCCCAAAACTTAAAATTTAAGGAGCAAAGAGTAATGGTACGCTCAACAAGTTTACTAGATTGTAATAAAATTTAGAGCCTAGATAGCCTACTTGGTCAAAATAAAGCCAAATATTTTATATTCATTGTACTTATTGCATTGTATTCATTCGGAGTCTTTATGAAAAGACCCAGAAAGTTTCTAATGCTGGGAAAGGTGGAAGAAAAGAGAATGACCAACAGCAAGGTGAATGAACTCAGTTACAGTGGTGATGGGTGCACCATTGAAAGAGTAGAAGGACCATGTGAGGGACAGATTCTCCTGAGGAAAAAATCTGTATGCTTGCTAAGAGTTGACACCTACTTGATTGCATGACCTCTGTAGATGCCATATGCTAAATAAATAAATAAAACTTATTTGATAGCACATAATCAATCAATGAATCATTGTTAGGTAACTATGCATCAAATCACAATGTTAACTTGTACTTGAAATAAGTCCCATTCAATAAGTCTTATTTCCCATATTAAGATGCATAATTGCTCTGTCAAATTATTTTAAAAGCCTAGCTACATTTTAGTGCACCTTCATTAAAATTTGGTAGGGACATAAGTCAAAAATTATTTGCTTACAGATAATAGCCTCTGATAGGCTTATCTTCACTCACCATTAATTTGTCTAATTTCCTTTGTAAGCCATCTAAGTCAGCTGTGAGTTCTGGGGCAAAAGATAAGTTAATAAGAGCTCTGGCTGCTGCTGGCAGATTCCTCTTGGCTTCAGGAGAAGCCGGTTTAGTGACACTATTTGCAGCAGCTTTTAGGAGGCTTCAGAGAAGAGTAAGCCTTGTCAGTCAAATCCTGGTTCTGTTTTCAAAATCAGTACAAGACAAAGTAATAGAATAGAGTTACAGGTAAAGATTTTGCTATCTTTATGTTCCCAAATCAGGAAGGGGCCATTTAAAGTAAAAATGTTGGGCTTTTCTCTAACAGAAAATGGGGTGATAACTCCTGGATTGTAAAAGGCAAAACACAAGGGATTCCTCCTCCCTGGATATATTAAAAATAGGAGTGGAAATTTTTTTCTTATAATTGGCAGAAGATAGTGGGATCTATTCCCTTTCTCTCTTTACCTCCTCAGTATATAGTTCACAATTAGGCTATGTGAGAGGTTCTATAAGAAACTACCCAATGTGTGTGAGGAAATGGGGGAAAACCTAGTGCCTTCAGTGGCTGTGAACTCCATTTGTATTTAAATGACCATCTTTGGAGGCATTTATGACCAGAATTGTTCGACCTCTGCTTCAGATCTGTCCTTCATTCATTTCCACAGATGGAATTTACCTTGAAACTATGTCCTACCTAGGTACTTGCATAGGCAAACAGAATTCCTAGAAAATAAAAGGGGCTTGGATTTATTCAAGTGGATTACCTTGAATGTAAGGAGACCAAGGAAATGCCCAGGGACTATGGTGGTGATAATTCTCACTTGCATAGAAGCAGCAAGAACTGAACCTGACAGAGATGGAATCGATATTTCTCCTTTTTTAATACAGATAGTCCTGTATTTTGTTTAGTGACCATTCGAAATTATAATAGCACAGAAAAAAGTGACTTATAAGACCGTTTTTCACACTTACAACCATTGCAGCATCCCTGTGGTCACGTAATCAAAATTCAGACACTTGGCAACTGGCTCATATTTATGACGGTTGCAACGTCTCAAGATCATGTGATCACCTTTTGCAACCTTCTGACAACCAAAGTCAATGTGGAAGCCAGATTCACTTAATGTCCTGTCCCAGTACACACACACACACACACACACACACACACACACACACGGTTTAACATGTTTATTCCACACTACCAAGACCCTTTGTTATTTCCCAAATCCTGATCACAAGTGCAGTCTTGCTTCCTGCAAAGTCAATGGAGTCAAAGCCCAACAAAGTAAATGACTAGTCCAAGAGACTAGGAAGTCAGCAGGGCCCAAAAAAGTCCATAGAAGTCCATAGATCCAAAGGATTAGGAAGTCACCATGAAGTCAAAGGGATCATGGCACAACAAAGTCAATACAAATCCATAGTCAAAAGCAATGAGAAAAACATTACAGAATCAAGGAGTCAAAGCATGAACTAATTAATGGGTCCAACGAAGTCAAGAGCACGAACAACAGATTGTGAATGGTTGTCTCCAACAACCCTCAAGCTCCAGACTCTGAGCTAAATAGATGCTGACCAGTGCGACTCATTAGAAAGTGTGAGGCTGCCTCCTTATGAGTAGTGTCACCAACCACCATTGTTCCTCCCTCCACCTGACTCTGCACAACCTAGGATCCTGTGGGGGACACAACTCTTCCTCTTCACCACTGACCAGCTGCAGCTGCATCTCTTCTCTAGCCCACATGGACGGCTGGTCATCTATACTTACTAGCTGCAGCTGTGTTTCTCTTTCTGCCCGCACAGCCAATTGTTCAGGAGATATATATCCCTATCTCTCCCTCCCTCTTCCACTCCCTCTCCTTCTCCCTCCCCCCCCCCCGTCTCACATACACATACACATACACACACACACACACAGAGAGAGAGAGAGAGAGAGAGAGAGAGAGAGAGAGAGAGAGAGAGAGAGAGAGAGAGAGAGAGAGAGAGAGACTCTGATGAGTTTCTTTCTCATCTTCTTTGGTTTTAATCACTACTGACTAATGCCAGCACTATAATTTGACATGTGTGATGACATTAAGCAACCTTTAAAAGGCCTGTAAAACTGAAAATTACAGACTAAATACATGGAGAACCCTGTTAAGCAAATGTGATCTGAAATGTAAGAAAACAGATATTTGTTTTTCCTCTGTGTATATATATGTGTGTGTGTGTGTGTGCGCGCAAAAAAGAAGAAGAAGAAGACATATATATATATATATATATATATATATATATGTATGTATGTATGTATGTATGTATGTATATGTATATGTATATGTATATGTATATGTATATGTATATGTATATGTATATGTATATGTATAAAATTTGATTTATATGCCGCCCTTCTCCGGAGACTCAGGGCGGCTTACAATGCATTAAGCAATAGCCTTCATACTTTTGTATATTTTATACAAAGTCAGCTTATTGCCTCCACAATCTGGGTCCTCATTTTACCTACCTTAGAAAGGATGGAAAGCTGAGTCAACCTTGAGCCTGGTGAGATTTGAACTTGCAGTAATTGCAGGCAGCTGATGTTAATAACAGTGCTTTAGTCTACTGCGCCACCAGGGCTCTTACTGACAGAAGCATGCTATTTACCTGTGTAAGTTATTATTAGCCTTTAAACGGGAAAATAATTATTTAAAACTTTTATCTATTAATATTATTTAATATTAATATTTTATAACTGCATTAAATATATTCAAGTATAGATTTTACTTATATTAAACTGCTCAGAATTCTCCCATTGCATAGTCTGTAAATTGGATTGACTGGATTCAAACAAAACTGCAAAAATTCACAGGAATCCAAGATCAGTTATTTACTGATGAAATAATCCTAAAAATGCAAAATGAAGAAAGTGTATTTATATATAGCTTGGATTGATTGATTGATTGATTGATTGATTGATTGATTGATTGAAAGTATTTGACTCTTATACATGTAGCTGGATTGTGAAAAAGTATGGAAATTTTGGGTATTAGTCAACATATCCAAAATTTTGTAGAAACATCTATTAAAGCATGGAAAATGATTTTTCGAGGTGATTCATTATCACCTTTATTAACTCAATTTGGCAATGATCAAAATAACTCTAAAAACTCATAAATGAAACAACAGCACTTCAGCAAGCTTATTATTGGGAATCTTGGAAACATTAGAAATTTTAGACAACCCAATAAAGAGAAAAATAAGCTTAGGATATGGCAAGCAACTAAGGAAAATCCTAAAGCCTAGCATAAATGGTGAAAATACAATTCAGATCCTTATCTCAAGGGCACTTGATATATAGCAGGAAGTCAGATGTGCGTTGCTAATGGTGATTAGCAAACCAAAAAATTGGTAAGTAGAAATAATGCACTATACTCTCATAGTGACTTAAATATATTATATCTTCTGAGGAACAACTACTTTTACAGGTAAAACAAACTGTAGGAGTGGAAAAATGACAGTTTAATGATTCTACTAAGTCAAGTAAACAAATTAGTGGAAGAACTTCAGAAAGGAGCTATTTGCAAAACTGGACTCTAAACATTATAAAAAGCAACAGCTTGAAATGAGATTAGAAAATTGGAAAACTAAAGCACTCTATGTGTGTGTATATACTGTATATTTGAAAGATACTGAAGGAAATCAGGCAACACCAGATCATGGCAGTGGCTTACGAATAGTACATTAAAGAAAGGAAACAGAAGGAATCCTTTGTGCTGCCCAAGAATAAGCACTACACACAAATGCCATTATGTCAAACAGAAAAATGCCAGTTCAAATAGTAAACATCAACTATGCCAAAATAAAGATGGAACAGTTGACTATTTTAAGTAGAGGCAGCAAAATCACACAGACTGATGACAAAAAAAAAAAGCATGAACAAATGCACTGGCTTTTAAACAAAGTACATGGATTCAGAGTCAATAAAAATTATTGGAAACTTGAAGTCATAGCTAAAGTATTGAAGATGAAGGGCAAAACAAATTATGGAATTTTAAATTTCAGACTGATCAACCCCTGGAGCATACCTTCCCAGACATACTGTCAGTGAAAAGAACTACCTTTGAGTTATTGACGTAGTAATTCCAGGAAAAAATAATATTGAAGACAAGGAATTGAAAAAGATTTCAAAATACCAAGATTTACAAATAGAGGTCGCAAATATTACAGGAAATTGACAGTTATATAAATTATTATTGTGGCACAAGATGCAAACTATGAGGAAAAAAGGAATCCCCTGAGGATTTTACTCTGCTACTTGTTGCTGACTATAGGAGGGCAGGGCTCATGTCCTATTCAAGGCCATTGAATCAGCACTGTTAAGAAGACATCTCTGTGGTCATGTGATCAGCATGATGTCACGGAGCATTGTTACCATGAAAACTTAGAAGAAATTTGAATTGCTTAACTTGAAACAAATCACAGCAGCCCAACTGCATTGTTGGGCATCTCATACATAATTAAATGCTGTTGTATGATTCACCAGCCCTGTTAAGATTAGAATTGTGAATTGAACTTTTCAGAGAGCTTTCCTATTAAATAGTATACAAATTGGATAAATTGGATTTAGCACATGATTAAATAGCAATTTTACAGTGTTAGCATATTGCCCCCAACAATCTGGGTCCTCATTTTACCGACCTCGGAAGGATGGAAGGCTGAGTTAACCTTGAGCCGGTGAGATTCGATCTGCCAAACTGCTGGCAGCCAGTGATCAGCAGAAGTAGCCTGCAGTACTGCACTCTAACCACTGTGCCACTGCGGCTCAATATAAATAAACATTTCTTTTGACTATATATAAAAAGATACTTGGCTGATGGCTGATGCTTTCAAAGATAAAGACATCCTGTAAATGAAATTGAAACTGCCAAAAGTATGTCCTATTTGATTTTGTGTGAATTGTGGCTTTTTAAAAAGTCTTAGAATACCTTTTGGACTATTTGCTGTTGATCTCAGGTTTTTTTCATGTACTTGCAAACAGATTTTGCAAAGGTTTGTCAAAATGTATATTGTACATAAAGAAAGAGAGAGGTCAATATATATACATAGACCTAAATTTTTCAGTATTGCCATTTGTTTTATATGCACTCAGCTTTCATGTTTGGAAAGAATTGTTGATTTCGTCTCTCCATCCCACAGTTTCAGGACAGGTGTATCTGTCACTTTTAAAAAAGGCCTTAATTAAGATGGATTCATTGTGATTTCAGTGTAGTTTTTATGTAAGCTTGATAAATTTATCACAGACAATCCTAACAATCCATAATGAATTGTATCTACTCCGGCTTCAAGAGCATGCAATTAATTTTCTATTTGTGAAATGAAAACAGGAAATGAAATATTGTGTAGATGTTTAAAGTCAAAAGCAATCTTAATTAATGCCTTGGACAGTTGTCTGGGTATGGTAAGCTGCCCATGGATTGGTACCAATTTTTGTGCACCATCACTTCCTGCAAAGGAAGAAAGTTCAGTGCTTTTCAAGTTTCTATTAATTTTGTACAGAAAGAAAAAAAACACAAAATATGTGTTTAACATTTTATATATAAATTTGCAGATTTACCATAAAACAGATATCCAGAGAAAGGCCTGGATATCAGAGTTGTCGATAGGGAATGGTGTCCAATAAATCAATATGGCAAAAGTCTTATCTGCATTTCACTGTTGACATCTTGACTGTTTTGATTGTTTTGACATTGGATACCACTGGCCTGCAGTTATATATTCCAGATGTCTTTGATCAATTCACAACTTTTCATTGATTCTCATCCAATATTTCCCTCTTTTCCCACATACGTCTTTGTCCAAATCATGATTGGTGCATCATTTACTCACAGCAGGTGACAGCATCAACCCAACCTTGCAAAGTTTGAAAAAGTTAAGCAGGATAATTTCTGATTGGTGTTCCATTGGGAAGCATCACAGAAACCCAAGCAATAGGAGACCTGATTTAAAAAAAAAAAATCCAGGAGAAGCATTGGCAATAGCAATAGCGCTTAGACTTATATACCGCTTCATAGTGCTTTTACAGCCCTCTCTAAGTGGTTTTACAGAGTCAGCATATTTCCCCCAACAATCTGGGTCCTCATTTTACCCACCTCAGAAGAATGGAAGGCTGAATCAAAAAGAAGGTAAGCTCCTTCTTTTTGTTTCTTAAGCAAAAGTACATAAACATGTCCAGAAATCAAACTCAGCTTGAGAGAGAGTTTACATTTATGTCATTCAAACACAACCTCAAAACGATTACTGCTAATAATTTCCTAACCACTTCCATTTTCACAAAGAAACATCAACCTAATATTGCATCTTCTTAACATCAGGAAGAATCCATTAACAGGATAACAGTCAAGAGAAGTTTGGTCCTGTCCAACTTTGAGCTGCATCCCCATGGAAAGCCATTAGATATGTCTAGAGGTTCCTCTTAATTTCATGTGGTGTAAGTGCAAAGTTCAATCAAACCGATTCATCTGGTTTCTCCATTGAGCTTCCTATGCAGGGCAACTGATTTAATTACAGTAAGGACATCTACCATTATACCACTCCAAAAGCAGATGTGGGGAGAACTCTAGTTTTAGATTCTGCTTAAAAATATCAAAAAAAAGTACATTAGCTAAATAGAGACTGTATGACCAGCTGTAGCAAAAGCAAGCAAACATTTGACTTGGGAACTATACTGGTGGATTGTGTGCTTCGGAAAATGCATCCAACACATGGGCACGGTTGGGACTTTTCATGTCTTTTGAGTGGTTGGGAGAGGTTTGGGGGGGATATCCAATATATGTTATTTCTAATGTTTTACTTTGCAGGTTGTTTTTTCTTATTTCAAAATAGGAAAACCATCCCACCATTTTTCAGCAATTGCATCATCAGCTTCTGGCTTCTGGGCTTGGGGTCAGTAATACCCTTAACCAACATGATGCCTATTCATATGGCATGGGGCTGTGGAAGCATCAGGACAAGCAGTTTGCAGGCTTCTTTCAGCTGCTTCAATATCTTTCCTGGCTCTGTGTATACATGCAAAGCTACTTCACAACAGTCTCAGGGGAAGTGTTTTTCTCAACATGCCCATTCCGATGCAAATGACAAAGGTCTTCAAAACAGCTACAACAACTCTTCTATAGCAGCAACTTAGAACTAAGGAGAAATTTCCTGACAGTTAGAACAATTAATAAGTGGAACAACTTGCCTGCAGAGGTTGTGAGTGCTCCAACACTGGAAATTTTTAAGAAGATGTTGGATAACCATTTGTCTGAGGTGGTGTAGGGTTTCCTGCCTGGGCAGGGGGCTGGACTAGAAGACCTCCAAGGTCCCTTCCAACTCTGTTATTCTATTTCAGTATTTTTCAAAATTGGCAAGTGTAAAATGTGTGGACTTCAGCTCCCAGAACTCCTCAGCCAACGTATCTTAAAACCAATTTGAAAAATTGTTCTGGAAGAACAATTCTAGGAGGGATCCTGCACTTCTGCTAATATGCTTTGTGAAATACCTCATTTGGACGTTTTGCATAACATTGTGTAATTAGGATGTTACCCTGTTATGTTATTACAGTGTGTTATATGTCCTAAATACTATAAACAACTATGACCAGAAAAAGGTAGACATCTATTTAGCAAAGCTTCATAGTTTGCCTCTAAGAGGAAAATTATTTTGATATTTGGCATTCTTCTACTGAATGTTGTTTTTCACTTCACTTTCACGTTTTTCCCAGAATGGATCCGGAAATTCTAGCTTGTTTTCTTGCTTTCCCAGATGAAATGGTCATTCACACTTCCAATAGCAAAATAAATCTGTACATCAAAAGCAGGGAGAAAAATAACATGTGAAAAAAAATTAACCAGGACTCTAACAAATTTTGTTACTTCATACACTATTTTGCTGTCCAGTTGTCTTTGTAATTTTCTCTGTTCATACTTACGAAGTCTGTCTCGCAAATGTGGGGGATACAGCTATCTAAAATTTATTTGCTCATATCATTCCATCACATTTTCCCTCAGTGTTAAGTCTGAGATCATTGCAGTGACACCAGAAGCAAATTTGGCTTGAACAGGAAAATAAAGAATGAAACCTCTCATTCTGGAACACAAGATGGTGGTCTGCAGAAAGAAAACTTCTTTATGGTCTAAGTCATAGTATGAAAAGCTCTTATTAAATTTTTTCCTTTTTAATAAAAGCTTCTCATATCAGGAGTCCCTTTTCAGAACTGAATATTGCAGCCACTTCCTGCCCTTGTCTGCTATCTGACATTAACATGTCCAACACCAATAATGAGTTGATTTAAACTAAAAAAAAAAATAGAAAGTTAAATAAATAAAGCAAATAAATCTATAGCATTGCAAAAGGTGAAATAATGTTTTTGCATTCGGAAAAGCATTTCCTTTTTTAAATATTTACATTTGTCATCAGCAAAAAATACCTGTGCACAGAAGCAGGTGACACAATAACCCAATTAATAGCTGTTGTTTGTCAGCTGGTAAATCTTTCCTCTATTTCTGAGTGTACGTCCACAGTGTAAGAAAGAAGCTAATGGAATGCTTCTTTGCAGGTTGCAGCTCCTCCCATCTGGGGCGCCAGCTGTTGCACTCAGCAAGTTGTTGGCAGCTACAGCTTAAATAGCTTAAATACTTGTAATTTGTCCTTGTCCTCAGTTAGTGAAAAAAGCCTGATAAATGTGGAAAAAAAGGACCAAGAGTTTATATTGAAATTTGAAAGAAACAACATCATTCTCATAATGCCTAGTTCACAAAGTTATCCCTGATTAGATTTGCCTAAATTAGCCTCCCCCAACCTGGTGCCCACCTAGCATACTTTTGTTACTGTCAATAGTTTTGAGTGCCTGTTTCTGACCCAGCCTCAAGGATTGGGGGTGAGAGGCACTGTTTTGCGGTGGTCCTTTTACTTGCTATATGGCTAGTGTTGAAGAATGGGAAGAAATGGCCCATCACTTGTGGGGCACTAAGAATGCAATGTCTTTTCCTTCTGTTTAACATTTAACATCTACTTTAAATTACTGTCCAGTATGATCAAGCAGATGGGTGTCTCCAAGTCCCATCTATTAAAAAATGTGATTTTGCAGGACCTGGGAGGTACACCTACATGGTTGCAGCACCTACCCTCTGGAATGATATTGCTCCAAAGAGTTGCATGGCTCTCACCCTTATAATATTCAGGAAACTGTTAAAAAACTGATACTTCTCCCAGGCACTTATAGAGCCCTCTTTTAGCCAGTTGTTTAGCCTTGCTTAACTTAAGATTGTTTGTTTGCTCTTCTGGTTGGCTGTGTTGTTTTTATATGTATTTTATATGTATTATAAAATACATATATTTATTTATAAACCATCCAGAGCTGTCCACAAGTTAAATGGCCTCAATATTTAAATAAATCATAAATAAATACAAGTTCCATCATCTCCAGTCAAGATGACCACAGTGTCCATTATTTCTAATCAGTGTGACCAAAATAATGTTAAATGAAGGGATGGGCCCAGCACATCTGGAAGCACAAGAATGAAGGAAAGTAGAAGGTATTGTATATGCCATAAAAGTTTGCTTGTTCAGAAATTCTTCCTGAAGGAGAAGCATCTTAGCTTTCTGGCAACAATAATATGCAGCACATTAAAGTCTAAGCTTTCCCTGAGGCTTTTTATTATTTGAATCTGTTCTTAGTTTACTGGGGTGTCTGACCACAGATATCTGGATAAATTACTTGTCTGCAGTTGATACCATCTGTGGTAGACTATGTTGTATGAGCAGAGAGAATCAAATGTGACTGCAGGGAATGTTGGAGACTTTCAAAGACTTACTCGACTTACCAGCAGCCATGACAGCATTAGAAACATATGGATATACAAAGATCTCTTCTGTCCGGTCATATTATTTGCCTATTTAGCCTTTTCCCAAATTTCAATATTCAGATGCTATCCTCTACCACAGCTATTGACGATATTGAATGGGTTGACTGGGAGTTGTAATGATCTCAGCTAGAAGGCTGATCTAGACCAATATCAGCCACTGGACTTGATCTACATCAGAGGTATCCACAACCTGTGGTTCAAAAAGTCAAGACTGAAGCTTAAAGTTCCCCGTTTGTTATGTGGAGTTGTACCATCATGGCTTTCCTCGTGACTTTTTGGAGCGCACTCTGTAGATACGCCAGGTATAAATAAACTGAATATGTATCCAAATCTGTGTATCAGAGTTACAACTAATGTGCCTGGTTTATGTTCCTGGCAAGTAAATGGAGAAAAATGTTTAAAGAAATATTTTGGAAACTCGTGGCCTAAGAGATACCATGATGACATTTTGTGGTTTAGTTGGTACCACAAAAGTTATAAGCAGAAAGAGAAAGCATTCAAACACTGTAAATGTCTGCCTGTTTTAAATCAGTACTGTAACAATAGACCATGCTGCTTTCCTTACTCTCTTCTCCCTCCCAACTCTTACAAAATTAATTTGGCAGAAGCAGGATATATTTTACATAGATTAGTGATAAATCATGTATTTTTAATGAATATCAATAGGAGAAACCCCATGACATAGGCCTGCTATCTAATTTGATTAAACTGTGCTTAAGGCAAACCTACCTCTCTGGCTAGGGAATACCATTATAATGACATTGTGAGGATTATTGCAAGCAGTTTTAATGATTTAATGAACTGCCTCTATATTTAGTTCAATAGCTTTAAAATGATTAGTGTTTCAGAAAAATTAGCTCACTTTGATTTTTATTCTGTTTGATGGTAAGTTTAAATAACCCAGCTCCTTTTAACACAGCTGAAAACAAAGAGAAGGATGTTGGAATCACAGCCAGGTAGAGTCAGAAAAATTGCTACAGTAGCTAAGAATAACTATTTGTCTGTACACTAGAGGTTATGACTACAGTAAGATAGGCAATTTTCTTTCTTTCTTTCTTTTTCAAACTAAGTCATCCAAAAAGTCAAACTTTATTTTTTTCTCCCTTTCTTAATACAGTCCTACAGTCACCAAAAGGGCTCAGAAATTGGCTCAATTGGTTTCATCCAGTGGTGGGATTCAGCCAGTTAGCACCACTTCAGGAGAACTGGTTGTTAACTTTCTGAGCAGTTTGGTAAACTGGTTATTGGAAGAAATCATTAGGGCAGAGAACCAGTTGTTAAATTACTTGAATCCCACCACTGGTTTCATCTTAATCTGGGTGAAACAGCTGACATTGACTGGCCTTAAATCATTTCTCCTAGCTAATCTGTCTACCTCTATCCTCAGATTTGGCCTATGCTTTATTTATTTATTTATTTTAAATCCATGTTCCAAAGCACAATTTAAATATATCAATTGTTTGTACAATAAGCTGCCTTAAACCAAATCAAACTAAAATAAACTAGCCCAGCATTCTTGACAGAGTTTGACAAACAAACTTCTCTGTCCATGAAGTTCACTATTACCTAGAGCAGGGCTGTCAAACTCCTGGCCCATGGGCCGGATGCATCACATACTGGCCATGCCCACACCCGTTTTAGCGAAGGGCGAGGAGTTCCGATATGTCACATGACTCTGCCATGACAATGTGAGTTTGACACCCTTGACCTAGAGTGTAAACCTTAATATGATACTATCCACACGCACATGTAGAGAATCAGGAAGATGACACTGAGAAAAATAAGCAAGAATCCCTGCAGCTACTCCTCAAGTTACAACCAATTGTTTAGTGATTGACATTACAATGGCACTGGAAAAGTGACTTATAACCACTTTTCACATTTACCACCGTTGCAGCATGCTCATTCTGCATGGTCATGTGATCAAAATTGGATGCTTGGCAGCTGGTTCATATTTATGACACTTCCAGTATCCCAGGCTCACGTGATCATCTTTTTCGACTCTCTGATATCCAAAGTCAATGGGGAAGCCAGATTCTCTTAACAACCGTGTCACTAATTTAACAACTGCAGTCATTCACTGTGCAAGAAAAGTCATAAAATGGGGCAAAATTCACTTAAGAAATTTTTCACTTAGCAACATACATTCTGGGCTCAACTGTGGTCATAAGTTGAGGACTACCTGAATGTCTTCTCATTAATAAGCAGCTTACTTATTTCCTTACTGTACTAAGAAATGCCGGGAATGGAACTTAGGATCTTCTGTAGTTTTAACAAGCACTTTACATTTCCTTTATGTATCTTATCATTCCCATATTTCAGTCATCTGCACCTCCTCCTTGGAAAAACAAGTACATTGTACATTATATTTTGGGCCCGCAAACCAGTTGGAAAGCAGCCTCCCACTCTGACCAAATTCCAGAGAAAGAAGTAGTGATGGTATTGTGTAGTAGCTGCATCCAAGAAAGAGTGAGAAAGGAAAGAGTGGGTGAGAAAAAATAATATTGATTTGATCAAGGAGTCCCAAGAAGAAGAAATGTCTGTCAGAGCAGAAGTCCTAAAAGAGTTAGATAGAAAGATTGGATGGTTCTTTACAAGTAATTATTCTGCTGCTTTGAACTGAATGGGATCTGCATATTCTTTTCATACAGCAGGGGTGAGTGCTTATTATCAAATAGATCCACAGGAGAATAAATTGAGATCTTAAGATATCAACAGACAAATGTTATTTTGTTATCATTATCCTTCCCAGAGACCAACTCTAAAATTATTCTGATAACTGGGAAGAACATGGTTTCAAACAGACATTTTTCTCAAGATCAGATCTACTCTTCAGTTAGTATCCAAGCTGTTTTAGGAGAAAGGAACATACACAGTGTATGTCACTGATAGGAAAACAAAATGCTTTCAACTAAAGACATTAAGCCCAATTTTTCCACCTATAAAGTAATCAAACCAA
The DNA here is from genome assembly GCF_059756535.1 of Pantherophis guttatus. NCBI lineage: Eukaryota > Metazoa > Chordata > Lepidosauria > Squamata > Colubridae > Pantherophis > Pantherophis guttatus. The sequence goes on from NC_142063.1 coordinate 316,260,506, forward strand.
TTTATTCATTTACTTACTTATTTAAATTTAGGTATTGTCCAGTGCTAAACCAACTCTGGACAACTCACAAACATAATTTTTAAAAAATACAAGACAAAACAAGACGGGATCTGATCAGTTTATACACACACAGACAGAAACCAACAAGGGGCTCCATTTATCTTAACCAAATGTGTGGAAAAACAACCAGGCTTCAAGGTCTTCTGGAACATCAACAGGATGGAAGCCACATGGATTTCAGGGGGTGTCTCATTCCAGAGGGGCTGTGGCAGAGAAGGCACACTTCTGGTTTTAAATAAATCAAGGTCTATTTAAAATCATGTCAAACTCGATTTCATTGAGGGCTGCATCAGGGTTGTGTTGGGGGCCAGGGTGGGCATGGCCAGTGTGGGCGTGGCCAGTTCAACGTCACTCATGTTGGGGGCTTCTATGGTGGCCCGAGCACTCTGACAGAGAAAACAGACTCCCGAGCTCCGTTTTTGGTTGCACCGGCCTCCTGCAACCCTCTGCCAGTGAAAACAGAGCTTGGGAGTGTTGCCTGCGGCCCTCGCGAGCTCCGTTTTCGGCTGTAATGGTCTCCTTGAACCCCCTGCCAGCAAGAACGGGGCTCAGGAGGGTCGCACACAGCCCTTCCAAGCTCCATCTTTGCTGGCAGAGGTACCACGGGCTGGCCTTCGCTGTTTCCAGGGCAGCGCAGTGGGCCAGATCTAACCACCCCGCAGGCCATATCCAGCCCATGGGCCTTGAGTTTGACACTCCTGAAATAGATGGCACTATTTAATCACAGGAACCTGGAGCATGGCAACTCTGAGAGGATATACTGGTCACCTTATACCACGTAGGGCTTTATAGGTGATGACCAGTACTATACATTAAACCTATGCATTAAACCCTATAATTAACTAAGCAGAAACCTGCTGAAGGGTTTTTATAAAATTTGTTCTACCATGGCATAACAGTTCTCTTGAAGAAATAGATTTTTCCCTTCTTGAAAAAGAACAGACTTTTCTGCAAAAGAACTTGAAAGTAGAACACAAATTATTCAGTTCATCTGAGGATGTCAGCTTTAAAAAATGTAAAAATTGATTAAAACACCATTATCAATCATTGACTTTTGTTTTTAAAATTCAGAAAAAAATGTATCTTGAATGTGTTGCAAGAAATAATTGTGGCTTTCATAAATATGTGGAAAAAATAACTGAATTAAAAAGAACAGTAGTCAGCTATACTATTGACAGAAATATTTCTTTTCATTGAATTGTGAAGAGTATCCGTTGGATTTTTAGGAAGCGTCACGAAATAATGTCTGTCTCTCTTACATGCATGCACGCACACACACACAGAGAGAAAGAAATACCTTTGCTGTAAAAGGAAAGAGAAGCAAATACAGAAAACTTTATTTTCGCAGTGCTGACCTATTTTATTCAGGTCTAACAGCTAAGATGCTCCCAATTCTTTGAAACATGGATTGTAAAGCTATAACACTCCTCAATTACTTCTTGTTGGCCAGACAAGCTAAACCTACAATTTGACAATGCATCATGATCTAAGGCAGTAAACTTTATCTCACAGGGGTCATGAGAAAATGGCCACAGGTACCTCTTGGTAACATTTATGAGATAATTTCTCACAGTTATCATCCAAGCACTTTAAAAGCATGAAAAGATATGTTATCTGCACGCTTGGTTTATTATAAGGTGTGGGTGACAATCTTCTACAAAGCCACTTAGAAGTAACTGTTGTATAATGTTCCTGCAAAAAGAAAAAAGAAAGAAAGAAAAGCAATTCGGAAAAATGGTTTCTTGACAGTGTAAGTAGTAGGAATAATAGGGCAGGCTCCAGTCAAGGGATTACCATATTCCTTGACCCAAATCCTCACTTTCATTCTTCCCTGCTATCAGTGTTATCCTCAGAAGTACAGAAATCTATTCCTTTATAATTTTCTAGTGAAAATAGTATCAGTTTGCTTAATAAAATACTTTGAAATCAGTGTTTAACATGTAGTTAATGGAAACATGTTTTTTATAATTAACATGTAAAAATACTGCAGACCTCAGTTTTAGAAATGTTCACCTTATACTTTTAATAAGAGAAAGAATATCTCATAGCAACAAATGGCTATGCCATCACTGTTACAGGGAATGACTAATTGTGTGCTGTAGACATGGTTGGCATATTCAGCAATGAAGAACTTGCTCTGATACAAAGATATATCAATCCAATTAGTTAAACTTTCCAGAACTCATATCCACTGGAAAGGTTTTTTTAATGTTTATTTTAATGAGTAATGTTTAAAGCCTAATGTGATGTTACAATACCCTTCACTAATGTCCGGGAGCCCTGGTGGTGCAGTGATTAGAATGCAATATTGCAGGCTAATTCTGCCAACTGCCAGCAGTTTGATTCTGACTGGAGGCGGCTCTCCCAAGCTCCATTTTCACTGGCAGAGGCACCGCAGGCCAGTCCTTCACTGTTTCCAGGGTGGCCCCACAGGCCACATCTAAGCACCCCGCGGGCCTGATCCGGCCCATGGGCCTTGAGTTTGACACCCCTACTGTAGATGATCACTAGGCTGATCATCTTTTACATTTCAAAAACCTGGCCTTTTAACAAGAGTGTGTAGGCTTTCTACATCCACTGTAGATAGATAGATGTTTCATTACCTAATTAGGTAGCTTCATCAGTGTCTGGCACTGATGATGTTACCTAGTTGGGTAATGAAACATCTGCAAACAAATAACCAGGCTCAGAGAGCACTCCACAGTTCATCCCTGTTGTACACACATATATATTTACGTATTGGAGAAAGATAATAATATATATTACCCTGTTTCCCCGAAAATAAGACATCCCCTGATAATAAACTCAATTGGGCTTTTAAGCACATGTGCTAAAATAAGCCCTCCCCTGAAAATAAGGCCTCCCTAAAATATTTAAATGAATACGCAGCCGGTCCCCGCCATTTCCTCTGGTTTCCTCCACGTGCCCCAAAATAATAAGGCCTCCCCAAAAATAAGGCCAAGTGCTTATTTCAGGGTTCAAAAAAATATAAGACAGGGTTTTATTTTCCGGAAAACACAGTATAAACCACAACAGCAGCATAAAAACCTGTAAATTTTAAAATGGCCTTAAAAATAACTTCGTCAAGTTTCCGAAATATGCCCTAATTAATTCATGAGCCATGATCCAAACTTCAAAGGAAATATAGTGATTTATTTGGAGCACCATTCCGGCAATACTCGGATGCAGTCAGGACTGACCCCATGTAGATTTACATTCCCCTATGACCCTGTCTCTCCCCTCCCTCCTGGCCATGTCATAAATCACATTCTCCAATTAACCACTTTGGCTGGTTGTGAAACCTAACACCCTCCTTCTGGTTGCGATCAGAAAAATGTATGGAATTCACTTCAGTTCTCCCTCCCTCCTGCTCATGGCAACTTGAAAGCTTTGCAAGTTGACAAACTTATTATAAATTCTTGTTGGATTTTATATTTTTCTTTTAAATTTAATAAAGCTATTTTGAAAACAAAAAACAAAAAGACAATCTACCTTAGATAATAATTACCATATTTTCCGGCGTATAAGACAACTTTTTAACACATGAAAATCTTCTCAAAAGTCGGGGGTCATCTTATATGCCGGGTGTCGTTCTCCTGTAACCAGGCAGACCAGCCCGAAAGACTCTGAAGAGCCTTAAATGGCTCTGGCGATCCAAGCTCTGACGATCCCAGCTTTGCCTGCTAATCAGGCAACTCAGCTGGGATGCCAGAGCCATGTAAAAGGAAAAAAGTTTTCCCCCTCCAGCTTGCTTACCTTAGCTGCTAATCGCAACGCTTGCCTTGCTTCGCTTGCCTGAATCCATTCCATCAGCAAGCCACTCCCTGCCTGCAATCAAGCAGGCAGGAGTTGTGGACTTCAACTCCCAGAATTCCTCAGCCAGCAAAACAAACCTGGCTGAGGAATTCTGGGAATTGAAGTCTACAAGTCTTAAAGTTGCCAAGGTTGGAGAACCCTGTTCTATTGGGTAAGTTTTTTTCCCCTTTGGGAGCTTTAAAAAAAATAGTTAATTGGGGGTTTTTTTAGTTGTTCTTTTTTAGATCTAGCCATTTAAAGTTTAGGAAGTTTTAAATTTAGTTTTCATATAAAAATAAAAATAAAATAATATTTGTGCAGCTTTCTGAGATTTAGTGTGTTTCTGTATTGTTTCACTCTAACTACACAAACACGCAAAATCTCACAAAGCTGTATGTGGAATTTTGTGTGTGTAAAGTGTGAAAGTTGTTTTTTTGGGCTTTTTGTGGCTGTGTGAGGTTCCTGCTTGTTGCAGGGGCCATTTTGGGTCTAGCACAGCTGCTTTTACATTGTGGGTGAGCCAGTTGATGTTTTTTAATTTTTATTTGCTGTGTGTTGGAAGAGGGGTAGTCTTATACGGTGAGTATAGCCCAAACCCTATATTTTAACAGAAAAGGTCGGGGGTCGTCTTATACGCCCAGTCATCTTATACGCCGGAAAATACGGTATACAAAAATGACAATTTTTCAATTATCCTGGCCTAACCTATGGAAGGCATTGTATAGTTAAATGAGCTCCTTGAATTTTGCTCAGAAAGCAACCACAATCAAGATATTCAATGCATGGAGGATAAAGGAGTCATATGCATTTTTACTCCATTATAACATATTTCTTCTCTACCTTCATTTCATTCTGCCCTTCTTATCTGTTTGGTTTGTTCCCATCCCAAAGGGAAAGAAGTAACATTATCTGTCTAAACTTTTTTTTTAGACAGGTCAAGTTTGGCCCTGCTAGTTCACCAGAGAAGTCACTAGAATCAATAGCTAGACAGCTCCTAATAGCCCTAAGAATGGGAAGTTTGGTTCCAATTGCAGTTACAAAATGATAGTGCTTCAACAAGACCTGAAGTCAACTGAAATTTCATGTAGGATGAAAAGACCAATAGTTTAACTGACCCTTTTTTCTTGAAAGAGCCAAGTCTGATTTTTCTAGAGCAGGGGTGTCAAACTCACATTGTCACGTTGTCATCACAGGATGTATCATGACTTTTTCCCCCTTTTCTAAAATGGGGGTGGGGTGGCCAGAGCGTGATGCATCTGGCCTGTGGACTGGGAATTTGACACCCCTGTTCTAGAGTCTTCACTTAGCTTGTTTCCCCAAAAATAAGACATCCCCTGATAATAAGCCCAATTGGGCGTTTGAGTGCATGCACTAAAATAACACACACACCCTGAAAATAAGCCCTCCCTGAAAATATTTAAACGCATGTGCAGCCGGTCCCCCCCCCCATTTCCTCTGGTTTCCTCCATGTGCCCCAAAATAATAAGACCTCCCCAAAAATAAGGCTAAACACTTATTTCGGGGTTCAAAAAAAATATAAGACAAGGTCTTATTTTCGGGAAAACACAGTATTTACATCAATGGGAAATACTATGTACATGCAAATGTTATTTAAATCTTCTGAGGATGATAAAAAGCCTCAGTAGATTGACCTGAGGAAGAGGAAGACAGGAGAAGGTCTTCCCTTGAAAGAACATTCTGGACTTCATGTTTATTTGTCTCTTACTCAGGCTACTGTCTCCGGATATACCATATGAGATAGTATCTATAACTATTTCTATGAAAAAAGGATTTCTTGATGCTGGGGGTGATCTCCTCTGCCTGGACAAATCTAGACCTCAATCAGAGCAGCTTTGCTGTTGCTTTATGTATTAAGGATTGAACTGTGGGAATGTAGATAGAACTGTGGTGGGCAACGGTTAGAATTACTGCAGGCTAACTCACTGCTCACTTCAGGAGTTCAATTCTGAACAGCTCAAGGTTGACTCAGCCTTCCATCCTTCCGAGGTCAGTAAAATGAGGACCCAGATTGCTGAGGGCAATATACTGACTCTGTAAACTGCATTGAAAGGTCGTAAAGCAAATCATGTGAAGAGAATGCTATGAACATAAAATTATTTGAAATGTATTTGTTGTTTTAGATTCAGTAAAACAGGACAAACATAGAAAAGGCAGGATCATTCTCCAGCTAGTTCCAGCTCTAATTTAATGAACACACGCAGTAATATCTGTATCATGAACATGTTATACATCCATACATTGTAGGTTGAGTTCAATTATATTTTCCAAGTTAGATACAGCAGTTAAATCCATATTCCACAGTTCTGAACATTGTAATGTTTCCAATGCAATTAGAAAAAAGTTTGGCTGCCATAGAGAAGCCAACTTGGGTGTCCATTTGGTAAGTCCTATATCATGGAATCACCATCCAGCAATATACAGTCATATTCCCAACTATCTTTTAATCTAGATCCAGATATTAATAAAGTCAGATGTGTACTTCTGCATAGGTCATTGCACTTTATATTTTAAAACAAAGCATCAGTTGAATCCACCACAGTGGTGGGTTGCTCCCGGTTCTGTCCAGTTCTTGCAAACCGGTAGTAAAAGCAGCGGGAGGCTCTGCCCACCCGCCCAGACGTAATAATGGACAATCTGCACATGCACAGAAGTTTGCGTGCTCCCATTGCGAACCGATAGTAAAGGTAAGTAGAACCCATCCCTGATCCACCTGTCTTGGATAATGCTTTCTCAGAATGGCTGAAAGGGATGGTTAGTTTTGGGGAGTTTCCCCAAAGAAGAGATGTTCAGACATGCAATTCTACTACCTATTATCTGGAACAATATGGTTCAATTTGCCATCTCATTTACTGTTCCCGAAGGACAGTAGTCTCATCTCAGAATAAGTATGTCAAATGCACAATATAAAGAATAAGTCTTCTCATTCCTTATTCCTTGAGCATCAGGTACTTTACAGTTTGATATTTGGTTAATGCAATATGGAAAATCATGCAAGAGCTGACCTTTAATCTGCTGTTTTATTAGTTGCCCTCTTGTTACACCTTCCAGCTTCTGCTGCTTCTTATGGCAACTGGTGCATCTAATCAAATTCTGAAATGTAAATAACAGTCCAAATGCTGGGCAAAGTGCCTCAGTCAGAACTGTCCATTATAAAAATTGATGACTGACTTCTAAGGCAGTACCATATATCAGCTGCCCATGCTATCTCTGTCTCTCTTGGAAATCTAGGTTTATTCGCCACAAGGTTTGCTGCTACAGCACTATTAAGAATACACCACATCTAAGATCTCCTGAATGTTCAACACCCTCAATATTTTCTCAACTAAAACTTTCATAAATAGATGCTTAAGTGTTTTATGTGTATTAAGGTTTGGGATATTTCATTTGAAAGTAATAGCACATTAAACTCAGCTATGATCTATATCAAACAGTCAGAAGTAGCAATTAAAATTTAAACTACAATTTCAGTTAGAAAGACAGATAAAAAAAGATGATATAAATTTAAATGTCTGGATAAAAAGAGATTTCTTAACCTGGAGCTGAAAATGTGGTAAATTGGGGAAAGCTTTCTATAACCAAAGCACCAGCATAAAGGATGTTTTTTTCCCCTCACAATTATTGCATTTCTGATGAAGGAGGCAGTCAGAAGTAGTATAGGTTTCACAGAGAATGTAAACACATGGAGAGGCCATGAGGGTAAGACTTGTTTTTTGCTCTGTTTGGGTTCTGAGAACTATTTAATTTTTAAGTACTAAAACCTTGTCCTGGTCTGGAAATAGTTAACCAACATAGTTTTTTATAATATCTGGATGACATGATCAGTATTGGCAAGAGAAAATCCTGAAAAGAGAAAAGCCAAATTCTGCATCAGTTGAATCTTTTGCATCATCTTCAAAGGATGTCTCATGTAATGACCCAATCAAGACATTTTCATGGCATGAATCTCTATCCTATTCTGAAATTATTATAGCTCAGCCAAAATAGAGATGGAGAAGAAGCAGCTCCCAACTCCTCCTCCCAGCAACCTCAATGAAAGATGAGGAATGTTGGGAATTTTAGTCCGTCAACCTTTGGAGGGTCACAGCTTCCTCATCCATGTGATAAAAGGTCTACCCAGGGGTGAAAACTACTTACCTTCCTTACCGGTTCAGAAGTGCACACGCCACGCATGTGCAGAAGGTAAAAAACATTACTTCCTGGTTAAAACCAGGAAGTAATGACACCCGGGCAGCTATCGCTACCAGGTCACCGAACCACAGGGAAAAATCACTACCGGATCAGGTGATCTGGTCCGATCCAGGAGCATTTCACCCCTGGGTCTACCATACCAACTCGATTTCAGTGGACAAACCTGGACCTAGGGGCATTTCCAAATAATAAACTTCCATCCATCCATCCATCCATCCATCCATCCATCCACTCACCCACCCACCCATCCAACCATCAATATTATCCAAAGCATGCTGAACATAGCTTTTCTGGATCCAGTAACATAATGCTTCTTTTGTGTTGGAATTCAGCTTCTGCTTCTTGTGCCTTATAGAGTGATTGCTGGTAGTTAGATGTTTTGTCAAAGAGTATTAAATCGAAATTAGCATATCATATGCAGATCAGACTGTCTACTTAGCAATAGCACTTAGACTTATATACCACTTCATAGTGCTTTACAGCCCTCTCTAAGCGGTTTACAGAGTCAGCATATTGCCCCCAACAATCTGGATCCTCATTTTACCAACCTCGGAAGAATGAAAGGCTGAGTCAACCTTGAGCCTGGTGAGATTTGATCTGCCAAACTGCTGGCAGCTGGTGATCAGCAGAAGTAGCCTGCAGTACTGCACTCTAACCACTGCACCACATCATACTTAGAAATCTGAAATAGAGGAGAATTTTAACATTACCTAACTCTTTATACCAGAGATGCCAAGAATTAAACATGGGGCCATTTATGTGTAAATCATGTGTTTATGGACTACCTATGAACTGGAAGACCTCCAAGGCTCCTTCCAACTCTCTTATTCTGTTATTCTAATGTAATAACATGATATTCTTCAAACACACAAGGCTTTTTGTCTTCAAGGAAAAATATTAGATTCCCTTCAATAGTTTCGGTTTCCTAAATAGAGTGCCCTTCCTTGAACTACAATAGCAATAATTAGAGGCAGGGATTAACTATAGGAATGGACTGGCAATGAAAACTCTCCAGGAGTCCAAACACTTTCCTCTCTTAAAACTGGTTTTCATTTGATTGTTTCCTTTTTTACACCAGGAGAGGGAGCAATTTCTTCAAGTTGTCTTTTTTTTTTTAATGTTTTTCCCAGATCAGGAAATACTGAGGAAAAATGGATTGTGAGCAAATAGATTAAAAAGCCCCAAGGTTACAGAAAAAGTGCAGTGAAACCTAAATATAGTGGGATACATTAATTACCAGTATAATTAAACATCATGGCACAAGGACACACGTGATGCAGTTCAAGACTACCAACTGCTGCATTTGGGTAGCATATTAAACTTGAATGGCTTTGACCTTGGGACTTTGTTGTTTGGTGAGTTTGCAAACTGTGTTGGACAGATCCAGCCTATGAATCAAGGAAATGAACAAATTCAGAAAAAAAAGCTAATTCAGTATCTGGGTTAAATATATTTTGTGAATGGAGCCATTGATTTCTACAAATTTTCTCTGACTGTAAAAACAGCACCTAAAATGGGTTTTCAGGATGGTGTTCTGTGAAAGAGATACTTTTAGAACTTTGACAGCTCTTCAGATCTCAACAAAATTTTATATGCTAAGCATTGGAAGGAAAAGGGGATGTTGACAGTCGAAAAGTGGATTTTAAAACTGTCTGAATTAGCAGAGATGGCTTTGATTAAAGACAATGGATTAGACAAGTTTATAAGAGACTGGAAACCGTTTATGGATGTTCTACATGTTAAATACAATGACAGATGGTTAAGAGAGGGATTTGAAGATCAGTGTTAACTTTGGGGAACCTGTTGACTATTTATTTTACATACACTCATATACACATACATACATATAAATGTTGGGTTGATTTAATTATTAGATAGATTTCCACAGCAGGGATATTTATTTTTGTAAAATATAGATGGAAAAGTTTACAACTATTGCAGACTAGTTATGTAAGGGGAAGGGAATATATTATATTTTTGATGTATCTTTAAGAAGGGAGAATATTTTCTAATGTTTAATGTTAGATGTATTTGATATTTGGGGGATTTTTTGTACACGTGTTGTTGTTTTTTTGTTAGTGTTAGATGTTTGTTACTGGTTTTTTTTTCTTTGTTTTGTATTTTATCTTTGGTGATAAAAGAATAAATAAACATGTTTATTTTAAAGAAGTAATAATTATTTTTGAGTTTTTCAGAACTGGTATAGTCCCAATAATACAGTGAAACTTTTAAGAGATTTATCTACTTTGCTATGATCCTTCCTTATTTGTGTGTGTGTACACAAGAATTACTTGGTGGAATGTGAAGTTACCAAATAGCAGTCATTTTTTAAAAATTAAATTTGAACAAAGAACCAAATTAACTTTTATTATCTAACTGAAAAAGTAGTATTTTAAATAGGTCCCTTTAAGATTACACTTTAGAATAATTAAAGAGTAAATTAAACGTTTCCCTTAATTCTTCTACAATTTGGTTTCTAATTAGTTCTATTGTGCAAAATGTCTCTCAGCTCACGATCCTCTCTCCTGACAATAAATATTTCTTCCCAGACCAGCGTTTCTCAACCTTGGCAGCTTTAAAATGCGTGGACTCCAACTCCCAGAATTCCCCAGCCAGCATTTGGAGGATGTTTCAGACTCTTCCTTCTACCCATAGCTCCCCAAAAGCTCTGTCCTCAAATTCAACCTGGGAGGTCATGTCTTGTGTGGGAACATTTTGAGTGACAGCTCTAATACTTGGTACAGCAAAGTTGGAGAAGTAAAAACTTTTTCCTGCCAGATGCGATATAAAAATTCCAGATGAACACATCATTCTCCCATTTTTAACCAGCTGTGTAGGAATGAATATGCAAGCAAATCACTACCGTGCCTAACAAATATAAATTTGAGACTGCTGCTGGAATTCCACATTGTCACCGAACATCCTATAGAAAGAAAAATAGTCATTTGCTATTGTGGGATTTGTTGTCTAGTTTTCGTCACGTGACATATCACGACTTTTTTCCCCCTCGCTAAACCAGGCATGGGCATGGTCAGCGCGTAATGCATCTGGCCTGCAGGCCGCGAGTTTGAAACCCCTGACATAGCTCATGAGATTAGAAACATATACAGTGTATTTTCTTCACAGGCTAGCATGTCTTCTTACAATTCTGTAAAAACAATAGGCTCTGTTTCCCACACTATCCGGACTTTTCAAGGATGGAAATATGGACATCCCAGATTCCTTTATTCTAGCTGCTATAACATACTGTAGACCCAGCTCTCAGCATAAGTTTCTGAGGCACTGATGACTTTGTAATGCATAGTTTGGTCATTAGTGTTCCATGCATAACCTACTGTCGTGCTGTTATGATTATGTTTAACTCAAAGGTGGGAAACTTTTTTTTTGTAGCCAACGGATGTAGCTAACGGGGGGGGTGAGACAGAAAGAGAGACAAGACTGAAAAATGTGGGCACCACATAGGTGGGAAAGACCAGTTTTCAGAAGTTTTAGAAATTGCCTTTTTCATATGGATGTGCTACTTTAGGATTTACTATACCAATTTTTATGTGGTTCCCACCTGAATCTGTTTTTAATTCCCATTTGCATTACTTTTTAGCAATGTTAGTCAGAGAATGTCCCCAAAGCTGCAAAAGGCAGGCTCAGGAACTTCTTGTTGCCTGTGGACGGATCATGAATTACCCACCATGTTCTAAACGGTCACCAAATCTCAGCTTTCTATCTGTGTAGTGAATTAATTGTAGCCGCCTTCAGGCATGATGAATGGGGGTAATAAATCCAGTGGCATTTATGCATCTCCGACACGCATTCATTTTTTTCTCTTTTGAATACCTGACTAGCTTTCTCATAGTTGTGCTATCTGAGTCATTCTATCAGTGGGGTCCACATATCTTTCTACATGTGTTATGTGGTATTTGCATTTCCATGTGTATTGTTTGTATCTGTGTACATGCAGGGATTTATAGCGCTTGCCTTGGGATTCTATTCTTTCTTCTAATCTTGCTTAAAGAGGTCTTGGCCTTTCCTTTCAGGAATATGGGCAACATTAACTTTTATATCATAAAATAGGCCTGCATTCAGCAATGGCAATCAAGATTAAGTTTCTTAAAAGAAAAATTAATTTAAATCCTTTCAGTGTATTCCTTGGTTTACCGCAGAGCATCCAGAGCTATGCTTATCTGACCACCATTTTCATTATTAAGACGCTTAGGGAAAGATTACTCTTTGACTCCAAGAATATTATATTGGCAGCAAGTTCTGAAGTGGGTCTTTTTCTTGTTATATTCAGTGTGTTCCACATTGACTAGCTATCAGCTCTGGGATTTACAGAGGATGCAGAAAAGTCTGTTCTCATTCTTTGTCAAAGATTAGACATTTTAGGGGTTGGTTTCCCTACAGGCACAAAGAATTGGTTTCTAAAAACCCTTTATCATGAACAAAACTCTGCTTAGCTGAAATTAAACTTAGCTTATCGTTATTGAAGAATTTTTTTCCCAGTCTCCTCCAACCACTATCAGAAAGATTCCTTCATCAGTGAGTGCTAACTTCTTTCTCCTACACTGAAATTCAAGCCTTATCTGCAGGCATGCCTACGAAATAAGCTCAAAACTAGTGATATATGGAACAGACAGTTAATTACTGATGCTGAATTCCAATAACATTCTTTTTTCACATTTGATGCAAGCTAACCTACAGGGAAATCTTGTACAAGGTATGCTGGCTGAGGGCATTAGAATTTGGCTTCTATGTTGGTGAACTGGGAGACCTAATTCCTCAATTTTTCTGGCATGTTAATGGCGCCTTTCAATTGAATAGGATGATCCAAATACCAGTAGCAACACATAGTGGGATGAGATACAGGGACACAGTGCAACGTCTGTCCCAGTGTTTCTCAACCGTGGCAACTTTAAGATGCATGGACCAACTCCCAGAATTCAGACAGCCTGGGAATTGAGGGTCCACTCCACACATTTTAAAATTGCCAGGATTGAGAAACATTGCTCTAGTCTATCCTTAGGATGAGTGGCTTTCTTGAAGCAGAGGACTGGACTTTGGATATTCTTGCCTCCAAGCTTTGGGAGGGGGCAGAATTTGGCCAGCAACCTCACTAGACTGGTGGTTCCTCATGTTTTTCAAATTTGGGGGAAGGCTTTGGGAAGTGGGGTTAATGAGCAAAATGGGTGCCTCAGAGACCTGCAGAAGCTTAAAGCACCCATTTGCTTTTTAACCCACCAGAAAGGGGGGAAAAGGAAAAAAAACAGCAAAATGGATGCCTATCATTTCTGCAAGGTTTAAGGAAGCCACTTTGATCCTTAACCCTCAATTCCCCCTCCAAACAGAAGATGAGTTGAATATTACTCACTCTGGGAGTGCTCCAAGGTCTGCAGGTCACAAACAGGTATTGACATGATGTGGTTTAAGAAAAATCTGAGCAATTTTATTATAGGTAGGGTCACTTTCCCGTTCTTCTACAGCCCACAAAATCCACAAGTGGCCCTTGGCCCTGGAATAGTTCTGTCTTCCTATCCTTAGGCAGCCCTTTGCACTCTTGAGGCCCACTAGATATGTTGGATCATTGCTTCCATATATTTCATTCAGTATGGCAGCTGGTCACACCAACGGCAGATTAGAGGAAGTATAACAATAGGGCACATGAAAAAAGCTTATGGAAGTTGATACTTCTGGTCATTCATAAAGTATCATTATATATCCTGTCAGGAATAGCCTAGAGTTCTTTTCCTCACCAAACCATAAAGATTCATAAAGAACCTTCAAGTCAAATTAGAAGGCTCAGGTGAAAATGTTATCTTTGCCGGAGCTTTTTGACTTGTAATGGGAACAAATAGGACATTTTGGTTCAACCTTACCTTAGATTCAGATTATTCTGTCCAACCTGCCAGCTTTTAAACCTATCTGCTTTCTTACACTCTTATTTCAGACCTCTCTTTGCACTCTTTTGCCTCAACAAACTTTGAAGAATCAACTTTTTCTACAGGTTAAAAACATCTGGGTAGTTTTCATATAAGCTTACTTCTAAGTTACAGATAGAAACTTAAGGTCCACTAGATATTGTTGAGCTATATCTCCTATCAAATCCAGGTAGAACGGCCAGTGATGAGTGATGCTGGCAGGTATAGTTCAGTGAGATTTCTTTCTTAATGAAATTTAGATTTTCCACTCTTAACCCGTTCATCTCCATCCAGTCTTGTGTTGATGTTACTGAGATTGTTTAGATATTTAATATCCGAAAAGAACCCAATTGCTGTTCCTCTATGATCATGTTCTTGACTGTCATGCTATCTCATCAAAATCTGTTCTTTGCTAAATAATGCATGCATTCATTTCAGCAAGTTTAAAAAACAAAACAGCATTGAAAAATAAAGTTAGTAATTGTCTCAGGGCATTTGATGAAAGTAGAAGAATGGAAAATGCTAAACACAGACTTTCTGAACTGCTCCCTATTCTAAACCTTGTAACCAACAATAAACAGATCCCCAAAGCTTACTCAGAGCGGGACATAATTAAAAGCAACCTGGCATCAATTAATTAGTGCTGCTCTCCGAATAAATGATAAAGAATGAAATATAGCTTCATAACATAATTCAATGCTAAGTTGTTAGCAACTTGCCTTTGAAGAGTGAGTGGAGCTCTCCCAAGAGAGTTTAGTCTATCTAATTCTCATCGATTAAATAAGACATTGTTCAGGAAAATGGAATGCTTCAAAAGTGGAAAAATCCTATCTGTAACATATTCCAACCAATTATTTTTGTACAGTTTATTGGGGGGGGGGGAGCAGTTAAACTGCTTCAGAACAAGGTATATTATCCAAAAAAATTTTTTTAAAAAACAAGCACTTGCCCTCATGATCGAGTTCCTATAGGCAGCAATTCTGCTAAGAACAATTCTTTAAGGGTACTTTTTTATTAAAAAAAAAAGAATAAAGTGTTTTGTGGCCTTTTAAAGAATAATACATGACATAACTCTTTTGGAGTACAACAAGCTTCATCAAATGCATGAAACAACTGAGTATGTTTATTTCAATGAACAGGGTGATGTACCTCACAAACTCCACCATTTGTGAGCTAAATCCATCTTCCACCTGGCTCTTCAGGTAGCCAGTGGGCATGTGAATGGAAGGCAGCCAATAGCCCTTTCAGGAAGGGAATGGTACTAGTTGCCTTGAAGAGGTCAGTGGAGTACCCTCTTCTAAAGAGACCTTCCCTAGACCCAGCACTATCTGCAAATTTCCAGTGTTCCACATTTAGGGAAGATTGTTGAGTAGGTCATTAATTGGTTCGTTGAGAGGAAGCAAAAGAAGGATAATCATGAATTGGCTGGATTAAACAAAATATCCCCAAATTGTTTTTCAGGACAGCAAATAATCAACAGATGTCTTTGCTTACTTTTATTTGCAAAACTTACATGATAATGTGAGTTTAATGGTTGTTTGAGAATTTTTTTAAAAATTGTTTGTTATTCTGATGCAAATTTGATGTTTTTTATTCTTTTGTACAGAGACTGACAAATTTGTCCTAGATACTATGCAGAAAATAATTGCTGGCAGATGATATATTAGAGAGAGAGAGAGAGAAAGGAAGGAAGAAAAGAGAGAAACCATAAGATGAATAAAACCTTAATGTTTTGGATGACAGTGATTAAGTGAAAGAGTTCCCTGAGTTTGCCTCTAAGTTTGTTTCCTATGTCTGAATACCAGCAAATTGGTATGTTGCTATTAGGAAGGAATTGAGAAAACTGCATGTTTGAAAGTACATCTTCCGATGCCAAATACCTAGAACACAACGGACATTTTTATCAGGTTCGCCTGATTCGCCAGTTGCGTCCCTTTCTGGATCGGGACTCCTTACGCACAGTCACTCAGGCGCTCGTCACTTCCCGCCTGGACTACTGCAATGCTCTCTACATGGGGCTCCCCTTGAGGAGCACCCGGAGGCTCCAACTGGTGCAGAATGCAGCCAAGCGGGGGATTATGGGAGCGAGGGGGCGCTCCCATGTGACACCTCTCTGTGTGAGCTGCATTGGCTTCCAGTGGTTTTCCGGGTGCGCTTCAAGGTGTTGGTTACCACCTTTAAAGCGCTCCATGGCATAGGACCTGGGTATTTGCGGGACCACCTTCTGCCGCCGATAGCCTCCCACCGACCAGTACGCTCCCACAGAGAGGGACTCCTCAGGGTGCCATCAGCCAGGCAATGTCGGCTGGCGACCCCCAGGGGGAGGGCCTTCTCTGTGGCAGCTCCTGCCCTCTGGAACGATTTGCCCCCAGAGATACGAAGGATATCGGATCTCCGGGTTTTTCGCCATGCCCTAAAAACCTTTCTTTTCCATCAAGCAGGGCTGGCGTGAAAAAACCCTCCCTTTTTTTAAGCCTTTTTTAGCCTTTTAAATTGTCAATTGGGTTTTAGTTTGAATGTTTTACATTTTGGGCCACAGTTATATAATTCTTTTAAAAATTTTAAATTTTGTATTGGTATGTGTTTTAGTTCCGGCTGTGCATCGCCCTGAGTCCACTAGGAGAAGGGCGGGATATAAATTGAATAAAATAAATAAATAAATAAATTTCCAAGAAAGCTTTCAAAAAGAAAAGTATTGCAAGTACATAATCCTGGATGCCATCTTGACTTTTTTTAAAATTATTCCATTGAGAACCAAGTTCCAAGCGCTTGCTTACAAACAAAGTAAACGCTACACAAATGTTGAAATGTGATTTTTACCTCCACTTTTCTACAAAGAGTTTTTGGGATTATGGTAGTATATACAGGTAAATGTGATAACTGAACACAAAACTACACCAATCTGATACATGCACACTTTGAATTGCATTTTTACTTTTCTATACCAACAGGATAAAACTGCTTAAAGGGGATGTGTGGATTTGGACTTCTTGCTTGTTGCATTTGTCCTTCCCTTGCAGGTCTTTAGGAAAACATTCTATTGAATACAAAATTCTGATTATGACAGAAGTTTTGTGTACTGAAAACCGCAAACTGCTTCAATTTGTCAGGTGCAAAAGAGGACAAGGGGTTTTTATGGCAAGAAGAAGGTGTTTCATTAGGTTCACTCTGCCAGGCAGAAAGGGAAGAAGCTGCCCCTGATAGAATTCCCTTTTCCGTACAACAAATAGTTTCCCTCCCACCCTCTGATAGCACAAAACAAGTTGGTCATCCTGGTAAATGAGTGTCCTAGTTCATGTGGCACACGCAGTTCAGGGTGCTCCAATAATTATCAGCCACTTCTACCTTTAAAGTTTCTCTACAAGCAGCAATCAGAATTATATGCAATCTCTGCATGGAACTAATGAATTCATGACCAAGGCTATTCCTAGGCATGTTAACAAGATCCTTTGTCAGGATATTACTGTCCAACTTTAATGCTGAACACGAGGCCCATGGACATGCCTGGGCTATAATGGAACCAACAATCTAGGACAGCATTGCAAGTAATGGTGTCAGTCAACTGACTCCTTGTTAAACAATGGCAATTATTTTATTTTTTTCAAAAATGATCCTTATTGCTAAAAACAAAAAACAAGTGATTATTATCTTTTTGCCTGTCGTTTAGAAGCAAACAAGCAAATTATAGCGCTTCATTTCAGCAACTGGGCAAAATTGGCTGCAGAATTGGAATCACAGTTGTATATTATTTTGTCAGTTAAATTAGCCACCATGGCTTATTTTCTGATTATTGATCATCATGGGTATATGTAGTATTTGTGCATAAACTGATATATATGCACAAAATGCCCAGTGTGTTTTTTAGATGTGTGCCCACTCCCCATCCCCCAAAAGACAGAAAAGAGATGTCATGAAAATGAATTCATGACCAAGGCTATTCCTATACATGTTAACAAGATCTTTTATCAGAATACCTGTATTACTGTCCAACTGTAATGCTAAACACTAGACTCATAGCACTGGTGGGTTGCCCCTGGTTTGGACCAGTTCACAAGAACCGGTAGTAAAACCGGTGGGAGGCCCCGTCCACCACCCCGGATGTCGTCATTGGCGATCTGCACATGTGCAGAAGCAAGGTGCGCGCACAAGTGAAGCAAGCGCCTGCATGCAATCCCATTGCAAACCGGTAGTAAAGGTAAGTAGAACCTACCCCTGACTCATAGCCACGCCTGGACTATAATGGAACCAACAATCTAGGATAGCACTGCAAGTTATTGGGTCAGTCAAGTGACTCCTTGTTAAACAACATCAGTTATTTTTTTCAAAAATGATCTTTATTGCTAAAAACAGCACTTAGCAATAGCACTTAGACTTATATACTGCTTCACAGTGCTTTTACAAGGTACTGTGGTTATTTCTGTGACCACAGCTGTCATTTTGTGCATGGGATATGTTCACAAAGCAAGCAATTTTGTGTGCCTTGCCATGTGTTTGTGACTCATGAACTAGATTTCTGTGCCAATGGCACATGTTTATATATCTTTAGTATACAAATACTATATCTTTGGTATACAATTGAATAAAATAAATAAATAAATAAATAGTGGTCTGTTCATTTATTAAGAACCCTGTTCTTGACAATTCAAAACTCATTAAAAATAGAGTTCATCCATTTTTCATGAGGACTGTTTTTGAAATTAGTCAATTTCAAAAACATGCATTTGAAAAATGGAAAAGACTTTTGAAAACCAGAAAGAATATCCACAATTATAGAGACAAAAAACCCAGTAACTATAACAAAAAGTTAGAAGTTGTCTGCCAGCCTTAGACAACGAGTGTTACTAAAATACAACTAATATGGTCATTTTTTTTAAAAAAAAATCATGCACTAAGTCATAATGTTATGAGAGGCAAATGGGACCTCTAATGACATTCACTATCTGTAACCTATTTTTCCATGTGTACAATCAACCAGCTCATGCAGTATTTCAATTCAGAAGATGAACTATGGTAAATCATTTGTTCTTTGTACACTTAGCAAACTGTAGAGTACCAAGCCAACTCAAGGGATCATCTTTATGCCACCTGTTTTTTTCCCTGCTCCCCATTAGATTTCTTGTTTCCTTGCTCTAGACAGAAGATGGATTTCTTTATTTTTTCCTTTTTGTAGATGACTGGCTCAGATAATCAAAGTCAAAAAAACCAGGGGCGATGATACCACTGAGCCATCAGAACAGGCCTGGTTGTAAATTTAAACACCACTTTTATTCATTAATCTCCAACCGCTAAAGACAAACTAAAAGCAAAATTAACATGATTGCAATGGAAGCACTCTTGTACCCTGGGGCTATTTTGGGGCCTGCTGAGAGAGAGTGAGCTGATCAAAGAAACAGGCCGCATCAAGGCTGGTGCAATAAGCGTGGCTCCACTGTGTTAATGGTTAGCTTCTTCTTCCTAAACTGTTTTGAGAGCTTGCCAGCACCACAATTAATCTGGGCTTCAATTTGGAGGGAAACGGCGCAATGGCCTGTCCAGTTTAATGACAGTATTTCACTCTGGAGATTTAATGCAAGCAATCAAAGCCACAGTGTAATTGGTGGGCACCCTGGAGTTGTAATAATGGAGGGGGGGCAGACAGTGGATGTTATTGCAGGAAGATATGCCTTCCCTTTACGTTCTAGGCATATGCAGATACAAAAAAAGAATAGCTGTACATTTTGGATCAGCTTCCCTGACCTAAGAGCTGAGGATTGGAGGAGTTGGGGTCCATAACAACTACAGATATTTTGGTATGAGGAGTTCATTCATGCCCCAATACTAGCATTTGGAATAAGGAACTGGCATATGCTGTTGTGACAACTGAAGACAGCTCTAGGTTATATGTGATCACCACAAATCACTGAAATATAACTATACTTCCTATCAACCGGGGTCAAGAAAGTCAAGATGGCAGCCATACCCACACAATCAAAGCCCTGCTCCTATTTTATGTGTGTTGTGCATTTGAATGCACGGGGGGGGGAGGGTTTAAAGGGAGAGAACCCATTTCAAGGTAGTGTGGGGCTTTGACCTTATCATCATGACTGCTATTTTGTTGGTCTTGAGAGGTAATCCAGACAAGAAACACACCTAGGAGTATAAGCACTACCTTTATAATGAATTACAGTACCGTAACAGAAACTTTCAAGTTTGAAAGCACGTCTCCCTCACCTTAAGAGTCAAAGAAACTAGAGGGAGTCTCTTCCAGACATTTGCCATGGCCCCATTCTGACGGGCTCAGCTGCCACTTCCCTGACTAAGTCATCTAATGTGTGACTCTTCAATCTGTCTCCCAAGGTCATTCCCACATACCATTATTTACATTACATACATCGTACATCCATCCATCCCCATCCTTTACCTGTGGGTACCAGCGTTTCCTACAAAGAACACACCAAATGTATGGATCTATGCCCTCAAAATACTTCTGCACATATGTCTGGGATGGGATGTAGAAGACATGAATGTATTATTATCTTATAATATTTTGCTTGGTTAAAAATGATGATATGGTTGTTTGTACCAAGAACATGAATAAAATTGTGAAGTTATTCCAAGCTGTTGGGTTTGTTTTTTTTATAGGGAGAGAACCCATTTCAAATCCTCAGTGAAGCTAACTATAAAAGATGAAGGCTCCCTCAAACTGATTTTGCCTGAGATACAAAAGTCAAAATACAGCATTTAGAACAGAGTATTGCTTGGATGATAATCTATTTGTTTACGCTGAAAGGATCAATTAAACTCCTGCCACCTTTTTCAGTCTGTTGGCATGAAGCGATATAGCAAAAATATAGCCAAGACAAATAAAAAGAAAGTAAAACAAAAGATACCTTTTGCAATATACAACAGAGCAGTTATGGATTATATCGAAAGGTCACAGGATAGGCATAGAAAAACATCTTAAATAAAGGATTTATATGCTGAATGCAGATCCCAGGTTTGGAGAAGGTTGTTGAGGAATCCATGCAACAGATCAGTTCCTGTAATAGCAGACATTGTGCCCACATAGAAAGGATCAGGGTGTATGTAAGATATGATCAAGAAAGTCAAGATGGAAGCTACTATAGTTCAATCAAAGCTCCAACTGGGTCACTTAAACATTTGCATCTGCGATATTGACTTTTTTGATCACTCTGAGATACTCTTGGTAAGACCCTTTCAAATGCCAACAAACTGCTAATCTGACATTGGCACCTCACCCTTCCCTTGTGTGTCCCTATGATGCTCCAGTGCTCCAGGTTATTTTGGAAACTCAAGCTGACTCAACTTTGCAAGTTGACTGGCTCTGCTTCTGTTCATTCCTCTGGGTGGGTAAAGGGGCTCCAGCTTGATAGGAACTCCAGCCTTGTTCTTCCATTTGCATTTCCCACCTCCAAGGCAAAAATGCACTGGTGCCTGGGTGTCTTATCCTAACATTCTCAGCTGACTGGAATGCAGGTTAGCTGCTTCCACAGCAGTGGTTGGCTTCACTGGCTCCACTTCCAGTAAGGGAAACTGGCAGCAGTTTCCCTTACTGCAAACACAACCTGCTAAACAACCAGGATGAATTGGGAAAGCTCCTGCAACAACCAGTGCTGTCCCAACCACCAGTGATTGAATTCAAATTTTTTACTACCAGTTCTGTGAGCGTGGCTTGGTGTGGCTTGGTGGGCGTGGCAGGGGAAGGATACTGAAAAATCCCCATTCCCTCCTCTCACTGGAGTCAGCCAGAGGTGGCATTTGCCAGTTCTCCGAACTACTCAAAATGTCCGCTACCGGTTCTCCAGAACCTGTTAGAACCTGCTAAATTTCACCCGTCAACCACCCTCCCAAGTTTCCAATGTGGTTGTGGGCATCCTTCATACGAACTCTGGGCAGGGACAGTAAATATGACTTCACAACACTGAGTTTGCTAGAAGTAATTTTATTCTCAAGTACACACTGAGCAAGCTTGGCAGGTGTCTCAGGTGAACACATCTGGCTCCTCCACACCATCTGCTTGCCTCCCATTATTCACCACCACATGGATTATGTGGGATCTTCTTATGAGCCCCCACAAACCACAGGTGACCAGAGAGGGACATATCTCTGGCAGTCTGCCACAAGTCACCATCCCAAAATATGCCTCAATACCAAAATGGCCAGTTTGGAATTGGCAAAAAAACTCCAATAAATGTATTTATTTGCCATATTGATAAGCTGTTCCAGTTGATTAGGACCCTGGGAGGCAAACAACACAATTAATATACACAATGAAAACCATAATATAAGGTCCAAACAACTGACAGTGAAATAGGGAAGAGGCCAAATGCTAGCTGGTTTTAAGTTAAGCACTTTGAACTTGCTTAAGTGCAAGGAGACATCCCCACTACGGCAGTTCCAAGGAATAGAGGCCAACCTAAGAAGCCCTATCACCAGGCCCCACCCCACCCCATAAACCTGGCAGAGTGTGGGGATCAACCTTTAGGTGTTCATACTGGCCAGACAGATTCTATCTTGATAGGAAATTGCCTGACATAATAACTGGATGAAGCCATTTTAAGATGATAGCTCATACTTTGAATTCGGTCCAGAACAGGGGTGAAATCCAGCAGGTTCTGAGAGGTTCTGGAGAACCGGTAGTGGAAATTTTGAGTAGTTCGGAGAACCGGCAAATACCACCTCTGGCTGGTCCCAGAGTGGGGTGGGAATGGATATTTTGCAATATTCACTCCCCA
Organism: Pantherophis guttatus; assembly: GCF_059756535.1. NCBI lineage: Eukaryota > Metazoa > Chordata > Lepidosauria > Squamata > Colubridae > Pantherophis > Pantherophis guttatus. The sequence goes on from NC_142063.1 coordinate 316,283,214, forward strand.
GGAGTGGGGAGGGAATGGAGATTTTGCAGTATCCTTCCCTTGGAGTTGGGTGGGAATGGAGATTTTGCAGTATCCTTTCTCTGCCATGCCCATCAAGCCACACCACGCCCACCAAGCCATACCCACAGAACCAGTAGTAAAAAAATTTGGATTTTACCACTGGTCCAGAAGCCAACCAGCAGCCCACACAGGAAGTGTGGGATGGATGATATTCGGCTCTGACAAGAGTTGTCCTGTGAGGAGCATTGCTGCTGCCATTTGAACCGGCTGTACCTTCTCAGCCATTCTGAAAGGCTGCCCCATGTAGAGCACATTCGAGTAGTCTAAGTGTGTGGTGATCATGGCATGAGATGCCATCATTGGAGCATCCTGGTCAAGATAGACTCACAACCGGCATAGCAGCTGAAGCTGAGCAACACTCCCCCCTCCCCAAAGCTATGGCTTTCCTTATAGAGGAAGTTCTCATCAATTGAGAAAGAGCCATGAGCAAAACCTTGTGGGAGGAACGCTATCCGAACAAGGACAAGCAATATTCAGCCTTGGCAGTGCTTAGCCGGAGCTTATTTCATCCAGGCCAGATCCTGAGCACTTCCAGTCATCAATTCATGACTTCCAATGCTCCAGCTCAGGCAATAGGATGGCAAGCATGGATACCATGCAGAATTTACACTTTGGTCTTCTTCCTCGAAGTTTCTGCAAGTTGTTTTGGGCCCAACTCTCCACCAGCATGGGAGTTGTAATCCCAGACCACTAGAGGGCACTAGAACGGAGAAAAAGACTGGTTTGTCTAAACGACGAAATTCGGGTTGAGGGACGATGGTTGTTAGCGTTCCGATTCCGAAGCATTATCTCCCAAACCTTCGCCATAGATTCATAGAATCAGCAGCCGCTCCGCAAGAAGTGGAAAAGAGCCGAGAGACAACGGAAGTCCGCAAGTGGACCGCTGTTATACCAGACCTCTCGGGCAGAGGGCGCTGTTGCTACAGTAATTGTGGCGAGTGCTCCTCCCTCCCTATATAGGAGACCGAGGGAGTAGGCGGTGATTGAACGCAGGTGTTGTGCGCGCGTTGGAGGCGGTCAATGCGTGCAGAGCTCATGCTGGCGGTGGGCATGAAGGAGACGTGCGGGTAAGGGGTGGGGGGGGTGGAGGCGGAGGCTTGCTACGTCACGTCACGAAAGGGCAGCCTGGGAGTGGGGGGGCCGGGCTCTTCTTCGCTTGAGGAAAGCGGGGTGGACGTGTGTGACCCGCTGCGGTCGCTGCTGCTGACGCTTTCTGTCCCTTCCCACGCTCAGCTCAGAATTTCCATTGGCTTTATGGAAACCGCTAGCTCGCTAAGAGCACTTTGGATAAATGCGACCGCTAGAAGCAAAGCCGTAAAAACTCGAGCCATGTTTCTTGGAGGGGGGGAGGGAGATAAAGTCAAAGGGTGGGCTCCGAAGGCATTGCGCGGCAGCCCCGTCATCCCCAATGCGCGTGGAAATGTGGGAAGGTGTGTGTACTTCGAAGTGGCTTTAATCTCAATTTGGTTAGGACTCGTACACGCGCGCAAAAAACCAAAAAAAAAAAAAAAACGCACCGAAGAGAGGGAAGAAAAAGTACCTTGCATTTCGTTTTCTTTGGAGATCCCTGTGGTTTATTCTCTCCTCCCCCAGGACTTTTGTGTATGAAAACAAGTATCCACACTTTACATCCTCAAACTGAGTATTAACGTCTCTGGCGCAGTAGACGTTAAGTCCGGTGAAGTATATTAAAAATGTGATACTGAAAACTAGGGCTTTTATTTTACTGGAGAGAAGTAGGTTGCCCAGGTTCGGTCTGAAATGCTGTTATTTTTAGAAATGGATCTAGGAAGTCTCGGAGTATATCCTTTCCTGTTGCTCCCAAATACCTTGCAGTTAGTTTGTATGGCTGCCTTTCCCTGCTGTTGATGAGCATACTTATTCTACACCTGCAGAGAATGAGGTAGTAGGCCTTAAAGTAGGGGTCTCCAACCTGAGCAACTTTAAGATTTGTGGACTTCAATTCCCAGACTGGGAACTCTGGGAGTTGAAGTCCACAAGTCTTAAAGTTGCCCAGGTTGGAGACCCCTGCCCTAAAGTGCTAGATTGAATCATTTCTGCCAAGTTATGCCATTTTTGAAAGGCCATTTTTTTTTCAAAGGTCCTTAATATAAGGCAGATGAATGCATTCTCCCCCTTCTACGTTTAATTTGGGATGCATAGTAAGGACTCTGGATAGAGACCATGGCCCTATTTGCTATGGAACATTGTGATCCATCCTATTCTCAATTCATTACTGTCCTCCGAGGCCATTTGCTTGCTTCCCTGGTACCAAGGTAACCCTGGTCAAGCATTATTAGATTTCCTGAAGAACAGTGTTAAGAGTAGAAGGTGAAGAAGACAGCTGAGGAGATAGCTCCCTGTTCCGCTCTAGGACGAGTATTGTACCTGCTAAATTAGCAACTAAAAATAAGATGTCAAGAGGACCTAACACCACTGCATGGCCAAAGTCTGTGAATGTGTTAACCTTTTTACTCTTTTGTAGTTAAGTAATGTGCTATAGATTTGGGAGTGGAACAATCATCTCTGGTGAAGGATGAAACAAGAATTATGTTGGGCATAATCCACTCCTTTGCCACCTTGCTGCTTACTGTGCAATCTCAGATGCTTACTTGAAAATGAGTCCTGTTGGGTTCAGATTGCTCAACCCTGTGGTTCCTTTGTAACCTATGATCTCTCCTGTAGATCCTTTTGACTCTCTCGTTTTTTAATCAGTTTTCCACTCTAGTTGGTCTCCTCATGAGTTAATCCTAGACGGTCTGGTTTTAAGCTCTTCTGTCATACAATATAGATGCCTTTACCCCCATGTAGTGTCCCATAATTTTGATTAAAATATATTTAACAATTGGATAGTTGATAGTGATCAGGTGGACAATATCAAGGGAGGAAAGATCTTACAATCTTGCTTTCCTCTTATTTCTCCCAGTCATTAACATTTTTGTTGCATTCTGACTTAAGTCCCCTCTCAGGAACCCAAGCCTATCAGAGAATGTGTCTATATGTAGGACAGTCGTCCTTAATCTGAGCACCCTCCAGATGTATGGAATCCATCTGATAGAATTTCTGGCCATTGCTGAGAATTCTGTGGGATTGATCATCTGTAGAATGTCAGGAAGGTTAATATAGACACAATGCTAAACCAGGAAATTATTCATAAACAAGGGAAAGACCTTGACACTGGCAGGGAGAGAGATTATAGACTTCCTTTTCAAAAGTATATGCAGGCAGGGGTGAGTTCCTGAGTCAATAATTACTTTGCCTTCCATAATAACCCAGATAGGTCAAAGGCCATTTTTGGTCAATTTTGGAAAGAAAAGGTAGAACTTCATTTGAAAGTGCCTTCTGGTATATCTTGTTGCTGCCCAAATCTTTGTTGTGTTCAGTTCCACTGAGATTACTTGGTTGTAGAGCATTTGCTTTCCACCTAGAAGAGACTGGGTCTGTTCCCTATTATTAGACAAAAGGGATTAGAGATCAGATAATGGAACAGATTTGTGTGCCTGAAACCTATTGCCACAATCAATAGTATTGAGTTAGATAAACAATTTGTCTTCCCTATATGGAAGCATTTCTGCTCTCTGATTATTTGAGATTAACAATGGTTAAAAGATGGAGTAGGCTATTGGTTGATCAGTGGGATCTACAACAAAAATTTCAGAGTGCTGTTTGACAGAAACAACAGACAAACAATTGGAAGAAAGAAATTGTGCTGCTGAAATTAAAGTAGCTAAAAAGAAAACAAGGAATTCCTGATGGTCTGAAGGGATTGTGAGTTCTGTTCTGGAAAATGCTTGGTTTGGAAAATGAATTGGTTGATACACTGTAGGATTGTAGTAAGGAAGAAAAAAGTTCAGTGAGTGTGAAATCTGCTTATTGCTGCTGCTTAATTTTAATTTTAATTTTTTTGCTGTTTAATTTTAAAAGCCAATGTCTCAAATATTATAAGAACTCCCCCCAAAGAACCCTTAGAAAATTCTGCTTACCATATTTCATCATAATTCCATTCAGTGTAGGCGCTTGGCTCGTGAAGAACCATATGGATCCCAATACATTCAAAAGTTGCCCACTCTTGTTCTAATCAAATATCAATTTAGAGTGTTTAGGGTGTTTAAATAAAAGGCAACTAACTAGAATTTTGAAATGGAGATGATCAGTAGATAATGATGCTGGAAAGTAATGCTAATGTTCCCTCTATAAGCATGACTCTCTATTAGGAGAAAGTTACATATGAATATATGAAAATTATGTTTTGCCTTATACAGTGCAATAGAAAGAAGTTGGTTATGGGAGTGAGGGCCTGCTTCAGACATCCCTGTACTTACAGTGATCCGTTTCATGCAGTAATGTGCCAAATGGAACAACTATCTATTTAGCACTTCAGTCATCCTTAGATGTTGTATTTTCTATATATAATTGCATTAAATTATTTGACTCTGAATCAAACATATCAAAATATTTTAAAAGCTAATTGAAATATATTAATTTAATTTATATTGATTATATAATGAAAAAATGAATACTTAGGCAGGATCCTTGTTAGTGAAGATGATGCAAACCTTGCAAATCGTTTTATATCTGTAAAAGGCATGCAAAAGTGAACTTACAAATGTACTGCAATAATCAAGCCAAGATAGACTGATTGGATCTTTAAATGTGTATCCACGCACTGAAGTCTGTAATACTTGGAAAACTGTTAAAAAGAGATACATTTCTAAAATTTTAGCTAACAGCAAAGTGATGCTGCTTTCCCTATAAAAACCCTTTTCGCCTTAAGATGTGAGCTATCTTGAAAACTGAATTGATATTAGTAGAAACCTTAGTTTTTAATATTAAAGAAACGTGCCTTTGCTTGAAATGTAGAATTTTGCTTCGGATATGAGGTTATTTCCTATAATAGCTTCTTTTTCTGCAAATTCTGGACTTTAAATCAGATAAATTACTTAATATGCAATGGGGATGTGAAGAAAGGAGTTGGTTGTGGTGGAGAAAAATAAACTCCTTAGTCTTGATTTATGTAAATTTTCTGTGCAGAACTTATTTGGAGAACCAGCTGGAAAGGAACTACGGAATTACTTCTCCCATTAGTTTGGCACCACCAAGGGAAATAGATTATATCTATTCACAGAAACTTATTGAAGCCCTGAAGCCTTTTGGTGTATTTGAAGAGGAAGAAGAGCTGGATTGCAGGTAAAAGGAAGTACATGTAGTACTGCTGATCTTAAATGAACATTTTCTAATTACCGAAGTCATAATAGTGAAGTTTCTCTTGGTGAAAGTACAACAGGATAAACCCCTTGACACCAATTTTTAGCACTGCTTTTTAAATGTTTTATTTATATTCCTGGCTGTAGGTTAGCTGTTCTTGACAAACTAAATAACTTGGTTAAATACTGGATTGCAGAAGTTACTGAAAATAAGGTAAGAGGCCTGTCAAAGCTTGACTCCTCCAGACTATTTACCTTGTTTTAAGCTATTGTAGAATTTTGTTGAGAGTAATAGAGATTTAGCTGTTTTTTGATAGATGTTTGCTGTCAAGCTACAGGTGCCCTGCCATATATCAGAAAACTAACTGTTCCCTCCATGGAGCTCTTCATCTCCCACTTTCCCTTCCTTCCTGCCAGCCCTATTTTGGAGGCAATTGGGATAATCTTTGAAGCCACAAGACTTTGCAGCAAATGATACTTGATTGCTTTGGAAAGCTCATGACTTATCATTGTTGTTAAATCATTGATAGAGTCAAACTCTAACAAAAGCTCTCTTTGCAAAATTTCCTTTCCAAGATGGAGGCAGGCAAAGGCTGAAAACAAGAGGTCACCTTTCTTGAGCTTTTTGCTTAGCCGAGTGTTTGCTCAAAGATTGGTGGATAAGCTACTATTGACTTGGCACACAGAATGCCTGAAATCATAAATTATGGTTTGAAGATTTCAGTGGCTGAAATTACAAAACATGATAAAACTGGACAACCGCAGTACATTATAGCTCAGCATAATGCCAGAACATGACAGTCTGTTATATAATTTCTGTAAACGCTCTCGGAATGGTTCCTAGCAGCTGATAAAATGGCTTACAGTTGAGTAGATAGGCTATAAGTGGGAAAAAGAAGAAAAAAGAGTAAAAAATTTTTTAAAAACTAGTTGCATGAGAAACTTCTGGGAAGAGCAAATAGTTTTATTTAGAATGTTAATTGTTAAAAAATTGAAGATTTTTTAACAATTGAAGACTATGTGTGCATATGTTAAATATAATTGTACTGTATACATTCAAAGTAAAACTATTTCCTACTTTATTGTAGAACTTGCCATCTTCAATCTCATCCAGAGCTGGTGGCAAAATATTCACATTTGGTTCCTATCGGCTTGGAGTTCACACCAAAGGTAAGATCTACCAGATACATTGGACTACAATTATATACATAATTTGCAACTAACATGGATAGACTATTAGATTGTGAAAGGCTGTTATAAACAGTCTTGAACTGAGAACATGTTCGTTTCATCAACTAATTGCCATGGCTGTTTTTCGGTAGGTGCTGACATAGACGCGCTCTGTGTAGCCCCTAGACACATAGAAAGATCAGACTTCTTCCAGTCATTTTTTGAAAAGTTAAAGCTCCAAGATGGCATCAGAAATCTGAGAGTAAGTCACTTTGTCTTTCTTTAACCATCTCAGGAGTGCATGTCATTCACTTGATGGTTGGGCAGCACTGTGTGAAAGCTGTTTATTGACAAGCCTTGAGAGGTTGAGAAAGGCTGTATTGAAGGGATACAAAAATGTGTAAACATATTTTATTTTGTATCAGTTGGAGTTTAGATTCATTCAGGTTTATGCTCCAAATTAATGTTTCTCGACACCGCTCTAAATGTTTCCCCACCTTCTTAGGACAAGCCATTTACGATAGATGGAATAAGACAAACAGGGAGCTGTTCTGGGTCTTAGAGGGACATGTAAGAAGTACTCTTCCAAAAATGAAGGCAGCAAAGACAGACACTCACTTTAAAATAAGTCATTAGCATGCTTATTTCCTATTTATTCATTTTCTTTCTATTGCATCAATAATTACAACTTTGAATTATGGCGTGAACCCAGGAGATTTGCCACAATATGAAAGCTTTATTTCTCATCGTCTCTTGCTTCCTTAGTTTTGGGACGTACCCAAATACCAAAGCATTGATGTATGAATAAGAGAAAGCAAAAATATTGCTATAGCTAAGTAATTTTATAGAAAGTCTGCCTGTATTTGCCAGTTAAGTTTTTCTGAAGATAAATTTGTCATGGTTTGTTTGTGGTTTTTTTTGAAGATCCAGGGATACTGGGACGTTCAAGAGTAGTTAATAATATGGGTAGTTAATTAATAAGAAGAACTAGGGGTGACATAACAGTTTTCCAGAATCTAAGGGGCTGCCACAAAGAAGAAGGGGGACAACCTATTCTCCAAGCCCCCTGAAGGCAGGACAAGAAGCAATGGATGGAAACTAATTGAGAGAAACAACCTAAAACTAAAGAGAAATTTCCTGACAGTTAGAACAATTCATCAGTGAAACTACTTGCCTCCAGAAGTTTGGGTGCTCCAACATTGGAGGTTTTTAAGAAGAGATTGAACGACCATATGTCTGCAATGGTATCGGGTTTCCTGTTTGAGCAGGGGATTGGACTAGAAGACCTCCAAGGTCCCTTCCAACTCTTATTCTGTTAATTGTTAGAAGCAGGGTGGATTTGATTTAAATTGAGTTGATTTAAATCACAATTTAAATCATGATTTAAATCACTAGTAAAAAGACTTGATTTAAATCAACTCAATTTAAATCATAATTTTAAAGAGCAACTGTCATCTCTGCTACTCCTTTGACCCACTGTTGACTCACCGATAGTCCCAGTGTTGCAGAATATACAGCCTCATGCTACATAACTAAGCTCCATTTCATGCTGAATAAACTAAATTATTTATGTATCTTAATTAGAAAACTATCTTACAATAGATTTTTACCCCAAAAGTTTTTTATTAAAATAAATTCGATAAAAATCAAAAAAATCTGATTTAAATCAAAAAAATCTGATTTTTTTTATTTTTTAAAAAAAATAATTGATTTTTATCCACCCTGGTTAGAAGGCACTTTCTTACCTGGGATATAGAACCTAGGATTATTATAATCTTTTATCATCTGAACCCTGACACATGGGATGCTGGAACAACTTAAATTTTGTTTTAATAAAAACAAACTTGTTGTTTTAAAAGTATATGATAGATTCTGCTTTTTATTGAGGTATTCAAAGGTTATGTCTTTGTGGAGGCTAAGACTTGTGAGCCTTCTGTTTTTCTTTAGGAAAAGTTACATCCATGATTGTGTTGCATATCTGTATTCTGGAAGCAGTGAAATAATTCAAAACTATTTCAAGTAAATGTTTTTCAATCTTTCCTACAGGCAGTAGAAGATGCATATGTACCAGTAATCAAGTTTGAATTTGATGGTATTGAGGTAAATATAGTTTTTATCCTTTTATGTACTGTAGACAGCTTCTGCTGGAAATTTGAATTTGATGATACTGGTTGTCCTTTTCAAGAAGAGAACTTGTTCTTAAAGTGATCTTTGGATAAGTGGACATATAGCTATATAGATTCTCTCCAAGTGTGAATGAAGAGATCTAAGCTTAGATCAGAAATGGTTTGGCACTTAGCTTAAGCACTGAGGTAACAGAATTTTGCCAGATTCCACTGGGACCAAATTTGGACTAGGTTTCCATTGGTCTTCACAGCAACATGATTGCTAGCATAAAAAAAAATTCAGCTAACATTTATCTTTCCTGGTCAGTAATCAAAAAGAAAAACATTGGAAAATAAACAATACTAATACAATTACAAAGGTGCAAGCAAATGAAAAACAGCACCCCTTGGAAATTGGAAATAAGGCATTTCTGTGTCAACATAAAAAAGTAAAGTGATCTCCATTTATTAAAAGATACTTGATACCCTGACATATATGTAAATTAAGGGAAGATATATTCTTCTTGTGCCATATCCGTTATTGGATGTTGGCGATCATGTTGGCAATCCTATTTTTGTCAACAGCCGTATGAAAAAGTGCTGCTGAGTTTTGTCCAAACCAGTCCCTTAGGTTTTGAAGCCATTATGTTCTTCTTCAGCCTGGACCTTGTTTGCCTTCAATCTTTCCCTGGAGGATTAAGTGAACAATGCCGTATTTTTCTGGGTGTCACATCACATGTCCAAAATATTCTAACTTGCGCTTTTTAATGGCTTTGATTATTTCTCTTTGCTTTCCCAGGTGGCTTATCACCTCCTCATTTGTGATTTTGTTAACCCAACTTATACGTAACAGTTGTCTGTAAATCCACATTTCAAATGCTTCTAGTTTCTTCAAGTGGTTTTCTGTCAGAGACCAACTCTCTACTCCATAAAGCAGGATAGAAAAAATGTAACATAAGATATATACAAGATCATATGTTATGTCATATGTTAGCAGACTGAGAAGCAAACTTTTAAACACTAGGTTGTACCTTACTAATGCAAATAGGAAATAGAGAAGAAATTTATTAATTTACAGAGCCTTGGGCTCAGCTGATAAATCTTGAGGGTATGGGAAATATAGAAGTAAGTCCTGCAAAACTGAAGACTGACTGTACTAAGTGTAATGAACATGCAAGCAGTTTGCCACGGGGGCTGACATTAAGCAGCCTTTTTTTAACAGTTCCAGAAGAGGTGCATATGAATTACAAGAGTGATGCAGTACAATATTACACAGGCTGTGTGTATGGAGTTTTGTGAGATGTTTCTTCTACTTTCTGAGCTGGATACATAGATCAAATCAGAACACTTGCTACTTGGTAGCACATTGTTAGAGTTACTGCTAAGATACCATTTTCATGTCTTACACTTTAGATTGATCTCGTCTTTGCAAGACTACCCCTGCCAAGCATTTCAGATAGCCTGGACCTTAGGGATGATGCACATTTGAGAAGCCTTGATATCAGATGCATTCGGAGTTTAAATGGTAATTTTAAAGCTTTCCCTAGTCTGATATCTTCATGCAGTTTTGGCTTGAGGACTCAGGCTAAGAATGACTGTCTTGTCTTCTCAAAACCTGTGAAACAACGGCTGGACAGTGATGTTCAAATAATGTATGCTTTTGAGTGTTTCATGTGATAATGGATGGAATGGATCAATCCATTAATTTCCATCCATAATTAATGGATGGAAACTAATCAAGGAGAGAAGCAACCTAGAACTAAGGAGAAATTTCCTGACAGTTAGAACAATCAATAGTATGACTTTCCTCCAGAAGTTGTGGGTGCTCCAACACTGGATGTTCTTAAGAAGAGATTGGACAGCCATTTGTCTGAAATGGTATTCCTGCTTGAGCAGGAGGTTGGATTTAGAAGACCTCCAAGGTCCCTTCTAACTCTGTTGTTTTGTATTGATGCTTAAAGCTTACTATACACATAGTTGCCCGAATCTTCGACTTCTGAAATTCAGTTTGCTTAAAACATGATGGAACTCTCATACACATGTGTAAATAGCATGTAACACTTTTTAGTATTCAAAAAGAAATGCTCCAGTTCTTTCAAAAAATAGTTTTTCAACGAAAGTTCTTCCAATACTTAAGGTGCTGTCACAGAGAAGAGAGGGTCGACCTATTATACCAAAGCACCTGAAATTAATCAGTGGAATGGCTTGCCTCCAGAAAGTGCTCTATCACTGGAAGTTTTCCAGTGGAAAACATTGGACAACCATTGGTCCAGAATGATATACTGCTCAAGTAGGAGGTTGAAGTAGAAGACTTCCAAGGTCCCTTCCAGCCCTGTTATTCTATATTCTTAAATCCTGTTGGATAAGTCAGGAGGATCATAATATTATTAATGACATGATATGATCAGATTAACATAAAGGCAAATTCTACCAAATTCTTCATCAATATTGGAAAAACATAAAGCTGCTACCACCACCTCACCACTATTGGAAAAATAGGCATTGGTTTTTAACATTGTTTTTTTTTTTATTGAAAAAGTTTTCAAATACAAAATTTTATTAATATTATAACATTCCCCTTTATCCATACATTTCAAGAAAGGAAAAAAAAAAAAAAGACATTATACTATAACATTGTATAATAACTTCTAATTTAGCAAAATAATATTATAACTCCCAATTTGGCAATAATCTACCCTTTTTCTCCTCTCCCAAGCTTATATCTATATATTATTACAACAATTCAAAACCACCTTCCACTTTAAAACTATACAATAAATCCTACTTTAACATTTGATCTATATATATTACTATAGCATTTCAAAACGGCCCTCCCCGTAAAACCTAATTTAACATTTATTCCACTCTATCCATTTCCTCCACTCCCCTAAAACATATCACTTAAAAATCCCTTTTCTTAAACTAATCAGTCTGCAGACTAGCTTATTCACCCACTGTCCTGCAAAATTATCATACACAACAATTCTTAATATCTTTAATTCATTGCCCACTCTACTTAAAAATATATGTATATATATTCCATTATATCTAAGTAAAAAAGAAAAGACAATAACTTTAAATTTATAATCCATATGATATCTTCTTTCCACTGGATTATTAAAACCATCATCCATAATAGGGTAACATAGCTTGCTGATGCAACAGTATATTCAAAATCTTCAATCATATCTACCCCCATCAGTAATAAATATCCTCTTATATGTATAAAAGTAAAAACAACCACCCGAGTGACATTATAGTTATATTCCATGTAGTAATAATTGTGGCTTTCATCAGGATTATTGATTCCCATCATCGTAGTGGGTAACAACCAGATCTTCTGCATGCCCCAGTATGACTCTTTTGCCTTATAGTTCAAGATAATTATAATATAGTTATCAGCACAAAAAGGAGTTCCAAAGTAGATAATTAAAATCCATCAGTTTAAGGCTCTTTTCACATCCTAAAATTACGGCAGTGCAGAGGCCTGTCACCATCCTCAGGATAATATTGACCAATACGTCGCCTCCTCTATATTTTCACATACTCATTCATTTTTAAAGTCACTGGCTTCACTGTTGCTTGATTTAGAAATTTCTATTTTTATGCGACCTATTTCTTTTTTTTCTTTTCTTTTTGCGGGTTTGATTTCCATCCTGGTTTCCTTTCTACGGATTGTATATCAACTAGTCGGTTTTGATTCTGCTCTGTAGATTGATCTTGTTGTTTGTTTGTTTATTAGATTTGTATACCGCCCTACTCCCGAAGGACTCAGGGCGGTGAACAGCCATGAAATAAAACATATCAATACAAAATTTAAAATAGAAATAAAACAAGTTAGATAAATTTGGCTGAACCATATTTAAAACCCCAATAATTTAAAACCAAATTTAAAATTCCCATTTAAAAGAGGAGAAGTTTGGGTCAGGCCGGCTTGCTGGAATAGGAACGTCTTCAGCGTGCGACGGAAGGTACGCAGATCCGGAATCCTCCGTATCTCGGGGGGGAGCTCGTTCCAGATAGTAGGTGCCCCCACAGAGAAGGCTCTCCCCCTGGGGGCCGCCAGTCGACATTGTTTGGCCGACGGCACCCGGAGGAGCCCCTCTCTATGGGAGCGTACTGGTCGGTGGGAGGCTATTGGTGGTAGCAGGCGGTCCCGTAGATAACCAGGTCCTGAGCCATGGAGCGCTCTAAAGGTGATGACCAAAACCTTGAAGCGCACTCGGAAGACCACCGGGAGCCAGTGCAGCTCGCGCAGGAGAGGCGTTACATGGGAGCGCCACGTCGCTCCCATCACCACCCGCGCGGCCGCACTCTGCGCCAGTTGGAGCCTCCGAGTGCTCCTCAAGGGGAGCCCCATGTAGAGAGCGTTACAATAGTCCAGACGGGAGGTGACGAGGGCATGAGTGACCGTGCGTAACGAGTCCCGATCCAGAAAGGGACGCAACTGGCGAATCAGGCGAACCTGATGAAAAATCCTCCCGGTCACGGCCGTCAAGTGCTCTTCTAAAGACAGCCGTGAATCCAGGAGGACACCCAAGTTGCGAGCCCTCTCCGTGGGGGCCAATACTTCGCCCCCAATAGTCAGCGATGGCACCAGCTGACTATATCGGGATGTCGGAAACCACAGCCACTCGGTCTTGGATGGGTTGAGTCTGAGCCTGTTTCTCCCCATCCAGATCCGTACGGCCTCCAGGCACCGGGACATCACTTCAAGGGCATCGTTGGGGTGGTCCGGGTTGGTTTTGTTTTGGTGTCTCATCTTTCTTTTTTGCCCCTTGTATATCACCTAATTGGTTTCCATACTTATCCTTGACTTGATAGGTCATCACATTAAAGTCAGATGCCACTTCTCTCAGATTTGTAAGTAATCCAGCTGGGGTATCCAAAAAATCCAAAGGCGGTTTATCTGGTACAGTCTCTGTAGCTCGATATTTTCCCTTTATTTCCAACTCCTTCTGCTTATCCTGTATTATACCTGAAGACGTTAAGTTCATTTTCAATCTGTTTTGGTAAAATTCTTCCGCTCTTTCAACAGTATTTAGCTGGTATCTTTCTCCTTGATATCTCAATATGATACCAACTGGAGCGTCCCACCTAAATGGGATATTTCTCTTTTTTAACTCACTCACCAGAAAAGCAAAATTCTTCCTTTCCATTAATATCTTAGGCGGGAGTTCTTTATAAATCCAAATCTTTCTTCCATGCAGTTGCAAATTAGAATTGAAGGCATTTTGCATAATATTATTCCTAATTTCTTTATCTGTAAAATAAATCACTACATCTCTAGGCAATTGCCTTTGCTTGGCAATCCAGGAATTTATTCTGTAAACTCTGTCAATCCTACAAGACACTTCCTCGGGTTGAAACTTTAAAATCCCAGCCAGAAATTCAGAAGATATTTTCCTTAAATCATCTCTGTTATTTTCCTGCAAACCTCTGAGTCTTATCGCATATTCTGTGAAATTATATTGTACCATTAAAACCTCTCTTTCAATCCTCTGTTGCAGATTTTCTACATTACCAGACTTTTGATCAGCCTCCATTTTAGGTTTTTCTTCTGAGCTATTGTCCTGAATGTTTATCAAATCATTTTCAATTTTTTGAATTCTATCGTCCAATTTATCTTGAATTTCTTCCATTTTAGACTCTAGTAAATTAGTATTTGTAGCCAACTGTATCATAAATTCTGACAAACCATTAGCCACTTTTAAAAAATTTTGCTCCAAAAAATCAAACTTAGATTTCACCAATTCTTTAATTTCCTGCTTAAATTTTTCAAGATGCTGATTCACAATCTCATCCCTTCTTACAATCTCCTCTAAAAGAAATTCTATTATATTGAAATCAGGTTTCTGAGATTGAAGAGTTAGAACTTGTTCTTTTAAGTTATTAGTGGGGGAATCCCCCCCCCCACTACTTGTTTGTTTGACTTTATAAGTTTCAGTGCCATATTTCCGCCCAGGCAAGCTTTGTTAAAAAAAAAAAAAAGAACAAGAAAAAAGACTTCTTTCCAATCAATAGACTCGACAAGGAGCGAAGTTTTATCTACAAATGTAGCCAGTGGTGTTTATTCCGCTACATTGTGTTAATAGAAAACGGAAGGACTTTTCCTTTCAGCTTCTTCTCCAGCCGCGGCAGACGCCATTTTAAAAGGCTTTTTTTCTCCCCCTTTCCTTTCCTCTTTTCTCCTAAATATTTTTTTTAAAAAATAAGTAAAATACTTGCGATTCAATAGTACAGGTCCAGCTCACATTTTCTTTGAGTAATCTGTTAAATTCGCAGGCTTGCTCTTCACGCCTGGCTCTGCATTAGCAGAGGTCTCCCAAAGCCCGGAGCAGCGGCTGGGGATATGGGGCATCTCATCCGCTCCGTCCCAAAAGTAAAAAAAAAACTTTTGGGACTCTGCGGAGAGTTCTACCCACCCCTGCCGGCTCTATCTCCGTTTCCTCATGGAAACGGAGTTTTTTCGAGCCGCCGTTCCGCTGTGAAGGCGGCTCTGACAGGCAAAGGAAGCTGACGATCCCAAGGGAACGTCTGGCGGCGGCCAGCAGCAAACCGGAAGCCGGTTTTTAACATTGTTGTCCAATCCTGCACTGGGTCCATTGCTCAGTGTACCCTGAATACACTTAAGGTGGAAATTGTAAATAATCTTTATTCTGCTGAAGAAAATGACACAGGATCATCTCTCTCAAAGCCTATGTAACCCCTACCCCGCCCCACCCCAATGTCTTCTGGTGAGGTTTAACCAGCATTTACCATAAATTACAGCATGCTCACATCACAGGGTCATAAGATATTTTTTCATGTTCCTTTAAAGTAAGTCCTGTATTTTTAACATTTCAGCATTGCACATAGGCATAATACAATACTCAACAAAGTTACATAGGTTAATTAATGCTACATGCTTCGTACCATGATTTTTCCAATAAACTTCCTTTTTTAGCATCCATATTTAGCCATAATATTTGCAAATGTGCCCTGCTTGCCTTTTTGCCTTATTCCTTAATACCCTTGGGGTTACTGTTTAGCAAGCTAGGTATGTTTAGGCTTTTATTGAGTTTTTATCAAACCTTTGTTGGAAATTTGGGGTTTTCTCTTCCAATATCATTCCTGTTCGTAAACAATTTGGCCATCTGCTGATAGAAATATGATGTATAAGACCTTTAATAATTAATAGTTTTAAGTGTCAGAGAGTGTCTTGTATTTCTTCAGGAATATAAGAAAATCTGGAGAGTTTCTATCCATCTCCCCAATTGGAAAGAAAAACAAAAAAATTAAGCTACAGTATTAATATTGAGAGCCAGACTGGTATTGTGATTAAGGCATCAAGCTAGAAATCAGGGCACTCTGAGTTCAAGTTCTGCTTTAGGCGCAAAGCCAGCTGGATAATCTTGGGCCATCATCCTCACTCAGTTCTAGAAAACAGGCAATGGCAAAAAAAAAACACCATATTGATGTTGCATGATTGTTATAGCAGCTAGATTTAAAGAACTAGCATTTAGAATAATTCTTGGATATGGAAAAATATGGTAAAATGCACTGGGTATGAGTAAATCATCTTTTTCAAAAATTGTCTTTTTTATCTGGGATAACATTTAATATTACTGTTTCAGACCAGTTTTCGCCATTTTTTTTCAGGATGATTTAAGCAAAACAAAGACCTCATGTATCAACATTTTTCCAACCTGGAATGTTTCAGATATGTTAAGTTACATTCCATTTGCTGAACATGGCTGGGAATCCTTGACGGTGTGATGTACTGAATCTCGATAGCAGGGAGCTGAAGAATGCTGCTGTAGACCATTGCTTGCCATTATTGGTGCTTTGCCTGTTTAACTTGAAACTTTAATGTTTGTCGGCAGGTTGCAGAGTCACTGATGAAATACTTCATTTGGTACCAAACAAGGAGAACTTCAGGCTGACACTCAGAGCAATTAAACTGTGGGCTAAGCGTAAGTACTTAATACATCAAATTTTGCACTATCAGCTGCAAGGCTTAATAGTCCTTGAAATGACTCTTTAGGGTAAGCCAAGTGAGTTTGTCATATATGAATGTTTTCTGCAAATCTTCATAATGGTTGTTGAACCATAAATTTAGTGGATCCTGAAACAAATTTACATGTGTCTAATGTTTGCAAACCAGTGGCTGGGTATGTGTTTGCGATTCCTGTTGAATGCTCAAAACCTACTTTAAGCTACCTCAAGTTGTTAAGCATTGGTATTTGAGCTGGATGTCCACCCGATTGTAAAAATGACAGAACAATTAATCAGTGGAACAACTTGCCTTCAGAAGTTATGTGTGTTCCATCACCGGAGGTTTTTAAGAAGAGACTGGACAACTACTTGTCGGAAATGGTGCAGGATCTTCTGGTCAAGCAGGGGGTTGGACTAGAAGACCTCCAAGCTCCCTTTCAACTCTGTCATTCTGTTACAAGAGTACAGTCCTATGTAAGAACAAGAACAGAAATATTGCAGTTGCCCTGTTACTATGTCACCTCAAAGCCTGTCCTGGGCCTGGCAAATAGCACTGAGGTTCCTGTGAGAATCAAGAAACTAGTTTCTTCAGTAGTATAACCAAGAAAATATGTTGAGCTGTTCCACATTGGAAATTAGATTTGCACTCACTTTGTTATAAAAATTATGTACAAATTATATCCTGTACTCTGCTGTAATTCCTAATTCATATTGCTGAAAAAATTCAGTCCAAATATTGAAGAAGTCACAGTGCCTTTCTCATTCTTATCGGTTATGAAGGTGCATTATTAGAAGGTACATATAATAACAGACATGACTAGTCTTAGCATTTTCTGAAGTTATCGTTAGCTACAGGGAAAAAGTTATTTGCTTCTGGTCACTGAAAGGCATTAGTATTTTCCAGTGAGAGTGAAGTAGTTCATTCTTTTTTAGAGAAACTTTAAATATAATGTCAGCTCAATCAAGGAATTGAAACACATGACCTTTTAAACTAATATCTGTGTTTCTTTGCATATGTTAGAGGAGGCTTCCTATGGTTTAAGCACTCTCCCTCCTTCTCCAAACTTGCATTTGGAGAAGGGTCCAGGTGCAAATCCATGACAACTTCTCTCTCTCCAGAATATGTACACTGGGCTGTTCTATGTGTTCTTTGATTCCTGATTGTGTGTAGCTTTTAGTTGTTATAGGATGTTGATGGCTGGCTATTAAGTCATTAATTGTTGTTTTACTTGTGCTGCTACACCTTCGGTTCCTAAGTACCTGGTAGGCTGGAGGTAAATCAGCGCTCCTATTGACTGACAAGGGCCCTATTTTTCATTCTAATTTTAAGGCTTTGAAATAATCACTTGTATATTGCAGGATGACAATGGCATTTGTCAGCCATCCAGAGCTTTTATAGCACATGGTTCTGGTCAGATTTCAGACTGCTGCATGTTTAGTGCAATAGGTGCTGCTATGATGCTGCTAGAGCTGAAGTCTAGGGATCCAAATGACAGGAGAGAGGAAGGATAAATTGGTGAAAGGATGCTGAGACTGGCAGTAATCACTGTGACATCTTTCCTATTATTAGAAACATTTTATTGCTAAGCTTGGCAGGATATACCTGCTAATTCTTTTATATATTTTCAATGTCTTATTCTTTTAAAAAGTCACTTATTTCTAAGCAAAAAATTTATTATCAAGTTTATTATCAAGTTAATCCTGCATTTGACAACTGAATAAGGAATCTTGTAAGGGCATTGAACAAACTATTGTAGATGCATGCATAATTCAGATAAGTAACCTATCTATAAGCTTGAATTACAACCCAGCGCATCATCCTTGACTATCAAGCTGGTGGGGTGTGGACAGTGAGACCATGGGCTGAATCTGTTTTCCTTGGCTGGGTTGTCCAAATTGTAGCTGCTCATCTGCTGTCCTTAAAGGGAAGTGAGGCAAATCAACACCACAGAGCTGTCTATTTGCCTAACTCAGGTTTGCAGGAAACAGGAGAGGCACCTTTTAAATTCAACCCTTTCCATGCTTGCCTGGCATACAAATGGCCACAAGGTGGAATACTTTCAAAAGGAAAGTGATTGCTAGAATCAAAGTCTCAATGACAAATACCTATACAGAAAATTGTTGCTGGGGAGCTCAAAACTAAGTGTTAGTTAATGTAGTCTTTGGGCTGATGTGCAAGTTTCTGTTTCAGAATTTTTGAGTGTTTTGGCTTTTCTGAGTGTTGTGCCATGTTAGATATAAGGAATCTGCCATCAGATTTCATAGTCTGAGTTAGTTAAAAGGAGGTTGAGAGTTTAGCTTCTGAGTTAGTTAAGGGAAGTGAAGTGGTTCATGTTTTTCCACTTGTGCTCATGTTCTAAATTTCTTTCCTATACCCAAAATTGCTTATTTCACTGAGTGTAAACTATTTAGTGGTGATAAAAGTAGTGGAAAATACAGCCATCTATTTCTTCCTTGTCTTTTAAGCTACCTGGTTTAGAAAAGAAAGTGAACTAACTTAAATCAGACTAAAGCAGGCTGAATGATTGTAGTCTAGTTTTCTTTTGTCCTGATGTTTTACCAGAATCTCTGGCAGGATAAAAAAATACGCATTTCAGCCCAAAAGCTTATCACTGCTTCATTGATGCCAGCCATGATAGCCTACACCAGTATAATGAATGAGACTGTTTGAAATACTGAGTCCCATCTGAGTGCCAAATATCTACTTTTAGGGCGTGGAATTTATTCCAACATGCTGGGATTCCTTGGTGGTGTTTCTTGGGCCATGCTGGTGGCAAGGACCTGTCAGCTGTACCCAAATGCTTTGGCATCAACCCTTGTTCACAGATTCTTCTTAATTTTTTCAAAATGGTAAGATTTACTTATTTAGTAAATGAATAGACAATCCATCCCACTATTCAAAGCAACTTTTGATTAATGTATTAGGCCTCTACTGTGTAAGCAATGCAGGTTATATTATATACTAACAAAACATTACACTAAGCTATGATTTGCAAGTCAAGTGGTTTGAAATCA
Organism: Pantherophis guttatus; assembly: GCF_059756535.1. Classification (NCBI taxonomy): domain Eukaryota; kingdom Metazoa; phylum Chordata; class Lepidosauria; order Squamata; family Colubridae; genus Pantherophis; species Pantherophis guttatus. The sequence continues at coordinate 316,302,745 of NC_142063.1, forward strand.
TGTCTCTTCCTGATAAGTATTCATTCTAGAAAGTTGAAAGTTAGTTGTGCAAAGAGATTTGCCTTCTGCTATCCAAATTGGTTCGCTGAAAACATTTATCTGGCATAGAATTTCTTCTGAAGAATTCAGTTCAAAATTGGTTTACATCAGGGGTGTCAAACTTGATCCCATTGCGGGCTGTATCAGGATTTTGTTTGCCCTTGGGGAGCTGGATGGGTATGGCTTGGTTGTCATGGCTGACTGGGGGGCCAGGGCGCAGAACAACTCTGGGCCTATCATGGGTTGAATCCAGCCTGCAGGCCGCATGTTTGACACATCTGGTTTACATTCTTACATTTTGGATGGTAGATCATCTCAGGAAGGCAGCCATTACTAATAAAGCAAACATGCTCCTTAAAGAATGCAGAAAGAATATCACTTTTAAATACCATTCCAGTTAGCTTTCTTCTGGTTCTAATAGAACCAAGTTGCTCAGTAGACATCAGTGCCAAAGTCCTACTAGGAATTGCCTGAAATAGAATTCATAGAATGACGCAGGAGGAAAATACTTAAAAGGTTTCAGTGTGATAGCTTTAATTAAATTTAAATATAAGGGAAAGTAAATTATTTTATCACCATCTTCTTTTTGCAGTACAGCACTGGTATTGCTTATAAGCCATTGTGGGCCTCAGCCTCATAGATAGTGTGCACTGCATTCCTTTGATAATTAAAAAATCATCCCTTAGTGGAACTGCTAAAATGATTTATATTTGGCTGTTTTAACTTTTATGTCTCCATAGGTGACCTTGGGCTTATCCCCTTTTTGAATTCTTACCCTCCCTTTGCATTAGCTCTCACGAGAATTGCTTTGGGGATTACAGAATCTTACAGGATCCAATCTGGGTCAGTCCCCGGAACCAGAAGTTTAGTTCATTACAGAATCTGGTTATTTGCCAGAAAATTAATCTCCCTTGCATTTATTATTTGTTTGCTGGCATTGGTATAAAATAATGCTTTCCCAACCTGGTAACCTCTAGAGCAGGGATGTACAACTTTGGCAACTTTAAGACTTTGTCAAGTTCAGCTCCCAGAATTCTCCAGCCAGCCATGCTGGAGAACCCCTGCTCTAGACATTTCTGACATGCATCTACTTCTGACTAGCATGGCAATGTTGATGGAAAGTTATGGTTGGAGGGTGGCATATTGAGGAAGGCAGGCATATCCTATGTTTCTACTGTTAGTAATATAGAGTTCCTATTTGTAGTTCAAGTTTTGTCAGATTGCCTATACATATATTAGCATTGTGTGCAGATTAATATAATGGATAGAACAAATCCTGAGGCCATATACAGTGTATGTGTTCGAAAAGAATGAAAGAAACTTAACTTGCAGGGCCGAGCTGAGGACTTTGTGCAGTATCTGTATGACAAAATCGCTCAGATTCGGGAAGGGCTGGCCTCTGACTGGGTATGTCCGGACGGGATGACTGAGGCAGGTCTTGAGAGTGTTATCTGGGGGGAGTTCGATCCTGTGGCTCCCGAGGACATGGACAGGGTCCTGGGACGGCTGAACGCGACCACATGTTTATTGGACCCGTGTCCCTCCTGGTTGGTACTGGCTTCCCGGGAGGTGACACGAGGCTGGCTCCAGAAGATTGTTAACGCTTCTTTGAGTGAGGGGGTCCTGCCGGCTGCTTTGAAAGAAGTGGTGGTGAGGCCCCTCCTCAAGAAGCCCTCTCTGGATCCGGCTGTTTTGGCTAACTATCGTCCAGTCTCCAACCTTCGCTTCATTGCGAAGGTTGTTGAGAGTGTGGTAGCGCAACAGCTTCCCCGGTACCTGGATGAAACTGTCTATCTAGACCCGCTCCAGTCCGGCTTCCGGCCTGGGCACAGCACAGAAACGGCATTGGTCGCGTTGGTGGATGATCTCTGGAGGGCTCGGGATAGGGGTTGCTCCTCTATCCTGGTCCTGTTAGACCTCTCAGCGGCTTTTGATACCATCGACCATGGTATCATGTTGCACCGGTTGGCGGGGTTGGGGGTGGGGGGCACTGTTCTGCGGTGGTTCTCCTCCTACCTCTCTGACCGGTTGCAATCTGTGTTGACGGGGGGGCAGCGGTCAACCCCGAGGCACCTTGCTTGTGGGGTGCCACAAGGGTCGGTCTCGCCCCTTCTGTTCAACATTTATGTAAAGCCGCTGGGTGAGATCATCCATGGCTTCGGGGTGGAGTTCCATCAGTACGCTGATGACACCCAGCTGTACATCTCCACCCCAGGCCACCCCAACGATGCCCTTGAAGTGATGTCCCAGTGCCTGGAGGCCGTGCGGGCCTGGATGGGGAGAAACAGGCTCCGACTCAACCCCTCCAAGACCGAGTGGCTGTGGCTTCCAGAGTCCCGATATAGCCAGCTGACGCCATCGCTGGCTATTGGGGGCGAATCACTCGCCCCCACGGAGAGGGCTCGTAACTTGGGCGTCCTCCTGGACGCACGGCTGTCTTTAGAAGATCATTTGACGGCCGTGGCCAGGGGGGCTTTTTATCAGGTTCGCCTGATATGCCAGTTGCGTCCCTTTCTAGATCGGGACTCTCTACGCACAGTCACTCAGGCACTAGTCACTTCCCTCCTGGACTACTGCAACGCTCTCTACATGGGGCTCCCCCGGGGTGCACCCGGAGGCTCCAGCTGGTCCAGAACGCGGCCGCGTGGGGGATTATGGGGGCGACGAGGTGCTCCCATGTGACACCTCTCCTGCGCGAGCTGCACTGGCTTCCGGTGGTCTTCCGGGTGCGCTTCAAGGTGTTGGTGACCACCTTTAAAGCACTCCATGGCTTAGGGCCGGGATACTTACGAGACCGCCTTCTGCCACCAATAGCCTCCCACCGGCCAGTACGCTTGCACAGAGTGGGCCTCCTCAGGGTGCCGTCCGCCAGACAATGTCGGCTGGCGACCCCCAGGGGGAGAGCCTTCTCTGTGACGGCGCCCACCCTCTGGAACAACCTTCCCCCAGAGTTACGTACAATAACAGACCTCCGGATTTTTCGTCGGGCCCTGAAAACCTATTTATTTCAACTAGCTGGGCTGGCTTGAGTTAAATTTTAAATTGATTTTAAATTGGGTTGTTTTAATTTACGGCCAAAATATTTAATTATTTTAATACTGTTTTTAAATTTTGTATGCTCTGTTTTTACCTTGGCTGTGCACCGCCCTGAGTCCTATTTGGAGAAGGGCGGTATAGAAATTTAATTAATAAAATAATAAATAATAATAAACTGTCCAGAATTACCACTTATAACTCTTACTTGCAGGGAATGGCCCAATCCTGTCTTGCTGAAACAACCTGAAGAGAGCAATCTCAACTTGCCTGTCTGGGACCCCAGGGTTTGTAAAGCATACCACTTTGAGATGACAAATAACAATTCTTGATTGCAGTATCCATTCCTCTTCTAAGAGATATGTTCTGTGAGGGTCTTTGAGTTGCGTGGGGCAACATGGGAGGAGAGGAAATGTTCACAGAAAATAACTGCTAATGTTTGAAACAAAATCCACTTCTAAGATGACTGTCCCTGTCTCATTTCAAGACAAAATGCATGCAGGCAGAGGTGGATTTCAGCAGGTTCTGACCAGTTCTGGAGAACCGGTAGTGGAAATTTTGAGTAGTTTGGAGAACCGGTAAATACCACCTCTGATTGTGCCCCACCCCCATCTATTCTCTGCCTCCCAGCTGATCGGGAGGAAATGGGAATTTTGCAGTAACCTTCCCCTGGAGTGGGGAGGGAATGGAGATTTTACAATATCCTTCCCCTCCCACGCCCACCAAGCCATGCCACACCTACCAAGCCGCACCCACAGAACCGGTAGTAAAAAAATTTGAAACCCACCACTGCATGCAGGGCATTGTGATATTATTGTGTATTATGCTTTGTAATCAATGTTGTGGTTATGCCGTGTCCTTGATTCATATTCTATTCTGAGCTATTTTTTAAAATTGCTTTAGACTTATTGGGATGCATTTATCTATTCTAAGTGGGGAAAGGATATTCCCTGATAAGTGAAGGTGTTTTTTCTGCATTTTCTATTGAATGCTAAACTTTAGTTAGCAGCTTTAAAGCACTTTCTGGACATGCATAAAATAAGTTGCCTGGATCATGTTTGGTATAATGACAATAGTTACTGTAAAAGAGATTGATGTTATATTCCCCTGTTTCAAATGGAGGTTAAGACTTAAATTTATATTTGGTTTTCTAAAGGCCAGTTGGTGAGTTGGTGGTTGGTGAGATTTTAGGTTCATATTCTGAAACTTAGTTCTTCATGGAATCACCCATTTATCTGTGATAGGTAAATCCAGCTGACCGGTATCATCTAATGCCCATTATCACTCCAGCCTATCCACAGCAGAACTCCACTTATAATGTGTCCACATCAACCCGAGCAATCATGGTGGAAGAATTCAAATACGGTACGCCATCTCCATTGCCTCTGTTTTGCATATCAGAGTAAGAATGGTTTATTATTTGCTGGATATTCTGTTTGAAGAGTTTTGCATTTTCCTCTTGTGAATGGATATAAAAAAGTGCTCTGGATCATTTTTGTTCACCTGCAATCTAGTAGAAATGCATTTTCATTGATCAATATTGTTATTTTTGCAAAGATGGGTGCCTAGTGATAAGTTTCATTTATTTTTCTATTTATTATAATACCACTTCAGTCGAAATGAATCTATGTAACTTGCAAAAGCAACCAATGATAAATAGCCATAGAAAAATAGATAAAACTATCCTATGAATGAAGCTATTTCTGTATTAGTATCTGGTTGTTGCAGACATTTCTTAAAGGGATAAGGGAGACTTTGTCCCAACATCCTTTTCCCTGTTTCACCTCAGCAAAATTTAGGGGAAAAAGGCATTATTTGGGATAGAGGAGCAATTTCTCCTTGAATTTTTTAGGGTTGGAGGGATTGATTAGTGGGGGTAGGAAGATTGACTTCATTCTCCCTTTCCCCCCAGGTGCATCTTTACTGATGCAAGTAAACAGCATTCATGTCATTGTTTTTGATTTTGCTTGTTCCTATTCCTATCCTTATTCTATAGCATTTTAAGAGAAAACAATAGCCACCTTAAAAATGACAGCAGAATTGCTCATTGGACAGGAGAGAATGGGGTGAAAAAAATTCACAGAGAAGTCTCTTTTAGACACCTCCTCCTTTAGACAGGGTTTTAGAAATGTGGCACTGGGAGTTTTGATCTTGATGTGTGGGTGGGCATTGGGCAGAATTAACTATTATTCCCCTTCTCCCTTTTCATATTCATCTCTTATTTCTGATAACATCCATTTATCACTAGTGAGTATCCAAGATGAGATACAAAGTGTTCCTGTGTAGTTTAGGGATAGGATGCCAGTTCTAAAAATAGAAAAGATTGAGATGAAAATGTGGAACTATTTATAATCTACCCCAATGGGAAGAGTATTAGAATGGGCACAACTAGAAAAAACAATGGGATACTGGAGGTTAAGGAAAGTTCTTGATGAGGTTTGTTATGATTTAGAACTCCTATTATTCTTAGTCTCAATAGCCTTTGTGGAACCGATACTTCTGAACTTATAACTGTTTATTGTAAAGCACTTACTATAGGTGTGTTATATTTAAACAGGTCTCATGGTTACAGATGAAATTCTTCAAGGAAAGTCGGACTGGCCAAAGCTGCTTGAGCCACCCAACTTTTTTCAAAAGTATAAGTATGTAAGATCACCAAAGGTTTCAGAATTCACATTTCAGCAACTAAATATGCTGTATTTTAGCTAGCAATGCATCCTAAGCATCTTATGGGTAAAAGCATATACTAAAATAACAACAATGGAAATACAGCATATTTTTAAAAAACTAAAACTAATTTGAATGTGTTGGATCAAAGAAATCTGGGTGCAGTAGTAATGTGCTTAGTGATAGCTGGATAGGGTAGGGAATTCAACATTGTTAGGAAATATATTTGCAGTAGTGACTCCTTATTAATTTTAATATTTATTTGTTATTTTTGAAATGCATTGGATTATCCTGTAGTCAGCCTGTGATATGGTACAAATGTTACCAAAGTTGGAGAATATAATCTGTGCCCAAACAATTTAATTAATCTTGCAATGCAACTGCAAACAGCTGCACCCAAAGCCAGCTTTATCATTACATAAAGTAAGGCAATTCTTTGGGTAACAAGTGTTGGATGGTTGTGGCAGTGGCATGTTGGCTAATAGAGCAAGCTGCTTTCTTCAAATAGAGTACCGAATATTATCCTGCTAATATGAATATTACATGCACTTGGGTTATCAATATTATATAATGTCTAAAACAAGAATTGGTTACTCTTTCAACTGCTCCCTATACTGTATTTCCTGTAATAGGAATCATGAATTTGTACTAGGCATTCACCTCTATGTCAATCAAGTATCTTTTGTTCCAGTTTCCATTTTTGATAAACTGTCTTGCTTAAAACAAGCTCTTCTACCACTCTTGACTGATGCCGAAGCCTCCTTAGCCTTACACATGAGGGAGAATTAATGTGGGAGAAGCACATCAATATACTTCAAGGTTAGGGAAGCTTTTAGAAGAGACAGTGTTATAAAGTAAGTTAACAAGAATTGAAGACTGAGCAGTACAGTTTTAAATAGTTTAACAGTAGTTTTAATAGTTTAATAGTTTAGTTTTAAAACTAAAACTATTAAATATATCAAATTTTAGTTCTTTATTTTTCCAGACACTATATTGTATTGACTGCTGTTTCTTCAACTGAAGAACATCATTTGGAATGGTAAGCCTATTTTTTAAATGCTGATAATAAACCTAATTTTAAAATCAAAAGCATTTCAAAAAGGAATTGGGGAAAAATGTATTTCCCTCAGAGTCTTCATTAGGAACAGTAAGATTTATTTTCCAAATCAACTTGCATTCAAGCATCCAAATTAATAATATGGTAATATTATTTACAATGTATGAGCAGAAAAATCAACATAAACTCATCTATTCTGTATAATTTTTTTTGCAAATTACTCAGGTTATTTTAAGATTTCAATTTATTTAACCACTTGCTCTGACTTCTATATTTTGACAAGCCTTAACCACATAATTGCAGATGTGTCTACATGCATGAAGGGATAAAAACATTGAAAAAAGCTAAAATTCTCAGTGCTAAATTCTCTGCACACAACCACATCAAGAGAGTTGCAGGATGTGCCCAGTTGTAGGCCCACCCATAGTATAATTCCTGTCTAATATCAAGTCAGTCCAATTTCAAACCACACTATCTTATGATTATAAAAGCCATAATGTGGTTTGCTTGCTTTGGCTTAACACATTGTTTGAAACTATCCATTATGGTTCATAGCTCATAATTCATGGATAGGTATACTACGTACAGCCAAGCCAGTTATGATTTATTTAACCAACTATGGCTTTTCCTAGTATATAAACACAGTCTGCATTAAAAAAAATCAATTGTTACATGTCATCCCATAATAAAATTTAGTTTGCAATAAACAAATACAAACAATTGGAGAACAGGTTTGAATAGAGATAGTTGTTGTTTTTTGCTGGGCTAAGATCCTGGTGACTAGCACAAATGCCTCCATTTTGATTGTCTCCAGTGAGAACCCATAATTCTTTCAAAGGCATTCCAATGACGTCTCTGATCCTGATTATAGCAATAGCATTTAGACTTATATACCGATTCACAGTGCTTTACAGCCCTCTCTAAGCAGTTTACAGAGTCAGCATATTGCCCCCAACAATCTGGGTCCTCATTTTACCCACCTCGGAAGGATGGAAGGCTGAGTCAACCTTGATCCTGGTGAGATTCAAACTGCTAAATTGCAGGCAGCCGGCAGGCAGCAGAAGTAGCCTGCAGTACTGCACTCTAAGCACTGTGCCATCACATCCTCTTTATTCATTCTCCTCTTCTCTTCAATCAAAATAGTTGTTTTTAATAGTCTATCATATGTTCACATTGCATGCCTCAAATATGACTTTATACATCATCTCAAGGGAGTAAATAATAATTAATCCAGTTGGACTAATTGATTCCTCTTGCTGTCTGGGGTTATTATGGTCTTGTCTGAATCCCTGAGTCAGAAACTAAAGAGACAGACCAGCAGCTTGAAGGATCAAAAAGTAATTAGCATCTACAGTAGTTTTGAGAGACAATGAGCTTTAACAAGGAAGACCCAGGGGCCAGGTTCTGGTAGGATGCCTCCCTCAAGAACAAGTGGTAGCTGCAAAGGACTGAGCAAAGGCAAATATTGTAGTATGCCTCCTTGAGAAGAGAGGATGATAACATTGTTAATGCAGTCACATTAACACTGGGATTATATAAGAACTCCATTGGAAAAAAAGTCACCTACTGGAAAAACTTGACCTGCATTCTTGTCACCCTTGCTCTGCATTTGGACTCTTTCAAGCTGCCTCCTGGAATTCTCTAGTGATCAAATAGCGGACTGTTAACAGTGAACTCTTGTAGCTCTGCCTGTCTTTGTTCCTGCTGGCAGATTGTTATGGTTCAACTTAATGGATTCTTTGAACTTTTCAAGGTGTAAGTGCTCTTTGGCTTTATTTGTTGATTCAATTCATTCATCCTGAATCTTATCAGAAAAATTATGACAGAGCAACAAAATCCTGCTTCCTATGTCCCTGGCATTTATTTTTGTTTTAATGGGTCCAGATACCAACATTCTTAGTCAACATCCCCAGGTTTATGATTCTAAGGTGTTAACTTTTTTTCAATGTTCAGCTTTCACAAATATACATCACCACTGAGAAGAACCTTGCTTTAAATATTCTGATCTTCATTTTAAGAGTATCATAATCCTTTCCGATCTTGCTTAACACAGTGCATCCTACAATTAACATCCTCTTTATTTTTCGGTTAACTATCCATCTTCATTTTTAAGTCAAAGAAAATAAAACTATGCACCCCAATCACTTCTTCATTTTCAATTGTAAATTCACTAATGCTAGTTGACACTGTCATTTTAATAATTGGCACAAATCCACATTTTTCATTTTTGTTCATGACAGCTCTTTACATTCAGCTAACAAGCTTGTTTGTCTATGTATCTCAGACTGTCAAGAGTTTCAACTTCCAGTTTTGGTTCCAGTTGTCATCTTTAGAATCTTGCCATTCTTATATTTGTTGAGATAGTTAAACAATATTCATCCTTGTTTTACTTCCTTCCATATACTGAGATGCTATATTTCCACTCATAATAGCTTCTTGTTAATTGTAAATGTTCCTGAGAAGAATAATCAGCTGTTCTGACACACCATGAGTTCCACATTCTGGCATGAACTTTTTAGTCAAAGGTCTTGCTGTAGTTAATAATGCAAAGTTGCCCTCTTATATTTTCTTGTTCTCGTTGTGAAAGCATAAAAGCAAGATAAAAATATTCCTGTTCCTGGAATTTTCTCCCTTCAGAGTTGAGGATGACCGCAACCTGTTGTCCTTTGATAGGCCTTGGAAGACCTGGCTTTAGGCCATGGTTTGGGGCTCTAAGTGTGTGAAGGACTTAGAGCCCTAAATTTCCTGATTACATTGACATTTATGATAATGTCAATGTAGTCATTTATTTAGATGCCACACATCTTTAACTTTATACTATACTGTAATTGTTTTTAATTTTTTTATGATTGTTCACTGCCAGAATTACTTGTCTGAGATGGACAGTTTAGTAAGATGGATGGATGGATGGATGGATGGATGGATGGATGGATGGATAGATAGTAAAATAAAGCATAAAATAAATTAACAAAGGAAAATGCACAACATAGATTTTAAACAAGCTTAGTGCATGTGGGAAATTTAAATTGAAAATACTGAAAAAAATAGACAGCAAGACTCACTGAGATCATGATCCTCAATGGATCATTTGAGGAAGAGCTTAACATATTCAGTTTGGTTCTTGTGGGTGAAATACTGCGGTGTAACCTGATTCCTGATAACCTTTAAAAATGAAAAACGGCTTTTAAGTTCCACTCACAACACTCTTGAAGCGGGAAGTAGCACATGCATATTAAGATCAAATGACCCCAGAGCAATTATCAATAAAAGACTTTTCTACAGTGTGCAAATAATTTTATTATATACATTTTGTAATGCATATAATATATGCATTTATTGTTTATGAATATTAAAAAGTAAAAAATACAAAAGCTATTTGGAAAAGTAGATAATTTTTCTGTTCTTTATACTCCAACTGATTTGCAGTATTTCTAAATATTTAAACTCTTTCAGAAAGCATACATTTTGCAGCCCAAGAAATTATCAGATTAGCTCTGGTTGATTATGTATTATGATCTCAACCTGAAGAAATGCAATGTGGATCCAAAGACTACTTTAACTCTGAGGGACAATATATAAACTTAATCCTTTAAAAAAGGAGATGATGTTACCTCCTAAATCAGTATCAGCGTTTTTCTCCAAGTCTAACTGTAGCTGCTATGTGACACTGAGCGTTTTGTTGTGCTAATTATCTGGTGCTTTTTAATTTACTGATTTTTATTTTTGTGTGTTTCAAACTTGTGATGGATATTTTTATTTCTGAAATAAGCAAGCATTCATTCTGTGGATGTAAGGAATTATAAATGCGGGGGGGGGGGGCGGGGATGACAATATTTTCCAATATTAAATCTCTCTCTCTCTTGTGTTTCATGCATTGTGCCTTCAAATTGCATGGTGCCATATTTCCAAAGGTAGTTGATAGTTCTTGGCATTCTGACACATTGCTAACCAAGGCTGATTTTCTCTCTGTAGGGTTGGTTTGGTGGAGTCTAAAATCCGTGTGCTTGTTGGACACTTGGAGAGAAATGAATTTATTACTCTCGTCCATGTAAATCCACAGTCCTTCAGTGGGAACAGGGATCAGTACAAAGAGTGAGTTAATGTCAACGCTATTGTATTGTGTTGCATTGATGTCTGCTTTTAAAGAGAGGCTAACACTGCTAGTTAGAAAACTTTGTATGGCTTGTCTGTCTTTCCATCTTCAGTTGTTTCCTTGGATAATGAGACAAAATAAGCACTGGGAAAATATGGCAGGCACATGATAATGTTGCTTATATGGGAGGCACCTTTAGCCTTTTGTAGCATAAAGATGATCTGTGTCACAATCGATTTGAAGCCTTTAAGGTACACCATTGTTAACTGTTGGATTTTATATTTTATCAAATTGTTTTATATCTATGGATATTCTCAGTCATCCAGATCATGGTTGTCCCAAAGGTACTTTTCAAAAGACAACTGGACTTTCTTTGGGTTGGTTGTTTTTTTTTTTACTTGAAGACATTTAGCTTTTCATCCAAGAACCGTCTTCAGTTCTGAATAAAGTTCAGTTGCCTTTTGAAAAGCACCTTTGGGTCAAATAATTTTAATTATTCTTCTCAGCAAACTTTGAGGGAGCCCTAGATTCACCCAAGCACACTTTCAGTTATCTATTTGTTTTATTTCTATATAAAACTTATATGGCTGCCTATCTTATACATGAAAATCCTAGGCAGTTCACAATGATATTCATTAAAAAGAGAAGAAATAAAACCAACTGAACCCCAAAGCAACACCATATAGCCAAATCATAGCACCAAAACCACCTACTTACTTTACATTTATATTTGCTTGGGCTCCCTTTGATCTTTGCCCAGTGTGAGGTTTTCATAGCCCTCCTGAAGGACTACTAGGGTAAAGGCCCTCCAGATCTCAAGAGGTGAGGGCACCCTCGGAAAAGGAGCCATACCTACTTTTATTAACACAGAGTTAGCTTTAATATCAGTGACACATGCTATTTCTCTCTTATTTTCTTTTAAACCATAATTCCTGGTGATAATTCCTAGTGACTGGAAAATGTACATGTTTTATAATCTTGAATTGCCTAATAAAGTATAACTCAAAGGAAGTTTGGATTTTTAAAATATGTAATATTGCTGATTTTTGTCTATTCAATGGGATTAGAATGTAAAGTATTGGGTTTATAAATGCATATGGCCTAAAGGAATAAAAGCATGGAGGAGAGTATTTGCAAGGAAGGACTAACTGATGCAAATAAAGTTGCTTACTTTGAACTTGCCTTTGCACATTTCCCTCTTTTTGTATCTGCCTAGCCAGGTAAGGATAGAGGTAGACAGGCTGTTTTGCAGTAGAATCTGATGAGAAAATACTTCAGCTTCTTCCTGGCTGACTATATTCCTGGTTCCCATAATAAGTGCCAAAGGAGTATGGAACCTACAACATTCAACTTCATTCAGCCTCATTCAACCCTTGAGGGGATTTAATATGATGTTGCATGCCTTCTCCAGACTTCTCTGTGGTGCAACTGTGGTGCAAATTTTTTGAGAGCCCTATTCCTGCTAACTCCAAGTCAAGGAAGACTCCCAGTGCAGACACCAGAGCTTCTAGGAGAGTTTGTGAAGGGTGTGAGCTCCATCATTATTTGTGCATTATAGAAGCAGGGCCTTCCAGAAAATTAATAGTGTGAAAGCAAGGAAACAAGTAGAGAAAGAATAAATGTAAAATGGCAGTTATTTTGGTAAAACCTTCTCTCGCCATTTGACTTCGTTAGATTAAAAGTGAGATGGGGAATATTCATTTTCTTTTTTCCAATGAGCATACTATGGGTTAGAGAGAGAGATTTTATGCCTGAGTTTTTTTCTCTCTCTTTTGTCCAGTTATGTGTGAATTTATATAAATGTGGGCATGTACGTATATGTGTATGCAGTTGGTATGCATGTCCAGCCCAGCTGAGCACTCCATAAAGTCCATAGGTCCCAACACATTGTTTTCTCTTCATTAGAATAATAAAAATCAAAACTTTTCTCCATTGCAAAGTCCGTAATTTCTTTGTAACATATAATGTTCGTTATTATGTTGACATCTGAATCTGCAAGGAAATCAGTCTAATGCATAAGTAATTTGCATTTAGATCTTACCCACAACACTTCTGGCATTGGATTATTTGATAATATGTTTTTTTTTGTGTGTCTCCCTCTAGAAGTGATTATGTGTCAATGTGGTTTCTGGGAATAATTTTTAAGAAACTGGAGAACACAGAGAGTGTAAGCATTGACTTAACCTATGATATCCAGTCATTCACAGATACAGGTAAACTTTTTCCCCTTAAAAGTAGACCAATATTATTTCAGATGGATACTTCACTTTAGTGTACATTAGTGCCTCTGACATCTGGGCAACCAAGTGAAATGTCATCCATAATGAGATGGCTTATAAAAATGAGAAAAGGAATATTTACACATTAAATTTGTATACCTCCCATCACACCTAAATGACTATGGACGGCTTACAACAATACATCAATATGGCCACAGAGAAGATTGAAGAAAAGAAAATGAAGCATAATTTGTGCTGAAGTAAATTTCTCCTTTAAATACGTGGTTTTTTTCAAAGATTTACTATTTTTTAAATTCCTTTAAAGTCTATTGGACTAATACAATCCTGATTTCTTGATTGCAAAAGAACACATGCTTTGCTCACTTTTTAATCACATCATTTTATCTATATTGAACCTACTTTTAGAGGAATCTGCTCCCTAAAGCGTTGGAATTATTGGCAATAGTGTAAAGTTCAGTATAATCAATGGGAGTTTCTCTTAACTATGTTGTAGTGAAACATTTATCTTTCCAAGCTGTGTTCTTGGAATTTAATTAGATTCTGTAGTTGGTTTTACCATTAGAATTAAATAGCTTTACAATGGACTCCCCTGGATACATGTTCACACAAGTCCAATTAGGACTTGTCCTTCCCCAGAGGAAGAAAAATAGGCTCACTTTTCAAAATATATGAGGGTTTTATTTAGAGATGAAAAGTGCCTTGTGAAATGTAGTCAGCCTAGAAAATGCTGCAGAAGCTATTTTTGAAAGCTGAACATTGCTGTAAGCAACTTAGGTTTGTATTCATTGGAAAGAAAGAAAAAGCCAAAACTCACAATCATATTATATGTTTTCCAAAGTGGAGCCCTCTGCCCAGTAATGTGTTGGAGCTTTCTCATAGCAGTTTAACAATTGTTGATTGTTAAATTTTCTGGAATTTTGCAAGCCACTTGAGACCAAAGATGAGCCTCCAATCTGACACACTGATCAGCTGTTCAGTGAATAGCAATGTGGCAGTAGGTATGGGGTATTCAGAGTCAGTTATTAATTATCAGCATGCCATTGCCTCTGACTCTATACAGACTAGGAAATTTATTTCTGGATATTAAAATATAGGTAGTCCTTGATTTATGGCCACAATTGAGCCTGGTCGTCATTGCAGTTGTAAATTGATTCACCACGTGACCAGACTAGATTTTACAGTTGTTTTTATGATGGTCATTGAGTGAATCACATGGATGTAAGACAAAATCTAGTTTATTTTTTTACCAGAAAATAACAAAAAACAGTACAAAGCATGATTGTGTGACCATGGGATGCTGCAACTGGTTATAAATGCAAGCTGGTTGCCAAGTGCCCAAAATGAGATTGTATGACTACAGAAGTTGTGTAGCTAAACATGTGTGTGTGTGTGTGTGTGTGTGTGTGTGTGTGTGTGTGTGTGTGTGTATACTATTTCCCTTCCTACAGAAATCTATCTTATATAATTAGAATTAAAATAGTGTGTGTGTGTGTGTGTGTACACACACACACACACACACACATATATATATATACTATTCTAATTGTATAAGATAGATTTCTGTAGGAAGGGAAATCAGTTCCTTCCTCTTTTATTAATTTATTTTTTTCTTGGACAAGGTCTGGTTTTAAGTTATGTAAGCTCTTTATTAGAAAACATGTAATAATTTTATATTACTTTAATGACGACAATAAACCAGCTGGCCATTGTTGTGTTATAAAATCTAGTTTCTAATACACTAGTTCCCATATAATGATACTTATATAGACGAATACCTCAGTATTTCATTGCATGATCAAACTAATAAACTAAAAAAGATTGATGCTTAATTTAATTAGGCTTTCATTTCATTTCAGAAGGGATAGTGCTGATTAAGAATCAGATTCCAGAAGAAAAAAAGATTGTGCTTGTATCCCTAGGTTCCCCCTATTTTAATTTACCCTGCTTGTAAAATTAAGTCTACTGGTAAGACAGACCATTAGACAACCTAAGAATCTTCAGGAGCTGAAGTATCAGGACTTATAATGCATATGTACTGCAAAAAATAAACTGGATTAGATAATTTTCTTTATTTCTGTTCACTGATCATGTGACAGAATGCTTCATTTCATTACCTAAAGATAGAATGATAATATTGTAGTACCCAATCTGATATATGATTTATGGACAGGGAAGCTTGTTCCAACAGCAACAGGACAGCAGGTTAAAGGCTGATCAAAGTTGCTTGAGTTATTGGATAACTTCTTGACTTTGTCATCTTTGATCTTAGTTTATAGGCAGGCAAACAATATCAACATGTTGAAAGAAGGCATGAAGATTGAAGCTACTCATGTGAGGAAGAAACAACTCCATTTTTATTTGCCAGCATATTTCTTTCAGAAGAGGAAAAAGGTTGGCCCAAACTTTGGTTTTTCTGACAATACTTCATTTACAGATCTGGGTATTTATAAACTGGAATTATCTCAACAGAGCGTGCCTGATCTTGGTGGACATGCTTGTGGGGTCGTGTTGAAAAAGACAATGGAAAATGATAGTGGTTTGGACACTTACAGCAGTGCAGAAGTTACCACACAGTGCAGTACTGTTTCCTCATTCAATAATGTGATGGAATATTGCAGTAAATCTTTTTCAAAAGGGATAGAAAGGTAGGTGTTGTGTGGCAGTGTCAAGTGTCTGTCATATGGGTAACATCAGTATTACTTCTAAGATGTGAGCAATAAATAATTTCTATGGGTATTTGTATGTGTTCTGGCCCAGCTCCCCAAACATGACAAACCCTCTGACGTGAACTCAGAAGATTCCTTTATTAGGAATGCCAGCAGCCCCAGCAAAAAGTTTTTCTCCCAGGCTGAAAGTCCGGACAGCCGGAAGATGAATAGTTGTCTACCGTACCTATCATCTCCACCCCCTGCCTTTTATCCCCAGAGCTAGGGTGGGCCTCGCTAGCAGCGGTGGCTCTTCCTTCCCCAGGATTGGCCCACGGTTTTCCACTGCTCTCCTCTTCTCTGCCTTCTGCGCAGTCGCACGTCAGGCACTGGACCCAGCTGTTCCTCTTCTTCTTCATCAACCGCCTCCAGACCTGGTGGCTCTTCACTCTCCATCTGAGGGCTGATGAATGGCCCAGACTCCACCTCTGTCTCTCTCTGACAGCTCCATTTCCTCTTCCCCCTCAGAGCTCCCAGGATGCCCTGATGCTGACCCTGACTCCCATGCCTCCACCTTCTCCTCTGATTTGGCTGCTGGAGGGGCTGGCGGCCAACAGGCCACAACAGTATGATTTTTTTAGACCTTGGCCAGAATGATACAAGATATGTATACCACCAAAATAGAAGAAAACAATGTTCAGCCTGTGCTTTGAGGGATTTAGTAGGATTTAGGGCAGAAGGGGTGCAAAACAAAGATTTAAAGCACCTCTATTTTGCAAAATACAAAAAAAAGCAGCAGAAAAGCTGCTCTGCAAAATCATGGTCCCACAAAGTGTGATTTGCCCATTCCTGAGCCAGCTTATGTTATGTTGGTAACAAAGGAGAACAGGCTTCCCAGAAGCTTGCTAAAAAGTAAAACCTGATCCAATTATCCATTGCCTTCAATAAAGTACCACATTTCCCAAACTTTTGCTCATGATTACTGGTATTTCTTGCATCTTTTTGCTCAAATTTCTGTCAGACACTCTGGCAATCCCACTTTAAAAAATTATCCCAGGTAATTCTTGTGTTTACTTTTGCTACTTTTACTTTTGAAAAGAGCACAATTTCTCATAAAGATCTCTGAAATGCTTCTAACAACATTCCCTCATTTTGTTCCATAAATACTTTCACTCAATAGTCTCATTACTTTTATTTTTAATTCTGGTGACTGTTGGAGGCTCCTTATTTAGCCCTCTTCATTCACTCAAGCAATTTGTTTCCATTAAAATCATTAAGCATTTTTCTTTCTCTTTTAATCTTAGCCACAACCTCATTTTAACCTCATTCTTTTCAGCTATCTTTGTTTTTCTATAGACTTTATCTTTCTTTATCCTTATGTTTGCAGTAATTCATTTTTCTTCACAGCCTCTTTCCCATCATCATTCTACCAAGCATCCCTTTACATGTTTTCATTAACATATCTCCATAGACTTTGATGACATGTGTAACATAATATTTTTCTCTTTTCCAAGCTGCTTCCAAATTTTCTTTTTTTAAATCATACAGAATTTCCCTAATGAGTTCCCTCAGTTTTTCATCATAAATAATCAGGTTTCTTCATTGACTCCTTTTCTATGTGTGCTTATAAATAGACTTACTCTTAAACCATGTATCTCAAATAGACTTTTTCTAAATAGATACACTCCAATTGTCATTCTCCTCAATTCTCATCTATTGATTAAGTCATTCCCAACCATTTCCCCATGTTATTATGGAAGGCTTTTATCATAATGTCTCCTCATCTCCATGAAATGTTTCTTAATCAGTGCTGCTTTTCACAGGCCTGATGTCCTTCAAAAACCCACTATATGTGAAAGGCAAGAGAAACCATGGACCATCACTCAGTCAACGATGTCTGTACCAGGTAGTGGCTCTTGTATGTACTAACTTCAAAATTAACTAGTATTCTTTTTTAGGACCATTAATTAAAACTTAACGTTACTCCAATTTGCAGACTTGAATCTTACAGCTTCAGCAGACAGAACTCTGCCTTTAAGTTCCAGTAGTGTCTCCATGGCCATAGAGCAAAATAAAATTCCTCCAACTATCATCCTTGCTTCTACTCATTCCCAGGGACACCTAGATGGCGTAAATTCTATTAAAAATAACTCTGCACATAAGAGAGATCACTCACCAATCTCTGAAGATTGTTTTAAGCGGCTGAAAGATGTAGACAAGGTAAGTGTCTCTGTACATAAATTCCAATGCAGCATGAGTGTTAAAATTGATTGTTAAAGAGGACACGGTTACATGACTGATAACAAAACTCCCCTGAGCACTACAGCTTCAAACTAAGTGAAAGTTACTTTTGGAATAACTATAAATAGAGATTGTGATCTCTTGGGGAAAAATACCCAAATTGGCTCAGACTTTAATAAGGGTGAAGATCTTAGTAGTAATAGCTCTTTAATGGGCATAAGTAATGTTCTTTCTCTTTCCCCCCAACGCCTACTCACCACCTGTGGGGTTTATAGCTAATTTAATTGTTGTATAATTTATATCAAACAAATTGAGTTTGTTTCCTGGCAATACATTCAGGAGACGTTCCTGCCTTTTGAACTATTATCTTAGTTAGTATTGGGGAATGAAGTGAAATAAGGAATGAATGAAAAGCCAGAATGATGTGTTGCATGACAGCATGATTGTTTGTAATTTGTTGAGTCTTCGATGTGTGAAATGAAGGGCTAAACCTGGCATTACATAGCTTTCAATAATTTGGTGTATTTTATCCAAATTCAGCTCTGTTATAATATTAAACTAGACATTAGTGTCAAGACTCAGAGATGGGAAGGAAGGGAAACACTACATTACTTTGTACAAGTTTCATTTGTCAGAGTAAGTGGTGAGATAAATTGAACGCTGCAATTCATTACATCATTTGTACAATGACATCATGATGTATGTGATGTCAATATGGCTTGTACCTGCTGCCTGTGGCCCAGTGGTACTTGCATTTTGACCACAACTTATGCTTTTCTTCCTTTTAGCACAGCCTTAAAGACACCCTGACTCTTCCAACCTTTGATACACAAAGATCACAGGTATTAAGTAAACATTTGTATTTGAAACAAAATTGGAGATAATAACTGATTTCTGGAAGACTTTTAATATTTATGTGGCTTTCATTTTATTTTTGTGTTCTGTAATACATCTACATGCTTTGTAATTTGCTCTCACTGAAATGACACTAAATATAACAGGACTGTACAAGATCTTAGATTTGAGTGAGAAGAGGTGTTTCAGAGTACACAACACCCATCTCTGAGTTACTAAAAGATAATCCTGATCTCAGATTATGAGGCTGCAGCAGGAAGCTCACAGTTCATGTGCTTTCTGAAGTATCTCTTTTATCAAATCTGAAGTATTGCCTATACTTAATATATAATTTGTACATTATTCTAATTTTTAGGGGTTGCCACCCATCTGCAAAGACTTCCAGATTGGCTTATAAATTAAAAGCTTTAACTCAACCATCTCCTTTCAGTAGCAGTAAAAGAAAGCTGAGCAGCTGGAGATGACACATCTCTTAGCAGTAGGATTGATGTCAGATTTTGCTTTGATCTAGGCTTGTACTCATATTTCTGGAATCTTGCTTCCCTCATCTGATTTTAGTTTTCATTTGCAGCGGCTTTCTAGTAAAGAATTGCCAGATTCATCTTCTCCAATTCCAGCAAGTGGTATGGTTCGTGTTGTTAAAAACTCCATCAGACTGACTCTTAATCGATAGCAGTGCTTTACCAGGTAATAGTAAAGGCATTGCATTTTAATAACTATTGCTTTCTACTTTGTTTCAATTGTTGCTCTTACGCTCATGCTTCACTTTTGAACTTTGATGTACCTGCAACCATTTATTAACTTTTTTTAACTCACAGAAAAGGTGCCCTGATCCACACCAGCTTTCTATCAGAATTATCTAGTACTAGAATTAGTTCCCCTTTTTCTCTTATTTAATTTTTCCAACTCGATCTACAAAGATGGGTGAGAAAGAAGACTTCCATCGTGTATGCAAAATTCCAGCTACACTGTGCTGTACTGAGAGGAATCCTGATTATATTTAATTGAAAATTTTTGTAGATACCATGCACAGTTGTCAAAGTATGGAACATAATTTCTCACTTTATATTCATCAACTGTGTAGAGACAGTAATTCCCAAAATTTCTAACCAGTGTCCCTATATCTGGAAGGCACTAGATTACAAAATGAGAGTATAGCAACAATCAGCAAATGTGTTGAATTTATGTTTTACCGACAAAGAAATAAAGGAAGACATAAGATATCCTATTGCAGGTAGAGGAATGGAGGGCTCTTCTCATGAAATATCTCTGGACTCGCTCAATTGTATTAATGTCCGATATGCAGTGCAGGTTCCAGACAGATGAGCTGTATTCGAGAATTGGTCTAGCAAATGTTTTGTATGCTCTAGTTAGTAGTACAATATTACCAGAGAAGAAGCTACGCAAGATTAGGTTAACAACTTTTAATGCCTTTTTGGCAATGCTGTTACAGTGAGCTCTGGCACTTAGATCGTTTGAGATGAATATCCAAGGTCCTTGACAGAGTGAGGGTCGTCTACGAGGTCATATACGCCCAGATTGTATTTTGTGTTCCGATTTTTTTTGCCAATGTGTCAGACAGAGCATTTGTTGGTTGAGATTTGGAGTTGCCAATTGTTTGACCATTCCGACACAAAGTCAAGGTCTTTTTGAAGGGTAGCAGCATTGTCGGTGGTGTTGAATAGTTTTACATCATCAACGAAGAGAGCGCAGTTGCTTATAATATGATCGCAAAGGTAATTAATGTAAAGTATAAAGAGCCTACAACACTTCCTTGGGGAACACTGCTGTTAAAGGTACAGGGTTTGATAGGGTGTTCCCTATTTTGACTACTTGTTGCCTGTTTGATAGGAACGCGGTTATCCATTTATGCAGGGATCCAGAAATGCCATAAGATTTTAGTTTTAGAAGTAGTTTGTCATGTACTACTGAATCAAAGGCTTTACAGAAGTCTATAAATTGCATCTATTGCTTTTCCCTGGTCGAGTTGCAGTGTAAGAGTGGCAGATTGCAGTTGCATATGTTTTTGCAGTGTAAGAGTTGCAGATTGCAGGACAACTTTTTTCTGAAGCCAAACTGCTTGTTGGAGAGTAGGTTGTTTGTCTCTTAAGTAGAGGGTGATGGATTGGTTTATGATTGATTCCATGACTTTGCATGTGACCCAACATAATGAGATTGGTCTGTTATTTTCAACTAGGCTGGGGTAATCCTTTTTGAAGATAGGGATGACCGTGGCTAGTGACCATAAATTAGGTAAGGAGCTGGTTCTGAAAGATATTTCATAAATTATGCTAAGAGGTTCTGTTATGGTGGTTGAGAGCTTTTCAAAGAAGTAGGCACATAATCCATCAGGGCCAATAGATAAGATATGATTTTAGGTTGCATAATGCCTTCTCAACGACATTTTATTTATTTATTTATTTATTTATTTATTTATTTATTTATTTATTTATTTATTTATTTATTTATTTATTTATTTATTTATTTATTTATTTATTTTATTTGTCAAGCATATGTAAGATAACAGAAAAAAGTATAAACATAATTTGAATACATGAAAAGGATACAAGTAAAAAGAAACATTAGGACAGGGATGGTAGGCACGCTGGTGCGCTAATGCACCTGTTAACCCGTACAGGATTTGATAGAGCGCTTCCTATTTTGATGACTTGTTGTCCAGTTTGACAGGAAGGCAGCTATCAATTTATGTAGGAGTCCAGAAATGCCATAGGACTTTAGTTTTAGAAGTAGTTTGTTGTGTACCACTGAATCAAAGGCTTTATAGAAGTCTATGTAAATTGCATCTATTGCTTTGTCCTGTCTCTAGGTGGAGGGTTATAGATTGGTTAATGATTGATTCCATGACTTTTGCAGGTAACGCAACATAAAGAGATTGGTCTGTAATTTTATTTATTTATTTATTTATTTATTTATTTATTTATTTATTTATTGCCTTTGCAGGCAGTCGCTTTCGCAACAAACAAAAATAGTTTGCCACGAAAGTGACTGCTTGCGAAGGCTCCTGGATTTGGGGCCAAAACCAAAGCAGTATGCTCCGTCCCATAATTGGGTAGACCAGGTTGCTCTGATAGACCAGTCTCACCAGAAAAAAACACTTAATCAACAAATGTATGCAGGTCCTTCTGTATGCATAAATTTAACAATACGCAAACCTTATAATTTAAAAGAAAATAATATAAATAAGTTTCAGTTTGAAATGCATAATTTTGAAATTTTGACTCAAAAGAAAAAATATTTTCATTAACAACTCTGTATGATATTCTTCTGTTAAAAGGCATCCTAAAGTTACTGGATCCATACTACTGTAATAGAAAGCAACACTCAAAGAATGAAGACAGAGACGGCATCTAAAGGGTACAACCTATGATTTGCATATTAGTCCGTATCGGCTCCGGCTTGGATCTCTTGTAACAGAACTGGGAACTTCCTGAATCACTGCTCCAAGATGGCGTCAAGGCAGTGCTATGTGGAACAATATTGGCATTATGCATAGCATCCATCCTTGTTTAAAATGGCTTAATCTTCTATAGATTTCTCTCTTCAGGTGTTACACTGTCATAGTTTCAAACTACTATTATAATTTCAAACACTGTCATAATTTCAAACTACTATTCCTCCAAAATGTGTGGTGTGTGGGTATTCTCCTAGTGTAAACTTCATTCCCTTGGACTGGATCTTTATTTTCACTGTGCAAATGCATAGTTTTATTTTAAATCTTGTATTGTTCTTTCAGCAGAAATGTCTTTGTTATGAAAAACCAAAAAAAAAATGTCTTGCCTTTATTTTTTCCTATAGGGTTTGGCATGCAGAGTACTTTGCCCTGGTGTATTTCTATTGTTATCAATGTCAGTTCAATACAGGGGTGCAGGTAGTCTGAAGCTCTCTCTTAAATATATTCTTAACACTGTTGTTTTAACCCAAAAACCCACGTCCAGTCTCGATGGTACGCAACGCTGGCTGGCGATCTGCGTAGCAGGTCACCATAGGGGTTCTTGTAAAGTGGAAAAATGCACAGGAGTATGTGTGTATATATTGGAGGTACTTCTCCTTTAAAAAACAATCCATTTGGGATATATGTAGATGTTCCCCAAAAAGCTGCTTCCCCTGGAGACTCCCAAAAACTAGAGCACAATTTCAGTCATTGTTCAGTTGCATTGAAGCCCTATAATAGTCAGATATAAATTTAACTTTGATGCTTCTCTCTACACATCCAGCACTCCAATTTTAAACCAATGGGAATGAAACAGGCTTCAGTGTTTAGCTGGATTGCATGATAATCTATAAATAAAAATGTGAACAGACTCATATCTTCAACAATACTGGAATGCAAGCAAAGTGGTTAGTGTATTACTTGAATTTCAGAATTGTTAGAGGGCCTCGTAAAACCATTATTCGCAATCCAATCCATTTTTTTCTCACATGTTGAAAGTTCTGAAAATTATTTTCCCTATTTTGGCCTGCCTTGTGAATGAGTGCTCTTTAATCTTTTGTGAACTGGGATTTGGGAATCATGATTTTTACTCAAGTTTGACTTCTGTAGTTTTCTGAACAACTTCACTAGAATCGGTGTCTCCCTCTAGAAGATCACTTGACTCTTCCAGACCCATGTTTCCGTCAGAGCCCATGGCCTGATATGTCAGGAGTAAATACTGTTTTCAAATCTTAAATTTTGTAATATCTGCTTTTGTAAAAAATTATAATTGAAACAAAAAAAGTGTATGCAGAATATTTTTGTATGTACTGTAAAAGAATTTTTCAAAGAAATGTAAATCCTAGTCTCATCTGCTTCATTTATAGAATACTTAGGAAGCTCTTTGCTTCTAGTTACAAAATAATGGAGGTAACAGGTTTTTATTCTGATAAAATGCAGATTGGTTATTCCCTGAGATGTCTATGGAGAGTCTCAGTCATCCAGGTCATGGTTGTCCCAAAGGTGCTTTCCAAAAGGCAACTGGACTTTCTTGGTTTTCTTTGAAAACATTTTGCTTCTCATCCAAGAAGCTTCTTCAGCTCTGAGTGGATGGTGGGGAATGGAAGGATTTATATTCCTTGCAGACAGCTGGTCAGTTGCATTCTTTTAGAAATTCCTTTTAGAGGGTCCTTGAAGCACTTGGAGGTTTATCTGTGTTCTCGGGTTCACCTGAGTAGTACAAATGGGTGTGGAGCCTTTTTGGAACTGCTGAAAGGACTCTCTGGTGGACTTCTCTGAGGAGATGCAAATGGCATTTTAGAAGGATTTTAAACTTGTAGATTGCAACTTATTTTGGACCAAATTCAACATTAATTTAATTCTCCTAAATAACTATTGCAAACAAGCTGATATAAATCTGTGAAAAATGGTATGCCATATTCTATTTAAAATTCTGACCAGAGTTAGTGACAGTAGAACATAATTCCAATAAGATTCCTGTTTGATGTTATGAGCAGCTATAGTTCCTATTAATTTATATCAGAGGTGTCAAACTAGCATCATCACTGCGACGTCACATGACATATCGGGACTTTTTCCCTTTCCGCTAAACTCAGCGGGGGCGGAGCCAGCACGTGATGCATTTGGCTCGCGGGCCGGGAGTTTGACAGCCCTGATTTATATGGTATGATTAGATTGTTTGCCTGGAAATTATTCTTTTGACTTAGGTCATCATGACAGTTTCAGTTTCAAATGGGGCTGTGTCATCTTGCACAAATAATAGACTGCTCAAATCTGGCTAGAACTTACATCATTCTGGAAGATTTAATGAATCATTTTGATAATAATAATTCTCTAATAACAATACAGCTGGAAGAACATCCATTAGCAATATCTATGGTCCATCATATTAGCTCCACTCCAACAGATTTCACAAATTATGGGTTCATAATACATCTAGTAGGCACTATTCTAATTGATGATATACATCCTCGGTTTGCATAAATTGAAAAATAGCTGTAAGAACAGCTTGCAAACATCTATTACTGGCCAGAATTAATCTGTCTGAAAACATGAAAATATTTCATTAGTAACCTCAGTGTTTAGAGATTATAGAAAGATGTTGATCTCTAATTCAAACTTCCCCAATCAGGTGCCCTCTGGGTATGGTGGGCTAAAAGATCCATAATGCCTTGGTACAAGGTTGGAGAAAGTTGTTTAATTCTACATAAAGTCTAAATGAACATTTCCCAATTTTACAAAGCTTCACTTGCTGATTTTGGTTAAGACACAATTTAAGTGAAAAGTGAAGGTCCTGCTATTGTGAGCTGGCCTTGATACTCTTTTCTGTCTTTACACATACGTTTCTGAGTAGAATAGTACTTCATTCCTCTCCCTGTAATATCTGTGAAGATTCTCAATCTTCCAGGACAGGTCATGGTTGTCCCAAAGGTGCTTTTTCCAAAAGGCAACTGGACTTTCTTGGTTATTTTCTTTGAAAATGTTTCACTTCTTCATCCAAAAAGCTTCTTGGATGAGAAGCAAATTGTTTTCTTAGAAAAAACCGAGAAAGCACCTTTGGGTCTTCTTATAATACCATTCCTACCACTCTTACTCCACAAGAATTTAAATTTCTGTTGGCTCAGGGGCTGCATTGGATTTTCGATGATGTGAAAATACTCCAGAAATGAGTAAAACCAACATCTGGTTTGGAAGGTGGTTTCAAGAATTTTAACTGATGAAACTGGTGCCTTAAGCATCAATATTTTGTCTGCTAAAATTGTCAAAAAATGAAAAAAATGTTTACGTTTTTCTGGGGGATGCTGAAGGGAGGGGCTTCACTTTTTGTTACCCTGCCCTATAGTCTGGAATCTCAACCATTGAAACCCCTCTTGAAGATTCCACACCTAATCTTAGTTGTGTCTTGTTTGGATATACTCTGTGTGGAGTTGCCTTGACAAATTGGCCAGAAGCCAGTTGGATCTCGAAGTAATATAGCAATAGACATATATACTGCCCCTTAGTGCTTTACTACAGCACTCTCTAGGCAGTTTACGTCAGCATATTGCCCTCAACAATCTAGATAGGTCCTCATTTTACCATTTTGCCCTCAGAAGGATGGAAGGCTGAGTCAACCTTGAGTCCCATCAGGATTGAACTCCGAACTGTGGGCAGAGTTTGCCCTCAATGCTGCATTCTAACCACTGTGCCATCCGGGCTCCTTTCTGACAGATAGCTGTGATTTGCTGGTAAATTTGGCTGTCCTGACTTCCAGTTTTTATTTTAGGCACAACATACTGTTTTAATGATAACATTTAAAATTTGTTACATCTTAGAGCATAGGGATGTTCTTTTCTCAGGCAAACCTGCCTGCCGATTAAACCCACAAAGTTGTGCTTTATGAAGGAAAAACGGAGGGACAGTGAATGTTGCTCGTTTATAATTCTACCTGGAGTCCCTTGCTAGCAAGGCTTTGGGGACTTTTCACATGCTCTGTTAAGTTTAATAGGGCAGAGTGCAGTAAAATAAAAACACAGTTTGTTATGCAGAACTAGACCTTTTTTCCCCATTCAATCATGTCCTATTGTGAGAGACTGCCTGGAAAAGTTTTTTTCAAAAGTGGTTTGCTACTGCTTCCTTTCTAGGGATGAGAGAAAGTGATTGGGCCAAAGTCATTCAGCTGGCTTTGTGCTTAAGGTGGGATAAGAATTCATGGTCTCTAGCCTGATGACTTAACCACTACACTAAACTGGCTCTTTTCAAAAATAAAAAAATAAAAACTAATGGAGCTCATGAATGTAATAGCTATAGCACTTAGATTTATATGCCACTTCACAGTGCTTTACAGCCCTCTCTAAACAGTTTACAGAACCAGCATATTTCTCCCAACAATCTGGGTATTCATTTTACCAACCTCAGAAGGATGGAAGACTGAGTCAACCTTGAGCCGGTCAGAATCAAACTGTTGGCAATTAGCAGAATTAACCTACAAAACTGCATTCTAACCACTGAATCACTTGGCAAGACTAGCAAAAATGTGAGAATCTGATTTATGGAAAATAATCTATGGTACTGGGGAAGGAGCTTCTTAATGATCCCAAAGACACCAAGTGATTTGGGCAGCAATAAGCAATAAGGTCTAACATCAATTTCTGTGCCAACCTGGATTGTGCCAGGAAGCACAAGGTCTACCACCACTTGCCACTTCTTAATTCTTTTAAAAATACAAGTAGTCCTTGATTTACTATCACAATTGGAACTAGAATTTTGGTTGCAAGTGATTGCATTGGTATGTTGAGTCACTACACAACTTGATTTTACAATCATTTTATGCTTGTTAAACAAATCTATTCTTCTGAATGTGTTTTCTTGCTGGACGCCAATAAAAAAGTCACGAATTACAGTTACATGCCCATGGGATGCAACCAATTGTAAATGCAAGTCAGTTGCCAAGTGCACAAAATGTAATCACATGACCGTCAAACTCGATTTCATTGAAGGCCACATTAGGGTTGTGTTTGACCTCCAGGGCTGGGGTGGGCGTGGCCAGGGTGGGCATGGCCAGCTTGACGTCACTTGTGTCGGGTGTCTGTTGTGGCCTGAGCATTCTCCCAGTGAAAACAGGCTCCCGAGCTCTGATTTCAGCCACAACGGCCTCCTGCTGCTCTCTGCCAGTGAGAATGGAGCTCGAGGGGGCCACATGTAGCCCCCTGGAGCTCCATTTTCGCTGACAGAGGGCAGCAGGAAGCCATTGCAACTGAAAACAGAGCCCAGGAGGGCCACGCACAGCCAACACCCCTCCCCCGAGTTCCATTTTCGCTGACAAGAGGGTGGAAGGAGGCCATCACGGCTGAAAATGGAGCCCAGAAGGGCCACATGCAGCCCTCCCAAGCTCCGTTTTCACTGGCAGAGGCACTGCGGCTGGTCCTTTGCTGTTTCTAGGGTGGCCTAGAAACAGCAGGCCAGATCTAAGCACCCAACGGGCCAGATCCAGCCCCCGGGCCTTGAGTTTGACACCCCTGCTGTACACAATTTCTGTACACTTGTTTTAAATTTTTCTTTTAAAATACATTGCTATTTTCTATTACAAATTGGTACTTAATCCCAAAGACCACCTCACTCCCACCTCCCATTAATACTTGTCAAGTCTTGATCTAAAATATACGTAGCTGCATCATTGAAAACAGCTCAAATTGTTTTTCTGTGGAGAAAGAAAACCAACCTCCAAGGCCACACTTGCAACTTTAGGCGGATCTGGTAGTTTCATCAGCTCTCCAAGATTTTCAGGAACTTTCACTACAACTATTAGCAAATCAGTTTCTCTGTTGTCAAAGTTTCTTTCTCAGTGTCTTTCATTTGTTTTTATTCTTTTCTGCCACTTTCCCACTCTCTTTTAAAGAATTTAGGTTCCTTTCTCGTATTCACAACAATATATTTTCTTCTCCATTTCCTATGTACAAGGATTTGTTTTCTTATCTGTTTAGTCACTATCTGGTGGCTAAAAGTTGGATAATATATTTTAAATATCTTGTCACCCTCTCTAACACTACAATTATTAAGATGTTTTCAAACGGAAAATAAATACCATGCAGCTGTTAATTTTATTTGAAGCATTTGTTCCCTTTCTTCCAAAATGGCTTATGTAGATGTTATAACCTTTCAGACAACTTAAAAGGAAAAATAATATCGAAAAAGATCAACACCAGTTCTTATTGTTTAATTGATCTTATAATAAGCAGCTTTAATGCAGTTGTAAGGCTGTAATTGTGAAATAATTTTCTGCTAATTAATACCACTGATTAATGTTCCTCTTGAAAGCATTGGAATCCCCTCCTTGATTCTTATTCTCTAATGGATATATATTAACCTTGCAAAAGATTTTCCATTAGGTGGCTATTCCTCCAACTGACAAAAGCCAGACTTGACTCTGTTCTCTTTAGCAGCCAAAGTAAAAATGTTCATGGAAGAACCAGAGTCCCATAGACCAGGGGTCTCCAACCTTGGCAACTTTAAGACTTGTGGACTTCAACTCCTAGAACTTTAAGACTTGTGGACTTCAACTCCCAGAGTTCCTCAGCCAGCTTCAAACTCTGGGAGTTGAAGTCCACAAGTCTTAAAGTTGCTAAGGGTGGAGACCCCTGACATAGGCCAATGGGAGGGGTGGTCCTGCAGCCGACTTAATTAAAGTCCAGCACATTGCCAACTTCTCTCCGACAACTCGTCCATATGACATATACTGTTGATGTAGGAAATGTTGTCTTCTCCAATAGAAAACTCTGTCTTCCTGCCAGATCAATTAAATCAACTTCAGACTGCCTCTGAGTGGAGATGCCAAATGGTGAGCAGGATGGAGCTGTATGTCTCATAATATTAAAACCCAAGACTGCAATCTGAGTTGTAGATTCAAGACAGATAAAGGAATGTTTTTACAGCACATACAATAATATCTGCCCATTTGGATGGCGTGTATCCATGACTACTAATGGATCCCCACAATATCTGTATGACCACTATAGAAATAGAATGCTGAATTAAATTCAGTTTTGCTGATTTGATATGTCTCTTGTATCTTTAAACATGATACCTATTCTAGGACCAGTACAGGATGTTAGGATCTAGCATCTTTGATCAGGGCCTCAGCACTCAGCACCAGTTGGGGTAAGTACAACATAGTGTTCAATGGCTCCATGGCTCCATGTAGCTGTTATTTAAATTTCTCACCATGCCCTCAATCAGCATTATGTAATTATGTCAGCATTATGTCAAGGTAGTCCTTGACTTACAACAGTTCATTTAGTGACCATTTAAAGTTACAACAGCACTGAAAAAAGGAACTTAAGACCATTTTTCACAGTTACAACCTTTGCAGCATCCCCGTGGTCATGTGATTAAAATTCAAATGGTTGGCAATTGGTTCATATTTATGACTGTCGCAATGTTCCAGGGTCATGTGATCACCTTTTACAAGTTTCTGACAAGCAAAGTCAATGGAGAAGCCAGATTCACTTAACAATCATGTTACTAACTTAAAAACTGCAGTGATTCACTCAACTATAGTGTCTAGAAAGATCGTAAAATAGGGCAAAACTCACTTAACAAATGTTTCACTTGACAACAGAAATTTTGTGCTCAATTGTGATCATAAGCTGAGGACTACCTGTATTATGTAATACAACATTATGGAGCCATGGTGGCGCAGTGGTTAGAATGCAGTATTGCAGTCTAATTCAGCTCACTGTCATGAGTTCGATCCTCATCAGCTCAAGGTTGACTCAGCCTTCCATCCTTGCAAAGTCAGTAAAATAAGGATTCAGATTGTTGGGGGCAATAGGCTGACTCTGTAAACTGCTTAGAAAAGGCTGTAAAACATGAAGCGCTAAGTGTTTTTGCTATTGCTATGGAAAATGTAAATAGCAGCTTGATCCCAAACATCCTTTATAGCATTGCTGTCAGTACCACCACCATATAAATCCATCAAAGCTTTTTGAAGAACTTGCTGGACTACACCAAAATAAACCCCATTTGCAGGATATTTGAAAGGAGACTGAACAAATAATAGCTGATTTAAATATTCTTGCTTTTTGTGATATATTTTTGGTAGCTATTTTAAAAGCTACTTTTATTTCCTTAATACATGTGGCATGTACGTTGTAGAAAAAAAGTAAAAATATTTTTTTCTCCAGGATGGCAAATTTTAGGTTTGTGGAATCTACTTCTCCTTTCTTTTTTTACCAGAACCTTTAGGTCCACCAAAGTGAGGTAGATGCAAACTAGTGGCTCGAGAAGCATATACTCACTAAAAAGGAAGATAGTATCTTTAAGCGCATATCCTGCTTCAAAATTAGCACTCAGTAATGGAACAAACCTCACAATTCTTTTCACACAAAAATCTATTCTAGTCCCATTTGGTGGTCAAGTGAAAAGTTTTTAATTATTTAACTGTAAAAATTATTAAATAATTTTGGACCTGCCAGAGCTGTTTATAAGATGGGTGGCTATATAAATGTTTTAAATCAATGGATAATTTATTGTTATGGTTGCACCCCAATGCCCAAGACATTCCCTACCTCCATCTCAAATCACAAGATTCCCTATGAAAGACAGTCACAGTATTTTGGCATCTGAACTAAAATTTAAAAAGCTACCAAAATGATCTCTTTCTCCTCTTAGCTATTAAATAACATCTTTGAAAACTTTTTTGTGTTTCTCAAAATTAATTTCCTAAGGTAACTGGTTCCTTCAGCTTAATGGTTGGAGTGGCCCTTTATTAGCAGCTCTCAATCTACCTTCATAAGAAACACCAACAAAAGGTTAAGCATTCTCCCTGTTCTTCAGGTGATCTCTTACACAAGGCCAAACACAGACAAAGGGGGAGACTGATTTCTATATAGTTACCTGTAAGTCTTCAGGGAAGTGGGGGGGGAGGGGAGTATTTTTTTACTCAGAAGTGTGCTACTTCTATTCGCTCAAGGACCATGTAAAGCTTAAGCGGCAAGACAAAGGCTCTAAAAAGGGGTGGGGCCAAAGCCCATTTGGGGAGGGTTGTTACAAAATTCTGTCCCATTCTGAGACCCATTCCATCTCTCTAGATCCTCCATGTGCAAAAAAAGACCCAAAAGTTTGCCCCCGAACCTAATTTAAATCGAAATGTAATAGACATAGTCCTTGACATACAACCACAAATGAATCCTTGCTCAGCAAGGCAGTTGTTAAATGAATTTTGCCGGTGTTTTACGAGCTTCTTTGCCACAGATGTTAAACAAATCATTGCACTTAAGTGATTCATGTGCTTGTTAAGCAAATCTGGCTTCCCACATTGACTTTGCTTATTGGAAGCCAGCTAGAAAAGTCACAAATGGCAATCACATGACCCTGGGAGGCTGCAACTGTCATAAATACACACCCGTTGCCAAGTGCCCAAATGTTGATCATGTGACTGTGGGGGTGGCGTAAGTATGAAAAATGGTCATAGTCACTTTTTTCAGTGCCACTGTAACTTTGAATGATCACCAAACAAATGGTTGTAAGTCAAGGACTCCAGTGGTGAAATCCAAATTTTTTTACTACCGGTTCTGTGGATGGGGCTTGGTGGGCATGGCTTGGTGGGCATGGCAGGGGAAGGATACTGCAAAATCCCCATTCCCTTCCCACTCCGGGGGAAGGATATTGCAAAATCTCCATTCCCACCCCACTGGGGCCAGCCAGAGGTGGCATTTGCCAGTTCTCTGAACTACTCAAAATTTCCGCTACCGGTTCTCCAGAACCTGTCAGAACCTGCTAGATTTCATCCTTGAAGGAGTCCCTATACATCTTGACACAGTAACTACAATGGTGCTCTAGGTCTGTGCTGCTTAGCCTGCTTCCCAATTGTTAATCACCTCACAGTGAGATGGGAGACAAAATAAACTAGAATAGAATAGAATAGAATAGAATAGAATAGAATAGAATAGAATAGAATAGAATAGAATAGAATAGAATAGAATAGAATAGAATAGAATAGAATAGAATAACAGAGTTGGAAGGGACCTTTGAGGTCTTCTAGTCCAACCCCCTGCTTAGGCAGGAAATCCTATAGCATTTCAGACAAATGGTTATCCAATCTCTTCTTAAAAACTTCCAATGTTGGAGCATTTACAACTTCTGGAGGCAAGTTGTTCCACTGATTAATTAAAACAATATCATGCCTTTTCTTCTTATGGCTTTTTCTGCATAAAATAGACTTGTCCTGGAAAACTCTTCAAAATAACAGTTTTTTAATGTATAGATAATCCTCAACATAAAACAGTTCATTTAGTGACCGTTCCAAGTTACAATGCCACTGAAAAAAAGTGACGACACTTTTTCACACTTACGAGTGTTACAGCATCCCTGTGACATCCCAGTCACATGATCAAAATTTGAATGCTTGGCAACTGACTCGTATTTTTGACAGTTGCAGTGTCCCGGGGTCATGTGATCACATTTTGCATCCTTTTGACAAGCAAAGTCAATGGAGAAGCCAAATTCACTTAACAACCATGTTACTAACTTAACAACTGCAGTGACTCAACTTTGGCAAGAGATATCATAAAATGGGGCAAAATTCAGTTTATAACTATTTCGCTTGGGTACAGAAATTTTGAGCTCAATTGTGGTCATAAATCAAGGACTACTTTTAAATAAGTAAGAGAGCCATACTCTTCTCTGTTATCCATATCTTCCTATACTATAGTATATTAAACTGGCAAGACTATAAAATAACAAATAGGCAACATGATGCTAATGAACAATTGGGTGAAATCCAGCAGGTTCTGACAGGTTCTGGAGAACCGGTAGCAGAAACTTTGAGCAGTTTGGAGAACTGGTAGTGGAAATTTTGAGTACTTCAGAGAACCAGCAAATACCACCTCTGGCTGGCCCCAGAATGGGGTGGGAATGGAGATTTTGCAGTATCCTTCCCCTGCCACGCCCACCAAGCCACACCACGCCCACCAAGCCATGCCCACAGAACCAGTAGTAAAAAAATTTGGATTTCACCATTGTGAACAATATTTGGGATTTGCAGTGTTTCCAGGAGATCTGTATTTTAATTTGCCTGTTAGTAGCACCAGCTTTATTTGCAAGAAAATAGTATCCACCCCCAGGATTCTTTACATATGGAAGCAATAACTGGAGATAGCTAGACATTTGAAATGCGGTAAATAAAATTTAATATATAAATAAAAATAAAAATAAATTGTACTCCCATGTCCGGGAGAAAAAAGCAAAGATAAACAAGGATAGGAGAAAATGTCTTTAGATGCTAAGCAACTTAGCAGAGCATGATTAGCACTTTTCCCTCTGATACGTGGCTATTTTGTGACATATGAGGCTCGTACAAAAAAAAAAATTCAAATTAAACTTATTAAAATTTAATTCTCCCTGGATCTGTGACTAATAGGGTGGGGCAGGGGAGGAATATAGCTAATTAGAATCAAATCTCCATATTCAAAAATTAAGGAGAATTTGGTTTGGAAATGAAATTTATTTTGGAAATGAAACAAACACCTTAATGCCCAAATCCACTTTATATTAGTGGTTTTCTGATGTGGGCATCATTCAATGAAGTCTGTAAAACACTAAGGCTGTAAAGTACTGTGAAACTGTATATAAGTCTAAATCATGGTCAAGTAGAGAGTAGAGAGCCTTGGTACTACAGTGGTTTAAAGCACCCTGTTATTAACACAGCTGCCTGCAATTTACTGCTGGTTTGAATCTCTCCAAGGCTCAAGGTTGACTCAGCCTTCCATCCTTTCTAAGGTAGGTTAAATGAGGACCCAGTTTGTGGGGGCAATAAGCTGACTTTGTATAAATATACAAAAGTATGAAGGCTATTGCTTAACGCACTGTAAGCCGCCCTGAGTCTTCGGAGAAGGGCGGCATATAAATCAAATTAAAAAAAAAAAAAAAAAAAGTAAGGGCTGCATAGAGACCAGCCCTGTTCCAGTGCCCTTGATCAACTTTCTTGATTTCTGAATGGTGGTTGTGTACGTTACGAAATCCTCCCTACAGCTGGGAAGTCTGTATACTTAAAATCCCTTTTGGACTGTCACCCTTGGTGTCTGAAAGTCTAAATCTTTCTCCTCTAGGAAAAGAGGTTTGTATGGTTCTCCTTCACAAGGTCTTTTTAAACTTGAAGGAAGCCTCTGCATTCTCTAACTTGGCTTTTACAGAGGAAGTCCAAAGAACAGACAGAAACATTGACAAGAAGTACATAGTAAATAACGTGTTTCCCCGAATATAAGACCCTGTCTTATATATATTTTTTGAACCCTGAAACAAGCACTTGGCCTTATTGCCATGCACTCAAAAGCCTGATTGGCTTATTATCAGGGGATGTCTTATTTTGGGGGAAACAGGGTAGCTTCAAATGGTAAATATGTGGGAGCATCCCTCTTTCAATGCTTTAAAACAGGGGTCTCCAACCTTGAGAACTTTAAGATTTTTGGACTTCAACTCCTAGAATTCCTCAGCCAACATAGAGGAATGCACATATAGGTAACATTTCTCTTAGAATGTTTCTTTGCATTGGTAATTCCATTTCTTCTGAGGAAATAGCCATAATTCAAAGACAAATCACATGTTATGCATGCAGAAATGAATTTCATCATCTCTCATTTAAAAGATCTCAGGTAATAGGACAAGAGAACTGCTCTGATAATTTACGAAGATTTACTTGCAAGGATTTTGATTGGTACCTATATTTTCCCCCCAGATTAGCTTGGAAATATACACTTGATCAATCAAGTGATACAAAGTGATAGTGACCTAACAGGAAGTGGCTTATTATATTGTTTTTCACGCACCAATATAATTTGCAACTTCTATTCTTCTATCTTTCAGCCAGCTTCCTCAGAAACAGGGTTTCCATTATACTCTAAAAAAGATTGTATGTGTATTTATATTATATAATTCTTTCTCACATGCCTGCAGACAACTTGTACCAAAAAGACAACGTTTTCTTCAGATTTTTCAGGAGATCAGATTGTTGATTAAATATTCCATCCTATAGGGTCTTTAGGAAAGTTAAAGAAGATGGACATTTATGTTTTAGAGCAGGGGTCACCAACCTTTTGGACCTCAGGGACCACTAAATTCATAATTTTAAATTCCGTGGACCATTAATATGATCTGCCTAATGACCGGCTGGGTGGGTGTGGCTAGGTGGTCATGTGGCTGGGTGGGCGTGGTGAACTCCATGTCACTCACGTCAAGGGGTGCCTCACCAGCCTCTACTCGCCCCTCCCTTCCCACCCACTCCTCGCCTGCCCCCCCCCCGGGCTCTTTAGGGCCCCAACAGGAAGCAGTTGTTGGAGCTAAGCAGCCACCATGAGAAAGAGTTGGCAAAACAGCTCTGTTCAAATTGGATCTGACCAAGAAGGAGGCTCAGCAGAAGCACCTCATTGAGGATTACGAGCATAGGCTTTCCAAGCAGAGGGAAGACCTGTGGGAGTACAAGGCCAGGTACCAGTGCCTGGAGGCTCAGCGGGTTGAGATAGTCAGCCAATTGCAGGCCATGATGCAGTCCCACTGGAACAAGGTCCTCTGGCTCTTTGCCACCAATGGCGTTTCCCTCCAGCCTTCGCCCAAAGCCCCACACCAGGAGGCTGAAGCAGACCCCAAATTCGAATTTCTCCCACCCTCCGACCCGCACAAAAAGATCCTGGAGGGAGAGACTCTCTGCAGTAACACAAACGTTCAAGAGACTCTCTGCAGTAACACAAACGTTAATTGCATGTATCTGTCCCAGGGGCTGTAGTTTGAGGACCCCTGATTTAGTGCAATATAAAAACATGCAAATAATTTTTCTGTGGACCACCAAAATTTTCTCGCGGACCACCAGTGGTCCACGGACCAGTTGGTGACCACTTTTTAGAGAATCTCTAACACAGAGCTGCTGCATTCAGAAATCAGACTAATAGCCTAAAATGGCCGTTTTTCAGCTAATTGATCCCATGAACTCTATAATCCTACCCTTTTCTTTTCATCTTCATAATCACATTGGAGAACAGATGCATCTCTGGGCTGAAAGATCTGAACTTAGCCATTTTGGGTTCCCAGGGCTCAATAACAATCTGTGATTTGTTTTTTTTTTCTTCTTGCCATTGGAATGAATACCAAGACTGCATATCTCTGTATAAAGAAACTATTTGGGTCTCACCATTGACAGACCAGAATTTGGCCTTCCATTGCCCAGTTGATCAGGTTTCCTGGCATCAGAAAGGAAATAATTCTTTCTGTGTGCACTTTGTGATCAAAATAAATACATCACGTTAGCAATTGTTACTCTATACCTCAGCACCCTCCAAAAACATGTGCCTAACCAAAACAGAAGTATTGTATATTCACTTAAAATTCATTCTTTAGCAGGACAGGTAGGAAGAGATGCAGCAAACACTTTAGTCATATGCCCAGATTTATAGGTAGATCTGATTATGAAAGAGAAGCCACAGCTGTAGTAGCAAAAAACCTCAAACAGCATTTGTTGGATGTCCTTTTGGGTACAAATAAGTGATAAGATAGTGCTAACAGATGGAACTAGTAATTCAAATTCATCACTTCCTCTTACTGCTGTATCTTAAGCAGGAATTCAGCCCACAAGGTTTAAAGGCCATGAAGATCACATAGCCAAGGATCAATTTGGCCTCAAAACCTCAAAGGGCAAGCAACCCATTCTGCACCCTGAGTAAAGAAATCCACAAAAGATATGGCTTTATCCTAATCCTATCTCCTGGCCAAGGCTTGATTAGCCAGCAGGCAACAAGTTTACATCATTGCGCATATCTAGGTTGTTATACTGCAGGAATTGTATTTGAGTCTCTGTTTGTGTGAACTACAGCGAAATACATGCCGCAGAGATTGAAGCTATATTATGCTTGATTTCCAGCACCAAAGCATAGACTGAACTGTGTGCCATCCTAAAGAGAAATGGCATTTCACTCCTAGTGTAGTTGAAGCTGGCTTCTCTTCCTCCTCAGTTCAGTGATGGAAAAACAACATAAGAAAATGAAAGAAGTTTGAGGGGCCTCTGATACCTTTCAAGCATAGCAAGCGATTCCAGAATCTTCTGTAATATTGTCAACTTTGATCTTTTATAATACGAAATCAGATGGACTATCATTTTTGGGGGAGGGGTTTCAACCTGTATTAATGTTAAATCATTCCATGCATTTTTAAATGTGCCTCTTCCTTTAAAAAAAATTGATATACTATATATTGTATTCATAGTAATGAATCTGTAGCAATACTGTAATATTTGAAATAAATTGAAAACGAAAGTTGCACTTCTGATTCTTTCTCTTAAAAAGCGGTCTGTATCTTAAATGCTAAAGTTACACTTTGTGGTTTCTCTTGTTAACGTCATACAAAGGGTATTTGAGCTCCTATAGTGTGACCCTTCTATAAACGTTATTTAACCTTTTTTAAGGTTAATCTGATACCTGAAAGGATTGAGGTTTTGAGATAAATTTAAAGCTAGAGATTGCCAGCTCTGTCCAATTTCTGCACTCTTTTTTTTTGGGGGGGGGGGATTCTTTTTTTTTAATTGAAAAAGTTTTTCAAATACAAATTCCCCCCCTTTTTTTTCCCCCTCCTCCCTAACCCCCCTCACCCTCCCCTCCCACCATGGCTTCTCCAAAATAAAACCCAAATTAATAACAGATTATATAATATTTTACCATCCTTTTACTCACCCCCCATATACTGACCCTATCTTTCTAACAATATTATTATGTCCCCCTTATACTATACATTTCTAAGCAACATTCAACTGTAAAATTATATAATCATAATTTAGCAGTTTCATCTATTCAACTCATAATCTATAGCATAACATCCCTTTTCTTAAACTGAAAGCTAACCTATCTCCACCCTTCTAACAATATTATTATATCCCCCTTGTACTATACTTTTCAAAGCAAAATTCAGCTAAATTATATAATAAATCCTAATTTAGCGATTTCAACTCATAATCTATCCATTTCCTCCTCCCCCATACATATATCTCTTAATTCAAATCTTTTACGTATATTGATATAACATAACATCCCTTTTGTTAAACTAAACAATCAGTAAACTAACCTATCTCCACCCGCTTTCCTACAGGTCTACATACATAATATTTTCAATATCTTTATTCTTCTGCCCGCACCACTAAAAAAGTATTTACATATATATATATAAAATCCTTAAATGACTTTAAATTTGTAATCCATATGATATCTTCTGTAATGTCTCTCAACTGGATTGTTAATTCCATTACCCATATTAGGGTAACATCACATCCAAATTCCAACAGTATGTTCAATATCTTCAATTACCATCTGCCCCCATCAATAGTAAGTATTTTCATATAGCAAAAAAACCACCCGAGTGACTTTATATTTGTATTCCATATAGTGTCTTTTGTAATATCTTTCTTCTAGATTATTCATTCCAACCACCATGTTAGGGTAACAACCAGATCCTCTGCATGCCCCAATCCATAATTCTCTTGCCTTGAAGCTCAACATAAACGTAATCTATTTGTCAAAGAGTCCAAAATAGAAAGTTCCAATCCACTCGATTTAAGGCCATCTTCCACATCCCAAAAGTACAGCACTGCGGAGGTCTGTCACCCTCCTCAAGATAATATAAACCAATACTTTGCCTCAACTATCATTTCATATATTCAGTCATCTCTTAAGTAACTGGCATTACACTGTTGTTTGGTCTAGAAATTATTTTTGTAGGACCTGCTTCTTCTTTTCTTAACTTTTTGTGGCTTAGATCTCCATCCTGGTTTCCTTTCTGTAAGTTGTATATCAACTGCTTGATTTCCATGCTGGTCTGTAGCTTGATAAATCATCCCATTAGAATCCAAAGCCGCCTCTCTTATATTTATAGGTAATCCAACAATAGCCTCTGAAGAAGAATCCAGAAGCAGCTCATCCACAAAAGCCTCTGTAGTTTGTTGTTTTTCCGTTACCTCCAGCACCATTTGCTTAGCCTGAATTTCCATTACTTCCATCTCACCAGTAAAGGGGGCAGACCATCGAGTCAAGCCGCTGTGAGAGGGCGGTATGATTTATTCCTCCTCCCCCCTTGGACTGTGTCGACCTGGAGACGGACTTGGCCTCTGTTGTGAGAGAACAGTGGACTGGGTCTTGAATCCTTTTGTGGCTCCTGTCTTTTTATGTTCTCCCTCGGACTTTTCTGTATGGACCCTTTAGGGAACGGTCACCCCACCCCTGTGGCAAGATGTACGCAGCAGAGGAGCTTCTTGGTCTGCGAGATTCCCCCCTCTCGCAGGCTTGGCCCTCCACGTTATCGAGGGCCTACCTCGATGACGGATTTTGGAATCCCGAGAGGTGGCATGCCGCCAAGAGGGGGCTGAGGGATTTTTTAAAATTGTCTTTGTGTAAATTTTTAAGGGGTTTGGGGAGGGGGTGGGGAGGGAGGCCAGTCTGGCTGTTAATGGTGCCATAGGGAGTACGGATTCTGGGGGAAAGGGGACTGTTAGAATGCCCTCTATTGAGGGCTTCTCCATCAATACGCTGAGTGGGAGGGGCAGGTATGGCAGGAGCAGGGGGCCGCATCATGTGGTGGGGGCACGCGCTCGCTATCTCCGAGCGATTGCGTGCCCCGGTCCCCTTAGCTCTTCCCGTTCCTCAGGCTGCTTAGAGTCTCAGGGCCCGAGTTTCCAGCTGATGTTGTGTAATGCCAGGTCCGTAGTAAATAAAGCCCCCCTCATTTGTGATCTTATTCAGGAGGGGGGAGCGGACCTGGCAGGTATTACGGAGACCTAGTTGGGCCATGAGGGGGGGTTCCCCTCGTGGAGATGTGCCCATCAGGCTTCCGTGCATTTCATCAGCTGAGAGCTCAGGGCAGGGGCGGGGGGGTGGCGGTCATTATAAGAGAGGGTCTTGATCCGAGGGAGACCACTGTGCCTCAGATAGCCGGATGTGAGTCCCTTTTTGTGAAGTGGGGTCGTGGGGTGCAGATGGGTCTGTTGATTACGTGGCAACGACCCTGCCCGAACTCCTCAATGTTATAGCCGAGGTGGCGGCTGATACCCCCAGACTTCTGGTCATGGGGGATTTCAACTTGCCATCCATTGGTGAAACTTCTGAGGTAGTTTGGGAGTTCATGGCTTCCATGATGGCCATGGACCTGACCCAAGTAATTCACGGCCCTACTCACATGGGGGGACACACTCTGGACTTAGTTTTTGTCTCTGGTCAGTGGTTGAGTGGCCTTGATATAGGGGATATAGATACTGAACCCTTGTCATGGTCTGACCACTCGCTCCTTCGACTTGACTTTCTGACCGCCGCATCCCGTCGCAGGGAGGCGGAGCCGACCAGGTGGTTCTGCCCCATGCGCCTGATGGATCCTGATAGGTTCCAGATGGAGCTTGGGCCATTTCCTGAAACTCTAGCTCACGACTCGGCTGAGTGGCCACCTGGGATAGTGCGGCTGCCGGGGCTTTGGACCGGGTCGTGCCTTTGCGGCCTCTGACCTGGCGCCGAACTCACTTAGCTCCTTGGTTCTCCGAGGAGCTGAGAGAAATGAAGCGCCGGAAAAGATGCCTAGAGAGTGGATGGAGGGCCAGCCGTTCCGAATCCGACTTGACACTGGTAAGGTCTCATATTAAGACCTACCTAGTGGCGATAAAAGCGGCGAAATCTAGCTATTTTGCCGCTCTTATCGCATCATCAGATAACCGCCCAGCCGCCCTGTTCAGGGTGACCCGCTCCCTTCTCCATCTGGGAGCGCGGGAGGACCCCTTGCAGGGCCGAGCTGAGGATTTTGTACAGTATCTGGATGATAAAATAACTCAGATTCGGGAAGACTTGGCCACTGACTGGGTTAGTTCAGACGAGATGACTGAGGCAGGCCTTGAGAATGTTATCTGGGAGGAGTTCGATCCTGTGGCTCCCGAGGACGTGGACAGGATCTTGGGACGGCTGAACGCCACCACATGTTTATTGGACCCGTGTCCCTCCTGGTTGGTGCTGGCTTCCCGGGAGGTTACACGATGCTGGCTCCAGGGAATTATCAACGCTTCTTTGAGTGAGGGTGTCCTGCCGGCCGCCTTGAAAGAGGCGGTGGTGAGGCCTCTCCTCAAGAAGCCATCCCTGGATCCGGCTGTTTTGGCTAACTATCGTCCAGTCTCCAACCTTCGCTTTATTGTGAAGGTTGTTGAGAGTGTGGTGGCGCGACAGCTTCCACAGTACCTGGATGAAGCTATCTATTTGGATCCGCTCCAGTCCGGCTTCAGACCTGGGTACAGCACGGAAACGGCATTGGTCGCATTGGTGGATGATCTCTGGAGGGCTCGGGATAGGGGTTACTCCTCTATCCTGGTCCTGTTAGACCTCTCAGCGGCTTTTGATACCATCGACCATGGTATCATGTTGCGCCGGCTGGAGGGACTGGGAGTGGGGGGGCACCGTTTTGCGGTGGTTCTCCTCCTATCTCTCCGATCGGTCGCAATCCGTGTTGACAGGGGGGCAGCGGTCGACCCCGAGGCGCCTTGTTTGTGGGGTGCCACAAGGGTCGGTCCTCTCGCCCCTCCTGTTCAACATTTATGTGAAGCCGCTGGGTGAGATCATCCGTGGTTTTGGGGTGGAGTTCCATCAGTACGCTGATGATACTCAGCTGTACATCTCCACCCCAGACCATCCCAACGATGCCTT
The DNA here is from genome assembly GCF_059756535.1 of Pantherophis guttatus. Classification (NCBI taxonomy): domain Eukaryota; kingdom Metazoa; phylum Chordata; class Lepidosauria; order Squamata; family Colubridae; genus Pantherophis; species Pantherophis guttatus. The sequence goes on from NC_142063.1 coordinate 316,344,742, forward strand.
GGAAGTGATGTCCCAGTGCCTGGAGGCCGTGCGGGTCTGGATGGGGAGAAACAGGCTTCGACTCAACCCTTCCAACACCGAGTGGCTGTGGCTGCCGGCGTCCCGGTATAGCCAGCTGATGCCATCCCTGGTTATTGGGGGCGAATCATTGGCCCCCACGGAAAGGGCCCGCAACTTGGGCGTCCTCCTGGACGCACGGCTGTCTTTAGAAGGGCATATGACGGCCGTGGCCAGGGGGGCTTTTTATCAGGTTCGCCTGATACGCCAGTTGCGCCCCTTTCTGGATCGGGACTCCCTACGCACAGTCACTCAAGCACTCGTCACCTCTCGTCTGGACTATTGTAACGCTCTCTACATGGGGCTCCCCTTGGGGTACACCCGGAGGCTCCAACTGGTGCAGAATGCGGCTGCGCGGGGGATTATGGGAGCGACTGGGCGCTCCCATGTGACTCCTCTCCTGCGCGAGCTACATTTGCTTCTGGTGGACTTCCAGGTGCGCTTCAAGGTGTTGGTGATCACCTTTAAAGCGCTCCATGGCTTAGGGCCAGGGTACTTACGGGACCGCCTTCTGCCACCAATAGCCTCCCACCGGCCAGTTCGCTCCCACAGAGAGGGCCTCCTCAGGGTGCCGTCGGCTAGACAATGCCGGCTGGCGACCCCCAGGAGGAGAGCCTTCTCTGTGGTGGCACCTACCCTTTGGAACAATCTACCCCCAGAGATACGAGTGATCTCCGACCTCCGGACCTTTTGTCGGGCCCTAAAAACTCATCTCTTTCAGTTAGCCGGTCTCTCTTGATTTTATGATTTTATGGTTGGTTTTAAATTTTGATATGGATTTTAAATTGATAAATTTTAAACTATGGGCCAAATTTAATTATTTTAAATCTATTTTTTAATCGTACTTATGTATAAATGTTTTATATTTTGGCTGTTCACCGCCCTGAGTCCGAAAGGAGAAGGGCGGTATAGAAATTCGAATAATAAATAAATAAATAAATAAATAAATAAATAAATAAATAAATAAATAAATAAATAAATAAATAAATAAATTTCAATCTCTTGTTGATTTTGCTTTTCTTTATTCTCCTTGTGTGTTATACATGGAGATATTGAACCCATTTTAAGAACCTTATAGTAAAATTCTTCCGCTTTTTAAACAGTATTTAGTTGATATCTTTCTCCTTGATATCTCAATATTATTCCAACTGGAGCATCCCACCTAAATGGGATGTTTTGTTTCTTTAGCTCAGTCACCAAAAATCCAAAATCCTTTCTATCTTTTAACATCTTGGGCGGTAGCTCTTTAAATATCCAAATCTTCCTTCCATACTTTTCAAGAGTTGAGTTAAAAGACTTTTGCACAATATCATTTCTTATTTCTTTATCAGTAAAGTAAATCACCACATCTCTAGGCAGCTGCCTTTGCTTTGCCACCCAAGAGTTAACTCTGTAGGCCTTATCAATCTTGCAGATACCTCTTCAGGATTAAGCTTTAAAATCCCAGCCAGAACTTCAGCAGACATCTTCCTCAAATCCTCTCTTTTATTTTCCTGTAATCCCCTCATTCTGACCGCAAATTCCATGGACCTGTATTGCATCATTGTGTCTTCTCTTTCAATCCTTTGTTTTATATTATCTGCACTGCAAGTCTCGTGATCAGCTTCCTTTTTAGACTTTACTTCTAAGCAATTATCTTGAATATTTATCAAATCATTTTCAATTCTTTGTATTTTATTGTCCAAATTATAAATCTTTTGGTCAACTTCCTCCATTTTAGACTCTAGTTCTAAATTAGTATCTTTATCCATCTTTATAAATATTTCTGAGAAGGTTTGCATAGCTGTGACAAACTGTTGTTTTAAATTGACATATTTTTGCCGTACCAACTCTTTAATTTCCTGCCTAAATTTTCCAAGATTCTGGTTCACAATCTCATCATATCTTGCCATTTCCTCCAGAACAAATTCTTTTAAATTAAAACCATTCTTCTGAGTCTGCAAATTCAAAACTTGTTCATGTGATTTATAAATGGGGGAAGCCCCCCCCACTGCTTGTTTGTCTGGCTTTGTTAGTTTTAATGCCATCCTGCCACACAGACAGACTCTTTTTAAAAAAAAAAACTTCTCTCCAAACAATGTCAATATCAAATCTCCAAGAAGAAAGAAACATAAATTAGAAATTTTTCTTTTTTCAGTTCTAGCCAGCACTATTATTTCTACTACTTTGTAGCTTGTAAAACTATTCAGGCGGAAGGACTTTCACTTTCGGCTTTCTTCTTCTCAAGCCTCAGCTAGTCGCCATTTTAAACTTTTTTCCTTCGCTTTTAAAATCGCTTATAAAATTGTTAAAAATACTTGCAATTTAGGGTCCAGAGTCCAAGTCTCATCCTCTTTATTTGAACAATCTGTTAATTTTCGTTGAAAGGCTTGGTCCCGTCGCCTGGCTCTGCAAGAAGCAGAGTTCTCCTGAAGCCCGGAGCAGCGGCGAGGAAAAGAGGGAACCTCATCCTGCTTCGTCCCCAAGAGTAAATAAAAACTCTGGGGACTTCGCAGAGGGCTCTACCTGCCCTCGCCTGCTCTGTCTCGCATTTCCTTAAGGAAATGGAGTTTTTCGAGCCGCCTTTCAGGTGTAAAGGCGGCTCTTTACGGGCGACGGGGCTGGCGGTCTCAGAGGACCGTCTGGCGGTGACGGAAGCCAGACCGGAAGCCCAATTTCTACACTCTTTGATATCAACTTAATCTATTGTCTTTTGCAAATAATTGTTTCTTTTCATGCCATTAAACTCTTCCTTGGAGATATCTGCAAACTAAGGCGCAATAATGTCTTTTCAGTGACTACCATTTCAAGATGTGAAAGTAGAATTGACAAACCATTAAACTTAGGAGAGTGCTGAAATCCAAATTTGTTTACTACCGGTTCTGTGGGCATGGCTTGGTGGGCATGCTGTGGCTTGGTGGGTGTGGCATGGTGGGCATGGCAGGGGAAGGATAACTGCAAAATCTCCATTCCCTCCCCACTCCTGGGGGAAGGATATTGCAAAATCTCCATTCCCATCCCACCCTGGGGCCAGCTAGTTCTCCAAACTACTCAAAATTTCCACTACCGGTTCTCCAGACCCTGTCAGAACCTGCTGGATTTCACCCCTGAGTTAGGACTAACCTAAGAGTCATTGACTTCTATGAGTCTATTCTACAAGTGAAAAAAATCTGGATTCAATTCAATGAGACATTCAAAATATTTTCTAATCTGCCTATAGCATGCTCCACCAACTGACAGTTCCCATATTTTGCTTCTTTGTTCCCCCCAGCATCTTCCAAATGTTAAAAAAAAACAGAGGGTAGGTTTTTTAGAAGCTCACATTACCGACATTGCTATTACATCATAAATTTCTGCCCTGTTTATATTACTCAGAAGGTGCTCTGAGGAGGACTTTTCATCATACTCCTCACCACCATGCCTTATTGTCCTGTTTTTGTGCCTAGCTTTCATTTCCATCTGCTAAAACCAAGGCTTGAGAATTGACATGCAGTCAATCTTCTTTTACTCACTCCATAGATGTTACATTCATATAGCTTCTAACATTCTAAAATTTGCATATGCATAATTATTTCAAATCATTTTCCTTCATTTGAAGGAAGGTTCTGAAGGAACTGGCAGACGAGATCTCAGAACCACTGAACTATATCTTTCAAAGATCCTGGATCATAGGAAAACTGACAGAGGATTGGAAGAGAACTGATATAGTTCCCATCTTCAAAAAAGGAAAAAAAATAGATCCAGGAAACTACAGACCTATCAGTCTGACCTAAATACCAGGGAAGATTCTGGAAAAAATAATCAAACAATGAATCACCGAACACCTAGAAGAAAACCAAGTAATAACAAAAAGCCAACATGGGTTTGTCAAAAACAGATCATGTCAGACTAATCTTATTGCATTCTTTGACAAAGTGACAAAATTAGTGGATCAGAGGAATGCTGTCAATATAATTTACTTGGACTTCAGTAAGGCATTTGACAAATTAGACCATAACCTACTACTAGATAAAGTAGAAAAATGTGGGTTAGACAGCATCACCACCAAATAAATTCGTAACTGGCTGACCAAACACATTCAACATGTAGTCCTCAATGGAACTGCATCTACATGGAGGGAAGTATGCAGTGGAGTACCCCAGGGCTCTGTTTTAGGCCCAGTGCTCTTCAACATCTTCATCAATGATTTGGACGAGGGGATAGATGGGGAACTCATCAAATTTGCAGATGACACCAAGCTGGCAGGAATAGCCAACACTCCAGAAGATAAGCTCAAGATAAAGAAGGATCTTGACAGATTTGAACATTGGGCGCTATCTAACAAAATAAAATTCAACAGTGAAAATGCAAGGTTCTACATTTAGAGAAGAAAAACAAAATGCACAGGTACCGTATATGTGGTACCTTGCTCAATAGTAGTAACTGTGAGAGAGATCTTGAAATCCTAGTGGACAACCATTTAGATATGAGCCAGCAGTGTGCAGCAGCTGCCAAAAAAGCCAACACAGTTCTGGGCTGCATAAACAGAGGAATAGAATCAAGATCATGTGAAGTGTTAATACCACTTTATAATGCCTTGGTAAGGCCACACTTGGAATATTGCATCCAGTTTTGGTTGCCACGATGTAAAAAAGATGTTGAGACTCTAGAAAGAGTGCAGAGAAGAGCAACAAAGATGATTAGGGGACTGGAGGCTAAAACATATGAAGAATGGTTACAGGAACTGGGTATGTCTATTTGATGAAGAGAAGGACTAGGGGAGACATGATAGCAGTGTTCCAATATCTCAGGGGTTGCCACAAAGAAGAAGGAGTCAAACTATTCTTCAAAGCACCTGAGGGTAGGACAGGAAACAATGGATGGAAACCAATCAAGGAGAGAAGCAATTTAGAACTAAGGAGAAATTTCCTGACAGAATAATTAATAAATGGAACAACTTGCCGACAGAAATTGTGAATGCCCCAACACTGGAAATTTTTAAGAAGATATTGGATAACCATTTGTCTGAAGTGGTGTAGGAATACATCAGGAGGGTCCACAAAATATTAAAATCAAAGCTGAATGCTGGAAACATAATTAAAGCCATTAATACATGGGCAGTTCCAGTGATACACTACTCAGCTGGAATCATCAACTGGACTTTGGCTGAACTGGAAAACTTGGACCGGAAAACGCGCAAACTTTTGAATACATACCACGCTTTACATCCATGAAGTGACATCGACAGGTTGTATCTGCCAATAAAAATAGGGGGCAGAGGACTATTGCAAATCCATCAAACTGTAGAAGAAGAAAAGCGAAGTTTGAATGATTATGTGAACAGAAAAATTGCTGCAGGCTGTGAAAATGGAGAACATTATAAAAACAACAGAAATAAAGGCAGACGATAAGGAAAAACAGCTGGATGAAAGATTAAATAGATGGAAAACCAAAGCTTTGCATGGACAGCACTTGAAAAACATTGAAGGAAAATGTGATGACAACTTTACATGGGCATGGCTTAAAATGGGAACCATCAAGAAAGAAACAGAAGGTTTAATACTCGCTGCTCAAGAACAAGCACTACAAACTAATGTCATGAAAGCAAAGATACAAAAATCCACCGACAATCCAAACTGCCAACTTTGCAACCAACTCAAAGAAGGGATTCCCATTTAGCTGACCCCTCTTACCTGGAGTAAGATTTAAATATAAATCTATATTTTATCAAAGCTTTAAAATTTTTAAAATATTAAATTAATAATGACTCCTTTTCTAGTTCCTGCATTTCTGACACAAGATGAGATGAGGTCTTTCCCAAAGGAAAGAAGTGTTGTGACCTGTTGTATACTGAAGAAAGAAGAGACAGATTATTATATAATATGAAATAAATGGTATGAATGGCTTGAATCGAGAAATAAAGAATAATAATCACAGGGAAGAAATTAGAAGTATAAAATATCTATATAACAAGTATATAGAAATGTATAAAATTAAGGATATAATTAAAAGCATAAAATATGTATATAACAAATATATAGAAATGTATAAAATTAAGTTTATTAATGTTAGAATATATAATGTAACCAAAGAAAAAGGGACAATGGGAAAAAATGAAGAGGTATGGGAGGAAAGATATAATAACGGAAAGAAGACCATGACGAAACAATGTTTAAAAAAGAAGAGATATTTATATGTTGTATGTTATGTGATTGTCATACTGTGTTATAATCAAATTTAAAAAAATTTTAAAAAAAGAAGAAGAAAGAGGAAAGATCATTCCAAAGAGATGGGCAACATGCTGGTTGGGGAATTCTGGGAGTTGAAGTCCATACATCTTAAAGTTGCCAAGTTTGAAAAACACTGCTTAGAACTAAGGAGAAATTTCCTGACAGTGTGAACAGCTTGCCTTCAGAAATTGTGGGTGCTTCATCATTTGGTTTTTTTTTAAAAGACTGGACAGCCATTTGTCTGAAAAGGTATAGAGTCTCCTGCTTGAACAGTGGGTTGGACTAGAAGACCTCCAAGATCCCCTCAAACTCTGTTATTCTGTTAGATGGTGGTTACTAGTTACTTATAACATTGTAAGACACCCACCCACCCTTTAAAAGCTGTCTTGAACTCTCAAAGGAAAGGCAGAATGTAAAGACAAAAAAATAAATCAAAGCAAAAGTGAGCACTCATTGCACCCATGTAACACCCCTCCTGCGCGAGCTGCACTGGCTCCCAGTGGTCTTCCGGGTGCAATTCAAGGTGTTGGTTACCACCTTTAAAGCGCTCCATGGCATAGGATCAGGGTATTTACGGGACCGCCTTCTGCCACCAATAGCCTCCCACCGACTAGTTCGCTCCCACAGAGAGGGACTCCTCAGGGTGCCGTCGGCCAAATTATGCCGGCTGGTGACACCCAGGAGGAGAGCCTTCTCTGTGGGAGCTCCTGCCCTTTGGAACTAACTTCCCCCGGAAATACGTACAATCTCTGACCTCCGGGTTTTTCGCTGTGCCCTCAAGATCCTACTGTTCCGACAGGCAGGGCTGTCTATTTAAGTGGTTTTAAATTGGAGTTTTAACTTGGGGTTTTAAATTTTGGCCGAAACTTTTTAATTGATTTTAATTACTTTTTAATGATGATGTCTGTATATTTATGTTTTTAAATTGGTTGTACACCACCCCGAGTCCTTCGGGAGAAGGGTGGTATATAAATAAAATTAATATAACATAACATAATATTAAAAAAAAAAAAACATGTCAGCGGGCAGAAATGAAAAGAAGTTTGTTCATAATAAAAACAAAATGACAGATAATCTTTGCCATCAATCATATGGAGAACAGGGGGTGAGGCAAATATAACTATCAAAGAAATGAGACCCAGAGCACAGGTTTGAGAAAGACTGACCTATAATAATAAATTATAATATAAGTATGCAGAGATCTCCATTCTATAATTATATATCATAATCATATCCACAATTTAATCTTAGTAATTGGGAAGCAGAACTTCTGAATAATTCATCAATTTTTTATTATTGTCTTGGGAATAAAGACTAGATAAAGTAGAAAAATGTGAGTTAGACAGCATCACCACCAGATGGATTCGTAACTGGCTGACCAACTACACTCAACGTGTAGTCCTCAATGGAACTTCATCTACATGGAGGGAAGTATGCAGTTGAGTATCCCAGGGCTCTGTTTTAGGCCCAGTACTCTTCAACATCTTCATCAATGACTTGGACAAGGAACTCATCTAATTTGAAGATGACATCAAGCTGGCAGGAATAGCTAACTCTCCAGAAGAGAGGCTTAAAATACAGAAGGATCTTGACAGACTTGAACATTGGGTGCTCTCTAACAAAATGAAATTCAATGGTGAAAAAAATAAGGTTCTATATTTAGGGAAGAAAAACAAAATGCACAGGTACCGTATATGTGGTACCTTGCTCAATAGTAGTAACTGTGAGAGAGATCTTGGAATCCTAGTGGATAACCATTTAAATATGAGCCAGCAGTGTGCAGCAGCTGCCAAAAAAGCCAACACAGTTCTGGGCTGCATAAACAGAGGGATAGAATCAAGATCACGTGAAGTGTTAATACCACTTTGTAATGCCTTGGTAAGGCCACACTTGGAATACTGCATTCAGATTTGGTCGCCACGATGTAAAAAAGATGTGGAGACTCTAGAAAGTGTGCAGAGAAGAGCAACAAAGATGATTAGGGGACTGGAGGCTAAAACATATGAAGAACGGTTACAGGAATTGGATATGTCTAGTTTAATGAAAAGAAGGACTAGGGATGACATGATAGCAGTGTTCTGATAGCTCAGGGGCTGCCACAAAGAAAGAGGGAGTTGAGTTATTCTCCAAAGCACCTGAGGGTAGGACAAGAAGCAATGGGTGGAAACTAACAAGGAGAGAAGCAACTTAGAACTAAGGAGAAATTTCCTGACAGTTAGAACAATTAATCAGTGGAACAACTTGCCTCCAGAAGTTGTGAATGCTCCAACACTGGAAGTTTTTAAGAAGATGTTGGATAACCATTTGTCTGAAGTGGTGTAGGTTTCCTGCCTAAGCAAGGGGTTGGATTAGAAGACCTCCAACGTCCGTCCCAACACTATTATTCTATTCTATTCTATTCTATTCTATTCTATTCTATTCTATTCTATTCTATTCTATTCTATTCTATTCTATTCTATTCTATTCATCCTTCAGTTTCTTGCCAAACTCCTGACCAAGTAGAAGTTCAAAAAGTAGCAGTAAGGTATTTTTATAAGATGATGTATCGTTGGTATTTAATACCTTATAAATTTCAAAGTTGGATAGTGGTGTGTTAAATACATGGTGGAAATGTAATTGGTCCAAAGGTACCGATTTTTATTACCTTTGGAGGACATGTAAGAAAGTCAAGAATTATTGAGATCAGATAAGTGCTTTAATTTAGGGAATTTTTAAAACAAGTGTACAATTGAAACCGGAGATTTTTCTTTTAGGTTTGATGGATAAGCAGCTTGAGAAAAAACATGGGACTTTGTATCTATGTATGATAACAGCAAGATGTCTCTATTGTGAAGTTAATGGAATTGGCTGAGATGACAAAACTAACTACTTTGATTAAAGTAGTTAGTTTTGTTTCTATATGATGTTCACTTAAAGAAATGATTTTTTAATTTTAGGATTTGACAATTAACTGGTTATGATTATAGAAATACTGTGCACTATTGAATTTTAGGACAAATATTTGTATTAACCAAAATTGGAAATTATTTTCTTATTTTTTCCTTTATTTCTTGCAGTCTCCCCTTTTTTCCTTTACAATTCTTTTTTTTAATATATTCTATGTTTTATTTAAAAAAATTAAAAGTATATACAATGAAAAAAAAAACCAGTAGCAGTAAGGTTTCCTTTTAACCAGGTCTGACCAAGTCAATGTTGGGCAACATGTGCCCCTTCTCAAGGAAAAGGGGCACATGTTGCCCTTTCTTTTTAAGAGGGAGGCTCAAAAGGTGAGAAGTGAGCAAAGCGAAGATCACTGACCACAGCTCAGTGGGTTTGAGCGCGAATTGCAGTGAGGCAACCCCCGTCACCCACGAAAAGGAGAGGCGCGCAGGGCGCGATCTGGCGATTGGCCTAACCTCACCCGTCGATACAGCTCAGCCTCCTCACGTTAAGCTTTTGCAGCCCCAACGTTAAGTCACAGGTAGGCTTGGAAACCGAGGAGGCGGGAGGCGGTCCCTCCTTTGAGAAAGTTATAGGACTAGGTGGTGATTGTTTCACTCAGAGGCATTGGGGAAGTGTCTTGCCTACGTCTCGGGAAATTCCCTGACGCAGTAAGCGCACAGAGAGGAAGACCCTAGTTGCCGGACCCAGACAAGCAGTGCTCAGACGCGGAACAGGCAAGACGGAGGCTGCCGTCTGAACCCGAAGCAACTCCGCAGACGCCAGCCTCAGCGGGAAAAGGTCCCACCATGGCCGGTAAGGGCTCGGGTGGCGCGGTCGGGCTCTCTCGGATCGAGGTCAGCAAGGCGGTCCTGCGCCGCTTGCTGGGCGCTATTGGCTGGAAAGAGGGCAGAAATCGAGGCACAGAGGCCTCACGAAGGCTGTTCCTATACTAACAGTCCCTCGGCATTCACTTTGGTTTGAGTCCCTGGGGCCAAAGAAAGTATTTTCTTTCTGGGTAGTTGGACAGAAAAACCACATCTGGAGAGAAAGCTTGCTTATAAAATACAAGGATTATAGGGTATTGACAAATGCTTTGCTTACTTCTTGATCCTTTCCCTTTTTTGCAGGCTAGGGGACCTGATGGTGGATAGTTAGATTAATCGTTTGAATGTTTTCCTGGTGTGAAAGTAGCCGGAGAAAACTTTTAATGGTGCGAGGCCAGGTTTTGTAAACCACTCAATGCAGGCAAAATAAAATCAAAATTACAAAGAGAAAATCCTCCGATGGGCTGCTCAATGTTGGGGGTGACTCATGGGTTAAAAAGAAATCCCCACACCCATGTCTCCCGTTCCTCGTTTTTTTTAATCTTTATTTTTTCTTAATTTTTAAATGTTTTGTATTACCTTTTAATCTTTGTATTATGCTGCTATTGAGGGGCAGCATCTTAATTAGTTAACTCAGTGTTTCTCAACCTTGGTAGCTTGAAGATGGGTGGACTTCAACTCCCAGAATCCCCCAGCCAGCAACGCTGGCTGGGGGATTCTGGGAGTTGAAGTCCACCCATCTTCAAGCTACCAAGGTTGAGAAACCCTGAGTTAATTAGAGGACCTCTAGGTAGCCATTTGAATCTTGCTCTGAAGAGCAATAAGGTGCCTTAGATACGTACCTGCTATTTTCATTTTGCCCTTTATAGGTTCTTTCAACTGAAAATGTTACTTTCAGCTGCTTGGAAAAAGAATAGGATACAGATATACAGTAATTGATGAAATACTAGAATCAGTATAGCACTGATTAAGTCAGTTGATATTTGCTATCTGAGAAGGACCCATACTATTTTGTAGCAGTGAAAGAGAGAGCCTTGGGGCGCCTTCAGATCTATTATAGCAAAATTGTATTTTGTCAAAAGCTGGTCTTTTAAGTCTCACAAAGTCTTTTTGTTTTGATATTTAGATTGTTAGAGCACTTCAGGTTTATGAGGTTTTATGTCTCCACTATAATAGGTAATTTTGAGGCATTAAAGTCATTTTCTTACTGACAGCTTCCACTTTTCTGAATAAGAACAGCTTTGAACAAACTTGCTTAAATAACTATGTAAAAATGAGGTAGAGAGGAATTGGAAAGACACAGACACTATCCTAATTCATAATTAATGTAGTTTTTTTTTAAAAAAAGAATTATATTGAGTATTTATTGATCTACCACTTACTGTCATTCAACTGTGGAACTTGCTGAATGCTGTTTTGCTGCATTGGTCTATTGGTACTGAAATCTGAACTGGTGCCTCCAAAGAATGGAGGTTCCGGGTAATTACTGCTTGATTTCAGCTGTTGCCCTTTTGAATTCCCTCTTTTATCTGCAAGATAGCCTAAGATATGAAGGGAAGAGGCAGTGAAGATTGGGAAAGTAGACAAAATTCATCTCAATTTTGTATGTTTGTTCAAATACCCATCCCTGATTCCAAGTTGATTTATTTCCACATAAGCACTGTAACGATTTCTTTCTAAACAGAGGTAAAAATTGCACAGCAGATTTCCATCTAAATGTCTAATGAAGAGCCGTAGCTAGGCTTCATTTTGTTTCTAAGAGGTGAACTGTGCCTAAGTTTGTTAAAATCAAAATCTTTCATTGAATCCTTATAATATTTTTTGCTGAAAGCAACTATTAATGACATATTTTGAAACTGTGTTTTTTAACATTATTAACATCAAATTTTCTTTATCTGCTATTGCTGGCTTCAAAGTTATTTGAAAGTTACAAAATAGTTTATAATTATTCTATATATTATGGTTGATCATTAGAATTTAGGCATGTTATCAGTTATTACATTCTAAATTATTAAAATGTAGGTGTGATGTGTAGTACAGTACCATTTTCACTAATAAGTAGAAGTTGGTGGAAGAGAAATATAACATTATTCAAAAACTTTTACCTCTTACAATTGTGAATGTATAATATAATATTTTGCATATGAAAGATACAGTATACAGTATTTCATTCTATATGATTTGACACATAAAAAAATCTACATTTAAGCCTTGCATCTTTTTCATCATTGCATTCAAAATTTCACATAGTACAGAAATATCTTAAATTTCTGTTGCCAGTGTCATTTTGTGAGATTATTTGTATAGTGAAATATTGATTCCAAGTCCTTTTGGTTTTGATATGAAATAATAACTTCAAGGATATTATAAAATGTACCACACTGAGAAAATTCATACTGTTATTATTTCTGCTTAATATACAATATACATATGAATGAACCTTTCACTTACACACTTTTACTTCTCTCTTTTCTTGAGCAAACAAAAAACAAGGAAGTCTTCAGTTAAATACAGTTTCCTGTTTTGTCCAAGCTGGTGACACAATTTTCTTTATTTAAATATTTAATATTTGTTCTCTCAATGGATATCAGGGCAACATGTAATCAATAAAACAGTGCAATGATTTACTAATACTCTTTAAATATAATCAAAAGAGTGGTCAAATTTCCCTATCTTCACTTGATGTTGAAATTAAATTACTGGCACCATCCATATATTGAGCATTTTCAATTATATTTGTTGAAAGACAGAACTTGTAGATGCAACTTGTAGATGCAACATCTAAGTGACAAAATAAATTTTAAAATATAGAAGAAAGGAAAAAACTGCTGTATTTTTTCTTGCATTCTCTGAACTTACATATGTGGACATTTCAAATGAAAAAACCAGAAAGGAGAGAAAGATTATATCATTTTACATAAGGTACTAAGCTTTCTCTCTGTATACAACACTAGCGGGCCTTATTCAAGATGACAATGAAGATGCTTACCGTAAGGAGGTAGAGGGTTTAGTGAAGTGGTGTGACAAAAATAGCCTCATTTTAAATGTAAGAAAAACTAAAGAGATCGTTGTCGATTTCAGAAAAGGCAGGCACAGCCACACACCTCTATGTATTAATGAGTCACCTGTGGTGGTGGTTAGCAGCATCAAGTTTCTGGGTGTACAGCTAACGAGTAGGCTAGCTTGGTCACTCAACAATGAGACACTGGTGAAGTGGACACAGCAGCGCCTGCTTTTTCTGTGTCACATGAGAAAAGATTCTTCCCCTGTCCTTACCACTTTCTATAGAGGGACAATCGTGAGTATCCTGTCGTATTGCATTACTGTCTGGTTTGGAAGCATTGCTGCTTCCGACAGGAAGGCAGTGCAGAGAGTGATGAGGATGGCAGAAAAGATCATTTGTTGATCACTTCCTTCTATCCAGGACATAGCATATAAGCGATGCTTGACCAGGGTCCACAGGATTGTCTGGGATGCTACATATCCTCTTCACAACCTGTTTTCCTTGTTATCTTCTGGGAGGAGGTTTCATGGTATCCAAAGCAGAACATCTAGATTCAGTCACAGTTTTGTTCCATATAGCATCAATCTTGTGAACTCTCAAGTTTCCTCTTTCCACTACGTATCAAAATAGATATATATGTGTGTGTATGTATGTATGTGTGTGTATATATATATATATATATATATATCACTATCCATTTTGAATATGTGTCTGTGTGTGTCTGTGTATGATGCATGTATTTATGTATGTATATAGCATGTGCATATGTGTGATCTATATGTGTGTTTGGGTAAATATACACTTTTATTGAGAGCAGGCAACAGAATTTCATTTTTAATGTGGGCCCATGTTCTCATAGTAAAAAAAAATGACAATAAAGTTATCTTATATGTAGAGCATCATAGATTTCCCTGGGCAAAGGCAATGCATGAAAAGAAATGGGACCTTCTAGGCCTGAGATTACGGGCTAGGGATCTGTTGGTTTGAGGAATGAAAGGAAAGCCTCACTGAAGGCAATAAACTATTGAGGTAACTGCAGACTAATGTCAATAAAGAGAAAAGACTCACTGGCATGTAAAGAAACAACAAAACATCTGACTTCTTTTGTGGCGAGCAGGTGCCTTTTGGATAGCCTAGTCATGCCTTCCTTATATATATCAAGACTTCCTGGAAGCCAGAGGTACAATTTCCTTTCAAGGAGAAGCTGTACAACTGAATTAATTTTAATCCCAGGTGTACCTTCTGTCCTAAGCAGCTGCATTCCTTTTCTCCTGCCTTTTATACATTTTTAAATTTAGTCTATTTTTATTCAGACTTTTCTATGGGAGCTCAGAGAACTATATGGGGATCAGATTTTGCCCATAACAACCATATGAGGTAGGTAGGGTTGAGTGACAGTGGCTGGCCTTAAATCACTAATTGAGCTCTGTGATCAGCATAGTGAACATGGCACTATGTAATATGGATACTGAGAGTCTTAGGCTTGGTTGACACTTTGCATTAAGCCATCTTTTTATCAAAATTAGAGATGGGGAGGAAAAGAACTACAACAAATACATAAGAAGCATATACAAAAGACAAATAACATGAGTATTCTTTAGGTTAGTTATTCTCAGTATATAGTCAATGAAGCAGTGATATTTGGTGAGAATCTGTAGAGGGCTTGTAGTTCATGTGTTAAATAAAAATAGTTATATATACATGTTGAATAATCACGGAAATATCACAGGATGGCCAAATCTTTTTTTAAACATTGTTTCACACTTTTTTCTCATGAAAGTCTCAAGGAATTTTAATGACAGTGTGAGTTTATGACCATTCTTAATTGCTTGTTTGTTGTTTATTTGTTTAACTTTAATATCTTGAGGAAACTATTTGGGAGGGTTTATATGTATAATGGCATCCATAGACTCCCGTTTATGAAGCTAACTGCAGAAGCTTTCCCTCACAATGTAATAATATGCATAAAGAAATAACTTACTCTAAAGCAGGGGTGCACTATCCGCAATATCTCAGAGGTTAAGAAGTTTAAATTTCTGAAGTTTGGCATCAAAATAGTTATTTTGGGTGGAATAATTTCCTTCTTTCTTTCCCCTCTGTGTTTTTGGGGAAAATATCCTAGCTCAACCAATGGCATCATTAGCTATATTCCCATTAAAGGTAACTCATCCTGCTTCTAAATAGAGGTAGTCCTCGACTTACAACCACAATTGAGCCCAACATTTCTGTTGTTAAGTGAAGCATTTGTTAAATGAGTTTTGCCCCGTTTTACAACTTTTCTTGCCACAGTTGTTAAGTGAAACACTGAAGTTGTTAGTAACACTCAGACTTCCCCATTGACTTTGCTTGTCAGAACATCACAGAAGGTGATCCTGTGACACCCCACCCCCCCAGAATATTGCAGCTGTCATAAATATGAGTCTGTTCCCAAGCATCTGATTTTTGATCATGTGACTATGGGGATGCTGAAAAATGGTTCCATTGTAAATTGGTCACTAAATGAACTGTTGTAAACTGAGGACTACCTGTAGTCTTGAACTGGCTTGGGTAAAGCAAGAATTATGTGTGCAGTAAATGATGAATTTTCATAGGAATCTTGTAGAATAAAAGTTCGAATCTATGCTGGCTTAGGCTATAGTTATGAAGCCAGTTTTATATGCATAAAGCCAGGAGTTAGGAGGGGTTCCTTTTTCTTTTTAAATGTATTACATCCACACCACTAAAAATAATTCTTCTGCGCATGCCCCAAGATGGCGCTCTGGCGCTGAGTCTCGGCTTCTTGGGGGCGATGCCTCGGCTTGGGGGGCTCAGGGGGGTCATTTCGAACATCTATGACCCCCCGCCCGGACGAAGCAGCATCTGAGGAGCCCGTTGGAAGCTTTGTCGGCTCCCCGGACCATCCCAGCGCTGAGGGGGATGATGTCAGGACGGCGGTGGGTGACGGCGGTCTGCGGCCTGCAGGGGAGCGGCACCGGCGGCGGCGGTCGCGGGCGGTCATGGCGGCGGCGGCGGCAGCTCCTGGACGACGTCGGCGTTGTGAGGCCCCTACGGAGGTTCCCCACGCCCCTGGATGCCTCGAGGTGGATCTTTGGAGGCAGGGGGCGGCTGGGGACGTCCGTGGGGGGGCCGATGGCGACGATGGCGATGGGGACTGCGGAGGCCGCGGCGGTGGTCGTGACGGGGGCGCCTAAGGTTGGGGCGGCTCCCAAGGGCCTAAAGACTTCCAAACAGACGGCCCAGGACTCTTCAGCAGCGGTTTTAGGTCTGATTTTGGGGTGACTGGAGAGTATATGACCCTTGAGGGAAGGGTTACCCCCAGGGAGACCCAGAGCCCCCCCCCCAGGGTGAGCTGGATGGGGGGGGACGAAATTGGGGAGCTTTACCCTCTAGAATGGAAGGTTGAGGGTTATTGGGGCTGGAAAATGACTACAAACTTATGCGGTTTGAATCCCCCCCCTCCTTCCTTCAGACTGAGCTTTGGCCTATTGGCCTACTACGATCATAGCTTCCCATCCATCTTGGCCTGCTGAACTACTCCTAATTTTTTCCCATTTCCATCTGGCCTGTCTGGATTCCCTACCATGTAGAACTTTTCTGACGAACATTTACGAACTTAAACCTCCTTTGAGCTGGATATTGGATTCCCTGATGCTGCTAATCCCAGGAGGGATACTGGTTCTATGGACATGGGGCCGAGGAGGCGGAATATGGCTATCCTCACCCTTGAGCTTTCTATCAAAGTCCCCATGGATTGGCCTGGTGAGAGACGGCCACCCTGGAAACTTTCGGGGTCGAATGATATGCACCTCCTTAGCCACTGTCGTGAGAGGACAGTGGAGCTTGGCAGCCTGACCATGGACTGGAATTTTCCCTACGCTTATAACATCAGTGGTCCCCCACCCTTGGACTGTTTCCCCTTGATAGCTATATGTATTCGGTGTCGGAACTCCTCGCCCTGCGAGATTCTCCCCTCTCGCAGATTTGGCCCCCCACATTATCGAGGGCCTATCTCGATGACGGACTTTGGAGTCCGGAGAGATGGCATGGAGCAAGGAAGAATTTATGGGGCTTTTTAGGGAAATTTTTAAAGATTTTAAGGGGTTCTGGGGGAGGGGGTTGTAATTATTCTTTTAAAGATATTGGGAAGACGACTAAGGCGGATTGGGGGGGAAATCCACCAGGGTCAGAGCCGTGCCCGGCACAGGGTAACGATCCGGGGGGCACCGGACGAGGGATTGGGAAAGGGATGGGGGACGATATCTATGAGGGCTGTACCATCGGCACGGTGAATGGGAGGGGCAGATATGGCGGGAGCAGGGGACCACATCAGGTGCTGGGGGCTCGCACTTGCTGTCTGAGAGCAATTGCTTGCCCCGGTCCCCAAGGCTCTGCTCGGATACTAGGTGGCTTAGATACTCAGGAGCTGGGCCTTCGGCTGATGCTGTGCAATGCCAGGTCCGTGGTCAATAAGGCCCCCCTCATTCACGATCTTATACAAGAGGGAGGAGCGGACCTGGCGGGTATTACGGAGACCTGGTTGGGCCCGGAGGGTGGCGTCCCTCTGGTTGAAATGTGCCCACCAGGCTTCAGAGCATTCCATCAGCCGAGGGCTCAGGGGAGGGGCGGGGGGGTGGCGGTTATTATTAACGAGGATCTGGGTCCGAGGGAGACCACTGTGCCTCAGATAGCCGGATGTGAGTCCCTCCTTGTGAGGTGGGGCCGTGGGGTTCAGATGGGCTTGTTGCTTACGTACCTGGCTCCCTGCCGCGTGGCAACAGCCCTACCTGAGCTACTCGACGTGATAGCCACGGTGGCAGTAGATACACCCAGGCTTTTAGTCATGGGTGATTTCAACTTGCCATCCGTCGGTGAAACGTCTGAGGTGGCTCGGGAGTTCATGGCTTCCATGACGGCCATGGACCTGACCCAGTTAGTTCATGGCCCTACTCACAGGGGAGGTCACACTCTGGATCTGATTTTTGTCTCTGGCCAGTGGTTGAGTGGTCTTGTTATAGGGGATATAGACATGGAACCCTTGTCATGGTCTGACCACTCACTCCTTCGCCTAGATCTTCGAACCGCGACCCCTCGCCGCAGGGAGGTGGATCCAATTAGATGGATCCGCCCCAGGCGCCTGATGGATCCTGATAGGTTCCAGACGGAGCTTGGGCCATTTCCTGAGGATCTAGCACATGACTCGGCCGAGGACCTGGTAGCCGCCTGGGATCGGGCGGCTGGTGGGGCCTTGGACCGAGTTGTGCCTTTGCGGCCTCTGACCCGATGCCGATCCCGTGCGGCTCCTTGGTTTACTGAGGAGCTGAGGGAAATGAAGCGCCGGAAAAGACGCCTGGAGAGCGGTTGGAGGGCCAGTCTCGCTGAATCTGATCGAACACTGGTAAGGTCGCATATTAAGGCCTACCTAGTGGCGATAGAGACGGCAAAGTCTAACTACTTTTCCGCCTCTATTGCGTCATCAGGGAATCGTCCGGCTGCCCTGTTTAGGGTGACCCGCGCCCTGCTCCATCCAGGAGTGCGGGAGGATCCCTTAGAAGGCAGGGCGGAGGATTTCGGACAATACCTGTATGACAAAATCGCCCAGATCCGGGGGGATTTGGACTCTGACTGGGTAGATCAGGGCAGGGTGACGAGGAATAGTCTTGAGAATGTTATCTGGGAGGAGTTTGATGCTGTGACTCCTGATGATGTGGACAGGATTTTGGGGAGACTTAGTGCGGCCACATGTTTACTGGACCCGTGTCCCTCCTGGTTGGTACTGGCTTCCCGGGAGGTTACACGAGGCTGGCTCCAGGGTGTTATCAACGCTTCGTTGAGTGAGGGTTACTTCCCCACCGCCTTGAAAGAGGCGGTGGTGAGGCCTCTCCTCAAGAAGCCGTCCCTGGATCCGGCAATATTGGCCAACTATCGTCCTGTCTCCAACCTTCGCTTTATGGCGAAGGTTGTTGAGAGTGTGGTCGCACGACAGTTTCCGCAATTCCTGGAGGAAACATCTTATCTAGATCCGTTCCAGTCGGGTTTCAGGTCTGGGCACAGCACAGAAACGGCATTGGTCGCGTTGGTTGATGATCTCTGGAGGGCTCGGGACAGGGGTTGTTCCTCTGTTCTGGTCCTGTTAGACCTCTCAGCGGCTTTTGATACCATCGACCATGGTATCATGCTGCACCGGCTGGAAGAGTTGGGGGTGGGAGGCACCGTGTTGCGGTGGTTCTCCTCCTTTCTCTCCGACCGGTCGCAGTTTGTGTTGGCAGGGGGGCAGAGGTCGACCTCGAGGCCTCTCATTTGTGGAGTGCCGCAGGGATCGGTCCTCTCGCCCCTTCTGTTCAACATTTATGTGAAGCCGCTGGGTGAGATCATCCGTGGCTTTGGGGTGAGATACCACCAGTACGCTGATGACACCCAGCTGTACATCTCCACCCCAGGCCACCCCAACGATGCCCTTGAAGTGATGTCCCAGTGCCTGGAGGCTGTACGGGTCTGGATGGGGAGGAACAGGCTCAAGCTCAACCCTTCCAAGACTGAGTGGCTGTGGCTCCCGGCATCCCGATATAGTCAGTTGACTCCATCACTGACTATTGGGGGCGAGTCATTGGCCCCCACAGAGAGGGCTCGCAATCTGGGAGTCCTCCTGGATATGCAGCTGTCCTTGGAGGAACATCTGACGGCTGTAACCAGGGGGACCTTTTGTCAGGTTCGCCTGATTCGCCAGTTGCGGCCCTTTCTTGATCGGGATTCCCTGTGCACAGTCACTCATGCCCTCGTCACCTCTCGCCTTGACTACTGCAACGCTCTCTACATGGGGCTCCCCTTGAGGAGCACCCGGAGGCTCCAACTGGTCCAGAACGCAGCAGCGCGGGTAGTGACGGGAGCAGCATGGCGCTCCCATGTAACACCGCTCCTGCGCGAGCTGCACTGGCTCCCAGTTGTCTTCCGGGTGCGCTTCAAGGTGTTGGTTATCACCTTTAAAGCGCTCCATGGCATAGGGCCTAGCTATCTGCGAGACCGCCTGCTGCTACCGACGACCTCCCAGCGACCCGTGCGCTCCCACAGAGAGGGCCTCCTCGGGGTGCCATCAGCCAAACAATGCAGGCTGGTGACCCCCAGGGGGAGGGCCTTCTCTGTGGGGGCACCCACCCTCTGGAATCAGCTCCCCCCAGAGATAAGGAGAATCCAAGACCTCAGTGCCTTCCGTCGCGCCCTTAAAACCTATTTATTTAAACAAGCCGGGCTGGCTTAAGATGAAATTTTTAACTGTTTTTAAATGTTTTAAACGTTTTTAATTGGTAAATGAGTTTTAATTGGGCCAAATTTATATATCTTTTAATTGTTTTTAATATTTGTTCTGCATGTTTTTTTTAATCTGGCTGTACACCGCCCTGAGTCCTTAGGGAGAAGGGCGGTATAGAAATCCAATATAAAATAAATAAATAAAATAAAATAAACTCTGCCCTAGATATAGCATTTTGAATGGATGTTTTGACTCTTGATACAGGGTTTGTCCAGTGTAGAACATAGAAAAGTAGAAGTGAAAATTAAGAATTGGGAACTTTTCCAATGTGTTTCTGTAGAAAAGAACTGTCATTCCAGCCTGAGCAATTCAGAATGCTTAAAACGTGACTAATCTGTTTTTTAAATGGGCAACGAAGTTATTGATCACATATCTTGAATTTTTGAATATATTTTTTTCCTGTGAAGGACCACTTATCTTTTGCAGTCAAATGTTAAGAACCGTATGCTAACCAAATGCAGATGAAAGACAACCTGGTCCAAAGTGGGCATGGCTACATTTTTTCTGTTTATGCTCAATAGCTTGCACAGAAGGATCTAATTGCTTGTTAGATTGTTAAACTTGATCAAGAGTTTTTGAAATTGCTAAGGCAAGTTTGAATCTAAAGTTTGAATATAAGACACTGTAAGCATCATTGAGGTCATTGCTTCCCATTTCTGTAGTAGAATCTTCTAAGTTTAGGAAACGATATTATTCTTTTTAATGAGCTGGGTATCAACGGAAACAACCTTAACCTAAACTTAAACAATTTATCCATTTAGCTCAATATTGTCTATTTTGATTGACAGGGGCTCTCTAAAATTTCCAAAAAAATTTAATTGAATATTCTAGAATCTTTGGCAAACCAATCATGTGTTTCATCATTAGCCTAATTACAGTATATGTTCATACATTGTCTTGCAATTTTATTTTTCCAGGTTTGTTCATTATTTCTTTTGATAGCTTGGATGAATATAACATTGCTTTCATTTGTTTTTGGTTTGTTTTAATTGTTCATGGTTTGGAATCTGACATGGAGAAAAGCACTTGATTTAGAGAACTGGAATAGTTTCTTCCCAAGGACTAGATTGGAAGAAGATTTTTTCTTCCCAAAGAGATTAAAACATTACAAATTAAGTTCATACCTCTAGAAATTATAATAAGATTAATTTTGAACTCTTAGTAAAATAAGTGTAAATATGTTTAGGAATCTATCATCAAACATTACTTAGCATATTTCATTGCAGCCTGGCAGCTGTACCATTTTGAGGTTATGGCATTACTTTAAAAATTGTTGCAAAATAAATCAAAAAATGAAATCAGACCTGTGGAATTGTTCAATAAACAGCTTCATGTTGAATCTGCTTATTCAAGTAAGTGAGTCCTATGATCTCCTAGTGGACAATGCGCAGGTAGTCATGACCATAATTGAGACCAGAATTTCTGCAGATGCAGTTGTTAAGTGAGCGATGCCCAATTTTATAACTATTTTGCTAGAGTCATTAAATTAATCATGCTGTTTTAAGTGAAGTAGCTTCTTCTTTTGTTAAATCAGGTTTTTTATTTATATATAAATACTTTGAAGACAGTGTATTGTCCGAGCATTTCGTTTTACAAAAGGGAAAAAAATAACAGATATGCTGATAGTAATAATGATAATACCCGTAATAATTACAACCATATTTATATTTATATTAGCTTATTTATGATCATATTAATTGTACTAGCATGATTATAATTATAAACAACATTCATATTTTACTTACATATAATAATAATCTAATTTCTACCTCTTATCTCTAACCATTGATAAAACCTATTCCCCCCCCCCAAAAAAAAGATAAAACCTATTCCACGTTGAATAGTACTCTGTATCTCCTTTACCTTTATTTTCAATGTCAATCTATCCATCCCTGCACAGTCCAATATTTTCCAAATTATGTTTTTATCTGGTGGGGTGTTCTCATTTTTCCAATATTGTGCAAATACAATTCTCGCTATTGTTAATGCATGTAGCATTAAGTATATAGTCCCTTTATCATAACTTGCTGGTATTATACCTAATAAAAATATTTTTATTAGGGAAAGTAGCTTCTTCTATTGACTTTGCTTTGTTGGGAGCCCCCTTGGGAATGTCACACCTGACAATCACCTGATTCTGGGATGCTGCAACTATTGCAAATGCACACCTGATTTTTTTTAAACCACATTACTGTAGGAATGCTGCGACACTCATAAATCACTTTTTAAAGGGCTCTCATATGTTTGAATGGTCACTAAGTTGAGGACAACCTGTATTTTCAACTTGACATCTGAAACAAAGCTGTAAAGGGTCCTCATATTTTTATAAATTGAGGAAAATTTGTAATTTCCTAGTGAATGCACATGTATGCTTCCAATTAATCTTCTGCCTATAAATGATCAAATTCAGAATGAAGCAAAAGGCTCTGAAATAGCACTGCTTCACAGAATTTAGTGTTAGGACAATGTAAAAATAGACATGTTTAAGAGTCACTTTCATAAACATTCCTTGACCTGGATTCCATACTGTATTATCATAATCATTACAACCAGTGGTGGGTTGCTACCGGTTCGCCCTGGATCAGGCGAACCGATAGCGGTGGTGGGAGGCTCCGCCGGGGGTGAAATGCTCCCGGTTCGGACCGGCTCGGGCGAGTAGGTAGCAATGGCAGCGGGCAGTTCGGAGAACCGGTAGCAAAAATCCCTGCCCCCGCCCCCCCAAGCCCAGCTGAGCCACGCGATCATCAGAGCCTTTTTTTCCTTTTAAATGGCTCTGAGGATCCAAGCTCTGACGATCCCAGCTGAGTTGCCTACTAATCAGGCAACTCAGCTTGGATCGCCAGAGCCATGTAAAAGAAAAAAAGTTTCTTTTTTTCTCCCCCCCCCCAAGCCTCCAGCTTGCTTACCTTAGCTGCTGGTCGCAACGCTGTAATACCTGCAATCCATTGCATCAGCAAGCAATTGAATCTCCCTACGTGCAGTCAAGCTCATTGGTGAGCAGCTCTATCTGCAACTTTAAGACTTGTGGACTTCAACTCCCAGCAAAGCTGGCTGAGGAATTCTGGGAGTTGAAGTCCACAAGTCTTAAAGTTGCCAAGTTGGAGACCCCTGTTCTATTGGGTAAGTTTTTTTCCCCTTTGGGAGCTTTAAAAAAAATAGTTAATTGGGTTTTTTTTTAGTTGTTCTCTTTTTAGACCTAGCCATTTAAAGTTTAGAAAGTTTTAAATTTAGCTGCTTTTATATAAAAATAAAAATAAAATAAAATAAAATAATATTTGTGCAGCTGTCTGAGATTTAGTGTGTTTCTGTAGTGTTTCACTCTAACTACACAAACACACAAAATCTCACAAAGCTGTATGTGGAATTTTGTGTATGTAAAGTGTGAAAGTTGGTTTTTTGGGCTTTTTGTGGCTGTGTGAGGTTCCTGCTTGTTGCGGGGCCATTTTGGGTCTAGCACAGCTGCTTTTACATTGTGGGTGAGCCTGTTGTGTTGTGTTGTGTGTGTGTAAAGTATGAAAGTTGTTTTGGGGGGAACTTTTTGTGGCTGTGTGAGGTTCCTGCTTGTTGCGGGGCCATTTTGGGTTTAGCACAGCTGCTTTTACATTGTGGGTGAGCCAGTTGTGTTGTGTTGTGTGTGTGTAAAGTATGAAAGTTGTTTTGGGGGGAACTTTTTGTGGCTGTGTGAGGTTCCTGCTTGTTGCGGGGCCATTTTGGGTTTAGCACAGCTGCTTTTACATTGTGGGTGAGCCTGTTGTGTTGTGTTGTGTGTGTGTAAAGTATGAAAGTTGTTTTGGGGGGAACTTTTTGTGGCTGTGTGAGGTTCCTGCTTGTTGCGGGGCCATTTTGGGTTTAGCACAGCTGCTTTTACATTGTGGGTGAGCCAGTTGTGTTGTGTTGTGTTTTGTAGGTTAAAAAAGGGCAAAGAAGTGACATTGACTTGGCCACGCCCACCCAGTCACCAAGCCCCACCCACTAATTAAGCCACGCCCACAGAACCGGTAGCAAAAAAATTTAGATTTCACCCCTGAGCTCCGCCCACCTATCCGGATGCTTCTACGCATATGCAGAAGCATCGTGCGCATGAGCGAACCGGTATTAAATTGAAACCCACTACTGATTACAACTCAAGTGCCGTATTGTATAAATGTATGCAAAAGAAAACAACAGTGATACTGTAATGTCAATTTTGGTGTTAATTGTAGAATGGTAATACAAGTCCCAAGCTATTTTACAGTAGACAAGAAGAACATAGAACATAGAGTTGGGAGGGATCTTGGAAGTCATCTAGTCCAAGCCCTGCTCTAGCAGAAGACCTTATACCATTTTCAGACAGATGGCTGCCCAGTCTCTTCTTAAAAGTCTCCAGTGATGAAATACCCACAACTTCTGAAGCGAAACACTTCCACTGTTTAATTAGTTCTAGGTTGCTTCTCTCCTTGATTAGTTTCCAGCCATTGTTTCTTGCCTTGCCTTCAGGTGTTTTTTAAAATAGTTTGCCTGCCTCATCTTTGTGACAGTCCTTCAAATATTGGAACACTGTTATGTCACCCTTGGTCCTTATCATACCCAATTCTTGGGTTCTTCATATGTTTTAGCCTCCAGCCTTCTAATCATCCTTGTTGCTCTTTTCTGCCCTCTTTCCAGAGTCTCAATATCTTTTTATATTGTGGTGACCAAAACTGGATGCAGTATTCTAAGAAGAAAGACTCAGGAGAGGAGTGGAAAGAGAGCAAATAAGTGAATTGTGAGAATGCTGTGTCTAAATCTATTACGCAATAAAGAGCATGTAGAGAGTATGAAAATACTCTGTTGAAAGTATGTTAGAGCTTTTGTGTGCTAAACCATAAAGTGGTCTGCATGCTTAATCTGACATCAGTTACTATAGTTAGGTTTATTCAATAAACGACATTTATGCCTTCTTAAATAAACCATGAATGACAATGCTAAATATGTGTTTGATAAAACATAGGTCTTTATTTCTAAGTCTACTGAAGGCAAACTCTTGTTGATAGCCTATGAGGTTTCTGGAAAAAGGCATCATGAAATCCATCAAATCTGGGTTTTTCCCATTATTCCTGCTAGT
The DNA here is from genome assembly GCF_059756535.1 of Pantherophis guttatus. Classification (NCBI taxonomy): domain Eukaryota; kingdom Metazoa; phylum Chordata; class Lepidosauria; order Squamata; family Colubridae; genus Pantherophis; species Pantherophis guttatus. The sequence continues at coordinate 316,370,123 of NC_142063.1, forward strand.
TATTTAGTGCTGATTTCTGCTCAGTGTACAAAGTTGGTCTAAGTAGGCTGAAGCTGGCAAGTACAATCTAGTATAATCTGTTCAGAAGGCCCCACAGCAATTTGGTTAATTAATGTTACCAGTAAACTAGGAAAACATAATTAAAGATTAGCATTTAGTTCAGTATGAGATAACTGCATAAGCTAACTTGGAATTATTTTTCTCTCTAGTTGGAAATTGTTCCTCCTGCAGACATATGCTGGGGATTCACAATGTGGAATTAATGCTAAAATACAGGCAATCTGTGCACAAACACGTAATCTGTGCATTCAGATCTTGCATGCTTGATCTTGGGCTTTGAAAATATTTTTTCAAACTTGAGCCTGGGTGAAGATAAATGTAGCCAATTTTTTTCAACAAAGAGCAGAAGTTAAAAAGAGACCAACGGTATCAGGAGATATATAAATGTGGAGTCATTCAGCCCAATGGGAGAGGATGGTCATAAGGACCCATTGGAGCTCAACAAATTATTGATCCTCAAAGATATTATAAAATGTTCATATAGGAGGTTTTCTTCTGTTTTCCAGAAAAACACAATTTTTCTGCTTGGTCAACTGGATCTGATTTCAACCTGCCTCAATAGTAGGCTGGCAATGTGATGGCATTTCCTTAGGACATGTAGAAGCAACCTAGAACTAAGAAGAAATTTCCTGACAGTTAGAACAATTAATCAGTGGAACAACTTGCCTCCAGAAGTTTTTAAGAAGAGATTGGATAACCATTTGTCTGAAATGGTATAGAGTTTTTTGCCTAAGCAGGGGGTTAGTCTAGAAGACCTCCAAGGTCCCTTCCAACTCTGTTATTCTATTCTATTCAAGAAATAATAAACAAGCTGTCTCATAGCCCGGATAAGGTGGCTATACTATATGGATGAGTCTCAAGAGAAAAAGAAAGACAGTACAGGAATCAGTGTTTGTTTTGATATATTGAGTTAAGCATTTGAAGCTCTGTACAGCAGAGTAATTTACCTTCAACTGAGGTCATACCGGTAAAATAATCAGCAGAATTTTGTTTCAATTTTTCCCAATAAAATGCCATTTCTGCCACAGAATCCAAATAGGAAGTTTTATAGGCAATGCAGCTAGAGCTGATCAACGAACATCAATAGAAACTGAATGTTTTACCCCAAAGGTACTTTTTCAAAAGGCAACTGGACTTTTTTTGTTTTTTGCTTGAAGACATTTCGTTTCTCATCCAAGAAACTTCTTCAGTTCTGACTGAATAGTGGAGAAGGAAGAATTTATATCCCTTGCAGCAGTGGTGGGTTGCCCCTGGTTCGCACTGGTTCTATAGAACCGGTAATAAAACCGGCGGGAGGCTCTGCCCACTGACCCTGACATCATGAAAATGCTTCTGCGCTTGCGCAGAAGAGCGCGCGGCCCCGTTGCGAACTGGTAGTAAAGGTAAATAGAACCCACCCCTGCCTTGCAGAATATACTGAAGAAACTTTTTGGGTCATCTTCAAGCAAAGAACAAAAAAACAAAAAAAGTCCACTTGCCTTTTGAAAAAGCACCTTTGGGACAACCATGACCTGGATGACTGAGAATCTCCAGAGTCATGTGAATGTTTCACATGACTTTTCTTATCTGCTTTCCAGATTACCTGTTTCACCTTCACTTATAAAAGCCAGTTTCTAGAGGTCTTTAATTATCATAACATATGTTTTAAATTATATGTTTATAATTGTTTCTTTCCTTTTAAAGGTGGTCATGAGCCATATATTGAAATACATGAGCAACCTAGACAGAGAGGGATGCGTTTTCGATACAAATGTGAAGGAAGATCAGCAGGCAGTATTCCAGGTGAACATAGTACTGATATCAACAGGACGTTCCCATCTATACAGGTATACATATTACTGTGTCTGCTTGCTCTTTCACCCACCCCAAACTTTTTTAAAAATTGGGAGTTGGGATTGCTTTGCTCAAAAGGCAAGAATTGTACAATACAGTACGTTGTTTAAGGCCCTCTTTCTTCAGGCAAAATTTATTGGAAAGGTGCTGGTAAGATTAAATTTGATTTCTCATTTGTCCTGCTCTTATGTTATGAAATTCAAATTATACAACAATCCCATAAATACAAAGAATATTGTAAAAGGCTACCCTAAAAAGATGACTCTCAGAATGATATTGGAAAAAAAGCTTGTTGTAAAGGGACTGTTCTATAGCTTTTTTGCAACTTAACGAAAGCAGAAAGTTTTGCAGTTCTGCAGGGGAAAGAAAGATCTCTGAGTTCAGGACTATGGCCATGTAAATTGTGGTAAGCTGTTATTTGTTTAACCATACTTTATTGAATAAATCATGGCCACACCACACATTAGTCCATGTATCTCAGCCTTGGAAACTTTAATAGGTGTGGTCTTCAATTCCCAGAATTCCCCAGCTAACGTGTGGAGTTAGCTGGGGAGTTGAAGTCCACACTTCTTAAAGTTCTCAAAGTTGAGAAATATTGCACCATTTCAATGGATAGGCACCCTACAAGTAACAACAACAACAGCAAATGATAGCAATAGCAATAGCATATATACTGCTTCATAGTGCTTTACTGCCCTTTCTAAGTGGTTTACAGAGTCAGCATATTGCCCTCAACAATTTGGACCTTCATTTTACTGACCACAGAAGGATGGAAGGTTGAGTCAATCTTGAGTCGGTGAGAATCAAACTCCTGACAGTCAGCAGAATTAGCCTGCAATACTGTACTCTAACCACTGCGCTACCACAGATAACTAAAATAAAGCACAATTTTCATTATGATTCTTGTTTTCCATGAACTCAATAATAAAGAAGAATTATCCTTCAGGTATACTGCTCTGAGACTGTGAAGATTTAAAGATTACAGTGAGCCTTTTGAAGTAAACCTAGTAAAGGATTGACAAATCTATTCTCTCACTCTCTGAATCAATTAAAATAGAATATAGAATCGTTTATCCCAGTAGGTGAATCCAAAAGATAAAACTTAAGAACCACTCATTAAGTGTAGAGGGAAAAGTCTAGCAGTGCCAACAATTGCCAGTCAGGATGTTGGCATAGTTTCAGGATTATTACCTTATTTCCTTATAGGTATATCAAGGAAGGAAAGTCACTGTCATTTAACCTAAACAGCAGAGTGTTTCATAGCTTTGACTGGAAGGAAAAAAAACTCATTCAGAAACATTTGAATTTCTGATGAAAGTCCTGACTAGCCAGCTTCTACACTATTGCTCTTAGGCTACCCTCCAAATAACAAGCCTTCTTATCCATTCCTGGATCTCACCAGCAGAAAAATAAAATGGAGAAACAATGTCCATTCCAACCGCACCTGGGCTATCTCTGTAGCCATAATATTTGTAATGATTTGTACAGCACTCTCCTCTAATCGAGGGATCCTCTAGATTAGGTAGACTTTAGTGTCCAAAGTATTTGAAACTGAAATACTTTGACCACCTAATGAAAAGGAAGGTCTCACTGGAGAAGAGCCTAATGCTGGGAAAGATTGAGGGCAAAAGAAGAAGGGGATGACAGAGAACGAGGTGGCTGGATGGAGTCACTGAAGCAGTAGGTGTGAGCTTAAATGGACTCCAGAGGATGGTAGAGGACAGGAAGGCCTGGAGGAACGTTGTCCATGGGGTTGCGATGGGTCGGACACGACTTCGCAACTAACAACAACAACAGAGTCCGAAATTCAGCTACTGTATGTCTATGCTAGGTGGGGAATGCTGGGAAGGTATTTAGGTGTTGCCTAGATTGGAGAATGCCACTGTACAGGTTGTATCACATACTTTCCAATAATCTCGGTTTATCAGATAACTGAGTCAGGAAGAAATTCTGATCTTTGCGTGGTGGAATTTTGCCAAAGTAAAGAGCACAACTCTCAGGAGAAAAACCATGTTTATCGCAATGATCGTTGGGTGCTTCCTTTACAAGAAAGAGGAACGTCGAACAATGGAAAAGCCAAGATTTTTATAGGGAATTAGCAAAGATCGCAAAACTTTATCCTATCTAGTTTTATTTCTGTTTGGAGACCACTTTTGGACTTCTTCCTTGAAAAAGATAAAAATGAAGTTTTGATTTTAGTTTTGATTTAATAACTAGATTTGTTATAATTATACAAGTATTGTGCATTTATATTCTTATTAATAGACATTGTTATGCTTAATTTAAACTTAGAATAAGAGGACTTTTGTTATATAATTTTAATGTTATTTTTATTGTTTAAGCTGTATATTTTTATATTTTTTGTGTTACTTTACTGTAAGAGATTACTATATATTTGTACCTGTACTGAAGAAAGTTTGAAGTCAACCCCCCCCCTTTTCTTTTGTCACTTTTTAATTTTTCCCCCTTTTTGATCCTTCTTTCCCCAGTTTTTTCGCCTTTTGTTATTTTGTATTTTATATGACTTTTGAAATTTAATAAAGTTGATTTTAAAAATACATATAATCCTTAAAAAATTCTGCGGCCACTTTGGATCTGAAATTAGTGTCTCTTAAGAGTTTTAGGCAGAGAAAAGTCACAGAAATAACATCTACCTATTGTTCAGTTTCTTTCTACTAAAGCCATCAGAGATTGAAGCCAAGATTCTCCTGCATTAAAACATGTACTCTGTTAATAAGTTTGATGCTTCCCTGATGAGTTTTTACTGAGAAAAATACCCTCTTGCAGTTGAGTAAACCTTATCCTCAGATATATCAGTTTAGGGTTATATCTTCAGGTCCTAATTCTTTGTCCACTTGCCTGGGAGTAAGCTCCACTAATTTAAATGGGGCTGTCTTCTGTGTATGGGTAATGTGGTGTATTAATTGATGAAATAAGATAGGAAACACACTAAACCAGGGGTCTCCAACCCATAGCAACTTTAAGACTTGTGGACTTCAACTCCCAGAATTCCTCAACCAGCAAAGCAAAGCTGGCTGATGAATTCTAGGAGTTGAAGTCCACAAGTCTTAAAGTTGCTAAGGTTTGGAGACCCCTGCACTAAACTATGGTTTATTGAATAAAGCACCCTGGGTTCACACAGAACACCTCATTGTAAAACGTAAGGACTGATTAAAATGAAATTAAGCAAGCTACATTGTTTGATTTAACATCAAAACTAAAAGGTTGTAGGATTTTGGAAAACATGAAAGATCTTAGAATCGTAGAATTCGAATAGGTCATTAAAGTATTACTGCATCTCTTGGTCAGTGCAGGATTCCTGATCAAAGTGTTTCATTTGAACACATCCAGATAAAGGGATGTGTAATAATTCCATTATGTGAAATAATGGAAATACCTTACACTTGGTAATTGTAACACCCTTCAGTACTTTTGCTGTCCTTAACATAAAGCCATTATATTATGTCTTGCATTCTGAGTTGATAATGTATATGACACCTCTTCATATATAATGTATATGACACCTCTTCATATATACTTCAACTCCTATTATATTTTCTCTCATTTCTCTCAGTCGTTATTGTCTCTCTACAACCACAGTCCCTGTATGCTTTTATGCACACTGCCATTTGTTTACAACATCTATTTACTTCTAAGTAAAAGCAGATCGACATCATTTTGAAATCTGTTGAGAATGTTATTTTTTTCTGGAAAGTTTTCTATTGTAATCACCCCTGTAATTTGAGAAGTCTTATGTTTTTATCTGTTCCACTATTGTAATTTTGAATGTAACTATTTAAAGTAAATATGAATTGTTACATTATCTCTTTTCATTTTAAGCTAAAGTTTGATTTTCTTTCTCTCTTGTGAGATTGAATGAGCTATCTCCCCACAAAGAGTGGGACACTTATTTCAGAATCCATATCATTCAAAGTTACAAAGTTAGGACTTGACACTCTAGAAGAGTACCAGAAGGGTTCTGGGAAAGATTGCGATTTATAACGTTTCATTCAGTGAGCTTAATTATAGCATTATACTTATGCTTTGTGTTTCATTTCTTTTTAGATCCTGAACTACTTTGGGAAAGTAAAAATCAGAATAACATTGGTAACTAAGAATGAACCCTATAGGCCGCATCCTCACCAGTTGGTTGGAAAGGATTGTGAAAATGGTTACTATGAAGCTGAATTTGGGCCAGAGCGTAGAGTTTTGAGGTAAGTAAGTGGGTGTTGTTATGTGTGATATGAAACAGAACTAACATTTTTTTCAATTTGAGAATTGTTGCAGATTCTTACATGTTATGTTGAGTGGTCTCATAACAATAGGCAACATCAATACCCATTTGGAAAGTGAGATACAAGCTTCAAGGCATAGAAGACGCCCATATTATTTCCTAACTCACTCCAAAAACTCAAAAAAAGTTTTAAAATGCGCAAAAATTGTATTCCACTGTTCTGAGGATTGCAGACAGGATGCTGGCGGATGCTACACTTTTTGTAGCCCTGTTTTAAGTAAGGATATCCATGGGGAACTGGATACTAGTTGAAGTATTGCAGCCCTTTTCTTTCCTTGACTTCTTAATAGATACCTATTTAATTACCTTTTAGGTAATTAAATAGGTATCTATTTAAGTACTTTCTACTTCTCCAGATGGGGAAAATTAACAAACATCCCAAAGTATGGCAAACTTAAAGTAGGCCTCTGTCATGGGTACCAGCTACAAAGTTCTTTGTTAACTATCCCCAGCTGAAAAGGTAGTAGCTGAGTGAGCAGTGAACAGATGGAAAGTGCTGAGGCCAATGTTTACATTTCTGTTAAACTTATATGCTGAAATATCCTGCCTGAAAGATCTGTTTTTTCTTTTCTGTTCATTTTCTTATGATATTTATATATGATATAGTATTTTCTTATGAAATTTAAATATATTTGATTTCATGTAAAGAAAAGGTACAGATACTGGAACCACAGAGTTGGTGTTTTAAAACTGGTATACTAAAGTAGACATTGGGGTCCCCAATTACAATCAGATTTTTTTTAAAATTAAATTTATTCCAGAGGAAAACCTTTTCCAATATTTTTGTCCAGTGTAAGAAGCTTCCAGCCTTGAGATCATCCAGGCTGATATACTTCTCCACATGATTGGTGCCCTTCCCTCTTTGTGTTGCTTCTTCACAATCTTCTTTATATTCCTGTGCTTAATGGGAAGGACACCTTTAGCCTCAACATACTTGGAAGAGTACTCATACTGTCAGAGCAGGAAAAAAGCAATATATTTGAAGATTGCTGTATTTCCTTGGTGAACAGAGAGGAAAAGTCTTCTATTTTGCTCCCTCCTGCCCCTCCCCAGTAGAGAAATGTAAAAAGGAAGGTATACTCTAAACATCAACCCAGGTTGCCAAGTGTATCTGAAAAAGCAACTTTTTAAGTTCTTCCTCATAATAGGAAAAGAGAACAGTGAAGAAAACTTATTCCTCAAAAGCTGAAGGACTAATAATAGATTGGAAGGATTAGAAGAGACCTTGGAGATAAATACTGGCCAGGAGACTAACCCCTGGCCAGTACTGTAATCCACTACTACAGTGTTTCTACTTCATGGCTATCCATGCGTAAATACTTATAGAAAAAGCAATTCTACTATCTTCTGAGGCAACATGTTCCAGTGCTGAACAGTTTCTCATTAGAAAATTATTTCTAATATCCAAATGAAATCTGCTTCCTTCTCATTTAAACTCACTTTTTCTTGTCTTCTGTTTGGCAGTCCTTCAAATACTTAAAAGCAGCTGTCATATCTTCCCATGGTCTTCTCTTCTTCAGGTTTATTTATTATTTATTTATTGGTTCGATTTATATGCCGTTAAACATTCAATGCCTCCAACTATTCCTTATCAGTTTTTTTTAACTCTAGGCCTGTTATTATGGTATCTTGGTTGGTATCCTTTGGACACGCTCCAGTTTGCCAGTGCCCTTCATAAAGGTGCCAAGCTGGATACTGGATAAAATATTGTAGGTTGGTCTGACCAGTGCCAATTAGAATTAATGACTCCTCTTCATCCTGACCTCTGTATTTCTGTTGATGTTATCTTGAATTGCATTCACTTTTTCACAGGTGCATCACATTGTTCAATATCCTGCTTGTGATCCACCAAGATACACAGAACGTTCTGTCATATATAGTTGCTCCCTAAAATTGTTTACTCATGTCTTAAATTTTCTTATCCAAATGAAGGACTTTGTATTTCTCCCTGTTGAAATTCAGCTTGTTGGTTTCTCAGTTTTTCAGCTCATCATGATCCTCCTGAATATTAATACTTCGTCTAAGGTGTTAACTTTTCCTCCTGCCTTTGTACTGTCTGCAAACTTGATAATTGTGTTTTTAAACCCCCATCCAAGGCACTGATAAATATGAACAATGCAGGGCCTTCTGTGTAGAATGCAGCCTGGTGGCATGGCATTGTTACTGCCTTCAATCTTGATGCAGAATCATTGACATACATTTATTAGATATCAGTGGTCAACCAGATCTTTATTCAGTTAATGTTAGGGTAATCCAGTTCTAATTTTACTATATTCTCTACCAAAATTTAGTGGAGGAGTTTATCAAATGTTTTGCTGAAGCTAAGTTTGAAGTACATTATGTCCACCATATTCCTGTGGTCTTCTATCAAGAAAAGGAAATCAGATAGGTTCAACATAGTTTATTCTTCATAAACGTATGCTGGCTCCGGTCAAACAATGGATTCTTTTCTACATGTTCACAAACTGACTGTTTAATTATCATTTCCAGAGTTTTGCCAAGTATGAGCTGTGGTAGCATAGTGGTTAGAATGCAGCACTGTAGGCTTCTTCTGCTGATCACTGGCTGCCAGCAGTTTGGCAAATCGAATCTCACCAGGCTCAAGGTTGACTCAGCCTTCCATCCTTCCGAGGTTGGTAAAATGAGGATCCAAATTGTTGGGGCCAATATGCTGACTCTGTAAACCGCTTAGAGAGAGCTATAAAGGACTGTGAAGCGGAATATACCCTGTTTCCCCGAAAATAAAACATCCTCTGATAATAAGCCCAATCAGGCTTTTGAGCGCATACATTAAAATAAGCTTCCCCCCCCCGAAAATAAGCCCTCACTGAAAATATTTAAACGCAGAGCTGGAAATCAAGTAAGAAGGCAAGAGGAGCCTCATCTTGTTCCATGCGCCCCAAAATAATAAGACCACCTCGAAAATAAGGCCAAGCGCTTATTTCGGGGTTCAAAAAAATATAAGATAGGGTCTTATTTTGGGGGAAACACGGAAAGTCTAAATGCCATTGCTAGTGCTATTAATATGAAAATCACCTGTCTCTAGTTTCTTGGCTTTTCTTTTTTCTAATCTTTTTTTCTTTCTCTAGTCTTCTGGCACTATCTCACCCATGTCTTTTCAAAGATCACATAAAGGCCCCCAAAGGACATCCTTACACTCCTGCATGATTTTCAGATGTAACTGAACTGCATTTGAAGACTTAACTTCATTTGTGGTGGCCCAGTGTTCCCAACCTTACTCTGATTCACCAAGTCGTCCCTCCTTGCCAAAGGAGATGATAGATTTATTACTTTCACAGTTTCTGTGGAATAGCCTTCTTCCTCATTCAGCTGCTTTCTGAAAGTCAACAGTATTCAACACAAAGTACTTCAGAGAGAAATTACACTATGAAATTTCTATCATTTAAAAGAAAAGCTGGTTGAACTGAAAGGTTTAACTGAGATTGGGAATTTTTCACTTGCAAGCAGTATCACAGATGACTTCATTGCCAATAACTGCTGTTCTAATTGTTTACTCAAATGTGTTATTCATAAAAAGTTTTGCTCAGAGATATCACAAACATCACTAGTGGTTTTTACTTTTTTTCTTTGTGTACAAATTTACATGGGATGAAATGAAACTTGTGAAACTAAGGCACAATTGAAATCATACTTCTAGAGTTGAAGTGTGATAAGATATTCTGTTCACAACAGAATACCTTATGCTACCAGGCTTGAAATTTTGGGCTTAGAAAACTTAGAACTATGCCCCTTTCGGTCTGGCCTAAGCGTTATCTACTACAACGTCCTACCTGTCAATGACTACTTCAGCTTCAACTGCAATAATACATGAGCACACAATAGATACAAACTTAAGGTAAACCACTCTAAACGCAATTGCAGAAAATACAACTTCAGCAACAGAGTGGTCAATGCCTGGAATGCATTACCTGACTCTGTGGTTACATCCCCAAACCCTCATAACTTTAACCTTAGAGTGACTACTGTTGACCTCACCCTATTCCTAAGAGGTCTGTAAGAGGCGTGCATAAGCACACCAACGTGCCTACTGTCCCTGTCCTACTGTCCCCATTTATTTGTATCTATTTCCTGTATTCATAATCATGTTTATACTTATATCTGTTATTTTATACATGTTTGACAAATAAATAAATAAATAAAACTTTTGTTTCTGAATTTACAAGTGTAGATTTGAAGTATGGAAAAGGTTGCATATTTGTCTATTGTGGATTGTCTCTTCTGATGGATTAATCAGTCAGAGGTTTATATATCATTTGCTCTAAGAGGCTTCTTTTGCTGTATCTCCAGGTAATATGGCAATTACCAATCCGCAGGAATATCAGCACTTGGATAGCTGGCGTGCAAGATTTTGGCTCTTCTGTAATCTGTTCTGATTTCTCATATAGCAATTATCTGGTATTAATTCCTATTTTGCATCTTCCCTGGGCTGGAGTGATGTCATGGGTTTTCCATGTGGGAAAGAATCAGGTTGCTGGAGTAGGTGGGGAGAGTCCCTTGAAGCTGCCTTGTGATCTGATACCATTACATGCAAATTAGGAAGCTGATGCTATTGTTGCTAGTATTCAGAATCTCACCAGACCAGTAGTCTGGCCATAGTAATTTTTTTTTCATAACTATATGATTCAGAATCACTCCTCCCCCTCTGTCAGAAAAAACAAATTTAAAGTAATTCTTGGTGGGGGGGGGGTTTGGTTTTTTTTTTTTTTTATAAATCTGGTGGTAAATGAACAGCTACACTCTTTGTTAGCAACTTAGAGAAGAAAGATAACTTCCCTCTGTGGGAATATATACAATATCATACCTCTCTAGAACTACTATGATAATGTTCCTTTTTCCTCTGAAAATGAGGGGAGGTATCTAAAATCCAGAACTGCAATCCTATGCATGCTTATTTTAGAAAAAATGTTCCACCAAACTCTGGGGGGACTTCCTCCTAAGCAAATATGCACAAAATACAGATCTTAGGGATTGAAGAACTTTATGATGTAATTCTCTACATATCTATTAAGAACCTATTTTGCTCACTGCATTTTCAGACAATGGAATATTGGATTCGGTCTCAATCAGCCAAATCTCTGGCTTTTGGTAAATTTTACCAAACTTTACTTCTACCTGTGTGCACTCAGTAATGTTCCTGGAATTTACTCCCAGGCAAATATGTATAATATTGTAGCCTCTTTCTCTTTAATCAGAAGATGAATCATCTAACTGAAGAACAATTTAAATACTTAAGTGTGTAATTGAAGGGTGGTTCTGCGATATTACTAAGATAGAAAAAGGAAATGTGAAAGATAGTATTGCCTCTGAATAAATTAATTCTTGCTTAGTAAGGTTTTGATTGATTATGTCCCATAAAGTCTATCGAATTTTACTGACCACATAGATTTTCTCCAGAAGGATCTGATCCCAACCTGTTCCTTAAAGTCTTCCATTGTTAGGACTGAAATTGAGGCCATCCATATTACAGTTGGTTGTCCTTTTCCTCTGTTTCCTTTCACCTTTTCCAACATTATAATTTATTCAGAGAGCCAAATATTTGCATTATGTACTGGAAATAGGATAATTTGACTCTGGATAATGTGTCTCAAGTGAGAAATCTAGGTTGATTCATTTGATTATCCATTTGTTTGTTTGTTTTTTGATATTGGTAAAATATGTATTTTGTGGTGCTTAAAAATATTTTCAGACGACAATATGTTAGTATTTAATATTTAATTGGTCAATTAATTGAATCAAGTGCACATGCTAATTAAATATAGCTGTTTTTAAACACTTGGCATCTCTATTTTCAAACCAGTATCCTGTTCTACTTAAATCACATATTAATCTTCCTCAAAGATCTCAAAAAAGTATTTTTTTTTCGGTATGAAATCTATATACTACTAAAACTCTCACTATATTTATCTGTCTATTTGCATTCTCAGGTTAGCCCAAATGGTGCATTATACCCCAACCTAAAATCTGCTAATAAAATCTGCTAATATATATAATACATAAAAAAATCTTGGGACACATTACTCCTGTTGAATTAAAATTTCCATGATATTCAGACCAGTTCTACAGGCAGTTCTCAACCTATGACAACTGAGAACAGAATTTCAGTTGCTAAGCAGTGCAGTTGCTAAACATGACTGGACCAATTTTACAACTATTTTTATTGTGATCGTTAAGCAAATCATATGGCCATTAAGTGAATTATGTGGTTATTAAGCAAATCTGTCTTCCTAGATCAGTGATGGCTAACCTTTTTGCCATCGCGTGCCAGGAGAGGGGGGGGCTGGGGAGGGTCGCACGCGCACGTGCCCACACGCATGTGTGCGCAACCCCCTCCCCCTACCCCCCCACTCCTGGCACATGATGGCCTGGTAGGCCCGTTTTTCTTTCTTACCTGGTTCCAGATCCTCTCTGTGTATCTGGGAACGGCGAAAACAGCCTTTCCCACTCCCTTGGAGGCCCTACGGAGGCTCAAAGGGCCCATTTCCCCACTCCCGGTGGGACAGGAAGTGACGTTTTTTCCTGTCCCCAGCCTCCAGAACCTCTCTAGGAGTCTGTAGGAGCCTCTCTAGGAGTCTCTGGAGGCTGGGAACAGGAAAAAATGCCAGGTAAGAAAAAAAAACGGGCCTTCCCCCCCTCAGGCCCTCCAGAGGCAGGAAACAGCCTGTTTCCCTACTTCTGGTGGGCCCAGAAGGCCCGAAAATCAGCTGGCCGGCACGCGCATGCGCCCCAGAGCTGAGCTGGCGTGCCCACTAATATGGCTCCGCGTGCCACCTGTGGCACGCGTGCCATAGGTTCGCCATCACGGTCCTAGATTAACAGAATAACAGAAAAACAGAGTTGAAAAGGATCTTGGAGATCTTCTAGTCCAGGGGTGTCAAACCCGATCGCATCACAGGCCGTATCAGGATTGGTTTTGCCGTTGTGGAGCTGGGCTGGGTGTGGTCTGCACAGGTCATATCCAGCCTGTGAGCCGCATGTTGACACCCCTCTTCTAGTCCAACCTCCTGCTCAACAGGAAACTATACTATTTCAGACAAACGGTTGCCCAATTTCTTCTTAAAAACCTCCAGTGTTGAGCATCCACAACTTCTGGAGGCAAATCTTTCCATTGATTAATTGTTCTAACTGTCAAGAAATTTCTTGTTAGTTCTAGGTTGCTTCTCTCCTTGATTAGTTTCCATCCATTACTTCTTGTTCTGCCTTAAGGTGCTTTAGAAGTGCCCCTCTTTTTTGTGGCAGTCCAGTCCTTAGATATTGGAACACTGCTATCATGTCATCCCTAGTCCTTCTTTTCATTAAACTAGACATATCCAATTCCTGCAACCATTCTTCATATATTTTAGCCTTCAGTCTCCTAAGCATCTTTGTAATTCATCTCTGCACTCCTTCTAAAGTCTCAATATCTTCTTTATATTGTGGCTACCAAAAGTGAATGAAATATTCAAATGTGTAAGTGTGGTCTTACGAGGACATATAAAAATGGTACTAATATTTCATATGATCTTGATTATATCCCTTGGTTAATGCAGCCTAGGGCTGTGTTGACTTTTTTGACAGCTGCAGCACACTGCTGTCTAATATTTAAGTGATTGTCCTTTTAAATCGCAGTTACTATTATTGAGCCAGGTACCACCTATTCTATACCTGTGCATTTGGTTTTTCTTGCCTAAAAGTAGACCCTTACTTTTCTCACCATTGAATTTCATTTCATTAGGTCCAGTCAAATCTGTCAAGATCCTTCTGTATCTTGAGCCTATCTTCTAGAGTGTTGGCTATTACTGCCAGCTTGGTGTCGTCTGCAAATTTGACAAGTTCCCCTTCTATCCTCTTGTTAAAATCATTGATGAAGATATTGAAGAGTACTGGACCTAAGACAGAGCTTTGGGGTACCCCAGTGCATACTTCCCTCCATGTATTTATTTATTTATTTTTCATATTTGTATACCGCCCTACTCCCGAAGGACTCAGGGCGGTGAACAGCCAAAAATAAAATACAAAGACATACAAAAGTTAAAAACTATTAAAAACAGATTAAATAATTTAGGCTCAAAAAATTAAAACATCCAATTTATCTAAAAAACATTTAAAACCCAATTTAAAAGCCAATTTAGAAGGGAGAGTTAGGCCAGACCAGCCTGTTGGAATAAAAACGTTTTTAGGGCGCGGCGGAAGATGCGTAAGTCTTGGATCCTCCGTATCTCCGGGGGAGCTCGTTCCAGATGGCAGGTGCCCCCACAGAGAAGGCTCTCTCCCTGGGGGCCGCCAGTCGACATTGTTTGGCCGACGGCACCCTGAGGAGCCCCTCTCTATGGGAGCGAACTGGTCGGTGAGAGGCTACTGGTGGCAGAAGGCGGTCTCGTAAGTACCCTGGTCCTGAGCCATGGAGCGCTCTAAAGGTGGTAACCAAAACCTTGAAGTGCACTCGGAAGACCACTGGGAGCCAGTGCAGCTCGCGCAGGAGGGGGGTCACATGGGAGCGCCACATCGCTCCCGTCACCAGATGCAGTTTCATTAGGAACTACACATTTAGTGCAGTTGGTCAGTCAATTACAAATCCACCTGGTGGTCATGCTGTCTAACCCACATTTTTCTACCTTATCAAGTAGTAGGTTGTAGTCTACTTTATCAAATGCCTTACTGAAGCCCAAGTAAATTATATCCACAGCATTTATCTGGTCTGCTAATTTTGTCACCTTGTCAAAGATTGCAATATGATTTGTCTGACATGATCTGTTTTTGACAAACCCATGTTGCCTTCTGGTTATGACTTTATTTGCCATTAGGTGTTCCCAGATTTGTTGCTTGATTATCTTTTCCAGAATCTTCCCAGGTATTAATGTCAGGCTGATAGGTCTGTAGTTTCCTAGATCCATTCCCCCTCCCCTTTTTTTTTTAAGATGGAAACTACACCGGCCCTTTTCCAGTCATCTGGTAGTTCCCAGTGCTCTAGAATCCTTGAAAAATATGGTTCAATTTTTCTAAATCACATCTGGTATAAACCAGGACACCAGGACACATCTGGTCCTGGTGTTTTGAACTCACCTAGAACGGATAAGTGTTCTCTTCTCATTTTCTTGCTTATTTGGATTTGTATTCCTAATCTGCATTTTACAGTATTTTTACTTGTTGGAAGTCAAATGGTTACAAATTATGTTCACATGACTGCAAGACACTGCAACTATTATAAATGTGATCTGATTGCTAAGCACCAAATTGTGATCACATGACGATAGGGGTGATGTGAAGGTCATAACCGCAGACCAACACCGGCCAAAGGACTGACAGTATGAGGTGATGAGGTAAAATAACTCCACCCAAGAAGCTAAGTTGTAGAAATGCCCAAACCCAGTCAGTTGCTGCATTATAATTCAGATGTGTTTCACATTCCCGTCGGCAACTTGTCTTTTACCTTCTGTACAATATTGTAGAAGGGGTGGTCCTGGAAAGGCATCGGTGAAGCAGATGCTTTACTGAATGGGAGAAATCTGTTTCCCCTCACTTACTGCCTTTAGAAATTGAATGAGATATTTGCAGTATACCAATACTTTTGTGCCTTCTTCCACTTAGAATGGTGGGAATTACTTTACAATTTTCATTGTCCCTTGACAGAAAATACAAATAACTTGAAATGATGGCAGTGGTAATTTAGCCTTTACTATCCTAAGCGGCAAAAGAAATTACAGGTAGTCCTTGTTTACTAATTGTTTAGTAACTTTAATTACAATTCGCAGTTATAATGGTAATGACAATGTAACTTTACAACCAAACTTTATGACCTTCACAGGTCTGTAAAGCAAAAATAAATAAATAAATAAATGAAATAAGATCATAAGCACAGTCACAATTTCACTTATCAACCAAATTGTCAGTCCTAATTGTGGTCACTAAACAAGAACTACCTATAATACCCACAAGTCATTATTTGGGTTTTGAACAAAACACAGGGGAAAGAAGGAGAAGCAAAGCCTGGTGGCCACAGGGCCTGGTGGCTCAGCAGACTGATAGCATTGTGATTAACACCAGCTGTCTGCAATTACTGTAAGTTTGAATCTCACCAGGCTCAAGGTTGACTCAGCCTTCCATCCTTTCTAAGGTAGGTAAATTGAGGACCCAGTTTGTGGGGGCAATAAACTGACTTTGTATAAATATACAAAAGTATGAAGGCTATTGCTTAACGCATTGTAAGACGCCCTGAGTCTCCGGAGAAGGGCGGCATATAAATCAAATTAAAAAAAAAAAAAAAAAAAAGCTTGCCTTTTCATTAAGTAGATGATATGCTGCTAAATGCCAGTTTCATCTTATTCCTCAAGTCTTTCTTTCTAAAGAACTGTAATGCCCTGATGGGGATTAGAATCCAATGTTCACATAAGAAGACATGGGTATTTGATTTTATGCAACACGCCTGAGCTTGTTCCTCTTAGCAGCCCATCTGATGCTCCCAGAGAATCAGGCTAATTTGTGGTTGCTGAGTTTACTCTTTAAAACCCTTCATGGCTTGAGGCTGGGTTATCTGAGGGACCATCTCTTCCTGATTAATATGGTGTCCCATCAGATCCAAGGCATGCTTTGAGTGCCATCTGTTAAGGAAGCCCAAGGAGGTGTGTCTCCATGGTATCTACCAAATGGAACATTCTCTCCATTCCAACCCCTCTTTGCCCGGAAGTCAGCTCCTTCCCTCTTTATATTCCAGATGTTCCTCAAGATATGGGGGTCTCAGGAGACTGGTGAGATTTTGAGGTAGCTCTCTTGGTGATTGAAATGAATGTGTGTCTCTCTGTGTGTGTATTTAATATGACTATGTTTGACATGTTTATTGTTTTATATCTTAATTACAGACTGCCCAGAATCACTTCTTGTGATGGATGGCTATATAAATAAATAATTGAGTGAAACACTCTAATCTCAAATGTTTTTTGAGGGCTTTTGCTGATTTTTATCACAAGCAGATTGTTACTTTCCTATCCCTAACTAGATGGGCCTTGGATGTAATTTAGTATAGCTCTTGTTATGGCTGCTTCTGGTCTTGTTCTTTGTTGCTTATTTAAAAAAGGGAAATTATGCGTCTCTCTTTGTGTGGCATTTAAATGGTTGAAAGTGGGTAATAACAGGCAAATTACTATGATAGCATCTATTTTAGTCTTATGCAGGATCTCATCAAATCTTCTTAATGTAAAGTATTTGTCAGAATTAAAATTCCATGATTCATTTTGCTACCAATATGGTAGAGTCCCTATAGTTGTATCATTGTTATATTTATTTTAAATATCTAATTCTTAAATATATTTGCTATAGTTTTCAGAACCTGGGCATTCAGTGTGTGAAAAAGAGAGAACTAAAGGAATCCATCATTTCACGAATTGCTAAGAAGATCAATCCATTCAATGGTAAGTAACCACTGATTATTAATTACATTAATGACTGTTGAGACTCCCTAATCATTTGCTTTTCAAACATTTTTAAAATATTGATTCCCTTAATGTATATCAAACCATGTTAAAACAGCAAAATAGAGCAGCTACTGGAATGGGATGTACATGTGAATCCACATCACTAACTGTCACAGCTTGTTACTGGAGGCTTTCCTTTAGCAATTGTTGTGTTAGTTTTTGTCTTTATGAATTCTAAATTCATCCAAAGAGTACCATGGGAATAAAAGAAGAAACATCTGAACAGTGAGGAGACCAGATACAAAGCAATTTTACTCAGTAAAGTATTTAAATCTATCCATAAAAATGTACACTATAATTAAAGTCAGAATGAATTACATTATTGGCCACATGTAACTCAACTAATGAACCAGGGGGAATAGATTTTATTTTTACCTATTGCTATACTAATAAGTGTTTGTGAACCATGCAACTCACCATCTGAAAATATAAATCTTTACAGCAAGTCAGTTCTCTAAGAATCTAGTAATGTGTGAGTAGTTCTTTCTTAACATCCATTTGTTCAGTGTTTAAAGTTACAATAGTGCTGGAAAAAAAATGGACTTGTGACCAGTCCTTGAACTTACAACAATTGCAGCATCTTTGCGGTCATGTAATAAAAATTTGACCCAATCTGCATTTTCAACTGCCAACCCTGCACACCCCTCCTCCCCCAATATGACCTTTATTGTCCCTGCCTGCCTTCCCTCTGCTGAGCTTACCATCCTGGTTACATATGGGGAAAAGCCATGGCTTTGGGGCTTCTTGCTGCATTGCAGCTCTGGGGCTTTTTGCACCCGTATGCGTTCTCCCCACCTGACAATAGCCAGACTCACCATGCCTCAACAGCCACTTGTAGACCTCACACACACTCCCCCAGCCCTGCTGCACTCGGCCTTTACCTCACAACCACTCACACCATCCTACATTTTTTCTCAGTCCCACTGCACTCAGCCCATGCCTTGTCAGCCAGCCACCCCCACTGTGCTGGTGTCATGCCTCACTGACCACCACAGATCCTTGTGCACCTTCCCCCAGCCCCTCTGTGCTGACGGAGTGCCTTGCCACCCACCTGTGCACCCCTGAACAGCAAAATCAAGGATGAAAAGAGAAATGTATGTGTGTGGGTCCATGTATATGGTTTAAAGGTCAAAGTTTAATACAGTACTTTAATATCTGATCGGTTCTATCTTTATTTAACTATATCAGAAAGCCATTGAATAACTTCAACTCAAGTTCATATGAAAATCATACCTCTGTCACACACTGTAATCCTCCCACAGTTCAGTTGTTCCACTGAAACTGATACGTCATGGGGAAGCTGTGGTCACGAGAAAGAAACACTCACTTTGATGGGTTTAAGCATTGTTTCATATCATTGGCAAAGGGATGTAGCATTTGAGGCTAGAGATAATTCAGCAGTACTACGATTAAAACCACAACATTTTTTAAAGCAAGTTTGCATCTAAGCTCAGTATGATTTGTGGGCACAAATTGGGTGCCATCAGGCTCTGGCTAAGCAGCAAATAAAATTATCTTGAGATGCAAGCACAGACTAGCTCGCCCTATCCATATTGTGATCTTGGCCTAGAGCTGAGTGATTTCATCTGGTACTGTTTATAGTTTTATGATACTTTTCTTAGCTTATATATTTTATCAGATCTTTTATTTCTGGAAACTAGAAAAACTGATTCTTCAAGCAAAGCCTACAGAGAATGCCAAACCAATTGAAAAGCGGTGTATAGCCTCTCTCTATAAGCACACAGGAATGAAATTTAATAAATCAGTTCAGAATATCAGAACATTGAACAGTTATGGTTAGTAAGGATGAACGCATCTACAGTATCTGGGATTTCAATCAGTAAGAATTATAGAATTGGATTAGATTAGGTAAGGCTTTAAGAATTTTACATAAATCTTTTTCTTCAAGGAGCGCCATACACATTTTTAAAATGAATATAAGTTTCCTGTTATAGACCCTGCATTAGTAAAACCTAAAACTAGCCAGTACGTTTTTAATCTTGATTCCATACAGTATCAAAGAAAGAAAATTACAAAAGAATTTGGCTTAATGGTTAGATTTTAGTTTCATTTATACGCATTACTGGGCAACAAAATGTAAAGGAGTGATACTTAAAAGCATAATAAGATAAATGAGCAGAAGTCTGAACATCTGGATCCGTTCCAGTCGGGCTTCAGGCCCGGGTACAGCACGGAAACGGCATTGGTCGCGTTGGTAGATGATCTCTGGAGGGCTCGGGACAGGGGTTGCTCCTCTGTCCTGGTCCTGTTAGACCTCTCAGCAGCTTTTGATACCATCGACCATGGTATCATGCTGCACCGGTTGGAAGAGTTAGGGGTGGGGGGCACTGTACTGCGGTGGTTCTCCTCCTTTCTCTCCGACCGGTTGCAGTCTGTGTTGGCAAGGGGGCAGAGGTCGACCCCAAGGCCCCTTATATGTGGGGTGCCACAAGGGTCGGTCCTCTCGCCCCTTTTGTTCAACATTTATGTAAAGCCGCTGGGTGAGATCATCCGTGGTTTCGGGGTGAAGTACCACCAGTACGCTGATGACACCCAGCTGTACATCTCCACCCCAGACCACCCCAACGATGCCCTTGAAGTGATGTCCCGGTGTCTGGAGGCCGTGCGGATCTGGATGGGGAGGAACAGGCTCAGACTCAACCCTTCCAAGACCGAGTGGCTGTGGTTTCCGACGTCCCGATATAGTCAGTTGACGCCATCGCTGACTATTGGGGGCGAATCGCTGGCCCCCACGGAGAGGGCTCGCAACTTGGGCGTCCTCCTGGATTCACGGCTGTCATTAGAAGAGCATTTGACGGCCGTGACTGGGAGGATTTTTCATCAGGTTCGCCTGATTCGCCAGTTGCGCCCCTTTCTGGATCGGGACTCCCTACACACAGTCACTCATGCCCTCGTCACTTCCCGCCTGGACTATTGTAACGCTTTCTATATGGGGCTCCCCTTGAGGAGCACCAGGAGGCTCCAACTGGCGCAGAGTGCGACTGCGCGGGTGGTTATGGGAGCAACATGGCGCTCCCATGTGACACCTCTCCTGCGCGAGCTGCACTGGCTCCCGGTGGTCTTCCGGGTGCGCTTCAAGGTTTTGGTCACCACCTTTAGAGCGCTCCATGGCTTAGGACCTGGTTATTTACGGGACCACCTACTACCACAAACAGCCTCCCACCGGCTGGTACGCTCTCATAGAGAGGGACTCCTCCAGGTGCCGTCAGCCAAACAATGTCGACTGGCGGCCCCTAGGGGGAAGGCCTTCTCTGTGGGGGCACCTACTGTCTGGAATGAGCTCCCGCCGGAGATACGAAGGATCCCAGACCTGCGCACCTTCCGCCGCGCTGTGAAGACCTTTTCATTCCACCAGGCGGGCTTGGCTTAATCCTTTCCCTCTTTTTTAATATGTAAATTTTAATCTGTTTTAAATTATTGGGGTGTTTTAATTTGTCAGGGCCAAAACTATTTAATTCGATTTTATCTGGTTTTTTAAATTTTTTGTATCTATGTATTTTATTGTTTGGCTATTCACCGCCCTGAGTCCTTCGGGAGTAGGGTGGTATACAAATCAAATAAATAAATAAATAATAATAATAATAATAAATAAAAGCAAGCATATCAGAAATAGCACAATCTTAAAGAATTAAGAAAACTGGAAAAAATAGGCAAAACATTTAGTTGAAAAGTTGAAAAAATAATGCAAAGCACCTAGATTTGGGGAAATATCCTGTCCTGAAGTAATATCAAAAAAAGAACAAAAAATAGCAAACCGAGTCCTCAGTCCAAATAACAATATTCAAGACAAAAAAAAGTATTACCAAATAGGAGAAGGAAGACAAGTCCTGCTTCTTACGTCATTTTTCCAACCAGGCAATCTGTTAGTACAAATGAAAGGGGCTCTATCAAGCTAAACTTCTTTAACAATAACTCTAAATGACTACATTTTAGTCATTTTTCCACATTTTATTATTGAGCGACTTTAGGAAGACATATAGTCCAGAGCAAAACCTGTACCAGACCCGCTCTTATTTCACGTATTCAAACCATTGTAAGAAAAACATAGTAATGAAGAAAAAAAGCCATAGCAAAGGAAATGATTGTCCCCAACCAAAAGTGCCCAGAATTACAAAGCAATATAGGACAGGAAGAAAGGGAGACAAGAAAAATACACTAAAATAATCCAAGCCACACTCCAGGATACTAGCAGCCCCTGGAAAACAGGCAGCAGATACCGTATTAGAGATGTTCTCAAAATGCCTGTGCTAGACATGCAGCATTTTTCTAGATTTATCTTTGGGAGCATGTGGGAAAGTGAATGAATGCTTTCAGAGTTTTGATGAGAGAATCTTTTCTTCATTTTGAGTTATTATTGTTTGTGTATGCTGAGAGATCATGACTAGGTTGGCCTCTGCAGGAGTTCACTGCTAGTTAGGCAGGTTTAAATGTCTGCCATGGTTATGACAGTTTGTTCTGTTATGGCTTTTGCCATTGACTTGACATTTGTAGTTTGCAACATGATTTCTAATCTATATTTTTTTTGTTAAAAAATGCAAAGCTAGCAGGACAGCAAAGAGATAGGAGTCTGGATCCAAATGAGAAGGACTTTGTGTATAGGTAACTGTTTATTTGTGAGTCACAGCATGGTGTGTAAGTAGATGAGGAAATGTGATTGGTGTTTTGGCAGTAATTGAGTGGGTGATATAGAAAATGTTTAATGGGTAGATAGGGGCTCATATTTCTGACCATGTGTGAACATAGATCGAATTGAAAGTAGGTGGTGTTTCCTTACTGTGGTCATGGAGCTAAGAAAGGTAGGATCATGAGATACACCACTTAGTCACTTTTCAAGTCTGACATTATCACAAAGATCATGAACTTTCTTATTTTTATTACAATGTAAGCAGTTTAATTTTTTTTATATTTTAGTCAAAAGATCTCATTCAGAATCTCTAATATTTTAGAAGTGGTTTTACAACTTAAAATATTATGTAATGCAGTAGAACTAACCTATACAGAGAAGGTTGCTATTTTGGCACTGTTTGCCTCTTCCCAAAGTTGGCTTTAGATCAGCTTTCAGTCTTCCTGGGAATCCTCCAGACAACACCTGGAAGGTGTCTGGCTGGCAAAGACTGTGTTAGTGTGTGGTGCGTTCAGTTCCATGTTAGGCTTGAATCCCAAGGAGAGAGGTCACCGTTGGGGGGGGGGTTGTCAACTTCACAATTAGCATTGTGCCTCTTCTGTCAGTTATTTCCTTTATGCTCTGCTCTGCTGCTAAATTGTCTTTTCTAACTGCTAGCAGCCAGGCAAATCCTCTTAGTTCAGAAATAGCAGTTAAACTGAAGAATTTAAGTATAGAGTTTTGCATCTTTTTAACACAAAATATTCTAAACTCTGAGCAGTCACTTAGAGGCAGGGGTGGGTTCTACTTACCTTTACTACCGGTTCGCAACGAGATCACACGTGCGCACGTGCTTCACTCGCACATATGCCTTGCTTCTGTGCATGCACAGATTGCCGTTGACGACATCCGGGGTAGTGGGCGGGGCCTCCCATCGATTTTACTACCAGGTCTTATGAACCGGTCCAAACCAGTGCTTAGAGGTAATCATGCAGTGTGTGTGTGTTTGTGTGTCTATATGCATAATGGTTATCTTTTGAGAGCTGAATGCAATGAAATTTCATTTTAATATATGCTGATTAGTGTACATTTAAAGTGACAATAAAGTCACTTTAGTCTGTTCTGTTCTATTCAAATGTATATGGTATGCAGTTGGAGCAATAAACTTGAGAAATCTTTGGAAAGTCACTCATTTCCTACTTTTCAGAGTCTTAGTTAAGGTTTCTAAAATGTAGTCAGAGAACAAACAGAAAAAGATTCTGCAGAATTTTATACATGAAGACCAAGCTAGCTTTTTACCTGAAAAGACCAATAAAAGTTAATGTTAGAACTGTTTTGAATATAATTGAATATTTGCAATATCATATTGAGACTCAGAGAACCTTAATATTTTTAGATGTGGAAAAAGCCTTTGACAATTTAAATTGGGTCTCTTTGTTTGGACTCCTGGAAGAAATGAACTTTGGACAGCAATATATTCAAAGTATTAGAGTGATCTATTCTGTACACACTATATATATTTCTCTTTAGCCAGGTTCTACCTACATAAACCAAGATATTATGCAGCCCTAGTTCAGTGAAATCACAATTCACTAGTTTCTGGGCTTTTTTTCTTCTGGCAGCCAGCAGACCCCTTGCTGCCCAGAAACTTCCAAATAATAATATGGAACATTTGATGAAGAAATTAAATGACCTTTGGCTTGTTTTAAAATAAAACAAAAATTGAAGTTGTCTGCTTCAGTGTACCTTTGCATGTTACCTATTTTGATTGTTCTACAAAGAAAAACTGATTAAGAAAAATGAAGGAAGCTTATCTTGCCAATAAGCTTCATTTTGAAGTCCGAATAGCTGGTAGTCCTGATATTTCTGAGGCCAGATTTCATGTTGTAGAACTAGTGTACCTAGCTGGAAAGTAAGAATCATTGATTATAAAGAGCAATAGAAGTCATGCGTCTCTTCAAAGGATGACAGCAATGTATCCTTCTGAACCATTATGAGTTCAGAATGCTATATTTCTCAATGATATTTCTCAGTGGAGTTAATTGCTGCATAACTGTAGTGATTTTTGCTTCAGTGGCCTTTCTTTCAAAAGAGGAAGTCAGGAGAAATAGTTAGTTCCGCTTGCCGTGGCGCTGTAGTTTCAGCATCATACACAGCATCACACCAATTATAATAGACAGCAGCTGTCACTGCAATTAACACTGGTTACTAATTCATCTGAGGATTTATTGCACAAAGAGCTTTCTCCTTCACAACCCTCACCATTTGCAATGGATAAAACCGTTCATGATTTTAGTTGGTAGTTGATAGATTTTATTGTAAACTATGTTGAAGTTTCTGTTGCAATAATAGCAGCGTAGAAATTATTTTAGTAAATAATTGCTTTACCTTTAAAATATTAAATGAGGTCTCTTTCATTTTGAACCATGGCAACCAGGAAGCACAAGTATGATAATGGGTGTCGTAAATGGTCTGGCACAGGAAAGTGAACACATCCTTACTATTCTTTGTTTCGCTTTGCAGAGCAAAAGCAGCAGACAGAACAGATTGTGGAAAAGAATTTAAATTCAATCCCTGCACACTCACACAATTTGCAGTTAAGACTTTTAAATTAAGCCAGTTTGCTGTATTGGTTAAGATACCGCCAGGGGTGGGTTCTACTTATCTTTACTTACCCGGTTTGCAATGGGGCAGCGCGCACACAATCACTTTGGTCGTGCGCACACATGCTCTTCTGCGCATGCGCAAAAACATTCTGATGATGTTGGGGTCAGTGGGCGGAGCCTCCCGCTGGTTTTACTACCAGTTCTATAGAACCGGTGAGAACCGGGGGCCACCCACCACTAGGTACCACCCTTGAAACAAGGAGACCATGAGTTCTAGTCCTATCTTAGACATGAAAACTGGTTGGGTGGCTTTGGGCCAGTCACTCTCTCAGTCCAACCCACCTACCTGGGTAATAAAAATAGGAGGCAGAAGTATTAGGTACTGTATGATCGTTGTTTTGAGTTGAAATAAATAAAAGATAAAATAGTAATGAGATTATGGGGTTTATACACTCCAAGGAGGATGAGAGCTATGCCAGAGGTTCAACTATAGTGAACAGGTTTCACCAGAGGAGTCAGATGAAGAATGATTCTCCCGTAACAATATAGTGAGATATAATTTACAAAAACTTACACTGGATTGGTTGTCACCTGAGTCAACAAGGACCGTACTCGGTGTTAGGTCTCCCAGACATCTCCTGGGTGTGAGCTACAGGACTCAGGACTGTTAACTGAGCAACCAGGGCCAGCATCTGGAGGACTACTAGAAGAAAAATTGTTAATTGATTGCAAATAGTTTTCATGAAACTGAGCCAAAGTGACCATTTGGCTGCAATGGGTTATTAACTATTTACTAGCTTTTGGCAGGATAGCAGAATTTGTGGGTCTGGGGACTATAAGAAAACATGGACTAAAACTACATGCACCCGGAGGCCATAGACTACTCATCCCCATTGCATATTATCCAATCTTTGTTTTTTCCAATTGGAGCATTTGTAATATGATGATCTTTTTTTTTCTGGTCCAGATCTAACAGTACTGGTTAATCCATAACCCAGTTTCCATGAGTCCTAGGCAAAAATTACATACATACAGAGCAAGTGAATATTTGGAAGGATTTCTCTGTTGTTATTGTTCATAGCAATAGTAGCATTGATTAAAATTTTATATTGCTAAATCATTCAGACTGGTAGATTGCAATAATAGAAGATACAATTCAGTGCCCAAGGAAAAAACAATCAAACATCCACACTAAGAAAAAATAAACAGATAACTAATAATCTGAATAACGTTAAACAGGGGAAAAAACCCTCATAAAGTAAAAAACTATAATAACTCTTAACAGTACAGAAACATATTGATACCCCCAAATGTCCTCCAGAAATGGTCAACCTTCTCTAGCTTCTAAAAGACCATCATCAAGGTACTAGTGTAGCTTCCTGACACAGCTTATTCTAGAGCAAGTGTGTCAAACTGGATTTCTTCGAGGATCAGCAGTGTAGCTCTCCTCTGCGGGCCAGCTAGTGGGGGGAGACGGGACAGACGGCCTCCTGCAACACTCTGCCAGCCAAAATGGGGCGTGGGGGCCCCATTTTGGCTGTCAGAGACACCGGGGGCCAGTCCTTTGCTATTTCCAGGCTGGCCCCATGGGCCAGATTTAAGCACCTCATGGGCCAGATCTGGCCTGCAGGCCTTGAGTTTGACACCCCTGTTCTAGAGCATTGGTGCCATTAAAAAAAAAACTTTCTGGCTTATACCACTTTTATGTTATGAAAATTCTGCTAAGATGCACAAAGCTCTATAAGTCAGAACACTTTGAACTGCACCTAGAAATCTGCTATAAGCAACAAAGAACCTGCAAAATAGATGTTGTGATCATAGAGATTCATGCCAGTCAGCAAGTGAGCCACTGCTTTTCAGCAACCCTAATTCAAGGGGTAACAAGGGAGTTGCTACCAGACTGATCTCTTCTCCCCTATTACCATTGCATGGAACTGCTTAGTGAGGTAGGAATTGAACACTGAAAATTGTTCCACCAATTCCCAACTCTTATAGGCAAACCAACATGATACCATGGTCAGTAATATCAAATGCCTACAGATCTAAAAGGATCAAGAGGATGTTCTACCTCCATCAAATCGCAACAAAGTCATCCATTAGTGACCAGTTCATTTTCAGAAAACCCATCCCCCAACTATAACGAAGCTGAAAGGAAGCAGTTTTCAATAATTCCAGAAACTTCCTGTTCTTTATTGTGGTTTTATTTTGTATTTGAAATGATTTCCGGGTCAAACTGTGTTAATGGCTGGGTAATAAGCAATAAACCCTTTTATTACCTAGTAGTTAAAAAACGTCAATCTTCTCTCAATTCCCATCTTCCAATTTACAGTTTTCATTCCCAAACCTAATGAAAGAAAACTCAAATTCTACCAAGAGATTTTGATGAACTGATAGAAACCTATGATTGTTTAGCACACTGCTGCTGCTGCCTGCTGTTCCTCAAGTACATAGATTTAGGCTACCATATTTAGACGGCAAACATTTGGGCAATGATGGCAGCATAGAGCAAGTATATTCCATATGACTGCCATCTAGTGATGCTGTACAACCTAGATACAGTAGTCCTATTTAACAGTTGCACAGATACAAGAAATTGTGAATGAGGAACTTATTTCCTGTGCTGTGCTGTCTCTGCCTAGTCTGTTTTCAGATTCCTAAAAGCCAGATTATTTTTTTAGTTTAAAAGCATATTCCAGGAGCCAGAACACCTCCTTGAAACCAAGCAAATCTGGAATGCCTGCTCACCCTACTCATAGTGTGTTTGACTTTGACTAAAAGACAGTGCAGAGCTATTGCCTCGTCTTATGTGTTTATGCCTTTGAATCAGTGTTGACTCTTGGCAACTGCCTGGACAATCCCTATAGTTTTCTTGGCATGATTTTTTTTGAAAGTGGTTTGCCATTGCTTTCTCCCTAGGACTGGATGACAAGGATTAGCCCACTGCACCTCAGTGTTTGCCTCTTATTTTCCTTTATATATTTTCTATAGAAGGAAACAGGTGCAGGAGAATTACAAACAGAAGTCATTCTCTGAAACCCTTCTTAAATTCTACAAAGAAGCAATTACTTGAAAGAAGGCAAAGCTGCAAGCACTCTCTCTGTGGCTCTCGAATGTCTGTGGACATTTGCATTGTGGTCAAGGTTGCAAGTGCCTCCCCTCTTTTCCAGGCATCAAATTAATTACACCTTGTGAAAGCTAATAAAAGTAGAAAGAAAAAGTTATCTCAGGGTAAGATATTGTACCATAAGATTACAATGAGATAAAGGTAATAACGTACTATAAAATACAGGGGACTAACGTTATTAACATCTGTTGTCCTCTCTTAGACGTATGATAATTTTTTAAAATAATAATTGTTGTTTTTTTAATAAGTTAGCTGTTTTATAGTATTGTTATACCCTTCCCAGAGTCGCTTTTTCGTGAGATGGGTGGTTATATAAAATTGATAAATAAATTTAAGTTGCGATACCAATTTTTACAAAATATGTTCCTTAAGATGTGCATTACTGTATAGTACCAGAACCAACAAAATTTCATTGCCAGTAATGACAAATGCAGAGGTGAGTTATGCAGAATTTGTACCACTGATGCTTTCTTCTTAAGTCCACTCTGATTTCTTAATGCTTGCAATAGGCCAGAGCAACAAATGTTGATGATCGTGGTGATACGAACATGAAAAGGGTTGATAAGAAGATAGTACAGTCTAGCGGTTAAGAACTGTTAACTGAAACACCGGAAACACCTGTTGAACTGCGACCTTTGGAAAAACATCCTATAATGTTGCTTCGAAAAGGAAGCACCTTTTAAAAGGAGGAAATGTGCAGTAGTTGCCCCTGGGGAATATAATGTGCAAGATCAGATGTGGCTTTCTGATCTTTCTTTCACAACTCATGGGCAGACTTCAGTCACCACAGCAGTGATATCTTGCCTGTGAATAGAGATGGAGATGGTGATCATTTTACATTCACCAATAAAAGAACATATGGGACAAGTGAGATATAAATTGCCACAAAGGTACTCTGGATGCCTTTGAAGATTAGCTTCTTCTTGGGGTGGCCTGTTTGTCTACAGAATTTGCCTCCTCTTGTAGGACCTCAAGGGAGTTTTTATCATTTTTCCTTCCT
This sequence comes from Pantherophis guttatus, assembly GCF_059756535.1. Lineage (NCBI taxonomy): Eukaryota > Metazoa > Chordata > Lepidosauria > Squamata > Colubridae > Pantherophis > Pantherophis guttatus. The sequence goes on from NC_142063.1 coordinate 316,399,129, forward strand.
TATCACCTGCCAATTCATCTCTCTTGGTCTGCACCCCTTGTTGTTTCCCGGTTCTCTTTCATTTTCTTTCCAGAGCAGTTCCCCTTTTCTTCTTACCCCATTATTCTCTCAGGAATGTATGCATATTTATAAGTTTCTGGGCGTGGGAACACTTCTAGTGTTGCGTGCAAGGACAGTTAATATATGCAGGTGGGATATTTTGTAATGGGTGATTAATTGAAGTAATATGTATTTACTTTATAACCTGGCCTGGTCTTTGGGGGGCAAGGCTTGTAGCAAGCATATGTAATATACACAAATCTATTTCCTGCAGAGTTGGGAGGTACGCATTTTTAAAACTGGCTTTTAAGTATTAATTAATTGTTAATTGTTATTATTAGCTTTCTGTCTGTTGGTTTTAATTGTTCATTGTTTTAGTGGGTTGGTATCCATTTGTTTTATTATAAGCTGTTAAGAAATTGAGTATTTATCTATATAGCTTGATATACAAGACATTATATATCGAGCTAAACAGATAAATACATGAATGAATAATATACAGAACAAACATAAATTTTTGTACATGGATACATTTATTAGAGACATGGTGGGAGGGGAATCTGTAAGCCTGGTTTGAACTGGAGTTGACAACCATAGATAGACAAGATGGAGAATTTGGGCTCTGAACACTGAATTGTTCCCTGTGGTTATAATTTTGTTCTTGACTCTTCTTTGGGGTGAAGGTGATTTCAAATTCAGGATCTTCATAAATATGTTAATAGCACTGACCTACCTTAATGCTTTTAAAGGTTATTCAGTTTGTTCATGTTAAGAGCCTATCAATATTATCAGAATGGTAGCAAAGGAAAACATGAGTATTTACAGTGTTCTATTTTACTCTTGTAATAGGAAATAGATTTTAAAAATAGCTCAAGACCAATGCACTTCCTCTTTTTGAGCCTCAGATTGAAAAAAAATCATATTAAGGATGTAATGCAAAAATTTCCGTCATGTGCAGAATGTGTATTACAACTTACGTATACTATAATATTATATAGCACAAACTTATATGCAAATACACACACACATAGAATCCTACCCAACAATTTTGCCCAGACATAAGCTGTGTTATATTGCAACGAAACATGGATATGATGACAGTAACAGTTTAAATGCATGTTTGTTAGGTTGGATTCAGATATTGCCATTATTATTTTTCCTGCATTTTTAAAAAATCCTATAAAAGATTGGCTTATTGTACTAGGAGCTGATTATATAAAAGCACCTCTAAATGTACCATGAACTATGCAAATGTTTAGTTTTAGAATACAATAAAACATATTTCCTGAATGTGTATGTATAAAGAACAATTATGTAAAGAGATATAATTATATTAGAACCAAGATAGATAAGATGCTGCACAGTGGCTACAGCACAGTGGAATCGATATACTTTCTCTTTCAGCTATCCTTATCAATTCACATTAGTGTACTATAGTTTTCCTCTTCCTCCTCCTCCTCCTCCTCCTCATCTAATAAAAAGAAAACAAATAAGATATAAAAACCATAGTGGGAGAAGTGTCACATCCCTTGTGGTATGTAAGTAGGACTACAATTATGATGGAAGCAATATTTTACTTTTCTGTAACATATGCAGTTTATCACCACAATGTGGGTGGCATTTCCATTTTAAATTTCATTCATGCTGCCCTCCCTAACAAAATAGGAATTGGGAGATCAATGGGAACATTGGTTATATATGATGCTGGAAACTTAATTCCACAGATGGCAACAAAAATTTGAGGACAGTGAGAACTCCCAGGAAGAATAAATGATTCTGAATTTCCCTTTCCCTATTGTGAAAATGCTAAATTCTACTGTAAGATTAGAAGCTTCCAGCCTACCACCAGATTACAATTATAACCCAAGTCTGATAGTGCTTTTTTCTGCAACACTGGGCTAGCAACTGCAACTTCCATCATCTCAAACCAATTTCAGAAAATTGCCAAGGGAGAACGAGGCTTAGGATTTTGACCCACCTTCTGGCTTCTGAAATAGGGGTTCATTATATGGCCACTGCTGGTTGTTGTTTTTTGGGGGGGGTTACAGTTTACAATATATTTAACAATTAATTAATAGGATATGACTTTTATATAGGTTTAACCTACTTTTATTACTATAGTTGGTCACATAGCTGGATGTTTAGACTGCATTTACCATTTTTGTCCATATCCTTTCCAAGAACCTGGGATAGACAGATATTGTTGTTTAAATGTATTGTCGCAGGATTTATCTGTTCCAAATAAAGCTGTCTTTGCAATTGACTGATGGGGATTTTGTCAATGCCCATGGTATTCATACTTCAGATGTTTTGGGATTACAGCCAGGGTGCCTATTATTATTAGTACTATCTTTGCTTTCTTTTGCCACAGTTGTTCTACTTCTATTTGCAGGTCTTTATATTTTGTGATTTTCTCCAGTTCTTTCTTTTCTATCCTGCTGCCTCCAGGTATTGTAACGTCAACTCTCCAGATTTTTTTCCCTTTCTTTTCAATAATTTTTAAGTCTGGTATTTCAAAAACATTTCAATTTCTAAATAGCTTTCAGATAGATAGATGGATCGATCGATCGATGGATCGATGGATGGACGGACGGACGGACGGGATGGGCAGGGCAGGGCAGGGAGATGATAAATAGATCTATAAACATACACACACAGGTTATTAACTATATATAGAGAGATTCCAGTATTTTATTTGTTTGTTTGTTTATAAATTTAGAGACTGCTATCTCATTCACAGAGCAATTTTATTAAGATAATTTAATTAAATCTAAGCGCTACATAATTGTATTTTCCAGTTTCACCTCTCCTTTGGTACAAAGCTGATTCAAAAACTAGAAATTTCATTTAACCAACATTTAGAATCTGGGATATAAGCATTCTTCCATTTTCTTATTACTCCCAATTTAAATACACTATCCCATCATTTTTTTTCATAGTTTCTGAAGAACAGCTGTTGACAGTTGAAGAATATGATCTCAATGTGGTGAGACTCTGTTTCCAAGCATTCGTCTCTGATGAACATGGCAACTGCACACAACCTATATCCCCAGTCATCTCCAACCCCATTTATGATAACCGTAAGTATCTAAGAACAGGGTTTACTTCATGTCAGGTTTCTTCTGCTGTGTTCCCTACATGCTCTTTGGCCCCAGTTGTTCTCTGTGGAGTTGCTTCATCTCTCTTCTCCCCAAAGGACAACTGAAGATAAATGAAAGCATCTTTACTAGACACGTAATTTTTGAATATTCAGAGAATTCAATTTGAATGTATATTCTCCAGCTGAAATATATTTTCAGACAATGACAAATTGTGCTATATTTCAGTACATATATGACATATGATATGTCATATCGTATTAATGAAATACAGTGAATATGAAGTTATGAAGCATATGGCCATTTTCCCACTGCTTATTTAAAGCCCAATCTTTTTCTGCTAGGAGAAAACATTCTGCTAATAAAGGAGAATATTTATAGCTCAGGGTTGAAATGAAGGGTCCTTGCCGCTCTCTGAACTTGGTTGTTTTCTTTTACTGATGATGTTACCCAGTTTAGGTAATGAAATGTCTTCAGGAAAGCAACCAAGCTCAGAGAGCAGCAAAGACCCCTCAAAAACCATTGTGATCTTAATTAGCTCCTCTGCTATCTTCCCTCCAATGTCAATGGAGGCAGGAAATGGTTACAAATTAAGGTGCCTTAAGGAAGAAAAATGGGATTCTTGGTTTTCTTTGATGCTATTTCAACCTTGCACCAGTTCAGTTTTCTGAAAATTCAACTCTGCCCCTCCCCTGTTCCTGGTATGCTTTTAAAGACTGGTGGCATGTTATTTGGCACTGAAAGACTCGTATCTTGGGTAGAAAGCAAAACTGAGTAGAATTTAGTTAGTGAAGCCCTTGAAATTGCCAGACATGTTTTTGGATAATTGAAAACTGTTATATTTCCCTTTGTGAGTTCCACACCTCTATACCTCATCATTTTATAAAAACCGCTCCTTTTCTTTTCTTACTTCTCTATTAATACATTTATTAATAATACATTTATTAAACTATCTTTTAATTTTATTAAGAATTAGACAACCATTTTATCCCCACACAACCTTCAACCCCTCCTTCCCCACCCCCACCCCTGACTTCCCAGAGCAAAAACAGGGTATAGCATTAAACAAACATAAGCTAAAATAAACTAACTTACTACAAGGTTCAAAACCCCATCACACTCTTTAACTCCTCTTTTAAAAATTGTTCATCAGCCTCCCCTTTTAGAATTGTAATTTAAACATTATAAAACTTTCTTTAAAGCATATCTTTTAAGAAAAAAAATATTATTTTATATCCATTCAATTTTACATTAACCAGTTTTTTTTTTTAAAAACACTTCAATAGAATATTCTTCAAAATATAACCTTAAAAATACTATTAATCCATTGAGTTAAATTATTTCTAACTCTTGAGTTCATCCTTCAAAATATCTGTTTCAAAACTTTCAGAAAGTTATCAATTAAGTTTAAAGTTAATCATTTTAATACCTTGATATTTTTTTAAAAAGCTATCCATTTTTAGTTAAACATTTTTACTTAAACTTAAAAAATACTAATTTCAGTAGACTTTTCAAATTTAGTATTAAAATCCTCCCCAAAAGAAACTAATCTTCAATTCTTCCTTTCTTTCTATATATTTTCCAGTCCTTCTTCTGCAATAGTACTTTCTTCAACATTGTTCCTCCCCCTGTTTTTACTTTTGAAAATTTTTGAATATAGATTTGATGCATCTTTGGAAATTGTTCTCTTCTAAAAATTATCTCCTTCAATTCAAAACCTCCATTTCGACTCTTCCTGCTTATATAATCAGTTACTTCCTTCCTTGAAACAATCTGCGGGAAAGAGTCTATTTGCTGCTTTTCAGTTAACTGCATAGAAGCTTTTGCGAAAACCTCTTTTTTCAGTGTGCCAACTTCCATCGTGATCCTGACTGTTTCTTTTCCCTGCTCCAAAGTCGAAATAAGTTGATTTTCTCCTCTTTTTCAGCCAGCAAAACATTGTTGTTCTCCAGATTATAATTTTGAATAGTCCTTTCAATTGATTCCAATATAGCAGAAGTATAGAAATTTAAAAGTTCTTATAAAACCTTTACAGTCACAACTTGTGAATTTGCTGGCTCATATAGTAATGATTCTCCATCCTTGATGTCAGCCATAGTTCAATTTCCACTTTAAATTTATTCAGCTATCAGATCAATAAATCCAATAATTTTCACACAATTTAGAAGTATAAAGTAGTTGGAATCAATACCATAGTCTTTTTCATTTCACTAGCACTTTAAATCCTTTTTCTTGCCAGGTAATCCAGTAGCTTTTACAATGTTGCAGCTTTAACGATCACTTTCACTTATAAGTTTCGTTTTGCCGCCCTTAAGTGCCATCTTTTTTTCCTTTGTTTTAAACGGAGTTAAAGTTTAATACTTGCATTTTCTGTTCTCCTGATTTTGCTCTGCCAGCATCCAGATTCAAATTTTCTCATAATCTTTAAAATTGCACTGCTGGTGTGGTCGCGACCCCTTGTTCTGCATAAAGCAGAATCGTCCCGGATCCGGAGCACTGAAAGGCTTTCAGGGAGCTCTCACCCTGCAAGCCCCAAGCTTAAAAAAAAAAGCCTGGGGGTCTAGGGGAGCTCTACCCAGACCCTTCTGCTCTTCTCTCCCCCTTTTTCCCTGGGGGAGAGTTTCAAGCCGCTAGAACAGCTGATTTTCGCTGTTCTAGTGGCAAACGGAATCACGGGGCTGCAAAAACCACTCCTTTTCTTGAACATGTTTTAATAGATTGTTGTGCTTTTGTGTAACAAGTGAGTAGGGCAGGCAAGAAAAAAAAAGGATTGAATGTATTTTTAAACTTTTATACAGCTAAAGATTGATTTTTAAAAGGGTGGGGAGGCAGTAAAAATTTTTTGAGATCTGGCCTTATTTGAGAAGGCAAATGTTGGGGGGAAAATAGTGGTGGCAGATGCTGACCAACACCCAAACAGAAAGGAAGAGGTTCACTTCTTTGGTTAAACCCATTCATGATAATATTCAAGAAATAAATCCCTTGATTAATTACCCAACAGATTAATTACCCTGCATATTTTCTTGCTATGATAGGGCCCTGTTTTTGAGCAACAAAATGGATACTTAATTCAGAATTCAAAATGACAACAGAAAACCATTAAATTTTGTGCTGAGAACTAAAGAAAGACAGCAAGCATTATCAAGGAGGGACATCAGGGATAGTGGGCATAATGATGTCATGTAAAATGCTGGTGGGAAAAGGGGGGCTATGTGGACACTTGAAATGTATCTATTGCTTTCTGTGCTTTACCTATTTTCAGATAAAGAGTTGCTTGCAGAACTTTCTCTCCCCTAGTTCTAGTTTTAGACATATGCAATCATAATAGCCATTCTTTACTCTTCTCTCCCCCAATCATTAATTCCTTTTTCTGTTTAGGTGCACCCAATTCAGCTGAACTGAGAATCTGCCGTGTGAACAAGAACTGTGGAACAGCGAAAGGAGGAGATGAAATTTTCCTATTGTGTGACAAAGTTCAGAAAGGTGATTGGAAACTGGAATACCATGTATACTATAAACTTTAACTTTAGATATCAAAGAATGAGATATGAAAAAGCAACCAATTTTATATGTATACATGTACAGTTTCACGGGAAAATGGAAGTGGTTAAACTGAATGCCAAATATCCACTGAATTGCAAAATATTGTAATATTTGAGTATATAACTTGGGCGGTGGAATGGTGCAACCAAAACAGAAGTCTAGTTTGATTCAAATTCCATCCAAACATTGTATAATCCATTGATTTATATACTGTAGATCTATGAAACAATGCATGTACTAGTTTTGAACTCAGAAGCATTTTCCTGTCCTCACCCTTGTCATTTTTAGGATGCCCAGAATTGCTCAATACTCAATCAAGACTCCTTTCAGCTGATCAAGGAGGAAATGCAAAAACTGGCATCTTAGTGTTAATATGTAATGGGTTTTTTTGTGTGTAAAGAAGAACAAAAATGGATTAGTGTAAGGGAAAGTTGCAAAATTGTCCTGCTGCTTAATTTAAAGAGTCCAGTGAAATGGGAGAAACTCTTCCAGATATTCCAGAGAGCTAGGGAAATGGGGCAAGGCAACACTCCTTGCCAATGGGAAATGGCCAGTCCTGCAGCCACAGTGTTAAAAGTGCAAAACTGCTTTTCAAGTAGTTCCGGGGCTGCAGCTAAGCCTGTACTGTATGTGTATTGCAGCAGACGTCTATGTGATATTTCACATGTTACAGAATAACTAGCACTGGCACTCCAGACATAAGCTTTAGTTAGCTTACGTCGTAAACCAGACCACCCCAACCAGTGGCCATCCAGATGTCTTATGCCCAGTACTATCACCCAATATGGCCACTGACTATGGATGACAGGAGCTGGCGACTGGCACTTTCAGTAAATGCCAAATTTAGAAAAGCTACTCTATATTCATCAGCTAGAATGACCAGTGATGAAATGATGTGGAGTTAAGATTAATTAATAAGCTTCTGATTCAAGTCTACTAGGTCAGTGTTTTTCAATCTTAGCAACTTTGAGACATGTGGCCTTCAATATGCTGGTTGGGGAATTCTGGGAGTTGATTTCCACAAATCTTAAAATTGTTAAAAGTTAAGAAATGCCGCACTAAATAAAAGAAATCTTCTAAGGTAAAAAAAAACATTCCATGTTAAATTCAAGACTTTCATAATCTTGGTCTTAATAAAATATGAAAGCTGGCTAAACTGGGCTATTTCTAAGTGCTATTCTTTCCCAAATATATGTATGCCAGATGTATTGCTATGACATTTACAATCCATATAGAAAGGAGAACTGATCCTTTTTGGTATTTCATGCTAAAAAAAATACTCTTTGAACTATTGTTTGTTGTTTTATTCCTAAAATTAAGTGTGATATTTATATCTTTCTGATGAACAGATGATATAGAAGTGAGATTTTTCATGAATGACTGGGAAGCCAAGGGGATTTTTTCACAAGCTGATGTTCATCGTCAAGTAGCAATTGTCTTCAAGACGCCCCCATTTTTCAAAGATATCTCAGATCCTGTGACTGTGAAGATGCAATTGCGAAGGCCCTCAGATCAGGAAGTCAGTGATCCTATGGACTTTAGATATTTACCAGATGAAAAAGGTAACATTCTTGTACACATTTCTTGAGGTAGGACTAGTTACTGCTTTTGAATTAGGGCCCATGCTAGTTTAGAAAAGAACTTACAGATTTCTGATCTGGGAACAATTTCTTCTTCTGTCAGTATATGGTATTATTGTCTTCCCCAGCTTAGTGGTCTGCAAATATTCTAGAGCATCATGTACAGAATTCCCAGTCAGCATCGTCTTGTGCTAACTGGAAAGGCTGAGAGTTAAGATTCAGTATACTTCAGGCTGAAGAAGATTGCTTTAAGACAAAAAGGAAGAAGTCATTTTAAAAGCTGCTGCCATAATCTACCTTTGCCTGTGCTTTAGAAACAAGGCTGGTGGTTGCCCACACAGCAGGCTTGTCCACATAGTTGACTCCTTGGAGGCATTGAAAATTGTGGTGGGAGAAAGCTTTTGGAAACAAACTTTTGTAAAAACCAAAGCAAAACAAATAAAATAGGCTTCAGTCAACCACCTGAGGTACTGAAGCATGAGAAGGTTGATGGCCAGGCTTGCATTGCAGACATACAATGCATTCTTTTAGGTGGGTGAGATCAATGTGAGCCTCACTCTCACCAGGCTGCAGCTTTCTTGCTTTGGGAATGTTGCTAGCTGGGGAATTCTGGGAGTTGAAGCCCACACATCTTAAAGTTGCCAAATTGGCATACATGGAAAAAGCTTGGAGTGAGAACCCCAAATTTGATTAATTACGGAGATTTCCCTCACTCCCTGAATGTTGGGGAATATGGTATACCAATTCTTTATACAGCTTCAATCTTTCCATCTCCCAAAGTAGTGCCAACCTTTGGAAGCAGCATTTATAGTTGTCTCACTGCTTGTTTTATGTTAGAAAACTTCCTTTCAGCACTCTAAATATTTACTCTCTTAAAAAAGAAAATACATTACAGCAAGAGTTCTTCATTTAGACCTCTGCAAGCTTAGTTAACTGGAAAACCTTAGGGCTAATGAAAAAAATGCCAAAAGAGAGAAGAGAATTACGGGAGCTTTTCATTTTAAGAATGTTGCCAATTTCTTTGGGAGGAGCTAGCGTATGTTAATATATTTAAATTGTAAGTTTATAGAGCAAGAAGCAAAAGTACATATAGAAGACCCTAGATTCAAAAACAAAGTAGCAAATTGTGTGAAGAAGCTTAGAGAGTTATTTTCTGTCCAAATATACCAGGCTGGGTAAGAAGGCAACTCTATGTAAGATAATATTCTATATTTCATTGTAGTCAAATAGAACACACAATTAAACCTTTCTTTTTCAGCAAACATTCCCAACATCATCACATGTGTGTACATGATTAGTCAAAATGCTGTTTTTTCCTTTCTGTTTCAGATCCTTATGGCCATAAGGCAAAGAGGCAGAGGTCACCAATGGCTTTACAAAAGCTCATTCAAGACTCTGGTAAGAGTATATCTCATCCCATCTTATTTTGTTCTTCTAACATGAAACCCCTCTCTCCCACACTGGGTTTATCCTTGAGGCTTCCTAGCATCATTTGAATTGAGAATATTTTGACTCAGAAGTCCTGTGTAGGGAAATAGAAGCCTGTGCCTTACAAAACCATTATGTGTTGTGGCCTGCCAACGGCCTGCGTGGATCGTGGCTGATCCCGACGAGGAGGCTGGTGTGGGGTTGCGCCAGCAGCCGGCACAGCCGGCACTCACGTCGGACAGCGAGGATGCTGAAGAGGATGTGGTGCCAGAGGCAGAGACTCAGCCAGGGCCTTCAGAATCTCCAGAGGCTCCTTCAAGTGGAGAGAGAGAAGTGGAGGAGCCTCTCCTCAATGCTTGAGCACGCACGGCTGCCAAAAGGCAGGAGTGGCTACTCAGGAGGAGGAGGTCTCCTCAAGAGTAAGGTTTGAGGATAATTGGCCACTCCCTTAGCCTATTTAAGTCGCACACAGTTAGTAATTTCTTGCTGGAAACAATGTGTAATTATTACAGAGTATTTTGGAGAGTGAGTGTCTTATCGTATCTTGTTTTCTGGGCTGGTTGCCAACCTTTGCCGGACTTTGTTTATTCTTAGTTATAACTTTGATAAGGACCGTTGGTGTGTGTCACAATCCTTGGGAATCCGGAGCTGGGGCAGAACATTATGGGTTTCTTTTCAGTAAAAGCTGCACCATGCCACGTGATATCATACTTAAGTCAAAATTTGTGATGTTGTAGTTTATTCCGTCCCTGCAATTGATACCCTTTATTCACTTGTTTGGGAGTGACAAGAATGCCATTGTATCACTAGGTAGGGTCTAACTTCTCTCCTAATGTGTCCAGGTCCACTAAACTGAACCACGATAGAATGTAGAAGACAGAGAATTGGAGGCTGGCTTAGATATATATAAATGGAATGGGATGAGACCTCACTGCTGATTTGCTACAAGAAGGCCTCTCTGCATTGTCTTCTTGTTCTTCTTAATTCAATGAGTTTGACTCTCACTGGCTGGGTTTTTTTTCCCCCCAATATTTTGCATTCTTGAGTTGGACTTATATTTTATGGGGGAGGAATTACAAATCTAAGGACTTCCAAAGCGGTGTTGATGCTTCCCTCTTATGTTTCTTGGCCCCATTTCTTTTAGCACTCAGAGGCTGGATTTAGACTCTTGAGGCTAAAATTGGATAATTGGGGATACAGTATGTTGGGGAATACAGTCTTCATTATATTGGGTGAATCATATCATCATCCTTATAGAATTGATATCCTTTAGGATAACAAGTATTCTTTCCATAGGTCCCTATGAAAGGTCTAATGCTGCTCTGTTCCAGACTGCTACCAGTGAAGGAAAATTCATTAAGAAAGGTAGATTCTTTTTTTTTTTAATGCCTTCTTTGTTCTGGCACTTTGACTATCTTTCTTCCTATCTCTTCCATGATAGTATTTTAATGATATATATTAAAAGAGAAAATATTTTAGTATTGTAAAATTTGTTTTGGTGTATACTGTATTAATTAAGTTTTTTGAGGCCTATACAACATTCTGGGTAATTAAAGATTCCTGTTCTAGTCCAGTCTATTGTTGGAATGCATTACTGCACTGCCCTGTTCCAAGCGGCTCCAAGCATGGGTAATTCACTGATCCATCTATTCCCTCTTCTCTACTCTTGGCCTGCTCTCCATTACCTCACTTAATGTATGCCAATGTAGCATATTCCACTAGCTTTCTTCCTCACCTGCTGATTTATTTTATTTCTTTATTTATCAAATTTATATGGCCAGCCACCTCCACAAAGGTTCTTCCATGCATCTGCCCTTGTCTCAATTTTCCCACCACTTTGCCTCCTTTCTCTCAGCTACTGCTGTCCCAAACTGAATATGCCTCAATCCCACTACCCCTATTTTCCTAGAGTTTTCAGTCCATTCAGCTACTGCTGCTGTCAATAACCAAGACAACATATCCCATTAATCCCCTTGCTCCCTGACTTTCTGAGCATTTTTTCATTTCCTCTCTCCCTGCCCCATTTTGGCCACCAGTTTCCTTGGCTTTTTCCATAACCCTAACTCCATTAAACCATTTATGTCTGGATCAGAAAAGCCATGCATGGAATGTTCTACACCTCTCTATTCATTACTAATGGACAGAATATACACCAGGTTGAATATGATTTTTTTTTTTATTAGTTCCCATGAAACCTTACCAAATCTGCTTCAGGAAATCTACATCTTTCTTTTTTCCATGAATTTGTTGTCATATATAAAGGAGAAGAAAGGTAGAATGAATGCTGTACAGGAGACTTCTCCAGATCTAGTAGCCTCCAACTGTATTGGATTACAGTTCTTATAGTTAAAACTGCCATGTCTATACTGGCTTGGAATTATAAGAATGTAGGCTACCAGGTTAAGTGGAATACAGCTGTGTGGCCCTGAGCACTTTGTGTGTGTAATGGTAATGGATTTTCAAGGAGACCTTTTTGTGTCAAAACCCTGCATACAGGAAGTTCCAGGTTCAGTTTGCAGCACCTCCAACTTGGGATAGAAAAATATAATTCTAGTGCCAACAATACTTTGCTAGATAGACCAAAAGTCTGATAAAGTATAACACAGCTTTCACTCTAATTCTATAATAAATGAGAAGATAGTGTGGAAAATATTCAAGAATTGTTGTAATAAGACTTTCCTAATCAATGATGACTTTTTTTCACAGAGCCAAATATATATTGCTCACCGATTGAAACAGCCATCCCACTGCAGAAAACATCTGCAAGCATCCCTTCCTTGCAGCCATATTATTCCCCTCCTTTAAACCACTTAAGTTCCAATGGACATCCTGGTCCACCTTTTCAAATGACAGAGTCCGTTAAGCAGGATGGGGTTCTGTCATCTTGCTGGCATTCCTCTGTTTCACCTCTAAGTGTTTTGCTGCAACAGAGAAACTTGGGTGATACGTTGCAACCTACAATGCAGAATGGTAGCTCTCCATGTCTTGGACAGGAAAAGAGTCTGAACTGGGCCACTCAGAAAGAGGGGAACATTTATCAAGGATTCTTTGGAACAATGAATGATCATGAGTCAACAATGTCATCATCATCACCTTCGCCATCAGTGTCTCAGCAAGAAATCCGGAATGTCTCCAGCACTGTTGACAGCCAGTCTATTCATCCAGAAAATGCTGCAGTGTCCAATGGCATTAGCATGGAGATGGAAGACTCCAGATGCTCAGATGTTAACTTGGAAAAGTCATCTTTTGTTCAAGCTTTAAATCCAAGCAACCACAGGAAGAAAGTCCAACCATTGCTGCCTCCTGCCATATCAACAGTAACCACTTCTAGCTTATCTTTGACCTCTATGTCCAATATTTTTGAGACACCAACTTTTCATTACCTGGCTAGCCTTAATGAATCAGGATTGGCCAACAATCCAAACACCATAAATATATCAAATTTTGATACTTACAGCACCCAAGATGAGGAGTTCCTAAATTCCATTGGAAGCAATTTTGATAGCATACTTTAAACATAAAGTTTAACTGAAGCTGATTGTTGCTCAGACACAGTATACAGTATACAGTGATTTCTTGCAATATGTGAGTTAGTTCTTCATATATCTATTGTAAGGAAATGATAGTATGTAGTATATAATGAGGCAATACCATAGTAATTTTAAATCTACTTATTGAAGAGGTCTGAAGTAGCTTTTGAATCTTGCTTTATGTAACTTGTTTTTATATTTTTGTGCTATGAAAGAAAATGGAAAATCTGTGCCTAATTTTTTTATAAATAATGTTTTGGAATTTCTTACATTGCATTAAATGCAATATGGACCTCACCAAAATCAGAGCCGCATGTCAACATTTTGTAGAATGGAGTCATTTTGGAGTAGTCCAAAGCTACTTCAAATGTTGCATACAGGTAGTCCTTGACTTAAGACTGTTTAATGATGGCTTGAAGTTATGACAGCCCCTGAAAAAGTGACTACCCATCCTTGAAATTATTTTTTAATACTTGTATTACATTTATCAAAGTATAAAAGACAAATTAAAGTGAGAAAAGAGGGAAGGGAAAAGAAAGACATGTAGGGTAGAGGGAGAAAAAGAAAGAAAAGTATTGACTTCCAATTTTTGTTAGTGTAGTAGAATAATATCATTACATCTTCAACTTCTTACTTTTACATACTTAACATATACTACCCATTTTTATAACAAAAGTTATCTAATCAGTAAAACCCAGAGTTTTATTTTTTTTCAAGCACAAAATCCAGAAGTGGTTTCCAAGTAAAAACAAAGTTGGATGTATGCTTTTCTTTGATTAGAGCAGTCCATTTAGCCATCTCTGCTAATTTCATCAGTTTTGCCAGCCATTTATCCATTAGAATTAAAAGTATCTTTCCATTTTTGTGCATAAAGGATTCTTGCTGCTATCAACATACATAACAGCAAGATTCCAGAATTTTTTCAAGTTCTTTTCATTAAGCCCAAAAGAAAAATATTTGGTTTAATTTTTATTTTCATTTTAACAATCTTCTGAATTAAAAAATAAATTTTACTCTAATACTTCTTTGCTTTATCACAAGTCCATCAAAGATAGTAAAATGTCCCTTCTTTTCATTTACATTTCTGACATACATTTGAAATATCTTTGTATATCTTTGACAAATTATTGGGTGTTAAATACTAATGGTACCTCATTTTATAAAATGTATCCTTTAAATTATAATTTAATGTAAATTTTAAACCCTTTGTCCATATGTTTTCCCATTGTTCAAGCAAGCACTATATTGTACCCAAAATTCTTTGCCCATTGAATCATGCAATACATCACATATTCATTCTCCAAATTCAATTTCAATAGCAATTCATAGAACTTGGCAATAACATGTTCATTCTTAACACACAGTACAATTTCAAATTCATTTTTTACAATGTCAAACCCATATCTTTTAAAATCTAATTTAAATCTTTCTTTCCGTTCTAAATATGTAAATCACTGACAAACACATCCTTCTGACTCCCACTCTTTTTTGGATTTAAGGGTAGGATCACTTTGGTTAAAACATATTATTTGACCATGAGTCCACCAGTCTGGCCTCGCTTTGGTTTCTTTTCTGAAAAAGACTTCCTGGGGTGATGCCCAAAGAGGTACCTTTGTAGAGAACCTTGTTTTATATTTGTGCCAAATCCTTGGATCTAGCATGTCTAACAAAGTGATTCTTGAAATCAACATTTTAACCTTGTCACGTCATAAGCAAGTGTGCCGTCCATATCCTAGTTTATGGCCCTTTAATTCAAATAATCTCTTCTTTTGGAGAGTCACCCACTCTTTCATCCAAACCAAACAGCAGGCATCAAAGTAAAGTTTCAAATCTGGTAAACTTCTTCTTTCTTGAGTAGTTTGCAGTACTTTATATCTAATTCTTGATTTTTTTCTTTGCCATATAAATTTAGAAATGCCCTTTGGCCATAGTTTAAATGGAGTATCAGTTGTCGATATCAGTAAAATCTGAAATAAAAATAACATCTCTGGTAAAAACCATCTTAATTACAGAGATTCTACCCAACATGGATAACTGCAAACTATCCCATCTTAATAGATCTTTTTTGATATCATTCCACACAGGTGTAAAATTGCTTTGAAACAATTTAGATTTGTCAATGTAACCCCAAGATATTTAACCTTTTTCTCCACTTTGAAACCTGAGTTTCTTGTCAATATTTCATAATCTTGAAAAGTCACATTCCTAACAAGTGTTGTTTTCTGTTCATTTCTTTTGAAACTCACTAACGCTCCAAAGTCATTTAATTTCTTCATCAATTATATACAAGTTTTTGAGTCTTGCAGAAATAGCAATAGCACTTAGATTTATATACCGCTTCACAGTGCTTTACAGCCCTCTCTAAGTGGTTTACAGAGTCAGCATATTGCCCCCAACAATTTGGGTCCTTATTTTATTCACCTTGGAAGGATGGAAGACTGAGCCAACCTGTTGAGATTTGAACTGCCAAATTGCAGGCAGCCGGCAGGCAGCAGAAGTAGCCTGTAGTACTGCACTCTAACCACTGCGCCACCAAGGCTCAAATATAACTAAATCATCAGCAAAAGTTTCCAATTGATAAATTCCCTTTATAATTTTTATGCCTACATTCTCATTATGTATAATATCTCTATTCAAAACTTCCAGCACCACTATAAACAATAAAGGATTTAAGGGATATCCGTATCTCATGTCCTTTTGAATTTCACATGGTTTAATACAATCAATCAGAATAGCAATAGCATTTAGACTTATATACCATTTACGGTGCTTCACAGCCCTCTCTAAGCGATTCACAGAATCGGCATATTGTCCCCAACAATTTGGGTCCTCATTTTACCCACCTCGGAAGGATGGAAGGCTGAATCAACCTTGAGCCTGGTGAGATTTGAACTGCCAAATATACCTGGAAGGGAGATTAGAGATTAACAGAGAGATTAACAGAGTGGAAGGGACCTTGAAGATCTTCTAGTCCAACCCACTGCTCAAGCAGGAGACCCTATACCATTTCAGGTAAGTGGCTGCCCAGTCTTTTCTTTAAAACCTCCAGTGATGAAGCACCTACAACTTCTGAAGGCAAGCTGTTCCACTGGTTAATTGTCCTCATTGATAGGAAGTTTCTCCTTAATTCTAGGTTGCTTCTCTCCTTGATTAATTTCCATCCATTGTTTCTTGTTTTGCCTTCTGGGTTTTAGAAAATAAGTTGACCCCCCTCTTCTTTGTGGCAGCCCCTCAAATACTGGAATACTGCTCTCATGTCACCCTTAGTTCTTCTTTTCTCTGGACTGGCCATAACCAATTCCTGCAACAGTTCTTCATATGTTTTTGTCTCCAGGCCCTTAATCATCTTAGTTGCTCTTCTTTGCATTTTTTCCAAAGTCTCAATTTAAAAATTACTGACAAATACTAAATAATTAACAATTATTATTGATTATTCATAATCATTAATCATTAATTATTATGAATTATTACACAATAACTGAAAATTAAGTCTCCATTAATAATGATTCTTGCTTGCTGTGAAATGTAAATTGCTTTAACTCCTTGTATAAATTTCATCCTTGAAATTACGACACATCTTCAAAGAAAAACTAAGGAAGTCCAGTTGCTTTTTGAAAAAGCATATTTGGGATAAGTCCTAGGATCTTCAGTATTGGGCTTGAGGACAAAAGCAAACAAAACACTGTTCTGAGCAACAAAAAACTTGCCAAATAGAGTATTTAATATTGGAATAGTGACACTGCATGTGACAGATCTGCTGCTGACAGAGATGTGCTACTTGGGAGGTTAAAGAAAGAACCAAATAATCTGCTTTATGGATCTAAGCACTTTTACCCTTCTGTGCTGACAGGAAAAGTTTCTGTTTGCAACAAACAGCTTTTTGATCCTTGCTTAATGCAAATTATGTAAATATAAAACCTATACACATAATGCCTTTCCAGTGCAGTACTGCATTTATCTTATTGATACCCACCCCCAGATATTACAATAATGCAGGGAATAATGCAACTTGTGTCTAATTTTGACATGAAAGAATTGACATGAGATGATTATAAAGACAACACCAAAGCATACTAGAAATTAGGGGATTAAGTGTTTGGGGAAAGCACTGTCATGTGATCAAAAGGTAAGTGTTTGAAGCTTTTGATTCATGCTCTGTTTAGAACGTAGCAAATTCCTTTTATCTGCAAGGATTCGAATTGATAATATTAATGAAGTTGCAATATTTACACTGCTCTCTTGTATAAACTGCCCTTAGAGAAAGTCCCACTGAATTTATTGAAGTTTTACAAATGGATATGCATGAAATTTCAGTATTACCGTTTCCCCCCAAATAAGACATCCCCTGATAATAAGCCCAATCGGACTTTTAAGCGCATGGCAATAAGGCCAAGTGCTTATTTCAGGGTTCAAAAAAATATAAGACAGGGTCTTATTTTTGGGGAAACACGGTAGTTTTATGCATATACAACACACATATATAAGGTGTCCTTAAATTAAGTGAACCTCATGTTTACTAATTGACTAAGATTCTTTTCATTGTACATGTTGCCATGTGCATACAGAGAGGAAGGCAGATATATTGGGTCGTAATTGTAACCAAAGGGCTCCAGGAATAAGTTGCAATGGGATTTATTTCCAAGAAAAAAATTATTGGGATTGCAAGGCTGGTTAGCTATTTCTCTTATATGAAACAACTCTGATATGAAATATAGTTAAATTCATTTATCCAGTGTTACCTTTCTATGTTTTTTAGCTTCTTCACATTCCCAACATTGATTTAAGCACTGATGTTTTGACCACAGTTATGTATGTTTTGTTTGCATTGAGGCAAATCTGTATTTCAATAATGGTAATGACTATGTCATTGTGAATATTTTTTTTAAAATACAGCCTTAAAAAGTATTGAAATAATTTTTGGAATTGAAATTTTTAGAGTTCTCACATTGAGGAAAATACTTATAACTAATGTGGAGTGCTATTTATATATATATATATATATATATATATATATATATATATATATATATATATATATATATATATATATATATATATATACACATACATACATACAAATATATATATATACACATACATACATACAAATATATATATATATATATATACACATACATACATACAAATATATATATACATACATACATATATATATATATATACATACATACATACATATATATGTATGTATGTATGTATATGTATATATATATATATGTATGTATGTATGTATATGTGTGTGTGTGTGTATATATATATATATATATATATATATATATATATATATATATATATATATATATATTTGAATTAATTCAATCAATATTGAAAATATGCTAGTGACCAAGCTTTTTCTCACTCCTTCCAATTTTCTTTGTACTGTGAGATATTTTTTTTCTTTTCTGAAGTGTTTATAAAATTAGATGAATTTGTAATATGTATGCACTGGTCACAATCTCAAGGTATAAAATATCTTCTTTGTTTTAATGGTATTTTTAAAGCAACTTTCCCACCCTATAGAGCTTTAGATATAGTCCCATAATCCCCACTTAGCTATTCTGACGGAGTTTATAGTCCAGAACATTACACAGCCATCTGGTATAGACAGAAGTTGCAAAAACAAGGATGGATTATCATTGAACATTATATTCAGATGCATGTACAAAATACATATGTGCTTTATAATTTATGAATGGTACCAATGTGCTTTTTCCATTGCTTTAAAATATATATAAGCATGATTGGACCTGAGTTATGATTTTGTTCCTTTATGATATAAATCATAGTTTTCTGAGGTAAATTGATTGTGTTTGGCATACAAATAGACGTATTGAAGTATAAGTAATTGACAACATACTGCCAGTTAACGAAAACCAATATATCTGAACTCAAATAAAATAGGAATCAAGTTGATTGCCCAGTGTTGTCAAATGCTCTACAGTGATAACAAGGCATTGGAATGGATATTGGATCTCTGGGACAAGGACCATTTGTTCCCTTACTCTAGTGCTAGGAATAGGCCTTGATCACATAGGCAATGGTGGGACTAAGCACATGTAGGTCCAGCACAGCTGAGAATGGGAGACAGTTGTTCTTGGAATACAGTAATTGTATCTAAAACACTTTTCAAGCAGAGGTGTGATGGACAGCTTTAAGTAGATTGGCCTCATTTGCTCAAGATGAGATCTTTGTCCAGTGTTATGGTGATCCAAGTAGTAGTTCAGTTCATGTCAGATTCAGCTGAATGTTTCACACAAAGCAGCTGATAAAAATTCTGGGGTTTTAGTAATACTAAAAGGAAAGATAACATAGTGGTTAAAATATTGAACTCTGAAGACCCAGACTTATGGCCACCCACAACCATGGAAGTTTGCAGAGTGATCTTACGTCCATCATGGTCTCTAAATTCAGAATTCAAGAAGGGAATTTTGTGCATAGTGTTCCAAAAAAGGTAGGGCATAAATTTTACAAATCAAGAACTGAACAAGAATTTGTATCCATTCAGTCAAGTCATCAATCTAAATAATGTTCATGTATTTTAAAGCTTAAATTTCTCATGCTAATAATTCTCTGTTAAAATTGGAAATGTATGGCAATTTCTTTTTGTCTTAAAAAATGTAAATAAATAAAAATGTTTTGCCAAAAAGATTTGGTTGACTATTTTATTATTGTTCTTAATCTAAACGTCAACTGAGCTCTAATCATGAAATCAGATGCTACCTGCTAACAACCTCCTAAACCTCTGAAGTTTCCAAAACTGTTTGGAGGGATTGAAAATGCTTCATGATAACATAGGCAGAAGAATGTATAAAACTGCAAGGGAAGGAGGGAAAGTCAGTGAAAATTATAATCCCTTCCATGTGTGGAAAGCCTCTGGGTCAAGGCAGCCTATTTACAATCATTATTTCTTACTTTTCTGGTAATACAACCAAAACAGTAGCACAAAACAATAAAGTTTATTGAAGATGATTAGCTCAGTGTAATTACTGTCAATTCTTTAAAGTAGAGCAAACCAGGAAGCCAAAGGCATGCAGGCCAATATAACATTTATTACGCTAATTAATAGAACCTTGCAAGTTTAAATGCATTTCTCTTCTCCCTCACTTCCTTTATGAGGACTAGGGAAAGTCTTATCTGAGACGTTTTCTCGGGTTACAGATCTGCCATGACTCAGGTTTATTTTATTTGAGCCTTGTCTTGGTAAGATCTCTTCCTTCTGTCCTTCAAGGCCATACCATCCTTCCATTACAATTATTCAACATCAGAAGCTTGCAGGAATATAAAGTAAAAAAAAAAAATCTGAGTGTAGAATAGATTCTTTCAGAAGGCAATCTGCAATTTAAGAGTATAGATTCTTGTTTCAAGTGTTGTAATATAGATTATTACTAGTTGGACTTTGGTGGAATTACTAGTTAATGTCTGAAAACAAAGGATGAGAACTGAACTGAGTTAATGGCCGTATTTCTTTGGTGGGAGAAGGAAGAACAATTATTTTCATTATGGGAACCTTCCTGATACATTTATCCTGTCGTGTTCCCTAGAATCTGGCTGGGGATAAAGGAACTGTTGGTCAATGTAGCAGTAGGCACCAAGGTGGAGAAAATTCTAGGGAATGAAGAATAATCAAAGGAATGAAAGTGAGGCCTTTATTGCAGAATTGCTGGGTGAGTCTCAGAATGTTGTAAAAGGACCAAGTGATCATTTTCTTTATTTGTAAGTTACTATTCTTATTTTCATAAAACATCTGGAGGAAAAAGTGAAAGAACTGCACAGTGCCATTCAGCTGATAGATGATAAGTATCATCCATCCATTTCCCTTCAAAAACCTTTCTTTACAGTTCAAGTAGTAACCAAGATCATGTTAAATTTCTTTGTCATGCAACCGTTGCTTTGTTTATCCCATTTTATAGGGCTGAGTAATATGTTATGGGTCTGCTGGTTAGTTATGGGGCATTTTCCTTCACTAACACCGCTCCTTCAGTAGATGGGCAAACATCAGTATAAAATTTGTTGTCCCACCCTATGCTTCCTCCTTCAGAACTGCTTTGAGTCACTGATGAATGGCATTGTCCTGAATCACAAATAGAATAACAGAATTGGAAGGGAGGTCTTCACGTCCTGATAATATATGAATATCATGATAAACAAAATGATTGGTTGTGTCCTCTATCTTTGTTTCCTTTTTCAACGTATCACCAGCCACTGAGAAAAACATCTCCCAATTAACACCACTGATGATACAGTCTAGCACCAATTGGGCAATTCTGGTTGGCCAAACTAAGTGGAGGACAGCAAATTGTTTCATTAGTGAGTATAATGCAAACAATCAGATTCCAAGCAGGAGTGTTTTAAGATATGTCTTAACATTTATCTACTGTGGGATGAAAAGAGTCAACAGAATCTATATTGATTATAATTTCCAGGGTGGCTAAAGAGAAAAGGGGGTAAGAAAAGGGGGAGAGAAAAATTAGTTTGAAAATCCCAGGAAGACAAGCTATCCTAAATAAATAAATGTAGAAACAGTTACCAGAGGTCACTAAGAAGTTATTTTCCTCTTTTCTGAAAAATAATATTGCATCAGAACATTGCAACTGATCCTCTCAAGGAAGATGAGACCGTCAAGGAGAGCTTTTGAACAGTCTCTGCTTAGACAGACAGCCTGTATATTTAATTCCTGCCTCCTCACATAATTTATTTCACCCAGCACACTGATTCTGAAAATGGGTAAATTGATGAGATAGATGTGCAATTGAATGATTCCAGAACAACAGGATGAGGTATGTTTGTATTGAGTTTGAGGAACTCCTAGCTTGCATTCATTACCACCTCAAGCCACTTCCCTCTAAATATCTCAGGTATCATCAGTTAAGCCAAATTATAGAAATATTTGTGAATATTTCTATATTTATGCATACAGAGCAGCTGTATCTTTGAATCCCCTCCACATGGAGCAAATAAATCATTTGGGGGGTGTGGAATAGAGCAGGGGTGGGTTCTACTTACCTTTACTACCTTTACTACCGGTTTGCAATGGGGCTGCACATGCACGTGCGCAAGCGAAACAAGCATGAATGGGGGGGAATTGCAGTTGTCAAGGAATGTTAATACCATGGTTAACTTCAGGTGGAGAAAAGGTCTCTTAGAATTGCGAGAGAGCATTTAACTCATCAGGTGTAACCCAGTTCAATATACATTTGGCTGGGAAAAGCAGCCTTTCAAAATTGCACCAGTCTTATGGAGCCAAAGAGCTTTTCCTGATCTGCAAGTGCATTAAAAGGAATCTTGGAGTTGAACTGGGAGTGCGTTTAAGTAGGATCATAGTGGAGAATGGCGTAATCATTATCCTGGGCTCTAAGGCACCTATAGGTTTCTTTGTATTTGTGGCCTATTTTTGATATATACCGTCCATCTTCTTTTCTTATGCTGTCAGACCAGATTGCTTATGATACCTCCTGCCCTCATGTAGGAGGTTTTACATGACTTCCACCTACTTCCACCTATTGTGTAGGTGTGGGTGTGGGTGGAATTTCTCTGTTTTTACATATCATAAACCAGTTGGGGGAAGAAGAAGTCATGTAAAACCTCCTCTATAAGGGCAGGATGTCATTCTCAAGCTGTAGTAAATATATAAAAGCTCGAGCCTTTTAATAAAACTTGCTAGTGTGAAAAGGTGCGACCAGACTCCTGATTTTAGTCTGTCTTTTCTTACAATACCTATAGATGGTAATTATCCTTTTAGCAGAGAACAGATCTAGAGTGACATCTACAGGTTCTTTTCACATCCTATAGTTACAGTCAACCATTTATAAATTAGATACAATAACTGGTTTTTGTTAAGGGTGGGTAAATGAGAATCCCCAAACAAATGTTACAACATACATTTTGCTGGTCTGCCTATCAAGTGGTAAAGAACAAGAAAAACTGGATTTACCATGGGGTGAGACAATGTTCAGAATCTTCATCAAGGCAAACCCTTTACTGGATCATTTGTAAACTACAAAAGCATTTGTTGAGTTTCTACAACTTTCTCACGAAGTAAGCTTATTAAATCATGGTGAAGGCATGTGCCCTAACACAGAACATAGGACTGGTGATGTGCAGCATCTCTAAATTCATGTCCCAAGTACTACTTAGAGAAAATAAAAAGAATTGATCTACGCTTGGCAAATAAGCATCTCTCTAACCAGATATCTTAGCCCATAGTAGACATGTATTTCTGTTAAAAGTATACAGTACATCGCTATGACTACACAGGTTAACTTTCTCCCAGTCAAGTTGCCTCTAGATAATGGACATTATTGGGAGGGTACAATTGGAGCTACACCGCTAGTTTTCTATCTAGATGCCTCCACTTTGCTGAAGGTTGACCAGAAATACCCAGATAATCAATGGCTGGAGGAAGTGGCAAATACATAATAAAATATGAGCTTCATAGAACCTAATTTCTATTGAGGGACTTTTGGAAGCAGAAGCAGGAACTGTATAGTATCATCTTAACTTAAACCAACATTTTAAATTATGGAATAGTTCTAAAAAGATGAGAGATTTGAGTCATCTGATTTGTGGATTTTATTCTCTTATTGCCCTATTCATTTTTATTTATTTATTTATTTTATTTTACATACCACCTCAAAACTGGAGTTAAGGCAAGGGAATAGATATAACAAATTCCTGGTTTAGAAAAATAATGGAGAGATTATTTAGCTTGTTTTGTTACTGTATTTTTCGGAGTATACGACGTACCTATTTCCCCCCAAAAGGGGCAGGGGAATTTAGGTGTGTCTTATACACCGAATGTAGCCCCACCCATTCACTGGACCCCACCCTTTGGCCTCTGCCTCGTAGCAGTTACCTCCTTGCAAGCAAACAGCAAGAAAAAACAGCTCCTTTCAGCTTCAGCACAGGCTAATTAGCATAAATTGATTGGATTGGCCTCCCAACTCTCAACTGGTTTGCTCTCAGCTGTTTTGCCCAGGGTTCTGCTGCTTGCTGCAGAGGTAAATTGCTGAAGCAGATTTTTTTTTTCCTTGTGCTAATCAAGCTATGCTGAAAACTAAAATGAAAGTAAAGCAGGCTGTTTGCTGTAACGAGGCAAAATTGCTCAGAGGCAGAGGGAGATTTTTCTTCTTTTCCTCACCAAAAAAGGTAGGTGTGTCTTATACTCCGAAAAATACGGTATTTTGTTTTAATGGTTGTCATATTGTTTTTAACAATAAGTTATTGGTTGCACACTGCCCAGTCATGTTTAATAAGAAACATGTGCAGGTGTCTATTGAAATCTGTTAAGTGTGTGTGTGTGTGTGTGTATGTATACACGTGTACGCATACACACATATATATTACACATACAATTGTAAATTTGTTACATGTATGTGTGTATATATGTATATGTATATATGTATGTATGTATATGTATATATATATATATATGAAGGTAAAATGTGGGGGAGGAAGGTTCTTTCCATCCATCCAAAGCTCTTAAATTTGCTACTCTACTGACATTTCATCCTACACAATTTCTCTCCCCCCCTCCCCCCGTCTTTCTTCAGAATAAACTATAGCAGTTTCAACATCCAGACTAGCAGTTAAAGCCAGGTAAATTTTTACACTAAATTCTAGCACTACTAATTGAACATAAGCCAATTAACTTTTTTCCCCCATTTTTCCATATTTATATTTATTTTTTCATCATAAACTCAGCATCTTCAAATGCTGCTGAAACTTGTATTTAATTGTTCCCTGTAGTTAAGATTATTCCCAATTCTGTTATTAGTTCCTAATCTTCATTTCTCAAGAACTAGATAATCCCTGGCTTTAGTAGTCTCTTGCCTGTAACTCACTTATTTCAAAAAATAGCCACACCTCTTTATTAGAAATGCTATAAATTTGGTTTTCTAAACTATCTCTGAAATGCATATATTATTTTCAATGGATTTGTCTAACCTGTTCATGTTTAGTATTAATTTATTTTTAATTCTTCTACTAACATCCTTATATTGTAATTCCAATTCCACTTACGTCTCTAGAACTTTATTGCTTGTTTAATGAACAAATTACTATTTTTCAGAGCATTGTCTACAATCTTTTGGAGTAATAGATTTTACTTATATTCTCATGGTTTAATCCTGAATATTAATGGAGAATATCTACAGCTTGTGGTTTTATTTGGGCAATAATTTGTGGCTACTGACTTCAGTTTGAAATTTTATATGCAAGATAGTTGATCTCATTTGTGCTTCCCATTTCCCTTTTGCCAGGGAAGTTCTTTTTATAGCCAGCTATTTAACTATATTGTTTTTAAAATGAATTTCTCCTTAGGTTTCCTGCATAAAACTGAACCACTACTCCTCACGATTCAAGATTGCCACAAGGTGTACAGGTAGGCCTCAACTGATGACCTCAATTGAGCCCAAAATTTATGTTACTAAGTGAGAAATTTGCTGAATTTTGCCCCATTTTATGACTTCTCTTTCCACATTTGTTAAGCGAATCACTGTGGTTGGCAAGTCGGTAAAAGGTGATTGCATGACACTGCAACCGTTATAAATGTGAGTTGGTTGTCAAGCAACTGAATGTACATCACATGACCATGGGGATGCTGCAATGGTCGTAAGTATGAAAAATGGTCATAAGTCATTTTGTAACTTTGAACAGTCACTAAATGAACTGTTGTAAGTCGAGGACTACCTGTATTAAGTAGGGCAATGCATTGCTTCACATTTGAAAATAAAATACAGGTGACAAGTGAGCCCAAAATTTAGGTTGCTAAGGGAAACAAGTTGTTAAGAGAATCAGTGCAGTTGGTTGTTAAGTCAGTAACATGGTTGTTAAGTGAATCTGACCTCCTCATTGACTTGGCTTGTCAGAAGGTGGCAAAAGGGGACCACATGAACACAGGTCACTGCAACCATCATAGATGAGTCTGTTGCCAAGCGGCCTAAGTTTGATCACATGACCATGGGGATGATGCAATGGTTATAAGTTTGAAAAGAGGTCGTAAGTCACTTTTTTCAGTGCCATTTGAACTTTGAACGGTCACTAAATGGATTGTTGTAAATTGAGGACTACCTGTAGTGCTTCAGTCAGCAACTTTTTAAACAAAATATTTATTTTTTTCAAGATTGCAATCCTGCACTGGAGTGCAGCAATGTGGTTTACAAAAAATAGCTTAAAGGAATTGCATTAAGAGTTGATGTTTGCAGGCTCTATTAAGTTCGTAAATTGAGGATTAATGCTATACTGCACAGATAAAATCCATGAACTAAGATTTTGCTTTACAGGTCATTTTTAAGTTTCTTTTTAATTTGGTTAATTTTCAAGCCTTGATTTATATTACTTATTTGCATCTAATGAATAGGTGCATACATCTCAGAAACACAACAGCAAACAAAGTTTTGAAAGAAAAACAATTTATTTTCTTATAAAAGTTCTGGACATTTTTGGTTCAAAATCTTCACTTCATATCAGAACTTTCTTTGTACTTTACATGATCTGGGGGATGAGGGGAGCTGTGACCTTAACAATGTTTGCATTGCTCCTTGAAAACCTCAAAGGTGTCTTATGGAACTGGTTCCTCTTCCTTTTAGCATAATACGGAAAAGGGAAAACACATCCTCCTTTAGGGGGATGTATTTTGAAAGCCTGTGTCCATATTGGCATGTGAATGCATGTGTGTGAGCAATCCCATGTATCATTGGGAGAAGAGTGAACCCCATTTACTCAGATATAAGTTGCTCTGAATGCAATCATGCTTACTATTTCCTCTAATGAAGCACAGGGACACCTTCCCAGGAACAACAGCCATACATCTTGAGTAAACCTATACAGGACTAATCAGCAACATGTTTTTACTGGGATTGTATGCTGATGGCTCAGCAACTTTGCAAATTTCAGTATTCAACAGTGCTCAACCACAAGAATTATTAGGGTTCTCTCTTAGGTATCTTATTGCTTTTTTCTGGTTTGGATCTGGAATTCTATTATGCATAAATAGCATTCCTAAATTTTGCTATATTCAATGAACTGCTTTCTTCTATGTGCTGCTCTATTGGCAGGATAAGAAGAGAAGCAGATGAAGTAGCTGAATTTACCAAAAGGATTCCAATAGTGTATGTATGTTAGCCTTGCCCAAGTGGCCTCTCCTTAGATGACTGGGATTAGAACCTCCAAATTCCCAGCAACAATAATGGTGCTGATGACTGGAAATTCTAGTCAAATTGTCAAACACATCTGGAAAGCACTTAGCAAGAGAGGCCTGCTTTAAGGCATGCAAGCACAAGGAAATGTGGAATTGAACTGAACTGAACAAGTACTGCTAGGCAAAATGGGCTTTCCTCTTTTTTTTTTTCTTGTAAAAAGCTTTTAAATGTTTGTTGAGAGTTGTCATGCAACATTACTTTTTAGTTTTTTACTCTTCCCCTTGGCACAGAAATTCAAAATTATTCTCTCTTTGAGAATCTGTATCCATACTATATAGGTACCAATTTATATTGTATTGGTAATGAGGTCAAAATGAAATGCATTATTTCTAAAATGTGTAAATCAATTTGAGGCATTTTTAAAAATTAAAACAGTGGTTCCCTTTGTGGCTTGAAGGCCCAGCTTGGGGGGGGGGGGGAGAGGGAAACTGGATCTTGAAGAAGCAGTGGGGCCAGTGCGAGCAATGAGCCAGCATCCATGTGTGCAAGTGCCCAGCAGTCCGCCATTCATGCGCTCCAGCCAGCCACTCATGGGGCCCAATTCCAAATAGACCACAGCCTGGCAGTGGGGCCTAGCCCAGCAGCTGGGATCCCCTGAATTAAAAACAAATCAATCTTGAGCAGATCAACATGATCTAAACTGGTTTTAAAAAATCCAGGAAAGTCATCCAGCTAGCCTATAAAATATTTCCCACAGTGCTCTAAATCCTGCCATGGATAAGTCTTTCCCCCCCTCTTGAAAATTAAAATTGCTTCTTAATCATTTAGAGCTGGTGGCCAGTCAACATCCACGGACTGCAGAAAAAAAGAAAGAAAAATAATTAAATCATAGCTAACTCATTTGTTTGCAGAATATTTAACCTCAGATAATGGCTTAAATACAAACAATGAAATTTGGTTTCCCAAGTATGAGACAATGATTTTCATCATCCGCCAGGGACCAACATGAAAGTGCAGGCCAATAACTACAGCAAGTGTAGTTAATACACTGTATGTTCCCAGACTGGGGAAAGTTGAAGTGACAATATACTTTAACATCTGATTAGCCTTTAAAAACTTGGATGAAAAGCCATTTAAAACCAACTTGGGGTATGATCTGATTGTTATGCTCTAGTCTGGAGTTTAAACTAAAATTTTAATCCCAATGAGCTTCTACGGTTCTTCACACACAAAACTACATTTGCATTCTCTCAGTCTAACAGGAAAACTTTTGAAGAGAGATGAGATGCTGTAGGAAATGACACAGATTGCAGAGATTAGATTAAACTCAGGTTGCCAGATCTGAAACAAATCCCCTGTGATTTGTCCCTTAATTTCCTACTGGAAAGACCAATGGTGGCAGTGCCATCCTTCTGTCTACAGAGACGTAGAAAAGGGATTACTCACTTCTACATCCAGCTCCAAGATGTCTGCAGTTGTCTTCAACAGGAAACCAATATTGGGCTTGGTTCTTCCAAAATCTCCATGTACAAATTCTTTAACATAACTAACAAATTGCCGATAAGGAAACGAGAAAGATGAGCTTTTTAGAATAGATTTTAAAATAAGACTTCAGAATACGCACTTCTCCCTTTCTTTCTCATTCTTTCTCAAATACACTGCTAGAATTAAATGACAAGATATAGCAAAATTCGGGGGGGGGGGTGTAGAAGAGAGCATGCCACCTTCTGGGGGAAGAGGACAGAGAAAAAAGATAGAATGTAACATGAGTCATGCGTACTCCACACATTTTCCTGCTCTGAGGAAAACTATACTTGAAGATTTATGTTAGTTCTTCCATATTTAATACTATCCTTTTATTGAAGAGCTCAGTACAGAATTCCTCACCACTGAGGCACTTCAGTTCCGAAAGGATACGTCCCCGCTTGTGTCTTCAAGTGAAGACGGAAATGATGCTCATCTATGTACTTTGATTGCATGCTGTGGATGACACGAATCCTGACAGCTAATGGCCGCCGATGAAGTACACGTAATGGAGTTTTTTGATCAAGCTTTAAGTCCTGGTCAAGAATTTCAGATAAAAAATAACATTACATAGATCACAAACCCATGAGATATAAAATCCAAATGTCCATTCAGACATCTTCCCCAGCATAGTATAGGTTCTCCTGCTTGAGCAGGGGGCTGGACAAAAAAGACCTCCAAGATCCCTTCTAGCTCAGCTCAGCTCTGCTCAGCTCAGTTCAGCTCTGCTCTACATTCCATTCCATTCCCAATGGAAACCAGCTCCAGGTTACCACACACAGTGATAACAAAGTAACCTTGACAAACCAATAATGAGGATGAGAACATGGCAAATCCTTTGGAGGATAGTATGAAGGTTCCAGAAAATGTTGATAAGCTGGAAAATGGGAACTTTGTTTTCCAACAGGGAGAAATACAAAATTCTACATTAGGTTCAGAAAAATGAAAGACATAGATGGGTACAGGCCATGGAGAAAATATACTAGGAAACAGTGCATGAGAAAACCTTCTGGGTATCTTGGTGAATCAGAAGCTAAACACAAGCCAATAGTGTGATTTAGCTGAAAAAAAGCAAATAAAACTCTAGATGATATCAGAAATATAGTAATTCTGTATGGAGACCAAACTAGAATATTACATCTGGGCATCACATTTTAACAGATACTAGAATTATGTCCAGAGGAGGGCCTGGGAGGAAAAACTTACAAAAAATGATTGGAGGGATTGAGTACATGTAACTTGGAGAAGAGAGGACTGTGAGAAAATGTAACTTTGGCAATCAGAAAGCTATATAAGAGATGGGGTAAAATTGTTCACAGACATTCCAGAAGTTGGCACAGAAAGAATGGATATAAATTACAAATCAGATTTCAGTTGGGCATCAGGAAAAAAATCTAGCAACAAGACCGTTCAACAATGGAACAGATTGCCACAAGAGATGATGGACTTTGCTGGAAGTTTTTGAATAGAAACCTCTTGGTCATACAGTAGTACAGTGTTTTTCAACCTTACAACCTTAAGTTGTGTGGACTTCAATTCCCAGAACACCCCAACCTCCTCCATCCTGCAGCATATCTCTGATGTCAAAAGTAGAAAATCTGCAGTAGCAGAGGATTCCCAAAAATCTGCAAGCTGGCTAAGGAATTCTGGCAGTTGAAATCTATATATCTTAAAGCTGCCAAGGTTTCAAAATACTGCTGTGGTAGATTCCTATACTGGGCAAAATGTTGGATCAGATGTTCCCCAATGTCCCTTCCAATCCTTACATTTTAAGAAATATTTATTGTGCATTAATGCTAACTGCCAATATTGCTGCCATGAAGGTTGAGGGAAAATAATATGGTACATGAACTTTTTAGAGAGATACATAGTAGATCAAGTACCAAATCATTAAAAGCAAATAAATACATTCATCAAGCATTGTTCCAATTAATCTTCTTTCTAAATAGGTATCAATATTCCCCAATCAGACTGCTCCAAATGGGTTGATTTCAATTCCCATAATCCCCTGCTGTGGTCTTTTCTTCCTGTTGTTCTTACCCGTTGACAAGAATTAACAAGCCTTCCTGCATTATGGTTCTATGTCTGACAGTTACTTATAGAAAGATGGATATATATTATTCTAATTTATTTCAGATGTATTTCTACAGAAAATGGCTGGTCCAAAGGATAGAACAAGCAAATATATCCAATGCCTTTTATGGCTGAGTGATAGCTTGGACTTTGTTTAATACCTCACCCAGTGTACACAGAGGCAAGACATTTTCTTGCTAATTGTGTTAAACCCTTGACTATAACACCTCACATCCTAGAGTAACTTGTTCATTAAATAACCCAACATAATGTATACATTATCCATCTTACAGAAAATAACTTCTATATTGTCAGTGTCACACTTCTGAAAAATGTTACACTCAAAGGCATTGCATGAATTCTGTGGTTTTCCACTAAAAAAAGGTACAGTGATTTTCATCTTGAGTTTGATGAAAGCTAAATATAATGGGGCTTGTAAAAATCTTTGTATGGGATTTAAAAACGAGCAAACAAATGATAAATACCACCCCAGACATGCAACCTTCATAGAGTCTAGGAACGTAATGTCTTCCTTTTGGATCACTTTCTTTGTCCATATTAAGGCACTGTAGGACTTGGTCTTCTCTTCTTCCCCTTCTTTCATATGTACAATGGCCTCTCTGAAAGAAAAATAAACAACATATTAGAACAGCCACAAACTTACGATGGGCAGAAGATGTCTCATCAGATATTAGATGGGGAAAATGCGTCCTCCTCCATCCTGCAGCATATCTCTGATGTCAAAAGTAGAAAATCTGCAGTAGCAGAGGATTCCCAAAAATCTGCAATCTGTAATATAAGGACCTTTGAGATATGCTGCTTAATCAAGAAATCAATAAAATATGCTGATCATCTGAAAAAGAGAAGCAAAATTCCCAACTCATGCTTGTGATGAGATTGACATTACAGACTTTTTTATGATCTTGTGTTATACTGGTTTTATTGTTATTTTCTCATTATTATTAAATTTATAATCATTCTTATATAAGCATGGAAGGCAGTTAACAAGTACAAAACAGAATTCGACTAATCAAAATAGTAAAATCAAACTAAAATCGGGACAGCTGAAATCAGTTTAACTGTTAGAAATTTGGAAAGAGATGTATTTCTGTTGTTCCTACTCCCCACTGAGGAGTGAGTATCACTACTCCAGGGAACACATACCATTGCCTGAAAGCCCCTCAGGATATCCCCCCTCCCATTTAAAAGAGTCTCTTCTGCTGATTTCAGTAAATTTTGTAGATTATGCCAGTGCCATTTTCCATTTTCTATGGAAATATGCTAAAAAAAACCTCAGATAAAACCTGTTTTATCTAACAAATTCAACTAACCTGTTGACAAGTTGTAAATCACGAACTTGGACTTTGTCTGAAGAACTGTTGATCCTCTAAGTGTTTTTTAAAAATAAAAAATAGTAATTATATGTGATTATTTTGCAATTAAAATCTGATGGGTAGATAAAGCACTATACTCTTAATTAGCTGAACAAGGAGTACCATGTATATTCCTGAATATCATCAAATAATTCTTGCCATATGAGTTATGAAATCAGCAATGTGTATATACAATTTAAATGCTAGGGCAGGATGTGTACATCATTAAGATGATAATGTATAAAATTACGATAGCCTTCCCTTCTCCATGGAATTTAGGGCCAATTTTTCATCTGGCCACTGTTTAATACCCTCCAAGAGGAGAAGATCATATTAGTCCCCATATAATTTAGCTTTATAGGTAATTTTGCAAGAAAATCTCTAATTGACTTCGTTCATCCCAATCTACATGACAATAGTTATAGGTCAACCTTCAAACATTATACCTGTTGAAGCTCCTTCATTTCTACTGCAGTCAACTGGACTTTCCGAGGGTTAACCAGCTCAACTGCAAAGGGCCTTCCTATGAACAATGGTGTAATCATGATGGTGGCAATCCAGAAAGAAAGATGGGAAGAAAACAAATTAAGATTATAAACTAGTTTTCAGATTTAGACATGGGGAAAAAAGAAAATTGACAATTGAAAAATATCCATTTTCAGCAAACTATATAAAAATATATCAAGATGTAAGTTCACAAAGGGAAAAACTTAGTAAATGCCTACGTTTATCAATATCTCAAATATCTAAAATTAAAATCAGGTGCACCAGATTTATTTTTATTTATTTTATTAGATTTTTATACCGCCCTTCTCTCACTGGACTCAGGGCGGTGCAAATGATTAGATCAGTTATAGAGGAGGAACTAATTTTACTTAAACCCAGGGTGGATAAAAATCAATGATTTTTTTAAAAAAATCAAAAAAATCAGATTTTTTTTATTTAAATCGGATTTTTTTGATTTTTATCGAATTTATTTTAATAAAAAACTTTTGGGGTAAAAATCTATCGTAAGATAATTTTCTATTTAAGATACATAAATAATTTAGTTTATTCAGCATGAAATGGAGCTTAGTTATGTAGCATGAGGCTGTATATTCTGCAACACTGGGACTATCAGTGAGTCAACAGTGGGTCAAAGGAGTAGCAGAGATGACAGTTGCTCTTTAAAAATTATGATTTAAATCGAGTTGATTTAAATCAAGCCTTTTTACTAGTGATTTAAATTATGATTTAAATCAACTCGATTTAAATTAAATCCACCCTGCTTAAACCTCAGACATTCAGTTTAATTTACTCTTTGTTGGGGAAATATATGGTACCACTATGTCTAGATCAAAAGAGCACCTCAAAGCCTTCAAAAAGATTATAGATGCCTAGAGGCTGGGAAGGGATTTCAAAGGATTACCAACCAAATGGACATCAATAATTCCACTGTCCAGAAGATCATCTACAAGTAGAAAATATTTCACACAACTGCCTACTTGTCCAGGCCAGGCTGTCCCAGTAAATTCAATCCTACAGCAGAACACAAAATGTTTTTAAGAACCCTAGAATTTCATCATAGGAGCTTCAGGTACTATCTTGCTTGCTGCTATCAATGGCAAAGTGCATGAGACTTCCATTAGAAAGAAGTTGAACAAATTAAATCTAGATAGGAGATGTGCCAAGAGAAAGCTTTTGTTTTCCAGAAAAAAAAAATTAGGGCAAGACTAAAGTTTGCTAGGCAAAGACCAGAACTTCTGGAACAATGTGCTCTGGACAAACAAGACAAAGATAATTATGCGGCTTCAGGACCAGAAGATGTGGTCGGCAAATTTTGTTAATTTGTTTGTTAACTTTGAGTAAATTATTTCAAAGTAAAGTGCTTTTTTCAAAAGGCAACTGGACTTCCTGCTTCTTTACTGAAACAAGAAAGTTCCCTCTTTAAAAAAGCACTTTTGGGACAACCATGACCTGGATGACTGAGAATCTCCACAGACATTCAGTTTTTGTTGTTCAATTACATCACCTTTAGCTTTAAATACTGTTTGAATGAAGATCTTTTATACATAAATGTACTTAAATCGGAAATTTTCTCCTAATGAATTTCTTTAGATATGCTGTCCAGATTTCTACACTGAACAGTGGGATAGGCTCCATGGCCTAAGTGGGATAGGCTCCATGGCCTTCCAACTCCCATGATCTCAGAAATGGCTTTTTTTTTTTTTGGGTCAAGGGATCATCAATTGATTTTTTCCCCCATTTCGGATATTTTCAAGTTTTGAACTTACCGTTGCCTAATGTTCTCACATCCACATCTTCCCTTCCAGAGGATGAAAAATTAAAACCTTAAAAACAGGAGAAAGAAACATTGACTGAATTTGGAAATCCATAAGTAAGCCAAGCTATTCGGCATGATCAAGGCAAATCAGAGTTTAGCTCTACATCAAGGGTGTCAAACTCAAGGGCCGGGGGGCGGATCTGGCCCGCAGGGTGCTTAGATCTGGCCCACGGGGCCACCCTGAAAACTGTTCTGTCCCCGTCTCCACACACAAACACAGCCAGCCGAGGGTTAAGAAAACACTTGGCACGCACACAGGTCGTTATCTCAAACTTGGCAACAATATAAGCACCATCTGCCAAGAACTTTACTTCAACAGATAACATAAAATTACATACGCATTGTAAATAGTCCAGCAAAACAATATCTCTTCGGCAGCTTCAGGCATTGTTCAAGTGACTAGCCAGAGTTAGTTTTTGTTTGTCACAGAGTTTTACCAGCCACCACCCTCTCTTATATAGTCTCTGGGTGTGGTCCAGTGACTCAGTTATAATCCCTAGCACGCCTCCTTAACTGCTGCAACCGTTTATCACGCCTTCGTTGGCATGCATCCAGGAACGACGGCTCTCCTTCCTCACTCTCATCAGAGACACCTGGCTCCTGGCTAATCTCCTCTTCCTCGGCCGGCACCTGAGACAGTGCCAGAGGGTAGGGGCCTGGAGAGGGAGGCCTGGCCGACTCCTCTCCCTCATGTTCAGAGCCTTCTTCCTCCGATGAGATAGGCTCAGAGGGCAGGGCCACAACAAAAACAGCCAAGGACTGGCCTGTGGTGCCTCTGCTAGCAAAAACAGAGCTCGAGAGGGCCACAGGCAGCGCTCCTGAGCTCTGTTTTTGCTGGCAGAGAGTTGCAGGAGGCTGCGCAGATGAAAACATAGCTTGGGGGACTTCCGGTGGCACCGTAGGCGCCGAAGACGCTCCTTTTGCGAGTGCCAGCCCCGCGATCTCGTAAAGCCGCTAGAACAGCGCAAATCAGCTGTCTAGCGGCTTGAAAACTTTCTCCCCGGGAAAAGGGGAGGAAGAGAGCAGACGGGTGCAGGTAGAGCTCCCCAAGAAGCCCCAGGAACAATTCTGGGGCTCAAAGGGTGAGAGCTCCCTGGAAGCCCGACAGAGCTCCGGATCCGGGACGTTTCTGCTTTAAGCAGAAGAATACGCCGTGACCACCCCTGCAAACAACGCTTGGAATAAAACATCATTCGGAAGCAGGCTGAGCAAACTCAGGAGAGATCAGATTTGCAAGTACTAAACTTTAACTCCAAATGTGTATTACTTCCTTCTGATTTACTAAGGGGAGAAAGTGAAACCAAGATGGTGATTGAGCTTTAATGGGGCGTGAAAGCGAAAGTTAAAAAGGAAAGTTTCGTTTTGCGCTGGCAGCCCCGGTCTAAAATTAGAGATTTTTGCTTGGAAAGAAAGAAGATTAAAAGTTAAAAAGACTATAGCAGTGTTTTTTTTAAAAAAATAAAAAAGGATTGATATCATTTAAAGACTGGAAATCTCTGGATTTGGAGGATTTGTTGTTCTGGTTGCTGCATAAATTTAAATTGGAAATTAAAAATGGCTTCAAAACAAATAAAGACTATTGTTCCTAAAAGTGCTGGGAGCTCACCAGCTCAAACGTCCAAATTGCAATCTCTCTCTGTTCCAACGGAACCACCAATATTAACACTTGAAATGTTGCAGGAACCCCTTAAAACACAAGCCTCTGTTATAGAAAAAAAATTACTTCGGTGTTTAAGGATAAAATTCGATGTTGCTGAGGAGACAACTCAAATTAAAGAGTTCATTCAAAAATGTAATCAGGAAATTAGAGAAGATATTATCATGACAGTCCAAGGTCTGGCAGGCCATATTGAGGCAATAGATGAAAAAGTGGAAGAAATTAAGCAGTCTAATGAGAATTTGGAAAATAAAGTGGGAGATGTCCAGAATAAGATGGAAAGAGTTGAGGCCGATGTGATAATGATACAATATAGAGATATGGAATTTGCTTTGAGAATAAGAGGCCTCAAAGAAAATAAGCAAGAGAATTTGAGAGAGATTCTTTCGAAGCATTTGCACAGATAATGGGAGATCAAAAAGCAAATCTTGAATGGCAAATTGACAAAATTTACCGTGTCAATTCATGGGTTGCCAGACAGAAACATCTACCAAGAGACATTGTAGTTTATTTTACAACAAGGAGAATATGTAATGAAATCCTACAAGTCACTTTTAAAAACAAACTTCAAGTGCAGGGGCAGGAGGTATTAATATTGAAAGAAATCCCCCCCAAAATGTTGAGAGCCAGAAGGGATTATGCCTTTCTGGTGGAAGAACTGAGAAACCGACAGATACAGTACAGATGGGAGGTTCCAGCTGGACTAGTGGTGAACTATTCAGGAGAGAGATATCGTCTTAACTCAGTGTGGAAGGCAAGAGATTTTTACACCAATGTACTAAAGGCTGGATGCCCACAGTCCCCAGAAGTTAGAAGGAAGACGGAAGTAGAGGGGACAAGAAAGGGGGAGAAGGAAGAATTGCTGGCACAGGCCCAAAGGGGAGTTTTGATTACTCAAGAAGATTTAATACAACTTTCGACTACTGTTCAAGCCTTGGAGATAGAAGAACCTAAGGATCAAAGACAGACCCAAGCAGCAGCCAAGCGTCAAGAAGAATTAAGAGTGCAGCAACTTCAGATAAATCATGCATTTTATTGGGTGATTGGAATGGAGTTTTGGACACTAAAAAAGATAAGAAGGGGCTCTTGCAAAATATCTCAACGTGTGCTAGATTGCCAAAATAGTTTTTTGAAATGATGGATGATATGGAGTTGAGAGATATCTGGAGAGGAACTCTGAAGAAAAAGACTTTACCTTTTTTTCAGATAGACATCAATCTTTCTCTAGGATTGATTTTATATTAATTACTAATGATCTTTTTTCTAGGGTGAAGAAGACGAAGATTTGTCCAAGAGTTTTAACGGATCATAGTCCAGTTTGGATGGAACTAGAGTATGGAATGGGATTTAAGAGGTCTTGGAGGTTAAATGAAAATCTGTTTAGATATGAAGAAAATGTAAAAGAAAAAACAAGATGTGATTACATACAAAGGCTTCTTAACAAGGAAAGAGGTATACTACAATTAAAATCTTTGAATCAACTAAGAGAAGAAAGGATAATTCAAACATGGTTTCAATATGTACAGTTGCAAGCTAGATGGAGAGATCAGAAAATTGGTATTTTGCAAAATGAGGAGAACTTGGTAAAACAGATTAGAGATCAAAGTCAAATGCATATAAAAAGGTTGTATAATGCATTGGTAGAAATAGATTCAGAAACGGAGTTAGTTAAGGACTGTATGATAAAGTGGGCACAAAATATTGAAGAACCAATAATGATGGAAACGTGGGAAAAAATATGGGTTAGAAATGTGAAGTTTACGCAAGCCCAAAACTTAAGAGAGAATTTTTATAAAATGTTTTATAGATGGCATCTAGATCCTAAAAAGCTAGCCTGTATGTATCCAAGTGTGCAACCTAAGTGTTGGAGATGTGAATGTGATGATGCCACGTATTATCATATATGGTGGACATGTAAAAAAATTAAGGCATTTTGGATAAAAATATGATGGATTATTCAAAATATTCTCAAAAAGAAGATAAAATTTACTCCACAGTTCTTTTTGTTAGATATAATTACAGATTGTACTGTTATAGAGACTAAGTTGATTTTAAATTTAATAACAGCAGCCAGACTTTTGGTGGCGCAGTATTGGAAGAAGGAAGACTTGCCTATTATTGAAGAATGGACACTAAAAGTAGTGAATTTAGCAGAGATGGCCAAAATTTTGGCATACTTGAAGGACCATTCAAATGAAAGATATATATCGGAATGGAGAAGATGGATTGACTATATTCAAAACAAATATTGGACTAAAAAGCTTCAAATAGCTTATGAATGAAATCAACTTTTTCTTTTTGAATTATGTTTTGTTAGTTGAAAGGGGAGTTAAAGAGCAAGAGGGAATTAAGAGCCTACAGAAAGTTAGCATATTTTAGTTTATGTTTGTTAAATGTTATACCCTGTATTTGCTCTGGGAAGTCCGGGTGGGGGAAGGGGGGTTGGAGGGAGAGGGGGGAGGGGGGAGGGGGGAGGAGGGATGGGGAAAAATTGTTGTAATATTTGATAAAACTTTTTAATAAAAAGAAAAAGAAAAAGAAAACATAGCTTGGGAGCACACTTGGCAGAGTGCTCGGGGTACCATAGGCGCCCCCGACATGAGTGACATTGAGCTGGCCACGCCTACCCCATCCACACCTACCTTGGCCCCCTGAGATCAAACAAACCCTGATGCGGCCCTCAATGAAATCGAGTTTGACACCCCTGCTCTACATTAAACAGATGTTGGGTCACTTGCCTACACAATTTTCCTGCATTTTTTCATCGGTGCATACATATTGCGTAACTTATTTAAAGTAATGTAAACATATGCATGCACACACTCACTATCTGCTTTGAAGGCAAGCATGAGATGCTCCAAGATCAATTCTTCTACAGATGATTCCATCTTCCTCTCTCCATCTATAATCCAGGGAGTCTGAGGTAGAGTTCTTGAATATTTATTATATCTTCCTGTTTCAAAAAAAAACAGAGAAAAGAAAAAATGTGCTATGATATTTATTAACTCTTAGTTCAGCAAAAGTATTACAAATAAAAGCATTTTAGTAGAAGCTGAGTGCACAGAAAAGGAAGTCACTATCATAAAACATGTATTAGAAGATCCCTCAAGAATTGCTCCTTAAGCTACTTCTTCCTTATGAAGCCATGAGTAACGAAGGCCATAACGTAAATTTGCTTTGAAAAACAACTGGATAAATATTTGTATTTCATCCAATTATTCTGATCCAATTATTTTCCGAGATGCTTTTCCAGTGATATTAATTGTCAAGTGAGTACAATCCTGGCCTACGAAAAACTGCCAAATATAAATTCTGCTTCCTAATAGCCCATTTTAACCAGAAATATACTGTGATTTGAACAACAAATTCTCATTTTGAAGTCAAATTTATATATTCTGCATATCAATCTCCTTCAATGCGGATCAATGTCACTGAAAAAAAAGCAACACTTAGTTTTAAGTTTCTTAAAGACTGACTCATTTCTCAATGGCTGTACCATCATACTTCCCCATAGAACAACACTGTTCATATAATCATATGGGTTTCTGTCCCAATAACAACTGAGTGGGCCTTTCTTATTAAGCAAAGGGCACACTTGCCCAGTAATCTTAAAAAGGAGTGATCTTATGAACCTCTATTAAAGAAAAACATTTATTCTCACCAGCCACAAAAATGGCACCATTGTTGCATTGAATGTCAACTGCTGTGCAAGGAGTTTTAGGCGAACTTGCAGGAGATGGATAGTTCCTGTATTAGGGAAGATATAAAGGGCAATTCACTAGAGAAACATTGAAGGAAAAGTTAAACATTGTGCAAAATAAATAGATACGTGTATCCAAAAAAACCTTTCTTTCAAATATTTCAAAAACATTTTATAATGTAAATAATTTTTAAAAGTCCAATATTGTATCTAAGAAACAGAAGCAGGTGAAAAATTACGGTAATTGCTAACCTTGATAATACAATACTCAAAATCTGAGCTCATCTACCATAATCAGAGGAACATGAGCAGGACAGTAGGCTTCTTCAGCTGCATATAATGGATGCACAATACTACACATAGCAGGTCCTTCAGTCTTCATTGCTGACCGCAATGTCTCCTTCATCTTTCTTAGAAGGAAGGAAGGAAGATCTCCTTCCTGGCATTTCTGTAGCCTTTCAGTGACGAGGAAATCAACCCCACCGAGCACATCCTTCTCTCCTAATCATTTTTACAAAGTTATCTGCAGTTCCTTTATTCTTCCATTACTCACCAGTGTATTCAGCCACAAGGGCCAATTTTACATTGCCCTATTGATTCAGCTCCCTCAAATGCAGAAGATTACCAAGTTCTACATAGAGCATGCAAAATTCATTGGATATTAAATGTTAGCTTGAGCAATTCATGTTTGACACATACCTAAACTGTTATTAAGACTCCTGTTGCCCAAATTCACAGCTTTCGTAGCCATGATTTATTCTTTTTTTTTTAATAGCACAGTACAGATTCTGGTTTTATTTACCTTTTTTTATCGTCATGGTCTTCAATATTTTTAGGCCTACTCTTCTCATGTTAGAGCTGTTAATCTCATAGTATCTGTTTTTTTTTAACTTTATGTTGGCTGAATATTGAAATAAAGATACTATTAAAGAAGTTTGCAACAGTGCTGCCAAATCTTTCTAGTTGTTCATGACCCTCTGATAATTTCATATATATAATTTTACAACTAGGGATCATCTGCAAATCTAATAATAATTCCTTCGATTTCATCTTTTATATTTTTATGAAGTTATTGAATAGTGCTGGGCCAAGGAAAGAGCTCTGGGAAGCCTATTTGATTGGGTTTTTTTAGGTTGTTGAAGAACCATATATGAATACCCTTTGGATGCAGCTATCTAACTAGTTGCAAATCTACCAATCCGAAATACTTATTAGCACATAATTGTTTATTCTGTTTGCAAAGCAAACATGAGAGACCTTCCCAAACACTTCACTTCAGGCACACTACATCAATAGTTTTCTGCTGCTGTATCACACAAATCACTATCAGAAAAAATACAAGGTTAGCCTTTTTTCCTGTTATTAAAAAAATTATGATGACTGCTGGTAAAAGCACTATTTTCTGTGTCTGCCAACATGCCGCTTGACTATCTTTGTGTTGTGAAATACTCTCTCTCTCCCTCTCTCCCTCTCTCTCTCTCTCTCTCTCCCCCCCCCTCCCTCCCTCCCTCCCTCTCTCTCTAAGTTAAACTCAGGAGTTACTTACTTGTGAAACTCTTCTTCATCAATCATATCCAAAGCTTTTACCACAGCCATTCTGGTGAAGACTGACTATAGAGAAAAGTAAACTATTACCCAAGTTATCAGACATTCCAAACCTTATTCTTTCTATTTGATTTATTTTAGCCAAGTAGGAAGCCATTTTTCAATGGCTTATCTAGTAGTATCCCTTTTGTTTGTTGTTTCCTTATTTTGTTCTAAGCTTGGTGCTTTATTATAGAAGAAAAGTTTTACATTTACATTAGGTTTTACAAATTCTAACTTCAGACTGTATTGGGTGCCAACCTTACCTGGCAAGTATACGCCTCCCTATACTTTACTCATTTTTATTTTTATTTCCTTCTATTCAATTGTGTCTGATTTTCAGACGCTGCCAAAATAAGTCCCTGCAGTTTTTTTGGCAAGGTTTTTTAGAAATGTTTTGCCATTGCCCACTCCCTAGGACTAAGAAAAAGTGACTGGCCCAAGATCACCAGCTGGCTTCATGTCCAAGGTGGGACTAGAACTCATGCTCTCCCAGTATTCTCTCTCCCAATTTTTACCACTACACCAAACTGGCTTTCATATTTTATATCAGTGTTAACATGATTCATACATATTCTTATTTATTTCATATGGCTGGACATCTTTCAAATTCTGGGCGGCTAAAAAAATAAATAAAAACTATACACACCAAATAATGATAAAAGACAAGAACAAGCATACTATGGCAACTAAGAAACCTGCAACTAGCAATTGCCTGTTTTTAAAATTACATATATTTTAAAAATTGAAGCCATAGTAAGTACTCCGCTATTCTCCAGATGTTCTTGAATGGGAACTCAGGTAACTTCAGCCAGCAAAATCAAAATATTTAGAAAGCATCAGAGTGCCTATTGTGAGATACAGATTTGGAGCACAGGTATTGGTAACTGTATAA
Source organism: Pantherophis guttatus (assembly GCF_059756535.1). Lineage (NCBI taxonomy): Eukaryota > Metazoa > Chordata > Lepidosauria > Squamata > Colubridae > Pantherophis > Pantherophis guttatus. The sequence goes on from NC_142063.1 coordinate 316,441,635, forward strand.
AATTAAAGTTAATTACCTGTTTATTTTTTGCTGGTTTGAAGCAGCTTGGACACACTGAAGCTCTGAATGAAAACAACAAAAATCAGTCAAATATCTTTAAACAGGTGATTACGTTTTCTAACAAATAAATAATGAATACAATGGTATAATGTTTTATATTTGCCGGTGTCAAAACATTTTTATTAAGAACAATTGCCAAGAAGATAGATACTTTTGAAAACACCTTTCCCATCTCTATCTAGTCAGGCAACTCTTGCTCCTTAGTCCAGGGGTGTTAAACTCACGTTGTCACATTGTCGTCACATGACATATTGCTATTTCCCCCCCCACCCTTGCTAAAATGGGGTAGACGTGGCCAGCATGTAACACATCTGGCCCACGGGCCGCAAGTTTGCCAGTCTTCCTTTGGCCATGGAACTGGAAGGCTCTGCTTCTTTGGCAGAATATCACAGCAAAGTTAAGGCCAATCTGAGGAGCTTTGTGTTATTAAGCTCCTGCTGACACTTGCCCAGAGGTTAAAAAGCTAAAGAGCAGAAGATTCTAATATCTGAGCCGCAGTGGCGCAGTGGTTAGAGTGCAGTACTGCAGGCTATTTCTGCTGATCACTGGCTGCCAGCAGTTTGGCAGATCGAATCTCACCAGGCTCAAGGCTGACTCAGCCTTCCATCCTTCCGAGGTTGGTAAAATGAGGATCCAGATTGTTGGGGGCAATATGTTGACTCTGTAAACTGCTTAGAGAGGGCTGTAAAGCGGTATATAAGTCTAATTGCTATTGCTATCTTCTATTGACTGGAAGATCAAAGAGCTATAATCAAGCAAAATACAAGCATGAGACAATCAATTCAATTGGAACTACTTAAATCCCAGTTCAGATCCTTGCATTTCATTCTTGATTAGAAAAACTATCTTCCCACTTCACTCCCCAGATTTTGTGGGCTTTCTCTTTTGTAAGTGGAAGACATTTACTAGATGAAGGGTAGAAGCATGAGTGAGTAGAGTTACATTCTTATCCTGTCCACTCCACTTTAAACGATTCTCTTGGTATCAAATCAGCTATTGGAGCTATTGGAAATAGAGTAAGTGATACCTGAGTGCCACTTACTCTGTTGTTATCCTAAGGAATGCAACCCAAGCATGGTGACATTATGCAGGGCACCTAGCCCTCAGCAGCAGCACTATCAGGCAAAATAGCTTGTCTATTAGCTATTTCAAAGAGTTAGCTTGCTCAAGATATCTCAAATATTGGAGGGAGATCTAGAATGTTCAGCCAATACCACCTGTCTCTGCTCTCATAAAACATTGCTTGTTATTATACTTACAGGAAACAGCAATCTTCATCTGTCTCTGGATGAGCAAATACAACACTCACTTCAAAGAGGCTCTGAATCACAAAGATAGAAGTTAGTTTTTAATTGCTACTGATTTCCTCCATATCACTTTTTTCTTCAATAGATTGAATTCAGTCTGTCCAATCACCTGAAGCCTAACATCAGGAATAGATTTGATGTGACTAATATTAAACAAGAACTGTATTTGCTGCTCAGCAAATGCAAAATGTGAGTAACAGATTCAAGTCATTAAAGCATATGCAGGAGGCAGTGATCTACACAAGGCCCTCAGACATACAACTGCACATGTTAAAGACATGTATACAACTGCATTAAGAAATAGGCATGTTTCTCAGATGCATTTCTGAGAATTTCCTGCAATAATTACTGGATATCTTCAATGCTTGTGGATGCTTCCATTACCAAAGAAAATCAGAATGATTTTATATATACCAATAAACCATGAAATACCAGCCAGAATATGAAACCATGGTCTACAGTTGGCTTAATAATTTGAATTGGTTCAAAGTTTCAATCATAGTTCCTGATTCTGACAAACCCAAATGATCTTACTCTCTATGAAAGAAGTTTGGGTTTAACTGTCCCTTTAAGTCTTTCAGTTCTTTAATTTTCATCTCCACTGCTCCCTCTACCATTATAAAAAGAGAAGCAACTATACTGTGGGTTAATACTAAATTTATTCTTTATTTGGGTTATTTGTCGACTGTTCTTTATTAAAAAGTTTTACAGCCAGAAAATGCAACAAAACAATATGAAAAGGCAATGCAAGCATGGTAGGCCAAGCTGAACAATTTAAAATGCAGAGAGAAATGAAATTTTGACCTGATACCAAAATAAATGTAACATTAGCACAAATTTCATGACTGAGCATTCCACAATACAATATTAAAGGCTCTTTTCCTGTTTGTTATATAATGGGACAAAAGATACTTGGAAAAGAATTATCCCTAATGAGGTCATCTAGTTACATTAAATTGTAACACTTCAAAACAAATTTCTTTTACAAACACCTAAGTATTGCAGAAGTGAAAATTATTTGCCTGAATTTTGGAACCAGGGTGTGAAATATTCTAAACAAATCAATGGTTAAGGATATTAAAAATATTAAATATATGAATGAAAGAATAAAATTCAATCAACACAAAGTGGAGATTTTCAGCTTCATAATCTTAGGAGTGCAAAATGATGGAGGCAATGTATAATATGGGCTATCCCATAATGTTCTATGTTTTACATTTGCTGCAAAAGCAGAGTAAATGGTTTATGTATATACTACCTTTCCATCAGCAGGGACTCCCAACTCCTCCAAGAACAGGGGATGGATAAGCCATTTGTAAGCTTCTTTCAGCTGAACAAAGTCATCTTTTCCAATTGACAAGCCCTGTTTCCTAAATTGTAAAAAAGAGAGTGTTTTCTGAAGTATGTGAAATTTAGGATAAAAAATAAACTGACCCATATTTTTACCATCTGAACAAGATCTTCTGTAATCCATTTGTTTGTTTCTTTATATCCCACTTTTATTATTTTTACAAATAACACAAGACGGTGAATATATTCAACACACCTTCCTCCTATATTCCCCACAACAATCCTGGAAGATGAGTTGGGCTGAGAGAGAGTGACTGGTCCAAGGTCAGTCAACTGGCTTTCATGACTACAGGGGGACTTGAACTCACAGCGTCCTGCTATATAGCCTGGTGCCTTATCCACTAGAATAAAGTGACTATTAACGATCAATTATAATTCAAGGATCTAAAAATAAGTAGAATACAGTACAGGACTGACAACATCTGTCACACTTGCCAGAGTGACAGTAGAAACACATTGACCCATGACGGAATATCCAGAACCAGTCATAACTTTGACCACTTAAGTATACTTTAATCATGTGCCCAGCAATCAGTTGTTACATGACTTAACCAAGGTCACTGCTGTTTCAATCATAATTAAATCATTTAAATCATATGAGCCATAGTGGTGCAGTGGTTAGAGTGCAGTACTGCAGGCTACTTCTCCTGCCTTCAATTTGGCACTTCAAATCTCACCAAGCTCAAGGTTGACTCAGCCTTCCATCCTTCTGAGGTGGGTAAAATGAGGACCCAGATTGTTGGGGACAATATGCTGACTCTGTAAACCAGAGAGGGCTGTAAAGCACTGTAAAGTGGTATATAAGTCTAAATGCTATTGCGGTCCTTAGATTGTCTGGAGAAAATACTCACCCCATTTCTTCTTTCACCAGCAGGCATGCTGCATGCTTTAGATACGTACATAGGAAAAAGTAGAGAAACAAAAGAGATGGGAGCATGAGAAAGAAAGAGCATTGATATTTTTTTTTCTCAGTAACTGGCTGAAAATACCCTGACCAAGTTTTCTCTACTTTTTATAAAAATCAAGGTCTGTCTGATACATAGGGTGACCTTTGGCCAAAGTATTTCTACAATCCTCAAGCGAAATGCTAAATTTCAAATCAACCTAACCCAAACTGCCAGCAGTGATTTTCCACTTTGCTCCACCATCGATCCACCATTTTGGCTAACTACTGCCAATCCATGTTGTTCAATATCTGCCTAACAAAGTGAATTTCCCAGCATGCAAAGCAAGGTAATATGTAAGAACATCCTTTCTTTCTCATTGAAGGCCAATTTGAAGCATAAATAAAAGTATCTGCGAAATACCCACCTCTCTGACTGAAAGTTGTGGTGGGAACGACACTGAAAACACAAAACTGGAAAACTGATATTCAGAAGAATTAATCTTATGGCATACCTGAAAAATATAGATTTATTTAAAATATTTACTTACCATATTTCAACTCATATCCCCAGAACAAATTATTTCATATAGGGCAATCTAGAAAACTGTTTGAGTAATATTATTTACAAAATAATTCTGTTTATAGAGTTAGCATTTTTACCTTAGAATAAATGTGTTGATTCTTTCAGTAGATTCTTTCAGTACCTACTGTCTGCTTCTCACCAGTTTGGCTTTATAATTGGGGTAAAAACTTACATCATTTCAAAAATGTCTCACCACAACCAATTCAGAGGTTGAACAGATTAACCAAACCTGGCAGGAGAACTACAAATATTGTTCTTGCAAAATATTGTTTAGTAGAACACAAAAAACAATGGGAAAAAATAATCAACTTAGACGCACATTTGCCTTAAAGAATGCATGTTTGTTTAGCAGTTCTGAAGCTGCAGAAAGCATTGCTTTCTTTACAAAGAAAAGGAACATATTTTATTATACCGATCTTTGCCAATTCAAGAAGTTTCATTTCTACAACAGTTGATGTTGTATTCTTTTGGTATTCCTCTCTATCCCAAAAGATGCTTGAGCAACCAAAAAGTGTGAGAAAAGCCAGCTGGTTGAGGACTATTGATCATGTAGGAGCTATTAAATGGTGACTCAGACACTGAACCTGAGCCTGTAAGCTAGGAGCAGACACATCAGTCAGAATCCACAAAATTGCCCTTCTGGAAGAATACTTTACCCAACGAAGCCTATGCTTCCTGGTGCTTACCAGCTTAGAGAACACAAGTAGGTCCTAAATCAGGAAGGAGGAAATACCTGAAATAATTTAGACCAAGAAAAATAAAAGGCTACAACTGAGTTCTAAATTTTCCTAAATCGGTTGCTTGCTTAGAATTATCCAAGATACTGTAACTGCAGTAGAACTAATTGTCTAAATTTTTTGTGCACTTGTTTGGGAGCAATGATATTTACTCTCAGATAGGTATGAGCAACAAAATGTTCAGTGAAATCCTATATGAATACCAGCTATGTTTACAACAATATTGCATGTTACATTTGGTTTTATTCTTTGAAAAACTGAAAATAAAGCTCCATAAGGCTGACACTTACATCTTTGACAAAGTCTATTTCACAAAGATCCTGTAGAATCCCCAAACATATATTGCACACAACTGGATTTAAGTTTTCAATTGCTGGAGCATCACTTCCATCATTGTCCATGTTGTTTAGCTCATGGCTTCCATTTGGGTTTTGATCTTTAATCCCATTAGCATTTTCCAGTTTGATCTTTTTACATGGGGGATTAGCCATTTCACAAGATAATATATTTTCATCTTTTTTGCTCTCCAGAAACTTGCATAGCTCATGAAATAAATCCTGATTGATCAAAAAACAAAACAAAAATAGAAATCTGTCAATATGGTTTTGCATTCAACATGGGAAAACAGCACCAAGTTATCATTAAAGGGATGTCTCAGACTGAAAACTACAGGTTCTGTTTATCTGAACAAGAGTTTTTAACAAAACTAATGTCAGGCAATCAGTGATCTTGTAAGTAAATTTAAAGCCAGTGAGTTTTAGTTTTGAGTAAACCTGCATAGGATTATGCTGGGGATCATAACACCAACACTGAGAAGAATGAATGCTCTAGTTCTCCATTAAAGAATATCATAATTTTGGGTGTAGACTTTTGGGCAGGTGACAATAAAAGAGAGGCGAGAAGAAAATAGGCTGAAAGACCTCAAGTAAGCTATTGCCATCAGTCATAAATGGGACACTACTGACTTTTAATCACTTTCAGTTTATTAATCTATTGGTTTCATGATGGTATGTCTGGTTATTTCTTTGGCTGGATTCTGAGATAGATATTTTTAGCATTAATTCTCATCTTCTTCCTCCATTCAGGATCCCTAGCACAACGTAATAAATAGTACTGCTTTCATGTCTTCCTTCACCGTGAAAACCTTTTGGATCCTGTTCACTCCAAATCTCCTTTCAACTTTCAGGAAAGATGCTATGAAAAGAGGTGTGACGAAGACTGAACACTTCATGAAAATAATTCTCATCAACATTGTATATTCTAATTTAATCAAACCTTATGAGGTTGCCTGTAGGAAGTCTGTAATCCTACACCACAGAATCTGAAAATACAGCGGGGACAAGTTCCAGAATTCAGTAACATCTGAGCAACAGGTCTGTCTTTTTCTGCCAGTAAAACCATGTTGATGAAGCCTGTATTCAGGGGAAAAAGTTATTTACAGAATCAGTACAATAACTGCAATGGAAAGGGGAACAAGGAAGACCATAATAGTATACATGTGCTACATGCAGTTCCTCCTTCCCCTACTGTCAGAACGGACTATATTAAGCTCAATTGACTAAAGGTCTGACAATAAATGGAAGGTTCCTTTGTTCCTAAGAAAAAATCATGATAACAAACATTTAGAAAGGACAAATTAACAGAGAAGTTATGGAACTAACAATTATATTAGTCATGCATAAAAAGACCTTTTTCCAGGATGATCTATCCTCAAGGTGGCCCTTCAGGTCTTCTAATGGTGTACTCATCAAAACCGTAATCTAATCCAACCACCCTGCTGCTGATTGTCCTGTTCTATTTCCTTCCATCTTTCCCAACATTATAGATTTCTACAGAGAGAAACATTTTTTTCACAAAATACCCGAATATTTATAATATTGCTATTATTAGATTTTATCCCATTTTTTTATATATAATTCAAGGCAGCTAATTAATCTAAATCAAATATTCCTATTTCCTCAGCAACAAAGCCTGTGAAATGGATTGGGCCGAGAGTCACTGGCCAAAGTCACCCAGCAAGCTTTCATGCCTAAGGGAAGCCTACAACTTAGTCTACTGTTTTCTAGGCCAACACCTTAACCACAGGTACCGGTAATTTGAGCTCAATCATTTGTGCCTCAAGTGAAAATTTGAATCTTGATTTCTCTTCTCTCATTTCAATTTGCTGATGTCTAAGATGTCAGTGTGTAGTCAATTCATTTCATCTTTCACTTTGTTTAGTTTTTCTATGTTCATGCTTTTTATATTTCATACAGTTTTAGGGGGTAATGAGAGTTATAATTGGAAGATGCACAATTGCATCTTCCAATTATACATGTGTCTTATCCAGTCAACAATGTATTTTTAAGTCAGCCATTGATTTTGTGCTAGAAGCAAAATTCTGGTTTTTGGATATTAGTGTAATCCTAAATGTTTTTTTCTCTCAAGAGTAAATTTTTATTAAATTAACTTAAGAGTAGTAAGGACTTTAGCTTAAGAATAATGCTATGCTTTATCTTAAGATAAAGATTAAAAGACAAATGCATTTATCTCAGTCCTATTTTCATACAATTATCTTTGGAAAAACATTTTATTCCATGTTTTGACATTTGGGGATATTTTTTTAAAAACAGGAACGTATGCTCATGCCTTTCTACTTTTGTAATCTAATCTATTGAATCTCTAATAATTAACAATGAAACTGAAAATACTGTAAATGTATTTAGAGTAGTATATATAGTATATACTCACATAAATTCCAATTCTCAGTCTATATGTCAGATTATAAAAGCAGGATTGAAATGAATAAAATATATTTTTCTCTTCCCTCTTGAGTGTTGTTCAATGTTTGATTTACAACTGTTTTGCAAGAATGTTTCTTAGTTACTTCCCAGCCTGGGTCCTGCTTGCTATCTCAGCATGGTGATAGTGTTCCTGGAAAGAATGAGCAAATAATGCTAGGAGTGAATGCCAAGAGTACATAATCTTAGCAGAATTATTTAAGAAAGAAGTTCTTAGCTCCCCAGAAAAAAACAAGCAGGCACCTATATCAGGCAGCAATGATGTAGGAAGGTGTTGGAAGTGGAAGATCGCTGTAATGACAACAGCAGAGGTGTGATTTCATATTGTGTGAAAGAATGCAATGGTAAACCAAACTAGCACTGATATTACTTAGGACAGAGGTCTGCAACCTTAAACACTCAAAGAGCCATTTGGAACCATTTCCCATAGAAAAGAAAATGCCAGGAGCCACAAAACCCTTCCCATGCCTGATTGTTTCTTGAGCAGCCACAAAACTAGCATATGTAGTTGAATTAAACATTCTGTTTTCTTCTGAAACTTTTCTTTTCTTGGATTTATCCATGGTTGGCCTACCGGGGGTTGAAAAGCTCAATAAATCATGTAATGGTGGGTGTTGCACATTGGCTGTTGTGATGCATATTTTGAGTGACAGGGAGCCGCAGCAGAGGGGTGAAAGAGCCACATGCGGCTCCAGAGCCACAGGTTGCTGACCCCTGACCTAGGAGGATAATGAAATGTCTGTATTCAAACAACCAAACGCAGACACCACATAGTTCAATTCTGAGTAATATATTTTCTTCTATTGGTAATCATAAAACATGCTGCTATTTTTCTAAGAAAACCATACAGGTAGACAATATAAAGTTACTGACAACGTAGCGCCAGATAAAAGGTCCCTCAGGCTGGATGGATTTCAACATGCTACTGAGAAAAGAGCTGAGGATCTTTTGGAAGAGCAATTGTGTTTATAATGTGGCTAGATTAAAGCTTTCACGATCTCTGATGTTGGCATACAGGAAAAGAAAATCTGTCTAACTCTCATCCTCCTCTAGGACGGCCGGGATTAGTGGTCGCATAAACTCGGAGAGCCCTACATTGGGCGACGTATATTAATGGCAATTCAACCGGCATCCTGGAATACATCCTGTATAGTCAGCGCTGCTAGCATATATTAGCGAGCACGCAAATGATCGCACAGAAACTGTGACTTACATCCGAATAAAAGTATTGTTGGCTCTATCCCTTTATCTTGCCGCAAGAAATTAAAGAATCAGCCTAGCCTACCTAGCCTTTCTACGCTGCTAAAATATATACATATATATATATATATGAACATAACGGCCAACGATCACCTACCTTTTCGCCTATGTCAATAGGAAGAATAGGGGGAACTATTTAGCTGCTACACCCTCACGTCCCTATCAATGGCTGCTCCTCGCTTCCGGATGGGAAGGAAACGCTTTCACGAGAATAATTGTTCCGGGGCACAACTGTGCAAGGATGCAAGATCTTTACCGTTTCTTTGAATTTCCAACGCTTTGATGAAGGCCGGTGATAGCATACCGAGACTAAAGAAAAAAAGTGGCTTAGAGCAGGGTTCTCCAACCTTGGCAACTTTAAGCCTGGAGGGCTTCAACTCCCAGAATGCCCCAGCCAGCTTTGCTGGGGTCCTCCAGGCTTAAAGTTGCCAAGGTTGGAGAACCCTGGCTTAGAGGAAAGAACAAAGAACAAACGAACGAAAGAAAGGAGATTTCTTGAGTTGTTGAAAGAGAACACTTTTATTTTTTTCCCTCTGGAATACAGCTGATTTTTTTAAAATTAAAGACTTAATGATCAAAGTAACTATGCAGAGTGTAAAAAAAAACAAAACAACTTTTTCAAGCAAAGAAAGTTGTGGTTAAAATTGAGTTTTTTTAAATGGTGTAGGTAGGAAGAAAATAGTCCAAATGGAGAAGCAAGTGTTAAAGGCCAGCCGCTTTATTTGAACGTTGCAAAACATTCCCAATGCTGTTTCAGAAGTAAAATATCCAAAGTGACCGAGTGGAGGGTTCCAATAAAAAGTAAAATTAAACGTGGCTTTATTAGCCCTACGAAAGACGTATATCGGACGGCCATGTAAATAGAATTGAAAGATAATTGTATAGAGCTGGAAGGGACCTTGGAGGTTTTCTAGTCCAGCCCCTTGCTCTGGCAGGAGACCCTACCATTTCGAACAAATGGCTGTCCAGCCTCTTCTTTAAAAAACCTTCCAGTGATGAAGCGCTCACGATTTCTGAAGGCAGGCTGTTCCACTGATTAATTGTCAAATGTTGCCTTAATACAGGGGTGGGCAAATGTGGCCCTTTTACAACCTGTGGACTTCAACTCCCAGAATTCCTGAGACAGCTTGGTTGTCTCAGGAATTCTGGGAGTTGAAGTCCACAGGTTGTAAAAGGGCCACATTTGCCCACCCCTGCCTTAATGTCGTTTTCAAATAAATGAGAAAACTTAAGGCAACGGAGCGATGAAAACGTGGAGGTATATTTGCGGAAGTGCTGCTAGGTTTTCCTTTCCGCGCTTCTCTTTGACTTGAATAAATAGGGAGCACGCTTCGCAGGCAGAAATAGTCGATCGAACCCTCTCGTCGCGCGAGCTGAGGAAGCCGGCGCGGTTCTGGCGTAAGTTCGATAGCTCGGCTCTCTCCAAAGCAGCAGGAGCAGCAGCGCTCGACCGAGGGTCTCCTGCGTGGCGATGGCGGCCAATCAACCGCCTCCTCCCAAGCCGTGGGAGAACCGGCGCCTGTAAGTTTGGTGGTGGCTGCGGGTGCAAGGCGGGCGAGGAAAAGAGCCCAGGAGAAGAAAGAGCTGGCCCACCTCGGAGCTTAATTGTTACTATTTAAACGGGACCATCCACGGAAAGGGGGGAGGGGAGGGTTTTTTTTTTTTAGTGGGAAAAGAAAGCACTCTGCGCATGCTTAGGTGCTTTCGTTCAAAGCTATGAGTTGTGGTGGTCGTTGAAAAAAAATATTTTTTGGAGACCCCCTTGCTCTCTAAACCTCCGCCCCGGATTCACTCGGTTATTAAGTTAGATGAGGGTGCAAAAGAGGGACAACTGTCTTACTCCGTCTTCTAGGACGGAGGATTAGTGGAAGTCTAGCAGATGAAGAAGGATTCCCCCCCCCTCAAATTTCATTACTTGTATTTTACACGAATTGTCCTCCAACTCAAGGCAAAAATAGTTTTTCCCCACGAATTCAGGCGTTCTTCTTTTTTCTTCTCCCCTCCCTCAATCGGGTTTACTTCTAAGGATTTTTTTTTTTTTTTTTTGCTCGGGGGGCGGGAGGTTAAAACATGGCCTCATTGTAAATGTTTGTTTTCTTTCTTGGAATTTCTCAGTTTTGCATGTTTGTCTGGATTGTGTGAGTATATCTGAACGAATGCTGAGTTGGTGGGTTATGTTTTGTGCAGTTTTAAATTTTGCTCTGAAAATTAATTTGATTTTAATTTAAAATGGTTTTTCCAGTGGGATTGTCCTTCCTTAAAATGCAACAGCTTGTTGATTGCATACTGTGCTGGTTTACACCTATTAGGACATACTTGCTTTCCTCCCACTTCTCCCTTCTTCTCCATTAAACAGGTGTGGTAGAGCAGTTCTTACTGCTTCCTACCTATGTTCTCTACATAATTAAGATTGCATAATATACCTGCATATGCTGCATTTCTTTCCAGACTTTAACTTGAGAGACAACTAAGTTTTGTCAGTCTTAACATTTATGTCAGTGTATAGAATTTTGTTGTAAAGATACTGTGCAGAGATTACACTAGGATATCATATTTGAATAGCTTAGGTTTTAATGTGCTCCAATTTTAAGACAATTACGAATATTTTTGTTATATAATGGACGTTTTATTTACTGTAAACAAGTGAGAATCACATGACTGTGGCAGTCTAAAATCATATAAATGCACAATTTTCCTTTATTCATTTCATAAAGTAGACAGCACCTTGTCTAAGGATTGTTCTGTGAAGGAATGAATTGTTTCAGATTTTTAATTTCATTCATCTATGTATATAGGAATAGAACCTATTTAAATTGGTTCACCCACAAATGTGTCCTCATTTAGTTAAGAAGCTGAAATTTGTATACAATGTTTTGCCCAAAAGAAACCTGATCACTCCTTGGATGCCCTCAGTCTTAAACATATATTTGAGTCCAGCTACAATCAGATGTTCCCTTCTCCTGTTTTCTCTTTTTAAAAAATAACTTTGGTTTTTGGGACATTTTGGAAGTGCCAGTCTGGTTTGCCTTTTTGTTTCAGATACATATTGTAATATATATGGGTAGAAATGAAAACAAACAATTGTGCAATTAACCTTTGATTTCAACCTGCAACACTACTCACTTGAAATTCCTTTGTTACGTAAAATCATTTTAAAAACCAGTTCTTATTTACTTGAAAGTATTACTGGGACTAAAGTATCAGTGGAACTAATTCTGAAATAAAATGAACAATCTATTTGTAATACTTTAAAGCAGCAGTGCAAAACTTTCTTGGGCCAAAGATCACATTGGCATTTCAGTTCTCTGTTGGTATATTTCAAAAAGTAAATGAAACCAGAACAAAACATATAAATTAATACATTATGACTTCCTTATATTTAATCCACTTTTTACTTTTAAAGTAAATTCATGTTCATTCTTCCTTACCTTTAATTTGTTTGTTTTTATTGTTTCTTATGCCTCATGTGAGAGTAAAAGCCAGATAGAGGAGTAGCAGAAAGAAGCACTTGTGACTAAAGGGTATTCTTCTCTTCTCCTATTCTGTACACCAGTGGAAGGAAGGAAAGTTCTCCTTAAGGTGAACTTAAAGAAAACAAATTCCTGCAAGCATCACTTTCAGTGAATTAATCTTAATGGAACAAAAATACAACCTGTGCATTCTTTTTTCCACTCTATCTTCTAGTGGAGAGAGTACATGAGGGAGAAACAAACATAGTTTATCCCACATTGCCTCCTAACAGCAGTCATGATTGATTATCTCAGTCCACCTAAATATTGCCTTGCATCTTTTCTCTGCGAAAAGAAATAGAAAAGGGACAACCATTGAATTATTAGTGATAATATCCTTAATTAATGACAAGAGTTTCTTTGCAAATACCAGGGAAGACTAATGAGAGAGAACAACAGAAACGTCTTAAAGAGAGTCAGCCAGGCCTTAGTGCCCATTATATCCAAGATGAGACAACACAGCCAGACCTGCTGTCCCCAAAATCCAGGATTTGCAAGAATATTCAATAGCAGGCAGCACACCTACTTGTTGTTCTGTTAATTTTAGCCTATTTCTCCACCTAACAATCTTTTGGATTTGTATTTCTATCTTTTAACGAATTGGTCTTCCCACACAATTTGAAGATCCTCAACTTAAGGATATATAACGTAATGTACAGTATAAATTTAATAAATAAAACTTCTGTAAATCAGGAATGAAAAATTTGAAAATTGGAAAATCTAGGGCTGAGCATTTATAGTACCTAATTTGATATCTCCCTCCCAACTTGATGCCAAACTATTCTCTGATGAGTCATTCTCTGAGTATAATTCCTGAGTCAAAAATGTATCTACTATAATGCCATTCAGCCCACACTTAACTAGCTTGCAAATTAACATGACCTATGTTACTTAGTATTTTTTTCAAAGTAAAGGTATATTATTCATATAGCATTTCCACAATCTGTTAAGATCACCTAATCGAAAGAATGAAGTGAAATTTGTTCTTGACAAACCAATGCTAACTTGTGTGGTAATTGCTGCATTGTTTTCAAAATTTATCTCTTTATGGTTTGCTTTAGAATCTTATCAAATATCAGATGGACTGATTTGTAATTAGCTGAATCTTCCTTTTTCTCCTTTACAAATATAGGGATGGTTGCTCTCCAGTCATCTACTGATTCACTAGTTCTCCAGGTTTTCACAAAGCTAATACATAAGTATTCTGTCAGAGCTTTTGCTAGTTTTTTCAGTATTCTAGGATGCATTTAATCTTGTCCTGGGGTTTACACTCATTCGTGACCATGTTTATGTCAGTGTCAAGTTTCAGTCTTACTCCTTCACACTTTCCTGCTAGAAGAAGTAATTTATATTGAAAAAGTCTGAGTCAATATTTGTTTGCTTATTAAACATTTATATTAAAAAGAATTTTAAATCCTCTGACTGGGTAGGAGCAATTAAAAATGGTATATAAGGCATAGTTAGCATGAATTTGTAAACATAGACGGAGTGGTTATGATTATGTTTACCTTTAAGAATTATCCTATATATTAACAGAAGAATTCTGAATTTTAGATCTGCTGATGTAGGAATCAGTCAAGTGACTAGACCTGGACAGCCCACGCTCACTCGTATTCCGCCTCCTATTCTGCCAAGGCCTTCACAACAGACCGGGAGCACTGCTCTGAATACCTTCAGACCTGCATACGGCAGCTCTTTTTCTTCAGGCTATGGCACATATGGGAATTCTTTTTATGGAAGTTACAGCCCATATAATTATGGATATGGTGGCTTGGGCTACAGTCGTTTTCGAATGGATGATATTCCTACCAGTCGGTTTGTTCAGCAAGCTGAGGAAAGCAGCCGGGGTGCATTTCAGTCCATTGAAAGCATAGTCCATGCCTTTGCCTCTGTCAGCATGATGATGGATGCTACATTTTCAGCTGTCTACAACAGTTTCCGAGCTGTATTGGATGTTGCCAATCACTTTTCCAGGCTCAAAATACATTTTACCAAGGTGTTTTCAGCCTTTGCATTAGTCAGAACTATAAGGTATTTCTACAGATGGCTGCAGAGGTTACTGGGTATGAGACGGAGCTCAGAGAATGATGATTTGTGGGCAGAAAGCAAAGGAACTGTGGCCTGCATAGGTCCGGAAGATAAGGCAGCTAACTCTGCAAAATCCTGGCCCATTTTCCTATTCTTTGCTGTGGTTTTAGGCGGCCCCTACCTTATATGGAAACTACTATCTACCTACAGTGATGATGAAACAGGTAAAGAAGATTTCTGTTTGATTTGAAATAGAAGCATTATCTTTTGTCCTCTGATATTTCAGCTGTGGGGTATTAAGAATGAGTAAGGTTTGCAAACTGCTTCAAATCTTGTTTAAATTAAAAAACTGAATCAGACAGCCTTTAGTGACAAATATGACAAGTGTGTTTGTTTTATTTTAATTCTATTTATTTACATTTTACATTCCTAAATCACTCATCTCCCTCAGAGGGACTCGGAGCAGTGTGTGTGTGTGTGTGTATTAACCTTAACCACTCATCTCCCTCATAAAGAGACTCATTTTAATTTAACATTTACAATTTAAAAAATTAAAATTTTAGTTAAAATTTTAGAATTAAAAGTTTTAAAAGTTAGAAATGTTTTTAAGGATGCAACAATAATTAAACAATTAAAAATTCTCTGTGTGTGTGTATACACACACATACGCACACAGAGAATTTTTAATGTTCTTGTATATACGTACACATATACACACATGTAGTCCTCGACTTACACTTCATTTAGTGATTCAAAGTTATAATGGCACTAAAAAAGTGACTTATGACCATTTTTCACACTTATGATTGTTGCAGCATTCCCATGGTCGTGAACAAAATTTAAATGCTTGGCAGCTGACTCATATTTATGACGGTTGCAATGTCCCAGGGTCATGTGATCCCCTTTTATGACGTGACAAGCAAAGTCAATGGGAAAGCAAGATTCACTTAACAACCCGGTTATTAACTTAACAACTGCAATGATTCATTTAACAACTATGGCAAGAGAAGTTGTAAAATGGGGCAAAACTGACTTAACAAATATCTCACTTATTAAATTTTGCACTCAGTTATGGTTTTAAGTCAAGGTCTATATGTGTCTGTATGTGTGTAGAAACCAATGCATTCATCTATGAATAGTTAATAGAATCTTGATGTCATGATTCTATAATTGCGGGAATAGGTTATTTATTAAATGAATTATTTACAACTTCATAGTTTAGGAATCACAAAGCATTTTAGAGAAGCTATAAAAGCATAAAATAAAAACTGGGAGAGATTAAAATCATTTCCTAAAATGACTGATAATGACAGGGAAAGGCCAACATTAATTAATTTTAAAAGTTATTACTAGGACTGGCATAATTTAGTGTATAACTATGAATAAACTGGATCTCAAGTGGTTTTCTTGCCTTCTGCAAAGCTTTTCAAAAATCAAATTGATTGTTTTAAATGTAGCTGCTTCCAAGATTTAAAAATAGGTGATCAAGATCAGGAATACTGGAGATCTGAACTATTTTAATGGATTTGTATAGAATTTGCAAGAAATTAAAAAGAGACTAAGTTTCATAGGCATAACTCCATGGATATTAAACTTTAATCTGTTTATTTATTTAATTTACATCCAGTCTTTTACAGAGGAATTTGGAGACAGATTTCTATATTACTTGTTTGGACAACTTTGGAAAAAATAAAAATCGGAGTTTTGTTTCCATTTCATTGATATACCATAAATATTAGCCATGTATTGTGCAAACTTTACATTTCTAACTTTTTAACTATTTACAGAGTGGCTTGCAAAAGTTTGAAGTGGATTTCCTGTATTTAGTTCTAAAGACTATTCTTACATCATGCCTCTCAATAAATTCAGGGATTGCACACTCACCAGCAAGGTTATTGAACTACTTAATCTTTGTTCTGTGAAACAGTTTCCAGTGACTGGGCCAGTGGAGAGGATGATCATGTTGTTGGAAGAGCAGAATATGACTTCAATGCTATTTCAGAAGAAGAGATTTCTTTCCGTGCAGGTGAAATGTTAAAATTGGCACCCAAAGGTAAAATAAGTTTGTTTTAAAAGAGTCCAGCATTCTCAAATTTCTGAGCAGTGTGTAGAAATCAAAACTGAAAAGATATTTATTTTGTGGATCAATTAAATAGTTAATGAGAAATTAGGAGAAAACTTTTTTTTATCTCATAGATGCAGAGGCACTTGCTTGCAAATATTTATCAATAAAGAAGGTCCTTGTTCACATATTTTCATAGAAGTCTCTGGATTTGCACTATTAAGATTAGTTGACTGTCAGTATATTAATTGGAGGCTTGAAGTTATACAGGTAGTCCTTGACTTACAACCAGTCGCTTAGTGACTGTTCAAAGTTACAGTGGACCTCCTCAGAGCTATTTACGACCCAGTTTCAAAATTATGACAACCAGTATGTGGCCTGGGGGGGGGGGGTGGCCACATGGTTGCATTTTTTGGCATTTGGATTTTTAGCAAAAAAACCCCATCAGGTACAATGGACTTAATAATTCCATGTTTGCATAAAAGTAAAATTGAGTGCAGTCACATTGTAACCCACTTAATGACTAGCACAATTTATGACTAATTCCAGTCTTAATTATACTCATAAATTGAGGATTATCTGTATATATTTGGGCCCCTTCCATTAATTTCGTAAAATCTCTTCCAGTCCACTCATTCTGTGCTCCTTCGAGTACATCCCACAAATCTACTAGTTTATATCAGTTTTTTTCTCATAGTAATAGTTCATTTCCATCCAGATTTATTTGGAACTAAATCCCATATTTTCAATGGAATATGCCCAGATAAACTTGTCTAAAAGGGTAGCTAAGGATGCATTCACATTTATTTATTTATTTATTTATTTATTTATTTATTTATTTATTTATTTATTTATTTATTAATTATATTTGTTTGCTACCTATCTCACGAAGTGATTCTGGGTGGCTTACAATATACACGCTAAACATAGTTTAATATCAGTTTATTTATTACTGTATACTTGTATAGTGGCCCATCTTGCAATTGCAACTCTGGGCAACCAACACAAGATTAAAAACTAACAGAATGAAAGAATAAGTAATAACAAAACAAGTGACACCTGAGAGCAATGAGACATCATGTAAGCGCAGAAAAGCCAGTGAAACCACAATGAGGGCTCATCTATCTACAATCAAACTTGCATTCTAGAGGAATATCCATGTCATCAGCAATTTATGAAATGCCAGCAAGTTCAAAGCCAAACAATTTTTAAGGAGTATGATGTTCCAGAGAACAGGGTGCAATAGAGAAGACCCACATCCTGGTCCTTGCCAGATAGTACTGCTTAATGGATGGGTCCCAGTGTGTGCGCCCCCCCTCCTCCCACTCCCACTAGGTGTTGAGCCAGGCAGAAACAGTAGTTGGAAAAATGTGGTCCTGCAAATAACCATGAAATATTTTACCTAAGAGAATAGGTAAAGAGGCTTACTCTTGTGTAAGAGGCTTGGTTTGTGTAACAAGTGAGATTAAGTTAAAATGATGTTGGGTAATTAAAGATTTAATGTTTCTGTGAACTCAGAACTCTGCTTTTTTAATTTGGCAATGGGGTTGAGCATGTTGTGTGAAGCTAGCCATAGCATATAACTTAGATGATACCCCAAACTGTTGCCAGCAGTGCTCTTTATCCCAGATCAATGTCTTAGCTAGCCACCAGAGGATTTGCTGGACTGCTAGTTTTTCCCAAATTTTTCTGCCCAGAGACCAGAGCAATTCTTAGCTGATGTGTGAAGCTGTTGTTTAGGAAAATAAACCAAAATTGGCATTGATCATGGTATGGCAGGGAATCTTAACATAATTTCAGCTATGGTCCAGGATTGGATGCTGTGCTGGGAATCCTGAAGATTTCCACCACCAAGCCACCCATCATTTTAGGTTTTAGCTTTTCTGTTCAATTTTGTCTACTCAATTATTCTAATTTTAATTATTTTTTAGTATTTGATTACCTTTTATTATACTGTAAGCTGCTCAATCACTGTATCAAGTGAAATGGGTGGCATAGAAATTTAATAAATCTTCAGACAAAAGGGGGAGGTTGGAGATTGGGGGAAAAAATATTGAGTACAGCTAGGTCCAGCAACTTCTCCCAAAGAGGCTTTGTACCCAGCTAATGCTACCTCCTGGGAGGTCAGGTTCCAGCAGGAGAGGCATGGATTTTACCCACAGGTGGCAGAACCTAACCTTCCAAGGACTCTATTGACCTGCTCATGAGTAACTGAACTCTGCCCAGATAACTTGACAAGATTGAACCCCAGTCATCTCTACAGGACCAGCACAGCTGTAGTCCAACTCTAAGTAGATATAAACAACTTTAACCATCAGATACATAGTGTAATTTTATTGATTTGATTTGATTTGAGTTATCTAATCCTCACAACAACTCTGCAACAGATCCCCCAAGCCTTCCTTATCCAGAAGGGATCAAGTAATCAGAAACAAAATTGCATTTAGGCAACAATCCAGCATTAATATTTTTAAATGCAACCATTTTGCAGTGGGTGTGTTTAAAAATATTTTTTAGATTATATTTAAAAAACAAGACAACCTTTGCTTTTAAGGTCGGACTCTAAAGGGCATTACACACACACACGAACAGGAAATGGGGTGCAAATTGGTGATGCCTAGTTAAATTCACCAATAACATATCTATTTTGAATCTGGCTATATTTTTCTTAAGGATCATGGTTGTACTGCTTCTATTCCCTACTGGTTTGGTACCTTTTCCTTACTTTCTGTTCATGTAATGCTGCTCTTCTCAAGTTCTGAACTTTATAATTTTATAGTGGGGTTAATGATACAAGCAGTCACTAATCCAGGAGTCATATTGTTCTTTAGCATTAAGCTCTATGAAATAGCCATTCAGTATTGTGTAAATTCAGTCATAACTCACAGAGAGAGAGAAACCTGGAAGATAGAGGTACTATGGATGAAGAGGACAGGAAACTGGACAGCCTTGCGCTGCCCCCCAAAGAACAAGTTTATAGTATGGGAGTATACCTTGATCTTCTGCTGTTGGATTTGTAGATGGCAAAAATGGCAAGTTATGGTGCCATGCAGTTGTGCCTGGTACATATGATTTACCAGCTATAGTCTCTATAGTCTGGTTGGCTGTTATTCACACCTTGATTATATCCCGTTTTGACTTTGACAATATACAGGTAATCCTTGACATACAACCACAATTGAGCCCAACATTTCTGTTGTTCAGTGAAATATTTTATGACCTTCATTGCCCCAGTTGTTAAGTGAATCACTGAAGTTGTTAAGTTAGGAGCATGGTTGTTAAGTGAATCTGGCTTCCCATTGACTTTACTTGTCAAAAAGTCACAGAAGAGGATCACATGATCTTGGGACACAGCAACGGTCATAAGTATGAATCAGTTCCCAAGTATCTTAATTTTGATTATGTGACCATGGGGAGGCTGCAATGGTCATAAATGTGAAAAATGGTCACAAGTCACTTTTTTCAATCTCCTTGTAACTTCGAACGGTCACTAAATGAATTGTTGTAAGTTGAGGACTACCTGTACTACCCTTGAAATGTGTTCAAAAGGGACAATCTCCATTAAATATGACAACTGGTATAAGTTACAGGGATTCTTATAAGTTGCAGTGCACTGAAAATTCTGCATATTGCCAGTTTCTATGCTAACCTTTAAAATGGGTTAGGGCAGTGATGGCTAATCTTTTTGCTGTCGTGTGCCAAAAATGGGAGCGCAGGAGAGGGTTGCACACGCGTGTGCCCACACCCACAATTCAATGCCCCCCATCCTCCACTTTTGGCACGCGATGGCACGGTGGGTCTAGTAGCCCGTTTTTCGGCCTCCCCAGGCTCCAGAGGCTTTCTAGGAGCCTGGGGAGGGCGAAAACAGCCTCCCCTACCCTCACCCCGGAGGCCCTCTGGAGGCCGGAAACAGCCCGTTTCCCAACTTCCAGTGGGCCCGGAAGGCCCAAAAATCAGATGGCCGGCATGCACTGGAGCTGAGCTAGGGCAATTCTCGCGTGCCCACAGATATGGCTCCGTGTGCTATCTGTGGCATGTGTGCCATAGGTTCACCATCATGGGGTTAGGGTTTGACTAGCTAAAAGACCTCTATTCCTAATAGAAATTTAGTTGTTGAGATATGTGAGTCCCTTTAAAAAAAATACCTTCACTGTCCTATAATTTTGTTTAAACATTAATTTTAGCTAATTTAACTATTGCTAACCATAAACATTAAATCTTTCTAAATCTTTCTTCAAATAGATTTTCATTGCAATTTGAAAAGCTTAGGAGAATTATATAAATCTAATTTGACTATCCTAAGTTCTCTAATACATTTTATTAGGTCACTGTCATTACATAAGAATTTTCTGGTAATTGCATGTGTTTTGTTTTTCTTACCAGAACGACAACCCAAGATACGTGGCTGGCTTTTGGCCAGCCGTGATGGTCAAACAACAGGACTCATACCAGCTAATTATGTCCGAATACTTGGTAAAAGAAAAGGGAAAAAAACCTTAGAGATAGAGAAGATTGCAGAGCATCAATCCTCAGTCAGCAATACCTCTCTGGGTCAAGAAAGCACAACTGCTGGTGTTTTGGAAGAGCAAGAGGCTGCTTTTGAGTCTGTTTTTGTGGAAACAAACAAAACCCCTCTCAGATCAAACTCTCCTCCTCTTAGTGGAAATAAAGAAGATTTTTGATGCTTGAAGATTTATCAGAGCAATTGGACTGCATTGGACTGTACCCACCAATAATACTTTAGGGTAGCCATTCAGTAGTAAGCAGCAAAACAGTTATTGACAGTATCCAGGTAATGTGCTATTCATACCTGGTAACATCAGTCATAGGGAAGTTTGTCATTGGCTGTAAACCCTCTTAGGTTCATTGAACATTAGGCAGTTGGGTAAAGTATGCTAAGGTCCATTGTGTGATTGTAAACATTGGTGACTATAGAGTAAAAATATCAACTTCTGATCTGAAGAAGCCAACACTAAGGCTTCAGATAGCCTTCTATCTTGAAGCCACTTTTGAAGTCTAAAGAATCTTCTCCATATAGTAGCATTGTGATGTATTGAGAAAAACTGTTTTCAGAGGTTTTGACTATACCTTCTGTCCGTCATTTTTGTACAACATTTTTGTGAGATATAAGGAAAATCTCTGGTTCAGAGAGATAGCTAGCAATAGGAAAACTTACAGGGTTGAAACTAATGTCTCCACTAAATAGAAACAAATATATGTAATATGCTTAAAAAAACA
This sequence comes from Pantherophis guttatus, assembly GCF_059756535.1. Taxonomy (NCBI): domain Eukaryota; kingdom Metazoa; phylum Chordata; class Lepidosauria; order Squamata; family Colubridae; genus Pantherophis; species Pantherophis guttatus. The sequence continues at coordinate 316,463,435 of NC_142063.1, forward strand.
AGCAAAAAGTCCATTTAATTGTAGTTCTAGGATATATACTGATAGATCTCTTTTTATATGCTTCATTATGAAAGCTGGGTTTTTTAAAAATTGCTCTATAGCATTGCATTTGAAGCCTGATGTAATCCTCTTGATTTGGATTAGAAATTACTTGTTATATGTTAAATGCTATGCTGCCACTTGTTCTTCCAGATAAATTATGTGACAACTTCCCTCTATCTTTTTACTGAAACATGTTCTGTCAAGAATACTTCAGAGGCTCAAGCTCAGCATAAATTGGCAATATCTGTGTGTTAATTATGTCATGTCACATGCAGTCTGAGCCTAGTGATTGATAAAAATGATAAATACATGTTTTTCTGTAGTTGGTTTCTTCACTTGCAAATGCCAACTATGTCATTTCACTTAACATTCTATTTAGTAAATCTGTAGTAATTGCTCTAGTAAGCGTGTTGAACATGGCTTATGTATCCAAAATGTGAGGTGTTGCTTACAAAGCCAGATTGATTCAGTAAAAAGTCGAATGAAGATTAAACTTTTCCTCATAAAAATCACATTAAATACTATACTGAGACCATGCCATTTGCAATAGACAGAATAAAAATCTAAGTTTATTTTGAAGAAGGTTTGATAAGTGACAAACTAACTTCAGGGTGAAATGTATTGGATGAAATATATAGACTTTGGAGTTCTGTAGTGCTGATAACTTAAAACATTTTGAACTTACAATACAACAAAATTATACACTCATTTTTTCTCTCTCTTAGAATAAATGGATTTCCAAATTGAAAAATACAAATTGACATCCTTAATTTTAAATCAAAACTCTTCTACACACACTTTATTTGCAGTTTTGCTACAAATCTTTTTTTAAGAATTCTAAACTGTTTTGTACCAGGTAAATTACAGTACAGAACAAAGAACTCAGATGAGAGTACCTTAATGTAGAAATATTTTTTTCACCATAGCATTTATGTTCAGTCAATTTGCTAAGGGCCTTAAGAGTATTTTCTTTTATTCTTTTCATTTAGTGAAGAAGCAATGCAGTAATTTCTAATTAAAATACTTGAATTTCTAATTTGATATGATTAGTAGCTGAAAGCCAGAAAAATGAAAAACTAGGATTAGACTGAAGGTAGGTCAGGCCTGAATAATCATTTGCACACATTTTTTTATTATTTACACGGTTGTAGGTTTGCATGAAACTCTGCAATGTAAATTGGTACCCCAGTTTTCCTCCAAAAATATGCTAGGAAATTTAAGTAAAGATATTGACATGGATCTAGTACCTGAAATCAGTTTTTCTTGCCTACTGAAACTAGCATCTGGTGGTAAAAAAGGTAGATTCCCGATTGTAACTGACCTTCAAATCAAGGTTTAAAATATTTGATTTTTCTGTTATTTTACTATTATAAATGTGTTGAATTCTAATAAAAAGGATTATCCACTTTCAGTAAAAAGTCGAATAGTCTTGAATTTGATAGGTTTCATTACTTGGGAAGTTTGGGAAGTTGAATTTGCAACCATCATTATCATATGTGAATTTACTTCAGTATAGGCACTGTTTCAGCCACTGTTCGAAGTTTTGGTTGTAGCAGCACCCCTGTGGTCACATGATCAGAATTTGTGCACTTAGGAATGCAAGGGCACCGCAAGTACTCCCACCCAGCTATCTCTCCCTCCCCCACCCCCATCTCTACTCTTGGCTGCTTGTCACTTTGCACTCTGTGCCCCAGCTCACCTTTTCTACCTTCTTGTTTCTGCTGCTGACAAGGCATATCTGGCTTAACTGCTGGGCTGCGTGGACCTGGCTTCATGAGGTAAAAGAGAGGAGGGAGTCCACCTTTTTCCTACACCCTTGACCTATATGGAGCTGGATTCGGGCTACAAAAGGAAGAAAAGTGCAGGGCAGCCAAAAGGGCAGAGATGGGTGAATGGAGGGAAGTTGGAGGCAATTCCTTATCTTACTGAGACTTGGGGATGGGAGGAACCAAGCCCAGAATAGCTTGGATTCGGATGGGTTCTAAGCTAATGACGAGTAAAATTTGCTTAACAGCAAGAGGTGATCACTAAGTGATACAGTCACATTATGTCTTGTTTTATAACCATCCTGCTTAACGACCAAAATTCCAGTCCCAAATATGGCTGTAAATTGAGGGCTACCTATTTAACTAACAAAGTAGCATATCTCTGCGTGTTAGTATGAATCATAACTCTGAACCATACTTGCTTTAGTGGAGCCAGAATGCAAATGTTTATAATGATTTAACCCTTAGTGAAGATTTTATCATGCATTTAGAGTAACTGTGAAACATTAAATTCCATTGAATTTTGAGTACAGCCTTGTTTTCTCTTAGGAATCTTACATTCACAGTAAAAGTAGGATATCAATTTGAAATAAAAACCACTCTTACGACTATAATATGTGCTACTATTGGTATTATGTTCCACCCATCTTTATATTGCATTGGTTGCTATAATTGACCATTTTTGAAACCCAAAAGGTAATACACAAAATATATTCTGATAAATATACATTTGTATATTCTGATTTAGGTAAAATAAGGCTAATTGGGGCATGGAATCATTTGAGATGGTATTTTACACATCCTAATGCATTCTCCCACAATGTATTTATCCCTTAAGAATGTGTGTATGCATGTACACAGATTCTTGAGATGATGATGATGAATAAAATTACATAGTCGCTATTAAATGTATGGCATTAGAGCAAAGCGGGTTACTATATTAAAAGAAGATTTAAGATGATAAGATCCTGACCCCTACAGAGGGTGACTATTAAGTCCATAGTGGCAGACCTTCTCAGTTGTTCTCCTTTGCAATAGCACGATCCCAGAGATTAAAGTAGCCCTAATCTTGCTAAGAATTTAGAAGACCGATAAGACCTGGCTTTACAAGATGAGCTTGGAGAATAATATAAATTCTGGTCCATTTTGGAGGTATCATTGATTGCTGTTTTGACTGTTTCCTTGGGGATATATTGTTCATTATATTTTTAATCCAATTATTGTGTTTTGGCGGGTAAGCTATTCAAAGTTACTTGCAATTGGAATGACATACAAAGACAGTACATTAATAAAGAATCTGAAAGTGACATATTGTGGGGAAAGATAATGGCTCTTTTATTCTTTGCTCCCAGTAGTTTAAAATTTTTATTTTTCAGTTTACTTAATTTTTTAGAATTTGCCTTCCAGTAATTTATTAGACAAGTGTGATTTTAGGATCCCAATACTCTAGGGATCTAAGTTGCTTGCAAAATCAAAACTATTTGCCAGCCTACAGCATGTTGAAAAATAATACAGTATTAAAATTCCATCAAACAATTGTGAAAAGCAGCAGTGAATATGTCAGTTTTAATACTTAATAAGGTAAATATTGATAAATATAACTCATGCAAACAAAAGCTCTTTTAGGGTCGTTCATAATTTTTAAAAGTGGGAAAGGAATGCATAAATTGTGTGCAGGGCTCAAATCTGGACAGGACACGATCAAATTCTGAATGCACAATTTGATTATTTCTGAAACCATCCTACACTTTTTTCTCTCTGTTGATACTAGGCGTATCATATACTGTATGGGCTGCAAAAGTCTGCTGACTACAAGTACAGAGCTTTGTGTATCTTTTTGCTGCTTATATAGCAACATCCGGATTTTTGCAGCACAGCTATGTATGGTTTGTCAAGCTGACACCATCTTATGTCTGTCTACTTGTTCAGTGGAACTTCCATGTACAGTAGAACCTCTGGTCACAAACGCTTCTGACCACGACCAAATCAGGTTCTGACCAAAAAATTCACAAAATTTTTGAATCTGGTCCCAAACAATACTCTGGTGGCAATCAAACATGGCAGCAGCCGATTTTCCCTTCTGTGCCATTTTTTTTTGTGAGCGGGAAATTAGGTTTGGGTCACGACCAGATCAGATTGTGACCAAAGCTATGGAACGAATTATGGTCGTGACCAGAGCTTCTACTGTATGTCTATATACAACTGCTGTTTTACTGCATAAATTTATATATCTATGCAGTGCAGTGAGAGGTACATTTGATTAGGAAAATCTAACAGTTTACCCAGGTCTCAGACAGATGGGGATTTAAAAGTATTCTCCCTGCTTCTAGCTCAGCACCCTAACCACTTCACTTTGATTTTATTGATTTATACAAAAATAAATTCCCTTAGAATTCCCTTAGTCTGCCTTCCCTTAGAAATTCCCTTAGTCTGCCGCGCCACCAGAGCCTGGTGGCGCGGCGGACTAAAAGCACTGTTATTAACATCAGCTGCCTGCAATTACTGCAAGTTCAAATCTCACCAGGCTCAAGGTTGACTCAGCCTTCCATCCTTTCTAAGGTAGGTAAAATGAGGACCCAGATTGTGGGGGCAATAAACTGACTTTGTATAAAAATATACAAAAGTATGAAGGCTATTGCTTAACGCATTGTAAGCCGCCCTGAGTCTCCGGAGAAGGGTGGCATATAAATCAATTTTTTTTTTTTAATGAAAATATTTTAACAATGAATTGGTTGGCTTTAGGATCAACCATTCTACTATAAATCAGGCATACTATAAGATTTTGCAGAAAAACATTAAGCCACAAAAAGTTATTGCTTTTTTTAGATGTCAGCAGCCCATTTATTCTGACATTCAGGATCATTGGTTGTTCACTCTGAGATATAAGACCCAAATATTTTAATCCTCACAATTCATAAACAAGTCTGGTTCACAAAATCAAAGGTTTATTGGAGATAAAATGAAGAAAAATAAAAAGCGATTGCAAGCGTGGCCTCTTAGACCCTTTCCAAATGGATTGAGTTTAAAGAGTGCAAAAAGCAGTTTTCAAGCTACATACACATTTTATACTCCTACACAATGCACGCCACGCCAAAGAAGCCCTCCCAACTCCCCTTTATTCTCCTAAGTCATTCTTCAAGTTGTTTTACACTTTAAAGGGTGATCTTGACATTTCCTGCCTAACAACAACTATTTTATTATGTTTACTTTTACTTTTCACCTTGCGCGGACGTTCCTTTCTTACTGATAGTGGTCTTGCCCAAGGTGTAGGTTCCTGTCTCCAAGGGAGCTTTTAGCAAGTCATAACACATTGTCTCTACTAATTACAATTTGCGGTCAGTTTGCAACAGTAAGAACATCATAGCTTTTTAATACATTAAACACTTTTATAAAAGAGTAACATTATTCATTTCACAGACACCAAGAGCTAAACTCAACCTCTTATTTCAGACAGAAAAAAAATATTTCCTGTAATTTGTCAAACTCTGATTTTCAACTGTAGCTAAAACTAGTTCTGACTTGGAAGCAATAATATATGGAGCAGGGCAGGCATCTAACGTAACTTATTCATTTCCTTCAACTCTAATGTAGATATTATATGGAGGTTCCTGCCAAAGATACATTGTAATATCAGTCCATACTGTTGTTTTTTTACATAAACCTGCAAGTTTACTTAGGCTACCTGGAGAGTTTGCCTATGAATGACATGAGCTTGCCTAATAGCAATTGAAGTCAGGTTTTCTCTGTTGCCACCCTAGTTCATAAGAATGTATTCCTGCCTGCTGTCTGACATCTTCATTTATATAATGAATACAGCTTTATTCATTCATAGAAACTAAAAGATTTCCTTCACTAATTTTAGAAAGCCAGTACATAACCCTTTTTATAGTATTTTAATGAATACAGTACAGTGGTACTTTGGTATTCCACTACTTTGAAACTCATTGAATTTGGTACTCAACACATCTGATGCAAAAAAATTTGTCCCAGTACTCATCATTTGTTTGGTATTCAATGACCAAGCTAGAACTTTGTGTCAGCTGTCTTGTGATCATTTTTGGCACTCATCACATTTCCTGGAACCAATTAAAAATGAGCACCAAGGTTCCACTGTATAGATTAGCCACATTTTAATAATTTGCTGTAAAAATTATTACATTTAATGAAAGAAACAGTACATTATATAAAGATTTCACACGTAAGACCTGAGAGATCGCCTTTTTTTTCTAAGTCTTTACCCATCCAACCGGGTCAAATAGAATGGGCATGTTGCAGATCCTGTCAGCCAAAGAATGTCAGCTGCCAGAGACTAGAAGGTGAGCTTTTTTTGCAGTGGTCCCTGCTCTGTGGAACATCCTCACTTCAGAGATTATAATGGCTCAACCCTGTTAGCCTTTTGTGAAGCTCTAAAAACCTGGTTATGATCCTGAGTCTGGGGTGCTACATGTGCCAAGGGCCCACCTCCTGCCTATATTGTTAAAGGCCCAGATATCTTGCTTTTATACATACTTCAAATTAAGCATTTTAATGTTTCTTATTGTTTTAATGCTTTTTACTGTTTTATTGTTTTAAACTGTTTTTTTTTAAAAATAATTATAATATATGCTTTGAATTGTGAGCTGCCCAGAGTTGTTTGCTGAGATGGGCGGCTATGGAAATCAAATCACATACATACATAAATAAAGCTAACTCTAAATTACACTTCAAGACAGAAGAACAGGTTAATTCAAATGATCTGTTCTAGAATATATATGCTTCTTTGCCATTCCAATAAAGACAAATCACCAAGTTATTTAATCATATATTCAGAAATAGCTACCGCTATTGCTAGATCTCCATAACTGACTTGCCTATGGTGGAACTTACTTATATCTCCAAAAAGAAGCGTTTTGGATAGCTGATTCCAAAGAAAAAACTGTAGTTTGCATGATAATTGGAATCAGTACCAATGTCACAATTTCTGATCCTTGAATTAAAAAGAGAGCAATATGCGTGTTCCAAATTCCTGTTTCTTCCTATTGAATACTCAAAGCATTCTGAATGTTGTTCCTTATGAACAAAATGCTTAGAACTTTGTAGCCAGTGTCCAATTAGTAGTCAGTCAACTTATTACAAATAATGCGGCTTTATCCTAAGTTGAAAACTTTTTTAGTTTTAAGCACACCCCACTTGCCCAAAAGAACAATGTTATAAAACTTTTATTAAAACAATATTTACATTTCAGCTTGCACTTTATTTTTGTGCAGTATTTAAAAACTTAATGTGCAAAAAGGTTTTTTTTCTGAACAATACTAGCTAACTATAAGCTTACTGATCTTTTTTTTAATAATGAGTTTAAAAATGTTTTTAAAATGTTGTAACAATCTAACATTTAGTAAAATTTAAATTCATGCTGATAGTTGCAAAATATTTGATTTGAGAAAGGATTTTATGTGGAACTGAAATAAATGTCATATATTTAATATATAAATACTGTATACCATATGGATATTACTCTTTGCAAAAGGCTTACAAACATACATGTAAGATTCTCTCCCCCCCTCTTTTTTTTTTAATCTACCATTGTAGATTGGTTTATTTCAGGGAAGATTTACTAATGCACTTGTGTATTCATGTGAACATATTTCTCAATAAAAATAGCTTGAGAACTTTGGAAACGATTTCTTATAATTAAAAATGAACTGATATAGAATATTATTTGTGCATGTATTTGTTTCTTGGGCCTCTCACTGTAAATAAATAAGCACAGTTCTATATACTTGTGTAGACTTTCACTAACAGTATCTGTTGGGCAGAGTTGGGTTTCAGGGTTTAGTAACAATCTTCAGGCAAGGTGTTCTGCTATCTGAAGGTGTCAGCCCTGAACACCATTTGCCGGTGAAATGTCACAAAATCTGTTGTCTAGACCAGTCATGAAACTCTTCAGCCCAATACTGCTTAAAACAGTTTTGTTTGGATAATCTGGTTTATGTGTATAAAATTTTTCAGACACAATTATATCAGGCAAGATTATCTCCCATTCAGTACCAAAGTTAGAACATTCCAATAGTTTTATTCTGTGCTTTATTCTAGCTGAAATGAGATGAATTTCATTTTGAGAAAATGACAGGTCGGCACTTATTCCTCACAATTTCATTTTTGTCATGGATTCCCTTCCAGTTGACTGGACCTGATTTCTATTACTTGACTAAGATTTGTAAGCTTGACAGCCATGTCCACAAAAACTGCTCCAGGGAAACTGTTTGAAAAATAGTTCAGAAATATTAATGACCTGCCTGAATTTTCTCTCTGTTTTTAATTTTGCGTGTATCATTATGTAAGGTCCCAAAATATACCTGAGTCACCAGAATGCCAAAGACAGAGACTCAAGACGAGGCTTGCAAAAAAAAAAAGCAGATTTTATTTATGGCCAAAAACAAAATACTGGGTGGAACTATATCCAGAACATACAGATACAATGCATGCGAGGAGATAGCCACACCTTGGGGAAGGTATGGTGTCCTTTTATACTCTCAGAGACATCAGCTTAGAACCCAATTCTGGCCCCCTGGTTCTGCAAAGCAGGAGCTTATCCAGATCAAACATAAATTAGGGCTGAGATGTAAATTATCCCTAGGAGTTACGTACCATGCTCTTAGATGGCACAAGAAAAAACAGGAAGAAGATTGATATGGGTTCAGGTCAAATGGCAGGGACATATGTTTGACAAATACTAGATACATTACAGAGGCCTAATAACAGAATATGTTTGTTACAGGAGATACAAATATAAAGACATAATATGTGTGATACAAATACAAAGGCATATATATATTACAGGAACCTAATGGTTACAGAATCTAGTATATCAGTATATCATATTTTAGTATTATTTATTATATCCTTATTATTGTTTCCCTTTCAATTATTTCATATTAAAAAAACTGTTCGTCTTAATATAAAAGCCCACCTAGAATTGTTTGTGATAGAAAAGCTAATAGATAAATTCCCAGTTACTTCATCACATTGTAAAGTGATCCCTAAGCAGAAGCTAGCATGAAGCTATAGGGATAAGAAAAAGGTTTATTTCTCAGTAGTTAGTATAAAACAAGGTAAAACCCCACAGATGGGGTTCGCAACCTGGGCGTCCTCCTGGACTCGCGGCTGTCTTTAGAAGAGCATATGGCTGCTGTGGCCAGGAGGACTTTTTATCAGGTTCGCCTGATTCGCCAGTTGCGTCCCTTTCTGGATCGGGACTCGTTATGCACGGTCACTCACGCCCTTGTCACCTCACGCCTGGATTATTGCAATGCTCTCTACATGGGGCTCCCCTTGAGGAGCACCCGGAGGCTCCAATTGGTCCAGAATGCGGCCGCGCGGGTGGTGACGGGAGCGATGTGGCGCTCCCATGTGACCCCCCTCCTGCGCGAGCTGCACTGGCTCCCAGTGGTCTTCCGGGTGCGCTTCAAGGTTTTGGTTACCACTTTTAGAGCACTCCATGGCTCAGGACCAGGGTACTTACGAGACCGCCTTCTGCCACCAGTAGCCTCTCATCGACCAGTTCACTCCCAGAGAGGGGCTCCTCAGGTTGCCGTCGGCCAAACAATGTCGACTGGCGGCCTCCAGGGGGAGAGCCTTCTCTGTGGGGGCACCTGCCATCTGGAACGAGCTCCCCCCGGAGATACGGAGGATCCAAGACTTACGCATCTTCCACCATGCCCTAAAAACGTTTTTATTCCAACAGGCTGGTCTGGCCTAACTCTCCCTTTTAAATTGGCTTTTAAATTGGGTTTTAAATGTTTTTTAGATAAATTGGATGTTTTAATTTGCTTTCTGAGCCTAAATTATTTAATCTGTTTTTAATAGTTTTTTAACTTTTCTATGTTTTTGTATTTTATTTTGGCTGTTCACCACCCTGAGTCCTTCGGGAGTAGGGCGGTATACAAATATGATAAATAAATAAATAAAATAAATAAATAAATTGCAAATAGATTGCCCTGCACACACAATAGTTTTAATGTGAGATGAAGATCTGCTCCGCACTTTTGAGAGAGGATCATCTACCTTATTGAGAGTTAGTACTATCCACTCATCTGGAATTTAATTGGGCATCCCCACTTGTTATCCCATTTTGCTACTTGGAACAAGAAACATTGGAGCATATGCAGAGTGCATTTCCCTTCAAGAGTTTCATAACCAGAACTATGCCTCGCTCAAATCAAATTGATCTCAGGTGAATTTTGGCAAATCTGCCACTAAAGTCTCAATAATCGTAACACAATCCCAAACTTGTCATATAAGAGCAGGTTGGTCAGGTGGAAAATGTTCAGTCAAGAGAAATTTTAAAGGGAGTCTGGGTGATGGTAGCATATAAAAGTAAAATAGGGTTAATATATTTTCTAATTATGATTTATATGCTTTCAGGCCTGTGTTTGCTCTTAGCTGCCACATAGGTAGCTCGATAAGATTTCTAACTGAAGAAAACAAACATTGACTTGCAAGGTAAATTTTAAGTACCCATTAAAAAAGACCAAGGTAAGATAGGTTAACTTCTAGCTGCAAGGCCACATCCATCTTGCATCTTGATAGCAATATGTTTAATGAAGGTTGGCCTGAGTTACATTAGCGGAGCAAGTGACGATACAGCAAAAATGTCATTGGGCGCATGGGAGTCTACCTCTAATCTATGTTCTACGCCCTTTTCTAAACTGCTCTTCTCCTTCGCAATCAACCCCTCCCCATCACGCCTTCCTATTCCACTCTTCCATTTCCATTCAACCAAGGAGCGCCCTGACTGAAAAAAAATGATCTGGGCTGCAATTACAGGGCGCTGTCGCTTGTTGCTAGGAGACCAGACGCGAAAGGGCAGGGCGGAAGAAAGCGTGAGAGAAAAGGCTCGAGCAGAGAAAGCCGCTGCACTGCGACAAAAACGAAAAGGAGGAGGCGCGCGTGCGCTAGCCCTCCTGGTTTGCTATAGGCTCGTTGGGACCCCGAGGAGGAGAGATTTAGCGAAGGGAGGCGCGTGGATTGGCTAATTAGGGTATGAATGACTGAATATTTCCCTTCCCTTCTCTCTCTCTCTCTCTCTCTCTCTCTCTCTCTCTCTCTCTCTCTCTCTCTCTCTCTCTCTCTTAATCAGAAAAGGGCGGTATTAAGAGACAGCGGATTGTCAAAGGGCTAAGGAGGCAGGGAGAGCAGGTGGATGGGCGAGAGCGCGGGTGGGTGAGTGAGTGGGAGCTATAAAAATGGCACAATTCCGCTGCCTCCCAATTTACTATAAGTGACTCGGATGGAGCAGCAGCAACTTCCCTAATTCATGATGCATTTGATTGCATGGTATCTTAGATAGTGGTGTATCTAAAAAGGTTCATTTTAAAAAAATAATACTGTGGGTCTCTTGATTTCCAATGTTTTTAATAGTAAAATTCCTAAAGAGGAAATGTTATGAAGCTATTGTTAGAATTCAATAAATGAATTCCTATAGAGATTTTTAAATATATATACAGTTGGATGCATAGGCACCCAGATGTTTAGACAGACTTGGCATTTTTGTCCTGGGATAGGTAGATATTGTTTTTTAGTGTTAGAGGTAGTCACAAGTACAGCTGCCTTTTGCAATTGACTGGTGGTAATTTTGTCAGTGCCAGTAGTGTTTAAGGCTGCTCAAAATGTTTTGGGATTGAATCCAAAGATATTACCATTGGTACTTAGCTTAGCTTTCTTATTATTTATAATCCTCACGGGTTGAAAGTTGAAAAAATGAAAATATTTGAGCAATATCTGTATTGCCTCGAATGTTTATGTGTTCCTTGGAATAAAAATATAACTTCTTACTAACAAAATGGGAGAAGTCTCAGGATTTGAGGAGAGAGGATTGCATATTTGCACTTGTGTGTTTGATATCCCAAGAAAGTATAGATTGGAAGGTTCTCTCCATTTTGTGTGGATGAAGTGGTTGCTGCTGCTTTTCAATGGGTTGGAGTGATTCAGGCTTTCTTGTCTTCCATAAAAGGGGATGGGGAGGATGAAGAGATGAAGGAAGATTCAGAGAATGGGGGAAAAATGCCTTGATAGCAAGGATAGGTCAAGTTTAGGATGCTGTATTCTCTAAACTTAGAATTGAACAGAATGATTTGCTTTCTGAAAATGTGTGATAAAGTTGACACTGAGGTTCTGCTTCCATTCAAGTTATAATTTACTTCTCTCTCATGTATTATTGTTGCTTAGGTTTGTGCAATGCTTTATCTATATCTTAAATTTACAGGAATTTACCTATTGGTTTGCAAGGAACACTGGCTCTTTTGAAGAGTACTTCAGGTAATTGATACTATTTGTGTCCTTCTTCCTTCCTAATATTTCATTTTTTTGCATCTGTTTATGCAATTGGGGATTAGGACTGTCAGGAAATAAATGAAGGATGAGAACTTAATGATATTCTAGGCATTGGAAAGATGCTTCTTACAGCTAAGTAGTTACTGCAAGAACTGCAGGTAAGCCAAGTAAACTAGCTAAATAGTGATGTATAATATGAGATGCTTCATTTTTCAGCTTTTGTACTGAGAAAGACTTTTTGTTTCCAGCATATAACGCTTTCTGTATTTATATTTAGCATCACTAATCTAATTTTTTTTTAAAAATAAACATTTTACTACAAGGTTTAATTTTTTATCATTTCCATGTTCAAATAAGGCTTAAATTGTTTGAGGGAGAATATATTTCTTCACAAAAGTACAGGACAATAATTAGATTGAGAGGAATTCCTATCCTTAAAATGCATACAGAAAAGAAAACCTGTACTCTAAATAATTATGTGGCAGATTATCTCCAATTGCTTAGTTTTTTTAGTTATAGTCAAATAATGGGTCTGGGTGAATGGTTTGTATTAGAGATGTTTACGGTGGCAATAGTGACAATATTTTGTACTATGGTATTAGCTTTTTATTTTTGGTCCCCCTTCTAAGGGTTCTCTGCTCTCCAAAGATACACCATGGTGTAGCAAATCTTACTTAATTGCCTTTCCCAACAATAGGCTATTGTTTTGAGTCAACTCCCCCTTTCTAGAACTTTGTAAAGTGATTTGTCCTTAAAGATGTCTTTAATACTCTGTTGCTTAATACTTATAATGTTCATTTCATAAAAAATCTCGTAATCTCTAAAGTGACATATAACCTATGCCTTTCCCCAAAAGTCTGTGCACTCATTGGGATGAAGTGTTCTTTCAATATGGTTGGTCCTTTTCTAGTTGCTGCTGAGCCCAAGGTAGAACTCTTTCGTTCCAGGCAGGGTTCCCATCTGGGATGAATGATGGTTGTTGTGATCCTGGCAATTGAATGATAGTTCTCTTGCCTGCTTGTAATAGCTGTCTGGATGGGGTTAGGTTGTTTCTGTACTTCCGCACATCCTTGAAAATGCCAAGATGTGGCTCAGTTATCACAGGCGCCTGTAACACTGGCTTGGATGCCTTTGAGTAAATCTATGAGTGAATGTTTGAATGCATGAAGGAAGTGAGGGGGAAAAGTTTGACTCTATGACTGCAGCTAATTCTAAAAAGAGCAGATGTGAATCCCAACTTCATTCCTTCATATTCCTTCTTTAAACAATTCATTAATTGTTTTGTTCTGCACTGGTCTTGACCAAAATAAAGTCTGACTGACTGCCAGTTGCTTAGTTTATCATATCCCCAGTTTTTTTAGGTAAATATTAATACTAGGACATTTCCTATATGTGGCGGAATTTTCTCCAATGTTGTCAGAAAACTGAAGGCACAAAAACTTTTCAAATGTTTAGATTTTATTAATGTTTCACATCTTTTATTGTCAGTGTTCTCTTTCTGAGTATTTTTTAAAACTTGCATACTAACAGAGCACCTGCTTTAGTAATGTACATATGGTATATGATTTAAAATGTGTACTACTGAAATTCATGGATTGTTATCTGATTTACTTCCACAGTAATTCAACTACCTGATAAACTGCTGCTATAGTAATATCAGATTTTGTATATATTTTATTTTCTATGTTCATACAGTAGCCTTTAGTAAACATACCAACCTGATATGGCAGGATTGGGGGAGGTGGGTTGGAATAGGAAATAATAATGTGATGGGACAATCCTCAGCTCTCCAAGATGGTACCAAGGGACACTGATGTTCCTATGCTCACCCTGATGGCAACAATACAATTAGTTTTGGGTGCATTTTTATCCAAAGAAAGCTTCTCTCTCCTTACAGGTTATATAATAGCTACTATATAATTTGACAAACCAAAATTCTTTAAACAGTGTGAGAATTTTTAAATTTTCATGTCTTTTCCAGTGCCAAAAAATGAACCGCGGATATATAGAAAATAATAATGTCCCACACGACAATAATCAAATGGTTTTGGATATGATTCTTTGTTCTTTAATTGGGGTTCCTCAACCTATCAACTGGGAAAATGTGGCAAGATTGGTTCCAGGGTATTCATCCAAAGAGGTAGGCTTCTTTTTCTTCTCCCAACTCTTAACAGAAAAATTATTTCTAAGCATGTTCAAACTGGAAATGTTGCTTACTATGATGTATATCGTAGGTATGTTGTAAATTTAGTGTTTGTACATAAATTCTCCAAAGAGCAATATTTTAACAACTGCTTCTGGAACTGAAGTTTAAGACAAGAGAGGAAAAATATTTATTCTTTGCAGTTCAGGGTATGTTTAATATTGTCAAAAGTTTATTTTTGTGAGATGGGTGGCTATACAAATTTTATTATCATTTTCAGCTATAGAAGTATACAATCATTTACATTAGAAACAAAGATAGCAGATTAAATCAAAATTACACAAGCCACTTGTCACCTTAATAATAACTTCATTCAAATATATATAAATATAAAACTATAACTAAGAGTGGGGGAGAAACAGTGGGAACAGGACGAACTTCTGATTTCCTGCTGACCTCCCGTGAGTTTCTATATAGGAATCTGGCAGAGAACATTAGAAATCCTCTCCTTCCTTCCTTCCTTCCTTCCTTCCTTCCTTCCTGGCAGGGAAGTGCCTACTGCTGGGTGCCTGGAAGGGAAGTGCCTGCTGCTGGGAACAAGGGATTGCAACATTGGCTGGGAAACTGTCACAGAATGTTGAAAAAGAAGACCACATGACTACAGCAATAGCCAGCAATGCAGTAGCAGCCAGTAACACTAAAGCAGCCATAACCTCCCCAAATTTCATGTCCCCAGGATCATAGGTCCCATATTTTGGACACATTCTGTCAGTTAGCCAATTTGAGATATCTTAGTTCAATACTGTTGTCCTATGATGCATTGTTTCACCCAGTTAAAAGTTTTGACAATGAGACATACACACTTGCACACAAATATATCTCCTATGCACATATATGACACACCTCCCTTGGACATAAATGCTGTGAAATGCAAAATGATAGGTAGAGGTTTATCTTTCTGTTTTTCATATTAGGTATTCCTGTTCAATTTTACTGTGCTAAGGAAAAATTTGCAGTAGGACCCATTTTCCCTTGATATCCTATTCCTATAATATAGTTGAGCTCAAAATCATTTTATGCTATAATGTGTCTTATTAGTTGGTGGTTTAATCTGAAATGTATCTAGCTATTGTTATTTTTAAAACATAGTTTATGGCTTAAAGTTAAGGATGAGGTCAACCATTATGCCTAATAAACAAATCATGGCTTAATACTATGTCCAGTGTTAGCCTAGTCCAATGATGGCTAAGCTTTTTGCCATTGCGTGCCAAAATCGGGGGGATTGCGCACATGCTTGCCTACACCCATGATTCAATGCGCCCCACACATGCGCGCATGACCCCTCTGTGCTCTCCCGCTTTTGGCACGCGATGACACGGTGGGCCAGGTAGGCCCATTTTTCACCCTCCCCAGGCTCCAGAGGCTTTCTAGGACCTTCCCCACCCCTCCAGAGGCCGGAAACTGCCCGTTTGCCAACTTCCGGTGGGACCAGAAGGCCCGAAAATCAGTTGGCTGGCGTGCGCATATGCGCTGGAGCTGAGCTAGGGCAACGCTTGCGTGCCCACCAATATGGCTCCTAGAAAGCCTCTGGAGCCTGGGGAGAGTGAAAAACGGGCCTTCCCCACCCCCACCCCGGAGGCCCTCCGGAGGCCAGAAACAGCCTGTTTCCTGACTTCCGGTCGGCCTGGAAGGCCCGAAAATCAGTTGGGTGGCACGCTGGAGCTGAGCTAGGGCAATTCTTGCGTGCCCACCGATATGGTTCTGCATGCCATCTGTGGCACGCGTACCATAGGTTCGCCATCATGGGTCTAGTCCACAACTCCATCCATTTCTCAAATTTTTGAGAATTTTTGATGTTTTGTGTTTTATCTTATTTGTAAGTTGTCAAGCATCTGACTAGATTATGATGGGATGGAAATCTTATCTATGTACAAGTAGTCCTTGACTTATGACCAATTGCATAACAATCTTCCGAAGTTATAACAAACCTCCCCAGAGCTATTTACAACCATTTTCAGAGTTACAGTTACCATCATATATTCCACAATCACGTGATCACATTTTGGGCACTTGGATATTGGTTCACCTTTACAGATATTTGCAGCATCCTGTGTTCATGTGACCATGAATTGTGAATATTTTTTCCCTAGTTTCCAGCACTTCCAGTTCACTGCAAAAAACACCCATTGGGGAAAACAGATTTACTTAATGATCATAGCATTCGCCTAATGACCACCACAAAAAAAATCATAAAATTCACATCACCTGATGCCTTGATTTACAACTGCAACAACTTACAACTGTAACTGTAGGCTCAATTATGGTCATATATTGAGGACTACCTTTATGTATGTTCAAGCCTTTGGAGAAGTTGTCAGGATGTTATGATATGTTAACTGTTGTGATACTAAAGGTTGCTTATCCTGAATGTATTTTCAGAATTTATACTTTGAATTGTTGGCAATTCAACAATGCTCTAGAACACGGTGTCAAACCCACCCCGTCATGTTGCCATCATGTGATGTATTAGACTAAGGTGACCAGATTTTAACATTGGTAAAGAGGGACATTGTGGGCGTGGCTTATTTTGTGGGCGTGGCTAGCTGGTCATGTGACTGGGTGGGCGTGGCTAGCTGGTCATGTGACCGGATGACCATGGCTATGTGTATAGGGTAAGGTGAACAGATTTTAACATTGGTAAGAAGGACACCATTGTGGGCGTGGCTTATTGTGTGGGCGTGGCTTAGAGGCCATGTGACTGGGTGGGCGTGGCTAGCTGGTCATGTGACCCGGTGGCCATGGCTATGTCTATAGGGACTACTCAGAGGGCTGAAAAGTCATTTCTGACAGGTCCTCACACTTTTGACTGGTCCTCACACTTATGACCATCCTCACATTTATGCCCGTGCAGCATTCTTAACAACCATGTCACTCATTTCACAACTGCTTCTCTTCACCATGATGACAAGATAGGGCAAAAATGTAAAATGTGAGGACAGTCGTAAGTTCAAGGACTGGTCAAAAGTGTGAGGACCAGTCAAAAATAACTTTTTCAGCCCTCTGAGTAGTCCATATGCACAAAAGGACTAACCAGAGGGCTGAAAAAAGTCATTTCTGACAGGTCCTCGCACTTTTGACTGGTCCTCACACTTATGACCATCCTCACATTTATGCCCGTGCAGCATTCTTAACAACCATGTCACTCATTTCACAACTGCTTCTCTTCACCATGATGACAAGATAGGGCAAAAATGTAAAATGTGAGGACAGTCGTAAGTTCAAGGACTGGTCAAAAGTGTGAGGACCAGTCAAAAATAACTTTTTCAGCCCTCTGAGTAGTCCATATGCATAAAAGGATACAGTAATAGAGAGGGATGAAGGAAGGGAAGGGAAATTAGAGTATGAGTGACGGTAAGAGAGGGAGGAAGAGAGGAGGAGAAGGAGAAAGGAAGAGGAAATAGGGAGGAGAAGAAGAGGGTGGGGGGAAGAGAAAGTAAGAAGGAAAGAAAAGAGAGGTGGTAGGTTTGAGGAGAAAGATTGCTGTACAATAAAAAAGATGAAAGGGAAGAAAGCCAACCCCAAACAAAGATAAAGATATTAAGATAAAGAATGAATTGTTAAACTTTAAAGAATAAAAGAGAACAAATATGAATAAATAGCAATAATTAGAAACACACATACAAACATACAATGTATTTTCTTTGAACAGAATATTTGGCTGGTTCACAAATTTAAACAGTGTTTAGTCATTTCAATTAAATTTACAATTTCTATATTTCCTTTTTGCCATATTTATTCCTTATCTATTTTTTAAAAAAAACAATATTACCCTTCATCCTCATCTCTAATCTTAATCAAATTCAATTTTTCCCTTCTATTCTATATTATACCCCTTCCCATTGTCATCTATTTTTATATCCATCCTCACATTGGTTAATTATGTAATTATGTAATACAGTTGTTTAATACAAATTCAACATTTTAATATAAATCAATTAGTTATATAACTATCTTTTTTGTATATTAATCAATATGAACATGAATATTCCAATTATTTCCATGCAATCCAATTTCTTACAAATCAATTAATTATATTTACCAATAATAATAAACCAAATAATTTCCCCCATATATTCCTCCAAACCACAACTTAACCATTTCTGTTTTCAACACAGTATACAATTAATAGTATCTCAATTATTACAATTCCCTAGTTAAAAAGAGCTTTTTTTTCTTTTGTGTTTTAAAATCTTGAATCTAAAATCTTGAATTTAAAATCTCTTTTGCCCTAAATAATTTCCCATTGTTTGCACCTACCTTTTTTGGTGAGGAAAAGGAAAATAAATCTGCTGCCTAATTTTCCAACGTTGCAAGCAAACAGCAAAGCCAACAGCCTATTTTACTTTCAGTTTCGTTTTGAGCTTGATTTGCACAAAGAGAAAAAAAAAACTGCTGATCAATTTAGCAAGAGCAGAGCCCTGCGCAAATCAGCTGAGAGGGGGAAGCCGAGCTAATCAACGTAGGGCGGCCCTTTGAAGCCCCGCGGCAAGAGTTTAAACAGGTTTTTTCCCTCTAGCCATCAGCGGGGACTCAGGAGGCAGCCGGGACTCAGGAGGCAGAATGAAAAATCGGGACTTTTTTAAAACGCCGCGGGACACGGGACAAATTGCTCAAAAGCGGGACTGTCCTGCCAAAAGCGGGACGTCTGGTCACCTTATATTAGACGGTTTTTTCCCTTCGTGGAGCTGGGGTGGGCATGACCCATGCATGACGCATCTGGCCCATGGGCCGCCAGTTTGACACCTCTGCTCTAGAACAATGTTTCATGTTAGTTTTGCTATTTTAGCATATTCTGTATACTAGTTATTATCTTAATCACAGTTCATATATTTTCCTGATTTAACAAATTGCTATATCCTAATCATGGTGATTTCAGTCATAATAAACTATAATACAAAATTGTTTAAATGTAGCTTTTCAAATTTCTGTTATGGCTTATGAATACAACTGAGAGATCAGTTGTATGCTAAGTAGGTCACTCACACATTTCTTTCAGAAGAATTTCTGTTTGGAGAATTAAGCAAAGCCTTTCCTCTGATGGGCAAAACCTCTTGTCCTGCCCCTCATCTCCTGCTCCCCCCACTGCAGTTTTTTTACCAAGCTCTTTCCACAGTGTGTGTTTTTCCACCAGTACCTGATCATGCCCGCATTTTGCCTGCCTGTTATATGGGCAATTTACTTCACTGAAGCCAGGACATGAAGGCAGCACTCCAATCCTACCTCAGGAACCTACTCTCAGGCACGCAGCAGCTCCCTAAAGACAAACCTCTAACTAAACTATC
This sequence comes from Pantherophis guttatus, assembly GCF_059756535.1. Lineage (NCBI taxonomy): Eukaryota > Metazoa > Chordata > Lepidosauria > Squamata > Colubridae > Pantherophis > Pantherophis guttatus. The sequence continues at coordinate 316,483,039 of NC_142063.1, forward strand.
CATGTTGTAAACAGGAAAAATTTCAGAAGAAGGCAAGTAAAATGATCAGAGAGCTTAAACATCTTTTTTTAGGAGAAACTCTCTGAATTATTTGGGCCTTTAGCTTAAAATACAGGTAGTTGAAAAAGTACATAATTTATGGGCTTGATGATTAAAAAGGGTAGAATATAGAAAGAAGGGAGCCATGGAATAAGTGTAAAGCAGGGATCCCCAACCCCCGGTCCGTGGACTGGGACTGGACCACGGCGTCCAGGAACGGGTCCACGCAAGCAAGCAAAGCCCCATCCGCAGAATGCAGGCAGCACACGAACCCCCACCTCAGGTCCATGGAAAACACTCTCTCCACAGAATCAGTCCCTAATGCCCAAAAGGTTGGGGACCTCTGGTGTAAAGAGAGAATACAGTACACACGCATTATAACTGCTGTAAAGAACATTGGAAAGTACATCTTTTTTCCTTTTTTCTCTTTTTTTAAAAATTTCTAACTATTCGTCACTTTTCTTTTACTTTCTTTTCCTTTTTTCCTTTAAATTCCTATTGTTTTTACTTTGCCAAAAACTTATTTTATAAAAATTAATTTTAAAAAAGAAAGATAATCGAGTATATAAAATCATAAACTGCATAAAAAGCACATATAGGGGTAAATTTTCTCCCTCTCTCAGAATATTAAGATCAGGAATTATCTAATAAAGTTTATTGAAAGGAAAATTGGACCAGGAAAAAAATAGGTAACTTTTTTTTTGGCCTTAGGATACTTAACCTATAAAATTCTTTGCCACAAGATGAAACACACTAATTTACATACATTTAAAAGAGGATTGAATAAATTCATGGAAAAACATTTATGAACTGTTTTTTTCCCCCTTGAAAACTTTGTTATATCTAGGTTGAGTATCTTTAAATCAGCCGTGTCCAATCTGTGGTCCATAGGCCATATGCAGATAGTAAAAATATTTTTTTAAAGGAAGTTTGTTATTTATAGACATAAACTATATTATATATATTTTTATGCCATCCAAGACAATTCCTCTTGACTCATTGTGACCCAGGCAAGTCAAACATGGACAACCGTGTTCTAAATATTAATTAGAGCAAAACAATAACAGGAGAAGGATTAGTCTCCATTTCTTGCTTGAGATTATCTCAGAAGCATCTGGTTGTGAGAAACAAAACAGTATGGATCTTGGCCTGATTCAGGGGGATTTCTATTATGTTATTAATCTCAGCAACCTAGGCAAGGTAAGATGTCTAACTAAATATAGTTTTCTCTACTATATTTTGACAGTGTGCAAAAAGGTTTGATGAGCTGAAAAGCAATGGAAGTTCTCCAGTGGATAACCAGTTCAATCCACTAATGGCCAGTGGTGCAAAACCTGTGGAAACACTAGCTGGTTATATTAAATCATCACTTCTTGATACTCAGGATGAGTTACAAGAACCCTCTAGTGAAAATGATCCAATTTCTTTAAATGGTAGGCTTTAATCAGTTCTGCTCTTGTGTTTATAGAATTATGCATGTTATTTTTCTCCTGTTGATAAAGATTGCTTTTGTCAATCTATATATCACTTATATATATATCAATATATATCAATATATATGTATCAACTATGTATCATTTTTCAGATTAAACCAGAATGGACTTTTTAAATTAATGTTGGATTTCTTAAAATGTATATCCATTTTCTACCAAACAAAGAAGTCAAAAACACTTGACTTCTTGGGTAACTACCCTTAAAAGTAGTTAAAACAATTAGGCCTCAAAAGTATATCATACTTCTGTTATGTATTGGACAGAACCATACAAATTATTTCTTACAGGCTGAAGTTATTTTGCTTTATGAAACTTGTATGAACCAAGCTGTAATTAACCCTTTATCAGCATTTTTTTAAAAAAATGGTGCTTTCCAGGAATGTTGCCAACCAATTTATAGTCTATAAACCAAGGAAGCTGTATAAACCATACAAGGAACCTACCAAGAATTTAAGGCATATACAGTAGGTATGTAATATAGAGATAGGCCTCGATTTAGGATTGCAGTAGGGAAAATTTATCATTAAGCAGTGCAGTTGTTAAGTAAGGCATCATGTAACCACACCCAATTTTATTGTTTGCTCAGAAATCACATGAGACTGACTAGTGACATCCTAATGGCTTCCCCATTGATTCTTCCTGTCAGAAGCCATCTGGGAAAGTTGCAAATGGCAATCACCTTACTACAGAGTGCTGCAACTGTTGTATATGTGAACTAGTTGCCAAGTGTCCAGATCATGAATACGTGACCACAGGAATGCTGCAATGGTTTAAATGTAAGGAGCAGTCCTAAGTCATTTTTTCAACTCCATTGCAACTTCAAACAGTCACTAAACAAATGGTAATTAAATGACTACTACCTGTAGTACAATGCTTAGAGTTTGAAGACAAACTTTCAGATGTTCTCGGGGATGGCTGAGAAAAGGCAACTGATACCATTGCTGCTCAAGATAATGCTAGGTGCTAAGCACTATGCAAGGTGCTCAGAGACCATTTCAAAAATACTGTCATTGAATATGGTGGTATATATATCAGGTGATGAAGTCTTACACAAATAGCATATGCGTAGGTCTAGAAAAATAAGGCACAACTAGAGAGCAGAATGAGTGAAAGTGCGCAAGTGAAAACAATATATAGTGTGAAGGAGATAAATGGAAGCGTGTTCTATAAACAACTGTGTGATGAGACAGTGAAAACAGAGAAAAGATTCTACATAAGAATTATGTGTCAAAATCACTTATCTCCTCCTGAAACCTGCTGATTTATGTAAGTGAGAGGGAAAGAGTCTGCAAATTAGAATTTACCAGACAAAAACTGATTACATATCTATTTAGGATATTAACATGTAGACAAATCTGTGATACAAATAACATAGATCAGGGGTGTCAAACTCGCGTCATCCCGTGATGTATCATGACTTTTTCTCCTAGGCATGGGCATGGCCAGCCCATGACACATCTGACACATCTGGCCTGCGGGCCGCGAGTTTGACACCCCTGACATAGATGAAGAGTTATTGGTATTGAGTGCTGTTCTTTTCAGGGATTTGTTTTATGCATAACTTACTGGGAATCTACAGCAATCCTATTTTACCTGTCCTGTCGATAATCAGAGATTTAGTATTATCATTTATTTTATTTTTTTTTGAATTAGAAGCACTATGTTAAATAAGAAAAACACAGGCACACTCCAGTGGATTTTTTAAAAAAATGTTCATTTGTATTTTAACAAGGAATTGGCAAAGAAGGAAGTATTTGACAAGGGCAGAAATAACTGCCACATTACATTGACCATTATGTTATGCATAATTCAGAAGTGGTATATTTGTTTAAGCACATTTGCACTTACTTTCCCATGAAGCATATTAGACAACATGTACTTTATAGTGGTACATGGAGTTTTGCTGATTTTTCTTCTCTCTTGCAAGTGCAAATAAACTCTGAGATTAAAAAGATTTGCCCATTTACTTTTCTTCTACTTGGGTTGTATTAATTTTTTTTAAAAAAGACTTTTTTTTCCTGAAAATGCATCAAAAGTATTCTTTTAAAATTTAAATAACTATCACATCATTCCTTTGACTATGGAACACTGCTTACCACACATGAGAAGTACACATCTCAACATTATGACCTAATGCTTTTTCTCCCCACTTGTATTTAAGGAAAGTCAAGTATAGCTTCCTCAAGGAATTGTTCTTCAGAAAGTGAAAAATGCCCTGCACTTAAAGGTGGAGAAAATGCTGATGAAACTGAAGGGTAGGAAGATGGCTGTTTCATTTTAAACAGCTAGATTAACCTTAGTCTTTTTGCTGGGTACTTATATACTTCTCTATATTTTATGGAATTTCAGAGGGAGGGATTGGGAGTTTTGTGGGGGAGCATTGACTTGCTAAAGGAAAAAAAACCATTCAAAATATGTGTTCCATGTGAAAAATAAATTTGATCAGGTCTAAAAATATTACAGATGACAGTATCATAGCCTTTCCAATTAATTACAGTTTTGCAAACATTCTAATTCTGGATGCCTTAATAATCACATAATTATAATGTGTTTTATGATTTAGTAAAACAGTATTAGATTATAGGGGAATAGAGTTGGAGAAGTAAATGTTTAGCCCAGCATGACAGGAATACTGTTTCTCTGGATTATCTTGGCAAATGGAATTATGGGATTCCTGTATGTCATTTTTCAATAAGGGAAGTTTCAGGTGCGAAAAGACTCTTGCTCCTGATTCCACAGTGAACTTGAAAAGCATCAGTACCAGCTTTCTCTTTCATCTTTATTCAGTGAGTCTTTGAAACCTTTCTCTTCAAAACTCAGTTTTCTCAAGGAGTCAATGTATTGTAGTTGCCAACAGATTTATAGCAAGCCTCCCTTTGCTTGGGTACAGATTTTATCTAAGAGGAAATATCCAAAAATGGTCTGCAGTATTTAGGAGTTCTGTGACAAATTATCTAGGAAAAAAAATACCTTATCATTGTGTTTGTAAAAAGCAAATAGGTCTTATAAGCCTTGGAACTTTTCCTTCTAACCAAATGAGTTTTGCTAGGAGTGAAAGTTCCAGTGTGTGACAACATTCACTGTCCCCCAGGTCTTCTTCATTCATCTGCATAGAGGATGAGACTTTGGGTATCTTTTTTCCTACCTTTCTTTTCTTTCTTTCTTTTCTGCTTTTCACACCAGTATAAATAAATAAAAATCTGTATATAGGAATTTCTTTAAAAATCATAGAGTAGATAAGCAAGATAACTTTAGCTAGATGTAATTTTTTAAAAACATGTTTGTAATTAATAAAGGACTAAAAGCAGCAATTTCTTGTGCTTTTTGTCTTCAGAAGACAGTCTTCAATGGAATCTAATAGAGATTAAGCTAGTTGTTAACCCTATTGGATTAGAATTGTGCGAACGTAGATTCAAATTCCCACTCATCAATAAAGCTCCATGGATGGGTTTGAGACAAACAATATTTTTGGCATTTTTTAATTTTTGAAGGAAATGAATAGATAGCATAAAAAATGTGTCCAGTAGTAGAGAAAATGAAAATCCAGACTACACACCTAGTTCTATTATTTACTTACTTATTTATTTATTTATTTATTTAGCTAGCTAGCTAGTTAGTATGGCCGCCCATTTCAACAAGTACCGTAATTGTGAGCGATAAAATTAAAAAGAAAATAAAAACAATAATACAAGAATTAAAATACATAGCAGCCAAGAATAAATCAAACATAATTACTAAAATAACTAAAAATCAGGTCCCTGCGTACACTTGAGGTCCTGGCCTGGACATGGAGCTGCATTTTTAAGGACCTTTAAGGAAAAGCGAGTAGGGTTAGGGCCGTCCTGATCTCTAGAGGGAGGGAAAATGTAACAAAAAGCAGGAGTTATGACAGAAATAAAATCACCTTCTTGGCCTCACCAACTGGCATTCCTTGAATCCCAGACAATAGGACCCAAGCATGGCCATCCTGCCTGACTTTTCCAAATGCTGTTTGGAGTTTTGCTCCTAGCAGATCCTTGCTAGTTCTTAAGAGCAGTTCAGTGAACTACTAGTATTGAATGCAACTGTGTTTATATATTTCTGTTTGGGCAAAATATTTGTATGCGAATAACAGGTCTGCATGCATTATCTGCTATTGTGTCTTGAGGCACACAGAACATAAGCAAATTTAGAAAATTTAGATAATAAAAACAGAAGTTAGAAATATCGGGATATAAAAAGGACCAGTGTTATAAAGGAGATTTGTTAAAGTTGAGAGTAAAATATCATTATTATAGAATTAATATTATTGTGATGAATACTAATGTAAACATTTTGATTATGATTTCCTAAAAATAATTGTACCCAGACAACACACTGTTTGATTGAAATTGAATTTTTATGTTAAATAAAAAAACAAATAATTAAAAAAGAACATAAGCAAATTAAGCATGTTCATAAATGTTTCACTTTGCTTAATTTTACTTTGGAGAAATTGAAAGAAGCTATACTGATCTGTTTCCCAGTAATGATGTATTTTACACATCTCCATAATTATGTGGGATTCTTTTATTGCTTCTTATCAAACATAGCTACAGTGTGCTTTAAATGCATGTTTACCCAGCTCACTGGTCTACTAAGCCAACTATATTTTAGTATTCAATTATCCTTTTCCTACTTTAGTGTTCCTTAACTTTTTTCATACATTAAAATATCATTATAACTTGAAAATCTATGTTTTTGTCTCATGAAAATATTATACAAACAATTAATGCATACATCTAAGAAAATACATTTCCATAACAGTAAAATTGTACCTAAATTTAAAATTGAACAATAATGTTCACAAATTATTCTAATATTCCAGATAATGAAAATAATATTCCTCCCTATTATTTTTCCCTCTTAAATAAAGGCCAAATATGGTGATCCATGTGTGTGATGAAGCAAAAAATCTGAAGGAAGATTTTGTTTGCCCACGAGATCTATTGATTTCTGAAATGAAGTACTTTGCCGAATATCTATCAATGGATGCCCAACGCTGGGAAGAAGTGGACATTTCAGTTCACTGTGACGTTCACATCTTTAACTGGTTGATAAGATATGTTAAAAGGAACACTAAGGAATATGAGGTTGATGAAATACCCACCTTAGGTAAAAGAAAATATATTCATTTTTGCCACAAATTTTTTGAAAACCTGACTCCTACATCAGATCAAAAATCTGATTGCAAATATGGCTTTGAAAGGTGATTTTCCTTTCCTGTTCTGCTTTTGATGATGAAAGCCTAATCTATACTAACAAGGAAAGCTGAAATAAGGTATAAAGTTTAATGGGATTCATGTCTTACAAAATTAGTATAGTACAAGTGCTACACAATTTAATTTGTTAACAGTGGTTAAGAAGTTGGGGATTCCCATTTAACCTCCTTCATTCTCATGCATAGATTCACAGTTTCCTTTTGAAAAAAAATTATGGCCCTGTTATTTTGCACTCTGTATACAGAAACCACCCAATCAAATTTGGGATTTGATCCAGAAATGTGGTAATGACTTGATATGTTCTGGTTTACTCCATAACTAATCTAATCTAAATTAGTGCATGGATTTGATGCAAATGTTTAGGATGAAGGATATCAAAGATACTAAAAATTGATGCAGAACTTTCTAAGTACCCTACTTTAAAGTCTGGTTTCTAAAGGTTACTACTTATATATAACCTTTTTAAAAGACAGAATGTGAAAAATTGATAATGATAGCCTCAATGGTGAAAAATATCTGCCCCTATTTTAGGAGGAGAAAGTTTGTTTATATATATATATACACATCTCTATATGTCTGTGTGTGTCTGTGTGTGTGTATTTATGTATGTAAATAGATAAATGCTAGGGAGTGCTAGGGACGGGTAACAAGCGGTCCTTGCTGCTCTCTGAGCTTGATTGTTTCCTTGCAGACATTTCATTATCAAACTAGGTAACATCATCAGTGCTAGTTAGAGAGTGGGGTTTGCTCTCTTTTTATATACCAGCGGTTTGCCCTGTCAGTGTTGGTAGAAATAGTTTCGGTGGTTCCTTGATTGGGTAGAACACTCTTGATACCATCAATCAAGATTAATTCCAGGAGAAATCAGTAGAAGATTTAAGTATACACTCAGCTTTCCCTTCACTGAAATTCATGGTATTAATGTGATTCTGACGTATTAATGTGATTCTGACATAATCAAACAATTTTTAGCATTTTAGCATTTTTTATCTTTTTAAAAAATATTGTTCAAGTAGTTGTTAGTTCTCACTTATGTTCTGTATAGCACATGTTAAAGTTTGCATAGTGTAGTAAACACAGTTTATTTAATTGAAACTAAGGGTAGGCAATAGAAGGGAGCATGCTATCCACAGGCCCCATTTTTCCTTGGTTTCTCACGTCTTGTATCATTGCACTACAAATTTTTGGGAGCAGTATTCTAACCTTAAAAAAAGGTTAAAATGCATGTGTTATATTTCTTCTAAGCTTAACAACCATTTTGTCAAAAAAGACCCAACAGCAGTTCCCACCCCCATTCCTTAAACAGAACAAACAACCAGTTTTAGTTCTGATCCTTTAGATGATCTCACCAAATCACTCCCATGGCTCTCAGAGCCTTTCTCATCACCATAATCATCTGTAAGAGTTCTGGCTATATAAAGATTGCCCATGCCCAGTTTAAAACCAGATCTTTCCTTTCCTTTCCAGATCTTTCCTTTCCTTAAAGGAGGAAGCACAACTATTTTTAGATCATGAAAGATTTATTTCCAGGGTGGAAAATAATATGCTAGGTTAGCAATGTTAGTATCAAAATTACAGGTATTTGTGGGGAAATTGGGCTTTCCATAATATTGCTTTGTTTTCAAATGTGTTTCTGATCCAGTTTTATATCTGATCTAAAGTGTAAACATTTTTAAAAACTGAATGCGCTTTCATACTGTCTAATTTATAAGGGACTGAGGTTAGATATATGGAAATTTGAAACTGGTCTTCTGTTCAACTCAGCTTTCAATATTGAGAGCCCATTCCTCTCTGAAAACAGACAATTTTGTTTTCAAAAAAAGAGAGATTGATAGCTTGAAACTCAAAATTCTACACTGTGAATGTGTTTGTATAACACATTTAAAACTTCAGGATTTAAATTCTGAATCTTGGTTTGAGATAGTTTCTTTAGTTTCTTTGTATTGTGGGGCTTGCTTTTTCATAATAATGTGAACTGTAAAACTCTACAATATTTCTGACTGCAATTAGGATAAAAATTAGTAAGAAGCAAATAATTATTTAGCCTTAAATTATTAAGCAGTTTAATTATTTAGATATAGATGTAAGTAGAATGGAAAAATCTAAATTATACAAGCATAATACAAGGTCAAGGTAGTTGATAAAAGGGCCCAAAATAAATCTCCAAACTTTCTCTTATTCCATTTTTATAGAATGTGGATTTTCTGAAGCAAGACATCTTTTATAATGTTTCCTTTGATTTTTAACTATCTTGCAATATTTGTAAATATAATAACTTTTCAATTTGTTATCTTGTTTGTTTTTTTTTTAGAACCAAGCAATGTCATTTCAATACTTATTTCCTCTGAATTCCTGAAGATGGATTCTTTAGTGAGTATACTATAGCAATAAGCATTCTGTATTTTTGGTGTTCTAAATTCATCTAGAATGAGAACATAGAGCTCACAGAGCTGATCTGTGTGGTCTGAAATCCCATTATACTTGTTATTCCATTACAGTTTTGGGAGTTACACAGCATTACCCAGGAGAAATTATGGTCATGTACAATAGATCTTTGCTAATGGCTACAAATTGCTTATAGATATCTTCTTTTTTTCTCCATATCTTCTTTTTAAAACTTAAATCTTTTTATTCCAAATCAAATAATATTTGGTATTAGAAATGCCTCATGTTGGCTTTTATGGAGAAAATCTATGTGATTGCTGAGAACCAACACCAGCTTGATGGTGCACAATTAATCCAGCTGGTTTAAGCAAGAAGCTTAATTTAACATTAAATCTTTCTTGATGAGTCTCTCTGTGATATTTCCTAAAGCAGGAACTGCAGAAGTTTATAGAACCTTTAAAAAGATCGTGATTTGCCTTAATTTCTAAACTCTTAAAAAATGTAGACTGTATTTTCCAAACATTTGCTAAGCAAAAATGACAATATATTAATCCTTTATATGCATGTCCCTGTCTTGCAATATTGTTATGTTTTTACTTACAAATGTATAATTAGAGTTATTTGAAAAGGTGCTTAAAAACTAGTTTAGATTTGGAAGTGGGACATGTTATCATCCAAAATAATTAGCTTCATGCCTGTTGAAATGCTGTAAAAATAAGGCTATATGAATGTCCAATTATATGCAAGTTATCTTCAAAGATTAATTAGTGTAGTACAAAATCTTTGCCATTGTTAAGAATGACCAAACTTACTGGGATTGCTGGGCTGGGGCCAGTACTAGTTTTGGGAGAAGTATCCCAGACACAAAGAAAAAAAAAATCCCAGTTTGTAGGACCACATCCCATCCAGCAACAACCCAAGCAACAATAGATTTTGTCGTCTGCTAGTAATTTCTGTGTTCATTGCTCTTTGCACATACATAAAACTTGAGAAGATTTCCATGCTTGAACTAGCAAAAAAATTAGCCAGTGGTGTAGGAATACAGAAAGCTCTTAACACCCTGCTAATTATTGTCTGGATTTTTGCAGTCCCAAAGTATTGCTCAAGTTGGAGGGAAACAGTAGTTCAGGAAGCAGTATTCAAAGAAATGGCATCAGATAATCAGGCTCTCTTGGTTGAGCTTGAGTTTTCTTTCATTCAAGTTGGATGTACCTCATAGAGGATGGAAAATGGAAATGGAAAAAGAGAACTAATTCATTCTATTTCCTGATAGATAGAAGGGTCTGTTGTTTGTTAAGCATTCTTGAACTTGATTTGACTTGGAAATCATATAAGTACAATAGAGAGCAGGAAATGGAAATGTATGGAATATTTAAAGCTGCTTTCTTAGAGAAGTCCCTCCAAACTTTTAACTGCCATCTTTTTTAAAAAATAGAAAAGAATGTGCAGTATTCCTATTTTTAGAGAACTGGTCATCTTGCTAATTACATATTTCATAGATAATGGGAAAATTAAATTATTTGACTGGTAGTTACCATCAAATCCAAATTTTGCATAAACTACGAAAAACGTTTCTTGTCTGCATGTTCATACACATCAGAAAAAGATAGGAATTGCTCCACCCACTCCTAGCCTCAGACTGATCAATCCAGCAGGTTCTTCCCCAACTCCATTCCAACCTTAATAGATAACAGTAAGTATTTGAATCTCTGTATGTAAAAGTGTCTGAGTGATTCATTTCCTCTGGTCATTGGATTGTCCTAATGCTTTTCTTGGAATATGAAAATGCTGTGAGAAATATTTGTATGACTATTCAGTAGTAAGTGAGTTATGTTTATGTTTTTTAGGTAGAAAAATGTATTAATTATTGCCACAAGAATATGAGTACAATTGTAGCCACGCCATGCAATATGAACTGCATTAATGCTAACCTACTAACCCGCATAACTGATCTATTCACACATAATGAAGTAGAAGAGGTGAAGGACAAGAGAGATAAATTTAAGAGGTACTTTCTGAGCAAAAAAAAACCTTACCATTGTCTCCTTTCCTTTTGTATTCATATTATCATTAGTTTGAAAGAAATATTACTAATTGCACAATTGAGACCAGTATTTAGTTAATTATGATAGCTCCCAGAACAAAGTTTGAGCTTCAACAAAATCATAGAAATTAGATCAATTAGTAAATAAAAATGTCCTGTCCTTGGATATAGCACAATCACCAAATGTACCAAGCCTGAGAAACTATTAATGTATTAATTGTGATTAGTTCTGGGCATCATACTTTCATAGGATTCTGAAAAAGTGGAATAGTATTACTAGACTTTCTCCAAGTCAGTAAAAATTATCAAAGAAACTAAGACCTGAAAAGAGATTGAGATAGGAGGTATTAGCTTGAAAAAAGTTACCGAGGAGGCTGTCGGGATTTTGTTTTTCACTTTCACAGTGGCCTTCTTCCTATCATACTCAAACTAACAAAAATTGTATTGAGTTCAAATGGTTAGGAATCTGTTTGAGCTAAAGTTCAAATGGCTAAGAATTTATTTGAGTTTGTGAGTAGCCATCTCCCTACCAAATTGTATTAACTATTGAAGGGACTTTCATTGCCTGCTTGTGAATTTTGTTGTGATGGCAATTTCAAATCCTTTGAATATGGCAGAGTTACTCTTTAGTTCTCAGCTAATATTCAGAACTGCCTGGGCAAATTCCTTGCTCTATCAGAACAGTATAATCTATGTAACCGAGTTCAGATTATTCTCTCTATCAAGAATTAAGAACTAAATACAGGAAAGAGCAAAATACCATGCAAGGAACCCGAATCACTGCAACAATTTTTTTAAAAAAATGCTGCAATATTATAAGCACTTTTCTTCTGTTTGTAATGTAACATTTAGAATGTGAATGAAAAATGATAATTCATTTTTATGAGTCTTTTTCTTTTGTAACTAATAGCAAACTTTTTTGTAAGAAGATAGAAAGACTGTTTGATCCAGAGTATCAGAATGCAGATTCTAAGGGAAATGCTGCAACCCTTTACAGGTATACAGCTCTCCATTGCTTTGCACTACCTTGACATATGTTCCATAGCTCATTGCAGTTTTGTAATATCATTCTCATATTTTTGTTTTTTGTGCAGGTGTTACTTATGTAAGAAACTTCTTATTAAGGATACTGAAAGAAAAATCCCATGTATTCCTGGAAAGATTAATGTGGATCAATATGGAAATATACTCTATATTCACATAAGGTGCTTCACACGTCATTTTGCATTTTTTGTATTTTTATCTTGACTTCTTTTAACATATGCTGTAGAAAAGTTTTAGTTTATAAACTACACTCCGTCTATTATTCCAGTTTTAACCAGGTGTTCTAGGGAACAATGGCTAGGGAACAATGACTTTTGAAATAGAGATTTATTAACAAAATAATTTAGCAGATCAATGCAATCCCTGTTACTGTCTCAAATATATAATTTACTTTGACTGAAAACAAAAGGTAAGCAGGGTCACACTTGGGTTACTATTTGGATGGGAGACAATGAAGAAATGCCAAGGCTTTATTCAAAACAATTTCTTGGAAGGAAGCAGTGGTAAACTGCTTCCATGTTGTTGTCAAATAAATATGGATATGCCAATGAGGTTATTAGAACTTAAACTCTATTCAGAGTTTATACTTTTCTCCCTACCCTGTAGCAATCAACACAAAATGGTGATGTTAGCAGAACACAGGTGAGATGTATGAAACATTGCCAATCATTAAATTAGCACAATGAGAATCACTCAAAAGGTGAAAGCAAAAAGAATTACATTTTTTTTAACCTGTGCAAGTCAGAATTAAAAGCTAATTTCTCTAAAATGGCTGCTCATTTTTCTCTATAGAGATAAATCTTGGGATATCCATGAGTATCTCCTGAGTCTTTTTGAAGAATTAAAATCATGGCGAGATGTATACTGGCGTCTTTGGGGAACTATTAATTGGTTGATCTGTACAAGGTGTAATCAAGTGAGTGTTGTTTTAGCCCCCTCATTATATTTTTAGTTGTCTTAAAATTTATACAGTAGCATTTTTGAAGAAATATTCATTTTTAAGAACAATGTATCATAGAGTCCAGTCTGATTTGCAGCTTTCTCTTCTTTTTAAGCAAAAAAAAAAAAAGACTTCAAGAATGGTAATAGTGATAATATATATGTTTGTTGCTATTGGGTGTCTCTTGCAGACTTTCCTGTGCACTGAATTTTCACACTGCCAATATCATCCTCAACCAGTCCTCTATCCTGGTGTAGCAAGTTCTCTTGGTTCCACTGGTACCGGAATATATCCCTGCTGTAACCAAAAAGTTCTTAGATTTGATCCGGCTCCTATTCCAAAAGTATGTATTTGGAAGAAATCTTTTAAAATCATCCTGCCACATAGTTTTTAACCAATTTATATCCTCAATCTCCATTCCAGTCCCAAGGCTTTGTTGCCCTTTTAATGAGCTACTGTAGATTTATTTATATGAATGCCATCCAACCACAGTATGCAAATTTGGTCTATGTGTTTACTTTTTTGTGTTTTACTATGACTTGTAATGAGGCATGGTTCACTGAATGATTTTTAAACCATTAGCATTAATATTTACTTTTATTTAATATGCCCAGGTGGGAGGCGGTGGCTCAGTGGCTAAGACGCTGAGCTTGTCGATCGAAAGGTCGGCAGTTCAGCAGTTCGAATCCCTAGTGCCACGTAATGAGGTGAGCTCCCATTACTTGTCCCAGCTTCTGCCAACCTAGCAATTTGAAAGCACGTAAAAAATGCAAGTAGCAAAATAGGGACCACCTTTGGTGGGAAGGTAACAGTGTTCCGTGCGCCTTTGGCATTTAGTCATGCCAGCCACATGACCACGGAGACATCTTCGGACAGTGCTGGGTCTTCGGCTTTGAAACGGAGATGAACAGCGCTCCCTAGAGTTGGGAACAATGAGCACATATGCCCGAGGGGAACCTTTACCTTTACCTAATATGCCCAGACCAATGGCCCCACAACAGGGGAGTATCTCAATGGAGGTGGTTAATTAAGAGCCCCCCCTCCCCAAAAATCTGGCCTTCTCCTTCCCCATCTTATAACTATGATTTTACTTTGATGGTACTTTCTTTTTACTGGGCTAGGAGTATTTGTCTCCGATGATTTTAAAGTTTTCGTGCTGCAAGTGCCCAGAGTTCGCAAAGAGATGGGTGGCAAAATAAATCAATAAAATAATAAATAAATCAATAAATCAATAATGCACAGATACCTAAATACAGTACAAGGCCTACTTTTCCACAACAACAAGCCTTTGAGGGGAGCTGAGAGGCACTCACTAATCTTCTGTGGCGGGGGGTGGGGGGCTAGAACTTGGAACATGGATCTCCACAGAATCTGTCTGCTTTTGTCAAAACAATAAAGGTGATATCATGTCATCAGTTCTACATCAGTTGATAGATGAGTACAATGTAACAGCACATACATAAAAAGGGGGCAAGATTGCATTATGATGTTGCACTGCTATTTTCAGCATTCTGCCCCCTTTGACTCCATCCCCCCTGCATGCGCACATACACACACAGAAGCTGAGTTCACTTTCCTCATTCATAGTCCAACAGATTAACCACTACATTATACTGGCTTCCAAAAAGAACACATGTTACAACAAGTGTTATAACCATTGTGCCAAAATCACTTTTGTTTGTAAAGATTGTGTTATTGTCTACATTATAATTATGTATTATTTAATTTGTCTTATTGGCTTTTACACTCGGTTCTTTTTTAATAAAAGGGATGTAAAGTAAGAGATCATGTGATTGGCTTGCCTCCTGGAGGTGAAGGTGGGGATAATGTACCCTATCAGACAGCTAAAATACTGAATGATCTGATTCAGCATCGAAATATTATTGTTCTGCCCTTTTCAAAAGACCAGAACAGGTAAGAAAATAGATATATGTTACAATTTATCTATCTAAAATAATTTCTAGATGTATGCCATCAGTTAAATAACCTTCTCTAGAATCAACATTATTGTGCATAATAAAGCATCGTGTTTGTCTGCTGATTTAATATTTTGCCATTTTAAAAAATATGTTCTGTTCTGGATAGTCATCTGCCTGCAGAATTCTGACTAGAATAACATAGCTGTTTCTTTTTGTTTTTTGAAGCAATTCTGGAATAGGGCTGAATGATGAGAAGGGTTTTGAATATAATATTTTACTGGAGCCAAATTCGTCATGGGGACCCAAAGCAGGAGAAATTAATGCTGTGAGTAATTTTGGTTTCCCCTCCCCCCTATATTTAAATTTCCATTAAGTTGTATCACTTGTCCTTCAAGAGAAGCACATTGACCTTGGTGTCTTTAGGGGAATGTGTAAGTACAGTATGTATGGGAAATTCTTTCTGCCAGACCAGTAAATTGGATGCAAGCGTGATGCATAGATGCCTAGCGGTATCTGCTTTTCATCCCAGGTTAGCCAAGTTCTTTCCAAAGAGGGAAAGCTGCTGAGACCCAGGTGTTTGGGCTAAAGAAATTGGTTATTGTGCAATATCAAACCGGTTACATATGAATGAGTGCCCTCTGTTCCCTTCCCACACTCTGTCTTCTGCCTTCATTAGCTGCCTTCACAGAAGCTTTACTTTGTTAGATGTAATGAAGGCTTGCTTGAAAAGGAGAATAATTCATTAAAGTAGACTTTGAAAAGATGAGTGAAGCACAAGAGCACTAAGCACATTCATGAAACATCAAATTGCCAGAGGCGGAAAAATAATTCGATCACTCTATGCATGGTGACTCTCTATTATCACCGGTGCAGATATGATTGTGATATTATTTGGTTGATAAAGTAAGAAAAAATGTTAGTTTGTATTTTGAAAAATATTGCTTCCTTGTGTACTTTACATCTTGAGATGACTTTGTACCAAAGAACAAAATCCTGCTCAAGAGGAACTTTCAAATAATAATTTAATGCAGCAAATTATGATTTTGAATTTTTTTGAGTTGTTATTATATCCTAGCATTTTTCAGCACTGCTGATGTAAACCACTCCTTTTGGGGGGGAGGGGATGCCTGAATCATTACCGTTCTTTTGCATTGTAACAGGAGAATTGCCCTTTGTGTTTGCATTAGACCCCTTTAAAAATGCTCACAGTAGACTTGCCACACTCCAATTCTCACTTCTGTTCTGGTTTTCTTTTTTTCCCCTTTCTTTAGTTCCTTTCTCTGAAAAACTGGACTCTTCAGCTGGTATGTTTATCTTAGTTAATTACATTCCATTAGATAAAATTCCTTCATTTTCAGTATTCTGCATGTTTAGTTGCTTTGTTATACTAGGGTCCTGCTTTCAAGGAAACCCCTTTGAAACTTAACTTAAACCACTGTCTTCAGCAAATATTAGGATAGAAATATGGTAATAAGTTTTTGGCTGGAAAGGTTAGAGTCAGAACATTATTTGGAAAGTTGCTGGTTCAGCTTTAAAGCATCTCCTTCACACCATCCCAAGTGCTCTAGTCTACAAGGTAGTTTCTGCAATTTCAATGGCTGTTGGTGTTGTTCTTCTCTTTCTTTGGTTTTTTTTTCCTTTTTCCTTTTGTATTTATTTATTAATTAAGTTTTATCCTGATTTTCATTCAGGAGCTCAAGGAGGCAGTTTTACATCTTACCCTTATAATTTCATTGAATTTTAGTAGGTTATTGTTGTCAACCATGACCTGAGCACTTCGTGGTGCAAATCATGATTTTGCAGCTCAATTGTAACTCCTACTAGAAAAGAAAATGGGCCCCCACTTAATCCACTATATTTGGGCTGAGTTGTGATTTGTAATGCAAGAAGAGAGAGTCTTTTTTCTTTTTGATATGAGAGCTGTTCTAAAATAGGTGAATGCATAGGTAAATAAATGTTTTGCTAGGCAGAATCTAAAAGAATAAGAAACACAAGTCATATTTATTTATTTATTTATTTATTTATTTAATTAAATTTCTATACCGCCCTTCTCCAATAGGACTCAGGGCGGTGCACAGCCTAAGTAAAAACAGAGCATACAAAATTTAAAAACAGTATTAAAATAATTAAATATTTTGGCCGTAATTAAAACAACCCAATTTAAAATCAATTTAAAATTTAGCTCAAGCCAGCCCAGCTAGTTGAAATAAATAAGTTTTCAGGGCCCGACGAAAAATCCGGAGGTCTGTTATTATCCGTAACTCTGGGAGAAGGTTGTTCCAGAGGGTGGGCGCCGTCACAGAGAAGGCTCTCCCCCTGGGGGTCGCCAGCCGACATTGTCTGGCGGACGGCACCCTGAGGAGGCCCACTCTGTGCGAGCGTACTGGCCGGTGGGAGGCTATTGGTGGCAGAAGGCGGTCTCGTAAGTACCCCGGCCCTAAGCCATGGAGCGCTTTAAAGGTGGTCACCAACACCTTGAAGTGCACCCGGAAGACCACCGGGAGCCAGTGCAACTCGCGCAGGAGAGGTGTCACATGGGAGCACCTCGTCGCCCCCATAATCCCCCGCGCGGCCGCGTTCTGGACCAGCTGGAGCCTCCGGGTGCACCCCAGGGGGAGCCCCATGTAGAGACCATTGCAGTAGTCCAGGCGGGAAGTGACTAGTGCCTGAGTGACTGTGCGTAGAGAGTCCCGATCTAGAAAGGGGCGCAACTGGCGTATCAGGCGAACCTGATAAAAAGCCCCCCTGGCCACGGCCGTCAAATGATCTTCTAGAGACAGCCGTGCGTCCAGGAGGACGCCCAAGTTGCGAGCCCTCTCCGTGGGGGCGAGTAATTCGCCCCCAATAGCCAGCGATGGCGTCAGCTGGCTATATCGGGACGCTGGAAGCCACAGCCACTCGGTCTTGGAGGGGTTGAGTCGGAGCCTGTTTCTCCCCATCCAGGCCCGCACGGCCTCCAGGCACTGGGACATCACTTCAAGGGCATCGTTGGGGTGGCCTGGGGTGGAGATGTACAGCTGGGTGTCATCAGCATACTGATGGAACTCCACCCCGAAGCCACAGATGATCTCACCCAGCGGCTTTACATAAATGTTGAACAGAAGGGGCGAGAGGACCGACCCTTGTGGCACCCCATATGAGAATGAATCATCAGCAGTTCCGCTCATTGGACTCCTAGGCAAGAGAGGGTTGCCTTCTCTGTTTCATCTAAATTGACAAACTGCAACCAACAGTGCAACAGATAATCCTCACAATAGTTTCCTGCCATTATGTGACATGTATAGAATAAACGGGCAGTGTTTTTGTCTGAATGTCTGATTATTCTCACCCCAGATTCCAGTGTCATGCAGCTCCCTGAGAGCAGTAAACTTATTAGAGGCTAGCCATCATTTTGACTGGCTACTCCTTGGAGTTTCTGCAGTTTCTGCAGAATGGTGATGTTCTAAAGTTCTTTGTTGTCTCCCCAGTTTTTCAGCATATATATGTTTTAGTCCAAAGTATCAATATAAGAATGTCATGAAGCTCTTTCATTTGATCTACTAATCCTAAAAGTTATATAAATTGAAGATGTGTCTGGGATTGGTGATGGGAAAAAAATTAATTTTTAATTCAAATGAGAAAGTACTATTAACAAGAAAACCTGCCATTCCTGCCCTATTTAATGACTATTTAATGCACTGCAAAGAACCATTTTTTAAAATGCTAGTTTGGGAACTTCAACTAGTATGGAATGAGACTGTTGGAGTGTTTATGGGAGCTAGGGGAATAGATAATATAGCATACATTCTCCATACTACTTCCATTCCATCATAATCAAGGTGGGAAAATTAGAATTTTTAAAATTCAGATATGGTAGAAAGTGAAACCTAGATCTCAGTGGGTAATGCACACGTCCAAGATTCCTTAAGGCTCATATAGGGAATAATTTTCAAACACATATACCAGATGACAAGCGCAGAAAATTCAATTTTAAACCAACCAGTTTCTCTTTTTAGTTTATTGTGTAAATCCTGTTACCTAGCCATCTATTGTTGTATGGAGAAGAGTAGTATCCATTAATTTCCTTCCTGTCCCCTGGCTAAAATAGAAACAACAGTTGCTGCTTTCAGAAGATGATGAATACACAACTGGATCTGAAGTCACAGAGGATGAAGTAGGTGATGAAGAAGAAGTGTCCAGGAAAGCAGGTATTTTTTTCCTGGCTGTAATATGAAATATGATAACACTTAGGGATGTAAGGGCAGAAACGGGAGTCCATGCGATTGGCACTAGGGCCATGCTGAAGACCGTTTATTATTGGTTAAGAATAATCGAGATGGAGGAAGGGAGATTACCAAAGCTAGCGCTAATGGATCAGATTATTTCAAGTAATAAAAATAATTGGTTATCAAGAGTTCTGAAGCAGGTATCTAGCTCTGGTATTCCTTTAAATTGGCAGCAGTATGATCATAGGCAGATCTGAAATTGGATTGCACAGAGATTTAAGGACATAAGTGCACAATCGGATATTGCACAGGTGACAGCAGTAAAAGTTTGCCCCTGGTTATTGGCCAATAAACAAATTTTTAAAATAGAAAAATATTTAACTGTGCCTTTGTTTCCCGTCATAAGGAGATTTTTTACCAAATTGAGATTAGACCAACTTCAAACAAACATGCTTTGGGGTAGGTATAAGGGTATCCCTGTAAGTGAAAGAGTCTGTTTATGTGGGAAGGGGGAAGTTGAAACAATGTCCCATGTAATTTTTGACTGCCCCCTGTACTCAGATTTGAGGGAACATCAACTGGGCAGGATCTTTTACACCAGCACCCCTAAGTTGAAAGAGTGCTTCTTGCAACATTGTTTGTTAGATTCTAACTTGCAGCTGGTGAAATGGATTGCCAAATTTGCTGTAAAATTGATGGAAAAAAGAACAAAGTTGGTGCAGCAGAATGTGGTAGATTGCAGGAAAGATCACTTGATTTAATAATGTAATTCTAATAGTAGTTTTAAGACTGATTGGGTAGATGAAGGTGTGATATTGTAATATAATTTTAATCATATTTAAATTTGTATCTCAAATTATTGTATTCTATTCTGATTTCATTCTAGATTGTATTTTACTTTATTTTCATTTTAAATTGTGTTTTATTCCTATTCCAATTTCATTTTAAATTGTTTCTACCAAACTTTTGTAATAATTGTTTCTGGAGCTCTCCACTTTGATATGGCCCAAGGGCTAATCACTAAATAAAGATTGATGTAAGAAAGTGAAAAATACCTTCAAAAATCAGTATACCCCATAGAACTTTAATATGTATTCATTATTGTATGCATTCATCCATTTGTCATGTTTATATGGCCCCCCATGTCGCAAACAAATGAATGGGCAGCATACAACAAAGCATAAAACAAAACAATCAAATAAGTATGAATATTATTATTTAAAACTTTAAAATTATAAAAAGTCCCCAAATGAAAAGAAAAATAGGCAAAGAGCAGGTGTTAATTACTCTGGAGCCATCTCAATATCGGATCTTATATAAGATTATATGTTTACTAATTCAGTATTACTGTTTTGTATTTTTCTTTCTTGCATTATAGAATCTTTCTCTCTCTCTCTCTCTCTCTCTCTCTCTCTTCTGATAATGAAAGCCACTTTGTGTAGGCATGCAGCTTCATTTTAATTATCTAGAAACACCAAATGTCAATCTGTCCCTATTCAGAATATCACTCTGGCATGCTGTACTTAAAGAAACAAACATACAGATTCCCAACTGTTTAAATTCATTGTTGTGTATTTGAATATGACAAATGAAGTGAGCCTAATATGGTATATACTGATCATTTGTGTACACTATTTTTAATTAACAGGAAGAAAAGAGAGGCTCAAAAAAATTATCAGAAATCCCAAAAAGCAAGTATCTTCACCTAATATTCAAAAGAAGGAAAAAACATTGGAGAAGGTAAATCTGAAATGTGTAAAATATTAAGATTGCTTATTGCTTAATGCATTGTAAGCCGCCCTGAGTCTCCGGAGAAGGGCGGCATATAAATCAAATTAAAAATAAATAAAAATAAAAAATAAATAAGATGATTTTAAAAATGATAAAAAATAACTTTTTGTTATTCACTGAAAGTAGCAACAACTTTGATTTTATTTTCAGCCCAACCCTGGAAAAATTAGTTTAAAATAGGCCTTTCTGTTTGATGGATCTAGAATAAGACTTAGGTCTCAATAATTAAATGAGAAGAACTAGTCATAATGAGGTTAGCTATGCCTTCTTTCCATCATTAGTTTTGTTAGTAGATATAAAATCTGACTTCGTAACTACCGGTACTTAGGGTTGTTTGTTGTTCCTCTGAGCCTAAAATCTAGTATCTCCAGGGGAAATCCTCCATGGTTAGTAGCTTGCATAGTTTAAGTAAAGAAAAGTTGATCAAAGATTTTTCTTAATATCTTTTTTAGTGTATTCCTTTTTTCTTTTATTTGACAGCCTAACTCTCGGGACACATCTCCCTTTATGTAAGTATTGGCTAAAATTTAGAGGAAATCTATTAAAGCAAACTCTAGTATTTTATTATTTATATAGCCGCCCATTTGAACAAATGACTCTGGGTATAACATTATGAGTATGCAGCAGAGTAAGTGGGATCCTTCCAGATCACTAAGATTCAAACATCACAAATATTGCTGGTTGCCAAGTGCCCAATGTACCGGTAAGCAGTGCTATCTTAATGCTGTAGCCAGATCTGAAGCCCATGGAATGATCCTAATTATCTGATTCCTCTGGAGCTGCAAGCCAACTTCACAACCTGCCCTAAAATTATCCAGTTCCTCTGAGTTCTGCAATGGCAGATAATTGTCCCTTTTGAAACAGACCCAATAGTGCCCTGAATTATTCTAGAAAGAATATGACTGATTGCTTGCTTCTATGTTTTGTCATGGCTTATCTGCTTTTTCATTAGAATGAGTATGCAGCAGAGTAAGTGGGATCCTTCCAGATCACTAAGATTCAATCAAGATGCTCAAAGAGAAGAAGGTAAGGTGTACCTGCTTAGCTTCTGTGACTTTAATAGATAAACTAATGCTAGTGATGTTCCATGCCTGCATAAATGTGTAAATGTCCAAGATTCTGTGAGATAGAAATTAAATCTTTCTGCTGTCCATGAAACATCTTAATATCAGTGAATACTCCCGTAAGATATGAATAAACATTATTATTATTATTATTATTATTATTATTATTATTATTATTATTATTATTATTATTATTATTATTATTTCTTTTACATTGTGTTTTTATTTCCCATAAACTGCCTTGAGCCTGTGAGCAAGTAGGCAGCAATAAAATTTTCCAAATAAACAAAATAAAATAAATAAATAATCTGCAGCCCTCAGCTGTATGTATTCTTCAGAGTCTTGAGGATCGGCCTCAGAAACTCTCCAAATGATTTTTAATGTGACAAATAGAAAAATTATTTTTAAATTATCTTACTTTAATTTGTGCAATCTTAATTTATTTCAGTTTACAACAAACACACTTTAATGTAAACCTTGAGGTATAGTCTTTGTCCTTTCTTTCAATATTTAAAAGATGTTTGAAAATCCACTTTATAAAGAAAGTTCTTCTTGCCTGTCAGTATCTATGTTTAATTTGTTAAAAGAATAACTTAAAAAAAACTCATTGGAAGCATATTTGGCACAGTTAATCCTAGTTATTAACTCTTTCTTCATAACAGCAGTTCTAAATTATTCTGGTCCCTTATCCTAATTCTTTATGTGCTTTTTGAAAGATACATTAGAAACAAAGGAGCAAATTCTTAGTCTACAAAGAGACGGGGGAACAGTCCTCATTACTCTAATGGTGGGCGCAGTAGTAGATTTTTTTACATTACTAACTACTTTAATGAAAACCTCTCTATCTCTTATAGTAAAGATTTCTCACTGGCTAGACTTCATGTTCTGCCATTCAGCACAAGATTGCCCATGCACCTGTTGGTTTGGGCCATTGAGACCCATTTTACTCAGGTATTAAGACAGAATTATAAATTAATAATACCTTTCCTAGCCCCTTGTTTAGGTTATTCAGAAAAGGTGAATTCTTTCTTTTTAATAATGGATTGATCCGGGGCGGGTTTCAAAACCCGTCGCTACCGGTTCGATTGTGGGCGTGCGTGCATGACACTTCTGCATATGCCCAGAAACTTCTGTGCATACACAGAAGCATCCAGGCAGGTGGGTGGAGCCTCCCATCGCCACAGCTACCGGTTCACCCAATCCGTGGAGAACCGGTAGCAACCTACTACTAGATCGATCTCTAGAAACATATAAGACAGGGGTGTCAAACTGGATTTCTTCGAGGGCTGGATCAGCATTGTAGTTCTCCTCCACAGGCCAGGGGGGAAGGGATGGATGCCTCCTGCAGCACACTGCCAGCCAAAACAGGCCATGTGACCCATTTTCCGGCCCATTTTCAGCTGGCAGAGTGCTGCAGGGGGCCATGGAGGGTGAAAACGAGGCGTGGGGAGACGCACGTGGCCCGTTTTCGCCTCCAGAAGCCCAACGGGCCGGTACTTTGATATTTCCAGGCCAGTCCTGCAGGCCGGGTTTAAGCACCCCACGAGCCGGATTCAGCCCGCGGGCCTTGAGTCTGACACCCCTGATATAAGAGATTTACCAATTTTTGTGACTATAATTGTTGAAAAAGGGCTGTGGGTTTAATATTAATACTTATTGCTTCATTTAAATCTTTCTAGATATGGTTTGCTATTCACTTATTTATTTGGCATTTACTACATTTCATTTTAATTTTCCTGTCATAAAGTAATTGCTACTCTGAAGAGTGAAAAGGTTGTAGGGGCTGGCTCTTCTATTTCTTTTCTGTGGTTTTTTTTTTCAGATCAGCGGCGAATGATTGAGATAACAGGACATCTAATAAAAATTAGGTTGGGAGATCTTGATCGTCTAAAATCAAAAGAAAACAAAGAAGTGAGCTTTATTGCTGTTCTAATTTAATATCACTGATGTATTTTGGCTATGCATTTGATTTTTTTTCCTTTAAATTATTATTTGTTGCCTTTCTATAACCCAGTAAACCCTCCATCAAATGCTGGGTATAGTAATGATTCCTAAAAATAATGATTGTATCTCCTTGTTTCCCCCCCCCATCCCCTTGAGGGGTTTTCCCAGCTGTGAGCGGCCTGATGCTTTTGGTCTAGGCCTTTTCTTGTCTCCCTCTCTGGTTGGTGACACTGTCGCATTGCCATATTGGATGTCTTTCCATCACATTAAAAGAAATCATCATTTACTACCCACAACTAGGTTGTCCTTTGCTCCTCCTTTTGAGTAGCCTCTCTGGATTTTACCGTATTTTAGTTTCTATGGAGGTTCTCAATTATTCAGGTCATGGTTGTCCCAAAGGTGCTTTGAATTGGAGAAGCTTCTTGGATGAGAAGCAAAACATTTTTCAAGGGGAAAAAAAACCAAGAAAGTCCAATTGCCTTTTGGCAACACCTTCATGGCTGTTTGCAGGTGGATAAAATGGATTCATCTAACAATTACCAGCTTGCTTAACAATCAACACTTTCACTTAACAACTGTCCCCAAAAAGATTGTAAATATCAGGCATACTTATATAGTGAACCATGTAAACATTTCGAGGCTCAATTACAACCGTAAATTGAGGATTACCTGTACTGATTTCTTCTCATTGTTTAGTAAATCTGGGTATTATTACAGTATAATTACAGTTCAGTTTTTAACTTGTCTCTCCTTGGGACAAAAAAAAAACAGTTAGCAAAGGCTATCCATCTCTCATTATGTAGAGTAAGAAATAAAGCACTAATCTGTAAATCACATGATTATTTGACTTCTGTCCTTTCAGTCTGCAGCCGGAATTTATGCAAGACTTGAAGCTCAGATCAGGGCAGCGGCACAAGTCAATATTCGTCAGAACATCCCTGAAAAAATGATAAGGTAAATATTAAGTATCTAGGAGAAGGAGAGTGAAGAGGAATTTTATAATTGGTATATAAAGATTTATAGAAGAGCAGCTAGATTTTTGTATGCAGTATGTCTACACTGTAATATTGTAAGCCTCCCAGAGTTGCCCCTTGTTAAGATGAGTGGCCAATATGTTCAATGAATAAATAAATATTTAAATAACATTCTCTAAAATTTCGGAGCTGATACGATTTTCATTCTCCTTAGAAACTAGTTTACAGCTTCAATAATTGGGTTCAATGTGGTAATTTTACTTTATACTTACCTTTTTTCTTGCGAACCGGTCCAAACCAGGGACAACCCACAACTGGTGTCCATGTATATGTCTATACTGACACTTGCTTCCTTGTACTTGTTGACAAACAATTAAATAAATAAAAATAAATAAATATTCCATTGAAGAATGAGAGATCATATTTGACGGTTTCTAGTTTGGTAGTACAATCTTCAGTATAGCAAAAGCAGCAAATGACCCCTGGCAATTGATGAATTGTTACTGTTAACTTCTGTTGTAATTTTTCTAATGTATTTCTATCAATTTAGGGCAAAAGCTCGGTTTGGTCAAGGCCGCCCAACTTAAAAACAAAACCCAGAGATTTTCTGCGCTGAAGCCAAAGCACTTTCCTGCCTTCTGCAACTGCTTCCAGGATTCCAGAATCCGGGCACGCTTCTTCTGAAAGGTTTCAGTGACTGACATTCCTGTCTGCCATGTTAATTATTCTGTTTTAATGAATTAATACCCATTTTACACTTGTAGTTA
The DNA here is from genome assembly GCF_059756535.1 of Pantherophis guttatus. Taxonomy (NCBI): domain Eukaryota; kingdom Metazoa; phylum Chordata; class Lepidosauria; order Squamata; family Colubridae; genus Pantherophis; species Pantherophis guttatus. Next base: position 316,508,888 of record NC_142063.1, read on the forward strand.
GTTGTAAATGCACCATTTTCTCTTAAGCAATGGTGCATTTATAAGCCTGCAAAACAAAATGTAAAGCCCTTATTTGACTGAGGGTGGAAAAAGTGGTGCTAATGAAATTAAGAATTTCATATTTTGCTATCAATTTTTAGTAATGGTCAAACCTGGCCTTTTTATATACTTTGTGCTTTATCTGGCAACAGTACTAACTTGTAATGATTTAGTTGTATAAAAATAAGGTTGGTAATGCTTTTGCATCCTGTTTAAAATCTTGATCGTATTCCTATTCTGCCTTTAAGATTTCCTCTACAGTGTTTTCTCTCTCAGTGAAACTGTGTGCATGTTAATAGGTGCTTTCTCTCCAAACTTCCTTTCTTTAATGCTTCAATAAAAAAAATACAGTTAAGAGAAAAAAACTCCACACTATTTTATGAGTTACAGACAACCCCGCAGTCTTTTTCTGCACTGAAGTGCCAAATATGACAAATGATAAGGGAAAAATCCATGCTTGTAACTATGAAGTTTTTCATAACTGACTTATGTATACATCTCTTTGCAAAATTCTATCTTTGTTTAGAAATAATTTGTGTATGAAGGCTTCAAGTTGTCAACCTGCTCCTTGATATGAAACTGAAAAATAGAAGTCATCCATCTTTTAAATGTAATAATACCTTTTGGCAGAAATGGATGCTATGAAGTGCTATAAAGATAGAATAAATTGTGAAGGAGACTAAAGAGCTAGCAAATGCAGTCCTAGCTCAGCATTTCTCTTCTGCAACCATCCACTGTAAAGAATATTGTGCAGAAGCATCTGCAGCAGGGGTTTCAACTTCAAAGCCTGCGGGCTGGATCCAGCCCATGGGGTGGGTAAATCTGGTCTGCAGGGCCAACCTGGAAATATCAAACAGCCTTTGTTTTTGGCTGGCAGAGTGCTGCTGGAGGTTGAAAAATGGGCCGCATGGGGGCCATGTGCAGGCCCCTCGTGCCCTGTTTTGGCTAGCAGTGTGCTGCAGGAGGCATTCGTCCCGTCTCCCCACCCACCAGCCCACAGAGAACTACAACGCTGATCCAGCCCTCGAAGAAATATAGTTTGACACCCCTGATCTGCAGGATTCCTTGTAAGAGCTTTAAGGTAAGAAAGACCCTTTCCAGCTCATCAATCAAAATTTTGCAGCTACTTCTCCCAGCTACGGGTAATCCTTGCTTACCACTTCATTTGGCAACTGAAGTTAGAACTGGTTTTAAAAAAAGCTTTGCAACCAATCCTCACATTTAAGACCTTTGCATATTTACAAATGTCGCATCATGTGGTCACATGATTACCATTTGCTTGCTTCCCAATCGGCTTGCAACAAGCAAAGTTAATGGAGAATCCGGAAGCAAAATCACAAGTTGCATCCACATGATACTTTGCTTAATGACCACAGTGGAAGTGAGATCATAAGTCCATCCCGATCCTATGATTTTCATTTAGGGGAATTGCTGTGGCAATTAGCAACAGAATTGCCAGTTCTAATTGTGGTTACTAAGGTTTACATTTACTTCGATAATTCAAGCAATGATATGAAAAGAGGGAAATAGGAACTTTTTTGAGATTAAACTTTTCAAAAGGATTTAGCTTAAAAATACGTTAATTTCTTTTGAGACCGTAAGAATTTACTTTTTTTCTTCTAAAACCAAGACAGAAAGTGCATTTCAACATGCCACTTGCAGCTATGTTGTCTATCATATGAGGAGAGTAGTTTTCTATTATAAAGTATATGAAAACAATTGTGATTTTGCAAAATCCAGGAAATATGGATAGTATTATGTAAAACTAGAAAGAAAAAAACAGCAGACAACATAATTATGTAGACAACTACAACATATCTGATTTGTGCATTGAGACAAATACTCCACATTTGGTCTTCATACCTGGGCATCATATTAAATGCTGAAGGTAATAGAGGATAAACCTGAAAGTTGTAGGAAATGATGCTATTCTGAACTGGATGAGTGATAGCCACATTATTTGTTTGGAAGTTTTCAAAAAAGTTCCATGAAAATTAGCATTCAGAAACTACATTTGGTAGGGCTATATTAATATCAAAGAACTAATAGACAATGAAGATCCTATTTCTAGACATATACAAAATGAACTTTTAAACTTTAATGCACTTCAGGAAAAAGCAAATCCAAAGTAAATGTTGATAATTTCCAAAAGTTAACCCCATACAGTAATACTGTGTTTTTATGCTGTATTGTATGTCAAAATCCATCACAATATTTGTGTTTTTACTTAGATATTTTTCATAGCAAAATTCAAAGTATCAGTAGGCACTTACACAAATATTCATTATCAAATTCACTTGAATTCTTGTTGCACTGAAATAAATTATGTGTTAAAACAAATGTTGTGTCCTAAAGATCTATACAATCTTCATGGTGGTTGATACAGACCTAGTTAGGGAAATATTGAGGACCTAGCAGAGGTACTTCAGATGAAGCCTTTAATTATTTTATATGACATTTCTAAGAGGTGTGTATAAGAATGTTTATCACATACTTAGAACTATATAGAAATGGGATAGAGATGGTGCTTTAAATGTGCTGGATCTCACTTCAGGCACCTCATAATATACTAATCTAATTGATGATTTTTTTAAAAAAAGTCTGGGTGATAGGAAACTCTCTTCCTCAAGCTCTGGCATCCTAGCAGTATCCCAAGAATATATGGCAACTAGATGGAGGTGGTTAAAACAAACTACACCTGTGACACTGAAAATGCTAAAAGTCAAGATCACAGCCTAATATGTTTTCTGCTTCTGAATCACTACAGTAAAAGAGAAGTGTGTGTGTGGTAAGGATCTTGGAACCGCCAACAAATGTAACCAGGAAAGAACAAGACCTGCTTAGAAATTCAATGAAGATTAAATAATTTCTAGTTTCCACCATCAAAGAATATCTTGTGGTGGCCACTTAGTTCTTTGCCCCTAGTTAAGATATCCAGAAATATATTGCACCAAAAGCAGATTAGTTAAATCTGAATAACTTCTCTGTCCCATATTAAAACAATCTCTGTAATCCATCCCTCGAGTTGCTTAGTTTCCCAACAGCTGACCTATAAACAGAGAAATGTTTTAATGCTGACATTATGTAATTGCTAATTTACAAATGCAGAACATCTAAGACCTGCTAGCCCTACCAGCATCACTACTAGTAGACAGAAGAGGCTATTCTATTGTATATGATCTACCCATACTTTGTGAAATAAGAGAACTGCATGATTGGTATTTGTGTGTGCTTGCCCACACTTTCCCTCATCTGGGATCCCTCCTCCTTCCACCATTTAAGAGTTTGAATTTTTAGTGTCTGCTATATTGAGAGGGGATGCAATGGCTCAACAGTTAAAGACACTGAGCTTGAATTCAAGACCTGAGCTCTGTGCAATGGGATGACCTCCCATTACTTGCCCCAACTCCTGCCCACCTAGCAGTTGGAAAAAAATGCAAATGCAAGTAGATTAATAGGTACACTTTGATAGGAAGGTAACAGTGTTCCTTTGCACCTTTGGCATATAAACCACATGTTTATTGGACCCGTGTCCCTCCTGGTTGGTACTGGCCTCCCGGGAGGTGACGCGAGGCTGGCTCCAGGAGATTATAAATGCTTCTTTGAGTGAGGGTGTCTTTCCCGCCGCCTTGAAAGAGGCGGTGGTGAGGCCCCTCCTCAAAAAGCCCTCCCTGGACCCAGATGTGTTAGCAAATTATCGTCCTGTCTCCAACCTTCGCTTTGTTGCGAAGGTTGTTGAGAGTGTGGTTGCATGACAACTGCCTCAGTACCTGGATGAATCGAATTATCTAGATCCGTTCCAGTCGGGCTTCAGGCCCGGGTACAGCACAGAGACGGCATTGGTCGCATTGGTTGATGATCTCTGGAGGGCTCGGGACAGGGGTTGCTCCTCTGTCCTGGTCCTATTAGACCTCTCAGCGGCTTTTGATACCATCGACCATGATATCATGCTGCACCGGTTGGAAGGGTTGGGGGTGGGGGGCACTGTTTTACAGTGGTTCTCCTCCTTTCTCTCTGACCGGTCGCAATCTGTGTTGACAGGAGGGCAGAGGTCGACCCCAAGGCCCCTTGTATGTGGGGTGCCGCAAGGATCGGTCCTCTCGCCCCTTCTGTTCAACATTTATGTGAAGCCGCTGGGTGAGATCATCCGTGGTTTTGGGGTGAAGTACCATCAGTACGTTGATGACACCCAGCTGTACATCTCTACCCCAGACCACCCCAATGATGCCCTCGAGGTGATGTCCCGGTGCCTGGAGGCCGTACGGATCTGGATGGGGAGGAACAGACTCAGGTTCAACCCATCCAAGACCGAATGGCTGTGGTTTCCGTCGTCCCGATATAGTCAGTTGGCGCCATCGCTGACTACTGGAAGCGAGTCGTTGGCCCCCACAGTTGGGGTTCGCAACTTGGGCGTCCTTCTGGACTCACGGCTGTCTTTAGAAGAGCATATGACGGCTGTGGCCAAGAGGACTTTTTATCAGGTTCGCCTGATTCGTCAGTTGCGTCCCTTTCTGGATCGGGACTCGTTACGCACGGTCACTCACGCCCTTGTCACCTCACGCCTGGATTATTGTAATGCTCTCTACATGGGGCTCCCCTTGAGAAGCACCCAGAGGCTCCAACTGGTCCAGAATGCGGCCGCGCGGGTAGTGATGGGAGCGATGTGGCGCTCTCATGTTACCCCCCTCCTGCGCGAGCTGCACTGGCTCCCGGTGGTCTTCCGGGTGCGCTTCAAGATTTTGGTTACTACCTTTAGAGCGCTCCATGGCTCAGGACCAGGGTACTTACGAGACCGCCTCCTGCCACCAGTAGCCTCTCACCGACCAGTTCGCTCCCATAGAGAGGGGCTCCTCGGGGTGCCGTCGGCCAAACAATGTCGACTGGCGGCCCCCAGGGGGAGAGCCTTCTCTGTGGGGGCACCTGCCATCTGGAATGGGCTCCCCCTGGAGATGCGGAGGATCCAAGACTTGCGCATCTTCCGCCGTGCCCTAAAAACGTTTTTATTCCAACAGGCTAGTCTGGCCTAACTCTCTCTTTTAAATTGGCTTTTCAATTGGCTTTTAAATTGGGCTTTAAATCTCTTTTAGATAAATTGGATGTTTTAATCTTTGAGCCTAAATTATTTAATCTGGTTTTTTAAATAGTTTTTAACTTTTGTATGTCTTTGTATTTTATTTTTGGCTGTTCACCGCCCTGAATCCTTCGGGAGTAGGGCGGTATACAAATATGATAGATAGATAGATAGATAGATAGATAGATAGATAGATAGATAGATAGATAGATAGATAGATGATAGATAGATAGATAGATAGATAGATAGATAGATAGATAGATAGATAGATAGATAGATAGATAGATAAATAATAAATAAATAAATATAGCCATGCTGGCCACATAACCATGGAAATTGTCTTTGGACAATTTCTTGTTCCCTTGGCCAAGAAACAGAGATGAGCACTGTGTCCTAGAGTCCGACATGACTGATGGGAACCTTTACTTTTTAACTACATTGAGATGAGTGGTATGATGTATGTTTATATACACAAATGCATTGATCTCAGATTTTCACAAGAGGTATGATGAACTGAAGATGTCTCTGTGAAAGCGGAGCTGACAATTGTAAGAAAGACTGAAGAAGTAGCCTGGTTCCTTGGAATCTGTCTGAATAAGGAGGGGAAGGGAGTTTAAAAATGTGAAAAATAATAAATTAATAAACAAAGAAGAAGGTGGGAAATTGTCTACATACACTCTGGACAGCTGCTTCTCGCAAAGAGACTGTAGGACAATACTTTTCTGAATGTTTCAGCACCAGGAGATGAAAGGATCAGCCATCTTGTAATAACTGGCAGAATCTTTTAAAGAACATTAAGTTCTAAGAATGGCTTCTTACGATAAATAGATTAATTTTGGTTTTCCTGGCCACTAAATCATAACAAAAATTAATCACATTGTGATTTTAGAAATTGGACACTTTTAGAAATTGGACTACATGACTGACAGACACTTTAGAAGGCAATAAAGATTCCAACCAGAAGGGGAAAAGAAATACAAGCCTGTTCTTGATGTTGGTTAGTACTGGAATTTACAGAAATAAAACAAAACAGTATAACATATATACTGTATAAGTATATGTTTGTATAAGTATAAATGTTTGTATTGTATGTTTTTTATCTGGCTGTACACCGCCTTGAGTCCCTCGGGAGAAGATGAGGTATATAAATTCGAAATAAAATAAAATAAAATAAAAATAAACATCAGAAACGTTAAAGAAGATATTTGAAGAATGGAACTAGCAATTAGTAAATACAATATCAACATTGTCAGTAATGATGCCTACTTCTATGCATAGGCTATGTCCAAAAGGTGTTAAAAAGGGAACGACAAATGTGGAATGGATTTTATGTGAAAGAAAAAGCACTAAAAGTGGAACTACAAATGGCAAACCGAGAGAATGATTGAATAAGGACACTACATGGTATACCAAAAATAGTAGCTGAAGATTTATTTATTTATTTATTTGTAAAATTTATAGGCCACTCATCTTACCTCGAGGTAACTCTGGGTGGCTTATTTAAAAAAAGAGAGAGAGAAATACAAATGATGAACCAAAAGAATGACCTGGAAATTGGATCTACAAAGGAGGATTACCTTCAAGAAATCTGTGTAATGGGAGGAAGAAGAATTGAAGAAAATTGAAATCCTACAAAAATATTTGATTAAATTAAAGATTAAAATTGTTACAGGTAAAAGGAAGGAATATAAAATTAATTCAACTGAGCCAGGTTAAACTAAGACATTGAGGGCAGGGTGATGTGGGGGGCAAAGTTCTGACAATCCTTTATCAATTTTTTGCTGAGATTTTTAAAACTTTATTTTATGAAGTTGTTTATATATATAAAGAATGGGAAATGGAATGAAGATGTATCTTTTTGTAATGTTATAGAGAGTGAAGAGTTACTACACTTGTGATGATTTTTAATACATTTTTTTTCTTTTATTTTCTTTTTTGCACTTTTTATTCTTTTTCTATTCTTTATTTTGTATTAATTTTTATTATTGTAATAAAAAATCTTAATAAAATTATATTAAAGAACAAATGAAGTGATCTCAACATAGTTGTCAATGTACAGTACTTTATCTGGTTTTTATTCTCATTTTTATTTGGCCCAGTTGTATAGTGAAATTAATTTAGGCTTGAGATCTTTTTACAAGGGTCATTTTACTCACCTTGTTACAAGAAGAGCTTGTTTCTTTTTTAAAAAATAATTTCTATATATTAACTTAAGCATACTTTTAAAGTATGTGTGAGCACCCATTGAAAATACTTTAAAATAGTTGCATCTTTTCTCTGAACTTGTGTGGCTTCCTCCCTAACTAACACACAGTTACAGAAGAACACACATAGTTGGAGGTGTTCATGACAGGTGCTACATGTATGCCTTAAATTATATTCCGATCCTTTTATTCTGAATCTCTGTATAGACCTATCATTTAATTAGCGTTAATAACATTTGACAGTGCCTAACATCTCTAGGACAAGTTAAACTGCAAAGTATTAAAAGCATAAACCAGGGGTGTCAAACTCAAGGCTTGAGGGCCAGATCCGGCCCTGCGGGCCACCCTGGAAACAGTGAAGGACCAGCCTGCGGTGCCTCTGCCAGCGAAATCAGAGCTCAGGAGGGCGACATGCAGCCCTCCCCAACTCCATTTTGGCTGCAACCTTCTGCCAGCGAAAACAGAGCTCGTTTTCCATGACAGAGCGCTCAGGCCACCACAGGCGCCCCCGACACGAGTGGCATTGAACTGGCCATGCCCACCCAGCCTCCTGAAGTCAAACATAACCCTGATGTGGCCCTCAATGAAATTGAGTTTGACACCCCTGGCATAAACCGACTTTCATGTAGAGTCTCCCTCCTCAAAGCCTTTCCAGACAACAGAAGTCTTCATGATAAGTTTATTCCAGTGTCTGAAAGAAAGAGGTCATAGTGAAATGTGCAGCAATGGCTCAGTGGCAGCAGTGAAAGGCTGAGGTCAAGAAATTTCTTTAAGCATGAACCTGGCAAAAGAAGACTGGACAAGAATCCATGCTGACCGCAACTCAAATGTTAGGTATGTTTTGTCCTGGTTCACCTCCTTCCTCTGAGGCTGGTCCCAATCAGTGTTACAGTAATAGGGAGCGAGTGGTCTAGCTCATAACCCCTTTTGTATTGTGCCACAGGGCTCAGTACTCTCTCTGTTATTTTTCAACATCTACATTAAATTGCTGGGCGAGATCATCCAGCATCATGGGACAAGGTATCACCAATACGCTGATGATACCCAATTATACTGTATATATCGGTCTTGGGTGAAGTGAGTGATGTAATGAAAGTTGTCTTGCAGTGCCTGGAGGCTGTGGGGATCTGGATGGGGCACAACAGATTTCAACTGAACCCTCGTAAAATGGCGTGGCTGTGGAAGGGTCTCTCTGTAGCCAGGAGTTTATCAGACAGACCTATTGAGTAACCTGAGGCTCCTCTTGGACTCACAACTCCTGCTTGAAAAGATGGCAGCCGTGGCCAGGAGAGCCTTTGCCCTACTCCGTGTTGTGTGCCAGTTATGCCTGGACAGTGCGGTCCTCCATTTGGACATTCATGCCCGGAAGCTTCAGCTGATACAGAATGCAGCCACGCAAGCCATACTGGGTACCCAAAGAAGAGCGCATGCAACACTTAGTTCTGTGAACTGCACTCGGTGCCAGTTTGCTTCTGGGTCCAATAAATCCCTACATTGCATAGGACGAGGCTATCAACAGAACCAGTTTCGCCCCACTACATCAGCCTGTCCTGTTTGTTCAGGCAGAGAAGGTATGCTGCCGATCCCATCAGTCAAGAATTTTGACTGGTGGGGGTCTAGGAAGAAGGACTTTGCTGCTGCTGCCCCCAATCTCGGCCACCTGCAAACAGGGCAAAACTTGGCTATGTGACCTTACGTGGGAGAAATAACAGCCCGCACAACTGTGAGGCTGCCCATTTCACCAAGACCACCTCCCTTCCACCTGTATTGACAAGTGCTAACCCCACAACTGGAATTTTTCACATTTTGACATTCTATAACGTTATTTTTATAATTAAAAAAAATAAACTAATATTTTAATGATAATTTTATGCATTGTTTATATATTAATTATATTGTAAGTTGCCCGTGTATGCTGATTCTAAGAATCTGTTGCATGCTTGGTTGTGGAGCACAGTTGGGAGGTGGAAACGAAGAAAAACCTGAAGAAACAGCGAATGTGTGGAATTATTGCCTCTCCACAGCTTAGACTGCTCCAAGAAATATGAGTCGTATCATAAGTATTATAAGTCTGGTGCCATCAGAATCAGTGAGCTCTCATAAATGATAGTACAGAACCAAAACTGATCTACTTGAGTAATCATGAAATGACCTAAAGAAGTAAAGATCATAAAGAGGACTTCGTCATCAAAGATGTTTCTACCATCACAGTCCACAAAAAATAAGACATCAACCTCAAACATCTACCCTTAATCTTCCCAGCACTGAAGTCTGAATTTAAAGAACCGGTGAAGATACCATAGTCTGGTGAGAACAGCAACCAAACAGAATTAGTTGCAGCAAATTGGGCGTGGCCAGTGTAGTGAGGCACTCAGGGATGTTAATACCAAGAATGGGTTGCAGCTGGGCCTTTATTCCTTTTCACTTGCTAGAGATAGATGGGTTTTTGCCTTACTGAACAATTTTTTTTCTGTGCTGATATTTGATAAAACAGAAATGTGAGGATTCCTTGTAGTAGATGAAACATTCAATTGTCACCTTGTGGTGAGATGAGGGGCAAATAAATGTAATAAATAAAATTCAATTGACCTTTTAGAATGCAATTTCTAGGCCTTGGAAGAAGAGTTTAGCTTTAGAGACAGCTCGAACTTTGGAGTTGCCACCAATTGAACTTGTTCTTTGATTAGATGAATGTCCTATGACCGTGATGGCGAACCTATGGCACACGTGCCACAGGTGGCACGCGGAGCCCTATCTGAGAGTACGCGAGCGTTGCCCTAGCTCAGCTCCAGCACACATGTGCGTGCCGGCCAGCTGATTTTCGGGCCTTCCGGGCCCACCAGAAGTCAGGAAATGGGCTGTTTCTGGCCTCCGGAGGGCCTCCAGGGGGGCGAGGAAGGCTGTTTTTGCCCTCCCCAGGCTCCTAGAAAGCCTTTGGAGCCTGGGGAGAGTGAAAAATGGGCCAACCGTGCCATCGCGTGCCAAAAGCGGGGAGAGTGCGGGGGGAGCACATGCACATGTGTGGGAGGGCAGGGCGCGGGGGGCATTGAATTATGGGTGTGGGCACGCACACGCACAACCCCCCGTGCTCCCCCCCTTTTGGCACGCGACGGCAAAAAGGTTAGCCATCACTGTCCTATGAACTACATTTTAGCAAAGAAAAAGAAAATATAAAATATTAATAAAATTATATATTAAAGCATGAATGTTAGCCAACATTGGATAAACTTGAGGTGGTTTCAAACAGAGGTTTATGCAGGTATAGAATTCATGTGGGACTCTTTAAGAGTCCATAATAAAAAAAATATATAAATTCCATATTCTACTTCTACAAACAATTGAGGAAATTAATTTCCTAACAAACTGTTAATGACACATAGCAACACCCCCCACCCCCCAGATACTAAATAGCTATGAATAGAAACAGTCTCACAGGGCATGATAAAATTAGAATTTATTGTACAGAGGTGTTTCTGTTTCATGAAGACAGACATGTCTATAGGTAGGAATTTCTAAGAGTGATAGTAAGTCACTTAATACTTTGACAGGAAATTTAAAAATAGATTTACTTCTTTTTTCATGTAATGTCTAATACCACTTGAGATACATTTACAGTGTACACATCTGTATTTTCTTAGCTAAACAAAAGTAACAATTCTATGATAGTTATGAAGTACAATTATCGACTGTGTAACTGTTTTCATTATCTGGTTTGATAATACATAGCTGACCAGTTAACCTCAGAGGTGCATTTTTGTTCTTTTTGGCACTTCTTTTGGATTTATTGAGTTTCTATTTTTCAGCCTTTTACACACACACACACAGACACACACACACACCCCTCCTCCATGTTTTTATCTTTTTCTAATGAACACATTTTAATTGGCAAACTCTTACAACACTATGGTAAATCTAAATTTGTGCTTTGATTTGAGAAATATGTATTATATATACTTATATTCCTATACAATTTAATATGGTAAATGAAGCATTTAGTGCTCAGGCACTTTAATCTTCTCACCTGTAAAATTTACTGAAATTCCTTCAATTTCCTTCAGACAGCAAACTTAGCAGACTGTTTCTCTGGTTTTGGGAGACAAGAGGGGTAGGATTTGCACCATCCCAGTGAGGGTTCCTTAGTGCACCAGTTCAAAGGTGGGGTTTGCCTTCTAATATATACAGTCTCTGTAAAATTTTAATTTGGGGGGCAGCGGGGTAGTGATAGGCAGCTTCCTGGGAGACACCCATTCATTGGTTGCTATGAACTCTCCCAAAAAATCTTTAAAATCCTGGAGAAGCCCAGAGAACCCAATTACTATGCACAGCAAACCTGAGCTACCTGCATTCCCAGAAATCTGTAACACAATGATCTACAAAGTGTGTAATCAATCAACCAACCAACCATGCTGTTATCACATGAATGGTATTTTACAAGCTTCAGATAACTAGGACTACTTTTCTGGACAGAGGGTTGAGGGGCGGGCAGGGGCAGGTTAGCTGCAGTAAACAGACAAGATTTCAGAAGGTAGTATTTCAGAGTAAATTTTTTGTTTAAAGTTGTATTAAACAGTTAACATTTATTTACAACTGGGTATTAACAAAAATTCTCCATTTTTCAGCATTGTGTTGAAACAGCATGATTTCACAAGTTATTAAGATAAAAAGGTGCAGAGATATACTTCTCTGTGATTTGCAGATGCCCTGCTTACTCTACAGTGAGCTTAGAAAGTGCTGGACTTTTTTAGTTCTTATTCTAGTTTTGATCTGACAAAGCTAACAAATGATCAGACTGAAGAACTAAGAGGAGATAACTTAAAAAGCAAATGGAAAAGTTGAAACAAATCTCTTAACTTACGCAGAAAAATATGGTTCATCTCAGGCATGGCTAGTGGCTGTCTTGCCAGTCACACATGCCCAAGAACAGCTTCACCCATTGTTTTTGTTGGCAATAGCCGGGCCCGGGGGGGGGGGGGGGGGAGGGAATAATTTTTGGTTGTTGCTGTAGTCACTTGGCCATTACAGATGAAAATGTAGTTTTAAAAGAAAATACAGAACTTGGAAAGATAAAGAACGCATTATCATAGGTAAAATCTCCAATGAAATTGGTAGAAAAAGGGCAGGCCTAGTAATGTTGATGACATAATCCTCGCTTTTCCATGTATGGGTAGGGAATGGCTAATTATTTGAATGCTTCTTTCCTTTAATCAGTGAAGGATTATTATCATTTCAAACACTTCTGAATATTTATTAATGGTATGCTACCAATCATGAATTATACTACTTTCTGATATTCAAAATGTCTATTTTATACAGTGTAATTATAAACCAATTTAGTTTAAGCTTTTTAAAATAAAGACTACAAAGTATTTTTTCATTGATGTTATTATTCAATTTTATTTGACAGATTTTTTTTAATAATTCAGAGCATTAAACAAATCTTATTAAAAATGCACATTAACCTCTCATGCACTCTATTTACCGTTTTATCCATTCCTCTGGTAAGAAAAAAGATAACTATTTTCTCTTGATTTATAAATATCCAAATATTTTTTTAAGTATTCAAGAACTCTTTAAAACACTTTTGGTATATTATGCTGCTAAAGCACCTCTTCTAATTTCACTCCTTCTGGTCTCTTTTACATCTTCACTGAAGATTTTCTTGGCTTCAAATCTGGATACCTTTTAAAATAATAGAATTATGCTTACTTTTAGGTATGCACATATTAACCACTAGTATAGTGAACTGAACTGAAATACATTATATAGCCCCCTTCAGAATCTATCTGCATTTGCTCAATATAGGGGTGAAAACCCTATTTTAAATATACTGCTACTACTTTTACTATTATCATAATCTGATATTTAATTTTCATTTTGAAGTTGTCATGTAGTTGTATGACATACAATGCAATTCCTGTAAAATGTGTATTTGTAATCCTTTATTAATTTTCCATTTTTTTCTTCTGAATGCATGATACATCCTCTGACATTCACTCAGATGTATTCATTGCTTTATTAAAAAATAGTTACAGACAAAAGAAGTATCCAAAATGTAAAATATATCACCACATGTGAGACTCAGAGGAGTACTGGCTTCACTAGGGACTTCACAGGGATATATAGGTAAGTATAGAATATTCTAAATAGCCCTGTCCATTCTTCAACAGTCCATGGATGTCAGGGAAGAGAGCAGCTGGGAAGCGTGCACACACCTCTCTGAGCTCCTATTTCTGGCAAGGAAATAATGGACTACAGAGGCAACATATATAAAAACAAATGAAAAGTCATCACAATCAGTTTAATGAAGTGCACAGAATAGCAATTGGTCATGTCAATAAAAATAAAACAATTAATTTTACATCAAATGTGCTTTATTTTCATCACAGGTATTCTGTTAAATAAAGCACTAATATATATATATATATATATATATATATATATATATATATATATATATATATATATATATATATATATATATATATATATATATATATATATATATATATATATATATATATATATATTCGTGTATGTGTGTGTATTTGTATGTGTATACTGTCAGGCCACAGCTAAAGAGGATTCTTTATAGAATCAATTTTTTGTGGTTGTTTAGTATACAAGTAAACTTAATTTTGATAATAAGAACCACAGCAATTGGAGGCAAGCTGCCTCTTTTGTAAGGTACAAAACTGGCACAGAGGACACCATATTATACACCGTAAAAATGCAGTTAAATTTCAATTACATCATACAGGGCAAAGAGTCCCTGCTCTCCAAGACAGGCATATTAAATGAAAGCCACCACAGTGAACTTTGAATTACATAAACATATTCATTATTTGATTGCCCTTTAAGAAAACACGGTAGATGCAAAATAATTTTTTTAATTTGAAGTTCTGCCTGACCAATTAAGCATATAAATTTCATCTTGCCATTCAAGCAGAAAGCACTGGACAAACTGAAGCACAAAACAGAAATAAGCAGAACTTATACAAACAGCATTTTTAAAAGGGAGAAAAAAAGACTTTAAAAGCACGCATGCTCCTCTACTGTCAAGAAGCAGCTGGGTTTCCTTTGCCAGATATCCTCGTAACCACATGAATTGTTGATTCAATGGTCCTGCAAAGGATGTCTAAAATGTCTTGATGTTGCTGCTGCATGTGACTCAACAGTCCTCTGGAATGGCTGCAACTAAGTGATAAGCCAGACTCAGGGTCCTGGGAAGCTTGACTTTCAGAGTTCTTCAAATCTGTGAGGTCAGAAAGAACAGCAGAAATAGATGTGGAGGGGAACTCTGTATCATCCTCAATAATGTGAGAATCCTTGGAGCTTGATGGCTCTTTCAGATCTTTACATTCTTCAAATCTCCCACTGCCCAGCTGCTCCTCCCCATGGTGTGAATGAGTAGCTAGCATCATATCTTCAGAAAATGAAGAGGGAACTTCCATACGGTACTCCTTAATAGAATTATTTTCAGGGGAAGGCAGGTCCTGTTCTGTGCCTGGGTCAATGATGGAGGAGTCTCTTGTCTCATTATCTGAGGTGCTGGTTGGAGTCAAGGCTTCCCTAGGTTCATTTTTCAAATCACTGATGCAACTGTCTACTGTATGCTCCTCATCACTGCTAACCCGTCTTCTTTTTACTGGAGTGGCTCCCTCATCATCTGTACAGTTAAAATAAATATTGATGAAATAGTACAGATATCAATTGTCATAATGAATTATTTTTACTGGCAGAATAAAAATATTACATTATTTTTATATATTTATTTTTCCTCCTCTCTTCCCAAAGGTGCTTTGAAATGTTTGAGAGCTTCAACCTAATTTCTCCCTCCTGCTAGCTAATTGGAGCACACTGCTTAGGAAATATTCTTGCTGATAAAAGAAATTCTAGGTCCAAGTGAAATGCTTCCCAGCTGCTTGATATATGAAAAATGTCTGAGTTATTTCAATCCAAATTTTGTTAACAATCATTTGTCAATAAGATATCTGTTTAATTAACTAATCAGTGCTAGAGTTATTTTATATACATTCAAGCTTTAGATGATTATCACCATCTTGTTACTCAATGTACATGATAAACTGGGTTCCTGTCAACAAGCAGAGAAATATTTAGTTTTCAAGCTGTTGCAAGACTCTGCTGATCTTACTTTGTCAGTTTGATAGGGGGGTATCCCAGAATATTTCCAGCTAAATAGTTCTCAGAACAATCAGATACTTTCAGACATGATTCATCAAGGAAAAGTTAAATAGGATCCCCAAAATAATTTTTTTACTTGTAAACTGACTGCCATCAGTCACTTGGACGGTGAGATGGATGGGTTATACATTTGATTAATAAATAAACAAAACAAACCTTTAGTTTTTCGTTCTTTGGCTTCTTGTTCCTGCAATGAGCTTTTTTGCTGTTGACAAGTTTTGCATTTGTTTAGTAGCTCTTGCAAAGTAGGTATTAGGGCAGGATTCAACTGTTTGGGGGTGTGCACAGAAAGCAGTAAAGTGAGAGCTCGAAGGTCCTATAAAAGAAAATTTAAGTCAATGTATTTAATGAAATTGTGTTTCATAAATTAATTTGCTCTCTCTGTGTATGTAGAAATTATATAAATAGTAACCAAAGAAATTGCATATATCTTTATTCCTGCAGAAGAAAATTCTGACTCCTTTTTACATGTCAGTTTAAAATTTTGGATCTTCTGTTTTTATGCTGTATCCTGTATTTATAGCTTAAATCAAGAGGAAGGCAAGTGGAAAGTATTAACAATGGTGGTCACAGCTGTAAATCTAACAATGTTTAGGTAGTTTTATTGTGTTATGCTCAGATGGGAGAAAGAGATGACAGTATCTTTTACTATAAATAATTTATTATAATTATAATGGGTAAAATATAATACAACAATGAAATATCATTTTATTAATATATTGAACAATAATATATAACCTCAATAATTATTTGTTCATTCATAGATGCTATTTTTTTTTGAAAATATGTATTTGTGTTAAATAAAATAAAAGGATTATAATGAGGTTAAAAAAACACAAAGTAACATGGATTACTATTACTGGATTAACATGGATTACTATTTAATACTATTAAAAGAAGAAAATGGATAGTATGTACGTATATGCTGTATTATTGATAAATACAGTTTTAACTGTTAACAAAAAAATAGCATTAGAACTAAGTTTCCATTTTATTCTCTCCACTCTTTTCAAAATGCCTAGTTTCAAAGCTTTTATTTTGGCTAATTCCCTTCTACTAAACACTGTCACTTTTTATCATTTTCTAGTGCAACCCTCACCTTCTAGAACAGTATCTCACCCAGAGATAAGGACTGCGTCCTCTCTCCTACAGTTCCAGAAAGCTTTGCACATCTGGCCTGGGATTGATGTTTATTATTTAAGCCCGTTTTGTTTTCTTCATGTTGTTGTTTTTTGGATCATTTTAGTCTGGGCTGCCTGATTTTATGTTTTTGGATGTTTTTGTGTTATTTTTATATGCCAAATATAGTTCAAACATCTGGCTGACTATGCAATAAATAATAATCATCATAATTCAGGATGCAACCTGTTCTTGGAACACACAGGCACATACTTTTGAATTTCTCTGGGCATGGATGTTCTATCCAGAAGCTAAGAACTACTGTAGCAATTAACTTTTGAGCACCCCTAATATTTGGAAATTGAAAGTTTGAAAATTTGACACGCCCTAAATTAATTTTGTGTGTGTGTGTGTGTGTGTGTATTATGGGGGGAAAGGGGAGAGAGGGGGGTTACTTTAATATAATTTAGATGTGTTTGGTAAGTAACTAAATTTTGTTTGTTTCATATGTGTGTGTGTGTGTGTGTGTGTGTATGCCTGTGACTGTAGGATTGTCATTTTGAACATTTTCATCTGAGGAATAGAAAGAAAAATGCTTTACATAAATCAATACAATTTGAAGAGAAAATAAAGTTTATTTACCCCATTTAAAGTGGAACTTGCTTTAAAAATTTCAACTCGCTGATTGGAAAATTCTGATTCCAGATTCTGATACTGGTTGATCAAATTTGTAATCAGATTATTGATTATTCCAGCACAATTTGCTTCGGAAAACACTTGTCCTTGTACCTGTAAAATAAGGGATTCTGAAACTTAATTTGCAATTCGGTGAAATGATCTCATCATAGCACTATTTCCTACTGCAAACCGAACTACAGAAGTGGAATTTGAAAGAACAAGGGTGTCTGTGGAAAACCAATCTCTATTGAAGCTCTGACCTACGTAATCAACGTATAGAAGAACTGGAAGGGACCTTGGAGGTCTTCTAGTCCCAGAAAACATTCCCAATGCTGTTTCAGAACTAAAATATCCAAAGTGACTGAGTGGAGGGTTCCAATAAAAAGTAAAATTAAACATGGCTTTATTAGCCCTATGAAAGACGTATATCGGACAGCCATGTAAATAGAATTGAAAGTTAATTGCATAGAGCTGGAAGGGACCTTGGAGGTCTTCTAGTCCAGCCCCCTGCTCTGGCAGGAGACCTTACCATTTCAAACAAATGGCTGTCCAGTCTCTTCTTTAAAAAACCCTCCAGTGATGAAGCGCTCACGATTTCTGAAGGCAAGCTGTTCCACTGATTAATTGTCAAATGTTGCCTTAATGTCGTTTTCAAATAAATTAGAAAACTTAAGACAACAGCGCAATGAAAACGTAGAGGTATATTTGTGGAAGCGCTGCTAGGTTTTCCTTTCCACGCTTCTCTTTGACTTGAACTATTTTTCATACCTTGAGAAGAAAATGAGTTAAGAAAGTGTAAACAATGTTGTTGTTAAGAAATGTCCTCTCATCCATTAGGATGCATTTAATATACTCTGCAAACACAGGATCTTCACACAGGAGCTTGATGCAATTCTTTGACATAGAAGACTGAAAAGAGAAAGGAGATCAGAGCTTCAGAACTCGTATTCCACATATCCATTGTGGATATGTGATTTCAGTTCATTACACAGAAATGTTACGCATAAGTCATTAATTGGAAATGAACTCGTAACTCATTCATTGGAAATGAATTTTCTAAGAGCACCAGTCTGTAACAATTCTACAATATCTTTCAGCCTATCCTTTATTAATAAAATAATAAATTGATTAAAATCAACTTCTGCTCACAATAAACTATTATATTTGGAGTTATTAGAATCTCAGCAACTTTTAGAAAAAAGTCTAAGTCTGCGGCAAGAGAAAGCCTGAATTGAAGGTAGGATTTTCTCTATTCATCATCTGTCATTAAATGATGATCAAACACACACCTTTACTTTTCAAATAAAAACATCCCTTTCAGAGATAAATTAATTTTACCTGACTTTGACAAAGCTCAGTCCAAAGTTTGGGAAACAAAGCTAGATGAAGAGGTAAGCCTTCATATGCAACAAGAACACCTACATTTAAAAAAAAAAGGCAATTAAGTTCTTAAGATTATAAAGATATAGGTATGCCAGAAATATAGTTGTTTAATTCTTCACAATTACGAAGAAAACTAGGTATCATGAGCAATACAAACTGCGATGGGAGTTGCAAGTTACATAAATAAATAATTGATTTTAAAAGGCACAAACAGTTTAACTGCAAAATAAAACAAATCTATAGTCACTACCCAAATGACCTTGTTCCAATTTCCAACCAAAAATCATGTTGTTAAATAGAAATAATTTAAATATAAAAATCCTGCATATATTTACTCAAATTCACTGTTTTTCATGTTTTACTCTTAGATAAATGTGTAAATAATTACCCTGTCTTTCTAGTTTATTCTACAGTTAGGTAGCAATGTAATACAATTTAAATAAAATTCTACATCTTTGAATTTACACATAGGCTTTTACTAAAAAGATAGATACTAATTCATTTAATCCCAATTTGCTATTTTAGCAAATCAGTTGGAAAACTGAATAAAGCAATTTTTCATGTAATTTTTATAAAAGAGAAAATATTCGTTAATATAATCTTCATTTCCCTACTTGACTACTGCAATGCTCTCTACATGGGGCTCCCCTTGAAGTGCGCCCGGAAGCTCCAACTGGTCCAGAATGCGGACGCGCGAATAATTATGGGAGCAACATGGCGCTCACATGTAACACCTCTTCTACGCGAGCTGCACTGGCTTCCGATGGCCTTCCGAGTGCGCTTCAAGGTGTTGGTTCTTACCTTTAAAGTGCTCCAAGGCTTAGGACCTGAGTACTTATGAGACCACCTGCTGCAACTGATAACCTCCCACCAACCAATACGCTCTCACAGAGTAGGCCTACTCATAGTACCATCATTAAAACAATGTCGTCTAGTAGTTCCAAGGGAGAGAGCCTTCTCTGTGGGGGCACCTACTCTTTGGAACAAAATACCCCCCTGGAATACGAATAATCCCAGATCTTTGCACTTTCCGACGTGCCCTGAAGACCTTTCTGTTTCAACAAGCAGGGCTAGCATAAACATATAAATTCTATGCCAAGATCTTAGCAGATACACCAAGTTGGCTCAATTTATTATTTACTGGTTTTTTTTGGAAAAAAAAATTAAATGTATATGAAATCTTAATCTGTTCACCGCCCTGAGTCCTTCGGGAGAAGGGCGGTATAGAAATTAAATAAATAAATAAATAAATAAATAAATAAATAAATAAATAAATAAATAAATAAATAAATAAATAAATAAATAAATAAATAAATAAATAAATAAATAAATAAATAAATGAATGAATTTAAAAATTAAACACTTATTAATTCTGATGTTGCAATTTATTCTTCCATAGACACAAGGCTTGCAAAGTACTGGCCTATGCTCTAAAGAACAGGCCTTGTCAATTAATGCAGGGGTCCCCAACTTGTGGGCCACGGCCCACTAGAGGCTGTGAGAAGTTTGCAACCGGGCCACAGAAATGGCTGAAGCGCACATCCTCAAGCATTCCATTTAAGTGAGCAGCAGGTGCACATGCATGTCGCTTGCACAAATGGAGCTGCACACGTGCGCATACCGAATGCTCACACAGAACTACCCCCTTCCCCCACTGGTCCACAGAGCTGAAAACGTTTGAGGAACTCTGAACTAATGTGCTTGTTAAATAATCTTTTAGACATGCTACAAATTCATACTTACTCATTTTCACTAAGGTTTCTGTGAATTTCTCACAGTTGATGGCAACTCGGCATAAGAGATGGATGAACTGGTGGTATGAAAAAAAGTAATCTAGTAGCATACGGTCATAAACCTCATCTTTACCCTGAAGATTTAAGGAAAGTTTGGTTTATAAAATAAAAATATGAAAAGTATAATATTTAAATGTGAAAAATGAACTATTTTCAAAGGATTATGATAAATTCTTGCTAAAAAACTACAGAACTTGGTTCAGAAATTATTTGCTACAGAACTTGGGAATTTTAGGGATTATTAAAATTTACATAAATGTGTAGGAAACCTAATATGTTAAAAAGAATGCACTATTTTCTTATTTGCCACTCTCACTTAAAGACTGAACATATCTGGGACCCAAAGTATTTGTAGGGATTTTTTGGGATCAAAGATGTGAGCGACAAGTAGATGCATTTTTCTTCTTTCTCTCTTATGAAAACTATTATAATAAAACTGCCATTGGAATTTTGTTACATGTGTGATAAATTAAACCAATGAATATAATTAATTAAACCAAATACATTCAACAGTGCAGTCCTCTTCAACAACAACCACATGACAATTATTCTTAAGACTCATCAATCAAGGCATACCCTTGATTAATCAAATGTTACATAAAGGAAACATTTACTTTCCTGATAGATATTTTGTTTTAATTGAATTTTAAATTCAAGATCCTTTTTATTGTTTTAATGTTTTGTAGTGCATTTTAATTAAATATTTAGTCACCCAGAGTGCCTTCGTCAAGATGGATGGCATATAGATTTGATAAATAAATAAAATAAATAAATACCTTGTTAGCTTCTACCATCGTAGGCAAAAGGCACATATTAAGTTCAGGGCGAGGTGGGCGAATATTACTTTTGCCTCCTATCAACTTCAGATTTTCACGGCATGGGAAATAAGGACCAAGAGACACTGTAGTGGAAAGGAAAAGGGAGAGGCATTAACAAAATGTGTACATTTCCTTTTTTACAGGGAGTAGCCATCCCGATTCTCTGCCCTCTAAAAAAGGTAATTTTTATCATAATATTTTTTTAAAAAAATATTTGTTCTTTGGGTAAATAAAATAATAGAAAATGTAGACAGGAATAAATAGTAAAGTTGAAGTTTAAAAAGCAATTAGGTATATAGTTTACCCTTTACGTTTTGTTCCTTACAAAACCAAATAACCACTATTATTTTATTTAAAGTAATATAACATCAACTGGAAAGAACAGAATAACAGAGTTGGAAGGGTCCAACCCCGTTTAGGCAGGAAACCTTATACCATTTCAGACAAATGGCTAACCAATCTTTTCTGAAAAACTTCCATAAATAGACATAAAACAATTAACTTCATGATCTACTTTTTACGTTTGGCTGCTGCTCATACAGCTACTCTACATGGAAATGTAATTGCTACTGCTATAAGAGGAGTTTCTTCCCATCTCCTCATATCACACAGGTTGAAACAATCGACATTTATTCTGTATAAGGCATGACTGAGGATCATATAGCAAAAGGCAGGGAGAAGACAAAAGACAACTTCCAGCTTTTTACCCCAGAGGATGAACCCTGCTATCTCATGGTACCTAAGAGACAGCCAATAATCAAACAATAGTTATTCCTTTCCTCTTTAAAGCTTTGAAGTAATTGTTTTGTGCCTGACACACAAGTAGAAATTTAACCTACAGGCTTTTGCTGCCCTTTTTTCTTCTTTTTCTTCTATTATTTCTATAGCAGAGACAATGATTCGCACCCAGAGATTTTATTATGTTTAGGTTCTCTAGCTAGCTTAGAATAAGGAGCAAAATAGTATTCTTTGTTACCAGCGCAATTGCATTCTGCACCAATTGAAGTTTCTAAATGCTTTTCAGGGGCAACCCTGTATAGTATGTATTATGATAATCTAAATAAGAGGTTATAAGGGCATGAGGGCCTCCTAATCCAGACTATGCTAGGCTAAACAATCCTACATGCTTAGGAAAGGGTAACTGTAGTGGCCAGTATCTTGTTAATATACAATATATAATATGGATCCTTCCTTCATAGTTATGAGATTGTGGAAGGTTTCCTTACCTTCAATCCTTTTTTGCTTTTTACCTTTTCAGGCTTTTTCCACTCTCCAACTTTCTTATGGAGAGTGGTATTATCTGAATTGTAAGTAAAGTATAGGCAGCTCTTGACTTACAACCACAATTTGGACGAGAATTTCCATTTAGGAAAGGTAGTTAAGCCAGTCATGCCCAATTTTGTGACCCCTTTTTGCTGTGAAGTGCCCAAATTTGTCAAGCACTTGAAATTTGATCAGGTGACGTTGGGGATGCTATAACAGTTGCAAGTGCAAGGACCAGTCGTCACTTTTTTCAGTGCCATTGGAACTTTGAACACTCACTAAACAAATGGTTATAAATTGAGGATTTATATATATTTGCTTACATGTATATGATAGAATTATTTTTAAGAAGAGCAATTGGCTCAAGAGAGAAAGATGAGAGTAATGAAGATAAAAAACAGAACTGAAACCAGTTAAAAGTAGTAAAAGATTGTCCAGTAACTGCTATTTTTATTACATTTTATCACATGCAAGATGATACCGTACAACAAAATCCAACCCCTTTATCTAGTGATACTAAGGCAGCTCTCCCAAGGCAATGTGAATTTGAGCAACTATGACAGTTAAAATAGTTCCTTTGGCTGATGGATCTCACCAGCCATCAAAGCCTCATTATTCTAGGGAGAAAAGACACATGTGATACAATGGCAGAGAATACTTCACAGGAGGTTTGAGGCCTTGGCACTTGCATTCAAAATCTGTACGCGGACAGACAAAAATAGCAGATCTATGTAATTTGTGTAGCTGATACTGGGACAGATTTTCTATAGGACATGGTTCAATTTCATGGATTCTAATATGGTAATTAGGATTTTGAGTGCAATATTCCATTTGCTGAGCATCAATTCCTTTTGTGGGAAGGATGTGGTACTTGATGTGGAAACATTTAAAATCGATAAACATTTAAAATCGATAAAAAGATGAACATATGCCGAAAATACCTTATCTTTCTGAATGACACACACCTAGACCATTCTAAAGTAAGCTCCAGGTCAAGTGGTTATTTATTTTTATTTATTTATTTCAAAAAGTCTGATAGAGCTTTCCATATTGTAACCCTAACCCTAACCCTGGCTAGTTCACAAGACAATAAAAACAGCAACACCCCCCATCCCCACAAACAACCTCAATTAAAACTCATTTCATCCCAAGGCAACACTACATATTATCTTGCTGAGTTCCAGCCCCTATTCCCCTTTCCACTAAAAATGGAAAAAATTACAGGTAGTTCTGAGTTTATAATGGCAATTTGGACCAGAAATTCCATTGCTAAGCAGTGCAATTGTAAAAGCATGATGTCATGTGACCATCCCACATAGCACCAGCGTGAGCATTCCCAGTTGCCATCATTAAGCAAGGGCTGCATGTGATCGCAAATTCTGACTTCCTGCTGGCTTCCCCATTGGCTTTCCACTATTATTTGAGCTTGCCGTCGAATCTCAGCTGTTTAGAAAAAAGAAGGGATGACTACCTGTGTATCAGGGGACTTTCTCCTTCTCTTTCTCTATTTATTTAGATAGAAAGTTGATTTTGTCATCCAGAAACAATGCCTTGACAATATGCAATTCACTCTGGGCCAGAAGTGTCAAACTTGTGTCATCACGGCGGCGCCACTTGATGTATCGTGACTTTTTCCTCCTTTGCTAAACCGGGCGTGGGCATGGCCAGCACGTGACGCATCTGGCCCGCGGGCCGCAAGTTTGACACCCCTGCTCTAGGCTGCCTAAAATATATTTTTCTGATTGAGAAGAGTACTTTCTCAATCTCAAGATCAATCTAAGAGTAATAAATTTAAAGCATCTGTCAATAGTTGAATGCCTCAGGTTAATTAGATTGATCATATTATTTGCAGTTAATTGAATTTCCCATCTCACCTCTCAAACTACTTCCTGCCTCAAAGTAAATCTCAAAACAATTTTATTATATTGTAAATTAGTATTTCTTTATAAAAGTATAAATAACCTTGTCATCTGAATATACATACTTGGTATGTTGCTATGATGGTATGTGCAATGGTTATGCTGGAGAAAAGGAACTAAAGTGTGCAGAAAATCATGAGGGCTTAACAGCACCAGTTCCTTGAGAACATCTGCAAAAGAAAAAGACTCGTATTTATTTATTTATTTATTTATTTATTTATTTATTGGACTTATGTGGTGCTTCATGGCAGCAGGATTATACTCTTAAAGAGAAATCTGCACTCTAATAAACTCTTCATAAACATTAGTACAAATTCAAACTAGGAAAAACATAAACACGATCAGACCATAATTATTTGCTATCATTTAGGCATGACATTAAAATCTTGTTCATGATTTACAGAACTGTTATTCGGCCAACCTGATCTTTAGTATCATCCACTTACTTTAAGTGTTTTATAGCAATTTGCAAAAATGAAATACTGCAATCAATAATAGCATTCTATGTCTTGTTTGCTTTATTGTATAATTGGTCTATAAATCTTAAGCTTTATTCATTGCATCTTGTATTGAATTAGAAGTTCCTTGGGAGGATTCCTTGATAATTTTCTCAAATTGTTAGTTGTGATGATAATAAATAGGCTTTAGTAATTGCAAATGAATCTTTAAATGCCAACTCAGAGACCATTTCATGATTAATCAGAACATCTGGTTCAATACCTGCCTTGTGCCTTCAGCTATTCCTGTGAGTAGGGCAAATTGTTAATCACTACCTTTGTTATCCAATTTATATTTCTAGTCACAGTTTACCAAGGAATGTTGCTACTGATTGAACACACAGTTACCTATTATGCCTTAATTTTGGACAAACGCCAAGTACTGCAGTTCTTAACCAAACTTGGTCAAACATTAGTACTTGAATGGAAGACCACCAGAACTACCAGTTCTGGTAGTAAACTAAACTGTGAAATTAAAGGTAACAACTGGATGGCAAAACTACTTCCATCTTATTGCAAAAAGCTACATGGGCCTGTGCATAAACTATTATTCTTGAGAAGTAACATAGCTGTGAGTATAAGTAAAGCTGGGAAGAAAAAAAAACACACTAGGAAAGTAGAAAGAAAGAGAATATGAGGACAACTAGCCTCAGATGGATGGAATCTATTTTCTCTTTTATTATTTTTAGTTTGTATCTGGTTTTTTTTTATTATAATTGTAATTGTAAATACAATTACCATAAAAAAGGGGAAACTATCAATGTTGACAATGACTTGATGACACATAATCAATCAATCAATCAATCAATCAATCATTCATTCATTCAAGCCTTATTCTTTAACTTTATTGACCACAATTACAACAGAAATGGAAAAGTGTCTATTTTATCTTCAATGTGATGGATGGGTAATCGGAGATCAAAGAAAGTGCATTAGATTTAATATACTTTACCTATACAAGCATTTCTAAGTTCCGGAGGACTGTAGGAATTTAGCAAAGTTAAAAGTTTATGGGCAAATTCTATCCGCTCCTGCCATTGGATAAGGGCTTGTTTCACATCTGAAAATATACAATCAAATTAATATAGTTTACAACTCTGCCATATAAACAGCCGATTGATAATGACAATTATACTTTGGTTCTCATCTGTTTTATTTTTAAAAATAAAACTTATATTTAATAAATAATATCCAAACCTTTTCTTTGCAGATATGGCCGAGTGGATTTGAGGACGGAAAGAAATATGGACAGAAGCTCAACCAGATCTCCAGTTACATGGCAAGCTGTGGCTTCATGGTACATCATGTGCAGAGTATTGAAGGACTGCCAAATATATATATATATATATAAAATGATATAGCATATTACTAACATATAAAGATAGAATTCCATGAACAAGATATCCTAATCTACCCTATTTGCAGTATCCCACCCACCAAAAGGCTAAAAAATAACAATAATACTCCTACCTCAGTCATCAGGATTAAGCCTCTGTTAAATATGACAAGAAGCCGATCCTCGTCAGTTTCTAATAATATTCGGAAGGCACTTGGAGCAAAACAGTAAAGAAAAAATAATTGTAAAGTTAAAATCTGTCTTAATATGAGCATAGTGGTTGCATCCTAAACAGAATGCACATCATTAAAATACCGTTTGGATTTCCAAATCTGATCTTGTACTATCGCTATACTTTTTTTTATCCTTACTAAGAAAACATATAATGGAAGAAAGGGCATGTCCAAGAAAAAAACAATTCTGTATATTTTAGTGAGATCTCTGCAATGTTAACTTGGAAGTGGGAAGGCCTGAACTACTATTGCTACTTAGAAAGCTAAACAGTGAAGTGGGTGACAAACAAAATTTACTTGACAATACAAATAATTAAAGAAATGGGATTGATGCATCTGATATGACAAAGGTATTGCTAAGTCCTGTGGCAAGAGATACAGATGCTGCTAAATTTCCTTTCCCAATTACAAACTTCACACAGGAATATCAAGAATATCCCATTTTAGTAACTATTTAACAGCAGCAGACATTATAACACCTTTTGTCCCCAACAATTAACAATTTTTTCTATAGATGTGGCATATTGCATCCTTCATGGATCACTGCCCTATCATGGTGAGGAGGCTTGCACAGTTCCTTGAAGCTATGAGCTACATCGTGCAGGGCACCCAAGATGATAGGTCACAGTGGAGAATTCTGACAAAATGTGGTCCACTGGAGAAAGAAATGGTAACTCACTCCAGTATCCTTGCTAAGAAAACCCCATGGACAGTATCAAAAGGCTAAAGGATATGATGCCGGAAAATGAGCCCTGTAGGTCAGAAAGTATCCAATATGTTACTGGAGAAGAGTGGAGGGCAATTACAAGTAGCTCCAGAAAAAGTGAATGAAAGGACGCTCAGTGGTGGATGTGTCTGGTGGTAAAAAGAAAGTCCTATGCTGTAAAGAACAATATTGCAGAGGAACCTGAAATGTATTAATCAAGGTAAAGTGGATGTGGTCATACATGAGATGGCAAGATTGAACACTGATTTCTTGGGAATCAGGGGATGGGAATGGGCAAATTTAGTTCAGATGACCATTAAATCTACTATTGTGAATCCCTTAGAAGAAATGGAGTAGCCCCCATAGTCAATAAAAGAGTGGGAAAAGCAGTACTAGGGGTACAATATCAAAAACAAGAGAATTATCTCAGTTCGAATCGAAGACAAATCATTTAACATCACAGCAATCCAAGTCTATGTCCCAATCACTGATGCCAAAGAAGCTGAAGCTGACCAGTTCTATGAAGACCTAACAAAACCTTCTAGAACTAATACCAAAAAAAAGTCATTTTCATTATAAGGGATTGGAATGCTAAAGCAGGAGGTCAAAAGATAACCAGAAAACAGGCAAATTAATCTTGGGAGTACAAAATGAAGCAGGGTAAAGGTAACAGTGTATTGTCAAGAAAACACACTGGCCATAGCAAAGTTTTTTCCAACAACCCAAGAGACGACTCTACACATGGACCTCACCAGATGGCCAATACCGAAATCATATTGATTATGTACTTTGCAGCCAAAGATGGAGAAGCTCTATGCAGTAAATAAAATCAAGACCTGAAGTTAACAACTGTGGCTCATATCATGAGCTTCTTATTGCAAAATTCAGGTTTAAATTGAAGAAAGTAGAGAAAATCACTAGGCTATTCAGATATGACCTAAATCGTATCATATCACCATATGTATATATAGTGGAAGTGATGAATAGATTTAAGGGAGTAGATCTGGTAGACAGAGTGCCTGAAGAACTATAGAAAGAGGTTCATAACATTGTACAGGAGGCAGCAACTAAAAGCATCCCAAACAAAAAGAAATGCAAGAAAGTGAAGTGACTGTCTGATGACGCTTTACAAATACCTGAGGAAAGAAGGAAAGTGAAAGGCAAGGGAGAAAGAGAAAGATATACCCAATTGAATGCAGATTTTCAGAGAATAGTAAGGAGAGATAAGGTCTTCTTAAATGCACAATGCAAAGAAGTAAGAGGAAAACAATAAAATGGCAAAGACTAAGACATCTCTTGAAGAAAATTGGAGATTGTCAAGGGAATGTTTTGTGCAAAGATGGGCCCGATAAAGGGCAAAAATGGTACAGACCTAACAGAAGTAGAAGAGATTAAGAAGAAGTGGTAAGAATACACAGAAGAACTATACAAGAAAGATCTCAACATACATAATAACAATGATGGTGTGATCGCCGACTTCGAGCCAGACATCTTGCAAAGATGTGCAAAGTCAAGTGGGCCTTAGGAAGCATTGCTAACAACAAAACTAGTGAAGGTGCACACAATGTGCCAGCAAATTTGGAAAACTTTACAATGGCCACAGGATAGGAAAGGCTCAGTTTACATTTCAATCCCAAACAAAGGCAATGCCAACGAATGCTCATACTACCATACAATTGTGCTCATTTCAGTAAGGTTACACTCAAAATCCTACATGGTAGACTTCATCAGTATGTGAACTGAGAACAGAAGTACCAACTGGGTTTTGAAGTGAAGAGGAATTAGAGATTAAACTGCCAACATTTGCTGGATTACTTCTGCTTCATTGACTATGCTAAAGCCTTTGACTGTGTGAATCACAATAAACTGTGGCAAGTTCTTAAAGAAATGGGAGTACCAGACCACCTTACCTGTCTCTTGGGAAATCTGTACATGCGCCAAGAAGCAACAGTTAGAACCAAACAAGAAACAACTGGTTGATTCAAAATAGGGAAGGAATACAACAAGGCTGTATATTGTCACCCTGCTTAATTAACTTATAGTGCAACATATAAAATAAAGGGCTGGATGAATCACAAGCCAAAATTAAGTTTGCTAGGAGAAATATCAACAACCTTAGATATGCAGATGATATCCATCCTCATGGCAGAAAGTGAAGTGGAACTAAAGAGCCTCTTGATGAGGGTGAAAGAGGAGAGTGCAAAACTTGGCTTGAAACTCAACATTAAAAAAAACTAAGATTATGGTGTTTGGACCTATCATTTTCTGGCAAATAGAACAGGGAAAAATGAAAGCAGTGACAGATTTTATTTTCTTGGGCTCCAAGACCACTGCCAACATTGTCTGCAGTCATGAAATTAAGACATTTAAGTAGAGATATCACCTTGCCGACAAAGGTCTGTATAGACCAGTGGTGGCAAACCTTTTATTGATTGAGTGCTGAACAGGAACACGCTTCGTGCCCTGCACGTGCCATCCGTGGTAACACGCAGCTCCTCCCATGCTGCATGCGCAACCGCACCATCTGCACATGCACACACGGGTATAGACAAAGCTATGGTTTTCCTATTAGTAATGTATTGCTGTGAGAGTTGGGCCAAAAGGAAGGCTGAGTGCCAAAGAACTGATGCTTTCAAATTGTGGTGCTAGACAAGACTTGTTCCTTGGACTGCAAGGAGATCATATCAGACAATCCTAAAAGAAATCAACCCTGTGTCCCTTCTTTGGAAGGACACAGAAGATACAGAAGTTAAAATTCTTCGGCCACCTAATGAGAAGAGAGGACTAATTGGAAAAGATCTTGATGTTGGGAAAGATTGAAGGCAAAAGGAGAAGGGGACGGCAGAAAATGAGATGGTTAGATAGTGTCATCAACGCAATGAATATGAACTTGGGCAAAAGCCAGGAGACAGTGGAGGACACAGGAGCCCAGTGTGCTATAGTCCATGTGGTGGTGAAGAGTCAGACATGACTTAGTGACTGAACAACAACAACAAAGCATACTGCAAGAAAAAAAAGGCATGGAAAAGCACTAAAATCACTCTCTAAACTCTAACTTTTATTCTAGATCAACACACCAAACATGAAATACCTTATTAAAGTAGTCCAGCATGACCGTCCATCTAAGCAGCGAAGGTAACAGCTTATAGTCGTTTTTTTAAATTGCTTAATGTCTTCCAGTTCTTCCTCTCTCATATCAGGCCTTTGAGCTACAAAGAGTTGCATGAGATTAAATAGTTCTTCCACTGCCTAAATAAAGAGAAGAAATATCATGAGGCTTATTGGAAAAAACAAACAAACCCAAATTCCAGTTGTTGTTTATAATAAGGTAAATGCTTTAAAAAGACAACCAGTATACCAAAGGTATTCATATTATACTGCCATTTTTTTTTAAAAAAAATGCACTCTTGGTTTTACATGCTCTCAAGCTTTTACTTTTTTCTAGAATACTTCCTTTTCCAGCTCTGCAACTTGAACTATGTTTAAAACTGAAAGAAAAATGGACCAAACTAATACAAATAAACACAGGGAATCTTCATTTAAATGGACCAGTTCGGGAAGATGTCCACTGCTCCTGAAGACTCATTAAATGATGGTATGTTAGTTACATAAAGAGCCTTGGTAGTACAAGGGTTTAAGGCACCCTGTTATTAAGCTGCTTAAGACCAGCTGCCTGCAATTACTGCAGGGTTCGAATCTCGCCAAGGCTCAAGGTTGACTCAGCCTTCCATCCTTTCTAAGGTAGGTGAAATGAGGACCCAGTTTGTGGGGGCAATAAGCTGACTTTGTATAAATATACAAAAGGATGAAGGCTATTGCTGAGCACATTGTAAGCCGCCCTGAGTCTTCGGAGAAGGGCGGCATATAAATCAAATTAAAAAAAAAATAAATTGCAAATCACATAAAAAATATGATTAACATAAATGTAATTGCTTCATCTGAATTCTTGACTTACTAATTCAGGGGCACATCTGGGTGAAAATCTGGTCAACTGTATTCTTAATCTACTAAATGGGGTTCCTTAATTCCAGGTTTTACTCTATGCTGGTTTATTACTGAAAACTGGATTTAGTATATATTTTATATATCATATGTAAAGGTTTCCCTGTCAGTTGTGTCCAACTCTAGGGCATGGTGCTCATCTCCATTTCTAGGCTGAGAGAGAATGTTGTCCAAAGACAATTTCTGTGGTCATGTAGCCAGCATGGTTATATGCCAAAGGGGCATGGAACACTGTTACCTTTGCACCTATTAATCTACTTGCATTTGCATGCTTTTGAACTGCTAGGTGGGCAGGAGCTGAGGCAAGTAACAGGAGATCAGCCCATTGAGCGGAGCTCAGGTCTGGAACCAGGGCTGTCACTCTGCAGCTGATGAGCTCAGCATCTTTTAACTGCTGAGCCATCTGAGCACCCCTCCCTTATATCATCTCTCTTTCTCTCTCTTGTCTGTCTGTCTCATATATTTATATATCATAAGGATTTCTTATATATTTAGTATAAAAGAGCTATTTTATTTCTATACCATTCTTCCTATTAAAAGAGCAAAGAATTGTTTTGCTTCTTGAACTCAAGATATATTTCACCTCCTTCACAGCAGTCATATCTTCTGCATTAGGAAGGGAGAATGGCAGTGATCTCAGTTGTAAAGGAACTCCCCAAAAACTGACAATTCTACTAAGATGGTGGGGCAATAAAGAAAAAGTATGGCACAAAATTAATTGTACCATAGTTGCCATCAGACAATGACAGAACTGCTGGTAAACTGGATGAAAGCAGTGTCACAATTCCATTAAGCCGATCTTCTGATAATTTTCTGAGCTTAAATTAGAGCCGAATATATTTTCGCTATTATCAACTGATCTGGCAAAGAGATACAGTTTTATTTTCTTACATTTCATTCATGTGAATACTCCCAATCACCTACCGCCTAAAAATGGTCCTTCCATAAACTGCTGCTGTTCTCTGAAAATGCTTTTCTTTTAATGCTGTTCTCTGAAAAATCTCTTTCTGCCTTTCACTCTGTATGAATTTGACTTACCCCAGGATATTGGCTGGCATGTGGTGTGAGATTCTTGAATGCCCACTGGATATTTTGATGAGAAGCCAACTGTCTGGTAAATGCGGGGGATTGTTCACAGCATAGCCGCAGAATGCCATAGTAGGCAGGTAGCATCCCACGGTTAAAAAGCACCACATCCTGGTCATCGTGATCTGCTAGGATGTAATTGAAGGCAATGTTCTTGGTCACCACTGGATTCTGCACAATAAGGCGCACGTTCTCAGGGCAGTCAACGCAGACATTGTACCAGAAAGAGAGCAGGGCCTGCTTATTATGGTTGGTAGCAATAGCAGGCTCAGAAAGTTTAGGCTGAAAGAGGTTCCACAAATCCATGAAATAAGTAGAAAACATTAGTTTTTCTGTTTTGGAGATCAAGCAGTAAGTCATAAAACTGAAGTAGGGTACCAGTTTTGTAGTTCCATGCACAGCAGCATCAACATAAAGCTTAGCTCTTGAGAGCAGTCCAAGCAACACATTATAAACTTGATGAAGAACAACTGTAGTATCTGGACTAAGGGGAAGATCTCGAGTAGGGATATGGAGTGAGCGGGTAGATCGGAACATTTGTCGGAATGAATTGCTTGGAATAAGAGAGACAAGAAGATAGGCTGCAGCTGCAAAAGAATAAATACACAGGTAAATAAAGCAGCTAGACTTTTTGGCTGCGCACATTCACTTTAAAATAAAATTTGTTTTTTTGTTTAAAATTTGTTCACAAAAACATTAAAAAAATTGTTCACAAAAACAAACAGTTCCTTTCTTTCTAAATTGTTGCAGGTAATACTGAATATTGAAATGAATATTTGGAAATATTTCACTCATTTTCTTTTAAATGTTGTTTATCATAATATTAGGAAATACATAAATAAAATAAAATGTCCACATTTTTACACATAAACAATGAACTTATTTATCGGAAAGTAAGAAGAAGCCAATTATTTTCTGCTTAGCAACTTACAGGTTCTCACTCTAGGATAGTTATGAGCCAAAAGAAAGCGTTCTACCCAGTTTTCCATATTCTGCAGGACCCAACTGTGGGCAAGCTTATTTCGTGGTGTCTGCACTGCTAGCCAATCCAGACATTGAGATGGGTTGTACTCAATCACCTACAAATATTGGGAAAATGGACAAACATCATGAAACATAAAACAAAAACAAGACTATTGGATAGCACTCTATATATCAACAGCTGAGTTAGTAAACAGGCAGGGTCCCCAACCAGTGGTGGGTTGCCCCCGGTTCGCACTGGTTCTATAGAACCGGTAGTAAAACCGGTGGGAGGCTCTGCCCACTGACCCCGACGTCATCAGAACGCTTTTGTGCATGCATGCGCACGCGCCCCCATTGCGAACTGGTAGTAAAGGTAAGTAGAACCCACCCCTGACCCCAACCCTCAGTCTGTGGACTGGCAGGGAACTTAGCCACAAAGCAGAAGGCAAACATGTACAATACTATCCCCCGGCCACTGGTCTGTGGAGCCAGAAAGGTTGGGGAGTACTGTTTTACTAGTTTTATTTACTAACTGTGGCAAAAAGGCTGCCAAAGGTACTATATTCTCTGCCAGACAATAACTCTTATTTCCAGTCTAGGAGTGTAAAAATTTAGTCTAATAATCTTTAGAGCATAGACATTATACTGGTTATTTTCTCTCAATATGATAGAGATATGACAAATCTTTTGAGTGTATTTAATATAGGCATCATTTACCTCCCATATCCTTTGGAGAATATATGATGCAAATGGTGGCATTCCTGGAGGTCCACCAGCAAATTCCATAAGCATAGTTAATAACTTGAAAAAAGGATTGGCTGCCTGAAGTTGAAAACAAGAAGAAAAAAAACTTATATATATCATATAAGGAATCTGTAGTGTTTTTTTTAAATATTGCAAGTCATAACTGATTTTATTCAAAGATTTACTTATGCCCATTTAAATACATATTCTAAATACACATATATACCAATGACTCCCTTTGTGACTATTTATCTTTTCAGTTGATGTTACTGAAGATAATCATAGGCAACAGATAATTTTGAACTGGCATTCTGATGAAAAAGCCAAAAAGTGCTATAAGGAAAGGAAGATCATAGAAGAGTCTGGTAGATCCTAAAGACTGAATCCACTTCAAGGCAACCATTTCTTATACAGAAGAAAAAGCATATTCAATAGCTGCTCATACCCTGATTCTATTTCTTGATGTAATAAAACTCTGGCCTTTGAACATTTTCTTATAACAATATATTTGTTAATTCTGGCTAGTATCCACTCTGACTGGCTATGGAACTACAGGGCTTCATACAGAGGACAAAAAGGTAAATGTTTCTCTGTCAGTTGTGTCTGAATCTAGGGCACAGTGTTCAGAGTTTGATTCTGTGACGCCAGAAGACGTGGACAGGATACTGGGCAGACTGAGCGCAGCCACATGTTTACTGGACTCGTGTCCCTCCTGGCTGGTGCTGGCCTCTCGGGAGGTTACACAAGGCTGGCTCCAGGGGATTATAAATGCTTCTCTGAGTGAGGGTGTCTTCCCCACCACCTTGAAAGAGGCGGTGGTGAAGCCTCTCCTCAAGAAGCCTTCCCTGGGCCCGGCAGTGTTGGCAAATTACCGTCCAGTCTCCAACCTTCGCTTCGCTGCGAAGGTTGTTGAGAGTGTGGTAGCGCGACAGCTCCCTCAGTACCTGGATGAATCGTCGTATCTGGATCCGTTCCAGTCGGGCTTCAGGCCTGGGTACAGCACGGAAACGGCATTGGTCGTGTTGGTTGATGATCTCTGGAGGGCTCGGGACAGGGGTTGTTCCTCTGTCCTAGTCCTATTAGACCTCTCAGCGGCTTTTGATACCATTGACCATGGTATCATGCTGCACCGGCTAGGAGTTAGGGGTGGGGGGCACCGTCCTACGGTGGTTCTCCTCCTTTCTCTCTGACCAGTCGCAGTCCGTGTTGACAGGGGGGCAGAGGTCGACCCCGAGGCCCCTTGTATGTGGGGTGCCACAAGGGTCGGTCCTCTCGCCCCTTCTGTTCAACATTTATGTGAAGCCGCTGGGTGAGATCATCCGTGGTTTTGGGGTGAAGTACCATCAGTACCTGACGACACTCAGCTGTACATCTCCACCCCGGACCACCCCAATGATGCCCTTGAAGTGATGTCCCGGTGCCTGGAGGCTGTGAGGATCTGGATGGGGAGAAACAGACTCAGGCTCAACCCATCCAAGACCGAGTGGCTGTGGTTTCCGACATCACGATATAGTCAGTTGGTGCCATCACTATTGGGGGCGAGTCATTGGCCCCCACGGAGAGGGCACACAACTTGGGTGTCCTCCTGGACTCATGGCTGTCTTTGGAAGAGCACTTGACGGCCGTGGCCAGGGGGACTTTTTATCAGGTCCGCCTGATTCGCCAGTTGCATCCCTTTCTGGATCGGGACTCGTTAAATACGGTCACTCATGCTCTCGTTACTTCCCGCCTGGACTACTGCAATGGTCTCTACATGGGGCTCCCCTTGAGGAGCACCCGGAGGCTCCAGCTGGTCCAGAATGCGGCCGCGCGGGTGGTTATGGGAGCGGCGTGGCGCTCCCATGTGACCCCCCCTCCTGCGCGAGTTGCACTGGCTCCCGGTGGTCTTCCGGGTGCGCTTCAAGGTTTTGGTTACCATCTTTAGAGTGCTCCATGGCATCGGACCGGGGTATTTACGAGACCGCCTTCTGCTACCAATAGCCTCTCACCGACCAGTACGCTCCCATAGAGAGGGGCTTCTCAGGGTGCCGTCGGCCAAACAGTGTCGACTGGCGGCCCCAGGGGGAGAGCCTTCTCTGTGGGGGCACCTACCATCTGGAACGAGCTCCCCCCAGAGATACAGAGGATCCTGGATCTGTGCACGTTTCGTCATGCTCTCAAAACATTTTTATTTCAGCAGGCTGGCCTGGCCTAACTCTCCCTTTTAAATTTTTAAATCGTTTAATTTGTTTTATAAATTGGGTGTTTTAAATTTGTTTTTCGGCCAAAATATTTAATAATTTTAATGGACTTTTAATGTTTGTATTATCTGTATTTTATCTTGGCTGTTCACCGCCCTGAGTCCTCTGGGAGTAGGGCGGTATAGAAATTTGATAAATAAATAAATAAATAAATAAATAAATAAATAAATAAATAAATAAATAAATAAATAAATAAATAAATAAATAAATAAATAAATAAATCTCTATTTCTTGGCCGAGGGAGCCAACTTTGTCCAAAGACAATTTCCAAGGTCATGTGGCCACCAAAGGTGCATGGAACGCTGTTACCTTCCCAGTGAAGTGGTACCTATTAATCTTCTTTATTTGCATGCTTTCGAACTGCTAAATGGACTGGAGCTGGGGCAAGTAATGGAAGTTCACCTCATTGTGTAGAGCTTGGGTCTTGAACCCGGGCTGTCACTTTCCAGCTGACAAGCTCAGCATCTTTAAATGGTGAGCCCCCTCACAGAGAACTATATATCTTTTATCAACTACCTGATCTTTTGAACTGGAGTTTATTGGACTTATAAAATGCAGAATAAATAGAATGCTGGAATTATCCATGCAACATATTGCATGGCACATTTGTAGTATTATTAATGTGCTACATTTATATCCCATTTTTCTCCATTAGTTCAATGCTGCATACATATAGATTTCCCTTCATTCATCCCTCAATTATCCTGTGAGAAGCTGATGCAACAGAAAGCTTGAGCCAAGTTATCCAGTGATTTTTAATGGGTTTAATTTGAACTGGGTTATCCCAGTCATAGTCAAGCATCTTAATCAGCATACCACATTTGTTCTCTGAATAGCAACATAGTCAAGTACTGAAGAGAAGCATGCAAGACAATCATATAAATTAAACAAAGGAACCTAGGTTATCTTAAAGTAATTCTTTGCATTTTGAATTATGACTAAGCTATTAAGACCTGTAACTTGTAACTTTTCACAAGATCTTGACTGAAGCTCTCTATAAAAACTTTCTTCAACAGTTGCTCACTCTTGCTGATTCCGAAGAAGTAATAGTAATATCTAGTTGTCTGTTATCTTTCTTTTGGATTAAGGGGATTGGCCTAACATTCGCCTTTTGTTGCAACAAGAATATTCTGCCAAAAAGAGTAGATGGCCATGAAGTTGAGCCTAGATTAGGAGCAGCTGCTATAGTCCAAACAGACCAAAAAGCCACAAGCTCCACAACGCAATTATATGGAAAATGCGAGATTACCAAGCTACTGTTGTGAAGAATACAATGCTTAGACATACACAATATCTTAATCAAGGGTAGAAATGGAATTAAAGTGTTTCTATTCTGGAATTTTCTCCCTTCTCTTTTGGTCATGGAAGGAGGAAGAAAAAAAAAGAAGAAGATGGCAATGAATCCATGCCATATTTATGAGATAATCTGCTCTTAGCTTGGTGAAAAACAAACTGATAAAGCCTCCCATCACTGCTAACTAAATTAAACAATGGGAATCATGGAACATAGATTTATTAGAAGAGATTAGTCAAACAGAAACAAAAAGAAACCTGAAAACATTTAACAATTTCTCTCATTGTTTGAAGAAAGCTTGAGCCTGCTTTCATTTATGGGCATGCTTTCTTGTCAGAAACAGCACTGTTCCATATCTCTATATAGCTCCATGTATTTTAGTACTATGAGAAATGCTAACTTCTTAACATTTGAAAGGTCAGAACTGGTAATCCACCAGGCATCCTTTGGCCAGGGGACAATCTCTTTTTGAAAAAAAAAAACTAAAACAGAAATAAAAGTACTATTACATTGCCATGAGGAAAATAGTTCATAAAACAGAGACATCCATGCTGCAGTGTAAAGCTGTGGAAAGCAGCATTGGACAGGTTTTTATAGCATGTGAAAGAATTTCAGTTTCTGCTGTATAAGAAAAACTACGGCATTACTCCTTGCAGAGAATCTCTTTAGCAGTTGGAGCTATTTGCTTCTTTCAAAATATAGGTAAGGTGTGCTAAAAATCATAAGGAAGCATGTAGAAAGCTAGTAAAGAAACAAGGACTCAAACAGAAATACTAATGATAAAGAATGGAAGTTTATAATTTTAAGAGACATTATAAATCAAGACAAGTAGAAGCAAGCAAAAGTACTTAATATTTAGAGTAAGACAAGAAGTGAGTTGAGTACCAGAGCTTAATTCTGACTAGGAAAAGAAATAAGGTGGAATCTAGTAATGTCAAGTTTAGACAAAAACCAAAATCATATGATCTCTAAGCAAGGAGGGAGGGGAGAGTTTATTACTGAAATCCAATTAAAATTCAGAAATAGATTTTCACTGACGCTAATGAATAGTTGTAGACTGGTGCTTAAAAGGTTGTGAACCAATTTGACATTTCAATATGTATGCATAAATATGATTAAATAAATAAATAAATAAGACCAATTTTGGCATAAATATGACCTATTCATAAGGCTGAATATAGGGTGCTATTTAAGGACTGCTGAACTAGTATCTGTCATGCAGTTCTGTAACCTTAATGCTTGTACCCCTTTCTATTTGGCCAGAGCCACAGATTGAATTGTGTGGTGCCAAGGCAGGATGCTTATCTGATTTCTTAGTGGAGTAAAAGAATAATTGACTCAGTGTAAAGGCACCAGCTTTGTGTATTGTGCCAGAGGAAAGTGCAGGTATAGCGCAGTGGGAGGATAAAACAATGCAGGATCATATTTCACTACAGGATTATTATATTGGGGACAAATAACAACTTTAAAAATGTTGAATATGACCATCAAACAATATAATATATGGTAGCAAAATACTGTACTTTTAGACCATACCTCAGGAGTCAACTTGGCTATAGATGTGAAAAGCATGGATACGATCTGTAAGAGAGGAAGAAATCCTTTCATCATATGCAACTCTAATGAAAGCATTCCAGTTAGGCTCTCAGATGGTATAACTAATAACAGCTAGTAACTTACATGTTCTGCAAGTCTGTTGTTATATCGACAAAGACTGAAAATAAGATTGCAGGTCTGCCTAATATTGATTCCATCTCGAATATGTTGGAATAAGAAAGGAAAACCCTGGAACAAATTCAATGGGTTACTGTAGCAGATATTTTAAAAGAACATGTTTTAAAACTCTTGTTGTTTTTCATGTCCAGTTATTACCTTGCCTCCAGTTAATGCTGCCATATCATTTTGGGATAAAGTCAAATGCCTAAAACACATATAAAAAATGGATCAATTTATTTCATTAATCAACCAATTAGTAAAAACAAAATCGCTTTCTTGAATTTTCTTGGAGTAGTCCATGCAAAACCACACTTTTAGGAAATCAGCCAGCTAACAAATGCTGGTAGGAACAGGGAACAAACAAAGAAAGAGGACTTTTCATTTCACAGTTCTGGACCCAAAACCAGGGGAAAAAACCAATGTGAATTGATTTTAATGGCAAAAATATGCAAAATGTGGGTTACAATCAAGCAACTGTTTTCGCCCTTTGAACGTTTTATATATTTATTTATTATATTTATTTATTATATTTTATTATATATATGGCTGACAGCTTCAATTTAGAACGTTGACTGATGAATGATTAGCAGTTCTACTGCTCGTTCAGATAATATTGATATAAATGAGGAAGAATATTTGATAATATACAGTAAACCATTGTGTCTATTTTGTATAGCTTAGGACTTTTTTCCAGGGGGAAAAATTACCCTAAAGTCAGAACACTCCTCAGAATCACTCCTGTGAATTGGGTGATATCATGCCCCTTTATAACATCTTCTAACAAACATGTAGCTTTTCTAGGCGCCTTAGCCATCTGATAGAAAAAACTGATTCTGGTGATGGCCAGATGGCACAATTTAATGGGTCAGATTTTTGCTTCCTTAGTTAATAATGACTGGCAGTAGATCTCTGAGATTTTTGATCGAAGTCTTTCACCACTTTACTTGGAGATGGCAGGAATTGAACCTGAGATCTTTTGCATATGAAACATAAGACATGCTAGCAATCTGAGGCCCTGCCTACTTAGCACGTATACAATTACTAAAAACTCTGATTTTGCACTGGTTCAGGCATGCACTATCAAATAATCTTTACCACTTTGAGACTGTATTCTACTTTTTCATCACTATAAACAAACCTAATAAAGGAAAAATGTTAAGAGATGTCCAATGTGATATTATCTCAATATCTCAAAGGAATGTGGGCATATACATATATACTCATGTATAAGCCCATCTATTGTTGAACCAACCCTCAAATTTTACATCAGAATACTATAAAAAGTGTGCCAGCTTAACAACACATGGGTTTATCTATGAGTGTATAAAGGATATATAGGTACTTATAAGAAGTATTGATATATATTTTCATGAATAAGCTGAACCTAAGTTTGGATATATTTTGGCACCTGAAATTCTTGCCTTATAGGCAAAAAATATACGATATATATAAAATCTTAAGCCAATCACATAAAGCCCCTGATTTTAAATTTTCTAGATAGGTTTATGCTGTCAAATAATATAAAAAGTGTTAAAAACCAGAATAGGTTTTTTTGCAGGTTTTCTTGTTCCTTTTACTCTTTATTACTTTGTGTTAGTTTTTGGTGTTCTTTATCAAATTTTTAATAAAATCCATTAAAAACAGATGAATAAATGCAATACATAAACAATCTGATATATGTGAATATACTCCTCACCTCTCTGATCGAGACTGTTCTACCAAAAGAGCTATCAGAGCAATCATCTTTTCAAGTGCAGCAGGCCTATATTTTTCTTCTGCTAAAGAAAGAATGTCTTCCTCCTCCTCCTCCTCTTCTCCTTCTTCTTCTGATAGTACCTCAACTTGGGGCTGACAAAAAAAAAAAAAAAAAGCAAATCATCATCATCTCCATCTCTCTCTCATACTACAAATCTCTGCAAAAGGACTTATTTTACTAAAGGAGCAATAACATTACTCTCCCCGTTTCTCTCCCCCTTCCTCTCTCTCTTTGTGAGTGTTTAACCATGTTAAGCTTTAGAAGTGCAATACATTATCTCAAATCTAGATTCATAATCAAAATGTAGAATAAAGATCTACTAAGGATAATACAATAGAGATAATCTGTTTGGAAAAACTTAGAAGTGGAGTGGAGATCATGATAAATTTGTTAAAGACAAATTTTTACAGAGTAAAGGTGAGAGTAGTCGTGAAACACCTCCTTGAAACACTGGGTCTTATCCACTAAAGTGCCAATGAGAAATTAGGCTATAAAAAATTACTCCAGACTTACATTTTCAGGACCTTTAGTTCCCATATAGAAATGAACCATTGTTGAAATTGCTTGCAGAGAAAGCAAAAACTGGCTCTGGAAATAATTGAATATAAAATATAACAACTGTTTATATTCTTCCTTCCTCTCTAAATTGATTTTTGTAATAAACATAGAAACACAAAGATTAAATAACAAAAATGTTAACGGCACACAAACTAATAATAAATATAACAGCAGAATTCATGTCACTCACCTCCTCTTCTCCCATTTTGGCAAATTCATAAAGAAAGGCAAAGTATTCTGTGAGATGTTTACTGTGAGGTTTAACACCATGTTCCATAATTGACAACAGTGTCTTCACAAAACGAGTCACACATGAGCGACTACCAATATCTTCCACAGGACCATCCATGTCATCTGAACTGAAAATACATTTCATTGTTCATCAGTGTATATTGAAGTCACTGAAGGCAAAATGATCCAAAATCAATCTGAAAAGTTGTTCCAACTTCCTACATTATGCAAAGTGCACTATACTTAGGATAGCATGTGAAATGGTTAACAGTGTTTACTTTACTATACAGTACATGCTGTGGTTATACCTCCATGAATAAATTCTTTTTAGTTACATGAACTGAAAACTATAGTAACATTGAAAAGGCATGCCATAATCCTCCAAGGTAAATTGTTTATAATTTACTGTACTGCTATTTATTTTCTGATCACAGTGTAACATAAAATGTTATCTGATATAAAAGACCAATGTAAATGTCCCCCAATATACTTGTATACTTGTATAATACTGACATATGATAAAATTAGTGTTACGAAACAAATATTTGAAATAGATGGAATTGTTTTAAGAAAATGTACCAGTCTTCTAGTCCTGGCTGTAGGTAGAGATGAGCATGGACTGGCCTTAGCCGCTGAATCACATGAATGCACAAACGCTGAAACATCTGTAAAGTCATAAGCTTTAAGGTTACTTGGGGTCACAGAAATAATTGCTTTCACAAAGCTTTAGAAACAAAGTGATCATGGATTATTTGGTTGAAAAGTTCATAATTGAATTAGTGATATTTTGCCTTCATGTTACACAATTAATACTATTTTATACAGACTATATCTTAAATCATTTAATCATAGAAGATTAGAAAAGACTTTCAATATACACTTGTTCAGCCCCTTGCTCAATGAAGGAATTTATTATTGTAGCATTCTTGACAAACAGCCATGCAGAGACTCATTTTAACAGTCAGTTGCTTTGTGGAACAGCTTTTATTAGAATATTTCTCCTGATGGCCAAACATAATTTATTTCCATTTAATTTAAACACATTGGTTTTTATATTGTCTTCAGAAATAACTCTGAAAAATATCACATTGTCTTCTTTGTGATGGCTTTTCAGATATTTGAAGACAACTATCCTGTGTTCTTACAGCCTACACAAACCCAACCCCTCCAAACATTTCTCAAGTTTTTTAAGCCCTTTATCATCTTGACTGCTGTCTTTTACATACATTCCAGTTTTTCAATATCCTTTATAAAA
This sequence comes from Pantherophis guttatus, assembly GCF_059756535.1. Lineage (NCBI taxonomy): Eukaryota > Metazoa > Chordata > Lepidosauria > Squamata > Colubridae > Pantherophis > Pantherophis guttatus. The sequence continues at coordinate 316,551,994 of NC_142063.1, forward strand.
GAATATGGCCAAGGCAATATAGAAAAGAATTATGACTTCCTTTGGTCTTGGACCTATACTTCAATTCGTGCAGCCCAAGACTGTATTTGCTTTTTTTTTTTTTTTTTGCAGAAACAGCACAAAAAACTATTAGAACTGCATAGAAGACCTTAGTATAACTTCTGAGGTATTGCATTTGCAACAATCCAAATTGAGGCAGCATTTCCATATACAAAATTGCCTTTGGCCTCATTCTTCAGGTAGCAGCTCCTCTGGTTGAATGGCAAAACACTACTGGGAGAGAAGTTCAGGTTTTTAAATTAAATTAAATTAGACATAAGCTATTTGTAATGTGTAATGGGGCCTCTTATTCAAATAAAAACGCACCTAAAAATATTTGGAATCTGTTTTGGTGTGCAGACTAAATTTCAAGGTCCACACGTACACTTAGACTTTGTTATATTGTTTATCAGAAATCCTTCTAAAAACTGCCATAATGTTTTTCATCCGAAGGCCTCAAAGAATGTGAAGTAAACCTCAAATATATGTAATAGTATCCAGAGCAATTCAACCTAACATGTTGAGTTTTATGGTTAAAATTCATACTGTGAATTTAAGAAACTAACCCTAAGCAATAACATTTCAAATGACACATACTATGCTTTATCTTACCTGTCTTACAATCTGATTGGGGCATTTAATTAAAATCTGCATAGGCCACCAGTCATCATCAGCCATACGATCAAGAAACCACTGAGAAAAAATATATATGTAACATTTTAGCATATATTCCTTAATAATGAAAGCATTTTCTATTCTACTACACATTCATAGCATATTTTATTATCATTGCTTAAACAACTTAAGTAGAACTCCAAAAGTATTCCAGTAAATATCTGCATAGTTGGGAAGGAGGAAAAAAAACAATTTTTCACAGCTGTTTGAAAAAATGAAGGCCAAGGGTGATAGTTGTCCTACTTTCTAAGTTCACGCCACCTACAGTGTATTCAGAAAGTATTCAGACCCTTCACTTTTGTCAATTTTGTTATGCTGCAGCCTGATTCTACAGTTGTTGAAATTCATTTTTTCTCATTAATCTACACTGAGTACCCCAGAGTGACCAAGTGAAAATAGAAGTTCAGAAATGTCTGTAAATTTATATTAAAAAGAAAAAAACTGAAATATCATATTGACATAAATATTCAGAGCCTTTGCAACAACATTTGAAATTTAGCTCTGGTGCCTCCCATTTCTCTTGATTGTTGCTGACATTTTTCTACACCTTGATTGGAGTCAACCTGTGGTAAATTAAATTGTTTGGACATGATTTGGAAAGGCACACACCTCTCTATAGAAGGTCTCACAGCTGACAATGCATATTGTAGCAGAGCAAAAGCCATGAGGAATTGCCTGCAGAGTTCAGAAACAGGATTACTGCAAGGCACAGATCTGGGGAAGGCTACAATAAAATTTCTGCTGTACTGAAGGTTCCTAAGAGCACAGTGGCCTCCATAATTCTCAAATGGAAGAAGTTTGGCACAACAGGACTATTCCAAGAGCTGAATGCCAGTCAAACTGAGCAATCAGGGAAGAAGGGCCTTAGTAAGAGAGGTAACCAAGAACCCGTGGGTCACTTTGACTGAGCTCCAAAGATTCTGTGTGGAGATTGGACAGAATTCCAAAAGGACAACCATCACTGCAGCCCTCCACTGGGCTTCATGGCAGAGTGGCTAGATAGAAGCCTCTCTCGTCAGTGCAAAACACATGACAGTCACTAGGAGTTTGAAAAAAACCACCTGAAGGTCTCAGACTGTGAGGAATAAGACTCTCTGGTCTGATGAAACAAGACTGAACTGTTTGGCCTCAATTCTAAGCATTATGTCTGGAGGAAATCAGGCACAACTCATCACCAGTCATATCATCCCAACAGAGAAGCACGGTCGTAGAAGCATCATGCTGTGGGGGTGTTTTTTTAGCAGCAGAGACTGGTCAGGATTGAGGGAAAGCTGAATGGAGCAAAGTACAGGAATATCCTCAATGAAAACCTGTTCCGCAGTTTTCAGGACTTCAGATTGGGTCAAAGATTCACTTTCCAAACATGACAATGATCTGAAGCACACAGCCAAGACAGGAGTGGCTTAAGGACAACTCTGATAATGTCCTAGAGTGACCCAGCCCTGACTAGAACCCTATTGAACATCTCTGGAGGGACCTGAAAGTGGCTGTCCTCTAACCGTCGCCATCCAACCTGATTGAGCTTGAGAGGATTTGCAAGGAAGAATGGCAGAAAATCCCCCAATCAGGTGTGCAAAGCTTGTCAAGTCATACCGAAAAAGAATCAAGTAATTGCTGCCAAAGGTGCTTCAACAAAGTTCTGAGTGAAGGGTCTGAATATTTATGACAATGTGATATTTCAGTTTTTTTCTTTTTAATAAATTTATAGACATTTCTAAAATTCTGTTTTCATTTTGTCATTATGGGGTACTGAGTATAGATTAATGAGATAAAAATGAATTTCAACAACTTTAGAATTAGGCTGCAGCATAACAAAATTGAAAAAAGTGAAGGGGACCTGAATACTTTCTGAATGCACTGTAAATAACATTATTGAAGGATACTAACAATGGGATGCTAGATGAATTATGACATATAATAAATAGAAAGCTTATCAAAATATTGTTCTTATATTTCAGGGGTGCCAAACTTGCGGCCTGTGGGCCAGATGCATCACACATTGGCCATCCCCACCCCCGTTTTAGTGAAAGGGGAAAAAGTTGTAATACGTCATGTGACAACAATGTGATGACGCGAGTTTAACACCCTGTTATAGTTGGCTGCCTTACCTATGAATTAATGAAAAAAATTCCCTTCTTTTTAGGCAGTCATGTATCAGAAAGCTTTTGCTCCACAACAAAGATAAAAAGGCAATTATTATGGGGCTCTCAAATTTTGAACAAACCAGCTGTACTAATTTAGGAAACCAAGTTTTTTCTGCATTCACCATGTTCACTATGTTTAATCCAGTAAAACTAAACATTTACTATTAAAATAACTGATCAAAGTTTATATTTTTATATATCATATTTTTAAAAAACCACCCATCTCTCTCATACTAATCTAGGCAGTGTACAAATAGACAATTATAAGTACCTTACATACAAAATGAAAACAAAACTTCTATTTAACTAGATTTGTAGCTAAAGCTGGCATGGTTTTATGAAACACTTTTTTCTTATTTTATACAGCATAATGTCTTTAGCACATTACCAAATCCATACATTTATCCTTCCTAAGTTACGAAACACAAAAAGGATAAGGTTTGCTAACTTGCGTATTTCACTGAATTCTTCATTTTTGTCTTACCTCACAAGCAGCTTGGCTGTTGTTAAATTGCTTAGTTAACAGTTCAATCCACTGAAGCATTGTGGGCTAAAGGAAGTAAACATTCAAACTGAAGCACATAATTTTTTTCTTCAGTTACATAACATTAAAAGCAATAAGTATGATGCAGTGGTTTCAGCAGTACCCTCCCACCTTCCCCAGACCCACAAAATGGATAGTGATTTGGTTTTGAGGTTTAATAAAACACATAGTCAACTCATCTGGTTTAAAGATGACATAATATTGTATCACATTTATAGAATAAAATAAGAATAATAAGATCTTATGTTATATAATGGTTAATTTGTCAAAGTTAAGATATCCTATCCTAGGCTAAGGAAATCAAATTTGTCCATACAGGTAGTCCTTGTTTAGCATCCACAATTGGGACTGGAGCTCAGTTGCTAAGTGGAATATTGGGGGCCTCTCAGAATTTGTTATCAGGTGGGCAGTTATATAAATGTTTTCAATAAATAACTAAATGACTAAATATCTATCACTTAACTGCAACTGGGCTTACATTTTTACTACAGCTTTTTCCAATTCCTTTGCCTTTTGGAATGCTTACCTCAGTGCTAGATAATTTAGCTAGAATGGAATTAATGTGTGTATTCATATTTACTGGAGAAGAGATTAAAAGAGAGTAAGCAGGTATACAATGAGGAATGCACATCAGAACAATGTACTGGCAATGTACTGATTACCTAGTGCAGGGATGGGCAAATGTGGCTCTTTTACAACCTGTGGACTTCAACTCCCAGAATTCCTGAGACAGCTGTCTCAGGAATTCTGGGAGTTGAAGTCCACAGGCTGTAAAAGAGCCACATTTGCCCACCCCTGACCTAGTGTAGTAGGGGCTGTGAGGAGAAGAAAAACAAAGGTCAGGCACTGGAGAGATTGGAGAAAAAAATTACAAGAGAGTAAACAAGTATACAGTGGCAAATACACTGGCTGTCTGCCTAACATACTTGCGGCTAGCAACCCCAAGAGCTGTAAGTAAACAGCTGGCATCAATGAATTCTTGTCAATGTGTATTCCCCATCATATGCCTGGTTACTCTCTTGTAATTCCTTCATCTCCAATCATTCCAGTCTGTGATGGGGAGTGGGGGAATGAGTAAAGCATAGGACAATGTATACTACCTGACTGGCCAGGTAGTTCTTGGGTTAAAATGGAATTTGGGACCAGAATTTCCATTGCCGAAGCAATAAAGTCATAAAGTGTGATGTCATATGATCACATTGCTTAGCAATGTCAATCCTGACAGTCCCAGTTGCCATTTTAAGAGATCACATGGCCATTAAGGGAAGCTTTCATGTGATCAGAGTCCTAGGTAAACAGGCTGGTGTGTGAGAACTTTGGGAGAATGGATGTTGCCGTCGGTGGGCCAGCAAGGGCCAAGAGTGGGCAATGCAGAGAATACAGGGGGTATACTACGAACTAGCACTTAGCACTAGCATTTAGCCTTATCTACTATTTCAGAGTGCTTTATAGCCCTCTGTGTAAGCAGTTTACAGAGTCAGCATATTGCCTTCAACAATCTGGATCCTCATTTTACTGATCTTGGAAGAATGGAAGGCTGAGTCAATCTTGAACTGGTCATGACTGAACTCCTGGCAGTGGGAGCATTAGTCTGCAATACTGCATTCTAACCAATGAGCCACCATTACAAGATGCCTGTGATCTCATACACCATAGTGGGGCTCTTCAGAAGAAAAAGCAGTGTGAGTGACTTATGTGAATGACTTTAATCTTTGCTTGTGGGAAACTGGTAATGAAGGTTACAAATAGTGATCATGGATTACTGTGGTGTTGTAATTATGAGCTAGGTATCCAAACCCCAGAACACAATCATGTGACCAGGGACACTATGACAGCTAGAATTCTGAGAATCAGTTGTAAGCCCCCTTTATTCAGTGCCATCATAACTACAAGATGTAAACATCTTGGTCACAAACTTTTTTTTTCTACACCTTCCTAACTTTAAATGGTTGTTACACAAAGTAGATGCTAAGAAAGGTCTACCTGTATTAGCTCAAAGGTTCGTTTAGACTATGAAATAATCTAGTTTGAAACGAACTGAAATTTCATTATAATTTTTGCTTTATTTTTCAGTCAGTGAAGCAAAAGACTGTTTATCTTAATCAATGTTAGAAATATACACTGTTATAGGAAATCCAGGTACATACCTTTTCTTTTGAATGGATAAATGTTTCAAGGACAAAAGAAGTGCTTAACTGTAAGACAATAATTGATAGTCACAGACTATCCTGAACAAGAGCTAAAACACTGTTTTGTTTTGTTTTGAAAGTAATATGACAGTAAGATACTCTACCTTGGCTGTCATCAGAGAAACTGCTTTTGGATCTGGTAATGTGCTGGGGATGCTACTACACAACTGCCACATAAATCTAGGACAAACACATGCACAAATACTTGTTTTTACGCCCACTTTTTAAAACCTGGAATTTATTAAATAAAATATAAATTGATATAAACCTTACCCAAAATATGTATGCTCAAAAATATTCTTATCCTGAAGGAACTGCATGTTATCATGCCATATCCACTGAAGAGAAAAATGAAAAAAATCAGGTAAAGCTATTTACTCTATTCAGAGATGAATGAAAAATAAATTACTGGCTAATGTAAGTACTTCTTAACCTATATAAATTGATTGACTGAATAAATAAAAATCTTGTGGAGAGATGCAGCAAACAAATTTAATAAATTTAAAAAAAAATAAAAAAAAACCTTTCTATTTAAATGTAACATAATTCAAAATTAGCCATTATATAAAATGCTACTGGTATTCTCTCTCATGGAAACTTCATTTAAATAATAAAAAGCGTCCTAAGTAAGTAAACTAAACAATATTCCCTGTATCCTATTCCAAACTGCTTGGGTGTGTTACTACTACTGTGAAGTCAATAACAATGATAATTTATTAAATTTATATGCTACTTAACTCTCAGTGACTTTGGCTCACAACAATCACCAAAGAAATTACAATAAAATCAATAAATGTTTAATTTTAATGTTTTAATACTTAACATTGAATGCTTTTAATTTTTTAATTTTCTTATTGTTTTATATCATGTTTTTATATTGTTGTAAGTTGCCCAGAGTCATTTGACAGTGAGATGGGCAGCAAACAAACAAACAAATAAGTAAACATAGATAGATGATAGACAGATAGATAGAAGATGAAGACTGATGAAATAAAGGGTCTCATTCTCCCTCACTAATGGCTTTAGCTTTTCTTAGAATCCAAGGTATAATATATTGACTACCTAAAACCTTCATATACTGAGGCAACCAATAATGCACCTAACTCAATTTTGTTTATGCTTTTGGGAACTCCTCTCTTGAGAAAAAGGTTTCCTAAGTTTTGCACCCAGAAATATTTTAATTGGGTATGGCAAGAAATGTGACCTTTGGGAAAATTTGAAACGGTGTTCTTGCCTAAAGATGAAGGAAGGAAGGAAGGAAGGAAGGAAGGAAGGAAGGAAGGAAAAGATCTCTCCAATTCTGTGAGTTCTATAACATCAAGGAAAGTTCCATTTAGCCAACTGACTTTATGTTAATATTAACAATATTAATTACTGATTTACTGAATTATAGGTTCTTTCTGTTTTATCTAAATCAGGGGTGTCAAACTCAAGGCTCGTGGGCCAGATCTGGCCTGTGGGGTGTTTAAATCTGGCCCATGGGGCCGGCCTGGAAATATTAAAGGACTGGCCCGTGGTGCCTCTGGCAGCTAAAATGGGCCATGTGTGTCCCACCCCGTGCCTAGTTTTCACCCTCCATGGCCTCCTGCAGCACTCTGCCATTTTCCGGCCTGTTTTCTGGCCAGCAGAGTGCTGCAGGAGGCTATAGAGGGTGAAAATGAGGTGCAGGGGGGCTGCGCATAGACCCCCTGCACCCCGTTTGGCCAGCAGGGTGCTGCAGGAGGCATCTGTCCTCCATTCCCCACCGGCCTACGGAGGAGAACTACAATGCTGATCCGGCCCTCGAAGAAATCCAGTATGACATCTCTGATCTAAATGGAAGAGCCCAACAACAGAGCAATAATGCTTTTTGATGCACATTCTTATCTTAACATTTTCATTTCAAATGTGCTATACACTATATAGTAAGATATGATAATGCTTAGTAATATTAATTATCCACTTAATAGGCATTGATATTACTAATAATTTAATGAAATAAATATGAAAAAGAGCCCTTTTTCCCTTGGTCTACTCGGAATTTTTTTTTAAATGATGCCATTTTGATACAATGAAAACTCGCTCAAATTAGCCCAAACTAAGAATTCTGTCTATTATATAACCAGCTGTCAAGCATGACTCTGTGTCTAATTCATGTCATTGCGTAATGTTCCATATGGGATATCAGAGCACAGGGGGGAAAATGCAAACTAAAAGTAAATAGGTGGAGCACCAAGTACAGTAAGAATTTAAAGTCCTGCTACATTACATCACAATGTTTGACAAATAATCAATTTTTCCTTGGACAAACTAATGGCAAAATCTGAATCAGAATCATTATAAATTTGTGTTGTTTGAAGTATAATAATTTATAATTATAGGAAGCACATACTTCTAGTAATTCAGAAGAAACATCAAATGTATAATCTTTGCCATTTTCTTCTTCTGGTTCCATTCGTTTATAGAAGAGCATGTATGCACTGTGAGTCTGAGGGAAGAAAAACAAAAAGCCAACACTTCATTGATATCAGAAAAGAGGAAGATAATTGAAAGATGATATTGTCTAAATTAACATATAAAATTAGGTACCTTTTCAAAAGAGAAATCCATAAATTTATCGGTGACAGAGTCATAGGTTTTCGTCTGGAAAAAAAAATATTTTAGAAGGAATACATTTTCTTTGTATTGTTTCTGATAACTGTACAAACATTAACACTACTTCACATCACACATTGCAAATTTAATTTGGTTGAATGGATATGTACAATTTTCTATAATTTAGTACTGAATACAATAGTATGATAATTGTCTCTTATGTAGGACTGTCTTATGCATACAACTATAATTACAAGTTGTTGCGACAGTAATATATGGAAATGTAATGAACTGAATAATAGATAATTATCTATTATTAAAGTCAGTGAATAGATGAATGTATTTTAAGTGTGTATTGGAACCTCACTTCCATAGTCTATGATCAAGAATGTTTTGAAAGCTTCATTGCATCCTACTTGGGTAATTTTTTAAAAAATTTGCAAACTTGGGTTGTTGTTTTTTTTTCAATTTTCCTTTCTTTCATTTGTCTCCCAGGCTGTCAAGCCAGAGACTTTCTGAGCTAGTCGCTGATTGTAGTGGATATGCAATGAAATAACAAGGTGAGGTAACATTAACATAGCCTGCAACAACACATGTTCCTTTTAAATAGTATTAAAAATATTACAACTCACTGTCATTTCTCCACCAAAACATTCAGAAGCCAACTGAGCAGAATCAAACGGCTTTACTTCAGCATCATTGAACAGATACCTAGAAAATGCAAAACATTGGGTATTAGGTTGATTCATACAAAACTAAAATATTCACTGTACTGAAGATAAATGAAGGTGAAATTCAGTGAAGTTCTTAAGTTTGCTATAATATTACAAGTAACAAAATTCAAGCAAATAATTACAATCCTATCTACTACGGTAGTAAGATGAAATATTCAGCCATTGCTACTAAAGCTGGGACAGAATAAATGCCCGAAATCTTAATGAAATAATGTTGGTGACTAATTTTGCAAAGACACAACAAGTTTATCCAGAAACAAAAACAAACCTCTCATTTTCTGAGATACAACTGACAAATTATAGCCTACCATTAATCAAGTATTTTACTAAACATTCATAACTTACCACTTGTTGTTTTTGTAAGCGTGTGGATTAACAATATCTCGGATAAAGCTGTAGTAATGCCCTCCATCAGCAGTTCCTGTATGGACAGTTACACCTATCAAATCATACTCATAACTCTTGGTCTCCTTTGAACTACTGCCATCGTCCTTGAAACCTAAAATAATATATTACAAAACTTAGTATCTTATTGTCCTAGCCCTTAAAGGTAACATTTATTTTACAATATATTTTGAAGAGAGACTTTAAATATACTGCTATTAAGGCACAATTCTTGAATGAGAACTTCCCAGCCTATCTTCAACAACATTTATAGAATTCCCATTTAATGTAAATCAGCAAGATAACCCCCGTCATTTCCTTTATCTCCCAGATATGATTTATCGCCTTAACTTATTTCTGGGATAATAGGAATAGTGTCACAGGAAGCAGATATCCACCAATTTGTATTTCCTTAAAAAATGCCTTTAGAACTATTAGGAACTAAGGTGTTCTTCCTGATATGTGGTGCTTTACATTGCAACATGTAATGTGTTTCCCATTTATTGATTTTAATTTAAAGAATCAAATGACAAAATAAAATCAGGTAAAATCTAGAAGACAACAAGGGAGAAAACAAAAAACAAATTATTGCCTCTAGGGACCCAGACCTTGGGTTATTTATAAAGAAGCAGAATATATCCCCTTCCTTACAAATATTTGGCACAATATTTGGCACAATGTACAGATCTATAGAATCCCCATTTTGCAGCATGGCAAAAAGGGAAATAAAAGGAAGCTCTCCAGGCACAGACTATCTTTTAGAAAGGTTCATAATTAATTCCTTGAATTGAGGAAGGGATCCATCTCCATTATCAGTACTAATAGCTGAAAGAACATATATGAATGTGTAATAGCTCTATCATTGTTAGAACATGTGGGAAATAAGAGGCTTTCAAAAATCTGCTTTGTGGTTTAGTACAGGGACACATAATTCTCTCTTCCGGCTGCTGCTTTCCTCACTCTGCTGCTGCTGATAAAGTATAGTGGCAACAGCAACTGCTGATGGTCAAAGCCCTGTGAGGATTAGACACCTCTGATATATATATACAGAATCAGTGCTAGAACACGTGCTAATACTAATTAGTAATCTGTCACTGAACAGGTGTACATCAACAACAGTATCAGCGACAAGAGTGACAGGGGAAGGAGGAAAAGTTGCAGGAATATGATAAACACTGCTGGCTATACTGCTGGAGTACAAGTGGCTGCATTCCACTATAGGTAGTCCTTGATTTACGATCATAATTGAACCTGTAATTAGTTTTAACTCATTGTGGTCATTTAGTGAAGCACCCACTAACAATCTTATCCAATGACCGCAATCCTAACTCTCCCTATTGTGGTTGTTAAGTGGAATATGAGATGCCATAGGATGTGGGGGAAGCTCAGTGCAGGCTTAGGCCCAAAATGCAGCACCTTCCTACTTCACACGTGACCTGACTGGACCTCCTAAGGCTTTTCTTACTTCCTGAGGCACCCCTTGCACAGCTTCCGCCCCTTTGGATTCTATAGGCTGTGGACCTGCTTCCTAGCTGGCCTTGTCCCAAAGGTCTCAGGCCTGCTTCTCATCCTCCTGGGCACCTGCTTCCCCTGCCCTCTAGATGCCAAACAAGCTTTATCTCCTCTCTACCTGGTTACACTTTGCTTACTTTCAAAAATCATGCTCTTCTGAAAAGTTACTTGATTGGCACAACAACTGGGCACTCTTTCAGAAATTCTATTTTTGGAAGAAGTGGAACAAATGGCTGTCCAACTTTTCATCACATAATGGTGGAGACACTGCAATGGCTATAACTTTAGGTAGGGTTCTTAAGTCTATTTGTTCAGCACCATCGTAATTTCAAATGGTCAATGAAGCAACAGTCATAAACCGAGGACTATATCAGCATGGCATAATTGATAATGAGTATACAAACAAATATAAACCAATAAATTCAGCAGAAATTTTTGAATGTATACTTCAGTTGCAGGAGCTTCAAACTGCACGCTAATCCTGAAGCAGTGATGAGATTTCAGGCTGAATGACCTTCTTTCATTCTGTCATTTCACCAGCAGCTGTGGCTGGCATTTTCAGAGGCAGAGTAAGACCTACCAATATACTACACTATAACCCTGCCTTCCCAGTCAATCTCTCCCTCCACCAGTGGAAAATAAAACATTTCACCTGGGAGAGTGGAAAGCAATGAACAACAAACGGCAAGAGTCTAAGGGCTTTCTTGAGGAAAATCATGTCAGCCATGTCATTCTGAAAATATAACGTTACATTCACTGATGCCCTCCAGCCTCTGCTACTCATTTCTCCAGATGTTACTTTTTCCCATAAGGGGGGAGAGAGAGATGGTGACCTACTGAACTTTCCAATATCTATGTCAAAAGCTCAGAAAGCACTAGCTTTTTAAAATCAATATGACTTCTGCTTATCCCTCCATGATAACTGCCCAATATTATCCAAAAATGTCATGCAAATTGGTTAAAATGGTCAACAGATTTAGTAGAAAAAATTTGAAGATGAATAAAATCAAATACCTTCTTTTCTGTCATTTTTTCCCATGAGAAAATCTTCAGTATAAGGGGTCATATCCAAACGTAAAGGAAATGAGAAGTGTGTGTTGACCTTTTCCTTCATCATAGTAACCATGTTAAAAGTGTATCTCATTGTATTAAAGCTTAAGATTCGAGGTAATTTCTTAAAACATGCCCTAGAACCAGAACAAAATATTTATTCTTTAATGCCTTACCCTACTTTCAAAGCATCATATATTTAGAGTATAAGTACACAGTATTTAGGAACATGATGTATTTAATATTTAGCAAATTAAATCAGACTAAACTCAAATCTTTTTTCCTCCCATTTTACCTTTTTTCAGCCCGTACTTTTTTCCCACAGTGTGAACAAGTATACATGTTATCACCTTCCAGGGTATCTTTAATAGTAACTTCGTCAAGAGATTCCTATATATAATACATAAGGAAAGTTCATTTAAAGTAAAGGAATTTACAATAATAATTCATTATTCAAATTTATTTCTTAAATAGGTGTTAACAAAAATGCTATTAAATTATTAATTTAAGGAGCCGAACATGACGAAGTTTCTGGGGGCAAAAAATATCATAAAGCTACTGACGCAAACATATACAACTAGGTCTGCCACTGCTATGCACATTTCCCCCCCTAAAAAGCAAAATCAGATACAGTTTGAAACTTGAGAGTAGTTGAAAGTAGAGAGGAAAAATTACTACTTGAAATTTTAGGGTGTTTGATCTTCATCATTGACAATACTGACCTAAATGAAACAATGATCTGATTCAGAAGAAAATAACATTTGTGTTCCCAGGTACTGGAAAGAGCATATCCAGAGATTTCTGAGGCATTGTCATTCAAAACAAGGAATACCATTAAAGAACATAAAAATTTTATTTGATATAATGCTATTTAGGAGATCTCAAATAGCCAAGAGATCTGCAATGTTATTGCTATGGTTTTACTTACATAAATATTCTTCATATCTGCTACTTGACATCTTACTGTATAGAATTCTTCAGCAGTTTGGCTAACATGTTCACAGTCCTAAATAATAATAGTCATAACAGATCAAACCAACAGTATCAATAGGAATCTGTAAATATAAAACTAATACTTGCACTCCCACCCCCCTCCTAAAAAAAAAAACTAGTTGAAGGGAACAATGGACAGTAAAAGTATGAACTCACCAGAGAAACAACATTGTTTGTGATAATACCTCCAAACAAGCTTTTCACAGTATTCTTCTGTGGATTAATGAAATTAATTTCAGTCAAAATAAGGAGAATTGTTTCAAGCACGTTAAAAAAAATATTTCTGTAGACTTACCAATTCTGGAGACATTTCCTCAATTTTTGTTATAAGATCTGTAAAAAATTCTGTCATGTCCTTTTGTTCACCAGTATTTAGTGGCTGTTTATCCATGGTGTAGGTTTTGCAGAATGGCCTTGGATTATATGCTTTGCATTCACTTTCCTTTGTTTAGAAGACAGGAAAACAAGCAATTAATTGTTAAGAACACACAACAGGTGGTTCATGTGTTTGTCAAAAGTTGTTAGTATGGCTAAGTCTGCTTATGAACTGCTTCTGATCTGGCTCCTTTTGTTTGCCATAGGAATAAAATGAAGTAGGAAGTTCAGTCTATAGTCTGTTTGTTAAGGTAATCAGGATACTAACATAGTTCCGCTCACAATAATCATAGCACAAGAAATGCTCTTGGCTTATAGTTTTGGCATGTGGAAGACCAATCAGCTACAGATAGAATGGAGTATTCTAATAGCTTACTAACCTCTACTGATAGAATCAAAGTGAGAAATTGAAAATCATGCACCCAGTATACTTGTTTGCTTATCAGAATCTTTATAGGATAATATTTAGTATAGCCATTCCACTAAGGACTGTGCAACCTTTTCTTTTTTTGCAAGTCTATTTCTTATCTCTCCTTGCCTTATTTTTTTCATTCACTTTCCCTTTTCTTCGTCTTTGCCTTCCATAGAGTCTTTCCTCCCTACTTTGCCTGGCAGTAAGATCTTGCTCGCAAGCCTTTCCTTCTCCTTGCTCAGAGAGACCTCTCAAAGAAGAGTTATCAGAACCCTCCTTTAATCTCCTTCCCAGTGCCAAGAACCTGGCCCATCTTCACCGACCAGTCTTTACCTCCAAACGTCCCAGATATGGGACAGTCTGAAGCAGAGGCTGCTACAGAGCATAAGAGTGAACACAGGTCCTTGGGCAACAGTACTGAACAGTGCAAGAGGCCATGGAGTGCCAACTATTTACCCTACCAACCAAGCCCAACTGTGGCTTGAGATCCACTGGGCCTGTGGATTTCAGCTCCTACGGGAGTATTCAGCTCCTACGAAATACTGTTGTGGGTTCCAAGTGAGAACCTCTTTTAAGAGCATAATTCTCTCTCCTTGAGTCTGCATTCTGCATATACCACACACAAATTGCACAACTGACTTTTTTTCAATGTTTATGCTGCACTACCAATGGTTGCCTCCATATGGGGAAAAAAGAAAATCTTCCAGTACTGGGAAAAGAGACAATTATACAAATATTCTGCATGCATAAAGGTGTAAGGAAAATCAAAAACAATTGCTGTGGGCCATTCAAATTCTGTAACTTCAGTCCAATAAGATTTAACTTTAATTTTCATTTCTTTATTTCTTTCTTTTTCTGCCTTGAAAGAGACAACTTGTGTAAAGAAAACAAAAATCAACAAAACAGTCCAGATATGAGTATCTGTGAACATTCAATATGGAAGCAAAGGTGGATGGAGGTTTCCATTCCTGCCCATTTTTGTCAAGGATCTGACAGTGAACTTAAGGGAGAGCTCACTGATGCTTGGATTACAGAAAGTCAATAAAAAGGTTTAAATATTAAGGCCATTAAGATATTTTATCTGGTATAAGTTATCATAAAGACATACCTTTGGAAAGATTTTTAAAACTTACCATTAAATGCGTGAACATTTTCTGAAGTTCTAAAAGAGTAGTCTTGTGTTTCATATCCTCAGAATACTTTTTAAAAAAAATAATACATGAAGGAAAAAGTTGAAATGGAAAGAAAACACATAAAATTGGTTTTGTAAAGTTAGTAAACAGTAATTTTAAAAAATCTTTTTATTACGAATGTTTAAAAAATTACAGCATTTTACAAGAAACCTACTTAAAACCATTCTAGAAAGTGTATTTATTTATTTAACTAAATTTATATGGCTGCCCAACTCACTCTCAGTGACTCCGGGCAGTTTACAAGGATAAAACCTCAATAAAATAAGCAATAACACCCCCCACCCCCCCACCCCCAGTGACAATAATCAGACAAGCCACTTGATGGGCTCTGTATCACTCTGGAGTCTCCAGGCCAATTGACAGAACCATCTCTTCAGGCCCTTCTTTAAATTTTAAACAAAAAAAGTTTTCAAAACTTTTAAAGTTTAAAACTTATGATATAGCTTTCCACTTAATTTATAATAAAACACAATTAGGAGATTTAGTATTTATTTTAAAGTTGCAAACTTAAGAGTATCAATGAAATTAAAAATTAAAAACTGGAATTAAAATATGCAAATTTTTCTTTTGTTCAAAGAACAAGCATAATATCCATTTTCATAAAATATACTCCCACTTTTATTTTTGTGTCCATATATTAACTAACGTATTTTTCTGACTATAAGATGCACCGGTGTATAAGATGCACCAAGATTTCGAAGAGGCAAGATTTCGAAGAGGCAAGCAAGGAAAAAAAAGTTGTTGCCCTCCCCGGCCCCCAGGAGCACTCTGCAGGCCTCCCAAACCCTCTGCGTGTCCCATTTTTGTGCAGAGGGTTTGGCAGGCCTGCAAAATGCTCCTGAAGGCTGGGGAGAGCAAAAACGTCCCCGTTTTTGCGAAATACAGGCCCATTTTTGGCCTCCCAAACCCCACGTTTTTGCCCTTCCCAGCCCCCAGGAGCAATCTGCAGGCCTCCCAAACCCTCTGTGAGCCCTGTTTTGGCAAAAAACAGGCCTGTTTTTCCACACAGGACGGGGCTTTGCGAGGCCAAAAATGGCTGTATTCGGTGTATAAGACACACCAACATTTCCACCCTCTTTTAGGGGGTGGAAGTGCATCTTATACTCCGAAAAATATGGTAAATAACATTGGAATGAGCACCATTCTGATAGTACTGTGTTCAAATGATCTAATTTTAAAACGGGGACATATGTGAACATAAAAAATTATCTTATTATATGTTAGGTTTTGTATGTTTATCTAACCCATAAATTTTTTTTCAGGTAGACCCAGACAGCTTTACCAGAATCTCTTTTATCATGATGGTTATTTTGCAGGAAAAGCATTGCTTAAAACTGTCATTCATTCAATAAACTGACTTTTACTGACTTTATAGTGATATTAATTGAAATATTAAAATCCGTATCAAGTTAAAAGTGGAAGGCCATACCTTTGCAGTAAAAATGGCTTGTCTGGCTTCTGGAATCATATATAATTGTTGAATTGTTGATGCCAAGTAACAAGTCGCTCCAAGGTTGGTTAATCCCACAAACCTGCATTCAGCTCTAACATCATCATGTGGCCAATAATCCCATTTATAAGGTGCATGAGAAGCTGAAATTGTATATTAAGGTAATTTTATTTCTGAGTACATGTTAAAATCATTAATTATTTAATCTTCTAGGTGAATAAAACCAGTTGGGTGTCTATTCTCCCTTCTTAAATCCCACATTTTGTCATGTTCTCATGAAAGCGTCTCCCTCTTCTTTGAAGGGATCGTGAGTAAACCACTCATATGCTACCTCTGGAACCCAGGTTCTACCTTAAAAGCAATAAATTACCATAAGAATGATTCTCAAGAACTGGGTTTAATTCAGAACCAAATTATTATCATTGGTATTACCACCATAATAATTATTACTACTACTATGATTATCATCACCATTACCAACTGACCATTGTACCTGCTGAAAAAGATGCTAATTTATGTCTGAAGCAAAAAGTGTAACAGTAGCGGTTGAAAGATATGTTACAGTTTGGCATTTTCTTTTCTGCATTACTGCCAATTAAGCACTTTGAAATCATATTTTTAATTTGCACTTAAGTCTGGTATATTTTTCTCTTTAGGCTCCTCTTGCTCAAAAGCTATTATACTAATCAAAATAAACTTTAGGCATCCATTTAGTTTTGAGCTTATAATGTTGGGTTTCATTTTGTATTAATATTCCTGAGTTCTTTAAGTTTTGGTTCATGAAATCTTTTAAACATTTCCTTATATCAAATTAACATTTTAATTTTACTGGAAGGGATGGAACTATATTACAAAAAATATCTTCAAGATGGGCTTAGTAATACAAATCTCTCACGTATGTTGCACCCAGCAATCGTGGATACAGCTGGGATGCAGACATACTGATTTAGTTCATTTCTCTTTTGTTCTTTGTTTTCTACATCAGTGTTCCCTTTCCGGGTTGGTGGCCTGGCACATGGGTGGTGGTGGTGGTGGTGGTTTTGTGTGAGGGGCAGGCGTGCACAGCTTCATTCGTGTGAATGGGGCTGTGAGCACTGGTGTCTGCTGCTCACACGGAACTGTGTGCACTTGCCAGCCCACCACTCATGAAGCCCAGTTGCAAATAAGCCACAGCCTAGTGGATTCCTGTTCTACATGACCATTTCTTACACATCCTTTATTTGACACAACTGGCTCACTTAACAGAAATGGTATTGAGCTTTTTTTCCCAACAGTGCTGATTTATATTTTTCTACAACACTATTCAGAGTAGGACAGCGCACTCTCAATTTCTGTTTGAGCGTGGAAAACAATTTTTTTCTTTTCTGCCTAGAAGAATGAAAAGCATAACTTCTCAGACACATAAAATCCAGAGTATAATTTCTGTGTCCCAATACTTACTGAGGAACCATTTGTTCATTTTGACAGAAAAGAAAAATCTCATATTTGATCTGAATATAAACTATTTCACTTGGCACTAGGAGATGATAAAAGGGTGATGCCCCAAGAGGAAACTTGGTAAAATTAAAGTAGAACTCCTATCAACTGCATTTCATTCGGGGTCCATAGTATCTCCTATCTCTTTAGCACATTCTATTATACATCAGCTTCATATCAAAATAAGCAACTTGAATGGAGAAAAACGACTTTTATCAATTCAAAACTGAGTTCAACATGATTCCGACATGTATTAAAGTGCATTAAAATGTTTATGATGAATCAGAATTGCAAATAAACATGAAACATAAGAGCCATCAAAATGAACATCAATATTTTCTAATATTATGGTCAGAAAATCTTAGAGAAGATGGGGCAATAGATGGCAGCACCTTAACCACCTAAATATTCCTGGCTGCTGAAGTGCTTGCAAATACACTTTTTAATTAGGAATATTCAAGGATGGGTAAGCTTTTTGCTTTTATTTATTGATTAAATTTATAGGTTGCCCATCTTCTGGTAGGTCCTGATACGGCCACTCTTTTTACAAGGATACAATAATATTTTAACATATTTCTAAATCTAATTAACATCCTAACAAATTTTTTAACCTAAAGGAAAAATACAAAGAAATTGAAATTATCTGCTTACTCACAGAATATTGAAAAATTTTAAAAAATATTCTTACACTGCATATGTTGTGCCATAACCCAGTTATGGAGGAGCCTGTAGTTTTCAACAGAACCTTTTACCATTTCTACCAATAAGTCATAAGCAGCAGCCCTTGAAGAATGTGACTTGCATTTTGGCTGTTGTCGATCTTTTAGACTTGGCAATAAGAACAGAAGGTTAAAGATATCTCTTAAGAATTCCTATAAAATAAGGGAAATATAAAAGTCAACATTTACTTGCTGGAATATTCTACATAGAACTTAATATTGCAATCTGAAGATTCACTGTGGGCACTTATTTTCTCTTCCCCCCCCCCCGCCCTTAACTAAGCTATCGCTTCATGCAGTGTAAACAATTGAAGTCTGCCTCTAAAAGACAAGAGGGAAAAGAAAGAAGGTTGTGAAAACTCATAGAAACTGCTATTTGTTATTTAAATTTGTATCCATATTTAACAATTCAAGATAGTGAACTGACACAGAAACAAATATACACTACAAAACAATTAAAATCTAATTAAACTATTCAATTAGTGCTACAATAATTATATATTAACTAAAAACATTTGACTAAATAGAAATGCCTTAATTCATTTTATAAAGATGGAAAGAAAGAAGACTAATCACAACAACCTAATCTATTAATCCAATTAAGGTCCTGAAATGTACATTAAAAAAAAAAATTCTGAAATAAGAAAAAATTTGGGCATGGTCATAGGAAGGAGCCCTAAGCTTCTGCAGCTGCAAACAAATGATAGAATATCTTCATAAGTCTTTCATTTCCAAAATCTTTGCCTCCCTAAATTTTGATCATTTACAACCTCTGAATAATTCATAAAATCAAATTATTGCATATTTCTCACATTCATTTGCCACTATGAATTATATACACTGACAATACAAGGATCTTGAGAAATTAATGCTGCTCTGAGTGGAATCAGTGTCATAATCACTGATTAATTATGATTTTCAAAATTAACTATATGTACCTGAGGCTCAAACTATGCTTATCATGGAAACTGCTGCCTTTGCTTCACAGTCAAGTATTTTTCTCCTAATACAAAGTTTATGTGATCTTTCAAACTGCAATTTTGAGTAGAAATATTAAAAAAGAAGTAGTAAGAAAACATTCACATATATCTTACAACAGTATTCATACTTAAGGGAAAATGTAATAATAAGTATATACAAGATCAATTACTACAATCCTGGTTTAGTTCTTTAGATCTTACCTGCCCCTCTCGGGAAAATTTAAAAGGTGGTTTATGTTTGATAACACTTGTTGCTAAACGTAGGAGACCTGTAAGACCATCATCTTCAGTATTACCATCTTGATGATCAAGAATTTCTCTGCTGTAAAAGACAAAGAGATTTTTCTGTTATTAAATGATATTTTGATGGAAATCATTTTAAACCAATTATTCTAAAGAAATTAACAAGATTAAAGCTTACCTTCTAATACAATCAGCCAAATGTCTTGCTAAGGCATCTAAATCAAGTAAAGTTGTCTAAGTTAAAAGAAACAAAATGAAATTGTAAATGCAAAGCAATTATTAAAAGATTTATTGTATTGAGAAAAGTTTTAGAATATATTTTAATAAGCAATATACTGTACATGAATACAATCTGACTGGTATTACCTAATGCAGACTTCGAACCTTTGATTTTATGATAAAATGTTCTATGAATTATATGCCTTTACAGGTAGTCCTCAACATGACCAGTATCTTGGTTGTTGAGCGAAACAGTTGTTAAGCAAAACACCCATGTGATTGTTTTGCTCAATGACTGCAATCCCGACACTCCTGGTTGCAATTGTTATGTGATCCTTTTGGTCATTAAGTTGATGGAATCCCAGGTAGAATATGGGGTGTCTGAGGTAGATAAGAGAGACCTTAGGAAGCTCCGTTCAGGAGCTGAAAATAATCCCTGCTGCAATCAAAGCAAGAGCCAAGCTTTCAGTGCCAGAGACACTCGCACACAGCCTGTGCTGGGCCTCCTACAGCCTCTCCCATACCTATGACATAACCTGTGTTTATTACATTACATTGCCACTGCTTCTCTCCTCTGGTGCCTGTCAAAATCCAAAAATGCAAAACTTCCACCATGCTGGAACAAGTTTGCAAAGGTTCTCTCAGACAGTGCTTGGCTTCCTGACAGTTAAATCCATTAAGCAGATTCCTAGAGAAAGCAGATCTTCTCTTGGAATCTGCTTCATAATTTTAATCCACAGGATCCCAAGCGAAAGCCTATCTCCTCTAGGAATCTTCTTGGTGCTGCCTTGCTCCTCTAGGAATCTGCACACAAATGGGAAGAATTTGTGCATGTGGGCATATGTAAAAGGGAGAAGAAGAGTGAGTTTGAAAGTGGGAGAAAAGGGCAGAAAAAAGTGGGAGAAGAGGGAGGGAAACCAGTTGGAGTGCAAGAGAAAAAGGGGAGAAAAAGGAAAGGGAAGGAAGCATGCTTTATCACTTTTGCTCCTTCTACTCAATTAACAGGATAAAACAGTCAATAACATTTTTCCATTTAGCATTTCTTCCAGTATGAAAATAAATGAACCAGGCAGATAACGACAAATTATATTTTCTTCTATTATTATGAAGTTTTGTAATGGATTCACTTTAAAAAAAAGTAGTAATTCATCATTTTATTTATAAACTCTCTCCCTCCTCTTAACAAGGACAAACCACAGATTTCACATCCAGTTTTCCTCACCCTGTATGCCAGGCCAAAACCCAGCAAAAACAATTAAATACAGAAGGTATTTGCTGATGGTTTGATTGTACATACAAATTATTCTGGTCGCAAAATTTTAAAAAATGCTGAGGATGTTACAAGGCATTTGAGTTTGTATAAAATGAATACATACCCCAAAAATCAACAAAGCAAATCAACCAATACTGCACAGTCTACACTTTTACAATGGCAAAGGCATCAATACTTTTCTGCAAGTGCTATTGTGTATATAAACACAAGGACACTCAACCTACATATCTTTATATTACCTTCCTGCAAAGTAAAATGCCACACAACACATATGCAACATATGAACTCTTCCTGAAATTTGCCTGGAACAATCAGAAAATTCAAAACAAAGCTACAATCATTTTTTGTTCTAAAGTAGGGAGAAAAATAAAGTTTTGTTTCTTCTCAATGCAAACTCAGCATGTTCAAAATTACACTGTTTTTGAGGTTGGAATATTTTGATATTGAAATGTTTTAAATATTCCTAAAAAGTACTCTCTTAGATTTGGTGGTTTGCTGAGTGGTAAATGGTTAATATAATAGCATTATAGAATAAGGCAATGTATCATCTGTTGTAAATCTGTTTTGACAACCATCTTTACAAAGTTACAGAAGTCCAGTTTTGCTGGGCTTGTGCCAGTTTGGCAAGGTGAGATTGGATAGTCTCTAATACAGACTTAAAAATGGGAAAATAAGCCTTTAACATAAGTGTTTTTCCAGTGAGACCCGTCTATCAGGGCAACCTGGGAAGGAGCAAGCATAAACATAAATATAACACAAACTTTTAACATGAAATCAGTTATGCTTACCTGACTAGCATCTTTTACATGTATATTATCTATTAGTTTGCACAGCAACCAGAAATATTCTTTACAGCCAGGCTGTAAAATGGGTTCTTCTTCATAATCCTCAATCTGGAGGAAGGGTGGGGGGGGAGAAAAAAGGTTAAACTTTTTTTTCCTCTCCAACTTTGGTCAAGAAACTTGCTAATTAAAAAAAAATAATCCTAACACATTATAAAGAAAAGAATAAGATGAAGATGATTATTGGCTACTTTGTTCTAGGTTTTTAAAAATTATATAAAATAAGCATTAGTATTTATGTAATTCATACTAATGCACACACTTTATTTTATAACCAAAGACAGTTTGCAACTTCCAATTTTTCCAGGGGAGGTAACTAAAACAATAAGTAAGAACATATGGCCTAAGAGGTTCTTTTCACATATACATTTTGTAGATGCTCACATTCTTTCGATTAACATCTCAACAGTATGGAAGTGAACATGAAAGCAAAGAAAATGAATACTGTATGCAGTTTTACTTCCAAAAAGTTCTTTCTCCATCGATTTCATTTTTCTGAAAAACTAATTTCTTTTTCTGTCATGAAAACTCTCAACTGGGCTTTATTATTTAGAAATTCATTCTCCTTATAACACCTCTGTTTAATATGGCCAGGGGGGCCTTTTATCAGGTTCGCCTGATTCACCAGTTGCGTCCCTTTCTGGATCGGGACTCCTTGTGCACGGTCACTCATGCCCTCGTTACTTCCCGTCTGGACTACTGTAACGCTCTCTACATTGGGCTCCCCTTGAAGAGTACCCAGAGGCTCCAACTGGTCCAGAATGCAGCCGCGCGGGTGATTATGGGAGCGACACGGCGCTCCCACCTGACACCACTCCTGCGCGAGCTGCACTGGCTCCCGGTGGTCTTCTGGGTGCGATTCAAGGTGTTGGTTACCATCTTTAGAGCGCTCCATGGCTTAGGACCTGGGTACTTACGAGATCGCCTTCTGCTACCGATAGCCTCCCACCGGCCAGTGCGCTCCCACAGAGAGGGACTCCTCAGGGTACCGTCGGTCAAACAATGTCGACTGGCGACACCCAGGGGGAGAGCCTTCTCTGTGGGGGGCACTCGCCATCTGGAATGAATTGCCCCCGGAGATACGGATGATCCCTGACTTACGCACCTTTCGCCGTTCCCTTAAGACGTTATTGTTCCAACAAGATGGGTTGGCCTAAACATTAATTTTAATGGGTTGTTTTTGTTTTAATGACGTCGGGGCCAAATTATTTAATGTTTTTTAATTGTTTTTAAATTTTATATGGGTACTTGTTTTATCTTTGGCTGTGCACCGCCCTGAGTTCTTCAGGAGAAGGGCGGTATAAAAATTAGATTAAATAAATAAATAAATATATATATAAATAAATATTTTATTTGTTTACTTTTATTTACATAAACTTGTGAAATGGAAATTAATTGCAGTTAAACTTAAAACAATTATGAAAGAGTAACTGATGGATTTTGTGGGAAATTCTTCCTCTTTTATTCCATTTTTTATGGATTTTTAATCTTTTTTTGCAAAAGAAGCATCATATGCCCTATGTCAGCAAGAGTTAATTTTGTCCCTATCCCACCTCTACCCAGTATGTGCCTTACTGGTATAATGACTGAGACAGGTGTTCTAGCACATAGGAAAGGCAAAGCACAGTCACCCTGATATTGTATCGGTGGCAGATGTTTATACTAATTATTTAACAAATACTTTGAAAAAAGGGGGGGAGGGGAAATCACCAATTGTTGATGTAATATAGATGCATAAAACACTGGGAATTGGAGAAGCAGACAAATAAAACCTTGTACTCGTTAACTATAAATTGTTTGCCTATCCTCCTAATATAAATTGTTCTATAGATGTAAGAACTATAAATATATGACAATTTCACCGGGAGGAACTTGTTTTTTGATCATTTACTATGCAACATAATTTCACATAAGTGAAATAGGTAACCTTTTTTATTTTACCTTAATAGGTTTCAGAGCCTGGGCATCAGGAAGAAATTTAAGCAGTGTTGAGGCAGCTAGCAGCAGGAAAGACCTATTTATGGAGTCCCCTCCATCCAACCCTGACAGTGATAATTTATAGAGACCATTACAAGATTCATGGCGAACTGCAGTCTAAAATTGAAATAAAGAATTACAATTAAATGGAAACAAGTCAAATAAAAACAATTTTTCTTATTTTCTTTATTGTTAGATTTATAAACTATTTTCAATATGCCTATTTGCTATCAATATTTTGAACTAAGCATTTGTACCAATAATTTTCATTTACTATAAACAAGATGCTAGAACACTTTGGAAACTAAAAAAAACCCCACCAAAGAATTAATAGTGGGAAATTACAAATGATATTTTAAATATTGAAGGAGACAGCTATTTTCTATAATAGATAGATCGAGAGGACTTTGGTTGAAATCTTATGCATGCTATCTAGAAGATTGGGTTGATGGATCCAGTAGGAGTGACTCTGAATAAATATGAAGACGACTGAACCATTCATTTAAAAAAAAAAAACTTTGAATTAGGGAAACTAAATACAATATTTAAACTACTAATAAATCCATCCTAAAGTAACAAAAAGTCTTTTTCTTCACTTCTAAAATGTCTCTTTCAACAGATATATTTAACCTACTTTTGACTTTACTCTTATACTAAACTAGAAATTGTTTTCGAAGCTTACCTCTGGAATTAGAAGAGTAAGTTTCTTCAGCCAATCATGTAAATTATCACTATCTGCTAGGTTGGATTTTACTAAAGAGCAACAGTGAGCCCAACTCACTAGCAACCACATTGAATAGTGAGTAACTAAAAGAAGAATCAAAAACATTAATTATACATTACATATATGCCATTTTGTGTTTTTTTTCAAATTAAGATAAATTATGTTTGAATGAGAAATCGCTTTGGCTGAAAAATACAGTTAGTAGTCTTTGAGCACAATTAAACCCAGAATTTTGGTTGTATGTTGTTGTTAAACAAGATGTTCACATGACTGTATCAGTCTATGACAGCAATTCCAGCTCTCCCCATTGCAGATGTTAAGTGACTGCACCAGAATACCTCTGGGGTGGGGGATGGGTAGAGGCTTGGAAGGCCCAGGACTCACTGACACATGAAACCGGATCAGGAATCCTCAGCTGGATAGGCCTACCATTGCCTGGGCCTTCTTTCTTTTCCACCAGGCCTGGAAGACTTGAGATGACTAGATCCACTATAAACAGAAATCAGATTGCTTTTGCTAGCTTTTTAGTTGCACCTTGCTGGGCATACCTGTTAGCAGCTGCAGAGAAAGGGAAAAGTAAATAGACATAGACATAGAGGGGCAGGGAGAAGGAGTGGTAGGGCAGGGAAAAGACCCATGTGCAAGTGGGCCTATCTTGATTGAGGCCTGGCTGAACATTCTGGCCATGATTGGACAGGAGGAAGGCCCAGGTCTCTGAGGAGTGGCAATGCAGGGAAGAAATCTGCATGCCAATGATCCTAGCAAGCTGAGGCCTTCCAGGCATGGTGGAGCATGGAGAAGACCTGGGCTTCTTGCGAGTACTGCACTGGTGGGCCTAGCTGGCCAGTTTCCCAGACTGCAGTGGGAAGAAGTTGCAATGCTCCTGCAGTTGTAAGAGTGGGAATGCTGCTAGCTGAATTTTGATGAAGAGACTGTGAGAGCGCTGCAACGCTGGGAACTCTGAGCAGAAAGCATTTCCTTTAAGATGCTTTGTAGTTTATTCCCAACTACTGTCTCAATAATCTTTCCCAAAAAAGGAAAGCTAGAGACTAGGTCATAATTATTCAATACTCTTGATATAGAAAGAGCCAATTAACACACCCTCCCTTTATTTCCAAGCTGCCAGTAATATCTCTTCTCACACCAAAGTGTTAACAGTCTTCCTGGTCCAGAAAATTACCTCCCACTTAACTACCTGAAAGAACTAAGAGGGGCAAGGATTCAGCTACAGGAGGAAGAAAACAGATATCACCTGATTCACTTCATTTGAAGTCATGGATCAAAAGAAATCCCATTAATTAAAAAAGACCATGCCCCAAGTCATTATCCTGTACTCTGTCCACATGACGACAAGATTTGAATGAATCTGGGAATTTTGTTAGTGGAATATGTGAATTTATGACAGCAACCTTGAGGCCTTTCTAAAAAGCAACTGACTATTCAATGTCAACTTGTTAATGCAATCGAAGAAGTCTTTCACCTCTTATCACATGGAATAAGTTTGAATGTAGATTTGAACTCCACTGGCACTGTAGCCATTGCTTCTGTCATTTCATCTACTGAGAACTATTGTCAGCCTCCGCTTTTATATTGCTTGTTTGCTACGGCTGCCATTGAAACGGGGGGAGGGGGAAGCTGTCTGGATAGTTGGGAGGGGGGAAGTGAGCTGGTGGAGTAAACTGGAGAAAGTTTTCCTCAGTGTTTCTCTGCAGCTGGGAGGCGTGCTGATAACCAGTCAAGGTCAACCGTCCTGGCCTACCAGAAGGATGGAGCCATCGGAAGCTGCACCCCACATGATACCTTGGGGGGATGTGGATTGGATCATCGTGACTGGACCTGATTGGGGAGGGTTTTAAGGATGCTTTCTATATGTGATTTTCGTGCCTATTGCCTCAGACCTTGCTTTTCTTTGGCTGCATTCAGTTCATGCTCAGTAAAAGTACCTTTCTCTATGAAAATGGAGTCGGGGTTTTTCTTTCTTGAGTACTGAAAGGAGGCATACCTGACAGCTATTGGTAAACCAAGGAGTCATCTGAGATTGGCCAAAAGAGGGAGACTACCTTAGAGGTAATTTCATCAAGGGCCATTATGAAATATAAAATTATTTCATCAAATAATTTTACAATGCCAACAGTGAACCAGTCTCTCAATGGATTCATCCACCACGTGTTGGGAAATTCTCCAAGTGCCTGCCAGAAGCTATTTGTGGTGGAAAAACAATTTATTTTCACAGGCCAGAACCTGCATTAGGGAGAAATAATGTACTCCACCAGAGGTTTGGGACAAATCTCCCAGTCTACTGCAACTGATGATGATTGCTGGAACTAATTGTCACCGGAGTCAAACATCTACTGTTTGACCTAAATTACTGCTTGTATATCTATCCTAAATATTCCTTCACTGGTTTTTTTTTTTAAAGTGTGGATGTTTTTCAGTTGCTAAACATGAGAACAACTGTGAGAAAATCAAGTGTTGGTATGTTTTTTTCTTTTCAACATTTGGCCAAATCTCAAGAGCTTGATTCTACATGAGATATCAATTGATTAATAACAAGAAAAATATGAAGTTGTATTGCTACTATTTACTAGTTATGTGTACCCTGTTTCCCCCAAAATAAGACATCCCCTGATAATAAGACCAATCAGGCTTTTGAGCGCATGGCAATAAGGCCAAGCGCTTATTTCAGGGTTCAAAAAATATATAAGACAGGGTCTTATTTTCGGGGAAACACGATACGTTATATAAAAGGTGAATAAAGATATTTTCCTCACTAAAACTTGACTAAAATGCATTTAAGATAAAACTAAGCTAAATAACATTAATGGCATTACCTTAACTTTGCTGTCTGCATTTATGTTAGAAATTTGAAAATAAGTCCCTCAAATACATGCACACTTAATCGGCATATTAAGCTGATGTAAAAAAAAAAAGATTTTTAATTATTTCTGTTTTACAATACCAGCCTTCACAAAATTAGGGAAGGTGTCTCTACCTAGCCTGAATGACTTTTCTCCTCTAAAGATATTTAAAGTACATAGTTGAAATGTCAAGGTCATATGAACTATCAGGTAAACCATTATTACCATGACATGTAACCTACAAGAGAAGAAGGAATTGCTTTGCTACATATTAATGTATTAATTAATAATATATAAAAATACTATACAGGCTATCATGCTTCTCAAACAAAGGAACAGAAGTTGGAAGAAATTCCTGTTACAGAAAAAGGCAAAATGGAAAGTCATTTGTATAAACACCCTTCTAAATCAAATGGTAATAATCCTCATCCTGAAGTTTTTTTTAATGATATTTAAAGGTCTATCTATTAAATCCTAGCTAAATTAATATTGTTTAGAAAATAGCAGAACTGTCTTCAGAAATGCTGAGACAGAAATAAATTTTAAAAATTCTGAAACATCTTCCATAACTTCTAAAATTACACTTTTAAAATGCTGTAATTAATTGTGTTGTTGCTTTTTGCTAATAAAAAGCAACAGCTTTTTGTTAAAAAAAAAAGGGGGCCTGGTGGCTCAGCAGACTAAAAGCATTGTGATTAACACCAGCTGTCTGCAATTACTGTAAGTTTGAATCTCACCAGGCTCGAATCTCACCTGACTCAGCCTTCCATCCTTTCTAAGGTAGGTAAAATGAGGACCCAGTTTGTGGGGGCAATAAGCTGACTTTGTATAAATATACAAAAGTATGAAGGCTATTGCTTAACGCATTGTAAGCCGCCCTGAGTCTCTGGAGAAGGGCGGCATATAAATCAAATTTAAAAAATAAATAAATAAGGAATTGAATATTGTAGGAACAGAAAGTTAATCTGTTAATTTTTCAATTATAATATAAATCTATCTGCAGTTAAAAAATAATGGACAGAGGCCTTTCTTCAATGAAATTTCCAGTAAATAAGCTTTAAGCTTATAAGCTAAAGCTAATTTGAAGCATATTAATATGCCGTGAGACATAATTAGCTATTAGCTACCTTCAATATGGGCCTTTTTAGATGTTTTGGACTACAACTTAATAATGCAGTTTTGTCTATCAGCTGAGGATGAGGAATATCTAATATAGGGGGTCCTTGCTGCTCTGAACTTGGTTGTTTTCTTGTAGTCATTTCCTTACCCAGTTAGATAACATGATCATTACTAAAAGGAAGTTATACTCATATATAAACAGAGAGCCAACACCATTCCCTTCTATTACTTAGTTCAATAATAAAACATCTCTGAGAAAACAACTAGAGCACCAAGGACCCTACTATTCAACTCTGAACTACATATACAGTCATGTGGGCGGTGTGTGTGTGTGTGTGTGTGTGTGTGTGTGTGTGTGTGTGTGTACATCCTCTTTCAATTCTATAGTTTTACATATCAGGCCCATATTGTATGTAGGTAAATACAACTCAGATGAAGAACACATGGTATATTACATCATGTCATCATTTATTTTACAAAAAGAAAGCCAAAATGGAGAAGCCATGTGTGGAAAAACTAAGTACACCTTATGATTCAATAGAACTACTTTTAGCAGAAATAACTTGAGGTAAATCATTTTCTGTATGACTTTATTATTCTCTCACATTGTTGTGGAGGAATTTTGGCCCAATTTTCTTCACAACATTGCTTGAATTCATTGAGGTTTGTGGGAATTTATTTATGCGCAGCTCTCTTGAGATCCCACCACAGAATTTCAATCAGGTTGAGGTCTCGGCCATTGCAACACCTTGATTCTTTTCTTTTTCAGCCATTCTGTGGTAGATTTGCTGGTGTGTTTGGGATTATTGTCTGTTGCATGACCCAATGTCGATCAAGCTTTAGCTGTTGGGACAGATGACCACACATCTGATTCTAGAATACTTTAGTATACAGGGGAGTTCATGGTCAACTCAATGAATGCAAAGCACCCAGGTCCTGTGTCTACAAAACAAGCCCAAATAATTACCCCTCCATCACCATGTTTGATAGTTGGTATATCTTTGTGTTGATATGCTGTGTTTCATTTTTGCCAAACGTGGTACTGTGCATTAAAGCCAAACATCTCCACTTCGGTCGTGTCTATCCAAAGGACTGTATTCCAGAAGTCTTGTGATTTGTTCAGATGCAATTTTACAAACTGAAGCCATGCTGCCATGTTCTTTTTGGAGAAAAGAGGCTTTTTCCTGGCACTCTTCCAAACAAACCATACTTGTTCAGTCTTTTTCTATTTGTACTATCATGAACATTTAATGTGCTGAGGCCTGTAGACATAAGTTTTGGATTTTTTTCAATTTCTCTGAGCATTGCATAGTGTAACCTTGGGGTGAATTTGCTGGGACATCCACTCCTGGGAAGATTGGCAACTCTCCAAAATGCTTTCCACTTGTGAATAACCTTCCTCACTGTAGAATGATGCACTTTAAATTGTTTGGAAATGGTCTTACAACCCTTCCCAGACTGATGGGCAGCAACAATTGCTTCTCTAAGATCATTGCTGAAGTCTTTACTTTTTGGCATTGTGTTAACACACACCTGAATGTATGTTAAACACCATAAAACTTTGCCTTTTATAGAGATAGTCACACTTGCTGATAATCAATTGATCAAGGACACTTGATTAGCAGCACCTGACTGCTACTTAGCCTCTTCACACCTATGGAAGCAATAAGGGTGTACTTAGTTTTTCACACATGGCTTTTCCATTTTGGCTTTCTTTTTGTAAAATAAATGATGATATGGTGTAATATGTCATGTGTTGATGTTCATCTGACATTGTATTTACCTACTTTTAAGAACTGCTAAGGGCCAGATGATTTTTACTATGTCCCGATACATAAAACCGTAGAATAAAAGAGGGTGTACTTTCTTTTTAACATGACTAAATACTCTTATATTAATATTTAACATATCTGGATTTCAGTTTAAGAAAAATTTATTGAAAACTCCATATAACTTAAGAATTTTTTTATGTCTTCAGCAATGTACTGACCTTCATGTCTTGACCTATGATCAGCTTGAGCTTTCAACACCCTGTAGAGGAATAAAATAAGTAAAATAAATCATTGTACACAATTTAGAAAATGTTACTTCAAATAATAAAAACAAATGAATAGTTCTCACTAGATTATCAAATTCAAAAAACTGATTTAATATTCTACAGAATTTTGTACTAATCTTTTAAAATGTTTTACTAGACTGCTATATAATATTTATTTCCCCTTGGAACAAAGAGGGTAATTAGATGGTAACAGAGATATAGCACTATACATGGCTATCTGGTCCAGGTAGATAACTAATTAGTTCACAATTTGATTTAATGTGATTTAATCACAATTATGAAGTAAAATAGCTATATCAAGCACATTCTTGACTAGCATTAACAATTACTGGTTTGTTATCTTCTTTAGCCTGAAAAAAATAGGTTTTACTTAACTGCAGAACTGAGAATCTGCTGCAATAAGCCTGAATGATAATGAGAGATAGGGGAGATCAGCTTAAGTCTTTGACTCCTAGTTGATTAAGTAGACCACTTGGGCTACCTAATAAACTCTCAATTACTTAAGTTTCTTAGGTCACAAAATAGTCTTTTTAGCCAGACTTGAATATTAGAATATTGCCTCAGCTACAATTGTGCAATTTTTTTCTGCCTTAAAACCTGGCAGAAGCCTGCTTTCACTAAATATTAAAGTGACTTATAGGAAAATCCAAATTTAAAATATCTTGAATTCAAAACATACGGTTTTGTTCTTATCAGAGATACTCTGAACACTTTTAGTAAGATCAAAACTCTACTAACAAGAAGGAATATAACAACTTACTTATGCGCTTTTAACTACATATTTCTGACTAAAACGGATTATTTAATATGCTGCTTAATGCAAATATATATATATGTGTGTGTGTGTATATATATATATACTATAAATCTTACCAAAGATATTAAAAAAAGGTTATTGTACCTAGGCGCCAAGTTGTCATATGTATAAGCAACACACATAAGTCGCTGAATCAAACTGGTTCCCTGGACAAGTACAAGAAATACCTTTAAAAAAATTGAAGTCAAAAAAGAACAGTTAATGCAACTGCTGCCTTAAAACTATGTGCTATATGTATACGTGTGTGTGTTTGTGTGTGTGTGTGTGTGATAATGAATAAAAAGTAACTGCGTTGTTTATAAATCCAGCGCTTTAATGATAAGCAAGACACCATATATTGAAACACACACACAGTTTGATAAAATATGCAAACTAGAATTTTTTCTCCCATTAATCACAGTTCCACAATTTATGTACTAATATGATCATTTCAAACAAGTGGTAGACTGGTATCTTTTTTTCCTTCTGTGTAGCTGAGAACATATCCCGGACTTGCCAAGTGTTTGCTTCAGTTATTTAATAGGATTTGCAGTTGGAAGCTATTTCCACTGCTGCTATTTCAATTATGAAATTTGGGGAATTGTTATCTTTAAGAAAACAACTAAAGCGGTAGAATTAATCCCTGATTTCCTGGAGAATCTCTGGGATATTTAAAAAGCTTCTGCTTGATTTTCATTTCATATAATCTGTTAAGGACTTTAATTTCATTTAAGACTGTACTACAGTTGTGTTCTTAAGTTTACATATCCCTTGCAGAATCTGTAAGATGTACCATTTTGTAAGTAAACATGAGTGATCAGACAAAACTTTTTTTAAAAAAAAACGTACATTTTTTTCAAATTAAATATTGGGCTTCACAGAATAGCACAATCATTAAACAAACCATAGCAATAAATGAATAAAATGGTCCAAAAGTCTGCATGCTCTTGAACGTTGGGCTGATAATACTGTATATTATAAAGTTGACACACTTTATTATATTGAGGTTGATATAACAATCAATTTGCATCACTTTCCGATATGACAATGATTCATTATATAAGGACAAGTCAACCTTTTAATGGCTGTAACAGAACAATATTTATTGATTTACCCTAATCTCAATATCTTTGGAGAGATCACAAACACGCAGTTCATTCTATACAACCAAAGTATATATAGGACATCAGGCTTTTTGATGAGAATGGGCACCTTTATTTATGAAAATTAAAGGTCTCATTCATAACTGTCATGAAAGATGCAAGTGAACATTGATGCTAAAGGGGGAAATACACAATATTAAACACTAAGGATATGGAAACTTACAAACAGGACCATTTTATAATTTCCTTTATTGCTATGGTTTAATGATTGTGCTATTCTGTGATGCCTAGTATTTTAATTTGAATCAACCTCAATTTTTTTTAAAAAAATTGTACAATCACTCACATTTACTTACAAAATGGTCCATAATTCTGCAAGGAGAATGTAAACTTATCTGCACAACTGTAAATTTAGTTCAATATACTACTGTGTGCTGTGTATGAATCTGATTAATACCATTTTACCATATATTCATATTCTACTTTGTATAAGGACTTTGAAATGAATGGCCTAAAGCTTTTTCAGCACTAATATAAATAAATATAAAAAAAAATCACAACTAGGAATTTATAATTAAACTAAATAAAAAGTTCACACTTTGGATGTAGGTATAGTTTATCTTCTAAAATGTCTTAGAAATCACTTACCTATCTAAATATATTCAAAATATTCCTTAAGGCTCTATGATTAAGGCTTCCTTAAGGCTCTATGCTTTTGGATTTCTATTTTCCATTTCAATTTAGAAAACTGGCATTAAAAATATACAGAATCAATATTGTTTATGAAGTATGACTCTATATATACCTATATGCTAAAATTAAAATATCAGTGGATGAAGTTGAATATATTGCAGTCAAAGCGGTTTATATATAAAATATGCTGTTCTCAGACCCAATTTCTTTCTTGTTAATTTACTGTGTACAGTAAATTGTATATATATCCAGAAAAGAAACAGGAATATATATTATTAACCTTAACCCATCTTAATGCTTTTCAGATATGTAGGACTTCAATTCCCATAATTTCTAGTCATCAAAGATATGTGGAATGGTAATGAATCTTCTTGAGATATATGGTAACTTAGTAAGACTGCATTATTCCAATTAACCATTCATTATACTTACTAACGTTTTTTCCTCTGAAAATAGTTTCCCAATTGTTTCTATGTAAACCTACATTTACAGTGTCACACCTGCCAACTTTCCCTCAAGTCTTTGTTTTTATTGCTTTTAAAGAGAAGTTTTTCACCTCTGTTAAACGGGGTATGTGAAGGCCTTTTGTATGATCTCCTGCAGTTTTCCGTGATTTTCCTGGCCAAGTTCTTTTCCTGTGATTCTCTGCTACTCCAGACCAGGCAAAAACATCATGATAAGCTAAATCCAAATCTGAAGGATCCACAGCAAACTGGCATATCAACTTCAGCAAGCAAGCCAGACAATCTAATAACCACTACAAATAAGAATGAATAAGCAGCTTTAACTTCATTTAACGTTTTCATAGATAATAGCAGAATATTTTAAAACAAAACTGCAGATTCATTAGAGAAGTTTTATATCTCATTAAGATGAGTCAGTTACAACTTGTTACTTACAACTGTCCATGATTCCTGTTCTTTAGGTTCTAAAATTCCCGAATTAAATATTTCCAAGAGCTGCTGAAGACCTCCAGAAGCCACAAACTGTAATCAAATTATAGAAGGGTCAGCAAGGAAAATAAGTAAGTAAGCAACTAAGTATGTGTTATTGTACAAAAACCTCTCACTGATAATTAAATAATTCTTGGCCTGCACTCTGGCCTTACTATTTATCTTCATCAACAGCTACAGCAGAGTCCCCAAGGATTGGGGGCCTGCAATCATTGTCTCTATATACAAAAGAAAAAAAAGAAAAAGAAAAAAAAGAAAAAAGATGATCCTACTAATTATAGACCAATGAGTCTCCCTCAAGACAATCAGCAAAGATACCCAGGAATAGATGGAAAAAGCAAACACACTTGCAAAAGAGCAAGCTGGTTTTAGGGAAAGCCAATCCACCACTGATTAGTGCCTAGTAGTTCATCATCTCATTGAACAATACTCTTTCTGCAACACAACACAACCTCCCTTAATGCTATAGATTTCAAAGCAACATTTGATTCCATATCCTGAGCTAATTTGTGGAAAAAAACTGAACAGTCTCAATTTACCAAAGTCTGCTTCATTTAATATGTATGGTACCTGAAGGAATCACACTCAACATAAGATGTAACCTTCAAGGCCATCTCATCAATGACAGTGAAACTGAGAAAGGCATCAAGCAAAGCTGCATATTGGCTCCACTCTTATTCTATATCAACTGTATGGTGGGTCATCTCCACAACATGGACTTTTACTCTCCCAAATTTGATGGAGGATAGGTACATCTCTGTTTTATTTTATCAAGATACTGCAGCAATACTTTCTAGATCTAGAATACCCACTGGCTTAAAAGAACAGCGAGAACACTAACATAATTCTGCTCAACTGTGAACTCAATTATCAGAAAACTAAAATCATGGCATTTGACAAAAGATCCAAGAGCCACTCTTGGGAGCATAGATGCCACAAGATTATAAATGTCCTGTTTCAAATACCTGGGGGCAGTTTGCCATTCTTCTGGCAGTAGAAAAGTCCATGGAAACTATGTTGCTGAAAATGCATGAAGGAGCTCAGCTGCCATCCTTATATTCTTTAACTCAACAAGAGGTGGCCACAATATACCAGTAGCACTCAAATTATTCAAAGCCAAGCCAATAACACAATTTTATTTTGCCCAATTGGGCTTCTTCTCCAATTTTGCATTATTAGAATTTGTACAATCCAAATTTCTAAGATCAGCCCTTCAAGTCCCAAAATGTGTGTCTAATGACACCATGCAACTAGAGAAAGGCCTCATCAAAATGGAGGCTAAAGTGTAGGTGACCATATTCAACTATTGGCTTAGATTATCCTTTTCCTCTCCTTGACCTTCCCCCATTAATTATGAGCAATGATTATCAATCCATATGGAAATAGGCAGTGGCATCTAAAATTTCATGCTTGGATTTCTTTCTAGGTCTTCTATTCAGCATAGGATATTATCAGACCAAAATACTCATTAAACAGCAAGTAGCAGACACAGAGCACCAAACAGAACTAGCTAGGACACCAACGTTCACTGCTAGTGAGTCCAACAGGTACTCTACCTCCCCTATGGCATACTTAATTAAACTTGAACTACCTAAATACCAGAGGCCTTTAGTCTGGCATGATGTCATGCCCTTCCCTCAGCTGTCCTTGAAGGTCAACACAGGAAGATTTCTGTATTTGCCATCCTTGTAATTTTATATAATCTTTCATAAATGCTTCCCTACACCCATTTAATGCTCCTATTCTTCATTTAAGTTTTGTAAAGACTTTTTTTAAAAAAATTACTTTGTTTTAATACATTTTTATATATTTCAGCTTTTCATATTTTAAAAAACTTTGATGTATTTTCTATTTTTAACTGACTGTAACCCATGCTCCTTATGCTGGTCTATAGCAATTATAAATTTATTAAAATTTAAATTAAAAATAAGCAGTTCATTATTGTACAAAGAACAATTCTTTTTCTGTTTTATGAAACGATTTATTCAAAAATGCAGTCTAAGATTGTTTGTCAATACATTTTCTAATTAAAATCAAAAAGTAAAAGTACAGACACATGTGAACATACCACCAGAATAGCATTTTTATATAATAATTTCAAACCTTGCAACTCCAAGTGTTTTTACTATTTTCTATTTGATCTTCACTTGAATCATCAGAATCTGGATAAAGATCACTATAACTTCCCTAAAATCAATGAGAAAAACATAAATGATCATGAAAGATACGTTATAAAAGGAACCTTACAAATTTATATGAAACAAAACTTTTGAAAAATAAAATTATACTACCGTAGATTCCCGTCTTATTCTTCTATTGGGTTTTCCAAGCGCTTCGATTATTTCAAGGGCATACAAAAGTTTATGGGCACTTTTTATTCTTAAAAGATCTTTCCAGCTGAATCCATCATTGCTCTTTTAAAAAATAAAAAAGATTAGACAAAGTCTGTAGGGAAGGATCAACTATAATCTGAACTTGAATATATACTTATAGTTATATACACTCATGTTTTAATTACCATATTTTTCGCACTATAAGACAACTTCCCCCCTGCCAAAAGTGGGTGGAAATGTCTGTGCATCTTATAGAGCGAATATTGCGGCAGGGGGTGTTGGTGTGGGTATAGCGTTCACCACCGTGGAACTCTGGAGCCTTCAATGCCAAGCAGCTAATTGGAGGCTGGATCAGCCTCCTGGAATACCCCTTATTGCTGCTGCTGCCTGTAAGCCGCTGATCATTGCAGCCTATCACTGATTGGTGGCAGCAATTGGGCGGCGGCGATCCCTGGTGCCTAGAACGGCTGATCAGCAGTATTCCGGGAGGCCGATCCAACCACCAATCAGCTGCTCGGCAGCGAAGGCTCCAGCATTCCCCGGCAGAGGCAGCAGACACGGAGGAGGCAGGCTGTTTGCTGCAAGAACGCTAGTCGGATGAATACCGGATGGATGCTGGGAGGCAGAGGCAGATTTCTGCTCTCTACATGGGGCTCCCCTTGAGGAGCACCCGGAGGCTCCAACTGGCGCAGAGTGCGGCCGCGCGGGTGGTAATGGGAGCGACATGGCGTTCCCATGTAACACCCCTCCTGCGCGAGCTGCACTGGCTCCCGGTGGTCTTCCGGGTGCGCTTCAAGGTTTTGGTTACCACCTTTAAAGCGCTCCATGGCTTAGGACCTGGGTACTTGGGACCGCCTACTACCACCAATAGCCTCTTACCGGCCGGTACGCTCCCATAGAGAGGGGCTCCTCCGGGTGCCGTCAGCCAAACAATGCCGACTGGCGGCCCCCAGGGGGAGAGCCTTCTCTGTGGGGGCACCTACTATCTGGAACGAGCTCCCCCCAGAGATACGGAGGATCCCGGATCTGCGCACCTTCCGCCGCGCTTTAAAGACCTTACTATTTCACCAGGCTGGCCTAGCCTAATTTCCCCCCTCTTTTATAAAAGATTTTTAATTTTTAAATATCTTTTAGTATTTTATACATTCAATTTTAAATTGGTTTTAAAAGTTTGGGGTTTTAAATTTGTCGGGGCCAAAATTATTTAATTTGATTTTATTCTACTTTTAAATTTTGTATGTATGTGTTTTATTGTTTGGCTGTGCACCGCCCTGAGTCCTTCGGGAGTAGGGCGGTATAGAAATCAAATAAAATAAAATAAAAAATTCTTTCCCCTTATTTTCCTCCTCTAAAGCTAATGTGCATCTTATAGTCCAGACCATCTTATAGTGCAAAAAATATGGTATACACTCTGTTGAATATAATTTGACTCATATTGAATAACCAAGTCCAAGTAATCACAGTCCAAATAATCCAATAATGATAGAAATCTACAAAACCAACATAAATAAACTTAAATGAGAAACTGACAATGTCAGAAAAATCCAACTCAAGTCTCTTCATCTAGACTGAGTGAAAAGACTGAAGAGCAGGAGCAGGGGGCGTGGCTAGACCAATGGAAAAACTTTGTACACTCAGTCTCTAGGAAAGCAAGAAGTGAATACCCATGCGTGGATTGTCGGAGCAGCGAGACTGGAAAAAATATGGTATACACTCTGTTGAATATAATTTGACTCATATTGAATCTATGGTTAAAAACTCTGCCTTAATCTATGGTTCACTACAGACCCCTAAAGTTACAGCTAAATTAAAAGGAAAAGGGAAATGCTGAATAGGTGACAGTTTTTGAAGTTTCCACAATTTACTATCTATATTTTAGTTTATGCTTAACTTATTAAAATGAAATTGGATTGTCCATTCAACAAAATTATTGTTTGAATTATTATTATGTAAAATCATTTGCTGTTATCAGCTATATACCTTCATTTATACTTTTGTAGTTTACTGAAACATGACCAATTGCTATAATTTAAAAAGCTGTTTTAAGATATGCACGAGAGTGGTCTTGAACAACCAAAAGGAACCTGGAACTATTTATTTATTTTACTTATGTATTTATTAGACTTGTTTGCCATCCATCTCACCTATAATTGACCCTGGGTGGCTTACATTAATAAACAAATAACCAGGGGGATGAGCTCACAGTCCAGTGGAGGATTTCCACATTAGTTACAACCATAAACACTCCAAATAACCCTATGGGAGTCTGTCCCAGACACCTACCAAGGACCTATCCATTAAGAGTCCAAATCTGAATGAATTTATCTACCAGAAAGCAAGAAGTTCCTGTAGCTCTCCCACCCCAGCAGGCAACAAGTCACCTTAAACAGGGCCACTGGCCAGCTGTGATGACATTTTGCACTATTCTTACTAATATGCTCTAAACCGAAATATGTGGTTTTACTCATGCTCATTTAGCAATAGTAATAACACTGAGACTTATATTCTGCTTCACAGCCCTCTCTAAGCAGTTTACAGAGTCGGAATATTGCCCCCAACAATCTGGTTCCTCATTTTACTGACCTTGGAAGGATGGAAGGCTGAATCCACCTTGAGCCTGGTGAGATTCGAACTGCCAAATTGCAGGCAGCTAGCAGGCTGCAGAAGTAGCCTGCAGTACTGCACTCTAACCACTGTGCCACCACGGCTCAATTTAGACTCTTTGTCTTCCTTCAACAGCAACTCTTCTGGTGCTTCATCTCCTAGAGTTCCTTAGAGATACCTGGATACCTTCGAGACCGTCTTCTGCCACCAGTAGCCTCCCACCGGCCGGTTCGCTCCCACAGAGAGGGTCTCCTCAGGGTGCCATCGGCCAAATTATGTTGGCTGGCGACACCCAGGGGGAGGGCCTTCTCTGTGGGAGCCCCTGCCCTTTGGAATGATCTGCCCCCCAGAAATTCGTAAAATCTCTGATCTCCGTGTGTTTCGCTGTGCCCTCAAAACCATGTTGTTCCGCCAGGCTGGGCTATCAATGTAAAGATTTTAATTGGTTTTAAATGGGATTTTAAATTTGGGGTTTTATAAATTGGGCCTATTATTTAATAATTTTAATTATTTTTAAATTTTGTCTGTCTTTGTGTTTTTAATTAGGCTGTACACCACCCTGAGTCCTTCGGGAGAAGGGCGGTATAGAAATAAAATAAAATAAAATAAAATAAAATAAAATAAAATAAAATAAATAAATAAATAATAAATAGAGAACCAAGGTATGGTCCAGGATCAGTGAACAAGGGGAGGCTACATAGGACAACTCCAGTGCAGAGCTTAGCCACTTGCTGATTCCAATCAACAATTAAAGCTTTGGTCAAACTATCCACAGGAAAGACCCCAAGAGCCCTCTGAAACCCATCTACCGCATCCATCCTCTGGGCATACTAATCTAAAAGGTCTCATTGGGTCTATGACAACTCACCACAGCCAACTCACTATGGCCAGCTTGCCACAGCCAACTTGCCACGGGACAATTCGCCATGGCCAACCCACCACAGGACAACTCACTGTGGGATGAGAGTTACACTAATATCGAAGACATAGTGGAATAGAATAATTGAAGAAAGGATGCCAAAGGAGGGAGAAAATAAAATGTGAACGACATAAATTAAAAAAAAATTAAACTATTTTAAATAATTAAATTGAATTGTTGAATTGTCCTGCAGCAAGTTGTCCTGTGGCGAGTTGGCTGCAGTGAATTGTCCCATTCCATGCTACTCCTGTGGTGAATTGGCCATGGTGAGTTCTCCAACTGAGAGTTGGCCGTGGTGAGTTGGTTGTGGCAAATTGGCTGCGGCGAGTTGTCCCATTATGTGCTCTAATGGCCTTAGGAAGCCCCACCATAGCATTTCTTACTGGCCCACCTGCTTCAATCTTTCCAGCAACTTCCTTTCTCTTGCTTCTTGATATCTGTATGAAAAAAGGGGAGTGGGCAGGGTCTCTGTGATGCCAACACTGGCCACTCATAAGGCCTTCTGAATGTCATAATAGCTTCCCTCTCCTTCTCAGGACATATGAATAGTAACAGATATTTGAATCCCCAAACTCCAAACTGTGATGCCAAGTCTAAATTATACGTAGCACTTCCAACTTAATGCATCAACAACTGCAAATATTTAAGAGATGACTTTTTGCTCACCTGATCATCTGAAATATTTTGAAATGCCTGAAGCATATTAGGACATGTAGGCAATAGCATTAACAACTCCCAAACTCGCCTTGATAGATTTTCTGCATGAAGGTGGAGTTCTTCACATTTTGCACTCTGAAGACACAGGTAAAAATATATCATGCATATAATAAAAAACAGACATTAAATAAATTACAATAACAACAATTTTGTCACACGGATTGTAATAGCTGTTCTAATAAAATTTTTCACACTGAATTCAAAAAGAGAATCAGTTTTTTCTATCAGGCTTAATTTTCTTGTGACCCTATCTTCTTTATTCTTTCAATTAGTTAAGTTACAATACCATATAATATTTTAACTATAGTAGCATATCTGTATCAATAAAAATCGAGTTATTACTGTTGTTCTTGAGCACCAATAACTTCCAATCAAAGGTAGAAGGCATGAAGCACACAACAGCACATTGTGCAGGTTGAATCATGTTTGAATTTGCTAGCTGTGAATGCAACCTGTCTGGAGAGCAGTTCAAGACAACCTAGTGCCATGGCTGAAATTGAAAACAGTTTAAGCATATATTCGCTATATTCAAGTTAAATATTAAATTGATTGTAATAGCTTTTTGCTTATCTACATACTGTTATCATGCCCCAAAACAGTGACAATCATCCTTATAGTTATTATACACTATTTATAACCACTCTATAGCTCCATGTAGGATAATAGAAAACTAAACTTCAGATGGATAAAGAAACATATCACAAAAATATAATGCCAATTTTACTCATC
This sequence comes from Pantherophis guttatus, assembly GCF_059756535.1. NCBI lineage: Eukaryota > Metazoa > Chordata > Lepidosauria > Squamata > Colubridae > Pantherophis > Pantherophis guttatus. Next base: position 316,593,598 of record NC_142063.1, read on the forward strand.
AATACTGAAAGTTTTCATGAATCTCTTAAATTTAACAGCCAAAGTTAACAATTATGTTGCCTATACACATACAGTATTTGGTCAGCCATTGGCTAGCACCCATCATCTTCTGAAATTAATCCCCACAAACACACACTTGTCCACTATAGACTTCTGCAATATATGCCTAAATGCTGCAATAGACTGTAGAAGTGTGTATTTTTCCATGAGATGACAGGGAATTTGGACATTTTTCAATTATCTTCTGAAATATACACCAATGCCTATTGTCTGACAGATCATGGACCCCTGCCATGTTTGTGTTTGCATGGTTAAACACTGCATAAAACAGTGATCCCCAACCTTTGCGGCTTGGAAGCCTGGCTGAGGAGAGGGGACGAGGGGAACCAGGTCGTGCTCATGCGTACAGCTTGAGTCAAATGAGTGGTGAGCCAGCCTGCACACACAGCTCAACTGCAAGTGGAGCTGCACATGCACGTGCAGCAGCCCGCCACTTCTTTGACTTGAGTTGTGCACATGTGCACCAGCCTGCAGCCTGATTACGAATAGATGGTCCAGTAGTGGGCTGTGGCCCACAGGTTGAGGACCCCGGCATAAAACATAATTTATGCCTAAGAACCAGGGGTGAAATGCTACCAGTTCAGGCGAACGGGTAGTAAAAAAAAAAAGCTACCAGTTCATCCAAACCGGTATTTCCGATGATCAGTTGTGCCGCGTGATTTATATTCGCTGGAAAGCAGGAAATCCTGCTTTCTAGCGAATCTAAATCACGCGGCACAGCTGTTCCCCCCCCTCGTCATTCTACTTACCTTCAAATGGCTTTTTCTGCTCGCAGTGTGCGTTTGGCACACACTGTGCATGTGCACGCAGCATGCGTTTGGTATGCAGCGTGCATCACGCATTTGGCACGCATTTGCGGGCAGCAAACCGGTGGCAACTTACAGAGGATTTCACCACTGCTAAGAATCTTAATTAAAGTTACCTCACTATCTTCCATAGCCACTTCTGCGGGTGGAGGCTTAAAGGAAGCAAGCATTTCTAGCAAATCAAACAGGGTGGTAAGATGAGGCTCTTGCAGAAGTAAGAGCATTGGGATGTTGTCCTTCTGAGGTGCTGGCAAGCAGGATGCTGGAAGCTGAACTCCTTCCCCTTTTCGCTCTCTCCTTGGAGCACCCAAGGACACAAAGACCATCTTGAAATAACAAGTGAAGATAATTTTATTTTTTAAAAAGTGAGGAAGTTATTATTATAAAGGCATCTGTATATTGGTACCAATAGTATGCCTTCAACACACTGACTAGGGCCATGAGAAAGTTGTTCAGGTAGCAGGGAGAAGGAAAAGTACAAGTCAGTCCTCTGGCAAAGTATAAAAATTCTTGCTGGCAATGGCAATACTTTGTCTTGCCATCTTTTACATTTTCCAGCTGATCAACAGATATCTCTTCCTGCACCTTTAATAGAGCTTTCTGCTAAAATAAGTTAAAGCTTTTCCACTGGGATGTATTTTAGTTATAGTCTTCACCTATCTACTGCTTCCAGTGACTGAAAGTATGACAGTATTGAAAAATAACTTTATGATCAATTTATGATCTTAACAATGTCCCTTAGTCATGTACGTGATCATAGTTAAAATCGGTATATGTTGTCCTATATCTGACCTGTTGCTTTGATTTTCTTTCCTATCCTTGCAGAGCAGAGAAACTGGAGAAGGGAGATTACAAGAGAATTAGTAGGCAAACAATGGGGAATACATACCAGGCTGTTTGTGTAGTGCGGACAGGGCTACTAATGCCAGCACATTGCTTTCAATGTGTATTTCTCATTGTGCATGCTTACTCTCTTGTAATCCCTTCCTCCCCAATACTATATTCTGTGGGGGGGGGGGGGAGAAGCTGTTTCAGTAGGCAAAGTCTCTTATGCTTAACTCATCTCCTCCTCCCCTTGCATAGTGGAAAGATTGGCAAGGGAGCAATTAAGAGAGAGTAAGCCAGCCCAAAATGTGAATTATTGGGCTGTTTGTGTAGAATGCAGCTGCCAACACCAGCATGTTGCTTTCCATGTGTGTTCCCATTGTGGGTCTGCTTACTCTTTTATAATCACTTTCTCTCCAATTACTGTAAATACAAATATTATTTCCCCTTTTGTCAATTAACTCAGGGCAAGGGTGAGGTTTCCAAAGGGCAGGGGAGTGGTTAGGAAGCAAACAAAAGCCAAAAGTGGGAAAATAATTAGTTTTGAGCCTGCTATTCCCAGAGTCACTGGGGTGAGCATTCCAAAAGGCAGCAGAATGAGGAAAAGAAAAATACAGTTGTGGTCACATGATTTCCTACTTAGCAATCACTTTGCTTAGTGATTGATTTGCCAGTTCCAATTGTAATGGTTAAGATGCTGGCCCAGAAACCAGGAGACTGTGAGTTCTAGTTCCATCTTAGGTTCAAAAGCCAGGTGGGTGACTTTGGACCAATCACTCTGTCAGTCCAACTCACCTCATAGGGTTGTCGTTGTGGGAAAAATAGGAAGGAGTATTATGTATGCTTTTTGCCTTGAGTTACTTAGAAAGTAATAAAGTAGAATAAAAATCTAACAAATAAGTAAATATAATGAATTTATTATCACTACAGAATGTTTTATAATCACCTCTGAATATTATCAATACCTGCATATCTTTAAACCCCAATTCATGAAGAGTTTTTTCATCATAGTCAGTTGTTAGTTCATGTCCAGAAGAAATCATTCTTACAGGGCCCATGAGACCCCCTAAAAATGAAAAACAAATTTATTTTCAGTATTTTGCCTTCTATTCTAACCACCAAACATATGACAACCATTTTACAGAACTATAGAAATAATAGATTTTCTATTATTTTATTCATTCACTCACTCATTCATGTACCTAAATTGAGAAAAACACTAGAACAACCTCTTTTTTTTGTATGAACATGGTCTGAAAATAGAGACAAAATTAAACGTACCACCCAATTCAAATTGGATTGCAAATCAGTCAAGTTTTAATCAGAAAAATATTTAAAATGTACCTGGAAAATCTCCTTTTCTACTGATTTGACCAAATTCTTGCAGATGTGCTTGCTGATTCAACTGTTCTTTCTGCAAATTTTCATACCAATGCGTAACCTCAGCTCTTAAATCTGCCACCTGATCACTTGGATACATTTCAATGGTCATCTAGAACAGAACACATTATATATTAAATTTATTTCTCAGATAAGACAAGAGATTGAAAATAACATATGGGTTGAAAGCAAATTAAAACGTACTTTGTCAGGAAGTCCAGCTGGTTGACAAACAATTCTGAGAGGTAGTGATTGTTTATCACTCAATGCTTTTAAATGGCTGCTGATGCCAGTGCCTTCTATTTGCCATTGCCTCAGATGATATGCAAACCTGAAGAAAAAGTATTATAAAAAGGGAAAACAATGACAAACTATTTCTTCTGAGCAAATATATGGAAATATACACATCTACCTGTTCAAGGTGAAATTAATAAGCTGAGCTCATATACAAAGACAAGTGACTATGAATTTCTTAGTATTTTGCGACTTGTTGTGTTTATGAACTTTGTCAGAGTCTAAAGAACTATAAAGATAATTTTATGAGCTCAGTGTTTCAGTCTTATTTTAAAAGTAGGTTACTCAGCACTACATGGGAAACCAAAGGATATTCCAAAACTAGAATGATTTATATCAGCGGCCCCCAACCCTTTGGGCACCAAGGGCTGATTCCACGGAGAAAGCTTTTACACGGACCGGGGTGAGGTGCTTTTTTCACATGCTGCCTGCATCCCATGGATAGGGCTTCGCTTGTTTCCATGGCCCAGTTTCTGTCATGCCATGGCCTGGTGCTGGTCCATGGACCGGGGTCTAGGGACCCCTAATTTATATCACAGGCAAGTTTCTTTCTCTCTTTTATCCCAGCCCCACCCCCTAGCCCTTGATTGAAAATAATCCACTTCAATTTGTAACAAAATTTTCAGAATTTTCTTTTGAAAATCCTAACTAAAAGCAGTTAAAAATATGTAACACATTAATATTGAAACCACAAAAATAACATTCATAATTGCCAGTCATTTTTCTTGAAATACTACTTTTTGATAAAACAATACAAGGATATAGTTTACCTTCTCCGAAAAGCTTCTAAATGAGTTTTAAGCATGAGAAGTCCTCGTTCAATAATGGTAAGACTGGAATGAGAATCTTGCTCTAGATTACTAGATGCTATCATTAGGCTTTCCATGCACTTGCTAATAAATTCCTGTTCTTTCTCCAGACCTGTTTTACCTAAGAGTTAAAAATAAATGAACTAGATTAAAAAAACACCTTGTTTAAATTTATTTTATTTCTATAAGAAAAAAAATAATGATATAAAGTATTTTCTTTGGAATTCTAAACCCAGAATTTTCAAATAAATTCTCATACCATTAATATAATAGGAATTAATGTACTGTATAGCTGCCCGGCTCACATCTCCAGATTGAGCTCTTAAAGCAATGCCCCAGAATTGGTCCATACCACACAACTGTAAAACAAAAAAGAAAAAAAGAAAAAGTAATATAGCTGACAGTTGACAATTTCTGCCCAAGAGTCAAGTAAAATTATCTACCATATCTTTCTCACATCTTTATCAGTATTACTGGTAAGGATTCTATTCTACACCAAAGGAAAGCACACAGTGATATGAGAAAATAAGTACACCTCACTGAAATTATTGCCTTTTTCAACATACAGATTACCTGATCTTCATTTCAACAATATTGGTAAAGGAATGTAATATAACAAGTATCATGCACCATTTTGTAGTCCATTGTGTCATTTAATTTTGAATCAGATCAGGGACAAATGTTGAAGTGAGTGGTCACATGCCTGGATCAAAAGAACATTCTGAGGTCTTCAAAAATGTGATAGATGCCGTTGTAATATGGATGAATAAATGCTAGTCTTGTTTGCCCACGTCTTTTAGTTTGATTCCAAGTAAGAAAGAATCTGGAGTTAGGGGGAAACTTGCACCTATTATCTCATTCAACCATTTTTGAATCTTTTCCCAAAATTTCCTGATCTGAGGGCAGGTCCATCACTGATGAAAGAAAGCACCCCTGGCCAAATTGCACTTCCAACATTTATCCGAGGATCCAGGGAACATTTTAGCTATCCTATCTGGTGGGAGGTACCACCTATAGATCATTTTATAAAAGTTCTCCTTAAATGCCGCTGATAATGTCAATTTCATTGATCTATTCCATATTCCCTGCCATTCTTCAAGTTGTATCGATCTTCCTAAATTTCTTCCCCAGGCAATCATCGTATCTTTTACTATCTCCTCAGCTGTATAACTTGATAACAAAAGATTATAGGTCTTGGATATAAATTTTGTTTCGACACCCAGGAGTCTATCTAACGGTTGTTAGACTGCGAGAATGGCACTTGCCCAACACTGGAAAAATGTAAATACACCATCAGATCAATTTATAATAAACAAGATATTAAATTGTGCCGAACTGGACAAATTAACATATATCCTAAGAGACAAAAAAGAATCCATCTATTACAGCAATTGGGAACAATGGTATTTATGGTTAAGGAAGAGGAAAAATATAGAATAAATAACACAGTATTAAATATATACTTAATTATAATGAGATAGCGTTTAGTATTTAAAATAGTCAACGCTAATTGAACAAAAGGATTTACCGGGATGTAACTATGAGTAAGTATTTGGGGGTTCGATACGACCCCCGGTTTGTCCTTCTTTGTGGTTGTCTTTATGTGTTGTGTTGAATACCCATATATAACTTATATTTATTCAAAAATTACACTATATGTTTTTTTATCTATAAATAATTAATAAAGATCTATTTTAAAAAATGTTATGGATGCCTATGAGTTTGGAAAGGGATATCAAACATTTGCTGAACAATTGGATATTAATTATTCCACTGTCTAGAAGATCATAAACAAGTGAAGATGATTTCAAACAACTGCCAAATTGCTCAGGTCAGACCATCCCAGCAAATTCACACAACATGGTGAAAGAAGTCTCTATAAACTCCAGAATTTCATCACATGAGTTTCCGGTAGCTCTCACCACTACTAGTGAGGTCAGAGTGTCCTTTTTACCATTAGAAAGAAGCTGCACAAATTAGATCTACTTGAAAGGTGTGTCAGGAGGAAACTTTAGCTGTCCAGAAAGAACACCAGGACAAGACCAAAGTTTATTCACCTAGATAAAGACCAGGATTTCTGGAACAATGTGCTCTGGACAAATGAGGCAAAGATGGAGTAATTTGGAAATAGTACCAGATAACATGTTTGGTGAAAACCAAAGATGTCTCATAAGAATCAGATACAACTGTAAAGCATGGTGGTAGAAATGGCATGGTGGTAGAAGCCATACAACTGTAAAGCATGGTGGTAGAAGCGACATGGCGCTCCCATATAACACCTCTCCTGCGCGAGCTGCACTGGCTCCCGGTGGTCTTCCGGGTGCGTTTCAAGGTGTTGGTTCTCACCTTTAAAGCGCTCCATGGCTTAGGGCCAGGGTATTTATGAGACCGCCTTCTGCTACCGATAACCTCCCACCGGCCAATACGCTCTCACAGAGAGGGCCTCCTCAGGGTGCCGTCGGTCAAGCAGTGTCGGCTGGCGGCCCCCAGGGGGAGAGCCTTCTCTGTGGGAGCACCCGCCCTCTGGAACGAGCTATCTCCCGGAATACGGCTGATTCCGGATCTCCGCACTTTCCGTAAGGCCCTGAAGACGTTTTTATTTCAACAAGCCGGCCTGGCCTGAATAGGTTTTATGGGTTTTTTAATTGTATAGCTAGGGGTTTTAAATTGGGAGGCCGTTTATTTAATTTATTTTTAATTATCTTAACTTTTATATTGCATGTTATTTTTAATTTTCAGCTGTTCACCGCCCTGAGTCCCTTCGGGGAGAAGGGTGGGATATAAATTTAATAAAATAAATAAAATAAATAAATAAATGTTCCTCTATTGCATTAGGGCCTGGGCAGTAAAGGATACAAGGCTGCAACCTCTCCTCCTTTTTTGTTCAACCTATATGCTGAATATATATTAAAGGACGCTGGATTGGAAGAAGACAAGCCTGGTATTGAAATTGGAGAAAGATATAGCAATAACCTGCAATATACTCTGAGAGCAAAAATGCAAAGGATCTGCAAGCCCTAGGAAAAAAGGATAAGGAGCAAAATAAAAAAAAGATTAAAATTAAATATAAAGAAGACCAAACTAATTACAAAGGGTGGAACAACTAACCTTAGAATTGGCAATGAAGACACCAAGGTGGTAGCTATCTTATGTCTTTTAGGATCAAGCATCAACAGTAAAAGAACAGACTTTCAGTTTGGCGTTGTGGCGAGACAGTCGGGGAATTAGCGGGCTCCGACGAGCCCCGTGAAAACCCCGGCTGACGAACCACCGCCGATGGGTCTTCGGACCAGAACTGTCCTGCAGGGATGGGGAAGAAAGAGGGGCACCTCGGACGACCAAGAGGAACAGGCAAGTTCCTCGGAGGTCAGGGGGAACTCTCTGTGACTCGGCGGCGGGAGGCGGCAGCCATGACGGCTGCCACGAAGCTGGGACAACCGGATCAAGTATTGAGCAGGAGGAAAATGGAATGGAACAGTGTTTTTTGAAGCCGGGTGAGTGACAGCCAACCCAGGCTTGTAATAACATCAAGGGAAACATCTTTTAACTACAATACCCCTAGCGATAAAATAGCGGCTAAGGAGCACTGGGCAAAGAAGATTTTGAAATGTAACTTTAAAGAGACAAAAAACCCGAAAATTAACTTTTGAATAAAACTAATTGGAAACGTTAAACATTGAGACATGGTCAAAGGATTGGAAGAGTTTAAATTTGGACTGGACTTTAAAAAAAGATTTGATACTTTTAAAACTAAAAGAAAAAGAGAATCCAAGTAAGATTGTTATGTAACTGAAATAAGATGGATACTTGTTAAACAATTGGAAATTGTGGATTGCAGAGAGACACCTTCTGGAGTAAAAAGGAACATTGCAACTTGGTTTTTGTTTTGGAAAATCGAGAAATTTACAGATAACAACCTTGAGAATTTGTGGAGGATGATTTCTTTGTCTGTAGGCAGCTTGACTTTGGGGGAAAAAGAAAAGAAAAGAGGAACCACAACGGAACTCTTATAATTGGGATAACATCAACTTAAAAAGAATAAAATGGTGCAGGAATTAGAGAAGGAAAAAATGATGTATTTGACTTGGAATGGAAATAAGAAAAATAATTAAAATGCCACATGGAGGACAAATTTGAGGACATTAAAGCTGAAATGAAGTATATGCAAGCAGACAAGAAAATGAAGAAACAAGACATAATGGCTGGAAATAAAGAAGACAAAGACAACGTGATTAAATATGAATAAGTAATGCACAGGTGGATAGTAATAATAAAAAGGAGGTTTTTAGAGATTATATTCTGAAAAACAATAGTTATAAAGATGATTACACTGGGATTAACAGTGAAAGAAATGGGGAATATTGGGTAAAATAGAAAAGTCCAGGACTTTGATTTATAAAATAACTATATTGAGATTAATAATGGTTAACAGAAATATGAGAAGAATATGTTACAGATACTTAAAATTGAAATATGGATGGAAGCTTTAATATATTAGAAATAGACTATGTTAAAAGAAAATATATCAATGGACATAATGAATCAATTTTTATTAAGATGTTACATGGTATTACTTGAGAATAATTGATGACTGTAAAAACTGGGATATTGTTTAAATACCTATAACAATTGCAATAATTTGAATATTTTCATTAACTTTAATATTTTAATATTTTCTATATTTTGATAATTATCTAAGCAAAAAAGAAAAGAAGATTGAAATAATATAGGACTATGAATTACAAATAAGAATTACTCAAATTGCTTTTTATACAAATGGTATGATTAAAGAGATAGAATTGTGGGAAATAATTGGAAAATTGTATTGTAGTCTTATTTGAATTAAGAACTATGTTTCAATGTTAAATTGCTATATTTTTGGGATTAGAGATAGAATATAAATTTGGTGAAGTAATAAGGAAATAAAGATTCATTGAGCATTATACGAAGTAAAAAATGTAGGGAAGTTTTAGAAAGGGAAATAAGATTTTGAAAAATAAACATGTTTGACCTGTATTCTTAATAGTGAGGATTTAGGCTAAGAATTATGAAATGTATTATGAGGTATTAACTGAACTGAGATTTAAAATGGATTAATAGAAGGGTAATTGTTTTGATTAAATAAATAAGAGTAAACTTTTTACAAGATGATAATAGGGGAGATAGGTGATTTAAGATTAAGTATTGTTAATAGTGAGGATTTAGGGTAAGAATTGTGAAATGTACTATGAAGTATTAACTGAATTAAGATTTAAGGGGGGTTAATAGAAGGGTAATTGTTTTGATTAAGTAAATTTGACTTAAATTTTTTAAGATGGTATTAGTTGAGATAGGTGAGTTAAGAGTAAGAAATAAGTGTTATGGCAAAATAGAATATACAAAATTTTGTTAAAGATTTGGGGGGGGGGAAGAACTGTATAAATTAATGACCGGATCAGGGCTCTGTTCCGAAAAGATGTAATTTGTGTGTTGGAAAAAATAAAAATAAAAAAACTTTTTGCAAAAAAAAAAAAAAAAAAACAGTAAAAGAACAAACAATCAAGAAATATGTCACAGACTAACATTTGTTGGAGCGGCCATGAAGATCTTGGAAAAGGTATTCAAATTGCTTAACACATTGCAAGCCACCCTGAGTCTCCGGAGAAGGGCGGCATATAAATCAAATTTTAAAAAAAATGCTGTGATGTCTCTATATCTAATGATCAGAAGCATACATGCCACTGCAATCCCTGTAATACTCTTATGTCTGGCTTTAAAAAACATTACAAAATATTTAATTCAAATAAAAATCTTCTTACCTAATTACAGGAATGACTGGACAATGATGTAATCAAGTGATACTGTTCACTAAGCAATTCCTTATTAAAGTGTATCTTATTAAAGAGACATGTTAATATCAATAGAAGATAATATTTGTAGTTCAGAATTGAGCTGTGGGGTCCTTAGTGCTTTATGAGCTTGGCTGTTTTCATGCAGATGTTTCATTTCCCAACTAAGTAACATCATCAGTGCTAGTATGAAATGGGGTTTGCTCTGTTTATATGTTAGTGGTTTGCCCTGTCAATGTTGGTGGAAGTTATTTTTGATGATTCCTTGAGTAGGTGGCTGTTTATTGTTTGATTGTTTGTTTGAGTTGGTAGTTCCTTGATTAGGGTATTATTTATTGCTTGATCCTTGGTTTAGTATTAGTCTTGGTGTTCATCTCTGCTTCTCTAGGTATTGATTGCTGGACGAAAGGTATTTTAATCTTTCTGTTTCCTTTTTGGCTTCTTGATTGTCTTTCAAATGGCATGTAGATGTTGTTTATCTCTACATGCCTGTTGATGGCTTCCAGAAATTCTCTAGCCTTTTTGGACTTAGCTTGGTCTAGGATACTCATAGTTTTCCAGTAGAAGCTATGGTTAAGTCCGACCATGTGTTTGAAATTAAGGAGTTTTCATCCTGTCTTCTGACTGCTAGTTAGTGTTCATGGATGTACTCTACCTCTTCTGCCTGATTGTCAGAGGAATTGCCAAGAATATTCCCACCAACATTGATAGGGCAAATCATTAGACTATAAACAGAGAACAAACCTCACTCCCTTCTAGCACTGATGGTGTTATCTGGTTGGGTAATAAAACATCTGCAACAAAACAACCAAGCTCAGAAAACACCAAGGACCCCACAGACATATTAATTTTACAAAAAATGAAATAATCGCTCAGTACATTTGCTTACCTCTGAGTTTGAACCACCATCATATGCACTAGTAGCCAATCGAGCCAAATTACATAAATGCTGAAACAAGTTTAATCCAGTCATACTAATTGTTTCAGGCTTCAGCTGAGGCATCTAACAAAAAAAAAAAAATCATTTTGAAGCTTGTGCTCAATAGAAATAATAACTGATTATGTAGCAAAGATAAAATCCACTTACCTTTTCTAAAAAAAGATGCTTGTAGGTTTCCATTCCCATAGCATGCTGATCTTTACTTCTTACTTGATTTAAGAACCAGTGTAGAGCATCATCATAACATTCAGAATCTTCAACTAAGCAGTGCCATAGTACATCAACTTGTTCCAGACTCAATCCTAAAAATTCAAATATATTTTATTTATGAAATTTGCTATCCATTTTTTATTCGGATTATAATAATCCTCCAATAGGTTATAATTTGGATATCTCTCTCCTCTGCAATACAAAACCAGAACAACAAAAAACAATAACAGTATAGTTCAATAAAAATCCTAGGTTAGCTTTTATTTTTCTAATCAGTGAATTTCTGATAAACATACATTGTCATGGTGATGTGCCCTGTCCATCAGGTCCACAGTTTTGGTGTACTGGACCTTGTCTGGGGAAGGAGGGCAGGCTGCTACAACCCTCAGAATCCATAGGCTGCATGGCTCCATCCCAGAAGCAGGTGCTATTTTTAGAGTGGTTGCCCTGCAACAACACTGTGTCTGATCTTAAATATTGCCCTATTCCAGAGCCACATGACCTACAGATGGTGTGAAGTGGATTGGCATGCTATCCTTCCCTAATATGACCTCTAGAGATCTTTCAAAAGTAAGTGCAAGATTGGGAGTATGTGGAAGTGTGGGAGACCTGTGGGGTGGGAAGCAGACCAAGGCTGTGAGGACCCTGAGGGATGGGAAGCAAAGCACAGGATACCTATGGGTACAGGAGGCCTTGGGAGGCTCAGGGCAGGTGGATCTTACTAGACGTTCCAAGGCCTCCCTCACCTGAGGCATCCCATGTGCCATTTAATGAAGCACTGGGAAGAACAGGAGTGGGGGTCACTAAGCAATGCTATCACGTGGGCATTTTGCTTATTGACCATCATGACTTGCAACCATAAGAGGCAGGCTCAATTTTGTTGCAACTTGAGGACTCCTGTAAACTGTGGAATCTGCTCCCTTCACGTGTAATATAGACCAAATTAGACTATAGGGAAGCTGGAAAAATTCATGGAAGATTGAGCTATCGGTGTCTATTAGTACTGACGGCTATTTATTACCTTCAGAATCACAGATGCCATGCCTTGTATTCCAGCTGCTAGGGAGCAACAAAAGAAGAGACCTATCACTTTTATATCCCTATGTTAACTTGGTCCTGCAATAGCACCATTTTAACACTATTGTGTGGTTCCAACTCATTAGCTGATCCACAATATAGTTGTAAACAGTATCAAAATGTTTCAAGAGTTACATTCCTCAAAGAGGTCATCCATCAATGTGACAAAGAGCTAGTTTGGTCTAGTGCAGGGGTGTAAAACTCGATTTCACTGAGAGCCACATCAGGATTGTTTGACCTCGGGGGACCAGGGTGGGCACGACCAGCTCTACGTCACTCATGTCAGGGGTGCCTGTGATGGCCTGAGCACTCTGCCAGAGAAAATGGGTTCCCGAACTCCGTTTTCGGCTGCGATGGCCTCCTACAACCCTCTGTCAGCGAAAATGGAGCTTGGACCGCATACGGCCCTCCCAAGTTCTGTTTTCGCTGGCAGAGGCACCGCAGGCCGGTCCTTCACTATTTCCAGGGCAGCCCGTGGGCTGGATTCTAAGCACCCCATGGGCTGGATTCGACCCACAGGCCTTGAGTTTGACACCCCTGGTCTAGTGGTTAAGGTACCAGGCTAGAAATTGGGATTGGGAGACTGCGAGTTCAAATCCCACCTTAGCCATGAAAACCAGTTAGATGATCTTAGGCCAGTCACTCTCTCTCAAGGTGGTTGTTGTGGGTAAAATAGAAGGAAGGACTATTTGATGTACTTGTTGCATTTATAATAAGAATAAAAGGAGAAAAAAGGAGAGGAAGAGGAGAGAGGAGAACCCAGTATTTAATAAAAAGATTTTTTAAAAAGATTATCTAAAGCTACATGGCTGCCAACACCTTGAAGCAGGGTATTACTGCTAAGCAACAGATATTAAGCATCAATATTGTGAGTTAAAAAGCACAGTACTGCCCACTCATTCAGAGAAATTAATATTTCTCTGTGATAACCTTGTGATAACCTGACAAATTCAGTCAACCTTTTCCACCTAGATTGAATCAGCCATGAAGGGTAGTCATTAAGAAAATACGTAGTTGGACAAATTGTTTATATTCTAAACAATTGCTCAGGTTTCAATCCTGTTAATGCAGACTAAATGGGGCTTCGGACATTTCATGTGGAATTGCACCAACTTGAATATAAAGGCTTTTCCCCACTAAAAAACTCTGCAAATATCACATAGGAGATGGCTGTGGAGATGGCTGGTCACTTGAAAATTAGAAAACTTATGATGCTTTTGCAACCATTAAAGAGGTGCAAGTAGTATGGGTCATCCTCAAGCCAACATTTCACGCCACTTACTCTCCAGTTATATGCCTTGCCTTGCTGTCTACAGATCCTCTGGAAAATCAAATATTTATCTGAGGTCAATGAATAAGAGAAAATAACTGATTGTGTCAGGAATGACTGTGTTCACACCTTTTCCTATCTTGTCATTTCACAATGGAACTCAGAAACTGATGCAAACATAGCCAGAAAAAACATATCCAGAAAACCTATACCACAGAACAAAATTCTTTGAGCTCCATAAATCTGCAGAAATAATTGTTATCTCTAATTGGTAAAGAACCTTCAAGATGCAGGAACTCACTATTATAGCACCCCCAAAATATGCCTATCCAGGCTCTTTAAACACCTTCATTAAATGAAAGTCCCCTACTGAAAACTCCTCAACAGCTCCTTTAGTATTAGAAATTCTTTCCTACATTCTAACAAAATATCAATTATCATCTTGATTGCAATCTTCTGGACAGGCTTCAGTTTATTACTGCCCTTCCTAAAATGTAATGGCCAGGACTGGATATTATGTGGACCAATGCAGAAAAGAATGAACAATGAATTATTTGATCTTCACATAATACTTTACTTATGCAGCCTAGATTGTATTTGCTTTATTTGCAGCGGAATCACACTTTTGGCCCAAAAAATATGACTCCAGATTCTCTTTGCATGCATTGCTGTCCAGTACAATTGATCGATTGATTGATTTTTTCTTTCTTTCTTTTTCTTTCTTTCCTTCTCTTTCTCTTTCTCTCTCTCTTCTGTCTGTCTGTCTGTCTGTCTGTCATAAACTGGGCTGGTTGCTGAACGCCCAACTGCAATGGGAACACTGGAAATCTAGAATTGGGTTATAATTTCATTTTGGGGGTGTCTGTTGTAATTCCAAATGGTTGCTAAGCAACCGGTTGTAAGGCATGGACTACTTGTACTTAAAGTTTGCAGTTACAATAAGCATTCTGAATTCCCCACCTTAAATATTTCTTTAAAAAATAAATCTTCAAGAAAAAATCAGAAAATTAAATTTTTAAAAATTAAGATATAGTAAGAACTTACTGAAATGATCTGGTGATCCCAGAGTGGAAAAGACACATGTCAGAAACTGAAGACGCACCTGAACCTCTGCACTATGGCTGTATCTATCATTGAAATTATTTAAAAGTTAAATTAGTAAACCTTAAAACAGCTTAATATTTTTTCCAAATTAAATTAGACTAATACATCTCATCTTTTCTGAGGGTTATCTTAACCTCATCAGATGACACAAGGTTATTACAAATGCTGAAAAAGATAAAATCATTTAAGCTTGACTGCTGTAAACTTCACAGACATCCAATTCAGGTTTCATGACAAAAAAGGTAGAGGAATTAAAAATTAAATCAAAAAGAGAATTTTAATTTGTCCATTGTAAAATGTATTATCAAATCTTAAAACTAAACATTATTGTAGGATTCAGAATTTTTTTCATCATGCCTGGACCAGTAATATTTTTCCAGTTGGGTGAAATAGTTTAGTTTCCCCAGCTGTTATAGATTACAGGGTGCATGGTGTTATATAGCAACAATGCAGAAATGCAATCAAAACAGACAAACTAAAATTCATATGGGGGTATTTTGTAAAGTAAAATATAAAATAGAACTATTTTTTTATTACAGTCATAGGCCAGCATAAATATAAAATATTAATCTGCTTCATTCTTATTTTGTTAAATAAACAAAAATTACAATGTTGAATATTGATTTTTGCTGCTGAATTTCTACACTGAGGGTTCAGTGATGTCAAAAACAAAACAAAACAAAAAACACTGGAAGTGAACGTGGCCTAGAAGTCCCCCCCCCCCCATAGAGCATACATAAAATATTATTATGTGTTTCTTTGTCATATAACACTGGAGAATATAAATGCTGGCTATATTAATCTGAAATAACCCTTTTATGAATTTAAGACTAACACACTATGACTGTAGGTTTTCCTCCATTTGCTGGGTTAAGGTGAGATGAACGTGGGGGCTGCATGGGAAACTTTTGACTGTAGTACCAGGTATTTTGGTTCTGATATTTTTATTTTAAGTAAATGATTTGATTGTGAGGTACCCAATGTTGGATACAAGATGGGTGGATATTTAAATGTTTTAAATAAGTATATATTAGTGCTATATGGAAACTTTAAGAAATGTTATTCAAAATAGTTTCAGTTATTAATGATGAACATATATTCAGTATACATTTACTGAATTTGTATCTCGTATTATAAAAGACAACATGGAATCTGCTGTGTATCTAATGCCCAAATGATAAAAGCCTTATTCTTTCGTTTTAATTTTCAAACTATCTTTTTTACCTTTCTCCTATTCCAATATAAACATTGTTGAACATAAACAACTTCAATCAACAGTCAGCACTCAGCATAAAATAGTATGGTATAAATTAGTCAGGCAGAGGCAAATATTGATGGATATTGGAGTTATACACTGCCTCAGTATAATTTTATTTGGTCAATGCCATCTTAAAATGTCAAATTCTATTTTGCATCAGAATTCCTTTTGTTTTATTCCTTTTTCCACTTACCAAAAGAGCTAGTACATCTCTGAAGAAGAATGGTAGAAGTGGATAGGCATCAATAAGTCAGATGCTGAAATTATTCAGACCAGTCAAGTGATTAATGTGGTCATGTGCAAATGGAGTTTAGCAAGGCCAAGGTGAACAACGGTAGTACAAAATATTAAATCATGAACAGACAAAAAAGGACAAGATCCTTATCCTCCAGAATCATACTTACAATGTGTGTTTATGCCGTCTTTCTCTGACTGCTTGAATGTAGTATATCAAATTATCAAAGAAAAGCTTCATCATATTAAGTTCTTTTTCAGCCCACCTGTTTCAATGTAAGAGTTCATATCATTTAATGGGAATTATAGAAAAAAAAACCATTGTGTAAGTCATACACACCCATACTGCATTTAATACGATTTCTTAAATAGTTCATAATATTTCTTAAATATTAGGTTTAAGGTTGCTCTGTATGATGTGCCATAACTCTAACCACTTTTTGACACAGCAATTGTTCCATTCATTACTCATTACATCCACTACTAAACATGATATGGCAGGTTTTAGCTTGTGACAGCATGCAAGAGTCAATGTCTTCTTGCGAGTCTGGCACACATCCATGCAAGATTTTGTTTTTGCTTAATTGATAAGTAGAACCTGAGAATAATAGTATTCTATAGGAAGATATATCCCACAAGAGAAAGGGAGGCTTGCCGTTAAGAGGCAAAAGGAAGTGATTTAAAAAGCAAATTATATGCTGGGTATATAATTATAACAAGGATGTATGAAGGCTGGCAACCTTCTAGGATCTAGGGAACACTGGCTATCATTTATTATTAGTTGTACTAAAAGCACTGGTGTGTGGTGTTCTTAAGTTGGACTGGGCAGTGTTCCCTTGCTGAAGAGGTTTTCAAGGAGGGCTTTAGGGGAAAGAACTCTGCGGCATTTATGAATGGGAGGTTTTGAAAATCAATTGAACAATTGAGAATCATATTGGATTAGCATATTTAGCCTCTTTCTTATCTCTAAATTGAATTTCAAAGTACAGCAGTTCCCTATCCGATGGTGTAACTCCAGTATAGCTTTCAACCTTAAAACTAGATAAAAAGATATTTATTAGATTTTTCTTTCCTGCTTTTATTACTTTAGAAGTAACTCAAGGCAGCAAACATATATAATACTCCTTCTTCCTCCTATTTTCCCCACAACAATCTTGTGTGGTGGGTTGGGCTGAATGTGACTGGCCTAAATTCATCTAGCCATCTTTTATGCCTCATGACTAGAACACACAGTCCCCTGATTTCTAGGCCAGTACCTTAACCACTAGGCGAAACTGGACATGATAGAATGCATACATTTACAGGTAGAGAATAGTTATGCTGATGTACCAATATTTATACTAATGTACCATCAGTACGTTGACGATACTCAGCTGTACATCTCCACCCCGGACCACCCCAACGATGCCCTTGAAGTGATGTCCCAGTGCCTGGAGGCCGTGCGGATCTGGATGGGAAGGAACAGGCTCAGGCTCAATCCGTCCAAGATTGAGTGGCTGTGGTTTCCGACGTCCCGATATAGTCAGTTGACACCATCGCTGACTATCAGGGGCGAATCGCTGGCCCCCACGGAGAGGGCTCGCAACTTGGACGTCCTCCTGGATTCACGGCTGTCTTTAGAAGAGCACTTGACGGCCGTGACCGAGAGGATTTTTCATCAGGTTTGCCTGATTCGCCAGTTGCGTCCCTTTCTGGATCGGGACTCCTTAAACACGGTCACTCATGCCCTCGTCACTTCCCGCCTGGACTACTGCAATGCTCCCTACATGGGGCTCCCCTTGAGGAGCACCCGGAGGCTCCAACTGGCGCAGAGTGTGGCCGCGCGGGTGGTTATGGGAGCGACATGGCGCTCCATGTAACACCTCTCCTGCGCGAGCTGCACTGGCTCCCGGTGGTCTTCCGGGTGCGCTCCAAGGTTTTGGTTACCACCTTTAGAGCGCTCCATGGCTTAGGGCCTGGTTATTTACGAGACCGCCTGCTGCCGCAAACGGCCTCCCACCGGCCGGTATGCTCTCACAGAGAGGGACTCCTCCGGGTGCCGTCAGCCAAACAATGTCGGCTGGCAGCCCCCAGGGGGAGAGCCTTCTCTGTAGGGGCACCTACTATCTGGAACGAGCTCCCCCCGGAGATATGGAGGATCCCGGATCTACGCACCTTCCGCCGCGCTCTTAAGACATTTTTATTTCGCCAGGCTGGTCTGGCCTAACCTTTCCCATTCTTTTTTAATGTAAATTTTAATTTGTTCTTAACCTGGGGTTTTAAATTTGTCTTGGGCTAAATTGATTTAATTAGATTTTATTTCTGTTCTTAATTTTTGTATTTTACGTGTTTTATTCTGTGCCTGTTCACCGCCCTGAGTCCTTCGGGAGTAGGGCGGTATACAAATTTAATAATAATAATAATAATAATAATAATAATAATAATAATAATAATAATAATAATAATAATAATAATAATAATAATAATAATGCTGCTGCTGCATACTGGTTATGTGCCATCAAGTTGTTGCTGACTTCTAGTGATCACATAAACAAGACAGATGCTGCATACAATTCAGAAGAGAAAAAAAATTCTTTCCAAGACATTTTAAAAGTCAAGCCCTGGCAGGTTAGCAGCCAAGTGGAATATAGTATGTAATCTAGTTGTAAATATAACTCTTAACAAGACATCATACTGAAAACATAACTAAAAGTAAAAGAATTGAAAATAAATGTTGTTTGATCTCTTAATGAGAGAAAAAAAATGCATCAAGAGGTGTTTGGCATCAAAATCTGTGAATTTACAAAACTTCATGACATTCCTCATCACAGCTTATTCCTCTATTACCAAGACTGGTTTTAACGCTTTCATTATTTAAAAAGATCTTGTGGATGTAATTAAATAAATGAGGAATAAATTAATATTGTTCCACACATGATTGCTAGCGATTCAACCTAGCTTCAAATTTTATATTATTTCTTCCCTGAGACCTACCTTATTTTTCAGAGTATAAGATGCACTCCCCTCCCCCCCCACAGGCAAAAGTGGGTGAAAATTTTGGTGTGTCTTATATATTGAATGTTGCATCAGCTGGGGGCTTGTCATATCTGGGGGGAGGGAGTTGGTGTGGCGGGAACAGGCAGATGATTGGCGGTATTCTGGGAGGCTGATCCAACCGCCAATCGGCTGTGAAGGCTCCAGCGTTCCCCAGCTGAGGCAGCAACGCAGAGGTGGGATTCAGCCAGTTCGGCCGAACCGCTTTTTAAAGTTGTGTGCAGTTGGGACAGTCGACTGATCCCGCCACTGGCTGCAGATTACCACAGATTGGGAATAAGGATGAAGTCCTGCTAAGATTTGATGTGCCATCTAATAAGACTGTTGATCTGAAAGGTGCCAAAAACACAGCCGTGAAAACCTCAGGACATGAGAAAACACATTACACGGTTGTGTTGTCCTGCTGTGCAGACGGCACCAAATTGCCACCGATAATTTTCAAAAGGAAAACCTTTCCAAAAGTGATCCCAAAAGGAGTTGTCGTGCATGTTCATGAGAAAGGATGGATGGACAAAAATGGAATGAGAGTATGGGTTGAAAAAGTGTGGTCCAAACGTCCTGGAGAGCTTCTGAAAAAACCAGTTTTATTAGTGCTCGACCAGTTTAGAGCACATATTAGCGAAACCACAAAGAAGAGATTTAAAGAAGTGAAGACTCGTCTAGCTGTAATTCCTGGGGGTCTTACCAGCCAGTTGCAACCTCTTGACATTTCCATCAACAAACCATTTAAAGTCTATATGCGAGAAGAGTGGAACAAATGGATGGCTACTGGTAATCATGATCTGACACCTATTGAACGAATGAAGAGGCCCACTATCACTCAAGTTTGTGAATGGGTTAAAACATCATGGCACTCAGCGAAGGACAAAATCGTTGCACAGTCATTCAAAAAAATGTGATGGAACCGAAGATGGTATCATATATAAATATAGTGAAGAAAGTGATATCAGTGATTGTGAGCAACTGAGCTTCATAAATTCTGACACTAGCAATGATGACTTCTTGGGGTTTCCCGAAAATTAGAAGAGTGCTTGAACCTTAAAGACTCTCCTCATTTGTTAATGACAGTGATGATGGTCCTTAATACTGCTGTTGACTTTACATAGTTGAAATATTATTCTGCTATATTTTATTAAATATATTACTACACCATTTGGTTCAGAATATTTTTTTTTCTTGTTTTCCTCCTCTAAATTTAGGTGCGTCTTATAATCAGGTGTGTCTTATAGTCCGAAAAATATGGTAATTATTTGTATCACAATAACTATTTATAGGGTTTTATTAGTTCAGGGTTGATTCCTGGGAACTCTTGCCACTCCATTTGTAATTAAATAAATCAGCAAATGTTTTGAAGTTACTAAATTGAAGAATGTTCAAAATAAAATGAAATGGATTTTAAAATTCTTAGCATTTTTGTAAGGAATGCCTCTTTGATTCCTAATTTCTAATCATACTACCAGTAATAAGGAATCATATTCAGCTTCTTTTGCTATGTCTAGGTAGTTGTACTTACATTGTAATCCAATGTGTATCATAACTGCTCCCAAATTGTTGAAATGTACCGAATAATTTTGGGAGAAGACGAAGAGAAACTACAACTGATCTAAGGAATGAAAGAAAATTAGATATAAATCAACACCGGCATCATGGTGATCTTTAATTTATAGCCTTTACATTAACATTATGATATAGTTATATTTAAAGAAAAAAAATGGTGAAGAACTAATACCTGCAGTTTAAGCCTAATTGTTTATTTATATATACTTATGTATCATATTTAGAAATTGCCCATGTCCCTCAGAGCAACTCTGGGTTCTTTATTTACCTGTTATTTGCTAAATTTTCAAGACAGCCTTCGATGAACCTCATACGAATTTGTCTATCAGTAAACCAACATACTAGTGAACATAAAAGCTTCTCTGCTTCATTTATTAAACCTTCAGAAAGATGTATCTAGAGCAAGTAGGAGAAGAGTTATTGACAATTATTATTACTTTTTCTTTGGAAAATATTCTTGTGTGATATTTAACTTACTGCATCTTCATCCTGGACCAGATCCCACAAAAGGGTATTTCCCTTCTTACAAACATTATCCAAGTTAATATCTGTCACTGCGTTGCTGTTGTACTGGTGCTTATGAACTGCTGGCCCTGAGCAAAAGACAGGTGTTATTAAAAATATAGAATGTGTATCCTGACTTGAGTGGAATCTGTCCATGAATACCTGTAAATAAATGTTAATATACAACCCTATAACCTTGAAGCAAGTCGGGATATCGGGGGACCAATTACAGGTAAGTGCAGTTAATTTTATTAAAAATATTATAATAAATTGGGAATTCTTCACCTCTTTAAAATTTATTATGAATCACTATGGTACAAACATATGAAATGTTCTTATATTTTTTCTTTCTTGGCAAAGTTGCATAGTTTTTAAGTAACAAATATTATGCACAACTCATTTTTAGAAGGAGCAAAAGAGCTCCATCCTATTACGTCATATGCAATTATTATCCACAAAGATCAATGGATGAGGTATCACTGTAATCCAAACAACAGGGCTTTTTTCTGTGCCTAACCCTCTCCTACATACAGCTTTAATCATAATATAAGACAGGATGCATGACAAAACATCTTTTTTACTATTTTCAGTTTAATCAGAATCATACCTAGTCCTCCCTTCCTTTCCAATTAAGAGGCAGCATGTATCAAAACAAGCATAATGAAAACATCCAGAAGTTCAAAATAAGGCAATAACTATGGAGCTGCAGACCTGATACTACTCCAGCCTTTAGATAAGGTCCAAGAAGATGCTTGAGTGACATGTTTTTCCTGTAGTTTTAGACAGAAGTATATTTTTACAATCCATAAATGTGCTTATGCTATACTTTACAGTAGAAGCTTGCTATTGGGATGCAGCCTCCTTAGGTTTTGGTATTGGTCTTGCAGTGATTCCTGATTTGTTCAAAGTTTAATTTTATCTAGAATTGTTGTGGTCTGCCAGCGGCCTGCAGAGCTGGCAGCAGAGTCTGACAGTAAGGAGGTTGGGGAGGAACATGGGCAGTCCTGGAGTCTGGGGAAGGCTCAGACGAGGGCTCTGCGTTGGAGGCAGAGAAAGGGCCATCTGGGTGGTACGTGCTGCCTTCGGAACCTCCAGAAGAGTCGGATCTCAACAAGGCAGAGGAACAGGGGGAGCCTGTTCTCAGTATGCGCATGCACAGAGCTGCCAGAAGGCAAGAATAATTAAAACAAAAGGGACGACTCAGGAGTAGGGCTTGAAGATGATTGGCCCCTCCCATAAGACTTAAAAGAGGAGCAAAGGCATGTGGGCCTTTGCAGGAAGCAACATTGTTAATTCTGTTCAGTTTAAAGTCTGAAGCTCTGTTTGATTCTGGACTCTGTGTGACTTTGCCAATTAAGTCTTTGACAGCATGTCAAGTGAGATAAAGGTGGGTGATTATCAGCCTTATCCCAAAGGACTCTTTACAACTATTTGGGACTCATCTGTGAATGAACAGAATTCACAGTTGTTGCAATAAAAGAGGTTTTTGGGACTGCTCGTGTGTTTTACTGACTCAAGAAGCCTAGGTCAGAACAAGAATGTTATAATTGTGAGTATGTAACTAACCCAATGAAAATTTGGCAATAGGCTGGAATATAATCAAAGTACTACTATTGGAAGCCAAATACATTTCTTATACTTTTTGAATAATTTGTATTTGTATTGATGTTATTATTTAAAAGGTAAATCGAAAACATACTTATCTTCTTTAAAATTTTAATACAAGTTACTTTTACTTTTACACCCTTTTACCGTTATATAAATAATAAAGGAAGCTGTGGTGTAATGTAGTCTGGAGTCCCAGGAGGGAGGGGCTGCTTCCCAGAGGGCAAAGAGGCAGAAGAACTTGGAAAGTCTGCTGGCAGGGAGAGGGTTAAGTTGGCTCCTACCTAGCAGATCAGAGTATATCTATAGTTATGCAGATAGTTGCTTTAGTCTATCTTTAGAAGCCAGCAGGATCCTGTCTGTAGCCAGCAAGATTCTGTCTACTGAGAAATAATTCTATGTATCATTCTTGGTTCTTAACATAAGTAGTTTGTAAAATTCTATATTGAATTAAAATACCTGCATAAACAAAGTTTCTGGCTGAGAATGCCTCTCTAGAGACCATCCTCTACAACTGGAATAACACACATGAAAAAGCACTTTTTTGTAATTCCAATAAAAGAAATGCCTATTCTGGGGAAAGATATTGGGTAAATCAGATAAAAGTAGTTTAGCTCTTTATAGATTTTATTGTTCTTATAATTCACCTTTCTACTTATGAATTGTGTTCAATTATCTTTTAATACAAGTAAATTTAAAAAAAAACAATTATAGCACGATTTATAGAAATAAAGCCAACAATATCCACTCATTAATAAGCCAGCTTATTTTCTGAAGGCCTGATTGAATATTTTTTTTTAACCTGCTATCAGAAGTACTGGTTTATATTAAATGTCTGAGCTCCTCTGGCAAAAGTTTTAAAACCTGAGAGCATTTATATAACCTGCTCAAATCAATAGCCCACAATATTCTGTACAAGTATCATATGTTTTAGTTTCATATCTTATTCTTTTACCAGCAGTGTGAACTTTGAGATATTAAGTCAGTAATTTTTATAAAAAATAGCAAATGTTTCATGTAACAATGTTCATTGTTTTTCTCTACAGTTAAGCCTGTAAAATCTGTAACATGAAGGTCATGATTAATAGAAAGATTAGTAATTTTATGACACTATTTCCATCAATGCAGTACTTTACAATTTTGTTTTGTTTTTCAGAGATTGATTGAATATTATCCTTGACTTAATTATTTCTTACCTTGGCTGAGATGCTCATGATAAATGGAAGCAAGATTTGGAAGGTGCTGCTGAAGATGAGAAGTTAGTTCTGCATGTGAGTTTATCTGTACCAGCTCTTCTTCACATCCTGATTCTTCCCCATCAAAATCTGCCATATTTTTCTCTGATTTTGCACTGACTTGACTGCTGCTACAACTGACATCATCAGCACTTAACATATCATCAACCATGTGTCTATAACATAAAAGCAAGTATATGCTAACTACACCTTTTAATATATGCAAACTATAGAAGAATATTAGTTTTACATAAGCAAAGGGAGGAAATTCTTATTAGCCAGAGGAAAAAAATATTTTTCTTGATAACAATAATATATGTGAATGCAATATATGTGAATGCAACTATTGTAGCAATCCCTTCCAGCCATTTTTGAAGTGCCTAGCAGGTCATCAGTTCTGGTTTTTGGTTTTTCATATTACTATTTTAGAAATAGTAATATGAAACAAGTTCACTGCAGCCTGAGCAAGGATAGAATTACCACATCTGTATAAGAAAAGTTAAAAGTATTTCTCTGTTTGGTGAAAAATAAGGGAAGCAGGAGAAACAGTGCTTTGAATGTTTCCATTCTGTAGTAGTGCTGCTTCCAATTCTCACCCTAAATCTAGACATGAAAAGAGAATAGAGTTTTTTGGGAGAACATTCCATTAAATTTAGGCACTGTACCATCTTTTACTTTTTTTTATGCTTGGTTATGTTATTATTGAAATCTGGGAAATAAGAGTTTCTTTTGCATTAACATTACTCTTAAGTCAGAACACTGAAGACAACATGAAATTAATTGTTCCATTTTGTCCCAATCTTGAACCAAATTCTTGAATGCAAGGTGTTCTATTCTCAGAAATGGCTACTTAGAGCTCAAAAAATTTTAATTTTCAAGAGTACTTTGAAGAACTCTAATTTGGATAGTCAGTTTAGGCAGCTAGATGGACGGTATATAAATTTACTAAATATATAAATATTTTTTCATTCATATCTACAAAGATAAGATTTATTAAGACTGCAGCATGAGAATCCAACTACTTTTTAGCTCCAAGAACTACAAATCACAATGAGGAATTTATGTTAAAACGTATACTACAAACAGTGCAAAAATTTACACAAATAACTATTCTTAAGTATACACAAACAACTTAATACATATTGTTGCTTTTTGCAATCACAAAAAATCATGCTTCGATGCAATAAAACAATACACTGTATCAATAGCACGTATCTCCTTCCTCCACCCCATAGCAGGTGGTGCTGATAGATTTCCATCTAAAAGTTAAAAATAACAATTTGTTCATTCATAACAACAAATGTAACTTTTAAAAAGATTCAACTGTAGAAATGCAATCACATTAATTGTTACACATTCCTTAAGAAAATATATATATATGGTAGTATATATATATATACATGTTTCCCGGAAAATAAGACCCTGTCTTATATTTTTTTGAACCCTGAAAGAAGTGCTTGGCCTTATTGCCATATGCTCAAAATTGGGCTTATTATTTTATTTTGGGGAAAACAGGGTACAAGAAATTTGTATTACATTTCAGAATTACTTAGCATGATTAAAAATGAAAGGTGCTTGAGACTGCAATAAATTACTTATTTCAAACAAGATTTTAATATTGTCCCTAAGACTGCTTATGTTCATATGTGGACAGATATATCAGCAAAACGAGATTCAGCATACTAAAGAACATTCTATGTTTTGTTTCAAAGCTTTACTGATGCAGAATTTTGAGTGAACAATCATTTCTTGAATTTTTATTCCCTTTAATCAGCAAAAGAATTATAAAAGAAAGCAAGAGATACTTATAAATGTGATTATTTTGCGTAATATATTCATGTGATAAAATTCAGTATTTCAAGACATAATATTCAGCAGCAAATTCAAACTTTGCTTTTGCCAAAAATGTAAACACTGAAAATAACTTACCCTTCATGATGGTGGTGGTGGTGGTGGTGATGATGGTGGTGATGGTGGTGGTGGTGATGGTGTTGTGGCCCAATAAATTGTCGACAGTTAAATAATTCATTTCCAATTGCTTCTCCAAGAAAGTCCCCTGTGTGTGTGATACAGGAATCTTGAGAACCCTGGGATATATGAGCAGTACTCATTTCACCAGTTATATCATGATCAGTATTCTCTGAGTGTGAACAGGGATCTAGCATTCTAATTCTATTATCCACTGATGGAACAGCTTCACTATTAAAAACATGGCTATTCCCAGATCCATTGTTTACACCATTCCTATCTGTTGCTTCCTGTGCATCTCCCAAGCAAATGCCTGATTGAGATTCTATTTTTCGGCTTCGCAAATCTACATTCCGACTAGTTTTGGGGGAATTGTGACTCTGGTCTTCATCTTCTTCCTCTTCCTCTTCCTTGAGAGCTTCGATATCTGCAATATCTTCTGACTGCACCTCACTGCCTGGGCTTCCTGCAGATTGGCTTGCATGGCTAGAGTTTGCCTCATTGCTTGATCCATCACTGTGACCACTGCTGCTACCAGGCCCACTGCTGCCATCTTCACCACTATTTGCTGTTTCATCAGAACTTCCCTGCATTGATTCCTAAAAAAAAAAATGAAAAAATACTAAATCTACATGCTGAATCATTAGATAATCAGGTAAGGTCACACGTTGCTCAGAGATTATGCATTTTCCATCTTAAAGGAAACAACAGCATATAAATCAGTGATCTATATATAATAAACCACACAATGGTTTAAAGAAGCTGAGAGGGTGGCAAGATAGATTTGGTTAAAAACCCAAGTTATGACAGGCATCTTAGGAAGAGCCTTTTGGAAGACCATATTCTCTGAAATGGCTGCTGCCAACCTGAAGAAAGATGGTGAGAGTGCTGACAGAACAATTTCAAATGAAGCTTTCAAAACACAGGTAGCCAATTCTAAATCTAAATGCACTTTTCACGTTAAAGTGCATTTGAATAATCTTTAGTCCAAAATATTGGTAAAATTCAAGAGTATCTAAATATTTTGGTTCACTGATTTGTTAATAAGCATAGCATGATTTATAAACTAAAATGGCTTGGTTCACCCAACAGATTGTATATGGAGAAGCAAATCAAATAATGATTCAGTGCAATGTATAAACCCTGCCATATAAATTGAACAAAAACAAATATGTATTTCATATTATCAAATCCTTTATTAATCTTTGTTAGTTTAATTAGCCTTTTGAAGTTGTCATAATAGAAAAAAATTACTATTGTACCTCTGTATCAGAGAGTCGCTGTTGGACATGCTTATTTCTAATCAGTTGTTCCTCCATTTCAATGTCACTTCCTCCACTCTGATGAGTATCGCTGTTGTCACTGCTTTGAGGGCTTGCTGCAGGCGACCCTATTTCAGAAAAAAAAGTCTGTTCAGAAAATGTTGATTTTAATATATGTTCAGTTGTATTAATCCTGGAGTCCCCAACCCCCAGGCCAAGGACCGGTACTGGTCCAGCAGGAGAGCAAGAGGAGTTTCATCTGTATTTGCAGCTGCTTCCCAGCATTAGCATCACCGCCTCAGTTCTACCTCAGATCATCAGGAGAGTGAACCTACTGTAAAATGTGTATGCAAGGGATCTAGGTTGTGCGCTCCTCCTCTCCCCAGTTTGTGGAAAAATTGTCTTCCACGAAACTGGTCCCTGGTGCCAAAAAAAAAAAGGGGGGGGCACTGTATTGTTGTGGCTCTTGCTGTAAACCTTTGACTAGCCCTGAAACTAGTCTAGCAGCTAGTAACATCAATAGCATAACTGCAAGTTGCGTTGCTGTTCTTGCAAAGGGTAACAGAAAGTAAGAAAGAATTATAGAATTATGTATGTGGAAGATCCAGAACTAGAAAGAGAATGCAGCTGCTGCTTAAAATGTAACTTAGTTCAACTGCCACCTAAATAAAAGATGGATAAAATGAAAAATTATATAAAGGTTACTTAATAAGATGATTGTCATAATGCTTTTTTGCAATAACTTACATGGTGATGGAGCTGCTCTTCGAAGCTCTTCTTCCTCTGAAGAAGGGGGGGGGGAAGTAAAGATAGTGATGATTATATATTACCAATAGTAACATACAGACAGTCCTCAACTTATGACTATCTATTCAAATTATAACAGTGATGGAAAGAAGTTATTTACAACCAGTCCCCACACTTAAAACCATTGCAGCATCCTTATGGTCATGTGATTAAAATTTATGGCAGCTGCAGCATCCCAGGTCACACAATCATCATTTGTGACCTTCCCAGCTGGCTTCCAACAAACAAACCTAATGGGGCAAACCAGATTAATTTAACAACCATATGATTTAATGACTGTGCAATTCACTGTGTGACTCAACTGCAGTAAAAAAGGTCATAAAATCAGGCATGACTCACTTAACAACTGCATCATTTAACAACAGGAGTTCTGGTCCCAATTGGGGTCATAAATCAAGGAGTATCAGTATCTAACCAAATTTTCTAGAGTGTGTTTTTATTTTCTAGATATGCTGGGCTTTTCTACCTGAAACTCTTATTTCTACTTTTGAATAAAAATGAAACAAGAAACTTATGGTTAACTAAAAGAAATTGATTTTTGTTTAGAAAATATATTAGTCTCTATAATAAACTCACCAATAAAACTTTAAATCTATTACTTAATCATTTATGATGCCCAGGAAACAAATGTGCACTCACCTTTTTTATTTCCCATGGGTAAGTTTGTACTAAGTAAAGATGCAAAAGAACTCTGCTTTGATAGTTGGGCCTTAGCTGCTAGAGCATTATTCCACAATGCTTTAATGAGCATGGATGCCAAATATAAAGTCTGTAAAGGAATAATAAATTACAATGTCAAAAAATGTGTATTCTGTTATTCATAAAATTGTAAATGTGTATGCTGTTATTCATAAATTCACAACTGCAATGCAAATGCAAATTACCTCAGGCTCAAATGGAATCTTCCTAATTTATTTTTTTTCTATTAGAGCTAAAAATGATAAGAGATATAAATATTGGCCTCTAATCTAAGTAAACCTATGCACATAAATATATTTCCTCTCCCTCTCTTCAGAGCAAGGGCATCCAATTTATTCTATCAGCAATGCCATAATTTTCCCAACTACTTTCATATGTAATTTTGTTTAATTTTTTTTAAAAAAACATATACGGAAAAAATTTCAGCCAGAGAAAATACTGCTTTAAATTCATTTATTTCTACCTGTTCGGTATGTGCACTTGGATGAAGGATGGAAACTAAATTAAGAAGATGTCTGAGTGGCACAGGATCCAGGTTCTTGATCAATGAAGGAAACAAGTCATGTATATAGCGGCTACAATGCTTCAACTTTAAAAAGAAAGGGAAAGACAACTTATTAAGAGAAATGGCTTTTCCTCCTCCTTACAGTTTTTATAAACAACTTACAGTTTGTATATTCTAAGGATCAGCAAAATAATTCATGCACAAATGATTCCTTTACATGAAGCAGAAATTTGAGGTGGTTTGTGCCCAAACTGAAACATTTTTTTTTTTACCCAGATGTAGAAAGAAATAATAAGGCTGTTTTGCAGAAGTAAATAAGGCTATTTTGTTCCAGATACTGACTAAAATGCAATTGTTCTGAGCAGAAGTATTTGAGGGAACCATAAAAAAACCAAGTTACAAGAGTTTCCTTGGTGACAACGTCTGAAGGGCAGCAAAGGGAAGATAAGAAGTGGGCAGATCTGTGTTATATATCACAATTGAGCAGCAGTTGCGGGAAGGAAGAGAAAGGTGGCACAATGGAGCAAGCAGGGTGGTGGGATAATGGATGCTGCAGTAAGGAACAGGTGCAGAGGCCATGCAGCAGAGACAGTGACACAATCTAAAAAGTAAGTATCTTTGTTTCTGATGAAGAAGAGACAGGGTTTGACTGAACCTTCAGAATTCATAAGTATCAGGCTCAAAACACATTTTTCATTTTCAACACTCTGTCTCTTTTAGTTTTAGTTTTCATTAATGCCATGCTCTCTCTTCTAAAATATTTTACAAAATTGTGATAATGAAAATAGAAATATACAAAATAATATCAAATCATAAAGGGCAATTAGAGATGTGAAGCTTTTTTTAAACAAACGGAGAAAGTAAATCTAAACCTAAATTAATTTAGACCTGAAATATCTAATTCAGAAAAGTAACTACAGTGCTGGCCAAGTGTTCACTGATTAGTACTGAAAGAAAATGATATTTATTATCAAATAAAAACAAAACCATGATTTTTATCCCAATATTAATTCATCACCATGCAAAGGCTTTGGTATATTATGTTTTTGCTTGTTTTTAAAATGGTTGGAATCTTTAGGAATCTTAAGTTGGTGAAAAATAATCATTTGCACAATTTGCAATATATACCTATAACCACTCATTTAGTGGCCCTTTGAAGTTACAATGGCACTTTAAAAAAGTGACTTGTGACTGTTTTTCACATTTATGACTGTTACAGCATCCCCATGATCATGTGATCAAAATTCAGGCACTTGGCAACCAGCATGTATTTATGGCAGTGTCCCAGGGTCATGTGATCACCATTTGTAACCTTCTCAGTTGGTTTCTGACAAGCAAAGTCAATGGAGGAAGCCAGATTTGCTTAACAAATGCATGATTCACTTAACAACTGTGGCAAACAACTGTGTTATAAAATGGGGTGCAACTCATTTAACAATTTTGGTCATAAATTGAAGTCTGCCCGTACTAAGTTTAGCAGTAACTAGAACTTCATATAGCAGTCTTCACAAATACAAACTTCAAAATCCTTCTACTACTGATCTACATACAAGTAGGATTTGTTTAATGTCTGCTGAAAAAGTAGACATTAAAATAGTCACATGGAGTCAAACTCAAATAAAAAGAGACTTTACCTTTATCTTACGATAGAAAAGGGAAACACGGATGAAACATTTTTATGCACTTGGGAGATTGCTTTCCATTTTTTGGATACTAGTCTTTGCAGTACCAATTCATTGAATGCCATAACATCTAATACCAATGATGGTAAAAATTTGTATTAAATAATAAATAAACCCCAGTATGCTATACAGGTAGTCTTTGACTTACAACTACAATTGACCCAAAATTTCTGTTCCTAAGTGAGACATTTGTTAAATCAGTTTTGCCCCATTTCTTGCCAGAGTTACTAAATGAATACTGAAGTTGTTAAGTTAGTAATATAATTGTTAAGTGAATCTGGTTTCCCCATTGACTTTGCTTGTCAGAAGGTTGCACAAGGTAATTACATGACCCCAAAACACTGCAACTATCAGAAATACATGCCAATTGCCAAGCATTCGAATTTTGATCCTGTGAACATGGGATGCTGCAGAGATTGTAAGTGTGAAAAATGGTTAAGTCACTCTTTTCAGTACCACTGTAATGTCAAAAGGTCGCTAAATGAATGGTTTTAAGTTGGGGACTACCTATATTAAACTGCTTTAATATGAAAAATGCTTCAAAGTTTCTAGGAGCATATATGTTGAAGAATAAGTAGTTAATATCCAACTGCTGCTTTTTCATGCTTTATCCAAAAATTCATTTCCTTTTGAAGTTTACTTATTTAAATATAGAGGCTGCCCAATTCCAAGCAACTCTTGGTGGCTTGAAACAATCAGAGAAATTAAATTAACTTGCCATGCATGCTGAAGAAAAACACACTTAACACATCAGAGTTGAGAGACCTACTGCCTGAGCACTAGATTTGGTATCACTTGACCTCTATATGTTTTAATTCTAAGTAGCTGTTCATGATAAAAATCCCAAAACAATAAACAGCATCTACACTAATACATATAAGCATGTACACATATATTTAAGAAACACATCTAATTTAGATATAATTAAAACCATAATTTAGTGCTATGGGAATAAGCTGCAAACATATAAAGCTTTTGCAGCTCTACAAACCTTTCAGGTTCAAAAGAAGGGATTTACTGTATACCTGCCAATCAATTTTCCATTCCATCTAAACCCAAGCCTTTCCATTATTTTTATTTTCTTAGCACAATAGTATTTTGCCTGAGACCACTTTTTGGCATAATTCTTAAGTAAGGGTATACCTGTGCTGCAGCCCATATGCAGTCTATATGCTGAGTACTAAGCCGGCCTTCAGCAGCAAGAAAATTAAGAATCACTTGGCACTGTTTAATGATCTGGAAAACATTAAATCAACATTAAAACATTAAAACTTAAACTTCATGATAAAGAGAGACAATCCTGTTTTATAATAAACATACCTCAATATGCAAATTTGGTCCAAAAATATGTTCCACTACGTTGTTGTTGATTAGCCAATCTGCAAGTTCTTTAGCAATGGATCTATATAAGAGAGGAAAATCATAAGAAGGTAATTGCAGAATTTCCATTAATTGTTATCTACTAGGTTAGGGACATGCAATTTCTTTAGTTTTAGCACTACATAAGCCCTCTCCTACCGGTGTATGGAATATCCATTTACAGTTGGTGAAAATCAATAAACTTTTATGGGAAAGAAAGGATTTGTATTTGAAAGATTGGAGGGGCAACTCAACCTTCCAGAGAGGATTTGAGATTTTTAGTTAATGTGTGTTAAAATACGATGTACATATAAAATTTAAAATAACCATCATTTTTGTATTTGGCATTGAATGACTTCAAAATCACAGTTCACTCCAAATTCTAATGAAATTTTACTGTTGACTGCAATGTAGTTGGGGCTAGGTTAAATGAAAGTATTCCAAAGATAAAAGATACTTACGTTTCTGTATCTGAAACCAAGGATTCATTATTACACACATCATTGAAAGTATGAAGTTGATTCTACAAGCAGGAAAAAACACTTTAAATTTATAAATGCAAAAGGATACAATTGATTTAAATGAAGCATCATTCAAAAGTTAACTAATCAAATCAGTAACTCAATTTCTATAATAAAAATACTAAAGAAATACATTTTAGCCAATAAAGAACAGCAAGTTAATCAAAATAGGTTCTTACCTCAAATTTATTCATTTTTTGCAAAAGGTTGTTTTCCTATTATGATTAAAATATATGAAGAACTGAACATACTGATATACTAATTACTACACTGATGCTTTCATAGTAAACTTCATCAATAATTGCAATTTCTTATTTTGATCATTACAAACCATTTGTATTGTATACAATATTAAAATATCCATTTATTTTACAAACAAAAATGCCTGTGAATACGTAAAAGAATGGATTATTTGGCTGTAGCTTCTTGTGTGCGAACAGAGCCACTGAAATTTGGAATCATGATATTAAACTATTTTGCAAATTGTTTTTAAAAAACTTAATTAAACCTGCATGGATTATGACAATATCTGAATTCAGTAACAAAATCACATGCATTTTGCTACCAATTTTATTTAAAACAGATTTACTCTCCCTCTCCTTAAAAATATAAAGTTAGCACACTGAAGAAACAGCAATTATTTCATTATGATTTTCTCATAAATTTTGCAAAATTTAAGTATTTCATCGAATATCTGCCTTAATTTAAATTTGCTGTATTTGTGAAGATATTTCATCTTATTTACAAATAACCCTTACTGCCATTTTTGTGGGTTTGTGTGATAAAAATGCCCCTTGATCGTTTTGGTTCCATTACATTGTGCGTAATTTAATTTTTTCACAGATATCACATAGTGAGCCAAAGTATAGCATGATATGTATATCCAAATAGTTCTAAGCAAGGGTAGTTTTCTGTGTAATAAGTAAGTACATCATTTCCTCTAATATCTGCTATTGCCCTCTTTGGCAGAAACCCCCTCAGGTAGGCATTTCTTGTAACTGCCTACAAGCCTGTGGTATTGTCCGGAAGAAACTTTTTCCCACTCCTTCATGGAGGTGCTCCCTTACTAGAGGTTTTTAAGAAGGGATTGGACAGCCATTTGTCTGGAATGATATAGGGCAGTGATGGCGAACTTTTTAGGCACAGAGTGCCCAAACCAGACGGCGTGCATGTGTGCACACTAGAGCGCTGGAAACCCGATGACCAGCTGGCTGAGCTGGGGCGACGGCATGTGTGCCCACAGAGAGGGCACTGCGTGCCTTCGCCATCACGGATATAGGGTGTCCTGCTTGGGAAGGGGGTTGAACTAGACGACTTCCTAGGTCCCTTCCAGCTGTGTTATTGTTATCCTTGATGGATTTCTTTCATGTCCAGATTACCTTAAATCACCTCACAGCATCTCACTGGGATTTAAATCTAGACTTTGATTTGGCCATTCTAGAACACTTCATTTCTTTTTCATTTTTTTCAGCCATTCCTTGACAAATTTACTGGAAGGTCATATGCCCATATCCAGTCCTAAATTGTACATCCCATTCTCTCATTTCAATAACCTATCATCTTATTCTGCTGTGTTGGGGGCCAAATTCTACTTAGGCAGTAAAATCATAACTTTTGAAGAAAAGAAAAATGATACGGATAGTCCTCAACTTACAATAGTGTATTTAGCGACTGTTCTAAGTTACGATGGCATCCCCATGCTCACATGATCAAAAGTCAGATGTTTGACAACTGACTCATATTTATGACAGTTGCAGTGTCATAAATATTTCCTGGGGTCATGTGATCCCCTTTTGTGACCTTCTGAGAAGCAAAGTCAATGGGGAAGTCAGATTCACTTAATAACCATGTTACTAATTTAACAGCTGCAGTGATTCACTTAACCATGGTAAGAAAGGTCGTAAAATGGGGCAAAACTAACTTAACAAATGTCTTATTTAGCAACAGAAAATTTGGGTACAATTGTGATCATAAGTTGAGGACTACCAGTATTGCCTCAGAACACTTTTACATATACTTATTTACTTGTATATCTAAATTCTACATATATTCAAAAGCTTCTTACTGTTATTTGACTAAGTCCAGCCAATCTCATGGTTAAGGTTGGTGACATAAAGTACTTAAAAGCAAGATCAAGACTCTCTTTATCAAAACACAAGGCAGTATCTAATGGCTCTTTAACTGTGCTCCACATTAAATCTGCCATATTACGAGCTGCACTCTGTCTTAACTCCTGGTCCGACAGTTTGCATAAATACCTAAGCAGAAATACAAGGAAGATCAAATTAATATTAACAAAACAAGTCAAATTAATTTTGCCAGTCATCATATTTTCTATTGAAAATATATAGCTTTACAGAATTGCAAATTGTAAGTCATAAGAAACCAGTCCACTTTTAAGTTAAATAAAAGTTTAAATGTAATTTCATTTGCAAAAAGTCTTGTCTGAAAGCATTTGAAATATGTTATCAAATACATGTGAAAATCCATGTGACTTTTGACAATTTTATATAATTTTTAATTTCTTACATTTCTACATTATCTACTATATACAGTGGGGCAAAAAAGTATTTAGTCAGCCACCAATTGTACAAGTTCTCCCACTTAAAAAGATGAGAGAGGCCTGTAATTGACTTCATAGGTAGACCTCAACTATGAGAGACAAAATGAGAAAACAAATCCAGACAATCACATTGTCTGATTTGGAAAGAATTTATCTGCAAATTATGGTGGAAAATAAGTATTTGGTCAATATCAAAAGTTCATCTCAATACTTTGTTATATATCCTTTGTTGGCAATGACAGAGGTCAAACGTTTTCTGTAAGTCTTCACAAGGTTGGCACACACTGTTACTGGTATGTTGGCCCATTCCTCCATGCAGATCTCCTCTAGAGCAGTGATGTTTTGGGGCTGTCGCTGGGCAACACGGACTTTCAACTCCCTCCAAAGGTTTTCTATGGGGTTGAGATCTGGAGACTGGCTAGGCCATTCCAGGACCTTGAAATGCTTCTTACGAAGCCACTCCTTCGTTGCCTGGGCGGTGTGTTTGGGATCATTGCCATGCTGAAAGACCCAGCCACGTTTCATCTTCAATACCCTTGCTGATGGAAAGAGGTTTGCCCTCAAAATCTCACGATACATGGACCCATTCATTCTTTCCTGTACACGGATCAGTCGTCCTGGTCCCTTTGCAGAG
Organism: Pantherophis guttatus; assembly: GCF_059756535.1. NCBI lineage: Eukaryota > Metazoa > Chordata > Lepidosauria > Squamata > Colubridae > Pantherophis > Pantherophis guttatus. The sequence goes on from NC_142063.1 coordinate 316,629,627, forward strand.
AAACAGCCCCAAAGCATGATGTTGCCACCCCCATGCTTCACAGTAGGTATGGTGTTCTTTAGATGCAACTCAGCATTCTCTCTCCTCCAAACACGAGTTGTGTTTCTACCAAACGGTTCTACTTTGGTTATATCTGACCATATGACATTCTTCCAATCCTCTTCTGGATCATCCAAATGCTCTCTAGCAAACTTCAGACGGGCCCGGACATGTACTGGCTTAAGCAGGGGGACACGTCTGGCACTGCAGGATCTGAGTCCCTGGCGGCGTAGTGTGTTACTGATGGTAGCCTTTGTTACGTTGGTCCCAGCTCTCTGCAGGTCATTCACTAGGTCCCCCAGTGTGGTTCTGGGATTTTTGCTTACCGTTCTTGTGATCATTTTGACCCCACGGGGTGAGATCTTGCGTGGAGCCCCAGATCGAGGGAGATTATCAGTGGTCTTGTATGTCTTCCATTTTCTAATTATTGCTCCCACAGTTGATTTCTTCACACCAAGCTGCTTGCCTATTGCAGATTCAGTCTTCCCAGCCTGGTGCAGATCTACAATTTTGTTTCTGGTGTCCTTCGACAGGTCTTTGTCTTCACCATAGTGGAGTTTGGAGTGTGACTGTTTGAGGTTGTGGACAGGTGTCTTTTATACTGATAACAAGTTCAAACAGGTGCCATTAATACAGGTAATGAGTGGAGGACAGAGGAGCCTCTTAAAGAAGAAGTTACAGGTCTGTGAGAGCCAGAAATCTTGCTTGTTTGTAGGTGACCAAATACTTATTTTCCACCATAATTTGCAAATAAATTCTTTCCAGATCAGACAATGTGATTGTCTGGATTTGTTTTCTCATTTTGTCTCTCATAGTTGAGGTCTACCTATGATGACAATTACAGGCCTCTCTCATCTTTTTAAGTGGGAGAACTTGCACAATTGGTGGCTGACTAAATATTTTTTTGCCCCACTGTATACTACTATTCCATTTTTTTCTCAGAACTAGACTGGTAGAAGTAATTTGATTTTATTTAGGTTCAAGCAGGATTTAATTTTCTGTTTAATGGGTACTTGAATCCAGATTTCTTCTATCCACTGCACAACGGCTTTTAGGTACAACAATCAGAAATAAAGTCTAAATTTCATATTCTGGAATAGCCTCTCCAACCTAGTATCTCATGATTATACTGCCAAAATTTTTTCCTGCAATTGTAGTTCAACATGTGTGGAGGATAATAGATTACAATGGGTATGGTTGATTTCTACAGCTATCGCTTAATGCCAAATGATTACAAATTCAACTGATACAGCAGTCAAGAGGTTCACCTCCTCATTCCAAAATTTTGTTTGTGTTTAGTTTGAAGGCATCTATGATAATCACCAAATGTTTTTCAGGAAGCAAAACTTTGCCAAAAAAATGTTGTCCAGTATAATTATTGATTTCTTAAATACTAAAGCTAAGCATCCAGAATGCAACAATGAGGATAGTTACAGATATGCCCATATACTACCAATGTTTTGCAACCTGCACTGGCTTCCCAATATGCTTCTGAGTATATTTTATGGTGCTGGTTACCTAATAATCCCTTCCTGACACAGCACTGAATTACATGGGCCTATCTCCACTGAGTCGGTCCATCTTGCGAATCTGACAGAGTAGACATGCTCTGGGTACCTTCTATATGATAACTTCAAACAATATTATATGGTGGCCAAATTTCAATAAACAAATAGGTTAGCATTTTATATAAATAAATTTCAGGAATCAGAAATAAGTGCAAAAAGTACCTGATGACATAGGTCCTAAAGGGTATAATGTGTTGCATGACAGCAGGGATGTGCAGCCATATTCTGATCTATGCAAAAAGTACAAAAATTGAACAACTTAAACTGAAATGTCTTACAGCAACAAACTTAAGATACATACCGTATTTTTCAGACTATAAGACGCACCGGACTATAAGACGCGCCTAGATTTAGAGGAAAAAAGCAAGGGAAAAAAATAGTTTTTGGTCTCTGCACGTCCTGTTTTCGCCCTCTCCGGCCCTCAGAAGCACTTCGCAGGACATAAAGAGGCCCATTTTTGGCCTCCTGAACCCTACATGTCAGGGTGGATAAAAATCAATGATTTTTTTAAAAAAATCAAAAAAATCAGATTTTTTTGGATTTAAATCAGATTTTTTTTTAATAAAATGCTTTTTGAGGAAAATATATTACCATCCAAAAGTTATTCCATCATGAAATAAAGATTAGTTTTTTAACTATGTGGAATAATGTTTAATTTTTTTGGTAAATAAATTCCATTAATCCATTCACAATGTCATGCTCTTCCAGAGGTTTTTGTAAGATTATTGGGCAGTTTCTCTGCCTACAAGATATTATCACAGATGCTTGGTTTACTTTTGCAGTTCTCAAAACTGAATTTGACTCAGCAGAGATCACATGCCTCTTCTTCACAGCAAAAATGTTATAACATGAACAGAGTTGAGAAAAAGACCTTAATCCTATTGTTCTACAAACCTATGAATACAGAATCAACCCCTTCAGTGCTAAGTTTCAAGAAGTTCAGTGAATAGAATAGAAACAATATTTTTCTGATTGTTTGGCACAAGAAGAAAGTGAAACTAAGTGTGAGCAGGAAGGGGCAAGCAGACAATAGTACAAAATGAAAGTGAAACTTTCAGAGCACAATACTGCACAGCCACAGACAGACAAGTCTTTGGATCTTTTTGTGTGTATGACCTGAGGTTTATCACATTCTTTCCTTGGAGGAAAAAACCTATAATGGCAGCAGGCCGTAAAAGAGACCCAGTTTGGCAATATTTTAATGAAGTTCCTTTACCTATCAGTAAGGCAGGCATGTGTGCAAACTGCAAACACTGCAACAAAGAAATGCAAGGCCTGGTGGCCCGAATGAGGCAACATCATGAGAAGTGCTGTGATGAAGATGACCAAAGAAACACATTTGAACAGGCAGGATCTTCAGGTTGGTAAACATTTTTATTGAATCATATTTCTAAAGACTGCCTTGAACTGTCATGTTTGAGCAAAATATTATTACTGCATGTTACTGTCATTTAGTACAGTTATGAAGAAAAGCAAATATTCCTTTTGGGGCAGTGCTGTGTACAATAAGCAGAAATTTTATAAACAATAAAATAACAGCATTAACTTTTTTGTTTAGGGGAATTAATGGATTCTGGAAACTATCCACCTTCAAGATCACCATCCTCCTGTTCTACAGTTTCAGAGTTATCCATCCAGGAGAGTGCTTCATTAGCATCATCATCATCAGACACCCACAGCCACATATCACTATCACCTAAAAGAAAGAAAAAACCCTTCCCTCCTGGAACCACCATAGATAAGTTTGTGATAAAAACTAGCAGATTAGAAAAAGAGTTAATTGATGAAAAAATTGCCCAGTTTGTTTATGCAACGAACTCTTCTTTCCGTCTGACTGAGAACCCACATTTCATTAATATGGTTCATTCACTGAGACCAGGATACAGTCCACCCAGCAGAGTAGATGTTGCAGGGAAACTGTTGGATAAAGTATATGACAGAGAAATGGAGCAATGTGCAACAGCTCTGGAGGGTAGAATTGTTAACCTAAGTATTGATGGGTGGAGTAATGTCCACAATGATCCTATTGTATGTGCTTGTATAACAACAGAAGAAGGGAAAGTCTTCCTTGCACAAACAATTGATACGTCAGGAAATGCACACACAGCAGAATACTTACAAGAAGTGGCAGTAAAAGCTATAATAACATGTGAACAAAAATTCAAATGTCTAGTACGCAGTTTGGTCACAGACAATGCTGCAAATGTATCCAAGATGAGAAGAAATTTAGAAGAGCAGGAAGGGAATACAAAGCTAATAACATATGGTTGCAGTGCTCATTTTCTGCACCTCTTAGCCAAAGACTTAAGTGTTCCAGAAATAAAGACTAATGTTGTTGAAATTGCTAAATACTTCTGTAACAATCATTTTGCTGCAGCAGCTCTGAAAAGGATGGGTGGAACCAAGCTAACGCTCCCACAAGATGTTAGATGGAACTCTGTGGTGGACTGTTTTGAGCAGTATATCAAGAAGGGGCGTTGGTCCTACCTGATACGCTCCTTCTCGTTAGTTGGAGACAGCAGCCAGTGTGGGCAACCCTCATCCAATCAACCCGAAGGACTGAGTCTATCCAAAAGACCAAATCCCGTCCTTGTTGCCGGGTAGACCAGCTTTTGGCAAAAACTAAGGACAGACTCGGCGTGTGGTCAAGATATGAGAAAATTAGAGACAGAAACATGAGACCAGACTGGCAAAAAAAGGGGGGGTCTGGCTGCTGTCTCCAACCAACGAGAAGGAGCGTACCAGGTAGGATACCAACCAACGCCCCTTCTCCATTGTGGGTGGAGACAGCAGCCAGTGTGGGACATACCCAAGTTTACTGTCCAGAGACCTGGGAGGGGCCAGGCTGGTCCGGAACAACCTCCCTACCAACAACCCTCTGCAACACCTGCCGACCAAATGCTGCCTCCGCAGAGGCAAAGGAGTCAATTTTATAGTGGCGAATAAAGGGAGCCGGAGAAGTCCACGTGGCCGCACGACAAATCTCTAGCAGTGGAGTCTGAGTTGCCCAGGCCGCCGACGTAGCTGCGCTGCGCGTGGAGTGGGCAGTCACATGAGAAGGTCGTGGCAGAGAACGGAAGTCGTAGGCCGAAGCAATAGTCTGTCGGATCCAGCAGCCGATGGTAGAAGACGGCACCTTAAGACCCAAAGAGACGGGAAAGAAAGAGACGAAAAAAGCCTCTGATCGTCGGAATGAAGCTGTGTGTTTAATGTAGATGCGAAGAGCACGTCAGACGTCCAAGGTGTGCCAACGACATTCGCGAGGATGAGAGGGTCGTGGGCAGAAATTCGGGAGGATAAGCTCTTGAGAGCAATGAAACACGGAGTTTATTTTCGGCACGAAGGTAGGATCCAGGCGGAGGACGACACGATCAGTGTGGAACACGCAAAGATCCGCCCTGGTGGATAGAGCAGCCACTTCCGAGATGCGACGAGCCAAAGTGATAGCCACCAAGAAGGCGACTTTACACGACAACAAGCGCAGAGACGCTGTTCGCAGGGGTTCGTAGGGAGGCCCCATGAGGGACTCCAAAACCAACGGTAGGTCCCAGGTAGGATAGCGGTGTAGAACAGGAGGGGACAAGTTAGTGGCCCTGCAAAGGAAACGCCGAATTAGAGGATGTTGCGCTAATGACGAGAGGGATCCGCAGGTAAGTACCGAAGAGATGGCCGCAACCTGGCATCGTAGCGTGTTAGGTGACAGGCCGTCAGCAAATCCTCGTTGCAGGAACACCAGAACGTCCACGATCGAAGGCTGTAGGACAGGCACGCTATTCCTGTCACACCAAGAACAGAAAGACCGCCAAGTGGCAGAATAAATTCTGTTAGTTGAAGGGCGACGGGAGGCCTGGATTGTTTGTATAACATCACTCGGAATGTTAACTGTGCTCAAGGAGAGCCGCTCAACCGCCAAGCGGTCAGATTGAGCCACGTGAGGTCTGGGTGGCTCAATGCCCCCTACGTCAGAGTGTCTGCTATGATCGGGATGTGCCAGGAGGGAGCGACAGAAAGGGAAACCAAGTCCGCAAACCATGCCCTGCGAGGCCAGTGTGGAGCCAGTAGAATTACCTCCGCCCGTTCGTCCAAGAGCTTGCGGATCACTCTGGGGAGTAGGGATGCTGGTGGGAATGCGTATAGAAGACCTCGTGGCCAAGGAACTCGGAGGGCGTCGACAGCTTCTGCCTGAGGTTCTGGGAACCGGGTGAAGAAGCGAGGCAACTGTGCGTTTGCTCAAGTCGCGAAGAGGTCCACGACCGGAGCCTCAAACTGAAGGACCAGGCTCTTGAAGATTCGAGGATGGAGCCGCCACTCCACATTGTCCACCTGTTGTCGGCTCAGCCAGTCCGCCTAAATGTTGTCAACGCCCAAGATGTGTTCCGCCCGGAGGGATCCGAGGTGACGTTCTGCCCAGAGGCCGATTTTCAAAGCCACTGACAATAGGGATTTCGACCGGGTGCCCCCCAGTTTGTTCAGCTGCGCCTTGGCCGTTACATTGTCCGTTAAGACAAGGACATGTCTTAACTACGGATAGTAGTTGACGGAATGCTTTGAGAGCCAGGAAGATGGCTTGTAATTCTAGCCAGTTGATCGGACGACGAACATCCACCTCATTCCACACGCCTTGGGCGAGCTGACCCTGACAATGCGCCCCCCAGCCGCGGAGGCTGGCATCCATTGTCACCACCACCCTCTGGGGCTCGAGGAAGAGGGAACCCGCCGAAAGGGCCGGGGACCGCCACCACCGAAGGGATCTGCGAACTGCGGATGGAAGCAGGATCTGACTGGATGATGTGCCTCTGCCCGCCTTCTGTAAAGGTAAAAGAAAGCATTGGAGCTCCCGGGCGTGGAGCTGCGCCCAAGGAACAATGGCTATGGCAGAAATCATCTTCCCCAAGAGTTGGGAAAGAACATATGGGGAGACCTTCCGAGATCCCTCGACTTTAACTACCAAATCTCTCAAACTAACCTGACGCTCTGGGGAGAGAAAAACTTTATCCTGCAGCGAATCAATTAGGGCCCCCAAATGAACCAGGGAAGTAGAGGGAACCAGATGACTTTTTTCCAGGTTAATGGAAAAACCATGGGCAGCTAATGTTCTCAGAGTAAACTGAATATCCAGGGCAGCTTGGCGAGTGGAAGACGACAAAATTAAAATGTCATCTAGATAACAAAGGAGCCTGATCGATGAAAGCCTGAGATAAGCGGCCAATGCCGCCAACACCTTAGTAAAGGTGCGGGGGGCGGACGAAAGCCCAAAGGGCAAAGCTCGATATTGATAATGCACCCCCCCGTAACAAAACCACAAATAACGTCTGTGAGATGGGAGAATGGGGATGTGTAAATAGGCCCCAGTAAGATCGATAGAAGAAAGGAGATCGCCCCTCCTAACGCCGTCAAGAATGGATTTAAGCGTCTGCATCTTAAATGTTCAGTACACTACGTACCAATTTAACCATTTTAGGTCCAGAATGGGTCTCCAGCCCCCCGAGGACTTAGGCACCAGAAAAACTTGAGAATAGAATCCCATCCCAATTTCGTCAGAAGGAACTAGTTGGATAGCCCTGATCGAAAGGAGATGCTGAATCGGAGTGTCCATGAGCACCCTCCTTTCGGCGTTACGAGAAATCGGACAGCAGAGAAAGGTGCTTGGGGGGGGGAAAGGAATTCAATGGCCAACCCCAATCGTAAAGTGGCCAGGACCCATTTATTCGAAATAGACTTCTCCCAAGTGGCAGCGAAGAGAGCCAATCTGCCGCCAATGGGAGGGTCAGAGATGCGACTAGTGACGGCGTCAGTAGGAACGACCCCCTCCCCCCCGAAAGGGCCGTTTGGACATAAAAGGTTTTCCCCGGGACAACCTATCTTGGGAACCCCGGGGCCTCCCAAAATTGTTGAATGGCCGTGGCGGAGGGAAAAAGGAGGAGGAAGAAGAAGGACCCCCCACTGTCAGTAGCCCGAGATTGAGGCCGTGCCGTGTAAGGTACATAACGAGATTCCGCCCTGCGGAAAACAGCCACCAAGACTTTTTGTCTCGAGTCTCGGTCAAGAAGGGTTCCAAGGCATCCCCAAACAACCGGACCCCCCCAAATGGAATAGCAGCCAACCGCCACTTATGTCTGGCATCCGCCTGCCAGTGGTGGAGCCAGACTAAGTGACATGCAGCCACCGATGACGCCAACGACTTCGCCGCAAAACGGGTGGCGCTCAGGGTTGAATCCGCTGAAAATTAGACTGCTGCAATAATCTTATTGAGGTCCTGCTTAATTCGCGCGTTGTCCGGGGAAAGCTTCTCTTGTAGTTGACGGAGCCACAGCAAGGTGGTGCGATTGAAAAAGGAAGCCGTAGAGGAGGCCTTGATAGCCCATGCCGCCCTTGATGAGCCCTCTAGAGGACCAGGTCAGAACGACGCTCCTCAGGTCGCAATCTCTCATCAGGGTCTCCGGGGACATTAGCATTAGGTAAAAGGGAAGCCATGGGAGCATCCACAGACGGCAGTTGAAGTAGCAAGTCCAGGTCAGAAGCGACATTAAAGTTTTTTCTGTCATTAGACAAGGGCAGGGGAGCCGAGCCGGGAGAAGCCCACTGTCGCTTGACCGTCTCCAGAAACAGAGGCGGAGCAGGAATAGTCGTGACTTGTTTAGCTGGCTCTGCAAACATTGGGTCCAGAGCCCCAGAGGGGACAGGAGCAGAGGGCTGGACCACTGGAGACGACAGTTGGGCCGTGTTAATGGCCTTAAAGAGCAAGGATTTAAACATGGCCTGCGGAAACAAGCCAGACACAACTGGTTGGTCCGGAGGAAGATCATCGTCATCAGACAAGCCGGAACCCTCAGCATCATCAACATCAGACAAGACAGATGGCTGAGTGACCTGAGAGACAGAAGGAGAAGAAGGCTGTCTGGTGACAATCTGCTCTGCAGTGTGATGTCGCTCAGGAGAGGCAGACCTCACCGAACTGGCCCTGCTGGGAGGATGGGATCTAGCAGCCAATGATTTCTGCACCGCAGCTTCGATGAGCTTTTGCAAAAGGTCAGAGGATAACAGGTCAGGTAAGGCAGGAGGAGCAGAAACAGCAGCAGGCACAGTGATGGTTGCTTCTTGTGTCACCGCCGGAATTGGAACGACGGCTGGAGTAGAGGATTCAGCGCCCCACAGGTCAGAAGTGGAAATTGCAACCGGACAATCCCAAAGCGATAGCTGGTCAGGAGTCGCAGGACGAGTAACCTGGGTCGCCCCCACATCTGCCGCCGCCACTGGTGTCACCCCCGTAGATGAGATCCGCTCAGCACATGCCTTATCACAGAGCTTAGTAAGCACTTTATCTCAGCGCTTTTCCACTTTAGAGGAAGTACCGCCATCGTTCTTATGCCCTGTATAATGTGAATGCAGCCTTTGGGGCAGAGCTCGAGCCTCAATAGGAGTCTGGGCAGGTACAGGCGGGGTAACAGATGAGCCATCTGATTGGCCAGCAGAAGAAGCTACGGCCTTGCTACCGTGCTTTCATTTAGCAGCTGCTTTGGGCATGATGATACAAGCAAGAACAGTCAATAAGGGCGATCAAGGGGCAATGGGGGAGTGCAGAAACTCCAAAGGGGCCCTCAGTGTACAATAGTTCAGTCCAGCAGTTGAGGAGGGAGCGCGGAAACTCCACAAAATGGCCGTCATGTCAGTCAGTATATAAAACAAAATGGCAGCCGTCAGTAAAATAATGAGGTAAAGTAAGGCCCAATTGAATCAGCCTGCCCAGTTACACAACGGGAGAGCTGAAGTCTCCACAAGTCTTTCACAGCAATTTGAAGGCCAGTGAGAGCGAGCAGGGAAGAACAAAGCGCTAATTAGTGAAAAAACCGCTCCCAGCTGACAGGCGGCAAGAGGGAAGGCACGCCGCGCGGCCGCGCGATCGTGCGGGCTATGGGAGGCAGCAGGCAGGTCACTATGCAGCAATCCGGTCGCCAGGGGTACAGAGATGAGCGATTTCAAGCCACAGCCAAAAATAGGGCCAAGCAGTCAGAAAACGAAGCCGCGCTGCACCCCCGAAACAAAATGGCCACCGCTGCTCAAACGGCACGAAAAATGGCCAAAATCGAGGGACCAGGGAGCTGGGACCGTTTGAGCAAGGCAAAGTTCCAAAGGGTCCCCAACGATCTCCCCTCCAAGCTAGGAAGCGCCAAGGGTAACAGTCCAGGGGAATTTTCCCCCCCTTTCCCAGAGAAACACTGTTAGGCAAGGGGACAGCCCCCAGCCACAAGGAACACTCACAGCACAGTCCAAAATCACCAGAATCTGAAGGAAAGTCCAGAAATCATAGTCAAAAAACAGTCCAGAGTAAAATCACACCAAAAAGACCAAACAGCAATTAGCATTCAGATAAGAGAAACAGCTAGAGAACACACGCCAGTCCTGACTGAAGGACTGAGTCAAAAGCTGGTCTATCCGGCAACAAGGGCGGGATTTGATCTTTTGGATAGACTCAGTCCTTCGGGCTGATTGGATGAGGGTTGCCCACACTGGCTGCTGTCTCCACCCACAATGGAGAACTGGCCTATTCTTCACAGTTTGTGAAGAAAATCGAGATAAAATAGATGGCACTGTCATGGCCAAAATCCTTAACATTGGGCTTAAGAGAAATGTTGAACATATGCTGAGCATCCTGAAACCCATCTCTGAAGCGTTAAACAAAATACAGAAAAATAGCTGTTTTATTGCTGATGCTGTTGAAATTTGGAAGGAACTGAGTGAACACTTAAAAACAGAACTACACATGGACAGAATTAAATTACAAGCATTAAAAAAACGAATGGGACAAGTACTGTCTCCAATATTTTGGCAAATATTGTCAATATCCAGTATCAGGGTCAAAACTTAAGTGCTGAGGAAGAGGAGTTAGCTATGACATGGGTATCCAGCAATCATCCATCTGTAATGCCAACTGTAATAAACTTCAAAGCTAAGGGGGAACCAGTCAAGAAATATATGTTTGCTGAAGATATTTTAAAGAAAGTCACACCAGTGAACTGGTGGAAGTCACTTAACACTTGGATTTAGAGACTGTTCAAGTAATGATTTCACTTTTAACAGCAGTAGCTTCTTCTGCAGGCGTTGAAAGAATATTCTCTTCCTTTGGACTCATTCATTCTAAATTGAGAAATCGTTTGGGACCCGATAAAGCAGGAAAGCTTGTTTTTCTTTTCCAGATTATGAACAAAGAAGATGATGAAGATGACGAGTGAGCTACAGAGGACAGTATTTAAGTTTTTCATGTGTAGGCTGGGCTGACAATCTAAGTTTCTTAAAATACATATATTTTGTTTAGCCAAATTAGTTAACAAACATGGATGTTTGTTTAAACAAATAACATATGCTGTAATGTTATTGTTTCAATTGAATAAATCTATTTAAATTGTTATTATTAAGGTAATGATTATTTTTCTTCTTCCTAAGTACAACAGAAAAGTTGTCCAAATATGAATGATTAAGCTATTAAACTGGGGATAAAAAAACTAATATGAAAAGTTGTTATTCTAAAAATCTTCATCTACTTGCATATTAAAGTTATACAAGCAAGAATTAGTCTTTATGTAGAAAACTATGATTTAAATCAAGCCTTACTGACTAGTGATTTAAATTGTGATTTAAATTGTGATTTAAATCAGTTTGATTTAAATCAAATCCACCCTGCTACGTGTGTCCCATTTTTGCCAAAAATACGTCCATTTTTGGCCTGCAGAGTGATTCTGGGGGCCGGGGAGAGCGAAAACGGGTGCAGGAGCCTGAAAACGGGCCATGTAGTGCAATGCAGAGTGCTTCTGGGGGCCAGGGAGGACAAAAATGTGACACGCGGAAGGTTCGGGAGCCCAAAAATGAGCCGTACAAAGCAATCCAGTGCTTCTGGGGACCAGGGAGGGTGAAAACATGATGCGCAGAGGGTTCGGGAGCCCAAAAACGGGCCTGTATTCAGTCTATAAAATGCACTGAAATTTTCACCCACTTTGGGGGGGGGAGTGCATCTTATACTCCGAAAAATACGGTATATTTGCCAACTAGAATTAGGAAAAATTTTCTTTTCTATAACATAGAGGTCCACAACCTTTCCGGCTTGGTGGTCCAGCAGGAGGGAAGAGGGGATGGCTTTGTGTGAGTGGTGGGTGTGCGTGCAAGCGCACATAGCTCCATTTGTACAAGCGGCAGGAGCAGGAGCCCACTGCTCACACAAATGGAGCTTTGAATGTGAGCATGAGAGCCTGCCATTCACACAAGTGGAGCTGCACATGCACTCGCTTGCCGCTTGTGTGGTCTTGTTTGAATGGGTTGCAGCCCACTAGTGGGCCACGGCCTGGAGCTTGAGGACCCCCATGTTTGTGTACCATACTGTACATTCATGAAGAACACTCCCAAAAAATCTATTTGCCACAGCTTTCAAAGGCATAAAGAATGAAAGATAACTGGTGTGAGAGAGAACCCCTAAATCACATTTCTTCAATCTTTCAGATACACTGGATTACATTTCCCTTATCTGCATAGCCCCCATAGTGGGCCAATACTCAACCTCTAGGGAACACTATTTTTTTTTCTTTAAAACATATTGATACCTTTTCCATTAAGCACCAATTATATGAAAACTTGTGCTGGACTCTCATACAAAAAAATTAATGACAACTTGAAATGAAAAATGAAAATATATAATAACAGAATCAATTAATAAAAAGAAACTCATTTTATCTACTCATTCTAATGTATAAAATAATATGAATTAATCCAAGGAATAAATAATGTAGGGTCATGCCTGGAATTTTGGTTTCTATTACGCAACTACAAAGAGAAGAATGAGTTGATAAAAAGATGAAAGATACTTAATGATGAATTCTATAGCCCTCTCAACTCAACAGCTTTGTCAGAACGCCTCTTCAGGAGAAACCGGAAGTGTCGCAGCAAGACCGGCTGGAAAAATAGCGGGCTCCAACAAAAATCCGGCCAGAAAAAACATTGTCAGGGGGGTCTTCGGATCGGAACTGTCCTGTAGGGACAGTGAAGGAGGAGAGGCGTCTCGGGCGACCAAGAGGAACAGGCAAGTTCCTTGAAAGGTCGGAAGCAACTCTTCGGACCAGCAGCAGAGGTGGTGACCATTGTAAAATGACCACTCTGAAGCTGGGGCAACTGGACTATGTTTTTGTGCAGGAGCGGTGTTTGAACGGAGTGCTGGTACCGGGTGAGTGATTGGCCAACTCAAGGTAAAAGAAAAATTCGAATTGGAACATTAAAAGGTGTCCCGGAGATGAAATGAGTGGCTAATTGGCACTTGGGAAATTCTTTGGAGGGAGAAGAACAAAGAGGAGGCTAGAATACTAAAGCCCAAGAAAGTTTTCATATCTATAATTGGATTTGGAGAAATTAAAAATAATAAAAGAAAAGAATCCGAGGAAAACTATTTTTTATGTGGATTAAAAATATTTTTGACAGCTTTGACATTTAGTTGGTTTGAGAATATTGTGGATTTGAGAGAGACATCTGCTGGTGGAAAGAGAGTACTGCAATATTTGTTGGAAAATAGAAGAGAAAGTACAGCTGTGACCTTGACTACTAAAAGATAATTTGGAAACTATGAGAACTTTTAAGGAGTATTTGTCTTTCTACATTGCTTGGTTTCAATTCTCAACGGCTGTGGAAGATAACAAATCTTTAACTTGGAGTGGACTGGATAAATATTTGAATTGGACATTATTTGAAAACAAAAAGAGACTACATAGATTTTAAATTTTAATTAAATGTGACATAATTCAAAAGTGTTAACAATTTCTTAAATTGGCAATATGGAGTCTTGGATGTGTGAGGAATTAATTGAGATATTTAAAAATATGCGTGAATCACTAAAGGGTAATAAAAAGTCAGAAATTTTGCTGGAACACAGAGAAGAGGAAATAGGGGAGGAGGTGGTAAAAGAGAGCATAAATGAGGAGCAAGAAAATAATATTGAAGGAAAAGGAACTGAATGCAAAAAGCAGTTAGATGATTTCAGTGGGATTTACAGAGACAAAAAAAGAGTAGATAGGTGGGAACATCCCCCCCAAAAGAATCAATCAAAGGGTAAAGAGGGAAATAGTGGAAAGAGATTAGGAGAAAGATTGGAGAGAATTACTCGAATAATATATCTAAAAGTGAGAAAAATAATTCAGAAGAAAAGATATAATAAATATAAAAAGAAGAAAAGAAAAAGCAGAAGTTAAGAGAATGGGATAAAAGGAGAAAACTATCAAGAAGTGGAATTTTGGAGAGACCAAGAGAAAATGGTTAAAGAAGGGAAGATCAGTGAAAAGGAGGAAGGGAAATAAGGTACATACTAGTAAATATAAGGGAACTGTATTAATATGATTAATTGTGGATGGTCAACTAAGTTAAAGGGTTTTAATGTAAGATTTGAATATGATGATGTATAGTGCTTATAGTAAAACAGAATAGCAGAGGAAATGTGAAATGGCAATTTGGTTTAATTTTGAAGACAATTTAAATTAAGAGACAAAGTTGAAATGTTAAAAAGTGGGATGGGGATTTTAAGAAATATATTCTGTAATGGAGAAATCAGATAATTGATGTTATTGTAAGAGATTAGGAATTAAGAATGGAGAGTGATACTGTTTATGTATTATGTATTAAGAAGAAATTAAGATAAGATAAAGAAATATGGAAAAAGAATATTATGGCTGAAATTGAAAACATGTAAAATGGACTTGGGGAAAAAAAGAATAATATAGTAGAAGCTGAAATAACAAGATATGGTGAAAAATGATTAATTTGTGATAAATAATTATATAAAAGAGATGAATATGGAAAAAATGGGAAGATTGGAATAGATTATAAAGATATATATATATATAAGATATATAAGATGTGACCCGGTCAACACTCTGTTCATAAAATATGTATGTTGAAAGAATAATTCTAATAAAAACAACACTCAACAGCTTTGTATCATAATCTAATGTTTCAAATACAAGCTAATCATATTGTAAGAAAATACAGCTAGAGACAGAAGCTTGCAAGAGAGATGTTCCCAACATCTCTTTAAGATTGCTGTTTCACAAAAATCTATAGTGCTCCGAAATATCTAACTCCTGACAGTTGCTCCATAAGAAAGCTATTATTATTGCAGATGAAAATCAGAGGCATAGTCTCTTCCACCTTATCTTCTGAGATCATGTTTTGAGCAAGATTTGAACCACGGATTTCCAGGTTTGAAGTTCAGTCTTTTAACTATTATAAAATACTGGCTATATTGTATGAAAGTATAGTATGAAAGTAAGTTTGTGAATTTTAAAACTAGCCATAATTCTGCAGTTTTGTGATTTATAATGTGATCAGAGCTTCATGTCTAAATCCTATTATTAAATAAAGAGATTGTGGTTAAACAAATAATGCTTAAAATAGTATACTGTTTCATATTATCAACACATTGAACCAACAAGAGCCCTGGTGGCACAGCAGACTAAAGCACTGTTATTAATATCAGCTGCCTGCAATTACTGCAAGTTCAAATCTCACCAGGCTCAAGGTTGACTCACCCTTCCATTCTTTCTAAGGTAGGTAAAATGAGGACCCGGATTGTGGGGGCAATAAACTGACTTTGTATAAATATACAAAAGTATGAAGGCTATTGCTTAACGCATTGTAAGCCGCCCTGAGTCTCCGGAGAAGGGCGGCATATAAATTAAAAAAAAAAAAATCACTGACCTTGCTGAAAAAGATAACTGACTGCATCCCTTTTTAGCAACTTTTCTGTTGCTCAATCCTGCATATCAGTTTGGAGGTATTTTGAACATTCATCATTGTAAAATTCTTCAACTTGATACTTTCAGACTCTCTTATATGAACTATTTGCTTCCGGGCATGCCACAATATTTCAGTTGGATTAAGGTCAGTGTATAACATATTTTCTGTTTCAGCTATTCTGTTGCACATGTAACTTTTGCATTTAGGATTTGAGTTGCATGACTCACAATCATTTAAGCTTGGATAGATACCATGACAGTTACAAAACAGACCAAACCATGTATTTTCATCACCGTGCTTCATGGCTAGGATGATGTTCTCTTGTTGGAATGCAGTATTCTGTTGTCTCAAACATGCTTGTCAACAATAACTGGACAGCCAGCCTGGAGTAGAGGTTAACATGCTGGTCTAGAAACCAGAAGACGGTGCGTTCTAGTCCCAATTTAGGCAGAGAAGCTGGCTATGACTTTAAGCCAATCACTCTCTCTCAGCTCAGTCTTCCTCAGAGTTGTTATGGAGAAAATAGGAGGAGGAAAGAATATAATGTATTTTCACCACCTTGAGTTACTTATAAAGTAAGGTGAGATAAAGGTGATGCGACCTCAAATTGCTGGTTAACTGAAATGGGAATGAACAGTATTTATGGTTCTGTCTATTGAAAATTCTAGCATATCGTACACCGTACATCGGCTGTACACCGCCCTGAGTCCCGCAGGAGAAGGGCGGTATAGAAATAAAATAAAATAAAATAAATAAATATGTATGTTTGAATAGAAAATAGTAAAAAGAAATCATTTTTAAAAAGGTAAATTGTGTATTTATGAAACTAAGAGAATAATACAAAAGACCTGAATTAATATGTTCTCATCATGGGAAGTTGACAATTGCATGCAGAAAAGTGAAAGTATAATTTAAATTACTAACAAATAAGATAAAATGTGTCAGAAAGTATGAGCTGGTTTCATCTAGATCAGGGGTCTCCATCCTTGGCAATTTTAAGACTTGTGGACTTCAACTCCCATAATTCCTCAGCCAGCTTTGCTGATCTAGATTGTGTGTGTGTGGAAGCAGATTAATGATTCTACATCTCATTTTCCAGTGATAATGAAAGAACCAGGATGAGTTTAGGAGAAAACAGGAAAAAGAGCGAGACAGAAAAGCTGGATTGTCCAGAGAAATCTGTAAAAGCCAGGCCAAAGCAAAAACAAAAATCTGTTTACAAAACAAGAAACAGTCAAGTTATTTTAATTAAGAGGAGGAGGTCTGGATGATACTTTTTGGTTAGGGTTTTTGCCTATTAAAGAAAATATTGTAGAATTTATATAATCTGCAGATAGGGATAAAGCAACAAAATCAATGAAATATGTATGTTTTTAAAGCAAGGTATTTCTGAATGAATAATGAAAAATTGCAAGTTATATATACATTGAAGTGTATTCATGTACTTTGATAGAATGCTTAGCTAAACTCTCTCCAATCTCGTCAGAAAAGAAGACAGATGCTCAACTTTAAGTACCTGGCAAAAGCAGATTATCTAGACCTTTTTCAGGTGAAATCCAGGTTCGCTTATAATACCAAGATGGCATTGGTCACACTTATGGATACTTTTGGAGGACCAAGTATAAGGGTGGTATATCCATCCTTGCAACTCTGGATTTCTCAGCTGCTTTTGATACCATTAATTATAGTATCTTTCTGGACCAACCGAGGGCAATAACAATAGGTTCTGCTCCTTCCTCCAAGGTCAGTTCCAATCAGTATTGGGAGAAGAGTCAGAGAAAGATCCTAGTCCTAGATCTTTTTATGGGGGTTTCTTGCTTCTCCAATATAACATCTATATGAAACCACTGAATCAAAACAAATCTTTACTACAGTCAAACACCAGCACAAGGAGGATGGGGTACAGTTAATTCAAAAAGCACTGAAACAAAAAGATATATAACAGAAAGTATATATAAAAACAAAAGTTGAAAAGCGGTTTAAAAGAAGGATTAGGAACATGAGATGGGTGTAGAGGAATATAAGTGGTATATGTGTGAATATAAGTGCTCTTATACTGTAAGTTAGTATGTGGCAAACTAAAACTATTATAGCACAGCACACTCTAGCGTAAGAAATTACATGCTCATTGAGATTAGTTTATGATACAGGTCATCATCTGATGGATATTAAATGCAGCTGTGGCTAACCTGGAAATACTGTATATTATAACAGAGTATCTGAAAGCAGTAAGGTGGTATAGAATTGTCCTGGGTATTTATGCAATAATAATGAGATGATGCTAGTATGAATGTCTATGTAATAGGGACTGAAAAACCACGTGCTCTGTTGTTTCTGTGTATTGAGTCACAGGAGCATAGTCTCTCCAGGTAAGGAATCTTCTGGTATTGGCCTTCAAGGACAGCTGAGGGAAAGCTATGACATCATGCCAAGGTCCTCTGCTGGTTAGGTACTTTTCAGTTTAATTAGGTAACTTATAGGGGAGTAAGAGTACCTGATGGAATCATCAGCAATAATGGCTGGAGACCTGGCTGGATCCAACTGGCACTTTATATCTGTGACATGCTGTTCAATAAATGCTTTGGCCAGTAAGTTTATTCGTTTGCATTGGATGAAATACTTTCTATGCTGACATTAGCTACCATATTTTTCGGAGTATAAGATGCTTCGGAGTATAAGATGCACCGGAGTATAAGACGAACCTACCTTTTTTGTTGAGGAAAAGAAGAAAAAGAAATCTCCCTCTGCCTCTGAGCAATTTTGCCTCATTGCAGCAAACAGCCTGCTTTACTTTCATTTTCGTTTTCAGTATAGCTTGATTAGCACAAGGAAAAAAAAAATCTGCTCCAGCAATTTACCTCTTTGCAGCAAGCAGCAGAGCCCTGCTCCAATCAACTTGTGCTAATTAGGTTGTGCTGAAGCTGAAAGGAGCAGTTTTTTCTTGCTGTTTGCTTGCAAGGAGGTAACTGCTGCGAGGCAGAGGCCAAAGGGTGGGGGCCAGTGGGCGGGCGGGGCTACATTCGGTATATAAGACGCACCTAAATTTTCACCCCCTTTTAGGGGGGAAAAAGGTGCGTCTTATGCTCCGAAAAATACGGTATATATCTTTACCCCTTGTTAAACAAATGATATCATCAAATGTTGCCACTCAGTGCCTGGAGGCTGTGAGGTTATTATGGATGGGGAAGAAGGTGTCACTCAACTCAAGCAAGTTGCACTAGCTTTGGGCTTAGGGATCCCCTAGTTTTCTCTTTTTAAATATTTAACAAAGTAGCATTCCCTTGTGTACCTAATTGGTACACAATTTGGAAAGCCGCTTGGATTCACAATCTCCACTTGAAAGCACATGGAAACAGTGGCTAGGATGAGGATGAGAGGCAGTTAGCGTGAGTTCACTTTGTGTACCAATTGCATCTGTTCCTGGACCAGGAGGTTCTGCTCATGGCCATTCATGCCTTACTCATTTCTCGACTGGAGTATTGCAATATGCTCTACAGGGGAATACTGTTAATACTTGGAAATTTCAACTGATTCAGAATGAAACAGTACATACAGTTCTGGCCACACCAAGGTTCATCCATGCTACAGTACACTGCTGTTGCAGAAGGTGCACTACCTTCCAGTATGCTTTCTGGTGCAATTCAAAATGCTTATTACCCCATTTACAGCCCTGCATGGCACAGGACCAGAATACTTGAGGGACCATCTGTCCCTGTGTGTTTCTGCCTATCCAAATAGATCAGTCAGTGTGGACATGCTGTAGATCTTCTCTACTGAACTGTATCATTTGGTGTCACCTAGGTGATATACATTTCTTTTGTAGTACCTGTTGGAGTACCTATTGTAGGCTCCCTGTGACATATGGCAGTCCAGTTTTCTTGACTTTCCCACAGGGCTGAGTAGTTTGTGTCTACTCAGTAGTCTGAGTAGACACAGGGCTATTATTTATATCCCCATACAGTATAATTGTGTTATAAGAGCCTGGCTATTATATTAAGATTATTTTTAACTTACTTTGTGCTTTGAAGTTTTATTATATTTATGTCAATTGTTAGCCAGAGTAATTAACAAATGGATAGCCATACAGATTCAATGAATGGGTTTTTTTCCAATTAGCTATTAAAGGACTGCTGTCTCCAGCTCCAAATTTACTCTTTGTTTACAGAAATTACCAAGTGAATATTTAACATCAATCTTTTAAAAAATAAGGGACCCTCAAAGATAAACTTTGCATTGAATGTACCGTATTTTTCACACTATAAGACGCTTCCCCTCTCCCAAAAGTGGGTGGAAATGTCTGTGTGTCTTATAGAGTGAATATTGTGGCGGGGGAGGGGGGTTGGTGCGGCGGCGATGTTCGCCACCACCACCAGGGAATGCTAGAGCTTTCACTGCTGATCAGCTCATTGGTGATCGGATCGGCCTACCAGAATACTGCTGATCAGCTGTTCTAGGCAGCGGGGATCGCCGCTGCCGATTACTGCCGCCACCCATTTGCTGTGCAGCAGCGGCGATCCTCGCCACCTAGAACAGCTGATCAGCAGTATTCCAGGAGGCAAATCCAATTGCCAATCAACAGCTTGGCAGCGAAGGCTCCAGAATTGCTCGCCGGCGGCGGCAGCAGCTCAGCTCAGTTGATCAGTGGTGGGCGCAATGGAGCAGAGCCCTGATGAGCCATGTGCTAGGGTTGTGATACCATACTGAAGCTGACCAGGCTGTTTGCTATTTGCTGTATGGACGCTAGCCAGATGAATACTGGATGGATGGTGGAAGTTTTTGTTTCTTGTTTTCCTCCTCTAAAGCTAATATACGTCTTATAGTCCGGAGCATCTTATAGTGCGAAAAATACGATATTTGGCATATATCATTTGAGAGTATTTTGTTTGCTCAGTAATGCTATCTCTTATCTTTCATGGTTACTGTCCTAAAGACAGAACTTTTGAGAGTTGATACGAAGTTGAAGATGCACTCTTTTGCAGGCCACTAAAGTAATGTGGCTCTATAAAAAGATACATAAAAAGGTACATTGAGATCAAATGCTCAGATGATAAAAATGAAACAGGATCAAACCTGCCATACATAATATATATCAGACAGTGTTAGAATTTCTTTTTCATTTGAAATTCAGATTCAGCATTATTATAATGTTGAGTAGAAGGTTTTCAAATTAATATTTAATTTCTCTCACAGTCTTCACCAGTCTTAGAGCAGGTTTAATTTGTTAAGAAGTACAGGATCCCACTTTTATTCAGAAATTTCTAGAATAACATTTAACAGGACACAGTGTGTTAAAAATTTCCAGAATTATATTTAATAGGTCACGATCATTCTGGAAATTTCAGTAACCATGAAAGATAAGAGACATTATTGAGCAAACAAAAGACTCTCAAATGATATATGTCAAGTACATGAAATGCAAGGTTTATTTTTGAGAGGCTCTTATTTATTAAAAAAGAGAGTTCTATCCGTTCTATTAGCCCATACATATGGTACTGGTCACATTGCTTTATCTACAGCACACACAAAAGATGCATTGTGTGTGTAAACTGTATTTCACTAGGTCTCTTCACTATGAAAACAAACTCAAAGGCAGCTATTGTTAGCAACGCAGAACTTATGTAAGGGAAGAGTTAGTCAGAAGCAACTGCTAAGAAGGGTCTACTACAAAGATGTGGGAGTCAAACTATTTTCCAAAGCATGAAACAATGGATGAAACTAACCAAAGAAGCAACCCAGAACTAATGAGAAATTTCCTAAGGATGAGAGCAATCAATCAATGGAATAGCTTGCTTTCAGAAGTTGTGGGTGCGCCATTACTTGAGGCTTTCAAAAAGAGACTGGACAACCATTTAGCTCGATCAGGGGGTTGGACTAGCAGACCTCCAAGGTCCCTTCCAACTCTATTATTTTATGTTCTAAGTTCATTTGGAGCTATTCTTCTCACAAGTTGAGCTTGTCTGCTACTTTATTCCTCCAATTTATCATAAACAGGAGAAAGAGTACAAACTGTTTTTTTGTTAAGTCACTAGAATAACAATTTCTGGAACATATATGGATTTTACAATTTTGGTTTGATTTATTTAGAACTATAAAAAAAGAAGCAAATGGAAAATAGAAATTTAGCAATAATAAAGCAATATTGGTCAATGTTAGTTAACAAAACTGATGTTATCACTTCCATGTATGAGATTTGGACAACTGTTACCTTATTACTCTCTCCCTTAAATAGGATCTGTCTTGACCTGAACTCAAAAATAATTTTGAAAATTACGGAAAATACAACAGACATCCTGAAAATTTCTGAACGTTTTTCTGCATCTGTAATTTTAATAGCAAAGTGATCCCCAATTTTTAAAAGGAGCTTTTTTTGTCATTTAATAATAGTATTACAATAAGAATTACAAATATAAACAACGCAACAGATTTAAACAGAGAACAAATTGATTCAAATTAGTTAAGTCAAGTCTTGGTGGAGACTTTTTTTATTATATGAATTATTAAAATTAGAAAATTGTAGACATATACTTACATTAGAAACCACAGTGATAAATGCATGCGCTATGAGAAATGGCAAAGTTTCCGGAGTTCCATATTCAAAACAGTCCTTCATGAGGGATAGGCCATTTTTTCCACAAAATAAGCAAACATAGCGAAGCAAGTGCAATGGTACTTCTACATCCTATAGAAATAAAAGAAGTTTTTAAAATACACATATATCTTTCTCATTCAAAATAATTATACCCCTACATGCAGGGCTGGGCTTCAAAAATTTTAGCAAGGGTTTCTCTGCCCGGTTGCTGGGTGGGCGTGCACCACAGCGGGGGGGGGGGGGGTTGCCTCCCAGCTCTGGAGGCTTTCTTTGAGCCTCCGGGAGGGCGAAAACGGCCTCCCCAAGCTCTGGAGGCCAGAAACGGGCCCGAATGTCCGGTAGGCCCATTTTTCACCCTTCCTGAGCCTCTGTGCACACCCTGCACTTACCTGCATCCAAAACAGGCCGCGTGGGGATTCCTGGGAGGGGCGGGGGGGCAGCCAGGAGTGGGATTTGGAGGTTCTCCAAACTGCACAGAATCTTAGCTAGAGGTTCTCTCGAACTCCTGCGAACCTCCAGCAGCCCACCCTGCCTACATGCTATTCTGAAATCTTTTCTTCATGAGCACCGAAGCAATATTTCAGGATTTGTGTAAGTTCCATTTGATTTCCATGCACAATTCAATGTACTGATTTGGAACTGTTAAAATTAAATCTATGTAATGTTGTGAAATGCTATATATGAAACTTCTGTAGTTTCACATTTCATATCCATCTGCATGTATTTAGGTTTATACATCAATGCATCTTTGAAATTCCTGAAAAAGCTGAACATACTCATTTTATGTATTTTTTAAATTTGTCTTTATAGATTTGGCACTTCAACTCTATATAATCACATAACTTTGCATATTGTGACTATGAAGCTGAACATAACTGTGATATAGTATATTCAGTCTATACAGAATAAAAGAGTGAAGCTATACTTGTTTATTCATCCAACAGTAAAAACGTAGCATAAGTTCTTTTAAATTGGTTATGGATAGTTTATACTGTTTTTTAACTTGTTTTAATTGGATTGTTTTTATCTGTTATGAGCTTGGCAGAGTAGTTTAGGTAAGCTACGTAGCCATACAAATTAAAAAAAATATATGGTGCAAGATTCTAACAATCCAACAGTCACCTGTTGTGGTCTGCCGGCGGCCTGCAGAGCTGGCAGCAGAGTTGGACAGTGAGGAGGTTGGGGAGGAACATGGGCCAGTCCTAAAGTCTGGGGAAGGCTCGGACGAGGGCTCTGCGTCGGAGGCAGAGATGGGGCCAGGGCCATCTGTGAGTTATGTGCTGCCCCCGGAGCCTCCAGAGTCGGACATCAGCGAGGCAGAGGAACAGGGGGAGCCTGGTCCCAGTATGCGCATGCACAGAGCTGCCACAAGGCAAGATCAGTTAAGACAAAAAGGATGACTTGGGAGTAGGGCTTGGAGATGATTGGCCCCTCCCATAAAACATAAAGGAGGAGCAAAGGCACTTGAACCTTTGCAGGAAGCAACTTTGTTCGTTCTGGTCGGTTTAAATTCTGAAGCTCCGTTTTGACTCTGTGCCCCATGTGGCCTTGCAAAGCTCATTGCCAATTAGGTCTTTGGCAGCATGTCAAGGGAGATAAAGGTGACTTCTGTCGGACTCTTTACAAACTATTTGTGACTCATTATGGGCTGTGAATGAACATAATTCACAGCCGTTGAAATAAAAAAAGGGGTTTTGGGTCTAATTGTGTGCTTTTTACTGTCTCAGGAAGCCTAAGTCAGAACAGTACCAGGCAGACTCAAACACAAAATACAAGGCAGTATACAGATTTATATAGCTATTTTTCCTATTCTAAACTTATCTGATCATTAAGACTTATAACAAAATCTATTTTAAAGATACCTCTTTAAAGGTGGGATACAAATAATAAATAGATTGTTAGAGACCTCCCACTTTAAAAAAAAGCATACAAGAGAAAGCCGTTCCCTGGACTTCTAGGCTATGAAATGCAGTCTTTTGAAAGTTATATTTAGCCTTTGTTCTATTAGTATTTAGATCAGGCATGTCCAACCCCACTGCCCATAGGTCACGTGGCCCTGACAGCTAGTACTGTGACCCGCAAGATCATACACTTTTAACACTATGTGTATTTGTATACATTAACTATATTATATATTTTATATGCAGCCAAAAACAATTCTTCTTCACTCGATGGGGTCCAGGCAAGCCAACTAGTTGAAAACACCTGATTTAGATAATCTGTATGGATTAATATATTTTCCCCAGCCTTTTATTACTAGTTTCAATATTATTTTCACTTTTTATTTTTATTTTTTTTAATATTAGCCTCCTTCAGTATTTGCTACAGTAGAAAGTCAGAGGATATATGAAATAAATAGGCTGTAGAAAGTAATATTGATTCTGTATAATGCACCTTAAGGATCTTACTTAATAAACTTTTATACCAACTGAATTCAGGACAATACGTAAGCCACTAGAATGCTTTCATGAACAAAAGTAGTAGGCTATAATTTTTGATGCTGTACATTTTAAATAGAAATTGAAAACTTACATTCATGTCACAGAATGCCCCTAATATATTGCTTTCTTGTGCAGAAATATCCTGTTTAAAAAAGCATAAATTATTTCAAATAGGTAAAAATTTAAGACACATATGCAGAAAATAATAATTATCAAAAAATAAAATCCAAAATACAATTATTCCCTTACTCTGTTCTCTCTTTGTATCTCATCTAGGATCAATAAAAATATAGTATTTTAATTTGTACATATTGTCCAAACTAGTAAATTATTCAGTTTAGTAATTACCAGCATAAAGAAACAAATCCCTTTACATGCTGAAACTAGGATTTAAACCTATTTCAAGGATAGTATAACAATGTCTTGAAAGGCAACTGTAAAAAAAAAAAAAGGCATATTATTTCACAGCACTGGTTCTCTTGCACCATGTTAAAAGTCCAGTTCTACTGATGGAAAGTAAGATATAATCATTGCTTTAAAATTATAAATTACTGTTCTTGAATGTTAATTAAAATTGATATAGCAAATTACATGTATAACTGTTTTAAAAGTAATGCATAATTTGTAAAGCTATGAGTCAATATTTGCCACCCTCAGGTTCATCACTGTTTTCTCTTTTTTAATCTTAATGATGGTTAGGATCAAACAGGTCGAACAAAGCTATTGTTTGATGTTGGACAATTTCTACAAACTGTAAATGGCATAAATTCAGAACTGTGTTCCTGTCATGCAGCTACCTGTGATTAACACAAGTTTCAGACATTTATTAGTTATATAATTCAAGAAAATATTATACAGGTACTCCTTGATTAAAAAAGTTCATTTAGTGGTCATTCAAAGTTACAACAGCCCAGAAAAAAGTGACTTATGACCATTTTTCACACTTACAACCATTGTTGCATCCTCATGGTCATGTAATCAAAATTCAAACCCTTGACAACCGACTCGTATTTATGACAGTTGTAGTGTCCTGGGATCATGTAATCATCTTTTGTGACCTTCTGACAAGCAAAGTCAATGGGGAAGTAAGATTCACTTAACTGTGTTGCTAACTTAACAACTGCAGCGATTCACTTAAAACTGTGACAAGAAAGGTCTTAAAATGGAGCAAAACTCACTTAACAAATGTCTTGCTTAGCAACAGAAATGTTGGTCTCAATTGCAATTGTAAATCAAGGACTATCTGTACTCTGAAAATTTTAGCTTTTGTTGCAGTCACATTTATATGGTCCACTACTTTCTCCCCAAACTTAGTAGGTATAGAACAGGGTAAAAACATACTGTATGTTTTAAATGGACACATTTTAAATGTGACATAAATTATGACATCTCCAACAAAATGCTCTAGAATTACACATGTTGTACATGGAATTTGTGAACATAAAAGGATTGTCCATGCTCTTAAAGCTGAAAGACTGGTATTGCAACAATAGAAAGATAAATGTATGACCCCATTTACTCAATGGATCAAAAATTACACTTGCCATCTATTAGTAGACTGCCTATAAACATAAGACATTGTTTCATCAAATATAAGAAAATACGGCACTCACTTATATACAGTGCAGTAGATAAAAAAGCATGTGTGTGTGTGTGTGTGTGTTGTTGTTGTTAAGTTGCTAAATTGTGTTCGACTTCGCAATCCCATGGCCCAAAGCATGCCAGGCCCCTCTAACCTCCAATTTGCCCGACTTCATGTTCATTATGTCAATGATACTATCTAACCATCTCATCTCTGCTGTTTCCTTATCCTTGTGCCTTCAATCCTTCCCAACATCAGGGTCTTCTCCAATGAATCATCTATCTATCTATCTATCTATCTATCTATCTATCTATCTATCTATCTATCTATCTATCTATCTTTCTATCTATCTTTCTATCTATCTATCTATCTATCTATCTATCTATCTATCTATCTATCTATCTATCTATCTATCTATCTATCTATCTATCTATCTATCTGACACATTTGAATGAGATGGAGTTAGCAGCTAGGGCTCCCAATTATGCTGAGGGGCCAAAGAACCATGCAATCTCACCACTACCCCAGGGAGCCAATAGGTTGGAGTTGGAGGGGGAATGAAGACTCGGTGAAGCTTGAGGCAGGTCAAATTATTCAAGCAGTGATAGGCATAGGACTTTTTGATGAGAGACGGAGGATAGACTGTCCCAGAGAAGACATCAGTTGTTTTTGATGTTGGTGTCCTATTCTTCCCTTCTGTATACATGCCCAGGTCTTAATAAGCAGACCAGAGGCCAGGGCTTTCAGCTGCTACTGATTAATACTAGGTTGGTTAATAACAAAGCTTATCTGATTTGCAATTTCATCAGTGAGAAGGTGGCCAACCTGCCATGTATTATAACACTAAGTTTTTAAGAAGAGATTAGATACCCTGTTTCCCCTAAAATAAGACATCTCCTGATAATAAGCCCAATCGGGCTTTTGAGCGCATGGCAATAAGGCCAAGCGCTTATTTCAGGGATCAAAAAAATATAAGACAGGGCCTTATTTTAGAGGAAACACAGTAATTATTTGTCTGAAGTGGTGTACAGTTTCCTGCCTAAGCAGGGGCTTGGACTAGAAGACCTCCAAGGTCCCTTCCAACTCTGTTATTGTGTTATTGAGACTTGGCTATTCCAGGCAGACAGCACCCTCTCTGAAACATGTCTGGATGACTTTAGGGTATGATACCAGCTGGGATCTCAAGATAAGGGAGGGGGACTAGAAACTGTTACCCGAGACTTCAGGGGCGCTGCTCCACAAGTTGCCAGTCATGAAATTCTGTTTCTGAAGACAGGGGAAGGGATCAACTGAGATTACAGAGAGGTGTAGAACCTCTCTGCCTCAGCTGCTGTAGATCATTATGGACTTGGCTGTGGAGTTCCCCAGGCTACTGACCTTGGGGGGTGGGGTGTATTTTAATTTGCCATCCCTGGCGCTCACCTCAGAAGCAGCCCAGAAGCTCATGGCCATTATGACAATCATGGGCTTAATCTAGGTTATTCATGGCCCACTGAAAAATAATCACACATCTGAGGTTTTTTTTCTCAGAACAGTGACCATGTGATCTGAATGTTGGGATCAGATCATGCTCTGGTGACTTTTATGCTATCCACTCTGCAGGAATAAGACCTATTCAATAAGTCTGTCCCCTGATGGACCCACTGGGATTCCAAAGGGAACTGAGGGTTTTACCTGAAACTCTGCTGCATGGTCTTGCTGAGAATGTCAGCAAGAGGTGGTATTCAGCTGGTTTGTTCCGATTCGGGCGAACCAGTAGCAGAGATTGCAGGTGGGCCCGCCCATCAGCCCCAGCTCTATGCCGCCCTATTTAGGCATGGTTTTGAGGCTGGGTGCATGCGCGGAAGGCGCACATACAAAGTTCATGCACCGAAGGCCAGGCACATGTGTGGAAGGTGCGCCCGAGCATGAACCAGTAGCAACAAAGTGTGAAACCCACTGCTGGTGGCCACTACCTGGAACAGGATAGTGCCCATGCCACCTCTCTTGGCCCATCACTTATTTAGGGAAGAGTTGAAGGCGCTAAAAAGGGTCAAGAGACATCTAGAGCACCAAAAGAAAAGACAAGGGATGAATCCAATTAATCATGAGAGCTTCTATTGAGGCCTACCTCATGGTTGTAAGAGTGGAAAACAGATATATTTCTCCACTCTTACTTTATCTACAGAGAATTGCCTGGTGGCCTGCGTTTAAAGTTGTCTGGGCCCTCCTAGGTAAGGGTAAGGGGGGGAGGTCTGAGGGGTTTAACTTTACAGACATAGGGAGGAATTTTCAGTTAACAGATAAAATTGCTCAGACTCATTCTCGGTTGGAAGTCAATGGGGGTGCAGGTCTTTTGGAGAGTTATATAGGAAGTTTGTTCCTGTTGGAACCAAGGAAGTGGAAAGAGCTCTTAGGACTGTAAGGATGACCACCAATGAATCAGATCTATGCCCCTTGTGGTTGGTCAAGAAGGTGACATGTGGATGGGTTCAAACAATGGTTAATTTATCATTGACAAAAGTGGTGTTTTTGGCACTATTTAAAGAGCTATCATGCCAATTCTCTAGAAGCTATTTGTCCAGTCTCTCTCCTCCCCTTTCTAGGGAAAGTAGATGAGAAGGTGGTTGTGCTATTGTACTATAGCTTCAGAGAGTTCTGGATGAGACAGATTAACTGGATCCCTTCCACTTAAATTTCAGGTTGAATATGGGACAGAAATGGCATTCATCAAATTTTTGGATGACTCCTCTGGCAGCAGCAGGATAGAGTGCACATCCATCCTGGCTCTTCTTGACCTCTCAATGTACCATCAAAGCTGGTATCCTTTTCAGTTGGCTTTGGGAGCTGGGGGTAGGGGGCATGCATTTGTGCTGGTTCACCTTCTTCCTCCAAAGCACATTGATAGGGAGCAAGAAGTCAAACCCAACGGGGTTTTCTTTGTGGGGTGCAGCAGGCCTCAGTACTCTCTCCACTTCTAATATCTACATGAAGCCACTGAGTAGCTATGGAATGAATTATCTTAAGTATGCATATGATACCTAATTGTACATTTTCACGAAGTGATGCTGTGGATGCCCTTTTGTGGTGGTGGAAGCTGTGGGGTCTGGATAGGGAACAGCAGGCTTCAACTGAATCTCAGTAAGACAGAGCAATTGTAGGTAGGAGCCTCTTCTTTATCTGAAGGCTTGCCATGTTTGGTTTTGGATAGGGTTACACTGCCCCCGACAGATCTGGTGCGTAATCTGGGAGTCCTTCTGGACTCATGACCTTTGTTCCTGCCTTTGCTCAACTTCATGTTGTGTGCCAACTGCACCTTGTCCTGGATCAAAAGGTTCTTTTTTCTATCATATATGCCTTGGTCAACTCCCATAAGGACTACTACAATATGCTCCGCATGGGGCTATCATTGAAGAGTATCCAGAAGCTACAATTGGTGCAGAATGTAGCAGTATAAGCAGTTTGGTGACAGACATGTAACAGTAACATCTCTGGTACACAAGATGCACTGGCTGCCAGTCTGCTTCTGGGTCCAATTCAAGGTTATCATCTTTAAAGTGTCTCATGACATGGCACCAGGCCACCTGAGAATTGTTTTGTCTGCATTTCATCAACCTGTCCCACCTGATCAAGCAGGAAGGATATGCTGAAAACCCAATTGGCTAAAGAATTACAATTACAAACTGCAGCTAATTTTACAGCTTGACATAATATAGTAAAAATGTAATTATGACTTCAAACATGATAATTTGTTCCATTCAAATCAACGAAGTATTTTCATTTCTCCTGCTATATATATATTTCCTATAAAATGCTACCGTTCTTTTATCTCTCTAGTTAGGAGAGTATGAGAAAGTTTTCAGATACTGATACTGAATATACCCCAAAGAATAGGATACTTAATATTATTGTCAGGTTTTTCCAACACTCAAGAATTAAAGCTAACTTTTAGTTCATTTTCACAAAAAACTCAGTCGTGATAACATGTACCTCTATTGTGGGATGTGTATTATGCTTGTAGGCAGTATACAGAGGAAACTGGATCTGAAAGATCTTTGCAACACAAAGCAATAGTTTTTCCTTCTCCTCAGTGCTCCATATGCTAAAGGTATCAGAACCTTCTGCAGATTCTTCTTCTGTCAGGATACAAGTTCTCCCAGAATCTATTTTTTCTTCTGTACTTTTGTGTCTATCTTCATTCTCTTCTTCTCCACGAGTTTCTCTTTCTACATTCAGTGGCTCATCAGATGCATTATTTTCATCTTGCCATGTTGAACCTAAGTTAATAGTGCAATGTTTACACAGCTGGTCCCGAAGAGCCTGTACTTGAGCAATCACTAGATTTATAAGTGCACACACAACTTGGTTGAAAATCTCCAAATGCTTATATTCCTTGAAACAGCATAGACACTGCCTGTTTAAAGAAAGGTAAATAAAAATTAAAATTCAGAGTTCTACAAATAACTGTGCTAACTACTTTAGATTATAAGTGAATTAACATGGCATCCTTCCAATTTTGCTGAATTACATTTTCCAGCATCCCTCACTACTTTATTGGGACTTGTGAGTTCAGCAGTTTCTATAGGGCTACATGTTGCTGAACTACATACTCATAAAATCTGGCATTGCTAATTTATATATGTTTTAATTTAAGGATTCTTAATTTATATATTTATGATTTTTATGAAATAATGCAAATATACAAATATAATTCAAATCCTTGGTATTTTAAAAACTGTAACATTAAACTGTGTATCTTAAAATAATATGGATTATGTCCAATACTACACAGGTAGACCTGTAATAGCAATAGCAATTAGACTTATATACCACTTCACAGAGCTTGCCAGCCCTCTCTAAGCGGTTTACAGCATATTGCCCCCAACAATCTGGGTCTTCATTTTACCAACCTCAGAAGGATGGAAGGCTGAGTAACCCTGAGCCACTGAACTCCTGGCAGTGAATAAAGTCAGGCTGCAATACTGCATTCTAATCACTATGTCATCACGGCTGAGATTATTTTCAATCTTTCCCATTCAATTGCACCCTTCTTTAGAGAGCCCACGAAACTACCAGAGCAGATTTTAGAAGTATGGCTATCTATTCCTTTAACGGTTGCTTTTCTAGCAGACAACATTTGATGCAAGTGATACTTCATTTTAAAAAAGTGAGTTTTTCATAACAACTTTCTCAAATATGCTAAAAAAAAGTCACTTCATGTATGGTGCCTATAACACTGGAAAGAAGAGACATTTCATGCTAGTTTTTACTTTTTCTTTGTATAAGTGAGAGTCCAACGTTCCCCTTTACCTCAACATTCTATAAATAAAAAGCATGGGGTTCATCTGTTGTGCCCAACATAATTTTTTCTATCAGCTACAGAAACAAGATGCAATTCTGTTATATTAAACAGGCACAAAAAAAGCAGTCAGTGACACTGATGGCTGCACATACTAATAACCTACATACATGCCAATAAGTAATACCATTCCATTGAAACTATAAAGATACAATTGATTCATTTAAAATATGCTCAACTGTGAAGGGAATAGTGACAAACATTAATTGGCAATGATTCTGAAATTACTTTGAAACTGCTAGCAGTGAAAACTCTGCTCAGATATAGAAAATTCTACACTGCCAGATATTTACAACATAGCCATGAATAGATGCACTTGCAGGCCACATATTGACTTAGAAAACCACATGTTTATATATTTACTTTTATCAATATATTAACACATTAAAATCAGATAGAAACGAGATATAATTGATATATATTAAAAGGCAGGTTTTTAAGATGTTGAAAAAATTCAGACCAAGATAAACCACTTCAGAATTTTTTCAACCTTTAATAGAACATATAAGCAGTTTTAAAAATGTAGTGTCACACAAACTGAAAAACTGATGCAAGTCTACAAAAAAAACCTCAGATTTATAACAGCTCCATACTAACAGCCCCATACTATTGTACTTTTACCAAAAATTTAAGCAAAAGTTACCATGTAAACCAAAATGATTTATCTGATTTTTCTGTTTAATACAGAATTACATAAAAAAATGAAAGATTATTTTTATATCAACTTATCCATATTTACTACTTTTACTATTCAGATCGCCTGTACACACACACACACATCCATGTAGATGCACCATGAATATGGGCTATTTAAAAACAGATTTACCTTTGCGTCCAAGAATTGATATAAGCAAAAATCTTGAGTGCATGCTCCTTTCTGAGTTGCAAGCCATCACCACCATCAGTATCTGATACTAAAGAAAAATAATGGTACTATTAACTGTCATGAAGTGTTTAAAGTTTTTTATATACTCTTTACTAAAAATAAAATGGTTAAATAATGGCAATTTAAATGTTTCAGGAACATTAAAAATGTTGTTCCCATATTTTAAAGTTTTAATGTTTTTCAACATATTAAGATTTAAATTAAGCTGTAGGAAAATTGTGTCAAACAAATGGGACCATTAATATACTTGCAGACCACATATTGATTTAGAAAGCCACACATTTATTTATTTATTTTTATCATTATATTAAGACATTAAAATCAGACAGAAATGAGATATCTAGTGTATATTAAAAGACACTTTTAAGATGTTAAAAAAATAAAGACCAAGATAAATCACTTCAGAATAACATATAAGTAATTGAAAAACAAATAGAAATCTTTTAGAGGTAAAATTAACAATAAAAAACTAGAATAATGTGGCTGCCATGGGTGATTCACTTAACTACTACAACTGGGACTTCCGTTGTAAGTCAGTATGCTCACATTATGTTTTGCTTCACTTAGCAACAGAATTCCAGTTCCAATTAGGGTTTTTAAGGAAGTACTATTTATACCATGTTTTCCTGAAACTAAGACCTCTCCGGATAATAAGCCCAATTGGGCTTTTCAGCGCATGCGATAAAATAAGCCCCCCCCCAACTACTTATGCATGTGCAGCAGGTCCCACCATTTCCTCTCGTTGCTTGTCGCGCAAACAACACGATGTGAGCAGGCAAGTCCGGAGGGGGAGAAAGGGGGGAACAAGCCCCACACACCCCACACACATTTACCGTACCTACCAGTACACTGATGGCTGCCGCAAAGAGCGGCAGGCCAGAGACCCACTTCGCGCCCCCTCCCTGCTTAGCCACCTGCCTCATTTAGGGATGGAATGGGTGGGAGGTGGGGTGGGGGAGAAGCGAGACGCGCATCTTACCTTTCCAGCTCCGTCGTGTTCCTTGCCATTGTGTCCAGGGAAACACATTGTAAAAGAAAACATACTTGCAAGTTCAATCAAACTTCTCAAACTCGCAAGTTTTCTTTTACAAATTGTTTCCCTGGACACAACGGTGAGGAACGCAACAGAACTGGAAAGGTAAGACACATGTCTCACGGCCCAATACGTCCCACCCACCCCAATGGCAACAGCAGCCTGGCTGCTTCCCTTCCCCGCCATCTCTTTATCGAGAGGGGTGACAGGTGGGGCGGGGGAGAAGTGAAAGCGTGGAGCGAGACGTGGCTCCCCTTGCCATCTCTTCTCCCCCCCCTCGCCGGATGTGGCAGGGATCCTGCCCCTTGCTTAGCCACCCACCCCCTTTAGGGATGCAATTTGGGGGTGGCAGGTGGGGCGGGCGAGAAGCAGGATGCGCTTCTTACCTTTCCAGCTCCGTCGCGTTTTTCAACTTATTGTGAGTTCGACATATCGGTGCAGCCGCGAGCAGCAGGACGGCAGCTGTGCCGGTATGATGACGCTCACGGTGGTGCTGCAGTTAGTGCGTGCAACGGCACAACAAGCCTTGCAGAGTCCTGTTCCATGAGGCAAGGGCGGCAGCAGGACACATCAGGGCAGTGACAGCCAGCCACTCGGCCGGTGCGAAGAACAGTGAGGGGAGGTGACGGCAGCAACGGGACATCCAGTCCCACACTCGCCGCCTCCATCACCCCCAGAATAATAAGGAACACCCTCCCCCCGATAATAAGGCCAAGCTCTTATTTCAGGGTTCAAAAGAAAATAAGACCCTGTCTTATTTTGGGGGACGC
This sequence comes from Pantherophis guttatus, assembly GCF_059756535.1. Taxonomy (NCBI): domain Eukaryota; kingdom Metazoa; phylum Chordata; class Lepidosauria; order Squamata; family Colubridae; genus Pantherophis; species Pantherophis guttatus. The sequence continues at coordinate 316,663,634 of NC_142063.1, forward strand.
ACAGTAAGCTAAAGTGAAGAAATGTACAAAATGCATTAATTCCTGAATGGAGAAACTCATTCCAGTCCAGAGGATTTAATTATAGAAGCTCTTCCCAAAATGACATAGTTCAGAAGGAGAAATAAACATTTCAGACTTCTCTGGAATTTTTAATGAAATCAATACCTTTTGCACATCCCTAAATGCAGAGCTATTGCGTCCTGATGTATGAATGATACAGCAAGCAGTTGGAACTATAGCAATTAACAAATTCAAGCTAGTATACAACCTCAATTACTCTAATGTCCTCCTTTCATGTCAATGAAGACATAATTCTACAAAGCTCATGTTACAAGACTGAAGTTAATTCGTCTCAAAATAAGTTGGGCTTAAAATTAATTGCAATACATAAAGTTGGTTTAAATATCTTGTTTCTGATTAATCACAGTCCAAGATTCGGGCACAAGAAGCTAGACATAATCTTAGCTTCCTGATATACTTCTTCATAATGATGAAGGTCTACATGCATTATGAATCTTGGTTTGATGATATAATTCTTCACAATAACAAAGGCCTACATGCATAATCAAGCTTCTTATGCACAATACGCAGTGAGTTAAGTTTTGTATCATACTATGATATTCAAATGTAGATACCAACTACAGGTAGTTCCTGACTTATAACCATTCTTTTAGTGACCATTCACAATGGCACTGACGAAAGTGATTTATCACCGTTTTTCACACTTACGACCATTGCAGCATCCTTGTGGTCACATGATCAAAATTTGAATGCTTGGCAAGAGACATTTATGAGTGTTCTAATGTCTTGGGGAAATGTGATCACTTTTTGCGACCTTCTGACAAACAAAGTCAATGGGGAAGTCAAATTACCATATTTTTTGGACTATAAGACGGATTTCCCCCCCCCAAAAGTGGGTGGAAATATCTGTGCATCTTATAGAGCGAATATTGTGGCAGGTGGGGAGGCGGGTTGGTGCGGCGCCAAACAGCTGTTCTAGGCGGCGGGGATCGCTGCCATCGCCTATCGCCACTGCCTGTTCACAGTGATCGGTGGCGAATGGGCAGCGGTGACAAACAGGCCATGGTGAATGGGCAGCAGCAGCACAAGAAAGGTCGTAAATGAGGCTTAACTCACTTAACTGTCATGCTTACCATGTTTCCCCGAAAATAAGACGTCTTATATTTTTTTGAACCCTGAAATAAGCACTTGGCCTTATTTTCGGGGAGGTCTTATTATTTTGGGGTGCGTGGAGCAAGACAGGGCTCCTCGTGCCATCTTACCTGATTTCTCCCTAACCCTAACCAGAAGAAATGGCGAGGACCGGGGAAGGGTTTATTTTTGGGGGAGGTCTTATTTTCTGGGGAGGTCTTAATTTCTGGGGAAACACGGTAACAACTGAAATTTTGGACTCAATTGTGGTTGTAAGTTGAGGGCTACCTGTACTCTAATGAGGGGGGGAGAGAGAGAAGAGATACAACTAGTCCTCAAGTTATGACTGTAATAGAGCCTGTCCATGATGATTTAATGGTTTCAATGGCCATAAAGGAGACTGCATGACCAACCCAATTTTATGACTTTTTGTGGTGATTATTAAGCAACCACTACAGTGTTAAGCAAACCCATGGTACACTATGGGCCAGTTTTGTCAAAAAAAAAAAAAAACAGACACAAATGCAGGTTTTCTGCAAAACTGTCATAAAACATAGTTATGTGATTGTGGGACATATCAAATGACTCTAAATCCAGGCCAGTTGAGAAGCATATTAAGTGTGGTCACATGACAGTGGGGGGAGGAGAGGCCTGACTATCTGAACTTTGAATCCAAGTCATAAGTACCTTCCAAGTAGGTCCATCATAACTTAGTAGGTCACCAAGAGATCAGTCATAAGTTGAGGACTATCTGTATTAAGTTTGTGAAACTGAAACATAGAAAAACAGATCTCTATCACACTAACAAAATATCCATGAAAATATTCTGAAGGGTGAATCTATTCAGAAGTACTTGACTATCAACCAAATACTGGCTTCTGACATATTTATTAAGAACGAATAATCATACAGAATTATCTTGCTGAAAGTTATACACGACTACATAAACAAAAAGAAATCCTGGAAGTTTTCTCTTTAAAAAAAATTTATCTTAAAACATTTAAGAAACAAAATAAATAATTACACAGAAGAAAAGAAAATGGACATATATGGAAAATAAAATTTTCCTAAATAAAAATAAATAGTGGGTGTACTTCTGCTGGATTTGATGGGACCAGCAGATTGGAGGAGGAGATCCCTCAAATAACCATACCATGAAGGGCTTTAAAAATCAAAACCAAAACCTTGAATTGTACATGGAAGCAAACTGTCACTTATGGAACTAAGGTATCACATGCGCTGCTCTAGTGGCATGTGTAACTGCCTGTACCACATCAATTTGTATCAACTGAAGTTCTGAATACTCTTCAGGGGTAATACATGTAAAGCGCAATCGTTTAAAAGTACAACTTCAAAGTCCAGAGCTTTGGAAGCTTCTGTCCAACCACCTCCTCAATCACATCCTCTTCCCAAGTTGTCTAATATGGTAGAATCTAGCTATGGTTTTATGATAAGGGGGTGAACCAAGAAGTGGTTACCCTTAAATGGAACAATTTAAGAAGTGGAAGAACCACCCCTCACACAAGGAGAAATTCACCATTACCAAAACCCATCCATATGACACCCCTTAGTCAGCTTTAACTAGCAGGAGGAGCATGGATCTACAGAGAAATGACCAAGCTCACAATCCTATGGGCCCTGTTGTTCCCCAGGCCCAATAGGTTCAAATTAATCCAGGATAGCAGGGCAAGAATCTGCCCAGGAACCTCCTTAAGGCCTCCAACAAGGCTGACATCCAACTGAGAAAAAATTTGGGCAATTCTGACTGACAGAGGTTAAGCAAATTTCTCCACAGTCCTGTAGGAGGATCTACAAGTCCTCTCTACCCAAGAGGGCATGAATCCTCTGAAACAAGGCTTTGGGGCAGCTATGTGCCGACACAATAAAAGCAAAGAAATATTGCTGCTTCACTGTCCTCATCTCTACATAATAGTCTTAATAGCAGCTCTACCCCATGTTTGCTTGTTTGTCCCTTCTTGAGTGCCAACAACACTCTAGATGTCTCTTCTCCCAATTTTTTCCATGAATCATGGAGACTGACAGAATCCATAAGGGGCAAGATCACATAGCTATGATCTGATCCAAGGCCTTGGACCTACAACCTGTTTAACGACCAAAGTTACAACAGCCTGGAAGTGGTGCTTTATGATCCATAAAGTATATCTATCCCTCATAAGACACTCCCCCCACTATGGTCATGTGATCATGATTAGGGTGCTTGGCAACCTTTCACACTTAAAACTGCCAGGTGCCCTTTGCAATCTTCTGTGCTAGCTTCCCCAGAAAATCAGTGGGGAAGCTCGCAGAGAAGGTTATAAGCCACTGCCATCTGCCAAAGGATTTCCCCTCCCTTCCATGCATTTGGGGGGGGGGGGGGAGACAGAAATTCTTTGTTAGGCTGCAGAAACAAAGCTCAGAACTTCGGAATTCCCACTTCGCATGCACTCCCTTCTGTGTATAGAGGGGAAGTTGCCAGTCCTCCTTTGCAAGCAGCGGTTTTTCTCTACTTAACCACAACTGGGAAAGCCATCACTGCAGTTGTTCAGCAAAGCGATCATGTGTGCATTTTTCTCAACAACTGAGATTCCAGTCCCAATTATGGTCACAGGTTGAGGAGTACTGTATTGTAAGGTTACATTAATGGAATCTTATACATCTGAAAGAACTTCTCTCCCATGCCCTTTACAGTCCAAAAACAAGGGTGGGTTTTTTTCTGAACCTATTGCCTTGCCCATATTCCTGCTAGAGACTAAGCTTCATTTTATCTGATTGTTCCCTTGGTTGTGTTTCATTGCTCCTTTTCCCAAGGTCATTCCCACATACCATTATAGGCAGGAAGGCTGGTATAGTAGCAGAAATCCTAGAGCCCAAGTTAATGAACAGGATCTCACCTCTGCAATCTGTGAAGCAGCACTCATGAAAGCCTTAAATAATTCTTGCATGACAAGTGCTACACCACCATCCCTGCCCTCAGGTCTCAGTTCAGTTCACATTCCAAATCCAGCTGGATACATTTCTGGAAGAGGTACCCCCTTCTGGACCCAGCCTCTCAATAATACATATCAGATTAAATCACAAATGAGAGAGGCTTTATTACAGGCCAAACTGATATTTAGTAGCAGCAGCCAAAAACTAAGGCCTCTGAAGGTCTGCTGGTCAGGTATATGGGTTGAGTTTGGGGAGCTGAAACACAGAACCAGTATAAGGCACCAATTTCATTTTCCCTAAGAACGTCCCATTCACCATATCTCACACAATATCTATCCATGCCTGTCACCAGCATTATAACTGCCCCAATTCCCCCCCTGGCTCCAACATCTCCCAATCCAACAACCCCCCCCCCCACCAGGTTCAAAGGCATCATTTATTAAATAATGAATTGAAATATAAAATTAGACTTAAGGAATAAAATTCACTACAAAACTCTAAACTTTAACTTATATCACTTATCATTATTCCTAAAAAGCACATGATCTTGTTAAGAAATAAAAAATGAATATTGAAAAACAATATTAAGTTCTAAATTTCTTCCCCTTCTACCTGACTGATCTCATCAAAATAAACATTAAAACTTCTTCCTGCTTAAACCTGTATTCTTAAGTATCTGACATGTGATATATAGGGAAGCCATTCTTGTTTAAATTCAAATTTCTCTTCTTAATGTTAGCTTTTCTAGAATTTTCTTACGAAGAAAATTCTTCCAATACTATCTAAATGCACCTGACAAAAAATCATAATCACTGAACATCAGTTTAAATCCTGTTAATCCAATAAATAAATTGTCATTCGTGGCACACTTATTCAAGAAAGTATGTCTAGTATTATGTGAATACAGCCTCAAATGACTACTGTATCAACAAGTTGATCATATCACAATTACTACTACTACACTACATGTAGTCCTCGACTTAAAACATATCATTTAATGACCAAAGTTACAATGGAACTGAAAAAAGTGACTTATGACTGTTTTTCAATTTCAATTTCAATTTAATTCAATTTATATGCCGCCCCTCTCCGAAGACTCAAGACTTTTTCACACTTATGACTGTTGCAGCACCAAGGGAGACATGATCAAAATTCAGACTCTTGGCAACTGACTCATATTTATGTCTTATGGTCATGTGATCACCTTTTGCAACGTTCTGACAACTAAAGCCGATAATGCAGTTAATTCACTTAACTACAGCAAGAAAGGGCGTAAAATGGGGTAACACTTAACAACTGTCTTGCTAAGCAACAGAAATTTTGGGCTTAGTTATTGTCATGAGGACTACCTGTGCAGCCATAGGTAAAACTACACCATAGAAAGACATGCAAAATTTGAAGTACACTGTTCAAACATTAACAAAGCAAAAGTAAAAAATATCATAGCTTTGGTTGCATTCACATATTGCAATGTATGATTTGTTTTTATCATCAACAACATATGTATGATTTCTACAACATGCTATTTTCTATGGTTTTCTATTCAAACCATAATGCTAGATTCAAACATATTCTAAGTCAAAATCAATCACACAATAAGTTAGCAGAATGTATAAACTCAATGTTATCTGCAAGAATTTGAGCAACAGATGATTAAAGTGCTCAATATTAAGGTCTTGTGGAGTCCTTGGTGTTTTCTGAGCTTGGTTGTTTGCTTGTAGACACTTTATTACCTGACTAGGTAATATCACAAGTTTTGCTGCCTATTTGTAGCTTGCCCTCTCAGTATTGGTGGGAGGTGTGGTTTTCTCCTCCGTAGTTCCTTGATTATGGTATTGTTTTCTTTGTGTCTATTGACAGCTGATTTTTCTAAATACAAACTTCCAGGAATTTCCTAGCATTTTTGGATATAGCCTGATATAGCATGGCTCATATTTTCCCAATTGAAATTACAGTGGAATCTGTCCATCTGTTGTGAAATTAAGGAATTTTCATAGGGTCTTCTGACTGAAAATCAGTGTTCATGAATGCATTCTCCTATCATCTGCTTGTCCCACATAGGTAATAATTGTTATATAACCTTGCTCTGTATGTTGTAAAAAATAGGTGGGATTTTTAATAGCTACCCTCATTTTTGGTGGGGAAATGTTGATTATCTCTATGCTGTTGGGTTTTATAAAGGTGATCAAAACTTCGGTTTTTCCACAGGTCTTGGGGCTAAGAACTTACTGCTGCTCTCTTCTGTAATATGGTAATTAATTAATATAAAGTTGTATTTCTCTCTGATATCACTCTGGTGTTTTGTATAAGACTGCAGTATTATAAATAAATTACAAACTATAATACTTTTAACTTAAGATATACCTTTATATCAATTAGGGATATAAATCGTTCAGAAAATATTTACAGCTGAATGAATCTCCAGATGAAACCGAGTCTTATACCAGCTTGGTAAGTATTCTCTAAGATGAATAAATGTCTTTAGGTATAGATTAATATAACACGAAATGGAAACCTTCATGAGTGGCTAATTTTGAGAATCTTGTACTTAAAACTATTTCAAAAGTTTACTATTCCATAATTTAATTAACTAGTGTATATAATACCCATGTGACATTTATAATCTACTCTCCACCCTACACATTCTTACCATACATATAGAACAAACTTTGTTTTGCTGAAAAATTTGCAGTTGGGATTTAGTATTGTTCATTTATATATAAAAAAAGCCCTATTCTCAATCAACCCTCTGCTATGTGTTGGTATAACTTTACTCAATCTCTTGAAGCAAATGTTTAGTAAGACAATTAAGAATTATTTAAAATGAAAAATTTGCTGAAGGTCAATACCACTGCAATTTACACTGTTTATATACAGATATAATTTTTAAAACTATAACTTTGCACATTGTATAAACTTATATTATACAAGTTATGCAAAATCTGGACTGTGCCAAATTTATGTCAAATCACAGTGATAAATAAAATTTCCATGATGAAAATGATGGAATTCAATTTACCATACTTTCATGAACCCACATACCCCGCCCTCCAATTTGATCATTAAAATGAAGTTTTGCTGTAGTTTTTATTTACAAATAAAATGTAATCCTACATGCTACATGTGGCCTTTACAACGTTTTGCAGTTTTCACAGGTCACACTGCTGATATCTATTAGCAAAATAAATTCAGTTCTCATTTTTCATGGTTAGAAAAAAATCAAAACTCTATGATACAAAGTATTAGAATATTATAGATTATATAGAATATAATCCTGATTATCAACCCTTTAATAAGTGATTAACAGAGGAAGATCAGAGCCATTATTATTGGTTACAGTTTTGGTTTTTACTACAGTCTTTGACTTATAACTATTTGTTTAGTGACCATTTGAAGTTATAACAGTGCTGCAAAGTGATTTACAACCAGTCCTCATATTTATGACCATCATAGCATCTCCACGGTCACATTTTCAAAATTTGGGTGCTTGGCAATCGGCATGTATTTATGATGAATGCAGTGTCTCAAGTTATGTGAGCATTATTTGAGACCTTTCCAACTGGCTTCCAACAAACAAAAGTCAAAAACCAAATTTGTTTAACTGCAGGAAAAAAGGTCATAAAATCAGGCATAACTCACTTAACAACCCCTCATTTAGCAATAAAAGTTCCTGTCCCAATTGTAATTCTTAAGTCGAGGACTATTGTATATCATTCCTTGTACTATGTTTTTATTCTGTATAATTCCTAGTGCTTATGGAGTGTATTATAAATCTAACAAATAAATGCTTCTGAAAGTTGTAAAGCACTGTGAAGTGGTATATAAGTATAAGTGCTATTGCTATCAGATATTATTTTAAATGTAGCATGGGTCATAAAACTATTCAGTGGCTGGTGTGTGTGTGTGTGTGTTGTGTTTTGTAGTCTTCAATAATATTTGGATGAATTTACAAGCCTGGATGGTTTAAAAATACTATTTCAAGGAACACTTTCATAACACATGGGCTGACCAAATGATCTGGACTCTATTTACCTGAAACATACCTAGCATGCTGGATAAGAAGTTTATCCTTTAAAAAATGCAAACTGGTTTATGAAAAGACTAAAGATTATCTGTAGTTAGGTGTGCCAGAAAATATACAAAATCATTTTATTCTAATAAAGAATTTTATTCTAATTAACATTTTATAAATTACTGCAATTTGCAATATTTTTGCCAGTTTCCTCAAAAAATGCTCTTGGAGAAAATGGATTCCCTCAACGAGCACTGCAAAAAATATCAAAAGATCAGGTCTGGTCATATGATACCTTGATTTAGAATCACAACAATTTACAACTATAATTCTGTGCTCAATTACAGTTGTAAATCAAGAACTATCTGTATGGGCTTTTAAATGTTACAGACAGCACATTAGCCTGAATTTAAAAAGAGATCAAAAGCTAGTGTAATTTGGTATAGTAATGGAATTACATGCTTCTCAAAAACTGACCGTCATTAATTCTAGTGCTGAATTAATTCTAAACATTCTTCAAAAGTAGCCATATACTATATGTGTAACAGTATTTTTAAAAGTCACCTCAATCTTATGAGCTTCAAAGCAGCATATACTGGTAGTCCTTGATTTACAACCATTCATTTAATGGCCAAAGTTACAAGGCCACTGAAAAAAGTGATTTATGACTTTTCCACACTTACAACCACTGCAGCATCCCCATGGTCACATGTTCAAAATTTAGACACTTGGCAACTGATATGTATTTATGAGAATGGCAATGTCGCAAGACCAAATGATCCTCTTTTGAAACTTGTAACAAACAGAGTCAATAAGGAAGCCTGATTCATTTAACAACCATGTTACTAACTTAACAATTGCACCGATTCTCTTAACAGCTGTGGCAAGAAAAGCTCACTTAACAACTATTTTGGTTAGCAATGGAAATTTTGGGCTCAATTGTGGTTGTAAGCTGAGGACTATCTGTACATGTCCTTTGTGTTCAAACCATTTCAATATCAAAAACATTTATCTGGAGTTGCATATCAGTTTTGAAAGGCAGTTGCGCATCTTAGAAAAAGGTACGGTTGCTTTAAGGACTTGTATATAATTGCAACATTATTGCCTTTGAATCAAAAATACTGTGGAATTTTAATGAAGAAAATACCGTAGTATGTGAGCAGTTAAAAACTCCCAAAGCGATTATAAAAACGAAAAGCAAAAACTGTTTGCAAGTTCTCCATAATCTTCAAAGTCCACAGATCTATGGAAATAAAATTGTATGGTAACTATTCTTAACATGACTACTGAAACTGGGGCATATATTTTGACACTTAAGGAGAAAAATGATTGATCATCTATAATTATTTTTACAAATTCTATTACAGGTACTCTTAAATATGATTTTTTAAAATTCTTATATACTTTAATGTAGAAACATTAAAATATATAATGTGCTCAATTAGAGTTGTAAATCAAGAACTACTACTAAATCAAAAACAAAAAAATGTGTTTTCTTTTAACGCAATTATTATTTTGTTATTTTTATGGGTTCTATCTTGAAATAAAATCTCAACTAAACAACACTCTGAAAATATTCAACTGGTAATAACCAGTTCACAACACTATATACTAAGTGATCCAAGATACAATGAAAAGTGAAGAATATTAGTCTATTGTAGCCAAAAATCAGGAGGAATATGCATCATGGCTAACAAATATTAAAAGGCATTGTCACCTGCAGCTCAATTCTTTAGATATATAAACCAGATCATAACTCAGTTTAGTCACTCCATTCATTTGATGTAGTTCACAAATGCAAATAGACCTGTTTACAACCACAACTGAGCCTAAAATTTTTACTGCTAAGCTAGACATTTCCTGACTTTTGCTCCATTTTACAACCTTTTTTGCCATAGTTAAGTGCAGTAACAACTGCAGTTTTTAAGTTATTAAAGTTAAGTGAATCTGACTTCTCCACTGGCTTTGTCGGAAAGTCACAAAAGGTGATCACATGATCCCAAAACACTGCAACCATCATAAATATGAATACGAGTTTCCAAACATCTGAATTTTCATCACGTGTCCCTGGGGGTGCTGCAGTAGTCATAAGTGTGAAAAATGGTCATAAGTCACTTTTTCCATTGCTATTGTAACTTCAAACAGTCACTAAACTAATGGTTGTAAGTTGAGGACTACTTGTGCTTATGCTGTTTAATCAAGCATATTGATCTCGAAAGGTGCTATTAGATTCCTAATAATTGATCCAAGTATATTCAAAAAATCCCTCAAGAACATAAAAGAACATAAAATTTAGAATAACTGAAATGTTTCAGTACTGTCTTAAACCTATTAAAGTGGTCTCAAATCCACTAAAGAGACACTAAATATTGCAGAATGTGGTAGTTATTTCTGGTCAACATGCAGAGGACTGCATATCAATGGACAAAATCTGGGAAAATATACAGTAAATGCCAAATAATTGGAAGTTGTACAGCTATAAAAGTTTCTGAATTCAAATAGCAAAGAGCCATTATTTCAAAGTATGGCCAATCTCTCAAAATAAATTAACAATTTTCAAAAGTAAGATCTCAATAAACTTGGTTGTGAAATTCTTATCTACCACCATTATATATGAATCTCAGCACCAAGAACATTTTTCTCCATCAAACTATAGCCATACTAACACAAACCATATAAACAACTTACAATTAGAATTACATTAGGCGTACCACAGATAATTCTAAACACTGCCTACAATTCTTGAAACCAAGTCATCAGTAAGATTCAATAGCTGCAAGCAAATCATACCAAACGTAACTTTATTCTTTTACAGTTTTGTTTCTACCTATTCTCTTTCCCAGAGTTGCAACCTAACAGGTTTCTTTTTATATCACAAATTAAGGCAGAAAGCACCCACTCAAGCATCCAAAACAGTTTTACACTAGATAAATCATAAAGATTTTTGACCCCCCAAAACATTAAATATCTAAGACTTACAGCCCAAATTCTACATGTTCTTCCCTAGAACTAAGTCATAGTTGCGATTTACTCTAAAATCTGCAAAAACTATTCTGCTTGGAAGGTAAATTTTCACATATTTGTCTTGTGAATAACACAAAAGTTTGGAAGCAAGGCAAATATTTTTTTTAAACTTAAAACATAGAAACTACTGCATCAATATGTAGAGAATGGGTGGCTTTATGCTTAAAACATTTAAAGAATATTTTACAGCATTAGAAAGCACCCTAACATCTTCCAACAATGTAGAATCCAGCAAAAAATAAAGCAGAATAGAAATATATAAAGTTAACTACTTTTCCACAAAAAACCTTTTTTCCAAAAAGGAAAGATTACTCCACTTTGAAAGTCTTCCTATCAACCCCACTTAAGATCCTACAGCTCTGCAGGTGCGAGAAGTGAGACTGCAACCATAGCTTTATTCCTGGCGTGCCCCAAACGTCTCATAATCCCGACCGGCCTCGTTTGTCTACTACAAGCTCATCCGGAGCACAAGAACTAGGCCGCGTTCTTTTAAAGCCAGAGGATGCAACTGATAGGAACCTACTGAAGAGGAAAAGCAGAGGAAAATGCAACCCAGTGTTGATTTCGTTCACCCCCTTACCCAATTTGCACCATTTAAGGCAGAGGATCTTTCTGTTGCTCATATCGCCAGTATCTCTCGTTTGCAGATACCCTGTTTGCAAGATGAGAGAAAACGAGGAGAGAGGCGGGGGGGGGGGCAGCCAGAAAGAGCATCCTTGTCCTCTACTCCTCCTCAAGGCAACGCCATCCCATGCTTTATTCGAGAGGAAGCGCCGACTGACTTTCCAATTGGGCCTTCTCTCCGCGCGAAGTGCCAGGGCCTTTCCCGTATGACCCTTTCACTCCTAGCAAGCCTTTTCAGCCCTCTTCCACCCATCCTCCGCTGAGAGAGTGGAAAGAGGGGGCAAGGAGACCCGGTACCGACAGTCTCTTCCCCTCCCTCCTCTAGAGTAGTACCAACAACAATCCCTGAGTTTTCTAGCCGCAGTAACGCGAGCCGGTTCGTGCAAAACAGGCCGGGGAAGGTGGTACGAGATGCTTTCCCCCTCTCCTCGTTGATCAAGGTTTTCCACTTACTCTCATTTAACACCTCCAGCAGCTCAGCACAGCTCTCACACATTGTTCATTAAACAGCAGCAGCCGCCGCCGCCTCCTCCTCCCGACCATTGATTGATCCGCTCTCGGTCGCCGCTGATTGATGGCGAATGGGGGAGGGGGAGGGGAAGAGGCCGGTGGGGGGGGATGGGTACCTGAGTGTGACAGAAGGGGGAGGAAAGGAAGGAATAATCGTAAAGGGGAGCGGGGGGAGGGAGAAGACGGGGTTGTAAAAGTGATTTCGGGATAGGAGGAAAGATGAGGAGGCGACAGTCTGATGCAAAAGAGTTTGGCGGCCACCGAGGAACAGGAGGAGGAGGAGAAGGAGAAGGAGAAGGCGAGTCACTCACTGGCTGCTAAGGCCTCTACGTGCCGCCATTTTGCTGAGGGGGAAAGGCGGAGGGAGAGAGAGGAGGAGATTGCACGAGGGAAGGAGGCGGGGCGAGAAAGGCAAGGGGAGTGCGAAGACCGCGCGCGCAGGTTCTGTTCTGGCTCGGATATTTCCGGGCAGAACGGCGGGAGGCGAAGGGAAGAGAGGAGGAGTTCTTTCCTCGGGGCGTCTGGGGGCGGCGCGAACAGAATGAGGAAATAGTGCAGTTGGGAGGGCAAAATGGCGGCGAGGGCGACGTCTCCGCCCCCGTTTCGTGCATGGCGGGAGGCGTTCGGCTGCCAACGTCACCGAGGCTCAGTGGTGAACACCGTGGTGGGAGGGCGAAAGTCTTCGAGAGAATTCCGTAGTCTTTAACATAAGAAGAGATGCATTGTCCAATCAGCTGTAGAGTTTTTTTTGTATAGCACTGTTGATCATGTGAGTAAATAGAGTTTGAGTGTAGATAAGGGGGAAAAAATCCTTTGCTGAATTAGGGCAGGTTTGAGTCAGTCTTAAACCATGTTTGTCAGTTTTCTCACCACAGTGCTCCATTTGAAGACTATTTGGATAACTATTAACATTTTCAAATAAAGAGAGAAAAAAAAATAATTAAAGTAGAAAGAGATAACAGTGAAAAAGAAAGTAAAGCCAGAAGTGCAGAAAGAGAAAGACCTACAAAGAAATGACTTCAGACTTCATTTCACAACAAATATAAAAATGAATTTACATTAAACTCTAAGATTACAACATACTTTTTTCTTTTTTTGAAATAATTTTTTGAAACAATTTTCCTTTACACAACTCTAGTACATAATCAACAGACTGTCATTTTTGTATACTTCGGATCAACATTCCATACAATATATACATTATATACATTCAATATCCAATCCTCAATAGCCGTATGTATATTTCCAATTTTTATTTCTATTATCTATCCAAGTGTACCATTTTTCCCAAACTGCATAAAGTTCTGAATCATCTTTTTCTTTTAGTTCTAGGGTACATTTATCCATTTTGGCACATTCATATATCTTCTGAATGATCAATCCCTCTGGTGGTGTATTGCATTCCTTCCAGTACTGCGCAAATGCAATTCTTGCTGCTGTTAATATGTGTAGAATCAAATATCTTTCTATCAAATTTTGTTTTAAGTATTCCCAGGAAAAATGTTTCCGGGTTTAGTTCTATTTGACATTTTATTATCTCTTGTAGCCATCCTTGTATCTTAGTCCAGTACTTTTTCGCTTCAGGACATAGCCACCAAGCATGAAAGTGTGGGAAGTTAGCACCCACCCCTTTCCTAGAAGAATGAAATATTTTAGGAAATATTAAAAAAGCAGAATATATTTCCCTGGATGAAAAATGGAGAAACATGTTTTAAAGATAAAGCAGCTCCTACCTTTCTGCCTCCCCCCCCCTTTTGTCAATGGGCCAGAGGCAGAAACCCAATCCTTTGTCAAAGGACCATCATCTGCAACACAATAGGACCCATCTAGCAACAGAAACTAACACAATGGGACCCATCTAGCAACAGAAACTCACCACATGGCACCTGGGAAGATTACATCAGCCAGCAAGGCTAGCTAAGACCCTCACCCCCTGGGAGTATGACAACCAATCAGGATACTCTTTCTGGGCCCCAGGAAGTCCAAAGCCAGAGAGGGCATAAAATCCGGGGACTCGCAGCATCTCGCTCCTTTTCTGTTCAGGAACTCAAGCCATGTGATCCTGTCCACCATTAAAACATCTTTCCAAGCAGTCTCCGTGTTTCCAGTGTCTTTTTCCCCACTTGGAGCTGAACCCAGAAGGAGATTTCTTCTAACAAAAGAAAGTACAACATACTTTTTTCTATTATCTACCATTTTGTCTAATCATCAAATCCATATGTAAGTATTTCATTTTTTTTTGGTTTCACCCAAAAAGTTCAAGAGGGATTTCCAATCGGCTATAGAAAGTTAACACACACCCCTCTCCTAGAAGAATTAAATATTCTAGGAAATATTAAAAAGGCAGAATATTATATTTCCCTGGATGAGAAAAGGAGAAACATGTTTGTAAAGACAAAGAGAAGCTCCCTGCAGCACCTTGTCCCCAGCAGATATTTGGTGCCCATTGAGCAGATTGGGCCTGTTTATCTACAAGACAATTAGACCTCCAGCTCCAGAGTGATGGGATTAAGACATGACCCCTCAAGACATAATAGGATTACTCCTCTACCCATCTAGCAGTGATCTAGGGCTCACTGCATTTCAAAATTTCTTAAAGACATTGCTCACCCAGCAAGGTTCAACCAAACTTATCTCAGACACTCTCAGCTATGACCCCTGTATAGCTCCATGAGAGTCTGACAGTAGCCAATAGAATACATTTTCTTGCACGGGAACAGGAAGGTCAAGTTCAAAGCCCAAGAGAGGGTATAAATATCTCTCACTCTCCATGCCATGTGGTCAGCTGCCCAGGACCTCAAACTCATGTGGTCCTGTTTATCAATAAAACAATATTTCCAATCAGTCTCCATGTTTCCAGTGTCTTTCTTCACACTTGGAACTGAACCAGATGGATATTTCTTCCAACACAGCATTAAAATTAATGTCATTTCCTTAATCAAAGCTGTCAATTTCTTTGCTGTCTCAGCTAGCTCCATCAACATCAACATTCATTCTTCCATTATAGGCAATATTGAATCTTTCCATCGTTGTGTATATAAAAATCAAACTACCGTACTGTTGTTATATACAGAAACAAAAATCCATGAGTTTTTTCCAACTGTTTGCCCATCAGTCCCAAAAGGAACATCTCTGGCTTAAGTCATGTATTAGTCTTTAAGATCCTTGAGATTTGAGTTCAAATTTATTTAGCTTTTTTACATGTCTACCAAGCATGGTAAAAAACCCATCTTGTCCACATTTCTAAAATACATTTGCAATGCCTTTGTACATTTAGGCAATTTTTCCAGTGACAAATACCAATGATACATTATTTTATAAAAATTCTCTTAAATTTTATAACACAGTGAATTTCAATCCTTTCATATTCTCCCATTGAGCCATTTATATTATACCAAAGTTTTTAGCCCACTTTATCATACAGTCATTCTCTTCATCTTCTGTTTCAAGTGTCAGTAGGAGTTTATACATTTTAGCGATAATGTGTTCATCTTTGTACATATTGTAGTTCTAGTTCAAATTCCATTTTAAAAACTGGCTTGAAAAAATCCCTTTTCCATTTATTCTTAGTGTACACAACATATAGATTAACTCAGCATTCAAACAACATGTTAAATATGGTTAACTTTTATCTTGGTTTATTTTTAATATAAGTTTAGGATACTGTGAAAATGAAGTACATTTGGAAAGTTTATGATAGCCTATGTTGAAAATGGGTTAATTCAATAATCAAGTTTAATTGTTGTGGAAACCAGTTTTAAAAGAACAACTGGGGTTTTACAGCCATATTTATGCCAAACATGCACAACCAGAACAGTTTAAAGTTTTTGTTTTATTTATTAAGTTGTTCGTACACCATCTCAAATATCATAATTATGTGGGTTTACAGCATAAATTAAACAGTAATTTAAAACAGCCAAAAGCCAACTCAACCCAACCCCTCAAATACAGGACAGCTCACCACCATTCTTTAAAAACTAAACAAAATTATTTTGATGGTCTTGGGGAAGAACAACAACCAAGGACCAAACCTAATTCAGAGGTCATGATGTTCCAAAGTACTGGAGCTTTGCAAGAAAACCAGCGGTGAAATCCAACAGGTTCTGACAGGTTCTGGAAAACTGGTAGCAGAAATTTTGAGCAGTTCGGAGAACTGGCAAATACCACCTCTGGCTGGCCTCAGAGTGGGATGGGAATGGAGATTTTGCAATATCCTTCCCCCAGAAGTGGGGAGGGAATGGGGATTTTGCACTAGCCTTCCCCTGGAGTGGCGTAGGAATGGAGATTTTGCAGTATCCTTCCCCTGCCATGCCCACCAAGCCACACCCACCAAGCCATACCACGCCCACCAAGCCACACCCACAGTAAAAAAAATTGGATTTCACCGCTGAGAAAAACCCTTCCCTCAAGTCCAAGCCCCCTCATTTCTTTGGAGATGGGGCAAGTTCACTAAATAGCACTTCCTCGATAACCTCACAGGACACAGTTATGTTGAAAGAGACGGACCCTTAAAGAACTTGACACCATCTAGATATGGCTTTAAACAGTGTCTCTGGTGGACAAAACAGTTAAGATAACAGCTATGGCTACATGATCAAAGCCACCACCACCCCTGTCCCTTTATGTGAATAGTATGGCCATGATTGCCATTTTTAAAAAAATTCTGCCCCTGCAAAGATACTTGGCTGTAGAGATAATACTTTAAAATGGATTTAGAATAGGTTCTAAGCAGAAGTGTGTTTCTGCTTCTGTGATAAATACTGTAATGTGTTTCTGTTATCCTAGAATGATTTGCATCATGTATCCTAAATCAAAGCATACAGTAAGTTAACTCAGAGCTTATTTAAACAGTCACAAATGTTTGTCTTGTCAACAGATAACTTAAAATAGTTTCTACCAGGAAACAAATTCCTCTATTAAAACCTGTACAGCGTTTTCTACAGTTTGTAATAAATAGCACAACATGTTTATAATTAGGGTTGCCAGGTCTGCTTCCAAAAAATAGCGGACAAGTGGGGGGGGGTTAAGTAGTAAAAAAAAAAAATTAGAATTAAATTATATATTTTCTTACAAACATTTTAACACGTATTAAAATAATCACTTCAAAACTTTACTTAAAATTCAAAACATCAAATATATTATAATAATATGTAAAATATTAAATTACATTTTACTTTGCTGTCGTGTGTGTTTTTTATTTGACTGCGCAGCTTTGATCAATTCTTTGTGTTTAAGGAATAATTCTTTAATTTCAGTACAACGTTGAGAAATATTAAAAAATATACAAAGTTCACTTCGAACTGATACAAGCAGTCGGTTACATTTGTCAGTCCACAAATTTCCCATGACGCTGAAAATTCGTTCAATGTTTGCATTTGATACCGGAATTGATGCACAATACTGGAACAGTTTCAGTAAACTCGGAGCTGGCTCTTTCTTGAAAAAGTACGTCCATTTATCAAGGGATGTATCGCCCTGCAGATGAACATAAACTTCTTCTAAGGCAGAAATTTCATCGAAGAGAGTGTTGGGTGGAAGTTCTTCTCTCCATGTTGGTAATAACCAGATGTTCGTCATTTCTTCTAAAGTTGGAGGATTATTGCGATCAATTAGATTGAAACAACTTAGCGTCTCATATACTGAATCGGTGAAATTATACCACTTTTCTAGGTACGCAATGGCTCTTTGATACACATTGATGGCTTCTTTCTTGAACTTTTACACGGCATTCTCTGCCAAATGTTTTTTACGTAAGGCAAATAAAACTTTCATTCCAAAAAACTGCTCATCGTATTTTTTTTTTCAAAGAATCATGCAGCTTACACATGATAATGTGAAGATCACATGCAAGAATTTTCTTGCTTTCCAGCTTCAGTAGGGTGTCTTGCATTATTGACATGAAGAAGTGCGTGAAATATAAATACAATTCTGAAACTGTTGGTTCATCGTCCTTTACGAGTTCATTTTCCTGATCCGAAATAAGGTTCCAGATAACCTTATGGCACTCATCAGATCCAGTTTAAAAGAAGTCTTTCGACCGCTTTAAACAAACTTAACCAACGTGTTGGAACATGGTGCAAAACTTCATGGAATTCTGACTCGCAAAACTCAAAAAAATGATTTCAACTCTTCTCGTTTCTTCGCAGAATTCGAAAATTCGGCAAAAACTTTCAGCACTACATTTTCGATATCAAAAGATAACTGCTTTAATGCATTTTTTGCGCTGTTGTGTAAAATGTGATTATTGCAATGAGCATTTGATCTTTGTCTCATTCTAACTTATGAAAAAAAAGACAAAACGCGATTCTCCTATCCTTATTCTCTTAGACTGTACAGCTTTAGATTACGTACCATTTCATCATAAAGTTTTTGAATAAAAAAAATGTCCACTATTTTGTGGAAAAAAAATAGTGAACATAATGTGAAAAAAGTGGACTGTCCGCTCAAATAGTGGACACCTGGCAACCCTATTTATAATTAACCCAGGATAATGTACATTCTTCCAAGTCTCTCATATAAGGAACAATCATACTATTCTTTTGGGATAAGCAATGTGCAGAAAAGGAGTAATAGTAAGGGTAAAGGAGGAGAAGAAATATCACTACAACATTTTAGTGCGCTCTTAACTTTCATTTAGTTTTAAATAGTGCATTTAGTTATTTAAAATTAATTAGTATCTTTAGTATTTAGTACAGTATTACTAATCTAGTGTGTTAAGTTTTGCTGATATTTAAAAAAACTGGAATCCAAGAGCCTTGAACTACTGATAGTACAATGCAGTAATAATTAAAAATCAGGAGCAAAAAAGAAATTCAAAGGGAAAGACCAAAGGGAAGAACAATTCTGAGATTTTGTGGGGAGAAAATTCTAGGCATTCCAAACAAGGCAAGGCTACACAGACTTCCGGGCAACTAAAACTAAACTTAGCCTCAGTGCAAATATACCTTATGTAAGTCTTTTTTACTTTCTTCCTTTGCAACCTCTGCTAACAACTTAGTTCCTTACTTGGCTGCGTAGTTATCTAGTTGATGATTTATCTTCCTCCAAAGATAAGACTTCAATGGGAGATACATGGGAAGATGCTATTAAAATTACATGCAACTTAAATGGGGATCTGGATTTGGTTGCTAAGAATTGCCATTTAATGAACCAAATGATTATTTCAATATTTGATCAGTGGCTGGTTGCCAACCAGAAAACAGAAGATCTATATTGTGGTCAGATTACCTATAGGACCATCTCTCCCTGATTATCTGTTTGGTCAGGATCTGACAGAAGAGACATACTCTGGTTCCTGTCCATTAGGGAGCACCATCAGACAGAAGCCAGTGTTGTGGCTGTGTTGTGCACATGTCCTCTGCAACATCATTGTGGTGTAGAGCAGACTTGCCCTGGCTTTGGTAGTCTTTTTCAAGGTCTTGACGATCCGGCTTTGTTACTAAACTTGGGACACCAGGTGTGTGGCTAAGCCCATATCATAGTTGTTTTAATTCTTGTGTTGGTAATCTTTTGTCTTGGCTGCTGCATATGTCATTTGTTTGTTTATCATGTTTTTATCATGTTTTAATCCTTGTTAGTTCTCCAGAGTCATGTATTTGTGATGCACAGCATTATAAATTTAATAAAGTCTCTAATAATAAATTTATAATAATTTAAAAAACTTATTTATAAATAGTAATACTCTTAAATAGTAATAAATAAGGCATGAACAAAATGACATATCTAGTTGACTTCCGGTTTGGTTCCCGTCGCCGCCAGACGGTCTCTTTTCAGACCACCAGCCCCGTCGCCTGTAAAGAGCCGCTTTGAGAAAGGAGAAGTGGCTTGGAAAACTCCAAATCCTAAAGGAATCGAGAGAAGAGCCGGCGAGAACAGGTAGAGCCCCTGTGAAGCCCCCAGACTGCTTTTTCTTGCTTCTGGGGAGGAAACAGGCGAGGCTCCCTATCCAGCTCGCCGAGGCTCCGGACTTCGGAGGCAATTCTATACCTCGTAGAACTAGACGGCGGGACCAACCTTACAAGCGAAAACAAAGAAAATTTTCCAAACGAACAGGGTGAAATCGGGACTTGAACTTCAAAACAGCAAGTATTTGTGCTAGCCCTGTGTTTAAATTTAAGTCAAAGATTGAAAGTTTCCTGAAAATGGCGCCCGGCTTCAGCACTAGAGAAAGCTGAAAGCGAAAGTGGATTTGCATAGTCATTTCAATACGCTACAAATAATACTGTTTGCCACAAGTGAAGAGAAAGGGAAATTTTCTCTAAGTAAGCCTGATTCTGACTTAATTTTATCCCTAACTTGACCAAACCTGGGGGAATTTTTTAGAGGATTTTGTGGAGGAAGAAAGGGAAAAAAGACTTCCTTCTTTGAAAAAGTTAGATTACGTGGCAGAATGGCCTCAAAACAGACCAAGCAAGAAGCGAAGGCGGCGGGGGGGCATCCCCCACGCACAAGCCACAACAACAGCCTCCTAGTCAGCAGAGCCAGAGAAAGGAGATTGATCTTGAAAACTTAAAAGAGTTTATTGCTCAGGTTTTGATGAGGCAAGATGAGAACATGGATGAAAAATTCAAAAAATCTCAACAGGAAATTAAGCAGGAGATTAAAGAAATCAAAGAGGTGATTCAAGAAAAATATGATAAGGTGACCAAAAAGTTAATGACAGTGGTGACTGGCCTGTCAGATGCAGTTGTGCAAACTGATAAAAAAGTGGAGGAACTTAGATTAGAAGTAGATATTAAAATGAAGGAGGCTGACCATAAAATTTTTAATGCTGACAATAAAATGCAAAGGATTGAAAATGAGATGACAATGATGCAATTCAGGTCTATGGAATTTGCTATAAGACTTAGAGGTATAAGAGAGAATAGCAGAGAAGACCTGAGAAGGATCTGTGCTGATGCTTTAGCTGTGATGTTAAAGATTAGCCCTGAAGAGATTTTTTGCAAGATGGACAAAGTCTATAGAGTGAATTCTTGGGTGGCTAAACAAAGACAACTGCCTAGAGATGTGGTGATATATTTTACAAATAGAAGAATAAGAAATGATATTTTGCAAAGGTCCTTTGTCTCTGCTGTGCAAGTGGATGGAAGGGAAATTGGAGTTTATAAAGAGTTGCCACCTAAGATGTTAAAAGACAGAAAGGATTTTGGATTTTTAGTGACTGAACTAAAAAAAACAGCAAATCCCATTCAGGTGGGATGCTCCAACTGGCATAATATTGAGGTTTGAAGGAGAAAGATATCGATTAAATACTGTTGAGAAAGCGGAAGAATTTTATTCTACAGTCTTTAAAACAGGTTCAACATCCCCACGTACATCTTCAGTGTTGGAGACAGAGGAGAGTGATAAGGAGAAGCAGTTTGAACAAGAGACTGAAGAGCAGTGTAAACAGATAGAGCGGGAGGCAATGGAAATGCAGGGAGCTACAGGGGGATTTCTGGATGAGCCCCTGTTAGATCTCCCTCTGGAAACTGTAACTGGATCACCTAAAAATACAAGAGAAGTGGCCTTGGACCTAGCCTGGATGTGTGAAGCTAAAGATCAGCGTATAACTCGAGCAGCTTATAAGCAAATCAAAGAAAAACAACAACAGGGAAGGTCCAAGCCACAGCAAGATAAGGGAGCTAAGGGCAATAAACAAGCATGTGAAGCCATGGAAGGAGCTAAGCTGAAGACTATCAACTTGGAAGGAAGCCTTCAGCAAATGTTCTTATCGCTTCAAGAGGCTCCAGATGATAATTAAGTTTCTATCCTGGAATGTCAACAGATTAAATTCACCACAGAAAAGGAAGAAATTATTTAATTATTTGAGACAATTTAACAATGATATTATTTGCCTATAAGAAACTCATATTCGAATACAAGATTTATTTATTTATTTATTTGTTTGTTTAAATTTCTATACCGCCCTTCTCCAATATAGGACTCAGGGCGGTGAACAGCCAAAATAAAACAAGACATACATACAAAACATACAAAATCTAAAAACTGATTAAAATAATTAAATCTTTTGGCCGTAATTAAAACAATTCCAATTTAAAATCAGTTTAAAATTTGACTCAAGCCAGCCCAGCTAGTTGAAATAAATGGGTTTTCAGGGCCCGACGAAAAATCAAAAATACTTAGTAAATTCTAGATTAGGAACACAATTTATAGCTTCGAATTTGGAAAAAAAGAATGGCGTAGTGATTTACATAAATAAAAGACTGTCAGCTAAAATTATAGAAGCAGATGATAGTGGGAGGTTTATAGCAATTGAAATTTATACAGAAAATGGTCCAATTTTGGTGATTGGAATTTATGCTCCTAATCAACAACAAGAAAATTTTTATAAAACATTGCATTCTAAAATATTGCAATAGGACTACAGATTTATTTTAATTATGGGAGATTGGAATGGAGTAATTGATCCCAAAATAGATAAAAAGACTTTGGCAAAGTCAAGGATTAGACTACCACAGACTTTTTTTGATATGAAAGAAGATTTGGAACTAAAAGATATTTGGAGAATACATAACCCAAAAGATTTGGACTTTACTTTTTTTTCAGACAGGCATAGATCCTTCTCTAGGATTGATTTTATTTTATTATCATCTGATCTACTTGTTAAAACAAAAAAAACAAAGATTTTTCCAAGGACTCTAACTGACCATAGCCTGGTATGGATAGAAATTGAAATGGGAAAGACTGAGAGAAGATCATGGAGAGTAAATGAAAATTTGTTTAGATATGAAAAGAATGTAAATGAACTCAAAAAGCAAATGAAAGAATTTTTTGAAATGAATTTGAATAAGGGTACCCCTATTGAAATTGTCTGGGATGCGAGTAAGGCATATATGAGAGGGGTACTCATTTATATGAACTCTAAACATAAATTAAACTGACAAAAGAAAAGATTTGAAATGGAAGCAGAGATAAAGAAAAAAGAACAGTTACTTATAAAAAATCCAACAGATGAAAGAATACGAGGAGCTATAAAACTTTTGAAAGATCAATTTCATATGCTTATGGTGGAACAAATAGCAATTAACTTACAATTTGCGAAACATAATACATTTTGCAACGCTAATAAACTGGGCAAATGGTTGGCTTACACATTGAGGAAACGACAGAGTACACGGGTTATTGGCAGCATTGACAGTGGAGGGAAGGAAATTTTTCAACAAAAATTAATTAAAGAAGCTTTCTTAGATTATTACACCAAATTATATGCTAAAGATGACATAAAAACTGGATTTATAGATAAATATTTAGAAGAAAGAAGAGTTATGAAAATTTCTAGTGATCAAAAGGAAAGAATGAGCCAACCTATATCAGTTGAGGAGATTGCTGCCGCAATTAAACAACTGAAAACAGCTAAAGCACCAGGGACGGATGGTTTAACTGCGGTGTACTATAAAACTTTACAAGCAGAAATGATTGAACACCTTAAAGATTTATTTTGTAGTATACAACAAGGGGGTAAAATACCTCCTTCATGGAAAGCAGCTTATATTTCATTGATACCGAAAGAGCAAGCAGGTCCTAAAAAACCTGAGAATTTTAGACCAATATCTCTTCTGAATAATGACTACAAAATTTTTGCAAAAGTATTAGCCAACAGGTTAATGCCAGTTATTCAAGAGGTGATTCATCATGATCAAGCAGGATTTATAGAAGGCAGATACATGAAGGATAATGTAAGGCAAATAATAGATTTATTGGAATATCTTGAGAAGAATAAACAGATCTCTGGAGTGCTGGTGTTTTTGGATGCGGAGAAGGCCTTTGATAGAGTGGATTGGACCTTTCTATTAAAGACTTTAAGAAAAATGGACTTTGGGGATCAGTTTATACAGGCGGTTGCAGCAATTTATCAACAACAAATGGCACAAATTATTATTAATGGAAGTTTGACTACAAATTTTAGTATTGAAAAAGGAACAAGACAAGGTTGTCCGCTATCCCCATTGTTATTTATTTTAACACTAGAAGTCTTGTTGAATACAATACGGGATTCAAATGCTTTACATGGAATAGTTATTAGGCAAGAAGATTATAGGACTAGTGCATTTGCAGATGATCTGGTTGTTACCCTAACACAGCCGATGGAATCAATAATTCAGATGAAAGACATTATAGAAGAATATGGTATGGTATCAGGATTTAGACTGAATCAGAAAAAAACTAAGATGATAGTTAAAAAATATGACACAAGATCGAAAGCAGGAACTTGAAAGCAAGGCAGGCTTTGAAATAGTATCAAAGATTAAATATTTAGGAGTTCAAGTTGCAGATTCAAATATAAAATTACTTCAAAATAATTATGAGGTGTTGTGGCGAGAGGTACAAAAGGATATGGAGACTTGGAAAAAACTGCAGCTGTCGTTACTTGGAAGAATAGCAGCAGTTAAGATGAACGTTTTGCCTAGATTTCTTTTTTTTGTTTCAAATGATTCCAGTGCTTAAAAGTGATAAACAATTGAGAGAATGGCAAAGAGGAGTGAATAAGTTTGTCTGGAATGAGAAAAAGCCGAGAGTGAAACTGAAAATTATGCAAGATGTTCCAGAAAGGGGAGGTCTTAAACTTCCAAACCTACAATTATATTATGAAGCAGCAGCTTTGATTCAAGCAAGTGATTGGTTTGGAAGGAAAAAGACTGGAATATTGAATATAGAAAGTTATGATCTTGAATTTGGTTGGCATGCATATTTATTCTATGAGAACAAAGCGGATAAAGTATTTAAAAGCCACATACTTAGGAACTCTTTGATGAGAGTCTGCAAGAAGCACCGACTCAAATGGGATTACAAAATACCGTTATGGCTGGATCTTGGTCATATTATGTGGAATACAAATATAATGTCACTCGGGGGGTTGTTATACAAAAAAGTTCTTTTTATGGATGGGGGCAGATGGCAACTAAAGACATTAGAAACACTGTTGGAAGAAGGGATTAATTTAACTTGGCTACAGTACAATCAATTCCAACTGAGATGGAAAGAAGATCAAAAACTTGGCATAATGATGCATGAAGAAGAATTGGTTAGACATATAAAAGAAAAAGGTCCAATGCATATTAAGAGGGTTTATAATGTTTTGTTAGAAAGAGATTCGGAAAATGAATTGGTTAAAGATTGTATGATAAAGTGGGCCCAAAATTTTGCAGAACCAGTGATGTTGGAAACATGGGAAAAAATATGGCTCCAGAATGTTAAATTTACACAGTCACAGAATTTGAGGGAAAATTTTTATAAAATGTTTTATAGGTGGCATTTAGATCCTAAGAAACTGTCGTGTATGTATCCTAATGTTCAATCAAAATGTTGGAGATGTGATTGCTTAGATGCTACATATTATCATATATGGTGGACCTGCAAGAAAGTGAAGGCTTTTTGGATAAAAATTTGGTGGGTTATGCAAAATGTTCTGAAGAAAAAACTTCAGTTTTCTCCACAATTGTTTTTATTGGGTATAGTTAAGGGTTTTACATTGGGTGAAACAAAGTTGATATTGTACATGGTGACAGCAGCGAGATTATTGATAGGTCAATATTGGAAAAATGATGTTATGCCCACTATAGAAGAATGGACTTTGAAGATGGCCAGTTTTGCAGAGATGGCGAAGATCTCAGCGTATCTAAAAGATCGGACTCAAGAGACTTATGTATGGGAGTGGAAGAAGTGGATAGATTATGTGCAGAATAAATATCAAACTAGGAAATATCAGATAGCTTTTAGCTGAATGTATTATGCAGGGATAGATTAGCTGAATTTTATGAAGATATAAATAACACACAGGGGGTGGTGGGTTTAAGTCTTATAAAATGTGATTTTGATTTGGATTTCATCCTGAGGAAGACTTGGGGGGAGGGGTGGGTTAGGGAGGGCTTGGTGGGGGAAAACTGGGGAGAAAATGTACTTGTAAAACTTTTTAAATAAAAAAAAATGACATATCTAGTTTACATCCATTTATTATACTTTTTCATACCTTTATGTCTTTGAAAGCCATCTTTGCTTGTACCATACCCACATATTACTGAATACTCTTTTTTCTTTAACTTCTCACCTCTCTTTTTGATGAACTTATCTTTCATTCAACCATTCTTCCACAGCTTTCTCAGATCCTCCTTCATATATTTCTATTGGCATTCAATCCTCATTCATTCTCAACCAACCCATTTTCATCAACCCATCTCAACATATTTCTTTGTATTCAGTTGTAGAATAATATAATTGAAAAAGATATTAGAGGCAGAAGTGGGATTCAGTTGGTTCAGACCGGTTCAGGTGAACTGATTGTTAAAATTCTGCCCAGTTCAGCAAACTGGCTAATCCCACCACTGGCTTGCCCCACCCTGCCCATTTTTCAGACTGTTTTGGGGTCATTTTTTGGGCCATTTTTCAGGCTGTTTTTGAGTCATTTGTTGGCCCATTTCTGGGCCTTTTTAGTCTGTTTTCAGGCCTTTTTCAGGCTGTTTTTCAGGCCATTTTGGATGTTCAGTAGTAGTAAATAAATAGGGAAATTGTACGTTGTTGAGGCCTTTGAGGCAAGTGGCTGGGAGGCAGGGCTGGGTGTAATGAGTGACGTCAAGTTGGCCACGCCCACCCAGTCACATGGCCATGCCTACCCCGCCAGTCATTAGGGCAGAGAACCAGTTGTTAAATTATTTGAATCCCACCACTGATTAGAGGTCATCTACTCCATCTTCATGTTTAGTGCAGGATTCTTAAAACACCTAGCTTCAAATTGAAGATCTCCAGTGAAGAGAATTCACTGTTTCATATGGCAATTTGTTCCTTTGGCTGACAGCTTGTACCATCAAAAATTTCTTCCTGATACCTAGCTTGAATATATTTCCATGTAGTTTTAACCATTGGTTCTAATCTAGGACTAGATTAGTCTAGTTTAGAAACTAACTCTAGTTTCTCTTCTATGTAAGAATCCATCTGATATTTGAAGAATGTTATTGCATCTCCTTTAACTATCTCTTCTGCAGACCAAATTACATAGTTCCTTGAACTATTCCTCATAGTCTTCCTTGTAATCCAAATGTTTTCTGAACAGGGCAGAGTCAAGTAGAATAATAACTTTCTGTGATCTAAACTCAGTTCTCCTGTTAATGTATCTGGAAATAGCATTTGTTTTTTAGTAGCTGCTCCCCATAACAGGGATGCGGTTCCCCTGATAGTTTTTTAATTGTATTCTCTGGGGACTTAGGTCTCTCTTCTTGAGTCTGGGCACAGCCTTCCTGATTGTCTCCCAGGACACGTCAATGATGATCCTGTGTTGATTTCCATGTCACATTGTGAGTCCTCTATCTGAGCGGCAATGTAAATTTTCTTTGCTTTTGAAGAACTTGCTTGCCTGATGTTGGTTTGATACGCGTCTTTTTCCTCTCCTGGTGGATCCTCCCCGCGCCTGGATTCCCAGGATGCCAGCTTCTGTCTATCAGTGGGTGTGACAGCATTGAGGTGCTGTCTTGTGCGGAATATGGCAGGCTGACTAACACAGCAAACTCTTGCGAGATGCCCCTTTCGGTTGCATCTCTGGCACACTGTCTCTATATATCTGCACACTGCCCTGGAGTGCTTGCCTCCACATCCTGCACACAGTGGCTGTCTTCCCTCTGTGTCTGGGAATACTTTCTTTTTCTCCCCCTCCGATTGTATCCGGCAGATGTCATTTTCATTTTTCGATGACTCAATTAGCCCGGCGCTCTCCTGGTGGACTGCAGATGATTGGCATGAAGTCGCGTTTCCTGCCTTTTGTAGAGCTGCCGCAGATTTGTGTGAGGACTCTGTTGTTCTGGCCTCATTGAGTGCTATCTGTAGAGTAAGGTTAGGCTTAGCTAACAGCCGCCTTTATAAGCTCACTCCACTGATGAGCTGCTCCAGCAAGATGTCCTCCAATTTTCTAAACTCGCAATAGTCTGCAGCCTTTCTCAGCGCCACCACATAATGGTTGATGGATTTGCCTTCCTCCTGCACTCTGCATGGAATTTGCGCTGTCAAATGAACTTGGATTGTACCAGAGTGTAGTGTGCTTGCAGTGCGTTCTGGAGAGTGGCCAAGGGCACCGTTTGTACAGCTGCCGGTGCAACGGGTGCCTTGGCCATGTCAAAAACCTTAGATCCACAATAGCTGAGAGACAGCACTCTTTTTCTATTGCCCAATAATCCTAGGAGATCATTGGCCTCCATAAAACACTCGAACCTAATCATATATGAGTCCCAATTGTCTGTGGCTGGGTTAAACGTACAGTGGGGCAAAAAAGTATTTAGTCAGCCACCAATTGTGCAAGTTCTCCCACTTAAAAAGATGAGAGAGGCCTGTAATTGTCATCATAGGTAGACCTCAACTATGAGAGACAAAATGAGAAAACAAATCCAGACAATCACATTGTCTGATTTGGACAGAATTTATTTGCAAATTATGATGGAAAATAAATATTTGGTCACCTACAAACAAGCAAGATTTCTGGCTCTCACAGACCTGTAACTTCTTCTTTAAGAGGCTCCTCTGTCCTCCACTCATTACCTGTATTAATGGCACCTGTTTGAACTTGTTATCAGTATAAAAGACACCTGTCCACAACCTCAAACAGTCACACGCCAAACTCCACTATGGTGAAGACCAAAGAGCTGTCAAAAGACACCAGAAACAAAATTGTAGACCTGCACTAGGCTGGGAAGACTGAATCTGCAATAGGCAAGCAGCTTGGTGTGAAGAAATCAACTGTGGGAGCAATAATTAGAAAATGGTAGACATACAAGACCACTGATAATCTCCCTCGATCTGGGGCTCCACGCAAGATCTCACCCCGTGGGGTCAAAATGATCACAAGAATGCTAAGCAAAAATCCCAGAACCACACAGGGGGACCTAGTGAATGACCTGCAGAGAGCTGGGACCAACGTAACAAAGGCTATCATCAGTAACACACTACGCCACCAGGGACTCAGATCCTGCAGTGCCAGACGTGTCCCCCTGCTTAAGCCAGTACATGTCCGGGCCCATCTGAAGTTTGCTAGAGAGCATTTGGATGATCCAGAAGAGGATTGGGAGAATGTCATATGGTCAGATGAAATCAAAGTAGAACTGTTTGATAGAAACACAATTTGTCGTGTTTGGAGGAGAGAGAATGCTGAGTTGCATCCAAAGAACACCATACCTACTGTGAAGCATGGGGGTGGCAACATAATCATCTTCATCATCATCATCATCATCATCATCATTTTTATTTCTATACCGCCCTTCTCCAGAAGGACTCAGGGCGGTATACAGCCTGTATACATCATGCTTTGGGGCTGTTTCTCTGCAAAGGGACCAGGACGACTGATCCGTGTACAGGAAAGAATGAATGGGTCCATGTATCGTGAGATTTTGAGTGCAAACCTCCTTCCATCAGCAAGGGTATTGAAGATGAAACGTGGCTGGGTCTTTCAGTATGATAATGATCCCAAACACACCGCCCGGGCAACGAAGGAGTGGCTTCGTAAGAAGCATTTCAAGGTCCTGGAGTGGCCTAGCCAGTCTCCAGATCTCAACCCCATAGAAAACCTTTGGAGGGAGTTGAAAGTCCGTGTTGCCCAGCGACAGCCCCAAAACATCACTGCTCTAGAGGAGATCTGCATGGAGGAATGGGCCAACATACCAGCAACAGTGTGTGCCAACCTTGTGAAGACTTACAGAAAACGTTTGACCTCTGTCATTGCCAACAAAGGCTATATAACAAAGTATTGAGATGAACTTTTGATATTGACCAAATACTTATTTTCCACCATAATTTGCAAATAAATTCTGTCCAAATCAGACAATGTGATTGTCTGGATTTGTTTTCTCATTTTGTCTCTCATAGTTGAGGACTACCTATGATGACAATTACAGGCCTCTCTCATCTTTTTAAGTGGGAGAACTTGCACAATTGGTGGCTGACTAAATACTTTTTTGCCCCACACTAGTTGGCGGGGCATGAGCAGTCATCTTGGCCGATGTAGTTTAGTCATCACAGTTGTAGCCTGTTGATGCCTGCCGGTGGTCCCTTCTTCATTGGGACTGCAATCTAATTTAGCTCTTTTTGTTTACTGTTCTTCCAATCCCATCCTCGTCGCGAGTGTTAAATCGGGCGATGGAAGAGACAAGACACTGTTCAAACAGTACCAACAGCTCTTTATTAGTAGATTGGTACAACCCAGCAGCTGGCTCATCTGACAGCTCCCTATAAAAGGGCAAGCTGTCAGACGGGTCAGCCAATGAGGTTTGAGTATTTTCCTGCCGGTTTGGCGGACCTGAGTGAAGCCTCTACTTACTCCTATTCAATATGCAACAGAGTCCATTTAAGCTTAGATTTAGGGAAGTCTATTCATGTACTTGTACATAGCCATTTTCCTTCTTTTGACAAGTATTCAGGTCCTTGCAACAGATTACATGTTACTCACTACCTTTCTATCAGGGTTTGCATCTGATAGTTTCTCCACTACTTTCCCTATCTTTAGCATATTTTCTACCAAGTTACACTCTACAAATAGAACTATTTGCTCTAGTTTTTACCATTGATGTGTAATTTGCAAGAATTCACTCAATTTTTTCTTACCAAACACAACTATCATAAATTTTAACATATTAATTTTCAAATGCTCATTATATCATATAATTTATTTAACATTTGTTGCAATTCATTTATATAAGCATATACGGTATATATTCGTGTCCCCGACCAACAGATCTCTAAGATCACTATGAATATTCCTCATATTTACTCATAAATATAAAGACTGAATTAAAAGTAATGCCTCCACTTCAGTGGTGGGTTGCCCCTGGTTCAGACCGGTTCGCAAGAACCGGTAGTAAAACCAGCGGGAGACTCTGCTCACTGACCCGGATGTCATCAGCAAGCTTCTGCACATGTGCAGAAACTTCTGCGCATGGACAGAAGCGTGCACACACTGCCCCGTTGCATACCAGTAGTAAAGATAAGTAGAACCCACCCCTGCTCCACCTCCATAACTTTAGTTTTAATGTGTGTGTCGGTATACACCTGTGAGACAGTTTTGACTTCTGGCAACTGCCTGGCAAATATTTTTGGAAATGGATTGTCATTGCCTTTTTTCTTAGGGCTGGTAGACAGTGATTGACCTAAAGTCACCCAGATAATTTACTTAGTTTAAGTTGAGATATTTTAATCGAAATAGAAGAAATAGAAAAGTAATTATTACATGAGTAATTCATTTAAGGAAGTCCACCAACCTCCCTTAGTTGAAGCTATTCTATAAAAAATAATGGACTAAACTTCCTCCAAGCTAATGTGTAGGACTGTTCAGTAATTATTAGAAACTTTTAGTTGTAGTTATTGCTATCTAAGGTGAATTCTCTTTCACTGAGTTCTCTTTATTTAATTTTAGGGCTTGTGTTGAAAACAAATCACATTTTAGGTCACTTTTATGTAGAAATATTGAAAATTAAAAAAGATTCACAAACTTGTAAGCATTGCTGTAAATCAGTCCCTAGTAACATGCATGGAAGCATTCCATAACAAGAGCAAATACAGGAATTAAATTAATGATTTTTTAAAAAGTATCTATGTCTGGAGAATGCAATTATTTCTACCAAAACCATGAAACCCTTTGAAGGAAAAGAAAAATTCAAAGAAATGGAATGCATTAGTTAATCAAGTATTTATTGCAAATTGTAAAGGAGCAGTTGATCTAAGAAAACTATACAATTATTTTCCTTTTTTAAAAAAAACTTATTAATTCCAGTATTTCTTCTTGCATCATTTTCCAGCTTTTTAACATTTTTAGATTTTGTATGAGCGCCAGTGTGGTGCAGCAGCGCCAGTGTGGTGCATCAAGCCAGAAATTGCAGGACTCTAATAATTCTAGTTCTGTCTTAGACACAAGTTAGCATGGTAACTTTGGACCTGTCACTCTCTCTCAGCCCCAGGAAGGAGGCAAAAGCAAATCAGTTCTGAAAATGTTGCCAAGAAAATTGCAAGGACCAATCCAGCAGTCATCAGGATTCAAACTGACTTGAAGGCACACACAAAAAAGATTTTGTGTAATTGTTGTAGTATAGATATTGGAAATAAATAAGAAATTGTATTAAAAAAAGTAAATTCACATTTTTTTCATAGTTTTTTCTTTTGCCTTGTTGCAAGGGTGGATGATCAGGGTGATTGAAGCTGGAAATCATAGATCAGTTAT
This sequence comes from Pantherophis guttatus, assembly GCF_059756535.1. Taxonomy (NCBI): domain Eukaryota; kingdom Metazoa; phylum Chordata; class Lepidosauria; order Squamata; family Colubridae; genus Pantherophis; species Pantherophis guttatus. The sequence continues at coordinate 316,696,066 of NC_142063.1, forward strand.
CTAACATTTTAAAAAATTCCTTTATAAAAAAAAAAACCAAAGGACTGTGTGAACAGAGAAGACAAAGGGTGAACTTCTAAGGACTAGAAAACAGTAAGTTACTAGAGACACATGGCTCTTAGATAAGTGTTTTTAAAAGAAGTCAACTGTGAAATTGAACTATTAACTATTAACAATTGACTATTAACCATTTACAAAAGTGTGCAATTTATCATTCAGTCAGCCTGCATTCTAGGGGATTGGGTAATAATAAAATCTGAGATGAGGGAAGGATACTTGTCACTCTAGTGTTGCCTATCTTAACTTCTTTCTTAGTGAAACTCTGCCCCCAAAGAACTTAGTTTAAAATCTGTTATGGGAAAACAATGGAGGAAAATAAAGTAAAATAAAACAGGAATACTTTAGCTTGAATAGACTCTGAGACCCTCTTTTTAGAATGGAAAAAAACCTCTAGATTGAGTGGGGGGAAAAACAAACCATCTACAATAGAAAAGAAGATAGCTTTCTTTCATTCATTTTTTGTGTTCGTTGCAAGATACAGAAAAACTAGCAGGCATGGCATTTAAATCATAGAATAGGCTACCATTATCCTCTTATCTCTTGAGTTTGGAGTAAGAGATTTTTCAAAAATGTAAGATACAAAGTTGCCTAGGAGAAAAGTGACAACCCCAATAGGGTTGTCAATCTACTTCCACTTACCCCAGGGGTGCTAGTCAACAGGTTCTGACAGGTTCTGGAGAACCAGTAGCGGAAATTTTGAGTAGTTCAGAGAACCGGCAAATACCACCTCTGGCTGGCCCCAGAGTGGGGTGGGAATGGAGATTTTGCAATATCTTTCTCCAGGAGTGGGGAGGGAATGGGGATTTTGCAGTATTCTTTCCCTGGAATGAGCTGGGAATGGAGATTTTGTAGTATCCTTCCCCTGGAGTGGGGTAGGAGTAGAGGTTTTGCAGTATCCTTCCCCTGCCATGCCCACCAAGACATGCCCACCAAGACACACCCACAGAATCGGTAGGAAAAAAAATGTGAATTCCACCACCGACTTACCCCCTCCTGTAAGGTCATGTAAATAAATACAATGTTTCTGAAAAATCAGAAGGATTTCTTTAAAGATACGAAAAACAACATGAGCCTATTGAGAGAAGAAGAAAAAATAGTAAAGGAGAAAGATAGTGAGGTGATGACAATACAAATGGTTGATTTGCCAAGATCTATATATACTGAGATAAGCTATACTGATTCAACAGACTTATGTTCCCTAGAAATTCCAGAAAGAAGCAGAAATAACCAGGAACAAGAATGAAGGCCCTTTGCTTACCTTTTATTCAGATTAGTTTGACTGAAAACTGTCTTTCTTCTGGCTAAGGAACAATATTAGACATAGGCAAAGAACTGGGGCAATTACTATTACAGTTCAGCTAGTCTATGAAGCTCTTAGATCCTTGTACGGATCTCAGCCCTCAGGGAGCTCCCCTCTACTGGACTCAGATGGTGCAACTCTCATTACTGAGAAGACTCTGATTCTACAGCGTTGGGCTGAGCACTTCCAATCTGTAGTGAACCACCCATCTTCCATCAACAAGGTGATTGACAGAATTCCCCAGGCAGATATCAACTATAGTCTGGACACCCCACTATCAAAGACTGAAACCTTACAGGCCATCAGCCAGCTGTCCAGTGGCAAGGCCCCAGGATCTGATGTGATCCCAGCAGAAGTCTATAAAGATGGTGGTGCAGTGCTTGTCGACAAACTTACTCAGCTGTTCCAGTCCTTCTGGAATCAAGGATCCATTCCTCAGGAACTAAAAGACATGTCCATTGTACACCTTTACAAGAGGAAAGGGAATCGACAAGTCTGCGATAATCATAAAGGAATATCACTGCTTTCCATCGCAGGCAAGATCCTTGCACGAGTGTTGCTGAACCGCCTGACTGACTACCTGGAACAGGGTTTATTACCTGAGACACAGTGCGGTTTCTGCAACCCTGATGGCGCCAAGAGAAGTATCAAGAGCAGAGTTGTGAATTGTACACCACCTTTGTGGATCTCACTAAGGCTTTTGACACTGTCAGTCGCGAAGATCTGTGGCGTATCATGTGGAAGTTTGGGTGCCCTGATAGATTCATCCTGATGGTATGTCAGTTCCATGACAGCATGATGGCTTGTGTCCTGGACGATGGAGAAGCTTCAGAGGCCTTTCCTGTCACAAACGGTGTCAAGCAAGGTTGCATGCTTGCACTGACCCTATTCAACTTAATGTTTTCAGCCATGCTGTCAGACGCCTTCCAGAACAGTTCCTTGGGAATCAGCCTGAGATACAGGACTAATGGGAAACTGTTCAACCTGTGAAGACTCCAGGTTGTCACCAAGATAAAGGAGACTGTACTAAAAGACCTCCTTTTTGCTGACGACTGTGCCCTGTATGCTGGAGCAGAGCAGGAAATGCAAGCCAGCATGGACAAATTCGCAGCAGCATGCGACAACTTCGGCCTCCTCATCAACACAAAGAAGACCGAAGTGATGTAGCAGCCAGATCCGAATGCCCAACACCAAGAGCCCATCATCACAGTGAAGGGACAAAAGCTGCAAGCAGTGAGCCAATTTACATACCTTGGAAGTACCCTCTCCCGTGCAATGACAATTGACATTGAGATCAATTGCAGAATTGCCAAGGCAAGCTCTGCATTTGGCAGACTACTGACCAACAAGGACCTATGTAGAAAACATTTCATGGGGGAAGGAAGTAAAGATTTATATTCTACCTTTCAATCAAATATACCCCACCTTTCAATAATTTCAATCAAATTCACTGGGAAATTGACATCATAACAATCAATCAACAATTTTATTTTGGTCAATAGCAGAGAAGCCACTGTCACTTTTTCAGATGTTCCAGGGCAAATAAAAGAAATAGTTGCTGGCAAGCAGCTGGGATTTTTACAGTTAATATCAGCAATGTGCTAACAACAACCCACCTTGTTTTTCAGATAATATTATGTAGACTGCTATAAATTGGTCTGTAACTGCAGCTACAGTTAAGATGGGTAATAAAAAATTGACAAATTGATAAATATGTTTATTGAGAAAAGTATCCCTAGATACACATAAGTCAGAATGGCCCAAAGAACTCAATATTGGCTTGGAAAAGTTAGAAATTGAGAATTAACTTTGGATATTTATATTCAGTTGAAGCACATATAAGTTTTGCCTTCAAAAGGATAGCAGTTTGGTCTCTAGATGGGGCCATTAATCATATCCAGGTTAGATTTCTGCAGCTTTCTTGGATTCAGGAGTAAATTTTAAATGTTTAAAAAATGCAAGAAACAATAAAAAAAGGCTTATTTTTAGTGGGTTATGTTTCGTTATTCAGTCATTGTGGAGTTGCTGCCACTTGAACTTTATTTCTTTCATGTAACACAGAGAGGAAATGAAGATGCAGATTGAAGATATTTTCCCCTTCAGTTGCTTAACGAGAGAGGAAGCTGCATATCAAGAACAGCTGTATAAACCATCCTCAATCAAAGACCTACCCAAGGAAATAGAATTATATCAACCTTTTAAACCAGGGGTGTCAAACTCATGTTGTCAAGTGACGTATCCGGACTTGTTCCCCCTTTGCTAAACTGGGCATGGACATGGCCAGCGTGTTGACGCATCTGGACCATGGCCCGGGAGTTTGACAGCCCTGTTTTAAACATTTTGTGACAAATTTCCCAATAGTAATTGGCTACTTGACAGAATAGATTCTCTTCCCTTTACTAATGACCTTGTTTGCTAGTTACTTGTATTACATCAAAAATCTAGATATTACTTTAATGTGAACTACTTAATGCTGAATCTGAAGTTTTTGAAAACTTGAGTAGTATAAAATGTAGAAATCGGAATGCACCATCTTTCCTATCCACTTGTTTTAAGTAATTATAATAGTGTCATGGGTTCACCACCAGAGTCATAGAACATAAGTTTAATACTCTGCTCAGTGCAGGATTTGCTACATTTTGTATGGACCAGTCACGGCTTGAAAACTTCAACTTAAGTCTTCAAACATATTACTTTATATGGCAAGCTATTCCACTGGTTAACAGCTTTTTTTCTTGTTGGTGCCTTCTTGTCAGCATTAATTCCTGGCAACTGCCTGGACAAAGTGTTGCAGATTTGTTGACAAAATTTCAAAAGTGTTTTGCCAATTGCCATTGCTTCCTTCCTAGGGCTGAGAGAGACTGGCTCAAAGTCACCCAATTGATTTCATACCTAAGACAGGCTTAGAACTCATGGTTTTCCAGTTTCTAACCTGATGCCTTAATCAATACAACAAATTGGCTCTCTGACAGTTCTTAACCCTAACCTGAATCTACTTCCCTACATTTCAGTGAATTAGTTCTGGTCTTGATCCTGTCATCCATGCCCTAGAAATCAACTCAATTTTATCTTCTATGAGACAATCCTTTAAATACTTAGTATTTTTCTATCATATAGAAGGCTAAACATATTCAGTTCCTTTAACTAGTCCTCATAAGACGTGGTTTTCAGTACTTGCACACTATTTTGATAGCCCTTCTCTTCTAAACCTGCTCCAGTTTGTCACTGCAATGCCTAGAACTGGAAAGAATATTCTAAATGGGGCCTGACTATAGAGAAGTAGAGTGACACAATTGCTTCTTACTATCTGAACTCCATGCATCTATTAATATATCCCAAAATAACATTTGCCCTTCTAACAGCTGCATCATATTGTTAGCTTATGTTCCTCTTTTGATGTACTGGAACACCCAGGTCCTTTTCACGTGTACTACTGCCAAAACAGTCCTCCATTTTATATTTGTTTTTCATTTTTGTTTTCATCTTCAGGTGCAGAACATTGTTTTTCCCCACTAAATGTCACCCTGTTAATATTGTCCTACTATTCAAGCCTGCCTAGAGTTTTTAAAATCTTTGTCTACTAAAATTGGTGGCCAGTCTTTTTATTTTTATATAATTTGCTGGTGTAAGAATGATCACATCAGCTCATTAATTCAGCTCATTAATAAAGATGTTATAAACATATGTTCAGATCATTAATAAACATACCTGCCCAGGACAGGGCTGGTATGGCACTTTCGGACTTGAAGAGGAGCTATGTATGAATGCCCTGTCTAGTCATTTAGTCACCTTTTAAATTAATTGCTGTTTTTTGGATTCCACTCGGTGGTGTATTAACCATTAAGCAGACTAAGCACATGCTTAGGCCAAAGGGGGCAGCACAAAGCTGAGAAAGAAAAAAACCCAATGAAGATTGGTTCTTCATTGAAAGGAGGGGGGCACCAAGATTTGTCAGTGCTTAGGGCACCAGTGAGCCTTAATCCACCACTAATTCCATTAATATAACTCCCAACAACATAAATCATAAACCAATTTATAAATAGCACTTAGCAATAGCACTTAGACTTATGTACAGCTTCATAGTTCTTTATAGCTGTCTTTAAGCGGTTTAGTCAGTATCTTGCCCCCAACAATCTGGGTCTTCATTTTACCAACCTCAGAAGGATGGAAGGCTGAGTCAACCTTGAGCCTTTCAGAATTGAACTCCTGGAGCGAGCAGTGAGTTAGCCTGCAGTACTGCATTCTAACCACTGCACCACCATGGCTCTATTCAATGTATTGTATTTCAATGTTTGTTTTTTGTAACTTTCCATTACTTAGATATGGCTGTTGAATGCAGGTGGTCCCTGCTTAATGACCATTCAGTCAGCACTGTTTAAAGTGATCGTGATAGGTATAACTGGCCCTTGTACTTATGTTGGTTGCTGTGTCCAATGATCACATAATTGCCATTTGCAACCTCTTTTTCCAGGTTCCTACAAGCAAAGTCAATTGAGAAGCCAGCAGGTGGTTATAAATAGTTATCATGTGATGTCTTAAGTTAATGACCAGCAGTGATTCTCTTAACAATAGCAACATTGGTAATTGCTGCAACATCCCATTTTATGATGTCATTTAGCGATGGAAATTTTGGTTCCAATTACAAGCGTTGAAGACCACCTGTATACTGTATCAGACTGCAAGGTAACCACCAGTCTATTAAATGCTTGAAAATAATTGATCTGTTAAAGTACTGTAACTGCAATTTTTACAAATACTGGTATTTACTCAGATTAGCAGTCTCTGAATGCATTGAACCAACAGTGGTGATGCTGATTAGTTGGGTGTCGAGAATGATGGCAGTTGAAGTTTAACATCTGAAACACACTGGATTAGGAGAAGGCAAAATACAGGTTTCTTTGGTTCTCACTGTACTAATTTCAGTTGTCCTCAGCATGTGTTATTAACTATCTTTCATCTATTTTGTAGATTGTGAAAAAACATCTTTGTGACTTGAAATTATAACTGCTATAGTACTTTACTGTTACGATCCAGTATTAGTAATTAATTCAGAGAAGAGTTGACAGTATTCTAATTTGATGATATATTATTCCATTTAGATTGAAGTGCTGGGTACATACCATGGAGGTTTCTTCTGATCTAATGTAAACATCTATAAGTAATTAATTTCTTTGCATTATACAGGAAAGGCAAGACTTGTGTAATTCAGAGCTATGCTTTCAGCTTGATAATGGAAGATTTCAGTCTAATTCTGTCCCTTGCTGAGATTGAGATTGATGTTGTCCTTAAGTCTTTTTTCCTGTTTTGGAGTGAATTTGGGAGAAAACTAAATGGCATAAATAGATTTTGTGATTTGGTTGATTTATATGTGACTCAGTTACCTGTCAAAATAGAATTTATTTAGGTTGCTACCATCACACCGAATCAGAAGAAAACTCTCAGGATGAGTATTCAGTATTAATGGCAAATGGGAGACATCCAACTATGGAGTGTACCTAGTTTACTCTCAGCAAGTAGCATTGTCTGGATAATGGAAGTTGACTTGGAAGTTGAAGACTGATTAGTCCAGGTCCAGGAAATATCAGGACTGTAGACAAACTGGGGAGTTAAAAGAAGATAAAAGCAAGCAAGCAACAATAACATAAGAACTATTGTAGGAAAGCTATGAGTGTGTCCTTGAAGTCAATAGAATTTCCAAGACTTGAAGACTGGACATTTTTATTTCTTGTATAACCTGATATTTGAGAGTAAAAAGCAACACGATGAAGGTATAATTTGGAAAGAACAAGTTGTAGCACACTTCTCTCAAGTATACCTTCAACTGAGGCATCACTAGGTTGGCAAAGGGCACAGATGTAAAGCTGATAATCATCAGTATACTGATAGTTTATCCTATGCGGTGGATCACCTCACCTATGAGCTGCAGGTAGATGTCAAATAAGATTAGGGAAGAATATTGAGCCCAGAAAGTTACCACATAGAAGAGGCTGTGCACTAGGACCCCCCCCCCCAAACAATAATTGGAATCGACCCCAGAGAAAGGAAGAGAACAGATGCAGAACTGCATCTCCCATTCTTAATCCCAGAACTGGCCCAAAAGTCTATCATGAACAAATGATGGAATCAAAACCATTGAAATCAAGAGTTAGCGTGGATGCACCACCTTCGTGTCACTCAGACATCACCTACAAGTAGGATCAATGCCATTTTGGCACTGTATGTTAAGTATGAAATCTGATTGAAAATGGTCCAAATAAAGTTTCCTTTATCTTACATGTTCCAGGATCCTCCTGGATAAATAAACTACAAGAAGGAACTCAATTTGGATATATATATTTTCAGGATTCAAATGGGAATTTTACCTATACAATAAAATCCGGCCATATAGAAAGCATGGCAAATAAGATCCCATTTTCTCTATAACATGCCAGCTTTAACTGTGTAAATACCTATCTTTTGAAGATGTCAACCATGTAAGTCCTCACTGCAGGCTGAAATGAGAGCCCAGATGCAGTTCTTCCATTTTTGAGATTAAGTCAGGTCAATAAGGACAGGCAAGATAAATCTAGCTCCTCAGAATTTTCCTCTTTGGACGTGCAGATTTATGGTATCAAAGAAAATACTTAAAATACTGCATGTTCTCAGTTCCTTTGATCCAGAAAATATTAACAGGACCAATTTGGAAAATTGTGAGACAACTAGTAAAATGCTACCGTAGTTTTATTAGTAGTAAATATATATTTACATTAGTAATATGAAGAATCTTTTCATTCTACGTTCTTATCTAGGGAATAGGCATTTCTTTTGAAGGATCAAAATAAATAGGACATTAGACTAGATGGAGGCATTATGCTTTAGTATTGACTGAAAGTCTTCTTCCCTATATAATTCCTTCAGATAGGAGTGGCTTGCTGTCCAACCAGGCAAAATGGAGACAAATGGGATGGGTCCACCCCAATTGTGCCAGCAGAGGAGCCATGTTAGGACCACTCAGTGCAGATGGGTTGCCCCTGCCATCTGGATGCAGGACCAATGCTCCTGGACAAATAAGACACAGGGACAACTCACTGCCGGTGGACAACAAAGGGGGGAAGGTATAATATTTGCAGCAATTTATTATACATAAAAATAACTTGGCACTTGCAATTTTAGATACATATTGAAAATGATTTTAAAAGGTAGTTTTTAAAATTGTAATGAGGTTTAATTAATTATAGATTGTTTATTTTCCTTTTTAAAATGAAACAGACCTTCTCTTTGGTATCATTTTTAGTAATGAACATGAGGGATTGAAAATACATATAAATGACTACATAAATTAGTGCTTTGACTGAAACTTCAACCATAGAATGTTATAAGCCAGTGACAGCAAGCAGCTGTTCACTTGTATTGTTTGGATTTAAAGTTTGAATTGTAAATCTACCTAAAAGAGTACAAATCCAGATTTGGGGTCCTCCAACTTTATAGTGAAAAGAGCGCTACCAGAGCCTTTTTTCGGAAGATAGCAGGCAGCATGGAAGTATCAGTAATCAATACTGAAAGCCAAAATCTGAGAGCCTGATAGTACAGTGGACTAAAGCACTGTTATTAACATCTGCTGCTTGCAATTACTGCAAGTTCAAATCTCACCAGGCTCAAGGTTGACTCAGCCTTCCATCCTTTCAAAGGTAGGTAAAATGAGGACCCAGATTGTGGGGGCAATAAACTGACTTTGTATAAATATACAGAAGTATGAAGGCTATTGCTTAACGCATTGTAAGCCGCCCTGAGTCTCCGGAGGAGGGCGGCATATAAATTAAAAAGCAAAAGCAAAAAGCAAAAAGCTGTGCCTGCCTTCTTGGACTGCCTTTTCTGCAATTCTGCCTCTTTGAACAAAAATGTTGCTCAGCCCACACTTCTGATTGAGTGTCTCCTCACTAAGAGAAAAGTGGATCTCTGTGTGTGTATGTGATGATCTTGGAGGCCACTCCTGGACATCACAAAGCAAAAAACAATTTGGGCAGAGCCAGCAGAAGCACGGGAATGGCTTATGATACACCTGTAGGAAGGAATCTTCCCCTTTTTGGCCCTTGCCATGTTGAATTTTGAGAAGCACCAAATCAGGGTGGATTTGCATCTATTTCAAAAAGACTGTGAAAAGTGATACTCTTTAAGAGCTTTGCAGGAAAGGGTATTATACATCTGCACAGCTCTGCCTGTACTCATGTAATTTGCTGGCCTTCCCTTCAGGGTGTATGTTTATATCTGATTTATTTACCTGATCAGCAGGTAATCACTGCAGAGTAGCTGAGTGATTCCTGCTCTTTCTGAGGATTAGAGCAGCATGTACCCAGGGGTGGGTTTCACTTACCTTTGCTACTGGTTCGCTCGCTCGCGTGCCACTTCTGCACATACACAGATCATATTTGATGACCGCCGGGTGGGTGGAGCCTCCCGTCGCCACTGCCACCGGTTTGCCGGAACTGGGGCGAACCGGTAGCAACCCACCACTGCATGTACCTTACTTAAGTTCCATAATTAATTAAACTTTATTACAATTTTTAAAACTCTATCTTTTAAAATTGTTTTCAATATGTATATAAAATCATAACATCTTGCAAGCCCTGAAATATGTTTACATATAATAAATTGGTGCAAAATGTTACCCTTTCCTGCTTTGTTGTCCCACGGCACTGAGTTATCCCCATATCCAGTTGGCTGGGGCCACTTGTCCCACATCCAGATGGCAGGTTCAGGGTCTGTGCAGTTGTCCCATTCCATGCTATGGATTCCATCAGTCAAGATGATAGTTTCTACAGTTCTTCCAGATCAACATTGAAATTTTCTTCACAATGATTAGAGCATTCCAATGAAAGAATACAGCCACAAAAGGAAAATAAATGTAAACCAAGTTTATTTTGCTTTTTAAGTAGTGTTCTTAAAGCACTACAGCATGGTAAACAATGTAAATTAGTAGAAGTCATCTCAAAAGCCAGAGTTCTTCTTTAATGAGCTTGTTAAAAAGATGCAGCCTATTCTAACAGGATAAATATTTTAACCATTTCACTTCGAGTTAATGAAGGCTCACAAATGAGCAACACTCCTCATTGAGGAAAACAAAAAGCTGTTGTCGACAAAGCGACAGCACACACACAAAAACAAAAGAACTGTGTAAAAATAACTAACTGTACTGTGTTCCCATATTTTTCCAAGTTGCTTTACAATGGGATGATATGCACATGATCTTGCTGCAAATTTGCCATATGACTTGCAAATATCAGTAGCCTAGCCTTATCACTTAGCCCCAAAGCTGCTCATGTCGGATGATGCAGCATTCATCTTCCTATTACTAACAATTAATTTGATGGATTTCTTTATTACCCTTTTTCTAGACTGCAGAACAGACTAGAAAATAATCCTTAATTAAAAGAAAAAAAAGTGTTTTAACTGGAAAAATGTTTAATTTTGCAATAGACTTTACAAGTTATATGTTTTGCCTTTTTTTACTCTTAGCCACAAAATGGGCATGAAGTGTTTTATTTTTAAAATGCCTTAATTTTCAACTTCATGCAAATCTAAATAAAGATGACCAAAACAAAAAGCTTAAACAATGGAAGGATATTTCACAGAAAATTTCTTATACAAAAACACATAAGAAAAAAGGGCCACTAGGTGACATCTTAAATTTACAAATTGGCATCATTTTGGTCAACAAATATCCAAGCCCTGTTTTCTTCTACAACAAAGCAGCTGTACAGAAAGAAAACAGAAAAACTGGTTATTTTTTTAATCACACATTTCCTCAGGAATTTCATGTGGATTAAGGATGCCAGGGACAGACATCTGAAGTTTGTGTTTTTCCTCCTGAGCCTGTCGAAGAGCTGTCTCTCTTTCTTCCAGGAATAAGTCAGATGTGTCTTCACCTGCAAATTCCTATGGAAATAAAATAATTTAGGAATTATAAACCCAGTCACACAGCAAATAATTTCTAAAAATAATTTAAAAAGCACTAAACATAGTCATTTCTCTTCAAATCATGCTGAAGTAAATTTTATTTAAACACAATATTATTTTAGATTATATCTTTTAAGCAAGTCTTTTTTAAATTGGTTCCTCTTTATTTATTGAATTTATATTGCTGCCTATTTGCCCATGACTCAAGGCGGCTACAGAATATAAAACCACATTTAAAACAATAAAAACTAACAAAAAGAATCAAATAAATTAATATAGTACAACGTAACAAAATCACCCCCCACCTCCCGCCCCGGCAACAGCAGATCACACGAGCCATTTAATGGGCTCCATCCCATTCTGGGTTCCCCAGGCCCGCTGGCAGAACCAAAAGTCTTCAGCACCTTCTGGAACAGTATTAGAGTGGGGGCTATTCTAATCTTTGGGGAATGATGTTCCAGAGAGGGAGCCACCACGGAGAAGGCCATTCTTCTTCTGGGTCCCACCAGGTGTATTTCCCTCAGGGATGGGACCCGCAACATTCCCTGCCTCCCTGCTCTGATGGGTCGGGTAGATGTGACTGGCAAGAGATGGTCCCTCAGATAACCTGTCCCCAAGCCATGAAGGGCTTTAAATGTGACAACAGCACCTTGAATTGTACTTGGAAGCAAATTGGCAACATAAAATTTTATGTTAAAATTCTTTCCTTTAATCCCAAATTTTCAAAAGCTGACTGAATTGATCCTTTTTATCATAGAATCACAGCATATCAGAATTGGAAGTAGTCTTGTTTATGTTTTTAGTATTTATTAAAAAGCTAAATAAGATATTTAATTGAAAAATTATATAGGTTAGTCCTTGAGTTATAATTGTAATTGGAAGCAGAACTTGTTGCTAAATACATGGTTGTACAGTGATATGTCACATGACTGCATCACTTAGCAACTGCAAACACTGCAGTCCCCATAGCTATCTAGTGAGGATTGTGGATCAATAACAGAGCACCTCCTCGCAATTTCCTGCCGGCTTCCAACCAAAGCCAGTGGGTAACTGGCAGGAAGTTAGTGGGGAGACTTACCTAAGCTACCTGCAACCTTTGCTGCTGCCTCTCCCATTGTCTTTGTTTGTGGAAAGCTCAGCTGTGAAATCTGGCCGGATTTATCCGGCTCGCACAAACCGGTAGCACAGGTGGCAGGAGGCTCCCCCCCACCCGCTGGGATATCATTATGTCCCATTTTTGACCCTCTGCGCATGAGCAGAAGAGACGTGTGCGATTGAAATGAGCGCGCGTGCTCACGCTCCCGAACCTGTAACGAACGTAAGTGCATTTCACCGCTGGCAGGGAAGGTTGCAAATCTCAATTACCTGATTGTGGGATCTGCAGCAGTTTTAAATGTGAGCTGGTTGCTAAATGGTCAGATTATGATCATGTGATTGTGAAAGTGCTGGGATGGCTTGAACTTTGAAGGCCAGTCTTAAGCACCACTCATTTAGCATCATTGTAACATCAAATGGATGTTGAATGAGTGGTTGTTAATCAAGGGTTACCTGTAAACAAATTAAAGGGCCAGACACATTTGCAACATTGAAAACTTTTACTGTAAGTTTTTGGAACTAACTATATAAAACAAATAGCTTTTTGTGGGAACCAAAATTATTTAGTCTACTTAAATTGTAACAGAGATAAAGACACTTCATTGGATAGTAGAGGGACTAGAAACCACTCCCCTTGCCAAAATGCAAACCTGCTCTTGTTTTTAATTAATATTGGATTTACAAAATGACTATAAATGTTATAAAATGCTATAACATTTGAAATATTAAAGGAGATCTTCAAAGAATGGGGCCATAAATTGGTAACCACAATATCAATAATATTAATAGTGATGCCTGCTTTTATGGATAGACTATGTTTAAAAGATGTTAATGAAGGAATGAGAGATGTGAAACAATCTTGCTTGAAAATGCTTAAAAAATGTATGGATTAGAAGACAAAGACATTTAAAATGGAAACAAAAGTGATAGCCCAAGAGAATGACCCAGCTGTTGCTAAGCAAGATGGTTTTAAATTAGTTTTGTCCCATTTTATGACCTTTCCAGTCACAGTTGTTAAGTGAATCACTGCAGTTAAGTTAGTAATATGGTCATTAAGTGAATCTGGTTTGCCCAATGACTTTATTTATTTATTTATTTATTTATTTATTTATTTATTTATTTATTTATTTATTTATTTATTTATTTATTTATTTATTTATTTATTTAATATTTGTATACTGCCCTACTCCCGAAGGACTCAGGGCGGTGAACAGCCATAATAAATACAAAGACATATAGAAGTTAAAAACTATTAAAAAACAGATTAAGTAATTTAGGCTCAAAGATTAAAACATCCAAATTTATCTAAAAGAGATCTAAAACCCGATTTAAAAGCCAATTTAAAAGGGAGAGTTAGGCCAGACCAGCCTGTTGGAATAGAAACGTTTTCAGGGCACGGCGGAAGATGCGTAAGTCTTGGATCCTTCGTAACTCCGGGGGGAGCCCGTTCCAGATGGCAGGTGCCCCCACAGAGAAGGCTCTCCCCCTGGGGGCCGTCAGTCGACATTGTTTGGCCGACGGCACCCTGAGGAGTCCCTCTCTATGGGAGCGAACTGGTCGGTGAGAGGCTATTGGTGGCAGGAGGCAGTCTCGTAGGTACTCTGGTCCTGAGCCATGGAGCGCTCTAAAGATAGTAACCAAAACCTTGAAACTTTGCTTGTCAGAAGGTTGCAAAAGGTGATCACATGACTTTGGGACACTGCAACCGTCATAAATATATGCCAGTTGACAAGTGTCTGAATTTTGATCATGTGGCCATGGGGATGCTGCAATGGTCATGTGAAAGGTGTTGGTTATCACCTTTAAAGTGCTCCATGGCATAGGACCTGGATATCTTCGAGACCGTCTGCTGCCACCAACGACCTCCCACCGACCAGTGCACTCCCACAGAGAGGGCCTCCTCAGGGTGCCATCGGCCAAGCAATGTAGACTGGTGGCCCCCAGGGGGAGGGCCTTCTCTGTGGGGGCATCTGCCCTCTGGAATCAACTGCCCCCAGAGATACAAAGAATTCAAGACCTTGGTGCCTTCCGCCGTGCCCTGAAGACCTTTCTTTTTCAGCAAGCTGGGCTGGCTTAACACTTTTTAAAATGTTTTTTAATATGTTTTGTTACTGTTTTTTTTTTAAACCTGGGGCCAAACTTATACATATCTTTTAAAATTGTTTTTAATGTTTGTATTTATGTGTTTTTTTTTTTACCTTGGCTGTACACCGCCCTGAGTCCTTTGGGAGAAGGGCGGTCTATAAATGTGAGTAATAAATAAATAAAATGTGAGTAATAAATAAATAAAAAACAGTCATAAGCTACTTTTTTCAGTGCCATTGTAACAAATGGCTGTAAGTTGAGGACTACCTGTATTAGGGTATGCTTGCTGCTCCTAAAAGAATTTTGGATGCACCCCAAATTTGTGGGAGAAATGACCAAAACAATGAAAACTGAGAACACTGAAAACTGGCTAGATGGGAACTCTGTTAAATAGTATAAAACAATAGGAAAAACCTATCTCCCACATCATATCATACATAATAATACTTTGAAAGAGATCTATCCTTATAATATTTCGGGGCTTATTACGGAAACAGTACAGGAGTCTGTAAGTTATATTAATTATCCAATAGCCTAGAAACAGACACTAAGACAGAGGTCTCCAACCCCCGTCCTTTAGCCTTTCAGAAACAGGCCACTGAAGTGGGTGAGTGCGCAACATACCCATTTGCGCGAGCAGTGGGTGACCATGCGCACTTCATTTTTGCACCAAGGGAGCTGCGTGCTTGCCACCACACACACAGAACCATCCCCCTGGGCTAGTCCACAAAGCCGAAAAGGTTGGGGAGCTCTGCACTAAGACTTTGCCTGCTATACTAACACAATTATATATTACCATTAATATTTTATCCTGCATGTTGTTCTTGTTTTTTGAAAGGATGAAGAGTTCTCTGGTAACATTAATACTGTAACTTATTTTCATATTAAAGCAAATAATTTTGTAAGATGCAAAAGAAGCTTGTGATGCTCCAAATTAATTTTTTGCAAGATATGAAAAAAGTGTATTTCATCTGATTTTATTAATTGGGTAAATAATACTCTACCCAATAAATAAAATATTAATCCAGCCCCTCTGGATAGTTACTAAAACACTTATTCTTTTAAAAATCCAGCTTGTTATTAAATCACAGGGCTAGAAACAGAGAAATATTCTGACAGAATGGTAGAATATGGAGCCCTTACAAACCAAAACCTCAAAACAAGAACTGGATTAGGTATAGATTTGACAAACTTTAAAGACTATTTTATTTACTGGGTATAAACCAAAAAATCAAGGAAAGAAATAAATGGCCCAGCCACAGACATTGCAGATAAGCAATAAACAGTGCCAGTCAAGGAAGAAACAATGTCCTTATAAAGATACCATCAAGGAAGACACCAAACCCCAACAAAAACTAACAGAATAAACTATTATATATAAAACAGCAAACACCACTCTCCCATGAATTATTGATGTTACCAAACCTGGAAATTAAAGCATCCAATTTAAGAATACCAACAACCTAACAGTTCAACCTTGAGCTACACATATTCTCAACTATTGGAACACCTCAACTATATTAAATTACTTTTGAAGACTTCTAGCCACTCATTTCACACCTCCAGCAAAGAAGAGTTCCATCACTTCCTGAACTGCTACTTAACCATTAGGAAACCCCTAATGGGGTTTTACCTAAATGTTAATGAGAACCAAATATATTAAGATACTTCATGCACATCATGTATGTGGAAACATTATTGCTTGATCTAAATAATACAAAGTCAGATGATGAATACAAGATCCATCTAAGAACTCAAGCTAACTCAGGAATTTAGAAGATGGCTATATTTATTGATACAATATTTGCAAAACTTATGAAGAAAGTTCAGTGCTTCAAAAATTTAAGTCTACCATCTGACCAGGCAATTTTGCTCACTGGGCATGAATAATTTCTCTCCTTCCTATACAAACACAATCCAATACACATTAATAAAATCAAATATACCTTTATTTGTACTAGGAAGTCCCGAAGGTGTTCCTTGAAAGCAGGAATATCCTGATTTAAACTGAAGAGTCCTGTTACAAACAGTTTAACCTGTGCACTAACACAAACGAAAAAGTCAAAGGAATTAGTTTACATGACGGCTGCATGCATATAAATTCTAACTTGTGTTTGGAAATTGAGCACTTACTCTTGTAGATGAGGAAATGCAGATTTAAGAAGATTAGCAACATACTCCTGAATAAACATTTGATTGCTTACTGGATTTCCAGGGTTTAAAGGAGTACTTATTTTTCCTTCTTCTACTAAATTGAACATGTATGCAAGAATTGATGCATGCATCGTCAAACCTGGTTAGAATATATAAATTAGAGTTAATATTTGTAACTGATGTAGGTTCTACTTGTAGCGGAATTTTTCCCACCTCAGAATTCAACTCTTACCAGCAGTATGAGATGTATCTGTTACAACAGAAAAAATGTGCTGAAGAATGTCACAGAAATAAGTTTGATAAAAGCTCTGGGCAGCAGCTTCTTCTTGTGCAACGTTTTGTAAAAGTGTATAAAGGATCTGAAGGCCTGGAAAAAAACACAAAAGCAAAGTCATTCTAAAATGTTAATGTTTGTTGGTAATTACATTTTGACAATATTTGAACAGATAACAGATGTAAAAAAGTTGCATATCTACATGCTTCTAAATCATGATCATTTAGATTAGGATAAAGCATATTCACCTGTATCTGCAACATTTCTCATTGTATGCTTGAAAGCCCAAATGATAGAATCCAATACTAGCTTGAACTGTGCAGGTGGAATGGCCAGGAACGCTGGAAAGCAATGGGAGTTTACTGCTTGTAGTAATAAAAAAAAGTTTGTTCTGTGTTCAGGGTACTCTTCAAAGTCCTAAGGGAAAAGAGAAACTTTTACATGCAATTCCAGAAACTTCCTTACTTGTAAATTTTTATTCTGAGTCAGACAAGTAACTTCTTCATTTTATGACACTATTGAAATACACAAGTCAAATTTTCGAATGCTTCTCCAGAGAAATAGCCCAGACCTGATTCCCAGACCAGGGTAGAAAAACATCTCAACCTCCAAAACTCATCAAAAACAAGTAACAATTTTCAAAATGGAGTTAAATGCCTTTCCTGCAAAGAAATTGGTACAGGTAATCCTCAATTTACGACCAGAATTGAGCCCAAACTTTCTGTTGCTAATCAAGACAGTTATATGAATTTTGCCCCCTTTTACAACCTTGTTTACCATAATTGTTAGGCGAATCACAGCAGATAATAAGTTAGTAACAGACTTGTTAAGTGAATCTGGCTTCTCCGTTGTGTTTGCTTGTCAAAAGGTCACAAAGGGTGATCACATGACCATGGGACATTGCAACTGTCGTAAATATGAGCCACTTGCCTAGTGTCCGAATTTTGATCACATAACCATGGGATGCTGCAATGGTAGTGTGAAAAACTGTCATAAATCTCCTTTTTAGTGCTGTTGTAACTTCGAACAGTCACTAAACGAACGGTTCTCTAATATTCAGGAATATAAAATCAATATACATTTGTAGAATTCAAAAAGTGTCATACCACATTGACTTTCTGAAGCACACAACCTCTAATAAATAGTAATATTTCTCAAGTATCTATCGGGATGTGCGTCAGATAGCTTTTGTAAGTGAAATGGAAAGCTGCTGAAGTAGTTATTCTCAAAAATATCCCCAAGTCCTGAAAGGTCTTTGCAGTTTCTAAAATCCTGTACAAAGTAAAATTCATTGCTCTTCTGCATTCCAATTATGCTAGTTCTTCACTTATAAGCAGAGATTAGGGCAGGAAATGATAGCAGTATTTGTCTTTTCTCTTTAACTTCAATGTGAAGGCAGGGTGAAGCCTATGGTCATGATTTATTTGAAAATTGTTTAAGATATAAGAAAAGATGTCTTAGCTACAAAATCCACCTGGTCAAGACAGTCACCTTTAAGAATATTGTCACTGGCATTAGACATTTCGAGGATAAGCTAATTACTGGTTCAAATAGCAAAGCTGTGAGTCCTACCAATTTAGATTCCAGGTAGACTATCTAGCAACTCTTATTCAGTTTATACAAGTAGTTCTCAACTTACAATCATTCATGTATCAGCTGTTCACAGTTACAATGGCACTGAAAAATATGACATTCAACTAGTCCTCGCTCTTACGAGTGTCATATCACCGTGGTAAAAATTTGAGTGCTTTGCAACTGGGTGTTTCAGCATTTTGGGGGCACATAATTTCCATTTGCTAGCTTCCAATGAGGCTTCTGACAAGCAAAGTAAATAGCAGAAGCTAGATTCATTTAACAACTGCAATGATCTGTTTAACAACTGCAGCAAAAAGGTAATAAAGTTGGACACAATTCACTTAACAACCACATCACTTTTCAACAGAAGTTCTGGTTCCAACTATGGGTATTAAGTTGACTACCTGTAATAAATTCTATTGTAAATTGAGCAGAAAATGTACCTCTTTCCCTTTACATCTGTGGTAGGTCTGGATTCTCAGGAGGCAAAGGGCAAAGAAGCAACCAACCAACCAAGGAAAGTTTGGTCAGGAAAAAGGGAAAAATTACCTGCAGTAAATAGAAGTACTGACTCTAGATTTAAATCTAAATCAGGCCAGGTCTGGCTTGTACTTGAAGACCAATAAAGTACTCTTATGCTATAGATTACACTGAAGAATTTTTTAAAATCTCATAGAAAGATAATGGCAGAATATATGGGTAGCCCTTGACTTATAACCTCAAACCGAACAGGAATTTTGGTTATAAATCATTGCAGTCATAACTTGGGGCACCACGTGATTGAACTCGATTGTACGACTGTTTATGATAGCTATTGAGTCAGTCACCCTGGTCATTAAATGAACCATGTGGTCAGAAGTGCAAACCAAGTTTTTATTGGTTCAGACTCAACCCTTCCAAGACCGAGTGGCTGTGGCTACCCGCGTCCCGGTATAGTCAGCTGACGCCATCGCTGTCTATAGGGGGTGAATCTCTACCCCCCACAGAGAGGGCTCGCAATCTGGGCGTCCTCCTGGATGCACGGCTGTCTTTAGAAGAGCATATGACGGCCGTGGCCAGGGGGGCTTTTTATCAGCTTCACCTGATTCGCCAGTTGCGTCCCTTTCTGGACCGGGATGCCTTGCGCACAGTCACTCACACCCTTGTTACCTCCCGGCTGGACTACTGTAATGGTCTCTACATGGGGCTCCCCTTGAAGAGCACTCGGAGACTCCAACTGGTCCAGAATGCAGCCGCGCGGGTAATTATGGGTGCAACCCGTTGCGCCCATGTAACACCTTTCCTGGGCGAGCTGCACTGGCTCCCAGTGGTCTTCCGGGTGCGATTCAAGGTGTTGGTTACCACCTTTAAAGCACTCCATGGCTCAGGACCTGGGTACCTACGAGACCGCCTTCTGCCACCGATAGCCTCCCACTGTCCAGTTCGCTCCCACAGAGAGGGACTCCTCAGGGTGCCGTCGGCCAAATTATGTCGGCTGGTGACACCCAGGGGGAGAGCCTTCTCTGTGGAGCCCCTGCCCTTTGGAATGAACTGCCCCCAGAAATACGCAAGATCTCTGACCTCCGAGTTTTCCGCTGTGCTCTTAAGACCCTGCTCTTCCGTCAGGCAGGGCTAGCTTCATAAATTGAGTTTTAAATTGGAATTCTTAAATTTTTGGGTTTTTTAGTTAATTGGCCTTAAATGTAATACTTTTAATAATTTTTTTAATTTAAATTGTGATATTTGTATTGTGTTTTTACCTGGCTGTACACCATCCCGAGTCCTTCGGGAGAGGGGCGGTATAGAAATAAAATTATCCTTATCCTTATTAATTTCAAATGGTTGTTAAGCAACCAGTCCTAAGTCAAGGACTACCTGTACTATTGCCAAAAAGAATTACATGGATTTATTTATGGCAAAAACTCATTTATGTTGGCTTAATTACAATAAGACACAGAGGCAGAGATTCATGGCTGATGGCAAATTTAGAATTGTATACTGAAAAATATACCTTATTTCATTTCATTTTTCAATAATTAACACTACTCTCCAATTATGTATTTGTTCATTTTCCTCTTTAGTGATGAATTTAGCAAGAGATTTTGGAGTTGTTGGAAGCCACAACCAAAACTGTTTGGATTAATCAGGTCATTTTGAGGCATCAAACTATACACCTCTAATTGAGGGGGATGATCCAAATGTTTCCTAGAATTTTGAGAAGGAACTTAAAAGAAACAAAGGTTGTGAGAAGCAGTTCTTAGTGCAAAGAATAGAAAGTGATTGTAAGTGGTTTCAGAAATTGAGAGATCCTTGAATGATTGAGAACATATTAACTGAATCATTAAATTTAGAAATTCTAATTAGTGTTAGAATATAAGTGCAGAAAGATATGAAGAAAAAGTCTTCTGCACTTGCAAAATAGGGTTTAAAAAAGTCTCTGGGTGTGCCCAATCCATGAGCAGAGGAAGTCAGAAAAATACTTTAAGGAGAGTAGTCATAATGTAAAACATGTAGTGTCATATTCTGTTAACGTAGAAAAAACACATTAAGTTAGGATGCAAAGGACATAGAAAATAATAAAATTACACATGAAATTGACAGGATGAAGGGGAAATAGAGAAAAAAATGATTACTACCCTGTTTTCCTGAAAATAAGACATCCCCTGATAATAAGCCCAATCGGGCTTTTGAGCGCATGCGCTAAAATAAGCCCCCCCCCCCAATATTTAAACACAGAGCTGGAAATCAAGTAAGATGGCAAGAGGTGCCTCATCTTGCTCCACGTATCCCAAAATAATAAGACCTCCCCGAAAATAAGGACACATGCTTATTTCGGGGGTCAAAAAAACATAAGACAGGGTCTTCTTATTTTCGGGGAAATACGGTATTATAGTTGGTTGCGCCATCACATTATTAAAAGTTGTGGGAAATTAGCCTATCTAGGAATAAATTTGGAATACAATGAAACCAATACAGAATTCCAGCTCCGCTACAAAAAAACAAACCATTGTCCTTTACTGAAAATTAGTCAGACCAATGTTTATAAGCTCTCTCCCTATAGCTATTTTTAATGTTTAAAAGTCACGGAATTACCTTATTAATCATATTCAACGTGCATTCAAAGACAGCATCAAATATCTGAGGTATTTCAGCAGTAATGTGCCCCCCCAATTTGTTTACTATGATAGCCATTGTACTAAGCACTTCTGGCTCTCTGGCAGCTGGAACATTCCTCTGGTAATCAATAAGAACGGCATCCAGCAAAGGTGGGACAAAGTTTTCAGCTACCTAGAAAAAAAAATCAACAAAGAAGATTAACCCAATATTTCCTAAAGTTTGAACTGTTTGCATAATGTGTTAAATCATATAAAAATATTGAGAAAAAAAAAATGCCAAAATGATTTAAGTAATGAACTGTTTCAGACAAATTTCTATTTCTCACCTCCATTTGCTTTATTTCTGAGGGTCTTATTTTTTAAGGAAAAGAATTGGGAAAAGGAAATAAACTTCCCTTTCCCTATGCAATGGTCTAAAATCAAGATATCCCCTCCCCCATCAGTAAAACATCATAAAGGCAGTTGTAATATTTGTTCTCAGCAGGGAAAGATGGTGAGACAATAAAGGAAAAAAAGTGTTATAAGATCCAAACAAAGCAGCACAACTGGGAACATTCTGCTGGAATGTTTTGAGTGAGGTATGTGTTCCAACAGAATAAACATGGAAATATTTTAATAGTTGATATGCAGATGGGACTAGCCTTTTGTTTTCCATACCAAGACCATAGCAGTTGGTGAAGTGCTGAATACTACCATATCTTATTTGTTTGGCTTTAACTGTACTTAAACATGTTTTCAGAAATAATTCCCATGGTAATTTTTTTAAAAAAAGTTTAAGCTACTACCCCTCTGGTTTTAGTGTCTGTTACTATTGCAGTTCTAGTGTCTAACACTCAAAGTGGGTTCCCAAGGTCAAGGTAAATCTCCTACTAGGGTTAATGTTAAGTCAAGATTGTGTATGTCATCCTCTATGTTTTAGTAGTTTATTAAGGTCATTGCACTTACCATCTGAGGATCATTAGATCTGCTCACCCAACCAGAAATGAGTTTTAAAGTTTCCCTTTTTACTGTTCTCATACTTCTAATCAGAGGTTGCTTTGTTACCATTTCACCTGGAAGAGTTTTAAGGTCAATTACAAATCAAGAATAGCCTTGGAGGAGCAAGTTGATTTAGAAAGTTTTAGCCCAGCTTTTCAAAAATCAATAAATTAAGGAATATAAAAGAAAACCCAGAACAAAATAATAATTATTAAATGCTATTCAGATTCAAGATGCTGTATCAGAAGGGTTACAAAATCTTCCTATATATAGTAACCTTTCTATAAAGACAGAAAATACCAAAAATCTACATGATAGCTTGGTATCTGCTAAGTGTATATATTATGTTGGTAGAACACAGGTGACCCAGGCCTTGATCTCTAAGGTATGATTACCAAACAAGCAAGCTCATATTTTTATAGTTACAGAAAATCTATAGCAGATTATTATAACATGTACATTCTGATTGGGTGTAAAATATTCTTTTTTTTTTTAAAAAAAAAGTTTTTTATTTTGAATACATTAAAACAAGACACAAACACACAACATTTATATACATATATATACTTTTTCCTACAGCTGCTTCGAAGTGATCCTTTCTTATTATTTACATCTATTTACACATATTTTAATTTTGTCTTATTCAACAATTGTTTTCCATCTTTCTTTATTTCGTCTACCTTGTACCATGATCTTCAGCATTCCCCCCCCCCACTCCTTTATTTCTCTTTGGGGGGTCTACATTGATCCTAGCTATGATTAAGTACATAAGTTGAAAAGCTTTGTGCTGGGTTCTTGGAGAACTAAAAATGGTTGCTAGACTTATTTTTTTACTGTCATAGGGGGATGGAAGGGGAAGATTATTTAAATAATCTTAATTATTTAAATAATTTAAGTTCAATTTCATTTTATTTTGGGTCCACTCATAGGTTTTTGGAATGAGGCCCAGGTTTGCTGCTAAGTACAGAAAAAAATAGTTTCTCCCGTTTTATGCTCAAATGAGTTTGGTGCTTCAAACTTAAACCAGGGTTTTATTGTTAGGTTAAAGTACTATTTTCAATGAAGACATTATGCTGATGTGTCTTAAATTACCAATATGATTTTATATTTAGCATTTATCTTTACAATGTATGAAGCTATTTAGGTTCTGCAACAATTCATCTGGTGAGATCATATTCATGTCAATGAAACTTACTCACCCATCACAAATTAAGCAGATCATACCCACAATACAACCCACTTTTAAACTTGCTCTTATTACCTTTACTCAATCATTCCGTGATTTGTTTTAGATTTCTCTTACAAAGTCTAGTTCATTTGTTTAACATGATAAATAACCAAGTAAGAAGATGTAAAATATTATTGTAATTAAAGCAGTTGTTCTTACCATTTGCTTGAATAGCCGCAGAAATGTTTTCACTTAGGCACTTATACACATTCAGCATATCTAAGTAGATTCTTCCAAGCTGAATCACAAATGGATGGCCAACAGCTTTACATGCCCTCACATTAGTTTTCAGGATACTCCCCAACTGCTTAACTGTTTCAGAGTCTTTAAGAATATCAACATTCTGTTAAACAGAAATTTGTGCATTTAGCAAGAAAGCAGCCCTTCATCTAATAGTATATAAAAGTTAGTATGTTTCTAGGAACAATTCAAGATACAGCTTTTGACCTTTAAAGCCCTATGCAGCATGGGACCAAATTACCCCAATTACTTCTGCCTGTCCTAACAGATCCAGCAGAGGGGGCATGCTGCAGGTCCCATTGGCTAGGAAGCTTTACTCAGCTAGTCCTAGGCAGTAGGCCTTTTCTGCTGTGGCCCCTGCATTATAGAATATTATTCTCCCCAGAGTGACGCTAGCTTTATCCCTTTTAAATTTCCAGACTTCCCCCAAGACCTGGTTGTGTCGTCTGGCTTGGGGACCCCAGGGGACTGGTGAAATATTGTGTAATATTGCTTTTCACTTAGTATTTTTATTTTTGAACTTTTTATAATTTTAAATTTTTAGTAATAATAATAATAATAATACTGTTTGCATATATGGTTTTTAGCTTTGATGTACACCATTCAGAGTAACTTGTTTGTGAGACGGTTGGCCATTTAAATATGACAAATAGGTAAATAAATAATCTTGAATGCAACAGTTCCATTTCACTTTGTATACAGACAAAAATATTTGTAACATATATATTTTAGTACAGAGATGAACCACCCAATATTAATTATTTAATGCACGGAACAGTTTTATGTTTTGATTGTGCGCAATACACAATAATAAAACAATTCCCATAAAATACTTGCTGTTCATCAAATTTTTTCTTGAAAGGAAAACAAATCACACCCAACTTAATCTTCACAAGAAATCAACATTTTCTGAAATTATAATCATGTCTGCAAAGAGTATACATATTATGAACTCTTACTTTTGTAGCTTGTTGAATTATGCTGTCCCATACTTGATTAGGGAGTAACATATATTTCTCTATCAAATGCTCTTGTACTGTCTGGTCAGTCTGAGCACCAATCATATATCCAACTGCTTCATAAAAAGTATGCACCTAATTGAAGAAAAAGTATACTAAAATATGTAATTCAATATATTTGGAACTCAACAATAATTTCACTAAAACCATTAAGTTACAAGTTTCAAATCTTACATTTTTTTTGTTTTAAGACTTTAGATTTCTATGGATGCACTGTTCAGTAAAGAATACATCCAAAAAGTATATTCTAGATTTAAAAAAACCTGCCTTATTGATGCCCATGTGTTTGCACATCCCCTTATTTTAGGTATTTTTGCAATATTATAACTTGGTATTACCTGCTGCGGCTGAAGATCACAAATAATTGTGTTAATATTGTTCAGGATTTCATCAATGAATGGCATTACTTCTCCAACTTGAACTTGAACGAAGTGCCTTCGACATTTTTGTGCTATTTTAATAAAAGTATCACAAGCCATGTCCTGGACCCCATCATGAGTTTCTAAAGAGAAAAATTAGAAATAGTTGCTGATATAAGAATGTTTTGTGAAGCTATTTCCCAATTGTTTATATACCCATCTATTATGATATTTAATAGGAAAGCAGTAACTGTTACTGGTTTTAACATTATTATTGCACAATCCAAATTAAATTCCAGATACGTTACCATGCATAAATTCAAATAGCTTGTTGACAACAGTCTTCAGAAATTTCCAGTGGGCTCTCAAAAATCTTGGATATTGTCCTACTATGTACATTATATTTGATGCAATAATAGCTTTATTATCTTTTCCTCTTTTTTGCTCACAGAGTCCAAGAAGATCCTACAGAAACACAAGGTTCATAAAATTTTTATTTATGATAAAAAAATTAGAGCAGCATTGCAGAAAAAAAAGGTAAAGTAAGTGAAATCAAATGCTTGTAAAAAAAACCCATGACTCATCGTGTAATAAATGATGTAATTATGCAGAACATGAAGACATTTTTCTTGATACCCCAATCCAGTTAATTTAGCACTAAGGAAGAATATATAGTAAGACAAATCCTCTCCTGAGTAGACTAGTAATAGAAGTCCATCATTATGAAAATTTCATTAATATACCAATTAACGAACTGAAGATTTCAGAAGTAATAAAAAGTACACCAGTGAAAACACACCAATAAAACACCGCAATAAACAAATTCAACTGAACCTAATAAATATACCAGCTTTACAATAAACAGATGCTTGAATAAAAATGTTCCTGCTTCCTAGAAGAATAGCAGAAAGAGCAAGCCTCACAAAACATCCAAAGACTTAAGAGCAGCCATTAAAATGACTCCCCCAGTTTTGTTCCCATCAAGTGAACCAGTCCTGCTTGAAAAGTTTAATAGAGAATATGCACTTTCAAGCAGCTTGTGTCTGAATAATGAATACGGAGTGAAGGAAATTTTTAGAAGGCTATCCTAGCTACCCTTGCTTAGCTGCTATGTTGTTTAGTGGCTGTTCATAAATAAGATGGTATTTTTTTTAAAAAAAATCCAAATAATGTGCACTTACACATTATTTGTGCCTGAGAACATCATCACTGCCACTGCTGCATGAGACAACTTTACCTCAATGAGATGTCTGCAACCAGTAAACTTTGCAACATCTCTCAGTCACATAATTTGCTTAGCATTATTTCGCTTCCAATTTAAGGAACTAAATGCAGTGGCTAAATGAGGAGAGGGTGTATTTGGATTTGAAGGCATTCAAAATGCTGTTTGCCAGTGAAGTTGTAATGCTGGTGTTTGACTTCCATGAAAACACCACCTTTTCAGGATTTAAGACTTATTAGAAGTTCAATATAGTATTTACAAAATTGTCTTTTTTTTGTAGTTTTTATTTTTTACACAAACACACACACAAACACACAATGTATTTTGCTGAACAGAGTATTCAGCCGATTAACAAATTTAAACAATTTTTAGTCCTTTAAACTAAAATTACAATTTCTATACCTCCTTTTTTGCCATAACATTTATTTTCATCTATTTTGTACCAATATTACTCTTCATTTTCATCTCTAATTTTGACCAAATTCCATTTTCCCTTCTATTCTATATTAAACCCTTTCCCATTATCATCTAATTTTTATATCCATTATCAAATTAATTATGTGGTGTTACAGTTATTTAATTCTTATATTAATAATAAACCCAATTATTTTATAACATAATTTCCTTAACTAATAAATTCAACTAAAACCTTAGTTGAATTTAAAAATATTCTATTATCCTCTAATCATATAGCTTTCCTCTGTATTATTCCAAATCATCACTTAATTGTTTGTACACACACCAACGTAAACCATTAAAAATATTTCAATTATTATTCCAATTATTTTTCAATTCATTTTTACCATCATTTAACATTATTTCTTACAATTCATATTTCAATTCTAGTCATATACATCATATTCCTTTTCATTTTTCTTTTCCCTTTTCATTTTCCCTTCCCCCCTTTTCCTTTTGTGCCTTAAAATCCTGATCTCTGTTTTGCCCTATATTTCCCGTTGTTCCCCCTTTTCTTTTTTTTGCTTCACCACTGTTTATCCCACTATTTATCCCAGTATTATCATTCTGTATTTCAAAGTCCTGAACTCTTCTATTTTGCCCTATATTTCCTGTTATTTTCCACCCTTTTTCTCTTTTTTCTCTTTTCAATGTAAATCCCAGTGTAATCATTTAAGTTCTTTATATTCTTTCTGTTCCATCCTCCCTTCCTTATTTGTCTCTTTCCATCCTCTTTTTTTCATTGTTAATCCCAATGTAATCTCTAAAAACCTTTTTATTACTATCCACATGTTCAGTTACTTCTTCATATTTAATCACATTGTTTTTATCTTCTTTATTTTCAACCTCTATGTCTTGCTTCTCCATCTTCATTTTCTTGTCCGCTTGCGTATGCTCCATCTCAGCTTTTGTGTCCTCAGATTTTAATCCTCCGTGTAACATTGTAGTTATTTCTCTTATTTCCATTTTCCATGACAAGTACATCAATTTAATAATTTCTCTAATTTCCTGCGCCATTTTATTTTTTTTGAGTTAATATTATTCCGATTTTAAAAGTTCCGTTGTATTCCTTTCTTTTTTTCCCAAAGTCAAGCCGCTTGCAGGCAAAGATATCCTCCCCAAAAGTTCTCACGGCTGTTATCTGTAACGTTCACAATTTTCCAAAACAAAGACCAAGTTGCAATATTCCTTTTTACTCCTGAAGGTATCTCTCTGCAATCCACAATTTCCGATTGTCTAACAAATATCCATTTTGTTTCAATCTACATTAACAATCTTACTTAGCTTCTCTTTTTCTTTTTAGCTTTAAAAATATCAAATCAGTTTTATAGTCCAGTCCGAATTTAAACAGCTTTTCTCACTTCTTTTTTCCTTTCTTTTATTTATACAACACTTCTCTTATAGGGCTTATTGTCCATTCTCTTTTGTTTTTCTTGAAATTCGAAAAAGAAAGGGAAAAAAAAGGATCTATTTCTTTCTTTCTGATCCTTTAACCAATCTTGGGGCAATTTCTCTAGTTATTTAAAATTTTCCAAATAATTTTGTTCAAAAGTCAATTTTCCATCGGGTTTTTGTCCCTTTAAGATTACGCTTCAAAATCTTCTTTTCTTCCCCCCGTGCTCATTAGCCGCTGTTTTATTGCTAGGGGTCTTAAAGTTAAATTTTTTTTCCTTATTATTGTTTCAACCATGGGTTGGCTGTCACTCACCTGGCTTCAAAATACTCCATTCCATTCACCACTCTTGCTCAATGCTTAGTCCGGTTGCCCCAGCTTTGTGACAGCCGCAATGGCTGCTGTCACCCACTGCCAAGTCATAGAGAGTTTCCTTTGACCTTCGAGGAACTTGCCTGTTCCTCTTGGTCTTCCGAGGTGCCTCTCCTTCTTCCCCGTCCCTACAGGACGATTCTGGTCCGAAGACCCCTCGGCAGCAGTTCGTCAGTCCGGGTTTTCGCGGAGCTCATCAGAGTCTGCTAATTTCCTGACTGTCTCACCGCGACGCTTCTGGTCAAATCCCAAAATTGTCTTAAGAGGTTAATTTTCTTTTTACAAAAGATAAAGTTCTCTGAGAAGCTACTAAAGACTGTATACATTACTATACCTTTATTACTGTTACAAGAAACCTCTTCTCATCTTCTTCATGCATTGCTCCACTTATTGAACCTATAGCCCAACATAGGGTATTGAGATTTTTCCATGACCATTCAGTACCATTTACTTGATTGTGAAGCTTCTCTGTCATTATTCGTTCAGTATCTGCATAATCCAGATGGGTAAGATAAACTGGAAGAAATAATTTAAGTAAGGTGATATTACCAGGAATTCAGAATATCATTCTCCACTAACATTTAATGAAGTGCTAGAGTGAATTGTAAAATTTGCTAGTTTTTTACAGAGTTGAGGGAGACCAATGCAAACTATAACCAATTACCTTAATAAAAATTATAAGCACCTGCAACAAAAAATTCAATCTACAGAATCATGGCTAAAATAAATTTGCTTATGAAAATGATATAACCTATACTCTGGCTTTGCTTGTGGCTGTCAACGGAAAAACAATTTA
Source organism: Pantherophis guttatus (assembly GCF_059756535.1). Classification (NCBI taxonomy): domain Eukaryota; kingdom Metazoa; phylum Chordata; class Lepidosauria; order Squamata; family Colubridae; genus Pantherophis; species Pantherophis guttatus. The sequence continues at coordinate 316,725,700 of NC_142063.1, forward strand.
TCCCTTCCTATCAATTGTAATAGTATAAATTTTCACATTTTAGTTTTGGGGATTTTTTTCTTAACAAAGCAGAATTAAAGGTAACAATCATGCAAATATAATTTACCTAGTGTTTCTCTCATGTTCTTGTACAAGTTGATAGAGTCTGTATCTTTCATAAATTCTCGAACAACTTCTCCTTGATCATTTTCTACAACAAGTACTTCTTCTGGTTTTGCCATGCGACTAACCATCAATAATCGCACCTATATATTATATATATTTAAAAAACATAGTATGTAAATCAGATTTTTCACATTACTATTTAACTGATAGGCCAGATGAGGCAGAGGCTATCTAATGATTGAGAATTTATTGTTGATTATTGTAGTACAAGATTTGAAAAACAAATTACAAACTTGATGTACATTTAAAATGATAAAAATTATTCCTACAGAAAGAAACCAAAAATTTGTTCATTTGCTGTGGCACAAAACTCATAGAGCTGGAATCCTTAACATTTACCAGTGGGTGGCTGTGTACCCGTGACTATCACACTTACAACCCCATCAGGTTCTCTTTTACACCTCACCTTTAAATGTTATTGTTTTCAAACATTTATACAGCTATCAAACATGACTCTGGGCAGTGTACAGAATCATTAAATAAAAATATAAAGACAAATAATGTATATCATAAAAACAAACAAACAATTAAATGACATTTGGAACTAAAACAGATTATATCTTTTCAATTGGGAATTCTATTCATCTTGATCCAACCCCAGGGAAAGATCCAAGTCTCGGCTGCCTTTTAAAGAGCTATGGGGTTGTGGCTAACTGTAGTATTGGGGGGACTGAATGTAACTATTCCAAAGGAAAAGGGCTATGTGTAATGAAATCCCATAACTACCTACACTACTGCATTCTGAAACAACTGAAACTTGTCTGGTTTTCAAGGACAGCCTCATAGAGTATGTTGCAATAATCCAATTGAGAAGTGACTAAAGTTTGAATTACCATGAGCAGGTCCTCCCAATTCAGGAAAAAATGTAATTAGCACAGCTGTATAAAGGGTTTCCCTGATCTCAGCATCACATACTCTTCAAGGGGGTACCAGCCCCCTGGTACCCCCTTGGTGGGTACCCCCTGGGGGTCACCAGCCACAATGTAGGCAGGTGACCCCCAGGGGGAGGGCCTTCTCTGTGGGGGCACCTACCCTCTGGAATCAGCTGCCCCCAGAGATAAGGAGAATCCAAGACCTTGGTGCCTTCCGCCGTGCCCTTAAAACCTTCTTTTTCCAGCAAGCCGGGCTAGCCTCACACTTTTAAAAATGTTTTTAATTGTTTGTTATTGTTTTTAATCATGGGGCCAAATTTATATATATCTTTTTAACTGTATTTTAATGTTTGTAGTTTATGTTTTTACTTGGCTGTTCACCGCCCTAAGTCCTCAGGGAGAAGGGCAGTATACAAATTTAAAAATAAATAAAAATAAATAAATAAAGTAAGAGTTAGGAATCCAGACGCACCCCCAAATTGTACACAACATCCAAGTGGAGTAGCAAATCACCATCTAGAGTCCAAGATAACATATCTCCAGTTTCTGGACATGTATCTCCAGGAACTCACAGCTACTAAGTCATAGCAGGGTACTGCAGTAAACTCTTCCATACTTACAGAAAGTATAAATAAACTGGAGATTACAATTACCTTAGACAGCACAGGCAAATAAAGTTGTCTCCGGGGAGGAACATCAAAATGCTGAGTTCCTGATAGCAATGGAGAAGCTGATGTTGAAAATGGACTCTCTCTATATAATTCAGCAGCCAGATGATTCCAATACTCCAGACAAATCTTGAAGATTTCAGTTTCTTCTACTTCAGATACCAGCAACATGTAATGGAGAGCCTAATATAAATTTATTTTGGAGCTTAATTAATAAAAGATTTAGAAATTGCTCAAAGATTATTTCAAAATATCCCTAAAATGAAGTAGTAGCTCTGAAATTGTATCTACAACCCTCTGCAAAAAGAAAATTAAAAAATTGCTGAAATCAAGTACATTAAAATCTCATAGAATTCCAGCATTTAATATATTTCATTTTGTCATTTAAGTTATTGCATGAAATTGGAAATCACCATAGATGAGGTAAGTGAATAGAAAAGGCTGTTTTTGCTCTAATCTGTCTATATTTACATTTTCAGAAACATCCATCCATCCAAAAAAGGAGCAAATAGTTTATCCACACTGATCACTACAACAGAAAAAAAAGAACATGGAACACGTTCAGGTGAAATAATTCATAAATCAGGGCAGGCAGTGTCATTCATCCGTTCAACCAAGTTACTTATAATCTGCCTAATCATAGAAGGGCCTCTAGGTAATGTACAACATTAAATGAATGCAATTTAAAACAACAAACAAGGGAAAAAGTAATATAAGAAAAATGGAAGCATGTTGGGGAAACAAAACAACTCCACAATCAACCAAAATTAAGACAATATTTGAAGAGTGTCCACAAATCAATCTACTCCAAGATCAATGCAAATTTTGTGAAGAATGCTATTATCAGGGTGCAGAGGCAGCCACAAAGCAGATTCGTCTCTGAAGTCTCATAATATGACATCACTTAATTGGAGAATGGCAGTCCGGTATGTTTCTAGGCCCCAAGTCATGCAGAACTTTACAAATAATAGCCAATATCTTGAACTGCAACCAGAAACCAGCAGGTAACCAGAGTCCAGACTCTGCATACAACTGCAGTGGGATTAGTGGTGGGTTGCTCCTGGTTTGGTCCGGTTCTTGCGAACTGGTAGTAACGGTGGCGGGAGGCTCTGCCCACCCGCCCAGATGTTATCATGAACAATCTGCGCATGCGCAGAAACATCTACGCATGTGCAGAAGCGCGCGCTCCCGTTGCGAACTGGTGGCAGAGGTAAGTAGAACCCACCCCCCAGTGGAATGCAAATGTGATATATAAATACATTAAATAAATTTGTGCCACTGCATTTTGGACTAAGCTCTTGTAGAGTAGTCCAAGTGAGAGGTGACTAAAGTCATGAATGACTTGGAGAAGGACATCCTGATTATGCAACAGATGCATCTATGCAAACATTCTTCAAGCTATGGTTTCAGTTGCTTGTTGAGTAAAGGTAGCATGAGGACTCCCAAATTATGCACAAAATTTGTATAGGAAAGTGCATTTCCTAGTGAATCTCCAGAAATATAAAGTGTTTGAATCCAGATTAATTTGCTTTTGTCAGTGTTAGTTTCTTCCCATCCATAATCTAATAGCCACCTACAGTGTTTCCCAGAAAATAAGACCCGGTCTTATATTTTTGGGGGGCTCCAAAATAAACACTAGGGCTTATTTTCGGGGAAACACAATTTCAGGGTGATCAGTCCGGCTGGGCGCCCTGCCCCTGGCATGTGCACAAGAGGCAGCAAGTGTGCGGGGACTGACGGTATCCAGCAACAGCTGCAGCCTGCTGATTCCTTGGTTGGTGCACTCTGGGGCTGCGCAGCGCAGATGAGTTGATTCCCTGTCTAAGCAGATGATGTACAGAGGTGAGGGAGAAGCAGGCAATCTGAACGCCCCACGGGAAAGCCAAGTTGATGGGCTGGACTTCGCATGGCGCCACTGGCAGCAGACGGAGGCAGAGATGCAGGGCGGAAGGCAGGTGATCCCGATGTGCTGCAGGCAAGCCTAGAGATGTGAAGACGAGCCTCCCTTGGCCTGCCCACTGTCGGCTTTCCTGTAGCCCATGCAGCACATCTGGATTGCCTGCCTTCACCCGCGCCTCTGCTTTCGTCTGTTGCCGTTGCCATTGCATGAAGACAAGCCTCCCCACTGCCGGCTGGCCCTCCAGCCCGACTCTTGGCTTTCCCACGGTCCACACAGCCATCCAGATCCAGTGCCTCCCTCCGCCTCTGTTTAGATAAGTAATCAACTCACCTGGGCTGTAGAAGCTGCTGCCAGACACAGTCAGCCTATGTGCGTTTGCCACCTCCTGTGCTGGCCACCCCCACTCCCTTCACTAGGGCTTATTTTTGGGGCTTTGTAGGGCTTATATCAGGCTAGGGCTCATTTTTGAGTGATGGCAATGGGGACACTGTCATCACAGTATCACCTAGTTCACCAGAGGTCAACTGGTAACATCTGTATATTGATATCTGGCCCCATATTAATATTATTTCTTCTAAAGCCTCATGTGGAGATTATAAATAGAGCAGGGAAAATGCTAATTCCTGAGGAAGTGCACAAAGCAAGGCTAAACTACCATCTCTACAACATCATCACAATTGTCCTGGGAGATAAAGTTATCACAGTGCCTCCCATGCCCAGGGATGATCCAACAGGATTCCATGTCTGATAATATCAAAACCAGATAAATGAGATATGATCATGAGTTACGTCTCCCTTATCTGAGCCCCACAAAAAGCATCTGCGAGCATAATCAATGCCACCCGCTGCATATAGCCCTAACATTCCTAAATAGGCAGTCCCAGATTTTGCCTTGAAAGCAAAATGGCTTTTGTGCAATGTTCATATCTTTTCCTGCAAACTGCTAAGTTCTTATACTATGAAGCTAAACGCTTGGTTTTCATCTTTAGGATAGCCCATTCCCCACTTCCAAATCACCAATCAATCAAAAACCTTAACTCTGTTCATCTGTATTACTTTACCATGACCTCTGAAACGCTCAGAGATAAAAATAGTTTTAAAAAAAGAAAAAAGCGAGAGCCAATTTTTTTTTTAAAAAAAGTTTACAATTTCTTATGCAGTTACAGTATCTGCACTGATCGGGTAGAAGATAAATATCTGGATTGGAACACAATTGCCAAGTTGACAGAAGAATACTTGAGGCATTGATTTATCAGGTTTCCTACTTGCAGTTGGGACTGCCATCATGTTTGACTCCCAGCTCTCAATATACTTTTAATCAAATTTATGAGATAGAGAGATAAACTAAAATGGAATAGAAATAAGCAACCTGGTCTATTTTACATCTTGTCATCAAACCAAGTCTTGGTATTTGTTCTCCAAAGAAAGAAAGTCCAGCGCCTCTTGTGTGACAGGACCAAGGCCTTTAGGTCCGGTGATGGAGCAAGATACAGTGTTGCAGAGCTAGTCTGAAGAAAGATATTCAGAAGGCTAAGACTGATTATAAGACGAAGATTGAGGATAATTTTTATAGTAATAACATGAGGCAGGTGTGGCGAGGGATTCAACAAATTACAACCATCAACCAACCATTGTCATCCCTGCTGAGGGGGATGCTTCATTGGCAGAGGAACTGAATCATTTCTTTGCTCGCTTTGAAGTGGAGACATCAGACATAGCCACCAGCCCACAGTAGCCCCCACCTCATTGTGGAGGAACAGGAGGTGAGGGCTGAGGACCCTAGAAAGGCTGATGGTATCTCTGGCCGAGTGCTTAAAGACTGTGTTGATCAGTTGGCTGGAGTCTTTACCAGGATCTTCAATCAGTCCACTATTCCATCTTGTTTGAAGGCTTCCACCATTGTTCCGCTGCCAAAGAAGTTTCCTATCAATAACCTCAACAATTACAGACCAGTGGCACTCACTCCTATCATCATGAAGTGCTTTGAGAAATTGGTCTGCTGGCACATCGTTTCTGGTCTTCCGCATACATTTGATAAACACCAGTTTGCATACAGAAGAAATAGAGCTACAGAGGATGCTGTAGCCATCACTCTTCATACTGCTCTGACTCATTTGGAATGGGCGGGGGGGGGGGGGGCTATGTGAGTATGCTTTTTGTAGATTTTAGCTCTGCATTTAACACAATACTTCCACATAAGACTAGTGTCTAAATTTATGGATCTTGGACTTTCTTATGCAATCTGCCTTTGGATTATGGATTTCTTGTCTGGCTGCTCTCAGAGTGTCAGATTAGGTAATCATATCTCTTCAGCCCTTATTCTTAACACTAGTACACCACAGGGTTGCGTGTTGAGTCCTTTACTCTATACTCTTTATGTGCATGACTGCATTCCCACTCATGCTAGTAATACTATTACTAAATTTGCAGATGATACAACAGTGGTGGGACTCATCTTGGGGGGGAGGGGGATGAGTCTGCCTATTGAGACCGGTTGTTTTTGTGGTGTGGAGACAATAACTTGGTCCTTAACACCAATAAGATCAAGGAGCTTATAGTGGACTATAGAAGGAATAGATCAGACATCTAGCCCTTGCTTATCAATGGAAACCGAGTGGAACAAGTGCCAGTTTTAAGTTTCTGGGTGTTATCATAAAAGAGGACCTGACCTGGGGCACTCACATTGCAGCACTGGTCAAAAGGGCCCAGCAGAGATTATACTACCCGAGACTTCTCAGGAAACAACAACTGAATGAAAACTGCTGGTGATCTTCTATTGCTGCACTATAAAATATTTTAACTTACTGCATCTGTGTATGGTTTGCCAATTGCACAGTGGCAGTTAGGAAGCACTCCAGAGGGTTAACATCATTGCCCAGAGGATCATTGGTTGCCTTCTCCCCTCTTTGAAAGAGCTTTATAGTTCCCACTGCCTTAAGTTCAAAACATTCTTAAAGATCCATGTCATCCTGGGCACCCTTGTTTTGAACTATTACCATCTGGCAGACGGTACAGGATAATAAAAACAATGACAAATTGGCTAAAAAACAGCTTCTCTCCCAGGGCATTAACTATATTGAATTCTACTGCATAATGCAATACTAATGCAATATTGGGTTTTCAATTCAATTGTATAGAAAGTGAAGGATGTGTGTTTGTGTTTTATTTTTATAGTTATAATGTACACTGAAGATGGCATTTAATTTTGTTGTATGAGGTGCAATGACAATAAAGTAAACTTAACTCCACATCTTCAATTTGACATAGGTGTGAATAAAAATAAAAAGGAGCTTACTTCCATTAACGTCTCTCTCAGATTTAAACGTTTTTCTATAAGTTGACCATGCTCTTTTAAAAAGGTACAGAGAAACAAGCTCAGATTCTGAATGAAATTCTGTTCATCATCTTTTCCATTGGAATATGCTAGTCGAATATTGGTGTTCAAAGGAAGCATCTAAAGAAGGAAAATGTAGTTATAATCTTGAATTTAAAAGTTAAGTCCTGCTAATAATCTTATTTTTGTGTATGACATAAAACATACATAAATTAAGACATTACATTGTATTTATTTCCCAGAGCAGACTTTCTCAAGCTTTTTATCTTGGAGGAACCCTTGAAAAAAATTTCTGATTTCAGTAAATCCCTACATAAAATTTGCAAACAATATGAAAACTTGGATATACAATTCACTTCTAATCTGTTTTACAAAAATTACAATTTCCTGACAGAACAATTAATCAGTGGAACAACTTGCCTCCAGAAGTTGTAAATGCTCCAACATGTAAGTTTTTAAGAGATTAGATAGCCATTTGTCTGAAGAGGTGTAGGGTTTCTTGCCTAAGCAGGGGGTTGGACCGAGTGTCAGAGCATTAAAATTTGAGCACTAGCACTGCAGGGTATAAAGGTCAAAAAATGTATTTTTTAAAATTATAATCTCCCATAGAACCCCAGTTAAGAAAGGCTGCCCTAGAGTTATAAAATACTTCTTACACAACTTTCATCTGAGAAACTCATGGAAGTTCTCATCCATATACAGGACTAGACTTCAAAGGTATATCACTTCAGAAATGACAACTAATACTTCCACACTTATTGTAACAAAGCTTTTGCTTAAATATTCTGATTTACTTTTCTTTGAACTGAAGTTATAATTTATTTGAGAGGAATGAAATTTCAGACGACTTTCAAGTTCCACATGTATTTTCAGCTGAAGATAGTATACTATTCAGAGATACAGCGTTAAGGCTGATTTTGGGCAATTAAGAAATCCTTTAACTGTACCTTTTATTACTGAAACCTGAGTGCAAGAGGATGATATATGTTTCTCTGTTGGAAATCTGTTCACCTGGTTTTTGACATTTGCAATAGATGCAGTTCCTGGACAAGCAGCAGGTAGGGAGAAGTTGTAATCTGAGATTTAAGATGCGCTACACTAAAGATATTTGGAATGGGCTGGGCTAGAGAGTTTAATTTGGTTTGCTGCTTGTATGCATTACTGTCGCTGCTTAACTTGATTGTGGAGTTTTCCCAGATATAGTAATGGGAACCTATCTTTCTTCAGCAGATCTGGAATGGCTCTGGAATTCATGGCTGCTATGGCAACCATGGCACTGACACATGAGAGATCTCACACTATGCTATGGAATTTTGCAATGTGACTCCCCCCTGCAACAGAGGAGCACCTATTAAATCAGTCTGCTACAGCTGTTTTATGGATCTTGTGGCTTTTCAGAGGTCTTTTCTCAAGGGTTTGGTGGGCTATTCAGATGAAATTCTTGTCATCTCCTGGAATAAGGGGCCTGTGGAGTGTTGGACTGGATTGTAGTGGAGAGGCATCTTGTTGTGGCCCGTCAGCGGCCTGTGCAGTTGGCACTCAAGTCAGACAATGAGGAGGTTGGAGAAGATGTGGTGCCAGAGGCGGAGATTCAGCCAGGGCCTTCAGAACCTCCAGAAGCTCCCATAAGTGAAGAGGAAGAAGAGGAGGAGCCTCTCCTCGATGCACGAATGCGCAGAGCTGTTAAAAGGCAGGAGTGGCTCCTCAGGAGGTCTCCTCGAGAGTAAGGCTTGGGGCTAATTGGCCACTCCCCTAGCCTATTTAAGGAAGGACAACTGATGCAATTTGCAGGAAACAACTTCGTTCACATTCCTTCGAGTCTTGATTCCAGAAACGTTTGATTTCGGCTCTTGTTTTTCTCTTAACAGTTTTCCTGCAAATTGCTTCTGGGCATTCTGCCAACCACAGTAAGATTATGGTTATCTGAAATACTGTGCCTCAGAACTGAGTTATTATTCTTTGAATTCTTGTCGGCTGTTAATGAAGTTAAATTAACAGCTCTTGTTCAGAAAATACTGATTTAAATTGTACTTGTGTTCGAACAACTACTAAGAAAGCTCATTAGTAGTCCTTAATTAGTAAACTAAACTTTGTACGGCCTTTGTGTGTGCTGCGTTCTTTGGGGTCTGTAGCTGGAGCAGAACACATTTCCACATTCATTGCAGCTCACTGGTTACTGAGCAGTTTAGGAAAATTGAGTAGTAGAAATGCATTGAATGTCCCAGGAGGAAGATCCATCTTCAGTCTGATCTGTGAAAGCATGTGCTTACATTGGTGTATATACAAGTCATTCAAGTAGCAGAAAGAAAGCATTTTGCTACAGTTATGGCACTGCTTAATGCTACCCTTTGGTCTTTTTAAGGCGACTCCAACACTTCAATAGAAGAATATTCATCAAGACCATTTGAAGAAACACTGTGAAGATTTTTTGCAGCATTTGGCGGACAAAACCACTCATGAACATGAGGAGGAACTGGATTCCAGCTGGACAGCACCCATGGAGATGACTGGGGTCTTGTCTTATGAAGTGGAATTATTTTATGTTGGTGAGTCCCAAGGCAGTAGATGGGATCTTCACAGTTGGTTAAGGCCTCCCATGAATTGGCAGGAGATTGTATCCAGTCAGTAATCAATGCTTCTTTAAATAAGCAGTGTTGCTGTCACCTCTGATCAGGAAGCTTTTGCTTAATCTGACTGTTTTGGACAATTTTGGACCTATCAGCAACCTTCAGTAGCCCTCTGCTCCTTTTAACTCCTTCCTGTCAAGAGATTCAATTGACTCTATCCCACTTAGATTTTAATAAAACCCTTTCTACTTTCATGGGAGAAGGGTATTCTAATTGCAGCTGGAGTTCACAGGCACATGGTGTTTACATTTTTTATATAAATATGATCGCTATTTTATATATTTATAAACTGTCAAAGTTAGTTACCAAAAACCTTTGGGAGTGAATGACACACAAGCAAACTCAATCAATAAAATAACTCTCTGTGCATCAACACAAATACATTTCTGATTATTTAACTAAAATGATTTAATGCCCTTGAATATTTGTGTCTCTTCTATCCAAGCAGGCAGTCTGGGACACTCTGTAAAATTTCCTGAATGGCTACATCAATCTTTGAGACCAGGAGAACTTCTAAGTGGACCAGATGCTAGGCAAGTCAGAGGTAAGATTTTCCAATGATAGAATTTCAGCAGATTGTGAGCAGGGACCGCACTTAATAAGCTAGCTATCTGTAGTTAAACATGGCTATAAGGTATTTTCTAGTAATAGTAGATAGTAGTAATAGCAATAATAAGTAAATAGAGTTAAGGTGAATAAAGTAGTTCTAAATGGTAGGTGGAATAGAAAAATAAATTCATATAAATTTTTGAATGACAGTCCTGACTTTTCTGAGTGGCAAAGGAACTTAACCCCTTATAAATTTTTATTAATCAAATGTATATAGCTATCCATTCATAAGAAATGATTCTGGGCAGCATATAAGTTCAATTAGGAGTTACACTCTGAAGTATTTTACGGCCAAAAGGACCTCAGGTCTTACATCAAAGTGTAGCCCAAAGCTAATTATTATCTCCTTTCAAGACAGAGTCTAAATACAGCCCTTATAAAATCCTTATATATTCAAGACAAAGACAATAATTAGAAATTAGTTCAACTTAACAAGTTATGTGTATCCATAAGAAACTGGAAATCTCCAGTTGTTAATCTAAAAAAGTATATATTACCATGCACTTAACGTTTTGTAGTTATTAATGTGTAATTGTGTATTAAAGCCTTTGCAGTTGGTCAGGATTAAAAAAAAGGCTTCTGTAGGGGAAATGTTTTTAAACAAGCCAAGAGCAGCTTATTCAATGTGAGCAGGACATATATAAGGAAACTTGCTATTTATTTAACAGGCAAATAGAAAAGATCAATAGTTGAATATGAAAGTTACCTGTTTCAACTGCATCATGGTTAAAGTAAAGAGTGTGACAAATTGTTCCTCATACTGACTCACACTGACACCAGCAATTTCAGTCAGGCACTTCAAAGAAACATTTCGGAACATAGGAACATTTAAAAACTATAAAAGAAGAAAAAAACAACAACATAAGCTGCAATGTCTTATTAGGCAACCTCAATATCTAATTTTTGCTCTCAGTAAATTAATCTACACATAGCAAGTACTCACTTTGTATATTAATGTACTGATCAATTTGGTCTCAAAAATATAGCCCAGTGGAATCCAGTTGAGAAATCGAAGTAAGGTTTCCAATGTCGCATGAACAAGAGGAGCGTTTTGAGAGTTCTCCTGTTAATAAAATGGTATGTGAGCAAATCCACCTATATTGTGAAGTGGCATCTTATAAACAACAATTATATTATAAAACTTACCATCACAAATTGACATAGCTGAAATATCTGTGAGAATTCATTGCACATGCTAGTAGCAAGAGAAAATAATCAGGTTTAGTATTAGGCAGTTTCATTTACCACTATGCTACTATGGAGTTGTCTGGCATGTATCTTCTTTGGCACAGGAAGGTAAGAGACAGACAAACTACTTTTGTCTATGACAGAGGAAATGGAAAGTAATGGCTTCTTGGTATCAAGGAACACAATTCAACAAAATGTATCTTAACTGATACCACTTTCTTATGTTCAAGGCTCTTGACATTAGGTGGAGAATTTGATTTGTTTTTCATTACAATTCGGAATTCATTTCTGGTATACTCCTTATATTAATCACTTGCCTGTCCTTTAAATGTTTGGCTTTCACTTGAGTTATCTGTCCACTGGAAAAATCAAAAACTTCTTCACTCAATAGCTTCAAGATAACCATGTTGTTCTGGCAAAGGCTTTCACTTGTTCTGCTGGCCCCAACAATATCACTGATGAATGTTGGCCAATGTTTTGGCCATTCTTGTTTTAGTATCTGCAAAACATGAAAAGTGAATATAGTGAACAATTATTACTTCAGACTTAAATAATATATAAAGACCAGAAATTTGACTCACCTGAACAAGAATCATGTTCAATTTCCCAATGTATACTTTCTCTTTCTGAATGAGGGAGAAGGGAGAGGATAAGAGAGAAAAATAAAGAAATTAAGACATATCCTATTTAATTTACAAGGACCATCTTCTTATCGCCAAGGAACTTTTACTCACTTCAACACACGATGGATCAGAGGAGGTCTTGATAATTAAGCCAACAACATACTTTTTGATACCTGTAGACAGTAAACAATAATGACTTAATAGTAAACAACAGCTACATAAACAGTAAACTATCAGTTGCCAATTAGGTTGCATCTATCTTACATACATGCACTAGCTGGATACCCATGCTTTGCTACGAAACTATGTGATCGGGCTTGATAAATCGACACTTACAGCTTGAAAATTAATGAGTAGTTACGATCAGCCTCTCCTCTCCGCTTCTCTCCCTCAGCCTTGCCCCACAGAACCCTATCCTAACTTATCCCCTTCTCTCTCTCAGCCTTGCCCCACAGAAGCCTCCGCTATCCTACCCCCGGTTGCTGTTGTGAAAGTAAAACAAAGTGAAACTCCTGTCCTCTGCTTGCGTTTTGCATTTGGAACAGATTTCTTTTCAGGTGGGGAGGGGGAGTAGAACTCCTTAGCATCAGAGGGCTGTTTGGAAAGTGAAACAGTATTTGCTGTGTGAGCAAGGAGACAGGAAGGAGCCTGGCCGTGGCTTAGCGCAAATGTTCTGTATTAAAGCTGCTTTCTGCTGTTAAAGTAAAACTGAAAGTGAAACTCATCTCCTCTGCTTGTTTTTTTGCATTTGGAACAGATTTATTTTCAGGTGGGGAGGGGGAGTAGAACTCCTTAGCATCAGAGCGTATTAATTAAAATATAGGAAATACTAATGCTCTGATTGTCATTTTGAAAAATCCTTTCTTAGTGAGCACCTAGAAGCCAAGAGGAACATATGTGGCAAATTTCAAGTTTGTAGGCTTTACAGTTCTGGAGATTTCGTGATTACAGTGAGTGGTTTTCGCATTTATATAAATAGATTCACATATAATAATCTTATTTTTTTAAAAAATGAAAAATTATATCTTGCATTTTGAGAGACACTGAACTTCTGAAACTTTAGCAACTAGAAGCTTAAATTGATGACTGAAAGAGCCCCAAAGGTTAAATTCATGAAGAGTGGGCATGGGAAACCTGGAAGCATAATTCATAATTTGATCAATGGCAATCTTTTGAGAAGCTGTTCTCTCCCAAGATTCCTATGCTGCCCTACTAACTTTACCTTATCTAACTTGTTCCCCTGAGACTCTCAACTTTGAATTCCAGTACAGTTAAGTATCATCAATGTTCAAGACTGTACCTCATCTATCCACACTAATCAGATATGGAGTTGGATTAATTTAAAATGTGTTTTATAAATCTCTTAATTGGTGCCTACATTATTTCATCAATTCATGTGCCGGTACATTTCCTTAGGACACCTATACACCCTCAACGACTTTTAGCATAATTTATCATCAAATATATTTCTTCCAAAAGCAGTTACTATTAAGCAATTTTATAAAGTAAGCTATTTTATAAATTTTAGGAAACCCAGGAGTAGAAATCTATTCTATTATTATTTGCATTCACATTTTCTCTTCTTCTTAAGATATTGTTGTTCTTAGTTGCGAAGTCGTGTCCGACCCATCGCGATCCCATGGACAACAATCCTCTATTTTAAGCTATTAGAATTACATTTATTTGAATATTAGGATTTGGCTCTTTTTTGGACAGTTAAGTGCCCAGACACTTTCTGTGACAATGTTTTAGGATGTGTGTAAGCATGAATGTAGTAAGCTGCCCACAAGTTTATGCAGCCATGTTTTGGTGGGAAAAGTGTCTTTTCTAAATTATTTCTGAAATACAGTAAAATTCTATGAGCTCCTGCCAATCTAGCAGTTTGAAAGCATGCAACCGCGAGTAGATAGGCACCACTTCAGTGGGCACACTGATGGGGAGGTGAAAGGAACCCCCAACTGGGCATCCCCTGGTAACAATGATGTCCCTGGCTAATCTTTGGTCCTTCCAATCTATTAGATCTTTTAATCAATTTTTCAGCATTCTTTTCCAAGCTGTAAGACAAAAATGTCCACGAAATAGTTTCACATTCCCTGTCCAATACTGCCATTTTCCTCATTATTCTTGAAGATGCAATGTCTATATTAAATCTAGCACTGGTACAAACATTTCTGATATCTGTACTACAGCTAATAAGAAGTGTCCTTTTATAACACAATAGATTATCCTTCATAATTTTCCATGTGTCTTACTGTGTAAAGCCACAAATCCTGCTGCTCTGGCAAATTGCGGCACCTGTATAGTCAGATGATCATATTTTGGATTATCTAATCTTAGCTGTCAATTCTTCAGTTCCCATCTGCTAATCTCTTTTCCTTTTACATGGTTTTATTTTGTATTTTGGAGCTTTGTTTCCCAACAGCTTTCCTTTTTATCCCACATACTTTTGCCTCCCCTTCTTTCTCAAGAGCAATAATTGTATTTCCTTACCAATCACAGCACCAAGCAATCCAAGAAACAAGTATTTCTTTGAAAAACTTGCTACTTACAAACATATCAATATAGAGACCCATAAATAGTCTCCCTCCACAAAGTGACACTAAATTATCAAAATATAGTAAATGTTAACAGGGTATTCCCCTTATAAGAGGAAAAATGCAAAGAATGATGCTTAGAATTTTTAAAATAATTTTATTAAACATTACAATAAAAGAAAATAAAAGAAAATATAGAAAGAACAAGTTATACACACATGTATCAAAGACATATAAAAAAATGACTTTCCCCTTCATCACAAGTATAAACTATTTTGGAAAATAATCACCTTCTTTTAAAATACAAACTATCTTCTTCCCTTATCTATAAACAGATCCTTAAACCTTGCTCAGTTCTGATCTGCAAAAGTCCATTAAAGGTTATCAGCGATAACAACATATCTATTTTAATCTTGATCACATAACCTAACTTTAAAATTCCGTTTACTTTTAACTATCTTGATTTTCAACCCCTTCCTTCAAAAATGTTTTAGAACATGATTTACGTTTATTTTACTTTATCTTTTTGCATTACATTTCTTCATAATTTCAACAAATATCTTTTATATATCCAATATAGTAAAGTTATCCAAATCATTCTTTGTTATTTCTATATCCCTTTTAATTACTAAGACATCAGCCAGTTTCTTTGGTATATCCAGATATTTTTTCTCCCATATCATTCTTGTAGCCCACGATTTTTAAATCCATTTTCAGATCAGTCTCAATCTTGTCGGATAAATCTTGTTCCTCTTCCATACCATTTTTTAAAAAGTGTCTATAATGGCAGACACTCTTAAGATTAACTTTGGAGTCCATTGTTCATAAATAACCTTCATTACATCCAATTTTAAAATAATTTTCTGTATTAGTAATTCAACTTTGTATGTTCTTCTCCAATTAATCTTCAGTTCTTCTGGTTCCCTCTAGTGTCCAACCTTCAAAGTCCCACCATCGTCCCACCGTTTTTAAAGAATTCAAAACAAAAGAATTTTCCCAAGGGATTCTTACAATTTATTTCAAAATCTTGTTTAATATACATCTTGACCTCTAGTCTATTTGTAACTTTCCAAAGTCTGCATTCTAATTACCCTTTTGCTGTGTGTGTTTGTAATTTCTGAGGGGGAAATGATGGGTTAAAGAGCTTCCCTGAAGTGACAGTCCAAGTTTTTTGGGCCCAGGCAGATTTCCAGAAGCCTGAAGAATTTTTTTTTTTTTTGTAAACAAGTTTTATTAAATTTTTTCTTTCATTATGCATATTTTATGAACAGAGTGTTGACCGGGTCATATCTTATATATCACTTTTTCCACAATCATCCCTTTTATATATCATAAATTCATCATTTTTCACTGTGTCTTGTTATTTCATCTCTTTTTTTTCCCTTCTCCCAAATACAAATACTAAAGGGTAATAAAAAGTTAGAAATTTGCTGAAACATAGAGAGCTGGAAAAAGAGTATAAATGAGGAGCAAGAAAATAACATTGAAAGAAAAGGAATTGAAAGCAAAAAACAGTTAGATGATTTCACTGGGATTAACAGTGGCAAAAAAAGAGTGGATGGGGGGAATATTCCCCCAAAAGGAATCAATCAAAGGGTAAAGAGGGAAATAGTGGAAAGAGACTAGGAGAAAACTTGGGGAGAATTACTCGAGTAATATATTTAAAAGTAAGAAAATTCAGGAGAAAAGATGTAATAAACATAAAAAGAAAAGAACGGGATAAAAGTAGGAAATTACTAAGAAGTGGAATTTTGGAGAGAGCAAGGGAAAATGGTTAAAGAGGGGAAGAATAGTGGAAAGGAGTAAGGGAAATGGACGTTGCTTACCTGAACGTCCCTTCTAGGCGCGCTGCTGGAGAATCCAAAAGCGAGGGTTATTCATCAGTTCAGTAGTCAGTGCTGAGTGTAGGTGTCTTTAAATTTTGTAGCCACGCCTCCTTTGTACGTCAGAGGGTCAGATTTTGTTCATGAAGAAAAGGTTCGAGGAGACGTGAGAGGTTCATTTCCAGCAGCCTGACCGGGTGGGTTGGATTCTCCAGCAGCGCACCTAGAAGGGACGTTCAGGTAAGCAACGTCCATTCTCCAGCGTGCTGCTTGGAGAATCCAAAAGCGAGGGACATGCCCAAGCAAGTTGTAATTAGGGTGGGATGGAAGGCTGCACCTGCGTGACCGGAGCAGAACACACAGATTGCAGAACCCGCCGGCCAAAGGAGGCGTCAGCCGAGGCGAATGAATCAACTTTGTAGTGGCAGATGAATGTATTCAGCGACGTCCATGTTGCTGCCTTGCAGATGTCAGCGATGGTGGCCTGAGTCGCCCAAGCTGCCGTGGTGGATGCACTTCGTGTAGAATGCGGTAAAATCCTGCCGGGAACTGGTTTGTTCTGAAGCGTGTACGCCTTGGATATACAGGCCTTCAGCCATCTCCCAATGGTGGACGAGGAAACCTTCCGCCCCATTGTCACGGACAGAAAGGAGACGAACAGCGCTTCCGACTTACAGAAATGGCTAGTCCTCCGAATATACCTGCGCAAGGCCCTGCGGACATCTAAGGTGTGCCATTGGGCCTCTCGCGGATGTCTCGGGTCCGGGCAGAAGTCCGGAAGGACAACTCCTGTTGACAGTGGTAGAGGGAGTTGACTTTTGGCAGAAAAGATGGGTCCAGTTGAAGGACCACCCGGTTAGGGTAGAACTTGCATAGATCTTCTTGCACGGATAAGGCAGCCAGCTCAGAAACACGGCGGGCCGAAGTAATCGCGGCCAAAAAGGCAGTCTTCAAGGTGAGAAACCGTAGACTGATGGAACCTAACGGCTCAAAGGGAGACTGTGTAAGTACTTGAAGGACCAATGACAAGTCCCAGGTCGGGTATCGGTGGACGGCTGGGGGCCTCAGGTTCGCTGCACCCCGGAGTAAACCTCGGATCCTCGCATCGTGCGAGACAGGCAAGTCGTTTTTGGTGGAAAGGACTGTAGACAAGGCTGCCACTTGCTGACGGAGCGTGTTCGGCGCAAGACCCTTGTCCAGACCGTCTTGAAGGAAATCTATCACCTCAGCGACAGATGCGGATGTAGGGTCCACGTGGCCCTTGGAGCACCAATTGCAGAACGAAGACCAGGTGGCGTTATAGATGTGACATGTGGAGGGACACCGGGATGCCTGGATAGTAGAGATCGCCCTCCCTGAGATGTTGTCCCTTCTCAGAAGGATCTGCTCAAGCGCCAGGCGGTCAGCTGCAACCATTGAGGATCTGGATGCTGCACGACCCCCTGGCTGATATCCTGTCATCCGGAATGCGCTATGGAGGAGCGACTGACAGATTCAGCAGATCCACGTACCACGCCCTTCGTGGCCAGTGAGGAGCGACTAGTAGAATCTCTGCCTTCTCGCGCAGGATCTTGTGGACGAGACGTGGGATGAGCGGAATCGGGGGAAAGGCGTAGAGCAACCCGAGGCCAAGGAACTGCGAGTGCGTCGATTCCCTCCGCGAGCGGACAAGGGTGGCGAGCAAAGAACTGAGGAAGCTGGGCGTTGTCCCGACGGGCGAACAGGTCTATGACGGGAAGCCCGAAGCGGTGGGACAGCTCTTGGAAAATTTCCGGGTGGAGACGCCACTCCAAGTTGTCTATTTGCGTTCTGCTCAGCCAGTCCGCGGTCAAGTTTGTCGTTCCGGATATGTGTTGTACTCGTAGGGAGAGGAGGTGACACTCCGCCCAAGACAGCAATCGGGATGCCTCGTCCATCAGCGGTTTCAAGCGAGTTCCCCTCTCACGGTTCACGTGTGCCATTGTCGTCACATTTCCGTCCGAACTAACATGTGATGGCTCTCCACTGATGGTTGAAAATGGAGGAGAGCGAGGCGAACCGCCCGGAGTTCGAGCCAGTTGATCTCGTTCTGGCGATCCAACGGTGACCAACTGCCCTGAGCAACTTGGGACTGCATGTGAGCTCCCCATCTGGTCAGACTGGCATCGGTCGTTAACAGGAGACGATGCGGTTCCAAGAAGGCGCAGCCCTTCGTCAGAGCCGACGAGGTCCACCAGCGAAGAGACCTGCGAACCCCTGTCGGGAGGGATACTCGAGCCATGGAATTGCTGCGGCGGGAACGCTGATACGGGAGCATGAACCATTGAAGCTGTCGACCATGAAAACGCGCCCACGGGACAATGGAGATGCATGAAATCATCTTTCCGAGAAGACAAGACAGTAGTAGGAGAGGGACGGACTGGAGCGAGAGAATCTGTCAAATCAGTGCCCGGATGCTATGGCATCGATCCAGGGACAGAAAAACCAGCCCTTTGTCGGAATCTATGATGGAACCCAGGTGTAATATCCTGGTAGTGGGATATAAGTGGCTTTTTGGCAGGTTCAAGGAGAAGCCGTGCTGTTGAAGGCAGTGGCAAACCGTGGTCAGGTCCTGTCTGGCCTGGTTCTGTGTGGACGATAAGATGAGCACATCATCCAAATAACAAAGTACTCTGATTGGCATCTGCCGAAGAAGTGCAGCAACGGCAGACAGAATTTTTGTAAAAGTCCTGGGGGCGGAAGAGAGTCTGAAGGGCATCGCCTTGTACTAAAAGTGCCGATGATTGTAAGAAAAACGGAGGAAATGACGTTGGGAAGGGCGGATTGGAATGTGGAGGTAGGCCTCCTTGTGGTCCACGGAGGTCATCCAATCTCCCTGCCGGATGCAACCCAGGATAGATTTCAGGGATTGCATCTTGAACCGGTGATATAGTATGTATTTGTTCAGTTCTTTGAGATCGAGGATCCCTCTGCAGCCCCCGGAATGTTTTGGAACCAGGAAAAAGATTGAATAGAAACCAGTTCCACGGTGTTCTGTGGGAACCGACTCTATAGTGGAAATGTCAATGAGATGTTGAATTTCCTCTTCCATCAGTCGGCGTTTGGTCGGGTTGGACGACACAGGGCATTGAATGAACCTGTTGTAGGGGCAGGATCAAAGCTCTAAAGTCAGTCCCAGCCGGATTGTCTAGAGCACCCAGGCGTCCGACGTTGTAGATTCCCATTGGGCTGCGAAGTGCTGAAGGCAGCCGCGAATGGGAAGTTGATGAAGGGCGTCATTTGCCTCTTCGAAAGGCACGGGTCCCCGTACCTCTGAAGGGGCGCTTGGACTGGGCTGAGCACCTGCCACGATCTCGGAAGGAAGATCTGTCATAGGAACGATCAGGGCCTTGGAAATATTGTCTCGTGGCGAAGGAGCCGCTGGGTCCCGGGTCAGCACGAAAGGGCTGCCGGTGGCTGTATGAGGGGACCTTGCACTCGGCTCGCAGATAAGACAAGGGCATGACCTTGCGCTTGTCCTTGTCTTTCACGAGAATCGGGTCTAACGCGTCCCCGAAGAGATGTGACCCCTTATAGGGGGCCGATGCAAGCCTCCACTTTGATTTCATGTCCACTCTCCAGTGCCTCAGCCATAGGAGACGTCTGGATGTCACCGATGAAACTAGGGCACGAGACGCCAACTTGGCGGCATTGAGTGAAGCATCAGCAGAGTATTTGGTGGCCGCCACAATCTTATTAATGTCTTGGTGGACCCTCGTGTCCTCCGGTGGCAAGCGTTCCTGAAGTTGGTGCAACCAAATGAGGGTCGCCCTGTTGAAAAATGACGCCGAGGTTGCTGCCTTGACTGCCCAGGCTGCCGCGTTATGCGTCTTGCGGGCTGAGAGTTCTGCCTTCCGGTCCTCCGTCCAGAGGCCGTCGGCAATGTCATGAGACAGGAGCGAGGAGGATGAAGTCAGGTTCGCGACAGGAGTATCCACCACAGGCAAGGCCAAAACGTCCTGTAGAGATGGGGCCGAGCAGTACAACTTACGGTCAAGACCGGTCGGAGCCAATAAGGAAGATGGCAGATTCCAAGATCATTGTACAACTTCTGTGAAAAGTTGAGGACACGGAATGAATGGCTATTCAGTTTTAGGTATGTTAAACAGAGCGTCGTGCGGCTGAGACGTTGTTGGCGGATCGGAGAGACCCTCCGAGGTGGCCATATGAGTAGATGCCTTTGCCTTGTGAAGCAAGGACTTAAACAGAGACGGTCGAAATAGTCCAGTGAAAGCTGGTCTGTCAGGGAGAAGATCGTCATCATCGGAAAACTCCATGTCTCTTGGGGCCTCCTCATCCTCCAGGGAAGAGTCCTCAGCTTGTGCAGACTCCAACTGAGGCGAATAGCGATCTGCCGGGTCATCGGAAAGAAAGCCCCGAGGAGCTGGAGGAGGTGGTGGAGACGGAGGTGGCGGTGGAGGTGGAGGAAGAGGAGGGGCACGAACAGCCATAGAAACCGGCCTGTACAATATAGGTTGGTGTGCACTAGCTGCCAGAGTCTTGGATACAGTTTGAGAAATGATATTCTCAATGTCACAAGCTAGCATGACATGTGAAGTTCCCCCCGGGCGGCGCCCCGCAGCCGTGGGGGTGTAAGTAGCCTCTGGAGGAGGGCGCTGAGCAGGTGGTTTAGTCTGAGACAAATCCACCGGAACTGCAGTGTCGTACGAGATGGCGGTAGAAGGATGTATTACTGCAGGTAACGGAGATTCAATCACCGGAGAGAGACCCTGGTACACAGAAGGCATGATCCCTGAATGGGGAACAGAATGCACCAGTGCCGGCAGATGGCATGATTGCAGGCGAGGCAGTCAACTGAGCCTGTCGTTGAGCCCGATCAAATTGGCGTTCGAGCGCCTTATGGCGTCTGTTGGCATCCTTGGCGGCCGCAGAAGATGTCCGACTTCTCGTTAAGATGGCCGGAGCGGTGGCATCGCTGGTCTTATTCCGCTTTTTTGACTTTTTTCTTACAGGACCTGGAGAAGCTGGAGCCTCAGAAGGACCAGAACTATGCTCCAAATTGGAAGAAAGCTTGCAGTCAGACATGTTGGTGATGCTGAAGACATGAGGAGAACAAGGGTAAGTATGCATTGTTGCATTGATAATTAGATATGCCTCATTAATTATTCATGTAATTTTCTTTTTTTTTTAGTGATAATATATACATATAGCTATATATCTGTGATATAAATTTT
The DNA here is from genome assembly GCF_059756535.1 of Pantherophis guttatus. Taxonomy (NCBI): domain Eukaryota; kingdom Metazoa; phylum Chordata; class Lepidosauria; order Squamata; family Colubridae; genus Pantherophis; species Pantherophis guttatus. The sequence goes on from NC_142063.1 coordinate 316,747,256, forward strand.
TAGATCACAAGAGGCTGTTTGTTGACCAAAAAACTCCCCCCCTTTTTTATTTTACTTTTTTTATTTGTTTGCACAGAAAGATTCAAAGAAACCTCTGGCAAGAATTAACATATGCCAGCCAGGCATGAGTCAAGAGGGGCTGCATCCATAATGACTATTAAGGGTAAAAACCCAAAATCAATATCCTGCAGTTTGCCTTGCTGACAGTAGAGGGCGGCAGAGTAATCACCTTATTAACGTGCTACTGGGAAGCAGGCTCCTAGCACTTTAACAGCAGGTTACCTCCAGCCACGGACGTTGTGCTGGCAGGTACCTTCAGCAGCCCCCAGCTCGCCACAGTAGAGCTGTAAGGGGCATGAACAAAGGCGCAGGGAGCCCCTGCATGGCTGCGACGCTGTTGCTGGTCAGAATCAGCGTCGGAAGGCAAACAGCGGCTGCACAGCTCCTTCCCGGTTAAAACTAAGCTACAGGCTTGCTGCGCATGCGCAAGCCTGTTACCGGGCAGAAAATCGGCCAGAAGAAGGAGAAACATGGTCCGCCATTATGGCGACCTCGTTTCACAGGCATGGGAGTGAAATTGCCGGCATCGGCTTCAGCGGCGATTCGCTCCCTCCCCCACAGCGCAATAGGTGTGTAATTGCTCAAAAGCAGCCCTCGTGCTAGAAATAGACGATCTGGAAGAGTTTACCCCTGAGAGCAGGGCAGGGACTCTAAAGCGGCAAGAAACCTTTTAAAAATACTTGAGTTTGCCACTGAGAGCAGGGCAGGGCCTCATTAGCCGCCCCAGTTATATAATTAACCAATAATCAAAGAAGGCACCCTGGCAATGCAGAGCTTCTTATTAAGGGGGAAATTAGGTATGGCCAGACAAGATAAAGGCCATAGGACTTATCCAGCCGTTGCCAATGAGAAACGGAAGGAAAAAATATTTAAATTTATAATCCAAATTGAAGGTATCCAAATCAAATCCAAATACAATGTCAAAACCAGTCCAAGGTCAAAAGGAGAATCCAAAAGCAAAGGATTTATTCAAAAGTTCAGACACCAGAGAGAAACAGAAAAACACGTCTGATTAACTGACCGAGTGAATAAAATCTGACCCTCTGATGTACAAAGGAGGCGTGGCTACAAAATTTAAAGACACCTACACTCAGCACTGACTACTGAACTGATGAATAACCCTCGCTTTTGGATTTTCCAAGCAGCACGCTGGAGAATAAGGTATATATAAGTAGATTTAAGGGAACAGTATTAATATTAATTGTGGAAGATCAATTAAAGGATTTTAATGTAAGAAGTGAATGATGATGATGTATATTGCTTATAGTAAAACAGAATAGCAGATGAAATATGAAATGGTAATTGGGGTTAATTATGAGGATAAGTTAAATTAAGAGACAAAATTGAAATGTTAAAAAGTGGGGTGGGGATTTTCAAAATATGCTGTAAATGAAGAAATAAGATAATTGATGTTATTGTAAGAAATTCGGAATCAAGGGCGTATAGTGATACTGTTTATGTATTATGTATTAATAAGAGATTAAGATAAGATGTGGATAGTCAATTAAGTTAAAGGGTTTTAATGTAAGAATTGAACATGATGACATATATTGTGTATAGTTGAAAAGCGGGGAATTTTCAAAAATATATTTAGCGAATGGAGAAATAAGATAATTGATATTATTGTAAGAAATTAGGAGTTAAAGGGCGGATAGTGTTACGGTTGATGTATTATGTATTAAGAGATTAAGATAAAGAAATATGGAAAAAGAATATTATGGCCAAAATTGGAAATATGTAAAATGTATTTAATAATAATAATAATAATTTTATTTCTATACCGCCCTTCTCCCGAAGGACTCAGGGCGGTGTACAGCCTATTTAAAAACACAGAAACAAAACAACAGTTAAAATTTAAAATCATTAAATAATTAGGCTCCAATTAAAATCCCAGAAATTTAAAATACCCCAATTTAAAACGTTATGTTAATAGCCCGGCCTGGCGGAACAACAGGGTCTTCAGAGCGCAGCGAAACACTCGGAGGTCGGAGATCTTACGTATTTCCGGGGGCAGTTCATTCCACAGGGCTGGGGCTCCCACAGAGAAGGCCCTCCCCCTGGGTGCCGCCAGCCGACATAACTTGGCCGATGGCACCCTGAGGAGACCCTCTCTGTGGGAGCGGACTGGTCGGTGGGAGGCTATTGGTGGCAGAAGTCGGTCTCGAAGGTACCCAGGTCCTATGCCATGGAGCGCTTTAAAGGTGGTAACCAATACCTTGAATTGCACCCGGAAGACCACTGGGAGCCAGTGCAGCTCGCGCAGGAGGGGTGTCACGTGGGCGCAACGAGTTGCACCCATAACCACCCGCGCGGCCGCATTCTGGATCAGTTGGAGCCTCCGAGTGCTCTTCAAGGGGAGCCCCATGTAGAGAGCATTACAATAGTCCAACCGGGAGGTGACAAGGGCATGAGTGACCGTGCGCAAGGCGTCCCGATCCAGAAAGGGCTGCAACTGGCGAATCAGGCGAACCTGATAAAAGGCCCCCCTGGCCACGGCCGTCATGTGCTTTTCTAAAGATAGCTGTGCGTCCAGGAGGACACCCAGATTGCGAGCCCTCTCTGTGGGGGGCAAGGATTCACCCCCAATAGTCAGCGATGGCACCTGCTGACTATATCGGGGCGCCGGAAGCCATAGCCACTCGGTCTTGGAGGGGTTGAGTCTGAGCCTGTTCCTCCCCATCCAGACCCGCACGGCCTCCAGGCAGCGGGACATCACATCAAGGGCATCGTTGGGGTGGTCTGGGGTGGAGGTGTACAGCTGAGTATCGTCAGCGTACAGATGACACTTCACCCCAAAACCACGGATGATCTCACCCAGCGGCTTCACATAAATGTTGAACAGGAGAGGCGAGAGGACTGACCCTTGCGGCACTCCCCATGCGAGATGCCTCGAGGTCGACCTCTGTCCCCCTGCCAACACAAACTGCGAGCGGTCGGAGAGGAAGGAGGAGAACCACCGCAGAACGGTGCCCCCTATTCCTAACCCCCTCAACCGCTGCAGCATGATACCATGGTCGATGGTATCAAAAGCCGCTGAGAGGTCTAATAGGACTAGGACAGAGGAGCAACCCCTGTCCCGAGCCCTCCAGAGATCATCCACCAATGCGACCAATGCCGTTTCTGTGCTGTACCCCTGCTTGAAGCCCGACTGGTACGGGTCCAGATAGATAGCTTCATCCAGGTGCCGGGGAAGTTGTCGTGCCACCACGCTCTCAACAACCTTCGCCACAAAACGAAGGTTGGAGACTGGACGATAGTTAACTAACTAATTACTAACTAATTAACTAATAACTAATTCAGCCGGGTCCAGGGAAGGCTTCTTGAGGAGGGGCCTCACTACCGCCTCTTTCAAGGTGGCAGGAAAGGCACCCTCACTCAGAGAAGCAGTTATAATCCCCTGGAGCCAGCCTCGTGTAACCTCCCGGGAGGCCAGCACCGACCAGGAGGGACACGGGTCCAATAAACACGTTATGTCTTTCTTTCATTTACGTATTTCCGTATACGTAAATGAAAGAAATGTAAAAATTACTAACAGAGTGTATTTCGAAAAATGAATTGATGAAGATGCTAAAATTTTGGTCAAGACTAGGTTTATTTTATAATAAACTAGGTATGTTTATAATCTTGTTTAATAATGGTAAGTATTTTTGAATGAATGACTGGATAATTAATTTGTTTAAAATTATAGAAATTGTGTAAACTTCTTTTGCTAAAGATTGAGGAAACTTGATAAAGGCACCAATTGCAGTTTGATGCTCAGAATTTTGACCAAAGGAATCTTGTTGAACTACCACCATGAACTTGGCCAGGGGAAACCCAGCTTCACCAACTGTTTCATGAGTAGAGATTTTTTTCCAGTAGGAATCTGTAAAAGCTATGGATTAACTCTTCATTAAAGAGCCCCAAAGGTATATTATGGTATGACTATAATTGAAGAACAAAAAGCACAAAGCAGAAATAAATGGGACAAGTCATTTATAAAGGAATATAAGCAATATTTTCTCAAATTCTGTATCAGAAGCAATTTGCTAATCTTTTTATTAATTCAATTTTAGTAATGTACCATAAAGTTGCCAAAAATTACAAGTAATCTCAGAATATTTAAGACTGAAATTCCACAAGAATAGCCTAGAGCGCTAAAATGTTTTTTTCAAGAATTCCTGCCAAATGCATCCACAAAATCACTGACATTGATATCTAAGAAATAATGGAATCTAAGGGATCATGTAACTCAGCGGTTCTCAACCTTCCTAATGCCGCGACCCTTTAATACAGCAGTTCCTCATGTTGTGGTGACCCCCAACCATAAAATTATTCCTAAAACCATTGAAAATATGTGTTTTCTGATGGTGATAGGCGACCCCTGTGAAAGAGTTGTTTGACCCCCAAAGGGGTCGCGACCCACAGGTTGAGAACCACTGATGTAACTAATTAAACCTCAACCAAACGAGACAGTTATAACAAAGGCGATCAGGATGTGGTCTAAAATTGAAAAATATCCATGGTCCAGAAAGAAGATGGGAAAAAGGCATTTTCACGATCTCACCTTAATGATAGCAGTAGGTTCTATTCAATTAAGATGTTTGGCAAAACAAAAAGGATAATATGGAAGACTCCACATGTTATGCAGTTCATAATTAATTCATGAAATATATACTCTACATTTTAAAAATAGGAATAGTGATTATATTCCTTGTCTCAGAGCATCTTTTATCATTACAATCTAACTGCTCAGCTACAATATACAGCATAATTGCTATAATTACTATACATTCTAGTATCAGTGTTGTTCAGCTTTCTACTAAACAGCTTCTAAGTTTTACAACTTATCTCTGCTTTTATATAATTTATAATTAGTCCTAAGAAATTCTTTAAGATATTGCTTTCATTTTGATTTCAATGTTCTTTTGCTAGTGATTTAAAAATCCATTCTAACTCTTTACAGCCATTGATGTTTCATTAAAAGCATAAATTACACATTACCATATTTTTTCTATTCTAAAGACTAAAGAGATCTCATAGCTAACCTATTATTTTTATAGAATTATATATTACAATTTAATCTTGAGTCTAGAAGTCTTATAGTGCATTCAGAAAGTATTCAGACCCCATTCACTTTTATCAATTTTGTTATGCTGTAGCCTGATTCTACAGTTGTTGAAATTCATTTTCTCATTAATCTATAAGTACCCCATAATGACAAAGTGAAAACAAAATTTTAGAAATGTCTATAAATTTATTAAAAAGAAAAAAACCCTGAAATATTACATTGGCATAAGTATTCAGACCCTTCACTCAGTACTTTGTTGGCAGCAATTACAGCCTCTTTGGGTATGATGCAACAAGCTTTGTACACCTGGATTAGGGGATTTTCTGCTATTTTTCCTTGCAAATCCTCTCAAGCTCAGTCAGGTTGGATGGCGACAGTCAGTAGGCAGCCATTTTCAGGTTCCCTTCACAGATGTTCGAGGGTTCAAGTCAGGCCTCTGGCTGGGCCACTCTAGGACATTCACAGAGCTGTCCTTAAGCCTCTCCTGTGTTGTCTTGGCTGTGTGCTTAGGATCGTTGTCATGTTGGAAAGTGAACCTTCGGCCCAGTCTGAGGTCCTGAGTTCTGTGGAACAGGTTTTCATTGAGGATATTCCTGTACTTTGCTCCATTCAGCTTTCTCTCAATGCTGATCAGTCTCCCAATCCATGCTCTGAAAAACAGCCCCATAGCATGATGCTGCCACCACACGCTTCACTGTTGGGATGGTATTGGACAGGTGATGAACGGTGCCTGGTTTCTTCCAGACATAATGTTTAGAATTGAGGCCAAACAATTCAATCTTGGTTTCATTGGACCAGAGATTATTGTTCCTCACAGATTCCTGAGAATCCTTTAGGTGCTTTTTTTTTTGCAAACTCCAAGTGAGTTCTCATGTGTTCTCCAAGTGAGTTCTCACTGAGGAGAGGCTTCCGTCTAGCCACTCTGCCATAAAGTCCAAATCAATGGAATATTGCAGTGATGGTTGTACTTTTGGATGTCTGTCTCATCTCCACACAGGATCTCTGGAGCTCAATCAGAGTGACCATCGGGTTCTTGGTCATCTCACTTACTTGCTTCTCCCGATTGCTCAGTTTGACCGGACCACCAGCTCTTGGAAGAGTCCGGGTTGTGCCAAACTTCTTCCATTTGAGAATTATGGAGGCTACTGTGCTCTTAGGAACCTTCAGTACTGCAGAAATTTTACTGTAGTCTTCCCCAGATCTGTGTCTTGCAATAATCCTCGCGTTGGTTGATGATCTCTGGAGGGCTCGGGACAGGGGTTGTTCCTCTGTCCTGGTCCTATTAGACCTCTCAGCAGCTTTTGATACCATCGGCCATGGTATCATGCTGCACTGGTTGGAAGAGTTGGGGGTGGGGGGCACCGTGTTGCGGTGGTTCTCCTCCTTTCTCTCCGACCGGTCGCAGTCTGTGTTGGCAGGGGGGCAGAGGTCGACCCCGAGGCGCCTTATATGTGGGGTGCCACAAGGATCGGTCCTCTCGCCCCTTCTGTTCAACATTTATGTGAAGCCACTGGGTGAGATCATCTGTGGTTTTGGGGTGAAGTACCATCAGTACGCTGATGATACTCAGCTGTACATCTCCACCCCGGACCACCCCAATGATGCCCTTGAAGTGATGTCCCGGTGCCTGGAGGCCGTGCGGATCTGGATGGGGAGAAACACTCAGGCTCAACCCATCCAAGACTGAGTGGCTGTGGTTTCCGGCGTCCCGATATAGTCAGTTGGTGCCATCACTGACTATTGGGGGCGAGTCATTGGCTGCCACGGAGAGGGCTCGCAGCTTGGGTGTCCTCCTGAATTCACGGCTGTCTTTAGAAGAGCATTTGACAGCTGTGGCCGGGAGGACTTTTTAGCAGGTCCGCCTGATTCGCCAGTTGCGTCACTTTCTGGATCGGGACTCCTTACGCACAGTCACTCATGCCCTCGTCACTTCCCGCCTGGACTACTGTAATGCTCTCTACATGGGCCTCCCCTTGAGGAGCACCCGGAGGCTCCAACTGGTTCAGAGTGCGGCCGTGTGGGTGGTTATGGGAGCGACGTGGCGATCCCATGTAACACCTCTCCTGCGCGAGCTGCACTGGCTCCCGGTGGTCTTCTGGGTGCGCTTCAAGGTTTTGGTTACCACCTTTAGAGCACTCCATGGCTTAGGACCTGGTTACTTACGGGACCGCCTTCTGCCACCAGTAGCCTCTTACCGGCCAGTACGCTCACATAGAGAGGGGCTCCTCAGGGTGCCGTTGGCCAAACAGTGTCAACTGGTGGCCCCCAGGGGGAAAGCCTTCTCTGTGGGGGCACCTGCCATCTGGAATGAGCTTCCCCCCGGAGATACGGACGATCCCAGATTTACGCACCTTCCGCTGTGCCCTCAAGACCTTTTTATTTCAGCAGTCTGGCCTGGCCTAACTTCCCTTTTAAATTGTAAATTGTAAATTTGTTTTAAAATATTAGGGGTATTTTAATTTGTTTTGGGCCAAATTATCTAATGGGTTTTTATATTGTCTTTTAAATTTTGTAGTTTGTGTGTTTTATCTTTTGGCTGTTCACCGCCCTGAGTCCTTCGGGAGTAGGGCGGTATATAAATCTAATAAAATAAAATAAATAAAATAAAAAAATCCTGTCTCTGAACTCTGCAGGCAGTTCCTTTGACCTCATGGCTTTTGCTCTGCTACAGTATGCATTGTCAGCTGTAAGGCCTTTTATAGAGAGGTGTGTGTCTTTCCAAATCATGTCCAATCAATTTAATTTACCACAGGTTGATTCCAATCAAGGTTTAGAAACATGTCAGCAACAATCAAGAGAAATGGGAGGCACATGTTGCAAAGGGTCTGAATACTTACGCCAATGTGATATTTCAGTTTTTTAAAAAAATATAAATTTACAGACATTTTTAAACTTCTGTTTTCACTTTTGTCATTATGGGTAGATTAATGAAGAAAAAATGAATTTCAACAACTGTAGAATCAGCCTGCAACATAACAAAATTGACAAAAGTGAAGGGGGATTGTATTTAGTTTTTGCTGTTGGAAAGATATAGTCTGGGAAAACTCAAAGCAAAGGAGAGGTTATATGTGCACAATATACACAAACTAGAAAACTATGTTTTAACTTAAGAGTGCTTTATAAACCTGTTTCATATAGCTAATTTAATATCAAGAACAGTACAAATTCAAAACATGAATCTGGATAAGCATGTTGTGCTAACAGACATTTCTAGCTGTGAAGGCTAAATACTTGATTTTCAAGGAATATAGTCATCTATTTTAATATTCTGTTATAATTCATGTAGCATCTATATTACCACATGCTTCTTTGAACTAATAGACTGCCTCCCATTTAGTTATGTTGTTATATCAACAATATAAGATAATAAAGATTCTAAGAAAAAAAAACTTAAAGAGAATATTGAGGTAATAGACCTTAATGATCAAAATAAGTCTGTTGCACATTAGTGCATATCATAAAATAAGATTGTGTAAATTTAGTACAAATGTTAAATAAAACTGTAATAAGTCCCTTAAAACACATTAATTTAAAGCCCCCCATTTATGTATTATATGAAGTGATACGTTTCCACAATCACCATATGAATGGAAGGAGTTCTGTCTAAATAGTGGTATTAATTTACTTCTCTCTACATCACATGTTATTAGATAAATAAATCACAGCATATCAGAAGGGCCTTAAGTAGAACAATTATTTTGGTCAATCATATATTTCTACAGTATATTCATTTAACAATGAAAAATATACTCAATTACCCTGCTGCACACAATATGCATGTTCATCTTCAACTTGTTAGCCACCATTCTTTCCCTCCAAAGGGTAGTGTGAATGAAACACCATGGAATCAAGGAACAGATTATTAGGGGTCCTTGGTGTTCTCTGAGTTTTCTTGTAGATGTTTCATTACCCAAACACGTTAACACATCAGTGCTAGTAAGTTTGGATAATAAAACATCTGTAAGAAAACAAGCAAGCTCAGAGAACACCAAGGACCCCTCATTTCAACCCTGAGCTACAAATATTCTCCTTTATTGGAACAGATTATTATTTAAAAAATAAAAAAAACCTCTGCCTGCATATCTATCAACTCCAGAATTCAATAAGCAAGAATATTATATGAGAAGCAGCAAATCAGATTGCCAAAAAGGCAAATTAGCACTAGATTAAAAAAAAAAAGTGCTTCGCAAATGGAATTGATTTTAAATCAACAGAACAATGAACTATTTCCTATATGCTAACCATCTCTCACAAATTTAACTTTATACATGCTATTTAACCCTACTGGATAGAAGAAAGGGCACATTTGCACACTAGGGCAATAGGACTGGGTATTTTGTTAATTTGATTTATTGGGTTAGGGATTTTCTGTCTTCACTGTGAGTTGTATTGTGTTGGGGGGGTGCACTGAGGGAGCTCAACCAATCTCATTGTACATATGTTGTGCACCGACAATAAATAAATTGAAATTGAAATTTTATATGTTTACAGATGTAGGACCTTTCAAATCAGGGAGCAAATCCATTTCTGTGAGAAAACTATAAACTAAAATTTACTATAACCAAGAATATACCTGTGTGCCTGATTCACTGCTCCTATTTATAGGTAGTCTTCACTTAGCAACCATTTGAAGTTATGGCAGACCTCCTGAGAGCTAATTATGACTTCCTTTTAAAATTGCAGTCATGTGATTGCATTTTGTTGGCAAGTTGCTTGCATTTACAGCCACATCCCATGGTCACATAACCACCATTTTGAGTGATTTTTCCGTTTCCAGCACTTTTGGTTTCTGGGGAAAAAAAACACCCATTGGGGAAAATGGGTCTATTTTACAATCACTGCAAAAAAGGTCAGAAAAACAGACAAGGTCATGTGATGACCCGCTTAGCAATCACAATTTACAACCATAATTCTGGATTCAATTATGGTCGTAAGTCGAGAACTACCTGTATTATTACTCAGATCTTGCAAAATGCAGAGAAAAGCAGGAGCAGTGGTTCAGTAGATGTTCATAACATCTCCAATAACTTTTCAATTATTGCATATACACCTAAATGTGTAAGCTAATATTTATCAGAAATCTGCAGGATTTCTAATATGTGGTAAAATTGCCTAGCTAGTTTATTTTTTAGTATAGATTTGTAATTTATTTAGGGAGGCTAATTCATGATTTTTAAATGAGACATGACAAAAAAAAAAGTTTTAAAGTGAATTGTTTTTATTGTATTGTATTACTGTATATTATATTATAATACAATAAAAACAATTCACTTTAAAACCTTTTTTTGCCATGCCTCATTTAAAAATCATGAATATACATATTTATTGTATTTATTACATTATATACCATGTTTCCCTGAAAATAAGACCGTCTTACATTTTTTTGAACCCTGAAATAAGCGCTTGGCCTTATTGCCATACACTCAAAAGCCTGATTGGGCTTATTATCAGGGGATGTTTTATTTTGGGGAAAACAGGATATGTGTGTGTGTGTGTGAGAGAGAGATATATACAAAATAATGTAATTTTAGAATTTAAAATGTGTGTATAATCAGAGATCTTACATAATAAATCTCTTAATTATATAATTATTAATTATTCTAGACAACTCCTGTCCTATTGGGTCATCATTTCAGAGATCATTTCCTTACCTAAAGAGAGAGACAAAATGAGCACAAGTGGGCAACAAAACAGTGAGCTTCCTTGAGGGAAACTGGTGGAAATCAGAAATCTTCCTTCTCTTCCTTTTCCTTTCGTGTCATAATCTCCCTCCCTCGAACTCCTGTCAGTTTCCCCATTTACTTTGCTTCTAGAAAGCTTGCAGGAGAAAGTCAGTGGGGAAGCCAGCAGTTGCATGTTTAAGGCCAGCTGGAAGCTAAGTGGCTACAACAAGGGGATGGGTATCAGGAATGGTATGTCAGGTGCATAAGAGGCACTGTCTGCATTGGGAAGGGTATGTGGGTGTGTATCATAAATGTCCCATGGGTTGTAGAGGGTGCACAGTAGGTAGCATACCATTAAAGATGCCTGGGAATGTATGAGAGGTATTGTGCAAGTTGCACAGGGCATGTGGTATGGGTTAAAAAGATGGCAAGGGTATGTGAGAAATGTCACAGGCAGATCAAGGATGACACATGGGGAGAAAGGGAGCCCAAGAAGTGTTGCATGGTTGGGCAAGATCTGTGGGGGCACTATGGGTCAGGAAAGGTGCTTAGGAGAAAGGTGCAAGAGATGCTGCATAGATTAGGGGAAGGCACATGGGAAGACGTGTGGCTTGGAGCAGCACAAGTCAGGGCAGTACACAGAGATAGTGTATGGGCTGAGAAGAAGGTATGTGTGTTTGAGGTTCCTTCCTCCCTCTTCCTCCCCACTTTCCATAAGGTAGTAAGTGGCTGATGCTGGTTAAGGGAGGGAGCAAGGCAGTGATGATTGCCCCCGATTCGCACTGGTTCTATAGAACCGGTAGTAAAACCGGCAGGAGGCTCCGCCCACCAACCCTGACATCATCAGAATGCTTCTGTGCATATGCAGAAGAGCGCACGCGGTCCCATTGTGAACCGGTAGTAAAGGTAAGTAGAACCCACCCCTGGAGCAAGGGATTGCGAGACTGGCTGGGAAATTCATAGAATGTTGAAAATGAAAATCACACATCAAAAGCAGCAGGCAGTCACTGAAGCAGCCACAACTTCCTCAAATTCATTCCTTCTAGAGCAGGGATGTCAAATCCAATCGGGTCGCAGGCTGGATTGTGACATATCGCAATGGTTTTTTTGCCTTTGCAAAACTGGGGTGAGCATGGCCTTCGCGGGCCAGGCCACCAGTTTTGACAGGCCTGCTCTAGAGTCAGAGTTCCCAGATTTTGGATGCATTCTGTAAATTCACCTATTTGAGGCAATTTGGTTCAAAAACTGTTGCCCTGAGATGCACCCCAGGATAAAGATCATGACACGAGTTTTAGTATTATATAGTCATTACTTGAGATGAATGATAAGATAAATAAATATAGGGTGAAACCCATATTGCTAGTTAGTATATGGCCAACAAAAGTGGATATCATCTACACACATTCTTCTACCTTAACTCTTTTAAAACAAAAATCATGAATTTCATGAAATTTAGCTTTAATTGTAGAAAATATATTTGGACACATATACACACAGATGCCCATTAATAAAGAATTCAGTCAAGATCAAGATATATACCAAGAGCCTTGGTAGTACAGGGGTTTAAGGCACCCTGTTATTAAGCTGGTTATCAAGACCAGCTGCCTGCAATTACTGCAGGGTTCGAATCTCGCCAAGGCTCAAGGTTGACTCAGCCTTCCATCCTTTCTAAGGTAGGTGAAATGAGGACCCAGTTTGTGGGGGCAATAAGCTGACTTTGTATAAATATACAAAAGGATGAAGGCTATTGCTGAGCACATTGTAAGCCGCCCTGAGTCTTCGGAGAAGGGCGGCATATAAATCAAATTAAAAAAAAAAGAAAAAGAAAAAAAAGAAAACAGATTTTCTCACCAAGCACTAAATTTGTTTTGTTTATTCATAGTTTCTTATAGAAATGATTTCATACATAAAGCAAAATTTTGTTTTAAATGATACTATGGAAATACTTTATTTACCAAGAAAAATCTAGAAGTTGGACTTTGGCAGTACAATTAATCCAAAGGACATTACATTGGTAAATCACTGAAATCTGGAACTTAATGATTATCCTTTCCCAAAGTACAAATTAATAATTGCTAAAGACAACCAGATAGTAAAAATACTGCTTTAAGTTACATCTATTTTATTGTTCCAATTCTAACACATAAAGAGATAGAAATGTCAAAAATATACTTAGACATACACTAAGTGCATTGTGAAGTGAAACTTAAAAAATCCCTTTGAAGTAAGAAAAGCATTTTAGTGAAACATATTTTGTCACAAATAAGCAAGAAACCTAGCCACTAGAAATACCCCCCACCCACCTGTTTAACAGTTAGCCATTATTGTAATGCAGGTAGTTCTTGAGTTATGACCACAATTGAACCCAAAATTTATGTTGCTAAGTGAAACATTTGTTAAGTGAGTTTGCCCCATTTTACGACTTTTCTTGCCACAGTTAAGTGAATCATTGCATTTATTAAGTTAGTTAAGTGAATCTGGATTCCCCATTGATTTTGCTTATCAGGTCGCAAAAGCTGATCACGTAACCCCAGGACACTGCAACAGTCGCAAATACGAACCAGTTGCCAAGCATCTGCATTTTGATTATGTGACCATTGTGATGCTATAACTGTCATAAATGTGAAAAACAGTTGTCACTTTTTTCAGAGCTGTTGTAATTTTGAACAGTCACTAAATGAACTGTTGTAAATTGAGGACTACCTGTAGTTAGGTATGTTAATGAGGATTAGTGAAGCTGATATGAAATTTCTGCTTTTTTCCAATATAAAACCATATGCATTAAAAGTACCTAAATGGATATTCTATATGGTTAATATTCTTACCACAAACATAGGGTTTAGCTATCTTAATTTCCTCAATTACATATTAAAAATGTGTAATTTGATTAGCAGAACAAAAATGAGTACATCTGCAACATTGCCTTTTTTGGTAGAAGATACCTAGACAGAATGACTTTATGAGGATACGAAAAAGGAAGAATTTATTAATGTTATGCATTTCTATAACTAAGACATTTTAGAAGTTAAATGATGTTGCAAACAGAACCCAACACTCTAAAGCAATAAAAGAAATCAGAGGGGAAACAAGTATTGATGTTTATTGCACTTACTGCAGATACTATCTTAATTTCATATAAAATTCTGAAACTGGAATTTTAAAGCTTAATACCCTGTTTTCCCCAAAATAAGACATCCCCTGATAATAAGCCCAACTGGGCTTTTGAGCGCATGGCAATAAGGCCAAGTGCTTATTTCAGGATTCAAAAAAATATAAGACAGGGTCTTATTTTTGGGGAAACACCGTATCAAAACTTGAAACATCTAACTTTGCTTTGTGGATAACAAAAATAGGTATCAACTTCCTAGAAGAGTGTACAAAATTATGTACACTTAACTGCCCTGCAGAGTTAATTGTTCTGCCAAGCCTAGTAATCCCTATCTTTTATTTAATTATTATATTAAACGTTATTTCTTACCCTAATTTTGTCCACAAAATTCTACAAGGTTCTGAATTCAGGTGCAAAAAGGTATTTAAGATCACCTGCATATACAACACTTGTCTATCATTCCTTAAATGAAGCATGTATTTTCTTGCGATTATATCACAAGTGTAAAATGCATTTGGTTTAAGGAGCTGCAGAAAGATGTTATGTGCTCACACTCATGCACTCCAAATCAGTTTTTTACCTTTGAATCTGTATAGCCCTAGTTTTAGACTGTTAATATAGAAAACTCAGGGAAGCATGGTCAATTTTTAGCAAATGAAAATTGTCACGCAATGGACAATAATGTTGTATAACAAATATAAAAGAACCATATAATCATAGTATCCACCCAACCACTTCAAGCATACAAAGTTTGCATGCTCTGGAGTCCTTTGTCAAAGGAGCTTGGAAACACATCTCTATAACAGTGTCTGTCCTCTGGAGTGAGGTTCCCCCAAAACCCAAATTGCCCTCACAATTTTTCAAAAGAGCAGTGATGCCCTGGCTCTTCACCTAGGCCTTTGGAGAAGAGAATGAAACTCCTTGCTTTATTCCATTGGATCTGTCACTCTTGCCATCTTTTATTGATTTTATTGTAATTTCTTGGCTGTTGTGAGCCACCTTGACTCAATGGGAATTGGGCAGCATACAAGTTTAATAAATTATTATTATATTTATAATGCTAAAGACCATTTGGATGAGACTTGCTAATGGCAGATATAACACTGTACTCTCAACCAGCAGTTTGTACAAATAAAAAAAAATCCATTATTTACAGTTATACCCTGAAAGTTTAATTAAACCAGCTGGAATTTGCCATAATTTAACAAAGCAAACTCAAACTGTTCTAGATAGCCTATATTTCACTGAAACAAAACCCAACACAGATTCAAGGATGTTGGCCATAGAAACAAGCAGAGGAACAAACCTGAAAAACGCTGTGCAACGCACTATTATGACAGCAAAGAAATACTGAAAATGTAATTCTTTGCTATTATATTTATTATTTATTTCTTAGCTTTATGTGTCGCCCATCTTCTCTAGAGGTGACTCTATTATATAGAGGTCATAATAAAGTCCTGCAACAACACTCAGACAAATATGACATAGGAGATAGTGGCTCCTAAAGCCCTTATCTCCTTTTGCTGTCTCTAATTCACCTGAAATATTTCCAACTCACCTATAAAGCTCAAAATCTCCTTCCTACCAAGCAGCTTTTGCTGTTTAGACTGTAGAGGTCTCTCATAATCATAAGTCACACGGTGGTCATATAATCAATGCCCATCTCCTTCCTCTTACAAACATGGTTGGGAGAGGTATGGTCCACAATCAATTTAAAATTAATGCTTTTTACCTGTCATTTCCCTTGGACTACCACCAGATATTTAAAAGCAATCTTTTGGCAATCTGGTAAATAAAATGCAAACATAATAGAACATGCAGACTGAACTCTCAGCAATCCTAATACTGCTAGTGATTTAAACCTCACTTCAAATCCCGGCAATATAATCTTCTAAAGTTATGCACTGGAACCTAGTGGTTTGATATATTTATTCAACTGGTTGTACTTCAATATAATCTCTATCAACTACAACTTCTGCAGGTTTCAGAGAGGAAACTTTCCAAATCACACTTCCTACATATAAAGACTGCACCACTGGCTTATCATTCCTTCTGTAAAATACAAGGATTTTGGATAAGTAGTTTTAGTTGACCAAACTTTAGCCATACTATTTGCAAGTATACAGAAACATGACTATCTGACCAGCAGACTTCATTTTGAACGAAGGATATTCCCATATTTTTCTGACAAGGTGCAAGATTTTAGCATTTGTTTAAGTTCTTCCCAAGTGCTAAATAGATATAATTTGAAAATATTTAAATGTATCTAAAAGTTCTAAATTAAATGAAGGTGATGTTAGTATTGGACACACTAGGAACATATAAATTATAGGTATATTTATTGTCCCCAAACAAAACAACAAACTTTCATCTGCTGGATATTCTCTGCATTAAAAAGTATGTATAATCTATATTATATACAAGAGTCTTCATTCTTCTTCTTCTAAACATAAAATGTTTTCATCCTGCCTTTTTTATTTTTATAAATTATTCAAGGCAACGAACATATCTAGCATTCCTTCCTTCAAAGTCATTCAGCTATCTTTCATGCCTAAACTGAACCCAGAACTTTCCATTTCTTGGTATCTAGAACCGCCAGACCAAACTGGTCCTCTATCTTCTATTTATCACTTCAGTAATAATTATGTTCATATGACGGATTTACATAAGTAAATGAACAACACATACAAATAGTTTCAAAAAGCCCACTTCCAGTTTACAGCACATGTCTTGCCTTAGTCTGTACCAGGGGTGTCAAACTTGCGTCATCATGGCGTCGTCACATGACGTATCGGGATTTCCCCCCCCTTCACTAAACTGGGTGTGGACGTGGCCAGCACATGATGCATCCAGCCCGTGGGCTGGGAGTTTGACAGCCCTAGTCTATACTATAAACTCAATTTTCTATTTAGTATAGCAGTTGAATTAAGTTTTCATGTAAGGACATTAGCTAATCAGTGTTCATTCTGGTATCTCTTCCACTAGCTTGCTGGAGCTAGTATAACACTGTAATGTAGGTATTTATATCAGCCCCAGTCCTTCTGCTCTAACTTCAATTAATTAAGAAGCCAGACTAAATGCCAAAAATTGATATTATATGCAAGATAGCAAGCAGGTTTTTTTTATAGCACTGAAGTCAGCTCATTTAATATAATCAGCCAATATAGGAACCTCCTGCTTAACAAGAACCCCTTAACTAATATTCTGCAAATATCAACTCTACTTTTCCCATAACTTAAACGGTAACACTGGGATATGGTGGCTTAACAAAACTATGTAGTTGTTTTGGAGGGATTGCTAACTTGTCTCCAAAGCACTGGAAAATATGTGGCTCAGTTTTAATCAAGACTTTTTTTGCACACCAGTAATTTCTAAAGCAACTATTCTTGACATTTCTTTTACAAATGAATTTGTCAGTGTTAAACAGTTATCTTAATATAGGATGATATGATGTAAACAAGTGTTCCACTGAGGACAGGTGAAGGAGAAAAGAAGAATGAAATCAATCATTACTATTTACTACACACATGCTTTACAAGTAGACCTGGAGCTTGCTTATCACAAATACAAATGGCAACTAGCTAATGAGGGAGTAATAGGTATGAATATTCACATAATACTCATTTGAACTCTTATGTTTTTTAGACAAATTGGAACTCATAAACACTAAATTTTGTAAGTAACTGTTTTATTCCAATTAACATTATTAATCTGGCATGATTATGATAAGATTCCTGTCACCTAATGCATTGAGAGTAGCTAGTTAGATACGACCGATCATACAAGACTAGAAAAGACTATACAATGATTAGAAAAAAAGAGCCATATGAGATCAACATTTTAAAGAACTATGTTACCAATCAATCAGAAAAAGTCTCTACCTTCACATTGGTTTCTTGGAAGGATCTTCCACCTTGTTTTTATCACATTTTCCAAGATCTGCAGGCCATAATACTGAAAATTGGAGAAGTGAAATATGTGAATATACTGGAGTTAACAACAACTTTCAGGATTCTCATTTGAGCTGACATCATTCACACTTTATTAAGATTATGTTGATCAAAAACAAATCTATCACCCATTTACTAGTTTTTCCCATGCATTTTCCTCATTTTTCCTTTGCTAATCTAAAGCCCTGCTGTTTGGTCATGATCACACCAGAGGGGAGCAAATAAAAAATGTTTTGGGAAGCCAAATTAATTATCTTTAGGGGAGAAAATCAGCAGTCAACAAAAATCATGACCTAAATGACTGCTTATAGCTTCCAAATATACAGCCAAGTTTAGCAACTTGGATGTTTATGGGCTTTCTGTCATTTGAATTGTTAAGACTAGGGTTTAACATTAAATCCAGTAACACCTTCAGGAAAATGTGCTTCCTAAGAATTAATTGGTGTGTTTCTTAAAGAACAGCAAGACAATTCAAGTTTATTTCAAGGTACAATAATCTCTCCCCTATAACAACCATATCTATAGTTGCAATATTAACTTTTGTATTCAGTCAAAAGTTCACCATTTCCATATATACCTTGAGGTTGTTTTACCTTCCAGGTAAGCCTGCCAACACATGTTTTGAAAGCAATGCATTTGTAGGGAATGAAAATTCTTCAACCCATTTTATTCCTTTTATCTCAGCATAAAAATATTCAATATGACCTCTATTATAACTTGCATAGAAATAAAAATATATTTAAAGAAATAGCACAGGAGAGGAGGAAAAGGGGTCAAAGAGTTGCTGATAGTGAGAAGATGGGAGGCAATACCTGAAAGGCAAAATTAGGCTTCAGTAACAAGATGGCTGGTCAAGATTTGGCCAAGAATAAAAGTTCTTCAATACTGTTAGTGTCTATATAGAATAGGGTAATTTTAATTTCAGCCAGAGGTATCATGTAAGATCATTTTAAATGAATAGCACAATGTAGACTGTCCCAAACTACACTGTGTTTCCTGCAAAAGTTTTTGAGACTTGTTTTTAGCTTTTCCTGCATTTCCACCCTCAAAGTTTATTGTTTAATCTCTTTCAGAACTAATAAGCTATTCTACTTCCAGAAGAAGGTAGTAAAACACTTTTAAATTTATAACTGCAATCTCAAGTACTATAGTTATCTATGAATGTTGGGGCACATTATCTATAGCAGTGGACTGTTGCTTGCTGTTTCTTTAGCAGGCCTCTCAGTTTAGAAAAAAGAAAGAAAAAACATAACTACATCTAAAACTGAACAGCAGGTTGCTTTCTTGGCAATCAGAACTGATGCCAAAGAAACAGCAAGCAAATCTCTAGCAATTTGCAAGTCTCTTATTTCTTCTTCCTATTCTACAATGCATGCAACTTCTTTGTACTGCGGCCTAAATCTTAAATGAACAAACATTTCTATAGAACAGTGCTGGCATTCATGAAATAACAGCATCCAGAGCAGCCAAAGCACCAGACATGAACAACAGAGTGTCATGACAAGACTTCACCTGTTACGATGATTCCCTCTAATCAAAATTGTACAGTAGATACCAGTGCAAGTATCTTTCTTGTTTTAATATTAGTTCCACTTCTCTTAAGACTAACTGGTTTCCAACAATAATTTCTGTCTCCGGAGAGGATACCCATCAGGGTAGCTGGTTACAGATCTAGGAGTTTCAGAAACAAGTTTTCAAATATTGACTACCACAGGGATACACAAAAAGCTGAACAGTTTTTACAGCTCAAAAGTATAGCCACCTCATTGCCATCCTGCAGCAAGATCCTAGAGACACAGAATGGCAGGAAGTATTGCTTTCTTCTTACTGATACAGAAAGATGCTTAGAATATCTCATGAATAGACTTTTGTTTCCCAAAATTTCACCCAATCATCTGGGGCAATAAGAGTGCACAGGTATAAGGCTATTATCACACTACTCCATTCCATGGAAGCTGCTTAGCAGTTATGAGTATTTATGCATATAAAGCATGAGTACTTAGCCAAGGCATCCTCTCAAAGCACTCTAACACTAAGGACTTATTTACAAGAAAATTACATTATATGCCCTTTCCCGGCTCACATGTTTAATGCAACTTTATTTCAAATTATTCAGAAAAGCCTGTAATACTATATTTTCATGTAGCCTGGATGATGGTACTGGTCTCTTTCACAAATGCATAATTAGTTACATATATGCAAAGCAGGGCAAACAGATAGGCAAGCATGTTTTTCTTTACTTTTGTTATGCAAGTTTTTGCACTTAGTTCTAAAAATTAATAGAACTATGTTTTTTTTTTGAATAAAAAAACCCCCAATGCCTACAATCGCTATAAAAAGTTCTCAGGACTAACTACAAAAATTTATGCATATAAAATTGCTAGATGTAAAACATACTCTACTGTGTTTCTCCAGGTCTCAAAAACATTTTCAAAATAAACGATAAAACGTAATTACAAAAGATGGGACAGAAATAGATTGACAAAATAATGTATCATGATCCCCATGGCAGAAATTTTTATGGGTCACTTATTCAATGTACCAACCCATTCCCTCCCACCACCCAAGAAACCAAAACAAGGAAAAAAAGCAATTGATGAACAGAATTCAGTTAAAGGGAATCAAAAGGGTAGACCTTGTGGAGGCCTGCCGTCAAAGCCTAGCTGTGTCAGTTGCACAGGAAGACACCCCTTTTCTTCCTATTACAAGCAATCAACATAATGGAACATTATGATTAATATCAGGTAGTGTTAACAGCTTTAAGAAAAAAAAATGACTGCATAAAAGCCAAATGTCATAGTGCATAAATTTAGCACCAAATCATTTGCAATTTATGTAAATTGAAGAATTCTTTACCTGTTGCTTTCTTTCTGTTCCTCTAATCATCTCATTTTTCACAAGACAAATTTGTGTTTTAAAAAATACTGTTGATAAATCAACTTAAACATTAGTAATGTCTGTGAGTATAAAAAGCAAAGTTTACCAGGCAAGCAAACAGGCAAACATGGTTACTTAAATTTAGTACTTTGAGGAAGTTCTTAACCTTGTCCTAAAATTTACGAAGCCTTTTTTTAAAAAAATAAGACTTTGATAAATATCATCCAAATTCTGTAGGAACTATTTGGAGCATGGCTGTACATTATCTAGAACAAGGTATAGCAAAGTATATGTGTGTGCACGCAAAGAACATGGCCATGCACATGTTTCTTCAGCTATATGACAACCACTTTAACATGTTTGACAATTTATATTTAAACCTCTAAATTTTCTAGATCAAAAACAACTGCAGAAGGCTGAGAAATGTCCACTACAGCCAGCCACTATTCTGATGATATGGCTTAACTGTATTACAAGTAAGTATAAATTGTATTTAACAGAAGAAAGTATCTGGGGTGCCTAGCCTGTTTTAAACTACATGGAGTAATACCAATGTAAAAAAAAAATTGAGGAACATACTTGCCCTCAGTTATGTGCATATGGCTTTCATTAATATAAATGAAAGCCAAACACAATCTTAACATGATACAGCTATAAATGTTATTACACTCAAATCTGTTCATATTCAAACCATAATTTTAACACCAATCCCATGTGACTCAAATTCTCAAGCCTTTTACAAGAAAAAGTAACCAATAACCTCATGGAAATACCATGTGATAGTATAGGGTTAAGTTAAAAGAGATTTGCAGGAACAAGCAAAAAAAATAATAATTAAACAAACATTAAATCTAAAAATTGAGATACCTTCCTCAAAGTCTGAATGGAAGAAAGAAAGAACTCAATTTAAAAATCATGTACTTACTTTGGTGTTCATATTCTGAGAGAATTCCAAAATAGTATCAACTCTTGTCCATGCATCAGGGTGTTCTTTTAAGTGAGTCAAGACTTCCTGTGCCATCCTTTGCTAAAAAGTTAAGACACAAATAATTAATACCAATAAGTAAATTCAGAATAGTGTTACCTAGATTTCAAATAGCCAAGACACAAGGAATAGATTAAGTTCCAAAATCACAGATTTTAAGATAGAAGTTAATGCATTCTACAGTGTTCTAGTTAGCAAAAAAGTTGTATCAGGAGACCTGCATTTTCTTATAAATGGGGAAACTAGTATTTGATCACATATACTGCTTTATTAAAGTTCTGAAAAAAATAAACTTCTGAAAACATCCTTCCTGACAAAGAAACATCTCTATAGTTCAGAGACTGTAACTTGAAAAGCAAAACTGTGAATATCTACTCACAACACATGTTGTGAGATAGATATGTAACAGGATGCACTCAAGATTCAAACTATGAACCTACAATGTGAGTAAGTAGTGAAGTAAAGTTTTGCAGCATCCAGCTTTAGAGCCTAACTAGAGTCAGAGGTCCCAAATACAAAATATAAAAGCTTTGATTGTTTCTTGGACTTATAAATTCTAACACATTGAATATTATTCTACAACTTGAACACTGCAAAATGAATTTTTAAATATTAATTCCTCCATTCCTATTCACTATCATAAATATCAAAGAAAGAACGTTAATTGAGAAATTAATTAGTCCTGAACATGAAAAATGGTGCCAAATAATCAATTAGCAAATGTATATGTTTTGCTTGGCCCTGGGCAGAATGCAAATTAAAACCCAAAGAAACAACAACAGAAAAGGAGAATGGCCATCCTGATGGAACAGATGTAACAATCACAAAGATAGCCCACTGCCCATCCTAGCCCAAGATTGAAAAAAAAGCCAGACCTTCAAGGTCTATTTAAAGTAGAATTGGGGATATTCAACTTTCCAGGTGGATACTGTTCCAAAGGGCACATAGTGCAATGAAGAAATGCTATCTGGGTACAACAGATACTTAATGAATGGTATCCTAAGCATGTGACTGCCTGAGCTTATACCATGAGAGAGAGATGATTCTTCAAATATCTAGGCTTTATACATAAAGGGCCCTCAGAACCAGCATTTTGAATTGCATCCGGAAAACTAATGGAAAGTAGTACACTCACAAAACAGAGGTGTTACATGGGTATACTGTGGCATTTGTTTGTACCACTACTCTGGAACAGTGGAAGCTTCAACTAATTTCCAAGAGCAGTCCCAAATAAAGTGCATAGCAATGTGCACTTGAGAAGTAACCAAGGCCTAAGTGATTGTAAGAAGTAAAAGGTATAATTGGCACACAAAGACAGATTTGTACAAAGGCTTTCCTATCAACAGCTGCCCCCTGCATTTCAAGCAGAAGCTGAAATTTCAGCTTCCTGAACTTCATATCTGTTCCATCTGGGGAACTGCAATCCCATTCAGAAAAAGAAATGGAAAATCTCTGGATCTTTGAGGGTCGGGTACCTATAACACCTTGGTCCTGCCAGGGTTGGTTTCAAGTCTGTTCCTCATCTAGATCTCCACTGCATCTAGAAGCTGACAAAATCTTGAAAGCCTCATGCAGTCTGCCAGGGATCAAGATATACAATTGAGCATCATCAATACTGATGATGTCAGACACTGTGATAACTGATACCCTCACCCAGTGGTCTTATATAGATGTTGAATCCAGAACACCTTGTAGATTGAGAACTTTGGACTTAATTTCTTCCCACCTGTCAAGCCAAACAGAAAGGAGAACCCCCACAATACAATAATTCCAACACTTAATCTTATTAGTTGGTTTCAAAATATCATGATCAATTGTATCTAAGACAGCTGAGAGACCCAAGACAGCCAAGATGGTTGCACCATTCTTTTTCAAGCTATGCCAGAGATCATCAACAAGTATGATCTATGCCATTTCAATTCTATGTCTTGGTATGAAACTTAATTGTAGAAAGGCCAGATAATCCATTTCCTCCAGGACCACAGCCAACTTTCATCCAAAAGGGAAGGTTGGAAATTGGGCATTATTGGGTCCAGTGATGATTTCATTAGAGGGATCATTGCCTCCTCCAAGACTTCCCTCAGAGAGGAAGTCACCACCAGAGAGACCTAAACCACCTCTTCCCAGGAGGCCTTCACTAACAAAGGACAAAAATTTAACAGGTGGCCAGGTTAACTAACCAAAATTCATGTCTATTTCCTCAGGAGTTACAGAATCAAATTCTTCCCAGGTAAGCGAGCAGGAACATGTTTCATTCACTACTGGATCACACAAACAATAATACTAAAAGAATGATCACCAAAGGTTTAAGTCCGTATTTTTCAGAGTACAAGACGCACCTTTTCCCCCCAAAGAGGATGAAAATCTGGGTGCGTCTTATACTCAGAATGTAGCCCCGCCCAGCTTCTCAAACAGAGGTTTCAAAGCAGTGGTGAAATCCAATTTTTTTTTACTACCGGTTCTGTGGGTGTGGCTTGGTGGGCGTGTGTTTGGCTTGCAGGGCATGGCAGGGGAAGAATACTGTAAAATCTCCATTCCCACCCCATTCCAGGGAAAGGATACTGCAAAATCCCCATTCCCTCCCCACTCCTGGGGAAGGATATTACAAAATCTCCATTCCCACCCCACTCTGGGGCCAGCCAGAGATGGTATTTGCCGGTTCTCCGAACTACTTAAAATTTCCACTACCGGTTCTCCGAACTACTCAGAATTTCTGCTACCGGTTCTCCAGAACCAGTCAGAACCTGCTGGATTTCACCTGTTTCAGAGGCTGAAAAAAGCATTAGAAACGAAGTTTCAGAAAAAAAGCCCCCAAACAGAGCTTCAGAAAAAAAGCCTCAGAAACAGAGCTTCAGGGGCTTTTTTCCTGAAGGTCTGTTTCGGAGGCTTTCAGAGGCAGAAAAAAGTTTTTTCTGAAACAGAGTTTCAGAAGTTTTAGTGGCAGGAAAAAAAAAAAAAAAAAAGCAAGGCACAGAGCTCACAACCAAGGACCCTGTTGCTAAAATTCACCTCTGAGAACAGCTGATTGGGGGTATTCTGGGAGGTGGATTTACCCTCCAATCAGCTTTTTTCTTATTTTCCTCCCCAAAAACTAAGGTGCGTCTTATACTCTGAAAAATACGGTAACCTATTGGCCTTCCAGTTCAAATACTGTGATGCAATCTGTACTGAACTTGGGCATCAGCGGATTATATTAACAAAACTCTCTCTAAAGTGTTCTATGATTCTATTATTATAGTACAGGTAGTCCTCAACTTAAACCACAATTGAGCCCCAATTTGTTGTAAAGTGAAACATTTGAGTTTTGCCTCATTTTACAAACTTTCTTGCCACAGTTATTAAGTGAATCACTGCAGTTGGTAACTTAGCATCACAGGTTGTTAAATGATCACATGACCTTGGGACATAGCAATGGTCATAAATATGAACCAATTGTCAAGCATCTGAATTTTGAACATATGATCATGGGGATGCTGCAAAGGTCATAACTGAAAAACTGTCATAAATCACATTTTTCAGTGCCGTTGTAAGTTTGAACAGTCATAAACAAACTGGTATAAAATGTATATTATTACTGCAATATTCCTACTTCCTCAGGTCTCTTTTATTACAAGTCAACCTATAAGGTCATTCTTAAAGAGAACAACTTGTTTCTTCCTTTGCAGATTTGAGTATACTTAAATCCCTTAATGGATATCTAATTTCCAATCATGTACTCTACCTGGGCTCCTTCTCCATGATACAGGCAGTTCACCACATTATCCAACAGATTTATATCCAACTTCTGGTTGAAATCCAGCAGCTGCCGTGCTGCATGGTCTGCTAACATTGTCATAATTGCTGGCATAGATTACTGAAATTGAAAAAACAACAAATCAAGTGAAAAATAATTTTAAATTTTCAAATATTCAGCAAGGTATTTTACAAAGATGACATTTTAAAGAATTGATGACTATGAAATATCTGAAAGGACCAAAATTAAATTCCAAATTATAAATTTTTAAAATGGAATAACAGAGGGGTTTCTTCTCAGCAGCTGGGCTGGCACAAACACTAGAATGATTGGTGGACAGGTTTTGTTTCAAGGCATTGTTGAACCAGGCCATAAGATTAAATCATAACACAGATTGTTTGAACACTGTATGTTGCATGAATACACTGGTGACCCAGTTACTGAGGTGGGAAACTGAAGTCTCTTCAATGTTATGTTCTTACAAAATAAATCAATAAACATTATACCCAAAATTAAGTTTGAATTTTAGTAATCTATCTTTATTGTAAATATTTGTATTGATAAATAATGCAATTCATTTTCAGTGGAATCAAAGTGCAACAACTTTTAAAACTAGAGGGAATTACAGTATTTGCCTTCTTTGTAAGCTTACTAAAATGATCAACAGTTGGAAACCTGTTGCCTGTTTAACATATTACCTTTAAGAAACCCATGATTCCCATTCCCAACTTTTAAAGGAAGAATCCTCTATGTGTATACTAACCCTATCCTATGCAAAAGTTCTACTTAAGTTAAATAGGATGTGTTCCCAGATTAAATATGGCTAATAGCTTTCCTCTGATGTCCACCAGAAATATGGGTTACAATGCCTACTAAATGTTGTCACTGATTATAATTGATTGAGGATGATGGAATTGTAGTTCAGCAGATTTCAGGATACTAGATTGGAAGGATTATGTTTGTGGCTGTGCCTTACCTATGTTCCAGTGGTTCATATTGTTTTGGAAATGGTCCCATTAATATTTTCTATTGGAATCCATAATACAAATGTGAAAAAAAATTAGCTAAACAGATAATGATTATGTTGAGGTTGTTTTAATTTGGCAAAACAAGGCTTCAATCTCATTCACTCTACACACACCCCTATTGAATTCAGCAGGCCTAACCTCTCTTGGATTGAACTTTAAATATCCCGAGTACTCTTATGGTAAATTGTATATATACCTTCTGCTATTAAGAACAAAATTTAACCAAGTACACCCCCCCAAATGTATATCAGATGTAGAATTTCTATGCTATTGGAAATGACATCTTTATTTGGTTTGACAAAACTATTTTCCTCACATCACTGTCCAAAACAAAATTAAACATATTTTTCCATATCTAATTACACTTTTCTCAGGTATTTAATTCTGTAGTTCTAAGTCTCAACAAGTACTATTTCCATTCCTGTTATACTTTTTCTTGAGTAGTTTATATGCACATAGAAACTTTGTAGTGGGCACTTACGTGCAATTTCCACTGATGCTTACATTTCCTTTAAGAAAAATCTATTTTCTTAACTAAGTTTGTAGTAGTGGTCAGGCTTGAAACTAAGAGACCATGAGTTTCATTTAGTCCCACCTTAGGCACTTTAGATGGATGGCCTTGAGCCAGTTACTTTCCTTAGGTAGAAGGCAATGGCAAATCAATTCTGAAAAAGCTTGCCAAGAAAACTGCAGGGCTATCCAGGCAGTCTCAGAGAATTGGTATGACTGAACAGAAGAAAAAACTTCACTATCACAAGGAATGATGGTTTATAAGAACCAGTCATATGGTATGATTGCATATTATAAACTTAATCAATGGAATGTAAACATTCTTATCACATGAGCTCATTAAAATGATGTAGCTGCTTCTAATAGACAGTACAAAAGGGCAAGAGTAGATACCTCACCACTGTAAGATCTAGATGCTTTGAAGTTAATGTTGCATATATTTACTAATTGCAAAAGGTAATTAAAGTGAAAAAACTCTTAAAATTGCAAGCTTAAAAATTAGACATAATTTAAGTTAATTATTCTAAACAGTATATCTAATTTATCTGTAATATGTACACATCAAATAATTTGAAAAGAGAATACAATACCATTTGAAATAAATTTGGAGAACCATCCTTCAATGTTCAGGGTTAGCAAATTTACAATTTAAGAATAACTCTCTGACTTCATTTCTTAATTCCATTAACTTCAATTCAGCACAACCAATTCATCTTTAGTTATCAGTGTGCTGCTACTAAATGTAGGCCTCCCGAAGTTTTATATTTGTTCACAATTAGGTACTTCGTATAAAATCTAGTCAGATAAGCTGTGTAAGATGAAAAACCTTTATCGGAGTCCAAAATATAGTATTTAAGGACTGCAGTCTGCCCCTCCCATAGAGACACTTCAGTAATGTTTCCTCGGAACAAGAAATTAACTTAACAGAAAAATTAGCGAATTAAAGAACTTAAGGCTTAATCAGAAATAGGCCAGTAACATAAACAGAGAAGCCATACGCACATGGGATACATCCAAGGGAGACCGCTACGTTCACACTTATACACATACACACACCCATTGGTTAGGCCTTGGCTGCCGCCCTTCCCCAATAAGCAGACACGCTGCAGCACATGCGACATCCACGCTACTGACATACAATTAAGCTATAAATTGTTGAGTTTATTTTCAGAATTTTCCCAAAGAGATTTCGTTTTTCAGCACAGAGCGGACCACGCAGATTATTTCTTTTCCGCCCTAAAACCAGTAAAGAGCACAGCAGGGCCGCTGCAGCCCCTCCCTCCTCTTTCCCTGCTTTCTATACAGGGCCCCCACGTGATCCAGGCGGACGTTTCAATACTGCTGCACGGAGACACACAAAAAATATTTCTGGAAACTTCCACTCCTAATAATTCACAGATAACGCTCGTTCTTTTCTCCATCCGGTCCCAGTCTCCCGCCTTGTCCTTCATCTACCTATAAGAAAAGGTCCTCCTTTCATCTCCCGCCAGGCCCTTCTCTCTCCCGCTTACGTTTTAGTATCCAGCTCCAGTTTCCTAACCTACACTTGCTGCTTTGCTCCAGTCCCACCGCCATGCTCCAAGGATGGCCTAGGTTGCTGGAACCTGCTACATTTTCCTTCCCTGTCTGATTACTATTATTTCCGATTTCCCAAGCATCTTCTTTGAACTTCGTCTTGCTCCAAAGCTGGCACCTATTGAAGCCCTATGTCTCTTTGAGATACACGCCCCTTTCTCTTTCTGCTTTCCATGTGGTGCAAGTACAAGTCTTCAAGAACGACCCGCTTATATCTCTATATTACGAAAAAGCTTCGTACTTAGCACTCCCCATTTTTGTTTTCCTTGGAAACGACAAGATTATCACACAGTTTACTGTATACAGTTTAGGCCTAGGGGGATGAGAACCATTATTTCAAATAAAAACTAAAATGCATTTGAGAATTGCTAAGCATAAAGCAATCTTTCCAGTAGATCTTTTCACATTCAGCCCCTTCCACAAGAGTTCCAGTTGATTTCTCCGGTCATTGCTTTCCTCTACACCCCAACTTTCAACAAACCCTCTTTTCCCTCCCTTTCCAATTTAATGTCCCATGCACGTGTTTTCATTAATTGAAAGCTCTCACTTACCTAATTGAGTATCACAACTATTCCTTCTAGAGAGGCAAGTAGTGGAGAGGAGCAGTTAAAAAAAAAAAAAAGAAATCCAAGCAAAGCTAAAATGCACGAGGAGGAGGAGTGAAGAGATCTGTCCAGCCTTCCTTCCTTCTCAACTCCCCACCACACAGATACAAAAGAAAGGTATCTTTCTCTTTTCATAAGCAGTCCAAAAGTCATTCAAAGCCCACCCACCCTCCCCCCAACTCTCCGACTTACTAACAAATGGGGATGGGAAGAGAAGGTGAATTACAAAAAAGAAGGGCTGAGAGGGCAACAACACACAAATCACTTTCTGTTTCTTAAAGTTACAAATTCGCCCATAGAAAAAACCAGGGCTTGGCCGTCCATTCAAATGTGTACCCAAGATTCACCCCCTTTTCCAACCACCCCAAAAAGACACACAAGGAGGGTGGGGATGCGATTTGATTCGAGGCAAGTTCTTCCACCAGGCAAGAAAGAAGGTACTCTACCGGTTTTCCTCTCCCGCCGTTTCCTTAAAACCTTAAGTTGGAGGGGGCGTTTCTACACCCCCCCCTCACATAAATAATACTTCTTATATATTAAAACAGAGCGATTTTAAGGAGACTCCCTTATTCAGGTAGGCAGTCAGGCTGAACACTGAAGTTGAGGGAGATCTGCCAATTTGGGAGGGGGGGGAGGAATTTAGGGGCCTACAACACACCCACACCACGCTCCTTCCCACTCCAAAATTAAATAGGCGGGGAAGCTAGAAAACGCTCAATTGGCTAGATCCCCCCCCACGCCTGTTTTGGGAGTCCCTAAATTTTTAAAAACTCAGAAGCACTTTTCAACCACCCGACTCTCGGGAGTCAGTCAGACGGCCAGTCTCTGGCTGAGCTGCCTCCCCCTTTCTTTCCTCACGCTCTCACACTGCACGGGTTGCTTTCCCCTCAGTTCACTTCCATACCTAACCCCGTCCCTTCTCTCTATTTTAAACCCCTGCTTCTCCTCCTGCCAATCCACTCCTGCGCTTAATGAACCCCGCTCTGCTTCCTCGCACACGCGCGCCCTCCAGCAGTTCCTCCTCTCTCGCTCGCCCGCCCGCCCGCCCCTCCCCACACGGTAAAGGCGGCAAAGGAACCGAGTGCGTGGGGCGACTGCTTTTCTTTCTCTCGGACACAATCCCCTCAATTCGCTCTCACTCGCTCTTTCGTTTCCCCCCCGGCTCTCGCTTTCCTTCGTTGCTGCTGCTTCTCCTTCCGCTCTTCCCGCTCCTCCTCCTCTAGTGCCACAGACTCGGAACCGGCTCAAACCGGTTCAGACTGGGAGATTCCATCTCGGTTTAGTTTTCAGCCCATGGCGCCTCCGAGCGTGCGGGAGGGGAGGGGGGAAAGCCTCCACCCCAAGCCGCCCTGCCTTCCCATTGGCTCCAAGAAATGACGGAAAGGAGGAGGGAGCTTCAAAGTAGAAGGGGATCCGCATACACACATACACCATCTAACGGGGTTATAGGCAAATAATAGATCTCGGCGTTTCATTGGTTAACCGGGACATCCATCTTGCTTACACTACCCCTTTCGAACGCGCGAAGCCCTTGTGGGGGAAGCCTAGCTCTTCCCCCCTCCCCCCCGTTCTTACTCTTTCCGCAGTACAGGAGTGGAGAAGAGTGAACGTACTTAAGGGCAAGAGAGAAGGAAAAGTAGCCTGTTTTTTATTGGAGCAAGAGGACCGTCTCTCTTATTGTTGTCCCGCCCCATCCCCACCTCTATTTCTTCCCGCCTCGACCTTTTTTTTTTTCCCTTCATGCCCCAATGTCTTCAAATAGCATTCACGAGGACTGGTTCTATACTTAAGCCTTACCTCTCATTGGGTGGCAGCTTTAGATGACGTCAGGAGGCGAGCTCGAGGCGAAGGAGACCGTTTACGGCAGAGCTCGGGGCGTCGTAATTGAATTGTGAGTGGAAGATGCTGAGGAGAAAGGAGGCGTTGATCAGGCGACGGGTAGAGATGAAGAGAAGGAAGAAAGGAGGGCTGACTCTGTAGTTCAAGAGGCGACGGTTCTTAGCATTTGGAAATTAAGATCACCGTGGAGTGTTCTTTTCTTTCTGAAAGAGTTGTTACGTTGATCTGCCAAACCGTCGAGGATTCTTGCGACACCTGCATTGTTAATCAGTTTATACCTTAGTCACTAAGGCTTAGCGTTTGAGCCTGGAAAGTGCTCTTTGATTTCGAGCTTTTTGTGTTTAGCCATGGAAACAGTTTTCTCAACGGATACTCTCGAGGAGGATTGGGCTACAGACTTGCCAAGACTGGCTTAGTGGAAATTTAGTTCGAGAATGTGCCATATTTATATTTTATTTGAATTGTTTGAATTATATACCTCACATTTCCCTCAAGAGGTTTTCTTCTGCTCTTTTTCTCCATTTGGTTTCACATGTCTTTATTTTTCTAAAAAAATACTAAAATAGTTTAATAATATTTCTTGCACAAATAGAACTTTCAAATATGTTAACTATATTAATAAGTACAGAATACGTTGTTCAATAATTATTTCTAAACTAATATCTGATCGTGGATTGCTAGTGCATTAGGAGTATATAAATACCACCTTGTGCATATTGAGTAAAATTATACCAAACTTGCTTAGCCTTACTTTCCCCCTCCCCATCAACTTCTCAATTATGTCTATTGGCCAACATTGTAGAATCCAAACCAATGTTAAAAGATTCTAACGTTTCCTGTGTGATCTATAAGATCTATAAATTGGCTAGCAATTAATAAGAAACTATTAACAATTCTTTGTGCAATTTGCTTACTTAATAAGGCTAACCTGGGGTCTAATGCAATACTCCTGTTTTCAAAATCTGCATATGCCAAACATTTTACAAAACCTTTGAATTTTGCACAAGACCCGCAGGTGTACATATGTTAAGTCTCTTACATTTTTGCCAACACTTGCTTTGCTCCTGGTATTGTTAATTAATTTATTTTTTAAAAAATGGCATAAAAAAGTGACTACTAAAATAAATTTATTGCTTGCTTTCGAACTGCACATGTTCTATACAAAAAGGGTTGTTGATATTTTACGCACAATAATTCTTTTTGAATAGCCAGAAGCTAATAATGCTTATTTTTATTCTGAAGCCAATTTGGAAAATATTGAATAATTAGTGTTTCTATATATAATATTTTTCCTGGATGTATAACTCTATTAAGTATCTGATATTTCTGGATAATTGCTTTAGTGAGAATCAGATGGTGAATTTTACATTTTTTAAAAATGATGTGAAATACAGGTAGTCCTCAATTTACAATCTCAGTCCCAAAAATTATGTTAAGCAAAACAGTTAAGCAAGTTTTGCCTCATTTTATCACCTTTCTTGCCATAGTTGTTAAGTAAATCATTGTAGTTAAGTTAGTAACACAATTGTTGAGTGAATCTGGCTTCCCCATTGACTTTGCTTGTCAGAAGGTCGCAAAAGATGATCACACGGCCCTGGGACACTGCAGCTTCATAAATGAGTCCGTTGCCAAGCACCTGAATTTTGATCACATGACCATGGGGAAGCTGTAACGGTTGTGTGAAAAGTGGTTATAAGTCACTTTTTTTCATTGCCGTAACCTTGAATAGTCACTAAATGAACTGCTGTAAGTTGTGGACTACCTGTAGATATGTTTGAGATGACAGCCAGAATTTTAATAATTTCCCTTAATGAAGACTTTGAGCGATAAGTCTTAATAAATTAACATTTGAAAATATAATTGCTATATTGCTTTGTTACATTAATAATTTAGAGTTTTTATCAAAAGTTCATAGTATTTTTCATAATACCTTGTTGTCTCTCAAGGTAGAATACAAGCCAGTCAAAAGGATAGCGATGGGAAGGTAGGCAGGTGTGGGGAGTTGGATGCAATCCCTTACCTGTGGGAGAGACCAAGGCTGGAATTTCTTGGATTGCAGTGGGTCCTCAGCTAACCACCTGTGGAATTTGGTTAATGACAACAACAGATTGCCAGGATTGCTATTGTTAAGCAATGCAGTCATGTGATATAATGCTTTCTGACTACATTGTTAGAAAAGGAATTCTGATTGCAATTGTGATAATAAATCACAAATTGAGGACTACCTGTAGTATTCTTTTCTCACCAAGTATCAGTCAACCATATTTTAACTAACTTTTTATATCTAAGAAATTACTATATTTTAAATTCAGGTATATGATTAAAACAATCCATGTTTATATCTATAACCATACTGAAATATTTCCAATAACAATATTACCTCTGGAGAAAGTTTAAAGAATGTAAAATTGTCCTTGGATGATAGGTTGAACTTGACATCATTTCTTGTACCTTATGTTTAAAAAAAATAAACTTACTTTTGCTGTATTTGCAAACAAAAATCTATAGTTGATATCCAAAGGGCTACAGCTCTAGCTTTAGGTTCTT
Source organism: Pantherophis guttatus (assembly GCF_059756535.1). Classification (NCBI taxonomy): domain Eukaryota; kingdom Metazoa; phylum Chordata; class Lepidosauria; order Squamata; family Colubridae; genus Pantherophis; species Pantherophis guttatus. Next base: position 316,780,787 of record NC_142063.1, read on the forward strand.
TTGAAGTTTGCATCTGTTTACCAGTTTGTATCCGTTTATATAAAAGAGGAAGCATGATTTTTCCTGTGCTTGATACATGTATTTTGGAGAAAAATACAATCAGGTTTGTGTAATTTCCATGTTTTTGCTATTCTTTTATGTTTGATGGACATTAAAGCTTCTTCAATATTATAAAAGGTTTCTTATTTAACCAGGTTAATAAATATTACATTATATTAGTAGTAATTCTGTTCTCATTTAAGTTATTCAGATGTTTTCGTCTCTCCATTCTTTCCCCATTCTATACCTATCCCCAGTATATGTGATACCTTACTCAATAGTAGTAACTGTGAGATGGATCTTGGAGTCCTAGTGGACAACCATTGAAATATGAGCCAGAAGTGTGCAGCAGCTGCCAAAAAAGCCAACACAGTTCTAGGCTGTATAAACGGGGGGATAGAATCAAGATCATGTGAAGTGTTAATACCACTTTATAATGCCTTGGTAAGGCCACACTTGAAATACTGCATTTGGTTTTGGTCGCCATGATGTAAAAAAATGATGTTGAGACTCCGTACAAAGAGACTTCTAAACAAAGATGATTAAGGGACTGGAGGCTAAAACATGAAGAACTGTTGCAGGAACTAGGTATGTCTAGTTTAATGAAAAGAAGGACTAAGGGTGACATGATGGCATTGTTCCAATATCTCAGGGACTGCCACAAAGAAGAAGGAGTCAAGCTATTCTCTAAAGCACCTGAGGGTAGGACAAGAAGCAATGAGTGGAAACTAATCAAGGAGAGAAGCAACTTAGAACTAAGGAGAAATTTCCTGACAGAACAATCAGTGGAACTTCTGGAAATTGCCTCCAGAAGTTGTGAATGCTCCAGCACTGGAAGTTTTTAAGAAGATGTTGGATAACCATTTGTCTGAAGTAGTGTAGGGTTTCCTGCAGGGGATTGGACTAGAAGACCTCCGAGGTCCCTTCCAACTCTGTTGTTCTATTTTATTTCCTCTCTAAACTCTCTCCCTAATTTATTTCCCTCTAACTTCCCTTTAATATAATTTGGCATTAAAATTTTTCTTTTGAGACTTGATCAATTGTAAGAACTTCAGCTATCTAGAATTGAAAGGATTACAACATTAATTGGTTCCCTGTCTTTTTATTCTTCTTTCCCTACTCTTTTTATTGTTGTACTGAGGTTTACAAAACAGGGCTGCTAGCTGCTCAGTGTCTGCCTTGCTGAAGAAGAGTTGGTTTATGTTAGTTAAATAAAATGGGGATTTGGCATGATAGTGATTTAATGGTGATTTTGGAGGAATAAATAAATTCACACATCCTAATGATAACTTCAACAGGTATATTCTCTATGAATTCTCATCCTTTTTTAAGTTGTCAAGTTAGTGATACGCAGTTTACCTTCTGGAATAAATTTTTTTTAAAAAATTTGATTTATATGCTGCCCTTCTCCGGAGACTCAGGGCGGCTTACAATGCGTTAAACAATAGCCTTCATACTTTTGTATGTTTATACAAAGTCAGCTTGTTGCCCGCACAATCTGGGTCCTCATTTTACCTACCTTGAGCCTGGTGAGATTTGAACTTGCAGTAATTGCAGGCAGCTGGTCTTAATAACACTGTTAATAGTGCTTTAGTCTGCTACGCCACCAGGACTATAAATTTCATAGATTGTCTGCATTTAGAAGAAGCAATCCATTTTGCTATGTTTTATTTCTAATCGCTCAACTTTATTTATTTAATTTATTGGTTTGATTTATATGCCGCCCTTCTCCGGAGACTCAAGGCGGCTTACAATGCGTTAAGCTTTAATGATGATTCTGATTTCCAAGGTCAAGTTCATACTAGATAAAATACTATAGTTATACGTTCAACTACCTCAAATGTAATTTTGCTCTTGGTTAGTTTATTTTGCAAGTTTATCGTGATTATTTTGCAGTTTTGCAACTTCTTCAATTCTGCATTATGAGATAAAAGTATTCTGTGCCTTTCATCAGAGATTTGCATAACTGTTCCATTGTAGTTACTTCTTTTTCTAAGTGATTTCTTTCACAGAATTTGCCTTTTTTTTTTGCAGCAGCCTAATATTGAATTTGAGTTTTCCCAATAACTGAAGCTCCCTAACTGTATTACATGTTATTTAAAATATAAAGAAATTATGAAAGCATAAAAGCAAAACGGTGAAAGAATAACATGCAATTAATAAATTGTATAGGGAAACTATATCTGGTATTCCAATATAGAAGAGGCAAATCAAACCAAAGAAAGATTTGGGGAAATAGAGGAATATTTTTGCCTGGTGATAAATATGATGCTAAACATATTGGGGCATTCTGTAAATCACTGCCTAGAACAGGGGTGTCAAACTCACATCATGGTGTTGTCTTCCCCCCCCCCTTCGCTAAACCAGGCATAGGCATGGCCAATGCATGACACATTCAGCCTGGGAGTTTGGCAGCCCTGGCCTAGAAGCTCCTCTGTTAACTTAATTTGATAAATTGTCTTTATCAATAGGAATTTGCTCAACAAATGAGTTGTCTATTAACATCTCAGCTCCCATTTATGTGATATTAAAATATTTTCCAGATATCCTTTAGTTTATTTTTGCCTGCCTCTCCCAATTGCCAACCTCTAAAAAAAGGATCCCAGAGGAATAAGAAAAAATCAGGAGAAAACCTGCTATAGTAATTCCTTCCCTCCAAAGGACCATCAGGACACCAACTACCGTGTTTCCCCAAAAATACAACCTACCCCGAAAGTAAGTCCTAGCTTGATTTTTACATGTGTGCCCAATATAAACCTACCCCCAAAATAAGCCCTAGTTAAGACTCTGTCCACTCCGGTGGTGCATGAGATGGGGCCACGTGCATGCATAAAGAACTAGAGCGGGGGTGGGGTGGAGCTCCCCTACTTACTAGGCCTCACACACCCCAACACCTGCCTTGCCTTGCAGGCCCACCTTTGTGGCTGCTTGCCACTCGCATTTGTCACCCCTGGCCTCTGTTTTGCTGTCAGAGGCCCTTCTGGAAAGGCCTCTGCAGCCGATAAAGGAGCTCTGGATCGATCAAGAGCTCTATTGTCAGCTGCAGAGGGCTTTCCAGAAGGCATCTGATGGTGAAACGGAAGTCAGGGGCCACTGCATGTGTCAATCTGAAGCCTGTTTCTCAGTTGCCAAGGCCTTTCTGGAAGGCCTCTGACAGCAAAACAGGCCAAGGGCGATGTGTGTGAGTGGTGGCAAATGGTTGCAGAAGTGGGCCAGCAGGAGGCGCCTCCTGGGCGAGGCTGTTGGTGCTGCCAATGCGAGGTGAGTCCGTAAGTAGATGTTTCCTGAAAATAAGACCTGGTGCCTTTTTTGGTGGCAAAAAATAAGACCGGATGTTATTTTGGGACAAACATGGTATTTTGTGAAGAATTCTGAATTTCTTTTTGAAACTCTGCTTTTGTATTCTAATTACCTTAAATAATTTTATTTTGTTAATAAACTTGGATATATTTTAGATCATTTATCAATAGCTGTTTCCTTTACAGTTTTTTGCACATGCTGTTTTTTATACTTTTTCTATTGTAAAAATTGGTCATTTATTACTTTTCCTTGTGTTTTCTTCCATAATATATGTGGATATAAGAGAATTTTTCCTCATTTTCCCATGGTTGCTAAGTTTAATTAACACATTTTAGTAAAAATCATTATGAATTTACAACACGTATTTAAACAAAATAAAAATGAGGCATTTTCTGCTTCAGATTTCAACTGACGTATGTACTATTTTATTTGTTTATTTTCACATTTTTGAAGCACCTGTTGTGGCTCCGTTACCTGAGCCTGTGTCATCGGCAGGAGAGGAATCCGAGAGTGAAGGAGAGGAGTTGGCAAGGCCTCCCTCTCCAGGACCCTCCTCGTTGGCAATGCCTTCGGTGTCCACTGAAGGGCAAGAGATAGGGCCGGGGCCAAGCACGTCCACGCAGCCACAGGTGGACAGTGATGAGAGTAATGAGTCTTGGCTGGATCCTCGACAGCGTCGCAGAGATAAGCGCGTGCAACAGAAGAAAAGGCGTGCCAGAGATTAGCTGAAAGCTTCCACACCATTCTGCATTGCCGGACTTTTGCTATAGGCTTTGCTGGATTATATTTGGACTTAATTTACTCTGTAATTATTGAACATTTTACTTTGATGTACCAGAAGCGGAGAGAAGTTATCTCTTCCCTTCGTGAGTAATAAACTCTTGGCAGGCATCCACTAGGTTGCTGCCAAGTTCCGTTATCATAAGGAAAAGGATTTTGTCGGCTGGTTTGGTTTTTAACTCTTGGACGTCTGTTGTGTGTGTGCGTGTGGGACGGGGACAGAACAGCACCCAGATCCTTCAGATAGGGACTATGGGCAATGTACAATAAAATGTTAAAATACAAAAACAGCATCTTAAAATTTAAAAGGCAAGGATAATTAAAACCTGTTAAAAATGGAGGGGTCTCAGAACATTAACCACAGCTGCATGCCCTGTGGGCTCCCCATGCAAGGTCACAGAGCCATGTTTTAATGCCTTTTTGGAAGGCCAAGAGAGGGAATCTGTCTCATCTAGGGGAGGAGAGTATTCCAATATTTTATCAAACAAAATAACCTTAATTTGGCCAACTTGCTATCAACCAAAGACAACTCTCCAATCCTCTTTCACCAACTGAATGCATTTGGTTTAATTACGGTAGTAGCAGCACAAGCCAATGAACTTCATGATGTTGTCCCAATTCACCAATCTCATGCCAGAACGGACCAGGAGCTACAGTAATGGTTTGTAGCTGTCTTCCCATCCAGCAAAATGTAAGGCAGGTAGTGGGAGCAGAATGCTGGAATCTCAGGATTTACTGTAATCACAGGAAGACACGATGAATAAGGTATTGGCAATAATAACTTGTTGTGTGTATTATGTTTTGCCCTGTGGACCAACTTTACTATCTGTATGAAGTTGCATCTACACCTAACTTAAAGGGAACATCGCTTCAGTATTAATATCTATCTTGGTATTTTTGAACGTTTATATAGTTCAGATATTTTTTCTATGGATAGAAATATGGATGTCTAGGGACATGCATTTTAGATAGCCGTATCTTTACATAATTTACATCTTTTCATTTTCTTCAATAAATGTTCAGGAAAACCATGAAGATCTATTTCTTGCAGTGAGCATTTGGAGGCTCTCTTGTTTTCAGGAGAGCTCCACAATTGACAATTGGTGGTGATTAAGACAATTTTAAATGGAAAAGATGCAGCGTTTACATGATTAAGCATTTTTTAGTGTTACTTAATGATTATACCCTTAAAATATTCTCCTTGTCTTCACATTAATTCCTTATTACGTTGGCACACAATTGGCAAATACACCTGAGTTTTTATATTCCTGCAGAAATCTACATGGTAACTTGGATTTATAATAGCAAAAATCCAGAAACATGACAGTTCTTCGCTCATTTTGATATTTGCTGCCAATGTCATTATAAAAATGTATTTCTTAGTGACTTCAATTGCCTTATAATAAACATCATGAAACATGGAAAATAACAAATCTGATAATCATGAAAATAGACTTCGGTTCAAATCACTAGAATCAGTCAACAGCAGGGGATTCTGCAACATCTTCTTTAGACATCTTTCTTAGTATCTTGAAATTTTCAAGGTTGGTTTTTTTGCTGAAGAATAACTCTTTATCCCCTGTCCACAATGAGAACATCTATATCATCAAGGTCTCCACTTTTCTGTCTTCCCATTATTATGAAGTAGGTCACTTTTATTCTTATATATTGCATGGGGGGACCTGAGATTGTGGGATAACAGGTTGCCTAAAGCAACCTTGTAAATTCATAACAGAAATCAAACTGCCATAATTCAAGGCTCAATCTTAACCATTATATGACTATACAACCTTACAAGTTTGTTGCAAACTTCAAGGTGTGCAGAAGTTTGATAACTGAAGATTACGTTTATCTAAATCTGAACTTGTTCTTTTAATGCTTATAAAGAATTTTATAGCTACATCCAGAGGTAGGCTGCACTTAACATTCACAATGGGTTTGCTGGTTGGGAGTGCGCCCATGCCCTTTTGGGACTAAAACGGAGCTTCAAACATGCCACTAATCAACTCAGGCAGCTCCAGTGGTGGGTTGCTACTGGTTCACCCCGGATCGGGTGAACCGGTAGCAGCGATGGGAGGCTCCGCCCACTTGCCCAGATGTCTCTGTGCATGCGCAGAAGTGTCATGCGCGAGCGCATGCACGCCAACAAGCGACTCGGTAGCAGATGAAATTGAAACCCATTACCGGGCAGCTCTAGTGAGTACAGCAGGGGCGATGCGGAAATCAGCTGGGCAGCAGGGGCGGGGGGTGGGGGGGACGAGCCAGAAAGTTAGTTATATATTGATGTTTATCATTCAGTGCTTTGGTCAACTTTCAGCTTCTAACTGATTTGACATTTAATATCCAAATGTCACAATTATATTATCAAGCACAGGTAGTGTACACCGATTGATCAGTTTGCTCTTTAAGCTGGTTGGCATGTTGATATTTACAGTTAATCCTGGAGTTATGACAGTTCACTTAGTGACTGTTTGAAGTTAAGCAATAACCTTACATGATTCACTCCAATGAATCCTCGGGCTATGAATGTAATTGGCTACATTACATTCATAACTCGAGGACTACCTGCATTGATTTAGTTGTTTATTTATTAACCATACCACTCATCTTCCCAATAGAGTGAATATGGGCAGCTTGCCTAGCATAAAAAAAAGAAAAACAAAATTTCAAACTATGCACATTAAAAATTTAAAACGGCAAAAAAAAAAAAAAAAAAAAACCAGAACCAAGGAGATGGGCAGTACCCTATTAACCATCACCAGCATTGAACACCTTCTCGTGGCCCCAAGCCAACTGGTAAAACCAAGTTTTAAGGCCAAAAGGGTTGGAACAGTTCTCACTTCTGGTGGTAGAGCAGAAAAAACTTTTCTCCTTTGACTTTGCCCCATTCTGATCAAGGTGCCCTACACCTATTTATTTCACTCCTTCACTGATCCAGTGTATACAAATAACTTCATGAAAATTGAGCTGCTAAGATGGAAGAAAGAGGAGAAAAATAAAGTGAAGGTGAAGGAGAAGGAAGAGAAGAAGGAGAAGAATTTAAGGATGGTGTCAGTGTCAGTAACAGCACGGTATTGGGGAATCTGTTACTGATGAATGTGCAGCATTTTTTTCTCATGCAACTACTAAGGTAGAAGAAAAAGAATGGAAAGGAGGAGGAAGAGAATGAAGTGAAGGTGCAGGAAAAACAGGAGAAGAAGAATATACAAATGGTAGGAGCAGTGCTAAAGAGTAGGAAGAGAAGAAGAAAGAAAAGGAGAAGATGGAGAAAAAGGACAGCAGGAGGGTGAGGAGGAAGAGGAGGAGGAGGAGGAGAATAAAGAGAAGAAGAGGCCACTACTTCCTTTCCCCATCCCAATTTCATTTCTTCACCCCTCAACTCTGTGGTGCTGCCTCAAGTCACCCTGAAGCCCTGAAGGTGCAAAGCCCTTAGGATTTTAAACTGTCTCCCATCACCCATTACCTTCTCCCATCACCCACCCACTTTCTGTCCCCGGTTCTAGCTACTTTGCTAGATATATATATAATAATCAGATATATATTGATGGTCGTGCTCATTTGGTTCTATGAGGAAGTTATTTGGTCAATACAGCTTCAGGTTCAAAATGTTGTTTTTATTATTTACAAATATATACATGCATACGACAATGAACAGGGTATCCTGTTACATTTTTACCCTAACTGTATGACTCAGATGTTGAGAGGAGAGAGAAGTCCCTGTGTTGTCTTGCTGAGAGATAGATGAGAGAGAGAGAGAAAAGAAAGGGAAGATATCCAAGTGGTTTCTAGGTAAGAGTCGAATAAGAGAGTTCATTGGCTGATATAGTCACATGTGATGTCTGTAAAGACTTAACCTCTTCTAGTCTCTGGTGCATCCTATGCAGGCAATATCTGACATTGCTAAGGGGCAATACCCTGTGTACTGGGTGGCTATTTATGTGTGAAACCTACTTTTTACTCCTTACTCGCAAGGAAGGAGCCTCTTCAGAACTCTTTCCAGGCTCCCACCAAACTTGACTCAGTCCCACCAAGTTCTTGAGGCAAGAGCTGCTCTGAAGACGGAAAGGTTCTTACACAGAACCTTTTCCTTATTGTTACTCCAAGTGAATTATTAGGAGAGAAGCTTGGATTTACTTTTTTTTTCTATTTCTTTTTACATTAACATCAAACTCTTTCTTTCTTTCTTTCTTTCTTTCTTTCTTTCTTTCTTTCTTTCTTTCTTTCTTTCTTTCTTTCTTTCTTTCTTTCTTTCTTTCTTTCTTTCTTTCTTTCTTTCTTTCTGAATAACATTGCCATGGAAACAGATTAGCCCCATAGTGATTTGCAAACTAGCTTGGGATTCAACCAAGAAAATGAGAAACTGAGATTCAACCAGGAAGATGAGGAACTCCTAGTGAAAGCAGAAGTTTATATCCAAACTAAACACAGAAAGGAACAAACAACTACCTGGAATAATGGAGCCACAGAGTTAAACTGATGGCAGTATGTCACTCAGAGGTAAAAAAAAAAATCAAGAAAACTGTTGTGTATTCTAGTCCAGTCAGGTCCAGCCCTACTGGAGCTGAGTAATTGATTTCACAGCCTCCCCCAGGAAGAAAACATGCAGGCATCTGAAGAAAGGATTTCATCAAGTGTTGCAGAAACAAGAAGGAAAGTGAGAGTTCTTGGTTGGTTTTTTTTGCAGATGTTTCATTATCCAAATTAGGTAACATCACTAGCACTGATGAGACTACTTAGTTTGGGTAATGAAATGTCTGCAAAAAACCCCAAACAAAACTCAGAGAGCACCAAGGACTTTTCATTTCAACTCTAGCTATAAATATTTTCCTTTATAAGAAGGAAAGTAGCTGATATTCCCTAAAGAAAAAAAGGCATTTGTTGGTGATAGGTAACTCACTTATTAAAAGAACAGAATCTGCAATTTGTGGGCCAGACAATTTATCAAGTGAGATATGTTGCCTCCTAGGTGCAAATATCAAAGATTGGGAGAGAGGGTTATCAAAATAATCATCCATTGAATATTATTTCTATTCTTTCATGTTGGGACAAATGACACAACGAAAACAATATCAGGAAATCCAAACAGTTAGGAGCACAGATGATGTTCTCATCTGTATTTTTAACAGAAGGTCAACATCTAATGAGGGAATGGAAAATTCTAGAAGTAAATCACTGGCTGAAGGGATGGTGCCATAGAGTGAACTTCGGATTCCTAGACCATGGTTTACATTACCTACAGGAAGGGCTTCTGGCAAGGGGTGGATTATACCTCACAAGAACTGGGAAGAATGTGTTTAGAAAATAATTGGCTCAGCTTATCCAAAGGGCTTTAAAGTAAAATTGGAAGGGGAGGGAGATTAATCATTAGAAGACATAAGCCCCAAAATAACCAATCAGACAACAAAAAATGGAGTGGTGAGAAGGAAGGGTATAAAACAGAAGAAATAGGAGGCAAACACAAAGACAGTCATAAAGGGCTCAGATGTATATACACCATTGCTCAAAGTATGGGGAACAAACAAGGTGATCTTAAAATCATAGTACATAGGAGCAAGAGCATAGAAGATATTGTTGCTATTACTGAAACTTGGAGGGATGGAGCCTATGATTGGAATGTACTGCTAGAAGGAAATTAAAAAAAACAAAAAACACCACCAGATACCCCAAAGAGGAGGGGGAGTTGCACTGTATGTAAGAAATTACTACACCTGTATAGAAATACACAGCACCATGGATGAAAGCCTTCTTTAATGCATTTGGGTGAAAATTAGAAGAAAAAGAAATGACATTGTTATATGTGTATACTATAGATCACCCAACCAAGCAAAGGGAATTGATGAACTTTTTTCTAATCAGTTAGTTAAGGTATGCAGGAAACACACCATTGTAGTAAGGGGGAATTTAATTATCCTAACATCAACTGGGAGACAAACTCTACAGCAAGTGGGAAACAAATGAAAAGCAAAAACTAGGTTACAAACATTAGTCTCTAAGGTGGTCCAAGCCAAAATATCAGAATCTTCAATTAGACTAATTGTTTTTAATCATTCAGTCTTGCTGGAGATAGTGGGAGGTATAATCCAATACATCCAAAAGATTTTTTTTAATATTACTCTTGCCTGTACCCATGAACCTCATTTTCTGATTGTTAAACAGTAACCTCATTTTCCTTGTTAGCTCATGCCTAAAACTCTTTCACTTCACACATTTTCATATTAGTTGTCTGGACATCACAAAACCCATGGACACTTACTACTCCTGAGACATATGAATTTCTTCTTTCTTTTTCTTTTTTTTATAAAAGTTTTTTATTTTGAATACATTAAAAATAAACACAAAACAAACAGCACATGTATACAAATCATTTTTCCATTGTTAACAGCTCGTTTAAGGTGATCCTTTCTTATTATTTACCGTATTTTCCGGCGTATAAGATGACTGGGCGTATAAGACGACCCCCAACTTTTCCTGTTAAAATATAGGGTTTGGGCTATACTCACCGTATAAGACTACCCCTCTTCCAACGCACACCAAATAAAAATTAAAAAACATCAACTGGCTCACCTACAATGTAAAAGCAGCTGTGCTAGACCCAAAATGGCCCCTGCAACAAGCAGGAACCTCACACAGCCACAAAAAGCCCCCCAAAAAACTTTCACACTCTACACACACACAACACAACTGGCTCACCCACAATGTAAAAGCAGCTGTGCTAGACCCAAAATGGCCCCTGAAACAAGCAGGAACCTCACACAGCCACAAAAAGCCCCCCAAAAAAACTTTCACACTCTAAACACACACAACACAACACAACTGGCTCACCCACAATGTAAAAGCAGCTGTGCTAGACCCAAAATGGCCCCTGCAACAAGCAGGAACCTCACACAGCCACAAAAAGTCCAAAAAACCAACTTTCACACTTTACACACACAAAATTCCACATACAGCTTTGTGAGATTTTGTGTGTTTGTGTAGTTAGAGTGAAACACTACAGAAACACACTAAATCTCAGAAAGCTGCACAAATATTATTTTATTTTATTTTATTTTTATTTTTATATGAAAGCTAAATTTAAAACTTCCTGAACTTTAAATGGCTAGGTCTAAAAAAGAACAACTAAAAAAAACCCAATTGACTATTTTTTTTAAAGCTCCCAAAGGGGAAAAAAACTTACCCAATAGAACAGGGGTCTCCAACCTTGGCAACTTTAAGACTTGTAGACTTCAACTCCCAGAATTCCTCAGCCAGCTTTGCTGCTGAGGAATTCTGGGAGTTGAAGTCCACAACTCCCTGCTTGCTTGATTGCTGATTGCTGATGGAATAGATTCAGACAAGCGAAGCAAGGCAAGCGTTGGGACTAGCAGCTGAGGTAAGCAAGCTGGAGGGGAAAAACTTTTTATCTTTTACATGGCTCTGGCCATCCCAGCTGAGTTGCAGGGAATTCAGCTGGGATGGGATCGACCGTCAGAGCTGGGACTGTCAGAGCCATGGTTCTGGCGATCCCAGCTGAGTTGCAGGGAACTCAGCTGGGATCGTCAGAGCTGGGATCGTCAGAGTAAAAGGGAAAAAACTTTTTTCCTTTTACATGGTTTCTGGCGATCCCAGCTGAGTTGCAGGGAACTCAGCTGGGATCGTCAGAGCTGGGATCGCCAGAGCCATTTAAGGCTCGTCAGAGCCTTTCGGGCTGGTCTGCCTGGTTACAGGAGAACGACACCCGGCGTATAAGACGACCCCCGACTTTTGAGAAGATTTTCATGTGTTAAAAAGTCGTCTTATACGCCGGAAAATACGGTACATAAATTCTAACTTTATCTTAATCTACTTAAATAATCTAATTTCCTTTGTGTCAACTTCTCTTTACTTTGATCTTCAGCACATTCAATCCATATTATCACAAAAATAAATAATAGAGTATTATTTCCATTCCCCGTTTTTTCCCCCTTTATTCCTTTTTTTCGTTTTTCCTTTTCTCACACCAATCATACCATTTAAACCATACTCTATAGTAATCTGAGTCCTCTCTTTTCTTAAGTTCCTTTGTAAGCTTGTCCATCTCTGCGCATTCAAGGATATTTTTGATTAAATCCTCTTCTGTTGGTGGATATTCCTTCTTCCAGTTTTGTGCGTATATTATGGGGGCTGCAGTTAATATATGTAATATTAAATATTGAATTTCTTTTGTATAGTTTTCTGTTGGAATCCCTAATAAGAATTGCTCTGGCTCTCCCTTTACAGGTTTCTGTATTATATCCTCTAATAGTTTTTTAACTTAGTCCAAAATTGTTTTGCCACCGGACACGTCCACCAGAGGTGATAGTATGTTCCATAATTATTCTTGCATTTCCAACATTTCGGTGAATTACCAAGGAACATTTTTGCTATTCTAGCTGGTGGGAGATGCCATCTATGAAACATTTTCATCTGATTTTCCTTGTATGCCATTGATACTGTCAATTTCATATTTATTTTCCACATCTTTTCCCACTTCTCTAACTCTATCGTGCGATTAATATTTCTTGCCCATTTTATCATAGTGTCCTTCACAGTTTCCTCTTCCATTTTATACTGCAATAAAAATTTGTAAATTTTACTAATTAATTTTTGGTCTTTTCCATATATAATTTTGTCTAATTTGTTTTGTTCCAATTGTATCTGATTAATCTTTGTGTCCTTTGTGTATTTTGATCTGATTTGCAAATACGTCCACCATTGTACTTCCCTATTCAAATCATGCTCTAATTCTTGTTTCGTTTTTAGATTTCCCAATTTGTTAAGTATATCCCTGTACCTAATTATTTTAGTCCAATCTAATAGAGTTGGGACGGTTAATATTTCATTGGGCGAAATCCAATTTGGCATTCCTGTATAATGTTGTTTTTTAATTTTGTTTCAAATTATTAATAGTGAATTCCTGATTATATGTCTTTTGAAATATCCATGTAATTTGTATTTTTTGCCCCATAAAAATGTATGCCATCCAGCCTGTAGGTCATGATCCTCAATTATTAAAGTTCTTTTATTTTCCAACTCAATCCACTCTTTTATCCAGGTCAGGCATGCTGCTTGATAATAGGTCTCCCAATCTGGTAGGGCAACTCCTCCTCTGTCCCTCGTGTCCTGTAGAATTTTCAATCTAATTTAGCTCATGCCTAAAACTCTTTCCCTTCACACATTTTCATATTAGTTTTCTGGACATCACAAAACCCATGGACACTTACTACTTCTGAGACATATGAATTTCTTTCATATAACAACTCCAAGATGAGATCTCAGAGTCCTAGTGGACAGTCACTTAAATATGAGCCAGCAGTGTACTACAGCTACCAAAAAAGTCAACACTAGGCTGAATAAACAGAGGGATAGAATCAAGATCACATGAAGTGTTAATACCACTTTATAATGCCTTGGTAAGGCCACACTTGAAATATTACATCCAGTTTTGGTCGCCACGATGTAAAAAAGATGTTGAGACTCTACAAAGAGTGCAGAAAAGTGCAACAAAGATGATCAGGGGACTGGAGGCTAAAACATATAAAGAACGGTTGCTGGAATTGGGTATGTAGTTTAATGAAAAGAAGGACTAAGGGTGACATGATAGCAGTGTTCCAATATCTCAGGGATTGCCATAAAGAAAAGGGAGTCAAGCTATTCTCCAAAGCACTTGAGGGCAGGACAAGAAGCAATGGATGGAAACTAATCAAGGAGAGAAGCAACTTAGAACTAAGGAGAAATTTCCTGACAGAACAATTAATCAGTGGAACAACTTGCCTCCAGAAGTTGTGAATTCTCCAACACTGGAAATTTTTAAGAAGAGATTGGACAACCATTTGTCTGAAATGGTATAGGGTTTCTTGCCTGAGCAGGAGGTTGGACTAGAAGACCTCCAAAGTCCCTTCCAACTCTTCCCTTCCCTTCCCTTCCCTTCCCTTCCCTTCCCTTCCCTTCCCTTCCCTTCCCTTCCCTTCCCTTCCCTTCCCTTCCATTCCTTGGGCACTTTTAGCAACTGTTATAAGGTGTAACAGTATTTTAGAAAATACACAGACGCAGAAACACACAGACACTTCTTTTCTTTGGCTTATCAGAGAAAGCCATTGAACCAGAAAAGAAATTATACAGCATGCATATATTTTGAAAGGTTTTCATTTTAAACCTGTGTTTTTATTCTAGAAGCTGCTTCTCTAGTAAAGAACAATTTTGGATGACTGAGCACTATGCATTCAGTTTGTGGCATTGTAAAAATAACCTAGGCTATCTAGGTTAGATTTGGGATTGCAGAGTGGATGGCTGTTTACACCAGAAACATCTGCTTTCATCATATGCAGGACTGAGGATAGCATGAGAGCATAATGTGATGATTGGAAAATTACTGTGTGGGAATTCTGAAAAAAAAGTTAACTAGAATTTAAAGAAAATCTAATTTCCACTTGGACTGAAACATAACTGATATACATTTCTCTCATATATAATGGCAGACCACTTCTAAAATTGTGTCAGGAAAACTTTAATGGGAAAATTAAAGGACTTTGATATATTAGCAGGTTTCCAGATTAATAATCAAAGTACAAATATATTAACAAAAACGATGAAATTAAAAGATCAAATAGAACTGATAGAGAAAACAAGTTTTAAGATTGAGAAAAAAGGTAAAATACTTGAGTACAGTAACAAATATGAATTCTTTGTTGTTTCAAAATAATGACATTGCAACATGGATTGAAATTAAGTAGGACAAATTAAGATGGAGAAATTTAAATGGTCACTGTAGGGGAGAATTTCTATGAGAAAAATGAATGTCTTGCCAAGAGTGCCGTTTTTGTTTCAGACAATACCTGTTTTGACAACAGTCAAGTCAGGTAGTCCATGACTTAGAACCATTCATTTAGTGCAGGGGTGATATCTAAAATTTGTTACTACCAGTTCTGTGGCCGTGCTTGGTGGTGGTGGGGTAATGTGACTGGGTGGGTGTGGCCAACTTTTTTTTTACTTTTAAAAGCATTTTTTTCCCTACAACCTCTGACGATCAGGCAAATGAGCTGGGATCGCCAGAGGCTTTTCAAGGCATTTTTTCCCCCACAACCTCTTCAGCCCAAGGGGTTGCAGAAAAAAATGCTTTGAAAAGCCTCTGACGATCTCAGCTGAGCCGCGCGATCATCAGAGGCTTTTTTCTTTACTTTTAAAATCATTTTTTCAGCTGAAGAGGTTGTAGAAAAAATGCTTTTAAAAGTAAAAAAAACCAGCCTCTGATGATCGCGTGGCTCAGCTGGGCATGGGGAGGGGGCAGGGACTTTTGCTACTGGTTCTCCGAACCACCTGCCGCCATCGCTACTGGATCGGGTGATCCAGTCCGAACCGGGAGCATTTCACCCCTGATTTAGTGACAGTTTGAAGTTCCAACAGCACTGAAAAAAAGTGACACATGATCGTTTTTCACATTTATGACCATTGCAGCATCCTAAAAGTCACACAAGCAAAATTCAGGCATTTGGAAACTGGCATGTATTTATGACAGTTGTACTATCCCAGGATCATGTGATCACCATTTGTAACCTTCCCAGCTGGCTTCTGACAAGCAAAGTCAGTGGGAGAAGCCAGATTTGCTTAACAATGGCATGATTCCCTTAACAACTGCTGTGATTTGCTGAACAATTGTGACAAAAAGGTTGTAAAAAGGGGCACAACTCCCTTAAAAACTGCCTTGCTTAACAATGGAAATTTGGGGCTCAGTTGTGCTTGTAAACTGAAATCTACCTGTATATTATTTAAACAATGGCAGAAAGACAAATCTAAATTTATATTGGAAGGGAAAAAACAATCCACCACAAGTTAAATATAAGATGCAAAGGAAAGAAGAGGATTGGGTTTTTATAATTATGTTTTGCTACTTGGTGTTTGGTCAGAATGAAATAATGAATGTTTCTGAGAAATAAGAGACCTTACATTAGAACAGGGGTGTCAAACTTGCATTGTCACGGCGTTGTCACATGACGTATCACGACTTTCCCCCTTCGCTAAACCAGGCATGGGCGTGGCCAGCACATGACACATCTGAGCCACGGGCCGTGAGTTTGATAGCCCTGCGTTAGAAGAGCGTAAGTTTTCAAAGAATGTACATACTTTTGCTGGGAATTGAAACAGCGGAAGAACAAGTTAAAGAATGCATGATAAAGTGGGCTAAGAGTTTTGGTTATAATACAGAAATAGATCAATGAGAAAATATTAATTAAAAGTGTTGAAATTTACATTGTGTTATGATCTTCTAGTATAAAGCAATTTCTTCTTGAATTCCGAAATAAGTGTATTCAAAAGGGGTTTAAAGGAAAGGGGTCTACTTATGATGACTCTGCACAAAATCAAAGTCTTAGGCTCAGTCTTAGTCTTAGTCTTGGAATCCTGTCTTTTGGCCTTTGTACATCAGGGAACGCTCTAGCACCTTTTCTGCAGCAATATAGAGAAGTATAACAAAGTTATTATTTGCCCTAACTCTGTTATATGCACTATTAGAGAAAATGTACATTAATTTCCTTTATGAAAATAAATACTATTAAAAATGTAGAGGAATTTTCTGGGGAATATGCAGATGAAAAATTTCAACTATATTCCCTACTCTCAGATCTTGGAAATTGTAAATAGACGATTTTGTATGCATATATTATTAGGTTGTGAGTCGAAAGATTCTGGAAAGTACTGTTCAAATGCAGAAGGAAAATAATGACCTGTAAAGCATTGTATAGTAATTTGAATGTTTATTCTAATTAGGATAGAAGGGATGTGTAACAATATTATTGTCTTGAATTTAACACTGCTAATAATGTATTTCATTTCCTAAAAGAATGTCTGTACGCCATCTACTGGATTATTCAAAAGCTACATCCTCAATCAAATCAAATGCGTGGTTAGGTAAGGATATTACACTACTGGCTTAAACGGGTTTAATCTGTATTTTTTCCCCATAGAATTCTGGAAAATTGTAGCCTAGTAAGTGAAGATATTTAACTTACTTCCTGAACTACAATGCCATAGACTACAGGACTACTTAAAAAGGTAAAGGTTTCCCTGTCCAATTTTGTCCAACTGTGTGTGTGTGTGTGTGTGTGTGTGTGTGCTTGCGTGTGCGCGCGCGTGCGCTCATCTCCCTTTTCTAGCTGAGGGAACCAACATTGTCTGAAGATGCTTCCATGATCATATGACCAGCATGTCTGCAGGCAGAGGGGGTACAGAATGCTGTTACATTCCCACTGAAGTGGTACCTATTTATCTACCTGCATTTGCATGCTTTTGAACTGCTAGGACCATTTAACTGTTACAAATAATCAGTGGAACAACTTGCCTCCAGAAGTTGTGAATACTCCAACACTGGAAGTTTTTAAGAAAAGATTGGACAACTATTTGTCTGAAATGGTATAGGGCAGTGGTTCTCAACCTTCCTAATGCTGCAACCCTTTAATACAGTTCCTCATGTTGTGGTGACCCCCAACCAGGGGTGGGTTCTAAATTTGTTTACTACCGGTTCTGTGGGCATGGCTTATTTTGTGGGTGTGGCTTGGAGGTCATGTGACTGGGTGAGCGTGGCTAGCTGGTCATGTTTATTGCCTCTATTGCGTCATCAGGGAATCGTCCGGCCGCCCTGTTCAGGGTAACCCGCTCCCTGCTCCATCCGGGAGTGCGGGAGGATCCCTTGGAAGGCAGGGCGGAGGATTTCGGACAATACCTGTATGACAAAATCGCTCAGATCTGGGGGGATTTGGACTCTGACTGGGTAGATCAGGGCAGGGTGACAAGGAATAGTCTTGAGAATGTTACCTGGGAGGAGTTTGATGCTGTGACTCCCGATGATGTGGACAGGATTTTGGGGAGACTTAGTGTGGCCACATGTTTACTGGACCCGTGTCCCTCCTGGTTGGTACTGGCCTCCTGGGAGGTTACACGAGGCTGGCTCCAGGGTGTTATCAACGCTTCGTTGAGTGAGGGTCACCTCCGCGCCGCCTTGAAAGAAGTGGTGGTAAGGCCTCTCCTCAAGAAGCCGTCCCTGGATCCGGCAATATTGGCCAACTATCGTCCTGTCTCCAACCTTTGCTTCCTGGCGAAGGTTGTTGAGAGTGTGGTCACGCGACAGTTTCCACAATTCTTGGAGGAAACATCCTATCTAGATCTGTTCCAGTCGGGTTTCAGGCCTGGACACAGCATGGAAACGGCATTGGTCGCGTTGGTTGATGATCTCTGGAGGGCTTGGGACAGGGGATGCTCCTCTGTTCTGGTCCTGTTAGACCTCTCAGCTTTTGATACCATCGACCATGGTATCATGCTGCACCGGTTGGAAGAGTTGGGGATGGGGGGCACCGTATTACGGTGGTTCTCCTCCTTTCTCTCCGACTGGTCGCAGTTCGTGTTGGCAGGGGGGCAGAGGTGGACCTCAAGGCCTCTTATATGTGGAGTGCCTCAGGGGTCGGTCTTCTCGCCCCTCCTGTTCAACATTTATGTGATGCCGCTGGGCGAGATCATCCGTGGCTTTGGGGTGAGATACCACCAGTACGCTGATGACACCCAGCTGTACATCTCCACCCCAGGCCACCCCAACGATGCCCTTGAAGTGATGTCCCAGTGCCTGGAGGCTGTGCGGATCTGGATGGGGAGGAACAGGCTCAGGCTCAACCTTTCCAAGACTGAGTGGCTGTGGCTCCCGGCATCCCGATATAGTCAGTTGACCCCATCACTGACTATTGGGGGCGAGTCGTTGGCCCCCACTGAGAGGGCTTGCAATCTGGGAGTCCTCCTGGATACGCAGCTGTCCTTGGAGGAACATCTGACGGCTGTAACCAGGGGGACCTTTTGTCAGGTTCGCCTGATCCGCCAGTTGTGGCCCTTTCTTGATCGGGATTCCCTGTGCACAGTCACTCATGCCCTCGTCACCTCTCGCCTTGACTACTGCAACGCTCTCTACATGGGGCTCCCCTTGAGGAGCACCTGGAGGCTCCAACTGGTCCAGAACGCAGCAGCGCGGGTAGTGACGGGAGCAGCATGGCGCTCCCATGTAACACTGCTCCTGCGCGAGCTGCACTGGCTCCCAGTGGTCTTCCGGGTGCGCTTCAAGGTGTTGGTTATCACCTTTAAAGCGCTCCATGGCATAGGGCCTAGCTATCTTCGAGACCGCCTGCTGCCACCGACGACCTCCCATCGACCCGTGCGCTCCCACAGAGAGGGCCTCCTCGGGGTGCCATCAGCCAAACAGTGCAAGCTGGTGACCCCCAGGGGGAGGGCCTTCTCTGTGGGGGCACCTACCCTCTGGAATCAATTGCCTCCAGAGATAAGGAGAATCCAAGACCTCAATGCCTTCCGCCGTGCCCTTAAAACCTTCCTTTTCCAGCAAGCCGGCTGGCCTAATTTTTTAAGTGTTTTTAAGTGTTTTGTTTATTATTTTTAATTAATGGGGCCAAATTTTTATATATATATATTAACTGTATTTTAATATTTGTACTTGATGTTTTTACTTGGCTGTTCACCGCCCTGAGTCCTCAGGGAGAAGGGCGGTATACAAATTCAAAATAAAATAAAAATAAAAAATAAAATGTGACCAGGTGGCCATGGCTATGTGTATAGGGACTACTCAGAGGGCTGAAAAAAGTCATTTCTGACAGGTCTTCGCACTTTTGACTGGTCCCCACACTTATGACCATCCTCACATTTATGCCTGTGCAGCATTCTTAACAACCATGTCACTAATTTCACAACTGCTTCTTTTCACCATGGTGACAAGATAGGGCAAAAAACGTAAAATGTGAGGATTGTCATAAATTCGAGATCTGGTCAAAAGTGCGAGGACCAGTCAAAAATAACTTTTTCAGCCCTCTGAGTAGTCCATGTGAACAAAAGGACTACCCAGAGGGCTGAAAAAAGTGATTTCTGACAGGTCCTCACACTTTTGACTGGTCTTCGCACTTATGACTGGTCATCATTTATGCCCATTGTAGCATTCTTAACAACCATGTCACTCATTTCACAACTGCTTCTCTTCACCATGGTGACAAGATAGGGCAAAAACGTAAAATCTGAGGACAGTCGTAAGTTCGAGGACTGGTCAAAAGTGCGAGGACCAGGCAGAAATAACTTTTTCAGCCTTCTGAGTAGTCCATATGCATAAAGGGATACAGCAATAGAGAGGGATGAAGGAAGGGAAGGGAAATTAGAGTAGGAGTGAGGGTAAGAGAGGGAGGAAGAGAGGAGGAGAAGGAGAAAGGAAGAGGAAGTAGGGAGGAGAAGAAGAGGGGGAGGAAGAGAAAGTAAGAAGGAAAGAAAAGAGAGAGGTGGTAGGTTTGAGGAGAAAGATTGCTGTACAATAAAAAGAAAGGGAAGAAAGCCAACCCCAAACAAATATAAAGATATTAAAATAAAGAATGAATTGTTAAACTTTAAAGAATAAAAGAGAACAAATATGAATAAATAACAATAATTAGAAACACACATACAAACATACAATGTATTTTCTTTGAACAGAGTATTTGGCCGGTTCACAAATTTAAACAGTGTTTAGTCGTTTCAATTAAATTTACAATTTCTATATTTCCTTTTTGCCATATTTATTCCTCACCTATTTTTGTAAAAAACCAATATTACCCTTCATCCTCATCTCTAATCTTAATCAAATTCAATTTTTCCCTTCTGTTCTATATTATACCCCTTCCCATTGTCATCTATTTTTATATCCATCCTCACATTGGTTAATTATGTAATATTACAGTTGTTTAATATAAATTCAACATTTTAATATAAATCAATTAGTTATATAACTACCTTTTTTGTATATTAATCAATATGAACATGAATATTCCAATTATTTTCATGCAATCCAATTTCTTACAAATCAATTAATTATATAAATAATTACCAAATAATTTCCCCCATCTATTCCTCCAAACCATAACTTAACCATTTCTGCTTTCAACACAATATACAATTAATAGTATCTTAATTATTACAATTCCCTAGTTAAATAGAGCTTTTTTTCTTTTGTGTTTTAAAATCTTGAACTCTCCTCTTTTTCCCTAAATTTCCCATTGTTTGCACCTACCTTTTTTGGTGAGGAAAAAGAAAAGAAATCTGCCTGGCTAATTTTCCAACATTGCAGCAACAGCAAAGCCAACAGCCTGCTTTACTTTCAGTTTCGTTTTTCAGCATAGCTAGGGGGAAAAAAAATCTGCTCCAGCAAGCATCAGAGCCCTGAGCAAAACAGCTGAGAGCAAATGAGCTGAGAGTCGGGAGCCGATCTAATCAAGGGCTAATTAGCCTATGCTGAAGCTCCGCGGGCCAATAAAATTACAAAAAAACACTGAACCATTTGTTAAATTGCTGGCTCGCCCGCCCCTCGCCCACCACTATTTATTGCCAATAAATAGTGGTGTGGAGGGGCGGGGCAAGCCAGCAATTTAACAAACGGTTCGGCTGAACCCCCTAGAACCGGCAGAATCCCACCACTGGCTATAGGGCGGCCCTTTGAAGCCCTGTGGCAAGAATTTAAACAGTTTTTTTTCTCTAGCCATCAGCTGGGACTCAGGAGGCAGCAATAGATTGGGAGTGGGCGGGGTAAGCGAACGGCCGGCGATCCAACAGAGCAGAGAGTGAGGGTGAGTGAAGGCGTGGAGGGGGTGTGAGAGAGGGCTTTGGCGACCCCTGTGAAATGGCTGTTCGACCCCCAAAGGGGTCACGACCCCCAGGTTGAGAACCGCTGGTATAGGGCTTCCTGCCCGAGCAGGAGGTTGGACTAGAAGACCTCTAAAGTCCCTTCTAACTCTGTTATCCTGTTATCTTTTATCAAAGGTGTAATATGAGGTTTTTGTTGTAAAAAAAGGTTATCATATCTAGACTGCCAAAATCCATACTATCACCAATGAAAGCAGAATGTGTATCTATATTCCCTTGTTGTCATTGAGTGATCAGCTGTATTTTCCCAGTCCTTAACCAGTAATCCTAACCAGTAATTCTATATCAAATCAACAAATGATTTTTTTTACCACTATAATGCCTGATATATTTCTTGGACCCAAAAATTTCGTAGGCAAGAGTTTGTATCATTGGAGGAATATTTTAGAATAAATTGTATGCTGCCCAGAATCATTTGGAACAACTGAAAGAAAACCCCTATATTATTGAGGTGATCGCTATATGGATTATTCTTAGTTTTTTAAATGGCATTCTCATTAATTTGGAATCTCATTGTAATGAAACTGATTTTGATTTTTTTAATGCCAATGTTATTGATCAGTATATAATTAAAGCTGGAACTGAAAAATATAGGCAAAGAACCAGACAAAAGGACTGAGAACACAGACAGGCAGACACGTGAAAGTGCTATCCAGCAGTCTTTGAAACAGCAGAAATATATGAAATATATTGTCATTCACTTGCAGTATTCCTTCAAAGAATAAGGACAACAGCAATCTTGGTTCTGTGTCAGAATAGGGCTTGGCAAGCAGTGTAGAAAATTTTAAGCTGACACGGGTTAAAATTTGCCACTCTGCTTGCTAATAGCAGTAGCAATAGCACTTAGATTTATATACTGCTTCACTGCCCTCTCTAAGCAGTTTACAGTCAGCATATTGCCCCCAACAAAATCTGAGTCCTCATTTTACAGACCTCGGAAGGATCGAAGGCTGAGTCATCCTTGAGCCGGTGAGATTCAAACTGTCAAACTGTTGGCAGCCGGCAGTCAGCAGAACTAGCTTGCAGTACTGCATTCTAACCACTGCACCACAACGGCTAAACCCTGTTCTTTCACAACCAAGATTAGTATTGTCTTTATTGTTTTAAGGAATACTGCAAGTGAATGGCAATGATGGCAGTGAGTCTGGTTGGAAGCACCCAGACTTAGATTATGGATAGCCATGGAACTAAAATAGAATAGATGAAACGGCTCCCCTTCCACCTAAAGAAAAACCCCTTGTTGACAGAAAACCTATAAACTCACAATGATGAAAGAACCAGCAACACTTAATTGGAAGAACCTATCTCTCTTTCCTAGTTTAAATTGACCGTGTTTAAAACTCAAGTCTAGCACTTTGTTGGAAAAAGTCATATAAAATCAAGCAGGCATTTAGGAAAGCACCAGTCAGATGTTAAGTTGCCAGATATCTCAGGACTGCAAATATCTACTGTTAAGTCCCCAGGACTAAGATGTCGCTCAAAGACTTGCTGGCTGCCAGACCACCCTGATTGGCTGAGGCGCGGGCAACCAAGGAGCGGAAAATGGCAGCTTTGCCATTGGTCCACCCATCTGACAGCTCCCGTATTTAAGCGACTGTCAGACAGCAAATGTTGTTGTTGCCTTGTTAGCTGTTAGTTCTTGTTAGCAATAAAGGTTGTTATTACTCGCAGCCTGCCTAGTCTCAGTTCCTGCCTGCTGAGTTCTCCATACAGAGCATCCAGTCTATCCTGTAGTCCCAGCCCAAATAGCCATCCATGGCAGGAATTGGAAATGACAGCAAATTAAGGGTCTTTGGATACAGTAACCATATGCCCATTATTATAAAGGACAGTCCTTTATTTCAGAATGTATTTATTTACTTTTCAAAAACTTACTTTTGGTTCTTTAACTTTTACTGTAAAAATGGTGCCACTTAATGCAAAGTCTTTCACATCCATGTGAAAATATGGAAATGGAACCATCTTTTTAAAATAAAATTGCATACACTGTTTGATTTTAGATATTATTATTAATCTATTCATTTTTGTCATTTTTTCCCTTGGTTTTGCTCTTGAATTTTCCTTTGTAAAGCAAAATTATAAACATAAACAATTGCTTTTCAAAATCCTTATAACCACTTTCAGATTTTTTCAGATCTACCCTTTACTTTTTTCCAATGTATCTATAGCTATATCTATACCATGTATGCCCAAAAATAAGACCCTATCTTATATTTTTTTGAACCCTGAAATAAGCGCTTGGCCTTATTGCCATGCGCTCAAAAGCCCGATTGGGCTTATTATCAGAGGATGTCTTATTTTGGGGGGAAACAGGGTCTCTATCTCTATCTCTATCTCTATCTCTATCTCTATCTCTATCTCTATCTCATATAGAATCACTGTCCCAGTGCTATATGGAATTGGATAGATGCCCCCCCTGACAACGACATCAATCACATTCTCAGAAAAACATGCTAGATCAGGGGTGGGCAACTGTGGCCCTTTTACAACCTGTGGAGTTCAACTCCCAGAATTCCTGAGACAGCCAAGCTGGCTCAGGTATTCTGGGAGTTGAAGTCCACAGGTCGTAAAGGGGCCATATTTGCCCACCCCTGTGCTAGATCATACCCTCAGCTAAAAAGGTGTCAAGAGAAGAGGAAAAGTGCCACTTTTAAACTGGAGCACTGAAGATTCTCCTCTGTGGGCTGGGGATGAGTTGAGATGAAATGACATGAGATATGATGAGATGAGATGAAGACAATATCAAGATAACAGGATGTAGAACAGTTACCAGGGCAGGCTCATCCCGTGGTTAGGAACTCATGAGAGTAACTGTTTGAAGTGCATAGGAGAAATATCCAAAGGCCAAGGCTGTCAGGAACTATTTCTTTGCAGTCCCAAAGATGCTTTTTCAACTGGACTTCTTGGTTTTTCTTTGAAGACGTTTCACTTCACATCCAAGAAACTTCTTCAGAGCTGACTGAGAATCTCCATAGATAATGGTTATTTCTTTGTAGATACACAAGCAAATCAGAACTATAAGGTAGTTACCAAGGCATACATAAGTTAAATTAGTTAATAGAATAACTTGTTACAATATAAGCTGTCTAGGTCTTTTTTTTTTGACTGAAAGCAAAATATTCCATAAAATAATTTCTATGTTTTTGGTTTACTGTTTTCCTTTTATACAGTTTGTTATTTAACTACTGTATGCTTTTCTATATTATTTTTGAGATTTTAAAAAAAATACAAGTCCCAGCTTTTGAACCAAATCAAGTGATGTCTAGGTTTTTGAGTTTTTAGAGTAATACAAAAAAAAAAAAAGTTTTGCTTTGCCATCATTAGAGCAAAAGATGCTCTAAAAGATGCTCAGATAAGATAGTTTGGTGTTTTTTACTTTTTTTTCTTTCCAATTAAATGCATTAAATATTTTGCTTAGTTTTACAGAAATTTCCAAAAACCATGGAAAATCTTGTGATTTAGACTAACTTAAAAATTCCTGCTCTTGATTCAGCATAAATGGATCGAGAAATAGATTGAATTGTTAGTCCAACTGTTATTTATTTCTAAGGAAATGTGTGACTTGTGAGAAATGTGAGTTTTACACTTGGATTATGGAGCTATGCCATGTAGGTATTGTATGACACTAAGATTTTGGCATGAAATTTGAAGCTTCTAGTATGAAACATCTAACTTAGCTGGATACCTTGCTCAGCAAATTTAAGAAATGGAGTCTCATATCAGATTTCATTGCTCTTTGGGTGACCTTGGTGCTACTCTCTGATGGCTTAAGAAGAATGATGAATGCTTTTAACTGTGAAGCCTGAAATGGGTATGGGTACTATGACAGTGTAATGCTACCTTTTGAGCAGCAGGCAAGTAGATGGCACTTATGTTACATGGGATAAGTTTCTGAAGTTGGTTAAGGCATTCTAATACAGTTGTCATTTAAATGCTATCTAAGCAAACTGGAAGTATTGGTACATGGAAGACATTCTTGATAAATGGCCAAATTTTGTGTGACACCACCCCAAAATGAGTTTTTGATTGAGTCAGAAGTTCAAAATTCCTCTTGCAATTTTGTCTAGTAGATTACTTTCTTTTACAATGGTGACTGATCTATTCATGCAGGAATTGCTAGGTTTCCCTAGGTTAAAAACATAATGGCTAGTTAGGGTCTTTGCTTCATAGAAGCAACAAAGACAAGACGTTCAAGTGGAGGCCAGAAAACTGAAAAGATAACTGGGTTTATTTAATTTACTGTGGGAAGCCCCCCCCCAGAAGAATGAAATATTTTGGGACATATTAAAAAGGCAGGATAGAATATTTCCCCTAAAGGAGAAATGAATTTTTTAAAAAGAGAGGCAGAAACCAGCCCCAGTTTCTCTGCTCCAGGCAGAAACTGAGGAGACCAGCTTTTTGAATGCAGATTTGGTAATCCATTCAGAAAGACTGGGTCAAGCCAGAAACTCAGATAAGCAACAAAAAAGGTTGACAAAATTAGCTCAGACAAACACCTAGGATTTGCATTTCTTCTATAGAGCCAGCTATGACCCCTACATGACTCCCATAGGAATCCAGAAGGTATAAAACCCACCCACTCTAAACTCCATTTTGTCAGCTGCCCAGAATCACATGTGGTTGGTGGTTCTGCTTCATCAATAAAGGGAACCTTCCTTTCCAATCAGCATCCATTTTATCTCCAGTGCCTTTCTACCAGCTTGGAACTGAACCAGATGGATTTTTCTTCCAACATTACTATAGTGGTTTCCTGCTGAAATCAAAATGATTTGCTTTGTCATTTTGTAATGGCTTATAAAAGAAAAATCAATAAAATGCATTAATTGGAATAAAAATCTAAAATAATATAATCAATATGAGGTCAGGATTAAGCCATTGCACAGATCCTCAGGGCCTGGGCCTCTGGCTGATGTTGTGTAATGCCAGGTCTGTGATAAATAAAGCCCCCCTCATTTGCGACTTTGTTCAAGAGGGGGGAGTTGACCTGGCGGGTATTACGGAGACCTGGTTGGGTTGGGAGGGGTAGGGTTCCCCTTGTTGCAATGTGTCCACCAGGCTTCCGTGCATTCCATCAGCCGAGCGCTCAGGGTAGGGGCGGGGTGGTGGTGGCGGCTGTTATAAAGGAAGGTCTTTGTGCAAGGGAGGCCACTGTACCTCAGATAGCCGGATGTGAGTCCCTCCTTGTGAGGTGGGGTCGTGGAGTGCAGATGGACTTGCTGATTGTGTACCTGGCTCCCTGCCACGTAGCGGTGGCCCTGCCCGAACTGCGCAACGTAATAGCCGGGGTGGCGGTGGAGACCCCCAGGCTTATGATCATGGGGGATTTCAACCTGCCATCTGTCGGTGAAACGTCAGAGGCAGCCCTGGAGTTCATGACTTCCATGATGGCCTTTTCTTGTATTTTCTTTGTCAGTTTGTCCATTTCTACACACTCCAAAACTTTTCTAATCAGATTATCTTCTGTTGGTATATTGTTATTTTTCTAATTTTGTGTATATATTATTCTTGCTGCTGTTATAATATGTATAATTAAACATTGTATTTTTTTTCCTTAAGTCCTTGGGAGTATTCCTAATAAAAATATTCCTGGCTTCATCTCTAGATCTTATGTTGACAAGATGTATATAAGACCTATCTGTTGCTGTCTATAAAATATGACTTGTCTCACCTTTATCTCATTTTATATTGGGCCTTATCTTATTTTCCTCTGTACTGATTAAATTTCCTTGACAGGGACTTGCCTTTGTATTCACCTAAATCTGTTTCTATGTTGTTCATTGATTGTACTGAAGGAGTATCATTTTCTTTTACAAATAGTGTTGATCTAGAGCATGAGTGTCAAACTCACAATGTCACATTGCCGTCATGTGATGTATTGCGATCTCCCCCTTCGCAGCTGGGGTGGGTGTGGCCTGCACGTGATGCATCTGGCCTGTGGGCCACTAGTTTGACATCCCTGATCTAGAATGTTCACTTTTAGCTGCTTTACTAATCAGACTTTGAATCTAACCGTTGCATCAGAATAAACTTCATTAACTGCAGGCACTTGGAGTCCTTTTTTCTGCCATAGGGATATTAGATTGTTGGACTCAAATATGATTGAAGGAGATATAGGGCAGTTGTCAACTGATAAGATCTTTTACATTCTCTTTGCTCCATTGGCACCAACTGTTATGCTCTGTAACTAAATTTACTTTCATGGCCTCCAAGGAGAGCTCTATGGTTTTATCATTATTCCTGTATCAGCTGTCATAATGTGTAATTTGAAGGGAGTCTCTTAGGACCGTGTATTGATTTCTGTAAATATCTGAAATGCAAGTTCATGGACCTTAATACTGTTATATTTGCTGTAATTTGTTCAGGAAATGGGTGGTAGAGAATGATGTTATAATGGAATTCTTGTTTCACCAAGGGAAAGCAGAAGACAGATACAATTTTATCAATCAATTTACAGTATCTAGATGAGATGAATGGCACTCCAATCAATCAATCAATCAATCAATCAATCAATCAATCAATCAATCACACTGGTGTATTGGTATTGCTATTATAAATAGTGAGACCGCATACCGTAGTTAGTTACCCTATAAATATTTGACAGGAGGAGTGAAATCTTTTAGTCATAGTCAGTTGCCTGCATGGCAGACCTTAAACTAAATGCATCTAAATTCTGTGTTTCTGTAGTTAAATATGCTATCATATTTAGAATTTTTATATTTTCATGTTTGGTGTAGATCATAGATTATAATAATAAAATATGTAAAACAAATGCTTCTTTATTTATTCTCAGAAAATTGGGGAGCAACCTAACACTATTGTTAATCACTCAGATAACACCAATTTGCATAGCTGAGGATTCTGTTATTCTCCATTTAAGACAGTATACATAAGAATGAAAAAGATCAATTTATTTATTTATTTATTTATTTATTTATTTATTTATTTATTTATTTATTTGTTTGTTTGTTTGTTTGTTTATTTATTTATTTATTTATTTATTTATTTATTTATAAATTTGTATACCACCCTTCTCCCTGAGGACTCAGGGCGGTGAACAGCCAAATAAAAACATAAACTACAAACATTAAAATACAATTAAAAAGATATATATAAATTTGGCCCCATGATTAAAAACAATAACAAACAATTAAAAACATTTTAAAAAGTGTTAGGCCAGCCCGGCTTGTTGGAAAAAGAAGGTTTTAAGGGCACGGTGGAAGGCACCGAGGTCTTGGATTCTCCTTATCTCTGGGGGCAGCTGATTCCAGAGGGTAGGCCCTCACAGAGAAGGCCCTCCCCCTGGCGGTCACCAGCCTACATTGTTTGGCTGATAGCACCCCGAGGAGGCCCTCTCTGTGGAAGCGCACAGGTCGATGGGAGGCCGTCGGTAGCAGCAGGCGGTCTCGAAGATAACTAGGTCCTATGCCATGGAGCGCTTTAAAGGTGATAACCAACACCTTGAAACGCACCCGGAAGACCACTGGGAGCCAGTGCAGCTCACGCAGGAGAGGTATTATATGGGAACGCCATGTGGCTCCCGTGACTACTCGCGCGGCCACATTCTGGACCAGTTGGAGCCTCCGGGTGCTCTTCAAGGGGAGCCCCATGTAGAGAGTGTTGCAGTAGTCCAGGCGAGAGGTGACGAGGTAATGAGTGACTGTGCACAGGGAATCCCGATCTAGAAAGGGCCGCAACTGGTGGATCAGGCGAACCTGACCAAAAGTCCCCCTGGCAACAGCCATCAGATGTTCCTCCAAAGACAGCTGCGTATCCAGGAGGACTCCCAGATTGCGAGCCCTCTCCGAGGGGGCCAAAGACTTGCCCCCAATAGTCAGTGCTCCTCCTTTTTGTTTCTGATTTTATCATTTGCCCTGATGAAGGCCTCATCCTCACATCCCACACACTATGGCACA
This sequence comes from Pantherophis guttatus, assembly GCF_059756535.1. NCBI lineage: Eukaryota > Metazoa > Chordata > Lepidosauria > Squamata > Colubridae > Pantherophis > Pantherophis guttatus. The sequence continues at coordinate 316,810,510 of NC_142063.1, forward strand.
AATAGATAGGTTTTTAAAGAATATATGTTCATGATGTTGCTCCCATCTCATCATCACTACGGAGCCTTGGTGGCGCAGCTGTTAAGTAGCACTTAGCTGCCAGCTGCCTGCAATTACTACAAGTTCAAATCTCACCAGACCTAAGGTTGACTCAGCCTTCCATCCTTCCGAGGTAGGTAAAATGAGGACCCAGATTGTGGGGCAATAAGCTGACTTTGTATAAAAAGAACACCGCTTGGGGGGGTCAAAAGCCCTACTAAGTAGGTACCGTATTTTCCGGCGTATAAGACGACTGGGCGTATAAGACGACCCCCAACTTTTCCTGTTAAAATATAGGGTTTGGGCTATGCTCGTCATATAAGACTGCCCCTCTTCCAATGCACACCAAATAAAAATTAAAAAACATCAACTGGCTCACCTACAATGTAAAAGCAGCTGTGCTAGACCCAAAATGGCCCCTGTAACAAGCAGGAACCTCACACAGCCACAAAAAGCCCCCCCAAAAAACTTTCACACTCTAAACACACACAACACAACACAACTGGCTCACCCACATGTAAAAGCAGCTGTGCTAGACCCAAAATGGCCCCTGCAACAAGCAGGAACCTCACACAGCCACAAAAAGTCCAAAAAACCAACTTTCACACTTTACACACACAAAATTCCACATACAGCTTTGTGAGATTTTGTGTGTTTGTGTAGTTGGAGTGAAACACTACAGAAACACACTAAATCTCAGAAAGCTGCACAAATATTGTTTTATTTTATTTTATTTTTATTTTTATATGAAAGCTAAATTTAAAACTTCCTAAACTTTAAATGGCTAGGTCTAAAAAAGAACAACTAAAAAAACCCCAATTGACTATTTTTTTTAAAGCTCCCAAAGGGGAAAAAAACTTACCCAATAGAACAGGGGTCTCCAACCTTGGCAACTTTAAGACTTGTAGACTTCAACTCTCAGAATTCCTCAGCCAGCTTTGCTGGCTGAGGAATTCTGGGAGTTGAAGTCCACAACTAACTCCTTGCTTGATTGCAGGCAGGGAGTTGCTTGCTTGCCTGAATAGATTCAGGCAAGCAAAGCAAGGCAAGCGTTGCGACTAGCAGCTGAAGTAAGCAAGCTGGAGGGGGAAAACTTTTTCCCTTTTACATGGCTCTGGCCATCCCAGCTGAGTTGCAGGGAACTCAGCTGGGATCGTCAGAGCTGGGATCCTCAGAGTAAAAGGGAAAAAACTTTTTTCCTTTTACGTGGTTTCTGGCGATCCCAGCTGAGTTGCAGGGAACTCAACTGGGATCGTCAGAGCTGGGATCCTCAGAGTAAAAGGGAAAAAACTTTTTTCCTTTTACGTGGTTTCTGGGGATCCCAGCTGAGTTGCAGGGAACTCAGCTGGGATTGTCAGAGCTGGGATCGCCAGAGCCATTTAAGGCTCGTCAGAGTCTTTCGGGCTGGTCTGCCTGGTTACAGGAGAACTACACCTGGCGTATAAGACGACCCCCGACTTTTGAGAAGATTTTCCTGTGTTAAAAAGTCGTCTTATACGCCGGAAAATACGGTATATACAAAAGTATGAAGGCTATTGCTTAACACATTGTAAGCCACCCTGAGTTTCCAGAGAAGAGCGGCATATAAATCAAACCAATAAATAAATAAATAAATAAATAAATAAATAAATAAATAAATAAATAAATAAATAAATAAATAAATAAAATCACTCTGCTGCAGAAGCAGACTGAAGTATTTCCCCTCCTCTCCCAATGCACCTTTTGCCATATGAACAACTTACTATGTTCTGATAAGAAGGTTAGCATTCAAGGGAAGGGATCTGCCAAATTCAGTCTGTTGCAGATGTGGTCTTCTCCATTTGGTTACCTGTCCTTGCTTTTTATGATCATTTTGGTTGGGTTGTGAGATAGACTGGACTTGAGCAGCCTTTTATTTATTTGTTTTGTTTTGTTCTCGCAGGAATATCTATGTTCTGGAAGGCTGATATTTTCTGGTTAAATGCCAGTATTCTAGGAGATCAACATACTTTTGCATCAAAACCAACCAAATTAAATATATATATACCCAAAGTGAGTTGGGAGGCGTGCTGTGTGCAGCAGAAAGGAAATATGCTAATCTTACAGGAGATTGATAGTTTTGTGGCAAAATAGCTGAATTAAAATTAAAATAAGTTTCTGGCTGATTGTGTGGTGAGATTTAGAAGAGATATGGCTGAAGTATTAGAGCTCTGACAGTCCACATGTGAGTTCTATTCCAACTAACAGATAGCTTAATTTTTTTTGTTTTGGCACAGGACTATTGCAAAAAAGGAGCAATCCCTATGAAAAAATAAAAGCAAAAATAAAAATGCAGCTGTTCGGCCTATGGGACACATGAGAAAGTGCTATAGACCCTGAACCCTACCCACCACGCACATTATGAAGAGCAATTGGTGCTTGAAGACAACATATGACGCTAGTTAGGAGAGGGACAGAAGCTGGGAAATCCATTGATTGGTGTCCTAATATTGTCTCTCATTAAATCTGTAGGTTATCCATAGAATCTCTTTCCCTCCCTCGCCCCCCTTTTCTTGCCAACCTATATATCACCAACTCTTCTATAGTTCATATAGCTAGGTGCATTGTATAAAGCATGATGGCCTGTGAGTTCAGTTCCTAGTAGAGAGGTTTGAACCACATACATTTGATACTAAATATAAGGGCTGTGTGATGAGTCCTAATAAGGTTGAAACTGGTTATACATTGCCTCCTGGTGGTAAAATAATGTGTAAAAACACAGGAATACATACTGTACTGTACTGAAATAGTGGTAGAGTCATGATACCTCTGATATAACAACAGCTATAGGTTTTTAGTCTGAGAGCTCATACAAAGCATCTATCGATTTATCGATCTATTGATCTCCTGTACAATGTTAATTAAATTTATAAGGCAACTCTCTGGCCTTGATGCTGAGTTAAGTAAGCTTGACCAGCAAGGCAGCACAAGTTTATATTGACATATACTGACTCAAGACAAGTGGAAGGTACATTAAGGAAGCCATGAGGAAGCATCTGTTGGAAGAAATTTCCATCTGGTTCAGTTCCAAGCCAGGCACTTCTGGAGACAAAGTGGAGGCTGGAGGCTGATTGGAATTGATTATTGATGAACAGGACCACATGTTTGCAGTTCTGGTGCAGCTGACCACATGGAGTTGAGAGCGAGGGCTTTGAATTTGAACTTCCTGTTCCTGGGCAAGAACATGTATTCTATTGGCTATTTTAGGGATCATAGCTGGCTCTGTAGGTTGTCTGAGGTAAGTTTGATTGAAGTTTGCTGGGGGTGGTACAACTGAGATGATGCAATGAAAGAGTTTGTGTTCTGAAAGGGTATTGGGCAATTCCTATTATGGCTGAGGGCTAATACTACTTTTGTTCAGACCTTGCTGCAGAGAGTAATGGATCACCAAATCTGCATTTCTAAAAGCCTCAGATTAGTATCTGCTTGGAGCAGGAGCTCTGAGTTTCTGTCTCCCTTAGGATTTCTATTTCTCTTCTAGGGGAAATATTTTATCCTGCCTTTTTAATATTTCTCAAAATATTTCATTCTTCTAGGAAAGGGGTGGGTACTAAGTTTCTACACATCCAAAGAGAGAAAGTTTGACGTTATTATTTCACTCTATGTAAACCCTATGCAGGTTAATCTCTATGTGGATTAATCTTTTTGCTATGGATTTTCCAATTTTTCAGATGCTTAGCATAAGAAAAGTGATTTCAAAAATAGAAACAAACTCCATTCCTTCCTATTTCATCTAATTCTAGCAAGACACAAAATCTAGATGATTTATCCTCTTCCATTTCTACAGCCTCATTGATTTCTACATTATAGTTAACCAAATGGGATGTGGGGGGTAAGATTTCTCCCAACCTTCAGAAGATTCTTCTTGGGCCAAGAATCAAAGTAAAATACCAGTAGGACATGGCTTCTCTTTCTGAGGATCTAAACTAGGTTCTTACATTTACAGGTAGTCCTCACTTACTGACTGTTTTGAACTTATTCTTAAGTTTTCACAGGTGTGTGTATGTAAAAAGTTAAAATCTCGGGTGTTTTCCCGCGTCATTATAAGTTTGTTAGTTAAAATGTTTAAAATCCTAAACTGATAATACAGGCCCGAAGATGACAAGGTAGAGAGCTTGTCGAAACGTTGCCTAACCTTAAAGTGTTGGTTAGGATTTCAGCCAGAGTTTTTGAAAGCCCTTAAAAAGGTTTTTGTTTGGGAATTTAGAGGATTCTGAGCTGGGATCTTAGCCAGGATTTTAAACATTTTAACTAACAAACTTATAATGACGCGGGAAAACACCTGAGATTTTAACTTTTTACATATATATATTCGAGGTTTTCGCGGGTGTTTGCATGTAGGTCTTTGGTTATTTGGGTTTTCTCCCGCGTAAAATTGGAGGTATCTTGGCAACGTTTCAACGAAGTCTCATACATCATCTTCAGGCTGGTGTTTTCGGCTTCGTGCTTCTAGGAGCAATGTGTGTGATCGCAGCTGTTTCTTCCTTTTAACTGCCAGTGGGGGTGTGAACTGATTGGGTGGGAGCTTGGCTGTGTTCTGATTGGGTGGAGGTGTGTTCTGATTGGTAAGGGGTTTGGCTGTGCTCTGATTGGATGGGGGGTTGGGTTTCAGGTCCGGGCACAGCACGGAAACGGCATTGGTCGCGTTGGTAGATGATCTCTGGAGGGCTCAGGAAAGGGGTTGCTCCTCTGTTCTGGCCCTGTTAGACCTCTCAGCGGCTTTTGCTGCACCGGTTGGAAGAGTTGGGGATGGGGGGCACCCTGTTATGGTGATTCTCCTCCTTTCTCTCAGACCGGTCGCAGTTCGTGTTGGCAGGGGGGCAAAGGTCGACCTCGAGGCCTCTTATATGTGGAGTGCCTCAGGAGTCGGTCCTCTCGCACCTTCTGTTCAACATTTATGTGAAGCCGCTGGGCGAGATCATCCGTGGCTTTGGGGTGAAGTACCATCAGTATGCTGATGACACCCAGCTGTACATCTCCACCCCAGGCCACCCCAACGATGCCCTTGAAGTGATGTCCCGGTGCCTGGAGGCTGTGCGGATCTGGATGGGGAGACACAGGCTCAAGCTCAGCCCTTCCAAGACTGAGTGGCTGTGGTTCCCGGCATCCCGATATAGTCAGTTGACTCCATCACTGATTATTGGGGGCGAGTCTTTGGCCCCTTCGGAGAGGGCTCGCAATCTGGGAGTCCTCCTGGATACGCAGCTGTCTTTGGAGGAACATCTGATGGCTGTTGCCAGGGGGACTTTTGGTCAGGTTCGCTTGATCCGCCAGTTGCGGCCCTTTCTTGATCGGGATTCCCTGTGCACAGTCACTCATGCCCTCGTCACCTCTCGCCTGGACTACTGCAACACTCTCTACATGGGGCTCCCCTTGAAGAGCACCTGGAGGCTCCAACTGGTCCAGAATGCGGCCGCGCGGGTAGTCACGGGAGCCGCATGGCGCTCCCATACAACACCTCTCCTGCGTGAGCTGCACTGGCTCCCAGTGGTCTTCCGGGTGCGTTTCAAGGTGTTGGTTATCACCTTTAAAGCGCTCCATGGCATAGGACCTAGTTATCTTCGAGACTGCCTGCTGCTACCGACGGCCTCCCATTGACCTGTGCGACAGAGAGGGCCTCCTCGGGGTGCTATCAGCCAAACAATGTAGGCTGGTGACCGCCAGGGGGAGGGCCTTCTCTGTGGGGGCACCTACCCTCTGGAATCAGCTGCCCCCAGAAATAAGGAGAATCCAAGACCTCGGTGCCTTCCACCGTGCCCTTAAAACCTTCTTTTTCTAGCAAGCTGGGCTGGCCTAACACTTTTAAAAATGTTTTTAATTGTTTGTTATTGTTTTTAATTATGGGGCCAAATTTATATATATCTTTTTAATTGTATTTTAATGTTTGTAGTTTATGCTTTTACTTGACTGTTCACTGCCCTGAGTCCTCAGGGAGAAGGGCAGTATACAAATTTAAAAATAAATAAATAAATAAAATAAAATCTACTTTAGTTATTGCTTCTTTCACTTTCCTTCTCTCTTTTGTCCATTTTTCCCAAGAGCCCTTCTTCACATTACCAAATAATGCTCAGACACACATCCACGACCTTTTGTCACCTTGTACTCCTTTGTAATTGTTTCATTTTTCAACATGAAGAATCAATTCTGTAATGCTTCTAAATTTATTCCATTATTATGTGCCACTGTCATGGAGAAAATTTGTCTTTGTAGATTTAACACTAACATGATGTCACATAATGTTAGTGTTAAATAAGAGCCTTGGTGGCGCAGCGGACTAAAGTACTGTTAAGTAGCACTTAGCTGCCAGCTGCCTGTAATTACTGCGAGTTCAAATCTCACCAGGCTCAAGATTGACTCAGCCTTCCATCCTTCTGACGTAGGTAAAATGAGGACCTGGATTGTGGGAGCAATAAGCTGACTTTGTATAAAAAAGAACACCGCTTGGGGGCCTCGAAAGCCCTACTAAGCAGGTATATACAAAAGTATGAAGGCTATTGCTTAGCGCATTGTAAGCCGCCCTGAGTCTCCGGAGAAGGGTTTGATATAAATCAAACCAATAAATAAATAAATAAATAATCAATCAACATATATAAGCATGAATAGACTTGCTATGACAACTTATTTCAAAGAAACACATTTTCCCCTAAGCAGATCAAACAAGCACAGATATCTCTTGGGGGCAGGGCAATTAACTAAATCAACAGTATGACTGAACCCCACTCCTTGCTAATGTGGCTTTCAGGCATGTAACAGAGGTGGAGACTTCAAAAGTATGATTGCACCTTGACTTTTTTGACCACTTCTGCAAATGCCATTATAAACAGTCTGAATGTCAGCGATCCAGAAACCCCAACTCCAATTAAAATCTCCGAAGCAAGCATTTTCTCAAAGTTCCATTTCTTAGAGTAGATTTACTGGCACATCCAGGAAAACCCGAATCTGAGAGTTCCGGATTTTCCCTCAGTAAATCAAAACCCCCCAAACCATCCCCTCACTCATCAATCGATCAAATGCTCCAATCACCATCCGTCCCATCTTGAGATATCACTCCAACCACTCCTTCTCCAGATGCAGGATTGTCCTGACCTTGACCAAAAGGAAGAATGCTATTTTGTCTAAATACATTCCCTCTACTAAATCCTTAAATCCTACTTTCCCACATACAAGAAGGTGGTAGCGTGGAAGCTTCTGGGGCTAATATGGCTTCAAAAGCTGACACTGAATTTTTTTCTTTCATTCTTGGGTCTCTGAACGGTACCATCATTTTTTCTATACTCTCTTGTCTAATTCCAAATAAACAACATTCCTTTGATCATATTACTTCAGAAGATGGCATAGGTTTTCCCCAAAATATTCTCGGTTCCTCATTATCACTATTCCATTAGGTGAATGCAACTACTACATCATGGGAGTAACAGAAAATTTTCTTGAAAAAATTTGATTTATATTTGCCATTCAACAACTGAAAGAAAGATTTAAACTAGATAAAAAGAGTTATGGGTTTGATTTTGTTAAAAATAAATTGGAAATCTTACTGTGTGTTAGTGATAAACATATTATTGCTAAGGTTTATAAAATGTTACTGAAACTGAATTTGGAAAGTGAACATGTAAAACATTGTATGATTCAATGGGCAATGAACTTTGGATATAATGTGATGCTTGAACAATGGAAGAATATGTGGAGAATATGTGGACGAAAATTCACACTAAACTATAATTTAAAAGAAAATTTTTATAAGATGATATATCACTGGTATTTAATACTGGATAAGTTATCTAGAATGTATGAAGGTATTTCAAATAAATGTTGGAAATGTAAATGTAAAGACCTTTTATTATTTATGGTGAACATGTGATAAAGCAAAGAAATATTGGAGTAGGATTCATATTTTAATACAGAAAATTCTTAAAGCAAAGATAAAGATGAAACCAGAAACTTTTCTTCTGTGTTTAATGGAAAAAGATTTGGAAAAAAAATTGGAACTTTGATCTTATATATGTTGATGGCAGCAAGACTACTGTATGCACAAAAAATGCTACTGCAATAGACGGAGTCGGAAGTCAACACTGCTTTTTTTCCTTTTCCACCTCCCCTCCTCACTTTTATTTCCCCTTCCCCTTCCCCCTGTGTCCTACTATTTGTTTTTGTATTTTTGTATTTTATTCTATAATCTAATAAAATGGAAAATAAGTCTGTTAAAATTTTTTTTACTTAAATGCAGTTGTGTTTTTCTTATACTATGTCCATTAGATGGCACTAATAGGCCGTAACAGAAAAGCTCCAAGAGAGAGACATGGCAAAGCTGTCCTTTTGAAATGTGAAAAAGGAAAAGTTGCAATGTTTACGCATCATTTTGTTATGTGTGAACTGATTTTTTTGACAGCAATCCATCAAGAGTGAATTTCGGAGTTTTCACATTAATATGGCTAGAAATTCCAAATGGATTACTTCAGAAAACCTTGTTCCAGCGTCTTCATGCGTGTAGTGTTTACTGTATAATCAGAGGTAATGTAAATTTTCTAAAAAACATAAAACAGATTCTGATTGTAGAAAAGAACATCTGGAAGGAATTTCAGGGCTTTTTTTTTTTTTTTTGCTGAATGAATACAATGGTCTTTCATAGTCTAATTGGAAACTCTAATATAACTATTCTCAGCTTGGTGCCTTACAGATGAATTGTTCTAAAATGTCCAGAGTTTCTGGCAGTGAATCTGTCCTCACATTCTGAAAACCCTAGATTAGCCCACACAGTTTTTATATAAGTAGCAAAAATACATGCATGTCAACATTTCACAGAAATATAAGTTTAATGTGACACTTGGAGGTTAAGGAATTGTGTGAAAGGTAAAGCTCATAGGCCTTTGAGACAATTAAGAAGATAGATTCAGTCAGGAGATAATGTTCTCATGTGGTAGCTAGATCTAGGACATCAGAAAAGGAGCATTTCACTTAATTGTGTTGCAAGAAATGTCCATCTGGGTTCAGTTCCAAGTGGGGACAAAGACACTGGAAACATGGAGACTGCTTGAAAAGATGGTTTAATGGTGGATAGGACCATATGGTTTTGAGGTCCTGGGCAAAAAGACACATGGGTGAGAGAGAGAGAGAGAGAGATTTATACCCTCTGTTGGGCTTTGAATTTGAGCTTGTATTCTGAAGGGAATGGAGGAGATGAAGAAAACGGAGGCAGAAACGAGGCTGTAGAGCCGGACTACATGTAAGATTAGGAAAAAATCCTCACAAGCCTGCATTGCCAAATCTTTTTGTTTCAAATGTTAGATCTCTCCCTAATAAGATTGAGGAGCTGGAACTTACTATCTCTCTGCAGAAAAACATTCGGGACTGCTGTGTTATGGTCTTTACAGAGACATGGCTTGATCCTACTATTCCAGGGGAGGCTATTGAATTACAAGGACGCTCAGTTTACTGAGTGGAGAGAACCATCTAGGAAGAGCAGAGGAGGGGGACTTTGTGTTTACATAAATAACAACTGGATAATGGACACTCACTGTTCTCCTGATTTGGAGTACTTGGCAGTGAAATGCCGCTCCTTTTATCTGCCTCGTGAGTTTAACTTTGTAATAACAACTGCAGTATATATACCTCCTGATGCTAACACGACCACAGCCATGAGTCACCTGTTAACTGCTATTAGCAAACAGCAACAGGCCTACCTGGGTGGAATGCTGGTGGTTGCAGGTGATTTCAATCAAGCCAATTTAAAGACTGTCCTCCCTAAATTCTATCAATATGTAGACTGTCCCACTAGAGGGAAAAATACCTTGGATCAGGTATATAGTAACATCATGCATGGATACAGGACTATGCCTTTACCTCACCTGGGAGTTAGATCATGTTCTTGATCCCATCATATAGACCTCTTGTCACCAGAATTAGACCATCGATTAGAGAAATATAAGTGTGGCCAGTGGGTGCATCGGAGCAACTTCAAGATTGCCTTGGGAGCCATTTATTGTTATTTTTGCTGTTTGGGAAGAATAGATTTTCTTTATCATATTGGTGAATTTATTGCCGAATTTCATAGTTTCTAATTGTGACATGAGGAATTTCCAATTTAGGTTATTGAAGGCCTTTTGCGCATCTAAAAAAATTAAGTTGTTTATCTGAATTTGTTTCGTAGTATTCTAATATGTCAATTATTAATCTCAGATTATTTTTTATCTGTCACTTTGGGATAAATCCGTTCTGGTCTGGATGGATATATTCGTTAACTATTTTCTTGATTCTTTCTGTAATTATTGATATAAATAATTTGTAGTCCACATTTAAGAGCGATATCGGTCTATAGTTTTTAATATGGGTATGGTCTGTCTCTTCTTTCGGTATCAATGTTATAATGGCCTCTGTCCAGGAATCGGGAATTGTGGCTTCCAGAAGTGCATCATTGAATATTCCAAGTAAAATTTCGTCTATTGGATGTTGGCAAGCCTTATAGAACTCTGCGGGTATACCATCCGGTCCTGGGGTTTTGTTTATTTTCTGTTTCTTCCTCGCCTCTATCAATTCTGTCATCATAATCGGCCTGTCCAAAAGATCCCTATGTGACTCCTCTAATTCTTGGATGTTGACTTCATTGAGATATTGTTTGATGTCCTCTTCTGAAGATTCTTCCTGCTCATATAATTTCTGGAAAAAGGTTCTTGCTATTTCCTTTTTGTCTTTGTTCCTATAGTGTATCTCTCCTGTGTCGTCCTGTAGTTCATGGATTGTCCTTCTCTCTTTTTCTTGCTTCAATTTATATGCCAGCCATCGCCCTGTCTTATTTGCGTGTTTGAACTGGTTTTGTTTTACAAATTTGATTTTCTGCACAATTTCTGTTTGTGTGATCAAATTTATTTTATGTTTTGCCAAATTTATTTTTTCTTTGGTCCTTTTATTTAGAGGTTCGTTCTGTAGCTTAAATTCATATTTTTTGAGTTCCTTCAATAAGTTGTCTTTTTCCTGTTGTTTTGCTTTGTTTTTTTTCACCAGATATGCTATTGTTAAGCCTCTTATGTAGGCTTTCGCCATATCCCATAAATTTTGGAGGGAAGTTTGTTCTTTGGTGTTAATCTCAAAGAATATTTCCATTTCCTTTTCTATCATTTGTATATATTCTTTGCTTTTTAGAATTTCGGTGTTCATCATCCATGTCTTCTTCTTCCGATATCCTTTCCAAACTAATTTTATCGGGTTATGGTCTGCCCATGTGTTCGTTATTATTTCTATTTCTTCTAGGTCTTTCTTGTGATCTGTTGACATCCAGGCCATGTCTATTCTGGACCAAGATAGGTGTGGATTGGAGTAGAATGTATACTGTTTTTTATCTTTGTTTATTTCCCTCCAAGCATCCTGGAGGCATAATTCCTGTGCCATTTCCTTGAAGGTGTCTGGAAGAGGGTTTTTTTTTTTTTTTTCCTGGTACTGCAATAGTCTTTTTCTGTATTTGAAATTGCATTGAAGTCACCTATGATGCAAATGTTCTCATAGTCTAAGTCTTTTACTCTATCATGTATGTTTTTAAAGAAGATGCATTGATTCTCATTTGGTGCATAAATTGAAATTAATAATATTGTTTTTGATTCCGTTTGTATTTCAACCATTAAAACTCTTCCCTCTTCGTCTGCGTATATCTGTTTTATTTTTAGGTGTTTCCTAATGTAGACTGCAATGCCTCTTTTTTTCTGTTCTGCCAATGAGATGTAAAGGTTCCCTAATCTTGTGTTTTCTAATATCTGTTGGTGTTGTTTTTTAATGTGGACTTCCTGTAAGTTTATGATGTCCATTCCTAATTTTTGTAAGTTGATAAATGTTCGGGTTCTTTTGACTGGGGCGTTTAACCCATTCATATTAATCGAAATCATCTTTATTTCCTGTTCCATTTTTCTTCCTATCTGTTTGTTGTCTTTACTTTCCTGGTGTTTCTTGTTATTCTTTGCGTTTTCCCCCTTGCTTCTTCTCTGGTGACCTGATAGAACAATTCCAAATAACAAAAGAAGTGAGACAAGGGTGCCCTCTGTCTCCCCTGCTATTCATACTAACATTGGAAATTCTCTTAAGGGAAATTCGAAGAGATAAGGAAATACAAGGTCTGAAAATTAAAAGGGAGGAATACAAACTCCAAGCCTTCGCCGATGACATTGTATTTATCACAGAACAACCAATAACAACGGGCACTAAATTATTAGACAAAATAGAGAAATATGGGAGAGCAGCGGGACTTAAAATCAATAAACAAAAGACAAAGATACTAACGAAGAACCTCACTAACCAGCAAGAAAAGGAATTAGAGGACGAGTTAGGTATACAAACAACAAAGAAGATAAAATATCTAGGAATATGGCTCACCAACAAAAGTTCATCAATTAGAGAAGATAATTATGATAAACTCACAGGACAAATTAAAAAAGACTTAGAAACTTGGAAAAAATTACAATTATCTCTATTGGGAAAAATTGCTTCAATTAAAATGAACGTCCTTCCCAGAATGTTATACCTATTCCAAGTGATTCCAATAAAGCCGGGGAAGAATTTCTTCAAAGATTTTAATAAATTAATTGCGGATTACATCTGGCAAGGCAAGAAAGCAAGAATTAAAATCAAATACCTACAAGACTCAAGAGAAAGAGGAGGACTCGCGCTACCAGACTGGGAAACATACTACAAAGCATCAACATTGATTTGGACTAAGGAATGGATGGAACTTAAAAATGAAAGATTACTAAATTTAGAAGGATTTGATCTACAACGAGGATGGTATGCATTCCTGTGGGAGGGCACCGACAAACAACACGGATACTTCCAGAGACATACCATCAAACAGGCATTATACCACACATGGCAGGGCATCAAAAAAGTGCATTACTATAAAATCCTGGAATGGTTATCAACTATGGAGGCCCAGATTTACCCAAACACCATGGACAGCACCAAAATGAAAACATACAAGGACTTACTAAACAACAATGGGGAGCTAAAAACAAGACAAGAATTGCAGGAAACGGGTACAGACATCGACTGGTGGCCATACTTACAAATAAAATCAAGATATCAGAAAGATTTGACCCAATTCAAATTTCAAAAAGGCCAGAATGAATTAGATAAAATCTTACAAGGACCACAGGACAAATTAATAAAAAAAGTTTACAATTATTTCCTTGCATATAAATTAGAGGAGGAGGTGGTTAAAGACAACATGATAAGGTGGGCAAAGAACTTCGGCCATAACATCGAATTAGATAAATGGGAAAGACTATGGACAACAAATTACAAATTGACAATGTCTGTACCCTATAAGGAAAACCTGCTCAAAAAGTTCTACAGGTGGCATCTTCCCCCAGCCAGGTTGGCAAGAATGTTCCCCAACACATCTCCAACATGCTGGAAATGTAAGCTACACAAAGGAACCTACTATCACACATGGTGGACTTGCCCAAAGGCAAAACAATATTGGCAAATGATCAGAACACAAATAGAACAACTTATACAACACAGAATAGAAATTAAACCAGAAACCTTCCTATTAGGCATAATAACTGGACAATATGAAAAGGAAATAAAATATTTAATAATACATATAACAACAGCAGCACGTATAATTTTTGCACAAAATTGGAAGAGTAATGACATACCAAGCGAAGAGAGAGTAATTAGTAAAATCATGGAATGTGCAGAAATGGACAGACTCACAAAGGAACTTCAAGATAAAGAGGAACATGACTATTATCTAGTATGGGATAAATGGTACACTTGGTTGGAAGATAGGAAAAGGAAAAAGCAGGACTAGGAGGCAACCAGTGGAACCCAAAATAGATATAGAAATACAAATTACTTAATGTAGGTCAACAGTGATTTTAAAAAAAGTTTAGACACAATGAGAAAGACCTAATCAGGGAGGAGTCAAAATACAAATGAGAAATATATAACAGATTACAGTTGTGATAACTTTGATAAGATATATATCTGACTTTTTGTTTATATGTTTTGTATGTCTTGTCATTACTTGTTTTGTTTTTGTTTGTATTTTTAAATAAATAAAAAACTTTTGAAAAAAAAAGATTGTTTGGGAGCACTGATTGGGCTCTGTTTGATGAGGACAATATTGATACTTACACTTCAACAGTACTGTTTTATATTAAAAACTACATTGATGTTGTCACTACCACCAGACAAGTACTTGTGTTCTCTAACAACAAGCCCTGGATAAACAGAGAAGTGTGTCTTTTATTAAGAGCTAGAAATGCTGCTTTCCATTCTGGTGATGTGATACAGTATAGTGAGGCAAGAGCTAAATTGAAAAAGGATATCAGGGACGCTAAAGCTACGTACAGACGGAGGATTGAACATCTTTTTGAGAACTCGGACTCTGATCAGGTCTGACAAGGCCTGTGACAAATCACGGGACAAAGCAATAAAAATAGTTTGTCTAGCAGTAGTGACTCTTTGGCTGAGCAGCTAAATCAATTCTTCAGCCATTTTGAGGTGGAAACAGGAACGACCAACATTCCAGCATCTACCACTGATAGTACACCATTAACACCTACCATCGATAGACAACCACTTCTACTGCAGATCTCTGATGTGAGACACACTTTCCAGAATGTTAATATCCAGAAGGCAGCTGGGCCTGATGGAATCATGGGACGAGTTGTCAGGGACTGTGCTGCAGAGCTAGCTGGAGTGTTCACGAATATTTTCAATCTATCCCTGTCACAGTGCTCTATCCCTACCTGCCTGAAGACATCCATTATAGTGCCAGTCCCTAAGCAGACAGTAGTGGTATCCCTTAATGATTATAGACCAGTAGCTTTAACATCTGTTGTCATGAAATGTTTTGAGAGGCTGGTGTTGAACTATATTAAGGCAAGTCTTCCATCTACTTTGGACCCAATTTGCATATAGGAGTAATAGATCAACTGATGATGCTATGTCTATTATTGTCCATACTGTACTGAATCATTTGGAACAACAGGGGACATATGTGAGGCTGTTTTTTGTGGATTATAGCTCTGCCTTTAACACCATTTTACCCAACAGATTGTTTCTTAAAATGTCCAATTTGGGTATAAATCAGAGGATTTATTTGTGGATAAAGGATTTTCTGACAGATAGGCCACAGTCAGTAAGGATGGGATCTCACCATTCCTCTACTCTGATACTAAGCACAGGAGCCCCCCAGAGTTGTGTGCTAAGCCCTTTCCTTTATTCCTTGTACACACATGACTGCACCCCATTGTATAACATCAACACAATTATTAAATTTGTGGATGACACAACAGTGGTGGGATTCAAATAATTTAACAACCAGTTCTCTGCCCTAATGATTTCTTCTAACAACCAGTTCACCAAACTGTTCAGAAAGTTAACAACCGGTTCTCCCGAAGTGGTGCAAACTGGTGGTGGGGCTCATTAATAAGAACAATGAGTCTGCTTACAGAAAGGAAGTACAAGGGCTGACATTGTGGTGTAAAGAAAATAATCTTACACTTAACATCAAAAAAACTAAAGAACTTATAATTGACTTTAGAAGGAAGAAAGATGTACATTTACCATTGTACATAAATGGTGAGGAGGTGGAGAGGGTTGGTAGTTTTAAATTTCTGGGCATTTATATCTCGAAGGACCTCTCATGAACTATGAATGTTAACATACTTGTGAATAAGGCACAGAAGAGGCTGTACTTCCTGAGATTTATCAGGAAGATAAATCTATCTCAGCATCTATTTCTGTCTTACTATCACAGCACCATTGAGAGTGTCCTGACATACGGCATTCTTGCATGGTATGGGAGCAGCTCTGTAGCCGACAAAAATGCTTTACAGAGAATCATTAAAACTGCCCAGAATATCACCGGGCTCCAGCTACCAGCCCTGGATGACATTTTTGAATCTCGCTGTTTGAGGAAGTTGCATAACATTCTCAGAGACTCTTCCCATCCTGCTTACGATCTTTTTGGACTGTTGCCTTCTGGCAGAAGATACAGAACAATTAAAACTCGGACCACACGTTTTCTGAATAGTTTTTATCCCAGAGCTATAATTGCACTCAACAATGAACTAAAGGGACACTATCAGTGAGCTGTTGGACAGCATTACTTGGTCTGTTGTGTGGATGTTTGGGTGGTTTAGGGGTGGGGAATTGTGGTGGGTGGGAGTGTGTTTGGGGATTGTTATGTGTGTTGGACCTGGTCTTTGGGTGTTAAGTGAATTTTGTTGTATGGGTATACTGTGTATACATGTACAATGACAATAAGGTTATTATTATTATTGGTTGTCAGACTCCCATTGGGCCATGCAGGGGAACTTTGCAGGTTGTCTTTTAAGTCCCAGGCTTGGTTGAGCCTTGCTGGGTGATGCAATCTCCCCAGATGCCATGTGGTGAGTTCTGTTGCTAGATGGGTAGAGGGGTAATCCTATCTTTGTTGGGTCTTGGGTGAGGGAATTTCCTTATGAATAGACCTAGCTATCTCTTTATCTCTTAAGCGCTGACATCTGCTGTGGGCTATTGAGAGTCTGTTAAGAGTAGTCTGCTTCCTGCCTAAAAAACATGTCTCTCCATTTCTCATCCAGAGAGGTATAATATTTTGCCTTTTTAATATTTCCTAGAATATTTCATTCTTCTAGGAGAGGAGTGGGTGCTAACTTCCTACAATTGGACATAGCAGAAGTCAATATTATGCTTGCTATCATTTGCTCAAGATAGGACAAAGAAGCAAGGAGAACCTAAGAACATCCATGCAGAGGCCCAAATAATCTCTTTACAACCCCTATCCTCACAATGATGTCTGAACATCTTCTGAAACCCAAAATCTTATACAGGCTATTAATAGGTAGCTAGGCTTTGCCAGATTAATTGTGTTGATTTAATTTGGAAAAATCAGGGCTTAAAAGGAGAAAATGAGTACACAAAAAATACAAGGGAAGAAACACAGAATCAAGGTAAAAAGAAATGATTGGGGCATTCAGGGATAAAGTGGAGTAGATAGGTATTCCAGTTTATTTAGAAACAATTCTGGACATTTTATCCCTTTTTAATGTCATGCTTGCATTTCAGAGTTTAAAAAACCCAACAATTTGCCTGAGACATTACTGATGTATGGTAGCCACAGTTAAACTCTTTAAAAAGTAGCTGCCTGCCTCCTAGTTTTGCAAAGTTATGAACTTGTACTAAGAACGGCTTCTGCTGCAGTTGCTGCTGACAGATAAATGGCATCTTCCAGGTGGCCACTAGATGGAGGCATAACCAAAGATATCCCAAAGGCGCATTTCAAAAGGCAAGGGAACTTTTGTTTTTTCAGTTCAGAAAAAGCTTCTTGGATGGGAAGCGAAGCATTTTCAAAGTAAAAAAAAAACAAAACAAAAAACCAAAGTCCAGTTGCCTTTGAAAGGCACCTTTGGGACAACCATGACCTGGATGACTGAGAATCTTCATAGTCATAACCAAAGAAGTACCTATAGAAGACAATACTTTGTGCCAAAATTTCTGGGTAAACAGAAAGAGGAAGCCCTATTTATTTCTACTATCTCTGTATGGTAATCCCAGAGAATAACCAATGGAAAACAGCTAAAGTGGATAAATTAACCATGGAGCTTAAAGATAGAGAGGAATCAGAGTATTACAAGAGTTGGAATATGTGGTATCAATGGCTGGAAACGAGATGTAAAATTGATGCATAAAGATGATATAGAAAGTATGTCAAATTGAAAATTATATATATTTATAAATATGATAAAACTTGTTAAAGGATAAAAGGAATAAGTATGTGTGTGTGTGTGTGTGTGTGTGTGTATGTATATGTATGTATGTATGTGTATATATATATATATATATATATATATATATATATATATATATATATATATATATATATATATATGCTACAAAGATGAAGAATAGATTAAATTGATGTTAATGAAGAACAAAAATAGAATATAGTAAAAGATATTATAGATTTAAAGGTGTACTTAATGTATAAAATAATAGGCCATAAATTGGAATTATAAAATTTGAATTGTTACTGATAGTTGAAAGCTGTAAAAATGGAAATGTGCTTTTAAAATTAAAAGAGGTTGAATAAAGACTATTAAAAAAAAGGAAACAGCTAAAGTGTTATCATTCTTGAACTAATTAATAAAAAAGACTCAAACACCTTAAGCTTTTAACATACAAAACATTTAGTAAACTATAGTATTGTTGGCAATACTGGCAGCAGATGGCAGCAGCTCATTGATTTTCACTGATTTGAAAAGATGAGTATGATCAGACCAGAGCAGTATTTGGATGAGAATTCCAGACGGGTTGACTGAACTGGGAAGTGGAAAAAATATCCTGGAAAAAGGCAAGGACAAATCACTTCTGTGGTGTTGCTCAGAAAGCTACGTAGATGCAAATGCTGGAATCTGAGCTTGCCTTAAGGGTGTCTTGAGAAACAGCAATGAATTGTTACGGAGTCAGGTGCAGTACATGTAGTCCTTGACTTACAACCATTCATTTAGTGACCATTTGAAGTTACACTGAAAAATGTGACCTATGACCAGTTTTCACACATATGGCCTTTGCAGCTTCCTCATAGGCAGGTGGTCATTTGGGTGTTTGACAATTGGCATGTATTTATAACAGTAGCACTATCCTGGGGACATGTAATCCCCATTTGTAACCTTCTCAGCTGGCTTCCGACCAGCAAAATCAATGGGGAAGCCAGATTCACTTAACGATCACAAGCGTAGTGATTTGCTTAAGAACTGTGGCAAAAAAGGTCATAAAATGGGGCACAACTCACTTAACAACTGTCTTGCTTAGCAACAGAAATTTTGAGCACCATTGTGGTCATAGGTCAAGGTTTACCTGTAGCATTGGAAGGAATGGAAGCTCATAATATAGGTACCCTGGGCAATTTATCTTGTTGGAACTGTTTCAGAGAGGACATAATTTGAAAACCTAGCTATTTATGTCCCCTGGCCTGGACTGATGGGGTAGTATATTTTAAATTTTCTAAAAAACTTTTTTTATTTTTTTGTGTATATTTGTTGTTTTTAACAGTTGCTTGGTCGCTTGTCGTTGTGAGCTGCCCTGAGTCCTTGGAGATAGGGCGGCATACAAATTTTATAAAATAAATAAATAAATAAATAATTTATTTTATTATAATTACATCTGCACTAGGCTTGTGGGGTGAGATCCATTTTGGGGTGGTAATTAAGGCATGAGGCTAGAAACTTTGAGACCATGCCTCACCCTCTGATAACTTGATTTTATTATAGTCTTTCTTTTTGTTTTATGGTGGTCACTAAAATTTGGCCCGGTCTACCCAGTGCAAAGAGGAAACATTGGGCCAGCATGGCTTCGGCCTGGTCTAGCCAGTGCGAAGAGGAAACACGCCAGCAGTTTGGGGAGTGGCATCAAGCTGGCCACACCCACTCAGTTGGCCACACCCACCCAGTCGGCCATGCCCAGTGAGTGGCGTCAAGGTGGTCACACCCACCCAATTGGCCACACCCACCCAGTTGGCCACACCCGCCCAGCCCCCCGAGGTCAACCACAGCCCTCAATGAAATTGAGTTTGACATCCCTGTTCTATATGGAACTTACCTCCGGATGTGTAATTTACTTTCTGCAGTAGGCAATGACATTATTTCTTTCTTTTTTTTTTTACACTTCAAATTATTTTGATTTTACCCCTTTATCATGCACCCCTTTTCCCTTCCTTCCTGGCTGTTACAAAATATTCTTCAGTGAGTTGTCCTAATACCTTTAATTCAGTTGATTGGGTGAGTATCTCAAAGATGCTTTTCCCAAAGGCAACTGGATTTCTTGGTTTTTTCTTTGGAAGCGGTTTGCTTCTCATCCAAAAAGCTTCTTCAGTGCTCAGGTTCTTGGATGAGAAGCAAAACGTTTCAAAGGGAAAAAAACCAAGAAAGTCCAGTTGCCTTTTGGAAAAAACATCTTTGGGACAACCATGACCTGGATGACTGAGAATCTCCATAGACTGGGTGAGTATATATTCAGTTAAATTCTTAGGACAGCCCCATTTTGCTCTCCATTCCTCTCTGATAATATTAAAAATCCCTTGAAGATGTTTCCCATAGAGGAACTTGAGTGGAATATGTTCTGTCCTCGTCTCACACACGCACACAAACAGACAGCTGGGGGTTAAATAAACTGGCAGACAACCAATTCTTCTGATAAGCTTGGCAGCAACCCAGTAGCTGCTTGCCAAGAACTTTACTCATAAACCAAAATACACACAGTCAAGAATTGTAAAGTTTGTAAAATAAATCCAAGGCCGATAATGTTGTTTCCAAAGATGCAATGTGACTCAATAGTAGTTAGTTTTGTCCGTCACAGAGTCTGAATGGCCACCTCACCCCGTTTTATATCCTGTGGGGTGTGGTCCAGTGACTCAGCTTAATCTCTGGCATGCCTTTTCTTCTGTTGCGCGTGCTTATCTCTGCGACGCTGCTGAGGATCCAGCCAAGACTCATTTCCCTCATCACGGTCCATCTGTGGCTGCGTGGATGTGCTTGGCCCCGGCCCTATCTCTTGCTCTTTGGCGGACACCGAAGGCATTGCCAGAGAGGAGGGTCCTGGAGAGGGAGGCCTTGCCAACTCCTCTCCTTCACTCTCAGAGTCCTCTCCTGCTGATGACACAGGATCAGGTAATGGAGCCACAACAGAATAAATCCCATTGATTTCTGTGGAACCTCTTGATATGTGAATATAAAGCATACAAGCAAAGATTCTCTTCAAGCTTGTAAATATTCAGGCTTTCAAATATTGTTAGAAATATTCCTGCAGTCTTGTTTGTATTCTAGAGTTATCAGGAGCTCTGTGGGACATAGGAGTTTAACTGAAATTGAGAAGGAGACCTGGGTTCTACTGGCATTCTGTGAGTGTTGGGTATATTAGATGTTCCCTGCTGATTCACCCACAAAGGATTTCATGGGGCCATACTTTTTAGTAAACAACTCTAAATTTTATTTTTATTCCCAAATTCATATTAAGAATAATAAATGGTTAATTCACTTCTGTTTTTATATGTTCATCTTTCATGAGGGCCTGTGACAAGACTGGTGGGGGGAGGGCAGGGGTGGGTTCTACTTACCTTTACTACCGGTTTACAGCGGGGCCGCGTGTGCGCTCTTCTGCACATGGGCAGAAGCATTGTGATGACGTCGGGGTTGGTGGGCGGAGCCTCCCGCCAATTTTACTACCAGTTCTATAGAACCGGTCCGAACTGGGGGCAACCCACCACTGTGGGAGGGAATCATCTATAATCCAGAGAAATTGGCTCCACCCTCAAGGCAGAGTCCTGTCTAAGACCAATTCTACCATAAGCAGGGAGGAGAAAGGAGGAGATCACGAAATGTTCTACTATCTCCTCTCATTCAGTTGAATAAAAGAGTCCAGGGAAGAGTGAGAAATTCTTATACCTATCACAAAGGTGTCCCAAAGGTGCTTTTCTTTCAAGAGGCAGCTGGACTTTCTGGTTTTTCTTTGAAGATATTTTGCTTCTCATAGGAAGCTCAATGGAGAAACCAGATGAATCGGTTTGATTGAACTTTGCACTTACACCACATGAAATTAAGAGGAACCTCTAGACATATCTAATGGCTTTCCATGGGGATGCAGCCCAAAGTTGGACAGGACCAAACTTCTCTTGACTGTTATCCTGTTAGCTGATTCTTCCTGATGTTAAGAAGATGCATTATTAGGTTGATGTTTCTTTGTGAAAATGGAAGTGGTTAGGAAATTATTAGCAGTAATCGTTTTGAGGTTGTGTTTGAATGACATAAATTCTCCCTCAAATTCTCTCCAGAGTTTGATTTCTGGACATGTTTATGTATTTTTGCTTAGGAAACAAAAAGAAGGAGCTTGCCAATATCTTCTCCTGGATTTTTTAAAAAAAATTCAGGTCTCCTATTGCTTGGGTTTCTGTGTTGCTTCCCATTGCATATCCCCTGGGGACCACATAATGTGAACTGAAAATAATAAAACTGGCAGCTCTTTGCTCAAGAACTAAAAGAAACAGGTGGAGGCTAACTGTATCTCTAAAATTGCCCTGAAGTCTATATATAATTTACTTGGATATAATTTACTTGGACTTCAGTAACACATTTGATAAAGTAGATCACAACCTACTACTTGATAAGATAGAAAAATGTGGGTTAGACGGCATCATCACCAGATGGATTCGTAACTGGCTGACCAATCACACTCAATCTGTACTCCTCAATTGAACTGCATCTTTATGGAGAGAAGTATGCAGTGGGGCACCCCAAGGCTCTGTCTTAGGCCCAGTATTCTTCAATTGGAAAGAAAGTCAATATTTAATATTTAATAATGTAATTCTTTGCTCAAGAGCTACATGAAGCAGGTGAAGGCCAATTGTATCTCTACAAGCACACTGAGTCTAGAAATAATGCTACTGGTGTTTGTCTCAGAAATGGTTCATTTTCTTGTATAATGTGGGTGTGTAGAGGAGGAAATGAGGAAACATCAGGTACAAATTGATATAGTGTTTAGTAATAAAGTTAAATAAAGAATAAAATAGTATTCAAATGATTATGACCTGGTTAGGCAATTATGCAGTCACCCTAGTCATGGATCCAAACTAAATGCCACAGTTCAACATTACCTGAAATTTAATTGTGGGCTTCCAGCCGAGGGAAGTATGTATTTACCAGTTGTGGCAACAGGCTTGATTTACTTGAATCATCAGAAAGATTCAGTAGGTATAGGAATTCCACACTTTTTCCATGGACTCTTTTATTCAACTGAACAAGAACTGTAGGAGGAGATGGAAAATACATTTCTGTGTGTATTAATTCATCCTATCTCCTTTGTCCTCCATGTCTATGATAGAATTGAACTGAGAAAGGACCCTAAACATGAGAGATGAGGATAAAGGGAAAGGGAAATCTACTGTAGCTGGAAAACTAATTCAGTGATTTCTGTGTTACATGTACCTTTCCCATGTTATAAAGATTTGCTGTAGTAAAAAGGCAGATAAATAGTGAATGTGTGTAAACAATTGGTCCTGGGCTTACACTGGTAAATAACTATTTGTATTTTAATAATTCTTTTCAGTGAAGTCTGATTCATAGCTCAGATTTTAACATTTTATAGGAAGATTTGTGTCCATGGTATTGAATAACCACACCCTCTTATAAATTTTGACTCTAATAAAGTAGAAGTGCAAAGCGAGTGAACAAAACTTGAGAGGCGAGAAAATTAAAAAATTCAGGTTTGTATACATACGAATTTTGCAAATTATACTTCCACCTGTGTGAAAATATTATTAGATTACACCCCTTTATTAGCATAGGTATAATGATGTCCACAATAGTATACCTCATTTGTTGGTTGTGTGTGGGTATTTGTATCAGGTCCTATCTGACTCACCCTCTGATAATTTGATTTTATTGTATAATCTTTCTAGTTGTTTGATACTGATCACTGAGATTAATAACAGGCATATGTTCGTCTGTCCTTTTAACAAAAAGAATGGTCCAGGAAGAGATCCTTTCTCTCATGCAGATTTCCTCTTTTTACATCTTCCATTATTTTATCAACAGCTAGTGCTAACCTATGCTGATATTTGAGTCATCAGACAATGACATTCTTATTCTAAAATCCTATGGTATCTAGCTTGAAAAAAATAATCTTAAAATATTCTTTTACTGTCCCTTGCGGAGTCTTAAACTTAATAGTTTTAAGTTTGGTTTTATTGCTATTTCTGCTCAAGCAACCACATCAGCTGGAAGACCTCAGTGGTAAAATAATTGTCAAGCACAGGAAATCAGGAGTTCAGGTAGTTCAGATGAATATTTAGGTTTATTGTATGCTAAATCTCTCTACAAGAACGTGAACTACTAATAGTGAAAGTGAGTTGGTGGTAGACGAAAGTCAAAGAAATTCAAGGTGGGTTGGACTTAGATCACTTGTGGATGCAAAGGGACTAGAGATTGATGAGTCTGACCCCAGACTCAACCTGGTCATTTCCTACAGTAACTACCGTATTTTTCAGAGTATAAGACGCTCTGGACTATAAAATGCACCTTCCTTTTTGGGGGAGGAAAACAAGAAAAAAAATCTGGCTCTGCCTCTCCCTCCCAGCAATTTGCCTCATTGCAGCAAACAGCCTGCTTTAGTTTCATTTTCATTTTCAGCACATCCTGATTAGCATAAAAAAAAAATCTGCCTCCTAGCAATTTGCCTCATTGCAGCAAACAGCCTGCTTTAGTTTCATTTTCATTTTCAGCACATCCTGATTCACATAAGAAAAAAAAAATCTGCCTCCCTGCAATTTGCCTCCTTGCAGCAAACAGCGGAGGCCCGTGCTGAAATAGGCAATGGCAATCCCTGCAGCCTGAAACAGCTGAGGGTCAGAAGGCTGATCCAACCGAGAATCAACTGCTTGTGCTAATCAGGTTGTGCTGAAGCTGAAACGGTCTGTTTGCTGTTTGATGCTTGCTGCAAGGAGGTAAATTGCTGGGAGGCAGGGGCCAAAGGGTGGGGGCCAGTGGGTGGGCGGGGCTACATTCAGTGTATAAGAGGCACCCAAATTTTCACCCTCTTTTAGGGGGGAAAAGTGTGTCTTATACTCTGAAAAATATGGTACTACAATAAATAAACAGATGGGGAAGAACGGGACTGTGTGAGATGTTGTGGCACAATATATTGTTGAATAGCAAGGAACATCTTCTGTGCTGAAATATAGGCAAAGATCACTCACTCCTCTTATTATTATTATTATTATTATTATTATTTTTAAAAAACAAACATTTAATACATCAATCCCCCCTTATCTGTGACATCTTGGTGCTATCTTCCAGGATTCTTCTCCTTCTTCCATAAGTTTTTTCTATCTTGATCTTCATCTGAGCCATTCTAACAATAATCATCGAGTTTTTATATATAATTATAATGATTATAATATTAATCATTTATATCTCTTTTCCAACCAACGATAAAAATAATTCCATGTCTTAAAATATTCTGACTCCTCCCTATCCTTAATCAACAAAGTTAATCTATTCATTTCTGCACAATCTAAAAAATGGTTTATTACTTCGTCTTCCAAATGTATTTTCTCTGCTTTCCAAATTTGAGCATAAACAATTCTTGCAGCTGTTATTATATGTATAATCAAGTAAATCTTTTCCTTACTAATTTTTTCTGGAAGGATATCCAATAGAAACAACTCTGGTTTAAATTCAATACATTGCTGTATCATTTCTTCCAACCAACTCACTCACTCCTCTTACAGTCACATGAATATAAGGCCTCTCTTAAAGAAATTACACAATATCTGCAATGCTCATTTGCCAAATTTTATTTCAATGCATAGATGTCTTAGAGTTTGATAGAAAGCAATTTGATTTATATAAAGAAAGGTAAAGCGATAGCAGGCAGTAATCTCAGGTCATAGGCCTTATCTTGAAGACATCCCGGGTGATAGATGGAGATGGCATTATTTTCCACGGTTGCTGTAGAATTGATAGAAAACAATAATAGATTGATCAAACTGGGTATAAGATTTTTTCTGTCACCTGACCCCAAACCCTTTTCTATCCTGCCCTACTTTCTAACAGAGTTTCCCTTGAAACCAGGGTGAAATGCTCCCAGTTTGGACTGGATCGCCCGATCCGGTAGCGATGGTGGCGGGTGGTTCGGAGAACCGGTAGCAAAATCCCTGCGTCCCCCCCACCACCATGCCCAGCTGAGCCCCACGATCATCAGAGGCTTTTTTTTTTTACTTTTAAAAGCATTTTTTCTACAACTTCTTCCGCCGAAAAAATGCTTTTAAAAGTAAAAAAAAAAAAGCCTCTGATGATCGCGCGGCTCAGCTGGGATCTCAGAGGCTTTTCAAAGCATTTTTAAAACCACCTCTTCCCCGGAAGAGGTTGCAGAAAAAAATGCTTTAAAAGTCTCTCTGACGATCCCAGCTGAGTTGCCTGATCTTCAGAGAGACTTTTCAAAGCATTTTTTAAAACAATCAGGCAACTCAGCTGGGATCATCAGAGAGACTTTTAAAGCATTTTTTTCTGCAACCTCTTCAGCGGAAGAGGTGGTTAAAAAAATGCTTTGAAAAGGCTCTGACGATCCCAGCTGCGTTCCTGATCGGCAGAGGCTTTTCAAAGCATTTTTTTGCATTTGCAGAAAAATGCTTTGAAAAATTAAAATAAAAAAAAAGTTGGCCATGCCCACCCAGTCACATTACCCCCCCCATCAAGCCACACCCACAGAATCGGTAGTAACAAATTTTACATTTCACCCTTGCTTGAAACCCTCTTCCTATTTATGTCAAATCCTTGCAATGCTTTGTGAATGCAACAATATCAAGCAGAGTACCCAATCTACATCTGTGGCATCTCTATTAGAGGAGAGTTTTCTTACACTTTACAGCACTTCTCTTTCCATCCACAGTCCAATATCCCAAGGTCCGCATAACCAGAAGGGCAGAAGGTAACACGAAAGCATTGTCCTCCTCTATGATCACAGAGGGGGTTGGCATCTCCTATGAAAAGGAAAGTAAGTAATGACTAAAAATATCTTGATATTTATATCCATTTTTTCTTCCAAGACATTATCTTCTTCCATAGAATTGCAGGATTCCTATGACTTCAGGGAGATTTCTCCAACCAGAGGAATCAATTTCTGCTGATCTCCATGCAGCAGCCCAAATAAATCTGTTATCAAACCAAATTGGAAGTTGGCTTAGAGGCGAATTGGCTGGTATGCCAGTATCTATTAAGATAGTAAGGAGGGGAAAAAAAATCTCATACCAATGGAAAATCATGCTGTGATATATTTCTCTCCAGTATTGCCAATGGAATTCTTATTTACTAAGAAATTATTCTGAGTTAGAGTGGCTGATTCTGCTGGGTGTTTTGGATGAAGACCTTGAATGAGATTAGTTAACTTCCTTTGAACTTCTGAATTTGGTTTTCCTTTGGATTTCTCCCTCTTCTTTTAATGTTTCCAATGGGATTTTCTCTGGTCTTAAAAAGCTCTGTATTCGTAACATTTTGCTGCAATTTCTGTCCCCCCCTCCACTTAAGTACAAATAGATTCACTATATGGCACTATTTTTATTTTTATCCCATCTTTATTTTTTAAAAAATAACTCAAGGTAGTGAATGTATCTAGTGCTCTTTCCTCCTTTTCTCTCCACAACAGTAACCCTATGCAAACGGAGGGGGGGGGGGGAGGAGGCTCCAAATAGACCCAGCCCATTTTCATGCCTAAAATGAGACTAGCAGTCAGTCTCCAGATTGTAGCCTTTTGCTTAGTCACTAGACCAAACTGCCTTTATATTATGCCTCTTCATTCAAATGGAACATATTTTGTTCAGAATTTTGTAAACAAAAACTAAAATGAACCAAAATAACTTACAGCAACAATTCACCATCAATAAAATTCTGCAGGTAATAGTGAATCAATGGATTGGCTTTCCACTCCCTCTATGATGTCTTAAATCATTCAGGATCTTGAGTGTTAATGCAAAAGAAAAACCAACAGCATATTTTGCAAATGTTTGGTGGCTCATGCTGTCAATAGTCCACACTTTTAAAAGCTAATTATTTAAAGTAAACCTAAAAGAAGATTACCGAGCTTTCAATGATGATCATACTTGTTTAGAAAATAGTGGATTATCACATCTTTCTAAATTATCAGTAATTTTATTTCTTACCTGATTCAGACAGGAATGCAAGGAAAAGGAATGTGAACAACAGATAAAAGATCTTCATGCTGGGTTTAGATCTGGACCAAATCTTACTCCTGGGACAGGACACAACTCTCTATTTATAGAGTTATAATGATTGCATCATATCACCTCAATTGCAAATATTCTTAGGTATTATTTTTACTGTTCTTACATAAAGCATTGATGCATCTTCCTTGCATTGAAACATGTGGCTTTGCTGTTGCAAAACTCCTTGGAAGATCAAGAAACTTAGTTGAACAGGTAACCTGCTACAGTTGGAGCATCAGGACTTGCAATGTACCCATGAGACAAAGAAAAGTCCTTACTGAATTGCTGCCCAAACTCTACCAGTGAAGAAAGAAAACGATTGTCCATATTCTCTAGCAGATGGAGTTTGGGAAGAACTCTCAGTAATTAGATATTGGCACTGCTGTCATGGGAGATCCAATTTGATGGTGGGTTTTGGGAAAACAGCTGGTTCTGTTTCTTAGTTGGTTTTGTTTCGCTCAGAAGAAGCACAGGCTGATTTCCTGTAGTATTCACCCATATTCAAATGATTTCTATTTCCATGACAAAAGAGAATGTGTGTGGTGTTGGAAATATTCTTGCAGCCTTATTTGTAATCAAGAGTTATCAGGAGTCCTCTGGGACATACTATGTTTCCCTGAAAATAAGACCCAACCAGAAAATAAGCCCTGATTTTTCAGGATGCTCGTAATATAAGCCCTACCACAAAAATAAACCCCGGTTAAGTTGTCAGTCCTTGGGTGATGGGTGGCATGGCCAGCACTGGAGGCAGTGAGCACGTGGGGGCCTATCATGTCCGGCAGCAGCAGCAAGCCCAGTGGCCCCTTGGCCAGTGCATTCTGGGGTGGCCCAGCTTGTGCAGCGCAGGTGAGTCCGAGTGCTGCAATTGCTGGGCTGGCTCTCCAGGCAGCAGGCAGAGGCAGAGGTGTAGGGGCAGGGGGAAGCACATGATCCAGCCTGCTGGACACACCACGTCTATCTTTGCTTGCTCGTGGCTGTGATGGCACAAATGCCCACACAACATGTCTGGTGGGCTGGATCACATGCCACCCCCTGCACTTCTGTCACTGCCTGCTGCTTGGAGGGCCGGCCTGGTGGTTGCAGAATATATATTTTTTATTTATTTATTTTATTTTTCCAATTTTTATGCCGCCCTTCTCCCAGAGGACTCAGGGTGGTATACAGCCAACAATAAAACACATCCATATACAAAATTTAAAAAACAGTTTAAAAACATATTAAATAATTTGGCCCAAGGTATTAAAAATAAATCAACAGTTAAAATTCATATCTAGGCCATCCCAGCTTGTTGGAATAAAAACGTCTTGAGGGCATGGCAAAAGTTGCGTAGGTCAGGGATCATCTGTATCTCTGGGGGCAAATCGTTCCAGAGTGTAGGTGCCCCCACAGAGAAGACTCTCCGCCTGGGGGTCGCCAGTCGACATTGTTTGACCGATGGCACCCTGAGGAGACCCTCTCTGTGGGAGCGTATTGGCCGGTGGGAGGCTATCGGTAGCAGAAGGCGATCTCGTAAGTAAGTGGTATATGGTATATACTACCATATTGCCTCAAAAGTAAGACCTGGGATTTCATCTGTTGTTCCAAAGTTTAAGTCTGCTTATTCCTACAATATTAGGACTCTGACTGAAAGGGGAAGGGGCAAATTCTTTTTTTCTATGAAGGTTGAGGGAGACTGGATGGATTTTTTGTAGTCAACTAGTAGCCACTTCTATTTGTACTTTGATTGGAAGATTGACTTATTCTGGAGACTGAATTTATTATATTTAATTAAACAACAGTTGATAAGAGATGGTATTAAGCAGCAAATGTGGATATTTCATCCAGGATGAATTATCTATAACTTTTGGGATGATTTCATATAGATAAATTTCCTACGAGTGGATTAGAATAGCAGTTTGTTAACAGAGAGATTTGAAACTTCAATTTTGTTTTGTTTTAGTATTCTTCTTGTTGTTAACTACTTTGCCAGTAATATAATATATAGAAGGCAGGTTAATAATTTGCAAATAGATTTAATAGTTTAAATTTTTGGGAGGGGCTGTTTTTTAAAGGATGGGAACTAATGTCATATAATGTATTAATCAGTATTCAACTGGGGAGGGGTAATATATGTATATGTGTAGGTCTTTTTTATGTACCTTTTTCTTTTTCTAATGCCTTGATTGTTTTTTGTCTTTTTCCTTTTTGGATTTTTTTTGGGAGTTTTAATTTTATTTTGAATACAATTAAATTAAATTAAAATTAAAAAAGAAGCAAATGCTAGAAATCCTGAATTTTCACTGCTGTCCTTGGAGTAGCATTTGATGGGTGGGCTCTGCTCCTTGGTGGATGTTTGAGTTACTCAGATGAATACATTTGAATACAATTTTCTTCCCTATTCTTCTTTAACCTTAAGATTGAAGATGGAGGAGATGTATAGTATTGGAAATACTCCTGCAGCCTTATTTGTATTCCTGAGTTAGAAGTTGAGCTGAAACTGAGAAGGAGAGTTGAGTTCTATAAGCTCTGTGTGCAGTCAGTGCTTGGTCCATTAGATGTTTACTGCTGCTTAGCAACAAAGTATTTCATGAGACCACACTTTCTCTCTAACTTAATTTATCTCCCCAAAAACATGCTAACGTATTATATTAAAATATATTAATTATCCCAGTAATTAGGGCCTTAAACCAAAACAGGAGAAGAATAGGGGAAGCTTGACGTATATAGTGCACGTCAAGAAGCAGGTTTCAAAAATCAACTTCTAGAATTGATTTGCAACTTTTCTGAAAACCCACCAAAGTGTGCAGTAAATATGGGAGGGGGGAAAATCATTTTTTGAATTAGTCTCATGTTAAGATAAACAGTAGGAAAAAATATCTCACATTCGTTGGGACCAAGTCAATGTTGTAAAGTTTGTGAATAATCACTCTTATTCAATTTTTGTTAGATTTAGGTATTTTTTAAAATTCTCTTTATTATTACTATAAATAACTGACAGAGCCAAACAAATCCAAGACGCTTTTCTTCTCCTATTTTCCTCAGTCACTGCCATTGATTGGGGCTGAAAAAGAAAGACTGATCCAAAGCCACCAGCTGGCCTAAGGCAGGTCAAAAATACCCAGTGCTCCAAATTTGTAGCCTGATGCATGAACCACTACATCCATCTGGCTCTCTCCCCAGACTTAAGGCTATTTTTTTCTTCATTCTTATCTTCCGATATTCTCTGCCTTACGTATTATTCCTGCATTATTGAGAGCAATAATATTTGAGTCTAAACAAAGTGCTAGTGACTGAATGAGTGATTGTGTGAAGGAAACCTTTTAAATACAGGACTAAGAGAAAGTAGGTTTTATTAGTGTCACTGAGGTGGTGGAGTTGTGAATATTCCTTGGTTGGAAACAGTTTATTTTCCTGCTAAATGCAAGCTTTTCTTCCAGTGTAAGTAGCAAGCAAAATAATTGTTTCAATTTCCGTCTTCATTTTGGGTGAGTGGATAAGTGGTTTCCTCACTTGCTGTAGCAACAAAGTTGCAGTATCCCAAGGACACAAATTGCAATAGCTATTTCTACACTTAAACTTGCATTAAGAAGAAACTGTTGATAGTCCTTAAGTAACCTTGAGTAACTTTCTGGGGAAAGAACACAGTTGGCATTTGAATTTGAATTTGAAACCTCTTCATAGATACGCTCTCTTTCCAGAGTGAAGGGGCTATATATTCTGTCTAAACAAGGCTGTTCAACATTTGCTAGGGACCCCTATAGATTTGGTCTGCCAGCTGAAGGAATATTGCAGGAAGAAGAGCTTCAAACAAATTTAATAAATGTGAAAATTAAAACAAATAAAATGTACACAGCAACAGGCTTAGGTGTAAGAATACATATTCTTCCCACTGACTCTTTTGAGCCAGGCTAAGATTCGATATTGGGATAAAACTCAAATATTAGAAATCCAAATCTTTGGTCAAGACAGAAGTGCCTCTCCCGTGCCAAGGTGCTAAGCTGACAAAAGGTATTTGACGTAGGCACAGAATTGTAAAAGGGCAAACTGACCCTAACCAGATACATTCTGTTGTTTAATGTTTATTGTACCCCAAATGTCATGTAGATTTCAGAGAGAAAATACTGTTTCCCTTACTGTCCCCTTTCCTGCTCCTGAGGTGCCTTTTGGGCCCCTTATCTCCTTTTGTTATGTCTTGAGCTCCGGAGCTGAGAACCTGAGCCTGTGGGAACAGGGCTGTTATGTCTTTCCTAGAGATAGATTAAAGGGTAGCTTCTACGTGTGAAATGCATCACTCTCTGTAATAATTTTGCCTTTAAACTGTATAAATACATGGCCAGAAGAAGCCATCGGCATTCAGACCCTTCGCTGTCTTTGGACTGTTTGAACCTTGCGCAAATAAACTCTTTCCTGCATTGAAGAGCTTGCCCAGTCCGTTATTTTGTCTACAACACTTTAATGCAACTGTTTCTTTGACATTATTTCCATTTTGGTCAATGGATAAAATTTTGGTGGATAAAATTTATTGCATTAACAGGTTAACAGAGTTGGAAGGGACCTTATAGGTCATTTAGTCAACCGCCCCCTCAAGCAGGAGACCCTATACAATTTCTGACAATTTCTAATCTTTTCTTGAAAGTCTCAAGTGATGAAACTCCCACAATTTCCGAAGGCAACTTCTATTCCATTGGTTGATTATTCTCACTGTCAGAAAGTTCCTCCTCATTTCTAGGTTGAATCTCTCCTTGGTTAGTTTCCATCCATTATTCCTTGTCTGGCCTTCAGGTGCTTTGGAAAACAGCTTGATCCCCTCTTCTCTGTGGCAGCCCTTCAAATATTGGAACATTGCTATCGTGTCTCCCCTGGTCCTTCTCTTCACTAGACTAGTCATGCCCAGTTCATGTAACTGTTCTTCATATGTTTTAGTCTCCAGTCCCCTATGGAGGCGGGTGGTTTGGAGAACCGTTAGCAAAAATCCCTGCCCCCTCTATGCCCAGCTGAGCCACACGATCATCACAGGCTTTTAAAAAATTTTTAAAAGCATTTTTTCTACAACCTCTTCGGCTGAAAAAATGCTTTTAAAAGAAAAAAAAAAGCCTCTGATGATCGCGTGGCTCAGCTGGGATCGTCAGAGGCTTTTAAAAGCATTTTTTTGGACTTCCGCCAGCACCGCCGACATTGCTGGATGCTCTTTTTTGGAGTGCCAGCCCTGTGATCTTGTTAGCCGTTCTGGCAGCACAAATCAGCTGTCCGACTGCTGGAAAACCTTTCCCTCGGGAGAAGAGGGAAAGGAGAGCAATCAGATGGGGGTAGAGCTCCCCAAAAGCCCCTGAAATTGCTTTGGGGGCTAGGAGGGTGAGAGCTCCCCAGGAAATCCAGTGAAACTCCGAGATCCAGGGTGCTTCTGCTTTAAGCAGAAAAAAATGTCGCGACTGTCTATGCAATCTTTATTGAGATTTAAATTGTTTATCTATGCAGACGGAGTGAAGACAGGAGAGCAGACAATCGCAAGTAACAAGCCCTTAATTCCATGCTTAAATTGTTACTTTTGGAAGTTGATTGAAGGAAGGGAGAAAATGGCGCTTGTATTTAATAGGGCATGAAACTGAAACTTAACTCTCGTTAAAGCTGTTAACATCCAGCATTCTTCAAGGTGGTTGGAGAAAAAGAAAAAGAGAAACGGCTGGCTCTATTGAAAGTCTTGAAGGTTCACTATTACACACATCATTAAAGACACAAATACTGATTGGGGATCTCTTTAAAGAAATATTAGAATCATTTACCTCTGTGATAGTGGAGAGAATTGAAGGACTTTCTAAAAAGGATTTTATTCGAAACAAAGAGTCAAGCGAAGATATTGTACCAGAACTTCAGTTGCTAAATAACAGTGAATTGCTGAATGAAGGAGTGAAAGAAATTCAGTCTAATGTGCCTCTGGGAAATGGAATGGATGTTTCTCAAATTAACAAGGAAAGGCTGAGAGGCTTGAAGGAGCGTAATCAGGAAATACTGAGTGAGATTTCCCCAAAGGCTTTGTTACAGTCAATTGGAAAATTGTCAGGAGGTGTTGGGATTCCTAATATAAGAAAGAAGATTTGAAGTGGAACTTTACAATTTCTTTACAAAAATGGATTCTTAATCGCAGTTAAGGAGATGTATTTACTGAGAGGAACTACTTTGCGAAGAGAACAAGATGAAGGTGGAGGAATAAGACTGAAAAAGAAAGTTCGCAAAAAAGTCAGGAAAAAATGGAGATGGAAATATTACAATCTTTTTGTTGGGGGAGGATAGTAATAATGAAAATGAATGATTATACCTGCATTTAGGGATATGATTTGTTTTGAAAAGTTATACTATAGTGAAAATGAATGATTTACTTATAATTAGGGATATGATTTGTCTAGAAAAGTTATATTAAATAATGTTTTGTTTGTATTGATATGGATTACTGACCAAATCTTTACCATTGTCTTGAAGCATATTAATACTAAAGTTATATGTCAAGGAATGTTTTGTTGAAGAAACTATATAAGCTTATGGGTTAAAAATGGTGCAAGGGTTGAGGGAAGGTTTTTATAATATTTTTATAGACTTTAAATAGTGAAGATGTTATTTGATTATATGTAATGGATTTGTAGAGAACAAGATGAATAAGTTTGTATAAAGTTAAGCAAGGAATGTTTCTAGGCAGAATCAATATAAGTTTGTGGGGCAAAAAGTAAAAATAAGGTTTTTTACAATATATTTTATTTGAGATTGGTTAAAATATTTTGCTAATGTGTTAATATATGTAAGGGTTGGAGATGTGATGGATAATTGTAACTGGGTTCTGATTGTGTAATGCTGGAAGTTAAGGGGTTTTTTTTCTCTTTCTTTTTTTTTATATATATGTTTGTTAGATGCTATATCCTGTATTTGCTCTGGGAAGTCCGGGAGGGGGGGAGGGTTGGGGTAGGAGGGGGGAGGAGGGAAGGGAAAATATGTGTAAAGAATCTGGAGAGGTTCTTGGAGTTTACATAACTGTTTTTTTTAAAGAGGTTGTTAAATTGCAAATGTGATTGTACAATCCATATATGGAAAGATGGCAAACAGTTTATGTTTTTTTTATAAAAATGTTTTTTGTCTTGTAAAACTCTTTAATAAAATAAAAAAGCATTTTTTAAAGAACCTCTTTGGTCGAAGAGAAAAAAAATTTGTAGAAAAAATGGTTTAAAAGTAAAAAAAAAAAAAAGTTGGCCACGTTCACCCAGTCACATTACCCCCTACCAAGCCATGGTATCATGCTGCACCGGTTGGTAGAGTTGGGGGTGGGAGGCACCATTCTACGGTGGTTCTCCTCCTTTCTCTCCGACCGGTCGCAGTCTGTGTTGACAGGGGGTCAGAGGTTGACCCCGAGGCCCCTTATATGTGGGGTGCCACAAGGATCGGTCCTCTCGCCCCTTTTGTTCAACATTTATGTAAAGCCGCTGGGCGAGATCATCCGTGGTTTTGGGGTGGAGTACCATCAGTACGCTGACGACACCCAGATGTACATATCCACCCCAGACCACCCCAACGATGCCCTTGAAGTGATGTCCCGGTGCCTGGAGGCCGTACGAATATGGATGGGGAGAAACGGGCTCAGGCTCAACCCATCCAAGACCGAGTGGCTGTGGTTTCCGACATCCCGATATAGTCAGCTGGTGCCATCGCTGACTATTGGGGGTGAATCATTGGCCCCCACGGAAAGGGCTCGCAACTTGGGTGTCCTCCTGGATTCACGGCTGTCTTTAGAAGAGCACTTGATGGCTGTGACCGGGAGGATTTTTCATCAGGTTCGCCTAATCTGCCAGTTGCGTCCCTTTCTAGATCGGGACTCCCTACGCACGGTCACTCATGCCCTCGTCACCTCCTGTCTGGACTATTGTAATGCTCTCTACATGGGGCTCCCCTTGAGGAGCACTCGGAGGCTCCAACTGGCGCAGAGTGCGGCCGCGTGGGTGGTAATGGGAGCGACGTGCTGCTCCCATGTAACACCTCTCCTGTGCGAGCTGCACTGGCTCCCGGTGGTCTTCCGAGTGCGCTTCAAGGTTTTGGTTATCACCTTTAGAGCGCTCCATGGCTTAGGACCTGGTTATTTGCGGGACCACCTGCTACCACCAATAGCCTCCCACTGACCAGTACGCTCCCATAGAGAGGGGCTCCTCCGGGTGCCGTCGGCCAAACAAGGTCGACTGGCGGCCCCCAGGGGGAGAGCCTTCTCTGTGGGAGCACCTACTCTGTGGAATGAGCTCCCCCTGGAGATATGGAGGATCCCGGATCTGCGTACCTTCCGTTGCACGCTCAAGACGTTCTTATTTCACCAAGCTGGCCTGACCTAAGTTTCTCCCCTTTTTAAATGGAAATTTTAAATTCGGTCTTAAATTATTGGGGTTTTAAATTTTCAGCCAAATTATTTAATTCGTTTTATTTTATTTTAAATTTTGTATTCATATGTTTTATTCTATGGCTGTTCACCACCCTGAGTCCTTCGGGAGTAGGGCGGTATACAAATTGAAATAATAAATAAATAAAGGAAAGAAATAAATCATCCTATAACAGTTGAGGAGATAATTGCAGCAATTAAACAACTGAAAACAGCTAAAGCTCCTGGAACGGATGGCTTGACTGCGGTGTATTATAAAACTTTGCAAGCAGAAATGGTGGAACAACTTAGAGACTTATTTTGTAACATACAACAAGGGGGTAAAATACCCCCATCATGGAAAACAGCTTACATTTCTTTGATACCAAAAGAGCAAGCAGGTCCTAAAAAACCTGAGAATTATAGACCAATATCTCTTCTGAATAATGATTATAAAATTTACGCAAAAGTACTAGCCAACAGGTTGATGCCAGTTATTCAAGAGGTGATTCACGATGATCAAGCGGGATTCATAGAGGGCAGATATATGAAGGACAATGTAAGGCAAGTTATAGACTTATTGGAGTATCTTGAGAAGAATAAGCAGATCCCTGCAGTGCTGGTTTTCTTGAATGCGGAGAAGGCCTTTGATAGAGTGGACTGGAATTTTCTATTAAAGACTTTAAAGAAGATGGATTTTGGGGATCAATTTATACAGGCGGTTTCAGCAATTTACCAAGAGCAAAAGGCACAGATTATTATTAATGGAAGTTTGACAACAGACTTTAATATTGAAAAAGGAACAAGACAAGGTTGTCCGTTATCTCCATTGTTATTTATTTTAACACTAGAAGTCTTGCTGAATACAATACGGGACTCGAATATCTTGAAAGGTATAGTGATAAGGCAAGAGGACTACAGAATAAGGGCATTTGCAGATGATCTGGTTGTTACCCTAACACAGCTGATGGAATCAATAATCCAGATGAAAGACATTATAAAAAACTATGGCACAGTATCAGGATTTAGACTGAACCAGAAAAAAACTAAGATGATAGTTAAAAATATGACACAAGATCGAAAACACGAACTTGAAAGGAGGGCAGGTTTTGAGATTGTACCAAAGGTTAAATATCTAGGAGTTCACGTTGCAGAATCAAATATGAAATTGTTTCAAAATAATTATGAGGTGTTGTGGCGAGATATACAGAAAGATATGGAGACTTGGAAAAAACTGCAGCTATCTTTACTTGGAAGAATAGCAGCAGTTAAGATGAACATTCTGCCAAGATTTCTTTTTTTGTTTCAAATGATTCCGGTGCTTAAAAGTGATAAACAATTGAAAGAATGGCAAAGTGGACTGAATAAGTTTGTCTGGAACGAGAAAAAACCGAGAGTGAAATTGAAAATTATGCAAGATCTTCCAGAAAGGGGAGGTCTTAAACTTCCAAACCTACAGTTATATTATGAAGCAGCAGCTTTGACTCAAGCAAGTGATTGGTTTGGAAGGAAAAAGACTGGAATATTGAATATAGAAAGTTTTGATCTTGAATTTGGATGGCATGCTTACTTATTTTATGAAAATAAAGTGGATAGAGTATTTAAAAGCCATATACTTAGAGACTCTTTGATGAGAGTTTGGAAGAAGCATCGATTCAAATGGGATTACAAAATACCGCTATGGCTGGATCTTGGTCATATCATGTGGAATACAAATATAATGTCACTCAGGGGGGGGTTATATAAAGAAGTTCTTTTTTCAGATGCGGGCAGTTGGCAACTGAAGACATTAGAGACACTGTTGGATGAAGGGATTAATCTAACTTGGTTACAGTATAATCAACTTCAACTGAGATGGAAAGAGGACCAAAAAATTGGTATTATGTTGCATGAGGAAGAACTGGTTAGACATATAAAAGAGAAATGTCCAATGCATATTAAAAGGCTTTATAATGTTTTGTTAGAAAGGGATTCAGAAACTGAATTGGTTAAAGATTGTATGATTAAGTGGGCACAAAATTTTGCAGAACCAGTGATGTTGGAAACATGGGAAAAAATTTGGGTTCAGAATGTTAAATTCACACAGTCGCAGAATTTGAGGGAAAATTTTTATAAAATGTTTTACAGATCGCATTTAGATCCTAAGAAATTGTCGTGTATGTACCCTAACATTCAGCCAAAATGTTGGAGATGTGACTGTTTAGATGCTACATATTATCATGTTTGGTGGACTTGTAAGAAAGTTAAGGCTTTTTGGATAAAAATTTGGTGGGTCATGCAGAATGTTTTGAAGAAAAAAATTCAATTTTCTCCACAATTGTTTTTATTGGGTATAGTTAAGGGTTTTACATTGGGTGAAATTAAGTTGATATTGTATATGTTAACAGCAGCGAGATTATTGATAGGTAAATACTGGAAAAATGAAGCTTTGCCCACTATTGAGGAATGGACTTTGAAGATGGCCAGCTTTGCAGAGATGGCGAAGATTTCAGCATACTTAAAAGATCGCTCACAAGAGACTTATGAATGGGAGTGGAAAAAGTGGATAGATTATGTGCAGAACAAATATCAAACTAGGAAGTATCAAATAGCTTTTCACTGAAAGTATTATATAAAGATAGAAATATTTGAGTTTTGTGAAGATGAAATATTATATGGGGGATGGAGGGGTTCAAGTTTTATAAAAAGGGGTTTTTGATTGGATTATATTCTGTGGAAGTCCGGGGGGGAGGGGTGGGTTAGGGGGGTTGGGGAGGATGGGCTGGGGGGGGGGAAATGGGGTGAAAATGTAATTGTAAAACTTTTGCAATAAAAAAAAAAGAAATAATAAATAAATAAATAAATAAGCCACGCCCACAGAACAAATTTTAGATTTCACCACTGCCCCTAATCATCCTGGTTGCTCTCCTGTGCACTTTTTCTAGAGTCTCAACATCTTTTTTATAGTGTAGTGACCAAAACTGGATGCAGTACTCTAGGTGTGGTCTTACTAGGGCTTTATAGAGTGCTGTTAGTACCTCACTTGATCTTAATTGTATCCCTCTGTTAATGCAATTTAGGATTGCATTGGCTTTTTAAGTTGCCGCTGTACACTGCTGCATTGACTTATCCCACATGGAATTATCTGAAGCAAATTGTCCCACAATGAGTTGGCCACGGTGAGCTGGCCCATGATGAGTTGGTTGTGGCGAATTGTCCTAGACCCACTTAGGTGGTGGTGGACAATGGATTGGAAATGAGTTAAGGATACATTCCTGGCAATGAATGTGTTAGATCAGGCGCAGGGAAAAGAAGACTGGACCAGCTCGATACATTAAGCAACTTTTATTCATTACAAAGTAACGAGTCAAGACTGCTGGCGCGCTGCCGGAGCTCTCCTTATATTCGCTCCCGGCAGACGCACCGCCCCTTGACAGGGATTCAAATCTCCTGCCCGATGGCTGGCAGCCAATCAGGGCGGATGTCCTTATAAGGACATAACACTCCTCCCCCCTTAGTCCGAAATGTCAATCTCATTCACAAACGTTACGTAGTCGCGCAGGTACGCCGGACGCCTCGGCACCCTAGCTGACCTGTGCAGTCTCACTTCTCCTCCGTCTCCGGCCTGGAAGGACGGGGCTCTTTCGTCTCCTGGTTCCCTCTCCGGAACCGGGCTCGGTTCGGCTGTCGAGTGAGCGGGGCCACCCCCAGCGCCTCCGGCCGGACCGCAGACCTTGGATCGCTGGTCCTGGTGGTCTTCCTCCTGTCCTGTGGATCTCTCGCCTCGCCTCGGCTGCTCGGTTCCGACCCGGGAAGAGCGTCTGAGTCTCGGTAAGTCCATTGCTTGCTCCTCCCTGGTCTCCCGGGCGCTGTGGTTCGGTCTCGGTCCGGCTTGCTGCCGCTCGGGTGGCGGTTCTGCTCGGTTCGGGTGGTGCTGTCTCTCGTTGTTGTTGTTGTGCCGTCCGACCTCGCAGGGGTGGCGTTGGTCCCCTCGGTTGGGCTGGCATTGGTCTACCTTGTCTGGCTGGCGGTGGTCGACCTGGTCAGGGTGTTGTTGCGGCGCTACCTCCGCGGGGCGGCGGAGGTCTCCCCTGCCGGGGTGGTGCAGGTCTCCCTGGCCGGGTTGTTGTCGGCTTCCCCTTCCCCCTAGTCCCTGGTCTACCGTTGGTTGGTGCCTGGGGCCATCCTGGTCGGGGTGTCGTTTCTTGGCTGTCTCCTGTGATGGGCGGGGGTCCCCCACGTCGGTGAGTTGTGTGCCACCCTCGCCCGTGGGTCGTGGGTTGCCCGTCTTGGCTGGGTCCCGGTCTACTCGCCTTGAACTGCAGTCTCCCTGGCTGGGCTGGCATGGGCTGCTGTAACTGGTGGGGTGCGTTGCTCCTCCTCTGGGCAGGTCCCGGTCTACCTGCGGGCTGGGTTGGTGGTCCCTGGCCTTGCTGTGCCCGGTGCCCACCTGGCTGGGTTGGTGTTGCCATCCTCCGTGCGGTTGGCCCCGGTCTACCTCGCTGGGCTGCCGGCGTGACAGCATCTGGTAGTGGGCTGGGCCGACCTTGACGGGGTGGTGCTGCTCTGCCTCGCAGGGGTGTGGTAGGCCTACCTCGTCGGGGTGTCGTAGGCCTACCTCGCCGGGGTGTTGTAGGCCTGCCTGGTCTGGGTGTGGTAGGCCTACCTCGCCGGGGTGTTGGAGGCCTACCTCATCAGGGTGTCGTAGGCCTCCCTCGTCAGGCTGGTTTTCATGCGCTCCCCCCCACCTTTTTCGGAGTTGGTCGATGTGACGTCTCGTGAACTGTCCATCTTCCAACTCGACGATGTAGGATTTGGGGCCGGTTGTGCTGGCAATCTTCCCCTTCAGCCACTTAGGAGAGCCGCTGAAATTCAGCGCGAAAATTGAATCTCCGTTGCTGAAGGCGCGAAGCGGGCGGCTGGCAGTTGCGGTCACTTCTGGGCTGTATTGGGG
The DNA here is from genome assembly GCF_059756535.1 of Pantherophis guttatus. NCBI lineage: Eukaryota > Metazoa > Chordata > Lepidosauria > Squamata > Colubridae > Pantherophis > Pantherophis guttatus. Next base: position 316,851,616 of record NC_142063.1, read on the forward strand.
GTGCAGCCGGTCCAAGGGTGACCTCAACCTTCTGCCCATCAACAGTTCGGCCGGGCTCTTGTGGGTGGTGGCGTGTGGCGTGATGTGCTGGGTGAGGAGGAAATTGTCTATGCGCTCTTGCCAGTCTCCCGGGCCCATCTTGGTGAGGGCCTCTTTGGTCAGTCGGACCATGCGTTCCGCTTGTCCGTTTCCGGCCGGCCTGTAAGGGGCGGACAGGGTGTGGCGGATGCCCAGTCCCGCCAGGAAGGACTCCATGGCCAAGGATGTGAGCTGGGGGCCGTTGTCTGAGACCAGCACATCCGGTAGACCATGAGTGGCGAAAAGACGGCGCAGGGCTCGGATCGTCGCGTCCGTTGTGGTAGATGCCATGGGCACCACCTCGAGCCATTTGGAGAAGGCATCTACCACGATGAGGAGGTGTCGCCCCTGCATCGGACCCGCGAAGTCAATGTGGACCCTCGACCAGGGGTTGCTGGGGGTCTCCCACTTCGCGACCTCGGATTGCGGCGGCGCTGGGTGAACTTCTTGGCACGGGTCACATCTGGAGACCCATTGTTCAATGTCTTTGTCCATGGAGGGCCACCAGACATAACTCCGTGCCAGTGCCTTCATGCGGATGATGCCCGGGTGCCCCTTGTGCAGGGTCTCCAACGTTCGCCGTTGCAGAGTGCTTGGAATCAGCACCCTGTCTCCCCATAGCAGACAGCCCTTCATGGTGGACAGCTCCTCCTGTTTCCTGGCGAACGGGCTGAACCTTTCCTCTGGCTTTCCCGATGGCCACCCTCTGAGGATCCAGGACTTCACTTTGCGGAGTGTGGGGTCCTTTTGGGTGTGGACGGCCACATCTGCGGATGACACCGGGCAGCTGGCGTCGTCATCAATGTGCAGTAGGTGGAGCGTGGGGGCTGGGTCTTCGACCGGCTTCTTCGACGGGCATCTGCTGAGGGCGTCAGCGTTTCCTATGGCTGTGCCTGGCTGGTGCACGAGCCTATAGGAGTAGCCAGCTAGGAAGATTGCCCATCTCGTCATTCTTGGGGACATGAAGGTCGGGGTTGGTTGGTCGCCTGCGAGGAGTCCCAGGAGAGGCTTGTGGTCTGTGACTATGGTGAAGCTTCTTCCGTAGAGGTATTCGTGGAAGCGCTTCACTCCAGCCACGATGGCCAGGGCTTCTTTGTCCAGCTGGCTATAGTTCCGTTCTGCGCCGGACATAGTCTTAGAGAAGTACGCGATTGGGGCTTCCGAGCCATTGGGCAGTTCGTGGCTGAGGACTGCCCCCACCCCGTAAGGCGACGCGTCGCAGGTCAGTCTGATGGGGAGCGTCTCGCTGTACTGAATGAGGACGCTTTTGGACGTCAATAGTCCTTTGATGGCCCGGAATGCCGCTTCCTCTTCCTGGCCCCACTTCCAGGAAGCCGATTTTCCCAGCAGGCGGTGGAGTGGCTCAGCAACTGTGGCTTTCTGTTTTAAGAAAATGGCGTAAAAGTTGAGCAACCCAAGGAAAGCCTGAAGCTCCATTTTGTTTTTTGGGCTTGGAGCTTCATGGATTGCTTCCACTTTTGATTTGGTGGGGTGGATGCCTGTGCTATCAATGAGGAAGCCCAGGAACTCGACTTCCTGTACTCCTATGATGCACTTGTCCCGCCTGACCCTCAAACCCTTGGCCTTGAACCGCTGCAGGACAAGCCTGAGCCTTTCAAGGAGTTGGGTTCTTGAGTCACCGGAGATGAGCACATCATCGAAGTAAGGCACCACCCCTGGAACGCCTTGGAGAAGGCGTTCCATCATGGATTGGAAGATGCCAGGGGCAGCGCTGACTCCAAATTGGAGGCGGTTGCATTTAAATGCCCCCCTGTGCGTGACAATTGTTTGAGCCTCCGCCGTTTTGTCATCCACTGGCAGTTGCTGGTAAGCCTGGGCCAGGTCCAGTTTCGCGAAAATTGATCCAGATCCCAGGGAATGCAGCAGATGTTGCACCACTGGGACTGGGTATGCGCTCTGTGCCAACGCCTTGTTGATGGTACAACGGTAGTCAGCACAGATGCGCACAGACCCATCATGCTTCAGTGGGGTCACAATGGGGGTCTCCCATGAGGCATGATCGATCGGTTCCAGGACGCCCTGGGCGATCAGCTTATCCAGCTGCTTGTCTACTTTGGGCCGCAGGGCAAATGGAACTCGGCGGGGCTTGAGCCTGATTGGGGTGATTCCCTTGTCCAGATTAAAGGAGATTGGCCTCCCCACAAATTTCCCCAGCTTACCATCGAAGACTTCTTTGAACTCTTCGATGATGGAGTCGAGTTCGTCCCTGCGGATCTTGTGGATGCCCTGAAGTGAAAGTCCCAGCGGCTTGAACCATTCCACACCCAACAGGTTCGGTCGGCTGTGCTGCACAATGGTGATGGGTAGCTTTCCGTTGAAGTCGTTGTACTTCACATGGATTGTGGCTCTGCCTAGGATTTCAATGGGATTCCCGTTGAAGTCCACAAGTCTCGCTTTCGGGTTTTTCAGCTGGGTCCTTTTGTATGCCGGGTTCAGCTGTTGTAGGTGCTGCCAGTCCATGATGGAGTAGGCGGATCCGGAGTCTACCTCCATCTTGCACGGAGGCCCCTCTGCTAGCAGCGTCACGTGGAACTTGGTGGTTCCCTCGTCGCTTGTGTGAGCAATGGTGGTGGTCTGGTGCACCGTTCTGTTGCGGGGATATTCCTCCTCCCCGCGCCGGGACTGGTTTGAGGACCGTTTGGATGTCCTCTGGTTATCTTTGCGATTTTCCCGGAATCGTGGTCTGGGTGGTTCCGGGGCTGGATCTGTGGCTCTGCAGGCCTCTGCGATGTGGCCCCTCTTCAGGCATCGGCGGCAGGTCGCGTCCCTCCATCTGCAGTTTGCCCTGGGGTGGTCGCCTCTGCAGCTGCCGCATCGCTCTCCCCGGTCGCCATGCTGTGGGTTTTCCCGCCTGGGGGGGCGGGACACCTTGTGGACGGCCATTTCCTCATCAGACTCGGATTGAGTGGTTGCCTCGTCTGATGAGGTCGGGCCCGACTTGTGGATCTTATGGATCCCCCTTGCTTTTACCATCGCGGCGGCTGCTTGCTCAGACGTTTCAGCCGCTGTTGCCTCGTCGAGGACATCTTTGAGCGGAATCCTCTTCCGGCTGAGGAACTTCTTCTGCAGCCCCACATCTCGCATTCCAAACACAATGCGGTCCCGGATGGCATTGTCCACATTGTCGAACTCGCAGTTGGCAGCGATTTGGCGAAGCGCTGCCACGAATTCCTTGATGGATTCACCTTCCCGCTGGTTTCTTTGTTGGAAGGTGAACCTGTTTGCGATGGGGGTGCCTGTAGGTGCATAGTGCTCCTGTAGGACTTCCTGCAGGTCGTTCCAGGACATCTCCTCGATGTCCCTGGGTGCCACGAGGTCAATCGCCATCTCCAGAATGTCCGATCCGCAATGAGCCAGGAAGAGGGCTCTTTTTCTCTCATCATCGAGGTTCTGGTATCCATTGCCTCGCAGGAACTGCCGGAATCGGACCATGTATGACCTCCACTTCTCCCGGGATGGGTCGAACGGGTTCAGCGCGGTCATCGGGGCTTGCGGGGTAGCCATTCTGGAAGATCGCTGTGGTGTGGTGATTTTGTTCGGTGGGCAATCGTGCCAAGAGTCTTGTGAAGGTTCTTCTCTCTAGTCCTTCGTCGCCAGTGTTAGATCAGGCGCAGGGAAAAGAAGACTGGACCAGCTCGATACATTAAGCAACTTTTATTCATTACAAAGTAACGAGTCAAGACTGCTGGCGCGCTGCCGGAGCTCTCCTTATATTCGCTCCCGGCAGACGCACCGCCCCTTGACAGGGATTCAAATCTCCCGCCCGATGGCTGGCAGCCAATCAGGGCGGATGTCCTTATAAGGACATAACAGAATGGAAAGGTGATTATTCAGCCACATCTCTTAAGCTTTGCCTTGAGGGTGGAAGCTATTTCTGTGGATGATACCCTCCCCATTTGAATATCCTTGCTACCGGATCTCACAAAAGGTGGACATGCATAAGCAGAAGTGAATTAAGCACAGGTATGCTAAATAGTAGCAGATCAGTGAGACTGAAAATGGTAAAATTGGCAGATCTGGAAGGACAGAAAGTCAGTATTTAATAATGTGGTTCTTAGCTTACGAATCAGAGGAAGCCGTTGATGAGGAAACTCTGGAAGCCAATTGCAGCTCTTAAACTGCCTTGAAGCCTAGGATTAATGTTGAGCCCCTGTGATTATCTAAGAATGTATGTACCACTTTGTGTAGTAAGCAGATGAAGTAAGGTAAGCAGGTGAGGAAACTTCAGGGACAAACTGACTTGGTTTTAGTAATTGGTTAAGTAAGGTAAGTAAAATGAAATATGTGGAGATAAGTGCTGACATCTAGGTTTGTAAATAATTGAGAGATGGAGTTTTAACAAGCAGCCTGCATACCCCGTGCCTGTTACAAGCTGGATCTAGCCCAATAACTCAAAGACAGACTCCAATTCTTTTCTGTAGCTTTATTATAGATCTGATGGTACTAGAGGTCACAGACCTTGTACCTTTCTCTTTCAGGTATACATCTGGTATGAACTGTGGACCATGTGGTAGGACCTTTTGTACCCAGGAGGAGGGGCAAAGAGGTAAGGAGTGGTTACAGGGATTATGGGATATGTGGTCAGTTAACCCTTGAAGGTCCGGGGGGTCAGGGAGATGTGGTAGTTAGGCATTTATCATGACAGTGCCCACGGTGAATTGATCACTGCCTATCTGTTAAGAATGAAGGGGAAAGAGTGGGTAATGAGTAAGACTGTTAATAATGCTTTCTCCCCTCCCCCTCCTCATTGGAGGTTAGAGCCAGGAAGATATTCTGGCAGGTGGTCTTTAGGTTCCCCTCCTGGAATAAATATTTTAATCAGGACGCTCTCACTAATTTAATTTAATTTAATTTAATTTATCACATTTCTATGCTGCCCAACTCCCAAGGGACTCTACCCTACTTGGGTTGACAATGTTAGTTTTTGACCTCCTCAAAGGAAAATGTTTTACACCAGAAGGGAAGAGCATGTTAGCATCCAGCTGCTGCTCTTCTACTATCTGTGGGATGGAGCCTCAAAGAGTAATTCCCACAAATGGCAATGGATGCCAGTGATTCAGAAAGGGAGGTGGAGGAGGGAGGGAGGGAGGGAGGGAGGAAAACAATTCCTATCTTCCTTCAAGCTCCTGGTTAAAATGAAGTAGCAGGATGAACTTAAAATTTTTTTTTTTGTATTGTAATGTTCTTGGAAGAGCAAGGGATTTAATTAAATGATTTACCTACTTTCAAAAGTCCCAGTTTCAACACATGCCATGTCCAGGTGGGTCAGAGAAGAGACTTTCCTGTATTATCGCAAACTTCTATCAGTGAAGAAAGATAATGCTCACCCATATTCCCCAGGGGTTGGAATTCTGGAAGAGCCATGATACAGTTTGGAAGCAAATGCTAAAAATCCTGCATTTTTGCTACTATTTTTGGAGCAGAATTAGATGGGCGGGCTTTGGTTCTATTCCTTATAGGCATCTGTGCTACTCAGAGGAAGTATAGGCCAAGTTTGCTTTCATTGCAGTATGTTCCTTATTCTAGCAATTCTTCTTTACCTGAAGATGGAGGAAATATTCAGTAGTGGAAATATTCCTGCAGCCTTAGTTGTATTCCAGAGTTAGAAGGTGAATTTAAAACGAGAAGGCATGCATAGTACATTAGATGTTTCCTGCTCCTCAGCCACAAAGGATTTCATGAGGCCACATTTTTTATTAAGCATATCTAAACTTCATTTCCTCTTCCCATGAACATATTAAGATATTATATTATAACATAATAAATATGCCCCTAATTAGGACCGTAAACCAAAGCAGGACAGATACAGAGGAAGCCGCACTTACAAAGTGCAGATCAAAAAGGAATTTTCAAAAAGCACTGTTTGAATTGATTGCCGACATTTCTAAAAACCCACTGAAGTATGCAATAAATATGTCAAAGAATATTTTTGAAGTAGTCTCCTATCAAGATAAATAGTAGGAAAAGCATTTCACATTTATTTAGGATCAACTCAATATTGTAAAGTTTTGTGGAGACTCAGCCTTAGTCATTCTTTCTCAGTCTCTCTTTATTTATTTATTTATTTATCTGTCAACAACAACAAGTATAAGGAAACAAGTAACAGTATAGACATAGACATGGATACATGACAAAAAAATTTGGCACAAATAAAAGGATATAAATAGGCTAAACATAGCCATAAACACATAGAATGATTACATATAAATGGGGACAGTAGGACAGCGTTGGAAGGCACATTGGTGCGCTTATGCACACCCCCTTAGGGACCTCTTAAGAAACATGAAAGGCCCACGGTAGACAGTTTAAGGTAAAAGGTATGGGGATTAGAGAGACTAGCAACAAGATCTAGAGTGTTCCAAACATTTACTATCCTGTTGCAAAAGTCATATTTCCTACAATCAAGATTAGAGCAATTTACATTGAGTTTGAATCTATTGATAGCCCTTGTGTAATTATGGTTGAAATTAAAGTAGTCATTTACAGGTAGAATGTTTTGGTAAATAATCTTATGAACTAAGCATAAGTCAGAACGTAGACGGTGTAGTTCGAGACTATCCAGATCTAAAATTTCAAGCCTGGTGGGAGCAGATTTTGAGCAGAAGATTTGAGTACTCTCCTAGTAAAATATCTCTGGACCCTCTCTAAAGTATTGATGTCTGAAATACAGTGAGGGTTCCAGGCAGGTGAGAAGTATTCAAGTATAGGTCTGGCTTATATGCCCTAATTTAGAGTATAACATTACCAGAGAGAAAACTTCGCAAAATAAGATTGACAACTCTTAATGCATTTTTTGCAATGGTGTTACAGTGAGCTCTGGGACCTAGATCTTTTGAAATTAGTACTCCCAGGTCCTTGACAAAGTGTGGGTCAACTTTTAAATTGTTATCAGCCAGCAAATATTTGATGTTTTTATTTCTATTGCCAATGTGCAGGACTGAGCATTTGTTAGCAGAGATTTGGAGTTGCCAATTGTTTGACCATTCAGATACACAGTCTAGGCCATTTTGAAGGGTAGTAGAGTTGTCTGTGGTGTTGAACAGTTTAACATCATCGGGAAAGAGGACACAGCTGCTTATAATTTGATCACAAAGGTTGTTGATATAAAGCAGAAAGAGTGTTGGACCTAGAACGCTGCCTTGGGAAACATCGCTGTTAACAGGTGCAGGATTTGATAGGGCACTGCCTATTTTGACCACTTGTTGCCTGTATGACAGGAACGCAGCTAACCAATTATGCAGGGGTCCAGAAATGCCATAAGATTTTCGTTTCAGAAGTAGTTTGTCGTGCACTACTGAATCAAAAGCTTTACAGAAGTCTATGTAAATTGCATCTATTGCTTTGCCATGGTCGAGTTGAGAGGTCCAGATGTTTTTGCAATGTATGAGTTGCAGATTACATGACAAATTTTTCCTGAAACCAAATTGCTTATCAGAGAGTAGGTTATTTGTCACTAAGTGGAGGGTGATGGATTGGTTTATGATGGATTCCATGACTTTACACGTGACACAACAAAGAGAGATTGGTCTATAGTTCTCAACAAGGCCGGGGTCACTATTTTTGAAGATAGGTATGACTGTTGCTAATGACCATATGTCAGGCAAGGAGCTCATTCTAAAAGATACTTCATAGATGGTGCTTAGAGGTTCAGCTTTGGCGGAGGAAAGCTTTTTAAGAAAGAAGGCACATATTCCATCAGGACCAATAGAAATGGCTTTAGTTTGTGTAGTACCCTTATAACGGTATCTTCAGTAAAATCAATGTGGATTAGATCATTGCAATTGAATGAGGTATGACTCGGAAAAGAGGGGGAGATGCCATTGCTGTTGACAAAGACTGAACTGAAAAAAGCGTTGAAGAGATTAGCTTTAACGGCATCATCGTTGCAATCTTCACTATTTGGCCCTTTTAGAGTTTATTTTCATGTGAAATACAAGCTTTTCTTCCAGTTCAAGTAGCAAGCAGATCAAGTGTTTCAATTTCCATCTTCATTTTGGGTGGATAAGCACGTGGTTACCTCACTTGCTGTAGAAACAATGTTATGTCACCATAGAGCAATTCTGTAACATTCTTTAGCACCCAGAGTTAAAGTATCTCCAAGGACATGGATTGCAATCACCATTTCCACACTTAATCTTGCATTAAGAAGAAACCGTTGATGGTCCTTGAGTAAGCATGAGTAACTGTGGAAAGAACATAGCTGAACAATGAATGTGAAACTTCTTCATAGCTTCTCTTCTTTCTCCATCTAGAGTGAAGAGGCTATCCACTGTGTCTCTTGTGGCATATTTACACCACATTTCTTGGCTGCAGGCAGCACCATCATACATTGATCAGAATGATTGATCAGAGAATCGTCCGGCCACCCTGTTCAGGGTGACCCGCTCCCTGCTCCATCCGGGAGTGCGGGAGGACTCCCTGGAAGGCAGGACTGAGGATTTCGGACAATACCTGTATGACAAAATCACTCAGATCCAGGGGGATTTGGACTCTGACTGGGTAGATTCGGGCAGGGTGACGAGGAACAGTCTTGAGAATGTTATCTGGGAAGAATTTGACTCTGTGACTCCGGATGACATGGACAAGATTTTGGGGAGACTCAGTGCGGCCATATGTTTACTGGACCTGTGTCCCTACTGGTTAGTACTGGCTTCCCGGGAGGTTACATGAGGCTGGCTCCAGGGAATTGTCAATGCTTCATTGAGTGAGGGTCACTTCCCCACTGCCTTGAAAGAGGTGGTGGTGAGGCCTCTCCTCAAGAACCTTTCCCTGGACCCGACAGTTTTGGCCATCTACCGTCCTGTCTCCAACCTTCGCTTCATGGCAAAGGTTGTTGAGAGTGTGGTCGCGCGACAGTTTCCACAATTCCTGGAGGAAATGTCTTATCTAGATCCGTTCCAGTCGGGTTTCAGGCCTGGGCACAGCACAGAAACGGCATTGGTCGCATTGGTAGATGATCTCTGGAGGGCTTGGGACAGGGGTTGCTCCTCTGTTCTAGTCCTGTTAGACCTCTCAACGGCTTTTGATACCATCGACCATGGTATCATGCTGCACCGGTTGGAAGAGTTGGGGATGGGGGGCACCGTGTTACGGTGGTTCTCCTCCTTTCTCTCTGACCGATTGCAGTTTGTGTTGGCAGGGGGGCAGAGGTTGACCTTTGCCCCTTTTGTTCAACATTTATGTGAAGCCACTGGGTGAGATCATCTGTGGCTTTGGGGTGAAGTACCACCAGTATGCTGATGACACCCAGCTGTACATCTCCACCCCAGGCCACCCCAACGATGCCCTTGAAGTGATGTGTCAGTGCCTGGAGGCTGTGCAGATCTCGATGGGGAGGAACAGGCTCAAGCTCAACCCTTCCAAGACTGAGTGGCTTCTGGCAACCCGATATAGTCAGTTGACTCCATTGCTGATTATTGGGGGCGAGTCTTTGGCCCCCTCGGAGAGGGCGCGCAATCTGGGAGTCCTCCTGGATATGCAGCTGTCCTTGGAGGAACACCTGATGGCTGTAGCCAGGGGGATCTTTTTTCAGGTTCTCCTGATTTGCCAGTTGCGGCCCTTTCTTGATCGGGATTCCATGTGCACAGTCACTCTTGCCCTCGTCACCTCTTGCCTGGACTACTGCAATGCTCTCTACATGGGGCTCCCTTTGAAGAGCACTGGAGGCTCCACAGTCACTCTTGCCCTCGTCACCTCTTGCCTGGACTACTGCAATGCTCTCTACATGGGGCTCCCTTTGAAGAGCACTGGAGGCCTCCAATGCAGCTGCGCAGGTAATTAGGGGAGCTGCATGGCGCTCCCACATAACACCGCTCCTGCGTGAGCTGCACTGGCTCCAAGTGGTCTTCAGGGTGTGCTTCAAGGTGTTGGTTACCACCTTTAAAGCCCTCCATGGCATAGGACCTAGTTATCTTTGAGACCGCCTGCTGCTACTGACAACCTCCCATCGACCCGTGTGCTCCCACAGAGAGGGCCTCCTTGGGGTGCCATCAGCCAAACAATGTAGGCTGGTGACCCCCAGGGGGAGGGCCTTCTCTGTGGGGGCACCTACCCTCTGGAACCAGCTGCCCCCAGAGATAAGGAGAATCCAAGACCTCGGTGCCTTCCACCATGCCCTTAAAACTTTCTTCTTTCAGCAAGCCGGGCTGACTTAACAAATTTTTTAAATAATTTTAAATTGGTTTGTCATTTTAAATTTGGGGCCAAACAGATATATATTCTTTTAACTGTTTTTAATGTTTGTATTGTATGTTTTTATTTGGCTGTTCACCGCCCTGAGTCTCCAGGGAGAAGGGCGGTATATAAATTCGAAATAAAATAAAAAAAATAAATAAACATTTTTGCCTAATATAGTTCTTTACTATAACCAATGGTGCATTATCAGCAATGTCACTGAATCCATCTGTGTTGCAACTGGATGTCCTCTCTTTCCTTTTACCTTTCCGTGATTCAAATATTTATTAGTTTATCAAAATATAAAATACAGAAGTAGAAAGAAAAATGAAAATAATGGGAAAATGAGGGAGGAAAAACGGAAGAAAAAAAGATACTGCAAAGGGAAAAAGAAAAAGAAAAGCATTGACTCCTGACTTCTTTTGGTGCAGTAGAATAAGGTAGTAAGGTAGAACCTCAACTGTTTACTTTTATATAATAATATATACTAGCCATTTCTATAACAACAAACCTATCTAATCAGGAAAACCCAAAATCAAAATCAAAGTTTCATTTTTTTCCACCTGAAGCACAAAGTCCAAAAGCAGTTTCCAAATAGAAACAAAATTAATTGTGTTCTTGTCTTTAATCAAAGCATTCAATTTAGCCATCTCTGATAACTCCATCAATTTTTGCAGCCATTCGTTTACTGTGGGAATCATTGTGGGAAGGCATCCTTCCATTTTTGTGTGCAAAGAATTCTTGCTGCCTTTGCATATATAGCATCAAAGTTCTATTTTTTCCCCAAATTCTTTAACCATTAAGCCCAAGAGAAAAGTCTCTGGTTTTATCTTTATATTCACTTTAAGAATCTTCTATATTACGATGTGAATCCTACTCCAATATTTCTTTGCTTTGTCACATGTCCACTGTAAATGGTAAAATGTTTATTCTTTACATTTATATTTCTAACATTCATTTGAGGTACCTTTATTCTTTCATATTAACATTTTTTTATTAAGTTATGAAGTATAATAAAAATACAAAGTAAATAGAAAAGCAGGTGGGGGGGGGAGAAGGAGAAAGAGAAATGAGGAAAAATAAGGTTGGGGGAAAAGAAAAAGAAGCATTGACTTTCAACTCTCTCTGTTATAATAAAATAAGACATTAACATCAAATCACAGTTTTTTTCTTTTCCATAATAGTATGAACCAACCTTTTCTATAAAGATCTATCAGTCTAATAATTAGTAAAACCTAAAGTCAGAGTTTCATTCTTCACATCGAGCATGAAGTTCAGAAGTGGTTTCCATGTGGAAAGGAAAGTACTTATGTTCTATTCTTTAATCAACGTAGTCAGTTTTGCCATTTCAGCTAACTCCATCACCTGCTGCAACCATTCGTAGGAATCAAAGTGTCCTTCCACTTTTACAATAGTATACAATAGTCTTGCTGCTGTCAACATATATAATAACAAAGTTCCAATTTTTTTCTCTAGTTCTTTTTCCATTAAGCCCAAAAGGAAAAGTTCTGATTTCATTTTTATCTCCATTTTCAATTTTTTTTGTATCAAAATATGAATCATACTCCAAATTATTTTGCTTTATCACATGTCCACCATAGATGATAAAAAGACCCCTCTTTACTTTTACACTTCCAACATTCATTTGACATACCTTTATACATCTTAAATAACTTATCTGGTGTTAAATACCAATGATGCATCAGCTTATAATTTTTTTCTTTTAAATTGTAATTTAGTGTGAATTTTAAACCTTTCGTTCGCATATTGTTCAAGCATCATATTATATCCAAAGTTCCTTGTCCATTGAATCATATTCAAAATCCATTTGATTTTCCAAAATCAATTTCAATAATATTTTACAGATTTTAGCAATAGTATGTTCATCCTTGCCACATAATAAAATTTCCAGTTCATTTTTAACAAAGTCAAATCCATAACATTTTAAATCCAATTTAAACCTTTCTTTCAGGTGTTGATAAGTTAACCAATGGCAAACATAACTTTCTGATTTGAGTTCTTCCCTCAGCTTTAATATTGGGTCACCAGAGTTGAAAGATAATTTTTTTCCATACGTTAACCAGTTTGGCTTTGCCACCATTTCTTTTCTGAAGGCTTCCTGTGGTGACATCCAAAGGGGCAACTTCGTAGAGAGCCTTGTTTTATATTTATTCCAAACTCTTTTTTATTAAATGTTTTTTTAAAAAACCAAAAGAAATCTTTAACAATTTTTTCTTTTCAACAGGTTCGCATCGGTAAAGAATTTCTTACTTATACTTTTTCCTCCCTTATTCTAATGTATCTTTTGTACATATACTTCTAATATTAATTTGTTTATTTACATATATCCATATAAATAACAGTGTACACAATTTCATTTCTACAATTTTTGTTTCCTCATATTTGTTATTGTATTTCTACTCCTATTTCAACCATTATTTGATCTTTCCTTGCCTTTTATCTCTCTCCTCCAACCATTCATACCATTTCTCCCACACTAAGTAATATCCTGTTTCCTCTTTTTCTTGTATTAGCCATGCCATCCAAGCCTTAATTCATGGCCCTCTAGTTCAAGTAACCTCTTATTCTGGAGTCTCACCCATTCTTTTGCCCAGGTCAAGCAACATGCATCAAAGTACAATTTCATACCTGGCAAACCCAAACCCCCTCTTTCCTTAGCATCTTGCAGTAGCTGATATCTAATTCTTAGTTTTTTTCCCTTGCCATATTAACTTAGAAATATCCTTCTGCCATTGTTTAAACGGATTATCAGTTGTAAGGATTGGTAATGTCTGGAATAAAAAAAGCATCTTTGGTAAAATATTCATCTTAATTGCAGAGATTCTACTCAATAGCGATAAATGCAACTTATTCCATCTTTGTAAATCCTGTTTAATATCCCTCCAAAGACGGACATAATTATTTTGCCACAAAGAAGAGGGAGTTACGCTATTCTCCAAAGCACCTGAGAATAGGACAAGAAGCAATGGGTGGAAACTAATCAAGGAGAGAAGCAACTTAGAACTAAGGAGAAATTTCCTGACTGTTAGAACAATTAATCAGTGGAACAACTTGCCTCCAGAAGTTGTGAATGCTCCAACATTGGAAGTTTCTAAGAAGATGTTGGATAGCCATTTGTCTGAAGTGGCGTAGGGTTTCCTGCCTAAGCAGGGGGTTGGACTAGAAGACCTCCAAGGTCCCTTCCAACTCTGTTATTCTATTTACCTTTTTCTCAACCCTAAAACCTGACTTTTTATTCAATGTATCTCTTTCCTGAGAAGCCATATTCTTGATCAGCATTATTGTTTTCTGTTTATTTATTTTGAAACCTGCCAAAGCCCCAATCTCATTCAGTTTCCTCATCAAGTATTCTATATTATTTTTGGGTCCTGTAAAAATATAACCAGATCATTGACAAAGGCCTTTAATTTATAAACTTCTTTCTTGATATTTATACCCCTTATTTTATCATCTTGTCTAAAACCTTTATTCAGGACTTCTAAAACCAAAATAAACAACACAGAGGACAAAGGGCATCCTTGTCTTGTACCCTTTTGAATTTCACAGGACTTAGTTAAGTCACCATTTATAATAATTTTTGCATTCTGTCACATGTAGATTAATTCCTTGGATAAAATTCACTCCATTTCTTCCAGCACCTTAAACATGAAGTTTAGGTGGTCGAAGGCCTTCTCTGCATCTAAAAATATTAAGGCAGCCTATTTCTCATTATGATATTGAAAGTATTCAATAATATATATATATATTTTATTGAAAAGTTTTATAAGAAATACAAACATTTTCTCCCCCCCACCCTTCCCCCCACAACCCCTTTGTTATGTATGTATCTATTTTGTGCGGGAAATTCAAATGTACAGTGAATCCTGATTGGTTCATGGTCACCCCTGAAAAGTATATAAAGAGGGCTGTTGCCTGTGTTCCTTTGCTGAAGTCTCACCCTGAATTAAAGAGCTGTTGTTACTAGCCTGCTTTTGCCTCTCGTTATTTCCGCGCTACAACATTGGCGACGAAGGTGGGATAGAAGACACAAGAGGCAATCCAAAAAGAGCTTAGGGTTTCAGCCAGGGTGACTAGCGAACACGGAGACACGGCATGTCTGCTTACGTTCCGCCAAAACCCTTCGACCCGACCCGAGAGAAGTGGGGATCATATCTGACCAGGTTCGAGTGCTCCCTGGAAGCGAGCGAAATGCAAGGGCTCTCTGCGAACAGGAAAAGGGCTCTGTTCTTAAGCCACTGCGGGCCAGACGTATTCGAGATGGCCGAATCCCTCTGCGAGCCAACCCCAGTCCAGACGGTTCCCTGGGACGTCCTTCAGGCCAACCTGAAAGCCCACTACGCTCCAGTTCCGTCTAAATTCGTTCAGCGCTACGAACTCCGGCAAAGAGTTCAAAAAGAAGGAGAGCCGGTCAGTGATTATGTGGCCGCGCTTCGAAAAGCCGCAACACATTGTGACTACAGAGACTTAGACGACGCATTGCTTGAACAACTGATTTGCGGGGTTTGAGATACCCGGTTACAAAGGCGTCTTCTAGCCAAGCCAGACCTAACGCTAGCCGGTGCGCTAGACGAAGCCCGAGCACACGAGGCATCAACGAAAGCTTCGGAAGCGCTGCAGCGTCCCAGTTCAAGCAAGGACGGGCCGAAAACAGCCCCCGTCCACAGAGAAGAGGTGCGAACCAGCACAGAGGAAGAGTCGGACGAGGACGTCTTCCATACAGAAAAGAAATCGAGCGAACAAAGCCGCCACCACGAGAACTGCCCTAGCTGTGGTGGGGATCACGAGAGACAGTCATGTAAATACAAAGAAGCCATTTGCAGACGTTGCGACAGGAAAGGCCACCTGGCACGAGTTTGCAGAGCTCAATTTCCGCGTAGTCAAAAGTCACGTGACTACCGCGACCAACCAGAACCGGCTCGTTCAAAACAGCCAATCAAAGATGACGGCGCGAGAAAATGGCGCGAACCTCAAAAGCGGGAGACCTACAGCACGAGAATCGGCCAAGCCAGCACAACCGACGATGAGAAAGTCTACACGAAAGTAGAAATCAATGGCAAATCGTGCGAAATGGAGATCGACACCGGGTCTACATTATCGATCATGTCCTGGTCAACACTCAAGGCACTCCTGCCCAAGCTTCAGAAGAACCAGCTGTCCCGTCAGAAAATCCGCCTACTCGACTACCAGGGAAACCGAGTTCCCGTTGAAGGCGTGGGCACGTTCCGGGTCACCTACGGCGAGTTCCAGAAAGAGCTGCCCCTGACGGTCGTTAGCAAGCCCCTACCAAGTCTACTGGGCATGAAATGGTTCCGGGCCCTCGGCATGGGCTTCACAGGCGTTCACAGCATCAACGGATCATCACTTAACGAAACCCTGCTCCACGAGTTTCGGGACGTTTTCGAAGAGACTCTAGGCAAGTACTTGGGGACCCCTATATCCTTTAATTTAGACCCCAACGTAGTGCCAATCAGACTGAAAGCAAGACGAGTTCCATTTGCTTTAAAGCCCAAAATCGATGCGGAGCTCGACAAGCTCATTAAGCAAGGGGTGCTCATTCCCGTAGATCACGCTAAATGGGAAACCCCTATAGTCACGCCAGTCAAATCGGATGGCTCAATTAGAATATGCGCTGACTATAAATGTTCGTTAAACAAGGCGTTGCAGCAGAGTGCCTATCCGGTTCCGATAGTCCACCATCTACTACATTCCCTGGGGCCTGGCAAGCTATTCGCTAAACTAGACCTTGCGCAGGCATACCAGCAACTGCCAGTAGATGACGCTTCGGCAGAATCACAGACAATAGTAACTCACAGAGGTGCCTTTAAATGCACCAGGCTTCAATTTGGGGTCAGCATCGCCCCAGGACTCTTTCAAAGCACAATGGAGCGCCTTCTACAAGGCCTCCCAGGTGTCGTCCCGTATTTCAACGACGTTTTGATTAGTGGCCAAGACAAGACTCAGTTAGGCCGAGGGTTCTACTAGTCCTATTGAGGTTCAGAGAAGCGGGACTTAAACTCAAGCGAACAAAATACAAGATAGCTGTTCCATCAGTGGAATTCTTAGGCTACAGAATTGATGGCACGGGCATTCACCCCACAGAAAGCAAAGTTAGGGCCATCCAAAGTGCACCCACCCCCAAATCAAAATCTGAACTGCAGGCTTTCCTGGGCCTTCTCAATTTCTATACGATGTTCCTGAAACACAAAGCCACCGTTGCGGAGCGTCTGCACAGGCTCCTTAGAAAAAACGTTCTGTGGGTTTGGGGCAAGCGAGAAGCGGCCGCATTCAACGCAGTAAAGAGACTTTTGTCTGAGGACAGTTTCCTCATACAATACAATTCCGAACTGCCTCTAGTGTTGGTCTGTGACGCTTCCCCCTTTGGTGTAGGCGCAGTTTTAAGCCATAGACTGCTGAACGGGTTAGAGGCGCCCATCACCTATTACTCTCGCACTTTGTCCAGTGCTGAAAGGAACTATAGCCAGCTAGATAGGGAGGCACTAGCGGCTGTAGCTGGGGTCAAAAAGATTCACGAGTATTTGTTTGGCCGCACTTTTGAACTTGTTACCGACCACCAGCCGCTTTTGGGACTTTTGGCTGGAGATAAACCGACCCCGGCTGCTCTTTCCCCTCGGATGACCAGATGGTCCATTTTCTTAGCCGTGTACTCATACAGACTGCTCCACTGGCTGGGCAAAACTTTAGGACATGCTGACGCCCTCAGCCGATGCCCCTTGCCCGAATTGTTGGACAACCCAACCCCGGAAGCCCCGGTTTTACTGCTTGACATTGTTTCCCCGGGCCCCATTTCTTCAAATGAGGTGGCGAGGGTTTCTGCCAGAGGCTCTGTTTTGCGCACTGTAATGGGCTGGGTAACGAGGGGTTGGCCTACCAAGGTGGACGGTGGTGGTTTTCAATTGTACTTTAACAAAAAAACTGAACTGTCAATGTTGGGGGGTTGCTTGTTGTGGGGAGACAGGGTGGTCATCCCTTCGCGGTTAAGGCACAGAGTTTTGGAAATGTTGCATGAAGGACACCCTGGAATTGTTCGCATGAAAGGCCTAGCTCGTAGTTATGTTTGGTGGCCACATCTCGACCAAGATGTCACTGAGTGGGTGGGGAAGTGTAGGCCCTGCCAGGAGTCCTGCCCATATCCGCCCATAGCTCCCGTTCAGGAATGGGAAAAATCAAAAGGGCCATGGGGGAGGATTCACATTGATTTCGCTGGCCCGTTCCACGGCCAGAACTTTCTTATTATTGTAGATGCATATTCTAAGTGGCTCGAAATCACCCTAATGCCATCTACCACTTCTGAGGCCGTAATCAAAGTACTCAGAAAGCTATTCGCAACACACGGGTTGCCAGACACCCTGGTATCCGACAGGGATAGGAAAGGAAGAGACAGCTGCGATCTCACATTGCTCCTGGAAGCACGAAGCCGAGAACACCAGCCTGAAGATGACGAATGAGACTTCGTCGAAACGTCGCCAAGACACTTCCAATTTTACGTGGGAGAAGACCCGAATAACCAAAGACCTACATATATATATATATATATCTGTAAAATCTTTTTTAGTTTTTCTGCCATTTTGTAATCTTTATTTAATAGTGAAATTGGTCTATAATTCTTTGTCTTTGTAACATATTTACCCTCCTTTAGGAGCAACACAATATTGGCTTCTTTCCACATCTGAGGTATATTTCCCCCTGTAGAATATCATTTATTGTGTCCTTTAATGGTCGAAGAAATTCATCCTCGAAGCACTTATAGTATTGGCTTTTGAGACCATCTGGGCCTGGAGCTTTGCCTGGCCTCATTTTTTTAAAATAACTTCTGATATCTCAGTAGCAGTTATCGGATCGTTCATAAGTTGTCTCTGGGTTTGTGATAGTTTAGGTAACTGTTGTCTTAAAAGGTATTCATCCATTTTTAATATATCAATCTCCTGTCTTTTATACAAATTTGAATAAAAATTAGGAAAGGACTTTTTAATAAATTCATTGTCTGTTATTACATTATTGCCTTCACAGATTTTTCCGATCATTGTCTTTTCTCTTCCTTTTCTTCTTTTCTCTACCTCTGACTGGCCCCAGCCCCATCTATTCTCTGCCTCCCGAGTACCAGCTGATTGGGAGGAAATGGTGATTTTGCAGTAACCTTTCCCTGGAGTGGGATGGGAATGGAGATTTTACAGTATCCTTCCCCTGACATGCCCACCAAGCCATGCCATGCCCACCAAGCCACGCCCACTGAACCGGTAGAAAAGAATTTTGAATCCCATCACTGACTCACCCAATTACTTCTTTTTCTTCAAGAAGCAGTCTGAGAATGCTTGGCTTCCCAGGGAAACAAAGGGGTCAATTTCTGAAGCCTCCCCCTATCTCGGGGGTAGGGGTGGGTTTCTTCTGTCTTAGAAAATACTCTAAGCCTTGAATTGTGGAGAGTTAAAAATTCCCTTGCCATCAAAGGTGTGTAGAATAGCATGTAGTCATAGGCGGCGAGGAATGCGGTCCAGTGGGTCATCTGGGGGGGACATCACTTGCGGTGTCTGGTGATCACCGACCAGGATCCCCAAGAGAGGGTTGTGATCAGTAATCAGCTTGACATGGCGACCATGTCTAACAAAGTGATTATTGAAATCAACATTTCTTTTAACCTTATCATACCATAAATAGCCATAGAGAGGGCGGCGGTATAGAAATAAAATTATCCTTATCCTTATCCTTATCATAATTGAAATATATTATTCTAACAAGGTGGCTAACAATGGTTGTTGGAGCGGTAGCTAATAGAATTCCTGCTCAGCTGTCAACAAATAAATTCGCGCCAGCCGGCTATTTATACCGGCTGTCAAACTCTTCAACCAATCAGGAAACAGTATAGCGCCCCCTAGGAATGGATCGGAGTGGAACTTATACACAACAATTTCCAATTCATTTTTTACAAAATCAAGTCCATAGCTTTTTTGAAATCTAACTTAAATCTTTCTTTCCATTGTAAATATGTAAACCAATGGCAAACACATCCTTCTGATTCCAACTCCTCTTTAGATTTGAGGATAGGGCCATCATCATACCTTTGAGACCACCTTCTGCCACCAATAGCCTCCCACTGACCAGTTCGCTCCCACAGAAAGGGACTCCTCAGGATGCTGTCGGCCAAATTATGTCGGCTGGCGACACCCAGGGGGAGAGCCTTCCCTGTGGGAGCCCCTGCCCTTTGGAATGAACTGCCCCCAGACATAGGCAAGATCTCTGACCTCTGAGTTTTCTGCTGTGCTCTTAAGACCCTGCTCTTCCAACAGGCAGGGCTAGCTTCATAATTGAGTTTTAAATTCGGAGTTCTTAAATTTTTTGGGTTTTTTAGCTAATTTTGGCCTTAAATGTAATACTTTTAAGAATCTTTTAAATTTAAATTGTGATATTTGTATTGTGTTTTTACCTGGCTGTACACTGCCCTGAGTCCTTCGGGAGAGGGGCGGTATAGAAATAAAATTATCCTTATCCTTATCCTTATCCTTATCATAATTGAAATATATTATTTGACCATAAGTCCACCAGTCTGGCCTCGCCATCATTACTTTTCTAAAAATAAGTATTCTGGGGTGACACCCAAAGAGGCATCTTCGCAGAGAACTTTATTTTATACTTATTCCAAACTCTTAGGATGGCATGCCTAACAAAGTGATTATTGAAATCAACATTTCCTTTAACCTTATCATACCATAAATAGTCATACCCTCCAAATCTTAATACATGGCTTCCACACATCATCCACATAGATTTATTTATTTTATTTATTTTATTTTTGAATTTGTATACCGCCCTTCTCCCTGAGGACTCAGGGCGGTGAACACCCAAGTAAAAACATCAGCTACAAATATTAAAATACAATTAAAAAGATATAAATAAATTTGGCCCCATTAATTAAAAACAATAACAAAACAATTAAAAACACTTTAAAAAAGTTAGGCCAGCCCGGCTTGTTGGAAAAAGAAGGTTTTAAGGGCACGGCGGAAGGCACCGAGATAGATAGATTTTCTCCATAACAATTTTGCCTAACTTAGTTCTTCAGCTCTACCAATGGTGCATCATCAGTAATGTAACTGAATCCCTCTATGTTGCAGCTGACACCTCAATCTTTTTCTTTTATATAATAGTAGATTCTAGTCATTTTTATAACAACAAATGTTTCTGATCAGCAAAACCCAAAATCAAAGTTTAATTTTGGAAACATTGCTCAGACTTGCTGATCAACCTCTGATGCAACCACTCTAATAAGCTTATTGTTTAATTGCAAGAATAAATTCTTTGTATTCAACAAATTGATGGGTCTCTCTCTGCCGCCTCCAAACCTGATATCTATTTCCAATTGAAAAAGGAATTTTAGGAGAGTAGAAATATTGTTACCAATGAAAGGATGATCGTAGGGCACCAGTTAATAGCTTTACTAGCTTTCTTGGCTGCAGGCAGGACCTTCATATCCTGATCATCCTGATTGAGTAATTATGTGTAATCAAATCAGTGTCCACACATGCTGTAGATCAGTGGTGGGATTCAAATTTTTTTACTACTGGTTCTGTGGGTGTGGCTTGGCAGGTGTGGCAAGGGCAGGATACTGTAAAATCCCCATTTCCTCCCAATCAGCTGGGACTCGGGAGGCAGGGAATAGATGGGGGTGGCACCAGTCAGAGGTAGATATAGATAGATATAGATATATTTTCCTGGTATGCTCAAAATATACAACTTCAAAGTTGAAAGCTGTCAATACTCTGCCCCTTGCTTCATCTGGGTTCTACTTCCTGCAGATGAATAAGGTGGTGAGGAGCCACCAATGGTTCCTGCTGTAGGCAGAACAGAGATCAGGCCTCTTACAATCTATTTTATTTATTTCTTGAATTAGTCTTTTGGCTTGGAAAGATGGGAAGAGAAAAAACTGGATTTTGGTGCCTTCAAGTCCTGAATTACGTAATGGTTTTGGAAGCATTACCCAGTCCTGCTGATTGGCCTCCGATGCAACCGCTCTAATAAACTCATTGTATAACTGCACTTTATTCTTTCTGTTTATCAGATTGATGGGTCCCTCTGTGCTCCTTCAAACCTGACATTTATTTCCAAAGGACAAAGGAAGTTTAGGAGAGTAGAAATATCTGGACCAACAAAGGAGTAGTCCTAGGCTACTGGGTAACAGTTGCATTGGAAGAACAGCAGAGAACATGATCTGGAGAAGGAGGTGGAAACAAACAGCTAACCATCAATTAGCATTTACCCCAAGTGACAGTACCAGATTAGAGAGTCATGTTAGTAAGAAAAGTCTGTCGGGTATTCCCTTCTGCTATAAAAAGAGATATTTTTCTTAACTGGAGAAATAATTTCTGTCAAAATAGTCTGATGCTGCTTTGAAATGCCCTTCCCATTGGAAATGGCAGAGGGTGTTATTGGTTTTTTGGCTTTTTCTTAAGTACTTTTCCATAATTCAGGAGACTTCCTGGGTGCTGTTTCTGCCCAGTGTGGAAAAAGCCCTTGGGATGAGGTCTCTCATGTGATCTCACTTGTCAGCTGCCATGGACGTTATAGAGACGGAGGGATGCACTAGTGACCTTCTAACATACTGTCTGTCTTTCCAATATTATGACTTAGTTATGCAGTCAACCTAGTTTTAGATTCAAACCAAATACATTGTTCCACATTTGCCTGAAAATAGGTATAGGAATTTCTCGCTCTTTTCATGGACTCCTTTATTCAGCTGAATGAGAAGTGCTAGAAGACACAGGAGAAGACTTCAGGGTTTATTAGGATATCCAACCTCCTTTCTCCTCCCTGCCTGTGATAGAAAGGACCCTTTTCCTTGAGGGGGGAGCCAATTTTCCCTCCCCCCGCCAGCCTTTCCACAGGCCTTCATGAAAGATGAACATCTAAAACAGAAGTGAATTCACAACAGATACACTGAATTTTAGTGAGACTGAAAATAATAAACCAGGCAGCTCTGGAAAGAAACTTAATGTTTAATAATGTATTGTTGAAGAAAGGGGAACACCTTCTACACTGAAAGTGTAGGTAAAGAAATGTAGGTCTCTCTGTCTCTCTCTCTGTCTGTCTCTCTCTCATAGTCATTTGAATCTTCTGCCCCAATCCCTCTTAAAGAAATTGCACAATATCTGCAATGCTCATATAGCTTTATTTCAAGAAATATTTGCCATTTTTTTCCTAAATGCATAAATGTTTTAGAGTTTGCAAGATAGCAATTTTATTTATATAAAGGAAGATAAAGCAGTAGCAGGCAGTGATGTCGGGTCATTGGCCAGATCTTCAAGATATCCATGGTGGAAGATGGAGATGGCATTATTTTCCAGGGAATCTGTACAAATGAGATAAAACAATAGTTGTTCAAAGTGGATTTAAGGTATTTTCTGCCACATGAATCACAAAATGATTCTCTTCTGCCCTTATTTTTACATTGTATTTTCCTCAAAACCCTTTTCCTGTTCACATCAACACTTTGCAATTCTTTATGAATGCAAACAATATCAGGCAGAATATTAGAGGAGATTTTTCTCACGTTGGACAGCACCATAGGCGTCGTACACAATTAGGAGCCCTGGAACAGCCTAGGCGATAATGGATAAAACAACGTCCTCTGGTGAATCCTACACGGCAGTTTTGGCCGACAATCCCTATGACAAAAAAGAGGAGAAATGTAAATGATGAATAAAAATACCTTGCTATTTAGATGCTTTTTTCTTTCACCACCTTCTTTTGCAGAATTGCTGGATTCCTATGAGTTCCCTTTAAATGGAAAAATCCATTTCTGCTCATCTCCCTATAGGAGCCCAAATAAATCCAATATGAACCCAGGTTTGAAGTCTTGCTTAGTTTTGATTTGCCTGGTATCTGTATCTACAGTATTAAGGTAGTACGGGGAAAAAATCTGCTTCATACCAAGGGAAAACCTTGCTGTGATAGCCTGTATTTCTCTCCATTATTACAATGGATCCTTGCTTGCTAGGAAATAATGGTGAGTTACAGTGGCCGGTTCTGCTGGGTGAAAACCTTGAGTGAGAAGAGTTAACTTCCTTTAAACTTCAGGACTTGGTTTTCCTTTGGCTTTCTCTCTCTTCTCTTAATGTTTCTATCACTGCTCTTTTCTGCTCTTGAAAAGCTATGAATTTGTGGCACTTCGCTTCAATTTCTTCTCCTTTTCTCCATATTAAGTACAGACAAATTCAGTAGAGATTAATATTTATGTATTATTTTTATCCCATCTCTATTTTTTTTAAAAATAACTCAAGATGGTGAATGCATCTAGTACTCCTTCTTCCTCCTCTTCTCTCCACAAGATCAACCCTCTGCAGAGGTTCAGATGGAGAGAGAGAGAGACTGGTCCAAATTCAACCGGCCAGCTTTCATGCCTAAAGTGGGATTAGAACTCAGTCACGAGGTTTCTAGCCTGTGGCTTTAATCACTAGACCAAACTGGCTCTCTTGTGCCTCTTTATTCAAATAGGCTGTATTTTGTTGAGAATTTGGTAAAACAAAACTAAAAGGAACCAAACCAATGAAAACAAGCTACAACAACAAAAGCCCCAGTGAGGTTTTGTTGAGAATAGTGAATCAGTGAATTAATTTTCCAGTCCATCCTTGATGCCTGATAATTTATAGGATCTCGAGTTTTAATGCAAAAGAAAAATTAATGGCATATTTTTCAAATATTTGGAGGCTCATGTTTTCAATACCCCATACTGGTCAATCTATTTCTTAAAAGTAAAACAAAAAGAATATGTTGAAGATTACCCTGCTTTCAGTGATGATCATACTTGCATAGAAAGTAGTGAGTTATCAATCTCTCTAAATTATGAGTAATTTTGTATCTTACCTGGTTCATACAGGAATGCAACAAAAAGGATTGCAAACAGCAAATTAAGGATCTTCATGCTGGGTTTGTTTTCTGGACCAAATCTTACTCCTGGGACTGAAGACACTTCTCTATTTATAGCGTGTTGATGATTGCATCATGTTATGTTAGTGAAATATTGCAAATATTCTCAGTTATTATTTTTACTGTTCTTACATAAGGCATTGCTGCATCTTCCTTATATTGAAACGTTCCTGTGGCTTTGCTGTTGCAAAAGGCCTTGGAAGAGCAGGGGAGTGAGTTTAACAGCTAACCTGCTATTGTTGTAAAAGATTGGAGCCTCAGAACTTGCCACATTCCAATGGGAAAAATAAAAGTCTTGCTGAAATACTTCCCAAGGTCAGGCAAGAAAGATAATGCTCAGTTATATTCACTAATGGCTGGGAAGATCCCTTAGAACCAAATGTTAGAAATCTGGTATTGCCACTGCAGTCATGGGAGACATAATTTTTGGTTAAACAGCTGGATCTGCTTCTTGGTGGGTGTTTGTGTCACTCAGAAGCACAAACTAGAATTATGAGGAGTCCTGCAGGACACAGAAACTTAACTGAAATGAAGAAGGAGAGCTGAGTTCTACAAGCTGTGTATTCTTTGAGTATTAGGTATATTAGATGTTTTTTGCTGCTTCAGCCACAAAGGATTCCATGGGGTCATACTTCTTATTAGAAAGCATTAAACTTTACTTTTCTTCTGTCATGGTAAATGTCTAACTGTATTGCCACCCTGGATACCCGGCTCTGTAGGGGTTAACTAACCACATATCCCATCACTCCCATAGCCACTCCTTACCTTCTGGCCCCTCCTCTTGGGTATAATAGCTCTCACTACGAGGTATCTCAGTTGTTCCAGATGTGTACCTGAAAGAGAAAGGTCTAAGGTCAGTGACCTCTGGTCCCACAGGGCCTAGGATTCATCTAGGCCTGCAATAAAGGAATCCAATTGAGATAGAGAATTTGTCTGTGAGTTATTGGGCTAGATCCATCATCAAACAATATGGTAGCAGAGGATGGTTGCCCATAACTCCAAATGATGACTGAATCCAACGTTTGCCCTGAAGAAACAAACAGAGTACAGACAAGAGCACTCACCAAGAAGATGGCTGAACTACTGGCATCCAAGGGCACCACAGTGGAGGAAACGACAGCTGAGAGCGAGCAGGACTCCAGCCTCGATTCACAATCTGACGAGGAGAGGTCACCCGAAAAGACCACCACCCTGGAAGAAAAAACGACGCAGAAAATGAACAGATTTAAACTCTCCATCCTGATACTAATGGAGGCAAGCAACGACAAGGAAAACCTCATCACGGACCTTCAAAGCCTTCTCGAGCAGCAAGAAGCAGCGATCGAGGCCCTGAAGACACTCGAGGAAGAAACTCAACCAGAAAGGGGTAGGCCATCCCAGTCCGATGACCTCAAGCTGGCCGAACCCATTTTCGTGCCCTCTTCCCGGCGGCCATCTTGGGATGGGCCCCAACCAATGGGAAGCCAGGATTTGAATTCCCTGGGGCAAAAATTCCCGAACCCCGAAACAGACGAGGAGCACCCACAAAGCGACCACGAAGAGCATGCACCAACCGAAAAAAGATCGCCAACCGATCTCAAGGTGCAAAAAGCAATCAAGACCCTCACCGCCGTACTTGGCTCCGCTTTCGAGCCTCCCGCAGCACTCAAAAGCCGAAAAAGAAATCCTGGAAGCCATAAGAACATCAGGACAGCCAACAACGACCGGGCAACTGAATCACAGCCACCAAGAGAGACCGCGCACACCAACAAACAGCGCCAAAACCCGGCCACCTGCAGGAACACTCAACCTCAGGATTTGAACCCGCATCCGCAGCACCAACTACGCGAGACCCGAGGGCAAGGAGAAGAACCGGCTACTCACCCATCCCACGACCTCTGCCAGACCTCTTCGCATGACCGGGGACCGACGAACACGAGGCAGGACCCACCACTGCCACCCCTGCTGCGCCGCCGAACACAGGAGATCCCCTACGAGGTCGACCTACGACCTCCGCCACCGCTCCGCCGATCCACAGAAGTCCTCAACTTGCGACCGCTTCACCTCCTCACCTCCTTCCCTTCTTCGCCGGAGATCCAGCCATCCTACAATGGCATCCACCTTTCAGAGGAGACTCCGGACTCACCGGGGGTGAGTCCAGCCTTCCCCCGACAGGCCTAGGCCTAGGCCTGGGAGCTCCAGCAGCAGGACCTTCACTCGACGGACTCCAGCGCAAAATGGGCTTCACACATGCCCAGTCACTGCCTGCAACAAGAGAAGCAAGTTACATAGAGACAAGTAAATACAGACTAGCAACAGATATCCCAAAGCCATATTGCGAGTTCAATCACACAATGGACCATGGACAGCTCCCCCCAGTAAGTAACTTCCCTAACAATTCTGGAGAGAATTGTCACTTAAGGAGAGACTGCCCTAGAAACCACAGGGATAGGAAACACAATGACAACAGAGGAGGGCGATCACCTGAGCACAGGTACCCCAAAGAAAAGGGGTGAGGGTGGTCCCCCAACCCCAGGAGGCATCATGAACGCAGGGACAACTCTAGAGTCAGTAACCTGGGTTCTATATATGGGCTCAGACACGATGACTCAGACACTAAACACAAGATAGGGAGAGACACGTGGCTTCTGGATTCAGGAGCCACAAATCACACAACTTGCAAGCCAAGGCTACTAGACTCACTCACAGAAGCTGACTTTGAATTAAAAGTAGCAAATCAAAGCAAAGTTCAAGTAGTAGGGAAGGGAAACACATACATTCCACAAATAGGAAAAATAGAGGGGGTACTGTACATGCCAGGGATACCCCACAATGTACTGGCTATTACCAAGCTGACACAGAACACAAACACTGAAGTAATGTTTAAGGATGGAAAGGCCTACATGATTAAGCAGGGGGAGGAGATAGGAAAGGTGACCATGCATGAGGGCCTACCCTACTTCACACCCAACACAAGAGAGGAAGAAAGCATTAATACTAGTACAGGCCACGAGGCAGATGAAAACACAGAAACAGAGGGGGTACATCAGGGGGCAGCCAAATGTAAACAAAATGTCAATAACTCTGTATCCATTGGGAAGCCATTGCATGATAACTGCGCCCACCTCCTTCACAGAAGACTGGGACACATCAGTTTTCCTATTGTAAAAAAAATGTCAGAGTGTACCGAAGGCCTCAAAGTAAAGAACTGTGAAAATTACCTGGAGTGTTAAATCTGTAAGTGTTCAAAGATTAGAGTTAAGGCCATACCCAAAAGGTCAAAACGAACCATCGGGTCCCCCTTCCAATTAGTACATATGGACTTGGTAGGGCCATTGAACCCATCTGTCGGGCATAGGAAGTGATTCTTCCTCACCATTGTGGATGACTTTACCAGATATGGGTATGTTTACTCTCTCAGACACAAAAACGAGGTGTTCCAAAGATTTAAAGAGTTCCACAAAAGAATAGAAATGCAACACAATATGAAAATAAGGCAAATAATGATAGACAGGGGCTCGGAGTTTATGGCCAAGGAATTCACAAGGTGGCTGAGGGAGCAGGGCATAGCGCACTACACTTCTTCGCCGTTCTCGCCCTTCCAGAACGGGGTCGTAGAGAGAAAAAACTGAGTGTTACAAACGATGATGGAGGATTGGAGGATGCTGAGATGGGGCAGCATTTTTGGTCAGAAGCATTGCACTACTCCAATTACACTCTAAATAGACTGTGGTCAAGCTCCATCAATAAGATCCCATACGAGATGCTATATAACAGAAAGCCCAACATTGCATACCTGCACATATTCGGCACCCCAGCTGATGTCCACATCCCCAGACAACTGAAAAAGAAGGGAGAGAAAATATCAAAGAGCAGTCGTGGGTTACGAACCAGGCACTAAGGGCTACAGGTTCATCATCAACAACAACAGGTTTGTCGTATCCAGGTCTGCTGATTTTCACGAAAACGCAAACTGGTCGAGGGTCCACTCCGACGACATCCTCGCCAATAGAAACACACTCGAACATGGTCAGCGGGAAAAGAAGGTGGAAGCACACAAAACCAACCACCATAAAGTAAACACCAAAGAGTGGAAAGAAGGGCATCCCTCTCTGAAGCTAGATAACCTGACAAACAAAGAGGGAGGCAACATGCAAGAGACCGAGCCAACCCCCAGTAGACCAATCAGAGAGAACAGGAATAAGCTACCAAAGAGGCTGGAAGATTACATCATGACCATAACAACCACACCACACCCAATTCATATGAGGACATACTTGGCCTTCCCCAGGAAGAGAGAGAGAAATGGATATCAGCCATGGAGAGGAAGAGGGAGAGCCTCAGGAACCTGCAAGTGTATTCGCCTGCTCAAGCTCCAGAGAACAAAAAGCCGATAGGAACCAAATGGGTGTTCAGGGTCAAGACACTAGAGGACAACAAGGCCCTGTACAAGGCGAGGCTGGTTGCGCAGGGTTTCGCCCAAAGATACCCCGAAGATTACACCGACACCTACTCGCCTACTGTCAGGGCCGAAAGTGTCAAAAGTGCCCTGGTGGTGGCCACCATCCTAGGGCTGGAAGTATTCCAATTCGATGTACAAACTGCGTACCTTCACGCTGAATTGGATAAAGAGATATACATCAAAGCACCACCCGGATATAACAAAGGGGAGAACAAGACTTGGCTGCTGAATAAAAGCCTATATGGACTCAAACAGTCAGGCAAGAGGTGGTATGATTGCCTAGCCAAGGCTCTCAGATCCATGGGCTTTGAAGCCACCTCAGCCAACAAATGCCTTTTTACAAAGAAAGATAATAACTCATTCGAAGGTGTACTCGTTTACATGGACGACATCTTGTACATAGGCAAGCATAAGGACAGATGTGACAAATTCGCCACTGAACTGGGTAGCCACTTCTCCTTGAAATCGCTAGGCAAAATCGATAAGTATCTAGGAGTTCACGTGATAAAAACTGATAAAGGGTTTCACCTTTCCCAGAAAGAAAAAATCATCGAGTTACTATCAAAATGTAACATGCCTGAGGCAAAACCCAGTGAAACTTCCATGCAGCCAGAGTTCCTGAAGAGTATGTACGATGAATCAGAACCCTTCGCTGACAATAAGTTGTACAGATCAACTATAGGGTCACTGCTGTATATAGCCAACTGGACCAGGCCCGACATTGCCTTAGCTTACTATCTTAACTTACTATCTAGGCACGTAAGCAAGCCTACCATATCCCATTGGAACGCCATCAAAAGATTGCTTAGGTACCTAAAATTCAGCATAAATGCCCAGCTCTGCATCGAACCAGAAATATCCGAGAAACCAAAACTAACCTGCTACGCTGATGCTGATTAGGCTGGGGACATAAAAAGCAGGAAAAGTACCTCCGGCTATGTGTTGCTGCTTAACAACTGCCCCATTCATTGGTATACAGGGAAGCAGAAACTGGTAGCCACCTCAACCACAGAAGCAGAATTCGTTTGCCTATCCAAGACCGCAAACAACCTGGTATGGTTCGACGACCTGCTCAGCAGTATTTGGACTGAACACTCATACCCAATAGTCATTCACGAAGATAACAAAGCAGCAATGGAAATCTCAAGAGTCGATGCCGTAGGTCAGCGATCAAGGCACATTGACATCAAATGCAAACACATCAGGCAGTTCTCAGAAATAGGTTTCATTAAGGCTGTACACTGCGATACTGAGGAATAAACTGCAGACATACTCACAAAGCCCTTACCACATTAACAGCATGCATACCTCATGTCAAAAATATGTGTTTATATGTAACCTACGCATATACATGTATATAACTTGTATGTATGTATGTAACCATTGTATACCTGTACCCAGTTAGACATTTAGAGGGGGTTTTGTCATGGTAAATGTCTAACTATATTGCCACCCTGGACACCCGGCTTTGTAGGGGTTAACTAACCACATATCCCATCACTCCCATAGCCACTCGTTACCTTCTGGCCCCTCCTCTTGGGTATAATAGCTCTCACCACAAGGTATCCCAGTTGTTCCAGATGTGTACCTGAAAGAGAAAGGTCTAAGGTCAGTGACCTCTGGTCCCACAGGGCCTAGGATTCATCTAGGCCTGCAATAAAGGAATCCAATTGAGACAAAGAATTTGTCTGTGAGTTATTGGGCTAGATCCATCATCAAACATCTTCTGTGATGAGAAAAATATGGTTTTATACTTAGGCAAGGAAAGCCAATTGCAGAGGTATAAAATAGGTAACACATGGCTCAATAGCAGTAACTGTGAGAGGGATCTAGTAGACAGCCACTTATATATGAACCAGCAGCATGCGACAGCTGCCAAAAAGGCTGATGCAATTTTAAGCTGCTTCAACAGAGGGATCGTATCAAGGACATGTGAAGTGTTAGTGCAGCTTTATACGGCTTTGCTAAAAAAACACCTGGAACACTGTATCCAGTTTTAGTTAACATGATAGAAAAAAGATGTTGAGACTTTAGGAAGGGTGCAGAGAAGAAGAACAAAGATCATTAGGCGGCTGGAGACTAAAAGATACAATGAATATTTGCAAAAACTGGGCATGTCCAGTCTAATGAATAGAAGGACTAGAGGTGACATGATAGCAGACTTCCAATGTTTGAGGGGCTATCAAAGAAAAGAGGGGGTCAACCAAACTCCAAAACACCTGAGAGAAGGACAAGAAGTAATGGATGGAATTTATCAAAAAGATATCCAACCTGGAATGAAGGAGACGTTTCTTGAGAATGAGAACAATTAACCAGTGGAACCATTTGGCTCCAGATGTTTTGGGCTCCTCCACCAATGGAAGTTTTTAAGAAGAGTTTGGACAGCCATTTGTCTGGAATGGCATTCGGTCTCTTGCTTGAGCAGGGTTGGACTAGAAGACCTTGAAAGTCCCTTCCAATACAGTTATTCAATAACTTTTGTTGGTTCTGAAGTGTTGCACCCAGTTGCCTTGAATGCTATAGAAATTTAAAAATGATTTCAAAGTGAAATACAAGTCCATGCCCCTGCTGACCTAGTTACTTAAAATCTATTTTTTAATTCCTTAATTTGGGGTAGAGTTGGGGTGACTAGGTGGAGCTGAATATTTACTGGCTGGATACCCTTCCTGACCCCAGGCCAAGTTGACAGCAGATTTTTTTTCTTTTCGTTCTCAGACAAACATATTCTAGAGTTATGAAGAGTCCTGTAGGACACAGAAGCTTAACTGAAATCTAGAAGGAGAGAATGGAATTGAACTCTCAACCTTCTGAGTTTGAGGTCAGCATCTTCATCACTAGGCCACCGTGCCCCTCAATACTCAGCCTTAATTATAGAGTCAACCTAGTCTTAGACCCAAACTAAATATGGCTGTTCAACATTTGCCTGGGACACCTATGGTGGCGGTCTGCCAACTGAAGGAAGATTGCAGCAAGAAGACCAGAAAACAAATTTGAGCCTTGGTAGTACAGTGGCCTAAGGCACCCTGTTATTAAGCTGGTTATTAAGACGAGCTGCCTGCAATTACTGCAGGTTCGAATCTCGCCAAGGCTCAAGGTTGACTCAGCCTTCCATCCTTTCTAAGGTAGATAAATTGAGGACCCAGTTGTGGGGGCAATAAGCTGACTTTGTATAAATATACAAAAGGATGAAGGCTATTGCTGAGCACATTGTAAGCCGCCCTGAGTCTCCGGAGAAGGGCGGCATATAAATCAAATTTTAAAAAAAAATTAATAAATGTGAAAATAAAAATATATAAACTGTATTTACCTGGCACAGCAACAGATTTAAGTGTAAGAATTACAGACCAGTCCCACTGACATTTTATTCAGATTCAAGAGAACTGCTATAGAAAAGTGACAGCATTCCAGTATATATTACAGAAGTTTTTCCCCTCCTCCCTATCCGTGATACAATTGGTTTGAGAAAGGATCGTAAAAGTGAGGGATGAGAAGAAGAAATAGAAAATATACTTACCCAGAGAATCAACAAATTCTTTGTTTACATACACCCTGCCTGTAAGCTGTGGTGAACAATCAAGATGCAAAGAATTGCTGCAGTGAAAAGGCATTCTGGGACGGTCCACAATGGAGTCAGGTATTGAGCCTGGTTGTTGGTGAGCAATGGATGGAAAGGATTGGGTTCAGGATAGATTCCTGGCAATGAGTGGAAAAGGTGGTTATTCAGCCACTATTTCCTAAGCTTTGCCTTGAGGGTTGAGGCTATTTCTGTGGATGATTCCCCCCCACCTTTGAATATCCTTGCTAGAGGACCGCACAAGGTGGACATGCATAAATAGGAGGGAATTAAACATAGATATAGTAAATAGTAGCAGACCAGTGAGACTGAAAATGGTAAAATTGGGAGCTCTGGAAGGACAGGAAGCCAATATTTAATAATGTGGTTCTTAGCCTACGAACCACAGGAAGCCGTTGAAGAGGAAACTCTGGAAGGCCATCTCTTAAATTGCCTTGAAGCCTAGAAATAAAATTGAACTCTGGTGATCTAAAACGGTTGAACTACCTTGTGTGGTAATCGGGTGCAGCAAGGGTAATGAAGAAACTTCAGGGGCAAACTGACTTGGTGTTTAGTAATCGGTTAAAGTAAGGTAAAGAATAATAAAATTAAGTACATGAAGGCTAATGCTGACATCTAGGTTTATTTCATTTCATTTCATTTCATTTCATTTCATTTCATTTGTATACCGCCCTACTCCTGAAGGACTCAGGGCGGTGAACAGGCACAGAATAAAACACGTAAAATACAAAAATTAAGAACAGAAGTAAAATCTAATTAAATCAATTTAGCCCAAGACAAATTTAAAACCCCAGGTTAAGAACAAATTAAAATTTACATTAAAATTTACGTTAAAAAAGAATGGGAAAGGTTAGGCCAGACCAGCCTGGTGAAATAAAAAGATTTTAAGAGCGCGGTGGAAGGTGTGTAGATCTGGGATCTTCCGTATCTCCGGGGGGAGCTCGTTCCAGATAGTAGGTGCCCCCACAGAGAAGGCTCTCCCCCTGGGGGTCGCCAGCCGACATTGTTTGGCCGACAGCACCCGGAGGAGTCCCTCTCTGTGAAAGGGTACTGGCTGGTGGGAAGCTGTTTGCGGCAGCAGGTGGTCCCGTAAATAACCAGGCCCTAAGCCATGGAGCACTCTAAAGGTGGTAACCAAAACCTTGAAACGCACCCGGAAGACCACCAGGAGCCAGTGCAGCTCGCACAGGAGAGGTGTTACATGGGAGCACCATGTCGCTCCCATAACCATCCGCGCGGCCACACTCTGCGCCAGTTGGAGCCTCCGGGTGCTCCTCAAGGGGAGCCCCATGTAGAGAGCATTGCAGTAGTCAACTGACTATATCGGGACGTCGGAAACCACAACCACTCGGTTTTGGATGGGTTGAGCCTGAGCCTGTTCCTTCCCATCCAGATCCGCATGGCCTCCAGGCACCGGGACATCACTTCAAGGGCATTGTTGGGGTGGTCCGGGGTGGAGATGTACAGCTGAGTATCGTCAGCGTACTGATGGTACTTCACCCCGAAACCATGGATGATCTCACCCAGTGGCTTTACATAAATGTTGAACAGAAGGGGCAAGAGGACTGACCCTTGTGGAACCCCACATATAAGGCGCCTCGGGGTTGACCTCTGCCCCCCTGTCAACACAGACTGCGACCGGTCGGAGAAAAAGGAGGAGAACCACCGCAACATGGTGCCTCCCACCCCCAACTCTTCCAACTGGTGAAGCATGATACCATGGTCGATGGTATCAAAAGCCGCTGAGAGATCTAATAGGACCAGGACAGAGGAGCAACCCCTATCCCGAGCCCTCCAGAGATCATCCACCAACGCGACCAATGCTGTTTCTGTGCTGTACCCAGGCTTGAAGCCTGACTGGAACGGATCCAGATACGCCGTTTCATCCAGGTGCTGGGGGAGCTATCATGCAACCACACTCTCAACAACCTTCGCAATAAAGCGAAGATTGGAGACCGGACGATAATTCGACAACACTGCCGGATCCAGGGAAGGCTTCTTGAGGTGAGCCAGCCTCGTGTCACCTCCTGGGAAGCCAGCACTAACCAGGAGGGACATGGGTCCAACAAACATGTGGTCGCGTTCAGTCTCCCCAGAATCCTGTCCATGTCATCAGGAGTCACAGGATCAAACTCATCCCAGATAACATTCTCAAGACCTGCCCCAGTCATCCCCCCTCAATTATAAATAATTGAGGAATGAAGTTTTAACAAGTAGCCTGCATACCCTCTGCCCATGGTGAATTGATTACTGCCTATTTACTGCCAATGAAGGGGAAATATGGGGGTAATGAGTAGGGCTGTTAATAACACATTCTCACACTCTCCTACCCCTCACTCTGCCCTTCATTGGAGGTTTGAGCCAGAAAGTTATTCTTTAGGCTCCAATCCCGGAATTTTAATAGGGACATCCTCATCACCCTAAGTGGGCTGACTATGTTAGTGTTTGACTCCCAAAGGAAAAGGTTTCACCCCAGAAGGGAAGAGAAAGGGGAAAAGGTGACAGCCCTCTGCCTCACTCCTACTCAGCTTTCTATCCAGCTGCTGCTCATCTATTATCTGTGGGATGAAACTCTTGAGAGTAATCTCCACAGATGGGAATGAGAGCCAGTAATTCAGAAAGGGTGGTGGTGGGGAGAGAGAGCAAAACAATTTCTGTCTTCTCTTTAAGACCCTGCTTAAAATCAAAGAGTCAAAAAGTTTTATTTTATTTTTTTGAATTAGGTTTAGGTTTAGGATGCAGAATGCCACCTTGATGGAGCAATGGACCAATGAAGCAAAAATAAATAAAATAATAAAGTAAAATAAAATAAAGTAAAGCTCACAAAGCTAAAACTAGAAATCAACATGTACACTGTATGTATCAAAAACAAATCTTGATAGACAAACCTTATTTCATTCTTTGACAAAATGACAAAATTAGAGGATCAGTGAAATATTTGCACGATGATTCCTCGGACTACATAAGTTCAAGCATAGTAAGGCATTGGACAAAGTAGACCACAATCTACTAGTTTTTAAATACAGAGCAAGGGAATATAATTATATTGGTTTCACTGAGATGGTGGAATTGCAACTATTTCTTCGTTGGAAAACAGTCTATCTTCATGTCAAATACAAGCTTTTCTTCCAGTGTAAATAGCAAGAGTTTCCATTTCCATCTTCATTTGGATGTATGAGTAGATGGTTGCCTCACTTGCTGTAGCAACAATGTTATGTCACCTCTATTGCACCCAGAATTGCGGTATCTCAAGGACACATAATACAATAGCCATCTCTACACTTAATCTTGCATGAAGAAGAAACCGTTGATATTACTTGAATAACCTTGAATAACTATTTGTGGAAAGAACCTAACTGAAAGATGAATGTGAAACTTTTTCATAAGTACTCTTTTTTTTCCTTCCAGTATGAAGGACGTATCCATTCTGTCTCTTGTGGCATATTTGCACCGCATTTTTTTGCTGTGGGCAGTGTCATCATAGACTGATCATCCTGATTGATTAATTATGTGTGATTAAGTAAGTAAGTCTACACATACTGAAGATATATTTTCTCCATGACAATTTTTGCCTAATCCAGTCCCTGAGTTTTACCAATGGTGTATCATCAGTAATGTAACCGAATGCATCTATGTTGCAGGTGGATGTATTCTTCCTCTTTTTCTTTCTATCTTTCCCAGCATTAGAGCTTTCTCCAGAGAGCTAGGCTTTGTGTAATGTGTCCAAGTAGGATAATTTGAGTCTGTGGTTGTTCCTCAGGTGAGAAATTGTTCCGTGTTCCAATGGTTTGTTTTCTTGGCTGTCCCTGGTATGCGCAAAATCTACAATGCTTTCAACTACAAAGTTGAAAACTGTCAATACTCTGCCTCTTGCTTTATCTGGGTTCTACTTCCTGCAGATGAATAAAGTGGTGAGAAGCCACCAATGGTTCCTGCAGTAGGCAGAACAGAGATCAGGCCTCTTACAATCTATTTTATTTATTTATTTAGATACAGTAAATAGTAGCAGACCAGTGAGACTGAAAATGGTAAAATTGGGAGCTCTGGAAGGACAGGAAGCCAATATTTAATAATGTGGTTCTTAGCTTACGAACCACAGGAAGCCGTTGAAGAGGAAGCTCTGGAAGGCCATCTCTTAAATTGCCTTGAAGCCTAGAAATAAAATTGAACTCTGGTGATCTAAAATGGTTGAACTACCTTGTGTGGTAATCGGGTGCAGCAAGGGTAATGAAGAAACTTCAGGGGCAAACTGACTTGGTGTTTAGTAATCGGTTAAAGTAAGCTAAAGAATAATAAAATTAAGTCCGTGAAGGCTAATGCTGACATCTAGG
Source organism: Pantherophis guttatus (assembly GCF_059756535.1). Taxonomy (NCBI): domain Eukaryota; kingdom Metazoa; phylum Chordata; class Lepidosauria; order Squamata; family Colubridae; genus Pantherophis; species Pantherophis guttatus. The sequence continues at coordinate 316,888,187 of NC_142063.1, forward strand.
TTTATAAATAATTGAGGAATGAAGTTTTAACAAGCAGCCTGCATACCCTCTGCCCATGGTGAATTGATTACTGCCTATTTACTGCCAATGAAGGGGAAATATGGGGGTAATGAGTAGGGCTGTTAATAACACCTTCTCACACTCTCCTACCCCTCATTCTGCCCTTCATTGGAGTTTGAGTCAGAAAGTTATTCTTTAGGCTCCTATCCCAGAATTTTAATCGGGACATCCTCATCACCCTAATTGGGCTGACTATATTAGTGTTTGACTCTGAAAGGAAAATGTTTCACTCCAGAAGGGAAGAGAAAGGGGAAAAGGTGACAGCCCACTGCCCCACTGCCCCACTCCTACTCAGCTTTCTATCCAGCTGCTGCTCATTATCTGTGGGATGGAACTCTTGAGAGAAATCTCCACAGATGGCAATGTCTTCCCTCTAAGACCCTGCTTAAAATCCAAGAGTCAAAAAAAATATTTTATTTTTTTGAATTAGGTTTAGGATGCAGAATGCCATCTTGATGGAGCAATGGACCAATGGAGCAAAAATAAATAAAATAATAAAGTAAAAATAAATAAATAAAGTAAAGCTCAATAAGCTAGAAGCTCATAAAAACTAGAAATCACCATGTATGTATCAAAAACAAATCTTGATAGACAAACCTTATTTCATTCTTTGACAAAATGACAAAATTAAAGGATCAGTGAAATATTTGCACAATGATTACTTGGACTACGTAAGTCCAAGCATAGTAAGGCATTTGACAAAGTAGACCACAAGAGCTTTCATTTCCATCTTCATTTGGATGTATGAGTAGCACGCTCACATTTGCGAACCGGTAGCAAAGGTAAGTGAATACCCCCTCTGATCTTGCGCTTTGGCAGCTTGGCTCCTGGCACAAATTCTATTGTGCAATTCGTAGGGTGGTGTGGAGGGAAGAAGTTACATTTGTACTCACTGAATGCATCCGCCAGGTCTCTATACTCTTTGGGCACCTGGGAGCATCCCGGTGGGTCATGGGTCATGGTTGGGGTCTCTCTCCCCGGCCAGGGCTGTTAGGGGGCAGGACCTGTTGAGCTTCGGCCTGAGGGTAGCTATCTTCCCATGTAATGGCTGGGCCCCATTTGTCTAGCCAAGCAAGACCAAGGATGAGTGATTTGGTCATCTTCAGGGCTACCACGAAGCATATGAATTCCCAGTGGCATCCCATCTTCAGTCTAACGAGCTCCATGACTAGAGTGGTTGGGGCTCCACCTACTAGTGTCCCATCAACTTGCTCAAAGAATATGGGGCGACCCAGGGGTTTTGTGTCTAACCCTAGCTTTTGGATGGCTGGGAGGCTGATTAGGCACCTGGTGCAACCGGTGTGTATAAGGGCATCTATGTCCCCTTGGGCCCCATAGAGAGGGGGCAGATGGCAGTCTTGGCAGGCATTTTCTTCCAAGCTTGAATTTATTAGAGATATCATATTGACACATCTGGGAAAACCCGAATCTAAAGCCCCCGGGTTTTCCCCACCCAAAGTAAATCAAAGTTCCTTCCCCTGATTCACATGGGCATCACATGGTCCAATCATGTCACTGTCCCAACTGTAGTTGACTCCCAGTCATGCCTCCCCAGGTGCAGGCTAAACATTCTTGACTCCCAAGGGAAAATGTTGTTATGGCTATACACCCCACACTGTCTCCACCCCCTCCTGTTCCCACAACTTGCCCATCCACTGTTGTGGCAGCCGTGAAGATTCCAAGTTAAAGATGGCTCCAGGGCTGACATAAAGAACTAATCCTCGGTTTATATTGGTAAATAACTATTTCTATTTTAATAATTATTTTCAGTGAAGTCTGAAAATTTTATCAGAAGATTTGTGTCAATGGGGTTAAATTATTTTGCCAGAAGTTAAATATTTACATGCTCTTATAAATTTAGACACTGCAATAAAGGAGAAGTGGAAAGTGAGTGAACAAAACTTGGGGAGGAGGGAATTAAGTAGGTTGAGGCTTGTGTGAATACTGGTTTTGCAAATTATATTTTAACTTGTGTATATTGTTAGATCACACCCCTTTATTATCATAGTTAGTTGTTCTGTCCCTGTCACACACACGCACCCAACCAGCCAGCCGAGGGTTAAATAAACTCTTCAAACACTCAACATCAGTGATAATGAACTTGGCAGCAACTCCGTAGCTGACTGCCAAGAACTTTTTACTCCGATAACACAGACAAAAATACACACAGTTTGAATAGTCCAATTTGTAATTAAATCCACAGGAAAGGCGTTGTGTCCAAAGGTGCAAAGTAACTCGCCAGAGATTTAGCTTTGTCCATCACAGAGTCCGAATGGCCACCACACTCCCTTTTATAGCCTGTGGGGTGTGGTCCAGTGACTCAGCTTAATCTCTGGCACGCCTCCTTTTCTGCTGCACACGTTTGTCTCTCCGATGCTGGTGTGGGTCCAACCACAATGTTTCTTTGTCACTATCCGATGGCTCGGAAACACCTGGCTCCTGACCAATCTCTTCTCCCTCGGGAGACACCTGAGGCATTGCCAGAGTGGAAGGTCCTGGAGAGGGAGGCCTGGCCGTCTCCTCTCCTTCATGTTCGGAGCCTTCTTCCTCTGATAAGATAGGCTCGGAGGACGGAGCCACAACATTAGTGCCCAAAATAGTATCCCTTATTTGTTGGTGCTCCCTCCCTCCCTCCCTCCTTCCCTCCCTCTCTCTCTCTCCCTATCTTACTCACCCTCTAATAATTTCACTTTATTGTGTAGTCTTTCTATCTGTTTTATGCCGATACCTAAAATGAATAACATACATCTGTCGATCTGTCCATTTAATAAAAAGAATAGTTCAGGAACAAGCACTTTTTCTCATGCAGATTTCCTATTGCTGCGTTTTCATTCTTTTATCAAGCTCCAGTCTATACTGATACTGAGTCATCAGACAAAGACATTGTTATTCTAAGTAGTACCCCATGGTATTTAGCTTGAAAAAAAAATAATCTTAAGAGATTCTTGTCAGGGCATTGATTAATCCCATGTTTGGCTCTGGGACAAATCACCCTGGTTAGAGGATGGATCGAGGCTTATTCCTTGTTGCAATATTCTGAAAAGAAAAACCCCAAGAAAAGTTCTCTAATAAAACTCATTTATTTGTTATAAAGAAAATAAAACACCTCACTAACTAAGAAAGATAATTGTTACATTTTGGCAAGTGAGGTCTCCTGCCGGTCCAGCCGGACCTCTGGCAAGAGAACGAAGGAAAGAGTGTGTGAAGGAATATGGGTGGATGCACATGCGTAGTAGCTTTTGATAACAATTCTTGGCAAGGTACGGAAAGTCTGATAGTCCAGAAATGTTTAGCTCAGCTGGTAAATAAAATAACGCAGTGACATTCCCCTTCTTTTGCCAGTTGAGCGAATATCAGTACATCATCAAATAAGGCACATCTTCTTTCGCAGATACTCGTGTTGAGCTGCTGGGAGTGGTTTGTTGAGCATGTCAGCAATTTGATCATGTGTAGATACATATTGCATTTTGACAAAACCTTTTTTCACTAAATATTTTATGTTTTGGTAACGGATGTCAATGTGTCTGGACCTAGAACCTGTGAAATGTGATTCAGAAATATAAACCACCGATTCATTGTCTTCCATCACGGTGATCGGTCGGATCGGGTGTGTCCAGATATCTGTGACTAAAGCATCAAACCAAGTTAGAGAATTACATGCATCTGAAACACAAGCATATTCAGCTTCAGTAGATGAACAAGAAACAAAATTCTGTTTACGTACTTGCCAATAAACAGGACATTCATTTAAGAACATCATATAAGTACTTTTACGTGATTTCTTTTTTTTTTATTGAAAAAAATTTACAATTACATTTTCTCCCCAGTTTCCCCCCCAACCCTCCCAGACCTCCCTAACCCCCCCTAACCCTCCCCTCCCCCCAGACTTCCACAGAATATAATCCAAATCAAAAACCCCTTTTTATAAAACTTGAACCCCTCCACCCCCTGTATATCTTTCATATCTTCACAAAATTCAAATATTCTATCTCTATATAATGCTTTCAGTTAAAAGCTATCTGATATTTCCTAGTTTGATATTTATTCTGCACATAATCTATCCACTTTTTCCACTCCCATACATAAGTCTCTTGTGAGCGATCTTTTAGATATGCTGAAATCTTCGCCATCTCTGCAAAGCTGGCCATCTTCAAAGTCCATTCCTCAATAGTAGGCATAGCTTCATTTTTCCAATATTGACCTATCAGTAATCTCGCTGCTGTTATCATATACAATATCAACTTTGTTTCACCCAATGTAAAACCCTTAACTATACCCAATAAAAACAATTGTGGAGAAAACTGAATTTTTTTCTTCAAAACATTCTGCATAACCCACCAAATTTTTATCCAAAAAGCCTTCACTTTCTTACAAGTCCACCACACATGATAATATGTGGCATCTAGGCAATCACACCTCCAGCATTTTGGTTGAACATTAGGGTACATACACGACAATTTCTTAGGATCTAAATGCCATCTATAAAACATTTTATAAAAATTTTCCCTCAAATTCTCTGACTGTCTAAATTTAACATTCTGAACCCATATTTTTTTCCATGTTTCCAACATCACTGGTTCTACAAAATTTTGTGCCCACTTAATCATGCAATCTTTAACCAATTCAATTTCTGAATCCCTTTCTAACAAAACATTATAAAGCCTTTTAATATGCATTGGACCTTTCTCTTTTATATGTGTAACCAGTTCTTCCTCATGCATCATTATACCAGTTTTTTGGTCCTCTTTCCATCTCAATTGAAGTTGATTATACTGTAACCAAGTTAAATTAATCCCTTCTTCCAACAGCGTTTCTAAAGTCTTCAGTTGCCATCTGCCCGCATCTACAAAAAGAACTTCTTTATATAACCCCCCCCGAGTGACATTATGTTTGTATTCCACATGATATGACCAAGATCCAACCATAACGGTATTTTGTAATCCCATTTGAGTCGGTGCTTCTTCCAAACTCTCATCAAAGAGTCTCTAAGTATGTGGCTTTTAAATACTTTATCCACTTTGTTCTCATAAAATAAGTAAGCATGCCAACCAAGTTCAAGATCAAAACTTTCTATATTCAATATTCCAGTCTTTTGCCTTCCAAACCAATCACTTGCTTGCGTCAGAGCTGCTGTTTCATAATATAATTGTAGGTTTGGAAGTTTAAGGCCTTCCCTTTCTGGAACATCTTGCATAATTTTCAGTTTAACTCTCGGCTTTTTCTCATTCCAGACAAACTTATTCAGTCCTCTTTGCCATTCTCTCAGTTGTTTATCACTTTTAAGCACCGGAATCATTTGAAACAAAAAAAGAAATCTTGGCAGAATGTTCATCTTAACTGCTGCTATTCTTCCAAGTAAAGACAGCTGCAGTTTTTTCCAAGTCACCATATCTTTCTGTACGTCTCGCCACAACACCTCATAATTATTTTGGAACAATTTCATATTTGATTCTGCAACTTGAACTCCTAGATATTTGACCTTTGGTACTATCTCAAAACCTGCCTTGCTTTCAAGTTCCTGTTTTTGATCTTGTGTCATATTTTTAACTATCATCTTAGTTTTTTTCTGGTTCAATCTAAATCCTGATTCTGTACCATATTGTTCTATAATGTCTTTCATCTGGATTATTGATTCCATCAGCTGTGTTAGGGTAACCACCAGATCATCTGCAAATGCCCTTATTCTGTAATCATCTTGCCTTATCACTATTCCTTTCAAAGTGCTCGAGTCCCGTATTATATTCAACAAGACTTCCAATGTTAAAATAAATAACAATGGGGATAACGGACAACCCTGTCTTGTTCCTTTTTCAATATTAAAGTCTGTTGTTAAACTTCAATTAATAATAATCTGTGCCTTTTGTTCTTGATAAATTGCTGAAACCGCCTGTATAAATTGATCCCTAAAGTCCATCTTTTTAAAAGTCTTTAGTAGAAAATTCCAATCCACTCCATCAAAGACCTTCTCCGCATTCAAAAAGACCAGCACTGCAGGGATCTGTTTATTCTTATTAAGATATTCCAATAAGTCTATAACTTGCCTTACATTGTCCTTCATATATCTACCTTCTATAAATCCCGCTTGGTCACAATGAATCACCTCTTGAATAACTGGCATCAACCTGTTGGCTAATACTTTTGCAAATATTTTATAGTCATTATTCAGAAGAGATATTGGTCTAAAGTTCTCAGGTTTTTTAGGACCTATTTGCTCTTTTGGTATCAATGAAATATAAGCTGTTTTCCATGATGGGGGTATTTTACCCCCTTGTTGTATACTACAAAATAAATCTTTAAGATGTTCAATCATTTCTGCTTGTAAGGTTTTATAGTAGACCGCAGTTAAACCATCCGTCCCAGGAGCTTTAGCTGTTTTCAATTGTTTAATTGTGGCAATAATCTCCTCAGCTGTTATAGGATAATTCATTCTCTCTTTTTGTTGACTAGTAATTTTTGTAACTCTTTTATTTTCTAGATATTTCTCTATAAGTCCAGTCTGTGTATCATCTTTGGCATATAGTTTAGTATAATAATCTACAAAAACTTCTTTAATTAATTTTTGTTGGGAAATTTCCTTCCCTCCAGTATCAATACTATCAATAATTCGTGTACTCTGCTTCTTCCTTAGTGTATAAGCCAACCATCTGCCCAGTTTATTAGCGTTGCAAAATGTATTGTGTTTTGCAAATTGTAAATTTGTTGCTGTTTGTTCCGCCATGAGCATTTGAAATTGATCTTTCAGAAGTTTTATAGCTCCTCGAATTCTTTCATCAGTTGGGTTTTTTATAAGTAACTGTTCTTTGTTCTTTATTTCTGCTTCCATTTCAGATCTTTTCTTTTGTCGATTCAGTTTATGTTTAGAGTTCATATGAATGAGTACCCCTCTCATATACGCTTTACTCGCATCCCACACGATTTCAATAGGGGTACCCTTACTCAAATTCATTTCAAAAAATTCTTTCATCTGCTTTTTAAGTTCTATTATATTTTTTTCATATCTAAACAGATTTTCATTTAATCTCCATGATCTTCTCTCAGTCTTTCCCATCTCAATTTCTATCCATACCGGGCTATGGTCGGTTAAAGTCCTAGGAAAAATCTTTGTTCTTTTTGTTTTTACAAGTAAATCAGCTGATAGTAAAATAAAATCAATCCTAGAAAAGGATCTGTGTCTATCTGAAAAAAAAAGTAAAGTCCAATTCTTTTGGGTTATGTATTCTCCAAATATCTTTTAATTCCAAATCTTCTTTCATGTCAAAAAAAAATCTGTGGTAGTCTAATTCTTGACTTCGCCAAACTCTTTTTATCTATTTTAGAGTCAATTACTCCATTCCAATCTCCCATGATTAAAATAGATCTATAGTCCCATTGCAGTATTTTAGAATGCAAAGTTTTATAAAAATTATCCTGTTGTTGATTAGGAGCATAAATTCCAATCACTAAAATTAAGCCACTTGCTGTGTGCAATTCAATTGCTATAAACCTACCATCTTCATCTGCTTCTATAATTTTAGCTGACAGTCTTTTATTTATATAAATAACCACATCATTCTTTTTTTCCAAATTTGAAGCTATAAAATGTGTTCCTAATCTTGAATTTATCAAATATTTTTGATCTTGTGTTCTAACATGAGTTTCTTGTAAGCAAATTATATCATTATTAAATTGTCTCAGGTATGTAAATAATTTCTTCCTTTTCTGTGGTGAATTTAGTCCGTTCACATTCCAAGATAAGAACTTAATAGTCATGTAGACTTTTTTGAAGCGACGAGCAGAATTGCCGAATATCGGTATATTACTCTTGACTCCTTTCTGGGCCTTTCCTGTTGTTGTTTTTCTTTGAGTTGCTTAGAAACTGCTCGAGTTATACGTTGATCTTTAGCTTCACACATCCGGGCTAGGTCCAAAGCCACTTCTCTTGTAGTTTTAGGTGATTCAATCACAATTTTCGAAGAAAGGTCTAGCAGGGGCTCCTCCAGAAAACCTCCTATAGCTCCCTGCATTTCCATTGCCTCTGATTCCACCTGCTGAAGCTGCTCTTCCATCTCTTGCTGGAGTTGCTTCTCCTTATCACTCTCCCTTATCTCCAGCACAGTAGATGTACGTGGGGATGGTGAACTCTCTTTAAAAACATTAGAGTAAAATTGTTCCGCCTTCTCAACAGTGTTTAATCGATATCTTTCTCCATTATACCTCAAAATTAGGCCAGTTGGAGCGTCCCACCGAAATGGAATTTGTTGTTTTTTTAATTCATTCACTAGAAATCCAAAATCTTTTCTATCTTTTAACATCTTAGGTGGTAGCTCTTTATAAACTCCAATCTGAGTTCCCTCCACTTGCACAGCAGAGAGAAAAGTCTTTTGCAGAATATCATTTCTCATTCTTCTGTCTGTGAAATATATCACCACATCTCTGGGCAGTTGTCTTTGTCTAGCCACCCACGAATTCACTCTGTAAATTTTGTCCATTTTGCAAAAAATCTCTTCAGGGCTAGTCTTTAACAGCACAGCTAGAGCATCAGCACAAATCTGTCTCAGGTCTTGTCTATCGTTCTCTTTTATGCCTCTCAACCTTATAGCAAATTTCATAGACCTGAACTGCATCATTGTAATTTCATTTTCAAATCTCTGCATTTTATAATCAGCATCAAAGATTTTATAATCAGTTTCCTTCATTTTAACATCCATTTCTGATTTAAATTCTTCCACCTTAGCATCCGTTTTAATAATTGCTTCTGACAGTCCAGACACCAGTGTAATTAATTTTTTAGTCACCTTATCATACTTTTCTTGCACCACCTCTTTAATTTCTTTAATCTCCTGCTTAATTTCCTGTTGTGACTTTTCAAATTTCTCATCCAAAGCCTGAGTAATAAAATTCTTTAAACTTTCAAGATCAATCTCTTTTTTCTGGCTCTGCTGGCTGGGAGGCTGCTGTTCAGGTTTGCGTGTGGGGGATCCCCCCCCTGCCACCTTCCCTTCCTGTTTGGTCTGCTTAGAAACCATCCTGCCACGTAAGCTAATTTTTCCAAAAATGGAGATCCTTTTTCCCTTTCCTCCACCACAAAGTCCTCTAAAAATTTCCCCCAGGTTTAGTCAAATTAGGGGTGAAATTGAAGTTGAAGCAAGATCAGGCTTATTTTTTTTTAAAAAAAAATTTTTTTCCTTTCTTTTCCTCCACTTGTTACAGACAGCACAACTTTGTAGCTAGTTGAAGTAATTTTGCTAATCCACTCTCGCTTCAGCTCGTTAACGCTGAAGCTGGGCGCCATTTTCAAGTGACTTTCACACATTCACTCTTCTGCTTTAAACTTAATCACAGGGCTAGTAATACTTGCAGTTTCGAGGTTCAAGTTGTTAGTCCACCCTGGTTGTTTGAATTTATTTTGTTTTGAATAAAAAGGTTGCTCCTGCCGCCTTGCTCTGCGCTGGGCAGACTCGTCTTACGCTGTCTGGAGTCTCGGTGAGCTGGAAGGGAGCCGCGCCTGTTTCCTCCCCAGAAACAGCTGTCTGGGGGCTCACAGGGGCTCAACCTGCTTCTCGCCCACTCTCTTCCACTAATCCTTCGGATTCTGGAACTTCCGAGCCGCTTCTCTGGATCGAAGCGGCTCTAACAGGCAGCGGGGCTGGCGGTCCAAAAACGGGACCATCTTTCGGCGACAGGAAGCAAACCGGAAGTCCTTTTACGTGATTTCTTATCACTTGCCCAATCAGAATCTGCATAACAACATAATTCTGCAAATTCAGTATGTGTTGGTTTTAACAATAACTTCATGTGTTTGGTGTATTTTAGGTATCTCAATAATTTCTTAATACATGTCCAATGAAACTGTTTTGCCTTACCTACGTGTCGAGATAAGAGATTAACACTAAGTGCAATGTCGGGTCTGGTCCAACTACTAATGTACAATAGTGACCCAATGACTGAACGATAAAGTGTTTGATCCTCGAACTCAGGACTTGCTTCTTGTGTCAAGTTGTGAAAATCTGTTTGCATGGGTGTCTTTGTTGTGTTAGCATCCTTCATGTTGCAATGATGCAAAATTTGTTCAATTTGTTCAATTTGTTCAAAATTTGTTCAATGCCTGGTAAGGAGCCTGCATTTGATATGCTGGCTGTGCTGGCAGAAATGCCTGTGGTATTTGCTGTGCCTGTTGTGGACCTAAAAATGGTCTTGGTTGTGCCATTGGAGGTGGGCCAGGAGCTGGCCCTATTTGCACTTGTGGCTGGGGCATATATGCAGGCATCTGTAGCTGCTGTGGTATTGGAATTTGCTGTATTCCAGTTGCCATTTGTGCTTGAGCTGCAATATTGGCATGACTGGAGATGCAGTCATTTGCCTTTGCTGCATTAAATTTTGTTGTGTTCCATCTAAAAGGACACCAGCACCACCAGGGGGTGTTTGAGTTTGGGCCTGTGGAAACACTCGTGGCATTTCAGCTTCCTGTAGTAAATTTCTTTCGCCAGCAGATGGTGCTGCACCTTTAGCTTCGGGCAGCCCAGTTACAAGAAATGACTGCGTGGCAGGTTTATGTGCAACTTGATCAGGGAGACTTTCATGTGACGTATGCAGTGCCCTCTGTCTTAATTGGCCTGACACAGAATCCACCAGAGGTAGTGTCTTTGGCTCTGGAGAAGAAGGCAATATGGCGCTTTTTGAGAATTTGAAGTCACAAGATTCTCCCTTATCTTGCTCAAGCATAGATATAGCCATTTTTGCCTGGGCAAAATGTAGCTCCTGTTCATAGAATTTTATACAGTCACGATAGGCTTTCATAGCCAGCTCATCCAGGGTGAGCTTAGAGCTTCGAGAAGAATAATGAATTGTTTCTCTCTCTGCGTGGGAGTAATTTTGCTTGGCAGTTTGCTTTGGCCTTGCACCAAGCGTTACAAATTCAGATGGTTCTGGGGGGACTTTTTGAGAGCATGCATATTCAGAAGAAGACATCACTGACCTCAGTTCCAGTACGTTATCTTCAAAAGCAATTTCTGTGTTATCTCCCTTCGTTCCTTCTCCCACGGCTTCTGGTTCCAGGCGTGTGGCTGTAGTAAGAGGCTGGAAATCTGAAAACCTCCTTTCTGCCACCTTCTCAGCAAAATACATTTTGTATTTGTTTTTCTTCTGCTTCGGCATCTTAGCAAAGATAATTAGCGTACCTCAGTAGCTAAAAACTAACTGCCTATGTGCTCTTATCAGAAGTAACAAAACAAGGAAAAAAGCCATAAATCAACCGTCCGAGCTACCAGATGTCAGGGCATTGATTAATCCCATGTTTGGCTCTGGGACAAATCACCCTGGTTAGAGGATGGATCGAGGCTTATTCCTTGTTGCAATATTCTGAAAAGAAAAACCCCAAGAAAAGTTCTCTAATAAAACTCATTTATTTGTTATAAAGAAAATAAAACACCTCACTAACTAAGAAAGATAATTGTTACATTTTGGCAAGCGAGGTCTTCTGCCGGTCCAGCCGGACCCCTGGCAAGAGAACAAAGGAAAGAGTGTGTGAAGGAATGTGGGTGGATGCACATGCGTAGTAGCTTTTGATAACAATTCTTGGCAAGGTACGGAAAGTCTGATAGTCCAGAAATGTTTAGCTCAGCTGGTAAATAAAATAACGCAGTGACAATTCTTTTATGTTTCATTGTGTGGTCTTAGCTGATAGTTTTAAGTTTCATTTTGTAGTACTTCTGTTCAAGCAACATGTCAGCTGGAAGACCTCAATGGCAAAGTAACTGCTTGAATAAATACGCAGATGGGGAAGAACAAGACAATGTGACATTATGGCATAATATGTTGTTGAAGAACAACGAATGCCTTCCATACTGAAATGTAGCAAAGAGATATAATTCTCTCTCTCTCTCTCTCACACACACACACAGACATAGTGATGTGAACATGCTGCCCCCAGTCTCTCTTAAAGAGGTTTGTAATGCTCCTTTAGCTTTATTTCAAGAAATATTTGCAAATTTTACTTCATGCATAAATGTTTCAGAATTTGATAGATAGCAATTTATTTTACATAAAGAAAGATAAAGCAATAGCAGGCAATGATGTTGGGTCATTGTCCAGATCTTGATTATATTCATGGTGCTATATAGAGATGGCATTGCTTCCCAGTGGTGCCATAGAAATGAGATAAAATAATAGGTTGATCAACATGGGTTTAAGGTATTTTCTGTCACGTGAACCACAAACTATTCTGTTCTGCCTTTCTTTTTACACAGTATTTTCCTTGAAACCCTTTTCCTGTTCATGTCAATGCTTTGCAATACTTTATGAATGCAAACAATATCAGGCAGAATATCTCAAGATACCTCTGTGGTATCTCTATTAGAGGATATTTTTCTTGCTGTATACAGCATATCCATCCCCTTGGACAGTCCTGTTGCCCATAACTGGTAACGGGCAACAAAATGCAAAAGCACTGTCCTCCTCTACTATGACAGCAGTGGCTGGTATTCCCTATGAAAAGAAAAAGAGGAGACAGGTGAATGATGAGTAAAGATACTTGATATTTAGATCCATTTTTCCTTCCAACCTTCTTCTGCAGAACTGCAAGATTCTTATGGATTCAGGAAATCAGCAGGACCTCTGCTGATTTCGCTGCAGCAGCCCAAATATATATCAACACAGGTTTGAAGTGTGGGCCAGAGTTGAATTGGCTGGTATGCCTGAATCTATCAAGGAAGGAAAAAAATCTGGTCCACATCAAAGGAAGACCTTGCTGTGATATATTTTTCTCCAGTATTCCCATGGATCCTTGCTTGCTTGGAAATAATGCTGAGTTACAGTGGGCGGTTCTCCTGGGTCTTTTGGATGAAGATGCTGAATGAGATTAGTTAACTTTCTTTGAACTTCAGAACCTGCTTTTCCTTTGGCTTTCTCCCTCTTAATGTTTCTAATGCTGGCCTTCTCTGCTCTAAAACCCCTCAATTTTAGTATTCATTGCATCTTCAAGAACAAATTACAGCAACGAGGACTGAGGTACCATTGTATTCCTTTCAGCACATATTTTCCTCAATAGGTTCCAGTGATTTGGGCTGAAAGAGAGTGGCTGACCCAAAGTCACTCAGCTAGTTTCTGGCCTAAGGCAGGTGCACTAAACACTACATCAATCTGACACTCTCCCCAGACTTAAAGTTACATTTTTTTCATTCTTATCTTCTTATATTATCTGCATTATGCATTATTCCTGCATTATTGACAGGAATAAGGTTTGAGTTCATAGATTTTCATGGGTAGAGGTATGCAAGTTTTGGTGTATTTGGGTCTTTTCCTGTGTAAGATTGAGAGTATCTTGGTGACATTTCGAGTGGGACCTCATCGAAACGTCACCAAGATACTCTCAATCTTACATGGGAAAAGACCCAAATACACCAAAACTTGAATAAGGTTTGAATCTCAACAAAGTGCTAGTGACTGAATGAATGATTGTGTGAAGGAAAAATTTCAATCTCTCTCTCTCTTTTTCTCTCTCTCACATATATCTGTATTTACCTACTTACAGTATTAAATTTATTGGCCACCCATCTTATCACAAGGTAATGTTTAATTCAGAGCAAGAGAAGGTGTTTTATTAGTGTCACTGATACCAATGGAAGAGAAGTTGTGATCATTACATTGTTGGAAAATATACTGCTCAAAAAAATAAAGGGAACACAAGCAGAAGACATCCGAGATCTGAATGAATGAAATAGCCTTATTAAATACTTTGTTCGTTACATACAGTAGTTTATACATTGCTCAAACAACTAAAGGGAACACAAAACTACTGTATGTAATGAACAAAGTATTTAATAAGGCTATTTCATTCATTCAGATCTTGGATGTCTTCTGCTTGTGTTCCCTTTATTTTTTTGAGCAGTGTAGTTTATTCTCATGCCAGATTCTCATGCTTTTCTTCCAGTATAAGTAGCAAGCAGACCAAGCGTTTCAATTTCCATGTTCATTTTGGATGAGTGTCTAGGTGGTTGCCTCACTTGCTGTAGCAACAAAGTTATGTAACCATAGAGCAATTCTGTAAACCTCTATAGCACACAAAATTGCAGTATCTCAAGAAGACAGTTTGCAATAGCCATTTCTACATTTAATCTTGCATTAAGATGAAACCGTTGATGGTCCTTTAGTAATCTTGAATAACTGTTTGTGGAAAGAACATAGCTGAATGATGAATGTGAAACTTCTTTGTGGCTTCTTTTCTTTCTCCTTCCAGTATGAAGGGGCTCTGTATTCTGTCTTTTTTTGACATATTTGCACCACATTTCTTGGCTGAAGGAAGTGCCATCCAATCATACACTGATCATCCTGATTGATTAATTATGTGTCATAAAGTTGGTGTCGACTCTTAGCACCTGCATAGATAAATTTTCTCCATGACAATTTGTGCCTAACTTGATCCTTGAGTTCTTCGAATAGTGCATCATCACTACTGTACTTGAATCCATCTATGCTGCAATTGGTTGTCCTCTTCATCTCATTCTTTCTACCCTTCTCAGCATTAGAGCTTTCTTCAGAGAGCTAGGCTGCAGATAATGTTTCTAAGTAGGATAATTTGAGTCTGTGCATTTGTCCCTTAAATGAGAAATTGTTCTCATTATTCAATGATTTGTTTTGTGGCTTTCCATGATAAACTTCAAGCTCTACAACAGCAAAAGTGAAAGCTGTCAATACTCTTCCTATCTTGCTTCATCCGAATCTGATTTCCTGCAGATGAATAAAGATGGTGAGGGAGTCACCAAAGGTTTGTGCACTAGAGAGAACTGTTAAGTCAACAGAAACCTTTATGGTTTCTCTCTCTCTCCTCCTCCTCTCCCCCCCTCTCTCCCCCCTCTCCCTCCCTCCCTCCCCCCTCTCTCTCTGTCTAAAAGTTTTATGGCAGAAAAGAAAACCAATAGACTATTTTTCAAATGTTCCTGAGATTTATAACATACTATAGTGGCATTGTTCTTTTCTGCAATAAAGGTACTCATTTAGCCATGTCAACTCCATGACTATTTTGCATAGTTAGCCAATAGGTGCCAAGTATATGGAGAGCTTATGTTATGCTATGTGTGTATGAAGCCTGATCAGGATGCAAAATGTATAGAGGCCCCAAGCCTTTCTGGCCCACCATCATGTTGAAATTGCAATAGACCTCTGCAGTTTCTATGGAGATGCTTTGGGTTTAGTTCTTGGGTTGAGAGTGTGACACATTACTTTGTAGCAATTTGAATGAGAGCTATGTGTTTTTCTAAGATGGGTTACGGTTAGGGTAACTCACTGAGAGGTGCTGGTCTTGCAGTCCTAAAGCCTTTCTTTGGAATGCAATTAAAAGCATTGCTCAGCCCTAATGATCACACTCTGATGCAACAACTCTAATAAACTCATTGTATATTGGCACTTGAATCTATCTACTCATCCAATTGATGGGTCTTTCTCTGCTCCCTCCAAGCCTGACATTTACTTCCAAATGGCTAAGAAAGTTTAGAGAATAGAAATATTGGGATGAAAAAAGGGGTGATCCTAGGCTACTCACTAACAACTGGGGTCCTACAAAGAAAAATATTTATTTAAAGCATTTATATAGCCACTCACGTCTCAGACAACTCTAGGATGCTCCCAATAAAATCATCTTAAAAACTGTAAAACATATTCAATAAAACATAAAACACTACCAGTATTTCTTTCAAAAATTTGAACTGAAATAAATATACCCCACTGTATTTTTCTTTTTTCTTTTTATAATTTGTCTCCTACTTACTTTCTGAAATGAAAGTAATCATGAAGTAATCTAAGTAAGGAATTATATGAAACTTTATCTGCAGTTTTCTGAAATATTATTGTTTTCTGCCTAAGGGGATCATTGCTAAAGATATAATTGATTCATTTTTCCTTTCCTTGTATAATTCTCATTCTGTTGTAGACAAATTCAGAAATATCCTGGCTTCTAATTTGCAAAAGGAAAGGGTTGTAAGAAGAACAGAGAAAAAAGTTGTCTCACTTGCTATAGCAACAATGTTAGGTCACCACAGAGAAGTTCTATGAAATCCTCTAACAACCAAAGTTGCAGGATCTCAAGAATGCAGATTGCAACAGCTATTTCTACGGTTAATATTGCATTAAGCTGAGACTGTTGACAGTCCTTGAGCAACATGGAATAACTGTTTGTGGAAAGAACATAGCTGAAAGAGGAATGTCTTCCTAGCTACTCTCTTTCTCCTTCCAGAGTGAAAAGCCTGTTTATTCTAACTCTTCTGGCATATTTACACTATAAGTTTGGATGCAGGCAGTACCATCATACACTGGTCATCCTGACTGATTATGTTTCATCAAGTTTCATCAAGAGCCGAGGTGGCGCAGTGGTTAGAGTGCAGTACTGCAGCTACTTTAGTTGACTGCTAGTTCAGCAGATCAGCAGATCGAATCTTACCGGCTCAAGGTTGACTTAGCCTTCCATCCTTCCGAGGTGGGTAAAATGAGGACCCAGATTGTTGGGGCAATATGCTAATGCAATATGCTAATATGCAATATGCTATATGCTAACTTTGTAAACCGCTTAGAGAGGGCTGTAAAGCACTATGAAGCGGTATAGAAGTTTAAATAAAAAAAAAGTCAGTGTTGACGGTTAGCACCCACATGAATAGATTTTCTCCATGATTTAATTTTTTGGTTCTACCAATGGTGCATCATCAGTAATGCAACTGAATCCATTTATATGGTAGCTGGATGTCCTCTTCCTTTCTTTTCTTCTATCTTTCCCAGCATTATAGGTAAAGGTAAAGGTTCCCCTCGCACATATGTGCTAGTCATTCCCGACACCAGGGGGCAGTGCTCATCTCCGTTTCAAACCCGAAGAGCCAGCACTGTCCGAAGACATCTCTGTGGTCATGTGGCCGGCATGACTAAACGCCAAGGGCGCACGGAATGCTGTTATCTTCCCATCAAAAGTGGTCCCTATTTTTCTACTTGCATTTTTTATGTGCTTTCAAACTGCTAGCTTGGCAGAAGCTGGGACAAGTAACAGGAGCTCACTCTGTTATGCGGCACTAGGGATTTGAATCGCTGAACTGCTGAACTTTCGATCGACAAGCTCAGCGTCTTAGCCACTGAGCCACCATGTCCCAGCATTATACCCGTCTCCAAAGAGCTAGGGCTTTATGTAATGTGTCCAATAGAATAATTTGAGTCTGTGCTTGTCCCTCAAATGAGAAATTGTTCAGTTATCTAATGGTTTGGGGTTTTTTTGGTGCTCTATGGTAAGCTCCAGATCTACAACATCAAAATTGAAAGCTGTCAATACTCTTCCTATTTTGTTTCATCCAAGTTCCATTTCCTGCAGATGAATAAGCTGGAGAGAAGCTACCAATGATTCAAGAACTAGATCAGGCCTATTACAATATATTTTATTTATTTCTTGATTTAATCTATTGACTAGTTTCTCTGGGTCCCCTTTCTTCTGATCCCTGCGGTGGGGAGGGGGGGCAGAACCAGTTCGGTGATGTCATATTGTCACCGCTACCAGCTTGGGAGAACCGGGCCGAACCAGGAGGAACTCACCACTGCAAGCTGCTGGAAAGAAGGTCTCTCTTTACTCCAAAAACAAATTAGGATTCATTTTGGGGCAACAGGCAACTGACTGGTACATTGGTGAGATTTTTATAGGACTTGATCCCTTTATGCTATGTTTGTGAAGGAAATACAAATGTGATGTATGGTTTTTTGACTGGAGGAACTAAATGTGATGCTGCAAGGTTGTTTTGAGAACACTGAGGTGCTAGGCGGATAACAGTTCACTCTCAGGGCACAACGGCCTTGGAACCAGGCTGGAACCGGCTGGGAGGGAGTCGGCACTGTCTCCGAAGACAATCCCCATCCCTAATTCCCAAGCAGTTACAGCAAAAGCAAAGGCATGTGGAAAATGCCAGCAAGCCTTCCTCCCCTCCCCTCACACCAACAGAATGGGAGGAGATAATAGAGGACCTGAAGTTATCCTCAGTGGTGAAATCTAATTTTTTTTGCCACTGGTTCTGTGGGCGTGGCTTGGTGGGCATGGCTTGGTGGTGGTCATGTGACTGGGTGGCCGTGACCAACTTTTTTTTACTTTTTAAAGCATTTTTAACTAATAACTCCTCTCCGTCTTCCAAATGGAAAAATGCCAGGAGCAAATGCAAAAAGAAGCGTGCGCATACTCCTGGTGTTTTTCCATCTGTAGGAAGGTTTTCTACCTGTGAAGGCAAGTCTGGTTTCCTGTGCTGCTCACTAAAAACCTCACCAGTACTGCTGTGCATGTAGGTTTTGTGTGCGTGCGTGTGTGTCTTTGCTCCTGGTCTTTCACAGCAATCTGTGCCTGACGTCCCATCCACGGCTGGCTGAACTGGAGTTAGGGAATTCACACCTTCTGGCCTTGCCCGGGCCGGGCTGGGCGAAGCCGTCCCCAGATCATGCTCCTTGGGCAGTGGGTCCACTCGGCGGAGCTGCCTTGGGGGTCGTGTGGCGTGATGGCCGATTTCCACTGCTCTTAAAGGCCCCGGAGCACATTTATTTATTTATTTATTTGTTTGTTTGTTTGTTTGTTTATTGGTTTGTTTGTTTGTTTGTCAAACATGTACAAGATAGCAGGTATGAATATGAACATGGACATGAATATCAGTCTATGCTGATATTGAGTCATCACACAAAGTCATTCTTATTCTAAGTAGTATCCTGTGGTATTTAACATCAACAAAAAAGAATCTTAAGAGATTCTTTTATGTTCCATTGCAGGGTCTTAGGTTATAGTTTTAAGTTTGGTTGTACTATTAACCAAGAACCACATCAGCTGGAAGGCCTCAGTGGCAAGGAATAGATATCTCTCTCTCCCTCCCTCCCTCCCTCCCTCCCTCCCTCTCTCTCTCTCTCTCTCTCTCTCTCTCTCTCTCTCTCTCTCACACACACACACACACACACACACACACACACACACACTCATAGTGATGTGAATATGCTGCCTGCAGTGCCTCTTAAAGAAGTTGCACAATATCTGCAATGCTCATTTAGCTTTATTTCAAGAAATATTTGCCAAGTTTTACTTCAATGCATAAAGGTTTCAGAGTTTGAAGGGAGCAATTTGATTTATGTAAAGAAAGAGGAAGAGAAAGCAAGCAATGGTGTCAGATCATTGGCCAGATTCTGAAGATATCCATGGTGGTAGATGGTGATGGTGTTATTTTCCAGGACGGAGTCTATAGCTGTGAGATAAAATAATAGTTGATCAAAGTGGATTTAAGGTATTTGCTGCCACATGAACCACAACATTTTTCTCTCCCGCCTTTCTTTTTTCACAGCATTTTCCTTGAAACCCTCTTCCTATTCACATCAATGCTTTGCAATGCTTTATGAATGCAAACAATATTAGGCAGAATAGCTCAAATAGCAACAACTCTCTGGCATCTCTATTAGAAGAAATTGTTCTTACCGTGGACAGCACCACCAACCCATTGGACACATCAGTTCCTTATAACAGCCAGGGAAATGAATGGCATAGCAGTCTTTAGCAGGACAGCATTGGCCGGCAATCCCTATAAAAAGAAAAAGAGGAGAAATGTGAATGATGACTAAAAACACTTTTGATATCTATTGATATCTATTTGATATTTAGATTCCTGTTCTCTTCCAATACACCATCTTCTACAGAATTGCAAGATTCCTACAACTTCAGGGAGTTTCCTCTAATCAGAGGAATCCATTTTCTGCAGCAGCCTAAATAAATTTGATCTGAAGCCAAATTTGAAACATGGCTTAGAATTGAATTGGCTGTCATGCCTGCATCTATTAAGATAATAAGGAAAAAATTCTGGTTTATACCAAGGGAAGACCTTGCTGTGATATATTTCTTCCCATTATAACCATGGATCCTTGTTTGCTAGGAAATAACCCAGACTTAGAATTGTTGGTTCTCCTTGGTGTTTTGGATGGAGACCTTGGGTGAAAATGTTGAACCCCCTTTGAACTACAGGACCTGATTTTCCTTTGGCTTTCTTCCCATCTCTTTACTTTTCTAACACTCCTCTTTTCTTCTTTCAAAAAACAGTGCATTTGTGACATTTTGCTGCAATTTCTTCTTTCTTTTCTCCATATTAAGTAGAAATAGATTCACTAGATGATTTGTTTTTTTTTTTTTACTTTTATCCCATCTTTATTTTTTAGAAAATAACTTAAGGTAGTGAAGTTATTTTCCTCCTCCTTTACTCTCCACAACAGCAACTATGTGCAGAGGTTCAGGGAGAGGGGGAGTGGGAGCGGGAGGGAGGGGGAGGGGGAGAGGAAGGGAGGGATGGGGGAAGAGAGAGAGAGAGAGAGAGAGAGAGAGAGAGAGAGAGAGAGAGAGAGAGAGAGAGAGAGAGAGAGAGAGAGAGAGAGAGAGAGAGAGAGAGATCTAAATTCACCCAGCCGGCTTTTATGCCTCAGGCGGGATCTCAGCCTCCATGTATCTAGCCTTTTGCTTTAATCACTAGATAAAACTGGCTCTCTATTGTTCCTCTTTATTCAAGTAGAACGTATTTTGTTGAGAATTTGGTAAACCAAAACTAAAACAAAACAAAACAATGAAAACAAGCTACAACAAAACCCCCAGTGAAGTTCTATTGAGAATAGTGAATCAATGAATTAATATTCCAATCTCTTCTCTTTTTTATAAATTCAACACAAATAGATTCACTAGATGATTACTATTTATTTTCATCCCATCTTTACTTTTTTAAAATAACTCAAACTGTCTATGGAGATTCTTAGCCACCCAGAGTGCCGAACTGAAACTGAGAAGGAGAGCTGGATTCTACCAGTTGCATAGTCAGTCAGTGCTTGGTACAATAGATGTCTCCTGCTGCTGCTTCAACTACGAGGTATCTGAAGAGGCCATACTTTTTATTAAACATCTCTAAACTTTATTTCCCTTCTCCAAAACATATTAAGATTTTATTTTATAATGTAACATATCAATAAGCCCATTAATTAGGATCTTAAACTAAACAGGACAAGAATAGAGGAATTATACAGTGCATGTCAGAGTCCCTTTAAACAAGCGACACTGCAATGATTTCCAACTTTCCTGAAAATCCACTGACATGTGCAATAAATATGAAAATAATCTTTTTTGAATTAGTTTTATATCAATAGAGTAGGAAAATATTTCAGTTTTGTTTTGGACCAGATCAATAGTGTAAGGGCTTTGTGAACAATTTATGTCTGGTTTAAATTTTTTATTCTATCTTTATATTTTTTCTAAATAACTCATGGAGGTGACCTAACAGGTCTGTAAGGGGCGTGCATAAGAGCACCAGTGCGCTTACTGTCCCTGTCTTAATGTTTCTGTTAATTGTATTCATTTTATGTATTCAATTCATGCTTATACTTATATATATTATCTAATATGTACTCGACAAAATAAATAAATATAAAAAAAACCCTAATACAGCCATACCGCAGCACTTTAAAATGTGCTGAATTCAGTATTTGAAATATTTTGAAGGAGAAATCTTGTCCCGGCACTCATCTTTCTGCTGGTAGTCAACATGTAAGGAAGAAGTTGCTTATGTTGGCTGCCTCTTGACTCACTATCCTGAAGATATCCATGGTGGTAGACGGAAATGGTGTTATTTTCCACAATGGAGTCTATAGTCGTGAGATAAAATAATAGTTGATCAAAACGGATTTAAGGTATTTTCTGCCACATGAACCACAACATTTTTCTCTTCCACCTTTCTTTTTGCACAGTATTTTCCTTGAGAGCCTCTTCCTGTTTATATCAATGCTTTGCAATGCTTTATATGAATGCAAACAATATCAGGCAGAATAGCTCAAAATACTTTTCTTGCATCTCTATTACAAGAGATTGTCCTTACCTTACCTAGCACCTCCAACCTACTGGACAATCCCAATCCCTTAAACAGCCAGGCATACTATATGCTGGGGAAAGCAGGATGCATTTTTTTAAAAGAATCACAGCTATTACTCTTTATTTGTATTAGCTTAGTATGTTTTGCAAATACAGACACTGTTTTTTTTAAGTAAAGCTTTATTACACACATATTAAAACATTGGACATGGTGTAACTGTCCTGGCATTCTCTTTGCCATACATACTAAAATGAAAGTATCATATATTTATTTATTTATTTTATTTTAATTAGATTTATATGCCGCCCTATCTCTATAGGACTCAGGGCGGCTTACAACATATATACCTTATTGCAGTGGTGAAATCTAAAATTTGTTACTAGTGGTTCTGTGGGCGTGGCTTGGTGGGGGTAATGTGACTGGGTGGGCGTGGCCAATTTTTTTTTTACTTTTAAAACCATTTTTTCTACAACCTCTTCGGCGAAGAGGTTGTAAAAATATGCTTTCAAAAGGCTCTGACGATCCCAGCTGAGTTGCCTGATCGGCAGAGGCTTTTTTTCTTTTAAATGCCTCTGATGATCAGGCAACTCAGCTTGGATCGTCGGAGGCTTTTAAAGAAAAAAAGGGTTTTTTTCTTTTAAATGCCTCTGACGATCCAAACTGAGCCGCACGATCATCAGAGGCTTTTTTTTTTAACTTTTAAAAGCATTTTTTTGGCCGAAGAGTTTGTAGAAAAAATGCTTTTAAAAGTAAAAAAAAAAAGCCTCTGATGATTGTGCGGCTCAGCTGGGCATGGGGGGGGGGCAGAGATTTTTGCTATCGGTTCTCCAAACCACCCGCCTCCATCGCTACCAGATCAGGCAATCCGGTCTGAACCGGGAGCATTTCACCCTGCCTTATTGCTTATATACAATTAGTCTGTTCAGTATTTACATATATAAAGACATCCTTCTTCTATCTATATTACGTATACATTTGTTTTATCCGTTATCATTCTATTGTAGTTACATACATAACTTTAATTTTCCATTTTATGAATTCTAGTCAGTTCTTGTTGTTTGGCCCTATTTTCTGTTCCAACCATTGATAAAATTTATTCCATATCTCATGGTATTCTGACTCGCCTTTATTTTTCAATTCCAAGGTTAATTTGTTCATTTCCGCACATATCAATTTTTTTTTTAATCACTTCATCTTCTAGAGGAGTTTCCTTATTTTTCCAATTTTGGGCAAAACTCATCCTTGCTGCTGTTATAATATGTATTATTAAGTAAGTTACCCCTTCACTGTATTTCCCATTTATAATTCCCAATAGGAATAGTTCTGGTTTATATTCTATTTCTTCTCCAGTTATTTCCACCAACGATAAATAAATCTTCTGTCAATACTCCTTTGCCCTTTTACATAACCACCATATATGATAGTATGTGCCCAATTCATGGTTGCATTTCTAACATTTTGGTGATAAAGTTCTAAACATTTTTGTCAATCTCGCTGGCGGAAGGTGCCTGCAATGTATTAAGTCTGCTGAAGTAGGAAGTAATGTTCTGTTCGTTGATTGGTTAAGCCGCCTGACAGCTGGCTATATAAGAGCTGTCAGGCAGAGTTCCAAGCAGTTTCAGTTATAGCTGTGGCAGTTAGCCCAGCTGTTGTTAATAAATGGTTAATTACATGATCTTCACATTGTCCATCGTCCTTGATCCAGCCAATACATTTCAGTGCCACCTATAGAACATCCTGTATAAATTTTCTTTGTACAGTATTGCCAAAGGGCATTGGTGGCGCAACAGACTAAAGTGCTGTTAAGTAGCACCAGCTGTCTGCAATTACTGCAAGTTCAAATCTCACCAAGCTCTAGGTTGACTCAGCCTTCCATCCTTTCGAGGTAGGTAAAATGAGGACCCGGATTGTGGGGGCAATAAGCTGACTTTGTATAAAAAGAACACCGCTTGGGGGGGGGCCAAAAGCCCTACTAAGCAGGTATATACAAAAGTATGAAGGCTATTGCTTAATGCATTGTAAGCCGCCCTGAGTCTCCAGAGAAGGGCGGCATATAAATTGAACCAATAAATAAATAAATAAATAAATAAACAAACAAACAAACAAACAAACAAACAAATAAATAAATAAATGCTATTTTCCTGTTCCCCCCCATAATTCTTGCCATTTTTCCAATTGTATATTATATCAAAAATTTATTGCCCATGCCACCATCGTTTCCTTCCCCTGCTCTTCTTCCATTTTATAATCCAATAGGAATTTATAGATTTTCTTTACCAATTTATCATTTGTCCCCAGAAAATCGTATCTATTGTCATTAATTTCCTATTAATGCCCCACTGTTTCATGTCTTTCAAATAACATGTTTGCATTTGTAAATAGGACCACCACTCCAATTCTACCCTTGTTCTTTTAATTCTTGCCTCGATTTCAGTCCCCCTTCTTCGTTTATAATATCCTTATAGGTGACACATTTTCCCTGATTAATTAAATTTGGATGGACTAGCGCTTCTAATGTAGATAACCGAATCGGAACCTTCATGTAGTTCTGCTATTTACTGTAAATTTATTCCATGTCTCCAGTAAAGCCTTTCTTATAAAATGTCTTTGAAAATATTGATGTGCTACTTGTTTTCCATACCACAAAAATGTATGCCATCCTAGATGTAGGTCGTGGCCCTCTAGCATTAACAATCTTCTATTTTTTAAATTTATCCATTCAACTACCCAGGTTAGCATTGCTGCTTGGTGGTATAATTCCCAATCTGGTACGCCAAACCTTCCTCTTTCTTTTGTTTCTTGTAAAAGTTTAACTTTGATCCTTGGTTTCATTTTGACTGAAACAGAATTGGCTGGCAATCCCTATAAAAAGAAAAAGAGGAGAAATGTGAATGACTAAAAATACCTTGGTAGTTAGATCCCTTTTCTCTTCCAAAATATCATCTTCTACAGAACTGCAGGATTCTTACAACTTCAGGTAGTTTCCTCTAACCAGAAGAATCCATTTCTCCTGATCTTCCTGCAGTGGCCCAAATAAATTTGATCTGAAGACAAATTTGAAACATGGCTTAGAATTGAATTGGCTGGTATGTCTGTATCTATTAAGATAGTAAGGAGGAAAAATCTGGTTTATATATATTTGTGATATATTTATTTCCATTATTATCATGCATCCTTGTTTGCTAAGAAATAACCTGGAGTTAGAATGACTGATTTCTCCTGGGTGCTTTGGATGGAGACTTTTACTGTGAATGATTAATTCCTTTAAACTTTGGTATCTGATTTTGCTCTGTATTTCTCTTTTTTCTTTATGTTAATTTTTTTGTCTGTTACTGCTCTTCTTTCCTCTTGAAAAGCACATGAAGCTCAATTGCATAAGGGACCCTCAGGATATCCCACACTTTGAAAAAGCTTTAGAGAACATGACAAGGTCACTCCACTCATATACAGCTCTGAAATACAACTCCATGAGGTTGTTCACATAACACCCACGTCAAAGTTTTCTTGAGTTTGGGGTAACCCTCACTGCTCCTGGGGCTTGAAATGTCTTCTTCCCAGGACTCCATCTCCTCCTGCTCATTCTCATGGTTAGACATTCCATGCACAGTCACCATAGCAAACAAGGATTATTACTGCAGATCTGGCTTAATGTCAGACTTGCCACACCTTAGACAGTAAAAAAGACCCTTGACTCCATTTGTGGTGAAAGGTATACTTTTACTGAAGTTCCGCATTTTGGCACCTCTTTGATGGGTGTTTCACATTCCATTCCCAGACTTGTGTCCTTGGATCATTCGACCATTGTCTCTGGATGGCATCTCTGGTTTCTGTCATCTCCCCTCCCTATCTTCCCATTCCCCTCCTCCCATTTTGTGGCAGGCTGCCATCAAAGTGAAGCTAAGCAGGGCTAAAGTGGTTTGATGATAGATCTGACACACTGAATAACAAAATAGCAGAATCCAGAATAATAAAAGAATAACAGAATAATAGAGCAATAGAAAAAGAGAGTTGGAAGGAGCCTTGGAGATTTTCTAGTTCAATCAACTCAAGCAAAGAGACCCTATACAAGTGATGGCTAACCTTTTCAGGACCGAATGCCCAAAGCACGCATGCAACCCCAAAATGCAATGCGCATGTGCCTCTGTGCACGTGCACCCTGTGCATGCATGCATGGTGCCCCACATGCCCCACCCCATGCATGCACACATGCCCCCTGCATGTGCCCCCGCACACATGCACGCACACACCCCTGTCCCCCCATGCATATGCAGAGACCTGAAGACCAGCTGGCCGGTGGGAGGCGTGTGTGCAAATGAATGCGCAGCAGAGCTGAACTGGGGTGACAGCTCGTGTGCCATCAGTGAGGGCACTGTGTGTTCACCATCACAGCCCTATACCATTTTAGACAAATGGCTGTCCAGTCATTTCAGGGTGCATTAGACTACTCAACCTCCTTTGTCCTCCCTGCCTGTGGTAGAATTGGTCTTAGAAAGAACCCTTTGCTTTGAGGGTGGAGCCTATTTCTGTGAATTCCCTCCTGCCAGCCTTTCCACAGACCCTCATAAAAGATGACATATAAAGACAGAACTGAATTAACAACAGATGCACTGAATATTAGTAGGTCAGTGAGACTGAAAATGGTAAAACTGGCAGCTAGTCAGTTCATTCAATGCTTAATAATGCAGTTCTTTGCTTCAGAACCACAGGAAGCAGCTGGAGTCCAACTGTATCTCTAAAAGTGCCTTGAAATCTAGAAATAATGTTGAGCTCCTGATATTATCGCAGAATTAGTCAATTGTCTTTTGTAATGAGTGTGTGCAGAGAGGGAAATGAGGATATCTCATGATCTGATTATGCAGTTATATAGTCCACCTAGTCTTAGATCCAAACGAAATGGATTTTTGAACTAAGGAGAAATGTCCTGACAGTTAGAACAATTAATCAATGGAACAACTTGCCTCCAGAAGTTGTGAATGCTCCAACACTGGAAGTTTTTAAGAATAGAATGGACAATCATTTGTCTGAAATTATGTAGAGTTTCCTGCCTAAGCAGGGGGTTGGACTTGAAGACCTCCAAGGTCTCTTCCAACTTTGTTATTTTATTCTAAATATGGCAGTTCAATATTTACCTGAAACATAATTGTGGGCTTCCTACAATTAGTAGGAAGTCTGTATTTACCGGTTATAGTAATAGGCTTTGTTACTTAATCATCAGAAAGGTTTAGCAGATATAGGAATTCCACACTCTTCCCATGGACTCCCTTTATTCTATTGAACAAGAACTGCTAGAGGAAATAGAAAAACAATTTGGGATATATTAGACTATCCCACCTCCTTTGCCCTTCCTACTGTGATAGAATTGAACTGAGAAATGATCGTAAATGTGAGAGATGAGGATAAAAGTAGTGTCACAAGTAAATGCCTTATTCTCCATTATGTAAATAGTACATGAACAGGGTATCAGGGGTTAACTTATTCTTCATCTCTTAATGTATTCATATTTCACCACTCCCATATTTAGCTCCACCCATTGTATATATAAGGAGCTGCATACGTTCATTCTGTGCTTCTATCTGTGAATATTCAGTGAATATAGAATGCCTTATGTAAATAAACAGTGACTTATTTGAATTTCTAATTCTCAACTTATTTATTGAGTCTGATCCTGAAAATATCGTAACAATCTGGTAGCAGAGGATGGTTGAATTGACTCAATAAAAACTTAAACATGTCTAAAAGAGATAGGCCCAACACCAGGGCATACAGCAAAGAAATGGAAGCGGATCAAGAAATAATCGATGAGTCCACGAATGCAATTTCAAGAGAATCTGAAGAATACACCACAGACGACGAAGAAATAATAAATGAAGATGATGACCAAGAAGAAAACGAAATAGAAAACAACGAACTCAGGTCAGAGATACTAAAACTTTTAAAAAGCCAAAAGAGCGATGAAAGTCTCGTCGCGAACCTCCAAGATATACTAAAAAACAACGGAGCAGCGAGAGAGAAGCACATCGCTACTGAAAAATCAAAAGAGTCAAAAATAGTGAGTAATATGCTTGAAGATAAAAACGCAACGAAGAAGAAAACCAACAATCCCGCGCAAAATTTCGAATGGCAGCCATCTTGGTTTCAACAGACCCCTAAGATGAGCGAAGCAGAGCCAATCAGAAAGCAGGATTCAAAATATCTGGCGCGAAAAACCTTACTCGATGCAAAAATGAAAGAGAAAAAAATATATACCTCAGAAGAATCAGACACAGAGAACGAAGAAGATTCAATAGACATGCAAGTAAAGTCAGCAATGAAAACACTTTTTGCAGCATTTGGACCGAAACTGAAGATCACTAAAAAATCAACAAAAAAACAAGCAAGCAAGCCAACGCCTCAAAATCTACCCGCTCCTATCCAGACGGCGAGAGCAACGACGCCTGAGCCCAGAGAGCCCTGCAGATACCGCCCTACGCCGCAGACTGATCCAATATTCTAATTACACACAAAACAGAACTTGGTCCAGTATTATAAATAAGACACCGTATGAAGCAATGTATAACAGGAAACCAAAACTAGCACACATGCACATATTTGGAGTCACTGCAGACGTACACATACCTAAACAATTGAGGCGCAAAGGTGAAAACGTATCCAGAAGACTTAGATTCATGGGATACGAGACAGGTACAAAAGGATACAGATTTATCGATAGTAATAACAAATTTATAGTTTCCAGAACAGCTGTGTTCCATGAACAGGCCAACTGGTCTAGAATACATCTTAATGAAATATTCCCAAACACCAACCCAGGCACTAAACTCCAAGAAAAAAGGAATAGAGAAGAACATAGTAACAACACACATAAAAATAAAATCAAAACATGGACAAACAGTCAACACAAAATAAGAACAGATTCATTAACTAAAAAGGAAGCAAGGTATTTACATGACAATGATAGTAAACCAGAAAGAGCAATCAGAAGTAGCAGAAACCAAATGCCAAACAAATACAAAGATTATGTAATGTATATGGATGGAGAATCACCAACACCTAACACATATGAGGAAGTGTTAAAACTTCCTCCTGAAGAAAAGAAAAAATGGGAATCAGCCATGACTAAAGAGATGGATAGTTTACGAGGGCTAAATGTATTCACACCTACAATTGCACCAAAGGATAAAACCATCATTGGCACTAGGTGGATATATAAAATTAAAAATTTAGAGGGAGGCAATACTCTATACAAAGCTAGATTAGTTGCACAAGGTTATGCACAGAAATATCCCGAGGATTATACAGATACATACTCCCCCACAGTGAGAACAGAGAGTGTCAAGACTGCTCTGGTTATAGCATCAGCACTCAACCTCGATGTGTTCCAATACGACATACAGACTGCATATTTACACGCAAAATTAGATAAAGAAATATATGTAAGGGCACCCCACAGTCAATACACAAACAAAAATGAAACTTGGTTACTAAATAAAAGTTTATACGGGTTGAAACAATCTGGTAAACAATGGTATGATTGTTTAGTAAAAGTACTCAAAACTATGAATTTCAATGCCACTACTGCTGATAATTGTTTCTTTGTCAAAAAAGAGGATGATTCCCTAGAATTTATATTGATCTATGTGGATGATATTTTGTACATAGGTAAACATAAAGAAAGAAGAGAGGCATTTGTAACAAAACTGAATGAACATTTTTCATTGAAATCTTTGGGTAAAGTAAATAAGTATCTTGGTGTTCAAATCAGTAAAACCAGAAGGGGATTTAAGCTTTCTCAAAAGGACAAAATTATAGAGCTCTTGAATAAATGTAATCTAAGTAATGCTAAGCCCTGTGATACTCCCATGCAAACTGATTTTTTGAAGAATACAGACGAATCATCCCCTGAATTCAAAGACAATACATTTTACAGGTCAGTCATAGGTTCACTTCTTTATATCTCCAATTGGACTAGACCTGATATTGCTTTGCCTCTCAACTTATTGTCCAGACACGTTAGCAAACCATCACTATACCATTGGGAAGCTGTCAAAAGGATATTAAGGTACTTGAAGAATAGTTTAGACTTCTGTTTGTTATTGGAACCCAATACTGTCAAAGAGCCCATCCTCACATGTTATGCCGATGCGGATTGGGCTGGCGATACCTCATGTAGAAAAAGCACATCTGGTTATTTATTCTTCCTTAACAGTTGTCCAGTTTACTGGTATACTGGCAAACAAGATCTAGTAGCCACTTCAACAACAGAGGCAGAATATGTTTGTCTATCTAAGGCAGCAAATAACCTTGTATGGTTTAACGATTTACTTTCTGATATTTGGAAGAAACCCATTTTGCCTTTTATTATGCATGAAGACAATAAAGCTGCTATCGAAATATCTAGGTCTGATGCTATTGGACAAAGGTCCAGACATATAGATATAAAGTTTAAACATGTGAGACAATTATCTCAAGATGGATTTATCAAAGCAGTTCATTGCGAAACATCAGAGCAAATAGCTGACATATTAACAAAGCCTTTGCCGTCTAAGCAACATAAATACTTGACTTCTAAATTACATGTCTTATATTGTTCTGAATCTGAATGTAATTGTTGTAATATATCAAATCGGCATTTAGAGGGGGATTTGTCACAAGTAAATGCCTTATTCTCCATTATGTAAATAGTACATGAACAGGGTATCAGGGGTTAACTTATTCTTCATCTCTTAATGTATTCATATTTCACCACTCCCATATTTAGCTCCACCCATTGTATATATAAGGAGCTGCATACGTTCATTCTGTGCTTCTATCTGTGAATATTCAGTGAATATAGAATGCCTTATGTAAATAAACAGTGACTTATTTGAATTTCTAATTCTCAACTTATTTATTGAGTCTGATCCTGAAAATATCGTAACAAGTAGAAAAGGGAAATCTTCTGTAGATGAAAAACTAAGTGATTTTTGTGTGACATGCACCCTTCCCATTTTATAAAGAATTGCTGCAGTAAAAAGGTAGATAAACAGTAGTGAACATGTGTAAACAATTGGTCCTAGACTTACATTGGTAATGACCAGGGCCAGATTTTCCTATAGGCTAACTAGGCTTCAGCCTAGGGCCTCAAGATCAAGAGGGGGCCTCAAGATCAAGAGGGGCCTACATTCAAATTGTTAGCAAAATTAAAATTACACTTTCACTATAGGTGAAAGGGCCTCATAAGTGGAATAGCCTAGGGCCTCTTTTCATCTAAATCCAGCCCTGGTAATGACTATTTGTATTTCAATAATTCTTTTCAGTGAACTCAGATTTATAGTTCAAATTTTAATATTTTATAGGAAGATTAGTGTCCATGGCTTAAATTATTTTGTCACAAGTTGAATATTTACATCTCCTTATAATTTAGACACTGTAAAAAAGGAGAAGTGGCAAGTGAGTGAAGAAATTTAAGGGGGGGGGGAATTAAGTAGGCTTAGGGTTGTGTGCAAACTGGTTTGGCTCAGACTCAACCCTCCAAGACCGAGTGGCTGTAGTTTCCGGCATCCCGGTATAACCAGCTGGCTCCATCGCTGACTATTGGGGGTGAGATCTTGGCCCCCTCAGAGAGGGCTCACAACTTGGGTGTCCTCCTGGATGCACAGCTGTCTTTAGAAGATCATATTACGGCTGTGGCCAGGGGGGCTTTTTATCAAGTTCGTCTGATTTACCAGTTGCGTCCCTTTCTTCACCGGGATGCCTTGCACATGGTCACTCATGCCCTCGTCACTTCCCATCTGGACTACTGTAATGCTCTCTACATGGGGGTCCCCTTGAAGAGCACTCGGAGGCTCCAACTGGTCCAGAATGCAGCTGCCCAGGTGATTATGGGAGCGACACGGCACACCTATGTAACACCTCTCCTGTGTGAGCTGCACTGGCTCCTGGTGGTCTTCTGGGTGCGATTCAGGTGCTGGTTACCATCTTTAAAGCGCTCCATGGCTTAGGACCTGGGTATTTACAAGATCGCCTTCTGCCACCGATAGCCTCCCACCGGCCAATACGCTCCCACAGAGAGGGATTCCTCAGGATGCCGTCGGTCAAACAATGTCAACTGGTGACAACCGGGGGAGAGCCTTCTCTGTGGGGGCACCTGCCCTCTGGAATGAATTGCCCCCGGAGATACGTATGATCCCCGACCTATGTACCTTTCGCCATGCCCTTAAGACTTTACTGTTCCAACAGGCTGGACTGGCTTAAATAATGAATTTTAATGGGTGTTTTAGTTTCTTAGTTTTTTAATATAAGGGCCAAATTATTTAATATGTTTTAAACTGTTTTTAAATTTTATGGATATATGTTGTTTTACTGTGGTCTGTGCACCACCCTGAGTCCCTTGGGAGAAGGGCGGTATAAAAATTTAAATAATAAATAATAAATAAATAAATAAATAAATAAATAAATAAATAATATTTTCATCTGGGTACATTGTTAGATCACACCCTTTATGAGCAGTTATAATAGTGTCCACAATAATATCCCTCATAATATGTGTCTGTATCAGGTTATAGGGATGTGGTGGCTCAGTGGTTAAGATGCTGAGCTTGTTGATTGAAAGGTCGGCAGTTCAGCGGTTCGAATCCTTAGTGCTGTGTAACAGGGTGTGCTCCCATTACTTGTCCCAGCTTCTGCCAACCTAGCAGTTGGAAAGCACGTAAAAAATGCAAGTAGAAAAAAATAGGGACCATTTTTGGTGGGAAGGTAACAGCGTTCTGTGCACCTTTGGTGTTTAGTCATGCCAGCCACATGACCACGGAGATGTCTTCGGACAGCGCTGCCCCCTAGAGGTGGGAACGACTAGCACATATGTGCGAGGGGAACCTTTACTTTTATCAGGTTATATCTGATTCAACATCCAATAATTTGATTTTATTGTGTAGTCTTTTTATTTGTTTTATGCGGGTCACTAAAATTAATAACATACATCTATTAGTCTGTCTATTTAACAAAAAGAATGGCCCAGGAAAAGATCCTTTCCCTCATGGAGATTTCCTCTTGCTACATCTCCATTCTTTTACCAAGACCCAGTCTATGCTGATAGTGAGTCATCAGACAAAGAATTTATTATTCTAAGTTAGTTAGTACCCCATGGTATTTAGCTTGGGAAAAAAAAATCTCAAGTAAGTCAGAAATAATGTTGAGCTCCTGATATTATCCCAGAATTAGTTATGTTCCATTGTGTGGTCTTAGCTAATAGTTTTAAGTTTGGTTTGTACTACTTCTGCTCAAGCAATCACATCAGCTGGAAGACCTCAGTGGCAAAGTACCTGCTATATATAAACAAATGGGGAAGAACAAGACTGTGTGATGTTATGGCATAATATGTTGTTGAAGAACATGGACTGCCTTCCACAATGAAATATAGACAAAGAGATATAACATTCTCTCTCTCTCTCTCCCTCCCTCACCCCTTCTCTTTTCCTCCCTCTCTCTCTGTTTTATGACTATACTGCCCCAGTCCCTCTTAAAGCAGTTGCACAATATCTGCAATGCTTCTTTAGCTTTATTTCAAGAAATATTTTCCAAATTTTACTTCAAATGTAGAAAGTTTGATAGATAGCAATTTGATTTATATAAAGAAAAATAAAGCAATAGCAGGCGATGATGCCAGATCATTGGCTGGATCTTGAATATATCCATGGTGGTCAATGGAGATGGCATTATATTCCTTTGTTGCTGTAGAAATTAGATAAAATAATAGGTTTATCAAAGTGGATATGAAATATTTTCTGCCGCATGCACCATGAACTTTTTCTCTTCCACTCTTATTTTTACACAGTATTTTCCTTGAAACCCTCTTCCAATTCACATCAATACTTTGCAGTGTTTTATGAATGTAAACAATATCAGGCAGAATATCTCAAAATACTTCTCTGGAATCTCTATTACAGGAAAATTTTCTTACACTAAACAGCACCACCATTGTAGTTGACAAGCCACATCCTTAAAATAGCCACTTGGAAAAGCACCATCCACCACGTGTACAAAAGGGGTAGCCAGCATTACCCATGAAAAGTAAAAGAGGATAAATGTGAATAATGAATGATATGTAGGTACTTTTGATGAAAAACTGTACAAAAGAGATGATTTCCATTATCAAAGAAAGGGACTGAGTTACTTAGTACTAAATTCAGGGATTTTCTGGAGAAACATTTAAACTTAAAGTAAACAATGGGGGCAAAGAGTTAACTGATAAAGAACAATTTGGTCCCCAACAATCTAAAACGAATAGGGTTATCAATACTTCTAACTTAGATGTTTGTATAGGTAAGATTATCAACAGAATTCCTTTCTGTCAAGGAAAATCAAGCTTTTGAAAGCATGTGTCATATCATGTTCACTAATCAAAGAGGTGGTAAGGAAGAAAGGGAATTCAGACACAAAACAGGCAATGTAGAAAGTGAACACAGGGTCAGTCAAAAAGAAGTCTCTATAGAAGTGTCTATACATAAGTGCACAAAGTATGAGGAATGAACTTCAAGTAAGTGAGGGCAGATCAGTGGTAGGATTCAAGTAATTTAACAACCAGTTCTCTGTCCTAATGATTTCTTTCAACAACCAGTTCACCAAACTGCTCAGAAAGTTAACAACCAGTTCTCTCAAAGTGGTGCGAACTGGCTGAATCCCACCACTGGGGCAGATATAAGATTGTTGCCATTACAGAAACTTGGTGGGATGAAGCCCACAAATAGAATGTACAGCTAGAGGGATTTAAATTATTTAAAAGAAACAGACCAAATAAAAGAGGAGATGAAGTTGCACTATATATAAGAAATAATGACATCTCTACAGAAAAATAGCAGAAAAATTATGAAAATAATCTTGAATGCATTTGGGTCAATATAAAAGGGAAAAAATGATATTGCCATATAGGTAAATTATAGGCCACCCAACCAAACAGAGGAAATAGATGAACTTTTTGCTAGTCAGTTAATTAAGATATGTAGGAAACACATTACAATAGTAATGGGGGACTTTAACCACCCTGACATCAACTAGGAGACAAACTCTGCACCAAGTGGAAGATCAAACACAGGTTCATGACAAACCTAGTAGAGGTTTTGTGTCCCAAAAAGTAGCTAAGGAAACTAGGGGATCAACCATATTTGACTTAATTCTCACTAATATAGATGAAATGATAGAAGGTGTTGAAGTTACAGGAACATTGGGATGGGTGGAGTGATCATGCAATATTGGAATTCAACATTATGTAAGCACAAGCAATAGAATAAAGTCAAACTAGAGTCTTGGACTTTAAGAGAGCTTATTTCAATAAACTTAGAGATTCCTTGATTGAGAATCCTCAAGGGAAAAACAACTCAAGAAACTTGGGAAATTTTGAAAAGTGATATTATGAAAGCCCAGACTAGCACAATTCCAATGAAGAAGCTCTCAAAAGAAGCCAGCATAGCTATACAAAGAATTCTCTGATAAATTGAAAGACAAAAAGGACAAGAATAAAAAGTGGAAAGAGAGACACATAACTAAGGCAGAACATCAGCAAATAGCCTGAGCCTGCAAAGATGAAGTCAGGAAAGCTAAGGCACAAAATGAACTAAGACTTGCGATAAAAGTAAAAAATATCAAGAAAAACTTGTTTCAACATGTAAAAAACAAGAAAGAAGTCAAGGACACAATTGGTCCATTAATGGGAGAAAGTGGCAAGAAGGTGATGAACAACAGGAAGAAAATAGAACTACTTAACTCATTTTCTATTTCAAAAAAATAAACCGGTAGCAAAAGTAAGTAGAACCCACCCCTGTCTCAATCCCCAAGTTTCTAATCTTTTGCTTTAATCACTAGACCAAAGTGGTTCTCTATTGTGCCTCTTTATTCAAACAGAACATATTTTGTTGAGAATTTGGTAAACAAAATAAAATGAACCAAACCAATGAAAACAAGCTACAGCAACAAAACCCCCAGTAAATGTCTTTTGAGAATAGTGAATCAATGAATTAAGTTTCCATTCCCTCCTTAATAATTTATAATATACTGGATCTTGAGCTTAAATGCAAAAGAAAAATCAATAGCATATTTTTCAAATGTTTAGAGGCTCAAACATTATCCAATTTTCAATGATGATCCTACCTGCTTAGCGAGTGAGTAATGAGTTATCACTCTTTTCTAAATGGTCAATAATTTTATTTCTTACTTGAAATGCAAGGAAAAGGAATGCAAACAGCAGAGAAAGGATCTTCATGCTGGGTTTGGTTCAGGACCAAATCTTACTTCTGGGACAGGACACAGCTCTTTTATATGCAATTATAATGATTGTATCAATCACCTCAGTGAAATATTGCAAATGTTATTAGGAATCATTTATGGAAAGCATTGGTGCATCTTCCTTGTATTGAAACAAGGGTGAGTAAGGGTGACATGATAGCAGTCTTCCAATATTTGAGGGGCTGTCACAGAGAAGAGGGAGTCAACCTAATCTCCAAAATTGTTTTCTCAAAACAAAATATTCAGACTTAGTTATACAGCCATCCTAGTCTTAGACCCAAACTAAATATGGCTGTTCAACATTTGCCTGGGACATCTAGCATTGTGGGCTGCCAGCTGTAGGAAGATAGTGGTAAGAAGGGCAGCAAGCAAATTTAATTACACAATTACACACTCTTCCCACTGACTCTGTTATTCAACTGCAAAACAACAGCTATAAAGGGACCACATTTCAGGATGTATTAGACTAGTTCACCTTTTTCTCTCCTCCCTATCTGCAATACAATTGCTTTGAGAAAAGATTGTAAGAGTGAGGGACGAGAAGAAGAATAGAAAATAAACCTACCCTGAAGATTCAACAATTCCTTTGTTAAATACACCCTGCCTATAAATTGGGGTGAACAATCAGAATATAAAGAATTGGTGCAGTGAAAAGGCATACTGAGAGGGTCCACAATGGATTCAAATATTGAGTCTGGTTATTGGTGAGCAATGGATTGGATACATTCCGGGCAATGAGTGGAAAAGGTGGTTAAGCTTTGCCTTGAGGGTGCAGCCTATTTTTGTGGACTACAAATGATTCCCCACTCCAAATACTCTTGCTGCAGGGCCTCATAAAAGGTGAACGTTATTAATAGTTAATGTGTACAGTATCTTTGCTCAAGAACCACAGGAAGCAGCTGATGAGGAAACTCTGGAAGCCAACGGCTTCTCTAGCAGTTGCCTTGAAGTGCCTTGAAGCCTTGAAATAACATTGAACTCCTGCTGTCACCAAGAAATGGTGAATTAACTTGTGTAAGGAGTGTGTGCAGCAAGGGTAATGAGGAAACCTCAGGTACTAAATGACTTGGTATTTGGTAATCAAGAAAAGTCAGGTAAAGAATAATAAAACAAAACAAGTGGAGATTAATGCTGCCATTTAGAAGTTGATATTGTTCAGCAGTTGTTAGAAATATGTCAGCCTCTATGATGCTTGCTTGCTATTGGCTGCCATAGTAATGGGGGGGGGGCTGTATAGGTATTTGGGAGGGGGATGCGAGCTGGTGGAGATGTCTTGTGATGTGACCGAAAGGGAGAAAAAGGGAGGATAATTCTCATTGTCTTCAGCGCAGCTGAATGGATTTGAAATAAGATTGGTTTGGCATGATCTGTTTTTAACAAACCCATGCTGGCTACTAGTTATAACTTTATTTGTTTCTAGATGTTCAAAGATATGTTTTTTGACTATTTTTTCCAGTATCTTCCCAAGTATTGCTGTTAGGTAACAGCAAGGTATTGCATACCTTATTAATATGTAGTTTCCTGGATCTGTTTTCTTCCCCTCAACAGATTCCTATTGAACTAAAAGGATAACAAAATCTGAATGATTCTCCATTATAGCTCTATAGGCCATCTCTAAGACATCCTGTCAGAAGGAACCCATAAGATGTTCTTCCTGCCTGACTTGATGGATGGATATAATCAGGAAGAGGTGATCCCTCAAATAACCTGGCTCCATGATTTTTACTATTTAGTTTTGCTATTTTGCTATTTATTCAGTTCTACTTTCTCTAGAAAAAAATAAAGTCCTTAAAGTCTCTGGAGATTTTCAGTCATCCAGATCACAGTTGTCCTAAAAGTGCTTTTTCAAAAGACAACTGGACTTTGTCCCCCCCCCCACTTCCCAGAAACATTTCACTTCTCATTCAAGAAGCCTTTTCAGCTCTGACCAAATGATGGAGGATAGAAGGATTTATATTCCTTGCAGTGACCTGCTTGTTAGCATTCTTTCTAAGAGTGATTGAGGCTACTTGAAGGTTTATCTATATCCTCAGGGTCACCTGAATATTGCAAAATGGGTGTGGAGTCTTTGTCAGGGTTCCAAGTAACACCCCCAGCAGAAGTAAAACTCCAAGGCAGGCATTTTCCTCAAAGTTTCATTTTAGTAGAGATGTCATATTGGCACATCTGGGAAAACCTGAATCTGAAAGGCCCCGGGTTTTCCCCACCCAAAGTAAAATCAAAGACCCTTCCTGTGCACTCAAATGTCCATCACATGGACCAATCAGGTCACCATCCCAACTGAAGTTGTTTCCCAATCATGCCTTTCCAGGTGCAGGCTGAATGTCCTTGATTCCCAGGGAAAAGAATGTTGCTATGGCTATACATCTCACCCTGTCTCCATTCAACCCTCCTCCCATTTCCCACAGCATGCCCATCCACTATGTGTGGCAGCCCTGAAGATCTAAAGTTAAAGATGGCCTCCAGGGCTGACAGCCTTCCTAAAACTGCTAAAAGGATTGTATTGTAAACAGGAGATAGGTGGTGTCTTTAAACTTTTATTTAAAACTTATTTCACTAAGATTTGAAAGAAACTCACCTATGCTGTAAAACCTGAGCTGTGATCCATTTGCCATTTCATCCCCCACCAATGGATGATGCCACTTGAAGTTTTCAGGTAGATGTGAAACAAGAATGGAGAGAATACTGATGTCTGCAAAACCTTGCATTTTGGTTCAAGGATTGCTATATTCCAGCCAGACTGATTCCATCTGTGGGAAGCCCCCCCCCGAAGAATGAAATATTTTGGAAAATATTAAAAATATTATGTTATTTTTAGAATATTACATTTCCTCAAAGGGAGAAATGGAGAAGCATGCTCTTAAAGACAGAAAGCAGACTTTTTTAATAGCACCCCTCAGCAGATATTTTGTGCCCATTAAGAAAGACTGGGTCAGCCTATCTACAAAACAAAAGACCTTCAGCTCTAGAGTGATGGGATTAGGAACAGGACATGATCCTTCAGGACATAATAGGATTAACCCACTACCATTTAGCAGCTCACTACATTGCACAATCTCCTAAAGACATTTCAGACATTGCACAACCCCCCCCCCCAGCAGCATCTCTGAAACTTAGAAAAACTCATGTACTCATAAAATCAGTTGGTCAGCTGTGCCAGAACCACAAACCCTGGTGGCTCTCTTCATCAGTAAAGGTCCATTTATTGATGAACAGAACCACCAGGGTCTTTCCAATCAGCCTCCAGCCTCCATTTTATTCCCAGCATCTTTCTCCCAGCTTGGAACTGAACCAGATGTATTTTCCTTCCAAGATATCCTATCCAAAAAATTTAAATCTTCAGAGATTGGTAAATAATTCTAAAAAAACTCCTTTCTCTTAAGTCTTTATCATTTCTCCAATTTAGTCAGGCTCAGATGGCTGTTAGAGAATGGCTCCTGAACATTAACTGTCTACCTCAACACAGTTTTATTATGCCAGATGGAAACCATATCATTATATCAATTCATTAAACTCCCTTTGCTAATTCAGATTGTTTCAAGGACAGATTCAACATCCTTCCCTCAGCACTTCTATATGGGATATTTAGTGAGGTTCCTAGGGCCAGTCAGCTCTGCCCTTGGGGTAAGGGTTCAGGTTCATATCATCCTTCATGTGCTGTTACATTGAACATTTTACTACAATAACGGAAGAAGGTTTATCTTTTCTTTATCTTTCCTTTGTCCCCTTTTCCTTCAGGTCAGCCTGAGGAAGTTTATATTAACTTTCTTCTACTTATATGAGATAGTGCTTCCAAATAAGGAGATTCTATCCCATATAATAGCCAGGTTTTGTATAATGGCGGTGAATATTTGTAAACAATTGGTCTTAGGCACACATGTTAATTACTATGTGCATTTTAATAAGTCTTTTCGGTGATCTATGATTCATAGCTCAGATTTTAAGAATTTATAGGAATATTTGAGTCCATGAGGTTAAATTATTTTGTTGTAATTTTTTTTTTAAAATTTGATTTATATGCCACCCTTCTCTGGAGACTCAGGGCGGCTTACAATGCGCTAAGCAATAGCCTTCATCCTTTTGTATATTTATACAAAGTCAGCTTATTGCCCCCACAACTGGGTCCTCAATTTACCTACCTTAGAAAGGATGGAAGGCTGAATCAACCTTGAGCCTGGCGAGATTCGAACCTGCAGCAATTGCAGGCAGCTGGTCTTAATAACAGGGTGCTTTAAACCACTGTACTACCAAGGCTCTTTGAATATTTGTATCCCTTTCTAAATTTAGGCACTGTAATAAAGGAGAATTGGAAAGTAAGTGAACAAGACTTGAATGGAAGGAAAATTAGGAAGGTTCAGACTTGTTTTCTGATTATGTTTCTTACACTTTTGTGTACATTCTGCTTTTGCAAATTATATTTTCATTTGTGCATATCATTAGATCACATTCCTTTATCAGCATAGGTATTATAGTGTCCACAATAGTGCCCCTCATTTGGTTGCACGCTCCCTCCCTCCCTCCCTCTGTGTCTCTCTGTGTGTGTGTTTGCAATATATCCTACCTGAACTACTCTCTGGTACCTTTATTGCACTGCAGTGTTTTCATTTGTTTTATGCTGGTGAGTAAAATTAATAGCATACATCTGCTGGTCTATCCATTTAAGAAAAAGAATGGTCAAGGAAAAGAACCTCTATCTCATGCAGATTTCCTCTTGCTACATTTTCCATTCTTTTACCAAGCCCCAGCCTATGCTGATACTGAGTCATCAGACAAAGGCATTCTTTTTCTAAGTACTATCCCATGATATTTAGCTTGAAAAAAATAATTTTAATAGATTCTAAAGTATCAGCATAGGCTGGGTTTTTATGCTCCATTGTGGGGTCTTAGTTAATAGTTTTAAATTTGGTTTTGTACTACTGCTGCTCAAGCAACCAAATCAGCTGGAAGACCTCAGTGGCAAAATAACCACTTCAATAAATAAACAAATGAGGAAGAACAAGACTGTGTGACTTTGTGGCAAAATGTGTGGTTGGAGCGCAGGAAACAGCTTCCACACTGAAATGTAGGCAAAGATATATGACACACAAACAGACAGACACATTCACATAGTCAAATGAATATACTGCTCCCAGGCAGGAGTGGGTTCTATTTACCTTTACTACCAGTTTGCAACGGGGCCGCGTGGGTGTGTGCTCGCTTCGCTCACGCGTGTGCACACTCTTCTGCACAAGCGCAGAAGCGTTTTGATGACATCAGGATCAGTGGGTGGAGCCTCCTACCAGTTTTACTACTGGTTCTATAGAACTGGTGTGAACTGGGGGCAACCCACCACTGCTCCCAGGTCCCTCTTAAAGAAGTTGCCCAATATCTGCAATGCTCATTTAGCTTTATTTCAAGGAATATTTGCCAAATTTTACTTGATAGCAATTTGATTCATGTAAAGAAAGATAAAGTGATAACAGGTGGTAATCACAGGTCATTGGCCATATCTTGCAGATATCCAGAGTGGTAGATGGAGATGGCATTATTTTCCAGAGTAGATATACAAATGAGATAAGAGCCTATAGTACAGTGGACTAAGCACTGTTATTAAGATCTGCTGCTTGCAATTACTGCAAGTTCGAATCTCACCAGGCTCAAGGTTGACTCAGCCTTCCATCCTTTCTAAGGTAGGTGAAATGAGGACCCAGATTGTGGGGGCAATAAGCTACCTTTGTATAAATATACAAAAGTATGAAGGCTATTGCTTAACACATTGTAAGCTGCCCTGAGTCTCCGGAGAAGGGCGGCATATAAATGAAAGAAGAGAGAGAGAGAAGAGAGAAACAATAGATTGATCAAAGTAACTTTAAGGTAAATTCTGTTACCTGAACCTAAAAATCTCTCCTGCCCTCCTTTCTGCCTTTGAAACACCTTCTCTTCCTCAGGTCAATGCCTTGGAATGCTTTGGAGTGCAAACAAGGTTATCCGAATCTACATCTGTGGCATCTTTATTAGAGGAGTGTGTCAGCATTCCATGTAACCAGGAAAAGACTCCAAGGTTTGAAGTTTACTTATGGTTGACACCATATCAATTTCCATCTACAGCCCAGTCTGCCAATATACATGGAGTTTATTGGACAGTGAGGGCAATAACAGTTTCCTCCTCGATGATGACACTGGTGCTGGGCATTACCTATGAAAAGAAAAAGAGTAGACAGGGGAATGTTAAGTAAAGATATTTTGTTATTTAGTTAGATATTTCCTTCTAAGACATCATTTTCTTCTACAGAATTACAGGATTCCTATGAATTCAGGAAGTTTCCTCTGACCAAGGTATCCATTTCTGCTAATCTCCCTTCAGCAGCCCCAGTATATTTTATATCAATCCAGGTTTTAAGTCTGGCCAGAGTTGAACTGGCTGGTAGTATGGAGGAAAAAATCTGATTCACACCAAAGGGAGACCTTGCTATGATATATTTCTCTCCAAAATTACTATGGACCCTGGCTTGCTAGGAAATAATCCTGAATTACTGTGGCTGGTTCTTCTGGGTGTTTTGGATGGAGATGTTGAGTGAGAATGGTTAACTTCCTTTGAATTTCAGGATCTGGTTTTTCTTTGGCTTTCTCCCTCTTCTCTTAATGTTTCTAATGCTGCTCTTCTCTGCTCTTGAAAAGCTGTGTATTTGTGACATTTTGCTGCAATGTCTTCTCTTTTTTTATACATTGAATAGACACATAGACATAAACAATATGTACTTACTGTGCAAAAGAGACAATCAACAAGCCAAAAA
Source organism: Pantherophis guttatus (assembly GCF_059756535.1). Classification (NCBI taxonomy): domain Eukaryota; kingdom Metazoa; phylum Chordata; class Lepidosauria; order Squamata; family Colubridae; genus Pantherophis; species Pantherophis guttatus. The sequence goes on from NC_142063.1 coordinate 316,931,124, forward strand.
GGGAACAAAAAGACCAAAACATCTCCCCACCAGCAATCAACACCCAGATGATCTTAGATACCAATCTTAACATCAGACCAACAAACAAGAAGTAAACAATACCCCAATCAAGGAAGTGACAGAAAGTTAACAATAAACAGTACAACCAAAAAACTCCCAAGACCTCTCCTACCAAGACTAACAGGGCAGACCACTAGAATATAAATTGAGAGCAAATTCCATTCCTTACCTATCTTACTTAGTTTGGTAATGAAACAACTGTAAGAAAAAGAAGAAGCTGAGAGAATATCAGGGATGCCTTCTCCTATTTTACCACAACAGCAATCCTGTCAGGTGCTTTGTGCTGAGAGAAGTCCAAACTTACCCAGCCAGCTTTCATGCCAAAGGTTGGACTAGAACAGTCTCCTGATTTCTAGCTTGGTGCTTTGACCACTAGACCAAACTGGCTCTTTATTGTCCCTCAAACACTTCATAATGTCTTTTGTTGAGAATTTGGTAAACCAAAACTAAAATGAATCAACCAATAACCTACAGTAATAAAACCTTGAGTTAAGCTTTGTAGAGAATAGTGAATCAATGAATTGGTTTTCCAATCCCTCCTTGATGCCATATATCTCCCTGGATCTCGAGTTTTAATGCAAACGAAAAATCAATGGCGTATTTTTCAAATGTTTGAAGGCTCATGTTATTAATAGTCCACAGTGTTCAAAGCTATTTCTTTAACATAAACTAAAAGAAGTTGTTGAGGGTTATCCTGCTTTCAGTGACTTACTTGCTTAGAAAGTAGTGAGTTATCAGTCATTTCTAAATTATCAATAATTTGGTTTTTTATACCTGGTTCAGACAGGAATGCAAGGAAAAGAATGCGAACAGCAGATAAAGGATGTTGGGATTAGTTCTCAACCAAATCTTACTTCTGGGACAGACTCAGCTCTCTAATTATTAAGGTGTAATGATTGCATCACCCTGCCTCAGTGAAATATTGTAACCACTCTTAACAATTACTGGCATAGTTGTATTTTCTTCTATTGAAACGTTCCTGTGGGTTCACTGTTACAAAAGTCCTTGCAAGATCAAGAGAGTTAGATGAATAGTTAAAAAGTTCTGCTTATAGCTAAAATAGTTTGGAATAATAAATGTTTGGCTCCATTATTGAGTGGCCTGCAGAGTTGACATAACTGGGAAGTACTTATTGGGGTAGATCTTTTATGTACACTGAGAACATATGCACCAAGACAAATTCCTCATGTGTCCAATAACACTTAGCCAATAAAAAATTCTATTCTATTCTATTCTATTCTATTCTATTCTATTCTATTCTATTCTATTCTATTCTATTCTATTCTATTCTATTCTATTCATTATGCGTGGTTGTAATGAAATCTATCTATCTATCATCATCTATCTATCTATCTATCATCTATCTATCATCTATCTATATCTAATATGGGAATTCTTTTGCTGTACTTAGATTTCTTTGGGAAAGATGATCTGGTGAAAAATAGGAGATTTAAGAGCTTCACTTATGATGGCAAAGTCCATCTGACATAAGAAGAGATATTGGGGATAGGGAGAATGAAAATGGTATATGGGGTGACTATGTGATTGACTCCACTCTTTTGTCTACGTATCATTTCTGTACTATGTGTTAACAAGAGAAGACACACATGGTGAAGTGGGTTAATCAGGATGTTAGTTCTTATCAACATAAGAATGGAGGGCTGAATGTCCACTCCAAATGCAAAGAACTGGATCAGGTTCTTACAAGGTATACATTGACTTGGAAAGGCAGAAGAAGAAAAAAATCAGGAGTTCAATGCCTTAGAGCCGTGGATTATATAAAGATTTGGTATCTGTGAAATGTGGACAAGTGGTTATAAAGTCTGCAGTTTTATGGCAGAAAAGAAAATCAACAGACTATTTTAAAAATGGTGAACAAAACTTGTACATATGGCTTCATCATTGTAAAGGGACACATTAGCTGAGTCATTTCCATGAGTATTTTGGATAGTTAACTGCTGAGCATACAGGGAGTTTACATTATTCTCTATTTGTATAAAGCCTGACTGGGAGGAACAAAGGGTGCAGTTCTTTTCTCCTGCCTGAGAATCTATGGAAGATGAAAAAATACATACAAGGCACACGCCTTTTCTGGAAACTCTCTTCAAATCACAATAGACTTCTGCAGTCTTTATTTCTCTATGAGGATGCTTTGGGTTTAATCTTTGAGCTGAGAGTGTAACACAGTACTTTGTAGCACTTTGAAAAAAGGGCTTTGTGTTTTTCTAAGTTGCTAAGAACTATATCAGCTGGAAAACCTCAGTGGCAAACTAACCATTACAATAAATAAACAGAAGGGGAAGAACGAGACTGTGTGTAATTATAGCACAATATGTGGTTGAAAAGCAGGTAACAACTTTCACATTGAAGTGTAGGCAAAGAGATGCCTCCCTCTCTCTCCCCCATAGGAATATATTGCTCCAGGTCCTGGAGCAATATATTAAAAAGAAATCTTTAAAATTTCTTTTTAAAGAAATTGCACAATGTCTGCAATGCTCATTTTGCTTTATTTCAAGAAATATTTACCAAATTTTACTTCAATGCATAAATGTTTTAAGAGTTTGATGGGTAGCAATTTGATTTATATAAAGGAAGATAAAGCGATAGCAGGCGGTAATCTCAGGTTATTGGCCATATCTTGAAGACATCCAGGGTGGTAGATGGAGATGGCATCATTTTCTATTCCAGCTATACAAATGAGATAAAGTAATAGGTTGATCAAAGTGAGTTAAAGTAAATTCGATGCTTTGGAAAGCTTTGTGAATGCAAACAATATCAGGCAAAGAATATAAATATATACTGTAACTATAATATCTCTATTAGAGGAGAGTTTTCTTACGGTCTGCAGCATGTCCAATCACTTGGACAGTCCAGTTGCCCAAGGTTGTGGTCGCCAGTATGGCACAGATTGAGAAAACAGTGTCCTCCTAGCTGACCACAGCGGTGGTGGGCATTCCCTATGAAAAGAAAAAGAGGAGACAGGTAAATGATGAGTAAAGATTCCTTAATATTTAAATTTTTCCTTCCAAGACACTACCTTCTCCTATGGAATTGCAGGATCTCCTGTGTGCTGCTTGGAGAGTCCAAGCAATGGGTTCAAGTTTAGCCTGGTTGGCCAGAGACTGAGTTGAATTTGCCTAGCCATGCCTCTTTCTCCCATGAGCCTTCAGTGTTTCAACTCAGTCGGCCTAAAGAGACTTGCTTTAAATTTCTCTGTCTTAGAAAAATTATTTAAAATACTCTGCCAGCCACTCTACCAGCCAAGGGAGAAGCCTCTTTCTCCCTTTTCTCTTTAAAATTAACACCAACAGCCTGAGGTGTTTTCCAGCTGCAGCCGGGAGCTCCGTGGAGCTAATTAGCGCCGGAGCTAATCTCTTGCCTCAGGGGCCTCTCCTAATTGCCGCCATTAATAGCACAGCGGAGGCAATCCTTTTAAAGGCAAATTCGGCTCCTAGCAGCTCAGAAATGGAGCAAAAGCCTCAAACTTTTCAGAAACCTTCGTGGGATCTTAATTAGCAGTCTTTGTTTATCGGAAACACAGCAAGGAGCCACGTGAGTTTTGGCGATCGGGCCTAGCATTTCTGGCTGATTTACTGCTATTGCCTTTATGGTTTAGGGATTGTTGGGTCTGTCCCGCACCATTGATTACTGCTGCCTTTCTCTCATAGCGTTATTAGAGCTGGTCATTGATCAGTCTCACGCCTAATACCTAACAGCAGTGGAAAAATGGCACCATATTTACAAATACTGGAGTGAGGAATAATATCATTATTATAATCATTGTCTTAGTAAGATCCTCTGATTGAATTGCCTTTTTTCTTGTCATTCCAAGATGGCGGATCTCAGCTCCTCTCACTCCAAAAGTACTGCATCCCATTCCTCTGCTTCTAAGAAAGCTAAGTCTTCAGATCACAGTAAGGCAATTGGGGCTCAGCCTGGGCCTTCTACCAGATCCAAGGTCCCTTCTTCCACAGCTGCAGAAAGAAGGCAAAAAGCCTTAGAGAAACAATTTGCAAAGGCAAAAAAGCAGGCAGAAGCCTCCTCAGGCCTAGGCCTTGTCATTGTTCACCCAGAGCCTAATATCCCTCCAATTCAGGATACACCTCCTTCTGCTTCAAACAAAGATAGATTGAATTGGTCTCCAGATATTACCACAGATCCTCCAACTGAATTAATTGAGAGTGCTGTGGAGGTTATTCCCATATCAGAACAGGACTCATCTGATCAGGGAGTCATTCCAGTACCTAGGAGGTCAGCTCCCTCAGCTACTTTCACCCCTATAGCGGCGGGGCTCCACCCTGAGTTAAACCAGGCCCCTGTTCTTTCCCAGGAACTCTGCCAGATGTTAGCTCAGACCATGGCCCAGGGCATAGACTCTGCTTAGAAGGGGCATTCCTGATCCCGACTCAGCTGGTACCACTCCCAATGTACACTAGGCCCACCAGAATAGGGTTTATTCCCGGGCCCCTCACTCGCCTCATGATTCTCAGGGCAGTGAATGGTCTTATACTGGGGAGGAGGAAGAATTCGCAGATCATGAACTTTCTGAAGATGACGGCAGATCTCCAGACAAACCAGCCTTCACTGGCCTTTTCAACCCTAGCATGTTCAAGACCTTGTTTTACAAGGCCAAAACCATGGCCAATCTAGGGGTTGTGGCTGGGGCATCTGACCGCTCGGCTGAGCAGGATCCCCATGCTCGATTATTTACAGAACTGGTCACTACCCAGGACGCTGTTCCTTCTCCCAGATTATTCATAGACATTATTAAGAAGCAATGGCTTCAACCTGGGTCCTTGTCTAATCCCAGTGGATTAGACAAAAAGATGTACACTGTAGAACAGGAGGTAGAGGACTTGCTTAAATTGCCTACAATAGATACTCCCTTTGCCAATCTAGCATCTTCCAATATTCTCCCCTCAGACTCTGCAGAAGGGCTGAAGACCGAGGATAGGAAAGCTGAGATGTCAGTTTGTAAGACACATCAAGCAGCTGCCTGGGCGATCAGATCAGCCACGGCAGCTTCCTTCTTTAATAGAACCTCCCTCCTGTGACTGCGCCAAATGCAGGCAAGAGCTCCCCAGGGAGATGTCAGGTTACACCAGGACATCAACAAGTTAATTGCTGCAGCAGAATACTCTGCTGATGCAACCCTTAATGTGGCTAAGTTCGCTTCCAGGGCCCTGGCCTCTAATGTGACTTCCAGATGATTATTATGGCTTCGCCATTGGCAAGCTGATATGAAATTCAAATGGAAATTGGCGTCTGCTCCTTTTCAGGGCAATAATCTTTTTGGTGATGTTTTAGATCCCATTTTGGTAGAGACCAAGGATAAAAGGAAGGTACTTCCCCTGTCTCACAGGAGGACAGACAGGAGATACTCTCCATATTATCGCAGGCAGTCCTTTCGTTGGGCGGAGGGCAGTTACTCCGCCCCAACCTATCAGAGGACTTACCCTCCAACTTCAGACCGATCCCAGGATAGGGCTTAGTTCAGGGACAGGTCTAAACAACCCCAGTCTAGGAGACCCTTTCAAGGGGCCGGCAGTAGACCTTACCGCAGGTCCAAATGACTCCCAGTCACACGTTCCCATTGGAGGCCGCCTCTTGAGGTTCTCAGCCCAATGGGAGCTCATCACAACCGACGCCTGGGCTCTGCAAACCGTCCGGCTCGGTCTCACATTGGAATTTTCATCCCTTCCTCCAAGGAGATTCATCTCTTGCACTCTTCCCAGGGATGCCACCAGGAGGTCTCTGATAGAAGCCGAGATCCTTCATCTACTCTCCATCCAGGCAATAGAACCGGTGCCTGTCTCGCAGAAGGGTCTCGGTTTCTACTCGATCCTCTTTCTGGTCCCCAAGAAATCGGGGGGTTGTAGGGGAATACTAGATCTAAAAAGACTCAACAAACACATCAAATACAAGAGATTCAAGATGCAATTCTTAACCTCTATTCTAAATTGCATCAGACAGGGGGATCTGCTTACATCCATAGATCTAAAGGAAGTCTACCTGCACATACCAATTCGGTTTTCACACAGGAAATATCTCAGATTCTGTTACGCAGGGCAACACTTCCAATACAGGGCCCTTCCATTCGGCCTGTCCTCTGCCCCCAGATGTTCACAAAGCTCCTGGACGTGGTGGCAGCCCATCTGTGGGCTCGTCCAATCAGGCTTCAATGTTATCTAGACGACATTTTGATTCAATCTTCATCCATCAGGCAGGCGAGACAGGATTTGTCAGAGACTATTCAGGCTCTGCAACTTCACGGGTTTTCGATAAATCTAGAAAAGAGCTAGTTAATTCCATCCCATTCTATCCATCATTTAGGTGCCCGGATAGACACAGTCAGTTGCCGGTTTTTTCTATCACCAGAACGTCTAGTCAGCATACGGGCCTTGATACATCAGGTCAGGTCAGCCAGGTCTGTCTCCCTCGCAGTATTGTCCCAGTTACTAGGGAAAATGATTTCATGTCTGGCCATCATTCCTTGGGCGAGGGTTTTTTTTTTTTGCTTTAATTTATATGCCGCCCTTCTCCGGAGACTCAGGGTGTCTTACAATGCACTAAGCAATAGCCTTCATCCTTTTGTATATTTATACAAAGTCAGCTTATTGCCCCCACAAACTGGGTCCTCATTTCACCTACCTTTGAAAGGATGGAAGGCTGAGTCGACCTTGAGCCTGGCGAGATTTGAACTTGCAGTAATTGCAAGCAGCAGATGTTAATCTGTTAATAACAGTGCTGTTAGTCCACTGTACTACAGGCTCTGTGTTACATTCCCAAACCTTACAATGGTTCCTCCTACCGAGCCAACGAGCAGGCATCAGTCACTCTACAACAAGAGTCAGAATGCCTCCAAAAGTTCTCCACTCCCTGAACTGGTGGATGTCACCTTCCCTAGAGAAAGGCTGTCTCTTCAAGGAACTGCCACATCTAACACTAACTTCAGATGCCAGTCTATTCGGCTGGGGGGCTCACCTGGGTTCCCAGATGGCACAGGGCAGATGGTCTCCACAGGATCTGTTACGCAACATAAATTGGTTGGAACTCAGAGCTGCCTACCTAGCTCTCCGTCATTTCCACCTCTCGCTAACCAACTGTCACGTGTTGTTGTTAACCGACAATGTGACTGCCAAGGCACACATGAACAGGCAGGGAGGCACCCGGTCCAAGGACCTGATGTCCGAAGCAGCAAGCCTTGGCCTCTGGGCGGAATCACACCTGCTCTCCCTCCAAGCGGAACATATTTCAGGCGCACACAATGAACAGGCGGACTGGTTGAGTTGAACAACCATCGACCACTCCGAATGGTGTCTCCATACAGACCTGTTTCACCAACTGACGACCAGGTTCGGCCAACCATGCGTGGATCTGTTTGCAACACCAAAGAACACTCACCTATCATGGTTCTTTTCCAGATTTCTGACGCCGGGGGCAGAAGTGACAGACGCCCTTCTATATGCATTTCCTCCGACACCTCTACTACCAAGGGTCATCTGGAAGCTTCTGGACGAGCAGGCAGAAATTCTGTTGGTGGCTCCGCACTGGCCCAGAAGGTTTGGTTTGCGGACCTAGTGTCACTGTCAGTGTCCCGCCCATGGAGGATTCCGCCAGACAGGATTGTCCTAAGCCAGGGAGCAGTTCAACAACCCGAGCCCCAGTGGCTCCAACTGGCCGTCTGGCGATTGAGCAGGAAATCCTGAGGGACTCCAGATTCTCAAGCGAGATCGTTTCCGTCATCCAGGTGTCTCGTTGTCCGTCTACCACCAGGATTTACGACGCCACTTGGTCAACCTTCTGTAGCTGGTGCCAAAAATCGCACATTCCTCCCAGGGCAGCTTCTCTTCCGGACGTCTTGAATTTCCTACATTCAGGATTCAAATGGGGACTTACTGCCAACACGCTCCGCAGACAGGTGGCCGCCTTAGTGACTATTCTACAGGGAGAGAGTCCTATCTCTCTCTTTCAACACCCCAAGGTGAGGAGTTTTCTTCGGGGAGTTTTTAACTTACAGCCTCCTCCAGTCCATAGGTATCCTTTCTGGGACTTGCGTCTCATTCTGCAAGCACTCACGTCTGCTCCGTTCGAGTCCTTAGGATCCGCCAGCCTCAGAATACTTACCTTCAAGGTCGCCTTCTTGATAGCAGTCACATCTGCAAGAAGGATCTCCGAACTGGCGGCACTGTCGGTACGTGGAGATCTATGCGGGGAAGGTCTCAAAACCCTCGCCCCGGGCCCATCCGACCAAATAAGGGGTCACTGATGAACGAGCCCCCCTACGGTATCCCCTAGAGTCCCAAAATACCCTCCATCTGAGCGCAGCGTTTCACCGTGCGACCGCCATCTTGCGCATGCTCCCTGCTTTTTCCAGTCCTTCTTCTTCATTAATTCTTTCAGCATTGCTCCTCCCCCTGATTTTATTTTCGAAAATTTTTGAATGTTGATTTGAGGTTGATGTATCTGGAAAACTCGCTCTCTTCTTGGAATCACTTTTTCTAGTTTAAAATCCCCATTTCGACTCTTCTTGCTTGTGTAATCAGTCAGTTCATTCCTTTGTCTATAAAACCAAAATTTGTTGCCATAAAGTTTGTCAGCTTGCAATAAAGAGTCTATTTGTTGCTTTTCTATCAATTGAGTGGAAGCGTCTGCCGGGACCTCCGTTTCATTTGTGCCAACCTCCATTTCAATCCTGACAGCCTCTTGGTCCTCCAAAGACAAAATTCTCTGAATAATTTCCTCCTGTTTTCCATCCAAGTTATATTTTTGAAAAGCTCTTTCAATTGTTTCCAAAAGAGCAGAGTTAAAAGAGTCTAAAAGTTCTTGAAAAGCCTTTACAGTCACAGCTTGAGAATTTGCTAAATCACCAAACAGTGATCCTCCAGCCCTGATGTCAGCCATGTTTCAGTCACTTTATATTTATCCAGTTATCAGGACAACAATTCCAACTATTTTCCACACAGAGTAAAGGCGTAAATTAATTGAGGTCAATACCAAATTCTTTTCCTTGCCGCTTCCATTTTAAATCTTTTTCTTAAGGTGTAATCCAGTAGCTGTATCAATGTTACAAGCGTTAACAAGTGTTAACAAGCACTTTCACTAATAGCTTCCTCTTCACGCCCTCAGGAGCCATTTTCTGCATTTTAAAACGGAGTTAAAGTATTACTTGCGGTTTTTTTTCTTTGTTCTCCTGATTTGCTCTGCCTGCAGCCAAAGTAAAGATGTTAAAAATCCCCTCACTTGTTATCAGCAGAATTGGTCGCGGCTTCTAGCTCTACTAATTAGCGGAGTCGTCCCAGGTCTGGAGCAGATTGACAGGCTTCTAGGGAGCTCTCACCCTTCGCGCCCCAGGATTTCTCCTAGGGCACTTGGGGGGCTCTACCTCCGCCTGTCAGCTCTTCTCTCTCCCCTTTGCCCGGGGAGAGGGTTTCACGCTGCCAGACAGCTGTTTTTGGCTGTTCTGGCGGCTTTTACGGTGCCAGGGATTGGGCACCCACAGAGGAGCGTCAGCGAAGCTCGCGGAGCCAACCGGAAGTCACTTACCTCTAGATTTCAGTGGTGAGAAAAATATGGTTTTACATTTAGGCAAGGAAAACCAAATGCACAGGTATAGAATAGGTGAGTCGTGGCTCAATAGCAGTAACTGTGAGAGGGATCTCGGACTCCTAGTGGACAACACTTATATATGAGCCAGAAGTGTGGTACAGCTACCAAAAAAACCATCAAACTGCCCAAGGAGCTGCTGATACAGTTCTACAGAGGAAATCTTGAGTCTGTCATCTGTACCTCTATAACTGTCTGGTTTGGTTCTGCAACCCAACAAGACAGACACAGACTTCAGAGGATAATTAGAACTGCAGAAAAAACAATTGCTACCAACCTGCCTTCCATTGAGGACCTGTATACTAATACTGGCCAAAAAGAGGGCTGTGAAAATATTTACAGACCCCTCACATCCTGGACATAAAATGTTTCAACTCCTACCCTCAAAATGATGCTATAGAGCACTACACAGCAGAACAAGTAGAATCAAGAACAGTTTTTTTCCTTAACGCCATGGAAAATCGTGCAGTATACAGGTCCTCAATGGAAGGCAGGTTGGTAGCAATTGTTTTTCTTAGTGGGCATGACTGATGGCAAATATGACAAAAATGTAACCTATTTAATATTGCATATACTTACCGCAGCAAGACTAGCATTTGCTCAAAAATGGAAGTGTAAAGAAATACCCTCAGAAGAAGAAGTAATACACAAAATTTACAGCTGTGCAGAGATGGACAGACTTACTTTAAAACTCAAAGACAAAAGTGAATCAACATACTATGAAGTCTGGAATAAATTTTATAATTGGTTAGATAAGAGGAAGAAAGTCAAAAACAAGGGATAACGAATGTCTGGAAATGTATATATCAATGTATATTAATATATCAATGTATATTGAAGTTGTGAATGTAATATTGGTTTATTAAATACATGCATAGTTGGTTAGGAAGTAAAATATACTTGATATATACTGAAGTAGGAGATATGTAAATTTGTATATAGAGCAAGGAATAGATTACTTATTAACTTGATTTTGACATAAATGTTAGAAACCAGAGACGTTGAGCAATGTCCATTGTTTTACTTTTAAAACTAATAAAATAATAATAAAATAATAATTAAAAAAAATACCATTGCAGACTTAGATGAACTCACAGATATTGTAACATCATATGTCAGCTTCTGTGAAGACCTATGTGTACCAACCAGGAACTTGCGAATACACAGTAATAATACACCTTGGTTCACAGCTAAACTTAAGCAGCTACATTGTACCAAAGAGGAAGCCTACAACAAAGGTGATAGAATGCTGTACAATCACACCAGAAACATATTAATAAGGGAGACCAGAGCAGCAAAAAGAAGCTACTCTGAAAAGCTAAGAAATCAGTTCTCAACCTCCTTCCCGGCCTGAAGGAAATCAACAAATGGCAGATGACCTGAACGTATTTTACTGCAGGTTTGAAAGGAAACTACAGCCACCTATCTCCACAACCCCCATCCCAGACACACCAACAACAGACAAACCCCCTACAACTGACCCCATCCCAGTGGTGGGTTCCTCCCAGTTCCACCTGGTTCCGCCGAGCCAGTAGCGATGATGATATGATGTCACTGAACTGGTTCTGCCCCTCCCTGCCCCTCCCACCCCCATTATTCTTACCTTTTATTTGGCCCCACCCCCAATCTATTGCTGCCTCCTGAGTCCCAGCTGATGGCTAGAGGGAAAAAACCTGTTTAAACTCTTGCCCTGGGGCTTCAAAGGGCCATCCTACAGCTGATCAGTGTTAAAAGAAAACAAATGAGTAGACCGGTGCCTGCAAAAATAAATGGGTAGACCCAGTGGTGGGATTCTACTTTGGTAAAACTGGTTGTCAAGTAGTTAAGTAGTTAAGCAGTTCGGAGAACCGGTTGGTAAAAGAAATCTCCTTTTGTTTTTTTTCCATTTTACAGGGTTAATCCTGTAAGGATTAATTACAACATTTGGTGTTGTTTCCTAGCCTAATCTTTATTACAGAAACTGCCTCTCCTGCAGTATGCCTAGACTTACTGTCACTTCCGGTTTGACTTTCTTAAAGGGGAAGGGTTGTTTTAAGCTTTTTACACCCTGTTGGAAGGAAATACTCCCCTGTTGGAGTTCTTACAGCCAGGGTGCAATCATTGAAGAAATAATTGAATCCTTTTGTGCATATGGACTACTCAGAGGTCTGAAAAACTTAGTTTTGACTGGTCCTCGCACTTTTGACCAGTCCTCAAACTTACGACTGTCCTCACATTTTACGTTTTTCACCCTATCTTGTCACCATGGTGAAGAGAAGCAGCTGTGAAATGAGTGACATGATTGTTAAGAATGTTACAATGGGCATAAATGAAGACCAATCATAAGTGCGAAGACCAGTCAAAAGTGTGAGGACCTGTCAGAAATCACTTTTTTCAGTCCTCTGGGTAGTCCTTTTGTGCATATGGACTATTCAGAGGGCTGAAAAAGTTATTTTTGACTGGTCCTCGCACTTTTGACCAGTCCTTGAACTTATGACTGTCCTCACATTTTATGTTTTTTTGCCCTATCTTGTCACCATGGTGAAGAGAAGCAGTTGTGAAATGAGTGACACGGTTGTTAAGAATGCTGCACGGGCATAAATGTGAGGATGGTCATAAGTGTAAGGACCAGTCAAAAGTGTGAGGACCTGTCAGAAATGACTTTTTTCAGCCCTCTGAGTAGTCCCTATACACATAGCCATGGCCACCCAGTCACATGACCAGCTAGCCATGCCCACCCAGTCACATGACCTCCAAGCCACGCCCACAAAATAAGCCACACCCACAAAACTGGTAGTAAAAAAATTTAGAACCCACCCCTGCCCCATCCCATTGGGTTCACAACCCCTGATGATCACAGAAAAGGAAGTGCAAGATCTATTTCACAGACAGAAGCCAGGAAAAGCACCAGGCCCAGACAAGATAATTCCTTCTTGCTTAAAAGTCTGTGCTGACATTTGGCCCCCATCCTCACCTGAATCTTCAATAAATCACTAGAGATATGCTATGTTCCTTCTTGCTTCAAATGCTTCACTATAATCCCAGTGCCGAAGAAGCCCTCCATCAAAGAACTGAATGACTACAGACCATTTGCTCTAACATCTGTAGTTATGAAAACCTTTGAAAGGCTAGTGATATCCCACCTGAAAACCATCACAGATCCACTGTTGGATCTCCTGCAATTTGCATACTGAGCAAATAGATGATGCTGTTAATATGGCTCTGCATTACATCCTACAACATCTTGAATCTCCAAAGACCTACACAAGGGTCCTCTTTGTAGACTTTAGTTCAGCATTCAATTCCATCATAGCAAACATTCTTCTAACTAAACTAAATCAGCTAGCAGTACCTGAACACACTTGTAAGTGGATCACAAGCTTCCTAATAGACAGGAAGCAGTAGGTGAAGCTAGGCAAAATCACATCAGATACCTGTACAATTAGCACAGGAGCCCCCCAGAGTTGTGTGCTCTCTCCACTTCTCTTCTTTCTATATATGAATGACTGCATCTCAAACGATCCATCTGTTAAACTACTGAAGACAACTAGACACAAGAATGCCATCACTCTTCTAAACAAATATTTCCCTCAACACTGTCAAACTATTCACTAAGGCTGCATTACTATTACTATTAGTCTTCTCATCGTTCCTATCACTTATCTCCTCCCACTTATGACTGCATGACTGTAACCTTGTTGCTTGTATCCTTATGATTTATATTGATTGTTTCCTGATTGCTTATTTGTACCCTATGACTATCATTAAGTATTGTACCTTATGGTTCTTGATGAACATATCTTTTCTTTTATGTACACTGAAAGCATATGCACCAAGACAAATTCCTTGTGTGTCCAATCACACTTGGCTGATAAAGAATTCTGTTCTGTTCTGTTCCGTTCCGTTCTATATTATATACAGGTGGTCCTCAACCTATGACCAGAATGGAGCTTGCCCATTATAGCCAAAAGTAGTTTGCAATTATTGTGAGGTATCCAAATGACTGCCTCACCCAACAACCATTGTCACAACCCTCCCACGTGTGGTCCCTTTACAAATGGAGTACAGGAACTGCTTGCTGAAAGAAATCAGACAGCTCCCCCCCATGGTCTGAACCAGCTCACAGGGCTGGAAAAAGAGAAACTGGATCCCTCCACAAGGCACCATTTTTACTTAACTTCTTTGAGAGCCAAACGCTGCTTGTCAGAGAGCACTTTGGGATCCTAATTTCCATTCTCAAGCACAGATAGCAAGTTCCCTTCCCTGCCCTGCATTATCTAGCCCTGGATTTGCTAACTTTCTGCATGGAAAGCCATTCAATGCTACATTTTTGAAAAGGGGAAAGGCTTTTTTTCCAGCCAGTGTCTTTGAGAATGACAGGCCTCGTTGGAGGAGGGAGTCTACTTAGGGCAAAATCAATCTGGCAGGCAGCCCTTTCATTCTCAAAGAAGTTAGCTGAAAAAAGTTTGTGCCCCAATGGTTCCTGATGGACCTTTCTCAATCAAACCCCAGGAATCAGAGGGAATTCTGTGGTGGTTGCTTAAGAACTTTGGTCCTGGTTTCCCTATTGACTTTTCTGAGGAGGCCGGCAGGGAAGATTAAAATTGGTGATCACAGAGGGCTTGGAAACTTGTATATGCAAGCAGGTTCCCAAGAACCCATATTGCAATTCGGTGACTTTGGGACAGGGGTGAAATGCTACTAGTTGAGACTGGTTCTCCTGAACCGGTAGTAAAATGCTACCAGTTCGGGTGAACCGGTAGTAAAAAAATTGCTACCAGTTCGGGTTAACCGGTATTTCTGATGATCAGCTGTGCTGCAGGATTTATATTTGCTAGAAAGCAGGAAATCTGTCCCCACCCCTCGCTGTTCAACTTACATTCAGAAAAGGCTTTTAAATTCCTTTTTCAGTGCTGCGCGGTAGTGCCTGCGGTGCGAATGCATGTGAAACACGCATTTGGCACGTACTGTGGATGTGCGCATGAAGCAAAACGGTAGCAAAGCTAACCGATAGAAGACTTCAGTGCATTTCACCTCTGCTTTGGGGATGCTACAACAGTCCTATGTTCAGAAATGTGTGGGGTTAAATCCCTTTGTTCAGTGCCGTAGAACTTTCATATGGTTGCTGAACAAATAGTCATTAGTCAATGTTAGGGAATGGGGTTGAGGGGTCCCCCGGACCTGGAACCAGCTCATGAGCAAACGCACTAGGACTGAAATAAATCTGACAGAGGAGTCTTGTGTAAAAATATAATTTACTTTAAAATGTTTAAAAAGCACTATGTCTTTAAGAAAGCACATTAAAAACAAAGTCTTATCTTGGTTATGTGAAGCAAGGCTATCTCCCTAGATTCCTCTCCACAATACCGAAACAGTTCACAAGAGAATAAAGCTAACATGAAGATAAGCAGCTTCAGTGTCGATACATCATCGAGGTAGTAGAAGGGTGGCAGCACAAACTTCACAGCTAAAAGTCACCTGAAGTAAAAACAGTTCAAACAGCAAACGTAGCTTGAAGTTTGTGGGAGGAAGAATGTCCAGCAACAGCAGTCCCGATGATAGCTTGCGTGCTTCAAAACAGCAAAAGGCAAGCATCCGTAGGAGTTTCTCTGCAACAGCGTCTGGAGTCCTTATGCTTCTCCTCCCATCTGCGACGTTGCACTGAGCTCTGTTTGCAGCTTCCAGCAAGAGCTCTGATCTGTCCCCGTACCCACCCACACACACACACAGCCAGTCGAGGGTTAAGGAAACACTTCGGAACGCACCCAGTTCTTATCTCCCACTTGGCAGCGATAGACACACCGTCTGCCAAGTGACTTTATTTTCAAAGTAAACCAGAAAGACAAAATACTCAAGAGTCCAAATGTCCGACACTTTAAATCTTTCTCTCAGCAGCTCCGGACGAGGCTTTAGTGACTATCCAAGGTTTGCTTTGTTTGTCACAAGGATTCTTTGACCACTACCCTCTATTATATAGTCTCTGGGGTGTGGTCCAGTGACTCAGTTCTAATCCCTAGCATGCCTCCTAAACTGCTGCAAACGTTTATCATGCCTTCGGAGGCGTGCGTCCAGGAATGATGTTTCCTCATCACTCTGATTTGAATCAGCTGTCTCTTCTCCCTCGGCCGGCACTTGAGACAATGCCAGAGGGGAGGGGCCTGGAGAGGGAGGCCTGGCTGACTCCTCTTCCTCATGCTCGGAGCTTCCTTCCTCCGATGGGACAGGCTCAGAGGGCGGGGCCACAACAAGCTCTTGCATCTAGGCCTAAAACAGCGTTTAGGCCCGAGTAACAAGCAAAAAGGTCCTTGCTTATATGGGGAGTTAACCTGCAATTAACTAGGGTGGGGAAGGCTTGCAGGTAATTGCAAACAGGAGATGGCTTGATTGAAACCATACTGTTTGTGACTGATCAAGTAGCCACAGCAATCCTGAAAACACTCGTGACACTCCCCTTCTCTGCGGCTATTTGATTTTGTTAACAAACATACATTCTACATTGGGTACATGTACACATCAATGGTAAATACATTCACATAGCCATCAATATTTTACCCAGGAGATAGTGGTGCTGGTCACGGGGCAGCGGTTTGGTAAACACATCCGCTACCTGTTCCTTGGTTTCACAATATACAGTCTTAATGAAACCTGTTTTCACCAATTGCCTCACATGTTTGTTTTTTATATCAATATGGCGCAATCTCTGGCCTACAGCATCAGCTTCCGATATGTTAATGGCAGCCATATTGTTCTCATAGATTTTATAGGATGTATGGACTGCCTCCATAAGCTTACCAAGAGATTGTCGAACCAAACTAGGTTGTTGGAAGCTTTGGACAAACTGACATACTCAGCTTCCGCTGTGGAAGTTGCAATTAACTTCTGCTTCCCAGAGTACCAATACACGGGGCTACTATTTAGGTATACAATGTACTCCGAGGTACTTTTTCTAGATCTAACATCCCCAGCCCAATCGGCATCTGAAAAACAACTCAATCTTAATTCTCTAGTTGCTTCTGGTTCCAATAACAATGAATAGTTCACAGTACCTTTTAAATATCTCAGGATGTTACATTTTTTAAAGTAATTTTTGCCGGCTATCTGAGCCGGACCTCTGGCAAGAGAACAAAGAAAAGAGTGTGTGAAGAGCAAGTGAAGGAATGTGGGTGGATACGGAAACACGTAGCTTACTGATAAGAAGTTGGCAAAGCTACGGAGAGTCTGACAGTCCAGAAATAATGAGCTCAGCTGGTAAATAAAATAACGCAGTGACATTCCCCTTCTTTGCCAGTTGAGCGAATATCAGTTCATCATCAAATAAGGCACATCTTCTCACGCAGATACTCGTGTTGAGCTGCTGGAAGTGGTTTGTTGAGCATATCAGCAATTTGATCATGTGTAGATACATATTGCATTTTAACAAAACCTTTTTTTCACTAAATGTTTTATGTTTTGGTAACGGATGTCAATGTGTCTGGACCTAGAACCTGTGAAATGAGATTCAGAAATATAAACCACCGATTCATTGTCTTCCATCACGGTGATCGGTCGGATCGGGTGTGTCCAGATATCTGTGACTAAAGCATCAAACCAAGTTAGGGAATTACATGCATCTGAAACACAAGCATATTCAGCTTCAGTAGATGAACAAGAAACAAAATTCTGTTTACGTACTTGCCAATAAACAGGACATCCATTTAAGAACATCATATAACCTGAAGTACTTTTACGTGATTTCTTATCACTTGCCCAATCAGAATCTGCATAACAACATAATTCTGCATAATCAGTATGTGTTGGTTCTAACAATAACTTCATGTGTTTGGTGTATTTTAGGTATCTCAATAATTTCTTAATACATGTCCAATGAAACTGTTTTGCCTTACCTACGTGTTGAGATAAGAGATTAACACTAAGTGCAATGTCGGGTCTGGTCCAACTACTAATGTATAACAGTGACCCAATGACTGAACGATAAAGTGTTTGATCCTCGAACTCAGGACTTTCTTCTTGTGTCAAGTTGTGAAAATCTGTTTGCATGGGTGTCTTCGTTGTGTTAGCATCTTTCATGTTGCAATGATGCAAAATTTGTTCAATTTTATCTTCTTGTGAAAGACTAAACCCCTTCTGTGTCTTTTCAATCTGAACACCTAAATAAGTGCTAATATGACCTAATGATTTCAATGTGAAGTATCCCTGCAAAGCTTTGGCAAAAATTTCACTCATTTGCTTATTTGGACCAATATAAACAATATCATCAACATAAACAAGAACTATCTCATATGCATTGTTAGATCTTTTTGTGAACACACACTCATCAGTTTCGGACTTAATAAAGCCCATTGAATTTAGTTTGTCAGTAAGACATAAGTACCACATTAAACCAGATTGTTTCAGACCATAGAGACTTTTGTTTAGGAACCAGGTATCCCCTTCTTGCTGTCGGAATCCTGGAGGACTTCTCACGTAGATCTCTTCGTCTAGGTCTGCATGTAGATAAGCCGTGTCAACATCAAACTGGAAAACTTCTAGACCAAGGATAGTTGCAGTTGCTAAAGCAATTTTTACACTCTCAGTTCTGACTGTCGGTGAGTAAGTATTTGTGTAGTCCTCAGGATAACGTTGAGCGAAACCCTGAGCTACAAGTCTGGCCTTGTACAGTGACTCACCATTTGGTTTCTTTTTGATTCTGTAGACCCATCGAGTGCCAATGACCTTTTTGTTTGCTGGAGGTTTTGCAGGTGTAAATACTTTAAGTTTCTTTAGACTGTCCATTTCAACCTGCATTGCTTCATACCATTTGTCTTGCTCCGAATCAGGGAGCTGCTTGATTTGTGTGAAATTATCAGGTGGAAGTGTGACATTGCAAATCAAAGGCAAGGGTGCTTTTGTCAGTTGCCAAGAATATCGTTGTGGAGGGATCCCTTTTGTGGCCCTCTTGGAACGTCTCGGGACAACTGTCCAGTCTTCTTCTGCTTCGTCCTCGTCCTCACTTTCGTCGCTAGCGTCAGCATCCGCGGCTTGCGAAGACGGAACATCGGGTTGAGAAGAATCAGTGGAATCTTGATCATCAATCTGCGCGGCATCAGCAGTATCATCTCTAGGAAAATAAACTCCAGGATCATTGGAATGAATCCTGGACCAGTCAATATCTTCTTCAAAATTAGCAGATTGGGAAATCACAATTACATGTTTAGAGTCAATAAATTTGCTCCATTTTGAGTTATCATCAATACCCATAAATCTCAGTCTTTTTACTGCTGGACTTCCTTTTCTTCTTTGAGCTAAGGGAATGTTCACCATAGCGTATGAACCAAAAATATGGATGTTTTTAAGATCAGGCTTGTAGCCATACAACATGAAGAAAGGAGTCTGATTTGTTACACTGCTCCAAGTACGGTTGACAATGTAATTTGCATACTTGATAGCTTCACCCCAGTATATCTTACCAAGGTTGGCGTCTTCTAGGAGACAACGCATCATGGTTTGCAGTACCCCTTGTCTTCGTTCTGCGACTCCATTATGAGCCAGTGTGTAAGGCGCCGACGTCTGATGAATAATTCCATTCTTACGCATCCAGTCCTGGAAACGCTGAGACATGAATTCGGCACCACGATCACTCTGGATTCTGGCGATGCGAACTTGGTGTTGGGTAGAAACAAGGGTTGCAAAGTCTTTAAAGATCTGAAAAGTCTCTGATTTTTCTTTCATAGCATATACATATCCATATCTAGAGTAATTATCAACAATTGTTAGAAAATATTTTCTACCACCAAATGATGGCGGGAAAGGACCAACTATGTCAATGTGAACCAAATCAAAAATGCGTGTTGACAGGCGTGTAGCGCGTTTGGGAATGGCTGCTGCTTTGGATTTGGCCTTCTTGCATACAGCACAATCCAAAAACACCTTACACCCCTTTAGATCCAAACCTTTTGCGAACTCCGGCATCTTCCTAAGAACACAGAAACTGGCATGCCCCAATCTTCTGTGCCATTTATGGATACACCTGGAATGCAAAGGTTTACCTGTTAGTGAATTCTCAACATTAACATTTTTATGCGGAACCTCAGGTTTGCTCTGAGCAACCTGTTTACCAACTCTATTTTTGTTGGCTTTAGGAGCCTTAGGGGTAGCAACAGGATCTCTCTCTGGAGCATCTCTCTCTGGGCCTGTGCTCTGCCTTTTGGGAGTTTGCATACTTGCCTGTGTTTGTGTTTTAGGCTTTGGCTTTAAGTAATAAACACCACCAATTAATATGGTTTCAGCAACAATATCTCCATCTTTAACTATGTAACTTGCTTTTTCAAGGTGGTGAACTTGGAACTTTAACATTCTAGACAAGTGACACTGACTAAGCAAATTACTGGTTGCTGTTGGTATGTAATAAACATCAGGAATGAATGCATCGAGCTCTTCAACATAAACAGTTCCTTTTCCTTTGACCTGACAAGGATGATTTGAAAAAGTATAAAGTTCACGTAGTTCTG
The DNA here is from genome assembly GCF_059756535.1 of Pantherophis guttatus. NCBI lineage: Eukaryota > Metazoa > Chordata > Lepidosauria > Squamata > Colubridae > Pantherophis > Pantherophis guttatus. Next base: position 316,951,256 of record NC_142063.1, read on the forward strand.
GTTCAGGCTCGTGCATTTCTGTGAAAAGTTCCTTTCTGTAGGTAACATGCAATGCTGCACCACTGTCCAAAGTCCACAGGAGTCGTCTGTCGTACTCTGGCTGAAGTTGTGGATCATTGGTTAAAGCCAATGTGGCGAGTGGAGTTTGTGGATCACGCCGGGGACCACGACGACCTTGTCTTCCACCTCTGCCTCTGCCTTTGGAGTCTGTTCCTCTGGGCTGGTGCGTGACAGGAGCTGGAACTCGTCGGGGACAATCCCGGGTGGCATGTCCCACACGATTGCAGGTGTAGCATCTTGGCATCCTTGGAGCATAGGTCCTTCCTCGGAAGGGGCGCCTAGCTGGAGCTCTTGATGCGGGTGGTCCTCTCAAGTGTGGAGTAGCTAGCATGAATGCCTCTTCTTCAATTAAAAGTCTACAAACATTGTCCACTGTGCGTTGAGCAATTGGGACTTGGTTAATTTTTGTAACAGCATCTTTCCATTCATAATTCAAAGAGTTAATAATGATGCTGATCATTTGAATATCTTCAATGTTATGACCTCTTTCTCTCAATTCTGTTCTCAGACCTTTCAGTTTGGTCAAATGTCCTCCAATTTGTTCACCGGGTTTCAATCTCGAACCGTGGAGTTCAGACATGAGTAAACATGAAGATTCAATTGAGATAGGCCTGTAGCAATTTTCCAATTCAGCCCAAATTTGTCGGGCTGTTGTATTTGGTGGAAAAGTGACCTGCAGTTCAGTATCCATGGACATCAATAATGTTGTGCGAGCCCTTATCTCTAAATCTCTTATTGCATAAGTCCAAGGTTGAGCAGGTGGGTTAAATACCATAAAATGAGTGCCTTCTCTAAGAAGCAATAGTGTAATCTCACTGACCCAGGCTTTGTAATTATGTCCTGACATTTTTAGTTTTGACTCACCAGTTAGTGGAGAGACAGAAAATGCCTGGTGAGGAGCCTGCACTTGGTATGCTGGCTGTGCTGGCAGAAATGCCTGTGGTATTTGCTGTGCCTGTTGCGGACCTAAAAATGGTCTTGGTTGTGCCATTGGAGGTGGGCCAGGAGGTGGCCCTATTTGCACTTGTGGCTGGGGCACATATGCAGGCATTTGTAGCTGCTGTGGCTGATGCACTGGAATCTGCTGTATTCCAGTTGCCATTTGTGCTTGATCTGCAATATTGGCATGACCTGCTGGAGATGCAGTCATTTGCCTTTGCTGTGTTCCATCTAAAAGGGCACCATCACCACCAGGGGGTGTTTGAGTTTGGGCCTGTGGAAACACTTGTGGCATTTCAGCTTCCTGTAGTAAATTACTTTTGCCAGCAGATGGTGCTGCACCTTTAGCTTCGGGCAGCTTTGCATACGGGGCATTGTATGCTTTAGAGTAGGAGTGGTTATGTAAGACATGTGTAACTTGATCAGGGAGACTTTCATGTGACGTATGCAGTGCTCTTTGCCTTAATTGGCCTGACACAGGATCCACCAGGGGGAGTGTCTTTGGCTCTGAGCAAGAAGACAATATGGCGCTTTTTGAAAAATTTAAGTTATCTCCCATATCTTGCTCAAGCATAGATATAGCCATTTTTGCCTGGGATAGCTGCTGTTCATAGAGTTTTATATGGTAGGCTTTCATGGCTAGCTCATCCAGGGTGAGCTTAGAGCTTCGAGGAGAATAATGAATTGTTTCTCTCTCTGCGTGGGAGTAATTTTGCTCAGCAGTGCTTGCACCGAGCGTTACAAATTCAGAAGGTTCTGGGGAGACTTTTTCAGAGCTTGGAAGATCAGAAGAAAATGTTACTGACCTCAGTCGTAAATCATCATCTTCAAAAACAGCTTCTGTCTTATCTGTCTCCATTTCTGTTCCCACGGCTTCTTCTCGTTCCAGGCGTGTGGCTGTAGTAAGGGGCTGGAAATCTGGAAACCTCCTTTCTGCCACCTCTTCGTTGGAAAGATTAATCAAATCATTTACGAAGAGTGGTCTTGGTTTCACTTTGCCTTTTTTTCTTCTGTTTCGGCATCTCAGCAATATAATTACCGTACCTCAGTAGCTAAAAACTAATTGCCTATGCGCTCTTATCAGAAGTAACAAAAACAAGGAAAAAGCCATAAATCAGACCATCCTCGTGCTACCAGAATGTCAGGGCATTTATTAATCCCATGTTTGGCTCTGGGACTAATTACCCTGGTTTAGAGAAGATGAATCGAGGCTTATTCCAAGTTGCACTATTCTGATAAAGAAAACGCGAAGAAGGTTTCTAATAAAACTCATTTATTTGTTATAAAGAAAATAAAACACCTCACTAACTAAGAAAAGTTAATTGTTACATTTTTGAAAGTAATTTTTGCCGGCTATCTGAGCCGGACCTCTGGCAAGAGAACAAAGAAAAGAGTGTGTGAAGAGCAAGTGAAGGAATGTGGGTGGATACGGAAACACGTAGCTTACTGATAAGAAGTTGGCAAAGCTACGGAGAGTCTGACAGTCCAGAAATAATGAGCTCAGCTGGTAAATAAAATAACGCAGTGACACAGGAGTCATTTGATTCCACTCCAATGGTACTGTGTGGGATCTTCAGAATGTCTAGATAACACATTTACACTTAGACTGATGTCCGGTCTAGTCCAATTTGCAATGTACAACAACGACCCAATCACGGACTTGTAAAAGGTCTTATCTTCAAACTCCGTGCTCTAAGGGTACATACTCTTAAGGAAGTCTGTTGCCATAGGGGTATCGCATGGCTTCGCCTCTACCATGCTACTTTTTAAGCAATTCCTGAATTTTATCTTCCTGAGAGAGCCGAAACCCCTTCCCGGTTTTTACGAATTGCACCCCTAAAAATTTGCTAATGTGACCTAATGGTTTTAAGGTGAAACTCTTACTTAGGTCCTCAGAGAACTTCTTATGCCTGTTCTCTGATCTGCAAATATATAGGATGTCATCAGCGTACAACAGTACCGTTTCCCTAATGCCCTGATCTTCCTTGACAAAAACACATTCGTCAGCCAACGATGGTAAAAAGCCCATCTCTCTCAGGCTTTTAGTGAGACACTCGTACCATCGCTTACCAGATTGTTTCAAGCCATATAGGCTCTTGTTCAACAACCACACATTGTCTTCCCGATGGCTTACTCCCTGAGGAATCCTCACGTACAGCTCTTTGTCTAACTGGGCGTGCAGGTATGCGGTCTGAATGTCGAACTGATATACATGTTCGCCTTGCATGGTAGCGATAGTGAGAGCTGTTCTCACGCTCTCAGGGCACACCGTGGGCGAGAAGGTGTCCTCATAATCGTCAGGGAATCTCTGCGAGAATCCCTGCACTACTAGTCTCGCTTTAGAGATAAAGCCCCCACCTTCAATGGGCTTTTGCTTGAAAAGCCACCTGGTGCCGATCACCCTCTTGTCCTTGGGCAATCTTGTTGGCATGAATACATCCAGCCTTTTCAGGCTGTCTAGTTCTGTATCCATGGCGGCCAGCCACTTCTGTCGTTCATGGTCAGGTAAGGCCAGCACATCCTCATACTTCTGAGGTGTGGCCGAAACCTGGTTGACTGAGGTAACAAAGTCGTCGTACCTCTTAGGCTTATTGCCTCTGGTAGCCCTAACTGGTCTGCCTCTAGGCATGTCACTGACATCAGAGTTGTCTGATGAGTCATCTACCTCGTGACTCTCGCTCTGCGTCTCAGAAGCTGGGTGCCTATCCTTCCTGGCTACCCCCATCTTATGCTTTAATATCCCTTTCAAGGGTGCCTGGGATACACGCTCCCCAGAACCAGATGTATCCCTATCATCAGATAGGTTCTCCGATACATCCTCCGTTTGTCTACAACAACTACGGGAAGGGTTCTGAGTAAGAATCTCATTGGCATGGATCTTACTCCAATTGGCCCCTTCGTGAAAGGTGATAGACCTGGATATCATCAGTTTTCCGTTAGGGTAGGCAAACCTAAATGCCTTGGAGCCCTGCTCGTAACCAACGAATCTCAGTTTAACAGAGATTCGGTCTCCCTTTCTCCTGAGCTCCTTCGGGACATGAACATCGGCCATCGCCCCAAAAATGTGGAGGTGTGCCAAGCAAGGCTTATGGCCATATAGCACCTCGTATGGGGTCTTCTGCACCATGCTAGAACACACTCGGTTCAAGGTGTAATTCGCGTATCTAACTACTTCTACCCAGTACGCGAAGTTTAATCCGGAATCCTCTACTGCATCATAGTTTGTAACACACCATTGCGTCGTTCTATGACACCATTTTGAAACGCAGAGTAAGGCGCGGTGCGTAAGTGGACTATGCCCTTACTCCTCAACCAGCTGGAGAACTGATTCGAATTAAATTCAGTCCCTCTGTCAGTTAAGATCTTCTTAACTCTGACCTTGTGCTGGTTCTGGACTAAGTTACAAAATTCCTTAAACTTAGTCAATGTTTCACTCTTGGACATTAGGGGAAAAACAAATCCAAATCTGCTATGGTCGTCTACTATGGTAAGGAAGTACCGTCTCTTACCCACGGAAGGTGCGAATGGACCCACCAAATCCATGTGGACAAGCTGAAACGGGTGTTCGGAGTACCTCTGAGACCTCTTGGGCGCAGATTTCACCTTCAACTTTGCACTCCTACAAATTGAACAATCTAGAAATGTGTTACAATCATTGATCTTGGTTCCCCTTGAGTGTTCAGTTACCTTTTTCACTATAGGGAAACTCACATGACCTAACCTGCAATGCATCAAGTGAACACATTCATTGTGCAACAGCTCACCTATAACAATTGCATTAGCATTTTCAAGTTCCCTATTATCTGACTCTAAATTAAAACTTATAAAATTTTTATTAGCTTTACATTTATCGTTGCAAGGCTTCCTCTGGTGAAAGTCTTGATCCTCATCACCTACTTCTAACTGTGATTCATTGTTGCTACCAAATGAAATAGTATAATTGCTATCACTGGAAGTCTCAGCATTCGTATTGGGGGAATAATAAGGCAAACCACCTATCTTCAAAACCTCCCCAATCACACATTTGTTTTTTTTTTTTTATTGTAAAAGTTTTACAATTACATTTTCACCCCATTTTCACCCCCCTAACCCACCCCGAACTCCCCAACCCACCCTCCCTAACCCCCCTAACCCTCCCCTCCCCCCCGGACTTCCATAGAGTATACCCCATCATTGTCCCCTTTATATAAAAAAAACCTTGAGCTTTAAACCCCCCCAACCCCCATATCATTTTTCATCTTCACATACTTCAAATATTTCTATCTTAATATAATATAATACTATCAATAAAAAGCTATTTGATACTTCCTAGTTTGATATTTGTTCTGCACATAATCTATCCATTTTTTCCATTCACATTCATAAGTCTCTTGTGAGCGGTCTTTTAAATATGCTGAAATCTTCGCCATCTCAGCGAAACTGGCCATCTTCAAAATCCATTCTTGAACGGTAGGCAAAGCTTCATTTTTCCAATATTTACCTATCAACAATCTCGCTGCTGTAATCATATACAAAATCAACTTTGTTTCATCCACTGTAAAACCCTTAGCTATACCCAATAGAAACAATTGTGGAGAAAATTGAATTTTTTTCTTCAAAACATTCTGCATAACCCAAAAAGCCTTAACTTTCTTACAGGTCCACCAAATATGATAATATGTAGCATCTGTACAATCACACCTCCAACATTTTGGCTGAACATTAGGGTACATACACGACAGTTTCTTAGGGTCTAGATGCCATCTATAAAACATTTTGTAAAAATTTTTCCTCAAATTCTGCGACTGTGTAAATTTAACATTCTGAACCCAAATTTTTTCCCATGTTTCCAACATCACTGGTTCTTCAAAATTTTGTGCCCACTTAATCATACAGTCTTTAACTAATTCAGATTCTGAGTCCCTTTCTAGCAAAACATTATAAAGCCTTTTGATATGCATTGGACCTTTCTCTCTTATATGTCTAACCAATTCTTCCTCATGCAACATAATACCAGTTTTTTGGTCCTCTTTCCATCTCGATTGTAATTGATTATATTGTAACCAAGTTAAATTAATCCCTTCGTCCAACAGTGTCTGCAAAGTCTTCAGCTGCCATCTGCCCGCATCTGTAAAAAGAACCTCTTTGTATAAAAACCCCCCGAGTGACATTATATTTGTATTCCACAAAGTATGACCAAGATCCAGCCATAGCGGTATTTTATAATCCCATTTGAGTCGGTGCTTCTTCCAAACTCTCATCAAAGAGTCTCTAAGTATATGACTTTTAAATACTTTATCAACTTTGTCATCATAAAATAAGTAAGCGTGCCATCCAAATTCAAGATCAAAACTTTCTGCATTCAATATTCCAGCCTTTTTACTTCCAAACCAATCACTTGTTAAGGTTAAAGCTGCTGCATCATAATATAGCTGTAGGTTTGGAAGTTTAAGACCTCCTCTTTCTGGAACATCTTGCATAATTTTCAATTTCACTCTCGTTTTCTTCTCGTTCCAGACAAACTTATTCACTCCAGATTGCCAAACTTTCAATTGTTTATCACTTTTAAGCACCGGAATCATTTGAAACAAAAAAAGAAATCTTGGCAAAATATTCATCTTAACTGCTGCTATTCTTCCAAGTAGAGACAGCTGCAGTTTTTTCCAAGTCTCCATATCTTTCTGCACCTCTCGCCACAACACCTCATAGTTATTTTGAAACAATTTCATGTTTGATTCTGCAACCTGAACTCCTAGATATTTTACCTTAGGTACAGTCTCAAAACCTGCCCTCCTTTCAAGCTCATGTTTGCGATCTTGTGTCATGTTTTTAACTATCATTTTAGTCTTTTTTGGATTCAATCTGAAACCTGAAACTTTACCATAATCTTGTATAATGTCCTTCATCAAGATTATTGATTCCATTGGTTGTGATAGGGTAACAACCAGATCATCTGCAAATGCCTTTATTCTGTAATCCTCTTGCCTAATCTTTATACCTTTCAAGATATTAGAGTCCCGTATTGTATTTAGCAAGACTTCTAGTGTTAAAATAAATAAGAGTGGGGACAACGGGCATCCCTGTCTTGTTCCTTTTTCAATTTTAAACTCTGTTGTCAAACTTCCATTAATAATAATCTGTGCCTTTTGCTCTTGGTAAATTGCCGAAATCGCCTGTATAAATTGATCCCCAAAGTCCATCTTTTTCAAAGTCTTTAATAGAAAATTCCAATCCACTCTATCAAAGGCCTTCTCTGCATCCAAAAAGACCAGCACTGCAGGGATCTGTTTATTCTTCTCAAGATATTCCAATAAATTTATTACTTGCCTTACATTGTCCTTCATATATCTGCCCTCGATAAATCCCGCTTGATCATCATGAATCACCTCTTGAATTACTGGCATCAATCTGTTGGCTAATACTTTTGCATAAATTTTATAGTCATTATTTAAAAGAGATATTGGTCTATAATTTTCCGGTTTTTTAGGACCTACTTGTTCTTTTGGTATCAAAGTAATATATGCTGATTTCCATGATGGGGGTATTTTACCCCCTTGTTGTATATTGCAAAATAAGTCTCTAAGTTGTTCCACCATTTCTGCTTGTAAAGTTTTATAATACACTGCAGTCAATCCATCTGTTCCAGGAGCTTTAGCTGTTTTCAATTGTTTAATTGCTGCGATTATTTCCTCAACTGTTATAGGGTAGTTCATTCTTTCTTTTTGTTGACTAGTAATTTTTGAGACTCTTTTCTCTTCTAGATATTTTTCTATAGGTCCATTCTGTATATCATCTTTAGCATATAATTTAGTGTAGTAGTCTACAAAGACTTCTTTAATCAATTTTTGTTGAGAAATTTCTTTCCCTCCAATATCAATACTCTCAATAGTCCGTATACTCTGCTTCTTCCTTAAAGTGTAGGCCAACCATCTTCCCGGTTTATTAGCATTACAAAACGTATTATGCTTCGCATATTGTAAGTTTGTTGCAGCTTGCTCCGCCAAGAGCATTTGAAATTGATCTTTCAAAAGTTTTATAGCACCAGATATTCTTTCATCTGTTGGGTTTTTAATGAGTAGCTGTTCCTTATTCTTTATTTCTACTTCCAATTCGAGTCTTTTCTTTTGTCGATTCTGTTTGTGTTTAGAGTTCATATAAATGAGTACCCCCCTCATATACGCTTTACTCGCATCCCATACGATTTCAATTGGGGTGCCCTTATTCAAGTTCATCTCAAAAAATTCTTTCATCTGTTTTTTAAGTTCTGTTATATTTTTTTCATATCTAAACAAATTTTCATTTAATCTCCATGACCTTCTCTCAGTTTTTCCCATCTCAATTTCTATCCATACAGAACTATGATCAGTTAAAGTTCTTGGAAATATCTTTGTTCTTTTTGTTTTAACAAGTAAATCATCTGATAACAAGATAAAGTCAATCCTGGAAAAAGATCTATGTCTATCAGAGAAAAAAGTATAGTCCAATTCTTTTGGGTTATAAATTCTCCAGATATCTTTTAATTCCAAATCTTCTTTCATATCAAAAAAAGTCTGTGGTAGTCTGATCCTTACTTTCGCCAAACTCTTTTTATCTAGTTTAGAATCAATTACTCCATTCCAATCTCCCATTATTAAAATAGATCTATAATCCCATTGCAATATTTTATTATGTAAAGTCTTATAAAAATGATCCTGTTGTTGGTTCGGAGCATAAATTCCAATCAGAAGAATTTGGCCATTTGCTGTATGCAATTCAATTGCAATAAACCTACCACCTTCATCTGCTTCTATAATTTTAGCAGACAATCTTTTATTTACATAAATAACCACACCATTCTTTTTTTCCGAGTTTGAAGGTATAAAATGTATTCCTAATTTAGAGTTTATCAGGTATTTGTGATCTTGAGTTCGAATATGAGTTTCTTGTAGACAAATTATGTCATTATTAAATTGTCTCAGATATGTAAATAACTTCTTCCTTTTTTGTGGTGAGTTTAATCCATTAACATTCCAAGATAAGAGCCTAATTGTCATCTTGACCTTTCTGAAGCGATGAGCTGCCTTGCCTCGCTTCTTCTGAGGTCTTCGGCCTTGCTCCCCCCATAGCTTCACTTTGTGTGGTGCTTTTAGCTCCCCCTTTATGTTGACTTTCTTGTTGTTGTTTTTCTTTTATTTGCTTGGAGACTGCACGAGTTATACGCTGGTCCTTAACTTCAGGCATCCGAGCTAGATCCAAAGCAGCATCTCTTGTTGACAAAATTGGTGAAGATTCTAGCAGGGATTCCTCCATAAGGCCTCCTCCTCCTACAGCTCCCTGCATTTCCACTAATTCCGTCTGCTTGGACTGTTGTTCCCTCTCATGCTGAAATTGCTTTTCCTTATCACTTTTTATCTCCAACATTGTAGATGTACGTGGGGATGATGATCTTTCTTTAAGAATATTATAGTAAAAATATTCCGCCTTCTGAAAAGTATTCAATCGGTGTCCTTCTCCATTATATTTCAGAATTATACCAGTTGGGGCATCCCACCGGAATGGTATTTCTTGCTTTTGCAATTCATTCACTAGAAACCTATATTCTTTTCGATCTTTTAACATCTTAGGTGGTAATTCCTTGTAGACTCCAATTTGAGCTCCCTCCACTTGCACAGAGGAAAGAAAGGATCTTTGCAAAATATCATTTCTTATTCTTCTATCAGTAAAATATATCACCACATCTCTGGGTAATTTTCTTTGTCTAGCCACCCATGAATTTATTCTATAAATTTTATCTATTTTATAGACCACATCTGCTGGATCAATTTTTAACAATACAGCCAAGGCATCAGAACAAATCTGTCTCAAATCTTGCCTATCATTCTCTTTTATTCCTCGAAGCCTAATAGTGAATTCCATGGATCGAAACTGTATCATTGTAATTTCATTTTCAACTCTCTACACTTTATTATCCACATCAACAATTTTAGAATCAGTATCCTTCATTTTAACATTAACTTCTGATTTAAATTCTTCCAGTTTGGAATCCACTTTGCTAATGGTTTCTGCCAAATCAGAAACCACATTTGTCAATTTGTCAGACACCTTGTCATAATTCTCTTTCATTGCCTCTTTAAATTCATTAATTTCTTTCTTCATTTCCTGTTGTGATTTTTGAAATTTATCATCCAGAGCCTGGGTAATAAAGTCCTTCAAACTTTGGACATCAAAGTCCTTTCCCTCACCCTGCTGGCTGGGAGGGGGCTGCTGTTCCGGTTTATGAGTGGGAGATCCCTCCCCTGCAGCCTTTCCTTCCTGTTTCTTTGAAGCCATTCTGCCACGTAAATTAACTTTTCTGAAAAAAGGAAGTCTTTTTTCCTTTGCACCTCCACAAAGTCCTTTGAAAAAGTCCCCCAGATTTAATCAAATTAGAAATTGAGTAAGCTGAAGCAAGCTCAGGTTTATTTTAAAAGGAATTTTTTCTTCCACTCTTCTCTGTTCACTTGCTACAAGCAGTGCTACAATGTAGCTTATTGAAATAACTTTGCAAGATCACTCTCCCTTTCAGCTCATTAACGCTGGAACGGCGCCATTTTTTCCAAGCCGTTTCCGCTCACTCTAGCCTTTTCCCAAATCAGAAGTTCAAAAACAAAGAGTTACTTGCAGTTTCTTGGTTTAGGGGTTGAGGTTGTTTTATAGCAAAGTTATTTTTCCATCAATTTAAATGTTTGCTGCAGCTGGCTTGCTCTGACAAGCAGAGTCGTCCCACGCCGTCCGGAGTCTCCGCAAGTTGAAAGGGAGCCGCGCCCGTTTCCTCCCCAGTAGCAGACTTCTGGGGGTTCACAGGGGCTTTACCTGCCTCTTGCTTCACTCTTCTCCTCGAATCCTCAGGATTTAGGAGTTTTCAAGCCGCTCCCCTCACTCGGAGCGGCTCTACAGGTGGCGGGGCTGGCGGTCCTTCAAAAACGACCGTCTTCGCCGGTGGCAGACAAACCCGGAAGCTCACACATTTGTTGTTTTTGATCACAGCTGTTCCTCCTGAGAACAGAATCTCCATTCTAGGGTTCTCACATATCCTCATTAGGCTTAGCAAATTATGGTCTATCTCAGGTACATACAATGCTCCATTAATTTTCTCCTATCCGAGGAATATAAACATCTCCAATGCCAACAACATTCACCTTTTTACCATTTGCAACTTTGACCATGGATTGATGCCTTCTCATATTAACAAACAACCTTCGGTCACTCACAACATGGTTACTGGCCCCACTGTCCATTAACCATAGTTGCTCTCGCTGTTCCCTTGTAAGCTCTGACTCAGTAGTTTCCATTATACCTACAGAACTATCATTAAACCTGGGATTGTTCCCTTTGTTGCCTTCATTTGGCTTTTTACCCCTTCTGTGGTTAGGAACATCTCCACTTGGCTTTCTGCCGGGAGGAAATGACCTCCTTTTACATTTATTATCAGAAGGTGTCCTTGAGCATGCCCTAGCATTCACATTTTGTGGGCAATCCCTTCTATAATGTTCTCTTAAACCACAATTGAAGCATTCTCCGATAGTATATGGTCTATCTGAACTATCGGGCCTTCTTAAAGGTTTTTCCTTTTTGTGAAAAGCTGCCCTGCATTTTCGCAAGTTATCTTCTGCAATCAATCTGCCAGATAACACTTCTAAAGATAAGTTATTACAACTAACATTATCCAGTTGCGATATAAAATTATCCCAGCTAGGATCAAGGGAATTGAGTATAACAGTAATGAGGGTTTGTTCAGACACTGTCATCAATTCCTGTCTTAACCTGTTTAACTCACATAAGTGTTCATTAATATCTACTCCCGCCTTCAACCTTGTGGAATAGAACTCCCTATAAACTCTGTTTGTAACATGGGAGCTTTTTGAACAAAATAGCTTATGCAGTTTCACCCAAACTTCTGTTACGGTCAGGTTACAAGATACACTGGGATATAGTGCAGAGTCAATGGACATCAATAAAATACAAAAGGCCTTATGATGTAAAAGACCAACTTCTAAGGACCATGGTCTAGGTGTGGGTTTTAACAACAATGATAAAACATTCTCTTTCATTAAGATTACTTGAATACTCTTAACCCATTCCTTAAAATTTCCTCCACTCACACTTAAACTTTTAAAATTAGGAGGAAGGACCTGTACATTATTAAACATGGAAACAGACATTAATTGATGTTCAAAATGTGGTCCGTCCTGGAACGGGCAATAAGGCATTGGAATGGAAGCACACAGCACAGTGTCTTCCATCAGGCATTCTGGCGGTTGTTCCTCCCCAATGGGAGGGATTAGAACTTCACGTTGTGCGGATGCAAAGCTCGTCCTGGTTTGATTACAAAAGCTTGAGGGTCCTCTCTGGTGCACATCTCTAGGAATTTTTGGATGCGCTCCCAAATCCCTATCTTCAGTTGAGGCAGCCTCTGGAACCGTCCTGGATGTCGATGTCATCACGGATGGATATATCCCACTCGTGGCATGCACTGAATTGGTTGCAGACATCAGGGGTAAATTGGTACGTGCAGCTACTATTTGTTGAGCCGATGGGACCTGCGAACCATCGCCCAAAATGGTTGCTAGAGTCTCTATCACATTTGCAACCTTATGCTCAACATGAGAGTCTCTTAAATTTTTAGCAGAAGTCATTAATGTCATCAAGGGAGCTAGGATTTTTATGGCCTGATCTATAATGGCTTCAACAGCAGGTGGCACAATATCAACTTGGCCATGCTGGTTTAACAAAGAAGCAGGAACATTCGAGTCAGGCAGTCTGTTATCCCCCATTCTCCACTTATGGTCTGAGGTAGGGGTTTTAGGAAAAGATTGAAAGTCTCTTACCGATCCGGTGTTTTCTAGGACTTTGATCTTCTTTCCTTTCACGGCTGGATTCTTTAATAATTTGCTAGAACCAGCAGTCGGGTTCTGACTTGTTATGGGCAAACCTAAAAACTGAAGGATTGCCTTCCTAAATTCATCATCCACCTCTGAATTTGTTTTCAAGACCTGAAGTGGCGTTCTTCCAGTCTCTACTTCTTTAGGTGATGATGCTTTACTCACTATTTTAGGCACTTCAGAAGTTAAGGCCTCTGCTCCAAAACCTACAGCTCCACTATTCTCTGAATCAATTAGAGTTTGGGGTTCTTCACCCAAAACATTTTTGGCCTGAGCCCCAGACAGTCCAGTTTGTAACTTCATACTTTTTGCTGCTGCTGCTGCCCTAGTCATCTATTCAACTGCAGACCTTTCAGTCTTGCGTGCTTCAAAACAGCAAAAGGCAAGCATCCGTAGGAGTTTCTCTGCAACAGCGTCTGGAGTCCTTATCTGTGCTTCTCCTCCCATCTGTGACGTTGCACTGAGCTCTGCTTGCAGCTTCCAGCAAGAGCTCTTGCATCTAGGCCTAAAACAGCATTTAGGCCCGAGTAGCAAGCGAAAAGGTCCTTGCTTATATGGGGAGTTAACCTGCAATTAACTAGGGCAGGGAAGGCTTGCAGGTAATTGCAAACAGGAGATGGCTTGATTGAAACCATACAGTTTGTGACTGATCAAGTAGCCACAGCAATCCTGAAAACACTCATGACAGTCAGGGACTATCTATGATGCTTATTTAAGTTATATGCAGAGTACATATGTAAAACGCTAGGTTGAATGAATCACAAGCCAGAATTAAGATTGCTGGGAGAAATATCAACAACCTCAGATATGCAGATGATATCACTATAATGGGAGAAAGCGAAGAAGAAGTAAAAAGCCTCTTGATGAGAGTGAAAGAAGAGAGTGTAAAAGTTAACTTGAAACTCAAGATTAAAAAAAACTAAGATATCACTTATCACATATGTGGTCCCATCACTTCCTGGCAAATAGATGTAGAAGAAATGAAAGCAGTGACAGATTTTATTTTAATGGTCTCCAAGATCACTCCAGGCAGTGACTACAGCCATGAAATTAAAAGATGCTTACTGCTTGAGAGAAAAGTTATGGCAAATCTAGACAGCATATTAAAAAGCAGACATCACCTTGCTGACAAAATTAGCATATCATAGTTAAAGCTTTGATTTTCAAGTAGTACTGTATGGCTGTGAGAGTTGGACCATACTGAAGGCTGAGTGCCAAAAATTTGATGCTTTTGAATTGTGGTGTTGAAGAAGACTCTTGAGAGTCCCTTGGACTGCAAGGAGATCGAATCAGTGAATCCTAAAGGAAATCAAACCTGACAGTTCTCTGGAAGGACAGATACTGAAGCTGAAGTTCAAGTACTTTGGCCACCTAATAAGAAGAGAGAACTCATTGGAAAAGACCCTGAGGTTGGGAAAGATGGAAGGCAAAAAGAGAAGGGGACGGCAAAGAATGAGATGATTAGTTAATGCCATTGACACAATGCACATGAATTTGTTCAAGCTCATTCATAGTTCAGAGAACTGGCAAATACCACCTCTGGCTGGTCCCAGATTGGGGTGGGAATGGGGATTTTACAGGTGTTGTGTTTTTTCAAAGACAAAGACTTCTTGTGCATAGGGAATTTAGGCAAAATTGTTCCTTCCCTATTTCAAACACAAACTTTAATTCCTCCCACCTCCAACGTCCAAATGTGAATAGTCCACTATTACTTTATGTCAGGGGTGTCAAACTGGCAGCCTGCGTGCCAGATGCATCACACACAGGCCATGCTGACCCCAGCTCTGTGAGTGGGAAAAATGTTGTGAAACATCACGTGACGGCAATGTGACACCACCAATTTGATACCCCTGGACTATGTGGTCTTGTAGGCCTGATAAAGCACTTCATCCATTGTCATGTTTTTCCTACAAGAAAGATGGAGAATGTATTCCTGTGACTTTAAAACTAGTCCCTGTTAAGTTGTTTTAAGAATGTCAGCTACATCCCTAGCCAAGTTATAAGTCAATGGAATTGTGCAAAGTAGTTTGATCAGAGCATTCCTCCTTACCTGAAAGTACATATCCAGTGTGACCTTGAGGCTTGAGATTAGCCAAAAGAGAGTTTAGTTAAGACCTTGGCTACACCATATTAAATATATATTTAGGTATTTGTCACATCTCATCTGATGAATGGGCATAGAAATTAAACAATAAAAACTGTAGAAATAAATAATATTTATTTATTTATTTATAAAATTTATATTGCCGCCTACTTGGACATGGTGACTCAAGGCGTCTTACAGGCATATAGGAGCCTTGGTAGTACAGTGGTTTAAAGCACCCTGTTATTAAGACCAGCTGCCTGCAATTACTGCAGGTTCGAATCTCACCAGGCTCAAGGTTGACTCAGCCTTCCATCCTTTCTAAGGTAGGTAAATTGAGGACCCAGTTGTGGGGGCAATAAGCTGACTTTGTATAAAAATATACAAAAGGATGAAGGCTATTGCTTAGCGCATTGTAAGCTGCCCTGAGTCTCCGGAGAAGGGCGGCATATAAATCAAATTTAAAAAAAAAATCAACATAAAAAAGAAAATAATAATAATAAAAAAATGAAATAAATAAAAAGAAAAATGTGTGCAACAACACACATTCATACTAAACATTTAATGGGCTCCATCCTGCTCTGGGTTCCCCAGGCCCACTGACAGAACCACGTCTTCAGTGGATTCCAAAAGAGTGTTAGAGTGGGAGCCAGTCTAATCTCTGGGGGGAAACTGTTCCAGAGAGAGGGAGCCAGTGGTGGGATTCAAGTAATTTAACAACCGGTTCTCTGCCCTAATGATTTCTTCCAACAACCAGTTTGCCAAACTGCTCAGAAAGTTAACAACCCTTTCTCCCGAAGTGGTGAGAAGTGGCTGAATCCCACCACTGGAGGGAGTCACCATGGAGAATGGCCTTCTTCTAGGTCCTACCAGATGTATCTCCTTAAGGGACGGGACCTGCAACATTCTTTGCCTCCCTGCTCTAGTGGGTTGGGTAGATGTGACCAGCAAGAGATGGTCCCTCAAATAATGAACAAGAACATGTAGATAATATAAGAGAGTGGTTAAAAATTCAGATATAATAGAGCCATCTTGAGGTGGCTAATTCCTGATCCCAAGGATTCCTAAGCTTGCTGGAAATACAATGATTTCAGACATATCCAGAAAATTGATAGAGTTGATGTAATCGGGAAGAGGAGATCTCTGAAATAACCGGGCTCCATCCCATGTAGGCTTTAAAGGTGAACACCAGCACCCTAAATGTTCAATTTTTTTGTCTTTTTTTTTTTTTTAGAATTTAAAAGAAAAAGCATTTTCCCATGGAAATAATTCTTTATAACTAATTCAAAAATGTTGTGATCAATTTGTTATGTCTTCCCTCATGTCAGTAGATGATGTCACCCAATGTTTTCAGGTAGATGTGAAAAAAGAATGGAGAGAATACTGATCCTTGCAAAACCCTGCATTTTGCTTCAAGGATCGCCATATTCCAACCAGATTGATCCCATCCTATCCAAAAAATTAAATCCTTTCTCTTAAGTCTTTGCCATTTCTTCAATTTAGTCAGACTTGGATGGCTGTTAGAGAACGACTCCTGGACATCAACTGTTTTCTTCAGCACAGTTTAATTATGCCAGATGGAAACCATATAATTATATCAATTCATTAAACTCCCTTTGCTAATTCAGATTATTTCAGGGACAAATTCAACATCCTTCCCTCAGCACTTCTATATGGGATATTTTGTGAGGTTCCCAGGGCCAGTCAGCCCTGCCCTTGGGGTAAGGGTTCAGGTTCATATCATCCTTCATGTGCTGTTACATTGAACATTTCATTACAATACTGGAAGAAGGTTTATCTTTTCTTTATCTTTCCTTTGTCCCCTTTTCCTTCAGGTCAGCCTGAGGAAGTTTACAGTATGTTGACTTTCTTATATGGGATGGAGCTTCCACATAAGGAAACTCTAGCCCATGTGGTAGTCAGGTTTTGTATAATGGTGGTGAATGTTTGTAAACAATTGGTTTGTAAACAATCTTAGGCATATATATCCCTTTCTCAATTTGGGCTCTGTGATAAAGGAGAATTGGAGAATAAGTGGACAAGACTTGATTTCTGATCATGTTTCTTACACTTTTGTGTACATTTTAGTTTTGCAAATTATATTTTTAATTTTGTTTAATAATTATATTCACTTGTGCATATCATTACAGTAGTTCACATCCCTTTATGGGCATAGGTATAATTGTTTCCACAATAGTATCCCTCATTTAGTTGCTCCCTCCCTCTTCCTCTCCCTCTCTTCCTGTGTGTGTGTTTGTAACAGACCCCACCTGTTCCACCTTTTTATTTTATTGACGTCTTTCCATTTGTTTTATGCTGGTGAGTAAAATTAATAGAATACATCTGCAGGTCTGTCCACTTAACAAACAAAATGGTTCAGGAAGAGACCTTTTTCATGCACATTTTTTCTTGCTACATCTTCCATTTTAACAAAACCCAGCCTATGCTGATACTTTATCAACAGACAAGAACATTCTTATTCTAAGCAGTATCCCACAATATTTAGCTTGGAAAAAAACATCTTAAGAGATTTTTAAGTATCAGCATAGGCTGGGGTCTTAGTTAATAGTTTAACTTTTGTTTTGTTCTATTTCTGCTCAAGCAACCAAATCAGCTGGAAGACCTCAGTGACAAAATAACTGCTTCAATAAATAAACAGATGGGGAAGAATAAAAACTGTGTGACTTTATGGCATAATGTGTGGTTGAAAAGCAGGAAACACCTTCCACACATACACATTCATGTAGTTAAATAAATATACTTCTCCTAGGTCCCTCTTAAAGAAGTTGCACAATATCTGTAATGCTCATTTAGCTTTATTTCATGGAATATTTGCCAAATTTTTCTTCACTGCATAAAAGTTTTTGAGTTTGATAGCAATTTGATTCATGTAAAGAAAGATAAAGTGATAGCAGGCCGTAATCTCAGGTCATCGGCCATATCTTGAAGACATCCAGGTGGTAGATGGAGATGATATTATTTTCCACTGAGACTATACAAATGAAATAAAATAATAGTTTGATCATAGTAAGTTTAAGGTAAATTCTGTTATCTGAACATGAAAATCTCTCCTGCCCTCCTTTCTGCCTTCAAAACACCTGTTCCTCTTCAAGCCAATGCCTTGGAATGCTTTGGAATGCAAACAACATCAGGCACAGTACCCCAATGTACATCTGTTGCATCTTTATTAGAGAAGTGTTTACTTACGGTCTACAGCATTGAGGGCTGCATCATGGTTGTGTTTAACCTTGGGGTCTCATGGTAGTCTTGGCTGTGGTGGGCATGGGCAGCTTGATGTCACTCGTCAAGGCTCCGTTTTCAGCCACAATGGCCTCCTGCAGCCCTCTGCAAGCAAAAAGGGAGACAAGGGAGGCTGCGTGCAGCCTTAGTTTACTGGACAACAAAGGCAATACCAGATCATCCTTCATGACAATACCAGGTCTGGGCATTACGTGTGAAAAGAAAAAGAGTAGACAGGGGAATGATAAGTAAAGAAACTGTTATTTAGATAGATATTTCCTTCCAAGACATCACTTTCTTCTACAGAATTGCAGAATTCCTATGAATTTAGGAAGTTCCCTCTGACCAAGAAATCCATTTCTGCTAAGCTCCCTTAAGCATCCTCAATAATTTGTTTCTTACCTGGTTCAGGCAGGAATGCAAGGAAAAGGAATGTGACTAGCAGATAAAGGATCTTCATGTTATGATTGGTTGTGGACCAAATCTTACCCCTGGGATAGAACACAGCTTTCTATTTATGCAGGTATAATGATTGCATCACACTGCCTCAGTGAAATATTGCAGCTACTCTTAACAATAATTGGCATTGTTGTATTTCCTTGCATTGAAACACTCCCGTGCATTTACTGTTGCAAAAGTCCTTGCAAGAGCAAGAGAGTTAGTTGAATAGCTAAAAGGTTCTGTTTATAGCTAAAATACTTTGGAATAATAAATGTTTGGCTCCATTATTGAGTGGTCTGCAGAGTTGACATAACTAGAAACTTGCAAATGAATTACACATCAGGGTAGATTAGTTGTGCGTGGTTGTAATGAAATATAGCTACCATTCAGTAATATGCTTACCAAGAAATTCAAGTGTGACTTTTGGACCTAATGAAGGATTCCTAGATATGGGAATTCTTTTGCAGTAGTCAGGAGGATGACTTTGGGAAAGATGATCTGGTGAAAAATAGATTTCAGGCCTTCCCTTACAATTGCAAAGTTCATCTGGCATAAGAAGATGGGGTTGGGGAGAATGAAAATGGTATACTATGTGATTGAATCCACTTTTTTGTATCACTTCTGTACTATGTGTTATCAAGGGAAGACACACATGGTGAAGTGGGTCATTCAGGATGTTAGTTCTTATCAACATAAGAATTAATGTCCATTCCAAATGCAAAGAACTGGAGAATCAACATACATCAGGTTTCTTACAAGGTATTCATTGACTTGGAAAGGCAGAAGGAGAAAACTCAGGATTTCAATGCCTTAGAGCCCTGGATTATATAAAGATTTGGTTTCTGTGAAATATGGACGTGGATATAAAGTCTGCAGTTTTATGGCAGAAAAGAAAATCAACAAACTATTTTAAAAATGATGAACAAACATTCTACATATGGCTTCATTATTGTAAAGGGACACATTTACTTGAGTCATTTCCATGAATATTTTGCATAGTTAATCAATAGGTGCAGAGCATACAGGGATTTTACATTATAGCAATAGCATTTAGACTTATTTACTGCTTCACAGTACTTTCTAAGCGGTTTTACAGAGTCAGCATATTGCCCTTAACAATCTGGGTCCTCACTTTACTTTGGAAGGATGGCAGGCTGAGTCAACCTTGAGTGGTGAGATTTGATCTGCCAAACTGCTGGCAGCTGGTGATCAGCAGAAATAGGCTGCTGTATGCTCTATTTGTATGATGCTTGACCAGGACCAACAAACAGAGTGCAGTTTTTTTTCTCATGCCTGAAAATCTATGGAAGATGAAAAATACATAGAAGGTACACAGCCTTTCTGGCAACACTCTTCAAATCGCAATAGTCTTCTGCAGTCTCTATTTCTCTATGAGGATGCTATGGGTTTAGTTCTTGGGGTGAGTGTAGCACAATACTTTGAAATTTGAAAAAGGGCTTTGTATTTTTCTAAGTTGCCTGGTGCTTTCTTTTGCAAGGTGGTTTGTGTTGTATCTTTTTGGTGCTGTAAAGAGACACTGCTGCTTTAATGAGCCACTGGGAGTCCTGGACTCGCTCTTCTACACCCCATGCTTTGGAATGCAATATGGGAGCTAATTGGCCCCTGATCTAATTGACTCTTGATGTAGTCACTGTGATAAGCTCATTGTTGAATCACATTTTTATTCATTCTAAACATTTATGGTACTGCCTCTGCTCCTTCCAAACTTGTTTGCTACTTTTAAAAAGAGAAAGCCCAAGCTGAACATCCTATTCACAGATTTCCTTACTAAAGCCCATTAACCAGCCTTCAAACTTTCCGGACTGTATCCTCACCCATTGGTTACCCAAGATATCCAGTTGCCCAAGATTGGGTATCTTATTGCTGCTTCTGAGCAAAATCTGTTTGTAATTCATCAGAGAATTTCACTATAAGAAGGAATTCTGTTTTTTATTTTGCCATCATGATGGTTCAGAATTACTCTCAAATTGTTTTGGTGCTTTTTGAAGCTTGAATTGATGAGTGGCATGGTAAGATAGTGTTGAAGATACTTGCCTCCCACTCAGAAAATTAAGAATTCAATCCTAGGTAGCAGCAGATGTTTCTCTCAACCACTCACTCTCACACACAATTAACTGTTGTTTAGTGAGTTTATTAATGTTCCCCAACAATTACCTTCACCAAAACCCAGAACTGTCCCAATTAAGACCAGCCACTAGCAGGCCAACATTAATTAATTAATTTACTTATTGGTCAATTTATATGCCGCCCTTCTCCGGAGACTCAGGGCGGCTTACAATGTGTTAAGCAATAGCCTTCATACTTTTGTATATACCTGCTTAGTAGGGCTTTCAGCCCCCCCAAGCGGTGTTCTTTTTTTATACAAAGTCAGTTTATTGCCCCCACAATCCAGGTCCTCATTTTACCTACCTCGAAAGGATGGAAGGCTGAGTCAACCTTGAGCCTGGTGAGATTCGAACTTGCAGTAATTGCAGGCAGCTGGTGCTATTTATCAGCACTTTAGTCTGCTGTGCCACCAAGGCTCTTAATCCACAAAGCAATGGCCCAATAGTCCATAAAGCAATTGAAAGTTGTTCAAACAAATAACATCAAACAAACTTAAATCCACCAGGCAAGACTTAAATAGACACAGAAGAACTCACTTGGCAAGAAAATTTCAGAAAAGAGAAAACACTCTTATATTCTTAGACCCAAAGTAAATACAGATGTTCAATATTTGCTTGGGACACCTATAGCTGTGGACTGCCAGCTGAAAGAATATTGTAGCAAGATGGCTAACAAACAGATTTAATAAATAAAAATAAAATGTCTTCACCTGGCAGAGCAACAGAATTACACCATTCAGTGTCAGAATTTCACATTCTTCACATTGGCTCTCTTATCCAACTACAAGAAAAGTGCTCTAGAAAAGGGACAGCATTTCAGGGTGTATAATACTAGTCCCTCTTTTTCTCTCCTCCCTATCTGTGATACAGTTGCTCTGAGAAAGGATCCTAAGAGTGAGGGATGAGGAGAAGAATGGAAAATAAATCTACTCCAAGATGCAACAATTTCTGTATTACATGGACTCTGCTGATAAAACTGGGGTGAGCAATCAAGAAGCAATAATTGCTGCAGTGAAAAAGCATATTGAGAATGTCTTTCATGGAATTATGTATTGAGTCTGGTCATAGGGGCAATGGATAGAATGTGAGTTACTGATACTTTCAATGCAGTGAGTGGAAAAGGTAGCCACATCTCCCAAGCTTTGCCTTGAGGGTGGAGCCCATTTCTGTAGGTTACAGATGATCCCCCCCCCTCAAAAATAGCCTTGCTACCATGAAGACTATGACAAACATGCAAAATCAGAAGTCAATTAACCACAGTTATGGTAAATATTAGTAGACCTGTGAGACTGAAAATGGTAAAATTCGCAGCTCTGGAAAGAAAAAAAAGTCAACTTATTATTACAGTCAATATTGAATATTGTAGCTGTTTGCACAAAAGCATATCAAGAAGGTGATGTATGGAGCCAAGTATGTCTCCAAAAGTGCCTTGAGATCTAGAAACAACATGCTTGTTGTAATCTTGCTATAATCCAAGAAAAGGTCAATTACCATATGTAATGAGTGTGTGCAGCAAAACCTAAGGGACAAACTGACTTGATTTTTAGAAATCACATTAAGTAAGGTAATGGAAAATGAATCTATGATATAACATGCTGTGGGAAGCCCCCTCTCTCCTAGAAGAATGAAATATTTTGGGAAATATTAAAAAGGCAGAATATTATATTTCCCTAAAGGAGAAATAGAGAAAAATATGCTCTTAAATACAGAAAGCAGCCCCCAAGTCTTTCTTAATAGCCCAAAGCAGATGCCGGCATTTAAGAGATAAAGAGCTTATTGAAAGAGGAAGACAAGTATCTAGATAGCTCTATTTATAAGCAAAGCAAATACTGCAGGCAGAAATCCATTCAAGACAGGATATTTCAAAACTCCAGGGCAGAATTGTAGGATTAGAAAGCAGCCCCTTACCCAAGATCCAACATAGGATGAAAGCCATTAGCTACAATAGGAATTGCCCAGTAGTGGTTTTCACTTACCTTCGCTGCCAGTTCGGAACTGTGAGCGTGTGTGCATGCTTGCTTTGCTCGCTTGTGGTGCTTCTGTGCATGAGCAGAGCATCCGTGATGACGTCTGGGTGGTTGGGTGGAGCCTCCCGCTGTCGCTGCTACCGTTTCACCCGAACAGGGTCGATCTTGTAGAAACCCACCATTGGAATTGCCCCACACCCTTTCAAAACACAAGCCCCTTCATTGTACCACTTCCAGAGCAGTCCAAACTTCAAAGTCACAGAAGCTCAGATAAACAATAAGCCTTTGTACTTCCTCTTTTGCCTATAGAGCCAGCTATGACCCCTATATAACCCCAACATGATCCCATAGGAATCTGACAACAGCCAATAGAATATTAAAGGATATGTTCTTGCACAGGAAGAGGAAGCTCAAATATAAATCTCAAAGAAGGTATAAAAGCTCACCCACTCTCACCTCCATTTGGTCAACTACCCAGAATCATGTGTGTTTGGTGATTCTACTTCATCAATAAGCCTCTCTTTCCAATCATCCTCCATGTTTCCAGTGTCATTCTCCCAGCTTGGAACCGAGCCACATGGATATTTCTTCCATTTCTAGGTTTAGGTTTTAGGTTTTATTTGATTTGTATACCGCTCTACTCCCGAAGGACTCAGGGCGGTGAACAGCCAACAATAAAATACATAAATACACAAAATTTAAAAACCCGATAAAATCAAATTAAACTTTTTGGCCCAGACAAATTAAAATACCCCAATAATTTAAAAACAGATTAAAATTTACATATTTTAAAAAGGGAAGAGATCAGGCCAAGCCCGCTTGATGGAATAAAAAGGTCTTCACAGCACGGCGGAAGGAACGCAGATCCGGGATCCTCCGTATCTCCGGGGGGAGCTCATTCCAGATGGTAGGTGCCCCCACAGAGAAGGCTCTCCCCCTAGGGGCCGCCAGTCGACACTGTTTGGCTGACGGCACCCGGAGGAGTCCCTCTCTATGAGAGCGTACTGGCCGGTGGGAGGCTATTGGTGGTAGTAGGCGGTCCCGTAAATAACCAGGCCCTAAGCCATGGAGCGCTTTAAAGGTGGTAACCAAAACCTTGAAGCGCACCCGGAAGACCACCGGGAGCCAGTGCAGCTCGCGCAGGAGAGGTGTTACATGGGAGCGCCATGTCGCTCCCATTACCACCCGCGCGGCTGCACTCTGCGCCAGTTGGAGCCTCCGGGTGCTCCTCAAGGGGAGCCCCATGTAGAGAGCATTACAATAGTCCAGGCGGGAGGTGACGAGGGCATGAGTGACCGTGCGTAACGAGTCCCGATCCAGAAAGGGACGCAACTGGCGAATCAGGCGGACCTGATAAAAAATCCTCCCGGTCACGGCCGTCAAGTGCTCTTCTAAAGACAGCCGTGAATCCAGGAGGACGCCCAAGTTGCGAGCCCTCTCTGTGGGGGCCAATGATTCGCCCCCAATAGTCAGTGATGGCGTCAACTGGCTATATCGGGACGTCGGAAACCACAGCCACTCGGTCTTGGATGGGTTGAGCCTGAGCCTGTTCCTCCCCATCCAGATCCGTACGGCCTCCAGGCACCGGGACATCACTTCAAGGGCATCGTTGGGGTGATCCGGGGTGGAGATGTACAGCTGGGTGTCATCAGCGTACTGATGGTACTCCACCCCGAAACCACGGATGATCTCGCCCAGCAGCTTCACATAAATGTTGAACAGGAGAGGTGAGAGGACCGACCCTTGCGGCACCCCACATATGAGGGGCCTCGGGGTCGACCTCTGTCCCCCTGTCAACACGGACTGCGACCGGTCAGAGAGAAAGGAGGAGAACCACCGCAACACGGTGCCTCCCACCCCTAACTCTTCCAACCGGTGCAGCATGATACCATGGTCGATGGTATCAAAAGCCGCTGAGAGATCTAACAGGACCAGGACAGAGGAGCACCCCCTGTCCCGAGCCCTCCAGAGATCATCAACCAACGCGACCAATGCCGTTTCCGTGCTGTACCCGGGCCTGAAGCCCGACTGGAACGGATCCAGATACGTCGTTTCATCCAGGTGCTGGGGAAGCTGTTGCGCAACCACACTCTCAACAACCTTTGCCACAAAACGAAGGTTGGAGACCGGATGATAATTTACCAACATTGCCGGGTCCAGGGAAGGCTTCTTGAGGAGAGGCCTCACCACCGCCTCTTTCAAGGCGGCAGGAAAGACACCCTCACCCAGTGAAGCATTTATAATCCCCTGGAACCAGCCTCGTGTCACCTCCCGAGAAGCCAGCACTAACCAGGAGGGACACGGGTCCAATAAACAAGTGGTCGTGTTCAGTCTACCCAGAATCCTGTCCACGTCCTCAGGGGTCACAGGATCAAACTCATCCCAGATAACATTCTCAAGACCTGCCCCAGTCCCTCCCCCTGAGACTATCCAGTCGGAGTCCAGATCTTCTACAGATCTGGTCCAGATCTTCTACATTGTTTGGATTGTTTGGATGGTTTTCTTCTGTACCAGGCTTCGTATTTTCATATATTTTATGATTTTTTTTAGCATTAGAAACCTTTTCCTAAGGGATCTGGCTTGATAATTGTACTGATGCTATACCGGTAACAGATAAAGGTGATTCAACAAGTCATTTGTGCTTTTAGCATTTTTATGTGAGAGAGACAGAGACAGAGATAGAGACAGAGACAGAATTTGTGATCTCATTCCCAAACTTGATTTCTGCAGTGACTTTTCCAGGGTCCTCCATGAAGTTTAGCTTAATACATTCTTTTATGTATATATCTTTTATGTCCCATTGAGATGTCTTAGCTAATATTTTAAGATTTGTTTCATACTACTTCTGCCCAAACAACCACAGCTGGAATTTTTTTTTTAAATTTATATACCACCCTACTCCCGAAGGACTCAGGGCGGTGAACAGCCAACAATAAAATACATACATACAAAATTTTAAAAGCAGAAATAAAATCGAATTAAATAGTTTGGCCCAGACAGATTAAAACCCCAATCGATTTAAAACAAATTTAAACTTTGAATATTAAAAATACTAAAAAATATTAAAAATTGTTTAAAAAGAGGGAGAAAGTTAGGCCAGGCCCACCTGGTGAAATAAAAAGGTCTTTAGAGCGCGGCGGAAGGTGCGCAGATCCGGGATCCTCCGTATATCCGGGGGGAGCTCATTCCACTTAGTAGATGCCCCCACAGAGAAGGCTCTCCCCCTGGGGGCCGCCAGTCAACATTGTCTGGCCAACAGCACCCAGAGGAGCCCCTCTCTATGAGAGTGTACCGGCTGGTGGGAGGCTATTGGTGGTAGTAGGCGGTCCAGCAAGTACTCAGTTCCTGAGCCATGGAGCGCTTTAAAGGTGGTAAGCAAAACCTTGAAGCACACCCGGAAGACCACCGGGAGCCAGTGCAGCTCACGCAGGAGGGGTGTTACATGGGACCGCCATGTCGCTCCCATTACCACCCGCGCGGCCGCACTCTGCGCCAGTTGGAGCCTCTGGGTGCTCCTCAAGGGGAGCCCCTTGTAGAGAGCGTTATTATAGTCCAGGCTGGAGGTAACGAGGGCATGAGTGACCGTGCGTAAGGAGTCCCTTTTTTGGCTCTATTTCTTTCTTTCTTTTTGCTTTTGTCTTTGGGTTTCTCCCTTTTATTTTTCTTTTTGGATTTGTATTTTCTTTGGCAATTAAAAAGAAAATATTTATTTATTTATTTATTTATTTGTTTGTTTGTTTGTTTACTTACTTACTTACTTACTTACTTACTTACTTACTTACTTACTTACTTACTTATTTACTTATTATCTAAAACATTCCAAAGGGCAACTGGACTTCCTTGTTTTTTTCCTTGAAAATGTTTCCCTTTTCATCCACGAAACATCTTCAGTTTGATCAGGAGAAACAGAGAGAGTGCAGTTCTCCCTTATGCCTGAAAAGCAAACCAGATGCAAAATGCATAGATGTCACTCAACCTTTCAGCCAAACCAACGGCTTTAAATTGCCACAGACATTTGTAGTTTCGATGGGGATGCTTTGTGTTCAGTTCTTGGGTTGAGAATGCAACACAATACTTTGTAGCAATTTGACAAAAAAGCAATGTGCTTTCTAGATTGCATGGTGTTTTCAATTCCCCTCTGCCAACCTTGCCACAGGCTCTCATGAAAGATGAACATGTAAAAACAGAAGTGAATTAACAACACATACAGTGAATATTAGTGGGTCAGTGAGACTACAAATGGCAAAACTGACAACTCTGAAAAGAAAGTCAGTGTTTAATAATATAGTTCTTTGTTCAAGAACCACAGGAAGCAGGTGGAGGCCAACTGTTGAGCTCCTGGTATTACCCCAGAAATGGTGAATTATCTTGTGTAATAAGTGTGTGCAGAGAGGGAAATGAGGGCATCTCAGGGACAAACTGGCATGTTGTTTAGCAATAAGGTAAAGAATAAAACAAAACAATATTCACCATATTATGATGAAGTCATGCAGTTCACATAGTTTTAGATCCATACAAATATGACATTTCAATGTTTACCTGAAACATAATTATAGGCTTCCAGTTGAGGGAAGTATGTATTTACTTGTCGTATCAACAGACTTGGTTACCTGAATCATCAGAAAGATTGAGTAGTTGTAGGAATTCCACACTCTTCCCATGGACTCTTTTATTCAAATGAATTACATTTTATGTGTTTTAGACTATCCCACCTCCTTTGAACTCCATGCTGTAATAGAATTGATTTGAGAAAGGACATGAGAGATGAGGATAAAAGTGGAAAAGGGAAATCTAGCTGAAGCACTAGCTCAGTAATTTCTGTTACATGTACCCCACCTAAGTTGTAAAAAATACTGCAATAAAAAGGTAGATAAATAATGGATATGTGTAAACTATTGCTCCTAGAATTACACAAGTATTTACTGTTTGTATTTTAATAATTCTTTTCAGTGACGTCTGATTCATAGCTGAGATTTTAACATTTTATAGGATGATTTGTGTCACAAGTTAAATATTTATATCCTCTTATAAATTTAGATACTATAATAAAGGAGAAGTGTATCCTTATTAAATGCAGACTATAAAATATTTGCTTCAATAATTGCCAAACGATTAAAAAGATTTTTGATTGAGTTTATACATTCTGATCAAAATGGGTTTTTACCTAAGAGGCAATTAGAAACAATGTTAGAATAATTTTGGACACACTGGAGTACTATGAAGTACATAGTGAAAAACAATTAGCATTAATCTTTTTGGATGCCCAGAAAGCGTTTGATAATGTAAATTGGCAATTTATGTTGCAACAGTTAAAATACATGGACTTTGGCGAAAAATTTATAAATATGATAAAAGCAATTTGCACACACCAGAGAGCTAAAGTAATGGTGAATGGAGATGTGACAGAAAATTTATATATATAAAAAGAAATGAGACAAGCTGTCCACTATCCCCATTATTATTTATATTAACACTAGAAGTCTTAACCAGAAGTATTAGACAAGATCCAGAAATAAAAGGAATGGAAATAAAAACAGAAAAATATAAATTACAAGCATTTGCAGATGATTTAGTTTTTATATTAGAAGAACCATTAGAAATTGATGGTAAATTGATAGGGAAAATTGAGGAATATGGAGAAGTGGCAGGGTTGAAAATTATCAAAGAAAAAACCAAAATAATAGTTAAAAACCTTACAGACAAACAGAAAAAAGAATTGACAGAGAAAATAGATCTTCAGATAGTAAAAAAAGTTAAATATTTAGGCCTGTACAAAGGTCCCCTTAGCCACAGCTGCCAAGTGTTGCTCTAATCTCAGCTGTGGGTCAAGGAGGATGCCCAAATTGCGAACCTGTTCTGAGGGGGACAACTTCTCCCCCCCCAGGGCTAAGGATGGACAAGCAACATGGTCCTTGGGAGGCAATACACACAGCCATTCAGTCTTGTCTGGGTTAAGTCTGAGTCTGTTTACTCCCATCCAGACTTGCACAGCCTCCAGGCACTGGCACATCACATCCACTGCTTCACTGAAATGATGCAGGGTGGAGATATACAGCTGGGTATCATCAGCATACAGCTGATATCCCACCCCGTATCGTCGGATGATCTCCCCAGTGGTTTCATGTAGATGTTAAATAGAAGAGGAGAGAGGACCAAGCCCTGAGGCACCCCACAAACGAGGGGCCTAGGGTCGACTTCTGTCCTCCTATTAACACCAATTGTGACCGACCAGAGAGATAAGAGGAGAACCACCATAACACGGTGCCTCCCACTACCAACTCCCTTAGTCGGCTTAGTAGGACACCATGGTCGATAGTGTTGAAAGCCGCTGAGAGGTCAAGCAGCACCACAATAGAGGAATGACCCCCATCACGGGCTCGCCAGAGATCGTCCATCAGTGCGACCAAAGCAGTTTCCATGCTGTAGCCAGGTTTGAAGCCAGATTGAAAAGGGTCCAGATAATCTGTTTCATCCAATGTCCGTAGGAGCTGATGTGCCACCACTTTCTCTACAACCTTCCCCACAAAGGGTAAGTTGGAGACTGGACAAAAGTTCTTTAATTCTGCTGGGTCCAAGGAAAGCTTCTTGAGGAGGGGCCTTACAACTGCTTCCTTTAATGGTTGCGGAAAAGATCCCTCCCTTAAGGAAGCGTTAACTAAAGTCAGGAGCCAGCCTCGCATCATCTCCCTGCTGGCTGAAACCAGCCAGGAGGGGCACGGGGCCAACAAACAAGTGGAGGAACTCATTGTACCCACAGCCTTGTTCACTTCCTCAGGAGTCACAGGCTCAAACTCATCCCACACAATACGACTAAGACCTGCCCTGGTCATCTCGGTTGGAATTGCCCAATCAGAGTCCAGGTCCATCCGAATCTGAGCGACTTTATCTGACAGAAACTGCACAAATTCCTCAGCTCTACCCTGTAAGGGCTCCTCCATTCCCCCTACATTAAGGAGAGATAAAAATGGAGAAAAAATAATTTGAAAAACTAAATAGAACCATCTTGAGGTATATTTGGCAAGGGAAAAAAGCAAGAATAAGACTGAAAATGTTACAGGAATCTAAGAGCAATAGGGGTTTTGCACTACCAGATTGGGAGCTATACTATCAGGCATCTATACTTGCATGGCTAAAAGAATGGATAAACTTGAAACATAGAAGGTTATTACTATTGGAGGGACATGATCTTCAGCTAGGATGGCACACTTTTTTATAGTATGGAAGGAGTACGATACATAGATATTTTCAAAGACACTATGTGAGGAATGTTTTGCTTCAGGTATGGGAAAAAATTAAATTACAAAACTATATGAAAATACCAGTCTGGCTTTCGACAATGGAAGCATTGATACATCCAAATCTTATTAATTTGGAAAACAATGTATTTTATAAAGACATTTTAAATGAGAATGGTGAACTTAAAATTAGACAACAACTACAAAACCAAGGGGTGGATTTAGCTTGGTGGCCACATTTGCAAATACAATCAAGATCTGAGAAAGATGCAAAAACATGGGATTTTTACAAAGAACCAACAACACTTGATAAGATATTATTAGGGACAGATGAAAAACTGATAAAAAAAATATAACTATTTATTAAGTTATAAAATGGAAGAGGAACAAGTCAAAGAAACAATGATTGTATGGGCAAATTTTTTTCGTTATACTATAGAATTATATAAATGACAAAAACTTTGGGATAGGAACTATAAACTGACAATGGCTACCGCGTATAAGGAAAATCTTTATAAAATATTTTATAGGTGGCACTTGCCACCGGCAAGATTGGCAAAAATGTTTAGCAATATATCCGCCAAATGTTGGAAGTGTAATCAGACTCCAGGCACTTATTCTCATATGTGGTGGACTTGTATGAAAGTAAGAAAATATTGGACGAAAATACATACTTGGTTGGAAAAGATGATCAAGCAACACATAGATCTGAAACCAGAAATATTTCTGTTGGGTATAATGCCAGAGGGCTATGATAAAGGGACTATATACTGTATTTAGTTTTACATGTATTGACAGCAGCAAGGATTGTATTTGCACAATATTGGAAAAATGAGAGCACTCCATTAGATGAGGATGTAATTCGGAAAATATTAGACTGTGCAGAGATGGACAGATTGACATTAAAAATAAAGGACAATGAAGACACAGAATATTACTTAACATGGAATAGATTTTATGAGTGGTTAGAGATAAGAGGTAGAAATTAGATGAAGAAAGATTATTGTTATGTATGAATTAAATATAAAGATGATTTATAATTATAAATATGCTAATATAATTAACAAAATTACAAACAAGCCAATATAAAGAGAAATCTAGTTAAAATTATTTTGTTACACTATTATTATCATTATTAGTATATGTGTTAATATTTCTTTTTGTTCTTTCTTTGCTTTTTTGTAAATGATATGCCTTGACAATACACTGTATTCAGAATGTTCATGAATAAAAAGAAGAAAAAAAAGATAGATCCAAATGTGGTAGATATGGAAAAATTAATAAGATACAAACCAACAGGTGGAAACTAATCAAGGAAATAACCAATCTAGGAGAACAATTAATCAGTGAAATGACTTGCTTCCAGAGGTTGTGAGTGCTCCAACACAAGAGATTTTAAAGAAGAAATTGGATAACTGTTTGTCTGAAATGATACAGGATTTCCTACTTGAGCAGGGAGTTGGACTAGAAGACCTCCAAGGTCCCTTCCAACTCTGTTATTATGTTATATAAAGACATTTTGAATGAGAAAGGGGAATTGAAAAGCAAACAAGAACTGAATAGTCAAGGGATAGATTTAGCATGGTGGCCGCTGTACAAATACAGTCAAGATATGAAAAAGATGTTAAAATATATGTTTTTTATAAAGAACCAACAGAGCTGGACTAGATTCTAACAGGAACTGATGAGAAACTAACTTCCGGCGGTGACGACAGCGTGGAGCGGCAAGGGGACAGGACTCCATTCCTGAAGTTCGAAATATCTTCACTAAGAGCCCATTTAGGGTGTTACTGATTGTGTAGAGAACAGCAAATTAAAGAGGAAGCTCCGGAGAAATTGGGTGGAAGGCAAAACCCTGAATAGACAGGAGAGGCACTCTTAAAACCTAGTGAAGAAAATGCAGTCTTTAAGATCGGCCTGGACCACTGGCGGTCATGAGAGTGGGAAGTGAAAAGTTAAAAGTGACAGCTTCGTTCCAGAAACATGAAGAATCCCAGAAAGAGGTGAGCAGGTTTTGGTGAGAGATGGCTCAAAATTAGTAAGGTGAAAATGAGTCAAGAAGGCAACAACTAGAAGAGAGTAAAGCCAAGAATTAAGAAATAGATTGGATTAAGAAAAGTGCGAAGAAGGGGAGAGTCCAAATAGAGGAGTTGATAAAATAGAAAAGACTAAGAACAGATTAAAGAAATTGTGAATGGGAGAGGAGACGGAAGATGGGATTGGGGATGGAATTACTGAATGAAAAATGGTGACTGAAGGATTTTGAGAAACTGACATGGAGGATTATAAAAACTTGAAGGGATAATTGGACAGTGGAGAATTTAGCGTTAATTAATGGAACTGAACTTTGAGGAAGGAAAAGATAACTACAATCAATAAATTACTGACACAAAGAAGGGGATTATGTTTATTGAATATTTTGGAGACATTGAATATATTGGAAAGAAGACAAGAAGAGGTGCCATCTGGTGGAGCTGTGGATATATTGAAGGCAAAGAAAATCTGGAGAAATGGCTGATGTAATATTGCAACAGACAGGCATGAGTGGACAATAAGTGACAAGAAGGAAAGTGATTATAGATATTGATTTAAATGAAATGGTTTGAATGAATTGAATGAAGGTAGAGATATATAACTGAATAAGTGAACTGATTGGAGAATAATATTATTGTATTCTAAAGAAATATACTTATTTAAATAAGAGTGATAATATATATTTAGAAAATTGTATATTTATAAGTATTGTGAGTAGAGTTATAAAAGTGATAAGAATATTATAAAATATAGCATATAAGCATGGGATAGAAAATAGGAAAATATTGCTGTTAAAGTTTGTAAATGAAAACTTCAGCTTGAACCCAAATCCTAATACTGGTATATTGATATATGTTAACGTGGAAAAATATTGTACAGGCAATGAAAAAACAGATCAGGCAATGAGCTCACAAAGTATGCAGATAGCATTACAATTGATACAGGAAACAATGAGGAAGACCCAGGAGGCAATAGTGGATAACCATGAGGAGACAAGAATACACCACAAAGAAATTAAAGATGAAATTGGAATGAAAAGTGAGATAAAAAACATCAATGATAAGATAGGGAACATACAACAAACAATGGTAGAAAATGAACAGAGAATTCAAAAAGTGGAAACAAAAATAGACCAGATTGATAACCAGATGGAAATGTGGGAACAGAAATCTATGCAAATAAATAGATAGCTGGCCAAATTGATTGTATTTTTGGAAATGGAGAAAGCTTCTTATTTCCTTAGATTTCAAAATATTGTTGAAGAGAAAGAAGAGGATTTAGGAGAGGAAAATGGCAGAAATCTTGGCGGAGAAATATTTGAAAAAGATAAACAGGAAATAAGGTGAGACATTGATGAAATTTATCGAGTATATACAAACTACTCACGAAGGCATAGGTTGGCAAGGGAGGTATCTATTAAATTTACAAAATGAACAATAACAGACGAAGTGTATAAGAGGACAAGAGAGGAAATGTTAATTATAGAGGCAAAGAAATCATAGTATTGAAACAGGTACCACAAAGAATAAGAGATCAAAGACATCAACATCAATTTTTATCAACTCAACTAATTAAATATAAAGTAATGTACCAATGGTTGACACTTGAGGGTTTACTCATGACATGGAAATAGAAAAAGTATAGGATTGATACACTGGAGAAAGCAAAAGAATTTTATGAACATCATTTTGTGCAGGGGGATGACCAAGAGAGCAGGGAAGAATTAGAGACTAGAAGTCAGGAGGAAGAGAAATTGGAAGAAGTAGAAAGAGAGAAAGACTTACAAATGAAACAAGAAAAAGATAGGATAGAAAGAGAAGGAGCAAAAGGAAGGGTAGTAAGAGAGACTAGAAACACAAGAAGACAGATTAAGTAGAGAATGGGAGAAGCAATTAAGCTTTTCTCAGTAAATATCAACGGACTAAATATTCCAAAGAAAAGGACACTAACATTTAATAAACTAAGAAAATTGGAAGCTGAAGTGATATGCCTCCAAGAGGTTCATATACAAAAAGGATATAGAAAATTATTAGAAAATAGAAAATTAGGAGCATTATACACAACTTAGTAGATAAAAAGAAAGGCGGTATTGCCATATATGTCAAGGAAAAAAGAAAATTAAATTTAAGATACACAGATGATGAGGGTAGAATTTTGATGTTGGAATTGGAGATAGAACAGAAACAAATGCTACTCATAGTAATTTACGCACCAAATAAAAATCAACAGCAATTCTTTAAAAAGGTACATAAGAGATTACTGGACTTGGATTATGAAAGGATTTGTATGATTGGGTATTTTAATTCTGTAGTGGAAGTCGAGAGAGATTATAAAAGTATTAAAAAAATAAAAAGAAAAGTGTATTACCGAAAGCCTTTTTTGATATAGTGTCTGAGTTCAATCTGCAAGATATATGGAGAGAGACACATAGAACACATAAAAAATATACATTTTATTCATACCCACATCAATCATGATTCAGGATCGATATGGCCTGGACAACAGCAGAAATTCAAAATGAAATAGAAGAAGTTGAAATAGGAGTAAATGATTGGATTGATCACAATCTGATTACATTAAAATGGAAAGGCCAGGAACAAAATAAATGATAGACAATGAACCAAAATTTGTGTAAAGGTAAAAAATATAGACAGATGTTAGAGAGCGAATTGAAAATATTTTTTCAAATAAATAAAAAGGAGGATACTTTGATACAAAACTTGTGGGACACCACAAAAGCCTATATAAGGGATTGACCATTGCATATAATTCTAAGAAAAATAAAGAAAAGAGAGTGCAAATAGAAAGCTTACGGGAAGAATGAAAAAAAAAATAGAATATGAAGTACAAAAAGACCCACAAAATAAAAAGATAAAAGAAAAATGGAATATTACGAAACATAAGATTAATTTGATAACACAAAAAGAAATAGCACAGAAAATTAGGATAGCAAAACAAAATTATTTTGAGAATGCAAAGAAAATAGGCCGATGGCTAGCATACAAATTAAGAAAAGAAAAAGGAAGGAGAATAATACAACAAGTACAAGATGAAATGGTATAATACAATGTAGGTGAGAAGAAAAAAAGGAAATGATACAAAACTTCTTTGCAAAGCTTTACAAGCAGGAAATGATAGCAGACGGGAAAGTTAAACAATACATAGAAGCGGCCAAAATGAATAAAATTTCTAAAGAATAAAAAGAAATGTTAAATAGGTCAATAACAACAAATGCATTTGAAATAGTCTTGAAAAAACGAAAGAACAATAAATCACCAGGCATGGATGGGATCCTGATTGAGCTATATAAAACACACAAGAGGTACTACAATGGATAATGTTGGAGATTTATAATGAGGCAATAGAAGTAGCAAAAATTCCGGCAACCTGGACAGAGGCAATTATTACTCTTATACCCAAAGAAGGCACCAATACACAATGAATCCAAAATTATAGGCCACTTTCCTTGCTAAACACAGATTATAAAACATTTGCAACAATAATAGCAGAGAGATTAAAAAAATTTTTGAATAATTATATACATTTGGACCAAAACGGTTTTCTGACGGGGCGGCAAATTAAAAATAACATGAGGATAGTAATGAACATTCTTGAATATTATGAAAGTCATCCAGAAAAGCAAGTTCCACTGGTTTTCCTTGATGCCCAAAAGGCTTTTGATAATTTGAATTGGAACTTTATTACAACACAATTAAATTATATGGAATTGGGGGAAAGATTTGAAAGAATGGTTGGAAAAATATACTCCAAACAAATAGCCAGGGTAGTTATGAATGAGGGGTTGACAGAAAAAATTGATATAACAAAAGGGGTAAGGCAAGGGTGTCCTCTTTCTCCTCTTCTATTTATTTTATCACTTGAAACCCTTCTAACAAAAATCAGAGAAGATCAGGAAATAAGGGGCTTAAAAATTAGGAAGGAAGAATATAAGATTTAAGCATTTGCCGATGACATGGTATTTATTTTGGAAGATCCATTAGAAACAGGTTCTAAATTGATACAAAAGATAGAAGAATTTGGTGAGGTAGCGAGACTCAAAATGAATAAGGATAAATTTAACTTAATTACAAAAAATCTCACAAAGGGTCAGGAAATGGAATTAGAGGATAAAATAAAAATGAAGACAACTAAGAAAATAAAATAGCTTGGAATTTGGCTCACAGCGAAATGTTCCTCAATCAAGGAGGACAACTACGATAAATTGATACATCAAATAAAAAAAAAAAACTTAGGAAACTGGGAAAAGTTACAAATTTCATTTCTAGGGGGGACCGCAACACTGAAAATGAATTTACTGCCAAGAATTCTATTTCTGTTCCAAGTGATACCATTAAAACTAGGTAAAACATTCTTTCAAGAATTAAATAAATTAATTTCTAAATTTATATGGCAAGAGAAAAAGCCCAAGATTAAATTAAAACTTTTGCAAGACTCAAAGGATAGAGGAGGATTGGCATTACCAGAATGGGAAATTTATCATCAAGCAGCGAGTCTAGCCTGGTTAAAAGATTGGATGGAGCTGAAAAATGTGTTAATAATAGAAGGGCATGACTTGCAAGCAGGGTGGCATGCATTCCTGTGGGACGAGAAATATAAAATGCATAAATATTTTCAAGTACACTTGATCAGGAATGCATTGCTACAGATTTGGAAAAGAACAAAACAAAAACACTACACTAGAATTCCAATGTAGTTATCACCAACAGAAGCATTGATATACCCAAATTTACTGGAAAAAAAATAAGATAATTAGATAAAAGGAATTGATAAATGATCAGGGAGATTTGAAAACGAAACAGGAACTGGAACAAGATATTGACAAGGTGACGGATTGGTGGACATTTGCACAAGTTCAGTCTAAATTTGTAAGAGATAAAAAGATGTATGAGATACGAAAGGAACCGCAAGAATTGGATAAAATCATTCATGGAACAGAAATAAAATTAATTAGCAATATATACAAATATCTACTGAGGTACAAAATGGAAGAAGAGGTAGTTAAGGATACCTTTATTAGATGGGCGAAAAATTTTGGCTACAATATAGAATTGGAGAAATGGGAAAAATTCTGGGAAATAAATATTAAATTGACTCTATCAACATGGGTTTGCTGATCACGTACCTGGCTCCCTGCCATGTGGCAGCAGCCCTGCCCGAGCTACTCAGCGTCATTGCTGCGGTGGCGGTTGAGACCCCTAGGCTTATGGTCATGGGGGATTTCAACTTGCCGTCCGTCGGTGAGGCATCTGAGGTGGCTCGGGAGTTCATGGCTTCCATGACAGCCATGGACCTGACCCAGTTAATTCATGGCCCTACCCACACGGGGGGAAACACGCTGGATCTGGTTTTTGTCTCTGGACAGTGGTTGAGTGATCTCGAGATAGGGGATATAGTCACCGAGCCCTTGTCATGGTCTGATCACTCTCTCCTTTGTCTCGACCTTCGAACCGCTACACCCCGCCGCAGGGAGCCGGAGCCGGTAAGATGGTTCCACCCCAGGTGCCTGATGGAACCTGACAGGTTCCAGATGGAGCTTGGGCCATTCCCTGAGGCTCTGGCACACGCCTTGACTGGAGACCTAGTGGCCGCCTGGGATAGGGCGGCCGCTGGAGCTCTGGACCGGGTCGTGCCTTTGCGGCCTCTGACCCAGCGCCGATCTCATTTAGCTCCTTGGATCACTGAGGAGCTGAGGGAGTTGAAGCGCCGGAAAAGACGCCTAGAGAGCAGTTGGAGGGCCAGTCTTTCTGAATCTGACCGGACACTGGTAAGATCTCATATTAGGAATTACCTAGTGGCGATAAAAGCAGTGAAATGTAGCTATATTGCTGCTCTTATTGCATCATCAGATAATCGCCCGGCCACCCTGTTTAGGGTGACCCGCTCCCTGCTCCACCAGGAAGTGTGGGAGGACCCCTTGGAGGGTAGAGCCGAGGATTTTGTTCAATATATGTATGACAAAATCACTCAGATTTGGGAAGATCTGGACTCCGACTGGGTAGTCTCAGGGGGAGGGACTGGGGCAGGTCTTGAGAATGTTATCTGGGATGAGTTTGATCCTGTGACCCCTGAGGACGTGGACAGGATTCTGGGTAGACTGAACGCGACCACTTGTTTATTGGACCCGTGTCCCTCCGGGTTAGTGCTGGCTTCTCGGGAGGTGACACGAGGCTGGTTCCAGGGGATTATAAATGCTTCGTTGGGTGAGGGTGTCTTTCCTGCCGCCTTGAAAGAGGTGGTGGTGAGGCCTCTCCTCAAGAAGCCTTCCCTGGACCCGGCAATGTTGGTAAATTATCGTCCGGTCTCCAACCTTCGTTTTGTGGCGAAGGTATGTTGAAAGTGTGGTTGTGCAACAGCTCCCCCAGCACCTGGATGAAACGACGTATCTGGATCCATTCCAGTCGGGCTTCAGGCCCGTGTACAGCACGGAAACGGCATTGGTCGCGTTGGTTGATGATCTCTGGAGGGCTCGGGACAGAGGGTGCTCCTCTGTCCTGGTCCTGTTAGATCTCTCAGCGGCTTTTGATACCATCGACCATGGTATCATGCTGCACTGGTTGGAAGAGTTAGGGGTGGGAGGCACTGTGTTGTGGTGGTTCTCCTCCTTTCTCTCTGACTGGTCGCAGTCTGTGTTGACAGGGGGACAGAGGTCGACCCCGACGCCCCTCATATGTGGGGTGCCACAAGGGTCGGTCCTCTCGCCTCTCCTGTTCAACATTTATGTGAAGCCGCTGGGCGAGATCATCTGTGGTTTTGGGGTGGAGTACCATCAATACACTGACGACACCCAGCTGTACATCTCCACCCCGGATCACCCCAACGATGCCCTTGAAGTGATGTCCCGGTGCCTGGAGGCCGTACAGATCTGGATGGGAGGAACAGGCTCAGGCTCAACCCATCCAAGACCTAGTGGCTGTGGTTTCCGACGTCCCGATATAGTCAGTTGATGCCATCACTGACTATTGGGGGCGAATCATTGGCCCCCACGGAGAGGGCTCGCAACTTGGGCGTCCTCCTGGATTCACGGCTGTCTTTAGAAGAGCACTTGACGGCCGTGACTGGGAGGATTTTTTATCAGGTTAGCCTGATTCGCCAGTTGCGTCCCTTTCTGGATCGGGACTCGTTATGCACGGTCACTCATGCCCTCGTCACCTCCCGCCTGGACTATTGCAATGCTCTCTACATGGGGCTCCCCTTGAGGAGCACCCGGAGGCTCCAACTGGCGCAGAGTACGGCCGCGTGGGTGGTAATGGGAGCGACATGGCACTCCCATGTAACACCTCTCCTGCGCAAGCTGCACTGGCTCCCGGTGGTCTTCTGGGTGCGCTTCAAGGTTTTGGTTACCACCTTTAAAGCGCTCCATGGCTTAGGACCTGGTTATCTACGGGACCGCCTACTACCACCAATAGCCTCCCACCAGCCAGTACGCTCTCATAGAGAGGGACTCCTCCGGGTGCCGTCAGCCAAACAGTGTCGACTGGCGGCCCCTAGGGGGAGAGCCTTCTCTGTGGGGGCACCTACCATCTGGAATGAGCTCCCCCCGGAGATACGGAGGATCCCGGATCTGCGCACCTTCCGCCGTGCTGTGAAGACCTTTTTATTCCATCAGGCGGGCTTGGCCTAATCTCTTCCCTTTTTTAAATATGTAAATTTTAATCTGTTTTTAAATTATTGGGGTGTTTTAATCTGTCTGGGCCAAAATGATTTAATTTGATTTTATCTGGTTTTTAAATTTTTTGTATCTATGTATTTTATTGTTGGCTGTTCACCGCCCTGAGTCCTTCGGGAGTAGGGCGGTATACAAATAAACTAAACTAAACTAAACTAAACTAAACTAAACTAAACTAAACTAAACTAAACTAAACTAAACTAAACTAAACTAAACTAAACTAAACTAAACTAAACTAACAGCATTCAAGGAAAATCTGTTGAAAATGTTCTACAAATGGCATTTTACACCAGTACGGCTTGCTAAAATGTTTCCTAATAATTCTCCAAATTGTTGGAAATGCAAAAAAGTCCCCGGAACATATTACCATCTCTGGTGGACATGTCCTAAGGAGAAAAAATATTGGGCTAAAATTAGAAGTTGGATAGAAGAGATAATTGGCTACAATGTGGACTTGAAACCAGAGACGTTTTTACTAGGGATATTAAACAAAACCTACAGTAAAGAAACCCAATATTTGATTTTGCATATAATTACAGCTGCAAGGATAGTCTACGCACAGTCCTGGAAAAATGAAAATGTACCAGAAATAATTAAGAAAATTCTGGACTGTGCAGAGATGAATAAATTAACGAAAGAAATAAAAGAAAAGGAAGATACAGAATATTATCAAGTATGGACTACGTGGTACAATTGGCTCGAGATTAGGGAAAGTAAATGTGAATAAATGATGGAGAGAAGAATGTGACAAATGTGTAAAATATTGTAAATGAATAAAATTAGAAATAAAGGGACGATAACGATAATGATAATGAAGGATGGGAAAAATGGGGAATGTATAAAGTAGAAAGTAAGAGGAAGGAAACTGATATGTAAAAAGAAACACATATTATGTGTTTGTGTTCTGTATGTTGTGTTGTGTTATTGTTGTAAAATCAATAAAAAACTTTAAATGAGAAACTAATTTAAAAAAATTATACCTATCTACTGAGTATTAGAATGGAAGAAGAGCAAGTAAAGGAAACAATGATAGTAGGCAAAAACCTTTGGCTATTCTATAGAATTGAATAAATGGCAAAAACTGTGGGATAGAAATGATAAATTAACAATGTCTACTGCAAATAAAGAAAACTTATATAAAAAGTTTTACAGATGGCACTTCCCACCAGCAAGATGTTTAAAGATATGTCTGAAAACTGTTGGAAGTATAATCAGATTCCTGGCTCATATTACCACATGTGGATGTGCCCAAAGGCAAAAGCATACTGGACAAAGATACATACTTGTTTAGAAAAATCATAAAGGAACATATAGATTTAAAACCGGAAATATTTCTGTTGGGTATTATACCAGAAAAATATAATAAAGGGACTATGTATCTAACCCCCTTCATGGATTACTGCCTTGTCGTGGCGATGGGGCTTGCATAGCTCAACGAAGCTATGAGTTATGCTGTGCAGGGCCACCCAAGAAGAACAGGTCATAACAGAGAACTCTGACAAAACGTGATCCACTGGAGAAGGAAATGGCAACCCATTCCAGTATCTTTGCCATGAAAACTCTATGGACAGTACCAAAAGGCAAAAAGATATGATGCTGGAAGATGAGCACTTCAGATCGGAAGGTGTCCAATATGCTACTGGGGAAGAGCAGAGGGCTAGTACTAGTAGCACCAGAAAAAGTGAAGCAACTGGGTAAAAGCTGAAAGGATGCTCAGCTGTGGATGCATCTGGTGGTGAAAGGAAAGTCCGATGCTGTAAAGATCTATTCTCCATAGGAACCTGGAATGTAAGATCTTTGAATCAAGGCAAAATGGCTGACTGAGGAAGCTTTGCAAATAGCTGAGGAAAGAAGAGAAGTGAAAGGCAAGGGAGAAAGGGAAAGATACAGCCAATTGAATGCAGAATTCCAGAGAATACCTAGAAGAGATAAGAATGCCTTCTTAAATGAACAGTGCAAAGAAATAGAAGAAAACAATAGAATCGGAAGGACCAGAGATCTCATCAAGAAAATTGGAGATATAAAGGGAATGTTTCATGCAAAGATAGGCATGATAAAGGACCAAAATGGCAGGGACCTAACAGAGGCAGAAGAGATTAAGAAAAGATGGAAAAATTACACAGAAGAACTATACAAGAACGAACTTAACATCATTGATAACCATGATGGGGTGGTCACTGACCTTGAGCCAGACATCCTAGAATGTGAAGTCAAGTGGGTCTTAGGAAATCTGAGCAACAAAGCTAGTGGAGGCCCAGTATTCCAGCTGAGTTATTCAAAATCTTAAAAGATGATGCAGTAAAAGTGCTACACTCAATTTGCCAGCAAATTTGGAAAACTCAACAGTGACCACAGGATTGGAAAAGGTCACTTTACATTCTAATTCCAAAGAAAGGCAATGCCAAAGAATGTTCAAATTATCACACCATTGCACTCATTTCACATGCTAGTAAGGTTATGCTTTAAAATCCTACAAGCTGGGCTCCAGCAGTATGTGGATTGAGAACTATCAGAAGTACAGGCAAGATTTTGAAGAGGCAGAGAAACTAGAGATCAAATTGCCAACATATGCTGGATCATGGAGAAAGCTAGGGTGTTCCATAAAAACATATAGTCAAGCTATGGTTTTCCCAGTTGCAATGTATGGCTGTGAAAGTTGGACCATAATCATAAGTTTATTTGTCAAGCATATATAAGATAACAGATAAAAGTAGAAACATAATTTAAATACATGAAAAGAGTAAGTAAAAAGGAATATTAGGACAGAGACAGTAGGCCTGCTGGTGCACTTATGCACACCCCTTACAGTCCTCTTAGGAATGGGGGTGAGGTCAACAGTAGACAGTTTAAGGTTAAAGTTTTGGGGGTTTGGGGAAGAAACTACAGAGTCAGGTATTGCATTCCAGGCATTGACCACTCTGTTATTGAAGTCATATTTTCTGCAATTGAGTTTGGAACAGTTTACCTTGAGTTTGTATCTATTATTTGCTCGTGTATTGTTGTGGTTGAAGCTGAAGTAGTTATTGACAGGCAGGACATTGTGGCAGATAATTTTATGTACCATGCTTAGGTCAGACTGAAGTTGGCATAGTTCTAAGTTGTCTAAGACCAAAATTTGGAATCTGGTGGCATAAGGTATTTTATTGCGGTTAGAGCAATGGAGGACTCTTCTCGTAAAATGTCTCTGGACTCTCTCGATTGTATTTATGTCCGATATGCAGTGCGGGTTCCAGACAGATGAGCTGTATTCAAGAATTGGTCGGACTTCCGGTTTGCTGTTTGTCGCTGCCAGACGTTCCTTTGGGATCGTCAGCTTCCATCGCCTGTCAGAGCCGCCTTCACAACGGAATGGCGGCTCGAAAAAACTCCGTTTCCATGAGGAAACAGAGATAGAGCCGGCAGGGGTGGGTAGAACTCTCTGCGGAGTCCCAAAAGTTTTTCCTTTACTTTTGGGACGGAGCGGATGAGATGCCCCGTATCCCCAGCCGCTGCTCCGGGCTTTGGGAGACCTCTGCTGATGCAGAGCCAGGCGTCAAAAGCAAGCCTGCAAATTTAACAGACTACTCAAAGAAAATGTGAGCTGGACCTGTAATACTGAACCGCAAGTATTTTACTGATTTTTTAAAAAATTACTTAAGAGAGAGGAGGAAAAGAAAGAGGAAAAAAGCCTTTTAAAATGGCGTCGGCTGGAGGAGAGACTGAAAGGGAAAGTCCTTCCGTTTTCTATTACTACAATGTAGCGGAATAAATACCACTGGCTACATTTGTAGACAAAACTTCGCTCCTGTGTCTTTTTCTCTTTTTCTTCCCTTGGAGACTTGATATTGTTGTTGATTGGAAAGAAGTCCTTTTTTTTTTCTTTCTTGCTTTTTTTTTAACAAAGCCTGCCTGGGCGGAAACATGGCACTGAGACTCATAAAGTCAGATAAACAAGAAGGGGGGGGATTCCCCCACCAACAACTTAAAGGAACAAGTCTTAACTCTTCAGTCTCAGAAACCTGATTTTAATATAATAGAATTTTTTATAGAGGAGATTGAAAGAAGGGAGGAGATTGTGAAACAGCAACTTGAAAAATTTAAGCAGGAAATTAAAGAATTGGTGAAATCTAAGTTTGATTCTTTGGAGAAAAAATTCTCAAAAGTGGCTAATGGCTTTACAGAATTTATGATACAGTTGGACACAAATACTAATGTACTAGAGTCTAAAATGGAAGAAATTCAAGATAAATTGGACAATAGAATTTAAAAAATTGAAAATGATTTGACAAACACTCAGGATAATAGCTTAGAAGAAAAACCTAAAATGGATGCTGATCAAAAGTATGGTAATGCAGAAAATCTGCAACAGAAGATTGAAAAAGAGATTTTAATGGTACAATATAATTTCACAGAATATGCGATAAGATTAAGAGGTTTGCAGGAAAATAATAGAGATGATTTAAGGAAAATATCTTCTGAATTTCTAGCTGGGATTCTAAAGGTTCAACCTGACGAAGTGTTTTGTAGGATTGACAGAGTTTATCGAATCAACTCCTGGATTGCCAAGCAAAGGCAATTGCCTAGAGATGTGGTGATTTATTTTACAGATAAAGAAATTAGGAATAATATCGTGCAAAATTCCTTCAATTCTAATTTGCAATTGTATGGAAGAAAGATTTGGATTTACAAGGAACTCCCACCTAAGATATTGATGGAAAGGAAGAAATTTGGTTTTCTGGTGAATGAGTTAAAAAAGAGAAATATCCCATTCAGGTGGGACGCCCCAGTTGGTATTATATTTAGATACCAAGGAGAAAGATATCAGCTAAATACTGTTGAAAGAGCGGAAGAATTTTATCAAAATAGGTTGAAAATGAACTTAACATCTTCAGG
Organism: Pantherophis guttatus; assembly: GCF_059756535.1. Classification (NCBI taxonomy): domain Eukaryota; kingdom Metazoa; phylum Chordata; class Lepidosauria; order Squamata; family Colubridae; genus Pantherophis; species Pantherophis guttatus. The sequence continues at coordinate 316,995,819 of NC_142063.1, forward strand.
TATAATACAGGATAAGCAGAAGGAGCCGGAAATAAAGGTAAAATATCGAATTACAGAGACTGTACCAGATGAATTGCCTTTGGATTTATTTATTTTATTTATTTATTTATTCGATTTGTATACCGCCCTACTCCCGAAGGACTCAGGGCGGTGAACAGCCAAACAATAAAATAACATAGACATAAAAAATTTAAAAACCAGATAAAATCAAATTAAATTATTTTGGCCCAGACAGATTAAAACACCCCAATAATTTAAAAACAGATTAAAATTTACATATTTAAAAGGGAAGAGATTAGGCCAAGCCCGCCTGCTGGAATAAAAAGGTCTTCACAGCGCGGCGGAAGGTGCGCAGATCCGGGATCCTCCGTATCTCCAGGGGGAGCTCATTCCAGACGGTAGGTGCCCCCACAGAGAAGGCTCTCCCCCTAGGGGTCACCAGCCGACATTGTTTGGCTGACGGCACCCGGAGGAGTCCCTCTCTATGAGAGCGTACTGGCTGGTGGGAGGCTATTGGTGGTAGTAGGCGGTCCCGTAGATAACCAGGTCCTAAGCCATGGAGCGCTTTAAAGGTGGTAACCAAAACCTTGAAGCGCACCCGGAAGACCACCGGGAGCCAGTGCAGCTCGCGCAGGAGAGGTGTCACATGGGAGCGCCACGTCGCTCCCATTACCACCCGCGCGGCCGCACTCTGCGCCAGTTGGAGCCTCCGGGTGCTCCTCAAGGGGAGCCCCATGTAGAGAGCATTACAATAGTCCAGGCGGGAGGTGACGAGGGCATGAGTGACCGTGCGTAACGAGTCCCGATCCAGAAAGGGACGCAACTGGCGAATCAGGCGAACCTGATGAAAAATCCTCCCGGTCACGGCCGTCAAGTGCTCTTCTAAAGACAGCCGTGAATCCAGGAGGACGCCCAAGTTGCGAGCCCTCTCCGTGGGGGCCAATGATTCGCCCCCAATAGTCAGTGATGGCGTCAACTGCCTATATCGGGATGTCGGAAACCACAGCCACTAGGTCTTGTATGGGTTGAGCCTGAGCCTGTTCCTCCCATCCAGATCCGTACGGCCTCCAGGCACCGGGACATCACTTCAAGGGCATCGTTGGGGTGATCCGGGGTGGAGATGTACAGCTGGGTGTCGTCAGCGTACTGATGGTATTCCACCCCGAAACCACGGATGATCTCGCCCAGCGGCTTCACATAAATGTTGAACAGGAGAGGCGAGAGGACCGACCCTTGCGGCACCCCACATATGAGGGGCCTCGGGGTCGACCTCTGTCCCCCTGTCAACACAGACTGCGACCGGTTAGAGAGAAAGGAGGAGAACCACCGCAACACGGTGCCTCCCACCCCCAACTCTTCCAACCGGTGCAGCATGATACCATGGTCGATGGTATCAAAAGCCGCTGAGAGATCTAACAGGACCAGGACAGAGGAGCACCCCCTGTCCCGAGCCCTCCAGAGATCATCAACCAACGCGACCAATGCCGTTTCCGTGCTGTACCCGGGCCTGAAGCCCGACTGGAACGGATCCAGATACGTCGTTTCATCCAGGTGCTGGGGGAGCTGTTGCGCAACCACACTCTCAACAACCTTCGCCACAAAACGAAGGTTGGAGACCGGACGATAATTTACCAACATTGCCGGGTCCAGGGAAGGCTTCTTGAGGAGAGGCCTCACCACCGCCTCTTTCAAGGCGGCAGGAAAGACACCCTCACCCAACGAAGCATTTATAATCCCCTGGAACCAGCCTTGTGTCACCTCCCGAGAAGCCAGCACTAACCAGGAGGGACACGGGTCCAATAAACAGGTGGTCGCGTTCAGTCTACCCAGAATCCTGTCCACGTCCTCAGGGGTCACAGGATCAAACTCATCCCAGATAACATTCTCAAGACCTGCCCCAGTCCCTCCCCCTGAGACTACCCAGTCGGAGTCCAGATCTTCCCGAATCTGAGTGATTTTGTCATACAGATACTGAACAAAATCCTCGGCTCTACCCTCCAAGGGGTCCTCCCGCGCTTCCTGGTGGAGCAGGGAGCGGGTCACCCTAAACAGGGTGGCCGGGCGATTATCTGATGACGCAATAAGAGCAGCAAAATAGTTACATTTCGCTGCTTTTATTGCCACTAGGTAATTCCTAATATGAGATCTTACCAGTGTCCGGTCAGATTCAGAAAGACTGGCCCTCCAACTGCTCTCTAGGCATCTTTTCCGGCGCTTCAACTCCCTCAGCTCCTCAGTGAACCAAGGAGCTAAATGAGATCGGCGCTGGGTCAGAGGCCGCAAAGGCACGACTCGGTCCAGAGCTCCAGCGGCCGCCCTATCCCAGGCGGCCACTAGGTCTCCAGTCGAGGCGTGTGCCAGAGCCTCAGGGAATGGCCCAAGCTCCATCTGGAACCTGTCAGGTTCCATCAGGCGCCTGGGGCGGAACCATCTTACCGGCTCCGCCTCCCTGCGGTGGGGTGTAGCGGTTCGAAGGTCGAGACAAAGGAGAGAGTGATCAGACCATGACAAGGGCTTGATGACTATATCCCCTATCTCGAGATCACTCAACCACTGTCCAGAGACAAAAACCAGATCCAGCGTGTTTCCCCCTGTGTGGGTAGGGCCATGAATTAACTGGGTCAGGTCCATGGCTGTCATGGAAGCCATGAACTCCTGAGCCACCTCTGACGCCTCACCCACGGACGGCAGGTTGAAATCCCCCATGACCATAAGCCTAGGGGTATCAACCGCCACCGCGGCGATGACGTTGAGTAGCTCAGGCAGGGCTGCTGCCACGTGGCAGGGAGCCAGGTACGTGATCAGCAAACCCCTCTGAACCCCGTGACCCCATTTCACAAGGAGGGATTCACAGCCGGCCGTCTGAGGAACAGTGGCCTCCCTCGGTCTCAGGCCTTCTTTAATGATAACCGCTACCCCCCGCCCCTCCCCTGTGACCTTGGCTGATGGAATGCGTGGAAACCTGGTGGGCACATTTCAACGAGGGGAATCCCCCCCTCCTGGCCCAACCAGGTCTCCGTAATACCTGCCAGGTCCGCACCCCCCTCCTGAATAAGATCACAAATGAGGGGGGCTTTATTTACTACGGACCTGGCATTGCACAGCATCAGCCGAAGGCCTGGGCCCTGAGGGTCTATGCAACCTGGAGAATGGGTGGAGCCTAGGGGGCCGGAGCATGCCACCGCTCGTAGACAGCAGGTGCGCGCTCCCCTAACATGATATGGCCCCCTGCTCCCGCCATATCTACCCCTCCCACTCACAGTTTATTGGATACCCCAGCTGGACTATCTACAAATTTGAGAGAAGTGGCATCTAACCTTAATGTGATGACTTATCAAGGCAAGGATAAGCATGGAAACCAATTAGGGGATATACAAGGGATAAAAAAGAAACATGAGATACAAAAACAAAACCAACAAGACCAATCTACAAAGCAGAATAAAAACCGACCAGATGATACACAATTTGTAGAAAGGAAACCAGGATGGAAACCAAACCCAGAAAAAGAAAAGAAAAAAAGAAATAGGTGGCATAAAAATAGAAATTTCTAAATCAGGCAACAGTGAAGCCAGTGACTTTAAAATATGAATGATTATGTGTAAACACAGAAGAGGCGACGTATTGGTTAATATCATCCTGAGGATTGTGGCAGATCTCTGCATGGCCGTAATCTGGGGACGTGAAACGAGCCTTAAACTGATGGATTTGAATTATCCATTTTGGAATTTCTTTTTGTGTTGATAAACATATTATATTATCTTGAATCACAAGGCAAGAGAATTATGCTGGGGCATGCAGAAGATCGGGTTGTTACCCACTACGATGATGGGAATTAATAATCCTGATGAAACCCACAATTATTACTATATGGAATATAATTATAATGTCACTCGGGTGGTTGTTTTTACTTTTATATATATAAGAAGATATTTACTACTGATGGGGGCAGATATGATTGAAGATCCTGAATAAACTGTTGCACCAGCAAGCTATGTTACCCGATTATGGATGTTGGTTCTACCAATCCAGTGGAAAGACCTCAAAGAAGATACTATATGGATTATAAATTTAAAGTCATTGTCTTTTCTTTTTTTTTATTTAGATATAATGGAAAATATAGACATATATTTTTTAAGTAGTGTGGGCAGTGAATCAAAGATATTAAGAAATGTTGTGTATGGTAATTTTGCATGATAGTGGGTGAATAAGCTAGTTAGTAGATTGATTAGTCTAAGAAAAGGGATTTTTAAGTGATATATTTAGGGGAGTGGAGGAAATGGATAGAGTGGAATAAATATTAAACTAGATTTTATGGGGAAGGCCGCTTTGAAATGTTATAGTAATATATATAGAAGATTAAATGTTAAAGTAGGACTTATCGTATAGTTTTAAAGTGGAGAAGTTATTCTATAATGTCATAGTATAATGTCTTTTTTTTTTCCTTTCTTTTCTCTTTTCTGAAATGTATGGATAAAGGGGGATGTTATAATATTAATAATATTTTTAGTAAGTAAAGGTCAATATCTAGAGGAGGGAGTAAGTAATCTGTTATGAATTAGGTTTTTTTTTGTTATGAAGAAGTCACAGGGGGGGATGGGTGGGGAGGGGGGGTTAGGGAGGGGGAGGGAGAGGGGAAAAAAAAGGGGGAAAAATTTGTATTTGAAAACTTTTTCAATAAAAAAAAAAAATTGGTCTAGCAAACTTTTTGTATGCTCTAGTTAGTAGTACAACATTACCAGAGAAGAAGCTATACAAGATTAGGTTAATAACTCTTTTTTTCCCCCCCAACATAAACATAAAAAAAAAGAAAAGAAATTTTCTCAAAAACGAAGTCTTGGTCCGGTCACAAATGGGTATACTGGTTTAACAAATGAAAACAGATAATTTTAACATAAATTCCAACATCTTAATTTAAATCTTTCTATTATCTCATCATACATCTTAATCTCCTACTAAAGCAAAGCTCATTTTTATATTTAATCATAAATTCAATTATAAATCAAAATTCAATACTGCTCTATCTAAAAATTTTTTTTCCATTGCTCCTTTTAACATCAACATTGGACAAAAATAATCTAATCCATTAATCTATATATTTACCTTACAATTTTATCACCACAAATCTTAATTTCCAAATGTATACAACTCAATTTTTATTTCAATTTATTAATCAAAATTTCTTTCTATTTTTCTCATTTTCTAGACCCAATTCATCCTATCTTCATCTTAAACTTTTACACAGACATCTCAAAATTTTCCATTTCATTTTAATTATCGCCCAACATTTTCTTTTTCACCCCTTATTAATTATTCTTCTTCAATGTATTCTCTTCATTCTCCTCCATCACTCCACCTATTGTTTGGCTGGTTTCCAGCATAACATATTTTGGCTGAATTTTCAGCATATTCTCCTCCATAACTCCAACTATTATTTGGCTGATTATCAGCATTTTCCATTGTTTTGGCTGAGTTCTCTGCATATTCTCCTCTATAACTCCAACTACTATTCTGCAAACTTATTTTAAAAATTTCTTTTTCAATATGTTGTCTATTAATCCACTGGTTCCAACTGTACTCTTCCAGGGTGTATCCCCATCTATTTCTTAATATTAATCATTTCCAACATGTGTTAAATTCAATCACAATTATGACTTCCCTCTTTGTACCTTGGTATATCATCTATAATCATTAACAATTGATCATAATTATCATCCACCACTTTGTCATCAAATTAAAACTAAAACGTGTTACATCAAATTATGCTTTTATGAAAATATCACTTTTAGTCACCTTAACTGTCCACTTCTATTTTAATTATCTTTCTATCTTTATTTTACCATAAGCACTTCTTGTTTTTATTTAAAGCTTATTTAAACTTTGAACCATTTAAACAATTAAGTATTCAAACATTGCTATCTGATTTATCTATTTTGCTTCATCATTTCCTTATCTGTCCATAAGCATTTCAATTCAAAGTTAATACTTCCACGCTTAAGACTTTGCATATCCTTTTTAATTCTATTGTAAAGTCTGTTTCCAGTAAAATCCATCAGTTTCTCCACTTCCGTTCCTGCGCCAAACCTTTTGTTGCTGCACCAGTTAATTAAAAGTTTATTAGTCATTGTATTTCTTCTTTCTTTGTGAAGCCATTAAAAGACAGAATAGGAATTTCCAAAGTTCAAAAAACCATAGTTCTTTTCATAGTAATCCACAATATGTAACGAGTCAAATAGGTTCTTTTCAGGAAAAAAAGAAGTTTCCGCAATCAACACTTTCACTTAGTCAATCGCCATTTTGAAACATTTATGTAGCAATCCATTTAATCTCTTTGTCTGGCTTTTAAAGATGACAAATCCTTAATTATCGCTTTTCTCTTTTCTAAAAGTGAAGTCCATTTCAGTTTTAACAAGAAAGTTCAGCTATCCAGCTCTATTTGGTTAATAAGCAATTCATTTCAATCAATCAGTATTACAGTAACGTTCTTAAAGGGTCTTTAACTCCTTTCCTTATTTTACAAAATCTTCAAGCCCCTCAGATCTTCAGCCGCTAGGTAAGGCTGGGGGTCTTATTTGTAAATATCCTTATTCACGCGTTGTTTCTTGCCTGGGTTGGTGTCACTCACCCGGCTCCGAAGCACATCACCCTTTCTTCCTTCCTCCTGCACATTGCTTGTCCTGATTTGTCGTGGTCTTGAGGCAGCTGCAATGGCTGCCGTCCCCCGCCACTAACTTAGAGGGTTGCCTCTGGCCTCCGAGGAACTTGCCCGTTTCTCTCGGCTGCCCAACGGGTCGCTCTCTTTCCCCGTCCCTTCAGGACAGAGTAGGTCCGCAGATCTGTCAGTGGAGGTTTACCAGTCGGGTTTTTTGCGGGGCTCATCAGAGCCCCGCTATTTCCCTGACTGCATCGCCGCGACGCCAAACCGGAAGTCCCAGCAGGTTAACAACTCTTTTTTTTCCCCTTTACAAATAAAATATATAACAACATATAGATCGCGGTGAGAACCTTACACAATACATTCTCTTCAGTCCAAATATACAAATAAGAAATAAAAGCTTCACTAACCTTATCCTCTTTTTATTCTATTATTTAGCCAAGTCATCTACAAGGTCATGTCCATCTAATTTGTATTTTATATTTTGATTTTTTTTGCAAATGTGCAAGACAGAGCATTTGTTGGTTGAGATTTGAAGTTGCCACTTGTTAGACCAATCTGACATATAGTCAAGGTCTTTTTGAAGGGTAGTTGCACTGTCGGTGATGTTGAATAGTTTAACATCATCAGCGAAGAGAACACAGTTGCTTTTAATATGATCACAAAGGTCATTTATGTAAAATATGAAGAGTGTTGGACCTAAAACATTGCCTTGGGGAACACCGCTATTAACATGTACAGGATTTGATAGAGCGCTTCCTATTTTGACCACTTGTTGTCTGTTTGACAGGAAGGTAGCTTTCCATTTATGTAGGAGTCCAGAAATGCCATAGGATTTTAGTTTTAGAAGTAATTTGTCATGTACCACTAAATAAAAAGCTTTACAGAAGTCTATGTAAACTGCGTCTATTACTTTGCCCTGATTGAGATGTGTAGTCCATATGTTTTTGCAATGTAGTAGTTGTAGATTACAGGATAATTTTTTTCTGAAACCAAATTGTTTGTTAGAAAGTAGGTTGTTTGTCTCTAGGCGGAGGGTAATAGATTGGTTAATGATTGATTCCATGCCTTTGGAGGTGACACAACATAAAGAGATTGGTCTGTAATTTTCAACTAGGCTAGGATCTCCCTTTCTGAAGATAGGGATGACCCTGGCTTGTGACCATTGGTAGGGCAAGGTGCTGGTACTGAAAGATTTTTCAAAAATTATGCTTAGAGGTTCTGCAATTGCAGTGGAAAGCTTTTTTAAGAAGTATGCACATAGTCCATCAGGTCCAATAGATAGAGGTGGTTTTAGATTGCATAGTGACTTTTCAACATTGTCTTCTGTAAAATCAATATGTATAAAATCACTGTAATCATTGTAATTGTCTGTAATATGACTGGGAAATATTGGGTATGTGTTGTTGCTGTTTACAAAGACTCAGCCAAAGAAAGGCTGAGCACCAAAGAATTGAGGCCTTTGAACTATGTTGTTAGAGAAGACTCCTGCGAGTCCCTTGGACTACAAGGCGATCAACCCTGACTGCTCTTTAGAAGGCCAGATCCTGAAGATGAAACTCAAATACTTTGGTCACCTAATGAGAAGGAAGGTCTCACTGGAGAAGAGCCTAATGCTGGGAAAGATTGAGGGCAAAAGAAGAATGGGACGACAGAGAATGAGGTGGCTGGATGGAGTCACTGAAGCAGTAGGTGTGAGCTTAAATGGGCTTCAGAGGATGGTAGAGGACAGGAAGGCCTGGAGGAACATTGTCCATGGGGGTCACGATGGGTCAGACATGACTTCGCAACTAACAACAACAACAACAACAATATATCTAACACTACATGTCTTAACAGCGGCCAGAATTGTATTTGCACAACATTGGAAAGGTGTGGAGATCCCTACAGAAGAGAAGATAATAATAAAAAAAAATACTAGAATGTGTAGAAATGGATAGATTAACACTTGAAATTAAAGAGAAGGAAGCTACAGAATATTTTGAAATGTGGGATTTGTTTTATCAATGGTTAACTAATAGAAACAGAAGTTAGAACATTTAAAATTACAAGAGAAGGATTAATTTTACTATGAGGGTTGATTACAATATATTTATTATAATATGAATTAGTATTAATAATTAATAAGTATTATTATGTTGAGAAAACACTTTTTAAAAAATTGAGTATTTTACATTTTAAAACCAAACACAATAGCAAAAGAAGTCAAGAGACAAAAACAAAAAACAAAAACACACGCACATCAGACATTAAAATACAATACTAACAACAGATATAAACAATTTTACAACTTTCTGCATTGACTTTTGTCTTTACTCTTAGCTTTTATCCTCCCGCTCCTTCTCTTTATTTTTAAATATTCATAATTAACTGTTTTGTTAACAGAATCATTATTTACATTTATATACAGTATGTTAATATCAAATTTCACTTTATATTCTTATTTCTTAATTTGATTTCTGTTTTCCAACCATGTATAAAACCTATTCCTCACTTTATAATAATCCGAGTCTTCTCTTTCTTTGATCTCCATTGTTAATTTATCCATTTCGGCACATTCAAGGATTTTCTTTATTATTGTTTCTTCCAATGGTGTATTGATCAACTTCCACATTTGTGCTAGAGTAATTCTGGCTGCCGTTAGAATATGCAATACAATATAATAGAGACTTTTTTCCATTTTTCTATCAATCATTCCTAGGAGGAACATCTCTGGTTTAAAATCCATCTTTTGGAGTGTAATCTCTTCCAACCACCCTTTAATTTTATGCCAAAATTTCCTCACCTTAGGGCACATCCACCACATGTGGTAGTATGTCCCTGGTTTGTGAAAACACTTTTATTATATGTCCAGTACTAATGAACATTATTACTATTATGATGATATCATTGCTCAAATTGACTGTAACCAGACGACAGGCAGTTTATATAGATATTGAAACTGTTGCTCTTTCTTTATATAGTAAAAATAAAAAACATATTTGGAGAAATCTCCCTCTCTCCCTCTCTCCCACTCTCCCTCCCTCCCTCGGTCCCTCCCTCCTAGGAATATAATGCCCCAGGTCCCTGTTAAAGAAGTTGCACAATGTCTGCAATGATCACTTAGAAATGATCTTGTGTAATGAATGTGTGCAGAAAGGACAATAAGGATATCTCAGGATCAAACTGACATGTTTAGAGTAAAATGAAAAAAAAGGTGAAGAGTAAAATAATATTCACCATATTACAACCATATTTTGTTTCAGTTATGCAATTCACCTAGTCTTCGATCTATACTAAATGTGACATTTCAACATTTACCTGAAACATAATTGTCGGTTTTCATCTGAGAGAAGTATGTATTTACCTGTTGTAGCAACAGACTTGGTTACCTGAATCCAGTAGTGGGATTCAGCCAATTCGCACCACTTCGGGAGAACCAATTGTTAAACTTTCTGAGCAGTTTGGCAAACTGGTTGTTGGAAGAAATCATTAGGGCAGAGAACCGGTTATTAAATTACTTGAATCCCACCACTGCCTGAATCATCAGAAAGATTCAGTAATTATAGGAATCCCACATTCTTCCCATGGTCTCTTTTATTCAAATAAATGAGAACTACTAGAGGAGATGGAAAAAACAGTTTGAGGTGTATTAGATATCCCATCCCCTTTGAACTTCATACTGCAATATATTTGATTTGAGAAAGGACCCTAAACATGAGGGATGAGGATAAAAGTGGAATAGCGAAAATCAGCTGTAATTCAGTAACTTCTGCGTTATGTGTACCCTGCCTATGTTGTAAAAAATGGTGCATTAAAAAGGCAAATAAAGAATGGTTATGTGTAAATTATTGGTCCTAGACTTACACTGGTAATTACTATTTGTATTTTAATCATTCTTTTCAGTGAAGTATGATTCAGAGCTGACATTGTATAGGATGATTCATGTCACAAGTTAAATATTTATATTCCTTTATAAATTTAGACCCTGTAATAAAGGAGAAGCAAAAAGTGTGTTAATGAAACTTGGGGGGATTAGGGAAAATTAAATAGGTTCAGGTTTATATGGATATTGGTTGTAAAAATTATATTTTCACCTGTGTATATTGTTAGAACATACCCCTTTATTAAGATCAGTGTCCACAATACTATCCCTCACTTGTTGGCTGTGTGTGTTTGTATCAGGTCCTATCTGACTCACCCTCTGATCATTTGATTTTATTGTGTAGTCTATCTATTTGTTTATCTTGGTAACTAAAATAAATTTTATGACACCTGTTGGTCTATTTAACAAAACGAATGGACCAGGAAAAGATGCTTTCTCTCGTGCAGTTTTCCTCTTGCTACATCTTCCTTTCTTTTATCAACACTCAGCCTACGGTAATATTGGACAAAGTCATTCTTATGCCAAGTAGTATCCCAAAGTATTTAACTTGAGAAAAATATAATCTTAAGTAATCCTTTTTTTCTTGTTCCTTTCTGAGGTCTTAGCTAATAGCTTAAATTTTATTTTATACTACTTCTGCCCAAGCAACCATATCAACTGGAAAACCTCAGTGGCAAAGTAAGCATTACAATAAGTAAACAGAAGGGGAAGAACGAGACTGTGTGAAATTATAGCATAATATGTGGTTGAAAAGCAGGTAAAACCTTTCACACTGAAATGTAGGCAAAGAGATGCTCCCCTCTCCCCTCTCTCCCCCCTCCTCCCTCCCCCTCCCTCTCTCACTCCCTCCACTCCCCCTCTCTTCCTCCTTCTGTCTCTCATAGGAATATAGTGCCCGAGGTCCCTGTTAAAGAACTTGCACAATGTCTGCAATGCTCATTTAGCTTTATTTTAAGGAATATTTGCCAAATTTTACTTCAATGCATAAATGTTTTCGAATTTGATAGGTAGCAATTTGATTCATGTAAAGAAAGATAAAGCGATAGCAGGCAGTAATCTCAGGTCATTGGCCATATCTTGAAGACATTCCAGGTGGTAGATGGAGATGTCATTATTTTCCACCCCAGCTGTACAAATGAGATAAAATAATAGATTAATCAAAATGAGTTTAAGGTAATTTCAGTTTTTTGCAAAGCTTAGTCAATGCCAACAATTTCAGGCAGATAATCTCAATGTAGTATCTCTATTAGAGGAGAATTTTCTTACATTCTTACGCAGCATTTCCATCCGTATTGACAGTCCACTTGCCCAATGCATTTGTAGCCACGAGGACACCGTCTGCGAATGCAGGTTCCATTTTGACGAGCACAGAGGTGGTGGGCATTCCCTATGAAAAGAAAAAGAGGAGACAGGTAAACAATGAGTAAAGATTCTTTAATATTTAAATATATTTTTCCTTCCAAGTCACTACCTTCTCCTACAGAATTGCAGGATTCCTAGGACTACAGCAAGTTTTCTCTGACCACAGGAATCCATTTCTGCTGATCACCCTGCAGCAGCTCAAATACATCAGCCATTAACCCAGGTATGAAATCTGGTTCAGAGATGAATTTGCTGGTAAATCTACATCTATGAAGGTAGGAGAGAAGAAATAATCTGGTTCACTCGAAGAGAAGCCCTTCCTGTGATATATTTCTCTCCAGTATTACATCCTTGCTTGGTAGAAAATAATGCTGAGTTACAGTGGCCAGTTCTGCTGGGTGAAAACTTTGAGTGAGAAGGGTTAACTTCCTTTAAACTTCAGGGCCTGGCATTGTCCCCCTTCTCTTAATGTTTCTATCACTGCTCTTTTCTGCTCTTGAAATGCTGTGCATTTGTGTTATTTTGCTGCAATTTCTTCTCTTTTTCCCACATTAAGTACAAATATATTCACTAGATGATTAATATCTATCTTTTATTTTTTCCCAACTTTATTTTTAAAAAATAACTCAAGGTGGTGAATGTATCTTCCTCCTCCTTTTCTCTCAACAGGAACACCATGCAGAGCTTTGGTCTGAGAGAGAGAGAGAGAGAGACAGACAGATAGAGACTCGTCCAGAAAGATCCAGACAGTTTCATCTAATAGAAAGTAGTGAGTTATCAATCCTTTCTAAATTATCGCTAATTTTGTTTCTTACCTGGTTCAGACAGAAATGCAAGGAAAAGAAATGCGAACAGCAGATAAAGGATCTTCATGCTGGGTTTGGATCTGGACCAAATCTTACTCCTGGGACAGAAACAGCTCTCTATTTATAGAATTATAATGATTGCATCATATCACCTCAGTGGCAATAGTGCCGCTTCCTTGTATTAAAAAACTCCTGTGGGTTTGATGTTGCAAAAGTCCTTGAAAGAGCAACAGACTTAGTTGAACAGCTAACCTGCTATGGTTGCAAAAGATTCAAGGTTCAGGACTTGCAATGTCCTAATGGAGTAAATTCCTTACTGAATTGCTGCCCAAACTCTTCCAGTCTAAAATGATAATGCTCAGCCATATTCACTAGCTGCTGGAGTTTTGGAAGAGTCCTTAGAACCAAATGGTAGAAATCTGGGTCTGACACATTTTTATGGGTGGGTTTTGGGAAAACAGATGCTCTGCTTTTTGGTGGGTGTTTGTGGTACTCAGATGAAACACAGGCTTCTTTGGCTTTCATTGTAGTTTTCCTCTCTCATGCAGGTGATTTCTATTTCTCTGAAGACAGAGAATATGTCTAGTGTTGGAAATATTCCCGTAGCCTTAATCAAGAGTTATTAGGAGTTCTGTGGGACACAGCAGATTAACTGAAATTGAGAAGGAAAGCAGGGTTCTAAAAGCTGTGTATTCTGTGAGTGTTGGTTATATTGAATGTTTCCTGCTGCTTCATCTACAAAGGATCTGATGGGGCCATACTTTTATTACTTATCTCTAGATTTCAGTTTTTTAAAGAAAAGTTTTTATTTTATAAACAAACAAACAAACAAACAAACATACAATATATAATCAATCAGTCAATATATCATCTGAATACATCTTTTCTGCTGCTTCAGCTATAGAGGATCTCATGGGGCCATACTTTTATTACTTATCTCTAGATTTCAGTGGTGAAAACAATATGGCTTTACATTTTAGGCAAGATGCAGAAGTATAGAAGGGGTGATACATGGCTCAATAGCAGTAGCTGCGAGAAGGTTTCAAATTCCTAGTGAACAGCCACTTACATATGAACCAGAAGTGTGGTGCAGGTACCAAATACACCAAAAACCCAATGCTGCATCAACAGAGAGATTTTATCAAGGTCACATGAAATGTTAATTCCATTTTATACTGCGTTGGTAATTAAAAGCTTAGTATATGTATCTAGCTTTGGATACCATGATAGAAACTTTAGGAAGGGTGCAATAAAGTGCAAGAAGCGGGCTGGAGGCTAAAACATAGCCTCCAGAATGGTTGCAGAAATTGGGTGTGTCCAATATAATAAAGAGAAGGATTTTTTTTTTAAAATTTGATTTATATGCCGCCCTTCTCCGGAGACTCAGGGCGGCTTACAATGCACTAAGCAATAACCTTCATTCTTTTGTATATTTATACAAAGTCAGCTTATTGCCCCCAAAACTGGGTCCTCAATTTACCTACCTTAGAAAGGATGGAAGGCTGAGTCAACCTTGAGCCTTGGCGAGATTCGAACCTGCAGTAATTGCAGGCAGCTCGTCTTAATAACCAGCTTAATAACAGGGTGCCTTAGATCACTGTACTACCAAGGCTCTTGGTGGTAGGATTAGGGGTGACATGCTAGTAGCCTCCCAATATTTGAAAGGCTGTCACAGAGAAAAAAAGGGGTGTGTGTGGTTGTCAACCTAATACCCAAAGAACTGAGAGATATTAGAACATATCAGAAAGAGATCCAACCTAGAATGAAAGAGAAATTACCTGAGGGGAGAACAATTAACCAGTGGAACAGCTTGGCTCCAGACATTTTGGGTGTTCTGTCACTGGAGGTTTTTAAGAATAGTTTGGAAAGCCATTTGTCTGGAATGGTATAGGGTCTCCTGCTTGAGCAGGGGAATGGACTAGAAGGTCCCTTCCAACTTGGTTATTCTATACATTTTGTTGGTTCTGAAATGTCCCATCCAGTTGCCATGGATACTATAGAAATTGAGAGATGATTTCAAAGTGAAGCACAAGCCATTTTCCCTTACCCTGGATGACATAGTTACTTAAAATCAGTTTTCACAAAGCAACATATTCAAACTTAGTTACATAGCTATCCTGGTTTCACAAACTAAATATGACTCTTCAACATTTGCCTCAGTCACATATAGTTTTGGGCTTCCAGCTAAAGGAAGATTGCAGCAAGAAAAACAGTAAACAAACTTAAATAAGTTAAAATAAAAATAAATAAGATATATTCATGTATTCTTCCCACTGACTCTTTGATTCAACTGCAAGAGAACTGCTATTAGTAAAGGGAAGACATTTGAGGGTGTTTTAGACTAGTCCATCTTTTCTTCACCCTATCTGGAGTACAATTGGTCTGAGAAAGGATCCTAATTGCTGCAGTGGAAAGGCATACTGAAAGGGTCCTTCATGGAATTATTGAGCCTTGTTGGTGGTGGCAACGGATAGGAAGTGGATTAAGGATACATTCCCAGAAATGAGTGGAAAAGGTGGTTATTGGGCCACATCTTCTAAGCTTTGCCTTGAGGGTGGGAGTTTATTTCTGTGCACTACAGATGATCCCCTCCCTTTTGAATAGCCTTGCTAAGGGACCTCATAAAAGATGAACATGCAAAATTAGAAATCAACCACAGGTACACTAAACAGTAAGCAGTCCAAGTGAGACTGAAAATGGTAAAATTGGCAGCTCTGGAAAGAAAGGAAATCAATATTCAATAATGTAGGTTTTTGCTTAAGTACCACAGAAAGTAGTTAATGAGGACACTCTGGAAGTCAGTTGTATCTCTAAAACTGCCTTGAAACCTCAAAATAATGTTGAACTCCTGCCATTACCCAAGAAAAGCACCTTGTGTAATGAGTGGGTGCAGCAACGGTAATGAAGAAACCTCAGATACAAACTGACTTGGTATTTAGTAATCAAGTTAAGTAAGGTAAAGTAATAAATAAATGGGATTATTACTTACATTGAATAGAAATAATTGAGCAGTGTTTGAAAAGAAGCTGCCTACATTTTTGTGTGAAGAAGTTGGTATTGTTCAGCTGCTGTTAGAAAGGCATTTGAATTGACCTGGACTTTTATTTATTATTCATGCTGATGGCTTTTTGTTGTTTGGGATTAATGGTTAGGCTTGAGAGAAGTTTTTATTTCAGTTATCTCAGTTAACTTGCCACATGGAAAGTGAAGCCATGATACAACCTGCCCAAATGTGTGGACCGTTTTCTTCTGTACTGAGTCTCATGATTCCATACATTTTCCTGCTGAGATATATATTTTAGTATTGGCAATTATTTCTTGGGAATTTGGCTTGGTAATCGCACTGATGTCATATAGGAAATAGATGAAGGTAATTCAAAAAGTATTTTGTGTCTAGCATTTTTATTATCTTGTGTCTTTTATCATTCAAAACATGGAATTTAGTGCAGATTTTCATGAGGATATTTCACATATCCTGCTTCCAATCCATAATCCCTGAAAGATACTTTTAAATAAAGCAAGTTAATCTCCTCTGCAATACTGAGAAGAATTGGTGGTTCTTCTCTGTCTGAGAAGACGGCAGTTTTATATGTCCCATGCTTCCTCCTCCAAATGTCTCACAAACCTGTTTGAATTCAATCTCTATTATTCAGACTGTAGTGCAGAGAATGTGAAGAGAACACGAAAAAGTATTCAAACCTGACCAATAGGAAACTGCATTTGTTTAGTGGTTTCCCAAATGGGTTTCATGAAAAACTATGTGAGAGCAAGTTGATTACCCAAAACCTAAAAAAAAAAGCAATACAATACAATGCAATGTGATGCAACGCAATGCAACGCAACGCAACGCAACCCAACCCAATCCAATCCAATCCAATCCAATCCAATCCAAGCCAAGCCAAGCCAAGCCAAGCCAAGCCAAGCCAAGCCAAGCCAAGCCAAGCCAAGCCAAGCCACTCCCAAACCTCAAGCTTTAGCATTATTTCCAATTACAAATCCTGTGGCTTCTGAAGGTGAAATTATAGTATGTGGATAATTTTGTGGAAAGGCACTTCTTTAACTTTCACCATGGCTGCATAAATCTGACTTTCTAAAGAGGCTAATTAGCATTGACTTTGATTAGTACTTGGATGGTGGACTGGACCTTTGTGCACACACAGGTATACTTGGCCCCTGTAAAGTATTGCTGTATATATATGATGAAAAACTATTTGGATGTGTTCTTCAAAAAAAAAAAGCTTCTTGGGGTGCTAAACATGTAGGAATTTTGGGGTTAAGTCTTGCTTTATACCTATTTCATACCCTCAACATAGCATGGCTAATGAAATGATTATTGAAAATCCATCTGGTTCATTTCCAAGCTGGGAGAAAGATGCTGGAAACAACATGGAGGCTGATTGGAAAGAAATATTCCCTTTATTGAAGCAGAACCACCAACCACATGGATTCTGGGACAGCTGACAAAATGAAGTTTAGAGTGGGTGGGTTTTATACTTTCTGGATTCCTATGGGCTCATGTAGGGGTCATGGCTGTCTCTATAGGCAAAAGGGGAAATGCAACTCCTAGGTGTTTGTCTTAGCTAATTTGTCAACTTTTTGCTTGTTGCTTATCTTAGTTTCTGCCTGACCCAGTCTTTCTGAATGGATTACCAAATCTGCATTTCTAAAAGCTGGCCTCCTCAATTTCTGCTAGGGGCAGGGAAACTGGGGCTAGTTTCTTCCTCCCTTAAGGTTATTTTTTTCATTTGTCCTTTAGGGGAAATATTATATGTTGCCTTTTTAATATCCCCCAAAATATTTCATTCTTCTGGGTGGGTGGGTGGGTCTTCTGAGGTTATGTTATTAACCTTAACATAAACATAAACAACCATAGTACCCAAATCTCAAATTAACTTCTTCTTAGGCCTAATCCTTAGGCTATCTTTCTTTAGCATCTTGCAATCATTTATATTTGATTCTTTGTTTTTTGGTATGGATCTTTGCCACACAAACTTGCAAATTTCTTCTGTCATTGTTTAATTGGTACATCAGTTGTCAATATCAGTATTGTCTGAAATAAAATAACAACAATCAAAGTAAAACATTCATCTTAATTACCGAAATTCTACCCAACAGTCACCTTTGTAATTTCTCTCATCTGAATAAATGCCTCTCCTGACTACCAGATCAAGTAAACTGAGAACTCTCTATCTTTTAGTAAAAATATAGCATAAACATCGTTTGGGGTATTCACAATATTTTGCATCGAGTCCATTAGCAACATTTTATGAAAATCTGTATGCAGGTGGTAGTACAGAAAAACACAGAAGCTACACTTCAGCTGTTTGCTTTTCCTTCCTTGAAGTGGACAATAATAATTCTCATTGATTAATGCTGCTTTTTATCTGATTGCTTTACATGCTATCTTTTAATATACTATATATTTTGCAATATTTAGTTAGTTCCCCAGCAGAGTTTTAGGGAGGCTCTTTCCCTTGTAAATCTCATGATGTACAAAAATTAGCTAGCAAAATATACCTGGAGATGATAGAAGGGATAGTACAAATAATAAACAAGGAATTTACTGTGATCAAGATATAACAGTGATATGACATATTGCCTTGTAGAGAAGCTTTTGTAGACTCCTAAACAGTGCCATTTAATCTCGTGGCAACAGCCCTGCCCGAGCTCCTCGACGTGATAGCCATGGTGGCAGTTGATACACCCAGGCTTATGATCATGGGTGATTTCAACTTGCCGTCCATTAGTGAAACGTCCGAGATGGCTTGGGAGTTCATGGCTTCCATGATGGCCATGGACCTGACCCAGCTAGTTCATGGCCCCACCCACAGGGGGGGTCACACTCTGGACTTGATTTTTGTCTCTGGCCAGTGGTTGAGTGATCTTGTTATAGGGGATATAGACATGGAACCCTTGTCATTGTCAGATCACTCGCTCCTTCGCCTGGACCTTCGAACCGCTACATGCTGCCGCAGGGAGGCGGAGCCAATAAGATGGGTCCGTCCCAGGTGCCTGATGGATCCTGAGAGGTTCCAGATGAAGCTTGGGCCACCTCCTGAAGATCTGGCACATGACTTGGCCGAGGACCTGGTGGCTGCCTGGGATCGGGCGGCTGGTGGGGCCTTGGATTGAGTCGTGCCTTTGCGGCCTCTGACCCGGTGCCGATCCCTCGTGGCTCCTTGGTTTACTGAGGAGCTGAGGGAGATGAATGCCGGAAAAGACGCCTGGAGAGTGGTTGGAGGGCCAGTCTCGCTGAATCTGACCGAACACTAGTAAGGTCGCATATTAAGACCTACTTAGTGGCAATAAAAGCGGCAAAGTTTAATTACTTTTCCGCTCTTATTGCATCATCAGAGAATCATCCGGCTGCCCTGTTCAGGGTGACCCACTCCCTGCTTCAACCAGGAGCACGGGAGGACCCCCTGGAAGGCAGGGCTGAGGATTTCGGACAATATCTGTATGACAAAATTGCTCAGATCTGGGGGGATTTGGACTCTGACTGGGTAGATTTGGGCAGGGTGGCGAGGAATAGTCTTGAGAACGTTATCTGGGAAGAGTTTGACTCTGTGACTCCTGATGATGTGGACAGGATTTTGGGGAGACTTAGTGCGGCCACATGTTTACTGAATCCGTGTCCCTCCTGGTTAGTACTGGCTTCCCGGGAGGTTACACGAGGCTGGCTCCAAGGAATTATTAACGCTTCGTTGAGTGAGGTTTACTTCCCCACAGCCAGCTGCACTGGCTCCCAGTGGTCTTCTGGGTGCGCTTCAAGGTGTTGGTTACCACCTTTAAAGCGCTCCATGGCATAGGACCTAGTTATCTTCGAGACCACCTGCTGCTACCGACAACCTCCCATAGACCCGTGCGCTCCCATAGAGAGGGCCTCCTCGGGGTGCCATCAGCCAAACAATATAGGCTGGTGACCCCCAGGGGGAGGGCCTTCTCTGTGGGGGCACCTACCCTATGGAACCAGCTGCCCCCTGAGATAAGGAGAATCCAAGACCTTGGTGCCTTCCGCCGTGCCCTTAAAACTTTCTTTTTCATCAAGCCGGGCGGGCTTAACATATTTTTAAATTTTAAATTTTTAATTGGTTTGTCATTTTAAACTGGGGCCAAATTAATATATATTCTTCTAATTGTTCTTAATGTTTGTATTGTATGATTTTATCTGGCTGTACACCGCCCTGAGTCCCTTGGGAGAAGGTGCGGTATATAAATTTGAAATTAAAAAAAAAAATCTGATTGTAGGCATTCTTAGAAGTGCACCTGCAAAGAAAAGCAATCTCTAGGTCCTTTGAGGGCAGCCCAGTACTGAGTCAATGGATCACTCTCTTCTAAGATTTTGGGGCAGTTTCAGGATGGTTAGGCAAGTGGGGTGGCTTCCTTAGCATTCCACTACCCAAGGAATGTGACCTCCACTTTCAATCTTCACCCCAAATTTTACTCCCAAAACTAACTTTTCAGGATCCATGTCCACCTTGTCCCTATTCTGTCCTCACAATCTTTGCCTCTAAGAGTCCCTTTCTGGTGGGAACATTTTAACAGAAGAGGAGACATAACAACATTTGACAGCAGAATGAATTCCTTTTAAAATGTCTGATTAGCCCCAAAGGGCAGAAGCAGTAATAGCTTGCACTTCTAATTCTAGGCACAGGCTATGATTCCTCAAATCCTGGTCTTCTCTGCAGCATCCAGCCTTTAGACTACATAACCTTCCCTTCACACAAACACACAAACAAACAAGAGAAACATATGAAACAAGGAACTGTTGCAGTGTTTTGTTTTGTTTTTTACTATTTTTACTACCAGTTCTGTGGGTGTGGCTTGGTGGGCATGGCATGGCTTGGTGAGCATGGCTTGGTAGGCATGGCAGGGGAGGGATACTGCAAAATCCCCATTTCCTTCCAATTAGCTGGGACTCTAGAGGCAGAGAATAGATGGGGGTGGTGTCAGTCAGAGGTGGTGTCTCCGAACTACTCAAAATTTCCACTACTGGTTCTCCAGAACTTTTTAGAACCTGCTGAAACCCACCTCTGAACTGCTGTTGAAGAACTTCCAGTATACCAAATACAATTGGAATGTCTTTGGAGATCTAAAAGTAGTGGCTCTGCTGCTTGGAATACAGCTCATATATACTAAGAAAGAGTCCAAAGAAGAACAACAAAGATGATAAAAGGTTTGGAGGCTAAAATATATGATGGACATTTAAGACAACTAGGTATGTCTAGCTTATTGAAGAGAAATTTTAGTGGTGACATGATAGCTGCCTTCTAATAATTGAGTGGCTGACACAGAGAAGAGGGGTTGAGTTATCTTCCAACGTCTATTTAGGGCAGAACAAGAAATAATGGGTGGAAGATTATCAAAGAGATATCCAAAGAGATATCATACTGAACAACCATTTGTCCAAAACTGTACCTGTGCATTTTGTTTTTCTTACCTAAATATAGAATCTTACTTTTTTCACAGTTGAATTTCATTTTGTTAGACAGTGCAATGTTCAAGTCTGTCAAGATCCTTCTGTATCTTAAGCCTATCTTCTGGAGTGTTGGCTATTCCTGCTAGCTTGGTGTCATCTGCAAATTGGATGAGTTCTCCATCTATCTCCTTGTCCATATCATTGATGAATATGTTGAAGAATACTGGGCCTAAAACAGAGCCTTGGGGCACCCCACTGCATACTAATTGCATATTGCTTTTCAACATTTGCCTGGAACACCTATAGTTTTGGGATACCAGCTAAAGGAAGATTGCAGCAAACAAACTTAATAAATAAGTGAAAATAAAAATAAATAAAATATATTAATGTATTCTTCCCACTGAGTCTTTTATTCAACTGCAAGAGAACTGCTATAGTAAATGGAAAATATTTGAATGTGTAGTAGACTAGTCCCTCTTCTTCTCTTCTCCCTCAATTGCTCTGAGAAAGGATCCTAAGAGTGAGGGATGAGAAGAAGAATAGAAAATAAACCTACTTAAAGACTTAATATATTTGGTATTACATGCAGAAATATAATACAGAAATTGTTAAGTAACCAAGACACAAAGAATTGCTGCAAGGAAAAGGCATACTGAGAGGGTCCTTCATGGAGTCAAGTATGGAGCCTGGTTGGTGGTGGGAATTGAATAGGAAGTGGATTAAGGATACATTAATGGCAATGAGTGGAAAAGGTGGTTATTCAGCCACATCTACTAAGCTTTGCCCTGAGGGTAGGAGCCTATTTCTGTGGACTACAGATGATCCCCTCCCCTTTGAATGGCCTTGCTACAGGACCTCATAAAAGATGAACATGCAAAATTATAAATCAATTAACTGCATGTACACTAAATAGTAGCAGACCATGAGAGACTGAAAATAGTAAAATTGGCAGCTCTGGAAAGACAGGAAAACTGTATTTAACAATGTGGTTGCATGCTTAAGAACCACTGAAAGCAGTTAATGAGGACACACTGGAAGTCAATTGCATCTTTAAAAGTGCCTTGAAACCTCTAAATAATGAACTACTGCTATTACCCAAGAAATAGTGAATTACCTTATGTAATGAGGCAGCAACAGTAATGAGGAAACCACAGATTCAAACTGACTTGGTATTTGGTAATCAAGTTAACTAAGGTAAAGGATAGTAAAATAAGTGGAGCCTGTTACTTACATTTAGGTTTAGAAAGAATTGAGGAGCACTCTTTTAAAAGAAGCTGCATAAATTTTTGTTTAAAGAAGTTGATATTGTTCAGCCATTATTAGAAAGGCATTTGAATTGACCAGGGCTTTTATTTGTTATTCATACTTATGGCATTTTGTTCTTTGGGACTAATGGTTAGGCTTGGGAGAAGGAATTTTTAGGTTCATTTATCTCAGTTACCTTGCCACATGGAAAGTGAAGCTATGATACAATGTTAACACAGTTTTCTTCTGTACTGAGTCTCATGATTCCATATGTTTTATTGCTGAGACAGACTTTTAGTATTGACAATTGTTTCTTGGGAATCTAGCTTGGTAATTGCACTGATGTCATATAAGCAACGGATGAAGTTAAAGCTGACTGACTAGAAAGACTAATTAGAGTTGACTTTGATTAGTACTTGGATGTTGGGCAGGATCTGAGTCTACACACAGGTACAATTGACCCCTGCAAACTAGTGCTGTATATATGAAGAAAAATATTTGGACACACACACACACACACACATCAAACATTTTTGAATGACATTTATAAACTTTTTCTTAGTTTTTACAGAGCAAGTTTGCCAGAGCTAACTTCTGTTTTTCAATATGCTGATGATGTGGTGATTACTCTGAGAAAGAAGATGTTTATAAGGAGTCACTGTAGCCTTGAGGAAGACTGCAGACTGAATCAGAACACTTCACAGTTTACTCAAACTGTTATGTTTATATATGTATAGTCTACATAATATCTCATGGCCATAAAGCTATTCTTCCTTTACATCTGAAGTATTTGTAATAAAAATGAGCTACTGCAGGCAATACATTTTCTAACTTCTGAGAATGCTTCACAACCATGTCTATGAAGGGGTAGAAACACTAACACAGAGTTCAAATAATATTAAGTAGGCAAATGAATTCATATAGAGGCACAGGAGATAGTTGTCAACTGTGCAGTTTGTTTATCCTTCTTCAAGGGAAGAAGACTAAGACTGCATCCCTCCCAACTGCCTAGAGGGAAGTACCCTTTCCAGAGAGTGCAAATTGATCTTTTGGACATTCCTGCATGCAAACAGAAAAAGCATCTCTTGGTTTTCATATGCCCCTTGAGTAATTATGTGGGAGGTTTTTCTACTAGAAAAAGAAGTGCAAGTATCAGAAACCCTTCATGTAGGAGGTTTTGCTACTATAAAAAGAGGTGCCAGGAGCCCTTCATGTAGGTCAGGGGTGTCAAACTCACAGCCTGCAGGCTGGATGCGTCACACGCTGGCCACCTCCACCCCCAGTTTAGTAAAAGGGAAAAAAGTTGTGATACATCACATGATGACAACATGTCATCATGAGTTTGACAGCCCTGATGTGTGTAATGCACACCATGATCTAGGACCGTGATGGCAAACCTCTGGCACGCATGCCACAGGTGGCATGTGGAGCCATATCACTGGGCACGCGAGTGTTGCCCTAGCTCAGCGCCGGCCAGCTGATTTTCGGGCCTTCCATGCCCACTGGAAGTTGGGAAACAGGCTATTTCTGGCCTCCGGAGGGCCTCCAGGGGGGTGGGGAAGGCCGTTTTTGCCCTCCCCAGGCTCCTAGAAAGGCTCTGGAGCCTCAGGAGGGCTAAAAACAGGCCTTCCAGTCCCATCGGAAGTCAGCAAATGGGCTGTTTCCAGCCTCTGGGGGGATGGGGAAGGCTGTTTTTGCCCTACCCAGCTCCAAGAAAGTGTCTAGAGCCTGAGGAGGGTGAAAAACGGGCCTACTGGGCCCACTGTGCCATCACGTGCCAAAAGCGGGGGGAGTGCAGGGGTGTTGCGCATGCATGCATGGGGGGTGGGGCACACTGAATTATGGGTGTGGGCATTTGTGGGTGTGACCCCCCTGCGCTCCCCCCGCTTTTGGCACACGACAGCAAAAAGGTTAGCCATCACTGATCTAGGAAACCAAATTTCAGTATTTTAAGCCAGTGGTTCATTTCTAAAATCCTTTGCTCCCTCATTGGATGTTGGCCTTTTGTTGGAAGTATAGATGAAAACACCACTTCTGCTCCTAATTCTTTAACTTTCGTGCTGCTTGTAATCAATTGTTTCATATTCATTGTTGAGTCATTCTTCCTCCTTGTAGGAAAAGGAAGGGGTAGTAATCCATGAGGCTGATTATTTTAGAAAGGTACTCAATTACATCTTTTATTTTTGCTCCAGGATGACAACATACCTTTCTAGATTGACTATCTGGTCTGCAGGCTACAGTTTCTGTTCCCCTAAGAATTTAATCTCCTATCACCAATATTCACCTTTTTTCCCCTAGGAAAGTCTGGAATACTTTTCTTCCTGTCACAGGAATGCTGGGTTGTGCCTCCTTTTTAAGAAACGATTTGTCACGAGTGTTTTCAAGATTACTGTGGCTACCTGATCAGTCACAAACAGTAGGGTTTCCATCAAGCCATCTCCTGTTTGCAATTACCTGCAAGCCTTCTGCACCCTAGTTAATTGCAGGTTAACTCCCCATATAAGCAAAGACCTTTTTGCTTGCTACTCGGGCCTAAACACTGTTTTAGGCCTAGATGCAAGAGCTCTTGCTGGAAGCTGCAAGCAGAACTCAGTGCAACGTCGCAGATGGGAGGAGAAGCACAGATAAGGACTCCAGACGCTGTTGCAGAGAAACTCCTACGGATGCTTGCCTTTTGCTGTTTTGAAGCACGCAAGCTATCATCGGGACTGCTGTTGCTGGACATTCTTCCTCCCACAAACTTCAAGCTATGTCTGCTGTTTGAACTGTTTTTACTTCAGGTGACTTTTAGCTGTGAAGTTTGTGCTGCCGCCCTTCTACTACCTCGATGATGTATTGACACTGAAGCTGCTTATCTTCATGTTAGCTTTATTCTCTTGTGAACTGTTTCGGTATTGTGGAGAGGAATCTAGGGAGATAGCCTTGCTTCACATAACCAAGATAAGACTTTGTTTTTAATGTGCTTTCTTAAAGACATAGTGCTTTTTAAACATTTTAAAGTAAATTATATTTTTACACAAGACTCCTCTGTCAGATTTATTTCAATCCTAGTGTGTTTGCTCATGAGCTGGTTCACGGTCCGGGGTACCCCTCACCCCCACTTCTTAATACGATTGATGACTGCTCTTTTATAGGTGTCTGCATGTTTTCTTCCAGTTCCAGAGAAGCTTCTTTGGAGTGGGCCAGATTAGATAGTAGGAGTTTTCCTCTTGGTTGTTGTTTGCTTCTAAAAGTGACATGTTTCCATTGCTCTTCCTCCTTAGGATCACATATAGGGTCATTTTTACAGAAGCTCTCTGTTCTCTGTTGTCGTCAATTTAGGTGTATCAATTTTGTTCTTTAGGTTCATATACAGGGTGGTTTTTAAAGGAAACTGACTGTTCCCTATTGTGTCTAATTATGGTGTGGTCTTCTTGTTTAGGTTGGGGTATCTTGCTTTGTTCACTGAGTTTCTTCTAGTACTTCATGTAGTTTACATTTGATACATTCGTAGTTTAGGTCTTCTGTGGGCAGAAGCTGAAACATATCACATATTTTACATGTCACTATAACATCAGATTCTTTTCCATTTTTTAGTTCACTAAAAAATTAAAAATTTCTAAAAATTAATATTTTCCCTGATGTTAAGTGTCAGTTTACAATATTTACAAAAGTTCTTGGCCCTTTATTCTCTTCCTTGAAAATGCAGCACTATGTTCCCTGTTTTGAAGTATCGGTATTTTTTTCTGTTATTTTTTATATATTTTCCCCTCTTGGATGGTTAAGAATTTAAAAATTCTGAAGAATTAAAATAAACAGCTTTTTTTCAAATTTTGTAATTGAAAAAAGAAATGGAAAAATTGAAAAAAATTAAAATATTAAAAAATGTATTTTTAAAAAGTGAAAAAAATGAAGATTTAAAAAGTGAAAAAGATTTTAAAATTGAAAAGAGAAATTGAAAAAAATAATTTTAAAATTAAAAAAAATAAAAAGGTAAAAAAAGATTTTTTTTAAAAAAACACAGATTTTAAAAATCTAAAAATTTTAAAGTTCTTGGCCCTCTATGAAGTGATATGCTTTTCTTTTTGCTAGAAATCTCTGGCAGATTTCTAGGAGATGCTTTGCTCTTAATCCTCTACTCCCTGCCTTGAAAATTTATCCCTTTCTTCCCTGTCCAGTAGTGTTTTGTACTTTCCTCCGTGCCTTCTTGCCCTTTGTTGGGGTTTTGGATAAGATGTGCTGATCTGGGCATTCTGCTCACTTAGTTGCTGCTCAACTGATCCACTACGCTGATCTCAGCTGCTGCTGTGGGCACTCCGATCCACTGTCCTACTTTTCTCAGCACCGCTGCTACTCAAGTGGTCCACTGTGCTACTCACAATCATTGGTCTGCTGCCACCTAGTTTTGTTTCACTCTTCCTCAGCTGGCCTCTGTTTCCACTGCACTGCCTCCTAAGTGGAGTAAGTGACGATGAAGTAATGACAAGTGGCAGCAAGGAGCCATGGGCCAAATTCCAAAGGTCTCTGAAAAAATAGGCAGTAATGTTACTGCAACCTGTAAAAAAAGAATGAAAATGGCTTTTTACATGTAAATATTTTATTAGCAAAATATAACAACTAAAAGATAAAAGAGAATTAAAGGATGGAAAATTTGTATTATCCTTCCTGTATAGCTCACAATACTAGGAAAGAGAAATAGAGTATCCACAATAATTGAAGAGTTATTGATGCAGGGAAGGTAAGTATGGGAGAAGCATTTTTAAAGTATATAGCAGGAGTGAATGGCTTCATTCAGGATGAGTCCCCTGGAATGTGGCAAATTGATCTAATAACCTCTCCACTACTGAAGAGCCATCTTAGCTTTTTCTCCCCCACTTGTGATTATTCTTTTCTTTGGAAAACAGGGAGGCAAAAGAATGCTATTCGGCCATAAAACTAGCAAAACAATAACAACAACAATCCAACAAACAGTGCCGCAATTTCTATCTGAATTAGGGGTTTTGTGTCTGTATTTGTGATATTTGTGTGTGATTGCAGTATTCATTTCTACATCTAATATTGGAATAAATTGTTGATCAGTAACTTTTCTGGAAAAAATATTATTGGAATATCCATGGAAAATTCTATTCTACTTTATTGTCTCGAACTCCACTCTCTTCCATGATCAAGAAGCTACAGTAGGTTGAAGCACCTAGAAAGACAAGGCTTAGAATTGGCTCTGTGTACTGGCAATTCATGATAGAACAATTGCAGATAATGGATTCTGGGGAGAGATTGATAAATACTATAAAAACAATTTATGACAGACAATTTGCTAAGATAATGATAAATGGAGAAATGAGAGAAAATATTACTATTACGAAGGGTACAAGACAAGGATGTCCCTTATTCCTGTTGCTGTTTATTTTGACTTTAGAAGTCCTAAACAGAAATATTAAGTGAAATGAAGAGATAAAAGGGATGAAAATTAAAAAAGAAGAGTACAAATTACAAGCTTTTGCTGATGATTTAGTATTCATATTAGAAGAACCTCAAACAACAGGCCCTAAATTATTAGAACAAATAGAAAGTTATGGGAAGGTCTCTGGTCTAAAAATAAATAAAGAAAAAATGAAAATTCTGGTAAAAAATATTACAGAAAAACAAAAAAGAGAGATAAAAGACAAATTAGATATACAAGTTGCGAAAAAAGTAAAATATTTGGGAGTCTATTTAACATCAAGATGTGCAACGATAAAAGAGGATAATTATTATAAATTAAAAGAACAAATTGAGAAAGATTTGGAGAAATGGAAAAATCTTCAACTGTTATTTATGGGAAGAGTCACAATAATAAAGATTAACATTTTACCAAGACTATTATTTTTATTCCAGACAATACCGATAAAAATTGAGAAGACTTATTTACAACATCTTAATAGAATAACAAGGAAATTTATATGGCAAGGGAAAAAAGCAAGAATAAGTATAAAAATGTTATAGGATATGAGAATACGTGGAGGGACTGCCAAACTGGGAATTATATTACCAGTCAGCAGCATTGACTTGGATGACAGAATGGGTTGAATTAAGAAATATAAGACTATTAACACTGGAAGGTCACAATTTACAATTGGGATGGCATGCATTCCTGTGGTATGGTAGAAGCAAGATACATACGTACTTTCATAGACATTATATAAGGAACACATTGTTATTGGCATGGGAGAAGGTTAGAGACAAATATTATGTGAAAATACCAGTATGGTTATCAACAATGGAAACATTAATACATCCAAATATTTTTAATTTTAGAAATATTGTTAGATACAAGGAGTTTTTAACAGATAAGGGAGAATTGAAAGGAAAACGAGAATTGGAAGAACAGGGTATTGAGATGGATTGGTGTATGTACATGCAAATACAAACAAGATATAAAAAAGATGCTAAATTACATGGTTTTTACTTAGAAAAGACAGAGTTGGACAGGATACTCACAGGAACAGAGGATAAATTAATTTTAAAAAATTATAATTTTTTACTTAGCATTGAATTAGAGGAAGAACAAGTAAAGGAAGCAATGATAGCTTGGGCAAAGAATTTTAGATATTCAATTGATTTAGACAAATGGCAACAGTTATGGGAAAGGAATTACAAACTAACAATGTCCTCTGCATATAAAGAAAATCAATATAAAATGTTTTACAGATGGCATATGCCTCCTGAGAAACTGGCTAAAATGTTTAAAGATAAATCAGCTAAATGTTGGAAATGTCAACAGCTATCAGGATCTTATTATCATATGTGATGGACATACCCAGAAGCTAAAAACTATTGGAATAAAATTAAGACATGGTTGGAAGAAATGACACAACAATGTATTGATTTAAAACCAGAGCTGTTCCTACTGGGTTTTCTACCAGAGAAAACTAGCAAAGAAAATACTTATTTGATTATACAAGTAATAACAGCTGCAAGGATTGTTTTTGCATAAAATAGAAAAGCAGAGATAATACCCTTGGAAGGAGAAGTAATTAAAAAATTTTTAGACTGTGCAGAAATGAATAGATTAACTTTGATGATTAAAGAAAGAGAGGATTCAGAATACTTTAAGATATGGGATCAAATTTACCAATGGTTAGAAAAGAAATACAGACAAGCAAATTAATAGCTGTGTAAGAAAATGATATAATTAGAATAGTGTACTTTTGGAGAAATGTTGTAATAGATTTGGCGAAAACGATGACAGAAGAAGTAACAAAAAAAAAAAAAAAAGAAGTCACGGAGAAAACGCGACACAGAGATGTTGCATGGAAGGGATGATGTATTAAATGTTTGTGTATAAAATAAAAAAAACCTTTCATATATATAAAAAGAATTGGCTCTGTGTTCAATGCCATCTGAACTGCTGATGAAACACTCTTATGCAAGATTTTATCTTCAAGGAAAGCAGCGAGCTGGCATATATTTCATAAAGTGGGAAGGGTTTTGTCTGATGGGTTATGCTGTATGTAGAAGTTTAGAAGAAAGGCTAGGAAGATGATGCCGTTTAAATGATTTTTATAATGTATCAAATGCATATGCCACTGATTCCCAGCAGCTTAGAATCAAACAGGAAGAACAAGAGGATACTTAGATAAGAAATGCAGAAAGAATAATGCAATCATAATTCCAATGAAAATTATGTCCATGGTAAATTCATCCAGAAAAGTTAAAAGGAAAAAAAAAAAACTTCAATACAAATCAGTGAAGCAAAAGCTTCATCAGTTATGGCCTTCAACTACCAAAGGCCTTCTCAAATAATTCTGTCTTTACTACTTTCCAGAAATCCTATATCCATCTTTCTCAAAAGCTCTTCTGTTTCATTTCCAAAACGCTCCATGTCCTCACATCAGCCTTTTGAATCTTGCAATCATTCAGGATAATCAGGTTATTACTTTGAAGATACCCTGTTGTGAAACCACATCTGGTTTTTTTAGGTGAAAATTGCACTTGGCAGCTTAATTGCAATTCATGTAAGGGTTTAAGCTTTGCTGCTGATAGTCAATAGTTGATAACAACTGAATTGCCACAACTCAATTGTGCACCAACTGAAGGGTCCAAAGGCAGTCTCATATACAGGTAGTCCTCAGCCATAATGGAGTCTGCCCATTACAGCCAAACGTACTTGCCATTATTAAGTGAGGCATCCACATGATTGCCACACTCAACAACCACTGTCACAACCCTCTCAGGTGTAGTCATTATACAAATGGAATACAAGAGCTGCCTGCAGAAAGAAGTCAGACAGCTCCCCCCAATGGTCTGAACCAGCTCCCAGGGCTGGAGGAAGAGAGACTGGATCCCTCCACAAGGAACCATTTTTACTCAATCCCCTGGAGAGCAAAATGCTGCTTGCCAGTCTCTCCATCAGGGAGCTCATTTGCTTTCAATGAGGCTGAGCAAAGAAGTCCCTCTGTGAGAGATATTTTTCCTGCAGCTTCTTTGAGAACAAAATGTGGCCTGCCAGAGAGAGCTTTGGGACCCAATTCCATTCTCAAGCACAGACAGGAAGTTCCCTGCCCTGCATGATCTAGCTCTGCATTTTCAAACTTTCTGCTTGGAAAGCCATTCAATGCTATATATTTGAAAAGTGAAAAGGCTTTTTTCCAGCCAGTGTCTTCAGAGACTGATAGGGCTCCTTGGAGGAGAGACTGTGCTCCACACTTAGGGAAAAATCAATTTGGCAGGCAGCCCATTCACTCTCAAAGAGATTAGCTGAAAATAGTTTGTTGCCCATTGGTTTCTGATGGACCTTTTTCAGTCAACTTTTCAGTTGACTTTTTGAGGAAGCTGGCAAGGAAGATTACAAATGGCAAGCACTTGATCACAGAGGGCTTGGCAACTTGTTGTATGTGAGAATAGGTTCCCCAGAACCCAGTTGCAATCAGGTGATTTTGGGGATGCTGCAAGTTCAGATGTGTGCATGAGGGTTAAGTATCTTGTTCAGTGCTGTTGTATTTTCATGTGGTTGCTGAACAAATAGTCATCAGTCAAATACTATCTATAATGCTTATTTAACTCATATGCAGTGCACATATGTAAAATGCTGGGTTGGATGAGTCACAAGCTGGAATTGCCAGGAGAAATAGCAACTATCTCAGATATGTAGATGATACCACTCTAATGACAGAAAGCAAAGAAGAACTAAAGAGCCTCTTGATGAGGGTGAAAGAGAAGAGTACAAAAGTTGACTTGAAACTCAACATTAAAAAGACTAAGATATCACTTATCACATATCTGGTCCATTCACTTCCTGGCAAATAGAAGTGGAAGAAGTGGAAGCAGTGACAGATTTTATTTTCTTGGGCTCCAAAATCACTGCAGGTGGTGACTAGAGCCACGAAATGAAAAGATGCTTGCTCTTGAGAGAAATGCTATGGCAAACCTAGACAGCATATTAAAAAGCAGACATCACCTTGCTGACAAAGGTCTGTATAATTAACTCTATGATTTTTCCAGTAGTAATGTATGGCTGTGAGAGTTGGACCATTTGGCTAAGTGCCAGAAACTTGATTCTTTTGAATTGTGGTGTTGGAGAAGACTTTTGAGAATACCTTGGACTGCAAGGAGATTGAATCAGTGAATCCTAAAGGAAATCAAAATCAAGGATAGTTCTTTGGAAGGACAGATACTGAAGCTGAGGCTCAAGTACTTTGGCCACCTAATGAGAAGAGAGAACTCATTGGAAAAGACCCTGATATTGGGAAAGATGGAAGGCAAAAGGAGGTATAGTGTCTCCCTGGAGCAAAAATCAAAGATTTAACTGAGAAACTTATTAAAATAATCAACCCCATGGATTACTATCCCTTTCTTCTACATGTGGAGACCAATGACACAATACTGAATCTAAATATAATAAGAGATTGCAAACAGCTTTGGAAGAAAATAAAAGAATAAGGATATCAAGTGGTATTTTAATCTATACTTCCAACAAAAGGCCAACATCCAATAAGCAAAGGATTTTAGAAACAAACCACTGGCTTAAAAACTGGTGTCATCAAGAGAACTTTGGATTCCTAGACCATGGTCTGCATTGCCTACATGAAGGGCTACTGGCAAGGAATGGAGTCAACCCCACAAGAATTGGAAAGAATATATTCGGAAAATGATTGGCTCATTTTACTAGAAGGGCTTTAAACTAAAATCGAGGTGGGGAGGGGCAATATTTTAGAATGTGATTCCAGGCAAAAACCACTAGATAACCAATTGTATAAGGAGGTAGGAAATAAAGAGAAAGAGGAAGAAGGAGGAGGAGGAGGAGGAGGAGGAGGAGAAGAAGAAGAAGAAGAAGAAGAAGAAGAAGAAGAAGAAGAAGAAGAAGAAGAAGAAGAAGAAGAAGAAGAAGAAGAAGAAGAAGAAGAAGAAGAAGAAGAAGAAGAAGAAGAAGAAGAAGAAGAAGGAAAAACACAGTGAAATAGAGAGTGATGAAAAGGATGGAAAACCCAGATACAAGTATGAGATATAGGAAACATACCCAAGATCCATAAGGGACTCAAATGCCTATACATGAACGGTGTAGGGAACAACAAGGTGAACCTGAAGTACTAGTACATGAAGGTAATTATGACATAGTTGCCATTCCTGAAACATGGTGGGATGAAACTCATGACTGGAATGTACTGATGGAAGGCTACAAACTATTCAGAAGAAACTTACCTAACAAAAGAGGAGGTAGAGTTGCATTCAGTGGTGGGATTCAGCCAGTTCAGGAGAACCAGTTGTTAACTTTCTGAACAGTTTGGCAAACTGGTTGTTGGAAGAAATCATTAGGGCAGAGAACCAGTTGTTAAATTACCTGAATACCACCACTGGTTGCATTATATATAAAAGATCATTACATCTCTACAGAAATCCACAAAACCAAGGATGAAAACCTTCTAGAATCCATATTGGTCAATATAAAAGGAAAAAAAGAATGACATTGTTATAGCCGTATGTGACAGGCCACCCAACCAAGCAGAAGAAATAGATGAACTTTTTGCTAAACAACTAACAAATGTAATGGGAATAGTAGTAATGGGAGACTTTAACTACCCTGATATCAACTGGGAGACAAACTGCAGCAAATGAGAGATAAGACAGATTCCTAACCAACTGATAACTTTGTCCACTAACAGGTAGAGGATGGAACTAGGGGAAAAGCTATACTAGACCTAACTCTTACTAATAAAGAAAAAGTGATATAGGGAGTTGAAATTGCCAGAATATTGGGCAAGAGTGATCACATCATATTGTAATTCAATATAATGGAAATGCAAGCAATAGAACATAATACAGCCAGTGTCTTAAAATTTAAAATCAGCTGATTTTGACAAACTCAGAGATAGCCTGAGAAAAATTCCATGGATGAAAATCCAAAAGGGGAAAACAACTCAAGAAGCAGGGGAAACTCTGAAAAATATGATCATAAAAGGGGATGACAGAGAACGAGATGACTAGTTAGTGCCATTGACATAAACTCCATTTGTGCAAGCTCCACGAGACAGTGGAGAACAGGGAGGGTGTGGTGCACTTTCAAAGACAAAGACTTCTTGTGCATAGGGAATTTAGACAAAAATGTTCCTTCCCTATTTCAGACACAATCTTTAATTCCCCTACCCCAAAGTCCAAATGTGAATGATCCACCTTTACTTTATGCAGACAATTCACCTGTTATATCTGGAACAATAACAAGTCTTAGATATGCCCTTAAAACACCTTAGCATGCTAAAACCAGCTTGTGATAAATGATCAGAAAATCAAAATAATGATATTTGCTAAGATATCCTGGAACCTCCAATGGGTAATAGAGAATGAAAGGATTGAGTAAGTAAGGGTTTTTCAATATTTGGGTGAGATATTTTAAAACATGGAGTACATTGATTATGTGGTAAAGCGCTTCATCCATTGTCATGTTTTTCCTATAGGAAAGATGGAGAATATATTCCTGTGATTTCAAAACTAGTCCCAGCTAAGTTGTTTTAAGATTCTCAGCAACATGTCTAGCCAAGTTATAAGTCAATGGAATTGTGCAAAGTGGTTTGATCAGAGTACTGCTCCTTACCTGAAAGTGCGTATCCAATGTGACCTTGAGGCTTGAGATTGGCCAAAACAGAGTTAAGAGTTTGGCTTCACTATGTTAAATCTACAGTATATTTAGGCATTTTCACATTTATAGCCACTCATCTGATGAATGGGTATAAAAACCAAACAATAAAAACAGTAGAAATAAATAACATGTAGATTACACAAGAGAGTGGTTAAAAACTCAGACATAATGGAGCCATCTTGAGGGCTTCCTGATCCCAAGGATTCCTATGCTTGCTGGAAATACAATGACTTCAGACATCTCCAGAAGATTGATAGGGTTGATGCCTGTCAGATGGAACCCATAATGTCTTTCCTACCCGACTTGATGGATGGACAGATGTAATCAGGAAGAGGTGGTCCCTCAAATAACTAGGCTTCATACCCTGTAGGGCTTTAAAGTTGAACACTAGCACCCTAAATGTTCGATTTTTATGTGTTTTATTATTTTTATAAATTCAAAAGAAAAGCATTTTCCCATGGAAATAATTCTTTCTAACTAATTCCAAAGTGTTATTTTAAATTTATCTGGATCCTTAATCAGTACATATTTTTGCAATTTTGCTAATTATTCAGTTGTGCTATTTTCTCTAGAAAAAAAATTAAGTCCTTAAAGTCTATGGAGATTCTTAATCATCCAGTTCATAGTTGTTGTAAAAGTGCTTTTTCAAAAGGCAACTGGGCTTTATTTTTTTCCCCCCTTGGAGACATTTCACTTCTCATCCACGAAGCTTCTTCTACTCTGACCAAATGATGGAGGATGAAAGGATTTATATTCCTTGCAGTGATCTGCTTGTCAGCATTCTTTCTAAGCGTGTTTGATGCCACTTGGAGGTTTCTCTGTATCCTCAGGGTCACCTGAATATTGCAAATGGGTGTGGAGCCTTCTTGGCATTGCTAAAAGGATTGTATTGCACTATAAACAGGAGATAAGTGGTGTCCTTAAACTTCTATTTAAAACTTATTTCACTAAGATTTGAAACTTATCCTATGCTGTAAAACCTGAGCTGTGATCAGTTTGTCATTTCTTCCCTCACCCATGGCAGTGGATGATGTCATTGATGTTTTCAAGTAGATGTGAATCTAGAATTGAGAGAATACCGATCCCTGCGAAACCCTGCATTTGGGTTGAGGATTGCTATATTCCAGTCAGACTGATTCCATCCTATCCAAAAATTTAAATCTTCAGGTTGGCAACTAATTGTCTTAAGTCTTTACCACTTCTTCAATTTAGTCAGGCCTGGATGGTTGTTAGAGAATGGCTGCTGGACATCAACTGTCTATCTCAGCCCAGTTTAATTATTCCAGATGAAGTCAGATAATTAAATCAATTCATTAAAATCCCTTTGCTAATTCAGATTGATTCAGGACCAGATTCAATATCCTTCCCTCAGCACTTCTATATAGGATATTTAGTTAGGTTCCTAGAGCCAGTCAACCCTGCCCTTGTGCTCAGGGTTCAAGTTCATATCATCCTTCATGTGCTGCTACATTGAGCTTTTTATAACAATACCAGGAGAAGGTTTGTCTTTCCTTTGTTCCCTTTTCCTTCAGATCAGCCTGAGGAAGTTTATCTTGACTTTCTTCTACTTAGATGGAATGGAGCTTCCACTTAAGGAAACTCTATCCCATATAATAGCCAGGTTTTGTATGACAGAGGCAAATGTTTGTAAACAATTGGTTTTAGGCATACATTGTTAATTAATATTTGTATATTATAATAAGTCTTTTCAGTGATCTATGATTCATACCTCAGATTTTAAGAATTTATAGGATGATTTGTGTCAAGGAGGTTAAATTGTTTTGTTGTAAGTTGAATATTTTTATCCTTTTCTAAATTTAGGCACTGTAACAAAGGATAACTGGAAAGTGAGTGAACAAGACTTGAGAGGGAGGAAAATTAGGAAGGTTCAGACTTGATATCTTATTATCGTGTTTCTTACACTTTTGTGTACATGCTGGTTTTGCAAATTATATTTTCACTTGTGCATATCATTACAGTAGAGAGCATCCCTTTATGAGTACAGTGTCCACAATAATATTGTTGTGGCCCGTAGGCGGCCTGTGCAGCTAGTAGCTGATTCAAACAGTGAGGAGGCTGGTGTGCAGCTGGCCCTCGAGTCGGACAATGAGGAGGATGGAGAAAATGTGGTGCCAGAGGCGGGGATTCAGCCAGGGCCTTCAGAACCTCCAGAAGCTCCCTTAAGTGAAGAGGACGAAGAGGAGGAGTGCAGAGCTGCCAAAAGGCAGGAGTGGCTCCTCAGGAGGAGATCTCCTCGAGAGTAAGGCTTGGGGCTAATTGGCCACTCTCTTAGCCTATTTAAGGAGGAACGCCAACTGAAGCAATTTGCAGGGAACAACTTAGTTATTATTATTTTATTATTATTATTTATTAAATTTATATGCCACCCCTCTCTGGAGACTCAGGGCGGCTCACAATACATATAAAAAAAAACATTCTAAAAACATTTAAAAGATTAAAAAACATTAAAAAACTTAGAACGCATTCACACCATTCATAGTCGGATCTCGCCAGATCGCAAAGCGAGATCAACGGCCCCAGGCCTGCCGGAAAAGCCAGGTCTTCACAGCTTTTCGGAAGGCCAGTAGGATGGGGATGGTCCGGACCTCAGGAGGTAACTGGTTCCAGAGAGCTTTGGGCAGCCACAGATAAGGCCCTCCCCTGCGGGCCTGCCAGCTGGCATTGTTTAGCTGATGGGACCTGGAGGAGACCAACTCTGTGGGATCTTACCGGTCGCTGGGAGCTATGCGGTAGAAGGTGGTCTCGAAGATAACCTGGCCCTGAGCCATGTAGGAGACCAATAGGGAGCCAGTGCAGCTCACGGAAAATTGGTGTAATGTGGGTGTATCTAGGTGCACCCACAACAGTTTGCGCGGCTGCATTCTGGACCAGCTGCACTCTCCGAACACTTTTCAAGGGTAGCCCCATGTAAAGCGTGTTGCAATAATCTAACCGTGAGGTGATAAGGGCATGAGTGACTGTGAGGAGCGCCTCCTGATCCAAGTAGGGTCGCCTTGATAGCACAGTGGTCTAAGCACCCTGTTATTAACACAGCTGCCTGCAATTACTGCTGGTTTGAATCTCTCCAAGGCTCAAGGTTGACTCAGCCTTCCATCCTTTCGAAGGTAGGTAAATTGAGGACCCAGTTTGTGGGGGCAATAAGCTGACTTTGTATAAATATACAAAAGTATGAAGGCTATTGCTTAACTCATTGTAAGCCGCCCTGAGTCTCTGGAGAAGGGCGGCATATAAATCAAATTTTTAAAAAAAATGGTGCACCAGGCGAACCTGTGCAAAGGTCCCCCTAGCCACAGCTGTCAGATGTTGCTCTAATCTTAGCTATGAATCTAGGAGGACACTCAAATTGTGAGCCCGTTCTGAGGGGGACAACTTCCACCCCCCCCTCAGAACCAAGGATGGACAAACAACATAGTCTTTAGGAGGCAAAACCCACAGCCATTCGGTCTTGTCTGGGTTAAGTCTGAGCCTGTTGATTCCCATCCAGACCCTCACAGCCTCCAGGCACTGGCACATCACATCCACTGCATCACTGAATTGACGTGGGGTAGAGATATACAGCTGGGTATCATCAGCGTATTGCTGATATCTCATCCCGTATCGTCGGATGATCTCACCCAGCGGCTTCATGTAGATGTTAAATAGGAGGGGAGAGAGGACCGAACCCTGAGGCACCCCACAAATGAGGGGCCTAGGGGTCGACCTCTGTCCTCCCACCAACACCGACTGTGACCGACCAGAGAGATAGGAGGAGAACCACCGTAACATGGTGCCTCCCACTCCCAACTCCCTTAGTCATCCCAGAAGGATACCATGGTCAATGGTATCGAAAGCCGCTGAGAGGTCAAGTAGCACCAAGATGGAGGAATGACCCCCATCTCGGGCTCGCCAGAGATCATCCATCAGTGTGACCAAAGCAGTTTCCATGCTGTAGCCAGGCCTGAAGCCTGACTGAAAAGGGTCCAGATAATCCGTTTCATCCAATGATCACAGGAGCTGAAATGCCACCACTTTCTCTACAACCTTTCCCACAAAGGGTAGGCTGGAGACTGGACAAAAGTTCTTTAATTCTGCTGGATCCAGGGAAGGCTTCTTGAGGAGGGGCCTTACAACTGCTTCCTTTAAGGGCTGCGGGAAGGACCCCTCCCTCAAGGACGCGTTAACTAAAGCCTGGATCCAGCCTCGCGTCATCTCCCTGCTGGCCGAAACCAGCTAGGAGGGGCACGGGTCCAATAAACAGGTGGAGGAACTCATCGCCCCTATAGCTTTGTCCACTTCCTCAGGAGTTACTGGCTGAAACTCCTCCCGCACAATAGGACTAAGACCCGCCCCTCTCATCTCGGTCAGTATTGCCCAATCAGAGTCCAGGTCCATCCAAATCTGGGCGATTTTATCTGACAGAAACTGTACAAATTCCTCAGCTCTACTCTGCAAGGGCTCCTCCGTTCCCCCAATATTAAGGAGGGAGCGAGTTACCCTAAATAGGGCGAATGGGCGAGAATCAGCGGATGCAATAAGAGTGGAAAAATATGAACATTTTGCCGCCCGTATCGCCTAACAAAGTCTTAACAAAGGCTCTTAAAAGTGTTCGGTCGGATTCAGATTTACTGGTCCTCCAGCGTCGCTCTAGATGTCTCTTCTGGTGCTTCATCTCCCGGAGCTCCTCAGTAAACCAGGGAGCTTTTCTGGATCCGCTGCCAAGTTCACATACCTTTGTGTCTTGTCTTGCTTATCTTATCAGCTTTCTGTAAATTGCTTCTGGGCATTCTGGGCATTCTGGGCATTCTGCCCACCATAGTAATTTCAGTTATTATTCTTTGAATTCTTGGCAGCTGTTAATGCAATTAATTAACAGCTGTTGTTGTAAAAGACTGGTTTATTCAGTAAACTAAGGTTTGAATGGACTTAGTGTGTGCTGCGATCTTTGGGGTCCGTAGCTGGGAGAGAACTCTCATTTGGTTGGGCTCTCTCTTTCTCCCTCCCTCCCTCTTTCTCTCTCCCTCTCCCTCTATTTCTCTGTGTGTGTTTGTGTGTGTGTTTGTTACAGATCCTACCTGTTGCACTACCTGATAATTTTATTTTATTGTATTCTTTCTATTTGTTTTATGCTGGTGAATAAAATTAATAGAATATATCTGTGGTCTGTCCTCTTAACAAATAGAATGGTTCAGGAAGAGATATATCTCATGCATATTTTCTCTTGCTACATCTTCCATTCTTTTAAGAAGACCCAGCCTATGCTGATAATGAGTCAACAGACAAGAGCATTCTTATTCGAAGTAGTTTCACATGGTATTTAGCTTGGAAAAAAAAACAATCTTAAGAGATTCTTAGGTATCAGTATAGGCTGGGTCTTGCATTTTCCATTGTGGGGTCTTAGTTAATAGTTAATGTTTAACTTTTGTTTTGTTCTACTTCTGCTCAAGCAATCACGTTAGCTGGAAGACCTGAATGGAAAAATAACTTCTTCAATAAATAAACAGATTGGGAAGAATGAGACTGTGTGACGTTAGGGCATAATTTGTGTTTGCAGGGGGAACACCTTCCACACTGAAATGCAGGCAAAGAGATATGACACACAAACAGACAGACACATTCACATAGTCAAATGAATATATTGCTCCCAGATCCCTCTTAAACAGTTGCACAATATCTGCAATGCTCATTTAGCTTTATTTGAAGGAATATTTGCCAAATTTTACTTCAATGCATAAATGTTTTCGAGTTTGATAGATAGCAATTTGATTCATGTAAAGAAAGATAAAGCGATAGCAGGCGGTGATCTCAGGTTGTTAGCCATATCTTGAAGATGTCCAGGGTGGTAGATGGAGATGGCATTATTTTCCATAGCGGCTATACAAATGAGATAAAATAATAGTTTGATCATAATAAGTTTAAGGTAAATTCTGTTATCTGAATCTGAAAATCTCTCCTGCCCTTCTTTTTGCCTTTGAAACACCTGCTCCTCTTCAGGTCAATGCCTTGAAATGCTTTGGAGTACAAAACAAGAGTATCCCAAAGTACATCTATGGCATCTTTATTAGAGGAGTGTTTACTTACGATCTACAGCATGTCCATCCATGTCTACAGTCCAATCTATGAAGGTCCACAGAGGGGGGTAGACAGACACGAAGGCAGCTTCCTCTTCTACTATAACACACGGGCTGGGCATTACCTATGAAAAGAAAAAGAGTAGGCAGGGGAATGATAAGTAAAAATACTTTGCTATTTAGATAGCTATTTCCTTCTAAATCATCACTTCCTTCTACAGAATTGCAGGATCCCTATGAATTCAGGAAATTCTCTCTGACCAAGGAATCCATTTCTGCTAATCTCCCTTCAGCAGCCCCAATATATCAAATATAAGCACAGGTGTTATGCTTGGCTCGGAGCTGAATTGGCAGGTATCCCTGTATCTATTAAGGTAGTACAGAGGAAAAAATCGGATTCACACAAAAGGAAGACCTTGCTGTGATATGTTTCTCTCCATTATTACTATGGATCCTTGCTTGCTAAGAAATAATCCTGAATTATCATTGCTGGTTCTGTGGGTGTTTTGGATGGAGATGTTGAGTGAGAATGGCTAACTTCCTTTGACCTTCAGGATCTGGTTTACCTTTGGCTTCCTTCCTCTTCTCTTAATGTTTCTAATGCTGCTCTTGGTGGTGTATTTGCAACATTTTGCTGCAATATCTTCTCTTTTTTTCAAATTGAATATCAATAGATTTACTAAATAATTAATATTTATTATTTATTTATTTTTATCTCATCTTTATTTCTTAAAATAACTCAAAGTGGCAAATGTATCCAATATTCATTCCTCCTCCTATTTCCAGTCATAAGACATGATGAAAACTCTTTAATTTCACAACATATGGAAAGATTTAACCATACTTTCAACTGGGGACCTGTGACTATCCTAAATCAAGCCAAGTCCAAAAACATTAGAGAATTCCTGGAAGCCTGGCACTCTTGACAAATTAGCTATTAATAGACACATATACATAAACAATACGTACTTATTGTGCACTGCACACCAGAACAACTAGACACAAGGACAGTTTTTCCCCGAATGCCATCACTCTGATTAACAATTAATTCCCACAACACTGTCAAATAATTTACTAAGACTGTATTACTATTATTCTTTTCTTCCTTACTAGTATCTCTCTTTCCACTTATTACTATAACCATGTTTCTTGTATCTTTCAATTTATATTGTTTTTATTTGTTTCCTAGTATGATTTGGTAGCTTAACCTTGACTATCACTAAATGTTGTATCTTTTTATTCTTGATGAATGTATTTTATTCTCCTTATGTACACTGAAAGCATATACACCAAAAACAAATTCCTTGTGTGTCCAATCACACTTGGCCAATAAAGAATTCTATTCTATTCTATTCTATTCTATTCTATTCTATTCTATTCTATTCTATTCTATCCTATCCTATCCTATCCTATCCTATCCTATCCTATCCACAAGCCAAACAGGGAACAAAAAGATCAAAACATCTTCCCACCAGCAACCAACATCCAGATGATCTTACATCAACGCCAAGCTTAACATCAGACCAACAAACAAGAAGTAAACAATACCCCAATCAAGGAAGTGCCAAAACAGTAAATAAACAGTACAACGAAAAAACTCCCAAGACCTCTCCTACCAAGACTAACAGGGCACACTACGAGAATATAAATTGAGAGCAAATTCCGTTCCTTACCTATCTTACTTAGTTTGGCAATGAAACAACTGTAATAAAAAGGAGAAGCTGAGAGAATACCAAGGACACCTTTTTTTTTTTTGCTTTAATTTATATGCCGCCCTTCTCCAGAGACTCAGGGCGGCTTACAATGCGTTAAGCAATAGCGTTCATACTTTTGTATATTTATACAAAGTTAGCTTATTGCCCCCACAATCTGGGTCCTCATTTCACCTATCTTGAAAGGATGGAAGGCTGAGTCAACCTTGAGCCTGGTGAGATTTGAATTTGCAGAAATTGCAAGCAGTAGATGTTAATAACAGTGCTTTAGTCCACTGTACTACAGGCTCTTATTCTCCTATTTTACCACATCAGCCCTGTCAGTTTCTTTGTGCTGAGAAAAGTCCAAACTTACACAGCCAGCTTTCATGCCAAAGGTGGGATTAGTACAGTCTCCTGATTTCTAGCTTGGTGCTTTGACCAATAGACCAAACTGGCTCTTTATTGTCCCTCAAACACTTCATAATGTCTTTTGTTGAGAATTTGATAAACCAAAACTAAAATGAACCAACCAATAACCTACAGTAATAAAACCTTGAGTTAAGCTTTGTAGAGAATAGTAAATAATGAATTGGTTTTCCAGTCCCTCCTTGATGCCGTGTATCTCCCTGGATCTCAAGTTTTAATGCAAAAGAAAAATCAGTGGCGTATTTTTC
The DNA here is from genome assembly GCF_059756535.1 of Pantherophis guttatus. NCBI lineage: Eukaryota > Metazoa > Chordata > Lepidosauria > Squamata > Colubridae > Pantherophis > Pantherophis guttatus. The sequence goes on from NC_142063.1 coordinate 317,038,692, forward strand.
CAATGTTTGAAGGCTCATGTTGTCAATAGCCCACAGTTTTCAAAGCTATTTCTTTAACATAAACTAAAATAAGATGTTGAGGATTATCCTGCTTTCAGTGATGATCATACTTGCTTAGAAAGTAGTGAGTTATCAGTCATTTCTAAATTATCAATAATTTGGTTTCTTACCTGGTTCAGACAGGAATGCAAGGAAAAGGAATGCGAACAGCAGATAAATGATCTTCATGTTAGGATTGGTTCTCGGACAAATCTTACTCCTGGGATAGGACACAGATCTCTATTTATGCAGGTATAATGATTGCATCACCCTGTGAAACATTGCAACTACTCTTAAATGCTTAAATGTAATTGGCCATGTTGTATTTCCTTCTATTGTAACACTCCTGAGGGTTAACTTGCAAAAGTCCTTGCAAGAGCAAGAGAATTAGTTGAATAGTTAAAAAGTTCTCTTTATAGCTAAAATACTTTGGAATGATAAATATTTGGCTCCATTATTGGGAGGTCTGCAGAGCTGCATAACTAGTTACTTGCAAATGAATTGCTTATCAGGGTAGATTAGTTATGCGTGGTTTTAATGAAATGTAGCTACCATCTAATAATATGCTTACCAAGAAATTAATTCCTCCCCTTCTCTCCCCCCCACTTTCTTCCAAGTAACACCCCCAACCAGTAGTGGGTTCCTCCCGGTTCGGCCTGGTTCGGCTGAGCTGGTAGCGGTGACGATATGACATCACCGAACCGGTACACTCGCTCACCCCAGCCACCCATTAGCCCCACCCCCCTCCACCCAGTCACTCCTCACTTATATTGTGGGTCCTTGCTTGCAGCTTGCCTGCCTGAAGCATGCACCCCAACTGAGCGGCCCTGATCTGCCTGCCAGGTAAGCCTGCAAATTGCGGCCTACCTAGCTGCCCCTGCCCCCTCCCCCACCATCCCAGCCTGCCTCCCCTACTCCCATTCCCACAGCCCATAGCCCTGCCATGGTTCCCTGCCTTCCACGCGGGCTTCCCAGTGTCCTGGAGACCAGCTTGCAAAGGCAGGCAAACAGGCCTGGCCACGGGGACTGCCGGGAAGGCAGGTATGCATGGCAGGGCCACCCGGCTATGGGGAAGAGAGCTAGCAGCTTATTCCCTTCCCCGAAGCCCTGCCATGCTTGCCTGCCTTCCACGCTGCCTTCCCGACATCCCCATGGCCAGCTTGCCACCCACCCCCACCCGGCTTCCCTTTTACCTTTCTTTAATGTACCCTGCTTCCCTCCCCAAACCTTGGGAGGAGGCGTCCTCCGCGCCACAAAGCCCTCGCAGCAACTGTAGGAGGGGGAAAAGAAAAAAAAACCCTTGGCCTCTGAAGCCTCTCGAAGGCTTCGAAGGTGTGTGTGTGTTTGGCAGCACTGAAGTGAGCCACGTGAAGGGAGCTCGCTGGGTAACCACATCAGCTGCGATCGGCCCCTTGCTGTTGTGGCCTCGCCCTCTGAGCCTGTCCCATCAGAGGAAGAAAGCTCCGAGCATGAGGAAGAGGAATCAGCCAGGCCTCCCTCTCCAGGCCCCTCCCCTCTGGCATTGTCTCAGGTGCCGGCTGAGGGAGAGGAGATCAGTAGGGAGACAGGTGGCTCGGATCAGAGTGACGAAGAAACATCATTCCTGGACGCACGCCTCCGAAGGCGTGATAAACGATTGCAGCAGCTTAGGAGGCGTGCTAGGGACCACACCCCAGAGACTATATAATAGAGGGTGGTGGTCAGGGATCCTTGTGACGAACAAAGCAAACCTTGAATAGTCACTAAAGCCTCGTCTGGAATTGCTGAGAGAAAGATTTCTTGTCGGACATTTGGACTCTTGAGTATTTATCTTTCTGTTTTACTGTGAAAATAAAGGCACTTGGCAGACGGTGTGTCTATCGCTGCCAAGTGGGAGATAAAGAAACTGGGTGCGTTCCAAAGTGTTTCCTTAACCCTCGGCTGGCTGTGTTTGTGTGTGTGTGGGTACGGGAACAGATCACCTTGCCTTCTGCTGCCACCGCTACCTCTGCCTCTTCCTTCTCTCTGCCAACAGAAGTCGGAGAGGAAAAGGCAGTTGCTTTGCTGAGCATTTCTCCACATTTCCATCGCAAGCCGCCCTCACTGGAAATGCAGACAAACGGCGGCAGCAGAAGGCAAGGGGCCGATCGCGTGGCTCACTTCAGTGCCACCAAACACACACACACACACACACACTTTCGAAGCCTTCGAGAGGATTCAGAGGCCAAGACTTTTCTTTTCTTTTCCCCCTCCTGCAGCCACATCGAGGGCTTTGTGACGCGGAGGACACCGCCTCCCAAGGTTTGGGGAGGGAAGCGGGACGCATTAAATTTCAAGGAGCACTCCCTGAAATGGTGCAGGAAACTTTGGTTGGGCTCCTCGAGAGATGAGAGCTTGCAGGGGGCCGAGAGAGCAATGGAGAGCAAAATCTGGCTGCTCCCCGAACCAGACGCTGTTTACCGCTCCGAGTCCCATGCGGCAGGAAACGAGGGCTGCCTTGCACCGCAAATATACCAAGGCGGAATCCTGATGCTGCACTTACAGCAGAGAGAAAAAGCTGGATTTTGCTCCCCATTGCAGACACCAGATCGCCCCCCTGCAAGAGAATGAGAGAGAGAGAGTGTGGGGGGAGAGAGAGAGAGAAAGAGAATGAGAGAAAGAGGGGGAGAGAGAGAGAGAGAAAGGGGAGGGAGAAAGAGAGAGAAAGAGGGGGGAGAGAGAGAAGGGGGAGAGAAAGAGAATGAGAGAAAGAGGAGGAGAGAGAGAGAGAAAGAGGAGGAGAGAGAGAGAGAAAGAGGGGGAGAGAAAAGAAAGAGAAAGAAAAAGAAAGACAAAGAAAGAGGAAGGGAGAGAGAGAAAAGAGAGAGGGAGAAAGAGAGAAAGAAAGCAGGAAGAGAAAGAAAGAGGAAGGAAGAGGGGGGAGAGAGAGAGAGGAGGAAGTAAGGACCACAAACCCTGGCACTAGACATGGCTTCAGAAGATGCATTGAAACAGGACAGCAATCTAGGGCTGGAAGGGACCTTAGAGGCCATCTAGTCCAAGCCCCTGCTCCAGCAGGAAACCTTACGTCATCTGGATTATTTTGGTGTCTCTAACAGAGAGGAAAATTGCCAGAAAGGAGAAGGAGTTTACTAGGACAAGGCTGCCATGCAGAGGAAGGCAGAGCTAGTACTTGACTTATGACCACAATTGAGTCCAAAATTTTGGTTGCTAAGCAAGAGCGTTGTTAAGTGAGTTTCACCACATTTTATTCAATCCATGATTTCTCCTGGCTCTAACAGTCATATGCAGGCTAGGAAAGTAAATCTGAAGGCGTGTGTAATGTTCTAATGTACAGAAGTTATAGTTAAATGTATGGCAGAAAGTGGACTCTGGGTGTGTTTTTCCAAATGTAGTAAGTGAGGTTGAATGTGTATAGTTTTAGAAGAGGGGTGTGTATGTGTGTGTGTACATACACATACAGTATATATAGTAGATAATGTATCTTTTTGTGTGCCTATACACATTATACTATGTAATATATATGTACACATATGGCATATGTACATAGGATTAAATAATATATTTTGGATGTTCAGTAGTAGTAAAAATTGTACAATTGGGAAATTGTATCTTGTTGAGGCCTTTGAGGCGAGGAGAGGCCAGGCATCCTAACCCTAACCTTTGATGTGAATGACATCAAGTTGGCCACACCCACCCAGTCACATGACCACCAAGCCATGCCCACCATCACATGACCACCAAACCACGCCCACCCAGTCACATGACCACCAAGCCACACCCACCAAACAAGCCACACCTACAGAACCGATAGTAAACATTTTTAGAACCCACCCCTGCCCCCAACGAAATCAACCTTTGAGGCTTGAAGTTCCTCAAAGCTAAATTTATTTTATTTTATTTTATTTTATTTTATTTTATTTTATTTTATTTTATTTTATTTTATTTTATTTTATTTTATTTTATTTTATTTTATTTATTATTATTTGGATTTATATACCGCCCTTCTCCCGAAGGACTCAGGGTGGTGTACAGCCAAGAGTAAAAACATAGATACAAAATTTAAAAAACAATTTAAAATATATTAAATAAGTTTGGCCCCGATTAGTTAAAAACCCTTATAATAAAACACATTAAAAAATGATTAAAACATACTAGGCCAGCCCGGCTTGCTGGAAAAAGAAGGTTTTGAGGGCACGGTGTAAGGTGCTGAGATCCAGGATTCTTCATATCTCCAGGGGCAACTCGTTCAAGAGGGCAGGTGCCCCCACAGAGAAGGCTCTTCCCTGGGGGCCGCCAGTCGACATTTTTTGGCCGACAGCACCCTGAGGAGCCCCTCTCTGTGGGAGCGTACTTGCCGATGGGGCGCTACCGGTGGCAGAAGGCAGTCTCGAAGATATCAAGGTCCTAAGCCATGGAGCGCTTTAAAAGTGGTAATCAATACCTTGAAGCGCACCCGGAAGACCACTGGAAGCCAGTGCAGCTCGCGCAGGAGAGGTGTTACATGGGAGCGCCATGATGTTCCCATAACTACCTGCGCGGCTGCATTCTGGACCAGTTGGAGCCTCCGGGTGCTCTTCAAGGGTAGCCCCATGTAGAGAGCATTACAGTAGTCCAGGCGGGAGGTGACAAGGGCATGAGTGACTGTGCATAAGGAGTCCCGATCTAGAAAGGGCTGCAACTGGTGGTATCAGGCGAACCTGATAGAAAGTCCCCCTGGCCACAGCCGTCAGATGTTCTTCCAAGGACAACTGTGCATCCAGGAGGACGCCCAGATTGCAAGCCCTCTCCATGGGGGCCAACGACTCACCCCCAATAGTCAGTGATGGCATCAACTGACTATATCGGGATGCTGGAAACCACAGACACTCGGTCTTGGATGGGTTGAGCCTGAGTCTGTTTCTGTTTCTTTAATTAGAGATGTTATATTGGCACATCTGGGAAAACCCGAATCTGAAAGCTTCCAGGTTTCCCCCACACAAAAGAAAGTTCAAGACCTTGCCCCTCACCCACATGTCCACCACACTGCCAATCAAGTACCCTCCGGAACAGAAGATTCTGTTCCGGAGGGTACTTCTGTTCCGGAGGGTACTTACCTCATTCTTCTCAGCACAGCTGCAGGGCACAATGGCCTTGACTTTCTATAAAGAATTTCATTTTGATTACATATCCTCTTTACTCTGTATAATTCTCCCTTCCATTTTTCCACAGTAGAATTTGTTGCAGGCCAGAAGCCAGAAGACACAAAGGTAGAAAGATGGCTTCCAGATCTGACACTCTCTCTTTCACAAACACACACACACACACACACACACACACACACACACACACACACCTGTCTGTCTGTCTGTCTGTCTGTCTGTCTGTCTACTATCATCCATCCATCTATCTATCTATCTATCTATCTATCTATCTATCTATCTATCTATCTATCTATCTATCTATATATCTATCTATCTTTCATCTATCTAATCTGTCTGACCTGAATGTTAGGATCTGGAGAGACCTGGATATCTGTACTCATATTTCTTTGGGAAAGATGTAGAGATGCTGTAGAGATGTACAGATGCTTTCAACACAAGACATTCTCCCATACCTCCACTGACCTAGTAACTTGAGATCTTTCACACAACACAATTTTCAGGCTATACAGTATACAATAATACTCTTAGACCCAAAGTAAATACAGCTGTTCCATATTTGCTTGGGACACCTATAGCTATGGACTGCCAGCTGAAGGAATATTGTGGTGAGATGGCTAACAAACAGATTTAATATATAAAAATAAAATGTCTTCACCTGCTAGAGCAACAGAATTACACCATTCAGTGTCAGAATTTCACATTCTTCACATTGGCTCTCTTATTCAACTAAAATAAAAGTGCTCTAGTAAAGGGATAGCATTTCAGGGTGTATAAGACTAGTCCCTCTTTTTCTCTCCTCCCTATCTGTGATACAGTTGCTCTGAGAAAGGATCCTAAGAGTGAGGGATGAGGACAAGAATGGAAAATAAATCTACTCCAAGATGCAACAATTTGTGTATTACATAGACTCTGCTGATTAAACTGGGGTGAGCAATCAAGATGCAAAGATTGCTGCAGTGAAAAGGCATATTGAGAGTACGTGGAATCATGTATTGAGCCTGGTCATAGTGGGCAATGGGCAGGATATGGGTTATTGATAGTTTCACCGCAATGAGTGGAAAAGGTCCTCATTCAGCCACATCTCCCAAACTTTGCCTTGAGGGTGGAGCCCATTTCTGTGGACTATAGATGATTCCCCCCCATAGCTTTGCCCCAGATCCTCATGAAAGATGAACATTCAAAATCAGAAGTTACTTAACCACAGGCACATTAGTAGACCTGTGAGGCTGAAAATGGTAAAATTGGCAGCTCTAGAAAGAAAAAAATCCATAGGAAGAAGGCGATGAAGAAATTGTGGAAGCTGACTTTATCTCTAAAAGTGCCTTGAGACCTAGAAACAACATCCTTGTTGTAATCTTGCGGTAATCCAAGAATGGCCAGTTACCTTGTGTAATGAATGTGTACAGCAAGGGTAATGAGGAAACTGCAGGGACAAACTGACTCAATGTTTAGAAATCACATTAAGTAAGATAATGGAAAGTGACTTCATGATATAAGAGGCCACAATGTTTGGATGGTTTTCTTCTGTATCAGACTTCATGATTCCATATATTTTACTGCTTTCTTAGTATTAATAATCCTTTCCTAAAGAATCTGGCTTGATAATTGTATTGATAACATAGAGGTAACAGATAAAAGTGATTCAACAAGACATTTTTGCTTTTAGCATTTTTATTATCTTGACTTTTTAATCATTCAAAAAATGGAACTTAGTATCAAGTTTCATGTGGACATTTTCACACATTCTATTTCCACCTGCAACCCCTCACATTTCATTCCACCAAGTTATCATTTTCTCTTCACTCTCTGCAATACTGAGAAGACATTGTGCTGCTTCTTTGTCCAAGAAGGGGGCAGTTCTACACCCTTCATGTTTCCCCTTCCAAATTTCTCATAAGACCATTTGATTTTGATCTCTGATTATTCATCTGCAATGCAGAGAACACGAAGAGGACACTGTAAACCTATCACTGCTGAAATGTTCTTCATCCAATTGACCTATAGGAGAGTGCATGGCAGAACTCACACTTAGAACCACAGAAGGCAAATATGTGACTAATTGATCTCTCCTCAACACTGTGTATTCTTTCCCTTTTTCTGTGTACCATTCCTTGTGCTTGAGAGACCCTAAATCAAACTTGTATTTAAGAGTGTCTTTTGAGACTTCCGGTTTGCTGCTCCTTCGGTATCGTCAGCTTCCACTGCCTGTCAGAGCCGCCTTCACAACGGAATGGCGGCTCGAAAAAACTCCATTTCCATGAGGAAACGGAGATAGAGCCGGCAGGGGTGGGTAGAACTCTCTGCGGAGTCCCAAAAGTTTTTTTTTTACTTTTGGGACGGAGCAGATGAGATGCCCCATATCCCCAGCCGCTGCTCCGGGCTTTGGGAGACCTCTGCCAATGCAGAGCCAGGCGTCAAAAGCAAGCCTGCAAATTTAACAGATTACTCAAAGAAAATGTGAGCTGGACCTGTAATACTGAACCGCAAGTATTTTACTTATCTTTTAAAAATTACTTAAGAGAAAGGAGGAAAAGAAAGAGGAAAAAAAGTCTTTTAAAATGGCGTCTGCCGCGGCTGGAGGAGAGGCTGAAAGGGAAAGTCCTTCCGTTTTCTATTATTACAATGTAGCGGAATAAATACCACTGGCTACATTTGTAGACAAAACTTCGCTCCTGTGTCTTTTTCTCTCTTTTTCCCCTGGAGACTTGATATTGTTGTTGATTGGAAAGAAGTCTTTTTTCTTGTTTTTTTTTTTTTTTAAACAAAGCTTGCCTGGGCGGAAACATGGCACTGAGACTTACAAAGTCAGATAAACAAGTAGGGGGGGGATTCCCCCACCAACAATTTAAAGGAACAAGTTTTAACTCTTCAGTCTCAGAAACCTGATTTTAATATAATAGAATTTCTCTTAGAGGAGATTGAAAGAAGGGAGGAGATTGTGAATCAGCAACTTGAAAAATTTAAGCAGGAAATTAAAGAATTGGTGAAATCCAAGTTTGATTTTTTGGAGAAAATTTTTTTAAAAGTGGCTAATGGTTTTTCAGAATTTATGATACAGTTGGACACAAATACTAATTTACTAGAGTCTAAAATGGAAGAAATTCAAGATAAATTGGACAATAGAACTCAAAAAATTGAAAATGATCTGATAAACACTCAGGATAATAGCTCAGAAGAAAAACCTAAAATGGATGCTGATCAAAAGTCTGGTAATGTAGAAAATTTGCAACAGAGGATTGAAAAAGAGATTCTAATGGTACAATATAATTTCACAGAATATGCGATAAGATTGAGAGGTTTGCAGGAAAATAACAGAGATGATTTAAGGAAAATATCTTCTGAAATTCTAACTGGGATTTTAAAGGTTCAACCTGAGGAAGTGTTTTGTAGGATTGACAGAGTTTATCGAATAAACTCCTGGATTGCCAAGCAAAGGCAACTGCCTAGAGATGTGGTGATTTATTTTACAGATAAAGAAATTAGGAATAATATTGTGCAAAATTCCTTCAATTCTAATTTGCAATTGCATGGAAGAAAGATTTGGATTTACAAGGAACTCCCACCTAAGATATTAATGGAAAGGAAGAAATTTGGTTTTCTGGTGAATGAGTTAAAAAAGAGAAATATCCCATTTAGGTGGGACGCCCCAGTTGGTATTATATTGAGATATCAAGGAGAAAGATACCAGCTAAATACTGTTGAAAGAGCGGAAGAATTTTATCAAAATAGGTTGAAAATGAACTTAACATCTTCAGGTATAATACAGGATAAGCAGAAGGAGCTGGAAATAAAGGTAAAATATCGAATTATAGAGACTGTACCAGATAAATTGCCTTTGGATTTATCGGACACCCCAGCTGGATTATCTACAAATTTGAAAGAAGTGGCATCTAACTTTAATGTGATGACTTATCAAGGCAAGGACAAGCATGGAAACCAATTAGGGGATATACAAGGGATAAAAAAGAAACATGAGACACAAAAACAAAACCAACAAGACCAATCTACAAAGCAGAATGAAAACCGACCAGATGATACACAATTTGTAGAAAGGAAACCAGGATGGAAATCAAACCCACAAAAAGAAAAGAAAAAAAGAAATAGGTTGCATAAAAATAGAAATTTCTAAATCAAGCAACAGTGAAGCCAGTGACTTTAAAATATGAATGATTATGTGTAAACATAGAAGAGGCGACGTATTGGTTAATATCATCCTGAGGATTGTGGCAGATCTCTGCATGGCCGTAATCTGGGGACGTGAAAAGAGCCTTAAACTGATGGATTTGAATTATCCACTTTGGAATTTCTTTTTGTGTTGATAAACATATTATAATTATCTTGAATCACAAGGCAAGAGAATTATGCTGGGGCATACAGAAGATCGGGTTGTTACCCACTACGATGATGGGAATCAATAATCCTGATGAAACCCACAATTATTACTATATGGAATATAATTATAATGTCACTCGGGTGGTTGTTTTTACTTTTATACATATAAGAAGATATTTATTACTGATGGGGGCAGATATGATTGAAGATCTTGAATAAACTGTTGCACCAGCAAGCTATGTCACCCTATTATGGATGTTGGTTCTACCAATCCAGTGGAAAGAGTTCAAAGAAGATATTATATGGACTATAAATTTAAAGTCATTGTCTTTTCTTTTTTTTATTTAGATATAATGGAATATATAGACATATATTTTTAAGTAGTGTGGGCAGTGAATCAAAGATATTAAGAATTGTTGTGTATGGTAATTTTGCAGGATAGTGGGTGAATAAGCTAGTTAGTAGATTGATTAGTCTAAGAAAAGGGATTTTTAAATGATATATTTAGGGGAGTGGAGGAAATGGATAGAGTGGAATAAATGTTAAGCTAGATTTTATGGGGAAGGCCGCTTTGAAATGTTATAGTAATATATATAGAAGATTAAATGTTAAAGTAGGACTTATCGTATAGTTTTAAAGTGGAAGGTGGTCTTGAATTGTTGTAATAATATATAGATACAAACTTGGGAGAGGAGAAAAAGGGCAGATTATTGCCAAATTGGGAGTTATAATACTATTATGCTAAATTAGAAGTTATTCTATAATGTTATAGTATAATGTCTTTTTTTTTTCTTTTTTCTTTCTTTTCTCTTTTCTGAAATGTATGGATAAAGGGGGATGTCATAATATTAATAATATTTTTAGTAAGTAAAGGTCAATATTTAGAGGAGGGAGTAAGTAATCTGTTATGAATTAGGTTTTTTTTTGTTACGAAGAAGTCACAGGGGGGGATGGGTGGGGAGGGGGGTTAGGGAGGGGGAGGGAGAGGGAAAAAAAAGGGGGAAAATTTGTATTTGAAAACTTTTTCAATTAAAAAAAAAAAAGAGTGTCTTTCATTAAGAGTTATGAGCCCTTCAAAGAAGACCAGAGTAGGAAGCAGACACACAAGGCAATACAACTTGAATTATAATTTATTTATTTACATACCACCTTTATTATTTTTACAAATAACTCATGGCGGCAAATATATAATATCTGACACAATTTCCTCCTATTTTCCCCACAACAAAAAGCCTGTGAGATTGGTTAGTCTGAGAGAGAGTAACTGGCCGAAGGTCAACCAGCTGGCTTTTACAGTTATAGTGGGACTAGAGCTCACACTCTAGTCTATTCTCAAACTTTCTAGTCTGGTCCCTTAATCACTAGACCAATCTGGCTCTCCAGAATGAAAAGTAATAAAGCTGCATAACATTATTTGTAAAGACTGAAGATCAAGATCTTTAGAAGTAAAAGGAAGAAACATAAAGTTGGTTTATTTGAGCAAGGTGAACATGGCAACCCTTTATGTGCTTTTGCTGTTATCAGGACTGAAATGATGATATTTTATAGATTTGTTTATAGATGAGAGATGTGGTGGTAAAAGCCCAGAATCAAAAGGTCCTAAAAACAAAAACCACTCAATCTTGTCTGGTTTCTGAGTGATTTCATCCTTCATGTGCTATTACATTGCCGATTTGTAATAATACGTGAAGAAAGTTCATTTTTCTTCTGTTCTCTTATGCTTCAGGTTGGTCTGAGGAATTTTATGATGACCTTGTTCCACCAGGAAGAGAAAGCTCTATCCAATATAACCCTTTTATATGTGAGAGACAGAGACAAGGACAAAGATAGAGACAGACAGACAGACAGACAGACAGACAGACAGACACACACACACACACACACACACACACACACACACAGAATTTGTGATCTCATTCCCAAAGCTGATTCCTGCAGTGCATTTTCAAGGGTCCTCCATAGATATTGAGTCATCAGATGTAGGCATGCTTATTTTTAGTAGTATTCCAGGGATTTTTGCTTAATACATTTATTTATATATTTTTTATGTTTTATTGAAAGGGCTTAATATTTTAGGATTTGTTTTGTATTACTTCTTCCTAAGCAATGACATCAGCTGGAATACCTTTTTTTGTTTGTTCCATTTCTTTCTTTTTATTTGTCTTTGTGCTACTCCTTTTTATTTTTGGATTTTGTTTGGCAATTAAAAAGAAAGTATTTATTTATTTTAAAAATTCCAACAGGCAACTGGACTTTCTTAGGTTTTTTTCCTTGAGAATATTTCACTTCTCATCCAAGAAGCTTCCTCAGTTCTGACTGAATGGTTGGATTCCACAATGGAGATCAATGGCAATGTATTTATTTCAGTAAATTAACAAATAGAAAGAGAAGAGACATTCTGTGTGACTTTATGCCACAATGTATGGTAGAAGAGCAGGAAAAGTCTTCCAAATTGAAATGTATTCAAAGAGATATAGATGCACGTACACACACATGTATGCACACACATTCTTGTAGTCACCTGAATATGATGCTCTAAAGAAGTCACACAACAACTGTGATCTTCATTTAGCTGTATTTCAAGGGAAATTTGCAAAATTTCAATTTAATGCATAAATAAGTTAGAATCTGATAGATAGGAATTTAATTTATATAAAGAAAAATAAAGCAATAAAGCAGTAGGTGATGTCATGTTATTTGCATGAAGATATCCATGGGGGTAGATGGAAATAGCATTGTTTTCTAGGGAACCTATGGAAATGAGAAAAATAATAGGATGATTACAGTGGGTATAAGATATTTTCTTCCAAATAAACCACACAATTATTCTCTTGTACCCTTCTATTTTCACAGTATTTTCCTTGAAACCCTTTACCTGTTCACATCAGTGCTTTGCATTGCTTTCTGAATGCAAACAATATCAGGCAGAGTATCTCAATAAACATCTATGGCATCTATACTAGAAAAGATCTTTCTTATTGTCTACAGTACCTCCATTCCTTTGGACAGTCCAATTTCCCAATGTCTTGATAAGTGAGTAGAACACTGAATGGAAAGAATTGGTTTGTGTCAATGGGGTTAAATTATTCTGTCATAAATTGAATATTTACACCCCCATTCTGGGAGTCCCTTGGCACAACCATGTCTCTAATGAGGAAATTTTGCAACAGAGTTGATTCAGAAAGTTGGAGGCCATTGTGATGGAATGTTCCATGCATCTAGCAGGCCAAATTCTTTGATTGCAAGAACATTGATACCCAATATTAACAGATCATCCTCCTTTATTATCATAGGTATAATAGTATGCACAGTAGCATCCCTCAATTGTTGGCTGTATTTGTGTCTATATCATTTCCTAAGTAACCATTATTGTAAATAAACAGAGGGGGAATAATGAGACTGAAATTAAAGCGTTATATGTGCTTGTAGAGCAGGTAACACTTTCCAAAGGCATGGTGAGATGATCCTTTAGGGAGTCAGGTATGGAGCTTGGTGGTAGTGGAAAATGGGTGGATTATAGTGTACAGGTACAATATATAGGTAATTTATAGGTACACTGTATAGGTAGTGGACAATAGGAAGTAGATTAAGGAAACATTCCTTGCAATGAATGGAAAAGTCGTTATCCAACCACATCTTTTAAACTTTGCCTTGAAGGTTGGAGTTTACTTCTTTTCTTTTCTTTTTTTTTTTGCATTTTTTTATTTTTTTAAAACACACAGACAAACATACAATACATCTTTTCAGAACAGAGTATTGATCTGTTCCGATAAATTTGTTCAGCTTTTTGTTCCATCTTTAACACAATTTTATATATTCTATTTTTGCCATAACATTTATTTCTTAATCTTAACTCACATATCTCAACTATTACCATTTTATACATCTTACTATACAACTTATAGTAAGCTTACTCATATTAAGAAAATCAAAACAATTACCCTTCTATTAATCCACCTTAAATCTTAATTCAAATAATACCTCATAATACATTTCACAATTCTTAACCCTAAATTCTCACTATTGACAATATAGTTCAAACATATTTATATTTCTGAATCTTATTTCAATTTCTAAAGATTTCCCTACATTTTATTATTACTTCATATACTATTCATTAATTCTTTATTTAATTATTACTTCACCAAATTTAAATCTTATCTGATTTTAAAAATATACCAATTTAACAATTAAACAAAGTTCTTAATTCAAATAATACAACATTTTGGAACCCTGAGAGGTGGCATGTTGTGAAGAGGAGGTTGAGGGTTTTTTGGGGGAAGTTTTTAAGCAAAATTTTAAGGGGTTCAGGGGGTGGGTTATCTCAAAATGGAACCTGGGGGGGTCCCTACAGATCAGGGAGTCCACCTGTTGGACGGTACTGGCGGCGAGTGCAGAGGGGAGGGGTGGATGGAGTACGGTGGACCGAGGGTCAGTCTATCACCGTGGTGGTTGGGAGATATGGTGGGAGAGGATTTAGAGGACGTATGGACAGCAGAGGGGCACGTCCCCGCTGCTTGCAGCGGGTGAAGTGCTCTGGTCCTCGTGGTTCTGCCTGGGTCCCTGGGGGTTAGGAGTGCAGAACCCAGGACTCCGGCTGGTGTATGTTAATGCCAGGTCCATTGTTAATAAGGCTCCCCTTGTACGAGATTTGATTGACGAGGGGTGTGTGGACCTGGCTTGTATCACTGAGACCTGGTTGGGCCTGGAGGGGGGAGGTTCCTCTCTCTGATTTGTGTCCACCAGGCTTCCGTGTACTGCACCAGCCACGATTCCACGGGAGGGGTGGTGGGGTGGCAGTTGTTATTAGGGAAGGTCTTAGTCCTAGGGAGGTCACTGTCCCTCAGATAGGCGGATGTGAATCACTTCTGTTGAAATGGGACCCTGGAGTACAGTCGGCTCTGCTGATCACATACCTGTCTCCCAGCTGTGTGTCTTCAGTCCTGCCCTCACTGCTCAAAGTCTTAGCCGAACTGATGGTTGAGCTCCGCAACCTGATGGTTGTGGGAGATTTTAATCTCCCGTCAGCCAGTGAGACATCTGAGGTAGTTCATGGCCTCCATGACGGCCATGGACCTGACTCAAGTTGTACAGGGCCCAACTCACAGTGGTGGGCACACACATGACCTGATTTTTGTCTCTGGCCAATGGATAAATGCTTGGGGTAGGGGTGAACTTTCTATTCAACCCCTGTCGTGGACCCACCATTCCCTCTTTAAGCTAAACTTTCCATCCATCAATCCCCACTGCTGGGAGGCGGAACCGACTCATTGGTTCCGCCCCAGGCACCTAATGGACCCTGACAGGTTCCTGACGGAGCTTGGGAAATTTCCCACTGACCTATCCCACGATTTGCCAGAGGCCCTGGTGGGTGCCTGGGAATGGGCCACCACCGGGGCGCTGGATCGAATCGCCCCTTTGTGGCCTCTCTGCTGACAGGGATCCCAGGTAGCTCCATGGTTTTCTGTGGAGCTACGGGAGATGAAGCATTGGAAGAGATGCCTAAAGGGTTGTTGGAGGTCAATCCGTTCTGAATCTGACCGAGCACAGTTAAGAACCCATATTAGGTCTTAGCTTGTGGCAGTAGAAGTGGCAAAACATGACTATTTTACTGCTCTTATTGCGTCTGCAGAAAATCACCCAGCAGCCTTGTTTCGAGTGACCTGCTCACTTCTCAATCAGGGAGCGAGGGAAGACCCCCTACAAGGCAGTGCTGAGAATTTTGCACAGTTTCTACAGGACAAAGTCGCTCAGATCCGGACGGGTTTGGATTCTGACTGGGCAGGATCAGACAAGGAAGTGGGAGCAAGTCTTGAAAGTAACATCTGGGTTGACTTTGACCCTGTTTCCATAGATGAAGTGGACAGGATTGGGGATGGATTGGGGACCTCCACATGTTTGTTGGACCCGTGTCCCTCCTGGCTTGTTGCGGCAGCCAGGGAGGTGACCGGAGACTGGATCCAGGCTATTATCAATGCCTCTTTGAGGGATGGGGTCTTCCCCGCCATACTTAAGGAGGCGGTGGTTCGTCCCCTTCTCAAAAAGCCTGCCCCGGATCTGGCCTCCCTGAACAACTTTCGTCCTGTCTCCAACCTTCGCTTTATTGCGGAGGTTGTTGAGTCTGTGATGGGGTACCAACTTCCACAATTCCTGAATGAAACAGATTACCTGGACCCGTACCAGTCTGGCTTCAGGTGCGGACATAGCATGGAAACGGCATTGGTCGCCCTGGTGAATGATCTCTGGCGGGCCCGGGATGGTGGTTATTCCTCCATTCTGGTGCTATTTGACCTCTCAGCGGCTTTTGATACCATCAACCATGATATCCTACTGTGACGGCTCCGGGGGTTGGGGGTGGGAGGCACTGTTTTACAGTGGTTCTCCTCCTACCTCTCGGGCCTTACACAATTTGTTTGGGCGGGGGGGGGCAGAGATCCTCCCCAAGGCCCCTCACTTGTTGGGTGCCACAGGGGTCGATTCTCTCCCCTCTGCTCTTTAACATCTATATGAAGCCGCTGGGTCAGATTATTCAGAGTTTCGGGGTGAGATATCATCAGTATGCTGATGATACCCAGCTCTATATCTCTACCCCAGACCAATCCAGTGATGCCCTTTCCTGATGTCCCAGTGCCTGGAGGCAGTGCATCCCCTGATCTAGCATCCCCATCCCCTAATCTAGTCTCCCCATCACTTCAGATGGGAGGGGAGTTGCTGACTCCCTCTGAAAGGGTTCACAATCTTGGCGTCCTCCTTGATTCTTGGCTGTCCTTGGTGGATCATCTGACAGCCGTGACAAGGGGGACTTTTGCCCAGGTTCACCTGATGCGCCAATTGCGATCTTTCCTAGACAGGGATGCCCTCTGTACAGTCACTCATGCTCCCATTATTTCTCAGCTGGATTACTGCAATGCCCTCTACATGGAGCTTCCCTTGGGGTGCACCCGGAGGCTCCAGCTGGTCCAGAATGCAGCTGTGCGGGTTGTATTCTAGGAGAAGGGCGGTATACAAATTGAAATTGTTACGGGAGCTTCCCGTTACTCCTGTGTAACACCTCTCCTGTGCGAGCTGCACTGGTTGCCAGTGGCCTCTCGTATCCGCTTCAAGGTGCTGGTTATCACCTATAAAGCCCTACATGGCATGGGCCCGGGGTACTTGCAGGACCACCTCCTACTGGCCTCCTACAACCCAGTGCGGTGACATGGGGCTGCCCTCCTCCGGGTGCCATCGGTCAGACAGTGTCAACTGGTGGCCCCCAGGCTGTGGGCATTCTCGGTGGTCACACCAATCCTCTGGAATGAGTTACCTACCGGGCTCCGGACAGCCCCTGACCTCCGCTCCTTCCACAAAGACCTAAAGACATGGCTTTTTAAGTAAATCGTCTGATCTCTTTGGGAATTTTTTAGTTAACCGTGGGTTTTTAATTGGACTTTTTAACTTTATTTATTATCATAGTTTTATTGTTATTTTATTGTTGTGAGCTGCCCCAAGTCCTTTGGGAGAAGGGCGGCATATAAATTTTAATAATAAACAAACAAACAAATAAATAAATAAACATAATACCATTCCCAATTATTTCCCTAAATTCTCTATTTAACAATACCATTTATATAAAAGCCAGTTAAATAAGTCTTATTTAATTAAATCATAATCCTATATAGTTTCAATTTTCTTTTCTTTTTTGCTTAAATAAATGCATTGTTGAGAATATTCAAATTTTTACAATTGTTATAGGTATTTAAACAATATCCCAATTATTATACCCATCCATTTCTCAAATAGTACTATCCAACATCTTAATAGAAATTAATTCATTATATCCATTAATATCTCTTCTTTTTACAAAGTCTAATTTTCAAATATTTTAGCTTCAATCCATAATTCAATTCTAAGTATCTGTAACATATTCTTCTCTCGTTTCTATCTTTCTTTCTCTTTTCCTTTTTTTATTTTTACCCTTTTCTTTCCCCTTTTTTTCTTTTGCATTCTAACTTCTTTAGCTCCCCTATTTTGCCCTATCTGTCCCATTGTTTCCCCTCTCTTTTCTCTTTCTCTTGTTTTAGCATTGTTAACCTCCTTGTAATCATTTTGTAAATCAAAGTCCTGGACTCTTCTATTTTGCCCTATATTTCCTAGTATTTTCCAACATTTTTCTCTCTTATTTGTCATTCCACTGTTAATCCCAGTGTAATCATCTAAGCTTTTTGTGTTTTTTCTATTCCATTTCTCTATCCAGCCTTGTCTCTTCCCAGCCTCTTTATTTTTCCCAATGTTAATTTCAATATACTCTCCAAAAATCTCCTTTTTATTGTTACTGTCCTCATGCTCAATTAATTTTACATAATTAATCTCATTGTCTTTATCTTCTTCTTCGTTTCAGTCTCTGCATCTTGTATCTCTGCCTTTAATTGCTTGTCAGATTGAACGTGTTTTATCTCAGTTGTTAAGTCCTCAGATTTTGATTTTCCATGCAACAATGTCTTCATTTCCCTTATTTCCATTTTCAAAGTCTAATACATCATTATAATCATCTCTCTGATTTCTTGCTCCATTTTACTCTTTCCAATTAGTCTTATTCCAATTTTAAAAGTCTTGTTATAAATCTCTTTTCCTTTTCTTTCTTCTTCCAAAATCAAGCTGTTTGGAAACAGAAAAATCCTCCCCCAAAGTCCTCACCACTGTTATCTCAGAAAGAGTTCAGAATTTTCACAAAACAAAGTATTTTTTATTAATGTCACTGAGATGGTGGGATTATGAATAATCCTTGGATGGAAAATAGTTTATTTTTATTCCATTAGAAACTTTTTTTCCAATGTAAATAGCAAGCAGACCAAGCATTTTAGTTTCCATCTTCATTTTGGGTGAGTGGTTAAGTGGTTGCCTCACGCTGTAGCAACAAAGTTATGTCACCATAGAGCAATTCTGTAAATTTCTATAGAACCCAGAGTTAAAGTATTTCAAGGTCACAAATTGCAATCACCATTTCTACATATATTTCTTGCATTAACAAGAAACCGTTGATGGTCCTTGAGTAACCTTGAATAACTTTTTTTTGTAAAGAAGACAGTTGGCATATGAATTTGAAACTTCTTCAAAGATCTGCTCTTTCTCCTTCCAGAGTGACAATCCCATCCTGTCCCTTTTGGCATATTTGCACCACATTTCTTGGCTTCAGGCAGTGCAATTATACATTGATCATCCTAATTGATTAATCATGTGTTGTCAAGTCAATGTTGACTGTTAGGACCTTCATAGATAGATTTTCTCCATCACAATTTGTGCCTAACTTGGTCCTTGAGTTCTTCCAATAGTGCGTAATCATTACTGAATCCATATATCTTGCAATTAATCATCCTGATTTATTCTGTCAAGGTTCGAAGTCATCTCAAAATAAATCGCATTTCAGCCAAGTTCTTTATGAAAACCTATTCATTTATTAGCATGACATTCTGTTCCTGCTCCAAAACCCTTCCCTTCCTGGCTTGCTCTCCTGTTCTGATTGGCCATCTTCCAAGTCATTCTATTCCTATCTACTAGCAAAGGTCACAGGAATCCCCCCCCCCATCTCATCTCCTAGGGAATAATCTCTCCAGGGAATTAACTGGGTGAAGTGTCAAACGGTCTCTTGCCAGATGCTCCCCCTTCTTCTCTATGTCAGCCCTGAATGAAATGCAGCTTGAGGGGCTGACATATTAATCATCTGTTATCAAGTCAATGTTGACTCTTAGGACCTTCTTAGATAAATTGTCTGCATAACAATTTGTGCCTAACCTGGTCCTTGTGCACTTCCAACCATGTAATATCACTACTGTGGCAATTGGTTGTCTTCTTCATCTCATTTCTTCTACCTTTTCAAGAACTAGAGCTTTCTCCGGAGAGCTGGACTTCATATAATATAGCCAAGTAGGATAATTTGAGTCTTGGCACTAGAGCCGAGGTGGTGCAGTGGTTAAGAGTGCAGTACTGCAGGCTAATGCAGCTGACTGCTAGCTGCAGTTCAGCAGTTCAAATCTCACCGGCTCAAGGTTGACTCAGCCTTCCATCCTTCTGAGGTGGGTAAAATGAGGACCAGATTGTTGGGGGCAATATGCTGACTCTGTAAACTGCTTAGAGAGGGCTGTAAAGGCACTATGAAGCAGTATACATGTAAGTCTAAATGCTATTGCTATTTCTCTCAAATGAGAAATTGTTCATAATCCTAATGATTTCTCATTGTGGCCACCCACAGTATGCTCAAGCTCTACAACACAAAGTTGAAAGCTTTCAATACTCTTCCTATTTTTCTTCACGCAAGTCTGTTTTGCTGCAGATGAATGAAAATGGTGAAGTGTTACCAATAGTTCCTGCACTAAAGAAAACTGTTAAATCAACAGAGATCAGGCCCCTTTCAAAGACATTAATTAATTAATCAATTAATTAATTAATTAATTTGATTTGCTTGGAAAGACAGGAGGAGAAAAACCAGAATTCCAGTGCTTTGAAACCCCGAATTAAATAAAGGTTTTGGTTTCTAAGAAATGAAACAAGTCTCTTTGAAATCTGAAATTTTACAACCGAAAAGAAAACCAACAGACTATTTTTCAAATATTCTTGAGATCTTTAAAATAATCAAAATACTGTATATCACAGGGAACTACTCTTCAGCACATGCAATTATTTTTTTCTGCGGTAAAGGTATTCATTTAGCCATGTCAACTCCATGAGTATTTTGCATAGTTAGGCAATAGGTGCCACGTATACGGGGAGCTTACATGATTCTCTCTGTGTTGATGAGGCTGATCAAGAGAAGGAGAGAGTCCAATTCTTTCTTTTTCCCTGAAAAGGTAAGGAGGATGCAAAAAACATAGAGGTCGCCCAGCCTTTCTTGCAACACCATCCTATTGAAATTGCCATAGATGTCTGCAGTTTCTATGGGGATGCTTTTTTTTTTTTTTTTTATTGTAAAAGTTTTACAATTACATTTTCACCCCATTTTCACCCCCCTAACCCACCCCAAACTCCCCAACCCACCCTCCCTAACCCCCCCTAACCCTCCCCTCCCCCCGGACTTCCATAGAGTATACCCCATCATTGTCCCCTTTATATAAAAAAAAACCTTGAACTTTAACCCCCCCCATCCCCCATATCATTTTTCATCTTCACATAGTTCAAATATTTCTATCTTAATGTAATATAATACTATCAATAAAAAGCTATTTGATACTTCCTAGTTTGATATTTGTTCTGCACATAATCTATCCATTTTTTCCATTCACATTCATAAGTCTCTTGTGAGCGGTCTTTTAAATATGCTGAAATCTTCGCCATCTCAGCGAAACTGGCCATCTTCAAAATCCATTCTTGAACGGTAGGCAAAGCTTCATTTTTCCAATATTTACCTATCAACAATCTCGCTGCTGTAATCATATACAAAATCAACTTTGTTTCATCCACTGTAAAACCCTTTGCTATACCCAATAGAAACAATTGTGGAGAAAATTGAATTTTTTTCTTCAAAACATTCTGCATGACCCACCAAATTTTTATCCAAAAAGCCTTAACTTTCTTACAGGTCCACCAAATATGATAATATGTAGCATCTGTACAATCACACCTCCAACATTTTGGCTGAACATTAGGGTACATACACGACAGTTTCTTAGGGTCTAGATGCCATCTATAAAACATTTTGTAAAAATTTTCCCTCAAATTCTGCGACTGTGTAAATTTAACATTCTGGACCCAATTTTTTTCCCATGTTTCCAACATCACTGGTTCTTCAAAATTTTGTGCCCACTTAGTCATACAGTCTTTAACTAATTCAGTTTCTGAGTCCCTTTCTAGCAAAACATTATAAAGCCTTTTGATATGCATTGGACCTTTCTCTCTTATATGTCTAACCAATTCTTCCTCGTGCAACATAATACCAGTTTTTTGGTCCTCTTTCCATCTCAATTGTAATTGATTATATTGTAACCAAGTTAAATTAATCCCTTCGTCCAACAGTGTCTGCAAAGTCTTCAGCTGCCATCTGCCCGCATCTGTAAAAAGAACCTCTTTGTATAGAAACCCCCCGAGTGACATTATATTTGTATTCCACAAAGTATGACCAAGATCCAGCCATAGCGGTATTTTATAATCCCATTTGAGTCGGTGCTTCTTCCAAACTCTCATCAAAGAGTCTCTAAGTATATGACTTTTAAGTACTTTATCAACTTTGTCATCATAAAATAAGTAAGCGTGCCATCCAAATTCAAGATCAAAACTTTCTGCATTCAATATTCCAGCCTTTTTACTTCCAAACCAATCACTTGTTAAGGTTAAAGCTGCTGCATCATAATATAGCTGTAGGTTTGGAAGTTTAAGACCTCCTCTTTCTGGAACATCTTGCATAATTTTCAATTTCACTCTCGGCTTTTTGTCGTTCCAGACAAACTTATTCACTCCAGATTGCCAAACTTTCAATTGTTTATCACTTTTAAGCACCGGAATCATTTGAAACAAAAAAAGAAATCTTGGCAAAATATTCATCTTAACTGCTGCTATTCTTCCAAGTAGAGACAGCTGCAGTTTTTTCCAAGTCTCCATATCTTTCTGCACCTCTCGCCACAACACCTCATAGTTATTTTGAAACAATTTCATGTTTGATTCTGCAACCTGAACTCCTAGATATTTTACCTTAGGTACAGTCTCAAAACCTGCCCTCCTTTCAAGCTCATGTTTGCGATCTTGTGTCATGTTTTTAACTATCATTTTAGTCTTTTTTGGATTCAATCTGAAACCTGAAACTTTACCATAATCTTGTATAATGTCCTTCATCAAGATTATTGATTCCATTGGTTGTGATAGGGTAACAACCAGATCATCTGCAAATGCCTTTATTCTGTAATCCTCTTGCCTAATCTTTATACCTTTCAAGATATTAGAGTCCCGTATTGTATTTAACAAGACTTCTAGTGTTAAAATAAATAAAAGTGGGGACAACGGGCATCCCTGTCTTGTTCCTTTTTCAATTTTAAACTCTGTTGTCAAACTTCCATTAATAATAATCTGTGCCGACTTCCTGTTTGCTGCTGGCCGCCGCCAGACGTTCCTTTGGGATCGTCAGCTTCCACTGCCTGTCAGAGCCGCCTTCACAACGGAACGGCGGCTCGAAAAAACTCCGTTCCCATGAGGAAACGGAGATAGAGCCGGCAGGGGTGGGTAGAACTCTCTGCAGAGTCCCAAAAGTTTTTCTTTTACTTTTGGGATGGAGCGGATGAGATGCCCCATATCCCCAGCCGCTGCTCCGGGCTTTGGGAGACCTCTGCTAATGCAGAGCCAGGCGTCAAAAGCAAGCCTGCGAATTTGACAGATTACTCAAAGAAAATGTGAGCTGGACCTGTAATACTGAAGTGCAAGTATTTTACTTATCTTTTAAAAATTACTTAAGAGAATAGAGGAAGAGAAAGAGGAAAAAAGTTTCTTTTTAAAATGGCGTCTGCCGCGGCTGGAGAAGAGTTTGAGAGGGAAAGTTCTTCCGTTTTTTATTATTACAATGTAGCGGAATAAATACCACTGGCTACATTTGTAGACAAAACTCCGCTCCTGTTTTTGTTTTTCTCTTTTTCCCCTGGAGGCCTGATTGTTGCTGGCTGGAAGTCTTTTGTCTTGTTTTTTTTTTTTTCTTCTAACAAAGCCTGCTTAGGCGGAAACATGGCACTGAGGCTTGTGAAGTCAGACAAACAAATAGGTGGGGGGGATTCCCCCACTAAGAATTTAAAGGAACAAGTTTTAACTCTTCAGTCCCAGAAACCTGATTTTAATATAATAGAATTTCTCTTAGAGGAGATTGAAAGAAGGGATGAGATTGTGAATCAGCAACTTGAAAAATTTAAGCAGGAAACTAAGGAATTGGTGAAATCCAAGTTTGACTTTTTGCAGCAAAAAATTTTAAAAGTGTCAGAATTCATGATTCGGCTGGATACAAATACTAATTTACTAGAGTCAAAAATGGATGAAATTCAAGATAAATTGGACAATAGAATTCAAAAAATTGAAAATGATTTGTTAAATATTCAGGATTATAGTTCAGAAGAAAAATTTAAAATGGATGCTGACCAAAAGTCTGGTAATGTAGAAAATCTGCAACAGAGGATTGAAAAAGAGGTTCTAAAGATACAATATAATTTCACAGAATATGCAATAAGACTTAGAGGTTTGCAGGAAAATAATAGAGATGACTTAAGGAAAATATCTTCTGAATTTCTAGCTGGGATTTTAAAGATTCAACCTGAGGAAGTGTTTTGTAGGATTGACAGAGCTTATCGAATAAACTCCTGGACTGCCAAGCAAAGGCAATTGCCTAGAGATGTGGTAATCTATTTTTCAGATAAAGAAATTAGGAATAAAATTGTGCAAAATTCCTTCAATTCTAATTTGCAATTGTATGGAAGAAAGATTTGGATTTACAAGGAACTCCCACCTAAGATATTAATGGAAAGGAAGAAATTTGGCTTTCTGGTGTCTGAGTTAAAAAGGAGAAATATTCAATTCCGGTGGGACGTCCCAGTTGGTATTATATTGAGATATCAAGGAGAAAGATACCAGTTAAATACTGTTGAAAGAGCGGAAGAATTTTATCAAAATAGGTTGAAAATGAATTTAACGTCTTCAGATATAATACAGGATAAGCAGAAGGAGCTGGAACTAAAGACAGAGACTGTACCAGATAAATTGCCTTTGGATTTATCGGATCCCCCACCTGGATTATCTACAAATTTGAGAGAAGTGCCATCTGATTTTAATGTGATGACTTATCAAGCATGGAAACCAATTAGAGGATATACAAGGGATAAAAAAGAAACGCGAGACACAAAAAATTAGGATGGAAGTCAAACCCACAAAAAGAAAACAAAAAAAAGAAATAGGTTGTACAAAAATAGAAATTTCTAACCCAAGCAACAGTGAAGCCAGTGATTTTAAAATATGAATGATTATGTGAAAACATAGAGGAGGCGACATATTGGTCAATATCATCCTGAGGATAGTGGCAGATCTCTGCATTGCCGTAATTTTGGGACATGGAAAGAGCCTCAAATTGATGGTTTTGAATTATCTACTTTGAAACTTCTTTTTGTGTTGATAAATATATTATAATTATCTTGAATTATAAGGCAAGAGAATCACATTGGGACATGCAGAAGATCGGGTTGTTACCCAATACGATGATGGAAATTAATAATCCTGATGAAACCCACAATTATTATTATATGGAATATAATTATAATGTCACTCGGGTGGTTGTTTTTACTTTTATATATATAAGAAGATGTTTACTACTGATGGGGGCAGATATGATTGGAGATCTTGAATAAACTGTTGCATCAGCAAGCTATGTTACCCTATTATGGATGTTGGTTTTAACAATCCAGTGGAAAGACTTCAAGAAGATATTATATGGACTATAAATTTAAAGTTATTGTCTTTTCTTTTTTTATTTAGATATAATGGAATATATATATATATATATTTTTAAGTAGTGTGGGCAGTGAATTAAAGATATCAAGAATTGTTGTGTATGGTAAATTTGTAAGACAGTGGGTGAATAAGCTAGCTACAGACTGATTAGTTTAAGAAAAGGGATTTTTAAGTGATACATTTAGGGGAGTGGAGGAAATGGATAGAGTGGAATAAATGTTAAATTAGATTTTATGGGGAGCCCGCTTTGAAATGTTATTAAAGTAGGACTTATCGTATAGTTTTAAAGTGGAAGGTGGTTTTGAATTGTTGCAATAATGTATAGATATAAAACACTATTATGCTAAATTAGAAGTTATTTTCTAATAGTTATAGTATAATGTGTTTGTTTTTTTTTGTTTTTTTTCTCTTCTTCTTTTCTGAAATGTATGGATAAAGGGGGATTTATAATACTTTTAGTAAGTAAAGGTCAGTATTTTGAGGAGGGAGTAAGTAATCTGTTATGAATTAGGGTTTTTTTTTGTTACGAAGAAGTCACGGGGGGAAGGGTGGGGAGGGGGGGTTAGGGAGGGGGGGGAGGGGGAGGAAAAAGGGGGAAAAATTTGTATTTGAAAACCTTTTCAATAAAAAAAAAAAATAATAATAATCTGTGCCTTTTGCTCTTGATAAATTGCCGAAATCGCCTGTATAAATTGATCCCCAAAGTCCATCTTTTTCAAAGTCTTTAATAGAAAATTCCAATCCACTCTATCAAAGGCCTTCTCTGCATCCAAAAAAACCAGCACTGCAGGGATCTGTTTATTCTTCTCAAGATATTCCAATAAATTTATTACATGCCTTACATTGTCCTTCATATATCTGCCCTCGATAAATCCCGCTTGATCATCATGAATCACCTCTTGAATTACTGGCATCAATCTGTTGGCTAATACTTTTGCATAAATTTTATAGTCATTATTTAAAAGAGATATTGGTCTATAATTTTCTGGTTTTTTAGGACCTACTTGTTCTTTTGGTATCAAAGTAATATATGCTGATTTCCATGATGGGGGTATTTTACCCCCTTGTTGTATATTGCAAAATAAGTCTCTAAGTTGTTCCACCATTTCTGCTTGTAAAGTTTTATAATACACTGCAGTCAATCCATCTGTTCCAGGAGCTTTGGCTGTTTTCAATTGTTTAATTGCTGCAATTATTTCCTCAACTGTTATAGGGTAGTTCATTCTTTCTTTTTGTTGACTAGTAATTTTTAAGACTCTTTTCTCTTCTAGATATTTTTCTATAAGTCTATTCTGTATATCATCTTTAGCATATAATTTAGTGTAGTAGTCTACAAAGACTTCTTTAATCAATTTTTGTTGAGAAATTTCTTTCCCTCCAATATCAATACTTTCAATAGTCCGTATACTCTGCTTCTTCCTTAAGGTGTAGGCCAACCATCTTCCCGGTTTATTAGCATTACAAAACGTATTATGCTTCGCATATTGTAAGTTTGTTGCAGCTTGCTCCGCCAAGAGCATTTGAAATTGATCTTTCAAAAGTTTTATAGCACCAGATATTCTTTCATCTGTTGGGTTTTTAATGAGTAGCTGTTCCTTATTCTTTATTTCTACTTCCAATTCGAGTCTTTTCTTTTGTCGATTCTGTTTGTGTTTAGAGTTCATATAAATGAGTACCCCCCTCATATACGCTTTACTCGCATCCCATACGATTTCAATTGGGGTGCCCTTATTCAAGTTCATCTCAAAAAATTCTTTCATCTGTTTTTTAAGTTCTGTTATATTTTTTTCATATCTAAACAAATTTTCATTTAATCTCCATGACCTTCTCTCAGTTTTTCCCATCTCAATTTCTATCCATACAGAACTATGATCAGTTAAAGTTCTTGGAAATATCTTTGTTCTTTTTGTTTTAACAAGTAAATCATCTGATAGCAAGATAAAGTCAATCCTGGAAAAAGATCTACGTCTATCAGAGAAAAAAGTATAGTCCAATTCTTTTGGGTTATAAATTCTCCAAATATCTTTTAATTCCAGATCTTCTTTCATATCAAAAAAAGTCTGTGGTAGTCTGATCCTTACTTTCGCCAAACTCTTTTTATCTAGTTTAGAATCAATTACTCCATTCCAATCTCCCATTATTAAAATAGATCTATAATCCCATTGCAATATTTTATTATGTAAAGTCTTATAAAAATGATCCTGTTGTTGGTTCGGAGCATAAATTCCAATCAGAAGAATTTGGCCATTTGCTGTATGCAATTCAATTGCAATAAACCTACCACCTTCATCTGCTTCTATAATTTTAGCAGACAATCTTTTATTTACATAAATAACCACACCATTCTTTTTTTCCGAGTTTGAAGCTATAAAATGTGTTCCTAATTTAGAGTTTATCAGGTATTTGTGATCTTGAGTTCGAATATGAGTTTCTTGTAGACAAATTATGTCATTATTAAATTGTCTCAGATATGTAAATAACTTGTTCCTTTTTTGTGGTGAGTTTAATCCGTTAACATTCCAAGATAAGAGCCTAATTGTCATCTTGACCTTTCTGAAGCGATGAGCTGCCTTGCCTCGCTTCTTCTGAGGTCTTCGGCCTTGCTCCCCCCATAGCTTCACTTTGTGTGGTGCTTTTAGCTCCCCCTTTATGTTGACTTACTTGTTGTTGTTTTTCTTTTATTTGCTTGGAGACTGCACGAGTTATACGCTGGTCCTTAACTTCAGGTATCCAAGCTAAATCCAAAGCAGCATCTCTTGTTGACAAAATTGGTGAAGATTCTAGCAGGGATTCCTCCATAAGGTCTCCTCCTCCTACAGCTCCCTGCATTTCCACTAATTCTGTCTGCTTGGACTGTTGTTCCCTCTCATGCTGAAATTGCTTTTCCTTATCACTTTTTATCTCCAACATTGTAGATGTACGTGGGGATGATGATCTTTCTTTAAGAATATTGTAGTAAAAATATTCCGCCTTCTGAAAAGTATTCAATCGGTGTCCTTCTCCATTATATTTCAAAATTATACCAGTTGGGGCATCCCACCGGAATGGTATTTCTTGCTTTTGCAATTCATTCACTAGAAACCTATGTTCTTTTCGATCTTTTAACATCTTAGGTGGTAATTCCTTGTAAACTCCAATTTGAGCTCCCTCCACTTGCACAGAGGAAAGAAAGGATCTTTGCAAAATATCATTTCTTATTCTTCTATCTGTAAAATATATCACCACATCTCTGGGTAATTTTCTTTGTCTAGCCACCCATGAATTTACTCTATAAATTTTATCTATTTTATAGACCACGTCTGCTGGATCAATTTTTAACAATACAGCCAAGGCATCAGAACAAATCTGTCTCAAATCTTGCCTGTCATTCTCTTTTATTCCTCGAAGTCTAATAGCGAATTCCATGGATCGAAACTGTATCATTGTAATTTCATTTTCAACTCTCTGCACTTTATTATCCACATCAACAATTTTAGAATCAGTATCCTTCATTTTAACGTTAACTTCTGATTTAAATTCTTCCAGTTTGGAATCCACTTTGCTAATGGTTTCTGCCAAATCAGAAACCACATTTGTCAATTTGTCAGACACCTTATCATAATTCTCTTTCATTGCCTCTTTAAATTCATTAATTTCTTTCTTCATTTCCTGTTGTGATTTTTGAAATTTATCATCCAGAGCCTGGGTAATAAAGTCCTTCAAACTTTGAACATCAAAGTCCTTTCCCTCACCCTGCTGGCTGGGAGGGGGCTGCTGTTCCGGTTTATGAGTGGGAGATCCCTCCCCTGCAGCCTTTCCTTCCTGTTTCTTTGAAGCCATTCTGCCACGTAAATTAACTTTTCTGAAAAAAGGAAGTCTTTTTTCCTTTGCACCTCCACAAAGTCCTTTGAAAAAGTCCCCCAGATTTAATCAAATTAGAAATTGAGTAAGCTGAAGCAAGCTCAGGTTTATTTTAAAAGGAATTTTTTCTTCCACTCTTCTCTGTTCACTTGCTACAAGCAGTGCTACAATGTAGCTTATTGAAATAACTTTGCAAGATCACTCTCCCTTTCAGCTCGTTAACGCTGGAACGGCGCCATTTTTTTCAAGCCGTTTCCGCTCACTCTAGCCTTTTCCCAAATCAGAAGTTCAAAAACAAAGAGTTACTTGCAGTTTCTTGGTTTGGGGGTTGAGGTTGTTTTATAGCAAAGTTATTTTTCCATCAATTTAAATGTTTGCTGCAGCCGGCTTGCTCTGACAAGCAGAGTCGTCCCACGCCGTCCGGAGTCTCCGCAAGTTGAAAGGGAGCCGCGCCCGTTTCCTCCCCAGTAGCAAACTTCTGGGGGTTCACAGGGGCTCGACCTGCCTCTTGCTTCACTCTTCTCCTCGAATCCTCAGGATTTAGGAGTTTTCAAGCCGCTCCCCTCACTCGGAGCGGCTCTACAGGTGGCGGGGCTGGCGGTCCTTCAAAAACGACCGTCTTCGCCGGTGGCAGACAAACCCGGAAGTCTATGGGGATGCTTTTTGTTAGTTGTTGGGTTCAGAATGTAACACGGTACTTTGTAGAAATTTGACAAAAGAGCCATATGTTTTTTCTAGATTGCCAGGTGTTTTCTGCTTTAAGGTGGCCTGTGTGGTATCTACCTGATGTTGGAAACAGATGCTGCCCTTTGAATGACTTAGTGAATTACAATAACAGAAAAATAATTGAATAACAGAATAGCAGAGTTGGAAGTGACCTTGGAGGTCTTCTAGTCCAAATTTCTGCCCAAGCAGAACCTATTATTTCAGACAGGTCCTGTCCAGTCTCTTTTTAAAAATCTCCAATGATGGAGCACCCACAACTTTTGAAGGCAAGTCATTCCACTGGTTTATTGTTCTCACTATCACAAAATTTCTTCTTAGTTCAACGTTGCTTCTCTCCTTGACTAGTTTCTAATCATTCCTTCTTCCCTTGCCTTCTGATGCTTTGGAAAATAGGTTGATCCCCTCTTTTTTGTAGCAACCCCTCAAATATTGAAACTGTGCTATTATGTCCTTCTTTTCACTAGACTAAACATACCAATTCTTGCAACAGTTCTTTATATGTTTTAGCCTCCAGGCCCCTAATAATCTTCTTTGCTCTTCTCTGAACTCTTTCCAGAGTGTGAGCATATTTTTTATATTGTGGTAACCAATACTAGATGCAGTATTCCAAGTGTGGACTTATCAAGATCTTATAAAATGGTAGTAACATTTCACATGGTCTTGATTCTATCCCTCTGTTAATGGTCCCTAGGATTTCATTGCACTGAGAAGTGCTGGACTTGCAGACCTAAATCTTTTCTTTGGAACACAATTGAAAGCATTGCCCAATCCTGCTGATCAACCTCTGATGCAGCCAGTCTTATAAGAGTGGCTGCATTGTTTAATTGAATTTAAATTCTTTCTATTCAACGAATTGATGGGTCTCTCTCTGCTCTCTCTAAAACTGACATTTATTTCCAAATGACAAAGGAAGGATAGGAAAATAGAAATATCAGAACCAACAAAAGAGTGGTTCTAGGCTACAAGCTAACAGTTGTGGTTCAACTATGGGATTGGGGCATGCAGAAGATCTGGTTGTTACCCCAATGTGGTGGTTGGAATTAATAATCTAGATAAAAGACACTACAGAAGATACTACATGGACTATAAATATAAAGTCACTCGGGTGGTTTTTTATATACGAAAATACTTATTATTGATGGGGGCAGATGGTAATGGAAGATACTGAATATACTGTTGGAAGCTGAACCTGATGTTACCCTAACATGGGTGATGGAATTAATAATCCAGTTGAAAGACATTACAGATTATATGGATTACAAATTTAAAGTCATTTGAGGATTTTATTTATATATGGAAATATTTTTTAGTCGTGTGGAGTGGGCAAAAGAACAAAGATATTAAAAATATTACGGTATAGTATGGTAGACCTGTAGGAAAATGGGTGGAGATAGGTTAGGTTACTGATTGTTTAGTTTAGGAAAAGGGATGTTATGTTTAGATATAAATATACGTAAAAGATTTGAATTAAGAGATATATGTATGGGGGTGGAGGAAATGGGTAGACTATGAGTTGAATAAATGCCAAATTAGGATTTATTATATAGTTTTATAGCTGAAGGTTGCTTTGAAATGTATAGTATAGGGGGGATATAATAACAATGTTAGAAAGAAATGGTTAGCATGTGGGGGTGGTGTAAAAGGATGGTAAAGTATTATATAATTTGATATCAATTTGGATTTTATTTTGGAGACGCCATGGGGGGAGCGGAGGGTGAGGGGGGGTTAGGGAGGAGGAGGGAAAAAAAGGGGGAAAAATCTGTATTTGAAAAACTTTTTCAATTAAAAAAAACAGTTGTGGTTCCACAAAAAATTATTTATTTACAATATTTATACAACTATCCATGTCTCAGACAACTTTGGGCAACTCCTAATAAAAGCATTTTAAAAACTGTAACACACGCTCAATTAAAACATAATTCAGTTTCTGGTGGCCCTGGATGAAGCAGATTACCTTGATCTGTGCCAATCGGGTTACAGGCCCGGTTACAGCACAGACACGGCATTGGTCGCGCTGGTGGATGCTCTCTGGAGGGCTTGGGACAGGGGTCATTCCTCGGTCCTGGTCCTATCAGATCTCTCGGCGGCTTTCGATACCATCGACCATGGTATCATGCTGCGACGCCTCGAGGGGTTGGGTGTGGGTGGCACCATTTTACGGTGGGTGGCCTCCTACCTCTCGGGTCGTACACAACCGGTGTTGGCAGGGGGGCAGAGGTCAGCCATGAGGCCCCTCACTTGTGGGCTACCCCAGGGGTCGGTCGTCTCACCCCTTCTGTTCAACTTTTACATGAAGCCACTGGGAGAGATCATCCGTGGTTTTGGGGTGGGGTATCATCAGTATGCTGATGATACCCAGCTTTTTATATCCACCCCGAACCAGCCCAGTGATGCCCTCGATGTGATATCCCGGTGCCTGGAAGCAGTACGGATCTGGATGGGAGTAACAGGCTTTGACTTAACCCGGTCAAGACCGAATGGCTGTGGATACTGGCATCTCGGGCCGAGCAAGAGGTTCCAATGCTGTCTATTGGGGGCGAGGCATTGACCCCCATAGACAGGGTGTGCAACTTGGGCATCCTCTTGGACTCATGGCTGAGTCTGGAGGATCATATCACAGCCGTCACCAGGGGGGCATTTGCCCAGGTTCGCCTGGTGCGCCAGTTGCGCCCATACTTGGACCGAGATGCCCTACACACAATCACTCATGCGCTAGTCACCTCCTGGATCGACTACTGCAATGCTCTCTATCTGGGGTTGCCCGTGAAGACCACCCGGAAGCTTCAGCTGGTGCAGAATGCGGCCGCGCGGGTTGTTGCGGGAGGGACCCAATACTCCCATATTACACCACTCCTGCATGGCTTGCATTGGTTGCCGGTTGCCCTCCGGGTGAGAATAAAGGTGCTGGTGTTAACCTATAAAGCCCTTCATGGCTTAGGTCCAGGCTATTTGTCGGACCACCTGCAACCAGCGTCAACTTCCCATCACCCGGTACGCTCTCACAGAGAGGGCCTACTCAGGGTGCCGTCGGCTAGACAATGTTGGCTGGCGACCCCCAGGGGTAGAGCCTTCTCTGTGAGCACCCTCCCCCATTGGAATCAACTTCTCTTGGGGCTCCGGTTGGCCCCTGATCTTCGTACCTTCCGCCGTGAATTGAAAACCTGGCTATTTATGTCCCTCGGTCTGGACTGATGGGGTAGTATATTTTAATCTTTTTTAAAACACTTTTTTGATATTTTTATGTATATTGTTGTTTCTAACAGTCTCTTGGTCGATTGTCGTTGTGAACTACCCTGAGTCCTTGGAGATAGGGCAGCATACAAATTTTATAAAATAAATAAATAAATAAATAAACCAATACTTGAATTTCTTTCAAA
The DNA here is from genome assembly GCF_059756535.1 of Pantherophis guttatus. NCBI lineage: Eukaryota > Metazoa > Chordata > Lepidosauria > Squamata > Colubridae > Pantherophis > Pantherophis guttatus. The sequence continues at coordinate 317,071,564 of NC_142063.1, forward strand.
ACTTTTAAACTGAAATGAATACCTTCTTTTGATTTTGTTTTTCTTCTATCATCATAAAGGTTTCCCAAGGTTCTTGAATTGATTTGCCCTTTACAATTATCATCCATGGATGAAAATCTCAAGATCTCTCTCAGTGTATTTGAGATCCCTTTCTGTGCCATTCTTACAACCACTTTCCAGTTCAATACTTTTAAAAAAGATAACCAAGAAACCGAGAAAAAAAACAGCATGGTTGCACAAAGAACTCTCAGACCAACTGAGAAGAAAAAAGAACAAGTAAAAAAACTGGAAAGATGTTCAGAAAGCTACTGTATATATTGATATACTGTAGCAAGAGGCTTAGTTACTTGGATCATCAGGAAGATCTAGTAGGTGTAAGAATTTCTCACTCTTCCATTGGACTCTTATTCAGCTGAATGAGAATTGGTAGAGAGATAGGAGAACATTTCAGGGTGTATTAGACTACTCCATCTCCTTTCTCCTCCCTGCTTGTGATAGAATTGGTCTTAGAGTGTGGAACTCATTTTTGTAAACCCCCCTCTTTTTTTTTCTTTTTTTTTTTTTGCCAATCTTGCCTCAGGCCCTCATGAAAGATGAACATGTAAAAACAGAAGTGAATTAATAACACATATAGTGAATATTAGAAGTTCAGCAAGACTAAAAATGGTTAAACCAGCAGCTCTGAAAAGAAAGTCAGTGTTTAATAATGCAGTTCTCTTTTCAAGAACCACAGGAAACAGAGGCCAAATGTATTTCTAATAGTACCTTGAAGGCTAGAAAAAATGTTGAACTCTGATATTACCCCAGAAATGGTGAATTATGTTGTGTAATGAGTGTGTGCAGAGAGGGAAATGAGGACACCTCAGGGACAAACTGACATGTTATTTAGCAATAAAGCGAAATAAGGTAAATAATAAAATAATACTCACCATATTACGACTTGGTTATACAGTTATGCAGTTCACCTAGTCTTAGATCCAAACTAAATATGGTAATTCATCATTTATCTCAAAACATAATTGTGGGCTTCCAGCTGAGGGAAATATGTATTTATCTGTTGTAGCAACAGACTAGATTACTTGAATCATCAGAAAGTTTCAGGAGCTATAGGAATTCGACACTCTTCCCATGGGCTCTTTTATCTAAATGAGTAGGAAATGATAGAGGAGAATGAAAACACATTTTGAGGTGTTTTAGACTATCCCACTTTTCTTGAACTCCATGCTGCGATAGAATTGATTTGAGCAAGGACATGAGGGATGAGGATAAAAGTGGAAAAGGGAAACCTAGATGAAGTACTAATTCAGTAATTCTTTGTTACATGTACCCTGCTTAGGTTGTAAAAAATGGTGCAGAAAAAGGCAAATAAAGAATGAATATATGTAAACTATTGGTCCTAGGCTTACACTGGTAACCCTAACCCTTCCAACTCTATTATTCAGTAAGTTTTGTTGGTTCTGAAGTGTCCCATCCAATTGCCAGAGATGATTTCAAAGTGAAACACAAGCCATTTTCCCTTACCATGGGTAACATAGTAACTTAAAATCTGTTTTCACAAAACAAAACATTCAGATTTAGTTATATAGCCATCCTAGAATAGAATAGAATAGAATAGAATAGAATAGAATAGAATAGAATAGAATAGAATAACAGAGTTGGAAGGGACCTTGAAGGTCTTCTAGTCCAACCCCCTGCTTAGGCAGGAAACCCTATAGCATTTCAGACAAATGGTTATCCAATCTCTTCTTAAAAACTTCCACTGTTGGAACATTTACAACTTCTGGAGGCAAATAGTTCCACTGATTAATTGTTTTGTCAGGAAATTTCTCCTTAGTTCTAAGTTGCTTCTCTCCTTGATTAGTTTCCACCTATTGCTTTTTGTCCTACCCTCAGGTGCTTTGGAGAATAGTTTGACTCCCTCTTTTTTGTGGCAGCCCCTGAGATATGGGAACACTACTATCATGTCACTCTAGTCCTTCCTTTCATCAAACTAGACATACCCAGTTCCAGTAACCATTCTTTATATGTTTTAGCTTCCAGTCCCCTAATCACTGTTGTTGCTCTTCTTTGCATTCTTTCTAGAGTCTCAATATCTTTTTTAGATCATGGCAACCAAAACTGAATGCAGTATTCCAAGTCTGGCCTTATCAAGGCATTATAAAGTGGTATTAACACTTTATGTGATCTTGATTCTATCCCTCTGTTTATGCAGCCTAGAACTGTGTTTTGGCAGCTGCAGCACATATTGGCTCATATAATAATAATAATAATAATAATAATAATAATAATAATAATAATAATAATAATAATAATAATAATAATAATAATAATAATAATAATAATAATAATAATTTTATTTCTATACCGCCCTTCTCCCGAAGGACTCAGGGCGGTGTACAGCCTATTTAAAAACACAGACAAAACAATGATATAAAATTTAAAATAATTAAATAAGTGGCTCAAATTTAAAACCCCAATAAATTTAAATACCCCAATTTAAAACTATTGTGTTGATAGTCCGGCCTGGCGGAACAATAGGGTCTTCAATGCGCAGCGAAACACCCGGAGGTCGGAGATCTTACGAATTTCCGGGGGCAGTTCATTCCACAGGGCTGGGGCACCCACAGAGAAGGCCCTCCCCCTGGGCGTCGCCAGCCGACATAACTTGGCTGATGGCACCCTGAGGAGACCCTCTCTGTGGGAACGAACTGGTCGGTGGGAGGCTATTGGTGGCAGAAGACGGTCTCGGAGGTACCCGGGTCCTATGCCATGGAGTGCTTTAAAGGTGGTAACCAACACCTTGAATCGCACCCGGAAGACCACCGGGAGCCAGTGCAGCTCGCGCAGGAGGGGTGTCACATGGGCATAACGGGTTGCACCCATAACCACCCGCACGGCCGCATTCTGGACCAGTTGGAGCCTCCGAGTGCTCTTCAAGGGGAGCCCCATGTAGAGAGCATTACAATAGTCCAACCGGGAAGTAACAAGGGCATGAGTGACCGTGCGCAGGGCGTCCCGATCCAGAAAGGGCTGCAACTGGCGAATCAGGCGAACCTGATAAAAGGCCCCCCTGGCCACGGCCGTCATGTGCTCTTCTAAAGACAGCCGCGCATCCAGGAGGATACCCAGATTGCGAGCCCTCTCCGTGGGGGGCAAAGATTCACCCCCAATAGTCAGCGATGGCACCTGCTGACTATATCGGGGCGCCGGAAGCCACAGCCACTCGGTCTTGGAGGGGTTGAGTCTGAGCCTGTTCCTCCCCATCCAGACCCGCACGGCCTCCAGGCAGCGGGACATCACATCAAGGGCATCGTTGGGGTGGTCTGGGGTGGAGATGTACAGCTGAGTATCATCAGCGTACAGATGGCACTTCACCCCAAAACCACGGATGATCTCACCCAGCGGCTTCACATAAATGTTGAACAGGAGGGGCGAGAGGACCGACCCTTGCGGCACTCCCCATGTGAGACGCCTCGAGGTCGACCTCTGCCCCCCTGCCAACACGAACTGCGAGCGGTCGGAGAGGAAGGAGGAGAACCACTGCAAAACGGTGCCCCCTATTCCTAACCCCCTCAACCGCTGCAGCATGATACCATGGTTGATGGTATCAAAAGCCGCTGAGAGATCTAATAGGACTAGGACAGAGGAACAACCCCTGTCCTGAGCCCTCCAGAGATCATCCACCAACGCGACCAATGCCGTTTCTGTGCTGTACCCCTGCCTGAAGCCCGACTGGTACGGGTCTAGATAGATAGCTTCATCCAGGTGCCGGGGAAGTTGTCGTGCCACCACGCTCTCAACAACCTTCGCCACAAAACGAAGGTTGGAGACTGGACGATAGTTGGCTAATTCAGCCGGGTCCAGGGAAGGCTTCTTGAGGAGGGGCCTCACTACCGCCTCTTTCAAGGCAGCAGGAAAGGCACCCTCACCCAGAGAAGCACCTATAATCCCCTGGAGCCAGCCTCGTGTAACCTCCCGGGAGGCCAGTACCAACCAGGAGGGACACGGGTCCAATAAACACGTGGCGGCACTAATCTTACCCAGAACCCTGTCCACATCCTCGGGAGTCACAGGATCAAACTCCTCCCAGATAACATTCTCAAGACCTGCCCCGGTCTCCTCCCGTGGACTCATCCAATCGGAGTCCAAGCCATCCCGAATCTGAGCGACTTTATTGTGCAGGAATTGCACAAAATCCTCAGCACGACCCTGCAAGGGATCTTCCCGCACTCCCCCCTGAAGAAGGGAGTGGGTCACCCTAAACAGGGCGGCTGGGCGGTTCTCTGCAGATGCGATAAGAGCGGAAAAATGGTTAGATTTTGCCGCTTTTATCGCCACTAGGTAGGTCTTGATATAAGACCTCACCTGTGTCCGGTCGGAATCGGATTGACTAGTCCTCCAAATGCTCTCTAGGCGTCTTTTCCGATGCTTCATCTCTCTCAGCTCCTCAGAGAACCAAGGAGCTAATTGAGATCGGCATCGGGTCAGAGGCCGCAAAGGCACGACGCGGTCCAAAGCTCCAGCGACCGCCCTTTCCCAGGCGGCCACCAGCTCTTCAGTCGAGTCGTGTGTTAGAGTCTCAGGAAACGGCCCAAGCTCTGTCAGGAACCTTTCGGGATCCATCAGGCGCCTGGGACGGAACCATCTGGTCGGTTCCGTCTCCCTGCGGTGGGGGCAGGCGGTAGGAAAGTCTAGTTGAAGGAGTGAATGATCTGTCCATGACAAGGGTTTAATATCTAGGTCCCCTCTACCAAGATCATTCAACCACTGACCAGAGATAAAAATCAGGTCCAGAGTGTGTCCCCCTATGTGAGTGGGGCCTTGAACTAACTGGGTCAGGTCCAAGGCCGTCATGGAAGCCATGAACTCCCGAGCCACCTCTGACGCCTCACCTGCGGATGGGAGGTTGAAATCCCCCATGACAATAAGTCTGGGGGTATCGACCGCCACCCCGGCAATGACGTCGAGTAGCTCGGGCAGGGTCGCTGCCACGTGGCAGGGAGCCAGGTACGTAGTCAGCAAACCCATCTGCACCGCACGGCCCCACTTCACACAAAGGGACTCACATCCGGCTATCTGAGGAACAGTGGTCTCCCTCGGACAAAGACTCTCCCTAATGATCACCGCCACTCCCCCACCCCTCCCCTGGGCCCTTGGCTGATGAAATGCATGGAAACCTGGCGGGCACATCTCTACGAGGGGGACCCCCCCCTCTTGGCCCAACCAGGTCTCCGTAATACCTGCCAGGTCTGCACCCCCCTCCAAAATAAGATCACAGATGAGGGGGGCCTTATTAACCACCGACCTGGCATTACATAACATCAGCAGTGGACCCTGGGCCTGAGGCTCTACACAACCCAGGACACGAGTCACGCATTGGGGGCCGGAGTGCGCAATCGCTCGGAGACAGCGCGTGCGCACCCCGACACTTGATATGACCCCCTGCGCCCGTCATACCTGCCCCTCCCACTCATGATTTCAATTACACAGCCCTTTCTATCGTCCCCCTGCCCCCCAGTTAAATTTCCTTTCACGACCCCTCTGCTGCAGCTAACCAACCCATCATCCCACACAGTCGCTATCTGGACCCCCCCAGGTCCACTTTTACAACCCCCACCCATCCTCCCGGGTCCCCTTAAAATTTTCCTTAAAAATTTAGCTAAAAAACCCCTCAGCCCCCTCTTTGCTGCATGCCATCTCTCGGGGTCCCAAAGCCCGTCATCAGGATAGGCCCTCGATAACGTGGAGGGCCAGGCCTGCGAGAGGGGGGAGTCTCGCAGCACAAGAAGGTCGGTTTTTTGGAGCATCAACCGAACCAAAGATGGGAAAAGAAAAGCCAGTCCGGGAATCTGTCATAGTCCAAGGGATAACTGAGCATAAAGGTCTCAAAGTATCCATTTATAGGGCTGGACTCCACTGTCCTCTCACGACAGGGAGAGGGTCCAATGTTCTTTTTCTCCAACAGAGGTTAATGGCCAACCATCCTCTCACGACGGCCGGTCCCGTTACAAAGTTGACGGGAGCAATGTTCTATCCTCTCCGTTGGGATGTGGAAAATCCCTCAGCTCTCTCAAATGGTGCACAGTCTCTCCTACCAGCGAGGGCGTGAGTGGAGCATAATAAGGGTCCAAAGTGTCCAAAGTGTAGATGTTAATAACGATGGTAATAATAAAGATGTTAATAAAGATGATAATAGACCCACGGGCACAAGATCTTCCTTGAGGTGAGAGTAGGAGTAGCGAGACAGGAAAGCCCAATCCAGGGGTGGTTGGCCATTAACGCCAACACCCACCCTTACCTGGGGGGAAAGGGGGGGGAGGAGAGGCCACCCGAGGCGACCAACCAACCAAACCATGGTCAGCCTCCCGTCTCTCCAGCCCAATTTCCACAACCCCCCAGTCACAGCTTTGTTCTAAAAACACCCCATCACAGTAAAAAACTACTGTGAACCAGATGGTAGTCCTAGGGGTGAGGCTGTCAGCTTCTCCCCCATCAACCTGCTGCCTGGCTGTTTCTCTGGCCGGCCGGTCCATGTCAGCCATTGCCTCCGCCGCCGCCGCCGCCGTCATCGCCAGCTCGCAACCAGGCACCCCAAGCTCCCAAGGCACACTGGAGCCCCCGAAAACGCCGGAAAAAAGCGCCCCAGGGATCCAGAGGGCTATAGGGAGCGAGGGGGGCCCACTTCCAAGCCGCCGCCGCACAAACGCCGCCCACCGCCGGATGCCTTGGCCTCCGCTTTCCTCCGACACCGGAAACAGCTGCCGCAGCCAGGCCCATCGCCCCATCTCCCGCGGTGCCGTCCAGCCCTGCCCTGACGTTCCGGAGGGCGAAAAAGCCCTCAACAGGCAGGGCAGATGCTCCCCTCACTGGGACTGGAGCCGGAGATGGACAGGAAGGCTCCTGAAGACCCTGACGACCGGCAACTCTCCCATCCCCGAAACGGAGCTCATTTGGTCGCCGCCATCTTGGAGCATGTGCAGAATGTTGCTTCTGTGCTGCACATACTTAAATGATTGCCCATTAGGACTCTGGCTCATACTGCCCATACTGCTGGCTCATATTGAAATGATTGCCCATTAGGACTCCAAGATCCCTCCCACAGTTACTACTATTGAGCGAGGTACCACATAGTATACTGTACTTGTGCATTTTGTTTTTCTTACCTAAATGTAGAACCTTACTTTTTTCACCATTGAATTTCATGTTGTTAGATAGCGCCCAATGTTTAAGTCTGTCAAGATCCTTTAAGATACTTAAGTCTATCTTCTGGAGAGTTGGCTATGCCTGCTTGTTTGGTGTCATCTGTAAATTTGATGAGTTCCCCATCTATCCCCTCATTCAAATCATTGATGAAGATGTTGAGGAGTACTGGGCCTAAAACAGAGCCTTGGGGCACCGCATAGCATACATCGTTTTCTCTTCTCCCTATGCAATACAATTGCTCTCAGAAAGAGTGAGGATGAGAAGAAGAATACAAAATAAACCCACTCAAACAATATTTTCTGTATTACAGGCAGAAATATAATACAGAAATTGTTCTGCAATCAAGACAAAAAATGCTGCCGTGGAAAGGCATACTGAGAGGGTCCTTCATGCAGTCAAGTATGGAGCCTGGCTGGTGGTGGGAAATGGATAGGAAGTGGATTAAGGATACATTCCTGACAATTAGTGGAAAAGGTGGTTACTCAGCCATATCTCCTAAGCTTTGCATTGAGGGTTGGAGCCTATTTGTGTGGACTACAAATGACTGCCCCTCGAATAACCTTGCTACAGGATCTCATAAAAGATGAATATGGAAAATCAGAAATCAATTAACCGCATGTACACTAAATGGTAGCAGACCAAGTGAGACTGAAAATAGTAAAATTGGCAGCTCTGGAAAGACAAGAAAACTGTATTGAACAATGTGGTTACTTGCTTAAGAACCACTGAAAGCAGTTAAGGAAGACAGACTGGAAGTCAGTTGCATCTCTAAAAGTGCCTTGAAACCTCTAAATAATATTGAATTCCTGCTATTACCCAAAAAATGGTGAATTACGTAACATAATGAGTGGGTGCAGCAACGGTAATGAGGAAACCAAAGATATAAACTGACTTGATATTTGGTAATCAAATTAAGTAAGGTAAAGAATAATAAAATGAGTGAAGACTATTACTTATATTTAGACTAAGAAATCATTGAGGAGCACTGATAGAAGAATAGAATAGAATAGAATAGAATAGAATAGAATAGAATAGAATAGAATAGAATAGAATAGAATAGAATAGAATAGAATAGAATAGAATAGAATAGAATAGAATTCTTTATTGGCCAAGTGTGATTGGACACACAAGGAATTTGTCTTGGTGCATACGCTCTCAGTGTACATAAAAGAAAAGATACATTCATCAAGAATCGTAAGGTACAACACTTGATGATAGTCATAGGAAACAAATAAGCAATCAAATCATATTAGGAAACAGTCAATACAGTACAAATCGTAAGGATACCAGCAACAAGGTTACAGTCATACAGTCATAAGTGGCAGGAGATGGGTGATAGGAACGATGAGAAGATTAATAGTAATGCAGACTTAATAACTAGTTTGACAGTGTTGAGGGAATTATTTGTTTAACAGAGTGATGGCGTTTGGAAAAAACTGTTCTTGTGTCTAGTTGTCTTGGTGTGCAGTGCTCTATAGTGTCATTTTGAGGGTAGGAGTTGAAACATTTTATGTCCAGGATGCGAGGGGTCTGTAAATATTTTAACAGCCCTCTTTTTGACTCGTGCAGTATAGAGGTCCTCAATGGAAGGCAAGTTGGTAGTAATTGTTTTTTCTGCAGTTCTAATTATCCTCTGAAGTCTGTGTCTGTCTTGTTGGGTTGCAGAACCAAACCAGACAGTTATAGAGGTGCAGAGGACAGACTCAATAATTCCTCTGTAGAACTGTATCAGCAGCTCCTTGGGCAGTTTGAGCTTTCTGAGTTGGTGCAGAAAGAACATTCTTTGTTGTGCTTTTTTGATGACCTTTTTGATGTTGGGTGTCCATTTTAGGACATGAGATATGGTAGAACCTAGAAATTTGAAGGTCTCTACTGTTGATACTGTGTTGTCTAGTATTGTAAGAGGTGGTAGTATGGGAGGGTTTCTCCTAAAGTCCACCACCATTCAAAAAAAAATCTGCATAAATTGTTTGAAGAAGTTAATATTGTTTGCAATGGTTAGAAAGGCATTTTAATTTACTAGGGCTTTTATTAATTATTCATACTTATGGCAGTTTGTTCTTTGGGACTTATGGTTAGGCTTGGGGAAAGGAATTTTTAGATTCATTTATCTCAGTTAACATGCCCCATGGAAAATGAAGTCATGGTACCATGAGTTATGGCTTTTATTTATTACTTATGCTGATGACATTTTGTTGTTTGGGACTAATGGTTAGGCTTGAGAGAAGGAACCTTTTAGATTTTTTAATTTTTTATTATCTTGAGTTTTTTATCATTCAAAAGATGGAACTTAGTGCAAAGTTTCATGAGGACATTTTCATAAATCCTGTTTCCATCCTGTTATCCCTCAAAGACATTTTAAATTAACCAAATTAACCTCATCTGTGGTACTGAGAAAAATTTGTACTGCTTTTCTGTCTGAGGAGAGGGCAGTCATGCTTCCTCCTCCAAATCTCTCACAAAGCTGTTTGAATTTGATCCTTGATTCCCTGTAGTGCAGAGAATATGAAGAGAACACACTTTCTTTTTATCTTCTGATCTTATCTACGTTATGTATTATTCCTGCTTTATACAGGAATAAGGTCTGAATTTCAATAAAATTCTAATGACTTAATGAGTGATTGTGTGAAGGAAAGGTTTTAAATCGTGAGATGGTGTGTGTGAATAATCAAGAAGACCAAGCATTTCGGTTTCCATCTTCATTTTGGATGAGTAGATAAGTGTTTGCCTCACTTGCTGTAGCAACTATGTTATGTCACCATATAACCGTGATGGCGAACCTATGGCACATGTACCACAGGTGGCACCGGAGCCATATCTGTGGGGACGCAGGTGTTGCCCTAGCTCAGCTCCAGCTTGCATGCGCACATCGGCCAGCTGATTTTCAGGCCATCCGGTCCCACCGGAAGTCAGGAAATGGGCCGTTTCCAACCTCCGGAGGGCAGGGAGAACTGTTTTCGCCTTCCCCAGGTTCCTAAAAAGCCTCTGGAGCCTGGGGAGGGCGAGAAACGGTCCCACTGGAAGTCGGGAAACAAGCCGTTTTCAGCCTCTGGAGGGCCTCTGTCCGGTGGGGAAGACCATTCTTGCCCTCCCCAGGCTCCAAGAAAGCCTCTGGTGCCGAGGGAGTGTGAAAAATGGGCCTACGGGCCCACTGTGCCATTGTGTGCCAAAAGTGGGGGGAGCACGGGGGGTACCATGTGCATGCGTGGGGGCAGGGCTGATTGAATTATGGGTGTGGGCAGTGTGTGCATGACCCCCCCCACATTCCCCCCAATTTTGGCACGTGATGGCAAAAAGATTAGCCATCACTGCCATATAACAATTCTGTAAACTTCTATAGCACCCAGAGTTGCAGTAGCTCAGGAACGCAAATTGCAATAACCATTTCTACATTTATTGTTGCATTAAGATGAAACCGTTGATGATCCTTGAGTAACCTTGAGCAATCTTTTTGTGCAAAGAACACAGTTGGCATATGAATTTGAAACTTCTTCAAACATCCTTTCCTTTCTCCTTTCTCCTTCCAGAGTGACTATTCATTGTGTCTCTTTTGGCATATTTGCACCACATTTTTTGGCTGCAGGCAGTGCAATTATACACTGATCATCCTGATTGATTAATTTTGTATTATCAAGTTGATATTGATTCTTAGGACCTTCATAGATAGATTTTCTCCATGAAAATTTGTGCCTAAGTTGGTCCTTGCATAGCGTACTATCACTACTGTAACTGAATCCATCTATGTTGCAATTGGTTGTTCTCTTCATCTCATTCCTTCTACCTTTTTGAGAATTAGATCTTTCTCCAGAGAGCTGGACTCCATAGAATATATCCAAGTAGGATAAGTTGCACCTATGCACTTTCCCCTCAAATGAGAAATTGTTCAATAATCCTATGGTTTCTTGTCATGGCTGCCCATAGTATTCTCAAGCTCTACAACACAAAGTTGAAAGCTTTCAATACTCTTCCTATCTTGCTTCATCCAAGTCTGATTTGCTACAGATGAATGGTAGATGGTGAAGAGGTACTAATGGTTCCTGCACTAAAGAAATTAAATCAACAGAGATCAGGCCCCTTACAAAGTCATTAATTAATTAAATTAATTTGATTGGCTTGGAAGGGCAGGAAGAGAGAAACCAGAATTTCACTGTCTTGAAACCCTGAATTATATATGGGTTTTGATTTCTAAAACTTGGAACAAATCTCTTTGAAAACTGCAATTTTATTGCAGAAAAGAAAACCAACAGACTGTTTTTCAAATGTTCTTGAGATCTATGGCATAAGCAAAACACATCACATGCACTCTTATTTTTCTGCAGTAAATGTATTCATTTAGCCATGTCAATTCCATGAGTATTTTGCATAGTTACCCAATAGGTGCCAAGTATTTATTTATTTATTTATTCAATTTATATGCCGCCTTTCTCCAGAGACTCAGGGCGGCTGTATACAGGGAGCTTACATTATTATCTGTGTGTATAAAACCTGATGAGGAGAGACTTCCGGTTGGTGACCCGCGGCGATATGGCGTTGAGAGAGTGACCGCTGCTCCTCAACACCATCAGTCACCGTGTTTTGGGGACCCCTGAGGGGCGTGGAGCCCGGAGAGCCCCACGGACGAGAGAGCGAGCCGGGCAAGCGTGAAAGCGGGCGCAAAACGCTGATCGCAAGACCGGGCGGCTCTGTCAAATCCAGCACGCGTGAGTCGGCCAAATTAATGGCCGACGCGAAGCTGCGGTAATCAGCAACCAGATGGAAGCAAGAGAGATCGGATACTGCAGTGAGGATTGACACACACCTTCCCTGCATCGAGGAGAGAAGACATCAAGAAAGGGGCTGGTGAAGTCGGGCAGGAGCGTCTCACAAACGAGAGAGGCGGCGATTGAAAGTTTCCTGAGTATCCTGGCAGAGAGAGAGCCCGACGAGCCGGCATCGAAATAAGAAAGGAAATCTGTATTGACAGTGTGCGTGCCAAGAGAGGATCGGTGAGGAAATCTAAGACCAGCATTTATTTCCTCTTTCCTTTTTTATTGTGAATATAAGCAGACCCAGCGGAGGTTGAAATTGGGTGGATCGAGTCTGGCTTTCTTTTTTGTAATGAACAGGAAGCTCAGCCATTAGTGTGACATGACGGAGGAACAATCTGCCTAGCGGTGGACAGTTTGGCAGCAAGAAATACCATAGAGTGCTGAACTTGGAGGAACGTCCTGAGCTTACAGAAGACCAGAGACTGAGCAAAAAAGAATTGAGTATATCCCAAGAAGGAGAAAAATTATATATATATATATATATATAAACAAATTCAAAATTACAGACCAATTTCGCTTCTAAATACGGACTACAAATTATTCATGGGCATAATTGCGGAAAGAATGAAAAAGATTTTAAATAATTGGATATATAAAGACCAGAACGGATTTTTACCGGGGAGACAAATTAGGGATAACATGAGAATTGTGCTAGATACGCTAGAGTAATATGAGGAACACCCCGGAAAACAGATGGCTCTGATTTTTGTCGATGCTCAAAAGGCATTTGACAACCTAAATTGGAAATTTATGATTAAACAAATTGAGATTATGAAATTCGGAACTAATTTTGAAATGATGATCAAATCCATCTATAACAACCAAAAGGCGAGTATCCTGGTGAATGGGGATAGGACTAAAACATTCCAAATTAGTAAGGGGGTAAGGCAAGGCTGTCTCCTATCCCCTCTATTGTTCATTCTGGCCCTAGAAGTCCTTCTACGGAAAATTAGAGCTAACGATGAAATAAAAGGATTGAAGATCAGGAAGGAGACTTATAAGACACAAGCATTTGCAGATGACGTTGCCCTAATCCTTGAAGACCCTATAGAGTCGGGACCTAAAGTATTGGAGGAATTAAGTAAATATGGAGAGGTGGCAGGCTTCATATTGAACAAAACTAAAACTAAAGTATTGATTAAGAACATAACTGAGAGTCAGCAAAACGAGATAGAAGAAGTATTAGGACTACAGGTTGCCAAAAAAATTAAATACTTAGGAATTTGGATTACATCAAGATGTTCGACTCTGAAAGACGATAACTATATTCCCCTAATTAGAAAAATAAAACAAGACCTAGATAACTGGAAAAAAATAAGATTATCACTTTTGGGCAAGATAGCCACAATTAAGATGAACATCCTCCCCAGAATATTATTTCTATTCCAAAATATACCAATAAATTTAGATAAAAAATTCTTTCTAGAATTAGACAAAATCATTAGAGAATTTATATGGGAGGGGAAAAAACCGAGATTTTCCATTAAAATTTTAAGAGGCAAAAGAGATATAGGTGGATTTGGACTCCCGGATTGGGAAACATACTATAGGTCAGCCAAGCTAGTTTGGATAAGAGATTGGATCACCCTGGAAAATGCGAGAATTCTTACTCTAGAAGGCCATGACTTGTAAAAAGGCTGGCACGCCCACATCTGGGAAATGGAGAAGAAAAAGAAGACATATTTCCATAGACATAAAATTAGAGATTCCTTGATACAAACATGGACCCAGATCAGACAAAAACACTACAAGAAAATCCCAAATTGGCTCTCAACGATGGAGGCCCTGACTCACCCAAATAGGTGGGAGAGGGAGAAAATGGCCAGATATAAAGATATTCTAGACGAAGGAGGGAGGCTTAAACTAAATGATACCTTACGAGAGCAAGGAATAACCTTAGATTGGTGGACCTACTCACAAGTAAAATCCAGATATCAGAGGGACAAAGAACAATATGGTCTAGAACCGGGACCAAATGGATTGGATAAAGTTCTGATGGGAACAAATAAAAAGATTCTGGCAAAATTATACAATTATCTGTTAAGCGATGAGAAGTTTGAAGATGTTACAAAGAATCAAATAATTGCATGGGAGAAAAATATAGGGTGCAATATAAATTTCGGGGAATGGGAGGAGGCATGGAATAGAAATCTTAAATTGATTAGAGCGGTGGCATATAAGGAAAATCATTACAAAATGTTTCATAGGTGGTACCTAGCCCCGGCCAGACTAGCGAAGATATACCCCAATATACATCCCAATTGTTGGAAATGCGGCCATGGCCAAGGCACCTTCTTTCCCATGTGGTGGACATGCCCGGAAGCGAAAGGATATTGGAGTAAGATCAGGAGATGGTTACACGAAATAATTGGGGAAGATATTGAACTAACACCAGAGATTTTCCTCCTGGGAATAATAAAGAAGCCATATAGAAAGGAAATGACACATTTAATGATCCATATAATTACAGCCGCTAGATTGGCATACGCACAGTATTGGAAAGAGAAAATTCAACCACCAGAAGAGTTTACAATTAAGAAAATACTCGAGTGCGCAGAGATGACTAAATTAACTTATGAATTAAATGATGAAAAGTCAGTATACTATATGGTGTGGGAAAGGTGGTACAAGTGGTTGCATGATAAAATGGAAGAAAGATCAAAGGTGTGTTAAATATTGGTTAAAAGTGAGTCAAAATATCAACAAGTATTATTTATGTAAATAGTTAAAACACTGCATATCCGATACAAATTGAAAATGTTTATTATATTTATGTGTTCTACGTTATTGTTTGAATGATTGTTTGTTTGTTTGTTTGTTTGTTTTTCTCATTTATTTCCTTTTTGTTCTGTAAGAAATCTCAATAAAGTCTATTAAAAAAAAAAAACCTGATGAGGAGAAACACAGAGGGTACAATTCTTTGTTTTTGCCTGAAAAGTTAAAGAGGATGCAAAAAACAAAAAAGCTTGGGAACCTCTGAAAAATACGATTATAAAAGCTCAGTCCTGTTCAATACTACTAAAAAAGAAAACCAAGAAAAAAAATGCAGCATGGTTGCACAAAGAATTCTCAGATCAACCGAGTGGAAAAAAGAACAAGCGCAAAAAATAGAAACTAGTTCAAAAAGCTAAAGTTTTGAACAAAGTACCGGTAAGACTTTCAACAAATGTCAAAAGCAATAAAAATGTTTCTTTCAACACATAAAACAAAAGAAAAAAGTCAAAGAAACGATCAGTCCACTAATGCGAGAAAATGGCAAAGAAGTAATGGGCAGTAGAGAGAAAGGAGAACTGCTTATTTCATACTTCACATCCTCCTTCATGCAAAAAGAAAACACTACTCAATTTACCAAAAATAGAACTATAAATTACAGGTTAGGAATGCAAATTAAAATATGCAAAAATAAGGTAAGAGAACACCTGTCAGCTCTATCAGGCTTCACATCACCAAGGCTTGATAAACTACAACCCAGAGTTCTGAAGGAACTTGCAGACATGTTTTTAGAACCATTGAAATTTATCTTTCAAACTTCTTGGATCACCGGGGAACTACCTGAGGACTGGAAAAAAGCTGATGTTGTCCCCATCATCAAAAAAGGAAGAAAAAAAAAAAAACCAGATCCAGGAAATAACATACAAATCACTGTTACCAATTTCTGGAAATATTTTGGAAAAGATAAGCAAGCAATAAATCTGCAAACACCTAGAGACAAACAAGGTTATAACCAGACACCAAACTGGGCTTATCAAAAACAGATCATGCCAAATAAATTTCAAGGTGTTGGTGATTCCCTATAAAGCCCTACATGGCTTAGGCCCGGGGTATCTGGCGGATCACCTGCGGCCAGCAACGGCTCCCCATCACCCGGTGCACTCACACAGAGAGGGCCTACTTGGGGTCCCATCGGCCAGGCAATGTCGGCTAATGGCCCCTAGAGAGCGGGCCTTCTCTGTAGGCAAATAGAAGGAGGTAGCATTATTTTCAAGGGAGCCTTTAGAAATGAGATTAAGTAATAGGTTGATCCAAGTGGGTTAAGGTATTTTTGTGCCACATGAACCACAAAATTATTCTTTCTTATCCTTTTTTTCTACATGGTAATTTCTTTTAAACCCCTTTCCTGTTCTTGTCAATGCTTTGCAAAGCTTTGTTAATGCAACCTGTATCAGGCAGAATATTTCAATATACATCTGTGGTATCTCTATTAGAGGAGATTTTTCATACCGTCTAGATCACAACCATCCTTTTGGACAGTCCTAAAACAGAAAATTGTAAGCCTCACAAACTGAATTCACTGCCTTCCCAGCCTACGACAACGGTGTCTGGCATGTCCTATGAAAAGAAAAAGAGGAGAAAGGAGAATAATGAGTAAAGATATCTTGATATTTATATTCATTTTTTTCTTCCAAGACACCACCTTTTCCCACAGAATTGCAGGATTCCTATGACTTCAGGGAGTTTCCTCTAACCAGAGGAATCTATTTCTGCTGATCTCTTTGTAGCAGCCCAAATAAATCTGACCTGAAACCAAATATCAGGTCTGGTTTAGAATTGTTTTAATTGGTATGCCTGTGCTGATTAAGATAATAAGGAGGAAAAAATGTGGTTCACACCAAGATAAGACCTTGCTGTGATATATTTCTCTCCATTATTATTATGGATCTTTGTTTTCTAAGAAATAATCTAAGTTAGAATGGCTGATTCTTCTTGATGTTTTGGATGGAGACCTTGTGAGTGAATGATTAACTCCTTTAGACTCAGGACCTGGTTTCCTTTGGCTTTCTCTCTCTTCTCTTAATATTTCAGTCACTGCTCTTTTCTGCTTTTGAAAAGCAGTGCATTTGTGACATTTTGCTGCCATTTCATCTCTATTTCCCATATTAAGTACAAATAGATTCACTAGATCAGTGGTCCCCAACCTTTTTATCGCCGCGGCCCGCTGAGCGCGCGCAGGGGTGGGGGCACGGCCCAGGAGCTTTTGCACACGGCCCATTGCGCACGGCCCAGGAGCCTTTGCGCTGCAGCGTTCATGTCCCCCGGCCGCTGCGCGGCCCGGTGCCAGGTACTCCACGGCCCGGCACCGGTCCACGGACCGGGGGTTGGGGACCACTGCACTAGATGATTACTATTTATGTTTTATTTTTTATTGCATCTTTATTTTAAATATATAAAGAGAGAGAGAGAGAGAGAGAGAGAGATATCAAATCAATGAAAATAAGCTGCAGCAACAAAATCCCCAGTAATGTTCTATTGAGACTAGTGAATCAATGAATTAATTTTCCAGCCCCTCCTCAATGTCTAGTAATTTATTGGATCTCGAGTTTTAATGCAAAAGAAAAATCAATGGCACATTTTTAAAATGTTTGCAGGCTCATGTTGTCAGTAGTCCACACTGTTAAAAGCTATTTCTTTAAAGTAAAACAAAAAGATGTTCAAGATGTGCTTTATCCTGTACTAAATATTTCCTGCTGCTTCAGCTAAAAAGGACCTCATGGGGCCATATATTTTATTATTTCTAACCTTTTTTCCCCAGTGGTGAGAAAAATATGGCTTTACATTAACCATATCAGGGATCTCAGACACCTTGTGGACAGCCACCTCTATCTGAGCCAGCATTTTGCTGCAGCTGCTAAAAAAAATCCCCAAAAGCCAAGCCTGCATCAACAGAGAAATGTTATCAAACTCACGCGAAATGTTAGTACTGCTTTATGCTACTTTGCTAAAAACAAAATAAAACAAAACAAAACAAAAACTCCAACCACTTGGAACATTGCATGTAATTTTGGTTACCATGTTAGAAACTTTATAAAGGGTGCAATGAAGAGCAATAAATATGATTAGGGGGCTGGAGTCTAAAACATAGGATGAATGGTTGCAGAACTGGGTGTGTCCAGGATAATAAAGAGAAGGACATCATAGCAGTCTTCCAATATTTGAGAGACTGTCACAGAGAAGGAGTGGTGGTCAATCTAATATCCAAAGAACTGACAAGAAGTAATGGATGGAAACACATCAGAAAGAGATCCAACATAGAAGAGAAGAGTAATTTCCTGAGGGTGAGAACAATTCATCAGAGGAACAGCTTCGCTCCAGAAGTTTTGGTTCTCTATCACTGGAGGTTTCTAAGAATAGTTTGTAAAGCAGGAACGGTATTTGTCTGGAATGGAATAGGGTCTCCTGCTTGAGCGGGTATTGGACTAGAAGGTCCCTTTCAATTTGATTATTCTGCAAGTTCTGTTGGTTTTGAAGTGTTGCATCCAGTTGCCGTGGTTGCTGTAGAGATGATTTCTTTCTTTCTTTTTTTATTGAAAAGTTTTAAAATATTTTTACAAACAAATTTCCCCCCCTTCCTCCCCCCCCGACTTCCCAGAGCAAAATACAGGGTATAGTATTTAACAAACATAATCAAACATAAACAAACTAACTATAAGCTCTTCACTCCCCCTTACACTTTAACTCCCCCATACATACCAAAATATAAGAATATAAGAATTCACCTAAATATTTCATTCATAAGCTATTTGCAACTTTTTAGTCCCATATTTGTTTTGAATATAATCAATCCATCTTCTCCATTCCAATATGTATCTTTCATTCGAACAATTCTTCAAATATGCAGAGATTTTAGCCATCTCTGCCAAATTAGCTACTTTTAATGTCCATTCTTCAATAGTAGGTAAGTCTTCCTTCTTCCAATACTGCGCCACCAAAAGTCTGGCTGCAGTTATTAAGTTCAGAATCAAATTAGTCTCTATAACCGTACAGTCTGTAATTATACCCAATACAAACAACTGTGGAGTAAATTTTATCTTCTTTTTAAGAATATTTTGTATAATCCACCATATCTTAATCCAAAATGCCTTAATTTTTTTACATGTCCACCATATATGATAATATGTTGCATCATCACATTTACATCTCCAACACGTAGGTTGTAAGCCTGGATACATACAAGCTAACTTTTTGGGATCTAAATGCCATCTATAAA
This sequence comes from Pantherophis guttatus, assembly GCF_059756535.1. Classification (NCBI taxonomy): domain Eukaryota; kingdom Metazoa; phylum Chordata; class Lepidosauria; order Squamata; family Colubridae; genus Pantherophis; species Pantherophis guttatus. The sequence goes on from NC_142063.1 coordinate 317,090,560, forward strand.
ACATTTTGTAAAAATTTTATCTCAAGTTTTGGGTTTGTGTAAATTTTACATTTCTGACCCATATTTTTTCCCATGTTTCCATCATTATTGGTTCCTCAATATTTTGTGCCCATTTTATCATACAGTCCTTCAGAAACTGAGTTTCTGAATCTATTTCTATCAATGCATTATACAACCTTTTGATATGCATTGGACTTTGATCCCTAATTTGTTTTATCAAATTTTCCTCGTTTTGCAAGATACCAATTTTCTGATTCTCTTTCCATCTATTGTACAACTGTCCATACTGAAACCAAGTTTGAATTATCCTTTCTTCCTTTAATACCTCTAAAGACTTTAACTGCAATGTACCTCTTTCCATAATAAGAAGCTCTTTGTAAGTAATCACATCTTGTTTCTGTTCTACACTTATATTCTCTATCGTATGTCTAGGTATTGCCCATATAGGTAATTTATTATTTAATTTATATTGATACTTTTTCCATACACGTAGTAATGCATTCCTTAATATATGACTTTTAAAATTCTTGTCCACCTTTTTATTGTATAGTAAATATGCATGCCACCCATATAACAAATCATATCCCTCAATATTCAATATTCCCTCTTCTGTTGAGTTAACCCAATTGCTAATTGCTGAGAGGGTAGCTGCCTCATAATACAATCTTAAATTAGGCATTTTGAGACCTCCTCTTTCACGTATATCTTGCATTATTTTTTGTTTTATTCTCAGTCTCTTTCCTGCCCACACAAAATTAGTAATGCCCTTCTGCCATTCATTCAAATTTCCATCTTTTTTCAATATTGGTATCATTTGAAAAAGGAATAAGAACTTTGGCAAAATATTCATTTTCACTGCAGCTATCCTTCCCAGCAATGATAGTTGCAATTTTTTCCAGTTTTCCATCTCTTTCTGTATTTTTTGCCACAACAATTCATAATTATACTTATATAATTTCGCATTTGACGTCATAATATAAACCCCTAAATATTTAACCTTCTTTACTGTTTCAAATCCCGTTATTCTTTCTATTTCTTCTTTTTGACTTGTAACCATATTTTTAGTTATTATCTTTGTTTTCCCTGCATTTATTTTAAATCCAGATACTTGTCCATATTGATTAATTATATCCATTAGACCTATAACCGATTGTACTGGTTGGGTCAACATCACAACCAGGTCATCTGCGAATGCTCGTAATCTGTAATCATCATGCCTAATTTTAATTCCCCTTATTTTATCTGAGCCACGTATTTTATTCAACAAAAGTTCCAAAGTCAAAATAAGCAGTAATGGAGATAAGGGACATCCTTGTCTTGTTCCTTTTTCTATGTTAAAAGTTTCCGTTAAACTACCATTGATTATTACTTGTGCTGTTTGTTGCTGATATATTGCCTTAATAGATTGTATAAAATACTCTCCAAACTGCATCTTTTCAATTATTTTCAGTAAAAAATTCCAGTTCAATCGATCAAACGCCTTCTCTGCATCTAAGAATATAAGCACCACAGGGACCTGGTTGCTCTTTCCCAAATATTTGGGAAATATTTCCCAAATATTAACTATTTGCCTTACATTACTTTTCATATATCGCCTATTAATAAAACCAGTTTGATCATTATGAATCATTTGTTGCATAAGTGGCATCAGCCTATTTGCTAATATTTTAGTAAAAATCTTATAATCTGTATTTAAAAGTGATATGGGTCTATAGTTTTTTGGCTGAGTATGATCTTGATCCTCCTTTGGGATCAAGGAAATAAATGCTGTTCTCCAGGAAGGAGGTACTTCTCCTCCAGTTTGTATTTTGTTAAATAATTCTTTAAGTGGTTCCACCATTTCTGTCTGCAGACTTTTATAGTAAACAGCTGTCAATCCATCTGTCCCAGGGGCTTTTCCCACTTTCAATTGTTTAATTGCTAAAACAATTTCTTCAGAAGTTATCATTTGATTCAAACCTTCCCTTTGCTCTTCTGAAACTATAGAAATATCCTCCTTCTGTAGATATTTATCTATATCTGTACCTTGGATTTTATCACTAGTATACAACTTCGTATAAAATTCTAAAAATGCTTTTTTAATCATATTTTGCTGATGCACCTCTTTACCCTTATATTCTATTTTCTCTATAGTGCGTGACTTTTGTTTTTTCTAAGCAAATATGCCAACCATCTACCTGGTTTGTTAGCATTACAAAAAGTATTATGTTTGGCATATTGCAAATTAGTTGCCGCCTGGTCTGCCATCAACATGTTAAATTGCCCTCACAATAAATTAATTGCTTCTTTATCTTCTTATCTGTTGGATTTAATATTAATACTTGCTCTTTATTTTTTATTTCCTCTTCTAGTTCCTTCCGTTTTCTTTCCTGTCTATGTCTATATTTATTGTTCAAATATATTAAAATACCTCTCATATATGCTTTACTTGCATCCCAAACCATTTCCATAGATATACCTTTATGCATATTCATAACAAAAAATTCTTTCATAAATTTTTTACATTCTTTCAAATTTTCCTCATATCTAAACAAATTTTCATTCAACCTCCAGGACTTCCTGGACCCCTTTTCATGCTCTAATTCCATTCAAACCTGGCTGTGATCTGTTAATGTTCTTGGACATATCTTCGTTTTCTTCACCCTGGAAAGGAAGTCATTAGTAATTAGTATAAAGTCAATCCTAGAAAATGACTGGTGTCTATCGGAAAAAAAAATAAAATCTTTTTCTTCTACATTCCGCTCTCGCCAAATATCTCTCAGCTCCATGTCTTCCATCATATCAAAAAAGGCTTTAGGCAGTCTAGCACACATTTGAATATTTTGCAAAGATCCTTTTTTGTCCTTTTTAGTATCCAAAACTCCATTCCAATCTCCCATCAATATGTACGATTTGTAGACCCATTGTGTTAGTTTAGCATGTAAAATCTTGTAGAATTTTTCTTGTTGTTGATTTGGTGCATATATTCCAATCAAGAGTGTTTTTTTCCCTTCTATTAAGATTTCAATTGCAATATATCTTCCTTGCACATCTGCTTCAATTAATTTAGCTATTAAGCCTTTTTTTAGGTATATAACTATACCGTTTTTCTTTTCTGGTGCAGATGCTACAAAATGTGTCCCCAACCTTGCATTTATTAAATATTTTTATTTATTTAATAATACTGCTTCAGAGTAGTGACCTTTGACTGGATACCAGCCAAGTTAGCTTATTTCCTCAGCAGGGTCTGGGGTCACGTGGATCAATATCGTGAGCAATATGAATCAGAACAAGACTTAGTGTCGGCAATCTCAGCTGGAATGAATGAGGGGGAGGCTTCTGAATGGATAGCCCAGCTGCATAATGAGAGCGCTGCTGAACTAAATGATGCTGATGGGTTTATTACACTGCTCCGGTCCTGATTTGAGGACCCCAACCACGTAAATGAAAATGAAGCCACACTAAAGGTCATGAAGCAAGGTAATTGACCTATAAAAGACTTTGTATGGGACTTTAGACGAGTCGCAGGGAATCTAGGCCATTGGCCTGACCACATACTCCTGCACTACTTTAAAGAAGCTATTGACCCAGAAGTCAGAGAAGCCTGTGGATCCAGGGAGTTCCTGAGTGTCTCCATGACTTGTATACCATGTCCCTTGCTCTAGACAGAGAAGTCCACCCCCCAGCCAAACCTCAGCACAGCAGCAGCCTCGAAACACGTTATCTACAAACCCCACTTCAAAAGCCACGAATCTCACCCCTCCCTCAACCAGGGAGGGCAATCAAGTGCTATCACTGTGGACAGACAGGACATGGAGCTTCTGAGTGCCTGGCGCCTGCCCCAGTTCCACAACAACAACCCACCACAGCTGCATGAGGGAGGACGGCTCCAAAGAAAACCCCAAACACCAGCCAATTTGTGAAACAAGCCGTGGAGATTCCCCTCCTCACTGAAGAAAGGGGGGACCCTCCAGCTACAGGAGCACTTTCCGACCAGCCCAGCGGGGATGAAGACCCAATGGTGAGTGCACCCATTACCTCTTTCTCACTTAAAGTAAAACTAGTCCTGCCAGAAACAGGGAAAGAAACAGAACTCCCAGCAGTAGTAGATACCGGCTGTACCAGATGTCTAATCGGCCTTAAAATTGTAGAACAGCTGGGCATCAAAACAACACCCTTAAAACAACCGATCTAATTTTACCAGGTGGATGGCACACTAATTGGGGAAGTCCCTTCCACTCACGTTACTGAACTGCTTAAATTAGAGATGGAGAAACATCATGAACTCATACGATTTATAGTAACCCCAAAGATGTCAGAATCTATACTAGGCCTGGCTTTGCTAGATAAATGGGGCCCCACCATCACTTGGGAAGATGGATACCAAAAAATCAGGATAGGAGTTGGCCCAACACCCCCAGCCCCTCCCCCCAAATACCAACCTACCCAAAATGACCAGCAGCCAGACACAGCAGCGGCTTGTTCAGACGGGACTCCAGGAGAACACCAAATCCCTAAGGTCTATGCAAATTTGGCTGAAGCTTTCAGTGAGGAGGAATGTAACCTCCTCCCCCACCTGGCCCACAGACTGCGCCATCGAATTACAAACAGGGGCTAAATTGCCAAAGCCTAGAATATACTCCATGACACCTGCTGAGATGACTGAATTGAGGAAGTACATTGACACCAACCTAGCCAGAGGGTTCATCAAGCCTGCGAAATTCAGCATGGCCACCCCAGTACTGTTTCAAGAAAAAAAAGATGGTACCTTGAGATTATGTATTGACTTTAGAGCTATTAACTGCATTTGCATACAAAATACCTACCCCCTCCCACTGATGAAAGACTTACTAAACCACCTATCGAAAGGAAAAATCTTCACCAAGCTAGATCTAAGGGAAGCCTACTACCACGTTTGCATAAAGGAGGGAGACGAATGGAAAACCACTTTTAACTGCCCCTTGGGCAGTTTCCAAATTCGGGTCATGCCTTTTGGACTTCAAGGGTCTTCATGCAACTGATCAATGAAGTTTTGCATGAGCATTTATATCAGGGGGTTCTTGTTTATCTCAATGACATTCTTATATTCAGCGAAAACATGGAAGACCATGTCAAATTGGTCAGACAAGTGCTGAAAAAACTCCTAGCAGCCAAACTTTATGCAAAATTGTCCAAATGTGAGTTCCATAAGGAAGCCCTTGACTACTTGGGATACAGAGTGTCGAATAAGGGGATCGAAATGGACCCAGAGAAGGTGAGGGCAGTACTGGACTGGCAGCCCCCATGCGCCCATAAGAAACTCCAAAGCTTCTTAGGGTTTGCAAACTTTTACAGACAATTCATCCCTTCCTTCGCTGAGGTCGCACTCCCCTTGACAGAACTACTAAAAACCGGCCCGTCTTCCACCAGGACAAAACCTGGACAAAGGAGGTTAATGCCTCCTAAGGCAGCATTTAACATCCAGCTGCCTGCAATTACTGCGAGTTCTATTCTCACCAGGCTCAAGGTCGACTCAGCCTTCCATCCTTTCTAAGGTAGGTAAATTGAGGACCCAGTTTGTGGGGGCAATAAGCTGACTTTGTATAAATATACAAAAGTATGAAGGCTATTGCTTAACGCATTGTAAGCCGCCCTGAGTCTCCGGAGAAGGGCGGCATATAAATCAAATTAAAAAAAAAAACCTAGCCAACCTTTAGCTTGGACAATGGACTGCCAAAAATCCTTTGAATGGTTAAAACGCCTATTTGCAGTGGAGCGGATCCTACAGCATCCTGACCCGAATAAGCCCTGATTTCAGGCTGACTCAAGTGATGTGGCAGTGGCAGCTGTCCTACTACAAAGGGACCCCTGTAACCATCTAATGCCATGTGCTTATGTATCAAGGAAGTTAACTGACACTGAGTGCAGATGGGCGGTATGGGAAAAAAAGGCGTTTGCGGTGCGATGGGCTCTCCTGTCCTGGAGACATTTCCTGGAGGGGATGGAGGAGCCTTTTGAGGTTTGGACTGACCACAAGAACCTCGAGGCACTGAAGACCCTGAGGAAGCTTTCTCCAAAGCAGGTTCAAATGCTTTAACTTTAACCTGAAATATATCCCAGGGGGTAAGAACCTTCTGGCTGATGCTCTCTCCTGCAAACCCCAATTTGACAGCCGATGGGAAGAGATAGTTCACGCCATGATTTCAGAGTCTCAGCCAGCCGCCCAAGCCCGCACCAGAGCGCAAATGCGCCAGGGTTCCAACCTCTCCGAAGACAAGTTGACAGCGGAGCTAAAAGTGGCGCTTTCTGATGATTCCTGGTTCAAAGAACACCAGGCGGACCTTACCCTAAGGGATGGGTTGGCATGGAAGGGGAATAAACTATACATTCCCTGCAGCCTACAGCTCCTGGTACTGAAGAGAAGTCATGATTCTTGCCTGGGGGGCCACTTTGGGTATTTAAAAACCCTCCATTTGACTAGGAGGCAATTCTGGTGGCCAAAAATGAAAATTGAAATGGAAGACTATGTGAGGAGCTGTGCCACCTGGGCCACCATGAAATACTGACCAGGGAAGCCCCCTGGCCTCCTCCAGACTGTGGCCAAACCCACCAAGCCCTGGGAGGAGATTGCAATGGACTTCATAGTTGAGCTCCCCAACAGTGGGGGCAGCCAAGTCATTTGGACCATCATTGATTTATTCTCCAAGCAAGCCCACTTCATTGCCTGCAGCGGGCTACCCTCGGCTAAAAAACTGGCAAAGCTGTTTGTGAAACACATCTACAGGCTACATGGAGTCCCAAGAAGAAGAATATTGGACCATGGGGTCCAGTTTACCGCTAAGTTCTGGAGGGAATTTCTATGATCCATTGGGTTGTCCCAGGGGCTTAGCTTAGCTTTTCACCTGTTGACTAATGGATCGGCTGAAAAATTAAACTCAATGGTGGAACAGTACACTAGGTGTTATGTGAATTATCAACAGGAGAACTGGGCGGATTTGCTACTATTTGCAGAGGTTGCTTATAATAACGCAGTACACAGCAGTTCTGGGTTGACCCCTTTTCAAATAACTATGGGCATAGATTTTGTGCCGATGCCTGAATTGCCTAGAGAGCCGCCTACTTCCATATCCTTAATAGATTGGATGACCTCATTGAAAAGGGGTTTGGAGAATACAAAAAAAGCTTTAGCAGAGTCAGCAGAAAAATATAAGGCTCAAGCCAACAAACATCAGGGTCTCCAACCACCTTTCCAAATAGGTGATAAGGTGTATTTCTCAACCAACCTAAGATTGAGAGTGCCCAGCAAGAAGTTTGGACCCAAATTCATAGGTCCTTTCCTATAGTGAACGTGATTAACCCAGTGACATAGGCTCCCTCGCATATTAGGGAAAATACACCCCGTTTTCTACAGCAGCTTATTGAAACCAGTCAGAGAATCCACCCTCAGACCTTTGCCAGCTGCTCCACCTTCTCCTTTAATAATACAAGGGGAGACTCATTATGAGGTGAAGAAAATCTTGGACTCTAGACTTTACAGGGGCCGATTGCAATATTTGGTGCACTGGAAAGGCTACCCTTTGACTGAAGCTTCTTGGGTCAAGAGTTGGGATGTGAAGGCTGATGCACTTGTGAAACAGTTTCATGACAAATTTCCTGACAAACCGAAAGGTCCTCCTGGGGGGGGGAGGGGGGAGTTAAAGGGATTGGTGCTAAGCATTAACCTCTTCTTTTGTGTTTTGTCTGTTTTAATTTTCAGGATGTGGTTCTTTCTGCAGGGGGGGGACGCCTGTCACCCTTGGAAGCCATATTAGGCCGGAAGCTTCAATGCTGCCACCTCCTCATGTGTGGGAAAGTAGGAGGGGGGACTTAGGAGAGGGGAATCAATAGACATAACAGCGTTCTTCCCATCAGTCAAGGTCAGGGCGGTCCAGCATCTGGAGGAGGAGTGGTCAGGGGCTGGGCCGAGGCGAAACTGGTGGTGATTGGAGCATGTGACTAATTTGGGAGCTTTGTATTATTGAAGGAAAGCCTGGGCTTTTCAGTTTCAGGATTTCCCAGATGTGCCAGTTTACCTATTGCTAGTAAAGCGAACTTTGGAAAATGCCTGCTTCTGCATCTTTACTGGGAGCTGGGGTTTTTCTGGAGTGCTGACTGTTGAGGGTAAAAACTTCCCTCTGCATAGTAGGCAACAGACCGGACAGCAAAGAGATACATTGCTGGTTAAACACACAGATACTCACAGACTCTGAACGGTGAAAAAACCCAGTCTTTACTCTTAGTGAAAAAACAAAACTTGGTTTCTCAAAACAATGATAACACATCTTTGAATAATTTGTCTAAGTTGTCTAAGCCCAAAATATGGAGTCTGGTGACATAAGGTATTTTATTGTGGCTAGAGGAATGGAGGACTCTTCTCATAAAATATCTCTGGACTCTCTCGATTGTATTTATGTCCGATATGTAGCACAGGTTCCAGATGAATTGTATTCAAGAATTGGTCTAGCAAATGTTTTGTATGCTCTCATTAGTAGTACAACATTACCAGAGAAGAAGCTATGCAAGATTAGGTTAACAACTCTTAATGCCTTTTTGGCAATGTTGTTACAGTGGGCTCGGGCACTTAGATCTTTAGAAATGAGTACTCCAAGATCCTTGACAGAGTGAGGGTCATCTACAAGGTCATGTCCATCTAATTTGTATTTTATATTTGGATTTTTTTTGCCAATGTGCAAGACAGAGCATTTGTTGGTTGAGATTTGAAGTTGCCACTTGTTAGACCAATCTGACATATAGTCAAGGTCTCGGCCAGTCCACCCAACTGCACTGGAAACAAGCCAACACCAGAACGGAATAAAGCAGTTGCAATCCTTTAATTAGGTTCAGCACAGCAAACACAGGCAGGAGAAAGGCACAAGCCGGAAACAAGGTTTAAAGTTAGCGCTACATGCAATCGCAGTGTAGCGCCTTTTATATACACAGCAATAAATCAAGTGGCAATTAAACAGTTAACATCACCCCTCCTTCCCCTAGCTGGCCTGAAGGAGGAGCACAATAAATCAATTAACAATCAAACAGTCAACATCATCCCTCCTTCCTCAAGCTGGCCTGTAGGAGGAGCGCGCCTCTGTTACAGCACAAGGCAGCGTCATCTGCAAACACCATGCCCCCCCTATCTCCGATGAAAGAGTTTGCTTCGTTTTGTGTGCGGGTGGTAAAGACTTCTCAAACAGCTGATGACACGCCCCCGGAGAGTCCAACAGCTTGCTCCCTCCTCGTTGTCCTCCCCAGTGATGGCGAGACCCAACCGAGGCTCGACACAAGGTCTTTTTGAAGGGTAGTTGCATTGTCGGTGGTGTTGAATAGTTTAACATCATCAGCGAAGAGAACACAGTTGCTTTTAATATGATCACAAAGGTCATTTATGTAAAATATGAAGAGTGTTGGACTTAAAACACTGCCTTGGGGAACACCCCTATTAACATGTACAGGATTTGATAGAGCGCTTCCTATTTTGACCACTTGTTGTCTGTTTGGCAGGAAGGAAGGTTTCCATTTATGTAGGAGTCCAGAAATGCCATAGGATTTTAGTTTTAGAAGTAATTTGTCGTGTACCACTGAATCAAAAGCTTTACAGAAGTCTATGTAAACTGCGTCTATTGCTTTGCCCTGATTGAGATGTGTAGTCCATATGTTTTTGCAATGTAGTAGTTGTAGATTAGACGATAATTTTTTTCTGAAAACAAATTGTTTGTTAGAAAGTAGTTTGTTTGTCTCTAGGCGGAGGGTAATAGATTGGTTAATGATTGATTCCATGCCTTTGGAAGTGACGCAACATTAAGAGATTGGTCTGTAATTTTCAACTAAGCTAGGATCTCCCTTTTTGAAGATAGGGATGACCCTGGCTTGTGACAATTGGTAGGGCAAGGTGCTGGTACTGAAAGATTTTACAAAAATTATGCTTAGAGGTTCTGCAATTGCAGTAGAAAGCTTTTTAGAGAAGTATGCACATAGTCCATCAGGTCCAATAGATAGAGATGGTTTTAGATTGTGTAGATGAAACTCAAATACTTTGGTCACCTAATGAGGAGGAAGGTCACCTCAGTGGAGAAGAGCCTAATGCTGGGAAAGAATCAGGGCAAAAGAAGAATGGGACAACAGAGAATGAGGTGGCTGGATGGAGTCACTGAAAAGCAGTAGGTGTGAGCTTAAATGGACTTCAGAGGATGGTAGAGGACAGGAAGCTCTGGAGGAATGTTGTCCATGGGGTCATGATGGGTCAGACATGACTTCGCAACTAACAACAACAACAATATATCTAACACTACATGTCTTAACAGTGGCCAGAATTGTATTTGCACAACATTGGAAAGATGTGGAGATCCCTACAGAAGAGAAGATAATAATAAAAAAAAATACTAGAATGTGTAGAAATGGATAGATTAACACTTGAAATTAAAGAGAAGGAAGATACGGAATATTTTGAAATGTGGGATTTGTTTTATCAATGGTTAACTAATAGAAACAGAATATTTAAAATTATAAGAAAAGGGTTAATTTTACTGAGGGTTGATTATAATATGTTTATTATAATATGAATTTTTTATTGAGTATTTTACATTTTAAAACCAAACACAAAATAGCAAAAGAAGTCAAGAGACAAAAACAAAAACACACGCACATAGACATTAAAATACAATACTAACAAAAGATATATACAATTTTACAACTTTCTGCATCGACTTTTGTCTTTACTCTTAGCTTTTATCCTCCCGCTTCTTCTCTTTATTTTTAAATATTCATAATTAACTGTTTTGTTGGCAAGATCATTATTTACATTTATATACAGTATGTTAATATCAAATTTCACTTTATATTCTTATTTCTTAATTTGATTTCTGTTTTCCAACCATGTATAAAACCTATTCCTCACTTTATAATAATCTGAGTCTTCTCTTTCTTTGATCTCCATCGTTAATTTATCCATTTCGGCACATTCAAGGATTTTCTTTATTATTGTTTCTTCCAATGGTGTATTGGTCAACTTCCACATTTGTGCTAGAGTAATTCTGGCTGCCGTTAGAATATGCAATACAATATAATAGAGACTTTTTTCCATTTTTCTATCAATCATTCCTAGGAGGAACATTTCTGGTTTAAAATCCATTTTTTGGAGTGTAATCTCTTCCAACCACCCTTTAATTTTATGCCAAAATTTCCTCACCTTAGGGCACATCCACCACATGTGGTAGTATGTCCCTAGTTTGTGAAAACACTTTTATTATATGTCCAGTACTAATGAACATTATTACTATTATGATGATATTATTGCTCAAATTGACTGTAACCAGACAACACGCTGTTTATATAGATTTTGAAACTGTTGCTCTTTCTTCATATAGCAAAAATAAAAAAAAATATTTGGAGAAATCTCCCTCTCTCCCACTCTCCCTCCCTCCCTCGGTCCTTCCCTCCTAGGAATATTATGCCCCAGGTCCCTGTTAAAGAAGTTGCATAATGTCTGCAATGATCACTTAGAAATGATCTTCTGTAACGAATGTGTGCAGAAAGGACAATGAGGATATCTCAGGGACAAACTGACATGTAAAATGAAAAAAAAGGTGAAGAGTAAAATAATATTCACCATATTACAACCATATTTTGATTCAGTTATGCAATTCACCTAGTCTTCGATCCATACTAAATGTGACATTTCAACATTTACCTGAAACATAATTGTCGGTTTTCAGCTGAGCGAAGTATGTATTTACCTGTTATAGCAACAGACTTGGTTACCTGAATCCAGTGGTGGGATTCAGCCAATTCGCACCACTTCGGGAGAACCAATTGTTAAACTTTCTGAGCAGTTTGGCAAACTGGTTGTTGGAAGAAATCATTAGGGCAGAGAACCGGTTGTTAAATTACTTGAATCCCACCACTGCCTGAATCATCAGAAAGATTCAGTAATTATAGGAATTCCACACTCCTCTCATGGTCTCTTTTATTCAAATAAATGAGAACTACTAGAGGAGATGGAAAAAAACAGTTTGAGGTGTATTAGATATCCCATCCCCTTTGAACTTCATACTGCAATAGATTTGATTTGAGAAAGGACCCTAAACATGAGGGATGAGGATAAAAGTGGAATAGCGAAAATCAGCTGTAATTCAGTAATTTCTGCGTTATGTGTACCCTGCCTATGTTGTAAAAAATGGTGCATTAAAAAGGCAAATAAAGAATGGTTATGTGTAAATTATTGGTCCTAGACTTACACTGGTAATTACTATTTGTATTTTAATCATTCTTTTCAGTGAAGTATGATTCAGAGCTGACATTGTATAGGATGATTCATGTCACAAGTTAAATATTTATATTCCTTTATAAATTTAGACCCTGTAATAAAGGAGAAGCAGAAAGTGTGTTAATGAAACTTGGGGGGATTAGGGAAAATTAAATAGGTTCAAGTTTATATGGATATTGGTTTTTAAAATTATATTTTCACCTGTGTATATTGTTAGAACATACCCCTTTATTAAGATCAGTGTCCACAATACTATCCCTCACTTGTTGGCTGTGTGTGTTTGTATCAGGTCCTATCTGACTCACCCTCTGATCATTTGATTTTATTGTGTAGTCTATCTGTTTGCTTATCTTGGTAACTAAAATAAATTTTATGACACCTGTTGGTCTATTTAACAAAACGAATGGACCAGGAAAAGATGCTTTCTCTCGTGCAGTTTTCCTCTTGCTACATCTTCCTTTCTTTTATCAACACTCAGCCTACGGTAATATTGGACAAAGTCATTCTTATGCCAAGTAGTATCCCAAAGTATTTAACTTGAGAAAAATATAATCTTAAGTAATCCTTTTTTTCTTGTTCCTTTCTGAGGTCTTAGCTAATAGCTTAAATTTTATTTTATACTACTTCTGCCCAAGCAACCATATCAACTGGAAAACCTCAGTGGCAAAGTAAGCATTACAATAAGTAAACAGAAGGGGAAGAACGAGACTGTGTGAAATTATAGCATAATATGTGGTTGAAAAGCAGGTAAAACCTTTCACACTGAAATGTAGGCAAAGAGATGCTCCCCTCTCCCCTCTCTCCCCCTTCCTCCCTCCCCCTCCCTCTCTCGCTCCCTCCACTCCCCCTCTCTCCCTCCTTCTGTCTCTCATAGGAATATAGTGCCCGAGGTCCCTGTTAAAGAACTTGCACAATGTCTGCAATGCTCATTTAGCTTTATTTTAAGGAATATTTGCCAAATTTTACTTCAATGCATAAATGTTTTTGAATTTGATAGGTAGCATTTTGATTCATGTAAAGAAAGATAAAGCGATAGCAGGCAGTAATCTCAGGTCATTGGCCATATCTTGAAGACATTCCAGGTGGTAGATGGAGATGTCATTGTACAAATGACAAATGAGATAAAATAATAGATTAATCAAAATGAGTTTAAGGTAATTTCAGTTTTTTGCAAAGCTTAGTCAATGCCAACAATTTCAGGCAGATAATCTCAATGTAGTATCTCTATTAGAGGAGAATTTTCTTACATTCTTACGCAGCATTTCCGTCCGTATCGACAGTCCACTTGCCCAATGCATTTGTAGCCAGCAGGACACCATCTGAGAAAGCAGGTTCCATTTTGACGAGCACAGAGGTGGTGGGCATTCCCTATGAAAAGAAAAAGAGGAGACAGGTAAACAATGAGTAAAGATTCTTTAATATTTAAATACATTTTTCCTTCCAAGTCACTACCTTCTCCTACAGAATTGCAGGATTCCTAGGACTACAGCAAGTTTTCTCTGACCACAGGAATCCATTTCTGCTGATTTCCCTGCAGCAGCTCAAATACATCAGCCATTACCCCAGGTATGAAATCTGGTTCAGAGATGAATTTGCTGGTAAATCTACATCTATTAAGGTAGGAGGGAAGAAATAATCTGGTTCACTCGAAGAGAAGCCCTTGCTGTGATATATTTCTCTCCAGTATTACATCCTTGCTTGGTAGAAAATAATGCTGAGTTACAGTGGCCAGTTCTGCTGGGTGAAAACCATGAGTGAGAAGGGTTAACTTCCTTTAAACTTCAGGGCCTGGCATTGTCCCCCTTCTCTTAATGTTTCTATCACTGCTCTTTTCTGCTCTTGAAATGCTGTGCATTTGTGTTATTTTGCTGCAATTTCTTCTCTTTTTCCCACATTAAGTACAAATATATTCACTAGATGATTAATATCTATCTTTTATTTTTTCCATCTTTATTTTTTAAAAATAACTCAAGGTGGTGAATGTATCTAGTACTCCTTCCTCCTCCTTTTCTCTCAACAGGAACACCATGCAGAGCTTTGGTCTGAGAGAGAGAGAGAGAGAGACAGACAGAGACTCATCCAGAAAGATCCAGACGGTTTCATCTAATAGAAAGTAGTGAGTTATCAATCCTTTCTAAATTATCACTAATTTTGTTTCTTACCTGGTTCAGACAGAAATGCAAGGAAAAGAAATGCGAACAGCAGATAAAGGATCTTCATGCTGGGTTTGGATCTGGACCAAATCTTACTCCTGGGACAGACACAGCTCTCTATTTATAGAATTATAATTATTATTATTATTATTATTATTATTATTATTAATCAAATTTCTATACCGCCCTACTCCCGAAGGACTCAGGGCGGTGAACAGCCAAGATAAAATACAGACAATACAAATATTAAAAATCCCTTAAAATTATTAAATATTTCGGCCGAAACACAGATTAAAACACCCAATTTATAAAATCACGAATTAAAAAATTTAAAATTTAAGAATTTAAAAGAGGGGAGTTAGGCCAGGCCAGCTTGTTGAAATAGAAAAGTTTTGAGAGCACGGCGAAACGTGCGCAGGTCCGGGATCTTCCGTATCTCTGGGGGGAGCTCGTTCCAGATGGTAGGTGCCCCCACAGAGAAGGCTCTCCCCCTGGGGGCCGCCAGTCGACACTGTTTGGCCGACGGCACCCTGAGGAGCCCCTCTCTATGGGAGCGTACTGGTCGGTGAGAGGCTATTGGTAGCAGAAGGCGGTCTCGTAGATACCCCGGTCCGATGCCATGATTGCATCATATCACCTCAGTGGCAATAGTGCCACTTCCTTGTATTAAAACACTCCTGTGCCTTTGATGTTGCAAAAGTCCTTGAAAGAGCAACAGACTTAGTTGAACAGCTAACCTGCTACGGTTGCAAAAGATTGGAGGTTCAGGACTTGCAATGTCCTAATGGAGTAAAGAAAATTCCTTACTGAATTGCTGCCCAATTCTTCCAGTCTAAAATGATAATGCTCAGCCATATTCACTAGCTGCTGGAGTTTTGGAAGAGCCCTTAGAACCAAATGGTAGAAATCTGGATCTGACACATTTTTATAGGCGGGTTTTGGGAAAACAGCTGCTCTGCTTTTTGGTGGGTGTTTGTAGTACTCAGATGAAACACAGGCTTCTTTGGCTTTCATTGTAGTTTTCCTCTCTCATGCAGGTGATTTCTATTTCTCTGAAGACAGAGAATATGTCTAGTGTTGGAAATATTCCCGTAGCCTTAATCAAGAGTTATTAGGAGTTCTGTGGGACACAGCAGATTAACTGAAATTAAGAAGGAAAGCAGGGTTCTAAAAGCTGTGTATTCTGTGAGTGTTGGTTATATTGAATGTTTCCTGATGCTTCAGCTATAGAGGATCTCATAGGGCCATACTTTTATTACTTATAGAGATAAGTATTTTATTACTTATAGAGATAAGATTTCAGTGGTGAGAACAATATGGCTTTACATTTTAGGCAAGAGTATAGAAGGGGTGATACGTGGCTCAATAGCAGTAGCTGTGAGAAGGATTTCAGATTGAATAGCCATTTACATATGAGCCAGACATGTTGTACAGGTATCAAAAAAATCCAAAAATCGCAAAGGCTGCACCAAGAGAGGGATTTTATCAATGTCACATGAAATGTTAATTGTTTTATACTGCTTTGCTAAGAAAAAGGTTGGAATACTGTATCCAGCTTTGGATACCATGATAGAAACTTTAGGAAGGGTACAATGAAGTGCAATAAGGATGATTAGGGGCAGGGGTGGGTTCTACTTACTTTTACTACAGGTTTGCAGTGGGGCATGTGCAGAAGCGTTTTGATGACATTGGGGTCAGTGGGCGGAACCTCCCACTGGTTTTACTACCGGTTCTATAGAACCGGTGTGAACCGGGGGCAACCCACCACTGATTAGGGGGCTGGAGGCTAAAACATAGGATGAATGGTTGCAGAAATTGGATGTGTCCAATATAATAAAGAGAAGGACTAGGGGCAGTGGTAGGATTCAGCCAGTTCGCACCACTTTGGGAGAACCAGTTGTTAAATTTCTGAGCAGTTTGGTGAACTGGTTGTTGGAAGGAATCATTAGGGAGAGAACCAGTTGTTAAATTAGTTGAATCCCACCACTGACTAGGGGTGACATGGTAGTAGCTTTCCAATATTTGAAAGGCTGTCACACACACACACACAGAGGGAGGGAGGGAGGGAGGGAGAGAGAGAGAGAGAGAGAGGGGGGGGGTGTCAACCTAATATCCAAAGAACTGAGAGAAGGATGGATAGAAACATATCAGAAAGAGATCCAACCTAGAACGAAAGAGAAATTTCCTGAGGGTAAGAACAATTAACTAGTGAAACAGTTTGGCTCCAGACGTTTTGGGTGCTCTATCACTGGAGAATGGTTTGGAAAGCCATTTGTCTGGAATGGCTCCTGCTTGAGCAGGAAAGGGTCTCCTGCTTGAGCAGGAAATTGGACTAGAAGGTCCCTTCCAACTTGGTTATTCTATATGTTTTGTTGGTTCTGAAGTGTCCCACCCAGTTGCCATGGATGCTATAGAAATTTAGAGATGATTTCCCGGGTGACATAGTTACTTACAATCTGTTTTCACAAAGCAAAATATTCAAACTTAGTTACATAGCTATCCTGGTTTCACAAACTAAATATGACTTTTCAACATTTGCCTCAGACACCTATAGTTTTATTTATTTATTTTATTTATTTATTAGTCATATTTCTATGGCTTACACCAAAGACAGTATATTAAATAGCATATTGCCCCCTAACAATCTGGGTCCTCATTTTACCCACCTCGGAAGGATGGAAGGCTGAGTCAACCCTGAGCCGGTGAGATTTGATCCGCTGATCTGCTGAACTAGTAGTCAGCTGAAGTAGCTGCAGTACTGCACTCTAACCACTGCGCCACCTTGGCTCATGTTTTGAAAGTTTTGGGCTTTCCACTAAAGGAAGATTACAGCAGGAAGAACAGTAAACAAACTTAATAAATAAGTTAAAATAAAAATAAATTAAAATATTCATGTATTCTTCCCACTGACTCTTTGATTCAACTGCAAGAGAACTGCTATAGTAAAGGGAAAACATTTGAGGGTATTTCAGACTAGTTAGTCCATCTTCTCTTCTCCTTATCTGGAGTACAATTGCTCTGAGAAAGGATCCTAGTTGCTGCAGTGGAAAGGCATACTGAAAGGGTCCTTCATGGAGTTATTTGAACCTTGTTGGTTGGGGGCAATGGATAAGAAGTGGATTAAGGATACATTAATGGCAATGAGTGGAAAAGATGGTTATTCAGGCATATCTCCTAAGCTTTGCCTTGAGGATAGGAGCCTATTTCTGTGGACTACAGATGATCCCCTCCCCTTTGAATAGCCTTGCTATAGGACCAGTGGTGGGTTCCAAAGTTTTTTACTACCGGTTCTGTGGGCGTGGCTTGATGATCATGTGCTGGTGGGTGTGGCCTGGTGGTCATGTGACTGGGTGTATGTGACTGGGTGGTCATGTGACTGGGTGGGTGTGGCTTTGTGTCAGTGGTGAAATGTAAAATCTGTTTCTACCGGTTCTGTGGGCATGGCTTGGTGGTGGTGGAGTAATGTGACTGAGTGGGCATGGCCAACTTTTTTTTAAAAAAACTTTTAAAACCATTTTTTTCTACTACCTCTTCGGCCAAAGAGGTTGTAGAAAAAATCCTTTTAAAAGCCTCTGATGATCCCAGCTGAGGTGCGCGATCATCAGAGGCTTTTTTTTTACTTTTAAAAGCATTTTTTCAGCCAAAGAGATTGAGAAAAAATGCTTTTAAAAATAAAAAAAAAGCCTCTGATGATCGCGTGGCTCAGCTGGGCATGGGGGTGGGGCAGGGATTTTTGCTACCAGTTCTCCGAACTACCCGCCTCCATCACTACCAGATCGGGCAATCCGGTCCGAACCGGGAGCATTTCACCCCTACTTTGTGTTCATGTGACTGGGTGGACGTTGCTGGTTGGTCATGTGACTGGGTGGGCAAAGCTAGCTTGATGTTGCTCAGGTCAAGAGTTAGGGTTAGGGTGCCTGGCCTCTCCTCACCTCAAAGGCCTCAGCGAGATACAATTTCCCTGTCTATTTATTTACTACTACTTAACATCCAAAATATACTATTTAATCCTATGTATATATGCCATATGTGTACATACATATTACATAGTATAGAGTGTGTATAGGCACACGAAAAGATACATTAACTACTATATATATTGTATGTGTATGTACACACACACACACACACACACACACACACACACACACACACAGCTCTTCTAAAACTATATATATTCAACCTCACTTCCTACATTTGGAAAAACACACCCAGAGTCCACTTTCTGCCACACATTTAACTATAACTTCTGTACATGTAGAACATTAAACACAACTTCAGATGTTCTTCCCTAGCTTGCACATGACTGTTAGAGCCAGGAGTGATCATGGATTGAGTAAAATGTGGTGAAACTCATTTAACAACGCTCTTGCTTAGGAACCAACATTTTGGGCTCAATTGTAGTCATAAATCAAGGACTATCTCTGCCTTTGCATGGCAGCCTTGTCCTAGTAAACTCCTTCTCCTTTCTGGCAATTTTCCTCTCTGTTAGAGGCACCAAAATAATCCAGATAATATAAGGTTTCCTGCTGGAGCAGGGGGTTGGATGTTGAATTCATCCTGGTGGGCTTCTCATGAGGATTCCAGTTTAGAAAAAACACAGGACAAGTGTTTTCTCGGGATGAGAGAGCAACAAACAAACAGCTACTATCTCTTTTATTAGTTACCAAAATACAGCGTCATCAGAAGGCGTTATTATTACTACACATCTCATATTACGTACAAGGGATGGGAAAACAATAGTAAGGAAGCAAAGCGGAACTTTAACTCTGGCTTTTTACAATTCTCAGATATTATTAGGCGAGAAGCCCATCTCCGTTATCTGATTCTCAGGAATGTGATTCTCAGGAAGGAGATAAGAGATATTTTTACTTTGTATCCCAGGATGTTTATACAAGGAGATATCTTTGCTTTTGCAGGCACATCCTATGTTAAAAGCAATGAGAGAATGAATAGGGCCCTTCATATAGTATCCATGTGAACCCGCTTTTCATTGTCTGGTTATTTCGGTGCTAAGCTCCATACAAGTGTCCAACCAGTTAAACTGGTTTAAACATGTTTTATGGCCACCGCATTCCCACATTTCCTCTGTTTTTGTTTTTTGCAACTAGGTTCAGCTGTGTTGTTATTATGATGTTCTCTTTATGCCTGGGAAACATGTCTATCATCATAGCAAACAAAGCAGTAATACATTGAATACTACAACATACAGAAATAAGCAAAGCAATGATCATGAGTACAGTAGACAACATGTTCTTCATCCATCTGGTTTCTGGAAATGTTTTTAGCTCACCCATCCTTTTATTACGGTGAACAAAGTTAGTGGAAAAGTGGCCAGGAGATGTCAAGCGAGGTAGGCCATCAAGTTTCTGAGTTGTACATTTCCACAAATCACTCACACAAATTGTAAATCCATCCGAATCCAGACACCCAAGAAAACCACATGTCAGGAGTTTGTAACCTCTGAGTTATCTTGGAAGCCCTATCTTGCAAGTCTCGAGCACCTCCTCTGACCACACCTGATTTGTTCCTCCAGTTCCAGAAGGGCTTTGATTTCACTTTTCAGGACGTCCTTCCTATTGGAGGGAATAAAACCTTTGCACATTTGCAGAAGGGAGGGGAGACATTGGATACAGCAACAAAGCAAAACAAGCAGTACAATTATAGATACAATATTTGGCATAATTGATTTCAACCAAGAACCATCCGGGAGCCATGACCAAAGAGCAGTCCAGGTGTCAATGGCACCAGATCCATTGGATGATAAGGGATTGTTTTTTGATCAAGTTTTCCATATGTTCTATGGTGTGAGTGATGTTATACTGATAATCAGATACATAGGTACAACAACATGAATGTATAAGGGCACAATTGCCTCCTTTAGCTAAGGCATATCGGTTTTGTAAGACTACCTCTCTGATTTCAGCCAGTTCTTTATTCATCAGCTTCAGCACCTTGATAGTCTTGTTGAACATATATACTGTCCAGTTATTTAATAAATGAAGATCCCAATAGTTCATTGCCACCCGAGATTGGGCAAGATGCCTCTGGATATCTGAGTTTTTAATGAGCCACCCAGTGTCAGTGATGGGTGTGGTTTAGGAAATAGGAGTAGTGGAGTTTGTCCGATTAGCAGCTATTTGAATGTCTTTTATTACTGTCCCATCATGATTGAATATAGAGGCTGCTGACATGAAGGATCATGAGATGTAGGGGCAATAGATGCAAGATCGTGACTTAATTCCAGAATCCATGATATATAATCTCCTTTATGCAATTGTTACAGAGGCCCATTGTCCTTATCCACTCCCCCCTCAGCTGGAAATGTCAATATGGGAACCTTAGGTGTTGGAGTAGACTTAGGTAGAAAGTAAGGACCTTGTGCATAGACAATGCGTTTGTGGCAGGAGCGTTCTTACATGGTCACTTGAGAGTCCCAAAGCTAACAATGTCCAAGGCCATAAACAAATCATAGTCACTTATACGTGTGAAACAAAATTACTAGCAAAATCAGAAAAACAATTCTACTAACATTAGTATGTGTAAGAAAGTGTTAAAATGTATATGTACAATGTGAAGTTTCCTCCTGATGAATCTTCCGCTGTGCGCAGGGGACCAACTTCCGGTGTAGTCCTGCAAAGCTGATGGTCACCACCTTGCGTTAAGAGTCTGTTGCCGGGAGGACTCAGCAAGATGTTTTTTCTCTTAAATCTCAGCACCAGGGGTTTCTCCTTCTTTTTGTTGTAAATGAAATGGTCTTACGTGTCTTTTGGGGATCCAAATGATGCGATCATTATGCTGGACAGCAGCGTATCCACGGCCCCAGGTAATAAGGTCAGCGGGCCCTCTCCATGCAGGATCAGGTAGTTGGTGGAAATAGACCTTCGGTTTTAGGGCAGCTGATGGATAAGCAGAAAAATGACAGGTCGCAGCCGATGTGGGAGGCTGTCCAGTCAGGTTAAGGAAGTTCAAAGTATATAAACAAAGGTTGAGTTTGTTTTGCATGGCTGGGAGGCCGAGGCATTTTTCCTCTTTCAATTTTATAAGCCAAATTTATGTGTGATGGACCACTTGTTACAAAAGTCTGCAAAGGCAGTACTGGTGTAGTAGATCCATTGTCAGTTTTAATTTCAATTGGGCGTCCCATCGATGCAGAAGTCCGAATACAATGATTTATTACATGTTTGGTTGCTTCCTCCCTTTTTTGGGAATGCCAATAATTAGTCCTGAATAAGTATCCAAGGAAACATGCAAATATTTCCATGGGGCAAAGGAAAGGTATTGAGTCACATCCATTTGCCAAATTTCACAAGCTTTTTAGAACTCTAGGGTTACACCCATAGGGATAGAATGAGCTTGTTGACTACAGGTAGGACATTGTTGTATGATGGCAGTCACTTCAGCTGCCGTGAGACCAAATTGTTTCGCCAATGCTTTTTTATTTTGATGAAAATAGGCATGACTGTCCCATGGTGTGATGGAAGATATAACCATGAGCGCAGTTGCAGCTTTGTCATTTCCCTCTTCCAATCTCTGTCTCCGCTACCCACAATATCTATAACCTTCCAATAAACAAATCTCCTTATAACACTAAACATTCAAGTCCTTCTCTCACTGCCATTCTGACTTCCAAGCCAGCCCGTCTGTGCAAACCAACTTTTTCTTAAACAATTCAACTCCTTCTTACATTCCCTGTAACACTGGGTTCTTTGCATACCAGTCTTTATTCAAAATAGCACAATTATCTATTCACAGCCTACAATATCCAGTCAATCCTAAAAATTTCCTCAACTTTTCAGGTGTTATCTTCTGTCATTAATTAAATGTCCTATGTATTTTATCTCTCTTTCTACATATTGTAACTTCTAACTCATCTCTGTGATAATTCCTAAAAATGGCAGCAGTTTTTGCTGCTGACAAACAAAAAAACAAATAAACAAACAACAGACAAACAAAGAACAAACATGCCATCTGTTAAGTATGCAAAATGCACGTAGACATAAAAACATTAAGGAGTATTTTGAGTCAATGCTCTGAAATAGAATTGGGTATGAAAGTATTTAAAACGTCAAAAATGTTCAGAAGGAAAAAAATCAAAATTGCATTCTGAGCCGTTCAGTGCTCTGCAAAGGCAGGTATCAGATATCACCCTTTCACTCCCGCCTTTCTCTGGCTCGTTCTCTGAAAGAAAAAAAAATGGTTAAAAGTACAAAGTAGCCCCCCCCCCTTTCGTGCCTCTCATCTCCCAGGGAAAAAAGGGAGGGGGTGAGGGAAAGGGAAAAAATTTTTTAAAACAGACCAAGCCTCCCTTCTCTTCGGAGGGCAGGGAGAGAAAAGAAAAAAGGTGCTTATACACAAAATTACATTTCATGCAATCCAATACACACCCATTCACATCTGTACTGCAATCAGACCTTTTGTATAATACATCCTTCATGCGAATCAGTCATTCAAATTATTTCAATTAACTAGTTTATTCCCAAAACAGTGAAAAATTTCAGGCAACAGTCATAATCACAAAAAGTGATATGGGCCCATAACCATTGCCTGGTTTTCCACAGTATCAAGTTCAAACCCAGTCAATTTTTGCTGGCCAGCCAAGCATATCAATTCCACACACTATCATTATAGATGCACATCAACAAAATATTTTTAACAGAAATCACTTCAAGTTGATTAGTTCAAATTATCTGAGTCTTCCCATTTAGACAGGCTCTAATTTTATTTCCTGCTAAACCCCGGGTGGGAAGAACAATAAACAATTTATTTATTTATTTATTTATTTTTTCAGCCTGAGAAACATACTGAGAGTCAGAGATCAAATTAAAAGCTTGTTGAGAAAAAGTGTGAAAGCTAAGATAGTCGCAGACAATTAGTGTAAGATTCTTTCCAGATGTCCTTGTAAGCAGTGGCTCCTCTGGAGAAAATCATTAAGCAAGTAAACCTAGGATCTTTAGGCAAATAATATGAAATACAGCTTACATAGTCAGTTAGAGCACACTGAAGAGATGAATCATTCCGAAGACAAAAGTAAAAGTCAGATTTTGAGATAGAAAGAATAATATTTATTAGATCAGTTCCATTTCTTCGACAGTCTGGATTACGTCCCAAGGTTATAATTTCAGCAATAGCTTAAATAAAGGGTAAAACATTTTTAGATGGTAATAAGACAAATAAAGCAATGTACCTTTTGCTGTTCTAAAACAGAATTAAATCTCCTGGCTTTTTCTTTTAGTCAATAACTCAAATAATGGACTAAGTAAATGCATAGGTAAAGAGAAATATGAGCAGTCCCAATTAATAGTACCCAGTAATTGTTGCAAATTTAACTTTGGATAACTTTAAAAGCCGGAGCAGAAAGAGATTGCACATACAGATAAGGAGCTGTATTTTCTCTGGGGCAATGTGCAATTCATTTACACATAAATCATTTTGTATTTTCAAAAAGCCAATTAGGTTGTATTTTTTGTGCTCCAATTTAAATGTCATCTATACGATGATCCTGACACACTTTAATCATATCTGCCAAATTAAGATTTTTTCCCAGCCCAACAATAGCTTTTAAGTGGTGTTGTTTTTTAGTTTTCTTTCTTTATGTTAGAGAAGGCTTGTTGACGCTTGCCAGAAACAAGCATTTTTCTGAAGGCTTGTTAAGCACATTCAGAAGAAGCTTGCAAAATTGCAGCCGGCAGACACACTGAAAGCATTTCAGCAATTTATTCTATCCATCCCCCTTTTTTTGTCTAACTGTTTCTTTAAATTCTGCTTAATGGGGGTGTAACTGACTCCTTCAGAATGAGCTGATGCTTAATTTCATGCCGTGCGTCTGCGTGGGTGATTTAACGTGAGAGCAATCTCTCAACAAAGTCTGAAAAGGAACTATTAACAGTGTCCTGAAGGCTTTTATTTATTTATTTTTTAATGTATCATAAAACACTCTATAACTAATCTCCAGAGTGCAAAAAATTTTTCAGGGCTGGGGAGGTTTGTGGAGGCATGTTCCCATCTGCTTCCACATATTCACTTTTAAAGAGCCCTTTTATTGCCAAAAGTTTTTTAGAAGGTAAATCAAATTCTTTTCATGGGCAGGACTTTCCCGTTATCTTTTTAAAAACAATAATATTAGTCTTGGATATCTCACCAAGCTCCTCAGATACTGCGTCTGCTGCTTGGAAAGACCTCCCCCCCATACTCACGAAAGATTGTCGCCGTGTTTCAGGCTAAATCGTGGTGCACAGCCTCTTCCAGGCGGTGAGAACAGGGGTTCCAAGAGACGTATAGCCTCAAGGGCTATCATGTCGGGGTACCTGGCAATTCTGCGTCCATACTCACGATTTATGGGAGGGTGCTTCGTCCGCAGACGACCGGCCCTGGTTTGCAGAGGCTTCTTCCAGCCGAATGAGTATGAAATTACCAAGAGACATATAGCACCAAGCAGGGTAATCACGTCGGGGTCACCAGATGTTGAATTCATCCTGGCGGGCTTCTCATGAGGATTCCAGTTTAGAAAAAACACAGGACAAGTGTTTTCTCGGGATGAGAGAGCAACAAACAAACAGCTACTATCTCTTTTATTAGTTACCAAAATACAGCGTCATCAGAAGGCGTTATTATTACTACACATCTCATATTACGTACAAGGGATGGGAAAACAATAGTAAGGAAGCAAAGCGGAACTTTAACTCTGGCTTTTTACAATTCTCAGATATTATTAGGCGAGAAGCCCATCTCCGTTATCTGATTCTCAGGAATGTGATTCTCAGGAAGGAGATAAGAGATATTTTTACTTTGTATCCCAGGATGTTTATACAAGGAGATATCTTTGCTTTTGCAGGCACATCCTATGTTAAAAGCAATGAGAGAATGAATAGGGCCCTTCATATAGTATCCATGTGAACCCGCTTTTCATTGTCTGGTTATTTCGGTGCTAAGCTCCATACAAGTGTCCAACCAGTTAAACTGGTTTAAACATGTTTTATGGCCACCGCATTCCCACAGTTGGACTAGATAGCCTCCAAGGTCCCTTCCAGCCCTAGATTGCTGTCCTATTTCAAAGCGTCTTCTGAAGCCACGTCTAGTGCCAGGGTTTGTGGTCCTTCCTTCCTCTTCTCTCTCTCTCTCTCTCTCTCCCCCCTTCCTTCCTCTTCCTTCCTCTTTCTTCTCTCTCTCTCTCTCTCTCTTTCTCTCTCTCCCTTCCTCTTTTTTCTGTCTTTCTTTCTCTTTTTCTTTCTCTCTCTTTTTTCTCTCTCTCTCCCTTCCTCTTTCTTTCTTTCTTTCTTTCTTTCTTTCTTTCTTTCTTTCTTTCTTTCTTTCTTTCTGTCTGTCTGTCTGTCTGTCTGTCTGTCTGTCTCTCCCTTCCTCTTTCTTTCTTTCTCTTTCTTTCTTTGTCTCTTTCTTTGTCTCTTTTTTGATTTCTCTCTCTCCCTCTCCCCCCCTCTCTCTCCCCCCTCCCTCCCTCCCCTCCCTCCTGAAATGCCAGCAAAACCAGTGGTGGGATTCAGCCAGTTCGCACCACTTCAGGAGAACCGGTTGTTAACTTTCTGAGCAGTTTGGTGAACTGGTTGCTGGAAGAAATCATTAGGGCAGAGAACTGGTTGTTAAATTATTTGAATCCCACAACTGAGCAAAACCCACCACTTTCCTCCTAAAGTGGTCTAGGAGAGGGGTCTCCAACCTTGGCAACTTTTAGACAGGGGTGAAATGCTCCCGGTTTGGACCTGCTTGGGCGAGTAGGTAGTGATGGTGGTGGGCAGTTCGGAAAACCGGTAGCAAAAATCCTTTCCCCCCTCCCCCCCCAGCCTCCAGCTTGCTTACCTTAGCTGCTGGTCGCAATGTCTGCCTTGCTTCGCTTGCTGTAATCCCTGCAATCCATTGCATCAGCAAGCAACTGAATCTTCCTGCCTGCAATCAAGCTCATCGGTGAGCAGCTCTATCTGCTTGCCTGTAAATTTTTTTCCCCTTTGGGAGCTTTAAAAAAAATAGTTAATTGGGGGTTTTTTTAGTCGTTCTTTTTTTAGACCTAGCCATTTAAAGTTTAGGAAGTTTTAAATTTAGCTGCTTTTATATAAAAAATAAAAATAAAATAAAATAAAATAATATTTGTGCAGCTTTCTGAGATTTAGTGTGTTTCTGTAGTGTTTCACTCTAACTACACAATCACACAATATCTCACAAAGCTGTATGTGGAATTTTGTGTGTGTTCAGTGTGAAAGTTGGTTTTTTGGGCTTTCTGGGGCTTTGTGAGGTTCCTGCTTGTTGCAGGGGCCATTTTGGGTCTAGCACAGCTGCTTTTACATTGTGGGTGAGTCAGTTGTGTTGTGTTGTGTGTGTGTAAAGTGTGAAAGTTGGTTTTTTGGGCTTTTTGGGGCTGTGTGAGGTTCCTGCTTGTTGCAGGGGCCATTTTGGGTCTAGCACAGCTACTTTTACATTGTGGGTGAGCCAGTTGTGTTGTGTTGTGTGTGTGTAAAGTGTGAAAGTTGTTTTTTTGGGCTTTTTGTGGCTGTGTGAGGTCCCTGCTTGTTGCAGGGGCCATTTTGGGTTTAGCACAGTTGCTTTTACCTTGTGGGTGAGCCAGTTGTGTTGTGTTGTGTTGTGTTTTGTAGGTTAAAAAAGGGCAACAAAGTGACGTCGACTTGGCCCCACCCACCTGACCAACAAGCCACACCCACCCAGTCATCTGACCACCAAGTCCCACTAATTAAGCCACACCCACAGAACCGGTAATGAAATTTTTTAGATTTCACCCCTGCTTTTAGACTTGTGGACTTCAACTCCCAGAGTTCCTCAGCCAACAAAGCTGGCTCTCTCTCTCCCATGTTGCTTCTTGGCCTGAGCAACATAGTCCACCCTGACCTTCGGTCTCCGCAGCCCTCCAGGTCACTTGATCCAACCAACAGCCCCTTCGACCACTGCTGTGCCCCCCCGAAGAGCCAAGCACAGGGGAAGGCAACCCCATTCCCCACCAGAGGGGCAAAAGGCAGACCTTAGTCTAGCGTTCGGTGGCTGGGTAACCCCAGTGCCCAAAGGGCTGTGTCGGCCTCCCCTCCAAGACTCCTTTCAGCCCCTACTTTGGGGGCTGATTTCACAGCGAGGACCCCCACACACACTTTTGAAATGTCAGAAGGCCAACTTTCAGGGCGGCATAGTCCAGAAAACCACCCAGCCCCCACAGCGCACAAACATGGCCAAATAACCTCGGGAAGGGAGCAGTTGTTCTAAGGGCTCCCATGACAAATCACCAGAGCCTATCAGGAGAAGGAAGGACAGGTGAGAGGGCACTGGGGGTGGGGGCACTGTCTGGCCAGGTCAAGTGCAGGATCAGGTATTTGTTCTAAGGTTGAAAGGAGGAACCATCTGGGCCTGGAAGAGGATCGTGAGGGGGGACCAAGTCCCACCCCACCCCGCTTCCCTTTTACCTTTCTTTAATGCACCCTGCTTCCCTCCCCAAACCTCAGGAGGCAGTGTCCTCTGCGCCGCAAAGCCCTCGGGGCGTCTGCAGGAGGGGGAAAAGAAAAAAAAAGCCTCAGCCTCTGAAGCCTCTCGAAGGAGGCCTCCTTGTGTGTGTGTTTGTTGGCACTGAAGTGAGCCACGTGAAGGGATCCTGCCGGGTAAGCACGCCGGTTGCGATCAGCCCCTTGCCTTCCACTGCCACTGCCGCCGCCACCTCTGCCTCTTCTTTCTCTCTGCTAACAGAAGTCAGAGAGGAAAAGGCAGTTGCTTCGCTGCACGTTTCTCTGTGTTTCCATCCCAAGTCAGCTGCAGCCACCCTCCCATCTGCGGTTGAACTGCTATTATCCAAGAAATGGTGAATTACCTTATGTAATGAGTGGGTGCAGCAATGGTAATGAGGAAACCAAAAGACACAAACTGACTTGATATTTGGTAATCAAATTAAGTAAGGTAAAGAATAATAAATAAGTGGAGACTATTACTTACATTTAGACTAATAAATTATTGAGAAACACTGTTTGAAAAGAAGCTGCATAAATTTTTGTTTGAAGAAGTTGATACTGTTTGGTAATGGTTAGAAAGGCATTTGAATTGACCAGGGCTTTTATTTGTTATTCATACTTATGGCATTTTGTTCTTTGGGACTAATGGTTAGGCTTGGGAGAAGGAATTTTTAGGTTCATTTATCTCAGTTACCTTGCCACATGGAAAGTGAAGCTATGATACAATGTTAACACAGTTTCCTTCTGTACTGAGTCTCATGATTCCATATGTTTTATTGCTGAGACAGACTTTTAGTATTGACAATTGTTTCTTGGGAATCTAGCTTGGTAATTGCACTGATGTCATATAAGCAACAAATGAAGTTAAAGCTGACTGACTAGAAAGGCTAATTAGAGTTGACTTTGATTAGTACTTGGATATTGGGCAGGATCTGAGTCTACACACAGCTACACTTGGCCCCTGCAAACTATTGCTGTATATATGAAGAAAAAATATTTGGACACACACACACACACACACATACACTCACTCTCTTTCTTGAAAAAAATTTGAATGACATTTATAAACATTTTGTTAGTTTTTACAGAGCAAGTTTGCCAGAGCAAACTTCTGTTTTTCAATATGCTGATGATGTGGTGATTACTCTGAGAAAGAAGATGTTTATAAGGAGTCACTGTAGCCTTGAGGAAGACTGCAGACTGAATCAGAACACTTCACAGTTTACTCAAACTGTTATATTCATATATATAAAGTGTTACATGTATAGGCCACATAATATCACATGGCCATAAAGCTATTCTTCCTGAATTACAAAGACCTTCTGAGGTCTTTGTAATAAAAATGGGTTATTGCCGACAATACATTTCTAACTTCTGAGAATGCTTCACAACCAAGTCTATGAAGGGGTAGAAACACTAACTCAGAGTTCAAATGATATTAAGCAGGCGAAGGAATTCATACAAAGGCACAGGAGATAGTTGTCAACTGTGCAGTTTGTTTATCCTTCTTAGACACAGACTAAGGCTGTGTCCCTCCCAACTGCCTAGAGGGAAGTACCCTTTCCTTTCCTTTTTGGATATGCCTGCATGCAAACAGAAAAAGCACCTCTTGGTTTTCATATGCCCCTTGAGTAATTATGTGATTTTGCTACTAGAAAAAGAAGAGCAAGTATCAGGAACCCTTTACGTAGGAGGTTTTGCTACTAGAAAAAGAGGTGCCAGGAGCTCTCGATGTAGGTCAGGGGTGTCAAACTCATGGCCTGCAGGATGTGTCACACGCTGGCCACCTCCACCCCCAGTTTAGCAAAAGGGAAAAAGTTGTGACACATCACATGATGACAACGTGTCATCGTGAGTTTGACACTCCTGATGTAGGTAATGCAGACCATGATCCAGGAAACCAAATTTCTTGATGACACCAATATTTTAAGCCAGTGGTTCATTTCTAAAATCCTTTGCTCCCTTATTGGATGTTGGCCTTTTGTTGGAAGTATAGATGAAAACACCACTTGTGCTCCTAATTCTTTAACTTTCTTCCATAGCTGCTTGTAATCTGTTGTTTCATATTCATTGTTGAGTTATTCTTCCTCCTTGTAGGAAAAGGAAGGGGTAGTAATCTGTGAGGTTGATTATTTTAGAAAGGTATTCAGTTACATCTTTGATTTTTGCTCCAGGGTGACAACATATCTTCCTAGATTGACTATCTGGCCTGCAGGCTATAGTTTCTGTTCCCCTAAGAATTTAATCTCCTATCACCAATATTCACCTTTTTTTCCCCTAGGAAAGTCTGGGATACTTTTCTTCCTGTCACAGGAATGTTGGGTTGTGCCTCCTTTTTTTAGACACTATTGATGACTGCTTTTTTATAGGTGTCTGCATATTTTCTTAAAGAGGGAGGCTATGAAAATAATTGTTCAGTTCCAGAGGGGTGTCTTTGGAGTGGGCTAGGGTAGATAGTAGGGGTTTAGGTTCATATATAGGGCAGTGGTGAAATGTAAAATTTGTTACTACCAGTTCTGTGGGCGTGGCTTGGTGGGGGGGGAGGGTAATCTGAATGAGTGGGTGTGGTCAACCTGTTTTTTTTTACTTTTAAAATCATTTTTTCTACAACCTCTTCGGTTGAAGAGGTTGTAAAAAATGCTTTTAAAAGCCTCTGACAATCCCAGCTGACTTGCCTGATCAGCAGAGGCTTTTTTTCCTTTTAAAAACATTTTTTCTATAACCTCTTCGGCTGAAGAGGTTGTAGAAAAAATGCTTTTAAAAGTCTCTGATGGAACTTCCGGTTGGCACCGCAGGCTTTGTGGACGGTCTTTTTAGACCGCCAGCCCCGTGACTTCGTAAAAGCCGCTTTGACAGTGCAAATCGGCTGTCTGGCGGCTGAAAAACCTCCCCTTCGGGAAAAGAAGGAGATAAGAGCCAGTGGGTGAGAGTAGAGCTCCCCAAAAGTCCTCTGGAATAATTCCAGAGGCTTGGAGGGTGAGAGCTCCCCAGTCAGCCTGCCAAGAAGCTCTGAATCCGGGACAACTCTGTGTAAACAGAGCCAGAAGCCGCGACCGATCCTGCTGTCAAAAGTGAGTCTGATTGATTACAAGCGCAGGCAGAGCGGAAACAGGAGAACAAGCCTTAAAAGTAACAGAGCTTAACTCCGGACTTACTTTGTTTTAAATTGAATTCCTTTGAGCTGGAGGCTGAAGATGGCGTCTTTGTTATGGTTTTGAAAGTGAAAGTCAGAAACAAAAGTGCTTATTGAGAACTTTCCGTGAGAGTGGATTTAAGCTGCTGGGAATTGAGAGCTTGTGAAGAAAAGACTATTTTGCCTGATAAATTAGAGACTATAAAAAATGCATTTTGGGGAGTATTTTACACATTCAATTAGAGCAATATATCAGGAACAAACAGCACAAATAATAGTTAATGGAGGCTTAACAGATGTTTTTAAAATTGAGAAAGGTACAAGGCAGGGTTGTCCTTTGTCGCCATTGTTGTTTATTTTAACTTTAGAAATTTTGTTGAATAAGCTACGTGACTCTGATAAAATAAAAGGAATTGTAATTAGACAGCAGGATTATAAATTAAGAGCGTTTGCAGATGACCTGGTTGTTACTTTATCTCAACCTATAGAAGTGGCTCCATATATGTTGGACATAATAGGTCAATATGGTAAAGTATCTGGATTTAAAGTAAATCAATACAAGACAAAGATGATAATTAAAAATATGTCCATATCTCAAAGAGAAGATTTAGGGAGAATAACGGGGTTTGAAATAGTTAAAAAGGTTAAGTATTTAGGAGTATATATTGCAGCCTCAAACACGAAATTGTTTAAAAACAATTATGAAGTTCTTTGGCAAAAAGTACAGAAAGAAATGGAAAATTGGAAAAAGCTACAACTATCATTACTGGGAAGGA
The DNA here is from genome assembly GCF_059756535.1 of Pantherophis guttatus. Lineage (NCBI taxonomy): Eukaryota > Metazoa > Chordata > Lepidosauria > Squamata > Colubridae > Pantherophis > Pantherophis guttatus. Next base: position 317,122,329 of record NC_142063.1, read on the forward strand.
TAGCAGCAATTAAAATGAATGTATTGCCTAGGTTTTTATTTTTGTTTCAAATGATACCAGTGCTTAAGAAAGAAGCAAACTTGATGGAATGGCAGAAAGGGGTTAATATTTTTATCTGGGGTAGGAAGAAACCAAGAGTGAAACTGAAAATTATACAGGATGTACGTGAGAGAGGAGGTCTTAAAATGCCTAATTTAAGATTGTACTATGAAGCAGCTGTTTTATCACAAATTAGCGATTGGTTTAACTTAACTGAAGAAAGAATGTTAAACATAGAAGGTTATGATTTGTTATATGGATGGCATGCTTATCTGTTATATGAAAAAAAGTGGATAAAGTGTTTAAGGGTCATATACTTAGAAATGCGTTGTTGAGGGTTTGGAAAAAGTATCAATATAAGTTAAATTATAAGATACCCATATGGACAAATCCCAGACATGCAATAGAAAATATAAGTATAGAGCAAAAAACAGAGGTGATTACTTATGAAGAACTTCTTTTTTTGGAAAGGGGCAAACTGCAATTGAAATCTTTAGATGTATTAAAAGAAGAAGGGATAATTTATACTTGGTTTCAGTACGGTCAGCTTCAAGCTAGATGGAGGGAAGATCAAAACATTAGTGTTATGCAAAATGAGGAAAATCTGATGAAACAGATTAGAGATCAAAGTCAGATGCATATTAAAAGGTTGTATAATGCTTTATTGGAAATAGATTCAGAAACGGAATTGATCAAGGATTGTATGATAAAATGGGCACAAAACTTTCAGGAACCAGTGATGATGGAAACATGGGAAAAGATTTGGGTCAGAAATGTTAAATTTATGCAAGCACAAAATTTGAGAGAAAATTTTTATAAAATGATTTATAGATGGCACTTAGAGCCTAAAAAATTATCATGTATGTATCCAAACTTACAAGCTAAATGTTGGAGATGTGAACCTGAGGATGCAATTTATTACCATATATGGTGGACTTGTAAGAAAATCAAGGCATTTTGGATAAAACTTTGGTGGGTGATGCAGAACATTTTGAAAAAAAGGTTGAAATTTACTCCTCAATTGTTTTTATTGGGTATAACGACGGATTGTACAGTATTAGAGACTAAACTGATTTTGAACTTAATATCAGCAGCTAGACTGTTGGTAGTGCAATATTAGAAGAAGGATTCTTTGCCTACTATTGAAGAATGGACACTGAAAGTAGCGTATTTAGTGGAAATGGCGAAAATTTCAGCATATTTGAAGGACTATACACAAGAAAGATACATATTGGAATGGAGAAGATGGATTGATTATATTCAAAATAAGTATCAGACAAGAAAATATCAAATAGTTTATGAATGAATGTTAAACTTTAGAAGTATTATGTTATCAATAGTGGAGTTAAGGTTTCGGGGGGGGATTTGGTAGTTTAAGAATAGTTAGGCTAATTTAGCATATGATTTTTAACACAAATACCCTGTATTTTGCTCTGGGAAGTCTGGGGGGGAGGGTGGGATGGGAGGGTGGAAAGGGGTGTGGGGGTGGTGGGGAGGGAACTAGGGGGGGAAAAATTTTTTCTTTGTAAAACTTTTCAATTAAAAAAAAAAGTCTCTGATGATCCCAGCTGAGCCACACAATCATCAAAGGCTTTTTTTTTTTTTTTACTTTTAAAAGCATTTTTTTGGCCAAAGGGGTTGTAGAAAAAATGCTTTTAAAAATAATTAAAAAAAGCCTCTGATGATTGTGCGGCTCAGCTGGGCAATGCGGGGTGGGGGGGTGGGGGTGGGGCAGGGATTTTTGCTACCAGTTCTCTGAACCACTCGGTCCGAACCGGGAGCATTTCACCCCTGATATAGGGTCATTTTTACAGAAGCTGTTTGTTTTCTGTTGTGTTTAATACGAGTGTACCAGTTTTGTTCTTTAGGTTCATATATAGGGTGCTTTTTAAAGGAAACTGTTTGTTTCCTGTTGTGTCTAATTACGGGGTGGTCTTCTTGCTTAGGTTGGGATATCTAGCTTTGTGCACTGCGTTTCTTCTAGTAATTCATGTAGTTTATATTTGATACATTCATAGTTTAGGTCTTCTGTGGGCTCAAACATATCACATATTTTACATGTCACTATAACGTCAGATTCATTTCTAGGACTTTTTTTTAGTTCGCTAAAAAATTAAAAATTTCTAAAAATTAATATTTTCCCTGATGTTAAGTGTCAGTTAATATAACAATATTTACAAAAGTTCTTGGCCTTTATTCTCTGCCTTGAAAATGCATCACTATGTTCCTTGTTTTGAAGTATCAGTATTTTTTTTCTGTTATGTTTTATATTTTTTCCCCTCTTAGATGGTTAAGAATTTAAAAAATTCTAAAGAATTAAAATAAACAGTTTTTTCAAATTTTGTAATTGAAAAAAGAAATTGAAAAATTGAAAAAAATTAAAATATTGAAAAAAGTATTTTTAAAAAGTGAAAAAATGAAGAAAATTTAAAAAGCGAAAAAGATTTTAAAATTGAAAGAGAAATTGAAAAAATAATTTTAAAATTAAAAAAAGTTAAAAAGGTGAAAAATTTTTTTTTTTAAAAAAATCAGATTTTAAAAATCTAAAAATTTTAAAGTTTATGAAAGTTCTTGGCCCTCTATGAAGTGATATGCTTTTCTTTTTGCTAGAAATCTCTGGCAGATTTCTAGGAGATGCTTTGCTCTTAATCCTCTACTCCCTGCCTTGAAAATTTATCCCTTTCTTCCCTGTCCAGTAGTGTTTTGTACTTTCCTCCGTGCCTTCTTGCCCTTTGTTGGGGCTTTGGATTTGATGTGCTCACTTAGTTGCTGCTCAGCTGATCCACCACGCTGCTCTCAGCTGCTGCTGTGGGCACTCTGATCCACTGTCCTACTTTTCTCAGCACCGCTGCTACACAACTGGTCCACTGTGCTGCTCACAGTCGCTGGTCTGCTGCCACTTAGTTCTGTTTCACTGCTGCTCAGCTGGCCTCTGCTTGCACTGCACTGCCTCCTAAGTGGAGTAAATGAAGATGACGTAATGGCAAGTGGCAGCAAGGAATCATGGGCCATATTCCAAAGGTCTCTGAAAAAATAGGCAGTAATGTTACTGCAACCTGTAAAAAAAGAATGAAAATGGTTTTTTACATGTAAATATTTTATTAGCAAAGTATAATAACTAAAAGATAAAAGGGAATTAAAGAGAATTAAAAGATGGAAAAAAGGAATTTTGGCCCTCAGTTCAGGCACCAGTTCTATGCAGGAAAGTGGTTTGAAGAGGGACAATGAAGGCAAGCTTTTAAAAATCATTTTGGTCAAATTTCCAAGCATCACAATTTATAAATGTTTTTAAAGCTCATGTTAGAGGTGGGACCCATAGGGTTCCCTGTTAATTTATCCAGAGGGTTTGTTCATATTAGAAATGACTCCTGCATTTTCCTTCTTATGATGATTGTTGTCTTTTTAATTCTTGGAGTGTTCTTATTTGTATTATCCTTCCTATATGGCTCACAAGACTAGGAAAGAGAAATTGAGTATCCACAATAATTGAAGCGTTATAGATGCAGGGAAGGTAAGTATGGGAGAAGCATTTTTAAAGTATATAGCAGGAGTGAATGGCTTCATTCAGGATGAGTCCCCTGGAATGTGGCAAATTGATTTGATAACCTCCCCACTACTGAAGAGCCATCTTAATTTTTTCTCCCCCACTTGTAATTCTTTTCTTTGGAAAACAGGCAGGCAAAAGAATGCTATTCTCCGATAAAACTAGCAAAACAATAACAACAACAACCCAAAAAACAGTGCCACTGTTTCTATCTGAATTAGGGGTTTTGTGTCTGTATGTGTGATGTTTGTGTGTAATTGCAGTATTCATTTCTACATCTAATATTGGAATAAACTGTTGATCAACTGTTCAGTAACTTTTCTGGAAAAAATATTATTGGAATATCCATGGGAAATTCTATTCTACTTTATTGTCTCGAATTCCACTCTCTTCCACAATCAAGAAGCTACAGTAGCTTGAAGCACCTAGAAAGACAAGGCTGAGAATTGGCTCTGTATTTAATGCCATCTGAACTGCTGATGAAACACTCTTATGCAAGATTTTATCTTCAAGGAAAGCAGTGAGCACTTATATATATCCCATAAAGTGGGAAGGGTTTTGTCTGATCGGTTATGCTGTATGTAGAAGTTTAGAAGAAAGGCTAGGAAGATGATGCAGTTTAAATGATTTTTATAATGTATCAAATGCATATGCCACTGATTCCCAGTACCTTAGAATCAAACAGGAGGATCAAGAGCAGTGGTTCTCAACCTTCCTAATGCCGCGACCCTTTAATACAGTTCCTCATGTTGTGGTGACCCCCAACCAGGGCTGGGTTCTAAATTTTTTTACTACCGGTTCTGTGGGCGTGGCTTATTTTGTGGGCATGGCTTGGAGGTCATGTGACTGGGTGGGTGTGGCTAGCTGGTCATGTGACCGGGTGGCCATGAATATGTGTATAGGGACTACTCAGAGGGCTGAAAAAAGTCATTTCTGACAGGTCCTCACACTTTTGACTGGTCCTCACACTTACGACCATCCTCACATTTATGCCCGTGCAGCATTCTTAACAACCATGTCACTCATTTCACAACTGCTTCTCTTCACTATGGTGACAAGATAGGGCAAAAACGTAAAATGTGAGGACAGTCGTAAGTTCGAGGACAGGTCAAAAGTGCGAGGACCAGTCAAAAACAACTTTTTCAGCCCTCTGAGTAGTCCATATGCACAAAAGGACTACCCAGAGGGCTGAAAAAAGTGATTTCTGACAGGTCCTCGCACTTTTGACCGGTCTTCGCACTTATGACTGGTCATCATTTATGCCCATTGTAGTATTCTTAACAATGTGTCACTCATTTCACAACTGCTTCTCTTCACCATGGTGACAAGATAGGGCAAAAACATAAAATGTGAGGACAGTCATAAGTTTGAAGACTGGTCAAAAGTGCGAGGACCAGTCAGAAATAACTTTTTCAGCCCTCTGAGTAGTCCATATGCATAAAAGGATACAACAATAGAGAGGGATGAAGGAAGGGAAGGGAAATTAGAGTAGGAGTGAGGGTAAGAGAGGGAGGAAGAGAGGAGGAGAAGGAGAAAGGAAGAGGAAGTAGGGAGGAGAAGAAGAGGGGGAGGAAGAGAAAGTAAGAAGGAAAGAAAAGAGAGAGGTGGTAGGTTTGAGGAGAAAGATTGCTGTACAATAAAAAAGATGAAAGGGAAGAAAGCCAACCCCAAACAAATATAAAGATATTAAGATAAAGAATGAATTGTTAAACTTTAAAGAATAAAAGAGAACAAATATGAATAAATAACAATAATTAGAAACACACATACAAACATACAATGTATTTTCTTTGAACAGAGTATTTGGCCGGTTCATAAATTTAAACAGTGTTTAGTCATTTCAATTAAATTTACAATTTCTATATTTCCTTTTTGCCATATTTATTCCTCATCTATTTTTGTAAAAAACCAATATTACCCTTCATCCTCATCTCTAATCTTAATCAAATTCAATTTTTCCCTTCTATTCTATATTATACCCCTTCCCATTGTCATCTATTTTTATATCCATCCTCACATTGGTTAATTATGTAATATTACAGTTGTTTAATATGAATTCAACATTTTAATATAAATCAATTAGTTATATAACTACCTTTTTTGTATATTAATCAATATGAACATGAATATTCCAATTATTTCCATGCAATCCAATTTCTTACAAATCAATTAATTATATTTACCAATAATAATAAACCAAATAATTTCCCCCATATATTCCTCCAAACCACAACTTAACCATTTCTGCTTTCAACACAATATACGATTAATAGTATCTCAATTATTACAATTCCCTAGTTAAATAGAGCTTTTTTTCTTTTGTGTTTTAAAATCTCCTCTTTTTCCCTAAATTTCCCGTTGTTTGCACCTACCTTTTTTGGTGAGGAAAAAGAAATCTGCCTGCCTAATTTTCCAACGTGCAAAGCCAACAGCCTGCTTTACTTTCTCTTTCGTTTTTCAGTATAGGTAGGGGGAAAAAAATCTGCACTCTTTCCAAGCAAGCAGCAGAGCTCTGAGCAAAACAGCTGAGAGCAAATCAGCTGGGGGTCGGGAGCCGATCTAAGCAAGGGCTAATTAGCCTATGCTGAAGCTCCGTGGGCCAATAAAATTACAAAAAAACACCGAACCATTTGTTAAATTGCTGGCTCCCCCGCCCCTTGCCCACCACTATTTATTGGCAATAAATAGTGGTGCGGAGGGGCGGGGCAAGCCAGCAATTTAACAAACGGTTCGGCTGCACCACTGGCTATAGGGCGGCCCTTTGAAGCCCCGCGGCAAGAATTTAAACAGTTTTTTTTCCTCTAGCCATCGGAGGCAGCAATAGATTGGGAGTGGACGGGGTAAACGAATGGCCGGCGATCCAACAGAGCAGAGAGTGAGGGTGAGTGAAGGCATGGGGGGGGGAGAGGGCTTTGGCGACCCCTGTGAAATGGCCGTTCGACCCCCAAAGGGGTCGCGACCCCCAGGTTGAGAACCGCTGTTCTATGCTGTATGAGATCTTGAGCAGGAGAAGGAAGTGAGCAGCTAACAGTTGAATAGAGTTTATCTCAACTGATAGTACCAGAGTTACATTAGTAAAAAAAGTTTTTTTCTTGCAATTTCTCAGTTGTTCCCTTCTGCCAAAAGAATAGGTCATTTTCTTAAGAAATGAAATATTTTCTCTCAAAATACTCTTGTGTTGGTTTAAAACACCCTTCTGATTGGAAATGGTAGTGGGTTAGGGTGAGGATTACTGCTGGTTTTGTGGCTTTCTCTTAAATACCTTTTGATGATTTTGCCTCCCTAGGCGCCCTTCTGCCCAGTGTGGAAAAGCCCCTTAGGACAAGATCCCTCATTTTATCTCACTTGCCATGGATTTTATAGAGTCAGAAAGATAATTTCAATGTCTTGAAACACAAGACATTCCCCCATACCCTTAGTGGCCTTACAACATAATATCTGTCCTCAGAATATTATGAGTTAGTTATGCAGTCAATGTAGTTTTAGATTCAATCTACATAAAGCTATCCAACATTTGCCTGGAACATAATTATGGGCTGGCAGCTGAGGGAAGTATGCATTTATGTACTGTAGCAACAGGCTTAGTTCCTGGATCACCAGGAAGATCCAGTAGGTGTAAGAATTTTTCACTCTTCCATTGGACTCTTTTATGTAGCTGAATGAGAAGTGCTAGAGAAGATAAGAGAACATAAACCTCCTTTCTCTTCCCTGCCTGTGATAGAATTGGCCCTGCAAAGCACTCTTTGCCTTTAGGGTGGAGCCCATTTCTGTGGACTACCCCCTGCCAACATTGCCACAGGCCCTCATGAAAGATGAACACGCAGGAACAGAAGTAAATTAACAATACACACAATGAATATCACTGAGACTAAAAATGGCAAAACTGGCAGCTCTGAAAAGAAAGTCAATGTTGAATAGTGTAGATCTTTGCTCAAGAATCACAGGAAATAGGTAGAGGCCAACTGTATTTCTAAAAGTGCCTTGAAGTCTAGAAATCATTTTGAGCTCCTGGTATTACCCTAGAAATGATCTTGTGTAATGAGCGTGTGCAGAAAGGACAATGAGGATATCTCAGGAACAAACTGACATGTGGTTTAGAATAAAGTGAAAAAAAGGTAGAGTAAAATAATATTCACCATATTACGACCATATTATGATCCAGTTATGCAGTTCACCTAGTCTTAGATCCATACTAAATGTGACATTTCAACATTTACCTGAAACATAATTGTCAGCTTCCAATTGAGGGAACTATGTATTTACTTGTTGTATCAACAGACTTGGTTACCTGAATCATCAGAAAGATTCCGTAGTTATAGGAATTCCACACTCTTCCCATGAACTCTTTTATTCAAGTGAATGAGAACTGCTAGAGGAGATGGAAAAAACATTTTGAGGTGTACTAGACTATCCCACCCCCTTTGAAATTCATGCTGCAATAGATTTGATTTGAGAAAGGACACTAAACATAAAGGATGAGGATAAAAGTAGAAAAGGGAAATCCATCTGAAATACTAACTCAGTAACTTCTGTGTTATATGTACCCTGCCTTTGTTGTAAAAAATGGTGCAGTAAAAAGGCAAATAAAGAATGGATATGTGTAAACTATTGGTCCTAGACTTATACTGCTAATTACTATTTGTATTTTAATCATTCTTTTCAGTGAAGTATGATTCATAGCTGAGATTTTTAACATTTTATAGGATGATTTGTGTCCCAAGTTAAATATTTACATTCTGTTATAAATTTAGACACTGTAATAAAGGAAAAGCAGAAAGTGTATGAATGAAACGGGGGTAGTAGGGGAAATTAAATAGGTTCAGGCTTAATGGATATTGGTTGTACAAATTATATTTTCACCTATGTGTATTGTTAGAACACACCCCTTTATTAGGATCAGTGTCCCCAATACTATTCCTCACTTGTTGGCTGTGTGTGTCTGCGTCAGGTCCTATCTGACTCACCCTCTGATCATTTGATTTTATTGTGTAGTCTATCCATTTGTTTATCCTGATAACTAAAATAAATTTTATAACACCTGTTGGTCTGTCTATTTAACAAAAAGAATGGTCCAGGAAAAGATCCTTTCTCTCATGCAGATTTCCTCTTGCTACATTTTCCTTTCTTTTATCAGCACTCAGCAGATGCCGATATTGAGTCATCGGACAAAGTCACTATTATGCTAAGTAATGTCCCAAAGTATTTAACTTGAGAAAAATATAAATTTAAGTAATTCTTTTTTTTTTCTCCTTTCTGAGGTCTTAGCTAATAGCTTAAATTTGATTTTATACTACTTCTGCCCAAGCAACCATATCAACTGGAAAACCTCAGTGGCAAAGTAAGCATTACAATAAGTAAACAGAAGGGGTAGAGCGAGACTGTGTGAAATTATAGCATAATATATGGTTAAAGCAGATAACCTTTCACACTGAAATGTAGGCAAAGAGATGCCTCCCTCCCTCCCACTACAAAGAGATGCCTCTCTCTCCCTCCTTCTCTCTCTCATGGGAATATAATGCCCCAGGTCCCTCTTAAAGAAGTTGCACAATGTCTGCAATGCTCATTTAGCTTTATTTTAAGGAATATTTGCCAAATTTTACTTTAATGCATAAATGTTTTTGAGTTTGACAGATAGCAATTTGATTCATGTAAAGAAAGATAAAGTGATAGCAGGCAGTAATCTCAGGTCATTGGCCATATCTTGAAGATGTTCTGGGTGGTAGATGGAGACGGCATTATTTTCCACCCCAGCTGTACAAATGAGATAAAATAATAGATTGGTAAATTCTGTGGTTTGCAAAGCTTTTGTGAATGCAACCAATATTAGACAGATAGTCTCAATATACTATATATTTGTAATATTTCTATTAGAGGAGATTTTTCTTACTGACGGCAGCACACCCATCCTCTTGGACAATCCACTTGCCCGTAACAGGTAAAGCCAGTCTTTGGAAACTGAATACATACTCCTTCTAGCCTACTACAGCGGGAGCTGGCATTCCCTGTGAAAAGAAAAAGAAGAGACAGGCGAATAATGAGTAAAGATATCTTGTTATTTATATCCATTTTTTCTTCAAAGATACCTTCTTCTTCCACAGTCGCAGGACTCCTATCAGTTCAGAGAGTTTCCTCTAGCCAGAGGAATCCCTTTCTGTTGATCTCCCTGCAGCAGCCCAAATAAATCTGATATCTAGACAAATTTGAAGACTGGTGTAAAGTTGAATTGGCTGGTATACCTGTATCCATTAAGATAGTAAGGGGAATACAAAACCTGGGTTATACCAGTGGAAGTCCTTGCTGTGATATATTTTCCTCCATTATTACAATGGATCCTTGTTTGCTAGGAAATAACCCAAGTTAGTTCTGCTAAATGTTTTGGATGGAGACCTTGTGTGTAAATGATTATGTCCTTTGATTTCAGGACCTGGTGTTCTGTCCCCCCACCTCACATAGGCAGACACACAAGCAAAAGATGTCTCCCAGTAATTTATTTTTACAAGCCGACCGGAATCCTTTTGGCAGATAAAAATTCTGGCAGCTACTTTCCGAATGCCTGCCAAGTTTCTTATCACCTCTAGAAACAGGAGTCAGCGTATCTGTAGTCCGTTGCTGGGGCAACCAAGAGTTCAAAGAGTAGTCAGAAGTCATTCACAAATTCCAAGCCTTAAGTCCAAAAAATACCCCCTTCCGAAGCTCATGATATGCAGTTTTTGTGCATCACAGAGCCTGCAGAGCAACCCCACCCACTTTTATCCCCTGTGGGGCATGGCTCAGTGACTCAGCAATCTCTGGCCCTTTCCCACCTCTTCCTTTGCTGCGCACGCCTTTCCCTCCGATGCTGCCTGGGATCAATCCAAGATTGATCTTCATCACTCCCTATTAGTGGGTGCCCCGACATACTTTCCTCCTGGCCTTCAGCTGGAACCTGAGGCGTTGCCAGAAAGGAGGGTCCTGGAGAGGGACGCCTTGTCAGTTTCTCCCCATCACTTTCAGAGTAATCTTCCTCCGTGAGGACAGGCTCGGGAGCCAGAGTCACAACACCTGGCTTTCCTTTGGCTTTCTCCCTCTTCTCTTAATGCTTTCAAGGATGCTCTTCCTTGCTCTTGAAAAGCTGTGCATATATAACATTTTGCTGCAATTTCCTCCCTTTTTCCCACATTAAGTACAAATGGATTTACTAAATGATTACTATGTATCTTTTATTTTTCTCCATCTTTATTTTTCAAAAATAAGTTAAGGTGGTAAATGAATCAAATACTCCTTCCTCCTCCTATTTTTTCCAAAGCACCTAGACTGTGAGAAGATGTGGGCTGAAAGAAAAAGAGAAAGAGAAAGAGAGGGGGAGGGGGGACTGGTCCAAATTAGCCACTCTATTGTGCCTCTTTATTAAATAGATTATTTTGCTTATTAAATAGTATTTTGCTGAGAATTTTATAAACCAATACTAAAAGTGAAGTAAATCAACAAAAATAAACTGCAACAACAAACCCTCAATAAAGTTCTTTCGAGAATAGTGAATCAATGAATTAATTTTCCAGCCCCTCCTGAATGTCTAATAATTTACTGGATCTTGAGTTTTATTGCAAAAGAAAAATCAATTGCATGTTTTTCAAATCTTTGGAGGATCATTATGTCAATAGTCCACACAGTTCAAAGCTATTTCTATAAAGTAAAATAAAAAGATGTTGAAGATTATCCTGCTTTCAGTGATATTCACATTTGTTTAGAAAGTAGTGAGCTATCAATCCTTTCTAAATTATTGCTAATTTTGTTTCTAACCTGGATGAGACAGGAATGCAAGGAAAAGAAATGTGAACAGCACATCAAGGATCTTCATGCTGGGTTTGGATCTGGACCAAATCTTACTCCTGGGACAGACACAGCTCTCTATTTATAGAATTATAATCATTGCATCATATCACCTCAGTGAAGTATTGCAAAGATTCTTAGGTGTTTTTTTTACAGTTCTTACATAAGGCAATGGTGCATCTTCCTTGTGTTGAAACACTCCTGTTGCAAAAATCCTTGGAAGAGCAACAGACTTAGTTGAACTAAGCTAACTTGCTATGGTTGTAAAAGTTTGGAGGTTCAGGACTTGTCATGTCCTATTGGGGCAAAGAAAATTCCTTACTGAGTTGCTGCCCAAACTCTACCAGTCCACGGTGATAATGTTCAGCCATATTCACTAGCAGCTGAAGTTTTGGAAGAGCCCTTAGAACCAAATGGTAGAAATCTGGAGTTGGCGCTGCTATCATGGGTATTATGGGTGGGTTTTGGAAAAACAGCTGCTCTTCTTCTTGGTGAATGTCTGTGGCACCCAGATGAAGCACAGGCTTATTTGGCTTTCATTGTGGTATTCCTCCCTGATGCAGGTGGTTTTTATTTCCCTGAAGACAGAGAATATGACAGTGGTCTATGCACCCTGTTATTAACACAGCTGCCTGCAATTTACTGCTGGTTCGAATCTCTCCAAGGCTCAAGGTTGACTCAGCCTTCCATCCTTTCTAAGGTAGGTGAAATGAGGACCCAGTCTGTGGGGGCAATAAGCTGACTTTGTATAAATATACAAAAGTATGAAGGCTATTGCTTAACGCATTGTAAGCCGCCCTGAGTCTCCAGAGAAGGGCGGCATATAAATCAAATTAAAAAAAAAAAAATGTCTAGAGTTGGAAATATTCCTGTAACCTTAATCAAGAGTTATAGGAGTCCAGTGGGACACAGAAATTAACTGAAATTGAGAAGGAGAGCTGGGTTCTAATAGCTGTATATTCTGTGAGTGTTTGTTATATTGAATGTTTCCTGCTGCTTCAGCTACAAAGAATCTCATGGGGCCATACTTTTATTAATTACCTCTAAATTTCAGTAATGAGAACCAATATGCCTTTAAACTTGGGCAAGAAAAATGAAATGCACAAGTATAGAAGAGGTGATATGTGGCTCAATAGCAGTAGCTGCGAGAGGGATTTCAAACTTGCCACTTACATATGAGATAGAAGTGTGGTGCAGGTACCAAATACCCCAAAAACCCAATGCTGCATCAACAGAGAGATTTTATCAAGGTCACATGAAATGTTAATTCCGTTTTATACTGTTTTGATAATTAAAAACTTGGAATACTGTATCCAGTTTGGTTACCATCAGGGCCGGATTTAGATGAAAAGAGGCCCTAGGCTATTCCACTTATGAGGCCCTTTCACCTATAGTGAAAGTGTAATTTTAATTTTGCTAACAATTTGAATGTAGGGAATGTAGGCCCAGTGGTGGGATTCAATTTTTTTAACAACAGGTTCTGTGGGTGTGGCTTAGTTGGGGGTGTGGCTTGGCAATCATGTGACTGGGTGGGCGTGGCTAGCTGGTCACGTGACTGTGTAGGCGTGGGTAGCTCGTCATGTGACCGGGTGGGCATGGCTATGTGCATAGACTTTTTTCAGAGGGCTGAAAAAAGTCATTTCTGACTGGGCCTCGCACGTTTGACCGGTCCTCACACTTATGACCATCCTCACATTTATGCCCATTGTAGCATTCTTAACAACCATGTCACTCATTTCACAACTGCTTCTCTTCACCATGGTGACAAGATAGGGCAAAAACGTAAAATGTGAGGACAGTCGTAAGTTCAAGGACTGGTCAAAAGTGCGAGGACCAGTCAAAAACAACTTTTTCAGCCCTCTGAGTAGTCCATATGCACAAAAGGACTACCCAGAGGGCTGAAAAAAGTGATTTCTGACAGGTCCTCGCACTTTTGACCGGTCTTCGCACTTATGACTGGTCATCATTTATGCCCATTGTAGCATTCTTAACAACCATGTCACTCATTTCACAACTGCTTCTCTTCACCATGGTGACAAGATAGGGCAAAAACGTAAAATGTGAGGACAGTCGTAAGTTCGAGGACTGGTCAAAAGTGCGAGGACCAGTCAGAAATAACTTTTTCAGCCCTCTGAGTAGTCCATATGCATAAAAGGATACAGCAATAGAGAGGGATGAAGGAAGGGAAGGGAAAGACCGAGTGGCTGTGGTTTCCGACGTCCCGATATAGTCAGCTGGTGCCATCGCTGACTATTGGGGGCGAAGCATTGGCCCCCATGGAAGGGGCTCGCAACTTGGGTGTCCTCCTGGATTCACGGCTGTCTTTAGAAGAGCACTTGACGGCCGTGACCGGGCAGATTTTTCATCAGGTTCGCCTGATTCGCCAGTTGCGTCCCTTTCTGGGTCGGGACTCGTTACGCACGGTCACTCATGCCCTCGTCACCTCCCATCTGGACTATTGTAACGCTCTCTACATGGGGCTCCCCTTGAGGAGCACTCGGAGGCTCCAACTGGCGCAGAGTGCAGCCGCGTGGGTGGTGATGGGAGCGACGTGGCGCTCCCATGTAACGCCTCTCCTGCGCGAGCTGCACTGGCCCCCGGTGGTCTTCCGAGTGCGCTTCAAGGTTTTGGTTATCACCTTCAGAGCGCTCCATGGCTTAGGACCTGGCTATTTGCGAGACCGTCTGCTACCACCAATAGCCTCCCACCGACCAGTACGATCCCATAGAGAGGGGCTGCTCCAGGTGCCGTCGGCCAAACAATGTTGACTGGCGGCCCCCAGGGGGAGAGCCTTCTCTGTGGGGGCACCTACTATCTGGAACGAGCTCCCCCCCGAGATACGGAGGATTCCGGATCTGCGTACCTTCCGTCGCACACTTAAGACATTCCTATTCCAACAAGCTGGCCTGACCTAAACTTTTCCTCTTTTAAATGGGAATTTTAAATTTGGTTTTAAATTATTGGGGTTTTAAAATGGTCAGCCAAATTTATTTAATTTGTTTTATCTCTATTTTAAATTTTGTATTTATATGTTTTATTTTATGGCTGTTCACCACCCTGAGTCCTTCGGGAGTAGGGCGGAATACAAATTTAATAAAATGAAAATGAAATGAAAAATGAAATTAGAGTAGGAGTGAGGGTAAGAGAGGGAGGAAGGGAGGAGGAGAAGGAGAAAGGAAGAGGAAGTAGGGAGGAGAAGAAGAGGGGGAGGAAGAGAAAGTAAGAAGGAAAGAAAAGAGAGAGGTGGTAGGTTTGAGGAGAAAGATTGCTATACAATAAAAAAGATGAAAGGGAAGAAAGCCAACCCCAAACAAATATAAAGATATTAAGATAAAGAATGAATTGTTAAACTTTAAAGAATAAAAGAGAACAAATATGAATAAATAACAATAATTAGAAACACACATACAAACATACAATGTATTTTCTTTGAACAGAGTATTTGGCCGGTTCACAAATTTAAACAGTGTTTAGTCATTTCAATTAAATTTACAATTTCTATATTTCCTTTTTGCCATATTTATTCCTCATCTATTTTTGTAAAATACTAATATTACCCTTCATCCTCATCTCTAATCTTAATCAAATTCAATTTTTCCCTTCTATTCTATATTATACCCCTTCCCATTGTCATCTATTTTTATATCCATCCTCACATTGGTTAATTATGTAATATTAGTTGTTTAATATAAATTCAACATTTTAATATAAATCAATTAGTTATATAACTACCTTTTTTGTATATTAATCAATATGAACATGAATATTCCAATTATTTCCATGCAATCCAATTTCTTACAAATCAATTAATTATATTTACCAATAATAATAAACCAAATAATTTCCCCCATATATTCCTCCAAACCACAACTTAACCATTTCTGCTTTCAGAAATATACAATTAATAGTATCTCAATTATTACAATTCCCTAGTTAAATAGAGCTTTTTTTCTTTTGTGTTTTAAAGTCCTGAAATCTCCTCTTTTTCCCTAAATTTCCCGTTGTTTGCACCTACCTTTTTTGGTGAGGAAAAAGAAAAGAATTCTGCCTGCCTAATTTTCCAAACTTGCAGCAACAGCAAAGCAGTTTCAGTTTCGTTTCTCAGCATAGCTAGGGGAAAAAAAATCAGCACTCTTTGCAAGGAAGTAGAAGAGCCCTGAGCAAAACAGCTGAGACAAATCAGCTGAGAGCCGGGAGGCCAATTAGCCTATGCTGAAGCTCCGTGGGCCAATAAAATTACAAAAAAAAAACACCGAACCATTTGTTAAATTGCTGGCTCCCCCGCCCCTCGCCCACCACTATTCATTGGCAATAAATAGTGGTGCAGAGGGGCGGGGCAAGCCAGCAATTTAACAAAGGGTTCGGCTGCATCACTGGCTCTAGGCGGCCCTTTGAAGCCCCGTGGCAAGAATTTGAAGGTTTTTTTTCCTCTAGCCATCGGAGGCAGCAATAGACTGGGAGTGGGCGGGGTAAGCGAACGGCCGGCGATCCAACAGAGCAGAGAGAGTGAGGGTGAGTGAAGGCGTGGAAGCTGCTTTCTCCATCCTTCTCTCTTGCGTCCGGAGCCGGTGGGGAACCACGTGGCAGCCCACGTGGATCCCAGGCAGCGGAACTCAGGCTAGGGAAGGGGTGGGCAATTGTGGCTCTTTTACAACCTGTGGCCTTCAACTCCCAGAATTCCTGAGACAGCCAAGCTGTCTCAGGAATTCTGGAAGTTGAAGTCCACAGGTTGTAAAAGAGCCACAATTGCCTACCCCTGGCTACGGTAGGCTGGCGCCGCGCGGGTGGGAGGCGAGGGACGGGCGAGCCAGCAATTTAACAAACGGTTTGGGGGCCAATAAATTACAAAAAAACACCGAACCGTTTGTTAAATTGCTGGCTTGCCTGCCCCAATTATTGGAAATAAATAATAGTGCGGAGGGGCGGGGCAAGGGGCGGGGCGAGCCAGCAATTTAACAAAGGGTTCGGCCGAACTCCCTAGAACCCCCAGAATCCCATCACTGTGTAGGCCCCTCATGATCTTGAGGCCCTAGGCTGAAGCCTAGTTAGCCTATAGGAAAATCCGGCCCTGGTTACCATGATAGAAATTTTAGAAATGGTGCAATGAAGAGCAATAAAGATGATTAGGGGGTTGGAGGCTAAAACGTGGGATGAATTGTTGCAGAAACTGGCTGTATCCAGTATAATAAAGAGAAGAACTAGGGGTGACATGATAGCTGTCTTCCAATATTTGAGAGGCTGTCAGAGCGAAGAGGCAGGTCTTCCTAACATCCAAAGAACTGAGGGAAAGATGAATGGAAACATATCAGAAAGAGATCCAACCTAGAAGGAAAGAGAAATTTCCTGAGGGTGCAAACAATTAACTAGTGGAATAGCTTGGCTCCAGACGTTTTGGGTGCTCTATCACTGGAGGTTTTAAGAATGGTTTGGAAAGCGATTTGTCTGGAATGGTATAGGGTCTCCTGCTTGAGCAGGGGATTGGACTAGAAGGTCCCTTCCAACTTGATTACTCTGTCAATTCTGTTGCTTCTGAAGTGTTCCATCCAGTTGCCATGGATGCTATAGAAATTGCGAGATGATTTCAAAGTGAAGCACAAGCCATTTTCCCTTACCCTGGGTGACATAGTTACTTAAAATCTCTTTTCAGAAAACAAAATATTCAGACCTAGTTATATAGGCATCCTAGTTTCACAAAGTTAATATCACTGTTCAAACAAATTTAATAAATAAGTGAAAACTAAAATAAAATATATTCATTTATTTTTCCCACTGACTCTTTTATTCAACTGCAAGAGAACTGCTATAGTAAAGGGAAAATATTGGAGGGTGTATCAGACTAGTCCATAGTTTTCTCTGTTCCCTATCTGCAATAAAATTGCTCCGAGAAAGGATCCTAAGAACGAGGGATGAGAAGAATAGAAAATAAACCTACTCAAAACTTAACAATTTCTGTATTGCATATACCATGCTTATAATACTGGGGTGAGCAAGATGCAAAGAATTGTTGCAGTGGAAAGGCATATTGAGAGGGTCCTTCATGGAGTCAAATATGGAGCTTAGTTGGTGGTGGTGGGCAATGGATAGGAAGTAGATTAAGGATACATTTCTGGCAATGAGTGGAAAAGACGGTTATTGGGCCACATCTCCTAAGCTTTGCCTTGCGGGTGGGAGCCTATTTCTGTGGACTACAGATGATCCCCTCCCCTTTGAATGGCCTTGCTATAGGACCTCATAAAAGATGAACATGCAAATTTAGAAATCAGTTAACTGCATGTACACTAAATAGTAGCAGACCATGTGAGACTGAAAATAGTAACATTGGCAGCTCTGGAAAGAAAGGAAATCAATATTTAATAATGTGCTTCTTTGGTCAGAAGAACTGAGAGCAGTTAATGAGGATACATTGGAAGCCAGTTGCATCTTTAAAAGTGCCTTGAAACCTCTAAATAATATAGAACTCCTGCTATTACCTAAGAAATGGTGAATTACCTTAAGTAATAAGGCAGCAACAGTAGTGAGGAAACCACAGATTCAAACTGACTTGGTATTTGGTAATCAAGTTAACTAAGGTAAAGAATAGTAAAATTAGTGGAGCCTGTTACTTTCATTTAGGTTTAGAAAGAATTGAGGAGCACTCTTTGAAAAGAAGCTGCCTAAATTTCGTTGTGAAGAAGTTGATATTGTTCAGCCATTATTAGAAAGGCATTTTTTTTAATTGAAAAGTTTTACAAAAAGAAAACAATTTCCCCCCCAATATTCCCCCCACCCTTTCCCTCCCCTCAACCCACCCTCCCCCTGACTTCCCAGAGCAAAATAAAAGGTATTTCAATTAACAATCATAAGCTAAATTAAACTATCTATCCTTAGACTACTAAATCCCCCCCCCCTGAAGTCTTAATTCCACTATAGATAACATACTTCTAGTACTTAGCATTCATTTATAAGCTATTTGATATTTTCTTGTCTGATACTTATTTTGAATATAATCAACCCACCTTCTCCATTCCAATACTTATCTTTCTTGTGTGTAGTTCTTCAAATACGCTGAAATTTTCGCCATTTCTGCTAAATTTGTTACTTTCAGTATCCACTCTTCAATAGTAGGCAAAGAGTCCTTCTTCCAGTATTGCGCTACCAATAGTCTGGCTGCTGATATGAAGTTCAAAATCAATTTAGTCTCTAATACTGTACAATCCGTCGTTATGCCCAATAAGAACAATTGAGGAGTAAATTTCAACCTTTTTTTCAGAATGTTCTGCATCACCCACCAAATTTTTATCCAAAATGCCTTCATTTTCTTACAAGTCCACCATATATGATAATAAGTTGCATCATCACATTTACATCTCCAACATTTAGCTTGCAAATTCGAGTACATACATGATAATTTCTTAGGATCTAAATGCCATCTATAAAACATTTTATAAAAATTCTCTCTCAAATTTTGTGCTTGCGTAAATTTAACATTTCTAACCCAAATCTTTTCCCATGTTTCCATCATCACTGGTTTCTGAAAATTTTGTGCCCATTTTACGGAAATCTTTTTATTGGGAATAATCACAGCACAATATACCAAAGAAATAAAATATCTGATCATCCATATCCTCAGAGCAGCACGTATACTCTTTGCCCAACATTGGAAATCTGAACAGTTACCCACAGAAGACAAAATAATAGCCAAAATTACAGAATGTGCAGAATTGGATAAGCTCACAAAAGAAATACAAGAGAAAGACGATACTGATTACTATTTAGTATGGCAAAGATGGTACAGCTGGCTGGAGGCAAAAATAGGAATATAAAGATAATTTTTGACTATTCAATAGAAATGCATAGAAGTAAACAAGGAGTCAATTATATATATACATATATAACCATGTAAACATGTGAATGTAGATATAGATACAAATAGAAATATGAAAATAACCCACCATTGTACTAACTTCTAAGAGTCAGTCATTGGACTGATTTGATGTTTGTCCGTTTTGTATGTTGTTTTAATGTATTTATGTTGGTTTGTTTTTTTTATTATTAATAAAAATATTTTTTAAAAAAAGAAAATTTTGTGCCCATTTTATCATACATCCTTAACCAATTCCGTTTCTGAATCTATTTCCAATAAAGCATTATACAACCTTTTAATATGCATCTGACTCTGATCTCTAATCTGTTTAACCAGATTTTCCTCATTTTGCATAACACCAATTTTTTGGTCTTCCCTCCATCTAGCTTGAAGCTGACCATACTGAAACCAAGTATAAATTATCCCTTCTTCTTTTAATACATCTAAAGATTTCAATTGCAGTTTACCCCTTTCCAAAAAAAGAAGTTCTTTATAAGTAATCATCTCTGTTTTTTGCTCTATACTTATGTTTTCTATTGCATGTCTGGGATTTGCCCATATGAGTATCTTATAATTTAACTTATATTGATACTTTTTCCAAACCCTCAGCAACGCATTTCTAAGTATGTGACCCTTAAACACTTTATCCACTTTTTTTTCAAATAACAGATAAGCATGCCATCCATATAACAAATCATAACCTTCTATATTTAACATTCTTTCTTCAGTTAAGTTAAACCAATTGCTAATTTGTGATAAAACAGCTGCTTCATAGTACAATCTTAAATTAGGCATTTTAAGACCTCCTCTCTCATGTACATCCTGTATAATTTTCAATTTCACTCTTGGTTTCTTCCCACCCCAGATAAAAATATTAACCCCTTTCTGCCATTCCATCAAGTTTGCTTCTTTCTTAAGCACTGGTATCATTTGAAACAAAAATAAAAACCTAGGTAATACATTCATTTTTATTACTGCAATCCTTCCCAGTAATGATAGTTGTAGCTTTTTCCAGTTTTCCATTTCTTTCTGCACTTTTTGCCAAAGAACTTCATAATTGTTTTTAAACAATTTCATATTTGAGGCTGCAATATATACTCCTAAATACTTAACCTTTTTAACTATTTCAAACCCCGTTATTCTCCCTAAATCTTCTCTTTGAGATATGGACATATTTTTAATTATCATCTTTGTCTTGTATTGATTTACTTTAAATCCAGATACTTTACCATATTGACCTATTATGTCCAACATATATGGAGCTGTTTCTATAGGTTGAGATAAAGTAACAACCAGGTCATCTGCAAACGCTCTTAATCTATAATCCTGCTGTCTAATTACGATTCCTTTTATTTTATCAGAGTCACGTAACTTGTTCAACAAAACTTCTAAAGTTAAAATAAACAACAATGGCGACAAAGGACAACCCTGCCTTGTGCCTTTCTCAATTTTAAAAACATCTGTTAGGCCTCCATTAACTATTATTTGTGCTGTTTGTTCCTGATATATTGCTCTAATTGATAGTGTAAAATATTCCCCAAAGTGCATTTTTTCTATTATCTATTATATCTTCCATCATATCAAAAAAGGATTTAGGTAATTTTGCACGTGTTGAGATCTTTGATAAACTTTTTTTATCTTTCTGTGTGTCTATTACTCCATTCCAGTCACCCATTAATATAAAAGATTTATAATCCCATTGTATTATTTTAGTATGTAAAAATTTATAAAACTTGTCTTGTTGCTGATTAGGGGCATATATTCCAATTAAAAGCATTTTTCCAGTCTGTGTTAATAATTCAATTGCAATATATCTTCCTTGATCATCTGCCTCAATTAAATTAGCTGATAGTCCTTTCTTTACATATATAACTAACCCATTTTTCTTCTCTGACGCTGATGCCACAAAGTGTGTGCCTAATCTTGAATTTATCAAATATTTTTGATCTAATAGTCTAATATGTGTTTCTTGCAGACAAATAACATCATTGTTAAATTGTTTCAAATAATGAAATACTTTCTTTCTTTTTTGTGGTGAATTTAAGTCATTAACATTCCAAGATAGGAATTTAGTTGCTATCTTTAGCCTTTCGAAGCCTCATGAGCATCAGCTGAACATCCTCCTCCACCTTATTCTTCGGCCTAGGCCCCCCCCCCGGCTTGTGTTTTTTGAAATTCTTGAGATAGATCTTGAGATTGTTGCATTTTTAATTGTTGTTCTTGAAGTTTATAAGTTGATCGGGTCAGTTGTTGTTCTTTTGGCTCTCCTTTCTTAGGTGGTTCCAGAGTTGGGGGTGGGCCCCCAAGATCTAGGTCTTCTTCCATGATGATTCCTCCAGCTGCAACTTTAGCATGAGTTTGTATCTGCTTTCCATCTTTTTCTTGTTGTAGTATCTCCATTTTCTTTGTTACCCCCCCGCCCCCGGTGAGGGTGGGTATCCAGCCTTTAAAACATTGACATAAAAATCTTTTGCCTTCCAAACTGTATTCAACCGGTATCTTTCTCCACTATAAGTCACTATTAGACTAGTTGGAACGTCCCATCTGTATGACACTTGTTGATTTCTCAGTTCATTTACCAAAAAGCCAAAGTCCTTTCTACTTCTCAACATTTTTGGAGGTATCTCTTTCAAAACCACCACTTCTTGCCCAGCCACCTGAACCTTATTCTTGTAAGAAGCTTGTAAAATGTCATTTCTGATCCTCCTGGTTGTAAAATAAATCACCACATCTCTTGGCAGCTGTCTTTGTCTTGCCATCCAGGAGTTAACCCTGTAGATTTTATCAATTCAACTTGCCACATCTTCTGGTCTTTCTTTAATTATCTCTGCAATAGCTTCAGCACAAATGTCCTTTAGATTTTCCTTACTATTTTCTTTCAGGCCTCTCAATCTCAAGGCAAATTCCATAGATCTATATTGTAACATTACCAATTCATCATCAACCTTCTCTGTTTTAGTCATAATATCTCCTACTCTGTTCTCCAAATTCAAGTTGGCGTCATTGATTTCTTCCACTCTCTCATCCACCTGAATAACAAGTTTTGACAATCCTGAGACTGCAAAAACAATATCATCTCTTATTTCATCATGCTTTGCTGCAACAACTTCTTTAATTGACTTTATATCTTCCTCAAATTTCTTTAACTTCCCTTCCACAATTACTGTTAGGTTATTCATAGCTGCAACTTGATTATTCATAGCTTCTTTCATAAATTCTTTGAGATCATTAAAAGCAGCCTCCTGACTCTGTGAATCAGCCGGAAGTTGCGCTTTCTGTGTCACTACAGACACTACTGGAGAACCTCCTCCTCCTCCTCTGGCAACTCCTGGCTTAACTTGTTTAGAAGCCATTTTTTTTAAAGGGATCTTTTTTCCTTTCAAAACTACAAAACAATTTTCAAAAGCTTGTAATTTATAGTCTCTAATTTATCAAGCAAAATAGTCTTTTCTCCACAAGCTCACAGTTCTCAGCAGCTTCAATCCACTCTCACAGTGCAAAGTTCTCAATAAGCACTTTCATTTCTGACTTTCACTTTCATAACAAAGTCACCATCTTCAGCCTCCAGCTCAAAGAGATTCAATTAGAAACAAAGTAAGTCCGGAGTTAAGCACTGTTATTTTAAAGCTTGTTCTCCTGTTTCCGCTCTGCCTGCGCTTGTAATCAATCAAACTCACTTTTGACAGCAGGAATGGTCGTGGCGTCTGGCTCTGCTTAAAACAGAGTTGCCTCGGATCTGGAGCTTCTTAATGGGCTGGCTGGGGAGTTCTCATCCTCCAAGCCTCCGGAATTATTCCAGAGGACTTTTGGGGAGCTCTACTCACACCCACCAGCTCTCCTCTCCTTCTTCTCCCAATGGAGAGGTTTTTCAGCCACCAGACAGCTGATTAGCGCTGTCAAAGCAGCTTTTACAAAATCGCGGGGCTGGCGGTCTAAGGAGACCGTCCATGATGCCTGCGGTGCCAACCGGAAGTCTCTATTAGAAAGGCATTTGAAGTGACCAGGGCTTTTATTTGTTATTCATGCTTATGGCATTTTGTTATTTGGGACTAATGGTTAGGCTTGAGAGAAGGAACCGTTTAGTTTGGTTTTTGAAGAACTGGGAATACCTTCCATGCTGAAATATAAGAAAAGACATAGGTTCATACATGCTTGCACACACCCGCATTCTCTCTCTCTCTCTCACACACACACACATCTTCATTTGGTCCCATGAATATTTCGAGGAATATTTGCCAAATTTTACTTCAATTCATAAATGTGGAATTTGATAGCCGTTTGATTTATACAAAGAAAAATAGAGCAAAACCAAGCAGTGATGTCAGGTCATTGACCAGATCTGGTCAATGGTGGTAGATGGAGATAGCATTAGTTTCTCCAATGGTACAGAAATGATGTAAAATAACAGATTGTTCAAAGTGGGTATAAGGTCTTTCCCGCCACCTGACCCAAACCCTTTTCTCTCCTGCCCTCCTTTCTACACTGTATTTCCCTGGAAATTCTCTGCCTGTTCATTTCAAAGCCTTGCAATGCTTTCTGAACATAAACAAGATCAGGCAGAGTATCCCAATCTAAATAGAATAGAATAGAATAGAATAGAATAGAATAGAATAGAATAGAATAGAATAGAATAGAATAGAATAGAATAGAATAGAATAGAATAGAATAGAATTCTTTATTGGCCAAGTGTGATTGGACACACAAGGAATTTGTCTTTGGCGCATATGCTCTCAGTGTACATAAAGAAAAATAAAATTCATACACCAAGAATCATAAGATACAACACTTAGTGATAGTCATAGGTTACTAATAAGCAATCAAATCATATTAGGGAACAAACAATATAAATTGTAAAGATACAAGCAATATGGTTATAGTCAAAAGTGGGAAGAAATAGGTACTAGGAAGGATGAGAAGAGTAATAGTAATACAGTCTTAGTAAATAATTTGATAGTGTTGTGGGAATTAGTTGTTTAGCAGAGTGATGGCATTCGGAAAAAAATTGTCCTTGTGTCTAGTTGTTCTGGTGTGCATTGCCCTATAACATCATTTTGAGGGTAGAAGTTGAAACAATTTATGTCCAGGATGCGAGGAGTCTGTAGATATTTTCACAGCCCTCTTTTTGACTCGTGCAGTATACAGGTCCTCAATGGAAGGTAGATTGGTAGCAATTGTTTTTTCTAATTATCCTCTGAAGTCTGGGTCTATCTTGTTTGGTTGCAGAGCCAAACCAGACAGTTATAGAGGTGCAGATGACAGACTCAATAATTCCTCTGTAGAACTGAATCAGCAGCTCTTTGGGCAGTTTGAGCTATATCTGTGGCATCCCTATTACAAAAGAGTTTTCTTACTGTCTTCAACACCTCTCTTGCTATCCACAGACCGGTCTCACAAGGTCATCATAGCCAAAAGGACAGGAGCAAAAGTGATATCCCCTTTGATGATAACACAGGCATTCCCTATGAAAAGAAAAAGAGGAGACAGGTGAATAAAGAGTAAACATACCTTGATATTTAGATCTATTTGTTTTCTTCCAAGACACCATCTTTTTTTTTTTTTACAGAATTGCAGGATTCCTGCAACTTCAGGGAGTTCCCTCTAACCAGAGGAATCCATTTCTGCTGATCTCTCTGCAGCAGCCCAAATAAACCAGGCATGAAGCTAAATTTGAAGCCTGGCTTAGAGTATAATTGGCTGGTATTTGTACATCCATTACTATCCATTAAGACAGTAAGGAGGGAAAAAAATCTGGTTTATACAACAGATCTTGCTGTGATATATTTATTTCCATTATTATCATGGATTCTTGCTTGGAAATAACCTGGAATTACAATGGCTGGCTCTACTGGGTTGTTTTGGATAGAGACCTTGAGTGTGAATGGTTAACTCCTTTGAACTTTGAATTCTGATTTTGCTCTTTATTTCTCTCTTCTATTAATGTTAATGTTTTTGTACATTACTGCTCTTCTTTACTCTTTAAAAGCTGTGGATATGGACCTCAGTTTGAGTTTGCATGAGGGACCCTCGGGGCACCCCAGACTTCAAAAAAGCTTTGGATCTGATGACAAAGACACTCCACTCATGTACGGCTCTGAAAGTCAACTTCATTGGGTTGTTCACATAATAATGACATCAGAGTTTTTTGGATGGAGTACGTGTGGTTTTGTTTTGTCAATTAAGTAAACCTTATTAGATAGTGGATCAGAAAAGAAACTTTCCTGAATTAATGTCAAACCTCTGTCAGTCAAGAAAGAAAAAGTTCAACCATATTCACCAGGGGATGGAATTCTGGAGGAGCAATAATACAGTTTAGAAGTACGTGCTAGAAATCCTGCATTTTCATTACTGCCCTTGCAGCAGAATTTGATGTGTGGGCTCTGCTCCTTGGTTTAGGTCTGAGTTACTCAAATGAAGTACTGGCCAATTTTGCTTTGTTTGCAGTATCTTCCTCAGCTTAGTGATTCCTGTCTAATTGAAGATGGAGGAAATATGTACCAGTATTGGAAATATTCCTGCAACCTGATTTGCATTCCTAAATTGGAGGTTGAACTGAAACTGAGAAGGAGAGTTGGTTCTATAAGCAGTGCGTACAGTCAGTGCTTGGTACAATCAATTTTTTCTGTTGATTAGCAACAAAGTATTAATAAAAAGCCACACTTTTTATTAACACCTCTAACTTAATTTATCTTCCCAAAACATATTAACATATTTCTTGTCAAGGTTCCGACTGAGGAACCCAAACGAGTCAGCACTCCGAGACTTTCAGCTTCCTCAAAGAAGTGCTTTACTGAGTACATCATTTCGACACAGATGATCCCAAAACCAGCTCTAGCTATTTCCCGTGTTTTTAGTATAATTAAAGATTAGATAGCTCCCTCCCCCCTCCCTCCCCCCTTCCTCCCAAGTCACATTGTCCAATTAGATGTTCTGGCGTCTACTTGGTAACCTCTTCCAGTCTCTGGCCAGCACCTGTTGGGATGACCTTGGTTCCCACAAGATAGTAAGTTGTTGATGTCTGGTCTGACATTCCAAAGCTTTCTCCCCCCCCCCAAAGTATGTCAAGCTGAGAAACAGAGAAAATTGGCTGCGACAGGCTGATTCCTTTCAAAGTTGACAATTACATTGTATTATATAACATGTTGATGATCCCAATAATTAAGACCTTAAACCAAAACAGGACAAGAATAGGGGAACCTCCCATTGTACAGTGCATGTGAAGAAGGAAGTTTCAAAAACCAACATTTCCAATTGTTCTAAAAATCCACTGAAATGTACAATAAATATTAAAAAGAACCATTTTTGGAATGAATCTCATATTAAGATAAGCAGTAGGAGAAATATGGGTTAGGACCAACTCAATATTGTAAAGGTTTGTGAACAATCATTTTGAGTTAATCACTTTTTTTTTAGATTAAGGTATTTTCTATTCTGTGTATTTTTTTAAATAAATAAATCATAGAGGTGAACATGCCTATTTCTCCTTTCTTCATCTAGTTCCCTCAATATCTTGCAGTAATTTGAGCTGTAAGAGAGTGAGTGACCTAAAGTCACCCAGCTGGCTTCCGGCCTAAGGCAGGTCAAGAACACCCAGGCCTCCAATTTGTAGCCTGATGCATGAACCACTACATCCCCTCTGGCTCCCTCCCCAGACTTATGGCTATTTTTTCTTCATTCTTATCTTCTGATATTATCTGCATTATGTATTATTCCTATATTATTGGCAGTAATAAGATCTGGGTTTCAAAAAAGTGTTAGTGATTGAATGAATAATTGTGTGAAGGAAAGTTTTTAAATACAGAACAAGACAAAGTATTTTTTATTAATGTCACTGAGTAGTGGGATTATGAATAATCCTTGGATGGAAAATAGTTTATTTTTATTCCATTAGAAACTTTTTTTCCAATGTAAATAGCAAGCAGACCAAGCATTTCAGTTTCCATCTTCATTTTGGGTAGTGGTTAAGTGGTTGCCTCACGCTGTAGCAACAAAGTTATGTCACCATAGAGCAATTCTGTAAATTTCTATAGCACCCAGAGTTAAAGTATTTTAGGGACACAAATTACAATCACCATTTCTACATATATTTCTTGCATTAACAAGAAACCGTTGATGGTCCTTGAGTAATCTTGAGTAACTTTTTTTTTTGTAAAGGAGACAGTTGGCATATGAATTTGAAACTTCTTCAAAGATCCTCTCTTTCTCCTTCCAGAGTGAAGGGACAATCCCATCCTGTCCCTTTTGGCATATTTGCACCACATTTCTTGGCTTCAGGCAGTGCAATTATACATTGATCATCTTAATTGATTAATCATGTGTTATCAAGTCAATGTTGACTGGTAAGACCTTCATAGATAGATTTTTTCCATCACAATTTGTGCCTAACCTGGTCCTCGAGTTCTTCCAATAGTGCATAATCATTACTGAATCCATATATCTTGCAATTGATCATCCTGATTTATGAATCATGTGTTATCAAGTCAATGTTGACTTTTAGGACCTTCTTAGATAAATTTTCTGCATGACAATTTGTGCCTAACCTGGTCCTTGTGCACTTCCAATAGTGTAATATCACTGCTGTAACTGAATCCATCTATGTTGCAATTGGTTGTCTTCTTCATCTCATTTCTTCTACCTTTTCGAGAATTAGATCTTTCTCCGGAGAGCTGGACTTCATATAATATAGCCAAGTAGGATAATTTGAGTCTGGGCACTAGAGCCGAGGTGGCGCAGTGGTTAGAGTGCAGTACTGCAGGCTACTGCAGATGACTGCTAGCTGCAGTTCAACAGTTCAAATCTCACAGGCTCAAGGTTGACTCAGCCTTCCATCCTTCTGAGGTGGGTAAAATGAGGACCCAGATTGTTGGGGGCAATATGCTGACTCTGTAAACCGCTTAGAGAGGGCTGTAAAGGCAATATGAAGCAGTATACATGTAAGTCTAAGTGCTATTGCTATTTCTCTCAAATGAGAAATTGTTCAATAATCCTAATGATTTCTCATTGTGGCCACCCACAGTATGCTCAAGCTCTACAACACAAAGTTGAAAGCTTTCAATACTCTTCCTATTTTTCTTCAAGCAAGTCTGTTTTGCTGCAGATGAATGAAAATGGTGAAGTGTTACCAATGGTTCCTGCACTAAAGAAAACTGTTAAATCAACAAAGATCAGGCCCCTTTCAAAGACCATCCATCCATCCATCCATTCATTTGATTTGCTTGGAAAGACAGGAAGAGAAAAACCAGAATTCCAGTGCTTTGAAACCCTGAATTAAATAAAGGTTTTGGTTTCTAAGAAATGAAATCTCTTTGAAATCTGCAATTTTACAACCAAAAAGAAAACCAACAGACTATTTTTCAAATATTCTTGAGATCTTTAAAATAATCAAAATATATCACAGGAAACTACTCTTCACCACATGCAATCATTTTTTTCTGCGGTAAAGGTATTCATTTAGCTATGTCAACTTCATGAGTATTTTGCATAGTTAGGCAATAGGTGCGAAGTATATGGGGAGCTTACATGATTCTCTCTGTGTTGATGAGGCTGATCAGGAGAAAGAGAGAGTCCAATTCTTTCTTTTTGCCTTAAAAGATAAGGAGGATGCAAAAAACATAGAGGTCGCCCAGCCTTTCTTGCAACACCATCCTATTAAAATCGCCATAGATGTCTGCAGTTTCTATGGGGACGCTTATTTTTGTGCCTCCCCTTTTTTGCCAATCTTGCCTCAGGCCCTCATGAAAGATGAACATGTAAAAGATGAACACAGAGCCTTCTCTGTGGTGGCACCTACCCTTTGGAACAATCTACCCCCAGAAATACGAGTGATCTCCGACCTCTGGACTTTTCGTCGGGCCCTAAAAACTCATCTCTTTCAGTTAGCCGGTCTCTCTTGATTTTATGATTTTATGGTTGATTTTAAATTTTGATATGGATTTTAAATTGACAAATTTTAAACTATGGGCCAAATTTAATTATTTTAAATTTATTTTTAATCGTACTTTATGTATAAATGTTTTATTTTGGCTGTTCACCGCCCTGAGTCCGAAAGGAGAAGGGCGGTATAGAAATTTGAATAATAAATAATAATAAATAAATAAATAAATAATAAAAACAGAAGTGAATTAATAACACATATAGTGAATATTAGAAGTTCAGTAAGACTAAAAATGGTTAAACCAGCAGCTCTGAAAAGAAGGTCAGTGTTTAATAATGCAGTTCTCTTTTCAAGAACCACAGGAAACAGGTAGAGGCCAAATGTATTTCTAATAGTACCTTGAAGGCTAGAAAAAATGTTGAGCTCTGATATTACCCCAGAAATGGTGAATTATGTTGTGTAATGAGTGTGTGCAGAGAGGAAAATGAGGACATCTCAGGGACAAACTGACATGTTATTTAGCAATAAAGTGAAATAAGGTAAATAATAAAATAATACCATATTATGACTTGGTTATACAGTTATGCAGTTCACCTAGTCTTAGATCCAAACTAAATATGGTAATTCATCATTTATCTCAAAACATAATTGTGGGCTTCCAGCTGTGGGAAATAAGTATTTATCTGTTGTAGCAACAGACTAGATTACTTGAATCATCAGAAAGTTTCAGGAGCTATAGGAATTTGACACTCTTCCCATGGGCTCTTTTATCTAAATGAATAGGAAATGATAGAGGAGAATGAAAACATGTTTTGAGGTGTTTTAGACTATCCCACTTTTCTTGAACTCCATGCTGCAATAGAATTGATTTGAGCAAGGATACGAGGGATGAGGATAAAAGTGGAAAAGGGAAACCTAGATGAAGTACTAATTCAGTAATTCTTTGTTACATGTACCCTGCTTAGGTTGTAAACGATGGTGCAGAAAAAGGCAAATAAAGAATGAATATATGTAAACTATTGGTCCTAGGCTTACACTGGTAACCCTAACCCTTCCAACTCTGTTATTCAGTAAGTTTTGTTGGTTCTGAAGTGTCCCATCCAATTGCCAGAGATGATTTCAAAGTGAAACACAAGCCATTTTCCCTTACCATGGGTAACATAGTAACTTAAAATCTGTTTTCGCAAAACAAAATATTCAGATTTAGTTATATAGCCATCCTAGAATAGAATAGAATAACAGAGTTGGAAGGCACCTTGGAGGTCTTCTAGTCCAATTTGATAAAATAAATCAAATAAAAAAAAAAATCCCCTGCTTAGGCAGGAAGCCCTATAACATTTCAGACAAATGGTTATCCAATCTCCTCTTTAAAGCTTCCACTGTTTGAGCATTTACAACTTCTGGAGGCAAGTAGTTCCACTGATTAATTGTTCTTTCAGGAAATTTCTCCTTTGTTCTAAGTTGCTTCTCTCCTTGATTAGTTTCCACCTATTACTTTTTGTCCTACCCTCAGGTGCTTTGGAGAATAGCTTGACTCCCTCTTCTTTGTGGCAGCCCCTGAGATATGGGAACACTGCTATCATGTCACCCTAGTCCTTCCTTTCATCAAACTAGACATACCCAGTTCCAGTAACCATTCTTTATATGTTTTAGTTTCCAGTCCCCTAATCATCTTTGTTGCTCTTCTTTGCATTCTTTCTAGAGTCTCAATATCTTTTTTAGATCATGGCAACCAAAACTGAATGCAGTATTCCAAGTCTGGCCTTACCAAGGCATTATAAAGTGGTATTAACACTTTATGTGGTCTTGATTCTATCCCTCTGTTTATGCAGCCTAGAACTGTGTTTTGGCAGCTGCAGCACATATTGGCTCATATGTGCTGCACATACTTAAATGATTGCCCATTAGGACTCTGGCTCATACTGCCCATACTGCTGGTTCATATTGGAAATGATTACCCATTAGGACTCCAAGATCCCTCCCACACTTACTACTATTGAGCGAGGTACCACATAGTATGCTGTACTTGTGCATTTTGTTTTTCTTACCTAAATGTAGAACCTTACTTTTTTCACCATTGAATTTCATGTTGTTAGATAGTGCCCAATGTTTAAGTCTGTCAAGATCCTTTAAAATATTTAAATCTATCTTCTGGAGAGTTGGCTATGCCTGCTTGTTTGGTGTCATCTGTAAATTTGATAGTTCCCCATCTATCCCCTCATCCAAATCATGGATGAAGATGTTGAAGAGTACTAGGCCTAAAACAGAGCCTAGGGGCACCGCATAGCATACATCTTTTTCTGAGAGTACAATTGCTCTCAGAAAGAGTGAGGGATGAGAAGAAGAATAGAAAATAAACCCACTCAAACACTTAATATTTTCTGTATTACAGGCAGAAATATAATACAGAAATTGTTCTGCAATCAAGACACAAAAAATGCTGCCGTGGAAAGGCATACTGAGAGGGTCCTTCATGGAGTCAAGTATGGAGCCTGGCTGGTGGTGGGAAATGGATAGGAAGTCGATTAAGGATACATTCCTGACAATCAGTGGAAAAAGTGGTTACTCAGCCATATCTCCTAAGCTTTGCCTTGACGGTTGAAGCCTATTTGTGTGGACTAAAAATGACTGCCCCTCGAGTAACCTTGCTACAGGATCTCATAAAAGATGAATATGGAAAATCAGAAATCAATTAACCGCATGTACACTAAATGGTAGCAGACCAAGTGAGACTGAAAATAGTAAAATTGGCAGCTCTGGAAAGACAAGAAAACTGTATTGAACAATGTGGTTACTTGCTTAAGAACCACTGAAAGCAGTTAAGGAAGACAGACTGGAAGTCAGTTGCATCTCTAAAAGTGCCTTGAAACCTCTAAATAATATTGAATTCCTGCTATTACCCAAAAAATGGTGAATTATGTAACATAATGAGTGGGGGCAGCAACAGTAATGAGGAAACCAAAGATATAAACTGACTTGATATTTGGTAATCAAATTAAGTAAGGTAAAGAATAATAAAATAAGTGGAGACTATTACTTACATTTAGACTATTACATTTAGACTAAGAAATCATTGAGGAGCACTGTTAGAATAGAATAGAATAGAATAGAATAGAATAGAATAGAATAGAATAGAATAGAATAGAATAGAATAGAATAGAATAGAATAGAATAGAATACACTTTCTTTTTATCTTCTGATCTTATCTACGTTATGTATTATTCCTGCTTTATACAGGAATAAGGTCTGAATTTCAATAAAGTTCTAATGACTTAATGAGTGATTGTGTGAAGGAAAGGTTTTAAATCGTGAGATGGTGTTTGTGAATAATCAAGAAGACCAAGCATTTCGGTTTCCATCTTCATTTTGGATGAGTAGATAAGTGTTTGCCTCACTTGCTGTAGCAACTATGTTATGTCACCATATAACCGTGATGGCGAACCTATGGCACGTGTGCCACAGGTGGCACCGGAGCCATATCTGTGGGGACGCAGGTGTTGCCCTAGCTCAGCTCCAGTTTGCATGCACACATCGGCCAGCTGATTTTCAGGCCTTCTGGTCCCACCGGAAGTCAGGAAATGGGCTGTTTCCAACGTCCGGAGGGCGGGGAGAACTGTTTTCGCCTTCCCCAGGTTCCTAAAAAGCCTCTGGAGCCTGGGGAGGGTGAGAAACGGTCCCACTGGAAGTCGG
Source organism: Pantherophis guttatus (assembly GCF_059756535.1). Taxonomy (NCBI): domain Eukaryota; kingdom Metazoa; phylum Chordata; class Lepidosauria; order Squamata; family Colubridae; genus Pantherophis; species Pantherophis guttatus. The sequence goes on from NC_142063.1 coordinate 317,155,125, forward strand.
GAAACAAGCCGTTTTCAGCCTCTGGAGGGCCTCTGTGGGGTGGGGAAGACTGTTCTTGCCCTCCCCAGGCTCCAGGAAAGCCTCTGGAGCCGAGGGAGTGTGAAAAATGGGCCTACCAGGCCCACTGTGCCATTGTGTGCCAAAAGTGGGGGGAGCACGGGGGGTACCATGTGCATGCGTGGGGGCAGGGCTGATTGAATTATGGGTGTGGGCAGTGTGTGCATGACCCCCCCACATTCCCCCCGATTTTGGCACATGACGGCAAAAAGATTAGCCATCACTGCCATATAACAATTCTGTAAACTTCTATAGCACCCAGAGTTGCAGTAGCTCAGGAACGCAAATTGCAATAACCATTTCTACATTTATTGTTGCATTAAGATGAAACCATTGATGATCCTTGAGTAACCTTGAGCAATCTTTTTGTGCAAAGAACACAGTTGGCATATGAATTTGAAACTTCTTCAAACATCCTTTCCTTTCTCCTTTCTCCTTCCAGAGTGACTATTCATTGTGTCTCTTTTGGCATATTTGCACCACATTTTTTGGCTGCAGGCAGTGCAATTATACACTGATCATCCTGATTGATTAATTTTGTATTATCAAGTTGATATTGATTCTTAGGACCTTCATAGATAGATTTTCTCCATGAAAATTTGTGCCTAAGTTGGTCCTTGCATAGCGTACTATCACTACTGTAACTGAATCCATCTATGTTGCAATTGGTTGTTCTCTTCATCTCATCCCTTCTACCTCAATACTCTTCCTATCTTGCTTCATCCAAGTCTGATTTGCTACAGATGAATGGTAGATGGTGAAGAGGTACTAATGGTTCCTGCACTAAAGAAATTAAATCAACAGAGATCAGGCCCCTTACAAAGTCATTAATTAATTAAATTAATTTGATTGGCTTGGAAGGGCAGGAAGAGAGAAACCAGAATTTCACTGTCTTGAAACCCTGAATTATATATGGGTTTTGGTTTCTAAAACTTGGAACAAATCTCTTTGAAAACTGCAATTTTATTGCAGAAAAGAAAACCAACAGACTGTTTTTCAAATGTTCTTGAGATCTATGGCATAAGCAAAATACATCACATGCACTCTTATTTTTCTGCAGTAAATGTATTCATTTAGCCATGTCAACTCCATGAGTATTTTGCATAGTTACCCAATAGGTGCCAAGTATTTATTTATTTATTTGTTCAATTTATATGCCGCCTTTCTCCGGAGACTCAGGGCGGCTGTATATAGGGAGCTTACATTATTATCTGTGTGTATAAAACCTGATGAGGAGAAACACAGAGGGTACAATTCTTTGTTTTTGCCTGAAAAGTTAAAGAGGATGCAAAAAACATAGAGGTCCACCAGCCTTTCTGGCAACACCATCCTATTGAAATTGTCATAGACGTCTGCAGTTTCTGTAGGGATGCTTTGGGTTTAGTTCTTGGATTGAGAGTATAACACAGTACTTTGTAGCAATTTGAGAAAAGAGCCATGTGTTTTTCTAGATTCCAAGTGTTTTCTTCTGGAAGGCGGCTTGTGTTGTATGTACTGCTGAAAATAGATGTTGCCACCTTAGTGATTTACTGAATGACTGAATAAAAGAAAAATAACAGAATAGCAGAATTAGAAGTGACCTTGGAGGACATCTAGTCCAAATCTCTGTTTAAGGAGAACGTATTATTTCCGATAAGTGGCTGTCCAGTCTCTTTTTAAAAACCTCCAGTTATGGAGCACCCACAACTTTTGAAGGCTAGTCATTCCTTTCACTGGTTTATTCTTTTCACTGTCAGGAAATTTCTCCTCAGTTCGACATTGCTTCTCTCTTTGATTAGTTTCCAAGCATTGCTTCTGATGGTGCTTTGGAAAATAGGTTGATTCCTCTTTTCTGTGGCAGCCTCTCAGATATTGATATAATCCTATCATTTCCTTCTTTTTACTAGAGTAAACATAACCAATTCCTGTAATGGTTCTTCATGTGTTTCAGCTTCCAGGCCCTTAATCATCTTTTTTTGCTATTCTCCACACTCTATCCAGAGTCTCAACATCTTTTTTATATTGTGGTGACCAAAACTGGATTCAATATTCCAAGTATGGTCTTACCAAGATCTTACAAAGCGGTACTAACACTTCATGTGATCTTGATTCTATCCCTCTGTTAATTCACCCTAAGACTGCATTGCACCGAGAGGTGCTGTATTTTCCCACCTAAATCTTTTCTTTGAAACACAATTGAAAGCATTGCCCAACCCTGCTGATCAACCTCTGATGCAACCACTCTTATAAGCTCATTGTTGAATTGCATTTAAATTCTTTCTATTCAACAAATTGATGGGCCTTTTTCTCTGCTCCCTCCAAACCTGACATTTATTTCCAAATGACAAAGGAAGTATAGGAAAATAGAAATATCAGGACCAATAAAAGGGTGATTCTAGGCTACAAGCTAACAGTTGGGATCCCACAAAAATTTATTTAGTTAAAATATTTATATAGCTATCCATGTCTCAGACAACTCTGGGCAGCTTCTAATACAATCAATTTAAAAAACTGTAAAATATACTCAATTAAAACATAAACCAATACTTGCATTTCTTTGAAAAAAAAATTAACTGAAATGAATACATTCCTTTTGTATTTGTTTTTCTTTCATAGTTTGGTTCCTGCTTGCTTTATGAAATGAAAGGAATCGTATGAAGGAATTATTTGAATGTTTGTCCCAAAGGTGCCTTTTCCAGAGGCACCTAGACTTTCTGGTTTTTCTTTGAAGACATTTCGTTTCTCATCCATGAAGCAAGCTTCTTGATTGAGAAGTGGAATGTCTTCAAAGAAGAACCAGAAAGTCCAGTTGCCCCTTGAAAAAGCACCTTTGGGACAACCATAACCTGAGAATCTCCATAGACATATATAAAAGTTTATTCGGGAATTTTCTGAAAGAATTTCTGTTTTGGGTCTAAGTTCCTCATGGTTTAAGAGATAATTTAATTTGTTTCCATTTCCATGTATAATATACCATTCTCTTTCTCTTGTAGACAAACTCAGAAATATCCTGACTTCTAATTTGCAACAGGAAAGTGGTTGTAAGAAAAGCATAGAAAGAGATCTCAAAGAAACTCAGAGAAAAAGGATCCCATGGATGAAAATTTTAAGGGGCAAATCAATTCAAGAAGCTTGGGAACCTCTGAAAAATACGATTATAAAAGCTCAGTCCGGTTCAATACTACTAAAAAAGAAAACCAAGAAAAAAAATGCAGCATGGTTGCACAAAGAATTCTCAGATCAACTGAGTGGAAAAAAGAACAAGCGCAAAAAATAGAAACTAGTTCAGAAAGCTAAAGTTTTGAACAAAGTACCGGTAAGACTTTCAACAAATGTCAAAAGCAATAAAAATGTTTCTTTCAACACATAAAACAAAAGAAAAAAGTCAAAGAAACGATCAATCCACTAATGCGAGAAAATGGCAAAGAAGTAATGGGCAGTAGAGAGAAAGGAGAACTGCTTATTTCATACTTCACATCCTTCTTCATGCAAAAAGAAAACACTACTCAATTTATCAAAAATAGAACTATAAATTACAGGTTAGGAATGCAAATTAAGATATGCAAAAATAAGGTAAGACAACACCTGTCAGCTCTATCAGGCTTCACATCACCAAGGCTTGATAAACTACATCCCAGAGTTCTGAAGGAACTTGCAGACATGTTTTTAGAACCATTGAAATTTATCTTTCAAAATTCTTGGATCACCCGGGAACTACCTGAGGACTGGAAAAAAGCTGATGTTGTCCCCATCATCAAAAAAGGAAGAAAAAAAAAACCAGATCCAGGAAATAACATACAAATCACTGTTACCAATTTCTGGAAATATTTTGGAAAAGATAAGCAAGCAATAAATCTGCAGACACCTAGAGACAAACAAGGTTATAACCAGACACCAAACTGGGCTTATCAAAAACAGATCATGCCAAATAAATTTCAAGGTGTTGGTGATTCCCTATAAAGCCCTACATGGCTTAGGCCTGGGGTATCTGGCCGATCACCTGCGGCCAGCAACGGCTCCCTATCGCCCAGTACGCTCACACAGAGAGGGCCTACTTGGGGTCCTGTCGGCCAGGCAATGTCGGCTGACAGCCCCTAGAGAGTGGGCCTTCTCTGTAGGCGCACCTACCCTTTGGAATCAGCTCCCCTTGGAACTCTGGGTGGCCCCTGATCTTCGCTCTTTCCGCCGTGACCTTAAAACATGGTTGTTTTGCCAGGCCGGCCTGGACTGAAGGGGTTTTAATGGGAATTTTAGATTCTTTTATCATTTGAATTTTAATTTGGATTTGTTGTTTTTATTGCTGTGAGCCGCCCTGAGTCCTTGCGGAGAAAGGGCGGCATATAAGTCTGAATAAAGTTAAAGTTAAAGTTAAATCTTATTTCATTCCTTGACAAAGTGACCAAATTCGTAAATGCGGTGGTTGGAAACTAACCAAGAATAGTAGCAACCTTGAACTAAGGAGAAATTTCCTAATGGTGTGAGCAATCAACCAATGGAATAGCTTGCCTTCAGAGGTTATGGGTGTTCCATCACTAGAGGTTCCCAAAAGAGATTGGAGAAGCATTTGATTTTAATGGTATAGGTTCTCCCGCTCGAACAGGGGGTTGGACTAGAAGACCTCTGAGGTCTGTTTCAACTTTATTATTCTATTTCTTTGTTCTATGAGATCTGGAACAGGAGGAGAAAGTGAGCACCTAACAGTTGACGAGTGTTTATCTCAAGTAATAGTACCAGATTAGACAGCTACATTAGTTTAAAAAAAAAAACCTGTCTTGCAGTTTCTCAGGTGTTTCCTTCTGCTATAAGAAGAGATACTTTTCTTAAGGAGAAAAATATTTTCTCTCAAAATAATCTGGTGTTGCTGTTCAACATTTGCTTGGAACATCTGATAGAGCTCTCCTCACCTTCTGGTCAAGTTGTTGGGACCATTTGATCCTACATCTTATTGGGCCTGCTGGAAAAATTGCAGGAATAAATTGGTCCCCGAAGGGCATCTGCCGAATGAAGGGCTTCATGTATATACATAAAGGTAAATGATCGCTTTCCAGGTAAGGTAGGACTTCAAAATTTTCTGTGTAATCTAATAAATCGATAGAAGTTAGGATATAATCAATGGTGCTGGTTTTGGACCCTGCCATAAATGTAATCTAGCCAGGATAGTCACCAGCCCAAGAGCCATTGGATATATAAAGATTGAGTTGATTCTCCAATTTTGCCAGCAAAATTTGCTCTCTTGTCTTTAGAGAGTCATGTGAGGGAGGAGCTGGTTCTTATGGGAATGTCTGATGGTGGATAATGATGATATTTCATATAAATTGATTGATGGATTGATTGATCGGAACATAATGATGGGCTGCCAGCTCAGGGAACTACTCTATGCATTTATGTACTGTAGCAACAGTACATAAAGACTTAGTTACCTGAATCATCATGAAGAGCCAGTAGGTATAAGAATTTCTCACTCTTCCATTGGACTCTTTTATTTGGCTTTATTTATTTGGAGTTAAAGATGTCATGATTATATGGTAATAATTGTATTAATATTAGAATGATATGGTTGAAAGATGGTATTATTAAAAGCGACTATCATGTAGGTAAAGTGAAAGTAGATATATTTATGTGTATTAAATAAAATTTAAAATATATAGAAAGGAAGAGTTAGAGAATGGGAATATGAATGATAAAACAGAATATCATATCTTTGAATATAAAAATATGGAGAGGAAAAAAAAGAAAAATATTAGTGGAAGTTTAGAATGGAAGGGTGTAAAGCAATGTATCACAAAGTCAAATAAATTAGGAAAAGAAATATGAAAAATAGACACAAAGAATGAAAAAGTAGTAAGCTTGAAATGTGAGGATGTAAAAACTGATATTTAGACAGTTTGCTGTTTGATTAATGAAGTGATGTGAATATTAAAAGAGTATAGTTGCATAGATATATGTGACTAGAACGATGATGTGTATAAAATTATTAAAATGAAGATTAATATTATGATGGTAGTATAATTATGATGATCATTATTATTAACAATATATGTGTAAGTGATTAAGTCTGTTTCTTTGATTTTTAAACGCAATTTAAAGAAGCTGTATGTTTATAGAAAGAAATACTAATTGGAAAATACACCATATTCTATAGGTATTGGGAATATTATATGCAACAATGAAAAGAGAGAGGGAAATGGAGTGGAGTGGAAGGGAGTGGGAGAGGAGGGGTCAAAGAGTAAGAGTAGAGAGGGGAAAGGAGAGGGGAGGGGAGGAGAAGAATAGAAAGGGAAGGAGATAGAAGCTTATTTCATCATGCTTTGCTGCAACAACTTCTTTAATTGACTTTATATCTTCCTCAAATTTCTTTAACTTCCCTTCCACAATTACTGTTAGGTTATTCATAGCTGCAACTTGATTATTCATAGCTTCTTTCATAAATTCTTTGAGATCATTAAAAGCAGCCTCCTGACTCTGTGAATCAGCCGGAAGTTGCGCTTTCTGTGTCACTACAGACACTACTGGAGAACCTCCTCCTCCTCCTCTGGCAACTCCTGGCTTAACTTGTTTAGAAGCCATTTTTTTTAAAGGGATCTTTTTTCCTTTCAAAACTACAAAACAATTTTCAAAAGCTTGTAATTTATAGTCTCTAATTTATCAAGCAAAATAGTCTTTTCTCCACAAGCTCACAGTTCTCAGCAGCTTCAATCCACTCTCACAGTGCAAAGTTCTCAATAAGCACTTTCATTTCTGACTTTCACTTTCATAACAAAGTCACCATCTTCAGCCTCCAGCTCAAAGAGATTCAATTAGAAACAAAGTAAGTCCGGAGTTAAGCACTGTTATTTTAAAGCTTGTTCTCCTGTTTCCGCTCTGCCTGCGCTTGTAATCAATCAAACTCACTTTTGACAGCAGGAATGGTCGTGGCGTCTGGCTCTGCTTAAAACAGAGTTGCCTCGGATCTGGAGCTTCTTAATGGGCTGGCTGGGGAGCTCTCATCCTCCAAGCCTCCGGAATTATTCCAGAGGACTTTTGGGGAGCTCTACTCACACCCACCAGCTCTCCTCTCCTTCTTCTCCCAATGGAGAGGTTTTTCAGCCACCAGACAGCTGATTAGCGCTGTCAAAGCAGCTTTTACAAAATCGCGGGGCTGGCGGTCTAAGGAGACCGTCCATGATGCCTGCGGTGCCAACCGGAAGTCTCTATTAGAAAGGCATTTGAAGTGACCAGGGCTTTTATTTGTTATTCATGCTTATGGCATTTTGTTATTTGGGACTAATGGTTAGGCTTGAGAGAAGGAACCGTTTAGTTTGGTTTTTGAAGAACTGGGAATACCTTCCATGCTGAAATATAAGAAAAGACATAGGTTCATACATGCTTGCACACACCCGCATTCTCTCTCTCTCTCTCACACACACACACATCTTCATTTGGTCCCATGAATATTTCGAGGAATATTTGCCAAATTTTACTTCAATTCATAAATGTGGAATTTGATAGCCGTTTGATTTATACAAAGAAAAATAGAGCAAAACCAAGCAGTGATGTCAGGTCATTGACCAGATCTGGTCAATGGTGGTAGATGGAGATAGCATTAGTTTCTCCAATGGTACAGAAATGATGTAAAATAACAGATTGTTCAAAGTGGGTATAAGGTCTTTCCCGCCACCTGACCCAAACCCTTTTCTCTCCTGCCCTCCTTTCTACACTGTATTTCCCTGGAAATTCTCTGCCTGTTCATTTCAAAGCCTTGCAATGCTTTCTGAACATAAACAAGATCAGGCAGAGTATCCCAATCTAAATAGAATAGAATAGAATAGAATAGAATAGAATAGAATAGAATAGAATAGAATAGAATAGAATAGAATAGAATAGAATAGAATAGAATAGAATAGAATTCTTTATTGGCCAAGTGTGATTGGACACACAAGGAATTTGTCTTTGGCGCATATGCTCTCAGTGTACATAAAGAAAAATAAAATTCATACACCAAGAATCATAAGATACAACACTTAGTGATAGTCATAGGTTACTAATAAGCAATCAAATCATATTAGGGAACAAACAATATAAATTGTAAAGATACAAGCAATATGGTTATAGTCAAAAGTGGGAAGAAATAGGTACTAGGAAGGATGAGAAGAGTAATAGTAATACAGTCTTAGTAAATAATTTGATAGTGTTGTGGGAATTAGTTGTTTAGCAGAGTGATGGCATTCGGAAAAAAATTGTCCTTGTGTCTAGTTGTTCTGGTGTGCATTGCCCTATAACATCATTTTGAGGGTAGAAGTTGAAACAATTTATGTCCAGGATGCGAGGAGTCTGTAGATATTTTCACAGCCCTCTTTTTGACTCGTGCAGTATACAGGTCCTCAATGGAAGGTAGATTGGTAGCAATTGTTTTTTCTAATTATCCTCTGAAGTCTGGGTCTATCTTGTTTGGTTGCAGAGCCAAACCAGACAGTTATAGAGGTGCAGATGACAGACTCAATAATTCCTCTGTAGAACTGAATCAGCAGCTCTTTGGGCAGTTTGAGCTATATCTGTGGCATCCCTATTACAAAAGAGTTTTCTTACTGTCTTCAACACCTCTCTTGCTATCCACAGACCGGTCTCACAAGGTCATCATAGCCAAAAGGACAGGAGCAAAAGTGATATCCCCTTTGATGATAACACAGGCATTCCCTATGAAAAGAAAAAGAGGAGACAGGTGAATAAAGAGTAAACATACCTTGATATTTAGATCTATTTGTTTTCTTCCAAGACACCATCTTTTTTTTTTTTTACAGAATTGCAGGATTCCTGCAACTTCAGGGAGTTCCCTCTAACCAGAGGAATCCATTTCTGCTGATCTCTCTGCAGCAGCCCAAATAAACCAGGCATGAAGCTAAATTTGAAGCCTGGCTTAGAGTATAATTGGCTGGTATTTGTACATCCATTACTATCCATTAAGACAGTAAGGAGGGAAAAAAATCTGGTTTATACAACAGATCTTGCTGTGATATATTTATTTCCATTATTATCATGGATTCTTGCTTGGAAATAACCTGGAATTACAATGGCTGGCTCTACTGGGTTGTTTTGGATAGAGACCTTGAGTGTGAATGGTTAACTCCTTTGAACTTTGAATTCTGATTTTGCTCTTTATTTCTCTCTTCTATTAATGTTAATGTTTTTGTACATTACTGCTCTTCTTTACTCTTTAAAAGCTGTGGATATGGACCTCAGTTTGAGTTTGCATGAGGGACCCTCGGGGCACCCCAGACTTCAAAAAAGCTTTGGATCTGATGACAAAGACACTCCACTCATGTACGGCTCTGAAAGTCAACTTCATTGGGTTGTTCACATAATAATGACATCAGAGTTTTTTGGATGGAGTACGTGTGGTTTTGTTTTGTCAATTAAGTAAACCTTATTAGATAGTGGATCAGAAAAGAAACTTTCCTGAATTAATGTCAAACCTCTGTCAGTCAAGAAAGAAAAAGTTCAACCATATTCACCAGGGGATGGAATTCTGGAGGAGCAATAATACAGTTTAGAAGTACGTGCTAGAAATCCTGCATTTTCATTACTGCCCTTGCAGCAGAATTTGATGTGTGGGCTCTGCTCCTTGGTTTAGGTCTGAGTTACTCAAATGAAGTACTGGCCAATTTTGCTTTGTTTGCAGTATCTTCCTCAGCTTAGTGATTCCTGTCTAATTGAAGATGGAGGAAATATGTACCAGTATTGGAAATATTCCTGCAACCTGATTTGCATTCCTAAATTGGAGGTTGAACTGAAACTGAGAAGGAGAGTTGGTTCTATAAGCAGTGCGTACAGTCAGTGCTTGGTACAATCAATTTTTTCTGTTGATTAGCAACAAAGTATTAATAAAAAGCCACACTTTTTATTAACACCTCTAACTTAATTTATCTTCCCAAAACATATTAACATATTTCTTGTCAAGGTTCCGACTGAGGAACCCAAACGAGTCAGCACTCCGAGACTTTCAGCTTCCTCAAAGAAGTGCTTTACTGAGTACATCATTTCGACACAGATGATCCCAAAACCAGCTCTAGCTATTTCCCGTGTTTTTAGTATAATTAAAGATTAGATAGCTCCCTCCCCCCTCCCTCCCCCCTTCCTCCCAAGTCACATTGTCCAATTAGATGTTCTGGCGTCTACTTGGTAACCTCTTCCAGTCTCTGGCCAGCACCTGTTGGGATGACCTTGGTTCCCACAAGATAGTAAGTTGTTGATGTCTGGTCTGACATTCCAAAGCTTTCTCCCCCCCCCCAAAGTATGTCAAGCTGAGAAACAGAGAAAATTGGCTGCGACAGGCTGATTCCTTTCAAAGTTGACAATTACATTGTATTATATAACATGTTGATGATCCCAATAATTAAGACCTTAAACCAAAACAGGACAAGAATAGGGGAACCTCCCATTGTACAGTGCATGTGAAGAAGGAAGTTTCAAAAACCAACATTTCCAATTGTTCTAAAAATCCACTGAAATGTACAATAAATATTAAAAAGAACCATTTTTGGAATGAATCTCATATTAAGATAAGCAGTAGGAGAAATATGGGTTAGGACCAACTCAATATTGTAAAGGTTTGTGAACAATCATTTTGAGTTAATCACTTTTTTTTTAGATTAAGGTATTTTCTATTCTGTGTATTTTTTTAAATAAATAAATCATAGAGGTGAACATGCCTATTTCTCCTTTCTTCATCTAGTTCCCTCAATATCTTGCAGTAATTTGAGCTGTAAGAGAGTGAGTGACCTAAAGTCACCCAGCTGGCTTCCGGCCTAAGGCAGGTCAAGAACACCCAGGCCTCCAATTTGTAGCCTGATGCATGAACCACTACATCCCCTCTGGCTCCCTCCCCAGACTTATGGCTATTTTTTCTTCATTCTTATCTTCTGATATTATCTGCATTATGTATTATTCCTATATTATTGGCAGTAATAAGATCTGGGTTTCAAAAAAGTGTTAGTGATTGAATGAATAATTGTGTGAAGGAAAGTTTTTAAATACAGAACAAGACAAAGTATTTTTTATTAATGTCACTGAGTAGTGGGATTATGAATAATCCTTGGATGGAAAATAGTTTATTTTTATTCCATTAGAAACTTTTTTTCCAATGTAAATAGCAAGCAGACCAAGCATTTCAGTTTCCATCTTCATTTTGGGTAGTGGTTAAGTGGTTGCCTCACGCTGTAGCAACAAAGTTATGTCACCATAGAGCAATTCTGTAAATTTCTATAGCACCCAGAGTTAAAGTATTTTAGGGACACAAATTACAATCACCATTTCTACATATATTTCTTGCATTAACAAGAAACCGTTGATGGTCCTTGAGTAATCTTGAGTAACTTTTTTTTTTGTAAAGGAGACAGTTGGCATATGAATTTGAAACTTCTTCAAAGATCCTCTCTTTCTCCTTCCAGAGTGAAGGGACAATCCCATCCTGTCCCTTTTGGCATATTTGCACCACATTTCTTGGCTTCAGGCAGTGCAATTATACATTGATCATCTTAATTGATTAATCATGTGTTATCAAGTCAATGTTGACTGGTAAGACCTTCATAGATAGATTTTTTCCATCACAATTTGTGCCTAACCTGGTCCTCGAGTTCTTCCAATAGTGCATAATCATTACTGAATCCATATATCTTGCAATTGATCATCCTGATTTATGAATCATGTGTTATCAAGTCAATGTTGACTTTTAGGACCTTCTTAGATAAATTTTCTGCATGACAATTTGTGCCTAACCTGGTCCTTGTGCACTTCCAATAGTGTAATATCACTGCTGTAACTGAATCCATCTATGTTGCAATTGGTTGTCTTCTTCATCTCATTTCTTCTACCTTTTCGAGAATTAGATCTTTCTCCGGAGAGCTGGACTTCATATAATATAGCCAAGTAGGATAATTTGAGTCTGGGCACTAGAGCCGAGGTGGCGCAGTGGTTAGAGTGCAGTACTGCAGGCTACTGCAGATGACTGCTAGCTGCAGTTCAACAGTTCAAATCTCACAGGCTCAAGGTTGACTCAGCCTTCCATCCTTCTGAGGTGGGTAAAATGAGGACCCAGATTGTTGGGGGCAATATGCTGACTCTGTAAACCGCTTAGAGAGGGCTGTAAAGGCAATATGAAGCAGTATACATGTAAGTCTAAGTGCTATTGCTATTTCTCTCAAATGAGAAATTGTTCAATAATCCTAATGATTTCTCATTGTGGCCACCCACAGTATGCTCAAGCTCTACAACACAAAGTTGAAAGCTTTCAATACTCTTCCTATTTTTCTTCAAGCAAGTCTGTTTTGCTGCAGATGAATGAAAATGGTGAAGTGTTACCAATGGTTCCTGCACTAAAGAAAACTGTTAAATCAACAAAGATCAGGCCCCTTTCAAAGACCATCCATCCATCCATCCATTCATTTGATTTGCTTGGAAAGACAGGAAGAGAAAAACCAGAATTCCAGTGCTTTGAAACCCTGAATTAAATAAAGGTTTTGGTTTCTAAGAAATGAAATCTCTTTGAAATCTGCAATTTTACAACCAAAAAGAAAACCAACAGACTATTTTTCAAATATTCTTGAGATCTTTAAAATAATCAAAATATATCACAGGAAACTACTCTTCACCACATGCAATCATTTTTTTCTGCGGTAAAGGTATTCATTTAGCTATGTCAACTTCATGAGTATTTTGCATAGTTAGGCAATAGGTGCGAAGTATATGGGGAGCTTACATGATTCTCTCTGTGTTGATGAGGCTGATCAGGAGAAAGAGAGAGTCCAATTCTTTCTTTTTGCCTTAAAAGATAAGGAGGATGCAAAAAACATAGAGGTCGCCCAGCCTTTCTTGCAACACCATCCTATTAAAATCGCCATAGATGTCTGCAGTTTCTATGGGGACGCTTATTTTTGTGCCTCCCCTTTTTTGCCAATCTTGCCTCAGGCCCTCATGAAAGATGAACATGTAAAAGATGAACACAGAGCCTTCTCTGTGGTGGCACCTACCCTTTGGAACAATCTACCCCCAGAAATACGAGTGATCTCCGACCTCTGGACTTTTCGTCGGGCCCTAAAAACTCATCTCTTTCAGTTAGCCGGTCTCTCTTGATTTTATGATTTTATGGTTGATTTTAAATTTTGATATGGATTTTAAATTGACAAATTTTAAACTATGGGCCAAATTTAATTATTTTAAATTTATTTTTAATCGTACTTTATGTATAAATGTTTTATTTTGGCTGTTCACCGCCCTGAGTCCGAAAGGAGAAGGGCGGTATAGAAATTTGAATAATAAATAATAATAAATAAATAAATAAATAATAAAAACAGAAGTGAATTAATAACACATATAGTGAATATTAGAAGTTCAGTAAGACTAAAAATGGTTAAACCAGCAGCTCTGAAAAGAAGGTCAGTGTTTAATAATGCAGTTCTCTTTTCAAGAACCACAGGAAACAGGTAGAGGCCAAATGTATTTCTAATAGTACCTTGAAGGCTAGAAAAAATGTTGAGCTCTGATATTACCCCAGAAATGGTGAATTATGTTGTGTAATGAGTGTGTGCAGAGAGGAAAATGAGGACATCTCAGGGACAAACTGACATGTTATTTAGCAATAAAGTGAAATAAGGTAAATAATAAAATAATACCATATTATGACTTGGTTATACAGTTATGCAGTTCACCTAGTCTTAGATCCAAACTAAATATGGTAATTCATCATTTATCTCAAAACATAATTGTGGGCTTCCAGCTGTGGGAAATAAGTATTTATCTGTTGTAGCAACAGACTAGATTACTTGAATCATCAGAAAGTTTCAGGAGCTATAGGAATTTGACACTCTTCCCATGGGCTCTTTTATCTAAATGAATAGGAAATGATAGAGGAGAATGAAAACATGTTTTGAGGTGTTTTAGACTATCCCACTTTTCTTGAACTCCATGCTGCAATAGAATTGATTTGAGCAAGGATACGAGGGATGAGGATAAAAGTGGAAAAGGGAAACCTAGATGAAGTACTAATTCAGTAATTCTTTGTTACATGTACCCTGCTTAGGTTGTAAACGATGGTGCAGAAAAAGGCAAATAAAGAATGAATATATGTAAACTATTGGTCCTAGGCTTACACTGGTAACCCTAACCCTTCCAACTCTGTTATTCAGTAAGTTTTGTTGGTTCTGAAGTGTCCCATCCAATTGCCAGAGATGATTTCAAAGTGAAACACAAGCCATTTTCCCTTACCATGGGTAACATAGTAACTTAAAATCTGTTTTCGCAAAACAAAATATTCAGATTTAGTTATATAGCCATCCTAGAATAGAATAGAATAACAGAGTTGGAAGGCACCTTGGAGGTCTTCTAGTCCAATTTGATAAAATAAATCAAATAAAAAAAAAAATCCCCTGCTTAGGCAGGAAGCCCTATAACATTTCAGACAAATGGTTATCCAATCTCCTCTTTAAAGCTTCCACTGTTTGAGCATTTACAACTTCTGGAGGCAAGTAGTTCCACTGATTAATTGTTCTTTCAGGAAATTTCTCCTTTGTTCTAAGTTGCTTCTCTCCTTGATTAGTTTCCACCTATTACTTTTTGTCCTACCCTCAGGTGCTTTGGAGAATAGCTTGACTCCCTCTTCTTTGTGGCAGCCCCTGAGATATGGGAACACTGCTATCATGTCACCCTAGTCCTTCCTTTCATCAAACTAGACATACCCAGTTCCAGTAACCATTCTTTATATGTTTTAGTTTCCAGTCCCCTAATCATCTTTGTTGCTCTTCTTTGCATTCTTTCTAGAGTCTCAATATCTTTTTTAGATCATGGCAACCAAAACTGAATGCAGTATTCCAAGTCTGGCCTTACCAAGGCATTATAAAGTGGTATTAACACTTTATGTGGTCTTGATTCTATCCCTCTGTTTATGCAGCCTAGAACTGTGTTTTGGCAGCTGCAGCACATATTGGCTCATATGTGCTGCACATACTTAAATGATTGCCCATTAGGACTCTGGCTCATACTGCCCATACTGCTGGTTCATATTGGAAATGATTACCCATTAGGACTCCAAGATCCCTCCCACACTTACTACTATTGAGCGAGGTACCACATAGTATGCTGTACTTGTGCATTTTGTTTTTCTTACCTAAATGTAGAACCTTACTTTTTTCACCATTGAATTTCATGTTGTTAGATAGTGCCCAATGTTTAAGTCTGTCAAGATCCTTTAAAATATTTAAATCTATCTTCTGGAGAGTTGGCTATGCCTGCTTGTTTGGTGTCATCTGTAAATTTGATAGTTCCCCATCTATCCCCTCATCCAAATCATGGATGAAGATGTTGAAGAGTACTAGGCCTAAAACAGAGCCTAGGGGCACCGCATAGCATACATCTTTTTCTGAGAGTACAATTGCTCTCAGAAAGAGTGAGAGATGAGAAGAAGAATAGAAAATAAACCCACTCAAACACTTAATATTTTCTGTATTACAGGCAGAAATATAATACAGAAATTGTTCTGCAATCAAGACACAAAAAATGCTGCCGTGGAAAGGCATACTGAGAGGGTCCTTCATGGAGTCAAGTATGGAGCCTGGCTGGTGGTGGGAAATGGATAGGAAGTCGATTAAGGATACATTCCTGACAATCAGTGGAAAAAGTGGTTACTCAGCCATATCTCCTAAGCTTTGCCTTGACGGTTGAAGCCTATTTGTGTGGACTAAAAATGACTGCCCCTCGAGTAACCTTGCTACAGGATCTCATAAAAGATGAATATGGAAAATCAGAAATCAATTAACCGCATGTACACTAAATGGTAGCAGACCAAGTGAGACTGAAAATAGTAAAATTGGCAGCTCTGGAAAGACAAGAAAACTGTATTGAACAATGTGGTTACTTGCTTAAGAACCACTGAAAGCAGTTAAGGAAGACAGACTGGAAGTCAGTTGCATCTCTAAAAGTGCCTTGAAACCTCTAAATAATATTGAATTCCTGCTATTACCCAAAAAATGGTGAATTATGTAACATAATGAGTGGGGGCAGCAACAGTAATGAGGAAACCAAAGATATAAACTGACTTGATATTTGGTAATCAAATTAAGTAAGGTAAAGAATAATAAAATAAGTGGAGACTATTACTTACATTTAGACTATTACATTTAGACTAAGAAATCATTGAGGAGCACTGTTAGAATAGAATAGAATAGAATAGAATAGAATAGAATAGAATAGAATAGAATAGAATAGAATAGAATAGAATAGAATAGAATAGAATACACTTTCTTTTTATCTTCTGATCTTATCTACGTTATGTATTATTCCTGCTTTATACAGGAATAAGGTCTGAATTTCAATAAAGTTCTAATGACTTAATGAGTGATTGTGTGAAGGAAAGGTTTTAAATCGTGAGATGGTGTTTGTGAATAATCAAGAAGACCAAGCATTTCGGTTTCCATCTTCATTTTGGATGAGTAGATAAGTGTTTGCCTCACTTGCTGTAGCAACTATGTTATGTCACCATATAACCGTGATGGCGAACCTATGGCACGTGTGCCACAGGTGGCACCGGAGCCATATCTGTGGGGACGCAGGTGTTGCCCTAGCTCAGCTCCAGTTTGCATGCACACATCGGCCAGCTGATTTTCAGGCCTTCTGGTCCCACCGGAAGTCAGGAAATGGGCTGTTTCCAACGTCCGGAGGGCGGGGAGAACTGTTTTCGCCTTCCCCAGGTTCCTAAAAAGCCTCTGGAGCCTGGGGAGGGTGAGAAACGGTCCCACTGGAAGTCGGGAAACAAGCCGTTTTCAGCCTCTGGAGGGCCTCTGTGGGGTGGGGAAGACTGTTCTTGCCCTCCCCAGGCTCCAGGAAAGCCTCTGGAGCCGAGGGAGTGTGAAAAATGGGCCTACCAGGCCCACTGTGCCATTGTGTGCCAAAAGTGGGGGGAGCACGGGGGGTACCATGTGCATGCGTGGGGGCAGGGCTGATTGAATTATGGGTGTGGGCAGTGTGTGCATGACCCCCCCACATTCCCCCCGATTTTGGCACATGACGGCAAAAAGATTAGCCATCACTGCCATATAACAATTCTGTAAACTTCTATAGCACCCAGAGTTGCAGTAGCTCAGGAACGCAAATTGCAATAACCATTTCTACATTTATTGTTGCATTAAGATGAAACCATTGATGATCCTTGAGTAACCTTGAGCAATCTTTTTGTGCAAAGAACACAGTTGGCATATGAATTTGAAACTTCTTCAAACATCCTTTCCTTTCTCCTTTCTCCTTCCAGAGTGACTATTCATTGTGTCTCTTTTGGCATATTTGCACCACATTTTTTGGCTGCAGGCAGTGCAATTATACACTGATCATCCTGATTGATTAATTTTGTATTATCAAGTTGATATTGATTCTTAGGACCTTCATAGATAGATTTTCTCCATGAAAATTTGTGCCTAAGTTGGTCCTTGCATAGCGTACTATCACTACTGTAACTGAATCCATCTATGTTGCAATTGGTTGTTCTCTTCATCTCATCCCTTCTACCTCAATACTCTTCCTATCTTGCTTCATCCAAGTCTGATTTGCTACAGATGAATGGTAGATGGTGAAGAGGTACTAATGGTTCCTGCACTAAAGAAATTAAATCAACAGAGATCAGGCCCCTTACAAAGTCATTAATTAATTAAATTAATTTGATTGGCTTGGAAGGGCAGGAAGAGAGAAACCAGAATTTCACTGTCTTGAAACCCTGAATTATATATGGGTTTTGGTTTCTAAAACTTGGAACAAATCTCTTTGAAAACTGCAATTTTATTGCAGAAAAGAAAACCAACAGACTGTTTTTCAAATGTTCTTGAGATCTATGGCATAAGCAAAATACATCACATGCACTCTTATTTTTCTGCAGTAAATGTATTCATTTAGCCATGTCAACTCCATGAGTATTTTGCATAGTTACCCAATAGGTGCCAAGTATTTATTTATTTATTTGTTCAATTTATATGCCGCCTTTCTCCGGAGACTCAGGGCGGCTGTATATAGGGAGCTTACATTATTATCTGTGTGTATAAAACCTGATGAGGAGAAACACAGAGGGTACAATTCTTTGTTTTTGCCTGAAAAGTTAAAGAGGATGCAAAAAACATAGAGGTCCACCAGCCTTTCTGGCAACACCATCCTATTGAAATTGTCATAGACGTCTGCAGTTTCTGTAGGGATGCTTTGGGTTTAGTTCTTGGATTGAGAGTATAACACAGTACTTTGTAGCAATTTGAGAAAAGAGCCATGTGTTTTTCTAGATTCCAAGTGTTTTCTTCTGGAAGGCGGCTTGTGTTGTATGTACTGCTGAAAATAGATGTTGCCACCTTAGTGATTTACTGAATGACTGAATAAAAGAAAAATAACAGAATAGCAGAATTAGAAGTGACCTTGGAGGACATCTAGTCCAAATCTCTGTTTAAGGAGAACGTATTATTTCCGATAAGTGGCTGTCCAGTCTCTTTTTAAAAACCTCCAGTTATGGAGCACCCACAACTTTTGAAGGCTAGTCATTCCTTTCACTGGTTTATTCTTTTCACTGTCAGGAAATTTCTCCTCAGTTCGACATTGCTTCTCTCTTTGATTAGTTTCCAAGCATTGCTTCTGATGGTGCTTTGGAAAATAGGTTGATTCCTCTTTTCTGTGGCAGCCTCTCAGATATTGATATAATCCTATCATTTCCTTCTTTTTACTAGAGTAAACATAACCAATTCCTGTAATGGTTCTTCATGTGTTTCAGCTTCCAGGCCCTTAATCATCTTTTTTTGCTATTCTCCACACTCTATCCAGAGTCTCAACATCTTTTTTATATTGTGGTGACCAAAACTGGATTCAATATTCCAAGTATGGTCTTACCAAGATCTTACAAAGCGGTACTAACACTTCATGTGATCTTGATTCTATCCCTCTGTTAATTCACCCTAAGACTGCATTGCACCGAGAGGTGCTGTATTTTCCCACCTAAATCTTTTCTTTGAAACACAATTGAAAGCATTGCCCAACCCTGCTGATCAACCTCTGATGCAACCACTCTTATAAGCTCATTGTTGAATTGCATTTAAATTCTTTCTATTCAACAAATTGATGGGCCTTTTTCTCTGCTCCCTCCAAACCTGACATTTATTTCCAAATGACAAAGGAAGTATAGGAAAATAGAAATATCAGGACCAATAAAAGGGTGATTCTAGGCTACAAGCTAACAGTTGGGATCCCACAAAAATTTATTTAGTTAAAATATTTATATAGCTATCCATGTCTCAGACAACTCTGGGCAGCTTCTAATACAATCAATTTAAAAAACTGTAAAATATACTCAATTAAAACATAAACCAATACTTGCATTTCTTTGAAAAAAAAATTAACTGAAATGAATACATTCCTTTTGTATTTGTTTTTCTTTCATAGTTTGGTTCCTGCTTGCTTTATGAAATGAAAGGAATCGTATGAAGGAATTATTTGAATGTTTGTCCCAAAGGTGCCTTTTCCAGAGGCACCTAGACTTTCTGGTTTTTCTTTGAAGACATTTCGTTTCTCATCCATGAAGCAAGCTTCTTGATTGAGAAGTGGAATGTCTTCAAAGAAGAACCAGAAAGTCCAGTTGCCCCTTGAAAAAGCACCTTTGGGACAACCATAACCTGAGAATCTCCATAGACATATATAAAAGTTTATTCGGGAATTTTCTGAAAGAATTTCTGTTTTGGGTCTAAGTTCCTCATGGTTTAAGAGATAATTTAATTTGTTTCCATTTCCATGTATAATATACCATTCTCTTTCTCTTGTAGACAAACTCAGAAATATCCTGACTTCTAATTTGCAACAGGAAAGTGGTTGTAAGAAAAGCATAGAAAGAGATCTCAAAGAAACTCAGAGAAAAAGGATCCCATGGATGAAAATTTTAAGGGGCAAATCAATTCAAGAAGCTTGGGAACCTCTGAAAAATACGATTATAAAAGCTCAGTCCGGTTCAATACTACTAAAAAAGAAAACCAAGAAAAAAAATGCAGCATGGTTGCACAAAGAATTCTCAGATCAACTGAGTGGAAAAAAGAACAAGCGCAAAAAATAGAAACTAGTTCAGAAAGCTAAAGTTTTGAACAAAGTACCGGTAAGACTTTCAACAAATGTCAAAAGCAATAAAAATGTTTCTTTCAACACATAAAACAAAAGAAAAAAGTCAAAGAAACGATCAATCCACTAATGCGAGAAAATGGCAAAGAAGTAATGGGCAGTAGAGAGAAAGGAGAACTGCTTATTTCATACTTCACATCCTTCTTCATGCAAAAAGAAAACACTACTCAATTTATCAAAAATAGAACTATAAATTACAGGTTAGGAATGCAAATTAAGATATGCAAAAATAAGGTAAGACAACACCTGTCAGCTCTATCAGGCTTCACATCACCAAGGCTTGATAAACTACATCCCAGAGTTCTGAAGGAACTTGCAGACATGTTTTTAGAACCATTGAAATTTATCTTTCAAAATTCTTGGATCACCCGGGAACTACCTGAGGACTGGAAAAAAGCTGATGTTGTCCCCATCATCAAAAAAGGAAGAAAAAAAAAACCAGATCCAGGAAATAACATACAAATCACTGTTACCAATTTCTGGAAATATTTTGGAAAAGATAAGCAAGCAATAAATCTGCAGACACCTAGAGACAAACAAGGTTATAACCAGACACCAAACTGGGCTTATCAAAAACAGATCATGCCAAATAAATTTCAAGGTGTTGGTGATTCCCTATAAAGCCCTACATGGCTTAGGCCTGGGGTATCTGGCCGATCACCTGCGGCCAGCAACGGCTCCCTATCGCCCAGTACGCTCACACAGAGAGGGCCTACTTGGGGTCCTGTCGGCCAGGCAATGTCGGCTGACAGCCCCTAGAGAGTGGGCCTTCTCTGTAGGCGCACCTACCCTTTGGAATCAGCTCCCCTTGGAACTCTGGGTGGCCCCTGATCTTCGCTCTTTCCGCCGTGACCTTAAAACATGGTTGTTTTGCCAGGCCGGCCTGGACTGAAGGGGTTTTAATGGGAATTTTAGATTCTTTTATCATTTGAATTTTAATTTGGATTTGTTGTTTTTATTGCTGTGAGCCGCCCTGAGTCCTTGCGGAGAAAGGGCGGCATATAAGTCTGAATAAAGTTAAAGTTAAAGTTAAATCTTATTTCATTCCTTGACAAAGTGACCAAATTCGTAAATGCGGTGGTTGGAAACTAACCAAGAATAGTAGCAACCTTGAACTAAGGAGAAATTTCCTAATGGTGTGAGCAATCAACCAATGGAATAGCTTGCCTTCAGAGGTTATGGGTGTTCCATCACTAGAGGTTCCCAAAAGAGATTGGAGAAGCATTTGATTTTAATGGTATAGGTTCTCCCGCTCGAACAGGGGGTTGGACTAGAAGACCTCTGAGGTCTGTTTCAACTTTATTATTCTATTTCTTTGTTCTATGAGATCTGGAACAGGAGGAGAAAGTGAGCACCTAACAGTTGACGAGTGTTTATCTCAAGTAATAGTACCAGATTAGACAGCTACATTAGTTTAAAAAAAAAAACCTGTCTTGCAGTTTCTCAGGTGTTTCCTTCTGCTATAAGAAGAGATACTTTTCTTAAGGAGAAAAATATTTTCTCTCAAAATAATCTGGTGTTGCTGTTCAACATTTGCTTGGAACATCTGATAGAGCTCTCCTCACCTTCTGGTCAAGTTGTTGGGACCATTTGATCCTACATCTTATTGGGCCTGCTGGAAAAATTGCAGGAATAAATTGGTCCCCGAAGGGCATCTGCCGAATGAAGGGCTTCATGTATATACATAAAGGTAAATGATCGCTTTCCAGGTAAGGTAGGACTTCAAAATTTTCTGTGTAATCTAATAAATCGATAGAAGTTAGGATATAATCAATGGTGCTGGTTTTGGACCCTGCCATAAATGTAATCTAGCCAGGATAGTCACCAGCCCAAGAGCCATTGGATATATAAAGATTGAGTTGATTCTCCAATTTTGCCAGCAAAATTTGCTCTCTTGTCTTTAGAGAGTCATGTGAGGGAGGAGCTGGTTCTTATGGGAATGTCTGATGGTGGATAATGATGATATTTCATATAAATTGATTGATGGATTGATTGATCGGAACATAATGATGGGCTGCCAGCTCAGGGAACTACTCTATGCATTTATGTACTGTAGCAACAGTACATAAAGACTTAGTTACCTGAATCATCATGAAGAGCCAGTAGGTATAAGAATTTCTCACTCTTCCATTGGACTCTTTTATTTGGCTTTATTTATTTGGAGTTAAAGATGTCATGATTATATGGTAATAATTGTATTAATATTAGAATGATATGGTTGAAAGATGGTATTATTAAAAGCGACTATCATGTAGGTAAAGTGAAAGTAGATATATTTATGTGTATTAAATAAAATTTAAAATATATAGAAAGGAAGAGTTAGAGAATGGGAATATGAATGATAAAACAGAATATCATATCTTTGAATATAAAAATATGGAGAGGAAAAAAAAGAAAAATATTAGTGGAAGTTTAGAATGGAAGGGTGTAAAGCAATGTATCACAAAGTCAAATAAATTAGGAAAAGAAATATGAAAAATAGACACAAAGAATGAAAAAGTAGTAAGCTTGAAATGTGAGGATGTAAAAACTGATATTTAGACAGTTTGCTGTTTGATTAATGAAGTGATGTGAATATTAAAAGAGTATAGTTGCATAGATATATGTGACTAGAACGATGATGTGTATAAAATTATTAAAATGAAGATTAATATTATGATGGTAGTATAATTATGATGATCATTATTATTAACAATATATGTGTAAGTGATTAAGTCTGTTTCTTTGATTTTTAAACGCAATTTAAAGAAGCTGTATGTTTATAGAAAGAAATACTAATTGGAAAATACACCATATTCTATAGGTATTGGGAATATTATATGCAACAATGAAAAGAGAGAGGGAAATGGAGTGGAGTGGAAGGGAGTGGGAGAGGAGGGGTCAAAGAGTAAGAGTAGAGAGGGGAAAGGAGAGGGGAGGGGAGGAGAAGAATAGAAAGGGAAGGAGATAGAAGCGGAGAAGAAGAGAGGGGAAATAGAGAGGGGAGAGGAGAAGGAGAGAAGGAGAAAGGGAAGGAGAGGGAAGGAGAGAAGAAGGAAGGAGGGAAGGAGAGAGAAGGAGAGGGGAGTAGAGAAGAGAGAGAGGAGAAAGAAGAGGAAAGGAGAGGGATGTTGTAAAAAAGGGTGAAATATGGTATACAGGAAAAAAGAAAACAGACGGACAATTTCGTAATTTTTTTTCTTGAGGGTTATACTATTGAAAGTATAACAAAAGATAATATGGATGCTAAAGCACATCGGTTTAGATATTATTGCATACTAGCTAATATTTATATGAAAATTAAAATTTTGTGTAAAAGGTAGGAGTAAATAATATGAAATAAGGAAAATGGAATGTAATAATTAGGAATATGTTTATATGTATTGAAATGTATGATACTTAAACATCGCGCCATTCACACAATGATATGTATAAATTTAAAAAAATAATAAAAACTTGATTAAAAAAATAAAATAAAAGTGCCTTGAAACTTCTAAATAATGTTGAGCTCCTGGTATTACCCAAGGAATGGTGAATTATCTTATGCAATGAGTGGGTGCAGCAACAGTATGAGCAAACCACAGATACAAATTGACATGTTATTTGGTAATCAAATTAAGAAAGGTAAAAAATAATAAAATACGTGGAGACTATTACTTACATTTAGACTAAGAAATAATTGAGAAGCACTCTTTGAGAAGGAGCTGTGCCAATTTTTGTTTGAAGAAGTTGATGTTATTGTTGTTGTTAGTTGTGAAGTCGTGTCCAACCCATTGCGACCCCATGGACAGCATTCCTCCAGGCCTTTCTGTCCTCTACCTTCCTCTGGAGTCCATTTAAGCTCAGCCACCTAATTCTCTGCCATCCCCTTCTTCTTTTGCCCTCAATCATTCCCAGCATTAGGCTATTCTTCCTTCTCATTAGGTGGCCAAAGTATGAGTTTCATCTTCAGGATCTGGCCTTCTAAAGAGCAGTCAGGGTTGATCTCCTCCAGGACTGACCGGTTTGATTGCCTTGCAGTCCAAGAGACTCACAGGAGTCTTCTCCAGCACCATAGTTCAAAGGCCTCAATTCTTTGGCGCTCAGCCTTCCTTATGGTCCTACTTTCACAGAAGAAGTTGATACTTTTGGCAATTGTTAGAAAGGCATTTCAATTGACCAGGGCTTTTATTAATTATTCATACTTATGGCATTTTATTCTGGAATTTTTAGATTCATTTATCTCAGTTAACTTGCCACACGGAAAGTGAAGCTATGTTACAACATGCCACAATATTTGGGCAGTTTTGTACTGGGCCTCATGATTCCATAGGTTTTACTGCTGAGCAAACTTTTAATATTGACAGTTGTTTCTTGGGAACTTGGCTTGGTAATTGCACTGATGTCATATAGGCAACAGATGAAGGTAATTCAAGAAGTACTTTGTGCTTTTAGCAATTTTATTATCTTGAGTCATTTATCATTCAAAAGATGGAACTTAGTGCAAAGTTTCATAAGGACATTTTCACAAAACCTGCTTCTACCCTGTAACCCTCAAAGACATTTTTAAATCAACCAAGTTAACCTCTGTGGTACTGAGAAGAATTTGTGGTTCTTCTTCTGTCTGAGAAGAGGGCAGTTTTATAGGTCTCACGCTTCCTCCTCCAAATCTCTCAGAAAGGTGTTTGAATTTGATCCCTGATTATTCACACTATAGTGCAGAGAATGTGAAGAGAACACCATAAAGTGTTCAAACCTTACCAATAGGAAGCGGGGTTTGTTTATTGGTTTGCCAAATGTGTTTCATGAAAAACTATGTGACAGCAAGTTGATTACCCAAAACCTTAAAAAAAGACATTGAATGAAATCCAGTCCAATCCCAATCCCAATCCCAATCCCAATACAATCCAATCCCAAAATGCAAGCCTTAGCATTACTTCAAATTAAAAATTCTGTCGCTTCTGAAGGTGAAACGAGGACATGTCAATTATTCTGCAGAAAGGCACCTCTTTAGCTTTGAATCCTGGCTAAATAAACCAGACTGACTAGAAATACTAATAAGATTTGAGTTTGATTAGTACTTGGATGGTGGACTCAATCTTAGTGTACACATGGGTAAACTTGGCACCTGCAAACTATTACTGTATATATGATGAAAAACTATTTGGATATGGTCTTCAAATAGAGAAACACACACACACACACACACACACACACACACACACACACACACACACCAAACATTTTTGAATGACATTTATAAACAGTTTATTAGTTTTTATCCTTCACCAGAGGCATGCTATTTTTCAGTATGCTGATAATTTGGTGATTACTCTGAGAAAGAAGGAGTCAATTTAGCCTTGCGGAAGATTGGAGAGTGAATTAGAAGACTTTGAATTCACTCTGCAGTCAAACTGTTTGGTCAAACTGTTACATTTATAGGCCACATAATATTACATGGCCATAAAACTATTCTTCCTGTACATCTGAGGTCTTATTTAAAAAAAATGGGTTATAGCAGACAATATATTTCATAATTCCTGAGAATGCTTCACAACCAAATTTATGTAGGGGCTGAAATACTAACTCAGAGGTTCAAGTAATATTAGGCAGGGGGAAGGAATTCATACAGAGCCACAGGAGACAATTGTCAACTATACAGTTTGTTTATCCCTCTGCAAGGGAAGAGGACTAAGGCTGTGTTCATCCCAACTGCCTAGAAGGAAATATCCTTTCCAGAGGGTGCAAATTGACTTTTTGGATATGCCTGCATGTAAACAGAAAAAGCACCTCTTGGTTTTCATCTGCCCCTTGAATAATTATGTGGGTGGTTTTGCTACTAGAAAAAGAGGTGTCTGCCAGGAGCCCTTCTTGTAGGTAATGCAGATCATGATCTTGGAAATGAAAGTTCTCTTGATGTCACCAGTTTTTTAAGCCAGTGGTTCTTTGCTCCCTCATTGGATATTGGCCTTTTGTTGGAAGTATAGATGAAAACACCAATTGGAATGCTCTTAATTCTTTAACTTTCTTCCCTAGCTGTTTGTAATCTCTTGTTATTGTTTTCATATTAATTGCTGTGTCATTTGTTCCCGCTTGTAGGAGAAGGAAGAGGTAACAATCCATGGGATTGATTATTTTAAAAAGGTACTCAATTACATCTTTGATTTTTCTCCAGGGAGACAACATACCTGCCTAGATTGACTATCTGGTCTGTTCCTTTAAGAATTGAATCTCCTATCACCAATACTCACCTTTTTCTTCCTAAGGAAGTCTGGGATACTTTTCTTCCTGTCACAGGATTGCTGGCTAAATACTTTTTAGAAACTATTGATGACTGCTCTTTTATAACTCTCTGCACATTTTCTTCCAGAGGGAGGCTATGAAAATAATTGTTCAGTTTCAGAGGGGCTTGGGTGGGTTAGGTTAGATAGTAGATTTTTTCCACTTGAAATTTGAAAAAAGAAATTGGATTTTTCCTTCCAAAATTCAAATTTAAATTTAAAAAAAAAAAGAGAAACTTCTGGGCCCTCTATGAAGTGATATGCTTTTCTTTCTGCTGGAAATCTATGGCAGTTTTTTAGGAGATGCTTTCCGCTTAACCCTTTATTCCCTGTCTTGAAAGTTTATCCCTTTCCTCCCTGTCCAGTATTTTTTGTACTTATCATTTTCCTCCCTGCCTTCTTGCCCTTCATTGGGTTTTTGGGTGTGATGTGCTGATCTGGGCCTCCTGCTCCCCTTAGTTGCTGCTCAGCTGATCCACCACGCTGCTCTCAGCCATTACTGTGGGCACTCCAGTCCACTGTTCTCCTTAGCTCTGCTCTGCTGCTGCACAACTGGTCCATTGCGCTGCTCATAGCTGCTGGTCCACTGCCACTTAGCTGTGTTTCACTGCTGCTCAGCTGGCCTCCATTTGCATTGCACTGCCTCCTAAGTGGAGTAAGTGAAGATGACATAATGGCAAGTGGCAGCAAGGATCCATGGGCCACATTTCAAAGGTCTCTGAATAAATAGGCAGTAATGTTACTTCAACCTGTAAAAAGAGAATGAAAATGGTTTTTTACATGTAAATATTTTATTAGCAAAGTATAACAACTGAAAGGTAAAAGGGAATTAAAGGAAGTTAAAGCATGGAAAAGGAATTTTGGCCGCTCAGTCCAGGCACCAGTTGTATGCAGGAAACTGGTTTGATGAGGGACAATGAAGGCAAACATTTAAAAACTATTTTGGTTAAATTTCCAAGCATCACAATTTATAAATGTTTTTAAAGTTCATGTTACAGGTGGGACTCATCAGTTATCTCCATGGTAAAATCCCAAAAGCTAAAAAAAATAAATAAAAAAAATGGCAATACAAATTAGTGAAGCAAAAGCTCCATCATCATGGCTATCAACTATGGAAATCTTATATCCATCTTTGTAGAAAGCTATTCTGCAAAACTTGTTTCATTTCCAAAAAGCTCTTAGTCCTTGTTTCATTTCCAAAAAGCTCTTTGTCCTCATCTCATGAGCCTTGGTGGCGCAGCAGACTAAAGTGCTGTTAAGTAACACCAGCTCCCTGTAATTACTGTAAATTCAAATCTCACCAGGCTCAAGGTTGACTCAGCCTTCCATCCTTTCGAGGTAGGTAAAATGAGGACCCGGATTGTGGGGGCAATAAGCTGACTTTGTATAAAAAAGAACACCGCTTGGGGGGGCCGAAAGCCCTACTAAGCAGGTATATACAAAAGTATGAAGGCTAATGTTTAATGCATTGTAAGCTGCCCTGAGTCTCCGGAGAAGGGCGGCATATAAATCATGTCAGAGCATTGATTAATTCCATGTTTGGCTCTGGGACAATCACCCTGATTTAATTAGAGGATGGGTCGTGGCTTTCTCCAAGTTGCAATATTCTGAAAAGAAAACCCGAAGAAATATTTTCTAATAAAACTCATTTATTTGTTATAAAGAAAATAAAACACCTCACTAACTAAGAAAAATAATTGCTACATTTTGAAATAGTTCGGGCCAGCTGCTTTCCAGCAACCGGCAGCCATGGCAAGAGAACAAAGGAAAGGGTGTGTGAAGGAATGTGGGTGTAGACGGATACACATAGCTTACTGATAAGAAGTTGGCAAGCTACGGAAAGTCTGACAGTCCAGAAATAATGAGCTCAGCTGGTAAATAAAATAACGCTGTGACATTCCCCTTCTTTTGCCAGTTGAGTGAATATCAGTACATCATCAAATAAGGCACATCTTCTTACGCAGATACTCGTGTTGAGCTGCTGGAAGTGGTTTGTTGAGCATATCAGCAATTTGATCATGTGTAGATACATATTGCATTTTAACAAAACCTTTTTTCACTAAATGTTTTATGTTTTGATAACGGATGTCAATGTGTCTGGACCTAGAACCTGTAAAATGAGATTCAGAAATATAAACCACCGATTCATTGTCTTCCATCACGGTGATTGGTCGGATCGGGTGTGTCCAGATATCTGTGACTAAAGCATCAAACCAAGTTAGAGAATTACATGCATCTGAAACACAAGCATATTCAGCTTCAGTAGATGAACAAGAAACAAAATTCTGTTTACGTACTTGCCAATAAACAGGACATCCATTTAAGAACATCATATAACCTGAAGTACTTTTGCGTGATTTCTTATCACTTGCCCAATCAGAATCTGCATAACAACATAATTCTGCATAATCAGTATGTGTTGGTTCTAACAATAATTTCAAATGCTTAGTGTATTTTAGGTATCTCAGTAATTTCTTAATACATGTCCAATGAAACTGTTTTGCCTTACCTACGTGTCGAGATAAGAGATTAACACTAAGTGCAATGTCGGGTCTGGTCCAACTACTAATGTACAATAGTGACCCAATGACTGAACGATAAAGTGTTTGATCCTCGAACTCAGGACTTTCTTCTTGTGTCAAGTTGTGAAAATCTGTTTGCATGGGTGTCTTTGTTGTGTTAGCATCTTTCATGTTGCAATGATGCAAAACTTGTTCAATTTTATCTTCTTGTGAAAGACTAAACCCCTTCTGTGTTTTTTCAATCTGAACACCTAAATAAGTGCTAATGTGACCTAATGATTTCAATGTGAAGTATCTCTGCAAAGCTTTGGCAAAAATTTCACTCATTTGCTTATTTGGACCAATATAAACAATATCATCAACATAAACAAGAACTATCTCATATGCATTGTTAGATCTTTTTGTGAACACGCACTCATCAGTTTCGGACTTAATAAAGCCCATTGAATTTAGTTTGTCAGTAAGACATAAATACCACATTAAACCAGATTGTTTCAGACCATAGAGACTTTTGTTTAGGAACCAGGTATCCCCTTCTTGCTGTCGGAATCCTGGAGGACTTCTCACGTAGATCTCTTCGTCTAGGTCTGCATGTAGATAAGCCGTGTCAACATCAAACTGGAAAACTTCTAAACCAAGGATAGTTGCAGTTGCTAAAGCAATTTTTACACTCTCAGTTCTAACTGTCGGTGAGTAAGTATTTGTGTAGTCCTCAGGATAACGTTGAGCGAAACCCTGAGCTACAAGTCTGGCCTTGTACAGTGACTCACCATTTGGTTTCTTTTTGATTCTGTAGACCCATCGAGTGCCAATGACCTTTTTGTTTGCTGGAGGTTTTGCAGGTGTAAATACCTTAAGTTTCTTTAGACTGTCCATTTCAACCTGCATTGCATCATACCATTTGTCTTGCTCTGAATCAGGGAGCTGCTTGATTTGCGTGAAATTATCAGGTGGAAGCGTAACATTGCAAATCAAAGGCAAGGGTGCTTTTGTCAGTTGCCAAGAATATCGTTGTGGAGGGATCCCTTTTGTGGCCCTCTTGGAACGTCTCAGGACAACTGTCCAATCTTCTTCTGCTTCGTCCTCGTCCTCACTTTCGTCGCTAGCGTCAGCATCTGCGGCTTGCGAAGACGGAACATTGGGTTGAGAAGAATCAGTGGAATCTTGATCATCAATCTGCGTGGCATCAGCAGTATCATCTCTGGGAAAATAAACTCCAGGATCATTGGAATGAATCCTGGACCAGTCAATATCTTCTTCAAAATTTGCAGATTGGGAAATCACAATTGCATGTTTAGAGTCAATAAATTTGCTCCATTTTGAGTTATCATCAATACCCATAAATCTCAGTCTCTTTGCTGCTGGACTTCCTTTTCTTCTTTGAGCTAAGGGAATGTTCACCATAGCATATGAACCAAAAATATGAATGTTTTTAAGATCGGGCTTGTAGCCATACAACATGAAGAAAGGAGTCTGATTTGTTACACTGCT
This sequence comes from Pantherophis guttatus, assembly GCF_059756535.1. NCBI lineage: Eukaryota > Metazoa > Chordata > Lepidosauria > Squamata > Colubridae > Pantherophis > Pantherophis guttatus. The sequence continues at coordinate 317,185,558 of NC_142063.1, forward strand.
CCAAGTACGATTAACAATGTAATTTGCATACTTGATAGCTTCACCCCAGTATATCATATCAAGGTTGGCGTCTTCTAGGAGACAACGCATCATGGTTTGCAGTACCTCTTGTCTTCGTCCTGCGACTCCATTATGAGCCGGTGTGTAAGGCGCCGATGTCTGATGAATAATTCCATTCTTACGCATCCAGTCCTGGAAACGCTGAGACATGAACTCGGCACCACGATCACTCTGGATTCTGGCGATGCGAACTTGGTGTTGGGTAGAAACAAGGGTTGCAAAGTCTTTAAAGATCTGAAAGGTCTCTGATTTTTCTTTCATAGGATATACATATCCATATCTAGAGTAATTATCAACAATTGTTAGAAAATATTTTCTACCACCAAATGATGGCGGGAATGGACGAACTATGTCAATGTGAACCAAATCAAAAATGCGTGTTGACAGGCGTGTAGCGTGTTTGGGAATGGCTGCTGCTTTGGATTTGGCCTTCTTGCATACAGCACAATCCAAAAACACCTTACACCCCTTTAGATCCAAACCTTTTGCGAACTCCGGCATCTTCCTAAGAACACGGAAACTGGCATGCCCCAATCTTCTATGCCATTTGTGGATACACCTGGAATGCAAAGGTTTACCTGTTAGTGAATTCTCAACATTAACATTTTTATGCGGAACCTCAGGCTTGCTCTGAGCAACCTGTTTATCAACTCTCTTTTTGTTGGCTTTAGGAGCCTTAGGAATAGCAACAGGATCTCTCTCTGGAGCATCTGTCTCTGGGCCTGTGCTCTGCCTTTTTGGAGTTTGCATACTTGCCTGTGTTTGTGGTTTAGGCTTTGGCTTTAAGTAATAAACACCACCAATTAATATGGTTTCAGCAACAATATCTCCATCTTTAACTATGTAACTTGCTTTTTCAAGGTGGTGAACTTGGAACTTTAACATTCTAGACAAGTGATACTGACTAAGCAAATTACTGGTTGCTGTTGGTATGTAATAAACATCAGGAATGAATGCATCGAGCTCTTCAACATAAACAGTTCCTTTTCCTTTGACCTGACAAGGATGATTTGAAAAAGAATAAAGTTCACGTAGTTCTGGTTCAGGCTCGTGCATTTCTGTGAAAAGTTCCTTTCTGTAGGTAACATGCAATGCTGCACCACTGTCCAAAGTCCACAGGAGTCGTCTGTCGTACTCTGGTTGAGGTTGTGGATCATTGGTTAAAGCCAATGTGGTGAGTGGAGTTTGTGGATCACGCCGGGGACCACGACGACCTTGTCTTCCGCCTCTGCCTCTGGAATCTGTTCCTCTGGGCTGGTACGTGACGGGAGCTGGAACTCGTCGGGGACAATCCCGGGTGGTATGTCCCACGCGATCGCAGGTGTAGCATCTTGGCATCCTTGGAGCGTAGGTCCTTCCTCGGAAGGGGCGCCTAGCTGGAGCTTTTGATGCGGGTGGTCCTCTCAAGTGTGGCGTGGCCAACATGAATGCCTCTTCTTCAATTAAAAGTCTACAGACATTGTCCACTGTGCGTTGAGCAATTGGGACTTGGTTAACTTTTGTAACAGCATCTTTCCATTCATAGTTCAAAGAGTTAATAATGATGCTGATCATTTGAATATCTTCAATGTTATGGCCTCTTTCTCTCAATTCTGTTCTCAGACCTTTCAGTTTGGTCAAATGTCCTCCAATTTGTTCACCAGGTTTCAATCTCGAACTGTGGAGTTCAGACATGAGTAAACATGAAGATTCAATTGAGACAGGCCTGTAGCAATTCTCCAATTCAGCCCAAATTTGTTGGGCTGTTGTATTCGGTGGAAAAGTGACCTGCAGTTCAGTATCCATGGACATCAATAATGTTGTGCGAGCTCTTATCTCTAAATCTCTTATTGCAAAAGTCCAAGGTTGTCCAGGAGGGTTGAAAATCATGCAGTGAGTGCCTTCTCTAAGAAGCAATAGTGTAATCTCACTGACCCAGGCTGTGTCCTGACATTTTTAGTTTTGACTCACCAGTTAGTGGAGAGACAGAAAATGCCTGGTAAGGAGCCTGCATTTGGTATGCTGGCTGTGCTGGCAGAAATGCCTGTGGTATTTGCTGTGTCTGTTGTGGACCTAAAAATGGTCTTGGTTGTGCCATTGGAGGTGGACTAGGAGCTGGCCCTATTTGCACTTGTGGCTGGGGCACATATGCAGGCATTTGTAACTGCTGTGGCTGTTGTACTGGAATCTGCTGTATTCCAGTTGCCATTTGTGCTTGAGCTGCAATATTGGCATGACCTGCTGGGGATGCAGTCATTTGCCTTTGCTGCACTAAGCGTGGTTGTGTTCCATCTAAAAGGACATCAGCACCACCAGGGGTGTTGGAGTTTGGGCCTGTGGAAACACTTGTGGCATTTCAGCTTCCTGTAGTAAATTACTTTCGCCAGCAGATGGTGCTGCACCTTTAGCTTCGGGCAGCTTTGCATACATGGCATTGTATGCTTTAGAGTAGGAGTGATTATGTAAGACATGTGTAACTTGATCAGGGAGACTTTCATGTGACGTATACACTACTGTCTGTTCTGATTGGCCTGACACAAAATCCACCAGGGGGTGTGTCTTTGGCTCTGAGGAAGAAGACAAGATGGCACTTTTATATGTTTTATCTTGCTCAAGCATAAACAAAAACCTCTTAAATCGAGACAGTTCATTTTCATAATATTTTACATGCTCACGGTAGGATTTGATGGCCATCTCATGCCGAGTGAGTTCTGGGCTTTGAGGAGGATAGTAAATTACTTCTCTCTCTGCGTAGGGGTGAAAAAACTATGCCACAAGAGGCAACCCAGAAAGAGCTCTGAGTTTCAGCCAGGGTGACTAGCGAACACGGAGACACGGCAATGTCTGCCTACGTTCCGCCAAAACCCTTCGATCCGACCCGAGAAAAGTGGGGATCGTATCTGACCAGGTTCGAGTGTTCCCTGGAAGCAAGCGAGATGCAAGGGCTCTCTGTGAACCGAAAAAGAGCCCTGTTCTTAAGCCACTGCTGGCCAGACGTATTCGAGATGGCTGAGTCCCTCTGCGAGCCAACCCCAGTCCAGACCGTTCCCTGGAACATCCTTCAAGCAAACCTGAGAGCCCACTACGCTCCAGTTCCTTCGAAATTTGTACAGCGCTACGAGCTCCGGCAACGTGTACAAAGGGAAGGAGAACCGGTCAGCACATATGTGGCCGCACTTCAAAAAGACACAATGCATTGCGACTACAGAGATCTAGACGACGCACTACTCGAGCAATTGATTTGTGGCGTTAGAGACACTCGCTTACAGAGGCGCCTTCTGGCTAAGTCAGATCTAACGTTAGCGGGTGCGCTTGATGAAGCCAGAGCACATGAAGCATCCACGAAGGCTTCTGAAGCACTACAATAGCCACTGCCAAGCAAAGATGGCCCAAAGACAGCCCCCGTTCACAGAGAGGAGGCGCGAACCAGCACGGAGGAAGAGTCAGACGAAGACGTCTTCCACACAGAAAAGAAAAAAAGCGAGCTAAGCCGCAGCCATGAGAACAGTCCTAGCTGTGGCGGGGATCACGAGAGACAAGCCTGCAAATACAGAGATGCCATTTGCAGGCGCTGTGAGAAGAAAGGCCACCTAGTACGAATTTGTAGAGCTCAATTTCCGCATAGTCGCAAGCCACGTGACTACCGCGACCAACCAGAACCGGCTCGTTCAAAACAGCCAATCAAAGATGATGGCATGAGAAAACGGTGCGAGATTCAAAAGCGGGAGACCTACAGCATGAGAATCGGCCAAACTAGTACGACCGACGATGAGAAAGTCTACACGAAAGTAGAAATCGAAGGCAGACCATGCAAAATGGAAATCAACACCGGGTCTACCTTGTCTATCATGTCCTGGACAACACTCAAAGCGCTCCTGCCTAAGATCCAGAAAACCCAGCTGTCACGACAAAGAATTCGCCTCCTCAACTACCAAGGAAACAGAGTTCCTGTGGAAGGCGTGGGCACGTTCCGGGTCACCTACGGCGAGTTCCAGAAAGAGCTGCCACTGACCATCGCTAGCAAGCCACTACCAAGTCTCCTGGGCATGGCGTGGTTCCGAGCCCTCGGCATGGGCTTCATGGGCATCCACAGCATCGGCGGGCCATCGCTCAAAGAAACCCTCCTTCACGAGTTTCGGGACGTTTTTGAGGAGACTCTAGGCAAGTACGTGGGGACTCCTATCTCCTTTAATTTAGACCCCAACGTGGCCCAAATCAGACTAAAAGCGAGACGGGTTCCATTCGCTTTAAAGCCCAAAATTGACGCAGAGCTTGACAAGCTAATCAAACAAGGGGTGTTAGTTCCTGTAGATCATGCCAAGTGGGAAACCCCAATAGTCACGCCAGTTAAATCGGACGGATCAATTAGAATTTACGCTGACTATAAATGTACGATCAATAAGGCGTTGCAACAGAGCGCCTATCCCGTTCCGATCGTCCACCATCTACTACACTCCCTGGGGCCTGGCAAGCTATTCGCAAAATTAGACCTTGCGCAGGCGTACAAGCAGCTGCCAGTAGATGACGCTACGGCAGAATCGCAGACCATAGTAACTCACAGAGGTGCCTTTAAATGCACTAGACTACAGTTCGGGGTTAGCATCGCCCCAGGGCTCTTTCAGAGTACCATGGAGCACCTTCTTCAAGGCCTCCCAGGAGTTGTCCCGTATTTCGACGACATCTTAATTAGTGGCCAGGACGAAACACAGCTTGGAAATAGGGTTAGACAAGTCCTAACCAGATTCAGAGAAGCGGGACTGAAACTTAAGAAGTCCAAATGCAAAATAGTGGTCCCCTCCGTGGAATTTTTAGGTTACAGAATCGACGGCACAGGCATTCACCCAACGGAAAGCAAAGTCAGGGCCATCCAGAATGCGCCCACCCCCAAATCGAAACCCGAATTGCAGGCTTTCTTGGGCCTACTTAACTTCTACATGATGTTTCTAAAAGACAAGGCCACCATTGCAGAGCCACTGCACAGGCTCCTAGGAAAAAACATTCCCTGGGTGTGGGGTAAATCAGAAGTAGCTGCATTTAGAGCAGTTAAAAACTTTTATCCAAAGACACTTTCCTCATCCAATACAATTCAGAACTGCCTCTAGTACTTGTGTGTGATGTTTCCCCCTTTGGCATGGGCGCTGTATTGAGCCATAGACTGCCGAATGGATTAGAGGCACCCATTGCCTATTACTCTCGCACCCTATCTAGTGCTGAAAGAAATTACAGCCAGCTGGACAGGGAGGCTTTAGCGGCTGTTGCTGGGGTCAAAAAATTTCACGAGTATTTGTTTGGCCAGACATTTGAACTTCTTACGGACCATCAGCCTCTTTTGGGACTTTTGGCTGGCGACAAACCGACCCCGGCTGCCCTCTCCCCCCGGATGACCAGTTGGTCCATCTTCCTGGCTGCCTATTCCTACAGACTGCTCCACCGACCGGGATGAACTTTGGGCCATGCTGACGCCCTCAGCCAATGCCCCTTGCCTGAACTGCTAGAAAACCCGACTCTAGAAGCCCCTGTCTTGCTTATTGATGCTGTGTCCCTGGGCCCCATTTCTTCTAGCGTGGTGGCAAAGGCCTCTGTCAGGGACTCTGTGTTGTGCACTGTAATGGGTTGGGTGATGTGGGGTTTGCCTACCAAAGTGGACAGTGGGGACTTTCAATTGTATTTCAACAAAAAGAATTAACTGTCGATGTTGGGGGGTTGCTTGTTGTGGGGAGACAGGGTGGTCATTCCTTCTTGGCTAAGGCATAGAGTTTTGGAACTACTGCACGAGGGACACCCTGGTATTGTTTGCATGAAAGGCTTAGCTCGAAGCTATGTGTGGTGGCCACATCTCGACCAAGACGTCATTGAGTGGGTGGGGAAGTGCAGGCCCTGCCAGGAGTCCCGCCCGGATCCCCCTATAGCTCCTGTTAGAGAATGGGAAAAACCGAAGGGACTGTGGGGGAGAATTCATATCGATTTTGCAGGCCCGTTCCACAGCCAGAATTTCCTTATTATTGTAGACACTTTTTCTAAATGGCTAGCGATTGCATAGATGCCCTCAACAACTTCTGAGGCCGTCATTAAAGTCCTCAGGAAACTTTTTGTAACTCACGGCCTGCCAGACACCCTGGTATCAGATAATGGGCCCCAATTCACCGTGACCCAATTCGAGGGCTACCTGGCCGAGTTAGGCATATGACATGCATTATCTGCTCCTTTTCATCCAGCTTCAAATGGCCTTGTAGAGAGATTTGTAAGAACGGCCAAGGAAGCATTATTCCGGCTAGATGCTGGTGATTGGCAAGCTAGGATAGACCAATTCTTAGCAATTCAACATGCCACCCTGTGCCCGACTTCAGGGCGCAGCCCAGCAGAGCTATTAATGGGCTGTAAGCTAAGGTGCATTCTTGATCGTCTGCACCCCAATTACTCCTCTGAACCTTACAAGGGGGAAGGGGGAGGGTTAAGACAATTCCAAATTGGAACCCCGGTATTCGCCAGAAATTACGCAAATGGGCCACTGAGGGTTGAGGGAAATATCGTAGAAATCACTAGTCCAAAATCATACACCGTAGATATAGGGTATGGTAAAATTTGGAGAAGACACATAGACCAATTACGTAGACGCTTACAGCAAGAAAACCCCAACACAGAAAATCCTAACTTCCAAAATTTTCCTAACACAGCTACCTCAAGCCCGAGTAAGCCAGAATACTTATCTGGCAAGCCAGAGTTCCAGCGCTGCCCCAGCGAGTCGACACTCCCAGCCAGGGATAACCACGCCTCCGGAGAAATCCAGGAGGTTCCATTGACGGAGCCAGGAGAGATGGGAGGTCCCTTTGACTGGCTCAACGCCTCGCCAGCAACTGAACTGCGCAGGTCAACCAGAGTAAAGACACGCCCTGGTCACCTGCGTGATTTTGTATGTAAATATGTAAATAGATAGGATAAGTGCCTTCTGGGAGTGGTGGGGTGTTATGTATGTATCTATTTTGTGCGGGAAATTCAAATGCTCTGTGAATTGTGATTGGTTAACGGTTACCCCTGGAAAGTATATAAAGAAGGCTGTTGCCTGTATTCTTTTGCTGATGTCTCACCCTGAATTAAAGAGCTGTTGTCACTAGCCTGCTTGTGCCTCTCGTTATTCCCGCGCTACAACAAGCAGGTAGTTATTTTCAAGATACCCTGTTGTGAAACCATATCTGGCCTTTTAGATGAAAACTGCACTTGGCAGCTTAAGATCAGTTTTGCTGCTGATAGTCAACATGTGATAGCAACTAAGTTACAGCTGTAAGGATTGCCTCTCCTTCCAACTTAAGAAAGTAAAAACTCTTGAAACGTAATAGTTCAAAAGGATCCTTTTATTAAGCAGAAGTGATAGTAACCCAGTTTGAAGCAAGATCTGAATACCCTTAGGCAAGAAAAGTAGGATTAAAGCAGTAGAGACCCCTCCCTTTAAGTCAGAATACAGATTTTAGCTAATACACAAGTGTGAAGATGTTTTCTTTACTAGTTTCCCTGAGAACCCAAGCAACCATGCATTCACACCGTCATCCTTTAAAGCAGTGGTTCTCAGCCTTCCTAATGCCGTGACCCTTTAATACAGTTCCTCATGTTGTGGTGACCCCCAACCAGGGGTGGGTTCTAAATTTTTTTACTACCGGTTCTGTGGGCGTGGCTTATTTTGTGGGCGTGGCTTGGAGATCATGTGACTGGGTGGGCATGGCTAGCTGGTCATGTGACTGGGTGGCCATGGCTATGTGTATAGGGACTACTCAGAGGGCTGAAAAAAGTCATTTCTGACAGGTCCTCGCACTTTTGACTGGTCCTCACACTTATGACCATCCTCACATTTATGCCCGTGCAGCATTGTTAACAACCATGTTACTCATTTCACAACTGCTTCTTTTCATCATGGTGATAAGATAGGGCAAAAAACGTAAAATGTGAGGATAGTCGTAAATTCGAGAACTGGTCAAAAGTGCAAGGACCAAAAATAACTTTTTCAGCCCTCTGAGTAGTCTATGTGCACAAAAGGACTACCCAGAGGGCTGAAAAAAGTGATTTCTGACAGGTCCTCACACTTTTGACTGGTCTTTGCACTTATGACTGGTCATCATTTATGCCCATTGTAGCATTCTTAACAACCGTGTCACTCATTTCACAACTGCTTTTCTTCACCATGGTGACAAGATAGGGCAAAAACGTAAAATGTGAGGACAGTCGTAAGTTCGAGGACTGGTCCAAAGTGCGAGGACCAGTCAAAAATAACTTTTTCAGCCTTCTGAGTAGTCCATATGCATAAAAGGATACAGCAATAGAGAGGGATGAAGGAAGGGAAGGGAAATTAGAGTAGGAGTGAGGGTAAGAGAGGGAGGAAAAGAGGAGGAGAAGGAGAAAGGAAGAGGAAATAGGAGGAGAAGAAGTGTGGGGGGGAAGAAAGTAAGAAGGAAAGAAAAGAGAGAGGTGGTAGGTTTGAGGAGAAAGACTGCTGTATAGTAAAAAAGATGAAATGGAAGAAAGGCAACCCCAAACAAATATAAAGATATTAAGATAAAGAATGAATTGTTAAACTTTAAAGAATAAAAGAGAACAAATATGAATAAATAGCAATAATTAGAAACACACATACAAACATACAATGTATTTTCTTTGAACAGAGTATTTGGCCGGTTCACAAATTTAAACAGTGTTTAGTCATTTCAATAAAATTTACAATTTCTATATTTCCTTTTTGCCATATTTATTCCTTATCTATTTTTTTAAAAAAACCAATATTACCCTTCATCCTCATCTCTAATCTTAATCAAATTCAATTTTTCCCTTCTATTCTATATTATACCCCTTCCCATTGTCATCTATTTTTATATCCATCCTCACATTGGTTAATTATGTAATTATGTAATACAGTTGTTTAATACAAATTCAACATTTTAATATAGATCAAATAGATACATAACTATCTTTTTTGTATATTAATCAATATGAACATGAATATTTCAATTATTTCCAGGCAATCCAATTTCTTACAAATCAATTAATTATATTTACCAATAATAATGAACCAAATAATTTCCCCCATATATTCCTCCAAACCACAATTTAACCATTTCTGCTTTCAACACAATATACAATTAATAGTATCTCAATTATTACAATTCCCTAGTTAAATAGGGCTTTTTTTCTTTTGTGTTTTAAAATCTTGAACTCTCCTCTTTTGCCCTAAATTTCCCATTGTTTGCACCTACCTTTTTTGGTGAGGAGAAAGAAAAAGAAAAAGAAATCTCCCTCCCTGCCTCATTTTGTCACGTTGCAGCAGAGCCTGCTTTACTTTTAGTTTCCTTTTAGCTAGGGAAAAAAAAATCTGCTCCAGCACTCTTTGCAGCAAGCAAAGAGCTTGCAAAACAAGAGCTTGCAAAAGAGCCTGCAAAACAGCTGAGAGTGAATCAGCTGAGAGTCGGAGGCTGATTTAATCATGCTAATTAACCTATGCTGAAGCTGAAAGAGGCTGTTTTTTTTCTTGCTGTTTGCTTGCAAGGAGGTAAGTGCTGCGAGGCACAGGTCAAAGGGGGGCCACCCTCCTTGCCACTTAGCCCCCCTGTCGCCCCCCCTTTGCCTCTAGAATCTGTCTGCCGCCCCCCTTGCCACTTACTGCCCCCCTAAGGCATCCCACCACCCCCCAGGGGGTGGTACCGCCCACTTTTGCCACCACTGGCTTAACTACTTAACAACCTGTTCTACCAAAGTAGAATCCCACCACTGGGTCTACCCATTTATATTTGCAGGCACCGATCTACTCATTTGTTTTCTTTTAACACTGATCAGCTGTAGGGTGGCCCTTTGAAGCCCCATGGCAAGAATTTAAAGAGTTTTTTCCCTCTAGCCATCAGAGGGACTCTGGAGGCAGCAATAGATTGGGAGTGGGCGGGGTAAGCAAACGGCCGGCGATCCAACAGAGCAGAGAGTGAGGGTGAGTGAAGGCATGGGGGGGGCGAGAGAGGGCTTTGGCGACCCCTGTGAAATGGCTGTTCGACCCCCAAAGGGGTCGCGACCCCCAGGTTGAGAACCGCTGCTTTAAAGTGAAACAACCCACATGGCTATCATAAACATTCGTCTATGTTAAGAGGATCTCAGGGCTCTTTGGCACCAGGATATAAGTTGTAAAATATCTGTTGACACAGGCAATGCTATTAAATCGAATCCAAGTCTCCCCCTTCTTCCAACTGAATGGCAGTATCACTTTTAGGGATCTGACAACAGCTCAGTTGTGCACTTCTGCACTCTTTCCAGAGTCTCAATTTTTTTTATATATATATTGTGGTGACCAAAACTGGATGCAGTATTCCAAGTGTGGTCTTACCAAGATCTTATAAAGCAGTACTAACATTTCCAAGGTAGGTAAAATGAGGACCCGGATTGTGGGGGCAATAAGCTAACTTTGTATAAAAAAGAACACCGCTTAGGGGGAGCCGAAAGCCCTACTAAGCAGGTATATACAAAAGTATGAAGGCTATTGCTATTGCTATTGCTTTGTTTAACGCATTGTAAGCCGCTCTGAGTCTCTGGAGAAGGGCGGCATATAAATCGAACCAATAAATAAACAATAAATAAATTAACAACACACACAATGAATATCACTGAGACTAAAAATGGCAAAACTGGCAGTTCTGAAAAGAAAGTCAATGTTGAATAGTGTAGTTCTTTGCTCAAGAATCACAGGAAATAGGTAGAGGCCAACTGTATTTCTAAAAGTGCCTTGAAGTCTAGAAATCATTTTGAGCTCCTGGTATTACCCCAGAAATGATCTTGTGTAATGAGTGTGTGCAGAAAGGACAATGAGGATATCTCAGGAACAAACTGACATTTTGTTTAGAATAAAGTGAAAAAAAGGTAAAGAATAAAATAATATTCACCATATTACGACCATATTATGATCCAGTTATGCAGTTTACCTAGTCTTAGATCCATACTAAATGTGACATTTCAACTTTTACCTGAAACATAATTGTTGAGGGAAGTATGAGGGAAGTATGTATGAGGGAAGTATGCTGAGGGAAGTATGTATTTACCTGTTGTAGCAACAGACTTGGTTACCTGAATCGTCAGAAAGATTCCGTAGTTATAGGAATTCCACACTCTTCCCATGAACTCTTTTATTCAAGTGAATGAGAACTGTTAGAGGAGATGGAAAAAACATTTTGAGGTGTACTAGACTATCCCACCCCCTTTGAACTTCATTCTGCAATAGATTTGACTTGAGAAAGGATGCTAAACATGAGGGATGAGGATAAAAGTGGAAAAGGGAAATCCAGCTGTAACTCAGTAACTTCTGTGTTATGTGTACCCTGCCTATGTTGTAAAAATTGGTGCAGTAAAAAGGCAAATAAAGAATGGATATGTGTAAACTATTGGTCCTAGACTTACATTTGTAATTACTATTTGTATTTTAATCAATCTTTTCAGTGAAGTATGATTCATAGCTGAGATATTAACATTTTATAGGATGATTTGTGTCACAAGTTAAATATTTACATTCCCTTATAAAATTTAGACCCTGTAATAAAGGAAAAGCAGAAAGTGTATGAATGAAACATGGGGGGAGTAGGGGAAATCAAATAGGTTCAGTCTTAATGGATATTGGTTGTACAAATTATATTTTCATCTGTGTATACTCTTAGATCACACCCCTCTATTAGGATCAGCGTCCCCAATACTATCCCTCACTTGTTACCTGTGTGTGTTTGTCTGCATTAGGTCCTATCACACTCACCCCCTGATCATTTGATTTTATTGTGGAGTCTATCTATTTCTTTATCCTGGTAACTAAAATAAATTTTATAACATCTGTTGGTCTGTCTATTTAACAAAAAGAATGGTCCAGGAAAAGATCCTTTCTCTCATGCAGATTTCCCTTTGCTACATCTTCCTTTCTTTTATCAACACTCAGCCAATGCTGATATTGAGCCATTGGAGAAAGTCATTCTTATGCCAAGTAGTATCTTGAGAAAAAAATGTAATTTGAGAAAAATATAAACTTAAGTAATTCTTCCCCCCCTCCTTTCTGAGGTCTTAGCTAATAGCTTAAATTTGATTTTATACTACTTCTGCCCAAGCAGCCATATCAACTGGAAAACCTCAGTGGCAAAGTAACCATTACAATAAGTGAACAGAAGGGAAAAAACAAGACTGTGTGAAATTAAAGCATAATATGTGGTTAAAACAGATAACACCTTTCACACTGAAATGTTGGCAAAGAGATGCCTCCCACCCACCTCCCTTTTCCCTCCCCCTCTCTCTTTCCCTCCCACCACCACCCCCCCTCTCTCTCCTTCTGTCTCTCATAGGAATATAAAGCCCCTGGTCCCAGTTAAAGAAGTTGCACAATTTCTGCAATGCTCATTTAGCTTTATTTCAAGGAATATTTGCCAATTTTTACTTTAATGCATAAATGTTTTTGAGTTTGATAGATAGCAATTTGATTCATGTAAAGAAAGATAAAGCGATAGCAGGCGGTAATCTCAGGTCATTGGCCATATCTTGAAGACGTTCCGGGTGGTAGATGGAGATGGCATTATTTTCCACCTCACCTGTACAAATGAGATAAGATAATAGATTGGTAAATTCTGTGCTTTGCAAAGCTTTGTGAATGCAAACAATATCAAGCAGATAGTCTCAATATATATTTGTAATATTTCTATTAGAGGAGATTTTTCTTACCTATGGCAGCACCAATATCCTTTTGGACAATCCACTTGCCCGTAACAGGAAACCCCAGATCTCCTAAACCGAACACACACTCCTCTTAGCCGACGACAGCGGGGGCCGGCATTCCCTGTGAAAAGAAAAAGAGGAGACAGGCGAATAAAGTAAAGGTGAGTAAAGATATCTTGTTATTTATATCCATTTTTTCTTCGAAGACACCGTCTTCTTCCACAGAGTCACAGGACTCCTATCAGTTCAGAGAGTTTTCTCTAACCAGAGGAATCCCTTTCTGTTGATCTCCCTGTAGCAGCCCAAATAAATCTGATATCTAGACGAATTTGAAGTCTGGCGTAGAGTTGAGTTGGCTGGTATACCTGTATCCATTAAGATAGTCAGGGGAATAAAAAAATCTGGGTTATACCAGTGGAAGTCCTTGCTGTGATATATTTTCCTCCATTATTACAACGGATCCGTGTTTGCTAGGAAATAAGTTAGTTCTGCTGAATGTTTTGGATGGAGATCTTGTGTGTAAATGATTCTCTTAATGTTTTCAAGGATGGTCTTCCTTGCTCTTGAAAAGCTGTGCATATGTGACATTTTGCTGCAATTTCTTCTCTTTTTCCCACATTGAGTACAAATAGATTTACTAAATGATTACTATGTATCTTTTATTTTTCTCCATCTTTATTTTTCAAAAATAAGTTAAGGTGGTAAATGTATCAAATACTCCTTCCTCCTCCTATTTTCTCCAAAGCACCTAGACTGTGAGAAGATGTGGGCTGAGAGAAAAAAAGAAAGAGAAAGAGGGAGGGGAGGACTGGTCCAAATTTGAGACTCCATTGTGCCTCTTTATTAAATAGAACATACCTTATTTTGCTGAGAATTTGGTAAACCAATACTAAAAGTGAAGCAAATCAACAAAAATAAACTACAACAACAAAACCCTCCATAAAGTTCTTTCAAGAATAGTGAATCAATGAATTAATTTTCCAGCCCCTCCTGAATGTCTAATAATTTACTGGATCTTAAATTTTATTGCAAAAGAAAAATCAATGGCATGTTTTTCAAATGTTTGGAGGATCATTATGTCAATAGTCCACACAGTTCAAAGCTATTTCTATAAAGTAAAATAAAAAGACGTTGAAGATTATCCTGCTTTCAGTGATAGTCACACTTGTTTAGAAAGTAGTGAGTTATCAATCCTTTCTAAATTATTGCTAATTTTGTTTCTTACCTGGTTGAGACAGGAATGCAAGGAAAAGAAATGTGAACAGCAGATAAAGGATCTTCATGCTGGCTTTGGTTCTGGACCAAATTTTACTCCTGGGACAGACACAGCTCTCTATTTATAGAAATATAATGATTGCATCATATCACCTCAGTGAACTGTTGCAAAGATTCTTAGGTGGTTTTTTTTACAGTTCTTACATAAGGCAATGGTGCATCTTCCTTGTGTTGAAACACTCCTGTTGCAAAAGTCCTTGGAAGAGCAACAGACTTAGTTGAACTAAGAAAAGTTGCTATGGTTGTAAAAGATTGGAGGTTCAGGACTTGCCATGTCCTAGTGGGGCAAAGAAAATTCCTTACTGAGTTGCTGCCCAAACTCCACCAGTCCACGGTGATAATGTTCAGCCATATTCACTAGCAGCTGGAGTTTGGGAAGAGCCATTTAAACTAAATTATAGAAATCTGGAATTGGCACTGCTGTCATGGGTGACACATTTTTATGGGTGGGTTATGGGAAAACAGCTGCTCTGCTTCTTGGTGAATGTTTGTGGCACCCAGATGAAGCACAGTCTTATTTGCAGTGGTGGGATTCAATATTTTTAACAACCGGTTCTGTGGGTGTGGCTTAGTTGAGGTGTGTGGATTGGTGGTCATGTGACTGGGTGGGTGTGGCTAGCTGGGTATGTGACCAGTGGGCATGGCTATGTGCATAGGGACTACTCAGAGGGCTGAAAAAAGTCATTTCTGACTGGTCCTCGCACTTATGACTATCCTCACATTTATGCCCGTTGTGGCATTCTTAACAACTGTGTCAGTCATTTCACCACTACTTGTCTTCACCACAGTGACAAGATAGGGCGCAAAACATAAAATGTGACTACAGTCGTAAGTGCGAGGACTGGTCAAAAATAACTTTTTCAGCCCTCTGAGTAATCCATATGCACAAAAGGATACAGCAATAGAGAGGGATGAAGGAAGGAGAAGAGAGATGGAAGAAAGAAGGAGAGGGAAGCAAGAGAAGGGAGGAAGGGAAGGGAAATTAGAGTAAGAGTGAGGGTAAGAGAGGGAGGAAGAGAGGAGGAGAAGAAGGGGGGGAAGAGAAAGTAAGAAGGAAAGAAAAGAGAGAGGTGGTAGGTTTGAGGAGAAAGATTGCTGTACAGTGAAAAAGATGAAATGGAAGAAAGGCAACCCCAAACAAATATAAAGATATTAAGATAAAGAATGAATTGTTAAACTTTAAAGAATAAAAGAGAATAAATATGAATAAATAGCAGTAATTAGAAACACACATACAAACATACAATGTATTTTCTTTGAACAGAGTATTTGGCCAGTTCACAAATTTAAACAGTGTTTAGTCATTTCAATTAAATTTACAATTTCTATATTTCCTTTTTGCCATATTTATTCCTTATCTATTTTTTTTAAAAAAAACAATATTACCCTTCATCCTCATCTCTAATCTTAATCAAATTCAATTTTTCCCTTCTATTCTATATTATACCCCTTCTCATTGTCATCTATTTTTATATCCATCCTCACAGTGGTTAATTATGTAATATTACAGTTGTTTAATATAAATTCAACATTTTAATATAAATCAATTAGTTATATAACTATCTTTTTTATATATTAATCAATATGAACATGAATATTCCAATTATTTCCATCCAATCCAATTTCTTACAAATCAATTAATTATATTTACCAATAATAATAAACCAAATAATTTCCCCCATATATTCCTCCAAATCACAATTTAACCATTTCTGCTTTCAACACAATATACAATTAATAGTATCTCAATTATTACAATTCCCTAGTTAAATAGGGCTTTTTTTCTTTTGTGTTTTAAAATCTTGAACTCTCCTCTTTTTCCCTAAAGAGGAACTACCTCTTTAGGGAAAACTACCTTTCCACTAAAGGTGAGGAAAAAGAAAAGAAATCTGCCTGCCTAATTTTCCAACGTTGCAGCAACAGTAAAGCAGGCTTTTACTTTCAGTTTCGTTTTACAGCATAGATAGGGGGAAAAAAATCTGCACTCTTTGCAAGCAAGCAGCAGAGCCCTGAGCAAAACAGCTGAGAGCAAATCAGCTGAGAGTCGGGAGGCCGATAGAATCAAGGGGCTGTGAGAGGGATTTCAAACTCGCCACTTACATATGAGATAGAAGTGTGGTGCAGGTACCAAAATACCCCAAAAACCCAATGCTGCATCAACAGAGAGATTTTATCAAGGTCACATGAAATGTTAATTCCGTTTTATACTGCTTTGGTAATTAAAAACTTGGAATACTGAATCCAGTTTGGTTACCATGATAGAAATTTTAGAAATGGTGCAATGAAGAGCAATAAAGATGATTAGGGGGTTGGAGGCTAAAACGTGGGATGAATTGTTGCAGAAACTGGCTGTATCCAGTATAATAAAGAGAAGAACTAGGGGTGACATGATAGCTGTCTTCCAATATTTGAGAGGCTGTCAGAGAGAAGAGGCAGGTCTTCCTAACATCCAAAGAACTGAGGGAAAGATGAATGGAAACATATCAGAAAGAGATCCAACCTAGAACAAAAGAGAAATTTCCTGAGGGTGCAAACAATTAACTAGTGGAACAGCTTGGCTCCAGACGTTTTGGGTGCTCTATCACTGGAAGTTTTTAAGAATGGTTTGGAAAGTGATTTGTCTGGAATGGTATAGGGTCTCCTGCTTGAGCAGGGGATTGGACTAGAAGGTCCCTTCCAACTTGGTTATTCTGTCAATTCTGTTGCTTCTGAAGTGTCCCATACAGTTGCCATGGATGCTATAGAAATTGCGAGATGATTTCAAAGTGAAGCACAAGCCCTTTTCCCATACCTTGGTGACATAAGAGCCTTGATAGTACAGTGGTCTAAGCACCCTGTTATTAACACAGCTGCCTGCAATTACTGATGGTTCGAATCTCTCCAAGGCTCAAGGTTGACTCAGCCTTCCATCCTTTCTAAGGTAGGTAAAATGAGAACCCAGTTTGTGGGGGCAATAAGCTGACTTTGTATAAAAATATACAAAAGTATGAAGGCTATTGCTTAACGCATTGTAAGTCGCCCTGAGTCTCCGGAGAAGGGCGGCATATAAATCGAATTTAAAAAAATAAAAATAAAAATAGTAACTTAAAATTTCTTTTCAGAAAACAAAATATTCAGACTTAGTTATATAGGCATTCTAGTTTCACAAAGTTAATATCACTGTTCAAACAAATTTAATAAATAAGTGAAAACTAAAATAAAATATATTCATGTATTCTTTCCACTGACTCTTTTATTCAACTGCAAGAGAACTGCTATAGTAAAGGGAAAATATTGGAGGGTGTATCAGACTAGTCCATATTTTTCTCTTCTCCCTATCTGCAATACAATTGCTCCGAGAAAGGATCCTAAGAACGAGGGATGAGAAGAATAGAAAATAAACCTACTCAAAACTTAACAATTTCTGTATTGCATATACCATGCTTATAATACTGGGGTGAGCAAGATGCAAAGAATTGTTGCAGTGGAAAGGCATATTGAGAGGGTCCTTCATGGAGTCAAGTATGGAGCTTGGTTGGTGGTGGGCAATGGATAGGAAGTAGATTAAGGATACATTCCTGGCAATGAGTGGAAAAGGTGGTTATTGGGCCACATCTCCTAAGCTTTGCCTTGCGGGTGGGAGCCTATTTCTGTGGACTACAGATGATCCCCTCCCCCTTGAATGGCCTTGCTATAGGACCTCATAAAAGATGAACATGCAAAATCAGAAATCAATTAACTGCATGTACACTAAATAGTAGCAGACCATGTGAGACTGAAAATAGTAACATTGGCAGCTCTGGAAAGAAAGGAAATCAATATTTAATAATGTGCTTCTTTGGTCAAGAACTCCTGAGAGCAGTTAATGAGGATACATTGGAAGCCAGTTGCATCTTTAAAAGTGCCTTGAAACCTCTAAATAATATAAAACTCCTGCTATTACCCAAGAAATGGTGAATTACCTTAAGTAATGAGGCAGCAACAGTAATGAGGAAACCACAAATTCAAACTGACTTGGTATTTGGTAATCAAGTTAACTAAGGTAAAGAATAGTAAAATTAGTAGAGCCTGTTACTTACATTTAGGTTTAGAAAGAATTGAGGAGCACTCTTTGAAAAGAAGCTGCCTAAATTTCGTTGTGAAGAAGTTGATATTGTTCAGCCATTATTAGAAAGGCATTTGAAGTGACCAGGGCTTTTATTTGTTATTCATGCTTATGGCATTTTGTTGTTTGGGGCTAATGGTTAGGCTTGAGAGAAGGAACCGTTTAGTTTGGTTTTTGAAGACTAGGGAATACCTTCCATGATGAAATATAAGAAAAGACATATGTGCATACACGCATGCACACACCCACATTCTCTCTCTCTCTCTCTCTCTCTCACACACACACACATCTTCATTTGGTCCCATGAATATTTTGAGGAATATTTGCCAAATTTTACTTCAATTCATAAATGTGGAATTTGATAGATAGCCGTTTGATTTATACAAAGAAAAATAGAGCAAAACCAAGCAGTGATGTCAGGTCATTGACCAGATCTGGTCAATGGTGGTAGATGGAGATAGCATTAGTTTCTCCAATGGTACAGAAATGATGTAAAATAACAGATTGTTCAAAGTGGGTATAAGGTCTTTCCCGCCACCTGACCCAAACCCTTTTCTCTCCTGCCCTCCTTTCTACACTGTATTTCCCTGGAAATTCTCTGCCTGCTCATTTCAAAGCCTTGCAATGCTTTCTGAACATAAACAAGATCAGGAAGAGTATCCCAATCTATATAGGATAGGATAGGATAGGATAGGATAGGATAGAATAGGATAGGATAGGATAGGATAGGATAGGATAGAATAGAATAGAATAGAATAGAATAGAATAGAATAGAATAGAATAGAATAGAATAGAATAGAATAGAATTCTTTATTGGCCAAGTGTGATTGGACACACAAGGAATTTGTCTTTGGCGCATATGCTCTCAATGTACATAAAGAAAAATAAAATTCATACACCAAGAATCATAAGATACAACACTTAGTGATAGTCATAGGTTACTAATAAGCAATCAAATCATACTAGGAAACAAACAATATAAATTGTAAAGATACAAGCAATATGGTTATAGTCAAAAGTGGGAAGAAATAGGTACTAGGAAGGATGAGAAGAGTAATGGTAATACAGTCTTAGTAAATAATTTGATAGTGTTGTGGGAATTAGTTGTTTAGCAGAGTGATGGCATTCGGAAAAAAATTGTCCTTGTGTCTAGTTGTTCTGGTGTGCATTGCCCTATAACATCGTTTTGAGGGTAGAAGTTGAAACAATTTATGTCCAGGATGCGAGGAGTCTGTAGATATTTTCACAGCCCTCTTTTTGACTCGTGCAGTATACAGGTCCTCAATGGAAGGTAGATTGGTAGCAATTGTTTTTTCTAATTATCCTCTGAAGTCTGGGTCTATCTTGTTTGGTTGCAGAGCCAAACCAGACAGTTATAGAGATGCAGATGACAGACTCAATAATTCCTCTGTAGAATTGAATCAGCAGCTCTTTGGGCAGTTTGAGCTATATCTGTGGCATCCCTGTTACAAAAGAGTTTTCTTACTGTCTTCAACACCTCTCTTGCTATCCACAGACCGGTCTCACAAGGTCAACATAGCCAAAAGGACAGGAGCAAAAGTGATAGTCATATCCCCTTTGATGATAACACAGGCATTCCCTATGAAAAGAAAAAGAGGAGACAGGTGAATAAAGAGTAAACATACCTTGATATTTAGATCTATTTGTTTTCTTCCAAGGCACCATCTTTTTTTTTTACAGAATTGCAGGATTCCTGCAACTTCAGGGAGTTCCCTCTAACCAGAGGAATCCATTTCTGCTGATCTCTCTGCAGCAGCCCAAATAAACCAGGCATGAAGCTAAATTTGAAGCCTGGCTTAGAGTTTAATTGGCTGGTATTTGTACATCCATTACTATCCATTAAGACAGTAAGGAGGGAAAAAAATCTGGTTTATACAACAGATCTTGCTGTGATATATTTATCTCCATTATTATCATGGATTCTTGCTTGGAAATAACCTGGAATTACAATGGCTGGCTCTACTGGGTTGTTTTGGATAGAGACCTTGAGTGTGAATGGTTAACTCCTTTGAACTTTGAATTCTGATTTTGCTCTTTATTTCTCTCTTCTATTAATGTTAATGTTTTTGTACATTACTGCTCTTCTTTACTCTTGAAAAGCTGTGGATATGGACCTCAGTTTGAGTTTGCATGAGGGACCCTCGGGGCACCCCAGACTTCAGAAAAGCTTTGGATCTGATGACAAAGACACTCCACTCATGTATGGCTCTGAAAGTCAACTTCATTGGGTTGTTCACATAATAATGACATCAGAGTTTTTTGGATGGAGTAGGTGTGGTTTTGTTTTGTCAATTAAGTAAACCTTATTAGATAGTGGATCAGAAAAGAAACTTTCCTGAATTAATGTCAAACCTCTGTCAGTCAAGAAAGAAAAAGTTCAACCATATTCACCAGGGGATGGAATTCTGGAGGAGCAATAATACAGTTTAGAAGTATGTGCTAGAAATCCTGCATTTTCATTACTGCCCTTGCAGCAGAATTTGATGTGTGGGCTCTGCTCCTTGGTTTAGGTCTGAGTTACTCAAATGAAGTACTGGCCAATTTTGCTTTGTTTGCAGTAACTTCCTCAGCTTAGTGATTCCTGTCTAATTGAAGATGGAGGAAATATGTACCAGTATTGGAAATATTCCTGCAACCTGATTTGCATTCCTAAATTACCAAGGAGCCTTGGTAGTACAGGGGTTTAAGGCACCCTGTTATTAAGCTGGTTATTAAGACCAGCTGCCTGCAATTACTGCAGGGTTCAAATCTTGCCAAGGCTCAAGGTTGACTCAGCCTTCCATCCTTTCTAAGGTAGGTAAATTGAGGACCCAGTTGTGGGGGCAATAAGCTGACTTTGTATAAATATACAAAAGGATGAAGGCTATTGCTGAGCACATTGTAAGCCGCCCTGAGTCTTCGGAGAAGGGCGGCATATAAATCAAATTTAAAAAAAAAAAAAAATTGGAGGTCGAACTGAAACTGAGAAGGAGAGTTGGTTCTATAAGCAGTGCGTACAGTCAGTGCTTGGTACAATCAATTTTTTCTGTTGATTAGCAACAAAGTATTAATAAAAAGCCACACTTTTTATTAACACCTCTAACTTAATTTATCTTCCCAAAACATATTAACATATTTCTTGTCAAGGTTCCGACTGAGGAACCCAAACGAGTCAGCACTCCGAGACTTTCAGCTTCCTCAAAGAAGTGCTTTACTGAGTACATCATTTCGACACAGATGATCCCAAAACCAGCTCTGGCTATTTCCCGTGCTTTTAGTATAATTAAAGATTAGATAGCTCCCTCCCACCCTCCCTCCCTCCCCTTCCTCCCAAGTCACATTGTCCAATTAGATGTTCTGGCGTCTACTTGGTAACCTCTTCTCATATTAAGATAAGCAGTAGGAGAAATATTTCACATTGGTTAGGACCAACTCAATATTGTAAAGGTTTGTGAACAATCATTTTGAGTTAATTACTTTTTTTTAGATTTAGGTATTTTCTATTCTGTGTATTTTTTTAAATAAATAAATCATAGAGGTGAACATGCCTATTTCTCCTTTCTTCATCTAGTTCCCTCAATATCTTGGAGTAATTTGAGCTGTAAGAGAGTGACTGACCCAAAGTCACCCAACTGGCTTCCGGCCTAAGGCAGGTCAAGAACACCCAGGCCTCCAATTTGTAGCCTGATGCATGAACCACTACATCCCCTCTGGCTCCCTCCCAAGACTTATGGCTATTTTTTCTTCATTCTTATCTTCTGATATTATCTGCATTATGTATTATGCCTATATTATTGGCAGTAATAAGATCTGCATTTCAAAAAAGTGCTAGTGAGTGAATGAATAATTGTTTGAAGGAAAGTTTTTAAATACAGAACAAAACAAAGTATTTTTTATTAATGTCACTGAGATGGTGGGATTATGAATAATCCTTGGATGGAAAATAGTTTATTTTTATTCCATCAGAAACTTTTTTCCCCAATGTAAATAGCAAGCAGACCAAGCATTTCAGTTTCCATCTTCATTTTGGGTGAGTGGTTAAATGGTTGCCTCACGCTGTAGCAACAAAGTTATGTCACCACAGAGCAATTCTGTAAATTTCTATAGCACCCAGAGTTAAAGTATTTCAAGGACACAAATTGCAATCACCATTTCTACATATATTTCTTGCATTAACAAGAAACTGTTGATGGTCCTTGAGTAACCTTGAGTAACTTTTTTTTTTTTGTAAAGAAGACAGTTGGCATATGAATTTGAAACTTCTTCGAAGATCCTCTGTTTCTCCTTACAGAGTGAAGGGACAATCCCATCCTGTCCCTTTTGGCATATTTGCACCACATTTCTTGGCTTCAGGCAGTGCAATTATACATTGATCATCTTAATTAATTAATCATGTGTTATCAAGTCAATGTTGACTCTTATGACCTGCTTAGATAGATTTTCTCCATGAAAATTTGTGCCTAACCTGGTCCTTGTGCACTTCCAATAGTGTAATATCACTACTGTAACTGAATCCATCTATGTTGCAATTGGTTGTCTTCTTCATCTCATTTCTTCTACCTTTTCGAGAATTAGAGTTTTCTCTGGAGAGCTGGACTTCATATAATATAGCCAAATAGGATAATCTGGGCACTAGAGCCGAGGTGGCGCAGTGATTAGAGTGCAGTACTGCAGGCTAATGCAGCTGACTACTAGCTGCAGTTCAGCAGTTCAAATCTCACCGGCTCAAGGTTGACTCAGCCTTCCATCCTTCTGAGGTCCGTAAAATGAGGACCCAGATTGTTGGGGGCAATATGCTCACTCTGTAAACCACTTAGAGAGGGCTGTAAAGAGACTATGAAGCAGAATGAGAAATTGTTCAATAATCCTAATGATTTCTCATTGTGGCCATCCATAGTATGCTCAAGCTCTACAACACAAAGTTGAAAGCTTTCAATACTCTTCCTATTTTTCTTCACCCAAGTCTGTTTTGCTGCAGATGAATGAAGATGGTGAAGTGTTACCAATGGTTCCTGCACTAAAGAAAACTGTTAAATCTGCAGATCTTCTTGCGCTGCGAGATTCCCCCTTCTCGCAGATGTGGCCCTCCTCACTATCGAGGGCCCACCTCAAGGAAGGGTTTTGGGACCCAGAGAGGTGGCATGTGAAAACGAGGGGATTGAGGGGTTTTCTAACAAATTTTTTAGTCAAATTTTTAAGGGGTCCTAGGGAGGGGGAGGGTCAGATTGGAATTCGGGCTGTGGGTATGGGGGATAATCCACAAGGGGGAGGGTCGGGTCTGGCAGTGAAGCGTGGCGTGGGGGATGGGGGACCCGGGATCGAGGGGGGGGGTTAGAGCTTGTCCGGATAGTTTTTTGAACATCAGTACTGTAGGTGGGAGGGGTAGATATGGCGGGAGCAGGGGGCCATATCGTGTTAGGGGAGTGCGCACTCGCTGTCTACGAGCGGTGGCGTGCTCCGGCCCCCAAGGCTCTACTCGCTCCTCAGGTTGCATAGACCCTCAGGACCCAGGCCTTTGGCTGATGCTGTGCAATGCCAGGTCCGTAGTAAATAAAGCCCCCCTCATCTGTGATCTTGTTCAGGAGGGGGGTGCGGACCTGGCAGGTATTACAGAGACCTGGTTGGGCCAGGAGGGGGGGGTTCCCCTCATTGAAATGTGCCCGCCAGGTTTCCAAGCATTCCATCAGCCGAGGTCACAGGGGAGGGGCGAGAGGGGTAGCGGTTATCATTAAAGAAGGTCTGAGACCAAGGGAGGCCACTGTTCCTCAGACGGCCGGCTGTGAATCCCTTTTTGTGAAATGGGGTCATGGGGTTCAGATGGGTTTGCTGATCACGTACCTGGCTCCCTGCCATGTGGCAACAGCCCTGCCCGAGCTACTCAACGTCATCGCCGCGGTGGCGGTTGATACCCCTAAGCTTATGGTCATGGGGGATTTCAACCTGCCGTCCATGGGTGAGACGTCAGAGATGGCTCGGGAGTTCATGGCTTCCATGACAGCTATGGACCTGACCCAGTTAATTCATGGCCCTACCCACACAGGGGGAAACACGCTGGAACTGGTTTTTGTCTCTGGACAGTGGTTGAGGGATCTTGATATAGGGGATATAGTTACTGAACCCTTGTCATGGTCAGATCACTCTCTCCTTCGTCTCGACTTTCGAACCGCTGCACCTCGCCGCAGGGAGGCGGAGCCGGTAAGATGGTTCCGCCCCAGGCGCCTGATGGAACCTGATAGATTCCAGACGGAGCTTGGGCCATTTCCTGAGGTTCTGGCACACGCCTCGACTGGAGACCTGGTGGCCGCCTGGGATAGGGCGGCTGCTAGTGCTCTGGATCGGGTCGTGCCTTTGCGGCCTCTGACCCGGCGCCGATCTCAATTGGCTCCTTGGTTTACCGAGGAGCTGAGGGAGTTGAAGCGCCGGAAAAGACGCCTAGAGAGTAGTTGGAGGGCCAGTCTTCTTGAATCTGACCGGACACTAGTAAGATCCCACATTAGGAATTACTTAGTGGCGATAAAAGCAGCGAAATGTAGTTATTTTGCTGCTCTTATTGCGTCATCAGATAATCGCCCGGCCGCCCTCTTTAGGGTGACCCGCTCCCTGCTCCACCAGGAAGCGCGGGAGGACCCCTTGGAGGGTAGAGCCGAGGATTTTGTTCAGTATCTGTATGACAAAATCACTCAGATTCGGGAAGATTTGGACTCCGACTGGGTAGTCTCAGGGGGAGAGACAGGGGCAGGTCTTGAGAATGTTATCTGGGATGAGTTTGACCCTGTGACCCCTGAGGACGTGGACAGGATTCTGGGTAGACTGAACGCGACCACTTGTTTATTGGACCCGTGTCCTTCCTGGTTAGTACTGGCTTCCCGGGAAGTGACACGAGGCTGGCTCCAGGGGATTATAAACACCTCGCTGAGTGAGGGTGACTTTCCCGCCGCCTTGAAAGAGGCGGTGGTGAGGTCTCTCCTCAAGAAGCCTTCCCTGGACCCGGCAATGTTGGTAAATTATCGTCCGGTCTCCAATCTTCGCTTTGTTGCGAAGGTTGTTGAGAGTGTGGTCGCGCAACAGCTCCCCCAGCACCTGGATGAAACGACGTATCTGGATCCGTTCCAGTCAGGCTTCAGGCCCGGGTACAGCACGGAAACGGCATTGGTCGCGTTGGTTGATGATCTCTGGAGGGCTCGGGACAGGGGGTGCTCCTCTGTCCTGGTCCTGTTAGATCTCTCAGCGGCTTTTGATACCATCGACCATGGTATCATGCTGCACCGGTTGGAAGAGTTGGGGGTGGGAGGCACTGTGTTGCGGTGGTTCTCCTCCTTTCTCTCTGACCGGTCGCAGTCTGTGTTGACAGGGGGACAGAGGTCGACCCCGAGGCCCCTCATATGTGGGGTGCCACAAGGGTCGGTCCTCTCGCCTCTCCTGTTCAACATTTATGTGAAGCCGCTGGGCGAGATCATCCGTGGTTTCGGGGTGGAGTACCATCAGTACGCTGACGACACCCAGCTGTACATCTCCACCCCGGATCACCCCAACGATGCCCTTGAAGTGATGTCCCGGTGCCTGGAGGCCGTACGGATCTGGATGGGGAGGAACAGGCTCAGGCTCAACCCATCCAAGACTGAGTGGCTGTGGTTTCCGACGTCCCGATATAGTCAGTTGACACCATCACTGACTATTGGGGGCGAATCATTGGCCCCCACGGAGAGGGCTCGCAACTTGGGCGTCCTCCTGGATTCATGGCTGTCTTTAGAAGAGCACTTGACGGCCGTGACCGGGAGGATTTTTCATCAGGTTCGCCTGATTCGCCAGCTGCGTCCCTTTCTGGATCAGGACTCTTTACGCACGGTCACTCATGCCCTTGTCACCTCCCGCCTGGACTATTGCAACGCTCTCTACATGGGGCTCCCCTTGAGGAGCACCCGGAGGCTCCAACTGGCACAGAGTGCGGCCGCGCGGGTGGTAATGGGAGCGACGTGGCGTTCCCATGTAACACCTCTCCTGCGCGAGCTGCACTGGCTCCCGGTGGTCTTCCGGGTGCGCTTCAAGGTTTTGGTTACCACCTTTAAAGCGCTCCATGGCTTAGGATCCGGGTACTTGCGGGACCGCCTACTACCACCAATAGCCTCCCACCGGCTGGTATGCTCCCATAGAGAGGGGCTCCTCCGGGTGCCGTCAGCCAAACAATGCCGACTGGCGGCCCCCAGGGGGAGAGCCTTCTCTGTGGGGGCACCTACTATCTGGAACAAGCTCCCCCCAGAGATACGGAGGATCCCGGATCTGCGCACCTTCCGCCGCGCCTTAAAGACCTTACTATTTCACCAGGCCGGCCTGGCCTAATTTTCCCCCTCTTTTATAAAAGATTTTTTAAATTTTAAATATCTTTTAGTATTTATATATTCAATTTTAAATTGGTTTTAAAAGTTTGGGGTTTTAAATTTGTCGGGGCCAAAATTATTTAATTTGATTTTATTCTATTTTTTAAATTTTGTATTGTATGTGTTTTTATTGTTTGGCTGTGCACCGCCCTGAGTCCTTCGGGAGTAGGGCGATATAGAAATCTAATAAATAAAAATAAAAAATAAAAATAAATCAACAAAGATCAGGCCCCTTTCAAAGACATCCATCCATCCATCCATCCATCCATCCATCCATCCATCCATCCATCCATCCATTTGATTTGCTTGATGTCAACTATTTTGCATAGTTAGGCAATAGGTGCCAAGTATACGGGGAGCTTACATGATTCTCTCTGTGTTGATGAGGCTGATCAGGAGAAGGAGAGAGTCCAATTCTTTCTTTTTGTCTGAAAAGATAAGAAGGATGCAAAAAACATAGAGGTCACCCAGCCTTTTTTGCAACACCATCCTATTGAAATCGCCATAGATGTCTGCAGTTTCTATGGGAATGCTTTTTGTTAGTTGTTGGGTTCAGAATGTAACACGGTACTTTGTAGAAATTTGACAAAAGAGCCATGTGTTTTTTCTAGATTGCCAGGTGTTTTCTGCTGCAAGGTGGCTTGTGTTGTATCTACCTGATGTTGGAAACAGATGCTGCCCTTTGAATGACTTAGTGAATTACAATAACAGAAAAATAACGGACTTGAATTTAAATTCTTTCTATTCAACGAATTGATGGGTCTCTCTCTGTTCCCTCTAAAACTGACATTTATTTCCAAATGACAAAGGAAGGATAGGAAAATAGAAATATCAGGACCAACAAAAGAGTGGTTCTAGGCTACAAGCTAACAGTTGTGGTTCCACAAAAAATTATTTATTTAGAATATTTATACAGCTATCCATGTCTCAGACAACTTTGGGCAACTCCTAATAAAAGCATTTTAAAAACTGTAACACATGCTCAATTAAAACATAAACCAATACTTGCATTTCTTTCAAAACTTTTAAACTGAAATGAATACCTTCTTTCGTATTTGTTTTTCTTCTATCGTCCGTCTCCTGCTTGCTTTCTGAAATGAAAGTAATCATATGAAGTGAGGAATTATATCAAAGTTTATTCTGCAATTTTCTGAAAGAATGTTTGCTTTCGGTCTAAGTTAATCATGGTTTCAGAGGTAATCCCCCCCCTTTCCTTATATAATACTCCATTCTCTTGTGGAGTATTCTGCCTTATAATTTGCAAAAGGAAAGTGGTTGTAAGAATGGCACAGAAAGGGATCTCAAATACACTGAGAGTGATCTTGAGATTTTCATCCCATGAATGATAATTGTAAAGGGCAAATCAACTCAAGAAGCTTGGGAAACCTTTATGATGATAGAAGCTTAGTCAATCAATCAATCTTTATTTATTGATTAGCCCTTGGGCCATATCAAAGTGGAGAGCTCCAGAAACAATTATTACAAAAGTTTGGTAGAAACAATTTAAAATGAAATTGGAATAGGAATAAAACACAATTTAAAATGAAATTAGAGTAAAATATGATCTAGAATGAAATCAGAATAGAATACAATAATTTGAGATACAAATTTAAATATGATTAAAATTATATTACAATGTCACCCCTGCATCTGCCCAATCAGTCTTAAAACTACTATTAGAATTACATTATTAAATCAAGTGATCTTTCCTGCAATCTATCACATTCTGCTGCACCAACTTTGTCCTTTTTTCCATCAATTTTACAGCAAATTTGGCAATCCATTTCACCAGCTGCAAGTTAGAACCTAACAAACAATGTTGCAAGAAGTGCTCTTTAGACTTAGGGGTGTTGGCGTAAAAGATCCTGCCCAGCTGATGTTCCCTCAAATCTGAGTACAGGGGGCAGTCAAAAATTACATGGGACATTGTTTCAACTTCCCTCTTCCCACATAAACAGACTCTTTCACTTACAGGGATACCCTTATACCTACCCCAAAGCATGTTTGTTTGAAGTTGGTCTAATCTCAATTTGGTAAAAAATCTCCTTATGATGGGAAACAAAGGCACAGTTAATTTTTTTTCTATTTTAAAAATTTGTTTATTGGCCGATAACCAGGGGCAAACTTTTACTGCTGTCACCTGTGCAATATCCAATTGTGCACTTATGTCCTTAAATCTCTGTGCAATCCAATTTCGGATCTGCCTATGATCATACTGCTGCCAATTTAAAGGAATACCAGAGGTAGATACCTGCTTCAGAACTTTTGATAACCAATTATTTTTATTACTTGAAATAATCTGATCCATTAGCGCTAGCTTTGGTAACCTCCCTTCCTCCATCTCGATTATTCTTAACCAATAATAAACGGTCTTCAGCATGGCCCTAGTGCCAATCGCATGGACTCCCGTTTCTGCCCTTACTACACAAGCTGGGGTTCCAGGGGACACTGCCAAAATTCTCCTCAAAAACCTTTTTTGAGGAGTTTCCAGCCCAGGCAACTTAACCGACCCCCATATTTCTGCCCCATAGGTAAGTACTGGTTCAATTTTCACCTGAAAGACCTTTAGCACTGGGGTTAATGAAGAGGGAGTTTTCTCTAAAATGAGTTTGTTTCGTTGGGCCATCCGAGCCAAGGCCTTCCGAGCTCTGGCTTTTACCTGCTTATTCCATTTGCCATTTGTCTGAAATACTAGCCCTAAATAAGTAAATGACTGAACTTGTTCTATTCTTCTGCCATTTAAAACCCATCTCCTCGTCTTTTGTTGCCTGCTAAATATCATTACCTTTGATTTCTCTATGTTAATTGTCAAGCGATTTTTTATACAATATGCTGCCAACCTCCCGAGTGACCTTCGTAGCCCCACCTGTGAGGCCGACAGCAAAATTATATCATCGGCATATAACAAGCAATTTACCTGTCTTGTTCCTACACTAGGCCCATGGAGTGATATGTCTTCCAAACATTTTGGAAGGTCATTTAAATATAAATTGAAAAGCGTCAGGGCTAAAATGCAACCTTGTCTAATGCCCTTCTTTATTGGGATTGCATTTGTTACCGATCCTGTCCTGTTCACTCGAACTCTTACCTGGGTTTCCATGTATAACAATCTAATTAGATATAACAATTTCTTTTCTATTCCCATGGCCTCTAATTTATCCCATAAAATTTGTCTATCAATTGAGTTGAAGGCTGCCTTCAGGTCTATGAATGCCACATACAGTGGTTTTTTCCAAAACTTAAACTTTAGATGGTCCAACACAAAATAATTATCCATAGTAGATTTTCCTCTCCTGAAGCCTGTCCGTTCTTCAGCTAAAATGTTATTTCTCATTGTCCAATCTTCCAATTTATGAAGCAAATACTTAGCATAAATTTTTGCTGATATATCAATTAGACTAAT
This sequence comes from Pantherophis guttatus, assembly GCF_059756535.1. Lineage (NCBI taxonomy): Eukaryota > Metazoa > Chordata > Lepidosauria > Squamata > Colubridae > Pantherophis > Pantherophis guttatus. The sequence goes on from NC_142063.1 coordinate 317,215,433, forward strand.
TAAATGGAAATTATCTGGGTTATCTCTAGAGCCTTTTTTATATAATGGAATAATTATTGATGAACACCAACTGACAGGAATTTGCCCTGTTCTATTGATAAAAGTAAAGAGACCCGCCAGGACAGGCGCTCACCAGGCTATGTTCTCTTTAAATAATGATACCAGGAGCGCATCCTGTCCTGGAGCTTTGCTTGTCTTCAGGGAGGAAATTAAACGCCTCACCTCCATGATTGACAGTTCTTCCCACTGGGGTAAGGCTTCATATCCCTGTATCAAGCTCAGAGAGGATATCACCTCATCAGAGCTTTCCGCTGCTGCTGGAGTGGCCAGATGCTTCTCCCAACTTTCTGCAGTAATGTTTGGGTCACTTATTGGTTTTCTATCTCTAATAATTTTTGAGACCTCCAACCAGAAACGTGTGGGTGAGGCCAGCTTTGCTGCCTGTTCTAGGCCAGCCCAAAGTTGTCAATATAAGAGGCCTTTTTCCTCTTCAATAGCTGTTTGTATTCCTGCCTTATGGTGATATTGTCGAGCCCGCCCTCACGCTCGACACGACTCACCGCCGATCCTTCGTCCTGCAGCCTCGGCGGTGAACAGCCAGCGGGCGCAAACGGTGGCACACAGGGGTGGGGCTCGGGGCGCTGGGTTAGGCGGACGGGTGAGGTGGCGGGGTGCGTCGGGTGTAGGGCTTCTCGTGGCTGCAGTTTACCGCAAGCAACGCCTTTCTCACAGCTGAGGAGAATTACCCACGAAGGCCGCGGATCCCAAGCTGGCAACGCCACCGCCGCCATTGATTCGCCGATTCGGGGGGCGGCTGGGCATGGCGCGGGCTACGCCCTACAGCAGCTGGGTGGGGAGGCATAAAGGCGCTACAAGCTACACGCCCGTAGTGCCGTTTTTAAATCGCTTACGACTGCAGTATTCTTCAACGCTACAAAAGTAAACCATCATCCCAAAGCAAAACGTTGTCTGCTGGTGATTTGTTGCGTTTATTTCTTTGCGTGGTCCGAGGATCCTGAGAGATATACTCCTTCTGTAATTCCATGTTTGGGCTGATTAAGTATCTCCTAAGTGATTTCCTAAGCTGTTTTTTCCTTTCCTTGCAGTAATTATCAAACCATGTTGAGTAACTAGAATCAAACTGGCCCATTGACTTGGTAGTCATGAAAAAAATGCTTCAATTTGTGGCATATTTCCGCAAAATATACTATAAGCTCTTGTTCACCCGTACTATTTGAGCATATATGCGCTAAGGCTATTCAGTCCAAGCCTAGTCCAGTTCAATACTTTTTAAAAAGATAACCAAGAAAACCGAGAAAAAAACAGCATGGTTGCACAAAGAACTCTCAGACCAATTGAGCAGAAAAAAGAACAAGTAAAAAAAACTGGAAAGATGTTCAGAAAGCTACTGTATATATTTATATACTGTAGCAACAGGCTTAGTTACTTGGATCATCAGGAAGATCTAATAGGTGTAAGAATTTCTCACTCTTCCATTGGACTCTTTTATTCAGCTGAATGAGGATTGGTAGAGGAGATAGGAGAACGTTTCAGGGTGTATTAGACTACTCAATCTCCTTTCTCCTTCCTGCTTGTGATAGAATTGGTCTTGGAGTGTGGAACTCATTTTTGTGGACCCCCCTCTTTTTTTTGCCAATCTTGCCTCAGGCCCTCATGAAAGATGAACATGTAAAAACAGAAGTGAATTAATAACATATATAGTGAATATTGGAAGTTCAGTAAGACTAAAAATGGTTAAACCAGCAGCTCTGAAAAGAAAGTCAGTGTTTAATAATGCAGTTCTGTTTTCAAGAACCACAGGAAACAGGTAGAGGCCAAATATATTTCTAATAGTACCTTGAAGGCTAGAAAAAATGTTGAGCTCTGGTATTACCCCAGAAATGGTGAATTATGTTGTGTAACGAGTGTGTGCAGGGAGGGAAATGAGGACATCTCAGGGACAAACTGGCATGTTATTTAGCAATAAAGTGAAATAAGGTAAATAATAAAATAATACTCACCATATTACGACTTGGTTATACAGTTATGCAGTTCACCTAGTCTTAGATCCAAACTAAATATGGTAATTCATCATTTATCTCAAAACATAATTGTGGGCTTCCAGCTGAGGGAAATATGTATTTATCTGTTGTAGCAACAGACTAGATTACTTGAATCATCAGAAAGTTTCAGGAGCTATAGGAATTTGACACTTTTCCCATGGGCTCTTTTATCTAAATGAATAGGAAATGATAGAGGAGAATGAAAACATGTTTTGAGGTGTTTTAGACTATCCCACTTTTCTTGAACTCCATGCTGCGATAGAATTGATTTGAGCAAGGACATGAGGGATGAGGATAAAAGTGGAAAAAGGAAACCTAGATAAAGTACTAATTCAGTAATTCTTTGTTACATGTACCCTGCCTAGGTTGTAAAAAATGGTGCAGAAAACGGCAAATAAAGAATGAATATGTTTAAACTATTGGTCCTAGGTTTACACTGGTAACCCTAATCCTTCCAACTCTGTTATTTAATAAGTTTTGTTGGTTCTGAAGTGTCCCATCCAATTGCCAGAGATGATTTCAAAGTGAAACACAAGCCATTTTCCCTTACCATGGGTAACATAGTAACTTAAAATCTATTTTCACAAAACAAAATATTCAGATTTAGTTATATAGCCATCCTAGAATAGAATAGAATAACAGAGTTGGAAGGGACCTTGGAGGTCTTCTAGTCCAACCCCCTGCTTAGGCAGGAAACCCTATAGCATTTCAGACAAATGGTTATCCAATCTCTTCTTAAAAACTTCCACTGTTGGAGCATTTACAACTTCTGGAGGCAAGTAGTTCCACTGATTAATTGTTCTGTCAGGAAATTTCTCCTTAGTTCTAGGTTGTTTCTCTCCTTGATTAGTTTCCACCTATTGCTTTTTGTCCTACCCTCAGGTGCTTTGGAGAATAGCTTGACTCCCTCTTCTTTGTGGCAGCCCCTGAGATATGGGAACACTGCTATCATGTCACCCTAGTCCTTCCTTTCATCAAACTAGACATACCCAGTTCCAGTAACCATTCTTTATATGTTTTAGCCTCCAGTATCCTAATCATCTTTGTTGCTTTCTTTGCAGTCTTTCTAGAGTCTCAATATCTTTTTTAGATCATGGCAACCAAAACTGAATGCAGTACTCCAAGTCTGGCCTTACCAAGCTATTATAAAGTGGTATTAACACTTTATGTGATCTTGATTCTATCCCTCTGTTTAAGCAGCCTAGAACTGTGTTTTGGCAGTTGCAGCACATATTGGCTCATATGTGCTGCACATACTTAAATGATTGCCCATTAGGACTCCAAAATCCCTCCCACAGTTACTACTATTGAGCGAGGTACCACATAGTATACTGTACCTGTGCATTTTGTTTTTCTTACCTAAATGTAGAACCTTACTTTTTTTGCCAATGAATTTCATTGTGTTAGATAGCGCCCAATGTTTCAGTCTGTGAAGATCCTTCTGTATCTCAAGTCTATCTTCTGGAGTGTTGACTATTCCTGCTAGTTTGGTGTCATCTGTAAATTTGATGAGTTCCTCGTCTATCCCCTCATCCAAATGATTGATGAAGATGTTGAAGAGGTCTGGACCTAAAACAGAGCCTTGGGGCACCACACAGCATACTAATTTCACATTGCTTTTCAAGAAAGCAAGAAGAGCAGCAAACAAACTTAATAAATAAGTGAAAATAAAAATAAATAAAATATTCATGTATTCTTCCCACTGACATTTTTATTCAACTGGAAGGGAAATGCTATAGTAAAGGAAAAATACGTGAGGGAATATTAGAACAGTCTTTTTCTCTTCTCCCTGCAATATAATTGCTCTGAGAAAATATCTTATGGTTTTTATTAACACCTCTAACTTAATTTATCTTCCCAAAACATATTAACATATTTATTGTCAAGGTTCCGACTGACGAACCCAAACGAGTCAGCACTCCGAGACTTTCAGCTTCCTCAAAGAAGTGCTTTATTGACTCAGATGAACCTAAAACCAGTTCTGGCTATTTCCCATGCTTTTAGTATAATTAAAGATTAGACAGCTCGCTCCCTCCCTCCCTCCCTCACTCACTCCCAGGTCACATTGTTGAATTAGATGTTCTGGTGTCTACTTGGTAACTTCTTCCAGTCTCTAGCCAGCACCTGTTGGGATGCCCTTGGTTCCCACAAGATCGTAAGTTGTTGAAATCTGGTCCGACATTCCAAAGCTTTGTCCTCCCCCCAAAGTGTGTCAAGTTGAGAAACGGAGAAAATTGGTTGCGACAGGCTGATCCCTTTTGAAGTTGACAATTACATTGTATTATAACATGTTGATGATCCCAATAATTAGGACCTTAAACCAAAACAGGACAAGAATAGGGGAACCTCCCATTGTACAGTGCATGTGAAAAAGTAAGTTTCAAAAACCAACATTTCCAATTCTAAAAATCCACTGAAATGTACAATAAATATTAAAAAGAACCATTTTTGGAATGAATCTCATATTAAGATAAGCAGTAGGAGAAATAGTTCACATTGGTTAGGACCAACTCAATATTGTAAAGGTTTGTGAACAATCATTTTGAGTTAATCACTTTTTTTTAGATTTAGGTATTTTCTATTCTGTGTATTTTTTTAAATAAATTAATCATGGAGGTGAACATGCCTATTTCTCCTTTCTTCATCTAGTTCCCTCAATATCTTGCAGTAATTTGAGCTGTAAGAGAGTGAGTGACCCAAAGTCACCCAACTGGCTTCCGGCCTAAGGCAGGTCAAGAACACCCAGGCCTCCAATTTGTAGCCTGATGCATGAACCACTACATCCCCTCTGGCTCCCTCCCAAGACTTATGGCTATTTTTTCTTCATTCTTATCTTCTGATATTATCTGCATTATGTATTATGCCTATATTATTGGCAGTAATAAGATCTGCATTTCAAAAAAGTGCTAGTGAGTGAATGAATAATTGTTTGAAGGAAAGTTTTTAAATACAGAATAAGACAAAGTATTTTTTATTAATGTCACTGAGATGGTGGGATTATGAATAATCCTTGGATGGAAAATAGTTTATTTTTATTCCATTAGAAACTTTTTTTCCCAATGTAAATAGCAAGCAGACCAAGCATTTCAGCTTCCATCTTCATTTTGGGTGAGTGGTTAAGTGGTTGCCTCAAGCTGTAGCAACAAAGTTATGTCACCATAGAGCAATTCTGTAAATTTCTATAGCACCCAGAGTTAAAGTATTTCAAGGACACAAATTGTAATCACCATTTCTACATATATTTCTTGCATTAACAAGAAACCGTTGATAATCCTTGAGTAACCTTGAGTAACTTTTTTTTTTTTGTAAAGAAGACAGTTGGCATATGAATTTGAAACTTCTTCAAAGATCTTCTCTTTCTCCTTCCAGACTGAAGGGACAATCCCATCCTGTCCCTTTTGGCATATTTGCACCACATTTCTTGGCTTCGGGCAGTGCAATTATACATTGATCATCTTAATTGATTAATCATGTGTTATCAGGTCAATGTTGACTGTTAGGATCTTCATAGATAGATTTTCTCCATCACAATTTGTGCCTAACCTGGTCCTTTAGTTCTTCCAATAGTGCATAATCATTACTGAATCCATACATCTTGCAATTGATCATCCTGATTTATTAATCATATGTTATCAAGTCAATGTTGACTCTTAGGACCTTCTTAGATAAATTTTCTGGATGACAATTTGTGCCTAACCTGGTCCTTGTGCACTTCCAATAGTGTAATATCACTACTGTAACTGAATCCATCTATGATGCAATTGGTTGTCTTCTTCATTTCATTTCTTCTACCTTTTCAAGAACTAGAGCTTTCTCCAGAGAGCTGGACTTTATATAATATAGCCAAGTAGGATAATTTGAGTCTGGGCACTAGAGCCGAGGTGGCGCAGTGGTTAGAGTGCAGTACTGCAGGCTACTGCAGATGACTGCTAGCTGCAGTTCAACAGTTCAAATCTCACCGGCTCAAGGTTGACTCAGCCTTCCATCCTTCCGAGGTGGGTAAAATGAGGACCCAGATTGTTGGGGGCAATATGCTGACTCTGTAAACCGCTTAGAGAGGGCTGTGAAGGCACTATGAAGCATATACATGTAAGTCTAAGTGCTATTGCTATTTCTCTCAAATGAGAAATTGTTCAATAATCCTAATGATTTCTCATTGTGGCCACCCACAGTATGCTCAAGCTCTACAACACAAAGTTGAAAGCTTTCAATACTCTTCCTATTTTTCTTCACCCAAGTCTGTTTTGCTGCAGATGAATGAAGATGGTGAAGTGTTACCAATGGTTCCTAAAGAAAACTGTTAAATCAACAGAGACCAGGCCCCTTTCAAAGACATTAATCAGTGCATCCATCCATCCATCCATCCATCCATCCATCCATCCATCCATCCATCCATTTGATTTGCTTGGAAAGATAGGAAGAGAAAAACCAGAATTCCAGTGCTTTGAAACCCTGAATTAAATAAAGGTTTTGGTTTCTAAGAAATGAAATAAGTCTCTTTGAAATCTGAAATTTTACAACCGAAAAGAAAACCAACAGACCAGTGGTGGGTTCCTCCCGGTTTGGCCAAGCCGGTAGCGGTGACAAAGAAAAAATGTTGAGCTCTGGTATTACCCCAGAAATGGTGAATTATCTTGTGTAACAAGTGTGTGCAGGGAGGGAAATGAGGACATCTCAGGGACAAACTGACATTTTATTTAGCAATAAAATGAAAGAAGATAAATAATAAAATAATACCATATTATGACTTGGTTATACAGTTATGCAGTTCACCTAGTCTTAGATCCAAACTAAATATGGTAATTCATCCAACCAGTGTCCCATCCAATTGCCAGAGATGATTTCGAAGTGAAACACAAGCCATTTCCCCCTTTCGTGGGTGACATAGTAACTTAAAATCTGTTTTCATGAAACAAAATATTCAGATTTAGTTATATAGCCCTCCTAGAATAGAATAGAATAGCACAGTTGGAAGGAACCTTGGAGGTCTTCTAGTCCAACCCCCTGCTTAGGCAGGAAACCCTATAGCATTTCAGACAAATGGTTATTCAATCTCTTCTTTGCATTCCTTCTAGAGTCTCAATATCTTTTTTAGATCATGGCAACCAAAACTGAATGCGGTATTCCATATGTGGCCTTACCAAGGCATTATAAATTGGTATTAACACTTTATGTGATCTTGATTCTATCTCTCTGTTTATGCAGCCTAGAACTGTGTTGGCTTTGTTTGCAGCTGCAGCACACTGCTGGCTCATATGTGCTGCACATATTTAAATGATTGCCCATTAGGACTCTGGCTCATACTGCTGGCTCATATTTAAATGATTGCCCATTAGGACTCCAAAATCCCTCCCACAGTTACTACTATTGAGCGAGGTACCACATAGTATACTGCAGGGGTGAAATCTACATTTTTTTGCTATCGGTTCCGAGGGCGTGGCTTAATTAGTGGGGGTGGCTTGGTGGTAAGGTGACTAGGTGGGCGTGGCTTGTTGGCCAGGTGGGCATGGCCAAGTCAATGTCACTTCTTTGCCCTTTTTTAATCTACAAAACACAACACAACACAAGTGGCTCACCCACAATGTAAAAGCAGCTGTGCTAGACCCAAAATGGCCCCTGCAACAAGCAGAACCTCACACAGCCACAAAAAGCCCCAAAAAACAACTTTCACACTTCACACACACAAAATTCCACATACAGCTTTGTGAGATTTTGTGTTTTTGTGTAGTTAGAGTGAAACACTACAGAAACACACTAAATCTCAGAAAGCTGCACAAATATTATTTTATTTTTATTTATTTTTATTTTTACATAAAAGCAGCTAAATTTAAAACTTCCTAAACTTTAAATGGATAGGTCTAAAAAAAGAACAACTAAAAAAAACCCCAATTAACTTTTTTTTTTTTTAAAGCTCCCAAAGGGGGAAAAAACTTACCCAATAGAACAGGAGTCTCCAACCTTGGCAACTTTAAGACTTGTGGACTTCAACTCCCAGAATTCCTCAGCCAGCAAAGGTACAAGGAAGGCAGGCAGGCAGATAGAGCTGCTCACCGATGAGCTTGATTGCAGGCAGGAAGATTCAGTTGCTTGCTGATGCAATGGATTGCAGGATTACAGCAAGGATCCTTGCAGGATTGCAATCCTGCTGTATCCTTGCAATCCTGCTGTATTCTTGCTGTATCCTTGCGACCAGCAGCTAAGGTAAGCAAGCTGGAGGCTGGAGGGTGGGAGGAAGGCTGGGGGGGAGGGGGAGGGATTTTTGCTACCGGTTAGCAGGCAACTCAGCTGGGATCATCAGAGCTTGGATCGTCAGAGCCATATAAAAGAAAAAACTTTTTTTCTTTCAAATGGCTCTGACGATCCAAGCTGAGTTGCCTGATTAGCAGGCAAGTCAGCTGGGATCGCCCCAGCTTGGATCGTCAGAGCCATTTAAAAGAAAAAAAAGGCTCTGATGATTGCGCGGCTCAGCTGGGCATGGGGGGCGGGGGCAGGGGTTTTTGCTACCGGTTCTCTGAACTGCCCGCCACCATTGCTACCTACTCACCCGAGCCGGTCCGAACCGGGAGCATTTCACCCCTGGTATACCATACCTGTGCATTTTGTTTTTCTTACCTAAATGTAGAACCTTACTTTTTTCACCATTGAATTTCATTTTGTTAGATAGCGCCCAATATTTAAGTCTGTGAAGATCCTTCTGTATCTCAAGTCTATCTTCTGGAGTGTTGGCTATTCCTGCTAGTTTGGTGTCATCTGTAAATTTGATGAGTTCCCCATCTATCCCCTCATCCAAATCATTGATGAAGATTTTGAAGAGTACTGGGCCTAAAACAGAGCCTTGGGGCACCGCATAGCATAATAATTTCACATTGCTTTTCAAGAAAGCAAGAAGAGCAGCAAACAAACTTAATAAATAAGTGAAAATAAAAATAAATAAAATATATTCATGTATTCTTCCCACTGACATTTTTATTCAACTGCAAGGGAACTGCTATAGTAAAGGAAAAATACTTGAGAGTGTATTAGAATAGTCTTTTTCTCTTCTCCGTGCAATACAATTGCTCTGAGAAAGGATCCTAAGAGTGAGGGATGAAAAGAAGAATAGAAAATAAACCCACTCAAGCACTTCTGTATTACAGGCAGAAATATAATACAGAAATTGTTATGCAATCAAGACACAAAAAATGCTGCAGTGGAAAGGCATACTGAGAGGGTTCTTCATGGAGTCAAATATGGAGCCTGGTTGGTGGTGGGAAATGGATAGGAAGTGGATTAAGGATTCATTCCCAACAATTCATGGAAAAGGTCAATTCAGTGATGCAGTGGATGTGATGTGCTGGTGCCTGGAGGCTGTGAGGGTCTGGATGGGAGTCAACAGGCTCAGATTTAACCCAGACAAGACCAAGTGGCTGTGGGTATTGCCTCCTAAAGACTATGTTGATTGTCCATCCTTTGTTCTGGGGGGGAGAGAAATTGTCCCCCGCAGAACGGGCTCGCAATTTGGGTGTCCTCCTAGAATCTCAGCTAAGATAAGAGCAACATCTGACAGCTGTGGCTAGGGGGACCTTTGCACAGGTTCACCTGGTGCACCAATTGCAACCCTACCGCCTTCTACCACATAGCTCCCAGCAACCGGTAAGATCCCACAGAGTTGGTCTCCTCTGGGTCCTGTCAGCTAAACAATGCCAGCTGGTGGGCCAGCGGGGGAGAGCCTTCTTTGTGGCTGCCCCAGCTCTTTGGAACCAGTTACTGCCACCCTATTGGCCTTCCAAAAAGCGGTGAAGACCTGGCTTTTCCGGCAGGCCTGGGGCCGTTGATCTCGCTGTTGCAATCTGTGAGATCCGGCCATGAATGGTATGAATGGGTTTTAATATTTTAATTTTTAAATGTTTTTATAATGGTTTTTTTAATGCATTGTAAACCGCCCTGAGTCTCCGGAGAAAGGCGGCATATAAATTGAACTAATAATAATAATAATAATAATAATAATAATAATAATAATAATAATAATAATAATAATAATAATAATAATAATAATAATAATAATAATAATAATAATAATAATGTGGTTACTCAGCCATATCTCCTAAGTTTTGCATTGAGGGTTGGAGCCTATTTGTGTGGACTACAAATGACTGCCCCTCAAATAACCTTGCTACAGGAGCTCATAAAAGATGAATATGGAAAATCAGAAATCAATTAACCGCATGTACACTAAATAGTAGCAGACCAAGTGAGACTGAAAATAGTAAAATTGGCAGCTCTGGAAAGACAAGAAAACTGTATTGAACAATGTGGTTACTTGCTTAAGAACCACTGAAAGCAGTTAAGGAAGACAGACTGGAAGTCAGTTGCATCTCTAAAAGTGCCTTGAAACCTCTAAATAATATTGAATTTCTGCTATTACCTAAAAAATTGTGAATTACCTAACATAATGAGTGGGTGCAGCAACGGTAATGAGGGGACCAAAGATATAAACTGACTTGATATTTGGTAATCAAATTAAGTAAGGTAAAGAATAATAAAATAAGTGGAGACTATTACTGACATTTAGATTAAGAAATCATTGAGGAGCACTATGTGTACATAATAGAAAAGATACATTCATCAAGAATCGTAAGGAACTCTTTCTCATTCTCTCTCTCCCCCACTCTCTTTCATTCTTTCTCTCCCTCTCTTCTCTCTTCTCCCTTTCTCATTCTCTTTCTCTCTACCCCTTCTCTCTCCCCCATCCACACACACACTCATTCTCTCTTTCTCTCTCTCTCCCCCATACACACACACACTCATTCTCTCTTTCTCTCTCTCCCCCCCTCTTTCTCATTCTCTCTTTCTCTCTCCCCCCCTCTCTCATTCTCTCTCCCCCCTTTCTTTCACTCTCTCCCCCCCAATCTCTCTCTCTCATTCTCATTCAAGGGCCGGCAGAAGTGTGGGAGCGAAGCACTACTTGAACTTGCGTATTTTTCATCTTCCATGGATTCAGACTCTGGCTCACAACTCGGCTGAAGACCTGGTGGCTGTCTGGGATAGGATGGCCGCTGGTGCTTTGGATCAGGTCATGCCTTTGCGGCCTCTGACCCGGCACTGAACCTGCCCAGCTCCTTGGTTCTCCGAGGAGCTGAGGGAGATGAAGCGCCGGAAAAGACGCCTAGAGAGTGGGACGCCTAGAAGTGGTTGGAGGGCCAGTTCTTCTGAATCTGACCGAACACTGGTGAGGTCTTATATTAAGACCTACTTAGCGGCGATAAAAGTGGCAAAATGTAACTATTTTTCCGCTTTTATTGCGTCGGCAGATAATTGCCCTGCCGCCCTGTTTAGGGTGACCCACTCCCTCCTCCATCTGGGAGCATGGGAGGAACCCTTGCAAGGGCGAGCTGAGGATTTTGCGCAATATCTGTGTTAGGATATGGTATAAGTCTAACAGGTTGTTCAGGCAATATATGTGTTCTATAACTTTAAATGTATTCTGTAACTTTAAATGTAATGCTGAGTCATTGTAATGACTAATGACTGCTGACTGAATGCTGACTGCAATTATCATAATTGTACTGTTGAGTCATTGCACTGCTGACTTTACTTATCTTAAGTGGATAATTACTAGTGTAAACTGTATATAAGAAGGAAGCCGAGCTACAGTCATTGTTGGACTTGCTCTCATCATTGCTTGACTTGCTGCATGACTGGAACTGTTGATTGGAACTGTTACTGTCATGTGTGAAGACGTGGATGGATATGCTACCATCGTGATTTGTTACCAGCGTTGAATTGCTGTTTGTCTGGTAAGAAGATATCTGTAACTTCGGACTGATTTGAATGGCTAAAGACTTGGATTGACTAAAAGACTATGCAATTGTTTTTCACTACAAAGTAAAAGCTTTGTTAAACCACTTTGTATGTATTGTATTCATTGCTCTCAGTACTGTTTCTCTGTGCACTTACTCTGCTGGTTGGTAACACAACAATATCCTTAACAATCTGCACAATAAAATCGCTCAAATTCGGGAACTCTGACTGGGTAGGTTTGGACAGGATGATGGAAGGGGGTCTTGAGAATGTTACCTGGGATGAGTCTGACCCTGTGACTCCTGAGGATTTTGCACAGGATGCTGGGGGGGTTGAACGCAACCACATGTTTATTGGACCCGTGCCCCTCCTGGTTGGTGCTGGCTACCCGGGAGGTTACACAAGTCTGGCTCCAGAAGATTATAAACGCTTCTTTGAGTGAGGGTCTCTTGCCTTCCACCTTGAAAGAGGCAGTGGTGAGGCCCCTCCTCAAGAAGCCCTCTCTGGACCCGGCTGTTTTAACAAACTACCATCCAGTCTCCAACCTTCGCTTTGTGGCGAAGGTTGTTGAGAGTGTGGTGGCGCAACAGCTTCCGCAGAACCTGGATGAAACTGTCTATCTAGATCCATTCCAGTCCAGCTTCAGGCCTGGGTACAGCACGGAAATGGCATTGGTCGCATTGATTGATGATCTCTGGAGGGCTCGGGACAGGGCTGCTCCTCTGTCCTGGTCCTATTAGATCTCTCAGCGGCTTTTGATACCATCGACCATGGTATCATGCTGCGCCGGCTGGAGGGGTTGGGAGTGGGAGGCACCATTTTACGGTGGTTCTCCTCCTACCTCTCTGACCGGTCGCAGTCCGTGTTGGCAGGGGGGCAGAGGTCGACCTCAAGGCACCTTGTTTGTGGGGTGCCGCAAGGGTTGGTCCTCTCGCCTCTCCTGTTCAACATTTATGTGAAGCCGCTGGGTGAGATCATCCATGATTTTGGGGTGCAGTGCCATCTGTATGCTGATGATACTCAGCTGTACATTTTCACCCCAGACCACCCCAATAATGCCCTTGAAGTGATGTCCCAGTGCCTGGAGGCCGTGCGGGTTTGGATGGGGAGAAACAGGCTCTGACTCAACCCTTCCAAGACCGAGTGGCTGTGGTTGCCGGCATCCTGATATAGCCAGCTGGTGCCATCGCTGGCCTTTGGGGATGAGTCATTGGCCCCCACGGAGAGGGCTTGTAACTTGGGTGTCCTCCTGGACACACAGCTGTCTTTAGAAGACCATATGATGGCTGTGGCCAGGGGGGCTTTTTATCAGGTCCACCTGATTCACCAGTTGCATCACTTTCTGGATCGGGACTCCTTATGCATGGTCACTCATGCCCTCGTCACTTCCTGCCTGGACTACTGTAATGCTTTCTACATGGGGCTCCCCTTGAGGAGCACCCGGAGGCTCCAACTGGTCCAGAATGCAGCTGCTCGGGTGATTGTGGGAGTGACATGGCGCTCCCATGTAACACCTCTCCTATGCGAGCTGCACTGGCTCCCGGTAGTCTTCTGGGTACGCTTCAAGGTGTTGGTTCTCACCTTTAAAGCGCTCCATGGCTTAGGGCCTGGGTACCTACGAGACCCCTTCTGCCACCGATAACCTCCCACCGGCCAGTACGCTCCCACTGAGAGGATCTCCTCAAAGTGCCGTCGGCCAAACAATGTCGACTGGCGGCCCCCAGGGGGAGAGCCTTCTCTGTGGGGGCACCAGCCCTTTGGAACGAGCTACCCCCAGGGATACGGCTCATCCTGGACCTCCGTACTTTCCGCCATGCCCTGAATACTTTTTTATTTCAGCAAGCCGGGCTGGCTTAAACTTTTAATTGGTCAATTTTATGGGTAGGGTTTTAACTGGGGGAGCCAAATTGGTTTAATCTTGTTTTTAAATTGTTTTAATTTTCATATTGTATGTATTTTATTTTTGGCTGTTCACTGCCCTGAGCCCTTCGGGAGAAGGGCGGTATAAAAACTAACTAACTAACTAACTAACTAACTAAATAAATAAATAAATAAATAAATAAATAAATAAATAAATAAATAAATAAATAAATAAATAAATAAATAAATAAATAAATAAATTCTCAGGCAAGAGAAAAGAACTGCATTCTCTTTGCTGCTCCTGGTCAAGCTTCACATAAACAGAGCATAATGTAAACTCCCTGTATGCTCAGCAGTTAAGTATGCAAAATACTCATGGAATGACTCAGCTAAATGTGTCCCTTTACAATAATGAAGCCATACGTAGAAGATTTGCTCACCATTTTTAAAATAGTCTGTTGATTTTCTTTTCCACCATAAAACTGCAGCCTTTATATCCATGTTCACATTTCACAGAAACCAAATCTTTGTATAATCCAGGGCTCTATGGCATTGAAATCTTTTTTTCTCTTCCACTTTTCCAAATCAATGTATACCTTGTAAGGAGCCTGATCCAGTTCTTTGCATTTGGAATGGACATTCAGCCCTCTATTCTTATGTTGATAAGAACTAATCTCCTGAATGACCCACTTCACCGTGTGTGTCTTCTCTTGATAACACATACAGAAGTGATACATATACAAAACAGTGAATTCAATCACATAGTATACCATTTTTATTCTCCCCATCCCCAATATCTCTTCTTATGCCAGATGAACTTTGCCATTGTAAGTTAAGATCGTAAATCTCCTATTTTTCACCAGATCTTTCCCAAAGAAATCTGAGTGTCCATCTTGGATCCATCTTTGGACAGATTTCTTAAGGCTGCCGCACAGGGGGGAGGGGGGATGAGTGATATGGGAAAGGGAGGATAGAGAAAGAAGTGTAGCCATAACAACATTCTTTCACATGAGCTCAAGGCTGACCTGCTGGCACCTGGAGGGGCATGGCTAGAGGTTGGCAGGAGAGAAGAAGCATGGGCAGAGAAAAGTTTAGTGTGGGAAGGGGAGAAATGCAAAGTTGTCATGTGCCAACATGACTTCTCTAATAAATTCTTACTTTGATGTATTTTGTCTCAGAGTTATGAATTGTACTGAGGGTTTACTTGGTAGGCTGACGCCGAGTACAACAAAAGAATTCCTGTATCTAAGAATTCTTTTTTTTTAATATATTTTTTATTTTATTTTTTAATTATACGTTTATATTGTGTGTGAACAGAGCTGGTTCTGGGTATCATTCATATTAATCCAATTCACAATAACAATATTAGTGATCTCTATCACATTTCTCAAATTTAAGTAATCCTCATTATATTGTTCAAGCATACATATTCAAAAAATGCCTTACTCCTCATCTTTATCTCTACCTTCATCTATATCTTTCTTGTTCTATCTAAACATTTCTCTATTGTATATGAACAAATTTAACTGTTTCATTTATATTGATCCAATTCACACTAACATTGTTAATAATCTCTATCATGTTTATCAAATTTATATAATCCTCATTATATTATTTATACATCTCTTTAGTACTTCAATTCTTATCCATTTTTTCATATTAATCCAATTCACAATAACAGTATGAACAAATTTAGCTAGATATCATTCATGTTGGTCCAATTTACATTAACATTATTAATTATCTCTTATCACATTAATCAGATTTATATAATCCTATTACATTGTTTAAATATACATTAAAAATACCTAACACCTGTAAACTTCTAATCTATTATTTTTATTCATTCCATAATCAATTTATGTTTTAATATTTCCCCTATCTAATTTTATTTCTGCCTCTCTAGCTTATAATAGGCTACTTTAATATTTAAAGGGCATTTTTTTTACCCATCATCTTTTCTTCTTTTTTTTTAGTGTTTCAATTCTTATCCACTTTTTAATTCGGCTCCCACACTCCTCATTTTATTATCTATCTTCATCTATCTCTTTTTTATTCACTCTAAACATTTCTCCAAGTAGAATCTTGTGCTGCCAATTTCCCCAATTATCTGCCCATATCCTAATCTCCAGAGTTGGGATTCACTTACCTTCCCTACTGGTTTGGAAATCACGAACATGTGCCACCTCTGCGCAAGCTCACGACCTTCTGGGCATGTGCAGTAGCTGCGCATTATATCTGGGTGGGTGGACGGAGCCTCCCGCAGTCACCACTACTGTTTCGTGTGATCTAGAGAGAACCAGTTGAATATCACCACTGCTAATCTCCTTATCAAAAGTATCTTCCTGCCTCTCCAATTGTTGATTTATCTGTTTTGTTTTCTTTAGTATTTGTTCCTTTGTCAGTCCTCTTTTTGCTCCAGTCCTTGGTTTATTTGTTGATGTGGCCAGTCCTTCTGTTCTTTCTGCTCCTTTTGCTTGTCCTTTATCTGGTTTTCCTCTTCATCAAGCTGTTGCTTTATTTGTTGATTTTTCTGATCCATATTTTTTCCCTGTTCATTTGCTGACTTATGTAGTCCATTTTATCCAATCTTTCTGTTGCTTCCAGCAGTTCATGTACATTTTGGTCTTTGTTTCTCATTCTTTGCAAAATATGCTATGCTTTCTTCAAAATATTTTGGAACACCAAGGCCATCTTGTTAAGAAATTCTCTCATTTCCAGAGCTGTTCCTTCAACTCCATCCATAATGACAATAAGCATAGGTTAAACAATCACTCCACAATTGAATCCAGTGTCCAGAAGGTCCAAGATCCTGGGAGTATGCTTTGATAAATAAGACTCTCCTCTCAAGTTCCCACACTGCCTTCTTTCCAGCAGATATTTATTTCACTCAATTTCCATTTCTTTCAAAACAAAATCAGTTATCGAGATGGGACAATCCCAGCATTTACTCAGGACTCTGTTAGTCCAAAGTATTTTCCAAGTTCTTTAAGCCTACTCTGTCTTTCATTCTAGCTTCCCAGGATCCCTGAAAGTTTCCAGGAGTCTAGGAGTCATTTTCTTTCCGTCAGTAGATGGCGCTCTCAACTTACTTTTCAACATAAATCTCTATAAAAAATATTTTCCGCTGCTTGCAAAGTTATTTTTAGAGTCTCTTCTCTAGGGTTTTTCCTTATCCTTGGGGTAACTTTTTTTTTAAAAAAAGAATCATCTCACCCAGCAATATAGTCTCTGTTCACTGCTCTCTTCGCTCCTGCATTGTCATGGGTATTCTGGCTGGGCCCCGCTTCATGGCAGCCACTTTTGCTGCCACTGCACCTTGTCTTTGGATGAGGAGGCTTTTCGAGACAGGGAGGAGAGATGCAGCTCTCCTCGACCTGCAAGGTGGTCCCCCTTTACTTCACTACCCCTCCAGGGTGGTTATGGCTCAGTTGGAGTCCTTCCACGGGGAGAGCTTGGAACGGGATTGTGGAGCCCGCATTCCTCAAATTTGACACCACACAAAGCTCAGCTGGAAGTCCCTGTATATAACAATTCTTCATCAGGTCCAAATGTCACACTTGCATTTCCAGGATCCAAAGAAGATATCCACATATTAGATAGATAAATAGATAGATAGATAGATAGATAGATAGATAGATAGATAGATAGATAGATAGATGAAAGATAGATTCAAGAAAAAGACAGACAGATGTTTGTGTGTGAAAGAGAGAGAGAAAGAGAGAGAGAGATAACACATAACACAGCGTGTTGATAACATATTATAGAAGTGATACATATACAAAAGAGTGGATTCAATTACATAGTCACCCCGTATACCATTTTCATTCTCACCATTCCCAATATCTCTTCTTATGCCAGATTAACTTTGGCATTGTAAGGGAAGATCTTAAATCTCCTATTTTTCACCAGATCATCTTTCCCAAAGAAATCTGAGTACAGATATCCAGGTATCTCCAAATCCTAACATCTAAATCATAAATTACAGGCAGATTACATAGATGATAGATAGATAGATAGATAGATAGATAGATAGATAGATAGATAGATAGATAGATAGATGATAGGCAGACAGGCAGACAGAAAGACAGACTGTGTGTGTGTGTGTGTGTGTGTGTGTGCGAGAGAGAGAGAGAGAGAATATTTCTTTTTTTTTATTAAAAAGTTTTTAAAAATTTTACACATATTTTCCCTTCCCTCCTCCCCCCTCCTGCCCCAACCCTCCCTCCCCGGACTTCCCAGAGCAAATACAGGATATAGCATTTAACAAACATATAAAAAAAACCATAAGCTAACTATCTGTAGATTTATCTCCCTTTTGCACTTTAACTCCCCTTGTTCATATCTGAATATAACTATTTAAACCAATTATTGCTTGAAAATAATCAATCCAACTTCATTCTTGTCCGTTCTTCAATAAGCAAATCTTCTTTCTTCCAGCATTGCACAATCAGCACCCAATTACAATTAACCATCACATCTCCAACCCTTACATATATTAACACATTAACAAAATATTTTAACCAATCTTAAATAAATTATATTGTAAAAACCTTATTTTTACTATTTACCCCATAAACTCATATTGATTCTTCCTGGAAACATTCCTTACTTAATAGCTTTGCATAAACTTATTCATCTTGTTCTCTACAAATCCACTGCTTATAATCAAATAACATCTTCACTGTTTGATATCTATAAAAAATATTGTAAAAGACCTTCCCTCAACCCTTGCACCACTTATATTTTCCTTATAACCCACAAGTTTATATTTATTCTTCAGCAAAACATTCTTTATAAGCTTATATAAATTTTTCAGCAAAACATTCCTTGAAATATAACTTTAGTGTTAATATACTTCAGGACAAAAGTGAAAGTTTGGTCAGTAGCCCATAACAATTCAAATGTAACATTACTTAATATAACTTTTCAAGACAAATCATGTCCCTAAATATAAGTAAATCATTCATTTACACTATAACATAACTTTTCAAAACAAATCATATCCCTAAATGCAGGTTTAGTCATTCATTTTCACTACTACTATCCTCCCCAGGCAAAAAGATTGTAATTTTTCCATCTCGATTTTTTCCTGACTTTTTTGCGAACCTTCTTCTTCAGTCTTATTCCTCCATCTTCTTTTTCTCTTCGCAAAGTAGTTCCTTTCATTAAACACACCTCTTTAACTGCGATTGAGAATCCATTTTTGTAAAAAGGTTGTAAAATTCCACTTCGAAACCTTCTTCTTATATTAAAGATTCCAACACCTCCTGACAATTTTCCAGTTGTCTGTATCAAAGCCTCTGGAGAAATCTCTCTCAATATTTCCTGGTTACACTCCTTCAAACCTCTCAGCCTTTCCTTCTTCTTCTTCTTTTTTTTTTATTGAAAAAGTTTTTCAAATACAATTTTCCCCCTTTCCCCCCCTCCTCCCTAACCCCCCTCCCCTCCCCCATGGCTTCTCCAAAATAAAATCCATATTGATATCAGATTGTATAATTTTACACCACCCCCCATATGCTAACCATTTCTTTCTAACATTATTATTATATCCCCCCTATACAATACATTTCAAAGCAACATTCAGCTATGAAATTATATATTACATCCTAATTTGGCATTTATTCAACTCATAATCTACCCATTTCCTCCACCCCCATACATATATCTCTTAATTCAAATCTTTTACGTATATTAATATTTGAACCTAACATCCCTTTTCCTAAACTAAACTATCAGTAACCTAACCTATCTCCACCCATTTTCCTACAGGTCTACCATACATAATATTTTAATATTTAATATTTAATATTTTAATATCTTTGTTCATCTGCCCACACCACACCACTAAAAGATATTTCCATATATAAATAAAATCTTCAAATGACTTTAAGTTTGTAATCCATCTGATATCTTCTGTAATGTCTTTCATCTGGATTATTAATTCCATCGTCCATGTTAGGGTAACATCAAGTTCTAGTTCCAACAGTATATTCAGTATCTTCAATTACCATCTGCCCCCATCAATAATAAGTGTTTTTGTATATAAAAAACCACCCGAGTGACTTTATATTTATATTCCATATAGTATCTTCTGTAGTGTCTTTCATCTAGATTATTAATTCCAACCACCATGTTAGGGTAACAACCAGATCTTCTGCATGCCCCAATCCCATAGTTCTCTTGCCTTATAACTCAACATATACGTAATCCATTTTTCAAAGAGTCCAATGTAGAAAGTTCCAATCCACTCAATCAGAGGCCATCTTCCACATCCCAAGAAAACCAGCACTGCAGAGATCTGTTATTCTTCTCAAAATAGTATAAGTCAATAATTTGCCTCAATTATATTTTCATGTATCAGCCCTCTATAAATCCCGCTTATTGTATTTAATCGTCTCCTAAATAACTGGCATTAGTCTGTTGGCTAAAAAAAGAAAAAGAAATTTTTTTTGTTTAGTTTAAATTTTTTTAGTTTTGTAGAACCTGCTTCTTCTTTTCTTAACTTGTTGTGGTTTAGATCTCCATCCTGGTTGCCTTTCTAGGACTAGCTGATTGAATTCCATGCTGGTCTGTAACTTGATAAAACATCAAATCGAGATCCAAAGCCGTCTCCCTTATATTTATAGGTGATCCAGCTATAGCCTCTGAAGGAGAATCCAAAAGCGGCTGATCCAGAAAAGCCTCTGTAACTTGTTGTTTTTCCATCACCTCCATCTCCATCTGCTTAGCGTGAGTTTCAATCTCTTGTTCATTTTGCTTTTCTTTATCCCCCTCCTGTGTTCCTAACACTGATGGCATACGTGGAGATGTTGGATCCATTTTAAAAACCTTGTAGTAAAATTCTTCCACTTTTTCAACAGTATTTAATTGATATCTTTCTCCTTGATATCTCAATATTATACCAACTGGAGCATCCCACCTAAATGGGATGTTTTGTTTCTTTAGCTCAGTCACCAAAAATCCAAATTCCTTTCTATCTTTTAACATCTTGGACAGCAGCTCCTTATATATCCAAATCTTCCTTCCATTCATTTCTAGAGTGGAGTTAAAAGACTTTTGCACAATCTCATTTCTTATTCCTTTATCAGTAAAGTAAATCACCACATCTCTAGGCAACTGCTTTTGCTTTGCCATCCAAGAATTAATCTATAGGCCTTATCAATCTTGCAGGATACCTCTTCAGGACTAACCTTTAAAATCACAGCCAGAACTTCAGCAGACTTCTTTCTCAAGTCATCTATATTATTTTCCTGTATCCCCCTTATTCTGACCGCAAATTCCATGGATCTGTATTGCATCATTGTGACTTCATTTTCAATCCTTTGCTTTATATCATCTGCATTGTAAGTCTTGTGATCCGCTTCCTTTATTTTAGACTCTACTTTTGAGCTATTTTCTTGAATATTTATCAAATCATTTTCAATTCTTTGTATTTTGTTATCCAGATTATGAATTTTATAATCAGCTTCCTTCATTTTAGACTCTATTTCTAAGTTGATATCTTTATCCATCTTTATAATTATTTCTGGAAAACTTTTCAAAGCTGTTACAATATATCATTTCAGGTTATCATACTTTTGTTGTACCAACTCTTTAATTTCCTGTCTGAATTTTTCAAGATTCTGGTTCACAATCTCATCATGTCTTGCCATCTCCTCCAAAACAAATTCCTTTAGGTCTTTAAAGCCATTCTTCTGCATCTGCAAGCTCAAAGCTTGTTCATGTGATTTGTAAATGGGGGAAGCCCCCCCCCCACAGCTTGGTTGTCTGGCTTTGTCAGTTTTAACGCCATCCTGCCACACAAACAAACTCTTTTTTAAAAAAGAAAGACTTTTCTCCAAACAATATCAATATCAAGTCTCTAAGAAGGAAGAAGCATGAAATAGGAATTTTTCTCTTCACTTCTAGCCAGCGCTATTGTTTCAGATACTTTGTAATGTTTTAAACTATTTAAATGGAAGGACTTTCGCTTTCAGCTTTTTCCAGCTTTTTCAGCTTTCTTCTCAAGCCTCAGCCAGTCGCCATTTTAAACTTTTTTTCTTTCGCTTTTAAAATCACTCATAGAATTGTTAGAAATACTTGCAGTTTGGAGTCCCAAATCCGGATTTCATCCTGTTTATTCTGACAATCTGTTAATTTTTGTTGATTGGGTTGGTCCCATCGCCTGGCTCTGCGGAACGCAGAGTTCCCCCAAAGCCCGGAGCAGCGGCGAGCTTGTTAGGGAGCCACATTCTGCTTCCTCCCCCAGAGTAAAAAAAAACTCTGGGGAGTTCGCAGAGGGCTCTACCTGTTCTCGCCGGCTCTCTCTCACATCTCCTCAAGGAGATGGAGTTTTTTGAGCTGTCTCTCAGCTGTAGAGATGGCTCTTACGGGCGACGAGACTGGCGGTCCCAAAAGACCGTCTGGCGGCGACGGAAGCCAAACCGGAAGCCCCAGCCTTTCCTTCTTAATTTGAAAAACATCCAATCCATTTTCCAAAGGCACATTAAACTGGATTGTCTCTTCCGCCTCTTCATTCAGCAACTCACTATTATTTGGCAACTGAAATACCAATACAGTATCTTCGCTTGTAACTTTGTTTTGAGCTTGAATAAAATCCTTGTTGAAAAACTCTTCCATTCTGTCCAGCACGGAGGTAAATTATTTATTATTTATTTATTATTTATTTTATTTCTATACCGCCCTTCTCCTGCGGGACTCAGGGCAGTGTACAGCCGAAATGAAACATTGCATATAAAATTTACAAACAGTTTAAAAAACAATTAAATTATTTTGGCCCAAGATTTAAAACAACCCAATTAAAACCAAATTCAATTAAAACTGAGAGGATGGCATCAAGCCAGCCCGGCTAGATGGAATAAGTGTGTTTTCAGGGCCCGATGAAAAGTCTGGAGGTCTGATATCGTGCGAATCTCAGGGGGTAGGTCATTCCAGAGGGCAGGTGCTGCCACAGAGAAGGCTCTCCCCCTGGGGGTCGCCAGACGGCACTGTCTGTCTGACGGTACCCTGAGGAGGCCCTCTCTGTGCCAGTGAACCGGTCGGTGGGAGGCTATTGGCGGCAGAAGGCGGTCTCGCAGATACCCCGGCCCTAAGCCATGGAGTGCTTTAAAGGTGGTCACCAACACCTTGAAGTGCACCCGGAAGACCACAGGAAGCCAGTGCAGCTCGCGCAGGAGAGGTGTCATATGTGAGCGCCCCATTGCTCCCATAATTCCCCGTGTGGCTGCATTCTGGACTAACTGCAGCCTCCGGGTGCACCCCAAAGGGAGCCCCATGTAGAGAACATTGCAGTAGTCCAGGCGGGAAGTGATGAGTGCTTGAGTGACCGTGCGTAGGGAGTCCTTTAGAAATGATTCTAAAATTTCTTTAAAGAGATCCTCAATCAACATTTGTGTATTTACTGATGTTTGTAATAGTGAGCCTTCATCACTTTCAAAAAAGCCAGCCATTTTTTTTTTTATCCATCCACCTTGAGCAATGCTGGGTATTAACAGCTTTATCAAGAGTTAACTTTCACTTTCACACCCTATTAAGCACAAGCGCCATTTTCTTCACTCCTTTAAGCAGCTTCAAAAAGTAGCAATTTAAACATGGAATTAAGGGTTTGTTACTTGCGATTGTCTGTTCTCCTGTCTTCACTCTGTCTGCATAGATAATCAACTTAGATCTCAATAAAGATTGCAGAAGAGGTTGCGACATTTTTTTCTGCTTAAAGCAGAAACGCCCTGGATCTCGGAGTTTAACCGGACTTCCTGGGGAGCTCTCACCCTCCGAGCCCCCAAAGCTATTTCAGGGGCTTTCGGGGAGCTCTACCCTCATCCGATTACTCTCCTTTCCCTCTTCTCCTGGGGGAAAGGTTTTCCAGCCACCAGACAGCTGATTTATGCTGTCAGGGCGGCTTTACAAGATCACAGGGCTGGCGCACTGAGAGAGAGCGTCCAGCAATGTCGGCGGTGCCACCGGAAGTCCCAGAGAGAGAATATTTCTCAGTAAACATATTACTAGATGGTAGCTACATTTCATTAAAACCACGCATAACTAATCTACCCTGATAAGTAATTCATTTGAAAGTAACTAGTTTTGTCAACACGGCAGGCCACCAATAATGGAGCCAAACATTTATCATTCCAAAGTATTTTACCTATAAGCAGAACCATGTAACTATTCAACTAACTCTCCTTCTCTTGCAAGGATTTTTGCAACAGTGAACCCACAGGAGTGTTTCAATAGAAGAAAATACAGCAATTCCAGTAATTGTTAAGAGTGGTTGCAATATTTCACTGAGGCAGGGTGATGCAATCATTATACCTGCATAAATAGAGAGCTGTGTCCTATCCCAGGAGTAAGATTTGTCCGAGAACCAATCCCAACATGAAGATCCTTTATCTGCTGTTCGCATTCCTTTTCCTTGCATTCCTGTCTGAACCAGGTAAGAAACCAAATTATTGATAATTTAAAAATGACTGATAACTCACTACTTTCTAAGCAAGTATGATCATCACTGAAAGCAGGATAATCCTCAACATCTCCTTTTAGTTTATGTTAAAGAAATAGCTTTGAACACTGTGGACTATTGACAACATGAGCCTTCAAACATTTGAAAAATATGCCATTGGTTTTTCTTTTGCATTAACACTCAAGATCCAGGGAGATATACGGCATCAAGGAGGGACTGGAAAACCAATTCATTATTCACTATTCTCTACAAAGCTAAACTGGAGGTTTTGTTATTGTAGGTTATTGGTTGGTTCATTTTAGCTTTGGTTTACCAAATTCTCAACGAAAGTGTTTGAGGGACAATAGAGAGCCAGTTTGCTTTAGTGGTCAAAGCACCAAGCTAGAAATAAGGAGACTGTTCTAGTCCCACCTTTGACATGAAAACTAGCTGGGTAAGTTTGGACTTCTCTCAGCACAAAGCACAAGATTGCTGTAAAATAGGAGAAGGCATCCTTGGTATTCTCTTAGCTTCTCCTTTTTCTTACCATTGTTTCATGACCAAACTAACTAACATTGGTAAGGAATGGCGTTTGCTCTCAATTTATATTCTAGTGGTCTGCCCTATCAGTATAAGAGTGGTCTTGGGAGTTTTTTGGTTGTACTGTTTATTGTTAACTTTCTGTCACTTCCTTGATTGGGGTATTGTTTACTTATTGTTTGTTGGTCTGATATTAAGTTTGGTGTTCATATAAGATCATCTGGGTGTTGATTGCTGGTGGGGAGATGTTTTGGTCTTTTTGTTCCATTTTTGGCTTGTTCATTGTCTCTTTTGCAAACCAAGTACATATTTTTATGCCTATGTGTCTATTGATAGCTAGTTTGTCAGAGTGCCAGACTTCAAGGAATACTCTAGTGTTTTTGGACTTGGCTTGATCTAGGATGGTCACAGTTCCCCAGTTGAAAGTACAGTTAAATATGTCCATATGTTGTGGAATTAAAGAGTTTTCATCATGTCTTATGACTGCTACTTGGTGTTCATGGAACTAGGAGGAGGAAGGAGTATTAGATACATTTGCCACCTTGAGTTACTTTAAGAAATAAAGATGAGATAAAAATAAATAAATATTAAATATTAATTGTCTAGTGAATCTGTTGATATTCAATTTGTAAAAAAGAGAAGATATTGCAGCAAAATGTTACAAATACATCTCTTTTCAAGAGCAGAGAAGAGCAGCATTAGAAACATTAAGAGAAGAGGAAGGAAGCCAAAGGTAAACCAGATCCTGAAGATCAAAGGAAGTTAATCATTCTCACTAAACATCCCCATCCAAAACACCCAGCAGAACAAGCCATGATAATTCAGGATTATTTCTTAGCAAACAAGGATCCATAGTAATAATGGAGAGAAATATATCACAGCAAGCTCTTCCTTTGGTGTGAATCAGATTTTTTCCTCTGTTCTACCTTAATAGATACAGGGATACCTGCCAATTCAAATCTGGCCAGACTTAAAAACTGGATTGATATATGATCTACTGGGGCTGCTGAAGGAAGATTAGCAGAAATGGATTCCTTAGTCAGATAGAATTTCCTGAATTCATAGGAATACTGCAATTCTGTAGAAGGAAGTGATGACTTAGAAGGAAATATCTATCTAAATAGCAAAGTATTTTTACTTATCATTCCCCTGTCTACTCTTTTTCTTTTCATAGGTAATGCCCAGCGCCTGTGTCATAGTGAAGGAGGATGCTGCTTTAATCGCTGTCCAGGAAACTTCGTGAACATTGGAAGACGGGACTGTAAGGGACGGATATGCTGTCGACCGTAAGTAAACACTCCTCTATTAAAGATGCCACAAATGTACTTTGGGATACTCTTGTTTGTACTCCAAGGCATTCCAAGGCATTGACCTGAAGAGGAGCAGGTGTTTCAAAGGCAGAAAGGAAGGCAGGAGAGATTTTCACGTTCAGATAACAGAATTTACCTTAAACTTACTTTGATCAAACTAATACTTTATCTCATTTGTATAGCCGCAGTGGAAAATAATGCCATCTCCATCTACCACCCTGGATGTCTTCAAGATATGGCCAATGACCTGAGATTACCGCTTGCTATCGCTGTATCTTTTTTTAGATGTATCAAATTGCTATCTATGAAAACATTTATGCATTGAAGTAAAATTTGGCAAATATTCCTTCAAATAAAGCTATATGAGCATTGCAGATATTGTGCAACTGTTTAAGAGGGACCTGGGAGCAGTATATTCATTTAAGTATGTGAATGTGTGTTTGTGTGTCATATCTCTTTCCCTACATTTCAGCATGGAAGGTCTTCCTTGCTGTTCAAACACAAATTATGCCCTAACGTCACACAATCTCATTCTTCCCCATCTGTTCATTTATTGAAGTGGTTGCTTGAGCAGAAGTAGAACAAAACAAAAGTTAAACATTGACTATTAACTAAAAGCCCACAAGGGAAAATGCAAGACCCAGCCTATACTGATACTTAAGAATCTCTTAAGATTGTTTTTTTTTCCAAGCTAAATACCATGTGAAATTACTTAGAATAAGAATGTTCTTGTCTGTTGATTAGTATCAGCATAGGCTGGGTCTTCTTAAAAGAATGGAAAATGTAGCAAGAGAAAATCTGCATGAGAGATATCTCTTCCTGAACCATTCTGTTTGTTAAATAGACTGACCTGCAGATGTATTCTATTAATTTTACTCACCAGCATAAAACAAATAGAAAGAGTACAATAAAATAAAATTATCAGGTGGTGGATCAGGTAGGATCTGTAACAAACACACACACACACAAACACACACACAGAAACAGAAGACGGAAAGGAGAGGGAGGGAGAAAGAAAGAAAGAAAGAAAGAGAGAGCCCAACCAAATGAGGGATACTATTGTGGACACTGTTATACCTATGTTCATAAAGGGATGCCATCTACTGTAATGATATGCATAAGTGAAAATATAACAAAAGCATCACAAAATGTATCACAAAAATATAACAAACATAATAATCAGATATCAAATCTGAACCTTCCTAATTTTCCTCCCTCTCAAGTCTTGTTCAATTACTTTCCAGTGATCCTTTATTACAGTGCCTAAATTTAGAAAGGATATAAATATTCAACCTACAACTAAATAATTTAACCTCATTGGACACAAATCATTCTATAAATTCTTAAAATCTCAAATCATAGATCAGTGAAAAGACTTATTAAAATACAAATACTAATTAACAATGTATGCCTAAAACAAATTGTTTACAAACATTTGCCTCTGTCATATAAAACCTGGCTATTATATGGGATAGAGTTTCCTTAAGTGCTAGTTCCATCTAATAGAAGAAAGTCAACTTAAACTTCCTCAGGCTGATCTGAAGGAAAAGGGAACAAAGCAGGGGTGGGTTCTAATTTTTTTACTACCAGTTCTGTGGGCGTGGCTTATTTTGTGAGTGTGGTTTGATGGTCATGTGACAGTGGGTGTGGCTTGATGGTCATATGACTAGTTAGGCATGGTCAACGCAATGTCACTCACGTCAAGGGTAGTCATAGTTTTCTGACCACACCCCTTGTTCCTTCCTCTCAGGCCCAGTTTTGACTCAGTCGGCCTGACAGAAACATCTCTAGCAGATCTGGCTTTCAGCCATTGTCTGTTCGATTATCTCAGAGTCACTTTGAGTTTTTTGACCAAACAATTCTTTAGGATTTAGCAGAGGTACTGGTCTACCAGGCTTTTAACTGCTTGCAGAGCCATACCAGTCTACCCATTTGTTTTTGGAGCATACCGGTCTACCCATTTGTTTTTGGAGCATTCCGGTCTACCTATTTGTTTTTGGACCACACCGATCTACCCATTTGTTTTTGGAGTGCACTGGTCTACCACCACACTGCCTTTTACCACTGATCAACTGTAGGGCGGCCCTTTGAAGCACCGTGGCAAGAGTTTAAACAGTTTTTTGCCACTCTGCCACCACTGAGAGCATCAGAATCTGCTTTCAGACAGCTTGGCCTCAATTGTCAATCTACCACCACCGAGCGGTTTACAAGGAGCGGATTGGTTCTAGCGGATCAGTTGGGAGGCTTCTTGGCTTCTCAATTTAAAGCTACAGTGCCTTGTTGTTTTTTTTCTTCTTTGTCAAGTGAGCCCTGATTTTTTCCTTCTAGCTGATCAGCTGGGACTCAGGAGGCAGTGAATAGATTGGGAGCGGGGCCAGGCAGAGGTGGTATTTACCAGTTCTCTGAACTACTCAAAATTTCCATTACTGGTTTGCAAGAACCGGGGAGAACCATTGGAACACCACCACCACTAGAACAAAGGAAAGACAAACCTTCAGGAATTGTAGTAAAATGCTCAATGTAACAGCACATTAAGGATGTATGAACCTGAACCCTTAACACAAGAGCAGGGCCGAGGGGCCCTAAAAACTTAACTACATATCCCATATACAAGTGCTGAGGGAAGGATGTTGAATCTGGCCCTGAATCAATCTGAATTAGCAAAGGGATTTTAATGAATTGATATAATTATCACCCATAATTATACTTGCAATATTCACTCATTTGCAATATTCAGGTGATCCTGAGGATACAGACAAACCTTCAAGTGGCATCAATGACTCTTAGAAAGAATGCTGAGTTCTCATATATTTCCTGCAAGGAATATAATGTCAAGCCACATCCACAGTGGGGCAGAACTACGCATGGGCGTTGGGGGTGTCAGGACCACTAGCACAGTGGCTACGGAGCACTGGTGATGGGGATGTCAACTGCAGCAGCAATGGATGGTGCCCAGAAGATGGCTTCTCTTAGCCATGATCAGCTGGATGGCCTCAGCAGTGGCAGAGAGGGCAACAGAATCAGATGTGAGGTGCAGAGGTGTGGCAGTGCGGGGAACAGCTTCCAGCCCGACAATCAACTGGGCCAGAGCTTCAGCGACAGTTACTGGGGCGAAGCCACCACTAGGAGGAGACGTGACTCAAGTCATGGCCCAGAATAGATATGGTGTGGATGTCAACTGATTTATTAGTGAATGTACAAGATATAAGCATTGAAACAAATATTTGGGCGGACAATAATCCAATTATAATTATATGGAAGGGACAAAGAAAGAGATTAAGTTGGACATTGAATCAAACAATATTAAATGAAAAAGAGTTTCAACAATCTGTAGAGAAAGAATTAGGTATCTTTTTTTAAGGAAAACAGAAAGGAAGACACCTCATTGCAAAATGTGTGGGATACAGTTAAAGCATATATTTGAGGGTTGGCAATGACATATTTGGGAAAAAGGAATTAAAAGAAAAGACAAACAAAGAAAATATTGGAAGAAGAATACAAGGAACTGGAGATGGAATTACATAAAAATACGCAAAGTAAGAGGACTAAAAACCAAATGGATTTGAAAAAACATGAAATGAAAACATTAATTGAAAAAGAAGACTTGGCTTATCAAATAAAAATGTCTAAACAAAACTTTTTTGTAAATGCTAATAAGCCGGGTAGATGGTTGGCATATAAAACGAGAAAGGAGAAGGAGAAAAAACTAATAAATCAACTAATAGATGAGGGAGGTCAGATATGTTACCGAAATGAAGGGGGGTGGGGAATTGGTACAGAAATATTATGAGACTTAATGAACAAGAGACAGTATCAGAAGAGAAGATTATACAATGTTTAGAAAAGTCTAATTTACCAAAAATACCAGAAGAGGCTATAGAGGGAAGAATAACGATGATGGAAGTGATAGAAAGTAATAAAAAATAAATAAAAAAAAATAAAAGTATCAAAAGAGAGAAGAATGGCAAAACACCAGGTCCAGATGGATTACCAGCAGAATTGAATAAAACTTTTCAGGATGTGTTTGGTAATATGATGCTGGAAGTGTTTAATGACCTTTTAGTAAATGCAAAAATACCTGACGGATTACTCTTATACCAAAGGAGGATTCAGATTTACAACAAACTAAAAACTATAGACCGATCTCCTTGTTAAATGTGGATTATAAAATATTTGCATCAATAATGGCGAATAGACTGAAGAGGTTGTTAAATGATTTTGTACATGTAGCTCAAAATGACTTTCTACCAAAATGACAAATTAGAGATAACATTTATTTATTTATTTATTTGTTCAATTTGTATGCCGCCTTTCTCCGGAGACTCAGGGCGGCTTACAATGCATTTAAAAAACCATTATAAAAACATTTTAAAATTAAAACATTAAAACCCATTCACACCATTCATGGCCAGATCTCACAGATCGCAACAGCAAAATCAATGGCCCCAGGCCTACCGGAAAAGTCAGGTCTTCAGCGCTTTTTGGAAGGCCAATAGGGTGGGGATGGTCCGGATCTCAGGAGGTAACTGGTTCCAGAGAGCTGGGGCAGCCACAGAGAAGGCCCTCCCCCGCGGGCCTGCCAGCCGGCATTGTTTAGCTGATGGGACCCAGAGGAGACCAACTCTGTGGGATCTTACCAGTCGCTGGGAGTTATGCGGTAGAAGGCAGTCTAGAAGATAACCTGGCCCTGAGCCATGTAGGGCTTTAAAAGTAATAACTGACACCTTGAATTGTGTCTGGAGATCAATAGGGAGCCAGTGCAGCTCGCAGAGAATTGGTGTAATGTGGGTGTACCTAGGTGCACCCATGACAGCTCGCGCGGCTGTGATCTGGACCAACTGTAGTCTCCGAACACTTTTCAAGGGTAGCCCCATGTAGAGCACATTGCAATAATCTAACAGTGAGGTGACAAGGGCATGAGTGACTGTGAGAAGAGCCTCCTGATCCAAGTATGGTCGCAATTGGTGCACCAGGCGAACCTGTGCAAAGGTCCCCCTAGTCACAGCTGTCAGATGTTGCTCTAATCTTATCTGTGAGTCTAGAAGGACACCCAAATTGCGAGCCTGTTCTGAGGGGGATATTTTCTTCCCCCCCAGAACCAAGGATGGACAATCAACATAGTCTTTAGGAGGCAACACCCACAGCCACTCAGTCTTGTTTGGGTTAAGTCTGAGCCAGAATCCATGAGAATGATTCTGAATATTTTAGAATACTATCAAGCACACCCAGAAAAACAAATGCAATTGATGTTTTTAGATGCGCAAAAAACTTTTGATAATGTGAATTGGAAATTTATGTCAAAACAATTACAGATTATGGAATTTGGGGGAGATTTATAAAGATAATTGAGACAATCTATAATAAACAATTTGCAAAAATAATAATAAATGGAAATATGACAGAGAAAGTAAATATTATGAAAGGAAGGATGTTCTCTATCACCATTGTTATTTGTGCTGACATTAGAGATGTTAAATAGAAATATAAGACAAAATGAGGAGACAAAAGGGACAAAAATTAAAAAAGAAGAGTATACCCGTGTCCATCATCCACCTCCTTTGCTTTCGATGTTCTTTCCATACTATTTTAATGGGGTTATGGTCTGCCCAGGTGTTCGCTGCTATTTTGATATCTTTTACTTCCTCTCTGAGGTCCGAAGTCATCCAGGCCATGTCGATCCTAGACCATGACTGGTGTGGGTTCGAGTAATAAGTATACTGTTTTGTTTGTGTGTTTGCCTCTCTCCATACGTCGTGTAAGTGCAGTTCGTTGATCATGTCTTTGAAAGATTCCGGTAGAATTTTCTTTCTAGTTTTACTTTGTTTGTTACTCCAATAGTCTTTTTCTATGTCCATGATTGCATTGAAGTCTCCTACCATGCAGATAGTTTCGTATTCCAGGTCTTTGATTATATTATGTAGCTTTTAAAAAAAGTCATTTTGGTTTCTGTTGGGTGCATATATAGATATAAATAATATTGTTTTGGATCCTGTTTGTATTTCTATTATTAAGATACGTCCTTCTGTGTCTGCATATATTTGTTTTGTTTTTAGGTGTTTCTTTACATATATTACAACTCCTCTCTTTTTTTGGTCTCCTAGAGATGCATATAGTCTTCCTAATCTTTGATTGTCCAATAATTTTTGATGCTGTCTTTTGATATGAAAGTCTCTACAAGAAAGAAGAGATCCGGGATGAAGACATTAAGGAATACTTATGTAAAACAAACATTACAAAATTAGAGGAGTCCCATAGAGAAGCATTAAATAGACCAATTACGATGTCCGAGCTGGTGGAAGCAAGGAAAAAGCAGAAAAATAACAAGGTTCCAGGCCCGGACGGAATACCAATAGAGTTTTACAAAAACTGTCAAAATGCAATGGATGAACTGTTACTCCAAGTTCTCAATGATGCATTATTAGAAGCAGAAATTCCTAAATCCTGGACCGAAACCATTATTACACTCATCCCCAAAGAAGATACAGACCCCACACAAGTTAAAAATTATAGGCCGATCTCATTGCTCAATGTAGACTACAAACTCTTCATGTTGGTTATAACGCAAAGACTGAAAATAATTATTTATAAATACATACATACAGATCAGAATGGTTTTGTCCCAAGAAGACAGATCAAAAACAACATAAGAACAATTATCAACGTCCTGGAATATTACGAGAAAAGAGTTGACAAACAAGTAGCCTTAATCTTTTTAGACGCACAAAAGGCATTTGACAATCTAAATTGGAATTTCCTCATATTGCAACTAGAAGCCATGGATTTCGGTGTCAAATTTTTACATATGATTAGAAAAGTATACTCCTTCCAAACGGCCAAAATTATGATTAATGGAGATATGACTGAAAATCTGGATATACAAAAGGGTGTGAGACAGGGTTGCCCTTTATCCCCACTACTGTTCATAATTTCATTGGAAATATTACTAAATGAAGTTAGGAAAGATGCAGAAATAAAAGGTTTGAGAACACGGAAAGAAGAGTACAAATTGCAAGCCTTCGCTGATGATGTGGTATTTATAATGGAGCAATCGGAAATAACAGGAACCAAACTTTTAGCGAAGATAGAGGAATATGGAAGAGTCGCAGGGCTTAAAATTAACAAACAAAAAACTAAAGCATTAACAAAGAATTTGACAAAGGTACAGGAGACGAAACTAGAAGATAAATTAGGAATACAAATTGTAAAGAGAATAAAGTATTTAGGAATCTGGCTTACTGCTAAAGCAATAACAATTAGAGAAGACAATTATAACAAATTAATGAAACAAATTAGAAAAGATCTGGAAACGTGGAACAAATTACAACTGTCATTTCTAGGGAAAATCGCATCCATAAAAATGAATATACTGCCTAGATTACTCTACCTCTTTCAAGTAACTCCAATCTGGCCAGGAAAGAACTTTTTTAAGGACCTTAATAAAATAATAACAAAATTTATTTAGAATGGGAAAAGGGCCAGAATCAAAATAAAGTGTATGCAAGATATTCGGGAAAAAGGAGGTTTAGGCCTACCGGACTGGGAGTTATATTACAAAGCAGCATCACTAAACTGGATAAGGGATTGGATAGATCTCAAGAATAAAAGAATGCTACTACTAGAGGGCTTTGAATTACAACGCGGATGGCATGCCTTTTTGTGGGAGGGAAAGGACAAGCACCATGGATATTTCCAGCAACATATTATCAGAGAATCACTGTACAAAACATGGCAAGAGATTAGAAAGCACTGTACCAAAATTCCACGATGGTTATCGACAATGGAAGCACTAATATATCCCAACGCCATGGATATAGAGAAAATGAGGAGTTATAAAGAACTGCTGAACAGTGAAGGAGAATTACAAACAAGACAAGAATTACAAAATCAGGGTATAGATATTGATTGGTGGCCATACATGCAAGATGTTCCCAAATACATTTCCAATGTGCTGGAAATGTAAATCACAGAAAGGGACATATTATCATCTCTGGTGGTCATGCCGAAGGGCAAAACAATACTGGCAACAAATTAAAATAACGATTGAAGAAATCACAAAACAAAAACTGGAAATGAGGCCGGAAATCTTTTTATTGGGAATAATCACAGCACAATATACCAAAGAAATAAAATATCTGATCATCCATATCCCCACAGCAGCACTCTTTGCTCAACATTGGAAATCTGAACAGTTACCCACAGAGGACAAAATAATAGCTAAAATTACAGAATGTGCAGAATTGGATAAGCTCACAAAAGAAATACAAGAGAAAGATGATACTGATTACTATTTAGTATGGCAAAGATGGTACAGCTGGCTGGAGGCAAAAATAGGAATATAAAGATAATTTTCGACTATTCAATAGAAATGCATAGAAGTAAACAAGGAGTCAATTAGATATATACATATATAACCATGTAAATATGTGAATGATACAAATAGAAATATGAAAATAACCCACCGTTGTAGTAACTTCTAAAAGTCAGTCATTGGACTGAATTGATGTTTGTCCGTTTTGTATGTTGTTTTAATGTATTTATGTTGGTTTTTTTTTATTATTATTAATAAAAATATTATTAAAAAAGAAGAAGAAGAGTATAAATTACAAGCATTTGCTGATGATTTAGTGTTTATGGCTTAGATACAGGGGATATAGTTATTGAACCCTTGTCATGGTCAGACCATTCTCTCCTTAGACTTGACTTCCTGACCACTATGCCCCACCACAGGGAGGCGGAACCGATCAGGTGGTTCCGCCCCAGGCGCCTGATGGATCCTGATAGGTTCCGAATGGAGCTTGGGCCATTTCCTGAGACTCTGGCGCGCGACTCGACGGAAGACCTGGTGGCCGCCTGGGATAGGGCGGCTGCTGGTGCTTTAGATCAGGTTGTGCCTTTGCGGCCTCTGACCCGGCGCCGAACCTGCCCAGCTCCTTGGTTCTCCGAGGAGCTGAGGGGGATGAAACGCCGGAAAAGACGCCTAGAGAGTGGTTGGAGGGCCAGTCGCTCCGAATCTGACCGTACACTAGTGAGGTCTTATATCAAGACCTACTTAGTGGCGATAAAGGCGGCGAAGTGTAATTACTTTTCCGCTCTTATCGCATCGGCAGAAAATCGCCCAGCTGCCTTGTTTAGGGTGACTCGCTCCCTTCTCCATCTGGGAGCGCGGGAAGACCCCTTGCAAGGTCGTGCTGAGGATTTTGCGCATTATCTGCACGATAAAGTCGCTCAAATTTGGGAAGGCTTGGACTCTGACTGGGTAGGTACAGGCGGGTTGTCCGAGGTCTGTCTTGAGATGGTTATCTGGGATGAGTTTGACCCTGTGACTCCCGAGGATGTGGACAGGATACTGGGGAGGTTGAACGCAATCACATGTTTATTGGACCCGTGTCCCTCCTGGTTGGTGCTGGCTACCCGGGAGGTTACACGAGGCTGGCTCCAGAGGATTATAAATGCTTCCTTGAGTGAGGGGTTCTTGCCTCCCACCTTGAAAGAGGCGGTGGTGAGGCCCCTCCTCAAGAAGCCCTCTCTGGACCCAGCTGTTTTAGCAAATTATCGTCCAGTTTCCAACCTTCGCTTCTTGGCGAAGGTTGTTGAGAGTGTGGTTGCGCGACAGCTCCCGCAGTACCTGGATGAAACCGTCTATCTAGATCCGTTCCAGTCCGGCTTCAGGCCCGGGTACAGCACGGAAACGGCATTGGTCGCGTTGGTGGATGATCTCTGGAGGGCTCGGGACAGAGGTTGCTCCTCTGTTCTGGTCCTATTAGATCTCTCAGCGGCTTTTGATACCATCGACCATGGTATCATGCTGCGCTGGTTGGAGGGGTTGGGAGTGGGAGGCACTGTTTTACGGTGGTTCTCCTCCTATCTCTCCGACCGGTCACAGTCTGTGTTGGCTGGAGGGCAGAGGTCGACCTCAAGGCACTTGGTTTGTGGGGTGCCACAAGGGTCGGTCCTCTCGCCTCTCCTGTTCAACATTTATGTGAAGCCGCTGGGCGAAATCATCCGTGGTTTTGGGGTGCAGTGCCATCTGTACGCTGATGACACCCAGCTGTACATCTCCACCCCAGACCACCCCAACGATGCCCTTGAAGTGATGTCCTGGTGCCTGGAGGCCGTGCGGGTCTGGATGGGGAGGAACAGGCTCTGACTCAATCCCTCCAAGACTGAGTGGCTGTGGATGCCGGCGTCCCGATATAGTCAGCTGGTGCCATCGCTGACTATTGGGGGCGAGACATTGGCCCCCACGGAGAGGGCGCATAACTTGGGTGTCCTCCTGGACACACGGCTGTCTTTAGAAGAGCATATGACGGCCGTGGCCAGGGGGGCTTACTATCAGGTTCGCCTGATATGCCAGTTGCACCCCTTTCTGGATCGAGACTCCCTATGCATGGTCACTCATGCCCTCGTTACTTCCCGCCTTGACTACTGCAATGCTCTCTACATGGGGCTCCCCTTGAGGAGCACTCGGAGGCTCCAACTGGTGCAGAATGCGGCCGCGCAGGTACTTATGGGGGCGACATGGCGCTCCCACGTGACACCTCTCCTGCGCGAGCTGCATTGGCTTCCAGTGGTCTTCCGAGTGCGCTTCAAGTTGCTGGTTCTCATCTTCAAAGCGCTCCATGGCTTAGGACCCGGTTATTTACGAGACCATCTTCTGCCTCCGATAACCTCCCACCGGCCAACACGCTCCCACAGAGAGGGTCTCCTCAGGGTGCCGTCTGTCAGGCAATGTCGGCTGGCGACCCCCCGGGGAAGAGCCTTCTCTGTGGGGGCACCCGCCCTCTGGAATGAGCTACCCCCAGGGATACGACTAATCCCGGACCTCCGGACTTTCCGCCGGGCCCTGAAGACTTTTTTATTTCAGCAAGCCGGACTGGGTTAAAAATTTTAGTTGGGTGAATTTTATGGGTAAGGGGTTTTAAATTGGAGTAGCCAAAGATAATTTAATTTTGTTTTAATTGTATTTTAATATTTGTATTGTGTGTTTTAATTTTGGCTGTTCACCGCCCTGAGTCCTTCGGGAGAGGGGGCGGTATAAAAATTAAATAAATAAATAAATAAATAAATAAATAAATAAATAAATAAATAAATAAATAAATATTCTAGAGGAGCCGTTAGAAGTAGGACCCAAACTGATAGAACAAATAGAGGAATATGGAGAAATGGCAGGATTTTTTTTTTTTAATTATTATTTATATGCCGCCCTTCTCTGGAGACTCAGGGTGGCTTACAATGTGTTAAGCAATAGCCTTCATACTTTTGTATATTTTATACAAAGTCAGTTTATGGATTGAATAAGCTTGAAAATGGATTGAAAATTAATAAAGATAAAACAAAGATATTGGTGAAAAATATCACAGAGAAACAGAAAAGAGAATTAATGGAGAAATTAAACATTCAGATTACTAAAAAAGTAAGATATTTGGGAATACAATTAACAGCAAAATGTGCAACGATCAAAGAAGATAATTATTATAAGTTGAAAGGCCAAATTGAAACAGATTTGGGAAAATGGGGAAAATTGCAACTTTCATTAATGGGAAGAATAGCAGTAATTAAGATAAACATATTTCCTAGACTGCTGTTCTTATTTCAGACAATACCAATGAAATTGGAAAAGAAATACTTCGAAAATTTGAATAAAATGATATTGAATTTTATACGGCAGGGGGAAAAAGCAACAATTAATATGAAAATGTTACAAGATGCAAGACTAAGAGGAGGATTTGGATTACCATACTGAGAACTATATTATAAAGCAGCAGCATTATCTTGGATAAAAGAATGGATTGTGTTGAGAAATACAAAACTATTAACTTTAGAGAGGCATGATCTACAACTAGGTTGGCACACTTTTTTATGATATGGGAAGAACAAGATGCACAGCTATTTTCAAAGGCACTATGTAAGAAATGCATTATTACTAGTATGGGAAAAAATTAGAGAGAAACATTATTTGAAAATACCAACATGGCTTTCAACAATGGAAGCATTTGTACATCCAAATTTTATTAAGATGAGAAATATTATAAGATATAAAGACATGTTATCAGCAACAGGGGAAATGAAAATGAAACAAGAATTAGATGAACAAGGGATTGAAATGGAGTGGTATACTCAGCTGCAAATACAATCGAGATATGAAAAAGATGTAAAGCTATATGGTTTTTACTTGGAAATGACAGTATTGGATGAGATACTCACAGGAACTGAGGAAAAAATGATTAGGAAATTGTATAGTTATTTACTTGAAGTGAAGTTAGAAGAAGAACAAGTCAAAGAAACAATGATAGCATGGGCAAAAATTTTTGGATATACAATTGAATTAGATAAATGGCAGCAATTATGGGAAAGAAATTATAAATTAACAATGGCCACAGCATATAAAGAGAACCTATATAAAATGTTTTATAGATGGCACATGCCACCAGAAAGATTGGCAAAAATGTTTAAAGATAAATCAGCTAAATGTTGGAAATGTCATCAGATGCCAGGATCATAATATCATATGTGGTGGACATGTCCAGAAGCGAGAAACTATTGGGCAAACATTAGAATATGGCTAGAGAAAATGACACAGCAACATATTGACTTAAAACAGAATTGTTCCTGTTGGGTATTCTTTCAGAGAAGTATAGTAAAGAACACACATACATGTAGTAACGGTGGTGAGAACTGTATTTGCACAAAATTGGAAAGCAGAAAAAATTCCTACAAAGGGAATTTCTAAAGGGAATTAGCAAATGGAAGTTAAAGAATAAGATGAATGAATAATAATTAATGATGGACAAAAGACTGTACATAAGAATATGTTGATAAAAAATAAGAATAAAAAACTTTTTTTAAAAAAAGTGCTGGGACTGCTGACTTTGAATTTAACATGCTGCTAACAGACTGGCTTGCTGACTGTTTTGCTGCTGTTTAACTCATTGTGTGCCAGAGTCCGGCTGAATAAATCTAGTTTGTTTCTTCACCATGTGGAGTTTTCCTACTGGGTCAGTCTGGAGCTTGGACCATTGAGATATAAATCCTTCATCCTCCACCATTTGGTCAGAGCTGAAAAAGCTTCTTGGCTGAGAAGTGAAATGTCTCCAAGGGAAAAGAAATAAAGCCCAATTGCCTACTGATAAAGCACTTTTAAGACAACTATGACCTGCATGTCTGAGAATCTCCATAGACTTTAAGGACCTTATTTTTTTTCTAGAGAAAATAGCAGAATAGCAAAAATAAATCATAAAATTAAAACTTTGATTTTATTTTTTTCCAAGTTTTTTATTTTTAAAAAACATATCAACGCGTGGCACCTGAGAGTCATACATTTCATGTGGTATATGACAGCTCACTGCTTTCATTGAAGATACTGTAGCTTCTTGATCGTGGAAGAGAATGGCGTTTAAGACAATAAAGTAGAATAGAATTTCATGGATATTCCAATAATATTTTTTTCCAGAAAAGTTACAGAATAGATGTTCAACAGTTTATTCCAATATTAGATGTAGAAATGAATACTGCAATCACACACAAACATCACACATACAGGCACAAAACACCTAATTCAGATAGAAACTGCGGCAGTGATTTGTTGTTGTTGTTGTTGTTGTTGTTGTTGTTGTTGTTGTTGTTGTTTGCTACTTTTATGGGAGAATAGCATTCTTTTGCCTGCCTGTTTTCCAAAGCAAAGAATAATCACAAGTGGGGGAGAAAAAACTAAGACAGCTCTTCAGTAGTGGGGAGGTTATCAGATCAATTTGCCACATTCCCGGGGACTCATCCTGAATGAAGCCATTCACTCCTGCTATATACTTTAAAAATGCTTCTCCCATACTTACTTTTCCTGCATCAATAACTCTTAAATTATTGTGGATACTCTATTTCTCTTTTCTAGTCTTGTGAGCCGTATAGGAAGGATAATACAAATACGAACACTTCAAGAATTAAAAAGTATGCACCAAGACAAATTCCTTGTTTGTCCAATCACACTTGGCCAATAAAGAATCTATTCTATTCATTATAAGAAGGAAAATGCAAGTCATTTCTAATATGGACAAATCCTCTGGATAAATTAACAGGGAATCCTATGGGCCCCACCACTAACATGAACTTCAAAAACAGTTATAAATTGTGATGCTTGGAAATTTGACCAAAATAGTTTTTAAAAGCTTGCTTTCATTGTCCTCTTCAAACCAGTTTCCTGCATAGAACTGGTGCCTGGACTGAGGGGCCAAAATTCCTTTTTTTCCATCCTTTAACTCTCTTTAATTCCCTTTTATCTTTTAGTTGTTATACTTAGCTAATAAAATATTTACATGTAAAAAAACAATTTTCATTCTCTTTTTACAGGTTGAAGTAACATTATTGCCTATTTATTCAGAGACCTTTGGAATTTGGCCCATGGCTCTTTGCTGCCACTTGTCATTACTTCATCTTCACTTACTTCACTTAGAAGGCAGTGCAGTGCAACAGAGGCCAGCTGAGCAGCAGTGAAACAGAACTAAGTGACAGTAGACAAGTGCCTGTGAGAAGTACAGTGGACCAGTGGAGTAGCAGCGGTGCAGAACAAAGTAGGACAGTGAATCAGAGGGCTGAGAGCAGCATGGTGGCCCAGCTGAGCACAACTGAGCAGATTGCCCAGATCAGCACATCATGCCCAACCCCCCCCCCCCGCCGCCAAAAGAGCAAGAAGGCAAAGAGGAGAATGATAAGTACAAAAAATCCTGGACAGGGAGGAAAGGGATAAACCTACAAGGCAGGGAGTAGAGAATTAAGAGTAAAGCATCTCCTAGAAATCAGCCAGAGATTTCCAGCAAAAAAAAAAAAAAAAAAAAAAAAAAAAAAACATTTCACTTCATAGAGGGTCAAGAAATTACATAAACTTTAAAAATTTTAACTTTTTAAAATCTGATTTTTTTTTAAAAAAACAAGTTTTTTCTTTTTTTATTTTAAAATTATTTTTTCAATTTCTCTGTTCAATTTTAAAATCTTTTTCACTTTTTCAATCTTTCAATTTTCAATTTCCTTCACTTTTAAAAAATATTTTTTTCAATATTTTATTTTTTTAAATCTTTCAATTTTTTTCAATTTCAAAAATTTGGAAAAAACCAGTTTATTTTAATTCTTTATAATTTTTTACATTGTTAACCATCTAAGAGGGAAAAAAATCCCACATTTATGAATTGAAGTAAAATTTGGAAAATATTCCTTGAAATATTCATGGGACTACATGAAGATGTGTGTGTGTGTGTGTGTGTGTGTGTGTGTGAGAGAGAGAGAGAGAGAGAGAGAGAGAGAAAGAGAGAGAGAGAGAGAGAGAGAGAGAGAGAGAGAGAGAGAGAGTGTTTCTGACACTCTATGCACATATGTCTTTGCTTATATTTCACTAGGGAATGTATTCCCTAGTCTTCAAAAACCAAACTAAACGGTTCCTTCTCTCAAGCCTAACCATTAGTCCCAAACAACAAAATGCCATAAGCATGAATAACAAATAAAAGCCCTGGTCACTTCAAATGCCTTTCTAATAATGGCTGAACAATATCAACTTCTTCACAACAAAATTCAGGCAGCTTCTTTTCAAAGAGTGCTCCTCAATTCTTTCTAAACCTAAATGTAAGTAACAGGCTCTACTAATTTTACTATTCTTTACCTTAGTTAACTTGACTACCAAATACCAAGTCAGTTTGAATTTGTGGTTTCCTCATTACTGTTGCTGCCTCATTACTTAAGGTAATTCACCATTTCTTGGGTAATAGCAGGAGTTTTATATTATTTAGAGGTTTCAAGGCACTTTTAAAGATGCAACTGGCTTCCAATGTATCCTCATTAACTGCTCTCAGGAGTTCTTGACCAAAGAAGCACATTATTAAATATTGATTTCCTTTCTTTCCAGACCTGCCAATGTTACTATTTTCAGTCTCACATGGTCTGCTACTATTTAGTGTACATGCAGTTAATTGATTTCTGATTTTGCATGTTCATCTTTTATGAGGTCCTGTATCAAGGCCATTCAAAGGAGAGGGGATCATCTGTAGTCCACAGAAATAGGCTCCCACCCGCAAGGCAAAGCTTAGGAGATGTGGCCCAATAACCACCTTTTCCACTCATTGCCAGGAATGTATCCTGGCAAAACCAGACAGCAGACATCACCTTGCTGACAAAGGTTTGCATAGTTAAACTATGATTTTCCAGCAATAATCTATGGCTGTGAGAGTTGGACCATAACGAAGCCTGAGTGCCAAAAAATTGATGCTTTTGAATTGTGGTGTTGCAGAGGATTCTTGAGAGTCCCTTGGACTGCAAGGAGATTGAATCAGTAAATCCTAAAGGAAATCAAACCTGACAGTTCTTTGGAAGGACAGATACTGAAGCTGAAGCTCAAGTACTTTGGCCACCTAATAAGAAGAGAGAACTCATTGGAAAAGACCCTGAGGTTGGGAAAGATGGAAAGCAAAAGGGGAAGGGGAAGGCAGAGAATGAGATGATTAGTTAGTGCCATTGACAAAAACTCCATTTGTGTCACCTCCACAAGAATTTGCTATGCTATGTTATAAAACCTGAGCTGTGATCAGTTTGCCTTTTCTTTCAGCACCTATGTCAGTGGATGATGTCACCCAATGTTTTCAGATAGATGTGAAACAATAATGGAGAGAATGGCGGCTGGACATCAACTGTCTATCTCAGCACAGTTTAATTATCTCTGAGGGAAACCAGATATTTTTATCAATTCATTAAACTCCCTTAGCTAATTCAGATTATTTCAGGGCCAGATTCAACATCCTTCCATTGGCACTTGTATATATGGAATATTTATTTAGATTCCTAGGGCCAGTCAGTCTTGCCCTTGTGATAAGGGCTCAGGTTCATATCATCCTTTATCTGCTGTTACATTGTACATTTCATTACAATACCTGAAGAAAATTTATCTTACCTTTGTTCCCTTTTCCTTCAGATCAGCCTGAGGAAGTTTATATTGCCTTTTATTGACTTTATATGAGATGGAGCTTCCACATAAGGCAACTCTATCCCATATAATAGCCAGGTTTTGTATAACAGAGGCAAATGTTTGTAAACAATTGATCTTAGGCAGTGGTGAAATCCTCCATGTGTCGCCACTGGTTCACTGCCCGTGCATGTGCGGTGCGTGCCAGATGCACGCTGCACGTGTGCACATTCACAGTACACATCAAATGCTCACTGCGGGCGCATGTGCAGTCCACACCGAACATACATTTTGCGCAGAAAAAGAAACTGTTTGAAGGTAAGTAGAACAGTGAGGGGGAGGGGAACAGGTGTGCCATGTGATTTAGATTCAGTAGAAAGCAGGATTTCCTGCTTTCTAACGAATATAAATTGCATGGTACAGCTGATCGTCAGAAATACTGCTTCGGACCAACTGGTAGCTTTTTTTTTTTACTACTGGTTTGTTGAACCGGTAGATTTTATCACTACCGTACAGGTGCGAACTGGTAGGATTTCACCACTAGTCTTAAGCATACATTGTTAAGTAGTATTTAAGTCTTTTTCGTGATCTATGATCCATATCTCAGATTTTAAGAATTTATAGTAATGTTTGTGTCCATGAGGTTAAATTATTTTGTTGTAAGTTGAATATTTGTATCCAGTTCCAAATTTAGGCACTGTAATAAAGGATAATTGGAAATAAGTGAACAAGACTTGAGAGGGAGGAAATTTAGGAAGGTTCTGACTTGATTTCTGATTATTATGTTTCTTACACTTTTGTGTATATTCTGCTTTTGCAAATTATATTTTCACTTGTGCATATCACTAGATTGCATCCCTTTATGAGCATAGGTGTCCATAATAGTGTCCATAATAGTGTCCATAATAGTACCCCTCAGTTGGTTGTTCTCTCTCTCCCCTCCCTCCCCCTCCCCCTCTCTTCCTGTGTGTGTGTGTGTGTGTGTGTTTGTAACAGATCTTACCTGATGCACCCTCTGATACTTTTATTTTATTGTAGTTTTTCCATTTGTTTCATGCTTTCTGTCCACTTAACAAACAGAATGTTTCAGGAAGAGACCTTTCTCATGCAAATTTTCTCTTGCTACATCTTCCATTCTCTTACCAAGACCCAAGCCTATGCTGATACTGAGTTAATAGACAAGGACATTCTTATTCTAAGTACTACCCCACAGTATTTATCTTGAAAAAAATAATCTTAAGGGATTCTTAAGTATCAGCATAATCTGGATCTTGTATTTTCCATTGTGGGGTCTTAGTTAATAGTTGAAATTCTGTTTTGTACTACTTCTACTCAAGCAGCCACATCAGCTGGAAGACCTCAATGGCAAAATAACTTCTTCAATAAATAAACAGATTGGGAAGAATGAGACTGTTTGACTTTATGGCATAATGTGTGGTTGAAGAGCAGGGAACAGCTTTCATACTGAAATGTAGGCAAAGAGATATGACACAGAAACAGTCAGACACATTCACATAGTGAAATTAATATAGTGTCCCGAGGTCCCTCTTAAAAAGTTGCACAATATCTGCAATGCTCATTTAGCTTTATTTGAAGG
This sequence comes from Pantherophis guttatus, assembly GCF_059756535.1. Taxonomy (NCBI): domain Eukaryota; kingdom Metazoa; phylum Chordata; class Lepidosauria; order Squamata; family Colubridae; genus Pantherophis; species Pantherophis guttatus. The sequence continues at coordinate 317,259,954 of NC_142063.1, forward strand.
AATATTTGCCAAATTTTACTTCAATGCATAAATATTTTCGAGTTTGTTACATAGCAATTTGATTCATGTAAAGAAAGATAAAGTGATAGCAAGCAGCAATCTCAGGTCATTGGCCATATCTTGAAGACATCCAGGGTGGTAGATGGTGACGGCATTATTTTCCAATGAGGCTATACAATGAGATAAAATAATAGGTTGATAAAAGCAAGTTTAAGATAAATTCTGTTATCTGAACCTGAAAATATCACCTATCCTCCTTTGTGCCTTTGAAACACTTGCTCCTCTTCAGGTGAATGCCTTGGAATGCTTTGGATGGAAAACAGTGGTATCCAATTCTACATCTGTGGCATTTTTATGAGAGGAATGTTTACTTACTATTGGCAGCATGTGTATCTAGGTTTACAATTCCATCTCCCAATATTCTTGTAGTCTTTTGGACAGTAACGAAAGCAGCTTCGTCCTTGTCTACGACAGTGGCCCTGGGCATTACCTATGAAAAGAAAAAGAGTAGACAAAGGAATGATAAGTAAAGATACTTTGTTATTTAGATAGATATTTCCTTCTAAGTTATCACTTTCATCTACAGAATTGCAGGATTACTATGAATTCAGGAAGTTACATAGTTGAATTGGCAGGTAGGCCTGTATCTATTAAGGTAGTATGGAGGAAAACATCTGATTCACACCAAAGGAAGAGCTTGCTGTGCTATATTTCTCTCCATTATTACTATGGGCCCTTGCTTGCTAGGAAATAATCCTAAATTATCATGGTTGATTGTGCTGGGTGTTTTTGATGAAGATCTTGAATGAGAATTGTAAACTTCCTTTGAACTTCAGGATCTGGTTTACCTTTGGCTTTCTTCCTCTTCTCTTAATGTTTATGACATTGTTCTTCTCCACTCTTGAAAAGTGGTGCATTTGCAACATTTTGCTGCAATATCTTCTCTTTTTTACAAATTGAATATCAATAGGATAATAAACGTTTATTTTTATTTATTTTTATCTCATCTTTATTTCTTAAAATAACTCAAGGTGGCAAATGTATCTAATACTACTTCTCCCTCGTATTTCCATGAACACCAAGCAGCAGTCATAAGACATGATGAAAAGTCTTTAATTTCACAACGCATGGACAGACTTAACCATACTTTCAACTGGGGAACTGTGACCATCCTAGATGAAGCCAAGTCCAAAAACACTAGAGAATTCCTGGCACTCTGACAGATTAGCTATCAATAGACACATAGACATAAACAATATGTACTTACTTTGCAAAAGAGACAATGAACAAGCCAAAAAGATAAGACCAAAACATTTCCCCACCAGCAATCAACATTTAGATTATTTTATATTAACACCAAACTTAACATCTGACCAATAAACAAGAAGTAAACAATACCCCAATCAAGGAAGTGCTAAAAAGTTAACAATAAACAGTACAACCAAAAAACTCCCAAGACCTCTCCTACCAATACTAACAGGGCAGATCACTAGAATATAAACTGAGAGAAACTCCATTCCTTACTGATGTTACTTAATTTGGGCATGAAACAACTGTAAAAAAACAAAACAAAAAACAAGCTGAGAGAATACCAAGGATGCCTTCTCCTATTTTACCATAACAACAATCCTGTGAGGTGCTTTCTACTAAGAGAAGTCCAAATTTACCAGCCAGCTTTCATGCCAAAGGTGGAACTAGAACAGTCTCCTGATTTCTAGCTAGGTGCTTTGACCACTAAACCAAACTGGCTCTCTATTGTCCCTCAAACACATCATAATATTTTTTGTTGAGAATTTGGTAAAGCAAAACTAAAATGAACCAACCAATAACCTACAGTAATAAAACCTTGAGTTAAACTTTGTAGAGAATAGTGAATCAATGAATTGGTTTTCCAATCCCTCTTTGATGCCCTATATGACACTGGATGTCAAATTTAATGTGTTAGGATATGGTGCTTGCCTAACAGGTTGGCCAGGCAATATACAAGCCAATATGATGAATATGTATTCTATGACTTTAAGAGTCATTGTAATGCTGAGTCATTGTATCCTGATTGGATAAGCTCTGTAGTAACTGTATTTAAGGAGAGCTTGAATGTAGTCAGTGTGGACATGCCACCATCGTGACCTGTTACCATCGTGACCTGTTACCAGTATGACCTGCTACTATTTATTATCTGCTGATGTTTTGTAATTTCTACTTGATCTCTTACATGGTCTAATGTGATCATGGTTTATTTATTCTGTTTTTAAGAACTATTTATATTGTTCCTGTTTGATCCTTTTACTGCAAACCGGTAAGAAGAACTTTTGTATCTCTGGACTGATTATGATTGGCTAAGACTTGGATTGATTAAAGACTATGAGATTGTTTTTCACTATAAAGTAAAATACTTTGATAAACCAGTTTGTATGCATTTTATTCATCATTGCTCTCAGCACTGTTTCCATGTGCTCTACGCTCTGCTGGTTGTAAACACAACAATATCCTTAACATAATGCATTAGAAAAATCAATGGCATATTTTTTCAAATGTTTAAAGGCTCATATTGTCAATAATCCACAGTGTTGAAAGCTATTTCTTTAACATTGAAATGTTAAAATTTCCCCTCGTTGAAATGTGCCCACCAGGTTTCCCTGCATTTCACCAGCCAAGGGCTCAGGGGAGGGGTGGGGGAGTGGCGGCAATTATTACGGAAAGTCTTAGTCCGAGGGAGACCACTGTTCCTCAAATAGCTGGATGTGAGTCCCTCCTCATGAAGTGGGGCCGTGGGAGGCAGATGGGTTTGCTGACTATGTACCTGGCTCCCTGCTACGTGGTGGCGACCCTGCCCGAGCTGCTCGACGTTATTGCCGGGGTGGCGGTTGCTACCCCCAGACTTATTGTCATGGGGGATTTCAACCTGCCATCTGCAGGTGAGGTGTCAGAGGTGGCTCGGGAGTTCATGGCTTCCATGGCAGCCATGGACCTGACCCAACTAGTTCAGGGCCCTACTCACACAGGGGGTTACACTCTGGACTTGACTTTTGTCTCTGGTCAGTGGTTGAATGATCTTGGTAGAGGGGATTTAGATATTAAACCCTTGTCATGGACAGATCATTCTCTCCTTCGCTTGGACTTTCCTGCCACTTCCCCCCACCGCAGGGAGACAGAGCCTATCAAATGGTTCCGTCCCAGGCACCTGATGGATCCCGAAAGGTTCCTGATGGAGCTTGGGCCATTTCCTGAGACCCTGGCACATGACTCGACTGAAGACCTGTTGGCCGCCTGGGGGAGTGTGGCCGCCGGGGCTTTGGACCACATCGTGCCTGTTAGGGTGTGTGTAAAAAGTATTTGTTGCTTGTGCAACGAGCAGAGCAGAAACACACAGGGAAGGAGATAAACGTGCAGCTCGTGTGAGAAAAATACTTTATATACAAGATAATAAGCAGTCTCGGTGTAGGTAAAACAGTCCAAGGTCATAAACAGTAATATCAGTCCAGTAAGTATCTTCCCTTACCAAAGCAAACAGACTTTAGTAACTCTTGGTATACAGTACCATATAACAATCCAGTCTAACACCAATCAGCAGAAAGACACAGGAAGCAACAGGAGCAATCAGGAACAAAGAACGCTTCTCTGCGCTGCTTATTTATGCACTGTAGCCTAATCCTTAACTGGTCTCGTTCTTGCCTACGTTTGGCCTCATCCAGTAACCTACCAGTTATACTGGCCAATGTTAGTTCATCTCTAGACAATACTTCTAATGATGAAACAAAAGAGTCATAACTGTCATCCAACGATGAAAGAATAATATAAACTTGCTGCAATTCAGTAAACACAAGGTCTTTCTCATGTAGCTTCTGGAAAAGCCCTGTCATGGAGTCCAGGTGAGCCATCATGTCTCCTCCTTTCTGAAGATGTAAGCGAAATAATTTCCGTGTCAGGTAGATATGGACACCCACAGAGTCACGAACGTAGAGCTTCTTTAGCTTTGTCCAACACCTCGCAGCAGACTCTTCGCCCCGGAAATGGACTAGTTGCTGGTCTCCCAGTGTCAGGCCTATGATGCTTAAAGCACGCTCGTTGTCCCTGTGAAACTTCGCTATCTTTTTGGCATCTTCTTCGTCAGCAGCATTCAATGCAGTTATGTCCGGTGGATTATTAACCATGTCCCACAGTCCTTCTTTTCGCAAAAGTAGACAGCATTTTGTGGACCAGGTAACATAGTTTGTACCATCCAACCGGGTTATGGTGGTATAACTTGTACCTTGCTCAAAAGCCATCATCTTGACTACTACACCCACTGCCTGCATTTCTCACTTCCGCAAAAACAAATTTAAGAGCTCTGGAACGTTCTGGGCCCATAACCAATGTTAGGATGTGTGTAAAAAGTATTTGTTGCTTTGTTGCAGAAACACACAGGGAAGGAGATAAATGTGCAGCTCGTGTGAGAAAAATACTTTATATACAAGATAATAAGCAGTCTCAGTATAGGTAAAGCAGTCCAAGGTCATAAACAGTAATATCAGTCCAGTAAGTATCTTCCCTTACCAAAGCAAACAGACTTTAGTAACTCTTGGTATACAGTACCATATAACAATCCAGTCTAACACCAATCAGCAGAAAGACGCAGGAAGCAACAGGAGCAATCAGGAACAAAGAACGCTTCTCTGCGCTGCTTATTTATGCAATGTAGCCTAATTACAGGGTTCAGCAAACCCTGATTACGTGGCTCAGTTGTTTCTTAAAGAAACAGATATATTGCCTGACCAACAAGTTAGGAGTAAGCTACAAGCTGAACCTAACAGTGCCTTTGCAGCCTCTGACCCGATGCCGACCTCAATTGGATCCTTGGTTCTCCGAGGAGCTGAGAGAGATGAAGCATCGGAAAAGACGCCTAGAGAGCATTTGGAGGACTAGTCAATCCGATTCCGACCGGACATTGGTGAGGTCTTATATCAAGACCTACCTAGTGGCGATAAAAGCGGCAAAATCTAACTATTTTTCCGCTCTTATCGCATCTCCAGAGAACCGCCCAGCTGCTCTGTTTAGGGTGACCCACTCCCTTCTTCAGGGGGGAGTGCGGGAAGATCCCTTGCAGGGTCGAGCTGAGGATTTTGTGCAATTCCTGCATGATAAAGTTGCTCGGCTTCGGGAAGGCTTGGACTCCGACTGGGTGAGTCCGGGGGAGGAGACGAGGGTAGGTCTTGAGAACATTATCTGGGAGGAGTTTGATCCTGTGGCTCCCAAGGATGTGGACAGGGTTCTGGGTAAGATTAGTGCCGCCACAGGTTTATTGGACCCGTGTCCCTCCTGGTTGGTACTGGCCTCCTGGGAGGTTACACGAGGCTGGCTCCAGGGGATTATAAGTGCTTCTCTGAGTGAGGGTGCATTTCCCGCTGCCTTGAAAGAGGCGGTGGTGAGGCCCCTCCTCGAGAAGCCTTTCCTCAACCTGGCTGAATTAGCCAACTACCGTCCGGTCTCCAACTTTCATTTTATGGCGAAGGTTGTTGAGAGTGTGGTGGCACGACAACTGCCCAGGCACCTGTATGAAGCAATCTATCTGGACGTGTACCAGTCGGGCTTCAGGCAGGGGTACAGCACAGAAATGGCATTGGTCGCATTGGTGGATGATCTCTGGAGGGCTCGGGACAGGGGTTGTTCCTCTGTCCTGGTCCTGTTAGATCTCTCAGCAGTTTTTGATACCATCGACCATGGTATCATGCTGCAGTGGTTGAGGGGGTTAGGAATAGGGGGCACCGTTTTGTGGTGGTTCTCCTCCTTCCTCTCTGACCACTCGCAGTTCGTGTTGACAGGGGGGCAGAGGTCGACTTCGAGGCGCCTCGCATGGGGAGTGCCACAAGGGTTGGTCCTCTCACCCCTTCTGTTCAACATTTATGTGAAGCCGCTGGGTGAGATCATCCATGGTTTTGGGGCGAGAGTCCACCTGTATGCTGATGATACTCAGCTGTACATCTCCACCCCAGACCACCCCAACGATGCCCTTGATGTGATGTCTCACTGCCTGGAGCCCGTGCGGGTCTGGATGGGGAGAAATAGGCTCAGACTCAACCCCTCCAAGACTGAGTGGCTGTGGTTCCTGGCGTCACGATATAGTCAGCTGATGCCATCGCTGACTATTGGGGGTGAGTTCTTGTCCCCCACAGAGAGGGCTCGCAATCTGGGTGTCCTCCTGGATGCATGGCTGTCTTTAGAAGGACATATGATGGCCGTGGCGAGGGGGGCTTTTTATCAAGTTCGCCTGATTCGCCAGTTGCAGCCCTTTCTGGATCGCGACACCTTGCGCACAGTCACTCATGCCCTTGTCACCTCCCGACTGGACTACTGTAATGCTCTCTACATGGGGCTCCCCTTGAAAAACACCGGAGGCTCCAACTGGTTCAGAATGTGGCTGCGCGGGTGGTTATGGGTGCAACTCGTTGTGCCCACGTGACACCCCTCCTGCACGAGCTGCACTGGCTCCCAGTGGTCTTCCGGGTGCGATTCAAGGTGTTGGTTACCACCTTTGAAGCGCTCCATGGCATTGGACCTGGGTATCTTCGAGACCGTCTTCTGCCACTAGTAGCCTCCTACCGGCCAGTCCGCTCCCACAGAGAGGGTTTCCTCAGGGTGCCATTGGCCAAATTATATCAGCTGGCGACACCCAGGGGGAGGGCCTACTCTGTGGGTGCCCCTGCCCTTTGGAATGAACTGCCCCCAGAAATGCATAAGATCTCCGATCTCCATGTATTTCGCTGTGCTCTCAAAACCTTGTTGTTCTGCCAGGCCAGGCTATCAATGTAAAGATTTTAATTGGTTTTAAATGTGGGATTTTAAATTTGGGGGTTTTATAATTGAGCCAATTATTTAATAATTTTAATTATTTTTAAATTTTGTCTGTCTTTGTGCTTTTAATCAGGCTGTACACCACCCTGAGTCCTTCGGGAGAAGGGCGGTATAGAAATAAAATAAATAAATAAATAAATAAATAAATAAATAAATAAATAAATAAATAAATAAAATCTAAAAGAAGATGTTGTAGAATATTCTGCTTTCAGTGATGATCATACTTGCTTAGAAAGTAGTGAGTTATCTATCATTTTTAAATTATCAATAATTTAGTTTCTTACCTGGTTCAGACAGGAATGCAAGGAAAAGGAATGTGAACAGCAGATAAAGGATCTTCATGTTGGGATTGGTTCTCGGACAAATCTTACTCCTGGTGTTATGTAAATAGGTTTGTTTGGCGGGAAGTTCGAATTAACTGACCCTCAGCTGATTGGCTGATCACTACTGTTGTAAGGTATATAAAGGGAGCTGGCTCCCAGGTTTAGTTGCTGGAGTCTCACCATATAATAAAGAGCTGTTGTCACGAACTACTCTGGCTTGCTGCGTCCTCATTCACCCAACTTAACATTGGTGACGAAGGTGGGATTTTGAGGCCAGAAGCAGAGGAGAGCTGAAGCCACACTCGAGAAAAGAGCTGAAGCCACGTTCAGAGAGGCGACCGGAGACCGCAACCGAATCCAGCCAGGCGAGCGAGCGGAGCACAGGAGAATCCCCGAAACGATGTCTGCCTACACCCCGCCAGCGCCTTTCGACCCCAAGGAAGAGAAGTGGGGATCCTACATGTCTCGGTTCGAGTGCTTCGTGGTGGCAAACGACATGCAAGGGCTACCGGACATTCGGAAGAAAGCCCTGTTCCTGAGCCACTGCGGGCCAAGGGTCTTCGACACAGCCGAAGCATTGTCGGAGCCGAATTCGGTCCACAACATTTCCTGGTCGACGCTACAGACCCTGCTGAAAGACCACTATGCACCAACGCCATCGAAGTACGTCCAACGCTATGATTTCCGGCAACGGCTACAGCAGGAGGGCGAATCGATCAGCGAGTACATCGCTGCCCTGCGTAAGGCCGCAACCCAATGTGAATACCGAGACCTGGATGAGATGCTCCTAGAGCAACTAATTTGCGGAGTGAGAGATAGCCGACTCCAGCGAAGGCTGCTTGCGAGGTCAAACCTGACCCTACTCATCGCACTAGACAAGGCCAGGGCGCAAGAGTCGTCAACAAAGGCTGCAGAGAGACTAAAGAGCTCCCACTTAACCAGAACAACGCAAAAGACGGCACCAGTGCACCGAGAGGCCACGAGCACCGCGAGCGAAGGGGAGTCTGAAGAAGAGGTCTACCGCACCGAGCAGTCCCGCACAGCCCGCAGGGAGCCCAGAGACAGATGCGCCAGCTGCGGAGGGTTCCACTCACGACAAAACTGTAAGTTCAGGGACGCCATTTGCCGTTCCTGTGAAAAAAGGGGCCACATCGCTCGGGTCTGCAGATCCAAGGCACACCAGAGCTACAAACCATGTGGCCAACCCTTCCAATCAGAGCCGGCACCACACCGAAGGCCCAACAGAGATGGCGGAAACCGGAAGGGCGCGAAATTTGAAGACGCTGGGGCCTACACCATACGCATCGCAGAGACCTGCACCTCGCCCGGAGAAAAGACCTACACCACGGTCGAGATCGAGGGACGGGAGTGCCAGATGGAGATCGACACGGGATCACCGATATCCATCATGTCTTGGGAAAACCTAAAGAAAGTCATCCCCAGCACACGCAAGCGACAGCTCCAGCCACAGCAACGCAGATTGAAGGACTACCAGGGGAACCGCATACCCGTCGAAGGAAGAGGCGAGTTCCAAGTACAGTATGGGGAGCTTACCGAGAAACTGCCCCTCACCATAGTCAGCGACAACCTCCCAAGCCTCCTGGGCATGGACTGGTTTAGAGCCCTAGGCATGGGATTCACCGGAGTGAGAAACGTTAGAAGCACCCTGAAGGAAGACCTGATGCAGGAGTTCCAGGACGTGTTTGACGAAAGGCTGGGCAAGTATGTGGGGACCCTGATTTCGTTTAACCTCAACCCCAATATTGCACCCATCCGCTTAAAGCCTAGGCGGGTACTGTTCGCCCTGAAGCCCAAAATTGACATTGAACTGGAAAAATTAATCAAACAAGGGGTGGTCGTTCCAGTCGACCACGCCAAATGGGAGACCCCAATTGTTACGCCGGTAAAGCCGGACGGATCAGTGCGCATATGCGCTGATTATAAATGCACAATTAATAAGGCCCTGCAGCAGAGCGCCTATCCAATGCCCATTGTTCACCATTTGTTGCATTCCCTGGGCCCCGGCAAGATCTTCGCAAAACTCGATCTTGCGCAGGCGTACCAGCAACTGCCGGTAGATGGTGCTACCGCAGAGGCACAGACTATCGTAACCCACAGAGGGGCCTTTAAGTGCACCCGCTTGCAATTCGGAGTAAGCGTAGCCCCCGGACTTTTCCAAAGTACCATGGAGCGGCTACTACAAGGGATCCCTGGGGTGGTGCCCTATTTCGATGACGTGCTCATTACCGCCGACAATGAGCAGCAATTAAGAGAAAGACTGAGGGGAGTCCTAAGGAAATTCAGGGACGCAGGACTCAGAGTAAAACGAAATAAATGCATGATCGCAGTTTCCTCAGTCGAATTCCTAGGGTACAGGGTAGATGGCACCGGCATACACCCCACAGAAAGCAAGATCAGGGCAATCAGAGAAGCACCCACCCCCAAAGACAAGGCAGAGTTACAGGCCTTCCTGGGACTATTAAACTTTTACGCCATCTTCCTTAAAGACAAGGCAACAGTGGCAGAACCCGTACATAGACTATTAACCAAGAAAGCCACATGGAAATGGGTGAAGGCTGAAGACAGGGCATTCGCCGGCATCAAAAAACTGTTATCAGCTGAAAGCTTTTTAATACAATACAATGCAACGCTTCCCCTTGTTCTAGCATGTGACGCGTCCCCGTTTGGGGTGGGAGCCGTCCTGAGCCACAGACTCCCGAATGGCCTAGAAGCGCCCATTGCATACTACTCCCGGACTCTATCAAGCGCCGAGCAAAATTATAGCCAGCTCGACAAGGAGGCCCTCGCCGCCATTTCGGGAGTAAAGAAATTCCACGAGTACTTGTTCGGGAGGGACTTTGAACTAATCACCGACCATCAACCGCTCCTGGGTCTCCTCGCGGGAGATCGTCCAACCCCGGCAGCACTATCGCCCAGGATGACACGCTGGGCCATCTTCCTCGCAGCATACTCCTATCGCCTGGTACATCGACCAGGGGCGGACATGGGCAATGCGGACGCACTCAGCCGATGCCCACTACCTGACGGCCTAGAAGACCCCACACCCGGCATCCCCATCCTGCTGATAGACGTTTTGGACTCTGGGCCCATAACATCAGCCGAGGTTGCGAGAGCCTCAACCAAAGACCACGTGATCTGGACAGTCGCAAGTTGGGTCATGAGGGGGTGGCCGGAAAAGATTGGGAGCGGGGAATTTAAACCGTTCGCGGGAAAACGGGACGAGCTGACAATGCAAGGGGGGTGTTTGCTATGGGGCGATCGGGTTGTTATTCCTTTACGTTTACGGGAAAAGGTTTTAACATTGTTGCATGAGGGGCACCCTGGGATTGTAAGAATGAAGGGGCTAGCCAGGAGCTACGTCTGGTGGCCCAGCATGGATACAGATATTACCGAGTGGGTGGGGAGATGCCAGCCCTGCCAAGAGTCCAGATCAGATCCACCAACGGCGCCCGTGAGGGAGTGGGAAAGGCCCCAGGGACCCTGGTCCAGGATACACATTGATTTTGCAGGCCCATTTCACGGACAGACCTTCATGGTCGTTGTAGACGCATTCTCCAAGTGGTTGGAGATCAAGCTAATGAAGACCACTACCACCGATGCAACCATCAGGGAGCTGAGACAATTATTCGCCACCCATGGGTTACCGGACATCCTAGTGTCAGATAACGGGCCACAATTCACCGCGACACAATTTGAGGGCTATTTAGCAGGACTAGGGATCAGACATGTCCTTTCAGCCCCATTTCATCTGGCCAGTAACGGACAGGCAGAGAGATTTGTAAGGTCAGCAAAGGAGGCCCTTTCACGTTTAAACCCCGGAGACTGGCAGGAAAGGATAGATAAGTTTTTAATAGCGCAGCACTCCACACCCTGTACAGCCACAGGCCGAAGCCCAGCAGAACTATTAATGGGACGGAAACTCCGAGGAATGCTAGATAGGCTCAACCCCAATTACTCTCCAGAGGTTTTCAAGGTGGGGGAGAGGAAGCTTAGAAAATTCACCATAGGAATACCGGTTCACGCTAGAAACTATGGACAGGGCCCACTCTGGGAAGCCGGGACAATCACAGAAATCATGGGGCCCAAATCATACAGGGTAGATATGGGGGACAGGAGAGTTTGGCGCAGACACATTGACCAGTTAAGAAAACGGGTAACCACAGACACCGACGACAAGTTAGACGACCCCATCTCTGACCATGACTACCAGCCAGAAGCACAAAACACAAGCCAGAGTAGAGCGGAGGACTTAGCTGAGGATTCTGGTATCCAGCGCCGGCCCATCGAGGTAGTCCAAACAGCCGGGGAAGTCGCCGCCCACGAGGAGGTCCCGGAGGCCTCATTGGCGGAGCAGGGAGAAACAGAAAGTCCCTCCGACCTGCTCGACGCCGCCCCTCCGACTGAACTGCGCAGGTCAACTAGGACTCGTACACGCCCTAGTCACCTGAGAGACTTTGTATGTAAATAACACCCCAAGTGACTTCTGGGAGGGGAGGAGTATTATGTAAATAGGTTTGTTTGGCAGGAAGTTCAAATTAACTGACCCTCAGCTGATTGGCTGACCACTACTGTTGTAAGGTATATAAAGGGAGCTGGCTCCCAGGTTTAGTTGCTGGAGTCTCACTATATAATAAAGAGCTGTTGTCACGAACTACTCTGGCTTGCTGCGTCCTCATTCACCCAACTTAACACCTGGGATAAGACATAGCTCTCTATTTATGCAGTTAGAATTATTGCATCACACAGCCTCAGTGAAATATTGCAACTACTCTTAATGGTCACTGGCATTGTTGTATTTTGTTCTATTGAAACACTCCTGTGGGTTAACTGTTGCAAAAGTCCTTGTAAGAGCAAGGGAATTAGTTGAATAGTTAAAAGGTTGTGCTTATAGCTAAAATACTTTGGAATGATAAATGTTTGGCTCCATTATTGAGTGGTCTGTACAATTGACCACACAACAGTTATCTGTGGTTGTAATGAAATGTAGCTACCATCTATTAATATGCTTACCAAGAAATTCTCTATCTATCTATCTATCTATCTATCTATCTATCTATCTATCTATCTATCTATCTATCTATCTATCTATCTATCTATCTATCTATCCTGTCTGTAATCTATGACTTGGATGTTAGGATTTGGAGATCTCGTATCTGGTATCTGCTGTATTGCATTTTAACTACTCCACATGAAACATGGTGTCAGAAGCATCTGAATCTGTGCTGTCTCTACACATTTGATGCATGCCAGTCTTGCACTTGCAGTCCTGTCCTGGAAGCTGGGCATTTGAAGCAAGAAAATCAGCAGTATGGCAGCCATTAACAGCATACCAGTGTCTGAGGGTTCACTCTGATAGTCCCCTAGTGAGTGAGAAGTACCTGGAAAATATCAAGTACAGACAGATTAACTCCCTATTAGTCATCCCTCCCATCTCCCAGTTCTTTGACTTGGGGGGTTTTTATCATGGAATTTCTTGACTACTTTATCTGCTCTTATGTCAACTTTGAACCAAACCTGGTAGAAGCCATTTTGTTGTTTCTCAGTTGCCACACAGTATTGGGGGCAGGGAGGGGAGGATGGAATGCCCTGCCAGGCATAACACAGACCAAAGGTCATTCCCACAGGTATCAGATGAAGACAAAGAGGAGTGCCTGACGAGCCTGCCAATTAACCTAATTGGGCAATGTGACTTGTGACACTCAGGGAGGAGATCATTTACTACTTTAATTATACTGAAACTGTGGGAGTTGGTTTTGCATTTAATTGTGCTGATATGATGTACCCAGTAAAGGAGTTCTTTGATGAAGATTCTAGTCTCAAAGTTCTGATTTGTTTGGGTTCGTTAGTTGGAACCTTGACATTAAACTAACTCTCATAAACTTTGCTCTGGAAAAAGGGAAACCCTCCAGGGTCATGAGCCCCGGTCATCTACCCAGTCACTTTGGGAGGACAGAGAAGACTCAGGGAAGATTTTGAGATGGGGAAGAAAGGAGAGGCTGCTGCCAAGCCCAGTGCAGCCTGAGCTGATGGAGCACAACTGGCTGCCCAAGCTGGGAAGGGAGTCCCACCAGCAGTGGCAAGACCAAAAGTCTGTGAGGAGAGGATGAAAGGCAAATGGTCTTTACAGGCTTGAACAATGGGCCCTATGCAATGAATTTTAATGTGGTGAAAAGCAAAGTTTTACATTTAGGCAGGAAAAATCAAAGGTATAAGTACAGATTAGGTGAGACTTGGCTCAAAAACAGTAACTGTGAGATGAACTTTGGAGTCCTAGTGGATGATCAGGGAATCAAGATCACATGAAGTATTACTACTACTTTATAAAACCCTAGTAAGACCACACTTGGAATACTGCAAATAATTTTGGTCACTTTACTACAAAAAGGATGTTGAGACTTTGGAAAAAGTTCAGAGAAGAGCAACTAAGATGATCAAAGGCCTGGAGACTAAAACATATGAAGAATGGCTGAAGGATTTGGGTCTGGCTAGTATAAAGAAAAGAAGAATTAGGAGTGGACCTTGGAATCCTTTTGGATGATCACTTGAATATGAGCCACAGTGTGCAGTAGCAGCCGGAAAAGCTAATACAATCCTGGCTTGTATAAATAGAGGAATAGAATCAAGATCATGTGAAGTATTAGTACCACTTTATAAAACCCTAGTAAGACCACACATGGAACACTGCAAATAATTTTGGTCATTTTACTACAAAAAATATGTTGAGACTTTGGAAAAAGTTCAGAGAAAAGCAACTAAGATGATCAAAGGCCTGGAGACTAAAACATATGAAGAATGACTGTAGGATTTGGGTCTGCAGCATTTGGGTCTGGCTAGTGTAAAAGAAGAATTAGGAGTGACATGATAGCAGTATTCCATTATTTGAGGGACTTCCAGAAAGAAGAGGGGGTCAAATTATTCTCCAAAGCACCAGAGGGAAGGACAAGAAACAATGGTTGGAAGCTAACCAAAGAGAGAAGCAACCTGGAATTAAGGAGAAACTTCCTAACAGTGAGGACAATAAACCAGTGGAACAGCTTGCCTTCAGAAATTGTGGATGCCCCATCACTGGAGGTTTTAAAGAAGAGACTAGATAGTCACTTATCTGAAATAATACAGGTTCTGCTGCTTGAGCAGCGGGCTGGACTAGAAGATGTCCAAGGTACCTTCCAGCTTCTATTCTATTCTATTCTATTCTATTCTATTCTATTCTATTCTATTCTATTCTATTCTATTCTATTCTATTCTATTCCATTCCATTCCATTCCATTCCATTCCATTCCATTCCATTCCTTTATGTTTTTGATCATATATACAGCAATGTGTGAACACTAAGGTCCAGTCCATCATGCAAATATTAATCAAAGTCAACACTAATTAGGCTTTCTAATCAGTCAGGATTATACAGCCAAGATAAAAACTAAAGAAGTGCCTTTCTAAACAAAAAGTATTCACACACTATCATTTCGCCTTCAGAAGCCATAGGATTTTAATTTGAAATAATGCAAAAGCTTGAGGCTTGGCTTGGTTTGGCCTGGATTGGATTTCATTCTATGTATGTATGTATGTATGTATGTATGTATGTATGTATGTATGTATGTATGTATATATATTGTCGTTTTTCATGAAACATATTTAGGAAACTACTAAACAAATGCAGTTTCCTATCGGTCAGGTTTGAGCACTTTATGGTATTCTCTTCACATCTCTACAATGTGAATAATCAGGGATCAAATTCAAACAGCTTTGTGAGTGATTTGGAGGAGGAAGCATGAGACATATTAAACTGTCCTCTCCTCAGACAGAGAAGCACCTCAAATTCTTCTCCCTACTACAGAGGAGGTTAATTTGGTTGATTTAAAAATGTGTTTGAGGGATAACAGAGTAGAAACAGGATTTATGAAAATGTCTTCATGAAACTTTGCACTAAGTTCCATCTTTTGACTGATAAAAGACTCAAGGTAATAAAAAATGTTAACAGCACAAAATACTTCTTGAAATACCTTCATCTATTGCCTATATGACATCACTGCCATTACTGAAACTGCAGGAGTTGGTTTTGCATTTAATTGTGCTGATATGATGTACCCAATAAAGGAGTTTGTAAGTGATTTGGAGGAGGAAGCATGAGACATATTGAACTGTCCTCTCCTCAGACAGAGAAGCACCACAAATTCTTCTCAGTACCACAGAGGAGGTTAATTTGGTTGATTTAAAAATGTGTTTGAGGGATAAAAGAGTAGAAACAGGATTTATGAAAATGTCCTCATGAAACTTTGCACTAAGTTCCATCTTTTGAATGATAAAAAACTCAATATAATAAAAAAAATGCTAACAGCATAAAATACTTCTTGAAATACCTTCATCCATTGCCTATATGACATTATTATGATTAATAAGCCAAATTCCCAAGAAACAATTGCCAAAACTAAAAAACCTGTCTCTGCAGTAAAATTTAAGGAATTATGAGACTCAGTACAGAAGAAAAATGTCGAATCTTTATGGCATGTTGTATCATTGGCTTCACTTTCCATGTGGCAAGTTAACTGAGAAAACTGAAACTAAAAGGTTCTTTCTCTCAAGCGTAACCATTAGTTCCAAACATCAAAATGTCATCAGCATAAATAATAAATAAAAGCCCTGGTCACTTCAAATTCTATTCTTTTTTTTTTTATTGGAAAAGTTTTACAAATACATTTTCTCCCCAGTTTCCCCCCCAACCCTCCCTAACCCCCCCAACCCTCCCTAAACCCCCTAACTCTTCCTAACCCCCCCTAACCCTCCCCTCCCCCATGACTTCCACAAAATATAATCCAAATTAAAATCACATTTTATAAAATTTGAACCCCTCCACCCCCTATATACTGTTTATACCTTCATAAAACTCAATTATTCTATCCCTATATAATACATTCAGTTAAAAGCTATCTGATATTTCCTAGTTTGATATTTATTCTGCACATAATCTATCCACTTTTTCCACTCCCATACATAAGTCTCTTGAGTTCGGTCTTTTAGATATGCTGAAATCTTCGCCATCTCTGCAAAACTGGCCATTTTCAAAGTCCATTCTTCAATAGTGGGCAACTTCAAATTCTATTCTTAAATAGAGCCAAGTCGTGACACCTTAGACTGTACTGGTGGAGAGGAAAGCAGGACTTCAACCAGGAGGAGTATTTGAAAGTCAAATACCTGGGATTCCTCAATACGTGGCTCCTCACAAGTCATCTGTGGAGTCTCCAGAGCAGATTTAGAGTTGTTTTAATTTTTTGTTTTAACTTATTTGACACCTTTCTGCTCGATATATTAATCTTATTAATTTTACCTTGGGGAGGGTGTGTGTGTGTGTGTATGTGTGAGTGGGTCGGGATGGATTGGATGGAAGGAGTGGGTTTGTAGTGGCTGAATTTGGGGAGAATGAGGGATCTGGGGGCAAGAAATGGAGCCCCCTCTGCTGAGTGTGCAAACAGAAGCAGATGGGGCCTTAGATATGACCCCCGGCTCAGTGTGAGTGGGGTGCCTCACCTGCCGGATAGGAAGGGGGGCCATTGAGGTGGGGCAGGGGATCTCTGGGGTATTATAGAGCTGTTATGCGGTTATGACTGGGAGAGGTAGATGTGGCGGGAACTGACGGGTAGGCCGCTCTCGGGGAACTAGGACTTGCTGTCTCAAAGCGATTACTTGTTCTGGCCCCTCTGGTTCTGGTTCACCGGGCTCGCCTCGTATACCTGGTGACTTGGGATGTCAGGGCCCTGGCCTCAGGCTGCTGCTGTTTAATGCCAAGTCTGTTGTCAACAAGGCCCCCCTCGTTCGGGACTTAATCCTGGAGGAGGGGGCTGACCTGGCATGTATAACTGAGACCTGGCTGGGCCAGGAGGGGGGTGTGTGCCCCTCTCAAAGATGTGCCCAGATGGGTTCCAGATATTGCATCAGCCGCGACTCCAGGGAAGGGGTGGAGGAGTGGCACCTATTGTCCGGAAGAGTCTTTGCTCTCGCAGGATCCCTGCCCCTGAGATTGTTGGGTGTGAGTCTCTTCTCTTGAGGTTGGACTCAGGGGTTCAGTTGGGCTTGTTACTGATGTACCTGCCTCCCAGCTATGTTACAACAGCCCTGCCTGTGCTGCTAGAGGCAGTAGCTGGGCTGGCGGTGGAGTTCCCCAGGCTTATAGTACTGGGGGACTTCAACTTGCCATCACTTGGTGAATCCTCAGATGCGGCTCAGGAGTTCATGGCTTTCATGACAACCATGGACCTGACCCAAGTAGTTCAGGGTCTGACTCATAGGGGGGGGGACACACACTTGACCTGGTGTTTCTCTCGGGGCAGTGGAGATATGATCTGGAATTAAGGGGTATAGATGCTTCTCCCTTGTCGTGATCAGATCATTTCCTGCTGAGGCTAGACTTCAGGACGCTACTCCTCCATCGCAAGGAGGCAGAGCCGATTAAGTGGTTCCTCCCCAAGTGCCTAATGGACCCTGAAGGGTTCCAGAAGGAGCTTGGGGAGATATCTGACTCCCTTGTCCACAGTCCGGCTGAGTCCCTGGTGGCTGCCTGGAATAGGGTGGCATCTGGGGCACTGGACCGGATTGCGCCTTTGCGACCTCTCCATGGCAGTGGATCCAGGAAAGCTCCCTAGTTTACTACTGAGGAGCTCTGGGAGATGAAGCACCAGAAGAAACATCTAGAGCAACGCTGGAGGACTAGTAACTCCAAATCTGACCGAACACTCTTAAGAGCGTTTTTTAGGACTTATTTAGTGGCAATATGGGTGGCAAAATGTTCACATTTTTCTGCACTTATTGCATCCGCTGATTCGCACCCAGCCGCCTTATTTAGGGTGACTCGCTCCCTCCTTAATGTAGTGGGAGTGGAGGAGCCCTTGCAGGATAGAGCTGAGGAGTTTGTGCAGTTTCTGTCGGATAAAGTCGCTCAGATTCAGATGGACCTGGACTCTGATTGGGCAATTCCAACCGAGATGATGGGGGCAGGTCTTAGTCCTATTGTGTGGGATGAATTTGAGCCTGTGACTCCTAAGGAAGTGGACAAGGCTGTAGGAGCGATGTGTTCCTCCACTTGTTTGTTGGACCCGTGCCCCTCCTGGCTGGTTTTGGCCAGCAGGGAGGTGACACGAGGCTGGCTCCAGACTTTAGTTAACGTGTCCTTGAGGGAAGGGGCCTTCCCGCAACCACTAAAGGAAGCAGTTGTAAGGCCCCTCCTCAAGAAGTCTTCCCTGGATCCAGCAGAATTAAAGAACTTTCATCCAGTCTCCAACCTACCCTTTGTGGGAAAGGTTGTAGAGAAAGTGGTGGCACTTCAGCTCCTGCGGTCATTGGAGGAAACAGATTATCTAGACCTTTTCAGTCTGGCTTCAGGCCTGGCTACAGCACAGAAACTGCTTTGGTCATGCTGATGGATGATCTCTGGTGAGCCCGAGATGGGGGTCATTCCTCCATCTTGGTGCTACTTGACCTCTCAGCAGCTTTTGATACCATTGTCCATGGTATCCTTATGGGACGACTAAGGGAGTTGGGAGTGGGAGGCACTGTGACACGGTGGTTCTTTTTTTTTTTTTTTAAATACAATTTTATTGATTTTTTTTTTTACACGAATAAAATATAGTAACAATTCTGTTTAACATCGGATTCGCAGTGTTTATACATATATACATGAGTAAGTGTCTGGTGTCATTTATGCTATACATTTCTAATTAATTTCTGCACCTTTTATTCCTTCCTTAATTCTATCATTTATCCATTCGTACCATCTTCCCCACACAGTATCATAATCAGAATTTTCATCGTCATTTATCTCATGTGTTAATTTATTTATCTCTGCACACTCTAATATTTTATTAATTATAAGGTCATCTGGTGGTAGGTCTTTCTTTTTCCACGGTGGTTCTTCTCCTATCTCTCTGGTCAGTCACAGTCGGTGTTGGTAGGAGTACAGAGGTCGACCCCTAGGCCCCTCATTTGCGGCATGCCTCAGGGCTCGGTCTGTCAGGGCATTTATTAATCCCATGTTTGGCTCTGGGACTAATTACCCTGGTTTAAAGGAGATGTATCGTGGCTTATTCCAAGTTGTAATAATCTGAAAAGAAACGCGAGGAAAAGTTTCTAATAAAACTCATTTATTTGTTATAAAGAAAATAAAGCACCTCACTAACTAAGAAAAGTTAATTGTTACATTTTTGAAAGTAATTCTTGCCGGCTATGTCAGCCGGACCTTGGCAAGAGAACAAAGGAAAGAGAGTGTGAAGAAGCAATTGAAGGAATGTGGGTGGATACGGAAACACGTAGCTTACTGATAAGAAGTTGGCAAAGCTACGGAGAGTCTGACAGTCCAGAAATAATGAGCTCAGCTGGTAAATAAAATAACGCAGTGACACAGTCCTCTCTCCCCTCCTATTTAACATCTACATGAAGCCGCTGGGTGAGATCAGCCGACGATATGGGGTAAGGTATCAGCAATACGCTGATGATACCCAGCTGTATATCTCTACCCCGTGTCAATTCAGGGAGGCGGTGGATGTGATGTGCTGGTGCCTGGAGGCTGTGAGGGTCTGGATGGGAGTCAACAGGCTCAGACTTAATCCAGACAAGATCAAGTGGCTGTGGGTATTGCCTCCTAAAGACTATATTGATTGTCCATCCTTGATTTTGGAGAGGGGGGGAAATTGTCCCACTCAGAATGGGCTCGCAATTTGGGTGTCCTCCTAGACTCACAGCTAAGATTAGAGCAACATCTGTAAGCTGTGGCTAGGGGGACCTTTGCAAGGTTTGCCTGGTGCACCAATTGCGACCCTACTTGGATCAGGAGGCTCTCCTCACAGTCACTCATGCCCTTGTGTAATAATCTAACCATGCACCTCATGGTTAGATTATTGCAATGCGCTCTACATGGGGCTACCCTTGAAAAGTGTTTGGAGACTACAGTTGGTCCAGAGCACAGCTGCGCGAGCTGTCGTGGGTGCACCTAGGCACACCCACATTACACCAATTCTCCGCAAGCTGCACTGGCTCCCTATTGGTTTCTGGTCACAATTCAAGGTGTTGGTTATTATCTTTAAAGCCCTACATGGCTCAGGGCCAGGTTATCTTCAAGACCGCCTTCTACCGCATAGCTCCCAGCGACCGGTAAGATCCCACAGAGTTGGTCTCCTCCGGGTCCTGTCAGCTAAACAATGCTGGCTGGCAGGCCCGCAAGGGAGGGCCTTCTCTGTGGCTGCCCCAGCTCTTTGGAACCAGTTACCTCCTGAGGTCCGGACCATCCCCACCCTATTGGCCTTCCAAAAAGCAGTGAAGACCTGACTCTTCCGGCAGGCCTGGGGCCATTGATCTCGCTGCTGCGATCTGGCAAGATCCGGCCATGAATGGTGTGAATGGGTTTTAATTGTTTTTAATGCTTTAATTTTTAATGTTTTTATATATGGTTTTTAAATGCATTGTAAGCCACCTTGAGTCTTCAGAGAAATGCGGCATACAAGTTGAACAAACAAACAAACAAACAAACAAACAAATGCCTTTCTAACAACTGCTGAATAATATCTATTTCTTCACACAGAAATGTAGGCAGTTTCTTTTTAAACAGGCTCCTAAATTATTTCTAAACCTAAATGTAAGTAATAGTCTCCATTTATTTTCTTATTCTTTACATGGCTTGACTTCATTACCGAATACCAAGACAGTTTGTAACTGAGGTTTCCTCATTCCACACTTTTCATTACTTAAGGTAATTGTCCATTTCTTGGGTAATAGCAGGAGTTCAACATTATTTAGAACTTTCAAAACACTTTTCGAGAGGCAGCTGACTTAAGCAGTTTCCCCATTAACTGCTTTCTGTGATTTTTGAGCAAAGAACCACATTATTAAATATTGTTTTCCTTTTTCCCCAGAGCTGTTAATTTTATCATTTTCAGTCTCACTTGCTTTAGTGTTAATTGATTTCTGTTTTTGCATGTTTGTCTTTTATGAGGTCTTGTATCAAAGCCACTTGCAGGGGGGGGGGTCATGTGTAGTTCACAGAAATAGGTTCTAACCCTCAAGGCAAAGCTTAGGAAATGTGGTTGGACAAACACTTTTTTTCATTCATTGCCAGGAATTCATCCTTAATCCACTTCCTATCCATTGCCCACCACTACCCAGGCTCAATACCTGATTCCCCCAAGGACCCTCTCAGTATGGCTTTGGAAGGTGTTACCTGCTCTTCAACCACATATTACGCTTTAATGTCACACAGTCTCATTATTCCCCCTCTGTTTACTTGTAGTGCATATTTTGTCACAGAGGTCTTCCAGCTTGGGCAGAAGTAGTATAAAATCAAATTTAAGCTGTTAGCTAAAATCATGGAAAGGAGCAGAAAATATTTTTTTAAACTGATATTTTTCTCAAGTTAAATACCATAGGATACTACTTAGAATAGTAGTACTACTTTGTCTGATGACTCAATATCAGCATAGGTTGAATCTTGATAAAAGAAAGGAAGATGTAACAAGAGGAAATCTGCATGAGAGAGAAGATCTGTTCCTGGACCTGAGATAGGACATGATATAGACACACACACACACAGCCAACAAATGAGGGATGCTATTGTGCATATTTTTATACCTATGCTAATAAAGGAGGATGATCTGATAATTTTGGGTATCAATGTTCTGGCAATCAAAGAATTTGGCCTGTTAGATGCATAGAAGATTCCATCACAATGGCCTGCAACTTTCTGAATCGACTCTGCTGCAAAATTTCCTCATTGGTGACATGGTTGTGCCAAGGGAATCCTAGAATGGGGGTGTAAATAGTCAATTTATGACAGAATAATTTAACCCCATTGACACAAACCAATTGTTTCCATTCAGTGTCATCTAGTCCAATCCCCCGCTCAAGCAGGAGACCCTACACCAATTCGGACAGATGGCAGTCCACTGTCTTTTTGAAAGCTTCCAGTAATGATGCTCCCACAACTTCTGAAGGCAAGCTGTTCCATTGGTTGATTGCTCTCACTGTCAGAAAATTTCTCCTTATTTCCAGGTTGAATCTCTCCTTGTTCAATTTCCATCCATTATTCCTTTCTGGCCATCAGGTGCTTTGGATAATAGCTTGCTCCCTTCCTCTCTGTGTCAGCCCCCCTAATATTGGAACACTGCTATCATGTCTCCTGTGATACTTCGTTTCACTAGACTAGCCATGCCCATTTCCTGCAACCGTTCATTGTATATTTTAGCTTCCAGTCCCCTAATCATCTTGTTTGCTTCTTCTCTGCACTCTATCTAGAATCTCAACATTTTTTTATAGTGTGGTGACTAAAACTGGATGTACTATTCTAGGTGTGGTCTTACTAAGGCTTTATAGCGTGGTATTAGTCCTTCACTTGATCGTGATTTTATGCCTCCGTTAATGCAATGTAGGATTGCATTGGCTTTTTTCGTAAGAAGAGAAAAACCAGAATTTCACTGTCTTGAAACCCTGAATTATATAACAGTTTTGGTTTCTAAGAAATGTAACAAATCGCTTTGAAATCTGCAATTTTATGGCAGAAAAGAAAACCAACAGAAAACAAAAACTGTTTGACTGACAGGGTGCTGCAGGAGGCTCTCCAGGCCAAAAATGGGGTGCATGGGGGCTGCCTGTGCCCCACCTGTGCCCCATTTTGGCCAGCAGGGTGCTGCAGGAGGCCATCGAGGCCAAAATTGAGCCATGCGGGGGCTGCCCGCACCCCCATGCCCCATTTTGGCCAGCATTATTATAAAATAATATTCATCATATCATGACCATATTATGATGCAGTTATGCAGTTCACCTAGTCTTAGGTACAGACTAAATATGGTAATTCAAAATTTACCTGAAACATAATTGTCGGCTTCCAGCTGAGTGAAGTATGCATTTACCTGTTGTAGCAGCAGGCTTGGTTACTTGAAACATCAGAAAGGTTTAGTAGCTGTCGGAATTCCACACTCCTCCCATGGACTCTTTTATTCAAGTGAATGAGAACTGCTAGAGAGATGGAAAACACATTTTGAGGTGTATTAGATTATCCCACCTCCTTTGAGCTCCATGCTATAATAGAATTTCTGTGTTACATCTACCTTGCCTAAATTGTAAATATGCTGCAATAAAAAGGCAGATAGAGAATGGATATGTGTAAACAATTGGTCTAAGCAGAGGAATTCATTTCTGCTGGACTTCCTGCAGCAGCCCAAATAAATCTGACCTGAAACCAAATATCAAGTTCGCTTAGAATTGTTTTAATTGGTATGCTTGTATTTATTAAGATAATAAGGAGGAAAAAATGTGGTTCACACAAAGATAAGAACTTGCTGTGATATATTTCTCTCCATTATTACTATTAAATATAGTATTATTTATGGTGTTATTACTACATTATTACATTATTAAGTATAGCATTATTACTACTAAGATCATGGCATCCGGCCCTCTCAGTTCTTGGCAAATAGATGGGGGAGAAATGGAAGTAGTGACAGACTTTATTTTCCTGGGCTCCAAGATCACGCAGATGGGGACTGCAGTCAAGAAATTAAAAGATGCTTGTTCCTGGGAAGGAAAGCTATGGCAAATCTAGACAGCATACTTGTTGTGACACAGGCCCAAGTAGGTATTATCAGACACAATCAGTTCTAAACAAACAGACTTTATTAGAACAGCTGAGAATTAACTCATTCTCAATGTAATCCAAACTAATTCAAAACAAATTCTTCATAACACAGTTCTTCAGCCTTATCACCAACCTTGGTCTACTGTGGCAAACTGCCGAAGGCTTTTCTTGGCAAAAGCTCAGAAGCAGAAGATGGTGACAAGAGGCGGTGGTGAGGCCCCTCCTCAAGAAGCCCTCTCTGGATCCGGCTGTTTTGGTAAACTACTGTCCTGTCTCCAATCTTCGCTTCGTGGCGAAAGTTGTCGAGAGTGTGGTTGCGTGACAGCTCCCATAGTACCTGGATGAAACTGTCTATCTGGATCCGTTCCAGTCCAGCTTCAGACCTGGGTACAGCACGGAAACGGCATTGGTCGCGTTGGTCGATGATCTCTGGAGGACTCAGGACAGGGGATGTTCCTCTGTTCTGGTCCTATTAGATCTCTCAGCGGATTTTGATACCATCGACCATGGTATCATGCTGCTCTGGCTGGAGGGGTTGGGAGTGGGAGGCACCATCCTACGGTGGTTCTCCTCTTATCTCTCCGACCAGTCACAGTCCATGTTGGCTGGGGGGCAGAGGTCGACCTTGAGGCACCTTGTTTGTGGGGTGCCACAAGGATCGGTCCTCTCGCCTCTCCTGTTCAACATTTGTGTGAAGCCGCTGGGTGAGATCATCCATGGATTTGGGGTGCGATGCCATCTGTACGCTGATGATACTCAGCTGTACATTTCCACCCCAGACCACCCCAACGATGCCCTTGAAGTGATGTCCCGGTGCCTGGAGGCCGTGCGGGTCTGGATGGGGAGAAACAGGCTCCGACTCAACCCTTCCAAGACCGAGAGGCTGTGGCTGCCAGCGTCCCGATATAGTCAGCTGGTGCCATCGCTGGCTATTGGGGGCGAGTCATTGGCCCCCACGGAGAGGGCTCGTAACTTGGGTGTCCTCCTGGATGCATGGCTGTCTTTAGAAGAGCATATGACGGCCATGACCAGGGGGGCTTTCTATCAGGTTCGCCTGATACGCCAGTTGCATCCCTTTCTGGATCAGGACTCCCTATGCACGGTCACTCACGCCCTCGTCACGTCTCATCTGGACTACTGCAATGCTCTCTACATGGGGCTCCCCTTGAGGAGCACTCGGAAGCTCCAGCTGGTCCAGAATGCGGCCACGCGGGTAATTATGGGGGCAACATGGTGCCCCCATGTGACACATTGCCTGCGCGAGCTGCACTGGCTTCCGGTGGTCTTCCGGGTGCGCTTCAAGGTATTGTAAAGCGCTTCATGGCTTAGGGCCCAGTTATTTACGAGACCACCTTCTGCCACCGATAACCTCCCACTGGCCAATTCGCTCCCACAGAGAGGGCCTCCTCAGGGTGCTGTTGGTCAAGCAATGTCGATTGATGACCCCCAGGGGGAGAGCCTTCTCTGTGGGGGCACCCGCCCTCTGGAACGAGCTACCCCCAGGAATACGACTGATCCCGGACCTCTGTACCTTCCGTCGAGCTTTGAAGACCTTCCTATTTCAGCAAGCTGGGCTGGCTTAAAATTTTAATGGGTTATTTTAAGGGTAATGGATTTTAATTTTTGGGAAGCCAATTCGATTTAATTCTGTTTTAAATTATTTTAAATTTTATATTGTATGTATTTTAATTTTGGCTGTTCACTGCCCTGAGTCCTTGTCACATTTGTCACATTTATAGCCACTCATCTGATGAATGGACATAAAACCAAACAATAAAAAACAGTAGAAATAGTAACATGTAGGATTCTTATGACTTCAGGGAGTTTCCTCTAACCAGAGGAATCAATTTCGACTGGTCTTCCTGCAGCAGCCCAAATAAATCTGATCCGAAAGCAAATATCAAGTCTGGCTTAGAACTGTTTTAATTGATATGCTTGTATTTATTAAGATAATAAGGAAGGGAAAATGTGGTTCACTGCACACCAAGATAAGAACTTGCTGTGATATATTTCTCTCCATTATTACTATGGATCCTTATTTGCTAAAAAATAATCCAATTTAGAATGGCTGATTCTGCTGGATGTTTTGGACGGAGACCTTGTATGTCAATTTTAACTTCTTTAGACTCATGACCTGGTTTTCCTTTGGCTTTCTCCCTCTTCTCTTAATGTTTCAGTTATTGCTCTTTTCTGCTCTTGAAAAGCAGTGCATTTGTGACATTTTGCTGCCATTTCATCTCTCTTTCCTCCTCCTATTTTCTCCAAAGCACCAAGACTGTGAGAAGGTTTGGGGAGGGAGGGAGGGAGGGAGGGAAGGAGAGAGAGAGAGAGAGAGAGAGAGAGAGAGAGAGAGAGGGAGGGAGAGAGAGAGAGAGAGAGAGAGAGAGAGAGAGGGAGAGAGAGAGACTGGTCAAAATTCAGCCAGCCAGTCAAAATTTAAATTTTTTTAAAGAATTAAAATAAATAAACTGTTTTTTTCAAATTTTGTAATTGAAAAAGGAAATTGCAAAATTGCAAAAAAATATTAAAATATTGAAAAAAGTATTTTTGAAAAAGTGAAAAACATTGAAAAAGATTAAAATAGTGAAAAAAGATTTTAAAATTTTAATTTTTAAAAAAAAATTGGAATTTTTTTTTTCAAAATTGATTTTGAAAAAAATTAGATTTTAAAAATTTATGGAAGTTCTTGGCCCTCTATGAAGTGATATTCTTTCCTTTTGGCTGGAAATCTCTGGCTGTTTTTTACAAGATGCTTTGCTCTTAACCCTCTACTCCCTGCCTTCAAAATTTATCCCTTTCGTCCCTGACTAGTATTTTTTGTAGTTATAATTTTCCTCCCTGCCTTCTAGCCCTTTGCTGGGTTTTTGGGTATGATGTGCTCATCTAGGCATTCTGCTTCCATTAGTTGCTGCTCATGTGAATGATCCACTATTACTTTATGCAAACAATTCACCCATTATATCTAGAACCACAACTAGCCTTTGATATGCCCTTAACACCTTAGCATGCTAATAGGAACAGCCAGCTTGTGGTAACTGATCAGAAAATCAAAATAAGAGACCCTGGAAGCTCTAATGGATAATAGGGAATGAAAGGATTGAGTAAGGGTTTTCCAATATTTGGGTGAGTTATTTTAAAACAGAGGCCGGAATTCATTGATTATGTGGTCTTGCAGGCCTGATAAAACACTTCATCCATTGTCATGTTTTTCCCACAGGAAAGGTGGAGAATATCTTTATGTGACTTTAAAACTAGTCACAGCTAAGTTGTCTTAAGATTCTTAGCTACATCTTTAGCCAAGTTATAAGTCAATGAAATTGTGCAAAGTAGTTTGATCAGACCACTGCTCCTTATCTGAAAATTCATATCCAATGTGACTTTGATGCTTGAGATTGGCTAAAAGCGAGTTAAGAGCTTGACCACACTATATTAAATATATGTTTCAGTATTTGCCACATTTATAGCCAGTCATCTGATGAATGGACATAAAAACCAAACAATATAAACAGTAGAAATAAATAACATGTAGATTACACCAGAGAGTGGGTAAAAACTCAGATATAATAGAGCCATCTTGAAGACTTCCTGATCCCAAGGATTCCTAAGCTTGCTGGAAATACAATGATTTCAGATCTCCAGAAGGTTGATAGGGTTGACGCCTGTCAGATGGAACCCTTAACATGTCCTTCCTGCCTGACTTGATGGATGGACAGATGTAATTGGGAAGAGGAGATCCCTCAACTAACTTGGCTCCATGCCATGTAGGGCTTTAAATGTGAACACTAGCATTTAAATGTTCAATTCTTATGTGTTTTTATTTTATTTATTTATTTTTCAGATTTCTATACACCCTTCTCCTTTCGGACTCAGGGTGGTGAACAGCCAAAGTAAAACATTTGTACACAAAAGTTAAAATAGATTTAAAATAATTAAATAAAGTTTGGCCCATAATTTAAAACATTTCAATTCAAAAACCAATTTCAAATTTTAAAAACCCACCATAAAATCAGGACAACCTGGCTAACTGAAAAAAATAGGTTTTAAGGACCCGACGAAAAGTCCGGAGGTCTGGGATCACTCGTATCTCTGGGGGTAGATTGTTCAAGAGGGTAGATGCCACCACAGAGAAGGCTTTCCCCTGGGGGTCGCCAGCCAACATTATCTGGCCGATGGCACCCTGAGGAGGCCCTCTCTGTGGGAGCAAACTTGCCGGTGGGAGGAAATTGGTGGCAGAAGACGGTCCCATAAGTACCCCGGCCCTAAGCCATGGAGCGCTTTAAAGGTGATCACCAACACCTTGAAGCGCACCTGGAAGTCCACCGGAAGCCAATGCAGCTAGCGCAGGAGAGGAGTCACATGGGAGCACCCAGTCGCTCCCATAATCTCCCACGCGGCCACATTCTGCACCAGTTAGAGCCTCTGGGTGCACCCCAAGGGGAGCCCCATGTAGAGAGTATTACAATAGTCCAGACGAGAAGTGACGAGTACTTGAGTGACCGTGCGTAGGGAGTCCCGATCCAGAAAGGGGCGCAACTGGCATATCAGGCGAACCTGATAGAAAGCCCCCCTGGCCACGGCCATCATATGCTCTTGTAAAGACAGTCGTGCATCCAGGAGGATGCCCAAGTTGTGAGCCCTTTCCGTGGGGGCCAATGATTCGCCCCAATAACCAGTGATGGTGCCAGCTGGCTATATTGGGACGCCGGCAGCCACAGACACTCGGTCTTGGAAGGGTTGAGTCAGAGCCTGTTTCTCCCCATCCAGACCCGCACGGCCTCCAGGCACTGGGACATCACTTCCAAGGCATCGTTGGGATGGTCTGGGGTACAGCTGAGTATCATCAGCGTACTGATGGAACTCCACCCCAAACCCATGGATGATCTCCCAGTCCCTCCCGCCAGCGCAACATGATACCATGGTCAATGGTATCAAAAGCCGCTGAGAGATCTAACAGGACCAGGATAGAGGAATAACCCCTACCCCGAGCCCTCCAGAGATCATCCACCAATGCGTCCAATGCCATTTCCGTGCTGTACCCAGGTCTGAAACTGGACTGGAGCAGATCTAAATAGACAGCTTCATCCAGGTACTGGGGAAGCTGTCGTGCCACCACACTCTCAACAACCTTTGCAATAAAACGAAGGTTGGAAACTGGAGGAGGAGCCTCACAACCGCCTCTTTCAAGGCGGCCGGCAGGACACCCTCACTCAAAGAAGCATTAATAATCCCCTGGAGCCAGCCTCGTGTAACCTCCCGGGAAGCCAGCACCAGCCAGGGGGGACACGGGTCCAATAAACATGTGGTCGCGTTCAGCCATCCCAAGATCCTGTCCACGTCTTCGGGAGCCACAGGAACGAACTCCTCCCAGATAACACTCTCAAGGCCTGCCTCAGTCATCTCGTCTGAACTAACCCAGTCAGCGGCCAAGTCTTTCCGAATCTGAGTTATTTTATCATATATAGATACTGTACAAAATCCTCAGCTCGGGCCAGTCGGTGTTGGTAGGAGTACAGAGGTCGACCCCTAGGCCCCTCATTTGCGGCATGCCTCAGGGCTCGGTCTGTCAGGGCATTTATTAATCCCATGTTTGGCTCTGGGACTAATTACCCTGGTTTAAAGGAGATGTATCGTGGCTTATTCCAAGTTGTAATAATCTGAAAAGAAACGCGAGGAAAAGTTTCTAATAAAACTCATTTATTTGTTATAAAGAAAATAAAGCACCTCACTAACTAAGAAAAGTTAATTGTTACATTTTTGAAAGTAATTCTTGCCGGCTATGTCAGCCGGACCTTGGCAAGAGAACAAAGGAAAGAGAGTGTGAAGAAGCAAGTGAAGGAATGTGGGTGGATACAGAAACACGTAGCTTACTGATAAGAAGTTGGCAAAGCTATGGAGAGTCTGACAGTCCAGAAATAATGAGCTCAGCTGGTAAATAAAATAACGCAGTGACATTCCCCTTCTTTTGCCAGTTGAGCGAATATCAGTACATCATCAAATAAGGCACATCTTCTCACGCAGATACTCGTGTTGAGCTGCTGGAAGTGGTTTGTTGAGCATATCAGCAATTTGATCATGTGTAGATACATATTGCATTTTGACAAAACCTTTTTTCACTAAATGTTTTATGTTTTGGTAACGAATGTCAATGTGTCTGGACCTAGAACCTGTGAAATGAGATTCAGAAATATAAACCACCGATTCATTGTCTTCCATCACGGTGATCGGTCGGATCGGGTGTGTCCAGATATCTGTGACTAAAGCATCAAACCAAGTTAGAGAATTACATGCATCTGAAACACAAGCATATTCAGCTTCAGTAGATGAACAAGAAACAAAATTCTGTTTACGTACTTGCCAATAAACAGGACATCCATTTAAGAACATCATATAACCTGAAGTACTTTTACGTGATTTCTTATCACTTGCCCAATCAGAATCTGCATAACAACATAATTCTGCATAATCAGTATGTGTTGGGTCTAACAATAATTTCATGTGTTTAGTGTATTTTAGGTATCTCAATAATTTCTTAATACATGTCCAATGAAACTGTTTTGCCTTACCTACGTGTCGTGATAAGAGATTAACACTAAGTGCAATGTCGGGTCTGGTCCAACTACTAATGTATAACAGTGACCCAATGACTGAACGATAAAGTGTTTGATCCTCGAACTCAGGACTTTCTTCTTGTGTCAAGTTATGAAAATCTGTTTGCATGGGTGTCTTTGTTGTGTTAGCATCTTTCATGTTGCAATGATGCAAAACTTGTTCAATTTTATCTTCTTGTGAAAGACTAAACCCCTTCTGTGTTTTTTCAATCTGAACACCTAAATAAGTGCTAATGTGACCTAATGATTTCAATGTGAAATATCTCTGCAAAGCTTTGGCAAAAATTTCACTCATTTGCTTATTTGGACCAATATAAACAATATCATCAACATAAACAAGAACTATCTCATATGCATTGTTAGATCTTTTTGTGAACACGCACTCATCAGTTTCGGACTTAATAAAGCCCATTGAATTTAGTTTGTCAGTAAGACATAAATACCACATTAAACCAGATTGTTTCAGACCATAGAGACTTTTGTTTAGGAACCAGGTATCCCCTTCTTGCAGTCGGAATCCTGGAGGATTTCTCACGTAGATCTCTTCATCTAGGTCTGCATGTAGATAAGCCGTGTCAACATCAAACTGGAAAACTTCTAAACCAAGGATAGTTGCAGTTGCTAAAGCAATTTTTACACTCTCAGTTCTGACTGTCGGTGAGTAAGTATTTGTGTAGTCCTCAGGATAACGTTGAGCGAAACCCTGAGCTACAAGTCTGGCCTTGTACAGTGACTCACCATTTGGTTTCTTTTTGATTCTGTAGACCCATCGAGTGCCAATGACCTTTTTGTTTGCTGGAGGTTTTGCAGGTGTAAATACTTTAAGTTTCTTTAGACTGTCCATTTCAA
This sequence comes from Pantherophis guttatus, assembly GCF_059756535.1. Taxonomy (NCBI): domain Eukaryota; kingdom Metazoa; phylum Chordata; class Lepidosauria; order Squamata; family Colubridae; genus Pantherophis; species Pantherophis guttatus. Next base: position 317,291,189 of record NC_142063.1, read on the forward strand.
CCTGCATTGCTTCATACCATTTGTCTTGCTCTGAATCAGGGAGCTGCTTGATTTGTGTGAAATTATCAGGTGGAAGTGTGACATTGCAAATCAAAGGCATGGGTGCTTTTGTCAGTTGCCAAGAATATCGTTGTGGAGGGATCCCTTTTGTGGCCCTCTTGGAACGTCTCGGAACAACTGTCCAATCTTCTTCTGCTTCGTCCTCGTCCTCATTTTCATCGCTAGCGTCAGCATCCGCGGCTTGCGAAGACGGAACATCGGGTTGAGAAGAATCAGTGGAATCTTGATCATCAATCTGCATAGCATCAGCAGTATCATCTCTAGGAAAATAAACTCCAGGATCATTGGAATGAATCCTGGACCAGTCAATATCTTCCTCAAAATTAGCAGATTGGGAAATCACAATTGCATGTTTAGAGTCAATAAATTTGCTCCATTTTGAGTTATCATCAATACCCATAAATCTCAGTCTCTTTGCTGCTGGACCTCCTTTTCTTCTTTGAGCTAAGGGAATGTTCACCATAGCATATGAACCAAAAATATGGATGTTTTTAAGATCGGGCTTGTAGCCATACAACATGAAGAAAGGAGTCTGATTTATTACACTGCTCCAAGTACGGTTGACAATGTAATTTGCATACTTGATAGCTTCACCCCAGTATATCATATCAAGATTGGCGTCTTCTAGGAGACAATGCATCATGGTTTGCAGTACCTCTCTGTTGTGAGCCGGTGTGTCAGGGGCCGAAGTCTGATGAAGAATTCTATTCTTACGCATCCAGTCCTGGAAACGCTGAGACATGAACTCGGCACCACGATCACTCTGGATTCTGGCGATGCGAACTTGGTGTTGGGTAGAAACAAGGGTTGCAAAGTCTTTAAAGATCTGAAAGGTCTCTGATTTTTCTTTCATAGGATATACATATCCATATTTAGAGTAATTATCAACAATTGTTAGAAAATATTTTCTACCACCAAATGATGGCGGAAATGGACCAACTATGTCAATGTGAACCAAATCAAAAATGCGTGTTGACAGGCGTGTAGCGTGTTTGGGAATGGCTGCTGCTTTGGATTTGGCCTTTTTGCATACAGCACAATCCAAAAACACCTTACACCCCTTTAGATCCAAACCTTTTGCGAACTCCGGCATCTTCCTAAGAACACGGAAACTGGCATGCCCCAATCTTCTATGCCATTTGTGGATACACCTGGAATGCAAAGGTTTACCTGTTAGTGAATTCTCAACATTAACATTTTTATGCGGAACCTCAGGCTTGCTCTGAGCAACCTGTTTATCAACTCTCTTTTTGTTGGCTTTAGGAGCCTTAGGGGTAGCAACAGGATCTCTCTCTGGAGCATCTCTCTCTGGGCCTGTGCTCTGCCCTTTTGGAGTTTGCATACTTGCCTGTGTTTGTGGTTTAGGCTTTGGCTTTAAGTAATAAACACCACCAATTAATATGGTTTCAGCAACAATATCGCCATCTTTAACTATGTAACTTGCTTTTTCAAGGTGGTGAACTTGGAACTTTAACATTCTAGACAAGTGACACTGACTAAGCAAATTACTGGTTGCTGTTGGTATGTAATAAACATCAGGAATGAATGCATCGAGCTCTTCAACATAAACAGTTCCTTTTCCTTTGACCTGGCAAGGATGATTTGAAAAAAAGTAAAGTTCACGTAGTTCTGGTTCAGGCTCGTGCATTTCTGTGAAAAGTTCCTTTCTGTAGGTAACATGCAATGCTGCACCACTGTCCAAAGTCCACAGGAGTCGTCTGTCATACTCTGGTTGAGGTTGTGGATCATTGGTTAAAGCCAATGTGGCGAGTGGAGTTTGTGGATCACGCCTGGGACCACGACGACCTTGTCTTCCGCCTCTGCCTCTGCCTCTGCCTCTGGAATCTGTTCCTCTGGGCTGGTATGTGACGGGAGCTGGAACTCGTTGGGGACAATCCCGGGTGGCATGTCCCACACGATTGCAGGTGTTGCATCTTGGCATCCTTGGAGCGTAGGTCCTTCCTCGGAAGGGGCGTCTAGCTGGAGCTCTTGATGCGGGTGGTCCTCTCAAGTGTGGCGTGGCCAACATGAATGCCTCTTCTTCAATTAAAAGTCTACAGACATTGTCTACTGTGCGTTGAGCAATTGGGACTTGGTTAATTTTTGTAACAGCATCTTTCCATTCATAATTCAAAGAGTTAATAATGATGCTGATCATTTGAATATCTTCAATGTTATGGCCTCTTTCTCTCAATTCTGTTCTCAGACCTTTCAGTTTGGTCAAATGTCCTCCAATTTGTTCACCAGGTTTCAATCTCGAACCGTGGAGTTCAGACATGAGTAAACATGAAGATTCAATTGAGATAGGCCTGTAGCAATTTTCCAATTTAGCCCAAATTTGTCGGGCTGTTGTGTTTGGTGGAAAAGTGACCTGCAGTTCAGTATCCATGGACATCAATAATGTTGTGCGAGCCCTTATCTCTAAATCTCTTATTGCAAAGTCCCATGGTTGAGCAGGTGGGTTAAATACCATAAAATGAGTGCCTTCTCTAAGAAGCAATAGTGTAATCTCACTGACCCAGGCTTTGTAATTATGTCCTGACATTTTTAGTTTTGACTCACCAGTTAGTGGAGAGACAGAAAATGCCTGGTGAGGAGCCTGCACTTGGTATGCTGGCTGTGCTGGCAGAAATGCCTGTGGTATTTGCTGTGCCTGTTGTGGACCTAAAAATGGTCTTGGTTGTGCCATTGGAGGTGGGCCAGGAGGTGGCCCTATTTGCACTTGTGGCTGGGGCACATATGCAGGCATTTGTAGCTGCTGTGGCTGATGCACTGGAATCTGCTGTATTCCAGTTGCCATTTGTGCTTGATCTGCAATATTGGCATGACCTGCTGGAGATGCAATCATTTGCCTTTGCTTCATAAAGTTTAATTGTGTTCCATCTAAAAGGACACCAACACCGCCAGGGGGTGTTTGAGTTTGGGCCTGTGGAAACACTTGTGGCATTTCAGCTTCCTGTAGTAAATTACTTTTGCCAGCAGATGGTGCTGCACCTTTAGCTTCGGGCAGCTTTGCATACGGGGCATTGTATGCTTTAGAGTAGGAGTGGTTATGTAAGACATGTGTAACTTGATCAGGGAGACTTTCATGTGACGTATGCAGTGCCCTCAGTCTTAATTGGCCTGACACAGGATCCACCAGGGGGAGTGTCTTTGGCTCTGAGCAAGAAGACAATATGGCGCTTTTTGAAAAATTTAAGTTATCTCCCATATCTTGCTCAAGCATAGATATAGCCATTTTTGCCTGGGATAGCTGCTGTTCATAGAGTTTTATACGGTCACGAAAGGCTTTCATAGTCAGGGTGAGCTTAGAGCTTCGAGGAGAATAATGAATTGTTTCTCTCTCTGCGTGGGAGTAATTTTGCTCAGCAGTGCTTGCACCGAGCGTTACAAATTCAGAAGGTTCTGAGGAGACTTTTTCAGAGCTTGGAAGATCAGAAGAAAATGTTACTGACCTCAGTCGTAAATCATCATCTTCAAAAACAGCTTCTGTCTTATCTCCATCCATTTCTGTTCCCACGGCTTCTTCTCGTTCCAGGCGTGTGGCTGTAGTAAGGGGCTGGAAATCTGGAAACCTCCTGTCTGCCACCTCTTCGTTGGAAAGATCAATCAAATCATTTACGAAGAGTGGTCTTGGTTTCACTTTGCCTTTTTTTCTTCTGTTTCGGCATCTCAGCAATATAATTAGCGTACCTCAGTAGCTAAAAACTAATTGCCTATGCGCTCTTATCAGAAGTAACAAAAAACAAGGGAAAAGCCATAAATCAGACCATCCTCGTGCTACCAGAATGTCAGGGCATTTATTAATCCCATGTTTGGCTCTGGGACTAATTACCCTGGTTTAAAGGAGATGTATCGTGGCTTATTCCAAGTTGTAATAATCTGAAAAGAAACGCGAGGAAAAGTTTCTAATAAAACTCATTTATTTGTTATAAAGAAAATAAAACACCTCACTAACTAAGAAAAGTTAATTGTTACATTTTTGAAAGTAATTCTTGCCGGCTATGTCAGCCGGACCTTGGCAAGAGAACAAAGGAAAGAGAGTGTGAAGAAGCAATTGAAGGAATGTGGGTGGATACGGAAACACGTAGCTTACTGATAAGAAGTTGGCAAAGCTACGGAGAGTCTGACAGTCCAGAAATAATGAGCTCAGCTGGTAAATAAAATAACGCAGTGACACAGTCCTCTCTCCCCTCCTATTTAACATCTACATGAAGCCGCTGGGTGAGATCAGCCGACGATATGGGGTAAGGTATCAGCAATACGCTGATGATACCCAGCTGTATATCTCTACCCCGTGTCAATTCAGGGAGGCGGTGGATGTGATGTGCTGGTGCCTGGAGGCTGTGAGGGTCTGGATGGGAGTCAACAGGCTCAGACTTAATCCAGACAAGATCAAGTGGCTGTGGGTATTGCCTCCTAAAGACTATATTGATTGTCCATCCTTGATTTTGGAGAGGGGGGGAAATTGTCCCACTCAGAATGGGCTCGCAATTTGGGTGTCCTCCTAGACTCACAGCTAAGATTAGAGCAACATCTGTAAGCTGTGGCTAGGGGGACCTTTGCAAGGTTTGCCTGGTGCACCAATTGCGACCCTACTTGGATCAGGAGGCTCTCCTCACAGTCACTCATGCCCTTGTGTAATAATCTAACCATGCACCTCATGGTTAGATTATTGCAATGCGCTCTACATGGGGCTACCCTTGAAAAGTGTTTGGAGACTACAGTTGGTCCAGAGCACAGCTGCGCGAGCTGTCGTGGGTGCACCTAGGCACACCCACATTACACCAATTCTCCGCAAGCTGCACTGGCTCCCTATTGGTTTCTGGTCACAATTCAAGGTGTTGGTTATTATCTTTAAAGCCCTACATGGCTCAGGGCCAGGTTATCTTCAAGACCGCCTTCTACCGCATAGCTCCCAGCGACCGGTAAGATCCCACAGAGTTGGTCTCCTCCGGGTCCTGTCAGCTAAACAATGCTGGCTGGCAGGCCCGCAAGGGAGGGCCTTCTCTGTGGCTGCCCCAGCTCTTTGGAACCAGTTACCTCCTGAGGTCCGGACCATCCCCACCCTATTGGCCTTCCAAAAAGCAGTGAAGACCTGACTCTTCCGGCAGGCCTGGGGCCATTGATCTCGCTGCTGCGATCTGGCAAGATCCGGCCATGAATGGTGTGAATGGGTTTTAATTGTTTTTAATGCTTTAATTTTTAATGTTTTTATATATGGTTTTTAAATGCATTGTAAGCCACCTTGAGTCTTCAGAGAAATGCGGCATACAAGTTGAACAAACAAACAAACAAACAAACAAACAAATGCCTTTCTAACAACTGCTGAATAATATCTATTTCTTCACACAGAAATGTAGGCAGTTTCTTTTTAAACAGGCTCCTAAATTATTTCTAAACCTAAATGTAAGTAATAGTCTCCATTTATTTTCTTATTCTTTACATGGCTTGACTTCATTACCGAATACCAAGACAGTTTGTAACTGAGGTTTCCTCATTCCACACTTTTCATTACTTAAGGTAATTGTCCATTTCTTGGGTAATAGCAGGAGTTCAACATTATTTAGAACTTTCAAAACACTTTTCGAGAGGCAGCTGACTTAAGCAGTTTCCCCATTAACTGCTTTCTGTGATTTTTGAGCAAAGAACCACATTATTAAATATTGTTTTCCTTTTTCCCCAGAGCTGTTAATTTTATCATTTTCAGTCTCACTTGCTTTAGTGTTAATTGATTTCTGTTTTTGCATGTTTGTCTTTTATGAGGTCTTGTATCAAAGCCACTTGCAGGGGGGGGGGTCATGTGTAGTTCACAGAAATAGGTTCTAACCCTCAAGGCAAAGCTTAGGAAATGTGGTTGGACAAACACTTTTTTTCATTCATTGCCAGGAATTCATCCTTAATCCACTTCCTATCCATTGCCCACCACTACCCAGGCTCAATACCTGATTCCCCCAAGGACCCTCTCAGTATGGCTTTGGAAGGTGTTACCTGCTCTTCAACCACATATTACGCTTTAATGTCACACAGTCTCATTATTCCCCCTCTGTTTACTTGTAGTGCATATTTTGTCACAGAGGTCTTCCAGCTTGGGCAGAAGTAGTATAAAATCAAATTTAAGCTGTTAGCTAAAATCATGGAAAGGAGCAGAAAATATTTTTTTAAACTGATATTTTTCTCAAGTTAAATACCATAGGATACTACTTAGAATAGTAGTACTACTTTGTCTGATGACTCAATATCAGCATAGGTTGAATCTTGATAAAAGAAAGGAAGATGTAACAAGAGGAAATCTGCATGAGAGAGAAGATCTGTTCCTGGACCTGAGATAGGACATGATATAGACACACACACACACAGCCAACAAATGAGGGATGCTATTGTGCATATTTTTATACCTATGCTAATAAAGGAGGATGATCTGATAATTTTGGGTATCAATGTTCTGGCAATCAAAGAATTTGGCCTGTTAGATGCATAGAAGATTCCATCACAATGGCCTGCAACTTTCTGAATCGACTCTGCTGCAAAATTTCCTCATTGGTGACATGGTTGTGCCAAGGGAATCCTAGAATGGGGGTGTAAATAGTCAATTTATGACAGAATAATTTAACCCCATTGACACAAACCAATTGTTTCCATTCAGTGTCATCTAGTCCAATCCCCCGCTCAAGCAGGAGACCCTACACCAATTCGGACAGATGGCAGTCCACTGTCTTTTTGAAAGCTTCCAGTAATGATGCTCCCACAACTTCTGAAGGCAAGCTGTTCCATTGGTTGATTGCTCTCACTGTCAGAAAATTTCTCCTTATTTCCAGGTTGAATCTCTCCTTGTTCAATTTCCATCCATTATTCCTTTCTGGCCATCAGGTGCTTTGGATAATAGCTTGCTCCCTTCCTCTCTGTGTCAGCCCCCCTAATATTGGAACACTGCTATCATGTCTCCTGTGATACTTCGTTTCACTAGACTAGCCATGCCCATTTCCTGCAACCGTTCATTGTATATTTTAGCTTCCAGTCCCCTAATCATCTTGTTTGCTTCTTCTCTGCACTCTATCTAGAATCTCAACATTTTTTTATAGTGTGGTGACTAAAACTGGATGTACTATTCTAGGTGTGGTCTTACTAAGGCTTTATAGCGTGGTATTAGTCCTTCACTTGATCGTGATTTTATGCCTCCGTTAATGCAATGTAGGATTGCATTGGCTTTTTTCGTAAGAAGAGAAAAACCAGAATTTCACTGTCTTGAAACCCTGAATTATATAACAGTTTTGGTTTCTAAGAAATGTAACAAATCGCTTTGAAATCTGCAATTTTATGGCAGAAAAGAAAACCAACAGAAAACAAAAACTGTTTGACTGACAGGGTGCTGCAGGAGGCTCTCCAGGCCAAAAATGGGGTGCATGGGGGCTGCCTGTGCCCCACCTGTGCCCCATTTTGGCCAGCAGGGTGCTGCAGGAGGCCATCGAGGCCAAAATTGAGCCATGCGGGGGCTGCCCGCACCCCCATGCCCCATTTTGGCCAGCATTATTATAAAATAATATTCATCATATCATGACCATATTATGATGCAGTTATGCAGTTCACCTAGTCTTAGGTACAGACTAAATATGGTAATTCAAAATTTACCTGAAACATAATTGTCGGCTTCCAGCTGAGTGAAGTATGCATTTACCTGTTGTAGCAGCAGGCTTGGTTACTTGAAACATCAGAAAGGTTTAGTAGCTGTCGGAATTCCACACTCCTCCCATGGACTCTTTTATTCAAGTGAATGAGAACTGCTAGAGAGATGGAAAACACATTTTGAGGTGTATTAGATTATCCCACCTCCTTTGAGCTCCATGCTATAATAGAATTTCTGTGTTACATCTACCTTGCCTAAATTGTAAATATGCTGCAATAAAAAGGCAGATAGAGAATGGATATGTGTAAACAATTGGTCTAAGCAGAGGAATTCATTTCTGCTGGACTTCCTGCAGCAGCCCAAATAAATCTGACCTGAAACCAAATATCAAGTTCGCTTAGAATTGTTTTAATTGGTATGCTTGTATTTATTAAGATAATAAGGAGGAAAAAATGTGGTTCACACAAAGATAAGAACTTGCTGTGATATATTTCTCTCCATTATTACTATTAAATATAGTATTATTTATGGTGTTATTACTACATTATTACATTATTAAGTATAGCATTATTACTACTAAGATCATGGCATCCGGCCCTCTCAGTTCTTGGCAAATAGATGGGGGAGAAATGGAAGTAGTGACAGACTTTATTTTCCTGGGCTCCAAGATCACGCAGATGGGGACTGCAGTCAAGAAATTAAAAGATGCTTGTTCCTGGGAAGGAAAGCTATGGCAAATCTAGACAGCATACTTGTTGTGACACAGGCCCAAGTAGGTATTATCAGACACAATCAGTTCTAAACAAACAGACTTTATTAGAACAGCTGAGAATTAACTCATTCTCAATGTAATCCAAACTAATTCAAAACAAATTCTTCATAACACAGTTCTTCAGCCTTATCACCAACCTTGGTCTACTGTGGCAAACTGCCGAAGGCTTTTCTTGGCAAAAGCTCAGAAGCAGAAGATGGTGACAAGAGGCGGTGGTGAGGCCCCTCCTCAAGAAGCCCTCTCTGGATCCGGCTGTTTTGGTAAACTACTGTCCTGTCTCCAATCTTCGCTTCGTGGCGAAAGTTGTCGAGAGTGTGGTTGCGTGACAGCTCCCATAGTACCTGGATGAAACTGTCTATCTGGATCCGTTCCAGTCCAGCTTCAGACCTGGGTACAGCACGGAAACGGCATTGGTCGCGTTGGTCGATGATCTCTGGAGGACTCAGGACAGGGGATGTTCCTCTGTTCTGGTCCTATTAGATCTCTCAGCGGATTTTGATACCATCGACCATGGTATCATGCTGCTCTGGCTGGAGGGGTTGGGAGTGGGAGGCACCATCCTACGGTGGTTCTCCTCTTATCTCTCCGACCAGTCACAGTCCATGTTGGCTGGGGGGCAGAGGTCGACCTTGAGGCACCTTGTTTGTGGGGTGCCACAAGGATCGGTCCTCTCGCCTCTCCTGTTCAACATTTGTGTGAAGCCGCTGGGTGAGATCATCCATGGATTTGGGGTGCGATGCCATCTGTACGCTGATGATACTCAGCTGTACATTTCCACCCCAGACCACCCCAACGATGCCCTTGAAGTGATGTCCCGGTGCCTGGAGGCCGTGCGGGTCTGGATGGGGAGAAACAGGCTCCGACTCAACCCTTCCAAGACCGAGAGGCTGTGGCTGCCAGCGTCCCGATATAGTCAGCTGGTGCCATCGCTGGCTATTGGGGGCGAGTCATTGGCCCCCACGGAGAGGGCTCGTAACTTGGGTGTCCTCCTGGATGCATGGCTGTCTTTAGAAGAGCATATGACGGCCATGACCAGGGGGGCTTTCTATCAGGTTCGCCTGATACGCCAGTTGCATCCCTTTCTGGATCAGGACTCCCTATGCACGGTCACTCACGCCCTCGTCACGTCTCATCTGGACTACTGCAATGCTCTCTACATGGGGCTCCCCTTGAGGAGCACTCGGAAGCTCCAGCTGGTCCAGAATGCGGCCACGCGGGTAATTATGGGGGCAACATGGTGCCCCCATGTGACACATTGCCTGCGCGAGCTGCACTGGCTTCCGGTGGTCTTCCGGGTGCGCTTCAAGGTATTGTAAAGCGCTTCATGGCTTAGGGCCCAGTTATTTACGAGACCACCTTCTGCCACCGATAACCTCCCACTGGCCAATTCGCTCCCACAGAGAGGGCCTCCTCAGGGTGCTGTTGGTCAAGCAATGTCGATTGATGACCCCCAGGGGGAGAGCCTTCTCTGTGGGGGCACCCGCCCTCTGGAACGAGCTACCCCCAGGAATACGACTGATCCCGGACCTCTGTACCTTCCGTCGAGCTTTGAAGACCTTCCTATTTCAGCAAGCTGGGCTGGCTTAAAATTTTAATGGGTTATTTTAAGGGTAATGGATTTTAATTTTTGGGAAGCCAATTCGATTTAATTCTGTTTTAAATTATTTTAAATTTTATATTGTATGTATTTTAATTTTGGCTGTTCACTGCCCTGAGTCCTTGTCACATTTGTCACATTTATAGCCACTCATCTGATGAATGGACATAAAACCAAACAATAAAAAACAGTAGAAATAGTAACATGTAGGATTCTTATGACTTCAGGGAGTTTCCTCTAACCAGAGGAATCAATTTCGACTGGTCTTCCTGCAGCAGCCCAAATAAATCTGATCCGAAAGCAAATATCAAGTCTGGCTTAGAACTGTTTTAATTGATATGCTTGTATTTATTAAGATAATAAGGAAGGGAAAATGTGGTTCACTGCACACCAAGATAAGAACTTGCTGTGATATATTTCTCTCCATTATTACTATGGATCCTTATTTGCTAAAAAATAATCCAATTTAGAATGGCTGATTCTGCTGGATGTTTTGGACGGAGACCTTGTATGTCAATTTTAACTTCTTTAGACTCATGACCTGGTTTTCCTTTGGCTTTCTCCCTCTTCTCTTAATGTTTCAGTTATTGCTCTTTTCTGCTCTTGAAAAGCAGTGCATTTGTGACATTTTGCTGCCATTTCATCTCTCTTTCCTCCTCCTATTTTCTCCAAAGCACCAAGACTGTGAGAAGGTTTGGGGAGGGAGGGAGGGAGGGAGGGAAGGAGAGAGAGAGAGAGAGAGAGAGAGAGAGAGAGAGAGAGAGAGGGAGAGAGAGAGAGAGAGAGAGAGAGAGAGAGGGAGAGAGAGAGACTGGTCAAAATTCAGCCAGCCAGTCAAAATTTAAATTTTTTTAAAGAATTAAAATAAATAAACTGTTTTTTTCAAATTTTGTAATTGAAAAAGGAAATTGCAAAATTGCAAAAAAATATTAAAATATTGAAAAAAGTATTTTTGAAAAAGTGAAAAACATTGAAAAAGATTAAAATAGTGAAAAAAGATTTTAAAATTTTAATTTTTAAAAAAAAATTGGAATTTTTTTTTTCAAAATTGATTTTGAAAAAAATTAGATTTTAAAAATTTATGGAAGTTCTTGGCCCTCTATGAAGTGATATTCTTTCCTTTTGGCTGGAAATCTCTGGCTGTTTTTTACAAGATGCTTTGCTCTTAACCCTCTACTCCCTGCCTTCAAAATTTATCCCTTTCGTCCCTGACTAGTATTTTTTGTAGTTATAATTTTCCTCCCTGCCTTCTAGCCCTTTGCTGGGTTTTTGGGTATGATGTGCTCATCTAGGCATTCTGCTTCCATTAGTTGCTGCTCATGTGAATGATCCACTATTACTTTATGCAAACAATTCACCCATTATATCTAGAACCACAACTAGCCTTTGATATGCCCTTAACACCTTAGCATGCTAATAGGAACAGCCAGCTTGTGGTAACTGATCAGAAAATCAAAATAAGAGACCCTGGAAGCTCTAATGGATAATAGGGAATGAAAGGATTGAGTAAGGGTTTTCCAATATTTGGGTGAGTTATTTTAAAACAGAGGCCGGAATTCATTGATTATGTGGTCTTGCAGGCCTGATAAAACACTTCATCCATTGTCATGTTTTTCCCACAGGAAAGGTGGAGAATATCTTTATGTGACTTTAAAACTAGTCACAGCTAAGTTGTCTTAAGATTCTTAGCTACATCTTTAGCCAAGTTATAAGTCAATGAAATTGTGCAAAGTAGTTTGATCAGACCACTGCTCCTTATCTGAAAATTCATATCCAATGTGACTTTGATGCTTGAGATTGGCTAAAAGCGAGTTAAGAGCTTGACCACACTATATTAAATATATGTTTCAGTATTTGCCACATTTATAGCCAGTCATCTGATGAATGGACATAAAAACCAAACAATATAAACAGTAGAAATAAATAACATGTAGATTACACCAGAGAGTGGGTAAAAACTCAGATATAATAGAGCCATCTTGAAGACTTCCTGATCCCAAGGATTCCTAAGCTTGCTGGAAATACAATGATTTCAGATCTCCAGAAGGTTGATAGGGTTGACGCCTGTCAGATGGAACCCTTAACATGTCCTTCCTGCCTGACTTGATGGATGGACAGATGTAATTGGGAAGAGGAGATCCCTCAACTAACTTGGCTCCATGCCATGTAGGGCTTTAAATGTGAACACTAGCATTTAAATGTTCAATTCTTATGTGTTTTTATTTTATTTATTTATTTTTCAGATTTCTATACACCCTTCTCCTTTCGGACTCAGGGTGGTGAACAGCCAAAGTAAAACATTTGTACACAAAAGTTAAAATAGATTTAAAATAATTAAATAAAGTTTGGCCCATAATTTAAAACATTTCAATTCAAAAACCAATTTCAAATTTTAAAAACCCACCATAAAATCAGGACAACCTGGCTAACTGAAAAAAATAGGTTTTAAGGACCCGACGAAAAGTCCGGAGGTCTGGGATCACTCGTATCTCTGGGGGTAGATTGTTCAAGAGGGTAGATGCCACCACAGAGAAGGCTTTCCCCTGGGGGTCGCCAGCCAACATTATCTGGCCGATGGCACCCTGAGGAGGCCCTCTCTGTGGGAGCAAACTTGCCGGTGGGAGGAAATTGGTGGCAGAAGACGGTCCCATAAGTACCCCGGCCCTAAGCCATGGAGCGCTTTAAAGGTGATCACCAACACCTTGAAGCGCACCTGGAAGTCCACCGGAAGCCAATGCAGCTAGCGCAGGAGAGGAGTCACATGGGAGCACCCAGTCGCTCCCATAATCTCCCACGCGGCCACATTCTGCACCAGTTAGAGCCTCTGGGTGCACCCCAAGGGGAGCCCCATGTAGAGAGTATTACAATAGTCCAGACGAGAAGTGACGAGTACTTGAGTGACCGTGCGTAGGGAGTCCCGATCCAGAAAGGGGCGCAACTGGCATATCAGGCGAACCTGATAGAAAGCCCCCCTGGCCACGGCCATCATATGCTCTTGTAAAGACAGTCGTGCATCCAGGAGGATGCCCAAGTTGTGAGCCCTTTCCGTGGGGGCCAATGATTCGCCCCAATAACCAGTGATGGTGCCAGCTGGCTATATTGGGACGCCGGCAGCCACAGACACTCGGTCTTGGAAGGGTTGAGTCAGAGCCTGTTTCTCCCCATCCAGACCCGCACGGCCTCCAGGCACTGGGACATCACTTCCAAGGCATCGTTGGGATGGTCTGGGGTACAGCTGAGTATCATCAGCGTACTGATGGAACTCCACCCCAAACCCATGGATGATCTCCCAGTCCCTCCCGCCAGCGCAACATGATACCATGGTCAATGGTATCAAAAGCCGCTGAGAGATCTAACAGGACCAGGATAGAGGAATAACCCCTACCCCGAGCCCTCCAGAGATCATCCACCAATGCGTCCAATGCCATTTCCGTGCTGTACCCAGGTCTGAAACTGGACTGGAGCAGATCTAAATAGACAGCTTCATCCAGGTACTGGGGAAGCTGTCGTGCCACCACACTCTCAACAACCTTTGCAATAAAACGAAGGTTGGAAACTGGAGGAGGAGCCTCACAACCGCCTCTTTCAAGGCGGCCGGCAGGACACCCTCACTCAAAGAAGCATTAATAATCCCCTGGAGCCAGCCTCGTGTAACCTCCCGGGAAGCCAGCACCAGCCAGGGGGGACACGGGTCCAATAAACATGTGGTCGCGTTCAGCCATCCCAAGATCCTGTCCACGTCTTCGGGAGCCACAGGAACGAACTCCTCCCAGATAACACTCTCAAGGCCTGCCTCAGTCATCTCGTCTGAACTAACCCAGTCAGCGGCCAAGTCTTTCCGAATCTGAGTTATTTTATCATATATAGATACTGTACAAAATCCTCAGCTCGGGCCAGTCGGTGTTGGTAGGAGTACAGAGGTCGACCCCTAGGCCCCTCATTTGCGGCATGCCTCAGGGCTCGGTCTGTCAGGGCATTTATTAATCCCATGTTTGGCTCTGGGACTAATTACCCTGGTTTAAAGGAGATGTATCGTGGCTTATTCCAAGTTGTAATAATCTGAAAAGAAACGCGAGGAAAAGTTTCTAATAAAACTCATTTATTTGTTATAAAGAAAATAAAGCACCTCACTAACTAAGAAAAGTTAATTGTTACATTTTTGAAAGTAATTCTTGCCGGCTATGTCAGCCGGACCTTGGCAAGAGAACAAAGGAAAGAGAGTGTGAAGAAGCAAGTGAAGGAATGTGGGTGGATACAGAAACACGTAGCTTACTGATAAGAAGTTGGCAAAGCTATGGAGAGTCTGACAGTCCAGAAATAATGAGCTCAGCTGGTAAATAAAATAACGCAGTGACATTCCCCTTCTTTTGCCAGTTGAGCGAATATCAGTACATCATCAAATAAGGCACATCTTCTCACGCAGATACTCGTGTTGAGCTGCTGGAAGTGGTTTGTTGAGCATATCAGCAATTTGATCATGTGTAGATACATATTGCATTTTGACAAAACCTTTTTTCACTAAATGTTTTATGTTTTGGTAACGAATGTCAATGTGTCTGGACCTAGAACCTGTGAAATGAGATTCAGAAATATAAACCACCGATTCATTGTCTTCCATCACGGTGATCGGTCGGATCGGGTGTGTCCAGATATCTGTGACTAAAGCATCAAACCAAGTTAGAGAATTACATGCATCTGAAACACAAGCATATTCAGCTTCAGTAGATGAACAAGAAACAAAATTCTGTTTACGTACTTGCCAATAAACAGGACATCCATTTAAGAACATCATATAACCTGAAGTACTTTTACGTGATTTCTTATCACTTGCCCAATCAGAATCTGCATAACAACATAATTCTGCATAATCAGTATGTGTTGGGTCTAACAATAATTTCATGTGTTTAGTGTATTTTAGGTATCTCAATAATTTCTTAATACATGTCCAATGAAACTGTTTTGCCTTACCTACGTGTCGTGATAAGAGATTAACACTAAGTGCAATGTCGGGTCTGGTCCAACTACTAATGTATAACAGTGACCCAATGACTGAACGATAAAGTGTTTGATCCTCGAACTCAGGACTTTCTTCTTGTGTCAAGTTATGAAAATCTGTTTGCATGGGTGTCTTTGTTGTGTTAGCATCTTTCATGTTGCAATGATGCAAAACTTGTTCAATTTTATCTTCTTGTGAAAGACTAAACCCCTTCTGTGTTTTTTCAATCTGAACACCTAAATAAGTGCTAATGTGACCTAATGATTTCAATGTGAAATATCTCTGCAAAGCTTTGGCAAAAATTTCACTCATTTGCTTATTTGGACCAATATAAACAATATCATCAACATAAACAAGAACTATCTCATATGCATTGTTAGATCTTTTTGTGAACACGCACTCATCAGTTTCGGACTTAATAAAGCCCATTGAATTTAGTTTGTCAGTAAGACATAAATACCACATTAAACCAGATTGTTTCAGACCATAGAGACTTTTGTTTAGGAACCAGGTATCCCCTTCTTGCAGTCGGAATCCTGGAGGATTTCTCACGTAGATCTCTTCATCTAGGTCTGCATGTAGATAAGCCGTGTCAACATCAAACTGGAAAACTTCTAAACCAAGGATAGTTGCAGTTGCTAAAGCAATTTTTACACTCTCAGTTCTGACTGTCGGTGAGTAAGTATTTGTGTAGTCCTCAGGATAACGTTGAGCGAAACCCTGAGCTACAAGTCTGGCCTTGTACAGTGACTCACCATTTGGTTTCTTTTTGATTCTGTAGACCCATCGAGTGCCAATGACCTTTTTGTTTGCTGGAGGTTTTGCAGGTGTAAATACTTTAAGTTTCTTTAGACTGTCCATTTCAACCTGCATTGCTTCATACCATTTGTCTTGCTCTGAATCAGGGAGCTGCTTGATTTGTGTGAAATTATCAGGTGGAAGTGTGACATTGCAAATCAAAGGCATGGGTGCTTTTGTCAGTTGCCAAGAATATCGTTGTGGAGGGATCCCTTTTGTGGCCCTCTTGGAACGTCTCGGAACAACTGTCCAATCTTCTTCTGCTTCGTCCTCGTCCTCATTTTCATCGCTAGCGTCAGCATCCGCGGCTTGCGAAGACGGAACATCGGGTTGAGAAGAATCAGTGGAATCTTGATCATCAATCTGCATAGCATCAGCAGTATCATCTCTAGGAAAATAAACTCCAGGATCATTGGAATGAATCCTGGACCAGTCAATATCTTCCTCAAAATTAGCAGATTGGGAAATCACAATTGCATGTTTAGAGTCAATAAATTTGCTCCATTTTGAGTTATCATCAATACCCATAAATCTCAGTCTCTTTGCTGCTGGACCTCCTTTTCTTCTTTGAGCTAAGGGAATGTTCACCATAGCATATGAACCAAAAATATGGATGTTTTTAAGATCGGGCTTGTAGCCATACAACATGAAGAAAGGAGTCTGATTTATTACACTGCTCCAAGTACGGTTGACAATGTAATTTGCATACTTGATAGCTTCACCCCAGTATATCATATCAAGATTGGCGTCTTCTAGGAGACAATGCATCATGGTTTGCAGTACCTCTCTGTTGTGAGCCGGTGTGTCAGGGGCCGAAGTCTGATGAAGAATTCTATTCTTACGCATCCAGTCCTGGAAACGCTGAGACATGAACTCGGCACCACGATCACTCTGGATTCTGGCGATGCGAACTTGGTGTTGGGTAGAAACAAGGGTTGCAAAGTCTTTAAAGATCTGAAAGGTCTCTGATTTTTCTTTCATAGGATATACATATCCATATTTAGAGTAATTATCAACAATTGTTAGAAAATATTTTCTACCACCAAATGATGGCGGAAATGGACCAACTATGTCAATGTGAACCAAATCAAAAATGCGTGTTGACAGGCGTGTAGCGTGTTTGGGAATGGCTGCTGCTTTGGATTTGGCCTTTTTGCATACAGCACAATCCAAAAACACCTTACACCCCTTTAGATCCAAACCTTTTGCGAACTCCGGCATCTTCCTAAGAACACGGAAACTGGCATGCCCCAATCTTCTATGCCATTTGTGGATACACCTGGAATGCAAAGGTTTACCTGTTAGTGAATTCTCAACATTAACATTTTTATGCGGAACCTCAGGCTTGCTCTGAGCAACCTGTTTATCAACTCTCTTTTTGTTGGCTTTAGGAGCCTTAGGGGTAGCAACAGGATCTCTCTCTGGAGCATCTCTCTCTGGGCCTGTGCTCTGCCCTTTTGGAGTTTGCATACTTGCCTGTGTTTGTGGTTTAGGCTTTGGCTTTAAGTAATAAACACCACCAATTAATATGGTTTCAGCAACAATATCGCCATCTTTAACTATGTAACTTGCTTTTTCAAGGTGGTGAACTTGGAACTTTAACATTCTAGACAAGTGACACTGACTAAGCAAATTACTGGTTGCTGTTGGTATGTAATAAACATCAGGAATGAATGCATCGAGCTCTTCAACATAAACAGTTCCTTTTCCTTTGACCTGGCAAGGATGATTTGAAAAAAAGTAAAGTTCACGTAGTTCTGGTTCAGGCTCGTGCATTTCTGTGAAAAGTTCCTTTCTGTAGGTAACATGCAATGCTGCACCACTGTCCAAAGTCCACAGGAGTCGTCTGTCATACTCTGGTTGAGGTTGTGGATCATTGGTTAAAGCCAATGTGGCGAGTGGAGTTTGTGGATCACGCCTGGGACCACGACGACCTTGTCTTCCGCCTCTGCCTCTGCCTCTGCCTCTGGAATCTGTTCCTCTGGGCTGGTATGTGACGGGAGCTGGAACTCGTTGGGGACAATCCCGGGTGGCATGTCCCACACGATTGCAGGTGTTGCATCTTGGCATCCTTGGAGCGTAGGTCCTTCCTCGGAAGGGGCGTCTAGCTGGAGCTCTTGATGCGGGTGGTCCTCTCAAGTGTGGCGTGGCCAACATGAATGCCTCTTCTTCAATTAAAAGTCTACAGACATTGTCTACTGTGCGTTGAGCAATTGGGACTTGGTTAATTTTTGTAACAGCATCTTTCCATTCATAATTCAAAGAGTTAATAATGATGCTGATCATTTGAATATCTTCAATGTTATGGCCTCTTTCTCTCAATTCTGTTCTCAGACCTTTCAGTTTGGTCAAATGTCCTCCAATTTGTTCACCAGGTTTCAATCTCGAACCGTGGAGTTCAGACATGAGTAAACATGAAGATTCAATTGAGATAGGCCTGTAGCAATTTTCCAATTTAGCCCAAATTTGTCGGGCTGTTGTGTTTGGTGGAAAAGTGACCTGCAGTTCAGTATCCATGGACATCAATAATGTTGTGCGAGCCCTTATCTCTAAATCTCTTATTGCAAAGTCCCATGGTTGAGCAGGTGGGTTAAATACCATAAAATGAGTGCCTTCTCTAAGAAGCAATAGTGTAATCTCACTGACCCAGGCTTTGTAATTATGTCCTGACATTTTTAGTTTTGACTCACCAGTTAGTGGAGAGACAGAAAATGCCTGGTGAGGAGCCTGCACTTGGTATGCTGGCTGTGCTGGCAGAAATGCCTGTGGTATTTGCTGTGCCTGTTGTGGACCTAAAAATGGTCTTGGTTGTGCCATTGGAGGTGGGCCAGGAGGTGGCCCTATTTGCACTTGTGGCTGGGGCACATATGCAGGCATTTGTAGCTGCTGTGGCTGATGCACTGGAATCTGCTGTATTCCAGTTGCCATTTGTGCTTGATCTGCAATATTGGCATGACCTGCTGGAGATGCAATCATTTGCCTTTGCTTCATAAAGTTTAATTGTGTTCCATCTAAAAGGACACCAACACCGCCAGGGGGTGTTTGAGTTTGGGCCTGTGGAAACACTTGTGGCATTTCAGCTTCCTGTAGTAAATTACTTTTGCCAGCAGATGGTGCTGCACCTTTAGCTTCGGGCAGCTTTGCATACGGGGCATTGTATGCTTTAGAGTAGGAGTGGTTATGTAAGACATGTGTAACTTGATCAGGGAGACTTTCATGTGACGTATGCAGTGCCCTCAGTCTTAATTGGCCTGACACAGGATCCACCAGGGGGAGTGTCTTTGGCTCTGAGCAAGAAGACAATATGGCGCTTTTTGAAAAATTTAAGTTATCTCCCATATCTTGCTCAAGCATAGATATAGCCATTTTTGCCTGGGATAGCTGCTGTTCATAGAGTTTTATACGGTCACGAAAGGCTTTCATAGTCAGGGTGAGCTTAGAGCTTCGAGGAGAATAATGAATTGTTTCTCTCTCTGCGTGGGAGTAATTTTGCTCAGCAGTGCTTGCACCGAGCGTTACAAATTCAGAAGGTTCTGAGGAGACTTTTTCAGAGCTTGGAAGATCAGAAGAAAATGTTACTGACCTCAGTCGTAAATCATCATCTTCAAAAACAGCTTCTGTCTTATCTCCATCCATTTCTGTTCCCACGGCTTCTTCTCGTTCCAGGCGTGTGGCTGTAGTAAGGGGCTGGAAATCTGGAAACCTCCTGTCTGCCACCTCTTCGTTGGAAAGATCAATCAAATCATTTACGAAGAGTGGTCTTGGTTTCACTTTGCCTTTTTTTCTTCTGTTTCGGCATCTCAGCAATATAATTAGCGTACCTCAGTAGCTAAAAACTAATTGCCTATGCGCTCTTATCAGAAGTAACAAAAAACAAGGGAAAAGCCATAAATCAGACCATCCTCGTGCTACCAGAATGTCAGGGCATTTATTAATCCCATGTTTGGCTCTGGGACTAATTACCCTGGTTTAAAGGAGATGTATCGTGGCTTATTCCAAGTTGTAATAATCTGAAAAGAAACGCGAGGAAAAGTTTCTAATAAAACTCATTTATTTGTTATAAAGAAAATAAAACACCTCACTAACTAAGAAAAGTTAATTGTTACATTTTTGAAAGTAATTCTTGCCGGCTATGTCAGCCGGACCTTGGCAAGAGAACAAAGGAAAGAGAGTGTGAAGAAGCAATTGAAGGAATGTGGGTGGATACGGAAACACGTAGCTTACTGATAAGAAGTTGGCAAAGCTACGGAGAGTCTGACAGTCCAGAAATAATGAGCTCAGCTGGTAAATAAAATAACGCAGTGACACAGTCCTCTCTCCCCTCCTATTTAACATCTACATGAAGCCGCTGGGTGAGATCAGCCGACGATATGGGGTAAGGTATCAGCAATACGCTGATGATACCCAGC
Organism: Pantherophis guttatus; assembly: GCF_059756535.1. Lineage (NCBI taxonomy): Eukaryota > Metazoa > Chordata > Lepidosauria > Squamata > Colubridae > Pantherophis > Pantherophis guttatus. The sequence continues at coordinate 317,311,445 of NC_142063.1, forward strand.
TGTATATCTCTACCCCGTGTCAATTCAGGGAGGCGGTGGATGTGATGTGCTGGTGCCTGGAGGCTGTGAGGGTCTGGATGGGAGTCAACAGGCTCAGACTTAATCCAGACAAGATCAAGTGGCTGTGGGTATTGCCTCCTAAAGACTATATTGATTGTCCATCCTTGATTTTGGAGAGGGGGGGAAATTGTCCCACTCAGAATGGGCTCGCAATTTGGGTGTCCTCCTAGACTCACAGCTAAGATTAGAGCAACATCTGTAAGCTGTGGCTAGGGGGACCTTTGCAAGGTTTGCCTGGTGCACCAATTGCGACCCTACTTGGATCAGGAGGCTCTCCTCACAGTCACTCATGCCCTTGTGTAATAATCTAACCATGCACCTCATGGTTAGATTATTGCAATGCGCTCTACATGGGGCTACCCTTGAAAAGTGTTTGGAGACTACAGTTGGTCCAGAGCACAGCTGCGCGAGCTGTCGTGGGTGCACCTAGGCACACCCACATTACACCAATTCTCCGCAAGCTGCACTGGCTCCCTATTGGTTTCTGGTCACAATTCAAGGTGTTGGTTATTATCTTTAAAGCCCTACATGGCTCAGGGCCAGGTTATCTTCAAGACCGCCTTCTACCGCATAGCTCCCAGCGACCGGTAAGATCCCACAGAGTTGGTCTCCTCCGGGTCCTGTCAGCTAAACAATGCTGGCTGGCAGGCCCGCAAGGGAGGGCCTTCTCTGTGGCTGCCCCAGCTCTTTGGAACCAGTTACCTCCTGAGGTCCGGACCATCCCCACCCTATTGGCCTTCCAAAAAGCAGTGAAGACCTGACTCTTCCGGCAGGCCTGGGGCCATTGATCTCGCTGCTGCGATCTGGCAAGATCCGGCCATGAATGGTGTGAATGGGTTTTAATTGTTTTTAATGCTTTAATTTTTAATGTTTTTATATATGGTTTTTAAATGCATTGTAAGCCACCTTGAGTCTTCAGAGAAATGCGGCATACAAGTTGAACAAACAAACAAACAAACAAACAAACAAATGCCTTTCTAACAACTGCTGAATAATATCTATTTCTTCACACAGAAATGTAGGCAGTTTCTTTTTAAACAGGCTCCTAAATTATTTCTAAACCTAAATGTAAGTAATAGTCTCCATTTATTTTCTTATTCTTTACATGGCTTGACTTCATTACCGAATACCAAGACAGTTTGTAACTGAGGTTTCCTCATTCCACACTTTTCATTACTTAAGGTAATTGTCCATTTCTTGGGTAATAGCAGGAGTTCAACATTATTTAGAACTTTCAAAACACTTTTCGAGAGGCAGCTGACTTAAGCAGTTTCCCCATTAACTGCTTTCTGTGATTTTTGAGCAAAGAACCACATTATTAAATATTGTTTTCCTTTTTCCCCAGAGCTGTTAATTTTATCATTTTCAGTCTCACTTGCTTTAGTGTTAATTGATTTCTGTTTTTGCATGTTTGTCTTTTATGAGGTCTTGTATCAAAGCCACTTGCAGGGGGGGGGGGTCATGTGTAGTTCACAGAAATAGGTTCTAACCCTCAAGGCAAAGCTTAGGAAATGTGGTTGGACAAACACTTTTTTTCATTCATTGCCAGGAATTCATCCTTAATCCACTTCCTATCCATTGCCCACCACTACCCAGGCTCAATACCTGATTCCCCCAAGGACCCTCTCAGTATGGCTTTGGAAGGTGTTACCTGCTCTTCAACCACATATTACGCTTTAATGTCACACAGTCTCATTATTCCCCCTCTGTTTACTTGTAGTGCATATTTTGTCACAGAGGTCTTCCAGCTTGGGCAGAAGTAGTATAAAATCAAATTTAAGCTGTTAGCTAAAATCATGGAAAGGAGCAGAAAATATTTTTTTAAACTGATATTTTTCTCAAGTTAAATACCATAGGATACTACTTAGAATAGTAGTACTACTTTGTCTGATGACTCAATATCAGCATAGGTTGAATCTTGATAAAAGAAAGGAAGATGTAACAAGAGGAAATCTGCATGAGAGAGAAGATCTGTTCCTGGACCTGAGATAGGACATGATATAGACACACACACACACAGCCAACAAATGAGGGATGCTATTGTGCATATTTTTATACCTATGCTAATAAAGGAGGATGATCTGATAATTTTGGGTATCAATGTTCTGGCAATCAAAGAATTTGGCCTGTTAGATGCATAGAAGATTCCATCACAATGGCCTGCAACTTTCTGAATCGACTCTGCTGCAAAATTTCCTCATTGGTGACATGGTTGTGCCAAGGGAATCCTAGAATGGGGGTGTAAATAGTCAATTTATGACAGAATAATTTAACCCCATTGACACAAACCAATTGTTTCCATTCAGTGTCATCTAGTCCAATCCCCCGCTCAAGCAGGAGACCCTACACCAATTCGGACAGATGGCAGTCCACTGTCTTTTTGAAAGCTTCCAGTAATGATGCTCCCACAACTTCTGAAGGCAAGCTGTTCCATTGGTTGATTGCTCTCACTGTCAGAAAATTTCTCCTTATTTCCAGGTTGAATCTCTCCTTGTTCAATTTCCATCCATTATTCCTTTCTGGCCATCAGGTGCTTTGGATAATAGCTTGCTCCCTTCCTCTCTGTGTCAGCCCCCCTAATATTGGAACACTGCTATCATGTCTCCTGTGATACTTCGTTTCACTAGACTAGCCATGCCCATTTCCTGCAACCGTTCATTGTATATTTTAGCTTCCAGTCCCCTAATCATCTTGTTTGCTTCTTCTCTGCACTCTATCTAGAATCTCAACATTTTTTTATAGTGTGGTGACTAAAACTGGATGTACTATTCTAGGTGTGGTCTTACTAAGGCTTTATAGCGTGGTATTAGTCCTTCACTTGATCGTGATTTTATGCCTCCGTTAATGCAATGTAGGATTGCATTGGCTTTTTTCGTAAGAAGAGAAAAACCAGAATTTCACTGTCTTGAAACCCTGAATTATATAACAGTTTTGGTTTCTAAGAAATGTAACAAATCGCTTTGAAATCTGCAATTTTATGGCAGAAAAGAAAACCAACAGAAAACAAAAACTGTTTGACTGACAGGGTGCTGCAGGAGGCTCTCCAGGCCAAAAATGGGGTGCATGGGGGCTGCCTGTGCCCCACCTGTGCCCCATTTTGGCCAGCAGGGTGCTGCAGGAGGCCATCGAGGCCAAAATTGAGCCATGCGGGGGCTGCCCGCACCCCCATGCCCCATTTTGGCCAGCATTATTATAAAATAATATTCATCATATCATGACCATATTATGATGCAGTTATGCAGTTCACCTAGTCTTAGGTACAGACTAAATATGGTAATTCAAAATTTACCTGAAACATAATTGTCGGCTTCCAGCTGAGTGAAGTATGCATTTACCTGTTGTAGCAGCAGGCTTGGTTACTTGAAACATCAGAAAGGTTTAGTAGCTGTCGGAATTCCACACTCCTCCCATGGACTCTTTTATTCAAGTGAATGAGAACTGCTAGAGAGATGGAAAACACATTTTGAGGTGTATTAGATTATCCCACCTCCTTTGAGCTCCATGCTATAATAGAATTTCTGTGTTACATCTACCTTGCCTAAATTGTAAATATGCTGCAATAAAAAGGCAGATAGAGAATGGATATGTGTAAACAATTGGTCTAAGCAGAGGAATTCATTTCTGCTGGACTTCCTGCAGCAGCCCAAATAAATCTGACCTGAAACCAAATATCAAGTTCGCTTAGAATTGTTTTAATTGGTATGCTTGTATTTATTAAGATAATAAGGAGGAAAAAATGTGGTTCACACAAAGATAAGAACTTGCTGTGATATATTTCTCTCCATTATTACTATTAAATATAGTATTATTTATGGTGTTATTACTACATTATTACATTATTAAGTATAGCATTATTACTACTAAGATCATGGCATCCGGCCCTCTCAGTTCTTGGCAAATAGATGGGGGAGAAATGGAAGTAGTGACAGACTTTATTTTCCTGGGCTCCAAGATCACGCAGATGGGGACTGCAGTCAAGAAATTAAAAGATGCTTGTTCCTGGGAAGGAAAGCTATGGCAAATCTAGACAGCATACTTGTTGTGACACAGGCCCAAGTAGGTATTATCAGACACAATCAGTTCTAAACAAACAGACTTTATTAGAACAGCTGAGAATTAACTCATTCTCAATGTAATCCAAACTAATTCAAAACAAATTCTTCATAACACAGTTCTTCAGCCTTATCACCAACCTTGGTCTACTGTGGCAAACTGCCGAAGGCTTTTCTTGGCAAAAGCTCAGAAGCAGAAGATGGTGACAAGAGGCGGTGGTGAGGCCCCTCCTCAAGAAGCCCTCTCTGGATCCGGCTGTTTTGGTAAACTACTGTCCTGTCTCCAATCTTCGCTTCGTGGCGAAAGTTGTCGAGAGTGTGGTTGCGTGACAGCTCCCATAGTACCTGGATGAAACTGTCTATCTGGATCCGTTCCAGTCCAGCTTCAGACCTGGGTACAGCACGGAAACGGCATTGGTCGCGTTGGTCGATGATCTCTGGAGGACTCAGGACAGGGGATGTTCCTCTGTTCTGGTCCTATTAGATCTCTCAGCGGATTTTGATACCATCGACCATGGTATCATGCTGCTCTGGCTGGAGGGGTTGGGAGTGGGAGGCACCATCCTACGGTGGTTCTCCTCTTATCTCTCCGACCAGTCACAGTCCATGTTGGCTGGGGGGCAGAGGTCGACCTTGAGGCACCTTGTTTGTGGGGTGCCACAAGGATCGGTCCTCTCGCCTCTCCTGTTCAACATTTGTGTGAAGCCGCTGGGTGAGATCATCCATGGATTTGGGGTGCGATGCCATCTGTACGCTGATGATACTCAGCTGTACATTTCCACCCCAGACCACCCCAACGATGCCCTTGAAGTGATGTCCCGGTGCCTGGAGGCCGTGCGGGTCTGGATGGGGAGAAACAGGCTCCGACTCAACCCTTCCAAGACCGAGAGGCTGTGGCTGCCAGCGTCCCGATATAGTCAGCTGGTGCCATCGCTGGCTATTGGGGGCGAGTCATTGGCCCCCACGGAGAGGGCTCGTAACTTGGGTGTCCTCCTGGATGCATGGCTGTCTTTAGAAGAGCATATGACGGCCATGACCAGGGGGGCTTTCTATCAGGTTCGCCTGATACGCCAGTTGCATCCCTTTCTGGATCAGGACTCCCTATGCACGGTCACTCACGCCCTCGTCACGTCTCATCTGGACTACTGCAATGCTCTCTACATGGGGCTCCCCTTGAGGAGCACTCGGAAGCTCCAGCTGGTCCAGAATGCGGCCACGCGGGTAATTATGGGGGCAACATGGTGCCCCCATGTGACACATTGCCTGCGCGAGCTGCACTGGCTTCCGGTGGTCTTCCGGGTGCGCTTCAAGGTATTGTAAAGCGCTTCATGGCTTAGGGCCCAGTTATTTACGAGACCACCTTCTGCCACCGATAACCTCCCACTGGCCAATTCGCTCCCACAGAGAGGGCCTCCTCAGGGTGCTGTTGGTCAAGCAATGTCGATTGATGACCCCCAGGGGGAGAGCCTTCTCTGTGGGGGCACCCGCCCTCTGGAACGAGCTACCCCCAGGAATACGACTGATCCCGGACCTCTGTACCTTCCGTCGAGCTTTGAAGACCTTCCTATTTCAGCAAGCTGGGCTGGCTTAAAATTTTAATGGGTTATTTTAAGGGTAATGGATTTTAATTTTTGGGAAGCCAATTCGATTTAATTCTGTTTTAAATTATTTTAAATTTTATATTGTATGTATTTTAATTTTGGCTGTTCACTGCCCTGAGTCCTTGTCACATTTGTCACATTTATAGCCACTCATCTGATGAATGGACATAAAACCAAACAATAAAAAACAGTAGAAATAGTAACATGTAGGATTCTTATGACTTCAGGGAGTTTCCTCTAACCAGAGGAATCAATTTCGACTGGTCTTCCTGCAGCAGCCCAAATAAATCTGATCCGAAAGCAAATATCAAGTCTGGCTTAGAACTGTTTTAATTGATATGCTTGTATTTATTAAGATAATAAGGAAGGGAAAATGTGGTTCACTGCACACCAAGATAAGAACTTGCTGTGATATATTTCTCTCCATTATTACTATGGATCCTTATTTGCTAAAAAATAATCCAATTTAGAATGGCTGATTCTGCTGGATGTTTTGGACGGAGACCTTGTATGTCAATTTTAACTTCTTTAGACTCATGACCTGGTTTTCCTTTGGCTTTCTCCCTCTTCTCTTAATGTTTCAGTTATTGCTCTTTTCTGCTCTTGAAAAGCAGTGCATTTGTGACATTTTGCTGCCATTTCATCTCTCTTTCCTCCTCCTATTTTCTCCAAAGCACCAAGACTGTGAGAAGGTTTGGGGAGGGAGGGAGGGAGGGAGGGAAGGAGAGAGAGAGAGAGAGAGAGAGAGAGAGAGAGAGAGAGAGGGAGAGAGAGAGAGAGAGAGAGAGAGAGAGAGAGAGGGAGAGAGAGAGACTGGTCAAAATTCAGCCAGCCAGTCAAAATTTAAATTTTTTTAAAGAATTAAAATAAATAAACTGTTTTTTTCAAATTTTGTAATTGAAAAAGGAAATTGCAAAATTGCAAAAAAATATTAAAATATTGAAAAAAGTATTTTTGAAAAAGTGAAAAACATTGAAAAAGATTAAAATAGTGAAAAAAGATTTTAAAATTTTAATTTTTAAAAAAAAATTGGAATTTTTTTTTTCAAAATTGATTTTGAAAAAAATTAGATTTTAAAAATTTATGGAAGTTCTTGGCCCTCTATGAAGTGATATTCTTTCCTTTTGGCTGGAAATCTCTGGCTGTTTTTTACAAGATGCTTTGCTCTTAACCCTCTACTCCCTGCCTTCAAAATTTATCCCTTTCGTCCCTGACTAGTATTTTTTGTAGTTATAATTTTCCTCCCTGCCTTCTAGCCCTTTGCTGGGTTTTTGGGTATGATGTGCTCATCTAGGCATTCTGCTTCCATTAGTTGCTGCTCATGTGAATGATCCACTATTACTTTATGCAAACAATTCACCCATTATATCTAGAACCACAACTAGCCTTTGATATGCCCTTAACACCTTAGCATGCTAATAGGAACAGCCAGCTTGTGGTAACTGATCAGAAAATCAAAATAAGAGACCCTGGAAGCTCTAATGGATAATAGGGAATGAAAGGATTGAGTAAGGGTTTTCCAATATTTGGGTGAGTTATTTTAAAACAGAGGCCGGAATTCATTGATTATGTGGTCTTGCAGGCCTGATAAAACACTTCATCCATTGTCATGTTTTTCCCACAGGAAAGGTGGAGAATATCTTTATGTGACTTTAAAACTAGTCACAGCTAAGTTGTCTTAAGATTCTTAGCTACATCTTTAGCCAAGTTATAAGTCAATGAAATTGTGCAAAGTAGTTTGATCAGACCACTGCTCCTTATCTGAAAATTCATATCCAATGTGACTTTGATGCTTGAGATTGGCTAAAAGCGAGTTAAGAGCTTGACCACACTATATTAAATATATGTTTCAGTATTTGCCACATTTATAGCCAGTCATCTGATGAATGGACATAAAAACCAAACAATATAAACAGTAGAAATAAATAACATGTAGATTACACCAGAGAGTGGGTAAAAACTCAGATATAATAGAGCCATCTTGAAGACTTCCTGATCCCAAGGATTCCTAAGCTTGCTGGAAATACAATGATTTCAGATCTCCAGAAGGTTGATAGGGTTGACGCCTGTCAGATGGAACCCTTAACATGTCCTTCCTGCCTGACTTGATGGATGGACAGATGTAATTGGGAAGAGGAGATCCCTCAACTAACTTGGCTCCATGCCATGTAGGGCTTTAAATGTGAACACTAGCATTTAAATGTTCAATTCTTATGTGTTTTTATTTTATTTATTTATTTTTCAGATTTCTATACACCCTTCTCCTTTCGGACTCAGGGTGGTGAACAGCCAAAGTAAAACATTTGTACACAAAAGTTAAAATAGATTTAAAATAATTAAATAAAGTTTGGCCCATAATTTAAAACATTTCAATTCAAAAACCAATTTCAAATTTTAAAAACCCACCATAAAATCAGGACAACCTGGCTAACTGAAAAAAATAGGTTTTAAGGACCCGACGAAAAGTCCGGAGGTCTGGGATCACTCGTATCTCTGGGGGTAGATTGTTCAAGAGGGTAGATGCCACCACAGAGAAGGCTTTCCCCTGGGGGTCGCCAGCCAACATTATCTGGCCGATGGCACCCTGAGGAGGCCCTCTCTGTGGGAGCAAACTTGCCGGTGGGAGGAAATTGGTGGCAGAAGACGGTCCCATAAGTACCCCGGCCCTAAGCCATGGAGCGCTTTAAAGGTGATCACCAACACCTTGAAGCGCACCTGGAAGTCCACCGGAAGCCAATGCAGCTAGCGCAGGAGAGGAGTCACATGGGAGCACCCAGTCGCTCCCATAATCTCCCACGCGGCCACATTCTGCACCAGTTAGAGCCTCTGGGTGCACCCCAAGGGGAGCCCCATGTAGAGAGTATTACAATAGTCCAGACGAGAAGTGACGAGTACTTGAGTGACCGTGCGTAGGGAGTCCCGATCCAGAAAGGGGCGCAACTGGCATATCAGGCGAACCTGATAGAAAGCCCCCCTGGCCACGGCCATCATATGCTCTTGTAAAGACAGTCGTGCATCCAGGAGGATGCCCAAGTTGTGAGCCCTTTCCGTGGGGGCCAATGATTCGCCCCAATAACCAGTGATGGTGCCAGCTGGCTATATTGGGACGCCGGCAGCCACAGACACTCGGTCTTGGAAGGGTTGAGTCAGAGCCTGTTTCTCCCCATCCAGACCCGCACGGCCTCCAGGCACTGGGACATCACTTCCAAGGCATCGTTGGGATGGTCTGGGGTACAGCTGAGTATCATCAGCGTACTGATGGAACTCCACCCCAAACCCATGGATGATCTCCCAGTCCCTCCCGCCAGCGCAACATGATACCATGGTCAATGGTATCAAAAGCCGCTGAGAGATCTAACAGGACCAGGATAGAGGAATAACCCCTACCCCGAGCCCTCCAGAGATCATCCACCAATGCGTCCAATGCCATTTCCGTGCTGTACCCAGGTCTGAAACTGGACTGGAGCAGATCTAAATAGACAGCTTCATCCAGGTACTGGGGAAGCTGTCGTGCCACCACACTCTCAACAACCTTTGCAATAAAACGAAGGTTGGAAACTGGAGGAGGAGCCTCACAACCGCCTCTTTCAAGGCGGCCGGCAGGACACCCTCACTCAAAGAAGCATTAATAATCCCCTGGAGCCAGCCTCGTGTAACCTCCCGGGAAGCCAGCACCAGCCAGGGGGGACACGGGTCCAATAAACATGTGGTCGCGTTCAGCCATCCCAAGATCCTGTCCACGTCTTCGGGAGCCACAGGAACGAACTCCTCCCAGATAACACTCTCAAGGCCTGCCTCAGTCATCTCGTCTGAACTAACCCAGTCAGCGGCCAAGTCTTTCCGAATCTGAGTTATTTTATCATATATAGATACTGTACAAAATCCTCAGCTCGGGCCTGCAAGGGGTCATCCCGCGCTCCCAGATGGAGAAGGGAGCGGGTCACCCTAAACAGGGCGGCTGGGCGTTTATCTGATGAAGCGATATGAGCGGCAAAATAGCTAGATTTCGCCACTTTTATCGCCACTAGGTAGGTCTTAATGTGAGACCTTAGCAGTGTCAAGTCAGATTCAGATCGGCTGGCCGTCCAACCACTCTCTAGGTGTCTTTTCCGGTGCTTCATCTCCCTCAGCTCCTCGGAGAACCAAGGAGCTAAGTGAGTTCGGTGCCGGGTCAGAGGCCGCAAAGGCATGACACGGTCCAAAGCCCCAGTGGCTGCACTGTCCCAGGCAGCCACCAGGTCTTCAGCCGAGTCACGAGCCAGAGTCTCGGGAAATGGCCCAAGCTCCATCTGGAACCTATCAGGTTCCATCAGGTGCCTGGGGCGGAACCACCTGGTCAGCTCCGCCTCCCTGCGACGGGGTGCGGTGGTCAGAAAGTCTAGTCGAAGGAGCGAATGGTCAGACCATGACAAGGGTTCAATACCTATATCCCCTGTATCAAGGCCACTCAACCACTGACCAGACATAAAAACTAAGTCCAGAGTGTGTCCACCTATGTGATTAGGGCCATGAATTACTTGGGTCAGGTCCATGGCCGTCATGGAAGCCATGAACTCCTGAGCTACCTCAGATGTTTCACCGATAGATGGCAGGTTGAAATTCCCCATGACCACAAGTCTAGGGGTATCAGCCGCCACCTCGGCTATGATGTTGAGGAGTTTGGGCAGGGTTGTTGCCATGTGGCAGGGAGCCAGGTAAGTGATCAACAGACCCATCTGCACCCCACGACCCCACTTCACAAAAAGGGAATCACATCCGGCTATCTGAGGTACAGTGGTTTCCCTTGTCTCAAGACCTTCTCTTAGAATGACCGCTACCCCCCGCCCCTGCCCTGAGCTCTCGGCTGATGAAATGCACAGAAGCCTGGTGGGCACATATCCATGAGGAGAACCTCCCCCCTCATGGCCCAACCAGGTCTCCGTAATGCCTGCCAGGTCTGCTCCCCCCTCCTGAATAAGGTCACAAATGAGCGGGGCCTTATTTACTACAGACCTGGCATTACACAACAACAGCCAGAGACTCGGGCCCTGAGACTCTGAGCAGCCTGGGGAACGGGAAGAGCTAAGGGGACTGTGGCATGCAATTGCTCAAAGATAGCGAGTGCGTGCTCCCACCACATGATGCGGCCCCCTGCTCCCACCATACCTGCCCCTCCCACTCAGCGCATTAATAGAAAAGCACTCAGCGGAGGGCATTCTAACAGCCCTCTTTCCCCCAGAGTCCATACCCCCCGTGACACCATTAACTGCCGGGCCAGTCCCCATCCCCCGTGGATTTCCCCCCAAACCCACATAACCTTCCCACCCTCCAAAACCCCTTAAAAGTCTATTTAAAAATGTCCTTAAAAAACCCCTCAATCCCCTTTTTGCGACATGCCACCTCTCGGGGTCCCAAACCTGTCATTAAGGTGGGCCCTCGATAACATAGAGGGCCAAGCCTGCGAGAGGGGGGAATCTCACAGCGCAAGAAGCTTAGCCCTAGAATACATTCGAAAACACTGGAGTGGTAATACAGATATGGCCTAGACATGGCCTAGGGGTCTATAATGATGGTCTCAAACATCCAGGAAGCAAGGCTAAATTAACCGGAAGAATCACAACTACCCTCTCACAGTAATGGGCAGGAGTCCTCACGTTCTGTCCAATTAAATGTTAAATGTTCAATTCCATGTGCATTTCCCCATGGATTTAATTCTTTATAATTAATTCCAAACTGTTATTTTAAATTTTTCTGGATCCTTAATCAGTACATAATTTGGACATCTACAATCATTTTTTAAATTTTACTATTTATTTGTGCTATTTTGCTATTTAATCAGTTCTGCTATTTTCTCTAGAAAAAAAATAAAATCCTTAAAGTCTATGGAGATTCTGAGTCATCCAGGCCATATTTGTCTTAAAAGTGCTTTTTCAGAAGACAACTGGGCTTTGTATTCCCTCCCCCCCTTCTTGGAGACATTTCACTTCTCATCCAAGAAGCTTCTTCACCTCTGACCAAATGGTGGAGGATGAAGGATTTATATTCCTTGCAGGGATTTGCTTGTCAGCATTCTTTCTAAGAGTCACTGATGCACTTGGAGATTTCTCTGTATCCTCAGGGTCAGCTGAATATTGCAAATGGGTGTGGAGCCTTCTTGGAACTGCTAAAAGGGTTGTATTTAAAAAAGGAGTTAGGTTAAACTATTGTTTAAGACTTATTTCACTAAGATTTGAAATAAACTCATTCTATGCTGTAAAACCTGAGCTGTGATCAGTTTGCCATTTGTTCCCTCACCCATGGTAGTGGATGACGTCAGCCAATGTTTATTTTGTTGTAAATTGAATATTTGTATCCCTTTCTAAATTTAGGCACTATAATAAAGGAGAATTGGAAAGTAAGGGAACAAGACTTGACAGGGAGGAAAATTAGGAAGGTTCAGACTTCTGATTATTATGTTTCTTACACTTTTGTGTACATTCTGGGTTTGCAAATTATATGTTTACTTGTGCATTTCATTACAGTAAATCACATCTCTTTATTAGCATAGGTATAACAGTGTCCACAGTAGTATCCATCATTTGGTTGTGCTCTCTCCCTCTCCCCCTTCCCCTTCCTCTCCCTCTCCCCCCCTCTCCTTCCCTCCATCTCCTTCTCTTCCTGTATGTGTTTGTAAGAGATTCTACCTGATGCACCCTCTGATATTTTGTTTATTGTAGTCTTTCCTTTTGTTTTATGCTGGTGAATGATATTAACAGAATACATCTTTTGGTCTCTGCACTTGACAAACTGAATGGTTCTGGAAGAGACCTCTCTCATGCAAATTTTCTCTTGCTGCATTTTCCATTCTTTTACCAAGACCCAAGCCTATGCTGATACCGAGTTAACATATAAGGACATTCTTATTCTAAGTCCTATCACATGGTATTTATCTTGAAAAAAATAATCTTAGGAGTTTCTTAAGTATCAGCATAGTCTGGGTCTTGTATTTTCAATTGCAGGGTCTTAGTTAATAGTTTTTGTTTTGTTCTACTTCTGCTCAAGCAACCACATCAGCTGGAAGACCTCAGTGGCAAAATAACTTCTTCAATAAATAAACAGATGGGGAAGAATGAGACTGTGTGACTTTATGGCATAAAGTGTGGTTGAAGAGCAGGGAACTGTAGGGAAAGTGATATGACATACAAACAGACAGACACATTGACAAAGTTAAATGAATATACTTCTCCCAGGTCCCTCTTAAAAAGGTGCACAATATCTGCAATGCTCGTTTAGCTTTATTTCAAGGAATTTGACAAATTTTACTTCAATGCATAAATGTTTTCAAGTGTGATAGATAGAAATTTGATTAATGTAAAGAAAGAAAAAGCGATAGCAGGTAGTAATCTCAGGTCATTGGACATATCTTGAAGACATCCAGGGTTGTAGATGGAGATGGCATCATTTTCCAAAGCGGCTATACCGATGAGATAAAATAATAGGTTGATCAAAGAAAGTTTAAGGTAAAGTCTGTTATCTGAACCTAAAAACCTCTCCTGCCCTTCTTTCTGCCTTTGAAATGCCTGTTCCTCTTCAGGTGAATGGCTTGAAATGCTTTGGAGTAAAAACAAGAGCATCCCAATCTAATCTATGACATCTTTATTACACAAGTGTTTACTTACCGTAGACAGCATTTTGATCTCGGTCCACAATCCTTTCTCCCAATGTCCATATAGTTTATTGAACAGTGACCGTAATAGCAGCGTCCTCCTGCTCTACGACACTGACGCTGGGCATTACCTGTTAAAAGTAAAAGGGTAGACAGAGGAATGATGTAAAGATATTTTATTTAGATAGATATTTCCTTCTAAGACATCACTTTCTTCTGCAGAATTACAGGATTCCTATGAGTTCAGCAACTTCCCTCTGACCAGAGAATCCATTTTTGCTAATCTCCCTTCAGCAGCCCCAATATATCTTATATCAACCCAGGTTTCATGTCTGGCCAGAGCTGAATTGGCATGTATGCCTGTATCTATTAAGGTAGTATGGAGGAAAAAATCTGATTCACACCAAAGAGAGACCTTGCTGTGCTATATTTCTGTTCATTATTACTATGGATCATAGCTTGCTAGGAAATATTCCTGAATTATCGTGCCTGATTTTGCTGGGTGTTTTTGATGAAGAACTTGAGTGGGAATGGTTAACTTCCTTTGAACTTCAGAACTTGGTTTTCCTTTGGCTTTCTTCCTCTTCTCTTATTGTTTCTAATGGTGCTCTTCTCTGCTCTTGAAAAGTGGAACATTTGTGATATTTTGCTGCAGTATCTTCTCTTTTTTACAAATTGAATATCAATAGATTCACTAGATAATGAATATTTATTTTTTATTTATTGCTATCTCATCTTTATTTCTTAAAATACGTCTAGGTGGCAAATGTATCTAATACTCCTTCCTCCTCCTATTTCCATGAACACCAAGCAGCTGTCATAAGACATGATGAAAACTTTTTAATTTCACAATACATGGACAGATTTTAATATTCTTTCAACTGGGGAACTGTGACCATCCTAGATCAAGCCAAGTCCAAAAACACTAGAGTATTCCTGGGAGCCTGGCACTCTGACAGATTAGCTATCAATAGACACGTAGACATAAACAATATGTACTTACTTTGTAAAAGAGACATGAACAAGCCAAAAAGGGAAGAAAAGGACCAAAACATCTCCCCACCAGCAATCAACATCCAGATTATTTATTTATTTATTAGTCATATTTCTATGCCGCCCACTCTCCGAGGACTCTGGGCTACTTACACCAAAGACAGTATACTAAATAGCCTATTGCCCCCAACAATCTGGGTCCTCATTTTACCCACCTTGAAAGGATGGAAGACTGAGTCAACCTTGAGCCAGTGAGATTTGATCTGCTGATCTGCTGAACTAGGAGTCAGCTGAAGTAGCTGCAGTACTGCACCCTAACCACTGCGCCACCTCGGCTCATAATAATTATCTTATATTAATACCAAACTTAACATCTGACCAATAAACAAGAAGTAAACGAAACCCCAATCAAGGAAGTGACAAAAGGTTAACAATAAACAGTACAAAAAAAAAAAAAACCCTGCCAAGACCACTCCTAACCAATACTAACTGGGCAAACCACTAGAATATAAATTGAGAGCAAATTCCATTCCTTTTCGATATTACTTAGATTGATCATGAAACAACTGTAAGAAAAAAAAAAAAACAAGCTGAGAGAATACCAAGGATGCCTTCTCCTATTTTACCACAACAGCAATCCTGTGAGGTACTTTCTGCTGTGAGAAGTCCAAATGTACCCAGCCAGCTTTCATGCCAAAGGTGGGACTAGAACAGTCTCCAGATTTCTAGCTTGGTGCTTTGACCACTAGATCAAACTGGCTCTCTTTTGTCCCTCAAATACATCATTCATAATGTTTTTTGTTGAGAATTTGGTACACCAAAACTAAAATGAACCAACAAATAATATACAATAATAAAACCATTAGTTAAGTTTTGTAGAGAACAGTGAATCAATGAACTGGTTTTTCAGTCCCTCCTTGATGCCCTATATTACACTGGATCTCAAGTTTTAATGAAAAAGGAAAATCAATGGCATATTTTTCCAATGTTTGAAGGTTCATGTTATCAATAGTCCACAGTGTTCAAAACTATTTCTTTAACATAAACTAAAAGAAGACATTGAAGGTTATCCTGCTTTCGTGATGATCATACTTGCTTAGGAAGTAGTGAGTTATCAGTCATTTCTAAATTATCAATAATTTGGTTTCTTACCTGGTTCAGACAGGAATGCAAGGAAAAGGAATGCGAACAGCAGATAAAGGATCTTCATGTTGGGATTGGTTCTGGATCAAATCTTACTCCTGGGATAGGACACAGCTCTCTATTTATGCAGTTATAATGATTGCATCACACTGCCTCATTGAAATATTGTAACTATTCTTAAATGTTATTGGCATTGTTGTATTTCCTCCTATTGAAACATTCCTGAGGGTTAACCGTTGCAAAAGTCCTTGCAAGAGCAAGAGAGTTAGTTGAATAGTTAAATGGTTTTGCTTATAGCTAAAATACTTTGGAATGATAAATGTTTGGCTCCATTATTGAGTGGTCTGCAGAGTTGACATAACTAGTTACTTGCAAATGAACTACTTATCAGGGTAGATTAGATATGAGTAGTTGTAATAAAATGTAGCTACCATCTAATAATATGCTTAGTGAGAAATTCTCTCTCTCTCTCTCTCTCTCTCTCTCTCTCTCTCTCTCTCTCTCTCTCTCTCTCTCTCTCTCTCACACACACACACACACACACACACACACACACACACACACACACACACACAAATAGGAGATTGAAGTTATTCACTTACAATGGCAAAGTTCACCTGGCATAAGAAGAGATATTGGGGATGGGGAGAATGAAAATGGTATACTATATGATTGAATCCACTCTTTTGTCTATATATCACTTCTGTACTATGTGTTAGAAGAGAAGACACACATGGTGAAGTGGGTCAATCAGGATGTTAATTCTTATCAACATAAAAATAGAGGGCTGAAGACTTCTGGTGGTGATGTCAGGGCAGTGCAAAGGGAAAAGGATGATCTCCATCCTTTAACTCGGACTTTTTTGTGTTCGGGACCCTTTGAAGGCATGTTGAGTTTGGAGAGCCACATGAAACAGAGGACAGCAAGGTGGAAAGCAACCGCTCACTGGAACAAGGGAAATTCTCTTTAACCCAGCATGAATGTGTCCTGTCATGTTACTTTGACATGGCAGACCCGAGACCATGACAAGCCACAACAGACTTGGAAGAGAAAGATTTATTAGCGGACTGTGCCTATTCTTGGTTGTGAGGAACTCCCATATGTGCAGCAGATTGAACTGTCAAAGTAAGTAATTTAAAAAGATTTGGCAAAAAGGAAGGAAGCTCCAGCAGAAAACTAGCGGCAATTTAAAGAGAAGAGCTGTGACTCATTAAAAAATAACTGCTGAGAGAGAGGAGCTAAAAGAAAGATCAGAAAGGACTGTAAGAGTGAGAGCAAAAACGGGAGATTGTAAGATGATGGAGGAAAGAAAAGAGAAGGAGAAGAAGAAGGAGAAAGACAGAATCCATGTTTTGGTAGCTGATAAAATAGCCAAGGCTTAGAAACGATGATCTAACACAGATGAAGGATGACTGATTAAGGATAGTATGAGAGTGAAAGAAGAGAAGTCTGGAGAGGATCGGAGGAGTTGATAGAGCTGGGAATAAGTTGGTGAGGACAGCATTTGTTGGAGGAGATCTGTGATATAAGACAAAGGAGTGAAAGGTGAGTGTTTTGGATAATCGGGAGACTAATAGTAAAAGTAAACTCACAAAAAAGAGACAGTGAGAGGACAGAGAAGAGAAGAAATAGGAACTGTAGAGACTGAGAGATCTGGACATAACATGGAGTGACTAAGCAGAGAAATTGACAGAGGCAGAGTGGCCAACAAGGATGACATAATTAAGAACACTGAATAACCCAGAGAATTAAAATATCTAGCTAGTGAAATCACCCTATTTTGAGTATTAAACCGATTGTTACATTGTGAATTGTGATTAACATCTTGATTGATATGATTTTTTTGAATATTGCTTTCAGAGTATTGTGCCCTTAATAATATTCTATTTATAGTTATATCTATCTAATTACAGCTATATACTATACACTTATATTAATATTAATTTATAGTTATTTAGATTGTATTGAAAGTATTTTATTTAAAATAGAATTATGTATAACTAATATCTATTGGAAATTAATCTATTATAGTTAAATTTATTTAAATTAATCTAATTGCTTGAACATAGAGGAAATATATTTAGTGACTTGGAGTCATACTGTATTGTATTGTACACTTTTATATTGATTTATAGCTATAGAATACTGGAAAGAAAATCTTTGAAAATAGAAATAGAATTTAAAACAAAGTAATTGATAGAAAAAAATATTATAGTATTGAGGAAAAGAAAGATATTAATAACTAATAGTAATTTATCTGTGGTTTAATTTAATTTATTTAAAAGGAAGAAATATAGATATAAAAGAGGTAATCTTGAATGACAAAAAGAAACTATTAGTATTTATAAAAGTGGTGGATGGTATTTTGGGAAAGGATTTATAAAATTTTGGGAGAACAAAATAGAATTTAAAGGAAATGACAAGTATTACCATTACAACACTGAAAGCGAGGAAAAAGACAGCATCTAACCCAACAGTGGTGATGGCTTCTCTGTCAACCCAAAGATCAATAGAAGGAATGCTATCCATGGAAAAATCAAGTTCTAGCCAGACTTCCCAAATGATGCAATCTACCCTCTTAACGATACAGGAAACCATGGTGAAACTGCAGGAGATGATGACAAAAAATAATGGAGAGATGAAAACCAATATACAGAATTTTGATGACAAAGTAGGTTCACTCCAAGAGGCGATACAAAGGAATGAACAAAAAATTAAGTCAGTGGAAATGAAAACTAAACAAATGGGAAAAAAACTAGAACAGATGGACCAAAGAATGATGGCAGTAAATAAAGATTTAGAGAGTTCATTGATACACCTTGAATGGATCGATCTTCCTTTTATTTTAGGTTTCAAAATGTTGTGGAAATGAAAGAAGAAGATCTGGGTGGGGTAATGGCGGGATTGATTGCAGAAGCCCTCCAGAGGGAAAAACAAGGGATTATAAATGAGTTGGATGAAGTTTACAGAGTCCAAACAAACTACGCAAAATGCCATCACGTGCCCAGAGAGGTACATATCAGATTTGCGCAAAAAAAAAAAAGTTTGAGATATTATTTATAAAATCACAAGGGATGAACCTATGACTTATAATGGAAAAGAGATTATAACCTTGAAACAGGTCCCCAGATGGGTTCGGGAACAAAGGAAAGACTATCGGTTCCTAGCATCTCTACTGAATAGAAAGAATATATTATTCCGATGATATCCAAAGATATCAGCATTCTAGAAGGAATGCTGATATCTTGGCAGGGCAAAAGAATTAAAGTTGATTATTTAGACAAAGCCCAAGAACTATATGATCAACTGATGAGGATGGAGGAAGACTCAAGCAGCAGAGAGAAATTGGAGATAGCTAGTCTAGAAAACAGAGACAAGAATCCAGAGGTGAAGAATTGGAAGAAAGAAACAGTGATAAAAGAGAACCAAGAAGAAGAAGGAAACACTAGGACCAGGGCACAAAGAGTTACCGGAACAAAAAGAAACCAGAGATCGGCGGATAACTAGAAAAATGGAGGGGAAAAAACCCAACTATTGTCAATAAATGTGAATGGATTAAACAATTATGTAAAAAGGAAAAAAATACTCATGAAATTGGTGAAGCAGAATGTAGATATTATATGTCTCCAGGTCCTAGTGCACATCAAAAAACAAGACCAGAATTATTTAGAATATAATAAATTGGGGAAACTGTTCTCAGCATTGGCAGAAAAATAAAAAGAGGGGTAGTGGTATATATTAGAAAAGAAATAAAAGCTAATCTAGTTTATGCTGATCCTAAGGGAAGGGTATTATTGCTTGAATTAACAATAGGGGAAATTAAAATGCTATTAGCTAATGTCTACGTCCCTAATAAAAACCAGAGAGAATTTTATAAGAAAGCCCATGAAAGGATTATGGAGACTGGTTGTAAAAATATGTGTATAGTGGGGGACTATAATGGAATAGTAAATATCAAAGATTATGTTAGTGACAAGAAAAAGCAAAAAAAAAAAAAAAAAAGGAATGAAAACCTTTTTTGACATAATTGAGGAATTAAACTTGATTGATGTGTGGAGAACATTAAACCCCAAAGGGGGACTTCCGCTGGCTCCGCGAGCTTTGAAAGACGTTCTTTTGAGAGCGTCTGCTCCCTGGCTCCGTTAAAGCCCCAGAACAGCCGACAAACGCTGTCTGGAGGCTTGAAATTCTCCCCCCGGGCAAAGGGGAGAGAGAAGAGCAGGCAGGTGGAGGTAGAACCCCCCCGAACGCCCTAGGAAAAATCCTGGGGCGTGAAGGGTGTGCGTTCCCTAAAAGCCTGCCAAGCCGCTCCAGACCAGGGACGTCTCTGCTAATTAGCTAATTAGCGGAATTAGAAGCCGCGACCAATCTTGCTGAATGGAAATGAGGGAATTAACATCTTGAACTAACAGCAGGCGGAACGAGCAAGGAGAAATCAGACTGCAAGTATTTTTTTACCTAACTCCAATGCCTAGAGCCTCCTTCGGAAGTAATCACTTAGTACTTTGCAACAATATGGCGATTGAAGCTTGAAAGGGCGGGGGAAACGGAAAGTTACAGGAAAAGTTTCGTTTTGCTGGCAGCCCTTCGCTTGGGAAAAAAAAAAGAGCTTTTGTGCTGACAGAAGGAGGATTTTAAACGTTAATTAACATTGGGAAATCTTTTGAGGAACTCTTCTTTTTGACTCTGAGTAAATATAAAGACTAATTTCAAACTGGAAATGGCCTCAAAGTCTGTAAAAACTGTTCCTACTAAAGGAACTGGGAGTGCTGGTAGCTCCCCAGCTCATATTCCTAGATTACAAGTTTCTGCTCCCCCAGCGGATCCACAGACTTTAACGTTGGAAATGTTGCAACAAGCTCTCCAAATCACACAAAATAAAATTGTTGATGTGATTGATGAAAAAATTAAGGAAACTAATGAAAAAATTAAGGAAACTAATGAAAAGATACAGGCTGTGTCAGATGAGATTGCAATTCACAATCAGGGGATTAGGGATGATATATTAATGGCATTTAAGTGTCTGGCAAGCAATATTGAGATGGTGGATGACAGAGTTGAGGAAATTAAACAATCTTCTGAAATTTTGGATAGCAAAATAGGAGAAGCTCAAAACAGAATTCAAAGGGCTGAAGACGATGTAATAATGGTACAATACAGAGATATGGAATTTGCTTTAAGATTTAGAGGGGTGAAGGAGAATAAACAAGAGAATTTGAGAGAAATGATGTCTGAGGCATTGGCACCGCTGGTGGGGGAGTCCAAAAATGATCTGGGCTGGCAGATGGACAAGCTGTACCGTGTTAACTCCTGGATTGCTAGACAGAAACATCTACCAAGAGACATTGTGATATATTTTACTACAAGGAGAGTACGCAACGAAATTTTACAGGCTACTTTTAAAAACAAGCTTCGGGTGGAAGGCCAGGAAGTAATGACAATGAAAGAAATCCCCCCTAAGATCTTGAGAGCTAGAAGGGAGTATGCCTTTCTGGTGGATGAACTGAGAAAACGTCAGATACAGTACAGATGGGAGGTGCCAACTGGACTAGTGGTGACTTATTCAGGAGAGAGATATCGGCTTAACACAATTTGGAAAGCAAGAGATTTTCATACTAATGTATTAAAGGCTGGCACACCCAAATCAACTAAATCACCAGAAGGCAAAAGAAAGAAAGAAGTAATGGAAGCTGAGACAGAAGAGCTCCTGACAGTAGTTCAGGGGGGAGCTTTGGCTGATCAAGAAGAAATACAAATTCAAATGGCTACTCAAGAGTTGGCGCTGATTGATTTCTCGCAGTTACCAAAGGATCAAAGACAGACCAGATCGGTGACAGCTAGACTCAAGGAAGAATTAAGACAGCAACAATCCCAGATGGCAACTCAAGAAATGATTCAAGATACTACTAGAACAGGAGCAGTGGGGGGAGCAAGACCTAAAACTCAAATGAGATCAGAGCATCAGGACTTGCTTCAGAGGCTCCAAAGGCCCAGAGATGGGAACTAGATTTTTGACTTGGAACGTTAATGGCTTGAATTCTCCACAGAAAAGAAGAAAAATATTTCACTATCTTAAGCAATTTAAGAATGAAGTAATTTGTTTACAAGAGACTCATATAAGAATACAAGATCAAAAGTATCTGATTAATGCAAGACTTGGTACATCTTACGTAGCAGCAGCACCAGAAAAGAAAAATGGTATAGTTATATATTTGAAAAGAGACTTAGTTGCTAAATTAATTGAAGCAGACGATCAAGGCAGATTTTTAGCGATAGAACTTTTAGTAAAAGGAGAAAAAATACTTGTAATCGGAGTTTATGCCCCGAATCAACAACAAGAAAACTTTTATAATTTACTACATTCAAAATTGACACACTGGGCATATAAAACTTGTATCCTGTTAGGCGACTGGAATGGTGTTTTGGATGTTAAAAAAGACAAGATGGGACCTAAACAAAATGTGTCAACAAGAGCAAAATTGCCCAAAGCGTTTTGGGAAATGATGGATGACTGGGAGTTGAGCGATATCTGGCGTGAAAGAAACCTGGAAGAAAAAGATTTTACTTTTTTTTCAGATAGACATCAATCCTTTTCAAGGATCGATTTTATATTAATTACTAGCGATCTTTTATCCAGGGTGAAAAATACGAAGATTTGCTCAAGAACATTGACAGACCATAGTCCAGTTTGGCTGGAACTGGAGTATGAGAAAGGGCCTAGGAGGTCCTGGAGGTTAAATGATAATTTGTTTAGGTATGAAGAAAATGTAAAAGAGTGTAAAAAATTTATGAAAGAATTTTTTGTTATGAATATGCAAAAGGGCACATCGATGGAAATGGTATGGGATGCAAGTAAGGCATATATGCGAGGAATTTTGATATATTTGAATAATAAATATAGAAAGAAACAGGGGACAAAAAGAAAAGAATTAGAAGATGAGATTAGTAAACAGGAACGGGCTTTAGTAGCTAATCCAACAGATAAGAAAATTAAAGAGGCAATCAATTTATTGAAAGGTCAATTTAATATGTTAATAGCAGATCAAGTGGCAACTAATTTAAGATATGCAAAACATAATACTTTTTACAATGCCAACAAACCAGGCAGGTGGTTAGCATATTTGTTAAGGAAAAAGCAAAAATCAAGGACAATAGAGAGAATAAAATATAAGGGTAAAGAGGTTTATGAGCAACAATTGATTAAAAAATCTTTTTTAGAGTTTTATTCGAGGCTGTATACTGGTGACAAAATTAAAGATATAGATATAGATAGATATTTGCAGAAAGAGAATATTTATACAATTTCAAATGAGCAGAGGGATAGTTTAAATCAATCGATAACTTCTGAGGAAATTGCGTTAGCAATTAAGCAGTTGAAAGTGGGTAAAGCTTCTGGGACGGACGGTTTGACGGCTATTTACTATAAAACCCTACAGGAGGAAATGATAGAACCGCTGAAAGAATTATTTAACAATATACAACAGGGAGGAGAGGTACCTCCAACTTGGAAGACAGCATTTATTTCGTTGATCCCAAAAGAAGGGCATGACGATACAGATCCTAAAAATTATAGGCCAATTTCATTATTAAATACAGACTATAAGATATTTGCAAAAATTTTGGCAAATAGATTAATGACAGTCATGCAGCAAATGATTCACCATGATCAAACTGGTTTTATAAATGGTAGACAAATGAAGGGTAATGTAAGGCAAATTGTTAACTTATTAGAGTATTTGGGAAGGAACAACCAGGTCCCCGCAGTGCTTGTGTTCTTGGATGCTGAGAAAGCCTTTGATAGATTGAATTGGCAATTTTTACTTAAACTAATAGAAAGGATGCAATTTGGAGAACAATTTGTACAATCTATTAAGGCAATATATCAAAAACAAACAGCGCAAATAATAGTTAATGGTGGTTTAACAGATGTTTTTAATATAGAAAAAGGAACAAGGCAAGGCTGTCCCTTGTCCCCGTTATTGTTCATTTTGACGCTGGAAATTTTATTAAACAAGATACGCGAGATGAATACAATTAAGGGAATTAAAATTAGACAGCATGAATACAAGGTACGAGCATTTGCGGATGACCTGGTTGTTACCTTAACCCAACCGGTACAATCGATTACAGCCTTGATGGATATAACCTGCTTATACGGACAAGTATCTGGTTTTAAAATAAATGCAGCTAAAACAAAAATAATAGCTAAAAATATGGTTAGGAGCCAAAAAGAAGAGATAGAAAGGTTAACAGGATTTGAAGTAGTTAAGAAGGTTAAATATCTGGGGGTCTATATTATGACCGCAAATACGAAATTATATCAGTATAACTATGAACCATTATGGCACAAAATACAGAAAGAGTTGGACAACTGGAAAAAACTACAACTGTCTTTGCTGGGAAGGATAGCTGCTGTAAAAATGAATATTTTACCAAAATTTCTATTTCTTTTTCAAATGATACCAATACTTAAAAAAGATGAGAATTTGAAGGAATGGCAGAAGGGCATAAATAAGTTTGTGTGGGCAGGGAAGAAACCACGAGTCAAACAAAAGATATTGCAAGATACTAGAGAAAGAGGTGGTCTTAAGATGCCCAATTTAAGATTGTATTATGAAGCTGCTGCCCTCTCAGCAATCACAGATTGGATAAACTTAACGGAGGAAAAGATATTGAATATTGAAGGATATGGTTTGGTTTATGGCTGGCATGCTTACTTAGTGTATGATAAGAAAGTAGATAAGACTTTTAAAAGTCATATATTAAGAAATGCTCTATTGCGTGTCTGGAAAAAGTATAAATATAAACTAAATGATAGGTTTCCAATATGGACAGTACCCAGACACGCGATAGAGAACATAAATTTAGAGCAAAAGCAAGATAAGATTACATATAAGGAACTCCTTTATAAGGAAGGAGTCAGACTACAGTTAAAATCCATGGAACAATTAAAAGAAGAAGGGACTATTAAGACTTGGTTTCAATATGGACAGCTGCTGGCTAGATAGAGAGAAGATCAAAAAATTGGTATTTTGCAGCAGGATGAGAATTTGATAAAGCAAATAAGAGATGAAGGTCAAATGCACATAAAAAGGTTGTACAATGCATTATTGGAAATAGATTCAGAAACAGACTTAGTCAAGGGTTGTATGATAAAATGGGCACAAAATGTAGGTGAACCAATAATGATGGAAACATGGGAAAAGATATGGGTTAGAAATGTAAGATTTACACAAGCACAAAATTTAAGGGAGAATTTTTACAAAATGTTTTATAGATGGCATTTAGACCCAAAAAAACTAGCTTGTATGTATCCAAATTTACAACCCAAGTGTTGGCGATGTGAGTGTGAAGATGCTACATATTTTCATATATGGTGGACATGTAAAAAGATTAAGGCTTTTTGGATAAAAATATGGTGGATTATTCAAAATATTTTGAAGAAAAAAATTAAATTTACACCACAGTTTTTTCTGTTGGGAATAGTTACGGATTGTACTGTAATAGAGACTAAGCTGGTTTTGAACTTAATAACAGCTGCCAGATTACTGGTGGCACAGTACTGGAAGAAGGAAGATCCACCTACTATTGAGGAATGGACATTAAAAGTTGTGCATTTGGCGGAAATGGCAAAAATTTCATCATACCTTAAAGACCATTCAAATGAGAGATATATATCGGAATGGAGAAAATGGATTGATTACATACAGAAGAAGTATCCGAATAAGAAGATTCATATAGCTTATGAATGAAATAATATTAAGTAGTTTATCTTTGTTTTTTTTGAGTTATAAGGAGTTAAGGACCTAGGGAGAATATGAAATGTAATAATTTGTTAGCACATTTTAGTTCTTGGTTTGTGAATGCTATACCCTGTGCTCGTTCTGGGAAGTCTAGGGAGGGGGGTGGGGGGAGGGAGGGGAAGGGAGGGTGGGAAGGGGAGGGGGGGTTGAGGGGGGAAGGGTGGGGGGGTGAAAATGTTTGTATTTTTCATAAAACTTTTCAATAAAAAAAAAAAAACCCCAAAGGGAAAAAAAGTTACCTTTTATTCTAATCCTCATAAATCTTTCTCGAGAATTGATATAGTGTGGGCAAAGAGAGAATTAAGTAAAGAGATAGAAAATGTAGAGATTCCCCCGAACATCTGGGCGGACCACAACCCCCTGATAATAACATGGAGAGGTCAAAAAAGGAAAAATAAAAGATGGACTTTGAATTCGCAGATATTACAAGAAAATGATTACCTCCAGAAGATTAAAAAAGAATTGTTCCTATTCTTTGACGTAAACAAAAAACAACACACCTCCCTGCAGAATTTATGGGATACAATGAAAGCATACACAAGAGGAATAACAGTAGCTTATATGTCAAAGGGAAATAAGGAAAAATTGAAACAACAGGACACATTACTGAAAGAAA
Source organism: Pantherophis guttatus (assembly GCF_059756535.1). Taxonomy (NCBI): domain Eukaryota; kingdom Metazoa; phylum Chordata; class Lepidosauria; order Squamata; family Colubridae; genus Pantherophis; species Pantherophis guttatus. Next base: position 317,337,337 of record NC_142063.1, read on the forward strand.
TAGGCCAGCTAGAAAAAGAACTTCAAATAAAGCCAGGCTATGAACAAATCAATGAAGCATTAATATTAGCTAAGCACAAATTAAACTTAATTGAACAAGTGGAGTACACAAAAAACATTAAGCATACAAAACAATATTTCTTTGAAAATGCAAATAAGCTGGGAAGGTGGCTGGCATGCAAATTTTAAAAAAAGAAAAAGAAAGTAGGATAATACATCAGTTACAGGATGAGGCAGGAAACTTGCAAAACAAAGAAGAAGAAATTTTAAAAATCGCATTAAAATATTTTGAGAATTTATATAGACAAAAAGAAATCTAGACAGATAAAATAAACAATTATTTAAAAGAAGAAAATATGCCTATATTGGAGGAAGATTGTTGCTAAATAGGGAGATAACATCTAACTAAAAGAACTAAAGGAACTAAAAGAAGCGATTCAAAGACAAAAGAATAGTAAGACTCCTGGTCCAGATGGTCTGCCAGAGGAATTTTATAAAAACATGGAGGAACTAATAGAACCAATACTTTTAGAATTGTATAATGAGGTTTTGTTGGAAACCAAAATTCCCGTTTCATGGAGGGAAGCATACATTACGGTGATTATGAAAGAAGGTACTGATGCAAATCAAATTCAAAATTACAGGCCAATTTCACTTTTGAACACCGATTATAAAATTTTCATGACGATCATATCAGGAAGGATTAAAAAATATTAAATGAGATTATTCAACCTGATCAAAACAGTTTTCTCCAACTGAGACAAATTAGAAACAACACGAGAACAGTAATGAACATATTAAAATATTATAAAGTGCATCCAGAGAAAAAAAGTAGTGCTTGTTTTTCTGGATGCGCAGAAAGCATTTAATAATCTAAATTGGCAATACATGATTTGACAAATTAGAAAAATGAATTTCGGAAATAAATTTGAACAAATGATTGAAGCAATATATTCTTCCCAAAAAGCAAATATTATAATACATGGGGATATTACAAGACCATTTAAAATAATGAAAGGAGTCCACCAAGGATGCCCACTGTCACCTCTGCTCTTTATTCTGACGTTAGAGTCATTATTAACGAAAATTAGATCAAACCCAGAAATTAGAGGAACCAAAATTAGAAAGGAAGAATATAAAATACAGGCATTCACAGATGACCTAGTATTTTTTATTGAAGATCCAAAGGAGACAGGACCTATCTTAATACAGGAAATAGAGAAATACAGAGAAGTATCTGGCCTTAAAATTAATAAAACTAAAATAAAAATGATAGTTAAAAATGTAGTAATAAAACAGAAAAGAAAATTAGAACTTTTGGGACTACAGAATACCCAAAAAATTAAATATTTAGGAATTTGGCTGACAGTGAGATGTTCCTCGATTAAAGAGGACAATTATGTGAAATTAATACACCAATTAAAATTGGACTTGGAAAGATGGGGGGCACTACAGCTATCTATACCAGGTTGAATTGCAACCATTAAAATGAACGTTCTGCCAAAACTGCTTTACCTTTTTCAAACAATACCTATAAAACTGGACAGGAAATTTTTTACAGATTTAAATAGAATTACAATAAAATTTATATGGGCAAGTAAGAAAGCAAGAATAAAATTAACAGATCTTCAGGATAGTAGAACTAGAGGTGGTTTTGGGCTTCCAGATTGGTGACTTTATTAAAACATTAGTATGGGTTAGGGAGTGGATTTACTTGAGCAAAAGAAGACTACTCACACTGGAAGGACATGACATATAAAAAGGATGGCATGGCTTCCTATGGGATAGGGAGAATAAATTTCATTTATATTTCTTTAGACATAAAGTAAGGGAAGCTCTGATGCAAATGACAAGAGATTAAGAGAAAGCATCATATAAAAATTCCTACTAGGTTATCGACAATGGAAGAGATGATTCACCCTAATACTTTGATATAGGCAAAATGGTTAAATATAATGAAATTTTAGGAAATTTTCTAGGAAAAAATAGACACCATCATAGATTGGTGGCCATATTTGCAACTTCAATCACAGTATAAAAAAGATAAAGTGGAGTATGGAATTGAGATAGTTCTGCAACAATTGGACAAATTATTGATTGGCCCAGATGAAAAATTGATAATGAAAATTTATAATTACTTACTAGAGGTTGATAGAGATGAAGATATAGTGAAGTGAGTTAGCATGGGCAAAAAATGTTAGGCATAGTATTGAATTGAAGGATTGGGGAAAAATTTGGAATAGAAATTATAAAATAACTAAATTGGCAACATATAAAGAGAACCAGTATAAAATGGTATCATGTTGCGCCGACTGGAGGGACTGGGAGTGGGGGACACCGTCTTGCGGTGGTTCTCCTCCTATCTCTCTGACCGGTCGCAATCTGTGTTGACAGGGGGGCAGCGGTTGACCCCGAGGTGCCTTGTTTGTGGGGTGCCACAAGGGTTGGTCCTCTCACCCCTCCTGTTCAACATATATGTGAAGCCGCTGGGTGAGATCATCTGTGGTTTTGGGGTGGAGTTCCATCAATACGCTGATGATACTCAGCTGTACATCTCCACCCCAGACCATCCCAGCGATGCCTTGGAAGTGATGTCCCAGTGCCTGGAGGCTGTGCAGGTCTGGATGGGGAGAAACAGGCTTCGACTCAACTCTTCCAAGACTGAGTGGCTGTGGCTGCCGGCGTCCCGGTATAGCCAGCTGGTGCCATTGCTGGTTATTGGGGGTGAATCATTGGCCCCCATGGAAAGGGCCCGCAACTTCGGTGTCCTCTTGGATGCGTGGCTGTCTTTAGAAGAGCATATGACAGCCGTGGCCAGGGGGGCTTTCTATCAGGTTCACCTGATATGCTAGTTGCGTCCCTTTCTGGATTGGGACTCCCTACGCATGGTCACTCAAGCACTCGTCACTTCTTGTCTGGACTATTGTAATGCTCTCTACATGGGGCTCCCCTTGGGGTGCACCCGGAGGTTCCAACTGGTGCAGAATGAGGCCACATGGGGGATTATGGGAGTGACGGGGCGCTCCCATGTGACTCTTCTCCTGCGTGAGCTGCATTGGCTTCCGGTGGACTTCTGGGTGCGCTTCAAGATGTTGGTGATCACCTTTAAAGCGCTCCATGGCTTAGGGCCAGGGTACTTACGGGACCGCCTTCTGCCACCAATTGCCTCCCACTGGCCAGTTCGCTCCCACAGAGAGGGCCTCCTCAGGGTGCCGTCGGCCAGACAATGTTGGCTGGCGACCGCCAGGGGGAGAGCCTTCTCTGTGGTGGCACCTACCCTCTGGAACAATCTATCCCCAGAGATACGAGTTATCCCTGACCTCCGGACTTTTCGTCGGGCCCTTAAAACCTACTTTTTTCAGTTAGCCGGGCTGTCCTGATTTTATGGTTGGTTTTAAAATTTGATATTAATTTTAACTGAAATGTTTTACATTATGGGCCAAATTTTATTTAATTATTTTAATAATAATAATAATAATAATAATAATAATAATAATAATAATAATAATAATAATAATAATAATAATAATAATAATAATAATAATAATTTTATTTCTATACTGCCCTTCTCCCGAAGGACTCAGGGTGGTGTACAGCCAATTTAAAAACACAAGACACAACAATAATTAAAAATTAAAATAATTAAATAGATTTGGCCGATTTAAAACCCCAAAAATTAAAATACCCCAATTTAAAATTATTATATTGACAGCCCTGCCTGGCGGAACAACAGGGTCTTCAGTGCGCAGCGGAGCACCCAGAGGTCGGAGATCTTACGTATTTCCGGGGGCAGTTCATTCCACAGGGTTGGGGCTCCCACAGAGAAGGCTCTCCCCCTGAGTGTCGCCAGCCGACATAACTTGGCTGATGGCACCCTGAGGAGACCCTCTCTGTGGGAACGGACTGGTCCTATTCTATTTTAATCTATTTAACTTTTGTGTATGAATGTTTTATATTTGGCTGTTCACCGCCCTGAGTCCGGAAGGAGAAGGGAGGTATAGAAATCTGAAAAATAAATAACTAAACAAATAAAAATCTTTTATTGCTGACATTTGGCACCCTCTAGATTAGCTAAAATATACCCAAATTTAAGCCCGAACTGTTGGAAATGTGGTCAAAAGCAATTTACCTTCTATCATACATGGTGGTTATGCCCCAAAATGAAAAAATACTGGAAGAAAATACACAGATGGTTACAGGAATTAACAGGACTTCAGATAGAATTCACCCCAGAACTATTTCTCCTAGGGATAAACTAACAAAAATACGACAAAAGAATAATATACATCATCTTACATATAATAACCACAGCAAGATTAGCTTTTGCTCAATGCTGGAGATATGCAAGCATATTTTCCAAAGGTTTAATAATTAAAAAAAAATGAGATTGCGCAGAAATGGACAAATTGACAATTGATCTAAAAGGACAAATAGATCCGGAATACTGCGCAATATGGGAGAAGTGGTACGATTGGATTGAGAACATTAAAATGAAACAGAAAACAGAAAAACTGCACTCCTAAACCACAGATGATCTCACCCAGCAGCTTCACATAAATGTTGAACAGAAAGGGTGAGAGGACCGACCCTTGTGGCAACCCACAAACAAGGCCCCTCGAGGTCGACCTCTAACCCCCTGCCAACACAGACTGTGTACAGTCAGAGAGGAAGGAAGAGAACCACCGCAACACAATGCCCCCTACACCTAACCCCTCCAACCGGCGCAGCATGATACCATGGTCGATGATATCAAAAGCCGCTGAGAGGTTTAATAGGACCAGGACAGAGGAACAACCCCTGTCCCGGGCCCTCCAAAGATCATCCACCAATGTTGTTTCTGTGCTGTACCCCAGTCTGAAGCCTGACTGGAACAGATCCAGATAGACAGCTTCATCCAGGTACTGGGGAAGTTGTTGTGCCACCACACTCTCAACAACCTTCACCACAAAGCAAAGGTTGGAGACTGGATGATAGTTCACTAATACAGCTGGGTCCAAGGAAGGCTTCTTGAGGAGGGGCCTCACCACTGCCTCTTTCAAGGCAGAGGGGAAGAAACCCTCACTCAAAGAAGCATTAATAATCCCCTGGAGCCAGCCTCGTATAACCGCCCAGGAGGCCAGCACCAACCAGGAGGGACACGGGTCCAATAAACATGTGGCAGCGCTAAGTCTACCCAGAATCCTGTCCACTTCCTCGGGAGCCACAGGGTCAAACTCCTCCCAGATAATACTCTCAAGACCTATCTCAATCATCCCATCTGAACCTACCCAATCGGCATCCAGGCCTTCCCTAATCTGAGTGATTTTGTCATGCAGATATTGCACAAAATCCTCAGCCCTACCCTGCAAAGGTGTTGGTTTTTGTGAAATGTGGACAAGTAGATATAAAGTCTGTAGGTTTGTGGCAGAAAAGAAAACCAACAAACTATTTTAAAAATTGTGAACGAATCTTCTACATATGGCTTCATTATTGTAAAGTGACATATTTAGCTGAGTCATTTCCACAAGTATTTTGCATAGTTAACTGCTGAGCATACAGGGAGTTTACATTATGCTGTGTTTATATGAAGCTTGACTAGGAGCAATAAAGGGAGTGCAGTTCTTTTCTCCTGCCAGAAAAATCTATGGATGATGAAAAATACATAGAAGGCACACAGCCTTTCTGGCAACACTCTAGGGTAGGTTTTTCTCACACATCTTTCTATTGTTCTGATGCCTCCCTGGGTGCCCCTCAGCTCAGTGTGAAAAAGCCTCATGGGAGGAGGACCCTGACGTTACCTCATTTGGGATGCGAATTAAATGTCAGCTGCCATAGATGCTATAGAGATATAGAGATGATTTCAAAGTGAAACACAAGACATTTTCCCATACTTCCAGTGACCTAGTAATTTGAGATCTGTCACACAACACAAACTTCAGGCTTAGTTATACAATTATACTGTTCAATATTTGCTATAGCTGTGGACTGCCAACTGAAGGAATACTGTAGTGAGATGGGTGACAAACAGATTTAATAAATGAAAATAAAATTTTCTGGCAGAGCAACAGAGTTACACCATTCAGTGTCACAATTTCACATTCTTCACATTGGCTCTCTTATTCAACTATAAGAAAAATCTCTAGAAAAGGGACATTTCAGGCTGTATTAGTTTAGTCCCTCTTTTTCTCTCCTCCCTTCTGTGATACAGTTGCTCTGAGAAAGGATCCTAAGAGTGAGGGATGAGGACAAGAATGGAAAATAAATCTACACACAGATGCAACAATTTCTGTATTACATAGACTCTGCTGATAAAACTGGCGTGAGCAATCAAGATGCAAAAAATTGCTGCAGTGGAAAGGCATACTGAGAGGATCCTTCATGAAGTCAAGTATTGAGCCTGGTCATTGCGGGCAATAGGCAGGACATGGGTTATTAATAGTTTCACTGCAATGAGTGGAAAAGGTAGTTATTCAGCCACATCTCCCACACTTTGCCTTGAGAGTGGAGCCCGTTTCTGTGGATTATAGATGATTTCCCCCTAGCATATCTTTGCTCCAGACTCTCAGAAAAGATGAACGAGCAAAATCAGAAGTTAATTAACCACAGGCACATTAGTAGACCTGTGAGGCTGAAAATGGTAAAATTGGCAGCTCTAGAAAGAAAAAAAAACTATAGGAAGAAGATGATGAAGAAACTGTGAAAGCTGACTTTATCTCTAAAAGTGCCTTGAGACCTACAAACAACATCCTTGTTGTAATCTTGCTGTAATCCAAGAAATGGCCAGTTACCTTGTGTAATGAGTGTGTGCAGCAAGGGTAATGAGGAAACCTCATGGACAAACTGACTCGATGTTTAGAAATCACATTAAGTAAGATAATGGAAAGTGAATCCATGGTTTAAGAGGCCACAATGTTGGGATGGTTTTCTTCTGTATCAGGCTTCATGATTTCATATATTTTACTGCTTTCTTAGTATTAGTAATCCTTTCCTAAGGAATCTGGCTTGATAATTGGACTGATAACATAGAGGTAACAGATAAAAGTGATTCAACAAGTCATTTTTGCTTTTAGCATTTTTATTATCTTGAGTTTTTAATCGTTCAAAAGATGGAACTTAGTATAAAGTTTCTTGAGGACATTTTCACACATTCTATTTCCACCTGCAATCCCTCACATTTCAATCTACCAAGTTATCATTTTCTCTTCACTCTCTGCAATACTGAGAAGACATTGTTGTCTGTCTTTGTCCAAGAAGGGGGCAGTTCTACACCCTTCATGTTTCCCCTTCCAAATTTCTCATAAGACCATTTGATTTTGATCTCTGATTATTCATCTGTAATGCAGAGAACATGAAGAGGATGTATCAGTGCTGAAACATTCTTCATCCAATTAACCTATAGGAGAATGCATTGCAGAACTCAATACTGAGAACCTCAGATGATAAACATCTGACCAAATGATCTCTCCTCAACACTGTGTACTCTTTTCCCTTTTTTCTTGGTGTCATTCCTTGTCCTGGAGAGGCCCTAAATCAAGCTTGCATTTAAGAGTTATGAGCTCTTCAAAGTAGACCAGACTAGGAAGTAGATATGCAAGGCAAGGCAACTTGAATTATAATTTATTTATTTATTTACGTATCACCTTTATTATTTTTACAAATAACTCATGGCAGCAAATATATAATATCTGAAACTGATTGGTCTGAGAGAGAGTAACTGACTGAAGGTCAACCAGCTGACTTGGATGACTTGGATGACTTGGATGAGGGATTGGAAAGGGAACTCGTCAAATTTGCAGATAACACTACATTGGCAGGAATAACCAACACCCCTGAAGACAAGCTCACTTCCTGCTATTGCTTTATTTTTCTTTAAAATAAAATTTAAAATTTTGCAAATTTCCCATGAAATACAGCTAAATGAAGATCACAGTTCTTGTATGACTTCTTTAAGAGAGACTTGGGGCATTAGATTCACATGACTATAAGAATGTGTGTGCTTGCATGCATGCATCCATATCTCTTTGAAAGATTTCAGTTTGGAAGACATTTCCTGCTCTTCAACCATACCAGAGGAACTATTGAGTCTGTCAGCTGCACCTTTGTTAGGTTGGTTCTGCAACCTAACAAGACAGACACAGACTTCAGAGAATAATTAGAACTGCAGAAAAAACAATTGCTACCAACCTGCCTCCCATTGCGGACCTGTATACTGCACAAGTCAAAAAGAGGGCTGTGAAAATATTTACAGCATCCTCGCATCCTGGACATAAATTGTTTCAACTCCTACCCTCAAAACGACGCTATAGGGCACTGCAGACCAGAACAACTAGACACAAGCACAGGTTTTTTTCCTGAATGCCATCACTCTGCTTAACAACTAATTCCCTCAACACTGTCAAACTATTCACATTAGGCTGCATTACTATTGCTATTGGGCTTCTCATCGTTCTTGTCACCCATCTCCTCCCACTTGTGACTGCATGACTGTAGCTTTGTTTCTTGTATCCTTGCGATTTATATTTATATTCATATTGATTGTTTCCTAGTATGATTTGATTGCTTATTGTACTGTATGACTGTCACTGGGTGTTGTGCCTTGTGATTCTTGATGATCATATCTTGTCTTTGTATGTACATTGAGAGCATATACACCAAAGACAAATTCCTTGTGTGTCCAATCACACTTGGCCAATAAAGAATTCTATTCTATTCTATTCTATTCTATTCTATTCTATTCTATTCTATTCTATTCTATTCTATTCTATTCTATTCTATTCTATTCTATTCTATTCTATTCTATTCTACATTGTGCCATAAAGTCACACAGAATGTCTCTTCTCTTTCTGTTTGTTAATTTACTGACGTAATTACATTGCCATTGAGCTCCATTGTGGAATCCAACCATTCAGTCAGAACTGAGGAAGCTTCTTGGATGGGAAGTGAAACATTCTCAAGGAAAAAAACCAAGAAAGTCCAGTTTCCTGTGGGAATTTTCAAAATAAATAAATACTTTCTTTTTAATTGATAAAGAATGCAAAAATAAAATGAGTAGCACTAAGACAAATACAAAGAAACAAATAGAACAAAAAAAGGTATTCCAGCTGATGTGGTTGCTTGGGAACAGTGGTGGGCTGCAAATAATTTAACAACCGGTTCTCTGCCCTAATGACCGATTGGGTGAGTGTGATCAGGGTGTTCTGCCCCAGCTACAGACCCCAAAGAACGCAGCACGCACAAAGTCCATACAAACCTTAGTTTACTAATTAAGGACTACTGATAAGCTTTCTTTGCAGTTGTTCGAACACAAGTACAGTTTAACTCAGTCTTTTCTGAACAAGGGCTGTTAATTTAACCTCATTAACAGCCAACAAGAATCCAAAGAATACTAACTCAATTCTGGAATCAAGACGGGAAGGAATATGAACGAAGTTATTTCCTTCAAATTGCATCAGTCGTCGTCCTTCTTAAATAGGCTAGGGGAGTGGCCAATTAGCCCCAAGCCTTACTCTCGAGGAAACCTCCTCCTGAGGAGTCACTCCTGCCTTTTAACAGCTCTGAGCATTCGTACATTGAGAAAAGGCTCCTCCTCTTCTTCCTCTTCACTTATGGGAGCTTCTAGAGGTTCTGAAGGCCCTGGCTGAATCCCCACCTCTGGCACCACATCTTCTCCAGCCTGACTCGAGTGCCAGCTGCACAAGCTGCTGGTGCAGCACCATACCAGCCTCCTTGCTGTCGGAATCAGCTACTAACTGCACAGGCTGCTGATGGGCCAAAAAACATGCCTCAATTGACTGGGTGGACATGGCTGGGTGGACATGGTCACAGGGCATGACATGGCTGGGTGGACATGCTGGGTGGACATGGCTGGGTGGACATGGCCAGGGGGCGTGACCGGTGGTGGGACTTGAATAACTTAACAACTGGTTCCCAGGCTGGGTAACCGTGGCCAGTTGGTCATGTGACTGGGTGGGTGATGTCACTCATCACACTCAGCCTGCCTCCTGGCCACTTGCCTCAAAGGAAGAGGTAGGATTCAGCCGGTTGTGGCTAATCCCACCACTGGCTGGTCCTGACCCTGCAGGTTTTTGGGTCTGTTTTTTTGGTCAGTTGTTGTTGTTGTTGTTGTTGTTGTTGGCTGTGTTCAGGCCAGTTTTGGGGGCATTTTCTGACCATTTTTCTGGCAGATTTTGGCCCAAAAAACCGGCCAAAAATGGCCCACAAAACAGACCGAAAAATGAGTGGGGGCATGGCCAGCCAGTGGTGGAATTTGCAGGTTCACCAAACTGCACGGAATCTTAATTACCGGTTGGCCCAAACCGGTGCAAACCAGCAGCAGCCCATCTCTGCTTGGGAAGAAATAATACAAAACAAATCCTAAAATATTAAGATCTTTCAATAAGATCTTTCCTAAAATATTAAGATCTTTCAATAAACATAAAAGATAAATACATAAATAAATGTATTAAGCTAAAGCCCACGGAATACTACTAAAAATAAGTATGCCTCAATTGATGACTCAATATCTATGCAGGACCCTGGAAAATGCACTGCAGGAATCAGCTTTGGGAATGAGATCACAAATATCAAGAGCCTTGATAGTACAGTGGTTTAGTGCACCCTGTTATTAACACAGCTGCCTGCAATTTCTGCTGGTTCGAATCTCTCCAAGGCTCAAGGTTGACTCAGCCTTCCATCCTTTCTAAGGTAGGTGAAATGAGGACCCAGTTTGTGGGGGCAATAAGCTGACTTTGTATAAAATATACAAAAGAATGAAGGCTATTGCTTAATGCATTGTAAGCCGCCCTGAGTCTCCGGAGAAGGGCGGCATATAAATCAAATTTTTTTTAAAAAAATTCCCACTGTCTGTCTCTGTCTCTATCTCTGTCCTTGTCTCTGTGTCACACATATAAAATAGTTATACTGGATAGAGCTTTCTTTTCCTGGTGGAAGAAAGTCAACATATAATTCCTCAGACCAACCTGAAGCATAAGAGAACAGAAGAAAAATGAACTTTCTTCAGGTACTATTACAAATAGGCAATATAGTAGTACACGAAGGATGCGGTCACTCAGAAACCAGACAAGACTGGGTGGTTTTCATTTTTAGGCCCTTTTGAATCTGGGCTTTTACCACCACATCTCTTATCTATAAACAAATTTCTAAAATGTCATCATTTCAGTCCTGATATCAGCAAAAGCCCAAAAAGGATTGCCATGTTCACCTTGACAAAAAACCTCAACTTCTTATTCCTTCCTTTTACTTCTAACAATCTTGATCTTTAGTCCCTTCAAATAATGTTATGCAACTTGATTTCTTTTCATTCTGGAGGGATAGATTTGTCTAGCGATTAAGGCAACAGGCTAGAAAGTCGAAGTCTGTGAGCTCTAGTCCCACTACGACTATAAAAGACAGCTGGTTGACCATTGGCCAGTTACTCTCTCTCATTGTTCCCCACAATAACAATCTCACAAGCTTGTTTTTGTGGGGAAAATAGGAGGAAATTGTTTCAGATATTGTATATTTGCTGCCATGAGTTATCTGTAAAAATAATAAAGGTGGTATGTAAATAAATAAAATATAATTCAAGTTGTATTGTGCTGTGTGTCTGCTTCCTAGTCTGGTCTACTTTGAAGGTCTCATAACTCTTAATGAAAGTCACTCTTAAATGCAAGTTTGATTTCGGGCCTCTCCAGCACAAGGAATGTTTCCCAGAAAAAGGGGGGAAAGAGTACACAATGTTGAGGAGAGACCATTTGGTTACATTTTTGCATTCTGTGGTTTTCAGTGTGAGTTCAGTAGTCAGTTTCCTATCAGAGCTTTTTTAGAAACCACTAAAGGAATGCACTGATTAATTGGAATAGGTTAATTGGATGAAGAACATTTCAGCATTGATAGGTTTACAGTCTCCTCTTCATGTTCTCTGCATTACAGATGAATAATCAGAGATCAAAATCAAACAGTCTTATGAGAAATTTGGAAAGGGAAACATGAAGGGTGTAAAACTGCTCCCTTCTTGGACAAAGAAGCACCACAATGTCTTCTCAGTACTGCAGAGAGTGAAGAGAAAATGATAACTTGGTGGATTGAAATGTGAGGGATTGCAGGTGGAAATAGAATGTGTGAAAATGTCCTCATGAAACTTTATACTAAGTTCCATTTTTTGAATGATTAAAAAGTCAAGATAATAAAAATGTTAAAAGCAAAAATGACTTGTTGAATCACTTTTATCTGTTACCTCTATGTTATCAGTACAATTATCAAGCCAGATTCTTTAGGAAAGGATTATTAATACTAAGAAAGCAGTAAAATATATGGAATCGTGAAGCCTGATAGAGAAGAAAACCATCCAAACATTGTGGCCTCTTACACCATGGATTCACTTTCCATTATCTTACTTAATGTGATTTCTAAACATCGAGTCAGTTTGTCCCTGAAGTTTCCTCATTACTCTTGCTGCACACACTCATTACACAAGGTAACTGGCCATTTCTTAGATTACAGCAAGATTAAAACAGGCTTGTTGTTTCTAGGTCTCAAGGCACTTTTAGAGATAAAGTTGGCTTCCATGGTGTTTTTAATCACCTTCTTCCTATGGTTCTTGAGCAAACAGCTACAATATTAAATGTTGACTATAATATTAAGATTATTTTTTTTCTTTCTAGAGCTGCCAATTTTACCACTTTCAGCCTCACAGATCTACTAATGTGCTTGTGGTTAAATAACTTCTGATTTTGCATCTTCATCTTTCATGAGGGTTTGGAGCAAATGATTATGCTGGGGAAAATCATTTATAGTCCACAGAAACAGGCTCCACCCTCAAGGCAAAGTTTGGGAGATGTGGCTGAAAAACTACCTTTTCCACTCATTGCAGTGAAACTATCAATAACCTACATCCTGCCCATTGCCCGCAATGACTCAGGCTCAATACATGATTCGATGAAAGAGATTCTCAATAGGTCTTTTCAATTTTTTTGCATCTTGATTGCTCACGCCAGTTTAATCATCAGAGTCCATGTAATACAGAAATTGTTGCATCTTGGAGTAGATTTATTTTTCATTCTTCTCCTCATCCCTCATCCTTAGGATCCTTTCTCAGAGCAACTGTATCACAGATAGAGAGGAGAGAAAAAAAGGGACTAGTCTTAAACACCCTGAAATGCTGTCCCTTTTCTAGAGCACTTTTCTTGTATTATTTTATTATTTTTATTATTAAAATTTATATGCCGCCCTTCTCCCGGAGAACTCAGGGCGGCTCACACAATAAAAACAAGAACAGTGATGACGACAATAAGATTAAAATCTAGTACAAAAATTAAAATCCCCAATTAAAAGCCCATAATTGGTCAGGGAATTTGATGGAAAAGCCATGTCTTAAGGCTGGTGCAGATGGGACAAAAATTGTTTAGGGAGGCCAGATCCAGCGTCGGCTTCTTGAGGACGGGTTGCACCACTGCCTCCTTAAGTGCAACAGGGAAGACCCCATCTCTTAAAGAAGCATTGGTAATCGCCCGGATCCAGTCCCCAGTCCCCTCTCTGGTGGCCGCAACCAGCTAGGAAGGACATTGGTACAGCAAACATGTGGAGGCTCCCAATCTACCCACAATCCTGTCTACTTCATCTATGGAAACAGGGTCAAACTCAACCCAGATGTCACCTTCAAGACTAGCTCCCATTTCCTCATGGACTCTGCCCAGTCTAATCCATTCCAGATCTGAGCGACTTTGTCTTGCAGAAATTGTACAAAATCCTCAGCGCTGCCTTGTAAGGGATCAGCCCTCGCTCCCTGATTTAGGAGAGAACAGGTTACTTGAAACAAGGCTGCTGGGCAATTTTCTGCAGATGCAATGAGAGCAGCAAAATAGTCCTGTTTCGCTGCTTCCATCGCCACAAGATAAGACCTAATATGGGTTCTTAGTTGTGTTCGGTCGGATTCGGAATGGGAAGATCTCCAACGGCCCTCTAGGCATCTCTTCCAATGCTTCATCTCCCTCAGCTCCATGGAAAACCACGGAGCAAAATGGGATCCCTGTCGGTGGAGAGGCCACAAAGGGGCAATCCCAATCCAGTGCCCTGGTGGCCGCCCATTCCCAGGCATCCACCGAGGCCTCTGGCAAATCGTGGGAAAGGTCATTGGGAAATGTCCCAAGCTCCGTCAGGAACCTATCAGGGATGGTATCAGGCGACACCATCAGTTCCACCTCCCAGTGGCGTGGGCTGGCGGATGGAAAGTCCAGCTTAAGGAGGGAATGGTCAGTCCATGACAGGGGATACATTGACAATTCACCCCTCCCCCGAGCATTTATCCATTGCCCAGAGATAAAAATCAGGTCAAGTGTGTGTCCACCTCTGTGAGTTGGGCCCTGTACAACTTGAGTCAGGTCCATGGCATTCATGGAGGCCAAGAACTCCAGAACCAGCTCAGATGTCTCACCGGCTGACGGGAGATTAAAGTCTCCCACAATCATCAGGTTGGGGAGCTCAACCGTCAGTTCGGCTATGACTTCGAACAGTGCGGGCAGGACTGAAGACACGCAGCTGGGAGACAGGTACATAATCAACAGAGCCGACTGTACTCCAGGGTCCCATTTCAACAGAACTGATTCACACCCGCCTATTTGAGGGACAGTGACCTCCCTAGGTCTGAGACTTTCCCTAATAACAACTGCCACACCTCCACCTCTCCCCTGGAGTCGAGGCTGGTATAGAACCCGGTTCTATAGAACCCATGAAAACCCAGTGGGCATAAGTCAGAGAGAGGAACTCCTCTCTCCGGGCCCAGCCAGGTCTCAGTGATACAGGCCAGGTCCGCACCCCCCTCGTATATCAAATCTTGCACAAGGGGGGCCTTATTGATGATGGGCCTGGCATTGACATACACCAGCCTGAGTCCAGGGTTCCCCACTCCTAACGCCCTAAGGACACAAGCAGAACCACGAGGGTTGGAATGCTGAACTTGCTGCAAGCAGTGGGGACGCGTCCCTCTGTTGTTCTTCTGTCCACTGTTCACTCCACCAGCATATCCCCCGACCGTCACAGTGATAAAATGACCCTCACCCTCCCATGCCCTGTCTGGTCCCCCTCCCTGCACTCCCCACCAATGCCGTCAGACAGGCTAACTCCCTGATCCGCAAGGACCCCCCCCCAGGTCCACCTGAAAAACAACCCTCCCCCACTCCCAAACCCCTTAAAATTTTGATTAAAAACTTCCCCCAAAAGCCCCTCAACCCCCTCCTCGCAACATGCCACCTCTCGGGGTTCCAAAACCCACCAACAAGGTAGGGCCTCGATAGAGTGGAGGGCCAGGCCTGCGAGAGGGGGGAGTCTTGCAGTGCAAATAGCTCAGCTGCCAAATACATCCACTAAAACCAAAATGGAGCTAACATCGAGGTGGGGTCTAGTAACCTGGTCTACAAATTTCTGAAACAGAAGATGGAAACTCAATATGGGAAAGCTGGTCTCCATTGCCCTCTTACAGCAGTGGGAGGTGTCTCATGCCCTTGAACACACTTGGAGGATAAATGTCCCAGCCACCCTCTCATGGTGGGTGGTCCAGATGGTCGTGGCATTAAAAGACTTTGATGGTCAACCTCCTGCCTTACAACAGTGTCCATAAAAGCCAGCTGCCTCAGCACCCACATGATAATTGTCCAGTCCACATCAGCAAAGGGGCTCCATAAGAAATAGAGCAAAAATTATGGAGACAAAACGATGATAATCCCGCGGGAGGGGGGTGTTTGTGAAAGGGGAACAAGTTCGCGATGAATATAGTCTGGAGGCGGCAAGTCAGGAAAAGCCCAGACCAGGCTAGAGAGGGGGGGATACCACCCAAGGCAGCCAATCAAAGGTCGTCCTCTGGCATCTCCAATTCCTAGAACTTGACAAACCCCCCAGCCTCCAGGTCCCCCGATCACACTGGGGGTTTGTTAATCTCGGCAGGGCTGCAGGGCATGCTGGCAAGTCGCCCTTCTGTTCCCCTCAGCCAACGTTGCTCTTCCGCCCTCATCCAGCCTTCACCCAGTGGCCACCATTACGCCAGGGCAGCCCCCGCCGATACCGGCAAACACCTGGCTCCAGTGCGCCCCCGGAACCCCCGGAACCTCCAAAGCTCCCAGAAGGTAACCCAGGGCCAGACGAGCGTCGCTGTTGTTATCGCCACCACTGATTCAGTCCACTGCTGCCGCCGCCCCAAGCATAGAAAAAAAAGCCGGAGCGGTCGGCCGTTGGTGCCTTCCACCCTACTGCACATAGTCTCCATGAATTCTCCCCAGCCATGATGTTCCGGAGGGCGAAAACGCCCTTGACAGGCTGGGAGAGAGTTCCCTTCACTGGGGATTTGGGGCTAAGCTGGCAAAAACAGCCCCAAGGGTCCCCAAAACGCCCGAATCCACCCCATGATTGGCCGCAGATTCAGGGAAGCATCACCATTGTGACGCATGCGCAGTAGAGTGTAGTTGAATAAGAGAGGTAATGTAAAGAATGTGAAGTTCTGACACTGAATGGTGAAACTCTGTTGCTCTAGCAGGTGAAGACATTTTATTTTTATTTATTAAATCTGTTTGTCACCCATCTCACTACAATATTCCTTCAGCTGGCAGTCCACAGCTATAGCAAATATTGAACAGTATAATTGTATATCTAAGCCTGAAATTTGTGTTGCGTGACAGATCTCAAGTTACTAGGTCAGTGGAAGTATGGGAGAATGTCTTGTGTTGAAAGCCTCTCTACATCTCTATAGCATCCATGGCAGCTGACATGTCATTCTCATCCCAAATGAAGTAACATCAGGGGCCTCCACCCAAGAGGTTTTTTCACACTGAGCTGAGGGGCACCCAGGGAGGCTTCAGAATAATGGAAAGATGTGTGAGGAAATCCTATCCAGGAGTGTTGACAGAAAGGCTGTGTGCCTTCTATGTATTTTTCATCTTCCATGGATTTTCAGGCAGGAGGAAAGAACTGCAGTCTCTTTGCTGCCCCTGGTCAAGCTTCACATAAACAGAACATAATGTAAACTCTCGGTATGCTCAGCATTTAACTATGCAAAATACTCATGGAAATAACTCAGCTTTTGTGTCCCTTTACAATAATGAAGCCATATGTAGAAGATTTGTTCACCGTTTTTAAAATAGTCTGTTGATTTTCTTTTCTGCCATAAAACTGCAGACTTGCACTCTCCTATAGGTTAATTGGATGAAGAATCTTTCAGCACTGATAGGTTTACTGTCTCCTCTTTACATTCTATGCATTGCAGATGAATAATCAAAGATCAAAATCAAAGGGTCTTATGAGAAATTTGGAAGAGGAAACATGAATGGTGTAAAACTGCTCCCTTCTTGGACAAAGACGGACAACAATGTCTTCTCAGTATTGCAGAGAGTGAAAAGAAAATGATAACTTGGTGGATTGAAATCTGAGACATTGCAGGTGGAAATAGGATGTCTGAAAATGTCCTCATGAAACTTTACACTAAGTTCCATCTTTTGAATGACTAAAAACTCAAGATAATAAAAATGTTAAAAGCAAAAATGACTTGTTGAATCACTTTTATCTGTTACCTCTATGTTATCAGTACAATTATCAAGCCAGATTCCTTAGGAAAGGATTGCTAATACTAAAAAAGCAGTAAAATATATGGAATCATGAAGCCTGATAGAGAAGAAAACCATCCAAACATTGTGGCCTCTTAAACCATGGATTCACTTTCCATTATCTTACTTAATGTGATTTCTAAACATCGAGTCAGTTTGTCCCTGAAGTTTCCTCAATACCCTTGCTGCACACACTCATTACACAAGGTAACTGGCCATTTCTTGGATTACAGCAAGATTACAAAAAGGATGTTGTTTGTAGGTCTCAAGGCAGTTTTAGAGATAAAGTTGGCTTCCACAGTGTTTTTAATCACCTTCTTGAGTAAACAGCTACAATATTAAATGTTGAGTATAATATTAAGTTGACTGTTTTTTCTTTAACATTTCTATTAATGTCTGTTGTTAATTAACTTCTGATTTTGCATCTTCATCTTTCATGAGAGTTTGGAGCAAAGATATGCTGGGGAAAATCATCTAGAATCCAAAGAAATGGGTTCCACTCTCAAGTGGGAGTGGGAGATGTGGCTGAATTTTCCACTCATTATGGTGAAACTATCAATAAGTCACATCCATCGCCCACTATGACCAGGCCCAAAACTTGACTCCATGAAGGACCCTCTCAGTATGCCTTTTACTGTAGCATATTTTTTTTGCATCTTGATTGCTTAGCACAGTTTTATCAGCAGAGTCCATGTAATACAGAAAGTGTTAGCATCTTTGAGTAGATTTATTTTTGATTCTTGTCCTCATCCCTCACTCTTAGGATCCTTTCTCAGAGCAACTGTATCACAGATAGGGAGGAGAGAAAAAGAGGGACTAGTCTTAATCACCCTGAAATGTTGTCCCTTTTCTAGAGCACTTTTCTTGTAGTTGAATAAGAAAGCTAATTTTTTATTTTCATTTATTAAATCTGTGCGTCACCGATCTCACCACAATATTCCTTCAGCTGGCTATAGTCCACAGCTATAGGTGTCCCAAGCAAATATTGAACAGTGGTATTTAGTTTGGGTTTAAGAATATAACTGTATAACTAGGGTTGAAAATGGTGTTGTGTGATAGATCTCAAATCAGTGGAGGTATGAGTGAATGTTTTGTGTTTCACTTTGAAATCATCTCTACATTTCTATAGCATCCATGGCAGCTGACATTTCATTCTCATCACAAATGAGGTAACATCAGGGGCCTCCTCCCAAGAGGCTTTTTCATACTGGGCTGAGGGGCACCCAGGGAGGCTTCAGAATAATGGAAAGATGTGTGAGAAAAACCTACCCAAGAATGTTGCCAGAAAGGCTGCGTGCCTTCTATGTATTTTTCGTCTTCCATAGATTTTCTGGCAGGAGAAAAGAACTGCATTCTCTTTGTTACTCCTGGTCAAGTTTCATAGAAACAAAGCATAATGTAAACTCTCTGTATGTTCAGCAGTTAACTATGCAAAATACTCATGGAAATGACTCAGCTTTTGTGTCCCTTTATAATAATGAAGCCATATGTAGAAAATTTGTTCATCATTTTTAAAATAGTCTGTTGATTTTCTTTTCTGCCATAAAACTACAGACTTTATATCCACTTGTCCACATTTCACAGAAACCAAATCTTTATTATAATCCAGGGCTCTAAGGCATTGATATCCTGAGTTTTTTCCTTCTGTCTTTCCAAGTCAATGTATACCTTGTAAGGGCCCTGATCTATGTTGATTCTCCAGTTCTTTGCATTTGGAGTTGACATTCAGCCCTCTATTCTCATGCTGATAAGAACATCTGAATGACCCACTTCACCATGTGTGTCTTCTCTTGATAACACATAGTATAGAAGTGATACATAGACAAAAGAGTGGATTCAATCACATAGTATACCATTTTCATTCCCCCCATCCCCAATATCTCTTCTTATTCCAGAAGAACTTTGCCATTGTAAGTGAAGACCTTAAATCTCCTATTTTTCACCAGATCATCTTTCCTAGAGAAATCTGAGTACAGATATCCAGGTATCTCCAAATCCTAACATCCAAGTCACAGATTACAGACAGATTAGATACAGTAGATGATAGATAAATAGATAGATAGATGTGTGTGTGTGTGTGTGTGTGTTTCATTTGCAAGTAACCAGTTATGTCAACTCTGCAGACCACTCACTAAAAGCCAAATATTTATCATTCCAAAGTATTTTAGCTATAATGAGAACCATTTAACTAATGTATTCAACTAACTCTCTTGGTTTTGCAAGGACTTTTGCAACAGTTAGCCCTCAGGAGTGTTTCAATAGAAGGAAATACAACAATACCAATAACATTTAAGAATAGTTACAATATTTCAATGAGGAAATCTGATGCAATCATTATACCTGCATAAATAGAGAGTTCTGCCCTGTTCCAGGAGTAAAATTTGGTCCCAGACCAATCCCAACATGAAGATCCTTTATCTGCTGTTCGCATTCCTTTTCCTTGCATTCCTGTCTGAACCAGGTAAGAAACTAAATTATTGATAATTTAGAAATGACTGATAAC
Organism: Pantherophis guttatus; assembly: GCF_059756535.1. Lineage (NCBI taxonomy): Eukaryota > Metazoa > Chordata > Lepidosauria > Squamata > Colubridae > Pantherophis > Pantherophis guttatus. Next base: position 317,357,403 of record NC_142063.1, read on the forward strand.
TCACTACTTTCTAAGCAAGTATGATCATCACTGAAAGCAGGATAACCCTCAACAACCTCTTTTAGTTTATGTTAAAGAAATAGCTTTGAACACTGTGGACTATTGACAACATGAACCTTCAAACATTGGAAAAATATGCCATTGATTTCTTTCTTTTCTTCTTTTCATTAACACTCGAGATCCAGGGAGATATACAGCATCAAGGAGGGACTGGAAAACCAATTCATTGATTCACTATTCTCTACAAAGCTTTACTGGAGGTTTTATTATTGTAAATTATTGGTTGGTTCATTTTAGTTTTGGTTTACCAAATTCTCAACAAAAACCATTATGAGGTGTTTGAGGGACAATAGAGAGCCAGTTTGCTCTAGTGGTCAAAACACCAAGCTAGAATTCAGAAGACTGTTCTAGACCCAGAGGACCGAGATTGTTGGGGGCAATATGTGGACTCTGTAAAACCACTTAGAGAGGACTGTAAAAGCACTACGAAGCGGTATATAAGTCTAAGTCAGTGGTTTGTTGCTATCAGATCGGGAAAACTGGTATTGGCAGCAGTGGGTGCTCTGCCCACTTGCCCAGACACTTCTGCACATGCGCATAGGCTTCTATGTAGCACACAAGCATCGCATGTGACTGTGAGTACACCCACGAGTGAACCAGTAGCGACAGGATCTGCAACCCACTACTGGTCTAAGTGCTATTGCTATTGCTAGTCCCACCTTTGGCATGAAAGCTGCCTGGGCAAGTCTGGAATTCTTTCAGTGCAAAGCACCTGACAGGGCTGATGTTGTTTCATTACCAAACTAAGTAACATCAGTAAGGAATGAAGTTTGCTCTCAATTTATATTCTAGTGGTCTTCCCTGTTAATATTTATAGGAGTGGTCTTGGGAGTTTTTTGATTGTACTGTTTATTGTTAACTTTTTGGCACTTCCTTGATTAGGGTATTGTTTATTTCTTGTTTGTTGTTGTTCTGATGTTAAGCTTAGGGTCAGGGTCTATAAGAACATCTAGATGTTGATTGCTGGTGATCTTTTTGTTCCCTTTTTGGTTTTGATTGTCTCTTTTGCACAATAAGTACATATTGTTTATATCTATGTGTCTATTGATAGCTAATTTGTCAGAGTGCCAGGCTGCCAAGAATTCTCTAGTGTTTTTGGACTTGGCTTGATCTATGATGGTCACAGTTCCTCAGTTGAAAATATAGTTAAAGATGTCCATATGTTGTGAAATTAAAGAGTTGTCATCATGTCTTATGAGTGCTACTTGGTGGTTTTCATCTTGGAAATAGGAAGAGGAAGAGAAAGGAGTATTAGATACATTTGCCACCTTGAGTTATTTTAAGAAATAACTTTATTTTATTTTAAGAGATAAAAATAAATAAAAACTAAATATTAATTAACTAGCGGATGTATTGACATTCAATTTGTAAAAAAGATATTGCAGTAAAATGTCTCAAATGCACAGCTTTTCAAGAGCAGAGAAAAACAGTGTCAGAAACATTAAGAGAAGGGGAGGAAAGCCAAAGGTAAACCAGATTCTGAACTTCAAAGGAAGTTAACCATTCTCACTCAGCATCTCCATCCAAAACACCCAGCAGAACTAGCCATGATAATTCAGGATTATTTCTTAGCAAGCAAGGAACCATAGTAATAATGGAGAGAAATATTTTATGAATATAAAATGATGAAACGCCGGAAAAGACGCCTAGAGAGCGGTTGGAGGGCCAGTCTCGCTGAATCTGACCGAACACTGGTAAGGTCGCATATTAAGACCTACCTAGTGGCGATAAAGACGGCAAAGTTTAACTACTTTTCCGCCTCTATTGCATCATCAGGGAATCGTCCGGCCGCCCTGTTCAGGGTAACCCGCTCTCTGCTCCATCCGGGAGCGCGGGAGGATCCCTTGGAAGGCAGGGTGGAGGATTTCGGACAATACCTGTATGACAAAATCGCTCAGATCCGGGGGGATTTGGACTCTGACTGGGTAGATCAGGGCAGGGTGACGAGGAATAGTCTTGAGAATGTTACCTGGGAGGAGTTTGATGCTGTGACTCCGGATGATGTGGACAGGATTTTGGGGAGACTTAGTGCGGCCACATGTTTACTGGACCCGTGTCCCTCCTGGTTGGTACTGGCCTCCCGGGAGGTTACACGAGGCTGGCCCCAGGGTGTTATCAACGCTTCGTTGAGTGAGGGTCACTTCCCCGCCGCCTTGAAAGAAGCGGTGGTGAGGCCTCTCCTCAAGAAGCTGTCCCTGGATCCGGCAATATTGGCCAACTATCGTCCTGTCTCCAACCTTCGCTTCCTGGCGAAGGTTGTTGAGAGTGTAGTCACGCGACAGTTTCCACAATTCTTGGAGGAAACATCCTATCTAGATCCGTTCCAGTCGGGTTTCAGGCCTGGACACAGCACAGAAACGGCATTGGTCGCGTTGGTTGATGATCTCTGGAGGGCTCGGGACAGGGGTTGTTCTTCTGTTCTGGTCCTGTTAGACCTCTCAGCGGCTTTTGATACCATCGACCATGGTATCATGCTGCACCGGTTGGAAGAGTTGGGGATGGGGGGCACCGTATTACGGTGGTTCTCCTCCTTTCTCTCCGACCGGTCGCAGTTTGTGTTGGCAGGGGGGCAGAGGTCGACCTCAAGGCCTCTTATATGTGGAGTGCTTCAGGGGTCGGTCCTCTCGCCCCTCCTGTTCAACATTTATGTGAAGCCGCTGGGCGAGATCATCCGTGGCTTTGGGGTGAGATACCACCAGTACGCTGATGACACCCAGCTGTACATCTCCACCCCGGATCACCCCAACGATGCCCTTGAAGTGATGTCCCAGTGCCTGGAGGCTGTGCGGATCTGGATGGGGAGGAACAGGCTCAGGCTCAACCCTTCCAAGACTGAGTGGCTGTGGCTCCCGGCATCCCGATACAGTCAGTTGACTCCATCACTGACTATTGGGGGCGAGTCGTTGGCCCCCACAGAGAGGGCTCGCAATCTGGGAGTCCTCCTGGATAGGCAGCTGTCCTTGGAGGAACGTCTGACGGCTGTAACCAGGGGGACCTTTTGTCAGGTTCGCCTGATCCGCCAGTTGCGGCCCTTTCTTGATCAGGATTCCCTGTGCACAGTCACTCTTGCCCTCGTCACCTCTCACCTTGACTACTGCAACGCTCTCTACATGGGGCTCCCCTTGAGGAGCACCCGGAGGCTCCAACTGGTCCAGAATGCAGCAGCGCGGGTAGTGACGGGAGCAGCCTGGCGCTCCCATATAACACCGCTCCTGCGCGAGCTGCACTGGCTCCCAGTGGTCTTCCGGGTGCGCTTCAAGGTGTTGGTTATCACCTTTAAAGCGATCCATGGCATAGGGCCTAGCTATCTTCGAGACCGCTTGCTGCCACCGACGATCTCCCATCGACCCGTGCGCTCCCACAGAGAGGGCCTCCTTGGGGTGCCATCAGCCAAACAGTGCAGGCTGGTGACCCCCAGGGGGAGGGCCTTCTCTGTGGGGGCACCTACCCTCTGGAATCAATTGCCTCCAGAGATAAGGAGAATCCAAGACCTCGGTGCCTTCCGCCGTGCCCTTAAAACCTTCCTTTTCCAGCAAGCCGGGCTGGCCTAATTTTTTTTAAGTGTTTTTAAGTGTTTTGTTTATTGTTTTTAATTAATGGGGCCAAATTTATATATGTATATTTTAACTGTATTTTAATATTTGTATTTGATGTTTTTACTTGGCTGTTCACCGCCCTGAGTCCTCAGGGAGAAGGGCGGTATACAAATTCAAAATAAAAAATAATAATAAAATAAAATCTATCTATCTATTTATCTATCCATTTATTTACTTATTTATTTATTTATTTATTTATTTATTTATTTATTTATTTATTTATTTATTTATTTATTTATTTATTTATTTATTTATTTATTTATTTATTTTGTCAAACACGTAAAAGATAACAGCAGGGGTGAAATGCTCCCAATTTGGACCGGATCGCCTGATCTGGTAGCGATGGAGGCAGGTGGTTCGGAGAACTGGTAGCAAAAATCCCTGCCCGCCCCCCATGCCCAGCTGAGCCGTGCGATCGTTGGAGGCTTTTTTTCTTATAAATGCCTCAGACGATCCAAGCTCTGACGATCCCAGTTGAGTTACCTGATCGTCAAAGGGTTTTTAAAAAAGCCTCTGCCCATCAGGCAACTCAGCTTGGATCGTCAGAGCCATTTAAAAGAAAAAAACTTTTTTTCTTTTAAATGCCTCTGACATCCAAGCTGAGTTACCTGATCGTCAGAGGGGTTTTTTTAAAACTCTCTGATGATCAGGCAACTCAGCTGGGATCATCAGAGCCTTTTGAAAGCATTTTTTTACAACCTCTTCACCGAAGAGGTTGTAGAAAAAATGGTTTTAAAAGTAAAAAAAAAAAATTGGCCACGTTCACCCAGTCACATTAACCCCCCACCAAGCCATGCCCACAGAACCAGTAGTAACAAATTTTAGATTTCACCACTGGATAACAGGTATAAGTATAAACATAAATATGAACATAGTAAATGGGTATAAATAAATGAAGACAGTAGGACAAGGACGATAGGCATGCTAGTGTGCTTATGCATAACCCTAACAGACCTCTAAGGAATGGGGTGAGGTCCACGGTATTCAGTTTAAGGTTAAAGTTATGGAGGTTTGGGGATGTAACAACAGTGTCAGGTAGTGCATTCCAGGCATTGACCAACTGTTACTGCAGTTGTATTTTCTGAAATCGAATTTGGAGTGGTTTACCAATTGAGTTTACTAATCAAGTTTGGAGTGGTTTGGAGTAGTTTGTATCTATTTGTATCTATTGTGTGCTCATGTATGATTGTGGTTGAAACTGAAGTAGTCATTGACAGGTAGGACATTGTAGCAGATAATTTTATGTACTACGCTTAGGTCAGACCGTATGTGGCATAGTTCTAGGATGTCCAAGCCCAAAATTTTAAGCCTGGTGGCATAAATTATTCTGTTGTGAGTAGAGGAGTGGAGGACTTTTCTCGTGAAATACCTCTGGGCTCTCTCAATTATATTAATATCTGATATACAGTGCAGATTCCAGGCAGATGATCTGTATTCAAGAATTGGTCTAGCAAAGATTTTGTATGCCCTAGTTTGCAGTACAATGTTACCGGAGAAGAAGCTTCACAAGATTAGGTTAACAACTTTTAATGCCTTCTTGGAAAAGCTGTTACAGTGAGCTCTGGTGCTTAGATCATTTGAGATGAGTACTCATCCTTGACAAAGTGAGGGATGTCTACGAGGTCATATCTACCCAGCTTGTACTTGGTGTTTTGATTTTTTTTTTGCCAATGTGTAAGAAAGAGCGTTTGTTGGTTGAGGTTTTTAGTTGCCAATTGTTTGACCATTCTGACATAGTCAAGGTCGTTTTATAGGGCAAACACGTTGCCAATGGTGTTGAATAGTTTTACATCATCAGCGAAAAGGACGTAGCAGCTAACAAAGGTCATTATGTAAAGTATAAAGTGTGTGGGTCCTAAAATGCTGCCTTGGAGGGTCACCGCTGTTAACTAGTGTAGGGTGCGATAAGGCGCTCCCTATTTTGACAATGTGTTGAGTATTTGATAGGAACTCAGCTATCCGCTTATGCAGGGATCTGGAAATGCCGTAAGAGTTTAGTTTTAACAGTAGTTTGTCATGTACCACTGAAACAAAGGCTTTGCAGAAGTCTAAGTAAATTGCTTTACCATGGTCGAGTTGTGTAGTCCATATGTTTTTGCAGTGTAGGAGTTGCAGATTCCAGGACAATTTTTTTCTGATACCAAACTGCTTGTTAGGCTTAAAAACTGGGTTGATACAGTATATGATATATTGGGGCTGCTGAAGGGAGATTAGCAGAAATGGATTCCTTGGTCAGAGAGAACTTCCTGAATTCACAGGAATCCTGCAATTCTGTAGAAGAAAGTGATGTCTTAGAAGGAAAAAATTATCTAAATAAAAAAGTATCTTCATTTATCATTTCCCTTTTCTTCTGTTTTTCTTTTCACAGGTAATGCCCAGCGCCAGTGTCATGATCGAGGAGGATGCTGCTTTCATCGATGTAGAGAAAACACCGTGTACATTGGGAAATTGGACTGTAGATTTGGAACGACATGCTGTCAACCGTAAGGAAACTTCAAGCCTTGGAGTCTTCTTTCATTGGGGATGTTACTTGGAACCCTGACACACTCCTCTAATAAAGATGCCACATATGTACTTTGGGATACCCTTGTTTATACTCCAAAGCATTTCAAGGCATTGACCTGAGGAGGAACAGGTGTTTCAAAGGAAGAAAGGAGGGCAGGAGAGATTTTCAGGTTCAGATAACAGAATTTACCTTAAACTTACTATGATCAACCTATTATTTTATCTCATTTCTATAGGCTCCGTGGAAAATAATGCCATCTCCATCTACAACCCTGGACGTCTTCAAGATATGGCTAACGACCTGAGATTACCGCCTGCTATCGCTTTATCTTTCTTTACATGAATCAAATTGCTATCTATCAAACTCGAAAACATTTATGCATTGAAATAAAAATTGGCAAATATTCCTTCAAATAAAGCTAAACGAGCATTGCAGATATTGTGCAACTTTTTAAGAGGGATCTCGGGGCACTATATTAATTTCACTATGTGAATGTATCTGTCTATTTGTGTGTCATATCTCTTTCCCTATATTTCAGTGTGGAAGGTGTTCCCTCTTCAACCACACATTATGCCATAAAGTCACCCAGTCTCATTCTTCCCCATCTGTTTATTTATTGAAGAAGTTATTTGCCATTGAGGTCTTTCAGCTGATGTGGTTGCTTGAGTAGAAGTAGTACAAAACAGAATTTCAACTATTAACTAAGACCCCACAATGGAATATACAAGACCCTGACTATTTTAATACTTAAGAAACTCTTAAGATTATTTTTTTCAAGATAAATACCATGCGATAGGACTTAGAATAAGAATGTCCTTGTATGTTAACTCAGTGTCACCATAGGCTTGGGTCTTGGTAAAAGAATGTAAAATGTAGCAAGAGAAAATTTGCATTAGAGAGGTCTCTTCCTGAACCATTCTGTTTGTTAAGTGCAGAGACCAAAAGATGTATTCTGTTAATATCATTCACCAGCATAAAACAAAAGGAAAGACTACAATAAACAAAATATCAGAGGGTGCATCAGGTAGAATCTCTTACAAACACACATACAGGAAGAGAGGGAGATGGAGGGAAGGAGGGGGAGAGAGGGAGAGGAAGGGGAAGGGGGAGAGGGAGAGAGCACAACCAAATGAGGGATACTACCGTGGACACTGTTATACCTATGCTCATAAAGGGATGTGATTTACTGTAATGAAATGCACAAGTAAAAATATAATTTGCAAACCCAGAATGTACACAAAAGTGTAAGAAACATAATAATCAGAAGTCTGAACCTTCCTAATTTTTCTCCCTCTCAAGTCTTGTTCACTTACTTTCCAATTCTCCTTTATCATAGTGCCTAAATTTAGAAAGGGATACAAATATTCAATTTACAACAAAATAAACATTGGCTGACATCATCCACTACAAATGGCAAACTGATCACAACTCAGGTTTTACAGCATATAATGAGTTTATTTCAAATCTTAGTGAAATAAGTCTTAAATAATAGTTTAACCTAACTCCTTTTTTTTATTGAAAAGTTTTATAAGAAATACAAACATTTTCTCCCCTCCTTTCTTTCGTTTGAGTGATCTTTAAGATATGATGAAATTTTTGCCATCTCTGCCAAATGCACGTCTTTTAGTGTCCATTCCTCAATAGTAGGTGGATCTTCCTTCTTCCAATACTGTGCCACCAGTAACCTGGCAGCTGTTATTAGATTCAAAACCAACTTAGTCTCTATTACAGTACAATCCGTAACTATTCCCAACAAAAAAACCTGTGGTGTAAATTTAATCTTTTTCTTTAAAATATTTTGGATAATTGTCACAAGTAAATGCCTTATTCTCCAATATGTAAATAGTATATATAACCGGGGTATTAGGGATTAACTTATTCTTCATCATTTAATATATTCATACTTAACCACTCCCTTTCCTTGCTCCGCCTTGTGTATATAAAAGGAGCTGTATGCACCACCTCCTTGCTTCTATCTGTAATTATTCAGCGAATATAGAATGCCTACTGTAAATAAACAGTGTTTTGTTTGAATACTTCATTCTTAAATCAATTATTGAGTCTGATCCTAAAAATATTGCAACAATCTGGTAGCAGAGGATGGTTGAATTGACTCAATAAAACTTTAAATATGTCTAAGAGAGAAAACTCCAGAAACAAAAGAGAAAGACCCAACACCAGGGCATACAGTAAAGAAATGGAAGCAGATCAAGAAATGATCGATGAACCCACAACTGCAATATCGAGAGAATCTGAAGACTGCACTACAGACAACGAAGAAATAATGGATGAAACTGATGACCAAGAAGAAAACGAGATAGAAAACAACGAACTCAGGTCAGAGATACTGAGACTCTTAAAAAGTCAAAAGAATGACGAAAATCTCATCGCGAACCTCCAAGACATAATAAAAAACAACGGAGAGCGAGAGAGAAACACATCGTAACAGATGAACCTAAAGATTCAAAAATGGTGAGCGAACTGCCTGCAGATAAGAATATAACAAAAAAGAAGATTAACAATCCCACGCAAAATTTTGAATGGCAGCCATCTTGGTTCCAACAGACCACTAAGATGAGTGCAGCAGAGCCAATCAGAAAGCAGAATTCAAAATATCTGGCGCGAAAAGCCTTACACGATGCAAAAAGCAAAAGGGAGAAAATTTACTCTTCAGAAGAATCAGACACAGAAATCGAAGAAACTTCAATAGAAATGCAAATAGAATCAGCAATGAAAACGCTTTTTGCAGCATTCGGTCCAAAATTGAAAATCACAAAAGAATCGACAAAAGATAGCAGTCGAAAAATAAAGAAAAGACAAACAAGTAAGCAAACGTCTCAGAATCTACCCGCTTCTATCCAAACGACGAGAGCACCGACGCCTGAACCCAGAGAGCCCTGCAGATACCATCCCACACCACAGACGATCCCAGGAACCAGCGATCTCAACGAAAGAAAGCGAGTGCCTGCTGTCACCTGGACTCCCAAGATCGAGCCGGAGACCGATTCATCAGAAGAGGAACGCTGCGAGGGAGCTGCAGTAGCGAGAACCTCTCCCGACAGCTCCAAGAGCAAAATGAACAACGCGCATGTGCAGAACTACATAGACAGCTTCGGAGGACATGAAGAACAGAGAGAGCCATTCAGACTCGTTGCGAGCATACCCACACCATTCTGCAACTATCAACACTTGCAAGATCACGGACTACCCCCAGTTGTAAGTAATGGATCTAACAACATTGGGAATTAACCCAATGATTTCCCAAAACTGAGAATAGATGGTATTAATTTGCAGGAATGGTGTCAACAGCTTCAGGTTGTTTTTCTAAAAGAAAACTTATTATTTTTCATTACTAACCCCCCAAAAAGACCTCGGACTCTAAAATTGGACTGCTTACATCACAGAGCATTTTTCTTATTAATTTCCAGTATATCTCCTGCTATGTACTATAGTATTAAGCAAAATCTGACTGTCTCAGAAATTATTCAATGCATGTTTAAATTGTTTCACAGTGAAAGTGTAGCCACTACAACAAGAATGTCTAAAGATTTCTTCTCAGCTAGGATAAAGCCAGGGGTTACTATAAGTGAACATTTAATATCTTTAAACAAAATCAGAGCAGAGCTGCATGTAAGGGGAGAGATAATTTCAGATCAAACAATGAAGAGTGTTATCATTAACTCACTAGACCCATCATGGGATAACTATATATCACATTTAGACACAATCAATTTAGGGTATTTATCCATAGAAAATTTATCAAATAAGCTAATAGCTGAAGATAATTCAAGAAGGAGTCGTTGTAACAAACACGTAGAACATAAACAATATAAGAGGGTAGCATTCCAGGAAAGATATCGTGAATCAATTGAATGCCACAACTGTGGATCCAAAGAACATAATAGGAGAGATTGTCCTAAATTCCTTAGAGAAAGACAAAAAACTGACTATAGAAATAGATATCATAACAGACAATCATCCATTGATAGACATAGATATAGAAGTCCACCCAACTATAGAGAACATAGAGGGGGCAGGGATAACTCAAAGGATAGAAGATCTGGTTGACTAAATGGATTAAACAAACATAACACAACTAGCATACATCAATCAGAGGACAATGACTGGCTCATTGATTCTGGGGCAACTAATCACACTACACATAACAAAAATATATTATCTTCATTTATAGAAGATAAATTTGTAATTAAAGTAGCTAATCAAGAAAAAGTCCAAGTCATTGGTAGAGGAAATGTAAACTTACCCGGTCTAGGAAAAATAGAGGGGGTGTTGCTAATACCAGAAATACCTCATAACATACTTAGTGCAATAAAACTAAGTAGAGATTCTGACATAAATATTCTCAAAAGGAAAAGCAACTCTAGAGAAAAATAAAACAAGCTTAGGTAGTGTGGCCATTAAAGGAGGTCTACCATATTTAATCACAAAAGAAAGATGGTTACACAATATTGATTCCAACATGGAAGAAAACAATGACATAGATAATGGAGACAGTAGCAACAGTGATAATGAAGAACATGAGACAATTCATAGTCACAAAGACACATCTATTAATGGCACACCCAATGACAAAAAACCTAAAATTGGAAAACCAATTCATGATGAATGTGCACATATTTTACATAGGAAATTAGGACATGCTAGTTTTCCTGTAGTACAAAAGATGGTTGAACATGCTGAAGGTGTTAAAATAAAAAGTTGTAAAAACTATTTGGAATGCTCAGTATGTAAGTCCACAAAACTCAGAACTAGTCCCAAACCAAGAAAGGCAACAAGATCAACTAATCAAATTTTTTATTTGGTACACATGGATTTAGTTGGTCCATTAACACCATCAATCACATATAGAAAACGTTATTTTCTGACTATTGTAGATGACTATAGTCGTTATGGGTTTGTCTATACTTTAAAACACAAAGATGAAACCTTTCAGAAATTTAAAGAGTTTTACAAACGTGTAGAAACACAACATAACATTAAAATAAAACAAATTATGACAGATAGGGGATCTGAATTCATGTCAAAGGAATTCTCCCAATGGCTAAAAAACAAAGGGATGCTACATTTCACATCTAGCCCTTTCTCTGCATTCCAAAATGGAGTGGTAGAGAGAAAGAACTCAACATTACAAACCATGATTAGATGCTCATTAGAAGATGCTGGCTTAGGAAAACAATTCTGGTCAGAAGCATTACAATATTCCAATTATACACAAAATAGAACTTGGTCCAGCATTATAAACAAGACACCATATGAACTAATGTACAATAGAAAACCCAAAATAGCACACATGCACATATTTGGAGTCACTGCGGATGTACACATACCAAAGCAATTGAGGCGTAAAGGTGAGAACGTATCCAGAAGACTCAGGTTCATGGGATACGAAACAGGCACAAAAGGGTACAGATTTATTGATAATAATAACAAATTTATAATTTCCAGAACAGCAGTATTTCATGAACAGGCCAACTGGTCTAAAATACATCTTAATGAAATATTCCCAATCACAAATCCAGACACTGAACATCAGAATAAAATAACCAGAGAAGAATGTAATCACAACACACATAAAAACAAAATTAAAACATGGACAAACAGCCAACACAAAATAAAGACAGATTCGCTAACAAAAAAAGAGGCAAGATACTTACATGATAACGATAGTAAACCAGAAAAAACAATCAGAAGTAACAGAAACCAAGTGCCAAGCAAATACAAAGATTACGTAATGTACATGGATAGCGAAACATCAACACCAAACACATACGAGGAAGTATTAAAACTTCCCCCCGAAGAAAGAAAAAAAATGGGAATCAGCCATGGCCAAGGAGATGGATAGTTTACGAAAGTTAAATGTATTCACACCTACACCTGCACCTAAGGATAAAACTATTATAGGCACCAGGTGGATATATAAAATTAAAAATCTAGAAGAAGGCAACACTTTATACAAAGCTAGATTAGTTGCACAGGGTTATGCCCAAAAATATCCTGAGGATTACACAGACACATACTCTCCCACAGTAAGAACTGAGAGTGTCAAAACAGCTTTAGTTATAGCATCAGCACTTGATCTTGATGTATTCCAATATGACATACAGACCGCATATCTACACGCAAAACTCGATAAAGAGATATATGTAAGAGCACCTCATAGTCAATACACAAACAAAAATGAAACGTGGTTATTAAATAAAAGTTTGTACGGATTGAAACAATCTGGCAAACGATGGTATGAATGTTTAGTCAAAGTACTCAGAACTATGAATTTCAATGCTACTACTGCTGACAACTGTTTCTTTGTCAAAAAGGAAGGTGACACATTAGAATTTGTGTTAATTTATGTGGATGATATTTTGTATATAGGTAAACATAAAGAAAAGAGAGAGACATTTGTAACAAAACTAAATGAACACTTTTCCTTAAAATCATTAGGGAAGGTAAATAAGTATCTTGGAGTTCAAATCAGTAAAACCAAAAAAGGATTCAAACTCTCTCAGAAAGATAAGATTATAGAACTCATAAACAAGTGTAATTTAAACAATGCTAAGCCCTGTGACACTCCTATGCAAACTGACTTCTTGAGGAACATAGATGAATCATCCCCCGAATTTAAGGATAATACACTCTACAGATCAGTTATTGGTTCCCTTCTATATATTTCTAATTGGACTAGACCTGATATTGCTTTGCCCCTCAATTTGTTATCCAGATACGTCAGCAAACCCTTATTGTATCATTGGGAAGCCGTTAAAAGAATATTAAGATACTTAAAGAATAGCTTAGACTGCTGTTTATTACTGGAACCTAATAATGTCAAAGAGCCCATCCTCACATGTTATGCCGATGCGGATTGGGCAGGTGATACCATATGTAGAAAAAGCACATCTGGTTATATATTTTTTCTTAACGATTGTCCAGTTTACTGGTACACTGGAAAACAAGATTTAGTAGCCACCTCAACGACTGAAGCAGAATATGTTTGTTTATCTAAAGCCTCCAACAATCTTGTATGGTTTAATGATCTATTGTCAAATACTTGGAAGAAACCTTCATTACCATTTATCATACACGAAGATAACAAGGCTGCTATTGAAATATCTAGATCTGATGCTATTGGTCAAAGATCCAGGCATATAGATATAAAATTCAAGCACGTGAGACAATTATCTCAGGATGGATTTATTAAAGCAGTCCATTGCGAAACATCAGAGCAAATAGCTGACATATTGACAAAGCCTTTACCTTCTAAACAGCACAAATACTTGACTTCAAAACTGCAAGTTTTATACTGCTCTGAATCTGAATGTAATTATTGTTGTATATCGAATCGGCATTTAGAGGGGGATTTGTCACAAGTAAATGCCTTATTCTCCAATATGTAAATAGTATATATAACCGGGGTATTAGGGGTTAACTTATTCTTCATCATTTAATATATTCATACTTAACCACTCCCTTTCCTTGCTCCGCCTTGTGTATATAAAAGGAGCTGTATGCACCACCTCCTTGCTTCTATCTGTAATTATTCAGCGAATATAGAATGCCTACTGTAAATAAACAGTGTTTTGTTTGAATACTTCATTCTTAAATCAATTATTGAGTCTGATCCTAAAAATATTGCAACAATAATCCACCATATTTTTATCCAAAAAGCCTTAATTTTTTTTACACGTCCCCCATATATGAAAATACATAGCATCTTCACACTCACATCGCCAACACTTAGGATGTAAGTTTGGATACATACAGGCTAGTTTTTTTGGATCTAAATGCCATCTATAAAACATTTTATAAAAGTTCTCTCTTAAATGTTGGGCTTGTGTAAATCTTACATTTCTAACCCATATCTTTTCCCATGTTTCCATCATTATTGGTTCTCCTATATTTTGTGCCCATTTTATCATACAATCCTTGACTAGCTCTGTTTCTGAATCTATTTCCACTAATACATTATACAACCTTTTTATATGCATTTGACTTTTGTCTCTTATTTGTTTTATCAAATTCTCATCCTGCTGTAAAATACCATTTTTTTTATCTTCTCTCCATCTGGCCTGCAGCTGTCCATACTGAAACCAAGTTCTAATTGTTCCTTCTTCTCTTAATTGTTCCATAGATTTTAATTGTAATCTAACTCCTTCTTTATAAAGGAGTTCCTTGTATGTAATCTTATCTTGCTTTTGCTCCAAATTTATATTCTCTAGCGCATGTCTGGGTATTGGTAACTTATCGTTTAATTTGTATTGATACTTTTTCCAGACACGCAATAGAGCATTTCTTAATATATGACTTTTAAAAATCTTATCTACTTTCTTATCATACAATAAATAAGCATGCCAGCCGTAGACCAGACCATATCCTTCAATATTTAATATCCTTTCCTCCATTAAATTTATCCAATCAGTAATTGCTGAGAGGGCAGCAGCTTCATAATACGATCTTAAATTGGGCATTTTAAGACCTCCTCTTTCTCTTGTATCTTGCATTATCTTTTGATTTACTCGCGGTTTCTTCCCTGCCCAAACAAACTTATTTATGCCCTTCTGCCATTCCTTCAAATTTTCATCTTTTTTAAGTATAGGTATCATTTGAAAAAGAAATAAAAACCTTGGTAAAACAGTCATTTTTACTGCAGCTATCCTTCCCAGCAAAGACAGTAGTTTTTTCCAATTTTCCATCTCTTTCTGTATTTTTTGCCACAACGGTTCATAGTTATGCTGATATAATTTCATATTTGTGGTCATAATATAAACCCCTAAATATTTAACCTTCTTAACTATCTCAAATCCTGTTACCCTTTCTATCTCTTCTTTTTGGCTTCTAGTCATATTTTTAGCTATTATCTTTGTTTTGGCTGTATTTATTTTAAAACCAGATACTTGTCCATATGAGTTAATTATATCCATCAAGACTGTAATCAATTGTTTTGTTTTTTTTAATTTGATTTATTGTGCTGGTTGGGCTAAGGTAAGAACCAGGTCATCCGCAAATGCTCGTAGCTTATACTCATGCTGTCTAATTTTAATTCCCTTTATTGTATCCGTCCCACGTATTTTACTCAGTAGGATTTCCAGCGTCAAAATAAACAATAATGGAGACAAGGGACAACCTTGCCTTGTTCCTTTTTCTATATTAAAAATATCTGTTAAACCACGATTAATTATTATTTGTGCTGTTTGTTTTTGATATATTGCCTTAATAGATTGTATAAAATGTTCTCCAAGTTGCATCCTTTCTATTAATTTTAATAAAAAATGCCAATTCAATCTATCAAAGGTTTTCTCAGCATCCAGAAATACTAGCACTGCGGGGACCTGGTTGTTCCTTCCCAAATACTCTAGTAAGTTGACAATTTGCCTTACATTACTTTTCATTTGTCTACCATTTATAAAACCAGTTTGATCATGATGAATCATTTGCTGCATAACTGTCATTAATCTATTTGCTAATATTTTAGCAAAAATCTTATAATCTGTATTTAGAAGTGAAATCGGCCTATAGTTTTTTGGGTCTGTATAATCTTGACCCTCTTTTGGGATCAAAGAAATAAATGCTGTCTTCCAAGTTGGAGGTACCTCTCCTCCCTGTTGTATATTGTTAAATAATTCCTTCAGTGGTTCCACCATTTCTTCCTGTAAACTTTTTGGCTTCTAGTCATATTTTTAGCTATTATCTTTGTTTTGGCTGTATTTATTTTAAAACCAGATACTTGTCCATATGAGTTAATTATATCCTGGGACCATCCGTCCCAGGAGCTTTGCCCACTTTCAACTGCTTAATTGCAAACAAAATTTTCTCGGAAGTTATCAATTGGTTTAAACTATCCCTCTGCTCTTTTGAAGTTGTATAAATGTTCTCTTTCTGCAAATACCTATCTATATCTGTATCTTGAATTTTATCACCAGTATACAGCCTTGAGTAAAACTCTAAAAAAGATTTTTTAATCAATTCTTGCTCATAAACCTCTTTACCCTTATATTTTATTTTCTCTATAGTCCTTGATTTCTGCTTTTTCCTTAACAAATATGCTAACCACCTGCCTGGTTTATTAGCATTACAAAAAGTATTATGTTTAGCATATTGTAAGTTAGTTGCCACTTGATCTGCTATTAACATGTTAAATTGACCTTTCAGTAAATTAATTGCCTCTTTAATTTTCTTATCTGTTGGATTGACTATCAAAGCTCGTTCCTGTTTTCTAATCTCTTCTTCTAATTCCTTTCTTTTCCCCCCTGTTTCTTTCTATATTTATTATTCAAATATATCAAAATACCTCGCATATATGCTTTACTTGCATCCCATACCATTTCCATAGATGTACCCTTTTGCATATTCATAACAAAAAATTCTTTCATAAATTTTTTACACTCTTTTACATTTTCTTCATATCCAAACAAGTTATCATTTAACCTCCAGGACCTCCTAGGCCCTTTTCCATACTCCAGTTCCATCCAGACCGGACTATGGTCTGTCAATGTTCTTGAACAAATCTTCATATTCTTCACCCTAGAAAAGAGGTCGTTAGTAATTAGTATAAAATCGATCCTTGAAAAGGATTGATGTCTATCCGAAAAGAAAGTAAAATCTTTTTCTTCTGGGTTTCTTTCACGCCAAATATCCCTCAACTCCCAGTTATCCATCATCTCAAAAAACGATTTGGGCAATTTTGCTCTTGTTAAAACATTTTGCTTAGGTCCCTTCTTGTCCTTTTTTACATCCAAAACACCATTCCAATCACCCAGTAGGATACAAGTTTTGTATCCCCATTGTGTCAACTTTGAGTGTAGAAAATTATAAAATTTTTCCTGTTGTTGGTTCGGGGCATATATTCCAATTAAAAGTAATTTTTCTCCTTTTATTAAAAGTTCAATCGCTAAAAATCTTCCTTGATCATCTGCTTCAATTAATTTGGCAATTAAGTCTCTTTTCAAATATATAACTATACCGTTTTTCTTCTCTGGTGCTACTGCTACATAGTGTGTACCTAGTCTTGTATTTGTTAAATATTTTTGATCTTGTATCCTAATATGAGTCTCTTGTAAACAAATTACGTCATTCTTAAATTGTTTAACATAGTGAAATATTTTCTTCCTCTTCTGTGGAGAATTCAAACCATTGACATTCCAGGTTAAGAATCTAGTTCCCATCTCTGGGCTTCTGAAGCATTTGGAGCATTTGCTAATGGTCTTGCCTTATTTGACCTTTAGGTCTGGCTCCTCCCACTGCTTCTGTTTTTGTAGTTCCTTGAGTTGCCATATGGAGTTGTTGCTGTCTTAATTCTTCCTTTCGTTTAGCTGTTGCTGCTCTGGTCTGTCTTTGATCCTTTGGTTCTTCTGATATGTCAATTAAATCCAAGTCTTGAACAGCAATCTGGATTTGTAGCAAATCTTCTTGACTAGTTGAAGCTCCCCTCTGGACTATTGTCATCAACTCTTCTCTCTCTCCTTCCATTACTTCCTTCTTTCTTTTAGCTTCTGGTGATTTTGATGGCCCAGCCTTTAACACATTGGCATAGAAATCTCTTGCTTTCCATACTGTGTTGAGCCGATATCTCTCACCCGAATAAGTCACCACTAGGCCGGCTGGAACTTCCCATCTATACTGTATTTGGTGTTTTCTCAGTTCATCCACCAGAAAGGCATAATCCCTTCTGGCTCTCAATATTTTGGGGGGAATTTCTTTCATTGTCATCACCTCCTGGCCTTCCACTTGAAGCTTGTTTTTAAAGGTAGCCTGTAAAATTTCATTATGTAATCTCCTTGTGGTAAAATATATTACAATGTCTCTTGGTAGGTGTTTCTGTCTGGCCACCCACAAATTAACACGATATATCTTGTCGATCTGCCAGCCTAACTCCACTTTCGTCTTCCCCCAACATCTGTGCCAATGCATCTGACATAATCTCTTTCAAATTCTCTTGTTTGTTCTCCTTCACCCCCCTTATTCTTAAAGCAAATTCCATATCTCTGTATTGAATCATTGTTACATCAGCTTCAGCCCTTTCAATTTTACTCTGAGTCTCTCCTAATTTATTGTCCAAAATTTCCATAGATTGCTTAATTTCTTCAACTTTATCATCCAAAATTTCAATGTGACCTGCCAAACCTTTAAATGCCAATAATATATCTTCCCTAATTTCCTGGTTCCGAACTGAAATCTCCTTTGAGACAACCTGTATTTTTTCATTAGTTTCATTAATTTTTTCATTAATCACAGTGGTAAGTTTGTCCTGTGTGGCTTTTAGGGCTTCTTGTATCATTTCAAACGTTAGAATCTGTGGATCTGTTGGGGGAAGAGAGACTTGCATTCTGGAAGTGTGAGCTGGGGAGCTTCCGGCACTCCCAGTTCCTTTAATAGGAACAGTCTTTACAGGTTTTGAGGCCATTTTTCAATTTAAATTAATCTTTTTATTTTAATCAGAAGCCAAAAAGAAGAGTTCAACAAAATCAACAGTTTTTCCCAATCTTAAATTGATGTCTTAAAATCCTCCTTCTTTCAGTACTAGAGTTCTTTTCAAGCAAGAGGCTGCCAGCGAAATGAAACTTTCTTTTAACTTTCACTTTCCACGCCCTTTCAAGCCTCAATCGCCATCTTGTTGCAAATTTACTAAATTGTTACTTCCGAAGGAGGTAATAAACAGTGGAGTTAAGCTTAGATACTTTTTTTTTTATTGAAAAGTTTTATGAAAAATACAAACATTTTCACCCCCCCACCCTTCCCCCCTCAACCCCCCCTCCCCTTCCCACCCTCCCTTCCCCTCCCTCCCCCCACCCCCCTCCCTAGACTTCCCAGAACGAGCACAGGGTATAGCATTCACAAACCAAGAACTAAAATGTGCTAACAAATTATTACATTTCATATTCTCCCTAGGTCCTTAACTCCTTATAACTCAGAAAAAACAAACATAAACTACTTAATATTATTTCATTCATAAGCTATATGAATCTTCTTATTCGGATACTTCTTCTGTATGTAATCAATCCATTTTCTCCATTCCGATATATATCTCTCATTTGAATGGTCTTTAAGGTATGATGAAATTTTTGCCATTTCCGCCAAATGCACAACTTTTAATGTCCATTCCTCAATAGTAGGTGGATCTTCCTTCTTCCAGTACTGTGCCACCAGTAATCTGGCAGCTGTTATTAAGTTCAAAACCAGCTTAGTCTCTATTACAGTACAATCCGTAACTATTCCCAACAGAAAAAACTGTGGTGTAAATTTAATTTTTTTCTTCAAAATATTTTGAATAATCCACCATATTTTTATCCAAAAAGCCTTAATCTTTTTACATGTCCACCATATATGAAAATATGTAGCATCTTCACACTCACATCGCCAACACTTGGGTTGTAAATTTGGATACATACAAGCTAGTTTTTTGGGGTCTAAATGCCATCTATAAAACATTTTGTAAAAATTCTCCCTTAAATTTTGTGCTTGTGTAAATCTTACATTTCTAACCCATATCTTTTCCCATGTTTCCATCATTATTGGTTCACCTACATTTTGTACCCATTTTATCATACAACCCTTGACTAAGTCTGTTTCTGAATCTATTTCCAATAATGCATTGTACAACCTTTTTATGTGCATTTGACCTTCATCTCTTATTTGCTTTATCAAATTCTCATCCTGCTGCAAAATACCAATTTTTTGATCTTCTCTCCATCTGGCCAGCAGCTGTCTATATTGAAACCAAGTCTTAATAGTCCCTTCTTCTTTTAATTGTTCCATGGATTTTAACTGTAGTCTGACTCCTTCCTTATAAAGGAGTTCCTTATATGTAATCTTATCTTGCTTTTGCTCTAAATTTATGTTCTCTATCGCGTGTCTGGGTACTGTCCATATTGGAAACCTATCATTTAGTTTATATTTATACTTTTTCCAGACACGCAATAGAGCATTTCTTAATATATGACTTTTAAAAGTCTTATCTACTTTCTTATCATACACTAAGTAAGCATGCCAGCCATAAACCAAACCATATCCTTCAATATTCAATATCTTTTCCTCTGTTAAGTTTATCCAATCTGTGATTGCTGAGAGGGCAGCAGCTTCATAATACAATCTTAAATTGGGCATCTTAAGACCACCTCTTTCTCTAGTATCTTGCAATATCTTTTGTTTGACTCGTGGTTTCTTCCCTGCCCACACAAACTTATTTATGCCCTTCTGCCATTCCTTCAAATTCTCATCTTTTTTAAGTATTGGTATCATTTGAAAAAGAAATAGAAATTTTGGTAAAACATTCATTTTTACAGCAGCTATCCTTCCCAGCAAAGACAGTTGTAGTTTTTTCCAGTTGTCCAACTCTTTCTGTATTTTGTGCCATAATGGTTCATAGTTATACTGATATAATTTCGTATTTGCGGTCATAATATAGACCCCCAGATATTTAACCTTCTTAACTACTTCAAATCCTGTTAACCTTTCTATCTCTTCTTTTTGGCTCCTAACCATATTTTTAGCTATTATTTTTGTTTTAGCTGCATTTATTTTAAAACCAGATACTTGTCCGTATAAGCAGGTTATATCCATCAAGGCTGTAATCGATTGTACCGGTTGGGTTAAGGTAACAACCAGGTCATCCGCAAATGCTCGTACCTTGTATTCATGCTGTCTAATTTTAATTCCCTTAATTGTATTCATCTCGCGTATCTTGTTTAATAAAATTTCCAGCGTCAAAATGAACAATAACGGGGACAAGGGACAGCCTTGCCTTGTTCCTTTTTCTATATTAAAAACATCTGTTAAACCACCATTAACTATTATTTGCGCTGTTTGTTTTTGATATATTGCCTTAATAGATTGTACAAATTGTTCTCCAAATTGCATCCTTTCTATTAGTTTAAGTAAAAATTGCCAATTCAATCTATCAAAGGCTTTCTCAGCATCCAAGAACACAAGCACTGCGGGGACCTGGTTGTTCCTTCCCAAATACTCTAATAAGTTAACAATTTGCCTTACATTACCCTTCATTTGTCTACCATTTATAAAACCAGTTTGATCATGGTGAATCATTTGCTGCATGACTGTCATTAATCTATTTGCCAAAATTTTTGCAAATATTTTATAGTCTGTATTTAATAATGAAATTGGCCTATAATTTTTAGGATCTGTATCGTCATGCCCTTCTTTTGGTATCAACGAAATAAATGCTGTCTTCCAAGATGGAGGTACCTCTCCTCCCTGTTGTATATTGTTAAATAATTCTTTCAGCAGTTCTATCATTTCCTCCTGTAAGGTTTTATAGTAAATAGCCGTCAAACCGTCCGTCCCAGGAGCTTTACCCACTTTCAACTGCTTAATTGCTAACGCAATTTCCTCAGAAGTTATCGATTGATTTAAACTATCCCTCTGCTCATTTGAAATTGTATAAATATTCTCTTTCTGCAAATATCTATCTATATCTATATCTTTAATTTTATCACCAGTATACAGCCTCGAATAAAACTCTAAAAAAGATTTTTTAATCAATTGTTGCTCATAAACCTCTTTACCCTTATATTTTATTCTCTCTATTGTCCTTGATTTTTGCTTTTTCCTTAACAAATATGCTAACCACCTGCCTGGTTTATTGGCATTGTAAAAAGTATTATGTTTTGCATATCTTAAATTAGTTGCCACTTGATCTGCTATTAACATATTAAATTGACCTTTCAATAAATTGATTGCCTCTTTAATTTTCTTATCTGTTGGATTAGCTACTAAAGCCCGTTCCTGTTTACTAATCTCATCTTCTAATTCTTTTCTTTTTGTCCCCTGTTTCTTTCTATATTTATTATTCAAATATATCAAAATTCCTCGCATATATGCCTTACTTGCATCCCATACCATTTCCATCGATGTGCCCTTTTGCATATTCATAACAAAAAATTCTTTCATAAATTTTTTACACTCTTTTACATTTTCTTCATACCTAAACAAATTATCATTTAACCTCCAGGACCTCCTAGGCCCTTTCTCATACTTCAATTCCAGCCAAACTGGACTATGGTCTGTCAATGTTCTTGAGCAAATCTTCGTATTTTTCACCCTGGATAAAAGATCGCTGGTAATTAATATAAAATCGATCCTTGAAAAGGATTGATGTCTATCTGAAAAAAAAGTAAAATCTTTTTCTTCCAGGTTTCTTTCACACCAGATATCTCTCAACTCCCAGTCATCCATCATTTCCCAAAACGCTTTGGGCAATTTTGCTCTTGTTGACACATTTTGTTTAGGTCCCATCTTGTCTTTTTTAACATCCAAAACACCATTCCAGTCGCCTAACAGGATACAAGTTTTATATGCCCAGTGTGTCAATTTTGAATGTAGTAAATTATAAAAGTTTTCTTGTTGTTGGTTCGGGGCATAAACTCCGATTACAAGTATTTTTTCTCCTTTTACTAAAAGTTCTATCACTAAAAATCTGCCTTGATCGTCTGCTTCAATTAATTTAGCAACTAAGTCTCTTTTCAAATATATAACTATACCATTTTTCTTTTCTGGTGCTGCTGCTACGTAAGATGTACCAAGTCTTGCATTAATCAGATACTTTTGATCTTGTATTCTTATATGAGTCTCTTGTAAACAAATTACTTCATTCTTAAATTGCTTAAGATAGTGAAATATTTTTCTTCTTTTCTGTGGAGAATTCAAGCCATTAACGTTCCAAGTCAAAAATCTAGTTCCCATCTCTGGGCCTTTGGAGCCTCTGAAGCAAGTCCTGATGCTCTGATCTCATTTGAGTTTTAGGTCTTGCTCCCCCCACTGCTCCTGTTCTAGTAGTATCTTGAATCATTTCTTGAGTTGCCATCTGGGATTGTTGCTGTCTTAATTCTTCCTTGAGTCTAGCTGTCACCGATCTGGTCTGTCTTTGATCCTTTGGTAACTGCGAGAAATCAATCAGCGCCAACTCTTGAGTAGCCATTTGAATTTGTATTTCTTCTTGATCAGCCAAAGCTCCCCCCTGAACTACTGTCAGGAGCTCTTCTGTCTCAGCTTCCATTACTTCTTTCTTTCTTTTGCCTTCTGGTGATTTAGTTGATTTGGGTGTGCCAGCCTTTAATACATTAGTATGAAAATCTCTTGCTTTCCAAATTGTGTTAAGCCGATATCTCTCTCCTGAATAAGTCACCACTAGTCCAGTTGGCACCTCCCATCTGTACTGTATCTGACGTTTTCTCAGTTCATCCACCAGAAAGGCATACTCCCTTCTAGCTCTCAAGATCTTAGGGGGGATTTCTTTCATTGTCATTACTTCCTGGCCTTCCACCCGAAGCTTGTTTTTAAAAGTAGCCTGTAAAATTTTGTTGCGTACTTTCCTTGTAGTAAAATATATCACAATGTCTCTTGGTAGATGTTTCTGTCTAGCAATCCAGGAGTTAACACGGTACAGCTTGTCCATCTGCCAGCCCAGATCATTTTTGGACTCCCCCACCAGCGGTGCCAATGCCTCAGACATCATTTCTCTCAAATTCTCTTGTTTATTCTCCTTCACCCCTCTAAATCTTAAAGCAAATTCCATATCTCTGTATTGTACCATTATTACATCGTCTTCAGCCCTTTGAATTCTGTTTTGAGCTTCTCCTATTTTGCTATCCAAAATTTCAGAAGATTGTTTAATTTCCTCAACTCTGTCATCCACCATCTCAATATTGCTTGCCAGACACTTAAATGCCATTAATATATCATCCCTAATCCCCTGATTGCGAATTGCAATCTCATCTGAGACAGCCTGTATCTTTTCATTAGTTTCCTTAATTTTTTCATTAGTTTCCTTAATTTTTTCATTAGTTTCCTTAATTTTTTCATCAATCACATCAACAATTTTATTTTGTGTGATTTGGAGAGCTTGTTGCAACATTTCCAACGTTAAAGTCTGTGGATCCGCTGGAGGAGCAGAAACTTGTAATCTAGGAATATGAGCTGGGGAGCTACCAGCACTCCCAGTTCCTTTAGTAGGAACAGTTTTTACAGACTTTGAGGCCATTTCCAGTTTGAAATTAGTCTTTATATTTACTCAGAGTCAAAAAGAAGAGTTCCTCAAAAGATTTCCCAATGTTAATTAACGTTTAAAATCCTCCTTCTGTCAGCACAAAAGCTTTTTTTTTTTTCCCAAGCGAAGGGCTGCCAGCAAAACGAAACTTTTCCTGTAACTTTCCATTTCCCCCGCCCTTTCAAGCTTCAGTCGCCATATTGTTGCAAAGTACTAAGTGATTACTTCCGAAGGAGGCTCTAGGCATTGGAGTTAGGTAAAAAATACTTGCAGTCTGATTTCTCCTTGCTCGTTCCGCCTGCTGTTAGTTCAAGATGTTAATTCCCTCATTTCCATTCAGCAAATTGGTCGCGGCTTCTAATTCCGCTAATTAGCTAATTAGTGGAGACGTCCCTGGTCTGGAGCGGCTTGACAGGCTTTTAGGGAACGCGCCCCCTTCGTGCCCCAGGATTTTTCCTAGGGCGTTCGGGGGGGGTTCTACCTCCACCTGCCTGCTCTTCTCTCTCCCCTTTGCCCGGGGGGAGAATTTCAAGCCTCCAGACAGCATTTGTCGGCTGTTCTGGGGCTTTAACGGAGCCAGGGAGCAGACGCTCTCAAAAGAACGTCTTTCAAAGCTCGCGGAGCCAGCGGAAGTCGAGTTAAGCTTAGATACTTGCAGTCTGACTTCTCCTGGCTTGTTCTGCCTGCAGCAATTTAGGATGTTGGTAATCCCTTCAGTTGTTATTGGCAGAATTGGTCGCGGCTTCTTGCTCCGCTAGTTAGCAGAGTCGTCCCAGGTCCGGAGCAGATTGACAGGCTTCTAGGGAGCTCTTGCCCTTCGCACCCCAGAATCTCTCCTAGGGCACTTGGGGAGCTCTACCTCCACCTGTCAGCTCTCCTCTCTCCCCTTTGCCTGGGGAGAGAGTTTCCAAGCTGCCAGACAGCTGTTTTTCAGCTGTTCTGGCGGCTTTTACGGTGCCGGGGATCGGGCACTCACGGAGGAGCATCTGTGAGGCGCGCGGAGCCAACCGGAAGTCTCAACCTAACTCCTTTTTTAAATACAATCCTTTTAGCAGTTCCAAGAAGGCTCCACACCCATTTGCAATATTCAGGTGACCCTGAGGATACAGAGAAACCTCCAAGTGCATCAGTGACTCTTAGAAAGAATGCTGACAAGCAGATCCCTGCAAGGAATATAAATCCTTCACCCTCCACTATTTGGTCAGAGGTGAAGAAACTTCTTGGATGAGAAGTGAAATGTCTCCAAGAGGGGGGGGGGAATACAAAGCCCAGTTGCCTTCTGAAAAAGCACTTTTAGGACAAATATGGCCTGGATGACTGAGAATCTCCATAGACTTTAAGGATTTTATTTTTTTTTCTGGAGAAAATAGCAGAACTGATTAAATAGCAAAATAGCACAAATAAATAATAAAATTTAAAAAATGATCGTAGATGTCCAAATTATATACTGATTAAGGATCCAGATAAATTTAAAATAACACTTTGGAATTAGTTATAAAGAATTAAATCCATGGGGAAATGCACATGGAATTGAACATTTAACACATAAGAATTGAACACTTAAATGCTAGTGTTCGCATTTAAAGCCCTACATGGCATGGAGCCGAGTTAGTTGAGGGACCTCCTCTTCCCAATTATATCTGTCCATCCATCAAGTCAGGCAGGAAGAACATGTTAAGGGTTCCATCTGACAGGCGTCAACCCTATCAACCTTCTGGAGATCTGAAATCATTGTATTTCCAGCAAGCTTAGGAATCCTTGGGATCAGGAAGTCCTCAAGATGGCTCTATTATATCTGAGTTTTTACCCACTCTCTCGTGTAAACTACATGTTATTTATTTCTACTGTTTATATTGTTTGGTTTTTATGTCCATTCATCAGATGACTGGCTATAAATGTGGCAAATACTGAAACATATATTTAATATAGTGTGATCAAGCTCTTAACTCGCTTTTAGCCAATCTCAAGCATCAAAGTCACATTGGATATGAATTTTCAGATAAGGAGCAGTGGTCTAATCAAACTACTTTGCACAATTTCATTGACTTATAACTTGGCTAAAGATGTAGCTAAGAATCTTAAGACAACTTAGCTGTGACTAGTTTTAAAGTCACATAAAGATATTCTCCACCTTTCCTGTGGGAAAAACATGACAATGGATGAAGTGTTTTATCAGGCCTGCAAGACCACATAATCAATGAATTCCGGCCTCTGTCTTAAAATATCTCACCCAAATATTGGAAAACCCTTACTCAATCCTTTCATTCCCTATTATCCATTAGAGTTTCCAGGGTCTCTTATTTTGATTTTCTGATCAGTTACCACAAGCTGGCTGTTCCTATCAGCATGCTAAGGTGTTAAGGGCATATCAAAGGCTAGTTGTGGTTCTAGATATAATGGGTGAATTGTCTGCATAAAGTAATAGTGATCATTCACATTCACATGAGCAGCAACTAAGGGGAGCAGAATGCCCAGATGAGCACATCATACCCAAAAACCAAGGAAAGGGCTAGAAGGCAGGGAAGAAAATTATAACTACAAAAAATACTGGACAGGGACGAAAGGGATAAATTTTGAAGGCAGGGAGTAGATGGTTAAGAGCAAAGCATCTTGTAAAAAACAGCCAGAGATTTCCAGCCAAAAGGAAAGAATATCACTTCATAGGGGCCTGGTGGCTCAGCAGACTAAAGCATTGTGATTAACACCAGCTGTCTGCAATTACTGTAAGTTCGAATCTCACCAGGCCCAAGGTTGACTCAGCCTTCCATGCTTTCTAAGGTAGATAAAATGAGGATCCAGTTTGTGGGGGCAATAAGCTGACTTTGTATAAATATACAAAAGTATGAAGGCTATTGCTTAACGCATTGTAAGCCGCCCTGAGTCTCTGGAGAAGGGTGGCATATAAATCAAAAATTTTTTAAAAAAGAACTTCCATAAATTTTTAAAATCTAATTTTTTCAAAATCAATTTTTTTTCCAAATTTCTTTTTAAAAATTTTAAATTTTAAAATCTTTTTTCACTATTTTAATCCTTTTCAATCTTTTTCACTTTTTCAAAAATACTTTTTTCAATATTTTTTGCAATTTTTCAATTTCCTTTTTCAATTACAAGATTTGAAAAAAAAACAGTTTATTTATTTTAATTCTTTAAATTTTTTTAATTTCAACTGGCTGGCTGAATTTTAACCAGTCTCTCTCTCTCTCTCTCTCTCTCTCTCTCTCTCTCTCTCTCTCTCTCTCTCTCTCTCTCTCTCTCTCTCCCTCTCCCTCTCCCTCTCCCTCTCCCTCTCCCTCTCCCCCCCCCCAAACCTTCTCATAGTCTTGGTGCTTTGGAGAAAATAGGAGGAGGAAAGAGAGATGAAATAGCAGCAAAATGTCACAAATGCACTGCTTTTCAAGAGCAGAAAAGAGCAGTGACTGAAACATTAAGAGAAGAGGGAGAAAGCCAAAGGAAAACCAGGTCATGAGTCTAAAGAAGTTAAAATTCACATACAAGGTCTCCGTCCAAAACATCCAGCAAAATCAGCCATTCTAAATTGAATTATTTTTTAGCAAATGAGGATCCATAGTAATAATGGAGAGAAATATATCACAGCAAGTTCTTATCTTGGTGTGAAGTGAACCATATTTTCCCCTCCTTATTATCTTAATAAATACAAGCATATCAATTAAAACAATTCTAAGCCAGACTTGATATTTGGTTTCAGGTCACATTTATTTGGGCTGCTGCAGGAAGACCAGCAGAAATGGATTTCTCTGCTTAGAAGAAACTCCCTGAAGTCATAGGAATCCTGCAGTTTAAATCTAGGACCAGTTGTTTACACATATCCATTCTCTATCTGCCTTTTTATTGCAGCATTTTTACAACATAGGCAGGGTAGATGTAACACAGAAATTACTGAGTTAGTACTTCAGCTGGATTTCCCTTTTCCATTTTTATCCTCATCCCTCATGCCCTTTCTCAAATCAATTCTATCGCAGCATGGAGTTCAAAGGAGGTGGGATAATCTAATATACCTCAAAATGTGCTTTCCATCTCCTCTAGTAGTTCTCTTTTTCTCTCTGTTAGCTTGTAGCCTAGAACCACCCTTTTGCTGATCCTGATATTTCTCTTTATCTCTCTTTACCTATATTTCCTTTGTCATTTGGAAATAAATGTCAGGTTTGGAAGGAGCAGAAAGAGAGGCCCATCAATTTGTTGGGAAGAAAGAATTTAAATTCAATTAAACAATGAGCATATTAGAATGGTTACATCAGAGGTTGATCAGCAGGGTTGGGCAATGCTTTCAATTGTGTTCCAAAGAAAAGATTTAAGTCTGAAACTCCAGCACTTCTCCGTGCAGTGTATCCTAGGGTGAATTAACAGAGGGATAGAATCAAGATCATGTGAAATGTTAGTATCACTTTATAAGATCTTGGTAAGACCACACTTGGAATATTGAATCCAGTTTTGGTCACCACAATATAAAAAAAGATGTAGAAACTCTGGAAAGAACAGCAAAAAAGATGAGGCTAAAACATAACAGAACAGTTGCAGGAATTGGTTATGTTTACTCTAGTGAAAAGAAGGAAATGATAGGAGTATATCAATGTTTGAGAGGCTGCCACAGAAGAGGAATCAATCTATTTTCCAAAGCACCATAAGAAGCAATGCTTGGAAACTAATAAAGTAGAGAAGCAATATCGAACTAAGGAGAAATTTCCTGACAGTGAAAACAATAAACCAGAGGAATGACTATGTCAGACGTAAATGCCTTATTCTCTAATGTGTAAATAGTATATGAACGGGGTATCAGGGGTTAACTTATTCTTCACTTGTTAATGTATTCATAATTCACCACTCCCACATATAGCTCCACCCATTGTATATATAAGGAGCTACATGCACCCTTTTCCTCACTTCTATCTGTGAATATTCAGTGAATATAGAATGCCTATTGTAAATAAAAGGAAATATATTTAAACCTTTAACTCTTACTAATCTTATTGAGTCTGATCCTGAAAATATTGCAACAAGCTGGTAGCAGAGGATGGTTAATTGACTCAATAAAAAACTTAAAAATGTCTAAGAAAGATAGGCCCAACACCAGGGCCTACAGCAAAGAAATGGAAACAGAACAAGAAATAATCAACGAATCCACAAACGCAATTTCGAGAGAATCCGAAGAATACACCACTGAAGACGAAGAAATAATAGACGAAAATGATGACCAGGAGGAAATCGAGATAGAGAATAACGAACTCAGGTCAGAGATATTAAAATTATTAAAGAGCCAGAAGAATGATGAAAGCCTCATCGCGAACCTCCAAGATATGCTGAAGAACAGCGGAGCAGCGAGAGAGAAAAACATCACTAATGAAAAGTCTAAAGACCCAAAAATAGTGAGTGATATGACTGCAGAAAAAATCATTGCAAAGAAGAAAAACGGTGATCCCGCGCGAAATTTTGAATGGCAGCCATCTTGGTTTCAACAGGCCTCCAAGATGAGCGAAGCAGAGCCAATCAAAAAGCTCAATTCAAAATTTCTGGCGCGAAAAACATTACCAGACAACGAAAATGAAAAAGAAGATTCAAACACCTCCGAAGAATCAGAATCAGAAAGTGAAGGTGATTCAACAAACTACCAAATAAAATCAGCAATGAAAACGCTTTTTGCCGCATTTGGGCCAAAACTAAAAATTACTAAAAAGCTAACGAAGAAGCGAGCGAGCAAGCCAATGCCTCAAGACCTGCCCGCTCCCATCCTGACTACGAGAGCGCTGACGCCCGAACCCAGAGAGCCCTGCCGATACCGCCCTACGCCACAGACCGAAGCAAGCACCAACGCCCTCAAAAGAAGAGGAAGAACAGCCGCCGTCGTCAGGACTCCCAAAATCGAACCAGAGACCGATTCGTCCGAGGAGGAGCAGAACGAGCGAGCCGCAATGGGGAGAACCTTCCACGATGACTCCAAAGAAGAAATGGACAACGCACATGCGCAAGACTACGCAGACGGCCCGGGAAGACATGAACTGACGAGAAGACCGCGCAGACTCGTTGCGAGCATCCCCACGCCGTTTTGCAATTTTCTGCATTTACGAGACCACGGACTACCTCAGGTTGTAAGTAATGGACCCAATAATGTCGGAAATTTACCCAGTGACTTCCCGAAGCTAAGGGTTGATGGCATTAACTTGCAAGAATGGTATCAACAGCTCCAGGTTGTCTTTATGAAGGAAAGCTTACTATTTTTTATCACTAGTCCCCCAAAAAGACCTTGGACTATAAAAATAGATTGTTTACACCATAGAGCATTTTTCTTAATAATATCTAGTGTGTCTCCTGCAATGTATCACAGCATTAAGCCAAATCTGACTGTTTCAGAAATTATTCAATGCATGTTTAATTTGTTTCACAGTGATAGTGTAGCTACCACCACAAGGATGTCTAAAGATTTCTTTTCATCTAGGATAAAACCAGGGGTTTCCATAAGTGAGCATTTAATATCTTTAAACAAAATAAGAGCTGAGCTGCATTTGAGGGGGGAGGTGATTTCAGACCAAACAATGAAAAGTGTTATTATCAACTCACTTGATCCATCATGGGACAATTTTATGTCACATTTAGACACAATCAATCTAGGATACTTATCCATAGAAAGTCTATCCAATAAATTGATAGCAGAAGACAATTCAAGAAGAAATCGTTCTAACAATCACACAGAACACAAACCATATAGGAAAGTAGCTTTCCAAGAAAAATATAATGAAACATTTAAATGTCACAATTGTGGATCCAGGGAACACAATAGAAGAGATTGCCCCAAAATTTCAAAGGAAAGACATAGGTCAGAATATAGAGACAAATACAATTATAGACAGTCTTCCATAGATAGACATAGATATAGAAGCCCACCAAATTACAAAGAGAATAGAGGGGGCAGAGATAATTCAAAGGATAGAAAATCTGGTTCACTAAATGGGTTAAATAAACAAGACAACACTAACATACAGCAAAATGAGAACAATAATTGGCTTATTGATTCTGGAGCAACTAATCACACCACTAATAACAAAAATATATTGTCTTCATTTACAGAAGATAAATTTGTAATAAAGGTAGCTAACCAAGAAAAGGTTCAAGTATTAGGTAGAGGGAATGTAACCCTGCCTGGTCTAGGAAAAATAGAGGGGGTATTGCTAATACCTGAAATACCTCATAACATACTAAGTGCCATAAAACTAAGTAGAGATTCTGACATTAACATTGTTTTTTCAAAAGGAAAAGCGACTTTAGAGAAGAATAAAATAAATATAGGCACTGTGATGATTAAAGGAGGCCTACCTTATCTGATAACAAAGGAAAAATGGCTGCATAACATTGATTCAAATATGGGAGATTGTATTGAAGTAGATGATGAAAATATTAGCAACAGTGATAATGATGAATGTAAAATATCTCATGATCACATAGATGCACACAATGAAAAAAAACCAAAAATAGGTAAGCCAATTCATGATGAGTGTGCTCACATCTTACATAGGAAGTTAGGACATGCCAGTTTTCCTGTAGTACAAAAAATGACTGAACACGCAGAAGGTGTTAAAATAAAAAATTGTGAAAACTATTTGGAATGCTCAGTATGTAAATCTACAAAACTAAAAACTAGTCCCAGGCCAAGAAAATCTACTAGATCAACTAACAAAATTTTTGATTTAGTACACATGGATTTAGTTGGCCCATTAACTCCATCAATCACTTATAGAAAACGTTACTTCTTGACAATAGTAGACGATTATAGCCGCTATGGATTTGTTTATACATTAAAACACAAAGATGAAACCTTTCAAAAATTTAAAGAATTTTACAAACGCATAGAAACACAACACAATATCAAAATAAAACAAATCATGACAGATAGGGGATGTGAATTCATGTCTAAAGAATTCTCCCAATGGTTAAAAGACAAAGGAATGTTACATTACACATCTAGTCCATTTTCTGCGTTCCAGAACGGGATTGTAGAGAGGAAGAATTCAACATTACAAACCATGATTAGATGCACATTGGAAGATGCTGGCTTAAGCAAACAATTCTGGTCAGAAGCCTTACATTATTCAAATTACACACAAAATAGAACCTGGTCCAGCATTGTAAATAAGACACCATATGAAGTGATGTATAATAGGAAACCAAAATTAGCACACATGCACATATTCGGAGTCACTGCAGACGTACACATACATAAGCAATTAAGAAGAAAGGGAGAAAACGTATCCAGAAGGCTCAGATTTATGGGATATGAGACTGGCACTAAAGGGTACAGATTCATTGATAATAATAACAAATTTATAGTCTCCAGAACAGCTGTGTTCCATGAACAGGCCAACTGGTCTAAATTACATCTTAATGAAATATTTCCAAATAAATACAAAGATACAAAATCCCATGAGAAAGGGACCATAGAAAAGCAAAATATCAACAAATATAAAAACAAAAACAAAACTTGGACAAATAGCCAACACAAAATAAAGACAGACACACTAACAAAAAAGGAAGCAAGATATTTGCATGATAACGATAGTAAACCTGAAAAAACTATTAGAAACACCAGAAATCAAATGCCAAATAAATACAAGGATTATATAATGCACATGGATGGTGAGCCAACAACACCTAATACATATGAGGAAGTGTTAAAACTCCCTCGTGAAGAAAAAGAAAAATGGGAATTAGCGATGAAAAAGGAGATGGAAAGTTTACAAGGATTAAATGTATTTACACCTGCAATTGCACCAAAAGATAAAACAATTATTGGTACCAGGTGGATATATAAAATTAAGAACTTAGAGGGAGGCAATACTCTATACAAAGCCAGACTAGTTGCACAAGGTTATGCACAGAAATATCCGGAGGACTATACTGACACGTATTCCCCCACAGTAAGAACAGAGAGTGTCAAAACAGCTCTAGTGGTAGCATCAGCACTCAATCTTGATGTATTTCAATATGACATACAGACTGCGTATCTACACGCAAAACTAGATAAGGAAATATACGTAAGAGCACCTCACAGTCAATACACAAACAAAAATGAGATTTGGTTGTTAAACAAGAGTTTATACGGGTTAAAACAATCTGGTAAACGATGGTATGATTGTTTAGTAAAAGTACTTAAAACCATGGACTTCAACGCTACCACTGCTGATAACTGTTTCTTTGTCAAAAAGGGTGATGATTACATTGAATTTGTATTGATTTATGTGGATGACATTTTATACATAGGAAAACATAAAGAGAGAAGAGAAACTTTTGTAACTAAGCTAAATGAACATTTCTCGTTAAAATCCCTAGGCAAAGTAAACAAATATCTTGGTGTTCAAATTAATAAGACTAGAAGGGGATTCAAACTTACTCAGAGAGATAAGATCATAGAACTTTTAAATAAATGCAATTTAAACAATGCCAAACCTTGTGATACTCCTATGCAAACTGATTTTCTAAGAAATACTGATGAATCTTCCCCCGAATTCAAGGATAACACATTTTATAGATCAATCATAGGTTCACTTCTTTATATATCTAATTGGACAAGACCAGATATCGCCTTACCACTCAATTTATTATCCAGACATGTCAGCAAACCAACAATGTATCACTGGGAAGCTATTAAAAGAATTTTAAGATATCTGAAAAGCACACTAGACTTTTGTTTAATGTTAGAACCTAATGACAATAAAGAACCAAAGCTTACATGTTACGCAGATGCGGACTGGGCTGGAGACACCTCATGTAGAAAAAGTACATCTGGTTATATATTCCTATTAAATGACTGTCCAGTTTACTGGTACACTGGTAAACAGGAACTAGTGGCCACTTCAACGACAGAAGCGGAATATGTTTGTTTATCCAAAGCTGCAAATAACCTTGTATGGTTTAATGATTTAATTTCAGATGTTTGGAAAAAACCTGCTTTGCCTTTTGTTATGCATGAAGACAATAAAGCAGCCATTGAAATATCTAGATCTGATGCTATTGGACAAAGGTCCAGACACATAGATATAAAATTTAAACATGTGAG
The DNA here is from genome assembly GCF_059756535.1 of Pantherophis guttatus. Classification (NCBI taxonomy): domain Eukaryota; kingdom Metazoa; phylum Chordata; class Lepidosauria; order Squamata; family Colubridae; genus Pantherophis; species Pantherophis guttatus. The sequence continues at coordinate 317,391,635 of NC_142063.1, forward strand.
ACAATTATCTCAGGATGGATTTATCAGAGCAGTGCATTGTGATACTTCAGAACAATTAGCTGACATATTGACAAAGCCTTTACCTTCTAAGCAACATAAATATTTAACTTCTAAGTTGTATGTTTTGTATTGTCCTGAATCTGAATGTAATTGGTGTTGCATAACGAATCGGCATTTAGAGGGGGATTTGTCAGACGTAAATGCCTTATTCTCTAATGTGTAAATAGTATATGAACGGGGTATCAGGGGTTAACTTATTCTTCACTTGTTAATGTATTCATAATTCACCACTCCCACATATAGCTCCACCCATTGTATATATAAGGAGCTACATGCACCCTTTTCCTCGCTTCTATCTGTGAATATTCAGTGAATATAGAATGCCTATTGTAAATAAAAGGAAATATATTTAAACCTTTAACTCTTACTAATCTTATTGAGTCTGATCCTGAAAATATTGCAACAGACTAGCCTTCAAAAGTTGTGCGTGCTCCATCACTGGAGGTTTTTAAAAAGAGACTGGACAGTCACTTGTCTGAAATAATAGGTTCTGCTTGAACAGAGATTTGGACTAGAAGACCTCCAAGGTCACTTCTAATTCTGCTATTCTGTTATTTTTCCTTTGTTTGGTCATTCAGTAAATCACATGGGATAGATAGCTTCACCACCAGATGGATTCGCAACTGTTTGACAAACCGTACTCAATGAGTAGTCCTTAATGGGTCTAGGTCTACATGGAGAGAAGTAAGCAGTGGGGTGCCACAAGGTTCTGTTTTACTCTTCAATATCTTCATAAACGACTTAGATGAGGGAATAGAAGGGGAACTCACCAAATTTGTAGATGATACTAAACTGGCAGGAATAGCTAACACCTTAGAAGATAGGTGCCGTGCTGCCCAGGATCGTGGTGAGCTGCAAGGCGGGGGCCTGGGGGGAGGGCGGCAGGCCTGGCTGGCTGCTGCTGATGCCTTGCTGCCCAGGATCGAGAAGGGCTGGGGGGGGGAGGCCTAGGGGTGGCAGCAGGCCTGGCTGGCTGCCGCTGGTGCCATGCCACACAGGATTGAGGAGGGCTGCAGGGAAGGGGACAAAGTTCATGTGGCATACAAAGAGATATTGGGGATGGGGAGAATGAAAATGGTATATGGGGTGGCTATGTGATTGAATCCATTCTTTTGTCTATGTATCACTTCTATACTATGGGTTATCAAGAGAAGACACACATGGTGAAATGGGTCATTCAGGATGTTAGTTCTTATCAACATAAGAATAGAGGGCTGAATGTCCACTCCAAATGCAAAGAACTGGATCAGGCTCCTTACAAGGTATACATTGATTTGGAAAAGTGGAAGGAAAAAAAACTTTCAATGCCTTAGAGCCCTGGATTATATAAAGACTTGGTTTCTGTGAAATATGGACACAGATAAAATCTGCAATTTTATGGCAGAAAAGAAAATCAACAGACTATTTTAAAAATGGTGAACAAATTTTTTACATATGGCTTCATTATTGTAAAGGGACACATTTAGCTGAGTCATTTCCACCAGTATTTTGCATAGTTAACTGCTGAACATACAGGGAGTTTACATTATGCTCTGTTTGTACGAAGCTTAACCAGGAGTAACAAAGAGAATGCAGTTTTTTCTCCTGCCTGAAAATCTATGGAAGATGAAAAATACATAGAAGGCACACAGCCTTTCTGGCAACATTCTTAAGTAGGATTTTCTCACACATCTTCCATTATTCTGAGGACTTGGTGCCCCTTAGCTCAGTGTGAAAAAACCTCTTGGCAGGAGGCCCCTGATGTTATCTCATTTGGGATGAGAATGACATGTCAGCTGCCATGGATGTTATAGAAATATAGAGATGATTTCAAAGTGAAACACAAAACATTCACCCATACCTCCAGTGAACTAGTAACTTGAGATCTATCACACAACACAATTTTCAGGCCTAGTTATACAGTTATATTCTTAAACCCAAAGTAAATACAGCTGTTTATTTGCTTGGGACACCTATAGCTGTGGACTATAGCAAGCTGAAGGAAGATTGTGGTGAGATGGGTGACACACAGATTTAATAAATGAAAATAAAATGTATTCATTAGGCCTTATTCAACTACAAGAAAAGTGCTCTAGAAAAGGGACAACATTTCAGGGTCAGTGGCGGGTTCCTCCCGGTTCGGTCCGGTTCGGCCGAGCCGGTAGCGGTGATGATATGACGTCACCGAACCGGTTCTCCCCCCCGCCCTCCCACCCCCACCCCCCCATGTTATTCTTACCTTTTATTTGGTCCCACCCCCAATCTATTGCTGCCTCCTGAGTCCCAGCTATTGACTAGAGGGAAAAAAACTGTTTAAACTCTTGCCACGGGGCTTCAAAGGGCCGTCCTACAGCTGATCAGTGTTAAAAGCAAACAAATGAGTCAGGTCGTAAGTGCGAGGACTGGTCGTAAGTGCAAGGACCTTTCAGAAATGACTCTGACCAGTTTGCCACCTAGTCACATGACCTCCAAGTCACACCCACAAAATAAGCCACGCCCACAGAACCGGTAGTAAAAAAATTTAGAACCCACCCCTGTTCAGGGTGTATTAGACTAGTCCCTCTTTTTATCTCCTCCCTATCTGTGATACAGTTGCTCTAAGAAAGGATCCTAAGAGTGAGGGATGAGGACAAGAATCGAAAATAAATCTACTCAAAGATTCAACGATTTCTGTATTACATGGACTCTGCTGATAAAACTGGGGTGAGCAATCAAGATGCAAAAAAAAAAAATGCTACAGTAAAAGGCATACTGAGAGGGTCCTTCATGGAGTCAAGTTTTGGGCCTGGTCACAGAGGGCAATGGGCAGGATGTGGGTTATTGATAGTTTCACTATAATGAGTGGAAAATTCAGCCACATCTCCCACACTTTGCCTTGAGAGTGGAACCCATTTCTATGGATTATAGATAATTTTCCCCAGCATATCTTTGCTCCAGACTCTCATAAAGATGAACCAGTGATGTTATATCTATGTCCAATGTTTTTTTTAATTTTGTATTATTAATAAAAAACTTTTTTTAAAAAAAGAAAGATGAAAAAGCAAAATCAGAAGTTAATTAACCACAGACACATTAATAGACCTATGAGGCTAAAAATTGTGAAATTGGCAGTTATAGAAAGAAAAAAATCATCTTAATATTATAGTCAACATTTACTATTGTAGCTGTTTGCTCAAGAACCATAGGAAGATAGGGTTGCCAGGTCTGCTTCCAAAAAATAGTGGACAAACGGGGGGGGGGGGGTTAAGTAGTAAAAAAATTAAAAAACTTTTTATAATTAAATTATATATTTTCTTACAAACATTTTAACACGTATTAAAATAATCACTTCAAAACTTTACTTAAAATTCAGAACATCAAATATATTATAATAATATGTAAAATATTAAATTACATTTTACTTTGCTGTCGTGTGTATTTTTTATTTGACTGGGCAGCTTTGATCAATTCTTTGTGTTTAAGGAATAATTCTTTAATTTCAGTACAACGTTGAGAAATATTAAAAAATATACAAAGTTCACTTTGAACTGATACAAGCAGTCGGTTACGTCCGTCAGTCCACAAATTTCCCATGACGCTGAAAATTCGTTCAACGTTTGCATTTGATACCGGAATTGATGCACAATACTGGAACAGTTTCAGTAAACTCGGAGCTGGCTCTTTCTTGAAAAAGTACGTCCACTTATCAAGGGATGAATCGCCCTGCAGATGAACATAAACTTCTTCTAAGGCAGAAATTTCATCGAAGAGAGTGTTGGGTGGAAGTTCTTCTCGCCATGGTGATAATAACCAGATGTTCATCATTTCTTCTAAAGTTGGAGGATTATTGCGATCAATTAGATTGAAACAATTTAGCGTCTCATATACTGAATCAGTGAAATTATATCACTTTTCTAGGTACACAATGGCTCTTTGATACACGTTGATGGCTTCTTTCTTGAAGTTTTGCACGGCATTCTCAGGCAAATGTTTTTTACGTAAGGCAAATAAAACTTTCATTCCAAAAAACTGCTCATCATATTTTTTTTGCAAAGAATCACGCAGCTTACACATGGTAATGTGAAGATCACACGCAAGAACTTTCCAGCTTCAGTAGGGTGTCTTGCATTATTGACATGAAGAAGTGCGTGAAATATAAATACAATTCTGAAATTGTTGGTTCATCGTCCTTTGCGAGTTCATTTTCCTGATCCGAAATAAGGTTCCAGATAACCTTATGACACTCATCAGATCCAAGAGAAATAAAATACGATTTTAGAGGTATCCAGTTTAAAAGAAGTCTTTCGACCGCTTTAAACAAACTTAACCAATGTGTTGGAACACGGCGCAAAACTTCATGGAATTCTGACTTGCAAAACTCAAAAAATGATTTCAACTCTTCTCGTTTCTTCGCAGAATTCGAAAATTCGGCAAAAACCTTCAGCACTACATTTTCGATATCAAAAGATAACTGCTTTAATGCATTTTTTGCGCTGTTGTGTAAAATGTGATTATTGCAATGAGCAGCTACAATATTGTCATTTTCCAGCAATAATTTTTGGTAAACAGATTTGTTCACTCCATAATTGACCGATGCATTATCTGCTGAGTAAGCTGAAACATTATTTATTTCCAATTCGTTATCACTAAGAACTTGACACAGCTGATTTTTTATTGATGTTGAATCTTCGAAAGAATCCTCATAAAAGTCTAAAATTTTCACACATAGTCCTTCTTCACAAGCAAAATATTGTGCAACAACCGGATACATTTTGCGATTTCCCTTGTTTGATGCGTCAGTGGAGAGAGAAAATGGAATTCCAGTTTTAAGATCATTGAGAACCAACTCAATAGAAAAAGGATACAAAACCTCATTGACAATAGCTGATGATTTGGTTCTTCCACAAGACATCTTTTTTTACAATTTCTGAATCATCAAAAATTTGCTTCATTAACTTAATACCGCAATCTTGAGCCAGGAAAGAAATATGGTGTTTGATCCCATGGTAAGTTTCAGCCATTTCAGCTACAGTCACTTTCTCACTGAAAGAGGAGTCTTTAACAATGAAAAACGAATTGATTCGCTTGTTGCTGGAAGCTATTTTCTCCTTATCTAAATGATTTTTTGTGCTTGCATGCTGTGTGACAGCTTTTATACCATTATATTAATTGTGAACAATTTCTGACACAATTTACTCTCATCATCGACACCATTTTAGGTCAGTCGACACAGGCTACAATACATTTTAAAAATGTGAACTGTACATAATTTTATAATATATTTTTATTTTAATCTCATCATTAATTTTTTCGGAGAATCGAGTTCAATGGATATTCTATCTTTGTCTCATTCTAACTTATGAAAAAAAAGACAAAATGCGATTCTCCTATCCTTATTCTCTTAGACTGTACAGCTTTAGATTACATACCATTTCATCATTAAGCTTTTGAATAAAAAAAATGTCCACTATTTTGTGAAAAAAAATAGTGAACATAATGTAAAAAAAGCGGACTGTCCGCTCAAATAGTGGACACCTGGCAAGGGTATAGGAAGAAGGTGATTAAAAACACTGTGGAAGCCAACTTTATCTCTAAGTGCCTTGAGACCTAGAAAAAACATGCTTGTTGTAATCTTGCTGTAATCCAAGAAATGGTCAGTTACCTTGTGTAATGAGTGTGTGCAGCAAGGGTAATGAGGAAACCTCAGGGACAAACTGACTCGATGTTTAGAAATCACATTAAGTAAGATAATGGAAAGTGAATCCATGGTATAAGAGGCCACAATGTTGGGATGGTTGCCTTCTCTATCAGGCTTCATGATTCCATATATTTTACTGCTTCTTTAGTATTAGCAATCCTTTCCTAAGGAATCTGGCTTGATAATTTGGCTGATAACATAGAGTTAATAGATAAAAGTGATTCAACAAGTCATTTTTGCTTTTAGCATTTTTATTATCCTGAGTTTTTAGTCATTCAAATGATGAAACTTAGTATAAAGTTTCATGAGGACATTTTCAGACATCCTATTTCCACCTGTAATCCCTCACATTTCAATCCACCAAGTTATCATTTTCTCTTCACTCTCTGCCGTACTGAGAAGACATTGTTGTCCCTCTTGGTCCAAGAAGGGCGCAGTTTTACAGCGTTCATGTTTCCCCTTCCAAATTTCTCATAAGACGGTTTGATTTTGATCTCTGATTATTCATCTGCAATGCAGAGAACGTGAAGAGGAGACAGTAAACCTATCAGTGCTGAAACATTCTTCATCCAATTAACCTATAGGAGAGTGCATGGCAGAACTCACACTGAGAACCTCAGAAGGTAAACATGTGACTAATTGATCTCTCCTGAAGAGAGATCCACATCAGCTGGAATACTTTTTTAAATTCTACTTGTTTCTTTGTATTTGTCTTTGTGTTACTCTTTTTTATTTTTATTTTTGGATTTTTTTATTTTCTTTGGCAGTTAAAAAGAATGTATTTATTTATTTTAAAAATTCCAACACGCAACTGGACTTTCTTAGTTTTTTTCCATGAGAACATTTCACTTCTCATCCAAAAAGCTTCCGCAGTTCTAACTGAATGGTTGGATTCCACAATGGAGCTCAATGGCAATGTCATGACTTCAGTAAATTAACAAATAGAAAGAGAAGACACACTCTGTTTGACTTTATGACACAATGTACACACATACATTATTATAGTCAACTGAATATAGTGCCCCGGGTCCCTCTTAAAGAAGTCACAAGGGAAAGTTGCAAAATTTCAATTTAATGCATAAATATGTTAGAATCTGATAGATAGGAATTTTATATTTATATGTATATGTATATGTATATTTATATATAAATATAAATATAAATATAAATATAAATATAAATATAAATATAAATATAAATATAAATATAAATATAAATATAAATATAAATATAAATATAAATATAGTTTTCTCAGGTTTTCGCGGGTGTTTGTATGTAGGTCTTTGGTTATTCGGGTCTTCTCCCACGTAAAATTGGAAGTGTCTTGGCGATGTTTCGACGAAGTCTCATTCGTCATCTTCAGGCTGGTGTTCTCGGCTTCGTGCTTCCAGGAGCAATGTGAGATCGCAGCTGTCTCTTCCTTTTAACTGCTAGTGGGGGTGTGAGCTGATTAACCTAACCAATCAGAACACACCTCCACCCAATCAGAACACAGCCAAGTTCCCACCCAATCAGCTCACACCCCCACTAGCAGTTAAAAGGAAGAGACAGCTGCGATCTCACATTGCTCCTGGAAGCACGAAGCCGAGAACACCAGCCTGAAGATAACGAATGAGACTTCGTCGAAACGTCGCCAAGACACTTCCAATTTTACGTGGGAGAAGACCCGAATAACCAAAGACCTACATAAATATAAATATAAATATAAATACAAATACAAATACAAATACAAATACAAATACAAATACAAATACAAATACAAATACAAATACAAATACAAATATAAATAAATCAATAGCAGGTAAAGCAAGTGATGTTATGTAATTGGCCAGTTCTTGAAGATATCCATGTGGGTAGATGGAAATAGCATTGTTTTCTGGGGAACCTATGGAAATGAGAAAAATAATAGGATGGTATTAGATATTTTCTTCCAAATGAACCACAAGATTATTCTCTTGTAGCCTTCTATTTTCATAGTATTTTCCTTGAAACCCTCTTCCCAGTGGTGGGATTCAGCCAGTTCGCACCTCTTCAGGAGAATCGGTTGTTAACTTTCTGAGCAGTTTGGCAAACTGTTGTTGGAAGAAATTATTAGGGCAGAGAACCGGTTGTTAAATTACTTGAATCCCATACTGCCTCTTCCTATTTACATCAGTGCTTTGCAATGCTTTGTGAATGCAAACAATAGTAGGCAGAGTATCTCAATAAACATCTGTGGCATCTATATTAGAAGAGATCTTTCTTCCCATCTACAGCAGCAGCATCCCTTTGGAAAGTCTAATTTCCCATGGTTTTGATAGTAAGTAGAACACTGAATGAAAACAATTGGTTTGTGTCCATGGGGTTAAATTATTTTGTCATAAATTGAATATTTACACCCCCATTCTGGGAGTCCCTTGGCATAACCATGTCACCAATGAAGAAATTCTGCAGTGAAGTTGATTAAGAAAGTTGGAGGCCATTGTGTTGGAATGTTCAATGCATTTAGCAAGCCAAATTCTTGCCAATCCAATATTATCAGATCATCCTTCATTAGCATAGATATAATAGTATGCACAATAGCATCCCTCATTTGTTAGCTGTGCGTGTGTGTCTATATCATGTCCTATCTGACTCACCCTCTGATAATTTGATTTTTTTGTGTAGTCTTTCTATTGTTATATAATTAGTTTGCCTAAAATTAATAACATAATTTTATGTTATTAATTTTGGTGCCTAAAATTAATAACATACATTTGTCGGTCTGTCCATTCAAGAAAATGAAACATCCAGGAACAGATCTCCTCTCTCATGCAGATTTCCTCTTGCTACATCAGGGGTGTCAAACTCAAAGCCCAGGGTCCAGATCTGGCCCATGGAGTGCTTAGATCTGGCCCATGGGGCTACCCTGGAAACAGTGAAGGAATGGCCTACTGTGCCTCTGCCAGTGAAAATGGAGGTCCAGGCTCCATTTTCAGCCATGATGGCCTCCTGCAGCCCTCTGGGGTCTCGAGGAGGCTCTATGTGCTCCCCCAACTCCGTTTTTGCTGGCAGAGGGTTGTAGGAGGCTGTTGCAGCCAAAAATAGATCTCAGGAGCCCAATTTTACTGGCAGAGTGTTCAGGCCACCACAGGTGCCTTCTGACATGAGTGACCTCAAGTTGGTTATGCCCACCATGGCCAAGCCCTCCTTGCCCCCCTGAGGTCAAACACAACCCTAATGCAGCCCTCAATCAGATTGAGTTTGACACCCCTGTGCTACATCTTCCTCTCAGACCGCTCGCAAAACCTGGGCACTTCACAAACCACGCTGCAAACGTTTGGCGTTAAACAGGATTCCGGTTTATTCGTTCACCAGGTTTACTGCTGACAAATGCTGAGTTCAAACGACGATAACACAAAGTCGGCGTTGGGATCTATCTCACCCAACGCTGTTTAAATAGCGGCGTGTCAACAACCAGCCAATGCCCTCAATTTCCGGGTTTACAGCCTCGCATCTGCGCAGACCGTTCCTTCAACCGGCTATTTGGATGTAACCACCCCTCATGCGGCCGCAGGGTGACCGTCCGCCTACCAGGTATTAAACACCCCCCTCCACCATGTGTATGCTGATTATGCCCCTCCCCCGTGCAGCCCGCAATCGTAGGTTCCAGGATGCATCTGGGTTTGCTTGTTGCTTTGCACTTTTCCCCGGTGTGGCGAGCGGGGATCGGCTCGACACTTCCTTTCTTTTATCAAGACTCAACCTCTGCTGATATTGAGTCATCAGATAAAGTCATTCTTATTCTAAGTAGTATCCCAAGGATGAGGAATGAGGAAACCTCAGATACAAACTGTCTTGTATTTGGTAATCAAGTTAAGCCATTTAACGAATAAGAAAATAAATGGAGACTATTACTTACATTTAGGTTTAGAAATAAATTAGGTTGGAAAAGAAGCTGCCTGCATTTCTGTGTGAAGGAATTGATATTATTCAGCAGTTGTTAGAAAGGCATTTGAAGTGACCCGGGCTTTCATTTATTATTTATGCTGATGGCATTTTTGTTGTTTGGGTCTAATGGTTAGGCTTGAGAGAAGGAACCTTTTAGTTTCAGTTACCTCAGTTAACTTGCCCCATGGAAAGTGAAGCCAGGATACAACATGCCATAATGTTTGGATAATTTTCTTCTCTACTGAGACTCATAATTCCATAAATTTTACTGCTGAGACAGATTTATTAGTATGGTCAATTCTTTCTTGGGAATTTGGCTTGGTAATTGCAGTGATGTTATATAGGCAATAGATGAAGGTATTTCAAGAAGTATTTTGTGCTGTTAGCATTTTTTATTACCTTGAGTCTTTTATCATTCAAAAGATGGAACTTAGTGCAAAGTTTCATGAGGACATTTTCATAAATCCTGTTTCCACCCTGTTATCCCTCAAAGACATTTTTAAACCAACCAAGTTAACCTCCTCTGTGGTACTGAGAAAAATTTATGGTGCCTTTCTGTCTGAGGAAAGAGCAGTTTAATAATGTGTTTCCCCAAAAATAAGACCCTGTCTTATATTTTTTTGAACCTTGAAATAGGCGCTTGGCCTTATTGCCATGCGCTCAAAAGCTCGAATCGGCTTATTATCAGGGGATGTCTTATTTTGGGGGAAACAGGGTATGTATCATGCTTTCTTCTCCAAATCTCTTACACAGCTGTTTGAAATTCTATTCTGTTCTGTTCTGTTCTGTTCATATATGGTTATCATCCTAAGAAGCTTTTTTTAGAAGAACACATCCAAATAGTTTTTTGATCATATATACAGTAATGTGTGAACACTAAGGTCCAGTCCATCATCCAAGTATTAATCAAGTCAAGTCTAATTAGCCTTTGTAGTCAGTCAGGATTATACAGCCTCCTTCTGCGCAAGCTCCAAGATGGCAGCGTCCGTGTGAAACGCATCCAATGATGGGACGGTTTCTGGCCGTTTGGGGTCTTTGGGAGCCGATTTGATCATCTTTGGCTCCAGCCCCGGCTAGGGGAGTCTCTGCCCAGCCTGCTGAGGGCTTTTTCACCCTCTGGAATACCATGGCTGGGTCAGAGCCAATGTTTGTAGGTGCCACGGGAGGATGGTGACCGTGGCCTGATTGCAGCAGCTTTTTTCCAGTGCCGGAGGCGGCAGAGGCCGGAGCAACTGTGGCAGTGGTCGTGCGGTGGCGGCAGTATCGGAGCAGCCCCCCAGGCCCTGGATGCCTTTGGGGTGGCTTCTGGAGGTCCTGGGATATGTTGGGGAGCCTGGTTGCTGACAGCATCGATGACGGTGGCTGCGGTGGCAATGGTGGCCACAGCTCGATGGCGAGGGTTAATGGTGGTGGTGGCTGGTGCCTAGTTGGTGCCGGCTTTATCCTCTGGCTTTACCATCTGGAACTGCAGGGACTCGGAGACCCCCACTGTGATCTGGGGGCTGGAGGCTAGAGGTGTGACTGGTGGGATTTGTGAAGTTCTGGTGGTTTGGAGAGGCTGGAGGATGGTCAAGGACTGGTCATCTGGTCTCCTTGGGTTGTCTCCCCCCCCGGGTTATGGCCTGGTTTTGGCCTGCATGTCCATCCGCCTCCAGATTGTGCCTAGCTGCATGTTATCCCCTTCTTTGGACATTTCCCCTCCCTCGGGACCATTATCATTCTGTCTCTATGGACCGGCTTGTCTTTTCATCTGAGCCCCCAGCCAGATGGAGATTGGGCAATTGTTATGCGGGAGCTGAGGGAGGTGTTGCGATTCACCATTGGAGGAGACAGACTATCTGATTTCCGGTTGTCATCAGGGAAGGTCTTAGACTTAAGGAGGTCACTGTCCCTCAGATTGGCGGGTGTGAGTCCCTTCTGTTGAAATGGGACCCTGGAGTGCAGTCGGCTCTGTTGATTACGTACCTGTCTCCCAGCTGCATGTCTTCAGTCCTGCCCTCACTACTCGAAGTCCTAGCTGAACTGACGGTTGAGCTCCCCAACCTAATGGTTGTGGGAGATTTTAATCTCCCGTCAGCCGGTGAGACATCAGAGTTGGTGTGGGAGTTCATAGCCTCCATGACGGCTATGGATCTGACTCAAGTTGTACAGGGCCCAACTCACAGCGGTGGACACACACTCAACCTGATTTTCATCTCTGGGCAGTGGATAAATGCTCGGGATAGGGGCAACCTTTCTGTGCTACCCCTGTCATGGACCGACCATTCCCTCCTTCAGCTAGACTTTCCTTCCGCCAACCCCCACCACTGGGAGGCGGAACCAATTCATTGGTTCCGCCCCAGGCACCTGATGGACCCTGATAGGTTCCTGACAGAGCTTGGGACATTTCCCACTGATCTATCCCGTGATTCACCAGAGGCCCTGGTGGATGCCTGGGAACAGGTGGCCACCAGGGCGCTGGATCGAATCACTCCCTTGCGGCCTCTCCTCTGACAGGGATCCTGGGCAGCTCCATGGTTTTCTGTGGAGCTCAGGGAAATGAAGCATCAGAAGAGATGCCTAGAGGGCCGTTGGAGGTCTTCCCCCTCCGAGTCTGACCGAACAGAGTTAAGAACCTATATTAGGTCTTATCTTGTGGTGATGGAAGTGGCAAAACGTGACTATTTCGCTGCTCTCATTGTGTCTGCAGAAAATCGCCTTGTTTCAAGTGACCCGCTCCCTTCTCCATCAGGGAGCGAGGGAGGACCCCTTGCAAGGCAGTGCTGAGGATTTTGCACAATTTCTGCAAGACAAAATCACTCAGATTTGGATGGGGTTAGACTCTGACTGGGCAGGATCCGACGAGGGGATGGGAGCAGATCTTGGAGGTAACAGCTGGGTTGACTTTGATCCTTTTTCTATGGAGGAAGTGGACAGGATTGTGGGTAGACTGGGGGCCTCCACATGTTTATTGGACCCTTGTCCCTCCTGGCTTGTTGCGGCAACCAGGGAGGTGACTGGAGACTGGATCCGGGCGATTATCAATGCTTCATTGAGAGATGGGTTCTTCCCCACCTTACTCAAGGAGGCAGTGGTTTGTCCCCTCCTCAAAAAGCCTGCCCTGGATCTGGCCTCCCTGAACAACTTTCATCTTGGCTCCAACCTTCGCTTTATAGCGAAGGTTGTTGAGTCTGTGGTGGCGTACCAGCTTCTGCAATTCCTGGAGGAGACTGATTATCTAGACCCATACCAATCAGGCTTCAGGCGCAGACACAGCATGGAAACGGCATTGGTCGCCCTGATGAATGATATCTGGCGGGCCCGGGATGGGGGTTATTCCTCCATCCTGGTGCTACTTGACCTCTCAGTGGCTTTTGATACCATCGACCATGGTATCTTACTGCGTCGCCTCAGGGGGTTGGGGTAGGGGGCACTGTTTTACAGTGGTTCTCCTCCTACCTCTCGGGCCGTATGCAGTTTGTTTGGGCGGGGGGTCAGAGATCCTCCCCGAGGCCCTCACTTGTGGGGTGCCGCAGGGGTCGGTTCTCTCCCCCCTGCTCTTTAACATCTATATGAAGCCTCTGGGTGAGATCATTCATGGTTTTGGGGTGCAGTATCATCATATGCTGATGATACCCAACTTTACATCTCCACCCCGGACCAACCCAGGGATGCCCTTTCTGTGATGTCTAAGTGCCTGGATGCGGTACGGGTCTGGATGGGTAGGAAGAGGCTCAGAAATCTGTGGTATCTCTATTAGAGGAGAGTTTTCTTACTGTCTACAGCATTTAAATGTTCATCCACAGTCCACTTGCCCAAGGTCTTCATTGCCAATAGGACAGATTCTGTGAAAGCAGTATCCTCCTAGATGATGACAATGGTGGTTGGCTTGCCGTATGAAAAGAAAAAGAGGAGACTGGTAAACAATGAGTAAAGATTCCTTAATATTTAAATACAGTTTTCCTTCCAAGACACTACCTTCTTCTACAGAATTGCAGCAGGGGTGGGTTCTACTTACCTTTACTACCAGTTCACAATGGGGCCACGCGCACATGCGTAGAAGCATTTTCATGATGTCAGGGTCAGTGGGTGGGGCCTCCCGCCAGTTTTATTACTGGTTCTATAGAACCAGTGCGAACCGGGGGCAACCCACCACTGCATTGTAGGATTCCTAGGACTACAAGTTTTCTCTGGAATTCATTTCTGTTGATCTCCCTGAAATAGCCCAAATAAATCAGCTATTAACTCAGGTTTGAAGCCTGGCTCAGAGATGAATTAGCTGGTAAGCCTACATCTATTAAGATAGGAGGGAGGAAATAATCTGGTATTACCATGGATCCTTGCTTGCTAGGAAATAATGCTGAGTTACAATGGCCGGTTCTGCTGGGTGTTTTGGAAGAAGATCTTGAGTGAGAAGGGTTAACTTCCTTTAAATCTCAGGGCCTGGTTTTCCTTTGGCTTTCTCCCTCTTCTCTTAATGTTTCTATCATTGCTCTTTTATCTTTTTATCTTGTATCTTTCAATTTATATTGTTTTTACTTGTTTCCTAGTACAATTTGATAGCTATTAGTAACCTTGACTATCACTAAGTGTTGTATCTTTTTATTCTTGATGAATATATTTTATTCTCCTTATGTACACTGAGAGCATATGCACCAAAGACAAATTCCTTGTGTGTCCAATCACACTTGGCCAATAAAGAATTTTATTCTATTCTATTCTATTCTGCTCTTGAAATGCTGTGCATTTGTAATATTTTGCTGCAATTTCTTGCCTTTTTTCCACATTAAGAACAAATATATTCACTAGATGATTAATATCTATTATTTATTTTTTCCTATCTTTATTTTTAAAAAATAACTCAAGGTGGTGAATGTATCTAAGATCCCTTCATCCTCCTTTTCTCTCAATAGGACCACCATGCAGAGCTTCGGTCTGAGAGAAATAAAGACTGGGCCATATAGGCCCAGCTGGGTTTCATTTAATACTCTTTTATCCTCTTATTTTCTGCAAAGCATCAAGACTCTGAGGAGGTTTGGACTGAGAGACTGGTCCAAATTCACTCAGTTAGCCTTCATGTCTAAGGTGGGACTGGATTCAGTTTCCAGATTTGTTTTGCTTTAATTACTAGATTAAATTGTTTCTCTATTGTACCTCTTTATTCAAATAGTACATATTTTGCTGAGCATTTGGTAAACCAATACTAAAGTGAAGCAAATCAACAAAAATAAGCTACCATAACAAAACCCCTAATAACGTTCTTTCGAGAATAGTGAATCAATGAATTAAATTTTCCAGCCCCTCTCCGATGCCCGATAATTTACTGGATTTTGAGTTTTAATGCAAAAGAAGAATCACCGGCATATTTTTCAAATGTTTGGAGGCTCATGTTGTTAATAGTCCACACTGTTCAAAGCTATTTCTTTAAAGTAAAAGAAAAAGTTGTTGAAGATGATCCTGCTTTCAATGATGATCATACTTCTTTATAAAATAGAGTCACCAATCCTTTCTAAATTATCACTAATTTTGTTTCTTTACGTGGTCGAGACAGGAATGCAAGGAAAAGAAATGTGAACAGCAGATAAAGGATCTTCATGCTGCATTTGGTTCTGGACCAAATCTTATCCTTATGACATATCCAGCTCGCTATTTATGGAATTATAGAGATTGCACTTTAGCATAAGCTTCCTTGTATTGAAACACTCCTGTGGGTTCACTGTTGCAAAAGTCCTTGGAAGAGCAAGAGACTTAGTTGAACAGCTAACTTGCTATAGTTGTAAAAGATTGGAGGATCAGGACTTTCAATGTCCTAATGGGGCAAAGAAAATTCTTTACTGAATTGCTCCCCATATTCTACCAGTCCACAATGATAATGCTTGGCCATATTCACTAGTGGCTGGAGTTTGGGAAGAGCCCTTAGAACCAAATGGTAGAAAACTAGAGTTGGCATTGGTCATGGGTGACACATTTTTATCTGTGGGTTTTGGGAAAACACCTGGTCTGCTCCTTGGTGAATATTTGTGGCACTCAGATGAAGCACAAGGTGATCTTGCTTTCATTGTAATATTCTAGCTCATCTAGGTGATTTCTATTTACCCTAAAAAAAGAAAATATATGTAGTGTTGCAAATATTCCTGTAGCCTTACTTGTAATCAAGAATTATCAGGAGTGTTGCGGGACATTCTTGGGAAACTCTGATAAATACCATCATAAAAGCCCAAACCAGCGCAATATCGCTGAGAAAGAAAAATAAGAAATCCAAGAAGAAACCAGCATGGCTGCACAAAGATCTCTCTGACAAATTGAAAGACAAAAAGCATAAGTACAATAAATGGAAAGAGGGACACATAACTAAAGTAGGATATCTGCAGACAGCCAGAATCCGCAAAGACAAAGTCAGAAAAGCAAAGGCTTGCAACAAAAGTCAAAGATAACCAAAAAAGTTTCTTCCAATATATAAATAACAAGAAAAAAATCAAGGAAACAGTCAGTCCACTAAAGAGAGAAGATGGCAAGGAAGTAACAGGCAACAGAGAGAAAGCAGAGCTGCTTAACTCATTCTTTGCATTGGTCTTCACGCAAAAAGAAATTATAGCCTAACATACCAGAAACATAACTGTAAAAAACAGACTGGAAATAAAAGTTAAAATAAGCAAAAAATAGTAAGAGAACACCTATCTGATCTTGATGAATACAAATCACCAGGACCTGATGGATTACACCCCAGAGTTCTAAGGAGCTGTCAGATGTCATCTCAGAACCATTGCACCACATCTTTCAAAAACTGAATTGGAAAGGACCATAGAAGAGCTATTCCAACCCTGTTATACCATTTCAGATAAATGGTTGTCTAATCTCTCCTGTTTCTTAGTCATCCAAACTCTTTGATTTTTGGTCTGATTTTACGCTTGGTGTTAATCTAAGATCATCTGGGTATTGATTGCTGGTGGGGAGATGTTTTGGGGTTTTTTGGCTTGTTGATTGTCTGTTTTGCACAGTATGTACATATTGTTTATGTCCATGTGTCTATTGGTGTCTGGTTGGTCATACTGCCAGGCTTCCAGGAATTTTTGGTATAGGATGGTCCCAATTTCCCAGTTGAAAGTATGGTTAAGTCTGGCCATGCATTTTGAAATTAAAGGGTTTTCATCCTGTCTTCTGACTGCTACTTGGTGTTCATGGAAATTGGAGGAGGAAGGGGTGTTAGATAATTTGCTATCATGAGTTATTTTAAAAAATAAAGATGAGATAAAGATAAATAAAAACTAAATAGTAATTATCTAATGAATCTATTTGTATTTAATATGTAAAAAACATTGGAAAAATGTCAAAATGCACAGCTTTTCAAGAGCAGAGAAGAGCAGCGTTAGAAACATTAAGAGAAGAGGAAGAAAGCCAAAGGTAAACCTGCAGGTCAGAAGAAGTTAACCATTGTCGTTCAACATCTCCATCCAAAACACCCGGCAGAACCAGCCACAAAAATTCAGGATTATTTCCTAGCAAGCAAGGGTCCATAGTAATTTTTGAGAGAAATATATCATAGCAAGGTCTCCCTTTGGTGTGAAGCAGATTTTTTCCTCTGTACTACCTTAATAGATACAGGCATACCTGCCAATTCAAATCTGGCCAGGCTTAAAACATGGGTTGATATATGATATATTGGGGCTGCTGCAGGAGATTAGCAAAAACGGATTCCTTGGTCAGAGGGAACTTCTTGAATTCCCAGGAATCCTACAAGACTGTAGAAGAAAGTGATCTCTTAGAAGGAAAAATCTGTCTAAATAACAAAGTATCTTTACTTATCATTCCCTGTCTACTCTTTTTCTTTTCATAGGTAATGCGCAGGGCCGGTGTCATCGTGTAGGAGGACGCTGCTTTACCCCTCGCTGTCCAAGAAACTTCATGAACTTTGGGAGAATGGACTGTGTAGGGAGATCAATGTGCTGTACATAGTAGGTAGTCACTCTTCTAATAAAGATGCCACAGATGTACTTTGGGATACTCTTGTTTGTACTCCAAGACATTTCAAGCAGTGGTGGGATTCAACTAGCTTGCATCTATTCGGAAGAACCGGCTGATAACTGTCTAAGCAGTTTGGAGAACTGGTTGTTGGAAGAAATCTTATTTTGTTTTTTCCTACTGTACAGGGCTAATCCTGTAAGGAAGGCAGGAAGGAAACATTCTGGTGTTGTTTCTAGCCTAATCTTTATTGCCCTGCTTACAGAAACTTCCTCTTGGTTAACCCTTATTACATTGTAACAGCTAAGGCGAAGCGCCCATTGACGTGAGTGACATTGAGTTGGCCACGCCCACATGGTCACATAACCACCCAGCTAGTTATTAGAACAGAGAATCAGTTGTTAAATTATTTGAATCCCACCACTGATTTCAAGGCATTGACCTGAAGCGGAACAGGTGTTTCAAAGGCAGAAAGGAGGGCAGGAGAGATTTTCAGGTTCAAATAACAGAATTTACCTTAAATTTATTATGATCAAACTATTATTTTATCTCATTTGTATAGTTGCAGTGGAAAATAATGCTATCTCCATCTATCACCCTGGACGTCTTCAAGATATGGCCAATGATCTGAGATTACTGCCTGCTATCTCTGTATCTTTCTTTACATGAATCAAATTGCTATCTATCAATCTCTGAAAGATTTATGCATTGAAGCAATATTTGGCAAATACTCCTTGAAATAAAGCTAAATGAGCATTGCAGATGTTGTGCAACTTCTTTAAAAGGAATCTGGGAGCAGTATATTCATTTAACTACGTGAATGTGTGTATTTCTTTGTGTGTCATATCTCTTCGACTATATTTCAGTGTGGAAGGTGGTCCCTGCTCTTCAACCACACATTATGTCATAAAGTCACAGAGTCTCATTCTTCCTCATCTGTTTATTTATTGAAGTGGTTACTTTGCCACTGAGATCTTCCAGCTGATGTGATTGCTTGAGCAGAAGCAGTACAAAATAAAATTAAATATGACCCCAACAATGGAACATACAAGACCAGCCTATGCTGATACTTAAGAATCTCTTAAGTTTATTTTTTTTTCAAGCTAAACACTGTGGGATATTACTTAGACTAAGAATGTCCTTGTCTGTTGACTCAGTATCAGCATAGGCTGGGTCTTGGTAAAAGAATGGAAGTCATAGCAGGAGGAAATCTGCATGAAAGTGCTGGAAGACAAATCCACTCCGATTTCAAGCCAGGAGTAAGACACAGAAGCCAATGAATTTGGAAGCAAGCTGCAGGAAAGGAAGTCTCCATTTATTTAGGAATCAGAAGTGAAGTGACTCAGAATTGGTTCTGGGACAGTTGACAGCCTGGCATGGGGAGTGATTTTATACCCTTTTGGACCTTTGAGACTGAAATACAGTACCTGGTGGGTCATTTGATTTGATTGGATTCTGTATTCTAACTGTCCCTATTTGGTTTCCTGGGTGGTGGTTAGGTTCAAGGCCAGCCTTGGGGGATGGTGGGGAATATAATTTGCTAAACCAGAATGTATACAAAAGTGTAACAAACATAATAATCCCGGAGGTTCTGGCTCACGCCTCATCTGGGGACCTAGTGGCCGCCTGGGATAGGGCGGCTGCTGGAGCCCTGGATCGAGTCGTGCCTTTGCGGCCTCTGACCCGGCGCCGATCTCGCCTGGCTCCTTGGTTCACCGAGGAGCTGAGGGAGATGAAGCGCCGGAAAAGATGCCTAGAGAGCTGTTGGAGGGCTAGTCTTTCTGAATCTGACCGAACACTGGTAAGATCTCATATTAGGAATTACCTAGTGGCGATAAAAGCAGCAAAATGTTCTCATTTTGCTGCTCTTATTGCGTCATCAGATAATCGCCCGGCCACCCTGTTTAGGGTGACCCGCTCCCTGCTCCACCAGGAAGCACGGGAGGACCCCTTGGAGGGAAGAGCTGAGGATTTTGTTCAGTATCTATATGACAAAATCACTCAGATTCGGGCAGGTCTGGACTCTGATGGGATAGATCCAGAGAGGGTGATGGAGACAGGTCTTGAGACTGTTATCTGGGATGAGTTTGATCCTGTGACCCCAGATGACGTGGACAGGATTCTGGGTAGATTGAACGTGACCACATGTTTGTTGGACCCGTGTCCCTCCTGGTTAGTGCTGGCTTCCCGGGAGGTGACGTGAGGCTGGCTCCAGGGGATTATAAATGCTTCGTTGGGTGAGGGTGTCTTCCCCGCCGCCCTGAAAGAGGCGGTGGTAAGGCCTCTCCTCAAGAAGCCTTCCCTGGACCCGGCAGTATTGGCTAACTATCGTCCAGTCTCCAACCTTTGCTTCGTTGCGAAGGTTGTTGAGAGTGTGGTTGCGTGACAGCTACCCCAGTACCTGGATGAAGCGTCGTATCTAGATCCGTTCCAGTCGGGCTTCAGACCTGGGTACAGCATGGAAACGGCATTGGTCGCGTTGGTTGATGATCTCTGGAGGGCTCGGGACAGGGGTTGTTCCTCTGTCCTGGTCCTGTTAGACCTCTCAGCGGCTTTTGATACCATCGACCATGGTATCATGCTGCACCGGCTGGAAGGGTTGGGGGTGGGAGGCACCGTTTTACGGTGGTTCTCCTCCTTTCTCTCTGACCGGTCGCAGTCTGTGTTGACAGGGGGGCAGAGATCGACCCCGAGGCCCCTTATATGTGGGGTGCCGCAAGGATCGGTTCTCTCGCCCCTCCTGTTCAACATTTATGTAAAGCCGCTGGGCGAGATCATCCGTGGTTTCGGGGTGAAGTACCATCTGTACGCTGACGACACTCAGCTGTACATCTCCACCCCGGATCACCCCAACGATGCCCTTGAAGTGATGTCCCAGTGCCTGGAGGCCGTACGGATCTGGATGGGGAGAAACGGGCTCAGGCTCAACCCATCCAAGACCGAGTGGCTGTGGTTTCCGACGTCCCGATATAGTCAGCCGGCGCCATCGCTGGCTATTGGGGGCGAATCATTGGCCCCCACAGAAAGGGCTCGTAACTTGGGCGTCCTCCTGGATTCATGGCTGTCTTTAGAAGAGCACTTGACGGCCGTGACCGGGAGGATTTTTCATCAGGTTCGTCTGATTCGCCAGTTACGTCCCTTTCTAGATCGGGACTCGTTACGCACAGTCACTCATGCCCTCATCACCTCTCGTCTGGACTATTGTAATGCTCTCTACATGGGGCTCCCCTTGAGGTGCACCCGGAGGCTCCAACTGGCGCAGAGTGCGGCCGCGCGGGTGGTTATGGGAGCAACATGGAGCTCCCATGTAACACCTCTCCTGCGCGAGCTGCACTGGCTCCCGGTGGTCTTCCGGGTGCGCTTCAAGGTTCTGGTTACCACCTTTAAAGCGCTCCATGGCTTAGGACCTGGTTATCTACGGGACCGCCTACTACCACCACCAGCCTCCCACCGACCAGTACGCTCCCACAGAGAAGGGCTCCTCCAGGTGCCGTCGGCCAAACAATGTCGGCTGTCGGCCCCTAGGGGGAGAGCCTTCTCTTTGGGGGCACCGATGATCTGGAATGAGCTCCCCCCAGAGATACGGAGGATCCCGGATCTGCGCACCTTCCGCCGCGAGTTGAAGACGCTTTTATTTCATCAAGCGGGCCTCGCCTAAATCTTCTCCCTTTTAAGTGTAAATTTTAAATTTTTAATGTATTTTAAAATTATGGGTATTTTAAATTATGGGTATTAATTCAGCCAAATTTATTTAATTCATTTTATTTGATTTTAAATTTTGTATATCTATGTGTTTTATTTCATGGCTGTACACCGCCCTGAGTCCTTCGGGAGTAGGGCAGTATAGAAATTCAATAAATAATAATAATAATAATAATAATAATAATAATAATAATAATAATAATAATAATAATCAGAAATGAAGTCTGAAGCTTCATAATTTTCTTCCCTCTCAAATCTTGTTCACTTACTTTCCAATTCTCCTTTGTTACAGTGCCTAAATTTAGAAAAGGATAAAAACATTAAATTTACAACAAAATAATTTAACCTCATGGACGCAAATCATTCTACAAATTTTTAAAATCTGAGCTATGAATCATAGATCACTGAAAAGACTTATTAAAATACAAATAGCATGTATGCCTAAAACCAATTGTTTACACTCACTGCCATTATACAAAACCTGACTATGATATGGGATAGAGTTTCCTTATTTGGAAGCTCTATCTCATATAAGTAGAAGAAAGTTAATATAAACTTCCTCAGGCTGACCTGAAGGAAAAGGGGACAAAGGAAAGATAAAGAAAAGATAAACCTTCTCCAGGTATTATAATAAAATGCAGAATGTAGCAGCACATGAAGGATGATATGAACCTGAACCTTTAGCACAAGGGCAGGGTTGACTGGCCCTAGGAACCTCACTAAATATCCTATATAGAGGTGCTGAGGGAAGGATGTCCTGAAACATTCTGAATGAGCAAAGGGAGTTTAATTAATTGATATAATTATCTGATTTCATCTGGTATAATTAAACTGTGTTGAGATAGACAGTTGATGTCCAGCAGCCATTCTCTAACAGCCATCGAAGCCTGACTAAATGGAAGAAATGATAAAGACTTAAGAGAAAGGTGTGTGTGTGTTTTTTAGATTTACTTGCCAACCTGAAGATTTAAATTTTTGGATAGGATGAAATCAGTCTGGCTGGAATATACCTAAATGCAGGGTTTTGCAGGGATCGGTATTCCCTCCATTCTTGTTTCACATCTATCTGAAAACATTGATGACATCATCCACTGCCATGGGTGAAGGAATAAATGGCAAACTGATCACAGCTCAGGTTTTAGAGCATAGGGTGAATTTCCATCAAATCTTAATGAAATAAGTTTTAAATAAAAGTCTAAAGACTCCACCTATCTCCTGTTTATAGTGCAATACAATCTTTTTAGCAGTTCCAAAAAGGCTTCACACACATTTGAAATATTCAGGTGTCCTTGAGGTTACAGATAAACCTTCAAGTAGCATCAGTGACTCTTAGAAAGACTGCTGACAAGCAGATCACTGCAAGAAATAAAAAAACCTTCATCCTTCACCATTTGGTCAGAAGTGAAGAAGCTTCTTCGATGAGAAGTGAAATGTCTCCAAGGGGGAAAAATAAAGCTCAGTTGCCTTCGGAAAAAGCATTTTTAGGACAACTATGACCTGGATGACTGAGAATCTCCATAGACGTTAAGGACTTTATTTTTTTCTAGAGAAAATAACAGAACTTAATAAATAGCAAAAAATAAATAGTAAAATTAAAACTTTGATTTTATTTTCCCCCCAAAGTTTTTTATTTTTTAAAAACATATCAATGTGTGAACAGTGTGGTACCTGAGGGTCATACATTTCATGGGATATATGTCAGCTTGCTGCTTTACTTGAAGATAAAATCTTGCATAAGTGTTTCATCAGCAATTCAGATGGCATTAAACAAAGAGCCAATTCTCAGCCTTCTCTTTCTGGGTTCTTAAAGGTACTGTAGCTTCTTGATTGTGGAAGAGAGTGGAGTAGAAAAGACAGTAAAATAGAATAGAAATTCTCATATTACAACAATATTTTTTTCCAGAAAAGTTACTGAACAGCTGATCAATGGTTTATTCCAATATTAGATGTAGAAATGAATATTGCAATCACACACAAACATCACACATATAGACACAAAACCCCTAATTCAGATAGAAACTGTGGCACTGTTTGTTTGGGGGTTATTTTTTGTTTGCTACTTTTATGGGAGAATAGCATTCTTTTGCCTGCCTGTTTTCCAAAGCAAAGAATAATCACAAGTGAGGGAGAAAATACTGAGATGGGTCTTCGGTATCTGTATAGTAGGGAGGTTATCAAATCAATTTGCCACATTCCAAGGGACTCATCCTGAATGAAGCCATTCACTCCTGCTATATACTTTAAAAATGCTTCTTCCATACATAAGGTAAGTACCTTCTCTGCATCAATAACTCTTCAATTACTATGGATACTCTATTTCTCTTTCCTAGGCTTGTGAGCCATATAGGAATGATAATACAAATAATAACACTCCAAGAATTAAAAAGAAAACAATCATCATAAAAAGGAAAATACAAGAGTCAGTTCTAACATGGACAGAACCTCTGGATAAATTAACAGGGAACATTATGGGTCCCACCCCTAACATGAACTTTAAAAACAGTTATAAATTGTGATGCTCGGAAATTTGACCAAAAATAGTTTTTAAAAGCTTGCCTTCATTGTCCCTCTTCAAAGCACAAGTGGTGCCTGGACTGAGTGACCAAAATTCCCTTTTTCCATTCTTTAATTCTCTTTAATTCCCTTTTATCTTTTAGTTGTTATACTTTGCTAATAAAATATTTAAATGTAAAAAAAAATTCATTCTTTTTACAGGTTGAAGTAACATTAAAGGTAAAGGTTCCCCTTGCACATATGTGCTAGTCATTTCCAACTCTAGGGGGCGGTGCTCATCTCTGTTTCAAAGCCAAAGAGCCAGCACTGTCCAAAGACATCTCCAGGGTGTAGAGGGTTAAGAGCAAACATCTCCTAGAAAACAGCTAGAGATTTCCAGCTAAAAGAAATGCATATCACTTCATAGAGGACCAAGAACTTTCATATTTTTTTTCATTTTTGAAATCTCTATTTTTTTAAAAAAAATAATGAATCTGAAAATAACAAGAAACTACAAACAGATAGGGAAGAAAGTTAAAGAATAAGGAGCACAAGTGGTGTTTTCATTTATATATCCAACAAAAGGCCAGCATCCAATAAGGGAGCAAAGGATTTTAGAAATGAACCACTGGCTTAAAGACTGGTGTCATCAAGAGAACTTTGGTTTCCTAGACCAGGGGTCAGCAATCTTAAACACTCAGAGAGCCATTTGGACCCGTTTTCCACAGAAAAGAAAACACTGGGAGACACAAAACTCTTCCCATGCCTGACTATTTTCTGAGCGGCCACAAAACTAGCATATATAGTTGAATTAAAGATTCTGTTTTCTTCTGAAACTTTTCTTTTCTTGGATTTATCCATGGTTAGCCTACCAAGGGTGAAAAAGCTTAATAAATTGTGTGTCGATACGTATTGCACGTTGGCAGTTGTGACACATATTTTGAGCGACAGGGAGCCACAGCAGAGGGGTGAAAGAGCCACAGGTGGCTCCAGAGCCATGGATTGCTGATCCCTGTCCTAGACCATGGTCAACATTATCTACATGAAGGGCTCCTGGCAAGGGATAGATTGCACATCACAAGACCTGGAAAGAATGTATTCGGAAAACATCTAATCAGAAGGGCTTTAAATTAAAACTGGGGAGGCTGGTCAATCTTCATGAACTTTAGAACCTAATTCCAAGCAAAAACCACTAGATAACCAATCATATAAGGAGGTAGGAGTAAAGAGAAAGAAGAAAAACTCAGATGCAAAGTAGGAGATAGAGGAAGCATACCCAGGGTCAGTCACAAAGAACTTAAATGAAGGGTCCTAAGGGGGACATTGCAGGATCTTAGGTAATAGTTTTAAGTTTGGTTTTCTACTACTTCTGCCCAAGCAACTTCAGCAGCTGGAAGACCTGTGAAAAAGTAACTGTCAAGCTCATGAAATCAAGTCAGTAAATGAGACTATGTGAGATTACAACATAATATGTTGTTGAAGAATAGGGAACACCTTCCCGACTGAAATGTAGGCAAGTAAAATGTAACTTTCCCCTCCCTCCCTCCTTCATAGTCACATGAATATTCTGCCTCCAGTCTCTCTTGAAGAAGTTGCAGAATACCTGCAATGCTCATTTAGCTTTATTTCAAGGAATTTTTGCCAAATTTTACTTTAATGCATAAATGTTTTAGAGATTGATAGATAGCAATTTCATTTATATAAAAAAGATAAAGTGAAATCACGTGTTGATGTCAGGTCATTGGCCATATCTTGAAGATTTCCATGATGGTAGATGAAGATAGGAGGAGAAATTTCCTGAGAATGAGAACAATTAACCAGTGGAAAAACTCCAGAAGTTTTGGGTGCTCCATCACTGGAGGTTTTTAAGAAGAGATTGGACTGCCATTTTTTCAGAATGGTATAGAGGTTGGACAAGCTCCCTTCCAATTCAGTTATTCTCTCATTTCTGTAGGTTCCAAAGTGTCACATCCAGTTGCCATGGATTCTATAGAGATTTAGAGATGAACCATATTTTCCCATACCCCTGGTGACTTAGTAACCTAAAATCTGTTTTCATGAAATAAAATATTCAGACTTAGTTATATTAGTCATCCTAGTGTTACATCCTAACTAAACATGACAGTTCAACATTTGCCTGGAACATCTATAGTTGTTGGCCACGAGCTGAAGAAAGATTGTGGTGAGAAGAGCAATAAATGAATTTAATAAATAAGTGAAAATAAAAATAAGTAAAATATATTCACCTGGAACAGCAACAGACTTACAGCACTCATCAGAAATGCAACTCTTCCCGCTGACACTTTTATTCAACTGCAATAGAACTACTATAGAAAACGGAAAACATTTCAGGGTGTTTTAAACCAGTCCACTTTTTTTCTTTCTCCTATCTGCAATACAATTGTTCTAAGAAAAGATTGTAAATGAGAAAAAGAATGTAAAATAAATTTGAAGACTCAACAATTTTTATATTACATGCAAACCAGTGGTGGGTTGCCCCCAGTTCTGACCGGTTCGCAAGAACCGGTAGTAAAACTGGTGGGAGGCTCCGCCCACCGACCTGGACATCATCAGAAAGCTTCTGAGCATGTGGCCCCACTGCGAACCGGTAGTAAAGGTAAGTAGAACAAGGGGTGAAATACTCCCGAATCGGACCAGATCCCCCAGTCCAGTAGCCAATTTGGCCATTGGTTCGGCAATCCGGTAGTGATGGCGGAGCAAAGCTCCGCCCACCCACCCAGGTGTCATTACTTCCTGGTTTTAACCAGGAAGTAATGTGTTTTTTACTTTCTGCACATGTGCAGAAGGTTTTCCACATGTGCAGAAGGTCTGTGCATGCACATGATGTGCATGCCCGCACGAGTGAAGTGAGCGCCCGCACGGTGTGCGCACTTCCAAACCGGCAAGGAAGATAAGTAGATTTCACCCCTGAGTAGAACCCACCCCTGCTGCAAACTGCCTATAAACTGAGGTATGCAATCAAGATGCAAACAATTGCTGCAATGAAAAGACATACTGAGAAGCTCCACAATAGAGTCAAGTATTGAATCTGGGTAGTGATGGGCAATGGATAGGAAGTGGGTTAATGATATATTCCTGGCAATGAGTGGAAAAAGATGATTATTCAGGCACGCGTCCTAAGCTTTGCCTTGAGGGTGGAGCCTATTTCTGTAGATAACAAATTACCCCCATAGCCTTGCTACAGACCCTCATGAAAAATGAACATGCAAAATCAGAAGTCAACTCACTGAAAATTGGCAGGTTTGAAAAAAAGAGAAAGTAAATATTGACTTTAATGTTCCCTGTGGTTCTTTGCTCAAGAAACACAGGAAACAGTTGAGGAAAATCAGGAAGCCAACTGCAACTCTAAAAGTGCCTTGAAGGGTAGGAATAATGTTGAGCTCCTGCTATTATCCAATAAGTGGTCAGTTACTTTGTGTTATGTGTTAAGTGGGTGTTGCAAGTGTAACGGAGAAACTTTAGGTACAAACTGACTTGGTGATTAGTAATAAAGTTAAGTTAGATAAAAATAATAAAATAAAATAAGTGGAGACTGGTGCTGACATCTAGGTTTATAAATAAATGAGGAGCACTGTTTCAAAAGAAGCTGTTTAAATTTTCTGTGTAAAGAAGTTAATGGTGTTCAGCAGTTGTTAGAAAGGCATTTCAAGAGACCAGGGCTTTTATTTATTCTTTATGCTTATGGCATTTTGTTATTTGAAACTAATGGTTAGGCTTTGGAGAAAGAATCTTTAAAGTTCAGTTATCTCAATTAACTGGCCACATGGAAAGAAAGGATACAATATGCCACAATGTTTTGACAATTTACTTCTGTATGGACTCTCATGATTCCGTAAATTTTCCTGCTGAGAAAATTTTAAAGTATTCGCAATTGTTTCTTGGAAATCTGGCTTAGTAATTTTACTGATGTCATATAGGCAACAGATTCAACAAGTACTTTTTGCACTTTTAGCATTTTTATTATCTTGATCTTTTTCATTCAAAAGATAGAAACTTAGTGCAAAATATCATGCGGACACTTTCACATATCCTGCTTCCACCATTTAATCCTTCCAAGATATTTTTAAATTAACAAGTTATTACAGGGGTGTCAAACTCATGTCGTCACGGCAGCATCATGTAATGTATTGGGACTTTCTCCCCCTTCGTTCAATTGGGCATGGGCGTGGCCAGCGTGTGACGCATCCGGCCCACGGGCTGGGAGTTTGACAGCCCTGAGTTATCTTCTATTCACTCTCTGCAGTACTAGAAGAAGTTGTGGTGCTTCTCTATCAGAGAAGAGAGCAGTTTTACACCATACATACTTCAAATTTCTCACATAGCCGTTTGAATTTTATCCCTGATTATTCACTCTGAACTGCAGAGAACACCATAAATCTATCAGAGTTCAAACCTGACCAATAGGAGAAGGCATTTGTTTATTGGTTTCCCAAAAATGCCTGATGAAAACATTTAAAACTCCTGTAGATGTGTTGGGGGAGTGAAAAACAAAATTAAACTAAAATAAAAGTTGAAACGAGCAGGAGAGAAACATATGTCCTACCAGTCCTCCATCTTCCCAATCAGGCAGGAGTGGCTCCCTGATGAAAAACTTTGTAAAAGCAAGTTGATTACCCAAAACCTTAAAAAAAAACAAAAAAACAGAAGGAAAGCCAAGTCAAGCCAAGCCAACCTGAAGCCTTATCATTATTTCAATTTAAAAATCCGGTGGCTTCTGAAGTAAAATTATGGCATGCTGACATTTTGCAGACAGGCATTCCTTTAGCTTTAACCATGGCTGCATAAAATTGTCTGACTGCAAAGGCCAATTAAAGTAGACTTTGATTAGTACTTGGATGGTGGACTTGATGTTGGTGTACACACAGTTACACCTGGCCCCTACAAACTATTGTTTTCAATATCTGATGAAAAGCTATGTGATAGCAAGTTTATTACCCAAAATCTCAAAACAAAATAAAACAAAAAAGACAGATTGAAAACCAATCCCATATTATAGCCCATATAATATTTGTGTGTGTGTGTGTGTGAGAGAGAGAGAGAGAGAGAGAGAGAGAGACAGAGATGCTTCTTAGGTGTTACTTTTACTGTTTCTTATGTAAGGCATTGTTGCATCTTTCTTGTATTGGAACATTTTTGTGTGTTTGCTTTTGCAAAAGTCCTTGGTAGAGCAAGGGATTTAGTTGAAAGGTTTACCTGCTGTGGTTGTAAAAGATCCCAGCCTCAATGATTGCCATGTCCAGGTGGTGCAAAGAAAAGAATTCCTAACATATTTGTTTTCTGTTTATTTATTTAAAACCCACTAGTGCACCAAAATCCTTCCATTTCTTCCTTCAGTTTAAAGTTTTTTTACTCAGCCTCTTTAAGAACAAAATGATAGAATAGAATAGAATAACAGAATTGGAAGGGACCTTGGAGGTCTTCTAGTCCAACCCCCTGCCCAGGCAGGAAACCTACACCACTTCAGACAAATGGTTATCCAACATCTTCTTAAAAATTTCCAGTGTTGGGGCATTCACAACTTCTGCAGGCAAGTTGTTCCATTGATTAATTGTTCTAACTGTCAGAAATTTTTTCCTTAGTTCTAAGTTGCTTCTCTCCTTGATTAGTTTCCATCTACTGCTTCTTGTTCTACTCTCAGGTGCTTTGGAGAATAGTTTGACTCCCTCTTCTTTGTGGCAACCCCTAATGCTTGCCAGAGAGACATAGCCTCTCCATCAGGGAGCTGTTTTGTTCTCAATAAGGCTGGGTGAAGAAGTCTCTCTGTGAGGGATGTTTTTCCTGCAGCTTCTTTCAGAACAAAACACTGCTTGTCAGAGGGAGCTATGGGATCTGAGTTTCCATTCTGTGGCACAGTCTGTCAGTTTCCTTCCCTGCCCTGCATTATATATTGCTGCATTTGCTAGTTTTCTGGTTAGAAAGCCATTCAATGCTATATTTCTGAAACAGGGAATGGCTTTTTTAAGCCATGTCTTTAAGAGTGACAGGACTGCTTGGAGGAGAGACTCTGCCCTGCACATAGGGCAAAGTCAGTCTGGCAGGCAGCCCTTTCACTCTCAAAGAGGCTAGCTGACAAAGGGCTATCTCCCAATGAGTCCTGATGGACCTTTTCAAGCTAGCATATTGTTATGTATTGATACTTTTCAGCGGGAAATTCAAACCTGCCTAAGTTTCTGATTGGCTGACAGTCCCTCCTGGATTGTATATAAGGAGGGCTGCAGCCCCTGAGTTTTTGCTGAAGTCTCACTGTATATTAAAGAGCTGTTGTCACTTGCTTGGTTGTGCCTCTCGTTATTCCTGAACCACTTCATTGGCGACGAAGGTGGGATAGAGGTCACAAGAAGCGAACCAGTGAGACCACGAGCTTCAGCTAGGCGACGAGGCGAACTACAGGAGGCATACCGAACATGTCTGCCTACGTTCCGCCCAAGCCTTTTGATCCGACTCGCGAAAAATGGGTCTTGTACCTAATGAGGTTCGAATGCTCGCTTGAAGCCAGCGACATGCAAGGGCTCTCCACTAATCGGAAGAGGGCCCTCTTCCTAAGCCACTGCGGACCGGACGTGTTCGAGATGGCAGAGTCACTGTGTGAGCCAACGCCGGTCCAGACCGTCTCCTGGGACACCCTGATGGCCACGCTCTGGGCTCACTATGCTCCCGTGCCCTCCAAGTTCGTGCAGCGATACCAACTCAGACAGCGCGTTCAGCGAGAGGGAGAACCGGTCAGCGCATACATGGCCAGCCTGAGAAAAGCCGCAACCCATTGCGACTATAGAGACTTGGACGATGCGTTGCTTGAGCAACTTATCTGTGGTGTTCGGGACATCAGACTACAGCGGCGCCTGCTCGCCAAGCCTGATTTGACGCTTGCAGGAGCCCTAGACGAGGCCAGGGCTCATGAAGCCTCCACAAAAGCTGCAGAAACGCTGCAGCGTCCGCTGACCAGCAAAAACAGCCCCAAGTCTGCCCCGGTGCACAGAGAAGACGCCGGATCCAGCTCGGAGTCCGAGTCGGATGAGGACGTCTTCCGAACGGAGCACCAGAGAAAAGACACAGGCAGCCCTCGGCGAAGCTGTCCCAGCTGTGGAGGGCACCATGATAGACTGTCCTGCAAATACAGAGAAGCTATTTGCAGGCGTTGCGAGAAAAAAGGGCACTTGGCGCGAGTCTGTAGAGCCATTCTGCCCAGAAAACACCAACCACGTGAGCACCGCAGCCAACCGGAATCAACGCGCCAGAAGCAGCCAACGAGAGAAGGCGGCGCGAAAAAACGGCGCGAATTTGAACCTCGAGACGGCCTCAGCATTCATGTAGACCAGGCCAGCACGGCGATCGAGGACAAAGTCAGCATGGTGGTCAAAATCAACGGCAAACCATGCTCGATGGAGATCGACACCGGATCAGCTCTCTCCATAATGTCATGGGCGACCCTAAAGATCCTCCTGCCATCGTTCCGGAAGGATCAACTCTCCAAACAAAGACTGTGCATCCTAGACTACCAGGGGAACCGAGTCCCCCTCGAAGGCGTGGGCACATTCCGAGTCACCTACGGAGACTACGAAAGAGACCTGCCACTGACCATCATCACGAAGCAGCTTCCCAGCCTTCTCGGCATGGGGTGGTTCCGAGCCCTCGGCATGGGCGTCACCGGCGTCCACCAGATGCTCAAGTCATCGTTAAAAGACAGTCTCCTGACCGAGTTCCAAGACGTTTTCAGGGACACATTGGGCAAGTATGTGGGGACCCCTATCTCCCTTAATTTAGACCCCAACGTAGCCCAAATAAGACTCAAGGCCAGACGGGTGCCTTTCGCATTGAAACCAAAGATCGATGCGGAACTGGACAAATTAATTAAACAAGGAGTGTTGGTCCCCATTGACCATGCAAAGTGGGAAACCCCTATAGTGACCCCAGTAAAGTCTGACGGCTCAATTAGGATCTGCGCCGACTACAAGTGCACGATCAATAAGGCTTTGCAGCCGAGCGCCTATCCGGTGCCGATCGTGCATCATCTACTACACTCCCTGGGGCCCGGAAATTTTTTTGCCAAATTAGACCTGGCTCAGGCCTATCAACAATTACCAGTTGACGATGCCACGGCAGAGGCGCAAACAATCGTAACTCATAGGGGTGCATTCAAGTGCACCAGGCTCCAGTTTGGGGTAAGCGTCGCACCTGGCCTGTTTCAAAGCACCATGGAGCGCCTTCTGCAAGGGCTCCCTGGAGTGGTGCCCTATTTTGATGACGTTCTAGTCAGCGCTCAGGACGAACGTCAGCTAGGGGGCAGAGTGAGGAATGTCCTATCCAGATTTAGGGAAGCGGGACTAAAATTAAAGATAAATAAATGTATGATCGCTGTCCCCTCCGTTGAATTTTTGGGGTACAGGGTGGACGGCACAGGCATCCACCCTACCGAAAGCAAGGTGAGAGCTATTAAGAGAGCACCTGCCCCCAAGACCAAAGCAGAGCTCCAAGCCTTCCTTGGACTGCTCAATTTTTACTCAATGTTCCTGAAAGACAAAGCTACCGTCGCAGATCCCCTACACAAATTATTGGGGAAAAATGTACCATGGGTCTGGGGTAAACCACAAGCAGCCGCTTTTGAGGCAGTAAAGAGACTTCTATCGGAAGACAGTTTCCTAATCCAATACAATGCAGCGCTACCGCTTGTATTGGTTTGTGACGCCTCCCCCGTAGGAGTTGGTGCCGTCCTAGGCCATAGACTGCCGAACGGCCTAGAGGCGCCCATTGCATTTTACTCTCGCACCCTGTCAAGCGCAGAGTGGAACTATAGTCAGTTGGACAGAGAGGCTCTGGCTGCAATTGCGGGGGTTAAAAAGTTCCATGAATACCTCTATGGCCGGCAATTCGAACTTGTGACTGATCACCGGCCTTTGCTAGGACTTTTGGCTGGCGACAGGCCCACCCCCGCTGCTCTGTCCCCACTTTTGACTAGATGGGCTATTTTTCTTTCGGCCTATTCATATCAGCTTGTACATCGACCCGGACGGACCCTGGGTCACGCGGATGCCCTCAGCCGCTGCCCCCTACCTGACTTACTGACCAATCCAACGTCAGAGGCCTCCGTCCTTCTACTGGACACATTAACCTTGGGACCTATTTCCTCTGCCGAGGTGGCAAAGCCTCAGCCAGGGACCCGATCATTCGCACCGTGATGGGGTGGGTTCTAAAAGGGTGGCCTGTCAAGGTGGACGGGGGGGACTATCAAGGTTTTGTTAACAAACGAAACAAGCTGTTTACGCAAGGTGGTTGTTTGTTGTGGGGTGACAGGGTGGTAGTACCAACGAAACTACGAACGAGGGTCTTAGAATTGCTGCACGAAGGGCATCCGGGCATCGTTAGAATGAAAAGTTTAGCCCGCAGTTATGTTTGGTGGCCCAACATGGACCAAGTTATCTCCGAGTGGGTGGGGAAGTGCAGACCCTGCCAGGAGTCTCGCCCCGATCCCCCAGTAGCGCCCATCCGAGAGTGGGAGAAACCAAAAGGGCCATGGGGGAGGATCCATATTGATTTCGCTGGCCCCTTCCATGGGCAAACATTTTTAATCGTAGTCGATGCCTTTTCGAAATGGCTCGAAATAATTCTAATGCCCTCTACCACAGCCAAGGCAGTCATTAAAGCCCTTCGCAAGCTATTCGCCACACATGGCCTACCGGATACTTTAGTATCTGACAACGGCCCTCAATTCACAGCAACCCTGTTTGAGGGCTATTTGGCCGGACTGGGCATCCGCCATGCCCTATCGGCCCCGTTCCACCCGGCTTCTAACGGATTGGCCGAACGTTTTGTAAGAACGGCCAAAGAAGCACTGTCCAGACTAGATAACGGGGACTGGCAGGCCAGGATAGACCAATCTTAGCCGTCCAGCATGCCACTCCATGCACGGCCACAGGGAGAAGCCCTGCAGAACTCCTCATGGGCAGGAAGCTCCGGTGCATGCTAGATAGGCTTCACCCTAACTACTCGCATGAAAATTTCAAGGGAGAGACCTCTGGACTAAGACAGTTTCAGGTTGGGTCCCTGGTGTTCGCTCGCAATTATGCCAGCGGACCACTATGGGTTGCAGGAACCATAGTGGGCATAACAGGCCCAAAATCCTACACGGTAGACGTGGGGGTAGACAGACTCTGGAAGCGCCACATAGACCAACTTAGAAAAAGGGTAGTCGGTGAAGCAAATATCAATTTAGACATCTCCGAACCTAACTTCAACAACTTTCCCAAAACAGCTAACTCAAGCCCAGGTTCGCGAGAATACTTAGCTGACAAGCCCTGGTTCCAGCGCTGCCCCAGTGAGTCGCCACTCCCAGCTGGGGATAACCACGCCCCGGACAAAATCCAGGAGGTTCCATTGGTGGAGCCAGGAGAGACAGAAAGTCCCTCCGACCAGCTCGACGCCCCACCAAACACTGAACTGCGCAGGTCAACTAGGACGAGAACTCGGCCTGGGCATCTGCGAGATTTTGTGTGTACTTATGTAAATATTTGAATGTTAGTGCCTTCTGGGAAGGGAGGGGTGTTATGTATTGATACTTTTCAGCGGGAAATTCAAACCTGCCTAAGTTTCTGATTGGCTGACAGTCCCTCCTGGATTGTATATAAGGAGGGCTGCAGCCCCTGAGTTTTTGCTGAAGTCTCACTGTATATTAAAGAGCTGTTGTCACTTGCTTGGTTGTGCCTCTCGTTATTCCCGAACCACTTCACATATGATGCCCACAGAATGCTGAGTGTCAGGCAGCAAGTAGTCAAAATAGGGAATGCCTTATCTAACCCTGCACCAGGGTAAAATCCAGTAGGTTCTCACAGGTTCTGGAGAACTGGTAACAGACATTTTGAGCAGTTTGGAGAATTGGTAGTGGAAATGTTGAATAGTTCGGAGAACCAGCAAATACCATCTCTGGCTGGCCCCAGAGTGGGGTGGGAATTGGGACTTTGCAATATCCTTCCCCTGGAGTGGGGTGGGAATGGAGATTTTGCAGTATCCTTCCCCTGCCATGCCCACCAAGCCACACCATGCCCACCAAGCTACACCCATAGAACCAGTAGTAAAAGAAATTGGATTTCACTACTGCCCTGCACATGTTAACAGTGGTGTCCCCCACGGCAGCATTTTAGGATCCACACTCTTGATACTTTATAAAAATGACCTTTGCGATCATATTATAAGCAACTGCATTCTCTTTGCGGATGATGTAAAACTATTCAACAGCACTGACAATGCTGCTACTCTACAAAAAGACCTTGACTAAGTGTCAGAATGGTTAAACAATTGGCAACTCCAAATCTTAACCAACAAATGCCCTGTCTTACACATTGGAAAAAAAATCAGAACACAAAATACAAGCTGGACGGATACGACCTAACAGACGACCCTCACTCTGTCAAAGACCTTGGACTACTCATCTCAAATGATCTAAGTGCCAGAGCTCACTGTAACAGCATTGCTAAAAAAGCATTAAGAGTTGTTAACCTAATCTTGCGTAGCTTCTTCTCTGGTAATATTGAACTGCAAACTAGGGCGTATAAAACTTTTGCCAGACCAATTTTTGAATACACCTCATCTGTCTGGTACCCGCATTGCATATCGGACATTAATACAATTGAATGATTCCAGAGATATTTCATAAGAAGAGTCCTCCACTCCTCTGCTCGCAACAAAATATCTTATTTATTTATTTATTTATTTTTATTTATATTTGAATTTATATACTGCCCTTCTCCCCCTAGGGACTCAGGGCGGTGAACAGCCAAAATTAAAATACATACAATATAAAAGTTAAGATAGCTAAAATAAACTAAATCAATCGGCTCCCAATTTAAAACCCCAAAGCTATACAATTAAAAACTAACCCATAAAAAACCTAATTAGGCTAGGCCAGCTTGCTGAAATAAAAACGTCTTCAGGGCCTTATGGAAAGTGCAGAGATCCGGGTTTCAAAACCACCAGTTTTGAAATTTTGGGCTTAGACAACTTAGAACTTTGCCGTCTTCAGTCTGACCTAAGCATAGTACATAAAATTATCTGCTACAATGTCCTACTAGCCAATGAATACTTCAGCTTCAACCAAAACAATAAAAGAGCACACAACAGATACAAACTCATGGTAAACTGATCCAAACTAGACTGCAGAAAATACAACTTCAGTAACAGAGTTGTCAACACCTGGAATGCACTACCTGTTTCTGTGGCTTCTTCCCCAAATCCCCAAAACTTTAACCTTAGACTGTCTACTGTAGACCTCACCCCATTCCTAAGAGATCTGTAAGGGGTGTGCATAAGCGCACCAGCGTGCCTACCGTCCCTGTCCTAATGTTTTATTTGTATCCTTTTCATGTATTTATAATTATGTTTACACTTGTATCTGTCATAAAATACACGCTTCATGAAAATAAAAATAAATAAATAAAAAAGAAAAAAGTAACCCCAACTTCTGAAGTACAGCTAAGTTGGAGGGAGCAGGCAAAGCTCAGAAGATTGCTTCACTGAAAAAAAAAAAGTTTCCAAAGAACAGCTGAGAGTCAGAGGGAACAGGCAAAGCCCGGAAGATCGTTAGTGCCTCTTTAGGGCTGACAAAAAGCTTTGAAAAAGCTACATTCGGAGTATAAGACACACCCAAATTTTCAGCCTCTTTTAGGGGGGAAAGAAGTGTATCTTATACTCTGAAAAATACGGTACCTTGTAATCTCAAAATGAAGTGAGTTATCTTTAGTTAAACTGAATTTTTATGCCTGCTAAAGTTGTATGCATGATCTTACCCCCAATGATTGGTCCCTAATGTTAGGTGCTTCCATGATTGGTTCATGGCAATGTATGCTTTCCAAAATTGTATGAAAGGAGGTCCAATCCAAGCAGGGGTGTGCCTATGTGGAACTTGCTTTAGGGTAACCATTTTATTTGCAAATAAAAGTTGTCTTTTTTCCACCTATATAGTATGATTCATTTGGACTAGCATGCCAGGTAAAAGGACCAGGGTTTTCTGGGACAACAAGAGTACTGACTCAAAATTGTTAAACTATCGGAGCATAGACAAATAATTTATTTTCACTTTCTTCCATCACATAAGAAAAGATAATATAAAAGATAAGAAAACCCTTTTTGGGTTTCTCTGGGAAATGTGGTTGGCAGTGGTGGCAGTCTCCTCACCCCTAGCAATTGTCAAATCCCTTTTTGGTATTGAATTATTGGTGGCCTCCGCCATTGATTTTTGCTTGTTTTGGTGGTTAACTAAGTTGTGAACCATATGTGCTAAAGAGATAATCACAGGTGTTTCTACTTCAGCAGGAACTTCCCAACAATTATACTAAAATCCTTAGTCATCAAACAAAATTGGATGTAAAAATGAATAAAAATAAAGGAGCCTCAAGGAATTTTAGGGAGTGTAACATTGTATGGCAATCACTCTTGTAATGAAATATTAGCCTCCCCAAAATATCTAACTGGTCCTGGAAAATCCCTGAGGTACCTTCTGTTGGGAGAGAGAGGGGGGGGAGGGAGGGAGGGAGGGAGGAGGGAGAGAGAGAGAGAAAGAAAGAAAGAAAGAAGGAAGGAAGGGAGGGAGGGAGGGAGGGAGGGAACTAGATGTGTAGCTAGTTAGCTAGATAACTGAATGACAATGTAACTCCAGTAAATAAACAGATGAGGAAAAACAAGACTTTCTGGGTGACTTTATGGAATAGTGTGATTGAAGAGCAGAGTATGTCTTCCACACTGAAATGTAGGCAAAAAGATATGCACATCCACACATACACATCCATGCATTCACTTGAATATAATGCTCCAAACCCTTCTTAAAGAAGTTACACAATATCTGCAATGCTCATTTAGCTTTATTTTGAGGAAAATCTGTCAAATTTTACATCAATGCATAAATGTTTTGAACTTTAAAAGATAGATAAATCAATAGAGTTATGTAAAAGAAGATACAGCAATAGCAGGCGGTGATGTCAGATCATTGGCCAGATGTTGAAGATATCCATGGTAGTAGATGGAGATGACTTTTTTTTTCCAATTTAGCTATAGAAATGAGATAAAATAATAGTTTTGTATATGGTCTCTTTTATACCCTGACTTAGATATGCATTCAATATTGCCATAGATCTAAATTAAAGATGGCTGTTCAAAATTTTCTTGTGACATCTATAGTTGTAAATCAGGGGTGTCAACTCTATTTCATTGAGGGCCGCATCAGGCTTGTGTTTGACCTTGGGGGACCAGGGTGGGCAAGGCGAGAGTGGGTATGGCCAGCTTGACATCACTTGTGTTGGGGGTGCCTATGGTGGCCCAAGTGCTCTGTCAGTGAAAATGGGCTCCCAAGTTCCATTTTTGGCTGCGATGGCCTCCTGCAACCCTCTGCCAGTGAAAACAGAGCTCAGGAGGGCTGCGGGTAGCCCTCCCAAGATCCATTTCCACTGGGAGAGGCAGCACGGGCCAGTTCTTCATTGTTCCCTGTGGGCTAGATCTAAGCACCTTGCAGGCTGGATCTGGCCCCCGGGCCTTGAGTTTGACACCCCTGTTGTAAGCTATCAACTGAGGGAAGTATGTATTTTTCTGAGGTAGCAACAGACTTACACCAGTGCATGTAAGAATTTCACACTTTTGTGGAAAATGCCTATGGACTCTTATTCAACTGAATGAGAAATACTAGAGAAATATTTCAGCATATATCAAATTAGCCAATTTTTTCCTCCTGCCTGAAATACAATTGCTCTGAGAAAAGACCTTGAAAGTTAGGGATGAGAGAAAGAATGGAAAAAGTAAATGTAGTCAAAATACTAATACAATTATAGTTTTTTTTTTTTAATGTAACATGTACCCTGCTTATAAAACTGGGCTTTACAATCAAGTTCTGAAGAATTGTTGCAGAGAGAAAGACTTCCTGAAAAAGTCCTTCATGGGTTCAAGTATTGAGTCTGGGTGGAAGTGGACAATGGGTGTTGTGTTGAATTTGTGAATTTGTGTTAAGATCAAGGATTATTTTTAGGGAAGGTGGGTGACTGAGCTCAAGACAGGAGCAGATGGTCAGAAAAGGGGAAACATCTAGAAGACGCCTGAAAAGTGGCACAGCCATATCTTCATTATAGAATAGAAGGAAAAGCAGAGAAAAGGTTGCTTATAAGTGCAGATGGTGTAGAACATGGTGCTGGAGAGGATATCACCTGATTCACACAGTGGAGTGGAATGGAGAAACATCCTGCCCTGAGAAGTCCAGGGATTTTGGTACTGATATCAGGAAGAAGACAAGGAGGAAAAGCATGGAGAGGTTTGTAAGAACCAGGAAAGACAGGAGGATGGACTGGGTAATGATCAGAGAATCAGATAAATAGATGAGACATACATACAGTAGACGAAAACATGATTATTGTAATTATCATGGTATCGCATGGTATTTAAGTCTGCTGGTCCATGATTTAGTCACTTTGTCAAAGAGTGCAATAAATATTGTCTAGCATGATGTGTTTTTGACGAACCCATATTGGCCTCCAGTCAGGGGTGGGTTCCAAAATTTTTTACTACCAGTTCTGTGGGCATGGCTTATTTGGTGGGCGTGGCTTGGTGGTCATGTGACTGAGTGGGCATGGCCAACTCGGAATCACTCAGGGCAAGGTGGGGCGGCACCTTGCTGTGAGTGACATCAAGTTGGCCATGCCCACCCAGTCACATGAGTGATGCTGCAGAGACAGAGCGATTTCCTATGTACCTTCCCCTGACAAAATAAAAGCCTGCCTGCCTAGCCGCCCAAACTGGAAAATGAGGATGGGGGGGAGAGGCTTCATGTCTAGAAAAACAGCCTTTCTTTTAATCGCCTCATCAAACCACAAACTCCTCCGATCAGGGCTTCAGTCTCTGAGTAATGAGTCGGACGAAGAGTGGGGAAGCGACTAAAGGGGGAGAGAGGGACAAAGCCCCCTTAACGTGGATGCACGTAAAAAGGGGGTGCAATTTTGACAAACATCTCCCCCAAGACCAACAAGAGATTCATTTCCCTCTTGCCCTACCCCCCCCAACATTTCCAAGAGCCTCCAACTTTGCAGCAGCTGCTGCTCCTCGCCTCTCCTGTCCCAGAAGTGGAACCAGCCGCCGTTTCCTCCCCCAAGTCATTGCTGGAGCATCAGCGATCTAAGGAAAAGTCTTCCAGCTCTTCACAATCAACTTTAAGAAAGGCGAGAAGCCAATGTAAAAAAAGCGGCAGCGGAGCCGACAGGGGTTTGTCCTTCTGCAGTCCTTTCCCGGGGGACAGTCAGGGCTTCGCTGCCTCCTCTTTCCTTCAGAGGGGCTGCCTCCAAGTCCTTGCGAAGGGATAAACACACACACACACACACACACACACACACACACACCCTGCCCTGTCACCTCCACTGCTGCTCCTTTTGCATTGGCTTCTCACCTTTCTTAAAGTTGATCGTGAAGAGCTGGAAGACGTTTCCTTAGATCTCTGACGTTGCACAATGACTTGGGGGAGATCTAAGGAAACGTCTTCCAGCTCTTCACAATCAACTTTAAGAGAGGCGAGAAGTCAACGCAAAAGAAGCGGCAGTGGAGGCAATAGGGCAGGGCGTGTGTGTGTGACACACACAGAGAGAGAACATCCAGCCACCCTCCCCCAGCACCGCCGCTGCTCCTGCCCCTCTCACCTCCAGCACAGCGGCTCCATCTCCCTGAAGGGCCGCCCGCCCACCCACTGGCCAGGCTGGAAGGCAGGCAAGCATGGTAGGGCCATGGGGAAGGGAGCTAGCTAGCCGAGTGGCCCCGACATGCTTGTCTGCCTTCCCGGTGATCCCCGTGGCCCGGCCCACTTGCTTACCTTCCTCCCCCACCACTGCTTATTTTTTCGGCTGCTTACCTTCCACGGCGGCTGGTCCAGAGTCCGGAAGGCAAGCTAACCCGAGCTTTTGGCAGTCCCCAGCCAGCCGCCGCTGCTAGAAAGCAGCTGGCCAGAAAGCCTCCGAAAAGGCTTTTTTGCCAGCCATTTTCTCCGCAGGCTGCCAAAAAGCATCTGCTGTTGTCGCCATGTTCTTCGCGCATGCACATTCCATTAGACTTGCAAGGCAATAGGATGTGTATGTGCAAAGAACATGGCAGTGATGAACATGGCAGCCGGGGAACCGGTTCGGGGGCGTGGCCAGCCAGCAACTACTACCGGTTCTCTGAATGATGGGACATTTTTACTACCGGTTCTCGAGAACTGGTGCGAACCGGGAGCAACCCACCACTGACTCCAGTGATAGCTTTGCTTGTTTCTAGGGGTTGGCAGATCCATTGATTATCTTTGCCAGGATCTTTTCAGAAAAAGTAAACTGATTAGTCTGTAGTCCCACCCCACCCCCACCCCTTTTTTTGAAGATGGGAGCCACATCAGCTCTTTTCCAATCATCTGGTGTTTCCAGTAGCTTTGAAAGATGTGGTTCAGTGGCTCCGAGATCACATCTGCCGTCTCCTTCAGAACTCTGGGATGTAATCTGTCTGGTTCTGAGGATCTGAAGTTGTCTAAAGTGGATAGGTATTTTCTTACCATTTTCTTGCCTATTTTGACTTGTATTCCTAAAATAGTCCAAGCTATCAAAAGCAGTACCCTGCAAGACAAATTAGGAATATTCTTTTTTACGTACTGCTTTTGATAGATTGAACTGACTTTTTTCCTTTTGTGCTTTTGTGCTCATGTTCAT
This sequence comes from Pantherophis guttatus, assembly GCF_059756535.1. NCBI lineage: Eukaryota > Metazoa > Chordata > Lepidosauria > Squamata > Colubridae > Pantherophis > Pantherophis guttatus. Next base: position 317,433,095 of record NC_142063.1, read on the forward strand.
CTACCCCCCCCATTCATGCAGTCACACACATGTACTGTCCCAAGCCACTTTTAAAGAAACCACACAATGCTCATTTAGCTATATTTTCAGGGAAATTTGCTAATTTATTTTCTTCAATGCATAGATAGCAATTTGGATTGAGTTAAAGAAAGATTAAGTGAAGGGAAATGGTGATGTCAAGTCATTAGTCAGCTCCTGAAGATATCCAAGGCAGCAGACAGAGAATTTGTTATTTTCAAATTCTACAAATGAGATAAAATAATAGATTAAACAAAATTTAATGTATTTTCTACCAGCTGAATCCCCAAAATTCAATCTCTTCTGCCCTCTTTTTTGCCTTTGAAATATCTCTTGTTCTTCAGCCAATGCCTTGCAATGCTTTTTAAATGAAATCCCTAAGAAAGCAGAATATCCAATTCTACATCTTGGCATCTTTATTAAAGGAGAGTTTTCTCACCTTCTACAGCATGTTAATCCCGCATTACATCCCCATGTCCCAAGGTTTCGTTCAGGAGGACAGTAAACGTGAACACAGACCCCTCCTCGACGGTAACACACATAGATGGCATTTCCTGTGAAAAGAAAAAAAGGAAGCAGGTGAATGATGAGTAAAGAGACTTTGAAATTCATATAAATTTTTCCTTTCATGACACCATCTGCTTCTGAGAATAGCAGAATTCTTATGCCTTCAGGCAGTTCCATTGGATTAGATAGATCTATTTCTTCTGCCTTCCTGCAGCAGAAATACAGGAATCACACACCAAGCAAAATCTGAATCCTGACCTAGAGTAGAATTGGCTGGCATGAATATACCTATTAATGCAGCTGGAAGGAAACGATTTGATTCTCCAATTTAGACCTTGTTGAGTTATCTTCCTTTCCACTATTTGTATTAATCCTTACATGCTATAAAAATCCTGAGCTACAATGTCTGCTTCCTCTGGTTGTTTTGGATGGGAAATCCTTCAGTCAGACTAGTTAAGCTTACTTTGAATTTAAGGACATTTTCTCCAGCTTTCACCCTCTTTGCTTAATGTGGGAAAAACTCATATCGCTGCTCTTTTCTCTTGGAAAGTTGTGCTTATGAAACCCAGTTATGATTTCTTTGAGGGACTCTCAGGATATCTGAGCCCTCAAAAACATTTTTGAGAAGATGAGGAGGAGGCAACACTTCTGTCCTGCTCTGAAAGAGAACTGCATTAGATTGTTCACATAATCACAAAGAGTAAAGATTTTCTTTAAGCGGTATATGCAGTTTTCCTTTCTCTATTAAGAAAATAATAATAGATATGTTATTATTGAAGGTAATTTTTCTACTTTTAATTATTTTTATTTCTTTTTTATCTTATTTCCTTCCTCCCCGCTCCCCCATCAAGTACAAATAGGTTTAATAGACGATTAGGATCGTTCTTCTTCACTAAATAGATAATAATTTGGTAAACCAAAATCAATCCTAAACCCTAACACCTAAAACCAAGCAAAGGGAGGAAGGAAGGAAGGAAGGAAGGAAGGGAGGGAGGGAGGGAGGGAGGGAGGGAAGGAAGGAAGGAAGGAAGGAAGGAAGGAAGGAAGGAAGGAAAGAGAGAGAGGGAGAGGGAGAGAGAGAGAAAGAAAGAGAGCTACAACAAAAAACCAAGTACAGTTCAGTACAGAAAAATGAGTCATTATATTGGCTTTCCTATCTCTCCTGTCCTGCCGTTTATTATGTTTTAAGGCAGAAGAAAAGTCAATGGCATATTTTTCAAAAATTTTGAAGTTCAAATTGTTAATAGACCATACTTCTCAAAATTATTTAATCAAAGCAAAGCTAAAAGGTTGAGATGTTGAATTCTAGAAATCTATTTCTTCTGCATGTGATAAATTCTGAGCCTGGATTAAATGGTTGATCTAACAAAGACATAGTATGTTACCCCATTTTCAAAGATGATCTATTTGTTTAGAAAGGAGTGAGTTATCAATTCTTTCTAAATTACTTGTAATTTAATTTCTTACCTGGTTCAGGCAGAATTGCAAGGAAAAGGAATGCGAGGACCATATAAAAGATCTTCATTTTGAATTTGATTCTGGATCAAATCTTATTCTTGTAACAGGACACACTTCTCTATTTATAGTAGTAATGATTGCATCACATTGCCCCAATAAAATATTGCAACTATACTCAGGAGTAACGTTTATGTTTCTTTCATAAGTCATTGCTGCACCTTCCTTGTATTGGGGGTTTTCTTCTGGGGGGGGGGGGTTGCAAAACTCCTCGGAAGAGTAAGGAACTTGGCTGAACAGCTAACCTGGTGTGGTTTCAAAAGATCCCAGGATCAGTGATTACCAAGTCAAAGGTGGCAGAGAAAAGTCCTTCCTTAATTTCTACTGAACCTCTGTGAATCCAGAAAAATAATGCTTGGCTATATTCACCAGTGGTTAGGGTTTAGGGAAAACGGTGATACAGTTAGAAGAAAATGATGTAATTCCTGGATTTTCACTCTTGTCTTTGGAGACAGAACTTGATGGGTGGGCTTTGCAGAAAAGCAGGCTTTGCTCCTTGGTAGGAGCTTTCATTGCATAGCTTAGCGATTCCTGTTTGCCTAAAGACTAAGGATACACACATTTATGAAAACATGATTATTTTAATTATCATGGTATCCCATGGTATTTAGCTTGGGGCAGGCTTTATGTTGCATTGAGAGTTTTTAGCTAATATTTTTGGTTCTTTTTTTTAATACTTCTGCTCAAGCAATTACATGAACTGAAAAACCTCAATGGCAATGTAATTACTTTTGTAAATAAACTGATGGGGAGAAAAAGGAAATTGTGTGTCTCAGTGGCATGATGTGTGGTTGAAGACCAAGGAATGCCTCCCACAATCAAATTCAAACAAAAAGATATACAGAATACAGAATAATGGTACATGTTGATGTAGTGGTTAGAAAGCACTGTTGCAGGCTAACTCTGCCCACTGCCAGGAGTTTGATCCTGGAGTTTGAAGATGGGATCTCTTTTCCAATCATCAGGGGTTTCCAGTATCTTTGAAAGATGTGGTTCAGTGGTTCCGAGATCACATCTGCCGTCTCCTTCAGAACTCTGGGATGTAATGTGTCTGGTTCTGAGGATCTGAAGTTGTCTAAAGTGGATAGATATTTTCTTACCATTGTTAAGGATATTGGTGTTGTTTTACCAACCAGCAGAGTAAATGCACAAGGAAACGTTGCTGAGAGCAATGAATAAGAGTTATGCAAACTGGTTTATCAAAATCTTACTTTATAGTAGAAAAACAGTCTCATAGTCTTTAAACAAATTCCAAGTCTTTGCCAGTTAAATCAGTCCAGTAGTTACAGAAATCTTCTTACCAAACAAACATTAGTTGGTTAGAATAACAAACTCACTCTGGTTCACAAACCACGATGGTAGCAGATCCATCAAACGATGATTAGCAGATAACAACTCCTCTCAATGGTAGCTTATCATATCAGCTCCATACACAATGGCAGCATATCATAGCAGCTTCATCATCAAACTGAATACGTTACAATACCTTGCTTAAATACTCTCACAACCAGTCATTACCTGATTACAGCATGACTCAGCATTACAATGAATACCTTTAAAGTAACATAATACATTTTCATATTAAAGTTACAGTACACTCATAATACCTGGACAACTAGTTAGGCTCAAATCATATCCTAACAACCATGTTGTTGTCTATTTTGACTTGTATTCCTAAAACAGTCCAAGCTATCAAAAGCAGTACTATGAAAGACAAATTAGGAATATTCATGTAGTCACACACATCACACAACAACTACAATGCTCATTTAGCTATATTTTCAGGGAAATTTGCTATTTTTTCTTCTTCAATGCATAGATAGCAATTTGGATTGAGATAAAGAAAGATAACGTGATGGGAAATGGTGATGACAAGTCATTAGTCAGCTCTTGAAGATATCCAAGGCAGTAGATGGAGATTTCGTTATTTTCAAATTCTACAAATGAGATAAAATAAAAGATGAAACAAAGTTTAATGTATTTTCTACCAGCTGAATCCCCAAAATTCAATCTCTCCTGCCCTCTTTTCTGCCTTTGAAACATCTCTAGTTCTTCAGGCCAATGCCTTGCAATGCTTTTTAAATGAAATCCATAAGAAGGCAGAATATCCAATTCTACATCTTGGCATCTTTATTAAAGGAGAGTTTTCTCACCTTCTACAGCATGTCAATCCCGCATTACATCCCCATGTCCCAAGGTTTCATTCAGGAGGACAGTAAAAGTGAACACAGTCCCCGCCTCGACGGTAACACACATAGGTGGCATTTCCTGTGAAAAGAAAAAAAAAAGGAAGCAAGTAAATTATGAATAAAGATACCTTGATATTCATATAAATTTTTCCTTTCATGATACCATCTGCTTCTGAGAATAGCAGAATTCTTATGCCTTCAGGCAGTTCCATTGGATTAGATAGATCTATTTCTTCTGCCTTCCTGCAGCAGAAATGCAGGAATCACACACCAAGCAAAGTCTGAATCCTGACCTAGAGTAGAATTGGCTGGCATGAATATGCCTATTAATGCAGCTGGAAGGAAATGATTTAATTCTCCAATTTAGACCTTGTTGAGTTATCTTCCTCTCCACTATTCGTATTAATCCTTACATGCTATAAAAATCCTGAGCTACAATGTCTGCTTCCTCTGGTTGTTTTGGATGGGAAATCCTTCAGTCAGACTAGTTAAGCTTACTTTGAATTTAAGGATTTTTTCTAAAACATTTCTGGGGGTTGCAAAACTTTTAGGAGGAGCAAGGGACTTTGTTGAATGGCTATGTGATTTCAAAAGATCCCAGAATCAGAGCTTACCAAGTCAAAGATGGCCAAGAAATGTCCTTCCTTAATTTCTACTGAATCTCTGTGAATCCAGAATGATAATGCTTGGCTATATTCACCAGTGGTGAGAGATTAGGGAAAGCTGTGATACAGTTAGAACAAAATGATGGAATTTCCTGGATTTTCACTCTTGTCCTTGGAGACAGAATTTGATGGGTGGGCTTTGCAGAAAAGCAGGCTTTGCTCCTTGGTAGGTATCTGTGGCACTCAGATGAAGTGCAGGCCTATTTTGCTTTCATTGCATAGTTTAGTGATTCCTGTTTGCCTAAAGACTAAGGCTATGTTTAGTGTTGGAAATATTCTTGCAGTTTTATTTGTATTCTAGATTTAAAAGGTCAACTGAAAGTGAGATGCAGTCTTATTTGTATTCTAGATTTAGAAGGTCAACTGAAAGTGAGATGGAGAGCTGGTTTCTGCAAGCTGTATGGTAGGCATTGCTGGAGATCATAAGTGTTTCCTGCTACTTCAATTCTCTGCATTTTCAGATTCTGCTAACATTAAAGAAAAGTAAATTACTCCAGAAAAATATAAAAATATAAGCAAAATACGTCTGTAGAGATTCTTAGTCCAGGTCAGGGTTGTCCCAAAGGTGCTTTTTTCAATAGGCAACTTGACTTTCTTCTTTTTCCTTTTGAAGACATTTCGCTTCTCATCCAAGAAGTTTCTTCAGCTCTGACAGGATAGTGGGGAATGGAAGGATTCATCCACAAGTTCTGAGAGCTTTCTTGATCCCCCGCTCCCCTGCCCATCCACCTCTTTGCTGGTAGGCAAACCTTCAGCTCAGTGGTATAGGATTCTCATCATTCCCAGTTTGTGCCCCAGCAGGTGGTGAGATTCAAAATGTAAATACTAATCTCTGTGTGGGTTTTCTGTATACATCAGTGTTGAGGCTTCTGTCTTCTTTAATGTGTACTGCACAGTCCAGGAAAACCAGACTATTTTACTTAACATCTTTCCATGTGAACTTAATATTCCTGTCCTGTGTTGATGTGTTTGGTGAAATCTTCCACTTTCTGTGTTTTAATCTTGAGCCAAGTATCATCCACATACTTATACCAGTTAGTGAGTGAAATTCCTATGAAGAAGGCTAGGGCTTTGGTTTCTACTTCATCCATGCAGAGATTGGTTACAATGGGGGACACAGGTGAGCCTATAGCAGTGATGGCTAACCTTTTTGCCATTGTGTGCCAAAAGCAAGGGGAAGCGCAGGGGGGGTTTGCGCGTGCATGTGCCCACACCCATAATTCTATGCGTCCCATCCCCACGCATGTCTGCGTGACCCCCACCCCCCGCGCTTCCCTCGCTTTTGGCATGTGATGGCACGGCGAGCCTGGTAGGCCTATTTTTCGCCCGCCCCAGGCTCCAGAGCCTTTCTAGGAGCCTGGGGAGGACAAAAATGGCCTTCCTCACTTCCCTGGAGGCCCTCCGGAGGCCAGAAATGGCCTGTTTGCTGACTTCCAGTGGGCCCAGAAGGCCCGAAAATCAGCTGGCAAGTGTGCCAGAGCTGAGCTCATGTGCCAACCGATATGGCTATGCATGCCACCTGTGGCACACATGTCATAGGTTCGCCATCACGGGCCTATAGCATAACTGTGTTTTTGTCTTGGAAACCTTCAGTGTATTTAAAATAGGTAGTGGTCAGGCCAAGATCCAGCATGGCACATATGTAATCTGAGCTAAGGTTAGTGCTGTCTTGTAGCAGTCATTTCTTTACTATAGTGACAGCTTCCATTGCTGGAATACAGGTGAAGAGTGAAATGACATCATAAGAAACAATTGTTTCATCAGGATCTAGTTTAAGTTTCTAAACCTTGCTGACAAAGTCTTATGAGTTGTTGATGTGATGGGTGATATTGCAACCAGAGGAGCTAATAAAGTCGTTAGACGTTTTGCAATGTTGTAAGTGACTGAGCTGAAAATTGATCTGAGTTGAGTTCCCTCTTTCTGGATTTTGGGGAGTCCATATATTCATGGAGTGGCTTCCCTAGGATAAAGGTAGTAATATTGTGGCTTGTCGATGGCACTGTCCTTCAGTAGTTGTTACAGGCAATTGATGACTTTCTTACAGCTGTTGGTAGGATCTCTTTTCAGAGTTCAACTTGGCATTGTAGTCATCTGTGTTCAGGATAGGGAATGGAAGGATTTAAATTCTTTGCAGAAAATATAAATTTTTGCAGAGAATATAAAGGTATGTTCTGCAAAGAATATAAATCCTTCCATTCCCCACCATCCAATTAGAACAGAAGAAGGTTTTGGATGAGAAGTGAAATGTTTTCAAGGAAAAAACCAAAAAAGTCCAGTTGCCTTTTAGAAAAACACCTGCAAACATCTAACAGGGAACAAATCTAAGTAATTTTGTTTTCCAGAAAATGAACAAATTCCTCAACATGCCCCTTTAGGGGCACCTATACATCCTTCTTCCACAGGAGGAGATGGGTCACCTTAAAGAGGGCGAGTATCTGCAAATGCAATTAGAAACGTTTATGTTTCTTTCATAAGGCATTGCTGCACTTTCCTTGTATTGAAACATTTCGGGGGTTGCAAAACTCCTAGGAAGAGCAAGGAACTTGGTTAAACAGCTAACTTGGTGTGATTTCAAAAGATCCCAGGGTCAGTGCTTACCAAGTCAAAGGTGGCAGAGAAATGTCCTTCCTTAATTTCTGCTTGGCTATATTCACCAGTGGTGAGAGTTTAGGGAAAGCTGTGATACAGTTAGAACAGAGTGATGGAATTCCTGGATTTTCACTCTTGTCCTTGGAAACAGAATTTGATGGGTGGGCTTTGCAGAAAAGCAGGCTTTGCTCCTTGGTAGGTGTCTGTGGCAGGGGCAGGTTCCAAATCCTATCGCTACCAGTTCGCTTGTGTGTGTGTGTGTGTGTGTGTGTGTGTGTGTGTGTGTGCTTGTGTGCAGCGCTTCTGCGCATGCACAGAAGCATCCAGGCAGGTAGGTGGATCCTATGTTTAGTGTTGGAAATATTCCTCCAGTCTTATTTGTATTCTAGATTTAGAAAGTCAACTAAAAGCGAGAAGGAGACCTAGTTTCTACAAGCTATATAATCGGGCATTGCTGGAGATCTTAGGTGTTTTCTGCTACTTCGGCCACAAAGATTTTCACTTGGCCACAGTTTTTATTAAGTGTCTCTAAACTTTATTTCTCTTCCCAAAAATGTATTAACAATAATGAGAACCTTAAACCCAAAGAGGATAAGAATAGAGAAAGTTCCAATTATACAATGCATGTCAAAGTCATCTCCAAGAAGTTACCTTTAAAACACAGAGGAAGTGACTTCTAACTTTTCAACAATCCATTGAAGTGTCAGTAAACATGAACAAGAATCTCTTGTAGAATTAGTCTCATATAAAAAAAAAATCACGAAGTTTTAGGGTCATTGCTTTTTTAAGAGAAGTTATTTAAACTCACCATTTAAAAGGTTTTTTTTAAATAACCAGGCTTAGTAAATCTTTTAAAATACCTATAAAAATATAAAGTTAGTCTTCCAAAACACTTTTTAATATTTGTTTAAAATTTTCTGCATTTTCAGATTTACTTTTAAAGAAAAGTAAATTAATCCTTACTTCAGAAAAATATAAAAATATAAGCAAAATATATTATCTTATTTTTAAGCATATAGTTAGTCACTGGCTTACTTAAAAATATCATGTAATATCATAGTATAACCAGATCCAAAATATAATTCTAAAACATAACATAAAGTCTCCACCAAAGTAGATCATACTGAATTGCTTTAATCCTGTTTTATAACTCACTATTTGTTTTGAAAGTATTTTCAAAAGCCATTTTCTTTTTCTTTTCTTTTCTTTTTTTTTTTCCGAATGGCAACTGATAGACCTGCCCGGATTCCAAAAGAAGCTGAGTAAGTTCCCAGGGACACTGCTGCATATTCCTATGGAGGCTCTGCCTGCAGCTTGGAATGAGAAAGAGGCGGATGCTCTGGATAGGATTTCCCCTATGCGCCCTCTCCTGGTGCATAGGCCCTGGCACTCCCCATGGTTCACAGAGGAGCCAAGAGTATTGAAAAGGGCCAAGAGACAGCTGGGGCACAGATGAAGGAAAACAAAGAACAAATCTAATGAAACATAGGTCAGAGCTGTGATTAAGGCCTACCATATGGCATTATAATGATGAAACACCAGTATTTCTCTAGATTTGGTACATTCCCAGAGGGTCACACCCAATGGTCATGTTCAATGTCCCTTCCTCAGGAAGGAGGACTTGGATGATCATCTTCAGGGATGCATGGAGGAGTTTGTACAACACCTGAACCTGTACAATCTGAATTTCTCAGATTCACTCTAAATTGGAGCTCAAGCATAATGCAAATCCATTAGAGATGCCCTGGGAACAGACTGGCCATATTATTTTGGAACAGTATAATCCTGTTAAACCTGGAGAAAAGGACAGGATCCTCAGGGCTGCCAGCACAATCACTTGCTTATTAGATCCTTGTCACTACTGGTTATTGAAACTTCCAGGACAGTGACTTCTGGGTAGGTGCATTCAGTAATTACTGAAGGAGGAAGGTTTCCCAAAATCCTTTAAGGAGGTCATGGTTCATCCCTCTTTAAGAAGCTATCATTAGATCCAAACTTAATGAACAATTTTCATCCAGTTGTGCTTCACGGTGGTTGCACTACAGCTCCAGAAGATCCTGGATGAAATGGAGACTAGATTCCTTTCGGTAAAATTTAAGGCCCAGTTATGGGACAGAAATGGTATTGGTTGCACTAGTTGATGATCTCTGGTAAGAGGCAGATGGGGGTAGTGCATCTATCCTCTCTGTTCTTAAACTTCTGGTGGCTTTTGATCAGTAGTGGGACTCAGCTGGTTTGCACTGGTTCAATAGAACCAGTAGCTAACTTTTTGTAGAGTTCAGCGAACTGGCTGATCCCACCACTGGCTGGGCTCCCTTGCCGGTTGCCCCTCCCCTCCCAGCCACTCCTTTTCTCACCTGCCCGAGCCTTGGCCATCCACTCTCCTCACCTGCCTTGGCCTCTTGCCTTGATACGTGATGCCCAGCCTCGCCTCGACATCGGGAGGCCAGGCGAGCGGAGTTCTCATTGGGCTCATCCTAAAACTTCACAGAAGAGGACTGGTGGCAGCAGCAGCATGCAGAAGGGATCCTGGGAGCCGTGGTGGGGCACCAAACAACTGGTGAAGGTGGCAGGATGGAGATGTAATTGCAAGGGCAGCAGTATCGATGTGCAGTTCCAATCGCAGGGACTATGGATGATATGCCAGGCAACTGGCGATGGCATGTAGAAGCTTTCACAGGGACTGTGGGGGGGCATGCTGGGTAAAGGATGGTGGTGGTGGCATGTAAAAGCGATTGTGGGGGCCATGGGGGGGGCGCACCAGGCAACTCGTGGCAGTGCGCAGAGGTAATTGTGAGGGCTAGGTGGCACATCTGGCAACTGGCAATGGTAACTTTGCTGTGATTTAGAGAGCCCCTGGGTAGCAAATTAGGCTGAAGCCAGACCTACCTGACTCAGGCTTTGCTCTCCCTCAGCAACACGGAAGCCACATGGCTTCCCAAATGCAGCAGCAATGGCTTGTCCCATTTTAATGATAGGAAAGCTCTCCTAACTTTGTCTCCAGAAGACAAAGCTAGAACTGAATCTAAAACCCACACAATTTCTTCTGCACTTTGTGCCTACTGAAGCACTTGCAGTTAAAAATCACCTTGATACTGCTTCCCCAGATCTGTCAAAGTATCTTTCTCTGTGATCAACTTGAGGTTCCACCAGCATCTGATCTCTCCTCCCCTTAGCTGAATCTAAAACTTCTGCAATCACAACTGCATGCCACAGCAAGTTGCCCGATGTGCTCCACTATGGCCCCCAAAATTGCTTTTGCATGTCACCACTGCTGCCAGTTGTGTGATGCCCACCCACGGCCCCGGCAATTGTGTCTGCAATCCATCAGCGCCAGTTGCCTGGCATTGTTCTAGTCCTCCCCCACGGCCACCAAGTGGCTCTCCCATAGTCTGCTGCCAATTACTTGTTGCCATCTGCTGCTGATTGGCTGGTGGCTTCTTGTCCAATGAAGCAAAAGGCCCAGGTCAAATGGTGCCTGGGGGAATGTGCCAGGGCAAAGGGCTAGGGGCAGAGAGCCAGGGTCCTATTGGCCATGGAGAATTGCTGGGGGAGGGCCATCAGAGAAGGAAAGCTGGCTGTGAATCACCTGAGGTGGATGGCTGGGGCCAAAGTGGGCATAAACGTCATACACCAGGGGTGTCAAACTCGCGGCCTGTGGGCCACATGCATCACATGCTAGCCCTGCCCAGTTTAGCAAAGGGGAAAAAAGTCCTGGTGTGTCACGTGATGCCGCTGTGATGACGTGAGTTTGACACCCCTGTCCTAGACCCACCTGGAGACTGCTCTTCTGCACATTTTCCAGAGGGAAAGATTGAATTCTCCTCCTTTGAAACTGCTTGTTTTTGATCAGAAATATACTGTAAAAATGACTCTCTGTTTTTGTTTTCTTATTGTTGTTATGATTTCATTACATTTGGCTGTCCAAAAATATAAATTTGTTGTAGATTCTACAGCTACAACTACAATTCTGACTGGAATTTCCATTACTAAGCAATATGTTCATAAAACATGATGTAACATAATCATATTGCTTAGCAATGGCACTCCCAATATTCCCCATTGCTGGACTCCCCCAGCCCCAACTTGCTAAAGTAAGGGACTGCCTCTTTTGCAAGAATACAGGGAGGACAGGACAGAATTATGAATCCTGGCCATGTTTCAAGACATTAGAAGAACAGTTTTAAGGTAGATTCATTTACAGAAGCCATGAACCCAGTGTTAGACAAGCTAAAAGGCCAGGATAGGGAAAGATCATCATGGAGAAAATGAATCTTTGAAGTTGCTACTAGATGAAAAATAATTTGATAACATGTAATCAATAAATCAATTTACTGTCAATTTACAGCAGAATTTTTTGCAGTTTGGCTATAGTATATCTGATTTCTGTGGAAGCAGAAATTACATGGAGTAATTAAAAATGGCAACATCATCTCTAAGGAGCAGGTACTGTCAGAGATAGGGCCTGTATCATGATGCTGTATCCATTCTAAGGCCTAAGGTGATTCCTGCATTCTCAAATGCTGCTGAAGAATAGAGATACCTGTAAGAATCCCTTTAAATATATGAGATATATAAGCTTTTGGGACATAAATGTGCTCTTGAATGAGCAAATGAGTGCAAAATTATATAGGATTTTAAAGATAATTAATACTGGCCTCCATCTCTACCTGTTAGACTATCATTCTAGAGAGGTTAATGGGTTGGGCATACTGTCATCCTGCTGTGTGTTTATTGCTGTTACTTGTCTCCTGCTGCTTTCTGTTGCCCTCCAGTGACAAGAACAGGAAAAGCTGATTAAGGCACTTCAAATAGGAAGTTTACATTGCTTATTTAGACTTTTAAGGAACTGCAGAGGTGACCACTCTGAAAACCTCTTCTTCCAGTCTTCCGTTTCATCTTTTTAGCAAAGCTACATCAACATTCCTCAGTCCAAAATGTGTGTAAAAGATAGAGAAACAGTAGTCATATTTTAAGTTTGCATTTCACTTTTCTAGTCTGGAGGAAGAACCTTGTGGATATAAAAAAACCCTTCCTAAATATATTTTTTCTTCTTGTTCATTCATAATGGTCTAATGCGCCTTCAGTTGTTCATAAAGTTTGGATTATAATTGTTTTGTATATTACTGTTTTATGGTTTGACTGTACACCACCCAGAGTCACTCTTTCATAAGAAGGGGGTCATATAATTTTGATGAATAAATATTTTGATGAATAATAAAATGAGTCTGGTTATAACAAATCAGCTGACTGAAGAACATGTCAATTTATCAATAGCCATGGCAATATCTATTAAATGTAGCAATTCATTCATTCATTTATTCATTCATTTATTTATTTATCAAATTTAATTACTACCCATCTCATTCACATTATCTCCTTCACATTGTGACTCTGGATACTGTACAGTTCAAATCATAAAAGCTTAAAAACCAGTTTAAATATAATATATCAGTAAGCCAGGTAAAAAAACAAGAATAAAATAAGTTAAATATTAAGAAACGGAGCAGAGATGTTAAAGTGCCAATCCCATAGGGTTGTGTGCTGCTTTTGTTGAAATGCATTATTTTTATCCTACTTATCCAATGGTAGATCTAAATTAAGCAAAAAAGCAAGAAGTATTCTGCCAGTAGTCATAAATTTATTTCATTCATTTGGCCATTGCTTGACTCATCCAGTCTGGACAGTTTTTCCAGTGTGAGGCCCTTTCTATCATGGGCTTCTCCCTTATTATGTATGAAGTAAATAATTTCTTGACAATAAAGCTTGCGTGTGTCTTGTCTTCCTGCTTGCCACATGGTCCTCTCATGGTCCTTTCTAATTTATTGTGGCTTACAGTATATAGTGATACAGAGAACTCAAAGTTCTCTGGATGAAATATATTACCTGGATCCCTTTTAGACAGGATTCAGACCAGGGTATTGGGTGTAGATGGTATTCACTGGGTTCTTGGATAACTTCAGATGTATTCCTTCTTGCTCATGTTGGCTGATCAGACGTTTTTGATGACATTGATCATGCTATCCTTTTTGCCCAGCTCTGGAACTTGGGTTTGACCAGCATGGTACTGTGTTGCTTCTCTTCCTTTTTCAAGGATTAGTTCCAGATAGCATTCATTGAGATCAAGCACTTGGCTTCTGCTTTGTGAGGTTCTGTGTGGTTTGGTACTTGCTCTGCTCCTACCTGAAGCAGTTGGGTGCAGTTACTCATTGGCTTGGGAATGTTGTATCTGATCTTTGGTACAGGGTTGACTCCTAATTTGAAATAATAACCCCAATTTCTCCTGAACTCTCAGTATTTTTTCCACTTTTCCTATCCTCCTAGGCTGCCATGTCTTCTTCTGAAGAGGTCCTGAATCAAACTTGCATTTGATGTGAGTGTTTTTCTTTAGTGGTTGTGAACTTTTCAAGATAGACCAAACTAAGAAACTGTAGGCATGCAGGGCAATACCATTTTTACTATAGGGTTATAGTAAGTGAGTCTTGCAAGCTTGAAAGTGTTTACATCCTCCTTCCCATTATTCTTGTGAGAACTAGGTAGGATCTTTTCTGAGATAGTTTCTCATTCTGCTGGAATCAAATTTCTTTTATCTGACCATTCTCCTGGTAACTTCTTCCTCTTCCTCAAGGTCATTTCTTCTGCCCACTACCAGTCTTCACCTCAAAATTTGCCAACATTCTGCAATGCTTTTCCTTTGGGAGGTCAATGCACATCCTCCACCATATCTTTGGCTAGGAGAAATCTGAGGCTCTTTCCCTGAAGCCTATCTTTGTTTTGAGCTGACAGTTGTTCCCACTATCTTAGCCTTCTCCATGATTCCTTCCTACTGAATCCAATTAGTGGTATTAAAATTACAGGTTTATGGGTTCCAATGATGAATTTATAAAGCAGTCCTGGGATTACCCCTTTTATCACTATGAAAGTTTTAGTCCTAGCCTTGATTTGGGGAGCATTTTTAGTATTCCAAAGATGCTCATGATACAATGTGGGTTTTATTTTTCTCATGGATTCTGCCTATAAGAGAGTATCTCAGGTGCCTTTGAAGCCAGTAAGTATTGGTCCCATACTGAGCTGTAAAAATGTGCTTTAATTGAAAATACTGCCTCTGATGTGAACTTGGAAGACCAAATTAAATTTGAAATCAGTAGAAATTCTGAAAGCTGTCATTGCATAATACTTAGACTACCTATTATAAGCAGAATATATTCAAAAATTATGCACTTCCTTTATAAAATAAGCTAGAGAGATAGAGTACTGCCCAAAAATTTTAAAATATCAGAGCATATAGAAATAATTTATATCTACTCCATGGCCAAAGTAAGACAGCTCGTGTCTCTTGCTTTAGAAAGGTGGCCAAAGGTTCAAGGATCAAATTAAATATTAAGGGTGAAAGGGGCAGCCTTACTGAGTGCCACATTGTAAATCAAAAGAAACTGAAATCATTTGATTTTAAATAATTATGTTGCAGGATTTGAAATATTAATTTTCAATTTATTGAATTGTGGATAGCAGTATCTATCCACAGGTATCTATAGCAGTGGCATGCAGCAAAGAGGGGGTTGAGGGATTTTTTACATAAATTTTTAGCTAAACTTTTAAGGGGCTCCAGGGAGGGGGAGGGTCAGATTAGAATTAGGGCTGTGGGTATGGGGGATAACCCACCTAGGAGAGGGCCAGGTCCGGTTGCGAGGCGCGGCATGGGGGGTGGGGATTCCGGGGTCGAGGAGGGGGTTAGAGCTTATCCAGAAAATGTTTTTGCCATCAGTACTGTGGGTGGGAGGGGCAGGCATGGCGGGAGCAGGGGTCCATATCGTGTTGTGGGAACGCGCACCCGCTGTCTCTGAGCGGTGGCACGCTCCGGCCCCCAATGCTCTACTCGTTCCCCAGGTTGCAAAGATCCTCAGGGCCTGGGCTTTCGGCTGATATTGTGCAATGCCAGGTCTGTTGTAAATAAAGCCCCCCTCATTTGTGATCTCGTTCAGGAGGGGGGAGCGGACCTGGCGGGTATTACGGAGACCTGGTTGGGCCAGGAGGGGGGGTCCCCCTCATTGAAATGTGCCCACCAGGCTTCCGTGCATTCCATCAGCCGAGGTCACAAGGGAGGGGCGGGGGGTGGCGGTTGTCATTAAAGAAGGTCTCAGGCCAAGGGACCCCACTGTCCCTCAGACTGCTGGATGTGAGTCCCTCCTTGTGAAGTGGGGTCATGGGGTACAGATGGGTTTGCTGATCACGTACCTGGCTCCCTGCCACATGGCAGCAGCCCTGCATGAGCTACTCAACATTATAGCCATGGTGGCAATTGACACCCCCGGGCTTATGGTCATGGGGGATTTTAACTTGCCATCCGTGGGTGAGATGTCTGAGGTGGCTCAGGAATTCATGGCTTCCATGACAGCTATGGACCTGACCCAACTAATTCATGGCCCTACCCACATGGGGGGAAACACGCTGGACTTGGTTTTTGTCTCTGGACAGTGGTTGAGTGATCTCGAGATAGGGGACATAGTCATTGAGCCCTTGTCATGGTCTGATCACTCTCTCCTTCACCTTGACCTTCGAACCTCTGCACCTCGCCGCAGGGAGGCGGAGCCGGTAAGATGGTTCCGCCCCAGGTGCCTGATGGAGCCTGATAGGTTCCAGATGGAGCTTGGGCCATTCCCTGAGGTTCTGGCTCATGCCCTGACTGGAGACCTAGTGGCCGCCTGGGACAGGGCGGCCGCTGGAGCTTTGGATCAGGTCGTGTCTTTGCGGCCTCTGACCCGGCTCCGGTCTCACTTGGCCCCTTGGTTTACTGAGGAGCTGAGGAAAATGAAGCGCCGGAAAAGACGCCTGGAGAGCAGTTGGAGGGCCAGTCTTTCTGAATCCGACCAAACACTGGTAAGATCTCATATTAAGAATTACTAGTGGCGATAAAAGCAGCAAAGTATAATTATTTTGCTGCTCTTATTGCATCATCAGAGAACCGCCTGGCCGCCCTGTTTAGGGTGACCCGTTCCTTGCTCCACTAGGGAGTGTGGGAGGACCCCTTGGAGGGTAGAGCCGAGGACTTTGTACAGTATCTGCATGACAAAATCACTCAGATTCGGGAAGGTCTGGACTCCAACTGGGTAGTTTCAGGGGGGAGGACTGAGGCAGGTCTTGAGAATGTTATCTGGGATGAGTTTGATCCTGTGACTCCTGACGACATGGACAGGATTCTGGGTAGACTGAATGCGACCACATGTTTGTTGGACTCGTGTCCCTCCTGATTAGTGCTGGCTTCTTGGGAGGTGATGCGAGGCTGGCTCCAGGGGATTATAAATGCTTCATTGAGTGAGGGTGACTTCCCCGCCACCTTGAAAGAGGCAGTGGTGAGGTCTCTTCTCAAGAAGCCTTCCCTGGACCCAGCAGTGTTGTTTAATTATCGTCCGGTCTCCAACCTTCGCTTTGTGGCGAAGGTTGTTGAGAGTGTGGTTGCGCGACAGCTCCCCCAGCACCTGGATGAAACAGTGTATCTGGATGCATTCCAGTCAGGCTTCAGGCCTGGGTACAGCACAGAAACGGCATTGATCGCATTGGTTGATGATCTCTGGAGGGCTCGGGACAGAGGTTGCTCCTCTGTCCTATTAGATCTCTCAGTGGCTTTTGATACCATTGACCATGGTATCATGCTGCACCGGTTGGAAGAGTTAGGGGTGGGAGGCACTGTGTTGCAGTGGTTCTCCTCTTTCTCTCCGACCGGTTGCAGTCTGTGTTGGCAGGGGGGGCAGAGGTCGACCCCGAGGCGCCTCATTGTGGGGTGCCACAAGGGTCGGTCCTCTCGCCCCTTCTGTTCAACATTTATGTAAAACCTCTGGGCGAGATCATCCGTGGTTTCGAGGTGAAGTACCATCAGTATGCTGATGACACTCAGCTGTACATCTCCACCTCGGACCACCCCAACGATGCCCTTGAAGTGATGTCCCGGTGACTGGAGGCCGTGTGGATCTGGATGGGGAGAAACAGGCTCAGGCTCAACCCATCCAAGACCGAGTGGTTGTGGTTTCCGACATCCCGATATAGTCAGTTGATGCCATCACTGACTATTGGGGGCGAATCGCTGGCCCCCACGGAGAGGGCTCTCAACTTGGGCGTCCTCCTGGATTCATGGCTGTCTTTAGAAGAGCACTTGACGGCCGTGACCGGGAGGATTTTTCATCAGGTTCGCCTGATTCGCCAGTTGCGTCCCTTTCTGGATCGGGATTCCTTACGCATGGTCACTCATGCCCTCGTCACTTCCCGCCTGGACTACTGCAATGCTCTCTACATGGGGCTCCCCTTGAGGAGCACCCAGAGGCTCCAACTGGCGCAGAGTGCGGCCGTGCGGGTGGTTATAGGAGCAACATGGCGTTCCCATGTAACACCTCTCCTGCGCAAGCTGCACTGGCTCCCGGTGGTCTTCCATGTGCGCTTCAAGGTCTTGGTTACCACCTTTAGAGCACTCCATGGCTTAGGACCTGGTTACTGATGGGACCGCCTGCTGCCACCAGTAGCCTCCCACCAGCCGGTACACTCTCATAGAGAGGGGCTCCTCCGGGTGCTGTCGGCCAAACAATGTCAACTGGTGGCCCCCAGGGGGAGACCCTTCTCTGTGGGGGCACCTACTATCTGGAATGAGCTCCCCCCAGAGATACGGAGGATCCTGGATCTACGCACCTTCCGCCGTGCTCTCAAGACCTTTTTATTCCATCAGGCTGGCCTGGCCTAACTGTTTCCCTTTTTCCCCTTTTTAAAACGTAAATTTTAATTCGTTTTTAATTTATTGGGGTGTTTTAAATCTGTCTTCGGCCAAATTGTTTAATTCGATTTTATTCAGTTTTAAATTTTGTATTTATGTTTTTTATCCTGTGGCTGTTCACCGCCCTGAGTCCTTCAGGAGTAGGGCGGTATACAAATCAAATAAAACTAAACTAAACTATCTATCACCTGTTTTAAGAATTTAATCTGAAGCAAATCAAATACTACTTCTGGCTCTCAAATAGTAACACAGCACAGTTTATCCAATTCTGGACCATAGCTCACATATCAATCAATAGAAATAGATTGCCTGATTCTTGACCATTATTGATGTACGCCTACTGGAAGGGGTGAATTATGTGTTCTGAAACCTCACTATTCAATGTAACAAAATAACAGAGTTGGAAGGGACCTTAGAGGTCTTCTAGTCCAACCCCCTGCTCAAGCAGATATGATCTCTCCTTTGCATGATTCCCCAGATACCTCATCAGCTGTCATCTCAGGGGAGGATGAGCCAATTCCTGGCACATCAGGAACTGAGTTGATTGATGGCGCTGAATGGCTGGCTGGTGGGGGAGTTGGCTGAGGTTGCATCTGGGGAAAGCTTACAATGGCAGATGGCCAGTGAAGAGAAGGAGAAACTGCCTTCTACACCTGATCCCAGAACACATAGGACAGAGAAAAGACAAGAGCAGAGAAGGTCAGCCAGACTATTAGAGAGAAGAAGGCCCCACCCATCTTAATGGGCTGCACTGGAAGCTGGCTATTTATCACAGCAGACAAATGGAGGAGTTGCTGGGAACAACTTCTTTGTTTTCTAGCTGTGTGTTTGGTCATCATGATTCCTAGTTCACTCTGGATTGATACCATGTTTGGAATTGAATCGTGCCTTGGAGGCTCTGAACTTTTCTTGCCCCATGAGCTCTCTTGTGTTTTGCCTGGTGGATTTAAGTTTGTCTGGTGAAGTTATTTTGTTTAAGCAACTTTCAAGTGCCTTGTGGACTTTTGGGCTAACCTTGGTTTGCTCATGGCTGGACTCGATTCAGACAGTTCAAGGTTTTTGGTGAAGGGAATTGCTGGGGAATATTAATAAACCCACTAGACCACAGTTATGTGTATGTGTGTGTGAGTGAGTTGGTTAGGGCAGCAGGAGTCCCTATACTATTCCAGACAAGTGGCTGTTTAGTCTCCTCTTAAAAGCCTATGATGGAACATCCACATCTTCTCAAGGCAGGCCATTCCACTGGTTAATTATTCTCACTGTTAGGACATTTTTAGGTTGCTCCTCTCCTTGATTAGCTTCCATCCATTTGTTTGTCTTGCCTTCTGGTGCTTTGGAAAATAGGTTGACCCCCTCTTCTTTCTGGCAGTCCTTAGATATTGGAACACTGTTATCATGTCACCCCCCGGTCCTTTTCACTAGACTAGACATATCCAATTCATGCAACCGTTCTTCATATGTTTTAGCCTCCAGCCCCACAATCACCTTTGTTGCTCTCTTCTCTATTCCACATCTTTTTTAATAATATGATGAACAAAACTGGATGCAGTATTCTAAGTATGGTATTACTAAGGCTCTATAAAGTGGTACTAGTACTTCATGTTATCTTGATTCTATCCCTCTGTTAATGTAATCTAGGATTGTATTTACTTTTCTGGCTGCTGCTGCATATTTAAGTGGTTGTCCAGTAGGACTCCAATATCCTTCTCACAGTTACTGCTATTGAGTCAGGTTTCACTTAATCTGTACAGGTAGATTTGTTTTTTCTTTCCTAAGTGTAAATCCTTATTTTTCTTTACACTCAATTTCATTTTGTTACTTTCATGTATGTATGTATGTATATATGTATGTATGTAGTATGCTATGTATGTATGTGCTTAGTAGCCTATCAATTATGTAGTAGTTAAGATATTAATATGCATTTAATATGCATATTAATGAAATAGGCCTGAAATTAGCACAATTGGGATCCTTATCTGACTTTTAAAACAACCTTATATACATCTCCATAATGATGTCCATTTGCCATTTATAAAAGATTTATGACATGCCTCCAAAAATCTAGGATCTAGGAAATTTGCAAATGTTTCACATCATTTCCCTAGAAAGCCCTTCAGACCAGGAGATTTTCCATTTAGCAAGAGCTGCATAAAAGCTACTGGTCCTTGAACGGAGAGAAGAACTTTTGAAAAATCAATCAGCCTGACAATAACAGCTGAATAGAAACCTGAGTAAACTCTTGATCATCATGTAAGTCACCCATATGGCCAAACTATATATATAGAAAAGGGGGCAAAAAATATTAATGGGTTCATATCAGGGGTTAAATGCTATCAGTTTGGGGTGTTTGCCAGAATCGGAGGTGAAAATGCTACTGGTTCTCTCGAACCAGTAGTAAAAAAATGCTTTAAAAAGTTTTTAAAAAGTTCTGAGGATTGCGCGGCACAGCTGATCCTTGGAACTTTTTTAAAACTTTTTTTTAGCATTTTTTTACTACCGGTTCAGGCAATAGGTAATAATTTTTTTTTAAAAAAAAGGTTCCAACAATCAGCTGTGACAATCAGCTGTGCCGCACGATCATCGGAACTTTTTTTTACGGTTTTTTTAAAAAAAATATTTATTAAATTTCCAACGATTAAAATACAC
This sequence comes from Pantherophis guttatus, assembly GCF_059756535.1. Lineage (NCBI taxonomy): Eukaryota > Metazoa > Chordata > Lepidosauria > Squamata > Colubridae > Pantherophis > Pantherophis guttatus. The sequence continues at coordinate 317,453,980 of NC_142063.1, forward strand.
AGTACAAAAAGAAACATAATACACAAAAAAAAGCAAGAAACACACACACACACACACACACAAACCAAAAAATATAAACAACCAAAAACAAACATATCAAAATTTCAATACTAATAACAACTTTTTTGCATCAATATCTCTAGCCTATTTAACCTCTTTACACAAATTCTACTTCTAAATATCTTTATCTTAAAATTACATCTTTATCTAAATTATCTTGACTTCTATTTACAATTCAATTTCATAACAAAAACATCCTTTAAGTTTTATGTTTATTCTCCAACCAGGAATACTATTTAATCCATATTAAATAGTACTCGGTATCCTCCCTCTCCTTCATTTCCCTAAATAATCTGTCCATCTCTGCACATTCGTATATTTTTTTTTATTATGATTTGATCTGGAGGGGTGTCTGATTGTTTCCAATTTTGTGCTATCACAATTCTACTTGCTGTTAGTATGTGTAATATGATATATTGTATACTTTTCTGCATTTCCCCTTCCAGAATACCCAGGAGAAACAATTCCGGCTTTTTTTCTATCTTCTGCCCTGTTATTTCATCCAGCCATTTTTTAATCTTATCCCAAAATTTCCTAATCTTAGGACAAGTCCACCACATGTGGTAGAATGTCCCTTGTTTATATCCACACCTCTAACAATTCAGAGACCTATTTGAGAACATCCTGGCCAATCTCACTGGTGGCAAATGCCATCGGTAGAACATTTTGTAAAGATTTTCTTTATAAACAGCTGACATTGTTAGTTTGTAATTTCTCTCCCATAATCTATCCCATTGATCCAAATGAATATTATGTCCAAACTTTTTTGCCCAACTAATCATTGTTTCTTTCACGGTTTCCTCTTCCATTTTAAATTTCAACAAAAAATTATATATTTTTGTGATAATTTTTTCCCTGGATCCTAATAATATTTTATCAAATTCCAATTGGCCCCTGTATATGCCAAATTGTTCCTTATATTTTTTATATTTTGTTTTGATCTGTAAGTATGGCCACCAATCAATTTTTATTCCTTGTTTTATTAGATCCTGTTCTGACTTTAAATTTCCAATTTCATCTAATAGGTACGAATATCTTAGTATTTTATTTAAATCCAATACATTGGGATAGATTATGACCTCCATTGTTGATATCCAAACTGGAACTTTCATATAATGATTTTTCTTTATAATAATCCAAATATCGATCAAAGCATTTCGGATTAGATGTCTCTGGAAGTATGTATGTGTCTTAATTTTCCCTTCCCAAAGGAATGCATGCCATCCCAATTGGAGGTCATGGCCTTCCAATATTAATATTCTCTTATTTCTTAATTGAATCCAATCTTTTAATCAAGTTATTGCAGCTGCCTGATAATATAATTCCTAATCAGGTAAGCTGAATCCTCCTTTCATTCTGTAGTCCTGCAGAAGTTTATGTTTTATTCAGGCTCTTCCCCCCAGCCAAATAAATTTACCTATCATTCTATTTAAATATTAAAAAAACGATTTCCCTAGTTTAATTGGTATCAATTGAAAAAGATATAATAATTTAGGTAATACATTCATCTTTATAATGACTATTCTACCTATTAAGGATAACTATAATTTGGCCCAAATATCTCTTTATGAATTTGTTGTATTAATTTATCATAATTGTCTTCTTTTATTGTAGAACATTTCACCGTAAGCCGTTCACTTTTTAAAGCATTTTTTTACTACCTATTGCCCGAACTGGTATTTTTGTGTAAAGTGTGATAGTTTGTTTTTTATTTTATTTATTTTATTTTATTTTAAATTTATATATCGCCCTTCTCCCTGAGGACTCAGGGCGGTGTACAGCCAGAATTAAAAAACATGAAATACAAATATTAAAAACAATTAAAATATATATAAATTTGGCCCAAAATTAAAAATACAAACCAATTAAAACATTTAAAATTTCTTCTTAAGCCAGCCCGGCTTGCTGAAAAAAGTGGGTTTTAAGGGCACGGCGGAAGGTGCTAAGGTCTTGGATTCTCCTTATCTCTGGGGGCAACTGATTCCAGAGGGTAGGTGCCCCCACAGAGAAGGCCCTCCCCCTGGGGGTCACCAGCCTGCATTGATTGGCTGATGGCACCCTGAGGAGGCCCTCTCTGTGGGAGCGCATGGGACGATGGGAGGTCGTTGGTAGCAGCAGGCGGTCTCGAAGATAGCTAGGCCTGATGAGCTCTCTGTGACTCTGAGAGGTTCCTGCTTGTTGCAGGGGCCATTTTGTGTGAAGTCCAGCTGCTTTTGCATTGTGTGTGAGTCAGTTGTGTAGCTTTTGTGTTATTTTTGTGTAAAGTGTGATAGTTGGTTTTCCCAGTCACATCAGGGGTAGGTTCGAAAATTTTTTACTACTGGTTCTGTGGGCGTGGCTTATTTTGTGGGCATGGTTTGATGGTCATGTGACAGTGGGTGTGGCTTGATGGCCATGTGACTGGGTAGTAGAGGTGTGGTCAACTCAATGTCACTCACGTCAAGGGAAGTCAGTTTTTTGACCATGCCCCTTGTTCCTTCTCTCAGGCCCAGTTTTGACTCAGTTGACCTGAGAGAAACATCTCTAGCAGATCTGGCTTTCAGCCATTGTCTGTTCGATTATCTCAGAGTCACTGTGAGTTTTTGACCAAACAATTCTTTAGGATTTAGCAGAGGTAAAGGATCTAGTAGGTCTACCAGACTTTTAACTGCTTGCAGAGCCATATTGGTCTACCCATTTGTTCTTGGATCATACTGGTCTCCCCATTTGTTTTTGGAGCGTTCCAGTCTCCCCATGTGTTTTTGGAGCGCATTTGTCTACCACCACACTGCCTTTTACCACTGATCAGCTGTAGGGCGGCCCTTTGAAGCATCAAGGCAAGAGTTTAAACAGTTTTTTGGCACTCTGCCACCACCGAGAGCATTGGAAACTGCTTTCAGGCAGCTTGGCATCAATTGTCAATCTATGACCACCGAGCGGTTTACAAGGAGTGGATCGGTTCTAGCCGATCAGTTGGGAGGCTTCTTGGCTTCTCAATTTAAAGCTATGGTCTCTTTTTTGAATAATTTTTATTCAACATTTACATCTTTAACATCCTTGTTACATTTTTACAGCTTTCCGATACCAGCATCTTTGATAATATCTATAACCAACTATATATACATACATTTTATATATTACTTACTAATTTCTATATTCACTACAATTTATACCGATCTATTACACAATAACTATTTTGTTCCTCTATAATATCTTCTCTTATGTTTATACATTTATACATTAATTTTGGATTGTTTCTCCAACCAGTTATATGATCTATTCCATGTCTCGTAATAAATCGTTTCCTCTTAGTCTTTTAATTCCATTGTTAATTTATCTGCTTCTGCACATTCTAGCACCTTTTTTATGATCATCGTATTTGATGGAGCAAATCTTTGTTTCCAATTTTGTGCAAATGAAATTCTGGTGGGAGTAATCTGGGTCCGAGGGAGACTGCTGTGCCTCAGATAGCCGGATGTGAGTCCCTCCTTGTGAGGTGGGGTCATGGGGTTCAGATGGGCTTGTTGCTTACGTACCTGGCTACCTGCCGCGTGGCAACAGCCCTACCTGAGCTACTCGACATGATAGCCACGGTGGCAGTAGATACACCCAAGCTTTTAGTCATGGGTGATTTCAACTTGCCATCCATTGGTGAAATGTCTGAGGTGGCTCGCGAGTTCATGGCTTCCATGATGGCCATGGACCTGACCCAGTTAGTTCTCACAGGGGAGGTCACACTCTGGACTTGATTTTTGTCTCTGGCAAGTGGTTGAGTGGTCTTGTTATAGGGGATATAGACATGGAACCCTTGTCATGGACTGACCACTCACTCCTTCGCCTGGATCTTCGAACCGCTACCCCTCGCCACAGGGAGGCGGACCCAATTAGATGGATCCGCCCCAGGCGCCTGATGGATCCTGATAGGTTCCAGATGGAGCTTGGGCCATTTCCTGAGGATCTAGCACATGACTCGGCCGAGGACCTGGTAGCTGCCTGGGATCGGGCGGCTGGTGGGGCCTTGGACCGAGTCGTGCCTTTGCGGCTTCTGACCCGGTGCCGATCCCGGGCGGCTCCTTGGTTTACTGAGGAGCTGAGGGAAATGAAGCGCCAGAAAAGACGCCTGGAGAGCGGTTGGAGGGCCAGTCTCGCTGAATCTGATCAAATACTGGTAAGGTTGCATATTAAGGCCTACCTAGTGGTGATAAAGACGGCAAAGTTTAATTACTTTTCCACCTCTATTGCGTCATCAGGGAATCGTCCGGCTGCCCTGTTCAGGGTGACCCGCTCCCTGCTCCATCCGGGAGTGTGGGAGGATCCCTTGGAAGGCAGGGCGGAGGATTTCGGACAATACCTGCATGACAAAATTGCTCAGATCCGGGGGGATTTGGACTCTGACTGGGTAGATCAGGGCAGGGTGACGAGGAATAGTCTTGAGAATGTTACCTGGGAGGAGTTTGATGCTGTGACTCCCGATGATATGGACAGGATTTTGGGGAGACTTAGTGCGGCCACATGTTTACTGGACCCATGTCCCTCCTGGTTGGTACTGGCTTCCCGGGAGGTTACACGAGGCTGGCTCCAGGGTGTTATCAATGCTTCATTGAGTGAGGGTCACTTCCCCGCTGCCTTGAAAGAGGCAGTGGTGAGGCCTCTCCTCAAGAAGCCATCCCTGGATCCGGCAATATTGGCCAACTACCGTCCTGTCTCCAACCTTTGCTTCATGGCGAAGGTTGTTGAGAGTGTGGTCGCGCGACAATTTCCACAATTCCTGGAGGAAACATCTTATCTAGATCCGTTCCAGTCAGGTTTCAGGTCTGGACACAGCACGGAAACGGCATTGGTCGCGTTGGTTGATGATCTCTGGAGGGCTCGGGACAGGGGTTGCTCCTCTGTTCTAGTCCTGTTAGATCTCTCAGCGGCTTTTGATACCATCGACCATGGTATGCTGCACCGGCTGGAAGAGTTGGGGGTGGGAGGCACTGTGTTACGGTGGTTCTCCTCCTTTCTTTCCAACCAGTCGCAGTTTCTGTTGGCAGGGGGGCAGAGGTTGACCTCGAGGCCTCTCATCTGTGGAGTGCCGCAGGGATCGGTCCTCTTGCCCCTTCTGTTCAACATTTATGTGAAGCCGCTGGGCGAGATCATCTGTGGCTTTGGGGTGAAGTACCACCAGTACGCTGATGACACCCAACTGTACATCTCCACCCCAGGCCACCCCAACGATGCCCTTGAAGTGATGTCCCAGTGCCTGGAGGCTGTGCGGATCTGGATGGGGAGGAACAGGCTCAAGCTCAACCCTTCCAAGACTGAGTGGCTGTGGCTCCCAGCATCCCGATATAGTCAGTTGACTCCATCACTGACTATTGGTGGTGAGTCTTTGGCCCCCACAGAGAGGGCTCGCAATCTGGGAGTCCTCCTGGATATGCAGCTGTCCTTGGAGGAACACCTGACGGCTGTAACCAGGGGGACCTTTTGTCAGGTTCGCCTGATTCGCCAGTTGCGGCCCTTTCTTGATCGGGATTCCCTGTGCACAGTCACTCATGCCCTCATCAACTCTCACCTTGACTACTGGAACGCTCTCTATATGGGGCTCCCCTTGAAGAGCACCCGGAGGCTCCAACTGGTCCAGAACACAGCAGCGTGGGTAGTGACGGGAGCAGCATGGCGTTCCCATGTAACACCGCTCCTGCGCGAGCTGCACTGGCTTCCGGTGGTCTTCCGGGTGCGCTTCAAGGTGTTGGTCATCACCTTTAAAGCGCTCCATGGCATAGGGCCTAGCTATCTTCGAGACCGCCTGCTGCTACCGACGACCTCCCATCGACCCGTGCGCTCCCACAGAGAGGGCCTCCTCAGGGTGCCATCAGCCAAACAATGTAGGCTGGTGGCCCCCAGGGGGAGGGCCTTCTCTGTGGGGGCACCTACCCTCTGGAATCAGTTGCCCCCAGAGATAAGGAGAATCCAAGACCTCAGTGCCTTCCGTCGTGCCCTTAAAACCCACTTTTTCCAGCAAGCCGGGCTGGCTTAAGAAGAAATTTTTAAATGTTTTAATTGGTTTGTGATTTTTAATTTTTGGGCCAAATTTATATATATTTTAATTGTTTTTTAATATTTGTATTTCATGTTCTTAATTCTGGCTGTACACCGCCCTGAGTCCTCAGGGAGAAGGGCGGTATATAAATTGGAAATAAAATAAATAAATAAATAAATAAATAAAAATAAAATTATGTGAAGTATAAGGTAATAAATTTCTTTCCTAATCTTCTCTTTTATAATTCCCAATAAAAATAGTTTGGATTTCATAGCAATTTTTTCCCCTGTCATTTCCTCTAACCATTTTTGGTTTTTTAACCAATATGCCTTTGTTTGGGGCATGTCCACCACATGTGGAAATATGTCCTATGTTGATGAATGCATTTCCAGCCATTTGGTGCATTTTTGGGGGCTATATTGGCCAATCTGACTGGGAGTAAATGCCACCTATAAAACATTTTGTAAATATTTTCTTTATAGGCGGCCAACAACGTCATCTTATAATTTGTTCCCCATAATTTTTCCCAGTACTCTAATTCAATATTATACCTAAAGTTTTTTACCCAGATTATCATTGTTTCCTTTACTGTTTCCTCCTCCATTTTGAATTGAAGGAGGCATTTATATATTTTGGTAATTATTTTCTCATTAGTCCCAGTTAATATTTTGACCATTTCTTGTTGGTCAGTTTGGAATCCATATACTTCTAAATCTTTTTTTATATTTTGTTTGTATTTGTAAATAGGGCCACCAATCAATTTCAATTCCTTCATCCAATAATTTGTGTCTAGATTTCAAATTCCCTAATCCATCTAACAATTCCTTATATGTTACTATTTTATTAAGATCAATTAAATTAGGGTAGACCAAGGCTTCCATTGTCGACACCCATCTTGGGATCTTTGGATAAAAGTTCCTTTTAATTTTCATCCAACTTTCCAATAGTACTTCCCTCACTTGATGCCTCTGGAAATACTTGTGGGCTTTGTCTTTTCCATCCCAACTAAAGGCATGCCAACCTTTCTGCAAGTCATGGCTCTCAATTGTTAAAATTCTTCCATTCTTTAGATTTATCCATTCCCTGAGCCATGACATTACTGCTGCCTGATGGTACAGTTCCCAGTCTGGAAGGCCAAAGCCACCCTTACTTCTGACATCTTGTAACATTTTAATTTTGATTCTTGGCTTTTTCCCTAGCCATATAAATTTACTAATAATTTTATTCAATTTGTCAAAAAAGGTTTTCCCCAATTTTATAGGTGCTGTTTGGAACAAATATAAAATTTTAGGTAAGATATTGATCTTTATCGTGGTGATTCTCCCAATCAAAAAAATTTGTAGTTTTGCCCAATTTTCTAAATCTTTTTGAATTTGTTTCAATAATTTTGAGTAGTTGTCTTCCTTTATTGAAGATGTTCTTGCCGTGAGCCAAATGCCCTGGTACTTTGCTTTTTTGACAATTTGAATTCCTAGTTTTTCCTCTAATTTCTTGTTTTGGCCTTGTGTGAGATTCTTGGTAATTATCTTAGTTTTGTTTTTATTTATTTTCAGGCCTGCTACTATTCCAAATTTCTCGATTTCTAGTAGGAGTTTTTCTCCTGTTTCCAAAGGGTCCTCTAATATAAATGCCATGTCGTCTGCAAAGGCCTGTGTTTTGTATTCTTCTCTTTTAATTTTTAACCCTTTTATTTCCTTATTTCCCCTTACCTGTGCCAATAATATTTCCAATGAAAGAATGAATAAGAGGGAGGACAATGGACAGCCTTTTCTAACCCCTTTGTTTATATCGACTTTTTCTGTAAGATCCCCATTGACCATAATTTTTGCAGTTTGCTTAGAATAAATTGTCTTAATCATTTCTATAAATTTTTTGCCAAATTTCATCCCGATTAATTGATTAATTAAAAACTGCCAATTCAAGTTGTTGAACGCCTTTTGTGCATCTATTATTCTTACTGCCAATTGTTTTTCTGGATGAGCCTCATAGTATTCTAAAATATTCATGATAATCCTTGTATTGTTCTTAATTTGTTGTTTAGGTAAAAACCCGTTTTGATCCGAATGAATTATTTTATTTAATATCTTTTTTAGTCTTTCTGCTATTATTGTTGCCAGAATTTTATAGTCAGCATTTAACAACGAGATTGGCCTATAGTTTTGAACGAATTGATTGTCTGTACTTTCCTTTGGAATTAATACTGTATGCCTCCATCCATGAATTTGGCATTTTGGCTTTCTCTAATACTTCGTTATATATATCCAACATAATTTATTCCAAAACTTCCTGAAATTTTTTATATACTTCCGCCGGAATTCCATCTGTCCCTGGTGTTTTGTTATTTTTCTGTTTTTTAATTGTCTCTCTTAACTCTGTTAATGTAATTTCTCCATTCAACATTTTCCTATCTTCATCTGTTATACTTGGCAAGTTCCTCTCCTGTAGGTAATTTATGGTATTTTCTTCTTTAATGTTTTCTTGACTATACAGTATTTGAAAATAGTTTTGAATAATATTTTCCCCCCTCAATTCTATGGTGCAAATTTCCTTGCTCATCTCATAAATATTGTATCAATTTTTTAGATTTTTCTTTTTTAAATTTGTGGGCGAGCCATCTCCCTGGTTTATTCAAAATAGTTTTGTTTTGCCAATTATTCCTTATCATTTTTTTCCTGTTGTAGTATATTAATTTTATGTTTCATTAACTCTATTTCCTTTCTGATTTCCCTATTTTGGGGCACTTTCTGAAGTGATAGTTCTAATTTTTTCAGCTTCTCCAATGTTGATATTCGTTGTTCCTTCTTCTCTTTGTTTCTCCTCGCCATATACACAATAGTTATCCCCCTCATATAAGCTTTGGCAGTGTCCCATAGGTTTTGTATTGTAGTATCTTCATTCCTATTCTCTTTAAAAAACATCTTTAATTCCTTCTCCATTATTTGTAAATAACGTTTCTCTTTTACAATTCTTTGATCTAATGTCCATCTCTTCTTTTTTCCCCTACCTTTCCATTTTAATACTAAGGGACTATAATCTGCCCAGGTGTTCTGCATGATATCCATCTCTTCTAGATTATTAATCAATTCTGGATTCATCCAAGCCATGTCTATGTGGGACCATGAGTTATGTGGATGAGAGAAGAAGGTGTATTGTCTTTTCTGTATATTTAATTATCTCCATGCATCATTTAGATTAAACTCTTTTGCCAATTCAAAAAATGCATTTGGTAATTTTCGTCTTTTATTTTTGTTTTCTTTCACTGTCTTATAATCCAATTTATTGTCTACTACTCCATTGAAGTCCCCTATTATACAAATATTTTCACCCTCTAATTCCATTAATTTCTTGTGTAATTTATTATAATTTTTTTCTTGATTTATGCTTGGTGCGTAAATTGTTACTGGCAGAATTTTCCTATAATTTATACTTATTTCCATTATTAAAATTCTCCGTTTTTATCACTAAATATTTTCCTAGTGTTTAACCAATCTTTTATATATACAGCAATCCCTCTTTTTTTATTCTGTGCCAATGCCGAAAATACTTCCCCTAATTTAGGACATTTTATGAGATCACTATATTTTCCCTTAATATGTACCTCCTGGACACAGACGATATCCATTTTCTCTTTCTGTAATCTTGATAGTATTTGTTTACGTTTAGTAGCTGAATTGATGCTGTTTATATTTAGTGACAGCATCTTTATTTCATTTTCCATCTTCTTACTTATCCGTTGATCTCAGTCCTCTCCTCGGTCTGTTCTCGGTCTGTGCTCTGGTTCTGGCTCTTTCTCTCACTTGATGCTCTACTTCCTTATGGTCTCTTGTGTCTTGTTCTACAATTTTTCCTTCCAAAATCTGATCTTTCTGGCTTTTACTTTCTCCTTCGTCTTCCTTGCTGTCTTGTTCATCTTCTCCGCTTATATAATGATCATAGAACTCCTGAGCCTTTTCTAATCTGTCAATCCAAATTTTTTTCTCCTGCCACGTTATCAACACTCCCTCTGGGATGAGCCATCGAAACATCACTCTATGATGGATCCTATATGCCTCATCGATTTTGTTTTCCAATTCTTGTTTACCTTGTTGCAATATTTCCACTAGTAGCTCAGCCATCACTGCAGGGAGATTTTCTTCCTTGTTTTCTGGGATATTTTGAAAGTGGACATATACCATCGATTTCTCAATCTCCAAATTTATTATGGCTCCTTCCAGTTCCCTATGTTTCACCATCATTTTATTCATTACTATGTTCATCTTTTTTTCCATATGTTCTGTTTTAGCCTCAACTGACTTTATCTTTTGTTTGTTTTTAATTATTGTCTCCTGCATTGTATAAATTTTATCGACTAACTTTCGTATCTCCTCCTTTATCTCTCCCTTTACTTCTCCCATGTCATTCTTAATGTCTTCGTGATTGGTTGTCATGACCTCCTGCATTTTTAGCATTGTTTCTTGTATTGCTAATAAGGTTGACTACATATGCTGTAAATTGACGGTTGAGCCCACTTTTTCTCCTCCCAACATGGCTTCCGCCGACTTTGATTCTGAGGGGGGAGCTGTCATTGAAGTTTTTAACAAACAGTTCATGTGCTGCGAGGTCCAAGGCCAATAAATAGTGGTGCGGAGGGGCGGGGCAAGGGGTGGGGCGAGCCAGCAATTTAACAAATGGTTCAGCCGAACCGCCTAGAACTGGCAAAATCCTACCACTGCTAATAGCCTGATTCCATGTGTCCAGTCTGGTGATCAGAAAGAGCTGGGACTACTTATTAACATTTTACTGTTGGCCTTTCAGTTCTAAGGTGATGGAGAATGAAACACAGCAAAATATTTAATTACTTGTTTTATTTGTTATTATTTTATTTAATTATTACTGTGTTCCATCATATTTTAGTTTGATTTTATTCTATTTTTCAATGAATCCTAATCTGTTTTTGGTAACCCTTTTACCTCATCAAGTCCTGTTATGATGACCATAACAAGAGAGAGGACCTCTTGGGAAGCAGGAGTTAAGAAGAATCTGGGACTGTATGCCAAGAGCAGGGGTGTCAAACTCGATTTCATTGAGGACTGTTTCCAGGCTGGATCCAGCCCACGGGCCTTGAGTTTGACACCCCTGGCCAAGAGGATAATCCAGCAGGATCATTCAAGGTCTTGCCATTAGCCCAGCTAAAGTCAGCAGGAACATTTAGTGGGCAGCAGCCTTATAGGAAAATGTTGGAGGAACATGATCACTTTAGTGACAATTACAAAAGACTCATTTCATATTCCCCAGAAGAATGCAATGACAAACTCCTCCTTTATCTGAGAAAGAAAATCAGATGAATAGACAGTATAACTATATCCAATATAACAATATTTATTTATTTATTTTATTTATTTGTCAAACATGTACAAGGTAGCAAGTATAAGTATGAACATAAACATGAACAAAGCAAGTAAATACAGATAAATGGGGACAATAAGACACGTCCCTGGTAGGCCCGTTGGTGCACTTATGCACACTCCCTTTATGGACCTCTTAGGAATGGGGTGAGGTCCATGGTAGACAGTTTAAGGTTGAAGCTGTGAGAGTTTGAGGATGTAACAACTGAGTCAAGTAAAGCATTCCAGGCATTGACCACTCCATTGCTGAAGTTGTATTTTCTGCAATTGAGTTTGGAGCAGTTTACCTTGAGTTTGTATTGATTGTTTTCCCATGTATTATTGAGGTTGAAGCTGAAGAAGTCATTGACAGGTTTGTAGCAGACAATTTTGTGTACTATGCTTAGATCAGACTGCAGGCGGCACAGTTCCAAATTGTCCAAGCCCAAAATTTCAAGCCTGGTGGCATAAGGGATTCTATTGTGAGTAGAGGAGTGGAGTACTCTTCTCGTGAAATATCTCTGGACCTGCTCAATCTTATTAATGTCCGATATCCAGGCAGATGAGCTGTATTTCTGAATTGGTCTGGCAAAAGTTTTGTATGCCCTAGTTAACAATTTGATGTTAGTGGAGAAGAAGCTTCACAAAATAAGGTTAACAACTCTTAAAACTTTTTTGGCAATGCTGTTACAATGAGCTCTGGGGCTTAGATCAAGTAGTTCTAGGTCCTTGACAGAGTGAGGGTCATCTACGAGATCATTTCCGCCTAACTTGTATTTGGTGTTCTGATTTTTTTTTGCCAATGTGTAGTACAGAGCATTTGTTAGTTGAAATTTGGAGTTACCAATTATGCAACCATTCTGACACATGGTCTAAGTGACTTTGTAAGGCAGCAACATGGTCTGAGGTGCTAAATAATTTTACATCATCGGCGAAGAGGATGCAGCTGCTTTTAATGTGATCACATAGGTTGTTGATATAAAGCAGAAAGAGTGTGGATCCTAAGACACTGCCTTGGGGGACACTACTATTAACTGGTGCTGGGTTTGATAGGGTCTTCCCTATTTTGACCATTTGCTGCCTGTTTGACAGGAACTTGGCTATCCACTTGTGTAGGGGACCGGAGATGCCATAAGAACTAAGTTTCAGCAGTAGTTTGTTGTGTACCACTGAATCAAAGGTTTTGCAGTAATCTATGTAAATTGTGTCTATTGCTAATATAAATATATATTTCTAGCTATCCAATTAGATTAAATAGAATGGGAATGCTGCAGATTCCATCAGTCAAATAATGTCATCTGACAGGGACTAGAAGTTGAACTTTTTCTGCAGCAGCCCCTGCTCTGTGGAACAACCTCCTTCTGGAGATTAGAATGGACAGAATCGTGTTAGCTTTCTGTACAGCTTGGCTATGCCCATGACTCAGGTGCTACCTGTGCTAGGGGCTCCACCTCCTGGCTATATTGTTAACAGGCCAGATATCTTGCTCATATGTACTTGAATCATATGTTTTAATGTTTTAGTGTTTTAATAGTTTTTACTGTTTTTAAGGTTTTAATTGTAATATATGTTTCTGAATTGAGAACCACCCAAAGTTGTTTGCTAAGATGGGTAGCTATAAAAATAAAATAACTAACTAGCTAACTAACCTACTGACTCACAAACACCAACAAACCAACAAACAACAAATAAATTTCTCTGAAAGGTGACAGGAAAGAGAAGAAGAGGCTAGCCTTCATCAAAGTCCATCACTGGAGGTTTTTAAAAAGAGACTGGACAGTCATTTGTCTCAAATTGTATAGGGTCTCCAGCTTGAGTAGAGGGTAGAAGACCTCCAAGCTCCCTTCCAGCTCTATTCTGATTCATTAAAAGTGGATCGACAGCCTAAGTGCGGCCTAACTTCTTGGATGGGAAGCAAAACATTTTCAAAAGAAAAAAAAAAACAAGAAAGTCCAGTTGCCTATTGGGAAAAGCACCTTTGGGACAGTCCAAGCTGGTGTAGAATTTTCAGGGTAATTGATCCAGACCTTCATCTGTAACTGTTAGCCTATCCAGAGAGAGGATGATAGGCTAGAAATCCTCAAGGGCTGATTGTTGTCATTTTCAGTTGGATATGTAAAAGCATAAGTGACTGGGAGAAGGAATCTCCGATTCAGGAAAGGCTATAATTGGCATACTAGTTGCCATTTGCTATTTAAACAGGAGTTTCAAGTCCAAGCATGTCAGGGCATCGATTAATCCCATGTTTGGCTCTGGGACAAATCACCCTGGTTTAATTAGAGGATGGATCATGGCTTATTCCAAGTTGCAATATTCTGAAAAGAAATGCGAAGAAAAGTTTTCTAATAAAACTCATTTATTTGTTATAAAGAAAATAAAACACCTCACTAACTAAGAAAAGTAATTGCTACATTTTGAAATAGTTCTTGCCGGCTATTTCTCAGCCGGACTTTTCTGGAAAGAGAACAAAGGAAAGAGTGTGTGAAAGGAATGTGGGTGGATGGACATGCGTAGTAGCTTTTGATAACAATTCTTGGCAAGGTACGGAAAGTCTGATAGTCCAGAAATAATTGGCTCAGCTGGTAAATAAAATAACGCAGTGACATTCCCCTTCTTTGCCAGTTGAGCGAATATCAGTACATCATCAAATAAGGCACATCTTCTCACGCAGATACTCGTGTTGAGCTGCTGGAAGTGGTTTGTTGAGCATATCAGCAATTTGATCATGTGTAGATACATATTGCATTTTGACAAAACCTTTTTTCACTAAATGTTTTATGTTTTGATAACGGATGTCAATGTGTCTGGACCTAGAACCTGTGAAATGAGATTCAGAAATATAAACCACCGATTCATTGTCTTCCATCACGGTGATCAGTCGGATCGGGTGTGTCCAGATATCTGTGACTAAAGCATCAAACCAAGTTAGAGAATTACATGCATCTGAAACACAAGCATATTCAGCTTCAGTAGATGAACAAGAAACAAAATTCTGTTTACGTACTTGCCAATAAACAGGACATCCATTTAAGAACATCATATAACCTGAAGTACTTTTACGTGATTTCTTATCACTTGCCCAATCAGAATCTGCATAACAACATAATTCTGCATAATCAGTATGTGTTGGTTCTAACAATAACTTCATGTGTTTAGTGTATTTTAGGTATCTCAATAATTTCTTAATGCATGTCCAATGAAACTGTTTTGCTTTACCTACGTGTCGAGATAAGAGATTAACACTAAGTGCAATGTCAGGTCTGGTCCAACTACTAATGTATAACAGTGACTCAATGACTGAACGATAAAGTGTTTGATCCTCGAACTCAGGACTTGCTTCTTGTGTCAAGTTGTGAAAATCTGTTTGCATGGGTGTCTTTGTTGTGTTAGCATCCTTCATGTTGCAATTATGCAAAATTTGTTAAATGTTATCTTCTTGTGAAAGACTAAACCCCTTCTGTGTTTTTTCAATCTGAACACCTAAATAAGTGCTAATGTGACCTAATGATTTCAATGTGAAGTATCTCTGCAAAGCTTTGGCAAAAATTTCACTCATTTGCTTATTTGGACCAATATAAACAATATCATCAACATAAACAAGAACTATCTCATATGCATTGTTAGATCTTTTTGTGAACACGCACTCATCAGTTTCGGACTTAATAAAGCCCATTGAATTTAGTTTGTCAGTAAGACATAAGTACCACATTAAACCAGATTGTTTCAGACCATAAAGACTTTTGTTAAGGAACCAGGTATCCCCTTCTTGCTGTCGGAATCCTGGAGGACTTCTCACGTAGATCTCTTCATCTAGGTCTGCATGTAGATAAGCCGTGTCAACATCAAACTGGAAAATTTCTAAACCAAGGATAGTTGCAGTTGCTAAAGTAATTTTTACACTCTCAGTTCTGACTGTCGGTGAGTAAGTATTTGTGTAGTCCTCAGGATAACGTTGAGCGAAACCCTGAGCTACAAGTCTGGCCTTGTACAATGACTCACCATTTGGCTTCTTTTTGATTCTGTAGACCCATCGAGTGCCAATGACTTTTTTGTTTGCTGGAGGTTTTGCAGGTGTAAATACTTTAAGTTTCTTTAGACTGTCCATTTCAACCTGCATTGCATCATACCATTTGTCTTGCTCTGAATCAGGGAGCTGCTTGATTTGATGTGTGAAATTATCAGGTGGAAGTGTGACATTGCAAATCAAAGGCAAGGGTGCTTTTGTCAGTTGCCAAGAATATCGTTGTGGAGGGATTCCTTTTGTGGCCCTCTTGGAACATCTCGGGACAACTGTCCAGTCTTCTTCTGCTTCGTCCTCGTCCTCACTTTCATCACTAGCGTCAGCATCCGCGGCTTGCGAAGACGGAACATCGGGTTGAGAAGAATCAGTGGAACCTTGACCATCAATCTGCGTGGCATCAGCAGTATTATCTCTAGGAAAATAAACTCCAGGATCATTGGAATGAATCCTGGACCAGTCAATATCTTCTTCAAAATTAGCAGTTTGGGAAATCACAATTACATGTTTAGAGTCAATAAATTTGCTCCACTTTGAATTATCATCAATACCCATAAATTTCAGTCTCTTTGCTGCTGGACTTCCTTTTCTTCTTTGAGCTAAGGGAATGTTCACCATAGCATATGAACCAAAAATATGGATGTTTTTAAGATCAGGCTTGTAGCCATACAACATGAAGAAAGGAGTCTGATTTGTTACACTGCTCCAAGTACGGTTGACAATGTAATTTGCATACTTGATAGCTTCACCCCAGTATATCATATCAAGATTGGCGTCTTCTAGGAGACAATGCATCATGGTTTGCAGTACCTCTCCATTGTGAGCTGATGTGTCAGGGGCGGAAGTCTGATGAATAATTCCATTCTTACGCATCCAGTCCTGGAAACGCTGAGACATGAACTCGGCACCACGATCACTCTGGATTCTGGCAATGCGAACTTGGTGTTGGGTAGAAACAAGGGTTGCAAAGTCTTTAAAGATCTGAAAGGTCTCTGATTTTTCTTTCATAGGATATACATATCCATATCTAGAGTAATTATCAACTATTGTTAGAAAATATTTTCTACCACCAAATGATGGCGGGAAAGGACCAACTATATCAATGTGAACCAAATCAAAAATGCGTGTTGACAGGCATGTAGCGCGTTTGGGAATGGCTGCTGCTTTGGATTTGGCCTTTTTGCAGACAGCACAATCCAAAAACACCTTACACCCCTTTAGATCCAAACCTTTTGCGAACTCCGGCATCTTCCTAAGAACACAGAAACTGGCATGCCCCAATCTTCTATGCCATTTATGGATACACCTGGAATGCAAAGGTTTACCTGTTAGTGAATTCTCAACATTAACATTTTTATGCGGAACCTCAGGTTTGCTCTGAGCAACCTGTTTACCAATTCTATTTTTGTTGGCTTTAGGAGCCTTTGGAATAGCAACAGGATCTCTCTCTGGAGCATCTCTCTCTGGGCCTGTGCGTTCCCTTTTTGGAGTTTGTATACTTGCCTGTGTTTGTGTTTTAGGCTTTGGCTTTAAGTAATAAACACCACCAATTAATATGGTTTCAGCAACAATATCTCCATCTTTAACTATGTAACTTGCTTTTTCAAGGTGGTGAACTTGGAACTTTAACATTCTAGACAAGTGACACTGACTAAGCAAATTACTGGTTGCTGTTGGTATGTAATAAACATCAGGAATGAATGCATCGAGCTCTTCAACATAAACAGTCCCTTTTCCTTTGACCTGACAAGGATGATTGGAGAAAGAATAAAGTTCACATAGTTCTGGTTCAGGCTCGTGCATCTCTGTGAAAAGTTCCTTTCTGTAGGTAACATGCAATGCTGCACCACTGTCCAAAGTCCACAGGAGTCGTCTGTCGTACTCTGGTTGAGGTTGTGGATCATTGGTTAAAGCCAGTGTGGCGAGTGGAGTTTGTGGATCACGCTGGGGACCACGACGACCTTGTCTTCCACCTCTGCCTTTGCCTCTGGAGTCTGTTCCTCTGGGCTGGTATGTGACGGGAGCTGGAACTCGTTGGGGACAATCCCGGGTGGCATGTCCCACATGATTGCAGGTGTTGCACCTTGGCATCCTTGGAGTGTAGGTCCTTCCTCAGAAGGGGCGTCTAGCTGGAGCTCTTGATGCGGGTGGTCCTCTCAAGTGGGGCGTGGCCAACATGAATGCTTCTTCTTCAATTAAAAGTCTACAAACATTGTCCACTGTGCGTTGAGCAATTGGGACTTGGTTAATTTTTGTAACAGCATCTTTCCATTCATAATTCAAAGAGTTAATAATGATGCTGATCATTTGAATATCTTCAATGTTATGGCCTCTTTCTCAAAGAGATCTCAGTCTCTTTGCTGTGCCTGTTGTGGACCTAAAAATGGTCTTGGTTGTGCCATTGGAGGTGGGCCAGGAGCTGGCCCTATTTGCACTTGTGGCTGGGGCATATATGCAGGCATTTGTGCTTGAGCTGCAATATTGGCATGACCTTCTGGAGATGCAGTCATTTGCCTTTGCTGCACTAAGTTTGGCTGTGTTCCATCTAAAAGGACACCAACACCACCAGGGGGTGTTTGAGTTTGGGCCTGTGGAAACACTTGTGGCATTTCAGCTTCCTGTAGTAAATTACTTTCACCAGCAGATGGTGCTGCACCTTTAACTTCGGGCAGCTCTGCATACCTGGCATTGTATGCTTTAGAGTAAGAGTGATTATGTAAGACATGTGTAACTTGATCAGGGAGACTTTCATGTGACGTATGTAGTGCTCTCTGTCTTAATTGGCCTGACACAGAATCCACCAGGGGGAGTGTCTTTGAGGAAGAAGACAAGATGGCGCTTTTTGAAAATCTTAAGTCACGAGATTCTCCCTTATCTTGCTCAAGCATAGATATAGCCATTTTTGCCTGGGATAGCTCCTGTTCATAGAATTTTATACGGTCACAATAGGCTTTCATAGCCAGCTCATCCAGGGTGAGCTTAGAGCTTCGAGGAGAATAATGAATTTTTTCTCTCTCTGCGTGGGAGTAATTTTGCTCGGCAGTTTGCTTTGGCCTTGCACCGAGCGTTACAAATTCAGAAGGTTCTGGGAGGACTTTTTCAGAGCATGCATATTCAGAAGAAGACGTCACTGACCTCAGTTCCAGTACGTTATCTTCAAAAGCAATTTCTCTGTAATTTTCCTCCTGAAGCCTTTGTAGAATTCTTTTCGCTTCTTCATTAGTGAGAGCAGAGATATCTATATTTTCAGCAAAATGTATTCTGTATTTGTTTTACTTCTGTTTCGGCATCTTAGCAAAGATAATTAGCGTACCTCAGTAGCTAAAAACTAATTGCCTATGCGCTCTTATCAGAAATAACAAACAAGGAAAAAAGCCATAAATCAACCATCCTCTGCTACCAGATGTCAGGGCATCGATTAATCCCATGTTTGGCTCTGGGACAAATCACCCTGGTTTAATTAGAGGATGGATTGTGGCTTATTCCAAGTTGCAATATTCTGAAAAGAAACGTGAAGAAAAGTTTTCTAATAAAACTCATTTATTTGTTATAAAGAAAATAAAACACCTCACTAACTAAGAAAAGTAATTGCTATATTTTGAAATAGTTCTTGCCGGCTATTTCTCAGCCAGACCTTTCTGGAAAGAAAACAAAGGAAAGAGTGTGTGAAAGGAATGTGGGTGGATGGACATGCGTAGTAGCTTTTGATAACAATTCTTGGCAAGGTACGGAAAGTCTGATAGTCCAGAAATAATTGGCTCAGCTGGTAAATAAAATAATGCAGTGACAAAGCATTTCCTAGTTATAAGACAAAGATGTTATTCCTATTCCATGAAGAAACTAAAATGTCATGATTAACAGTATCAAAAGCCAGAGGGAGGTCCAGAAAGATGGGAAAGGAAATGATAATTCCTGTACTCAGTCTCACTACAGGTTACCTTCAAAATATGGCATCAGTAACATACATAGTGCTGCAATCAGACTGGAAGATACAGGTAATTGGTTTACTCCAGAACTGAATAAATTCTATGATAGAATGGTCATATTACAGTTATTAATAAAACTACTAAGTTTTCCCAAAAGTAAGCCCTCCCCTGAAAATAAATCCTCCCCAAAAATAAGCCCTCCCAAAAATATTTAAATGCACTGCAGCCAGTTCCCGCCATTTCCTCCTGGTTAGAGTTAGGGAGACAGAGCTGGAAATCAGGTAAGACGGCAAGAGGATTCCCGTCTTGCTCCATGCAGCCCAAAATAATAAGCCCTCCCCGAAAATAAGGCCAGGCGCTTATTTCAGGGTTCAAAAAAATATAAGACAGAGTCTTATTTTTCAGGAAAACATGGTAGAGTTAATAAGCTTCTAATTATATTGCTTTGAGAAAGACTCTCAATCAATCACAATAGAGCTGGAAGGGACCTTTGAGGTCTTCTAGTCCAGCCCCCTCCTCAAGCAGGAGACCCTATACCATTTTACACTAGTGACTGTCCAGTACCTTCTTAAAAACCTCCAGTGATGAAGCACCCACAACATCTGAAGGCAAGCTGTTCCACTGGTTAATTGTCCTCACTGTTAGGAAGTTTCTCCTCAATTCCAAATTGCTTCTCTCCTTGATTAGTTTCCATCCATTGTTTCTTGTCCTGCCCTCTTGTGCTTTGGACAATAAGTTGACCCCCCCTCCTCTTTATGGCAACCCCTCAAATACTGGAATACTGCTATCATATCACCCTTAGTCCTTCTTCTCTCTAGACTAACCAAACCCAAATCCTTGCAAACCTTCTTCATATATTTTAGTCTCCAGGCCTTTAATCATCTTAGCTGCTCTTTTCTGCACTTTTTCCAAAGTCTCAACATCTTTTTTGTAATGTGGTGATCAAAACTAGATGCAATATTCCAGGTGTGGCTTTACTAAGACTTTATAAAGTGGTAGTAACATGATTTTGATGTTATGCTTCTGTTTATACAACCAAGGATTGTATTTGCATTTTTGAGTGCTGCTGCACATTGCTACTGTTTCTAAGCCAGGTTTTGCCCAATCTGTACTTGGACCTTTGGTTTTTCGTGCCTGAATATAAAACCTTGCTTTTCTCCACATTAAATTTCATTTTGTTTGATAGGGCCCTTTGTTCAAGCCTGTCAAGATCTTTTTGGAATCTGACCTTGTCTTCTGGGGTGTTGGTTATTCTTCCCAGTTTAGGGTAATCTGCAGATTTGATGAGTTCCCCTTGTATTCCCTCATATAAGTCATTTATGAAGATATTGAAGAGTACTGGGCCTAAGATGGAACCTTGTGATACCCCACTTCTTATCTCCCTCCATATTAAGCACTACTCATTGAATATGGTTTGTCAGACAATTAGAAATGTATCTGGTGCTGCTGCTATCTATCTCATATTTTTCTAGCTTTACCAAGAAGTAGGATTGTAGTCTACTTTGACACTGCTGGAAGTTGTTTCATACATCTGTATATTGGATACTTTGATCATTTATGAAGTTGAAATACATTAACACAACTGAGATGTGACAATAGCAGCCATGTTTAAGTTCAGAATGTAGTCAAAGAGTACATTCTGGGCCCTTTGGGCATATTAATGTGAATCCAATGGTCATTGCACAGGTAAGCCATTCTAAATGTGTGAGGTCCCAAAAGATATACAAACTCTAGATTAAAAATATTAGAGTTTAATATTGTGCAACACTGAAGGAAGCCAATGAAGAAATTTTTGAGGAAATTAAGCATGTGAATATGAGGATTTCATGCTCAGAAATAACGGTGAGATACCAATAGTATCCAGTAAACCTCAAGTTGTCTGTTGTAATGTGTACAGTATGTGAAAGCATGGAAATATGGAGAAACCAGAAGGTCTCAACTGACTTCAAATTTAGCAATCACAATTCCAAGCTAAATAATAAGCATATATTACAACAGGCAGTTATTTTGCAAAAGAAATCCAAGCTCAAGATCAGTTCAAGGGCTAGAAAATTTCTTGATGTCTTCAACATCTTCATAAATGATCTATGTAAGGGGATAGGATGGGAACTTATAAATTTGCAGATGATACCAAGCTGGGTAAATTGCCAACACTTTGGTAGATAGACTGAAGATTCAGAAGGATCGTGACAGACTTGAGAATAGGGCACTATTCAATAAGATACAGCTCACAATTCATAACTACAAATGTTCTCAGTTGTGAGAAAAGTAAGGTCTTGCACTTAGGCAAAAAACCTAAATGCATAGGTTCTGTTGTCTCAACAACAGTAACTGTAAGAGGTGTAGGTGTCTTGGTGGATCATTACTGAAATATGAGTCAACAGTATGCTGCACCTGCCAAAAAGCCAACTCAGTTCTAGGCTAAATCAACAGAATTCACAGGAAGTGATTGTACTGCTCTATCCTGCACTAGCAAGACCACATTGGAATATTGCATCCAGTTCTGGTCTCCATGATACAAAAACAAGGAGGCCCTAGAATGAGTACAGAAAAAAGCAATAAAGGTGATAAGGTATCTGAAGACTAAATCATACAGTGCATAGCTAAGGGAACTAGCCTAAATGAAGAGATGTCTCACAGGAGACCTGACAGTAGTCTTCCAATACTTAGAATACTTAATTCAGAAAACTGTTAGAACTTGCCTTTTACAAACTGTTTCAGGATATGTTAGCTATGAAAGGGAATGGATCTCAATGTTGTGGCTAAAGCACTGTTGCTCTGCTCTGTTACAGCAGTTCTTTATTTTAAGGTTGCTTATTCATCATATTATATGGTATTGCATAATATTGTATCATAATATAATTTCATATCAATCAATCATCAATCAACTATTATATTATTACCATACAATATAAGGAATAAGCAACATTAAAATATACTTATATAATATAATATAACATAACATAACATTATTATAATATAATAATACAGGTATAAAGTAGTGTAGTGTAGTGTAGTGTAGTGTAGTGTAGTGTAGTGTAGTGTAGTGTAGTGTAGTATAGCCATAGGGACACAATGATTAGTGGTTAAAGATACTGAATTTATCAGCTAGAAAAATGACCATCCGGGTTCTAGATCCGAGCCCTGCGTGACAGGGCAAACGCCCATAATTTTCCCCAGCTCCTGCCCACCTAGCAGTTCAAAAGCATGCAAAATGCGAGCAGATCAATAGGTACCATTTCAGTGGGAGAACTTTCCCATTAATTGGTTAATTACAAATTAATTATTGTGTTGTTCATTTCCGTTGCACCTTAATTTTTATTACTAGAGTTTTTAGATCCTTTGCATTTTCAGGTATGAAGGTAATGACATCAGCAACACACATCTTTTTCCAATTTTAAAATCACTTCCAATCTTCTTCCTATCCAGCTTCTCTTAATTTATATTCAGCATGTAGGTTGAATAAATAAGGGGATATTATACAGCTTTGTCACACTCCTTTACTAACTTTGAGCCAGCCTGTTTCACTATATTCTTTTTTTATATAAACACTTTATTAAACTTCTATTACATTAAAAACATAAAAAATTATTTCACTCAACAATAGTTAAGTGTGGTGTTTTTCTTGTAACAGTAATTCATGCATTATTTACAAAAATTAAATTGTGCGTATTCACATTCTTATTTTATCTATTACATGTACTTAATAACTATCTATCTCCAATCTATCTCCATTCTATCCAGTTATACCACTGGTCCACACATTGTAAAATATCGATGTCTCTTTATCTTTTAAAATCAGCGTTAATTTGTCCATTTCTGTGCAATTCATGACCTTTTGTATAACCAGTTTCTCTGTGGGTGTACATGGCTGTTTCCAACATTGAGCATAGGCAAACCTTTCAGCTGTTTCACTATATTCTATCTGTACTGTGTCTTCCTGACTTTTACAAAAGCTTCTCTTACCGATAATGAGATACAGAAATTCCCATTTTTCTAAGCCTGATGTCATTAACACAGTCAAAGGACTTTCTATAATCAGTGAGTCAAAGACAGGTTGTTGTTTTTTTAATATTCTTTGGCTTTTTCAATTATCCAGCATGCATCAGCACTGTTGTATTCCTTGACCTACAACAGTATACTTAGTGACTGTTCAAAGTTACAATACCACTGAAAAAGATGACTTATGACCGTTTTTCACACTTATGACCATTGCAGCATCCCCATGGTCACCTGATCAAAATTCAGATGCTTGGAAACTGACTCGTATTTATGACAGTTGCAGGGTCATGTGATCACCTTTTGTGACCTGACAAAAAGAGTCAATGGTGATGCCAGATTCATTTAAAAACCCTGTTACTAATTTAAGAACTGCAGTGATTCAGTTAACAACTTTGGCAAGAAAGGTTGTAAAATGGGGCAAAATTCACTTAAAAACTGTCTTGCTTAGCAAAAAAAATATATTAGGCTCAATTGTGGTCATAAGCAAGGACTACCTGTATTGAATCATGTCCCTTGAATTTTTCGAAAGCCAGCTTGAACATTTTATATCTCTTTTCTCATGTAGGATATAATCTTAATTCAATGATCCTAAGGATTATTTTGCCTACATGTTAAATGAAGGACACTATATGACAGATTACACACTTTGTTCAGTCCCCCCCCCCTTTTTAATTTTGGTATGTAGATTGAACTCTTACAACCTGTTGTCCACTGGTCATTTTCCAGATTTCCTGACATAGCTTGGAAATTGATTGATTCTTCTGCTGCTCATTATATCTGAACATCTGATGGCTGTAACCAGGGGGACCTTTTGTCAGGTTCGCCTGATTCGCCAGTTGCGGCCCTTTCTTGATCGGGATTCCCTGTGCACAGTCACACATGCCCTCGTCACCTCTCGCCTTGACTACTGCAATGCTCTCTACATGGGGCTCCCCTTGAAGAGCACCCGGAGGCTCCAACTGGTCCAGAACACAGCAGCGCGGGTAGTGATGGGAGCAGCATGGCGCTCCCACGTAACACTGCTCCTGCGCGAGCTGCACTGGCTCCCAGTGGTCTTCCGGGTGTGCTTCAAGGTGTTGGTTATCACCTTTAAAGCGCTCCATGGCATAGGGCCTAGCTATCTTCGAGACCGCCTGCTGCCACCGACGACCTCCCATCGACCCGTGCGCTCCCACAGAGAGGGCCTCCTCGGGGTGCCATCAGCCAAACAGTGCAGGCTGGTGACCCCCAGGGGGAGGGCCTTCTCTGTGGGGGCACCTACCCTCTGGAATCAATTGCCTCCAGAGATAAGGAGAATCCAAGACCTCAGTGCCTTCCGCCGTGCCCTTAAAACCTTCCTTTTCCAGCAAGCCGGGCTGGCCTAATTTTTTAAGTGTTTTTAAATGTTTTGCTTATTGTTTTTATTTAATTGGGCCAAATTTATATATATATATATTTAACTGTATTTTAATATTTGTACTTGATGTTTTTACTTGGCTATTCACCGCCCTGAGTCCTCAGGGAGAAGGGCGGTATACAAATTCAAAATAAAATTATATATATATATATATATATATATATATATATATATATATATATATATATATATATATATATATATATATATATATATATATATATATATATATATCAGTGGGGATTTCAACAGTTCAACATTCAACATTCTGCACATGTCCAAGATGGCGCTTTGTCGCTAGATCTGCAACTTTGAGGTGATGTCCTGGCCTAGAGAGGCTTTGGGGGGGCCAGTCTGACCATCTATGGCCCCCTGCCCGGGTAGAGGAATGTCCAGGGAACATTTTGACAGCTTTTTCCGTCCTCTGGGTCATCTCGGTGCTGAGAGGGATGGCGTTTTGGCGGAGACGGTTGTTTGAGCTTACCAGCGGCTGGCGGGACGACAAGATGATGGCGGCTGATGATGGTGGCACTCCCATGGGGGCTTTCCATTCCCCTGGATGCCTTGGAAAAGATCTGTAGAGGCTAGGGGAGGCTGTGGAAGATGTTGAGAGGGCCAGCAGGGGCAGTGTCGGCGGCGGAGATGGCAGCCAACAATGGTGGTGCTGGGCTGCTCCCGCGGGGCTTTCTATTCCCCTGGATGCCTCGGGAAGACCTGTGGAGGCTAGGGGAGGCTGTGGAGGATGTCGGGAGGGCCAGCAGCGGCGGTGTTGGTGGCGGAGATAGCGGCCGCATTGGCGGTTCACGGAAATGGCAGCTGGAGTTAGGGCAGCTACCTAAAGGCCAGCAGTCCCTGAAGGAGATGGTGTGGGACGCTTAGCAGTACCTTCAACCTGGTTTTCCTGGGCGGCTGAAGGGGTTTGGACCATGGGGGAAGGGCCACCCCCAGGCGTACCCAGAGATCTCCATGGTGAGCTGGAGGGGGCAAAATGGGGGAGCATTACCACCAACTGGAAGTTGAAGTGGATAGGGGAGTCGGAAAATGACTGTGGACACTTTGCTGCCTGCATTGCCCCCCCTCCTTCCTTTTTGACCAAGTTTAGGCCTTTTGGCCTTATTATGATCACCGCTACCCCACCTATCCTGGTATGCTGAGTGACTCTTACTTCCCCCAGTTTTTCATCAAGCCCTCTCTGAAATCCCACCGCTGCAAGATTTCTCCCCATACTAAATCCTTCTCATGAGCTGGGCTCCCTGACTTGCTTCTACCCATATGGGGAACTAGATCTGGGTACACAAGTCTGGAGGGAACCGGTGTATGACTCTTCTCACTACCAGTGTTCCATCAATCCATTTGGATTATTTAAACTGGATCGGCCTCGTGAGAGGATGGCTAGTCCAAGAAATTTCCGGCAGTCGAATAACATGTATTCCCCCCCCCCCCCATTGCTGTGAGAGGGCAATGGAGTCTGATTGTGTGTACCTGGATTGGAACTTTCCCTTGTGGACTATAATATCTTGGTGGTCTCCCGACCATGGACTCTTTCACCCTAATGAGCGGATGTATTCAGTGCTTGAGCTCCTTGTCCTGCGAGATTCCCCCCTCTCACAGGTTTGGCCCTCCACTCTATCGAGGGCCTATCTTGATGACGAACTTTGGAGTCCTGAGAGATGGCATTCTGCAAAAAGAGGGCTGTGGGGATTTTTAGGGAAGTTTTTGAACAAGATTTTAAAGGATTCTGGGAGAGGGGTGGGCTGAGTGCGTCTGGGGGAGAACCTGCAGGGTGCCTAGTCCACCTGAGGAGCGCGGCATGGGGGGTGCGGGTTCTGAGGTCAAGGAGGGGGTTAGAGCTTGTGGTGCGGATGGCTATGACATCGATACTGTAGGTGGGAGGAGCAGATATGGCGGGAGTAGGAAGCCACATCATGTTGTGGGAGTGCATGCTCGCTGTCTCCAAGCGGTGGTGCGCTCTGCCCTCCAATGCTCCTCTCATTCCCCAGGTTGCACAGATCCTTGGGCCCTGGGCCATCGGCTGATGCTGTGCAATGCCAGGTCTGTGGCAAATAAAGCCCCCCTCATTGTGAGCATATTCAGGAGGGGGGCGTGGACATGGCGGGTATTACAGAGACCTGGTTGGGCCAGGAGGGGGGAGCCCCTCTTGTTGATATGTGCCCACCCAGTTTCCATGCATTTCATCAGCCAAGTTCACAGGGGAGGGGAGGGGGGTGGCTGTTGTTATTAATGAGGTTCTTAGGCCAAGGGAGGCCACTGTTCCTCAGACGGCCAGATGTGAGTCCCTCCTTTTGAAGTGGGGTCATGGGGTGCAGATGGGCCTGCTAGTCACGTAGCTGGCTCCCTGCCATGCGGCAGCGGCTCTGCCCAAGCTGCTCGACGTTATAGCCGCAGTGGCGGTTGAAACCCCCAGGCTTATGGTCATGGGGGATTTTAACCTGCCATCCATCGGCAAGGCATCTGAGGCGGCCCAGGAGTTCATGGCTTCCATGATGGACATGGACCTGACCCAGTTAATTCATGGCCCTACTCACACGGGGGGAAACACGCTGGACCTGGTTTTTGTCTCTGGCCAGTGGTTG
This sequence comes from Pantherophis guttatus, assembly GCF_059756535.1. Taxonomy (NCBI): domain Eukaryota; kingdom Metazoa; phylum Chordata; class Lepidosauria; order Squamata; family Colubridae; genus Pantherophis; species Pantherophis guttatus. The sequence goes on from NC_142063.1 coordinate 317,481,343, forward strand.
AGTGATCTTGAGATAGGGGATATAGCGATTGAGCCCTTGTCATGGTCAGATCACTCCCTCCTTCGCTTAGACCTTTGAACCGCCACACCCCACTGCAGGGAGGCGGAACTGATGAGGTGGTTCTGCCCCAGGTACCTGATGGATCCAGATAGGTTCCAGACGGAGCTTCGGCCACTTTCTGAGGCTCTGGCACATGGCTCGGCTGAAGACCTAGTGGCCGCCTGGGATAGGGCGACTGCTGGAGCTTTGGACTGGGTCGTGCCTTTGCGGCCTCTGACACGGTGCCGGTCTCACCTGGCTCCTTGGTTCACTGAGGAGCTGAGGGAGATGAAGCGCCGGAAAAGACACCTAGAGAGCAGTTGGAGGGCTAGTTGTTCTGAATCTGACTGAGCACTGGTAAGGTCTCATATTAAGACTTACCTAGTGGCGATAAAAGCGGAGAAGAGTAATTATTTTTCCGCTCTTATTGCGTCATCAGATAATCACCCAGCCACCCTGTTTAGGGTGACCTGCTCCCTGCTCCATCAGGGGGCGCGGGAGGACCCCTTGGAGGGTAGGGCTGAGGACTTTGTACAATATCTGTATGACAAAATTGCTCAGATTTGGGAACACCTAGACTCTGACTGGGTAGATCCAGGAGGGATGACGGAGGCAGGTCTTCGGAACATTGTTTGGGAAGAGTTTGATCATGTGACTCCCGAAGGCGTGGACGGGATACTGGACAGACTGAGTGCGGCCACATGTTTATTGGACCCATGTCCCTCCTGGTTGGTGCTGGCCTCTCGGGAGGTTACATGAGGCTGGCTCCAGGAGATTATAAATGCTTCTTTGAGTGAGGGTGTTTTCCCCGCCGCCTTGAAAGAGGCGGTGGTGAGGCCTCTCCTCAAGAAGCCCTCCCTGGACCCGGCAGTGTTGGCTAATTATCGTCCAGTCTCCAACCTTCGCTTTGTTGCGAAGGTTGTTGAGAGTGTGGTCGCGTGACAGCTGCCTCAGTACCTGGATGAATCGGCTTATCTAGATCCGTTCCAGTCGGGCTTCAGGCCTGGGTACAGCAAGGAAACAGCATTGGTCACATTGGTTGATGATCTCTGGAGGGCTCGGGACAGGGGTTGCTCCTCTGTCCTGGTCCTGTTAGACCTCTCAGCAGCTTTTGATACCATCGACCATGGTATCATATTGCACCGGTTGGAAGGGTTGGGGGTGGGAGGCACCGTGTTGCGGTGGTTCTCCTCCGCAACAGGGGGGCAGAGGTCGAGTCCCTTGTATGTGGGGTGCCACAAGGATTGGTCCTCTCGCCCCTTCTGTTCAACATTTATGTGAAGCCGCTGGGCGAGATCATCTGTGGTTTTGGGGTGAAGTACCACCAGTATGCTGATGACACTCAGCTGTACATCTTCACCCCGGATCACCCCAACAATGCCCTTGAAGTGATGTCCCGGTGCCTGGAAGCCGTGCGGATCTGGATGGGGAGAAACAGACTCAGACTCAACCCATCCAAGACCAAGTGGCTGTGGTTTCCGACGTCCTGATATAGTCAGTTGGTGCCATCACTGACTATTGGGGGCGAGTCGTTGGTGCCCACGGATAGGGCTCGCAACTTGGGTGTCCTCCTGGAGTCACAGCTGTCTTTATAAGAGCATTTGACAGCTGTGGCTGGGAGGACTTTTTATCAGGTCCACCTGATTCACCAGTTGCGTCCCTTTCTGGATCAGGACTCGTTACATACGGTCACTCATGCCCTTGTCACCTCATGCCTGGACTACTGTAATGCTCTCTACATGGGGTTCCCCTTGAGGAGCACCTGGAGGCTCCAGCTGGTCCAGAATGCGGCTGCACGGGTGGTTATGGGAACAATGTGGCGCTCCCATGTGACTCCCCTCCTGCATGAGCTGCACTGGCTCCCGGTGGTCTTCCGGGTGCGCTTCAAGGTTTTGGTGATCACCTTTAGAGCGCTCCATGGCTTAGGACCAGGGTACTTATGAGACGCCTTCTGCCACCAGTAGCCTCTCACCGACCAGTATGCTCCCATAGAGAGGGGCTCCTCAGGGTGCCGTCGGCCAAACAGTGTCGACTGGCGGCCCCCAGGGGGAGAGCCTTCTCTGTAGGGGCGCCTGCCATCTGGAATGAGCTCCCCCCTGAGATACGGAGGATCCCAGATTTACACACTTTCTACCGTGCCCTCAAAACATTTTTATTCCAGCAGGCTGGTCTGGCTTGACTCTCCCTTTTAATTTGCCTTTAAGTTTTATACAAATTGGGTGTTTTTAAATTCATTTTTTGGGCCAAAATTATTTAATGTACTTTTAAATGGTTTTTTAACTTTTGTATGATGTATTTTTATCTTGTGGCTGTCCACCGCCCTGAGTCCTTCGGGAGTAGGGTGGTATATAAATAAAATAAAATAAAATAAATAAATAAAATAAATAAACAGTTCATCTAGTTTATTCTTTCCATCTTTCTTTGATCTCCTTTGAATTGGTTACTATCTTTCCATTGGCATTTTGTAATTGGAACCTCCTCCTGATTTCAGAGATTTTTTGAAAGACTTTCTTTGTTTTTCTCTTTTTATTTCATCTTTGATTTCTGTGTAGGTCAAAGAGCCATTTGGATCCATTTCCCACAAAAAAGAAATCACCGGGAGCCACAAAACCTAGGTGGGCGTGGCCAACTCAACGTCACTCACTCCCACCCAGTTACATGACACACACACCTCAGCTATGCTTACCCAGGTTGTAAGGGTTGGTGGGTCCCCCCCCCCCCCGCCATGTTCTTTCTTATTCTTTGGGTGCTTTTTACTATATTTAAAACAAGAGTCATTTCAGGTTGCCAGATAAATGAAGCTCTTTTGTCCGCTTGCTGTGGCTTCCTATTTCCTGAACCCACCACTGGCTGGCCCCGCCACTCACGTTCCCCTCCCAGTCACTCCTCGCCTGGCCTGAGAAGGTAAGGCCAACGGTGGGCGATGGAGATTTGCTCCATATTCCAGAGCAGGAGCGAAGTGCCCCTGTACTAGCCATATCTCACAGGTGCTCCTTCTGACTCTTGTTGGTGCTGTGCACACCTCGGTCATTCGGGGAGATGCGCGACTTGCTCTCTACCCTGAGACACTGGCTTGGCCTGGCTGCAGCCAACGCCACTGCTGTTGCCACTTCCATAGCCTACCCACTGCTGTCACAGCTCCTTGCACAGCATAGTTAAATTTAGCACACTTCACAATGCGGGAGACAGTGTCCTCTCCTCCTCCTGTAGCCCATTACGATGCAGAGCATTGGCTGCAGCTGGGTTGGGCCAGTGTCTCAGGGTGGAGAGCAAGTCGTGCATCTCCCCAAGCGACCGAGGTGCGTGCAGCACCAACAAGGGCCAGAAAAAGCACCTGCAAGATATGGCAAGTACAGGGATGCTTTGCTCCTGCTCTGGAATATGGAGCAAGTCTCCATCCCCCGCTGTCGACCTTACCTTGTCAGGCCAGGCAAGGAGTGACTGGGAGGGGAGGGTGAGTGGCGGGACCAGCCAGTGGGTGGTTCAGCTGACAGGGAGCCACAGCAGGGGGACAAAAGAGCCACATGTGGCTCCGGAGCCACAGGCTGCAGACATCAGTATAGGTGATCTTGTCATAGTGTTTCTTCTATTTTCTAACAGCTCTCTGAATTTCTTACTCAAAATTTTATCTTTTTTGGCTTTGGTGTCTCTTCTCTTCTAGCAATTTCCATGGCTGTTTTGATATCCAGTTTGTTTTTTCCTTACTTAATTTTTAGCTACCTCTTTACACATTCAACCTTAATGTCTCCTTTCAGTTTCAAAATACGTCCGGTTTTCTTTTATTACATGGAACTTCAAGCAACAAGACACCTTGATGGCTTTAAATGTCATAAGCATAGATAGTACAATCCTTACCTCTTCCTTGTAGCATACTGAGGGCCGTCTGGTTAGAGAGGTCCAGCATATGGCTTTATACCATCTTTACATTGTTATATTGTATATTATTATATTGTCTACCCATCCGATTTTCTTTGTAAAATAAAAGAGGGGATTACCATTATATTCAGCAGTGCAATATTAATTGAACCTAATTAATTAATTAATTAAGTGATCATGTGCAGAACTCAAATGAGGATGCACAATAACAAAAATAAAATAGAACTCAAATATGGTATAAGATAGTATTAATTTAGTAAAATAATAAATAAAAATAAATAAATCATAAGAAGTGGTCAGTTTAAGTCCCAGTTCTTTGTAACTACCAGACTGGACACAAGGAATCAGTCAATTGGAATCAGTCTATTCACAAAACACTGAAGTGACTGTTCCATCTTAAATATTACTAACAAACAACAAACCTAATCCATTTGGATCAGGGGTTGTCATACTCAAGGCCCAGGGGCTGGATCTGGCCCACGGGGTACTTAGATCTGGCCCGCAGGACCACCCTGGAAACAGAGAAGGACTGGCCTGCGGTGCTTCTGCCAGCAAAAATGGGCTCCCGAGCTTCATTTTTGGCTGCCACAGCCTCCTGCAACCCTCTGGCAGAGGGTTTCACTGGCAGAGGGTTGTAGGAGGCAGTGGCAGCCAAAAACGGAACTCGGGAGCCCATTTTCACTGGCAGAGCACTCTGGCCACCACAGGCTCTCTCAACAGAAGTGATATCGAGCTGGTCATACCCACTCGGGCCCCCCGAGGTCAAACACAACCCTGATGTGACCCTCAATGAAATCGAGTTTGACACCCCTGATTTAGAACAATACACTGAAAAGATGCAATTATATTTGGAAAAGACTTGTTTGGGAAGGATGATTTCAATAGTAAAGAAGTAAGGAGTAGATTAATCATTTTCATTATTAATACAGGTTAAGTGAGGTTTCTGAATTTAGGATAATTCACCCATTAATGGTGAATTCCTTGTTAATTACACATTAATTAATTCTTGTGTTGTTTCTTTTGGTGGTTTTCTGACCAATAATTGAATTCACATCACATATGAATGCCAGCATGAAATATTATGAGGGAAACTATGAAACCTAATAACCTCATACCACTCATTTTCAAATTTTCTAGACCTTGAATTTATCTTGAACTTGGATTTCATTTGAAAACTAACTGCATGTGCTAACGTCACCTCTTGCCTGGACTACTGCAACGCTCTCTACATGGGGCTTCCCTTGAAGGGCACCCGGAGGCTCCAACTGGTCCAGAATGCAGCCGCGTGGGTAGTCACGGGAGCTACCTGGCGCTCCCATATAACACCTCTCCTGCGTGAGCTGCATTGGCTCCCAGTGGTCTTCCGGGTGCGCTTCAAGGTGTTGGTTATCACCTTTAAAGCGCTCCATGGCATAGGACCTAGTTATCTTCGAGACCGCCTGCTGCTACCGACGGCCTCCCATCGACCGGTGCGCTCCCATAGAGAGGGCCTCCTCGGGGTGCCATCAACCAAACAATGTCGGCTGGTGACCCCCAGCCTTCTCTGTGGGGGCACTTACCCTCTGGAATCAGCTGCCCCCAGAGATAAGGAGAATCCAAGACCTCGGTGCCTTCTGCCGTGCCCTTAAAATTTTCTTTTTCCAGCAAGCCGGGCTGACCTAATAGTTTTTAAATGTTTTAATTGGTTTGTTACTGTTTTTAATTATGGGGCCAAATTTATATATATCTTTTAATGGTATTTTAATATTTGTAGTGTATGTTTTTATGTGGCTGTACACTGCCCTGAGTCCTTAGGAAGAAGGGCGGTATACAAATTCAAAAATTAAATAAAATTAAATAAATAAATAAACAAATAAATAAATAAATAAATGTTTGCTTTCTATCTTAGGAATTGTGATTGCTAAATTCCAAGTCAGTTGAAGTTGTTGGTTCATCCATATTTCTACACTTTCACATAAGTGTTACATCAGGTAGCTTGAGTTTCATGGATTCTGTTGATATCTCACCGTTATTTCTCAACATGAATTCCTTGTATTCATGTGTTTAATTTCCTCTCAAACTCTTTCTTTGGCTTTTGTCAGCCTTGCACACTATTAAACTGTAGTAGCAATAGTCATAGCACTTAGACTTATATACCACTTCATAGAGCTTTATAGCACTCTCTAAGCAATTTATAGAGTCAGCATATTGCCCCAACCAATCTGAGTCTTCATTTTACCAACCTCAGAATGATGGAAGACTGAGTCAACCTTGGGCTGGTCAGGATTGAACTCCTGGCAATGGGCAGTGTCAACCTGCAATACTGCATTCCAACATTTTCTTTAAACCAGAGTTTGCCTAACTTTAGGAACCTCACACATTTGGAATGGCTTTCCAGTACAATGACTGTTGAATTCACATTAATATGCCCAAAAGGGCTCTAAATACAGCCATCTTTCACTATCTTCTGAACTTAAACATGACTGCTACCTCCCAGTTATGTTAATGTGTTTTAACTTCCTAATTGAGCAAAATGTCCACCAATCTATGGATGAATGAAACAACATCCAATAGAATCTTTCTCTAGGCAGTAGAATTAGAAGGTTATTAAGTTTTACTAATACCTTATATGACTAGTAAGCCATAGAATTTATTTCATTTTTATCAGGGTTTTTTTTGGGGGAAAAACTGTCCAATAAATACACACTCCGTAGCATCTTACTATATTTCACAGTTAAAGAGGACAACAGGCAATGTGTGCTACTGATAGTGAAAATTATTCCATGCGCACAGTAAAAGTATGGTGAAAAAACCTAGAGAAGGTTCTGGCATAATAGGGTGAAACCTCCTGAAACCTTCATACTATGGGTTCATTTCTGCTATTATGTTGACTCAACTGAATCTTTTACAATGAAGTTAAGGTTAAGGACTGAATCGGATAGAATAGAAAGTTCCCATTTTTAATTTTTAATTCAGGGATTCAGAGGTTTGTTTGTTTGTTTGTTTGTTTGTTTTTTTGTATCTTAGCATGATCATCTGTGATTTGTATCCCTGCTTTCCTGGTTGATGACAGCCTCCCTTTTTGAGGAAGATTGCTGAGACATGGTGGGGTAGTGATTGCAAAGGATTCTAGAGGAAACATTACCTGGATCTCTTCCATTAGATTAGAACATCATGCATGTTCACACACACACACACACACACACACACACACACACACACACACACACACAATAGTTTTGAGAGTAACCTGTAATAAAACTGGGAAGAAGTATAACTTTCCCATCTGTCTGGAACTCTCACTGGCTTTTGATACTGTTAATTATGGCATTTTACTTTCTTCATGAATTCAGAGTGGAGGTTTTGTCTTATGACTAGGCAATATTCTTGGACTCAAAGCTCCTGTTATAGCAGATGGCAGATACATGCCAATTATGGCCTTTCCTGGATCAGAGGTTCCTACTTCCAGTCACTCATGCTTTATGTATCCAACTCTTAATTTCTTAGTTGAGAAATTAAGAGAATCACTATAAGATGAAAACAAACAAACAAACAAACAAATCAATCAATCAATCAATCAATCAATCAATCAATCTGTTATGTATGGTCATACAGGACCAAACAGAATGAGGTGGTCAAACAGAAATTTACAGTATGTGTTCCTAAGCTCAGTGGTTAAGACATTATGCAATATCCACTTATGTAAAACAGTAAAAGTAACTCCTAAGCATAGTTGCAATATTTCATTGAGGCAATGTGATGCAATCATTCTAACTCCATAAATATAGAGCTGTGTCCTGTCCCAGGAATAAGATTTGGTCCAGAACCAATCCAAATATGAAGATCCTTTATCTGCTCTTCGCAGTCCTTTTTTTTACCTTCCTGCCTGAACCAGGTAAGAAACAAATTTACTGATAATTTAGAAAGGATTGGTAACTTACTCATTTCTAAATAAATAGAATCATTTTTGAAAGAAGGGGAATCTGCTACAATTTTGTATGGTTTACAATTCAATTTGGGCACCAAATTTGCACAATCATAAGGGATGATCTTCTGGAATTAAAGGTTCATCTTTTAGCTTGAAATATTGCAGTCATTGATGCCTTTTGGTTTATTTATTTTTTTGTTTCTTGATACATTGACTATTGACAATATAAAATTCCAAACATCTGAAAAATACATAATTGATTTTTCTTATAAAATAAAAATAGAAATTCAATATAATATAGGGCATCAAGGAGGGACTGGAAAGCCAATTTATTGGTTCATTATTCTATTTATATTCTATTTGTGTAAAGAGGAAAGATAGCTATATTATACTATACTATAATAATCTTCGAGTGGATCTATTCATACTTAGCATGAAAAGCAGAAGTGAAATGAGGAATTCCCTAGATGTTTGCAGCAAAATATCTAGCAGCAGAGAAATTATCTTCCTCCCCCACATATCTATTTTTATTTCCTTAATACAAAAAAGAAAACTGTACATACTCCCTGAAGAGAAGCTTGACTCTTGGGGAGTCAAGGGGAGTGAACAACCCAATGTACTTCTCTTTCAGAGCAGTACAGAAGTAATATGTCCTCCCCTTATTCTCTAAAGTTTTTTTGATGACTGAGATATCCTGAGTATCCCTTGTGCAAGTCATTAACTCTCATATGTGCAGTTTTCAATAGCAGAAAACAGCAGCAATGGAACTGCTGCTGCAGCAATTAAACAAGTAGGGAAGAATTCCAGTGGAAAACCAGACTCTGCAGTATATATAAAAAAGTATCTTGATTCATTATTCACTTATCTGCTCTTTTTCTTTTCACAGGTGCCGGCCAAAGGCAAACTCAACGTAGGTGTTATTTGCTTCGCTGTCGTACTGGCTTCGTTCAAATTGGAAGAAATTGCTGTAGAAATTAAAAAAATAGGTAAGGAAACCCTTCCCTAATAGAGATGCCACAGATGTAGATTGGCATAATCTGCCTGATATTCCTTGCATTCACAAAGCATTGTAAGGCAATGACACAAACAGGGAAAATGGTTCCAGGGAAAATCTCTGTAAAAAAAAAAAATGGACAGAAAGGATAGATTTTGGGGTTGAGGAGGCAGAAGAAACACTAAACCCACTTTAATCAAGAAATTATTTTATCTCATTTCTATAGTGTCAAAGGAAAATGATGCAATCTCTATCCTGGATATCTCTGAGTTATGGCCAACGACCTGTCATCACCGCCTGTTATCGCTTTAGCTTCTCTTATGTAAATCAAAATTGCTATCTATCAGACTCTAAAACATGTATACATTGAAGCAAAATTTGGCATTTTTTTCCTTAAAATAAAGCTAAATCAGCATTGCAGATGTGTGCCTTCTTTTAGGGGAGCTCTGGGCAGTATACTCAATCACCATCATGACTGTATTTTGTGTGTGCATGTTTGTTTGTGTGTGTGTGTGTGTGCTTCCATTTCATTCTGGAAGACATTCTTCATTATTCAATCACAGATTATGACTTAAAATCAGTGTCATTCTTTCCCCTTCTTTATTTGATGAGTATCTTATCTATTAATCACATATTGCTGAAAAAGACATTTAAAATAAAACAATGAAGTAATTATCAATATAAGCCTTAGATCAATTGTTAGCATACATCTTCTGCTGTTACACAAAACCATGCCAACACAGTCTTAGAATGCTTTAACAGAGAGATAGAATTAAAATCATGTGAAGTATTAATACCACTTTATAATGCCTGGGTGAGAACACACTTGAAATATTGCATCCTGTTTTGGTCACCACAGTATAAAAAAAAGGTTGAGACTCTAGAAAGAGTACAAAGAAGAGCAACGAAGATGATTAGGGGACTGGAGGTTAAACCATATGAAGAATGTTTGCAGGAATTGGGTATGTCTACTTTAATGAAAAGAAGGACTAGGGTGTGATATATCACTGTTCCAATATCTAAGGGGCTGCCACAAAGAAGAGGGGGGGGGGTCAACCAAAGCACCTGAAGGTAGGACAAGAAGCAGTGGATGGAAATTAACCAAGAAGAGAACCAACCTACAACTAAGAAGAAATTTATTGACAGTTAGAACAATTAATTAGTGGAACAATTAAAACAAAGTCCAGTGGCCTTTTGCAAAAGCACCTTTGGATAACCTGGATAACTGAGAATCTCCATAGACATTAATCAGTGGAATGACTTGCCACCAGAAGTTGTTGGTGCTCCAATACTGGATGCTTTTAAGAAGAGATTGGATGACTATTTGTCTGAAATGGTATAAGTTTTCCGGCTTGAGCAGGGGGGTCTAGAAGATCTCCACAGTCCCTTCCAACTTTGTTACTCTGTTATTCTGTATATAATGCCTTAATTATTACACTGAATAGAGATGTTAGAGAACAAATAATTCATCCTCCCAGTTGGAGTTCCTCAAAAATGGTGAAGATACAAACACTATTTCTATTCATTGATATATAGGATATGGCAAAGAATTGAATGAACTTAACTGTATTCGTATCTTGAGACCCAGGATAAGTTTTTGATTTGGGTCAGATAAAATTTTTAAAGCAAGCGATGAGTGGATACTGCTATCCCTGGGAGTTAGTTCAGTGGTTTGGGATTTAATATTTCAGCTGCAATACATTCATTACGAACCAAATAATTTCAGTTTTTATGAGTTATAATTGAGCATTCTGCAGGGCCTCCACTTCAACCTTGCTATTTATATTGATCCCTGAACAGTTGGCCACCATTATAAAACAATAAATAGACATGAAAGGTCTTACTTTGGCATGGTGTAGGTATAAATTATTTGCCTATGCTCTGATAGTTTTACAATTTTTGGCCCGTAATCTGTATCTCTCTATCTCTCTTCATCAGTTAAATGTAATAAAATAATCAATAAGAAAACAAAAGGAGTGAGTCATTCTTATATTTCCTAGGGAAAACCAAACAGTTCCAGGGAAGGAGAATTAATTCTTCCCCTGTCAGCTGCACCTCCTGCTCACGTTTTGCAACCATTCAGTATCAGTCCCAAAGGTGCTTTTTCAGAAGGCAACTGGACTTCCTTGTTTTTTCTTTGAAGATGTTTTGCTTCTCATCCAAGAAGCTTCTTCAACTCTGACTGGATGGTAGTGGTGATCCTTCCATTCCCCACCATCCAGACAGAGCTGAAGAAGCTTCTTGGATGAGAAGTGAAATGTCTTCAAAGAAAAAACAAGAAAGTCCAGTTGCCTCCTGAAAAAGCACCTTTGGGACAACCAGGACCTGGATTACTGAGAATCTCCATAGATATTCAGTATCAACTGCTATAAACTTTAGGGGGGCTGGACGGGAGTGGAGATGCATTAAGTGAAATGAAACTTGACTGTATCTCTTGAAGATGGGCTTCAAGGACATTCGGCTGGGAAAGGTAAGTAGCTGCATACCAAACCTATACCTGAAGTGACTGTTCTAAAAACATCTTTTTTGAATTTGAATGGACATAGGAACCCAGTGAGAGGAGGTAACTAAGGGAGGGAAAAGTTAGATTTGGCAGGGGTGAAATCTAAAATTTTTTGCTACCGGTTCTATGGGCGTGGCTTAATTAGTGGGCGTGGCTTGGTGGTAAGGTGACTGGGAGGGCGTTGCTTGTTGGTCAGGTAGGCATGGCCAAGTCAATGTCACTTCTTTGCCCTTTTTTAACCTACAAAACACAACACAAGACAACTGGCTCACCCACAAAATAAAAGCAGCTGTGCTAGACCCAAACTGGCCCCTGCAACAAGCAGGAACCTCACACAGCCACAAAAAGCCCAAAAAACCAACTTTCACACTTTACACATACAAAATTCCACATACAGCTTTGTGAGATTTTGTGTGTTTGTGTAGTTAGAGTGAAACACTACAGAAACACACTAAATCTCAGAAAGCTGCACAAATATTATTTCATTTCATTTTATTTTTATATAAAAGCAGCTACATTTAAAACTTCCTAAACTTTAAATGGCTAGGTCTAAAAAAAGAACAACTAAAAACCCACTCAATTAACTATTTTTTTAAAGCTCCAAAAGGGGAAAAAATCTTACCCAATAGAAGAGGGGTTTCCAACCTTGGCAACTTTAAGACTTGTAGACTTCAACTCCCAGAATTCCTCAGCCAGCTTTGCTTTGCTGGCTGAGGAATTCTGGGAGTTGAAGTCCACAACTCCCTGCCTGCTTGATTGCAGGCAAGGAGATTCAGTTGCTTGCTGATGCAATGGATTGCAGGGATTACAGCAAGGCATTGCGACCAGCAGCTAAGGTAAGCAAGCTGAGTGTGGGAGGGGGAGGGATTTTTGCTACCGATTAGCAGGCAACCCAGCTGGGGTCATCAGAGCTTGGATCGTCAGAGCCATTTAAAAGGAAAAAGTTTTTTTTCTTTTACATGGCTCTGGTGATCCAAGCTGAGTTGCCTGATTAGCAGGCAACTCAGCTGGGATTGTCAGAGCTTGGATCGTCAGAGCCATTTAAAAGGAAAAAAAAGGCTATGATGATTGTGCGGCTCAGCTGGGCATGGGGGCGGGGGCAGGGATTTTTGCTACCGGTTCTCCGAACTGCCCGCCGCCATTGCTACCTACTCACCCGAGCCGGTCTCAACCGGGAGCATTTCACCCCTGGATTTGGGGTTTTTGACATACAATATTCAGTTTTGGCTATGCATTACTGTAATTCACTTGACTTCTAGTAAACTATGTCTTTCTCAATAAATGGAGTTAGGGATCATTCTTACTTAGAGGTTCAAGCTCAGGGAAGTCTGACATCCCCTCTGGCAGAGGTGCTAACCAGAAAGGCAGTCTCAAGTCATTGTGGTTGGGGCAAAGTGATGCCAATGAACAGTTCAAAGTAACCAGCCAAGAAAAGTTCAGTTTCAAAATGCACAAAGGCACTGGAAGAGGAGAATAGATTCAAATGGAAGTGGAGAAGAAATGGGGCTTTTACTAAAAGAGCTTGTGGAAATAAATTACAGGTTTGGGGAAGCAGAGACAGAACTATAAACATGAGTGGAAAGAATAAAAGTGAGATAAAACAATAAGTTTATTAAAATGGCCACATCAGGGGTTAATTAGCTTCTAATTGGATTCTAAAATTAGGGATCTAGGAGGACAGGTTCAGGATCTCCTAAAGCATCAGTCTCACTTTCCAGTGTCAAGTAGCTGTAACAGAAGCCACCTTGTAGCAAATACCACATGGCAACCCAGAAAAAAACAACAAAGCTCTTTCTTTAAATTGCCGCATTTTTTAAATGCTACAATCTCAATCTAAGAACTAAATTCAAAGCATTAACATACAGAAATAAAAAATGCATTAGTCTATTGTGATTTTAAGAGTGATTTTGCCAGAAAGGCTGTGTGGTTTCTATATATTCTGCATCCTCCTTAGCTTTTCAGGCATCAGGAAAGAACTGCACCATCTCTGTTTCTCCTAGTCAGGATTCATACGCACAAAGCAAATTATCAGTTATCTGTGCACTTTCACCCTAGTGAGTAATTATGCAAAATACTCATAGATACAATTCACTTAAATGAGTCCCTTCACTACTGAAAAAAATGAATTGTGGTATATTTTCCTGACTGTACAGATCGCAAGAACACTTGAAACATAATCTCTTTACTTTCTTTTCTGTCATAAGACTGCAGACATTATATATTATAGAAGGATATTGACAACTTTGAAGTTGGTGCTGGATACTGGAGCATTCTATGGATAGACAAGAACATTTGAAACATAATCTCTTTACTTTCTTTTCTGTCATAAGACTGCATACATTATATCTTATAGAAGGGTATTGATAACTTTGAAGTTGGTGTTGGATACTGGAGCATTCTATGGATAGACAAGAAAATATCTGGATCATTGAACAATAACTGAGAATTCTCATTTGAGGGACAAATAGGTAATCTCCAATTATCCTAATTGAACACATTACACAAGGACTTAGATCTCTGGAGAAGTCTCTAATGCTGGGGATGTTAGAAGACAAGGACACCAGCTGACAGTAGATGAACTTGGTTGTAATGGGTAATGATGTTAGAACGATTGAAGGAGCAGCACAAATCACACTGGAGGAAGATCCATCTTCGTGCATGCTAAGAGTCAGCACTGATTTGATGGCACATAGTCCCTCAATTAATTAATTAATTAATTAATTAATTAATTAATTAAATTTCTATACCGCCCTTCTCCAAATAGGACTCAGGGCAGTGCACAGCCTAAGTAAAAACAGAGCATACAAAATTTAAAAACAGTGTTAAAATAATTAAATATTTTGGCCGTAATTAAAATGGGGATGATAAGGGTCCAGAAATCAGTATGTTTGGAAACATTACCTGAAGCCAAAAAATTAGGATGCAAAAATGCCAAAAGAGACAGAATGAATAGCCCTTTCACTCTGGAATGAAAATTTGAGAAGGTTTCAAATTCTTATTCCAGTTCTGATCTTTCCACAAAGAGCTACTCAAGATTATTCAAGGACTTTCAACAGTTTTATCTTAATGCAAGATTAAATGTAAAGTGTTGCTCAAGGACTATTAACGGTTTGTTCTTAAAGCAAGATTAAGTGTAGAAATGACTATTGCAATCTGTGTCCTTGGGACAACTTTGGGTGCTATAGAGGTTTACAGAATTCTTCACAAGAAGCAGGTGATGAGGAAATTCTCAGAGCCAACTGTATTATACAGTTTTACGTTTACATTTTTTTATTTAGCCACCTGTATTACTATTACTGCCTTGTAGCTTAGAAATAACATTGAGCTGCTGCTATTATCTGCTATTATATGTAATAAGTGGTAAATGCAGGAAGGGTAATAAGGAAAATCAGGGTCCAATTGACTTGGTATTTAGTAATAAAGTTAAATAATATAAAGAATAAAATAAGTGAAGGCTAGTGCTGACAGTTATATCTAGGAAAGATTGAGGAGGACTATTTGAAAAGAATATAATGAAATCTGCCTAAGTTACTCTGTGAACACATTCAGCAGTTATTACAAAATAGAAATTGGCAATAAAGAGGTAGAATGCATAAAAAAAATTGCTTTCTTAGAATTGCAGATAGCTTGAAGCAGTGAATGCAGTACAGAAATAAAATGTCAGATTGCAGTGAGTCACTGCAATCATGATGAACATGAGCCAAATATGGAAAAGCAAGGCATCAGCCTGGCAACCAAATGTAGGTTAGTATGCTCTATTTTGTTCCTCATAGCTACCTATGGTGAACCTTTAAAAAAAAGCAAGACAGGAAGAAAATTGACTCGTTTAAGTTGTAATGCTGGAGAAAGCTCCTGAATATTCCTTGGACAGCAAAAGTAATTAACAATCAAGTACTGGTGTGCATAACACCAGCCATGTCACTAGAAGGCAAAATAATGAAACTGTGTTTCATTGACTTTGGCCATATCATGTGGGGAAATTCATTGGAGAAAGCAATTAAGTTTGGAAGAGTGAACAGTAAAAGGAAACCAGGCCACCAATCTAAGCATAGTACATAAAATTAACTGCGACAATGTCCTACCTGTCAATGATTACTTCAGCTTCAACCACAACAGTACACGAGCACACAATAGATACAAACTTAAGGTAAACCGCTCCAAACTCGATTGCAGAAAATATGACTTCAGTAACAGAGTGGTCAATGCCTGGAATGCACAACCTGACTCTGTGGTTTCTTCCCCCACCCCCCAAAACTTTAACCTTAGACTGTCTACTGTCAACCTCACCCCATTCCTAAGAAATCTTTAAGGGGTGTACATAAGCACACCAGCATGCCTACCGTCCCTGTCCTAATGTTCCCTTCTATTCGTATCCATTTCATGTATTTATAATAATATTTATACTAATATCTATTACCTAATACATGCTTGACAAAATAAATAAAATAAAATAAAATAATAAAATAAAACATACACACATGCACAACCGTTGGACCATGGGTGCACACAAAGGGAAATGAATGAGAAGTTCAGAGCTCTTAAATTTTACACACCATCACTAGACCTTTTTGCTATAAAACTTAAATCTTAGTTTTCACTCTGCTCAAATTTTTAACTTAAAGAAACATTATCTTTCTGTCTAAGAGAAAGCTTTAGCTTTTAGGTTAGTTGAAAGTACTCATTTTACCAAATCACCAAATCCAATTTGATTTTATGCACTTTTGTTTGTCATGGCCATGAGGCTCAAAAGGGCAGTACAGCTGCAACTCGTTCAGCTATGGTCAAGGATTCTGAACAACAAGACCTTCCCCATTCATTGCCAGAACAATGCACAGCCCATTACAAGACTGAAATCCTGTAGGCCAGCATGGAAAACAGCTAGTCACTTAACATCCACCAAGTTTAACCCCAAGAATGCCTGGAGAGAGGAATGGCCCAAGGTACCTTCCTGTGGCCTGATCCTATACAGATGAATAGGATGGAAGGGCACCTGGAAAATTCATGGTACCACTTCTACAGAAATGCATTCCCAGCCTAACCTTGTTGTGGCCCGTATGGTTGGGAATGTGTTTCTGTAGAAGTGGTACCATGAATTTTCCAGGTGCCCTTCCATCCTGTTCATCTGTATTCTGTTGAGTGGGAATGGGGCTAGATTAGCCCCAGCCATAGTCTACCACCGATAGTCTCCCACCGACCAGTTTGCTCCCACAGAGAGGGGCTCCTCAGGGTGCCGTCGGCCAAACTATGTTGGCTGGCGACACCCAGGGGGAGAGCCTTCTCTGTGGGAGCTCCTGCCCTTTGGAACAAACTGCCCTCGGAAATATGCACAATCTCTGACCTCTGAGTTTTTCTCTGTGCCCTCAAGACCTTGCTCTTCCGACAGGCAGGGCTGTCTTTGTAAAGGAGTTTTAAATTCGGAGTTTTAAATTTTTGGGCTTTAACGAATCTTGGCCGTAAATGTAATAATTTTAATAATTTTTAAACTTAATTGGGATTTGTATTGTGTTTTTTACTTGGCTGTGCACCACCCCAAGTCCTTCGGGAGAGGGGCGGTATAGAAATAAAGTTATCTATCTATCTATCTATCTATCTATCGATCGATCGATCGATCGATCGATCGATCTACACAATCCAAGTGGGAACTTGGGGGATAGGATGAGTTGTGATTGGGTATGGTGATCACGGAATTGGAAAGTTCTGCCCACCAAAACCTATGGGATAAGTATAATGACTTTAATTGTAGTCTCATTAGAGATTTTAATATTGCATAGCTGAAAGTACCATCATTTGGCCAAATTAGATTGCTAGCTGTGTCTCTGATTTTCATCCATTTCCTGTATAAACTCTGTGCATGGCTTTTCTTATTCCTCCCTGGACGATCATTTTCCTTCTGTCCCAGGCAACAAACAATCTTCCAAAGGGGAAGCTGGGAAGACTTCTAATGCAGAAGGCCCTAATTAACATGTGTCTGCTTTACAGTTTGGAGTGTTGTGCATACCTGGGAAGACTTCCTAGTGAAGTAAGAGCACTTTCTTATGTTTATCCTTTTTTCTTTCCACTTTTTGGGTAACCTTGCATTTGGGAGGACTTCCTAGTGGAGTTCAGGCACCTCTGTTGCCCAACTAGATCAGACAGCAAGATGACAACTACCCAGTTAAGTCCAAGCTCTCAATCCTTGTTGCAACCTGCTGGGTTCTATAGTCAAGCTCCCTTGCTTTGCAAGATCTTTAAGTCTCTTCCTGACACAGGCAGCAGTGGGAAACATACAAAGAGAATTTGTGGGGTACTTATTGATGGGAAAGCCTCTGGATTCAAGCAACTATTTGGCCTAAAACCAAAACTCTCTTTACTACCTGTGAAGAAATGGCCAGATTCTGGTGGAGCATTCATGCTGGTTGGGTTAAATTACCCAGTCTGAATGCATCCAGCCAGACTAGTCTAATGTCCCTTTGTGGTCACCAAATGTTAGAAGAAAAATCTGGGTTCAAATCCAGGCTGGGCCCACAGTTTGTGCCTCTTTTTGTACAGGTAGTCCTCAACGTACAACCACAATTGACCCCAAAATTTCTGTTGCTAAGTGAAACAGTTGTTAAGTGAATTTTGCCCCATTTTATTACTTTTTTTTGCCATAGCTGTTAAGTCAATCACTGCAGTTGTTAAGTTAGTAATAAGTGAATCTGACTTCCCCCTTGACTTTGCTTGTCAGAAGGTCAGAAAAGGTGAACACATGACCCTGGGACACTGCAACTGTTACAAATATGAGTAGTTGCCAAGCATCCAAAATTTGATCATGTGACCATGGGGATGCTGCAATGATCCTAAGTTGAAAAATGGTGTTAAGTCCCTTTTTCAGTGCCACTGTAACTTCATATGGTCACTAAATGAACAGCTGTAAATCGAGGACTACTGAAAATCGAGGATTACTTGTATTGGCAAAAGGAAGAAAGATGGGAAAGATATCCTAATTATGATAAATACAGAAATAAGTAAATATTCAAGCCTTCCCTCCAAAGCAAGTTCCAGGAAGCACTATGTCTCATTTTCCAGCTGCATTGGTAGAATTTTCTGCAATATGTAAATGTGTTTGGTTCACCAGGACAGGAGAAATACAGTTTTACTGGCAATATCACTGCATTGTTACTATGTCTGTTGCTACTCAAAGAGACTTTCTTGCCAAAAAATAAAATAAAATTAAAGTATTGATTTGTTCTAGACATTATTTCAGTGTCTCTGTCATAATTTACAGAGGCATAGCAATTTTATTATAGAACATGAATCTTAATCACTGTAAAATTAGGGAGTCAAGTGTGATTTTAGATATTTAGAATTTCAGGGCATGAAGATAGCATTGGAAGGGAAGATACAGGGGTGAAATGCTCCCGGTTCAGACCGGATCATCAGATCTGGTAGTGATGGCGGTGGGTGGTTCGGAGAACCGGTAGCAAAAATCCCTGCGCGCCCCCCCACCACCATGCCCAGCTGAGCCGCACGATCATCAGAGGCTTTTTTTCCCCTTTTAAAAGCATTTTTTCTACAACATCTTCTGATGAAAAAATGCTTTTAAAAGTAAAAAAAAAAAAGCCTCTGATGATCCTGCAGTTCAGCTGGGATTATCAGAGGCTTTTCAAAGCATTTTTTTCTGCAACCTCTTGGCTGAAGAGGTGGTAAAAAAAATGCTTTGAAAAGTCTCTGACGATCCCATATTTATTTATTTATTTATTTTATTAAATTTCTATACCAGCTGAGTTCCCTGATCGGCAGAGAGGCATTTCTCTGACATCCCAGTTGAGTTCCCTGATTGGCAGAGAGGCATTTTTAAAAGAGCCTCTCTGCCGATCACAGCTGAGTACCTGATCAGCAGAGAGGCTTTTCAAAGCATTAGAAAAAATGCTTTGAATTTTTTTTTAAAAAAAAAGTTGGCCACACCCATTCAGTCACATTACCCCCACCACCACCACCACCAAGCCATGCCCACAGAACTGGTAGTAACAGATTTTACATTTCACCCCTGGGAAAATACTTATAAAAACTACAACGCCGACAGACCTTGTATACTCAGATAAAATTTGCTGAGCTTTATTCAAATGATTTAGCAATAATAACAAGCATATTGTTTCTGCTGTTGGTAGTTTAAAATACATCAGTGATATGTTGGAAGAAATGAATCAGCTAGAAGGACAACAATAAACAACCTGGTTTTGAATTATTGACATATTTTTCAAGGAGACACACATACAAGTAATATCTTTACCTTTGTTTTTATAAAATGATTGTTGAAATATTTTGATAATTTCGATAAACAGACTAAAATAAAAGAAACAAACTTGCAAAAAAGTTATTTCTTAGAGAACTTGGACAGAAGATAAGAAACATAGGATCCACAGCAAGATGCCGGATATTTCTAACATTATTCAGTAGTGCTCTTCTTAAGCTTCTCTTCTGAAAGGTCCAAGGCATTGTCTTCACATAGACCCATATACAAAAGAGAAGAAAAAGTAGGAAGAATACCTGGCAAATAAGTAATATATTACATTCAGAAAAGTGAATAACTGCAGTTACAGTATTAAGTTAGTAACATGGTTGTTAAGTGAATCTGCCTTCCGGTGGACAAGAAAGGCTAAAATTAACACAGCCATCAAGATGATTGGTTGGTGATTGGTAAACTCTTATTTTTATCTTGGTATCCTTTTAATGGAGTTTAATCCATGTAAGTTGATGTCAGGGCTCCAAGTAATACATCCACAAGGAGAACTCCGAGGCAGGTATTTTCATCAAAGAACAATTTATTGGGATATATCATATTGGCACAAACCTGGTGAAAACCGGCTCTAAAGGTCCCACTGATTTTCACCTAAATAAAAATAAAAGTCTTGTCACTTCTCCCGAGTCATCAGTCACAAGGCCCAATCAGCATACAATCCGGTTGTTAGATAATCCCA
Source organism: Pantherophis guttatus (assembly GCF_059756535.1). Classification (NCBI taxonomy): domain Eukaryota; kingdom Metazoa; phylum Chordata; class Lepidosauria; order Squamata; family Colubridae; genus Pantherophis; species Pantherophis guttatus. Next base: position 317,501,601 of record NC_142063.1, read on the forward strand.
GCCTTCTTCTTCTGAACACCTGCATAAATGTCTTTGGTTCCCAGGGGAAAGAATTTTATTTTGGCTACAACACCCCAACTATATCTACTTCCCCCTCCCCCTTCGCCTCAGCTCCAGGCTGTGTCAACACTGAAGCAATAAGAAAGAAAATGGCTTCAGTCAGGCCAACTTCAGGGTTGACAGTTGGCAAATCAACTCAGCTCCTATTAACCCCAATTCATGTATGCCAAAAATATTAATTAATTGTATTTGCTAAGATTTCCCAGCAATCAAGCAGATAGGTTATTATCTAGCTTTTATTTGAACAAGAACATATTTTGCTTAACAACATTTTCATAGGCTTGTAGGCACACATGCTAATGTGCACACAAACACACATATTATGAGATTACCAAACTTCAGTGAGTTTATCCTTGAGATACTAAGTGATCTCATGTAAACATGCAGAACCTTCCTGCATCACTCTACTGGACTGGAACTTTATAGGAAAGTGTCAGACAATATGGTCACAGCCTGTAAGTCCTCCAGCTTGATTCAATTATATTAAAAGGTTTGCTTGCTTGCTTGCTTGCTTGTTTAACAAAATGCCTCTCATTCACTCTACTTCAAAAGAAGCAGTAAAATCCTCTGCAATCAAGCAGATAGCTTGACCAGTCCCTTGACTCAAGAACTGAGCTGAGTTACACAACACAAAGGGAAGGAATCTGGCCAAGGCAACCATCCTGGTCTCCTTCCAGATATCAGTTGGCAGCAACTTAGAATAGAATAGAATAACAGAGTTGGAAGGGACCTTGGAGATCTTCTAGTCCAACCCCCTGGCCAGGCAGGAAACCCTACCCCACTTCAGACAAATGGTTATCCAACATCTTAAAAATTTCCAGTGTTGGGGCATTCACAACTTCTGCAGGCAAGTTGTTCCACTTATTAGTTGTTCTAACTGTCAGGAAATTTCTCTTTAGTTCTAAATTGCTTCTCTCCTTGATTATTTTCCACCCATTGCTTCTTGTTCTACCCTCAGGTGCTTTGAAGAATAGTTTGACTCCCTCTTCTTTGTGGTAACCCCTGAGATATTGGAACATAGCTATCATGTCTACCCTAGTCCTTCTCTTCATTAAACTAGACATACCCAGTTCCTGCAACCGTTCTTCATATGTTTTAGCCTCCAGTCCCCTAATCATCTTTGTTGCTCTTCTCTGCACTCTTTCTAGAGTCTCAACATCTTTTTTACATCGTGGCAACCAAAACTGAATGCAGTATTCCATGTGTGGCCTTACCAAGGCATTCTAAAGTGGTATTAACACTTCTCATGATCTTGATTCTATCCCTCTGTTTATGCAGCCCAGAACCGTGTTGGCTTTTTTGGCAGCTGCTGCACACTGCTGGCTCATATCTAAATGGTTGTCCACTCGAAGATCCCACTTCTTTCCACAGTCTTTCTTGCCATGCAGTCTTGGGCAAATACAAGCAGTGGTTTTAATATTTTAAGCACAATTGATGTATTTACATATTATGTTTTGCTTCTCTCCAAAATAAACCAAATTAAACCATATTAATGCTTAGTATTATGATCTGATTGATTGAAAGAATAGAATAAGACAGTGAGTAGGTTCCCACACTGTGATTTCCAAAATATGCAACATATTACACATTTGATTTTAGGTGAAATTAGTGTTTTGTGCAAATCCAGCAACTAGTCATTAAAAGACAGTTGAGTATTCCCCTAACTCTCAGTCAGTTAAGGCAATAATTACCAACTTTATGGTTCCCCAGAACCAGAACTCCAGTATTTCTAACTAGTCTCCAATGTGGCTGTGAATGTTAGTCCAAACATATTAACAGATTTAGTAAAGGATGAACTAAGATCTCCTATTCTTCATTTATTTACAACACTGGTGAAACTCCAGTCCCCTGAAAGAAAAAGTCTAGGGACATTTTGCAGCTTCCAAAATTCTGAAAATACAGAATGCAATTTCAGAACTGGATAGTGAGCAAAATAAGTCTTATGACTTTAAATTGTAAGTATTTTGCTTTCATGATTAATTTGTTTCATGAAAGCTCCTATCAAATCTCAAAAGAACCAATATCCAAGCATGAGGTATTTTTATATGCTCTTATTATTATGGCATGCATCTATGACAAAAATGCAAAAATAACATAATACTGTTTAACAAGTGAGGTGCAGACTTACTATTTTATACAGGTTACTGGATAAAAGTGGCTGGTAGATAAATTATAATTTCATTTCTAAATGAATTTTCAAACATGAGAACAATGATACCATAAACTGAGATCTGAATACCATTGTTCCTCCATTAAGTAGTCAGCATAATGTTCAATGAATATATATTTGTTCTTTGACTGGATCTAACTTACCAGAAGCAACAATAGATCTTCTTACGGTTCCAAGGGCAGCGTCCCCAGTATGTCTCTTCCCTATAACATTCTCTGTAAGGTCGGCACACACCACCCTCTGGACATCTTTTCTTTTTGGCTTGGGTAAATCCTAGAAAATTAAACCGTGAAATCATTTTCTAGATAGAGAACACAGCTATTTGCATTCAGAGTAATTGGAACCTTTCAGAATATGGATAAAGTTTCTTATGATTTCATCCCTCTCAACTATTGTAGTGTAATCACGCACTCACAGACACAGACACACACACACAGAAGTAGAAAAGTATCTTACTTGACAACGAGAGGAAGAGAATAAGACACACAAGTAAGATCTTCATGACCGTCTATCAGAACCACTACAGTATCAGTGTTGCTGTAAGACAGGGAATGGCAGCACCTCAAAAGAAGAGGAGGAAAACTGTGGGAGAATAACAGATCGTTCTCTGATGGAATGTACTGATCTGCTGGGAAGCATAGCAGCAGGAACAACAGTACAATGTTGGTATTCATGTTTGTAGCATTTTCTTTGCTCTGAAAGAATGTTACAGGTTCTCTCCCAGTTGTGTTCATACAGCCATGCTATGGTTTATGGCTTATTGTTTGAAGTTTGGTGTGTTGTATGAATTCAGCCATTGTGCATTATCTTTTCTAAAATTGTTGGGGTCCATTAATTCGAGTAAATTAAAGAATAAAAATGAGCATTTGTAGCAGAAATGTCTCTAAACTATTTATTTATTTATTTATTTATAAGATTTGTGTGCCGCCCATTTTGTTTAGAGGCAACTCTAAGCAGCTTGCAAACATTAAAAACAGGTAAACATTAAACTTAAAAGCTAAACATTAAAAACATTAAAGCAATAAGGGGCTTGATACTGTTGATGATTCCAGATGTTGAAGCAACAGGCCATGTAAGCACCTAATAAAAAAATTAATCACCTTCCTGAGATATTTCCTTGACAAGATATGTCAAATCAGTGTATATGAAACAGGAAAAGCATTTTCTTTTGGCTTCAGGACAATATACCTTTATTTGGATCACTCGGATCCTTGGAGTTGCCTTTGTTTTTATGGGATAAAAATGGAATGTCTTAAGTATTCTTTCCAGAACAAAAGTAAAAGTATTTCAAATTTCCTGTCAAAGGAAACAATAGAAACTTGCTCTCTTATTTTCAATCTATAGTCACAAAAGTAGAGAGTGGTAGTGTATGCTATTTGCCTACTCAATAAGGGAATGACTTAAAAGAAGAGATTCAAAAATATGTTTAAAATCCTCACAGCCGCAAAAGCTAATAAAAAGCAATACATAGCATGATTCATTTCCACATTACCTCAAGTAATTAAACAAAATATGTTTTGTCCCTTGTTAGTCACTTGCAAACTCTCTTTTGTCTTATTGCATAAGGACTATGTAAATATGTCTCTGGCAATTTGCCAGTAACATGTGACAAATAACTAAAATAGCATGACTCTTGGATTTAGTCTGTAATCTGAAAACTCACTGGCAGCCAGATAATGAAGAAACTACCTAAAACCAAATGAGAATTGAAACAAGTAAGATTCAATGTTAAGTATTTTTCCTAACTTAAAATTTTATCAGGATTGTTAGTAGCACATATGCAACACCCTTAAGCACAGTACATTATTTTGTACCAACAGAAGGCAAAACAGATAATAACAGGACCTGTAAATGACTAAGAGCAGGACAATTGAAGAAAGAGGCAGAGTCTACAGAGACCAAATTTTAAGAATAAATGCATACAAAGCCAGAATTGAGAAGAATAGATAGCAAGTGCCACCTCTGCAAAGAAGCTGAAAAAAACAGTGGACCACCTATTTAGCTGCTGCATAAAGATCACACAGATTACAAACAATGGCAGGACAAAAGTAGCAACATTGGAAGATTTGCAAGAAATATCATTTGTCTGCAAGCAAGAACTGCTAGGAAAAATGGAAAAAGTAATAGAAAATGAAGAAGCTAAACCACTCTGGGGATTTTAAACAGACAGGTAGTGCATAGCACCCCACACTTAACCATTGTTGATAAGAAAGCCAGGAAAGTCAGAACAGTAGATGCTGCAATACCCAGAGACAGCATAAAAGAGAAAAAGCTAGAGAAAAACCACAAAATTCTCTCTACTGTATGTCTAAGATTTCTGACATTGTGTTCCTCTTAGTTTCCTATATTCACTATCTGGCAGATTTGTCACATATAAAATAATAGTGATTACTTAATTAAACATTATTGATTAATTAACATTGAATCCACATAAGTATTTTAGACAAGAGAATTAGTTGTAGGAAATATTCATCCATTCAACAGTCTTCAAAACTTAGAATAGGGCAAGTTAATTTTAGGCTTAGACAGAGATAGAGATAACTAAGAAACAGACTACTTGAAGTTAGGAAAAAATAAAAATCTTCTTTAATATATTGATAAATATTAATTCATTAATTAGGATAGACTAAGGGGTTTGACTTTGAATTGGCCAAGATTCCAAATAATGCCTCTGGGGTTTTGGACTTCCATGAATTAAATTAAATTTAATTAAAATATTAATTACAAATGTGCATCTTATTTACAGGAGAAATATTCCACTGTGTTTAGTAAGACCTTTGGCCCAGTAAGCATTTTCTTATAAATTGCTGTCCTAGGTACAGTACCTTGAACTGATTCCTGAATAAACATGGTCAGGATCGCTCTGTATTATCTTTCAATGGTTGTCATTATTGAAACTCAAGAGTTAAGATTTGAACCTGTGGCTGGTGCCTGGGATATCCTTTGCAGTTGTACAAAGTCTGCCACATCTTCATGAATCCATCAACCACTAGGGTTAGGTCATTCTAACTTTTGAATATCTGATCTGGTAAGGCCTCTATGTTCTAGCACCACAAGCTAATCTATATCAAATCTAATCATTGGCCCCTCCAATTTAGACACTTTGTGGTATGCAAGTTTATAAATACAAATCCCACATATGCTGATATGTGCTCTTTCAAGGCAGACCCATTGATAGTTGTTGAATCAGTTTTTCACTGAGGCCATTGACTTCCTCTATTCCTCGGCCATGGAGTTGTTACTGCACAACTTCCTTATGGACAGGCATATATTTAAGAGCAGAACACATTTTAGAGGGGTGTATAACAACAATTAGGAGACAGGTCAGTTTTGGAAAAAGGCTTATGTACATGTTAAAACTGGGAAGTAGTTAAAACTGGGAAGTGATGAAAGGTGCTCAAACCACTAAAGGAAGTAAGTTAAATAGACACTCTGGAAATCAACTGTATCACTCCAACTGCTTTCAAGTTTAGCAATAATGAGGAGTTCTATTCTCCAATAAATAACCATTATCTTAAGTAATGCACTCTTGCTGTGCAGCAAGAGTAATGAGGAAACTTTAAAATGCAAAGAAGAAACAGCACAAATGTATGGAAGAATTGTACAAAAGACTCCAAAAGTAATGCTACATGTGGAAGTTGATACATGTACTTGGTAATATCACTAATCACTTTCATTCTGGAAACTGACATTAAATTGGCCTATAAAATATTGATTTACAATGTAGCTAAGGAATTGTTACCCTACTAGCAGACCTTTGTAGGTTCCCCTGAAACCAGAAAGCCTTCACTCTGCTGTTCAGAAGAGTGGAGAAGTCAAAGGAGATGGAGACGCCTCACATTATTCCATCTGATCAGTGACACTGGCCACATTTTATTGATTTTATTGTAATTTATTTGCATGATTGGTGTGATTCTCCCAGAAATGTTTAATTTAATTTAATTTAATTTCCAATTTATATACCGCCCTTCTCCCTGAGGACTCAGGGCGGTGTACAGCCAAGATAAAAAAACATAGAATACAAATATTAAAAAACATTTAAAATATATATATACATTTTGGCCTGAAAGTTAAGAAATCACAGACTGATTAAAAGAATTTAAAAATTTCTTCTTAAGCCAACCCGGCTTGCTGGAAAAGATGGGTTTTAAGGGAACGACGGAAGGCATTGAGATCATGGATTCTCCTTATCTCCGGGGGCAACTGATTCCAGAGGGTGGGAGCCCCCACTGAGAAGGCCCTCCCCCTGGGGGTCACCAGCCTACATTGTTTGGCTGATGGCACCCTGAGGAGGCCCACTCTGTGGGAGCGCACGGGTCGATGGGAGGTCGTCGGTAGCGGCAGGCGGTCTCGCAGATAGCTAGGCCCTATGCCATGGAGCGCTTTAAAGGTGGTAACCAACACCTTGAAGCGCACCCGGAAGACCACCGGGAGCCAGTGCAGCTCGCGCAGGAGCGGTGTTACATGGGAGCGCCATGTTGCTGCCATCACTACCCGTGCTGCTGCATTCTGGACCAGCTGGAGCCTCCGGGTGCTCTTCAAGGGGAGCCCCATGTAGAGAGCATTGCAGTAGTCAAGGAGAGAGGTGACGAGGGCGTGAGTGACTGTGCACAAGGAATCCCGATCAAGAAAGGGCTGCAACTGGCGAATCAGGCGAACCTGACAAAAGGTCCCCCTGGTAATAGCCGTCAGATGTTCCTCCAAAGACAGCTGCCTATCCAGGAGGACTCCCAGATTGTGAGCCCTTTCAGTGGGGGCCAAAGACTCGCCCCCAATAGTCAGTGATGGAGTCAACTGACTATATCGGGATGCCGGGAGCCACAGCCACTCAGTCTTGGAAGGGTTGAGCTTGAGCCTGTTCCTCCCCATCCAGATCCACAAAGCCTCCAGGCACTGGGACATCACTTCAAGGGCATCGTTGGGGTGGCCTGGGGTGGAGATGTACAGCTGGGTGTCATCAGTGTACTGATGGTATCTCACCCCAAAGCCACGGATGATCTCACCCAGCGGCTTCACATAAATGTTGAACAGAAGGGGCGAGAGGACCGATCCCTGCGGCACTCCACAGATGAGAGGCCTCGAGGTCGACCTCTGCCCCCCTGCCAACACAAACTGCGACCAGTCAGAGAGAAAGGAGGAGAACCACTGCAACACAGTGCCTCCCACCCCCAACTCTTCCAGCCGGTGCAGCATGATACCATACCATTGATGGTATCAAAAGCCGCTGAGAGATCTAATAGGACCAGAACAGAGGAACAACCCCTGTCCCGAGCCCTCCAGAGATCATCCACCAATGCGACCAATGCCGTTTCTGTGCTGTGCCCAGACCTGAAACCCGACTGGAATGGATCTATATAGGATGTTTCCTCCAGGAACTGCGGAAACTGTTGTGCGACCACACTCTCAACAACCTTCGCAATGAAGCGAAGGTTGGAGACAGGATGATAGTTAGCCATTATTGCCAGATCCAGGGATGGCTTCTTGAGGAGAGGTCTCACCACCGCCTCTTTCTGGGCAGCGGGGAAGTGACCCTCACTCAATGAAGCATTAATGATGCCCTGGAGCCAGCCTCGTGTAACCTCCCGGGAAGCCAGTACCAACCAGGAGGAACACTGGTCCAGTAAACATGTGGCCGCACTAAGTCTCCCCAAAATCCTGTCCCCATCTTCAGGAGTCACAGCATCAAACTCCTCCCAGATAACATTCTCAAGACTGTTCCTTGTCACCCTGCCCTGATCTACCCAGTCAGAGTCCAAATCCCCCCGGATCTGAGCGATTTTGTCATACAGGTATTGTCCGAAATCCTCCGCCCTGCCTTCTAAGGGATCCTCCCGCACTCCCGAATGGAGCAGGGAGTGGGTCACCCTAAACAGGGTGGCCGGACGATTCCCTGATGATGCAATAGAGGCAGAAAAGTAGTTAGACTTTGCCGTCTTTATTGCCACTAGGTAGGCCTTACCAGTGTTCGATCAAATTCAGCGAGACTGGCCCTCCAACCGCTCTCCAGGCGTCTTTTCCGGCACTTCATTTCCCTCAGCTCCTCAGTAAACCAAGGAGCCGCACAGGATCGGCATCGGGTCAGAGGCTGCAAAGGCACGACTTGGTCCAAGGCCCCACCAGCCGCCCGATCCCAGGCGGCTACCAGGTCCTCGGCCGAGTCATGTGCTAGATCCTCAGGAATTGGCCCAAGCTCCATCTGGAACCTATCAGGATCCATCAGGCGCCTGGGGCGGATCCATCTAATTGGGTCTGCCTCCCTGTGGTGAGGGGTCATGGTTCGAAGATCTAGTCGAAGGAGTGAGTGGCCAGTCCATGACAAGGGTTCCATGTCTATATCCCCTATAACAAGACCACTCAACCACTGGCCAGAGACAAAAATCAAGTCCAGAGTGTGACCTCCCCTGTGAGTAGGGCCATGAACTAACTGGTCAGGTCCATGGCCGTCATGGAAGCCATGAACTCCCGAGCCACCTCAGACGTTTCACCAACGGATGGCAAGTTGAAATCACCCATGACTAAAAGCCTGGGTGTATTTACTGCCACCGTGGCTATCACATCGAGTAGCTCAGGTAGGGCTGTTGCCACGCGGCAGGGAGCCAGGTACGTAAGCAACAAGCCCATCTGGACCCCACGGCCCCACCTGACAAGGAGGGACTCACATCCGGCTATCTGAGGCACAGTGGTCTCCCTCGGACCCAGATCCTCGTTAATAATAACCGCCACCCCCACCCCTCCCCTGGGCCCTCGGCTGATGGAATGCTCTGAAGCCTGGTGGGCACATTTCAACCAGAGGGACGCCACCCTCCGGGCCCAACCAGGTCTCCGTAATACCCGCCAGGTCCGGAGAGTTGGATAGCTTAGAAGTTTAATAAATCATCATCATTTTAATCATAGTCATCACAATCTGCTTTAAGTGTTGGGGTTAAAGAATTATTTTTCTGGATTTAAGGAGTTACAGAATAAAGATATGTGCTCAAGGGTCTGGAAAACATTCCATGACATTCTCACATAAAAAAGGAAATGCTAAAGAATACTCAAACAACTAGTCAATTGTCTTTCATTGACAACCTCCCTGGAACTTTTCCACAGGTTTCTCATTATTTATTACAGAATCCAACAATACCTGATAGATCAATCAGAATAGAGCTGGAAGGGACCTTAGAGGTCTTCTAGCCCAACCCCGTGCTCAAGCAGGAGACCCTATAATGTTTCAAACAGGTAATTGTCCAGTCCTCCAGTAACGAAACCTCCAGTGACGAAGCACCTATAATTTTTGAAGGCAAGCTGTTCCACTGGTTAATTGTTCTTACTGTTAGGAAGTTTCTCCTTAATTCCAGGTTGTGTCTCTCCCTGATTAGTTTCCATTCATTGTTTTTTGTCTTGCCTTCTGGTGCTTTGGAAAAGAAGTTGACACCCCCCATCACCACCCCATTCCTTGTGGCAGCTCCTCAAATACTGGAATACTGCCATGTCACTCTTAGTCCTTCTTTTCTCTAGATTAGAGAAAAGATCTCTAGAGTCTTCATATGTATTTGTCTCCAGGCCTTTAATCATCTTAGTTGGTCTTCTTTGTAGTTTTTCCAAAGTCTTACAAAACATTTTTTTGTAATGTGGTGACCAAAACTGGATGCAGTATTCCAGGCGTAGTCTTACTAAGGATTTATAAAGCTGTACTAATACTCCATGTGATTTTGACTCTATGCTTCTGTTTATAAAATTAAACATTGTATTCACTTGTTTGGCTGCTGCTGCATATTGGTGGCTCATGTTTAACTGATCGTCCAATAGGACTGCAAGGTCCCTCTCACAGTTACTGTTTTTGAGCATGGTTTTACGTAATCTGTACTTGTACCTTTGGTTTTTCCTGCTTAGGTATAAAACCTTGTACCCAGGCAGTAAAAACTAAAGGTACAAGTACAGAACACATGCTCTTTAAATTTTCAATCTTTAATTTTTTTTTCATGATAGATGGACAATAAATTGTATACTCAAGGAATTGAGGTATTTGTAATGCATAATGGCATAGCCAAATACTATTTTGCCGCAGCCCTTGTATTTGAAATGAGAGTGTCAATGATAATTTATTTTTGAATAATCTTCAACTCAGTCCTCCTAATGGGTGAAATGATAATTTTGAATCTCTAGTGAGAAAAAGAGGTACAGTAGCATAAAAAAATCAAATGTTTTGTCATCTGTCAGGAAACAAGCTTGGGACCTATGGAGCTACCAAACTAAATTTTCATACTTTCAAATGATATGGATTTTAGCTTTTGTATCATCCTGAATTTTTTATTCTTAAAATAGGGTGTGGTCTATTATTACAATGAAAATAACTTGTTTGCTTTAGAGTTATGCTAAATACTCTTAGTTCTGAATACTCTTAGTTATTGGAGTATTTACATAAAATGTAAATATTCCAATAAAATAAATAAATACCATATAAATTCATGTATGTGATTTAAGTATTTTTCTTGGTGGATGAATTGTGGAGAATCCCACTCAAACATAAGCAGATAGATATATATATATAAACTATAACTTTACACACGTGAGGCAGGCAAATATCTTGTTGGGAGGTTCCAAAAAATAAATTGCATGAAAATTTCAATGCATCTTTAACTTTATTAAAAGCAGCAAAGGGAAAAGCTTCTTTTCTAAGCAAATCTTGCAAATTTTACTTCTGAGGGAAAATGCTTTGGAATCTAATGAATGATTTGGATTTGCATAAAGGAAGATAAAGCAGTTGCAGGCAGTAACATCACATCATGGCTGGATCCTGAACGTCTTCATGAGGGCAGCAGTAAGCCATTATTTTCCAAATGCTGTATAAATACAATAAAATAATAATTTGATGTACTTGATAGATCCTGCTCAATGAACATCAGTCTCTCTTAAATCTCTCTCACCCTCCCCTTTTTTAAAAAAAATTGATTTATATGCAGCCCTTCTCCGGAGACTCAGGGCAGCTTACAATGCATTAAGCAATAGCCTTCATACTTTTGTATATTTTACAAAGTCATCTTATTGCCCCCACAAACTGGGTCCTCATTTTACCTACCTTAGAAAGGATGGAAGGCTGAGTCAACCTTGAGTCTGGTGAGATTCGAACTTACTAATTGCAGACAGCTGGAGTTAAATTACAATGCATTAGTCTGCTGAGCTATCCAGGCTCCTTAGTCTGCTGAGCTATCCAGGCCCTTGATCCCAATGTTTTCACTGAAAACATTAGTTGTTCTTCATGAAAATGCCTTGCAGTCCTTTGACAATACAAATAGCAGATAGGCAAAGTGCCCAAAGCTCCTACTGCAATATTTCTAATGGAGGAGATATTTCTTACTTCGTACACAGCACTGCTGAAAAAAATAACAATTTTGTTTCCCATAGCTTCTAGTGCCTTCAGGACAACGTATTTTGCAGGTTCCAAGTCCTTGAAAACAGTTCTTCTTCTTCCCTATGGAAAGAAAAAAACAGGCCAGTTGTAGGTTGAGTAAACACACACACACACACACACACACACACACACACACCCCAATATATATGTGTCTGTGCGTTCATATATGTCTATAGGTATGTGGGTATGTATGTATGTATCAGGGGTGGGTTCTACTTACCTTTACTACCGATTCACAATGGGCCGCATGCGCAGAAGTGTTTTCATGACATCAGGGTCAGTGGGCGGAGTCTCCCACCGGTTTTACTACCGGTTCTATAGAACCAGTGCAAACCGGGGGCAACCCACCACTGGTATGTATCTATTGGGACATATCCCCTTTAGGGCTTCAGCTGCTTTGTAGATTTACTGAAAATAATTAGACTTCATATAACTTCATTTTAAGGCAAGGCTGAAGCCTGCCCTGATCTGAATTTCTTGGCTGGCATATATCTGTTTCTAAGGAAATTAGAAAAAGAAAATCACCTAACTTCTGCAATATATTTTAACCTATTACCATGAGAAGTTGCTTATCTAAAGGAAAAGAATCTTGGCTTAGAATGCCTCATTATAGTGTGAGGTTAGAGTAGAAAATCCTTGGGCAAAAAATAATTAGCTTCTTCCTCCTCCTTTGCTACCAACATACCAACTTGCCTCTGGATGTTTCCCCCATTAGTTCCTTTAGAAACATTTTCAATCTCTTCTCTTTCTCTGATCTTCTGGTTAACTCTCTCATGAAACATCACCAGGAAACTCAGGCCTGTAGGCTTGACTGTGAGCTTGGAAAGAAAAACCTCAGAAGAGAGCATTGATAATTTATTCCAGTATTGCTTTCAAAAAAATTAATAACCTTCTTGATATAATCATCAAGACTGGAGGGAGTATTTAAGAGTCCTGTGTTCTGTATTAGTATTATATAGAAAAAGACTTACTTCTGTTTCTAGATGTCTCATTGCAAGACTAGAAAATTCATTGTTTCATTTATTTTTTTCAGGCTAATTACATATAGATTCCTTGAATAGTTGTTAATTTGTGCCTGAAAATGCTTAATCCAGTCTAAACATCTGGCTGACTATGCAATGAACCATAAATAAAAATTAAAAAAGTAAGATATGTTTTGAATGAAAGAACAAAGCCAATGAATTGGCTTTCCAATCCCACCTTGCCATTCTATATTTCCCTAGATGTTCAGTTTTCATACCGGGGAGAAAAAAAGTCAGTGGTGCATTTTTCAGATGTTCTGAAATTAAAAAATCTTAATAGCTGAAAGAAGTTTAGATAAGAACATAATATCAAAATGCAATAGTTCATTATTTATGCATTTCTGGTGCTGAAATGAAGAAAGGACTTGATTACGAGACAGATCCTTCTATCCTTCTGGCAGAGGCAGTCCTACTTTATTAGAAAAAACAGGATTTTCCTTCTTGTTATCAGTGTCTTACCTGATCCAGGCAGGACTACAAAGACAAGGACAGCAAAAAGCAGGAAAAGGATTTTCATGTTTAGACTGGTTCTGAATTAAATCTTACTTCTGGGATGAGGCACATCCTTGTATTTATAGATATATAACGATTGCATCATACGTAGTAAATGAAATATTGCAACAGTTGTTATTTTTTATACTTACAAGTCTTAAGCAACAAACGGTTCCATGCTATTTCTTTAAAAACAGAATGTCAACTTGCAAAACTTTCAAGTTGCCATGAGCAGGAGGGAGGGAGAACTGATGGAGCTGATTGATTTCCCTAACTGACATTACATTCCACAGATGTTTTGGTTACTGCAATCAGTAGAAGAGTTTTAGGTTTCACAGCCAGCCAGAGTGGTTAATTGGAGAATGTGATTACATGGCCAGGGAGGAGGGGAAAGACAGGGTCATAGGGGAATTTTCTAACATTCTAACTGCATCCGAACTAATGGGATTAGTTCTTTTTTATATATATATAATTTTTATTTATGTTATATATAATAAAATTAACATACATAAATCATAATATATAATATATAACAATATACACAATACAAACAATCAACAAGTGCTCCCCCACCCCTCGGGATCATTCCTGCTTCCAAAATCTTAAAGCTTCTTCTGGTGATGGTATCCCCCTTCCTGCAGAAAACACATATGTTAGGAACTGTTTCCAGATTCCATTGAATTCATTCACTTTCATTGTGCCCCTCCTTACTTTAATATTACATGTCAATTTATCGTTTATGGCAATATCCCATACTTCCTTATACCATTCTTCCAAACAATAATCACCTCTTATCTTCCAGTTCCTAGAAATCATTAACCTTGATGCGGTCAACAAATTTGTTATCAACTCTTTAGTTTCTTTTTTACACTTTATATCTTCCAATAGTGAGAGTAATGCTACCTTTGGTGCCTCTTCTACCTTTATTCCTACAATTTCTTTAATCTCCTTATATACAATCTTCCACAATTTTTGCACAAATTTACAATCCCACCACATATGTAAATACGTTCCTTTTTCCCCACAACCTCTCCAACAGTTATCTGAGTAGTGCTGATTCATATTGTTTAATCTAACTGGAATTAAATACCACCTCCATACCATTTTATAATAATTCTCTTTTATTCTTACTGACATATTTCTCAACACTCTTTGTTGCCAAATTCCTTCCCAACTCTGTTGCCCTATTTGTATCTTCAAATCAGTTTCCCATACCATCTTTTCTCAATTTTTCCTCTCCTCTTCCTCTAACAATATTTTATAAATTCCACTCATTAAGCCTTTTATCCCTCTATTTTCTTCCTTTACATTTTCGTTTTTTTCAATTAATTCCTCAAACCTCATTAACTCTCTACACTCTCCATTTTCTCTTATCCAGTTTTTAGTCCATTGTTCCACTTGGCTGTAATTTAACCAAGACAACCGTTTTCCTCCTAGAACCTCTTCCAATTCCCCACGTGTCCTCATTCCTCCTAACCATTCCCTTAGTTTCATTTTATTTTTCTCTTTTAAAATTTTATTCACATTATTCTTCAAATTCCCTGGGAAATTTTCCAAGATTACTACTGGTAATAATGGAGAGTTCTTCAGAAGCAGCCTCCCTTTATATTTACTCCAAATTTCCCAATGAAGCTTCAGGAGAGGATTGCTTATACTTTCAACCCATTTCTTTCCACCTTCCGTAAAAAATATCTTTTCCAGCTTCCATTCTAATTTGGTTTTAATTTTAGATCTATCTTCCAACCATTCCAATTCTTCTACTCCTAAAATTGCCTCTATAACACGTCTAAGCCTATTAGCAACATAATATAATTTAATATTTGGGAGTCCTAAATCCCCCTTTTTTTGGCTTAGATACCACCTATTTTTATTTATCCTCGCTTTCTTATTCCCATTACAATAGTTATTCAGTATATTCTGCCAACTCTTTAACTCTAATTCTGATATTCTTATTGGTAGCATCCTAAAAACAAAATTAATCTTTGCTAAAATCTTCATTTTTACTAAAGCAATTATTCCAAACCATGATAAATTCAACCTTTTATATTTATTCAAACTTTCCAAAATCTCCTTCTTTAAGCTGCCTAAATTTTCCTTTTCTAACTCCTCCAGATTTTTTGTAATTCTAACTCCCAGGTATTTAATGTATTCTTTAATTCTCATTTCGCTTCGCTTCCCTTCCCAATCCTTCTCTTCCCTTTTAGTATAATTAAACAGCATCAACTCAGATTTTGACCAATTTATTCTTAATCCAGTTATTTCTTCAAAATCTTTTAGATGCCATCCAATTCTTTCCATCTTATCTACTATGTTCTTAACTGTTAACAGTGTATCATCAGCAAACATATTTAGTTTTATTTTACCTATCCCTTCTATCTCCCCGTCATCTCTTAATGCATTGGCCAATAGTTCCATAACCAATACAAATAGGACAGGCAAGAGTGGGCATCCTTGCCTTGTTCCTCTGGCTAGTTGTATTTTGTCTGTAACACCATCATTCACTACCACTAAGGCAGAATTCCGAGAATATAATTGATCTATTACAACTTTAAATTTGTTTCCAAACCCCATTCTATCTATTACCATCTTTAATGCTTGCCAGCTCACACAATCGAAGGCCTTAAAAATATCTAAGGCTAATATCCCCGTTTTAAGCTTTGAATTTTTAATCTCCTGAATTACATTTATCACTCTACCAACCAAATTATGCATTTGTCCGCCCTTTACAAATCCACATTGATCTTCCCTTATATAATTACTTATAAAATTATTCATTCTTCTTGCTAAAATAGTTGAAAAAATTTTTGCATCTTGATTTATTAATGATATAGGTCTGTACGAGTCAGGGAGCGTCAGATCCTTATCTGGTTTTGATATTAATATTATTAACGACTGCTCCCTGGGATTAGTTCTAACTGCATCCGAATATTGCCAAAATGGTGCTCCTAATAAATGACTGTATTTCTTTTGAAGTTTGGCTCGTGGCTCATGAATTAATTAGGGCATCTTTCGGAAATTTCATACAGGTTTTATATTGAAATATGAGCAAGTATCTCAGTTTAGCAGATAAGGACAATTTGTTCATAAGCAATATCCAAACATTTTGTTGGGTCACCAATGATACAACAATATCTTGTTGTTTTCACGAGGGATAGACAAAGCTCCTATTTCAGTTAATGCTGAAACTCTGCTTGTAGAGATAGAAAACCCTGAATAAAATATACCACTGGTTGGACTTAAGTGGCTCATCTTCACCTCCTGCTTGATTCAGTACAAAGAAGGCCTATTAGCTATTAACCCACAATTTCCCTCTGTTTTCTTATTCTGCATCAAGAGTTGTCTTTTCTGGGTTTGGCTGGCATAAATGTTACTGTACTATCAATATATTCTCCTTCTTCTCCTTCTCAGGGTTAGAGAATAACAGAATAGCAACAGAGTAACAGAGTAACATAGTTGGAAAGGACCTTGGAGATTGTCTAGTCCAACCCCCTGATCAAACAGGAAACCATATATCATTTCAGACAAATGGTTATCCAATCTCTTCTTTAAAACCTTCAGTTTTGGAGCACCCACAACTTCTGGAGGCAAGTCGTTCCACTGATTCATTGTCTGCAAACATCTGCAAGTACCAAGAAAGTACCAAGAACCCTACAAAACAAGCTGAAAGAGCATCAAAGACCAACAGTTCATCCCTGATCTACACATATTCCCTTCTATTGTTAAAATCAAGTGAACCTGGGGACCACTGGATGTGGCATTATAGGGAAATTCAAACAAATATAAGGTTATCAACAGAAATGTGGGGCAATCCTACAAAAAGTCGCAAATGGAGACTATATGTGTGCAAAGACCAACCCACAGGAAAGAAATTAATGGTTGGCAATTACCCGTATAACTATTAGAGGAAAACAAGCATCAAATGGTCAAGAGCTATGGTAATCACAGTCCACAAAGATCCCATGGATAGCCCCACTTCCAAAAATGAAGAATGGATGTGGTTTGAAGTTTCTTTTGTTGATTTCATTTCCAGCCATTTTCTGCAGGGGAGACAAACAGCTGAAGTCTTTTGTGTGGAAGAGCCATGCAAAGCAACATGATTAAAACTCTGGATCAGCCCAGATGCCCATCAATTTCCTTTTTTTTTTTTTTACACACACACTTTTTTTTTTCTGTTACCCACTTTGGGTACAGAAGGTTTTAAACCAACAACTTGGTGATCCAATGAAATGCATTCATGTTTTAGATTGGACTATATAAGAACATGGGGATCTCACCAGACTCTAACTTCTAGAATAGGTTCCAACATGAAAACCTAAATATTGGAAGAGCAGCAGCAGCTGCTTACTGGTTTTTCTTAAATCTTATTAGTTACTAAGGCATGGTTTTATTTTCAGACATTGTTTGGGGCATAGGCTTGGTTTACTGTGAGGTTGGATACTTTGCCTTGGATTCGAAGGAAGATCATTCTGTCATTTTGAGATTGTAGCCCAATACTGCTTTTTCCACTCTATTGACTATCCATTTTTTTTCTAGAGAATTCTTGCCCACAGTAATAGGTATAATGGTTATCTGAATTGAATTTGTTCATCCCTGCCCACTTTAGTTCACTGATTTCCAAGATGTTAGTGTTTAGTCTTGTCATCTCATGTTTGACCATATTCATCTTACCTTGATTTATAGGTCTTATATTCCATGTTCCTATGAAATATTGTTCTTTACAGCATTGGACTTTCCTTTCACCATCAGACACATCCACAGCTGAGCATCCTTTCAGCTTTGGCCCAGTTGCTTCAGTCTTTCTGGATCTACTTATAATTGCCCTCTACTCTTCCCCAGTTGCATATTGGACAGCATGTGACCTGGCGGGCTGATCTTCCAGCCTCATATCTTTTAGCCTTTTGATGCTGTCCATGGGGTTTTCTTGGAAAGGATATTAGAGTGGGTTGCCATTTTCTTCTCCAGTGGATCACGTTTTGTCAGAGCTCTTCACTATGACCTTTCATAACTTTATTGAGCTGCACAAGGCCTTTTGCCATGACAGGGCAGTGAATCATGAAGGGGAGGTTTACAATTCAATATTCTACTTCTGTTATCAGTCTCCTGTTTCATGCTTTCAGCCTTCATGTTAACAAGAAAATCAATTCAACTGGAAAGATCACTGGATATGGTATTATGTGGAAATTAAAACACGGAAGTATAAGAGAGTATCAATAGAGTTGTAGGACTTAAAACAACAACTTGGTGATCCAATAATTGAAGTCAGATTTTTTATTGCACTATACAAAAACTTAGGGGTCTCACGAGACTCTACCACCTTTAGGTAATGGAAACCTAAAGGTTAGAAGAGTTTGCTAATAAGCTATGGTTTTAATTTACTGTAACTTGGGGAGGAAAACCCCACTTTTATTTTTAGAGGCTCCAAAAGGCATGATCTACCAAAAAACTAAACACACTTTGTTCCAGAATAATCTGTGATGTGCTAGGAAATGATGTCAGGTGTGGAAGGTCTTTAAGAAGACAGATCATTAAAAATATGGCCCCATAGAGTGAAAAGTTAATCAAAATATGAAATAAATATGGATTATTTTATAGGAAGCGGTTGGTAAGGAAAGCCTGAAAACCAACTTTACTAAGGCAAGAATTTGCAGTTGAGCAATAATGGTAAAGTACTAACACAATCCATAAAACCTCAAGTCCTCATGTAACGTGTGCTTCTGTAGAAATATGAAAAAGCATCCTGTTTTAAACTGACTTGGAATTCATTAATGATGATAAATAAGCTAAATAATTGTAGTAATAAGGGAAAAACAGCAAAAGTTAGAAACATCAACTGAAAAAAATCAGCATCAGTCAATTGTAAAAGGCAGTTTTACTTAGAACAGCTTGCATTCTAGGACAATATTTTTAACACCATCAAACAACATTTGCCTATGCCAGATCCTTGAGAAGGCCTCGATAGGGGCATAAAAATGACAAATCCAGTCTGAACTTCTGGCTGACTATGCAATGAACCATAATAATAGTAATCTATTAAAGAAAGCACAACACACGGATGGATTCTAATTTTGCTATAGGACATGAGACTTTTGAAATACTTGAATGAGAACATCTGAAAACACCCCTCTTTTGTCTTCTGTTTTGGACAAACTCAAAGCAGGGGTATTAAACTCAAAATAATCTAAACATTTTTTTACTATTCCGACATATACTGTTTAGTAGGTAGAAGCACCTAGTCAGGCTTTCTAAGCTTGAAAAAAAACTAAACAGGATTTGATCTGTTTATTATTCAGATAGGAGGGCCTCAGATAACTTAGGGTTGTAGGTTAGACACCATCATCTAGAAGAAAACAATGGGAAATCATTTCTATATTCTCACAATCACCAGAAATTAATTTCAAGATAGATTTTATTTTTTAAGTTTATAATGCAGAAGGTTGTTAGTCCAAAACATGCACATTTTATAATTTACAATGTTTTGTTACATGCAATTAAATATTGTTAATATGATTTTCTCTGTGTGTCTGAGATTTCTGACATTGTGTTCATCTTAGTTTCTTATATTCACATTATTTGGCAGATCCTCCTCATATAAAATAATAGTGATTAACATTAATATAAACATTATTGATTAAGCAACAGGGAATCCAATTAAATATTTCAGGTGAGAGATTGAATAATAGGAAATATTAGCCTATTCATCAGTCTTCAAATAGAATTGGCTTTAAATTGGCCAAGATTCCACATAATGACCTTGGGGTTTTGGACTTCCATGTCTAATTTTTCTTGGTGATGATTAAATAGTACTTTAGATCAAATAAAATGTGTTTATTATAAATATGCATCTCATTTACAGGAGCAATGTTCCACTGTGTTGCACAATGGATTGTGGCCCAGTAAGCATTTTCTTCTATGTTGTTATCCTATGTCAGGAGTGTCAAACTCAAGGCCCGAGGGAGCCAGATTCGGCCTGCAGGGTGCTTAGATCTGGCCTGCAGGGCCGCCCTGGAAACAGTGAAGGACTGGCCCGTGGTGTCTCTGCTAGTGAAAACAGACAGCACACAGCCCTCCCAAGCTCCATTTTTTCTGGCAGAGGGTGTCAGGAGGCTATCACAGCTGAAAATGGAGCTTGGGAACCCATTTTCGCTGGCAGACTGTTTGGGCCATCACAGATGCCCCCGACACGAGTAATGTCAAGCTGGCCACACCCACTCTGGCCACGCCCCCCAAAGTCAAACACAACGCTCATGCGGCCCTCAATGAAATCAAGTTTGATACACCTGTCCTTTGTATAGTGCCTTGAACTAATTCCTGAATAAACATGGTGAAGATGATTTTCATTTTTGAAACTTAAGAGTTAGAATTTGAACCTTTTGCTGGACCTGAGATATGCCTTGTAGTTGCAGAAAATCTGCTTTGTGAATTTATCTACCATTAGAGTTAGGGTAATCCTAACCCTTTAATATTTGATATGTCAAGGACTCTGTGTTCTAAACCAAAAACTGATTTATATCAGATCATACCACTGGCCTCTCTAATTCACTATTTTATGTGATGTGATCCCCTGCAGATACCATAGCAATAGTAAATCTGAAACAGCGAAGTTAGTTTCCACAGAGTTGTATCTGAAAGCACCTAAAGAACATTTGATTGTCTATCTCAGCTCTGTTTCAAGTGACAGTGGCATGGATATTTCCTAATCCAGTTGATTGATCCTGGGAGTAGCCAGATTAGTTCCATCCCTGTTAATGTTCAATAAGTTTCTCAAGACTCATTTATGTCACTAGGCTTGAGGTCCCAAAGAACCAGCAACAATTTACTGTGGCTCCCTTATTGTGGGTGATATGTGGCTGCTATATTTTTTCTCTGTTTGTGGTTTGGGTATTTTAATTTTTTTAATGATATTTTAGTGTTTAATAGAATGTGGTTGTCGAGCCTCGGTTGGGTCTCGCCATCACTAGGGAGGACGACGAGGAGGGGGCAAGCTGTTGGACTCTCTGGGGGCGTGTCATCAGTTGCTTGAGAAGTCTTTACCACCCGCACAGAAAACGAAGCAAACTCTTTCATCGGAGATGGGGGGGGCATGGTGTTTGCAGATGACGCTGCCTTGTGCTGTAACAGAGGCGCGCTCCTCCTACAGGCCAGCTTGAGGAAGGAGGGATGATGTTGACTGTTTGATTGTTAATTGATTTATTGTGCTCCTCCTTCAGGCCAGCTAGGGGAAGGAGGGGTGATGTTAACTGTTTAATTGCCACTTGATTTATTGCTGTGTATATAAAAGGCGCTACACTGCGATTGCGTGTAGCGCTAACTTTAAACCTTGTTTCCGGCTTGTGCCTTTCTCCTGCCTGTGTTTGCTGTGCTGAACCTAATTAAAGGATTGCAACTGCTTTATTCCGTTCTGGTGTTGGCTTGTTTCCAGTGCAGTTGGGTGGACTGGCCGAGAGAAAGTTAGCGCTCCCCCACTCACCAATTTCAACTGCCTACATTCCCTAGCTGCAGTCCGGTGAGAAAGGCTGTCGGTGATGGCAGAAGGGACGGCGCTGGGTGATTCGGAGTTGGAGGTCCCTCTAGAGGCTGACGTGGAGGAGGTGGTGGTGGAAGAGGAGAAGCTACAAACTGCAACCCCTCATCAACCGGTAGTCAGATCCAAGCTGTGCCAGCCACGTGAGGAGGACTGTGTGGAGACGGCTGGTGCGCAGAGTCAAGGGCTAGACCCTTCGGGACAGATTTCCAGTGGGGGCTGGTGGCCTAGTTCTACTCATACCGGGCCCCAAAGGCCATCTACCCCCCCATTGGGTCCATCATTTAGAGGTTGGCGGGAGAGACGTTGGACAGACGAGGAAGAGGCGGATTGGGGCTATGATAATACAGGGCCTGAATCCAGTGCTATGGATGCCATAAGAGATCGGTTTGGAGAAGGGAGTTTCCGGGACGCCCCGTCTTGGCAACCCTGGGCCGCTGGGGCGGAACCGTTACAAGGCAAGTCTTGGCAGGATGAGGGCCTTTCCTGACCAGAGGCTCGGTTTCGCATCGCTAGCCCCAAATTCCGAAGGGAACAGGAAACAGGAAAAGGAAAGGGCCAATTCGAAGACCGGGACTACCACCTGCCTAAGAGGGAGGATAGCACCAGGGGCTCCGAACAGCCATTGACCAGAAGAGAGGTAGGAGCTGGAAGGTGGGCACAACGTCCTGTGGGGGAACGGAGGCCCGTTGGAGATCTGAGGAGAGATGGGGAGAACAGACCGCCTGTACCACCCCCAGCATGGATCCCGGTTCCTGGGATGTGGGCACCACCTCCAATCTGGGGCCCTCCTGCACTGCAAACCACCTTTGACGGGAGCCCAGACCGTGTGGCATTGTTCTTAAGCCAGGTGGTTAGTCATCTAGACCAGTATGGTCGCTGGTATCCATCACAATGGGCCATGGTGGTAGCCATTACAGCTGTGTTAACCGGTGATGCAGCAGACTGGGTGGCGGGATTACATCGCAACCATGCTAGAGAACTAGTGGACGTGGGTAGGTTCTTGGAAGCTCTCCGGTCTGCTTTTGAGGATGACTCCAGTGTACAAATTGCGGAAGGAGATCTTGTAGCCCTCAAACAGCGGGGTGTTCCTGCAAAGGACTATGTACGTGATTTCCGGAAAATTGCTAGTCGCTTAAGGGACTGGCCCGAACGGATGCTAGTCCAGCAATTTCGGATGGGGCTGGATCGTGAGTTACGTCAAGCCTGTGCGTACTGAGGCCTGGCTCCGCGCCTGGCTGTTTGGTTTAAAGCCGCTATTGAACTGGACATTACACTCCGGGAGTTTAGGCCTCGGTCGGAAGTTAATGTGGGACAGAGACGGGTTCCCACGGAGAGGGCCTCAGAAAAGCTGCCAACCACGCGGATTCAAGTACCTCCGCCCAGCAGCGTCCTACCTGAAAGGTCTCAGCGACCGGCATTTCGTTGTTTTCGCTGCAATCAGATAGGACACAGAGCGGCTGAATGTCCTGTACCTCCGGTACGAGTACAAACCCGAAAGCCGGCTACGGGGGTAGCGACCAGAGGCCGACCACGGCAGCCACAAGAACGTACCCAAGCTATAGTTGAGTGGCAAGCACCGAAAACCAGGAAACAACTCCAAAGTTTCCTTGGTTTCGCGAATTTCTATCGCCAATTCGTCCCTGCATTTGCCGCTATAGCACTACCGTTAACAGACCTGTTACGCACTAAATCTCCTGTGATAAAACCAAGACCAAACCAGTTATTGCAGTGGACAGCTCAATGTCAAAGTGCGTTTGAACAGTTGAAATATCTTTTTACCAGAGAACCGGTACTTAAACACCCTGATCTGTCTTGTGAATTCATCGTTCAAGCCGATGCTAGTGACGTTGCTGTGGGAGCTGTGTTGCTGCAAAAAGATGAACAGGATAGGATACGCCCTTGTGCTTATACCTCACGTAAATATCCAAATAAACCAGGTCCCAGTGGGTAGAACGGTTGCTATGCTAACATCTTTATTTTATTTCCTGCAGGTGGACTCCTGGTAGAGAGGAGCCGCCTGTCGAGCCTCGGTTGGGTCTCGCCATCACTAGGGAGGACGACGAGGAGGGGGCAAGCTGTTGGACTCTCCGGGGGCGTGTCATCAGCTGTTTGAGAAGTCTTTACCACCCGCACACAAAATGAAGCAAACTCTTTCATCGGAGATGGGGGGGCATGGTGTTTGCAGATGACGCTGCCTTGTGCTGTAACAGAGGCGCGCTCTTCCTACAGGCCAGCTTGAGGAAGGAGGGATGATGTTGACTGTTTGATTGTTAATTGATTTATTGTGCTCCTCCTTCAGGCCAGCTAGGGGAAGGAGGGGTGATGTTAACTGTTTAATTGCCACTTGATTTATTGCTGTGTATATAAAAGGCGCTACACTGCGATTGCGTGTAGCGCTAACTTTAAACCTTGTTTCCGGCTTGTGCCTTTCTCCTGCCTGTGTTTGCTGTGCTGAACCTAATTAAAGGATTGCAACTGCTTTATTCCGTTCTGGTGTTGGCTTGTTTCCAGTGCAGTTGGGTGGACTGGCCGAGAGTGGTTTCATTTGATTGCACCATTTTCTGTTGAGATTGGTAGCTATATAAATAAACGATAGACTCTTTTAAAAGAAATCATGTACTCTTCCATCAATTTATACCTGATAGTGGCTGTCTGTTAGTTGCATAAAGCATTAGAAACCTATAAAGGATATAAAGTATCATGCTCTGGTGAGACTTTGTCTTGGGATATTGTATTTTGCATTTGTGTCATTTTGGTAATCCTTCCCCCACTCCACCTCTCCCCAAAATGTCATGAATTTTACAGGCTTGTGAAATGTTGTCTGGACTTCAAATAAGTATGGGGAACTACTTGAGTAGTTCCACTTTTCCCAGAGATATCCTTAGACACTTTGTTGCTCAACATGGAACCACAAATGAAATTCTATCTCCTGGTCTATCATGAAGTATAACACTTAACAATAATGCATAGTACATGATGCATAATGCATAATGCATAATAAGGCTAGTCTTCATCTGTACCCATTCCCAGATTGTAATAATGTAATAATAATGCTTTCAGTACTTGAAAATGTGATGCTTTTATTGTATCAGTCTGACTGGGGACAGTAGTCCCCAGTTTTGCCTATTAGTAATTCACAAACTGCTTGCCTCCAATGTCTGCTTGCTTGGTTCTTGGCTTTTGAAAAGTTTACACAACCATTGTAATATTTATAACCGTGTGAAATAGGTATTGTCATTCTTTTATCCAAGGAAGATTTTCTATGTAATTTCCATCTCATCCTTGCAGCTTCTAAGTAAACCCATCTTCACTATACCAATTTTTTTTTTTTTTTGCTGATGCTAAAGGTAAAGGTAAAGGTCCTCCTTGCACATATGTGCTAGTCATTCCCAACTTTAGGAGATGGTGCTGATCTCTGTTTCAAAGCCGAACAGCCAGCGCTGTCCAAAGACATCTCTGTGGTCATGTGGCTGGCATGACTAAATGTGAAAGGCACACGGAACGCTGTTATCTTCCTACCCAAAGATGGTCCCTATTTTTCTACTTGCATTTTTTATGTGCTTTCGAACTGCTAGGTTGGCAGAAGCTGGGACAAGTAACGGGAGCTCACCCCGTCATGCGGCACTAGGGATTTGAACCGGTGAATTGCCGACCTTTTGATCAACAAGCTCAGCATCTAAGCCATTGAGCCACTGCATCCCTTAGTTGCTGATGCTAAATGAACATTTTTTTAAAAAAATGTTTACTAAATAGCATAATCCTAAAAATATAAGAAAAGCCACATCAAGCCGATTAGATGCTATGCTCTGGGAAGTTCACATGAAGAATAACAGGACTATAGAACTCTTTCTCTGTTGTTCCCTAGTGACTTATATTTAAGACTTATTATTTTTGATAGTCCATTTATGTCCTTTAGCAGTTTAAGAAATATCCCATCACCAAAATACACCAAATATTATGAGGATAAATATATTACATTTTATATATCCATGTTTGCTATGGATTTTTTTGGAAACCAGAGGAATCATTTCAGGATACCATAGGATACCCAATTCCATTCTGGACAAATGGCCCTAATTATCTTTGTTACTCTTTTCTGCAGTTTTTTCAGAGTCTCTAAATAATAATAATAATAATAATAATAATAATAATAATAATAATAATAATAATAATAATAATAATAATAATAATAATAATAATAATAATAATAATAAAAAAAAATAAAAATAATAATAAAAAATAATAATGTTGTTGTTGTTGTTGTTGTTGTTGTTGCGACCAAAACTGGATGCAGTATTCCAAGTGTGGTCTTACCAAAGCAATATAAAGCAATACTAAAACTCCACATAATCTTGATTCTGTCCCTTTGTTAATCCAGCCTAGAATTGCATTGGGTATTTTGGTGGCCGTAGCACACTGCTGGTTCAAATGTAAGTGATTGTCCACTAGGACTCCAAGATCCCTCTTGCAGTTACTGCTATTGAGTCAAGTTTCATTAAGTCTGTATCTGTATATTTCATTTTTCTTGCCTAAGTGTAAAATCTCACTTTTCCCTACATTGAGTTTCATTTTATTAGATAAGGCCCAGTGTTCAAATCTGTCATTAACCATCTGGATCTTGAGCCTAAGACTTGCAACAAATGTCAAAAATAATTTTAAAAATTTCTTTCAATATGTAAAAAAACAAGAAAAAAAAAGTCAAGGAAACAATTGGTCCACTAAGAGAAGATGGCAAGGAAGTGACAGGCAGCAGGGAGAAAGATGCTTAATTCATTCTTTGCATTTGCCTTCACACAAAAGAAAAAAATAGTCTTACCTACCAGAAACAGAAACATAAAAGACAAACCAGGAGTTCAAATTAAAGTAGGAAAGAAAATGGTAAGAGAACATCTGTCCATCCTAGATGAGTTCAGATCATCAGGACCAGATGGATTATATCCTAGAGTTCTGAAGGAGCTGACAGACATGATCTCAGAACTATTGAACCATATCTTTCAAAGATCCTGGAGCACTGGGCAACTACCAGAGAACTGGAAAAGAGCTGATATGGTTCCCATATCAGAATGTTCGGAAAGGCCAGGGGCTGAGAACAATGCTGTCCCAGGCCCCTCAGACATTGGTGGAAGTGGTCAACCAGATGGATAGCTACCACCCTCACAGACACAGGAAGGATTGGCTGCAGATAGTAGTGATGCTGATAAGCAGCAGATCTCTTCTGATGAGGAACAGCTGCCTCCCCCACTTGATTCATGGGCATGGATAGAAGAGCAGAGGCAAGCTCAAAGAAGGGCTGCAAGACTACTCAGGAGATGGTTGCTCCACCTCACAAGGAACACCTGATGTGGGTTGACTTAAGGAGAAGCCTGGTGCGGGGGAGAGCTTATCTTTGTCAGAAACAATTTTTTTTTTTGGCTTACACTCCCCTGGCTTTGATTTGTGCTCCTTGCCTTTGGCTTGTAGACTGCCCTTTGCCTTGTGGACTTGCCTTGACTTGTGGACTTGCCTTGCCCTTTGTACCTGGAGTCTGGACCTTGCCTCATGAGCTTGCACCTTCTCTTTGGACTTTCTTTGTTGTTTACTGGCTTTTGGGGACTGAGGGTGGCTGCTTCAGGGTAGTGTGGGGTGGAGCCTTACCAGTCATTGTAGGCATTTGTTGTGGCAGCTAACAGAGCAATAAAGGACTCTATCATAGCCTGCCTCTGCCTAAATGACGTCAGTTATAACAGGGAAGATCCTGGAAAAGATAATCAAGCAACAATTCTAAAAGCAAGCAAAATTATAACCGGAAGCCAACATGGATTTGTCAAAAGCAGATCATGCCAAACAAATCTTATTTCATTCTTTGACAAAGTGACTAAATTACTGGACCAGCGAAATCAAGTAGATATAATATACTTGGATATAAGTAAGGCATTTGAAAAAGTAGACCATAACCTACTTTGTGGTGGCATAGTAGTTAGAATGCAATATTGCAGGCTAATTCTGCTGACTACCAGCAGTTCAATTTTCACCAGTTCAAGGTTGACTCAGACTTCCATCCTTCCGAGGTCAATAAAATGAGGACTGAGATTGTTGGGGGCAATATGCTAACTCTGTAAACTGCTTAGAGAGGGCTATAAAGCACTATCAAGTGGTACATAAGTCTAAGTGCTATTGCTATTGCTACTTCTTGAAAAGCTAAAATATGTGGGTTAGACAACAGCACCATCAGATGGATTTGTAACTGACTGGCACTCAATGTGTAGTCTTTAATTGAACTGTATCTACATGGAGTAGGAAGCAGGGTACCCTGAGGTTCCAATTTAGGCCCAGTACTCTTCAACATCTTCCTAAATGATTTAGATGGCAAGAATAGCTAAAACCCCAGAAGATAGGCTCAAGATCCAGACTGATGTCAATAGACTTGAACATTGGGCCGTATCTAACAAAATGAAATTCAATGTAGAGAAAAGTAAGGTTTTACAAGAAAAAACAAATGTATAAGTAGATGTTAGGTGAAACCAGACTCATTAGCAGTAACTGTGAGAGGGATCTTGGAGTCCTAGTGGACAATCATTTAAATATGAGTCAGCAGTGTGTTGCAGCCACCAAAAATGCCAATGCAATCCTAGCTTGCAATAATAGAAGGATAGAATCAAGAACATGTGAACTGTTAGTACTGTTTTATAATGCTTTGGTAAGACTACACTTGGAATACTGCACCCAGTTTTGGTCACCACAATATAAAAAAAAGATGTAGACACTCTGGAAAAGTGGCAGAAAAGAGCAACAAAGATGATTAGGGTACTGGAAGCTAAAATATATGAGGAACGGTTGCAGGAATTGGTTATGTCTGTTCTAGTGAAAAGAAGGACTAGGGGTTACGTGACAGCAGTGTACCAATATTTGAGGGGCTTCTACAAAGACAAGGGGGTCAATTTATTTTCCAAAACACCAAAAAGCATGACAAGAAGCAATTAATGGAAACTAAGCAAGAAGAGAAGCAACATAGAATGAAGGAGAAATTTTCTGACAGTGAGAACAATACACCAGAGGAACAGCTTGCCTTCAGAAGTTGTAGGTGCTTCATCACTGGAGGCTTTTAAGCAAAGTCTGGATGGTCATTTGTCTGAAATGGTATAGGATCTCTTGCTTGAGCAGGGGTTGACTAGAAGACCTCCAAAATTCCTTTCAATTCTGATGTTCTATGTTCTTTCCATTTTTATCCTTTTTGTCTTTCAGTTTATCAGAGAGTTTTTTATGCAATCATGCTGGTTTCGTCTTGGATTTCTTCCCCCCCACCCCGTGTATTGTTTTTTTAAAAAAGTTTTTTATTAATCATTCAAAATTAAAAACATTGGACATAGATATGACATCACTGGTTCTAAATATCTTTCAACACTTTAAACTAATATAAATTATGTTAAAGTTAATATTATAATATAATTCTTTAACCTTATACGTTATTTATACGTAACATCATACTAACAATCTATATCATATCTCTATACAGTTATACATACTTGTCTATTAATCTATACCTGTATCTATTTATGCAATTTACATATATATTTATCTGTCATAACGTATATATTTCTCATCCAACACTACACCCTTGTCTCAGCTATCCTCCTTTTGTCTAGCCATTCATAAATTTTTCCCCAAATTATATAGTACTGTGTTTCCCATTTATCCTTGAGCTCCAAGTTAAGTCTGTGCAGTTAAGAATTTTTAATAATATTTCCTCTTCAGTTGGGGTATCTTTCTCTTTCCACTTTTGAGCAAAGGCTATCCGTGCCACTGTGAGTACATGCAATAATAGAGAATTTTTATCTTTCTTATATTTACCCTCTGTCATTCCCAAAAGGAAAAATTCCAGCTTGACTTCTTTATTTATTAAATTTCTTCAAGCCAACTCTTTATTAAATTCCAATATTTTTTGCCTTTGGGCATTCCCACCACATATGGTAGAAATCCCCTGAAGGCATCTTACACTTCCAACAAGCCGAAGAATTTCCCTTATTGTTTCGTGCTAATCTTGTGGTAGGGAGATGCCACCTATAAAACATCTTGTATAAATTTTCCTTCTATGAGGTTGCTAACGTAATTTTTAAATTTTTTTTCCCATAGAGTTTGCCAATTGTCCAAGTAAATACTATGTCCCAAATATTTACTCCAAATTATCATTGTTTCTTTGACTTTTTCTTCAATCATATCTTGTTCCAACAAATAGCAATATAATTTATTTATGGTCTTACGTTCCCTACTTAATAAAATCTTATCTAATTCCAATAATTCTTGCTTTATGCCCCATTCTTTTTTATCTTTCCTAAATTTGGATTCTATTTGGAGATATGCCCACCATTCCAGGTCAATTCCTTCTTCCTTTAAAATATTTCCCGCTTGCAATTCTCCTCTTTCATTCAAAACGTCTTTATAGGTAACAACTCCCCCTGATTTAATAAAGTTTGGATGGGTGTACATTTCAAATGTTGATACCCAGTTAGGGATTTCCATATAATTGCTTCTTTTAGTTTTAGTCCAGATGTTTAATAGAGCCCTCCTAATATAATGCCTCCGGAAGTGTTGATGAGTTTTATGTTTTTCCTCCTATAAAGTAGCATGCCATCCTGTCTGCCATAACTGACATAAACATTTTGTAATCCGAATTTAATAAAGATATCGGCCTATAATTTTTGATGTGCGTCAAATCGGAATTTTCCTTGGGAATCAGTGTAATGGTTGCTTCCCTCCATGATGTTGGTATCCTGGCTTCATTCAATATATAATTGTATACCTCTACTAACAATGGGCCTAGAATTTCTTGATGATTTTTTATAGATTTCTGACGGCAACCCATCAGGACCTAGTGCTTTGTTACTTTTTTGTTTTTTAATGGCCTCAGATACCTCAAATGCTGTTATCTCATTATTTAATAAGTCTTTATGTTCTGTCAGAATTTTTGGCAGTCCTATTTTTTGCAGATATTGCAATATCTTACCTTCCTCTATCTTTCCTTCATGCTCATATAAATTTTTTAAAAACTCATAGGCCACCCTTTTCTTCCCCTCTTTTTGACATATTACTTCTCCCTCCTCATTATATAATTTACTAATTTGACTTTTTTCCTTTTGCTTTTTTAATCTATAAGCCAACCAACCTCCTGGCTTATTTGCATTCTCAAAAAAGTTTATTTGCTGCGCCATAGTCTCCTTTTCAGTGATATTCAATTTATGTTTAGTTATATCTATCTGCTGTTTCAATTCCCGCTTTTTTGGTTCTTCCTGTAATTCTTTCTCCAATTTGCTAAGCTCCTCCTCTAGATTTTTCTGTTGTTGCCTTTTTTGTTTATTATCTTTAGCCATGTATGTTACTGCTATTCCTCTCATATAAGCTTTGGCCGTATCTCACAGATTTTGACTATTCATATCCTCTTTTTTATTACTTTGAAAAAAGAAGCTCATTTGTTCATCCATCTTTAATTTAATATTTTTTATTTAGAATTGCTTTTTTTAGAGTCCACCTCCTTATTTTTTTTTTGTCCTTTCCATTTAATTATAATAGGTGATCTGCCCATGAATTTTTATCAATATTAATTTCCTCTATTTCTAAATTTAATTCTGTTGATGCCCATGCCATGTCAATTCGCGACCAAGATAGATATCTGCCAGAGTAATATGTATATTGTTTCTTGTTCCTGTTTCTTTCCCTCCAACTGTCCTTTAGACTCAGTTCTTCCACCATTTTAAAAAATATATTAGGTAATATTCTTCTGATACTTTTCTTTGATCTATCATTCCTATAGTCTAGTTCTCTATCCACAATCACATTGTAATCACCAATTATCCACATATTATCATATTCTAAATCTCCTATCTTGTTATACAATTTTTTATAGAATAATTTTTGACCCTTGTCTGGTGCATTTAATCCAGCCAAGATCGTTTTCTTTCGTTCAAGGTTAACTCTACTAGTAATATTCTACCCTCCTCATCTTTACATATTTGTTTAGACAAAATTCCATCCTTTACATACATAACAATTCCCCCTTTCTTGTGCTGTGGTGAGGATATAAACATATTCCCTAGCTTATTACATTTTAATAGATACTGATGTTGCTTTTTTATGTGCGTCTCTTGCAAAACTATTATATCCAAGTTCATTTTATACAATTTATTGAAAAATAAATTCCTCCCCATGCTCTCTACATGGGGCTCCCCTTGAAGAGCACTCGGAGGCTCCAACTGTTCCAGAATGCGGCCGTGCGGGTGGTTATGGGCGCAACTCGTTGTGCCCGCATGACACCCCTCCTGCGCGAGCTGCACTGGCTCCCAGTGGTCTTCTGGGTGCGATTCAAGGTGTTGGTCATCACCTTTAAAGCGCTCCATGGCACAGGACCCGGGTACCTTCGAGACCGACTTCTGCCACCAATAGCCTCCCACCAGCCAGTTCGCTCCCACAGAGAGGGTCTCCTCAGGGTGCCATCAGCCAAGTTATGTCGACTGGCGACACCCAGGGAGAGGGCCTTCTCTGTGGGAGCCCCAGCGCTGTGGAATGAACTGCCCCCAGAAATACGTAAGATCTCCGACCTTCGAGTGTTTCGCTGTGCACTGAAGACCCTATTGTTCCGCCAGGCCGGGCTATCAACATAATAATTTTAAATTGGGGTATTTTAAATTTTCGGGGTTTTAAACCGGGCCAAATCTTTTTAATTATTTTAATTTTTAATCATTGTTTTGTCTTGTGTTTTTAAATTGGCTGTACACTGCCCTGAGTCCTTCGGGAGAAGGGCTGTATAGAAATAAAATTATTATTATTATTATTATTATTATTATTATTATTATTATTATTATTATTATTATTATTATTATTATTATTATTAATTTATTTATTTATTTATTTATTTTTATTTTTTTCCTGGAGAATTTAACCCATTGACATTTGCAGATAAGATTGATATTTCCTTTTGTACACCTCTACTTGTATTTAGGCCTTGTTGCCCTCGTTCATCGGACTTCTTTGTATTCTTTGTGTCCACCATCATCATCTTTCCCATTATCTACATTCTTTCCTTTCCCATTACCTTTCTCTTTACTTTGAGATTCCCTCTTTTCTGGTGACTGTCCTCTTAGTTCTATGTCCTCCCTTCTTTTTCTTTCTTCCACCTCCCCTTCATTACCAAAATTCTGTCTGTAAAAGTCTTCTATTTTGTTCACTGTGTCCAGTCTGAACCTTTTTTCACCCCAGGATACCATAATCACCTCTGGAATCAACCACTGGAAATTCACATTTTTTCTTGTCAATTTGAATGTTAGCTTTTGGTAGGGTCGTCGTAGTTCTCTTACCCTTCTGGGAACCTGTTTGAACACCACCAGCTGCCTTCCTCTAAACTCCAGTGGATCTTCTCTGGTCCTATCGAGGATCTCGTCACATTTTGATTTTTTTATAAATCTAATATGCACTTCTCTGGGTAGATTGTTCCTACGTGCATAATTAGTATGGATCCTATAGATTTCATTCATTTTGTTGATCATTTCCTCTTTCCCAATTCCTAATGCACCTGCCAATAAATCTACCATCATCTCAGGAAGGTCCTCACTCTTTTCTTCCCTCACATTTTGGAATTGCAGGAAGTGGTCTGCCTTTTCTGTTTCTAAATGGATAACCGACAGTTCCAGATCTTTATTGGCTTGTATCAGTCTTTCTTCCATGTCTTCCACTCTTTTTTCTTCCCTTCCCATTCTCTCCTCTATTTCCTGTAGTTTTTGCTCATTTTTCATTATTTATTACTGGAAGCATTCAAATTTATCGTCCATTGATCTCATCTTTTCTTTCAATTCTCTCGTATCACTCCTTACTTCTCCTATCTCTCGTTTCAAGTCCTCATGATTTTTTAGCATAACATTCTGCATTGTCTGTAACATCTGTTGTAAGTCTTTTGCATTATTTCCTCAATGGACCTTTCCCCTGCTGGACTCAGTTCCACTGTTGTAGTTTGTACCCCCTGCCTTTTCCCTGCACCAATTCTTGTCAAATTAGGAATGCTTGTCATCTTTGCAGCCACTTTAAAACCAACCTCCCCACTTCCTTATATTCCTCTTGTATTTCTCCAGCACACCCCAGCTATTACTAATTCCACAATTCAATTTTCAGTACTTAAATTCACCAGTTCCATTCAATATCCTATGTTTTTAAATGTCATTTAAATTTAGCATCCTTATATTAATCTATCCTTCCAATATATCACTCTAGCACATTCAACAATATTAACAATTAATTAATAACAAAATTTATAATTAAATCACATACAATACCAATGCCATCATTACTTAATATATTAGATAGAAAAAATATATTAATCAAATAGTAAGAAAAAATAAAGTAGTAATCATAAAAGTACTCATAAAGGTAATGTCTTCTTAAAAGTGTCCCATATCACCACTGCCTTGTAGGGTTTTCTCTGTTTCTAAATGAGCACTATTTCACAAGTTCTGTTGCAGCCAAAGTTATGCACAGGATCTCCCCAATTTAAAAGTTAGTTAGCAACAAGTTATCAAATGTAGCTCTTAAATTCCTTTAAATTAGCTTTTCTTCTCTTGGTCGGTAGGTGTTATCCTTGCTCCTTGTTATATTATTCAACAATCACTCACTCTTCAACAAATTCATAATCTCCAATTAGTCAGCACTTTCACTCAAAGTTTAAATTGACTGGTTTTATAATATCAAATCATCAATAATAGCAAGATACTCCCTTAACTTTTCCCCCTCACTTCTCCAATGTTGTCTCCTGCATTGAAATAGCCTCTTTTATGCCCTAAACTTGTCGTTCACTGCTGTGTTTTGAAGGGAATTTCCCCCTTCCTGGGGCCTCCTTTTTCCTCTTCCCTCTTTGCTAATCCTCCGGGAAAGTCTTTCGCCCAGCTTACTCGCAAGAAGATGCCAAAGATCGCTTTAGCCCAGCTCTGTCTCTCTGTTGCCCACTAGTCCAGCGCTATCATTGTACAGCTCTCTCATGTCATTTCTTCACGACCACCATTGTAGGCCATTTCTATCCCCGATCAGCTTCTATGATGCTTTCCTGCCATCTGCTATCCCGACTGCCATCAAGAATTGCACTGCAGGGCACCCCTTTCTTCCAATTCCCCCTCTAAGGGATCTGGGACTATGAAGAGTCCACTGACCAAAGGAAAATAGCTTTGAAAGCGACTCTCCAAACCAGCGAGCTGTTTTACACAGCTTTTCCCCCTGACAGCTGGCCCCTCCCTCCCTCCCAGTGGTATTGTGATGGACTGGGCTTTTATAATCACAAATCATGTAAACTATTTTTTCAATTAAACTCTGTGGTTATAACATAACTGTCATTTTTCTATCAACTACTACTTTTCCAGTTATCAACCCATATTCATAATTTCATTTTTTTTTCTGCTTCAGTTCAAAAGAGGTTTCCAATGAGCATTAAAAAGCTTTGGAGCATTATTGAATGATGGCTATGAAATTGTCTCTCTCACTGGTGAATGGCTCTCTTTATTTTCCTACTGAATGACAACACTTGATTATTAATTGCTCTTATTGTTAACAGAGCTTCATTCATCTTAAAATGAATCTCAGATTAGAGTTGGAGAACCTAAGAAATGTGTTATGACATCTTATCAGAAAACAGCTTTATTCATTTCACTTATATTACTTTTATCTGGTGCTGATAGAATTATGTAGTTTTATTCTGGCAAATTTATATTCTGAGTAAAGTCCATTCACCAATAGAAGCCTGTAATAAATGTCTCCATCATGGAATAATTTTTCCTATCACTATCTCATTCAGATACTGCTAGGTTGGAGAACTACCTCTAGTACTGAAAATAGGTTGTTCTCAACTAATGGAGCAATGCATAGTTCCCCCATTTACAAAACCTGTCTGGATAATTTCATCAGGTGTCTGGAAAATTTCCCATTCTATGCAGACTATTGCATAGTCTGTAAAACCACATGATATACATATTTGTGGCATGACAAAATCCAGATTTTCACTATAAATACAAGGAGTTTTGGTCATCTCTTTAGCCTCTCATTGCCTGTCCAAAATAATCTATCCAGCCTCCTAAACATGAAGATTTTTGGCATTTTTTCAGCTATTCTCTTCTTTACCCTGATAATGGCCATAGGTAAGGTATATCTTAATGTCAAACTAACCAAGAATACTGCATAAATATGAAGATGCTCTTTCATGTTCTTATGATAGTGTGGGATATATTTTCTTTTTGTTCAAAGAATGTTAATGCAGTGAAGACATTCTAATCCACAGTACATATTCATGCAAATTGTTGCCCCCTGGGGGAGAAGCAAGAGGCTCAATTATAGGGGAAAGCAGATCAATAAGCAGTTCAGCTGTGTCGATTATGTCCAATAAGGATTTTTTTAAATTTTCTAATTTGAATAGTATGTTATCTTGTTCTTTCCTTGGGAGAGTGCCAAAAGCATTAATGAGACCGATTTCTGTGCTGTTAAGTACATCTTCGCTGGCAAGGCTGGCTTAATCCCACTTTCTTCCTCTCTCTTTTCCAAGGTTGAGAATGCGGAAGAGACAGCAACTTTGGGAGCTAGCATGTTAACAATTAAGGGTTTAACCCTTTCCTCACAGAAAACTCTGACAGGAAAGATTTGAAAGGAGGCTAAATGTGCCTTCATCTTGAACAGCAACAGTGGTATGATCAGCTGTTTGAAAGACAGAAGTATCCGCTTCCAATTTGGGGCCTCAGGAAGCCACTCCGCAGCATGGAGATCAATCTGCCCCCAGTGACAGTGAAGAAGCTGGTTTAGGGAATTTAGTATAGTGCTCTTGGTAATCCAGGTCCATGATTAATTCTGTTCATATGGATTCTAAGTGCAACCTGATGTGTTTGTAATGAGCAATGTGATTGCTGTAATTGTAGGGGAGATGCTTTACTATCCTCCAATGAAACTTCTCTACTAATACCTCTATTAATATCTCCTCCTCTTGATGCCTTGTCTGGAGAAGGACTGTTTTTCCGAGTGGGCTGCCACTTTTTGGCAGGCTCTTTAACTGTTTCCCTGGGTCTTTGCTCTTTTTCCTCTTCCTTATCCTGAATATGGGATTTACCCAAGTCTGCTGTACGGACTTTAGTGGGGGTGCCTATAGCCCAATGTTGTGCTTACAGAAAAACAGCTATATCTTTTTTCAGTGTCTCTACATCATGTTGGATGGTTATTAGTTGCTCAAATATTGAAACAACTGTTTGTGCTGTAAGAAGACATTGCTTTGCCATAACTCTGTTGTATTCTCCCACGGTAAACTCTCCACACTCTGGATTAGTTTGTTGTTAAACTTTTTAGACTTTATCTCAGTCTCCATACAGGCTGTAGCTGGACTCATTGTTTGTGAAAACAGCTGGCTCCTCTTCCTCCAGATCAGGAAAGTCTAGTATCTGCTGTTTTGTCAAATCTCTTTGTTGGTCCCGTTCTAACCTCTCCAGATTGTTGGAAATGGAGGGGGCGGGGATATTTTTACTTACAAATCTCTTGTCAGCAAAGTGCTTGTCAATTTTTGGTTGTTTTGCATTCTTCATTGGTGGGAGAAATCCCGGGCTGATGCCACAGGCTTCTTTCTTTTCCCCATGCCTTATTAGTCCTCATCAGCCAAAACTTTGTCTGTGTTGTGGTCTACTCTGTTATCGTCTACAAAAAATATTATTTAAATAAAAAGGCTCCAATGGTTGATAAAATATTTTATCAAAAATTGATAAAATAAAATAAAACCAAGAGGAGCTGCTGCAAACATGCTCCGGCAGCAGCAGCAGCCCTGCCCCCTCCCTAATTCACAGTACACTTTATAGTTAATTCCATTATTTTGCTTCCTACACATTCTCTCTGATATAGGATGTTGCAATTTTTACTGTTTATTTTATTTTTAATAAATAGATCAACACATTATTTATTTAAATGAATATTGTAAAGCTAGCATAACATTTTTTTCTTTTTAATTTGATTTATATGCCGCCCTTCTCCGAAGACTCAGGGCGGCTTACAATGTGCTCAGCAATAGCCTTCATCCTTTTGTATATTTATACAAAGTCAGCTTATTGCCCCCACAAACTGGGTCCTCATTTCACCTACCTTAGAAAGGATGGAAGGCTGAGTCAACCTTGAATTTCTAGGTCTTTTCATAGAGACAATGAAATATTTGCAGCATATTTTTATTAAGTTATCTCAGCAAGTTGTGACATCTGAGCAATCTTGTCTGGGCTCTAAAAGGGATTGGATTGATTTTGTTAGTGTAAATGAGAGACCTTTATAGAATGTCAGGAATTTAGGCTAGATTGGAAAGTCAAAAACAAACAAACAAAAAACAATCTGGAAGAAGATGGCAATGACAAACCATTTTCCTGATAACTTCCATTTAAAAAAAAAAAGAATTATCATTCTAGTTACCAGAACATGATTTGAAGGATATTAAATTTCTGTCCAGCACTAGTTAGACCTATGGGATTATTAAAATCTTAAATGAACAGTTGAACTAAAAAAAAAAAGTTTTAACTTTGGATAGTTCGTGTTACTGGGATTGAATTTTGGAACTTTTAGTTTAGTTTAGTTTAGTTTAGTTTATTTGATTTGTATACCGCCCTACTCCCGAAGGACTCAGGGCGGTGAACAGTCAACAATAAAATACATAAATACACAAAATTTAAAAACCCGATAAAATCAAATTAAATTATTTGGCCCAGACAAATTAAAATACCCCAATAATTTAAAAAGATTAAAATTTACATATTTAAAAAGGGAAGAGATTTGGCCAAGCCCGCTTGATGGAATAAAAAGGTCTTCACAGCACGGCGGAAGGAGCGCAGATCCGGGATCCTCCGTATCTCCGGGGGGAGCTCATTCCAGATGGTAGGTGCCCCCACAGAGAAGGCTCTCCCCCTAGGGGCCGCCAGTCGACACTGTTTGACTGACGGTACCCGGAGGAGTCCCTCTCTATGAGAGCGTACTGGCCGGTGGGAGGCTATTGGTGGTAGTAGGCGGTCCCGTAAATAACCAGGCCCTAATCCATGGAGCGCTTTAAAGGTGGTAACCAGAACCTTGAAGCGCACCTGGAAGACCACCGGGAACCAGTGCAGCTCACACAGGAGAGGTGTTACATGGGAGCGCCATGTCGCTCCCATTACCACCCGCGCGGCCGCACTCTGCGCCAGTTGGAGCCTCCGGGTGCTCCTCAAGGGGAGCCCCATGTAGAGAGCATTACAATAGTCCAGGCGGGAGGTGACGAGGGCATGAGTGACCGTGCGTAACGAGTCCCGATCCAGAAAGGGACGCAACTGGCGAATCAGGCGGACCTGATAAAAAATCCTCCCGGTCACGGCCGTCAAGTGCTCTTCTAAAGACAGCCGTGAATCCAGGAGGACGCCCAAGTTGCGAGCCCTCTCCGTGGGGGCCAATGATTCGCCCCCAATAGTCAGTGATGGCGTCAACTGACTATATCGGGACGTCGGAAACCACAGCCACTCGGTCTTGGATGGGTTGAGCCTGAGCCTGTTCCTCCCCATGCAGATCCGTACGGCCTCCAGGCACCGGGACATCACTTCAAGGGCATCGTTGGGGTGATCCGGGGTGGAGATGTACAGCTGGGTGTCATCAGCGTACTGATGGTACTCCACCCCGAAACCATGGATGATCTCGCCCAGCGGCTTCACATAAATGTTGAACAGGAGAGGCGAGAGGACCAACCCTTGCGGCACCCCACATATGAGGGGCCTCGGGGTCGACCTCTGTCCCCCTGTCAACACAGACTGTGACCGGTCAGAGAGAAAGGAGGAGAACCACCGCAACACAGTGCCTCCCACCCCTAACTCTTCCAACCGGTGCAGCATGATACCATGGTCGATGGTATCAAAAGCCGCTGAGAGATCTAACAGGACCAGGACAGAGGACCACCCCCTGTCCCGAGCCCTCCAGAGATCATCAACCAACGCGACCAATGCCATTTCCGTGCTGTACCCGGGCCTGAAGCCCGACTAGAACGGATCCAGATACGTCGTTTCATCCAGGTGCTGGTGGAGCTGTTGCGCAACCACACTCTCAACAACCTTTGCCACAAAACGAAGGTTGGAGACCAGACGATAATTTACCAACATTGCCGGGTCCAGGGAAGGCTTCTTGAGGAGAGGCTTCACCACCGCCTCTTTCAAGGCGGCAGGAAAGACACCCTCACCCAGCGAAGCATTTATAATCCCCTGGAACCAGCCTCGTGTCACCTCCCGAGAAGCCAGCACTAACCAGGAGGGACACGGGTCCAATAAACAAGTGGTCGCGTTCAGTCTACCCAGAATCCTGTCCACGTCCTCAGGGGTCACAGGATCAAACTCATCCCAGATAACATTCTCAAGACCTGCCCCAGTCCCTCCCCCTGAGACTATCCAGTCAGAGTCCAGATCTTCCCGAATCTGAGCGATTTTGTCATACAGATATTGAACAAAATCCTTGGCTCTACCCTCCAAGGGGTTCTCCCGCGCTTCCTGGTGGAGCAGGGAGCGGGTCACCCTAAACAGGGTGGCCGGGCGATTATCTGATGACGCAATAAGAGCAGCAAAATAGCTACATTTCGCTGCTTTTATCGCCACTAGGTAATTCCTAATATGAGCTCTTACCAGTGTCCGGTCAGATTCAGAAAGACTGGCCCTCCAACTACTCTCTAGGCGTCTTTTCTGGCGCTTCAACTCCCTCAGCTCCTCAGTGAACCAAGGAGCTAAATGAGATCGGCGCCGGGTCAGAGGCCGCAAAGGCACGACCCGATCCAGAGCTCCAGCGGCCACCCTATCCCAGGCGGCCACTAGGTCTCCAGTCGAGGCGTGTGCCAGAGCCTCAGGGAATGGCCCAAGCTCCATCTGGAACCTATCAGGTTCCATCAGGCACCTGGGGCGGAACCATCTTACCGGCTCCGCCTCCCTGTGGCAGGGTGTAGCGGTTCGAAGGTCGAGATGAAGGAGAGAGTGATCAGACCATGACAAGGGCTCGGTGACTATATCCCCTATCTCGAGATCACTCAACCACTGTCCAGAGACAAAAACCAGATCCAGCGTGTTTCCCCCCGTGTGGGTAGGGCCATGAATTAACTGGGTCAGGTCCATGGCTGTCATGGAAGCCATGAACTCCCGAGCCACCTCAGATGCCTCATCAACGGACGGCAAGTTGAAATCCCCCATGACCATAAGCCTAGGGGTCTCAACCGCCACCGTAGCGATGACACTGAGTAGCTCGGGCAGGGCTGCTGCCACATGGCAGGGAGCCAGGTACGTGATCAGCAAACCCATCTGAACCCCGTGGCCCCATTTCACAAGGAGGGATTCACAGCCGGCCGTCTGAGGAACAGTGGCCTCCCTCGGTCTCAGACCTTCGTTAATAATAACCGCTACCCCCCCACCCCTACCCTGCAACCTCGGCTGATGGAATGCGCGGAAACCTGGTGGGCACATTTCAACAAGAGGGACCCCCCGCTCTTGGCCCAACCAGGTTTCCGTAATACCTGCCAGGTCCGCTCCCCCCTCCTGATTGTCCTTATTGCTAAGCATATTTTATTGAATGTGTCAACTGATTGATTCTAGTCCAAACATTTTTCTATCTTAGTAATCTATTTGCCATATATAAATGTTTATCTCTCCTTTTATTT
Organism: Pantherophis guttatus; assembly: GCF_059756535.1. Taxonomy (NCBI): domain Eukaryota; kingdom Metazoa; phylum Chordata; class Lepidosauria; order Squamata; family Colubridae; genus Pantherophis; species Pantherophis guttatus. The sequence goes on from NC_142063.1 coordinate 317,542,914, forward strand.
ACCCAACAGATCATGATGAGCAAGGTCTGTGTATCTCAGAGGTGGGTTTCAACAGGTTCTGACCAGTTCTGGAAAACCGGTAGCAGAAATTTTGAGTAGTTCGGAGAACTGGTAGTAAAAATTCTGACTGGCCCCACCCCCATCCATTCTCTGCCTCCCGGGTCCTGGCTGATCGGGAGGAAATGGGGATTTTGCAGTAACCTTCCCCTGCCACGCCCACCAAGCCATGCCCACCAAGCCATGCCACGCCCACCAAGCCACACCCACAGAACTAGTAGTAAAAAAAATTGAAACCCACCACTGGTGTATATGCTCTCTGATTTCACAGTGGCCCTGTTTTGTTGGATAAATTCTGCTATTCTGACAACAAATAGTAAGAATAATAATAGAGGGTTTCTGGCTACACAAATCTAAATCTGTATAATTTTTTTCTTTCTTCCCTTTCTCTCTCCCTCCCTCCCTCCCTCTCTCTTTCTAGCATGTAAGACACCAAAGACAGCTGCTGACTGTGACCGTGAAGGTGGCAAGTGCAGGTTTCTACGATGCCCATCAAATCTGAAAGCCATTGGAAAGTGTGATAATAAGAGTGATGTCTGCTGCAAAAAAAAGTAATTTAATTTGATTTTATAATAACTGTTTACTCTGTCTGCTTCTTTTATTTATCCAAGGTCTCAGTAAAATCTACTTATAATTCATAAAATTATAGCAAAGAATTTCAGAGATACCTGTTTTCCTTACAAGTGCCCATAATAGCTATGAAGTTTGAGATCATAATACAACAATATATGGAATGCCTTAGATTCTCCTGTCCGGCTGTAAATAAATTGAGGTGGCATGTTCTTTTGCCTGTAGCAGCTGTTTAGTCACAGCAATAAGGATTGAGTTGAGACTGATGGTAAAATAGGCCACTTATTCATAAATAAAGTGTCTACCGTTAAAGCTTTAGTGTATTGATGGTTGAAGTCTACAGTATGCATCTAGTTGCTCCATCTATCCCTTGATTTTGGCACTGAATGGCAGCACTTAACTATTAAATGCTCTTATTGGTAACTAAGGTTCATTATCTTCTGAGGCTAAACAGAGAAACCAAATTGCACAAATCTCTTTGGCAAAGTGAATCAAATGCAGAGGCAAACCTAAACCAAATTCTGATCTCATCCGGGGAAAAGATTCGCTTCAAAATTCTTCAATTTTTCAGTTTCAATGATCCTGTAATTCAAATTTAGGGATTCTCGGTTTGAGTAACAATTATGCTTTGCACTCAAATCACCACTAAGTCTAAATCTTTGATAAACATGAATACTACAGTATAAAGATAGATCTAGAATAGAGGAGAAGAATCTCTAGAAGAGAAGCTTGGATGTATGTTAATGGAGATTCTCAGTCATCCAGGTCATGGTTGTCCTAAAGGTGCTTTTTTTCAAATGGCAACTGGACTTTATTTTTCCATTTTCTGGATGTAGTTTCTTTCCTAAATCCTTACACAAAAAGATTAAGAATGGGGAAAAAAATATGTAGCACTTTACTTGCATTAATAAACTATCTCTGAAAACTTACCGAGCTGTCTTAAATATAGAGAAAGGAAGATACACTCCATTGATATAATTTAAGTAATTTAATTTTGGGTAGAAAGGTCTGTTCGGGGGGGGGGGGGTTAATTATGAATTTGAGAGTATTTCTTCTATATTTCATTTACTTGAATTAATATGTATACATATATGTGTTTCTAAATTATGTACCAAATGAAAAGTTTTAATGTGATTATTCTGTTTTGCTCTTTGTGCAGATAAAATCATACCATTGGCTACTCGTGATGGATTCCCCGGCTTGAACATTCATTGAAATTCTTTTTTTTTTTGCTTGATCTGCAATGCAAAGTTCCTTTCCTACATTTCCAATACCATGTCATTTTTATAGCTGATTTATCTTGTGCTTGTTCTTTAAGCAAATAAAAATCTCTTGCATTGAACACTGAGCTTCTACAGTCTTGTAGTGTTTGGGGGGACGAATTTGATAGTATGCCTCTCGTGTGTGTGTGTGTGTGTAATCATGATGTAGTTGGCAAAATTGGATAGTAGATACTGTTGGACTATAACAGTGATGGCAAAGCTTTATGGCACTGAGTGCCGAAAAGGAAGCATGTGTGCATGCTTGTCAGAGCTGCAACCCAGAAGAGGAGCTGCCCAGGGGTTTCCGGTGCACGCATGCACACCAGCCAGGTACTCTTCAGGTTACTGGCGCAACGATCAGCTGGCCGGCATGCATGCTCACACTAGAAAACAGAAGACCAGCTCTTCCAGTTTCCAGCACTGCCACACGCATGAAAGACAGCTGATTGTCACACGTGCATGAGCGCCAGAAATCCAGAAAAGAACGGGCGATGCCACGCGTGCCAGGCAACATGGCTCCGTGTGCTACTTTGGGCACGTGTGCCATAGGTTCACCATCATGGTACTATAACAACAGGTCATGGCCCTCTGGCAAAGTGTTGTGAGATTAGATTAGGTTCGTCAACAGTTCTGCTGTTTTTATATTGGCAGCCCCTGCTTACAGCCACTCATCTCTGGTCACTGCAATGTGTTCTACATTGGGCTGCCATTGAAGAGTATCTATAACAAGGGTAACTCACAGTGTCATGTTGCCATGATGTGATGTTTCACAATGTTTTTCCCCTTTGCGGAGCTGGGTTGGGCGTGGCCTGCATGTGATGCATCTGGCCCGCTGCCACTCCTGATCTTTAAGCTTTAGCTGGTACAGAATAAATCAGTGTGAGCAGTTATATGTGCTTCTAGAACAACATGTTATACTCAGTTCCACAAGGTGCATTGGTGGTCAGTTCGCTTCTGGGTCTAATTTAAGGTGCTAAAGGATCTAACATCTCCCCATGTCATTCATGGCATGGGACCAGGCAGCCTGAGGTACTGCCTCTCTCTGGTTACACCAGGGAGATGTAAAACATAAAACACCACTTTAACTTGTGCTGAAACTAATCTTACCTTGCAGCTCTGGCATTCTGCTTTGATTGGGTGATCTTTAAAGGGAGACCCAATAGAATGCCTTGTTGTAATCCACTTGAGATAATGAGGACATATGTGACTGTTGGCAGGATCTCCCATTCCAAAAAGGGACATAAACAGCGCACCAGTCAAAACTGGGAAAAGGCACTCTTTCATCACATCTTAATTTCACTAAACCCATGCATTTATTCATACACTGTCTTTCATTTTTTAAACTTCTCTTTTTGAGGATATCTATCTCTCCCTCCAGTCACAACTTTTTGACTTGACTCTTTTCTCCTAACTATATATTGTCAATTGATTGTGTTATTTGCCTTGGTGGCGCAGCAGACTAAAGTGTGTTAAGTAGCACCAGCTGCCTGCAATTACTGCAAGTTCAAATCTCACCAGGCTCAAGGTTGACTCAGCCTTCCATCCTTTCAAGGTAGGTAAATGAGGACCTGGATTGTCAGGGCAACAAGCTGACTTTGTATAAAAAGTACACCGCTTAGGGGGGCCCGAAAGCCCTACTAAGCAGGTATATACAAAAGTATGAAGGCTATTGCTTAACACATTGTAAGCCGCCCTGAGTCTCCAGAGAAAGGGCAGCATATAAATCGAACCAATAAATAAATAAATAAATAAATAAATAAATAAATAAATAAATAAATAAATAAATAAATAAATAAATAAATAAATAAATAAATAAATAAATAAATAAATAAATAAATAAATAAATAAATAAATAAATAAATAAATAAATAAATAAATATTTGTCATGCTATCTGCAATATTTCTGATTTCTTTACACTCCCTATAACTTTCTGCCATATTATCTGGATTTCCTGTGCTGTTCTCTCTTTATTCTGTTCCTTCTCTACCAATTGACCATACTCAACCATATTTTGGATGGTTCCTCTTCATTTATAGGGACTTGGGTGCTATCCAAGAAAGATTCTTGTAATGATCTAGACAACCTTGATAAGTTTAAACAACTAGTGCAAAGTAAATGAAATGAATTAAGGCAGAAATAATATTAAAATTCTACATTTAGACTGAAAGGATCCTGTGTACAAATATAGACGAACAAAGTTCTTGAATGGAAGAGAGAATAAGACTTTCCTCCTCTCAGGGGCCCTTACTTGAAGATGATTACTTCTATTATATAAAGTCAGCCATTTTTGTCACTGTTGTATAGAGGGGAGGAAATTATGGCTAATCCAACCATTCCTCTTCCCAATAGCCGTACCAATAGGAACAGAGTTCTGATATTGCTTGAAGAGACCATCTGATTACTGGAGAAAGGATGGAGTGAGAGGTGACAGAATAGCTCTGTTTGCCTTTCTTTCATCTGTTATGGAACTATTGTAATGGCTGCTGCTAAGTGATAATTGAGGAAAATTCTAAGGCTGCTGTCACATAGCAACAGAACAGCCCTTTTTCTTTGGTATTCACTTCCTGGGTGAATAACAGGAAGGAGGGAAGTGAAGATTGAGGGACTCTTAATCACTTCTTCATTGCTTATGGTATGTAGGGTTTTGATTAAGGCTCAGAGTGAAAATGATTCCAGGTAGCCATAGTGAAGTGTTGTTTAACTTTTCTTCTAATATCTTTTCTCTCATAGAAAAGAGAAACTTGTGAACTTGCTTTTGGAGAGGGTTTGAAATCCTTGAAGGGGCTGACTCACACAAAGAAACAAATGGTGGTGCTCTTTATGCATCCATTATGAACCAGTGACACAGTGAGTAGGAAGCAACATTTGGGAAGCATTTTCTTTATTGTTTTGGAAAGTTTGGGGAGATGTTAGATCCTTCAAATGTTTCTGGAGTTATAAAGACCACAAAATTGCTTATGGAAAGAAGCAAGTAGTCAGTAAGCAATAGTTCCCCCTTTTTTGTGCTTGATTTCACTTGGTGTGGTAGCAGGGGAGAGTTCAAGCCCAAAGCCCCTCCTTCATGAAGGACCTCAGGGCACTGTGAGCCAATGACTGTTGTAGCCAAGGAACATTTTGTAAATATCATGTCAGTTAAATCCTTTCTTGGACTGAGAAACTGTTCTAATGATCACTTATGCCTTTAATCAGTTCACATTTGGACTTCTGCAATGTTAGTTTAGATGGAGGAGTCTATAAGGGCCAGAAGTTAGAATCGGTATAAAATGTATCAGGCCAAGTAATGATAGTGTTACCAGTTGGCTTCCAGGTGCAGTTCAAGGTGCTCGTTACTAATTATAAAATGCTAATGGCTTGAGGATTAAATCTGAGGGATTACTTTTCTCCAGTTATGTCTGCCTATTTATTAGATCTGGTAGAATTGGCATGCACCAATCAATGTCATCTCCTGAGACCTTAGACACATGATTTTTCCATGGTCATCCCTGCATTCCTTGAGAAGTAATAGAGTATAAAGGAAATGGACATGGAAGCGCTTCTACCAATGAAACAATCATATAAAAAATCAGGGTAAAATGTAATATATGCCTCAGGTAAGCCCCTCACACAAAGATAAAGGAAGGAAACAGGGAAGCAAATTCATGCTTGCAAAATTCTGTTATTATGGGTTCACAATAAAAGTAGAACTGATCTGTGTGGCATTGGTTTCCTACTGTTATCTATGTTATTGAGTCCACAGAAGTCCACATAGTCCCAACTCTAGTACTAGTTAATGGTCCTTTAAAATGTGGGTTTTTCATCAAAGCCTGGGGCCGGCTATTTTATAAGATCACATTATATCATTTTTCATAGTTTCAACTCTTGGTGTTTATTGTGTTTTCTACCTTGACATCGTTAATACAGTATGCTGTGCTTGTCATTGCTTTCTGTTAAACCTTTATTCTATGGCTTTTAATGTATTATGTTAGCTACAGTTATTCTGGTGACTGAGGCAGTGTACAATTATATATATTCTATAAATATATAAATATAAAAATCTCTGCGATAAGTTTAACTTTTGCAAATGTATGTATTGGTAAGAGTACAAAAATAGATCCATGTTTTATCATTGCCTTTGGAGGGCTTCTTGTTTTAATCTTTCAGTCCATTTTATATTGACTATTTCCTAGTGATTCTCTTTAGCTTCTGGGCCCTGGCAAGGAAGTACCACAGCCAAGTAGTACTTCTGTGCAAAATTAAACATAGTTATATAAAAATCTGCATTTTTCTGAATTTTATATGATATTTTTCTATCACCAATGAACCAAAAATATCTTAGCATATTAATTTAGGGGCTACTGCTTGCAAAAGAAAAACTGGACATCACTCAGTGATATATTTTTTTATCTTTTCCCTTTTACCAGTGTCAGAATCCTACATGCTTTATTATGAAGATCCTTTACCTTACATGTGTGTTCTTCTGCATAGCCTTTTTGTTTACTCCAGGTAAAAAAAAAGTTTAATTAATCAACCATAAACAAAAATAGGTGAACTTTTAAATAGTAGAGTGGTAGTCCATATTCCTGACTTTTCTCCTTTTTAAAAAATTGGAGCAAAACCACACAAATGCAAAATAAGAATTAAGCAGTTCTGCCATTTCCCTGTTGTCCACTATTTTACTATCTCTTTGTGTATCTCCCTCTCTCTTTCTCTCTCTTCCTCTCTCTCTTCCTCTGTGTGTGTGTGAGAGAGAGAGAGAGGGAGAGAGAGAGAGGGAGGGAGGGAGGGAGGAAGAGAGAGGAAGACACACAAAGAGACAGTAAAATAGATTAGCATTTATTGCAAGTCTCAGCTCATTCTGAACCTAAATCAGGAGCGTCAAACTGGCGGCCCACAGGCCGGATGTGTCAGGTGCAGGCCACATGCACCCCAACTCCTCAAAGGGAAAAAAGGTTGCAATACGTCATGTGACAGCAACATGACATGGTGAGTTTAACACCTGTGCCCTAAATCTTCTTGATTAAATCCTTACACATTTGGGCTTGGGCGATTCCCTGCTGTTCTGCTTTTGTTACACGGCCTTTTCATTTTTTAAACCTTGTCTTTGTTTTGTCAGTATTCTTTCTTATACTCCTACCAGTTTCATTAAGGCTCTCCCATTTTTCTTTCTTTTTGCAGTCTTCTCTTATTTTTCAGAATTTCTTACCTCTCATCTTCCTCCCTCCTCACTACAGATTCACTTTAAAGGCCATCAGATTACCCACACAAGACATTTTCCAACCACATTCTTCCCAGTGTTTGTGAGGTACATTCAACTTTTCACCATGTACTTCTTGTTCATAAAATAGACCATATAGTCGAGGAATACAAAGTGTTCTTGATGATGCCATTTTTTGAGCCAACAGTTCCCTGTCAAAATTCTCTGTTCTTTCTTGGTTGTAAATACAAAAGAAAGAGATAGTTGTTACTAGTTTTCATCCCCCCTCCCCCATCATGTATTGGATCTTTCTACCTGAGACATCAGAGATCCCTTAATACCATGTCCAGTCTGCTTGATTGCCAACTCCATGATAAAACTCTTTTGACTGGCCATCTAGCAAACTTCAGATACATTTTGGAATCTTTATGATTTATATAAACCTTCAATCCCAAGTGATAAGGCTTTAATTCTATATTATTTTCCTCTTTATAAAAATTATCTTGATCAATGTTCTCCAACTGATACTATCTGAATATACTGAACTGAGACAGAGCGACAATTGGAAATGATTGGCCCAAGGCTTGGGAAAACATGTTATAGACCAAGTTTCCCAATAATTATTGTTATATAGATTTTCTTCCTTTTTCTTAATATAGTCACTATTCCTGACTTCTTTCCTTCCTGATTTCTCACTAAATATTCAAGAAATATTTCATTTGGCCTTTCAGTAACTTCTGTTTTAAACTGTCCTTTCTCCCATTACTTACTGTATTTACTCTTTCCTCATTCATTCTGCTGCATATGGCTAATTCTGACCAATTCTCTTTTGTTTTTTTAGGAATTGGAAATACAATTAAAACAGAAAAAGAATGTCATGCTGCTGAAGGCTATTGCAAGATGGGGGAATGTTTATATCCTAAATTTAAGCTCATTGGATTCTGTAGGAAAGTTTTTTATTGCTGTAAAAAGAATGTACACAGGTACAATACTAGGTATGTTACTGTTCACCAGAACATGGAAATGAATGGAATTTATACATACATTCTTGATAGTGCAGGAACAGGCAATAATGATGATGAAGATAATAATAATAGAAACGTTTAAAACCTGCTCAAGTATACATATACTTGGCCCATATATCTGAACTTCGCTGAAAGAGAAATATCCCTCTTACATTTTGATCAAAATGGTATTTACTGAAGCTGGGGTGGGGGTGGGGTAGGGGGAAGATTAGATAAGATAAACTTTCCAGTCTGTTCTTTTATTTAAAAAATGCAGTTGAAGAACAAGATTTTTTTTTAAAAAGAAATTATCCATTTTCATTTGCACCTTTCTCCAATACAGGGATTTGAGAGAAAGAATGGTGGGAATGCATGTAGGTGGCAATGGGAAAACTGAGCAGACAGGACTATGAATGAGGAAAATGCCAAGGTTGTAGGAGGACAGAGAAAGTGATGGGATTGAAATTAGGATGAAAGAACAGATATTAAAGAACATCAGCATCTTATGAGTTTAAGGAACTAGAAGATTTGGCTTCTTCATTTGTTGGCATAAAGCAAATTTTATGTACAGTGTTCTTATGTGAAAACTAACTTTTTGGGAAAAGGTATAAGTCAGTCGATATCTTGCATCTTAAAAGTAAAAGCAAGTTTAATTTTTGGCTGCCACTATAAAATTATATAGAAAATGGTATATGTTTGCATTTTAACCATTTAGTTTAAATGAACTATATACATAGTTGCAAATGAACAGAAATATGTAGATTAAATTCTGGTTAATGCTATAATTCAGTCTTTCCTAGTCCAATACATATCAGATTACCTCAATGAATTCTGTTATTTGCTATGTCAAGGATGATAGGACATGTAGGACAAGACATATGGATATTAGATTCATCTCCCTATATTAACCTTTATATGAGGGGAGAAAGAAAAAGAAAGAAAGAAAGAAAGAAAGAAAGAAAGAAAGAAAGAAAGAAAGAAAGAAAGAAAGGAAGGAAGGAAGGAAGGAAGGAAGGAAGGAAGGAAGGAAGGAAGGAAGGAAGGAAGGAAGGAAGGATATACAATGAAAAATTCCTAACTGAATTCCTTTTCTGTATGCAGGAATGACAAGAATTATAAATTAATGCACATGTGGTTGTGGAAGCATAAAAATGACATGCTTAGGGACAACTAGCTATGTGGAAGCAACTCAGAAGAGAGTATCATGCTTTAAAAAAATGGTAAGTCCTGTTGATAGTGGGTGGCATGACAAGTAACAGAGATATAGGGGAAAATGATATATGGATGCCAGCTTGAGTAAGCATGTCAGAACAACAAAATAGTGCCAAATTTTGCATTATTTAAAATAATAAAATGACAAGTGATATGTGAGGTTATCTACTTCCTAAAACTATTTCCTTAGTTAAGTATCTTAATCATGGGTTTTATACACTAACCTATCCAGCCATTGCTACCAATGTAGATCACTATGATATTGCTTCAAAATTGGGCGAAAGTATTTCTCAAAGGAAAGGGGCTTCCAGCAAGACCTCTCAACAGGTCTTGACAATTCTCCATGGCCAACTCGCCACAGCCAACTCACTATAGGACAACTTGCCATAGCCAACTTGATATGAGCAACTTGCTGCCGGAAAAGAATTACGCTAGTATCAAAGACATGCCCAAGAGTGTGATAGGCAACAGGCTTTTAAGGGGCTGCCAGAAAGAGGGGGGGGGAATGTATTTTCCAAAGCACCAGAAGGCAAAACAAGAAGCAATGGATGGAAACTGAACAAGAGAGAAGCAACCTAAAACTAAGGAGAACCTTCCAGACAGTGAGAACAATTAACCAGTCGAACTGCTTCACTAGAAAGGCTTTCTTTTGCTCCAGAAGAAAATCAGAATAAAGAACTGGAAAAGCCTTCACAGGAAGGGGCTTTTTTGTTCCGCTGTGGAAGAAAAATAGAAGACAGAGAACTCTTCCCTAGAAGAGGCTCTCTGCTTTTGCTCCAGAGGAAGCAAAAGGCAGTTTCTTTTGAGGCAGTTTCTCAATTCAGGCAAGGTGGTTTTCAGCTTCCCAATATTGTAAGGAGGTGGTAATTGCTCTTGGCTGAATGCCCAGACATCTCATTAAAGCTAGTATTCTTTTCCCTGCTTGGAGGGGTGGGGGGAGGGAAAGCCGCAGAAAGTTTCCCTTTATTATTCTAGCTGAGGGCAAATGAGACTAGGACTCATTTGCTGTTTCTTAGCTCAGTTGAGGTGGCAATCACTCTGCCGCGCGAATCAGCTGAGCTAATAAACAACAGAATATAGGAGAGGTGAGAGAGGGGGAGGGCAAGTGGGCGGGGCCAATCAAAATTTTTCTTACCGGTTCTCCGAACCAGTCAAAATTTTCCCTACCCGGATGGCAGAACCGGTCCGAACTGGTAGCATTTCACCCCTGATAAAGAATTATATGAAGTCTTCTACTCTTCAGGATATAAAATTCAAGTTTAAGATGCTGCTTTTTCCTTATTTTTTTTTTTTTTTTTTTTTTTACAAAATTTTGATTTCCATATTATCTCTTTCAGTGAACCTAAAATTAATGGTTGAATGCTTCAGCTCTGAGTCTGAATACCAAAAAAAAAATAATTGGAACAGCAGCCAAGGCTAGATTCATTATCAGACCATCTGTTTGTCTCATTACTATTTCTAGTATTGCTGTCAAAGGCAAAAACTGAAAAATAAACACTGACATCTATAATAAACCAGTGATTTTATTGTATGTTTTTAATTTACCTTTATGATAATCACTTTCAATTTCTGAAATTGATCAGTTCATCTTTGAATTATTCTACACACAGGATTACAAAATTGACTTCAAGGGAAAGAATTTTTTAAAAATATTTTTAATTATCAGGTATAGACATTTGATATCTAAACATTTTATTCAGTTGGCACTTCATCAATAACTTTAACAGGAAAAAGCAAAATGTTTCACAGTCTAATCAAAAGGGACCACCCATTTCTAGAAGGGTCTGGATTACATGGAGTACCATAGTGTGTACAATTGTACAAATCCACTGGAGTCTTTGGAAGTGTTGAATTGTCATATTGATGCTATGGCAACAGCCTTTGAAGAATTTCAGTTTTGCATTTATTTAGTACAGCTTTCCCTAGATTGATGCCTTGATCAAGTTGATTCTCCAATCAGATATTTTAGAATTATAATTCCTAGAATTTCCAGCTATTATAATCCCTGAACATCTGGCAATTATAACAGTGAATAACTTTTTTACTATTAATCTGGAGACCTTGAGACAGATGCCTGTACAAGACTTCAACCTAGTTTTCATATCACATTAATCCATAGATTTGTTTAACAGTTGTTTACTGAATTTAACAGATTAAAAGAGTTGGAAGGGACCTTGTAGGTCATCTAGTCCAAACACCCCCCAAGCAGAAGATCCTACACCATTTCTCACAAATGGCAGTCCAGTCTCTTTTTGAAAGCCTCTAGTGATGAAGCTCCTACATCTTCCGAAGGCAAGCTGTTCCATTGGTTGATTCTTCTCACTGTCAGAAAATTTCTCTTTATTTCTAGGTTGAATCTCTCCTTGATCAGTTTCCATCCATTATTCCTTGTCTGGCCTTCAGGTGACTTGGAAAGTAGCTTGACCCCTTCCTCTCTATGGCAGCCCCTTAAATATTGGAACACTGCTATCATGTCTCCCCTGGTCCTTCTCTTCAGTAAACTAGCCATGCCCAGTTCCTGCAACTGTTCATCATATAAATAATATAAACAATAAACCACACATGGCTGATCACAGAGTATAGTAAAAAATACATTACAAACCACAATAGCTTGGTTGATATAACATATTAAGCAAAAATTCTCCAAATAATAATATAGCTGTGTGAATTATGATACACTGTAGATTACATGGAGCTGCTCTTGAAAATCATCCAGAAGCTGCAATTAGTCTAGAATACAGCAGAATAGAGGCAGTGATAGAACTGAAGGTCAGTAAGGTGACTGAAATTTTCTTTTTCAATTCCATTTTTATTGCATTGGAGGTAATGGAACTGTTGTTTTTAAGCCTTATTACAGGAACACAAGTGCTAGATAAAAATAATTGAGATTTTGAGTAGACACTGAAAATGCAATAGAAAAATAGAGGAATTCTCATCAAAAGTGAAAGCAAAATGAAAATAAAAAAAAATAAAAAAATATCACTTGAACATTAATACAGCAAATCATTGATTTTTGTATTTTTATGAAGATTATTGTCTGATCCTTAAATCTCTTTTGCAAAATTTCACACTGGGAGAAAATGGTTTACAACTTTAATGCAACAGTATTATACATAGAATCCAAAATATGGATTCATAAAGCCCTGAGCTAGGAATAGGGGGACTATGAGTTCTAGTTCCATCTTAGACAGAAAGCCAATTGCTTGTCCTTGGGCCAGTCATCTGTCTCAGTCCTAGAAAGAAGGCAAACCACTTCCAAAATCTTGCCAAGAAAACTTCAGAGACAATCCAGGGAGTTTCCAGGAATCAACAATGACTTGAAGGCATGCACACACACACAATAGATTCTACTTTCATCATAATAAATAGAGCACAGCCATAAGGCAACAACACATTATATAGACTCAAATTCACAAGAGAACAAGAAATTAATACTGGACATTCTCATCAACAGAGAAAATAATAACAGCCTGTAAACCCAAGACTATTTTATAGCAATCCACATGAACTATACCATTTATTTACATTTCTTATTATCACTCACTTGAGATGGGGAGGTTACAAACCTAAGTAAGCAATTAAAAGGTTTAAAACACAAAAGAACATGGATAATTTGGACTAAGCCCTTTATCCTGTTCCCATCCTCCCCATCTTTTAATTGGGCCACAGTGTTTGGCTTTCTGAATTCACTTATGGTTTTAGCTTATATAGTGTTTATCTTTTATGACTGTGGGCTGCCCAGAGTTACCTTTAGGTAAGATGGGAGAATAATGAATGAATGAAAGAAAGAAAGAAAAGAAAGAAAGAAAGAAAGAAAGAAAGAAAGAAAGAAAGAAAGAAAGAAAGAAAGAAAGAAAGAAAGAAAATCATAACAATAACAATTAAACATGATAAGGGTCCCACAAACATACAAGTAGTTCTGTACTTACATACAAGTAGTTCTGGACTTATGACCACAATTGAGTCCAACAGTTATGTTGCTAAGTGAGACATTTGTTAAGTGAGTTTTGCCCCATTTAATGACCTTTCTTGCCACCATTGTTAAGTGAATCACTACGGTTGTTAAATTAGCAGCATGGTTGTTAAGTGAATCTGACTTTGCTTGTCAGAAGTTTGTAACTTTGAACGGTCACTAAATGGGCTGTTGTAAATCAAGAACTACCTGTACTACCCGCAAGCCTGGGCACATAACTACAGTAGGTCTTAAGAGCTTTATGGATTCCCAGGAAAGTGAGTCACCACCTATATCCCTGGGATGGAAGAGTGTTCTTACAGAGGCTGAGGTCAGCAACAGAGAAGGAATGCTTCCTCAGTATTGCAAGATGATAAAGATATAATTGATGGGTTCTGGAAGGCACACACATTGCCCAAGCATACTGGGTAGGCAGAAACAATTGGAGATAGGCAATATCTCAAATAAGCAGGCCTTATTGATTTAGATGAGCAAAAATGCATTGCAGTAACCCAGAACTTGAGAAAGCAGAAATAGATGAGCAATAAAACTTATCTTCCAATGCAATGAATTCCTATGTAACTTCATTAAAATGTGTCTAGCCATGTAACCTATCACAGTACAACCATTGCAACCCACAAAAAGTTTACTGTTCTATATATCCAAAACTTTTTAGAAACCTCCAACCTTGCATCACTGTATCACTATCACACTAACAAGATTCCTTCAAGTATATTAAACAAACCCACAGATCTAGTAAAGAGAGACAAAACAGAAGTTATTTATAGCATCCAATGTAAGGACTATGAAAATCACTATGTGGGAGAAACAGGAAGAATATTGGCAAAACGTGTCCATGAATGTCAACTAGCAGTCAGAAAATAGGATGAAAATTATTTAATTACACAACACAGAGAAAGTTCAGTTACAATGTCAATTGAGAAATATATGTGCCTCTTAATTTCAGCTTGTCACTACAGACATTTTAGATCAAGCAAGGCATAATAAGGGAAAAGAGTGTGTAACCAGCCCTTCCTCTAAGGTACTTAGATTCTGAGGTTTCCTGAACTTTGGGTGACCAGCAAATTCGGTCTTTGCTGCCACCATCCTTTGTTACAAATTGGTTTCTCCATTCCACACCATCTGTTTGGGGAACCAACAGAGGATTAAAGAGGAAATTCTTACCACACTCTGGGTCTGGCTAAATACAGAAAGGGAAAACAAAGAAAAACTTGGGAGCCAATAGCCATCACCTTTCTCAGTTAGATCAGACAGGAATCATGACCAGATGAGCTGATTCTACTTTGCTGTAAAGCTTCATTAACAGAATGTTACAGATCCAATGCAGGTAATCCTCGAGTTAAAACAATTCATTCGAAGTTACAAAGGGATATAATTAAAGTGACTTATGATTGTTTTTCACACTTATGACCATTGCAGCATCCCAATGGTCCCATGATCAAAAATTCAGATGCTTGGGAACTGATTCATACTTATGACAGTTGCATGTGATCACCTTCTGTGATCTTCTCACAAGCCACGTCAATGGGGAAGCCAGATTCACTTAACAACCATGGTACTAACTTAACATGTTTGTTAAGTTAGTATGTTAACAACTGTGGCAAGAAAAATCATAAAATGGGGCAAAACTCACTTAACAAATGTTTCGCTTAACAATAAAAATCTTGGGCTCAATGTGGTTGTAAGTCAAGGACTACCTGTAGTACAAATTTCCTGCCATCATTTTTACAGTCTGAAAAAATAGGAAGGTTACCTTCTGAGTTTCTTTCTTTGCCTATTATCCACCTGTGGGCTGTACCCTCTCTTATTTGAATGTTCCCTAAGCAGCATCCCCTCCTCACCCCACCTGTCTCCCAAGATCATTCCCATGTAGGATAGGAGCTATTACAGTAGCTCAGCCGAGATGAGTGATGGAAGCAACCATCCAGAACTGAAACAACAGCAACAAAAACTTTATTAAAAGTACCAAATGAACATACATTTACACACACACAATGCACTGTTTAAATCCAGAAAGTTATGATGTACCTTTTCTTGAACTGTTATTGTGATGAAGCACACATCTTCCTCTCTTGCCATTGGCTAACGTACCTATATTGAACAAGGAGAGAAAACAACCATTTACTCAATTAAAATTACTTTGTTACATGGGGGAACATTCCCATCCTCCCAATCACCTGAAGCAGCCCAACTACTCTATGCATTGATGACGTCATCTAATTTGGTAATGAAACTTCTACAACTAAGCTCAGAGAGCACCAAGGACTCCACTATTCTATTCTTTACACTCCTAATCAGCTATCAGGCACCCATATTTTAATCCACTGCATTCTATAAATAGAAGATTTTTTTACATAAAGCTCTTTTTGTGGCCAAAAAGATAAGCACTGTGTTATCTAATCAAGAAACACCTACAGTGATGGAATTGGAGAATCACATTATGAGGAATAACAGCTTCCAAGGAACAACAATTAAGTTAGAGAAGGACTTTCAGAAACTATACAAAAAGATTACTAGTTCTTTCACATTATAGTAGATAAAATAATGGTGGGTGGAAGAAGTACATAATTTCATTGCAATGGAAGAATGATGAAAGACATCAGAAGGGAGCAACATTTAACAATAACTAAATGTTCTGCAATTGATAAGTAGTTCTAGGCAGCACATAAATTCTAAAGAGGTCAGATTACATTTATAGTGCTTTGTTTTACGATGTTATAGTCTAACTAATTAAAGTAACGAGCTAACAAAGAAAACATGTTTGTAAGGTAATTGTACCATCCTGATGGTTATTAAATTTTGGTTAATTGCAATATTTTTAAACTTCATTGAAATAATTGGAACTAAGTATTTCTTTCAGAAGTTCCAGTGAAAATTATGCTACATTTCGAAGCATACTCATATGGGTAAGATTTAATGGAGTCCAATAAGCAGTGTTATTCTCTATAAAGCTCAACCAGGGATTGAAGATGATAATGATGGTCTGTGTTCCTAAGCAGAAGTCATTGATCTGTAAAGCTTTAACTATGTCTAGAAACTAACCAGATTTGGACTCACCATTAATTTGTTTATCAGCTGATTAGCATAGAGAAAGCAAGAGTTTTTACTAGTCAAGCTATTTTCAAAAATAACTATTAAATTGCTTATTTATTTTAGAAGAGGTTACCTTACTTACAATTCTTGTTTCCCTTTTCTAATGGTCAGATTGAGCCAGTTTGGTGTACTGGTTAAACCGTTAGGCTTCAAACTGGGAGACTATGAGTTCCAGTTCCACCTTAGCTATGAAAGACAGCTGGATGATCTTTGGCCAGTTACTTCCTGTCAGCCCTAGGAGGAAGGCAATGGCAAACCATTTCTGAAAAACTTTGCCAAGAAAACTGCAAGGCAATATCCAAGAAGTGGACACAACTGAACAGAAGAAGGAAAAATTGTCACATACATTTGTTCTTCAAAATTTGTCACAGATAGTACTGTGGCCAAACAATCCTTGGAATACACACATCTTTGAAATTTAATACAAAGCATAAATACATACATACGCATTAGAGAAATGTACATAAAATTAATGTAAATTAAAATCAAAATATATATTGAAATACTTCATTGCTTTGTATTTTATCTTTCAAATGATTATTTGAATGCTTCAAATAGTGCACACAATTCAATACATTTGGAAACCTTTTTTAATATCATAATCATATCTTTTTTGAAATTTTATCATAAATAGCATTGTCATTGAACATTTTTCAGTCATTTGTCTTATATTGTTATTTCTTTTCTTTTAGTGAAATTGAAGAACATTTGAATCATGAAAATGTTTGAATGAATAGCAGGGACATGCTATGCTCATGTGAGTGAAATATCTGTTCCAAATCATTTTTTAAATGTTCTATTAAACAATAGCTCTATTAAACAATAAAATTTAGCAGAAATATAAAATATACAAATAATGATATCTCTCCATAAACTTGATGACACACTTGTTGGCCTAATTAAGTACTTACTGGTGAATGATGGTCAGATGAATTGACATTCTTATTCTAGTTAGTAGGCTACTCTGAGTAAGAAAATTATTATCTTTAGCTACCAATATTTTTTTCCCATTTTTATACATGAATGGCCGAGCTTTCCATTTGTTAGCTCTGCAAAGTAGTTCTGGGAAAAGTACAGTATATGTGGTACCTCGCTCAATAGTAATAACTCTAAGAGGGATCTTGGAGTCCTAGTGGCAACCATTTAAAAAGGAGCCAGCAGCAGTTTGCTGCAGCTTCCAAAAAAGCCACCACAGTTCTAGGCTGCATAAACAGAGGAATAGAATCAAGATCACATAAAGTGTTAATGCCACTTTATAATGCCTTGATAAGGCCACACATGGAATACTGCATTCAGTTTTGGTTGCCAGGATGTAAAAAAGGTGTCGAGACTCTAGAAAGACTGCAGAGAAGAGCAACGAAGATGATTAGGGAACTGGAGGCTAAAACATATAAAGAATGGTTGCTGGAACTGGATATGAAGTACTAAGGGTGACATGATAGCAGTGTTCTAATATCTCAGGGACTGCCACAAAGAAGAGGGAGTCAAGCTATTCTTCAAAGCACCTGAGGGCATGACAAGAAACAATGGATGGAAACTAATCAAGGAGAGAAGCAACTTAGAACTAAGGAGAAATTTCCTGACAGAACAATTAATCAGTGGAACAACTTGCCTCCAGAAGTTGTGAATTCTCCAACACTGGATGTTTTTAAGAAGAGATTGATTAACCATTTGTCTGAAATGGTACAGGGTTTCCTCTTAAGCAGGGATTGGACTAGAAGTCCCCCAAGATCTCTTCCAATTCTGTTATTCTATTCTATTCTATTCTATTCTATTCTATTCTATTCTATTCTATTCTATTCTATTCTATTCTATTCTATTCTAGGAGAACTTTTATATTACATTAGCCTCCAGTGGATTCAAGGCCATAGAAAGAGATTTAGAGAGGACCTACCCTAATGGATAAAACAGTTAAAAGTGGTGGTAGAAAGTTGTACCTTCAGACTTGAACGATTCTGTTAATATAATCATACAATGAAGCAGAATTAACTTATCTAGTCATACTTTCTGTCTGGTATTCCTGGAAGAATTGATAAAGATTGCATGGAAACTTACTCACCCCCTTCCCACCACCAGTCATATAAGAATAACAAAAAGAGAGAGCTGGAGATTTGGATTTAGGTCACAGCAACATCAGATTAAAAAGATAAGTAGTTCTTCATAAGTCAAGTACACTCTCTGTATTTTGTTTATTTATAATTTTATATTTATCCTGCCTTTATTATTTTATAAATAATCCAAGGTAGCAAATATACTTAATAGTATATTAAATTCCTCTTAGTTTCCTCACAACAACCTGATGAGAAAGAGAGTGACTAGCCCAAAATCATCTAGCTAGCTTCTATGCTTAAAGCAGGACTAAAACTCACTCTAGTTTGGTGCCTTAATGACTGAATTTAATGAGTCTGTCATCTGCACCTCTATAACTGTCTGGTTTGGTTCTGAAACCCAATGAGACAGACACAGACTTCAGAGGATAATTAGAACTGCAGAAAAAACAATTGCTACCAACCTGCCTTCCGTTGAGGACCTGTATACTGCATGAGTCAAAAAAAGGGCTGTGAACATATTTACAGACCCCTCGCATCCTGGATATAAACTGTTTCAACTCCTACCCTCAAAATTACGCTATAGAGCACTGCACACCAGAACAACTAGACACAAGAACAGTTTTTTCCCAAATGTCATCACTCTGCTAAACAAATAATTCCCTTAACACTGTCAAACTATTTACTAAGTCTGCACTACTATTAATCTTCTCATCGTTCCCACCACCCATCTCCTTCCACTTATGACTGTATGGCTGTAACTTTGTTGCTTGTATCCTTACGATTTATATTGATATTGTTTCCTGATTGCTTATTTGTACCCTATGACTATCATTAAGTGTTGTACCTTATGCTTCTTGATGAACGTATCTTTTCTTTTATGTACACTTAAAGCATATGCACCAAGACAAATTCCTTGTGTGTCCAATCACACTTGGCCAATAAAAAATTCTATTCTATTCTATTCTGTTCTGTTCTGTTCTGTTCTGTTCTATTCTATTCTATTCTATTCTATTCTATTCTATTCTATTCTATTCTATTCTATTCTATTCTATTCTATTCTATTCTATTCTAAACCAAACATTGTGTCTTTTATCAAGTGAACAAAGACAGCAAGTGCATTAATATCCTGGTTTCAAATTCTGTATAATTATAACTATGCATGTTTTAAAGTAAATTACATTAATGAATATATTTCTAAGAATCTTGTTTTATTGGAACTGGTTTGGGCAGAAGGATTACTTATGAATTTTCTTTATCAAAATATGAACATGGAAACAACAAATAGGGGGGAAAAAACCATGGGTACAATGGGACTCCAGAATATGGGAACTGGTGTAGGCAGAAAGATTACTTTATGAAATTTCTTTATGAAAATATAAACATGGAAGCAAGAAATAGAAAAGAACCATGGGTACAGAGTGATTCCAGAATATGGGTGACTATAATAAGAAAGGTACATTATCTCTATTTAAGTACCCTAAAATAAGACTTTCTGTGGGATGATCAAACCATATATCTCAAAGGATGGAATGTGCTCAAAATGTACAGGGTAATTGAAACGATGAAAAATGCTATCAAACAACGTAAGTAGGAAATCTAGAATTCCAATATTTTGATAAGTAGCTAATTATTGTTTTTTTTTAATCTCTATGGTGTTTTAGAAATTAGAAATCCTTAAAGTAGAGTTAAAATATGTTATTGTATTAATATGTGTTTCAATGACTGTTAAAAGTTTAACAAATTACAAAGATCAGGATTATCTGCAAAGCCTGAAGACTGGCTTCTTTGTATGCATTCACAATTAAACTGTGTACATTTAGACAAAAAATATTATTGGGCTCAAACAGGTCCCAATTGATTAAAAGATCACACCTACTCACATAAATAAGTAATCAAGTTGACAATGTTTTCAACTGGATATAAAATCAAAGATAGCTTATAAGCTTTTGTCTGGCTTAAATTGATCTGCAAGGACGGTAATCAGTCACTTATACATCTCAGTGGATTCCAAGAGTACTTTTTCATTCAAACTAAGATATGAATTCAAAAATATTTGAAACTATTAACGCTTCTATATTTAACAATTGTATAGATATAAACTGGCTATTATGTTCTGAGACAGATGAACATTTATATATCTTTATTATCTTTTATAAAACAAAAGATAAAAACTAACAAGAAATAGAGAAATAGATAAGAGTTGAAAAAAGATATGAGATAGCAGTGCAAAAAAATTAAAAACTGCAAAAAGATACAAAAACATACAAAAGGTGATTTCCAAAACTTCTTTTACAGAAGAAATAGTTAAAGCTTAAATTCAATCCTTAGTTTAGCATTAAACTATAGCTTCCATTGTTTCAAACAATTTTACTAGTCATTGAATTCTTATATCATGATTTGATTTTTTCATGCAAAGACAGTTGGACATTTATAGTGATGTTTTCATTCATTCATTTGATTGATCTGGGTTTTTCTGAGTGCATGAAAACTCTCCTAATTTGGGGGACCAATTATAATTTTAAACCATAAGAACTAAAACTTGAACAAATGTACCACTGAACATTTTTCAGTCATTTGTCTTATATTGTTATTTCTTTTCTTTTAGTGATGTTGAAGAATATTTGGATCATGAAGAGGTTTACTTTTTTTTCTTTAATTTTCTTCTTAGCACTCCTGTCCGTTTCAGGTAGGATATATAAACATAAAGGAATTAATTAAAAGTGGTATTTGTTGGGGTTGCTACACAGTACCGCATAGAAACAAGCAGTTAAATATAATGGTTTAGAGAGGATAAAAGGAAAAGGCAGTACTGGGTTGCAAATCCTGTCGCTACCAGTTCGCTCGTGGATGCACGTGCGCATGTGCAAAGCATACGGGTGGGTGGGCAGAGCCTCTTGCCACCGCTACCAGTTTGCCCGATCCAGTGCGAACCTATAGCAACCCACCATTGGGAAAAGGTAATATTTTTAAGAAACTTTCCCAACTTTAAAACTTGAGCACTTTTGCCCTTCCAAAGATTTTTGAGAATGAGAATATCTATGTGAGTTTATTTTCCAAGACAACTGTAATATTTTTACAGTTCTCCTTTGATTAATATTTTTAGGGATTATGGTCTTAAACCAGGCTCTGCTCCTGGGAGAAAAAAGAGAGGTTTTTCTATAAAGGTAATCATTTGAAAACTGTCGCTTCTCAGCCTAACTTTGGTTTAGATCGTATGTCTGCTGACAAACTGTCAAATATTAAACTTTGTGTCTGCCTCAAGTAACCTGCCCTGTGTTTTCTTTGAAAGACCTGGCCTAGATTGAACCCAGAATTTTCTTATAACAAGGCCTATGTTTCCCATAATCATTATTTTAAAAATCCCTATTATCCTTTTGCTTTTAGTCAGCTTTTTTTTTTTTAAAAAAAAAAAAAAACCTTTTTGTTTTTCCATATTGTGGAAACAGCTGCTTCCTTTAGCCAGGTAAAAGTGCTCCAAATAAAGTTTCCTGTCATCTTTCATTTTTTTCTTTCAGATTGACCTCAACATACTGCTGGGAACTGATAGGTCCATTTGTCAATAAACTATGTTCATTCATGTCTTAATTGTGGATGAGCAGGCAGACCTGGCATGCATGACTTAAATCTGGGGGGGGGGGGTATCCCATCTCAGGAAAGCATGGAGACTGATCCCAGAGGCTTTTATGGGAGCTTCTCCAGCCTCAAATTGCACATTTTTGACAAACACTATTGAGAATACTTTAAAAAGTTGTTCTATTTTACTTCATTCTTGATTTGAAACAGGCAAGGCATTGTATAGGTATGTGCTAAAAATACATCCTGCAAATAGGGGAAATGCATGCATTCTTTAGAATGTGAGTTATTTATTTTTTAATGAATATAAAACCTGATTGATTTTATCTTCTTTTTTTTTCTTTTGCAGGAATTAAACAAAATGTATGGGGTGATTCAGAGTGTATTCAAGTCGGAGGCATGTGCAAATACTTGCCTTGTAAACCATTCAAACGAATAGGGTTTTGCCTGTTTACAAGCTATTGCTGCAAAGAGTAAGTATAACATGCATGTCTTTGTTTCATTCTTATTCCATTCCAGAAGCTGCTCACAATGCTTTGAAGCACAAATGAAATTAATCACATCATGATTCAGCCTACTCAATTCCAAGGGAATTTAACAGGTTTATGGCATATTAACAGAGCAATCATTTGAAATATAGGCTAAAGAAATTCAGGAATCATGCCATTCCCGTTGAGGAGATTGTCTGTAATCTTTGAATGTCAACATCTGCCAGAAAGAAACCTTGACTTCAACTTCCTCAAAAATAACTAAAGTTCTAAATGCAGATAGGATATACATGTACAAAGAAATAAAATTGCAACCTTATGACAAAGAGGAATTCATGGGACAAGAAAACTTTTTTGCACTGAGTTTGTGAGAGGGATCAATATTGGACAAGTGCTTTTTAAAATGGCTTGTAAATAGTCTAGTATTGGAGGTAACCACATATGGCTGACACCATACCATTTTTAGATTAACTGGATAAACATGCATTATCTACTAGCCACACATTTTCTGTAGAAACTGTATGAGAATGAAAATTTTATATTACTTTCTTTTAGTGCTAACAGTCTTAAGCTTTACAACATTCAAATATTGTAGATTTGATTTTTCTTCAATTCTTTCTCCCATCACACAGATTTCATCAGTAGTTTCACAAGTGCCTTTGATAGCTCCAACAATAACAACAACAAAAAACATTTTCTAGGTCACTTTCTTGGTTTGTTATTTGCATTTCCCCTTTAATTTTTAAAACTTCAGTCACTTTCTTTTATGTCTATGGAAATTCTCAATTATCCAGGTCATGGTTGTCCCATGCTTTTTTTCCAACAGGCAACTGGGCTTTTTTGTTTTTCTTTGAAGGATTTTCACTTCTCATCCAATAAGCTTCTTTAGCTCTGACTGGATGGTGGGGAATGGAAGGATTTATACTCCTTGCAGATAGCTTGTCATTTGCATTCTTTTAGAGAGTCGTTGAGGCCACTTGGAGGTTTATCTGTATCTTCAGTGTCACCAGAGTAGTGCAAATGGGTGTGGAGCCTTCTTGGGACTGCTGAAAGGACTGTGTTGTAGACAGTAGATGATATAATATCTTTCCCTCTCTGTTGAGAGAGAGCTGTTCAATTTTGACATAGATGGCCTCTTTGACCCCTCTTTCAAACCAGTGGTCCTCTTTGTCCAAAATGTGGACTGTGGACTGTCTTCACCACTTTGCTATCTTTGGTTGCCCACCCCAAGGATAAAACACCCAGACATAAGCTGAGCAATGTGGTATATGTAGTACAATGCAGTGAGACATGTGCAGATCTGTACTTTGAGGGAACAAAACAACTTCACAAATGCATGGCACAACATAGGAAAACAAACCTTCCAGGATAAGATTCAGCAGTCCATCTGCATTTAAAAGACAAATGCCACCCTTTTGAAGACAGCAAAGTCCACATTTTGATCAGAGGAGACCCCTACTTTGACAGAGGGGTCAAAGAGGCCATCTATGTCAAAGGGGAAGGAATATGACATCAGCTATCTCTTATCTATAACACAGTCCTTTCAGCAATTCCAAGAAGGTTCCATGCCCATTTTCACTACTCAGATGACCCTGAGGACACAGATAAACTCCAAGTGGCCTCAATGGCTCTCTAAAAGAATGCATATGACTAGCTGTCTGCAAGGAATATAAATCCTTCCATTCCTCACCATCCAGTCAGAGCTGAAGAGGTTTCTTGGATGAGAAACAAAACATGTTCAAAGAAAAACAAGAAAGTCCAGTTGCCCCTTGAAAAAGCACCTTTGGGACAACAATGACCTTGATGACTGAGAATCTCCATAGACATTGAAATTTAGTAATTCAGAAAGGTTGGTAAATTCACTGGGCAGAATCTAGCAGAGAAAATCCATCTCTAACTTGCCCCCAGTCAATAAGCTCTTGGCTGTTGGATGAAGACCAGGACCACCTGTGCAGATCATTAATGTCTGTGAAACTGATGCTACACCTTTTGCTGATGTCACTAACAAATGATTTTGTTTTCAGTTTCAGATAAAAGAATGATCTGGTTTCCTTCTACTTCTGGATGTTTTCTTCCATGTAAAACTGCAGATATAAGGATAAAATCTACTATTAACACCTGACCATGTACAGTCTTTGTATCCCTTTTATTTTATTGGTTTGCCCTTCTGGTGCCAGAATCGGACATCTGGGCACCAGCACTTTCCCACAGCCTTGTCACCAGGGTCACATTGGTGTGGCCATTTCAGTGTGGGACAATTCACCACAGAAAACCTGCCATAGGAAACCTCAACCTGGCTCCTTTGGCACCTTCTTTTGTAGGAGGTGACCATCGACCATCACAACAGGCTACATCTCTGGATCGAGGCCAACCTTCTGGGGACTGGCCAGTAAGTCAGGTTGTGGTGATTCACTCCACACGGCTGTCTGTGGTATCACCATCACTGCCACACACAAGAGGCACATCTCACTTGCCGCATGCTCACCAGGCAGGCCATCCTCCTAGGCTGCATTCAGCCATTTTTTCCCCCATGAGCCTTTGAAGGGAAAAAGAAATGGGCAGGACGCACCTCTTGTGCACAGGCAACACAATGCCATGACAGGTGGGACGTGCCTCTCATACATTTCCCTGTCACTGTGAGATGCTGCAGGGGCACACCAAGTTGTCCTGTAGTGAGTTTCCCATGGCGATTTTTCCTGTGCTGAGATGGTGGTACCAAGATGGCTACACCAAGGTGAGTATGGTGACATGGCCATGGCAAGTTGGCAGCTCCTATGTGGTGGTGCTGAGATGTTATAGATTTCTGATACTTCCACCATAGTTAACATCCTTTTTTCTTTCTCTTTTGTAATCTGTATAACAGTGGAAAAGATATACTGATCATTGTATAATTTTGATGTGGCATCTGATACCGAGAGCCATAAATTCAGATTTATCAGCAAAATTAACTTTCATATATTGCTGCCTTTTTCTATTAATGAACTAGTTTGTGATAGAATTTAAATTGTTGTTAAGGTTAGGGTAGAGTGAAAATGAACTTAGGTTTACCTCGGATATATTAGAATTTTACTTCTCCATAGTGAAAAAATAACCCATAATTTTTTATGATACAGACCAGGGGTGGGTTCTACTTACCTTTACTACTGGTTTGCAACAGGAGTGTGCACACTTCTGCACTTCTGTGCATGCGCAGATCATCCATTATGACGTCCGGGCGGGTGGGCAGAGCCTCCCGCTGCTTTTACTACCAGTTTGCAAGAACCGGAAAGAACCGGGAGCAACCCACCACTGATACAGACTGTTACTGATACTGGTAAAGAACTCTCCTTCACAAAGTGCACAAAGTCTTGATAGGGCAGAACAATGGAAAATTGCCTCACTTTCATTTATTAGAATAGTGTCATAAAGGCCAAGGTGCTTAGAAGATGTGAGTTTTCTGGGACATTTTCCAAGTACCTTGGTCTTTATGATGCTATTCTAATAAATGAAAGTAAGGCAATTGTTCTGCCCTATCAAGAATGTCATCGAACCATCCAGAAAAAAAAAAAAGATGGGTGTAATGTATTTTTCCTTTCCTTGCAAAATGCATTCTGTCTTATGATGTCCCCCTCCCATACACACACAAGTGAATAGCTGTTTACCAGTACTCACACATTATACTTTTTGTAATTTGCTGGTGCTGGTATATTACAGTAATGAGGTAGAATAACCTGCGCTTCCTTCCTTTTACTGGGTTTTTTTAAAGGTAAATGAGCATCTCAGACACCCCAGCATTAGTTTTTAGGACTATAATTTCAATCTAATAAATTTCCAGTCTGAAGTCAGACTGAAAATTCACTAAACAAGAAAGAAAGAAAAATCTCACTACAGGTAGTCTTCAAATTACAATGATTCATTTAATGACCATTCAAACTTACAAATGAAAAAAGCGACTTATGACCATTTTCACACTTACAACCATTGCGGCACCCTCATGGTCATGTGATCAAAATTCAGATGCTGGACAACAGACTCATATTTATGATGGTTGCAGTGTCCCAGGGTCATGTGATCACATTTTATGACCTTTCGACAAGAAAAGTCAATGGGGAAGCTAGATTCACTTAACAACCATGTTCCTAGCTTACCAGCTGCAGTGATTCACTTAACAACTATGACAAGAAAGATAATAAATTGGGGGCAAAATTCACTTAACAACTTTCCAGTTAGCAACAAAAATTTTGGGCTCAATTGTGATCATAAGTAGAGGACCACTTGTATGAGACATTGAGCCCATTCTGCTTTCCACTTCTTTTCCAGAATTTATAGACTTCTGCATTTGTAGATTTTATCACAGATTTTCCACTTTGGTCCTGTTCATTCTAACAAAGGTAGCACTCACCTTTCAAATATCCTAATTATTCACAAACAATGTGTTTTGTCTACAGAAATATTGAAAACTTTTCCTACCAAATGATTTCAATCCATATCATTTTCTTCAGTAACATTTGAGATCTAATATCAAACTGAATATCACTTGATATTAATGATTGGAGAGAAAACAATAACTAATACTTGATTATTATTTCTTTGTCATTGCCAAAATGTTTTGACCATTTACAGCATAGATAAACAATGTAGCTATATCTCTGCAATAAAAACCGTTCTATGACATTTATGGTTAATTGTCTCGACATTTTTGGTGTATATATACTTTCTGTAATTCCTGCTTCTGTCATTTCTTCTACAGACCCTAAACATTCCGTAATAAAAAACAGTCTGTGACATGGATCAGTTATTAAAGGAACCACATTACTATAATATGGATCAGTTATTAAAGGAACCACATTACCAGAAAAAAGAAAGTAGGAAATAGATGGGGAAACATTGATAAAGATTCTCAATCATCCAGGCAGAGATCCTGAAAGTTGCCTGAAGTTGTCTGAAGGTTGAATTGTTGCAACTAGACTAGTTGCAATGATGCAACTTTCAGATAACGGCAGACAATCTTCAAACATCTCTGCCTGGGTGATTGAGAATATTCATAGTCATTTTGCAATGCACTTGGGGGAGGGGTCCCTTGAAGTATGGAAGGAGTTGGTACATTCCAACGACTCTCTGCCTAACCACTTTGTGCTGACTGAGGAAGCAGCCTGGATGGGTATTGAAACATCTCTGAAATTAAAATTTAGTCCAGTTGCAATGATTCAAACTTCAAACAATTTTTAGATGGGGAAAAGTACAAATACTTTGATTTTTTTTTTAAAAAAATTGCTTTTCTGCTTGATAGCAGATAGTTATGTTCAGTTTACAGATCACACATGGTTTTTCCACACCTGAAGAACATACTGTTGAAAATCAGCCGTGAAATAGGTAAATTTTGGGAGGGGAAAGGGAGAGGTCATGGATGATGGGAATGGGAGTAGGGGAGTAGGGGGAAGAAAGGCCCCTCCCAATGGCTCCCAATACTGTGGGGGTAAGACATCCCTAACACCCCTTGTGTGTGTGTGTGTGTGTGTGTTTATGTGTGTGTTCCAGCATAACTCTGGAATGCCTGGGCCATTAAGGAGAGTGAGTGCTAATGGAGAAGCACCTTCTTCTCTTGGTAGAAGGTGTCCTCTGGTGGATTTGGGGCAAAGTGCTAGGATCGTAGAAAGGGCGGGAAAGAGGAGTGCATGGGAGAGGGCAGAGATGATGGGCATGGGAGTAGGGGGAAATCATGTAAGACATATATTTATATAATGTTATATAAACTATAATTAAATCTATCCATCTTTAAGTAGAGTTTTGTAGTAGCAGTACATGGTCTTCTTTTCTGTTCATGCTCAGTGTTGTATGAACAGGAAGCTTTAATTTATGTCATTAGAATACTGAATAATAAGAGCCATATGTTTATCACCCTTGTTTTTAATGGGGAAAAACAATTGTAAAATTACTTAAGCATTCTTAGGTCATTAAAAAAGGTAGATAAGGTGTTCCAGGAACTTCTATATTTTGCTCTTTTTGAGGATGCACTCAGATACATTGGAGGTCAAGCCTTGCTCGGCCTTCCAAATAAAAAGGATGGAATACATTATTGTGTATAGATAAAATCAGAGGCCAGGTTCCATTCTTCATCTTCAGACATCAATCTGTGTTACTATTATTAAGAAACTTCTTTCTCTAAGAATCTCATCTAGTTAAAATATATGGTCAATTGCACTATTCTTTCTTGCTTGCTTGCTTACTTGCTTTCTTATGTTTCTATGCTGTTATTTAGGAAGATGGTAGTTCCACTTTCATTGCCTATGTTCAAATGGAGGCTAATAGCCATCTGTCTGGAGTACATTGATTTGTATTCCTGTATTGATTAGACTATTGGAGTTAATGACCTAAATCGGTGTTTTGCAAACTTGGCAACTTTAAGAGGAGTGAACTTCAACTCCCAGAATTCCCAGAGTTGAAAAGCACTGGCTTCTATACTGCAATGGGCCCTTCTCTATGGTATAAATCTATCATATATCCTGCTCATTATGCAATTTCAAATGTATCTAACTTTAACTGCATTTAAAAGACAATAAAACATATAATATTATAAATTGATTATGTTAAAATGAAGTTTAACTATCTTGACTCACTTAAAGAGTCAAGATAGTTGTCTTTGAAGGGAATGTTGACACTGCATCAGAGATATCATTTTGTACTTTATAACCATACTAGCTGATGACCCAATGCTGCCGGGGTATTTTTTTTCATCCTAAACCCCCATTGCCTCCCGTGCATGTGCACATGACCTCCTGGGGCCATTTTGGGCTTAGTAGGCTTCCCTGCAACTTCCTGTGAGCCAAAACGGGCTGCAGGAGGGCTGCACCACCATCCCTGCACCCCGTTTTTGGCCTAGTACACCTCCCTGCAGCCAAAACGAGCTGTTGGGGGGGCTCATGGTGGAGCTGAGCTGGACTCTGTGTGTCACCTGCATGCCAGCACACACACAAACACCCCAAGAGGTGTCTTACCCCCACAGTATTTTTTTTCTAGAGAGTAAGTCATCTGTATACCAAGTTTGGTTGAAATTGCTCAAGGTGTTCTAGAGTTATGCTGGAACACACACACACAGATACACACACCAAGGGGAGTTAGGGGTGTCTTACCCCCACAGTGCTTGTCTCCAAAGGGTAAGTCATCTGTGTACCAAGTTTGATTGGAATTGCTTGAGGCGTTCCAGAGTTATGCTTGAACATACATGTATACATGTATACATACATACATACATACATACATACATACATACATACATACATTTTATATAAGATTCTATAGGTCCTCTATCAATATCTCTATTTTTCTACTGCCAGTGCTGAACTGTAATGGCACAACTAACAGGCAGCTATTTTTTTAAAGAGATTAAGCGAACAATATCCTTCTGCATTATTCTGCTTATACATTAGATATTCAAATCATATTAATATTAAATCAGTCATCAGGCAGATTCATATTGGTGTAAATGCTGAATACAACCTTTGCTGAAATAATGCCTGAATTTAGAACTCCCTTTCTAGAAAAGATGAATTAGCTTTTTCCAAGGTTGACCTTTCCACACTGATTAGATTTTAATACACAAAAATATCGGAAATTCATAGGACATTGGTATTGTAAATAAGTTTATTGTCCCTTTATTCAATTTCTGTCTCAGTGCTAGGCTTTGTAAACAGTGAGATATCAAGTTCATGTATGGAAACTTGTATAAACTTTTTTTTAATGATACTATATGCATACAGACAGAGGTGTGTAGTTATGAGTCCATATGTGATTTTTCAGAGAAAATCTATTACTATTAAGTAATCCATATTCATTATTTT
Organism: Pantherophis guttatus; assembly: GCF_059756535.1. NCBI lineage: Eukaryota > Metazoa > Chordata > Lepidosauria > Squamata > Colubridae > Pantherophis > Pantherophis guttatus. The sequence goes on from NC_142063.1 coordinate 317,573,188, forward strand.
TATCCATGGAGATAATGCATAGATGAGCTAATATATTAGAAAAACTCTGATCCAGATTTAAGTCAGTTATCTTTTATTGTAGGATAAACTGTGATTTTTCAAAGCTCTTTTGTTCTTCAATTAATTTGTCAGTCCTAAAATTAACAGGTTCTTTATATATTTTATATTTATATATTTTAATTACTATTAACCCAATGAACAATGTAATTTAATGTTCCGTGTTCTCTCATAATAAAAATGCAACAGCTAAAAACAGAATTTGGCTTATTTTGTTATTTTGCATTTTGAAAATATTTTTTACTATGCTTTACTAATTAAAAAAGGAAAAAGAAACTGAGGCTTCCGGTCTGGCTTCCGTCGCCGCCAGACGGTCCTCTGAGACCGCCAGCCTTTACATCTGAAAGGCGGCTCGAAAAACTCCATTTCCTGAAGGAAATGTGAGACAGAGCAGGCAAGGGCAGGTAGAGCCCTCTGTGAAGTCCCCAGAGTTCTTTTTTTTACTCTTGGGGACGAGCAGGTTGTGGCTCCCTATTTCCGTTCGCCGCTGCTCCGGGCTTTGGGAGAACTCTGCCTTTTTGCAGAGCTAGGCGCTGGGACCGGACCAATCAATGAAATTAACAGATGGTTTAATTAAAGAGGACGAGATTTGGACTTGGGACCCTAAATCGCAAGTATTTTTAATGATTTTACAAGCGTTTTTAAGTGAAGGAAAAAAAAAGTTTAAAATGGCGACTGCTGAGGCTTGAGAAGAAGAAGAAAGCCGAAAGCGAAAGTCCTTCCGTAACAAGCTACAAAGTAGCGGAATAAACAGTGCTGGCTAGAATCTAGAAGAAAAATATCTATTTTAAGTTTCTTTTTTCCTGGAGATTTGTACTTGATCTTGCTTGGGGAAAAGTTTTCTTTCTTTAAAAAGAGTTTGTTTGTGTGGCAGGATGGCGTTAAAACTAATAAAGCCTGACAAACAAGCAGCGGGGGGGGGGGGTGTTCCCCCATTTACAATTATGTGAACAAGTTCTGAGCTTACAGACTCAGCAGAATGGCTTTAATTTAAAAGAATTTGTCCTGGAGGAAATGGCAAGATATCACGAGACTGTGAACCAGAATCTTGAAAAATTTAGGCAGGAAATTAAAGAAATGATACAACTAAAGTATGATAATCTGCAACGAAAGATTGTAACAGTGACTAATGCTTTTTCAGAAATTGTTATAAAGATGGATACAAATATCAAGTTATTAGAGTCTAAAATGGAGGAAGTTGATGATAAGATTTATAATTTGGACAATAAAATACAAAGAATTGAAAATGACTTGATAAATATTCAAGACAATAGTTTAGAAGTAAAGTCTAAAAAGGAAGTTGGTCACGAGACTTACAATGCAGAAGATATAAAGCAAGGGATTGAAAAAGAAGTTACAATGATGCAATACAGGCTCACGGAATTTGCGGTTAGAATGAGAGGGTTACAGGAAAATAATAGAGATGATTTAAGAAAAATATCTGCTCAAGTTCTGGCCGGGATTTTAAAGGTTCATCCTGAGGAGGTATCTTGTAAGATTGACAAGGCCTATAGAGTAAATTCTTGGATTGCAAAGCAAAGGCAATTGCCTAGAGATGTGGTGATTTACTTCACAGATAAAGAAATAAGAAATGATATTGTGCAAAAATCCTTTAATTCTACTCTACAATTGTATGGAAGAAAGATCTGGATATATAAAGAGTTGCCGCCTAAGATGCTAAAAGATAGAAAGAAATTTGGATTTTTGGTGACTGAGCTAAAGAAACAAAACATCTCATTCAGGTGGGACGTTCCAGTTGGTATAATATTGAGATATCAAGGAGAAAGATATCAGCTAAATACTGTTGAAAAAGCGGAAGAATTTTACTACAAGGTTCTCAAAAAGCAAAATCAACAAGAGATAGAAATTCAAGATAAGCAGAAGGAGGTGGAAGTAATGGAAAAACAACAAGTTACAGAGGTCTTTGTAGATGAGCCGCTTCTGGATTCTCCTTCAGAGGTCTCAGCTGGACTATTTATAAATACAAGAGAGGCGGCTCTGGAGTCTAATATGATGACTTATCAAGTTACAGACCAGCATGGAAATCAATCAGTTGATATACAACTTATAGAACCAGAATGGAGATTTAAGCCACAAAAGCAAAACCAACAAGATCAAGTTATAGATCAGCATGAAAACCAAACAGTTGATATACAATTTATAGAAAGGAAATCAGGATGGAGATCTAACCCACAAAAAGTCAAGAAAAGAAGAAGCAGGTCTCACAAAAACAAAAACTTTTAAACTAAACAACAGCGTAATGCCAGTTATTTAAGAGATGATTGAATATATGAAAAGATAGTTGAGGCAAAGTATTGGTTTATATTATCCTGAGGAGAGTGACAGACCTCTGCAGTGCTGTACTTTTGGGATGTGAAAAGAGCCTTAAACTGAATGGATTGGAACTATCTTTTTTTTGGATTCTTTGATAAATGTACTACGTTTATGCTGAGCTACAAGGCGAGAGAGATATGGAATTGGGGCACGCAGATGATCTGGCTGTTACCCTATTATGGTGGTTGGAATTAATAATTTGGATGAAAGACACCACTATAGACACCATATGGAATATAAATATAAAGTCACTCGGGTGGTTGTTGTTGTTTTTTTTAGAAGATATTTGTTATTGATGGGGGCAGATGGTAATTGAAGATACCGAACATACTGTTGGAATTAGGATGTGATGTTACCCTAACATGGGTGATGGAGTTAATAATCCAGCTGAAAGACATTACAGAAGATATCATATGGATTACAAGCTTAAAGTCTTTTTTAAGAGGATTTTATTTACATAAGGGAATATTTTTAGTGGTGTGGGCAGAAGAATAAAGATATTAAGAATTATTAAGTATGGTAGTCTTGTAGGAAAGTGGGTGGAGACAGGTTAGCTTATTGATTGTTTAGTTTAAGAAAAGGGATATTATGTTTAGATATGAATATATGTAAAAGATTTGAGTTAAGAGATATATCGATGGGGTGGAGGAAATGGGTAGACTATGAATTGAATAAATGTTAAATTAGGATTTATTATATAGTCTTATAGTGGAAGGTTGCTTTGAAATGTTACAATAATATACATAAAAGATTTGATTTAAGAGATATATGTATGGGGGGCAGAAAAAGGGTAGATTATGAGCAGAAATTGCTAAACTGGGAGATATAATAATATTATTATGCTAAATTAGGAGTTATTATATAATGTTATAGTAGAATGTTATTTTGAAATGTATAGTATAAGGGGGATATAATAATATTATTAGAAAGAAAGGGTCAGCATATGGGGGATGGAGTAAGGGGGTGGTAAAGTATTATATAATCTGTTATGAATTTGGGTTTTATTTTGAAGAAGCCATAGGGGGAGGGGAGGGGGAGGGGGGGTTAGGGAGGAGGGGGGGAAAGGGGGAAAAATTTGTATTTGAAAAACTTTTTCAATTAAAAAAAAGGAAAAAGAAACTGACAGAAATAGCAAAACTGACTTGTTTCATCAGGGATGAAACTTTAATAAGTACTTCTAGAAACCTTTTATGGACTTTTTGTTGAAAATGGAAAAAAATAAAGTGATGATTTATGATTCTGCTAACTGAAAAAGGACTAATTAATTCTTTTAATACCAAGCAGGAGCAGGCATAATGAGTTTGTTTATAATTTTTGAAAATAGGGTTGAAAGTTCTGTATATTTTCTTGTTTCTTTATTATTCTACTTTGCTTTTTACATTTTCTTTTTCTTATTTCTATTCCTCTTACTTCATTTTTTTTTCTTTCCTGCTACTTACTTACCTAAAAACCAATAAAAATTATACACATAGGTTTGTGTGTATTTAGCAAATGGGATGAAGAAAAGCTATCTGATCTGCTGGCTAAAAGTGTGTTCTTCTGAAACTGGATTCTTGCCACATAGGTACATTGTACAAAACTGAAGACTTATTTCTTCCTCTTCTTTCTGTATAATTTGACTTCTGCTCTATATTCCTTCCTGTTTGGTGGATGTCCAATGTTTAATTAAAGTTCAAGATTTTAATGTAGGAGGCAGTGTCTTCTGGAAATGTATGATGATAACAGATAACCGGTATTGGCAGTGATCATAATGAGGAAACATAACAGATGCTGAGACTTCAAAAGGAAACATATTAAAATTTAATCCTGACTCAAAAGTAAATTATAACAAGTAGACAGAAGGCACAAAATGTTGGAAACTGTTTTACTTTTAAAACAATTGTAGATAGGAAGATAAGAATGCAGGGACTTGGTATTTAAATCTGACATGCTAAAAAGATTTAAAATTATAGTTTAAGAAATGTGAGATGAGTCAGCTGAGCATCACATGATGTAGCTATCCAGACAGGCTATCAAAATGAAAGATTAACTCACTATAAATAGTTCCATGAAAGAGGAATATAGAATAACAGGTATTTAAAAGCCTGAAAAGCGGAAGGAGGAAACTACGTTGAAGCAGTTGAGGCTTCCCATATTTTCGGTAAATAACTTAGATAACAGCCACTTTTGTACATAAGGCAGATCACATTTGGTGAAAGTGAAAGACTGAGGAAGAGTAGGACAATTCAGGTTAGTTTGTCATTTACCTGTGATGGAATGGAAGGATTAAATTTTTCATACTGGGCTTCCATATAAATCCAGTTCTAATATATTTCCTCAGGGATCTAGTGTGCAAAAAAAGTGGCACCACAATAGCCACTCCAAAATGGAAAATAAAGATATTATACACACACACACACACACACACACACACACACACACACACACACACACACAAAATATATGTATTTGAATCCGAGAAAGGTTATGGCTAGCTGATGAGAGCTAAATAGCTTGAAATAGATCTATACTAGTCTCCCTTTATTTCTTTATCAGCAAATATATATTTGGTATAAAATGGTTTGTCATGAATGTGACTGCTTGAGGGCTCCTGGATTGGAGCTGAAAGGCAAAAGGGAAGTGGTATTTGCCCTCCCATATTGGGGTAGACCAGGTGCTTCGACAGAAAAACACGATAGATAGATGATAGATAGATGATAGATAGATAGATGGATGGATAGATAGATAGATAGATAGATAGATAGATAGATAGATAGATAATGTGTATGTGTATGTGTATGTGTATGTGTATATATATATGTATATGTATATGTATATGTATATGTATATGTATATGTATATGTATATGTATATGTATATGTATATGTATATGTATATGTATCAGGGGTGGGGTTTGCTTACCTTTGCTACTGCTTCGCTCACTTCTGTGCATGTGCAGATCATATTTGATGATGTCCGGGGTGGTGGGGGGAGGCATTAAGTTAAAGTCAATTAACTATAAAGAAGTTAAGAGTACCAACCAGTTTAATTGATTTTTATTTCTTTTCTTTTTCTTTTAAAAAATTGTATTAATTAAAAAAGTGCTTTCAGCAATGCCACCCTGGAACATAAATTAAATCAACTGCATACTTTTAGTTATTACAGAATTTGTACCTGATTTCCACCTATGAAGACCATCAGACATCACTTAGTTCTCCTTTTGTTGGTGATTTTTCTGCTTGATTCAAGTAAGATGTTCATGTGACATTGAGTGGTTTGAAGTATTGAAAGACTATATAATTTTATTTGCAAGTATTAGAATTAAGGGACACGTAAACCAGATTAAAAATGGAATTGGTGAATGGATATTCACATTAAACAAAGACCAAGAAGGACAGCTGTCACATGCAGAGGCAATATCATTTGTGGTAAAATAACTAATATTACAACCAATTTGTAAGTCTCTTGGATATTCTACATAGACATGGTTAAAAAAAAAAATACTGGACCAGTTTACTCTTTAAAGAAGCCTGAATGGATTCTTTATATGAGACAATTGTTTTAATTCTTATTGGAATTTAACATCTTTTCTACAGGTTTCTCTGATCCTATTCGGACGTCTGCTGCATGTTTTAAGGCTGGTGGGGAATGCTTTGGTATCTTATGCCTTTGGCCTTTTCAAAATAATGTTGGAAAATGTGGTAGTGCATTTTCAAGGTGTTGTTTGTTTTGATAGTGCATTATCCGGGCAGGGTTCTCAGTGGATCTAAAAGTATGGATCTATTTTAAATTATGTCTTCTGGGTACATGTATGAAAGCTATTTGCATCAAGATTGTCTGTGAATATTCTCATGGATCTTCATATTTGTAGGTGTTCATCTCTCTCCTTCCTGTAAAAAAAAGAATTACTCTGCTAACATGATTTCTAGGATTAGGCACAAGTGCATTAGAGCTAAAATGTCAATAACTGAATATCTCTCCTCCTACATGATGGTGATTTTGTGCTTGAATAGTCTCCTACTAGAATAATTTGATGGATAATTAAATTAAGTATCACTATCTTCCAGCCAAAATGCTGAAGTAGCAATTCAGTGTCATGCGATATTGGATACCATCAAGCATATCAAAGCAGGAATTGCTATGATTCTTACAGCAATTAATCACCTACTATCACCTAATATCTGATAGGAAATTGGCAGTTCTCAGTACTAGATAGGTGAACTGCCATTGATTGATATCATAATTTCATTCTAGTTACCCACAACCATTTTGAACGTTGATTTCTGTTGCAATTTTGTGACTTAATGCTAAATTGGGACACTGCATTTAACACTAAACCTTTATATTCAGAACTGTAGTGGTTATATTACTATCTTTGATTTTTGGTAAGAAATGAAATAAAAAAAATCAGCTCTTGTGAAAAGTATAAACAACTTTCCTCTGACAAACACAATAAAGCTAGATAGCTGTGTTCACATAAAATGCTGACTGATAAAATGACTAGCCTATGACAATGCAGGTGACTGCTTTCTTTATGGTTTCAATATATCATGTCAATGCAGAAGGTTGGATTTATTGGAGGAAACCATGGTTCACTAGGGTACATGTCACTGAATCTAACTTTTACTTAAAGTACCTATGGCCTTCAACCAACTCATCAGAGATTAAAATCCAGGAAAAGCTTCCTTAGGTCAATGGAAGACTTTGAAGACTTTGAAAACAGAGTTGGCCTAGGGAAAGCTACAAAGAACTAACACCCAATGAAACCAGTGGAGGAGCTGGCACCTGGGTCTAGCGAAAGCTGGGAAGAATGGAAATCAATGAATAGGCTGTGCAAAGATACAACAAGATCTAGAGACACTCTGAACATGAGACTATCCAGGGGCTTCTGCCCTTTGTGAATGTGGTGACATGCAGAAACAGCAAATAGGTATACCTGCAATTAATGTTCCTAGTTTCTGGGCAAGATATGTTTAACCTGTACATATTTTAATCTTGCAGTTTATATTTTAAATTTTATGTCATACAGTGTGCCTTATTTTAATTGTGATGCTTCCAACACAATAAACAAACTTCAAGCAACCCACTGATGCACACATCTTCTATTTCCCTTGTGTTCCACTTAGTTCAGAGATTAGATAGTTGCAGCTGAAGCATAGCATTGCCTCAGTCAATAGCATGTGGTGGGAAATTATTGGAGGATAACTCACAAACCTTCAACAATGATACGATAGTTCAGGACCTTATCCCAAAGGTGCTTTTTCAAGAGGCAACTGGACTTTCTGATTTTTCTTTGAAGACATTTCACTTCTCATCCAAGAAGCTTCTTGGATGAGAAACAAAACATCTTCAAAGAAAAACCAGAAAGTCCAGTTGCCTCTTGAAAAAGCATCTTTGGGACAACCATGATCTGGATGACTGAGAATCTCCATAGACATTCAGGACCTTGTGTAATAATGAAATGCTCACAAGACACACAGAACACAGAGAATTGTTGTTAATCTACAAAAATAATTGCCATAAACTAAATAAATACAAAAATCATTATGAATAACAATAACTAAAGCATTACACATACACACCAGTATTTATTTTATTTGGTTTGGTGATCTCCACCTATAAAGCCACTCTTAGTGATTCACAATACAACAAACAGAATAAAAATAATATAACAAGTTAAGTTTACTTTATTATCATTGCACTTCGTACAATGAAATTAAATGCCATCTTCAGTGTACATTATAACTATAAAAATAAAACACAAACACATATCATTCACATTTTATACAATTGCATTGAAAACCTGATATTGCATTAGTACTGCACTATACAGTAGAATTCAATATAGTTACTGCCCTGGAATAGAAGCTGTTTTTCAGCCTATTGGTGCTTGTTTTTATTATCCTGTACCATTTGCTAGATGGTAAAAGTTCAAAAAAAGGGTGCCAGGATGAGATGGATCCTTAAGAATGTTTTGAACTTTCTTAAAGCAGTGGGAGCTATAAAGAGGAGGGGGCACCAATGATTTTCTGGGCAATGAGGTTAACCCTCTGGAGTGCTGTCCTATCTGCTACTGTGCAATTGGCAAACCATACACAAGTGCAATAAGTTAAAATACTCTCTATGGTGCAGCGGTAGAAGGTCACCAGCAGTTTTTCATTTAGTTGTTGTTTCCTGAGAAATCTCAGGTAGTATAATCGCTGCTGGGTCTTTTTGACTAGTGCTGCAATGTGAGCGCCCCAGGTCAGGTCCTCTTTTATGACAACACCCAGAAATTTAAAACTGGCCACTTGCTCCACTCGATCTTAATTGATAAGCAAGGGCTGGATTTCTGATCTATTCCTTCTATAGCCCACTATAAGCTCCTTGGTCTTATTGGTGTTAAAAACCAAGTTATTGTCTCCACACCATGAAAGCAACCAGCCCACCTCATCTTGATAGGCAGACTCATCCCCCCTCCCCCAGAGTTGAGTCCCACCACTGTTGTAACATCTGCAAATTTAGTAATAGTATTACTAACGTGAGTGGGAATGCAGTCATGCACATTAAGAGTATAAAGTAAGGGACTCAATACACAACCCTGTGGTGTAACAGTGTTAAGAATAATGGCTGAAGAGACATGATTACCTAATCTGACCCTCTGAGAGCGGCCAGACAGGAAATCCATAATCATAACAAGAACAAAACTGGGCAACAGAACCATATTTGAAAAGAAAGAAGGAATTAAAAAATCATAGTAAATCTGTCAGACCAACTCAGAACACATACTAACAATTCAGCAAGGGTCATCTCATCTTAATCCAAGGCATGTCCATAACATATCCATGTCTGTACCATGGCATGTCCATAACTCCTCACACCATTGCATTCTGGACTTCTTGAACCTTTTGAGTGGTCTTTGAGGGTAGCTTCATAAAGAATGCATTGCAGTAATCTAATTGTGAGATCATAGAGCATACATAACTGTCTGAAGGGCCTCCTTATCCAGGAATGAAGCTGTGCAAAGACTTTCTTGGCCACAGATGTCACTTGTTCATCAAGCAAGAGCTCTGAATCCAGAAAGACCTCCAGATTGTGCACACATACACACCATGTATAGGTAGGGCAAGCCCACTTAAAGTTAAGGATGGAAAATTCTTGGGACAATTTGGCCTTAATACCTAGCCACTTAGTAGGATTGAATTGGACACCCTTCCTCCCTATCTAGGCTTATCCAACCCCCAGGTTGGATAAGCCTAGATAGGTAAAATCTTGACAGCCTTGCTTGTTAGCATGGGGCTGAAAGATATAATTGGATATCATCAGCATGCTGATGCTGAACTGCAAATTAGTGGATCATCTCATCCAGTAGTTTCATGTATATGTTGAGTAAGAAGGAAGAAAGAGTTGAGTCCAAGGCAACCCTCAAACAACACTAAATTGAACCAATCCCAATGGAAGGACAAAAGAAAAATTAATTCCCAATCTCCAGAGGTAGTGTACCCCCCCCCAAAAAAATACCAATATCAAAAACTACTGAGAGATCAATGAGTACAATGATATCACCTCCATCCCTGTTTCACTACAGACTATCAAAAAGTTCAACCAAAATTGTCTCCTTAATAAATCCTGGCCTGAAATTGAAACAGGATTAAACATCCACCTTTTCTAGGGCTCCCTGATATGACTATCATTGTTGGACTTTCCACAATTTAAACTTCTAAATGAAAATGATCCTTGGCTCCATTGGTTGAGAAAGGTATAGTTTATAAGTGAACAAGTGCATGGAGAACTGAGAATCGCACACCAAAATAAGTCCCTCATTGCCCAGTATAACCAATCAAGTCCATGCAATGTTTTCATAATAGTCAGTCCAAATGCAGTTTGGTATGTAGCTCCCTCATTCTTCCAAATGGATGGCCTTGGGGTAGAGTCTTGATACAGCCTCTACTTTAAATTTCTCCCTTCATCCCTCCTCCCCGCCCCCCCCACACAGAGTTCATGGCAGTCTGCCATGGCATAACAGTGAAGCACAGCAAGCATAAGATGGCAGATGACAATCATCTGCATACCCTCTAAAAAGAATAAGTAGCAGATGAGGCACTAATTATCTAAAACCATTGGGTCCAAGGACAGCTGTGGATGAGATTAGGGAAGAGGTATATCATTGCCTTTTTGAATGATGAAGGCACCATCCCTTTCCTCAAAATGGAACCAACCACAGGTCACCTCCTTGGATGCTTTCTCTTCCGTGACTGAATCTAGAGGGGCACAAGTTCAGCATACAGTGCAAAGACCAATGTCCAAGACATCTGAAGTCACTTGTTCAAACTTATCACAGATCTCCCCACAAAGATACATATGGCAGGGGTCAGCAACCTGCAGCTCTGGAGCCGCATGTGGCTCTTTGCTGTGGCTTCTGTCACTCAAATTTTGCGTCACAGCCACCAATGTGCAACATCAGCCGGCATGCAATTTATTGAGCTTTTCAACCCCCGGTAAGCCAACCATGGATAAATCCAATCCAGAAGAAAACAGAACTTTTAATTCAACTACATATGCTAGTTTTGTGACTGCTCAAGAAATAGTCAGGCACGGAAAGGGTTTTGTGGCTCCCGGTGTTTTCTTTTCTGTGGGAAAGGGGTCCAAATGGTTCTTTGAGTGTTTAAGGTTGCAGATCCCTGACACATGGGAATAGGATTTTGATAGCCTGCCTTCCTTGTTAGCCTGAGTTTACATACATACAAAGTTGTTCCTTTGCCCACTGATGCATGGTAATATGAAAAGACAGGTATGCTCAGCAGGTGTTGATGGCAATGTGTTCAAGTAGATATTTGCCAACAAGATCTTATATAGCTTTGCTTTTAGTTTTTTACCAGTTGCATTCCATCATATATCACCTTGTCTGTCCCTTCATTGACCATTACATTTATTATTAGGTCAATCATGACACGATATGTTTAATTAACTGAACAAGGGCAATCTATTATTGCTTTTACCAGTGTGTATATGACGGCATTCTCATCAGTCTGTGAAGTAAAAATGTACACTCACAAAGCTTAATGCCTTGAAAGCCTGAGTCTTTAAAATGAATGCACTAATTTAACTAGCTACATTTTTTTAAATAATTCTATTGAAATAATAGATATTTAATGTATATCCTAGATGGAAATGAAAGGAAACAATAAGTAAAGGTTAAAATATGAATATGTGATCATTTTTTTAATTTTCTAATCATTTTTACAGAGCCCTCTAACCCCCCACCTACTAGAAAATGTTCTAGAAGGGAATTTGAAGAATGGGATTAAATGCTGACAAGTCTTTCAAATCTGTAGAATCAAGAAACAATTTTAGTTCCCTTTAATCTTTTCAAAGCAATTTTGGTAATTAAGAAACCTGAAGTATCTCAGGTCAGCATCATGTTCTCTTCCTCTCATATAAGGAGTTATCTTGCCAGAGTACAGAATAACTCAGATCAGTGTGATATAATAAGTCAATTATTCATTAGTTTAAAACACTGAATGAATGTTTAAGGAAATCTAAACTGAAGTAGCATAAATATTCCATCTCTTTGGTAAGTATTGCAAATTCAGTCAGCAATTTATGATTTCTAACAGACTAATGTCCCAGAGGTGCTTTTTCAAAAGGCAACTGGACTTTGTATTTCCTTGAAGAGAAGAGAATTTCGCTTCTCGTCCAAGAAGCTTCTTCAGTTCTAACAGAATAATCTTTTTATAAGTATATTTTATTTCATTAAATCATTCCATAATATAAAATCAAGCATTTTTAGAGGAAAAAAGACATGACATTTGATTTCTGTTCATCTGCAAAGATGTAGTTAATATCATTTTATCAAGACAATATTCTGTGAACCATCCACAGAAATGTTAATTGTTCACCAATAACCTGGATCTGCATCCAGTTAAATGTTTAAATTCTAGAAGCTTCAACAGATATTTCTTTTTCAACTGATTTTAGTGAGTGGGCAGCATGAATTAAGGGATGTGATCTCAATTAACAGTTTTCAGACAATTTTCAAACATGAAGACCATGCGCCATCTTGTAAGATTCTTCTTCGTGCTGATGTTGGTTCAGCCAGGTAAGAAATGAATGAATGTATTTGGAATCTGTGGGTTTATGAAAATAAACTTTGGAACTATGAGCAAAGGTCTATGATAAAGGACAAATAGCATGCATCAAATTTCTGGGTAATATGTAATCCTAGCAAAACAAATGTGTCAAATTCATAAGAAATTTTCAATTGTCTGGAGGAATTGGGGAATGAGATCTGCTATTCACTTTTTTCCCAACAATTATTTCAGAAAGCTCAAAAGCTCAAAAGACTCAAATTTATAGACAATTAAATCTATGTATGGTGTTCTGTAACATACTGAAGGCAAGAAAAGGTAAATAAATGAAAGAGCAAGAAATGACATTGCCAGTAAAATTATATCATATATATTCAAAAAGAATATCTAAAATTTAAAAAGGTAAAATAAAGTAAAACAGAACAGAACAGAACAGTTAGAACAGAATTGAGTAGAATCTTTTAAGTTCTTCTGGATTGTGATGTACATGGAAATGTGATTACAAAATATTCTGTTAATGTAACATTCAAAACATTCAGAGCACTCAAATGTACTTCAGAACAAAAATAAAAGTATGAATAAAATCATATCACATAAAAGTATCAAGTTGAATTATGAAAGCATGTGCTGCATGGCTGGGACAAGATCAATTTTATATATCATTGAACTTTACCCTAAAAATAAATTCCAACTGAAATGCAAATATATCCTCCACTTTCTTAATGTGGCTAGTCATATTTACAGTATCTTAATGGAGAAATTAAAGGTTTTCAGGGGAAAAGCAGGAATGGATATAAGAATGGCATTTTGCAATGGTCAGTTATTGGGAGAGGAGAATTGAGATGGGATCCCCACTTGTGACATATACAGTAGCATCTTCTGCTAAAGTGCAATAATCATGCTATAATAGTAGGAATTAGGACAAGATTTGCTGTATATTAGGTTGATGGTTTGGTGATACTAACATTTACAATAAGGCATTTGTGGGGATATACAGAGACTTGGTAATCTTTATGCCAGCAGCTACAACAGAAGAAATAATGGACCTCTTCAACCATTCATTTTAAAATTGCTGTTCAGATAACTCACCATATCAGGTTTGTACTTAAGAAATACTGTATGTAGGAATTATTCTTCAGTTGCAAAAAACCAGCCAAAATCATGCTAGCCAAAAGACAGACTTGTTACATCATCAAAATGCAAGAGGATCTCAGTCATGTAGTTACTTTTTTCCTTTTCTCCTTCACAATGACCTACATATCATATATTCTTATGGAGAACTACACTGATCTCTAGGTTATTACTATCCTATGTAGTTAGCAACATACATGCATTTGGTGACATTAAAAATTATATTGGCTTTCAGGTCAGGTGTCTTTTGCAGTTCCCCTTAGGGTACATTTTTCCTTTCCTTTTCCCTTTCCCTTCCTTCCTTTTTCATTGGAAAACTAGAAAATCTTCTATCTCTACTACAGTTCTGAAGACATTTTAAACATTCTGTGGCTTTGTTTGCCTGTTTGTTTTCCATCCAACATTACTATCCAACAATCAAATGGATGAAAAAATGAATACACCACATAAGATGGCTACAAGCTTGATTGGTTTCAAAAAAAGGAGTTACATCAATTAATGGAAGCCATGGGCTTAGACTTATCATTCTATCTGTTCTCATGCCATCATTCCTAATTCCTTTATGTTGAATAAAAGTTTGAAATGGAAATTACTTATAAATCTTGGATGTTATCTATAATCTATAGATTAAATATATACAGTGCATTCGGAAAGTATTCAGACCACCTCCACTTTTGTCAAATTTGTTACACTGCAGCCTGATTCTACAGTTGTTGAAATTCATTTTTTCTTCATTAATCTACACTCAGTACCCAAATCAGAATACAGCTGGAATGGACCGTGGAGGTCTTCTAGTGCAGCCCCCTGCTCAAACAGGAGACTCTATACCATTTCAGACAAGTGACTGTCCAGTCACTTCTTAAAAACCTCCAATGATGACGCACTTATAACTTCTGACGGCAAGCTGTTCCACTGGTTAATTGTCCTCACTGTTAGGAAGTATCTCCTTAGTTCCAGGTTGCTTCTCTCCTTGATTAGTTTCCATCCATTGTTTCTTGTCTTCCCCTCTGGAGCTTTGGTAAAAAAGTTGACACCCCCCCTCTTTGTGAGAGCCCATCAAATACTGGAATACCGCTATCATGTCACCCTAGTCCTTCTTTTCTCTATGGTAGCCAAGTCCAAATCCTGCAACCATTTTTCATATGTTTTAGCCTCCAGGCCTTTAAGCATCTTGGTTGCTCTTCTTTGCACTTTTTCCAGAGAATCAACATCTTTTTTTGTAATGTGGTGACCAAAATTAGATGCAGTATTCCAGGTGTAGCCTTACTAAGGCTTTATAAAGCGGTGATTTTGATTCTATGCCTCTGTTTATACAACCAAGGATTATATTAGTTTTTTTGGCTGCTGCCACACACTGCTGGCTCATATTTAGGTGATCATCCTCTAGGACTCTAAGGTCCCTTTCCCAGTTTTTTTTTTTTTTACTCAGGTTTTGCCTAATCTGTACCTTTGGTTTTTCTTACCTAAGTATAAAACTGCACTTTTCTCAATTAAATTTCATGTTGTTGGATAGGGCCCATTGTTCAAGTCTGTTGAGATCTTTTTGGATCCTGAACTGGCTATTCCTGCTAGTTTAGTGGTGAAAACAGAATTTTAGAAATGTCTGTAAATTTATTTAAAAGCTCTGGTGCCTCCCATTTCTCTTGAACATTGCTGACATGTTTCTACACCTTGATTGGAGTCCATCTGTGGTAAATTAAATTGATTAGACGTGATTTGGAAAGGCACACATCTCTCTATAGAAGACCTCACAGCTGGCAATGCATATTGTAACAGAGTAAAAGCCATGAGATTGAAGGAACTGCCTGCAGAGCTCAGAGTCAAGATTATTGCAAAACATAATAATTTGGGAAAGTCTACAATAAAGTTTCTGCTGCACTGAAGGTTCGTAAGAGCACAGTGACCTCCATAATTCTTACATGGAAATGGTTTGGCATAACCATGACTCTTCCAAGAACTCAGTTAAACTGGGCAATTGGAGAAGAAGGACCTTAGTAAGAGAGGGGACCAAAAATCAATGGTCACTCTGACTGAGGTCCAGAGATCCTGTGTGGAGATGGTACAGAGTTCCAGAAGGACAATGATCACTGCAGTATTCCATCGATCTGGGCTTTATGGCAGAGTGGCTAGATGGAAGCCTCTCCTTAGTGCAAAACACATGAAAGCTGTCTTGAAGTTTGCAAAAAAGCACCTGAAGGACTCTCTGACTGTGAGGAACAAGATTCTCTGGTCTGATGAAACCAAGATTGAACTATTTGGTCTTAATTCTAAACTTTATGTCTGGAGAAAACTAGGCACTGCTCATCATCTGCCCAATACCAGTCCAACAGTGAAGCATGGTGGTGGCAGCATCATGCTGTCGTGGTGTTTTTCAGCAGCAGAAACTGGTCAGGATTCAGGGAAAGCTGAATGGAGCAAAGTACAGGGATATCTGCAATGAAAGCCTGTTCCACAGTGCTCAGGAACTCAGACTGGGCCCAAGTTTCGCTTTCCATCATGATAACAATCCTAAACACACAGCCAAGAAAACACAGAAATTGCTTAGGGACAACTCTGTGATTGTCCTAGAGTGGCCCAGCGAGAGCCCTGACTTGAACCCTATTGAACATCTCTGGAGGAACCTAAAAATGGCTTTCCACCGACAGTCGCCATCCAACCTGACTGAGCTTGAGAGGATTTGCAAGGAAGAATGGCAGAAAAATCCCCCAATCCAGCTGTGCAAAGGTTGTCGTGTCATACCCAAAAAGACTCAAGGTTGTAATTGCTGCCAAAGGTGCTTCAACAAAGTACTGCGTGAAGAATCTGAATACTTATGCCAATGTGATATTTCAGGTTTTTTTAAAAAAAATAAATTTATAGATATTTCTAAAAGTCTGTTTTCACTTTGTCATTATGGGGTACTAAGCGTAGATTAATGAGAAAAAGAAATGAATTTCAACGATCAGGCTGAAGCATAACAAAATTAACAAAAGTGATGAGTGTCTGAATACTTTCTAAACACATTGCATTTATAGGATGCTAACTTCAGCCCACCTTTGCTGCACAAAAAAACGCAGTAACTTTCTAAACTGAGATGGAAGTCATCAGGCAAAATCAAAACATATCAGCAAATGCTGGAAGTAAAGGAGGAATAAAGGATATTAGTAAATTTATTTCCTTAAAAAAATCTTTCATTTCTAGTTATAACCATGAAAACCATGTGGGAGCTAACTTCAGAAGAAGTACATCTTTCATCTGTCAAACCGAAAGAACACCCAGAACATTCTTAAGGAAAACTATTAAAAGTTACTGTTAGACACTGTGTTCCCTCATGATTAGTAGGAGATTTTGAGTGACTGATAATGTGCCATCAAGCTGGGATGTTCCTTGGATCTTTATAAATACCATTAGAATAACAGTGTGTTCCAGAACTTGAAAGCAAGCATATAACGTAAATTTAACAAGAAGTAACAACAGCTTCCCATCTTCTGAGCAAGTAACTCTATGCTGCGTGTTCGGGTCTCTTTCTGTTATTAATTAATGGGATCTGAAGATGGCAGTAGCTAATGTAGGAAAGGGATCTTAGTGTCATTTGGTATAAATATTAAATGTGCAGCTGCTGGAAGAAGTTCATTTTATTTATTTATAAAATTTATATGCTACCCATATCACTATCTGAAGCACCTTTTAGGTCTCAAAGCAAGTTAAAAGGAGTCAGTTAGGAGGAGGAGGAGGAGAAATGGGAAAACATCTTCAAAACTTTCAGAATGAATGTGAAAATAAAAAAAAATCATTATAGTAATGCCATTATTAGGGCCTCCATAGGAAAGAAGAGGATCAAACATCAAAATAACAGTTGTGACTCCATGATCAATGCCTTGCCCCTTTTTATCATGTGTGATACAACTAAAAAAAAGATTGGAACTTTAACCAATCTTACTGGTGGCTTCCAATCTTGACCCTATTGATCTTCCTGCAGATATCCCTGATTATTATAAAACTCATACCATAGTTTGAAAAGGGTTTTAAAAGAGTAATTGAAAAGATTAAGATCTATGACAACTCACTGTGGCCAACTAGCCACAGAATAATTCACCATAGTCAACTCGCCACAGGACAACTTGCTGTGGGACAAGAGTTACACTAATATTGAAGAAATAATGGAATAGAATCATTAAAGAAAGGATGCCAAAGGAGGAATAAAATGAAATATGAATGATAAAAATTTAAATATTTTAAAAATTATTTTAAATAATCAAATTGAATTGTTGAATTGTCCCGCAGTGAGTTATCTCATGGTAAATTGTCCATGGTAAGTTGCCCATGCTGAATTGGCCATGCTGAATTGGCCATGGCAAGTTGACCATGGTGAGTTGGCTGTGGCGAGTTGTCCCATTCCAGTTACAGCAATTCTTCTATGAGGAGAGAGGCTGCAGATCTGGAGTGTGGAGTAACAGAAAGGTAAGACATTGGGGTATGTAAAATTATGCATAGTATGAAAGATATGTATAGAATTTTTCTCTCGCACACACTATTAGAATTTTGGGTACAATATTAAAACTAAGTGCAAAGAGATTTAGGACCAAGGGAAGGCAATTCTGCCCTCCTTTATACAATTCATACAATTCAACAGAAAGATTTGCTACCTTCAGTATAGGGATATTCATATCATTCTTTCATTTTAAAATAGTTTGGAAAGATTAATACTCATTAATTAATCAGGCTTCTTGTGATGGCCCTTTCTCCAGAAATAACCTATCTCTGCATATTGTCATTATTCCTATTATCACTAAGCTTTTCAAGACCTGTTATAATGTGAGGTTTTTTAGGAAGGCACCAGAGCATGAGACAGATTATACTGGAGTAGCTGCTTACGGGTTGCTGTTACTACTGCTCTGTTGTTATTTATGATTTTTAATCTTTATTTTATATCATTTTTGACTTTTAATGACCCTGTAATCCCTTACATCGGGGTGGAGTCAGGGCAATTCAATGGAGCTGAGTGTTTACTGGCCAGTTGCCCTTCCTGTTGCCAATGCAGAGTTCGCAGCAGATAATTACTCATTGTGCCCAAAGAGAGAAATATCTGCTGCTACCTAGGATCAAACTCACAGCCTCCTGATTGTGAGGCGACAGCTCCACCTCTAGGCCAGTGTCTGTGAATTTCTTGATGCTAATTTTGCTAGTGATACAGAATATTGGACCACATAGACCATTAGCCTAATCTACCTACTTTTTAATATTTATTTTATATAATTAAGTTATACCAATATTGTATATTGCATAAATAGCATTAATTGGATCCCAACCAATTAATTTTACCATATGGTTTTGCTGTAAAAATCAAAATGTAGGAAACATATCTCTCTTCTTCAAAACAGCTTATCCTTGCTATAATCATATTCAGCTTTAAAAAGAATCACAGAGAGATCTTCCAGCCACTTTATGACCTAAGTAGAATCCTCACTTCTATCCTCTGTAAAAAATTTTCCTCCCTAACAACAGCTACTTACCTGCCTGATAACTTTGGACCAGTAGTGGGTTCCTCTTACCTTTGCTACTGTTTCGGAACTGGGAGCGTGCGCATGTGCTCACTTTGCTCACAAACGGTGCTTCTGCGCATGCACAGAACCTTCTGCACATGTGCAGAGCATCCCTGAGGACATCTGGATGGGTGGGCGGAGCCTCCTGCCATCGCCACTACCAGTTCTTCCAAACCAGGGCGAACCGGTAGAAACCCACCACTGCTTTGACTTACAACTTCCTGGTGGCTCCCCCATTGACTTTCTCCTTGCAAACTTCCCTTAAGCCAAATAGGTATTTGCGGGAAGGAAGGGAGGGAGGGAGAGGGAGATTTCTGCTGTGGTCTGCCAGCTTCCCATAAGGAAACTCAAGAGGGAAGCTGTCAGGAAATCAAAAGTCACTCCCACTGCTTTTTTGCTCATCTGTGCTTGTTTTGTTTCTCTGTTCAGAAAATGAAATAACTATGGAATGATGACACAGCAGAGCATCCATTGTCTAGTTCTTTATAAAGTTAATCTGCTAAACTAATTTATCTGAGGTACTCATTAAGGCAACAGGTCAGAAAGTGGGAAAATATAACCCAGCCTGTCAAGTTTCGAGGTCGTCTCAAATAAATTGCATTTCAAACAAAGTCTTTTGCATACACAACTTATATCCCCTTCCCCTCATGAAAGACATGCTAGCCCACCTGGCCAAAGGGAAAGTTTTCATCAAACTAGAAGAAAATTCCCATTTATTAAGCATGACATTCAAAGCACAACTCATCGTAGCCAACACTGACTTCCAGACCCAAAACCCTCCCTTTCCATTCCCTACTCCCCTGCACTCATTGGTCATCTTCCAAGTCACTCTACCCCTATCTACTGCTCTGCTCAAAGGAATTTCCCCCCTCCATTTCATTGGTTGGCTCAATGAAACCCCTTTGTAGGTTCTTGTCTATGTAGTTCCGCATTTCTTGCATTTCACGGGGCATCATGGCATACAATTTAGGTTTAGGTAGTTTCGCCCCAGGGATGATCTCGATGGCACAATCGGCCTCATGGTGGTGGGGCAGAACGTCACACTCGGCCTTGCTAAACACCTCTGCAAAGTCTTGGTACTCCTCTGGGATTTGTTCTGTCTCATGGGAGCTGTCGGATGTGGCCACCAGTTGCTCTGGTGTACCCTTAGGGAGGGACCCTTGTGTCGGTGGCATCTTCCTTTGCTGTGGTGGGAGGGATTGGGGCCCCTGTGTGGGGTGCATCTCACCTGGTTGGAGCGGCAGGGGTTGGGGGCCTTTGCTATCCTCAGCCTGCGGGTTCCCTCTTGCCACCAGATGATGGGGCCCCATTTGTCTAGCCAAGAGAGTCCCAGTATGACTGGATCTGTCATTTTGGGGGCTATTATGAACTGAATCGTTTCCCAGTGATCTGCTAGCTCCAGCTTCACTGGTTCAGTCAGGTATGTGGCGTAAGTTCCCCCCCGACTAGAGACTCATCAACTTGTTCAAATCGAATTGGGTGGTTGAGCTTTTTGACTCGGATCCCCAATTTTAGGAGTGTGGGTAGGTTAATCAGGCACCAGCCTGAAGATGATGAATGAGACTTCATCGAAACGTCGCCAAGACACTTCCAATTTTACATGGGAGAAAACCCGAATAACCAAAGACATACACACACACACACACATACACACACACACACACACACAGTGTGTGTGTGTGTGTGTGTGTGTTTAGTAACAGAACTATTTTAAACACTTTAATAAGGAAATGTGAAATAAAGTAACTCTATCTGTAATGTCTCACTTCTCCTCAGTAAGAGAATGTTAAATTTCTTCTTTATTTCAGGACATTTGTGCAGTGTCTCAGACTCTTTGAAATTACAAGGATGTTGTGTTTCACAGGCTTTATATCGGGGGTCCCCAACCTCCAGGCTGGGGCCCACTACTGCAGAAGTGGTAGGCGAGTGAGTGTACATAGATTTGTGTGTGTGCAAATCTGCTTTTCTGAAAGTGGCGCACATGAAACCATCCATTCTCCCAACCCCCTAGCCTGCCACCTCCACCAGTCTGCCAAACTGGAAAGATTGGAGACCATTGCTTTAGGTCACTGGAATCTCCAAGTAAACTCTACCAATATGCAAATAATCTAGGGACATATTCTGTTTTCTTTATGAAGTAAACAAAAGTTTATTACATAAAATACCTGAAAGAAACACTTATGCTAGATTTTTTTTTTAAAAAAAAATCCTACTATTCTTTTAGCATACATCTGGCACTTTGAAATTAGGAGCCTCTACCACTTAATTTTCAGGGTAAATTTTTTCACCATTCTTCTTATTCAATAAAATTATTTTTCTTTGGAATCAAAAGAATGAGGACTTCCAAGTGCTTATTCTTTCAGTAATTACTTGAAAGGTGATGAACTACTGAATTCTTGACTCCAACATGTAAATATGAGTAAAGACTTCAATGGCTTTTGAAACAGAATCAAGGATAAGAGGAAGTACAATAGTTCTTGATCTTTAATATCTTTAGCATGGTCTCAGATATTTTCCATGGAAAACACACAATCTCTTCCCCTCATGAGGAAATGCAGTGAGGAATTGTCCATGGAAAGGAGCTGGAAATGGGGTAAAATTTTAAAAAATTAATCATATGTGCCTGTTTTAGTCTCAAGGTTTTTTTTTTTCCTCTTTGATCACAAATTCATTTTCCTTTCTTTTTTACAGGCCCCCACAAATTAATTTCGAATAAAAAGCAGTGTGAAAAAGCTGGAGGATTGTGCATTTTTTCGTTCTACTGCTTTTGGCCTATACGTGTCAAGATTGGACGTTGTAATTTTTTTGTCAAATGCTGCACGTTTTGAAGTCAAACTGCTTCATATATAGGTTTAGAAACATATATCACCCATTTGTTCAATATTAAAGTAAATAAAACAAGCTTTTATAAATATATTTGTATGTACAAAAATCACTTGTAACACAAATGATGTGTTGTAACATGAAAACATTTACTGATACTCCTTTTTTAATTTGGAAATAACTTTTGTAATAGTTTAGAAAAAGAAAGATTCAGTAAAGAAACTACTGTAATTATACACAATGAAAAGCCAAGAGCAAATCAGAATCAACAAAATTGTAATCATACTAGAAAAGGAAGGATACAATATTAATTGCAGCTTCAGGTAGTCCTTGACTTACAATTATTTGTTTAGTGACCGTTCGAAGTTGTGATAGTGCTGAATGAAAAATTTTACATCTTCAGAATCAGAATCAAGCTGGAAGGGACCTTAAAGCCCTCTGCTCAAGCAGGAGATCCTATACCATTTCAGACAAGTGACTATCCAGTCTTTACTTAAAAACCAGTGATGAAGTACCCACAACATCTGAAGGCAAGCTGTTCCATTGGTTAATTGTCCTCACTGTTAGGAAGTTTCTCCTCAATTCCACATTGCTTTTCTCCTTGATTAGTTTCCATCCATTGTTTCTTGTCCTACCTTCTGGTGCTTTGGAAAATAAGTTGACCCCCTCCTCTTTGTGACAGCCTCTCAAATACAGAATACTGCTATCATGTCCCCACTAGTCCTTCTTTTCTCTATACTAGCCAAACCCAAATCTTGCAACCATTCTTCATATGTTTTAGTCTCCAGGCCCTTAATCATCTTAGTCACTCTTCTTTGCACTTTTTCCAAAGTCTCAACATCTTTTTTTGTAATGTGGTGACCAAAACTGAATGCAATATTCTGGGGGTGATCTTACTAAGGGCTTTATAAAGCAGCACTAATACTTCACATGATTTTGATTCTTTTTTTAAAAAGTTTTTTATTATTTTAAAACATAAACATGAAACACATCTTTTCAAAACAAAGCTCTTGATCCAGTCACAAATTCATACAAATCACTAACAAATCTTAATTTTCAATTAATACAACTTAATATTTTACTCAGTTATTTCCCTCAAATCTGTTATTTGACTATGTCATTATCCCCAAAAACCCATTATTTAAATCTTAAATCTTAACCAATTATCATTCCCTTTTTCACTTTCATTTGCTTAGATGGATAAATTTTTAAAGTATAAATCATACAATTATTATAAACATTAATAAAATATTAAATTCCAACATAATCATTTTATTCTTACTATTGAGCTCAACATTTATAATCTTTATTTCTGTTATTAAACCTAACTTATTCATTTCATTTTAACTATTAATTTCAACCTACTCCTCATTTTGGCTATCCCATATTTTATTTTTGCTATACAACCCAGCATCTTTATCTTTATCTTTGTTGTTAAACCAATCATTTTTATTTCTTGGCTGTTAAATACAGCATAGTCATTTTTGTTTTCTGGCTGTTACACAGCATTGTCATTTTTATTTGGCTGTTAAATACAGCATAGTACTTTTTGTTTTCTGGCTGTTACACAGCATATCTATTTTTTATTTTTTGGCTGTTAAACACAGCATAATCATAGTTGGTTTAACTATTTATCCCTTCTTAATCCTTTCTTTGTTGTTCCCATCCATCTATACATTGCTTATTTTCAGATAATCATATTTATCCTTATCCTTTTCCATGACAATTTAACATTGAGACATGGTTCTTGCTTAAGTCATACCTTTAAGTATATTTATAAATTCCTTTTAACATTTTTAATTAATCATATTTATCCTTATACTTTTTCATAACAATTTAACATTAAAACATAGTTCTTGCTTCAAACATATTTTTAAATATATTCATCAATTCCTTTTACCAAAAATTTAACATTTAACATTCTTAATTTCTATAAAAGCCTCCTTTTTATTATTACAATCCACCTTTACATGATTTTATTTTAAATCACATTGTTTAAATCTTCTTTTTTTTTCTTTTTCCAGTCGTGTTTATCTTACTTCTTCATTTCCTCACCTGCAAACATATATTCCTTCCATTTTCAAAGTTTTCAGTTTTGTCCTCCATAAATCATATTAAATCTTTTTCTTATTTTTTTATTCCAGTTATAATGTATCAAATCTCCCTCTCTTGGGCCTGAGTTTATTCTTATTCTTTTGTTCCTGCACCAATTTTTAATTATTGTTGTTTCAATTATAGGAGTTCCATTATAGTTCCTTTTCTTTTCACCAAAATCCAGCTGTCTGCAGAAACGAGAAAAAAAAAACCCTTCACAAAGTCTCACGGCTTTTATCTGTAAAACTCAGGATTTTCCATAACAACAACAACAACAAAAGTTACAAAGTTCCTTTTTAAACCAGATGGTGTCTCTCTACAATCCACATTTTCCATTAGTCATGCAAGCATCCATTTTGTGCAATTCTTCTTTTAATATTAAAAGTACCAAATCTTTTTTTTTTAGAATCCAATTCAAATTTTAAAGAATCCAGTCTTTTTACCATAACTCAATAATTAATTCCTTTAGTTCTATACAAAAATTAATTGTTTCTCAGGTCTTTGTCTCTTTAAGGTTGCAGTTTAAATTTTTCCAAAGCCCCTTTGTTACACAGCCGCTATTTTAAGCTAGGGGTCTTCTAAGTAATAATATTGCTCCACACATTGTTACAAGCTTGGGTTTGTTGTCACTCATCCGGCTTCAAAGAGCTCCGTTTCTCTCCGCTTTCCTCCAGCACTTTTCTTAGCCCAGTTGTCACAGCTTTGTGGCAGCCGCCATGGCTGCCTCCCCCCGCCGCCGACTCACAGAGGGTTCCCTCTGACCTCAGAGGAACTTGCCTGTTCCTCTTGGTTGTCTGAGGTGCCTCTCCTTTTCTCCCATCCCTGCAGGATAGTTCCGGTCCTAAGACTCATCGACAGTGGTTAGGCAGCCAGGGTTTTCACGGGACTCATCAGAGCCTGCTATTTCGCTGACTGTCTCACCACAATGCCAAACCGGAAGTGGCATGATTTTGATTCTATGTCTCTGTTTATACAACCAAGGATTTTATTAGCTTTTTTGGCTGTTGCTGCCCACTGCTCACCCATGTTTAGGTGATTGTCCATTAAGACTCCATGGTCCCTTTCACAGTTACTGTTTGGAGCCATGTTTCACCTAATCTGTACTTGTACCTTTGGCTTTTTCTGTCCAGGTGTAAAACTTCGCTTTTCTCCACATTAAATTTAATTTTGTTGGATAGGGCCCATTGTTCAAGTCTGTCAAGGTCTTTTTTTGGATCCTGAGCTTGTCTTCTTCTAATCTTGTGCATTTTGAATTTAATTTTGTGCATGTAGAAGAATTATAATTCTTCTTCTAATCTTGTGCCCAAAATTGCCACAATTGATGCACCCCCACAGCTATGTGATTGTGATCTGGGCACTTAGGACCCATTTCCAAGCACCTCACATGTGACCGTCACTCTTTGCAATCTTTTCTGAGATCTTCTCCAGAAAGTCAAAGGGGGAGCCAGCAGAGAAGGTTGTAAACTGCTGTTGAAAAGAAGAAATGCACACAGAATGCACACAAATACAAAATATCCCATTTGCTCTTCTGTGCTAAGAAGTCAGGCCCATCTGCATACTCTGAAACATTAATATATAGAAAATATCAATCAGCTAACGTTTTGGTCGTTCACTGTCTGAATTAAACAGAACAACTACATAAAACATTTTCATTTGTAAATTTACAAAGACCACTTTTTCCTTCCGTATACTTGGATGATGCTCTGACTTCAGATAAACGACTAATACTGAACAAACTGGAAATCACTTTGGCAGATGAAGAGAAGTTCAAATCAAAACAGGTCTTCTTTAAAGAAGCATCTACCAAAATCCGAGTTTGGGCTACCATATGTGTGTGCTGGAAAAAATGATCAAACCAAGTTAATTCAGGACTATTCAAAAATATTGAATTAAGTCCTTCGAGGAATGTTGGAAGAGATCCTCCCATTGGGTATATATGCATAGCGAAGTAAAGTTCCTCTGACATATTTTGAATTATTTATTTTTTAAAAAAAGACATATTTCTTGAAGATTTGTGTAACTCCGCTCTCTCTCTTGTTAGATGGTGCTCTAGTTAATAGAATAAAATAGAATTCTTTATTGGCCAAGTGTGATTGGACACACAAGGAATTTGTCTTTGGTGCATATGCTCTCAGTGTACATAAAAAGACAAGGTACACTCGTCAAGAATCACAAGGCACAACACCCAATGACAGTCATATGGTACAATAAGTAATCGAATCATACTATGAAATAATCAATATCAATATAAATCTCAAGGATACAAGCAACAAAGTTACAGTCATGCAGTCACAAATGGGAGGAGATGGGCAACAGGAACGATGAGAAGACCAATAGCAATAGTAATGCAGCCTAATATGAATAGTTTGAGAGTCTTGAGGGAATTATTTATTTAGCAGAGTGATGCATTGGGGAAAAAACTGTTCTTGTTTTTTCACTGTCAAGACAGTCTTTTTCACTGTCTTGGTGTGCAGTGCTCTATAGCATTGTTTTGAGAGTTGGAGTTGAAACAATTTATGTCCAGGATGCGAGGAGGTCTGTAATTATTTTCACAGCCCTCTTTTTTACTCATGCAGTATATACGAGGTTGGCAGACTTTTGAAAGCAGCAGAAGCTCTATTGCTTTGCTTCTCTTGGCCCAACCTCTTTATTCCCCATTGATTGATCTTTGCCAAAGGAGCCACTTTATTGCTATCTATCCAAATATTTATGCCTATAAATTTATTCTGAAGCTATTGTCACATTCAGGGGTTGAAAGTGACGATGGGTGCTGGACAAAAATATTCTCTCTCCATTTTAGAATTTCAAAGAAAAAATGCTCCTGTTTATGGCCTGTTTATGATTGCAATTAATACATTGCAGTATTTTAAAGGAAAAGAGAAATAGACAGACCTGTCATTTATTGGCAATTCACTAACAGTACTAGGAAAGGACAATATCGGAAGATTTTTTTAAAAAAGAATAACAATTCTTCTGAACAAAAATGTGATATTTAATAAGAAAACTTAGGATCCAAACTGGGAACAGCAAAGACATGCCAGAATGCCCAGAGATATAATTTGGAAATCATTGAACCTGGGATTGATATTAAATTAATGCATTATACTTTAGTTCCTCTTTCTGGCACACCATGCCTTCTGTAGAAGCAATGCACCACAAATTTCTTCAAATACACATTGTACCAAAAAAGTTAATGCAGACATAGATCTAGAAATACCTGTGTTTTTTTTAGAAGAATAAGATCTTATCAGACCATCCTCTGGCTCACTCACCCTCTCCAGAATGCTCAGAGATATAATCTGGAAATCATTGAACCTGGGATTGATATTAAATTAATGCATTATACTTTAGTTCCCCTTTCTGGCACACCATGCCTTCTGCAGAAGCAATGCACCACAAATTTCTTCGAATACACATTGTACCAAAACAGTTAATGCAGACATAGATCTAGAAATACCTGTGTTTTTTTAGAATTTGATTTGATTTGATTTGATTTTTTGATTTATATGCCGCCCTTCTCCGGAGACTCAGGGCGGCTTACAATGCATTAAGCAATAGCCTTCATACTTTTGTATATTTATACAAAGTCAGCTTATTGCCCCCACAAACTGGGTCCTCATTTAACCTACCTTAGAAAGGATGGAAGGCTGAGTCAACCTTGAGCCTGGTAAGATTCGAACCTGCAGTAATTGCAGGCAGCCGTGTTAATAACAGGGTGCTTTAGACCACTGTACTACCAAGGCCCTTGATAGAAGAATAAGATCTTATCAGACCATCCTCTGGCTCACTCACCCTCTCTCGCTTGCTGTTTTTTTTTTAAAGAATATCTGAGCTTCTGCCTGCAAATGCCTTTATTTTTTTATTACTGCTTCTTTGTGGATGTCATAATGCCTCTATCCATTTTTAAAGTCTTCTACATGAGCAGGTTTGTAGAATTAAGTACTGAAATAAATATCTAGACATGGAAATTTGGACTATGATCTGCAGATTTTTCCCTACAAATATAAATATTTGAGAGCCTGTAGTACAGTGGACTAAAGCACTGTTATTAACAGATTAACATCTATTGCTTGCAATTACTGCAAGTTCAAATCTCACCAGGCTCAAGGTTGACTCAGCCTTCCATCCTTTCAAAGGTAGGTGAAATGAGGACCCAGATTGTGGGGGCAATAAGCTGACTTTGTATAAATATACAAAAGTATGAAGGCTATTGCTTAATGCATTGTAAACTGCCCTGAGTCTCCGGAGAAGGGCGGCATATAAATTAAAGATATATATATAGCATCCATGCTAACACCAAGTATCTTGTCTAGAAGCAGACTGTAACCCTCCCCCACAACATAATTTGTCTCCCGTTCCACTATATACTTCCTCTGAGATTCTGTTTCCATAAATCAGCTAGAATAGCCTTCAAAAGGAGTTGATATGCCCTAAATCAGTCCTTTCCCTTTCATGGAGGGAAGTCACTTAGGAGAATGTCCACTTTGGGTTGGTAAAGTAAAACATGTCAATCCATTTCATAAAAAGAAGACAGGCAATTTTTAGGTTGATTTACAATTCCTAATCACCATTGTAACAGAATTTGGAAATGTACCAGTTTCCAATTGCACTTCAGTTTTCATATTGATTTGGACATGTTCTCTCCCCCCAACTTAATTTTAATTTAACTTTTTAATTTTAAGTTTTATTATTTTATTACTATGCATTATGACAAACACATCACATACAGCATATAAATATATCCTCTTTTTAACAAATGTTTCTTCGTGGTCTGCTTTTCACTGTGACTTCCCTCTCCCCATCCCCACCCCATGTCTCTCATATTGTTTCATTTTCTTCATTGTCCCCTTTTTGATTGATTACAATGTATTTTCTAATCCTAATAGCCTTAATGTTATACATTTCTATATATTTGTTTCAGATGCCTGAAAAAAGAAAAAAGAAAAAAAAAAGAAAAAAAGTTAAGCATTAATGGGTTTTTCAGGCATCTGATTTCGACATGTTCATTAGATTACTTTATCACCTGCCTAAGTAAGATTCTATTTCATGGGATGAATTCATGTACCCCTTTTCTTTGAAACAATGTTTGTATTTATTCTTTTGTTGTGAGAAATGAATACTTTTTTCTACTTGGAATACTTAACGAAGAAAAGGAGGCTTGCCTTGTGAAAACAAATACAGAGATACATCTGAATATACTCATAATTGCAACCTTTGTGTTTTCTCCCCATATTTAGAATTTAGATGGTAGTCAATATGGAAACTGTCCATCGTTGACCTTGATTGTGTGTATGTGTGTGTGTGGGGGAGGGGGGAATGTCATTTGCACACATCTTCAAATCAGTCTTGGTTCTTGGAGACTACCTGAACAAGCCCCTGCAATATTCTTGCCAAGATTTTGGAAATAGTTTGCCTCTGCCTTCTTCCTAGATCTAAGAGAGAAAGCAATGTCACCAAGTTGGTTTCAAGCTTAAAGTGGGACTAGAATTTATAGTCCCCCGGTAGTCTGATATTTTAACCACTACACTAACCTGGTTATCCTATCCTATAACTAGGAAGGCAAAATAATACACATCAGAAGCCAAAGAAGTTTTATGTAGTAAAACTTGGCGCAGAAAAGGACTATTCATAGAAAGTTCACAGATTCATTTTTGTTTGTGTAACTAATCTAGCAGATAGTTCTGGAGAATTTACACTAAAATCTGGACGAGGAAGATAATAATTCTGTGTTACTCTAGCATAGATTACTGATTGTGTTAATCATGCAGTAAGGGAGAATTCAACAATTTCCTAGGTAAATCGATTCTAGACTGAATTGTTCTGTTAGAATGTTTTCTTTATGGAAAGGTCAAAAGAAAAAGACAAAATGGACTTTAAATGCAACAATATTAAATGAAAAAGAATTTCAACTATTTATGGAAAAAGAATTAGAGTTTTTCTTTAAAATAAATAAAAAAGAGGAGATATCACTTCAGATGGTATGGGATACTATGAAAGCTTATATTAGAGGTCTGGCAATAACATATTTGGGAAAAAAGAATAAAAAGAAAAAACAAAAACAGATAAGATTGGAAGAGGAGTATAAGAAACTAGAAAAAGAGTTTCAAAAAGATGCACAAAATAAAAAAAAATAAGAAGTTGATGAAAGTGAACAAACATGAAATAAATATAAATGAACAGGAACAATTAGCAAACAAATTAAGTGCAACTAAACAATTTTTTATTCGAAAATGCAAATAAACCAGGAAGGTGGTTAGCATATAAATTGAAAAAAGAAAAGGAGAAAAAGATGATAAAATACTTACAAGATGAAAAGGGGAAAATATGTTACAGAAACGAGGAAAAGAAGAAGATAATTCAAGAATACTATAAAAAAAACTACTCTCAAGAAAAAAATTCAAAGGAAGAGATATCAAAATATTTGGAAAAGTCATACTTATTGAAAATAACCGATCAATATAAAGGAACGTTAGAAGAGAGAATAACAATGATGGAATTAACAAAAGCAATAAAAAGACAAAAAAATGGGAAAGTACCTGGACTGGATGGCCTACCAGCAGAATTATACAAAATGTTACAAGAAGTGATGAGCAATGTAATGTTGGAATTATTTAATGAACTTTTAATGAAGGCAAAAATCCCAGATTCGTGGAGGGGGGCCTATGTGACACTTATTCCCAAAGAAGATACAGATCTACAACTAATAAAAAAACTATAGACCCATTTCATTATTAAATGTGGACTACAAGATTTTTGCCTCAATAATGGCAAACAGATTAAAAAAAAACGTTAAATGAATTTATCCATACAGGTCAAAATGGATTTCTACTAAAAGGCAAATCAGAGACAATATGTGGGTAATTTTGGATACTTTGGAGTATTACGAGACACATTCAGAAAGACAAATGGCGATGCTCTTTTTAGATGTTCAAAAAGCTTTTGATAATGTGAATTGGCAGTTTATGATAGGACAATTGCAGGGAATGGACTTTGGGGAGAGATTTATAAATACAGTAAAAACAATTTACAACAACCTAAGTAAGCTAAGATAGTGATGAACGGAGAAATGACAGAGAACGTTGGAATTATGAAGGGTACTAGACAAGGATCCCCTCTATCACCATTATTGTTTATTCTGACTCTATAAGTATTGAATAGAAACATTAGGCGAGATAAAGAGATAAAGGGAATGAACATTAAAAAAGAGGAATATAAACTGCAAGCATTTGCAGATGATTTAGTATTTATCTTGGAGGAACCACAAGTTACAGGACCAAAATTATTAGCTCAAATAGAGAACTATGGAAAAGTGTCTGGACTGAAAATAAATAAAGAAAAAACAAAAATCTTGGTGAAAAATATTACAGAAAAACAAAAAAGAGAGATAGAAGAGACATTAGACATACAAGTAGTGAAAAAAATTAAATACTTAGGAATATATTTGACTTCAAGATGTGCAACGATCAAAGAACACAATTATTATAGACTTAAAGAACAAATTGAGAAAGACTTGGAGAAATGGAAGAATCTTCAACTGTCACTTATGGGAAGGATAGCAATTATAAAGATGAATATATTGCCAAGATTATTATTTCTATTTCAGACAATACCGATAAAAATTGAAAATACTTATTTTCAATATCTAAATATGATAACAAGGAAATTTATATGGCAAGCCAAAAAAGCAAGAATAAGTTTAAAAATGCTTTAGGATATGAGATTATGAGGAGGATTTGGAGTCCCGAATTGGGAATTATATTATAAAGCAACAGCACTCACATGGTTGAAAGAATGGATTGAATTAAGCAATATAAGACTATTAACATTGGAAGGACGTGATTTACAACTGGGTTGGCATGCTTTTTTATGGTATGGTAGAAGTAAGATACACACCTACTCTCAAAGACATTATATAAGAAATGCATTATTATTGGTATGGGAAAAAGTTAGAGATAAATATTATGTGAAAATACCAATATGGTTATCAACAATGGAAGCATTAATTCATCTAAATGTTTTTAATTTTGGAAATATTGTTAGATATAAAGATTTGTTAACAGGTAAGGCGGAGTTGAAAGGGAAACATGAACTGGAAGAACAGGGAATCGAAATGGATTGGTATATATTTGTGCAGATACAAACAAGATATGAAAAAGATGTTAAACTACAGGGTTTTTATTTAGAGAAGACTGAGTTTGATAAGATGCTCACAGGAACAGAGGATAAACTAATTAAAAAATGTTACAATTTTTTACTAAATATAGAACTAGAGGAAGAACAAGTTAAAGAAACTGTCTTTAATGGAGACAGTGAGGACCCAGATTGTGGGGGCAATAAGCTGACTTTGTATAAATATACAAAAGTATGAAGGCTATTGCTTAACACATTGTAAGCTGCCCTGAGTCTCCGGAGAAGGGCGGCATATAAATTAAAGCAAAAAGAAAGAAAGAAAGAAAGAAAGAAAGAAAGAAAGAAAGAAAGAAAGAAAGAAAGAAAGAAAGAAAGAAAGAAAGAAAGAAAGATAGATAGATAGATAGATAGATAGATAGATAGATAGATAGATAGATAGATAGATAGATAGATAGATAGATAGATAGCCTGGGCAAAAATCTTTGGATATTCAATGGAATTGGATAAATGGCAACAATTATGGGAAAGAAATTAGGAATTAACAATGTCCACTGCATATAAGGGAAATTTATATAAAATGTTTTATAGATGGCATATGCCCCCTGAGAAACTGGCAAAAATGTTTAAAGATAAATCAGCTAAATGTTGGAAATGTCACCAGTTACCAGGTTCATATGTGGTGGACATGTCCTGAAGTGAAAAACTATTGGAATAAAATTAAGTTATGGATGGAGGAAATGATACAACAACGTATAGATTTAAAACCAGATGTCAGCCTCCGACTTACTGCTTTGGCTGCCATAAGAAACGGGTGGGAGAGAATAGACTGCGTGTGGGGGGAAGCGTGCTGGAGGATTTTTGAAAAAACGAAACTCAATCCCAGAAGTGGCTATCGGGTCAACCGTCATCGCGTTCCTGATTGATGACGATGCCAGACGTGCTTCCACCTGACCTCTGGGAGACCTTTGGATTGGGTGATTGATGATGGACAGTGGGAGGGGATGCTTTCTATATGCAACTTTCACGCCTATTGCCTTAGTTTCAGCTTTTCCTTGGTAGCGTTCATTTCATTTTCCAGTAAAAGTACATTACTCTATAAATAATGGAGTTTGGCTCATTCTTTCCTGGATTTTGAAGGAAGCATACCTGACACCAGAGCTATTCCTATTGGGTATCTTACCAGAGAAAACTAGTAAAGATAATATATATTTGATTATACAAGTAATAACAGCAGCAAGGATTGTTTATGCACAAAAGTGGAAAGCAGAGAATATACCTTCGGAGGGAGAAGTAATTAAAAAAATCTTAGATTGTGCAGAAATGAATAGATTAACTATGATGATAAAGGAAAAAGAAGATACAGAATATTTTAAGATATGGAATAAATTTTACTGTTGGTTAGAAAAGAGATACAAATAAGTTTTTAAAAGAGATTGAAAAAAAAGGTTGTAATTAGAATAATATATTAGTAGAAAATTTATGTAATGGATTTAATGAGATTGAAGACAGAAGAGGAGAAGAAACTTTTGAAGATAACACTGAAATGTCACATGGAAGAAATGAATGATGTACTAAATGTTTGTTTGTCTTAAAAAATAAAAATTAAAAAAAAAAAAGAATGTTTCTTCACATTCAGCCAGAACCCAATTTCTTGTAATTATTATTTATTGTATTAATTAATTAATTAATTAATTAATTAATTATCTCCCCTTCCATTCCCATAGATTCTGAGCAGTATACATTCATCAAAACATTTTAAAATGTACAGTTGAGATATATAAATACAAAAACAATAATTGTTCATCCTTTGCAGCCAGGCCAGAGTTCAACATCCCCAAAGCTGTATTTTTACACATCTATGAAAGCTTGGCAGGCAAAAGTCAGTCTGGGTATGTGAGGCTCTATTTGTATCAGTCCCTCAAGTAACTGGATTCATCACATCCAAGCCTTTTAATGTGATCTTTACACTAACACCTATGTGATGGAGACAGTGGACCTCAGTCCCATGCATGAAAGTTTAAAAGGTGAGTGACTATATCTCCCCAGATCTAATTAAATCCAATTCAAATATTGACCTCTCTCTGTCTTTGTGCATTAACCACACAGAGAAGATTCCATAAGAATGAAGATTATCTACATTTGCACACATATAAAAATAGAAGTTGAAATGGCCAGGCTAATTAAAGGCCAGTTAATTTACAGTAGTGAACATCACTAGCAAACTATATGCCAGGCACCTATTCACCAAATCCAAACCTATATAAGAGATGAAGAAATAGTCAACCTTGAGCAAGCAGGATTTCAACTGGGAAGATGTACCACAGACCATTACCTAGTGTTCAGCATCTGGCAGACAAATATACAAATCACTCTGATTTGAACCTATATGTAGCCTTCATTTATTTCAAGGCAACATTTGATAATATATCCAGGGTTAGAGTCTGGGAGATTTTTAGACAAAAGACTCTTGCTCCTAATTCACAAGTTATTTGATAAAACCAGACTAAGAGTGAAATGTAACCAGGGAGGCCATGATATTAATTATCTGATTAAAACCTTCCAGAGAATTGATGTTCATGTGCCTTAATTAGCTGATGGTCTTCGCTCCATCCTATTCTACACAGATGATGCAATTCTTCTCTTCCTGTCTTCTGTAGCTATGAAGTGAGCACTAAGACCCCCCAACTTCATATAGTAACGAAGAACAGTTAGTTATTAACTATAATAAATATAAAGTTTTAGTTTCTTCCAACAAAAAACAAAGGCCCAAGTGGCTGATTCACATGAATTCAAATAAGCTAAACGATTTGAATATTTCGGCACAATATTTCAGTCTTCTAGAAAATTAACAGCCCAAGTAAATTATGCTACTTTTGCTGCTCAAAAGAGTGTACTAGCACTAACTCAAGGTTGTTGGCAAAATTACTTCCCACCAGCAATCAAGTGGTTTATGGTTAAAACAGTTGCCAATTATTATATGAGATACAACTTGGCCAATATAATTTTGGCAATCAATGTCCTTAATTTTTTCTTTTATGATTGATTTGCCTTATCAAGGGTTAATTGGCCTAAATGTTCAAGAGAGAGGCCAAGACTACAAAGTTCTTTTATAAAGGTATGGTGTCAATTATGGTAGTGTATTTAATAAAGCAGAGACAACAGCCTTGGTGAAAGAGCCTTGGTGGCGCAGCAGACTAAAAGCACTGTTAAGTAACACCAGCTGCCTGCAATTACTGCAAGTTCAAATCTCACCAGGCTCAAGGTTGACTCAGCCTTCCATCCTTTCGTGGTAGGTAAAATGAGGACCCGGTTTGTAGGGCAATAAGCTGACTGTATAAAAAAGAACACCGCTTTGGGGGTGGGGACGAAAGCCCTACTAAGCAGGTATATACAAAAGTATGAAGGCTATTGCTTAATGCATTGTAAGCCGCCCTGAGTCTCCGGAAAAGAGCGGCATATAAATCGAACCAATAAATAAATAAATAAATAAACAGACCTATAGGGTCAAGCGTAATTCTGAACTCTAAGAATAGAATTCTGGTCCAGGCCTGGGCTTTAATGTTTTGCACATTAGCTTCAACAAGACGTTTTACTTCTAAAAGTTTATCTGTACCCCCAGAGTTACCTAAATAGTGCAAATGGGTGTGGAATTTTCTTGGAGCTGCTGAAAGGACTGTGTTTTTCAACCAGTACATGCACACTTTAAACCCAAAAATACACTAAGGCAGAAGTTCGTCTAACTCAAGGATAAAACATGGAGACACAAACTGAACAATGTGATATATGCAGTACAATGCAGTGAGACATGTACAGATCTGTACATTGGAGAAACAAAACAACAACTTCACACTCATGGCACAACATAGGAGAAAAAACTGATCAGGACCAAATTTAGCAGTCCATCTGCATTTGAAAGACAAAAGCCACTCTTTTGAAGACAGCAAAGTCCACATTCTGGACAGAGAGGACCACTGGTTTAAAAAGGAGGGGTCAAAGAGTCAATCTACATTAAAACTGAATAGCCCTCTCTCAACAAAGGGGGAGGGATATGACACCCCCCATCCCCTGTTTACAGTCCTTTCAGCAGTTCCAAGAAGGTTCCACACCCATTAGCACTATTCAGATGACCCTGAGGGCACAGATAAACCTCCAAGTGGCCTCAGAAGCAAAATGTCTCCTTGAAGGTAATGTGCAAAACATGAAAGCCCAGGCTTGAACCAGAATTCTAATCTTAGAGCTCAGAATCACACATGACCTTGTAGGTCTATTGTCTCTACTTTATTAAATACACTACCATTATTGGCACTATATCTGTATAGAAAAACTTGGTTTCTCTCTTAAATATTCAGGCCAATTAACCCTTGAAAAGGCAAAGGTAAGTAAAAGAAAGAATAAAGGACATTGACTGCTAAAATTATATCACTAGTGCTCCTAAATTCTATCATAACATATTAGATACCCACTTGCCCTCTACTGCAAAGTATCTATACAGACTAACTCTAAGGAAATATAGATGGCCCTTTACCAGAACCTGCTCTAATGACTTTCCTCACCACAGATGGTGAGAAGATTCCACAGGCTTCCTTATTTACAAAGATGTGATCCATTTGGATTCGGAGGGCATTCAATATTTTTATTTATGATGCCCTAAGATGTGCTCTGATCTCCTCAATCTCTCAATCTTTAAATTTGAGGGTTATATTGATAAATGTCATGTCTATTATGTTTTAATATATGTTAACATAGGGGTCCCCAACCTGTGGGTTTGCAACAGGTTGCAAATAGACGGCTAGCAAATGAAAATAGACGGCTAGCACGCATGCACGCACATCCTCACTTGTGCGAGCAGTGGGTGAGCGCGGGCACGCATGATCCATTTAAATGAGCGGCAGCCTCACATTCAAGCTGTTTGTGCAAATGGAGTTGCATGCGCGCGCACACACATTTACCAGCTGCTCGTGCAGAACCATCCCCTCTCCCTCCTCCACCAGTCCGCAAAGCCAGAAACGTTGGGGAACTCTGTGTTAATAGATGCTAACTCTATGCTTACATAGCAAGTAGCCTAATATCTTCATCAAGTCATACAACTGCACAAAATATTTAATTAGATGTATTTTTTTATTTTTTATGCTATACAGTCTGTGATCTAGTGGGTCTAATTTCAGAGATGTTTTCTTACTGAAACAGAAGAACAGAATGACCACAGGCAGGCAAAAATTGGGAGGAACATCTGACTTCCTGCCAGTTTTCTCATTGACTTTTCTTGTGGGAAACTGGCAAGGAGCATCTGAGCAGTTTGTCAAATTTTAGTTCCATGAGAGTAATGGGTCCTGGATACAACTGTGCTAAATTTCAATCCTTAGCGTACACGAAGTGTCATCACCTTAGAAGAGTTCATACTTCCTGCTAGTTTCACCACTGATTTGTGGGAAGCTGGCAGAGAGCATTCTTCTTTCCACATATAATATAGGCTGATGCCCTTTCTCCTACTCTCACAACCCTCAGCAAAACCATGGTGAAACCACCAGTTGTCATCGTCCTCCTCCTCCTCTTTTGACCACAGAATTGCCTGCCACTTTGTTTCAAAGAGGGGAAACAAAAGGAACAGTGAGCTATGAGAAAAACTTCACTTTCTGTCTCCATTTGTGTGTGTGTCCCCACCTCTAGGGAGGAAGAGGCGCACTCATCAACTGCCAATGACTCCAGCCAGCCATACCTCATCAGCAGGCATCTGAATTGTTCCCTCATCCTTCCCTCACTGCCCACCACCACTAAGAGATTTCAAATTTTGGCTTCAGTTCCAAAGCAGTTAAATACCACATGTCAAACTCCTGGCCTGTGGGCCGGTTGTGTCATGCGCTGGCCATGCCCACGCCTGGTTTAGCAAAGGGGAAAAAATCCTGATACGTCATGTGATGCCATTGTGACAATGTGAGTTTGACACCCCTGCTGTAAACAGACATTTTACCAAAGTAAAGTAGATTACTTGTACCATAAAATATATAGAAAGGAGCTTTCACCCTTTTTCTCAATACAGTGTTAATTATCAATGGATCTGATTGGATCATTTCAGTTTCCTAAACCAAACAGGCCAACTACTTTTCCTCTTTAATGTTTCCAATATTGGCATTCCAGTCTCTAATCACAAGGAGTACATCTTGCTCACATGTTCTGTTGATTTCAAACTTGAAGTTGATCATGGAAATCATCAGCCACTTATTTTACTGCCTTATTAGTCATCAATGATTTAAAATACATCAGCAAACTGAATGATTGGTCTTACATGGCTAATAGGATGTAGCAATTAGAGGGTAGGAATACAATGAAAAATATCCACTTTCAAGTGCATATTCAGTGATGAAGCCCTTGGATAACTTTCAACAACTTCATATATTTTAACAGGAGTAGGCTGTTTAGACTAAGCTGAAAAGCCAACAATATGGCTAACACAACCACAAATGTTTTATGACAGTTGGAAAAAACTGTTTAATCTATTTTGTTTGCTTCCCATCTCACTGCACGGTGACTCTGGGTGGCTTACGATGTTAAATTACTATTATTTATTGTTTTAATGTTTACTAGCTTTTTAAAAAATAAACCAGAGTCACCTCTAGATGAGATGGGCAGGGCCGGATTTTCCTATATGCTAACTAGGCTTCAGCCTAGGGCCTCAAGATCAAGAGGGGCCTACATTCAAATTGTTAGCAAAATTAAAATTACACTTTCACTATAGGTGAAAGGGCCTCATAAGTGGAATAGCCTAGGGCCTCTCTTCATCTAAATCCGGCCCTGGAGATGGGCAATGTACAAGTGAAATGATTAAAATGACAAAATAGAGTTAAACTTATTTTGTACTTTCTTGCTGCTTTTGTACTGTTTTATTGGTCTTTGTTGTAAACTGCACAGAGTCCTTATCTCTTGGGACAGTTGATAAATATAGTTAAGTAAATAAATTCAATTGGATGAAACTATCAATTCCATTTTCTGCTCTTGTGAGCACAGTTTCAAAGCTATAATATTTATGTTTATTGTACCATTTGTTCTGAACCTTACAATGGATGCAAGGACTAATTATTCTTTCCTTTATTGCTGACACACATCATGGCTTTTGATTTTAGCTCAGCATTCAGATTATCAGAATTATGCTTATTCATCCAAACTGAATTCCATGAGTCTTTCCCTGTAAATCAATCTCTGTATGTATATTGATGCATATGTCCTGGCTCCTGAAGTCTTTTTTTTTTTTTGAACCACTTTATTGCACATTTGACAATGATTTAAACATTTAATATCCAAAGAATCGTATCCCAGTGACTAGAAGAAATGTGGTCAATAATGACAGAATAAGGACTGTTCAATTTCAGAGAAAAAGGTAACCTGAATCAGGTTTACTAGAGGCAAATGAGGGACAAGTCTATTATACTACCAGAATTTTGATGATTATCGAATACAATTTCACATACGCACTTTCTAATCTGTTTATTATAAGGCACTGTTTTGGTAATCTTAAAAATGTTCCACATATACCATACTCTTAATTATTCTGTTCAGTTCATTTAATTTTATTAGTTTTAGTTATGACCTACAACATCCTCTACTGGCGGGAGAAGGAGGAAATTTTGCTTCCCAACCCAATCAAAGTGGAAATATCATTACATGAAGTAATTAATAATTTCCACCATACATTATCATCCAATTAAAGTACAAAGCATTTTTATAATCACAATTTGTACTAGGAAGTTTTACTGAAAGGGTGATGCATGATAAGTACTTTACAGAGCCCTATAAATGGATATGTAGTCAACCTTTCAAAGATACCAAGCTTTGTTAACACACTGTTTTTGCCTCTCTGTCTTGCTGTTGACTTGAGAACTCCATCTGTTTTCTACCATGCAGCTTGCCATCCTTTCTATTGCTTTGATGACATGGATGTTCTTGGTTTTCCCAGGTAAGGTATATATTAATATCCATTATTATAGATGGAAACGTTAGAGGTTTAGAAGACTCTTCCTCAAATGTGGTCTGCCTTTTTCCCCTAAATTAGATCAAGTTATGAGAGGTTATGAGAAGCTGAAGAAAATATTCAGTAAATATCTGATTATATTGTCACTTTTCAGATCACCAATAATCCCCAAGCATACAATCCCCTTCCTTTCTACTGCCTGAGCTGTAACATAAGAGACTACAGGATGGTGTGGCTTCACCATCCCTCTTCTTTTCCTTCTTTATATCAGGGAAAATGTAATTCTTTAATTATAGCATGCCATGTTATTATTAAAAAGTATTCATGCATCCTCTAGCTGCCTCTTAAAGTTACCCTGGTCCCAATCCAGGGAAACAATGTGGAACAATGTTTTGAAATTTTAAAACTTTTTTTTTCATTCAAAAAATCAAAAGGCTAATTTTCCACATTAGAAATGGAGATTTACCAAACTAGGTAACATCATCAATGTCACAATATCACTAGCAAGGTAATGAAGTCTCTGCAAGCAAACAACCAAGCTCATGGAGCGCCAAAGGCTACATGGTTCAACCCTGAGCTTTATATTTTCTCTTCTTTTAGAAACAGAAACAGAAAAACAGAGGAAAATAATGGGCACTAGTCAGGAGGTGGCAGGGATGAATACAAAAAAAGGAAAAGCCAGGTTTTGGTAGATATGTCAACACAATTATTTCTCTTCTTTGCACGGATGAGAAGGGAAATTAGGAGGGGAATGGCCAGTCAGGGAAAGTGGTATCTGGAATTCAGAATTAGTATCAATCTTGCCCTACTATCAAACCATAGCACTAAGCACTAAAATTTGTTAAATCAGCTTCAGGAGCAGCCATAGGTGACAAACAATTTAGAATACCATATAGAATTGCTATCCCTCCAGAAATAAAGACTAACTTATCAGCAAGGAACAGGTGAAGGTGATAAAGATTGGGATAGAGAAATTTGCCTGCTAGTGTTTTCTATACACAAAATGATGGGGAGAGAAAATAAAAACCAGCCAGTTAGACACTCACAATAAACTGCAAGTACAATTATTTTTACTCATTGTAATGCAAAATGATTGAGGTAATTAATGGCAATTGTTTCCCATCGTTTAACTTTTCATTTTATTGCTACAGAACCATTACAGGACACTTGAAGACCATAATGTCCATATTTTCGATGGGGAAGATAGATGGTTTGATGGCACCATTAAATCTAAATTTCTTCCCTCTACATTTACATTTTAGATCAATGAGTTTTAGATGCTGTATGTTTGTTATCCTCCCGAGTCTCCCAGCAGAACATATTATCTAAAGCAGGGGTCCTCAAACTTGGCAGCTTTAAGACCTCTGATCTGTAGCCTAATGCTTGTAGATTGCCACTGAGGAACTTTCTACATAACTATGTTAATAGAGTAACATTCCCATTCTCATATATATTTTCAGTCAGCCTCGCAACTTGGGTGTTCTCCTGGATGCACGGCTGTTTTTGGAAGATCATATGACGGCTGTGGCCAGGGGAGCTTTTTATCAGGCTCGCCTGATACTCCAGTTGTGTCCCTTTCTGGACCGGGATGCCCTCGTCCCATCCCGTCTGGACTACTGTAACACTCTCTACATGGGGCTCCCCTTGAAGAGTACTCGGAGGCTCCAACTGGTCCAGAATGCGGCCGCGCGGGTGATTATGGGGGCGACCCAGCACACCCATGTAACACCTCACCTGCACGAGCTGCACTGGCTCCCGGTGGTCTTCCAGGTGTGATTCAAGGTGTTGGTCACCACCTTTAAAGCGCTCCATGGCTTAAGACCGGAGTATATACGAGACCGCCTTCTGCCACCGTCAGCCTCCCACCAGCCAATACGCTCCCACAGAGAGGGGGCTCCTCAGGGTGCCATCAGCCAGGCAATGTCGGCTGGCGACCCCCAGGGGGGGGTCAGGTGCTGCCTTCTCTGTGGCAGCACCTGCCCTCTGGAACGATTTGCCCCCGGAGATACGAAGGATACCAGATCTCCGGGCCTTTCACCGTGCCCTAAAAACTTTTCTTTTCCATCAAGCAGGGCTGGCGTGAACACCACCCCCCTTTTTAGCTCTTTTTAGCTTTTTAGCTTTTTAAGTGTAAATTGGATTTTAATTGGATTGCTTTAAATTGTGGGCCAAAACTGTATAATTCTTTTAATTGATTTTAAATTTTGTATTGGCCAAACAATGCCGACTGGTGACACCCAGTGGGAGAGCCTTCTCAGCGGGGGCACCAGCCCTCGGGAATGAGCTAGAGGTTCATATGATCCCCAACCTGCATACCTTTCTCCATGCCCTGAAGACCCTTTTGTTCCAACAAGCCGGGCTGGCCTAATATGAATTTTATAATGGGTGTATGTTAGTTTTTTTAATTTTGTGGGCCAAATTTTTATATATTCGGTTTTAAATTGTTTTTAAATTTTGTAATCTATATGTGTTTTAATATGGCTGTACATCATCCTGAGTCCTTCGGGAGAAGGGCGGTATAGAAGTCCAATAAATTTAATCTAATCTAATCTCTGGGTCTGAGTAAAAATAGAACATCTGTGACATAATACTTCTCAACTGTCTTGGATTTAAAGAAGTCAAAAAGACACATGTGCCATATAGTACAAATGATGTCTCCTTCTAGGTGCTGTTGCTGAAGGAGAAATGTCTGCTGCCGACTGCCAGGAGCAAGGTGGTCGTTGTGTCAAAGAATGTGACGACGATGAGGACAAGGGTGAAGCTTGTACAGGAGGGATGTGTTGTAAAGAAACGTAAGAGCTCCATTTTTTTTTTATTAAGATGAAACATACTTTCAGATTTTCCTGTTTTTATTTAGGTATTTCAAAATGTGGATGGTCTCCAGAAGCTCTCTAAATATATATCATGTTTAGACAAGAGTGAGATGCAATGAGGAAGAGGAATCACCCTGCTCCTTAGTCTGTTGACAAAGGATATTTTGAATTGTTAGAGTGGATTATTCTGAAAGCATTTTTAATGCAATTATTGTAAATAGTTTACTGTTAAGGGCAAGGAAATATGTGTAAGGATTGTATTTATTATTCTATAATGGCTTATTAGTATTCTTCCCTGAGATACAGTATCGTTCAGTGGAATCTGCAGGGGAGGTTTTTAAAACAAGGCAACAAGACAGCACACTAGCATGATCAAAGCCCGACCCCTTTGTATGGATATCACATGCATGCACAAACAGGTGGGGCTTAAATCAAGCTTCCATGGCTGGTGTATTAACTGTTCTTTTACCAATGTATGGATATTGCTGCTCTGAACAAATACAGGAGGCTGACTGCCTTGTTCTGGGATGATCAACCTGAAATCCACTCTGGCTATTTTTAAATGAGATACTGATCTTTCTTGACTTTCTTGGCACAGTATTACATGTTGGGGAGGGGGGAGTGGAGGGTAAGAGAGATGAAAGCAGCATAACAGATCCATGAAGCAAGCCTATTCCTTTTATATATACATCATAATATTCCATGTACCATGTTTCCCCAAAAATATGACCTATCCCTAAAACAAGCCCTGGCCAGATTTTCTCACATGTGCCTAATATAAGCCCTACCCCAAAAATAAGCCCTAATTAAGCCCCACCCACTCCATCCCACTGGCTGGTTGTACGAGGTGGGGTGAGACACATGCGTAAAATCAAGCTAGAGTGGGAGTACGGGGTGGAACTGCCCCACGTGCCCCACACCTGCTTACCTTAGGACCGCCACAGCCAGGCCTCCCATGCCCTGACACCTGTCACACCACAGCCCAACTGCTTCTGCGGCTGCTCATGGCCAGATGCCACATAGCTCATTGTACCAGTGCCGCTACTCATGGCATGATGCTGTCAGTGCATCCCACTGGTGCCACCACTCGTGCGTGCAATGTCCCATGCAACCTGCTGTGAGTGACAGC
Organism: Pantherophis guttatus; assembly: GCF_059756535.1. Classification (NCBI taxonomy): domain Eukaryota; kingdom Metazoa; phylum Chordata; class Lepidosauria; order Squamata; family Colubridae; genus Pantherophis; species Pantherophis guttatus. The sequence goes on from NC_142063.1 coordinate 317,617,230, forward strand.
ACTGGTGTGATGAGCCACTGGCCATGAGTGGGCGCAGAGCAAGTTTGGCAGCAGCACGACAGGTGTCAGGGCATGGGAGGCCTGACTGTGGTGGTCGTAAGGTAAGCAGGTAAGACATCCCCCCAAAATAAGACCTGGTGCTTATTTTGGGGCCCAAAATAAAATAAGACTAAGTCTTTTTTTCAGGGAAACACAGTATATTAAACAAGAAAAAAAAAACAGTGGATCCCCTATTCTAGCTGCATTGTGTGTAATATTCTGATTCCTTCCCTGTCATGATCTAGTTTTTATTTATGTTTAATTATTTGTTTCTGTAGTACAGCATGTTTTAATTGTTTGTTTGGCTGTACTCTGACAAGAGTCTCTTGTCAGAAGGCCTCAAAAGGTGATCATATGACCATGGCACATTGCAACCATCATAAATATAAGTCTGAATTTTGATCATATGACCGTAGGGATCCTGCAACAGTTGTGAGTGTGAAAAATGGTCATAAATCACTTTTTTCAGTGCTACTGTAACTTTGAACAGTCGGTAAATGAACTGCTTTAAGTCGAGGACTACCAGCATATGAAATGTGTTATACGTTTGATCAATGTGATACTTCACAGTAAAAGTATGAATAAATTTTCTTTTGCAGTTGCAAAAATAATCTCTGAACTGGAAAGTAAAGCTGAAAGCAGAAGACAAATTTTACTATTAAAGTCACTAATAAGGATGATTTGAGACACAAAAAATACTTTCCAGAAAGTGTGACCATGAAGTGAAGAAGCTTCCTCGTTAATCAATGGATCTGTTCTTTGTCTTTTCTTTATGTCAACAACTACCAAACAGAGAATAAATCCCAAGTTTCTGAAATCCTTGTCTAGCTATTTATGTGTATTTTTTAAAAAAATTTGATTTATATGCCGCCCTTCTCCGGAGACTCAGGGCGGCTTACAATGTGTTAAGCAATAGCCTTCATACTTTTGTATATTTATACAAAATCAGCTTATTGCCCTCACAAACTGGGTCCTCAATTTACCTACCTTAGAAAGGATGGAAGGCTGAGTCAACCTTGAGCCTGGTGAGATTCGAACTTACAGTAATTGCAGACAGCTGGTGTTAATTACAATGCTATCAGTCTGCTGAGCCACCAGGCTCTTGATTTGATTTACGTATAATAATTTTATTAAAGACAATATACAAATAAAACTAATACAAACTACAAAGGATAAAAAAAGTTTTTTAAAAAAGGTAAAAGGTGAAAAATACAAAAAAGAAAGGAAAAAAGGGAAAGAAAGGAAGAAAAGAAAAAGAAGTAACTTCCCCCTTCTTCTTGGCAAGTATATACAATTTTAATAATTTATCACCATCTCTTAAGATACAATTTCTTCTTCCCATATTTCACCTCATTTCAATAAACATATTAATAATTATTAAATACATCTATCAATCTTTATAAACCATTCTAATCAGGAAATGTCCATTAAGGATTACTAGAAACAATCACATATCTATTATGAACTTAATCTAATAAACCCTCTTAATTTCCTTCTTTTACATTTTTATCTCCTTTTCTATTCTTAAACAAACACTCCAAATCTTGTCAATCAAATACAAACCATAAAAAAATCAAATACAGACTACCAGAAATGATACTATAATTATTTTAAACTTAAGCAGAGAAATTTTAAATGTCATCAACAACATATTTTACATATAACTCTATCATTAAAACAAAACCTTAATGCATCACCTTTTACTTATAATCAGAAAATAAAAATAAAATTTATCAGAACTAGAACTCTTCTTTATAAAGTAAAACCTTGAAATATTTTATTCTAGTATTGATCAAAAAGGATCCACTAAAGATTGCCAAAGATGACAATATATGTGTATTTTAATATTAGTCAAATAAACCCACTTCATATTCTTTGTCCTTATTCCCAAAAATTTTGAGGTTAGCTTTCTCAAATAATGACCCAGCATGTGATTTCTTTTTATTTTCTTTTAGTCTTTTCTACCCAAATCACAGACATTAACCAATTCATTTTGTAAATCCAGTACAAAAAGGTTATACAAGTTGTTTTGTTATTCATGTCATTTTTAATTATTAAAGCTCCATCCAGCTTTGTTTCTATGTTCAGTTCACCTTGTTCCACAGCCATTTTATAATCTATCATTTTTTAGAATCAAAATATTGTCCAGTGAAAGTTATTTCTCTACCATAGCACCATCTAGTCTTTCACTAATGGAATAAATAATCAAAACCATTTTTTATCATCTAAAACTATTTTTCATACATATCTCTTGATGCAATATTTTATTTACTGTTGGTCATCTAATGTCCAACCTTATCACATTGTATTTTTTTTCTCAAGGAATGTAAATATCTATGATTTCCCACAGGAAGGATTTTATAATTAGTTTCAAGTATTTATTCCAAACCCCTCTGGATTTCATTTCTAACTTTCTAATATTTTCCAAGTTAAGATCATATTTAACACTTTTTTCGCTAAGGAGAAGGAGACTTGCCTGGTGAATGTAGCTGAACTTGCTGATATGTATAGAAAAATACTTGATCACCAGTGATGAAATTCAATTTTTTTTTACTACTGGTTCTATGGGCATGGCTTGGTGGGCGTGGTGTGGTATGGTGTGGCGTGGTGGGCATGGCAGGGGAAGGATACTGCAAAATCTCCATTCCTTCCCTACTCCTGGGGAAGCATACTGCAAAATCCCCATTCCCTCCCTACTCCTGAGGGAAGGATATTACAAAATCTCAATTCCCACCCTACTCTGGGGCCAGCCAGAGGTGGCATTTGCTGGTTCTCCAAACTACTCAAAATTTCCACTACTGGTTCTCCAGGACCTGTCAGAACCTGCTGGATTTCACCCCTGATTCTAACCCAAGGCTTACAGGACAGTCAAGATTTCAGGACTCTTTTAAGCACACCAAGGGCCAGGGTAAGATAAATTGAAGATGCAATGATTTTCCAAAGGACATCATTCCTGCATCAACTTTCAAATTTATGATCGTACCTGCTGAAGCCACCAGCCATTGAAGAGAGAGTTGTGTGTATCATGGATTGTATAAAATGACAGAAAGTAACACGTTGTGGCTAGTTAAATTTGGGAGCACAAAATTAAAGAAAAACAAGAACATAAAATAAATTTAAAACTAGTAAATCTAAATTACATTCCTAAATTAGTGTTCTGTACTTTTCTTGTTGTTTTTGGAACACTATATCTCCCTTAGAATTAATGCTCTAAGAGTTTTTACTAAAATAGATTCATCAAGAAGGAAATGCATGCTGAGTTAATCAGTTTCCCATTCTTATTATGTTTCTTGGTGATTAAGCATGCAAATCCCTCCCTATTTTATTGCTTTCTTCTCAGCAATGGTTTTATTTCCCCCTGGAAAATTATAAAAAGCCATTCAGGCATAAATTACACATTACAGAATAATGAACAGTAAATGTGTTTGTTAAAAACAAGGTTATATCATCCATATCACCAGTCTTTGGGTAGAGTACATCTAACCAAGAGTAAAATAACCCCTTTTCAAATGTTAATAAAGAGGGAGTCAAACACCCCTCCAAAGCCTCGGGGTTACCATGAGGAAGGACTGCCTTTTGGTCCATGTTCACCTGACTTCCCGGGAGGAGAGATGGTGAGACCTTGAATCTGATAAAATGAGTTGTAGAGAGCAGAAAAAATGGACTTGTGGGACAGGAGGACAGCTGTTAAATAAAAGAAACCTGAGTCTGGGGCAGGAATGAGGCACATGTAAATCAGGGGTGGGTTCTACTTACCTTTACTACTGGTTTGCAATGGGATGGCAACTCTAGGGGGTAATGGTCATCTCTGTTTCAAAGCTGAAGAGTCAGCGCTGTCCAAAGATGTCTCTATGGTCATGTGACCGGCATGACTAAACGCCATAGGTGCATGGAACGCTGTTACCTTCCCATTAAAGGTGGTCCCTATTTTTCTACTTGCATTTTTTACGTGCTTTCGAACTGTTAGGTTGGCAGAAGCTGGGACAAGTAATGGGAGCTCACCCCATTACGCAGCACTAGGGATTCGAACACTGAACTGCTGACCCTTTGATCAACAAGCTCAGTGTCTTAACCACTGAACCACTGAGTCCCTAATTCAGAGAATAGCAGCAAGAAATTTCTGAAATTGAAAACTCCTCATTCTTCTAACATTGTCTGATGCTCCTGCATAATTCATAAAAGAGAAAGAACTATAAATAGAAAGAGATGTGCAGAGAATGAGATGAATTATGAGGAGCATCAGACAATGATAAAAGATTGAGGACTATCTAGTTACAGAAAACAAAACACATTGCACTTGGATCTATGTGACCTTAATCATGATTACTGCAGGAATGATTTGTTGGGTTGCTTAAAAATAAAATTAGAAACTTTCCATTAATACTTTGCTTGACAATTAATCCTAGAAAGAACTCTGGAAAAGACTGAAATTGGTATGAAAATTACTGAGGAGAAAATTATTTTGAGAGTTCTAGTCTGGTGCCATTCAGGAGTCATAATTAAAGTTTTGTCCCTTTAAACTCTCTAATCAAAATTTCAGTCTGAGGGTGGAGGTAAAGAGGCTTTAAATATTCATCCTAAAACGCTATAGAGGCAAGCAAATTGACCATGCCTATTGTCAGAAAGGATATCTTGATCGTGATCAGGTTCATTGTAGAGATAATTAAGGTAACTTCCTCACTCCAACTAATGTTAAATTGGGCCTAGCTAAAAAATTTTCAGATCATTTAACTGTTGCTTTTGCTCAATTTATTTTTTAGTGACGGACTATGGCAGGCAGCTACTGGAGAGATCATCAAATTCTAAAAACAATAAAATCATTTTTCCAACTCAGTGACCTGGGATTGAGATTAACATAGTGAATTATTTTCCCGAATTGTTGCGGGAAATATTCTGACTCTGTAAATCACTTAGAGAGGAGTTATGAAGTGGTATATAAGTCTTAGTGCTATTGCAATTGCTAAAGGATGTTAAAACAGACTGTGTCCTACAGAACAGAGCTAATGTGACTAAATGGTTGTGTCAGGGTTCCAAGTAACATCCCCAACGAAAGAAAACTCTGAGGCATAAGATTCCTCAAAGTTCCATTTTATTAGAGATGTCATATTGGCACAACTGGGAAAACCCAAATCTGAAAGCTTCCAGGTTTTCCCCACCAAAAAAAAAGTTCAAGTCCCTGCCCAACACCCACATGTCCATCACATAGTCCAATCAATGCAACATCCCAACCAGAGATGCCTCCCAGTTTCATCTGTCCAGGTACAGGGCAAGATTTCCTTGACTTTCTGAGAAAGGAATGATAATATAACTATATATTATCTGCCTCCATACAATCCCCCCTTCCAGTTTCCCACAGTAGGAAATGTGGCAGGCCTGAAGATCCAATGAAAAAGATGGCTTCCAGGTCTGACATTTTTGCGTTGGTCAGCTTTTCTTTAATGGCAATCCTGAAAGAGTCACAATAACCTAGTTTTCATATTGTCACCAAAGGGACATAGCACTACAAAAATTCAAATAAGCAAAGGTTCTAACTTATTTTCCTATATATTGTTTTGTCACCTTCAATTATTCCCTAGATAGAGTCAAGTCAGGTTGAGCTGAACAGAACAGAAAGAACAGAACAGAACATAATTCTTTATTGGCCAAGTGTGATCATTATGACCTTTAATTGTAATGAGGACAAGGAATTTGTCTTTGGTGCATATGCTCTCAGTCTACATAAAAAAAATAAAATACATTCATCAAGAGTCATAAGATACAACTCTTAGTGATAGTCATAAGTTACTAATAAGCAATCAAATCATACTAGGAAACAAATAAAACAATATAAATTGTAAAGGTGCAAGCAACATAGTTATAGTCATAAGTGGGAAGAGATAGGTACTAACAAGGATGAGAAGAATAATAGTAATACAGTCTTAGTAATTAATTTGACAGTGTTGTGGGAATTAGCTGTTTAGCAGAGTGATGGCATTCGGGGAAAAACTGTCCTTGTCTCTAGTTGTTCCCTATAGTGTCATTTTCAGGGTAGAAGTTGAAACAATTTATGTCCAGGATGTGAGGGGTCTGTAGATATTTTCACAGCCCTCTGTTTGACTCATGCAGTGTGCAGGTCCTCATTACAATTAAAGGTCATAATGGCCTCCAGGAGTGGGTTCTACTTACCTTTACTACCAGTTCGCAACGGGGCCGCGCATGTGCAGAAGCATTTTGATGACATCAGGGTTGGTGGGCGGAGCCTCCTGCCGGTTTTACTACCAGTTCTATAGAACCAGTGCGAACCGGGGGCAACCCACCACTGCCTCATTCTAATACTGTATATAACTACCTCAATTAGAAAATTATCTTCTGAGACCCTTCTAATCTCTCCAACTTGATTGGATGGTCAGATAAGACTGATAGAGTAATGCATTTCATCTGACAGTGGTATCTTATTTCATCATTGTTTAATGACTCCTGTGCCATTTTTGAGGACAATTTTTATGATTTTTATGATTTGAGAATAGGTTTTTCCACAGTGTTGCATACTCTTGTTTTGAAGTCACAGTTGGACATCTCTCCCAAATGATATACGGAAAATAGCGGTCTGGAAAATTGAATATTGTTTGTAGTGTGCCCCCCCACCCCTTGTCACTATTGCTTTAGAACTAGCCAAACCTTATGCTTTTTCCTGCTTTTTTTTTTTTTTTTTTAACCATTCGGCTTCTATTATTTGTTGTATTGGATTACTATACTTTGCTCTTTCAGATGCCCTGCTAAATCTACTGACTGCTGAAATTAATGAATTGAATTAATAAACTGAAGCTTGGAATTATGTTTACTATCTTTTTACAGAGTTGGACAATATTAAAGAAGGAAGTTTGAAGAAGAGGTTCCTCCATTTCAGCAAAAAAATCACTTCATTTCTTCAGTGATCTTTTCAGTTTATAGAACATATCATCATGGGATATAAATCATTTATTAATTTTGAACCATTTTTTGTGTGATTGCTTTTGAATAAACAGCTTCCTGAAATATCTATGTGGATTTTTTAATTTATTTGTATCCCACCTTTATTTTTTTTTAACAAATAAGTTAAGACAGGGATCATATCAAATACACCTTCTGTCTCCTATTTTCCCCACAACAACAACCTTGTGAGTGGGTTAGGCTGCTGTGAGGTGGATTGGGTTGAGAAAGAATGACTGGCCCCAAATCACCCAACTGACTTTCATGCTAAGGTGGAACTTGACTCCACTCTCTCCTGCTTTCATGGCTGCTGCTTTAACCATTAGACCAAACTGCCTTTCTGTGTAGATTAATACTATGCATATGAGCAAGCCAAAATCTGAGATATGGGTCAGGCTTGCCTCTTAAACAATTTACTCTCGTGCTTGCCAAGGATCCTCATAGATGGGCTCTGCTTTGTCTTCTCTCTACTTCCCTAATGAAAGGATTGGGAGGTCATCATCATGAGACTTTTCTAGGTACCCAGGCAGAGCAAGTGTTTAATCAGCCTTATGAGGTTCTTCAATTTGTGTCTTCTGAGACTGGAATTCCATAGATCCTGCTGGAGCAACTTCTTCACATTCAGAGTCATTGTCTCTGGACCGTGACATGTATTAAACTTCTGCCTAATCTATTATCTCTGAAAATTTATTTATTTATTTATTTATTTATTATTCGTATTTCTATGCCGCCCAACTCTCCGAGGACTCTGGGCGGCTTACAACAAAGACAATATGAACAATATACAATAAGAGACATTAAAAAATCCATACATACCACTCATGGTCAGATCTCGCAAGATCGCAGTGGCGACATCAATGGCCCCAAGCCTGCCAGAAAAGCCAGGTTTTCACCATTTTCCAGAAGGCCAGTAGGGTGGGAGCGTCCAGGCCTCAGGAGGTAGCTGATTCCAGAGAAGGATCTCCCCCGCGGACCCACCAGCTGACATTGTTTAGCTGACGGGACCCAGAGGAGGCCAACTCTGTGGGATCTTACTGGTTGCTGGGAGTTATGCGGTAGAAGACGGTCTCAAAGATAGCCTGGCCCTAAGCCATATAGGGCTTTAAAGGTAATAACCAATGCCTTGAATTGTGACCAGAGACTGATAGGAAGCCAGTGCAGCTCATGGAGGATTGGTGTAATGTGCGAGTACCTAGGTGCACCCATGACCGCTCAAGCGGCTGCATTCTGGACGAAATGTAGTCTCCAAACACTTTTCAGGGGTAGCCCCATGTAGAGCGCATTGCAATAATCCAACCATGAGGTGACAAGAGCATGAGTGACTGTGAGAAAAGCCTCCCGATCCAGGTAGGGTCGCAATTGGTGTACAAGGCGAACCAGTACAAAGGTCCCCTTAGCCACAGCTGCCAGGTGTTGCTCTAATCTCAGCTGTGGGTCAAGGAGGACACCCAAATTGTGGCTCAAGGTTGACTCAGCCTTCCATCCTTTCTAAGGTAGGTAAATTGAGGACCCAGTTTGTGAGGGCAATAAGCTGGCTTTGTAAAAATATACAAAAGTATGAAGGTATATAAATCAAATTAAAAAAAAAATTGCGAACCTGTTCTGAGGGGGACAGCTTCTTCCCCCCGCCCAGGGCTAAGGATGGACAATCAACATGTTCCTTGGGAGGCAATACCCACAGCCACTTGGTCTTGTCTGGGTTAAGTCTGAGCCTGTCGTCTCCCATCTAGACTCTCACAGCCTCCAGGCACTGGCACTGGCACATCACATCCACTGCTTCACTGCGGGGTGGAGATATACAGCTGGGTATCATCGGCATACTGCTGATATCCCACCCCGTATTGTCAGATGATCTCCCCCAGCAATTTCATGTAGATGTTGAATAGAAGGGGAGAGAGGACGAGCCCTGAGGCACCCCACAAATGAGGGGCTAGAGGTCGACTTCTGTCCTTCTATCAACACCGACTGAGACCAACCAGAGAGATAAGAGGAGAACCACCATAACACGGTGCCTCCCACTCCCAAGCTCCTTAGTCAGACTAGTAGGATACCATGGTCGATGGTGTCGAAAGCTGCTGAGAGGTCAAGTAGCACCGCTATAGAGGAATGACCCCCATCTCGGGCTCACCAGAGATCGTCCATCAGTATGACCAAAGCAGTTTCTGTGCTGTAGCCAGGTCTGAAGCCAGATTGAAAAGGGTCCAGATAATCCATTTCATCCAATGTCCATAGGAGTTGAAGTGCCACCACTTTCTCTACAACCTTCCCCACAAAGGGTAAGTTGGAGACTAGACGAAAGTTCTTTAATTCTGCTGGGTCCAAGGAAGGCTTCTTGAGGAGGGGCCTTACAGCCACTTCCCTTAATGGTTGTGGAAAAGACCCCTTCCCTTAAGGAAGCATTAACTAAAGTCAGGAGCCAGCCTCGTGTCACCTCCCTGCTGGCCGAAACCAGCCAGGACCCAGGGTATGGGTCCAACAAACAAGTGGAGGAACTCACCCACAGCCTTGTCCACTTCCTCAGGAGTGGAATAAGGTCCCCAAAATAGGGAGAGAGAGAGAGAGAGAGAGGGAGGGAGGGAGAGAGAGAGAGTGTGTGTTCTGATCCAGCTCCCCAAACATGACAAACCCTCTGATGTGAACTCAAAAGATTCCTTTATTAGGAATGCCGGGAGCCCCAGCTAACAACTCCTTTCAGCTGGAAGATGAATAGTTGTCTACCACACCTATTCATCTCTGCCTCCTGCCTTTTATGCCCAGAGCTAGGGTGGGGTCTGCTCTTCCCTTCTCTGCCTTCTGCACAGCTACACATCAGGCACTGGACCCAGCTGTTCTTCCTCTTCTTCATCAATCACCTCCAGGCCTGGGGGCTGTTTACTCTCCATCTGAGGGTTGACGGATAGCCCAGGCTCTGGCTCTATCTCCCTCTCTCTGCCAGCTCCATACCCTTTTCCCCCTCCCCCCAGGTTGCCCCGAGGCTGAGCCTGACTCCCACACCCATATATATAAAACACATAAATAGAGTCCTCCATTTACCTGCCACTACAGGGACAGAGATGAGATTTAACAGGGGCCTTAATACAATCTGTCTTTAAAATATGTTGAAGGCATGGTTTTCAGGAGGAGGAATGTAACTTTTTCTCACTACTAATATAAACCATATACTGGGAGTGGTGTCTATATTTTTATAGTAATGGTACAATAATGACAATTTAGATGACTATACTTCAATAGAGTTCTATTGGTATTCCCTGCAAGATGCCTATCTTTAATATTTTCTCTATTCCAAGAGCTAAATTCTCCCAGAGGACATAATAATTTCCTATGTTGCCCAAAATGTATCTCTATTGATTCCCAGCTATATAATGAAAGTGGGATTTTCTCAATTCATACAATGTTCCAACAATGCATGGTATACTCTTACGGTGTTGAGAGGTAACCCTCCATCTTTAAATATGCTGATTTTTGAAGAAATAAAAATGAAGTTTGCCGAACAAATCAAACAAAACAAAATTGAATCAGCAAATAAACCAGTGAAATAATTGGCATACAAACTGAAGAAAAGAAGGGAGGAATAATATTAAAAAAGAAGAAAGGAAAATATACTACAACAAATAATAAGGAAATGCAAAATATTTTTGAAAATTATTATAAAAAATATTTAAAACAAGAGAGTTCAAAAGAAGAAAACAGATGAATTTCTAGGGAAGTCAAAATGCCTAAAATAACAGGACAAGCAAATGCTAAATGGACCTATAACAGTAGGAGAAATAATAGTAGCAATAAAAAATAGCAAATCAGGAAAAACACCAATGCTTAATAGATTACCTGACTGCAATGTATTACAAATATTTTGAATATGTATATATGTTTGTATGTATATGTATGTATATGTATACATGTATATATAAGATGAATTGCTGCTACCCCTATGAAGAGTATTGAATTGCTTTATAAAAAGAAATGATTCCAGAATCTTGGAAAGCACCAAATATTACCTTAATACACAAAGAATGTCAAGATCAAATTTTATCAAAGAACTGTTGTCTGATATTAATGATAAACAATGATAATAAACTGTCCATTTTAGTTATTGCAAGATTATCATTTGTGTGTAACTCTTATCCAAATTTGGTTTTCTTCTTTTCAATTTTAATTGTCCTTTTATTCATATTAAACTTTTCTTTCACATGGTTATATGAAAACCATTTTAAAAAGGTCCTTCTGCTGATAACTTGGAGGATTTCTAGTCCCCAACTCCTGCTCAAGCAGGAGACATTATACCATTCAAGACAAGTAGCTATCCACTCCAGGGGTGGGTTCTAATTTTTTTTACTATTGGTTCTGTGGGCGTGGCTTATTTTGTGGGCATGGCTTGGTGGGGGGTAATATGACTGGTTGGGCATGACCAACTTTTTTTTTTCTTTTTACTTTTAAAAGCATTTTTTCTACAACCTTAAGAGGTTGCAGGAAAAAAATGCTTTTAGAAGCCTCTGTCGATCAGGCAACTCAGCCAGCTGAGTTGCCTGATCATCAGAGGCTTTTAAAAGCATTTTTTTTTTTACAACCTCTCGGCCGAAGCTGAGCTGCACAATCATCAGAGGCTTTTTTTATTTTACTTTTAAAAGCATTTTTTCCACCGAAGAGGTTGTAGAAAAAATGCTTTTAAAAGTTAAAAAAAAACCGAAGCCTCTGATGTGGGGTAAGCGAGCGGCAACCGGGCCAGGGACCGGTTCAGGGGCATGGCCAGCCAATGTTATTACCAGTTCTCCGAACTATTACAAATTTTTACTACCCATTCTTGTGAACCGGTGTGAACCAGGAGCAACCCACCACTGATCCACTCACTTCTTAAAAGCCTCCAGTGATGAAGCACCTACAACTTTTGAAGGCAAGCCATTCTACTGGTTAATTGTTCTCACTGTTAAGAAATTTCTCCTTCCTTCTCTCCTTGATTAGCTTCCATCCATTGTTTTTTGTCTTGCCTTCTGGTGCTATGGAAAATATGACCTCCATCTTCTTTGTGGCAGCTCCTCAAATATTGGCATACTGCTATTATCTCACCCCTTTTCTTTTTCAGACAAACCCAGTTCATGCAACCATTCTTCATGTTTTAGCCTCCAGCCCCCTCAGTGATCTTTGTTGCCCAACTCTGCACTCTTTCCAGAGTCTTGATATCTTTTTTATAATATGGTGACCAAAACTGAATGCAGTATTCTAGGTGTGGTCTTACTAAGGCTTTATAAAACCGTACTAGTGATCTTGATTCTATCCCGCTGTTAATGCAATTTAGGAATGCATTGGCTTTTTTGGCTGCTAACACTGTAGGCAGAATTAATCACTGCGCCATGATGCCGATTGCAAAGCAATTTAGGTGGAGGGAGGTGATGCTACAGGGGGCTGTTCATCTTTCTTTTTTGGTGCAGAACTACCTTGTCCCTTGTGGTGCACCTTGAAAAGTGCACAAGCATAAACCAAATAGACTAGCTGTCTTAGGCAGCAAAACTACTACTCTGTATTAGCATTGTAGTCTCCTGACTAATGTAACATTGGATGGATGGATGGATGCATGCATGCATGCATGCATGCATGAATGCATGAATGCATGTAAGTCAATTTGCAAAATGAGATGTGAAGCATATAAATTTAATAAATAAATAACTGAGAGGTAACTTTGGAAATCTATACTATTCTTGTTTTCAGTTTCCTAACTATAAAAGCAACTCCATTTCTTCTTTGCTTTACATGTTCTAAATAATAAATAGAGCGATTTTCTGATGGAAAGTGTCCAATTCCATCTCAATTCACTGATGCCTAAGATGCCCACTTGTAGTAGCTTCATTTTATTTTTCACTGTATTTAGCTTTTCTGTGTTCATTACTAAAAAGTAAAATTACATTTCCAGAGGGGAAAAAATTGCAAGCTGGAATTATATTTCAGTTTCTAAAGGGTTGTATTTAGGGTTGACTTTAACATTGTAAGTCAAATTTGGTATACGTCCGATTTCATGAACCTAAAATGTACAGTTTTAGTTAATGAACTGTAGAATACTTAACAAACAACTGGTAGGACATTCAGTTTCCACTCGATGAGGAGAAGGAGATGGTTCTACTCTTCAAATGCTATGAGCATCATAAAAACTAATACTTAAAAGCAGCAAACCTAGCATTACATTAGGTTTAATGTACTGTAGTTTGGTTCCTCTTCCTGGCACACCATGTCTTATTTAAAAATAATGCATCAATAATTTCTGCATTGCACATGGTGCATCAGGAAGTTTAATGTATATTGAGCTCTATAAGTAGTTCTGTTTTTGAGAGGAGCAGCATTTTAGTAGCTTATTCCCTGCCTTACCTATCTCCCTCGTTTGCTGTGTTTTTTTGGATATCAGTCAAGCTTCACCATGCAAATACTTTTCACTGCTGCTTTTTCATGGATTTTCTCATTTTTACAAGGTAAGTTAAGTCAGAATAAAAATTTAGTTAAATCAAATGTTAATGGGCTAAGAGCAATTTAGAAATGTCATTTTCAGTTTATCATCTGCATCGGTGCCACCCCACCCAACCCTTTGGGCCCCAGGGACCCATGGAGGGAGGTTTTTCCACAGATGAGAGGGGGCATGGTTTCACATCGTGTCTACATCCTGCAGACGGGACTTCACTTCTTTGCATGGACAGGTTGCGGTCATCAAAGGGGAAGGTAGCAATGGAAATTACAAGTCATTGGTATAAGTCTTCCCACAGTCCTTCTGTACTTACCACTCCTGCATCCTTGTGGACCCTCCCTGCCACACTGAACACTGAATACCTCTCTAATACTTCTTATGCACCCTTGGGTATCTTCACCATCTGATGTGACATGTCTCACACATCCTCAAGCACATTCTCTGATATTCACCACATCCTGTGCATCCTCCCCAACCTTGTGCACCCACACCTCCCTGGACCTTCCTGGACCCATGCAGCACCTCTCCTCCCCCATTCACCCTCCCCAACCCCCGCGGTGTCTCTGTAGAAATACCAATAATACTCTAGGAATACAGATAAGAAGTGAACATGAATGATTAAATTTGCAAAACTAGCTAAGTAACTTTTTCTAAGTACACATGCAATGAAATTGTCCACACTATTCTCTCCTCCTCAGTCTTCCATTGTGTAAATACATTTTTTGTGATGTGCAGCCATCTAAGCTTAAGTCAGATTTTCTTTAAGAATAAAAAAAAAAGATCCATTTGATGAAAAGGTGGCAGCTAACATGTAATCTCTTCTATTTGATATAAAATGTTTAATGGAGAAATTTGAAGTATCATCTCATTTCAGTTGAATGGGCTAAGTCAATTGGCATGAAAATGCATATTAAATAATTTGATCTACTATCCTTGATTTAGTGGTTTTCCTGCTTCTTTACCTATATTGGGCTGATTAACTTTATTCTCCATTAATGTCATGCAGGGATCACCAATGATTGATCTAGTAGCAGGCTGTTGCCCTCACTAATTGGTATGACCCAGGGGTGAAATGCTCCCGGTTCGGACCGGATCGCCCGATCTGGTAGCGATGGAGGCGGGTGGTTCAGAGAACCAGTAGCAAAAATCCCTGCTCCCCACCCCCATGCCCAGCTGAGCCTCGTGATCATCAGAGGTTTTTTTTATTTTATTTTTAAAAGCATTTTTTCTACAACCTCTTCAGGCAAAAAATGCTTTTAAAAGTTAAAAAAAAAAGGCTCTGATGATCGGGTGGCTCAGGTGGGATAATCAAAGGCTTTTAAAAGAAAAAAACCCTTTTTTTCTTTTAAATGCCTCTGACGATCCCAGCCGATCAGGTAACTCAGCTGGGATCGTCAGAGCCTTTTGAAAGCATTTTTTAACAACATCTTTGCTGAAGAGGTTGTAGAAAAAATGGTTTTAAAAGTGAAAAAAAAATCGGCCACACCCACCAAATCACATTACCCCCCCCACCAAGCCACGCCCACAGAACCGGTAGTAACAAATTTTAGATTTCACCATTGGTATGACCCATTTAATTGCTCTTTCCTTTAGCAAACTTAGAACAAAAGTCACCTTGAGTGATCTGTGGAAACTTCTGCTGGTGTGCCTGCCATAAACAGAATACATTGAGTAATGAAAATTGTTCCTAGTCTCCTCCAAGGTAAGCTCCCATGAGAATACAGATGCATCGGCTTTGCTACAGGTACATCTATTTGCTGCTAGTGTTGCAACAATGCTACACCAAGTTGCTCATTGGATAGTAGTGTACCCTGGAGATCAAAGCCCCAAAGGTACTTTTTCAAGAGGTAATTGGACATTCTGGTTACCTTCTGAAAAAGCACCTTTGGGACGACCATGACCTGGATGACTGAGAATCTCCATAGACATCTGGAGATCAGAGGGCATTCTAAAACTAAGTGGGATACACTGCTCCTCTAGACAGAAAGTAAGAGACTTGCAAGATTGTTAGCCCTTCAAGGTAGCTCAGACCAGGAAACCAAAACCAAAAATACTAATGCTATTTTTATTGTAAGGTTCTTCTTATCTGTATTCCTACTGTAGAAATTAATATAAGTTAATAATATCTTTCTAATCTAACACCTGCTCTGGGGAGGGGAAAAAATAGTTGCATACTAGAACCAGTTATCTCATAAATATATTCTTAGCAAATGTCATTTGTCTGAGTTTTGAAAGTGCTGACCAGATATTTTAACAAGCTATCACCTGGAACCATTTGCTAGAGTCCGTATCTTCCCTAAAAGTATTCTTGGTAGAGATTCTACTCTCTAAAGTCTATGATAAGATTTGCAATCAAGCCATCTCCAGGTCTTAATGTTTATACACTTTGTCCTTTATAAATAAAAATAAAATAAAAAGTGCCAAGATCTTTCAGTTTGAACTTTACTTTAGACAACTGTGCTGCGTAACTGCTAGTTTCACCAAAACTGAAGATGCTTCCCTTCTCCCCTGCCTTTATGTTCCAGACAACTAGGAAGGGTCAATTCTGGAATATTTTCTCCATCCCCACCCCCCTTGGACTCAGATTTTTCCTATCAGACCATTGTTTGGCACAGTTTTTAGAATAGAATAGAATAGTATAGTATAGTATAGTATAGTATAGTATAGTATAGTATAGTATAGTATAGTATAGTATAGTATAGTATAGTATAGTATAGTATAGTATAGAATAGTATAGTATAGTATAGTATAGAGTAGAATAGAATAGAATAGAATAGAATAGAATAGAATAGAATAGAATAGAATAGAATAGAATAGAATAGAATAGAATAGAATAGAATAGAATAGAATTCTTTATTGGCCAAGTGTGATTGGACACACAAAGAATTGTCTTGGTGCATATGCTCTCAGTGTACATAAAAGAAAAGATACATTCGTCAAGAATCGTAAGATACAACACTTAATGATAGTCATAGGGAAACAGTCAATATAAATCTTAAGAATACAAGCAACAAAGTTACAGCCATACGTGGAAGGAGATGGGTGGTGGGAACGATGAGAAGATTAATAGTAGTGCAGACTTAGTAAATAGTTTGACAGTGTTAAGGGAATTATTTGTTTAGCAGAGTGATGACATTTGGGAAAAAACTGTTTTTGTGTCTAGTTGTTCTGGTGTGCAGTGCTCTATAGCGTCATTTTGAGGGTAGGAGTTGAAACAGTTTATGTCCAGGATGCAAGGGGTCTGTAAATATTTTCACAGCCCTCTTTTTGACTTGTGCAGTATACAGGTCCTCAGTAGAAAGCAGGTTGGTAGCAATTGTTTTTTCTGCAGTTCTAATTATCCTCTGAAGTCTGTGTCTGTGTTGTTGGGTTGCAGTTCTTTATTGTCTCTCAAAACACTCACAGCAAAAGTGTACAACTGCCTCTTTTGTACACAATCTGCTAACTTGTAAAATTTAAATTCTATAAAAATAATTTTATAACCTTTTCCAGCTTTTCCCTTTTAAATAATCCTAGAGATTCACTTACCTTTGACACATGCAAACATAGTTTTAGATTATTTTTCTCAATAAATAAAGGTAATCCCAAATTGCCTGTTTACTCTCTTGTAATCCCCTCCTCTCTAAGCTCTCTGCTTTGTAAAGGGAAAATAAACAAAAGCAACAGGTCAGGCACAAGATACTGTTTATACTGACTGTATAGCAATCATGTAACTAAGGGAAGCTGTGAAGGTTGTAAACACATTGATCATAAAGTAACTCTGTATCATAAGATCATACTACAACTTTGAACAATAGCTGTACTAGGCAGTCAGTAAACAAGGACTACCTTTAAGTGAACAAGTACATTATTTTTACTTATTTGTTTTCTTTGGGTTCTCTTTATCTAGTTTTAAGATTTTTTGGGGGAAAACAGCTCTTGTTTTAGGTCATATTTATGTAGAAGTATTGAAAATTCAGAAATATGTAAGCATCGCTATACGAATGTATGAATCCCGAGAGTTTTTGGTTCAATAATATCAACTGATGTTGTTTCCCTGCCTTCTTATGGAAAGACAGAAAGAGATAATTCCTCTTTCTGTGTTTTTTCTATAAACCCAATGTTATCACCAAAAATTGAATCCTTCTTTTGAGAAATTATTAAAGAATGTTTCCACCTCTGAAAAAAAAAAAAAAAACAGGCTTGCAATTTCTCTGCTCATAAATTTAGTAAAAATTATAAAAATATTAATTGTACCTAGTTCTAAAATAATCTTCCTTCCTTCCTTCCTTCCTTCCTTCCTTCCTTCCTTCCTTCCTTCCTTCCTTCCTTCCTTCCTTCCTCCCTCCCTCCCTCCCTCCCTCCCTCCTTCCCTCCCTCCCTCCATTCTTTCTCTTGGAAATTTAACAATGTGCATGATACAGTATGTATGAGGAAGACAGACAGATTAAACTGTGACTTAATCTTTTCTTTTTACTTTCTTTCAGTTTGCTTTGCTCTCAATGGACATATTGAAGATGGTCCAGAAGTATGCATAGCCCATTACGGTTATTGCCGTAAAGATCCATGTGCTGGAAAATCTCAGCTACTTGGATCCTGTGGTGAGACCTTCTTCTGCTGCACTATATTGTGAGATGTAATTCATTCCCCCCCACCCCCGAACAAATGGAAGAACAATGTGCCTCTAAGTGACTCTTTCTCCTAGCATAAGAAGAATATTTTTAATGTACTTTCTGATGATATGTACTGTATACTGTTGGTTCAATTGTAATTAACTTCTTCAGCCATGTTTGGTGAATTAACAATCTGCATCAGTCATAAAAGACAATCACTTTGTTCCATTGCATGAAATAACTCTAAAAGCCTAACACATCTAGTCTGTTTTCTATGATTAGAAAATAACATGTCCATTAGAAAACAATAAGAGCGGGAAAAAGGAACTTCTAATCTAGGTTTTAGTTCATATGGAGTTTGCATATGAACTAAATATGGGGCTTGGGTTTAAACCCAAATGTTTTAAAATTTAACACTACTCCCAGTTGTAGTACAAGAATCTTACATATAGTACGCCACTGGATGTAGCAGTGGGGTGATTTGTTTCCACTGTAACGTAGCATGTAAAATTACTATTTATGGGCAAACCATAAATAGTTTTTCATTATCTGGTTTAACAAAACATGGTTAATATCCTGCTCTGATTTATATGTGCATAAGATCGTTCTATGGGTAATCCTATCTCTCACATTTACAATACTTCCATTTCTTTTTACAAGTTATGAGCTGCCTAAGATATGGAGTCATAAAGGAAGATATATGATACATTCCCTGAACCAGAAAACACCCACTGTATTTATTCAGCATAAGAGAAAGAAAAAAAAAACATTCATTATGATACATAATAAATATTTTTATTTTCATTTTTTACACTTTTATTGCAATGGATAAAATTTTATATTACAATAAAAGTATAAAAAGGAAAAAGAAGAATAAGAATAAGAAAAAAAAGATAGAAAGAAAAGAAGTATGAAAAGAACATGGAATTTTAACTTCCATCCTTCTTCTTATCAAGTAATTGCCATCTTATTGTTTCCCCTCTTTCTTTAACTTTTTTAATCTGTAAATCCATAAACTATCTGCTCAGTCTTTTCTTCTGTCAGCAAAAGTCATCAGCATATAAGGCTTCCAGTCTTTTTAAAAAAGTCTGTCATTTTGTCCCTGATCAAATTGGTCAGCTTTGTCATTTCCACAAACTTTGTCAATTTTATAATCTAATCTTTTACTCTTGGTATTTCATTATTCTTCCATTTCTGTGCATATAATAACCTTACCACAGTTGACATATACAATATTAGTTGTATACAATCATATATAACCCTGACTAGGTGGCTCAGTGGCTAAGGCACTGAGCTTGTCAATCAGAAAGGTTGGCAGTTTGGCGGTTTGAATCCCTAGTACAGGTCTCCTGCGTGAGCAGGGGGTTGGACTAGATGACCTCCAAGGTCCCTTCCAACTCTGTTACTGTTAGTTTCTCATATTTTTTTTCTAGTTTAGCATCCATAAAACCCAATAAAATACCTCTGGTTTCATCATAATTAACCCACAGTATCTTTTGTATCACTGTATAAATTTTCACTCAAAATTCCTTTCTTTTTTCACATGACCACAATGGTTTGATATCCCTTTATATATTTTTTGCACTTTAGTTGGTGCCATTGCTAAATCAGTTATAAAAGTTCTCTGTTAAACTGTGGTAAGGTAAAAGAGTCCTTGTAGATTTTATCCTGCTAGTCATTGCCTACTGTAGGGGATAGGTGCTGATCTCTGTTTCAAGGGCACTGAGCCAGTGTGTCCACAATCATGTGCCCAGCATGACGTCATGGACTATTGTTACCTTCCCACCAAAGTGGTACCTATTTATCTATTCGCATTTGCATACTATCAAACTGTTAGGTTGGCAGGATCTTAAACTATGATGCAGTGTAAATTCAAAAGCAGTCCCCACATTTTTTCCCCATCTGCTCATATTAATATTAGAAACTAACCCAACCCATCTCTCTATAGTCAGGTCATGCTCTATATCAAATCCCAGCAACAACTTGTACCTTTTTACCTATTATATTATCATCATATTATCATCTTGAGCCGTGGTGGTGCAGTGGTTAGAGTGCAGTACTGCAGGCTACTTCTGCTGATCACCAGCTGCCAGCAGTTTGGTAGATCGAATCTCACCAGGCTCAAGGTTGACTCAGCTTCCATCCTTCCGAGGTTGGTAAAATGAGGACCCAGATTGTTGGGGGCAATATGCTGACTCTGTAAACCACTTAGAGTGGGCTGTAAAGCACTATGAATCGGTATATAAGTCTAAGTGCTAGTGCTACTGCTATCATTTGTCCTTATAATTATCTTTATTCTAATATGCTGTTTTATTTCCACCCAAAGCGGATCAGACTGTGAAGATGCAATAACATGCAGCCGTGCTATTCCAAGATTAATAATAGACAGTTTCCTCCTTAAACAAGTGTTCTCAATTCTTCATGGCTCTTTTCCTGGAAATATAGCAAACTTTCCTTCATCGGGTGGTATTTATCATGCAAGACAAAAGCAAATTTACAGTGGCAAATATCTTGGAGGCTCTTCTGTTATTGGACATCAGTTAACAATAAAGGATATCTCTGGAATAACCTCTGAAATCTCTGGAACCACCACTAGAATGCAATTAAATGGTTACAATTCGAATGCTGTTTTTGGTACAGAATACAACCAAGTTAATGGTGGCACCACTATTAAACCTAACAAACATGCTGGGGACTCTTCTGCTGCTGGAAGCCAATTAATAACAGGTAGTGCCCAAGAAATAACCACTAAAATCTCTAGAAAGCCCACTGGAATAAAACCAAGTGCTGGCCAATGGGATGTTTCCCCTGGAAAACACCAAATAATTGGAACCTCCATTATTCAGACTAGCCAATATCCAGAAAACTTTTCTGACATTGGTGGCCGATTGTTCAAACGTTCAACTAGAAGGAAAGGTGGCTCTTCTACTAAGTTAAATATTGAAACTCACCCAATGGTAACGTCTATTGTTGGAAATCCTAAAATTGGAGTTAAATTGATCAGTAGTTTTCTTCCAACAGATACCCAAACCAATGGTGACTCCTCTGTCATTATCAAATATCCTAAACACTGTCTTGGCATGAAAGATCCATTGACTGGTGGTAAGAAAATAAATATGAATAAAGCCCCTCTTTGCCGAATACTCCGACTGCTGAGTAAGCCAACTAAAGTGAATGGCAAATGGATGATAACCTTGCGTTGAGGTACAGTTCATGGAACAGTTAAAAGGAAATTAGGAAAATAAATGTCAAGTTACATCCACATTTATATTTGAAAGAACAGCTGAATATTAAAAAAAACCAAAACATTTGCTAGACCAATTCTTGAATAGAGCTCATCTGTCTGGAACCTGTACTGCATATCGGACATTAATACAATTGAACGTGTCCAGAAATATTTCACAAGAAGATTCCTCCACTCCTCTGCTTGCAACAAAATACCTTATGCCACCAGACTTGAAATTCTGGGCTTAGAAAACTTAGAACTATGTCACCTTCAGTATGACCTAAGCGTAGCTCATAAAATTATCTGCTACAATGTCCTACCTGTCAATGACTACTTCAGCTTCAACCACAACAATACACGAGCCCACAATAGATACAAACTTAAGGTAAACCGCACCAAACTCGATTGCAGAAAATACGACTTCAGCAACAGAGTGGTCAATGCCTGGAATGCACTACCTGACTCTGTGGTTTCATCCCAAACCCCCAAAATTTTAACCTAAGACTGTCTACTGTTGACCTCACCCCATTACTAAGAGGTCTGTAAGGGGCGTGCATATGTGCACCAATGTGCCTATCATCCCTGTCCTAATGTTTCTTCTATTTGTACCTATTTTATGTATCCAATCCATGCTTATACTTATTACCCAATACATTCTTGACAAAATTAATTAATTAATTAACTAACTAACTAATTAAGGGTTGTTCTTTTAATGTTTTTGGTCTTTCTCTAGAATCTGGAAATCAGGTGGTCTTGACAGAAAGGTTTTAGAAATTTACTTAGCTCTTTGTACTCAGAAAGCCCCCAGAGTATTAAACACTAGGAAATTACGAGTATGTAAAAGCAAGTATTTGGTTCAGGTCTATATTTGATAGGAAATGTAAAACAGAACTTTTCAGAAATAGTATAAAGTTTCTTCTCATGTTTTTCAGCTGGGACTTTTAGCTAACAATTCTTTTAAAAAAAGTACAATAACATTTCTAGGTAGGACTTTTGTTTGCTTTTAGTTTTCTTTATCAAACATTGGGGCAGCTGAATCCTTCTCATGCACACATTAACAAGGGAGGAAATGAGGTCTGGGGAAAGAAAAGACAATATTCATTCCCCAATAAGACATCTTTCACTTGTAATAGTAAATTCACTATGAACACCAGTAACTGAATAATTTCCTTTTTTGTTAAAGAAAATCAATGTTAAACAGAAGAGGCTGAAAAGTTTAAAACCATTATTGTTCCTTAGACAAACCAGATCAAACTATAGCTGATTGTTTAATGTCTTCAGAAACCCACAAGGCCAAATAAATAGTTACTGAAACTATCAAAAATAAATGTAACTGCAAATTTGTAAACAGATCAACAAAATAAAAGCATGAATCAGAGTAGGGTATAAAAAATAATCAAAGACTCTACCAACATGGCAAGCTCAAATAGATTGCAGTGGAAAGGATAGAATGGAATGGAATGGAATGGAATGGAATGGAATGGAATAGAATAGAATAGAATAGAATAGAATAGAATAGAATAGAATAGAATAGAATAGAATAGAATAGAATAGAATAGAATAGAATAGAATAGAATAGAATAGAATTATTGATCAAGTGTGATTGGACACACAAGGAATTTGTCTCCAATACACACACTCTCAGTGTACATGCAAGCAAACAGTGATAAATCAGGACCATAATCATAAAATACAATCATAAATCATAAGATACCATATTCAGAGATAATCATAGAATACTAAAGAAAGCAATCAATATAAATCATAAGATACAAATTACAAAGTTAAAGTCATAAGATGCTAAAGGAATAGGTAATAGGAAAGATGAGAAGGATAGTAGTAATACAGCCCTACTATATGGTTTACATCCTATAGCATAAGACCGTGTTGTGGGAATTAGTCATTTATTAGAGTGATGGTTTGGTGGGGGAGGGAAATTGCTCTTATGTCTAGTTGTTTTGAATAATAATAGAAATTTTACATATCTTAAATCTATCTGCCTACTTATTCGTCTGTATGCTTGCCCATATCTAACTATGACTGGTTGTTATTATATTGGGGAATTAAAATTCTAGAGGAATAAAAGTATCTTCATCTGCAGCTTTCTATTGTTTTTCCAAGCATGGTTATTTTTAGAAGTTTTCCTATTAACTGCAATTTTTTTATTTCTTGCAGCATCATTTCATTAAAAAAAAACATTTACAACTACATCATACTCTGAATCATAATCAAAATGGAAAGCAGCTTAACAGTTAGCATTGCAGGCAACTTTTTGCTTCAGTACCTCTTGCTTTGCAGGACTTTGCTTGCCATTCCAAAGCAAAAATGCTTACCTGTAGAGTGGATGCTACTTTTAAAATGAGACTATATATACAAATACATATAAGAGGAATTGCTTGCACTACTGT
The DNA here is from genome assembly GCF_059756535.1 of Pantherophis guttatus. NCBI lineage: Eukaryota > Metazoa > Chordata > Lepidosauria > Squamata > Colubridae > Pantherophis > Pantherophis guttatus. The sequence goes on from NC_142063.1 coordinate 317,640,885, forward strand.
GAACAGCTGGAAAAACAAATGAGTATACTAAGAAAAAATATGTACAACTAACATACAAAATTTAGCGTGAGGGTTCTTTTTTAAAAACAAATGTTAGATTAGTATAGCTGATGGTAACCAAATCTGATTTATTTTAAAACATAAGACACTGAAAGAAACCATGTTACAAGTAAATGCCTTATTCTCAAATAAGGAAAATGTACATTCACAGAATATCAGGGGTTAATTTATATTCCCTCTTAATGTATTCATATGTAACCACTCCCATCTATTACTCCGCCTCACTAATATAAAAGGGGACGTATGGACCTCCCACTTGCTTCTATCTACAATCATTCAGAGAATATAGAATGCCTACTGTAAATAAATAGTGTTATGTTTGAATACTTCGTTCTTGAATCATTTATTGAGTCTGATCCTTAAAATTACGCAACAATCTGGTAGCAGAGGATGGTTGGATTGACTCAATAAAAATCAGATATGCCTAAGAGAGAAAACTCCAGAAACAAAAGAAAAAGACCCAACACCAGGGCACACAATAAAGAGATGGAAACAGATCAAGAAATGATCGATGAATCCACAACTATAATAACAAAAGAATCTGAAGACTGCGCTACAGACAACGAGGAGATAATCGATGAAACTGATGACCAGGAAGAGAACGAGATAGAAAACAACGAACTCAGATCAGAGATACTGAGACTATTGAAAAGCCAAAAAGATGACGAAAATCTCATCGCGAACCTCCAAGACATCATAAAAAACAGCGGAGCAGCGAGAGAAAAACACATCGTAACAGATGAATCTAAAGAACTAAAAATGGTGAGCAAATTGCCTGTAGATAAGAATATAACAAAAAAGAAAACTAACGGTCCCGCACAAAATTTTGAATGGCAGCCATCTTGGTTTCAACAGACCACTAAGATGAGCGAAGCAGAGCCAATCAGAAAACAGAATTCAAAATGTCTGGCGCGAAAAGCCCTACATAGTGCAAAAAGTAAAAAAGAAAAAATCTACTCTTCAGAAGAATCTGATACAGACATCGAAGAAATTTCAATCGAAATGCAAATAGAATCAGCAATGAAAACTCTCTTTGCAACATTCGGTCCAAAATTAAGAATTACAAAAGAATCAACGAAAGCTAACAATCAAAGAATAAAGAAAAGACAAGCAAGCAAGCAAACATCTCAGAATCTACCCGCTTCTATCCAAACGACGAGAGCACCGACACCTGAACCCAGAGAACCCTGTAAATACTCCCCCACGCCACAGACGATTCCAGGGACCAGAGACCTCAACAGGAACTATTTCAGTGAAAAGAAACAAGCGCCAGTCGTCACCTGGACACCCAAGATCGAACCAGAGACCGAGTTATCGGAAGAAGAACACTACGAGGGAGCTACAGCAACGAGAACCTCTCCCGACAGCTTCAGAAGCGAAATGAGCAACGCGCATGCGCAAACACACACAGACAACTACGGAGGACATGAAGAGCAGAGAGAGCCATTCAGACTCATTGCAAGCATACCCACACCATTCTGCAACTATCAACATTTACAAGATCATGGACAACCTCCAGTTGTAAGTAATGGAACAAATAATATTGGGAACTTGCCCAATGATTTCCCAAAACTGAGAATAGATGATATTAATTTGCAGGAATGGTGTCAACAACTTCAGGTTGTTTTTCTAAAAGAGAACTTATTATTCTTTATAACTAACCCCCCACCAAAAGGCCTTGGACTCTAAAATTGGACTGCCTGCACCACAGAGCATTCTACTTATTAATATCTAGTATATCTCCTGCTATGTACCATAGTATTAAGCATAACTTGACTGTCTCAGAAATTATTCACTGCATGTTTAAATTGTTTCATAGTGAAAGTGTAGCGACCACTACAAGAATGTCTAAAGATTTCTTCTCAGCTAGGATAAAACCTGGGGTTACTATAAGTGAACATTTGATATCTCTAAACAAAATCAGAGCAGAGCTACATTTAAGGGGAGAGATAATTTCAGATCAAACAATGAAAAGTGTTATCATTAATTCATTAGACCCATCGTGGGATAACTACATATCACATTTAGACACAATTAATTTGGGATACTTATCCATAGAGAATTTATCAAATAAGCTAATAGCTGAAGATAATTTAAGAAGGAGTCGCTGTAATATTCACATAGAACATAGACAAAGTAAGAGAGTAGTATTTCAAGAAAAATATCAAGAATCAATTGAATGTTATAATTGTGGATCCAAAGAACATTGTAGAAGAGATTGTCCTAAATTTCTTAGAGAAAGACAAAAACATTACTATAGAAGCAGATACCATAACAGACAATCGTCCATTGATAGACATAGATATAGAAACTCACCTAATTTTAGAGAGCATAGAGGGGGCAGAGATAATTCGAGAGATAGAAAGTCTGGATCATTAAATGGATTAGATAAACATAATATAACTGACATACAACATTCAGGGGATAATGATTGGCTCATTGATTCTGGGGCAACTAATCACACAACACATAACAAAAATATATTATCTTCCTTTATAGAAGATAAATTTGTAATTAAGGTAGCCAATCAAGAAAAAGTCCAAGTTATTGGTAGAGGAAATGTAAACTTACCCGGTCTAGGAAAAATAGAGGGGGTATTATTAATACCAGAAATACCTCGTAACATACTTAGTTTAATAAAACTAAGTAGAGATTCTGACATAAATATAGTATTCTCAAAAGAAAAAGCAACACTAGAGAAAAACAAAACAAGTTTGGGTAGTGTGATTATCAAAGGGGGTCTACCATATTTGGTCATAAAAGAAAAATGGCTACACAATATTGATTCAAACATAGAAGATGACACTAACATAGAAAATGAAGACAATAGCAATAGTGATAATGAGGAACATGAAACAAATCATAACCACAAAGACACATCTATTAATGACACACTCAATAACAAAAAACCTACAATTGGAAAACCAATCCACGATGAATGTGCACATATATTACATAGAAAATTGGGACATGCTAGTTTTCCTGTAGTACAAAAAATGATTGAACATGCTGAAGGTGTTAAAATAAAAAATTGTAAAAATTATTTGGAATGCTCAGTATGTAAGTCCACAAAACTCAGAACTAATCCCAAGCCAAAAAAGGCAACAAGATCAACTAATCAAATTTTTGATCTGGTACATATGGATCTGGTTGGTCCATTAACCCCATCAATCACATATAGAAAACGATACTTTCTGACTATTGTAGATGACTATAGTCGTTACGGATTTGTCTATACTTTGAAACACAAAGATGAAACGTTTCAAAAATTTAAAGAGTTTTACAAACGTGTAGAAACACAGCATAATATTAAAATAAAACAAATCATGACAGATAGGGGGTCTGAATTCATGTCAAAGGAATTCTCCCAATGGCCAAAAAACAAAGGAATGCTACACTTCACATCTAGCCCTTTCTCTGCATTCCAAAATGGAGTGGTAGAGAGAAAGAACTCAACACTACAAACCATGATTAGGTGTACATTAGAAGATGCTGGCTTAGGAAAACAATTCTGGTCAGAAGCATTACTATATTCCAATTATACTCAAAACAGAACTTGGTCCAGCATCATAAACAAAACGCCATACGAATTAATGTATAAAAGAAAACCCAAAATAACACACATGCACATATTTGGAGTCACAGCGGATGTACACATACCAAAACAATTGAGGCGTAAAGGAGAGAACGTATCCAGAAGACTTAGATTCATGGGATACGAAACAGGCACAAAAGGGTACAGATTTATTGATAATAACAACAAATTCATAATTTCCAGAACAGCTGTATTTCATGAACAGGCCAATTGGTCTAAAATACATCTTAATGAGATATTCCCAACCACAAATTTAGACACTGAGCATCAAGATAAAATAGATATAGAAGAACTCAATCACAACACACATGGAAACAAAAATAAAACATGGACAAATAGTCATCCCAGAATAAAAACAGATTCATTAACAAAAAAGGAGGCAAGATACCTACACGATAATGATAGCAAACCAGAAAAAACAATCAGATATAACAGAAATCAGGTGCCAAGTAAATACAAGGATTACATAATGTACATGAATAATGAAACATCAACACCAAACACATACGAGGAAGTATTAAAGCTCCCCATTGAAGAAAGAAAAAAAATGGGAAGTAGCCATGGCCAAAGAGATGGACAGTTTGTGAGAATTAAGTGTATTTACACCTACCCCTGCACCTAAGGACAAAACTATTATAGGCACCAGGTGGATATTCAAAATTAAAAATCTGGAAGAAGGCAACACATTATATAAAGCTAGATTAGTTGTACAAGGTTATGCTCAAAAATATCCTGAGGATTACACAGACACATACTCTCCCACAGTAAGGACTGAGAGTGTTAAGACAGCTTTAGTTATAGCATCTGCACTTAACCTTGATGTATTTCAATATGACATACAGACTGCGTATTTACACGCAAAGCTTGATAAGAGATATATGTAAGAGCACCTCATAGCCAATACACAAACAAAAATGAAACTTGGTTATTGAATAAAAGTTTGTACGGATTAAAGCAATCTGGCAAACGTTGGTATGAATGTTTAGTCAACATACTCAAAACTATGAATTTCAATGCCACCACTGCAGACAATTGTTTCTTTGTTAAAAAAGAAGGTGATTCTCTAGAATTTGTGTTAATTTATGTGGATGATATTTTATATATTGGTAAACATAAAGAGAAAAGAGATACATTTGTAACAAAACTAAATGAACATTTTTCTTTAAAATCATTGGGAAAGGTAAATAAATATCTTGGAGTTCAAATCAGTAAAACCAAAAAAGGATTTAAACTTTCTCAGAAAGATAAAATTATAGAACTCCTGAACAAATGTAATTTGAATGATGCTAAGACTTGTGATACTCCTATGCAGACAGACTTCTTAAGAAACATGGATGAATCATCCCCTGAATTTAAAGATAATACACATTACAGATCAGTTATTGGTTCCCTTTTGTATATTTCTAATTGGACTAGACCTGATATTGCTTTACCCTTCAATCTGTTATCCAGGTATGTTAGCAAACCCTTAATGTATCATTGGGAAGCCGTTAAACGAATATTAAGGTACTTAAAGCACAGCTTAGACTTCTGCCTACTACTGGAACCTAATAATGTTAAAGAGCCCATTCTCACTTGTTACGCTGATGCGGATTGGGCAGGTGATACTAAATGCAGAAAAAGCACATCAGGTTATATATTTTTTCTTAACGATTGTCCAGTCTACTGGTATACTGGAAAACAAGATTTAGTAGCCACATCAACAACCGAGGCAGAATATGTTTGTTTGTCTAAAGCCTCCAACAATCTTGTATGGTTTAATGATTTATTATCAGATATTTGGAAAAATCCTTCATTACCATTTATCATACATGAAGACAACAAAGCTGCTATTGAGATATCTAGATCTGATGCTATTGGTCAAAGATCCAGACATATAGATATCAAATTCAAACACGTAAGACAATTATCTCAAGATGGATTTATTAAAGCCGTTCACTGCAAAACATCAGAACAAATAGCTGACATACTGACTAAGCCTTTGCCATCTAAACAACACAAATATTTAACTTCTAAATTACAAGTTTTATATTGCTTTGAATCTGAATGTAATTATTGCTGTATATCGAATCGGCATTTAGAGGGGGATTTGTTACAAGTAAATGCCTTATTCTCAAATAAGGAAAATGTACATTCACAGAATATCAGGGGTTAATTTATATTCCCTCTTAATGTATTCATATGTAACCACTCCCATCTATTACTCCGCCTCACTAATATAAAAGGGGACGTATGGACCTCCCACTTGCTTCTATCTACAATCATTCAGAGAATATAGAATGCCTACTGTAAATAAATAGTGTTATGTTTGAATACTTCATTCTTGAATCATTTATTGAGTCTGATCCTTAAAATTACGCAACAAACCAACATTGCCAGATCTGGACATTTTTACAGGCAGCTCCAGTATTTCCCAGGTTTCTATGGTTCAAAGATTTTTCCATAGAAAATTGATAGCACTAGCACTAGCAATATCACTTAGACTTATATATCACTGCATAGTGCTTTACAGCCCTCTCTAAGTGATTTACAGAGTCAGCATATTGCCCACAACAATCTGGGTCCTCCCAGAACTATCCTGTAGGGACGAAGAAGAAGGAGAGGCACCTTGGAAGACTAAGAGGAACAAGCAAGTTCCTCGAAGGTCAGAGGATTTTCTCTCTGATTTGGCAGTGGGGGCGGCAGCCATTGCAGCTGCCAAGAAGCTGGGGCAACTGGACTAAGTATTGAGCAGGAGCAGTGAATGCAACTGAGTTTTTGAAGCCGGCTGAGTGACAGCCAACCTACAGGTAAAGTAACAACAAAAAGAATTATTTTTAAACTTGAAACCCCCAGTGTAATGGGCATGGGGGGAGAAAAAGAGGATGCAAGCAGAATTTAAAGGGACAAAAGCCCGAAAAGAAAATTGACTTTTGAATAAAATTATTTGGAAAATTTTAAGAATTAGAAGAAGTAACCCCAAAATTGACTAAATGATTGGAAAGGAAATAAATAGATCCTTTCTTTTTGAAGGTTAACAAAAAGAAAAGACAATTGGATATTAAGCCCTACAACAGAAGTGCTGTTGATATACCTAAAGATAAAAGAAAAGGAAAAAAAAAAGAGGGGGAAAAGTACTATTTAATTTGGACTGGACTATAAAAATTGATTTGGTATTTTTAAAGTTAAAAAGAAGAAAAAAGAAGCTAGATTGTGAATGAGAATTGATACAAAATGGACACTTTGTTAAACAATTAAGAGAATTGTGGATTGTAGAGAGATATCTTCAGGAGAAAAAAGAACATTGCAATTTGGAATCTTGGTTTTGGAAAAATTTGAATTTTACATCAGTGATAATAGTTGTGAAAACTTTTGGGGAGGATTGCTTTGTCTGCAAGCACTTGGACTTTAGAAAAAGAAAAAAGAAAACAATGGAACTTTTAAAACTGGAACAATATTAGCACAGAAAGAACAAAATGGCGCAGGAAATTAGAGAAATGATGGAAATGATGTACTCGTTGTGGAAAGCAGAAATAAGAGGAATAATTACAATGTTACATGGAGAATTGAAACTTGAGGACCCAAAAATTGAGATAGAGCATGCTCAAACTAACAAGTAAACAAAAACAGAGAAGCAAGATACAGAGACTGAATATAAAGAAGAAGATAAAAATAAGGAGAGTAATTTTGGAAAAATAATTGAATATGTAAATAGTAATAAAAACGAGATTTTTAGAGATTACATTGGCATTAACAATGGAAAAAACAGGAAGGGCAGAAAGAGACAAAGAAGGGGAGAAGGGTGGCATAGAAAGAATATAAAGAATTTAAATGATTACACTGGGATTAACAGTGAAAAGAAAAAAGAGAGAGCAAAAGGATGGAAAACAACAGGAAATTCAGGGCAAAATAGAAGAGTCCAGATCTGTGAAATACAGAATGATTACACTGGAATAAACAGTGGGATAAATAGTGGGGAAATAGGAAAAAGAGAAAAGAGATGGGAAACAAGGGGAAATCTAGGGCAAAAGAGGAGAGTTCAAGATTTTAAAACACAAAAGAAAAAAAGGAGAAAGAAAAAGGCAAAAATAAAAATGGGAAGGGAGAAAAAGAAATGAAAGAGAAAGATGTTATATATAATTAGAATTGAAATATGAATAGTAGTAAGAAACAAATGGGAAACCATATGATTATAAAAATGAAATGAATAACAATTTGAATATTTGTTTTTGTATCTTTGAAATCTAGATAATGACAAGTTTTTCTATCTAGCAGCACTGGCTAAGGGATTCTGGGAGTTGAAGTCCACCCATCTTCAAGCTTCCAAGGTTGAGAAACACTGCTTTACAGTTTGTACCAGGGGAAAAGTCTGAAATAAGGCTTCTTCGTAAATCCTGTGGGTTAGGTTTATGAAGAATCTTCTCTCTCAATGATGATTGACGGTTGTTCAGACTATGCAATTCTGGTGCAAGTTGCAGGCAAGGCTGTAGTTAGCGATTTGAATCCCACTCAGCTTAGCCAGAGTCTTCCAAGAATGGACAAAGTCCGAAGACAAAATTGTAGCAACAGAAATTTGTTATGTCCAAATGAACTGGGTTTTTTTTTAGGGGGAGGGTAGGTTGGTCTGTCTTTCACAGAATCCTATCAAGTTCTCAAAAAATTCTAGGATTCCACATAACACAATTTGACACAGGCTACTTTAGATAGCCTTAAAAAGGAGCACTGGTGGTGATTAGAATGCAAAATTGAAATCTGCCCACAGCCTGATATTTGATTCTGACAGGCTCAAGGTGGACTAAGCCCTCCACACTTCCAAGGTCAGTAACATGAGGACCCAGATTGTTGGAGGAAATATGCTGACATAGTGCAGTAAAGTACTATGGGGCGGTATATAACTCTTAAGTGCTATTGCTATTGCTTGAAGTGGTTCTGGACTGGCGCTTTCTGGCAGTCCATGCCAAAGCCATCCAACCTGGATATAACATACTGGATATAACCCCAAAGGGACCCAACTGTTGTGACCAAGGCCCAAGTCGTGATTACCAAACACAATTCAGTCCTCAACAAACTTGTTTTATTAAAACAGCTGAGAATTAATTCATTCTCAGCTTAGTCCAAAGCAAAATTTTTAATAACCAGTCCGTCAGCCTTATCACCAAACTTTGATGTCTTTGGCAACCTGCCAAAGGCTTTTCTTGGCCAAAACTCCATAAAGTTCAAGAGATGCTGACAAGAAGCACAGGAATCAACGTTGCTTTTCTACAAAGAACCCAATGACTCGTTGCTGCTCTTTTAAGCCTTATGGGAGTGGCCAATCATCTTCTGGCCTTACTCCCAAGTTGTCCTTTTTTCTTCAGCTGCTCTTGCCTGTGATAGTTTTTCACATGCGTGCACTAGGAACAGGTTCCACCTGTTCCTCTGCCTCTCTGCTGTCCGTCTCTGGAGGCTCCGGAGTCTGCGCATCGCTCCCAGTTGGCCCTGGCCCCATCTCTGCCTCCGACACAGAGCCCTCATCCAGGCCTTCCCCTGATTCCAGGACTGACCCATTGTCCCCCCCAGCCTCCTCACTGTCCGACTCCACTGCCAGGTCCACAGGCTGCTGGCGGACCACAACATCAATTTAGAACAATTGGAAATATTACACAGGCAGCGGAGATACACATATTATACATACACAGATATAAATAGTATATCTTTCCATCTCATGACAGATTTCTGATTAGTGGATTATGGAATTTCTCTTAACAAAAACCTTGCCTCATTTCTCTGCTTAGCTTTTGTATTTTTAGCTCTTGTTGTTCTTATCAATGTCATATCATTTTATGTTTTAAGGTATCATAAACTGCTTTAGGAAGATATACCTTCAAAGGTATACACAAAATCACAAGGGTAAAATAGTTGCTGAATGAGTTTGAAACAATAACCATCTCCATTATATAAAACAAGAATTAAAGATTCTGAAACAATCAAAAATATGTGTCCCTCCAGATGTTGCAGGGCTGCAGTTCTCATTGTTCTTTTCTATTAATCCTGTCTTACTGGAATTGCAGTTTATAAAAATTCTGGCTTCAGAATAAAATAACAGAATAGCAGAGTTGAAACGGACCTTGGAGGTCTTCTAGTCCAATCCCCTGCTCAAGCAGGAAACCCTATACCATTTCAGGCAAATGGTTGTCCAAACTCTTCTTAAAAACCTCCAGTGTTGGAGCACCCACAACTCCTGGAGGCACATTGTCCATTGATTAATTAATTCCTGAGTGATGTTAGATGGACAAATATATCTAGATTTCTAGAAAATCTTTGAGATGGAGGAAAGATGAGAAATTACCTGTACTAATCTTTTACAAACACACTCTGGAACCAACTAAGTTTTTAATTTTTATATAACAGAAGATGACAACTGCACATATTGTATAAAATTACTGTGTTTGAACATGCAGTATGTACTAGAGTAATTGCTTTAAAATATAATCTATTTTTCTCCTGCAGATTAGTGTACAGGTATGAGAAATAAAATGAAGGACCTGAAGTATAACTTTCCCCATCCCACCATTCTAGAAAGAATAATTTTATCAAAAACAAGATTGATCTAAAATTAGTTGGATTCCAGGAAAATGTAACATGTAGAAATTCAACTTCATTGGCTTGTAGGAAGTTAGCACCCACCCCTTTCCTAGAAGAATGAAATATTTTAGGAAATATTAAAAAGGCAGAATATTATGTTTCCCTGGATGAGAAATGGAGAAGCATGTTTTAAAGATGAAGCAGCTCCCATCTTCCTGCCCCCACCCTTTGTCAATGGGCCAGAGGCAGAAATTCAATCTTTGTCAATGGACCATCATCTGCAACACAATAGAACCCATCTAGCAACAGAAACTCACCACATGGCACCTGGGAAGATTACATCAGCCAGCAAGGCTAGCTAAGACCCCCAACCCCTGGGAGTCTGACAACCAATCAGGATACTCTTTCTGGGCCCCAGGAAGTTCAAAGCCAGAGAGAGCATAAAACCCAGGGACTCGCTGTATCTCGGCCCTTTTCTGTTCAGGAATTCAAGCCATGTGATCCTGTCCACCATTAAACCATCTTTCCAAGCAGTCTCCATGTTTCCAGTGTCTTTTTCCCCACTTGGAGCTAAACCCAGAAGGAGATTTCTTCCTACAGGCTAAAATATCTTATTTTTAAAAAATAAGACATTTTAAATAAACAGAATCTCTTTCCTGAATCGATCTATCTGAGAAGTGTCTAATATCACAATGGAACCATTCATTTTATTTTTCATTCACAAAGTAAGATAAGTCATAAAATTTTATTTGTCTTTTTTTCTGTTCACCAATTCTGCTACTGACCTGTATGTCTGTTAAATACACTTAATCAGAGAGTTTTGGAGATGCTTAGGATTTATGGCAGTTTTTCCCTTTTCACAGTTTGTGTTGGTTGTGCTGTAGAGAGCTGAGTAGGCAAGTTTTGATAAGGTCTTCCATTTTGTTGGAAGAATTGTATAGACAACTACTAGCATTCCCAGTTACAAGCAAATGATCAAGTTCAGAGAATGCCAAGGACTCAAGCAGTCGCATTCACGACAAACCATTTTATACCAAATTTATATTTTTGCTGATAAAGAAATAAAGGGAGACTAGTATAGATCTATTTCAAGCTATTTAGCTCTCATCAGCTAGCCATACCCTTACTCAAGCTGATGAAGGAAGCAGAACTTGTGGCTCAGAGGTTAATTCAACTGCCTAACATGCAAGAAGCCCAAATTCGAATCCGAGTAACATAATAAATCAGGTCTAAACTAAGTAATATCTGTTTAATATCATGGGAAATAAACATGACATGAAATAAGATGAATGATTCTAACTATCATTCTGATTCAGTGCTCTCTGCAGATCTGTATCCCTGATTAGTTCTTCCAGATCCACATATAGAAATTATAGAAACACAAAGATATTGTCAGACATTAAAAATCAGAGCTATGTAGAATCTGAAGGGCTATTTCAAGTCAACAACTTTAGATTGAAGCATTCTGTCAAAGTGGAATTTTGGAATTAGGTGATTGAATGGAGATGCAGCATGATTTCAATTTGGATCATTTAAAGATTACAGCACTGACCAGAGACTGTATCAGCCTACTTCAGCAGTTGAAATCCAAACACTAAAGCAAAGTTATAACCAGAAGCCAACACATGTTTGTCAAAAACATATCATGGCAAATGAATCTTATTTTATTCTTTCTGAACGTGACTAAATTAGTGGACCAGTGAAATGCAGTGGACATTGTATACTTGGATTTCAGTAAGGCATTTGAGAAAGTAGATTCTCAATTCTTCTTAGTAAGTTGGGGAAATATGGGATAGACAGCATCACCACAAGATGGATTCATAATTGGATGACAAACCACACTCAATATATCGTCCATAATGGAACTACATCTACATGGAGGGAAGTAAGCAGTGGGAAACACCAAGATTCCATGTTAGTACTTTTCAACATCTTCTAAATGATTTTGATGAGGGAATAGAAGGGGAACCCATCAAATTTGCAGATGACACTAAACTGTCAGGAATAGCCAACACCACAGAAGATAGACTCAAGGTCCAGATGGATCTTGACAGACTTGAACATCGGGCCCTATCTAATAACATTAAATTAGAATACTGGGGAGTAATAGTAGAGGCAGTGATTCAGAATGCTAATAATTCCTCCATCTCAGACATACACACATCATCATCAAATGACTCTAATGCAATAATTGCATATTTCCAGTATACATTTACAAACCAAAACATACACATGCAGCATGACAGGACAACAGAAACAACACACACATACATACACACAAACCCAGAAGCAAATGAACTCAAGCATTTTATAAGTCCCTGATTAGAAACAGTATATAGAACAGAACAGAACAGAACAGAACAGAACAGAACAGAATAACAGAGTTGGAAGGGATCTTGGAGGTCTTCTAGTCCAACCCCTGCTTAGGGAGGAAACCCTACACCACTTCAGATAAATGGTTATCCAATCTCTCCTTAAAAATTTCCAGTCTTGGAGCATTTACAACTTCTGGAGGTGAGTTGTTCCACTGATTAATTGTTCTAATTGTCAGGAAATTTCTTCTTAGTTCTAAGTTGCTTCTCTCCTTGATTAGTTTCCACCCACTGCTTCTTGTCCTACCTTCAGGTGCTTTGGAGAATAGCTTGACTCCCTCTTCTTTGTGGCAGCCCCTGAGATACTGGAATGCTGCTATCATGTCACCCCTAGTCCTTCTTTTCATCAGACTAGACATACCCGGTTCCATCAATCATTCTTTATATGATTTATCCTCAAGTCCCCTAATCATCTTTGTTGCTCTTCTCTGCAGAGCAGAGACTCTTTCTAGAGTCTCCACATCTTTTTTACATCGTGGCAACCAAAACTGGATGCAGTATTCCAAGTGTGGCCTTATCAAAGCATTATAAAGTGGTATTAACACTTCACGTGATCTTGATTCTATCCCTCTGTTTATGCAGCCTAGAACTGTGTTGGCTTTTTTTGGCAGCTGCAGCACACTGCTGGCTCATATTTAAGTGGTTGTCCACTAGGACTCCAAGATCCCTCTCATAGTTACTACTATTGAGTAAGGTAACACATATACTGTACCTGTGCATTTTGTCTTTCTTGCCTAAATGTAGAATTTTACTTTTTTTGCCATTTAGACATACTCAGGTGACACATATTTTCATTACAAGGACTCCCTTTACAGCATTGGTTAAGAATTCAGAAAGCCATGTTCTGCATGCTTTTCCTTCCTTCCTTCCTTCCTTCCTTCCTTCCTTCCTTCCTTCCTTCCTTCCTTCCTTCCTTCCTTCCTTCCTCCCTTCCTCCCTCCCTCCCTCCCTCCATCTATCTATTCATTTATTTATTTATTTATTTACAAGTACAAGGAAACAAGTAACAGTACAGACATAGACATTGACACATGAAAAAAAATTGGCACAAATAAAAGCATATAAATATGCAAAACATAGCCATAAACACATAAAATGAGTACATATAAATAGGAACAGTAGGACAGGAACGGAAGGCACACTGGTGCGCTTATGCACGCCCCCTTAGGGACCTCTTTAAAAACATGAAAGGTCCACGGTAGACAGTTTAAGGTAAAAGATATGGGGATTAGAGAGACTAACAACAGGATCAGGTAGATTGTTCCAGACATTTACTACTCTATTGCAAAAGTCATATTTCCAACAATTAAGATTAGAGCAAATTACATTGAGTTTAAATCTATTGATATCCATTGTGTTATTATGGTTGAAATTAAAGTACTCATTTACAGGTCGGAACGTAGACAGTGTAGTGTGAGTCTATCGAGGCTGAAAATTTCAAGCCTGGTGGTATAGGAATTTTTATTTTGAGCAGAGGATTTGAGTACTCTTCTAGTAAAATATCTCTGGACCCACTCTAATGTATTGATGTCTGAAATACAGTGAGGGTTCCAGGCAGGTGAGCAGTATTCAAATATACATCTGGCAAAAGTTTTGTATGCCCTAGTTTGAAGTATAGCATTACCAGAGAGAAAACAAGATTGACAACTCTTAATGCCTTTTTTGCAATGATGTTACAGTGAGCTCTGGGGCTTAGATCAGGGGTGAAATGCTCCTGGTAGCAATGGCGGTGGGTGGTTCGGAGAACTGGTAGCAAAAATCCCTGCCCACTCCCACCATGCCCAGCTGAGCTGGCAATCATCAGAGACATTTTTTTTTTACTTTTAAAAGCATTTTTTCTACAACCTCTTCTACAACAATGCTTTTAAAAGTAAAAAAAAAAAAAGCTTCTGATGATCGCCGGCTCAGCTGGGATTGTCAGAGGCTTTTCAAAGCATTTTTTTCTGCAACCTGTTCGGCCGTGCTTTGAAAAGTTTTTTTAAAAAGTTGGCCATGCCCACCCAGTCACATTACACTTCCCCCCCCCCCACCAAGCCATGCCCACAGAACCGGTAGTAACAAATTTTGCATTTCACCACTGGCTTAGATCTTTTGAAATGAGTACTCCTAGGTCCTTGACAGAGTGTGGGTCAACTTTTAGATCATTTCTAACCAGCAAATATTTGCTGAAAAGCAGAAAGAATGTTGGACCTAGAACGCTGCCTTGTTTTAACATGATTGTGGTGGATATTTATATTCTTCAAATAGTTTTTTCAGGTGGACACCACAGGTAAATCTAATGGGCGTGCTATGCTAAAGGATAATGATTATCTATGTAGATACTTTTTATCACAGGATGTCCTGAACACCAACATCAGTTATGTATGATTTTAAGATCATGATCATCTCATCAACACCCCTCTGTTCTCAGGACCTCCTCAGGAAGGAAGGAAGTAGGATTTCTTTGTATCCAAATTAGCTGAGATGAAAGATATTGTTGCCAGTTTTGAAGGAAGGAAGGAAGGAAG
This sequence comes from Pantherophis guttatus, assembly GCF_059756535.1. Taxonomy (NCBI): domain Eukaryota; kingdom Metazoa; phylum Chordata; class Lepidosauria; order Squamata; family Colubridae; genus Pantherophis; species Pantherophis guttatus. Next base: position 317,655,962 of record NC_142063.1, read on the forward strand.
GAAGGAAGGAAGGAAGGAAGGAAGGAAGGAAGGAAGGAAAGAAGGAAAGAAAGAAAGAAAGAAAGAAAGAAAGAAAGAAAGAAAGAAAGAAAGAAAGAAAGAAAGAAAGAAAGAAAGAAAGAACAGGGAAGAAGGAACCCCTGTGTATCTTTCCTGTCCAATGCTATCTTACCCTCCCTTCCTGACCTATGCCAACCCCCTATGTACTATCCTTTCCTCAACTCCCCAACTGTGGTACTTTTTGAACCTACCCAAACACACTTCCTCACACTTCCACCCCCTATGGACCTTCCCTGACCCATGAAAGAACAGTTCTTGCATATCACCATGGACCCTTCTCAATCCACCCACTCCCCCTGTGTACTGTCCGTGTCCTGCATGGTGCCTCTCACATACTCCCAAGAATCTCCTTGATTTGTATGGTATCTCTTGTATATCCCACAACTCCTCCTTCTCACCCTATATGTCTCACCCTGCACTTACACAACCTGCACTGCACCTCTCATTCATCCCCATGCATATTTCCCAATACATACACACCCATGTCACTCCCCAACCAACCCAGCATGGGTCACACACCAGTGAATCCTTCTTGACCAGCACACCTGCACACCCATCATGCCCTCCCTCACTTGGCAGCAGACACTCACCTGCTTGCTAGCCTTGGACTTGAAATTTAATACTGGGTTCCCCACTGACTTTCTCCCTGCAAACTTCCCACGAGTAAAGTAAATGAAGAAGCCAGCAGGAATTCTAGGAAAGAAGGGAAGATAGTAAGCAGTTGAAAATAGCTGCATCTCTTTTAGGCTAATCAAATGTGTAAGTTAGCCTAGCTAAAGCAGTTATTGTTTATTTTGATTTTTTTCTCTCTCTCAGCCACAAGAGGGAGCTTCAGTACAAAGAACATAATAACATAAAAAATGCTCAGTTACCATGAATAATTATAATCTAATTTTAATAGTTTTAATGTTTTTAAAGTTAATACTAAAAAGTTCATATTTTTCCTCACATACAGTACCATTTGGTTATTTAAATACTACAGCATTAAGAATGAACTTTCTCTCTGATCTCCAACTCTTTTAATCTTTTTCATTTAATAAATGCATATTTTAGGCCAAATATTACTTACTATTTCTCTAATATGAACAGGAGGAAAAATAGCAGAGTAGTATTCAGAAGTCCAGCTTCATTCTTTGGTTTCCTTTTCTTCAGTTTAAAGCATTTCTCATAGCAGAATGGAAGGTGATCTCTCTAAATAAATTCAGCAAGCACCTTAAAATTTAGAAATAAATTTGTATTCCTTTATTTTTAACACAATAGCTTACTGCTTCCTCTGGAAATACAATTAAAAATGCTCTTCTTTCCATATCTTATCTCTTTTTAAAAATAAATCTTTAAAGCCTTGATAGTTAGTCTTTGTTAAGAAAAACCAATTAAGAATTACATTTATATTTTTGTTGTTGTTAGTTGCGAAGTCATGTTCGACCTATTGCGACCCCATGGACAAAGTTCCTCAAGGCCTTCCTGTCCTCTACCATCCTCTGGAGTCCATTTAAGCTCATGCCTACTGCTTCAGTACCTCGTTCTCTGTTGTCCCTTTCTTCTTTTGCCCTCAATCTTTCCCGGCATTAGGCTCTTCTCCAGTGAGTCCTTCCTTCTCATTAGGTGGCCAAAGTATTTGAGTTTCATCTTCAGGATCTGGCCTTCTAAAGAGCAGTCAGGGTTGATCTCCTTTAGGACTGACCAGTTTGATCGCCTTGCAGTCCAAGGAACTCACAGGAGTCTTCTCCAGAGCCATAGTTCAAAGGCCTCAATTCCTTGACGCTCAGCCTTTCTTATGGTCCAACTTTCACAGCCATACATTGCAACTGGGAACCGCATAGCTTTGACTATACACACTTTTGTTGGCAGGGTGATGTCTCTGCTTTTTAGTATGCTCTCTAGATTTACCATAGCTTTCCTCCTTAGGAACAAGCATCTTTTAATTTCTTGGCTGCAGTCCCCATCTGCAGTGATCTGGAGCCCAGGAAAATAAAATCTGTCACTACCTCCATTTCTTCCCCATCTATTTGCCAGGAATTGAGAGGGCTGGATGCCATGATGGGCCTACATGGGGCTCCCCCTGGGGTGCACCCGGAGGCTCCGGCTGGTCCAGAATGTGGCCGTGCGGGAGATTATGGGAGTGACGGGGCGCTCCCATGTGACACCTCTCCTGCGCGAGCTGTACTGGCTCCTGGTGGTCTTCCGGGTGCGCCTCAATGTGTTGGTGACCACGTTTAAAGCGCTGCATGGCTTAGGGCCGGGGTATTTACAAGACCGCCCTCTGCCACCAATAGCCTCCCACCGGCCAGTACGCTCGCACAGAGAGGGCCTCCTCAGGGTGCCGTCCGCCAGACAGTGTCAGCTGGCGACCCCCAGGGGGAGAGCCTTCTCTGTGGTGGCGCCCGCCCTCTGGACAACCTCCCCCCAGAGATACGTACAATACCAGACCTCCGGACTTTTCGTTGGGCCCTGAAAACTTATTTATTTCACCTAGCCGGGCTGGCTTGATCCCACAGTTTTTTGGTTAAATTTAATTGATTTTAATTGGGTTGTTTTAAATTGTGGCCAAAAATATTTAATTATTTTTAAACTGTTTTTAAATTTTGTATGTTCTGTTTTATTTTGGCTGTTCACCGCCCTGAGTCCTGCTGGAGAAGGGTGGTATACAAATTAAAACCAACAAATAAATAAATAAATAAATGATCTTAGTTTTCTTAATGTTGAGTTTCAAGCCAACTTTTGCACTCTCCTTCTTCACCCACATCAAGAGACTCTTTAGTTTCTCTTCTCTTTCTGCCATTAGAGTGGTACCATCTGCATAGAGGTTGTTGATATTTCTCCCGGCAATCTTAATTCCAACTTTTGATTCATCTAGCCCCTCCTTTCTCATGATGTGCTCTGCATATAAATTAAATAGGCAGGGTGACAGTATACAGTCTTGCCAGACTCCTTTCCCAATTTTGAACCAATCAGTGAATCCGTGTCCAGTTCACACTGTTGCTTCTTGACCCGCATATAGGTTTCTCAAGAGACAAATAAGATAATCTGGTACTTTCATCTCTTGAAGAACTTGCCATTATTTGTTGTGATCTACACAATCAAAAGCTTTAGCATAGTCAATGAAGCAGAAGTAGATGTTTTTCTGGAACTCCCTAGCTTTCTCCCTGATCCAGCATATGTTAGCAATTTGATCTCTAGTTCCTCTGTCTCTTCGAAATCCTGCCTGTACTTCTGGTAGTTTTCAATCCATATACTGCTGGACCCTAGCTTGTAGGATTTTAAGCATATCTTTACTAGCATGTGAAATGAGTGCAATGGTGCGACAGTTTGAACATTCTTTGGCATTGCCTTTCTTTGGAATTGGAATGTAAACTGACTTTTCGAGGTCAGTGACCACCCCATTGTGATTATCAGGGACATTAAGCTCATTCTTGTAAATTCTCCTGTGTAAATTTGCCACCTCTTCTTAATCTCTTCTGCCTCTGTTAGGTCCCTGCCATTTTGGTCCTTTATCATGCCCATCTTTGTGTCAGGGTTCCAAGGAACACCCCCAACAAAATAAAGCTCTGAGGCCTGAGGTTCCTCAAAGTTCCAATTTATTAGAAATGTCATGTTGGCACATCTGGGAAAACCTGAATCTGAAAGCTTCCAGGTTTTCCCCACCCAGCTAAGAATTCACTGCCCTGTTCCACACCCACAAGTTCATCACATTGTTCAATCAACTCTTCACACTCCACCGGATTCAATCTTCAAGCAGTCTACATCAGACGCAGGCAAAAGTCCTTGAATACGGAATGTTGTTATGACTAACTTTCTACTGCTCCAACAACAACCCCCTCCCAACTTCCCCAGTTGAGAGTTTAAAATATGTGTCAGTTTAGAAGCAAAAAGAAAATTGTCTTCCAAAACTGACAGGCTTCCCCCCCCACCCTCAGGAAAGGAATGCATCCTGGGACAAGACTGAAGTCAGGGGTTAACACAATTAGCACATTAACCACCTGTCTCCCCCAGGAGGACCCATAGGCTTTTCAGGGAATTTATCATACGGAATGTTGTTATGACTATCTTTCTATAGCTCCAACAACAACCCTCTCCCAACTTCCCCAGCTAAAATATGTGGCAGTTTAGAAGCAAAAAGAAAATTATCTTCCAAAACTGACACTTTGCATGAAACATTCCCTTCATATCTCCAATTTTCTGGTCCTCCCTATTCTATTGTTTTCTTCTTTTTCTTTGCACTGTTCATTTAAGAAGGCATTCTTATCTCTTTTAGCTATTCTCTGGAATTCTGCATTCAATTGAGTGTACCTTTCTTTTTCTCCTTTGCCTTTCACTTCTTTCCTCAGCTATTTGCAAAGCTTCCTCAGATAGCCATTTTGCTTTCTTGCATTTCTTTTTCTTTGGAATGGTTTTAGCTGCTACCTCTTGTACAATGTTGCAAACCTCTGTCCATTGTTCTTCAAGCACTCTACCTATCAGATCTACTTCCTTAAATCTACTTGTTACCTCTACTGTATATTCATCAAGGATATGATTTAGTTCATACCTGAGTGGCATAGTGCTTTTCCCTACTTTCTTCAATTTAAGCCTATATTTTGCAATGAGAAGTTCATGATCTGAGCCAGAGTCAGCTCCTGGTCTTGGTTTTACTGACTGTATAGAGCAGTGATGGCTAAATTTTTGCCATCGCGTGCCGGGAGAGAGGTGGTGGGGGAGGTTTGTGTGTGTGCATGCCCACACTCAAAATTCTATGCACCCTGCCCTGTGCATATGCGCGCAACCCCCCCTCCTCCCCCACTCCTGGCACGCGATAGCCTGGTAGACCCATTTTTCTTTCTTACCTGGCTCCAGATCCTTTCTATGCATCTGGGAAGGGTGAAAACAGCCTTTCCCACTCCCTCAGAGGCCCTCCGGAGGCCTGAAACAGCCCATTTCCCAACTCCTGGTGGGACAGAAAGTGTCATTTTTTGCTGTCCTCAGCCTCCAGAGACTCCTAGAGAGGCCCAGATAGTCCAGAGAAGTTTTGTGAAACTCACATTTGGACAGCTTCGCATAATGTTTTGCCGCTAGCAGTTTCTTTAGTACTTGTTGGACTAGATTCACATGTTCTTCTAATGTCTCACTGAATATGGGAATATCATCCAAAAAGACTAGAAACCCCTTGTATAAATGTTCATGCAGCACTTCGTTAATTAACTGCATGAATACAGCAGGGGCTCCTTGGAGACCAAAGGGCATGATTTTGAATTGGAAGCTACCTAATGGGGAGTTGAAAGCAGTCTTCCATTCATCCCTTTCTTTGATGCGCACCCTGTAGTAGGCTTCTCTCAAGTCAAGCTTAGTAAACACTTTGCCTTTTGAAAGGTAGTTCAGTAGGTCTTTCATGAGGGAAAGGGGGTAGGTGTTTTCCACCATACCGCATTTATCTCATGAAAATCCATGCAGAGCCTCATCCCCCCCATCTTTCTTTTCCTTAAACAGACTCCTAGAGAGGCTCTGGAGGCTGGAGACAGCAAAAAAGTCACTTCCTGTCCCACCGGGAGTTGGGAAATGGGCTCTTTCAGGCCTCCGGAGGGCCTCCGAGGGAGTGGGAAAGGCTGTTTTCACCCTCCACAGATACATAGAGAGGATCTGGAGCCAGGTAAGAAAGAAAAATGGCCCTTCCCCACTCCCACACCCAGGACCTCTGGAGACAGGAAACAGCCTGTTTCCCTACTTCTGGTGGGCCCAGAAGGCCCGAAAATCAGCTGGCCAGTGCACACATGCACGCCAGAGCTGAGCTGGCATGCCCACTGATATGGCTACATGTGCCACCTGTGGCACACATGCCATAGGTTCGCCATCACAGGTATAGAGCTTCTCTGTTTTTGGCTGAAGAGCACATAGTCAGTCTGATTTCTGTGTTGACCATCTGGTGATGTCCATGTGTAGAATCGTCTCTTGGGTTGTTGGAAAATGACAATCATTTGCTATGACAATCATATTATCTTGACAAAATTCTGTCAAATTCTGCCCTGCTTCATGTTGTTCTTCAAGGCCAAACTTGCCTATTATTCCTTTATCTTTTGGCTTCCTACTTTAGCGTTCCATTCCCCCATAATGATAAGGACATCATTTTTTGGTGTTAATTCTATAAGGTGCTGTAGGGCTTCATAGAACCAGTCAATTTCATCCTCTTCAGCACCAGTGGTTGGGGCATAGACTTGGACTACTGTGATATTGAATGGTTTGCCTTGGATTCTAACTGAGATCATTCTGTCATTTTGGATTGTATTTGGTTTGTATCCCAGTATTGCTTTTCCAACTCTTTTATTGACTATGAAGGCTAGTCCATTTCTTCTGAGGGATTCTTGCCTGCAGTAGTATACCTGATGGTCATCTGAATTAAATTCACCCATTCCTGTCCATTTTATTTCGCTAATTCCTAAGATGTCGATGTTCAGTCTTGTCATCTCTTGTTTGACCACATCCAGCTTGCTTTGATTCATGAATCTTACATTCCAGGTTCCTATGGAGAAAAAAATCTTTACAGCATCAAACTGTCCTTTCACCACCAGATACATCTACAGCTAAGCATCCTTTCAGCTTTGGCCCAGTTGCTTCACTCTTTCTGGTGCTACTAGTACTAGCCTTCTGCTCTTCCCCAGTAGCATTTTGGACACTTTCCGACCTGAGGGCTCAACTTCCAGAGTCATATCTTTTTTCCTTTTGGTACTGTCCAGTGGTGGGCTCCTCCCAGTTTGGCCTGGTTCTCCAGAGGCGGTAGCGGTGATGAGATGACATCACTCAACAGGTTCTGCCAAATTCAACAGTCTCAATCTCATTGATATTTCCCCTGTTTCTAATTTTAAAACCCTTTTTAATGGTAGCAGACAATTAGGCAATTTCTGAAGGTGTTTTCACCAAATAGCCTTAAATTCTTTCTAACTTAAAATACTTTTCTCATTCTGTATCAGTGTATCTCTTCTCCTTTAATAATGGCCTTCAAAGTTCTCATAATATTTTACTCTAATTCACAGCATTTCCCTATGGGAAGGTTTCTAGCTCTTAGCTTCAAAATCTTCATATAATTTTAAATAGAATTTTAAATAACCCACATGAAGGATTTCAAAATCTTATTTGACTCCTTAATCCATTTATAACTTTCCAGAATCAACATTCTAATTGGGATTTTCCTGTTTATTTCAAAATATTATTTTTTAGTTCTTGAACTCACATCAAACTTCTTTTGCTGAGGATAGAAAATGGATCACCCAGTGAAGTGAAATTTGTCATTTTGAAGGTTCTTAATATTGAATAAACAGTGAACAAGAAATTTCTAAATGAATAAGAAGGAAGTGTGTGAACCCAATGTCTATTTCAGGGCTCGAACCCACTGCTTGGGCAAAGCTGACTTTCCCTTGAATCCCAGGGTTCTAAAATCCACCAGAGACAACTACCTTACAGTCTTCCCTCTGTATCAGGGGTAGAATTCGACCAGTTCGAAGCAGTTCACATGTACCAGTAGCAGCAATTTTAAATGGTTCACCAAACCAGTAAAAACCACCTCTGGTTGGCCCCGCCCTGCCCACCCACTTGCCCACTCGTTGCTTGCCCCCACCCACCATGTGCAGCCCTGGGACATCCACTCTCCCTCCCAGAGCACCACTGCTGCCCCGGAGCTCTCCTTCACCTCTGCAGCCCGCTGGCCTCTTGGGGCAGCACAAATACCACTTTTGCCTTTCTCTTTCTAGGCATAGTGCTTCTGCTTATTGGGCCACTTCCCTGAAGCCAGCAGCTCCGCGGCCAACTGCTTTGCTTTTTCCCTCTTTCTGGGAGGCTTGTGGGAGGCTTGCGAAGTGGCACCAGCATGCGGGAGGCAGGCAATCCAGATGCCCTGTGCTGGTGCTTGTTCGGTGCAGCTGCAGGCAAGCCAAGAGACAGTGGGATGAAGGGGCTGGTGCATTGTGATTACCTCTGCCTCCTCCATGCCTCTGCCTCCACCTTCTGCTGTTGCCACCACACAAGCTTCCCATGAGGAAAAAGAGGGAAAAAGCAAAGCGGCTTGCTGTGGAGCTGCCAGCTTCAGGAAGTGGCCCAACAGGCAGAAGAGCTGTGCCCAGAAAGACACAGGTGAAAATCATTCTACGCTGAAACAGAGGCATTCCAAGCCTTCAGCATATCCCAGGATTGCAACACTGAAGGCTTGGAATGGAGCCATTTTCATGAAAGGCAGGAAAATGGGGAAGGGGATTTTCCTGCCTGTCATCCATTCCTGAAGCTCAGCACAGACTGAGGGAAGGATGGTAGGCAGGAAAATTCACCTCCCCATTTTCCTGCCATTCGTGACAAGGAGTGGCTCGGAGGGGAGGGGACAGGTAAGGCGCCCCTCGACGTGAGTGATGTCAAGTTGGCCATGCCCACCCAGTCACATAACCCCCACCAAGCCATGCCCACCAAGTCACGCCCACAGGACCGGTAGAGAAAAAAAAATGAATTTCACCACTGCTCTATATGGAACTCTTGTGAGTGATCCCAGATCTTTCCCTTTGCCTAGAGAGCAATGTCAAGAAGCTAGTTTATTCACCAGCCCTTCATTCCACCACACTTGTAGGCTCTGCAAAGAGTAGAGTCATTTCAGTCTGCCATTGCTTCCTCAAAAGTGCCTCTTTTATCCATTTTCTGACATTTCTTATATATATCCACTGATTCTTAACTACTTGGTGCACTTCATTTATTTTCTGAAGTAAATCTACAGGATTCCTGGCTTACTTCCTCTCCGTGGATACCCTTGGCTCATTTTTAGCTTATGGTCGCAATTGTCAATTTCAATTTCATAAATTAGTGAAAGCTCTGAGCAGATTCTCACTTTCTGCTAAGGGCCACTCACCATAAAGAAATAATCCTATGATTGATCCAACAATGGTCCATTAACTCAATAATCTATCCTCAACCCTAGAAATGCAAGATCTATTCAATGGATTAAGTACCCGTTTTTAGAATAGAATAGGTTGAGTTGGAAGGGACCTTGGAGGTCTCCTAGTCCAATCCCCTGCTCAGGCAGGGAACCCTATACCAGTGATGGCAAACCTTTTTGCCGTTGTGTGCCAAAAGTGGGGGGAGCACGGGGGGATCACACACACGTGTATCCACACCCATAATTCAATGCGCCCTGTCCCCTTGCGCATGCACACGCCACACCCCCCCCCCATTCCCCCTCTTTTGGCACGCTATGAAACAGTGGGCCCGGTAGGCCTGTTTTTTGCCCAACCCAGGCTACAGAGGCTTTCTAGGAGCCTGGGGAGAGCAAAAACTGCCTTCTCCACCCTACTGGAGGCCCTCTGGAGGCTGGAAATGGCCCATTTCCCGTCTTCCAGTCCCACCATGTGCGCTGGAACTGAACTAGGGCAACGCTTGTGTGCCCACCGATATGGCTCCATGTGCCCCCTGTGGTACACGTGCCATAGGTTCACCATCACGGCCCTATACCATTTCAGAAAAATGGTTGTCCCTCTTCTTGGTGGCAACCCCTGAGATATTGGAACACTGCTGTCATGTCACCCCTAGCCTTCTTTTCATTAAACTAGACATACCCAATTCTAGCGACCATTCTTTATGTTCTAGCCCAGTGGTGAAATCTATTTTTTTTCCTACTAGTTCTGTGGGCATGGCTTGGTGGGCGTGGCTTGGTAGGGTCATGTGACTGGGGGATCAAAAGACAGAAACTCACTAACACTATCCTGCTGGAGCAGGGTTAGACTAGATGACTCCAGGTCCCTTCCAGCCCTGGATTATCCTCTGAAGCTGTGTCTAGTGCCAGGTTTGTAGTCCTTCTTTCCTTTACTTTTTCCTTCCCTCCCTCCCTCCCTCCCTCCCACCCACCCACCCACCCCCCTCCTTCCTTCCTTCCTTCCTTCCTTCCTTCCTTCCTTCCTTCCTTCCTTCCTTCCTTCCTTTCTTTCTTTCTTTCTTTCTTTCTTTCTCTCCCTGTCTCCCTCTCTCCCTCTCTCTCTCTCTCTTTCTTTCAAAAACAGACCCCCACCACCCACCCATTTTTGGCCTACACCAGGCATGAAATCTACTTATCTTCCCTGCCAATTCGACATGCACAAAGAGTTAAAAACAATGTCACGACAAGTGAGTGGAGCCTCCCCGCAGCCAGCGTTGCCAGTTCAGCAAACCACATGCCACGGGTGCTACATACTCATGTGAACTGGACAGAACTGGGGGAATTTCCCCACTGTTTTAGCCTCCAGTCCCCTAATTATCTTTGTTGCTCTTCTCTGCACTCTTTCTAGAGTCTCAACATCTTTTTTATATCATGGCAACCAAAACTGGATGCAGTATTCCAAGTGTGGTCCTACTAAGACATTATAAACTAGTACACTCAACACTTCACATGATCCTGATTCTATCTCTCTGTTTATTCAGCCTAGAACTGTGATGGCTTTTTTGGCAGGTGCAGCACACTGCTGGCTCATACTTAAGTGATTGTTCATTAGGATTCCAAGATCCCTTTCACAGTTACTAATCTTATTATTCAGGTAGACATCAATCTTGGTCTCAAATTGATATGGTTTGGGCATCGACAGATTTAAATTTGGGAATTGAGGAAGTTAATATTGACATAAATTCGTGGGCAGACCACAATCCCATTGAAATTAAATGGAAAAGGAGGTGGACCCTAAAAAAATTAATCTTGAATCAAAATGAATTTAAATTAAAGATGGATGATCAAATGAGTTTGTTTTTCCAAAGTAATAAAAAAGAGGATACGAACAATCAGAACCTGTGGGACACGACAACAGCTTTTATGAGGGGTATTGCAATATCATACATGGCCAAAGACAACAAACAAAAAAGACAACAGCAAAAAAAAAAAAAATAGAGGAAGATATTAGCAAACTGGAAAAAAGCTGCAGAAACAACCCATAAAATGGGAATTGAAACAACAAATAAACACAATTAAACACAAATTAAATATAATTGAAAAGGAAAATATGGCACAACAAATTAAAAGCATTAAACATTTTTTTTTTGAGAATGCAAATAAGCCGGGAAGATGGCTGGCTTATAGACTAAGAAAACGGAAAGAAAAGAACCAGATTAGTAAATTACACAATGAAGAAGTTAGAGTTAATTTATCAAAATGAGGCAAAGAGGAAGGTCGCATATGAGTTTTTTAAAAACCTAACGAGGATAAGGAGAAGATAGAAGAAGGTAAGAATCTCAGAGGAAGGTAAAACTTTATTAAATAATGAGATAACAGCATGGGAGATATCTGAGGCAATCAAAAAACAAAAAAGTAAAAAAGCGCCAGGCCCAGATGATAGATAGATAGATAGATAGATAGATAGATAGATAGATAGATAGATAGATAGATAGATAGAGGTGAGCTGAGGATTTTGTGCAATTCCTGCATGATAAAGTCACTCGGATTCGGGAAGGCTTGGGCTCCGACTGGGTGAGTCTGGGGGAGGAGATGAGGGTAGGTCTTGAGAACACTATCTGGGAGGAGTTTGATCCTGTGGCTCCCGAGGATGTGGCCAGGGTTCTGGGTAGGATTAGTGCCGCCACATGTTTATTGGACCCGTGTCCCTCCTGGTTGGTACTGGCCTCCCGGGAGGTTACACGAGGCTGGCTCCAGGGGATTATAAGTGCTTCTCTGAGTGAGGGTGCCTTTCCCGCTGCCTTGAAAGAGGTGGTGGTGAGGCCCCTCCTCAAGAAGCCTTCCCTGGACCTGGCTGAATTAGCCAACTACCGGCCGGTCTCCAACCTTTGTTTTGTGGCGAAGGTTGTTGAGAGTGTGGTGGCACAACAACTGCCCGGGCACCTGGATGAAGCTATCTATCTGGACCCGTACCAGTCGGGCTTCAGGCAGGGGTACAGCACTGAAACGGCATTGGTCGCGTTGGTGGATGATCTCTGGAGGGCTCAGGACAGGGGTTGCTCCTCTGTCCTGGTCCTGTTAGATCTCTCAGCAGCTTTTGATACCATCAACCATGGTATCATGCTGCAGCAGTTGAGGGGGTTAGGAATAGGGGGCACCATTTTGCGGTGGTTCTCCTCCTTCCTTTCTGACCGCTTGCAGTTCGTGTTGACAGGGGGGCAGAGGTCGACTTCAAGGCGCATTGCATGGGGAGTGCCACAGGGGTTGGTCCTCTCGCCCCTTCTGTTCAACATTTATGTGAAGCCGCTGGGTGAGATCATCCATGGTTTTGGGGTGAGAGTCCATCTGTATGCTGATGATACTCAGCTGTACATCTCCATCCCGGACCACCCCAACGATGCCCTTGATGTGATGTCCCACTGCCTGGAGGCCGTGCGGGTCTGGATGGGGAGAAATAGGCTCAGACTCAACCCCTCCAAGACTGAGTGGCTTGGTTCCTGGTGTCGCGATATAGTCAGCTGGTGCCATCGCTGACTATTGGGGGTGAGTCTTTACCCCACACAGAGAGGGCTCGCAATCTGGGTGTCCTCCTGGATGCACGGCTGTCTTTAGAAGAACACATGACGGCCGTGGCCAGGGGGGCTTTTTATCAGGTTCGCCTGATCTGCCAGTTGAAGCCCTTTCTTGATCGCGATGCCTTGCGCACAGTCACTCACACCCTTGTCACCTCCCGACTGGACTACTGCAATGCTCTCTACATGGGGCTCCCCTTGAAAAGCACCCAGAGGGTCCAACTGGTCCAGAATGGGGCCACATGGGTGGTTATGGGTGCAACTCGTTGTGCCCATGTGACACCCCTCCTGTGTGAGCTGCACTAGCTCCCAGTGGTCTTCCAGGTGCGATTCAAGGTGTTGGTCACCACCTTTAAAGCACTCCATGGCATTGGACCTGGATACCTTCGAGACCGTTTTCTGCCACCAGTAGCCTCCCACCGGCCAGTCTGCTCCCACAGAGAGGGTCTCCTCAGGATGCCATCGGCCAAATTATGTCGGCTGGTGACACCCAGGGGGAGGGCCTTCTCTGTGGGAGCCCCTGCCCTTTGGAATGAGCTGCCCCCAGAAATTCGTAAAATCTCTGATCTCCATGTATTTCGCTGTGCCCTCAAAACCTTGTTGTTCCACCAGGCTGGGCTATCAAGGTAAAGATTTTAATTGGGTTTTATAAAATGGGATTTTAAATTTGGGGTTTTAAATTGAGCCTATCATTTAATAATTTTAATTATTTTTAAATTTTCTTTGTCTTTGTGCTTTTAATCAGGCTATACACCGCCCTGAGTCCTTCGGGAGAAGGGCGGTATAGAAATAAAATAAATAAATAAATATATATATAAATAAATAAATTATAGATATTACATCTTAAGAGAAATCATACGGGTTTCTCCTCTAAAATATTTTCAATAGCTTGCTGAAGAAATCATTGGTGAATATCTCTTTTCCCTAGAGAAAACTGAGGAAATCATCTATGTAATTTTTATTCCTGATACATGTGGTAGAGACATTGGAAAGTCTATTTGGGCCTGGAATCAGCAGCTATGATATCTAAGCAAGCAAAACTTTATATAATCAGAGAACCAAAGTGTTATTGTAAGATTTTGAATAGGCTGAACATTTAAAGGACTAGGATAGCAATCAACCAGGCTCAGAATCCTCCAGAGATTCCTATGGAAACTTCTATACTTTTGACTGAGCAGTGCTTTCAAAGTATCCCATGTGTCAGAGTAATTTCTGAAAAGTTTAACCCAAATATCATTTACATTTGATTTTTAAGTGTTTTGTGTTATCTGTAGTTGTACACGTGCATCTTACACTGAATGACCTGGAATGCCAGCATTCTCATGAATATTAGCTTGTATGTGACAATATCTGAATGGATGAACCAATGAATATTAATAATCATCTAAATGATTTTTTTGTTCTCAGTTTCTAGACTTGAAAACTAGAAATGCCCCTCTATGCACTTAGAAAATTCATCTGCTATTCACATGAGAATGATCATTTCCCCCTACAGAACTCTGAGATATTCATTATCTCAAATTTTGTAAAATTGTGTCCAACTCTAAGTTAAACAAAAAGAGTGTGAAGCACTTGCAGTACTCGAGGTAATACTAGGTAATTTCTAAGTAATTTCCACCTAGTCACATGGAAATTATACATTTGTCATGTTATTAATCTCAGTTTGGTCAACTTTTTCTAATTAGTATTTAACCCCAGTTTGATACAGTAAAGGAGTATAATAATTACCAATTACCAATTGCTATTATAGAGCTTTAATATACAGATCAACATGTTAAACTGTTATCTTTTTCCAGATTATACATTCAATCAAAATATTTGTATCTCAGCAAGATTGCTTGCACACCTTCCAGCCACCATGTTTCAATATCTTCTTCAGAACTCTTCAGACTCTTCAGACTTTTCCTGATATTTTATCCCATACCATGTTGTTCGGAAGGCCTACAGATGTTTATTTAAAAGAAACAAGGATTGCAGATTAAGAAATGAGAGAGAACCATAAATCAGCAGCAAATCAATTTTGAAAATACTGGTATTAATAGACAAAGTTCTATAAAAGCCTACATCAGTATATTGTTCTAGAGTTATTAACTTATTTGTATATTTTTTTCATTTGTTATATATTTTATTAATTCAGGTACCCTCATCCCCAAAAGCAGCATTTGTTCAGAATTTGTTCTGATCTCCAAGAGAATTACCATTACTATGGGAAATAGTGCAGCTGACTGAAAAAAAAGTTCATGGTAGAAGGATAAAGGAAGGGAAGGAGAGAAACCATTCATTGATCGATTATATTAAAAGAACTCTGTGGGAAAACACACAGGGCAACTAAAGAAGGGAGTGTGAGAAAAAGTCTTAATGGTCAAGATGGACAAATCTCATCCTAATACTTCAAAGTGATTTCAAACGATAAAAAATAATACTCAACAGGAATATAAGAAAGAATCAACCAATAGGCCAATACAGTTTTTTTTTTTTTTAATTAGAGATGTTCTCTGATGGGTTGGGGTAAAAGAAGGGAAAATGATACCAAAAGCATCATATTATTATGACATCAGCTGTTCCCCTATTGTACAGGAATCATGACACTGGTGGCATTCACATTGCTCTGTTGTCATGTTTACTTTGTCACTTTGATGAAATCATCAGATTCTGAAGACACTTCTGCTCTCTAATAGTGTCTAAGCGGGAAATAAAAAATATTCTAAAAAGGAGAACAAACTCTTAGAAAAAATATGAAGAGAAGAATAAGAGTTATTGTTAATTAATTCATTGTTTAGAATCAAAAAGGGAATCCACCTGGAGCCATTATGTTCCCACAAGTCGCCTAACTCCAACCATTCTTAAATTCTGTTAATCCTTATCTAGCACCAAAATAGCACTGACCATTAGTTGATTAAATTCCTGCACATAGGCATGAACAATAAATTAGTTTAATTGAAACTTAACATGTGTCCCTGGTGTGACAGATGTAGTTATAAAGTATTGATATAGGTATTGGTATAATTATAAGGCTGTCCAGCTAGAGACCGATTCTGGGTGGTTTACATTACTGAGAATAAAAAACAATAATAAAGAGACTACATATATGTGGAGATGCTAAGTACAAAACATAAAACCCCAAGGGCTGAAGAGCCCCCTACTCAGGAGTCTGTGAAAATAATTAGGTTCTTAAAGACTTCCTCAACACCATTACATCAGAGAGATATGCATCTTAAGAAAAAGAAAAATCCAAAGTGATTTTAGTAGTGTTTAAATTAAAAATGTTTCCTGGCAATTAAAACTATTGCATTTGTACTGCTGCAAGGAAGATCAAAAATTACTTCTTTAAATTTTTCTTTTAATTTTTCATGATTTTTAAAATCTTTCCTAGCTTTATGTTTCCGCGGTTTTTAATCCTGCAAAAAACACTTCTTCAATAAAAAATCGTATTTAAAAGGACACTGCTGCATTTGTTTAGAGCAGAATAAGAGAGTCAGGTATACAGTAAAAAAATTCTAAGTTACATATTTCTGCTGTAAAAAATATGGCATCTAAAATACACTGTTGTTGACTTACCATATGCAGCAATACTGACTTCCCCAACACCAGTATGGCAATATCTCACCTTCTGGACAATCTGAACTACAGTAGCCATTTGGCAGGGGACAATAACTGTAAGTATTTCCAAATTCTGCATTAAAAATGAGGGGAAATACTATTGGCATTTTAGAATCTGTATTTATTTATTATTACTAATTATATTTTATTCTTTTCATAAATTTTACATTTTTTAATTTTATTTAATTTTATTTATTTTATTTAGTTTGTCAAACATGTACGAGATAACAGGTATAAGTATAAATATGGAGATTGCGTGCAAAGAGCATGCACAAAGTGAACCAATGGTAATACCATTAGAACCCACCATTGGCTAAGACACTCATTGGGACCCTATCTCTTTTAGCATTTTTCTTGACACTTCTCCAAAATGCACCCTCAAGAAGCCACATCTCTCCCCCTCTCCCTCTCCCTCTCCCTCACATACACACACACACACACACACACACACACACACACAGAGGTTGCATTGGATATCTCTCTCCCACCCTCCCTCCCTCTCTGCTTTAGGCTTAGAAAATTCCCCCGCTGCCTTCCCCAAACACCTCTCCCCATTGCAAATTCGGCGTGCTGTTTGGGTGGGAAATGCCTGGAATGCAATAAAGCCCACCAATTCACCTCCTGCTGGCAGGCTAGCTAATGAGTTGAGAAGAGAGGCGGGGGAGCTGATCGGAGCCCTCCGAAAGAAGGGGGACTCTCCCTTTGCCTGGCTTCCCTCCTCCCGCGGTCTCCTCAGTGCTCGCTCATGTTCCCTCTCCCCACTCTAGCTTGATTGCAGGCGGAGCCACATTGCCTTTTGCAAGCCTGCTGTCGGAGAAGCTGGGTGCTGGTGAGAGCTCACTTTTTGCCTAGCTTTGTCCAGCTGTCAGGGGGACATGGCTTCCTCCCCAGGCCCCTGTCCATTCCCCCCCCGACAGCCAGACAAAGCTAAGCAAAAAGCCAGCCCTCACCAGCACCCAGCTTCACCGACAGCAGGCTTGGAAAGGGCAATGTGAGCTTCTACCTCCGTCAACCTAGGCTGGGGAGGGAGAGAGCGTGAGCAAGTCAGAGACCCTTCCCTCCAGCCTTTGCCCAAGCCCCACACCACACCAGGAGGCTGAAGTTTCATTTCTTCCCCACTCCGACCCACGTGTACCTTGGCATTGGGACTGTTTCTCTCCATCCCCTTTTCCAGCTGCTGGATCAGAGGGAGGAACCTAGCTTTGCTGCCCATTGCAGCTAGGAATCTCAAAGCCCAGAATGAACGTTTGTGCTACAACCAGCCCCTAGATCGGCTTCCTGCAAACTCCATCTTTCAAGGAGCCCAGCCGAACTTTTGCGTGCCACTCGCTGAGGCGGAGGGAGGGGCTGGAGCTAATAGGTAGCCAAACTAAGTGCCCAAAGGACCCCATCCCATCATCAGGAGTCCTGGTGCCTCAGCGAGTGAAACTTTGGCTGGGCTCCTTGGAAGACCATGGAGTTTGCAGGCCGCCTGCCTAGCTAGCACCCAGATTGGCTGAAACAGAAACATTCATTCTCGGCTTTATTTGAGATTCCTAGCTGCGATGGATAGCAAAGCTAGGACTGACCCCGGCCAGCTTTCACATTTAGGGAAATGCTGATTGGGAGGGCTGCGCGGCAAGAGAAAAGGCATTACATATCAGCCTCATCCAAGGCGAGTGGCTGGGAGGGGCAAGGGTCGTGGCCGGGCGTGGTTAGCTACCGGTTCAGGTGAACCGGTGCGAACCGGCTGAATCCCACCACTGCTTTATGGAGCTTTTCCATCAGAAAGTGAAGGCACTTAGAGAAGCTAGAGAATTTAAGAGAGGTTGAAAAGGAAGCACTAGGTGAGTTTGAAGAATTTCAGAATTACCTGAGGGGAAAAATTAGAAGCAGATAAACCTTTCATAGGAGGAGAAAACTGGGGAAATCAGGAGGCAAATTTCAGATTTACTAAAAAAAAAACATGTGTTTTAATAGTAGAGCAACTAAAGTAAATGTAAACTTGTTAGGAGGATCATATAAACCTGTCTTTTATAATAATGCTATGAATTTTCTTAGCAGTTTGCCCTTTTTTAAAAAAACTTTCTTTTTCTTCTAGCATACCTGAGGGATACATAATAAATAACGTAAAATAATATTTTGTGAGTGTATCTTCAGACATACATCTTGAAAGACTTGCAAATTAGTCTTCCCATAGATATAATTATTTATTTAATTAATTAATTAATTAATTAATTTCTATACTGCCCTCCTCCCGAAGGACTCGTGTACAGCCAATTAAAACATTATATATATACATCAATTTAAAAATCAATTAAAAGTAATAAATAATTTTGGCTCAGAATTAAAGCCTAATTAAAACACCCAATTTAAAATCATTCACAAAGATAGCCCAGCCTGGCGGAACAGTAGGGTTTTAAGAGCGCAGCGAAATACACGGAGATAAGAAATCTTACATATTTCCAGGGGCAGTTCGTTCCAAAGGGCAGGAGCACCCACAGAGAAGGCTCTCCCCCTGGGTGTCGCCAGCCAACATAACTTGGCTGATGGCACCCTGAGGAGCCCCTCTCTGTGGGAGCGAACTGGCCGATGGGAGGCTACTGGCAGCAGAAGTCGGTCTCGGAGGTACCCCAGCCCTAAGACATGGAGCACTTTAAAGGTGGTAACCAACACCTTGAATCGCACCCAGAAGACCACTGGGAGCCAGTGCAGCTCGCGCAGGAGAGGTGTTACATGGGCGTAATGGATCGCGTCCAAAACTACCCGCGCGGCCGCATTCTGGACCAGTTGGAGCCTCCAAGTGCTATTCAAGGGGAGCCCCATGTAGAGAGCATTACAGTAGTCCAGCCGGAAGGTGACAATGGCATGAGTGACCGTGCGCAAGGCGTCCCGATCCAGAAAGGGTCGCAACTGGTGGATCAGGCGAACCTGATAAAAAGCCCCCCTGGCCACGGCCGTCATATGCTTTTCTAAAGACAGCCATGAATCCAGGAGGACGCCCAGATTGTGAGCCCTCTCTGTGTGTGGGGGGGAGAGATTCACCCCCAATAGTCAGTGATGGCGCCAGCTGACTATATCAGGGTGCCAGAAGCCACAGCCACTCGGTCTTGGAGGGGTTGAGCCTGAGCCTATATTTCCCCATCCAGACTCGCACGGCCTCCAGGCAGCGGGACATCACATCAAGGCCATTGTTGGGGTGGTCTGGGGTGGAGATGTACAGCTGAGTGTCATCAGCGTACTGATGGACTTTCTCCCCAAAACCACGGATGATCTCACCCAGCGGCTTCACATAAATGTTGAACAGAACTACAAGTTTTCCTACTTTTCAGGAGATATCAATGATTTATTCTAATGGATTTGGCACATCCAATAAATGAGGCCCATTTTGTCATTAAGCAGAAATAAATCTTTGCTCAGAGACCAGCCTCAGAATTAGTCTGAAGATACACTCACAAAATAAAATATTATTTTATCTTATTTATTATCTTTCCAACAGTATCTCTCTCAGATATGATAGGAGAAAAAGAAAAAGGATTTATTTATTTTTTTTAAAAAAGAGCAAACTGCTAAGATAAGGCATGGCATTATTATAGAAGATAGGTAGATATGACCCCCCCTGAGACATTTCTTGTTGGAAAAATAGGGTGGGAACAGCCCTCTTAATTTTTGTAGATTGAAATACCCTTAAAACTTTTTGATTGGTGATCAATACCAAAATTTAAAAAAGTAAAGAATCATTGTGAAAAGCATTTGAAATTAGTCTCAAGTATACTTCTCCTCTAGACTAAGGTGACCAGACGTCCCGCTTTTGGCGGGATAGTCCCGCTTTTGAGCAATTTGTCCCGCGTCCCGCGGCGTTTTAAAAAAGTCCCGATTTTTCATTCTGCCTCCTGAATCCCCGCTGCTGGCTAGAGGGAAAAAACCTGTTTAAACTCTTGCCGCGGGGCTTCAAAGGGCCGCCCTACGTTGATTAGCTCAGCTTCCCCCTCTCAGCTGATTTGCGCAGGGCTCTGCTCTTCCTAAATTGCTCCAGCAGTTTTTTTTTCTCTTTGTGCAAACCAAGCTCAAAACGAAAGTGAAACTGGCTGTTGGCTTTGCTGTTTGCTTGCAACGTTGGAAAATTAGGCAGCAGATTTATTTTCCTTTTCCTCACCAAAAAAGGTAGGTGTAAACAATGGGAAATTATTTAGGGCAAAAGAGGAGAGTTCAAGATTTTAAAACACAAAAGAAAAAAAAGCTCTTTTTAACTAGGGAATTGTAATAATTGAGATACTATTAATTGTATACTGTGTTGAAAGCAGAAATGGTTAAGTTGTGGTTTGGAGGAATATATGGGGGAAATTATTTGGTTTATTATTATTGGTAAGTATAATTAATTGATTTGTAAGAAATTGGATTGCATGGAAATAATTGGAATATTCATGTTCATATTGATTAATATACAAAAAAGATAGTTATATAACTAATTGATTTATATTAAAATGTTGAATTTGTATTAAACAACTGTATTACATAATTACATAATTAACCAATGTGAGGATGGATATAAAAATAGATGACAATGGGAAGGGGTATAAAATAGAATAGAAGGGAAAAATTGAATTTGATTAAGATTAGAGATGAGGATGAAGGGTAATATTGTTTTTTTAAAAAAATAGATGAGGAATAAATATGGCAAAAAGGAAATATAGAAATTGTAAATTTAATTGAAATGACTAAACACTGTTTAAATTTGTGAACCAGCCAAATATTCTGTTCAAAGAAAATACATTGTATGTATGTGTGTTTCTAATTATTGCTATTTATTCATATTTGTTCTCTTTTATTCCTTAAAGTTTAACAATTCATTCTTTATCTTAATATCTTTATATTTGTTTGGGGTTGGCTTTCTTCCCTTTCATCTTTTTTATTGTACAGCAATCTTTCTCCTCAAACCTACCACCTCTCTCTTTTCTTTCCTTCTTACTTTCTCTTTCCCCCACCCTCTTTTTCTCCTCCCTACTTCCTCTTCCTTTCTCCTTCTCCTCCTCTCTTCCTCCCTCTCTTAACCGTCACTCCTACTCTAATTTCCCTTCCCTTCCTTCATCCCTCTCTATTACTGTATCCTTTTATGCATATGGACTACTCAGAGGGCTGAAAAAGTTATTTTTGACTGGTCCTCGCACTTTTGACCAGTCCTCGAACTTACGACTGTCCTCACATTTTACATTTTTGCCCTATCTTGTCATCATGGTGAAGAGAAGCAGTTGTGAAATGAGTGACATGGTTGTAAAGAATGCTGCACGGGCATAAATGTGAGGATGGTCATAAGTGTGAGGACCAGTCAAAAGTGCGAGGACCTGTCAGAAATGACTTTTTTCAGCCCTCTGGTTAGTCCTTTTGTGCATATGGACTACTCAGAGGGCTGAAAAAGTTATTTTTGACTGGTCCTCGCACTTTTGACCAGTCCTCGAACTTACGACTGTCCTCACATTTTACATTTTTGCCCTATCTTGTCATCATGGTGAAGAGAAGCAGTTGTGAAATGAGTGACATGGTTGTTAAGAATGCTGCATGGGCATAAATGTGAGGATGGTCATAAGTGTGAGGACCAGTCAAAAGTGCGAGGACCTGTCAGAAATGACTTTTTTCAGCCCTCTGGTTAGTCCTTTTGTGCATATGGACTACTCAGAGGGCTGAAAAAGTTATTTTTGACTGGTCCTCGCACTTTTGACCAGTCCTCGAACTTACGACTGTCCTCAAATTTTACGTTTTTGCCCTATCTTGTCACCATGGTGAAGAGAAGCAGTTGTGAAATGAGTGACATGGTTGTTAAGAATGCTGCACGGGCATAAATGTGAGGATGGTCATAAGTGTGAGGACCAGTCAAAAGTGTGAGGACCTGTCAGAAATGACTTTTCAGCCCTCTGAGTAGTCCCTATACACATAGCTATGGCCACCCGGTCACATGACCAGCTAGCCACGCCCACCCAGTCACATGGCCTCCAAGCCATGCCCACACAATAAGCCACGCCCACAATGTCCCTCTTTACCAATGTTAAAATCTGTTCACCTTACTCTAGACCATCTGAGTCATTTTAGTTCTCTCCTTACCTGTGACAGCCTGGTGGGAAAACAAGAAGATGGCAACAAGGAGGAGAAAAGCCTTCATGGCTGAAGCTCAGAGCAACCAGTTCAAGAGGCAGGAATCTCTAAGTTGGGTCAAGCGGTACTGAGCAGTTCTTTGCTGGGGCTATTTATGAAGCTTTAAGAAGCACAAGCGTCAAAGGTGGCTTAATTTTTGGCAACCTTGAGGAATGACGTGGAAGCCAGCAAGAATTCTAGGAAAGGAGGGAAGGTAGTAGGCAGTTAAAATAGCTACATCTTTTTTAGGGTAATCAAATGTGTAATTTAGCCTAGCTAAAGCAGTTATTGTTTATTTTTATTTTTTCCTCTCTCTCAGCCACAAGAGGGAGCTTCAGTACAAAGAACATAATAACATAAAAAATGCTCAGTTACCATGAATAATTATAATATAATTTTAATAGTTTTAATGTTGTAAAGCTAATACTAAAAAGTTCATATTTTTTTCTCACATACAGTACCATTTGGTTATTTAAATACTATAACATTAAGAATGAACTTTTCCTCTGATCTCCAACTCTTTTAATCTTTTTCATTTAACAAATGCATATTTTAGGCCGAAGGTTACTATTTCTCTAATAGGAATAGGAGGAAATATAGCAGATTAGTATTCAATATAGAAGTCCAGCTTTATTCTTCTGTTTCCTTTTCTTCAGTTTAAAGCGTTTCTTATAGAGGAATGGAAGGTGATCTCTCTAAATAAATTCGGCAAGCGCCTTAAAATTTAGAAATACATTTGTATTCCTTTATTTTTAACACAATAGCTTACTGTTTCCACTGGAAATACAATAAAAAATGCTCTGCTTTCCATATCTTATCTCTTTTTATAAATATATCTTTAAAGCCTTGATAGTGTCAGGGCATCGATTAATCCCATGTTTGGCTCTGGGACAAATCACCCTGGTTTAGAGGATGGATCGAGGCTTATTCCTTGTTGCAATATTCCGAAAAGAAACGCGAAGAAAAGTTCTCTAATAAAACTCATTTATTTGTTATAAAGAAAATAAAACACCTCACTAACTAAGAAAAGTAATTGCTACATTTTTGAAATAATTCTTGCCGGCTATTTCTCAGCCGGACCTTTCTGGCAAGAGAACAAAGGAAAGAGTATGTGAAGCAAGTGAAAGAATGCAGACATGCGTAGTAACTTTTGATAACAATTCTTGGCAAGGTACGGAAAGTCAGATAGTCCAGAAATGATGAGTTCAGCTGGCAAATAAAATAACGCAGTGACAGATAGTTAGTCTTTGTTAAGAAAAATTAATTAAGATTTACATTTATAATTTAAACTTGATCAAATAAGACAACTTTATATTTGTTCTTTTTACTTTTAAAAATGTTGCTTTTTCGTCCCCTTTGAATAGTGTCCAAAAAGTTTATTTCTTTTCATTTACTTGTTTTTTTAAAGGATATCCTTTATAAGTGTAACATGTCTCTTATGCTAATTTAAGGGAAGAACCGGGACCCAAAGTATGGAACTCTTGTGAGTGATCCCAGATCTTTCCCTTTGCCTGGAGAGCAATTTCAAGAAGCTGGTTTATTCACCAGCCCTTCATTTCACCACACTTGTAGGCTCTGCAAAGAGTAGAGTCATTTCAGTCTGCCATTGCTTCCTCAGAAGTGCCTCTTTTATCCATTTGCTGATATTTCTTATATATATCCTTTGATTCCCAACAACGTGGTACGTTTCATTTATCTTCTGAAGTAAATCTACAGCTGGGGTGTCAAACTCACATCATCATGGCGGCATCACGTGACGTACTAGGACTTTTTTCCCCCTTCGCTAAACCAGGCATGGGCGTGGCCAGCTTGTGAGGCATCTGGCCCATGTGCCGAGAGCTTGACAGTCCTGATCTACAGGACTCCTGGCTTACTTCCTCTCTATGGATACCCTTGGCTCATTTTTATCTTTCAGTCGCAATTGTCAATTTCAGCTTAGGCAATTGCATTTTCTATCATAAATTAGTGAAAAGTTCTGAGCAGATTCTCACTTTCTGCTATGGGCCACTCACCATAGAGAAATATTCCTATGATTTATTTATTTATTTATTTATTTATTTATTTATTTATTTATTATTTAATTTGTTAAATATTGTTGGATTGATCCAACAATAGTCCATTAAATCAATAATCTGCCCTCAACACTAGAAATGCAAGATCCATTCAATGGATTAAGTACCCAGTTTTAGTATAGAATAGATTGAGTTGGAAGGAACCTTAGAGGTCTTTAGTCCTACTCCCTACTCAGGCAGGGAACCCTATACCATTTCAGGCAAAGGGTTGTCCCATCTCCTCTTAACAACTTCTAGTGTTGGAGAATTCATAACGTCTGGAGGAAATTTGTTCCACTGATTAATTGTTCTAACTGTAAGACATTTCTCCTTAATTCTAGGTTGCTTCTCTCCTTGATCAGTTTCCATCCATCACTTCTTGTCCTGCCTTCAGGTGCTGTGGAGAATAGTTTGACTCCCTCTTCTTTGTAGCAACCTCTGAGATATTGGAACACTGTTATCATGTCACTCCTAGCAGGGAGTGACTGATTCGTGCAAACCGGTAGCGGCAGGGGTGAGTGATTTGGAGAAATGGTAGCGGTGGCAGTGCAAGGCTCCAACCACCCACCTGGACGTTGTTATTTCCTGGTTTTAACCTGTTTTTTACCCTCTGTGCATGCACAGAAGGCTTTGCGCATGCGCAGAGGGTCCAAAATTGCATGTGGCATGCATGCACGAGTGAAGCAAGCAGGCGCGCGTGGTGCAAGCACTTCCAAACTGGTAGGGAAGGTAAGTCGATTTCACCCCTGACTTCTAGTCCTTCTTTTCATTAAACTAGACATACCCAATTCCGGTAACAGTTCTTTATATGTTTTAGCCTCCAGTACCCTAATCATCTTTGTTGCTCTTCTCTGCACTCTTTCTAGTGTCTCAACATTTTTTTTTACATTGTGGCAACCAAAACTAGATGCAGTATTCCAAGTGTGGTTTTAACACTTCACATGAATTTGATTCTATATCTGTTTGTTCAGCCTAGAACTGTGGTGGCTTTCTTGGCAGCTACTGCACACTGCTCGCTTATATTTAAATGATTGTCTACTAGGACTCCAAGATCCCTCTGATGGTTAATACTATTAAGTCAGGTACCACCTATACCTTAAATGACCTTTGTGATCATATTATATGTAGCTGCGTCCTCTTCACTGATAACGTAAAACTATTTAACACCACCGACAATGTTGCTGCCCTACAAAGCAACCTTGACTGTCAGAATTGTTGCGCAATTGGCAACTCCAAATCCCAACTAACAAATGCTCTGTCTTACACTTTGGCAACAAAAATCAGAACACCAAATACAATCTGGGTGGATATGACCTTGTAGATGACCCTGTGTCTCTCAAGGATCTAGGAGTATTCATCTCCAACGATCTAAGCCCCAGAGCTCAGTGTAACAGCATTGCCAAAAAGGCATTAAGAGTTGTTAACCTAATTTTGCGAAGCTTCTTCTTCGGTAACATTGTACTGCAAACTAGGGCATGCAAAACCTTTGCCAGACCAATTCTCGAATATAGCTTGTCTGTCTGGAATCCACACTGTATATCGGACATTAATACAATTGAGCGGGTCCAGAAGTATTTCACGAGAAGAGTACTCCACTCCTCTGCTCATAATAGTATACCTTGTGTCACCGGGTTTGAAATTTTGGGCTTGGGTAACTTGGAACCACGCCGCCTACAGTCTGACCTAAGCATTGTACACAAAATTGTCTGCTACAATGTCCTACCTGTCAACAACCACTTCAGCTTCAAACTCAATAATACATGGGCAAACAATGGGGACTTCCGGTTTGGCACTGCGGCAATTCAGTCGGGGAAATAGAGGGGCTCTAATGAGCCCCGCGAAAACCCCGAATGTCGAACTGCCACTGACAGGTCTGAGGACCGAACCTGTCCTGTAGGGACAGGGGAAAGAGAGGGACACCTTGGACGGCTGAGAGGAACGGGCAAGTTCTTCGGAGGCCAGAGGAAACCCTCTGAGCCAGTGGCGGAGGTGCAGCAGCCATGGCAGCTGCCTCGAGGCCAGGGCAAACCAGAGAAGCACTGTGCAGGAGGAAGAAAGGAGAAAAGAGCGAAGCGTTTGGAAGCCAGGTGAGTGACACCAACCCAGGCGAGAGCAGTGCTTAGAACATGGATTTTTACAATTAAGCCCCCAGCCTTAAATAGCGGCTACGGATCAGTGGGGCAAGAAGACTTAGTAAAATAACTTGCAGGAGGAAAAGACCCATTAAGGAGATTAGTTTACTACTGACCGATTTGGAATAATTGTCTACTGAAAAAAGTCAGAAAATTGAGAAACTTTTTAAAATTGGAATAGATTACCTTTGGAGAAAGAAAAAAGGAAAAAATGATAAGTAGGAACTTGATAACTTTAAAAGCTAAAAGAAAAGAGACAAGCGGATGACCATATAATTGACAAAATGGAGAATTGCCGTGACTAAGTGAAAGTGTGAATTGCAGATTGCTTGTGGCTGAAAGAGAAACAATGTGTTCTACTACTTAAATTGGATTACTTTGAAAATAACCAAGAGTGTCTGACTTTGGGGATTCCCAATCTGTCTATTGGTGGTTTTATTGGTTTTATTGGTGGAAAGAAAGAAGAAATAAAACAGAACTATTAAAATTGAAACTAGCAGGCATAGGAACAAAAGAAAATGGTGCAGCAACAAAAGAAGGGAAGAAAATGGACTTTATATGAAATGGATGCTATAAAAGAACTAAAAAAAGTTTTTTTTCTCTCTTTTTTATTTTTTTTAAAGAGCTTTAAATTTGACAACACTGAATTTGAAAAGGAATAATTGGACAGATAGAGAAAGGAAGAAATAGAATAAATTTGGTTGTGAGATAAGAACATAAGAGTTTGATTAAAAAGGGAAATCTAATGTTTAAATGTTTAAATGAAGCTTGAATTTTGATAAAAGGTGTTTTTCTTCTCTTTCTTTTTTTCTTTTTCTTTTAAATTTGGCAATATTGAATTTGAATTTGAAATGGAATATTTATGGTTAAGATAGTCTGATTAAATGAAAATATAATGTTTAAATGCTTAAATGAATTTGGAATATTAACAGGTGGTGCTTATGGATTAATAAATAAGGAAAACTGATCCTAAGGTGGATAAAAATGATGTTTTAAAAATAAGAATATGTATATGGGATAAATTCAAGAAAAATTTATAGCCAAGGAGAGAATATGTGGAGAATATATATGTTGTAACACGTTTCTATTCTAAACTGGTGGGAGACATGGAGGAGAATATATTGAAAAATAGCCTATGCAATATGCCGTGAAACAGCCAGAATATGCTAAAAATCAGCGGGAGGAATGGAGGAGACTATGGTGGAAGACAGCCAAAATAAAAATGCTGTAAATCAGCCCAACAATAGATTTAGGAGTGGAGGAGAATATGCTGGTAATCAGCGGGAGGAATGGAGGAGATTATGCTGGAAAACAGCCAAAATAAAAATGATGTGAATCAGCCAAACAATAGATTTAGGAGTGGAGGAGAATATGCTGGAAGCCAGACAAAATAAAAGTATACTGAGAACCAGACAAAATAAATGGATGGAGACGTGGAGGAGAATAGGATGGAAAATAGCTTAAAGATAAAAATGTTGGAAATTAATTGAGGTAAAAGAAGACGATGAATGATAATTAAATGATGTGAATTGATTTTGAAATGATTTTATGTAAAATGAGAAGTGTAATTGGTGATAAGCCTAAGAAAATTAGATATATATCAATAGAGGTTAAGATAGAGATTTGATGAAATGGGTTTTGAGGTTAAGGAATATATACGAAATTTTGATTCGTAAAATGATATAAAAATTAGAATTGTGTTTATTTGGAAACTAAAGATGGTATATAAAAATGAGCTGTGTTTATTAGGGAATTAAGATTTATGGTGATATAATATAATAATGTTAAATGTTTAGATTAAGATGTTAGAATTTGTGATAAAAAAATTGTCGTTTGATTTTTATTTTAAAGATGTAAATGGATGAAATTTGGAATCGAATTTGTTAAAGAAGTGCGAGCAACTGTATTTACATATGACCGGACCAAAACTTTGCTCTCAAAAGATGTACTTTATGTTTAAGAGTTTTTTGTTGGAAAAATAAAAAAAAATGTTTTTTAAAAAATAATACATGGGCAAACAATGGATACAAACTCAAGGTAAACCACTCCAAACTCAATTGCAGAAAATATGACTTCAGTAACAGAGTGATCAACACCTGGAATGCTCTACCTAACTCCATTGTTACATCCTCAAACCCCCACAGCTTCAACCTTAAACTGTCTATCATGGACCTCACCCTATTCCTAAGAGTCCCGTAAAGCGCACCATAAGCACACCAGCGTGCCTACCGTCCCTGTCCTACTGTCCCCATTTATTTGTACTCATTTCCTGTGTTCATGTCCATGTTTATACTTATACCTGTATTTTGTACATGTTTGACAAAACCAATAACTAAACTAAACTAAACTAAACTAAACTAAACTAAACTAAACTAAACTAAACTAAACTAAACTAAACTAAACCAAACCAAACCAAACCAAACCAAACCAAACCAAACCAAACCAAACCAAACCAAACCAAACCAAACCAAACCTGTGCATTTGGTATTTCTTGCCTAAATGTGTAACCTTACTATTTTTAGTGGACCTGTCTTCAGTTTGCTATTTTTTTACTGGAAGACTGATTCCAAAGCAATTCCTAATGGATGCTTTGAAAGTGGTGGAACTATTGTACACACCAGGTTGTATTATAAAGACTGGTTGGCTTTGTTCTGTTCTAGCTTGATTTGTAACTTAACTATGACCAGATCATGACATCTTTGCTGTTATAACTGGACTCTTATATTTTCTTATACCAAAAATATAATCAATTTTATTTCTTTTCATTTTGATATCTGTATGCTTAATTGGGTGATATTCATGCACATAGGTGTTGTTTTGGTTGTATGAAAAAATGTGTTAGCAACCAAGAAATGTTTAAATTGGGAAAAACTGACAGGTCATTGTACTGCTTCATTTCTGTTTCTTTTTGTCAACCTTGCTAGTATATTCTTACAAATTCAGATTGAACTTGACCATAAAACCAAACTTGTTTGTCTATTCAGAATTTTATTTTTGAAACACAGTAGTAGAAAGCCCATCCAGGTTCTGATCCAATTCTATTGTTTTAAGTCAAGACAAAATCCTGAGAGGGGTCATCCAAACAAATGTTATGCTATATGAAAGAGTTCATTGAAATCAACTGACTATTGCATGACAAAAGCCTTGATTATCTTTCCTGGTGTGTTTGTTGCTAAAGTCTATTAGATGTTTCTGGTCAGGGTCTACAAATTAGAATACTGAAGTTGATTGACAATGGAACAAAACATGTACCTGAGCCTTTAAATGTTTCGTGGAATATGTCCTGTGTATCATATCAAAGAAATATTTCAATCTAATTTACCTCAGAGGATTGCTACTATGAAGATTTGGAAAAGGAAGTGCTATATATGCTGCCTTGAGCCCCTAGTTAAAGATGGGATATAATTGTAATGGACACACAGACATAAACACAATATATATAGATAAAATCATATGGGTTTCTCATTTAGAATATTTTCAATACCTTGCTGAAGAAATCATTGGTGAATATCTCTTTTCCCTAGAGAAAACTGGGAAAATCATATATGTAATTTTCATTCCTAATACATTTGGTAGAGATGTTGGAAAACCTATTTGGGCCTGGATCAACAGCTATAATGTCTAAACAAGCAAAACTTTATATAATCAGAGAACTAAAGTGTTATTTTCATGTTTTTGAATAGGCTGAACATTTAATGGGCTATTATCAGAGGTGGTATTTAACTGGTTCAGATCGGTTCAGTAGTGGAAATTTGACCTGGTTTGCTGAACCATTAAATGCCACCTCTGCCTGGCCCTGCCCCTACCCCCACCCACCCACTCACTGCTGGCACCGCCCGTTCCAACCGCCCACCTGCCACTTTGCCTGCCCACTCACCCACTCGCCCTGTCCACCCCCACCCTATATATGTTGCCTTTGCCACGCAGCCCAGCTAATCGCCTGGCCTTGCCAGTCACCTCTGTGCCTCACCTGCTCTGCTCAGATCGTCAAAGGTAAATATGTCACCCACTTGCCTTTTGCCTTGGGTTGGAGGCTGGGGCCCAGGGATGTGCCATTCCCTGAGGCCCCAGAGCCCCATCCCCCTTACCACTTGCCTCAGCCGGGTTGGGGAATGTACCATTCCCTGGCTCTAGCCACCCACTTGCTCTCTGCCTTGCTCACCTACCTTCTATTCTGGTCACCTTGGTTGGGAAGGACACACCGCGGCGAGGCTTGGCCATCTTTCGCAGGAAGGCTCCAGTCACTTGTAGTTTTTGGCTGCCTTCTGAGCAGCTCCACTGTGACGTCGTCCCTCCAGCGCAAAGAACAGGGTGGTGATGGTGGTGATGGTCATGGGACAAGTCCCATGACAAGTCCTGTGACCATCGCTGCCATCGCCGCCCTGTTTGCACCGGCTGCGGACATGCACCCCATTGCTTGCCATTGCCGCTCTCAGCCAGTGTTGGTACCACTTGTGGCTGGAGTCAGACCTGGCCAGGAAAATGGCCTACTGCACCGGAGGGATGGTGCTCAGAGGCAGCTGCCACAGTTAGGTACTTCGACACAGGGAAGGGGGGGACCATAAAGGGACAGACTGTGGCAGTGCGATGAAGGGAGGCAGAAAAGTTCAGCTTCCCTCTGCTGCACCGAGTCAGGTTGAATGCTGCAGCAGAGAGAAGCTAAACTTTTCTGCCTCCCTTCGCAGGGGAGCTGCTCAGAAGGCAGCTGCCGCAGTCTGTCCTTTTAAGGTACTTTGACCCAGGGGGAAGGGGAACCTTCAAAGTGGGAGGGAGGTGATGGGAACCTAGCCGGGGTGCTGGGTAATGAGGTCAAGGGCTATTCAATCAGTACAGTGGGTGGGAGGGGCAGATATGGCGGGCGTAGGGGGACGTACCGTGTTTCGGGAGTGCACACTCGCTGGATCCCTTGCAGGGTAGGGCTGAGGATTTTGTACAATACCTGCATGATAAAATCGCTCAGATTCGGTAAGGCCTGGACTCCAGTTGGGTAGGTTCAGATGCGATGACTCCTCTGGGAGGAGTTTGACCCTGTGGCTCCTGAGGACGTGGACAGGATTTTGGGTCGACTTAAAGCTGCCACATGTGTATTGGACCCGTGTCCCTCCTGGCTGGTGCTGGCCTCCTGGGAGGTTACACGAAACTGGCTTCAAGGGATTATTAACGCTTCTTTGAGGGAGGCCTTGAAAGAGGCGGTGGTGAGGCCCCTCCTCAAGAAGCCTTCCCTGGACCCGGCTATATTAGCAAACTATCGTCCGGCCTCCAACCTCTGCTTTGTGGTGAAGGTTATTGAGAGTGTGGTGGCACGACAACTTCCCCGATACCTGGATGAAGCTGTCTATCTAGATCCATACCAGTTGGGCTTCAGGACAGGATACAGCATGGAAACGGCATTGGTTGCATTGTTTGATGATCTTTGGAGGGCTTGGGACAGGGGATGTTCCTCTGTCCTGGTCCTTTTAGATGTCTCAACGGCTTTTGATACCATCGACCATGGTATCATGCTGCGTCGGCTGGGGGGTTAGGGGTGGGGGACACTGTGATGCGATGGTTCTCCTCCTTCCTCTCCGACCATACGCAGTCTGTGTTGGCAGGGGGGCAGAGGTCGACCTCAAGGTGCCTCACTTGTGGGGTGCCACAAGGGTCAGTCCTGTCGCTCCTCCTGCTCAACATTTATGTGAAGCCGCTGGGCGAGATCATCCATGGTTTTGGGGTGAAGTGTCACCAGTATGCTGATGATACGCAGCTGTACATTTTCATTCCGGACCACCCCAATTATGCCCTTGATGTGATGTCCTGATGCCTGGAGGCCATGCAGGTCTGGATGGGGAGAAATAGGCTCAGACTCAACCCCTCCAAGACTGAGTGGCTGTGGTTCCTGGCGCCCCGGTATAGCCAGCTGGCTCCATTGCTGGCTATTGGGGATGAGATCTTGGCCCCCTCAGAGAGGGCTCGCAACTTGGGTGTCCTCCTGTACATGCGGCTGTCTTTAGAAGACTATATGGCAGCTGTGGCCAGGGGGGCCTTCTATCAGGTTCGCCTGATTTACCAGTTGCGTCCCTTTCTGGACCGGGATGCCCTACGCACAGTCACTCACGCCCTCGTCACGTCACGTCTGGACTACTGTAATGCTCTCTACATGGGGCTCCCCCTGAAGAGCACTCGGAGACTCCAACTGGTCCAGAATGCGGCCGCGTGGGTGATTATGGGGGCAACACATCGCTCCCACGTAACACCTCTCCTGCGCGAGCTGCACTGGCTTCTGGTGGTCTTCCGGTTGTGATTCAACTTGTTGGTTACCACCTTTAAAGCGCTCCATGGCTTAGGACCTGGATATTTACAAGACTGTCTGCTGCCACCGATAGCCTCCCATCAGTCGGTACGCTCCCACAGAGAGGGCCTCCTCAGGGTGCCATCGGTCAAATTATGTTGACTGGCGACCCCCAGGGAGAGAGCCTTCTCTGTGGGGGCCCCTGCCCTTTGGAACGAATTGTCCCCTGATATTCGTAGGATCCCCGACCTTCGCACCTCTCGCTGGGCCCTGAAGACCCTATTGTTTCAGCAAGCTGGTCTGACAGCATGAGGATTTTTAATGGGTTTTTTAGTTTTGGGGTTTTTAATATTTGGCCAAACTATTGAATTAGTTTTTACCTGTTTTATCTTTTGTATTGATGTTTTTTATTATTGGCTGTACACTGCCCTGAGTCCTTCGGGAGAAGGGCGGTATAAAAGTTGGATTAATAAATAAATAAATAAAGCATTCAAATGGTTCTGTGGGCGTGGTTTAGTGGGTGTGGCTTGGTGGGGTAGTGCCACCTCTCCTTGCCATGAGTGATGTTGACTAGGCCACACCCACTCAGTCATATGACCACCACCCCACCAAGAGATGCCCACTAAGCCACACCCAAAGAACCGGTGCAGTAAAAAATTGAATACCACCACTGGCTAGGATAGCAATCAACCAGGCTCAGAATCCCCCAGGGATTCCTATGGAAACTTCCATACTTTTGACTTAGCAGTGTTTTCAAAGTATCCCATGTGGCATCGCAAATGGATCCAGTTTTTATTTCAAGAGTAATTTCTGAAAAGTTCAGTTAAATTTCTGATTATTATCTCAAATTTTGTAATATTGTGTCCAACTCAAAGTTAAACAAAAAGAGTGTGAAGCACTTGCAGTACTCGAGGTAATACTAACTAATTTCTAGGTGATTTCCACCTAGTCATATGGAAATTTTACATTTGTCATGTCACTGTCAATCTCAGTTTGGTCAACTTTTTCTAATTAGTATTTAATCCCAGTTTGATACAGTAAAGGAGTATAATAATTACCAATTACCAATTGCTATTATAGAGTTTAATATACAGATCAACATGTTAAACTGTTATCTTTTTCCAGATTATACATTCAATCAAAATATTTGTATCTCAGGAAGATTGCTTCCAAACCTTCCAGCCACCATGTTTCAATAGCTTCTTCAGAACTCTTCAGACTATTCAGACTTTTCCTGATATTTTATGTGGGACGACTGTGGGGAGGCCTATAGGCATTTTTTTCAAAAAAGAAAAAAGAATTGCATATTAAGAAATGAAAGAGAACCATAAGTCAGCAGCAAATCAATTTTGAAAATACTAACATTAATAGACAATGTTCTATAAAAGCCCACATCAGTATATTGTTCTAGAGTTATTAACTGATTGTATATTTTTTCATTTGTTATATAACTTATGGCAGGGATGTCAAACTCGTGTCATCATGGCAGCATCATGTGACGTATCCTCCTTTGCTAAACTGGGCATGGATGTGGCCACTGTGTGACGCATCTGGCCCGTGGGCTGTGAGTTTGACAGCCCTGCTTTATGTGTTCCGTTACTCCCATCCCCAGAAGCAGCATTTGTTCAGAATTTGTTCTGGTATTCAAGAGAATTACCATTACTATGGGAAATAGTGCAGCTGACTGAAAAAAAAGTTCATGTTAGAAGCATAAAGGAAGGGAAGGAGAGAAACCATTCATTGATCGATTATATTAAAAGAACTCTGTGGGAAAACACACAGGGCAACTAAAGAAGGGAGTGTGAGAAAAAGTCTTAATGCTCAAGATGGACAAATCTCATCCTAATACTCCAAAGTGATTTCAAACGATAAAAAATAATGCTCAACAGGAATGTAGAAAGAATCAATAGGTCAATACAGTTTTTTTTTTATTGAAGATGTTCTCTGATGGGTTGGGGTAAAAGAATGTAAAACGATAACAAGTGCATCATATTATTATGACATCAGCTGTTCCCCTATTGTACAGGAATCAGCCTGGAGCCATTATGTTCCCACAAGTGGTCTAAGACCAACCACTCTTAAATTCTGTTAATCTTTATTTAGCACCAAAATAGCACTAATCATTAAATTCCTGTGCATGGGCATGAGCAATTAATGGGAATTTAACAGGTGACCTTGATCTTTTGCATCTGACAGATGTAGATGTAAAGTATAGGTATAGGTATTGGTATAGCTATAAGGCTGCCCAGTTAGAGACCAAGTCTGGGTGGTTTATATTACTGAGAATAAAAAAAATAAAATAAACAAAGAGACTGTATGTATAAATGTGGAGACACTAATTCTAAGCAGTACACAACACATAGTCCACAAGGGCTGAAGAGCCCCCTACTCAGAAGCCTGGGAAAACAACCAGGTTCTTAAAAGACTTCCTCAACACCATTACATCAGAGAGATATGCATCTTAAGAAAAAGAAAAATCCAAAGTGATTTTAGTAGTATTTAAATTTAAAATGTTTCCATTGCATTTATACTGCTGCAAAGAAGATCAAAAATTACTTCTTTAAATATTTCTCTTTTTCTTTCTCTTTTTTATCTTTCTTTTACTTTTATAATTTTTCACTTTTTCCTTTAATTTTTCATGATTTTTTTCCCCTAGATTTATGTTTCTGTAGTTTTTAATTCTGCGCTGCTGCATTTGTTTAGAGCAGAATAAGAGATTCGGGTATATAATTTGTTTAGAGCAGAATAAGAGATTCAGGTATATAATGTTGACTTACCATTTACAGCAAACCAGGCCACCAGCACAGTCTCCTGATGGTTCGGCAGGAAATGGACATGATGGTCTACAGGAGCCACCACTTTGGGAACAAGCAATGTTAGCAGGGTCACTTTGGCCAATTGCTGCATAAAAAAGGGAGAAATACCATTGGAATTTTAGAATCTGTATTTATTTATTATTACTAAATATATTTTATTATTTTCATAAATATTAGACGTTTCATGATTTACATTCATTTTACAAATAATAATAATAAGAAATCCAATATATTAGAATTCAAAATACTTGAACACTGTTGGCATTGACAAAATCCCTAACAGTCAATAGTAGAAGGCAGCTTTACTTGGAACAGGATAAATCCTGTGACAAAACCTTTAATAACATCAAACAACAACATCTGCCTGTCCCCATTCATTGGGAAGGACTTGATAGGTAGATAAAAGTGCCAAAACTAGTCTCAACTTTTGGTTGACTGTCCAACAAACCAATAATAATAAGATGTTGATAATGGTGTTGATGCTGTACTTGGAAGTGATATGAACTAAATTCAAGCCCATTCTCACCTATGGAAGGCTATATGGATGGCTATATGGAAACTGCTAGTGGAGAAGACAGTATATCGGCTCAGCTATTTAAAATCCTAAAAGA
The DNA here is from genome assembly GCF_059756535.1 of Pantherophis guttatus. Taxonomy (NCBI): domain Eukaryota; kingdom Metazoa; phylum Chordata; class Lepidosauria; order Squamata; family Colubridae; genus Pantherophis; species Pantherophis guttatus. The sequence continues at coordinate 317,692,028 of NC_142063.1, forward strand.
TTATTCTGTTAAAGTGCTGCACTCCAGCACTCCAGTATTCCAGCAAATTTGGAATACTTACAGTAACAATGCAATAGTGCTCATTTGACAAGCTAGCAAGGTCCTGCTAAAATCCTATATGCTAATCTTCAACAAAATTTGAAATAACCACTTACCAGAAGTATAAATTGGGTTTTGAAGAGCAGAGGAACTAGAGATCAAATTAATAATATTCACTGGATTATGGAGAAACCATCTACTTGATTATGCTAACGCCTTTGATTGTATGGATTGCAAAAGTGTGGCAAGTTCTTAAAGAGACAGAAATGCCAGACCACGTTACCTATCTCCTTGGAAACCTGTATGCAGGTCAAGAAGCAACAGTTAGAATTGGACAGGACCAATAAATTGGTCCAAAATAGGGAAAGGAGTACTAATGGCTCAATATATTATTTTATCTTATTTATTATATTTCCCACACTCTCTCAAATATGATAGGAGAAAAAGAAAAAGGATATTTTTTTTAAAAGAAAAGGGGCAAATTGCTAAGACAGGGCATGGCCTTATTATAGAAGACAGGTAGATATGATTCCCCTGAGACATTTCTTGTTGGAAAAATAGGGTGGGAACAGCCCTCTTAACTTTTGTAGATTGAATACTCTTAATGCTCTTTGACTGGTGGTCAATACCAAAAGTAAAATAAGTGAAGAATCATTGTGAAAAGCATTTGAAATTAGTCTCAAGTATACTTCTCCTCTAGACCATCTGAGTCATTTTAGTTCTCTCCTTACCTGTGACAGCCTGGTGGGAAAACAAGAAGATGGTAACAAGGAGGAGAAAAGCCTTCATGGCTGAAGCTCAGAGCAACCAGTTCAAGAGGCAGGAGTCTCTAAGTTGGGTCAAACGGTACTGAACAGTTCTTTGCTGGGGCTATTTATGAAGCTTTAAGAAGCACAAGGGTCAAAGGTGGCTTAATTTTTGGCAACCTGGAGGAATGACAATATCACAATTACATTGGCATCCTTTTTTTTAGAAAAAAAAATCTACCTTCTGGTGAGCTGTTTCCTGAAAGGATTCAGGATTGGAGGAGAAAAGAGGTGGTTTAAAAACTGCCTTCCTGAGTTTCGGAACAAAGTTCAGTCAGTTAAGCATTTGTTCTCCAGCAGAGATTCAAATGCAAGATGTAAGTGTCATTTCTTTGCCCTTGCTGTTATTTGGCATTGAAAGGTGTAATCCTTCTGTACATCAGATTCTAGATATTAAAACAGCAATTGTAGCAGATATCCACCTTTTTTTGTAGATGTGTGTAAATACATGCCACATATTTGAAAAATTAAGTGCTATGTAACTTATTTATGAATGCTCTACTCTCGTTGGCATTTACTACCCCAACCCCACACACCCAAAGTATAACAATATGAGATTGCAGCTTGCTAGATGAAGTTGTAAGAACTATGCTAAATAAATTCCTTTATATTTATAACAATTTTCTCCATTTAGTTCTGTTGCCCTTAAGTATCGCACCAGCCCAAGGTTTATGAAATCACCCAAGTATGTAATTTTGAAACCAAGACAATAAGAATTAAAAATGTTCAACTCAAAACCAAAAATGAATAAATAAAAAAACCACAGCAGTGTTAAAATGTTTTCACTGCCTACCTAAGCATGATTTGAAGTACAGGTAAACAAATCTCATTTTTGTGCGCAATTTGTAAGAGGTGTGCTGTCTCAGAGGACAAGAAGGATACTGGTTTTTTCCATTTTGGGGTGTATGACAAAGATTGTAATTTGTTGACAGGTTCATATACAAACTATCTTATCTCTTAGGCCTTTCCGTTTGGTCAATTAAAAGTGTAACCCATATATGCTTGAAGAGATTGGAAACTATTCCATAAAACAATATATACAGTACCCATTGCCAATCCCTGGTCTGCACTATTACTTCTGTTCCAATTTGCAGGTGAATGCTGGTATCCTTATTTCAACTGAGCAAGACATGTTAAGCAAACTAATTGAATAAAGGCTTCAGCATTACTTCCTCAAATGTTCAAGGAAACAAAACAGTGATGTAAGAATGGGCAGTGATAGGAGATGTCAAGTTTTGATAGATGGCGTGATTAAATCTTATCTGTTTTCATGGCAAAGCATGGCATGGCAAAATAAAAGAAGAGTCATCTAAGCACCTGTTTCACAAGTTTTGAAAGATAGCTAGATTTTCCACTAAGGAGTTTGCAGGCTGATCACTCTTTCAAGCCCACTGAACAAACCTGTGGAGATATGGAAAGGTGTAATCCTTGTTCATAGAACAAGTAATTACACTCTCTGAAAAACACGTATTTCAGGTAGTCTCCAAAATAGATGGTATGTAGACTTGTAGTAATTTGTAAAAAGAAAATCATTCAAGAGAGCACATTTCTCTCAATATTGGACTACTTTTGAAGGCTACTGAATAACCATGGGGTAAGGTCCCCCCCCCACAAACAACTATGGTTTCTGGCTTTCAGGAGAGTATGGCTTTTTCCACAACTGGCACTTTCTATGAGATGAGGAGAAAAAGTGAATGATAGTGGAGGACATTATCTGAAGATCAGCAGGATGTCCCTGCAGCATCTGAAGTGATTTGAATCTGCTCCACTGTAGGTCACCTGATTTACTCACCAAATTCATAGGTGGTGAAGCAGGGGTGAAATGCTCCCGGTTCGGACCAGCTCGGGCAAGTAGGTAGCGATGGTGGTGGGCAGTTCGGAGAACCGGTAGCAAAAATCCCTGCCCCCGCCCCCCAAGCCCAGCTGAGCCGCGTGATCATCAGAGGCTTTTTTCTTTTAAATGCCTCTGACGAGCCAAGCTCTGACGATCCAAGCTCTGATGATCCCAGCTGAGTTGCCTGCTAATCAGGCAACTCAGTTTGGATCGTCAGAGCCATTTAAAAGAAAAAACTGCTTTTAAATGGCTCTGACGATCCAAACTCTGACGATCCCAGCTGAGTTGCCTGATCGGCAACTCAGCTGGGATCGTCAGAGCCTTTTGAAAGCATTTTTTACATGGTTTTACATGTAAAAAATGGTTTTAAAAGTAAAACAAAAAAATTGGCCACGCCCACCCAGTCACATTACCCCACCACCACCAAGCCACGCCCACAGAACCGGTAGTAACAAATTTTAGATTTCACCACTGTGGTGAAGTGAATTAAAATGTAACATCATGAAACAGCCATTAGTTGCTCAAGGGGAAAACTTTTTTACTTTACAGCTAAGGACCACATAAAACTGTCTTACACATGAGTTCAGGGTAAGATGAAAGCAGTGTCAAGAGCAGTGAAACAGTGCTGTCAGGGAATGTCTGTAAGGTGAACATAGATGCAAGTGAGGAATATCCCTTATTCATTTAAGGTTTCAGAAGCTAGCACAACTGTCTTGAAGGGCAAAGACCAGCTCTGCTCCTTGTGCAGCAACATTTCTGCCTAAACTGCCTGATTTCACTGCCAGGTTGGCCTTGAAATATTCAAGACTTTTAGTTCTTTGTGACTTTAACCTGCACCTGGGTTATCTTGAATCTGGAAAAGCTTAGGGGTTCATGGCCATCATGGAAACTATGGACCTGATTCAATTACAGAAGGCCTGACACGCACAAGGGGCACCTACTAGTTCTAGTCATGTGTTGGTTTCTTGGTTACCACCAGAACAATTAGGATACCCAATTGAGATTTTAAATATTTGAAAGTTAAAGTGCTGAATGTCTTAAAGCTTTTATTTACTTTTTTTTAAAGCCATTATTCAAAATGTAAGCCTGTTCAAGGAAAATGTTTTTTTTTGGGGGGGGGGAGGGGGGACCAGAAATGTAAAGATAGTGCATTCTTGCGGTCCCCCCCCCTCAGTGTTTTATAGGCCATTCCAACTCAATCCTGACACAGTCAGAAAGGAAACGGTTTTTTTTTTAATCCAGTTCCTTTTGCCTCTGAAATATTTCATCAGTTAGACAGCATCATCCAACTTTATAACAATAATTAATCCTAAACCATATGTAGACACTATCATGCTGGGCATAGTCATTTAATGTCCCACAAGGTAAATCTTTAATTCAAAGTTATCAATTCATCAGCATTTCTCAGACCTATTATAATTTTTTTAGAGGCATTGTTGGGTTGATCCCACAAAATTCTTCCTATTGGAGAGAAATAAGGGAGGGATAATTTGTAATCTTTTAACCTGGGCTATATAGTAGCAGAAATATAATGAGGACAGAGAGTTTAGTAAAATCCCATCCAAGCTGCATAGCATTCTCTGCAATTCCTGAGTCTTTGAAATAGTTGAAGCTACTGAGGGACAAAAATAAAAGAGAATTCAATAATCCAATCTAGCTAAAAGTCACATTTTAGGCAGAACTATTCTAACAAAGAGAATGTTTTTGGTTTTCTTTTTAGCCTGATAATTTTTAATTACTCAATAATTATATTATTTTTATATCATTGGAGGATTTTTTTCTTTACAGTTCTTTGGTGCTTCTAGAGCATGGGTTCTCAAACTATGGCCCGTGGGCCGCATGCGGCCCATTGAACCAATTAATCCAGCCCACGGAGCACCACGAGGTTGCCCTGCCCACATCACCCCACCCACCCTTCAGCAGAGCGCAAGACTTGCCTTCGGGAGACCTGTGGGCTGGAATCAAAAGGTAAGCTCAACAATTTTAGCCTGCAGAATGCTTGTGGAGGTAAGGGGGGGGGTTAGAAGAGGCAAAAAAACAGGCAAAAATGGCCCGGTTTTGGCCAAAAAATGAGCCATTTTTGCCTAGTTTTAGCCTGCAGAATGCTTGTGGAGGTGGGGGGGAGTGAAAAAAGGCAAAAAACAGGCAAAAGCGGCCCATTTTTCACTTTCACCACCTCCACAAGATACACACAGAGAGAGAGAGAGAGAGAGAAAGAGAGGGAGAGAGAGAAGAGAGGGAGAGAGAGGGAGAGAAGGAAAGAGAGAGGGACAGAGAAAGAAAGGGGGAGAGAGAGAAATAGAGAGAGAGAAAGAAAGAAAGAGATAAAGAAAAAGAAAGAGAAACAATGAAAGAGAAAAAGAGAGACAGAAAGAGAGAGAGAGACAGAAAGAGGGAGAGAGAAGGAGAGAAGGAGAAGGAGAGAGACAAAGAAAGGGAGAGAGAGGGAGGGAGAGAGAAAGGGAGAGAGGGAGAGACAGAGAGAGAGAGAGAGAGAGAGAAAGAGAATGAAAGAGAGAAAGGAGAGAGAGAAAGAGAGGGAGAGAGACAAAGAAAGAGAAAAAGAGAGAAAGAATGAAAGAGAAAAAGGGGGAGAGAGAGGAGAAAGGGGGAGAAAGAAGAAAAGAGAGAAAGAGAATGAAAGAGAGAGAAAGGGGGAGAAAGGAGAGGGAGAGAAAGAGAGAGGGAGAGAGAGGGAGAGCGAGAAGGAGAGAGAGAGAAGGAGAGAAGGAGAGAGAGAAAGGGAGAGGGGAGAGAGACAGACACAGAGAGAAAGAGAATGAAAGAGAGAGAAAGGGGGAGAAAGGAGAGAGAGAGAAAGAGAGGGAGAGAGAAAAAAGAGAAAGAGAGAAAGAATGAAAGAGAGAAAGGGGGAGAGGGAGAGAGAAGGAGAGAGAGAGAGAAAGAGAGAAGGAGAGAGAGAGGGAGAGAGACAGAGAGAGAGAAGGAGAGAAAGGGAGAGGGGGAGAGAGACAAAGAAAGAGACAGAGAAAAAGAGAGAGGGAGAGGGAGAGAGAAGGAGAGAGAGAAAAAAAAGAAAAAGAGAGGGAGAGGGAGAGAGAGAATGAAAGAGAGAGAGACAGAGACAGAGAGAGAGACAGAGAGAGATTTCTCAAGCTCCTTGGGGCTGAGAAGAATTGTAGCAAAACTGAGTTTCTTGAAATGGATCATAATACATTCTGGATCTGACACACATCCTGAGGCTACATCGAAGTTAACGCAACCTTTATTAACTAACAGTACATAAGTAACACAGCAAAAACTCCCGCACTTTGACAGCTCCTTTTATACCCCCGAGCTGTCAACGTATCAACCAATCAGAATTATAATAGCAAGCAGGCCCGGCCACTAGGGGCCACTGGCGGCGTAACTTAGTATGCAACACTCCTTCCCACCCAGCTCACGTATGCGCCCGCTATATGCATACGTAGTCACTTAAATATGCTGGACTCCGTCGGACCCGCCTGGATCACCTGGGCTCCACCCCTCCTGGCTCGTCTGGCGGCGGTTTTGAATTAGCAGTCTCAATCGGAGCGTCTGCCTGGTATTCAGTGCTCCCAGCCTTGGCTTCCTCTGGCCATTCAACAGACTCCGGTACAGGCTCTATAGGTATGTCTGACGGGGACATCTTTGCCGGGGTTGGTGGGGGGGAGATGTCAGTATTCGGGTTGTATGGTCGTATGCATGGGTACTCCCTACTGTCTGGACGGGGCGCTAACATCCTCCTAGACCGCAGTTGGTCTTTATGGCGCTTCCAAACCCGCCCCTGGTCTACCTCAATTTGGTATGAACAGGGGCCTACTATCCCCATGACCTTTCCGGCCAACCACAACGGTTGCCCCCCATAATTCCTGGCATAAACCAGGTCTCCAACTTGGAATGGCCAGTACCTACTGTGGGAATCCACCGGTTTGCTCAGACAGTAGGATGGGTGTAACCGGTCTAACGATGTGCGGATTTTACGGCCCATCAAGAGCTCAGCAGGGCTCTTATTAGTTAACTGACAAAGTATCGTATGCTGAGCCATTAAGTATTCCTTCACCCGATCCTGCCAACTCCCCTGACTCATCTTCTTTAGGGCCTCTTTTGCCGACCTCACGGCGCGTTCAACAAATCCATTGCTGGCTGGGTGGAATGGCGATATTAAACAGTGCCGTATCCCCCGGTGTGCCAGAAATCCCTCGAACTCTGTGGATGTAAATCTGGGCCCCATTGTCAGACACCATCATATCAGGCAACCCATGGGTAACAAGCATTTTCCATAGAGCACTAATGACTGCATCAGAAGTGGTGGAACGCATTGGTACCACCTCAACCCACTTAGAGAATGTGTCGGCTACCACCGAGAATGACTGTCCCTGTAAGGGTCCCGCCAGATCTATATGCAAATGAGACCAGGGCCCCCCAGGATCCTCCCACTCCCGAGGCTGTTCCCTGGCCAGCATAGACATGCTTCCCTGACATTGCGAACATGTAGAGACCCAGTCAGTAATGTCGTGATCAAGATGTGGCCACCACAGGTAACAACGGCCCAGGGCCTTCATGCGCACCATCCCCGGGTGCCCCCGATGTAATTGTTGTAACAAGGATTGTCTCAGGGGAGGAGGAATTACTACCCAGGCAGGCAGCCAGATTGGGTGGACAGTTCAAGTCTCCTCGTAGAGTAGGGTTGGAAGTCCAGTGAGAACGGTCCCGATGGCCATCCCCTGGCCATCCAGTCAAGCACTTGCGATAAGATTCTGTCCTTAGCGGAAAGGCGGGCGACATCTCACGCAGTGACGAGTAGAGGCGACTCCTCGATCAGGAGAATGGTGGAGACAGGAACCGGGTCGATGAGAATATCAGGAACAGGGCAACGGCTCAATGTGTCTGTGTGGGCGATGTCCCGGCCGGGGCCGTGAATCAGTGTGTAAGAGTATGCAGCCAAGAAAACAGAGTAGCGAGTCATACGGGGTGACAAAATTTGCGGGGCTTGGTGGTCACCCGCCAGAATTCCTAATAGGGGTTTATGATCCGTATACAAATCAAATGGTCGGCCGTACAAGTAATGGTGGAACCATTTGACCCCAGCCACAAGAGCGAGAGCCTCCTTATCCAGCTGCGAGTAATTCCACTCAGCTGGAGCCAATGTTCTCGAAAAATAAACTATAGGCAGTTCCCGGCTGGCCGGAAACTTGTGGCTCAATACCGCCCCCACCCCATACGGGGATACGTCACAGGCCAAGAACTGCATGAGAACAGCGTTGGAGGCAAGAAGGTGTTTCACTGCCCGGTATGTAGCATCCTCTCTGGCACCCCACTGCCAAGCTGCCTTTCAGTCTAGAAGACGGTGTAACGGCTCTGCGATCGAGGCTTTTGCAGAATAAAAACCACATAGAAATTTAGTAGACCGAGGAAGGACTGTAGATCGGCCTTACACCGCGGGGTTGGGGCATCCATAATAGCAGCCGTCTTCGCTGCAGTCGGGTGTATGCCGGAACCATCGATTAAGAACCCCAGGAACTCCACCTAGCGCACCGCCACTTTGCATTTAGGTTTGTTGACTTTGAGGCCAGCTGCGCTAAATCTCCGGAGGACCTGCCGCAACCTATCCATTAACTCAGACGTGCAGGTCACTGTGACGAGCACATCGTCAAAATATGGTATGACTCCGGGGATTCCCTGCAGCATCCGTTCCATCATACTCTGAAATATCCCCGGGGCAACACTAACCCCAAACTGAAGGCGGTGACACCGGAATGCCCCCCTGTGAGTCACAATTGTCAGCGCTTCAGCTGTTTGATCATCCACCCGTAGTTGGTGGTATGCCTGGGCCAAGTCCAGTTTAGCGAAAACTGATCCCTGGCCCAGGGAGTGCAGCAGATGCTGCACAATGGGGACAGGATAAGCATGGCCCAGGAGAGCCTTATTCAAGGTTGCCCGGTAATCTGCGCAGATACGGATCGAGCCGTCCGCTTTAATCGGTGTCACGATTGGTGTCTCCCACCGGGCATATTCCACAGGTTCCAACACCCCCTGCAACTCGGCACCCACCCTCGCTTTTAATGCAAAAGGCGCCCGGCGGGGTTTCAATCGACGAGGTGGAACCTGTGGATCCAGGCTGAACGAAACTGGGGTGCCTTTGTAACATCCTAACTTGCCATCGAAAACTGCCGGAAATTCCTGAACTAGGATGTCCAATTCGGATGGCTGCAGTGCATTCACCCCCTGAATAGCGAGGCCCAATGCCTGGAACCAATTGAGTCCTAACAGGCTCGGCAATGGGGCTGCTACCATGACTAATGGCAGACAGCCAGAAAAAAATTTAAATTGTACCCGGACTGTCCAGTCCCCACTATGGCAATGGGGTTTCCTTGATAGTCCAGCAATTGTAGGGTGCAGGGATCAAGGTGGCGTTTAGCCATATGGGGCACCAGCCATTTTATCGTGCTCCAGGACACGATGGAATTGGCTGATCCCGTGTCCACTTCCATCCGGCAGGAGCGACCCTCAATGGTGACTGACAGATTAATTTTAGACCTCGCCATGACATAAGGACCTGGATACACCCAGTTAACACCCCCAGGCTCGCGGGCCCACACTGAGTGGCTGCCTTGTGTGCCCGCTCTTCTGACAGGAGCCCTTCTATCTCCCCTGGGGGTTGGTGGTGGCATCTCCGCTGGTTTCTGTGACTGGCATACTCGTGCAATGTAGCCCCGGCAACCGCACTGGTGGCAAATCGCTTCCTTGAACTGGCAATTGGCTCTTGTGTGACTTCTGCTGCAACTCCAACAGTCCCTTTTCGCCTGTCCTGCTTGTCTAGCAGGGCGCTGCGTGCCTTTGATCTGGTCCACCCAGTCATCATCTTCATCGCTGGACTCAGCATCGTTATAATGCACTGGCTCAGTCTGTGTTTTACTTGCACTCTGTCCTCGGGGCAAATCCACCAACGATAGGGCAGCTAATTCGGTGGCACACGCTTCGTCCAGAGCTTCCTGGAATGACAGCTCAAACTTGGCTATCAGGCGTCTCTTAAGGTTCTCATCTCTCACACTGCTGACCAGTCTATCCAATAGATAATCATCTAAGTCCGCGAATTGGCCTAGCCACCTTCCTGAGAGCTGCAACATACTGACTAATAGACTCCCCCTCAGCTTGGTCCCTATGATAAAAATGCTGACGGCAAGCAATCCGAGACGGTGCGGGGGCGTAATGTTTCTTTAACTTCGCCATGAACTCCTCCCAGGTTCCCACATGAATAGACTGAGGGGCCATCAGAGTCATAGCAGTCTCAAACATCTCGGGGCCACAGAAACTTAGAAAATATGCTCGCTTCCGTTCACTCGATAACTCCCTATAGTAATTAGCTATTAGGAACAGTCAAATCTGGCTACAAAAGCCTCCCATGACTCCGTCGCTGGATTGAATGGGGCGAAATTCTGTGAGGACGCCATTCCCTCTCTCCCCGGCCTCGAGTGTATACTTGGCGTTCCGCCTGATGTGGCACTCCAACAACCCCGTAATTTTACTTTTTCGCTTCACTAATTGTCGCCAGGATTGGATCCCACCTTCGTCACCACTAATACATTCTGGATCTGACACACATCCTGAGGCAACATCAAAGTTAACGCAACCTTTATTAACTAACAGTCCATAAGTAACACAGCAAAAACTCCCACGCTTTGACAGCTCCTTTTATACCCCCGAGCTATCAACGTATCAACCAATCAGAATTATCATAGCAAACAGGCCCGGGCACCAGGGGCCGCTGGCGGCGTAACTTAGTATGCAACAGATCACTAGACTCCTAAACAACTGAAAAAATGATCTAGTAAAAAGAAAAGGCAACCAAAAGAACAACATGCAAACAAAAGCAAATAAAACACCTCCAGGAGCAAAATAAAGTTTAATTTGTGTGCATTGTTCAATGGACTGTTAAATTGGCCCACCCAGTCACAGGACCTATCCATGACCACCTAGTCATATGACCACCTAGCTATGCCCTCCCAACCGACCCGGCCCCCCAACAGTTTGAGGGACCGTGAATTGGCCCCCTGTTTAAAAAGTTTGAGGACCCCTGTTCTAGAGCATGGTTTGGCAGTCAAAGCTGGGTGACATCAAAATTGAATAAATTAATTAATTAATTAACAAAGCAAAGTACACCGAAATGATGAGTAAGATAAGGTACATCAAAACCATATTGTCTGTCTAGGAAATGTTGAGCAAACAGTAAATCAGGTGTTTTACACTGCCAAAAAATCCCCACCCCCACTAAACTATAGAAATTAACAAATTTGGTTGCAAATTTTGCAACAGAATTTAATGGTTAATAAGAAACAAAACTTATTATCTTTTCTGTACCAAAGGATAATTTTCTAATGGCTTTATCCATGGTCCCACTGAGCAAGAAAAATCAGTCTCAGTATTTTATACAATACATTCAAGGGACCAAGTAACAAGACCAAGAAAACTTGTATTACATTATAATTTTTTTTCTCTTTCTAATTTGGTTTTTCACTAAATATGATAGGAGTATGGCATCAGGATGCCAGCTTGAGCTGTATATTTATTTGCTAGCTATCCATATACTCAATACTAATTAAAACACATTTTATTGAAACTCTTCCAGTTAACAATAAAACTTAGGCTATCATGCTGTTCTAGGATAATGCATTTTATCTATTATAGATTATCAGAGACAGAAAACATGCTTACACACAAAAGCATGTGTACACACTGTCACTGCGTTATTTTATTTACCAGCTGAGCCAATTATTTCTGGACTATCTGACTTTCCGTACCTTGCCAAGAATTGTTATCAGAAGCTACTACGCATGTGCATCCACCCACATTCTTTCACTTGCTTCACACACTTTTTCCTTTGTTCTCTTGCCAGCAAGGTCCGGCTGAGAAATAGCCGGCAAGAATTATTTCAAAAATGTAGCAATTACTTTTCTTAGTTAGTGAGGTGTTTTTATTTTCTTTATAACAAATAAATGAGTTTTATTAGAAACTTTTCTTTGTGTTTCTTTTTCAGAATATTACAACAAGGAGGAGCCACGATCCATCCTCTAATTAACCAGGGTGATTTGTCCCAGAACCAAACATGGGATTAATCAATGCCCTGACACACACCAAACAAAATGTGCCAGAAATTATAAGTCTAAGTGGAATAAAATGATAAAAGAGATTGTAATTGTTTCTGGAAACATCTTAATGTAAGCGTCAGGTACCTGCAAACTTTTCAATCTGGAGAGACAGAATGTTCTGGAAAATATTGGAACATTTTGTTCATATTCTGGACCATGGAAATTTGGCAGTTTTTCTGGAAAGAAATATTTCAAAACATAAAATGACTCATACTGTTCTGGATGGCACACAACTAGAATATCATCAGACTTTTCTTATTTTACAAGACTTATTCCAAGACAACAAATTGGCTCAGAGCAACTGATATTGTCCAAAAGAAAAATGGAAGTTGTAAGTAAAACTGAAGCACTTTAACCTTGGAAATGGGATGTTAAAGAATAATAATCATATGCAATGTACTAAATTAAATCTTTTAGAGCCATAGGCTAATAGTCAAGTCAGCCTAAAATGACTGAGGTTATTTATTCACAAGGGGGTATCTGTACACAGCCAGAATATGCACCATAAGTACAAAGTCATTGAATAAAGGAAGACCACTGCAAATATGTACCCCATTCAGATTTGCCACATAAACTGAGATTTCTCCTGGATCCACTGCTCCTTTTTGAAGAGCAGATGGCAGCTATGTCTGGGGGTGTTTGTACAACTGTACCTTAGGTACCAGTTGTGCCTATTCCTACACTGGGAGGCAATGCTCATGGTCACTCATGCCTCAGTCATTATTGATCAAACTATTGCAACATGCTTTACATAGGACTGCTCTTAAAGACCATCTAGAAGCTACAGTTGGTCCAAAATGCAATGGCATTTGCATTTGGTACTTACAGATGCATCTCTTTATGCTCATATAACCCTGCTACTCTGAGATCTGCACTAACTTCCAATAGACATCCAGGTGCTATTCAGGGACTGCCTTCTTTCAAGAACCTATGCCTACCCATATTATCCCATAGGGAGGGCATGCTCCGAGTACCTTCTTATCAATCTTGTCATCTTATGGAACTAGGATGTGTGCCTTTTCTGTGGTTGTCTTTGTTCTGTGAAAAATTTTTCCTCCAATATATATATATATATGGGGGGGGGGACGCGGTGACTTAGTGGCTAAGACGCTGACTTTGTCAATCAAAAGGTCGGCAGTTCAACAGTTTGAATCCCTAGTGCCATGTAACGGAGTGAGCTCCCGTTACTTGTCCCAGCTTCTGCCAACCTAGCAGTTCGAAAGCACATAAAAAATGCAAATAAAGAAATAGGGACCACCTTTGCTGGGAAGGTAACAGTGTTCTGTGCGCCTTTGATGTTTAGTCATGCTGGCCACATGACCACGGAGATGTCTTCAGACAGCATTGGCTCTTCGGCTTTGAAATGGAGATGAGCACTGCCCCCTAGAGTCGGGAACGACTAGCACATATGTACGAGGGGAACCTTTACCTTTACCTATAAGTTGTCGGGGGAGGTGCCTGCTAATGCAGATAATCACCTCAAAGGCTGTTCCCTGTTTTTCCAGGCTGTTGGCCAGGGCAATTAGGTCTCTAATTCTCACTGTCAGCTCCAGCACGCTGTCCGCACGGAGCTGCCATTCATGGGGAGAGGAGCGCACAAACCTTGTTTCAGCCAGCATCTGCTTCGTCCTGCGTTGAGCCTCCCAGGGACCGATAGGATTGACGGGGGAAATAGCTAGGGGATGACATCATCATGGCCAGCCGAAAATACCAAGTGGATTAACTGTTTAGATGCTGGTTGTAAATCCTCAAGAATTAAACATTAGCCCACTTCTGGGTCACATGGGAGAAAGCAGCATGCATGATTGGGTGGGTGATGATAACTAATGAATAAATGGTGGCGGGAAGCACAGGGCAGTAGCCCCAGGGCCGGATTTAGATGAAAAGAGGCCCTAGGCTATTCCACTTATGAGGCCCTTTCACCAGTGGTGGGATTCAATTTTTTTAACAACAGGTTCTGTGGGCGGGGCTTAGTTGGGGGTGTGGCTTGGCAATCATGTGACTGGGTGGGCGTGGCTAGCTGGTCACATGACTGTGTAGGCGTGGGTAGCTCGTCATGTGACCGGGTGGGCGTGGCTATGTGCATAGGGACTACTCAGAGGGATGAAAAAAGTCATTTCTGACTGGGCCTCGCACTTTTGACCGGTCCTCACACTTATGACCATCCTCACATTTATGCCCGTGCAGCTTTCTTAACAACCATGTCACTCATTTCACAACTGCTTCTCTTCACCATGGTGACAAGATAGGGCAAAAACGTAAAATGTGAGGACAGTCGTAAGTTCGAGGACTGGTCAAAAGTGCGAGGACCAGTCAAAAATAACTTTTTTAGCCCTCTGAGTAGTCCATATGCACAAAAGGACTACCCAGAGGGCTGAAAAAAGTGATTTCTGACAGGTCCTCGCACTTTTGACCGGTCTTCGCACTTATGACTGGTCATCATTTATGCCCATTGTAGCATTCTTAACAACCATGTCACTCATTTCACAACTGCTTCTCTTCACCATGGTGACAAGATAGGGCAAAAATGTAAAATGTGAGGACAGTCGTAAGTTCGAGGACTAGTCAAAAGTGCGAGGACCAGTCAGAAATAACTTTTTCAGCCCTCGGAGTAGTCCATATGCATAAAAGGATACAGCAATAGAGAGGGATGAAGGAAGGGAAGGGAAATTAGAGTAGGAGTGAGGGTAAGAGAGGGAGGAAGAGAGGAGGAGAAGGAGAAAGGAAGAGGAAGTAGGGAGGAGAAGAAGAGGGGGAGGAAGAGAAAGTAAGAAGGAAAGAAAAGAGAGGTGGTAGGTTTGAGGAGAAAGATTGCTGTACAATAAAAAAGATGAAAGGGAAGAAAGCCAATCCCAAACAAATATAAAGATATTAAGATAAAGAATGAATTGTTAAACTTTAAAGAATAAAAGAGAACAAATATGAATAAATAACAATAATTAGAAACACACATACAAACATACAATGTATTTTCTTTGAACAGAGTATTTGGCCGGTTCACAAATTTAAACAGTGTTTAGTCATTTCAATTAAATGTACAATTTCTATATTTCCTTTTTGTCATATTTATTCCTCATCTATTTTTGTAAAAAACCAATATTACCCTTCATCCTCATCTCTAATCTTAATCAAATTCAATTTTTCCCTTCTATTCTATATTATACCCCTTCCCATTGTCATCTATTTTTATATCCATCCTCACATTGGTTAATTATGTAATATTAGTTGTTTAATATAAATTCAACATTTTTATATAAATCAATTAGTTATATAACTACCTTTTTTGTATATTAATCAATATGAACATGAATATTCCAATTATTTCCATGCAATCCAATTTCTTACAAATCAATTAATTATATTTACCAATAATAATAAACCAAATAATTTCCCCCATATATTCCTCCAAATCACAACTTAACCATTTCTGCTTTCAACACAATATACAATTAATAGTATCTCAATTATTATTACAATTCCCTAGTTAAATAGAGCTTTTTTTCTTTTGTGTTTTAAAATCCTGAACTCTCCTCTCTTTCCCTAAATTTCCCATTGTTTGCACGTACCTTTTTTGGTGAGGAAAAAGAAAAGAATTCTGCCTGCCTAATTTTCCAACCTTGCAGCAACAGCAAAGCAGTTTCAGTTTCGTTTCTTTGCAAGGAAGCAGAAGAGCCCTGAGCAAAACAGCGGAGACAAATCAGCTGAGAGCCGGGAGGCCAATTAGCCTATGCTGAAGCTCCGTGGGCCAATAAAATTACAAAAAAAACCCCACCGAACCCTTTGTTAAATTGCTGGCTCCCACGTCCCCCCCGCCCCCAGAATCCCACCACTGTGTAGGCCCCTCTTGATCTTGAGGCCCTAGGCTGAAGCCTAGTTAGCCTATAGGAAAATCCAGCCCTGAGTAGCCCTAACAAGATTTTCATCTGCGATTGTCAGTGAGTGCCAAGAAGAATTAAACTAAGGTAGCAGAGAAATCTAGCAAAAACCCTGGAACTTCAGAACCATCCTGCAATACATTAGTACTGCATTCAGTTTGGTGTAGTCAGTTTGGCTGCAAATTGGGAGACCGTGAGTTCTAGTCCCTCCTTAGGCACAAAGCCAGTTAGATGACTTTCAGTACTCACATTTTCTCACCCCTAGGAAGAACGCAATGGCAAACTATTTCTTAAATAAATAAAAAAAAAATCTTGTCAGAAAAACTGCAGGGACTCATCCAGGCAATCTCTGGAATGGGAAGAAAACATTCAATCTACCAAAGTTGTACTTAGTGAGCTCTTGTAGAGAACAATTTACTGCCAGTAACAAAAGCATACCATTCCTTTCCTTCATAATGATAAGTGGAGAATCTGGGAAGAAATATATTAGTTTCTGCAGAAACAATGACCATTTTGGGCTTTAGTATTCTACTGCTTTAAGTTGAGTAAAAGACCAATTGGTAATGAAGACTAATTTAAAAAGTCCATTTTCATGACATTCATATGTCAGTCCTGTCCGTTCCCTTGGCCCTTGGTGCTCTTGTTCCAGTTGGACCACATTTACCATGGTATTGATTGGTGTGTTCTCCTCCTTCTTTACCCCTCTTGGGCTGTGTGTGGGGTTTTTTTAATAATGTGTACTTCATTAACTAATGTTGCCTACAATAAAATGAAACTCGTTAGGCAAACTGGACAGGGCTGTTCGAGCCAGCATAAGCCAGAAAGCATTAAAGTTGATGTATGGTAAAAAAGATTGATGAAGGTCATTTTTCTGGTAAACTGAGGTTGGTAGATCAGTGGCCCTATTCATACTGGGGAAAGCAGGTCATGCGAATAAATCATTTGTTACCATGTCATTTCCGGAGTGTAATAATCTATTGAATTAAATGAACTTTGGAAGAATATTGTTTTATTCAAACTGTTGCTTCTTTTTGAATTAGTTTGATTGAAAGCACACTTTTAAAAAAAGAAAAGAAAGAAAGATTCCAGGTCAAGAAAGAAGCAGCCATCATTTGGGAGGTACAATCTCAACTGGCCCTCCTCTGGGTGCCATTGGCCAGACAATGTTGGCTGGTGGCGCCCAGGATGAGGGCGTTCTCTGTGGCCGCACCGACCCTCTGGAATGAATTACCCACTGAGCTCCGGACGGCCCCCGACCTCCGCTCTTTCCGCGGTAGCCTGAAGACATGGCTTTTTCAGCAAATCTGATCTGCTGGGAGTTTTTAGTTTTAACTGTTGGGATTTTAATTGGATCATTTTAGCATTAATTTATTGTTTTTGTTGTTTTATTGTTGTGAGCCGCCCTGAGTCCTTCGGGAGAAGGGCGGCATATAAATATGAATAAAATAAAATAAAAATAAACTAATTCATAACAGTAAGATAATAGAGATGTCTATGGAGATTTTCAGTCATCCAGATCATGGTTGTCCCAAGGGTGCTTTTTCAAAAGGCAACTGGACTTTCTTTCTTTTTTCTCTTGAAGATGTTTCACTTCTCATCCAAGAAGCTTCTATAAAACTGAAATATATTCAGAACTGAAAGTCTTCTTGGATGAGAAGTGAAATATCTTTAAGAAAAAAACCAAAGAAAGTCCAGTTCCTTTTTGAAAAAGCATCTGTGGGTAATAGAGATGGTTTCTTCAGACTGCTACTCTTGTTATAATGGGTTGGATTAAATGGTAGGATTTGTTTTCCAATACATCTAGAAATCATATGAATGGGAAGACCAATAATAAACACTCTCAAATTTGTTTTAAGATCTGTATTTTATTTGAGTTTGTTAGTAACATTTTACAAGACTAAGGAATATTAATAGAAAAAAAAGGAGATACCACTCAGTGCAAATGCATAAAGTTTTATGTTCAAACTCTAAAGGATGATTTTCCTAAAATGGGCATGCCTGAAATTGCAGACTTCATAATTTACACTGCTTTTTGGGGGAGGGGGGAATGACTTCTTTGATCAGAGAAAAGACATATCCATGTTTATTTCTGACTGGAGACCCATTATGAACTTTTTGCATGAAATGGGGAAAAATGAACTTATAATTAATGGGTTGGATGATTAGACAGGATAGATTCTAGAAAGAAGAGAGACATATTGTAACCATAAAGTAAGAGGCAATTATATAATTGTACTTATAACTACTGTAAAGAAGATTGGAAGCTACTTCTTTGTTTTCTTTTCTATAATTTCTCTTTTAGTTCTTTTTCCTTTCTTGCATTTTTAGCTTTTTCTTTGATTTTTTTCCTTTTTCCTTTTTTTCTTACTAGAAGTTAGTTTGTATTCGTTTTTATCTTTCTCTTTAAAAATCTTTAGAGAGAGAGATGATAGATATTAAAAAACCTTTGAGGGGAGAAAAATTGGAAGCATAAAAAACAAGTATATGCAAATGAAGCAGAAGGTGCATAATTGTGCAAGTCTTTAAATGAGATATATTTTCATGCATATCACAAGGGAATAGATTATGCTAGCTCTGTAATTTACCTTTTGTAAGTAAAAATGTAAATTTCTTCCACAGAATTCCAGAAAAGCAAGTAAAACTTTCTTTTCCCTTCCTTTTTGCCTCCCTTTCTTTAAAATATCCATAAACTTTACTTTACAGCCTATTTCTAAAATTTACCTAATTATTTCTTAATTTAGGATTAACTTTCATTTCCAAAATTCTGTGTAGAGAACTCTAGCTGGTTACTTAATATTTTCAGGAAACTTGCCCTTAAGTCAAAACATGAATAAGTGTAAAAAGGAGGAGAGGGCGGAAAGGAGTGTGAACATTATGTCTGTTTATAGTCCAAACAAATGACTCTTTATTCTTGACTTTGAAGCTGAAGCCACCAATTTCCAAAGCCGGCATGCATTTCTGTAGAATCCAGAAGTCTTGCTTTCTCTACGGTTGAGTTGATTACCACCTTCTGTGGCTATAAGGACTAGAGAGAGAGAGAGAGAGAGAGAATTAAAATAAAGTATTTTTCTTTATTAATTAACTTTAAAGGTAGCTATTCTCTCCACTGCCTATTTGCTTTACCATTTTAGTAGTTAATAGAAAGGTAGTCACAGAAGCAGGCTTGTTTTATGTTTCTCTTTAAAAAAACCCAAATGAATAGAAAGGTTTGGAAGAACATATGTGCAATATAATAAATGGTAAAAGCGAGAGGCCTACACTTGAGGAGGAAGTTGATTTAGCTGACCTTCAAACTTCCTTCTTTGAATGAAAATAATTTAATGTGATCTGAAATGCTAATCAACAGAAGGATTTCAATAAGAAGCCAAATCAGATATAAGGTACATTCTATACAAAGGAATTCCTTGGGGCAATTTATCTCCTTGAAGATTTGGAATCATGTGATTTGGAAGTTTCTAAAGTAAAATTTCCATAACTTTGCTTTAATAGTGCAATACCGGTGGAGAAAACAAAGAATTGCTTGCCTTTTATTTGAATGGAACCTTACTTAATTTAATTTGTGGTTCCTACACAACAGTAGTTGAAATTATGCTTCCATATTTGCACTTTTCTAAATTTTTAAATGTATTTTTTTAAAGCATACATTAGGGGAAAATGCTTATAGATATGAATACTAGTAGAAGTTATTTATTTATTTATAATATTTATTTGCCCCTCATCTCAAATCCAACGATTATGGGCAATGTGCAAATTTGAATTTTCTTAAAGGGAATTGTTTACAAAACTTCACCAGATTAGGCAAAACTGCACTCAAAAATGCAAGCATTAGAATATTTCAAAAGAAATGTTCAAGAATTCTTTTTAAAAAATCATGTGGAAATAGAACAAAATCAATACATTCCTACAAAACACAAAAATTAAACTGAGGTATAGTTATATAACTATTCCATTTATTTAGTGCTCTTCCTGTCAAGAAAGAATATATCTAAGTATCAGGGTTTTCTTTTCAAAAAATTAACATTTTTTAACTAAAGGTAGTCTTTGACTTATGACCACTATTGAGCCCAAAATTAATGTTACTAAGGGAAACACTTGTTAAGAGAATTTTGCCCCATTTTGCAACCTTTCCTGCTACAGTTGTTAAGTGAATCACTGCAGTGGCTAAGTTAGTAACACAGTTGTTAAGTGAATCTGGCTTCCCATTGACTTTGCTTGTTAGAAGGTCACGAAAGATGATCACATGACCCTGGGACATTGCAGCTATCAGAAATATGAGTCAGTTGCCAAGCATCCGAATTTTGATCATGTGACCATGGGTTGCTGCAATGGTTGTAAGTGTAAAAAATGGTCATAAGTCATTTTTTTTCATTTTTTGAAAGGCCACTAAATGAACCGTTGTAAGTCACAGACTACCTGTAGTAGTTATAAAATAGCAAACAGAAATATTTTGAATAACCAGAGCTACAGTGAATCCCTGCAAGTAGAAGTTGATTTTAATATGGTCTTTGACTTGGACCAGGCACTTTCTCTCTCAGCTGAACCCACCTTACAGGGTTGTAGTTATGAGGAATATTGGAGGAGGAAGGCATGTTGAATATGTTTGGTGACTTGAGTTATTTGTAGAAACAATAAGGCAGGAAACAAATAAATTAAATTAAATTAATAAATAAAGAATGAATGAATGAAATGCATACAAAAGAACCACTGGCAGGTGGACAGATTTTTAAGAAATCTTATTAAGGTACAGGATAACAAATCATCCTAAACACTTAAGTCAGTGAGACTTATTTCTGAGGAGATATTTTCAAGTATTTCCTTATTTCACACACACACACACACACACACACACACACACACACACACACACACAGACACACACAGACACACACATTCCATCCATTACTTGAAAAACAGAGTGTTAGGAAAAATAAGATAAAACAATTCAAAGGACAGAAGGCACAGTTAGTCTATAGATGCATAGTCCTGAACTCAAGAGTGGAAAGCCAGATCTTCTAAAGTCAAGCAATGTTGGTGTCAGCTTGGACTCTGTGCAAAGGCCACAACAGAAAAGATCCCATCTTGTGGCATATATAAAACATATCTTCTTGTTGTTAGTTGCAAAGTCATGTTCGACCCATCACGACCCCATGGACAATGTTCCTCCAGGCCTTCCTGTCCTCTACCATCCTCTGGAGTCCATTTAAGTTCACACCTCCTGCTTCAGTGATTCCATCCAGCCACCTCATTCTCTGTCGTTCCCTTCTTCTTTTGCCCTCGATTTTTCCCAGCATTAGCTCTTCTCCAGTGAGCCCTTCCTTCTCATTAGGTGGCCAAAGCATTTAAAACCTATCTATTAACAGTCAAAACTCCTGGATTTACTTGATCCTTTTCATACTGGACAAATATAATGACTTTATATTTTGTAAGTCAATCGTTTTGACTTACGATTTACAGCAAAGCAGGGTTCCCCATTGACATGTCCCTCCAGTAGGCATAGTGTATCCAGGGCAGTAGAACCTTTTACAGAATCCATGGTGTCTCCTCCTGCATTCTAAGGTATCAGGGGCAGGCTGAGAACTTCCTGTCACAATCAACAAAACAAAACAAAACAAAACAATGAGTTTATATTGGAGGCTTCCCTACTCATCTTTCTCTTAGAAGCTTTGTTTGGAGAACTTGTGGAGGGGAAGCTAAGATGAGGGGACAGTGCAGTGGTGGGTTTCAAAAATCTGTACTGTAAAATCTCCATTCCCACCCCACTCCAGGGGAAGGATACTGCAAAATCCCCATTTCCTCCCAATCAGCTGGGACTTGGGAGGCAGAGAATAAATGGGGACGGGCCCAGTCAGAATTTTTACTACCGGTTCTCCGAACTACTCAAAATTTCCACTACCGGTTCTCCAGAACTGGTCAGAACCTGCTGAAACCCACCTCTAGGACAGTGAGTGACTACTGGTCTAGGTAACCTAGCCTTAGATTGCTTGTTGTCACTGAGATACTTCAAACCACCGTTTCTCAGGGTGCTGTGCATCAATCCTATTTCTTTTTCAGGTTCCTGTCCAGCAGGAGGGATGCAAAGCTTCCTGACTGAACAATAAACTTTGTAGCTTCATTTCCCTTTTTAAAGTGATGGGCATCATCAAAGGCAAATCAGTCTTCTGAAGCTTTTTAAAAGCCACAAGCTTCAGATTTCTTGAAATTAGGCCTTCTGGCAGGCTCCCGGCTTTCCTAACCTTTGTAAATTGTTCAAGTACTTCATCAGGATAAGCCAAGTAATCTGGGCACAGTATTACCTGCAGGTTATGACAACATTGGAGCCAATATACTGATTAGCATGCCACTCAAAAGTGAAAAAAGAATAGCATGATTAGAAATAAATAAAGCACTTTGCTGCTATCTGATGGTAGTCCCATTAATTTTGATTTATTTATTACAATAAATAATTAATATAATTATAAACATTTTTTTAAAAAATTGAGGTGAGTCTCTTAAAAGGTTACTAAATAATTCTAATTATCAATTAGTTAAAATAATCTACAGTGAGTGGGTAAGATGTTATACTGGTCCATGAAGCAGCTGGATATTTAGTTTATTTACTTTTATTTGCTGGTTTTATTTTCACTTCAAGAGAACCAAGAATTCCATAGTTCTATTGGTTTCTTCTTTCTCCTTGATGTATCCCCTTCCTTTATCTTCTGATTCATTTCAAATGTTACATTTGCCTTACCTGCAGAAGTTGTGGGTGCTCGGTATTGGAAGTTTTTAAGAAGAGAATGGACAACCATTTGTCTAAAATGATATAGGGCAGGGGTGTCAAACTCAAGGCCCGGGGGCTGGATCCAGCCTGCAGGGTGCTTAGATCTGGCCGGTGGGGTCACCCTGGAAATAGCAAAGGACAGGCCTGTGGTGCCTCTGGCAGTGAAATGGAGCATGGGAGGGCTGTGTGTGGCCCTCCCAAGCTCCATTTTCACAGACAGAGGGTTGCAGGATGCCGTTGTAGCTGAAAACGGAACTCGGGAGCCCATTTCCTCTGGCAGAGCACTCAAGCCACCACAGGTGCCCCCGACACAAGTGACATTGAGCTGGCCATGCCTACCCTGGCTATGCCCACTCCGCCCCCCCCAGGTCAAACACAACTCTGATGTGGCCCTCAATGAAATCGAGTTTGACACTCCTGATATAGGGTCTCCTGCCTGGCAGGGGGTTAGAGTAAAAGATTTTCAAGATCTCTTCCAACTTTGTTATCCTTTTACTTAATTTTGAAGCAAAAGTTAATTACACTGCTTGTTACATTAATATTCAAAACTATAATTAATATTGATAGAATATCCACATATCTACTCTATAGTAATTATTCTAAGGCATCTATATGACAGAATATTAAGAATCTCAATGCATTATATAAATATTGTTATATTGAAATAATATACTGTAGTAAAATGGAGAAAATGGCCATTTTAGATAGCCTGTATGGGTAGATTTAATAATATGTTGAAAGCTGAACTATTTCTTTATTAATACTTTATGAATATACCTCTATTTTCTTCAAAAGCCATTAATTTAATTACTATTCCGTAATATTTTTATATTTGCAATGTTATATTTTTATTGTACTTTATCGTATCTTTTAGCTGTTATTCTTTACCAATAAAATATTTATATTCTTTTAAAAAATTGACTGTCAGTTCTAGGACAAGGATCTCATGTCTTCCTGCATAAAGAGATGTGCATAATAATTCTACTTTATAAATGCTAATCATCAAAATCTACACTCATTAAAAATGTGAAAATTGCTCTATTTGCAGTATTTAATTTAATGTAAATATTTTAATCTGTATCTCTCTTAATTTTCCCCGTCTCTTACCTGGAATAATTTGACTGAAGAACAAGAGAGCAGCAAACAAAAGGAAAAGGGTCTTCATGGCTGAAGGCTGATGTTCTCCAGATGTGTTACACTCTAAGCTGCTTGATGTCCTTTAGGAGAAGAAGGAGGTCTGTCTATATAAGACTTTCAGAGCACTATGACATCATGAAAGTTGAGAAAAACCTTAATCATTAATATATTTTGGGAAACCCAGTTTATTCCATTTCTAAATGCAAGGGCAGTATTGCAAAATGTCCCTTGGTAAGTCTGAGGTAATGCACCAATTCCTCTTGACCATGGAATACAGCCAGGCAAATGAGGTAACGTTCGCCAGATACAGAAGGCTACTTTTGCAAAATGGTTGTGAAGCCAGAGAAAGGTCATGCAGACTCAACTATGCTAGCCTTGAATCAAATTGAGACAGAAGTTATCATTATTAAGCTGGAGAATTTGGGGGATTTTTCCATTATTATTCCACATCCATTTGGGTGCTGCATATTGTTAATGATTTGCAAATGGCATTTATACTGCATAATGATGTCACAGACTGTAGGAGTATAATCTGATGACCCAGAACTGACTGCAGCCAGAGAAAGTCTTGGATACTTTTATTTATGATCCCTAACCACTCGTTAGGAGTTTCTTTTCATATTCATGTGAAGAGCTCCTGTCCACCTTCAACCATACCTACTTCCAAAGACTGAGAGAGAGCAATTAGTGAAAGGATTCCATTGCACTCTTTTGGTGACTTGCCTTCTACTCTCATTCCTATGTATAATTTTGTAAATAAAAACAAAATCACACCCATTTGCCATTTTACCCCCAGAGTTGAATAGTGTGATATCAGATGCTGAAAAGCCACATACAGGCCACAGCTACCTACCTTCCATGTCTGAGTTGATAAAATGTTATCTTCCAGCTTTCTTCAATCATTTGTGCTTCCTGTAAGGACCTTATCACTATCCAGTTTCTTAAAGGTTAATGTCTAATTTCGATCCACTTCCATGAGAATATTTGCTCCTGTCACAGTTACAAAGCATGCTCTGAAGCACCAAAATCCTCAAGGAAATAGTAGTTACTACTACTAACACTAGTGTTAACAAATGGTAACAACTACTCAAATACATCTTACAGTAGTACCCCGGGGGGGGGGGTATGAATACCCTCAAATTTTCTGAGCTAAGGTTCCCTACAATTTTCTTAAAACTGAACTTAAAACTAATATGTGAATTTCTTTCCATCTCCCACTTCCTCAGAAACAACTTCATTCTGATTACTATTTATCCAGCTGTGGATCTACTGGGAATGAAACAACTAAATTATAGCATTGTTCTTTTTTTTTTTTTACTGACGGTTTCTTGACAGAGAAGCCTAGCCAGTGGTGGGATCCTGCCATTTTAACAACCGGTTCGGTGATCGACCTCAAACCATGTGTTCCTGTTCACCATTAAAACCATCCTTCTAAAGTGATAAACAATTGAAAGTTTGGCAATCTGGAGTGAATAAGTTTGTCTGGAACGACAAGAAGCCGAGAGTGAAATTGAAAATTATGCAAGATGTTCCAGAAAGAGGAGGTCTTAAACTTCCAAACCTACAGTTATATTATGATGCAGCAGCTTTAACTTTAACAAGTGATTGGTTTGGAAGTAAAAAGGCTGGAATATTGAATGCAGAAAGTTTTGATCTTGAATTTGGATGGCACGCTTACTTATTTTACGATGACAAAGTTGATAAAGTATTTAAAAGTCATATACTTAGAGACTCTTTGATGAGAGTTTGGAAGAAGCATCGATTCAAATGGGATTATAAAATACCGCTATGGCTGGATCTTGGTCATACTTTGTGGAATACAAATATAATGTCACTCGGGGGGGTTTATATAAAGAGGTTCTTTTTACAGATGCGGGCAGATGGCAGCTGAAGACATTGCAGACACTGTTGGACGAAGGGATTAATTTAACTTGGTTACAATATAATCAATTACAATTGAGATGGAAAGAGGACCAAAAAACTGGTATTATGTTGCATGAGGAAGAATTGGTTAGACATATAAGGGAGAAAGGTCCAATGCATATCAAAAGGCTTTATAATGTTTTGCTAGAAAGGGACTCAGAAACTGAATTAGTTAAAGACTGTATGATTAAGTGGGCACAAAATTTCGAAGAACCAGTGATGTTGGAAACATGGGAAAAAATTTGGGTTCAGAATGTTAAATTTACACAGTCGCAGAACCTGAGGGAAAATTTCTATAAAATGTTTTATAGATGGCATTTAGATCCCAAAAAGTTGTCATGTATGTACCCTAATGTTCAGCCAAAATGTTGGAGATGTGAATGTTTGGATGCTATGTATTATCATGTTTGGTGGACCTGTAGGAAAGTTAAGGCTTTTTGGATAAAAATTTGGTGGGTCATGCAGAATGTTTTGAAGAAAAAAATTCAATTTTCTCCACAACTGTTTTTATTGGGTATAGTTAAGGGTTTTACATTGGGTGAAACAAAATTGATATTGTATATGATAACAGCAGCAAGATTGTTGATAGGTAAATACTGGAAGAATGAAGCCTTGCCCACTATTGAGGAATGGACTTTGAAGATGGCCAGTTTTGCAGAGATGGCTAAGATTTCAGCATACTTAAAAGATTGTTCACAAGAGACTTATGAATGGGAATGGAAAAAGTGGATAGAATATGTTCAGAACAAATATCAAACTAGGAAGTATCAAATAGCTTTTACTTGAAAATAATGTATTAGAAATTTTTTAATGTAATGAAGATAAAAAGAGAAATTATAAGGGGGAGGGAGGGGTTCAAGTTTTATACAAGTTTTATACTAAGGGGGGTTTTGTATCGGATATGAGTATATTGTGTGGAAGTCTGGGGGGAGGGGAGGGTTAGGGAGGGTTAGGGAGGTTTGGAAGTTTGGGGTGTGTGGTGGGGGGGGAAAAAGGGGAGAAAATGTAATTGTAAAACTTTTGCAATAAAAAAAAAAAAAAAAAACCATCCTTCCAAGCAGTCTCCATGTTTCCAGTGTTTTTCTCCCTGCTTGGAACTAAACCCAGATGGACATTTCTTCCAAACAGCCATAAACTCGGTTTCTGTGCAATGATAAACAATATTTATCATTGATATCCATTACAACACAGAGTGATAAACTATAAACCATATAGACAATTTAAAAATGATTGAACAATATCTCTGTCCTTTGGCCTTTATTGTTGTTGTGTTGTTGTTAGAGAGGTTTTTTTATTAGAAAGGCCACCTAATTTTTTTTTTTAAAGCCCCAAAATGTATTCTCAACTCCAGATCACCTAGACCTGGAAGTCATGCAGGAAAGGCATTGAGAAGGGCTGACCCGCAAATATCTTGGCTTCTTCTCTTCCCCAGCAGAGCCATGCTTACCCCAGAATATTGCAAAGGAGATATTGTCCCCATATACCAGAAGAGGTGTTGAGCAATACCGCAATGTTTCTCTTATACCCAGTGTAGCTGACTCACCCAATATGGGAATCCATAATACGGCTTACTGAATTTGGTTTTGGTTTTGCATATTCTATGAGTTAGCTAATATGGTTATTCAAGAAACTGTGGTTAAACAAAGCATGATTAATAACTCGTGGCTATAACTCTGACCTCAGTTAGGATGAACTATTCTATCTCAGTCTTCTTGGTTGAGAAATGTCTTGAATAAGTATATCTATGGCAATATGTTATTTTTCCAAACATATTTTGGAAGTACATTTTTCCCTCATCCTGTTTTCCTATTTTATTATTGCTAAATTGTACTTGGTGTCTAGAAGACCAAGAATATTTTCAAAGTCAACTTTTAGAGATGAGTCAGTTCAAACTCAATGTTCCATAGCTCCTGTTCCCTGTCCACCCCCACAAAAAGGGAGTTGATGTGTTTTCTATCAGCTCTTTGATGCCAAACCCCAGAAGAAGGCATGGAGTGTAAATTGCATTTCCCAATAGCATTTTTAAAAATATGGTTGCTTATTTTTTTAATCACTGAGGCTACAGTCTACCCAATTTCTGTTCTGCCCTATAAAGACTAATGAATTCTCCATATCCAAAAGTTATATAAGCACAGACCATTCCTCTTCCTCCTTTCCTATCCAACTTCATTTACTGATTAACTAATCCAGAGAGACAAGCCCAGTAGCAAAGACATTGTTCCAACTTTGATCGAGTTGAAAAAAAATCTTCTACTAACACCTTTTTCCTTTCCTAATTGAATCAAGGCAAGGACTTCCTACCCTGTCTTTGATTGAATCAAAGCAAAAGCTTAATAACATTGTATGCAATGCCATCCATCCAAAAGACAAACAACAACAAGAAATATAGAAAATGTGCATGGAGATTCTCAATCATCCAGGTCATGGTTGTCCCAAAGGTGCTTTTCTCAAAGGCAACTGGAATTTCTTGGTTAATAGGGTTGCCAGGTCTGCTTCCAAAAAATAGCGGACAAGAGGGGGAGGGTGTTAAGTAGTAAAAAAATAAAAAAAAATTTACAATTAAATTATATATTTTCTTACAAACATTTTAACACGTATTAAAATAATCACTTCAAAACTTTACTTAAAATTCAAACATCAAATATATTATAATAATATGTAAAATATTAAATTACATTTTACTTTGCTGTCGTGTGTATTTTTTATTTGACTGCGCAGCTTTGATCAATTCTTTGTGTTTAAGGAATAATTCTTTAATTTCAGTACAACGTTGAGAAATATTAAAAAATATACAAAGTTCACTTCGAACTGATGGTACAAGCAGTCGGTTAGGTTCGTCAGTCCACAAATTTCCCATGACCCTGAGAATTCGTTCAACATTTGCATTTGATACCGGAATTGATGCACAATACTGGAACAGTTTCAGTAAACTCGGAGCTGGCTCTTTCTTGAAAAAGTACGTCCACTTATAAAGGGATGAATCACCCTGCAGATGAACATAAACTTCTTCTAAGGCAGAAATTTTATCGAAGAGAGTGTTGGGTGGAAGTTCTTCTCACCATGGTGATAATAACCAGATGTTCGTCATTTCTTCTAAAGTTGGAGGATTATTGCGATCAATTAGATTGAAACAATTTAGCGTCTCATATACTGAATCGGTGAAATTATAGCACTTTTCTAGGTACGCAATGGCTCTTTGATACACGTTGATGGCTTCTTTCTTGAACTTTTGCACGGCATTCTCAGGCAAATGTTTTTTACGTAAGGCAAATAAAACTTTCATTCCAAAAAACTGCTCATCGTATTTTTTTGGCAAAGAATCACACAGCTTACACATGATAATGTGAAGATCACATGCAAGAATTTTCTTGCTTTCCAGCTTCAGTAGGGTGTCTTGCATTATTGACATGAAGAAGTGCATGAAATATAAATACAATTCTGAAATTGTTGGTTCATCGTCCTTTGCGAGTTCATTTTCCTGATCCGAAATAAAGTTCCAGATAACCTTATGGCACTCATCAGATCCAAGAGAAATAAAATTTCATCATAAAGCTTTTGAATAAAAAAAATGTCCACTATTTTGTGAAAAAAAATAGTGAACATAATGTGAAAAAAGCGGACTGTCCACTCAAATAGTGGACACCTGGCAACCCTAGCAGATTAACCTTTCTTGGTTTGAGAAATAGCACTAATCAAAAGTATTCTCTGTAATCTCTTTGAAACTAACTACTTCATTGGGAAAACACTTCTTATCACTATGTCTGACAAATTGCTGGGAAAGGGCAGGCTTTTCTAGGAGTTGTCAAAACAAGAACCATTCAACACAAATCCCATGAAATAAACAACCAAGTTTGCTATGTGTAGTGGGAATTAAATTCTATATAGAAACTAACTTTTTACTATAACAATATTCCATTTTTTCTGAAAGTTGGAATCCAACAATTCTTTGTATAATAAATAACGAGCTTTCTTTCTCAGTATTGAGCTCCATACTTCTTCCTCCATGATAGCCATGAAATATGAACACACATAGATTAGATCACAATATGCATTGATTTATGGACATTTAAATGTACACTGAAAAGGCAGCCAAAACTGTGAGATGTGGGGGAAAGGGGGTTTGGATGTCATCACTGTAAGACATCTCTGACAAGATAATGCCTGTCAAAATTCTCAACTTTTTAAGCACAAGTCAAAATAAATTGTTAGATAAATTGAATCTGGCATTTTGGTACTTTTTCCCACTTCTTTCACATTACTTGTATGGGGAAAAATTGTTTGATTTTATAAAAGAAATTTTAATTGGGTGGAAATCTTATTCACCTGCACCAGTCTAGCAAAGCTGTAATTCAGATGACCAATAGAGGGGAACAAAAAGTTAAAATTTGCTTGTATCATCCTGTCTTCACAGTAGCTACAAATGTTCTATCACAGGAAGGGCCACGTTATTCATACTTGCCATCAATAGATTTAAAATGAGGAAAATTTAAAAGAAAGAAAGAGAAATGATAATCCAAATATCATGCAAAATGTTTTTTTTGTTTGTTTGTTTATCAAGGTTCTATGCTGCCCGTCTCACCAAAGGCAATTCTAGGAGGCCTACAAACATTGACTGAATTGCAGTATAAAACATTAAAATAATAAATAAGGGCCTTACATTTAAAAAAACCAATTAGAATAAAACTAAGCAAGGTGGAGAGAGCGGGAGGAGGTGGGGTGTTTTCTACTCCATTAGCCACTTCCAACTTGTAACATTGGGGCCCCAGACTAGTTGGCACAGCCATGCCTTCAAGGCCTTTTGGGAGGTCAAAAGGGTGTGGCACCAAGGAAAACAAAAGAACTATCAAAGAAGATCAATTTGCAAAGAGGAAGGGGTTATAGTCACAATGCGAGTTCTACCTCTTCATTGCCTTTACTTAAAATTCTTTATTTATTTGTTATCTGTTTGTCCTCATTCAGAATAGTTCAAGAGCTTCACATATTGTTCCTTCAAAATAACATCTGAGCTCTATTACAAATCAATTAAAATTCTTCCCTCTTCATCCTCTTCCTTCCTTTTTTCTTCTTCATAGACAAGTAATTTTTCTCAAAGCATTTGATCCATTTCTGTCATATCCAGGGGTGAAATGCTCCCGGTTCAGACTGGCTCGGGTGAGTAGGTAGCAATGGCGGCGGACAGTTCAGAGAACTGGTAGCAAAAATCCCTTCCCCCCCAGCCTCCAGCTTGCTTACCTTCGCTCTTCGGACCGAATCCTGACCTGCTGGTTGCAATGCCTGCCTTGCTTCGCTTGCTGTAATCCTTGCAATCCATTGCATCAGCAAGCAACTGAATCTCTCTGCCTGCAATCAAGCTCATTGGTGAGCAGCTCTAACTGCCTGCCTGCCTGCCTGCCTGCCTGCCTGCCTGCCTGCCTGCCTTGTCCCTTCAAATGGGTAAGTTTTTTTCCCCTTTGGGGGCTTTAAAAAAAATAGTTATTTGGTTTTTTTTTTTAGTTGTTCTTTTTTAGACCTAGCCATTTAAAGTTTAGGAAGTTTTAAATTTAGCTGCTTTTATATAAAAATAAAATAAAATAATATTTGTGCAGCTTTCTGAGATTTTGTGTGTTTCTGTAGTGTTTCACTCTAACTACACAAACACACAAAATCTCACAAAGCTGTATGTGGAATTTTGTGTGTGTAAAGTGTGAAAGTTCTGGTCCTATTAGACCTCTCAGCGGCTTTTGATACCATCGACCATGGTATCATGCTGCACCGGCTGGAAGAGTTAGGGGTGGGAGGCACCGTGGTTCTCCTCCTTCCTCTCCGACTGGTCACAGTCAGAGTTGGCAAGGGGGCAGAGGTCGACCCCGAGGCCCCTTGTATGTGGGGTGCCACAAGGGTCAGTCCTCTTGCCCCTTCTGTTCAACATTTATGTGAAGCCGCTGGGTGAGATAATCCATGGTTTCGGGGTGAAGTACCATCAGTACGCTGATGACACCCAGCTGTACATCTCCACCCCGGACGACCCCAATGATGACCTTGAAGTGATGTCCCGGTGCCTGGAGGCTGTACGGATCTGAATGGGGAGGAACAGACTCAGGCTCAACCCATCCAAGGCCGAGTGGCTGTGGTTTCCGACATAAATAAATTAATTAAAAAGTTGGGTTTTTTGGACTTTTTGTGCCCGTGTGAGGTTCCTGCTTGTTGCAGGGGCCATTTTGGGTCTAGCACAGCTGCTTTTACATTGTGGATGAGCCAGTTGTGTTGTGTTGTGTTGTATGTGTGTAAAGTGTGAAATTTGGTTTTTGGGGCTTTTTGTGGCTGTGCTAGACCCAAAATGGGTCTAGCACAGCTGCTTTTACATTGTGGGTGAGCCAGTTGTGTTGTGTTGTGTTTTGTAGGTTAAAAAAGAGCAAAGAAGTGACGTCAACTTGGCCACGCCCACCTGACCAACCGGTAGCGAAAATTTTTAGATTTCACCCCTGAGAGAAGGTTTATAATGTCTATGCATTTAACCATCTCCCCAAAAATATATGAAGTGACCTTTTAAATATTTAATTGCAGTGTGTTTTGTGTTGAAAGTCTTACCATACTCAGACTCATTATCAAAATGCAAACATACCGTCTAATATACAGCAAAAATAAAACAAATGCTGTATGTATTCTTGTGTTTTTGAGTTAATTTGATTGTATCTGCTTGCAGTGCTCAGTCCTGATGCAAAAAAGGATGATGGCTTCATTCTGTTGATGAATTACAACCTGAGTAATTTTGTCGTAGACAAGCAAGTATCTTGGAAAAAATTAAATCCACGAACATAAAATTCATGAAATTCATGCACATATATAGTTCACAAGTGCTCAGTGCCCTGGATAGATCAAAAAGATTTATTTTTGAAAGGGAGAGCTGTGCAATGAATCCTCAACCCACTTCAGACAATCAGATCTTCAGCTTTAAAAGTCCTTGAGTCACTCTGGAGGTCGAGGTCCTGAATCTTTCCAGTTCTGCTTAATGAATCAGAAGAAAACAGGACAATACCTTCTTCCCATCTGTAATTGGAAAAAATAATAATAAACCCATGACCACATTTGTTTTTGCTGTTCATTAGAATGGAATGAAATTGCAAATTGTTGGAAATTATTGCAATGCTTTCAGAGTTATCATCCTTTCCTTTCTATTAATAAACATCCTCACACACATTTTAGTTGAATACAAAGAAGGCCTTGTCTTAATGAGGGATGACCCTTTGTGAATAGATAAATTGACTGTCAGGATTTAAAGTTGAGGAAAAATATAAGGAATTAATGTAAACATAAAGCATATTCTGAAAGGCAGCAAGGCAGACAAGAAAGTCAGAATACTACTTAAATCTTCTTAGAATGGAAGCTGAGAAAAATAAAGTGATCATGCACCTTAATTATGGATTCTCCTTCCAACTGATTCCTCCCTTCACAGGACTCTGTGACTGTTCATTCCTATGGCCCATTTTGTGTCAGTGGGCCCTGATCTTTTATTCAGCAAATTTGGAAAGCCTTGACATTGCCAAGGTCAAAGGCATCTTAGCCCAATTCCTTCTTTAAATGCATATACTGTGTATGTGATTGTCAAGACATGTTGCAATGCCTCATTTAGAAAATCACAGAAAGTACTGTGTGGTTGTAGCATTTTCTTTCCTTCACAAGGCAACATCTTGCCTTCCAGACCTTATTTTTCTGAGAAGACAGTGATCCCAGGCACAATGTTCCCATTGTTTTCAGACCAATGCACTCCATATACTTTTACTTCATTCAAAAATCATTACCTCTTATCAGCTGCTAGAGGAGAAGTCTTCCTCACAATTGTTCAGTGAATCATAACTTATACTAGAGAATGGGATGAAGGGCTGCTCTAATCCTGAAGACAATTTCACATGGGACCAAATGAATGTTTTGAGATATATGAGCTGTGGAATGGGTGGGAACAATTACTCTTCTCTTAACTACTCATGTTCAGAAGCCTATGTGCCATAAGTTAATTATAAGAAAGATACAATAATAATTGCAACTTTTATCTCCATTACAAGGGAACTGTCTCTTTTCCAGATCTTACTGTTCAAGACTTATGGGTACTCATATTGTTCTCTCCAGATTATTACCCTCTGTAGTGTTTCAGTTCCTTCCAAAACCATGACCTCGTCATAAGTTATACTTAGCTGCTTGGTACTTTATAAAAAAAAAAGACCAAAAAGGTTATCAGAAACAAAAGAGAATTGGGCTGTTGGAACCACCACTGCAAGATAAGGCAGGTGTAGGTACGTGGATGGCTTGGCTGCGAGGGCCCTGAAGTAAAGCTGTCCTAGGCCTGTGGGCAAGCTCTACTCCTCCACCTTGTGGCTTGCAAGCAGAAGTGTGCCTCCCGTACAAGGAGGAAAAATAAGACATTTCCTGAAAATAAGCCCTAATGCTTATTTTGTGGCCCAAAAGAAAATAAGACCTGGTCTTATTTTTGGGGAAACATGGTACCATCCCACCGGTAACAGCCTAGCCATGCAAAACATAAATAAATTAAACTGCACACCACCCTCCCATGCATTTATATATTACAGTTGTTTTTGTCTTATGTTTCCCAAATATAAAAAAGTGAATGGATCTCATGGGCAGCAGGCAGCAAAGACATAATGAAATTATTCTAATTCCACATTAAATATACTTATTAATAATAATGGGAAAACATATGTACTGGCATTTTTGTAATCTGATGCTTATTTCACTAACTGAAACCATTCTTATATGTGGTTCTTGGTGTTGAAATGGCATGGAGGAGAAGGGGAGTTTCATGTTTAATAAGAACTACAGAATCATGGCCAGAAATGAGGTTCAGTACGGTGCCAAGGAAAGAAACATCTTTGGAACAACACAAACCATCTTACTATCTTTCACCTCCCATAATGAAAATGAATTAATGAAGTCATGTTCCTCATACACAAGAGGGAAGGGAGGGGAGGGGAGGGAAGGGAATTCACGGTGGTTTTAGAAGCCAAAGGGTAACAGATGAAAACTGATCAAATTGATTTTCTCTCCCTTTGCCTAGGGTAGTGTATACAAGAGAACAGTTGGTTAATTTATAAACACATCTGAGAGCAATTCTGTCTGTATTTAAGACTTTGAATAGAAGTACAAGAATTTTTTTATAGACAACAATGGAAAAGAAGCAGATGAGACCACAAATAGACCACAACCTACTTCTTGGTAAACTAGAAAAATGTAGGATAGATAGCATCACCACCAATAGATTTGTAACTGGTTGACAAACCGTATTGAATGAGTAGTCCTTAATGGTACTACATTTACATTGAGGGAAGTAAGCAGTGAGGTACCACAAGGTTCGGTCTTAGACCCAGTACTCTTCAATGTTTTCACTGAGATGAGGGAACACAAGAGGACCGTATCAAATTTGCAGATGGCACTAAACTGCCAGGAATAGCCAACACCGCACAAGAAAAGTTCAGGTTCCAAAATGACTTGAATAAGCCAACAAAATGAAATTTAATATGGAGAACAGCAAGGTTCTACATCTAGGCAGGAAAAACCAAAGGTACAAGCACAGATTAGGAGAAACTGGTACAAAAACAGTAACTATGAGAGGGACCTTGGTGTCCTAGTGGACGATCACTTAAATATGAGCTAGTAGTGTGTGACAGCAGCCAAAAAAGCTAATACAACCCTTGGTTGTATAAAACAGAAGCATAGAATCAAAATTATGTGAAGTATTAGTACCACTCTATAAAGCCTTAGTTAGGCCACACCTGGAATACTGCATCCAGTTTTGGTCACCACATTACAATAAAGATGTTGAGACTTTGGAAAAAGTGCAAAGAAGAGCAACTAAATCAAGGTCTGGAGATTAAAACATATGAAGAATGGTTGCAGGATTTGGATCTGGCTAATCTAGAGAAAAGAAGGATTAAGGATGACATGATAGCAGTATTCCAGAATTTGAGGGGTTGCCCCAAAGAAGAGAGGGTCAACTTATTTTCCAAAGCAACAGAAGGCAGGACAAGAAAACAATGGATGGAAACTAATCAAGGAGAGAAGCAACCTGTAACTCCTTAGACTTCATCTAAATAATCTAAGATTCTGATTAAAGTTTTGTCTAGAAAAAAAATATTCAATTTTTTCCCAAAGGGGCTCTATTTTATAAGTGTTCTTCCTAAAACTGATCATTTTTGCAGAATCCTCATGATTTCAGGATCACAATTCAGATGCTCGGCACCCAGAGGTGGGCTGCTATTGGTTCACACCAGTAGTTAAGATTCTGTGCAGTTCGGCGAATCAGCAAATCCCACCACTGGCTGGCCCACCCTGCTCGTTTTTTGGCCTGGTTTTCAGGCTGTTTTCAGGCTGTTTTTCAGTCCAAAAATGGCCCCAAAATGCCCTGAAAATAGCCTGGAAAATGGCCTGAAAACATCTCGAAAAACATTCCAAAAAATGGCCAAAATACAGGCCGATAAACAGGTGGAGGCGGAGCCAGCAAGTGGTGGGATTAGACCCAACTGGCTGAATCCTACCTCTGCCTTTCAGGTGAGTGGCTAGGAGGTGGGGCTGGGTCACCCACCCAGTCACATGACCAACTAGCCACGCCTACCCGAACAGAGAACCAGTTGTTAAAAAATTTGCAGCCCACAACTGTTGGCAACTGACTCATATTTATGATGGTTGCAGTGTCCTGGGGTCACATGATCATCTTTTGTAAACTTCTGGCAAGCAAAAACAATGGGGAAACCAGGTTCACTTAATCTAATCACTGCAGTGATTCCGTTAACAACTGTGGCAAAAAAGAATATAAAATTCACTTAACAACTGTCTCACTTAGCAACAGAAATTTTGGGTTCACTTGTGGTCATAACTTGAGGACTACCTGTACACTTTTCCTAGGAATACAGATCTACAAATTATGAAAAGGGCTGTTTTGGTGTATTTATTTATTTATTTTATTTTATTTTATTGAATTTCTATACCGCCCTACTCCCGAAGGACTCAGGACGGTGAACAGCCATAAAATAAAACACATACATATACAAAATTTAAAATCGAATAAAATGAATTAAATAAATTTGGCTGAATTAATACCTATAATTTGAAATACCCATATTTTAAAATACATTAAAATTTAAAATTTGCACTTAAAAGGGAGAAGATTTAGGCGAGGCCAGCTTGATGAAATAACAGAGTCTTCAGCTCGCGGCGGAAGGTGCGCAGATCCGGAATCCTCCGTATCTCGGGGGGGAGCTCGTTCCAGATCGTCGGTGCCCCCACAGAGAAGGCTCTCCCCCTAGGGGCCGACAGCCAACATTGTTTGGCCGACGGCACCTGGAGGAGCCCCTCTCTGTGGGAGCGTACTGGTCGGTGGGAGGCTATTGATGGTATGATCAGTTACTCTTTCTCTTCCATCTCCAGAGAATGCATCAGACATAAGAAATGGTAAAGAACGCAATAAAAATAAAGGAGTTTGCAAAACAGAATATCCTGTCAATCATCAAGTGATAGAAACATGTCACATCAACATGTCTTGCTGCGAAGTGTAAGATGCAGAAACTGAAATATTCATAGCATTTATTTCGTCTCATAATTAGGATCGGACAAATCTTTCCATTTTCTGACCATTCCAGTTCTCCTTGTAAACTCATATCTCCTCAGAATCAAATTCATCATGCAAGTGGCTAAAATAAGCTCCACTTTCTTGGAGCAGCCTCTGCAAAGTCCATGTAACAGAAGCATCTACCGGACTATTACACTAAGCAAGCCTTTGTGGGTCCACTAGATGAGCATTGCCTTCTGTACAAATTCAAATCCTGTCACTTCAGATATCAAACTTGAGAAGGCCTTTTCAATTTAGATAACTTCACTGCACGAGTGGGTGCCTCATTTACTGGGATGTCACAAGTGTGGTTTTGTGCAATTCTTCACAAGGTGACTTTAATATTTCTTTTCTAGTGGCAATTTTGATCCAAATCCTCTCAGGCAGTCGCTTTCTCGACAAACTATTTTGTGTTAAATATATATTTACTGACAAAGAAATAAAGGGAAACTACTATAGATCTATTTCAAACTATTTAGCTCTCATCAGCTAGCCATACCCTTCTGGGATTCGAACCTGGGTTTACTTGCATATTAGGCTGATGTATTAACCTCTAAGCTAAGAGGTATGTATGTATGTATGTATGTATGTATGTATGCAAGTACATACATACGTATGTATGTATGTATGTATGTATGTATGTATATAAGTATATATATGTGTGTCTATGTATATATACAGTATATACTGTACACACACACACACACACACACACATATATTTGTTGTTGTTAGTGGAAAAGTCGTGTCCGACCCATCACAACCCAATGGACAATGTTCCTCCGGGCCTTCCTGTCCTCTACCATCCTCTGGACTCCATTGAAGCTCACGCCTACTGCTTCAGTGACTCCATCCAGCCACCTTGTTCTCTATCGTCCCCTTCTTCTTTTGCCCTCAATCTTTCCCAGCATTAGGCTCTTCTCCAGTGAGTCCTTCCTTCTCATTAGATGGCCAAAGTATTTGAGTTTCATCTTCAGGATTTGGCCTTCTAAAGAGCAGTCAGGGTTGATCTCCTCTAGGACTGACCAGTTTGATCGCCTTGCAGTCCAAGGGACTCACAGGAGTCTTCTCCAGCACCATAGTTCAAAGGCCTCAATTCTTTGGAGCTCAGCCTTTCTTATGGTCCAACTTTCACAGCCATACATTGCAACTGGGAAAACCATAGCCTTGACTATACGCACTTTTGTTGGCAGGGTGATGTCTCTGCTTTTTAGTATGCTGTCTAGTTTTGGATAGCTTTCCTCCCCAGGAGCAAGCGTCTTTTAATTTCTTGGCTGCAGTCCCCATCTGTGGTGATCTTGGAGCCCAGGAAAATCAAATCTGTCACTACCTCCATTTTCTCCGATCTATTTGCCTGGAATAGAGAGGGCTGGATGCCATGATCTTAGTTTTCTTAATGTTGAGTTTCAAGCCAACTTTTGCACTCTCCTCCTTCACCCGCATCAAGAAGCTCTTTAGTTCCTCTTCCTTTCTGCCATTAGAGTGGTATCATCTGTATATCTGAGGTTGTTGATATTTCTCCTGGCAATCTTAATTCCAACTTTTGATTCAACTAACCCTGCCTTTCTCATGATGTACTCTGCATATAAGTTAAATAGGCAGGGTGACAGTATACAGTCTTGCCGGACTCGTTTCCCAATTTTGAACCAATCTGTGGTTACATCTCCAGTTCTCACTTTGCTTCTTGACTCACATATAGGTTTCTCAAGAGACAAATAAGATGGTCTGGTACTCCCATCTCTTTAAGAACTTGTTAAAGTTGAGGAAAAGTATAAGGGATTAATGTAAACCAGTGGTGAAATGTAAAATTTGTTACTACCGGTTCTGTGGGCGTAGCTTGGGGGGGGGTAATGTGACTGGGTGGGAGTGGCCAACTTTTTAAAAAAAACTTTTAAAAGCATTTTTTCTACAACCCCTTTGGCTGAAAAGGATGTAAAAAAAATGCTTTTAAAAGCCTTTGACAGTTCCAGCTGAGTTGCCTGATCGGCAGAGCCTTTTTTTGTTTTTGAAAACATTTTTTCTACAACCTCTTTGGCCAAAGAGGTTGGCCAAAAATGCTTTTAAAAGCCTCTGATGATCCCAGCTGAACCGCTCAATCATCAGAGGCTTTTTTTTTTTTTTAACTTTTAAAAGTATTTTTTCGGTCGAAGAGGTTGTAGAAAAAATGCTTTTAAAAATAATTTTAAAAAGCCTCTGATGATTGCACGGCTCAGCTGGGCATGGTGGGGGTGCAGGTATTTTTGCTACCGGTTCTCCGAAATACCCGCCGCCATCGCTACCAGATCGGGCGATCCAGTCTGAACGGAGAGCATTTCACCCCTGATGTAAACATTAAGTGTATTCTTTAAGGCAGCAAGGTAGACAAGAAAATCAGAATGCTCCTTTATATCTTAGAATGGAAGTTGAGGAAAACAAAATCACCACGTAGCTTTGCAATGCTTTAACAGCTATAAGCCTTTCCTTTCTGTTAATAAACATCCTCACTCACATTTTAGTTGAATACAAAGAAGGCCTTATCTTAATGAGGGATGACCCTTTGTGAATAGATAAATTGACTGTCAGGATTTAAAGTTGAGGAAAAATATAAGGAATTAATGTAAACATAAAGCATATTCTTTGAGGCAGCAAGGCTGACAAGAAAGTCAGAATACTACTTAAATCTTCTTAGAATGGAAGCTGAGAAAAATAAAGTGATCATGCACCTTAATTATGGATTCTCCTTCCAACTGATTCCTCCCTTCACAGGACTCTGTGACTGTTCATTCCTATGGCCCATTTTGTGTCAGTGGGCCCTGATCTTTCATTCAGCAAATTTGGAAAGCCTTGACATTGCCAAGGTCAAAGGCAGCTTAGCCCAATTCCTTCTTTAAATTTTCTAAATGAGGCATTGCAACATGTCTTGACAATCACATACACAGTATATGTACTGTGTATGTGATTGTCAAGACATGTTGCAATGCCTCATTTAGAAAATCACAGAAAGTACTGTGTGGTTGTAGCATTTTCTTTCCTTCACAAGGCAACATCTTGCCTTCCAGACCTTATTTTTCTGAGAAGACAGTGATCCCAGGCACAATGTTCCCATTGTTTTCAGACCAATGCACTCCATATACTTTTACTTCATTCAAAAATCATTACCTCTTATCAGCTGCTAGAGGAGAAGTCTTCCTCACAATTGTTCAGTGAATCATAACTTATACTAGAGAATGGGATGAAGGGCTGCTCTAATCCTGAAGACAATTTCACATGGGACCAAATGAATGTTTTGAGATATATGAGCTGTGGAATGGGTGGGAACAATTACTCTTCTCCTAACCACTCATGTTCAGAAGCGTATGCGCCTATATGCTCCATTTAGCTTTTATGTTGAACCAGTTTGGATGGGCTATTAGACAAGCAGATCACTGAGGAGTTTATAAACATTTTGGATGCTGCCTGCAATCATCAGCTACAGTCAAAATGACTAGGATATGTTTTTTGGGAAGGTTTCCAAGCCACAATCTTCCTACACTAATATTTGAAAAAAAATTCTGAAGGAAATACATCACCAACTTGGTACACTTAACTACGAATGCAGAAAACAGGGAAGACTCTAAACAAGTGGTGGGATTCCAAATTGTGCACTACCAGTTTTGCGCACTTACTTAGTAACCAACATTATCCAGCAGTCTACAAGAGCTCATCAATTTCCAATATATTTCTATTACCTGAAATTATTAGGAAACAATG
Source organism: Pantherophis guttatus (assembly GCF_059756535.1). Taxonomy (NCBI): domain Eukaryota; kingdom Metazoa; phylum Chordata; class Lepidosauria; order Squamata; family Colubridae; genus Pantherophis; species Pantherophis guttatus. Next base: position 317,732,848 of record NC_142063.1, read on the forward strand.
GTCTTATAGCAAGAACCTATGATAGACTAGGATTTAAGAATGAGGCAGGGGTTTAGTGTGAGTATGATTGTTATGAGTGCATTTTGTGGCTGAAGTGAGGAAATAGTCTCTAGATCAGAAGTGGGTTTCAGCAGGTTCTGACCAGTTCTGGAGAACCAGTAGTGGAAATTTTGAGTAGTTCGGAGAACCGGAAAATACCACCTCTGACTGGTCCCGCCCCCATGTATTCTCTGCCCCCCCCCCCCGAGTCCCAGTTGATCAGGAGGAAATGGAGATTTTACAATATCCTTCCCCTGCCCACCAAGCCTAAGAACCAGTAGTAAAAAAATTTGAAACCAACCACTGCTCTGGATATCCTGATTGTGCTAAGAACTAGTGACACCTGTCCTGGGTATGAATGGAAGACAGTTGAAACTGGAGACCTAGACTATGAGTTGAGACTGCCTTTGATGGGTGGTAGGGGGAGGTCAAAGTGTTATAGTGCTGACAGGCATGGGGTGATATTGGTTCCCTGGGGGAAGCAGAACCGTTGTCTTATTCTGGTTCCATATTCAGGAATCTGGTCACAGTCCTTATATCCAGTTAGTGGCACCAATTTCCAGCTGTTGCTTTTAAATGTCATGTTGGTTTGCAATAGGCCTCTCTCATCGAATAACTAATCCTTTGATGTATGGCTGAGACCTATCTGAGCTCTGATGTGAGGATGATACTTTTAGAAATATGCCCAACAGGGTTTCCAGTATGGCATCAGCTAAGACTATGGATTGTAGGTGGGGGTGATTGTCATCTAAGGATCATTTACAACTTATGGGGTGGTGCACCACAGATCACTGGATGTGACACCTTGTTCATTAAGATGCCTTTAGGGATCAGTTGGGATCCCTGCTACAAAGCAACCTCTCTGCTTGATGTCCTTGACTCCATCTCTCAGTTGGCAGTGAAATTTCTCAGACATATTGTCTGGGGAACTTGCCCCCTTAGGAATGGGATCTCATCCTGGATAGTGCTTTTTCCTGTCAGAAGAGTGGCTATGTGATCTGAAATTGGGGGAGTCTTGGTGTCTCCCTTATCAATGTCAGATCATACCTAAATTATCATGAGGTGCTCTGTTGCCATTATCTGATGCAATGAGGCTTGACCCATTAGATTAGTCTGTCCTGGTGACTGATGGACCTGGATGGGTTGCAGGCAGAGCTGAGAATTATTCCACCTCTTGCTGCACAGTTTATTCCACCTCTTGCTGCACAGACCAAGTAGCCTTGGTCACTGCTTCAAATGTGGGGGGGGGAGAGCACTCAAGGATTTGGATCAGATCATACCCATGTGGACCATTCACTCCTCAGGGTTCATTGTGAATTGAGGCTGTTGAAAAGAGATGTCTAGAGCATTGCTGGTGCTTAATAAAGACTGAACCCAACTAAACATTGGTTAGAACCACTATTAAGCCTACCTTAAGGCACTTTGCCCATAAGGGTGGCAAAGTGTCAGTATTTCTGCACGCTCATTGCATCTGCAGATAGTTGTCCCATGGTCTTGTTTCAGGTGACACATGCTGTTTTAGGTGAAGGGGGGATCTGAGAGTCTCCTGCAGGGGCATGTAAAAGAATCTTTTCAGCCTTTGTCAAATTGACTTTGAATCCTGGACCACACTGTACTGGGACATTTTCATCCAGTATCTAACATCTTTTGGGGAAAGTGACTGAGAAATGGTTGCAAAGAACCTGAGATGAAATAAATTATCTGGATCCCCTTCAGCGGGACTTTGGTATGTGATGGAAATAGCATTGGTCACACTTTGAATTATCTCTGTTGTGGGTGAGATGACGGCCTTTTTGATAATCCAAGATCTTATCCCAATGTAAAGTAGTGGCCAAAATTGTGGAAACCTTTTGGGAAAAGTGTATTTTTGAGGTTTGAGGGCTAATAACACCACTCTCTTTTGGAGCAGTACCATATATATATATATATATATATATCTCAATGGAACGTTAATTTCATCAAGAATGTAATGCAACAAAGTTTGTTCCATTATCTCTATTCTATGAAAAGTTATAGCCAAATAACCAGAAAAAGGAAGCACAACTTGCTTAGGTTGATATCAGGTAGCTTTCCTTCATCTGATTGTAGCCAATGAACATGAGTGTTTAAAGAGCCAATCAGGTGTCATCTTGTCTTGGCAATGAGCCAATCAGATCACAGTAGGATTCAGTTATTGATGTCATGTATTGAAGCTGAGAAGAGGACATTGTCAGTGTGTTATGTGATCGCTATCAAGTTGGTTGGGGGTTTTTTTGTGTTCTTTCATTTAGTGAACTTGTAAAATGTAATAAAATTAAAGTAATGGTGCAAAGAGTTGAGTGGTTGCCCAGAAAGTGATGTAAAATAATATTATTAAGAGAACAAGGCTACAATTCTAAAGAAATTAGAAGAAAAATTGGTGGAAACTTAACCAAAGGTGGCATTTCTAAGTTTTTGAAGAAGTATAAGGAGACTCAGTCACTACAAAACCACACTGGTAAAGGCAGGAAAAGGTGTACAACAGCAAGCGATGATAGAAGAATTAAGAGACCGTGCCTACATGACAGAAGAAAATCATCTGGATGTATACAAGATAAAATGGTGAAATGCAATGTGAAGTTGAGTGCAAGAATTGGTGCAGACTGTAGGAATTTGGCCTAAAATCTAGAATTCCACCAAAGGAGCCACTTTTATCTCTCAGACAAAGGTTGAAAAGACTAAACTGGGCTAAAACCCATGTTACCTGGACAGAGGTTATATAATTTTATGTTAGTACTTCAAAAAAAAGTAGTGTTATTAGCCATCAAACCTCAAAAATACTGTACACTTTTCCCAAAAGATTTTCACAATTTTGACCGTTACTGTATACTGTAGTTAGATCTGGATACACGATGAATTATTTTGTTTGTTTGCTATATTGTCTTTTAGATTAGTGTCAGTTTTCAAGTTCAATTTTAGAATAATGTGTATCATTAATAATAATAATGGGAAAACATATGTACTGGTGTTTTTGTAATCCAATGCTTATTTCAGTAACAGAAACCATTCTTATATGTGGTTCTTGGTGTTAAAATGGCATGGAGGAGAAGGGGACTTTCATGTTTAATAAGAGCTACAGAATCATGGCCAGAAATGAGGTTCAGTACGGTGCCAAGGAAAGAAACATCTTTGGAACAACACAAACCATCTTACTATCTTCCACCTCCCATAATGGAAAAAGAATTAATGAAGCCATGTTCCTCATACAAAAGAGGGAAGGGAGGGGAGAGGAGGGGAGGAGTGGGTAGGGGAGGGAAGAGGAGGGAAGGGAAGGGAATTCATGGTTGTTTTAGAAGTCAAAGGGTAACAGATGAGAACTGGTCAAATTAATTTTCTCTCCCTTTGCTTATCATTGGGTGCTTCATCATTGGAGGTTTTTAAGAAAAGACTGGGCAGCCACATATCTGAATGGTATAGGTCTCCTGTTTGAGCAGAGGGTTGGACTAGAAGACCTCCAAGGTCCCTTCCAACTCTATTCTGATTGATTGGTTAAAATAGAAGTGTTGATTTCTTTCCTCTTTATCCCACAGTTAGTTTTCAGTGTTCTGTGTTCCAGATATCTAATTAATAAACTAAAAAAATGAAAATAATCTTCAGTGGCAACCTCCTTACAATGAATATCATAATCTAACCTGGAAATATCCTGGTCATAAAGAAAGGCAACCAGAAAATCTTACGGAACAATTGGAATTTACTTGGCTAGTATATCACTCTTTCTTTTAACAGCAGAAATGAGCCAATAAGTCATGGAATAAGTTCCCCAGTCATGGAAACTTGCCATTTAAGGAAAAAGAAAATGCTTCAAATTAACATCAAGATACAGAGAAAGAAACAACCAATCCAATTGTTCCTCTGTCTTCATGTCATTAATATTTACATTTGTAATTAAAGGTACATCCCATGATGATGATTTAAAAGGCGGAATGGAACATACCTTCTAGGCTACTTTTGGTGACTGGACTAGAGAAAACTTAAGTAGTTGCTTTGAACTTGCCATAACTATGAAGCCTTGGTGTGTCCTCCTTTTCATCACCATTGTGGTTCTTTCTGATTAGAGTAAGTCAATTCTGGTGAAATCTTTATACTAACACTCAGGATGAAACATCAGGCAGTTCAGAAATAAATCTATATAGACCTACTACCAAACTGAACAAGCAGTCAGAAATGTTATTTTGCATACTTGATTCAATATTCCAGGATTGCTTTAATAAACTGCTTTGATCTAGTACCTTCTTGGAAATATTCTGTAACCTTTTCAAGACTGGGAAGCAATACCCAAATCATTTAAACCAGAAAGTAAATAAATAATCAAACTCCTTAAATCTCATCTAAATAATCTAAGGTTCTAATTAAAGTTTTGTCTAGAAAAAAGGATATCTTCAATTTTTTCCCTAAGGGACTCTTTTTTTATAAGTGTTCTTCCTAAAATAATACATTTTGGTATGTAAAGGTACACCTCGATTTACAACAGTTCATTTAATGACCATTCAAAGTTACAATGACATTGAAAAGAGTGACTTATGGTCATTTTTCAAACTTATGACTGTTGCAGAATCCTCATGATTTCATGATCACAATTTAGATGCTCAGCAACTGACTCATATTTATGAAGTTTTCAGTGTCCTGGGATCATGTGATTATCTTTTGCAGCCTTCTGGCAAGCAAAGACAATGGGGAAGCCACCTTCACTTAACCTAATCACTGCAGTGATTCACTTAACAACTGTGTCAAGAAAGAACCTAAAATACATTTAACAACTGTCTCACTTAGCAACAGAAATTTTGGGCTCACTTGGGGTCGTAACTTGAGGACTACCTGTACACTTTTTCTAGGAATAAAAAGCTAAAGGTTCCCCTTGCACATATGTGCTAGTCGTTCCCAACTCTACGGGAAGGTGCTCATCTCCGTTTCAAAGCCGAAGAGCTAACACTGTCTGAAGATGTCTCCGTGGTCATGTGGCCAGCATGACTAAATGCCAAAGGCACACAGAATGCTTTTATCTTCCCCCCAAAGGTGGTCCATATTTTTCTACTTGCATTTTTTACATGCTTTCGAACTGCTAGGTTGAGAGAAGCTGGGACAAATAATGGGAGCTCACCCCATTACACGGCACTAGGGATTCAAACCGCTGAACTGCAGATCTTTCTATAGACAAGCTCAGTATCTTGGCCACTGAGCCACCACATTCCTTTTTCTAGGAATACAGAACTACAAATTCTGAAAATGGTTGTTTTGGTGTATGATCAGTTTCTCTTTCTCTTCCATCTCCAGCCAAAAACAAGAGTTAAGGAATTCAAAAGAATTCCAGACATCTGGTTGCAATCATGGTGAGAAAACGGGAAAATAGCGAGCTCTGCTGAGTCCCGCAAAAATCCAGCTGGTAACCACTGCCAGGAGACCCTTCGGGGTCACAGCCACCTTGTAGGAGCGGTGAAGGAAGGAGAGGCGCTTCACTGACCTTGAGGAATCCGCAAATTCCTCATTAGGTCCAAAGCAAGCTCTTCCTGAATGGCAGCAGGCATGGCTGCCATTGCTGGCAGCTACGAAGCTGGGACAATTGGGAATCAAGATTGTGCAGGACCGGTATATGGACAGAACATTGAAATTGGGTGAGATATTTATCAACTTTTACTTTAATGACTTGCAATAACAAAAAGAATATGAAAACAAAACTCCTAAGCTTAAAATAGCGGTAAATTGACACATGGAGAGAAAAAAACAAAAAGGCAAAAAAAAAGCACAAGAGAAGCTATAAAAATACAAACAGCGTGGAAAAAAGCCCAACTAATTTGAAAGCGACTTTAGAGAGAAATTATTTGTTTATTTGAATTTCTAAACCCCTTGGATTTATCCGAGAATCAGCTGTTTTTGATAGATTGCTTACTTTGGGTGGGGCATAAGAGAGCCATCTACTGGAGAAAGGGAAGTACTACAACACTATAGCTGCAGTATATTTAATGAAAGCTAATCTAATACACACAAAGTCTAATACACCGAACAGAAGAAACAACATCTGGTGAATGGCCTGACCTTGATTCTGTTGTTAGAAGATGACTGGGAAAATTTGAGAACATTCAATAGTGGGTTTTTTGTTTTTTTCCTTTTAAAGAGTTACAAAAGAAACTAATTTGCAAATAACTAAATCTTACTAAAATTGACTATTGGATTATGGATTGGAAAGGCTGGAAAAACTTAGTGGAGTAACCTGGACATATTTGGACTTGGACTATTAATGTTATTTAATAGAATATTCTAAGAGTCAAAAGAAGAAAAGGTCAGAATAAAAGAGAGAAGAAGGAAATAAGACTTTAAAATGTGGACAATTGGGGAACTATAAGGCTGTAAATTATTATGAAATAAAATGTGGGGTTTTAGAGGCATAACTATGGGATTGATGTAACTTGATTAAATAAAAGCTTCCTAAATATTGAGATATTGGAATAATAGAAATATACTTTTCATATTGTATCAAATCAGTATAAAATGGATCTAGAGATGTATGAGGAAATATTGTGCATGTTAAAAAGTCTGCGTGAATCCTTAAGAAATGACAAAGAGACAAAGGAATTGTTTAAAGATACAGAAATGAATGTAGAAGCTACTCAACAACTGGGGGGAAGAGGAACATGATATTCAAGAAATAGATGAGAAACTAGAAGGGGAAGAGGAGAATAAAAATGAGAAGCAAGAAGTTAGGGACAAAGAGGAGAAGAGACTAATAAGTAGAAGACAAATACATAACATCACAATTTATAAGGGTACAGAGAGAATAGAGAAACCCCCCCACTTAAAAAAAAAACAAAAACAAAAGGACGTTTTGTGGATGGGTATTCAAAAAAAAAAAAAAAAAAAACAGCAGAAAGAGTCAAAAGGCACCCTGAAGGGAAAGTTTAGTAGACACAAAAAATTTAAAAAGAGATACAAGATTCCAAGAGAAAGAGATAAAAATGCTGACCAAAAAAATCAATAAACGATGGAATTTTAGAAAGACTAAGAGATGATGGATAATGAGAAAATATATTAATAAAATGGGAAAACACCACAACCCTAATAAGTTTAGGTTAGTAGATGGTAATTTAAGGCTAGACAATTTAACTGAAATACTAATATTAACAGTGTGTTAAAAGATATTGTGAATTTAAAATATTAAGGATTAGAAATGGTGGGGACTTTGAGATGTAGTCCCGTGATGGATTGAATATTGTTAATAATTAGTGTTATTAGTAATCCTACACATTTGGAATATTGATGTTATGGTGGAATAATGAGTGATTTTTAAAATATTGAATGACAACATTTACTAAGGGATAATAAACACAGGGTGCGAAGAAACGTTATTTATGCTTAAATGAATTAAAGGGAAAATGTAAAAGGAATATGAAATGAGATTAGTATTGTTTGAAGTTGAAAGATTAGAATTCTACATACTATTTGTATTATTATTGTTAATGTTGTATAAAAAAGACCTGACCCAATCAATGCACTGTCCACAAAACATGTATGTTTATATTGGAAAAAATAAAAAAAAACTTAATTTAAAGAAAAGGAATTCAGAAAAATGTGATAAAAATAAAGGAGTTTGCAAAGCACAATGTCCTCCCAATCACCAGGAGATAGGAGTATGTCACATCAACGTGCCTTGCTGCGAAGTGTAAGATGCAGAAACTGAAATATTCATAGCATTTATTTCATTTTGTCTCATAATTAGAATCAGACAAATCTTTCCATGTTCTGTCCATGCCAGTTCTCCTGGTAAACTTATACCTCTTCAGAATCAAATTCATCATGCAAATGGCTAAAATAAGCTCCACTTTCTTGGAGCAGCCTCTGCAAAGTCCATGTAACAGAAGCATCTATCAGACTACACTAAGCAAGCCTTTGTGGGTCCACTAGATGAGCATTGCCTTCCATACAAATTCAAATGCTGTTGCATCAGACATCAAACTTGATGTGCTATTGTCCAACTTGCCACAAATATGAGCAGTATATCTAAGATGCAATTTGGAAATGCATCAAGCCTTAATTTCTGCATGAAATTTATGAGGACCTTGATATCAGTGAGGGGCAATTAAGAGCAATCAAGACACTCCCACAGGCTTGTTTTTTTTTTTTAATTTGATTTATATGCCGCCCTTCTCCGAAGACTCAGGGCGGCTTACAATATGCTCAGCAATAGTTGCTGCTATTGTTGCTGCAATAGTTGCTGCAATAGTTTGAGTTGCCTGCATGGAATTTTGCTATGAGGTGGTCATCTTGAATGTTCCTACTCTTTACCCAGGATGCTTCTGATAAGGGGTAGCCCTTCCACTTGATTAAGTATTGGAGTTCTCTCCTGTGCCACCTCAAGTCGAGGATTTGCTGTACCTTGTAATAGGTTTGGCCCCCTATGACCCAGGGGTCCGGGTGCTCACGAGATAGTGGCCTCAGGGTCTAACTGACCATGGGTTTTAAGAGGCTACTATGGAATACTGGGTGTATTTTCCCTAGCAGTCAAGGCAATCTTAATTACATCGAGACTGGGTTGATGATCTTTACTATGGGGAATGGTCCCATAAACTTTGGCCCCAGTTTCTTGCTGGGGATTTTAACTTCAGGTATTTTGTAGAAAGGTAGACCTTCTCCCCCACCTGGAATGGCCATTGCGGGGCTCGGTGTTTGTCTGCCTGTTTCTTATAGGTTTGCGCTGCTTTCTTGACATTCTCCCAGGTTGCTTTCAGCGTTGACATCAAGGCTGTTAAGGTTATGTTAGTCCCGCCTTCCTGGACTAATTTCCAATTTTGAACCAATCAGTGGTTCCATGTCCAGTTCTCACTGTTGCTTCTTGACCCGCATATAGGTTTCTCAAGAGACAAATAAGATGGTCTGGTACTCCCATCTCTTTAAGAACTTGCCACAATTTGTTGTGATCCACACAATCAAAGGCTTTAGCATAGTCAATGAAGCAGAAGTAGATGTTTTTCTGGAACTCCCTAGCTTTCTCCATGATCCAGTGTATGTTGGCAATTTGATCTCTAGTTCCTCTGCCTCTTCGAAATCCTGCATGTACTTCTGGTAGTTCTCTGTCCACATACTGCTGGAGCCTAGCTTATAGATTTTAAGCATAACTTTAGTAGCATGTGAAATTAGTGCAATGGTGCGATAGTTTGAACATTCTTTGGCACTGCCTTTCTTTGGAATTGGAATGTAAACTGACCTTTTCCAATCCTGTGGCCACTGTTGAGTTTTCCAAATTTGCTGGCAAACTGAGTGTAGCACTTTTACTGCATTGTCTTTTAAGATTTTGAATAGCTCAACTGGAATACTGTCTCCTCCACTAGCTTTGTTGTTGCTCAGATTTCCTAAGGCCCATTTGACATCATTTTCTAGGATATCTGGTTCGAGGTCAGTGACCACCCCATCATGGTTCTCAGGGATGTTAAGATTGTTCTTGTATAGTTCTTCTGTGTAATTTTGCCACCCCTTCTTAATCTCTTCTGCCTCTGTTAGGTACCTGACATTTTGGTCCTTTATCATGCCCACTTTGCATGAAATGTTCCCTTCATATCTCCAATTTTCTTGAAGAGATCTCTGGTCCTCCCTATTCTATTGCCACCTCTTTTTAATCTCTTCTGCTAATCTTCTATGTTAATCTACATAAGGTAAGAAAGTTACCTGAGCCACTCTTATGGTTTATTATTTGTCTGTGCCTTTTAGTTATTAAGACATCAGCCAGTTTCATTTGTAAATCCTGTGTGATATCTTTTTTGATATCATTACGTATTGTGACTTGTCATTTTAAAATCCACATTCAACAGTCTCAATCTGGGTTATATTTTCCTCGTTCATGATTCAAGCACATGCCAGTGACATGGCCTTAGTGGTGGTACTGCTATAAGCAAATCCCCAACCCAAGACCAGCTGCAACCAACCCTGCACCTATACCTCCAAGAAACTCACTGACACCAAAAGATGCTGGACGGTGTGGGAGACTTGCGCTGTCCGCTGGGCTCTCCTCACCTGGCGACACATTTAGAGGGGAGTAAAGTGTCCTTTGAAGTCTGGACTGATCACAAAAACCTAGAGGCACTGAAAATGCCCTGAAAACTCTCCCCCAAGCAAGTCAGGTGGGCACAATATTTCAAATGGTTCAACTTTGAATTAAAATACATCCTGGGGGAAAGAACCTGCTTGCTGATGCTTTGTCCAGAAAGCCACAATTCAACAATCGCCAAGAGGAGATCATCCATGCTATCATCTCACCTCCCAGCTGACGGCCCAAGTCACCACCCAAGGCCAAGCCCAACGACAACCACCCACTGGAGACAACCAAATGACAATGGTGTTAAAAACAGCCCTCTCCACAGACCCCTGGTTCAATGACAACAAAGAAGCCTTGATCTTCAAGGATGGACTGGCATGGAAAGGGACCAAATTGTATGTCCCTACCACCCTGAGACTCCAGGTCCTACACCACAACCACTAATTTGGTTGATCATTTTGGCTACTTAAAAACTCTGCACCTAGCCAGATGACAATTCTGGTGGCCAAAAATGAAGAAGGATGTGGAAGATTATGTAAAAAGTTGCACTACCTGCACAGCCATGAAAAAGAGACTAGGGAAATCCTCTGGATTCCTTCACCAAGTGACAGAACCAACTCATCCATGGGAGGAAATTGCCATGGATTTCATAGCCGAGCTCCTGGAAAGTGGTGGGAACATCATCATTTTGAATCATGATTGACTTATTGTTGAAGCAAGCCCATTTCACTGCCTGCATGGGTCTGCCCTCTGCCAGGACGTTGGCCAGGATGCCTATAAAACAAGTCTATAGGCTGCATGGGGTCCCTTGCAGGATTACCTTCAATAGGGGGGTCCAATTTACAGCAAAGTTCTGGAGGGAGTTCCTGGGGGCCATAGGGTCCACCCAGGGCCTCAGCTCAGCTTTTCATCCAAGTACAAATGGGGCAGCGGAACAAGCAAACACCATGGTGGAATAGTACTTGACGTGCTATGTGGACTATCAGCAGTCCAACTGGACTGCTGCCTTTTGCAGAGGTAGCCTACAACAATGCAGTGCATAGTAGCACCGGCCTGACCCCATTCCAGATTACCAGTGGCATGGAATTTGTCCCCATGCCGGAACTGCCCATGGAGCCCCCATCATCCATGTCCCTAACCGACTGGATGGAATCCCTGAAGCGGGGTGGGAAAATACCAAACAAGCCCTGGTGGAAGTGGTGAGAATGTATAAAGCACAAGATGACAAGCGCCACTCTTCCAAACTCCTTTCTGAGGACTGTCAACAAAGTACTTGAACATATCTGTCAACAAAGTACTTGAAATTGAAGTTACCAAATCAAAAGCTAGGGCCTAAATTTCTGGATAATGAAAGTGATTTACAATAGTGAAAGTGATAAACCCTGTAACCGTTCAGCTTAAGACTCCCATGCTTGCTAGGGAAAGTGCATCCGGTCTTTCATAGCAGCTTGTTAAAGCCGGCGGTAGGCTCCCAGCTAAGGCTGGTTGACTGGGCAGCCCCAAAGCCTATGGTAGTGCAGGGAGAGACCCACTATGAAGTGAGGAAAATTTTGGATTCATGCTTGCATCAGGATCAACTGCAGTAGTTAGTCCACTGGAAGGGCTACCCCCTGTCTGAAGCCATCTGGGTGAAAAGTTGGGGTGTGAAAGCTGACAGATTAGTCAAGCAATTTCACGACAAGTATCCTGGGAAGCCCAAGGAGCCACTGGGGGGGAGGTCGGGGAGGCTGAAGCAGGCGTAGCTTAACTCTTTGTGGTTTTCTCTTCCCTTTTACAGGATGTCTTTTTCGCTTGAGAACAGGCAACCTGTCAACACTGGAGCCATCTTGGAATGTCTTCAGGGTTGCCAAAGTGAGACTGGATAGAGCTGTGGGAAAGGGAGGGGAAAGTAGAGATAGCTGGGGAAACATGTAGCCAAAATAACATTCTTCCTTCTGGGAACCAAGGACACTCTCACCAGCACCTGGCGGGGTGTGGATGGGAGTTATCTGGGTTTGAGACTGTGATCTGATTAGGGTATCTGATGGTTGTGTGTAGTGGGGAAAAGAGCTTTTGAGTTGGGTGGGAAAAACTCGGGGACATTCAGAGTTGGGTTTTCACCAGCTGTGCCAATACGACATGCCTAATAAATCTATACTTTGAGGAAGCCTCTGGCCTTGGAGTTTTGATTTCATATGGGCTGTTATTTGGAACCCTGACAGCAAGATCTATTCAATGGATTAAGAAGGGACCTTGGAGGTCGTCTAGTCAAACCCCCTGCTCAGGCAGGGAACTCTATACCATTTCAGACAACTGGTTGTCCCATCTCTTCTTAACAACTTCCAGTGTTACACAATTCACAACTTCTGGAAGCAATTTGTTCCACTGATTAATTGTTCTAACTGTCAGGAAATTTCTCCTTAGTTCTTGATTACTTCTCTCTTTGATTAGTTTTCACTCATTGCTTCTTGTCCTGACCTCAGGTGCTTTGGAGAATAGCTTGATTCCCTCTTCTTTGTGGCAACCCCTGAGATATTGGTACACTGCTGTCCTGTCTCCCCTAGTCCTTCTTTTCATTAAACTAGACATACCCAATTTCAGCGACCATTCTTTATGTTTTAGCCTCCAGTCCCCTAATCATCTTTGTTGCTCTTCTCTGCACTCTTTCTAGAGTCTCAACATTTTTTATATATCATGGCAACCAAAACTGGATTCAGTATTCCAAGTATGGCCTTACTAAGACATTATAAACTGGTGCACTTAACACTTCAAATGATCCTGATTCTCTCTCTCTCTCCATTCAGCCTAGAACTGTGATGGCTTTTTTGACAGCTGCAGCACACTGCTAGCTCATATTTAAGTGATTGTTCATTAGGATTCCAAGATCCCTTTAATAGTTACTACTATTGAGACAAGTACCACCGATTTTTAAACCTGTGCATTTGGTTTTTCTTGCCTAAATGTATAACCTTACTATTTTTAGTGGACTTGTCTTCAGTTTTTTTTACTGGAAGACTGATTCCAAAGCAATTCCTAATGGATGCTTTGAAAATGGTGGATATATTGTACACACCGGGTTGTATATAAACACTGGTTGGCTTTGTTCTGTTCTAGCTTGATTTGTAACTTAACTATGACCAGATCATGACATCTTTCCTGTTGTAACTGGACTCTTATACCTTCTTATACCAAAAATATAATCAATTTGATTTCTGTATGCTTAATTGGTGATATTCATGCACATAGGTGTTGTTTTTGGTTATATGAAAAAATGTGTCAGCAACCAAGAAACGTTTATTTTTTTTAAAAAAAAGTTTTACTGTTTTATTACTACACATTATGACAAACACATAACATACAATATAAGAAGATATTCTCTTTTTAACAAGTGTTTCTTTGTGGTTGCTTTCCACTGTGACTTCCCCCTCCTTCCCCCCCCCATGTCTCTCATATTGTTTTGTTTTCTTCATTGTCCCCTTTTTGATTGATTACAATGTATTTTCTAATCCTAATAGCCTTCATTTTATACATGTCTATATATTTGTTTCAGATGCCTGAAAAACCCATTAATGCTTAACTTTTTTTCCCTTAAAACAATTGAGCTAATATATATAAATTTATATTTCGCTGATAAAGAAATAAAAGGAGACTAGTATAGATCTATTTCAAGCTATTTAGCTTTCATCAGCTAGCCATACCCTTACTTGGATTCGAACTTGGGCTACCTGCATGTTATGCAGTTGTATTAACCTCTGAGCCACAAGTTCTCCTCCCTTCATCAGTTTGAGCCAGGGGAGAGATTAAGTGTTTTTCTATCCAGACACTTGGTCTACCGCAGCATTTAGGAGGGAGGATACTGCATCCCATATATTTCTTGCATACATATTTTACATTTTATATTCTCCCCTATTTGTGTTGTTCTTTATTTCTGCTCTCAAGCCATTCATACCATTTGTTCCAAATTGTATAGTAATCTGGCTCTTTTTCTTTAATTTCTTTCGTTAACTTGTCCATCTCAGCACATTCTAAAACTTTTTTTATCATTTCTTCATCTGTCAGTGTTTCTTCCTGTTTCCATTTTTGTGCATATGTTATTCGGGCCACTGTTATGATGCGTAAGATCAGATATTTTATTTCTTTGGTATATGTTCTTGTAAATATTCCTAGTAGAAATGTTTCTGGTTTTCTTCTGGTAGATCTGTTGATCTGTTATTTTTTCTAACCATTTCTTTATATTTGTCCAGAATTTTTTCGCCGCTGGGCATGTCCAACATAGATGGTAATAGGTTCTGTGGGTTTTCTTACACTTCCAACATGTTGGGTCATTATTTGGGAACATCTTTGCGATTCTTGTAGGTGGTAAATGCCATCTATAAAAGTATGAAGGCTATTGCTTAACGCATTTTAAGCTGCCCTGAGTCTCCGGAAAAGGGTGGCATATAAATCGAACCAATAACTAACTAACTAACTAAATAAATAAATAAATAAATAAATAAATAAATAAATAAATAAATAAATAAATAAATAAATAAATAAATAAATAAATAAATAAATAAATCTTCAACTGGTAACCAAGAAACGTTTAAATTGGCAAAAATTGACAGGTCATTCTACTGCTTCATTTCTGTTTCTTCTGTTTCTATGTTTTCTTTCTCTTTCCAAGTTTGTCAATCTTGCTAGTATATTCTTACAAATTCAGATTGAACTTGTCCATAAAATCAAATTTGTTTGTCTATTTAGAATTTTTTTTTTTTGAAAAACAGTAGTAGACAGCCTATCCAGGTTCTGATCCAATTGTATTGTTTTAATTCAAAACAAAAGTCTTCTTCTTGATTAGCTTTCCTGGTTTGTTTGTTACTAAAGTCTATTAGATGTTTCTGGTCAGGGTCTACAAGCTAGAATACTGAATTGACAATGGAACAAAACATGTGCCTGAGCCTTAAATGTTTCATGGAATATGTCCTGTGTATTGTATCAAAGAAATATTTCAATCCAATTTACCTCACAGGATTGCTACTATGAAGATTTAGAAAAGGAAATGCTATGTATGCTGCCTTGAGCCCCTAGTTAAAGATGGGATATAATTGTAACACACACACATTAGATAGATAGATAGATAGATAGATAGATAGATAGATAGATAGATAGATAGATAGATAGATAGATAGGTAGATAGATACTGTAGATATTACATCATAAGAGAAATCATATGGGTTTCTCATCTAAAAAATTTTCAATTTTCAAAATTTGCTGAAGAAATCATTGGTGAATATCACTTTTCCCTAGAGAAAACTGGAAAATCATTTGGGCCTGGAATCAGCAGCTATGATGTCTAAACAAGCAAAACTTTATATAATCAGAGAACCAAAGTGTTATCATAAGGTTTTTGAATAGGCTGAACATTTAATGGACTAGGATAGCAATCAACCAGGCTCAGAATCCTCCTATGGAATTCCTATGGATTCCTATGGAAATTTCCATACTTTTTGACCTAGCAATGCTTTCAAAGTATCTCATGTGGCATCACAAATGGATCCAGTTTTTATTTAAAGAGTAATTTTTGAAAAGTTTAACCCAAATATCATTTACATTTGATTTTTAAGTGTTTTGTGTTATCTTTAGTTGTACACATGCATCTTACACTGAATGACTTGGAATGCCAGCATTCTCATACATGTTAGCTTGTATGTGACAATATCTGAATAGATTAACCAATGAATATTAATAAGCATGTAAATAACTTTTTTGTTCTCAGTTTCTAGACTTGAAAACTAGAAATGCCCCTCTATGCACTTAGAAAATTCATCTGCTATTCACATGAGAATGATCATTTCCCCCTACAGAACTCTGAGATATTCATTATCTCAAATTTTGTAAAATTGTGTCCAACTCAAAGTTAAACAAAAAGAGTGTGAAGCACATGCAGTACTCAAGGTAATACTAAGTAATTTCTAGGTAATTTCCACCTAGTCACATTGAAATTATACATTTGTCATGTTATTAATCTCAGCTTGGTCAACCTTTTCTAATTAGTATTTAATCCCAGTTTGATACAGTAAAGGAGTATAATAATTACCAATTACCAATTGCTATTATTTTATTTATTTTTTATTTTATTTTGAATTTGTATACCGCCCTTCTCCCTAAGGACTCAGGGCGGTGAACAGCCAAGTAAAAACATCAAATACAAATATTAAAATACAGTTAAAATATACATATATAAATTTGGCCCCATTAATTAAAAACAATAAACAAAACACTTAAAAACACTTAAAAAATTAGGCCAGCCCGGCTTGCTGGAAAAGGAAGGTTTTAAGGGCACGGCGGAAGGCACTGAGGTCTTGGATTCTCCTTATCTCTGGAGGCAATTGATTCCAGAGGGTAGGTGCCCCCACAGAGAAGGCCCTCCCCCTGGGGGTCACCAGCCTGCACTGTTTGGCTGATGGCACCCCGAAGAGGCCCTCTCTGTGGGAGCGCACGGGTCGATGGGAGATCGTCGGTGGCAGCAGGCGGTCTCGAAGATAGCTAGGCCCTATGCCATGGAGCACTTTAAAGGTGATAACCAACACCTTGAAGCGCACCCGGAAGACCACTGGGAGCCAGTGCAGCTCGCGCAGGAGCGGTGTTACATGGGAGCGCCAGGCTGCTCCCGTCACTTATATTATAGAGTTTTAATATACAAATCAACAGTTATCTTTTTCCAGATTATACATTTAATCAAAATATTTGTATCTCAGGAAGATTGCTTGCACACCTTCCAACCACCGTGTTTCAATATCTTCTTCAGGACTCTTCAGACTCTTCAAATTTATGCTATACCCCAGGGAGGCCTATAGACATTTTTTTCAAAAAAGAAACAAGGATTGCAGATTTAGAAATGAAAGAGAGCCATAAGTCAGCAGCAAATCAATTTTGAAAATACTTGTATTATTTATTTATTTATTTATTTATTTATTCATTAGATTTCTATACCGCCCTACTCCCGAAGGACTCAGGGCGGTGCACAGCCAAACAATAAAAACACATACAATACAAAATTTAAAAAATTTAAATTAAGTATTAATAGACAATGTTCTATAAAAGCCTACATCAGCATATTGTTCTAGAGCTGTGATGGCGAACCTATGGCATGTGTGCCACAGGTGGCATGTATAGCCATATCAGTGGGCGCACCAGCTCAGGTTGGTGTGCATGCACATGCCAGCCAGCTGATTTTCGGGCCTTCTGGGCCCATCAGAAGTAGGGAAACAGGCTGTTTCCTGCCTCCGGAGGGCCGGGGGGGGGGGGAGCCCATTTTTCTTTCTTACCTGGCTCCAGATCCTCTCTTGTATCTGTGGAGGGTGAAAACAGCCTTTCCCACTCCCTAGGAGGCCCTCCGGAGGCCTGAAAGGGCCCATTTCCCAATTTCCGGTGGGACAGGAAATGACATTTTTTGCTGTCCCCAGCCTCCAGAGACTCCCAGAGAGGCTCTGGAGGCTGGGGCCAGCAAAAAATGTCACTTTCTGTCTCACCAGAAGTTGGGAAATGGGCCGTTTCAGGCCTCCAGAGGGCCTCTGAGAGAGTGGGAAAGGCTGTTTTCACCCTTCCCAGATGCATAGAGAGGATCTGGAGCCAGGTAAGAAAGAAAAACGGGCCTACTGGGCCATCGCGTGCCAGGAGCGGGGTGGGGAGGGGGGTTGTGTGCGCAGGACAGGGCACATAGAATTATGGGTATGGGCACGCATGTGAACCTCCCCCGTCCCCTCTCTCCTAGCAAGCGATGGCAAAAAGGTTAACCATCACTGTTCTAGAGTTATTAACTTATTTGTGTATTTTTTTCATTTGTTATATATTTTATTGATTCAGGTACCCCATCCTTAAAAGCAGCATTTGTTCAGAATTTGTTCTGATATCCAAGACAATTACCATTACTATGGGAAATAGTGCAGCTGATTGAAAAAAAAGTTCATGGTAGAAAGATAAAGGAAGAGAGGGAGAGAAACCATTCATTGATCAATTATTTTAAAAGAACTCTATGGGAAAACACACAGGGCAACTAAAGAAGGGAGTATGAGAAAAAGTCTTAATGGTCAAGAAGGACAAATCTCATTCTAATATTTCAAAGTGATTTCAAACTATAAAAAATAATGCTCAACAGGAATGTAAGAAAGAATCAACCAAAAAGGCAATACAGTTTTTTGTTTTATTGGAGATGTTCTCTGTTGGGTTGGGGTAAAAGAAGGGAAAATGATATCAAGAGCATCATATTATGATAACAGCTATTCCCCTATTGTACAGGAATCATGACATTGGTGGCATTCACATTGCTCTGTTGTCATGTTTACGTTGTCACTTCGATGAAATCATCAGATTCTGAAGACACTTCTGCTCTCTTTCATTTTTTTCATTTCATTTTATTAGATTTCTATACCGCCCTACTCCTGAAGGACTCAGGGCAGTGCACAGCCAAACAATAAAAACACATACAATACAAAATTTAAAAAATAGAATAAAATCAAATTAAATAATTTTGGCCCCGACAAATTTAAAACCCCAAACTTTTAAAACCAATTTAAAATTGAATATATAAAATACTAAAAGATATTTAAAATTTTAAAAATCTTTTATAAAAGAGGGGGAAAATTAGGCCAGGCCGGCCTGGTGAAATAGTAAGGTCTTTAAGGCACAGTGGAAGGTGCGCAGATCCGGGATCTCTAATAGTGTCTAAGCGGGAAATAAAAAATATTCTAAAAAGGAGAACAAGCTCTTAGAAAAATATGAAGAGAAGAATAAGAGTTATTTGATCCTGTTGTGAACCAGTAGTAAAGGTAAGTAGAACCACCCCTGGATATAGGTATTGGTATAATTATAAGGCTGTGGGTGGTTTACATTACTCAGAATAAAAACAATAATAAAGAGACTACATATTTAGGGAGATACTAAGTACAAACCCCTTCATGGATTACTGCCTTGTCATGGCGAAGGGGCTTGCATAGCTCAATGAAGCTATGAGCTATACTGTGCAGGGCCACCTAAGATGGATAGGTCATAGCAGAGGGTTCTGACAAAACGTGATCCATTGGAGAAGGAAATGGCAACCCACTCCAGTATCTTTGCCATGAAAACCCCATGGACAGTACCAAAAGGCAAAAAGGTATGACGCTGGAAGATGAGCCCCTCAAGTTGGAAGGTGTTCAATATGATACTAGGGAAGAGCAGAGGGCTAGTACTAGTAGCACCAGAAAAAGTGAAGCGACTGGGCCAAAGCTGAAACGACACTCAGCTGTGGATGTATCTGGTGGTGAAAGGAAAGTCCAATGCTATAAAGATCTATTCTCCATAGGAACCTGGAATATAAGATCTATGAATCAAGGCAAGCTGGACGTGGTCAAACAAGAGATGAAAAGACTGAACATCGACATCTTAGGAATCAGCAAAATAAAATGGACAGAAATGGGTGAATTTAATTCAGATGACCATCAGGTATACTACTGTGGGCAAGAATCCCTCAGAAGAAATGGAGTAGCCTTCATACTCAATAAAAGAGTAGGAAAAGCAATACTGGGATACAATCCCCAAAATGACAAAATGATCTCAGTTAGAATCCAAGGCAAACCATTCAATATCACAGTAGTCCAAGTCTATAACCCAAACACTGGTGCTGAAGAGGATGAAATTGACTGGTTCTATGAAGCCCTACAGCACCTTATAGAATTAACACCAAGAAATGATGTCCTTATCATCATGAGGGATTGGAATGTTAAAATAGGAAGCCAAAAGATAACTGGAATAACAGGCAAGTTTGGCCTTGGAGTACAAAATGAAACAGGGCACAGGCTGATAGAATTTTGTCAAGAGAATACGATGGTCATAGCAAGCACTCTTTTCCAACAACCCACGAGACAACTCTATACATGGACATCACTAGACAGTCAACACAGAAATCAGATTGACTATGTGCTCTGCAGCCAAAGATGGAGAAGCTCTATACAGTCAGTAAAAACAAGACCAGGAACTGACTGTGGCTCAGATCATGAGCTTCTCGTTGCAAAATTTAGGCTTAAATTGAAGAAAGTAGAGGAAAGCACTAGGCCACTCAGGCATGAACTAAATCATATCCCTGATGAATATACAGTAGAGGTGACAAATAGATTTAAGAAATTAGATCTGATAGATAGAGTGTCTGAAGAACTATGGACGGAGGTTCACAACATTGTACAAGAGGTAGCAATTAAAACCATCCCAAAGAAAAAGAAATGCAAGAAAGCAAAATGGCTGTCTGAGGAAGCTTTACAAATAGCTGAGGAAAGAAGGGAAGCGAAAGGCAAGGGAGAAAGAGAAAGATACACCCAATTGAATGCAGAATTCCAAAGAATAGCTAGAAAAGATAAGAATGCCTTCTTAAATGAACAGTGCAAAGAAAGAGAAGAAAACAATAGAATAGGGAGGACCAGAGATCTCTTCAAGAAAATTGGAGATATGAAGGGAACATTTCATGCAAAGTGGGCATGATAAAGGACCAAAATGTCAGGTACCTAACAGAGGCAGAAGAGATTAAGAAGGGGTGGCAAAATTACACAGAAGAACTATACAAGAACAATCTTAACATCCCTGAGAACCATGATGGGGTGGTCACTGACCTTGAACCAGATATCCTAGAAAATGATGTCAAATGGGCCTTAGGAAATCTGAGCAACAACAAAGCTAGTGGAGGAGACAGTATTCCAGTTGAGCTATTCAAAATCTTAAAAGACAATGCAGTAAAAGTGCTACACTCAGTTTGCCAGCAAATTTGGAAAACTCAACAGTGGCCACAGGATTGGAAAAGGTCAGTTTACATTCCAATTCTAAAGAAAGGCAGTGCCAAAGAATGTTCAAACTATCGCACCATTGCACTCATTTCACATGCTAGTAAAGTTATGCTTAAAATCCTACAAGCTAGCCTCCAGCAGTATGTGGATCAAGAACTACCAAAAGTACAGGCAGGATTTCGAAGAGGCAGAGGAACTAGAGATCAAATTGCCAGTGTCAACGTTCCAGAAAACCTCAACTCCGAGTAAAGACATGGAAGAAAGCATTTTCCAAAGTTCTCTTTACTAGAATAGGTAAACTGGCATGTCTGGGAAAACCCGAATCTGAAATGTCCGGGTTTTCCCTCAGTAAATCAAACCCCCCAAAACCATCCCCTCACTCCTCAGTCATCACATGCTCCAATCAACATCTGTCCCATCTCGACTCAGCACTCCGACCACTCCTTCTCCAGATGCTGGTTCACCCTGACCTTGACCGACAGGAAGAATGCTATTATGTCTACAACCAACCCCTCTACTAAATCCCCCTAATTTAGTAAAACTAAATCCCCCTAAATCCTTCTAAATCCCCCTAAATCCTTCCGGCCTAATATGGATTCCAACACTGACAGCCAACATATGCTGGATCATGGAGAAAGCTAGGGAGTTCCAGAAAAAAATCTACTTCTGTTTCATTGACTATGCTAAAACTTTTGATTGTGTAGATCACAACAAATTGTGGCAAGTTCTTAAAGAGATGGGAGTACCAGACCATCTCATTTGTCTCTTGAGAAACCTATATGCGGGTCAAGAAGCAACAGTGAGAATTGGACATGGAACCACTGAGTGGTGGAAAATTGGGAAAGGAGTCTGGCAAGGCTGTATACTGTCACCCTGCCTATTTGACTTATATGCAGAGTACATCATGAGAAAGTTGGGGCTACATGAATCAAAAATTGGAGTTAAGATTTCCGGGAGAAATATCAACAACCTCAGATATACAGATGATACCACTCTAATGGCAGAAAGCGAAGAGGAACTAAAGAGCTTCTTGATGCGGGTGAAAGAGGAGAGTGCAAAAGTTGGCTTGAAACTCAACATTAAGAAAACTAAGATCTGGTATCTGGCCCTCTCAATTCTTGGCAAATAGGTGGGGAAGAAATGGAGATAGTGACAGATTTTATTTTCCTGGGCTCCAAGATCACCGCAGATGGGGACTGCAGCCAAGAAATTAAAAGACACTTGATCCTGGGGAGGAAAGCTATGGCAAATCTAGACAGCATACTAAAAAGTAGAGACATCACCCTGCCAACAAAAGTGTGTATAGTCAAGTCTATGGTTTTCTCAGTTGCAATGTATGGCTGTGAAAGTTGGACCATAAGAAAGGCTGAGCACCAAAGAATTGAGGCCTTTGAACTATGGTGCTGGAGAAGACTCCTGCAAGTCCCCTGGACTGCAAGGTGCTCAAACTGGTAAGTCCTAGAGGAGATCAACCCTGACAACTCTTTAGAAGGCCAGATCCTGAAGATGAAACTCAAATAGTTTGACCACCTAGTGAGAAGGAAGGACTCACTGGAGAAGAGCCTAATGCTGGAAAAGATTGAGGGCAAAAGAAGAAGGGGACGACAGAGAATGAGGTGATTGGATGGAGTCACTGAAGCAGTAGACGTGAGCTTCAATGGACTCCAGAGGATGGTAGAGGACAGGAAGGCCTGGAGGAATGTTATCCATGGGGTCGCAATGGGTTGGACACGACTGTGCAACTAACAACAAATTACAAAACATAAAACCCAAAGGGCTGTAGAGCCCCCTACTCAGAAGCCTGGGAAAATAACTAGGTTCTTAAAGACTTCCTCAACACCATTACATTAGAGAGATATGCATTTTAAGAAAAAGAAAAATCCAAAGTGATTTTAGTAGTGTTTAAATTAAAAATGTTTCCTGGCAATTAAAACTATTGCATTTGTACTCCTGCAAGGAAGATCAAAAATTACTTCTTTAAATATTTTCTTTTAATTTTTCATGATTTTTTAAATCTTTCCTAGCTCTATGTTTCCGTAGTTTTTAATCCTGCACAAAAACATTTCCTCAATAAAAAATCGTATATAAAAAGACACTGCTGGATTTGTTTAGAGCAGATTAAGAGAGTCAGGTATAAAATGTTGATTTATCATGTACAGCAAACCTGACGACGGGAACACCTTCCTGCAACTACGCTAGGGCGTGGACATCCCGACCAACAAGAGCCAGCCTTTTTGTCACAAGCAATGTCAAGAGGGTCAGTTAGATCAGTTGCTGTGTAAAAAAATGGGGGGAAATACCATGGGCATTTTAGTATCTGTATTTATTTATTATTACTAATTATATTTTATTCTTTTCATAAACCTTACATGTTTCATGATTTACATTCATTTTACAAATAATAATAATAAGAATCCCAAAATATTAGGAACGCTATTTGAACACTGTTGGCATTGACAAAATCCCGATCATTCAATAGTTATAGGAGAAGGCAGCTTTACTTGGAACAGCTTAAATCTTGTGACAAACCTTTAATAACATCAAACAATATCTGCCTACCCCCATTCATTGGGAAAGACTTGATAGGTAGATAAAAGTGCCAAATCTAGTCTAAACGTTTGGCTGACTATCCAACAAACCAATAATAATAAGATGTTGATGATGGTATTAATGCTGTACTAAGAAGTGATATGAGCTAGATGAGAGGCCCTCAAACTTTTTAAACGGGGCCAATTCACGGTCCCTCAGATTGTTGGGGGGCCAGACTAGCTGGGTGAGTGCGGGTAGGTGGTCATGTGACTGGGTAGGCGTGGCTAGGTGGTCATGTGGGTGTGGCCAATTTAGCAGTCCATTAAACAATATACGCAAATTAAACTTTCATTTAATTTGGGTGTGTTTTATTTGCTTTTGTTTGCATGTTGCTCTTTTGATTGACTTTTATTTTTACTAGATCGTTTTTTGAGTTATTTAGGAGTCTAGTGGTCCATTTCAGGAAACTCAGTTTTGCAGCAATTCTTCTCAACCCCAAGGAGCTAACAATCAACAAGTAGAACAAACCAGGGAAAGCATTGCCTCTCCTTGTTTTGGGTGGGTGGGAGGCAAGGGACTCAAAGGTCAAGGGGCCCAAGAACTGGCCCTCCTTAGAGACCTTATGTCTACTCCAGAACCTGGAAACAGTCACCCCTCAGCAGCAACCTCCCACATACTTGGGACATTCCCCGGCCAAGTCCCCCAACCAGCACGGTCTCCTTTTGCTCTCCCTCCACTGCTGCTCAATGCCAGAACAGACAAGAAGGAAAAGGAGTGCTTCTCCTCTGGGCTTGATTCCTCTGCCCCCTCCCCAATAGCTCCTTTGCCAAGATAACATGTTTCATTGTGGCTGAAGCAGCAACCATGAGACCCAGACAAGCCCCTTCTGGCACAAGGGCCTCCTCTGCCTTCCTGGGCTGAGCTAGACTACCAAGTATAATAGCCTGCCTGCTTAATTGGTGAGGGAAAGGAAGATGAGGAATTACTACACTTTAACAGATTATCAGAGTTGGAAGGAACCTTGTAGATAATCTAGTCCAACCCCCTGCCCAAGCAGGAGACCTTACACCGACTCTCTTCCCAGAAAGTGCTGCCTCTCTCTCCCCCTCCCCACCCCCAATTTGTCTATTGAAATTAAGTCTGGCTTCTCTCAGCCCCACTCTTGATCATGGAGCCCATAGCTCAATCTGAAACCTACAAAGAGGGATAGGGGAACACATTTTAAGAAAACTTAAAATGTACAATGCTGCCTTTTTTTGGTGCGTGTTGCACCAAAACCCTTTTCTTGAGTGGGGAGGAGGAAAACCACCTTTACTGGAGAGCTCCTGCTCCCGTGCAAGACTGTCCACAGCAGAGGTGACATCTACAGAGCCAGAGGTTGGGCAGGTTTCCCGCCAGAGACGTTACCTTGCTGCCACCTGACAGGCGAAGTGGGGTGATGGGCCATCTTTATCACAAGAGCCTTCTGGAAGGGAACTGGCCACTCCAGTTCCCCTTCAGCAGACTCCCCAGGAACAGATATTAAACTCTGTCTGCCCCACCGGAACTGGGCAGTGAAGGGTGAGCGCCCTGAGCAAGGTGAGAAGCAGTGGTGGCTGCATTCAGGGCAGGGGATTCAGCTGGTGTGAGGCACTTTGGGGAAGAGCCAGGGAGTGTTCCAGGAAGCCTCCCACTGCTGCCACCATCCTGTCCAAAGTGCCGCCACAAGCATCTCAAGCAAGGTGTGAAGTGGCAGCAGCAGTGACATATAGGGCAGGGGATTCAGCTGATGCGAGGCACTTTGGGGAAGAGCCAGGGCGGGTTCTGACACTGTCATCTCCCACACACTCCCCTCCCTTCATGCATCAGTCCACCCACCAGCATCACCCCTCTGCCAGCTGGTTGCAGCTACTTCCCTGCCTACCCGTGCCCTTTGGCCGAGCACAATAGGTGTGGAGCATGTCTCCCTCCCCCGCATGGAGCAAGTTCCCCTCACGCACCTGATGCAATGGTGGGTGCATGAGAGGGGCGGTTCACCAGCAGGTCTGCAGGAAGTGGATGAGGGCGCAGCATTTTCCCACCTGCTACCAGAGCCAACACATGGCGCCCAGCTGGGCTTACCCAAAGGGGGGTGGGGTAGGAAGCGACGCCCCTCCCAAGGCTGGAGGAAGAGGGCCTTTGAACCTTGGGCATCAGTTCAGGCAGCCCCATACCGACTCACCTGCTTACATGGAGGGAAGCCCCTTTATCCTCGAGCCACTCATTCCCAGAACAAATTTCCAGTGGGAAATTTGGCTGCAACCCTCAGCTCAGAACAGAGATGTTGGGGGGGGGGGCTGCAAGGCAGAAGGCTGCCTTCAGTCCAGGCAAGGGCTATGTCAGTTGGGCAGTGCCCCAGAAGCGCTCTGGAGCTTCCTCTCAGGGCAGGGTGGGTCTCGGCTCTCCCTGGCTAAGCAGAGATGGGAGGCAGCTGTGCTTGGGTGGCCAAGGCGCCAGTGGGGATCGAGCTTTTCCCAATTCGCAGTGGCTGCCTTTGGTTCCACTGGTGGACAGAGTGCCCATGAACCACAGCCGAGGCCAGTCACTCAGGCAACCAACGCCAGGCTCCTCTGCCGGAGTGCCTCCCTCCCCTCCCTCAGTTCTTGGAAGAACCACTTGCCAGCCCTGAGTGCCCGAGGGAAGCACCAGGTGGCTGTTTCAAAAGGGGCGGGAGCAGTTTATGCGATGGGCAAGCCACGGGATACAGTCTGAGCCTCTTCGGTCAGGGTGCCTCCCTGGGAATTGCTGCCTGGTCCAGCCCAGGTGTTTAGAAAAAACAGGACAGTGCGGAAAGGGGAAAGGGAGAGGAAGAGGAGGAGGGACCTTACCCAAAGGCCAGCCAGCAGATAAAAGCTGCAAGGCTCTGCCCTAGTTCTTTTGGACGAGTCATCTCTGTGCAGTTCTCTGGTCCCTGCCCACCTGCCAGCCCATACCCTTTGGCCAAGCGCAGAGGTCATAGAGCGTGTCTCCTTCCCTCACCCATCAGCCTTACATTCGCGGACAGCCGGGGTGAACTTTGCAAGCCCTGCAGGCTGGAAGGTAAGACTGATGGCTCTCAGCCTGCTTGCCAGCTTGCATATCCACCTGAACTCTCCACAACGCAACTGCTGGGGATGGCCAGGGACCACGTGGTTGTGCTGCCAGCACTGCCCCTAAATCAGCCGCCCATCTGCCCACCCGCCAGCCTGCACCCTTTAGCCTTACTTTTGCGGAAAACAGACTTTAACCTCGCCCTTTGCCCTTACATTTGCAGTGAGCAGATCTCCGCAGGCTGGAAGATAAGGGTGAAGGCTGGAGGAGGGGATATGCAGGCAGCGCAGGCAGCCATGCAAGGAGTGGCTGGGAGGAGAGGGGGCGGGGCTGAAGCACCACTATGAATGGGCTGGATAGATTGAGTCGGTGGGCTATATTGGTCCTGCGGAACATAATTTGAGGATCTATGACCTAGATTCAAGCCCATACTCACCTATGGAAATTGGATGGTTATATAGAAATTGCTAGTGGAGATGATAGTATATATTTAAAATCCTAAAAGATTATGCTGTTAAAGTGCTGCACTACAGCACTCCAGTATTCCAGCAAATTTGGAATACTTAACAATGGGCAAAGGATTGGAAAAGGTCAGTTTACATTCCAATCCCAAAGAAGAACAATGTCAAAGAATATTCAAACTACTGGGCAATAGTGCTCATTTGACAAGCTAGCAAGGTCCCATAAGCTAAACTTCAACAACATGTGAACTGACCACTTACCAGAAGTATAAATTGGGTTTTGAAGAGCAGAGGAACTAGAGATCAAATTAATAACATTCACTAGATTATGGAGAAAGCAAGGGAATTCCAGAAAAACATCTACTTCTGTTTGACTATGCTAAAGCCTTTGATCGTATGGATTGCAAAAGCATGGCAAGTTCTTAGAGACAGAAGTGCCAGACCATCTTACCTATCTCCTTGGAAACCTTTATGCAGGTTAAGAAGCAACAGTTAGAACTGGACATGGACCAATCAATTGGTTCAAAGTAGGGAAAGCAGTACTAAAAGGCTATATATTGTCACTCTGTTTATTTAACTTATATGCAGAGTACATCATGCAAAATGCTGGGCTGAATTACTCACAAACCACAATTAATATTGCCAAGAGAAATATCAACAATCTCAGATATGCAGATGATCCTACTCTAAAGGCAGAAAGTGAAGAGGAACTAAAGAGCTTCTTGATGAGTGTGAAAGAGAAGAGTGCATAGTTGGTTTGAAATTAACATTAGAAACTAAGATCATAGAATCCACTTCTATCATTGCCTGGTAAATATAAGGGGAAGAAATGGAAGCAGTGACCATTTTATTTTCTTGGGCTCCAAGATCACTTCCAATGGCAGCCACAGCCATGAAATTAAAAAACTCTTGTTCCTTGGGAGGAAAGCTATGGCAAATCTAGGCAGCATATTAAAAAGCATAGATATCACATTGCCAACAAAGGTTTGCAGAGTCTAAGCTATAGTTTTCAAAGCAGTAATATATGGCTATGAGAGTTGGACTAGTGGACAGGTAGAGCACCAAAGAATTTTTGCTTTCAAATTGTGGTGTTGGAGAAGTCTCTTGGATTGTAAGGAGATCAAATCAGTCAATCCTAAAGGAAATCAACCCTCATTGTTCTTTGGAAGGACAGATACTGAATCTGAAGCTCAAATACTTTGGCCACCAAATGAGAAGAGTGGACTAATTGAAAAGACCTTGATGTTGGGAAAGATGGCAGGCAAAAGGAGAAGGAGACAGCAGAGGATGACACATTTAGATAGTGTCATTGACATAATGAACATGAATTTGGGCAAACTCTGTGATATAATGGAGGACAGGGTGACCTGGTGAATTAACATCCATGGGGTTGGACAAAATTTAGCAACAGAACAACAAGAAGAAGAAACATTGCTGTAGGCTCTATATTTATTTGATTAATTTAAAATAGGATCACCTGAGAGAATGCTTACAACTTCAAGAAACTTCATAATTTGAACAGTATTGCCTAACAAGTGTATAGCATTTATTTATTTATTTATTTATTTATTTATTTATTTATTTAATTTGTATACCGCCCTTCTCCCAGAAGGGACTCAGGGCGGTGAACAGCCAAAATTAAAAAACATACAAATGCAAAAGTTAAGATAATTAAAAGAATTAAATCATTGGCTACCCAAATTTAAAACCCCAAATCCATAAAATTTAAAATCCCAATTAAAAACCATTTAGGCTAGGCCGGCTTGATGAAATAAAAACGTCTTCAGGGCTTTACGGAAGGTCCGGAGATCCGGGATCAATCGTATTCCAGGAGGCAGCTCATTCCACAGGGCGGGTGCCCCCACAGAGAAGGCTCGCCCCCTGGGGGCCGCCAGCCGACATTGCGTGACCGACGGCACCCCGAGGAGGCCCTCTCTGTGAGAGCGTATTGGCCGGTGGGAGGTTATCAGTAGCAGCAGGCGGTCTCGCAAATACCCTGGCCCTAAGCCATGGAGCGCTTTAAAGATGAGAACCAACACCTTAAAGCGCACCCGGAAGACCACCGGGAGCCAATGCAGCTCGCGCAGGAGAGGTGTTACGTGGGAGCGCCACGTCGCTCCCATAATCACCTGTGCGGCCGCATTCTGCACCAGCTGGAGCCTCCGGGTGCTCCTCAGGGGGAGCCCCATGTAGAAAGCGTTACAGTAGTCCAGGCGTGACGTAACCAAGGCATGAGTGACTGTGCACAAGGAGTCCCGATCCAGAAAGGGGCGCAACTGGCGTATCAGGCGAACCTGATAAAAAGCCCCCCTGGCCACGGCCGTCATATGCTCTTCTAAAGACAGCCGTGTGTCCAGGAGGACGCCCAAGTTGCGAGCCCCCTCTGTGGGGGTCAGTGACTCGCCCCCAATAGCCAGCGATGGCACCAGCTGGCTATACCGGGACGCCGGCATCCACAGCCACTCGGTCTTGGAAGGGTTGAGCCGAAGCCTGTTCCTCCCCATCCAGACCCGCACGGCCTCCAGACACTGGGACATCACTTCGAGGGCATCATTGGGGTGGTCTGGGGTGGAAATGTACAGCTGAGTGTCATCAGCGTACAGATGGCATCGCACCCCAAAACCACGGATGATCTCACCCAGCGGCTTCACATAAATGTTGAACAGGAGCGGCGAGAGGACCGACCCTTGCGGCACCCCGCAAGCAAGGCGCCTCGAGGTCGACCTGTGCCCCCCTGCCACCGGTCAGAGAGATAGGAGGAGAACCACCGCAACACGGTGCCTCCCACCCCCAGTCCCTCCAGCCGGCGCAGCATGATACCATGGTCGATGGTATCAAAAGCCGCTGAGAGGTCTAACAGGACCAGAACAGAGGAACAACCCCTGTCCTGAGCCCTCCAGAGATCATCCACCAATGCGACCAATGCCGTCTCCGTGCTGTACCCAGGCCTGAAGCCGGACTGGCACGGATCTAGTTAGACGGTTTCATCCAGGAACTGTGGGAGCTGTCGCGCAACCACACTCTCCACAACCTTCGCAACAAAGCGAAGGTTGGAGACCGGACAATAGTTTGCCAAAACGGCCGGGTCCAGAGAAGGCTTCTTGAGGAGGGGCCTCACCACCGCCTCTTTCAAGGCGGGAGGCAAGAAACCCTCTCTCAGAGAAGCATTTATGATCCTCTGGAGCCAGCCTCGTGTTACCTCCCGGGTGGCCAGTACCAGCCAGGAGGGGCAGGGGTCCAATAAACATGTGGTTGCGTTTAATCTCCCCAGGATCCTGTCCACGTCCTCAGGAGTCACAGGGTCGAACTCATCCCAGGTAACATTCTCAAGACCAGCCTCAGTCACCCCGCCGGGATCTACCCAGTCAGAGTCCAAGCCTTCCCGAATCTGAGCGATTTTATCGTGCAGATACTGTGCAAAATCCTCAGCCTGCCCTTGCAAGGGGTCCTCCCGTGCTCCCTGATGTAGGAGGGAGCAGGTCACCCTAAACAAGGCGGCTGGGCGGTTATCTGCCGATGCAATAAGAGCGGAAAAGTAGTTACGTTTTGCCGCTTTTATCGCCACTAGATAGGTCTTAATATGAGACCTAACTAGTGTTCGGTCGGATTCGGAGCGACTCACCCTCCAACCACTCTCTAGGCGTCTTTTCCGGCGCTTCATCTCCCTCAGCTCCTCGGAAAACCAAGGGGCCGGGCAGGTTCGGCGTCGGGTCAGAGGCCGCAAAGGCACGACTCGGTCCAGAGCACCGGCGACTGTCCTATCCCAGGCAGCCACCAGATCTTCAGCCGAGTCGTGTGCCAGAGTTTCAGGAACTGGCCCAAGCTCCCTCTGGAACCTATCAGGATCCATCAGGCGCCTGGGGCGGAACCACCTGGTCGGTTCCGCCTCCCTGCAGTGGGGTGCAGCGGTCGAAAGGTCCAGTCTCAGGAGAGAATGGTCCGACCATGACAGGGGTTCAATAACTATATCCCCTATATCCAGACCAGCATGTAGGTAAAAATGCAGTTCAGTACCACAAAACAATAACAATAACATAAAATAATATTTTGTGAGTGTATCTTCAGACATTCATCTTGAAAGACTTGCAAATGAGTCTTCCCATAGATATAATAATGTTTAACAATACAATTTTTCTACTTTTCAGGAGATATCAATGCTTTATTCTAATGGATTTGGCACATCCAATAAATTAGGCCCATTTTGTCATTAACCAGAAAAAAATCTTTGTTTAGAGACCAGCCTCAGGATTAAAGTCTGAAGATACATTCACAAAATAAGATATTATTTTATCTTATTTATTCTGTTTCCAACAGTATCTCTCTCAGACATGATGGGAAAAAAAAGAAAAGGGATTTTTTTTTAAAGAAACGGCAAACTCTAAACAAGGCACAGCATTATTATAGAAGATAGGTAGATATGATCCCCCTGAGACATTTCTTGTTGGAAAAATAAGGTGGGAACAGCCCTCTTAACTTTTGTAGATTGAAATACCCTTAACGCTCTTTGACTGGTGGTCAATACCAAAAATAAAATATGTAAAGAATCATTGTGAAAAACATTTGAGATTAGTCTCAAGTATACTTCTCCTCTAGACCATCTGGATCATTTTAGTTCTCTCCTTACCTGTGACTGCCTGGTGGGAAAACAAGAAGATGGCAAAAAGGAGGAGAAAAGCCTTCATGGCTGAAGCTCAGAGCAACCAGTTCAAGAGGCAGGAGTCTCTAAGTTGGGCCAAGTGGTACTGAGCAGTTCTTTGCTGCAGCTATTTATGAAGCTTTAAGAAGCACAAGATGTCAAAGGTGGCTTAATTTTTGGCAACCTGGAGGAATGACGTGGAAGCCAGCAAGAATTCTAGGAAAGGAGGAAAGGTAGTAAGCAACTAAAAATAGCTGCATCTTTTTTCGGCTAATCAGATAAGTAATTTAGCCTAGCTAAAGCAGTTATTGTTTATTTTGATTTTTTTTTCTCTCTCAGCCACAAGAGGGAGCTTCAGCATAAAAAGCATAATAACATAAAAAATGCTCAGTTACCATGAATAATTATAATCTAATTTTAATAGTTTTAATGCTGTAAAGCTAATACTAAAAAGTTCAAATTTTCCCTCACATACAATACCATTTGGTTATTTAAATACTATAACATTAGAATGAACTTTCTCTCTGATCTCCAACTCTTTTAATCTTTTTCATTTAACAAATGCATATTTTAGGCCGAAGATTACTTACTGTTTCTCTAATATGAATAGGAGGAAATATAGTAGAGTAGTATTCAATATAGAAGTCCTGCTTCATTCTTCTGTTTCCCTTTCTTCAGTTTAAAGCATTTCTTTTTTTTTAAAATAGTTTTTATTGAATATAAATTGTCAGATGTAAATGCCTTATTCCCTAATCTGTAAATAATGTATATATGGGATATCAGGGGTTAACTTATTCTTTGTTTCCTAATGTATTCATAATTCACCACTCCCATCCTTGACTCCGCCCCCTGTATATATAAGGAGCCACCCTCACCTTTTCCCTCGCTTCTATCTGTAAATATTCAGTGAATATAGAATGCCTGTTAAGATTAAAAAGAGATATATTTGAACCTCTAATCTTTATTATCATTATTGAGTCTGATCCTAAAAATATTGCAACAAACTGGTAGCAGAGGATGGTTAATTGACTCAATAAATAATTAAAAATGTCTAAGAAAGATAGGCCCAACACCAGGGCCTACAGCAAAGAAATAGAAACTGAACAAGAAATAATCAACGAATCCACAAACGCGATTTCGAGAGAATCCGAAGAGTACACCACAGAAGAAGAAGAACTAATAAATGAAAATAATGACCAGGAGGAAATCGAAATAGAAAATAACGAACTCAGGTCAGAAATATTAAAGATATTAAAAAGCCAGAAGAATGATGAAAGTCTCATCGCGAATCTCCAAGAAATACTGAAAAACAGCGGAGCAGCGAGAGAGAAAAACATCGTCAAAGAGAAACCCAAAGACCAAAAAACTGTGAGTGAAATGACTACAGAGAAAGTCGTTATGAAAAAGAAAAGATGTGATGCCGCGCGAAATTTTGAATGGCAGCCATCTTGGTTTCAACAAGCCTCCAAAGGGAGCGAAGCAGAGCCAATCAAAATGCTCAGTTCAAAATTTCTGGCGCGAAAAACGTTATCAGACAACGAAAGCGAAAAGGAAGATTCGAAATCTCCAGAAGAACCCGAATCAGATAGCGAAGACGATTTTGCCAAATCCCAAATAAAATCAGCAATGAAGACGCTTTTTGCTGCATTTGGGCCAAAATTAAAAATCTCCAAAGCGCCAACGAAGAAGCAAAAGAACAAGCCGATACCTCAAGACCTACACGCTCCCATCCTGACTTCGAGAGCGACGACGCCCGAGCCCAGAGAGCCATGCCGATTCCGCCCCACGCCGCAGACCGGATCAAACATCAACGCACACAGGAGAAAGAGAAGAACAGCCGCTGCCATCAGAACTCCTAAAACCGAGCCAGAGACCGACTCGTCTGAAGAGGAGCAGAGCGAACGAGCTGAAATGGAGAGAACCTTCCACGACGATGCCAAAGAAGAAATGAGCAGCGCGCATGTGCGAAACCACGCAGACGGTCCGGAAAGACTTGAACTGGCCAGAGAACCGCGCAGACTCGTTGCGAGCATCCCTATGCCGTTTTGCAATTTCCTGCACTTGCGAGATCACGGACTACCTCAGGTTGTAAGTAATGGACAAAATAATGTGGGAAACTTACCCAGTGACTTCCCAAAACTTAGAGTTGATGGCATTAATTTGCAAGAGTGGTATCAACAGCTCCAGGTTGTCTTTATGAAAGAAAATTTACTATTCTTTATCACTAGTCCTCCAAGAAGACCTTGGACTTTAAAAATAGATTGTTTACATCATAGAGCATTCTTCTTAATAATATCTAGCGTATCTCCTGCAATGTATCATAGTATCAAACCAAACCTAACTGTCTCAGAAATAATTCAATGCATGTTTAATCTATTCCACAGCGACAGTGTAGCTACCACTACGAGAATGTCTAAGGATTTCTTTTCTTCTAGAGTAAAACCAGGGGTTTCCATAAGTGAGCATTTGATATCTCTAAACAAAATAAGAGCTGAACTGCATCTGAGGGGGGAAGTGATTTCAGATCAAACAATGAAAAGTGTTATTATCAATTCACTTGATTCATCATGGGATAGTTTTATGTCACACTTAGACACCATCAATCTTGGATATTTATCCATAGAGAGTCTATCTAACAAATTGATAGCTGAAGACAATTCAAGAAAAAATCGTTCTAGCAATCACACAGAACACAAATCTTTTAGGAAGGTAGCTTTCCAAGAAAAATACAATGAAACTTTTAAATGCCACAATTGTGGGTCCAGGGAACACAATAGAAGAGACTGTCCCAAAATATCAAAGGAGAGACATAGACCAGAATATAGAAGCAGATACAATTATAGACAGTCTTCCACAGATAGATATAAATATAGAAGCCCACCAAACTACAGAGAGAGTAGAGGGGGTAGAGAAAATTCAAAAGAGAGAAAATCTGGTTCACTGAATGGACTAAATAAACAAGACAACATTAAAACACAACAAAATGAGAACAATAATTGGCTTATCGATTCTGGGGCAACCAATCACACCACTAATAACAAAAATATTCTATCTTCATTTACAGAAGATAAGTTTGTAATAAAGGTGGCTAATCAAGAAAAAGTTCAAGTATTAGGCAGAGGAAACATAACATTGCCTGGTCTAGGAAAAATAGAGGGGGTATTGTTAATCCCTGAAATACCTCATAACATACTAAGTGTCATAAAATTAAGTAGAGATTCTGATATCAATGTAGTTTTCTCAAAGGGGAAAGCAACTTTAGAGAAGAACAAAACAAATGTAGGTACTGTGATGATTAAAGGAGGTCTACCCTATCTAGTAACAAAAGAAAGATGGTTACATAACATTGACTCAAATATGGAGGATTGTATTGAAGCAGATGATGAAAATGTTAGTAACAGTGACAATGATGAATGTGAAATATCTCATGATCACACAAATACACACAAAGAGAAGAGACCAAGAATAGGCAAACCAATTCATGATGAGTGTGCTCACATCTTACATAGGAAGTTAGGACATGCAAGTTTTCCTGTAGTACAAAAAATGACTGAACACGCAGAAGGTGTCAAAATAAAAAATTGTGAAAATTATTTGGAATGCTCAGTATGTAAATCCACTAAACTAAAAACTAGTCCCAGACCAAAAAAATCCAACAGATCGACTAACAAAATCTTTGACTTAGTACATATGGACTTAGTTGGTCCATTAACTCCATCAATCACTTATAGAAAGCGTTACTTCCTAACAATAGTAGATGACTATAGTCGCTATGGTTTTGTTTACACATTAAAACACAAGGATGAAACCTTTCAGAAATTTAAGGAATTCTACAAACGCATAGAAACACAACATAATATCAGGATAAAACAAATTATGACAGATAGGGGATGTGAATTCATGTCTAAAGAATTCTCCCAATGGTTAAAGAATAGAGGAATGCTACATTTCACGTCTAGTCCATTTTCTGCATTCCAAAATGGGGTTGCAGAGAGAAAAAATTCCACACTGCAAACCATGATTAGATGCACATTAGAGGATGCTGGTTTAGGCAAACAATTTTGGTCAGAAGCCTTACATTATTCAAATTACACTCAAAATAGAACCTGGTCCAGTATTGTGAATAAAACACCATATGAGGTGATGTATAATAGGAAACCTAAATTAACACACATGCACATATTTGGAGTCACTGCAGACGTACATATACCTAAGCAGTTGAGAAGAAAGGGAGAAAACGTATCCAGAAGATTAAGATTTATGGGATATGAAACTGGCACCAAAGGGTACAGATTCATTGATAATAATAACAAATTTATAGTCTCCAGAACAGCTGTGTTCCATGAACAAGCAAATTGGTCTAAATTACATCTTAATGAAATATTTCCAGATAAATACAAAGATACGAAATCTCGTGAGGAAGGAACAATAGAGAATCAAAATATCAACAAAAATACAAACAAAACCAAAACTTGGACAAATAGTCAGCACAAAATAAAGACAGACACATTAACAAAAAAGGAAGCAAGATATTTGCATGACAACCATAGCAAACCTAAAAGAGCTATTAGAAACAATAGAAATCAAATACCAGGTAAATACAGAGATTATATAATGTATATGGATGGTGAACAAATAACACCTAATACATATGAGGAAGTATTAAAACTCCCTTATGAAGAAAAAGAAAAATGGGAACTAGCTATGAAAAAAGAGATGGAAAGTTTGCAAGGATTAAATGTATTCACACCTGCGACCGCACCTAAGGATAAAACAATCATAGGTACTAGGTGGATTTATAAAATTAAGAATCTAGAAGGAGGCAATACTCTATACAAAGCCAGATTAGTTGCACAAGGTTATGCACAAAAATATCCGGAGGACTATACTGACACATACTCTCCCACAGTGAGAACAGAGAGTGTTAAAACAGCTCTGGTAGTGGCATCTGCACTCAATCTTGATGTATTCCAATATGACATACAGACTGCGTACTTACACGCGAAACTAGATAAGGAAATATATGTAAGGGCACCACACAGTCAATACACTAATAAGAATGAAATCTGGCTATTGAACAAAAGTCTATATGGGTTAAAACAATCTGGCAAAAGATGGTATGATTGTTTGGTAAAAGTACTTAAGACCATGGATTTTAACGCTACCACCGCTGATAACTGTTTCTTTGTAAAAAAAAGTGATGATCACATTGAATTCGTGTTAATTTATGTAGATGATATTTTATATATAGGAAAACACAAGGAGAGAAGAGAAACCTTTGTAAATAAGCTAAACGAACATTTTTCGTTGAAATCTCTAGGTAAAGTAAACAAATACCTTGGTGTACAAATTAACAAAACTAGAAGGGGATTCAAACTCACTCAGAAAGATAAGATTATTGAACTTCTAAACAAATGCAATTTAAACAACGCTAAACCATGTGACA
The DNA here is from genome assembly GCF_059756535.1 of Pantherophis guttatus. Classification (NCBI taxonomy): domain Eukaryota; kingdom Metazoa; phylum Chordata; class Lepidosauria; order Squamata; family Colubridae; genus Pantherophis; species Pantherophis guttatus. The sequence continues at coordinate 317,769,812 of NC_142063.1, forward strand.
CTCCCATGCAAACTGATTTCCTTAGAAACAATGATGAGTCTTCCCCTGAATTTAAAGATAATACATTCTATAGGTCAGTCATAGGTTCACTTCTTTATATATCTAATTGGACCAGGCCAGATATTGCATTACCTCTCAATTTATTGTCAAGACATGTTAGTAAACCAACTATGTATCATTGGGAAGCTGTCAAAAGAATTCTAAGATATCTAAAAAGTACATTAGATTTTTGTTTAGTATTAGAACCTAGTAATGACAAAGAGCCAAAACTTACTTGTTACGCAGATGCGGATTGGGCTGGAGATATATCATGCAGAAAGAGCACTTCTGGTTATATTTTTCTATTAAATAACTGTCCAGTTTACTGGTACACTGGTAAACAAGAACTGGTAGCCACTTCAACCACAGAAGCGGAATATGTTTGTTTATCCAAAGCTGCAAATAACCTTGTATGGTTTAATGATTTGATTTCAGATGTCTGGAAAAAACCTGCTTTACCTTTTGTTATGCATGAAGATAATAAAGCAGCCATTGAAATATCCAGATCCGATGCCATTGGACAAAGATCCAGGCATATAGATATAAAGTTCAAACATGTGAGACAATTGTCTCAAGATGGATTTATCAAAGCAGTGCATTGTGATACCTCTGAACAATTAGCTGACATATTAACGAAGCCTTTACCTTCTAAACAGCACAAATATTTAACTTCAAAATTATATGTATTATATTGTCCTGAATCTGAATGTAATTGGTGTTGTATAGCGAACCGGCATTTAGAGGGGGATTTGTCAGATGTAAATGCCTTATTCCCTAATCTGTAAATAATGTATATATGGGATATCAGGGGTTAACTTATTCTTTGTTTCCTAATGTATTCATAATTCACCACTCCCATCCTTGACTCCGCCCCCTGTATATATAAGGAGCCACCCTCACCTTTTCCCTCGCTTCTATCTGTAAATATTCAGTGAATATAGAATGCCTGTTAAGATTAAAAAGAGATATATTTGAACCTCTAATCTTTATTATCATTATTGAGTCTGATCCTAAAAATATTGCAACATAAATATTAAAAAAGACATACGTAACATATACACAACGAATATTTATACAACATATACACAGAAAGAATATAATTTCTTCTTAAGCATTTTTTCAGAGTGACGTTCTACAATTCTACTTATAATATATTCCTTCACCTTTCTGTAATCTAATAATATTTTTATTACATATATATGTATCAATCGGTAATATATCCCCTATATTTTTTGTATATTTCTAATTTTTAACCAATTATACCAATTATTCCATATTTTATAATAGTCTGATTCTTCTTTTTTTTGTAATTCTTTGGTTAACCTATCCATTTCAGCGCATTCTAAAATTTTCCCTATTACTTCTGTTTCACTTGGTATTTTTTCTTGCTTCCAATTTCTTGCGTAGGTTATTCTTGCAGCAGTTAATATGTGAATTGTAAGATATTTGATATCCTTAGGGTATGATTTGTTAAATATTCCTAATAAAAATGTTGCTGGTTCTTTTTCAATCTGTATTTTTGTTATTTGTTCCAACCATTTTTTGATGTTAGACCAAAATTTCTTTGCTGCCAGGCACGTCTACCATAAATGATAGAAAGTCCCTTGTGCCTTTTTGCACTTCCAACAAATTGGGCTATTTTTAGGTTGTATTTTTGCCAATCTGGTTGGAGACATATGCCACTGATAAAACATTTTCAGTTGGTTTTCCTTGTACGCCGTTGCTTTCGTTAACTTTAGGTTTACCTGCCAGAACTTTTCCCATTTTTCCAAAGGTATTGTGTGTTTGATATTTGAGCCCACTTAATCATCGTTACTTTGACTGTCTCTTCTTCCAATTTATAGCGTAGGAGAAATTTATAAATTCTACTAATTAATTTATTTTCTGAATCTAATATAATTTTATCTATTTCTTGTTTTTGATTATAAATTTCATATGTTTTTATATGCTCTCTATATTTGGATTGTATTTGAGTGTAAGTCCACCAGTCTATTCCTCTGTGTAAATCTGTCTCCAATTGTTGTTTTGTCTTTAGTTTGCCTTGATAGTCAATTATATCTTTATATCTAATTATTTTTGTCTTATCTGTTAAATTTGGGTGTCTAATTGATTCAGCCGGTGCTAGCCAATTTGGTATCTTCATATAATGTTGTTTTTTAATTTTAAGCCAAATTTGTAATAGTGAGTTCCTTATTGTATGTGTTTTAAAATATGAATGTGTTTTGTATTTCTCATCCCACATAAAGGAGTGCCAGCCAGTTTGAAGTTCGTGTCCCTCAATTGTTAAAGTTCTAGAGTCCTTTAATTCTATCCAATCTTTAACCCACGATAGTACTACTGCTTGGTAGTATATCTCCCAGTCAGGGAGTGCAGCTCCTCCTCTATCTTTTGTATCCTGAAGCAGTTTAAATTTTATTTGTGGCCTTTTCCCTTGCCAAATAAATTTAGATGTTATTTTATTCAGCTTTTCAAAAAACGGTTTATCTATTTTAATTGGGGTGACCTGAAACAAATATAAAAATTTAGGTAATATAATCATTTTGATGGCCGAAATTCTTCCTAGGAATGAAATGTGTAAATTTTCCCATTTTTCTAAGTCTTTCTTTGTTTGTTCTAGTAATTTATCATAATTGTTTTCTTTAATTGCTGATGTTCTTGTAGATAAGCAGATTCCTAGATATTTTATTTTTTTTGTTGTTTGAATTTGTATATTATCTATCAAATCTTTGGTTTGGATTTCCGTAAGGTTTTTAACAATTAGCTTCGATTTACTTTTATTAATTTTTAGTCCAGCCACTTCTCCAAATTCTTCTATTTTTTGGAACAAATTAGGTATAGATTCCATAGGATTTTCTGTCAAAAACACTAAGTCATCAGCAAAGGCTTGAACTTTGTATTCTTCTCTATTAATCCTTAAACCTTCAATTCCTTGATCTTCTCTAATTTTTTTCAACAGGGTTTCCAATGATAGAATATATAGTAAGGGAGAAAGTGGACAGCCTTGTCTAACTCCTTTTGTTATATTAAATTTGTCTGTTATGTCATCATTCATAATTATCCTTGCTGATTGCTTGGTATAGATTTCTGCTATAATTTTCCCAAATTTTTCCCCAATTTGCATATTTTGTAGTTGTTCAATCATAAATTTCCAATTTTGGTTATCGAAGGCCTTTTGGGCGTCAAGAAAAACCAACACTGCCTGCTTCTCCGGGTGTGATTCATAGTATTCTAAAGCATTAAGTATTATTCTCATGTTGTTCTTTATTTGGCGTCCCGGCAGAAATCCATTTTGGTCTGGGTGTATATATGTATTTAATACTAATTTAATTCTTTCTGCCAAGATTGCTGCAAATATTTTGTAATTGGCATTCAATAATGAAATAGGTCTATAGTTTTGTATTAACTGGAGATCTGTGTCTTCTTTTGGAATGATTGTTATTATGGCTTCTGTCCATGAATTTGGTATCTTGGCTTTCTCCATAGCTTCATTATATAATCGCAACATATTCTCTCCCAATACTTCTTGCATTGTTTTATATATTTCTACCGGTAGCCCGTCAGGACCCAGTGTTTTATTGTTTTTTTGCTTTTTCAGTACTTCATCTAGTTCTAATTTGGTTATTGGCCTATTGAGAGTAATTCTTTGTTCTTCTGTGATTTTTGGCATTCCTGATTTCTCTATGTACTGTTTTATTTTATCTTCCTCTATTTTCCCCTGATTATATAGATTCGCATAAAATTTCTTAATAATATCTTTTTTGGCCTCTTTACTATATTAAATTTCTCCTTTATCATCTTTCAATTGGTATATCATTCTTTTTTTCTGTTCTTTTTTCAGTTTATAGGCTAGCCATCTGCCCGTTTTTTTGTGTGCTCGAAATAGTTTTGTTTCGCCATTTTTATTTTTTGGGCTAGTTCTATTTGGTTTATCAAATTCAATTTATGCTTAATCATTTCCCATTCTTCTCTTATTGTTTTGTTCTGGGGCTTTTCCTGGAGTTTTTGTTCTATTTGTTTTAGGTCTTTCTCTAATTTATCTAATTGTTTTTTCTTCTCTTTATTCTTTTTCCTCGTATATGCTATTACTAGGCTCCTTATATATGCTTTTAAAGTATCCCATGTGTTTTGTAAAGAGGTTTCCTCTATTTTATTTATCTGAAAGAATATTTTTACTTCCTTTTCTAACATCAAATTAAATTCTTTTTCTTTACATAATCTTATAGGTGAATGGAAGGTGATCTCTCTAAATAAATTCATCAAGCACCTTAAAATTTAGAAATACATTTGTATTCCTTTATTTTTAGCACAATAGCTTACTGCTTCCACTGGAAATACAATAAAAAGTGCTCTGCTTTCCATATCTTATCTCTTTTTATAAATAAATCTTTAAAGCCTTGATAGTTAGTCTTTGTTAAGAAAAATTAATTAAGTTTTACACTTATAATTTAAACTTGATCAAATAAGACAACTTTATATTTGTTCTTTTTACTTTTAAAAATGTTGCTCTTTCATTCTTTTAAATAGTGTCCAAAAAGTTTATTTCTTTTCATTTTTTCATTGTCTTTTTTAAAGGAACTCCTTTATAAGTGTAACATGTCTCTTAAACTAATCTAAGGTAAGAACTGAAACCCTTTGTATGGAACTCTTGTGAGTGATCCCCGATCTTTTCCTTTGCCTGTAGGCTCTGCAAAGAGTAGAGTCATTTCAGTCTGTCATTGCTTTCTCAGAAGTGCCACTTTTATCCATTTTCTGATATTTCTTATACATATCCTTTGATTCCCAACAACCTGGTACATTTCATTTATCTTCTGAAGTAAATCTACAACGGGGTGTCAAACTCACATCATCATGGCGGCATCACATGACATACTGGGACTTTTTTCCCCTTCGCTAAACCAGGCATGGGCGTGCCCAGCATGTGAGGCATTCAGCCCATGTGCCAGGTGTTTGACAGCCCTGATCTACAGGACTCCTGGCTTACTTCCTCTCTATGGATACCCTTGGCTCATTTTTAGCTTACAATCGCAATTGTCAATTGTCAGGTTTTCAGGCCGTCTTCAAATAAATTGTGTCTCAAACAAAGTCTTTTTTGAAACAAACTTCCATTTTATTTAGCACGGCAACTTTTACACTGACTCCATGCAGCCAGCACTGACACGCTGACCCAAAATCCCTCCTCTTCCTTCCCCCACTCCTCTGCATTCATTGGCCATCTTCCCAATCATTCACCCCTAATCTACTGCTCCAATTCAAAGAATTTTCCCCCTCCCATCCATCTCCTAGGGGACATTATCTCCAGCTAAAATAAGTAGGTGAAAGGCAACCGTGCCGTTGCAGACACTTGCATTCTCCTTCTAATGTCAGCACTAGGATAAATGCATCTTGACATGCTGACATCAATTCAGCTTAGGCAATTGCATTTTCTATCATACATTAGTGAAAAGCTCTGAGCAGATTCTCACTTTCTGCTATGGACCACTCACCATAGAGAAATATTACTATGATTGATCCAACAATGGTCCATTACAGAGGTGGGCTTCAGCAGGTTCTGACCAGTTCTGGAGAACCAGTAGCAGAAATTTTGACTAGTTTGGAGAACCGGTAGTAAAAATTCTGACTGGCCGTGCCCCAATCTAGTCTCTCCCTCCCAAGTCCCAGCTGATTGGGAGGAAATGGGGATTTTGCAGTAACCTTCCCCTGCCATGCCCACCAAGCCACACCCACCAAGCCACACTCACAAAACCGGTAGTAAAAAAATTTGAAACCCACCACTGGTCCATTAACTCAATAATCTGCCCTCAACATTAAAAATGCAAGATCCATTCAATGGATTAAGTACCCAGTTTTAGTATAGAATAGATTGAAGGAACCTTAGAGGTCTTTGGTCCAACTCCCTACTTAGGCAGGGAACCCTATACCATTTCAGACTAATGGTTGCCTCATCTCTTCTTCTAGTGTTGGAGAATTCACAACTTCTGGAGGCAATTTGTTCCACTGATTACTTGTGATAGTTCTAACTGTCAGGACATTTCTCCTTAGTTCTAGGTTGCTTCTCTCCTTGATTAGCTTCCATCCATCACTTCTTGTCCTGCCTTCAGGTGCTGTGGAGAATAGTTTGACTCCCTCTTCTTTGTGGCAACCCCTGAGATACTGGAACACTGCTATCATGTCACCCCTAGTCCTTCTTTTCATCAGACTAGGCATACCCAATTCCAGCAACTGTTCTTTATATGGTTTAGCCTCCAGTGCCCTAATCATCTTTGTTGCTCTTTTCTGCATTCTTTTTAGGTCTCAACATCTTTTTTTATATCATGGCAACCAAAACTGGATGCAGCATTCCAAATGTGGTCTTACCAAGACATTATAAACTGGTATTAACACTTCACATGATCTTGATTTTATCTCTCTGTTTATTCAGCCTAGAACTGTGATAGCTTTTTTGGCAGCTGCTGCACATTGCTGGCTCATATTTAAATGATTATCTACTAGGACTCCAAGATCCCTCTCATGGTTACTACTATTGAGTCAGGTACCACCTATACTAAACCTGTGCATTTGGTTTTCTTGCCTAAATGTATAACCTTACTATTTTTAGTGGACCTGTCTTCAGTTTGCCATTTTTTTTACTAGAAGACTGATTCCGGAGCAATTCCTAATGGATGCTTTGAAAATGTTGGATATATTGTACATACCGGGTTATATTACAAAAACTGGTTGGCTTTGTTCTGGTCTAACTTGATTTGTAATTTAACTATGACCAGATCATGACATATTTGCTGTTGTAACTGGACTCTTATACCTTCTTATACTAAAAATATAATCAATTTGATTTCTGTTCATTTTGATTTCTGTATGCTTAATTGGGTGGTATTCATGCACATAGGTGTTGTTTTTGGTTATATGAAAAACGCGTTAGCAACAGCGAAATGTTTAAATTGGCAAGAACTGACAGGTCATTCTACTGCTTCATTTCTGTTTTTTCTGTCTCTATTTTTTCTTTCTTTCTCTTTCCAAGTTTGTCAATCTTGCTGATATATTCTTACAAATTCAGATTGAACTTGACCATAAAACCAAATTTGTTTTTCTATTTAGATTTTTTTTTTTTTTTTGGAAACACAGTAGTAGACAACCCATCCAGGTTCTGATCCGATTGTATTGTTTTAATTCAAGACAAAATCCTGAGAGGGGTCATCCAAACAATTATTATGCTGTAGGAAAGAGTTCGTTGAAATCAACTGACTATTGCATGACAAAAGCCTTCTTGATTACCTTTCCTGGTTTATTTGTTGCTAAAGTCTATTAGATGTTTCTGGTCAGGGTCTACAAGCTGCAATACTGAAGTTTATTGATAATGGAACAAAACATGTGCCTGAGCCTTTAAATGGAGCAGTATTGATGCAAATTTTTGGAATGATTCACTTAGTGATGGTAACTTACTTAGTGAAAGTAACTCACTTAGTAACGGTGTCAGCATTCAGGGAGGAGAAGCTGGAAAAAATATGAAGCCAGAGAGGGTTGAAACACAGGAGCAGTCAATGCCACATAGGTCAGAGCGTTGGAACAAAGGGATTCCACCTGACAAGTGTTCTGCTAGTAAAGTTAAAGTGTGTAATGTATGGTATGAGCCAAGATACTATAATGAAGTGTTGGCATTACCTAGAATTGAACAAATAAAGTGGAAAGAACCCATGGACAAGGATATGAAATCCATGGATGACCATAACGTGTTCACATTTATGACTTTGCCACAGGGTAGCAAAGCAAAGTGGGTATATAAGAAGAAAGTATTGCCCAATAATGAGGTTCAGTATAAAGCAAGATTAGTGGCACAAGGTTTTTCACAGTTGAAAAATGTGCACTATGATGAGGTGTTCGCGCCAACTGTAAAGAGTGAAAGCATAAGATTTGCACTGGCACATGGCCATAAAATTTGGCATTTTGACATAACCACTGTGTTCCTCAATGCAGAATTGGAGGAAGAAATTTACCAGGGTATGAAACTAAAAGCCTAACATGGTGTATAAATTGAACAAGGCCACTTATGTGCTGAAGCAGTCAGCCAGAAATTGGAATATCTGTCTATCTAAGGCATTGAAGGGTCTTGGGTTCAAGAGTTGTAGGCTGATGGTAGTATATACACTGGAAAGTTACAAGGTGGGGATTATAAACTATTAGCATTTGTGGATGATCTTTGTTTCATTGCAAGGATGTATCCAGTGGTGGGTTGCCCTCAGTTCGGACCGGTTCGCAAGAACCAGTAGTAAAACCGGCAGGAGGCTCCGCCCACCAACCCTGATGTCATCAGGAAGCTTCTGCGCATGCACAGAAGTGTGTGAGCGAAGTGAGCAATGTGAGCACGTGGGCACGGGGCCCTGTTGCAACCTGGTAGTAAAGGTAAGTAGATCCTACCCCTGCATGTATCATAGTAAAAGAGTTCTCAGGTATTTGAAGGGAACTGTGAATTTGAATCTTCAAATACAAGTATCTGAAGAATATTAAGTTATTCAATTTTATGTCTCTTCCAGTCATGAAGGAAGGAGTATCAGAATATTCATGACTGGGAAGACATGGTAACAAGGTCAGTCAATGAATAAGGCATAGCAACTATGTCAGCCAATTGGGAGCTGAGACAGACTGGGTCAGAGTGTGTCTTAGTCTGCAGCTTCTGAGTCTGTAAAGAGAAACCGAAACCAGAGAGTGTGTGTTAAGCTGTGAGCTGTGAAGCTGTGTGTGTGAACCTGTCTGCAGATCTGAGCTGAAATGAAACTGTGAATCTGCTGTTGGTATTGTAAACTTACTTCATGTATTATTGTGTATATAAAGAAGTTAATGAATCCTGCTGCATCAGTTTAACTGTGTGTGCTTCTGGATTTGTTTTTTGCAACAAACTCTGATAATGTTTCGTGGAATATGCCCTGTGTATCGTATCAAACAAATCTTTCAATCCAATTTACCTCACAGGATTGCTACTATGAAGATTTAGAAAAGGAAGTGCTATATATGCTGCCTTGAGCCCCTAGATAAAGATGGGTTATAATTGTAACACACAGAGAGACATACACACTATATAGATAGAGAGATATTATATGGGTTTCTCATTTAGAATATTTTCAATAGCTTGCTGAAGAAATCATTGGTGAATATCTCTTTTCCCTAGAGAAAACTGGAAAATCATCTATGTAATTTTCATTCCCAATACATTTGGTAGAGACATTGGAAAACCTATTTGGGCCTGGAATCAGCTGCTATGATCTCTAAACAAGCAAAACTTTATATAATCAGAGAACCAAAGTGTTATTGTAAGTTTTTGAATAGGCTGAACATTTAATGGACTAGGATAGCAATCAACCAGGCTCAGAATCCTCCAGAGATTCCTATGGAAACTTCTATACTTTTGACTTAGCAGTGTTTTCAAAGTATCCCATGTGGCATCCCAAATGGATCCAGTTTTTATTTAAAAAGTAATTTCTGAAAAGTTTAACCCAAATATCATTTACATTTGATTTTTAAGTGTTTTGTGTTATCAGTAGTTGTACACGTGCATCTTAACACTGAATGACCTGGAATGCCAGCATTCTCATGAATGTTAGCTTGTATGTGACAATATCTGAATGGATGAACCAATGAATATTAATAAGCATCTGAATAAAATTTTTGTTCTCAGTTTCTAGACTTGAAAACTAGAAATGCCCCTCTATGCACTTAGAAAAATCATCTGCTATTCAGATAAGAATGATCATTTTCCCCTACAGAACTCAGATATCTCAATTTTTGTAAAATTGTGTTCAACTCAAAATTAAACAAAAAGAGTGTGAAGCACTTGCAGTACTCAAGGTAATTTCTAGGTAATTTCCACCTAGTCACAAGGAAAGTATACATTTGTCATGTTATTAATCTCAGTTTGGTCAACTTTTTCTAATTAGTATTTAATCCCAGTTTGATACAGTAAAGGAGTATAATAATTACCAATTATCAATTGCTATTATAGATTTTTAATATACAGATCAACAGGTTAAACTGTTATCTTTTTCCAGATTATACATTCAATCAAAATATTTGTATCTCAGCAAGATTGCTTGCACACCTTCCAGCCACCATGTTTCAATATCTTCTTCAGAACTCTTCAGACTCTTCAGACTTTTCCTGATATTTTATGCGGGACGACCGTGGGGAGACCTATAGACATTTTTTTCAAAAAAGAAACAAGAATTGCAGATTTAGAAATGAGAGAGAACTATAAATCATCAGGAAATCAATTTTTGAAAATACTGGTATTAATAGACAATGTTCTTTAAAAGCCTACATAGTATATTGTTCTAGAGTTATTAACTGATTGTATATTTTTTCATTTGTTATATAACGTATGGCAGGGATGTCAAACTTGTGTCATCACAGCAGCATCACGTGACGTATCCCGCTTTGCAAAACTGGGCATGGATGTAGTCAGCATGTGACTCACCTGGCCCGTGGGCTGCGAGTTTGACAGCCCTGCTTTATGTGTTCAGTTACTCCCATCCCCAGAAGCAGCATTTGTTCAGAATTTGTTCTGGTATTCAAGAGAATTACCATTACTATGGGAAATAGTGCAACTGACTGAAAAAAAAAGTTCATGTTAGAAGCATAAAGGAAGGGAAGGAGAGAAACCATTCATTGATCGATTATATTAAAAGAACTCTGTGGGAAAACACACAGGGCAACTAAAGAAGGGAGTGTGAGAAAAAGTCTTAATGGTCAAGATGGACAAATCTCATCCTAATACTTCAAAGTGATTTCAAACGATAAAAAATAATGCTCAACAGGAATGTAGAAAGAATCAATAGGTCAATACAGTTTTTTTTTAATTGGAGATGTTCTCTGATGGGTTGGGGTAAAAGAATGTAAAACGATAACAAGAGCATCATATTATTATGACATCAGCTGTTCCCCTATTGTACAGGAATCAGCCTGGAGCCATTATGTTCCCACAAGCGGTCTAAGACCAACCACTCTTAAATTCTGTTAATCTTTATTTAGCACCAAAATAGCACTAATCATTAAATTCCTGTGCATGGGCATGAGCAATTAATGGGAATTTAACATGTGACCTTGATCTTTTGCTTCTGACAGATGTAGATGTAAAGTATAGGTATAGGTATTGGTATAGCTCAGGGGTCTGCAACCTTAAATACTCAAAGAGCCATTTGGACCCATTTCCCACAGAAAAGTAAACACCAGGAGCCACAAAACCTGGGTGGACGTGGCCAACTCGATGTCACTCACTTCCACCAATCACATGAGCCCCCCCTAGCAATGCCTACCCAGCCAGTCATTAGGGCAGAGAACCAGTTATTAAAAAACACCAGGAACCAAAAAATCATTTTGACATCTCTTTCTCTCCCCCCTCCCTCCCTCTCTCTCTGTATCTCTCTATGTCTCTCTCTCTCCCCCTCTTCTCTGTATCTCTGCCTCTGCCCTGCCCGCTTCTCTATCCCCCACTGTCACCCTTACCTTCTCAGGCCAGATGAGGAGTGACTGGGAGGGGAGGGCGAGGGGTGGGGCAAGGCAGTGGTGGGATCACCTGACAGGGAGCCACAGCAGAGGGCCCCAAGAGCCGCATGCGGCTCTGGAGCCACAAATTGCTGACCCTTGGTATAGCTATAAGGCTGCCCAGCTAGAGACCAAGTCTGGGTGGTTTATATTACTGAGAATAAAAAATAATAATAAACAAAGAGACTGTATGTATAAATGTGGAGACACTAATTCTAAGCAGTACACAACACATAGTCCACAAGGGCTGAAGAGCCCCCTACTCAGAAGCCTGGGAAAACAACCAGGTTCTTAAAGACTTCCTCAACACCATTACATCAGAGAGATATGCATCTTAAGAAAAAGAAAAATCCAAAGTGATTTTAGTAGTATTTAAATTTAAAATGTTTCCTGACAATTAAAACCATTGCATTTATACTGCTGCAAAGAAGATCAAAAATTACTTCTTTAAATATTTATCTTTTTCTTTCTCTTTTTTATCTTTCTTTTACTTTTATCATTTTTCACTTTTTCTTTTAATTTTTCATGATTTTTATCTTTCCTAGATTTATGTTTCTGTAGTTTTTAATCCTGCGCTGCTGCATTTGTTTAGAGCAGAATAAGAGATTCAGGTATATAGTGTTGACTTACCATCTACAGCAAACCAGGCCACCAGCACAGTCTCCTGATTGTTCAGCAGGAAATGGACATGATAGTCTACAGGAGCCACCACTTTGGAAACAAGCAATGTTGGCAGGGTCGCTTTGGCCAGCTACTGTATAAGAAAGAGGGGGGGATACCATTGGCATTTTAGAATCTGTATTTATTTATTATTACTAATTATATTTTATTATTTTCATAAATATTACACGTTTCATGATTTACATTCATTTTACAAATAATAATAATAAGAAATCCAAAATATTAGAATTCAAAATACTTGAATACTGTTGGCATTGACAAAATCCCTAACAGTCAATAGTAGAAGGCAGCTTTACTTGGAAAAGGTTAAATCCTGTGACAAAACCTTTAATAACATCAAACAACAACATCTGCCTGTCCCCATTCATTGGGAAGGACTTGATAGGTAGATAAAAGTGCCAAATCTAATCTAAACATTTGGCTGACTGTCCAGAAACCAATAATAATAAAATGTTGATAATGGTGTCGATGCTGTACTAGGAAATGATATGAGCTAAATTCAAGCCCATTCTCACCTATGGAAGGCTATATGGATGGCTATATGGAAACTGCTAGTGGAGAAGACAGTATATCAGCTCAGCTATTTAAAATCCCTAAAGATTATTCTGTTAAAGTGCTGCACTCCAGCTCTCCAGTATTCCAGCAAATTTGGAATACTTACAGTAACAATGCAATAGTGCTCATTTGACAAGCTAGCAAGGTCCCACTAAAATCCTATATGCTAAATTTCAAAATGTGAACTAACCACTTACCAGAAGTATAAATTGGGTTTTGAAGAGGAAAGGAACTAGAGATCAAATTAATAACATTCACTAGATTATGGAGAAAGCAAGGGAATTCCAGAAAAACATCTACTTCTGTTTCATTGACTATGCTAAAGCCTTTGATTGTATGGATTGCAAAAGTGTGGCAAGTTCTTAAAGAGAGAGAAGTGCCAGACCACCTTACCTATCTCCTTGGAAACCTCAAGAAGCAACAGTTAGAACTAGACATGGACCAATCAATCAACCTGTCTTCTATAATAATGCCATGAATTCTCTTAGCAGTTTGCCCTTTTTTAAAAAAAAAAAATCCTTTTTCTTTTTCTGTGATGATATCTGAGAGGGATACTGTTGGAAACATAATAAATAACATAAAATAATATTTTGTGAGTGTATCTTCAGACATTCATCTTGAAAGACTTGCAAATGAGTCTTCCCATAGATATAATAATGTTTAACAATACAAGTTTTCCTACTTTTCAGGAGATATCAATGCTTTATTCTAATGGATTTGGCACATCCAAATTATCAGGCCCATTTTGTCATTAAGTGGAACAAATCTTTGTTCAGAGACCAGCTTCAGGATTAAAGATACACTCACAAAATAAGATAGCAATAGCACTTAGCAATAGACTTATATACTGCTTTATAGTGCTTTACAATCCTCTCTAAGTGGTTTACAGATTCAGCATATTACCCCCAACAATCTGGGTCCTCATTTTACCCACCTCAGAAGGATGGAAAGCTGAGTCAACCTTAAGCCTAGTGAGCTTTGAACAGCCAAACTGCAAGCAGCCGACAGTCAGCAGAAGTAGCCTGCAGTACTGCACTCTAACCACCGTGCCACCATGGTTCAAGATACTATTTTATCTTATTTATTATGTTTCCAACAGTATCTCTCTCAGATATGATGGGAGAAAAAGAAATGGGATTTTTTTAAAAAAAGAGCAAACTGCTAAGATAAGTCATGGCATTATTATAGAAGACAGGTAGATATGCTCCCCCTGAGACATTTCTTGTTGGAAAAATAAGGTGGGAACAGCCCTCTTAACTTTTGTAGATTGAAATACCCTTAACGCTCTTTGACTGGTGGTCAATACCAAAAATAAAATAAGTAAAGTATCATTGTGAAAAGTATTTGAAATTAATCTCAAGTATACTTCTCCTCTAGACCATCTGGGTCATTTTAGTTCTCTCCTTACCTGTGACAGCCTGGTGGGAAAACAAGAAGATGGCAACAAGGAGGAATAAAGCCTTCATGGCTGAAGCTCAGAGCAACCAGTTCAAGAGGCAGGAGTCTCTAAATTGGGTCAAGTGAGACCGAGCAGTTCTTTGCTGCGGCTATTTATGAAGCTTTAAGAAGCACAAGGGTCAAAGGTGGCTTAATTTTTGGCAACCTGGAGGAATGACAATATCACAATTACATTGGCATCCTTTTTTTAAAAAAAATCTACCCTCTGGTGGGCTGTTTCCTGAAAGGATTCAGGATTGGAGGAGAAAAGAGGTGGTTTAAAAACTGCCTTCCTGAGTTTCAGAACAAAGTTCAGTCAGTTAAGCATTTCTTCCCTAGCAGAGATTCAAATGCAAGATGTAAATGTCATTTCTTTGCCCTTGCTGTTATTTGGCATTGAAAGATGCAATCCTTCTGTACATCAGATTCTAGATATTAAAACAGCAATTGTAGCAGATATCTACCTTTTTTGTAGATGTGTGTAAATACATGCCACATATTTGAAAAATTAAGTACTATGTAACTTATTTATGAATGCTCTACTCTCATTGGCATTTACTACCCCCCCACACACAAAGTATAACAATATGAGATTGCAGCTTGCTAGATGAACTTGTAAGAACTATGCTAAATAAATTCCTTTATATTTATAACAATTTTCTGCATTTAGTTCTGTTGCCCTTAAGTACCGTACCAGCCCAAGGTTTACGAAATCACCCAAGTACTTAATTTTGAAAGCAAGATGATAAAAATTAAAAATGTTCAACTCAAAACCAAAAACGAATAAATAAAAAACCATAGCAGTGTTAATATATATTTTCACTGCCTACCTAAGCATGATTTGAAGTACAGTAATCAAATCTCATTTTTGTGCATAATTTGTAAGAGGTGTGCTGTCTCATACTGTGTTTTTCCATTTTGGGGTGTATGACAAAGATTGTAATTTGTTGACAGATTCATATATGAAATATCTTATCTCTTAGGCCTTTCCCCATGGTTAATTAAAAGTGTAATCCATATATGCTTGAATAGATGGGAAACTATACCATAAAACAATATATACAGTGCCCATTGCCAATCCCTGATCTGCACTATTACTTCTGTTCCAATTTGCAGGTGAATGCT
Organism: Pantherophis guttatus; assembly: GCF_059756535.1. Classification (NCBI taxonomy): domain Eukaryota; kingdom Metazoa; phylum Chordata; class Lepidosauria; order Squamata; family Colubridae; genus Pantherophis; species Pantherophis guttatus. Next base: position 317,785,175 of record NC_142063.1, read on the forward strand.
GGTATCCTTATTTCAACTGAGCAAGACATGTTAAGCAAATTAATTGGATAAAGGCTTCAGCATTACTTCCTCAAATGTTACTAGCAATCAAGGAAACAAAACAGTGATGTAAGAATGGGCAGTGATAGGAGATGTTTTATTTTGCCTGTTTTCATGGCAAAACATGGCATGGCAAAATAATAGATGAGTCTAAACACCTGTTTCACAAGTTTTGAAAGATAGCTCGATTCATACTTTTAAGCTTTTCCACTAAGGAGTTTGCAGGCTGATCACTCTTTCAAGCCCACTGAACAAACTTGTGGAGATATGGAAAGGTGTAATCCTTGCTCATAGAACAAGTAATTACACTCTCTGCAAAGCATGTATTTCAGGTAGTCTCCAAAATAGCTGGTATGTAGACTTATAGTAATTTGTAAAAAGAAAATCATTCAAGAGAGCACATTTCTCTCAAAATTGGATCACTTTTGCAGGCTATTGAATAACCATGGGGTAAGCCCCCCCTCCCCCAAACAACTATGGTTTCTGGCTTTTCAGGAGAGTATGGCTTTTTCCACAACTGGCACTTTCTATGAGATGAGGAGAAAAAGTGAATGACAGTGGAGGACAATACCTGAAGATCAGCAGGATGTCCCTGCAGCACCTGAAGTGATTTGAATCTGCTCCACTGTAGGTCACCTGATTTACTCACCAAATGCATAGGTGGTGAAGTGAATTAAAAATGTAACATCATGAAACAGCCATTAGTTGCTCAAGAGGAAAACTTTTTTACTTTACAGCTAAGGACCACATAAAACTATCTTACGCATGAGGTTTTTTTTTAAATTTGATTTATATGCCGCCTTTCTCCGGAGACTCAGGGCGGCTTACAATGCGTTAAGCAATAGCCTTCATACTTTTGTATATTTATACAAAGTCAGCTTATTGCCCCCACAAACTGGGTCCTCAATTTACCTACCTTAGAAAGGATGGAAGGCTGAGTCAACCTTGAGCCTGGTGAGATTCGAACTTGCAGTAATTGCAGACAGCTGGTGCTAATCACAATGCTTTTAGTCTGCTGAGCTATCCAGGCTCCTGGAGTGAGGAAGTGAGGAATATTCCTTATTCATTTAAGGTTTCAGAAGCTAGCACAACTGTCTTGAAGGGCAAAGACCAGCTCTGCTCCTTGTGCAGCAACATTTTTGCCTAAACTGCCTGATTTCACTGCCAGGTTGGCCTTGAAATATTCAAGACTTTTAGTTCTTTGTGACTTTAACCTGCACCTGGGTTATCTTGAATCTGGAAAAGCTTAGGGGTTCATGGCCATCATGGAAACTATGGACCTGATTCAATTACAGAAGGCCTGACACGCACAAGGGGCACCTACTAGTTCTAGTCACGTGTTGGTTTCTTGGTTATCACCAGAACAATTAGGATACCCAATTGAGATTTTAAATATTTGAAAGTTAAATTGCTGAATGTATTAAAGTTTTTATTTACTTTTTTTAAAAAAGTCATTATTCAAAATGTAAACCTGTTCAAGGAAAATGTTTGGGGAGGGGGAGACACCAGAAATGTAAAGATAATGTATTCTTGCGGATTCCCCCCCCCCCAGTGTTTTATAGGCCATTCCAACTCTATCCTGACACAGTCAGCAAGGAAATGGTTTTTTTTTTTATCCCATTCCTTTTGTCTCTGAAATATTTCATCAGTTAGACAGCATCATCCAACTTTATAACAATAATTAATCCTAAACCATATGTAGACACTATCATGCTGGGCATAGTCATTTAATGTCCCACGAGGTAAATCTTTAATTCAAAGTTATCAATTCATCAGCATTTCTCAGACCTATTATAATTTTTTTAGAGGCATTGGTGGGTTGATCCCACAAAATTCTTCCTATTGGAGAGAAATAAGGGAGGGATAATTTGTAATCTTTTAACCTGGGCTATATAGTAGCAGAAATATAATGAGGGCAGAGAGTTTAGTAAAATTCCATCCAAGCTGCATAGCATTCTCTGCAATTCCTGAGTCTTTGAAATAGTTGAAGCTACTGAGGGGCATAAAAATAAAAGAGAATTCAATAATCCAGTCTAGCTAAAAGTCACATTTTAGGCAGAACTATTCTAACAAAGAGAACGTTTTTGGTTTTCTTTTTAGCCTGATAAATTTTAATTATGCAATAATTATATTATTTTTATATCATTGAAGGTTTTTTTTTTCTTTCCAGTTCTTTAGTGCAATACTTCTAGAGCATGGTTTGGCAGTCAAAGCTGGGTGGCATCAAAATTAAATAAACAAACAAACAAACAAACAAACAAACAAAGCAAAGTACACCAAAATGATGAATAAAGTAAGGTACATCAAAACCATATTGTCTTGTCTAGGAAATATTGAGCAAACTGAAAATCAAGTGTTTTACACTGCCAAAAAATCCCCACCCCCACTAAACTATGGAAATTAACAAATTTAGTTGTAAATTTTGCAACTAGCTATTGTGTCAGGCCTGGAAGCCGTCTTGTGCTTTGGGCCTTTAGGCCTGCTACAATCCAGGCTGTGGGAAACTGGGAGGGGGGATTGTGTGGAGAATGGGTAACATGTAGCCAAAATATTTATATCCAAATATTTTATTTTATATCCAATTTATATACTGCCCTTCTCCCTGAAGACTCAGGGCGGTGTACAGCCGAATAAAAACATAAATTACAAACATTAAAACAGTATTAAAAGAATATATATAAATTTGGCCCCATAATTTAAGAACAATAACAAACCCATTGAAAACATTTAAAAATTAAGAAAAAAAAGTTAAGCCAGCCCAGCTTGCTGAAAAAAGAGGGTTTTAAGGGCACGGTGGAAGGCACCGAGGTCTTGGATTCTCCTAATCTCTGGGGGCAGTTGGTTCCAGAGGATGGGTGCCTCCACAGAGAAGGCCCTCCCCCTGGAGGTCACCAGCCTACATTGTTTGGCTGATGGCACCCCGAGGAGGCCCTCTCTGTGGGAGCGCACAGGTCGATGGGAGGCCGTCGGTAGCAGCAGGTGGTCTCGAAGATATCTAGGTCCTATGCCATGGAGCGCTTTAAAGGTGATAACCAACACCGGAAGACCACTGGGAGCCAGTGCAGCTCACGCAGGAGAGGTGTTGTATGGGAGCGCCATGCAGCTCCCATAACTACCCGCGCAGCCACATTCTGGACCAGTTGGAGCCTCCGGGTGCCCTTCAAGGGGAGCCCCATGTAGAGAGCGTTGCAGTAGTCCAGGCGAGAGGTGACGAGGGCATGAGTGATTGTGCGCAGGGCATCCCGATCAAGAAAGGGCTGCAACTGGCATATCAGGCAGACCTGACAAAAAGTCCCCCTGGCCACAGCCGTCAGATGTTCCTCCAAGGACAGCTATGTATCCAGAAGGACCCCCAGATTGCGGGCCCTCTCCGAGGGGGCCAAAGACTCGCCCCCAATAGTCAGAGATGGAGTCATCTGACTAAATAAAATTCCTTTCTCAGAAAGTCAAGAAAAACTTGCTCTGTACTTGCCCTGCACGTGGATGGGTGTGATTGAGAAACATCTCCTGTTGGAATGGGGTCTGATTGGGCCATGTGATGGACATATGGGTGCTGGGCAGGGACTTGAACTTTCAACTGGGTGGGGAAAACCTGGAAGCTTTCAGATTCAGGTTTTCCCAGATGTGCCAACATGGCTTCTCTAATAAAATGGAATTTTGAGGAATTCCAAGCCTTGGACGGACGCATGGAGGATACTATTTGGAATGCTGACATAATGTTGTTTATAAAAAGATATAATGTCCTTGTAACTAGTTGGGACTAGTTTCTGGAGAAATATGCAAAGCTGTGTGTTTTATGGTTCTTTAAAAGCAGAGTTTAAGTTACTCATTAATTTGCTTATTGCAACAGGAAAGTTACTGGTATGAATATCAAGACTGGGCTGCTAAATCCAGACAACTAATAGATGGTCATCAAAGTCAATCAGAGAGTTCCAACCTATATGGATACCTATGTATGTAGGCCAAAACTAGTAGCTCTAAACTGAACAAAAGTATGGTTGGGCTGGTGAAAAATAATTAATTGAATTCAGCATTCCCACTTGTGGGCCATGGTCCTGTTACCTTCTGTTGGAGGGATAAAAAGAAGAGTGTTTAAACCTGGCCTTCTAGATAAACTCTGCAGATGCAGATATGTTCTAGGCTTGTGCTCATATCAACCAATCTGTTTGTCTTGAGATCGTGACCACAGAGTCCAACTACTACTGCCTTGAATAAATGTATATGTGCATAGTGGTTATCCAGAGGGTATGTCTATCTCAACAATAAACATGTACTGGCATATCCAGGACATTTAGAGAGATTTATGATTATGCATAAATTTGTATCCATATTGTTTTGCTATATGAACTTCCCAAGTTCAGGTGTTAAATCCAGTCTGGTAATCAACAGAGGCACAGGCATGTACTTCATGGCCCCCAAAACAGGGGTGAAATCCAGCAGGTTCTGACAGGTTCTGGAGAACTGGTAGCAGAAATTTTGAGCAGTTCAGAGAACCAATCAGTAGCGGAAATTTTGAACAGTCCAGAGAACCAGCAAATACCACCTCTGGCTGGCTCAGAGTGGGGTGGGAATGGAGATTTTGCAATATCCTTCACCCAGGAGTGGGGAGGGAATGGGGAAGGGGTGGGTTCTATTTACTTTTACTACCAGTTTGCAACGGGAGCACGCACGCGCACGCATTTCTGCGCGTGCGCAGATCATCCATTATGACATCCAGGCGGGTGTGCAGAGCTTCCCACCGCTTTTACTACCAGTTCACAAGAACCGGACAGCATCAGAAGCAACCCACCATTGGAATGGGGATTTTCAGTATCCTTTCCCTGGAGTAGGGTGGGAATGGAGATTTTGCAGTGTCCTTCCCCTGCTATGCCCAGCAAACTACACCCACCAAGCCACACCCACAGAACCAGTTGTAAAAAAATTTGGATTTCACCACTGGCCCAAAATGACATTAAACTTCTTTCTCCTCTTGCCTTTCTCATGCTGTCTCCCATTTCCCATCTCTAGGAATAAGATTTAAAAAAATAAAGTGCTTTGGCAGGCTGTTCCTACTAGCTACCCATCAGCTCTGGATTTTGGCCATGAGTCTGGCATCAGGATGCCAGCTTGAGCAATATATTTATTTATTTATTCATATAAATAAGCCGGGTGCGCTTCAAGGTGTTGGTGACCACCTTTAAAGCGCTCCATGGCTTAGGGCCGGGGTACTTACGAGACCGCCTACTGCCACCAATAGCCTCCCACTGGCCAGTACGCTCGCACAGAGTGGGCCTCCTCAGGGTGCCGTCCGCCAGACAATGTCGGCTGGCGACCCCCAGGGGGAGAGCCTTCTCTGTGACGGCGCCCACCCTCTGGAATAACCTTCCCCCAGAGTTACGTATAATAACAGACCTCCGGATTTTTCGTCGGGCCCTGAAAACTTATTTATTTCAACTAGCTGGGCTGGCTTGAGCTAAATTTTAAATTGATTTTAAATTGGGTTGTTTTAATTTACGGCCAGAATATTTAATTATTTTAATACTGTTTTTTAAATTTTGTATGCTTTGTTTTTACTTAGGCTGTGCACCGCCCTGAGTCCTATTTGGAGAAGGGCGGTATAGAAATTTAAACAAACAAATAAATAAATAAATAAATAATAAATAAATATACCCAATACTAATGTAGATAAACAATTAAAACACATGTTATTGAGACTTTTCCAGTTAACAATAAAACTTAGGTTATCGTGCTGCTCTAGGATAATGCATTTTACCTATTATAGATTATCAGACAGAAAACATGCCTCCACACAAAAACATGTGTACACACCAAACAAAATGTGCCAGAAATTTTAAATCCAAGTAAAATAAAATGACAAAAGAGATTGTACTTGGTGCTGGCAATACCTTAATGTAACTGTCAGGTAGCTGAAAACATTTCAATCTGCAGAGGTGGAATGTTCTGGAAAATATTGAAACATTTTGTTCGTACTGTAGACCATGGAAATTTGGCAGTTTTTGTGGAAAGAAATATTTCAAAACATAAAATGATTCATACTGTTGTGGATGGCACACAATCCAGAATATCGTCTGCCACTTCCTATTTTACAAGACTTATTCCAAGAAACTGTCAGATTGGCTCACATCAACCAACTGATATGGTCCAAAAAAAGAATGGAAGTTCTAAGTAAAACTGAAACACCTTAACTTTGGAAATGGCGTGTTAAAAAATAGTAACCATATGCAACCGTTCCCAGTTGAGCTCGGTTACACGATCTTATCTGGTGGCAATGGAAGCAGCGAAGCGGGCAGACTTCTCCGCCCTCATCGCGTCTGCAGATAATTGCCTGGCCGCCCTGTTCAGGGTTGTCCTGCTCCCTCCTGAATCGGAGGGCAGGGGAGGATCCTTTGCAGGGAGGTGCCGAGGAGTTTAGTCAGCATCTGCTGGATAAGATCGCTCAGATTCAGGACTGTCTGGACTCTGACTGGGCAGGGTCAGATGGTGAGGAGACAGCTGGTCTTGTGATTTGGGAGGAGTTCGATCCTGTCACCCCTGAGGAAGTGGACAGGATTATGGGGAGGCTGAGTGCCACCACGTGTGTACTGGACTCGTGTCCCTCCTGGCTTGCTTATGCGGCCTGAGAGGTGACAAGTGATTGGATCCAGGCAGTAATAACGGCATCTTTGGGGGAGGGGATCTTCCCCGCCGCCCTGAAGGAGGCGGTGGTGAGACCCCTCTTCAAGAAACCTGCCTTGGATCCAACCATATTGAATAATTTTCATCCGGTCTCCAACCTTCACTTTGTTGCGAAGGTTGTTGATGTTGTGGCTCCATTACCTGAGCCTGTGTTATTGGCAGGAGAGGACTCCGAGAGTGAAGGAGAGGAGTTGGTCCCAGAGGTCTCTCCGGGACCCTCCTCTCTGGCAATGCCTTCGGTGTCCTCCGAAGGTCAAGAGATAGGCCTGGGGCCAAGCACATCCATGCAGCCACAGGTGGACACCTAATGAGGAAGATGAGTCTTGGCTGGACCCTTGTCAGCATCACAGAGATAAGCGCATGCAGCAGAGGAAGAGGCGTGCCAGGGATTAGGCTGAGTCACTGGACCACACCCCACAGGGTATAAAAGAGGGTGTGGTGGCCGGTTCAGCTCTGTGACAAGCAAAAAATGGATATCGGACAACCTTCTTTGTATTTACTGGACTTTGTTGATTATTGTATATTGGCTTTGTTCCCGGATGAAGGGAGAAACTCCCCCCTCGTGAGTAAAGAATACCTGGCAGCCAGCCACTGGGTTGCTGCCAATTCTGATACTGGATAAACTGTTGTCGGCTGAGTTCTTTAACTGTTGCCTGTCTGTGGGGGTATGTGTGTGAGACAGGGACAGAACAGTTGAGAGCTTGGTGGCTCAGTAGCTCCCATCGGTCCTGGAGGAAACAGACTACCTGGATTTGTACCAATCGGGTTTCAGCCCGGGGCATAGCATGGAGACGGCATTGGTTGCACTAGTGGATGATCTCTGGAGGGCTCAGGACAGGGGACACTCCTCTGTTCTGGTCCTCTTGGATCTTTCGGCGGCTTTTGATACCATCTACCATGGTATCCTGCTGCAACGACTCGAGGGGTTTGGAGTGGGAGGCACTGTTTTACGGTGGTTTTCCTCCTATCTCTCGGGCCGTACGCAAGCAGTGTTGGCGGGGGGCAGAGATCGGCTATGAGGCCCCTCACTTGTGGGGTGCCCCAGGGGTTGGTTCTCTCGCCTCTCCTGTTCTATATGAAGCTGCTTGGGGAGATCATCCATGGTTTTGGGGTACAGTATCATCAGTATGCTGATGATACCCAGCTTTTTATATCCACTCCGAACTAGCCTAGTGATGCCCTCGATGTGATGTCCCATTGCTTGGAAGCATTATGGACCTGGATGGGGAGGAACAGGCTCCGACTCAACCCCGCCAAGACCAATTCGCTGTGGGTACCGGCATCTGGGTCCAATTGAGATATTCCATCATTGACCATCGGGGGTGAGGTGTTACCCCCTGTGGATAGGGCCTGCAACTTGGGTGTCCTTCTGGATTCACGGTTGTCTCTGGAAGATCATGTAGCGACCGTGACCAGGGGGGCATTTGCCCAGGTCCACCTTGTGCATCAGCTGCACCCTTACTTGGACCAAGATGCCCTACGCACCATTACTCATGTGCTAGTCACCTCCTGTCTTGACTACTGCAATGCTCTCTACCTAGGGCTGCCCTTGAAAACCACTCAAAGGCTTCAACTGGTGCAGAATGCGGCTGCGCGGGTTGTGATGCGAGTGTCCCGACACCCCTCCTGCTACCGGTTGCCCTTTGGGTGAGGTTCAAGGTGCTGGTTATCACCTATAAAGCCCTTCATGGCCTAGGCCCAGGATACTTGTCGGACCCCCTGCAGCCAGCAACAATCTCCAATCGCCCAGTGCATTCCCACAGACAGGGCCTCCTCGGGGTGCCATTGGCCAGACAATGTTGGCTGGTGACCCCCAGGGGGAGAGCTTTCTCTGTGGGTGCACCCACCCTTTGGAACCAACTTCCTTTGGAGCTCCGGATGGCCCCTAATCTTCACTCATTCCGCCATGATTTGAAGACCTGGTTGTTTCATAGCCTGGACTGATGGGGGGGGGTTATTAATAGTTTTAAATTGATTTTAAACTGTTTTAATTTGAACTTTTAATTTCATATTGTTTTAATGTGCAATTGTGCATTTTATTGTTGTGAGCCGCCCTGAGACCATTGGAGATAAGGCGGCATATAAATTGCATTAAACTTAAATTTAAATTAAATCTTTTAAAGCCGTAGGCTAATAGTCAAATTGCCTCAGATGATGGAGGTTATCTATTCACAAGGTGGTATCTGTACACAGCCAGAATATGCACCATAAGTACAAAGTTATTGAATAAAAGAAGACCACTGCATGTATAAGAATTTACCCCATTCAGATTTGTCACATAAACTGAGATTTCTCCTGGATTCACAGCTTCTTTTTGAAGAAAGATGGCAGCTATGTCTGGGGGTGTTTGTACAACTGTACCTTAGGTACCAATTATGCCTATTCCTACACTGGGAGGCAATGCTCATAGTCACTCATGCCTCAGTCATTATTGATTGAACTACTGCAACATGCTTTACATAGGACTGCTCTTAAAGACCATCCAGAAGCTACACTTGGTCCAAAATGCAATGGCACTTACAGATGCATCTCTTTATGCTCATGTAACCCTGCTACTCTGAGATCTGTACTAACTTCCAATAGACATCCAGGTGCAATTCAAGGTGCTGGTTATCACCGATGAAGCTTTACATGGTATAGGAACAAGTTACTTGCAGGACTGCCTTCTTTCAAGAACATATGCCTACCAATATGGTCCGATAGGGAGGGCATGTTCCCGGGACCTTCTTATCAATCTTGTCATCTTATGGAACTAGGAAGTGTGCCTTTTCTGTGGTTGTCTTTGTTCTCTGAAACATATGTATAATTTAATAATTTAATAAATAAAATAAAGATAAAGATAAGTCCCAACTTATTTGGCTTTCCTCCCATGCATTAGGGGCCAGTTGAGTGGAGTCCCCTTTTAGTCTCCCTTTTGGTTACCATTTTTATATTTTGTATTTTATATTTAGATATTGTTTTTGTTTTAACATTGTATATTTTGAGGAAGGGGCTGGTTTACTGTTCTCTTTTTGTTATATGCCATTCAGAATCAACTTGTCTGCATTGGGCAGCCTTATAAACCTAGTAAAAAAAACCAATGTTTATAAGCAAAAGCTACTGAAAGTCACATAACTAAGCATCAGAATTATACTAGGGACAAGATAAGCAGAAATAGTAAAAGAATAATTTTACTGGAATTGAAAATCTTGGAATATTTATTGTTAGTGCAGTCTAAAATTTGCATAATCCAACTCTTATAAACCAAATTCTAAACACTTAAAGACAAATAATTCACTACAATTAAAACACAGTCTTCCAATATCAGATGCTCAACCTCAGTGCTTACAAATGTTTTAAATGTGGAGTCAGAAGAAAGTAGACAGATTATTCATACAAAAAGAAAAAATTAAATCAAAAGCAATGAACATCTTATTCTTGTCCTTTAGCCCCCTCATCCTCTTTCTTATCTTGTAATTCCCTCTGCCCCATTGAACACCATAGAATATAGATTGCCCAAAGAGTATTTATTCAAGAGATTTATATGCTCTTATATATCCAGGCTCTTGATGTTTCAGCAGTAGGCAGAGGGAGGCCCTTCCAGCATTAGCCACAACCATCACATGTGATCAAAGCCCTGCCTTTTTTCATTGTCATGTGTGTCAGGTGGCCTGACTGTAGCTCCCATCATGAATCTTCCCAATCCTATCTAAATTAGCTCATGTGATCAGGTAAGAGGAATGTTTGCAAACTGCTGTTCACATATAAATGTTCCACCACAGAAGTGAAGTACTGGAGTAACTGGTAGATGCACTTGATTATTCATGATGTTGGAAGAGTTTGAATTAAATGAACTTTGGAAGAATCCTGTTTTGTTCAAACTGTTATTTCTTTTTGAATTAGTTTGATTGAAAGCACACTCTTTCTAAAAAGAAGGTTCCAGATCAAGAAAGAAGCAGTCATCATTTGGGAGATACAATCTCAACTAATTCATAACAGTAAGATAATAGAGATGTCTATGGAGATTCTCAGTCATCCAGATCATGGTTTTCACAAGGGTGCTTGATGGTTTCTTCAGCCTGATATTCTTGTTATAATGGGTTGGATGAAATGGTAGGATTTGTTCTCCAATACATCTAGAAATCATATGAATGGGAAGACCAGTAATAAACACTCTCAAATTTGCTTTAAGATCTGTATTTTATTTGAGTTTGTTACTAACATTTTACAAGACTAAGGAATATTAATAGAAAAAAAGGAGATACCACTCAGTGCAAATGCATAAAGTATTTTTTTTTTTAATGTTCAAACTCTCATGAATGATTTTCCTAAAATGGGCATGCCTGAAATTGCAGACTTCATAATTTACACTGCTTTTTTGGGGGGGAGGGGGGTGACTTCTTTGATCAGAGACAAGACATATCCATGTTTATTTCTGACTGGAGACCCTTTATGAACTTTTTGCATGAAACAGGGAAAAATGAATTTATAATTTATGGGTTGGATGATTAGACAGGATAGATTCTAGAAAGAAGAGAGACATATTGTAACCATAAAGTAAGAGGCAATTATATAATTGTACTTATAACTATTGTAAAGAAGATTGGAAGCTACTTCTTTGTTTCTCTTTTCTATCATTTCTCTTTTAGTTCTTTTTTCTTTCTTGCACTTTTAGTTTAAAATCTTTAGAGAGAGAGATGATAGATATAAAAAAACATTTGAGAGGAGAAAAGCTGGAAGGCACAAGAAACAAGTATATGCAAATGAGGCAGAAGGTGCATAATTGTGTAAGTCTTTAAATGAGATATTTTCATGCATATCAGAGGGGAATAGATTATACTAGCTTTGTAATTTACCTTTTGTAAATAAAAATGTAAATTTCTTCCACAGAATTCCAGAAAAGCAAGTAAATCTTTCTTTTCCCTTCCTTTTTGCCTCCCTTTCTTTAAAATATCCATAAACTTTACTTTTTGATATTACAGCCTATTTCTAAAATTTACCTAATTATTTCTTAATAGCTTTGTAGAGAACTTTAATATTTTCTGTGTAAATTCTGTGTAGAGAACTTTAATATTTTCTGTGTAAATTCTGTGTAGAGAACTTTAATATTTTCAGGAAACTTGCCCTTAAGTCAAAACATCAATAAGTGTAAAAAGGGGAGGAGAGGGCGGAGAGGAGTGTGAACATTATGTCTGTTTATAGTCCAAACAAATGACTCTTTATTCTTCACTTTGAAGCTGAAGCCACCAATTTTCAAAGCCGGCATGCATTTCTGTAGAATCCAGAAGTCTTGCTTTCTCTACGGTTGAGTTGATTACTGCCTTCTCTGGCTATAAGGACTAGAGAGAGAGAGAGAGAGAGAGAGAGAGAGAGAATTAAAATAAAGTATTTTTCTTTATTAATTAACTTTAAAGGTAGCTATTCTCTCCACTGCCTATTTGCTTTACCATTTTAGTAGTTAATAGAAAGGTAGTCACAGAAGCAGGCTTGTTTTCTGTTTCTCTTAAAAAAAACCCAAATGAATAGAAAGGTTTGGAAGAACATATGTGCAATATAATAAATGGTAAAAGCGAGAGGCCTACACTTGAGGAGGAAGTTGATTTAGCTGACCTTCAAACTTCCTTCTTTGAATGAAAATAATTTAATGTGATCTGAAATGCTAATCAACAGAAGGATTTCAATAAGAAGCCAAATCAGATATAAGCTACATTCTACACAAAAGAATTCCTTGGGATAATTTCTCTCCTTGAAGATTTGGAATCATGTGATTTGGAAGTTTCTAAAGTAAAATTTCCACAACTTTGCTTTAATAGTGCAATACCGGTAGAGAAAACAAAGAATTGCTTGCCTTTTATTTGAATGGAACCTTACTTAATTTAATTTGTGGTTCCTACACAACAGTAGTTGAAATTATGCTTCCATATTTGCACTTTTCTAAATTTTTAAATGTATTTTTTTAAAGCATACATTAGGGGAAAATGCTTATAGATATGAATACTAGTAGAAGTTATTTATTTATTTATAATATTTATTTGCCCCTCATCTCAAATCCAACGATTATGGGCAATGTGCAAATTTGAATTTTCTTAAAGGGAATTGTTTACAAAACTTCACCAGATTAGGCAAAACTGCACTCAAAAATGCAAATATTAGAATATTTCAAGGAAATGTTGAAGAATTCTTTTTTTAAAATCATGTGGAAATAGAACAAAATCAATACATTCCTACAAAACACAAATACCAAACTGAGATATAGTTATTTAATGAATCCATTGATTCTTCCTGTCAAGAAAGAATATATCTAAGTATCAGGGTTTTCTTTTCAAAAAATTAACATTTTTTAAATAGAGGTAGTCTTTGATTTATGACCACTATTGAGCCCAAAATTAATGTTACTAAGGGAGACACTTGTTAAGAGAATTTTGCCCCATTTTACAACCTTTCTTGCTACAGTTGTTAAGTGAATCACTGCAGTGGCTAAGTTAGTAACACAGTTGTTAAGTGAATCTGGCTTCCCATTGACTTTGCTTGTTAGAAGGTCACGAAAGGTGATCACATGACCCTGGGACATTGCAGCCATCAGAAATATGAGTCAGTTGCCAAGCATCCAAATTTTGATCATGTGACCATGGGTTGCTGCAATGGTCGTAAGTGTAAAAAATGGTCATAAGTCATTTTTTTCAGTGCCATTGTAATTTTGAAAGGCCACTAAATGAACTGTTGTAAGTCACAGACTACCTGTAGTAGTTATAAAATAGTAAACAGAAATATTTTGAACAACTAGAGCTACAGTGAATCCCTGCAACTAGACGTTGATTTTAATATGGTCTTTGACTTGGACCAGGCACTTTCTCTCTCAGCCGAACCCACCTTACAGGGTTGTAGTTATGAGGAATATAGGAGGAGGAAGGCATGTTGAATATGTTTGGTGCCTTGAGTTATTTGTAAAAACAATAAAGGCAGGAAACAAAAATTAATTAAATTAAATTAAATTAAATTAAATAATTAAATTAAATTAAATTAAATTAAATTAAATTAAATTAAATTAAATTAAATTAAATTAAATTAAATTAAATTAAATTAAATTAAATTAAATTAAATTAAATTAAATTAAATTAAATTAAATTAAATTAAATTAAATTCAAACAAAAGAAGAACTCCCAGGTGGACAGATTTTTAAGAAATCTTATTAAGTTTATGTTTTGTTTTATGTTTTATTTGATTTGTATACCGCCCTACTCCCGAAGGACTCAGGGCGGTGAACAGCCAAACAATAAAATAACATAGATACAAAAAATTTAAAAAACCAGATAAAATCAGATTAAATCATTTTGGCCCAAACAAATTTAAAACACCCCAATAATTTAAAAACAGATTAAAATTTACATGTTTAAAAAGGGAAGAGATTAGGCCAAGCCCACCTGATGGAATAAAAAGGTCTTCACAGCGCGGCGGAAGGTGCGCAGATCCGGGATCCTCCGTATCTCTGGGGGGAGCTCATTCCAGATGGTAGGTGCCCCCACAGAGAAGGCTCTCCCCCTAGGGGTCGCCAGCCGACATTGTTTGGCTGACGGCACCCGGAGGAGTCCCTCTCTATGAGAGCGTACTGGCCGGTGGGAGGCTATTGGTGGTAGTAGGCGGTCCCGTAGATAACCAGGTCCTAAGCCATGGAGCGCTTTAAAGGTGGTAACCAAAACCTTGAAGCGCACCCAGAAGACCACCGGGAGCCAGTGCAGCTCGCGCAGGAGAGGTGTCACATGGGAGCGCCATGTCGCTCCCATTACCACCCGCGCGGCCGCACTCTGCGCCAGTTGGAGCCTCCGGGTGCTCCTCAAGGGGAGCCCCATGTAGAGAGCATTACAATAGTCCAGGCGGGAGGTGACGAGGGCATGAGTGACCGTGCGTAATGAGTCCCGGTCCAGAAAGGGACGCAACTGGCGAATCAGGCGAACCTGATGAAAAATCCTCCTGGTCACGGCCGTCAAGTGCTCTTCTAAAGACAGCCGTGAATCCAGGAGGACGCCCAAGTTGCGAGCCCTCTCCGTGGGGGCCAATGATTCGCCCCCAATAGTCAGTGATGGCATCAACTGACTATATCGGGACGTCGGAAACCACAGCCACTCGGTCTTGGATGGGTTGAGCCTGAGCCTGTTCCTCCCCATCCAGATCCGTACGGCCTCCAGGCACCAGGACATCACTTCAAGGTACAGGATAACAAATCATCATGAACACTTAAGTCAGTGAGACTTATTTCTGAGGAGATATTTTCAAGTATTTCCTTATTTCACACACCCCCCCCCCTTCCATCCATTACCTGAAGAACAGAGTGATAGGAAAAATAAGATAAAACAATTCAAAGGACAGAAGTCACAGTTTGTCTGTAGATACAGAGTCCTGAACTCAAGAGTGGAAAGCCAGATCTTCTAAAGTCAAGCAATGTTGGTGTCAACTTGGACTCTGTGCAAAGGCCACAAGAGAAAAGGTCCCATCTTGTGGCATACATAAAACGTATTTATTAACAGTCAAAACTCCTGGATTTACTTGGTCCTTTTCATAATGGATAAATATAACGACTTTTGACTTACGATTTACAGCAAAGCAGGTCTCCCCACTGACATGTCCCACCAGTATGTATAGTGTGCCCAGGGCAGTAGAATTTTTTACAGAATCCATGGTGACTTCTCCTGCATTCCAAGGTATCAGGGGCAGGCTGAGAACTTCCTGTCACAATCAACAAAACAAAACAAAACAATGAGTTTATATTGGAGGCTTCCCTACTCATCTTTCTCTTAGAAGTTTTGTTTGGAGAACTTGCAGAGGGGAAGCTAAGATGAGGGGACATTGAGGGTCTACTGGTCTAGGTAACCTGGCCTTAGATTTCCTGTTGTCACTGAGATACTTCAAACCACCATTTCTCAGGGTGCTGTGCATCAATCCTATTTCTTTTTCAGGTTCCTGTCCAGCAGGAGGGATGCAAAGCTTCCTGACTGAACAATAAACTTTGTAGCTTCATTTCCCTTTTTAAAGTGATGGGCATCATCAAAGGCAAATCAGTCTTCTGAAGCTTTTTAAAAGCCACAAGCTTCAGATTTCTTGAAATTAGGCTTTCTAGCAGGCTCCCGGCTTTCCTAACCTTTGTAAATTGTTCAAGTACTTCATCAGGATAAGCCAAGTAATCTGGGCACAGTATTACCTGCAGGTTATGACAACATTGAAGCCAATATACTGATTAGCATGCCACTCAAAAGTGAAAAAAGAATAGCATGATTAGAAATAAGTAAAGCACTTTGCTGCTATCTGATGGTAGTCCTATTAATTTTGATTTATTTATTACAATAAATAATTAATATAATTATAAACATTTTTTTAAAAAATTGAGGTGAGTCTCTTAAAAGGTTACTAAATAATTCTAATTATTAATTAGTGAAAAGCTTACAATAATCTATGGTGAGTGGGTAAGATGTTATACTGGTCCATGAAGCAGCTGAGTATTTAGTTTAATATTTTCATTTGCTAATTTTATTTTCACTTTCAAGAGAACCAAGAATTCCATAGTTCTATTGGTTTCTTCTTTCTCCTTGATATATCCCCTTCCTTTATCTTCTCATTCATTTCAAATGTTACATTTGCCTTACCTCCAGAAGTTGTGGGTGCTTGGTATTGGAAGTTTTTAAGAAGAGAATGGACAACCATTTGTCTAAAATGATATAGGGCAGGGGTGTCAAACTCAAGGCCCGGGGGCTGGATCCAGCCTGCAGGGTGCTTAGATCTGGCTGGTGGGGTCACCCTGGAAACAGCAAAGGACAGGCCTGTGGTGCCTCTGGCATTGAAACGGAGCTCGGGAGGGCTGCATGTGGCCCTCCCAAGCTCCATTTTTGCTGGCAAGAGGGTTCCAGGATGCCGTTGCAGCTGAAAACGGAGCTCGGGAGCCCGTTTCCTCTGGCAGAGCACTCAAGCCACAAGTGACATCGAGCTGGCCACGCCTACCATGGCCATACCCAATCCAGCCCCCCCCCAAGGTCAAACACAACCCTGATGTGGCCCTCAATGAAATCAAGTTTGACACCCCTGATATAGGGTCTCCTGCCTGTCAGGGGGTTAGAGTAAAAGATTTTCAAGATCTCTTCCAACTTTGTTATCCTGTTATTTAATTTTGAAGCAAAAGTTAATTATACTGCTTGTTACATTAATATTCAAAACTGTGATAGAATATCCACATATCTACTCTATAGTAATTATTCTAAGGCATCTATATGACAGAATATTAAGAATCTCAATGCATTATATAAATATTGTTATATTGAAATAATATACTGTAGTAAAATGGAGAAAATGGCCATTTTAGATAGCCTGTATGGGTAGATTTAATAATATGTTGAAAGCTGAACTATTTCTTTATTAATACTTTATGAATATACCTCTATTTTCTTCAAAGCTATTCATTTCATTATTATTTTGTAATATTTTTATATTTGCAATATTATATTTTTATTGTACTTTATCATATCTTTTAGCTGTTATTCTTTATCAATAAAATATTTATATTATTTTTAAAAATTGACTGTCAGTTCTAGGACAAAGATCTCATGTCTTCCTGCATAAAGAGTTGTGCATATTAATTCTACTTTATAAATGCTATTCATCAAAATCCATACATTAAAAATGTGAGAGTTGCTCTATTTGCAGTATTTAATTTAATGTAAATATTTTAATTTTTATCTCTCTTAATTTTCCCCGTCTCTTACCTGGAATAATTTGACTGAAGAACAAGAGAGCAGCAAACAAAAGGAAAAGGGTCTTCATGGCTGAAGGCTGATGTTCTCCAGATGTGTTACACTCTAAGCTGCTTGAAGTTCTTTAGGAGAAGAAGAGGGTCTGTCTATATAAGATTTTCAGAGCACTATGACATCATGAAAGTTGAGAAAAACCTTAATCATTAATATATTTTGGGAAACCCAGTTTATTCCATTTCTAAATGCAAGGACGGTATTGCAAAATGTCCCTTGGTAAGTCTGATGTAATGCACCAATTCCTCTTGACCATGGAGTACAGCCAGGCAAATGAGGTAACATTCGCCAGATACAGAAGGCTACTTTTGCAAAATGGTTGTGAAGCCAGAGAAAGGTCATGCAGACTCAACTATGCTAGCCTTGAATCAAATTGAGACAGAAGTTATCATTATTAAGCTGGAGAATTTGGGACATTTTTCCATCATTACTTCACATCCATTTGGGTGCTGCATATTGTTAATGATTTGCAAATGGCATTTATACTGCATAGTGATGTCACAGACTGTAGGAGTATAATCTGATGACCCAGAACTGATTGCAGCCACAGAAAGTCTTGAATACTTTTTATTGCTGTGGAACTACTGGGAATGAAGCAACTAAATTATAGCATTGTTCTCTTTTTTTTACTGAAGGTAAATTTAATCAAATTTAATTTGATTTATATGCCGCCCTTCTCCGGAGACTCAGGGTGGCTTACAATGTGTTAAGCAATAGCCTTCATACTTTTGTATATTTTACAAAGTCAGCTTATTGCCCCCACAAACAGGGTCCTCAATTTACCTACCTTAGAAAGGATGGAAGGCTGAGTCAACCTTGAGCCTGGTGAGATTTGAACTTACTAATTGCAGACAGCTGGAGTTAAATTACAATGCATTAGTCTGCATTGTTCTTGACAGAGGAGCCTAGCCAGTGACTTTGGCAAGGTATAATCTTGGCTTATAAAATGAGATAGAATTGCAGACAGAGTTGATCATATTCTGAATTCTCACATCACGTTATTCTCTTGTACAGAATGAGCAAGCTGCATTCACTCAGGCGGGCAGGTTAAGGCAGCCAAGACCCCTCCCAAGTTTTACCAACTACCAAAAAGCTTATTGAGAAAGTAGGGAGGAAGAGATTATCTCTGCAGCCCTGCTTTGTTGATAAAACATATCTGATAGTAGGTGTAAGAGAGAGATAGCCCCTAACCCAAATAATTGTTTGTGACTTCTAGCCTCACATAGAAGGAGGGGGAAAGGAAATGAGGCTTATCAGGGCAAGTCTAGTGGGAGATTTCCTTTAGTTGATTGAAACTTTTATGCTGAGATTAAGGAGTGGGTGAACAGATACTTGGGAGATTAAGAGAGATGTGAGAGAGATCAGAAAAATGGAGTAGGTGGAGAGGCGCCCTCTCTATAGGCAGAGCGGGCAGCCTTAGAGAAGCACCCAGATGTTAAGAAAGACTCAGGAGACAAATATGGAGAAAGACAACATCCAGATAGTGGCAGTCAATATTTCCAGTTTAATGGAGCAGTAAATAGCCTGGATCTGGTAAGGGCATGAAGAAAGTTAGCATTCACCCCCCTCCTAGAAGAATGAAATATTTTAGGAAATATTAAAAAGGCAGAATATTATATTTCCCTGGATGAGAAAAGGAGATACATGTTTTAAAGTCAAAGGAGCTTCCTGCAGCTCCTTACCACCACCACCCCGTTCAGATCCAGGGTGATGGGATTAAGACATGGCCTTCAGGACATGATAGGATTAGTCTTCTACCCATTTAACAGCAGGGCTCACTGCATTGCGAAATCACCTAGGGACATTGTATTAACCAGGAAGATTCAACCAAGCCTGGGACACAGACAGCCTACAAAGTTAGCTAAAACCACTTCCCCCTGGGAGTCTGACAGCCAATGGGATGCATTTCTTGTACAGGAACAGGAAATTCTAAGGCAGGGCCTAAGAGAGGGTATAAATATATCCCTCTCTCCACTCCATGTGCTAAATTGGCCAGGACCTCAAACTATGTGGTCCTGTTCACCATTAAAACCATCCTTCCAAGAAGTCTCCTGTTTCCAGTGTCTTTCTCCCCACTTGGAACTAAACCCAGATGGACATTTCTTCCAACAGCCATAAACTCGGTTTCTGTGCAAAAAGAGGGTTGCAAATCTTCACATGGCAATATTTATCATGATATCCATTACAACACAGAGTGATAAACTATAAAGCATATAGACAATTTAAAAATGATTGAACAACATCTCTGACCTTTGGACTTTATTGTTGTTGTTGTTAGAGAGGTTTTTTATTAGGAAGGCCACCTAAAGTAAAAAAAAAAGCCCCAAAATGTATTCTCAACTCCAGATCACCTAGACCTGGAAGTCATGCAGGAAAGGCATTGAGAGGGGCTGATCTACAAATATCTTGACTTCTTCTCTTCCCCAGCAGAGCCATGCTTACCCCAGAATATTGCAAAGGAAATATTGACCCCATATACCAGAAGAGGTGTTGAGCAATACCGCAATGTTTCTCTTATACACAATGTAGCTGACTCACCCAATATGGGAATCCATAATACGGCTTACTGAATTTGGTTTTGGTTTTGCATATTCTATGAGTTAGCTAATATGGTTATTCAAGAAACTGTGGTTAAACAAAGCATGATTAATAACTCGTGGCTATAACTCTGACCTCCATTAGGATGAACCATTCCATCTCAGTCTTCTTGGTTGAGAAACATCTTGAATAAGTATATCTATTGCAATATGTTATTTTTCCAAATCTATTTTGCAAGTACCTTTTTCCCTCATCCTGTTTTCCTATTTTATTATCGCTAAATTGTACTTGGTCGCTAGAAGACCAAGAATATTTTCAAAGTCAACTTTTAGAGATGAGTCAGTTCAAACTCAATGTTCCATAGCTCCTGTTCCCTGTCCACCCCCACAAAAAGGGAGTTGATGTGTTTTCTATCAGCTCTTTGATGCCAAACCCCAGAAGAAGGCATGGAGTGTAAATTGCATTTCCCAATAGCATTTTTTAAAATATGGTTGCTTATTTTTTAATCACTGAGGCTACAGTCTACCCAATTTCTGTTCTGCCCTATAAAGACTAATGAATTCTCCATATCCAAAAGTTATATAAGCACAGACCATTCCTCTTCCTCCTTTCCTATCCAACTTCATTTACTGATTAACTAATCCAGAGAGACAAGCCCAGTAGCAAAGACATTGTTCCAACTTTGATCGAGTTGAAAAAAAAATCTTCTACTAACATCTTTTTCCTTTCCTAATTGAATCAAGGCAAGGACTTCTTACCCTGTCTTTGATTGGATTGAATCAAAGCAAAGCTTAATAACATTGTATGCAATACCATCCACCTAAAAGACAAACAACAACAAGAAACATAGAAAATGTGCATGGAGATTCTCAATCATCCAGGTCATGGTTGTCCCAAAGATGCTTTTCTCAAAGGCAACTGGAATTTCTTAGTTAACCTTTCTTGGTTTGAGAAATAGCACTAATCAAAAGTATTCTTTGTAATCTCTTTGAAACTATCTACTTCATTGGGAAAACACTTCTTATCACTATGTCTGACAAATTCCTGGGAAAGAGCCATTCAACACAAATCCCATGAAATGGATAACCAAACTTGCTATGTGTAGAAACTAACTATTTACGATAACAATATTCCACTTTTTCTGAAATTTGGAATCCAACAATTCTTTGTATAATAAATAACCTGCTTTCTTTCTCAGTATTGAACTCCGTACTTCTTCCTCCATGATAGCCATGAAATATGAACACACATAGATTAGATCACAATGTGCATTGATTTATGGACATATAAATGTACATTGAAAAGGCAGCCAAAACTGTGAAATGTGGGGAAAAGGGCCCATAGAATAAAATAACAGAGTTGGAAGACCTTGGAGGTCTTCTAGTCCAACCCCCTGCTTAGTCAGGAAACCCTACACCACTTCAGACAAATGGTTATCCAATATCTTCTTAAAAACTTCCAGTGTTGGAGCAATAACAACTTCTGGAGGCAAGTTGTTCAACTGATTAATTGTTCTGTCAGAACATGATAATGCCTGTCAAAATTCTCAACCTTTTAAACCCAAGTCAAAATAAATTGTTAGATAATTGTTGAATCTAGCATTTTGGTATTTTTCCCCCTTCTTTCACATTATGTGTATGAAAAAAATGTGTTTGATTTTATACAAGAAGAAATTAATTGGGTGAAATCTTACTCACCTGCACCAGACTAGCAAAGCTGTACTTCAGATGACCAATATTGGGGAACAAAAAATTAAAATTTGTTTGTATCATCCTGACTTCACAGTAGCTATAAATATTCTATCACAGCCAGTGATGGAGCCATAATTCCAGGAGGCAAGTTATTCCACTGATCAATTGTTCTCTTTGTCAGAAAATTTCTCCACCTTCTAGGTTGAATTTCTCTTTAACAAGCTTCTACCCATTATCTCAAAACTGTTTTTTTCAAGAGGCAGCTTGACTTTCTGGGTTTTTTTCTCTTTGAAGACATTTCACTTCTTATCCAAGAAGCTTCTTCAGCTCTGACAATCGCGCTGATGTAAATGTAAATGAAGACAATGCTGCATGTATAACAATGGCGACAGGAGATCTCATTAGGAATACGAGCCTGGTGGCGCAGCAGACTAAAGCCTGTTATTAACATTCAGCTGCCTGCAATTAATGTAAGTTCGAATCTCACCAGGCTCAAGGTTAACTCAGCCTTCCATCCTTTCTAAGGTAGGTAAAATGAGGACTCAGTTGTGGGGGAAATAAACTGACTTAGTATAAATATACAAAAGTATGAAGGCTATTGCTTAACTTATTGTAAGCCACCCTGAGTCTCCGGAGAAGGGCGGCATATAAATCAATTTTTTTTTAAAAAAAGAATAGAAGTAAACATGTAGACATTGTAGAAATATTGAGTAGAAATAAACATGTAGAAATACTGTAACATTAGAGAAGCTATAAAGGAGAAACTGATTTGTTAAAGGTTTCGGATTATCAACTGTACAGCTTTAAATGGGAGGACTGTCAGGGTATGTAGATTTAATAGCTGTAAGCTGATGGAAGGTTGTAAGTGGAAGCAACCGAAGGCTGATGCAATGGGAATGAGGCAGCAGGGTTACTGCCACTTTAAGAAGCTGGGTAAGAAGTTGTCTATATAAGGGAAGCCATTAGAGGGTGTTTCCCTTCTCCTCATCTTCTCTCTCATCATGTACCTCATTGCTCTCCTTGTGTCAGTAGCTGTTTGATAAGATATTTACCACGTATAAGTCTGTATATATTTAGCTGTAGATAAAGCCACTTTTAATTATCTAAAGGCTCTGTGTGCTGTGTGCTGTGTTTCGCTCCTGGGTTTGTCTCATAATACTAGTCACGCTGCCTAAACTCTGACATATTTATTGTTTCCTGATTGCTTATTTGTACCCTATGACTATCATTAAGTGTTGTACCTTATGATTCTTGACGAATGTATCTTCTCTTTTTATGTACACTGAGAGCATATGCACCAAAGACAAATTCCTTGTGTGTCCAATCATACTTGGCCAATAAAGAATTCTATTCTATTCTATTCTATTCTATTCTATTCTATTCTATTCTATTCTATTCTATTCTATTCTATTCTATTCTTTGTTAGGCTACACTTATGCCTGGCTCCTTCAACAATCCATCATATAATTTAACCTCCAGACCCCTTATCATCTTTGTTGGTCTACTCTGCACACTTCCTAGGTCCTCAATATCCTTTTGGTATTGTGGTGACCAGAACTGTTCCAAGCATGCTCCCCACCCCACCCCCAGAGCATATGAGTAAGTAGTTGACTGAGATGAATGAGATCTCTAGATTTTTTATCTTTCTGCCTCTGAAAGGAAGCACTGCGACAATGGCTTGAATACACTTGAAACACTGAAGAACAGAAAGGAAGTCTGGAAAATGTTCAGATATTGCTGGCATGATATAATAGGAATCAGGAATTCCTTCTCTATTAGAAATGAGAAGCATGGCAGGAGGTGAAATAGCAGAGAAGGTTTATGATGTCTATGCATTTAATCATCTCTCCAAAAATATATGGAGTGACCTTTCAAATATTTAATTGCAGTGTGTTTTGTGTTTGAAGGCCTCACCATACTTAGACTCATTACCAAAATGCAAACATAAGGTCTAATATACAGCAAAAATAAAACATATACTGTATGTATTCTTGTGTTTTTGAGTTAATTTGATTGTATCTGCTTGCAGTGCTCAGTCCTGATGCAAAAAAGGATCATTCTGTTGATGAATTACAACCTGAGTGATTTTGTCATAGAAGAGCAAGTATCCTGGAAAAAAATAAATCCATGAACATGAAATTCATGAAATTCATGAACATATATAGTTCACAAGCGCTCAGTGCCCTGGATAGATCAAAAAGATTTATTTTTGAAAGGGAGGGCTGTGCAATGAATCCTCAACCCACTTCAGACAATCAGATCTTCAGTTTTAAAAGTCCTTGAGTCACTCTGGAGGTCGAGGTCCTGAATCTTTCCAGTTCTGCTTAATGAATCAGAAGAAAACAGGACAATACCTTCTTCCCATCTGTAATTTGAAAAAATAATAATAAACCCATGACCACATTTGTTTTTGCTGTTCATTAGAATGGAATGGAAATGCAAATTGTTAGAAACTATTGCAATGCTTTATCATCCTTTATGTTAACAAACATCCTCACTCACATTTTAGTTGAATACAAAGAAGGCCTTGTCTTAATGAGGGATGACCCTTTGTGAATAGATAAATTGACTGTCAGGATTTAAAGTTGAGGAAAAGTATAAGGGATTAATGTAAACATAAAGCATATTCTTTAAGGCAGCAAGGCAGACAAGTCAGAATGCTACTTAAATTTCTTAGAATGGGATCTGAGGATAATAAAGTGATCATGCACCTTAGTTATGGATTCCAATTGATTCCTCCCTTCACAGGACTCTGTGACTGTTGATTCCTAGGGCCCATTTTATGTCAGTGGGCCCTGGTCCTTGATTCAGCAAATTTGGAAAGCCTTGACATTGCCAAGATCAAAGGCAACTTAGCCCAATTCCTTCTTTAAATACATACACTGTGTATGAGATTGTCAAGAAATGTTGCAATGCCTCATTTAGAAAATCATAGAAAGTACTGTGTGGTTGTAGCACTTTCTTTCCTTCACAAGGCAACATCTTGCCTTCCAGACCTTATTTTTTCCGAGAAGGCAGTGATCCCATGTACAATGTTCCCATTGTTTTCAGACTAATGCACTCCATACACTTTTACTTCATTCAAAAATCATTACCTCTTATCAGCTGCTAGAGGAAAAGTCTTCCTTATAATTCCTACTCCACCACCTCGTGGCAAACAAGCAGAAGTGTGCCTCCTGTACATGGAAGAAAAATAAGACACTTCCTGAAAATAAGCCCTAGTCCTTTTTTTGTGGCCCAAAAGAAAATAAGAGCCGGTCTTATTTTCAGGGAAACATGGTACCATCCCACCGATAACAGCCTAGCCATGGAAAACATAAATTAAATTATACACCACCCTCCCATGCATTTATACATTACAATTATTTTTTCTTATGTTTCCCAAATATAAAAAAGTGAACAGATCTCATGGACAGCAGGCAGCAAAGACATCATGAAATTATTCTAATTCTACATTAAACAGCCTTATTAATAATAATGGGAAAACATACGTACTGGCATATTTGTAAGCTAATGCTTTATTTCACTAACAGAAACTATTCTTATATGTGGTTCTTGATGTTGAAATGGCGTGGAGGAGAAGGGGAGTTTCATGTTTAATAAGAACTATAGAATCATAGATAGAAATGAGGTTCTGTATGGTGCCAAGGAAAGAAACATCTTTGGAACAACACAAACCATCTTCCTATCTTCTACCTCCCATAATGAAAAAAAATTATTATTTATTTGGAGGACTAGTAAATCCGATTCTGACCGGACACAGGTGAGGTCTTATATCAAGACCTACCTAGTGGCGATAAAAGCGGCAAAATCTAACCATTTTTCCGCTCTTATCGCATCTGCAGAGAACCACCCAGCCATCTTGTTTAGGGTGACCCACTCCCTTCTTCGGGGTGGAGTGCGGGAAGATCCCTTGCAGGGTCATGCTGAGGATTTTGTGCAATTCCTGCATGATAAAGTCGCTCAGATTCGGGATGGCTTGGATTCTGATTGGATGTGTCCAGGGGAGGAGACGAGGGCAGGTCTTGAGAACACTATCTGGGAGGAGTTTGATCCTGTGGCTCCCGAGGATGTGGACAGGGTTCTGGGTAAGATTAGTGCTGCCACGTGTTTATTGGACCTGTGTCCCTCCTGGTTGGTACTGGCCTCCCGAGAGGTTACACGAGGCTGGCTCCAAGGGATTATAAGTGCTTCTCTGAGTGAGGGCGCCTTTCCTGCTGCCTTGAAAGAGGCGGTAGTGAGGCCCCTCCTCAAGAAGCCTTCCCTGAACCCGGCTGAATTAGCCAACTACCATCCAGTCTCCAACCTTCATTTTATGGCGAAGGTTGTTGAGAGCGTGGTGGCACGACAGCTTCCCCGGCACCTGGATGAATCTATCTATCTGGACCCGTACCAGTCGGGCTTCAGGCAGGGGTACAGCACTGAAACGGCATTGGTCGCGTTGGTGGATGATCTCTGGAGGGCTCGGGACAGGGGCTGCTCCTCTGTCCTAGTCCTATTAGATCTCTCAGCGGCTTTTGATACCATCGACCATGGTATCATGCTGCAGCGGTTGAGAGGGTTAGGAATAGGGGGCACCATCCTGCGGTGGTTCTGCTCCTTCCTCTCTGACCGCTCGCAGTTTGTGTTGGCAGGGGGGCAGAGGTCGACCTCGAGGCACCTCGCATGGGGAGTGCCGCAAGGGTCGGTCCTCTCGCCCCTTCTGTTCAACATTTATGTGAAGCCGCTGGGTGAGATCATCCGTGGTTTTGGGGTGAAGTGTCATCTGTACGCTGATGATACTCAGCTGTACATCTCCACCCCTGACCACCCCAACGATGCCCTTGAAGTGATGTCTCGCTGCCTGGAGGCCATGCGGGTCTGGATGGGGAGGAACAGGCTCAGACTCAACCCTTCCAAGACTGAGTGGCTGTGGCTCCCGGCATCCCGATATAGTCAGCAGGTGCCATTGCTGACTATTGGGTGTGAATCTTTGCCCCCCACAGAGAGGGCTCGCAATCTGGGTGTCCTCCTGGATGCACGGCTGTCTTTAGAAGAGCATATGATGGCCGTGGCCAGGGGGGCCTTTTATCAGGTTCGCCTGATTCGCCAGTTGCAGCCCTTTCTGGACCGGGACGCCTTGCGCACGGTAACTCATGCCCTTGTCACCTCCCGGCTGGACTATTGTAATGCTCTCTACATGGGGCTCCCCTTGAAGAGAACTCGGAGGCTCCAGCTGGTCCAGAATGCGGCCGCGCGGGTGGTTATGGGCGCAACTTGTTGCGCCCACATGACACCCCTCCTGCGCGAGCTGCACTGGCTCCCAGAGGTCTTCCGGGTGCGATTCAAGATGCTGGTCACCACTTTTAAAGCACTCCATGGCATAGGACCCGGGTACCTTCGAGACCGACTTCTGCCACCAATAGCCTCCCACCGGCCAGTTCGCTCCCACAGAGAGGGCCTCCTCAGGGTGCCATTGGCCAAGTTATGTTGGCTGGCAACACCCAGGGGGAGGGCCTTCTCTGTGGGTGCCCCAGCCCTGTGGAATGAACTGTCCCCGGAAATACATAAGATCTCCGACCTCCGGGTATTTTGTTGCGCACTCAAGACCCTGTTGTTCCACCAGGCTGGGCTATCAACATAACAATTTTAAATTGGGTTTTAAATTTCTGGGGTTTTAAAATTTAGCCAAATTTATTTAATAATTTTAAACTATTTTAACTGATGTTGTTTTGTGTTTTTAATAGGCTGTACACCACCCTGAGTCCTTCGGGAGAAGGGCGGTATAGAAATAAAATTATTATGATTATGATTATTATGATTATTATGATTATTATGATTATTGTGATTATTATGATTATTATGATTATTATGATTAATTTGATTTGTATGCCACCCTATCTCCATAGGACTCAGGGCGGCTCACAACAATTAAAATCAAACCAGATAAAACATGTTAAAATGCATATTAAACACATATTAAACATATTAAAATAATCCAAACCCCATCAATCCAGGCTGGGCAATTTGAACAGCCACGTTTTTAATTCGTGGCGGAAGGTGCGAAGGTCAGGGGCCAAGTGGAGCCCCAGGGGGAGTTGATTCCAAAGGGTGGGAGCCCCCACAGAGAAAGCTCTACTTCTGGGGGTCGCCAGCTGACATTGTCTAGCGACGGCACCCTGAGCAGAGAACTGGTCAAATTAATTTTCTCTCCCTTTGCCTAGGGTAGTGTATACAAGAGAATAGTTGGGTAATTTATAAACACACCTGAGAGCAATTCTGGCTGTATTTAAGAATTTGAATAGAAGCACAAGTATTTTATAAACAATGGGAAAGAAGCAAATGAGACCACAAATAGACCACAAACTACTTCTTGGTAAACTAGAAAAATGTAGGATAGATAGCATCACCACCAGATGGATTTGTAACTGGTTGACAAACCATCCTCAGTGAGTAGTCCTTAATGGTAGTACATTTACATGGAGGGAAGTAAGCAGTGGGTTACCACAAGGTTCTGTCTTAGCCCAGTACTCTTCAATGTCTTCACTGAGATGAGGGAACACAAGGGGATCGCATCAAATTTGCAGATGGCACTAAGCTGGCAGGAATAGCCAACACCTCAGAAGAAAAGCTCAGGTTCCAAAATGATCTTGGCAGACTTGAATAATCCAACAAAATGAAATTTAATATGGAGAAAAGTAAGGTTTTACATCTAGGCAGGAAAAGCCAAAGGTACAAGCACAGATTAGGTGAAACCTGGTACAAAAACAGTAACTATGAGAGGGACCTTGGAGTCCTAGTGGACGATCGCTTAAATATGAGCTAGCAGTGTGCAACAGCAGCCAAGAAAGTCAATACAATCCTTGGTTGTATAAAACAGAAACTTAGAATCAAAATAAGGCCACACGTGGAATACTGCATCCAGTTTTGGTCACCACATTACAATAAAGATGTTGAGACTTTGGAAAAGGTGCAAAGAAGAGCAACTAAGATGATTAAGTGCCTGGACACAAAAACATGTAAGGCGAGCCTAGAGAAATTAAAGACTAGGGATGACATGATAGCAGTATTCCAGAATTTGAGGGGCTGCCACAATGAAGAGGGGGTCAACTTATTTTACAAGGCACTAGAAAGCAAGACAAGAAAATGGATGTAAACTAATCCAGGAGAGAATCAACCTGAAATTAAGGGAGAAACTTCCTAACAGTGAGGACAATTAAGCCTTCAGAAATTTTGGTTGCTGCATCATTGGAGGTTTTTAAGGAAAGACTGGGCAGCCACGTGTCTGAAATGGCATCATTGGAGGTTTTTAAGGAATGACTGGGCAGCCACGTGTCTGAAATGGTATAGGCCTCCTCCTTGAGCAGGGGGTTGGACTAGAAGACCTCCAAGGTCCCTTGCAGCTCTATTCTGATTGACTGTTTGAAATAGAAGTGTTGGTTTCTTTTCTCTTTATTCCACAGTTAGTTTTCAGTGTTCGGTGTTCCAGACATCTAATTAATAAACTAAAAAATGAAAATAATCTTCAGTGGCAACCTCCTTACAATGGATATCATAATCTAACCTGGAAATATCCTGGTCATAAAGAAAGGCAACCAGAAAATCTTACCGAACAGCTCCAATTTACTTGGCTAGTATACCACTCTTTCTTTTAACAGCAGAAATGAGCCAATAAGTATCCCCAGTCAAGGAAACTTGCCATTTAAGGAAAAAGAAAATGCTTCAAATTAACATCAAGATACAGAGAAAGAAACAACCAATCCAATTGTTCCTCTGTCTTCATGGGATTAATATTTACATTTGTAATTAAAGGTACATCCCATGATGATGATTTAAAAGACGGAATGGAACATACCTTCTAGGTTACTTTTGGTGACTAGGCTACTTTTGGAGAAGATTTAAGCAGTTGCTCTGAACTTGCCATAACTATGAAGCCTTGGTGTGTCCTCCTTTTCCTCGCCTTTGTGGTTCTTTCTGATCAGAGTAAATCAATTCTGGTGAAATATTTCATATCACAATTCAGATGCTCGGCACCTGACTCGTATTTAAGACGGTTGCAGAGTCCTGCAATCATGTGATCATCTTTTGCAGCCTTCTGGCAAGCAAAGACATTGGAGAAGCCAGGTTCACTTAATCTAATCACTGCAGTGATTTACTTAACAATTGTGGCAAGAAAGAACCTAAAATTAATTTAACAACTTTCTAGAAAAATAGCTTCTGTCCAGGGGCTGTCAGACTTCTGAATGCAACATAACACCATAACTATTTAGTATGATAGACTTGCAGGGCCAGCACAACGTGCAACATGTTCACACTGGTGCAATAAAATATAACGTAATGTAATGCACATATATGTATATAGGATCGTGTGTCTGTTAGGATGATTTACTGGGTCAGGGATTTTCTTTCTTTCATTTATGAGTTATTGTGATGTATTTTGTGTTGGGGGGGCTGCACTAAGGGAGTGCAGCCCCCTCAACTGTACAATGAGATTGGATTGCACTCATCCAATCTTATTGTACACAGATTGCGCATTGACAATAAAGGTTTGAATTGAATTTGAGAATTGAATTGTCTCATTTAGCAACAGAAATTTTGGGCTCACTTGTGGTCATAACTTGAGGACTACCTGTACACTTTTCCTAGGAATACAGATCTACAAATTCTGAAAAGGGCTATTTTGGTGTATAATCAGTTTTTCTTTCTCTTCCATCTCCAGAGAATGCACCAGACGTAAGGAATGGAAAAGAATGTGACAAAAATAAAGGAGCAGATCAGAATGTCCTGCGAATCACAAGGTGATAGGAGCATGTCATGTCAACGTGCAGTGCTGTAAAAGGTAAGATACAGAAACTGAAATATTCATAGCTTTTATTTCATTTTGTCTCATAATTAGAATCAGACAAATCTTTCCATTTTCTGTCCATGACAGTTTTCGTCCTAAACATATACCTCCTCAGAATCAAATTCATCAAGCAAATGGTTAAAATACTCCACTTTCTTGGAGCAGCCTCCGCAAAGTCCATGTAACAGAAGCATCTATTGGACTACACTAAGCAAGCCTTTGTGTGTCCACCAGATGAGCATTGCCTTCCATACAAATTCAAATCCTGTTGCATCAGACATTGAACTTGTGAAAGCCTCTTCAATTTAGATAACTCCACTGCATGAGTGGGTGCCTCTTTTACTGGGATGTCACAAGTGTGGTTTTGTGCAATTCTTGACAAGGTGACTTTAATATTTCTTTTCTAGTGGCAATTTTGATCCCATTTCTCAAAATTAAAATACAAAGGCATGCCCCTTCCTAGATAGAGTAAAATATGTTATTTCTTTGCAACGTGTGTGTGTGTGTGTGTGTGTGTGTGTGTGTGTGTGTGTGTGTGTGTGTGTACACTGTGGGGTGGGGGATCGCTTGCTACCACCCATTCTTCAATGGAGAGATATTCCCCTCTCCTGGAAGAGGCAGAATGAGAAATCCCTCAGGTATAACATTTTAATTGAATGGATCTAGTTTCTCCTCCTTTTATCATGAATTTCAGACTAAAGGGATTTTCAGAATGACTGGTGTTTGTGTGCACACCAAACTTTAACCACAGCCAGTTATCTGAGCCTGAAATCTGCATATGAAAGCTAGCTTTTGATTCTCTCTAAAGCAGTGGTTCCTAACGTGGGGCCCATGCCCCACAGGGGGGCAATTTGATTTTTAATGCGGGCAATTTGAACCTTGGTTAAACCAAGTTAATGGCCTTCTATGAGCCTCCATGTGAGTAGAGTTCACTTTTTGAGTAAAGTAAGAATTATATGTCGGGTGTGGGGGGCATCAGGATTTTAGAGATGCTTAGATGGGGCATGGCCAAAAAAAAGTTGGGAACCACTGCTCTAAAGGAATGAATAAACAAAGAGAGTAGATTGGAATGGAGATGAAGCTAACCATAACTGAGCAAGATGACTTGAAAGAAAGGAAGGATTCTTTGCATGATTAAATCAGTGTCTGATGCCAATCTAAACCTACTAGTTCCAATATTCCCAGGATTTTTAGACTTGGGACTCAATATCCCTCCACTCCCCATCATCAAGTCCTTTGCTTTCTGACTCTAGAAATGAGTCTCGTTGAGAACCAAACAAGCATACACATAGAGAGAGACATATGCATACACACAGACATACAACATACACCAATTTCTCACCCCACGAGAAATTGCCTCTTAAAGAAAGCACTGTGACAATGGTTTGAGTGCACTTGAAACATTGATGAATGGAAAGGAAATCTGAAATATTTTCAGATATTGCTGGCATGATTTAATAGGAATGATACTATTATAAGAGAAGGAAGCATTTGGAGAAAGAAGAAGGGGCAATGGAGGGACGATTTGCCATGTTATTTATCAGAGGAACCTGTGACTTCAGAAAAAGGTATAAGGTAACTACATAAACCAACCTGATAAATAAGAGTTATTAGATCCATTCATATCATCCTCTCCTCCCAAGTAGAAACCATGTACAAAAGTTGCACTGAATGATATTTGTGCGGAAAGATAAAAAAATAATTGAATGATTGCATCATACCAATATATTTCAAACTATTTCCAACCATTTTTCCAACAGCTAACGGAAAAACTTCTGATCAAGACATGGAAAAACCATTGTTTTCTACATGAATGCCTGATGGAATCTGGATTATAGAAGCTATAAAAACAGAAAAACCCTTGCCGCTTTGAATGCTTTCAAACAATTATTATTATTATTAAAATAATCTGGATTTACAAATGATTATATGTGCTCTTCTGTGTCTGAAAATCATTGAAATACATTCTTGGAATATTGAACAAAATCTAATATTTATCCACGTGTAAAGCCCCCAAAGATCCTACTCAATAATAATCATTAAACACTCATGGTTTTTACAATGGCTGACAATTCTGGTCAAAATCATACTGGTCAGATAAGACCTGAGTAGCACCACCCTTTTTAAGCAGCTAAAGTAGTTAATAGTCTAATACAGAAAGAGAGTGATGAAAAAACAGGGAGGGAACAGAAGAGAGGGAAGGGGGAGAGGAAGGAAGGAAGGAAAGGAAGGAAAGGAAGAAAAGGGAAGGAAGGAAGGAAGGAAGGAAGGAAGGAAGGAAGGAAGGAAGGAAGGAAGGAAGGAAGGAAGGAAGGAAGGATTCCAATGCAGTCTTCCAGCTTCCCATAAGGAAGGTCAATGGGAAAGCTGGCAGGACACCAGGAATTGCTCCTGCTCCTTGTGCATTACACCACAACAATTTTTGAATCTAGAAATCTCAAATCAGCTATCTTAAAGAACATAATAAAAATATTGGACCAATTACTGCTGTGGAACTGAAATTTCCATGAAGCTAATCATTTTTCTCTAGGAAAATACCTTTGTTTTGAAAAAACAAAACCCCTTGACAGGATGGAAACCAGAAGGAAATAGAGATTACAATTAAAGGAGAACACTTAAAATTGACTTACTGGTACAGAATGAAGCACAATATATTAACATTAGACATATTGATAAATATGATTCAAATTTTGAATAATGGTCCCAAAGTGTCTACCTTTAAATAGACAGTGTTTAAAAGGTGTTATGAAAGAGGAACAAGTTTTTCTGGACAAGACTGAGACTGATTTCAAAATGACAGGGGAGAAGAATGGTATAGAAAAGGATGCTGTAATGGACATACAAAAGAAGCCAGCTGATGTCAATGCCCAGATTGCTCATGTTCTTTTCTGGTTCATGTGATCTTAAAATAACATTTCAATAAACAAAAACAAGAGTGGGATGTTTGCATAGTATTAATGTATTTTTAATAATAACAAACAACTTCCAACCTTTTAGGCCTGACCTGAAGCACCATCATCATTTACCTGAATGCCTTGAAGGAATAGCAGGAGGCAAAATACCAGAAACAATTTATGGTTTCTATGCATTTACCATCTCTTTCCCCCCCCCCGCCCCCAGTGACTTTGCAAATATTTAATTGCAGTATATTTTATGTTTGAAAGACTGAAGAAACTTTTTCTCTAAATCACCATAATCAGACTCATTACCAAAATACAAAACATAAGATCTAATAAACAGCAGAAATACAACATACACTGTATGTATTCTTGTGTTTTTGAGTTAATTTGATTGTATCTGCTTGCAATTCTCAGTCCTGATGCTAAAAAGGATGATGGCTTTATTCCGCTGATGGTAAACCTGAGTAATCTTGTCATAGAAGACCAGTGCTCTTTTATCAACTGTCCTGGAAAAAAGTAAATCCATGAATATGAAATTCATGAAATTCACACACTTATATAGTTCACAAGCTCTCAGTGCTCTAGATAGATCACAGGGATAGATCCCTTTTTTAAAGGGAGGACTGAATGGAATGACTGTGCAATGAATTCTAAACTCACTTCAGACAATCAGATCTTCAGCTTTAAAAGGAGCAATCAGTCCTTGAGTCACTCTGGAGGTCGAGGTCCAGATTCTTTCCAGTTCTACTGAATGAATCAGGAGAAAACAGGGCAATGCCTTCTTGCCATCTGTCAATGGAAATAATAATAATAATAAACTCATGACCACCACTTTTTTCTGGTTCATTACAATGGAATGAAATTGCAAATTGTTAAGAAATTATTGCAACCCTTTAACAGCTATCCTTCTTTTATGTTAAAAAACATGCTCATTTACTTTTTAGTTGAATACAAGGAAGACTGTTACGATATTTTCAGGATCAGACTCAATAAATAAGTTGAGAATTAGAAATTCAAATAAGTCACTGTTTATTTACATAAGGCATTCTATATTCACTGAATATTCACAGATAGAAGCACAGAATGAACGTATGCAGCTCCTTATATATACAATGGGTGGAGCTAGATATGGGAGTGGTGAAATATGAATACATTAAGAGGTGAAGAATAAGTTAACCCCTGATACCCTGTTCATGTTCTATTTACATAATGGAGAATAAGGCATTTACTTGTGACAAATCCCCCTCTAAATGCCGATTCGATATATTACAACAATTACAATCAGATTCAGAACAATATAAGACATGTAATTTAGAAGTCAAGTATTTATGTTGCTTAGACGGCAAAGGCTTTGTTAATATGTCAGCTATTTGCTCTGATGTTTCACAATGAACTGCTTTGATAAATCCATCTTGAGATAATTGTCTCACATGTTTAAACTTTATATCTATATGTCTGGACCTTTGTCCAATAGCATCAGACCTAGATATTTCGATAGCAGCTTTATTGTCTTCATGCATAATAAAAGGCAAAATGGGTTTCTTCCAAATATCAGAAAGTAAATCGTTAAACCATACAAGGTTATTTGCTGCCTTAGATAGACAAACATATTCTGCCTCTGTTGTTGAAGTGGCTACTAGATCTTGTTTGCCAGTATACCAGTAAACTGGACAACCATTAAGGAAGAATAAATAACCAGATGTGCTTTTTCTACATGAGGTATCGCCAGCCCAATCCGCATCGGCATAACATGTGAGGATGGGCTCTTTGACAGTATTAGGTTCCAATAACAAACAGAAGTCTAAACTATTCTTCAAGTACCTTAATATCTTTTTGACAGCTTCCCAATGGTATAGTGATGGTTTGCTAACATGTCTGGACAATAAGTTGAGAGGCAAAGCAATATCAGGTCTAGTCCAATTGGAGATATAAAGAAGTGAACCTATGACTGACCTGTAAAATGTATTGTCTTTGAATTCAGGGGATGATTCATCTGTATTCTTCAAAAAATCAGTTTGCATTGGAGTATCACAAGGCTTAGCATTACTTAAATTACATTTATTCAAGAGCTCTATGATTTTGTCCTTTTGAGAAAGCTTAAATCCTCTTCTGGTTTTACTGATTTGAACACCAAGATACTTATTTACTTTACCCAAAGATTTCAATGAAAAATATTCATTCAGTTTTGTTACAAATGCTTCTCTCCTCTCATTATGTTTACCTATGTACAAAATATCATCCACATAGATCAATACAAATTCTAGGGAATCATCCTCTTTTTTGACAAAGAAACAATTATCAGCAGTAGTGGCATTGAAATTCATAGTTTTGAGTACTTTTACTAAACAATCATACCATTGTTTACCAGATTGTTTCAACCCGTATAAACTTTTATTTAGTAACCAAGTTTCATTTTTGTTTGTGTATTGACTGTGGGGTGCCCTTACATATATTTCTTTATCTAATTTTGCATGTAAATACGCAGTCTGTATGTCGTATTGGAACACATCGAGGTTGAGTGCTGATGCTATAACCAGAGCTGTCTTGACACTCTCTGTTCTTACTGTGGGGGAGTATGTATCTGTATAATCTTTGGGATATTTCTGTGCATAACCTTGTGCAACTAATCTAGCTTTGTATAGAGTATTGCCTCCCTCTAAATTTTTAATTTTATATATCCACCTAGTGCCAATAATGGTTTTGTCCTTTGGTGCAATTGTAGGTGTGAATACATTTAGCCCTCGTAAACTATCCATCTCTTTAGTCATGGCTGATTCCCATTTTTTCTTTTCTTCAGGAGGAAGTTTTAACACTTCCTCATATGTGTTAGGTGTTGGTGATTCTCCATCCATATACATTACATAATCCTTGTATTTGTTTGGCACTTGGTTTCTGCTACTTCTGATTGCTCTTTCTGGTTTAGTATCATTGTCATGTAAATACCTTGCTTCCTTTTTAGTTAATAAATCTGTTCTTATTTTGTGTTGGCTGTTTGTCCATGTTTTGATTTTATTTTTATGCGTGTTGTTACTATGTTCTTCTCTATTCCTTTTTTCTTGGAGTTTAGTGCCTGGGTTGGTGTTTGGGAATATTTCATTAAGATGTATTCTAGACCAGTTGGCCTGTTCATGGAACACAGCTGTTCTGGAAACTATAAATTTGTTATTACTATCGATAAATCTGTATCCTTTTGTACCTGTCTCATATCCCATGAATCTAAGTCTTCGAGATACGTTCTCACCTTTGCGCCTTAATTGTTTAGGTATGTGTACATCTGCAGTGACTCCAAATATGTTCATGTGTGCTAGTTTTGGTTTCCTGTTATACATTGCTTCATACGGTGTCTTATTTACAATACTGGACCAAGTTCTGTTTTGTGTGTAATTAGAATATTGTAGGGCTTCTGACCAGAATTGTTTACCTAAGCCAGCATCCTCTAATGTGCATCTAATCATGGTTTGTAATGTTGAGTTCTTTCTCTCTACCACTCCGTTCTGGAATGCGGAAAATGGGCTAGATGTGTAATGTAACATTCCTTTGTCTTTTAGCCATTGGGAGAATTCCTTAGACATGAATTCACATCCCCTATATGTCATGATTTGTTTTATTTTAATATTGTGTTGTGTTTCTATACGTTTGTAAAACTCCTTAAATTTCTGAAAGGTTTCATCTTTATGTTTTAATGTGTAAACAAATCCATAACGACTATAATCATCCACAATGGTTAGAAAGTAACGTTTTTTATAAGTAATTGATGGTGTTAATGGACCAACTAGATCCATGTGTACCAAATCAAAAATTTTGTTAGTTGATCTTGTTGACTTTCTAGGTCTGGGACTAGTTTTGAGTTTTGTAGATTTACATACTGAGCATTCCAAATAGTTTTCACAATTTTTTATTTTAACACCTGCTGCATGTTCAGTCATCTTTTGCACTACAGGAAAACTGGCATGTCCTAATTTCCTATGTAAGACATGAGCACACTCATCGTGAATTGGTTTACCTATTTTAGGTTTTTTTTCATTGTGTGTATCTTTGTGATTATGAGTTACTTCATGTTCCTCATTGTCACTGTTACTATTGTCTCCATTATCTATTTCATTGTCATCTTCCATATTTGAATCAATGTTGTTTAACCATTTCTCCTTTGTCATTAAATAAGGTAGACCTCCTTTGATTATTACTGTGCCTATGTTTGTTCTGTTTTTCTCTAATGTTGCCTTTCCTTTTGAGAAAACAATGTTAATGTCAGAATCTCTGCTTAGTTTTATTGCACTAAGTATGTTATGAGGTATTTCAGGTATTAGTAATACCCCCTCTACTTTTCCTAGGCCAGGTAAGGTTACATTCCCTCTACCTATTACTTGAACCTTTTCTTGATTAGCTACTTTGATTACAAATTTATCTTCTACAAAAGAAGTTAATATGTTTTTATTATTTGTAGTGTGATTGGTTGCTCCAGAATCAATAAGCCAATTGTTGTTCTCTGGTTGTTGTATGTTAATGTTGTCATGTTTGTTTAGCCCATTCAGTGAACCAGACTTTCTATCCTTTGAATTATCTCTGCCCCCTCTATGTTCTCTATAGTTGGGTGGACTTCTATACCTATGTCTATCAATGGAAGGTTGTCTGTTGTTGTACCTATTTCTATATTCTGACCTATGTCTTGCTCTTAGAATTTTAGGACAATCCCTCCTATTATGTTCTCTGGACCCACAATTGTGGCATCCAAATGGTTCGTGATATCTTTCTTGAAATGCTACCTTTTTATATTGTTTGTGTTCTATGTGGTTGTTATAACGACTCCTCCTTGAATTGTCTTCAGCTATTAACTTGTTAGATAGACTTTCTATGGATAAGTATCCTAGATTGATTGTGTCTAAATGTGACATATAATTATCCCATGATGGGTCAAGTGAGTTGATGATAACACTTTTCATCGTTTGATCTGAAATTACTTCCCCCTTAAGTGCAGTTCTGCTCTAATTTTGTTTAAAGATATTAAATATTCACTTATGGTAACCCCTGGCTTTATCCTAGAAGAGAAGAAATCTTTAGACATTCTTGTGGTAGTGGCTACACTTTCACTGTGAAATAAATTAAACATGCATTGAATAATTTCTGAGACAGTCAGTTTTTGCTTAATACTGTGATACATGGCAGGAGATACACTGGAAATTAGTAAGAAGAATGCTCTATGGTGTAGGCAATCTAACTTTAGAGTCCAAGGTCTTTTTGGGGGGTTAGTAATAAAAAAGAGTAAATTTTCTTTCATAAAGACAACCTGGAGCTGCTGATACCATTCTTGCAAATTAATGCCATCTATCCTCAGCTTTGGGAAGTCATTGGGTAAATTCCCAACATTGTTGGGTCCATTACTTACAACCGGAGGTAGTCCGTGGTCTTGCAAATGGTGAAAGTTGCAAAACGGCGTGGGGATGCTCGCAACGAGTTTGCATGATTCTCTCTGCATCCCATGTCTTCCGAAGTTGTCTGCGTAGTCTTGCGCATGCGCGTTGCTCATTTCGTTCCTGGAGTCACCGTGAGAGGTTCTCGCTGCTGCAGCTCCCTCGCTTTGTTCTTCTTCCGATGAATCAGTCTCCGGCTCAATCTTTGGAGTCCTGGTGATAGTGGGCGCTCGTTTTCTTTCGCTGAAGGCGCTGGTCCTTGGATTAGTCTGCGGCGTGGGACGGTATCTGCAGGGCTCTCTGGGCTCAGGTGTCGGTGTTCTCGTCGTCTGGATAGGAGCGGGTAGATTTTGAGGCATTGGCTCGCTTGCTTGTTTTTTTGTTGATTTTTTGGTGATCTTCAGTTTTGGTCCAAATGCTGCAAAAAGCGTTTTCATTGCTGACTTTACTTGCATGTCTATTGAATCTTCTTCGTTCTCTGTGTCTGATTCTTCTGAGGCATATATTTTTTTTTCTTTCATTTTTGCATCGAGTAAGGCTTTTCGCGCCAGATATTTTGAATCCTGCTTTCTGATTGGCTCTGCTTCGCTCATCTTAGGGGTCTGTTGAAACCAAGATGGCTGCCATT
This sequence comes from Pantherophis guttatus, assembly GCF_059756535.1. Taxonomy (NCBI): domain Eukaryota; kingdom Metazoa; phylum Chordata; class Lepidosauria; order Squamata; family Colubridae; genus Pantherophis; species Pantherophis guttatus. The sequence continues at coordinate 317,824,644 of NC_142063.1, forward strand.
CGAAATTTTGCGCGGGATTGTTGGTTTTCTTCTTCGTTGCGTTTTTATCTGCAAGCATATTACTCACTATTTTTGAGTCTTTTGATTTTTCAGTAGCGATGTGCTTCTCTCTCGCTGCTCTGTTGTTTTTTAGTATATCTTGGAGGTTTGCGACGAGACTTTCATCGTTCTTTTGGCTTTTTAAAAGTTTTAGTATCTCTGACCTGAGTTCGTTGTTTTCTATTTCGTCTTCTTCTTGGTCATCATTTTCATTTATTATTTCTTCGTCGTCTGTGGGTGTATTCTTCAGATTCTCTCGAAATTGCATTCGTGGACTCATCGATTATTTCTTGATCCGCTTCCATTTCTTTGCTGTATGCCCTGGTGTTGGGCCTATCTCTTTTAGACATGTTTAAGTTTTTATTGAGTCAATTCAACCATCCTCTGCTGCCAGATTGTTACGATATTTTCAGGATCAGACTCAATAAATAAGTTGAGAATTATCAATTCAACTAAATCACTGTTTATTTACATAAGGCATTCTATATTCACTGAATATTCACAGATAGAAGCACAGAATGGACGTATGCAGCTCCTTATATATACAATGGGTGGAGCTAGATATGGGAGTGGTGAAATATGAATACATTAAGAGGTGAAGAATAAGTTAACCCCTGATACCCTGTTCATGTTCTATTTACATAATGGAGAATAAGGCATTTACTTGTGACAAAGACTTTGTCATAATGAGGGATGACTTTATTTGTGAACAAATAAATTGACTGGTAGAATTTAAAGTTGAGGAAAAGTATAAGGGATTAATGTAAACATTAAGCATATTCTTTAAGGCAGCAAGGTAGACAAGAAAATCAGAATACTACTTTATATCTTAGAATGGGAGCTGAGGAAAATGAAATCACCATGCAGCTTTGCAATGCTTTAACAGCTATCATCCTTTCCTTTATGTTAACAAACATCCTCACTCACATTTTAGTTGAATACAAAGAAGGCCTTGTCTTAATGAGGGATGGCCCTTTGTGAATAGATAAATTGATAGTCAGGATTTAAAGTTGAGGAAAAGTATAAGAGATTGCCATGGTCAAAGGTAACTTAGCCCAATTCCTTCTTTAAATGCATATACTGTGTATGTGATTGTCAAGTAATGTTGCAATGCCTCATTTAGAAAATCACAGAAAATACTGTGTGGATGTAGCACTTTCTTTCCTTCACAAGGCAACATCTTGCCTTCCAGACCTTATTTTTCTGAGAAGACAGTGATCCCATGCACAATGTTCCCATTGTTTTTAGACTAATGCACTCCATATACTTTTACTTCATTCAAAAATCATTACCTCTTATCAGCTGCTAGATGAGAAGTCTTCCTCACAATTGTTCAGTGAGTCATAACTTATACTAGAGAATGGGATGAAGGGCTGCTCTAATCCTGAAGACATTTTCACATGGGACCAAATGAATGTTTTGAGATATATGAACTGTGGAATGGGTGGGGACAATTACTCTTCTCCTAACCATTCATGTTCAGAAGCCTATGTGCCTATATGCTCCATTTAGCTTTTATGCTGAACCAGTTTGGATGGGCTATTAGACAAGCAGATCACTGAGGAGATGATAAACATTTTGGATGCTGCCTGGAATTATCAGCTACAGCCTATATGACTCGGATATGTTTTCTGAGAAGGTTTCCATGCCACAATCTTCCAATCACATCCTTGGGGAAAAAAAGTTTCTGAGTGAAATATATCACCAACTTTGACTTAACTTCGCCCTGAGTCTTCGGAGAAGGGCGGCATATAAATCAAATTTAAAAAAAAAACAAAAAACTTCAGAATGCAGAAAACTGGGAAGACCTTGAACCAATAAGAGCTCTTCCTCTAGCTGACCAATAGAAGAGTATAAGAAGGATATAAATATTTTACTCAATATGCTGCAAATCCTGAACAAAAACAGGATTTCAGTCCTAACCATTCTAGACTATAAGGAAATAAAATAAATTGTACACCTTCCACTATCCTCTTTCCTGTATACTATATTTATGTGCTGTTGTCCAATTTGCCACAGATATGAGCAATATGTCGAAGAGGCAATTTGGAAATGCATCAAGCCTTAATTTCTGCATGAAATTTATGAGGACCTTGATATCAGTGAGGGGCAACCAAGGGCAGCCTATCCATGTTATAAATAGATTTATTTTTCTGGGACTGTAAAGCACAGTTTCCTGCTAAATCAGTGACTGGAATGGAGGTGAGTCAGCATTGCATTAGAAGCCTCCTTTAGCATAAATAGAAATGAAATGCTAAAGGAGATGTTCTTGGAACAACAGAAAATCCTTCAATCGTCCTACTCCTTAAAATAAAAAAGCAAAAGCAAAGAAATAGCTGATCCACTGTGCCCCTTCACACCCAGCACTCAGGAAACCATCTGGTCTTTTGCAGAAGGGAAGGGGAAACAGAAAACCTGCTAATTTCAATTGTTTTTCCTTTCTAAACATTTCTGTGGATGAGTACAACTGGAATAATCTCTTAAATCCTTAAAGCAAACAAATCAATTGTTTGTGTATTTTAAAAGCTAAGCTGTTGATGGGTTTAAGGAAAAACACAATTATTTTGAAGAGGACTCAGCAAAGAAAAGGAAGCAACTGTGCTTGTTAAACTGCTGTGAGTTTCCAGTTGTGTCCCAGAAAATGTTTCCAGTATCCTAATGAATAATGTCTATTTAAGGAACTTAGTCATCAATATTATCCAGCAGTCTTCAAGGATTCACCAATTTCCAATGTAATTCCATTACTTAATTTGAAATTATTAGGAAATAATGGTTTTATAGCAACAGCCTATGATAGACTAGGATTTGAGAGCAGTGGGGTGAGGGAACTGTGAATGTGATTGTTATGAGTGTGTTTTGTGGGTGGAGTGGGGAGATGGGCCCTCTAGACACCCCCCCCCCATTTTCCTCAGATCCTTTGCTGATGAGAACAGAGGCCCAGTCGGCCACATGTATCACTCTGGGCCACCGTTCTCATCAGCAAAGGACCTGAGGAGGACTTTGCTGACAAGAATAGAGGCAGGAGAAATGGGGGCTATGTTATCATTGGCAAATGGCTTGAGGAGCCCTTTGCCAAGGAGAATGGAGGCCTGGAGGGACGGACGCACCTCTCCCATCCTCTGTTCTCAATGGCAAACGGTTTTTGCAAATACGGCAAAAGTCTTTGCTAATGGAGGGAAGGCTTCGGTGCTTCAGGCCTTCCCTCCAATAACTTCATGGAAATTTCAGTTCCACAGCAGTAATATGTCCCAGATCTTTTAAATACATTCTTTAAGATATCCAATTGGAGAGTTCTAGATTCAAAAATTGTTGTGGTGTAATGCCCAAGGAGCAGGAGCAAAGCGAAGCACAAAGAGGCCAAAAAACAAAAGGCTGCCTGGATCTTTGCAAGAAGAATATCCAAAGGCCTCGTGACTGTAGAGACCCGGCAGGGAATGGGGGAGAATAGGCAGGGTGAATGTTGCAGAGCCTCTGCGGTCATTTGTAAGTGTGAACGGTGCTGCAACATTTGTAATTTCAGGACTATGTAGTAAATACTTGGGTGGAGTTAGGGCGTAACTCTGAATGGTTTCTAAGTGAACTGTCATAAGTGGGGGATTACCTGTAGTCCTTAATGGTACTACATCTACATGGAGGGAAGTAAGCAGTGGGGTACCAGAAGATTCCATCTTAGGGCAGAATTCTTCAATATCTTGATAAATGACTTAGATGAGGGAATAGAAGAGGAACTCATCAAATTTGTAGATGACACTAAGATGACAGGAATAGCCATCACCCCAGAAGACAAGCTCAGGATCCAAAAAGATCTTGACATACTTGAATTTGGGCCCCCTCCAACAAAATAAAATTTAATGTGGAGAAAAGCCAGGTTTTACACCTGGGCAGGAAAAATCAAAGGTACAAGTACAGATTAGGCAAAACCTGGCTCAAAAACAGTAACTATGAGAGAGATCTTGAAATCCTAGTGGACGATCACTTAAAAGACAGCTGTGTGCAGAAGCAGCCCAAAATGCTAATACAATCCTTGGTTGTATAAACAGAAGCATAGAATCAAAACCACATGAAGCATTAATACCACTTTATAAAGCCTTAGTAAAGACCATACCTGAAATACTGCGTCTAGTTTTGGTCAACAAATTACAAAAAAGACATAGACTTTGGAAAAACTCCAAAGAAGAACACCTAAAATGATTAAAAGCCTGGAGATTAAACCATATGAAGAACAGTTGCAGGATTTGGGTTTGGCTAGTCTAGAGTAAAGAAGGACTAGATAGGAGTGTTACGTTTATTTATTTATTTTATCAAATTTATCAAATTTATTTTATCAAATTCTTATCAAAATTTCTCCTCGTAGAGTGAGTTGTATGGAACTGTTGTTCATTTGAATGATAATTCTGAGAAATATACAATAATTGCATTTTTATGTATAAAAGAAGTATAAAGGAACTACTTCTATTCTAGATCTTACTGTTCAAGGTTTATGGATGCTCACATTGTTCTTTCCGGATTATTACCATCTGTAGTGTTTCAGATCCTTCCAAAACCATAACCATAAACCATTAAGTTTATTTAGCTGCTTGGTACTTCAGAATGAATAAATGAAAATATAGAATTGCTCTGTTGCATCAGATTAAAGGCGATGGTGATCTAATAGCCCTTTTCCAAAAGGAGCCAAAAGATTTTCAGAAACAAAACAGACAATTCTTCTCTATCTTCCTAGCCATGGATATTCGGAAGCCCATAATGTTGACTTTGCCTTTTATGATAAGTAATAAGTGATTCTAATAAATTGTTACAATACAAAAAAAACACTTTCTTGGTCATGTTCTCATTTTATACCTGAAAGCATGAAACCAATATAGACAGTATACTTGGGAGATGTTTGAATGCTACAGTGTGTCTACTCCAATTCCTCACAGTTTTTTCTCAAGATGATCTGTAATCATCTTCAGTTCTCTACTACAGTTAAATACAGAGTATAAGCAGGGAAGACTGGGACCACTTAGTATATCCTCACAGTGGCAGAGGACAAAATACATCCTTACAATGTCCCATATTAAGGTACTACAGGTAGGTACAAGTTTTCAGCAAATCAACAAAACCTATATCATGTCAGAAGCTTCCTTACTCTCTAAGTTTGCATTGCAGATGAGTAATGCATGTTTCATAAAATTCCCACCTCTTCTTCTCTCCTATGGATGTCCTTGAATGGAAGTCCTGGAGCATCAGACATCATTCTATCAGTCTTTCCATGCAAAATGTAAATAAACTAAATTGCACACCACCCTCTCATGCTTTTATATAATACAGTTGTTTTTCTCTTGTGTTTTCCAAATATATAAAAGTGAATAGATCTCATGGGCAGCGGGCAGCAAAGACATCATGAAATGATTTCAATTTCACATAAAACATCCTTTATGAGAAAACATATGTACTGGCAAAGATAAATGCCAATACGTATCTTTTCACCATTATTGTTAATAAAGATGCTCATTTCAGTAACAGAAACCATTCTTATATGTGGTTCTTAGTGTTGAAATGGCATGGAAGAAAAAGGGGTCATGTTTAATAAAAGCTACAGAGACATGGGCAGGAATGAGGTACTGTATGGTGCCAAGGAAAGAGACATCTTTCCTTGGCACCAACCATCTTACTATCTTCCACCTCCCATAATGAAAAAGAATTAATGAAGCCATGTTCCTCATACAAAAGGGGAAAGGGAAGGGAATTCATAGTGATTTTAGAACCAAAAAGTAACAGATGAGAGCTGGTCAAATTAATTTTTTTTCCCTTCGCCACATACAAGAGAACAGTTAGAGTAATTTATAAACACAACTGTGAGCAATTCTGGCTGTATTTAAAAAATAATTGTTTAAGACTTTGAAATCTTAAGCATCAGTATTTTATGCACATCAATGAAAAAGAAGCCAATATGTTGATTTCTTTCCTCTTTATACTGCAGTCAGTTTCAACAGTCAGTTTTCCAGAGATCTTATTAATAAACTAAAGAATGGAAATACTCTTCAGTGGAAACTCCCCTACAATGGATACCATAATCCAATTTGGAAATATCCTGGTCATGATAGATATCCTGATCAGAAAGGTAATCAGAAAATCTTTATCCAGGATAATTAACAGCTGGTTTATGGATATTATCAGGTAAAAGATTTACTTGGCTATTAAACCACTCTTTTTTTTAACAGCAGAAATAAGCCAATAAGCATCTCTAGTTGTGGAGACTGGCCATTTAAGGAAAATACCACCTCTTCCAATTAACTTCAAGATACAGAGATAGAAACAACCAATCCAATTGTTCCTCTGTCTTCATGTCATTAATATTTACATTTGTAATTAAAGGTATATCCCATGATGATGATTTAAAAGGCGGAATGGAACATATCTTCTAGGCTACTTTTGGTGACTGGACTAGAGAAGACTTAAGCAGTTGCTTTGAACTTGCCATAACTATGAAGGCTTGGTGTGTCCTCCTTTTCATCACCTTTGTGGTTCTTTCTGATCTGGGTAAGTCAATTATGATGAAACTTTTATACTATTATTCTTGTGGAAATCAGGCACTTCAGAAATAAACATTTATTTAATCCAAATAGACCTACCAAGCTAAACAAGAAATTAGATACTTTATTTTGCATGCTTTATTCAATATTCTAGGGTTGGTGGCTTTAATCTACTATATTCTTGGAAGTTTTCTGTATACTTTTTCAAGACTGGGAAGTAATACTCAAATATTTTAAACCAGAAAGTAAATAAATAACCAAACTTCTTAAACTTCATGTAAAGAATATAAGATTCTAGTTAAAACATTGTCTGGAAAAATAATATCTTATATTATTTATTTATTTTTTACTAAGGAGCTATTTCTATAAGTGTTCTTCCTAAAACAATACATTTTAGTAACTACATTTTTCCTAGGAATTCAGATCTACAAATTTTGAAAAGGGTATGATCAGCTTGTCCTTCTCTTCCTTCTCCAGGGGAAGCTGACAGGATAATGGATTCGAGAGCATGCCTTAAAAGTAAAGGAGTTTGCAGAAAGCAATGTGCTGCCTCTGAAAAGAAGATAGGACTTTGTCACGTCAATGAGCCTTGCTGCCAAACGTAAGGTGCAGAAACTGAAATATTCATAGCATTTATTTCATTTTGTCTCATAATTAGGATCAGACAAATTTTTCCATGTTATGTCTATGTACATTCTCATCAGAAACATATACCTCTTCAGTATCAAATTCACCAAGCAAGTGGCTAAAATAAACTCAACTTTCTTGGATTAGCCTCTGCAAAATCCATGTAACAGAAGCATCTATCGGACTACACTAAGCAAGCCTTTGTGTGTCCACCAGATGAGCATTGCCTTCCATGCAGATTTAAATCCTGTTGCATCAGACATTGAACTTGTGAAGGCCTCTTCAATTTAGATAACTTCACTGAATGAGTGAGTGCCTCTTTGGCTGGGATGCCACAAATGTGGTTTTGGGCAACTCTTAACAGGATGACAATATTCCCAGGATTTTTAGACTTGGGACTGATTATTCCTCCACTCCCCATCATCAAGTCCTTTGCTTTCTGACTCTAGAGATGAATCTCACTGAGAATCAAACAAACACACACATAGAGAGAGACATACACATACGCACAGACATACAATATACACCTATTTCTCACCCCATGAGAAATTGCCTCTGAAATGAAGCACTGTGACAATGGTTTCAGTGTTTCAATGTACTTGAAACATTGATGATTGGAAAGGAAATCTGAAATATTTTCAGCTATTGCTGGCATGATTTAATAGGAATGATACTATGATAAGAAAAGGAAGCATTTGCAGGAAGAAGAAAAATGATGAGAATATGGACTTCCATTACATTAAAACTGGAAGCAAAATGGTCTATGGAGACCCATATTGCCTCTTTACTGCCCATATAAAACTATGAGTGGAATGGAGGGACAATGTGCCATAATATTTAACAAGTGAACTTGACGCTGCAGAAAAAGGAATAAAGCGACTTCATAAACCAGCCCTGATGGATTAGGAGTTTTTAGATTCATTCATAGAAACAAAGTAACAAGATTGCATTGTATGATATTTTGTAGGTATATCTGCATTATAAAAAAAAGAATGATTGCATCATATCAATATATTTTAAAATATTTCCAACCGTTTTTCCAACAGCTAAGGGGAAGGCTTCTGATCATGACATGGAAAAACCATCATCTTCTACATAAATGCCTGATGGAATCTGGATTATATAGAAGCTTTAAAAACATGAGAAAAATCCTTGTTGATTTGAATTAACAAACAATTAATTTCAAACAATTATTCTTATTAAAATAATCTGGATTTACAAATGATTGTATGTGCTCTTCTGTGTCTGAAAGTCATTGAAAGACATTCTTGGAATATTGAACATAATTCAATTTATCTCCAAATCCCAATTGATTATCCTAATCAATGAAAATCATAAAACATTCATGGTTTATACAATGACTCACAATTCTGATCAAAATCATACTGGTCAGATAAGACCTAAGACTTTTCAACATAATGAATAATTTAGAGTTTTTAAGCAGCTAAAGCAGTTAAGCTAATAGCAGTAGCACTTAGTATTGTATACTACTTCACATTTCTTTACAGACTCTAAAAAAGAGTGCAGAGAAGAGCAAGAAAGATGATTAGGGGACTGGAGGCTAAAACATATAAAGAACTGTTGCTGGAATTGGGTATGTCTAGTTTGATGAAAAGAAGGACTAGGAGTGACATGATAACAGTGTTCCGTCTATATCTCAAATTATTGTATTTTATTCCAATTCCATTTTAAATTGCTTTTATCAAATTTTAGTAATAATTTGTTTCTGGAACTCTTCACTTTGATATGGTCCAAGGTCTAATCAATAAATAAAGAAGATAGCAGTGTTCCAATATCTCAGGGGCTGCCAACAAAGAAGAGGGAGTCAAGCTATTTTCTAAAGTACCCAAGGACAAGACAAAAAGCAATGGGTGGAAACTAATCAAGGAGAGAAGCAACTTAGAACTAAGGAGAAATTTCCTGACAGAACAATTAATCAGTAGAACAACTTGCCTCCAGAAGTTGTAAATGCTCCAACACTGGAAGTTTTTAAGAAGATGTTGGATAACCATTTGTCTGAAATGGTATAGGTATTCCTGCCTAAGCAGGAATGGGTTGGACTAGAAGACCTCCAAGGTCCCTTCCAACTCTGTTATTCTATTAAGCATACAGTCCCCTGTAAGCAGTTTACACAGTCAGCATATTGCCCCCAACAATCTGGGTCCTCATTTTACCAACCTCAGAAGGATGGAAGGCTGAGTCAACCTTGAGCTGCTGAGATTCGAACTGCCAAACTGCTCGCAGTCAGCAATCAGCAGAAGTAGCCTACAATAGTGCTCTAACCACTGCTCCAACACAGCTCTAATACAGAAATCTTGGGCTATAAGGGTCAATACTCTAAACTGATTATAGGACTACATGACTACTTCATTTTTTTTATTAATTTTATATTTTTTATTAAAATAACATTACAAACAACATATACAATACTTCACCCTGTGCTATACATAAGAAAGGAAGATTTGGTTCTTCGGATATATCCTCATGATCGCCAAAATCCACGTTCTCGGGGTACAGGTACCGAAGCATCCAATTTTCCCAGCGCATACAAGCTTCAGAAAAAGAAGACGAAGTACTGATTGCAGAAGATGACTCATGTAGAAAAGCTAAGAAAGGAACATGCAGAGAAGATAACAACTTTGGATGAATTAAAAAAGGAAACAGCAAATGAGATATCTATTCTTGCCTGCTTGGGTGTAAAAGAAGGTGGGTTAGCTTCAAGAAGAGGACATAATCCCACTTTATAGGGGTTTAATCAGATCCCATTTGGAATTCTTTGTTTAGTTCTGGAGATATCTTGTGTGTGTATGGTTGAGTGGGTCCAGAAACAGGCATCAAATTAGTGCCAGGTCTGAAAGACAAAACATATCAGGAGAAATTGGAGGAACTGAATATGTGCAGCCTGGAAGACAGAAGGCAAAGGGGGGGGACATAATTGAAACCTTTAAAATATATTAAGGATGTGACTAAGGTTCCAGAAGATAAGCATTTTCAATATTAAGCAAAATTGCGGCCCCGTTGTGAACTGGTAGTAAAGGTAAGTGGAACCCACCCCTGGCTTGAATGCTCTACCAAACCTGTGTAGTAGGACCAAAAAAACTAGAAAATCTTTGTTTCTTTACTGTTTTCATATACTGATTCAGTATTTGATTTTATTTTCATATAAATGATGCTGTGCTTCAGTGGTTAGATGGCCTAGACCAGTGATGGTGAACCTTTTAGAGACCAAGTGCCCAAGCTGCAACCCAAAACCCACCTATTTATTGCAAAGTGGCAACACAGCAATTTAACCTGAATAATGAGGTTTTACTACCTAAAACAGTGGTTCTCAACCTTCCTAATGCCGCGACCCATTAATACAGTTCCTCATGTTGTGGTGACCCCCAACCAGGGGTGGGTTCTAAATTTTTTTACTAGCGGTTCTGTGGGCGTGGCTTATTTTGTGGGTGTGGCTTGGAGGTCATGTGACTGGGTGGGCGTGGCTAGCTGGTCATGTGACCGGGTGGCCATGGCTATGTGTATAGAGACTACTCAGAAGGCTGAAAAAAGTCATTTCTGACAGATCCTTGCACTTTTGACTGGTCCTCACAATTATAACCATCCTCACATTTATGCCCGTGCAGCATTCTTAACAACCATGTCACTCATTTCACAACTGCTTCTCTTCACCATGGTGATAAGATAGGGCAAAAAACGCAAAATGTGAGGACAGTCGTAAATTCGAGGACTGGTCAAAAGTGCGAGGATCAATCAAAAATAACTTTTTCAGCCCTCTGAGTAGTCCATATGCACAAAAGGACTAACCAGAGGGCTGAAAAAAGTCATTTCTGACTGGTCCTCGCACTTTTGACCGGTCCTCGCACTTATGACCATCCTCACATTTATGCCCATTGCGGCATTCTTAACAATGGTGTCAGTCATTTCACAACTGCTTCTCTTCATCATGGTGACAAGATAGGGCAAAAACGTAAAATGTGAGGACAGTCATAAGTTCGAGGACTGGTCAAAAGTGCAAGGACCAGTCAAAAATAACTTTTTCAGCCCTCTGAGTAGTCCATATGCACAAAAGGACTACCCAGAGAGCTGAAAAAAGTCATTTCTGACTGGTCCTCGCACTTTTGACCGGTCCTCGCACTTATGACCATCCTCACATTTATGCCCATTGCGGCATTCTTAACAATGGTGTCAGTCATTTCACAACTGCTTCTCTTCATCATGGTGACAAGATAGGGCAAAAACGTAAAATGTGAGGACAGTTGTAAGTTCGAGGACTGGTCAAAAGTGCAAGGACCAGTCAAAAATAACTTTTTCAGCCCTCTGAGTAGTCCATATGCACAAAAGGACTACCCAGAGAGCTGAAAAAAGTGATTTCTGACTGGTCCTCGCACTTTTGACCGGTCTTCGCACTTATGACTGGTCATCATTTATGCCCATTGTAGCATTCTTAACAACCGTGTCACTCATTTCACAACTGCTTCTCTTCATCATGGTGACAAGATAGGGCAAAAACATAAAATGTGAGGACAGTCGTAAGTTCGAGGACTGGTCAAAAGTGCAAGGACCAGTCAAAAATAACTTTTTCAGCCCTCTGAGTAGTCCATGTGCACAAAAGGACTACCCAGAGGGCTGAAAAAAGTGATTTCTGACAGGTCCTCACACTTTTGACCGGTCTTCGCACTTATGACTGGTCATCATGCCCATTGTAGCATTCTTAACAACCGTGTCACTCATTTCACAACTGCTTCTCTTCACCATGGTGACAAGATAGGGCAAAAACGTAAAATATGAGGACAGTCGTAAGTTCGAGGACTGGTCAAAAGTGCGAGGACCAGTCAAAAATAACTTTTTCAGCCCTCTGAGTAGTCCATATGCATAAAAGGATACAGCAATAGAGAGGGATGAAGGAAGGGAAGGGAAATTAGAGTAGGAGTGAGGGTAAGAGAGGGAGGAAGAGAGGAGGAGAAGGAGAAAGGAAGAGGAAGTAGAAGGAGAAGAAGAGTGGGGGGAAGAGAAAGTAAGAAGGAAAGAAAGGAGAGAGGTGGTAGGTTTGAGGAGAAAGATTGCTTTACAATAAAAAAGATGAAAGGGAAGAAAACCAACCCCAAACAAATATAAAGATATTAAGATAAAGAATGAATTGTTAAACTTTAAAGAATAAAAGAGAACAAATATGAATAAATAGCAATAATTAGAAACACACATACAAACATACAATGTATTTTCTTTGAACAGAGTATTTGGCCGGTTCATAAATTTAACCAGTGTTTAGTCATTTCAATTATTTATTTATTTATTTATTTATTTATTTATTTATTTATTTATTTATTTATTTATTTATTTATTTATTTATTTATTTAATATCCCGCCCTTCTCCCTGAAGGGACTCAGGGCGGTGAACAGCCGAGAATTAAAATAACATACAATATAAAAGTTAAAAGAATTAAAAATAAATTAAATTAAACGGCCGCCCCAATTTAAAACCCCTAGCAATACAATTAAAAAACCCCTAAAATCTATTCAGGCCAGGCCGGCTTGCTGAAATAAAAACGTCTTCAGGGCCTTACGGAAAGTGCGGAGATCCGGAATCAGCCGTATTCCGGGAGGTAGAAATTTACAATTTCTATATTTTCTTTTTGCCATATTTATTCCTCATCTATTTTTTAAAAAAACCAATATTACCCTTCATCCTCATCTCTAATCTTAATCAAATTCAATTTTTCCCTTCTATCCTATATTACACTCCTTCCCATTGTCATCTATTTTTATATCCATCCTCACATTGGTTAATTATGTAATTATGTAATACAGTTGTTTAATACAAATTCAACATTTTAATATAAATCAATTAGTTATATAACTATCTTTTCTGTATATCAATCAATATGAACATGAATATTCCAATTATTTCCATGCAATCCAATTTCTTACAAATCAATTAATTATATTTACCAATAATAATAAACCAAATAATTTCCCTCATATATTCCTCCAAACCACAACTTAACCATTTCTGCTTTCAACACAACATACAATTAATAGTATCTCAATTATTACAATTCCCTAGTTAAATAGAGCTTTTTTTCTTTTGTGTTTTAAAATCTTGAACCTCCTCTTTTGCCCTAAATTTCCCATTGTTTGCAGTTTTGCACCTACCTTTTTTTGGTGAGGAAAAAGAAAAAGAAATCTCTCTCTGCCTCATTTTGTCACATTGCAACAAAGACCTTGCTTTACTTTCAGTTTTGTTTTTTCAGCATAGCTAGGGGGGAAAAAAATCTGCTCCTCTCTTTGCAGCTAGCAACAGAGCCCTCCGCAAAACAGCTGAGAGCAAATCAGCTGAGAGTCCGGAGGCTGATCAAATCAACTTATGGTAATTAACCTATGCTGAAGCTGAAAGGGGCTGGTTTTTTTTCCTATTTTTGTAGGCACCGGTCTTCTCATTTGTTTTCTTTTAATGATCAGCTGTAGGGCGGCCCTTTGAAGCCCCGTGGCAAGAATTTAAATGGTTTGTTTCCCTCTAGCCATCAGCTGGGACTCAGCAATAGATTGGGAGTGGGTGGGGTAAGCAAACGGCGAACGGCGATCCAACAGAGGCAGAGGGTGAGGGTGAGTGAAGGTGTGGGGGGGGGGTGAGAGAGGGCTTTGGCGACCCCTGTGAAATGGCCGTTCGACCCCCAAAGGGGTCACGACCCCCAGGTTGAGAACCTCTGACCTAAAATAATGATAAATAAGACAGTTTAGCTAATTGTTCTAAGAAAAATGTGATAAATGCACTTTTATGCCCCTTCATTTTTTTTCCTGCTTTGAAATATTACGTTTAGCAACAATAAAAAAGAAAAACTTTTGTAATAACATTTCTCTCTTTCCCCCCTCTGTCTCTCTCTCTCTGTCTCTGTCTCTCTCTTTCTCTCTTTCCCTTCCTCCTCTCTCTCTTTATTGTTGCAGAGATAAAGAGCGGTGTGCAAGATTCCTCCAGTCTAGTTTTACACACACGCACACACACACACACACACATACAAACATCATTCTTTGCAATTAGGTCTCATCAACGCACAGGTTATTTGCTTGTGTATCTGTGTAATTTTTGAAAGAAGGCAAGCAAATGACAACTACTGGAGAGAATCGGGGGTGGAAAAAGTGAAAGGCCAGGGAGGGTTTTTCAAAATAGAAAGAAAGGAACAAGGACCATTCGCAAACAGGCCCCTGGCTATCTGTCAACTTAAACGGGAGGTGTGAAACAAAACTGCATCCACCAAACAGAGCCCTGTTGTGCCCATTGCTTGTTTCAGTGCATATCTGGCAGTATTTTGTCTCTGCTGGTGCAATGGTGCACATGCCCACACAGAGGGCTCTGCGTGCCACCATGGGCCTAGACAGTGGTACCTGAAACAGATCGTTTTAACATTCATATGTTATTGTGTTTTTAACTGAGGTAAAATATCAATATACATTGCAAGTCCATTTATAATATGCCATATACTAAATAAATAAACCCAACAAATCTTTCTTTTCCAGAAGATAGTGCTAGTAATAATATAGAATTGACAGCAATGCATTTTTCAAATGTCACCAAAGAAACATGTGATGATTCATATGCTCTCCAGATTGATAATAGATTTGAAGGGACTGGATTGAAGCCAATTGCTAGAATCAGGAAATAAATTAAAGGGCCTTGGTAGTACAGTGGTCTAAAGTACCCTGTTATTAAGATCAGCTGCCTGCAATTACTGCAGGTTCGAATCTCGCCAAGGCTCAAGGTTGACTCAGCCTTCCATCCTTTCTAAGGTAGGTAAATTGAGGACTCAGTTGTGGGGGCAATAAGCTGACTTAATATAAATATACAAAAGAATGAAGGCTATTGCTTAGCGCATTGTAAGCCGCCCTGAGTCTCCGGAGAAGGGCGGCATATAAATCAAATTAAAAAAAAAATGATGTTACAATACCGATTTTATCTCTCAAGCTCCCCATTGACGCTTGATGGATGAGCAGGACCATATTTCTTATCTTTTTGCTAGTTATTTTTATTTTAGAGAAAGGAGGGAAAACATGCACAGCATATAGAGAGAGAACTGAACCCCAAGCATCCCCTGCTTAAGACATTCTAGGGTGGAGAAGGGTCATTTTGATATGGCATTACTATGCAACATTATAAAAAAAAAACAAAAAAAAACCCAGAGGCTATCCTTTTTTAATTAGAAAAAGATGATGAAAGTCACATTGTGGAAAATCCATTTTGTAATGTTATTTCTTTTTCATAAATTTAGAATTTATGAGCAATGTGGTTGATTTGGCATCATTTTTCTTCTCTATTTGGAAATATATTTAAAATGAGATTATACTATTATTTTATTTAATTATTTATTTATTTAATTTATATACCGCCCTTCTCCCAAAGGGTCTCAGGGTGGTGTACAGCCAGAATAAAACACACAGATATAAAATTTAAAAAACAATTTAAAAAATATTAAATAGTTTGGCCCATATCTAATTAAAATAAAAACTACCCATTTTAAACATATAAAATTAAGAATTGATGATTAAAAAGTTAGGCCAGCCTGGCTTGTTGAAATAAAAGCGTCTTGAGGGCCCGGCGGAAGGTGCGTAAGTCAGGAATCCTCTGCATCTCGGGGGGCAATTTGTTCCAGAGGGCAGGAGCCCCCACATTCTGGACCAGTTGGAGCCTCCGGGTGCTCTTCAAGGGGAGCCCCATGTAAAGAGCATTACAATAGTCCAGGCGGGAAGTGACAAGGGCTTGAGTGATCGTGCGTAGAGAGTCCCGATCCAGAAAGGGATACGACTGATGGATCAGGCAAACCTAATAAAAAGCCCCCCTGGCCACGGCCGTCACATGTTCTTCTAAGGATAGCCATGCATCCAGGAGGACACATAAGTTGTGAGCCCTCTCCGTGGGGGCCAATGTCTCATCCCCAATAATCAGAGATGGCACCAACTGACTATATTGGGATGCCGGAAGCCACAGCCACTCAGTCTTGGACAGGTTGAGCTTGAGCCTGTTTCTCCCCATCCAGATCTGCACGGCCTCCAGATACCGGGACATCACATCAAGGGCATCATTGGGGTGGTCCGGGGTGGAGATGTACAGTTGGGTGTCATCAGTATACTGGTGGACCTGCACCCTGAAACCACGGATGATCTTACCCAGCGGCTTCACATAAATGTTGAACAGAAGGGGCGAGAGGACCGATCTCTGCGGCACCCCATACATAAGGCGTCTCAAAGTCGACTTCTGGCCCCCTGTCAACACAAACTGCGACCAGTCAGAGAGAAAGGAGGAGAACCACTGCAGCACAGTGCCTCCCACTCCCAACCCCTCTAACCGGCACAGCATGATACCATGGTCGATGGTATCAAAAGCCGCTGAGAGATCTAATAGGACCAGGACAGAGGAAAAACCCGTGTCCCAAGCGCTCCAGAGATCATCAACCAATGCAACCAATGCCGTTTCCGTGCTGTACCCAGGTCTGAAGCCTGACTGGACGTGGATTGTGGGGGCAATAAGATGACTTTGTATAAAATAGAACACCGCTTTGGGGGAGGCAAAAGCCCTACTAAGCAGGTATACAAAAGTATGAAGGCTATTGCTTAACGCATTGTAAGCCGCCCTGAGTCTCCAGAAAAGGGCGGCATATAAATCGAACCAATAAATAAATAAGATACAAATTGGAAGAAGAGGTAGTTAAGGAAAATATGATAATTTAGGCGAAAAAAATCGGATATAATATTGAATTGGACAAATGGGAGAAATTATGGAACAAAAATTATAAATTGACACTGTCTGTATCCTATAAAGAAAATGCATACAAAATGTTTTATAGGTAGCACTTGCCACCAGCCAGACTGACAAAGATGTTTCCCAAAACTTCACTAATATGCTGGAAATGTAAACAGCAAAAGGGAACGTATTACCACATGTGGTGGTCCTGTCATAAAGCAAAACAATATTGGAGTAAAATCAGATCACAATTAGAAGAAATAACCAAACAACATATAAAGATGAGGCCAGAAATATTTTTTACTAGGAATACTCCCAGGGTCATATAAAAAGAAATACAATATTTAATTATTCATATGATCACAGCGGCAAGAATAATCTACGCACAGAATTGGAAAAACAATAACATACCAACGGAAGATATTTTAATCAGAAAAGTTTTGGAATGTGCAAAAATGGACAAACTTACAAAGGTGATACAAGAAAAAGAGGAAACAGAATATTACTTAGTGTAGGAGAAATGGTATGAATGGCTGGAGGAGAGAAAAAGGCAAGGAAAGATCAAATAATGATTGAAATAGGAGTAAAGTACAATAACAAATATGAGGAAACAAAAACTGTAGAAATGAAATTGTCTACACTATATATGTAAATAAATTAATTAATATTAGAAATATATGTATAAAAGATACATTAGAAATAAGGGAGAAAAAAATATGAGTAAGAAACCGATGCAAATCTGTTGAAAAGGAAAAATTGTTAAAAGTTTTCTTTTTGTTTTTTTAAAAAATGTTTAATAAAAATTATTTTAAAAAATAAAAATAAAATGAGATTATAGACTTGATAACCATTCATTTATTATTGCTTTTTTTTATATGAGGACCTGGATTTCTTTCCCATTTTTTGCTCTCTTGCCAGGCAGAATGATTGCGTAAAACAAACTATCTCTTCCTTTTTCCCAGTTAGCTCTTCCCTAAAAACTGCTAACTGCAGGTCAGGCAGGACGCCATACAAAAAAATGTTATCGAAATGAGATGGCAGCAATCAGCAATCTTTGCAATCTCTCTCCCTCTCTTTCTCTTTCTCTTTCTCTTTCTCTTTCTCTTTCTCTCTCTCTCTCTCTCTCCCCCTCCCTCCATCTCTCCCTCCCTCCCTCTCTCCTCCCTCCCTCCCTCTCCCTCTCTCTCCCTCTCTCTCCCTCTCTCTCTCTCTCTCTCTCTCTCTCTCTCTCACACACACACACACACACACACACACACACACACACACACACACACACACAATCTTGTGATTCTGGAAGTTTTTCAATGTCCCAATATAGTGTACAGCTCTGTGATCTGAATTAGTTGATTAGAATCCTCCCTTGGTCTGACAACTGCTGCCTGAAACTGATCAAACCTTAATCTTTGTCATCCTCAGAAACTAAATAGGGACAGAGCTGGTTATTGCTTTAAATACAAGTGCTGTAGATTACACAGGAACACTGAAAAACTCCCAGAAGTACAGGATAAGAAACCATGTACATATTCTATAAAGAAGACTGCATCTATCTGGTACCAAGCTTAAGGTCTTTTCATTCTAAAGATGATCATTGGTCCAGAAAATGGTTTTTTTAATTACTGGTTATTGTTGTTGTAGTTGTGAATGGTTGCTATCTGAGACAGTTGCTAAATGAATACTACCCATAATGGATCCTATGCACAAAAGTGATGCATTTCTGAGAAAAGTCTAATCAGTAGTAAGCTACAAGACAGCATGGTGGCTATGATTCTTATCAGAATTTCTATGCTGGGGGATGAGTGATCAGAAAGCAGAATGAAAGTTCTTCCTGCAAAGGTTAAGAATGGCATGTTAATGATTGTAGTATAAATTTCAACTTGCAAGTATTGCAACAACTCTCTCTCTCTCTCTCTCTCTCTCTCTCTCTCTCTCTCTCTCTCTCTCTCTCTCTCGTGTGTGAAAGTTCTATTTACTGATATTCTAGACTCCTTCTATACTGAAATAATTGCCTTTCTCATCCCAATATTTTCACATCTATTGCACAAATATTTTATGACTGCCACCTTGTGGCTATACTCAAACCTTGATTAATAGAAGATCTTTTTTAATGTCAGGTCTATAAGCCTGTTATGTAGTTTATGGTCCATGACATAAACTGGTCCATATGGCATCTTCAATACCGGAAACAAAAACTAGAAAATGAGGATAGGTAAAGTGCAATGATTATATTCTGAGTTCTGTAATCCCCAAACTATAATTCCCAGTTAGATCAACCTTTGAATGGCCCAGTATGAGAAAGTATATATTTTTTCACTAAAGGGGGTGCTGAAGAGCTTCTTTTTAGCAGCTGTCTGAAAACCTCTGAAGTTCAATTATCTCTTCATGTTCATTAGCTGTCAATAAGATGTGGCAAAAAAATAGAATGAAAAACCATTTTAAATATATCATTAAATGTGCAAAATACAAAATGATGCAATGTGGAATCCTCCCTATTTCAATTTTCCTTCTTCCTAAGGTTTCTGCATCTTTCTTCTATAATGCCAGTCAGTATTCTCTATGCATTACGTATGTCTAGTCTTCACTGGACAGTTTATAACTGGAGTATTTCTTAGGTGTATTTTCCCCTCAAGTGTGTTTGTTTGTTTGTTTGTTTGTTTGTTTGTTTGTTTGTTTGTTTGATTGATTGATTGATTATGTGCCATCTGGATAGTGTCAACTCCCGTGGTGGTATTCAGCCCGTTCTATCCCATTCGGGTGAACCGATAGCAGCGGCTGCGGGTGGCTCCGCTCACCCACGGACATAATCACATCCTATTTATCCATGTTTTTGATGCTCTGCACATGTGTAGAAGGCCCTGCACATGCACATTTGCGTGGAAGGAGTATGTGTTCACATTTGCGAACCGGTAGTGAAGGTAAGTGAATACCACCCCTGGTCAACTCCTAGCAACCACACAGATAGATTTTCTCCATAATAGTCTGTACCTAATCTGATCCCTCAAGTCTTCAATGCTGCACCTACTACCACTGTTAATGAGTCCACCCATCTTGCTGCAAGTCATCCTCTTCTTCTTTTCTTTCCCATCATTAGACCCTTCTCCAGAAAACTAGGTCTTCACATAATGCAGGGATGTCAAACTCAATTTCATTGAGGGCTGCTTCAGGGTTGTGTTTAACCTCAGGGGGCCGGATGGGCATGGCTGGGGTGGCCATGGCTGCCAGCTCGATGTCCCTCGTGTCAGGGGTGCCTGGGATGGCCCAGGTGGGGATGGAGGGATCCAGCAGAGGAAGGGGAGACCAGGGAGAGTGCCATACCCTTGTCCTCCAGAAGAGCCTCGCCATCCCTCTCAGGCCATGCAGAGAACCCCTGGATTGCAACACAGATCCAGAGCCCTAGGCAGGGGAAGCCAAGCAAGTTAGTTTTGCTAGCACTCTGTCACCAAAAACAGAGCTCGGAATGGGCACTCCATTTTCAACTGCGACGGCCTCCTGCATCTCTCTGCCAATGAAAACGGAGCTCGGGTGGGCCACGTGCACCCTTCCTGAGCTCCATTTTTAGCTTCAATGGCCTCCTGCAGCACTCTGCCCAGAAAAACAGCTGCCACCAGGCTGTAGATCAGTACCCAGTCAGCCTCGGCCAGGCCAAGGCACTATGGGCACTTGCTGTTTCCAGGGTGGCCCCGCAGGCCAGATTTAAGCACCCTGCGGGCCAGATTCGGCCCCTGGGCCTTGAATTTGACACCCCTGACATAATGTATCTAAAATAGGATAATTTGAACCTAGTCATTTATGCCTTGAGTAGAATTCTGAGTGGAGTTTGTATGTATATCTCTTGAGCAACCTCTCAATGTTTTTCCCACATGGGTGCTGCCAATAAAGCAGTACGGCAGGACAATCACCACCTGAACACTGGATATTCAACTGACATCCACCTTGCTTGTTTATGGCTATGAAATCTGCTCCCATCTATATTGTTTCTCCATTTACCAGGTAATTTTACCTGGACAAATTTGGAAGAGGTGGACAAATACAGCAACAAAGTATAGAATCCTCATGGTTGAACCTCTGGAAAACTATGATCTTCAGAAAAGATGTCAAGTCAGAGAATGTATGGAGAATGAAGTTAGAACATATTGGTGAAATTTATTGAATAGTTTGCTTATTAATAAGTATCTGTTTTTAATGATTTGGAACATCTGTTGACTATGGGCTGTTGATTTTACGTTGCAAATAGTGACCAATATATTGCATAACCTTTCTAGCTATTAAGTAATGTGAATGACATCCAAGTCACATCAAGTTTTTACTTTATTTAATTATTTGATTATTTATATCCTACCTTTCTTACTTTTATAAATACCTCAATGTGGCAAATATATCCAACACACCTTCCTCCTCCTCCTATTTTCCCTGTAATAACAACCCTGTGAGGTGAGTTAGGTTAAGAGAGCAAGTGGCCCAAAGTCATCAGCTGGTATTAATGACTAAGGCATGACTTCCACTCCTGGTTTCTTGTTTTCTAGCCTGATGCTTTAATGTTCTCCCAAATTAAGCGAGTTTACAAGGAAGGGTGCTAGTCATACAGAGAAATTGCTCTACATAAGCCCACTTTATATCAATATTTGAAAGCATGGAGGCTTATAACAAATGGAGGCAATGAACGGAACACCATCCATTCTCAAGCTCCTCATTTCCAAAGGTGAATCTGAAGAAAAATAGTACTCGCATTGACTTGAACATGAGTACAGACCTTTCTAAAATCCAAGGCACGAGCCAGTGGTGGGTTTCAAATTTTTTTACTACCGGTTCTGTGGGCATGCTTGGTGGGCGTGGCATGGCATGGCTTGATGGGCGTGGCTTGGTGGGCGTGGCATGGTGGGCATGGCAGAGGAAGAATACTGTAAAATCTCCATTCCCTCCCCACTCCAGGGGAAGGTTACTGCAAAATCCCCAATTCCTCCCAATCAGCTGAGACTTGGGAGGCAGAGAGTAGATGGGGGTGGGGCTAGTCAGAATTTTTACTACCAGTTCTCCGAACTACTCAAAATTTCCGCTACTGGTTCTCCAGAACTGGTCAGAACCTGCTGAAACCCACCTCTGGCACAAGCCAATGTTCCAATCTCACAAAAAGGTCTACCTACATTTAAGGAACATGAACTCAGCTTTTCTTTAGACCTTATCAGTATTTAGAAATCAGGGACAGAAAGGAGCCTGTATATATACTTTATTCTCTATCCAGTTAGCAACCCTCCACTCATTCAAACCTATGAAATTGGAGTTTTTATCAGACATTGAGAGGTAAGACATCAGCCTATATCCAATTCATATTTGAAGTCTGAAATTTAATTTTGGCAAAGTTTCATTCAAAATCAATTCCAGATTTCATGCAAATGAAGCAGTCGGCGTGAGCTTAAATGGACTCCAGAGGATGGTAGAGGACAGGAAGGTCTGGAGGAATGTTGTCCATGGGGTCTCAATGGGTCGGACACGACTTCGCAACTAACAACAACCTAGTTTATATGTATACAATTAGCAAAACAATCATTTTATCTTAAAGAAAAAGATAAAAATCTTTTTTAAAAAAATTTTTTTAAAGATTTTTTAAACAAATGCTAGCCTCTTTTAGCATTAATACTAAAAGTTGCATGCAGTAATGCTCTCTTTTCCTGTCTTTTACTGGAGATAATTATTATTATTACTTTTTCTAGAGTGCTTTCTTTACCTAACCTAGATGTTAATAGACCACCACTATTTTTTTTTAAAAATGAAAAAACACCTTATAAAAATATCTTATATTTTACATATACAGTATCAGTAATCACTGGTTTACTAATGAAATTCACTAGCATAATATGAACAATGCAAAATATTGTTGTAAAATATCACAAAATCTGTGCGATAGTAAAACATATTGCTGCATTAGCAGAAAATACTGCCTTTTCCAAAATAGATACATCACACATTTCCAACAGCTATTCCTTGATATTTAGAATAATATAACCTTTCCAATTTCTCATTGTGTAATTATTTTAGCCACCCTTCATACCTCATACAAATATAATTTCTCATAAACAGTCACATTTCAAAGTTTTGGTATATAATTCAATATTGTACATTGAACTATATACCAAATATGCCCAATATTATTTGTGTGTGTGTGGTGTGTGTGTGTGTGTGTGTGTATAGGTGACATTTCAACGAGGTCCCACTCGTCATCTTCAGGCTGGTGTCTTCGGCTTTGTGCTTTCCTCACACAAGCACAAAGCCGAAGACACCAGCCTGAAGATGACGAGTGGGACCTCGTCGAAACGTCACCAAGTTACTCTCAATCTTACATGGGAAAAGACCCAAATACACCAAAACTTGCATACCTCTACCCGTGAAACTCTACGAAAACAGACGACTGGAAGGGCCTATTACACGCGCAAGGGCTAAATTGATTAATGGCATATAAAGGCAGAGATCTCTATAATGATAGTTTAATACTCTGATGATGTCAGCAGATGGCTGACGAAAGCTTAGTAAAATAAAATTTTAATTCTTTTAAAATTTTAAAATCTTAAAGTTCCGGAGTTCGCAGTCCGGTCTACCCCAATATGGGAGGGAGCATACTGTTTCCCTTTTGCCTTTCAGCTCCAATCCAGAAGCCCTCAAGCAGTCGCATTCACTCTGCAATATACATTAATACACTATCACAAAAAGATACTAAATAACCAACATGACCATATTCTATGGCTCAGTGATTCTTAAATATTTTACACCTCTAGGATAGAAAATCTATGCTCCATCCTTTCAGCCATGTTTGTTTCCTTGGCTGCTCTTCACTGTTCATGATGTTTTCCAGTATGAAAATCCAAGATGGAAAAATCTCAGTTTCTAATTTCAATTTAACAAAATTGCGAAGTTTGGACAAGTGCAAATTTCAGATGACAATTTAGCTTTGTTTCTCATTTCAAAAAAATCTGAAACTAGGTAAGACTGCATTCAAATGAGAATTAAACAAATGTTAGCCTCTTTTAGTGTTAACACTAAAAGTTGTATACAGTAGTACTCTGTTTTCTTGTCTTTTACAGGAAATAACTAACATTTTACTTTTTCTAGAGTGCTTTCGTTACCTAACCTGCT
Source organism: Pantherophis guttatus (assembly GCF_059756535.1). NCBI lineage: Eukaryota > Metazoa > Chordata > Lepidosauria > Squamata > Colubridae > Pantherophis > Pantherophis guttatus. The sequence continues at coordinate 317,848,680 of NC_142063.1, forward strand.
TACAAATATGGCCACCGCTAAGAATTGAGAAAGTTAAAGCCTACATATCTGGAGAATGCCTATGAGTAGGAAGGTTTAGCACTAAATAACCATTCTCAGAATCTTTCTGCAATCTTTGTGCAACTTTGTGCACATTCAATGTACTTCTGTATTACCTACAAAAAAAAATGGCCAATCACGAAATGAAGTAAGTATGTTAAAAGAGAAAGGAGGAAAGATGATAATAAGGGTAAAGTCAGCAAGACAGGTATTTTCCCAGCAGCAGGAAGGTCATAATCAGTTAAGGCATATTTAAATTACTTGAAAAAAGATAATGTACTTTGTGAAACAGTAGGAAAATTCCATGGCTTTAAACCTTTGGGGAGGATATCTGAGTGACTGAAGGGATTGCTTAATACCATATTACACATTAGTTCAGGGGGTGGATGACTAATGACTTTAGAGCCCATTTATACACCAGTGCCCTTGGATTATAATATAAATCCCATTAACAGTTCCAGACAATAAATTACCAAATTGTTCTAAGCCTTCAATTATTTCTTTACTTTCACAGAAGCTAGTCATTTTAGCTTTTATTTACATAACTAATAGAAGGAAATAAAATCCAGTAAGAGTAAAGAGAAGTGCAAGTGTCTTTCTGAGTTGATTGTCCAGGTCAACTATGCAGCCCTGCGGTAAAGTGTAGGGAGATCTCTAATTTCCAGTTTTGAAGTTAATGAAATTAATGAAGATGGTCTTTGGGTTTTTGTCAGGATTTGCCTCTGAGATAGAAATGAAATCTAAGAACTTCTAAGTAAATCTAAGAAGAAATCTAAGAACTTCTAAGTAATGGTTACTGCCTGACATCAGTAAGGCTTAAAATAGCAGAACTAAAACAAAATGCCAATAATTATAGAAGATGGTGGAGACGGAGAGATAACATTCAAATCCACTAGTGAACACTTTGAATACCCTTGTTCAGTACCTGAGGAAATAACCAGGCTTTCAATGATTTCTTGAAGGCACAGACAGAAAAGCTGGAGCTTTGATGATTTTTGAAGGGCAGAGATCAGGTCAAGCAACAGTGCATTTTTTTCTTCATCTTGCCATACTGATATTTATATTAGTTATAAATATAAATATATTAATACAGTATATATTCATCAGTGGTGGGTTGCTCCCGGTTCACCCCAGTTCAGGCAAACCAGTAGTGGCGGCGGCGGGAGTCCACGCCCACCCGCCCAGACATCATCAGAAATGTTCTGCACCCGTGCCCAGGCGCTACCAATAGTGAACCGGTAGCGCCGGAATTTGAATACCACTACTGAGATTCATTCATATATATTTATAACTGATAACATGGAATGAAGGAATACTTAGATCTCTTTGCATTCACCCCCTGCACTGAATCAAACTTGGACTTTTCTCACCTACTCTTGAGTAGTCTCCCATGGCATGTCTAGATTGGCCCCAAGATACTGTTTAACTTGACTTTTCAAACAAATCCTGAGAGCTACTAGCATTTCTTTCATGCGGAACTTTTGTGATAACTTTTACTAGAAGTTAGAAATAACCGGCATGATCCTTTAAAGAGTAAGTATCTGGTTAATGAATAGCAATTAGTTAAGTAGTGTTTTGAGCAACTCAATGTACTTCTGTGCCTCCCACATAAAAGAGTGAAATGTATGTCAACCGTGAAATACAGGTCAAAAGAAAGAGGTGAAAGGATGACTATGTGGATAAAGGAATCAGCAGGTTAGGTATTTCCCATTAGCAGGAAGATAGAAATATAAAAACCACATAAAGTACTTCAAATAAAGTAATATGCATTCTGAAACAGTAGGAAAATCCCATATTTTTGAATCTTTGGGAAATATATCCATGATTGAAGTGATTCCTTAATACAGTATTATACATCAGTTCAGGGGGGAAAATGAACAATGATGCAAGAGCCAATGATGCAAGATGCATTTATACCGCAATATCCTCGAGTTATAATGTGACTGCTATTAACAATTCAAGACAATAGATTATTGTTCTCTCATGGTTTCCCACAGCATGTCCAAGTTGGCTGTGAGACACTGGTTTATAGTTCCAGTCAAATCCTGAGATCTAATAGTATTTCTTCCAAGTAGATCTTTTCTGACAACAGTTGATAGCAATAGCAATAGCATGTAGACTTATATACCTCTTCACAGTGCTTTACAGCCCTCTCTAAGTGGTTTACAGAGTCAGCATCTTGCCCCCAACAATCTGGGTCCTCATTTTACCAACCTCAGAAGGATGGAAGGCTGAGTCAACCTTGAACCGCTCAGAATCGAACTCCTGAAGTGAGCAGTGAGTTAGCCCAGCAGTACTGCATTCTATCCATTGTGCCACCAAGGCTCATAGATAGACGGGAGAAGCAAACTGGCATGAATCCACAAATAATAAATACCTGGGTAATGAATAACAATTAATTAAATGATGTTTGGTACACTGTTCTGCAAATTTTGGAAGTCAGGTATCAGATAAGAATAGAGAAAATAGAGTTGCTGATTATTGTTGTTGTTGTTGTTGTTTACTTTATTCATTAAACATGAAACTCAATCAACTGAACATTCAAAAATGCATCACAAATACCATTGACTGGTGCTAATGGTTGATATGGGTTGCTGCCAGCATCCTAGGTATCAACTAAGTACCTTCTTAAGATGTACGATGTTCCAAGTAGCACAGTTTTTTGCAGTTCCACTGGTGTTATTACAGGAAGCTGCAATTTGTTGATGTAACTTATAAAATTCTTGGACATGATACCAAATGTCCCTATGTACACTTGGACATGATACCAAGTGTACATAGTGACAATGGATATCACTATTACATGTTTCATGCATAGCTGTATAGTTTTGATGGCCAGGTTGCGATATTTCGTTATTTTTCCAGTTCTTTTTCTTCAACTCTGGCATCTCCTGGTACCGTGATGTCAATAAGTTGTACATTTTGGTTTTCGACAACTGTGATATCTGGTGTGTTGTGTTCCAAGTGACGATCTGTCTGTATTCAAAAGTCCCACAAGATTTTCACCTTCTCATTTTCTATAACTTTTTCCACTTTATGTTCCCATGACTTTTTAGACACGACTGAGTTGCTAATTAATTGTATTTTTTACATAATGACCAGTGGATTAATTAGCAACTCAGTCGTGTCTAGCTTTGTAATCAGTTTGTGTGATTTTGTTGCATTCACATATTAAATGTGAAACAGTTTCGACTTTGTTGTTGCAAAGTCGGCAGTTTGGATTGTCGGTGGATTTTTGTATCTTTGCTTTCATGGCATTAGTTTGTAGTGCTTGTTCATGAGCAGCGAGTATTAAACCTTCCATTTCTTTCTTGATGTTCCCATCTTAAGCCATGCCTATGTAAAGTTGTCATCACGTTTTCCTTCAATGTTTTTTAAGTGCTGTCCATGCAAAGCTTTGGTTTTCCATCTATTTAATCTGTCATCCAGCTGTTTTTCCATATATTCTGCCTTTATTTCTGTTGTTGTTCTCTGTTTTCACAGCCTGCAGCAATTTTTCTGTACTTTGGTTCACATAATCATTCAAACTTCATTTTTTTTCTTCTACAGTTTGATGGATTTGCAATAGTCCTCTGCCCCCTATTTATCTTGGCAGGTACAACCTGTCAATGTCACTTCATGGATGTAAAGCATGGTACATATTCAAAAGTTTGCACATTTTCTGGTCCAAGTTTTCCAGTTCAGCCAAAATCCAGTTGATGATTCCAGCTGAGTAGCGTATCACTGGAAATAATTATTATTATTATTATTATTATTATTATTATTATTATTATTATTATTATTATTATTATTATTATTATTATTATTATTATTATTATTATTTATTTATTTATTTATTATGACAGTATACACAGCAAACGAGATGACCATGCTGGATTTCGTATCCCAAATCACTAGTCGAACACTTCCCAAGCATTTAGGACTGTGTGATGTATCAGCGGATTATACAAGCAGATCCTAGCAAGGTGGCCTTCTGCAGCTGATCAATGGTGATCTTGTCAGCGCCAATTGTTTTTAAGTGCTTGCCTAAGTCTTTAGGCACAGCACCCAGTGTGCCGAGTACCACTGGAACCACCTGCACTGGTTTATGCCAGAGCCTCTGTAGTTCGATTCTCAAATCCTGATATCTGGTGACTTTTTCAAGTTGTTTCTCATCACCAAGTATGGCAATGTCAATGAACCACACTTTTTTCTTCTCCACAATTGTGATATCCGGGGTATTGTGTTCAAAACTTTATCAGTCTGTATTCGGAAGTCCCACAGTAGTTTTGCATGCTCATTTTCGACCACTTTTTCAGGCTTATGATCCCACCGGTTCTTTGCTACAGGCAGATGGTAATTGTGACACAAGTTCCAGTGGACCATCTGAGCGACTGTATTATGATGTTGTTTGTAGTCAGTCTGAGCTATTGTCTTGCAACTGCTCAGTATATGATCAATGGTTTCATCCACTTCTTTGCAGAGTCTGCATTTGGGGTCATCAGCAGATTTTTCTATTCTAGCTTTGATTACATTCGTTCTGATGGCTTGTTCCTGGGCTGCAAGAATCAAGCCTTCTGTCTCTTTCTTCAGTGTTCCGTTGGTCAGCCATAACCAGGTCTTGGCTGACCAACGGAACAGCCAAGACCTGGTTATGACTGACCAACTGAATTATTATTATTATTATTATTATTATTATTATTATTATTGTTGTTGTTGTTGTTGTTGTTGTTGTTGTTGTTGTTGTTGTTGTTGTTGTTGTTGTTAATTTTTGGTGAGATTCACAGCCTTTGAGGCTGGTTAATAGCTCAGCAGCTCGAGTCCTAACCAAGGACCTAGGAAGTGTTAAGGTATTGTTGGAGGATGTAAGCTGTTCCGAGTAGGGTGGGGTTTTTTAGAGTTATTATTATTATTATTATTATTATTATTATTATTATTATTATTATTATTATTATTATTATTATTATTATTATTATTATTATTTAGTTTGGCACACAGTCAACCCAGATGTTTAGACTGGGATATTTTCAAAGAGCTTGGAAAAGGCAAACATTGTTAAATATGAAAGGTAATTTTGCAGAACATAAGCTGTTCCAAAGTAAAGCTACCTTTTGTAATTGACTGGTGGTGATTTTATCAATGCTGATGGTATTTAAGTGGTGCTCCAGATATTTTGGAATGGCATCCAAGATGCCTATTATTATGATACTATCTTTGCTTTCTATTGCCTCAGTCATTCTATTTGCAGGTTTTTATACTTCGTGATTTTCTCCAGTTCCTTTTCTTCTATCCAACTCCACTATCCAGTTTTTTTTTTCTTTCTAATCAACAATTGTAAAATCTGGGTTGTTATGTGGCAGTTGCTTGTTCGTTCAAATTCTAAATTCCCAGAGCACTTTAGCTTCCTCATTTCCTACTACTTTGTCTGTTTGCCTGCCTGCCTGCCTGCCTGCCTGCCTGCCTGCCTGCCTGCCTGCCTCTATCTATCTATCTATCTATCTATCTATCTATCTATCTATCTATCATCTATCTGTTTATTATTAAATTTATATGCCACTCATCTCTCTGATAAGATGACTCTGGGAGGCATACAGATCATAAAAATATAAACAAGAAAGCAGTTAAAATTTTAAATATACTTTTTTGTTTAACTATGTGGAAACTATCAATGGTTCCATCAGTTCTTGCTTGCAGATATTCCAATGCACCATTATTTATTTATTTAAACTAATTATTATTATATGGTCATCTCCAATTGAATTCACAGCCAAAGATGGGTAGAAATATAATAATTTAATCATTTGAGTCATAACTAGAGACCTAAAGACTAAGAATTAATAAGATGGATTCTTATTAAGAGGATGTAGTCCCAAGCAGGATTTTTTTTTCTAACACTACTGTGTTTCCCTGAAAATAAGACCCTGTCTTATTTTTTTTATTTTTTTTTTTATTTTTTTTTTATTTTTTTTGAACCCTGAAATAAGCGCTTGGCCTTATTGCCATGTGCTCAAAAGCCTGATTGGGCTTATTATCAGGGGATGTCTTATTTGGGGGGAAATAGGGTAGGGTGTTCAGATCTGATAAATTCAAAATTTTCAAATATCAATGGAGTCCTTTTGATACTATTTCAAAGGCTCCAATCATGATTGATATAATAGTGAATTTCTTTTTCGGTAAGTAACTACATGGGTTAAGTCCATGCAGGTTTCTAGAGGACATTTTCAGAAGTGGTTTGTGATATACTGTATGCCTGGAAAAAAGTTGCCAGAACATGTTTGTGTCATATTTACCCAGAAACAGCAGCTCAAATAAACTTCTTTTTCCATAAGTGTTCAGCTTCAATTTGTAAATTTTGATTTTTCATTTTTTTCTGGTTGCTTTTCCTCAGTCCTAGCAGCATCCAGTATAACATCACCAATGCTCTAGACTTACTTATTTATAATGAATGTTATATCAAGAATGTTACAAATAAGGTGCCTGCCTGCTTGGATTTTAAAGTCCCGTAAGGTCTTAACCTGCTCCTTTTCCAAAACCTTCTCAACTTGATGATCCCAGAGGTTCTTGCTAAATTCAAACTCAAACCTCTGGCAAAGTTTCCAATAATTTTGGCAATTCACTCTTGACAATTTTGTCCATTTGTGAAATTTTGCTATAGCCATTGATCAATTCCTTCATCTTTTTCACTACAATGGTGACATTTACTATTGATGAATTCTTAATGAATTTTCATTTTCATGCAATTAGTTGACAAAGTTTATTCTTGAGTCACTAAAGTAAAGCCTTCCATATTTCTTTCTTCCGGATCTTATTATTATTATGGTTTCTTGCACAATCAGTGAGACGTTTAGACTGGATTACTCAAGTACCCTCTTTCTCATTTTCATCTCCAATAACAGCAAAATTTCGAGACAGGGAGCCCAAATAGACGAGTAACACTTTACATGAAATTGTAGGTCACAGTAGGTAGGTCCATCAAGGAAACTGATGAAATCATGCTTACCGGTGATTATATTTTCAAATATTGTTAACCTAGACTTGGAAAGTTTCTTTATTATTTTAAATAACATAAAACTTTCTATGTGTCCTGTCTCAACATAGCAAGAAAAATGTCACTAATTTTCAGCACAATTGGATAAGACCCAGAGGCCACAAAAAGTTTTTTGAGGGCAACATGAGACTCTTAAATTATATCAGTTGCCTCTATTTGAAACTTATAATAGAGATTAGCTACATCCAGGGGTGGGCTGCTGGGGGTTCGTAGAGGTTCGGGAGAACCTCTAGTTAAGATTCTATGAAGTTCAGAGAAGCCCCAAATCCCATTCCTGGCTGGTCCCACCCACCCGTACCCTCCCAGGAGTCCCCACCTGGCCCGTTTTGGATGCAGGTAAGTGCAGGGCATACACGGAGGATCAGGAAGGGCAAAAAATGGGTCTACCAGAAGTTCAGAACGGCCAGAAACAGGCCCGTTTCCGGCCTCCAGAGGACCTCCGGAGCCTGGGAAGGCCATTTTCGCCCTCCTGGAGGCTCAAGGTAAACCGCCAGAGCCCGGGGAGGGCAAAAAGGAGCCTGGTGGCAAAGTGGACTAAGTGCTGTTAAAGTAGCACTTAGTTGCCAGCTGCCTGCAATTACTGCAAGTTCAAATCTCACCAGGCTCAAGGTTGACTCAGCCTTCCATCCTTTTGAGGTAGGTAAAATGAGGACCCAGATTGTGGGGGCAATAAGCTGACTTTGTATAAAAAAAGAACACTGCTTGCGGGGGGGGGGGGGGAACCACAAGCCTTACTAAGCAGGTATATACAAAAGTATGAAGGCTATTGCTTAATGCATTGTAAGCCGCCCTGAGTCTCTGGAGAAGGGCGGCATATAAATCGAACTAATAAATCAATCAATCAATCAATCAATCAATCAATCAATCAATCAATAAATAAATAAAACACACACACCCCTCACCATGGTGCAGGAAGCCAACTAGACCATGCCCACCATGGCCACGCCCACCCAGCAACCAGGCAGAGAATTCCTTGCTAAAATTTTTGAAGCCCACTCCTGGCTACATCATATAAGTATTTTCATTCTTCTGATTTCATATTCTTCTTATGTATTTTACAGTATAGTAGTAATCATCTAACTTTCTGAGTGTTTGTAGTGCAAATAAATATCACCCTGAAACTATTCTCTGTGGAATGAAGGCAGTGGTGAAATGTAATATTTGTTACTACCGGTTCTGTGGGCATAGCTTGGTGGTGGTGGGGGGGGGGGAGTAATGTGACTGGGTGGGTATGGCCAACTTTTTTTTTTTTTACTTTTAAAACCATTTTTTCTACAACCTCTTTGGCGGAAGAGGTTGTAAAAAAAATGCTTTTAAAAGCCTCTGATGACCAGGCAACTCAGCTGGGATCGTCAGAGGCTTTTAAAAGCATTTTTTCTACAACCTTTTCGGCTGAAGAGGTTGTAGAAAAAATGCTTTTAAAAGCCTCTCAGGATCCCAACTGAGCCGCATGATCATCAGAGGCATTTTTTTAACTTTTAAAAACATTTTTTCGGCCAAAGAGGTTGAAGAAAAAATGCTTTTAATTTTTTTTAAAAAAAAGCCTCTGATGATTGTGCGGCTCAGCTGGGCATGAGGTGGGGGGTAGGGATTTTTGCTACCAGTTCTCCAAACCACCCGCCGCTATCGCTACCAGATCAGGCGATCTGGTCTGAACCAGGAACATTTCACCCCTGAATGAAGGCCTTTACAATTGAAGACAGTGGTTTGTAGTCACCCATGTTCATAAAGTGAGTTCACCCATGTTCATAAAGTGAGTGTCAGTGGATAAATGATTCCAGTCTATGGTTGGGAGACAATACTGGCCCAGTATAACCCAGCTGTCTTCCATGCCTAAGGAATGGCTGGATCTCTTTACTCCTAGTCCATCACTTCGACTACTAGCCACACTGGCTCCCAAATATGAGTGTGGGAGAGAAGAAGGGAGGGAAACTTTGATATTTTGGGAAATGTGCTTATTTCAACTCAGGGCAATGTCCAGATGTAACAGGCTAGATAAAAGCCTAACATCTATTCTCCACAGTCAGCTAAAGCAACATAAGCTGTTGCCTGCCAACTGTTTCTGTTTTCTTGGCTGGTTTACCCAGAGACAGGCTCTGTTGCACCAATTGGCAGGACAATCAAGAACATTTGAGCAAAGTCCTATATGAGCTAACATAACACTGCTCTTGTTGTATAACAAGAGCTAACATTTGAAAAAGCTCCGGATTAACCAATCACGTGAAGCAATAATAATAAAATAGAGATATATAGAAATCCATCTATTTACTGAGCCACACCAACATTAACTAAGAAACAATTACAAAAGCTGAGAACATTTCATTTTCCTTCCAGAAGCTGCTTTATGAATGTATCATTTGTGTTGTTTGTGGATTATGCAGATCTGTGTTTAGCACAGTGAATAGCACAGTTTCTTACATGAAATATGCCAACATATATCAAATACCTGAGCCAAACATTTATAGGAATAGAATTAATAGTGACCATAAATATAATAGAACTGAAACTTAAATATCCCCACCCATTTCACCCTACATTTTCCTTCTTTATTTCCTGGTTATTTAGTTCATTTGTAGAACATTTTATGATGTGTATTTATAAATTTGTATACAGTCAGATCAGGGGTGAAATCCAGCAGGTCCTGACAGAACCAGTAGCAGAAATTTTGAGCAGTACAGAGAACCGGCAAATACCACCTCTGGCTGGCCCCAGAGTAGGGTAGGAATGGAGATTTTGCAATATCCTTCTCCCCAGGAGTGGGGAGGGAATGAGGATTTTGCAGTATCCTTCCCCTGGAATGGAGTGGGAATGGAGATTTTGCAGTATCCTTCCCCTGCCATGCCCACCAAGCCACGCCACCAAACCACACCACGCCCACCAAGCCACGCCCCAGAACCCATAGTAAAAAAAATTGGATTTCACCACTGAGTCAGATGGTTGATAGGATTTGCTAAGTACTTACAAATTACTTAGACTTAAATGACAAATATATGGCTAGAAACTCTGAGAAAAGCAGATAACTTATTTGTACTTTCTGTGACTAAACCAGCAGTTCAACTTTCAGAATAATTCCCAGGGTTCAACCATGTTTGTTTGTTTGTTTGTTTGTTTGTTTGTTTGTTTGTTTAATTGAATGTGCCTTGGTATTAGAGGAAGGATTTAACCAGTAGATGACTTGCTATTTTGCCACAAATTCCCAGCACATTGTAGAAAATTTAAAACCTGTCAAGCAATGTCCAAAGCGCTGCTTCTTCAGTTCCTCCTATTCCTCTTGTTTTAGCCTCTTATGCCTCATCCTGGCATAAATATCCTTCTGTATTTTATTTTTCACTTGGAAAACTTGGATTTCCTTCAGATAGTAAAAAGTGGGTATTAAGAAAACAATACAAAGTCTCCAGACTGCTTTCATTTTCTAACTTCGTCTACCTGAAAAAGAAAAATCTCTCTCTCTCTCTCTCTCTCTCTCTCTCTCTCTCTCTCTCTCTCTCTCTCTCTCTCTCTCTCTCATAGTGTAGTATCCTCTTTGACTCTATACGTCCATTGGGAAATGTCTGACGCACCAGCCCTTTGTACTTCACTTTACGACAATTAAAGATGTATGTAAAAGAACCAACTATTTGATTTGGGATCAATCTGTCTCATTTGATCACTTCAAGAATAGGAGGTACTGCATGTGCACAGATTCTTAGCCACATTTACAGTAAGTAGTACTGCATAGCCACTCCTTTCTGACATATGGAAGCTGAGGTCTGCTTTCTTTGTCAAAGGTCTTTGACAGGATTCTGTCAAGATAAACTACTCTTTTAAAACTCTGCAAACTTTTAGTGACTACCTTCTGGTGCAAATAGACCATTCTTCCCAATGTCTCTAAATGCAATTTTCAGCCTCCTATGGACCTGCTTAGCATCCTTTTATAACCAGGTGTGAGGTGGGGAAAAACAGATGAAAATGGGAAGGATCTGGTAACACCCTCTAGACAAAAGCTCAAAGAAATTTGAGCTTTGTCCACCTATCGGTCCTGGTAAAGGTGAGAATTGGGAGATGGAAGTAGACTTTCATATGCGCTGGGGCATCTTTAAAGGGAATAGCAGTTCTCTTTCTTTGTCTGTTTAGCCTAACCTTCAGTTTTTCATAATGGAGGGCAAGCTTTTATATATTTCTTATTTCCTATAAGGGAAGAATAGAATGATGTATCAAGATGTCAGTACAGGGCGTGGCATGAGACTTATGGGGGAAAAAATTGAAATAAGCTTTTTCCAGGTATGATAAGATTTAATATGTCAGATTTTCTTGGATTTTTGGATTGTTTCTTCCCAAGTTTTGGCTGAAGAATTCTGGAGACCACAAAAGAAAATTAAGGGGTGCAAACCACCTGCAACTCATGGATTGCTCATTCTTGCTCAAGAGTTTGACATTTTAGTCCTAAATTGACTATTAGAAAGAGACTGATAGAGAAAAATAATTTTACAAAGTGATACTCAGATTGCTTTAAAGGTATAACCCCCAGGGATGGAAAGCAGACATGGTAGAATGCAAGAAATATATCTGAACAGACTGTTTAGAATTTATTTTCCATGCAAGTATCAGTTTGACTTGCAAATGGAATAACATTATTGTTAGTCCAGCTCTAAATATGATTTAAATGCATCTTTTTATTTCCATACATCTATATGTTCATATTTTCATTATTTTATTATTCTATATCCTGCCTTTATTATTTTTATAAATATATTCTGCGGAAAGAAATGTTTCCACAGAAAGTGTAGAAAAGTGGAATTTGCAGGGGAGGTGTCCTTAGGCCCTATTTATGAGCAAGAATGAGACTTCCGGTTTGGTGACTCGTGGTGTTATGGCGTGGTGAGAGTGATCGCTCTCTCCCACTGCCATTTAACGCAACGTTTTGGGGACCGTTCGAGGCGTGGAAGCCTGGAGGGCTTCGCGGATAATAGTGGGGCTTCGGTGAGTCGAGTGGCGGAGCACAAACCCACCCGGCGCGACCGATTTCCACTGTCAAGCTAACGGGGCGCGTCTGCCTCTTAATAGCAGACCCGAAGCCACGATAGCCAACAAGAGGGGAAGCAAAGATTCCGGGAAAGAGAGGCGAGTACACCAGCAACCACTTTCTCCAGAGCGCTCTTGAGATCGGAAGATCGGATAAAGCTTCGCTGGCCGGGTCGGAGTGGAAGGGCTCAAAAGAGGAAAAAAGCGGCGACTGCAAGAAAGGAGGAGGATTGACAGCTAAAAAGATCGTAGACAGGCTAGCAAGAAAGAAGGAGGAAAGATCGGCAAGCGGACCAGCGGCACTACCTTTTTGGATTTAATTTGCTGCACAGATCGAGCTCTAAGGACATGGGGAAGAGATTCTGCTGACTGGAGAGGAGAACAACCGGAAATTTAGGACCGGAAGTGCAACCATACTTGATACCAATGAGAGGAATAACGAAGAGCCAGAGAGGAAGGAAGGAGCACCAGGAAGAGAACAACGGAATAATTAAACTTATTTTTTACAAGGTGCTGGAGATCTTGAAGAAGCGAGAAGTAGAAGGGTGATATTAAATCAATATACTTTCTTGCATAGACTTTAATAAGTGTGGCACTTGAAGGGACTAAGAAGACCTGAATTTAAATTTGTATTAATACATATTGTTATTACTTTAAAAATAGCCTAAGACTACAATATATACATATTTATTCTTCTTTTTTTTTCTATACATTCAAAGTATTCAAAATATTTATATAAGTATTTAAATTATTCAAAGTATTTATATATTCAAATATATTATATATATTTGATATAATATATTTATATATTCAATATATTATATATTCAAAGTATTAAAAGCAGTAATACAACATAGCTAATTAAAATATCTAAATACCTGTATAGACATAGAACCTATTATCTTCTATTTATTTACCTATTTATATACTTATCTATATACCTATTTATATATATATTTATTTAACTATTTACTTATTTATATATCTATCATTTATTTATCTGCTACTCTTTGTGTCTTGTTTTTTCTATTTTTCATTGCTGTGAGCATAGAGTGGCTATTGATTGACTATTGATTGACTATTGTGTTTAATATTACTAAGGATTAACTTTATAAAATAGTGATTTAATTTATAACATTAATTAATTAAGGGTCTACTGATTGGACATTGAGTATTAATTTATTGATTATATATATTGGTATTATATTATATAATATATTATATATATTGGTATTTTCCTTCTAAGAATTGAGAATCTAATTAATTGATAATTAGGAGTTGAGCTAAATTAGAAATACAGCTTTCAAATAATGATTAGTCAACAAAGCTAAGTAGTGGGCAGCATAGTGGAGAAAAGGTCGATTATACCATTTCTACTTGTCTTGTAAATTGGGAATATCTTAAAAAAAATTTCTTTTCTTTAGTACTGTTAAACTAAGCAAGGGAAGTCAATTAGTGGATGACGGTTTGGAGGAACATAGAAAGGATAGTCAAAGAACAGGCGAAAGTGCTTAGGGAGATGACAAGTCTTGCATCCACTGTGGCAAAAACATGAAAGAAAGTAACCTCCAGCATCTCAAGTCCCACAATTATAATGTCATCCCCTGCAACCCAAAAATCGATGGAAGGGCTACCAAAAATTGAGAAAACATCAGTGATCCCAACAATGCAAGTGATGCAGGCATCATTAGCAATGATTCAAGAGACAATGCTCTTAATGCAAGAGAAAATGTCTAATAATCATCAGGAAATGAAAACAGACATACAAGGCATTGACCAGAAAATGGGTGACATACAACAAGCCATTCTAAATAACGAACAGAGAATTCAAAAAATAGAATCTAAGGTGGAACAACAAGAGAAAGATTTAGAGACAGTAGATCAAAAATTAATGGCCCAGAATAGGGATCTGGAGGAATCGATTACGCAGTTGGAAATGGACAAGGCCTCTTTCTATCTGCGTTTCCAAAACGTTACAGAAGACAAGGACGAAAACTTAGGACAAGTAATGGCGGAATTAATAGCGGAGGTGCTCCAACAGGATCCAAACGACATAATAAAAGAATTGGACGAGGTGTACAGAATACAGACGAATTACGCTAGACGGAACAAACTACCCAGAGAGGTACATATAAGGTTCGCACGAAAGAAAGTTAAGGATATCTTTTATAAAATGGTAAAAGAAGAACCGATTAATTATAAGGAAAAGGAGGTGATTGTTCTGAAGCAAGTGCCGAGGAGGGTGAGAGAACAACGAAGAGACTACAGATTCCTGGCCACACAGCTGAATAAAAGGAATATACTTTTTAGATGGACCTTGCCGGAAGGTATGCTGATTACTTGGCAAGGGAGGAGAATTAAAATAAATAGTCTGGTGGAGGCTCAAGAATTCCTTGACCAACTGAGAGGGTCAGAAGACGAACAAAGTAGCAAAGAGGAACTGGAAGCTGCTACTACAGAAGAAGAACTCACCCAAAGAAGATCCCAAGAAGAGGTCCCGACGGGGAAAGAGAGCACGGAGGAGAAAGAAAAGGAAGAGAAAGAAAGCAGCGAAGCAGGGAAGAAACAAAGACCTCAAAGAGCAGTTCGAGCTAATACCAACCTCAAATTTAAGTAAATCAATACAAGGCAACAAGGATGGACGATTGGAAAATCCTATCGATAAATGTAAATGGACTTAACGATCATAAAAAAAGAAAAACCTTCTTTAACAAATTAGTTATACAAAATGCAGACATAGTCTGTCTTCAGGAGGTACACATTAAACAAGAACACATAAAATATTTGGAACATAAAAAATTGGGGAATCTTTATACCTCTTTAGCCATGAAGAAAAAGAGGGGTGGCATTATATATTAGAAAAAAGATGAAGACAGAACTGAAATATGCAGACCCCAAAGGTAGATTACTAATTGTTGAAATTGAGAGGGGCAATTCGGCAATATTAATAGCAGCGATCTACGCCCCAAACAAAAATTTGAAAGAGTTTTATAACAAAACAAGAGAAATAATAAGAGGACTGGATAACAACAATATCTGCATCATTGGGGATTTCAACGGAGTGGCGGATGCATACAAAGATCACAAAAGACCCAGAGGCCAAAAGAAAATAAGGAAAAATTTACCAAAAACTTTCTTCGACTTAGTGGATGAATTAAACCTTGTAGATATCTGGCGAACACTACACCCAAATAAGAGACAATACACCTTTTATTCTAACCCCAATAAATCATGGTCTAGAATAGACATGATGTGGGTAAGCAGGAACTTGGGCATGGACATTGCGTCAGCGGAAATCTTACCCAATACCTGGGCAGACCACAATCCACTGGAAATCAGATGGAAAAGTAGATATAAGAGAAAAAACACAAGATGGAGAATGAATACACAATTTCTGCGAGATAAAAAAAATATTGATAAAGTCAAGAGGGAGTTAGAAATCTTTTTCGAAGAAAATGAAAAAGAACCAATGGACCGGGGGATAATCTGGGACACGATGAAGGCCTATTTAAGAGGCCTAATGATATCATACGGAGCATACAGAAATAAAGAGAGGAGAGAAACACAAAGAATATTGCTAGAAGAACTGGCAAAGGCAGAGAAAGAGGCGCAACAAAACCCTGACAATGAAACAACAAAAGAAAACTAGATGAACATTCGCCATAAATTAAATATAATAGATCAAGAAAAATTAGCATATAATATTAAGAGAACAAAACAATATTACTTCGAGAATGCCAACAAGCCAGGAAGGTGGTTATCCTACAGAATCAAAAAAGAGAGAGAGAAAGGAATTATTCTCCAACTAGAAGACACCGAAGGCCATATCACAACTAAAGAGGAAGAAAAATTGGAAATAGCACGCGAATTCTATGCGTCTTTATATAAAGAAGAAGATATACCCAAAGAGAAAGTAAAACAATATTTACTGGAGCAGGGAATGCCACAGATTGGAGAGGAGGAAAAAGAGATGTTGAACAAAGAGATCACATTAACAGAGTTAAAGACTGCAATTGCCAAATTGAAAAAGAACAAATCTCCGGGCCCGGACGGATTCCCAGGGGAATTATACAAAAATTTAGAATTAGAAGACATTTTACTCCCAAGAATGCTCCAAATTTTTAATGAGGCCTTAACGAAAAACAAAATACCAGAATCTTGGAGAGAGGCCTATATTACACTTTTACCAAAAGAAGGATCGGATATCAAATTGATACAGAATTATAGGCCAATTTCACTTCTCAATACTGATTATAAAATATACATGAATATATTAGCGGAAAGATTAAAAAGAATTCTCAATAAGATAATACATAGCGATCAGAATGGGTTCCTCCCAGGGAGGCAAATTAGGAATAACACAAGGACGATTCTGGATGTGATAGAATATTATGAGGAACACCCGGAAAAAGAGGTGGCATTAGTTTTTTTAGACGCACAGAAGGCCTTCGACAATTTGAACTGGGAGTTTATAAAGCAACAACTGAACATAATGGGATTTGGACAAAATTTTACAAATACAATAAATACGATTTATGAGAAGCAAAGGGCCAATATTTTAGTAAACGGTGAACTTACCAAAACATTTCAGATCAGTAAAGGAGTAAGACAGGGATGCCCAATGTCACCACTTTTGTACATATTGGCATTAGAAGTGTTATTGAAGAAGATTAGGGAGAACGATCAAATCAAAGGGCTTAAAATCAGGAAGGAAACATATAAAGTTCAAGCGTTTGTGGACGACGTTGTCCTAATTATGGAAGAACCGGTGGAAACAGGCATACAAATATTGGAAACACTCGATAAATATGGAGAAGTAGCAGGACTCAAATTAAATAAATCTAAAACCAAAATGCTCACCAAAAATATGACGAAAAACCAGAAAGAAGCCCTGGAGGAATCTATGGGAATCCAAATTGTGAAAAAAGTTAAATATTTGGGAGTATGGATCTCAACAAAGTACCTGGCCCTCAAAGAGGACAATTATGTCCCCTTGGTAAAAAGTATAAAACAAGATTTAGAGAAGTGGGGGAAGTTACAAATTTCCTTCCTTGGGAGGATAGCGACAATTAAAATGAGCATCTTACCCAAATTGTTGTACCTGTTCCAAACAGCGCCAATTAAATTTGATAAAAATTTTTTTAGTGAACTCAACACTACTATTAGGAAGTTTATTTGGGGAGGAAAAAAACCAAGAATAGCAATTAGGAGCTTACAAGATAAAAAAAATAGAGGAGGGCTTGGATTACCAATATGGGAAACATATCACAAAGCAGCAATTCTTGTTTGGTTAAAAGAAAGGGCGACGTTAGCGAACAAAAGAATTCTAACGCTAGAAGGGCATGATCTCCAGATGGGTTGGCATGCCTATTTATGGGAAACGGGGAAAAAAACCAAAACACATTTCAACAAACATAAATTGAGGGACATATTGAAGTCAACATGGGAAGAAATAAGACGAAAACACTACACTAAAATTCCCAGCTGGCTTTCAACCATGGAGGCGATAATTTACCCAAATGTCCTGGACCATGGTAAAACTGTAAAATATAAAGAAATCCTAGATGAGGCAGGGAACCTCAAAACATTAGAACAATTAAAAGAACAGGGCACTTTTGTTGAATGGTGGACATACGCACAGATAAAATCAAGATACAAAAAAGATAAAGAACAATACGGTATAGAAATGGGATGCAAAGATTTTGATAAAATTTGGATGGGTACAGATAACAAATTATTAGCTAAAATATACAACTATTTAGTAGAATATGACCTGATGGAAGAAGTGGTTAAAGGCCCAATGCTAGCATGGGCCAAAAATATTGGGAAAAACATAAATTTGGAAGAATGGGATCAAATATGGAACAACAATATAAAACTTACCAAGGCAACTACTTACAAGGAGAACCAGTATAAGATGATTTATAGGTGGCACCTAGCACCAGCTAGGATCGCCAAAATTTACCCTAACTCAAACCCAAAGTGTTGGAAGTGCAGACACCAGCAAGGTACCTTTTACCACTGCTGGTGGACCTGCTCTCAAGCAAAAAAATATTGGAAGATGATTTGCAATTGGCTTTCAGAAATAATAGGTGAAACCTTTGAATTAGACCCTAAAACACTTCTCCTGGGAATCCTGAAGACGGAAATGGCAAAAAAGAAGAAATACTTGGCAGTGCATATAATAACAGCAGCAAGAATCGCTTTCGCTCAACAATGGAAAGAGAAAAATATACCAACTAAGGGACAAGTAATCGGCAAAATAATGGAATGTGCCGAGATGAATAAATTAACATTAAAAATTAATGACAGAGAAGATTCGGATTATTACAGCGTATGGGATAAGTGGTACGGGTGGTTAGAGAAGAGGAAATTGAAATAAAAAGGAAAGAGACCAGAGCAAGTACAAGAAATAGAAAAATGAAATAGTAAGAGAAGAGGTACTGCGGATGGTAGGAAATATAATAAGGCAAGGAAAGGTTACATGGGTAAGCAAAAGATATAATTTATGTATTTACTAATTTATTGTCAAAGATCATCACATATACATATGCTAAAAATGATATGTGAACAAATTTTTTTTTGTTTTTTACCATGTAACTGGTTTGCAAAGATTATCTACTTATGTATAATATGTACAATTTGTATTTATTTCTTTTTCCATACTATGTAACTGGATGGATAAAATTGTATTATTATAATTTCTTACAATAAAACATTAAAAAAAATATTTATGAGCAAGAATGAAGGAAGATCAAGGTTGCTTAACCTGCTGTTGAATTCAGCAAGAATTCTGGTTATTTCCAGATAGCAGTATTTCCACATTTTTTTTCCTGGTCTTTATACTTTTGAATATTCTTAGCCACAGAATTTTGAATGTGTAACTTTTATTAATTTGCATACATATATCTGTGCTCACAGTATCCTGACTTCTGAAAATAATCAAGAAACCTGAATCAATCATAGATGAACTAAATTGGACATTATACATTGAGACATTGTGACCTATGGAAGCATAAAAACAAAAGACTATGAGATTACCAGTCAATAGTCTCTCAGTAACCCCAGTTCACGGGTGTCAAACTCGCCATGTCACATTGCCATCACACATTTCATGACATTTTCCCCTTCGTGGAGCTGAGGTGGGCATGGCCTGCTCGTGACACATCTGGCCCGCGGGCCACCAGTTTGGCACCCTTGCCTTAGTTCTTAGATGCACTAAATTGTTTGGGTAGAAGTGAGCATCTTCTCTTGGAGCAATGATTTATTCATAGTTGTACTTCCAATGACTCAGCAGGAGTAGACGTGGATCCTGGCACTGCACCACAGAATTTTAACATGTTGCAAGGGAATTGGCATCAGATGTTTTGCATGGATGGTGTTCCTATACAAGAGTTGGGGAGAGGACATGGTTTCAGTCTGGACCAGGGCAGCAGTTCTCATTTTTGCTGAAAGAAAGATCTGCATTATTTACCTTTGTCAATGAGGATACTAACTCTTTATTTCCCAACAGGAATACTTCATCCATCAGCCATGAAGATCTATCATCTTTTCTTTTTGACTCTCTTTCTGAAAGCTGTAGTTGGTCCAGGTACAAAAATAAGCCATCTTTAAGCACATTGCGATGCAATATATGTAGCTCCATTAATATAGTCACATTGTGACAGATGGAATTATGCTAGATATCTTTATGAAATATTTTAAGTCCTTTCAAAGTGATATTGTAGATGTACTGAATATGCTTGTAAATACTATGTAAAGTATCCATATTAGCGTTCCATTATTAAGTATACATTTTAAAAACTCACGTATAAATAAGGCCCACACATATTGGACAGCATTTTTACACCATACTTGTTATATAGTTTCATGCAGTGATGGGATTCAATTTTTTTAACAACCGGTTCTGTGGGCGTGGCTTAGTTGGGGGTGTGACTTGGTGGTCATGTGACTGGGTGGGCATGGCTAGCTGGTCATGTGATCGGGTGGGCATGGCTATGTGCATAGGGACTATTCAGAGGGCTGAAAAAAGTCATTTATGACTGGTCCTCACAATTTTGACTGGTCCTCGCACTTATGACCATCCTCACATTTATGCCCATTGCGGCATTCTTAACAACCGTGTCAGTCATTTCACCACTACTTCTCTTCACCACAGTAACAAGTTAGGGCGCAAAATGTAAAATGTGAGGACAGTCATAAGTTCAAGGATTGGTCAAAAGTGCAAGGATCGGTCAAAAATAACTTTTTCAGCCCTCTGACTAGTCCATATGCACATAGGGACTACCCAGAGGGCTGAAAAAAGTGATTTCTGACAGGTCCTTGCACTTTTGACCGGTCTTCGCACTTATGACTGGTCATCATTTATGCCCATTGCATCATTCTTAATTAAATTAATTAAATAAAAATGACCTGCTGGAGCAGTCAGAAGCAGTTCAGGCTGGCTGCAGGGCAGGGTGATACAACCGGGGTAGGTAGGTGCTGCCCAGGTGGGAGACGGGCGCAGGCCTACAGGGCTGGCTGCAGGGTGAAGCAATCGGATGGGGTAGGTCAGGGGTCTGCAACCTTAAATACTCAACCTTAAACACATGTAAACACTTAAACACAACCTTAAACCTGGGTGGACATTGCGAACTCCATATCACTTACTCCCACCCAGGTTTTGTGGTTCCAAGTATTTTCTTTTAAACAGATATCTCTGGGTGTCTCATCTCTCTCATCTTTCTTTCTACCCTTCATCTCTCTTTCTCCCACTATTCTCTCCTTCATCTCTCTTTCTCCCCCCTTCTCTCCTTCACTTCTCTTTCTCTCCATCTCTTTCTCCTCTCCCCCTTTCTCCCCTTCATCTCTTTCCCCCTTCTCTCCTTCATTTCTCTTTCTCTCCATCTCTTCCTCCTCTCCCCCTTTCTCCCCTTCATCTCTTTCCCCCTTCTCTCCTTCATTTCTCTTTCTCCCCCTTTCTCTCCTTCATTTCTCTTTCTCTCTATCTCTTTAATGTAGAGGCTTTAATGTAGCTACTGTATGCACAGAAGTGTCCTCCTTAATAATCTTGTGAAGAAGGTTATGTAGAAAGAGAATTTCTGGTCCAAAGTCACTCAATAAATAATGTAGTCAAGTGGGAATCGAACCTGGGTCTCTCTAGTTCAGGAAAAACATCTTAACCACTGCAACCTCTGTTCAAATTCTGGAGAACAAATCACCAAACCCATAAATCATGTTAATATTCTTTTAATTTTTAGTAAAAAATATCCATAAAAGGTTTCTAGTTACTAATAAATGTTGTCGTTGGCTTTTTCCCTAATCAAACAATTTCATTTTGCATTTCTGGAAATTCTGTTATGTTCACCATCACTTGTGGGTATATCACAATCTTTCCACCTTTGTACATATAATAATCAACCAAACTCTCTACCTTTCCAACTTCTCTAGTTCAGCTACCTTGATTAGAGGCACAAACTGACATCCAGAGAGCCAAGGGCTGACTACCTCAACTACAACTCCTGGTTTCCCATGGCTATATGTCACTCTTGCAAAGTAGTTCAGTCAAGAAGCACACCAATCCTAACTCTGACTTTATTGTAAGATGACATTAACAGAATCTTACAAGTCTCACCCATCCATCGCCTCACAACAGTACTAAGGAGGATCTCTTCTGAAATATTTGCCTAAGGTCATTCCTACATACCATAACATTCCATTGGAGTTGGGCAGCTAATAAATTCAAATAATATAATAATTGAGGGGTCATTAGTGCTCTCTGAGCTTGTTTTTTTGCAAATATTTCATTTCCCAAACTAGATGATATCATTAGTGCTAGTATTAGTATTGATGATGTTACCAAGTTTGAATAATAAAATGTCTGCAAGGAAACAACCAAGCTTGGAGAGCACCAAGAATCCCTCATATCAACCCTGAGCTATAAATATTCTCCTTTAAAATCAATAATAATAATAACATTTCTGTTCCATAGAAAGATAATCTCATATGCATATATATAAATCTACAGAGAATACATATATATTCTATAGATAGATAGATAGATAGATAGATAGATAGATAGATAGATAGATAGATAGATAAAAAGAAAGAAAGAAAGAAAGAAGAAAGAAAGAAAGAAAGAAAGAAAGAAAGAAAGAAAGAAAGAAAGAAAGAAAGAAAGAAAGAAAGAAAGAAAGAAAGAAAGAAAATACACCGACAACTGTGTAATTTGGGATAAAATATTTCACCCAGAATCATGTTTAGGAATACTTTTATATAAGTTTGTATTTCTATACAGTATAATGCACAAAGGTTTTTAAAATATATTTTTAATTTTTCATGTAGATATTGCTGGAGGTCAAGGTGATTGTCAACAGCGTCTTAATGGCTTCTGTTATCCGAAGGACCTTCCCTGTCCTGATTGTTTTGCTTTCTATGGACACTGTGAATTTGACCTCCAGTGCTGTGCAAAGTAAGTCAGTTTTCCCAGGGTACAGAATACAGGTCTTGTGGATCTGATCAAAATTTTTAATTGACATTTTACATTTACATTTATACTTTCCAATCTAAATTTTAGTCTGTGTTTTGAATTTACGTTATGGTTATTCAATTCAAGTATCACTATTGAATATGTAGTAATATGAGATCTGTATTAATTTACTATACTATACTTGAAAAATAGCTATTGAGTTTTGCATTTACTCCAGACTAGCATTAAAGACATAACATTGGTTTGTACTTATCCTGCTTCTTCAGTCTTCCCAGCTACGTGGAATATGATAGATTGCTGTCTATCAGATTAATGAGCATATTGGAATATTACTTGTTCTACCCTATAAAATTCTATAAGGTACAAGAGATCATCCTTGTAATTTTCTATTTGTAGGTTATATGCTATTGTAGCAAAGATATGTGATAGTGTGCACAGTATTCAGATCAAAGGGTTGCAATCTCTTTTTTAAAAAAAAAATTAGGTCTTCAAAAGCATCCATTGTTAATCCTTAACATCTTATTTTCCTCTTAATAATTTCATGGCAATTTTAAAAAATTCACTCATGTATCAACCTACAATCAAACAACTATCAATTATATGTTTAATTAACATATATTTTAATCTTTTATGGGTGGTGTAGTGGCTCAGCAGTAAAGACACTGGGCTTATCAACTGGAAAGCCAGTAGCCCAGGTTCAAGACCTGAGTGTCAGGAGATGGGGTGAGTTCCCATCCTCCCCCCAGTTCCTGCCAACCTAGCAGTTCAAAAGTATGTAAATGTGAGTAGATAAATAAGTACCACTTCAGTGGTAAGGTAACAGTATCCCATGTGGTTATGCTGGCCACATGACCACAGAAATGTCTTAAAACAGCACTGACTCAATGGCTTTGAAACAGAGATAAACATCAGCCCCTATAGTTGGCAACAACTAGCAAAATCCACAAGGACTGTTTTATCTTTTTCTTTACCGAATCCTCTATACCAGGTGTGTCAAACTGGTAGCCTTCGGGCTGGACGCATCATACATCATGCACAGGCCATGCCCACCCCACCTCCGCAAAGGGGAAAAAATGTCACGATACATCACATGACAGCAACACAACACCGTGAATTTGACACCTGTTTTCTATACCTACGAAATAGTTCTCTACTTGAAATAATTTATTCCTTTTCTAATGTACAGAATATGGTGGCTTCCGGAGTGTGAATATGCAACTTCACCAGCTGAAAGTTTTTTTCCTGAAACAACAACTTCACAAATATTTTATGATGAAACTGAGACACCAAAATAAACTGTTGTGACAATCATTCAGGTAGATTGTAGCTCAAATTACACATAAATATTTTTCTTCCTTAGTTCTGATTAGTATTGTCTATACATGTTCAGGGTAATAATTATAACACTAGATAACCTGTCACCTTCTGGGTCATCATTTTAGAGATATTTCTTTACCTAACGAGAGAAACAGAATGACCACAGTCATGCAAAAGAGCAAAGGGAGAAGGAGTGACTTTTATCAGCTTCCTTTTTGAGGAATCTCTTTGGGTGAAGCTTACAGGAACTATTGAAGTTCTTTCCTTCTTTCTCTCCTTACCTGCCTCATTAACCATGATATCAATTACCAATATTTCATTATTCCCACAGTGGCAGCTATAGAAAAATGGCTGCTCAGATTGATCAGATGCTTCCCAAGCTTCCATCTTGCCTTTGACAGCTTTATTTATGCCTATCCTATGTTGTTATTAAATTATTATCAGAATCTGCTGACTTTATAATAGTGGTTTTAAGACTGATTGGGTAGATGCAGGGGTGACATTGTAATATAATTTCAATTATATTTAATTTATATCTCAAATTATTGTATTTTATTCTGATTTTATTCTAGATCGTATTTTACTCTAATTTCATTTTAACTCGTGTTATATTCCTATTCCAATTTAAATTGGGCCCTCTACATGGGGCTCCCCCTGAGGAGCACCCGGAGGCTCCAGCTGGTGCAGAATGCGGCCGCGCGGGTGATTATGGGAGCGACGTGGCGCTCCCACGTAACACCTCTCCTGCGCGAGCTGCATTGGCTCCCGGTGGTCTTCCGGGTGCGCTTTAAGGTGTTGGTTCTCATCTTTAAAGCGCTCCATGGCTTAGAGCCAGGGTATTTGCAAGACCGCCTGCTGCTACCGATAACCTCCCACCGGCCAATACGCTCTCACAGAGAGGGCCTCCTCGGGGTGCCGTCGGTCAGGCAATGTCGGCTGGTGGCCCCCAGGGGGTGAGCCTTCTCTGTGGGGGCACCCGCCCTGTGGAATGAGCTGCCTCCTGGAATACGATTGATCCCGGACCTCCGGACCTTCCGTAAAGCCCTGAAGACGTTTTTATTTCATCAAGCCGGCCTAGCCTAAATGGTTTTTAATTGGGATTTTAAATTTTATGGATTTGGGGTTTTAAATTTGGGTAGCCAATGATTTAATTCTTTTAATTATCTTAACTTTTTGCATTTGTATGTTTTTTAATTTTGGCTGTTCACCGCCCTGAGTCCCTTCTGGGAGAAGGGCAGTATACAAATTAAATTAATAAATAAATAAAATTTAAATTGTTTCTACCAAACTTTTTTGATAATTGTTTCTGGAGCGTTGTACTTTGATATGGCCCAAGGGCTAATCAATAAATAAAGATTGAAGACTTTATATAACCAATATGACTGTGTTTATTACAACCAACTTTCTTCTACATTATTTTTCAGCTCCTGCTTAGTAAGAACATCTGAGTACCCTCTAACAGTTGATGGAGCATTTGGAGATTACCCAAATTCCCAAAAATGTTGGTTTTTACGAGTTAATGCTTTTCTAATAAAAAGCTGTGTTCTTGTCAAATGTCGAAGCTAATATACATTAAAACCGATACTTTCCATACTTCATTGCAATGCCTCAGTTCTCCGTTCTTTTTGCTGATGCTTTTTTCCACATTTTCAGGAATTATTCCTCCAAAATAATTCATGCATTTAAAAAAAAAATAATGGGTTATATCTGGGTAAGAATGTAATAGCCATGTTAGATTCCTCCTAGGTTCTGTTGTGTTGCTCCATCATGGTGGGGCAGAGTACCTGGGCACAATGACCAAAGAAGGCCAGGACTGTATGGCAAGCCTGTATATTCCCAGCAGGATTACCAAAGGCATGAAGGTCATCCAGCTATACAGCTAAAACAAATAGGCAACTGTGTTGGGTTGCTACAATATAAGAAAACACTGGAGGATCATCAATTGTCAGACACGAAAGATCAAGTCTATATACAAAGATCCAATTAAACTGATGTATTGCTAATCATGCCTATGCATAGAAAACCTTTCAACTAACAGTTGGCACCTGCTTGAAGTTAGATGAAGGTCAAGAGAATTCAATGGGGGTTAAAATTATTTTGCTTGTGGCTACATAGGCATTCCAGACTGATCCCTCTTTAAACTCCATCACCAGGTTATACCATTCCTTCTCCTACATCACTTTAGTGAGAATACTGGCCTTAGCCATTAAAGCCAGATGAGTGACTTTGAGCCAGTCATTCTCTCTTAGCCCAATCGAATTGCCTCACAGAATTGTTCTTATGGGGAAATATAGAAGGAGGAAGGTGTGTTCGATATGTTTACCATCTTGACTTGCTTTTAAAAATAATAAAAGTGGGAAAGAAAGAAAGAAAGAAAGAAAGAAAGAAAGAAAGAAAGAAAGAAAGAAAGAAAGAAAGAAAGAAAGAAAGAAAGAAAGAAAGAAAGAAAGAAAGAAAGAAATTAAATAAATAAATACCAAAGGCATCCATTCATAGTGTGTATTGTACAAGTAATGGTGATCCTGTATTTCTCACCAAGAAAACCATATGGAGAGAAAATATAAAATGATTGATGATGTAGTGCCAGAGAGCGGGGTCCTCAGGTCAGATCAGAGCTGGGTTGCTGAGGGTTCGCAGGGGTTCAGGAGAATCTCTAGCTAAGATTCTGTGCAGTTCTGAGAACCCCAAATCCCACTTCTGGCTGGCCCTGCCACCCGCCCCTCCTAGGAATCCGTTTCCAGCCTCCAGAGGGCCTCTGGAGCCTGGGAGGCTGTTTTCACCTTCCCGGAGGCTCAATGAAAGTCTCCAGAGCCCAGGGAGAACAAAAAATGCCCCCTCCCCACTGTAGTGCAGGAGACTGACTAGGCCACGCCCACCATGGCCACACCCACCCAGCAACCGGGCAAAGAACCCCTTGCTAAAATTTTTGAACGCCCCCCCCCCCCCGGGTCAGATGGTACTTAGCATGCTACTGAGGAAGAGCTGAGCATCTTTTGGAGTAAATAGTAACATGGCTCGATTAAAGCTTTCAGGACATCTTGTTGCTGATGCTGCCATACAGGAAAAGAAAATCTGAAGCTGCAAAGGACAATTACAGTGAGAACATGTAATGTAAGAATCATGAACAAAGGAAAGCACAACACAATGAAAGATAAAATGATATGACTACAAATAGACTTCTTAGACGTCAGACAATTAAAATGGACTGGAGTTGGACACTTTTGAACAAAAGATGACACTGTTTATTACTCATGACAGAGTAAGAGATAGAGAAGAAATGGTGTTGCTTTTATAATTGGGAAACTGATTTATCGCTAATCATGTTCCGTTTTCTTTTTCTCATTTTAAGACTTTAACTTTCAACTTTTATTTTCCTCAGAATTCAGCACTGACCATTTAATTTCCTTAATTTGGAAAACAGTGCATGGGAATCTTTCCAACTAACTTAAGAACAGCTACTTGACTACAGTGCAATCAATGACTAAATAATATTAATCAGACTTTGTGCATAACTCCTTAATATGATGATCATTCAAGTTTTTACTCTAACCACCAATGCAGAAGAAGAAGAGGTTGATGGGTTTTATGCTCAAGTTCAGTTTGAAATAGAAGAACATGCAAGCAAGATGAGCTGACTGTAATTGGAACTGGAATGTGAAAGTTGGAAACATTAAAGAGGAAAATGGAATTTATTTTGTAGCTTAGGAAACTGAAATGAAGCAGGAAATAAATTTCAGCCTCTCCAATGATTACTTCGAACAAACAAAAACATCCTTTTATACATGGATTGAAGAACATACTGTGAAACTATAGGAATTGATGAAATACCGATTGAAATATGGCAAGCAACAGAAGAAGAATCAATAAAGTTTCTAACCAAACTATGCCCGCAAAATTAAGGGATGACACAGTGACAAACCGTTTGGAAGAGGTCAATCTACATTCCAATTATCAAAGAAGGAAATTTAACAATATACATACTATTGTACAATAACTCTAATTTCATGTGATAGGCAAATCATGCTCAGAATCTTTTGTAAGATTTCAGCTTCCCATTATAATTTTTATTTCAAAAATAGCAAGAAAATAAATTCAATCAATCCACATAAATATGTAAAACTACATTAACATGCTACATCAACATTATCTGATCTATGCATTTCCAGAATTTCTCATAAAATATACCTACTAGGTCAAATTAAAATACTGACTGTTCAATACAGAGTAATGTTCCCAATATTTTAATCAAGCAAAAATGATGGCATTGTGTTATATTTTTACTTTTATGACCAAAACTGAATTATTTTCTCCCTCATATTCAGTGAAATCTATAGAATTGCCATCTTTTGGGGGCAAAATGGCATTCTTCTACAAACCCATATAGTTGGAGATGAGGTACTAATTTAAATCTAGTTGATGGGGCAAATGGGATCCCTTCCAGTGGTCCATAAAGCAGTAAGCTGAAATAATAAAATAGTATCAGAAAACTATGGACAGATTCCCCCCCCCAATGGGGACTTGTCCTTCCCTGATTCCAGGAGAGAAGTTCTGTTTTCTTTTTCTCATTTTATGACTTTAACTTTCAACTTTTATTTTCCTCAGAATTCAGCACCGACAATTTAATTTCCTTAATTTGGAAAAAAAAGTTATCTGCTTTCAGTTTGAGGAGATCCTATTTTTTCTCTTTGTTGTCATTGCACATTAGGATTCCATCCAAATGAATTATGGATCTTTAAATAAGTAGTGGGGGACCTGGAGATATAAATGTAGCTGTGGCAAAAGAAATTGAGTTGTCAATGGTAATAGCAAAGTGGGACATAGCATATACGCAAAAGAAATTTTGAATGATTACTGTCCAAATTCCGGAGAAGCTTGACTGATTAACTTAGTTACCTATCACAAGTAGAAAATACCATGACAAATCAGCTACAGCTAACTAGTGGAACAGATGAAAGCTATATCAGGGCATTCCATTGATTATTTATCCAATAAGCACATAAAAATGAGAGTTAAACATCAGTCTTTGAACAACATCTTCTTCTGAAATGACAAGGCACATCCAGGAAGACACCTGAAGGACAAGTCTCATTGGGTTGTAGAATGCAGAATCCACCCATTGATGCACAGGTAAGTAGAATGGCTTCTATAAATTGGTCTTCTGTAAAAAAATAAAATGTTTATCAAAGCTCTGAAATCTTCTCTTCATGTTATCTTTTCACCATTATTACTACACAAGCAATTCAATCATTAGGCAAGTTGGTGCAACATACACATAACACAAAAGGGCATGAGCTGTATGGCTGATCTGGGAGTCGTGCAATACAGGTAGTCTTCGACTTACAGCAGTTCATTTAGTGACCATTCAAAGTTACAACGGCGCTAAAAAAAAGTGACTTATAACCGTTTTCCACGCTTATGACCATTGCAGCATCCCCGTGGTCACATGATCAAAATGGATAATTGACTCATAATTATGACGGCCACAGTGTTGTGGGGTCATGAGATCACCTTTTGCGACCTTCTGAGAAGCAAAGTCAATGGGGAAGCCAGATTCATTTAAGAACCCTGATGCTGACTTAACAACTGCAATGATTCACTTAACAAGAAAGGCAAGAAAGATTGTAAAATGGGGTGAAATTCATTTAACAACTGTCTTGCTTAACAACAGATATTTTGGACTTAATTCTGATCATAGATTGAGAACTACCTATATAGATGTTTGTCCAATAAAGAAATACTTAGAGCCTTATAAAATAGCAGGCATATTGCTTAAAAAGATAACTTATACAAGCTTTTCTGAAACCAGCAAGGCTGAGGACAGGGTATTTTGCTTTCACCTAAAGTACTGTGGGAGAAACAGCCAGACAAAAATGTATATAGTGCAGTAATGGCTAGCTATCAACAGTCCTGGGATTCCTTTCAAACCGTAGTTTTACTTCTGACTTCCCAGCCTCACATATAATAAATGTGATAATGAAGTCAGCATGCATCAGAATAAAGGGTACTATCTGACCAGATTAATTTTTCTTACAAAAATAAAATCCAAGCCCAATTTTTCAGGGAGACAGATGGCTACCAGAGTAAAGAATATCAATGGAGAAGCTTTTCTGAAAGTTCCTTGTATCAATATAGTATTATTCTTTACAAACAAGGCAAATACAATTTCAGTTTTTAAACATGTGTTTTTCTTTCTATTATATATGGTGATAAGGTTTTTTCTTATGCTTTTACATAATGAAGACTTAGTTGAACAGCACCTAAAATTTACATACAGAAAACATTACGTTTAGAAATATGATTATATGTAGGTGAGCATAAAAGTACATACAATAAAACATGCAAGCTGAACATTTCTCCAACTCATTCCTTCACCTCTAATATATGAGCCAATCTACTAAACTGCCTTTCCAAGCTTAAACCCATGCAGAGTTTATGATCTCTTGAAAATAGTGATTTGGCTAAATATTAATATAGTATTCTCATCAAAATATTTATGACAATAAGATGTTCTTTGTGCAGTATATTATTGAATCATCGCTCACCCTGAGCAGCATGGAAGAAGAAGAAAATTACAGCAGTGAAACAGTATAAAATGTTCATGGCTGCAAATTGGCTGCAGTTTCTCTAGTCTTGAAGGGAAGAGACACTGAGAAGAAAAGGATCTGGGTAAGGAAAAAAGTGATGTCATCTGAGCATTATTAATTCGTGCAATGTGAGTTGCAAGCTGCAGAAATCTCTTAGGCTGAAACCAGAAAATTGTTACTAATACAGCACAAAGGCAGTTTTGGGTTACCTGAACACATATTTTTGTACTCTCCCTTGCTTCGAAAAGGATATGGTGCTGGTAACACAATAGTAGTGTGTTGAGAATGGCAAAGATGAGGGATTTAAAAAATTAAAATGGATTTAAAATGGATTTAATTTATAACTTCCCTGTTGCTGTCCTGCCCTTTGAAAGAACATGTTCCCCTGAGATCCAGATTATACCAACCATAACAGGAAAGCCTTGAAAACTAGTGTCTTTCCCCAGGCCCTGGGCCAGAATAGCAATAGAAATAGCACTTAAGATTTAGACACTCTTCACAGTGCTTGACAGCCCTCTCTAAGCTGTTTTTACAGTCAGCATATTGCCCCCAACAATCAGGGTCATTTTACTGACCTCGGAAGGATGGAAATCTGAGTCAACCTTGAGCTGATGAGAATCAATCTGCCAAACACTGGCAGTTGGCAGGCAGCAGAATTAGCCTGCAATACTGCATTCTAACCACCGCCACCATGGCTCTTGTATGAACCAGTTGTATGTTATAGATCCAATTTCTCTCCGTTCCATTTTGTTTTTATTGAATTTTGATCTATATTGTGATATTCCTTTGTAAATCACCAAACGTTGCTTGGTAAATGGACAGTCTTAAGATATATTTAATTTTAAATAAATTAAATAGAAATAATAAGAAAAGATAGTTTGGAACATCTTGAGAGATTGCACTAGAATAGGAATAGGAAATATGACTTGTAAATTGGGCTTGATTAGGTTTTGTGTTCTACATAAACATACACAATGGTCTCTTCCAGGATAAAATGGCATTTTCCTATAAATATTTTATTTTTTTGTAAAAAATCACTCAGCTGCAGGAAATGCCAGGAGAACATGTACGGTAAGTATTTCTCTCTTCTAATAAGTCCAGGAAACATGAAATGAAGCACCTACTGAAGGTCATGATATAATGTTCCCATCAAGACTTATGTGGCAAGGCGGGGCTAGACCAAAGTATTTGCATCAGGGCCTTCACTAAAGCAATTTGCGTAAATGCAAGAGGGGCATCAGAGAAGCTATTAGCATGACAGGAGAACTGGATGAAAGGAAGCAAATGCTCAGAAGATTTCATTGTTAAGAATCTCCAACAGGGTACTTCATCTTATGCAGCCTAAAAAACAGAGACATCAACAAACGCCTCTATTGTTTTTAAAATAACCAGAGACAAATATTCTGAGGTTCAAACTGAAAGCACACTGCCCAGAGTATCTTCTTTTAAAGAGAAAAGAGAAAGAGAGAAAATTTTCATCAGTTCCTGAAGTTTTTCTTGGGGTGGGACCATCCAGACCATCTGTTGTATTGATATGCTTGCAAGAATATTTCTTAAATTAAATATTTCTCCTGCAAAGATTTCTTAGCCTTTGTTAGGAACTAATGACCATCCCTTTCCTTTTTCAGTCTCTCACCTGAATGAGGCTGAAGAAAAAGAACCAGGACTACTAAAAAGAGGCAATGCATACTTGTCTTTAGATTAAAATAAGACCAACTTGGACCTCTGACTTCTTTATTTATAGAGTTCTAAGGATTGCATGATATTAAAGCATTGAAATAATAATAGATGTGTATGTCTTTGACTGGTCCTTCCCAATGGTGGGATTCAATTTTTTTAACAACCGGTTCTGTGGGCGTGGCTTAGTTGGGGGTGTGGCTTGGTGGTCATGTGACTGGGTGGGCGTGGCTTGGTGGTCATGTGACCGGTGGGCGCAGCTATCTGCATAGGGACTACAGAGGACTGAAAAAAGTCATTTCTGACTGGTCCTCGCACTTTTGACCGGTCTTCGCACTTATGACTGGTCATCATTTATGCCCATTGTAGCATTCTTAACAACCGTGTCACTCATTTCACAACTGCTTCTCTTCATCATGGTGACAAGATAGGGCAAAAACATAAAATGTGAGGACAGTCATAAGTTCGAGGACTGGTCAAAAGTGCAAGGACCAGTCAAAAATAACTTTTTCAGCCCTCTGAGTAGTCCATATGCACAAAAGGACTACCCAGAGAGCTGAAAAAAGTGATTTCTGACTGGTCCTCGCACTTTTGACCGGTCTTCGCACTTATGACTGGTCATCACTTATGCCCATTGTAGCATTCTTAACAACCGTGTCACTCATTTCACAACTGCTTCTCTTCACCATGGTGACAAGATAGGGCAAAAATGTAAAATGTGAGGACAGTCGTAAGTTCGAGGACTGGTCAAAAGTGTGAGGACCAGTCAAAAATAACTTTTTCAGCCCTCTGAGTAGTCCATATGCATAAAAGGATACAGCAATTGAGAAGGATGAAGGAAGGGAAGGGAAATTAGAGTAGGAGTGAGGGTAAGAGAGGGAGGAAGAGAGGAGGAGAAAGAGAAAGGAAGAGGAAGTAGGGAGGAGAAGACGAGGGGGAGGAAGAGAAAGTAAGAAGGAAAGAAAAGAGAGAGGTGGTAGGTTTGAGGAGAAAGATTGCTGTACAGTAAAAAAGATGAAATGGAAGAAAGGCAACCCCAAACAAATATAAAGATACTAAGATAAAGAATGAATTGTTAAACTTTAAAGAATAAAAGAGAACAAATATGAATAAATAACAATAATTAGAAACACACATACAAACATACAATGTATTTTCTTTGAACAGAGTATTTGGCCGGTTCACAAATTTAAACAGTGTTTAGTCATTTCAATTAAATTTACAATTTCTATATTTCCTTTTTGCCATATTTATTCCTCATCTATTTTTGTAAAAAAAACAATATTACCCTTCATCCTCATCTCTAATCTTAATCAAATTCAATTTTTCCCTTCTATTCTATATTATATCCCTTCCCATTGTCATCTATTTTTATATCCATCCTCACATTGTTTAATTATGTAATATTACAGTTGTTTAATATAAATTCAACATTTTAATATAAATCAATTAGTTATATAACTACCTTTTTTGTATATTAATCAATATGAACATGAATATTCCAATTATTTCCATGCAATCCAATTTCTTACAAATCAATTAATTATATTTACCAATAATAATAAACCAAATAATTTCCCCCATATATTCCTCCAAACCACAACTTAACCATTTCTGCTTTCAACACAATATACAATTAATAGTATCTCAATTATTACAATTCCCTAGTTAAATAGAGCTTTTTTTCTTTTGTGTTTTAAAATCTTGAACTCTCCTCTTTTTCCCTAAATTTCCCATTGTTTGCACCTACCTTTTTTGGTGAGGAAAAAGAAAAGAAATCTGCCTGCCTAATTTTCCAACGTTGCAGCAACAGCAAAGCCAACAGCCTGCTTTACTTTCAGTTTCATTTTTCAGCATAGCTAGGGGGAAAAAATCTGCTCCAGCAAGCAGCAGAGCCCTGAGCAAAACAGCTGAGAGCAAATCAGCTGAGAGTCGGGAGCCAATCTAATCAAGGGCTAATTAGCCTATGCTGAAGCTCCGTGGGCCAATAAAATTACAAAAAACCACCGAACCTTTTGTTAAATTGCTGGCTCGCCCACCCCTCACCCACCACTATTTATTAAATAGTGGTGCGGAGGGGCGGGGCAAGGGGCGGGGCGAGCCAGCAATTTAACAAACGGTTCAGCCGAACCCCCTAGAATCGGCAGAATCCAACCACTGGTCCTTCCTAATCTTCTCACTAACTCCTAACAAACTCCTCACTAACTCCTAACAAATTGAACAGAGATAGTTCAATTCTGGAAAAGATTGACAAGAAGAAAATTCTCTTCTCTTTCCTATTGAGGAAACTCAGTGTGGAAGGACATTGGCTCTCGTTGTGACAAGCTCCCTGACCACATTCCAGTGATCCATTTCACTGAGAAAAAGGAAGGGAACAAGATGCACAGAAAAACCTGTTAGGTGTCAAATAAAACTTAGCCCTTCTACACTTTTCCACTCAGAATCTCTTTCTATACATACCAGACATAATAAGCTATTTCTTCACCCATGTTCCACTAACAATACTGTGAAGAAGAGTTCTTTATCCTCTCTAAAATTCATCCTTTTCTCTGAAAGACTTTGGTAGACAGAGTGGAAGTAAACTGACTCACAAGTAACAGCAAAGAAACACTGAACTCTCCAGATGTAGAATATCTGCTGTAGCTGATTCTTCCTAGATTTTAAGCATTCAGGGTTAGAGGCTGGAAACAAAAAGGTTTCAGCAGTTCAAAATCAAGAACACAGAAGAACAATCTTCTAACATAAAAGATGCAAGTCAAGGTGGAAAATGAGGGGTCCTTGGTGCCCTCTGAACTTGGTCATTTTTATGCAGACATTTCATTACCTGAAACAGGTAACATTATCACTACTAGTAGGAGTGAGTGTCTATCAAGATTCTCAGTCATCCAGGTCATGGCCATCCCGAAGGTACTTTTTTCAAAAGGCAACTGGACTTTGAAAAATGTTGAAAAACTAGGGCTTTCAAAACCTTTGCTAGACCAATTCTTGAATACAACTTTGTTAGGAAATGATTTTATCTAACTTGTTGGGTTGGCAATATATAAACCATCAATATAGCTTTAAGACTGCTGTGTTGCTGTATTGCATCATACTGTGTTCTGATTGGTTAGCTCTGTAGCCAATGTCCTTAAGAGGGAGCTAGAAACCTGGTTTGTTTCTCTTTTTGTTAATATCTTTTTGTTAATATCTTTGCTGTTTGCTCTGTTTGCTACTGTTTGCAAATATAGAAGAACTGTTAATGTGTATGACAATGACTGGTAAGAAGACTTTGTTACTGGATTATCCCTGGACTATTGTTTAACCATCTACCGCTTTATATGTGTATGACCTGGACTGTTTATTGGACTGTGCCTTATTACTATTTCCTGAAAGTAAACACAACTCAGTGTATCTGTGTGTTGGCTGTGTTATTTCCTAACAACTCTCAATCGCTTTCATGTGCATACCCTTGCTACTCAAGGGTTGCTCTGCGAATTCCTCAACATTGGTTATGGGCCCAGGATACTGAGAGTTAGTGTGAATACACAGTACCATATTCAGACAGCTGTTTTTGTGGTTTATTGTCCAAGTGAAGATGGTACAAGAACAGTCAACCAGCATATCTCTGATAATGATCTCTGATATCTCTGGTTGGATGGAACAAACTACGTTCCATGCACTACTTCTATGCATCTACTATGAAGTGCAGCCTACTTCTGCATAAGGTAGAGCTGTGGGCTGTAGTTCATTATCCACTGGATGTAATTGCTTGGAATCCAGCAGATGATGAAGATACGAAGAAAATAGCCAAATTTAACCAGTATAATGAAAGGACTCTTTGTATAATCGGACTGACACTGAGTGACCAGCAGCTAGTCCATATTCATGGTGAGGAGTCTGCTGCCAAGTGTTGGGACACTCTGAAGATGATTTATGTTCATGAGAGTGTGGGTGCACACATACACCTTACACATAAACTGTTTAGAGCTCGTCTTCTGAAAGGTGGAGATATGTTAGCTCACCTGGAGTTCATGAAAGGAACTTTACAAGAGCTACATGTAAAGGAGCTGATTTTCTCAGAGCTTCATCAGGTTTATATCATTCTTTCCTCTTTGGATGAAAGTTATGATGACTATGTGTCTTCACTGGAAGTCTTGACCAGAGGTGAACTGACATTGACTGGCATAACTGGAAGATTGTTAGAAGAGTCCAGAAGAAGGCAAGATAAAGACCAACTGAGAAAGAGACAACCACAGGAAGAAAAACTGTCTTCAACTGCCTATACTGTTAGAAAATGTTTTTCTTGTGGGGCTAAGGGTCATATAGCTAGATTCTGTAAAAAGGGCAAGAAACTGAATACTGGTAAGCAACAGAGAGCTAAAAAGGATGTTAGTTTAGCAATATCCAGTTCAACTACAACTGTAAACCATGATTTGTGGGTAGTTGACAGTGGAGCATCACAGTCTATAACTAATAGTAGAGAGAGGTTTGTTAAAATGACTAAGGGTAAACAACAAATGGATGGAAAATGAAAGCGTCTGGAGAAGGTACTGCATATTGTTCATGTATAAATGAGAATTTACCTATGTTGTATGTACCTAAACTAAAATTTAACCTGCTATCTGTGAAAGCATTGTTAAATCGATTTATAGTAACATTTAGGGGAAATAAATATATGATAGAAAAAGATGGTATAAGTGTTACTGCAAAGTTAGATAATGATTTGTTTGTTCTTAATGATGATCCATTAATTATGGCTAATGCTAAATCAGTTTACGATAACACGAAGCCATATGATGAATGCATTCACTTGCTTCATAGGCGTTTGGGACATGTAAACTTTAAAATGTTAAAGAAAACTGTAGAATTATCTGATGGGATAAAATTAAAACCTTGTAAACATTATTTAAACTGCAATGCTTGTAACCAAGAAAAGAGTAAGGTAACTCCTGCAAACAGAGTTAATGGGTTTACAACCAATGAACCTTTAGAGGTAGTGTTTGCAGATATTATTGGTCCTAAAAAACCTAGTTTAGGAGGAGCCTGTTATATATTGAGCATAATAGACCATTTTCCCATTATGATTTCTGTTACCTTATGAAAACCAAATCAGAAACATTCCAGCATTTTTCAAACTGGCTGAGGTTTGCTGAGAGGAAAAAGAAACGCATAGTTCTTTGCCTGGTAGCTGACAAAGGTACTGAGTTTACCAATAACAGATTTGTAAATATGTTACAGAAAGCTGGCATTGAACGCAAGTGTTCTGCCCCTTATAGACCGCAACTTAATGCGTATATTGAACGCAGAGGGCAAACTTTGCAGGCTATGGCTCGAACCATGTTATCTGATTCTGGTTTGCCTGAGACACTTTGGGGTGAGGCATTTGCTAACCATGTCTTGAATAACGTAGTTAATTCAACAACTGGTGAATTACCATTCACACGTTGGCATGGTAGAAGACCAGAATTGAGTTATTTGCATACATTTGGAGCCCCGGCATGGGTTCATATTCCTTCTCAATTGAGGCGAAAATGGCAATATAGAGCAAAGAAGCTGTTTTTTGTTGGTTATGAATCCAACCACAGGTCATATAGATTTTGGGCGCCAGTACACTAGTGTGTACTGCAGTGCTAGTGCCAAGTCCCTGGAGCATGTTGGTTGGAGTAAGCTTGAGCAGGAATCCGACAAGGTGAATGATAGTGCTATTGTGGATACTCAAATATTTAATGATAACCCTGATAATGAGATAATTGAGGAACCTTCTCTCACTGTAAAGGAGGAAGAGGTTATAGGGGAGGTAGAAGAGGAAATACCTATACCTATGCCAAGTCCTGTGTTACCTAGACATTCAATTCATGAGAAACGTCCACCTGATAGGTATCAAGCAAGTGTGGCTTGTCAGGTGAATATATAGCTGTCTAACTTTAATGATATTAAACTGTATCCTAAAAAGGATCAAGTAGCTTGGAAGGAAGCAATGGACAAAGAGCTGACATCATTAAAGGAGTTAGATGTGTATGAAAACATTAGGTTACCACCAGGTGAGCATGTAATTGGTTGCAAGTGGGTTTATAAATTAAAAACTGGTGTAGATGGGACTGTTACCCATAAGGCAAGATTAGTTGCTCAAGGATTTGCTCAGTCAGATAATGGCTATGATGAAGTGATTGCACCGAGTCTGAGGGTGACTACTTTGTGAGCAGCATTAGTGTGGGCAGTTAAGAATAGTTATAGGATAAATCATATAGATGTTGAAACTGCATATCTGCATGTGCCATTACAACATATAATCTATATGAAGAAGCCACTAGGCTTGAATACTGATGGGAAGACTGATTGCTGGAGACTGAAGAAAAGTCTTTATGGCTTAAAACTGTCTGGTTTTTTTTAATTATTATTTGATTTATATGCCGCCCTTCTCCGGAGACTCAGGGCGGCTTACAATGCATTAAGCAATAGCCTTCATACTTTTGTATATTTATACAAAGTCAGCTTATTGCCCCCACAAACTGGAACCTCAATTTACCTACCTTAGAAAGGATGGAAGGCTGAGTCAACCTTGAGCCTGGTGAGATTCGAACTTACAGTAATTGCAGACAGCTGGTGTTAATCACAATGCTATTAGTCTGCTGAGCCACCAGGCCCGTCCACCAGGTTATGAGTGGAACAAATGTATTGTTAACAAGTTGGTTGATATGGGTTTTGTAGCTAGTATAGCTGATCCATGTTTGTTCAAGAAAGAGAAAGATGGTTTAATTTCTTTATTATTGCTATTTACTGACGATATAGCACTTATAACAAAATCTGAACAAGAAGCAACTGAAATTGTTTCTATGTTGCAAAAGAAGTTCAGAATTAGGAATTTAGGAGAAATTAAGCATTATCTTGGTCTCAATATAGTTAAAACTAATAAAGGTCAAAAAATTTCGCAAGCCAATAAAATTAGCCAATTGCTTAAACATTATAATATGGAACTCTGTAAGTCTTAGTGTGAACCAACTGGCTAGATATAATGCTGAACCTACTGAACAGTACTGGCAAGCTGCTAAGCAAATACTTAGATATCTGAAACAAACAATTTATTATTTGTTATATTTGGAACCTAGTAGTGACTTAGTTTTAACAACATACACTGATGCAAGTTTTGCAACTGATCTACTTACTCGTAAATCAACATCAGGTATAGTGATAATGTTGGGTAATGTTTTGATAGGATGGAAATCAATTAGGCAAAAGCATATTAGTTTGTCAACTATGGAAGCCAAATGTTCATGTTTATCCTTGATGTGTACAGAATTAGTATATTATAAACAATTGTTAATTGATATAGGATTAAATGTGAATGATCCGTTTATAGTGTACGAAGATAATCAATCTGCAATCAATATGGCTACTAATTTAGCTGTAAGAACACAGTCTAAGCATACTGATTTGCGATATTTAAACATTGGACAGTGTGTAAAAAGTAAATTGATTCAGTTAGAGTACTGCATGACTGAACATAATATTGCAGATCATTTTACAAAGGCTCAGGGTGGAGTTAAGCACAAAGAGTGTTGTGAAAACTATGGTTTAAGAATGTAAGGTATTATATATTGTCCTACCCAAAGGGGAGAATGTTAGGAAATGATTTTACCTAACTTGTTGGTTGGCAATATATAAACCATCAATATAGCTTTAAGACTGCATTGATGCAAAAGAATATTCTATCCCCATGATGGCGAACCTACAGCACGCGTGCCACAGGTGGCACGCATAGGCCTCTCTGTTGTATATACATCCAACAGGAACAGGAAGTGCCTCACAAGAGCACTAGATAGATAGAGGTATCTAGTGATCTAGGTATCTAGAGCACGAGATAGAGGTAAATCCTAAAGAGGCAGGAAATGCATCACTGAACTGACAGGAGATGAATGCTAGAGAGGAAACAAAAACAAGGCAGACATAATACCTGTAACAGCATAGCATCCAGGCGGGGAGTGCAGGGTGTGTGTGGTGCGTCCCCGCTCCCCCCGCCCCTCATTTTTGGTCCCAGGAGGCTTCAGGGAGACCTGCAAGGCCCAAAATGGGGCACCGAGGGCGCACACATGTGCAGGGGCAGGAGGAGCTCACACAGGGGTGCACGCATGTGCAGGGGGGTGTTGTGCATGCATTGTATAATGGGTGTG
Organism: Pantherophis guttatus; assembly: GCF_059756535.1. NCBI lineage: Eukaryota > Metazoa > Chordata > Lepidosauria > Squamata > Colubridae > Pantherophis > Pantherophis guttatus. Next base: position 317,888,940 of record NC_142063.1, read on the forward strand.
GGTATGCACATGCATGTTGTCATGTATGCATGCACACACTTTCGGTACGCTAGGACAAAAAGGTTAGCGTTGTGTCCCAACGGGGCGCACGTGACAAAAACGGAGCAGCCGATTGGCCAGAATGACAGCTACCAACTGGAGGGAAATCAGAGCGTTTTGATTGGCCCAACCGCTGACAGCTCTGCATATATAAGAGCTGTCAGTCCCTCAGAAGCCGCTCCGCTCTCCGAGGTCCTCAGCACCAAGCGAGTCTATTGTTAACAGTTGTGGTCAATAAAATGTTATAATTGCCTCGCCTTGCCTCCATTCTCATACCTTGTTCTCAGAACAGAACAAATTGATGACGAAGGTGGGATCAATGTGAGGGGGCAGGTTGAGCGGCAGCCACCAAAGGGGCTGAGGCATTGAGCTGGTCTACACAAAGCTGACAGACAGATAAGGGATCACAAACATGGCCATCCTCTCGACTTTCGCACCTTTCAACCAAACAGCAGAAACCTGGAACTCATTCTTAGATCATTTCCACTGTTTCCTGACTGCCAATGACTATAAAGGTTTGCTAGGGGACAGGAAATTGGCTGTGTTCTTAAGTGTCTGCAGACATGATATGTTTCAGACAGCCCGGGCACTCCTGGCACCTCAGATGGTCCACGATGTGCCGTGGGAACCTTATTGGCCACCTTGAAGGGACACTACGTGCCCTTACCCCAGGCGCTACGCATTTAGGCAATGAATCCAAGCTGAGGGGGAAACTATCAGTCAATACATGGCAGCATTAAGAGCCGCTGCCTTGTATTGCGATTTTAGGGACTACTTAGAAGATCTCCTCCTGAACCAGCTAATTTGTGGGGTCAGGGATACCTGATTGTAGCGTAGATTATTAGCTAGAACAGATATTATGCTACAAACTGCAATAGATGAGGCTAGAGCCTCTGAATTGTCCTCGAAATCAGCCACGGAGATAAGAAAGACCCTTAGCAGCACCCCATCTCGTAACCAGGAAGCATCCTCGGTGCACCAGGATGAGGTTGACCCTGATCAGTTGTCAGAAGACAAGGAGGACGTGAGTCGCCTCCAAACGTCTCAAAGGAAAAGCTGGGGCACAGAAAAGAAAAAGATAAAAGCCCCGTGCATAGGTTGCGGAGGGAATCATCCCTGTTCCTCATACAGGTTTAAGAACGTGGACTGCAGGAGTGGGAGAAAAGGCCACCTCACGCAGGTCTGTAAGGCAAGCCAGCCAGCTCCTAATAATTTAGCCAGACCCAGTCAAGAATACCATCCCCGAAACAGACAGAATAGAATAGAGGAAGAATGTTTCACTATTTACAGGGGTTTTTGTCACCCCAAAACAAGCATAGGTCAGACGAATGTGAACTTGAGGGAAAAATTTTTCCTCACAGTCCTCATTGAAGGTCAACCTTGTAAAATGGAATTGGACATGGGCTTTTCTGTGTCTCTTGTTTCATGGAACACCATTAAACATTTGGTGCCCTCCATGGCTAAGAGGCTTTTATCATCTTGTCATTTTCGCCTGCGTGATTACCAGGGTAATCACATTCCAGTCATGGGCTCCAGTAATTTTCAAATCAAATACAATGGGTTCTGCAGCTGCCTCAAACTAATTGTTGTTGATGGCGCACTACCCAGCTTACTGGGATTAGACTGATTTGATGCCTTGGGATTAAATGTGACAGGAATTCACACTACTACATCTGCAGGATTCTCTGGCTTGTTCCGCAAATACTCTGATGTTTTTAGCGAAGGGCTAGGCAAATACACTGGCAAACCGATATCCTTTAATTTGGATCCTACAGTTGCTCCCATGACGCTTAAGCCTCATAGAGTGCTGTTTGCCCTTCATCCACAAGTAGATAGAGAAATAGATAGTTTAGTGGCTCAGGGCATTTTAGAACAGGTTGATCATGTCCATTGGGAGACTCCGATTGTCATCCCCCTCAAGGCTGATGGATCCATCTGCATCTGTGCGGATTACAAGGTGACCATCAATAAGGCGTTGCAGGCAAACCCCTATCCTGTCCCTGCAGTACAACAATTGCTTCATTCTTTGGGCTATGGAAAACTTTTCGCGAAACTAGATATGGCTCAAGCTTATCAACAACTGGAAGTTGATGATGCCACAGCGGATGCGCTGTGTCACCTACTGGGGCACCTTCTGGGGCACCTTCCATTGCCGCCAATTGCAGTTCGGGATCTGCATAGCCCCTGACATCTTTCAATGCCTCATGGAAAGACTCCTTCACGATTTGGTGGGTGTAATTCCCTATTTTGACAACATACTTATCTCTGCCAATGACGAATCTGAACTGACCAGCTGCCTCTGTGCAGTTCTCCACCATTTCCATCAAACTGGACTCAAACTCAAGCCTGCTAAGTGCAAATTAGGAGTGCCACAGGTGGAGTTCCTTGGATACCTAGTTGACACCGCCAGCCTTTACTCTGCTCCACACAAAATTCAAGCTATATGAAATGCCCCTATGCCGCACAACAAATCTGACTTGCAGGCCTTTCTGGGCCTCTTGAACTTTTACAACTCATTCCTATGTCACAAGGCACTGGTTGCCGAGCTTCTTCACCATCTCCTTGACAAACTGGCCCCTTGGAAGTGGGGACACAAGGAAGCTGCCACTTTTCAGGCAGTCAAAAACCTGCTCACCTCAGACTCCATTTTGGTGCAGTACGACAACAACCTTCCATTAACTCTAACTTGTGATGCGTCTCCATATGGGGTAGAGGCTGTTCTAAGCATCACCTGTCTAATGGAACCAAAGCCCCTATCACCTATTACTCAAGGACCCTGTCTGCCACCGAACAGAATTACAGCCATATAGACAAAGAAACGTTGGCCATAGTGGCCAGCATTAAGCATTTCAATGATTACTTATATGGCCATTTTTTTTACATCTTTACAGATCACAAGCCGCTTTTAGGGATTTTAGCCGGCAATCGCCAGACACCCCCCCCCCAATCCTCTCCCCGAGGATGATGGCTGGTGTTCCTGGACGCCTACAACCAGCGGCTAGCGCATCGCCTGGGTAAAGAGTTGGGGAATGCCGACGCACTAAGCAGATGTCCCCTGCCTGCCCAGGTAGATGACCCTGCCCTGTTACCATCTGGCTTAGATGTTGCCAGATACACTGCCAGAGATACAACCCTGCACCAGGTGCTGGACTGGGTGAGGAGGGGATGGCCCCTGGGGCAAGTGACTGATGAATTCCAACCGTACAGACAGCAGGAACTTTCCAGTCTGAGAGGCTGCCTTTTGTTTTGCTTGTTTTTTGTTTGTTTGTTTGTTTTTTATTAAATTTATATACCGCCCTACTCCCGAAGGACTCAGGGCGGTGAACAGGCACAAAATAAAATACATAGATACAAAAGTTAGAAACGTAATTAAAACCAGATTAAATAATTTAGCCGAAGACAATTAAAAATCCCAATAATTTAAAACAGATTAAAATTTCGATTTAAAAGAATTTTAAAACAGGGGAGAAAATTAGGCCAGGCAGGCTTGCTGGAATAGGAGAGTTTTAAGAGCACGGCAGAAAGTGCGCAGATCCGGGATCCTCTGTATCTCTGGGGGGAGCTCGTTCCAGATAGTGGGTGCCCCCACAGAGAAGGCCCTCCCCCTGGGGGCCGCCAGTTGACATTGTTTGGCTGACAGCACCCGGAGGAGCCCCTCTCTATGAGAGTGTACCGGCCAGTGGGAGGCTGCTTGTGGTAGTAGGCGGTCCTGTAAATAACCAGGTCCTAAGCCATGGAGCGCTCTAAAGGTGGTGACCAAAACCTTAAAGCGCACCCGGAAGACCACTGGGAGCCAGTGCAGCTCGCGCAGGAGAGGTGTCACACGGGAGAGCCATGTTGCTCCCATAACCACCCGCGCGGCCATACCCTGCGCCAGTTGGAGCCTCTGGATGCTCCTCAAGGGGAGCCCCATGTAGGGAGCATTACAGTAGTCCAGGTGGGAAGTGACAAGGACATGAGTGACTGTGTGTCGGGAGTCCCGATCCAGAAAGGGACGCAACTGCCAAATCAGGCAAACCTGATGAAAAATCCTCCCGGTCACGGCCATCAAGTGCTCTTCTAAAGACAGCCATGAATCCAGGAGGACACCCAAGTTGCGAGCCCTCTCCGTGGGGGCCAGCGATTCGCCCCCAATAGTCAGCGATGGCGTCAACTGACTATATCGGGACGTCGGAAACCACAGCCACTTGGTCTTGGATGGGTTGAGCCTGAGCCTGTTCCTCCCCATCCAGATCTGCACGGCCTCCAGACACTGGGACATCACTTCAAGGGCATCGTTGGGGTGGTCCGGGGTGGAGATGTACAGCTGGGTGTCATCAGCGTACTGGTGGTACTTCACCCCGAAACTATGGATGACCTCACCCAGCGGCTTTACATAAATGTTGAACAAAAGGGGTGAGAGGACCGACCATTGTGGCACCCCACATATGAGGGGCCTCGGGGTCGACCTCTGCCCCCCTGCCAACACAGACTGCAACTGGTCAGAGAGAAAGGAGGAGAACCACCGTAATACAGTGTCCCCCACCCCTAACTCTTCCAACCGATGGTCGATGGTATCAAAAGCCGCTGAGAGGTCTAATAGGACCAGGACAGAGGAGCAACCCCTGTCCCGAGCCCTCCAGAGTTCATCAACCAATGCGACCAATGCCTTTTCCATGCTGTACCAGAACTGTGGGGTTCCACAGTGATAGTCCCTACAGATCTGAGGCACCAAGTATTAGATACCTTGCATAATGGTCATCCGGGCATTGCCCGAATGAAGGCATTGGCCCGAAATTACTTATGGTGGCTCAAGTTATATGAGGCCATCACAGTATGGGTCTCGGAGTGCCAATAGTGCCAGCTTAATAGTGTAGCTCCCCTCAAGCACCAGTAAGAGAGTGGGAGGAGCCAAGGGGGCCCTGGTCACAATTACATGTAGATTTCATGGGGCCATTTCAAGGGCATACATTCATGGTCACAGTAGATGCATACTCTAAGTGGGTTGAGGTGACATCAATGATCTCAACCACAGCTGACACTGTAGTGCAGGCTCTGTGGAGGCTATTTCCAACCCACTGGTTGCCCGATATGGTGGTAACAGACAATAGCTTTCAGCGAATTTCAGCCATTTTCCAAACATACTTGGCAAGGCATGGAATTAGGCATGTCCCGGTGGCTCCTTACCATCTGGCCAATAATGGCCTTGTTGAATGAGCAGTGAGATTGGTCAAGGAAGACCTCACCAAACTAGGGCTAGGGGACTGGCGAGCTAAACTAGCCACCTATTTGTTGACCCAACATGCAACCCCATGTCTAATGACGAACAGAAGCCCAGCCGAACTGTTAATGGGGTGGCAGCTGCAGACAGACCTGGACCATCTGCATCCTAACTACTGCCCCAAGAAGCTCCCTGATTCCAGAGGCAGGGCCCAAGTTTTTACAGAGGGAGATGGGGTGTATGCACAAAATTACAGGGGGGACCCTCGTTGGCTGCCAGGCCAAGTAATTGCAGTAAAGGGCCTCGCTCTTATAAAGTCCTGCTGGAAGAGGGTCGCACATGGCGTAGGCATGTGGACCAACTCTGGGGCCATCAATTGCCTCCCTTAGACACAGGCACCAGCAAGGTCCAGTTTGTTTCAAAAGTTCCTTTTTTCTCTTCCAAGAAATAGCTAAAATTCTGTGTTTAGAACTCATTGGGCTCTAAACTTAGAAATTAAACTTATTGGGAGAGCAAACTTAGAAACTGGCTCTACAAATATAAAGGTTGCTTTGACCTTGCAGATTGCTCCCTCCTGTGTCTTAAATCACTACTGTAGTTCACTTTCACCACCTGACTTTGTCTTTATAACAATGGTGGGTTTCTACCGGTTCTCCCCGGTTTGGGCAAACTGGTAGTGGTGGCGGTGGTAGGCTTCGCCCACCGCCCACAGACATTCTGCGGATACACAGAAGGGACGTGCGCAAGCAAAGCAAGCGCATGTGTGCGCACGCTCCCAGTTCTGAACCAGTAGCGAAGGTCAGAGGAACCCACTACTGCTTTATAAGGTATAGTGACGAACATAACACAACCATGATATCACACATAGAGCTGTAATCAATAGCTGAGGTTGAAAACTAGTAATATAGCATGCTGAACCATAGTATGTATGTTAGTTTCAGTTTAGGCTGTGTCTGCAACCTAACCTTCATGGCTTCTAAAATGTGATTTTATAAACATGAACTATGTCTATCCAGAGAATTCTAACCTTGTCAACAATGCCTAATTAAGCAGATCATAGTTACTTAAATACTGGGGACAATAAAAAAACAGCCTAGCCATCAGAAGGTCTTGTCTTGCTTGGGCCCTTTCAATTATCAGTATTAGCATACAGTAGTAGTTTAATCAATGGATCTTGGCAAAATCCAAGTGATTTCCTACAAGCATAAAAAGCAGTGTTTCTCAAAGATGGCAACTTTAAGATAGCTGTGGAATTCTAGGAGTTGAACTGCAAGCTTCTTAATGTTGCCAAGTCCAAAAAACACCAGTTTAACAAAAGGAGTTGCATCTTGAATGTTAAAGTGGGGAAATATTCATACATAAAGGAAGCATCTGGCACACTCTAAAGTTAATCCTGCAATTTCTTATATCAGGTCCAATGGATGCATTAACAGAGGGATAGAATCAAGATTACATGAAGTGTTAGTACCAAATTATAAAGCTTTGGTAAAACCACCTGGGATATTGCATCTAGTTTTTGTTGCTATGATATAAAAAAGATGTTGGGATTCTAGAAAGAGTGCAGAGAAGAGCAACAAAAATGATTAGGGACTGAAGGCTAAAACATATGAAGAACGGCTGCAGGAATTGGGTTTGTCTAGTTTAAAGAAAATAAGGATCAGGGTGATATGATAGCTGTCAGGGCATTGGTTAATCCCATGTTTGGCTCTGGGACTAATTACCCTGGTTTAGAGGAGATGTATCGTGGCTTATTCCAAGTTGCAATATTCTGAAAAGAAACGCGAGGAAGAGTTTCTAATAAAACTCATTTATTTGTTATAAAGAAAATAAAACACCTCACTAACTAAGAAAAGTAATTGCTACATTTTGGAAGTAATTTGGGCCAGCTGCCTTTCAGCAACCGGCACCCATGGCAAGAGAACAAAGGAAAGGAGTGTGAGAAGCAAGTGAAGGAATGTGGGTGGATACAGAAACACGTAGCTTACTGATAAGGATTCTTGGCAAGGTACGGAAAGTCTGATAGTCCAGAAATGATGAGCTCAGCTGGTAAATAAAATAACGCAGTGACATTCCCCTTCTTTGCCAGTTGAGCGAATATCAGTACATCATCAAATAAGGCACATCTTCTCATGCAGATACTCGTGTTGAGCTGCTGGAAGTGGTTTGTTGAGCATATCAGCAATTTGATCATGTGTAGATACATACTGCATTTTGACAAAACCTTTTTTCACTAAATGTTTTATGTTTTGATAACGGATGTCAATGTGTCTGGACCTAGAACCTGTAAAATGAGATTCAGAAATATAAACCACCGATTCATTGTCTTCCATCACGGTGATCGGTCGGATCGGGTGTGTCCAGATATCTGTGACTAAAACATCAAACCAAGTTAGAGAATTACATGCATCTGAAACACAAGCATATTCAGCTTCAGTAGATGAACAAGAAACAAAATTCTGTTTACATACTTGCCAATAAACAGGACATCCATTTAAGAACATCATATAACCTGAAGTACTTTTACGTGATTTCTTATCACTTGCCCAATCAGAATCTGCATAACAACATAATTCTGCATAATCAGTATGTGTTGGTTCTAACAATAACTTCAAATGTTTAGTGTATTTTAGGTATCTCAGTAATTTCTTAATACATGTCCAATGAAACTGTTTTGCCTTACCTACGTGTCGAGATAAGAGATTAACACTAAGTGCAATGTCGGGTCTGGTCCAACTACTAATGTACAATAGTGACCCAATGACTGAACGATAAAGTGTTTGATCCTCGAACTCAGGATTTCCTTCTTGTGTCAAGTTGTGAAAATCTGTTTGCATGGGTGTCTTTGTTGTGTTAGCATCCTTCATGTTGCAATGATGCAAAACTTGTTCAATTTTATCTTCTTGTGAAAGACTAAACCCCTTCTGTGTCTTTTCAATCTGAACACCTAAATAAGTGCTAATGTGACCTAATGATTTCAATGTGAAGTATCTCTGCAAAGCTTTGGCAAAAATTTCACTCATTTGCTTATTTGGACCAATATAAACAATATCATCAACATAAACAAGAACTATCTCATATGCATTGTTAGATCTTTTTGTGAACACGCACTCATCAGTTTCGGACTTAATAAAGCCCATTGAATTTAGTTTGTCAGTAAGACATAAATACCACATTAAACCAGATTGTTTCAGACCATAAAGACTTTTGTTTAGGAACCAGGTATCCCCTTCTTGCTGTTGGAATCCTGGGGGACTTCTCACGTAGATCTCTTCATCTAGGTCTGCATGTAGATAAGCCGTGTCAACATCAAACTGGAAAACTTCTAAACCAAGGATAGTTGCAGTTGCTAAAGCAATTTTTACACTCTCAGTTCTGACTGTCGGTGAGTAAGTATTTGTGTAGTCCTCAGGATAACGTTGAGCGAAACCCTGAGCTACAAGTCTGGCTTTGTACAATGACTCATCATTTGGTTTCTTTTTGATTCTGTAGACCCATCGTGTGCCAATGACCTTTTTGTTTGCTGGAGGTTTTGCAGGTGTAAATACCTTAAGTTTCTTTAGACTGTCCATTTCAGCCTGCATTGCCTCATACCATTTGTCTTGCTCTGAATCAGGGAGCTGCTTGATTTGCGTGAAATTATCAGGTGGAAGTTTGACATTGCAAATCAAAGGCAAGGGTGCTTTTGTCAGTTGCCAAGAATATCGTTGTGGAGGGATCCCTTTTGTGGCCCTCTTGGAACGTCTCGGAACAACAGTCCAGTCTTCTTCTGCTTCGTCCTCGTCCTCACTTTTGTCGCTAGCGTCAGCATCCACGGCTTGCAAAGATGGAACATCGGGTTGAGAAGAATCAGTGGAATCTTGATCATCAATCTGCGTGGCATCAGCAGTATCATCTCTGGGAAAATAAACTCCAGGATCATTGGAATGAATCCTGGACCAGTCAATATCTTCCTCAAAATTAGCAGATTGGGAAATCACAATTGCATGTTTAGAGTCAATAAATTTGCTCCATTTTGAGTTATCATCAATACCCATAAATCTCAGTCTCTTTGCTGCTGGACTTCCTTTTCTTCTTTGAGCTAAGGGAATGTTCACCATAGCATATGAACCAAAAATATGGATATTTTTAAGATCGGGCTTGTAGCTATACAACATGAAGAAGGGAGTCTGATTTGTTACACTGCTCCAAGTACGGTTGACAATGTAATTTGCATACTTGATAGCTTCACCCCAGTATATCATATCAAGATTGGCGTCTTCTAGGAGACAACGCATCATGGTTTGCAGTACCTCTCCATTGTGAGCCGGTGTGTCAGGGGCTGAAGTCTGATGAATAATTCCATTCTTACGCATCCAGTCCTGGAAACGCTGAGACATGAACTCGGCACCACGATCACTCTGGATTCTGGCGATGCGAACTTGGTGTTGGATAGAAACAAGGGTTGCAAAGTCTTTAAAGATCTGAAAGGTCTCTGATTTTTCTTTCATAGGATATACATATCCATATCTAGAGTAATTATCAACAATTGTTAGAAAATATTTTCTACCACCAAATGATGGCGGGAATGGACCAACTATGTCAATATGAACCAAATCAAAAATGCGTGTTGACAGGCGTGTAGCGTGTTTGGGAATGGCTGCTGCTTTGGATTTGGCCTTCTTGCATACAGCACAATCCAAAAACACCTTACACCCCTTTAGATCCAAACCTTTTGCGAACTCCGGCATCTTCCTAAGAACACGGAAACTGGCATGCCCCAATCTTCTATGCCATTTATGGATACACCTGGAATGCAAAGGTTTACCTGTTAGTGAATTCTCAACATTAACATTTTTATGCGGAACCTCAGGCTTGCTCTGAGCAACCTGTTTACCAATTCTCTTTTTGTTGGCTTTAGGAGCCTTAGGAATAGCAACAGGATCTCTCTCTGGAGCATCTCTCTCTGGGCCTGTGCGTTCCCCTTTTGGAGTTTGCATACTTGCCTGTGTTTGTGTTTTAGGCTTTGGCTTTAAGTAATAAACACCACCAATTAATATGGTTTCAGCAACAATATCTCCATCTTTAACTATGTAACTTGCTTTTTCAAGGTGGTGAACCTGGAACTTTAACATTCTAGACAAGTGACACTGACTAAGCAAATTACAGGTTGCTGTTGGTATGTAATAAACATCAGGAATGAATGCATCGAGCTCTTCAACATAAACAGTTCCTTTTCCTTTGACCTGACAAGGATGATTTGAAAAAGAGTAAAGTTCACGTAGTTCAGGTTCAGGCTCGTGCATCTCTGTGAAAAGTTCCTTTCTGTAGGTAACGTGCAATGCTGCACCACTGTCCAAAGTCCACAGGAGTCGTCTGTCGTACTCTGGTTGAGGTTGTGGATCATTGGTTAAAGCCAATGTGGCGAGTGGAGTTTGTGGATCACGCCGGGGACCACGACGACCTTGTCTTCCGCCTCTGCCTCTGCCTCTGGAATCTGTTCCTCTGGGCTGGTATGTGACGGGAGCTGGAACTCGTTGGGGACAATCCCGGGTGGCATGTCCCACACGATTGCAGGTGTTGCATCTTGGCGTCCTTAGAGCATAGGTCCTTCCTCGGAAGGGGCACCTAGCTGGAGCTTTTGATGCGGGTGGTCCTCTCAAATGTGGCGTGGCCAACATGAGTGCCTCTTCTTCAATTAAAAGTCTACAAACATTGTCCACTGTGCATTGAGCAATTGGGACTTGGTTAATTTTTGTAACAGCATCTTTCCATTCATGATTCAAAGAGTTAATAATGATGCTGATCATTTGAATATCTTCAATGTTATGGCCTCTTTCTCTCAATTCTGTTCTCAGACCTTTCAGTTTGGTCAAATGTCCTCCAATTTGTTCACCAGGTTTCAATCTCGAACCGTGGAGTTCAGACATGAGTAAACATGAAGATTCAATTGAGATAGGCCTGTAGCAATTTTCCAATTCAGCCCAAATTTGTCGGGCTGTTGTGTTTGGTGGGAAAGTGACCTGCAGTTCAGTATCCATGGACATCAATAATGTTGTACGAGCCCTTATCTCTAGATCTCGCATTGCAAAAGTCCAAGGTTGTGCAGGAGGGTTAAAAACCATAAAATGAGTGCCTTCTCTAAGAAGCAATAGTGTAATCTCACTGACCCAGGCTTTGTAATTGTGTCCTGACATTTTTAGTTTTGACTCACCAGTTAGTGGAGAGACAGAAAATGCCTGGTAAGGAGCCTGTACTTGGTATGCTGGCTGTGCTGGCAGAAATGCCTGTGGTATTTGCTGTGCCTGTTGTGGACCTAAAAATGGTCTTGGTTGTGCCATTGTAGGTGGGCCAGGAGGTGGCCCTCTTTGCACTTGTGGCTGGGGCACATATGCAGGCATTTGTAGCTGCTGTGGCTGATGCACTGGAATCTGCTGTATTCCAGTTGCCATTTGATGTGCAATATTGGCATGACCTGCTGGAGATGCAATCATTTGCCTTTGCTTCATAAAGCATGCCTGTGTTTCTTCTAAAAGGACACCAACACCGCCAGGGGGTGTTTGAGTTTGGGCCTGTGCAAACACTTGTGGCATTTCAGCTTCCTGTAGTTAATTACTTTTGCCAGCAGATGGTGCTGCACCTTTAGCTTCGGGCAGCTTTGCATACGTGGGATTGTATGCTTTAGAGTAGGAGTGTTTATGTAAGACATGTGTAACTTGATCAGGGAGACTTTCATGTGACCTATGTAGTGCCCTCTGTCTTAATTGGCCTGACACAGGATCCACCAGGGGGAGTGTCTTTGGCTCCGGAGAAGAACGCAATATGGCGCTTTTTGAAAAATTTAAGTTATCACCCTTATCTTGCTCAAGCATGGAAAGCCATTTTTGCCTGGGATAGCTGCTGTTCATAGAGTTTTATACGGTCACGAAAGGCTTTCATAGCCAGCTCATCCAGGGTGAGCTTAGAGTTTCAAGGAGAATAATTAATTGTTTCTCTCTCTGCGTGAGAGGAATTTTGCTCAGCAGTTTGCTTTAGCCTTGCACCGAGCGTTACAAATTCAGAAGGTTCTGGGAAGACTTTTTCAGAGCTTGGAAGATCAGAAGAAAATGTTACTGACCTCAGACGTAAATCATCATCTTCAAAAACAGCTTCTGTCTTACCTCCTACCATTTCTGTTCCCACGGCTTCTTCTTGTTCCAGGCGTGTGGCTGTAGTAAGGGGCTGGAAATCTGGAAACCTCCTTTCTGCCACTTTCTCAGCAAAATACATTTTGTGTTTGTTTTTCTTCTGTTTCGGCATCTCAGCAATATAATTAGCGTACCTCAGTAGCTAAAAACTAATTGCCTATGCGCTCTTATCAGAAGTAACAATACAAGGAAAAAGCCATAAATCAAACCGTCCGATCTGCTACCAGATGTCAGGGCATTTGTTAATCCCATGTTTGGCTCTGGGACTAATTACCCTGGTTTAGAGGAGATGTATCGTGGCTTATTCCAAGTTGCAATATTCTGAAAAGAAACGCGAGGAAGAGTTTCTAATAAAACTCATTTATTTGTTATAAAGAAAATAAAACACCTCACTAACTAAGAAAAGTAATTGCTACATTTTGGAAGTAATTTGGGCCAGCTGCCTTTCAGCAACTGGCACCCATGGCAAGAGAACAAAGGAAAGGAGTGTGAGAAGCAAGTGAAGGAATGTGGGTGGATACGGAAACACGTAGCTTACTGATAAGGATTCTTGGCAAGGTACGGAAAGTCTGATAGTCCAGAAATGATGAGCTCAGCTGGTAAATAAAATAACGCAGTGACAATAGCAGTGTTCCAATATCTAAGGCGCTGCTACAAAGAAGACAGGGTTAACCTATTTCCCAAAGCACCTGAAGCAGGACAAGAAGCAATGGATGAAAACTTATCAAGGAGAGAACCAACCTAGAATTAAGGAAAAATTTCCAGACAACAATTAATCACTGGAATTGCTTGCCTCCAGAAGTTGTGGGTGCTCCATCACTGGAGGTTTGATAACCATTTGTCTGGAATGGTATAGGGTCTCCTGCTTGAACAGGGGCTTGGAGTAGAAGATTCCAACTCTGTTATGCTGGTATTGGTACTGACAGTCACATTCTACATTTTTCGTGCTTTCAATCTGTCATGACTTGACATCAGTTTAAGGACAAAATATCATTTAAAGACTGAAGAGGGAAAAGAACATTTCAGATAGCCACATTCATGGGTTGAAATGAGATGAAAGCAATATCATGAATATAGTGATGTAATTCAAGTGAATTACATTTGATTACCTGTATGTTCCCTGGGAAAAGCAGAAACCAAAGTAAATGCCATCTCAAATTCTAAGGGGTACCAGGAGGCAGCAATTCTGGGCCAGTATTAGGAGCTTGTTCAAGAAGTATCTCCACAATACTCAGATATTTGGTTCGTTTTATTTTATGGAAAGAGAATCCAGGGAGAGCAAGAGGTACCGGTATCTTGAATTATAACCCTGATTCTCCTGGAATGCCAGAAAAAGTAATATTCCAACTCCCTCAGTTATATGTACCTAGGATTCTATTCTTTGCATTACAATTAATGACAAAAATAGCAAAGAAGGAACTTTAATGGTGGACATGTGATAAAGCAAAAAAATTTTGGAGTAAGGTTCATATTATAATTCTAATTTAAGAAAGTTCTTAAAACGAAATAAAAACGAAACTTTTCTTTGGGGTTTAATGGAAAAAGACTTGGAGGAAAAAAATGTAACTTTGATCTTATATATCTTGACAGCAGCAAGACTATTATACACACAAAAATGGAAGGACACTTCAATTCCCACTGTGGATGAATGGCTACAGAAGCTGATGGAGTTGGCAGAAATGGCTAAATTGACCATTTTGATTAAAGAAAAGAATATAAGTACTTTTGTTCCCAAATGGACTGCTTCTGAACTTTGGGCTTCAAGTGGAAAAAACTGATCCAATAAAAATATTAAACTGTGAAAAGAAATGTCTTATGCAAGCAACGTATTGCATACGTTAAAGCAACGTATTTCATATTTGCAATTGTTCAACATTTCACAACAGTAATAACAGTCCTACCAGCCCTATAAATATAGACTGTGATCCATTCCAGATCTAATACCAGTTCCCAAACAGCCTTGAGATGAAGTTCTATTACCTTTTATTGGGAATTGCCCTTCTTGTCTGCCTACCTTTGCCAGGTAAGATATGCATAACAGCAAGAAATACATTTATTTTTCTTTTCTAAGAAACTAAGCTGTCACAATTCTTCTGTATAACTTAGTCCCTGCATAAAAGTTCAGAAAAGATGCCTATCAGTTCCTTAAAGAATAGGCTTTGGGAATTTGTTGCGCAGATGTCACTCATAAATTTAGCAACATTGCTCAGTCCTTACTTTTTCTGGAAAAGAAACAACAGTTCAATGCAGTGTGTCCTGTTTTCATTTGCAGTTGTAAAAATAAGAAAAGGAGGCAGAAACGAGGACTTTGGGGCAGACATTACAAGCAAATAAACTTTAATAAAGGACTAGCAAAGCTTTATTTCCAGTCCTTTTTTCATGTACCAACAAAGGAGAATATTTGTAGTTCAGGGCTGAAATGATACTCCCCACTCTTTCTTCATGTTTATTTATATATAGTACCAGTACACAAACAGACTTGCCCAGCTTGTGCGCTGCTGCAGATGCACATTAAATCACTTGGTTTTCATATTGTCTTATCTGATTAGCCCAATAGGAGTTAAATAAAACAATTTTTATTTTGGATATCAGCTGGTTTCCCTGGTTCTCCCAATGCAGTAATACAGTGGCTTTCAACCTTTTGGGCACCAGGGACTGGTTCCATGGAGAGAGGTTTTTCTGTGGACCGGAGGGGCATGGTTTTGTGTGATGCCTATATCCCGCAGATGGGGATTCGCTTGTTTGCGCAGACTAGTTTCTGGCATGTGGCAGACCGGTGCCAGTCCAGAGATTCGGGATCCCTGCAGAAATAGGCAGATATACATAAGAGTCAATTGAAGAATGCCCCAGCTATCAGTGTTGACTGTATTGTGTATTTTTTGTGATGCCATAGATTTTCAGCATATGCATGTAAAGGTGATCTGTCCCTGTCCACACACACACACAAACACAGCCAGCTGAGGGTTAGGGAAACACTTTGGAACACACCCAGTTTTTTTATCTCCAACTTGGCAGCGATAGACACACCGTCTGCCAAGTGCCTTTATTTTCACAGAAAAACAGAAAGATAAATACTCAGCTTCCAAATGTCCGACAACAATAGCTCTTTCTCTCAGCAGTTCCGAACGAGGCTTTAGTGACTATCCAAGGTTAGTTTTGTTCGTCACAAGGATCACTGACCACTACCCTCTATTATATAGTCTCTGGGGTGTGGTCCAGTGACTCAGTTCTAATCCCTAGCACGCCTCCTGAGCTGCTGCAATCGTTTATCACGCCTTCGGAGGCGTGCGTCCAGGAATGATGTTTCTCCGTCACTCTGATCCGAGCCACCTGTCTCCCTGCTAATCTCCTCTCCCTCGGCCGGCACCTGAGACAATGCCAGAGGGGAAGGGCCTGGAGAGGGAGGCCCTTCCTCATGCTTCTCTTCCTCATGCTCGGAGCTTTCTTCCTCCGATAGGACAGGCTCAGAGGGCGGGGCCACAACAAAAGGTTCCTCTCGCACATATGTGCTAGTTGTTCCCAATTCTAGGAGGTGGTGCTCATCTCCGTTTCAAAGCCGAAGAGCCAGTGCTGTCTGAAGACGTCTCCGTAGTCATGTGGCTGGAATGACAAAATGCCAAAGGCACAGGGAATGCTGTTACCTTCCCACCAAAGGTGGTCCCTATTTTTCTATTTGCATTTTTTACATGCTTTTGAACTGCTAGGTTGGCAGAAGCTGGGACAAGTAACAGGAGCTCATCCCATTACACAGCATTAGGGATTCAAACCGCTGAACTGGCGACCTTTCGATCGACAAGCTCAGCATCTTAGCCACTGAGCCACCGCATTCCTTAAATGTGTTAAATGCATGTAGATACATTTAAAATGGCATAGACCGCAGGCAGATCAAGAAGGAAAGATGAATTGCTTCCTGATCTGAAAGGGGGAAAATTACCAACATATGGAGGAGACATCCAGATATTCTTTTCAGCTGTGCCCATTTTTATATATATTTCAGGTGCCACGCAAGGGTTTGCAGAATGCAGGAATAAAGGTGGATTTTGCCGTCTTAGTGGTTGCCCTGCAAGCACCGATCAAATTGGAGTTTGTATGTTGGAAAAGGTGAGTCTAAATTTCATGCATGAAAAAAAAATCTCTGGTCATGAATGGATGGAGACTGGGACTCTGTTATTTGCACTTGGGGAAGTTTCCATTGCTAAAACTGGGAGCCATCTTTTTCAGTGCAAGGGGTGGTAGGTAAATACAAGCTGTAGATGTCAGAGAAGAGAATGTTTAATCTTCCCATGCAATTTCAACAGAGTCCTATTAGAATCAGGCTAAGATGTTTGTTCTGTATTTCAGTTTTTTTATTTACATAATTTTGCCATCTCCTCTAGGCACCTATCAAGTTTGAGATTCCATGCTGTAAACGGTGAGTCTAAATTTCATGCATGAAAAAAAAAATCTGGTCATGAATTGATGGAGACTGGGATCCTGTTATTTGTTATTTGTTCTGTATTTCAGTTTTTTTATTTACATAATTTCTAACTTTGGGAATAGCAATTCACTAACCCTTGTTCTTCATATGAATAATAACACAATGTTAGTACTATTCTAACAAACAAGGTTTTTTAAAGAAAATATACATCATATTTTCTACAGGATCCGCCGAACTGAAACATCTTAACCTGATAATATACCTGTCAGGTAGGTTGACTGAATAGAAATGAGCATCCCAAGATGACATCTTGAAGAATGTATTTTATTCTCCTTACGTACACTGAGAGCATACACACCAAAGACAAATTCCTTGTGTGTTCAATCACACTTGGCCAATAAAGAATTCTATTCTATTCTATTCTATTCTATTCTATTCTATTCTATTCTATTCTATTCTATTCTATTCTATTCTATTCTATTCTATTCATTTTCTATCATTACAGTGTAATTTTTTAACATTTTGCAAACAATTAATGGAATCAAGATCCAAATTTTGAATATATTATACAACTGTAACATGTTACTTTCATCATTTTTTTGTAGGAGATGATGCAGTTACTGCTGCTTCTTCCAGGATTGAGAAATTGGACTAAAAAATACTGTTACCTCTTGCTTCCTACGATTCTGATTCCTTCAATGCTCATCCAAACTGCTCTTCATCAAGCTTCGGAGCACCTTTTCTGCCAAAGTCAAATTTAACAGAGATGTTGAAAAATCTTAACTTTTGCCGCTTTTGAATACAAGCAAACTTGCAGTGAATGTGTGCTGGTTTTTATTTATTTTTTGAAATTGCTTTCAAAAGTGAGTTGACACGAGCAACCTACAAATGCCAAGAACAACAACTAAAAGTGCAACAATCTCAAGATTCATCTCAAGAAGTCAAAAAAACAGAAGCAGTGGGAGGGGCAAGGCTGAAGAGTAAGATGGAGGAGGATATTCAGCTGATGCTTTTGAAGCTTCGAAGGGCCAAAGATGGCAACTAAATTCCTATCCTGGAATGTTAATGGTTTAAACTCACCACAAAAAAAGAAAATATTTCACTACTTGAAACAATTTAAGAATGATGTTATTTGTTTGCAAGAGACATATATTAGATTATTAGACCAAAAATATTTGATAAATTCAAGATTAGGTACACATTTTGTGGCATCAGCACCAGAGAAGAAAAATGGGCTAGTTATATATGTAAAGAAAGGCCTATCAGCTAATCTAATTGAGGCAGATACTCAAGGAAGATATATTGCAATCGAACTACTAACTCAGAATGGAAAGATGCTTTTAATTGGAATATATGCACCTAACCAACAACAGGACAAATTTTATAAATTTTTACACACTAAAATAATACAATGGGATTATAAATCTTTTATCCTAATGGGTGATTGGAATGGAATAATAGACACATAGAAGGATAAAAAAAGTTTATCAAAGATTTCAATACGTGCGAAATTACCTAAATCTTTTTTTGATATGATGGAAGATATGGAGCTGAGAGATATTTGGAGAGAACGGAATGCTGAGGAAAGAGAACCTGATAAAAAGCCCCCCTGGCCACGGCCATCATATGCTCTTCTAAAGACAGCCGTGCATCCAGGAGGACGCCTAAATTGTGAGCCCTTTCCGTGGGGGCCAGTGATTTGCCCCCAATAGCCAGTGATGGTACCAGCTGGCTATATCGGGACGCCGGAAGCCACAGCCACTTGCTCTTGGAAGGGTTGAGTCGGAGCCTGTTTCTCCCCATCCAGGCCTGCATAGCCTCCAGGCACTGGGACATCACTTCAAGGGCATCGTTGGGATGGCCTGGGGTGGAGATGTACAGCTGAGTGTCATCAGCGTACTGATGGAACTCCACCCCAAAGCCACAGATGATCTCACCCAGCAGCTTTACATAAATGTTGAACAGAAGGGGCGAGAGGACCAACCCTTGTGGCACCCCACAAACAAGGCGCCTCGGGGTCGACCACTGCCCCCGTCAACACAGATTGCGACCGGTCAGAGAGGTAGGAGGAGAACCACTGCAGAACAGTGCCCCCCACCCCCAGCCCCTTCAACCAGTGCAACATGATACTATGGTCGATGGTATCAAAAGCCGCTGAGAGATCTAACAGGACCAGGATAGAGGAACAACCCCTATCCCGAGCCCTCCAGAGATCATCCACCAATGCAACCAATGCCGTTTCCGTGCTGTGCCCAGGCCGGAAGCCAGACTGGAGCGGGTCTAGATAGACAGCTTCATCCAGGTACTGGGGAAGCTGCCACGCCACCACACTCTCAACAAACTTCGCAACGAAACGAAGATTGGAGACTGGACGATACTTAGCCAAAATAGCCAGATCCAAAGAGGGCTTCTTGAGGAGGGGCCTCACCACCACTTCTTTCGAAGCGGCTGGCAGGACCCCCTCACTCAGAGAAGCATTAAGAATCCTCTGGAGCCAGCCTCGTGTAACCTCCCAGGAAGCCAGTACCAACCAGGAGGGGCACGGGTCCAATAAACATGTGGTCGCGTTCAGCCGTCCCAGGATCCTGTCCATGTCCTCGGGAGTCACAGGATCAAACTCCTCCCAGATAACACTCTCAAGACCTGCCTCAATCATCCCATCCAGACTTACCCAGTCAGAGGCCAGGCCTTCCCGAATCTGAGCGATCTTGTCATACAGATACTGCACAAAATCCTCAGCTCGACCCTGCAAGGGATCATCCCACGCTTCCAGATGGAGGAGGGAGCAGGTCACCCTAAACAGGGCAGCTGGGCGATTATCTGATGAAGCAATAAGAGCGGCAAAATAGCTAGATTTCGCCACTTTTTTCACCACTAGGTAGGTCTTAATATGAGACCTCACCAGTGTTCAGTCGGATTCGGAGCGGCTGGTCCTCCAACTACTCTCCAGGTGTCTTTTCCGGCGCTTCATCTCCCTCAGCTCTGGTCGGTCCCGCCTCCCTGCAGCGAGGCGCAGCGGTTAGAAAGTCCAGTCGAAGGAGCGAGTGGTCAGACCATGACAAGGGTTCGATGACTATATCCCCTGTATCAAGGCCACTCGACCCCTGACCAGAGATAAAAACTAAGTTCAGAGTATGTCCACCCATGTGAGTAGGGTCATGAATTAACTGGGTAAGGTCCATGGCCATCATGGAAGCCATAAACTCTTGAGCCACCTCAGACGTTTCACCGATAGATGGCAGGTTGAAATCCCCCATGACTAAAAGTCTGGGGGTATCAACCGCCACCTCAGATATGACGTTGAGCAAAATAAGGAAAACCTAGTAAAACAGATTAGGGATCAAAGTCAGATGCATATTAAAAGGTTGTATAATGCTTTACTGGAAATAGATTCAGAAACGGAATTGGTTAAGGATTGTATGATAAAATGGGCACAAAATTTTCAGGAACCAGTGATGATAGAAACATGGGAAAAGATTTGGGTTAGAAATGTTAAGTTTATGCAAGCACAAAACCTGAGAGAGAATTTTTATAAAATGTTTTATAGATGGCATTTAGATCCTAAAAAATTATCATGTATGTATCTGAATTTGCAAGCTAAATGTTGGAGATGTGAATGTGATGATGCAACTTATTATCATATATGGTAGACTTTTGGATAAAAATTTGGTGGGTGATGCAGAACATTTTGAAAAAAAGGTTGAAATTTACTCCTCAATTGTTTTTATTGGGTATAATGATGGATTGTACAGCATGAGAGACTACACTGATTTTGAACTTAATATCAGCAGCTAGGCTGTTGGTAACGCAATACTGGAAGAAGGACTCTTTGCCTACTATTGAAGAATGGACATTGAAAGTAGCGAATTTAGCGGAAATGGCGAAAATTTCAGCATATTTGACGGACTATACACAAGAAATATACATATCGGAATGGAGAAGATGGATTGATTATATTCAAAATAAGTATCAGACAAGAAAATATCAAATAGCTTCTCAATGAATGTTAAATTCTAGCCATAGTGGAGTTAAGGTTTCAGGCGGGATTTGGTAGTTTAAGAATAGTTAGGTTAATTTAGCTTATGATTGTTAATTGAAATACCCTGTATTTTTCTCTGGGAAGTCTGGGGGGGAGGTTGGGTTGGGAAGGGGGGTGGGGGTGGTGGGGAGGGGAAAAGGGTGGAGGGGTTTGGGGGAAAATTTTCTTTGTAAAACTTTTCAATAAAAAAAAAGTATGTTTGAGGGTTTCGGTTGAGTAAAACTGCCAAGGAAAAACAGGAGGCATACAGGGTAGTGGAAGAAATGTTATTTATTTAAGAATTTTTTTTGTGGCTGCCCAACTCACTCTCATTTGCTTCTGGTGGCTTAAAAGGATAAAAGATCAATATAGAAGCAATAAAAAGCAATAATCTCATACACACACACCCTGTGACAACCAACAAATAAGCTACTTGATAGGCTCCATCCCACTCTGGGGTCTTCAGGCCTGTTGGTAAAATCAGTCTTCAGGACCTTGAGCAGGTGGGTCAAAGTGGGGGTCAATCTTATCTCCATGGGAATGATGTTCCACAGGAAGAGAGCCACCTTAGAGAAGACCCTTTTTCTTAGTCCAACTAGATGGACCTCCTTAGCAGAGGGGACTCATAAATTGGGTCCCTGTTCTAGTGGTTGTAGTAGATGTGACTGTGAAAGACACTTCAAATAATATCAGTAATTCAAATACGTCCTGAATCAGATGATCAAACACCCTGGCCAGGGCATCCTGGGATCTTACCTGCACCATTCTCCTGACCCCAATGACCAGGGGTTTTGTTCAATAGATGCAAGAGGATATCAGTCTGGAACCTATTGTTTTGGATAATTAGGACCTTATCAGGGACGGATATACTGACTTGGAGTTCCCATGGGCCCTGAAGAGCTAGCCTATCCAACAATGAGAACAATGCTCCACAGTCTGCTCTCACGCTGGCCAATTTGAGAGAACTTCAAGCATTACAGGGTTTGATTGATATTGAATTCTATACTAATTAACTATTCTAGCGATTTGACAAATAGAAATATCAGAACCTTAATAGCACTAGTTAGCACTTAGATTTATATATCACACCATGGTGCTTTACAGCACTCTCTGAGCAATTTACAACATCAGCCTATTGTTCCCAACAATCTGGGTTCTCATTTAACCAACCTCAGAAGGATGAAAGGATGGGTCAACCTTGACTGGTCAGGATCAAACTCCTGGCAATGGGCAGAGTTAGTGTGCAACACTGCATTCTAACCACTACACCACTATGCATTGATTAGAATGCAGATTAAAACTAATCTAAAAGCAGATTAAAGGTAGATTAAAATCAAAATATTTGGACAAGAAAATAGTTCTACGTAAATCATGCTACAACTCATTCACGCTTGAACATTATCAGCAACTGCACAGAATAAAAATATTTTTTCCAGAAGCAATTAATTGATTTATTTATATGTGCAATCAAGTCATTTTTGACACCTAGAAACCACATAGATAATTTTATCTCTAACCTGGTCTTTCAGGTCTCCCAAGCAAGAGGCCGCTGAAGTCTATTAAAGCTGGCCCTGATTCTTCCTCAGTTTAGAAATCAAAAGAGAAAATTCAGAAACAGACCGCCAAATGCATACCTGCTCATTTTGGAGTAGCTGAGTGATAGTTTAAAACACCACCATCTCTGCATTCAATTGAGGTCAGACTTAAAATTGAGCATTCAATTGAGGTCAGACTTAAAATGGACGGGTAGAAAATAGAGGAAGGAAACTACACAATTACTTTCAAACAGTTTAGTTGTTGTTTTCTCCCGTGCACTCAGCGTAAGATCTCTCAGAAAATAATATTTTTCTGAGAGATCTTGCACTGTACAACTTAGATCTGTACAATTCTATAAAGAAAAATCCTGTTCAACTTGCCAGCATATAGATTATTTTCAGTTATCTTCCATTATAAAATCAACGATTCTCCATGTGATATGCAGCTACATTTCCATTCAAGGTATTATCAATGATAATGTTGCCACAAAGATTGTTTAGATTCCTGTATTTGTTTTGTTGTCCAAAGGTAAAAGTGAGAAGTTAAAGCTTGCTAACTTCACCTGGCACTTCCATAGGAACTGATATTTCCAATGCTTCTAAATGTAATGCTTACAAGCTTATAAGAAAGGTTTTCCTTTTTTATAGCTTCAGTGGTTCAAGGCATATGACACAGATGCACTTCTGTTAAACCACAAACCACTAACTGTTTTAAAGTCTTACTTAAGAAAAACTTGCATTATGGAGAGTGGCAGTTGTTTAATGTGGTCACCATCACGTTGCCGTCATTGAACAATATTGGCCAGGAAAAGAAAAACGGTTTCAACAATTACAACACATGGATATATGGATTCCATGTTCAGTATCCTTTGATGAAGATTGCTTTAGCCTGCTCATAAACCATGGACAACATCAGGAGAATATCCGGATTCAGGATTGTTCACTTCTCAAGAAGGATGCATATACACACATCACTTCTACTTGGACAATGTCTTATTACAAAGTATGTTGTTTTCAATTAAAAAAGATTACCCATCATCTTTTAATTTAGTGTCTCTATCCTATATCTGCAATTTCTTGAGTAGTTCTAAGTTCCATATTTTTTTCATAATTTATTTTTGTTGCAACTTCTCCTTTACTATTCTTCCTAAGGTCTAACTAGAATAATTATATTCCTTATTATTTCATAATTTCATTATTCTTTCAAATAGTATAATTGCAGTTCTATGTCAGCACCCTCTGTTCTGCTCCCAGTTCTGCACGCTACCAACTATTTCTTCCTTGGCTAAATTATTTCTGGTAGGGACTGGTTCCTTGAGCTACTGCCTGTCTCCCATAGTATCTACCTGGCTGATTTGATCTGGCAGGATTGGTGCAGTCCTGATTCCATCAATTAGACACTGCCACCTATTGGGGTCCCTGAAGTACTTCTTCTTTGTAGCAGCATATAACAATTACTGGTAGTTGATAGTTTGTAAATCACGTAGTCCAGTGGTCAGAAACCTGTGGCTCTGGAGCCACATGTGGCTCTTTCACCCCTCTGCTGCTGCTCCCTGTCACTCAAAATATATGTCACAACTGCCAATGTGCGACACCCGCCAGCACACAATTTATTGAGCCTTTCAATCCCCGGTGGGCCAACCATGGATAAATCCAAAAAGATAAAAGTTTCAGAAGAAAATGGTGGCTCAGCAGACTGAAAGCATTGTGATTAACACCAGCTGTCTGCAATTACTGTAAGTTCGAATCTCACCAGGTTCAAGGTTGACTCAGCCTTCCATCCTTTCTAAGGTAGGTAAATTGAGGACCCAGTTTGTGGAGCAATAAGCTGACTTTGTATAAATATACAAAAGTATGAAGGCTATTGCTTAACGCATTGTAAGCCGCCGTGACTCTCCGGAGAAGGGCGGCATATAAATCAAATAAAAAAAAATAGAATGTTTATTTCAACTACATATGCTAGTTTTCCTGCCCAATCTGTTGCTTCAGCTTATTGTAATTATTTTCTTTAACTGCACTGCATCTTGTTGTCAAATTATCCCCAAATATTTTACCTTATTTGTGACCTGTATCTTTGAAATCTCCGTCAATTCCTCTTTTTGCCTTTTCAACCTATTTTTGGTCATAATCTTCATTTTATCTTTATTAATTTTCAAGCCAGCTACTGTCCCAAACTCACCAATAGATTCTATCAATTTATTTATTGTTGTTAATGGTTCTTCAATAATAAAGACCAGGTCATCTGCAAAGGCTTGCAATTTATATTCTTCTTTCCGAATTTTCATGCCTTTTATCTCTTTTTCTTCTCTAATATTTCTATTTAGGACTTCCAGTCTCAGAATGAACAACAATGGCGACAACGGGCATCCTTCTATCTCAATCGGATCAGTCAATTCTCCATTTATTATTACTTTTGCAGTCTGTTTACAATATATAGTTTCAATTGCCTGGATAAATTTCCTACCAAAGCCCATCTCTTCCATTTGAGGTATCATAAATCACCAATTCAGATTATCAAAAGTTTTTTGAGCATCTAGAAATATCAACGTCATCTGCTTTTCAGGATGTGTTCATAGTATTCTAAAGTGTCCAGAATTATTCTTATATTGTCTCTAATTTGTCTTTTTGGAACAAAACCATTTTGATCTGTATGTATAAAGTTATTCAAATATCTCTTGAGCCTTTCTGCCAATATTGATGCAAAAATTTTATAGTCTGAATTTAGCAGAAATATAGGCCTATAATTTTTAATTTGTTGTGGGTCTGTATCTTCTTTATGTGAATGTGATTTATGTGATATGCCTCAGTCCATGATTTGGGTATTTTCTTCTTTGTCATCACTTCGTTCATAACATCCAGTAGTGGGAGACTTAAATGATCTTGTAGTGTCCTATAATATTCGACAGATAGGCCATCTGGCCCTGGTGCCTTTCCATTCTTTTGTTTCTTAATTGCTTCTGTTAATTCCATCATGGTAATA
This sequence comes from Pantherophis guttatus, assembly GCF_059756535.1. Lineage (NCBI taxonomy): Eukaryota > Metazoa > Chordata > Lepidosauria > Squamata > Colubridae > Pantherophis > Pantherophis guttatus. The sequence goes on from NC_142063.1 coordinate 317,914,292, forward strand.
GTCCCCTCCAACATCTCCTCCACATCTTTAGAAAGCCGAGGTAATTTGGCATCATGCAGATATCTTATCACATTTTCATCTTCTATCATCTCTCTCTTATAAAGTTGTCAATAATATTCTTGTATTATTTTTCCCATTTCTTTATTTCCAAATTTCCTTTGCCCATGGTCGTCAATTAATTGTGTTATTTTCCTTGATTCTCTTTCTTTTTTCAATTTATATGCTAACCACCTTCCTGGTTTATTCGCATTTTCGAAATAGTTCTGTTTAGCACTTCTTATTTTTTGGGCTAGTTCTTCCTTCTCCAATAAGTCCATTTTATGCTTTAATATGTCCATTTTTATCTTTACATCTTTCTTACACGGATCTTTCTGGCGTTCCTTTTCAAATCTCTTATGTTCATCAATTAGCATTTTAGCAGTTTGTCTTTTCTTCAAATTTCTTTTTCTTGTATAGTCCATTATTAGACTTCTAGCATAGGCCTTCATTGTATCCCATAAATTTTGAGCCGATGTGTCTTCTTTCTTGTTTTCTTTAAAAAGGAAAGTCAATTCTCTCTCCATTTTCTGTACGAACTCTTTCTCTTTTAATATTGTGTTATTTAAAGTCCATCTAGATTTTCTTTTCCAGCCTTTCCAGGTAGCAGTTATTTCTATTTTCACATAGTCTGTCTTCAAAGTCAAGTCCATTGTTGTCCAAATCATATCTAATCTAGACTAGGATGAGTGTCTATCAGAATAGAAAGTATACTGTCTATTTTTCCCATTTCTGTATCTCCATACGTCTTTCAAATTAACTTCCTCTATCATCTTAAAGAAGGTTTGCGGTAATGTTTTTCTGGTATGTCTTACTGGTTTAAGTGTGTTATAATCCATCTTTTCATCTACCACTCCATTAAAATTGCCCATCATGCATATATTGTCATATTCAATTTCAATTATTTTCATGTGCAACTTTCTATAAAAATCACTTTGATTATTATTTGGAGCGTATATTGCAACCAACAAAATTTTCATATTATTGTCCATTATTTCCACCATCAAGATTCTGCCCTCTGAATCTGCATATATTTGTTTCGTAGGTATTGAATTTCTAATATATAAAACAACTCCTCTCTTTTTACTTTGTGGCAATGATAAAAAAGTTCTACCCAGTTTGGGCCATATCAATAGTTGTTCGTATTGCTTTTTAATATGAACTTCTTGCAGGCATATTATATCAAATTTTAATTTCTCTAATTTATGAAACACTTTACTCCTTTTAACTACTGAGTTGGGTCCATTTATGTTTATTGAAATTAGTTTTGTTTCTTCCATGTTCATACCTTATATGTAGGTTTTGTTGCTCTAGTTGATCTTACTTAACATTGTTACTTGTGTTCTAACACTCCACCAACAGCGCCTTCTGTTGATTCAATCATAGCCAATTCTTCTTCTGTAAATTTTAATGGCACTACTGTAGTTGAAAATTCCATTTCCATTTCCGCTTCTTTTCCTTTAAAAAAGTCTTCATAAAAGGCTCTCGCTTTATCAGTTGTATCCAATCTGTATCTTTGAAGTTGCCACGTTAAGATTAACCCTTCTGGTATCAGCCATCTATAATTAATTCCTTTTTGGATTAAGATTTTGGTCAAGAACTGGTATTCTCTTCTCAAGTCTCTCACCTTTCTTGGTATTTATCTCAGAACCATCACTTCTTTCTCCTTATGCTTCAGGGTTTTTTCTCTGGCCACCTGTAAAATTTGTGCTTTAAGCAATTTCTTACTAAATCTTATATGTACTTCTCATGGCAATTTATTATGCAGTGCATATCTAGTGTAGACTCGATATATCTCGTCTACCCCTTCCATCACCTTCTAGAAAGGTGATGGATTAGCCACCATCACCTTCTGAGGCACTAGAAATTTAGAAATTTCTAGTGCCTTAGCCAGCATCCCAATCATAACATCTGGCAAATTTTCTCCCTTTTCTTATTCCACATTTTGAAATCTAAGGTAAAATTCCACTTTATCCATTTCCAATCCAATTACGTTGCTCCCTTCTTGCTGAATCTCTCCCAATCTATGCTCTATATCTCTCATTTTTTCCTCTTTTTGCTCCTCCTTTTTCTCCAGTTTCAACAACCTTTCTTCATATTTTGACATTGCTTGCTGAATGTTGACCACTTTTTCATCTGTCTTAAGTAATTGCTGTTCCATCCTCTGGACTCTCTCTTCTGCCTTCAACAGCTGTTGTTCCATCCTTAAAACTGTTTTTAGAATTGTTTGTATCGGTAAATCTTTCTCTTTCTCTTTTTCTTTATCTTGCTGCAGCATTGTCTGTATGGATCGTTGTCCTCCAGATGGTGACGAAGAAGGTGTAGTTGCAGCTGCTCCCACTGTCGCAACTTTTCTACTCATTTTATTCCAAAAAAGGGAAGAAAAAAAGAAAAAAGGAAAAGGGAAAATTTAAAAATTATCCAATTTAAAAAAAAAGGAAAAGGGAAAAGAAAAAATAATTAAAAAAAAAAAAACAGATAAAATACCACCACTTTTCAGGTTCTTCTAAACCCTAATCCAATAGGTATAAGAAAATCAACAACAACAACAACAACAACAACAACAACAACAACAACAACAACAATAATAATAACAATAATAACAATAATAATAATAATAATAATAATAATAATAATAATAATAATAATAATAATAATAATAATAATAATAATAATAATAATAATAATAATAATAATAATAATAATAATAATAAAATAATAATAATAATAATAATAATAATAAATCTTCAAGCTCTTGATTGCCTTAATCCAATTTTATATGGTCTCAGGCCGAGGTGAGAAGCCCCAAAAAGGGAAGGAAGAAAAAAACAGAAAGAAAGGTCCATCAAGTATAATTGTATCCAGAAAGCATGTGGAGAGTTGTCTTTTAAGCAAGCCACAAAAAAGAAAAAAGAAGAAGAAGAAGAAGTAAAATTGGCTGCCTTATACAAGCTAGCTGCCCGATAGAGAGAAAAGCAAAAAATCTTCTACAGTATTTCCAGACTCTTACTTCAGCTAAATCCAACAAGAACTTCCAGTTGGCGCTGGGCGATTCAGTCGGGGAAATGGCGGGGCTCTTATGAGCCCCGCGAAAACCCCTACTGGCGAGCCGCTGCCGACAGGTCTGTGGACCTACCCTGTCCTGAAGGGACAGGAGAAGAGAGAGGGACCCCTTGGACGGCCGAGAGGAATGGGCAAGTTCCTCGGGGCCAGAGGAAGCCCTCTGAGCCGACAGCGGGGGAGCAGCAGTCATGGTGACTGCCTCAAAGCCTGGGCCAACCGGAGAAAGCACTGTGCTGGAGGAAGAAGGAAAAGTGAGAGCAAGGTGTTCGGAAGCCGGGTAAGCAAGACCAAACCCAGGCGGGAACAGCGTTTAAACTGTGGATAGTGATAAGTGTGCCCCAGCCTTAATTAGTGGCTATGGTGTATTGGGGCAAGAAGATCTGCAAAATACCTTTTAAAAATGAAAGACCCACCAAAGGATTATGGATTTTATTGCTAATTTGGAATGATTGCCTTTTTGGAAAGTTATAAATTTTGAAAACTGTTCTTTTTTCTTTTTTAACAGGAATGGATTATTCTTGGAAGAGAGAAAAAGGAAAGAGGCGATAAACAGGACTTTTTTAAAACAAAGGGAAAAGACAAACGGATAGCTTTGCAATACACAAAATGGAGACTGTGAAGAAGTAAAAGTGTAATTGCGGATTGCTAGCAGCTTGGAAGAGAAACTAAGTGCCTTGTTATTTTAAATGGATTACTTTGGCATCAAATAAGGAGCTTTAACTGGGGATACTCAATCTGTTTATTGGAAGCTTTATTGATGGAAAGAAAAAAGAAATAAAATGGAATAACTATAATTGAATTAACAGGCTCAGCAAAAAAAGGAAAAAAGGTGTGGCACTAAAAGAAGAGATGATGATATTATATATGGAATAATATAAAAGAACTAAACTTTATAGAATTTTTAACATTGATAATATTGAAATTGAAAAAGAACAATTTTGGACAGATTGGAAAAAGATTTATAGTAGGTTGCAAGTTAAGAAAAATAACATAGTTTGATTAAAATGAAAATGTAATGCTTAATGCATATTTGAAGTCTGAATATTGATACGAAGTATTATACCTTTTTTTGTTTCCCTTTGCTACCTTTTTGATTTTCTTTCTTTTCTTGATCCTTTTTTTTTTATTTCTACTTTCCCTCTTTTCTCCTCCTTTGTTTCTGTTTTCCTTTCCTTCTCTTTTTCACCTTTTATTTCCATTCCTTTTAAATTGGACTATATAAATATATGTATTTGGTTATGAAATAAGAGTATAAATGAATGAATGAGAATATGATTTTTCTAAATGTTCTAAACGCTTAAATGAATTTTTGAGATTTAAAATAAATATGAAGTAGATGATCTTAAAATATATGAGAAGATATTTGTTAAAATTTATGCTGAGTCAAATTGTGGTATCTGAAAAAGTAATTTATGTAATATGTGAATTAGTTAAAATGAAATAGCTAAAACAACAGATGCAGGCGTGGAGGAAAATATGCTGGTAACACCAGCCAAATAAGAGAAGGAGACTCGGAGAAGAATATCAGCCAAAATAAAACATGCTGGAACTCAGCCAAATAATAGTGGGAGGTTCGGAGGAGACTATGCTGGAAATCAGCCAAAATACAATATGTTGGAAACTAGCCAACATGCTGGAACTCTGCCAAATAATAGTGGGAGGTATGGAGGTGACTATGCTGCAACTCAGCCAAAATAAAGCATGCTGGAAATCAGCCAAACAAAAGCTGGAGGTATGGAGGAGGATATGCTGTTAATCAGCCAAACAATAATATGCTGGAAATCAGCCAATAATAGGAGGAGATAGGGAGGAGGATAGGGATTTTGAGATAAATTTGAGAATATGAAATATGCAAAACTAAAGGCAAATTGATAAAGCTTTAAGGTTTAAAGATCTGATGAAGCGGTCAAGAGATTAAGAAATATGGACTGAATTTTGATTTATTAATTGAAATAAAAAATAGAGCTGTATCTAAGTTGAAATTACGATGTGTGGTTAGAAATTGTAAGGTAAATAATTAGACTAAGAGATTAGAATATTGTTTTTCTTTTTTTAATGTTTTAATATTGATGTCAAAAGGTGTAATGAAGAGAGCTTGGAAAAGAACCAGAGATAATTGAACTTATAAATAAGCATAATAATGAATTAAATGTGTACTTGGAAATTAAATTGGTGGTGATATAATAGAATGGTTCTGATCAAGATATTAGAGTTTATGACTAAAAAATTTTCTATGAAAAATTTCTTTGAATTTTAAAAGATATAATGGGAAATTGTGAATGGAACTTTTTCAAAATGTAAGCGATTGTACCTATTCATGACCGGATCGAGACTTTGCTCTCGAAAGAGATGAATTTTATGTGTTATGTTGGAAAAAATAAAAAATATTTTGCAAAAAAAAAAAAAAGAACACCTGTGTAAACAATACAGATAATTCCACTTCCTCTGGTGTTCTTTTTTTTTTTTTATATATATATATATATAATTTTTATTAATATATTCTATACACTAACACACAAATAAAATATACAATCCTGCCACCATGGTATAATATGATTACATTGTCCATAAGTATAAAATCATTCCTTTATACATACATATTTGCCATCATATATATACATCATCATATGTCTATTCTATCCCACCTTTTCTGGACCCAATCGTACCATACTTTCCAACTGTTATAAAATTCTGAATCTTTTTTACCATTGATCAGTCTAGTTAGTCTATCTGATTCTGCACACTCATTAATTTTATATATTATTTTCAAATCTATCGGTAAGTATTGATTTTTCCACTCCTGCGCATACGCTAATCTTGCTGCAGTGATAATGTGAATCAACAAGAACCATATATCTGACTTAACATTCAAAGGTTTTGCCCCCAATAGGAAAATCTCAGGTCTTAATTCCAAATTAATCTGTGTAATTTCCAAAATCCATTGCCGTATTTTTTTCCAATATTTAACCGCCTGCGGGCAGGTCCACCATTGGTGAAAATAGGTTCCATTGCTGTAACCACACTTCCAACAGCAGGCAGATGTCCCGGGAAACATTTTAGCTAATCTCGCTGGGGGTAGATGCCACCGGTAGATCATTTTATATATGTTTTCTTTATATGAGGAGGCCATGGTTAATTTCATATTTTTCAACCAAATCTGTTCCCATTGCTGGAAGTCAAGGGGATATCCAAAATTTCGCCCCCATGCTATCATACAATCCTTCACTACATCCTGTCCTATCTGCAGAGATAATAAATATGCATAACATTTAGATAATATCCCTTTCCCTCCTTCTAATAAGATCTTATCCAATTCTTGTCTTTTACTGTAGATTCCTTCACTATGTAAATCTTTTTTATACCTGGAGTACACTTGCGAATAAGACCACCAGTCTATCTTATATCCTTGAAGAGTTAATAATTCTCGTGACTTTGGATTACCCTGAACATCCAAGAAACCTTCATACGTCAAGGTTTTCTCCCCTTTATACAATGTCGGGTAAACCTGAGCTTCCTGCGCTGAAATCCAACATGGAACTTTTGTATATACTCTTCTTCTAACCTTTTCCCAAGTGTACCCAAGCGTCCTACGTAAATAGTGATCATCAAAGTGTCTAGGACGGCCGGATGCTCCCGGCCATAGAAAATAGTGCCAGCCATGTTGAAGACCGGCTCCCTCAAATGTCAAAAGTCGTCTCTTTTGTAGGACCATCCATTCTTTCACCCAAATCAAGTTCGCTGCTTGGTGATAGAGCTCCCAATTTGGGAGTCCAAATCCTCCTCTATTTTTGGGTTCTTGTAACATTTTAAGTCTAATCCGCGGCCTCTTTCCCTGCCAGATAAATTTAGATATACTCCTATCCAAATTTGTAAAAAACTCTTTATTCAACCTTACCGGGGCTGTTTGGAATAGAAATAACCATTTGGGTAACACGCACATCTTAATGGTTGCCACCCTTCCCAAAATTGATAGCTGGAGATTTTTCCATCTTTCTAAGTCTCTGAGCATCTGGCTGTAAAGAGGAAGATAGTTATCCTCCTTTATGGAGGAACATCTGGCGGTCAACCATATACCCAGATACTTAATTTTATTTGTTATTCTTAAGCCCATTAACTGCTCCAGCTGTTGCCTTTGCATCTGAGTCATATTTTTCACTAGGATTTTAGTTTTTTCTTCATTCATCTTTAACCCCGCTACCTTCCCATACTCTCTAATCAAGCATAATAATTTCAGGCCCGAGTCCAGTGGTTGATCCAAGATAAATACAAGATCGTCTGCATAAGCCTGAACTTTAACTTCCTCCTGCCTAATCTTCATTCCTCTTACTTCCGTGTTTCCTCTCACTTCTCTAAGCAGGGGTTCTAAAGTTAATACAAATAGCAATGGGGAAAGGGGACATCCCTGTCTTGTACCTCTACGAATTTGAATTCTCTCCGTCTCCTCTCCATCTATGAGAACTCTTGCAGTCTGCTCCCGGTAGATAGCTCGAATTGCCCGAATAAAATTCCCACCAAACTCCATATATTCCAATTGAGAAATCATAAATTCCCAACTGATTCTGTCAAATGCCTTTTGGGCGTCAACAAAAAATTAGGGCTAATTGTTTATCCGGGCGATTTTCGAAAAATTCTAATGTATTCATGATAATTCTAAGATTATCTCGTAGATATCTATTAGGAAGGAAGCCGTTTTGGTCTGAGTGAATGAATTGGTTAAGGAAGCAGCTAAGCCTAGCTGCAAGAACCCCCGCAAATATCTTATAATCGGAGTTTAGTAATGATATTGGCCTATAGTTCTTAATAAGAGATAGATCAGTTCCTTCTTTTGGGATAATAGAAATATAAGCCTCAGTCCAAGATACTGGAACCTGAGCCTCTTTCATAACCGCATTGAATAAATCCGTCATGTGTCTTCCTATCACGTCAAACACTATTTTGTATAATTCAACTGGAAGGCCATCTCTACCCGGGGTTTTGCCATTCGCCTGTGCTTTCATAACTGTTTCTACTTCCTCCATCGTAAATTCTGCATTAAGAATTTCCTTCATTGTTTCCGAGACTTTAGGCAAGTCTGTCTTTTCCAAATATTTCCGAATTTCACAGATATTTTCCTCTCCTTTCTGATAAAGCTGTGTGAAAAAATCCTGAGCTACCATTCTCTTGCCTTCCTTAGTACAATGGAAATTCCCAATTGCATCTTTCAGCCCTTCTATTCTCCGTTGTTCCTGCTCCTTTCTAAGCCGGTAAGCCAACCATTTTCCTGTTTTATTCGCCCTTTCAAAAAAATTTTGTTTAGTCCACTTTAGTTTATTTGCTAATTCCTCTTGATCTAATAATTTAATCTGGTGTTGCCAGTACTCCCTTTCCTCTATCAATGTTGTCTGGGTTAATCCATTTTGCATCCTTTCTTCCACCCGTTGTAATTTATTCAAGAGGTTGTCTCAGTGTTTCCTACCCGCCCTACGTTTGTCAATCATATATTTGATTAACCATCCCCTCATCACTGCCTTAACCGTATCCCATGTATTGTATATTGAAGTATCCTCTTTCTTATTTTCCTGGAAAAAGAGATATAACTCCTTCTTAAATTTACTCATGAATTCTTCATCTTTCAGGATACCTATATTCATTCTCCATCTACTCTTCCTACAATGTGGGATCTTCCAAGTTACCATTAGCGGGTTATGATCCGCCCACTGATTGGGCCCTATTTCCACTTCTGAGACCAGCCCCCTCAACTCAAGAGACATCCATATCATATCTATTCGGGTCCACGAGTGGTGTCTGGGAGAGAAATAAGTATATTGATTTTTATTGGGATTTCTCAACCTCCATATATCCTGTAATCCAAATTCCTCCCTTAAATCATTACATATTTTTGGTAATGTTCTCTTAATATCCTTTAACCTTCCTTGTATGTTTCCCGGGACATAATCCTGCATTCTATCCGTTACAGCATTGAAATCCCCCACTAGACAGACATGTTCATATTCCAGTTCCCCCAATTTAACATATAAGTTTTGATAAAAAGTCCTCTGATTATCATTAGGGGCATAAATACAAACCAATAAAGACTTCCACTGGGCAATTTCTATTTCGAGCATGAGAACCCGGCCTTCCTGGTCAGCAAAAACCTGTTGGGATTTCAAATGATGTCGTACATATACCACTATCCCTCTTTTTTTTTGACCTGCTAATGAGGTATAAGTTTTACCCAACGCCCGGCATTCTAACAAATGGTTTTGATCTTTTTTTATATGAGTCTCCTGCATACAGACAATATCATACTTAGCCTTTCTTAATTTATTCAAAATCCTACTACGTTTATTAGGAGCATTTAAACCGTTAATATTTACAGATATCAAACGCACTAATTCCCCCATTTTCTTTTCTCACCTAAGTTTTTACTTTCCCGCTGTTATAGCCTTCTTAACTGTTTGTCTTGTCTCCCTCTGAGGTGCTGTTAATTCCTCGGCTTTTCGTATTCCCCCACCCTTCTTTCCCGCCTTTCCTTCTCTCCTCTCCTCTACCTCTTCTTCCTCTTGCGATTCCTCCAAACTTCTACTTTCCCCTTCTCCTTCAACATCTAATTCTGACAAATTAAATTGTTGTTCCATGAATTCTCTTGCTTCTTGAAGACTCCGAATCCTCACCTTCTTATCCCTCCATGTCATCAATAAACCTTCAGGCAATAACCAACGATACGAAATTGCATTTTTCCTCAGGAAAGTCGTCAAAAATTGATATCTGTGTCTCTGTTCCCTTACCCGACGTGGGATTTGTTTCAAAACTATTATCGGTTGGCCTTTATATGTAATAGTTTGATCCCTTGTTCGTTTATAAAATTCTTCACACAAAGCTTTCTTGTTAAAACGAACATGAATTTCCCGAGGAAGATTGTTCCTTTTTGCGTAACTAGTGAATACTCTAAAGGCCTCATCAATATCCCGTTGGATCATGAGTCTATCTGCCTCCAAAGTTTCTGAAACTATTTCTCCTACAATGTCATCCAGTTTTTCCCCTTTCTCTTCCGCCACATTCTGTATTCTAAGGAAAAAAGAAGATCGCTCCATTTCCAGAAAAACTATTTCTTCTTCTAATTCTCTATTTATGGTTATTTGTCTCTTCTCCCAACTATCCATCCGTCCTTCGCATTTCTCCGTCTTCTTCTCTATCTCCTTCATTTTTTCCTCTTGTTGTATTAATGTCTGTCGTATATCTCCCAGTTCACTTTGCATCTGTTTAATTTCTTCTTTAACCCCTCTCATTTCCGCTTTCACATCTGCTCCCAAGTCCTCAAAGTTCTTAGATGTCGACTCCTGGTTTTTAGCCATTGATTCCTGGATGGCTTGTAACATATTTTGAAGAGCCTGCATAGAGGGCGTCTTCCCCGTCGCCGACATATCTTCCGATGTTCTTCTAGAAGCTAAATACGTCGAATTTGGGGTTACAGCGGTAGGCAGAGAGATAATTTTCTTATTTGTTGTGGTAATAGTTGAAGATATAGACATAACTGAAAACAACCACTGTTCCTCTACTCTTTGTTGAATAAATATATCAATCAAGTCTTTTAAATCAAATAAGTTAATCCATCAGCTCTTGATATATCCAAATTAGTCTATTTTCAATGTTTACTATGAGGCAGTGTATATATATCTTTTTCCCACCTCCTTTCCTTTCCTTTCTTTTCCTTTCCTTTAGTTGTAATATCCCAATCCACCACTAGGTGGCAGTATAAGACCAACCAAGGGCAGTCTCCGTCTTCAGCAGTGGGGAAAGAAGAAAAAAATCTCAAGTCAAGATGTGGCAAAAGGCTCGCCTCTTCTGATAATGTGACAAAGAGAGAAGTAAAAGAGAAAATCTCACTACGTCTCCAACAAGATCAATCAATTATTCCTCATCCAACAGACAATATATTCAAATAAAAAAAGGGGAGAAGATGAAGTTTTGATAATATCAAAGTTCAAAGGGAGATCAATAACTGCTTCTGAGGGGGGAAATAACAGCTAGCAGCAAGAAGTTTACAAGACAGCCGTTTCTCCATTTCAGCCGCTCCCCCAGTAAATGGCAAATCTTATACGTTTCTTAGGCAGGAGGTTCAGTCAGCTCTGAGCTAACTTAGTAAAGTAGAATTCTTATACCACGCTGGCGGACTCCCCTCTCCAGTTGGTATAGTCACGATTTCGGGGCGATCCCACGCCGCCCTCTTTCTGCGCTGGTATCCTGAGAAGAAATCTGCCGGCATGCGGGAAAGCCACCTCCTCGCATGCCCCGATACCTCCCCTTCTTCGCAAGCCTCTCCACGGCTCACGATGGCGCAGGAACAACCGCCAGACACAGAAAAGGGAGAACTAGGATAAGCAGCTACACAATTCCTAGTCCTCCATTTAGCATGACGCAACGGGAAGCCTCCACTTCCTCTGGTGTTCTCACACACATTTATCAGCTCAAGATTCAGAGTCTCAGTTATGGCTACAATGTATCTTCTGGAAATTGCTTATAAAAACACAGCAACAAAGTATCACCTCCAGCAGATGGCAGCAGTACACATTCTCCTGTCTTTTCTGTGCTTTAAAATCTTTAAAATCCAAAGCTTCCTTATTAAAAGTTTACAAAAAATTACAAAAGGAGAAAAAAAAGAAAAGAAAAAATAGAGAGGCTTCAATCACCAAAAAAGAAAACCAAACCAAAGTCAAACATTCATTTTAAAAAAGGCAAGCTCAACCAAATGTCAATGTTAATCACTTCTTTTTCAATCCAGTCCCGGTCAGCAAAACAAAAAGCTAATTTAAAGGTCTTCCAAATTGAGTAATAGGGTATTAAAAATCAATTCCAAATTAAAGTTGCTGCTTATTTCATCTCCATCTTAAGTTCAAAGTCTCTAGTTCCTCAGGATGTTCTTTTTATCAATTAAAAAAATAAGATTCTCACCACTCTAGTTCGCTGTCATTCTCCTTTCTTCTCCTGAAGCTGTCCCAGCCTTGGGAGCTGATGGCTGCAACCCCGTTGCCGGAAAAAGGGCAAAGTTCCTGTATCGACCAGGGACTTTGCGATGTCCCTGGAATCGACAGGAGATGCCCTCCACTACCACAGTCAAAACTAGAATGTGGGGTCCAAAAAGGACCGTCCTGCAACGGGGCTATCAGCGGAGATTTCGGAGCCCCGAAATCTTCTGTCCGTTTCGCCGCAACGCCAACTTCCGGTCTCTCCTATCTATCTATCTATCTATCTATCTATTTATCTATCTATCTATCTATCTATCTATCTATCTATCTATCTATCTATCTATAAATCATCTATCTGTATCATCTATCTATCTATCTATCTATCTATCTATCTATCTATCTATCTATCATCTATCATCTATCTATCTATCTATCTATCTATCTATCTATCTATATATGTATCTACTGTATCTATCTACTAATCTATCTATCTATATCTATCTATCTATCTATCTATCTACTGTATCTATCTACTAATCTATCTATATCTATCTATCTATCTATCTATCTATCTATCTATCTATCTATCTATCTAAATATACGTCACAACCGCCAATGTGCGACACCCGCCAGCACACAATTTATTGAGCCTTTCAATCCCCCAGTGGGCTAACCATGGATAAATCCAAGAAGGTAAAAGTTTCAGAAGAAAACAGAATGCTTACTTCAACTACATATGCTAGTTTTGTGGCTGCTCAAGAAAGAGACAGGCATGGGAAGGGTTTTGTGGCTCCCAGTGTTTTCTTTTCTGTGGGAAACGGGTCCAAATGACTCTTTGAGTATTTAAGTTTGCAGACCCCTAATTTAGTCACTAGAAGTTGGGCAGCATGCAATCTTACCATGGCATTGAAACTGCTGCAGGTGTTATTTGCATAGCCATAGCCTTCCTTCCTTCCTTTTCCTCTTAGGTTTTGCCGGTTTAACATCGTGGCTCCTCTGGAGGATCAGGGTGCGTAGGGATTCCGGGACATAGAGCTTTGTCCCCTTCCATGCGAGGTCATCCCTTTTTGTCAGGATGTGTTGATTGTCTCGGAACCAGGTGTCTGACAGCAGTTCAGTTTTGAGTTTTGCCATTAGATCGCTTGTTGGTTGGTCGTGTTGGTTGTGGTGTCATCTGGTGGTTACTTGGGCCGCTATTTGGATAAGGGGAACAATGGTGTCAACAACGGATCTAGTCTCCAATCACCTCTCTGGTTGCCTCAACAAGCCAGGAAGGACATGGGTCCAATAAAGATGTGGAGGCCCCCAATCTACCCACAAGCCTATCCACTTCATCTATGGAAACAGGGTCAAACTCAACCCATATGTCACCTTCAAGACTTGCTCCCACTTCCTCGTCGGATTCTGTCCAGTCAGAATCTAACCCCATCCAGATCTGAGTGACTTTGTCTTGCAGAAATTGTACAAAATCCTCAGCACTGCCTTGTAGGGGGTCCTCCCTTGCTCCCTGGTTGAGAAGAGAGCGGGTCACTCGAAACAAGGCTGCTGGATGATTTTCTGCAGACGCAATGAGAGCAGCGAAATAATCACATCGTTGAGTGAGGGTCACTTCCCCGCTGCCCTGAAAGAGGCGGTGGTGAGGCGTCTCATCAAGAAGCCGTCCCTGGATCCAGCAATATTGGCTAACTATCGTCCTGTCTCCAACCTTCGCTTCATTGCGAAGGTTGTTGAGAGTGTGGTCACGCAACAGTTTCCGCAATTCCTGGAGGAAACATCCTATCTAGATCCGTTCCAGTCGGGTTTCAGGTCTGGGCACAGCGTGGAAACGGCATTGGTCGCGTTGGTGGATGATCTCTGGAGGGCTCGGGACAGGGGTTATTCCTCTGTTCTGGAACTATTAGATCTCTCAGCGGCTTTTGATACCATCGACCAAGGTATCATGCTGCACCGGCTGGAAGAGTTGGGGGTGGGAGGCACTGTGTTGCGGTGGTTCTCCTCCTTTCTCTCCGACCGGTTGCAGTTTGTGTTGGCAGGGGGGCAGAGGTCGACCTCGAGGCCTCTCATTTGTGGAGTGCTGCAGGGATCGGTCCTCTCGCCCCTTCTATTATGTGAAGCCGCTCGGCGAGATCATCCGTGGCTTTGGGGTGAGATACCACCAGTACGCTGATGACACCCAGCTGTACATCTCCACTCCAGGCCACCCCAACGATGCCCTTGAAGTGATGTCCCAGTGCCTGGAGGCTGTGCGGAACTGGATGGGGAGGAACAGGCTCAGGCTCAACCCTTCCAAGACTGAGTGGCTGTGGCTCCCGGCATCCCGATATAGTCAGTTGACTCCATCACTGACTATTGGGGGCGAGTCTTTGGCCCCCACTGAAAGGGCTCGCAATCTGGGAGTCCTCCTGGATAGGCAGCTGTCTTTGGAGGAACATCTGACGGCTGTTACCAGGGGGACCTTTTATCAGGTTCACCTGATTCGCCAGTTGCGGCCCTTTCTTGATTGGGATTCCTTGTGCACAGTCACTCACGCCCTCGTCACCTCTCACCTTGACTACTGCAATGCTCTCTACATGGGGCTCCCCTTGAAGAGCACCCGGAGGCTCCAGCTGGTCCAGAATGCAGCAGCGTGGGTAGTGATGGGAGCAACATGGCGCTCCCATGTAACACCGCTCCTGCGCGAGCTGCACTGGCTCCCGGTGGTCTTCCGGGTGCGCTTCAAGGTGTTGGTTATCACCTTTAAAGCGCTCCATGGCATAGGGCCTAGCTATCTCCGAGACCGCCTGCTGCTACCAACGACCTCCCATCGACCCGTGCGCTCCCACAGAGAGGGCCTCCTCAGGGTGCCATCAGCCAAACAATGTAGGCTGGTGGCCCCCAGGGGGAGGGCCTTCTCTGTGGGGGCTCCCACCCTCTGGAATCAGTTGCCCCCGGAGATAAGAAGAATCCATGACCTCAATGCCTTCCGTCGTTCCCTGAAAACCCATCTTTTTCAGCAAGCCGGGTTGGCTTAAGAAGAAATTTTTAAATTCTTTTAATTAGTCTGTGATTCTTAACTTTCGGGACAAAATTTATATATATATTTAAATGTTTTAATATTTGTATTCTATGTCTTTTTATCTTGGCTGTTCACCGCCCTGAGTCCTCAGGGAGAAGGGCGGTATATAAATTGGAAATAATTAAATTAAATTAAATTAAATTAAATTAAAGAAACTACCATGTATCTTCTATGTATCAAAATAAGCAATGTAGTTTACTTAGATTACCTTGACAAAGCAAACATTAAAGACTTCATGGGCTCAGCTAGGTTGAATTTCCACAAAGGAACTTAAATTACAATCTTATTTAACCTGGGAGATAAAAAGGCAAAAGATATGATTAATATCTTAAGAGAGCAATTTAATATGTTAATGGCTGGGCAAGTAGCAACCAGCATACGATATGCCAGACATAATACATTTTGTAATGCTAATAAACCTGGGAGATGGTTGGCTTACACGATGAGGAAAAAACAAAAATCACGTGTTATAGACAAGATAGAATTTAGAGGTAAAGAGATTTATCAACAGAATTTAATAAAAAAGGCTTTTTTGGAGTTTTATACAAAGTTATATGCTAAAGATGTAATTCAAGATGTGGATATTGATAGATATTTAAAGAAGGAGATTTCTGAATTAACGCTGGAACAGAGAGAGAGATTGAATCAGCCAATAACTTCTGAGGAAATTGTTGGGGCAATTAAACAATTAAAAATAGGTAAGGCTCCGGGAACAGATGGATTAACAGCTGTTTATTATAAACATTTACAATCTGAAATGTTAGAACCACTCAAAATTTTATTTAATAAAATACAAGTAGGAGGAGGAGTACCACCTTCCTGGAAAACAGCCTTTGTTTCACTAATTCCAAAGGAGGACCAAAATTCTACTAAACCCGAGAATTTTAGGCCAATTTCACTTCTGAATACTGATTATAAGATTTTTGCTAAGATATTAGCTACTAGATTAATGCCAGTTATGCAACAAATAATTCATAATGATCAATCAGGGTTTATAAAAGGGAGACAAATGAGATATAATGTTAGACAAATTGTAAACTTATTGGAATATTTGGAAAAAAACAATCAAGTCCCTGCAGCGTTTATATTTTTGGATGCAGAGAAGGCATTTGATCGTCTGAACTGGCAATTTTTGTTTAAAATAATAGAGAAAATGCACTTTGGGGAATATTTCACACAATCAATTAGAGCGATATATCAGCAGCAAACAGCACAAATTATAGTTAATGGAGGTTTAACAGAGGTTTTTAAAATTGAGAAAGGAACAAGGCAGGGGTGTCCTCTGTCTCCATTACTGTTTATTTTGACTTTGGAAGTGCTATTGAACAAGATACGTGACTCAGAAAAATTGAAGGGTATTGTAATTAGACAACAAGATTATAGATTAAGAGCATTCGCAGATGACTTGGTTATTACCTTATCCCAACCTATAGAGTCGGCTCCATATATATTGGATATAATTGATCAATACAGGAAAGTATCAGGATTTAAAGTTAACTCACATAAGACAAAGATGATAGTTAAAAATATGACTATACCTGAAAGAGATAAACTAGCAAGATTAACAGATTTTGAAATAGTTAAAAAGGTTAAATATCTAGGGGTATACATAGCAGCTTCAAATACAAAATTATATAAAAATAACTATGAGGTTCTTTGGCAGAAGGTACAGAAGGATATGGAAAATTGGGAAAAATTACAGTTGTCTTTATTGGGAAGAATTGCAGCAATTAAAATGAATGTCTTACCTAGATTTTTATTTTTGTTCCAAATAATACCTGTGCTTAAAAAAGATGAAAATTTGAGAGAATGGCAGAAAGGTGTTAACACTTTCATTTGGGCTGGGAAAAAACCCAGAATAAAAATGAAAATTATACAAGATACACGTGAAAGAGGGGGTCTCAAAATGCCTAATGTAAGATTATATTATGAAGCAGCGGTTTTATCACAAATTAGTGATTGGTTTAATTTAACTGAGGGGAGAATTTTGAATTTAGAAGGTTATGATTTGTTATATGGATGGCATGCCTATCTGTTATATGATAAAAAAGTGGATAAAGTATTTAAGGCTCATATATTAAGAAATGCTTTGTTGAGGGTTTGGAAAAAATATCAATATAAGTTAAATTATAAGATACCTGTATGGGCAAATCCTAGACATGCAATAGAAAATATAAGTATAGAACAAAAACAGGAGGTGATTACCTATAAAGAGCTTCTTATTATGGAAAGGGGGGTAATGTATTTTAAATCTCTAGATACGCTGAGAGAAGAAGGTATAATTTATACATGGTTTCAGTACGGTCAACTTCAAGCTAGATGGAAGGAAGACCAAAAAACTGGCTTTGTGCAAAATGAGGAGAATTTGGAAAAACAAATTAGAGATCAAAAACAAATGCATATTAAAAGGTTGTATAATGCTTTATTGGAAATAGATTCTGAGACGGAACTGGTTAAAGATTGTATGATTAAATGGGCACAAAATTTTCAAGAGCCAGTAATGATGGAGACTTGGGAAAAGATTTGGATTAGAAATGTGAAATTTACACAAGCACAAAATTTAAGAGAAAATTTTTATAAAATGTTTTATAGATGGCACTTAGATCCCAAAAAATTATCATGTATGTATCCTAATGTGCAAGCTAAATGTTGGAGTTGTGACTGTGATGATGCAACTTATTATCATATATGGTGGACTTGTAGAAAAATCAAGGCATTTTGGATAAAGATTTGGTGGGTGATGCAGAATATTCTTAAAAAGAGACTGAAATTTACTCCACAGTTGTTCTTACTGGGTATAACTACGGACTGTATAGTTGTAGAGACTAAATTGATTTTGAACTTGATAACAGCAGCAAGATTGTTGGTAGCACAACATTGGAAGAAGGACTTTTTGCCTACTATTGATGATTGGATATTGAAAGTAACTAATTTAGCTGAAATGGCTAAAATTTCAGCATATTTGAAGGATCACACACAAGAAAAGTATATACAGGACTGGAGAAGATGGATTGACTATATACAAAATAATTATCAGACCAAAAAATATCAAATAGCTTATGAATGATCTCTTTTATTTGTATAAGTGTTATATAAGTGATATTAGAAGTTTTATGTTTAAGAAATAGGATTTTATACATGGGGGGTTAAGATTTTTTTTTAAGGGGGTGTTAGTTTAATGATTGGTTATGCAATTTAGTTTATTGTTAAAGGTCAATAGAAATACCTTGTGTTCTGCTCTGGGAAGTCGGGGAGGGGGAGGGGGGGTTGGGAGGGAGGGTTGTGGGGAAATTGGGTTTGTTTTAAAACTTTTTCAATAAAAAAAAAAATTACAATCTTATGCAGTGAAATAAGCCAACATCTCATAAGCAATATTTCCTTCCTTTATGGTTGGATGTGCCTTCTCTCTATGGAAGGAGAGTACATAATATAGCCCATTTCTTTCCATCCCTATTAGGTGAGAGCCAGATTGGTGTAGTGGTTAAGGTGTTGGCCCTGAAACCAGGCGACTGTCAGTTATAGCCCTGCTTAGGCATGAAAAATGAGTTGGGTGATTTTGGACCAGTTGCATTCCCTCAGCCTCACAGGTTTGCTCTTGTGGGCAAAAGGGAGGAGGAAGGAATATGGGTGTGCTTTCTTTCTTGACTTGCATATAAAAAGAAAAAGGAAGGGTAAAAAGTTTGTTTCAAAAGTTCCTTTTTTCTCTTCCAAGAAATAGTTAAAATTCTGTGTTTAGAACTTATTGGGCTCTAAACTTAGAAATTAAACTTATTGGGAGAGCAAACTTAGAAACTGGCTCTATAAATATAAAGGTTGCTTTGACCTTGCAGATTGCTCCCTCCTGTGTCTTAAATCACTACTGTAGTTCACTTTCACCACCTGACTTTGTCTTTATAACAGTGGTGGGTTTCTACCGGTTCTCCCCGGTTTGGGCAAACTGGTAGTGGTGGCGGTGGTAGGCTTCGCCCACCGCCCACAGACGTTCTGCGGATACACAGAAGGGACGTGCGCAAGCAAAGCAAGCGCATGTGTGCGCACGCTCCCGGTTCTGAACCAGTAGCGAAGGTCAGAGGAACCCACTACTGCTTTATAAGGTATAGTGACGAACATAACACAACCATGATATCACACATAGAGCTGTAATCAATAGCTGAGGTTGAAAACTAGTAATATAGCATGCTGAACCATAGTATGTATGTTAGTTTCAGTTTAGGCTGTGTCTGCAACGTAACCTTCGTGGCTTCTAAGATGTGATTTTATAAACATGAACTATGTCTATCCAGAGAATTCTAACCTTGTCAACAATGCCTAATTAAGCAGATCATAGTTACATACATACTGGGGACAATAAAAAAACAGCCTAGCCATCAGAAGGTCTTGTCTTGCCTGGGCCCTTTCAATTATCAATATTAGCATACAGTAGTAGTTTAATCAATGGATCTTGGCAAAATCCAAGTGATTTCCTACAAGCATAAAAAGCAGAGTTTCTCAAACATGGCAACTTTAAGATAGCTGTGGAATTCTAGGAGTTGAACTGCAAGCTTCTTAATGTTGCCAAGTCCAAAAAACACCAGTTTAACAAACGGAATTGCATCTTGAATGTTAAAGTGGGGAAATATATTTGTACATAGAGAAAGCATCTGGCACACTCTACAGTTAATCCTGCAATTTCTTATATCAGGTCCAATGGATGCATTAACAGAGGGATAGAATGAAGATTACATGAAGTGTTAGTACCACATTATAATGCTTTGGTAAAACCACCTCGAATATTGCATCTAGTTTTTGTCGCTATGATATAAAAAAGATGTTGGGATTCTAGAAAGAGTGCGGAGAAGAGCAACAAATATGATTAGGGACTGAAGGCTAAAACATATGAAGAACGGCTGCAGGAATTGGGTTTGTCTAGTTTAAAGAAAAGAAGGATTAGGGTGATATGATAGCAGTGTTCCAATATCTAAGGTGCTGTTACAAAGAAGACAGGGTTAACCTATTTCCCAAAGCACCTGAAGCAGGACTAGAAGCAATGAATGAAAACTTATCAATGAGAGAACCAACCTAGATTTAAGGAAAAATTTCCAGACAACAATTAATCACTGGAATTGCTTGCCTCCAGAAGTTGTGGGTGCTCCATCACTGGAGGTTTGATAACCATTTGTCTGGAATGGTATAGGGTCTCCTGCTTGAACAGGGGCTTGGAGTAGAAGATTCCAACTCCGTTATGCTGGTATTGGTACTGACAGTCACATTCTACATTTTTCGTGCTTTCAGTCTGTCATGACTTGACATCAGTTTAAGGGCAAAATATCATTTAAAGACTGAAGAGGGAAAAGAACATTTCAGATAGCCACATTCATGGGTTGAAATGAGATGAAAGCAATATCATGAATATAGTGATGTAATTCAAGTGAATTACATTTGATTACCTGTATGTTCCCTGGGAAAAGCAGAAACCAAAGTAAATGCCATCTCAAATTCTAAGGGGTACCAGGAGGCAGCAATTCTGGGCCAGTATTAGGAGCTTGTTCAAGAAGTATCTCCACAATACTCAGATATTTGGTTCGTTTCATTTTATGGAAAGAGAATCCAGGGAGAGCAAGAGGTACCGGTATCTTTTTTCTTTTTTTTTTTATTGAAAAAGTTTTTCAAATACAGATTTTTCCCCCTTTTCCCCCCCTCCTCCCTAACCCCTCCTCCCCCTCCCCTCCCCCTGTGACTTCTTCATAATAAAACCCAAATTCATAACAGATTATATAATACTTTACCATCCACTTACTCCATCCCCCTATGCTGACCCTTTCTTTTTAATAAAATTATCATATCCCCCTTATACTATACTATACATTTCAAAGTGACATTCTATTATAACATTATTACTACCCCCCATACATATATCTCTTAAGTCAAATCTTTTATATATATTAATATAACATTTCAAAGCAACCTTCCACTATAAAACTATATAATAAATCCTAATTTAACATTCATTCAATTCAGCTACCCATTTCCTTCCCCCCCCATCGTTATATCTCTTAACTCAAATCTTTTACATACATTCACATCTAAACATAATATCCCTTTTCTTTAAGCTAAACAATCAGTAACCTAATCTGTCTCCACCCACTTTCCTACAAGACTACCATAGTTAATTGTTCTTAATATCTTTATTCTTCTGCCTACTCCACTAGAAAAAAAAATTCCCTTATATAAATAAAATCCTATAAAGACTTTAAACTTGTAATCCATATAATATCTTCTGTAACATCTTTCAGCTGGATAATAAACTCCATCACCCATGTTAGGGTAACATCACATCCAAATTCCAACAATATTTTCGGTATCTTCAATTACCATCTGCCCCCATCAGTAACAAATATCTTCATATTAAAAAAAAAAAAAAAACAACCACCCGAGTGACTTTATATTTATATTCCATATAATGTCTATAGAGGTGTCTTTTGTCCAGATTATTAATTCCAACCACCATAATAGGGTAACAACCAGATCTTCTGCGTGCCCCAATCCAGTAACTCTCTTGCCATATAACTCAGCATAAACGTAATATATTTATCAAGAAATCCAAAAAACAAAAAAAGATATTTCCAATCCATTCAATTTAAGGCCCTTTTCTCATCCCCAAAGTTCAGCACTGCAGAGGTCTGTCATTCTCCTCAGGATAAAATAAACCAATACTTTGCCCATTATCTTTTCATATATTCAATCATCTCTTAAATAACTGGCATTACACTGTTGTTTAGTTTAAAAGTTTTTGTTTTTGTGAGACCTGCTTCTTCTTTTCTTGACTTTTTGTGGGTTAAATCTCCGTCCTGAATTCCTTTCTGTAGATTGTGTATCAACTATTTGGTTTTCATACTGATCTATAACTTGATCTTGTTGGTTTTGCTTTTGTGGCTTAAATCTTTCTGGTTCTATAAATTGTATATCAACTGATAGATTTCGATGCTGGTTTGTGTCTTGATAAGTCATTACATTAGAATCCGGAACCGCCTCTCTTATATTAAATAGTCCAGCTGAGACCTCTGAGAGAGAATCCAGAAGTGACTCATCTGTGGAGACCTCTGTAATTTGTTGTTTCTTCATTACTTCCATCTCCTTCTGCTTTTCTTGAGTTTCTATCTCTTGTTGATTTTGCTTTTTAAGGACCTTGTAGTAAAATTCTTCCGCATTTTCAACAGTATTTAATTGATATCTTTCTCCTTGATATCTCAATATTATACCCACTGGAGCATCCCACCTGAATAAAATATTTTGTTTTCTTAGCTCAGTCACCAAAAGTCCAAATTTCTTTCTATCTCTTAACATCTTAGGCGGCAATTCTTTAAATATCCAAATTTTTCTCCCATACAGTTGTGGAGTAGAATTGAAGGATTTTTGCACAATATCATTTCTTATTTCTTTATCTGTAAAGTATATCACCACATCTCTAGGCAATTGCCTTTGCTTTGCAATCCAAGAATTTACTCTATAGGCCTTGTCAATTTTACATGATACCTCCTCAGGATGAACCTTTAAGATCCCAGCCAGAACTTGAGCAGATGTTTTTCTTAAATCATCACAGTTATTTTCCTGTAAACCTCTCATTCTGATCGCAAATTCTGTAAGCCTATATTGCATCATTACAACTTCTCTTTCAGTTCCTTGCTTTATATCTTCTGCATTATAAATCACGTGACCAGCTTCCTTTTTAGACTTTACTTCTAAACTATTGTCTTGAATGTTTGTTAAATCATTTTCAATTCTTTGTATTTTATTATCCAAATTATAAATCTTATCTTCAACTTCCTCCATTTTAGACTCTAGTAATTTAATATTTGTGTCCAACTTTATAACAACTTCTGAAAAACCATTAGTCACTGTTACAATCTTTCGTTGCAGATTATCATACTTTAGTTGTATCATTTCTTTAATTTCCTGCCTTAATTTTTCAAATTTCTGGTTCACTGTCTCATAATATTTTGCCATTTCCTCCTGAAGAAATTCTTTTAAGTTAAAACCATTCTGCAGAGTCTGTAGGCTCAAAGCTTGTTCAGACAATTGTAAGTGGGGGAGCACCCCCCCCCACTGCTTGTCTATCAGGCTTTATAAGTTTTAACGCCATCCTGACAGCAAACTCTTTTTATTTTTTTAGTAAGAGAAAAACTTTTCCCCAAACAAGATCAAGTACAAATCTCCAAGAAGAAAGGAACTTAAAATAACTATTTTTCTTCCAAATTGTAGCCAGCACTATATATTCCGCTACTTTGTAGCTATTACGGAATGACTCTCACTTTCGGCTTTCTTCTACTTCCCAAGCCTCAGCGGTCGCCATTTTAAAAAAAAAATTCTTTTTTTTTCACTCTAAAATGCGTATAAATTCTTTAAGGATACTTGCAGTTTAGGTCCCAAGTCCAAGTCTCATCTTTTTTTTTAAATAATCCATCTGTTAAGTTCGTTGTTCGATCCAGTTCCAGCGCCTTGCTCTACAAAAAAGGCAGAGTCCTCCCAAAGCCCGGAGCAACGGCGAACGGGAATAGAGAGCCACTACCTGCTCGTCCCCAAGAGTTAAAAAAAAACTCTGGAGACTTCGCAGAGGGCTCTACCTGCCCTTGCCTGCTCTAACTCACATTTCCGTCAGGAAATGGAGTTTTTCGAGCCGCCTTTCAGGTGTAAAGGCGGCTCTTTACAGGCTTCGGGGCTGGCGGTCTCAAAGGACCATCTGGCGGCAGCGGAAGCCAGACCGGAAGCCCGAGGTACCGGTATCTTGAACTATAACCCTGATTCTCCTGGAATGCCAGAAAAAGTAATATTCCAACTCCCTCAGTTATACGTACCTAGGATTCTATTCTTTGCATTACAATTAATGACAAAAATAGCAAAGAAGGAACTTTAATGGTGGACGTGTGATAAAGCAAAGAAATTTTGGAGTAAGGTTCATATTGTAATTCTAATTTAAGAAAGTTCTTAAAACGAAATAAAAATGAAACTTTTCTTTGGGGTTTAATGGAAAAAGACTTGGAGGAAAAAAATGTAACTTTGATCTTATATATCTTGACAGCAGCAAGATTATTATACACACAAAAATGGAAGGACACTTCAATTCCCACTGTGGACGAATGGCTACAGAAGCTGATGGAGTTGGCAGAAACAGCTAAATTGACCATTTTGATTAAAGAAAAGAATATAAGTAGTTTTGTTCCCACATGGACTGCTTCTGAATTTTGGGCTTCAAATGGAAAAAAATGATCCAATAAAAATATTAAACTGTGAAAAGAAATGTCTTATGCAAGATCCATTAAAGCAACGTATTTCATATTTGCAATTGTTCAACATTTCACAACAGTAATAACAGTCCTAACAGCCCTATAAATATAGACTGTGATCCATTCCAGATCTAATACCAGTTCCCAAACAGCCTTGAGATGAAGTTCTATTACCTTTTATTGGGAATTACCCTTCTTGTCTGCCTACCTTTGCCAGGTAAGATATGCATAACAGCAAGAAATACATTTACTTTTCTTTTCTTATTTTCTTTTCTAAGAAACTAAGCTGTCACAGTTCTTCTGTATAACTTAGTACCTGCATAAAAGTACAGAAAAGATGCCTATCAGTTCCTTAAAGAATAGGCTTTGGGAATTTGTTGCGCAGATGTCACTCATAAATTTAGCAACATTGCTCAGTCCTTACTTTTTCTGAAAAAGAAACAACAGTTCAATGCAGTGTGTCCTGTTTTCATTTTCAGTTGTAAAAATAAGAAAAGGAGGCAGAAACGAGGACTTTGGGGCAGACATTACAAGCAAATAAACTTTAATAAAGGACTAGCAAAGCTTTATTTCCAGTCCTTTTTTCATGTACCAACAAAGGATATTAGTTGTAGTTCAGGGCTGAAATGATATTCCCCACGCTTTCTTCATGTTTATTTACATACAGTACCAGTACATAAACAGACATACTTGCCCAGCTTGTGCGCTGCTGCAGATGCACATTAAATCACTTGGTTTTCATATTGTCCTATCTGATTAGCCCACTAGGAGTTAAATAAAACAATTTTTATTTTGGATATCAGCTGGTTTCCCTGGTTCTCCCAATGCAGTAATACAGTGGCTTTCAACCTTTTGGGCACCAGGGACTGGTTCCATGGAGAGAGGTTTTTCTGTGGACCGGAGGGGCATGGTTTTTGTGTGCTGCCTATATCCCGCAGATGGGGATTCACTTGTTTGCGCAGACTAGTTTCTGGCATGTGGCAGACCGGTGCCAGTCCGGGGATTGGGGATCCCTGCAGGAATAGGCATAAGAGTCAATTGAAGAATGCCCCAGCTATCAGTGTTGACTGTATTGTGTATTTTTTGTGATGCCATAGATTTTCAGCATATGCATGTAAAGGTTCCTCTCGCACATATGTGCTAGTTGTTCCCAATTCTAGGCGGTGGTGCTCATCTCCGTTTCAAAGCCAAAGAGCCAGTGCTGTCTGAAGACGTCTCCGTAGTCATGTGGCCGGAATGACAAAATGCCAAAGGTGCACGGAACGCTGTTACCTTCCCACCAAAGGTGGTCCCTATTTTTCTATTTGCATATTTTACGTGCTTTTGAACTGCTAGGTTGGCAGAAGCTGGGACAAGTAACAGGAGCTCACCCCATTACACAGCATTAGGGATTCAAACCGCTGAACTGGCGACCTTTCAATCGACAAGCTCAGCATCTTAGCCACTGAGCCACCGCATTCCTTAAATGTGTTAAATGCATGTAGATACATTTAAAATGGCATAGACCGCAGGCAGATCAAGAAGGAAAGATGAATTGCTTCCTGATCTGAAAGGGGGAAAATTACCAACATATGGAGGAGACATCCAGATATTCTTTTCAGCTGTGCCCATTTTTATATATATTTCAGGTGCCACGCAAGGGTTTGCAGAATGCAGGAATAAAGGTGGATTTTGCCGTCTTAGTGTTTGCCCTCCAACCACCGATCAAATTGGAGTTTGTATGCTGGAAAATGTGAGTCTAAATTTCATGCATGAAAAAAAAAAATCTCTGGTCATGAATGGATGGAGACTGGGACTCTGTTATTTGCACTTGGGGAAGTTAACATTGCTAAAACTGAGAGCCATCTTTTTCAGTGCAAGGGGTGGTAGGTAAATACAAGCTATAGATGTCAGAGAAGAGAATGTTTAATCTTCCCATGCAATTTCAACACAGTCCTATTAGAATCAGGCTAAGATGTTTGTTCTGTATTTCAGTTTTTTTATTTACATAATTTTGCCATCTCCTCTAGGCACCTATCAAGTTCGAGATTCCATGCTGTAAACGGTGAGTCTAAATTTCATGCATGAAAAAAAAATATCTGGTCATGAATTGATGGAGACTGGGATCCTGTTATTTGTTATTTGTTCTGTATTTCAGTTTTTTTATTTACATAATTTCTAACTTTGGGAATAGCAATTCACTAGCCCTTGTTCTTCATATGAATAATAACACAATGGTAGTACTACTCTAACAAGCAAGACTTTTTAAAGAAAATATACGTCATATTTTCTACAGGATTCGCCGAACTGAAACATCTAAACCTGATAATATACCTGTCAGGTAGGTTGACTGAATAGAAATGAGCATCCCAAGGTCCACCATTTAAGCTCACATTCACTAGGATTTCACTATCAAAGTTTTATTCTTGAAGAATGTATTTTATTCTCCTTATGTACACTAAGAGCATACACACCAAAGACAAATTCCTTGTGTGTCCAATCACATTTGGCCAATAAAGAATTCTATTCTATTCTATTCTATTCTATTCTATTCTATTCTATTCTATTAATTTTCTATCATTACAGTGTAATTCTTTAACATTTTGCAAACAATTAATGCAATCAAGATCCGAATTTTGAATATATTATACAATTGTATCATGTTACTTTCATCATCTTTTTGTAGGAGATGATGCAGTTACTGCTGCTTCTTCCAGGATTGAGAAATTGGACCAAAGAATACCGTTACCTCTTGCTTCTTGCAATTCTGACTCCTTTAATGCTTATCCAAACTGCTCTTCATCAAGCTTCGGAGCACCTTTTCTACCAAAGTCAAATTTAACAGAGATGTTGAAAAATCTTAACTTTTGCCGCTTTTGAATACAAGCAAACTTGCAGTGAACGTGTGCTGGTTTTTATTTATTTATTGAAATTGCTTTCAAAAGTGTGTTTGAGGGTTTCGGTTGACTAAAACTGCCAAGGAAAAACAGGAGGCATACAGGGTAGTGGAAGAAATGTTACTTATTTAAGAATTTTTTTTGTGGCTGCCCAACTCACTCTCATTTGCTTCTGGTGGCTTAAAAGGATAAAAGATCAATACAGAAGCAATAAAAAGCAATAATCTCATACACACACACCCTGTGACAACCAACAAATAAGCTACTTGATAGGCTCCATCTCACTCTGGGGTCTTCAGGCCTGTTGGTAAAATCAGTCTTCAGGACCTTGAGAAGGTGGGTCAAAGTGGGGGTCAATCTTATCTCCATGGGAATGATGTTCCACAGGAAGAGAGCCACCTTAGAGAAGACCCTTTTTCTTAGTCCAACTAGATGGACCTCCTTAGCAGAGGGGACTCATAAATTGGGTCCCTGTTCTACTGGTTGTAATAGATGTGACTGTGAAAGACACTTCAAATAATATCAGTAATTCAAATACGTCCTGAATCAGATGATCAAACACCCTGGCCAGGGCATCCTGGGATCTTACCTGCACCATTCTCCTGACCCCAATGACCAGGGGTTTTGTTCAATAGATGCAAGAGGAAATCAGTCTGGAACCTATTGTTTTGGATAATTAGGACCTTATCAGGGACAGATATACTGACTTGGAGTTCACTAAAAATATGACGAAAAATCAAAAAGAATTCCTGGAGGAATCTATGGGAATCCAAATTGTGAAAAAAGTCAAATATTTGGGAGTATGGATCTCAACAAAGTATTCGGCCCTTAAAGAAGACAATTATATACCCCTGGTAAAAAGTATAAAACAAGATTTGGAGAAGTGGGGGAAGTTGCAAATTTCCTTCCTCGGGAGGATAGCGACCATTAAAATGAGTATCCTACCCAAATTGCTGTTCTTGTTTCAAACAGCGCCAATCAAATTGGATAAAAGATTTTTCAATGAACTCAATGCCATTATCAGGAAGTTTATATGGGGAGGGAAAAAACCAAGAATAGCAATCAGGAGTTTACAAGATAAAAAAAACAGGGGAGGGCTAGGATTACCTATTTGGGAAACATATCACAAGGCAGCAATCCTTGTATGGTTAAAAGAATGGGCGACGTTAGCGAACAAAAGAGTTCTAATATTAGAAGGGCATGATCTTCAGATGGGTTGGCATGCCTATCTATGGGAAACCGGGAAAAAAACCAAAACATATTTCAATAAACATAAATTGAGGGACATACTGAAATCAACGTGGGACGAAATAAGACGGAAACATTACACTAAAATTCCCAGCTGGCTCTCAACCATGGAGGCGATAATCTACCCAAACGTTCTGGACTATGGCAAAACTGTAAAATACAAAGAAATTCTAGATGAGGCAGGGAACCTCAAAACATTAGAACAATTAAAAGAACAAGGCATTTGTATTGAATGGTGGACATATGCGCAGATAAAATCAAGACACAAAAAAGATAAAGTACAATATGGCATAGAAATGGGGAGCAAAGATTTTGATAAAATCTGGATGGGTACAGATAATAAATTATTAGCTAAAATATATAACTACTTAGTAGAATATGATCTGATGGAAGAAGTAGTTAAAGGCCCAATGTTAGCATGGGCAAAAAATATTGGGAAAAATATAAATTTGGAAGAATGGGATCAATTATGGAACATTAACATAAAACTCACCAAGGCAACCACTTATAAGGAAAACCAGTACAAGATGATTTATAGGTGGCATCTAGCACCGGCTAGAATTGCTAAGATCTTCCCTAACTCTAACCCAATGTGTTGGAAGTGTGCACACCAGCAAGGTTCCTTTTACCATTGCTGGTGGACGTGCTCCCAAGCAAAAAAGTACTGGAAGATGATTTGTAATTGGCTCTCAGAAATAATAGGTGAAACTTTCGAATTAGATCCTAAAATACTTCTCCTGGGAATTCTTCAGAAGGAAATGACAAAAAAGAAGAAATATTTGGCATTGCATATAATAACAGCAGCAAGAATTGCCTTCGCCCAACAATGGAAAGAGAAAAAAATCCCGAATGAGGAACAAGTAATCGGCAAAATAATGGAGTGTGCCGAGATGAATAAATTAACATTAGAAATTAATGACAGAGATGATTCGGATTATTACAGCGTATGGGACAAGTGGTACGGGTGGCTAGAGAAGAGGAAATTGAAATAAAAAGGGAAGAGACCAGAACAAGAAATAGTAAAACGGAATAGTAAGAGAAGATGTAGAGAGGATGGTAGGAAAGATAGGATGGCAAGGAGAGGATACTCGGATAAGTAGGAGACAAAAATCTATGTATTCATTAATGTATAGTAGAAGATTATCATAGATATATATATATACGACCTAAATGATATGAGAACACAATTCTCCACTTTTTCTTTATTTATTGCTATGCACTACTATATATCTGGTCTGAAAAAAATTACTCACTTATGCTTAATATGTAATTTGCATTTATTTCTTTTTCCATACTATGTAACCGGATGGAGAAAAAATTGTATTATTATAACTTCTTACAATAAAACACTTAAAAAAAAAAAAAAAGATAATGTTGCCACAAAGATTGTTTAGATTCCTGTATTTGTTTTGTTGTCCAAAGGTAAAAGTGAGAAGTTAAAGCTTGCTAACTTCACCTGGCACTTCCATAGGAACTGATATTTCCAATGCTTCTAAATGTAATGCTTACAAGCTTATAAGAAAGGTTTTCCTTTTTTATAGCTTCAGTGGTTCAAGGCATATGACACAGATGCACTTCTGTTAAACCACAAACCACTAACTGTTTTAAAGTCTTACTTAAGAAAAACTTGCATTATGGAGAGTGGCAGTTGTTTAATGTGGTCACCATCACGTTGCCATCATTGAACAATATTGGCCAGGAAAAGAAAAACGGTTTCAACAATTACAACACATGGATATATGGATTCCATGTTCAGTATCCTTTGATGAAGATTGCTTTAGCCTGCTCATAAACCATGGCCAACATCAGGAGACTATCCGGATTCAGGATTGTTCACTTCTCAAGAAGGATGCATATACACACATCACTTTACTTGGACAATGTCTTATTACAAAGCATGTTGTTTTCAATTAAAAAAGATTACCCATCATCTTTTAATTTAGTGTCTCTATCCTATATCTGCTATTTCTTGAGTAGTTCTAAGTTCCATATTTTTTTCATAATTTATTTTTGTTGCAACTTCTCCTTTACTATTCTTCCTAAGGTCTAACTAGAATAATTATATTCCTTATTATTTCATAATTTCATTATTCTTTCAAATAGTATAATTGCAGTTCTATGTTAGCACCCTCTGTTCTGCTCCCAGTCCTGCACGCTACCAACTATTTCTTCCTTGGCTAAATTATTTCTGGTAGGGACTGGTTCCTTGACCTACTGCCTGTCTCCCATAGTATCTACCTGGCTGATTTGATCTGGCAGGATTGGTGCAGTCCTGATTCCATCAATTAGACACTGTCACCTATTGGGGTCCCAGAAGTACTTCTGCTTTGTAGCAGCATATAACAATTACTGGTAGTTGATAGTTTGTAAATCACGTAGTCCAGGGGTCAGAAACCTGTGGCTCTGGAGCCACATGTGGCTCTTTCACCCCTCTGCTGCTGCTCCCTGACACTCAAAATATATGTCACAACTGCCAATGTGCGACACCCGCCAGCACACAATTTATTGAGCCTTTCAGTCCCCGGTGGGCCAACCATGGATAAATCCAAAAAGATAAAAGTTTCAGAAGAAAATGGTGGCTCAGCAGACTGAAAGCATTGTGGTTAACACCAGCTGTCTGCAATTACTGTAAGTTCGAATCTCACCAGGTTCAAGGTTGACTCAGCTTTCCATCCTTTCTAAGGTAGGTAAACTGAGGACCCAGTTTTTGGAGCAATAAGCTGACTTTGTATAAATATACAAAAGTATGAAGGCTATTGCTTAACGCATTGTAAGCCGCCCTGACTCTCCGGAGAAGGGCGGCATATAAATCAAAAAAAAAAAAAATAGAATGTTTATTTCAACTACATATGCTAGTTTTCCTGCCCAATCTGTTGCTTCAGCTTATTGTAATTATTTTCTTTAACTGCACTGCATCTTGTTGTCAAATTATCCCCAAATATTTTACCTTATTTGTGACCTGTATCTTTGAAATCTCCGTCAATTCCTCTTTTTGCCTTTTCAACCTATTTTTGGTCATAATCTTCATTTTATCTTTATTAATTTTCAAGCCAGCTACTGTCCCAAACTCACCAATAGATTCTATCAATTTATTTATTGTTGTTAATGGTTCTTCAATAATAAAGACCAGGTCATCTGCAAAGGCTTGCAATTTATATTCTTCTTTCCGAATTTTCATGCCTTTTATCTCTTTTTCTTCTCTAATATTTCTATTTAGGACTTCCAGTGTCAGAATGAACAACAATGGCGACAACGGGCATCCTTCTATCTCAATCGGATCAGTCAATTCTCCATTTATTATTACTTTTGCAGTCTGTTTACAATATATAGTTTCAATTGCCTGGATAAATTTCCTACCAAAGCCCATCTCTTCCATTTGAAGTATCATAAATCACCAACTCAGATTATCAAAAGTTTTTTGAGCATCTAGAAATATCAACGTCATCTGCTTTTCAGGATGTGTTCATAGTATTCTAAAGTGTCCAGAATTATTCTTATATTGTCTCTAATTTGTCTTTTTGGAACAAAACCATTTTGATCTGTATGTATAAAGTTATTCAAATATCTCTTGAGCCTTTCTGCCAATATTGATGCAAAAATTTTATAGTCTGAATTTAGCAGAAATATAGGCCTATAATTTTTAATTTGTTGTGGGTCTGTATCTTCTTTATGTGAATGTGATTTATGTGATATGCCTCAGTCCATGATTTGGGTATTTTCTTCTTTGTCATCACTTCGTTCATAACATCCAGTAGTGGGAGACTTAAATGATCTTGTAGTGTCCTATAATATTCGACAGATAGGCCATCTGGCCCTGGTGCCTTTCCATTCTTTTGTTTCTTAATTGCTTCTGTTAATTCCATCATGGTAATAGTCCCCTCCAACATCTCCTCCACATCTTTAGAAAGCCGAGGTAATTTGGCATCATGCAGATATCTTATCACATTTTCATCTTCTATCATCTCTCTCTTATAAAGTTGTCAATAATATTCTTGTATTATTTTTCCCATTTCTTTATTTCCAAATTTCCTTTGCCCATGGTCGTCAATTAATTGTGTTATTTTCCTTGATTCTCTTTCTTTTTTCAATTTATATGCTAACCACCTTCCTGGTTTATTCGCATTTTCGAAATAGTTCTGTTTAGCACTTCTTATTTTTTGGGCTAGTTCTTCCTTCTCCAATAAGTCCATTTTATGCTTTAATATGTCCATTTTTATCTTTACATCTTTCTTACATGGATCTTTCTGGCGTTCCTTTTCAAATCTCTTATGTTCATCAATTAGCATTTTAGCAGTTTGTCTTTTCTTCAAATTTCTTTTTCTTGTATAGTCCATTATTAGACTTCTAGCATAGGCCTTCATTGTATCCCATAAATTTTGAGCCGATGTGTCTTCTTTCTTGTTTTCTTTAAAAAGGAAAGTCAATTCTCTCTCCATTTTCTGTACGAACTCTTTCTCTTTTAATATTGTGTTATTTAAAGTCCATCTAGATTTTCTTTTCCAGCCTTTCCAGGTAGCAGTTATTTCTATTTTCACATAGTCTGTCTTCAAAGTCAAGTCCATTGTTGTCCAAATCATATCTAATCTAGACTAGGATGAGTGTCTATCAGAATAGAAAGTATACTGTCTATTTTTCCCATTTCTGTATCTCCATACGTCTTTCAAATTAACTTCCTCTATCATCTTAAAGAAGGTTTGCGGTAATGTTTTTCTGGTATGTCTTACTGGTTTAAGTGTGTTATAATCCATCTTTTCATCTACCACTCCATTAAAATTGCCCATCATGCATATATTGTCATATTCAATTTCAATTATTTTCATGTGCAACTTTCTATAAAAATCACTTTGATTATTATTTGGAGCGTATATTGCAACCAACAAAATTTTCATATTATTGTCCATTATTTCCACCATCAAGATTCTGCCCTCTGAATCTGCATATATTTGTTTCGTAGGTATTGAATTTCTAATATATAAAACAACTCCTCTCTTTTTACTTTGTGGCAATGATAAAAAAGTTCTACCCAGTTTGGGCCATATCAATAGTTGTTCGTATTGCTTTTTAATATGAACTTCTTGCAGGCATATTATATCAAATTTTAATTTCTCTAATTTATGAAACACTTTACTCCTTTTAACTACTGAGTTGGGTCCATTTATGTTTATTGAAATTAGTTTTGTTTCTTCCATGTTCATACCTTATATGTAGGTTTTGTTGCTCTAGTTGATCTTACTTAACATTGTTACTTGTGTTCTACCACTCCACCAACAGCGCCTTCTGTTGATTCAATCATAGCCAATTCTTCTTCTGTAAATTTTAATGGCACTACTGTAGTTGAAAATTCCATTTCCATTTCCGCTTCTTTTCCTTTAAAAAAGTCTTCATAAAAGGCTCTCGCTTTATCAGTTGTATCCAATCTGTATCTTTGAAGTTGCCACGTTAAGATTAACCCTTCTGGTATCAGCCATCTATAATTAATTCCTTTTTGGATTAAGATTTTGGTCAAGAACTGGTATTCTCTTCTCAAGTCTCTCACCTTTCTTGGTATTTATCTCAGAACCATCACTTCTTTCTCCTTATGCTTCAGGGTTTTTTCTCTGGCCACCTGTAAAATTTGTGCTTTAAGCAATTTCTTACTAAATCTTATATGTACTTCTCATGGCAATTTATTATGCAGTGCATATCTAGTGTAGACTCGATATATCTCGTCTACCCCTTCCATCACCTTCTAGAAAGGTGATGGATTAGCCACCATCACCTTCTGAGGCACTAGAAATTTAGAAATTTCTAGTGCCTTAGCCAGCATCCCAATCATAACATATGGCAAATTTTCTCCCTTTTCTTATTCCACATTTTGAAATCTAAGGTAAAATTCCACTTTATCCATTTCCAACCCAATTACGTTGCTCCCTTCTTGCTGAATCT
Source organism: Pantherophis guttatus (assembly GCF_059756535.1). NCBI lineage: Eukaryota > Metazoa > Chordata > Lepidosauria > Squamata > Colubridae > Pantherophis > Pantherophis guttatus. Next base: position 317,948,700 of record NC_142063.1, read on the forward strand.
CTCCCAATCTATGCTCTATATCTCTCATTTATTCCTCTTTTTGCTCCTCCTTTTTCTCCAGTTTCAACAACCTTTCTTCATATTTTGACATTGCTTGCTGAATGTTGACCACTTTTTCATCTGTCTTAAGTAATTGCTGTTCCATCCTCTGGACTCTCTCATCTGCCTTCAACAGCTGTTGTTCCATCCTTAAAACTGTTTTTAGAATTGTTTGTATCGGTAAATTTTTCTCTTTCTCTTTTTCTTTATCTTGCTGCAGCATTGTCTGTATGGATCGTTGTCCTCCAGATGGTGACGAAAAAGGTGTAGTTGCAGCTGCTCCCACTGTAACAACTTTTCTACTCATTTTATTCCCAAAAAGGGAAGAAAAAAAGAAAAAGGGAAAAGGGAAAATTTAAAAATTATCCAATTTAAAAAAAAAGGAAAAGGGAAAAGAAAAAATAATTTAAAAAAAAGAAAAAAACAGATAAAATACAACCACTCTTCAGGTTCTTCTAAACCCTAATCCAATAGGTATAAGAAAATCAACAACAACAACAACAACAACAACAACAACAACAACAACAACAACAATAATAATAATAATAATAATAATAATAATAATAATAATAATAATAATAATAAATAAATAAAAATAAAAATAAAAATAAAAATAATAAATCTTCAGGCTCTTGATTGCCTTAATCCAATTTTATATGGTCTCAGGCCGAGGTGAGAAGCCCGAAAAAGGGAAGGAAGAAAAAAACAGAAAGAAAGGTCCATCAAGTATAATTGTATCCAGAAAACATGTGGAGAGTTGTCTTTTAAGCAAGCCACAAAAAAGAAAAAAGAGGAAGAAGAAGAAGTAAAATTGGCTGCCTTATACAAGCTGCCCGATAGAGAGAAAAGCAAAAAATCTTCTACAGTATTTCCAGACTCTTACTTCAGCTAAATCCAACAAGAACTTCCAGTTGGCGCTGGGCGATTCAGTCGGGGAAATGGCGGGGCTCTTATGAGCCCCTCGAAAACCCCTACTGGCGAGCCGCTGCCAACAGGTCTGCGGACCTACCCTGTCCTGAAGGGACAGGGGAAGAGAGAGGGACCCCTTGGATGGCCGAGAGGAATGGGCAAGTTCCTCGGGGCCAGAGGAAGCCCTCTGAGCCGACAGCAGGGGAGCAGCAGTCATGGCGACTGCCTCAAAGCCTGGGCCAACCGGAGAAAGCACTGTGCTGGAGGAAGAAGGAAAAGTGAGAGCAAGGTGTTCGGAAGCCGGGTAAGCAAGACCAAACCCAGGCGGGAACAGCGTTTAAACTGTGGATAGTGATAAGTGTGCCCCAGCCTTAATTAGTGGCTACGGTGTATTGGGGCAAGAAGATCTGCAAAATACCTTTTAAAAAGGAAAGACCCACCAAAGGATTATGGATTTTATTGCTAATTTGGAATGATTGCCTTTTTGGAAAGTTATAAATTTTGAAAACTGTTCTTTTTTCTTTTTTAACAGGAATGGATTATTCTTGGAAGAGAGAAAAAGGAAAGAGGCGATAAACAGGACTTTTTTAAAACAAAGGGAAAAGACAAACGGATAGCTTTGCAATAGACAAAATGGAGACTGTGAAGAAGTAAAAGTGTAATTGCGGATTGCTAGCAGCTTGGAAGAGAAACTAAGTGCCTTGTTATTTTAAATGGATTACTTTGGCATCAAATAAGGAGCTTTAACTGGGGATACTCAGTCTGTTTATTGGAAGCTTTATTGATGGAAAGAAAAAAGAAATAAAATGGAATAACTATAATTGAATTAACAGGCTCAGCAAAAAAAGGAAAAAAGGTGTGGCACTAAAAGAAGAGATGATGATATTATATATGGAATAATATAAAAGAACTAAACTTTATAGAATTTTTAACATTGATAATATTGAAATTGAAAAAGAACAATTTTGGACAGATTGGAAAAAGATTTATAGTAGGTTGCAAGTTAAGAAAAATAACATAGTTTGATTAAAATGAAAATGTAATGCTTAATGCATATTTGAAGTCTGAATATTGATACGAAGTATTATACCTTTTTTTGTTTCCCTTTGCTACCATTTTGATTTTCTTTCTTTTCTTGATCCTTTTTTCTTTTTTCTTTCTACTTTCCCTCTTTTCTCCTCCTTTGTTTCTGTTTTCCTTTCCTTCTCTTTTTCACCTTTTATTTCCATTCCTTTTAAATTGGACTATATAAATATATGTATTTGGTTATGAAATAAGAGTATAAATGAATGAATGAGAATATGATTTTTCTAAATGTTCTAAACGCTTAAATGAATTTTTGAGATTTAAAATAAATATGAAGTAGATGATCTTAAAATATATGAGAAGATATTTGTTAAAATTTATGCTGAGTCAAATTGTGGTATCTGAAAAAGTAATTTATGTAATATGTGAATTAGTTAAAATGAAATAGCTAAAACAACAGATGCAGGCGTGGAGGAAAATATGCTGGTAACACCAGCCAAATAAGAGAAGGAGACTCGGAGAAGAATATCAGCCAAAATAAAACATGCTGGAACTCAGCCAAATAATAGTGGGAGGTTCTGAGGAGACTATGCTGGAAATCAGCCAAAATACAATATGTTGGAAACTAGCCAACATGCTGGAACTCTGCCAAATAATAGTGGGAGGTATGGAGGTGACTATGCTGCAACTCAGCCAAAATAAAGCATGCTGGAAATCAGCCAAACAAAAGCTGGAGGTATGGAGGAGGATATGCTGTTAATCAGCCAAACAATAATATGCTGGAAATCAGCCAATAATAGGAGGAGATAGGGAGGAGGATAGGGATTTTGAGATAAATTTGAGAATATGAAATATGCAAAACTAAAGGCAAATTGATAAAGCTTTAAGGTTTAAAGATCTGATGAAGCGGTCAAGAGATTAAGAAATATGGACTGAATTTTGATTTATTAATTGAAATAAAAAATAGAGCTGTATCTAAGTTGAAATTACGATGTGTGGTTAGAAATTGTAAGGTAAATAATTAGACTAAGAGATTAGAATATTGTTTTTCTTTTTTTAATGTTTTAATATTGATGTCAAAAGGTGTAATGAAGAGAGCTTGGAAAAGAACCAGAGATAATTGAACTTATAAATGAGCATAATAATGAATTAAATGTGTACTTGGAAATTAAATTGGTGGTGATATAATAGAATGGTTCTGATCAAGATATTAGAGTTTATGACTAAAAAATTTTCTATGAAAAATTTCTTTGAATTTTAAAAGATATAATGGGAAATTGTGAATGGAACTTTTTCAAAATGTAAGCGATTGTACCTATTCATGACCGGATCGAGACTTTGCTCTCGAAAGAGATGAATTTTATGTGTTATGTTGGAAAAAATAAAAAATATTTTGCAAAAAAAAAAAAAAAAGAACACCTGCGTAAACAATACAGATAATTCCACTTCCTCTGGTGTTCTCACACACATTTATCAGCTCAAGATTCAGAGTCTCAGTTATGGCTACAATGTATCTTCTGGAAATTGCTTATAAAAACACAGCAACAAAGTATCTCCTCCAGCAGATGGCAGCAGTACACATTCTCCTGTCTTTTCTGTGCTTTAAAATCTTTAAAATCCAAAGCTTCCTTATTCAAAGTTTACAAAAAATTACAAAAGGAGAAAAAAGAAAAAAGAAAAAATAGAGAGGCTTCAATCACCAAAAAAGAAAACCAAACCAAAGTCAAACATTCATTTTAAAAAAGGCAAGCTCAACCAAATGTCAATGTTAATCACTTCTTTTTCAATCCAGTCCCGGTCAGCAAAACAAAAAGCTAATTTAAAGGTCTTCCAAATTGAGTAATAGGGTATTAAAAATCAATTCCAAATTAAAGTTGCTGCTTATTTCATCTCCATCTTAAGTTCAAAGTCTCTAGTTCCTCAGGATGTTCTTTTTATCAATTAAAAAATAAGATTCTCACCACTCTAGTTCGCTGTCATTCTCCTTTCTTCTCCTGAAGCTGTCCCAGCCTTGGGAGCTGATGGCTGCAACCCCGTTGCCGGAAAAAGGGCAAAGTTCCTGTATCGACCAGGGACTTTGCGATGTCCCTGGAATCGACAGGAGATGCCCTCCACTACCACAGTCAAAACTAGAATGTGGGGTCCAAAAAGGACCGTCCTGCAACAGGGCTATCAGCGGAGATTTCGGAGCCCCGAAATCTTCTGTCCGTTTCGCCGCAACGCCAACTTCCGGTCTCTCCTATCTATCTATCTATCTATCTATCTATCTATCTATCTATCTATCTATCTATCTATCTATCTATCTATCTATCTATCTATCTATCTATCTACTGTATCTATCTACTAATCTATCTATCTATATCTATCTATCTATCTACTGTATCTATCTACTAATCTATCTATATCTATCTATCTATCTATCTATCTATCTATCTATCTATCTAAATATACGTCACAACCGCCAATGTGCGACACCCGCCAGCACACAATTTATTGAGCCTTTCAATCCCCCGGTGGGCTAACCATGGATAAATCCAAGAAGGTAAAAGTTTCAGAAGAAAACAGAATGCTTACTTCAACTACATATGCTAGTTTTGTGGCTGCTCAAGAAAGAGACAGGCATGGGAAGGGTTTTGTGGCTCCCAGTGTTTTCTTTTCTGTGGGAAACGGGTCCAAATGACTCTTTGAGTATTTAAGTTTGCAGACCCCTAATTTAGTCACTAGAAGTTGGGCAGCATGCAATCTTACCATGGCATTGAAACTGCTGCAGGTGTTATTTGCATAGCCATAGCCTTCCTTCCTTCCTTTTCCTCTTAGGTTTTGCCAGTTTAACATCGTGGCTCCTCTGGAGGATCAGGGTGCGTAGGGATTCCAGGACATAGAGCTTTGTCCCCTTCCATGCGAGGTCATCCCTTTTTGTCAGGATGTGTTGATTGTCTCGGAACCAGGTGTCTGACAGCAGTTCAGTTTTGAGTTTTGCCATTAGATCGCTGGTTGGTTGGTCGTGTCGGTTGTGGTGTCATCTGGTGGTTACTTGGGCCGCTATTTGGATAAGGGGAACAATGGTGTCAACAACGGATCTAGTCTCCAATCACCTCTCTGGTTGCCTCAACAAGCCAGGAAGGACATGGGTCCAATAAAGATGTGGAGGCCCCCAATCTACCCACAAGCCTATCCACTTCATCTATGGAAACAGGGTCAAACTCAACCTATATGTCACCTTCAAGACTTGCTCCCACTTCCTCGTCGGATTCTGTCCAGTCAGAATCTAACCCCATCCAGATCTGAGTGACTTTGTCTTGCAGAAATTGTACAAAATCCTCAGCACTGCCTTGTAGGGGGTCCTCCCTTGCTCCCTGGTTGAGAAGAGAGCGGGTCACTCGAAAGAAGGCTGCTGGATGATTTTCTGCAGACGCAATGAGAGCAGCGAAATAATCACACCGTTGAGTGAGGGTCACTTCCCCGCTGCCCTGAAAGAGGTGGTGGTGAGGCCTCTCCTCAAGAAGCCGTCCCTGGATCCAACAATATTGGCTAACTATCGTCCTGTCTCCAACCTTCGCTTCATTGCGAAGGTTGTTGAGAGTGTGGTCACGCAACAGTTTCCGCAATTCCTGGAGGAAACATCCTATCTAGATCCGTTCCAGTCGGGTTTCAGGTCTGGGCACAGCACGGAAATGGCATTGGTCGCGTTGGTGGATGATCTCTGGAGGGCTCGGGACAGGGGTTATTCCTCTGTTCTGGAACTATTAGATCTCTCAGCGGCTTTTGATACCATCAACCATGGTATCATGCTGCACCGGCTGGAAGAGTTGGGGGTGGGAGGCACTGTGTTGCGGTGGTTCTCCTCCTTTCTCTCCGACCGGTTGCAGTTTGTGTTGGCAGGGGGGCAGAGGTCGACCTCGAGGCCTCTCATTTGTGGAGTGCTGCAGGGATCGGTCCTCTCGCCCCTTCTGTTCAACATTTATGTGAAGCCGCTGGGCGAGATCATCCGTGGCTTTGGGGTGAGATACCACCAGTACGCTGATGACACCCAGCTGTACATCTCCACTCCAGGCCACCCCAACGATGCCCTTGAAGTGATGTCCCAGTGCCTGGAGGCTGTGCGGAACTGGATGGGGAGGAACAGGCTCAGGCTCAACCCTTCCAAGACTGAGTGGCTGTGGCTCCCGGCATCCCGATATAGTCAGTTGACTCCATCACTGACTATTGGGGGCGAGTCTTTGGCCCCCACTGAAAGGGCTCGCAATCTGGGAGTCCTCCTGGATAGGCAGCTGTCTTTGGAGGAACATCTGACGGCTGTTACCAGGGGGACCTTTTATCAGGTTCACCTGATTCGCCAGTTGCGGCCTTTTCTTGATTGGGATTCCTTGTGCACAGTCACTCACGCCCTCGTCACCTCTCGCCTTGACTACTGCAATGCTCTCTACATGGGGCTCCCCTTGAAGAGCACCCGGAGGCTCCAGCTGGTCCAGAATGCAGCAGCGTGGGTAGTGATGGGAGCAACATGGCGCTCCCATGTAACACCGCTCCTGCGCGAGCTGCACTGGCTCCCGGTGGTCTTCCGGGTGCGCTTCAAGGTGTTGGTTATCACCTTTAAAGCGCTCCATGGCATAGGGCCTAGCTATCTCCGAGACCGCCTGCTGCTACCAACGACCTCCCATCGACCCGTGCGCTCCCACAGAGAGGGCCTCCTCAGGGTGCCATCAGCCAAAAAATGTAGGCTGGTGGCCCCCAGGGGGAGGGCCTTCTCTGTGGGGGCTCCCACCCTCTGGAATCAGTTGCCCCCGGAGATAAGAAGAATCCATGACCTCAATGCCTTCCGTCGTTCCCTGAAAACCCATCTTTTTCAGCAAGCCGGGTTGGCTTAAGAAGAAATTTTTAAATTCTTTTAATTAGTCTGTGATTCTTAACTTTCGGGCCAAAATTTATATATATTTTTAAATGTTTTAATATTTGTATTCTATGTCTTTTTATCTTGGCTGTTCACCGCCCTGAGTCCTCAGGGAGAAGGGCAGTATATAAATTGGAAATAATTAAATTAAATTAAATTAAATTAAATTAAATTAAAGAAACTACCATGTATCTTCTATGTATCAAAATAAGCAATGTAGTTTACTTAGATTACCTTGACAAAGCAAACATTAAAGACTTCATGGGCTCAGCTAGGTTGAATTTCCACAAAGGAACTTAAATTACAATATTATTTAACCCGGGAGATAAAAAGGCAAAAGATATGATTAATATCTTAAGAGAGCAATTTAATATGTTAATGGCTGGGCAAGTAGCAACCAGCATACGATATGCCAGACATAATACATTTTGTAATGCTAATAAACCTGGGAGATGGTTGGCTTACACGATGAGGAAAAAACAAAAATCACGTGTTATAGACAAGATAGAATTTAGAGGTAAAGAGATTTATCAACAGAATTTAATAAAAAAGGCTTTTTTGGAGTTTTATACAAAGTTATATGCTAAAGATGTAATTCAAGATGTGGATATTGATAGATATTTAAAGAAGGAGATTTCTGAATTAACGCTGGAACAGAGAGAGAGATTGAATCAGCGAATAACTTCTGAGGAAATTGTTGGGGCAATTAAACAATTAAAAATAGGTAAGGCTCCGGGAACAGATGGATTAACAGCTGTTTATTATAAACATTTACAATCTGAAATGTTAGAACCACTCAAAATTTTATTTAATAAAATACAAGTAGGAGGAGGAGTACCACCTTCCTGGAAAACAGCTTTTGTTTCAGTAATTCCAAAGGAGGACCAAAATTCTACTAAACCCGAGAATTTTAGGCCAATTTCACTTCTGAATACTGATTATAAGATTTTTGCTAAGATATTAGCTACTAGATTAATGCCAGTTATGCAACAAATAATTCATAATGATCGATCAGGGTTTATAAAAGGGAGACAAATGAGATATAATGTTAGACAAATTGTAAACTTATTGGAATATTTGGAAAAAAACAATCAAGTCCCTGCAGCGTTTATATTTTTGGATGCAGAGAAGGCATTTGATCGTCTGAACTGGCAATTTTTGTTTAAAATAATAGAGAAAATGCACTTTGGGGAATATTTCACACAATCAATTAGAGCGATATATCAGCAGCAAACAGCACAAATTATAGTTAATGGAGGTTTAACAGAGGTTTTTAAAATTGAGAAAGGAACAAGGCAGGGGTGTCCTCTGTCTCCATTACTGTTTATTTTGACTTTGGAAGTGCTATTGAACAAGATACGTGACTCAGAAAAATTGAAGGGTATTGTAATTAGACAACAAGATTATAGATTAAGAGCATTCGCAGATGACTTGGTTATTACCTTATCCCAACCTATAGAGTCGGCTCCATATATATTGGATATAATTGATCAATACGGGAAAGTATCAGGATTTAAAGTTAACTCACATAAGACAAAGATGATAGTTAAAAATATGACTATACCTGAAAGAGATAAACTAGCAAGATTAACAGATTTTGAAATAGTTGAAAAGGTTAAATATCTAGGGGTATACATAGCAGCTTCAAATACAAAATTATATAAAAATAACTATGAGGTTCTTTGGCAGAAGGTACAGAAGGATATGGAAAATTGGAAAAAATTACAGTTGTCTTTATTGGGAAGAATTGCAGCAATTAAAATGAATGTCTTACCTAGATTTTTATTTTTGTTCCAAATAATACCTGTGCTTAAAAAAGATGAAAATTTGAGAGAATGGCAGAAAGGTGTTAACACTTTCATTTGGGCTGGGAAAAAACCCAGAATAAAAATGAAAATTATACAAGATACACGTGAAAGAGGGGGTCTCAAAATGCCTAATGTAAGATTATATTATGAAGCAGCGGTTTTATCACAAATTAGTGATTGGTTTAATTTAACTGAGGGGAGAATTTTGAATTTAGAAGGTTATGATTTGTTATATGGATGGCATGCCTATCTGTTATATGATAAAAAAGTGGATAAAGTATTTAAGGCTCATATATTAAGAAATGCTTTGTTGAGGGTTTGGAAAAAATATCAATATAAATTAAATTATAAGATACCTGTATGGGCAAATCCTAGACATGCAATAGAAAATATAAGTATAGAACAAAAACAGGAGGTGATTACCTATAAAGAGCTTCTTATTATGGAAAGGGGGGTAATGTATTTTAAATCTCTAGATACGCTGAGAGAAGAAGGTATAATTTATACATGGTTTCAGTACGGTCAACTTCAAGCTAGATGGAAGGAAGACCAAAAAACTGGCTTTGTGCAAAATGAGGAGAATTTGGTAAAACAAATTAGAGATCAAAAACAAATGCATATTAAAAGGTTGTATAATGCTTTATTGGAAATAGATTCTGAGACGGAACTGGTTAAAGATTGTATGATTAAATGGGCACAAAATTTTCAAGAGCCAGTAATGATGGAGACTTGGGAAAAGATTTGGATTAGAAATGTGAAATTTACACAAGCACAAAATTTAAGAGAAAATTTTTATAAAATGTTTTATAGATGGCACTTAGGTCCCAAAAAATTATCATGTATGTATCCTAATGTGCAAGCTAAATGTTGGAGTTGTGACTGTGATGATGCAACTTATTATCATATATGGTGGACTTGTAGAAAAATCAAGGCATTTTGGATAAAGATTTGGTGGGTGATGCAGAATATTCTTAAAAAGAGACTGAAATTTACTCCACAGTTGTTCTTACTGGGTATAACTACGGACTGTATAGTTGTAGAGACTAAATTGATTTTGAACTTGATAACAGCAGCAAGATTGTTGGTAGCACAACATTGGAAGAAGGACTTTTTGCCTACTATTGATGATTGGATATTGAAAGTAACTAATTTAGCTGAAATGGCTAAAATTTCAGCATATTTGAAGGATCACACACAAGAAAAGTATATACAGGACTGGAGAAGATGGATTGACTATATACAAAATAAGTATCAGACCAAAAAATATCAAATAGCTTATGAATGATCTCTTTTATTTGTATAAGTGTTATATAAGTGATATTAGAAGTTTTATGTTTAAGAAATAGGATTTTATACATGGGGGGTTAAGAATTTTTTTTTAAGGGGGTGTTAGTTTAATGATTGGTTATGCAATTTAGTTTATTGTTAAAGGTCAATAGAAATACCTTGTGTTCTGCTCTGGGAAGTCGGGGAGGGGGAGGGGGGGGTTGGGAGGGAGGGTTGTGGGGAAATTGTGTTTGTTTTAAAACTTTTTCAATAAAAAAAAATAAGTGAAATAAGCCAACATCTCATAAGCAATATTTCCTTCCTTTATGGTTGGATGTGCCTTCTCTCTATGGAAGGAGAGTACATAATATAGCCCATTTCTTTCCATCCCTATTAGGTGAGAGCCAGATTGGTGTAGTGGTTAAGGTGTTGGCCCTGAAACCAGGCGACTGTCAGTTATAGCCCTGCTTAGGCATGAAAAATGAGTTGGGTGATTTTGGACCAGTTGCATTCCCTCAGCCTCACAGGGTTGCTCTTGTGGGCAAAAGGGAGGAGGAAGGAATATGGGTGTGCTTTCTTTCTTGACTTGCATATAAAAAGAAAAAGGAAGGGTAAAAAGCTTGTTTCAAAAGTTCCTTTTTTCTCTTCCAAGAAATAGTTAAAATTCTGTGTTTAGAACTTATTGGGCTCTAAACTTAGAAATTAAACTTATTGGGAGAGCAAACTTAGAAACTGGCTCTATAAATATAAAGGTTGCTTTGACCTTGCAGATTGCTCCCTCCTGTGTCTTAAATCACTACTGTAGTTCACTTTCACCACCTGACTTTGTCTTTATAACAGTGGTGGGTTTCTACCGGTTCTCCCCGGTTTGGGCAAACTGGTAGTGGTGGCGGTGGTAGGCTTCGCCCACCGCCCACCGACGTTCTGCGGATACACAGGAGGGACGTGCGCAAGCAAAGCAAGCGCATGTGTGCGCACGCTCCCGGTTCTGAACCAGTAGCGAAGGTCAGAGGAACCCACTACTGCTTTATAAGGTATAGTGACGAACATAACACAACCATGATATCACACATAGAGCTGTAATCAATAGCTGAGGTTGAAAACTAGTAATATAGCATGCTGAACCATAGTATGTATGTTAGTTTCAGTTTAGGCTGTGTCTGCAACGTAACCTTCGTGGCTTCTAAGATGTGATTTTATAAACATGAACTATGTCTATCCAGAGAATTCTAACCTTGTCAAAAATGCCTAATTAAGCAGATCATAGTTACATACATACTGGGGACAATAAAAAAACAGCCTAGCCATCAGAAGGTCTTGTCTTGCCTGGGCCCTTTCAATTATCAGTATTAGCATATAGTAGTAGTTTAATCAATGGATCTTGGCAAAATCCAAGTGATTTCCTACAAGCATAAAAAGCAGAGTTTCTCAAACATGGCAACTTTAAGATAGCTGTGGAATTCTAGGAGTTGAACTGCAAGCTTCTTAATGTTGCCAAGTCCAAAAAACACCAGTTTAACAAACGGAATTGCATCTTGAATGTTAAAGTGGGGAAATATATTTGTACATAGAGAAAGCATCTGGCACACTCTAAAGTTAATCCTGCAATTTCTTATATCAGGTCCAATGGATGCATTAACAGAGGGATAGAATCAAGATTACATGAAGTGTTAGTACCACATTATAATGCTTTGGTAAAACCACCTCGAATATTGCATCTAGTTTTTGTCGCTATGATATAAAAAAGATGTTGGGATTCTAGAAAGAGTGCGGAGAAGAGCAACAAAGATGATTAGGGACTGAAGGCTAAAACATATGAAGAACGGCTGCAGGAATTGGGTTTGTCTAGTTTAAAGAAAAGAAGGATTAGGGTGATATGATAGCAGTGTTCCAATATCTAAGGTGCTGTTACAAGGAAGACAGGGTTAACCTATTTCCCAAAGCACCTGAAGCAGGACTAGAAGCAATGAATGAAAACTTATCAATGAGAGAACCAACCTAGATTTAAGGAAAAATTTCCAGACAACAATTAATCACTGGAATTGCTTGCCTCCAGAAGTTGTGGGTGCTCCATCACTGGAGGTTTGATAACCATTTGTCTGGAATGGTATAGGGTCTCCTGCTTGAACAGGGGCTTGGAGTAGAAGATTCCAACTCCGTTATGCTGGTATTGGTACTGACAGTCACATTCTACATTTTTCGTGCTTTCAGTCTGTCATGACTTGACATCAGTTTAAGGGCAAAATATCATTTAAAGACTGAAGAGGGAAAAGAACATTTCAGATAGCCACATTCATGGGTTGAAATGAGATGAAAGCAATATCATGAATATAGTGATGTAATTCAAGTGAATTACATTTGATTACCTGTATGTTCCCTGGGAAAAGCAGAAACCAAAGTAAATGCCATCTCAAATTCTAAGGGGTACCAGGAGGCAGCAATTCTGGGCCAGTATTAGGAGCTTGTTCAAGAAGTATCTCCACAATACTCAGATATTTGGTTCGTTTCATTTTATGGAAAGAGAATCCAGGGAGAGCAAGAGGTACCGGTATCTTTTTTCTTTTTTTTTTTATTGAAAAAGTTTTTCAAATACAGATTTTTCCCCCTTTTCCCCCCCTCCTCCCTAACCCCCCCTCCCCCTCCCCTCCCCCTGTGACTTCTTCATAATAAAACCCAAATTCATAACAGATTATATAATACTTTACCATCCACTTACTCCATCCCCCTATGCTGACCCTTTCTTTTTAATAAAATTATCATATCCCCCTTATACTATACTATACATTTCAAAGTGACATTCTATTATAACATTATTACTACCCCCCATACATATATCTCTTAAGTCAAATCTTTTATATATATTAATATAACATTTCAAAGCAACCTTCCACTATAAAACTATATAATAAATCCTAATTTAACATTCATTCAATTCAGCTACCCATTTCCTTCCCCCCATCGTTATATCTCTTAACTCAAATCTTTTACATACATTCACATCTAAACATAATATCCCTTTTCTTTAAGCTAAACAATCAGTAACCTAATCTGTCTCCACCCACTTTCCTACAAGACTACCATAGTTAATTGTTCTTAATATCTTTATTCTTCTGCCTACTCCACTAGAAAAAAAAATTCCCTTATGTAAATAAAATCCTATAAAGACTTTAAACTTGTAATCCATATAATATCTTCTGTAACGTCTTTCAGCTGGATAATAAACTCCATCACCCATGTTAGGGTAACATCACATCCAAATTCCAACAATATTTTCGGTATCTTCAATTACCATCTGCCCCCATCAGTAACAAATATCTTCATATTAAAAAAAAAAAAAAAAACAACCACCCGAGTGACTTTATATTTATATTCCATATAATGTCTATAGAGGTGTCTTTTGTCCAGATTATTAATTCCAACCACCATAATAGGGTAACAACCAGATCTTCTGCGTGCCCCAATCCAGTAACTCTCTTGCCATATAACTCAGCATAAACGTAATATATTTATCAAGAAATCCAAAAAACAAAAAAAGATATTTCCAATCCATTCAATTTAAGGCCCTTTTCTCATCCCCAAAGTTCAGCACTGCAGAGGTCTGTCATTCTCCTCAGGATAAAATAAACCAATACTTTGCCCATTATCTTTTCATATATTCAATCATCTCTTAAATAACTGGCATTACACTGTTGTTTAGTTTAAAAGTTTTTGTTTTTGTGAGACCTGCTTCTTCTTTTCTTGACTTTTTGTGGGTTAAATCTCCGTCCTGAATTCCTTTCTGTAGATTGTGTATCAACTATTTGGTTTTCATACTGATCTATAACTTGATCTTGTTGGTTTTGCTTTTGTGGCTTAAATCTTTCTGGTTCTATAAATTGTATATCAACTGATAGATTTCGATGCTGGTTTGTGTCTTGATAAGTCATTACATTAGAATCCGGAACCGCCTCTCTTATATTAAATAGTCCAGCTGAGACCTCTGAGAGAGAATCCAGAAGTGACTCATCTGTGGAGACCTCTGTAATTTGTTGTTTCTTCATTACTTCCATCTCCTTCTGCTTTTCTTGAGTTTCTATCTCTTGTTGATTTTGCTTTTTAAGGACCTTGTAGTAAAATTCTTCCGCTTTTTCAACAGTATTTAATTGATATCTTTCTCCTTGATATCTCAATATTATACCCACTGGAGCATCCCACCTGAATAAAATATTTTGTTTTCTTAGCTCAGTCACCAAAAGTCCAAATTTCTTTCTATCTCTTAACATCTTAGGCAGCAATTCTTTAAATATTCAAATTTTTCTCCCATACAGTTGTGGAGTAGAATTGAAGGATTTTTGCACAATATCATTTCTTATTTCTTTATCTGTAAAGTATATCACCACATCTCTAGGCAATTGCCTTTGCTTTGCAATCCAAGAATTTACTCTATAGGCCTTGTCAATTTTACATGATACCTCCTCAGGATGAACCTTTAAGATCCCAGCCAGAACTTGAGCAGATGTTTTTCTTAAATCATCACAGTTATTTTCCTGTAAACCTCTCATTCTGATCGCAAATTCTGTAAGCCTGTATTGCATCATTACAACTTCTCTTTCAATTCCTTGCTTTATATCTTCTGCATTATAAATCACGTGACCAGCTTCCTTTTTAGACTTTACTTCTAAACTATTGTCTTGAATGTTTGTTAAATCATTTTCAATTCTTTGTATTTTATTATCCAAATTATAAATCTTATCTTCAACTTCCTCCATTTTACACTCTAGTAATTTAATATTTGTGTCCAACTTTATAACAACTTCTGAAAAACCATTAGTCACTGTTACAATCTTTCATTGCAGATTATCATACTTTAGTTGTATCATTTCTTTAATTTCCTGCCTTAATTTTTCAAATTTCTGGTTCACTGTCTCATAATATTTTGCCATTTCCTCCTGAAGAAATTCTTTTAAGTTAAAACCATTCTGCAGAGTCTGTAGGCTCAAAGCTTGTTCAGACAATTGTAAGTGGGGGAGCACCCCCCCCACTGCTTGTCTATCAGGCTTTATAAGTTTTAACGCCATCCTGACAGCAAACTCTTTTTATTTTTTTAGTAAGAGAAAAACTTCCCCAAACAAGATCAAGTACAAATCTCCAAGAAGAAAGGAACTTAAAATAACTATTTTTCTTCCAAATTGTAGCCAGCACTATATATTCCGCTACTTTGTAGCTATTACGGAATGACTCTCACTTTCGGCTTTCTTCTACTTCCCAAGCCTCAGCGGTCGCCATTTTAAAAAAAAAATTCTTTTTTTTTCACTCTAAAATGCGTATAAATTCTTTAAGGATACTTGCAGTTTAGGTCCCAAGTCCAAGTCTCATCTTTTTTTTTAAATAATCCATCTGTTAAATTCGTTGTTCGATCCGGTTCCAGTGCCTTGCTCTGCAAAAAAGGCAGAGTCCTCCCAAAGCCCGGAGCAACGGCGAGCAGGAATAGGGAGCCACTACCTGCTCGTCCCCAAGAGTTAAAAAAAAACTCTGGAGACTTCGCAGAGGGCTCTACCTGCCCTCGCCTGCTCTAACTCACATTTCCGTCAGGAAATGGAGTTTTTCGAGCCACCTTTCAGGTGTAAAGGCAGCTCTTTACAGGCTTCGGGGCTGGCGGTCTCAAAGGACCATCTGGCGGCAGCGGAAGCCAGACCGGAAGCCCGAGGTACCGGTACCTTGAACTATAACCCTGATTCTCCTGGAATGCCAGAAAAAGTAATATTCCAACTGACAAAAATAGCAAAGAAGGAACTTTAATGGTGGACGTGTGATAAAGCAAAGAAATTTTGGAGTAAGGTTCATATTATAATTCTAATTTAAGAAAGTTCTTAAAACGAAATAAAAATGAAACTTTTCTTTGGGGTTTAATGGAAAAAGACTTGGAGGAAAAAAATGTAACTTTGATCTTATATATCTTGACAGCAGCAAGATTATTATACACACAAAAATGGAAGGACACTTCAATTCCCACTGTGGACGAATGGCTACAGAAGCTGATGGAGTTGGCAGAAACGGCTAAATTGACCATTTTGATTAAAGAAAAGAATATAAGTACTTTTGTTCCCACATGGACTGCTTCTGAACTTTGGGCTTCAAGTGGAAAAAAATGATCCAATAAAAATATTAAACTGTGAAAAGAAATGTCTTATGCAAGATCCATTAAAGCAACGTATTTCATATTTGCAATTGTTCAACATTTCACAACAGTAATAACAGTCCTAACAGCCCTATAAATATAGACTGTGATCCATTCCAGATCTAATACCAGTTCCCAAACAGCCTTGAGATGAAGTTCTATTACCTTTTATTGGGAATTGCCCTTCTTGTCTGCCTACCTTTGCCAGGTAAGATATGCATAACAGCAAGAAATACATTTACTTTTCTTTTCTTATTTTCTTTTCTAAGAAACTAAGCTGTCACAGTTCTTCTGTATAACTTAGTACCTGCATAAAAGTACAGAAAAGATGCCTATCAGTTCCTTAAAGAATAGGCTTTGGGAATTTGTTGCGCAGATGTCACTCATAAATTTAGCAACATTGCTCAGTCCTTACTTTTTCTGAAAAAGAAACAACAGTTCAATGCAGTGTGTCCTGTTTTCATTTTCAGTTGTAAAAATAAGAAAAGGAGGCAGAAACGAGGACTTTGGGGCAGACATTACAAGCAAATAAACTTTAATAAAGGACTAGCAAAGCTTTATTTCCAGTCCTTTTTTCATGTACCAACAAAGGATATTATTTGTAGTTCAGGGCTGAAATGATATTCCCCACGCTTTCTTCATGTTTATTTATATATAGTACCAGTACATAAACAGACATACTTGCCCAGCTTGTGCGCTGCTGCAGATGCACATTAAATCACTTGGTTTTCATATTGTCCTATCTGATTAGCCCACTAGGAGTTAAATAAAACAATTTTTATTTTGGATATCAGCTGGTTTCCCTGGTTCTCCCAATGCAGTAATACAGTGGCTTTCAACCTTTTGGGCACCAGGGACTGGTTCCATGGAGAGAGGTTTTTCTGTGGACCGGAGGGGCATGGTTTTTGTGTGCTGCCTATATCCCGCAGATGGGGATTCGCTTGTTTGCGCAGACTAGTTTCTGGCATGTGGCAGACCGGTGCCAGTCCGGGGATTGGGGATCCCTGCAGGAATAGGCATAAGAGTCAATTGAAGAATGCCCCAGCTATCAGTGTTGACTGTATTGTGTATTTTTTGTGATGCCATAGATTTTCAGCATATGCATGTAAAGGTTCCTCTCGCACATATGTGCTAGCTGTTCCCAATTCTAGGCGGTGGTGCTCATCTCCGTTTCAAAGCCAAAGAGCCAGTGCTGTCTGAAGACGTCTCCGTAGTCATGTGGCCGGAATGACAAAATGCCAAAGGTGCACGGAACGCTGTTACCTTCCCACCAAAGGTGGTCCCTATTTTTCTATTTGCATATTTTACGTGCTTTTGAACTGCTAGGTTGGCAGAAGCTGGGACAAGTAACAGGAGCTCACCCCATTACACAGCATTAGGGATTCAAACCGCTGAACTGGCGACCTTTCGATCGACAAGCTCAGCATCTTAGCCACTGAGCCACCGCATTCCTTAAATGTGTTAAATGCATGTAGATACATTTAAAATGGCATAGACCGCAGGCAGATCAAGAAGGAAAGATGAATTGCTTCCTGATCTGAAAGGGGGAAAATTACCAACATATGGAGGAGACATCCAGATATTCTTTTCAGCTGTGCCCATTTTTATATATATTTCAGGTGCCATGCAAGGGTTTCCGGAATGCAGCAATAAAGGTGGATTTTGCCATCTTCTTCGTTGCCCTGGAGGCACCGATCAAATTGGAGTTTGTATTCTGGAAAAGGTGAGTCTAAATTTCATGCATGAAAAAAAAAAATCTCTGGTCATGAATGGATGGAGACTGGGACTCTGTTATTTGCACTTGGGGAAGTTTCCATTGCTAAAACTGAGAGCCATCTTTTACAGTGCAAGGGGTGGTAGGTAAATACAAGCTGTAGATGTCAGAGAAGAGAATGTTTAATCTTCCCATGCAATTTCAACACAGTCCTATTAGAATCAGGCTAAGATGTTTGTTCTGTATTTCAGTTTTTTTATTTACATAATTTTGCCATCTCCTCCAGGCACCTATCAAGCTCGAGATTCCATGCTGTAAAACGTGAGTCTAAATTTCATGCATGAAAAAAAAATATCTGGTCATGAATTGATGGAGACTGGGATCCTGTTATTTGTTCTGTATTTCAGTTTTTTTATTTACATAATTTCTAACTTTTGGAATAGCAATTCACTAGCCCTTGTTCTTCATATGAATAATAACACAATGGTAGTACTACTCTAACAAGCAAGACTTTTTAAAGAAAATATACGTCATATTTTCTACAGGATCCGCCGAACTGAAACATCTTAATCTGATAATATACCTGTCAGGTAGGTTGACTGAATAGAAATGAGCATCCCAAGGTCCACCATTTAAGCTCACATTCACTAGGATTTCACTATCAAAGTTTTATTCTTGAAGAATGTATTTTATTCTCCTTATGTACACTAAGAGCATACACACCAAAGACAAATTCCTTGTGTGTCCAATCACATTTGGCCAATAAAGAATTCTATTCTATTCTATTAATTTTCTATCATTACAGTGTAATTCTTTAACATTTTGCAAACAATTAATGCAATCAAGATCCGAATTTTGAATATATTATACAATTGTATCATGTTACTTTCATCATCTTTTTGTAGGAGATGATGCAGTTACTGCTGCTTCTTCCAGGATTGAGAAATTGGACCAAAGAATACTGTTACCTCTTGCTTCTTGCAATTCTGACTCCTTTAATGCTCATCCAAACTGCTCTTCATCAAGCTTTGGAGCACCTTTTCTACCAAAGTCAAATTTAACAGAGATGTTGAAAAATCTTAACTTTTGCCGCTTTTGAATACAAGCAAACTTGCAGTGAACGTGTGCTGGTTTTTATTTATTTATTGAAATTGCTTTCAAAAGTGTGTTTGAGGGTTTCGGTTGACTAAAACTGCCAAGGAAAAACAGGAGGCATACAGGGTAGTGGAAGAAATGTTACTTATTTAAGAATTTTTTTTGTGGCTGCCCAACTCACTCTCAGTGGCTTCTGGTGGCTTAAAAGGATAAAAGATCAATATAGAAGCAATAAAAAGCAATAATCTCATACACACACACCCTGTGACAACCAACAAATAAGCTACTTGATAGGCTCCATCTCACTCTGGGGTCTTCAGGCCTGTTGGTAAAATCAGTCTTCAGGACCTTGAGAAGGTGGGTCAAAGTGGGGGTCAATCTTATCTCCATGGGAATGATGTTCCACAGGAAGAGAGCCACCTTAGAGAAGACCCTTTTTCTTAGTCCAACTAGATGGACCTCCTTAGCAGAGGGGACTCATAAATTGGGTCCCTGTTCTAGTGGTTGTAGTAATTGTGACTGTGAAAGACACTTCAAATAATATCAGTAATTCAAATATGTCCTGAATCAGATGATCAAACACCCTGGCCAGGGCATCCTGGGATCTTACCTGCACCATTCTCCTGACCCCAATGACCAGGGGTTTTGTTCAATAGATGCAAGAGGAAATCAGTCTGGAACCTATTGTTTTGGATAATTAGGACCTTATCAGGGACGGATATACTGACTTGGAGTTCCCATGGGCCCTGAAGAGCTAGCCTATCCAACAATGAGAACAATGCTCCACAGTTATGCTTTCACGCTGGCCAACTTGAGAGAACTTCAAGCATCACAGGGTTTGATTGATATTGAATTCTGTACTAATTAACTATTCTAGCGATTTGACAAATAGAAATATCAGAACCTTAATAGCACTAGCTAGCACTTAGATTTATATATCACACCATGGTGCTTTACAGCACTCTCTGAGCAATTTACAACATCAGCCTATTGTTCCCAACAATCTGGGTTCTCATTTAACCAACCTCAGAAGGATGAAAGGATGGGTCAACCTTGATTGGTCAGGATCAAACTCCTGGCAGTGGGCAGAATTAGCGTGCAACACTGCATTTTAACCACTACACCACTATGCATTGATTAGAAAGCAGATTAAAACGAATCTAAAGGCAGATTAAAATCAAAATATTTGGACAAGAAAGTAGTTCTACATAAATCATGCTACAACTCATTCAGGCTTGAATGTTATCAGCAACTACCCAGAATAAAAATATTTCTTCCAGAAAGCAAATAATTGATTTATTTATATGTGCCATTTTTGACACCTAGAAACCACATAGATAATGTTATCTCTAACCTGGTCTTTCAGGTCTCCCAAGCAAGAGGCCGCTGAAGTCTATTAAAGCTGGCCCTGATTCTTCCTCAGTTTAGAAATCAAAAGAGAAAATTCAGAAACAGACCCCTAAATGCATACCTGCTCATTTTGGAGTAGCTGAATGATAGTTTAAAACACCACCATCTCTGCAGAGAGAGCATTCAGTTGAGGTCAGACTTAAAATGGACGGGTAGAAAATAGAGGAAGGAAACTACACAATTACTTTCAAACAGTTTAGTTGTTGTTTTCTCCCGTGCACTCAGCGTAAGATCTCTCAGAAAATAATATTTTTCTGAGAGATCTTGCACTGTACAACTTAGATCTGTACAATTCTATAAAGAAAAATCCTGTTCAACTTGCCAGCATATAGATTATTTTCAGTTATCTTCCATTATAAAATCAACGATTCTCCATGTGATATGCAGCTACATTTCCATTCAAGGTATTATCAATGATAATGTTGCCACAAAGATTGTTTAGATTCCTGTATTTGTTTTGTTGTCCAAAGGTAAAAGTGAGAAGTTAAAGCTTGCTAACTTCACCTGGCACTTCCATAGGAACTGATATTTCCAATGCTTCTAAATGTAATGCTTACAAGCTTATAAGAAAGGTTTTCCTTTTTTATAGCTTCAGTGGTTCAAGGCATATGACACAGATGCACTTCTGTTAAACCACAAACCACTAACTGTTTTAAAGTCTTACTTAAGAAAAACTTGCATTATGGAGAGTGGCAGTTGTTTAATGTGGTCACCATCACGTTGCCGTCATTGAACAATATTGGCCAGGAAAAGAAAAACGGTTTCAACAATTACAACACATGGATATATGGATTCCATGTTCAGTATCCTTTGATGAAGATTGCTTTAGCCTGCTCATAAACCATGGACAACATCAGGAGAATATCCGGATTCAGGATTGTTCACTTCTCAAGAAGGATGCATATACACACATCACTTCTACTTGGACAATGTCTTATTACAAAGTATGTTGTTTTCAATTAAAAAAGATTACCCATCATCTTTTAATTTAGTGTCTCTTTCCTATATCTGCTATTTCTTGAGTAGTTCTAAGTTCCATATTTTTTTCATAATTTATTTTTCTTGCAACTTCTCCTTTACTATTCTTCCTAAGGTCTAACTAGAATAATTATATTCCTTATTATTTCATTATTTCATTATTCTTTCAAATAGTATAATTGCAGTTCTATGTTAGCACCCTCTGTTCTGATCCCAGTCCTGCACGCTACCAACTATTTCTTCCTTGGCTAAATTATTTCTGGTAGGGACTGGTTCCTTGAGCTACTGCCTGTCTCCCATAGTATCTACCTGGCTGATTTGATCTGGCAGGATTGGTGCAGTCCTGATTCCATCAATTAGACACTGCCACCTATTGGGGTCCCTGAAGTACTTCTTCTTTGTAGCAGCATATAACAATTACTGGTAGTTGATAGTTTGTAAATCACTTAGTCCAGGGGTCAGCAATCTGTGGCTCTAGAGCCACATGTGGCTCTTTCACCCCTCTGCTGCTGCTCCCTGTCACTCAAAATATACGTCACAACTGCCAATGTGCGACACCCGCCAGCACACAATTTATTGAGCCTTTCAATCCTCGGTGGGCCAACCATGGATAAATCCAAAAAGATAAAAGTTTCAGAAGAAAATGGTGGCTCAGCAGACTGAAAGCATTGTGATTAACACCAGCTGTCTGCAATTACTGTAAGTTCGAATCTCACCAGGTTCAAGGTTGACTCAGCCTTCCATCCTTTCTAAGGTAGGTAAATTGAGGACCCAGTTTGTGGAGCAATAAGCTGACTTTGTATAAATATACAAAAGTATGAAGGCTATTGCTTAACACATTGTAAGCCGCCCTGAGTCTCCGGAGAAGGGCGGCATATAAATCAAATAAAAAAAAATAGAATGTTTATTTCAACTACATATGCTAGTTTTCCTGCCCAATCTGTTGCTTCAGCTTATTGTAATTATTTTTTTTAACTGCACTGCATCTTGTTGTCAAATTATCCCCAAATATTTTACCTTATTTGTGACCTGTATCTTTGAAATCTCCGTCAATTCCTCTTTTTGCCTTTTCAACCTATTTTTGGTCATAATCTTGATTTTATCTTTATTAATTTTCAAGCCAGCTACTGTCCCAAACTCACCAATAGATTCTATCAATTTATTTATTGTTGTTAATGGTTCTTCAATAATAAAGACCAGGTCATCTGCAAAGGCTTGCAATTTATATTCTTCTTTCCGAATTTTCATGCCTTTTATCTCTTTTTCTTCTCTAATATTTCTATTTAGGACTTCCAGTGTCAGAATGAACAACAATGGCGACAACGGGCATCCTTCTATCTCAATATATAGTTTCAATTGCCTGGATAAATTTCCTACCAAAGCCCATCTCTTCCATTTGAAGTATCATAAATCATCAATTCAGATTATTAAAAGTTTTTTGAGCATCTAGAAATATCAACATCATCTGCTTTTCAGGATGTGTTCATAGTATTCTAAAGTGTCCAGAATTATTCTTATATTGTCTCTAATTTGTCTTTTTGGAACAAAACCATTTTGATCTGTATGTATAAAGTTATTCAAATATCTCTTGAGCCTTTCTGCCAATATTGATGCAAAAATTTTATAGTCTGAATTTAGCAGAAATATAGGCCTATAATTTTTAATTTGTTGTGGGTCTGTATCTTCTTTATGTGAATGTGATTTATGTGATATGCCTCAGTCCATGATTTGGGTATTTTCTTCTTTGTCATCACTTCGTTCATCCAGTAGTGGGAGACTTAAATGATCTTGTAGTGTCCTATAATATTCGACAGATAGGCCATCTGGCCCTGGTGCCTATCCATTCTTTTGTTTCTTAATTGCTTCTGTTAATTCCATCATGGTAATAGTCCCCTCCAACATCTCCTCCACATCTTTAGAAAGCCGAGGTAATTTGGCATCATGCAGATATCTTATCACATTTTCATCTTCTATCATCTCTCTCTTATAAAGTTGTCAATAATATTCTTGTATTATTTTTCCCATTTCTTTATTTCCAAATTTCCTTTGCCCATGGTCGTCAATTAATTGTGTTATTTTCCTTGATTCTCTTTCTTTTTTCAATTTATATGCTAACCACCTTCCTGGTTTATTCGCATTTTCGAAATAGTTCTGTTTAGCACTTCTTATTTTTTGGGCTAGTTCTTCCTTCTCCAATAAGTCCATTTTATGCTTTAATGTGTCCATTTTTATCTTTACATCTTTCTTACATGGATCTTTCTGGCGTTCCTTTTCAAATCTCTTATGTTCATCAATTAGCATTTTAGCAGTTCGTCTTTTCTTCAAATTTCTTTTTCTTGTATAGTCCATTATTAGACTTCTAGCATAGGCCTTCATTGTATCCCATAAATTTTGAGCCGATGTGTCTTCTTTCTTGTTTTCTTTAAAAAGGAAAGTCAATTCTCTCTCCATTTTCTGTACGAACTCTTTCTCTTTTAATATTGTGTTATTTAAAGTCCATCTAGATTTTCTTTTCCAGCCTTTCCAGGTAGCAGTTATTTCTATTTTCACATTGTCTGTCTTCAAAGTCAAGTCCATTGTTGTCCAAATCATATCTAATCTAGACTAGGATGAGTGTCTATCAGAATAGAAAGTATACTGTCTATTTTTCCCATTTCTGTATCTCCATACGTCTTTCAAATTAACTTCCTCTATCATCTTAAAGAAGGTTTGCGGTAATGTTTTTCTGGTATGTCTTACTGGTTTAAGTGTGTTATAATCCATCTTTTCATCTACCACTCCATTAAAATTGCCCATCATGCATATATTGTCATATTCAATTTCAATTATTTTCATGTGCAACTTTCTATAAAAATCACTTTGATTATTATTTGGAGCGTATATTGCAACCAACAAAATTTTCATATTATTGTCCATTATTTCCACCATCAAGATTCTGCCCTCTGAATCTGCATATATTTGTTTCGTAGGTATTGAATTTCTAATATATAAAACAACTCCTCTCTTTTTACTTTGTGGCAATGATAAAAAAGTTCTACCCAGTTTGGGCCATATCAATAGTTGTTCGTATTGCTTTTTAATATGAACTTCTTGCAGGCATATTATATCAAATTTTAATTTCTCTAATTTATGAAACACTTTACTCCTTTTAACTACTGAGTTGGGTCCATTTATGTTTATTGAAATTAGTTTTGTTTCTTCCATGTTCATACTCACATAGGGGGACACACTCTGGACCTGATTTTTGTCTCTGGTCAGTGGTTGAATGATCTTGGTAGAGGGGATCTAGACATCAAACCCTTGTCATGGACAGATCATTCGCTCCTTCACTTAGACTTTCCTACCGCTTTCCCCCGCCGCAGGGAGACGGAACCGACCAAATGGTTCCGTCCCAGGCGCCTGATGGACCCCGAAAGGTTCCTGATGGAGCTTGGGCCGTTTCCTGAGACTCTGGCACATGACTCGACTGAAGAGCTGGTGGCCACCTGGGAGAGTGCGGCCGCTGGAGCTTTGGACCGCGTCGTGCCTTTGCGGCCTCTGACCCGATGCCGATCTCAATTGGCTCCTTGGTTCTCTGAGGAGCTGAGAGAGATGAAGCGTCGGAAAAGACGCCTAGAGAGCATTTGGAGGACTAGTCAATCCGATTCCGACCGGACACAGGTGAGGTCTTATATCAAGACCTACCTAGTGGCGATAAAAGCGGCGAAATCTAACCATTTCTCCGCTCTTATCGCATCTGCAGAGAACCGCCCAGCCGCCCTGTTTAAGGTGACCCACTCCCTTCTTCGGGGGGGAGTGCGGGAAGATCCCTTGCAAGGCCGCGCTGAGGATTTTGTGCAATTCCTGCATGATAAAGTCGCTCGGATTCGGGATGGCTTGGACTCCGATTGGATGAGTCCAGGGGAGGAGACAGGGGCAGGCCTTGAGAATATTATCTGGGAGGAGTTTGATCCTGTGGCTCCTGAGGATGTGGACAGGGTTCTGGGTAGGATTAGTGCCGCCACATGTTTATTGGACCCGTGTCCCTCCTGGTTGGTACTGGCCTCCCGGGAGGTTACACGAGGCTGGCTCCAGGGGATTATAACTGCTTCTCTGAGTGAGGGTGCCTTTCCCGCCGCCTTGAAAGAGGCGGTGGTGAGGCCCCTCCTCAAGAAGCCTTCCCTGGACCCGGCGGAATTAGCTAACTACCGTCCGGTCTCCAACCTTCGTTTTGTGGTGAAGGTTGTTGAGAGTGTGGTGGCACGACAACTGCCCGGGCACCTGGATGAAGCTATCTATCTAGACCCGTGCCAGTCGGGCTTCAGGCAGGGGCACAGCACAGAAACGGCATTGGTCGCGTTGGTGGATGATCTCTGGAGGGCTCGGGACAAGGGTTGCTCCTCTGTCCTAGTCCTATTAGATCTCTCAGCGGCTTTTGATACCATCAACCATGGTATCATGCTGCGGCGGTTAAGAGGGTTAGGAATAGGGGGCACTGTTCTGCGGTGGTTCTCCTCCTTCCTCTCTGACCGCTCGCAGTTCATGTTGGCAGGGGGGCAGAGGTCGACCTCGAGGCATCTCGCATGGGGAGTTCCACAAGGGTCGGTCCTCTCGCCCCTTCTGTTCAACATTTATGTGAAGCCGCTGGGTGAGATCGTCCGTGGTTTTGGGGTGAAGTGTCATCTGTACGCTGATGATACTCAGCTGTACATTTCCACCCCAGACCACCCCAACGATGCCCTTGATGTGATGTCTCGCTGCCTGGAGGCTGTGCGGGTCTGGATGGGGAGGAACAGGCTCAGACTCAACCCGTCTAAGACCGAGTGGCTGTGGCTTCCGGCGTCCCGATATAGTCAGCAGGTACCATCGCTGACTATTGGGGGTGAATCTTTGCCCCCCACAGAGAGGGCTCGCAATCTGGGTGTCCTCCTGGACGCACGGCTGTCTTTAGAAGAGCATATGACGGCCGTGGCCAGGGGGGCCTTTTATCAGGTTCGCCTGATCCGCCAGTTGCAGCCCTTTCTGGACCGGGACGCCTTGCGCACGGTCACTCATGCCCTTGTCACCTCCCGGCTGGACTATTGTAATGCTCTCTACATGGGGCTC
Source organism: Pantherophis guttatus (assembly GCF_059756535.1). Taxonomy (NCBI): domain Eukaryota; kingdom Metazoa; phylum Chordata; class Lepidosauria; order Squamata; family Colubridae; genus Pantherophis; species Pantherophis guttatus. Next base: position 317,975,078 of record NC_142063.1, read on the forward strand.
CCCTTGAAGAGCAATCGGAGGCTCCAACTGGTCCAGAATGCGGCCGCGCGGGTGGTTATGGGCGCAACTCGTTGTGCCCGCGTGACACCCCTCCTGCGCGAGCTGCACTGGCTCCCAGTGGTCTTCCGGGTGCGATTCAAGGTGTTGGTTACCACCTTTAAAGCGCTCCATGGCATAGGACCCGGGTACCTTCGAGACCGACTTCTGCCACCAATAGCCTCCCACCAACCAGTCCGCTCCCACAGAGAGGGTCTCCTTAGGGTGCCATCAGCCAAGTTATGTCGGCTGGCGACACCCAGGGGGAGGGCCTTCTCTGTGGGAGCCCCAGCCCTGTGGAATGAACTGCCCCCGGAAATACGTAAGATCTCCGACCTCCGGGTGTTTTGTTGCGCTTTGAAGACCCTGTTGTTCCGCCAGGCCGGGCTATCAACTTAATAATTTTAAATTGGGGTATTTTAAATTTTTGGGGTTTTAAATCGGCCAAATCTATTTAATTATTTTAATTTTTAATTATTGTTGTGTCTTGTGTTTTTAAATTGGCTGTACACCGCCCTGAGTCCTTCGGGAGAAGGGCGGTATAGAAATAAAATTATTATTATTATTATTATTATTATACCTTATATGTAGGTTTTGTTGCTCTAGTTGATCTTACTTAACATTGTTACTTGTGTTCTACCACTCCACCAACAGCGCCTTCTGTTGATTCAATCATAGCCAATTCTTCTTCTGTAAATTTTAATGGCACTACTGTAGTTGAAAATTCCATTTCCATTTCCGCTTCTTTTCCTTTAAAAAAGTCTTCATAAAAGGCTCTCGCTTTATCAGTTGTATCCAATCTGTATCTTTGAAGTTGCCACGTTAAGATTAACCCTTCTGGTATCAGCCATCTATAATTAATTCCTTTTTGGATTAAGATTTTGGTCAAGAACTGGTATTCTCTTCTCAAGTCTCTCACCTTTCTTGGTATTTATCTCAGAACCATCACTTCTTTCTCCTTATGCTTCAGGGTTTTTTCTCTGGCCACCTGTAAAATTTGTGCTTTAAGCAATTTCTTACTAAATCTTATATGTACTTCTCATGGCAATTTATTATGCAGTGCATATCTAGTGTAGACTCGATATATCTCGTCTACCCCTTCCATCACCTTCTAGAAAGGTGATGGATTAGCCACCATCACCTTCTGAGGCACTAGAAATTTAGAAATTTCTAGTGCCTTAGCCAGCATCCCAATCATAACATCTGGCAAATTTTCTCCCTTTTCTTATTCCACATTTTGAAATCTAAGGTAAAATTCCACTTTATCCATTTCCAACCCAATTACGTTGCTCCCTTCTTGCTGAATCTCTCCCAATCTATGCTCTATATCTCTCATTTTTTCCTCTTTTTGCTCCTCCTTTTTCTCCAGTTTCAACAACCTTTCTTCATATTTTGACATTGCTTGCTGAATGTTGACCACTTTTTCATCTGTCTTAAGTAATTGCTGTTCCATCCTCTGGACTCTCTCTTCTGCCTTCAACAGCTGTTGTTCCATCCTTAAAACTGTTTTTAGAATTGTTTGTATCGGTAAATCTTTCTCTTTCTCTTTTTCTTTATCTTGCTGCAGCATTGTCTGTATGGATCGTTGTCCTCCAGATGGTGACGAAGAAGGTGTAGTTGCAGCTGCTCCCACTGTCGCAACTTTTCTACTCATTTTATTCCAAAAAAGGGAAGAAAAAAAGAAAAAAGGAAAAGGGAAAATTTAAAAATTATCCAATTTAAAAAAAAAGGAAAAGGGAAAAGAAAAAATAATTTAAAAAAAAAAAACAGATAAAATACCACCACTTTTCAGGTTCTTCTAAACCCTAATCCAATAGGTATAAGAAAATCAACAACAACAACAACAACAACAATAATAATAATAACAATAATAATAATAATAATAATAATAATAATAATAATAATAATAATAATAATAATAATAATAATAATAATAATAATAATAATAATAATAATAATAATAATAATAATAATAAATCTTCAAGCTCTTGATTGCCTTAATCCAATTTTATATGGTCTCAGGCCGAGGTGAGAAGCCCCAAAAAGGGAAGGAAGAAAAAAACAGAAAGAAAGGTCCATCAAGTATAATTGTATCCAGAAAGCATGTGGAGAGTTGTCTTTTAAGCAAGCCACAAAAAAGAAAAAAGAAGAAGAAGAAGAAGTAAAATTGGCTGCCTTATACAAGCTAGCTGCCCGATAGAGAGAAAAGCAAAAAATCTTCTACAGTATTTCCAGACTCTTACTTCAGCTAAATCCAACAAGAACTTCCAGTTGGCGCTGGGCGATTCAGTCGGGGAAATGGCGGGGCTCTTATGAGCCCCGCGAAAACCCCTACTGGCGAGCCGCTGCCGACAGGTCTGTGGACCTACCCTGTCCTGAAGGGACAGGAGAAGAGAGAGGGACCCCTTGGACGGCCGAGAGGAATGGGCAAGTTCCTCGGGGCCAGAGGAAGCCCTCTGAGCCGACAGCGGGGGAGCAGCAGTCATGGTGACTGCCTCAAAGCCTGGGCCAACCGGAGAAAGCACTGTGCTGGAGGAAGAAGGAAAAGTGAGAGCAAGGTGTTCGGAAGCCGGGTAAGCAAGACCAAACCCAGGCGGGAACAGCGTTTAAACTGTGGATAGTGATAAGTGTGCCCCAGCCTTAATTAGTGGCTATGGTGTATTGGGGCAAGAAGATCTGCAAAATACCTTTTAAAAATGAAAGACCCACCAAAGGATTATGGATTTTATTGCTAATTTGGAATGATTGCCTTTTTGGAAAGTTATAAATTTTGAAAACTGTTCTTTTTTCTTTTTTAACAGGAATGGATTATTCTTGGAAGAGAGAAAAAGGAAAGAGGCGATAAACAGGACTTTTTTAAAACAAAGGGAAAAGACAAACGGATAGCTTTGCAATACACAAAATGGAGACTGTGAAGAAGTAAAAGTGTAATTGCGGATTGCTAGCAGCTTGGAAGAGAAACTAAGTGCCTTGTTATTTTAAATGGATTACTTTGGCATCAAATAAGGAGCTTTAACTGGGGATACTCAATCTGTTTATTGGAAGCTTTATTGATGGAAAGAAAAAAGAAATAAAATGGAATAACTATAATTGAATTAACAGGCTCAGCAAAAAAAGGAAAAAAGGTGTGGCACTAAAAGAAGAGATGATGATATTATATATGGAATAATATAAAAGAACTAAACTTTATAGAATTTTTAACATTGATAATATTGAAATTGAAAAAGAACAATTTTGGACAGATTGGAAAAAGATTTATAGTAGGTTGCAAGTTAAGAAAAATAACATAGTTTGATTAAAATGAAAATGTAATGCTTAATGCATATTTGAAGTCTGAATATTGATACGAAGTATTATACCTTTTTTTGTTTCCCTTTGCTACCTTTTTGATTTTCTTTCTTTTCTTGATCCTTTTTTTTTTATTTCTACTTTCCCTCTTTTCTCCTCCTTTGTTTCTGTTTTCCTTTCCTTCTCTTTTTCACCTTTTATTTCCATTCCTTTTAAATTGGACTATATAAATATATGTATTTGGTTATGAAATAAGAGTATAAATGAATGAATGAGAATATGATTTTTCTAAATGTTCTAAACGCTTAAATGAATTTTTGAGATTTAAAATAAATATGAAGTAGATGATCTTAAAATATATGAGAAGATATTTGTTAAAATTTATGCTGAGTCAAATTGTGGTATCTGAAAAAGTAATTTATGTAATATGTGAATTAGTTAAAATGAAATAGCTAAAACAACAGATGCAGGCGTGGAGGAAAATATGCTGGTAACACCAGCCAAATAAGAGAAGGAGACTCGGAGAAGAATATCAGCCAAAATAAAACATGCTGGAACTCAGCCAAATAATAGTGGGAGGTTCGGAGGAGACTATGCTGGAAATCAGCCAAAATACAATATGTTGGAAACTAGCCAACATGCTGGAACTCTGCCAAATAATAGTGGGAGGTATGGAGGTGACTATGCTGCAACTCAGCCAAAATAAAGCATGCTGGAAATCAGCCAAACAAAAGCTGGAGGTATGGAGGAGGATATGCTGTTAATCAGCCAAACAATAATATGCTGGAAATCTGCCAATAATAGGAGGAGATAGGGAGGAGGATAGGGATTTTGAGATAAATTTGAGAATATGAAATATGCAAAACTAAAGGCAAATTGATAAAGCTTTAAGGTTTAAAGATCTGATGAAGCGGTCAAGAGATTAAGAAATATGGACTGAATTTTGATTTATTAATTGAAATAAAAAATAGAGCTGTATCTAAGTTGAAATTACGATGTGTGGTTAGAAATTGTAAGGTAAATAATTAGACTAAGAGATTAGAATATTGTTTTTCTTTTTTTAATGTTTTAATATTGATGTCAAAAGGTGTAATGAAGAGAGCTTGGAAAAGAACCAGAGATAATTGAACTTATAAATAAGCATAATAATGAATTAAATGTGTACTTGGAAATTAAATTGGTGGTGATATAATAGAATGGTTCTGATCAAGATATTAGAGTTTATGACTAAAAAATTTTCTATGAAAAATTTCTTTGAATTTTAAAAGATATAATGGGAAATTGTGAATGGAACTTTTTCAAAATGTAAGCGATTGTACCTATTCATGACCGGATCGAGACTTTGCTCTCGAAAGAGATGAATTTTATGTGTTATGTTGGAAAAAATAAAAAATATTTTGCAAAAAAAAAAAAAAGAACACCTGTGTAAACAATACAGATAATTCCACTTCCTCTGGTGTTCTTTTTTTTTTTTTATATATATATATATATAATTTTTATTAATATATTCTATACACTAACACACAAATAAAATATACAATCCTGCCACCATGGTATAATATGATTACATTGTCCATAAGTATAAAATCATTCCTTTATACATACATATTTGCCATCATATATATACATCATCATATGTCTATTCTATCCCACCTTTTCTGGACCCAATCGTACCATACTTTCCAACTGTTATAAAATTCTGAATCTTTTTTACCATTGATCAGTCTAGTTAGTCTATCTGATTCTGCACACTCATTAATTTTATATATTATTTTCAAATCTATCGGTAAGTATTGATTTTTCCACTCCTGCGCATACGCTAATCTTGCTGCAGTGATAATGTGAATCAACAAGAACCATATATCTGACTTAACATTCAAAGGTTTTGCCCCCAATAGGAAAATCTCAGGTCTTAATTCCAAATTAATCTGTGTAATTTCCAAAATCCATTGCCGTATTTTTTTCCAATATTTAACCGCCTGCGGGCAGGTCCACCATTGGTGAAAATAGGTTCCATTGCTGTAACCACACTTCCAACAGCAGGCAGATGTCCCGGGAAACATTTTAGCTAATCTCGCTGGGGGTAGATGCCACCGGTAGATCATTTTATATATGTTTTCTTTATATGAGGAGGCCATGGTTAATTTCATATTTTTCAACCAAATCTGTTCCCATTGCTGGAAGTCAAGGGGATATCCAAAATTTCGCCCCCATGCTATCATACAATCCTTCACTACATCCTGTCCTATCTGCAGAGATAATAAATATGCATAACATTTAGATAATATCCCTTTCCTTCCTTCTAATAAGATCTTATCCAATTCTTGTCTTTTACTGTAGATTCCTTCACTATGTAAATCTTTTTTATACCTGGAGTACACTTGCGAATAAGACCACCAGTCTATCTTATATCCTTGAAGAGTTAATAATTCTCGTGACTTTGGATTACCCTGAACATCCAAGAAACCTTCATACGTCAAGGTTTTCTCCCCTTTATACAATGTCGGGTAAACCTGAGCTTCCTGCGCTGAAATCCAACATGGAACTTTTGTATATACTCTTCTTCTAACCTTTTCCCAAGTGTACCCAAGCGTCCTACGTAAATAGTGATCATCAAAGTGTCTAGGACGGCCGGATGCTCCCGGCCATAGAAAATAGTGCCAGCCATGTTGAAGACCGGCTCCCTCAAATGTCAAAAGTCGTCTCTTTTGTAGGACCATCCATTCTTTCACCCAAATCAAGTTCGCTGCTTGGTGATAGAGCTCCCAATTTGGGAGTCCAAATCCTCCTCTATTTTTGGGTTCTTGTAACATTTTAAGTCTAATCCGCGGCCTCTTTCCCTGCCAGATAAATTTAGATATACTCCTATCCAAATTTGTAAAAAACTCTTTATTCAACCTTACCGGGGCTGTTTGGAATAGAAATAACCATTTGGGTAACACGCACATCTTAATGGTTGCCACCCTTCCCAAAATTGATAGCTGGAGATTTTTCCATCTTTCTAAGTCTCTGAGCATCTGGCTGTAAAGAGGAAGATAGTTATCCTCCTTTATGGAGGAACATCTGGCGGTCAACCATATACCCAGATACTTAATTTTATTTGTTATTCTTAAGCCCATTAACTGCTCCAGCTGTTGCCTTTGCATCTGAGTCATATTTTTCACTAGGATTTTAGTTTTTTCTTCATTCATCTTTAACCCCGCTACCTTCCCATACTCTCTAATCAAGCATAATAATTTCAGGCCCGAGTCCAGTGGTTGATCCAAGATAAATACAAGATCGTCTGCATAAGCCTGAACTTTAACTTCCTCCTGCCTAATCTTCATTCCTCTTACTTCCGTGTTTCCTCTCACTTCTCTAAGCAGGGGTTCTAAAGTTAATACAAATAGCAATGGGGAAAGGGGACATCCCTGTCTTGTACCTCTACGAATTTGAATTCTCTCCGTCTCCTCTCCATCTATGAGAACTCTTGCAGTCTGCTCCCGGTAGATAGCTCGAATTGCCCGAATAAAATTCCCACCAAACTCCATATATTCCAATTGAGAAATCATAAATTCCCAACTGATTCTGTCAAATGCCTTTTGGGCGTCAACAAAAAATTAGGGCTAATTGTTTATCCGGGCGATTTTCGAAAAATTCTAATGTATTCATGATAATTCTAAGATTATCTCGTAGATATCTATTAGGAAGGAAGCCGTTTTGGTCTGAGTGAATGAATTGGTTAAGGAAGCAGCTAAGCCTAGCTGCAAGAACCCCCGCAAATATCTTATAATCGGAGTTTAGTAATGATATTGGCCTATAGTTCTTAATAAGAGATAGATCAGTTCCTTCTTTTGGGATAATAGAAATATAAGCCTCAGTCCAAGATACTGGAACCTGAGCCTCTTTCATAACCGCATTGAATAAATCCGTCATGTGTCTTCCTATCACGTCAAACACTATTTTGTATAATTCAACTGGAAGGCCATCTCTACCCGGGGTTTTGCCATTCGCCTGTGCTTTCATAACTGTTTCTACTTCCTCCATCGTAAATTCTGCATTAAGAATTTCCTTCATTGTTTCCGAGACTTTAGGCAAGTCTGTCTTTTCCAAATATTTCCGAATTTCACAGATATTTTCCTCTCCTTTCTGATAAAGCTGTGTGAAAAAATCCTGAGCTACCATTCTCTTGCCTTCCTTAGTACAATGGAAATTCCCAATTGCATCTTTCAGCCCTTCTATTCTCCGTTGTTCCTGCTCCTTTCTAAGCCGGTAAGCCAACCATTTTCCTGTTTTATTCGCCCTTTCAAAAAATTTTTGTTTAGTCCACTTTAGTTTATTTGCTAATTCCTCTTGATCTAATAATTTAATCTGGTGTTGCCAGTACTCCCTTTCCTCTATCAATGTTGTCTGGGTTAATCCATTTTGCATCCTTTCTTCCACCCGTTGTAATTTATTCAAGAGGTTGTCTCAGTGTTTCCTACCCGCCCTACGTTTGTCAATCATATATTTGATTAACCATCCCCTCATCACTGCCTTAACCGTATCCCATGTATTGTATATTGAAGTATCCTCTTTCTTATTTTCCTGGAAAAAGAGATATAACTCCTTCTTAAATTTACTCATGAATTCTTCATCTTTCAGGATACCTATATTCATTCTCCATCTACTCTTCCTACAATGTGGGATCTTCCAAGTTACCATTAGCGGGTTATGATCCGCCCACTGATTGGGCCCTATTTCCACTTCTGAGACCAGCCCCCTCAACTCAAGAGACATCCATATCATATCTATTCGGGTCCACGAGTGGTGTCTGGGAGAGAAATAAGTATATTGATTTTTATTGGGATTTCTCAACCTCCATATATCCTGTAATCCAAATTCCTCCCTTAAATCATTACATATTTTTGGTAATGTTCTCTTAATATCCTTTAACCTTCCTTGTATGTTTCCCGGGACATAATCCTGCATTCTATCCGTTACAGCATTGAAATCCCCCACTAGACAGACATGTTCATATTCCAGTTCCCCCAATTTAACATATAAGTTTTGATAAAAAGTCCTCTGATTATCATTAGGGGCATAAATACAAACCAATAAAGACTTCCACTGGGCAATTTCTATTTCGAGCATGAGAACCCGGCCTTCCTGGTCAGCAAAAACCTGTTGGGATTTCAAATGATGTCGTACATATACCACTATCCCTCTTTTTTTTTGACCTGCTAATGAGGTATAAGTTTTACCCAACGCCCGGCATTCTAACAAATGGTTTTGATCTTTTTTTATATGAGTCTCCTGCATACAGACAATATCATACTTAGCCTTTCTTAATTTATTCAAAATCCTACTACGTTTATTAGGAGCATTTAAACCGTTAATATTTACAGATATCAAACGCACTAATTCCCCCATTTTCTTTTCTCACCTAAGTTTTTACTTTCCCGCTGTTATAGCCTTCTTAACTGTTTGTCTTGTCTCCCTCTGAGGTGCTGTTAATTCCTCGGCTTTTCGTATTCCCCCACCCTTCTTTCCCGCCTTTCCTTCTCTCCTCTCCTCTACCTCTTCTTCCTCTTGCGATTCCTCCAAACTTCTACTTTCCCCTTCTCCTTCAACATCTAATTCTGACAAATTAAATTGTTGTTCCATGAATTCTCTTGCTTCTTGAAGACTCCGAATCCTCACCTTCTTATCCCTCCATGTCATCAATAAACCTTCAGGCAATAACCAACGATACGAAATTGCATTTTTCCTCAGGAAAGTCGTCAAAAATTGATATCTGTGTCTCTGTTCCCTTACCCGACGTGGGATTTGTTTCAAAACTATTATCGGTTGGCCTTTATATGTAATAGTTTGATCCCTTGTTCGTTTATAAAATTCTTCACACAAAGCTTTCTTGTTAAAACGAACATGAATTTCCCGAGGAAGATTGTTCCTTTTTGCGTAACTAGTGAATACTCTAAAGGCCTCATCAATATCCCGTTGGATCATGAGTCTATCTGCCTCCAAAGTTTCTGAAACTATTTCTCCTACAATGTCATCCAGTTTTTCCCCTTTCTCTTCCGCCACATTCTGTATTCTAAGGAAAAAAGAAGATCGCTCCATTTCCAGAAAAACTATTTCTTCTTCTAATTCTCTATTTATGGTTATTTGTCTCTTCTCCCAACTATCCATCCGTCCTTCGCATTTCTCCGTCTTCTTCTCTATCTCCTTCATTTTTTCCTCTTGTTGTATTAATGTCTGTCGTATATCTCCCAGTTCACTTCGCATCTGTTTAATTTCTTCTTTAACCCCTCTCATTTCCGCTTTCACATCTGCTCCCAAGTCCTCAAAGTTCTTAGATGTCGACTCCTGGTTTTTAGCCATTGATTCCTGGATGGCTTGTAACATATTTTGAAGAGCCTGCATAGAGGGCGTCTTCCCCGTCGCCGACATATCTTCCGATGTTCTTCTAGAAGCTAAATACGTCGAATTTGGGGTTACAGCGGTAGGCAGAGAGATAATTTTCTTATTTGTTGTGGTAATAGTTGAAGATATAGACATAACTGAAAACAACCACTGTTCCTCTACTCTTTGTTGAATAAATATATCAATCAAGTCTTTTAAATCAAATAAGTTAATCCATCAGCTCTTGATATATCCAAATTAGTCTATTTTCAATGTTTACTATGAGGCAGTGTATATATATCTTTTTCCCACCTCCTTTCCTTTCCTTTCTTTTCCTTTCCTTTAGTTGTAATATCCCAATCCACCACTAGGTGGCAGTATAAGACCAACCAAGGGCAGTCTCCGTCTTCAGCAGTGGGGAAAGAAGAAAAAAATCTCAAGTCAAGATGTGGCAAAAGGCTCGCCTCTTCTGATAATGTGACAAAGAGAGAAGTAAAAGAGAAAATCTCACTACGTCTCCAACAAGATCAATCAATTATTCCTCATCCAACAGACAATATATTCAAATAAAAAAAGGGGAGAAGATGAAGTTTTGATAATATCAAAGTTCAAAGGGAGATCAATAACTGCTTCTGAGGGGGGAAATAACAGCTAGCAGCAAGAAGTTTACAAGACAGCCGTTTCTCCATTTCAGCCGCTCCCCCAGTAAATGGCAAATCTTATACGTTTCTTAGGCAGGAGGTTCAGTCAGCTCTGAGCTAACTTAGTAAAGTAGAATTCTTATACCACGCTGGCGGACTCCCCTCTCCAGTTGGTATAGTCACGATTTCGGGGCGATCCCACGCCGCCCTCTTTCTGCGCTGGTATCCTGAGAAGAAATCTGCCGGCATGCGGGAAAGCCACCTCCTCGCATGCCCCGATACCTCCCCTTCTTCGCAAGCCTCTCCACGGCTCACGATGGCGCAGGAACAACCGCCAGACACAGAAAAGGGAGAACTAGGATAAGCAGCTACACAATTCCTAGTCCTCCATTTAGCATGACGCAACGGGAAGCCTCCACTTCCTCTGGTGTTCTCACACACATTTATCAGCTCAAGATTCAGAGTCTCAGTTATGGCTACAATGTATCTTCTGGAAATTGCTTATAAAAACACAGCAACAAAGTATCACCTCCAGCAGATGGCAGCAGTACACATTCTCCTGTCTTTTCTGTGCTTTAAAATCTTTAAAATCCAAAGCTTCCTTATTAAAAGTTTACAAAAAATTACAAAAGGAGAAAAAAAAGAAAAGAAAAAATAGAGAGGCTTCAATCACCAAAAAAGAAAACCAAACCAAAGTCAAACATTCATTTTAAAAAAGGCAAGCTCAACCAAATGTCAATGTTAATCACTTCTTTTTCAATCCAGTCCCGGTCAGCAAAACAAAAAGCTAATTTAAAGGTCTTCCAAATTGAGTAATAGGGTATTAAAAATCAATTCCAAATTAAAGTTGCTGCTTATTTCATCTCCATCTTAAGTTCAAAGTCTCTAGTTCCTCAGGATGTTCTTTTTATCAATTAAAAAAATAAGATTCTCACCACTCTAGTTCGCTGTCATTCTCCTTTCTTCTCCTGAAGCTGTCCCAGCCTTGGGAGCTGATGGCTGCAACCCCGTTGCCGGAAAAAGGGCAAAGTTCCTGTATCGACCAGGGACTTTGCGATGTCCCTGGAATCGACAGGAGATGCCCTCCACTACCACAGTCAAAACTAGAATGTGGGGTCCAAAAAGGACCGTCCTGCAACGGGGCTATCAGCGGAGATTTCGGAGCCCCGAAATCTTCTGTCCGTTTCGCCGCAACGCCAACTTCCGGTCTCTCCTATCTATCTATCTATCTATCTATCTATCTATCTATCTATCTATCTATCTATCTATCTATCTATAAATCATCTATCTGTATCATCTATCTATCTATCTATCTATCTATCTATCTATCTATCTATCTATCATCTATCATCTATCTATCTATCTATCTATCTATCTATCTATCTATATATGTATCTACTGTATCTATCTACTAATCTATCTATCTATATCTATCTATCTATCTATCTACTGTATCTATCTACTAATCTATCTATATCTATCTATCTATCTATCTATCTATCTATCTATCTATCTATCTATCTAAATATACGTCACAACCGCCAATGTGCGACACCCGCCAGCACACAATTTATTGAGCCTTTCAATCCCCCAGTGGGCTAACCATGGATAAATCCAAGAAGGTAAAAGTTTCAGAAGAAAACAGAATGCTTACTTCAACTACATATGCTAGTTTTGTGGCTGCTCAAGAAAGAGACAGGCATGGGAAGGGTTTTGTGGCTCCCAGTGTTTTCTTTTCTGTGGGAAACGGGTCCAAATGACTCTTTGAGTATTTAAGTTTGCAGACCCCTAATTTAGTCACTAGAAGTTGGGCAGCATGCAATCTTACCATGGCATTGAAACTGCTGCAGGTGTTATTTGCATAGCCATAGCCTTCCTTCCTTCCTTTTCCTCTTAGGTTTTGCCGGTTTAACATCGTGGCTCCTCTGGAGGATCAGGGTGCGTAGGGATTCCGGGACATAGAGCTTTGTCCCCTTCCATGCGAGGTCATCCCTTTTTGTCAGGATGTGTTGATTGTCTCGGAACCAGGTGTCTGACAGCAGTTCAGTTTTGAGTTTTGCCATTAGATCGCTGGTTGGTTGGTCGTGTTGGTTGTGGTGTCATCTGGTGGTTACTTGGGCCGCTATTTGGATAAGGGGAACAATGGTGTCAACAACGGATCTAGTCTCCAATCACCTCTCTGGTTGCCTCAACAAGCCAGGAAGGACATGGGTCCAATAAAGATGTGGAGGCCCCCAATCTACCCACAAGCCTATCCACTTCATCTATGGAAACAGGGTCAAACTCAACCCATATGTCACCTTCAAGACTTGCTCCCACTTCCTCGTCGGATTCTGTCCAGTCAGAATCTAACCCCATCCAGATCTGAGTGACTTTGTCTTGCAGAAATTGTACAAAATCCTCAGCACTGCCTTGTAGGGGGTCCTCCCTTGCTCCCTGGTTGAGAAGAGAGCGGGTCACTCGAAACAAGGCTGCTGGATGATTTTCTGCAGACGCAATGAGAGCAGCGAAATAATCACATCGTTGAGTGAGGGTCACTTCCCCGCTGCCCTGAAAGAGGCGGTGGTGAGGCGTCTCATCAAGAAGCCGTCCCTGGATCCAGCAATATTGGCTAACTATCGTCCTGTCTCCAACCTTCGCTTCATTGCGAAGGTTGTTGAGAGTGTGGTCACGCAACAGTTTCCGCAATTCCTGGAGGAAACATCCTATCTAGATCCGTTCCAGTCGGGTTTCAGGTCTGGGCACAGCGTGGAAACGGCATTGGTCGCGTTGGTGGATGATCTCTGGAGGGCTCGGGACAGGGGTTATTCCTCTGTTCTGGAACTATTAGATCTCTCAGCGGCTTTTGATACCATCGACCAAGGTATCATGCTGCACCGGCTGGAAGAGTTGGGGGTGGGAGGCACTGTGTTGCGGTGGTTCTCCTCCTTTCTCTCCGACCGGTTGCAGTTTGTGTTGGCAGGGGGGCAGAGGTCGACCTCGAGGCCTCTCATTTGTGGAGTGCTGCAGGGATCGGTCCTCTCGCCCCTTCTATTATGTGAAGCCGCTCGGCGAGATCATCCGTGGCTTTGGGGTGAGATACCACCAGTACGCTGATGACACCCAGCTGTACATCTCCACTCCAGGCCACCCCAACGATGCCCTTGAAGTGATGTCCCAGTGCCTGGAGGCTGTGCGGAACTGGATGGGGAGGAACAGGCTCAGGCTCAACCCTTCCAAGACTGAGTGGCTGTGGCTCCCGGCATCCCGATATAGTCAGTTGACTCCATCACTGACTATTGGGGGCGAGTCTTTGGCCCCCACTGAAAGGGCTCGCAATCTGGGAGTCCTCCTGGATAGGCAGCTGTCTTTGGAGGAACATCTGACGGCTGTTACCAGGGGGACCTTTTATCAGGTTCACCTGATTCGCCAGTTGCGGCCCTTTCTTGATTGGGATTCCTTGTGCACAGTCACTCACGCCCTCGTCACCTCTCACCTTGACTACTGCAATGCTCTCTACATGGGGCTCCCCTTGAAGAGCACCCGGAGGCTCCAGCTGGTCCAGAATGCAGCAGCGTGGGTAGTGATGGGAGCAACATGGCGCTCCCATGTAACACCGCTCCTGCGCGAGCTGCACTGGCTCCCGGTGGTCTTCCGGGTGCGCTTCAAGGTGTTGGTTATCACCTTTAAAGCGCTCCATGGCATAGGGCCTAGCTATCTCCGAGACCGCCTGCTGCTACCAACGACCTCCCATCGACCCGTGCGCTCCCACAGAGAGGGCCTCCTCAGGGTGCCATCAGCCAAACAATGTAGGCTGGTGGCCCCCAGGGGGAGGGCCTTCTCTGTGGGGGCTCCCACCCTCTGGAATCAGTTGCCCCCGGAGATAAGAAGAATCCATGACCTCAATGCCTTCCGTCGTTCCCTGAAAACCCATCTTTTTCAGCAAGCCGGGTTGGCTTAAGAAGAAATTTTTAAATTCTTTTAATTAGTCTGTGATTCTTAACTTTCGGGACAAAATTTATATATATATTTAAATGTTTTAATATTTGTATTCTATGTCTTTTTATCTTGGCTGTTCACCGCCCTGAGTCCTCAGGGAGAAGGGCGGTATATAAATTGGAAATAATTAAATTAAATTAAATTAAATTAAATTAAAGAAACTACCATGTATCTTCTATGTATCAAAATAAGCAATGTAGTTTACTTAGATTACCTTGACAAAGCAAACATTAAAGACTTCATGGGCTCAGCTAGGTTGAATTTCCACAAAGGAACTTAAATTACAATCTTATTTAACCTGGGAGATAAAAAGGCAAAAGATATGATTAATATCTTAAGAGAGCAATTTAATATGTTAATGGCTGGGCAAGTAGCAACCAGCATACGATATGCCAGACATAATACATTTTGTAATGCTAATAAACCTGGGAGATGGTTGGCTTACACGATGAGGAAAAAACAAAAATCACGTGTTATAGACAAGATAGAATTTAGAGGTAAAGAGATTTATCAACAGAATTTAATAAAAAAGGCTTTTTTGGAGTTTTATACAAAGTTATATGCTAAAGATGTAATTCAAGATGTGGATATTGATAGATATTTAAAGAAGGAGATTTCTGAATTAACGCTGGAACAGAGAGAGAGATTGAATCAGCCAATAACTTCTGAGGAAATTGTTGGGGCAATTAAACAATTAAAAATAGGTAAGGCTCCGGGAACAGATGGATTAACAGCTGTTTATTATAAACATTTACAATCTGAAATGTTAGAACCACTCAAAATTTTATTTAATAAAATACAAGTAGGAGGAGGAGTACCACCTTCCTGGAAAACAGCCTTTGTTTCACTAATTCCAAAGGAGGACCAAAATTCTACTAAACCCGAGAATTTTAGGCCAATTTCACTTCTGAATACTGATTATAAGATTTTTGCTAAGATATTAGCTACTAGATTAATGCCAGTTATGCAACAAATAATTCATAATGATCAATCAGGGTTTATAAAAGGGAGACAAATGAGATATAATGTTAGACAAATTGTAAACTTATTGGAATATTTGGAAAAAAACAATCAAGTCCCTGCAGCGTTTATATTTTTGGATGCAGAGAAGGCATTTGATCGTCTGAACTGGCAATTTTTGTTTAAAATAATAGAGAAAATGCACTTTGGGGAATATTTCACACAATCAATTAGAGCGATATATCAGCAGCAAACAGCACAAATTATAGTTAATGGAGGTTTAACAGAGGTTTTTAAAATTGAGAAAGGAACAAGGCAGGGGTGTCCTCTGTCTCCATTACTGTTTATTTTGACTTTGGAAGTGCTATTGAACAAGATACGTGACTCAGAAAAATTGAAGGGTATTGTAATTAGACAACAAGATTATAGATTAAGAGCATTCGCAGATGACTTGGTTATTACCTTATCCCAACCTATAGAGTCGGCTCCATATATATTGGATATAATTGATCAATACAGGAAAGTATCAGGATTTAAAGTTAACTCACATAAGACAAAGATGATAGTTAAAAATATGACTATACCTGAAAGAGATAAACTAGCAAGATTAACAGATTTTGAAATAGTTAAAAAGGTTAAATATCTAGGGGTATACATAGCAGCTTCAAATACAAAATTATATAAAAATAACTATGAGGTTCTTTGGCAGAAGGTACAGAAGGATATGGAAAATTGGGAAAAATTACAGTTGTCTTTATTGGGAAGAATTGCAGCAATTAAAATGAATGTCTTACCTAGATTTTTATTTTTGTTCCAAATAATACCTGTGCTTAAAAAAGATGAAAATTTGAGAGAATGGCAGAAAGGTGTTAACACTTTCATTTGGGCTGGGAAAAAACCCAGAATAAAAATGAAAATTATACAAGATACACGTGAAAGAGGGGGTCTCAAAATGCCTAATGTAAGATTATATTATGAAGCAGCGGTTTTATCACAAATTAGTGATTGGTTTAATTTAACTGAGGGGAGAATTTTGAATTTAGAAGGTTATGATTTGTTATATGGATGGCATGCCTATCTGTTATATGATAAAAAAGTGGATAAAGTATTTAAGGCTCATATATTAAGAAATGCTTTGTTGAGGGTTTGGAAAAAATATCAATATAAGTTAAATTATAAGATACCTGTATGGGCAAATCCTAGACATGCAATAGAAAATATAAGTATAGAACAAAAACAGGAGGTGATTACCTATAAAGAGCTTCTTATTATGGAAAGGGGGGTAATGTATTTTAAATCTCTAGATACGCTGAGAGAAGAAGGTATAATTTATACATGGTTTCAGTACGGTCAACTTCAAGCTAGATGGAAGGAAGACCAAAAAACTGGCTTTGTGCAAAATGAGGAGAATTTGGAAAAACAAATTAGAGATCAAAAACAAATGCATATTAAAAGGTTGTATAATGCTTTATTGGAAATAGATTCTGAGACGGAACTGGTTAAAGATTGTATGATTAAATGGGCACAAAATTTTCAAGAGCCAGTAATGATGGAGACTTGGGAAAAGATTTGGATTAGAAATGTGAAATTTACACAAGCACAAAATTTAAGAGAAAATTTTTATAAAATGTTTTATAGATGGCACTTAGATCCCAAAAAATTATCATGTATGTATCCTAATGTGCAAGCTAAATGTTGGAGTTGTGACTGTGATGATGCAACTTATTATCATATATGGTGGACTTGTAGAAAAATCAAGGCATTTTGGATAAAGATTTGGTGGGTGATGCAGAATATTCTTAAAAAGAGACTGAAATTTACTCCACAGTTGTTCTTACTGGGTATAACTACGGACTGTATAGTTGTAGAGACTAAATTGATTTTGAACTTGATAACAGCAGCAAGATTGTTGGTAGCACAACATTGGAAGAAGGACTTTTTGCCTACTATTGATGATTGGATATTGAAAGTAACTAATTTAGCTGAAATGGCTAAAATTTCAGCATATTTGAAGGATCACACACAAGAAAAGTATATACAGGACTGGAGAAGATGGATTGACTATATACAAAATAATTATCAGACCAAAAAATATCAAATAGCTTATGAATGATCTCTTTTATTTGTATAAGTGTTATATAAGTGATATTAGAAGTTTTATGTTTAAGAAATAGGATTTTATACATGGGGGGTTAAGATTTTTTTTTAAGGGGGTGTTAGTTTAATGATTGGTTATGCAATTTAGTTTATTGTTAAAGGTCAATAGAAATACCTTGTGTTCTGCTCTGGGAAGTCGGGGAGGGGGAGGGGGGGTTGGGAGGGAGGGTTGTGGGGAAATTGGGTTTGTTTTAAAACTTTTTCAATAAAAAAAAAAATTACAATCTTATGCAGTGAAATAAGCCAACATCTCATAAGCAATATTTCCTTCCTTTATGGTTGGATGTGCCTTCTCTCTATGGAAGGAGAGTACATAATATAGCCCATTTCTTTCCATCCCTATTAGGTGAGAGCCAGATTGGTGTAGTGGTTAAGGTGTTGGCCCTGAAACCAGGCGACTGTCAGTTATAGCCCTGCTTAGGCATGAAAAATGAGTTGGGTGATTTTGGACCAGTTGCATTCCCTCAGCCTCACAGGTTTGCTCTTGTGGGCAAAAGGGAGGAGGAAGGAATATGGGTGTGCTTTCTTTCTTGACTTGCATATAAAAAGAAAAAGGAAGGGTAAAAAGTTTGTTTCAAAAGTTCCTTTTTTCTCTTCCAAGAAATAGTTAAAATTCTGTGTTTAGAACTTATTGGGCTCTAAACTTAGAAATTAAACTTATTGGGAGAGCAAACTTAGAAACTGGCTCTATAAATATAAAGGTTGCTTTGACCTTGCAGATTGCTCCCTCCTGTGTCTTAAATCACTACTGTAGTTCACTTTCACCACCTGACTTTGTCTTTATAACAGTGGTGGGTTTCTACCGGTTCTCCCCGGTTTGGGCAAACTGGTAGTGGTGGCGGTGGTAGGCTTCGCCCACCGCCCACAGACGTTCTGCGGATACACAGAAGGGACGTGCGCAAGCAAAGCAAGCGCATGTGTGCGCACGCTCCCGGTTCTGAACCAGTAGCGAAGGTCAGAGGAACCCACTACTGCTTTATAAGGTATAGTGACGAACATAACACAACCATGATATCACACATAGAGCTGTAATCAATAGCTGAGGTTGAAAACTAGTAATATAGCATGCTGAACCATAGTATGTATGTTAGTTTCAGTTTAGGCTGTGTCTGCAACGTAACCTTCGTGGCTTCTAAGATGTGATTTTATAAACATGAACTATGTCTATCCAGAGAATTCTAACCTTGTCAACAATGCCTAATTAAGCAGATCATAGTTACATACATACTGGGGACAATAAAAAAACAGCCTAGCCATCAGAAGGTCTTGTCTTGCCTGGGCCCTTTCAATTATCAATATTAGCATACAGTAGTAGTTTAATCAATGGATCTTGGCAAAATCCAAGTGATTTCCTACAAGCATAAAAAGCAGAGTTTCTCAAACATGGCAACTTTAAGATAGCTGTGGAATTCTAGGAGTTGAACTGCAAGCTTCTTAATGTTGCCAAGTCCAAAAAACACCAGTTTAACAAACGGAATTGCATCTTGAATGTTAAAGTGGGGAAATATATTTGTACATAGAGAAAGCATCTGGCACACTCTACAGTTAATCCTGCAATTTCTTATATCAGGTCCAATGGATGCATTAACAGAGGGATAGAATGAAGATTACATGAAGTGTTAGTACCACATTATAATGCTTTGGTAAAACCACCTCGAATATTGCATCTAGTTTTTGTCGCTATGATATAAAAAAGATGTTGGGATTCTAGAAAGAGTGCGGAGAAGAGCAACAAATATGATTAGGGACTGAAGGCTAAAACATATGAAGAACGGCTGCAGGAATTGGGTTTGTCTAGTTTAAAGAAAAGAAGGATTAGGGTGATATGATAGCAGTGTTCCAATATCTAAGGTGCTGTTACAAAGAAGACAGGGTTAACCTATTTCCCAAAGCACCTGAAGCAGGACAAGAAGCAATGAATGAAAACTTATCAATGAGAGAACCAACCTAGATTTAAGGAAAAATTTCCAGACAACAATTAATCACTGGAATTGCTTGCCTCCAGAAGTTGTGGGTGCTCCATCACTGGAGGTTTGATAACCATTTGTCTGGAATGGTATAGGGTCTCCTGCTTGAACAGGGGCTTGGAGTAGAAGATTCCAACTCTGTTATGCTGGTATTGGTACTGACAGTCACATTCTACATTTTTCGTGCTTTCAATCTGTCATGACTTGACATCAGTTTAAGGACAAAATATCATTTAAAGACTGAAGAGGGAAAAGAACATTTCAGATAGCCACATTCATGGGTTGAAATGAGATGAAAGCAATATCATGAATATAGTGATGTAATTCAAGTGAATTACATTTGATTACCTGTATGTTCCCTGGGAAAAGCAGAAACCAAAGTAAATGCCATCTCAAATTCTAAGGGGTACCAGGAGGCAGCAATTCTGGGCCAGTATTAGGAGCTTGTTCAAGAAGTATCTCCACAATACTCAGATATTTGGTTCGTTTCATTTTATGGAAAGAGAATCCAGGGAGAGCAAGAGGTACCGGTATCTTTTTTCTTTTTTTTTTTATTGAAAAAGTTTTTCAAATACAGATTTTTCCCCCTTTTCCCCCCCTCCTCCCTAACCCCTCCTCCCCCTCCCCTCCCCCTGTGACTTCTTCATAATAAAACCCAAATTCATAACAGATTATATAATACTTTACCATCCACTTACTCCATCCCCCTATGCTGACCCTTTCTTTTTAATAAAATTATCATATCCCCCTTATACTATACTATACATTTCAAAGTGACATTCTATTATAACATTATTACTACCCCCCATACATATATCTCTTAAGTCAAATCTTTTATATATATTAATATAACATTTCAAAGCAACCTTCCACTATAAAACTATATAATAAATCCTAATTTAACATTCATTCAATTCAGCTACCCATTTCCTTCCCCCCCCATCGTTATATCTCTTAACTCAAATCTTTTACATACATTCACATCTAAACATAATATCCCTTTTCTTTAAGCTAAACAATCAGTAACCTAATCTGTCTCCACCCACTTTCCTACAAGACTACCATAGTTAATTGTTCTTAATATCTTTATTCTTCTGCCTACTCCACTAGAAAAAAAAATTCCCTTATATAAATAAAATCCTATAAAGACTTTAAACTTGTAATCCATATAATATCTTCTGTAACATCTTTCAGCTGGATAATAAACTCCATCACCCATGTTAGGGTAACATCACATCCAAATTCCAACAATATTTTCGGTATCTTCAATTACCATCTGCCCCCATCAGTAACAAATATCTTCATATTAAAAAAAAAAAAAAAAACAACCACCCGAGTGACTTTATATTTATATTCCATATAATGTCTATAGAGGTGTCTTTTGTCCAGATTATTAATTCCAACCACCATAATAGGGTAACAACCAGATCTTCTGCGTGCCCCAATCCAGTAACTCTCTTGCCATATAACTCAGCATAAACGTAATATATTTATCAAGAAATCCAAAAAACAAAAAAAGATATTTCCAATCCATTCAATTTAAGGCCCTTTTCTCATCCCCAAAGTTCAGCACTGCAGAGGTCTGTCATTCTCCTCAGGATAAAATAAACCAATACTTTGCCCATTATCTTTTCATATATTCAATCATCTCTTAAATAACTGGCATTACACTGTTGTTTAGTTTAAAAGTTTTTGTTTTTGTGAGACCTGCTTCTTCTTTTCTTGACTTTTTGTGGGTTAAATCTCCGTCCTGAATTCCTTTCTGTAGATTGTGTATCAACTATTTGGTTTTCATACTGATCTATAACTTGATCTTGTTGGTTTTGCTTTTGTGGCTTAAATCTTTCTGGTTCTATAAATTGTATATCAACTGATAGATTTCGATGCTGGTTTGTGTCTTGATAAGTCATTACATTAGAATCCGGAACCGCCTCTCTTATATTAAATAGTCCAGCTGAGACCTCTGAGAGAGAATCCAGAAGTGACTCATCTGTGGAGACCTCTGTAATTTGTTGTTTCTTCATTACTTCCATCTCCTTCTGCTTTTCTTGAGTTTCTATCTCTTGTTGATTTTGCTTTTTAAGGACCTTGTAGTAAAATTCTTCCGCATTTTCAACAGTATTTAATTGATATCTTTCTCCTTGATATCTCAATATTATACCCACTGGAGCATCCCACCTGAATAAAATATTTTGTTTTCTTAGCTCAGTCACCAAAAGTCCAAATTTCTTTCTATCTCTTAACATCTTAGGCGGCAATTCTTTAAATATCCAAATTTTTCTCCCATACAGTTGTGGAGTAGAATTGAAGGATTTTTGCACAATATCATTTCTTATTTCTTTATCTGTAAAGTATATCACCACATCTCTAGGCAATTGCCTTTGCTTTGCAATCCAAGAATTTACTCTATAGGCCTTGTCAATTTTACATGATACCTCCTCAGGATGAACCTTTAAGATCCCAGCCAGAACTTGAGCAGATGTTTTTCTTAAATCATCACAGTTATTTTCCTGTAAACCTCTCATTCTGATCGCAAATTCTGTAAGCCTATATTGCATCATTACAACTTCTCTTTCAGTTCCTTGCTTTATATCTTCTGCATTATAAATCACGTGACCAGCTTCCTTTTTAGACTTTACTTCTAAACTATTGTCTTGAATGTTTGTTAAATCATTTTCAATTCTTTGTATTTTATTATCCAAATTATAAATCTTATCTTCAACTTCCTCCATTTTACACTCTAGTAATTTAATATTTGTGTCCAACTTTATAACAACTTCTGAAAAACCATTAGTCACTGTTACAATCTTTCGTTGCAGATTATCATACTTTAGTTGTATCATTTCTTTAATTTCCTGCCTTAATTTTTCAAATTTCTGGTTCACTGTCTCATAATATTTTGCCATTTCCTCCTGAAGAAATTCTTTTAAGTTAAAACCATTCTGCAGAGTCTGTAGGCTCAAAGCTTGTTCAGACAATTGTAAGTGGGGGAGCACCCCCCCCCACTGCTTGTCTATCAGGCTTTATAAGTTTTAACGCCATCCTGACAGCAAACTCTTTTTATTTTTTTAGTAAGAGAAAAACTTTTCCCCAAACAAGATCAAGTACAAATCTCCAAGAAGAAAGGAACTTAAAATAACTATTTTTCTTCCAAATTGTAGCCAGCACTATATATTCCACTACTTTGTAGCTATTACGGAATGACTCTCACTTTCGGCTTTCTTCTACTTCCCAAGCCTCAGCGGTCGCCATTTTAAAAAAAAAATTCTTTTTTTTTCACTCTAAAATGCGTATAAATTCTTTAAGGATACTTGCAGTTTAGGTCCCAAGTCCAAGTCTCATCTTTTTTTTTAAATAATCCATCTGTTAAGTTCGTTGTTCGATCCAGTTCCAGCGCCTTGCTCTACAAAAAAGGCAGAGTCCTCCCAAAGCCCGGAGCAACGGCGAACGGGAATAGGGAGCCACTACCTGCTCGTCCCCAAGAGTTAAAAAAAAACTCTGGAGACTTCGCAGAGGGCTCTACCTGCCCTTGCCTGCTCTAACTCACATTTCCGTCAGGAAATGGAGTTTTTCGAGCCGCCTTTCAGGTGTAAAGGCGGCTCTTTACAGGCTTCGGGGCTGGCGGTCTCAAAGGACCATCTGGCGGCAGCGGAAGCCAGACCGGAAGCCCGAGGTACCGGTATCTTGAACTATAACCCTGATTCTCCTGGAATGCCAGAAAAAGTAATATTCCAACTCCCTCAGTTATACGTACCTAGGATTCTATTCTTTGCATTACAATTAATGACAAAAATAGCAAAGAAGGAACTTTAATGGTGGACGTGTGATAAAGCAAAGAAATTTTGGAGTAAGGTTCATATTGTAATTCTAATTTAAGAAAGTTCTTAAAACGAAATAAAAATGAAACTTTTCTTTGGGGTTTAATGGAAAAAGACTTGGAGGAAAAAAATGTAACTTTGATCTTATATATCTTGACAGCAGCAAGATTATTATACACACAAAAATGGAAGGACACTTCAATTCCCACTGTGGACGAATGGCTACAGAAGCTGATGGAGTTGGCAGAAACAGCTAAATTGACCATTTTGATTAAAGAAAAGAATATAAGTAGTTTTGTTCCCACATGGACTGCTTCTGAATTTTGGGCTTCAAATGGAAAAAAATGATCCAATAAAAATATTAAACTGTGAAAAGAAATGTCTTATGCAAGATCCATTAAAGCAACGTATTTCATATTTGCAATTGTTCAACATTTCACAACAGTAATAACAGTCCTAACAGCCCTATAAATATAGACTGTGATCCATTCCAGATCTAATACCAGTTCCCAAACAGCCTTGAGATGAAGTTCTATTACCTTTTATTGGGAATTACCCTTCTTGTCTGCCTACCTTTGCCAGGTAAGATATGCATAACAGCAAGAAATACATTTACTTTTCTTTTCTTATTTTCTTTTCTAAGAAACTAAGCTGTCACAGTTCTTCTGTATAACTTAGTACCTGCATAAAAGTACAGAAAAGATGCCTATCAGTTCCTTAAAGAATAGGCTTTGGGAATTTGTTGCGCAGATGTCACTCATAAATTTAGCAACATTGCTCAGTCCTTACTTTTTCTGAAAAAGAAACAACAGTTCAATGCAGTGTGTCCTGTTTTCATTTTCAGTTGTAAAAATAAGAAAAGGAGGCAGAAACGAGGACTTTGGGGCAGACATTACAAGCAAATAAACTTTAATAAAGGACTAGCAAAGCTTTATTTCCAGTCCTTTTTTCATGTACCAACAAAGGATATTAGTTGTAGTTCAGGGCTGAAATGATATTCCCCACGCTTTCTTCATGTTTATTTACATACAGTACCAGTACATAAACAGACATACTTGCCCAGCTTGTGCGCTGCTGCAGATGCACATTAAATCACTTGGTTTTCATATTGTCCTATCTGATTAGCCCACTAGGAGTTAAATAAAACAATTTTTATTTTGGATATCAGCTGGTTTCCCTGGTTCTCCCAATGCAGTAATACAGTGGCTTTCAACCTTTTGGGCACCAGGGACTGGTTCCATGGAGAGAGGTTTTTCTGTGGACCGGAGGGGCATGGTTTTTGTGTGCTGCCTATATCCCGCAGATGGGGATTCACTTGTTTGCGCAGACTAGTTTCTGGCATGTGGCAGACCGGTGCCAGTCCGGGGATTGGGGATCCCTGCAGGAATAGGCATAAGAGTCAATTGAAGAATGCCCCAGCTATCAGTGTTGACTGTATTGTGTATTTTTTGTGATGCCATAGATTTTCAGCATATGCATGTAAAGGTTCCTCTCGCACATATGTGCTAGTTGTTCCCAATTCTAGGCGGTGGTGCTCATCTCCGTTTCAAAGCCAAAGAGCCAGTGCTGTCTGAAGACGTCTCCGTAGTCATGTGGCCGGAATGACAAAATGCCAAAGGTGCACGGAACGCTGTTACCTTCCCACCAAAGGTGGTCCCTATTTTTCTATTTGCATATTTTACGTGCTTTTGAACTGCTAGGTTGGCAGAAGCTGGGACAAGTAACAGGAGCTCACCCCATTACACAGCATTAGGGATTCAAACCGCTGAACTGGCGACCTTTCAATCGACAAGCTCAGCATCTTAGCCACTGAGCCACCGCATTCCTTAAATGTGTTAAATGCATGTAGATACATTTAAAATGGCATAGACCGCAGGCAGATCAAGAAGGAAAGATGAATTGCTTCCTGATCTGAAAGGGGGAAAATTACCAACATATGGAGGAGACATCCAGATATTCTTTTCAGCTGTGCCCATTTTTATATATATTTCAGGTGCCACGCAAGGGTTTGCAGAATGCAGGAATAAAGGTGGATTTTGCCGTCTTAGTGTTTGCCCTCCAACCACCGATCAAATTGGAGTTTGTATGCTGGAAAATGTGAGTCTAAATTTCATGCATGAAAAAAAAAAATCTCTGGTCATGAATGGATGGAGACTGGGACTCTGTTATTTGCACTTGGGGAAGTTAACATTGCTAAAACTGAGAGCCATCTTTTTCAGTGCAAGGGGTGGTAGGTAAATACAAGCTGTAGATGTCAGAGAAGAGAATGTTTAATCTTCCCATGCAATTTCAACACAGTCCTATTAGAATCAGGCTAAGATGTTTGTTCTGTATTTCAGTTTTTTTATTTACATAATTTTGCCATCTCCTCTAGGCACCTATCAAGTTCGAGATTCCATGCTGTAAACGGTGAGTCTAAATTTCATGCATGAAAAAAAAATATCTGGTCATGAATTGATGGAGACTGGGATCCTGTTATTTGTTATTTGTTCTGTATTTCAGTTTTTTTATTTACATAATTTCTAACTTTGGGAATAGCAATTCACTAGCCCTTGTTCTTCATATGAATAATAACACAATGGTAGTACTACTCTAACAAGCAAGACTTTTTAAAGAAAATATACGTCATATTTTCTACAGGATTCGCCGAACTGAAACATCTAAACCTGATAATATACCTGTCAGGTAGGTTGACTGAATAGAAATGAGCATCCCAAGGTCCACCATTTAAGCTCACATTCACTAGGATTTCACTATCAAAGTTTTATTCTTGAAGAATGTATTTTATTCTCCTTATGTACACTAAGAGCATACACACCAAAGACAAATTCCTTGTGTGTCCAATCACATTTGGCCAATAAAGAATTCTATTCTATTCTATTCTATTCTATTCTATTCTATTCTATTAATTTTCTATCATTACAGTGTAATTCTTTAACATTTTGCAAACAATTAATGCAATCAAGATCCGAATTTTGAATATATTATACAATTGTATCATGTTACTTTCATCATCTTTTTGTAGGAGATGATGCAGTTACTGCTGCTTCTTCCAGGATTGAGAAATTGGACCAAAGAATACCGTTACCTCTTGCTTCTTGCAATTCTGACTCCTTTAATGCTTATCCAAACTGCTCTTCATCAAGCTTCGGAGCACCTTTTCTACCAAAGTCAAATTTAACAGAGATGTTGAAAAATCTTAACTTTTGCCGCTTTTGAATACAAGCAAACTTGCAGTGAACGTGTGCTGGTTTTTATTTATTTATTGAAATTGCTTTCAAAAGTGTGTTTGAGGGTTTCGGTTGACTAAAACTGCCAAGGAAAAACAGGAGGCATACAGGGTAGTGGAAGAAATGTTACTTATTTAAGAATTTTTTTTGTGGCTGCCCAACTCACTCTCATTTGCTTCTGGTGGCTTAAAAGGATAAAAGATCAATACAGAAGCAATAAAAAGCAATAATCTCATACACACACACCCTGTGACAACCAACAAATAAGCTACTTGATAGGCTCCATCTCACTCTGGGGTCTTCAGGCCTGTTGGTAAAATCAGTCTTCAGGACCTTGAGAAGGTGGGTCAAAGTGGGGGTCAATCTTATCTCCATGGGAATGATGTTCCACAGGAAGAGAGCCACCTTAGAGAAGACCCTTTTTCTTAGTCCAACTAGATGGACCTCCTTAGCAGAGGGGACTCATAAATTGGGTCCCTGTTCTACTGGTTGTAATAGATGTGACTGTGAAAGACACTTCAAATAATATCAGTAATTCAAATACGTCCTGAATCAGATGATCAAACACCCTGGCCAGGGCATCCTGGGATCTTACCTGCACCATTCTCCTGACCCCAATGACCAGGGGTTTTGTTCAATAGATGCAAGAGGAAATCAGTCTGGAACCTATTGTTTTGGATAATTAGGACCTTATCAGGGACAGATATACTGACTTGGAGTTCACTAAAAATATGACGAAAAATCAAAAAGAATTCCTGGAGGAATCTATGGGAATCCAAATTGTGAAAAAAGTCAAATATTTGGGAGTATGGATCTCAACAAAGTATTCGGCCCTTAAAGAAGACAATTATATACCCCTGGTAAAAAGTATAAAACAAGATTTGGAGAAGTGGGGGAAGTTGCAAATTTCCTTCCTCGGGAGGATAGCGACCATTAAAATGAGTATCCTACCCAAATTGCTGTTCTTGTTTCAAACAGCGCCAATCAAATTGGATAAAAGATTTTTCAATGAACTCAATGCCATTATCAGGAAGTTTATATGGGGAGGGAAAAAACCAAGAATAGCAATCAGGAGTTTACAAGATAAAAAAAACAGGGGAGGGCTAGGATTACCTATTTGGGAAACATATCACAAGGCAGCAATCCTTGTATGGTTAAAAGAATGGGCGACGTTAGCGAACAAAAGAGTTCTAATATTAGAAGGGCATGATCTTCAGATGGGTTGGCATGCCTATCTATGGGAAACCGGGAAAAAAACCAAAACATATTTCAATAAACATAAATTGAGGGACATACTGAAATCAACGTGGGACGAAATAAGACGGAAACATTACACTAAAATTCCCAGCTGGCTCTCAACCATGGAGGCGATAATCTACCCAAACGTTCTGGACTATGGCAAAACTGTAAAATACAAAGAAATTCTAGATGAGGCAGGGAACCTCAAAACATTAGAACAATTAAAAGAACAAGGCATTTGTATTGAATGGTGGACATATGCGCAGATAAAATCAAGACACAAAAAAGATAAAGTACAATATGGCATAGAAATGGGGAGCAAAGATTTTGATAAAATCTGGATGGGTACAGATAATAAATTATTAGCTAAAATATATAACTACTTAGTAGAATATGATCTGATGGAAGAAGTAGTTAAAGGCCCAATGTTAGCATGGGCAAAAAATATTGGGAAAAATATAAATTTGGAAGAATGGGATCAATTATGGAACATTAACATAAAACTCACCAAGGCAACCACTTATAAGGAAAACCAGTACAAGATGATTTATAGGTGGCATCTAGCACCGGCTAGAATTGCTAAGATCTTCCCTAACTCTAACCCAATGTGTTGGAAGTGTGCACACCAGCAAGGTTCCTTTTACCATTGCTGGTGGACGTGCTCCCAAGCAAAAAAGTACTGGAAGATGATTTGTAATTGGCTCTCAGAAATAATAGGTGAAACTTTCGAATTAGATCCTAAAATACTTCTCCTGGGAATTCTTCAGAAGGAAATGACAAAAAAGAAGAAATATTTGGCATTGCATATAATAACAGCAGCAAGAATTGCCTTCACCCAACAATGGAAAGAGAAAAAAATCCCGAATGAGGAACAAGTAATCGGCAAAATAATGGAGTGTGCCGAGATGAATAAATTAACATTAGAAATTAATGACAGAGATGATTCGGATTATTACAGCGTATGGGACAAGTGGTACGGGTGGCTAGAGAAGAGGAAATTGAAATAAAAAGGGAAGAGACCAGAACAAGAAATAGTAAAACGGAATAGTAAGAGAAGATGTAGAGAGGATGGTAGGAAAGATAGGATGGCAAGGAGAGGATACTCGGATAAGTAGGAGACAAAAATCTATGTATTCATTAATGTATAGTAGAAGATTATCATAGATATATATATATACGACCTAAATGATATGAGAACACAATTCTCCACTTTTTCTTTATTTATTGCTATGCACTACTATATATCTGGTCTGAAAAAAATTACTCACTTATGCTTAATATGTAATTTGCATTTATTTCTTTTTCCATACTATGTAACCGGATGGAGAAAAAATTGTATTATTATAACTTCTTACAATAAAACACTTAAAAAAAAAAAAAAAGATAATGTTGCCACAAAGATTGTTTAGATTCCTGTATTTGTTTTGTTGTCCAAAGGTAAAAGTGAGAAGTTAAAGCTTGCTAACTTCACCTGGCACTTCCATAGGAACTGATATTTCCAATGCTTCTAAATGTAATGCTTACAAGCTTATAAGAAAGGTTTTCCTTTTTTATAGCTTCAGTGGTTCAAGGCATATGACACAGATGCACTTCTGTTAAACCACAAACCACTAACTGTTTTAAAGTCTTACTTAAGAAAAACTTGCATTATGGAGAGTGGCAGTTGTTTAATGTGGTCACCATCACGTTGCCATCATTGAACAATATTGGCCAGGAAAAGAAAAACGGTTTCAACAATTACAACACATGGATATATGGATTCCATGTTCAGTATCCTTTGATGAAGATTGCTTTAGCCTGCTCATAAACCATGGCCAACATCAGGAGACTATCCGGATTCAGGATTGTTCACTTCTCAAGAAGGATGCATATACACACATCACTTTACTTGGACAATGTCTTATTACAAAGCATGTTGTTTTCAATTAAAAAAGATTACCCATCATCTTTTAATTTAGTGTCTCTATCCTATATCTGCTATTTCTTGAGTAGTTCTAAGTTCCATATTTTTTTCATAATTTATTTTTGTTGCAACTTCTCCTTTACTATTCTTCCTAAGGTCTAACTAGAATAATTATATTCCTTATTATTTCATAATTTCATTATTCTTTCAAATAGTATAATTGCAGTTCTATGTTAGCACCCTCTGTTCTGCTCCCAGTCCTGCACACTACCAACTATTTCTTCCTTGGCTAAATTATTTCTGGTAGGGACTGGTTCCTTGACCTACTGCCTGTCTCCCATAGTATCTACCTGGCTGATTTGATCTGGCAGGATTGGTGCAGTCCTGATTCCATCAATTAGACACTGTCACCTATTGGGGTCCCAGAAGTACTTCTGCTTTGTAGCAGCATATAACAATTACTGGTAGTTGATAGTTTGTAAATCACGTAGTCCAGGGGTCAGAAACCTGTGGCTCTGGAGCCACATGTGGCTCTTTCACCCCTCTGCTGCTGCTCCCTGACACTCAAAATATATGTCACAACTGCCAATGTGCGACACCCGCCAGCACACAATTTATTGAGCCTTTCAGTCCCCGGTGGGCCAACCATGGATAAATCCAAAAAGATAAAAGTTTCAGAAGAAAATGGTGGCTCAGCAGACTGAAAGCATTGTGGTTAACACCAGCTGTCTGCAATTACTGTAAGTTCGAATCTCACCAGGTTCAAGGTTGACTCAGCTTTCCATCCTTTCTAAGGTAGGTAAACTGAGGACCCAGTTTTTGGAGCAATAAGCTGACTTTGTATAAATATACAAAAGTATGAAGGCTATTGCTTAACGCATTGTAAGCCGCCCTGACTCTCCGGAGAAGGGCGGCATATAAATCAAAAAAAAAAAAAATAGAATGTTTATTTCAACTACATATGCTAGTTTTCCTGCCCAATCTGTTGCTTCAGCTTATTGTAATTATTTTCTTTAACTGCACTGCATCTTGTTGTCAAATTATCCCCAAATATTTTACCTTATTTGTGACCTGTATCTTTGAAATCTCCGTCAATTCCTCTTTTTGCCTTTTCAACCTATTTTTGGTCATAATCTTCATTTTATCTTTATTAATTTTCAAGCCAGCTACTGTCCCAAACTCACCAATAGATTCTATCAATTTATTTATTGTTGTTAATGGTTCTTCAATAATAAAGACCAGGTCATCTGCAAAGGCTTGCAATTTATATTCTTCTTTCCGAATTTTCATGCCTTTTATCTCTTTTTCTTCTCTAATATTTCTATTTAGGACTTCCAGTGTCAGAATGAACAACAATGGCGACAACGGGCATCCTTCTATCTCAATCGGATCAGTCAATTCTCCATTTATTATTACTTTTGCAGTCTGTTTACAATATATAGTTTCAATTGCCTGGATAAATTTCCTACCAAAGCCCATCTCTTCCATTTGAAGTATCATAAATCACCAACTCAGATTATCAAAAGTTTTTTGAGCATCTAGAAATATCAACGTCATCTGCTTTTCAGGATGTGTTCATAGTATTCTAAAGTGTCCAGAATTATTCTTATATTGTCTCTAATTTGTCTTTTTGGAACAAAACCATTTTGATCTGTATGTATAAAGTTATTCAAATATCTCTTGAGCCTTTCTGCCAATATTGATGCAAAAATTTTATAGTCTGAATTTAGCAGAAATATAGGCCTATAATTTTTAATTTGTTGTGGGTCTGTATCTTCTTTATGTGAATGTGATTTATGTGATATGCCTCAGTCCATGATTTGGGTATTTTCTTCTTTGTCATCACTTCGTTCATAACATCCAGTAGTGGGAGACTTAAATGATCTTGTAGTGTCCTATAATATTCGACAGATAGGCCATCTGGCCCTGGTGCCTTTCCATTCTTTTGTTTCTTAATTGCTTCTGTTAATTCCATCATGGTAATAGTCCCCTCCAACATCTCCTCCACATCTTTAGAAAGCCGAGGTAATTTGGCATCATGCAGATATCTTATCACATTTTCATCTTCTATCATCTCTCTCTTATAAAGTTGTCAATAATATTCTTGTATTATTTTTCCCATTTCTTTATTTCCAAATTTCCTTTGCCCATGGTCGTCAATTAATTGTGTTATTTTCCTTGATTCTCTTTCTTTTTTCAATTTATATGCTAACCACCTTCCTGGTTTATTCGCATTTTCGAAATAGTTCTGTTTAGCACTTCTTATTTTTTGGGCTAGTTCTTCCTTCTCCAATAAGTCCATTTTATGCTTTAATATGTCCATTTTTATCTTTACATCTTTCTTACATGGATCTTTCTGGCGTTCCTTTTCAAATCTCTTATGTTCATCAATTAGCATTTTAGCAGTTTGTCTTTTCTTCAAATTTCTTTTTCTTGTATAGTCCATTATTAGACTTCTAGCATAGGCCTTCATTGTATCCCATAAATTTTGAGCCGATGTGTCTTCTTTCTTGTTTTCTTTAAAAAGGAAAGTCAATTCTCTCTCCATTTTCTGTACGAACTCTTTCTCTTTTAATATTGTGTTATTTAAAGTCCATCTAGATTTTCTTTTCCAGCCTTTCCAGGTAGCAGTTATTTCTATTTTCACATAGTCTGTCTTCAAAGTCAAGTCCATTGTTGTCCAAATCATATCTAATCTAGACTAGGATGAGTGTCTATCAGAATAGAAAGTATACTGTCTATTTTTCCCATTTCTGTATCTCCATACGTCTTTCAAATTAACTTCCTCTATCATCTTAAAGAAGGTTTGCGGTAATATTTTTCTGGTATGTCTTACTGGTTTAAGTGTGTTATAATCCATCTTTTCATCTACCACTCCATTAAAATCGCCCATCATGCATATATTGTCATATTCAATTTCAATTATTTTCATGTGCAACTTTCTATAAAAATCACTTTGATTATTATTTGGAGCGTATATTGCAACCAACAAAATTTTCATATTATTGTCCATTATTTCCACCATCAAGATTCTGCCCTCTGAATCTGCATATATTTGTTTCGTAGGTATTGAATTTCTAATATATAAAACAACTCCTCTCTTTTTACTTTGTGGCAATGATAAAAAAGTTCTACCCAGTTTGGGCCATATCAATAGTTGTTCGTATTGCTTTTTAATATGAACTTCTTGCAGGCATATTATATCAAATTTTAATTTCTCTAATTTATGAAACACTTTACTCCTTTTAACTACTGAGTTGGGTCCATTTATGTTTATTGAAATTAGTTTTGTTTCTTCCATGTTCATACCTTATATGTAGGTTTTGTTGCTCTAGTTGATCTTACTTAACATTGTTACTTGTGTTCTACCACTCCACCAACAGCGCCTTCTGTTGATTCAATCATAGCCAATTCTTCTTCTGTAAATTTTAATGGCACTACTGTAGTTGAAAATTCCATTTCCATTTCCGCTTCTTTTCCTTTAAAAAAGTCTTCATAAAAGGCTCTCGCTTTATCAGTTGTATCCAATCTGTATCTTTGAAGTTGCCACGTTAAGATTAACCCTTCTGGTATCAGCCATCTATAATTAATTCCTTTTTGGATTAAGATTTTGGTCAAGAACTGGTATTCTCTTCTCAAGTCTCTCACCTTTCTTGGTATTTATCTCAGAACCATCACTTCTTTCTCCTTATGCTTCAGGGTTTTTTCTCTGGCCACCTGTAAAATTTGTGCTTTAAGCAATTTCTTACTAAATCTTATATGTACTTCTCATGGCAATTTATTATGCAGTGCATATCTAGTGTAGACTCGATATATCTCGTCTACCCCTTCCATCACCTTCTAGAAAGGTGATGGATTAGCCACCATCACCTTCTGAGGCACTAGAAATTTAGAAATTTCTAGTGCCTTAGCCAGCATCCCAATCATAACATATGGCAAATTTTCTCCCTTTTCTTATTCCACATTTTGAAATCTAAGGTAAAATTCCACTTTATCCATTTCCAACCCAATTACGTTGCTCCCTTCTTGCTGAATCTCTCCCAATCTATGCTCTATATCTCTCATTTATTCCTCTTTTTGCTCCTCCTTTTTCTCCAGTTTCAACAACCTTTCTTCATATTTTGACATTGCTTGCTGAATGTTGACCACTTTTTCATCTGTCTTAAGTAATTGCTGTTCCATCCTCTGGACTCTCTCATCTGCCTTCAACAGCTGTTGTTCCATCCTTAAAACTGTTTTTAGAATTGTTTGTATCGGTAAATTTTTCTCTTTCTCTTTTTCTTTATCTTGCTGCAGCATTGTCTGTATGGATCGTTGTCCTCCAGATGGTGACGAAAAAGGTGTAGTTGCAGCTGCTCCCACTGTAACAACTTTTCTACTCATTTTATTCCCAAAAAGGGAAGAAAAAAAGAAAAAGGGAAAAGGGAAAATTTAAAAATTATCCAATTTAAAAAAAAAGGAAAAGGGAAAAGAAAAAATAATTTAAAAAAAAGAAAAAAACAGATAAAATACAACCACTCTTCAGGTTCTTCTAAACCCTAATCCAATAGGTATAAGAAAATCAACAACAACAACAACAACAACAACAACAACAACAACAACAATAATAATAATAATAATAATAATAATAATAATAATAATAATAATAATAATAATAAATAAATAAAAATAAAAATAAAAATAATAAATCTTCAGGCTCTTGATTGCCTTAATCCAATTTTATATGGTCTCAGGCCGAGGTGAGAAGCCCGAAAAAGGGAAGGAAGAAAAAAACAGAAAGAAAGGTCCATCAAGTATAATTGTATCCAGAAAACATGTGGAGAGTTGTCTTTTAAGCAAGCCACAAAAAAGAAAAAAGAGGAAGAAGAAGAAGTAAAATTGGCTGCCTTATACAAGCTGCCCGATAGAGAGAAAAGCAAAAAATCTTCTACAGTATTTCCAGATTCTTACTTCAGCTAAATCCAACAAGAACTTCCAGTTGGCGCTGGGCGATTCAGTCGGGGAAATGGCGGGGCTCTTATGAGCCCCTCGAAAACCCCTACTGGCGAGCCGCTGCCAACAGGTCTGCGGACCTACCCTGTCCTGAAGGGACAGGGGAAGAGAGAGGGACCCCTTGGATGGCCGAGAGGAATGGGCAAGTTCCTCGGGGCCAGAGGAAGCCCTCTGAGCCGACAGCAGGGGAGCAGCAGTCATGGCGACTGCCTCAAAGCCTGGGCCAACCGGAGAAAGCACTGTGCTGGAGGAAGAAGGAAAAGTGAGAGCAAGGTGTTCGGAAGCCGGGTAAGCAAGACCAAACCCAGGCGGGAACAGCGTTTAAACTGTGGATAGTGATAAGTGTGCCCCAGCCTTAATTAGTGGCTACGGTGTATTGGGGCAAGAAGATCTGCAAAATACCTTTTAAAAAGGAAAGACCCACCAAAGGATTATGGATTTTATTGCTAATTTGGAATGATTGCCTTTTTGGAAAGTTATAAATTTTGAAAACTGTTCTTTTTTCTTTTTTAACAGGAATGGATTATTCTTGGAAGAGAGAAAAAGGAAAGAGGCGATAAACAGGACTTTTTTAAAACAAAGGGAAAAGACAAACGGATAGCTTTGCAATAGACAAAATGGAGACTGTGAAGAAGTAAAAGTGTAATTGCGGATTGCTAGCAGCTTGGAAGAGAAACTAAGTGCCTTGTTATTTTAAATGGATTACTTTGGCATCAAATAAGGAGCTTTAACTGGGGATACTCAGTCTGTTTATTGGAAGCTTTATTGATGGAAAGAAAAAAGAAATAAAATGGAATAACTATAATTGAATTAACAGGCTCAGCAAAAAAAGGAAAAAAGGTGTGGCACTAAAAGAAGAGATGATGATATTATATATGGAATAATATAAAAGAACTAAACTTTATAGAATTTTTAACATTGATAATATTGAAATTGAAAAAGAACAATTTTGGACAGATTGGAAAAAGATTTATAGTAGGTTGCAAGTTAAGAAAAATAACATAGTTTGATTAAAATGAAAATGTAATGCTTAATGCATATTTGAAGTCTGAATATTGATACGAAGTATTATACCTTTTTTTGTTTCCCTTTGCTACCTTTTTGATTTTCTTTCTTTTCTTGATCCTTTTTTCTTTTTTCTTTCTACTTTCCCTCTTTTCTCCTCCTTTGTTTCTGTTTTCCTTTCCTTCTCTTTTTCACCTTTTATTTCCATTCCTTTTAAATTGGACTATATAAATATATGTATTTGGTTATGAAATAAGAGTATAAATGAATGAATGAGAATATGATTTTTCTAAATGTTCTAAACGCTTAAATGAATTTTTGAGATTTAAAATAAATATGAAGTAGATGATCTTAAAATATATGAGAAGATATTTGTTAAAATTTATGCTGAGTCAAATTGTGGTATCTGAAAAAGTAATTTATGTAATATGTGAATTAGTTAAAATGAAATAGCTAAAACAACAGATGCAGGCGTGGAGGAAAATATGCTGGTAACACCAGCCAAATAAGAGAAGGAGACTCGGAGAAGAATATCAGCCAAAATAAAACATGCTGGAACTCAGCCAAATAATAGTGGGAGGTTCTGAGGAGACTATGCTGGAAATCAGCCAAAATACAATATGTTGGAAACTAGCCAACATGCTGGAACTCTGCCAAATAATAGTGGGAGGTATGGAGGTGACTATGCTGCAACTCAGCCAAAATAAAGCATGCTGGAAATCAGCCAAACAAAAGCTGGAGGTATGGAGGAGGATATGCTGTTAATCAGCCAAACAATAATATGCTGGAAATCAGCCAATAATAGGAGGAGATAGGGAGGAGGATAGGGATTTTGAGATAAATTTGAGAATATGAAATATGCAAAACTAAAGGCAAATTGATAAAGCTTTAAGGTTTAAAGATCTGATGAAGAGGTCAAGAGATTAAGAAATATGGACTGAATTTTGATTTATTAATTGAAATAAAAAATAGAGCTGTATCTAAGTTGAAATTACGATGTGTGGTTAGAAATTGTAAGGTAAATAATTAGACTAAGAGATTAGAATATTGTTTTTCTTTTTTTAATGTTTTAATATTGATGTCAAAAGGTGTAATGAAGAGAGCTTGGAAAAGAACCAGAGATAATTGAACTTATAAATGAGCATAATAATGAATTAAATGTGTACTTGGAAATTAAATTGGTGGTGATATAATAGAATGGTTCTGATCAAGATATTAGAGTTTATGACTAAAAAATTTTCTATGAAAAATTTCTTTGAATTTTAAAAGATATAATGGGAAATTGTGAATGGAACTTTTTCAAAATGTAAGCGATTGTACCTATTCATGACCGGATCGAGACTTTGCTCTCGAAAGAGATGAATTTTATGTGTTATGTTGGAAAAAATAAAAAATATTTTGCAAAAAAAAAAAAAAAAGAACACCTGCGTAAACAATACAGATAATTCCACTTCCTCTGGTGTTCTCACACACATTTATCAGCTCAAGATTCAGAGTCTCACTTATGGCTACAATGTATCTTCTGGAAATTGCTTATAAAAACACAGCAACAAAGTATCTCCTCCAGCAGATGGCAGCAGTACACATTCTCCTGTCTTTTCTGTGCTTTAAAATCTTTAAAATCCAAAGCTTCCTTATTCAAAGTTTACAAAAAATTACAAAAGGAGAAAAAAGAAAAAAGAAAAAATAGAGAGGCTTCAATCACCAAAAAAGAAAACCAAACCAAAGTCAAACATTCATTTTAAAAAAGGCAAGCTCAACCAAATGTCAATGTTAATCACTTCTTTTTCAATCCAGTCCCGGTCAGCAAAACAAAAAGCTAATTTAAAGGTCTTCCAAATTGAGTAATAGGGTATTAAAAATCAATTCCAAATTAAAGTTGCTGCTTATTTCATCTCCATCTTAAGTTCAAAGTCTCTAGTTCCTCAGGATGTTCTTTTTATCAATTAAAAAATAAGATTCTCACCACTCTAGTTCGCTGTCATTCTCCTTTCTTCTCCTGAAGCTGTCCCAGCCTTGGGAGCTGATGGCTGCAACCCCGTTGCCGGAAAAAGGGCAAAGTTCCTGTATCGACCAGGGACTTTGCGATGTCCCTGGAATCGACAGGAGATGCCCTCCACTACCACAGTCAAAACTAGAATGTGGGGTCCAAAAAGGACCGTCCTGCAACAGGGCTATCAGCGGAGATTTCGGAGCCCCGAAATCTTCTGTCCGTTTCGCCGCAACGCCAACTTCCGGTCTCTCCTATCTATCTATCTATCTATCTATCTATCTATCTATCTATCTATCTATCTACTGTATCTATCTACTAATCTATCTATCTATATCTATCTATCTATCTACTGTATCTATCTACTAATCTATCTATATCTATCTATCTATCTATCTATCTATCTATCTATCTAAATATACGTCACAACCGCCAATGTGCGACACCCGCCAGCACACAATTTATTGAGCCTTTCAATCCCCCGGTGGGCTAACCATGGATAAATCCAAGAAGGTAAAAGTTTCAGAAGAAAACAGAATGCTTACTTCAACTACATATGCTAGTTTTGTGGCTGCTCAAGAAAGAGACAGGCATGGGAAGGGTTTTGTGGCTCCCAGTGTTTTCTTTTCTGTGGGAAACGGGTCCAAATGACTCTTTGAGTATTTAAGTTTGCAGACCCCTAATTTAGTCACTAGAAGTTGGGCAGCATGCAATCTTACCATGGCATTGAAACTGCTGCAGGTGTTATTTGCATAGCCATAGCCTTCCTTCCTTCCTTTTCCTCTTAGGTTTTGCCAGTTTAACATCGT
Source organism: Pantherophis guttatus (assembly GCF_059756535.1). Lineage (NCBI taxonomy): Eukaryota > Metazoa > Chordata > Lepidosauria > Squamata > Colubridae > Pantherophis > Pantherophis guttatus. Next base: position 318,013,454 of record NC_142063.1, read on the forward strand.
GGCTCCTCTGGAGGATCAGGGTGCGTAGGGATTCCAGGACATAGAGCTTTGTCCCCTTCCATGCGAGGTCATCCCTTTTTGTCAGGATGTGTTGATTGTCTCGGAACCAGGTGTCTGACAGCAGTTCAGTTTTGAGTTTTGCCATTAGATCGCTGGTTGGTTGGTCGTGTCGGTTGTGGTGTCATCTGGTGGTTACTTGGGCCGCTATTTGGATAAGGGGAACAATGGTGTCAACAACGGATCTAGTCTCCAATCACCTCTCTGGTTGCCTCAACAAGCCAGGAAGGACATGGGTCCAATAAAGATGTGGAGGCCCCCAATCTACCCACAAGCCTATCCACTTCATCTATGGAAACAGGGTCAAACTCAACCTATATGTCACCTTCAAGACTTGCTCCCACTTCCTCGTCGGATTCTGTCCAGTCAGAATCTAACCCCATCCAGATCTGAGTGACTTTGTCTTGCAGAAATTGTACAAAATCCTCAGCACTGCCTTGTAGGGGGTCCTCCCTTGCTCCCTGGTTGAGAAGAGAGCGGGTCACTCGAAAGAAGGCTGCTGGATGATTTTCTGCAGACGCAATGAGAGCAGCGAAATAATCACACCGTTGAGTGAGGGTCACTTCCCCGCTGCCCTGAAAGAGGTGGTGGTGAGGCCTCTCCTCAAGAAGCCGTCCCTGGATCCAGCAATATTGGCTAACTATCGTCCTGTCTCCAACCTTCGCTTCATTGCGAAGGTTGTTGAGAGTGTGGTCACGCAACAGTTTCCGCAATTCCTGGAGGAAACATCCTATCTAGATCCGTTCCAGTCGGGTTTCAGGTCTGGGCACAGCACGGAAATGGCATTGGTCGCGTTGGTGGATGATCTCTGGAGGGCTCGGGACAGGGGTTATTCCTCTGTTCTGGAACTATTAGATCTCTCAGCGGCTTTTGATACCATCAACCATGGTATCATGCTGCACCGGCTGGAAGAGTTGGGGGTGGGAGGCACTGTGTTGCGGTGGTTCTCCTCCTTTCTCTCCGACCGGTTGCAGTTTGTGTTGGCAGGGGGGCAGAGGTCGACCTCGAGGCCTCTCATTTGTGGAGTGCTGCAGGGATCGGTCCTCTCGCCCCTTCTGTTCAACATTTATGTGAAGCCGCTGGGCGAGATCATCCGTGGCTTTGGGGTGAGATACCACCAGTACGCTGATGACACCCAGCTGTACATCTCCACTCCAGGCCACCCCAACGATGCCCTTGAAGTGATGTCCCAGTGCCTGGAGGCTGTGCGGAACTGGATGGGGAGGAACAGGCTCAGGCTCAACCCTTCCAAGACTGAGTGGCTGTGGCTCCCGGCATCCCGATATAGTCAGTTGACTCCATCACTGACTATTGGGGGCGAGTCTTTGGCCCCCACTGAAAGGGCTCGCAATCTGGGAGTCCTCCTGGATAGGCAGCTGTCTTTGGAGGAACATCTGACGGCTGTTACCAGGGGGACCTTTTATCAGGTTCACCTGATTCGCCAGTTGCGGCCTTTTCTTGATTGGGATTCCTTGTGCACAGTCACTCACGCCCTCGTCACCTCTCGCCTTGACTACTGCAATGCTCTCTACATGGGGCTCCCCTTGAAGAGCACCCGGAGGCTCCAGCTGGTCCAGAATGCAGCAGCGTGGGTAGTGATGGGAGCAACATGGCGCTCCCATGTAACACCGCTCCTGCGCGAGCTGCACTGGCTCCCGGTGGTCTTCCGGGTGCGCTTCAAGGTGTTGGTTATCACCTTTAAAGCGCTCCATGGCATAGGGCCTAGCTATCTCCGAGACCGCCTGCTGCTACCAACGACCTCCCATCGACCCGTGCGCTCCCACAGAGAGGGCCTCCTCAGGGTGCCATCAGCCAAAAAATGTAGGCTGGTGGCCCCCAGGGGGAGGGCCTTCTCTGTGGGGGCTCCCACCCTCTGGAATCAGTTGCCCCCGGAGATAAGAAGAATCCATGACCTCAATGCCTTCCGTCGTTCCCTGAAAACCCATCTTTTTCAGCAAGCCGGGTTGGCTTAAGAAGAAATTTTTAAATTCTTTTAATTAGTCTGTGATTCTTAACTTTCGGGCCAAAATTTATATATATTTTTAAATGTTTTAATATTTGTATTCTATGTCTTTTTATCTTGGCTGTTCACCGCCCTGAGTCCTCAGGGAGAAGGGCAGTATATAAATTGGAAATAATTAAATTAAATTAAATTAAATTAAATTAAATTAAAGAAACTACCATGTATCTTCTATGTATCAAAATAAGCAATGTAGTTTACTTAGATTACCTTGACAAAGCAAACATTAAAGACTTCATGGGCTCAGCTAGGTTGAATTTCCACAAAGGAACTTAAATTACAATATTATTTAACCCGGGAGATAAAAAGGCAAAAGATATGATTAATATCTTAAGAGAGCAATTTAATATGTTAATGGCTGGGCAAGTAGCAACCAGCATACGATATGCCAGACATAATACATTTTGTAATGCTAATAAACCTGGGAGATGGTTGGCTTACACGATGAGGAAAAAACAAAAATCACGTGTTATAGACAAGATAGAATTTAGAGGTAAAGAGATTTATCAACAGAATTTAATAAAAAAGGCTTTTTTGGAGTTTTATACAAAGTTATATGCTAAAGATGTAATTCAAGATGTGGATATTGATAGATATTTAAAGAAGGAGATTTCTGAATTAACGCTGGAACAGAGAGAGAGATTGAATCAGCGAATAACTTCTGAGGAAATTGTTGGGGCAATTAAACAATTAAAAATAGGTAAGGCTCCGGGAACAGATGGATTAACAGCTGTTTATTATAAACATTTACAATCTGAAATGTTAGAACCACTCAAAATTTTATTTAATAAAATACAAGTAGGAGGAGGAGTACCACCTTCCTGGAAAACAGCTTTTGTTTCAGTAATTCCAAAGGAGGACCAAAATTCTACTAAACCCGAGAATTTTAGGCCAATTTCACTTCTGAATACTGATTATAAGATTTTTGCTAAGATATTAGCTACTAGATTAATGCCAGTTATGCAACAAATAATTCATAATGATCGATCAGGGTTTATAAAAGGGAGACAAATGAGATATAATGTTAGACAAATTGTAAACTTATTGGAATATTTGGAAAAAAACAATCAAGTCCCTGCAGCGTTTATATTTTTGGATGCAGAGAAGGCATTTGATCGTCTGAACTGGCAATTTTTGTTTAAAATAATAGAGAAAATGCACTTTGGGGAATATTTCACACAATCAATTAGAGCGATATATCAGCAGCAAACAGCACAAATTATAGTTAATGGAGGTTTAACAGAGGTTTTTAAAATTGAGAAAGGAACAAGGCAGGGGTGTCCTCTGTCTCCATTACTGTTTATTTTGACTTTGGAAGTGCTATTGAACAAGATACGTGACTCAGAAAAATTGAAGGGTATTGTAATTAGACAACAAGATTATAGATTAAGAGCATTCGCAGATGACTTGGTTATTACCTTATCCCAACCTATAGAGTCGGCTCCATATATATTGGATATAATTGATCAATACGGGAAAGTATCAGGATTTAAAGTTAACTCACATAAGACAAAGATGATAGTTAAAAATATGACTATACCTGAAAGAGATAAACTAGCAAGATTAACAGATTTTGAAATAGTTGAAAAGGTTAAATATCTAGGGGTATACATAGCAGCTTCAAATACAAAATTATATAAAAATAACTATGAGGTTCTTTGGCAGAAGGTACAGAAGGATATGGAAAATTGGAAAAAATTACAGTTGTCTTTATTGGGAAGAATTGCAGCAATTAAAATGAATGTCTTACCTAGATTTTTATTTTTGTTCCAAATAATACCTGTGCTTAAAAAAGATGAAAATTTGAGAGAATGGCAGAAAGGTGTTAACACTTTCATTTGGGCTGGGAAAAAACCCAGAATAAAAATGAAAATTATACAAGATACACGTGAAAGAGGGGGTCTCAAAATGCCTAATGTAAGATTATATTATGAAGCAGCGGTTTTATCACAAATTAGTGATTGGTTTAATTTAACTGAGGGGAGAATTTTGAATTTAGAAGGTTATGATTTGTTATATGGATGGCATGCCTATCTGTTATATGATAAAAAAGTGGATAAAGTATTTAAGGCTCATATATTAAGAAATGCTTTGTTGAGGGTTTGGAAAAAATATCAATATAAATTAAATTATAAGATACCTGTATGGGCAAATCCTAGACATGCAATAGAAAATATAAGTATAGAACAAAAACAGGAGGTGATTACCTATAAAGAGCTTCTTATTATGGAAAGGGGGGTAATGTATTTTAAATGTCTAGATACGCTGAGAGAAGAAGGTATAATTTATACATGGTTTCAGTACGGTCAACTTCAAGCTAGATGGAAGGAAGACCAAAAAACTGGCTTTGTGCAAAATGAGGAGAATTTGGTAAAACAAATTAGAGATCAAAAACAAATGCATATTAAAAGGTTGTATAATGCTTTATTGGAAATAGATTCTGAGACGGAACTGGTTAAAGATTGTATGATTAAATGGGCACAAAATTTTCAAGAGCCAGTAATGATGGAGACTTGGGAAAAGATTTGGATTAGAAATGTGAAATTTACACAAGCACAAAATTTAAGAGAAAATTTTTATAAAATGTTTTATAGATGGCACTTAGGTCCCAAAAAATTATCATGTATGTATCCTAATGTGCAAGCTAAATGTTGGAGTTGTGACTGTGATGATGCAACTTATTATCATATATGGTGGACTTGTAGAAAAATCAAGGCATTTTGGATAAAGATTTGGTGGGTGATGCAGAATATTCTTAAAAAGAGACTGAAATTTACTCCACAGTTGTTCTTACTGGGTATAACTACGGACTGTATAGTTGTAGAGACTAAATTGATTTTGAACTTGATAACAGCAGCAAGATTGTTGGTAGCACAACATTGGAAGAAGGACTTTTTGCCTACTATTGATGATTGGATATTGAAAGTAACTAATTTAGCTGAAATGGCTAAAATTTCAGCATATTTGAAGGATCACACACAAGAAAAGTATATACAGGACTGGAGAAGATGGATTGACTATATACAAAATAAGTATCAGACCAAAAAATATCAAATAGCTTATGAATGATCTCTTTTATTTGTATAAGTGTTATATAAGTGATATTAGAAGTTTTATGTTTAAGAAATAGGATTTTATACATGGGGGGTTAAGAATTTTTTTTTTAAGGGGGTGTTAGTTTAATGATTGGTTATGCAATTTAGTTTATTGTTAAAGGTCAATAGAAATACCTTGTGTTCTGCTCTGGGAAGTCGGGGAGGGGGAGGGGGGGGTTGGGAGGGAGGGTTGTGGGGAAATTGTGTTTGTTTTAAAACTTTTTCAATAAAAAAAAATAAGTGAAATAAGCCAACATCTCATAAGCAATATTTCCTTCCTTTATGGTTGGATGTGCCTTCTCTCTATGGAAGGAGAGTACATAATATAGCCCATTTCTTTCCATCCCTATTAGGTGAGAGCCAGATTGGTGTAGTGGTTAAGGTGTTGGCCCTGAAACCAGGCGACTGTCAGTTATAGCCCTGCTTAGGCATGAAAAATGAGTTGGGTGATTTTGGACCAGTTGCATTCCCTCAGCCTCACAGGGTTGCTCTTGTGGGCAAAAGGGAGGAGGAAGGAATATGGGTGTGCTTTCTTTCTTGACTTGCATATAAAAAGAAAAAGGAAGGGTAAAAAGCTTGTTTCAAAAGTTCCTTTTTTCTCTTCCAAGAAATAGTTAAAATTCTGTGTTTAGAACTTATTGGGCTCTAAACTTAGAAATTAAACTTATTGGGAGAGCAAACTTAGAAACTGGCTCTATAAATATAAAGGTTGCTTTGACCTTGCAGATTGCTCCCTCCTGTGTCTTAAATCACTACTGTAGTTCACTTTCACCACCTGACTTTGTCTTTATAACAGTGGTGGGTTTCTACCGGTTCTCCCCGGTTTGGGCAAACTGGTAGTGGTGGCGGTGGTAGGCTTCGCCCACCGCCCACCGACGTTCTGCGGATACACAGGAGGGACGTGCGCAAGCAAAGCAAGCGCATGTGTGCGCACGCTCCCGGTTCTGAACCAGTAGCGAAGGTCAGAGGAACCCACTACTGCTTTATAAGGTATAGTGACGAACATAACACAACCATGATATCACACATAGAGCTGTAATCAATAGCTGAGGTTGAAAACTAGTAATATAGCATGCTGAACCATAGTATGTATGTTAGTTTCAGTTTAGGCTGTGTCTGCAACGTAACCTTCGTGGCTTCTAAGATGTGATTTTATAAACATGAACTATGTCTATCCAGAGAATTCTAACCTTGTCAAAAATGCCTAATTAAGCAGATCATAGTTACATACATACTGGGGACAATAAAAAAACAGCCTAGCCATCAGAAGGTCTTGTCTTGCCTGGGCCCTTTCAATTATCAGTATTAGCATATAGTAGTAGTTTAATCAATGGATCTTGGCAAAATCCAAGTGATTTCCTACAAGCATAAAAAGCAGAGTTTCTCAAACATGGCAACTTTAAGATAGCTGTGGAATTCTAGGAGTTGAACTGCAAGCTTCTTAATGTTGCCAAGTCCAAAAAACACCAGTTTAACAAACGGAATTGCATCTTGAATGTTAAAGTGGGGAAATATATTTGTACATAGAGAAAGCATCTGGCACACTCTAAAGTTAATCCTGCAATTTCTTATATCAGGTCCAATGGATGCATTAACAGAGGGATAGAATCAAGATTACATGAAGTGTTAGTACCACATTATAATGCTTTGGTAAAACCACCTCGAATATTGCATCTAGTTTTTGTCGCTATGATATAAAAAAGATGTTGGGATTCTAGAAAGAGTGCGGAGAAGAGCAACAAAGATGATTAGGGACTGAAGGCTAAAACATATGAAGAACGGCTGCAGGAATTGGGTTTGTCTAGTTTAAAGAAAAGAAGGATTAGGGTGATATGATAGCAGTGTTCCAATATCTAAGGTGCTGTTACAAGGAAGACAGGGTTAACCTATTTCCCAAAGCACCTGAAGCAGGACTAGAAGCAATGAATGAAAACTTATCAATGAGAGAACCAACCTAGATTTAAGGAAAAATTTCCAGACAACAATTAATCACTGGAATTGCTTGCCTCCAGAAGTTGTGGGTGCTCCATCACTGGAGGTTTGATAACCATTTGTCTGGAATGGTATAGGGTCTCCTGCTTGAACAGGGGCTTGGAGTAGAAGATTCCAACTCCGTTATGCTGGTATTGGTACTGACAGTCACATTCTACATTTTTCGTGCTTTCAGTCTGTCATGACTTGACATCAGTTTAAGGGCAAAATATCATTTAAAGACTGAAGAGGGAAAAGAACATTTCAGATAGCCACATTCATGGGTTGAAATGAGATGAAAGCAATATCATGAATATAGTGATGTAATTCAAGTGAATTACATTTGATTACCTGTATGTTCCCTGGGAAAAGCAGAAACCAAAGTAAATGCCATCTCAAATTCTAAGGGGTACCAGGAGGCAGCAATTCTGGGCCAGTATTAGGAGCTTGTTCAAGAAGTATCTCCACAATACTCAGATATTTGGTTCGTTTCATTTTATGGAAAGAGAATCCAGGGAGAGCAAGAGGTACCGGTATCTTTTTTCTTTTTTTTTTTATTGAAAAAGTTTTTCAAATACAGATTTTTCCCCCTTTTCCCCCCCTCCTCCCTAACCCCCCCTCCCCCTCCCCTCCCCCTGTGACTTCTTCATAATAAAACCCAAATTCATAACAGATTATATAATACTTTACCATCCACTTACTCCATCCCCCTATGCTGACCCTTTCTTTTTAATAAAATTATCATATCCCCCTTATACTATACTATACATTTCAAAGTGACATTCTATTATAACATTATTACTACCCCCCATACATATATCTCTTAAGTCAAATCTTTTATATATATTAATATAACATTTCAAAGCAACCTTCCACTATAAAACTATATAATAAATCCTAATTTAACATTCATTCAATTCAGCTACCCATTTCCTTCCCCCCATCGTTATATCTCTTAACTCAAATCTTTTACATACATTCACATCTAAACATAATATCCCTTTTCTTTAAGCTAAACAATCAGTAACCTAATCTGTCTCCACCCACTTTCCTACAAGACTACCATAGTTAATTGTTCTTAATATCTTTATTCTTCTGCCTACTCCACTAGAAAAAAAAATTCCCTTATGTAAATAAAATCCTATAAAGACTTTAAACTTGTAATCCATATAATATCTTCTGTAACGTCTTTCAGCTGGATAATAAACTCCATCACCCATGTTAGGGTAACATCACATCCAAATTCCAACAATATTTTCGGTATCTTCAATTACCATCTGCCCCCATCAGTAACAAATATCTTCATATTAAAAAAAAAACAACAACAACCACCCGAGTGACTTTATATTTATATTCCATATAATGTCTATAGAGGTGTCTTTTGTCCAGATTATTAATTCCAACCACCATAATAGGGTAACAACCAGATCTTCTGCGTGCCCCAATCCAGTAACTCTCTTGCCATATAACTCAGCATAAACGTAATATATTTATCAAGAAATCCAAAAAACAAAAAAAGATATTTCCAATCCATTCAATTTAAGGCCCTTTTCTCATCCCAAAAGTTCAGCACTGCAGAGGTCTGTCATTCTCCTCAGGATAAAATAAACCAATACTTTGCCCATTATCTTTTCATATATTCAATCATCTCTTAAATAACTGGCATTACACTGTTGTTTAGTTTAAAAGTTTTTGTTTTTGTGAGACCTGCTTCTTCTTTTCTTGACTTTTTGTGGGTTAAATCTCCGTCCTGAATTCCTTTCTGTAGATTGTGTATCAACTATTTGGTTTTCATACTGATCTATAACTTGATCTTGTTGGTTTTGCTTTTGTGGCTTAAATCTTTCTGGTTCTATAAATTGTATATCAACTGATAGATTTCGATGCTGGTTTGTGTCTTGATAAGTCATTACATTAGAATCCGGAACCGCCTCTCTTATATTAAATAGTCCAGCTGAGACCTCTGAGAGAGAATCCAGAAGTGACTCATCTGTGGAGACCTCTGTAATTTGTTGTTTCTTCATTACTTCCATCTCCTTCTGCTTTTCTTGAGTTTCTATCTCTTGTTGATTTTGCTTTTTAAGGACCTTGTAGTAAAATTCTTCCGCTTTTTCAACAGTATTTAATTGATATCTTTCTCCTTGATATCTCAATATTATACCCACTGGAGCATCCCACCTGAATAAAATATTTTGTTTTCTTAGCTCAGTCACCAAAAGTCCAAATTTCTTTCTATCTCTTAACATCTTAGGCAGCAATTCTTTAAATATTCAAATTTTTCTCCCATACAGTTGTGGAGTAGAATTGAAGGATTTTTGCACAATATCATTTCTTATTTCTTTATCTGTAAAGTATATCACCACATCTCTAGGCAATTGCCTTTGCTTTGCAATCCAAGAATTTACTCTATAGGCCTTGTCAATTTTACATGATACCTCCTCAGGATGAACCTTTAAGATCCCAGCCAGAACTTGAGCAGATGTTTTTCTTAAATCATCACAGTTATTTTCCTGTAAACCTCTCATTCTGATCGCAAATTCTGTAAGCCTGTATTGCATCATTACAACTTCTCTTTCAATTCCTTGCTTTATATCTTCTGCATTATAAATCACGTGACCAGCTTCCTTTTTAGACTTTACTTCTAAACTATTGTCTTGAATGTTTGTTAAATCATTTTCAATTCTTTGTATTTTATTATCCAAATTATAAATCTTATCTTCAACTTCCTCCATTTTACACTCTAGTAATTTAATATTTGTGTCCAACTTTATAACAACTTCTGAAAAACCATTAGTCACTGTTACAATCTTTCATTGCAGATTATCATACTTTAGTTGTATCATTTCTTTAATTTCCTGCCTTAATTTTTCAAATTTCTGGTTCACTGTCTCATAATATTTTGCCATTTCCTCCTGAAGAAATTCTTTTAAGTTAAAACCATTCTGCAGAGTCTGTAGGCTCAAAGCTTGTTCAGACAATTGTAAGTGGGGGAGCACCCCCCCCCACTGCTTGTCTATCAGGCTTTATAAGTTTTAACGCCATCCTGACAGCAAACTCTTTTTATTTTTTTAGTAAGAGAAAAACTTCCCCAAACAAGATCAAGTACAAATCTCCAAGAAGAAAGGAACTTAAAATAACTATTTTTCTTCCAAATTGTAGCCAGCACTATATATTCCGCTACTTTGTAGCTGTTACAGAAGGACTCTCATTTTCGGCTTTCTTCTACTTCCCAAGCCTCAGCGGTCGCCATTTTTAAAAAAAAATTCTTTTCTCTTTCACTCTAAAATGCGTATAAATTCTTTAAGGATACTTGCAGTTTAGGTCCCAAGTCCAAGTCTCATCTTTTTTTTTAAATAATCCATCTGTTAAATTCGTTGTTCGATCCGGTTCCAGTGCCTTGCTCTGCAAAAAAGGCAGAGTCCTCCCAAAGCCCGGAGCAACGGCGAGCAGGAATAGGGAGCCACTACCTGCTCGTCCCCAAGAGTTAAAAAAAAACTCTGGAGACTTCGCAGAGGGCTCTACCTGCCCTCGCCTGCTCTAACTCACATTTCCGTCAGGAAATGGAGTTTTTCGAGCCACCTTTCAGGTGTAAAGGCAGCTCTTTACAGGCTTCGGGGCTGGCGGTCTCAAAGGACCATCTGGCGGCAGCGGAAGCCAGACCGGAAGCCCGAGGTACCGGTACCTTGAACTATAACCCTGATTCTCCTGGAATGCCAGAAAAAGTAATATTCCAACTGACAAAAATAGCAAAGAAGGAACTTTAATGGTGGACGTGTGATAAAGCAAAGAAATTTTGGAGTAAGGTTCATATTATAATTCTAATTTAAGAAAGTTCTTAAAACGAAATAAAAATGAAACTTTTCTTTGGGGTTTAATGGAAAAAGACTTGGAGGAAAAAAATGTAACTTTGATCTTATATATCTTGACAGCAGCAAGATTATTATACACACAAAAATGGAAGGACACTTCAATTCCCACTGTGGACGAATGGCTACAGAAGCTGATGGAGTTGGCAGAAACGGCTAAATTGACCATTTTGATTAAAGAAAAGAATATAAGTACTTTTGTTCCCACATGGACTGCTTCTGAACTTTGGGCTTCAAGTGGAAAAAAATGATCCAATAAAAATATTAAACTGTGAAAAGAAATGTCTTATGCAAGATCCATTAAAGCAACGTATTTCATATTTGCAATTGTTCAACATTTCACAACAGTAATAACAGTCCTAACAGCCCTATAAATATAGACTGTGATCCATTCCAGATCTAATACCAGTTCCCAAACAGCCTTGAGATGAAGTTCTATTACCTTTTATTGGGAATTGCCCTTCTTGTCTGCCTACCTTTGCCAGGTAAGATATGCATAACAGCAAGAAATACATTTACTTTTCTTTTCTTATTTTCTTTTCTAAGAAACTAAGCTGTCACAGTTCTTCTGTATAACTTAGTACCTGCATAAAAGTACAGAAAAGATGCCTATCAGTTCCTTAAAGAATAGGCTTTGGGAATTTGTTGCGCAGATGTCACTCATAAATTTAGCAACATTGCTCAGTCCTTACTTTTTCTGAAAAAGAAACAACAGTTCAATGCAGTGTGTCCTGTTTTCATTTTCAGTTGTAAAAATAAGAAAAGGAGGCAGAAACGAGGACTTTGGGGCAGACATTACAAGCAAATAAACTTTAATAAAGGACTAGCAAAGCTTTATTTCCAGTCCTTTTTTCATGTACCAACAAAGGATATTATTTGTAGTTCAGGGCTGAAATGATATTCCCCACGCTTTCTTCATGTTTATTTATATATAGTACCAGTACATAAACAGACATACTTGCCCAGCTTGTGCGCTGCTGCAGATGCACATTAAATCACTTGGTTTTCATATTGTCCTATCTGATTAGCCCACTAGGAGTTAAATAAAACAATTTTTATTTTGGATATCAGCTGGTTTCCCTGGTTCTCCCAATGCAGTAATACAGTGGCTTTCAACCTTTTGGGCACCAGGGACTGGTTCCATGGAGAGAGGTTTTTCTGTGGACCGGAGGGGCATGGTTTTTGTGTGCTGCCTATATCCCGCAGATGGGGATTCGCTTGTTTGCGCAGACTAGTTTCTGGCATGTGGCAGACCGGTGCCAGTCCGGGGATTGGGGATCCCTGCAGGAATAGGCATAAGAGTCAATTGAAGAATGCCCCAGCTATCAGTGTTGACTGTATTGTGTATTTTTTGTGATGCCATAGATTTTCAGCATATGCATGTAAAGGTTCCTCTCGCACATATGTGCTAGTTGTTCCCAATTCTAGGCGGTGGTGCTCATCTCCGTTTCAAAGCCGAAGAGCCAGTGCTGTCTGAAGACGTCTCCGTAGTCATGTGGCCGGAATGACAAAATGCCAAAGGTGCACGGAACGCTGTTACCTTCCCACCAAAGGTGGTCCCTATTTTTCTATTTGCATTTTTTACGTGCTTTTGAACTGCTAGGTTGGCAGAAGCTGGGACAAGTAACAGGAGCTCACCCCATTACACAGCATTAGGGATTCAAACCGCTGAACTGGCGACCTTTCGATCGACAAGCTCAGCATCTTAGCCACTGAGCCACCGCATTCCTTAAATGTGTTAAATGCATGTAGATACATTTAAAATGGCATAGACCGCAGGCAGATCAAGAAGGAAAGATGAATTGCTTCCTGATCTGAAAGGGGGAAAATTACCAACATATGGAGGAGACATCCAGATATTCTTTTCAGCTGTGCCCATTTTTATATATATTTCAGGTGCCATGCAAGGGTTTCCGGAATGCAGCAATAAAGGTGGATTTTGCCATCTTCTTCGTTGCCCTGGAGGCACCGATCAAATTGGAGTTTGTATTCTGGAAAAGGTGAGTCTAAATTTCATGCATGAAAAAAAAAAATCTCTGGTCATGAATGGATGGAGACTGGGACTCTGTTATTTGCACTTGGGGAAGTTTCCATTGCTAAAACTGAGAGCCATCTTTTTCAGTGCAAGGGGTGGTAGGTAAATACAAGCTGTAGATGTCAGAGAAGAGAATGTTTAATCTTCCCATGCAATTTCAACACAGTCCTATTAGAATCAGGCTAAGATGTTTGTTCTGTATTTCAGTTTTTTTATTTACATAATTTTGCCATCTCCTCCAGGCACCTATCAAGCTCGAGATTCCATGCTGTAAAACGTGAGTCTAAATTTCATGCATGAAAAAAAAATATCTGGTCATGAATTGATGGAGACTGGGATCCTGTTATTTGTTCTGTATTTCAGTTTTTTTATTTACATAATTTCTAACTTTTGGAATAGCAATTCACTAGCCCTTGTTCTTCATATGAATAATAACACAATGGTAGTACTACTCTAACAAGCAAGACTTTTTAAAGAAAATATACGTCATATTTTCTACAGGATCCGCCGAACTGAAACATCTTAATCTGATAATATACCTGTCAGGTAGGTTGACTGAATAGAAATGAGCATCCCAAGGTCCACCATTTAAGCTCACATTCACTAGGATTTCACTATCAAAGTTTTATTCTTGAAGAATGTATTTTATTCTCCTTATGTACACTAAGAGCATACACACCAAAGACAAATTCCTTGTGTGTCCAATCACATTTGGCCAATAAAGAATTCTATTCTATTCTATTAATTTTCTATCATTACAGTGTAATTCTTTAACATTTTGCAAACAATTAATGCAATCAAGATCCGAATTTTGAATATATTATACAATTGTATCATGTTACTTTCATCATCTTTTTGTAGGAGATGATGCAGTTACTGCTGCTTCTTCCAGGATTGAGAAATTGGACCAAAGAATACTGTTACCTCTTGCTTCTTGCAATTCTGACTCCTTTAATGCTCATCCAAACTGCTCTTCATCAAGCTTTGGAGCACCTTTTCTACCAAAGTCAAATTTAACAGAGATGTTGAAAAATCTTAACTTTTGCCGCTTTTGAATACAAGCAAACTTGCAGTGAACGTGTGCTGGTTTTTATTTATTTATTGAAATTGCTTTCAAAAGTGTGTTTGAGGGTTTCGGTTGACTAAAACTGCCAAGGAAAAACAGGAGGCATACAGGGTAGTGGAAGAAATGTTACTTATTTAAGAATTTTTTTTGTGGCTGCCCAACTCACTCTCAGTGGCTTCTGGTGGCTTAAAAGGATAAAAGATCAATATAGAAGCAATAAAAAGCAATAATCTCATACACACACACCCTGTGACAACCAACAAATAAGCTACTTGATAGGCTCCATCTCACTCTGGGGTCTTCAGGCCTGTTGGTAAAATCAGTCTTCAGGACCTTGAGAAGGTGGGTCAAAGTGGGGGTCAATCTTATCTCCATGGGAATGATGTTCCACAGGAAGAGAGCCACCTTAGAGAAGACCCTTTTTCTTAGTCCAACTAGATGGACCTCCTTAGCAGAGGGGACTCATAAATTGGGTCCCTGTTCTAGTGGTTGTAGTAATTGTGACTGTGAAAGACACTTCAAATAATATCAGTAATTCAAATATGTCCTGAATCAGATGATCAAACACCCTGGCCAGGGCATCCTGGGATCTTACCTGCACCATTCTCCTGACCCCAATGACCAGGGGTTTTGTTCAATAGATGCAAGAGGAAATCAGTCTGGAACCTATTGTTTTGGATAATTAGGACCTTATCAGGGACGGATATACTGACTTGGAGTTCCCATGGGCCCTGAAGAGCTAGCCTATCCAACAATGAGAACAATGCTCCACAGTTATGCTTTCACGCTGGCCAACTTGAGAGAACTTCAAGCATCACAGGGTTTGATTGATATTGAATTCTGTACTAATTAACTATTCTAGCGATTTGACAAATAGAAATATCAGAACCTTAATAGCACTAGCTAGCACTTAGATTTATATATCACACCATGGTGCTTTACAGCACTCTCTGAGCAATTTACAACATCAGCCTATTGTTCCCAACAATCTGGGTTCTCATTTAACCAACCTCAGAAGGATGAAAGGATGGGTCAACCTTGATTGGTCAGGATCAAACTCCTGGCAGTGGGCAGAATTAGCGTGCAACACTGCATTTTAACCACTACACCACTATGCATTGATTAGAAAGCAGATTAAAACGAATCTAAAGGCAGATTAAAATCAAAATATTTGGACAAGAAAGTAGTTCTACATAAATCATGCTACAACTCATTCAGGCTTGAATGTTATCAGCAACTACCCAGAATAAAAATATTTCTTCCAGAAAGCAAATAATTGATTTATTTATATGTGCCATTTTTGACACCTAGAAACCACATAGATAATGTTATCTCTAACCTGGTCTTTCAGGTCTCCCAAGCAAGAGGCCGCTGAAGTCTATTAAAGCTGGCCCTGATTCTTCCTCAGTTTAGAAATCAAAAGAGAAAATTCAGAAACAGACCCCTAAATGCATACCTGCTCATTTTGGAGTAGCTGAATGATAGTTTAAAACACCACCATCTCTGCAGAGAGAGCATTCAGTTGAGGTCAGACTTAAAATGGACGGGTAGAAAATAGAGGAAGGAAACTACACAATTACTTTCAAACAGTTTAGTTGTTGTTTTCTCCCGTGCACTCAGCGTAAGATCTCTCAGAAAATAATATTTTTCTGAGAGATCTTGCACTGTACAACTTAGATCTGTACAATTCTATAAAGAAAAATCCTGTTCAACTTGCCAGCATATAGATTATTTTCAGTTATCTTCCATTATAAAATCAACGATTCTCCATGTGATATGCAGCTACATTTCCATTCAAGGTATTATCAATGATAATGTTGCCACAAAGATTGTTTAGATTCCTGTATTTGTTTTGTTGTCCAAAGGTAAAAGTGAGAAGTTAAAGCTTGCTAACTTCACCTGGCACTTCCATAGGAACTGATATTTCCAATGCTTCTAAATGTAATGCTTACAAGCTTATAAGAAAGGTTTTCCTTTTTTATAGCTTCAGTGGTTCAAGGCATATGACACAGATGCACTTCTGTTAAACCACAAACCACTAACTGTTTTAAAGTCTTACTTAAGAAAAACTTGCATTATGGAGAGTGGCAGTTGTTTAATGTGGTCACCATCACGTTGCCGTCATTGAACAATATTGGCCAGGAAAAGAAAAACGGTTTCAACAATTACAACACATGGATATATGGATTCCATGTTCAGTATCCTTTGATGAAGATTGCTTTAGCCTGCTCATAAACCATGGACAACATCAGGAGAATATCCGGATTCAGGATTGTTCACTTCTCAAGAAGGATGCATATACACACATCACTTCTACTTGGACAATGTCTTATTACAAAGTATGTTGTTTTCAATTAAAAAAGATTACCCATCATCTTTTAATTTAGTGTCTCTTTCCTATATCTGCTATTTCTTGAGTAGTTCTAAGTTCCATATTTTTTTCATAATTTATTTTTCTTGCAACTTCTCCTTTACTATTCTTCCTAAGGTCTAACTAGAATAATTATATTCCTTATTATTTCATTATTTCATTATTCTTTCAAATAGTATAATTGCAGTTCTATGTTAGCACCCTCTGTTCTGATCCCAGTCCTGCACGCTACCAACTATTTCTTCCTTGGCTAAATTATTTCTGGTAGGGACTGGTTCCTTGAGCTACTGCCTGTCTCCCATAGTATCTACCTGGCTGATTTGATCTGGCAGGATTGGTGCAGTCCTGATTCCATCAATTAGACACTGCCACCTATTGGGGTCCCTGAAGTACTTCTTCTTTGTAGCAGCATATAACAATTACTGGTAGTTGATAGTTTGTAAATCACTTAGTCCAGGGGTCAGCAATCTGTGGCTCTAGAGCCACATGTGGCTCTTTCACCCCTCTGCTGCTGCTCCCTGTCACTCAAAATATACGTCACAACTGCCAATGTGCGACACCCGCCAGCACACAATTTATTGAGCCTTTCAATCCTCGGTGGGCCAACCATGGATAAATCCAAAAAGATAAAAGTTTCAGAAGAAAATGGTGGCT
The DNA here is from genome assembly GCF_059756535.1 of Pantherophis guttatus. Taxonomy (NCBI): domain Eukaryota; kingdom Metazoa; phylum Chordata; class Lepidosauria; order Squamata; family Colubridae; genus Pantherophis; species Pantherophis guttatus. The sequence continues at coordinate 318,030,589 of NC_142063.1, forward strand.
CAGCAGACTGAAAGCATTGTGATTAACACCAGCTGTCTGCAATTACTGTAAGTTCGAATCTCACCAGGTTCAAGGTTGACTCAGCCTTCCATCCTTTCTAAGGTAGGTAAATTGAGGACCCAGTTTGTGGAGCAATAAGCTGACTTTGTATAAATATACAAAAGTATGAAGGCTATTGCTTAACACATTGTAAGCCGCCCTGAGTCTCCGGAGAAGGGCGGCATATAAATCAAATAAAAAAAAATAGAATGTTTATTTCAACTACATATGCTAGTTTTCCTGCCCAATCTGTTGCTTCAGCTTATTGTAATTATTTTTTTTAACTGCACTGCATCTTGTTGTCAAATTATCCCCAAATATTTTACCTTATTTGTGACCTGTATCTTTGAAATCTCCGTCAATTCCTCTTTTTGCCTTTTCAACCTATTTTTGGTCATAATCTTGATTTTATCTTTATTAATTTTCAAGCCAGCTACTGTCCCAAACTCACCAATAGATTCTATCAATTTATTTATTGTTGTTAATGGTTCTTCAATAATAAAGACCAGGTCATCTGCAAAGGCTTGCAATTTATATTCTTCTTTCCGAATTTTCATGCCTTTTATCTCTTTTTCTTCTCTAATATTTCTATTTAGGACTTCCAGTGTCAGAATGAACAACAATGGCGACAACGGGCATCCTTCTATCTCAATATATAGTTTCAATTGCCTGGATAAATTTCCTACCAAAGCCCATCTCTTCCATTTGAAGTATCATAAATCATCAATTCAGATTATTAAAAGTTTTTTGAGCATCTAGAAATATCAACATCATCTGCTTTTCAGGATGTGTTCATAGTATTCTAAAGTGTCCAGAATTATTCTTATATTGTCTCTAATTTGTCTTTTTGGAACAAAACCATTTTGATCTGTATGTATAAAGTTATTCAAATATCTCTTGAGCCTTTCTGCCAATATTGATGCAAAAATTTTATAGTCTGAATTTAGCAGAAATATAGGCCTATAATTTTTAATTTGTTGTGGGTCTGTATCTTCTTTATGTGAATGTGATTTATGTGATATGCCTCAGTCCATGATTTGGGTATTTTCTTCTTTGTCATCACTTCGTTCATCCAGTAGTGGGAGACTTAAATGATCTTGTAGTGTCCTATAATATTCGACAGATAGGCCATCTGGCCCTGGTGCCTATCCATTCTTTTGTTTCTTAATTGCTTCTGTTAATTCCATCATGGTAATAGTCCCCTCCAACATCTCCTCCACATCTTTAGAAAGCCGAGGTAATTTGGCATCATGCAGATATCTTATCACATTTTCATCTTCTATCATCTCTCTCTTATAAAGTTGTCAATAATATTCTTGTATTATTTTTCCCATTTCTTTATTTCCAAATTTCCTTTGCCCATGGTCGTCAATTAATTGTGTTATTTTCCTTGATTCTCTTTCTTTTTTCAATTTATATGCTAACCACCTTCCTGGTTTATTCGCATTTTCGAAATAGTTCTGTTTAGCACTTCTTATTTTTTGGGCTAGTTCTTCCTTCTCCAATAAGTCCATTTTATGCTTTAATGTGTCCATTTTTATCTTTACATCTTTCTTACATGGATCTTTCTGGCGTTCCTTTTCAAATCTCTTATGTTCATCAATTAGCATTTTAGCAGTTCGTCTTTTCTTCAAATTTCTTTTTCTTGTATAGTCCATTATTAGACTTCTAGCATAGGCCTTCATTGTATCCCATAAATTTTGAGCCGATGTGTCTTCTTTCTTGTTTTCTTTAAAAAGGAAAGTCAATTCTCTCTCCATTTTCTGTACGAACTCTTTCTCTTTTAATATTGTGTTATTTAAAGTCCATCTAGATTTTCTTTTCCAGCCTTTCCAGGTAGCAGTTATTTCTATTTTCACATTGTCTGTCTTCAAAGTCAAGTCCATTGTTGTCCAAATCATATCTAATCTAGACTAGGATGAGTGTCTATCAGAATAGAAAGTATACTGTCTATTTTTCCCATTTCTGTATCTCCATACGTCTTTCAAATTAACTTCCTCTATCATCTTAAAGAAGGTTTGCGGTAATGTTTTTCTGGTATGTCTTACTGGTTTAAGTGTGTTATAATCCATCTTTTCATCTACCACTCCATTAAAATTGCCCATCATGCATATATTGTCATATTCAATTTCAATTATTTTCATGTGCAACTTTCTATAAAAATCACTTTGATTATTATTTGGAGCGTATATTGCAACCAACAAAATTTTCATATTATTGTCCATTATTTCCACCATCAAGATTCTGCCCTCTGAATCTGCATATATTTGTTTCGTAGGTATTGAATTTCTAATATATAAAACAACTCCTCTCTTTTTACTTTGTGGCAATGATAAAAAAGTTCTACCCAGTTTGGGCCATATCAATAGTTGTTCGTATTGCTTTTTAATATGAACTTCTTGCAGGCATATTATATCAAATTTTAATTTCTCTAATTTATGAAACACTTTACTCCTTTTAACTACTGAGTTGGGTCCATTTATGTTTATTGAAATTAGTTTTGTTTCTTCCATGTTCATACTCACATAGGGGGACACACTCTGGACCTGATTTTTGTCTCTGGTCAGTGGTTGAATGATCTTGGTAGAGGGGATCTAGACATCAAACCCTTGTCATGGACAGATCATTCGCTCCTTCACTTAGACTTTCCTACCGCTTTCCCCCGCCGCAGGGAGACGGAACCGACCAAATGGTTCCGTCCCAGGCGCCTGATGGACCCCGAAAGGTTCCTGATGGAGCTTGGGCCGTTTCCTGAGACTCTGGCACATGACTCGACTGAAGAGCTGGTGGCCACCTGGGAGAGTGCGGCCGCCGGAGCTTTGGACCGCGTCGTGCCTTTGCGGCCTCTGACCCGATGCCGATCTCAATTGGCTCCTTGGTTCTCTGAGGAGCTGAGAGAGATGAAGCGTCGGAAAAGACGCCTAGAGAGCATTTGGAGGACTAGTCAATCCGATTCCGACCGGACACAGGTGAGGTCTTATATCAAGACCTACCTAGTGGCGATAAAAGCGGCGAAATCTAACCATTTCTCCGCTCTTATCGCATCTGCAGAGAACCGCCCAGCCGCCCTGTTTAAGGTGACCCACTCCCTTCTTCGGGGGGGAGTGCGGGAAGATCCCTTGCAAGGCCGCGCTGAGGATTTTGTGCAATTCCTGCATGATAAAGTCGCTCGGATTCGGGATGGCTTGGACTCCGATTGGATGAGTCCAGGGGAGGAGACAGGGGCAGGCCTTGAGAATATTATCTGGGAGGAGTTTGATCCTGTGGCTCCTGAGGATGTGGACAGGGTTCTGGGTAGGATTAGTGCCGCCACATGTTTATTGGACCCGTGTCCCTCCTGGTTGGTACTGGCCTCCCGGGAGGTTACACGAGGCTGGCTCCAGGGGATTATAACTGCTTCTCTGAGTGAGGGTGCCTTTCCCGCTGCCTTGAAAGAGGCGGTGGTGAGGCCCCTCCTCAAGAAGCCTTCCCTGGACCCGGCGGAATTAGCTAACTACCGTCCGGTCTCCAACCTTCGTTTTGTGGTGAAGGTTGTTGAGAGTGTGGTGGCACGACAACTGCCCGGGCACCTGGATGAAGCTATCTATCTAGACCCGTGCCAGTCGGGCTTCAGGCAGGGGCACAGCACAGAAACGGCATTGGTCGCGTTGGTGGATGATCTCTGGAGGGCTCGGGACAAGGGTTGCTCCTCTGTCCTAGTCCTATTAGATCTCTCAGCGGCTTTTGATACCATCAACCATGGTATCATGCTGCGGCGGTTAAGAGGGTTAGGAATAGGGGGCACTGTTCTGCGGTGGTTCTCCTCCTTCCTCTCTGACCGCTCGCAGTTCATGTTGGCAGGGGGGCAGAGGTCGACCTCGAGGCATCTCGCATGGGGAGTTCCACAAGGGTCGGTCCTCTCGCCCCTTCTGTTCAACATTTATGTGAAGCCGCTGGGTGAGATCATCCGTGGTTTTGGGGTGAAGTGTCATCTGTACGCTGATGATACTCAGCTGTACATTTCCACCCCAGACCACCCCAACGATGCCCTTGATGTGATGTCTCGCTGCCTGGAGGCTGTGCGGGTCTGGATGGGGAGGAACAGGCTCAGACTCAACCCGTCTAAGACCGAGTGGCTGTGGCTTCCGGCGTCCCGATATAGTCAGCAGGTACCATCGCTGACTATTGGGGGTGAATCTTTGCCCCCCACAGAGAGGGCTCGCAATCTGGGTGTCCTCCTGGACGCACGGCTGTCTTTAGAAGAGCATATGACGGCCGTGGCCAGGGGGGCCTTTTATCAGGTTCGCCTGATCCGCCAGTTGCAGCCCTTTCTGGACCGGGACGCCTTGCGCACGGTCACTCATGCCCTTGTCACCTCCCGGCTGGACTATTGTAATGCTCTCTACATGGGGCTCCCCTTGAAGAGCAATCGGAGGCTCCAACTGGTCCAGAATGCGGCCGCGCGGGTGGTTATGGGCGCAACTCGTTGTGCCCGCGTGACACCCCTCCTGCGCGAGCTGCACTGGCTCCCAGTGGTCTTCCGGGTGCGATTCAAGGTGTTGGTTACCACCTTTAAAGCGCTCCATGGCATAGGACCCGGGTACCTTCGAGACCGACTTCTGCCACCAATAGCCTCCCACCAACCAGTCCGCTCCCACAGAGAGGGTCTCCTTAGGGTGCCATCAGCCAAGTTATGTCGGCTGGCGACACCCAGGGGGAGGGCCTTCTCTGTGGGAGCCCCAGCCCTGTGGAATGAACTGCCCCCGGAAATACGTAAGATCTCCGACCTCCGGGTGTTTTGTTGCGCTTTGAAGACCCTGTTGTTCCGCCAGGCCGGGCTATCAACTTAATAATTTTAAATTGGGGTATTTTAAATTTTTGGGGTTTTAAATCGGCCAAATCTATTTAATTATTTTAATTTTTAATTATTGTTGTGTCTTGTGTTTTTAAATTGGCTGTACACCGCCCTGAGTCCTTCGGGAGAAGGGCGGTATAGAAATAAAATTATTATTATTATTATTATTATTATACCTTATATGTAGGTTTTGTTGCTCTAGTTGATCTTACTTAACATTGTTACTTGTGTTCTACCACTCCACCAACAGCGCCTTCTGTTGATTCAATCATAGCCAATTCTTCTTCTGTAAATTTTAATGGCACTACTGTAGTTGAAAATTCCATTTCCATTTCCGCTTCTTTTCCTTTAAAAAAGTCTTCATAAAAGGCTCTCGCTTTATCAGTTGTATCCAATCTGTATCTTTGAAGTTGCCACGTTAAGATTAACCCTTCTGGTATCAGCCATCTATAATTAATTCCTTTTTGGATTAAGATTTTGGTCAAGAACTGGTATTCTCTTCTCAAGTCTCTCACCTTTCTTGGTATTTATCTCAGAACCATCACTTCTTTCTCCTTATGCTTCAGGGTTTTTTCTCTGGCCACCTGTAAAATTTGTGCTTTAAGCAATTTCTTACTAAATCTTATATGTACTTCTCATGGCAATTTATTATGCAGTGCATATCTAGTGTAGACTCGATATATCTCGTCTACCCCTTCCATCACCTTCTAGAAAGGTGATGGATTAGCCACCATCACCTTCTGAGGCACTAGAAATTTAGAAATTTCTAGTGCCTTAGCCAGCATCCCAATCATAACATCTGGCAAATTTTCTCCCTTTTCTTATTCCACATTTTGAAATCTAAGGTAAAATTCCACTTTATCCATTTCCAACCCAATTACGTTGCTCCCTTCTTGCTGAATCTCTCCCAATCTATGCTCTATATCTCTCATTTTTTCCTCTTTTTGCTCCTCCTTTTTCTCCAGTTTCAACAACCTTTCTTCATATTTTGACATTGCTTGCTGAATGTTGACCACTTTTTCATCTGTCTTAAGTAATTGCTGTTCCATCCTCTGGACTCTCTCTTCTGCCTTCAACAAAGAAACGGAAGACGCGCTGATCCAACTTGAGATGGACAAGGCCTCGTTTTTCTTGCGTTTCCAGAACATCCTGGAAGATAAAGATGAGGATTTAGGTGATAAGATAGCGGAGTTGATTGCAGAAACTCTGCAGCAAGACAAGCAGGAAATAATTCGTGAGATCGATGAGGTGTACAGAGTCCAGACAAATTACGTAAGAAGAAACAGACTCCCCAGAGAGGTCCATGTGCGCTTTGCTAGAAAAAAAGTTAGGGATATTCTGTATAATATAGCGCGGGAGGAAAAAATTACCTACGGGGGAAAAGAAATTAATATTTTGAAACAAATTCCGAGAAGAGTGAGGGAAAGGAGGAGAAACTATAGGTTTTTGACAAATCATCTAAACAGGAGAAATATAATTTTTAGGTGGCTTTTGCCGGAAGGACTGCAAATTTCCTGGCAAGGGAGGAAAATAAGAATTGATTGTCTAAGTGATGCTCAAGACTTTTTAGAACAACTAAGGGGAGGAGAGGAGGAACAAACCAGTAAGGAGGATAACGAGATAGCAAATACAGAAGAAGAGATATCCCAAGAGCAAATTACTAGGGAAGACATAGAAGAGGAGAAGAAAAAGGAGGATACTGAGGAAAGAGGGAAAAAATCAAGGCCAGTGAGAGCAGTAACTTTAAAAGGTAAATAAGAACAAGAGTCTAGAAACTAATTTCAGGAATGAACGATACCAAGATCATATCGGTAAATGTGAATGGATTAAACGATTACAAAAAAAGAAGGATAATACTGTCGAAATTGGTGAAACAAAATCCCGATATTATCTGCATCCAAGAGGTCCATATAAAAAAAGATGAAGCCGAATATTTAAATTACTGTAAATTTGGTAAAGTATTTTCCTCATTAGCTGAGAAAAGGAAAAGGGGGGTTGCTATCTATGTTAAGAAAGGAATAACGGCAGAATGTAAATATAAAGATGAAAAAGGGAGAATACTCATAGTTGAAATAATGAGAGGTAACTCTAGACTGTTATTAGTAGGGGTTTATGCACCGAATAAAAAACAAGGGAAATTCTATAGGAAACTGCAGGAACAGTTGGCAAATTGGGCACATCTTGAAATATGTATGCTAGGGGATTTTAATGGAATTGTAGATCCAAAGCTTGATTATAAGTGCGATATAACCAAAAAGAATAAAAGACCTCCCTTACCAAAGATTTTCTTTGATTTGGTGGATGAGATAAATTTAATTGACATGTGGCATACCTTACACCCCCAGGACAGACAATATACATTTTACTCCATCCCACAGAACTCCTGGTCCAGAATCGATATGGTTTGGGTTACTAGAAAATTGGCATTAGAAATCAAGAAAGTTAACATGGGCATCAATACTTGGGCAGATCATAAGCTCCTTGAAATCAGTTGGTCCCATGATACGAAGAAAATACAACAGAGATGGAGCTTAAGGACCAATCTCCTAAATGAAAAAGAGTTCACACTCAAATTGAATGAAGAAATCAAACGCTTCTTCTTAGAAAATGGAAATCGAGGGACAGCCAAAGAAATTGTGTGGGACACTATGAAGGCCTATGTCAGAGGAGTAGCCATCTCATATACTGCCTTTAAAAATAAGGAAAAAAGAAAGAATAGAGAAGAACTTACTCAAAAATTATTACAAACTGAGGCTGAATTACAGCAACGACCGGGAGATGAGGTGACGAAACAACAGTGGTTGATGATGAGACATAGACTGAATCTATTGGACCAGGAGGAGGTAGCTCAAAAAATAAGAAGATCTAAGCACTATTGTTTCGAGAACGCTAACAAGTCGGGGAGATGGCTGGCATATAAATTAAAAAAAGAGAAGGAAAAAAACCAAATACTAGCCTTAGAAGATCCACAGGGCATCCTGTTGACGAAGGAAGAAGACAAATTAGAAAGCATAAGAAAATTTTATGAATGTCTTTACAAAAATGAAGGAATTGAGTTAAACAAGGTAGAACAGTATTTGTTGGAAGCCAACCTTCCTCAAATTCCGGAAGAAGAAAAGGAAATGTTAAATGGGAAGATCACCATAGGGGAGTTAAAAACCGCCTTATCCAAAATAAAGAAGAATAAAACCCCAGGCCCTGATGGTCTCCCCGGAGAATTATATCAAAAATTTGATGACGCTCTGAAACTGGAATTGTTAGAAATTCTAAATGATGTTATTGCTGGCATAACAATCCCAGACTCCTGGAGGGAAGCATACCTGACGATCATTCTGAAAGAAGGTGCCGACCCGAAGCAGATTTCCAACTATAGACCTATCTCACTGCTTAACGCAGATTACAAATTATTTATGACTATAATAGCGGAGAGATTCAAGAAAATTTTAAATAGATGGATACATAAGGATCAAAATGGTTTTCTCCCAGGGAGACAGATTAGAGACAATTTGAGAACAGTTTTAAATACCATTGAATATTATGAACAATACCCTGGAAAACAGATGGCTTTAATGTTTGTCGATGCCCAAAAGGCATTCGACAATCTGAATTGGACCTTCATGATAAACCAAATAGATCTAATGGGATTCGGGACTAACTTTAGGAGGATGATAGAGAACATTTACCAAAACCAGAGGGCAAATATATTAGTTAACGGAGACAGAACCCAGACATTTCAGATCCAAAGAGGAGTCAGGTAGGGATGTCCCCTATCCCCCTTACTTTACATTCTAGCATTAGAGGTCTTACTCAGAAGGATTAGAACTAATGAAAATATCAAAGGCTTGAAGATTAGGAAGGAAATATTTAAAACACAGGCTTTTGCGGATGACGTTGCCTTCATATTAGAAGACCCATTAGACACCGGCCCAAAATTAATGCAGGAAGTTCAGAATTATGGAGAAGTCGCGGGCCTTAAACTTAATAAGAACAAAACCAAAATAATTGTGAAAAATATGACGAACCCACAAACGAAAGAATTAGAAGATTTATTAGGCCTCCAGGTAGTTAAGAAGATAAAATATCTGGGAATATGGATTACGGCGAGACTCTCTTCATTAAAAGATGATAACTATATCCCTTTATTGCAGAAAACTAATCAAGACCTTGATAGGTGGAGGAGGCTTAAATTGTCCCTGACTGGTAAAATTGCGGCGATCAAAATGAATATTTTACCGAAATTTCTATTTCTATTTCAAAATATACCGATATCACTAGATAAAAAAAAAATTTCGGATCTGAATAAACATATCAGGAATTTTTTGTGGGAGGGTAAGAAATCGAGGATTTCTCTCAAGACACTTCAAGGGAAAAGAAATTTGGGAGGGTTCGGGCTCCCTGACTGGGAATCATATCAAAAGGTGGCAAAAATAATTTGGATAAAGGAGTGGATCAAATTTCAAGAAGGTAGAATCTTGACACTAGAAGGACACGATCTCCTTGAAGGATGGCACGCTTATCTCTGGGACATAAAGGATAGGAAGAAAACTCATTTCTATAAACATAAAATTAGAGAGACATTGATCCGTACGTGGCTGGAAATTAGACAGAAGATATATACCAAGGTTCCTAGCTGGTTGTCGATTATGGATGCTCTAGTGGCCCCAAATAGAAGAGAGAACTATAAAATGGGCACATATAAGGATATCTTGGATGAAGAAGGGAAGCTCAAGCCCTTGGAAGTGCTGAGGGACCAGGGGTTTATTCTGGATTGGTGGAAATATCTTCAGATTAAGTCTAGATTTCAAGAAGATAGAGATAAACGTGGTATTGAAATGAAATATGGATATTTTGACAAAATTATTTGGGGACCAGATAAGAAAATGCTATCGAAAATCTATAACTTTATATTAGATGAGGATAGAGCTGAGAAGATAGCAAAAAATCAGCTAAGCATTTGGGAGAAAAATTTAGGATATGGCCTTAATTTCAATGACTGGGAGATAGCTTGGAACAGAAATCTCAAAATAACGAAATCGGTAACATTCAGGGAAAATCACTACAAAATGCTGCATAGGTGGTACCTAGCCCCGGACAGGCTGGCCAAAATATTTCCAAATTCTTCTGCTTTATGTTGGAAATGTGGAAAGACGGTCGGCACCTTTTACCATCTGTGGTGGACTTGCCCTGAGACCAAAAAGTTTTGGTTAAAGATCCGACTCTGGCTCTCGGAAATAATGGGACAAGAGATAGCCCTGGCCCCGGAATCCTTCCTCCTAGGTATGATTGAAGATGGTCTCGACAACAATAAAACCCAATTGGCAATTCAAATTATTACTGCGGCTAGATTAGCCTTTGCGAAACTCTGGAAATCCAACTCTACCCCCTCTGAAGAAGCATTAATAAATAAAATTCTAGAGTGCGCAGAGATGGCCAAATTGACGAGCGAACTAAAAAATGAAGAGAACTTCAAGTACTATGAAATATGGGGAATTTGGTATAACTGGTTAAAGAATAGGATAAAAATATGATAATAGGCTACGATCTGTTAGACACCCGAAATGGACTTAATTGTATAGAAATGTAGAGAATTGTATAGAACTGTATATTGTATAGCTATGGATGAAATTCACTTAATGTTAGATCTATGAAATGTGTAAACATTGCACCTCGGATCAAGATTGTGATTGTACATTGTCTTTTTAAAAAATTGGAAAATTCAATAAAGTATTTAAAAAAAAAAAAAAAGAATGTTGACCACTTTTTCATCTGTCTTAAGTAATTGCTGTTCCATCCTCTGGACTCTCTCATCTGCCTTCAACAGCTGTTGTTCCATCCTTAAAACTGTTTTTAGAATTGTTTGTATCGGTAAATCTTTCTCTTTCTCTTTTTCTTTATCTTGCTGCAGCATTGTCTGTATGGATCGTTGTCCTCCAGATGGTGACGAAGAAGGTGTAGTTGCAGCTGCTCCCACTGTCGCAACTTTTCTACTCATTTTATTCCAAAAAAGGGAAGAAAAAAAGAAAAAAGGAAAAGGGAAAATTTAAAAATTATCCAATTTAAAAAAAAAGGAAAAGGGAAAAGAAAAAATAATTTAAAAAAAAGAAAAAACAGATAAAATACCACCACTTTTCAGGTTCTTCTAAACCCTAATCCAATAGGTATAAGAAAATCAAGAACAACAACAACAACAACAACAACAACAACAACAACAACAACAACAACAACAACAACAACAATAATAATAATAATAATAATAATAATAATAATAATAATAATAATAATAATAATAATAATAATAATAATAATAATAATAATAATAATAATAATAATAATAATAATAAATCTTCAGGCTCTTGATTGCCTTAATCCAATTTTATATGGTCTCAGGCCGAGGTGAGAAGCCCCAAAAAGGGAAGGAAGAAAAAAACAGAAAGAAAGGTCCATCAAGTATAATTGTATCCAGAAAGCATGTGGAGAGTTGTCTTTTAAGCAAGTCACAAAAAAGAAAAAAGAAGAAGTAAAATTGGCTGCCTTATACAAGCTAGCTGCCCGATAGAGAGAAAAGCAAAAAATCTTCTTCAGTATTTCCAGACTCTTACTTCAGCTAAATCCAACAAGAACTTCCAGTTGGCGCTGGGCGATTCAGTCGGGGAAATGGCAGGGCTCTTATGAGCCCCGCGAAAACCCCTACTGGCGAGCCGCTGCCGACAGGTCTGCGGACCTACCCTGTCCTGAAGGGACAGGGGAAGAGAGAGGGACCCCTTGGACGGCCAAGAGGAATGGGCAAGTTCCTCGGGGCCAGAGGAAGCCCTCTGAGCCGACAGCGGGGGAGCAGCAGTCATGGTGACTGCCTCAAAGCCTGGGCCAACCGGAGAAAGCACTGTGCTGGAGGAAGAAGGAAAAGTGAGAGCAAGGTGTTCGGAAGCCGGGTAAGCAAGACCAAACCCAGGCGGGAACAGCGTTTAAACTGTGGATAGTGATAAGTGTGCCCCAGCCTTAATTAGTGGCTACGGTGTATTGGGGCAAGAAGATCTGCAAAATACCTTTTAAAAATGAAAGACCCACCAAACGATTATGGATTTTATTGCTAATTTGGAATGATTGCCTTTTTGGAAAGTTATAAATTTTGAAAACTGTTCTTTTTTCTTTTTTAACAGGAATGGATTATTCTTGGAAGAGAGAAAAAGGAAAGAGGCGATAAACAGGACTTTTTTAAAACAAAGGGAAAAGACAAACGGATAGCTTTGCAATACACAAAATGGAGACTGTGAAGAAGTAAAAGTGTAATTGCGGATTGCTAGCAGCTTGGAAGAGAAACTAAGTGCCTTGTTATTTTAAATGGATTACTTTGGCATCAAATAAGGAGCTTTAACTGGGGATACTCAATCTGTTTATTGGAAGCTTTATTGATGGAAAGAAAAAAGAAATAAAATGGAATAACTATAATTGAATTAACAGGCTCAGCAAAAAAAGGAAAAAAGGTGTGGCACTAAAAGAAGAGATGATGATATTATATATGGAATAATATAGAAGAACTAAACTTTATAGAATTTTTAACATTGATAATATTGAAATTGAAAAAGAACAATTTTGGACAGATTAGAAAAAGATTTATAGTAGGTTGCAAGTTAAGAAAAATAACATAGTTTGATTAAAATGAAAATGTAATGCTTAATGCATATTTGAAGTCTGAATATTGATACGAAGTATTATACCTTTTTTTGTTTCCCTTTGCTACCTTTTTGATTTTCTTTCTTTTCTTGATCCTTTTTTCTTTTTTATTTCTACTTTCCCTCTTTTCTCCTCCTTTGTTTCTGTTTTCCTTTCCTTCTCTTTTTCATCTTTTATTTCCATTCCTTTTAAATTGGACTATATAAATATATGTATTTGGTTATGAAATAAGAGTATAAATGAATGAATGAGAATATGATTTTTCTAAATGTTCTAAACGCTTAAATGAATTTTTGAGATTTAAAATATATATGAAGTAGATGATCTTAAAATATATGAGAAGATATTTGTTAAAATTTATGCTGAGTCAAATTGTGGTATCTGAAAAAGTAATTTATGTAATATGTGAATTAGTTAAAATGAAATAGCTAAAACAACAGATGCAGGCGTGGAGGAAAATATGCTGGTAACACCAGCCAAATAAGAGAAGGAGACTCGGAGAAGAATATCAGCCAAAATAAAACATGCTGGAACTCAGCCAAATAATAGTGGGAGGTTCGGAGGAGACTATGCTGGAAATCAGCCAAAATACAATATGTTGGAAACTAGCCAACATGCTGGAACTCAGCCAAATAATAGTGGGAGGTATGGAGGTGACTATGCTGCAACTCAGCCAAAATAAAGCATGCTGGAAATCAGCCAAACAAAAGCTGGAGGTATGGAGGAGGATATGCTGTTAATCAGCCAAACAATTATATGCTGGAAATCAGCCAATAATAGGAGGAGATAGGGAGGAGGATAGGGATTTTGAGATAAATTTGAGAATATGAAATATGCAAAACTAAAGGCAAATTGATAAAGCTTTAAGGTTTAAAGATCTGATGAAGAGGTCAAGAGATTAAGAAATATGGACTGAATTTTGATTTATTAATTGAAATAAAAAATAGAGCTGTATCTAAATTGAAATTACGATGTGTGGTTAGAAATTGTAAGGTAAATAATTAGACTAAGAGATTAGAATATTGTTTTTCTTTTTTTAATGTTTTAATATTGATGTCAAAAGGTGTAATGAAGAGAGCTTGGAAAAGAACCAGAGATAATTGAACTTATAAATGAGCATAATAATGAATTAAATGTGTACTTGGAAATTAAATTGGTGGTGATATAATAGAATGGTTCTGATCAAGATATTAGAGTTTATGACTAAAATTTTTTCTATGAAAAATTTCTTTGAATTTTAAAAGATATAATGGGAAATTGTGAATGGAACTTTTTCAAAATGTAAGCGATTGTACCTATTCATGACCGGATCGAGACTTTGCTCTCGAAAGAGATGAATTTTATGTGTTATGTTGGAAAAAATAAAAAATATTTTGCAAAAAAAAAAAAAAAAGAACACCTGTGTAAACAATACAGATAATTCCACTTCCTCTGGTGTTCTCACACACATTTATCAGCTCAAGATTCAGAGTCTCACTTATGGCTACAATGTATCTTCTGGAAATTGCTTATAAAAACACAGCAACAAAGTATCTCCTCCAGCAGATGGCAGCAGTACACATTCTCCTGTCTTTTCTGTGCTTTAAAATCTTTAAAATCCAAAGCTTCCTTATTAAAAGTTTACAAAAAATTACAAAAGGAGAAAAAAAAGAAAAGAAAAAATAGAGAGGCTTCAATCACCAAAAAAGAAAACCAAACCAAAGTCAAACATTCATTTTAAAAAAGGCAAGCTCAACCAAATGTCAATGTTAATCACTTCTTTTTCAATCCAGTCCCGGCCAGCAAAACAAAAAGCTAATTTAAAGGTCTTCCAAATTGAGTAATAGGGTATTAAAAATCAATTCCAAATTAAAGTTGCTGCTTATTTCATCTCCATCTTAAGTTCAAAGTCTCTAATTCCTCAGGATGTTCTTTTTATCAATTAAAAAATTAGATTCTCACCACTCTAGTTCGCTGTCATTCTCCTTTCTTCTCCTGAAGCTGTCCCAGCCTTGGGAGCTGATGGCTGCAACCCCGTTGCCGGAAAAAGGGCAAAGTTCCTGTATCGACCACGGACTTTGCGATGGCCCTGGAATCGACAGGAGATGCCCTCCACTACCACAGTCAAAACTAGAATGTGGGGTCCAAAAAGGACCGTCCTGCAACGGGGCTATCAGCGGAGATTTCGGAGCCCCGAAATCTTCTGTCCGTTTCGCCGCAACGCCAACTTCCGGTCTCTCCTATCTATCTATCTATCTATCTATCTATCTATCTATCTATCTATCTATCTATCTATCTATCATCTATCTGTATCATCTATCTATCTATCAGCTATCTATCTATCTATCTATCTATCTATCTATCTATCTACTGTATCTATCTACTAATCTGTCTATCTATATCTATCTATCTATCTATCTACTGTATCTATCTACTAATCTATCTATCTATATCTATCTATCTATCTATCTATCTACTGTATCTATCTACTAATCTATCTATATCTATCTATCTATCTATCTATCTATCTACTGTATCTATCTACTAATCTATCTATCTATATCTATCTATCTATCTATCTACTGTATCTATCTACTAATCTATCTATCTATCTCTATCTATCTATCTATCTATCTATCTATCTATCTATCTATCTACTGTATCTATCTACTAATCTATCTATATCTATCTATCTATCTATCTATCTATCTATCTATCTATCTATCTATCTATCTAAATATACGTCACAACCGCCAATGTGCGACACCCGCCAGCACACAATTTATTGAGCCTTTCAATCCCCGGTGGGCTAACCATGGATAAATCCAAGAAGATAAAAGTTTCAGAAGAAAACAGAATGCTTACTTCAACTACATATGCTAGTTTTGTGGCTGCTCAAGAAAGAGACAGGCATGGGAAGGGTTTTGTGGCTCCCAGTGTTTTCTTTTCTGTGGGAAACGGGTCCAAATGACTCTTTGAGTATTTAAGTTTGCAGACCCCTAACTTAGTCACTAGAAGTTGGGCAGCATGCAATCTTATCACGGCATTGAAACTGCTGCAGGTGTTATTTGCATAGCCATAGCCTTCCTTCCTTCCTTTTCCTCTTAGGTTTTGCCGGTTTAACATCGTGGCTCCTCTGGAGGATCAGGGTGCGTAGGGATTCCGGGACATAGAGCTTTGTCCCCTTCCATGCGAGGTCATCCCTTTTTGTCAGGATGTGTTGATTGTCTCGGAACCAGGTGTCTGACAGCAGTTCAGTTTTGAGTTTTGCCATTAGATCGCTTGTTGGTTGGTCGTGTCGGTTGTGGTGTCATCTGGTGGTTACTTGGGCCGCTATTTGGAGAAGGGGAACAATGGTGTCAACAACGGATCTAGTCTCCAATCACCTCTCTGGTTGCCGCAACAAGCCAGGAAGGACATGGGTCCAATAAAGATGTGGAGGCCCCCAATCTACCCACAATCCTATCCACTTCATCTATGGAAACAGGGTCAAACTCAACCCATATGTCACCTTCAAGACTTGCTCCCACTTCCTCGTTGGATTCTGCCCGGTCAGAGTCTAACCCCATCCAGATCTGAGTGACTTTGTCTTGCAGAAATTGTACAAAATCCTCAGCACTGCCTTGTAGGGGGTCCTCCCTTGCTCCCTGGTTGAGAAGAGAGCGGGTCACTCGAAACAAGGCTGCTGGATGATTTTCTGCAGACGCAATGAGAGCAGCGAAATAATCACTTCGTTGAGTGAGAGTCACTTCCCCGCTGCCCTGAAAGAGGCGGTGGTGAGGCCTCTCCTCAAGAAGCCGTCTCTGGATCCAGCAATATTGGTTAACTATCGTCCTGTCTCCAACCTTCGCTTCATTGCGAAGGTTGTTGAGAGTGTGGTCGCGCAACAGTCTCCGCAATTCCTGGAGGAAACATCCTATCTAGATCCGTTCCAGTCGGGTTTCAGGTCTGGGCACAGCACGGAAACGGCATTGGTCGCGTTGGTGGATGATCTCTGGAGGGCTTGGAACAGGGGTTATTCCTCTGTTCTGGTCCTATTAGATCTCTCAGCGACTTTTGATACCATCGACCATGGTATCATGTTGCACCGGCTGGAAGAGTTGGGGGTGGGAGGCACTGTGTTGCGGTGGTTCTCCTCCTTTCTCTCCGACCGGTCGCAGTTTGTGTTGGCAGGAGGGCAGAGGTCGACCTCGAGGCCTCTCATTTGTGGAGTGCTGCAGGGATCGGTCCTCTCGCCCCTTCTGTTCAACATTTATGTGAAGCCGCTGGGCGAGATCATCCGTGGCTTTGGGGTGAGATACCACCAGAACGCTGATGACACCCAGCTGTACATCTCCACTCCAGGCCACCCCAACGATGCCCTTGAAGTGATATCCCAGTGCCTGGAGGCTGTGCGGAACTGGATGGGGAGGAACAGGCTCAGGCTCAACCCTTCCACGACTGAGTGGCTGTGGCTCCCGGCATCCCGATATAGTCAGTTGACTCCATCACTGACTATTGGGGGCGAGTCTTTGGCCCCCACTGAAAGGGCTCGCAATCTGGGAGTCCTCCTGGATAGGCAGCTGTCTTTGGAGGAACATCTGACGGCTGTTACCAGGGGGACCTTTTATCAGGTTCACCTGATTCGCCAGTTGCGGCCTTTTCTTGATTGGGATTCCTTGTGCACAGTCACTCACGCCCTCGTCACCTCTCGCCTTGACTACTGCAACACTCTCTACATGGGGCTCCCCTTGAAGAGCACCCGGAGGCTCCAGCTGGTCCAGAATGCAGCAGCGCAGGTAGTGATGGGAGCAACATGGCGCTCCCATGTAACACCGCTACTGCGTGAGCTGCACTGGCTCCCGGTGGTCTTCCGGGTGCGCTTCAAGGTGTTGGTTATCACCTTTAAAGCGCTCCATGGCATAGGGCCTAGCTATCTCCGAGACCGCCTGCTGCTACCGACGACCTCCCATCGACCCGTGCGCTCCCACAGAGAGGGCCTCCTCAGGGTGCCATCAGCCAAACAATGTAGGCTGGTGGCCCCCAGGGGGAGGGCCTTCTCTGTGGGGGCTCCCACCCTCTGGAATCAGTTGCCCCCAGAGATAAGAAGAATCCATGACCTCAATGCCTTCCGTCGTTCCCTGAAAACCCATCTTTTTCAGCAAGCCGGGTTGGCTTAAGAAGAAATTTTTAAATTCTTTTATTTAGTCTGTGATTCTTAACTTTCGGGCCAAAATTTATATATATTTTTAAATGTTTTAATATTTGTATTCTATGTCTTTTTATCTTGGCTGTACACCGCCCTGAGTCCTCAGGGAGAAGGGTGGTATATAAATTGGAAATTAAATTAAATTAAATTAAATTAAATTAAATTAAAGAAACTACGATGTATCTTCTATGTATCAAAATAAGCAATGTAGTTTACTTAGATTACCTTGACAAAGCAAACATTACAGACTTCATGGGCTCAGCTAGGTTGAATTTCCACAAAGGAACTTAAATTACAATCTTATTTAACCCGGGAGATAAAAAGGCAAAAGATATGATTAATATCTTAAGAGAGCAATTTAATATGTTAATGGCTGGGCAAGTAGCAACCAGCATACGATATGCCAGACATAATACATTTTGTAATGCTAATAAACCTGGGAGATGGTTGGCTTACACGATGAGGAAAAAACAAAAATCACGTGTTATAGACAAGATAGAATTTAGAGGTAAAGAGATTTATCAACAGAATTTAATAAAAAAGGCTTTTTTGGAGTTTTATACAAAGTTATATGCTAAAGATGTAATTCAAGATGTGGATATTGATAGATATTTAAAGATGGAGATTTCTGAATTAACGCTGGAACAGAGAGAGAGATTGAATCAGCCAATAACTTCTGAGGAAATTGTTGGGGCAATTAAACAATTAAAAATAGGTAAGGCTCCGGGAACAGATGGATTAACAGCTGTTTATTATAAACATTTACAATCTGAAATGTTAGAACCACTCAAAATTTTATTTAATAAAATACAAGTAGGAGGAGGAGTACCACCTTCCTGGAAAACAGCCTTTGTTTCACTAATTCCAAAGGAGGACCAAAATTCTACTAAACCCGAGAATTTTAGGCCAATTTCACTTCTGAATACTGATTATAAGATTTTTGCTAAGATATTAGCTACTAGATTAATGCCAGTTATGCAACAAATAATTCATAATGATCGATCAGGGTTTATAAAAGGGAGACAAATGAGATATAATGTTAGACAAATTGTAAACTTATTGGAATATTTGGAAAAAAACAATCAAGTCCCTGCAGCGTTTATATTTTTGGATGCAGAGAAGGCATTTGATCGTCTGAACTGGCAATTTTTGTTTAAAATAATAGAGAAAATGCACTTTGGGAAATATTTCACACAATCACTTAGAGCGATATATCAGCGGCAAACAGCACAAATTATAGTTAATGGAGGTTTAACAGAGGTTTTTAAAATTGAGAAAGGAACAAGGCAGGGGTGTCCTCTGTCTCCATTACTGTTTATTTTGACTTTGGAAGTGCTATTGAACAAGATACGTGACTCAGAAAAATTGAAGGGTATTGTAATTAGACAACAAGATTATAGATTAAGAGCATTCACAGATGACTTGGTTATTACCTTATCCCAACCTATAGAGTCGGCTCCATATATATTGGATATAATTGATCAATACGGGAAAGTATCAGGATTTAAAGTTAACTCACATAAGACAAAGATGATAGTTAAAAATATGACTATACCTGAAAGAGATAAACTAGCAAGATTAACAGATTTTGAAATAGTTAAAAAGGTTAAATATCTAGGGGTATACATAGCAGCTTCAAATACAAAATTATATAAAAATAACTATGAGGTTCTTTGGCAGAAGGTACAGAAGGATATGGAAAATTGGGAAAAATTACAGTTGTCTTTATTGGGAAGAATTGCAGCAATTAAAATGAATGTCTTACCTAGATTTTTATTTTTGTTCCAAATAATACCTGTGCTTAAAAAAGATGAAAATTTGAGAGAATGGCAGAAAGGTGTTAACACTTTCATTTGGGCTGGGAAAAAACCCAGAATAAAAATGAAAATTATACAAGATACACGTGAAAGAGGGGATCTCAAAATGCCTAATGTAAGATTATATTATGAAGCAGCGGTTTTATCACAAATTAGTGATTGGTTTAATTTAACTGAGGGGAGAATTTTGAATTTAGAAGGTTATGATTTGTTATATGGATGGCATGCCTATCTGTTATATGATAAAAAAGTGGATAAAGTATTTAAGGCTCATATATTAAGAAATGCTTTGTTGAGGGTTTGGAAAAAATATCAATATAAGTTAAATTATAAGATACCTGTATGGGCAAATCCTAGACATGCAATAGAAAATATAAGTATAGAACAAAAACAGGAGGTGATTACCTATAAAGAGCTTCTTATTATGGAAAGGGGGGTAATGTATTTTAAATCTCTAGATACGCTGAGAGAAGAAGGTATAATTTATACATGGTTTCAGTACGGTCAACTTCAAGCTAGATGGAAGGAAGACCAAAAAACTGGCTTTGTGCAAAATGAGGAGAATTTGGAAAAACAAATTAGAGATCAAAAACAAATGCATATTAAAAGGTTGTATAATGCTTTATTGGAAATAGATTCTGAGACGGAACTGGTTAAAGATTGTATGATTAAATGGGCACAAAATTTTCAAGAGCCAGTAATGATGGAGACTTGGGAAAAGATTTGGATTAGAAATGTGAAATTTACACAAGCACAAAATTTAAGAGAAAATTTTTATAAAATGTTTTATAGATGGCACTTAGATCCCAAAAAATTATCATGTATGTATCCTAATGTGCAAGCTAAATGTTGGAGTTGTGACTGTGATGATGCAACTTATTATCATATATGGTGGACTTGTAGAAAAATCAAGGCATTTTGGATAAAGATTTGGTGGGTGATGCAGAATATTCTTAAAAAGAGACTGAAATTTACTCCACAGTTGTTCTTACTGGGTATAACTACGGACTGTATAGTTGTAGAGACTAAATTGATTTTGAACTTGATAACAGCAGCAAGATTGTTGGTAGCACAACATTGGAAGAAGGACTTTTTGCCTACTATTGATGATTGGATATTGAAAGTAACTAATTTAGCTGAAATGGCTAAAATTTCAGCATATTTGAAGGATCACACACAAGAAAAGTATATACAGGACTGGAGAAGATGGATTGACTATATACAAAATAATTATCAGACCAAAAAATATCAAATAGCTTATGAATGATCTCTTTTATTTGTATAAGTGTTATATAAGTGATATTAGAAGTTTTATGTTTAAGAAATAGGATTTTATACATGGGGGGTTAAGATTTTTTTTTTAAGGGGGTGTTAGTTTAATGATTGGTTATGCAATTTAGTTTATTGTTAAAGGTCAATAGAAATACCTTGTGTTCTGCTCTGGGAAGTCGGGGAGGGGGAGGGGGGGTTGGGAGGGAGGGTTGTGGGGAAATTGGGTTTGTTTTAAAACTTTTTCAATAAAAAAAAAATTACAATCTTATGCAGTGAAATAAGCCAACATCTCATAAGCAATATTTCCTTCCTTTATGGTTGGATGTGCCTTCTCTCTATGGAAGGAGAGTACATAATATAGCCCATTTCTTTCCATCCCTATTAGGTGAGAGCCAGATTGGTGTAGTGGTTAAGGTGTTGGCCCTGAAACCAGGCGACTGTCAGTTATAGCCCTGCTTAGGCATGAAAAATGAGTTGGGTGATTTTGGACCAGTTGCATTCCCTCAGCCTCACAGGGTTGCTCTTGTGGGCAAAAGGGAGGAGGAAGGAATATGGGTGTGCTTTCTTTCTTGACTTGCATATAAAAAGAAAAAGGAAGGGTAAAAAGTTTGTTTCAAAAGTTCCTTTTTTCTCTTCCAAGAAATAGTTAAAATTCTGTGTTT
Source organism: Pantherophis guttatus (assembly GCF_059756535.1). Classification (NCBI taxonomy): domain Eukaryota; kingdom Metazoa; phylum Chordata; class Lepidosauria; order Squamata; family Colubridae; genus Pantherophis; species Pantherophis guttatus. The sequence continues at coordinate 318,052,051 of NC_142063.1, forward strand.
AGAACTTATTGGGCTCTAAACTTAGAAATTAAACTTATTGGGAGAGCAAACTTAGAAACTGGCTCTATAAATATAAAGGTTGCTTTGACCTTGCAGATTGCTCCCTCCTGTGTCTTAAATCACTACTATAGTTCACTTTCACCACCTGACTTTGTCTTTATAACAGTGGTGGGTTTCTACCGGTTCTCCCCGGTTTGGGCAAACTGGTAGTGGTGGCGGTGGTAGGCTTCGCCCACCGCCCACAGACGTTCTGCGGATACACAGAAGGGACGTGCGCAAGCAAAGCAAGCGCATGTGTGCGCACGCTCCCGGTTCTGAACCAGTAGCGAAGGTCAGAGGAACCCACTACTGCTTTATAAGGTATAGTGACGAACATAACACAACCATGATATCACACATAGAGCTGTAATCAATAGCTGAGGTTGAAAACTAGTAATATAGCATGCTGAACCATAGTATGTATGTTAGTTTCAGTTTAGGCTGTGTCTGCAACGTAACCTTCGTGGCTTCTAAGATGTGATTTTATAAACATGAACTATGTCTATCCAGAGAATTCTAACCTTGTCAACAATGCCTAATTAAGCAGATCATAGTTACATACATACTGGGGACAATAAAAAAACAGCCTAGCCATCAGAAGGTCTTGTCTTGCCTGGGCTCTTTCAATTATCAGTATTAGCATACAGTAGTAGTTTAATCAATGGATCTTGGCAAAATCCAAGTGATTTCCTACAAGCATAAAAAGCAGAGTTTCTCAAACATGGCAACTTTAAGATAGCTGTGGAATTCTAGGAGTTGAACTGCAAGCTTCTTAATGTTGCCAAGTCCAAAAAACACCAGTTTAACAAACGGAATTGCATCTTGAATGTTAAAGTGGGGAAATATATTTGTACATAGAGAAAGCATCTGGCACACTCTAAAGTTAATCCTGCAATTTCTTATATCAGGTCCAATGGATGCATTAACAGAGGGATAGAATCAAGATTACATGAAGTGTTAGTACCACATTATAATGCTTTGGTAAAACCACCTCGAATATTGCATCTAGTTTTTGTCGCTATGATATAAAAAAGATGTTGGGATTCTAGAAAGAGTGCGGAGAAGAGCAACAAAGATGATTAGGGACTGAAGGCTAAAACATATGAAGAACGGCTGCAGGAATTGGGTTTGTCTAGTTTAAAGAAAAGAAGGATTAGGGTGATATGATAGCAGTGTTCCAATATCTAAGGTGCTGTTACAAAGAAGACAAGGTTAATCTATTTCCGAAAGCACCTGAAGCAGGACAAGAAGCAATGAATGAAAACTTATCAATGAGAGAACCAACCTAGATTTAAGGAAAAATTTCCAGACAACAATTAATCACTGGAATTGCTTGCCTCCAGAAGTTGTGGGTGCTCCATCACTGGAGGTTTGATAACCATTTGTCTGGAATGGTATAGGGTCTCCTGCTTGAACAGGGGCTTGGAGTAGAAGATTCCAACTCTGTTATGCTGGTATTGGTACTGACAGTCACATTCTACATTTTTCGTGCTTTCAATCTGTCATGACTTGACATCAGTTTAAGGACAAAATATCATTTAAAGACTGAAGAGGGAAAAGAACATTTCAGATAGCCACATTCATGGGTTGAAATGAGATGAAAGCAATATCATGAATATAGTGATGTAATTCAAGTGAATTACATTTGATTACCTGTATGTTCCCTGGGAAAAGCAGAAACCAAAGTAAATGCCATCTCAAATTCTAAGGGGTATCAGGAGGCAGCAATTCTGGGCCAGTATTAGGAGCTTGTTCAAGAAGTATCTCCACAATACTCAGATATTTGGTTCGTTTCATTTTATGGAAAGAGAATCCAGGGAGAGCAAGAGGTACCGGTATCTTTTTTCTTTTTTTTTTTATTGAAAAAGTTTTTCAAATACAGATTTTTCCCCCTTTTCCCCCCCTCCTCCCTAACCCCCCTCCCCCTCCCCTCCCCCTGTGACTTCTTCATAATAAAACCCAAATTCATAACAGATTATATAATACTTTACCATCCACTTACTCCATCCCCCTATGCTGACCCTTTCTTTTTAATAAAATTATCATATCCCCCTTATACTATACTATACATTTCAAAGTGACATTCTATTATAACATTATTACTACCCCCCATACATATATCTCTTAAGTCAAATCTTTTATATATATTAATATAACATTTCAAAGCAACCTTCCACTATAAAACTATATAATAAATCCTAATTTAACATTCATTCAATTCAGCTACCCATTTCCTTCCCCCCATCGTTATATCTCTTAACTCAAATCTTTTACATACATTCACATCTAAACATAATATCCCTTTTCTTTAAGCTAAACAATCAGTAACCTAATCTGTCTCCACCCACTTTCCTACAAGACTACCATAGTTAATTGTTCTTAATATCTTTATTCTTCTGCCTACTCCACTAGAAAAAAAAATTCCCTTATGTAAATAAAATCCTATAAAGACTTTAAACTTGTAATCCATATAATATCTTCTGTAACGTCTTTCAGCTGGATAATAAACTCCATCACCCATGTTAGGGTAACATCACATCCAAATTCCAACAATATTTTCGGTATCTTCAATTATTTCTTTAATTTCCTGCCTTAACTTTTCAAATTTCTGGTTCACTGTCTCATAATATTTTGCCATTTCCTCCTGAAGAAATTTTTTTTAAGTTAAAACCATTCTGCAGAGTCTGTAGACTCAAAGCTTGTTCAGACAATTGTAAGTGGGGGAGCACCCCCCCCCACTGCTTGTCTATCAGGCTTTATAAGTTTTAACGCCATCCTGACAGCAAACTCTTTTTATTTTTTTAGTAAGAGAAAAACTTTTCCCCAAACAAGATCAAGTACAAATCTCCAAGAAGAAAGGAACTTAAAATAACTATTTTTCTTCCAAATTGTAGCCAGCACTATATATTCCGCTACTTTGTAGCTGTTACGGAAGGACTCTCACTTTCGGCTTTCTTCTACTTCCCAAGCCTCAGCGGTCACCATTTTTAAAAAAAAATTCTTTTCTCTTTCACTCTAAAATGCATATAAATTCTTTAAGGATACTTGCAGTTTAGGTCCCAAGTCCAAGTCTCATCTTTTTTTTTAAATAATCCATCTGTTAAGTTCGTTGTTCGATCCGGTTCCAGCGCCTTGCTCTGCAAAAAAGGCAGAGTCCTCCAAAAGCCCGGAGCAACGGCGAGCGGGAATAGGGAGCCACTACCTGCTCGTCCCCAAGAGTTAAAAAAAAACTCTGGAGACTTCGCAGAGGGCTCTACCTGCCCTCGCCTGCTCTAACTCACATTTCCGTCAGGAAATGGAGTTTTTCGAGCCACCTTTCAGATGTAAAGGCAGCTCTTTACAGGCTTCGGGGCTGGCGGTCTCAAAGGACCATCTGGCGGCAGCGGAAGCCAGACCGGAAGCCCGAGGTACCGGTATCTTGAACTATAACCCTGATTCTCCTGGAATGCCAGAAAAAGTAATATTCCAACTCCCTCAGTTATACGTACCTAGGATTCTATTCTTTGCATTACAATTAATGATAAAAATAGCAAAGAAGGAACTTTAATGGTGGACGTGTGATAAAGCAAAGAAATTTTGGAGTAAGGTTCATATTATAATTCTAATTTAAGAAAGTTCTTAAAACGAAATAAAAATGAAACTTTTCTTTGGGGTTTAATGGAAAAAGACTTGGAGGAAAAAAATGTAACTTTGATCTTATATATCTTGACAGCAGCAAGATTATTATACACACAAAAATGGAAGGACACTTCAATGCCCACTGTGGACGAATGGCTACAGAAGCTGATGGAGTTGGCAGAAACGGCTAAATTGACCATTTTGATTAAAGAAAAGAATATAAGTACTTTTGTTCCCACATGGACTGCTTCTGAACTTTGGGCTTCAAGTGGAAAAAAATGATCCAATAAAAATATTAAACTGTGAAAAGAAATGTCTTATGCAAGATCCATTAAAGCAACGTATTTCATATTTGCAATTGTTCAACATTTCACAACAGTAATAACAGTCCTACCAGCCCTATAAATATAGACTGTGATCCATTCCAGATCTAATACCAGTTCCCAAACAGCCTTGAGATGAAGTTCTATTACCTTTTATTGGGAATTGCCCTTCTTGTCTGCCTACCTTTGCCAGGTAAGATATGCATAACAGCAAGAAATACATTTACTTTTCTTTTCTTCTTTTCTTTTCTAAGAAACTAAGCTGTCACAGTTCTTCTGTATAACTTAGTACCTGCATAAAAGTACAGAAAAGATGCCTATCAGTTTTCATATTGTCCTATCTGATTAGCCCACTAGGAGTTAAATAAAACAATTTTTATTTTGGATATCAGCTGGTTTCCCTGGTTCTCCCAATGCAGTAATACAGTGGCTTTCAACCTTTTGGGCACCAGGGACTGGTTCCATGGAGAGAGGTTTTTCTGTGGACCGGAGGGGCATGGTTTTTGTGTGCTGCCTATATCCCGCAGATGGGGATTCGCTTGTTGGCGCAGACTAGTTTCTGGCATGTGGCAGACCGGTGCCAGTCTGGGGATTGGGGATCCCTGCAGGAATAGGCTGATACACATAAGAGTCAATTGAAGAATGCCCCAGCTATCAGTGTTGACTGTATTGTGTATTTTTTGTGATGCCATAGATTTTCAGCTTATGCATGTAAAGGTTCCTCTCGCACATATGTGCTAGTTGTTCCCAATTCTAGGAGGTGGTGCTCATCTCCATTTCAAAGCCGAAGAGCCAGTGCTGTCTGAAGACGTCTCCGTAGTCATGTGGCCGGAATGACAAAATGCCAAAGGTGCACGGAATGCTGTTACCTTCCCACCAAAGGTGGTCCCTATTTTTCTATTTGCATTTTTTACGTGCTTTTGAACTGCTAGGTTGGCAGAAGCTGGGACAAGTAACAGGAGCTCACCCCATTACACAGCATTAGGGATTCAAACCGCTGAACTGGCGACCTTTCGATCGACAAGCTCAGCATCTTAGCCACTGAGCCACCGCATTCCTTAAGTGTGTTAAATGCATGTAGATACATTTAAAATGGCATAGACCGCAGGCAGATCAAGAAGGAAAGATGAATTGCTTCCTGATCTGAAAGGGGGGAAATTACCAACATATGGAGGAGACATCCAGATATTCTTTTCAGCTGTGCCCATTTTTATATATATTTCAGGTGCCACGCAAGGGTTTGCAGAATGCAGGAATAAAGGTGGATTTTGCCGTCTTAGTGGTTGCCCTGGAGGCACCGATCAAATTGGAGTTTGTATGCTGGAAAAGGTGAGTCTAAATTTCATGCATGAAAAAAAAAATCTCTGGTCATGAATGGATGGAGACTGGGACTCTGTTATTTGCACTTGGGGAAGTTTCCATTGCTAAAACTGAGAGCCATCTTTTTCAGTGCAAGGGGTGGTAGGTAAATACAAGCTGTAGATGTCAGAGAAGAGAATGTTTAATCTTCCCATCCAATTTCAACACAGTCCTATTAGAATCAAGCTAAGATGTTTGTTCTGTATTTCAGTTTTTTTATTTACATAATTTTGCCATCTCCTCCAGGCACCTATCAAGTTCGAGATTCCATGCTGTAAATGGTGAGTCTAAATTTCATGCATGAAAAAAAAATATCTGGTCATGAATTGATGGAGACTGGGATCCTGTTATTTGTTATTTGTTCTGTATTTCAGTTTTTTTATTTACATAATTTCTAACTTTGGGAATAGCAATTCACTAGCCCTTGTTCTTCATATGAATAATAACACAATGGTAGTACTACTCTAACAAGCAAGACTTTTTAAAGAAAATATACGTCATATTTTCTACAGGATCCGCCGAACTGAAACATCTAAACCTGATAATATACCTGACAGGTAGGTTGACTGAATAGAAATGAGCATCCCAAGGTCCACCATTTAAGCTCACATTCACTAGGATTTCACTATCAAAGTTTTATTCTTGAAGAATGTATTTTATTCTCCTTATGTACACTAAGAGCATACACACCAAAGACAAATTCCTTGTGTGTCCAATCACATTTGGCCAATAAAGAATTCTATTCTATTCTATTAATTTTCTATCATTACAGTGTAATTCTTTAACATTTTGCAAACAATTAATGCAATCAAGATCCGAATTTTGAATATATTATACAATTGTATCATGTTACTTTCATCATCTTTTTGTAGGAGATGATGCAGTTACTGCTGCTTCTTCCAGGATTGAGAAATTGGACCAAAGAATACCGTTACCTCTTGCTTCTTGAAATTCTGACTCCTTTAATGCTTATCCAAACTGCTCTTCATCAAGCTTCGGAGCACCTTTTCTACCAAAGTCAAATTTAACAGAGATGTTGAAAAATCTTAACTTTTGCCGCTTTTGAATACAAGCAAACTTGCAGTGAACGTGTGCTGGTTTTTATTTATTTATTGAAATTACTTTCAAAAGTGTGTTTGAGGGTTTCGGTTGACTAAAACTGCCAAGGAAAAACAGGAGGCATACAGGGTAGTGGAAGAAATGTTATTTATTTAAGAATTTTTTTTGTGGCTGCCCAACTCACTCTCATTTGCTTCTGGTGGCTTAAAAGGATAAAAGATCAATACAGAAGCAATAAAAAGCAATAATGTCATACACACACACCCTGTGACAACCAACAAATAAGCTACTTGATAGGCTCCATCTCACTCTGGGGTCTTCAGGCCTGTTGGTAAAATCAGTCTTCAGGACCTTGAGAAGGTGGGTCAAAGTGGGGGTCAATCTTATCTCCATGGGAATGATGTTCCACAGGAAGAGAGCCACCTTAGAGAAGACCCTTTTTCTTAGTCCAACTAGATGGACCTCCTTAGCAGAGGGGACTCATAAATTGGGTCCCTGTTCTAGTGGTTGTAGTAGATGTGACTGTGAAAGACACTTCAAATAATATCAGTAATTCAAATACGTCCTGAATCAGATGATCAAACACCCTGGCCAGGGCATCCTGGGATCTTACCTGCACCATTCTCCTGACCCCAATGACCAGGGGTTTTGTTCAATAGATGCAAGAGGATATCAGTCTGGAACCTATTGTTTTGGATAATTAGGACCTTATCAGGGACGGATATACTGACTTGGAGTTCCCATGGGCCCTGAAGAGCTAGCCTATCCAACAATGAGAACAATGCTCCACAGTCTGCTCTCTCGCTGGCCAACTTGAGAGAACTTCAAGCATCACAGGGTTTGATTGATATTGAATTCTGTACTAATTAACTATTCTAGCGATTTGACAAATAGAAATATCAGAACCTTAATAGCACTAGCTAGCACTTAGATTTATATATCACACCATGGTGCTTTACAGCACTCTCTGAGCAATTTACAACATCAGCCTATTGTTCCCAACAATCTGGGTTCTCATTTAACCAACCTCAGAAGGATGAAAGGATGGGTCAACCTTGACTGGTCAGGATCAAACTCCTGGCAATGGGCAGAGTTAGTATGCAACACTGCGTTCTAACCACTACACCACTATGCATTGATTAGAATGCAGATTAAAACGAATCTAAAGGCAGATTAAAGGTAGATTAAAATCAAAATATTTGGACAAGAAAATAGTTCTACGTAAATCATGCTACAACTCATTCAGGCTTGAACATTATCAGCAACTGCACAGAATAAAAATATTTTTTCCAGAAGCAATTAATTGATTGATTTATATGTGCCATCAAGTCATTTTTGACACCTAGAAACCACATAGATAATTTTATCTCTAACCTGGTCTTTCAGGTCTCCCAAGCAAGAGGCCGCTGAAGTCTATTAAAGCTGGCCCTGATTCTTCCTCAGTTTAGAAATCAAAAGAGAAAATTCAGAAACAGACCCCCAAATGCATACCTGCTCATTTTGGAGTAGCTGAGTGATAGTTTAAAACACCACCATCTCTGCATTCAATTGAGGTCAGACTTAAAATTGAGCATTCAATTCAACAGTTTAGTTGTTGTTTTCTCCCGTGCACTCAGCGTAAGATCTCTCAGAAAATAATATTTTTCTGAGAGATCTTGCACTGTACAACTTAGATCTGTACAATTCTATAAAGAAAAATCCTGTTCAACTTGCCAGCATATAGATTATTTTCAGTTATCTTCCATTATAAAATCAACGATTCTCCATGTGATATGCAGCTACATTTCCATTCAAGGTATTATCAATGATAATGTTGCCACAAAGATTGTTTAGATTCCTGTATTTGTTTTGTTGTCCAAAGGTAAAAGTGAGAAGTTAAAGCTTGCTAACTTCACCTGGCACTTCCATAGGAACTGATATTTCCAATGCTTCTAAATGTAATGCTTACAAGCTTATAAGAAAGGTTTTCCTTTTTTATAGCTTCAGTGGTTCAAGGCATATGACACAGATGCACTTCTGTTAAACCACAAACCACTAACTGTTTTAAAGTCTTACTTAAGAAAAACTTGCATTATGGAGAGTGGCAGTTGTTTAATGTGGTCACCATCACGTTGCCGTCATTGAACAATATTGGCCAGGAAAAGAAAAACAGTTTCAACAATTACAACACATGGATATATGGATTCCATGTTCAGTATCCTTTGATGAAGATTGCTTTAGCCTGCTCATAAACCATGGACAACATCAGGAGACTATCCGGATTCAGGATTGTTCACTTCTCAAGAAGGATGCATATACACACATCACTTCTACTTGGACAATGTCTTATTACAAAGTATGTTGTTTTCAATTAAAAAAGATTACCCATCATCTTTTAATTTAGTGTCTCTATCCTATATCTGCAATTTCTTGAGTAGTTCTAAGTTCCATATTTTTTTCATAATTTATTTTTGTTGCAACTTCTCCTTTACTATTCTTCCTAAGGTCTAACTAGAATAATTATATTCCTTATTATTTCATTATTTCATTATTCTTTCAAATAGTATAATTGCAGTTCTATGTCAGCACCCTCTGTTCTGCTCCCAGTCCTGCACGCTACCAACTATTTCTTCCTTGGCTAAATTATTTCTGGTAGGGACTGGTTCCTTGAGCTACTGCCTGTCTCCCATAGTATCTACCTGGCTGATTTGATCTGGCAGGATTGGTGCAGTCCTGATTCCATCAATTAGACACTGCCACCTATTGGGGTCCCTGAAGTACTTCTTCTTTGTAGCATCATATAACAATTACTGGTAGTTGATAGTTTGTAAATCACGTAGTCCAGCGGTCAGAAACCTGTGGCTCTGGAGCCACATGTGGCTCTTTCACCCCTCTGCTGCTGCTCCCTGTCACTCAAAATATATGTCACAACTGCCAATGTGCGACACCTGCCAGCACACAATTTATTGAGCCTTTCAATCCCCGGTGGGCCAACCATGGATAAATCCAAAAAGATAAAAGTTTCAGAAGAAAATGGTGGCTCAGCAGACTGAAAGCATTGTGATTAACACCAGCTGTCTGCAATTACTGTAAGTTCGAATCTCACCAGGTTCAAGGTTGACTCAGCCTTCCATCCTTTCTAAGGTAGGTAAATTGAGGACCCAGTTTGTGGAGCAATAAGCTGACTTTGTATAAATATACAAAAGTATGAAGGCTATTGCTTAACGCATTGTAAGCTGCCCTGACTCTCCGGAGAAGGGCGGCATATAAATCAAATAAAAAAAAATAGAATGTTTATTTCAACTACATATGCTAGTTTTCCTGCCCAATCTGTTGCTTCAGCTTATTGTAATTATTTTCTTTAACTGCACTGCATCTTGTTGTCAAATTATCCCCAAATATTTTACCTTATTTGTGACCTGTATCTTTGAAATCTCCGTCAATTCCTCTTTTTGCCTTTTCAACCTATTTTTGGTCATAATCTTCATTTTATCTTTATTAATTTTCAAGCCAGCTACTGTCCCAAACTCACCAATAGATTCTATCAATTTATTTATTGTTGTTAATGGTTCTTCAATAATAAAGACCAGGTCATCTGCAAAGGCTTGCAATTTATATTCTTCTTTCCGAATTTTCATGCCTTTTATCTCTTTTTCTTCTCTAATATTTCTATTTAGGACTTCCAGTGTCAGAATGAACAACAATGGCGACAACGGGCATCCTTCTATCTCAATCGGATCAGTCAATTCTCCATTTATTATTACTTTTGCAGTCTGTTTACAATATATAGTTTCAATTGCCTGGATAAATTTCCTACCAAAGCCCATCTCTTCCATTTGAAGTATCATAAATCACCAATTCACATTATCAAAAGTTTTTTGAGCATCTAGAAATATCAACGTCATCTGCTTTTCAGGATGTGTTCATAGTATTCTAAAGTGTCCAGAATTATTCTTATATTGTCTCTAATTTGTCTTTTTGGAACAAAACCATTTTGATCTGTATGTATAAAGTTATTCAAATATCTCTTGAGCCTTTCTGCCAATATTGATGCAAAAATTTTATAGTCTGAATTTAGCAGAAATATAGGCCTATAATTTTTAATTTGTTGTGGGTCTGTATCTTCTTTATGTGAATGTGATTTATGTGATATGCCTCAGTCCATGATTTGGGTATTTTCTTCTTTGTCATCACTTCGTTCATAACATCCAGTAGTGGGAGACTTAAATGATCTTGTAGTGTCCTATAATATTCGACAGATAGGCCATCTGGCCCTGGTGCCTTTCCATTCTTTTGTTTCTTAATTGCTTCTGTTAATTCCATCATGGTAACAGTCCCCTCCAACATCTTCTCCACATCTTTAGAAAGCCGAGGTAATTTGGCATCATGCAGATATCTTATCACATTTTCATCTTCTATCATCTCTCTCTTATAAAGTTGTCAATAATATTCTTGTATTATTTTTCCCATTTCTTTATTTCCAAATTTCCTTTGCCCATGGTCGTCAATTAGTTGTGTTATTTTCCTTGATTCTCTTTCTTTTTTCAATTTATATGCTAACCACCTTCCTGGTTTATTCGCATTTTCGAAATAGTTCTGTTTAGCACTTCTTATTTTTTGGGCTAGTTCTTCCTTCTCCAATAAGTCCATTTTATGCTTTAATATGTCCATTTTTATCTTTACATCTTTCTTACATGGATCTTTCTGGCGTTCCTTTTCAAATCTCTTATGTTCATCAATTAGCATTTTAGCAGTTTGTCTTTTCTTCAAATTTCTTTTTCTTGTATAGTCCATTATTAGACTTCTAGCATAGGCCTTCATTGTATCCCATAAATTTTGAGCCGATGTGTCTTCTTTCTTGTTTTCTTTAAAAAGGAAAGTCAATTCTCTCTCCATTTTCTGTACGAACTCTTTCTCTTTTAATATTGTGTTATTTAAAGTCCATCTAGATTTTCTTTTCCAGCCTTTCCAGGTAGCAGTTATTTCTATTTTCACATAGTCTGTCTTCAAAGTCAAGTCCATTGTTGTCCAAATCATATCTAATCTAGACTAGGATGAGTGTCTATCAGAATAGAAAGTATACTGTCTATTTTTCCCATTTCTGTATCTCCATACGTCTTTCAAATTAACTTCCTCTATCATCTTAAAGAAGGTTTGCGGTAATATTTTTCTGGTATGTCTTACTGGTTTAAGTGTGTTATAATCCATCTTTTCATCTACCACTCCATTAAAATCGCCCATCATGCATATATTGTCATATTCAATTTCAATTATTTTCATGTGCAACTTTCTATAAAAATCACTTTGATTATTATTTGGAGCGTATATTGCAACCAACAAAATTTTCATATTATTGTCCATTATTTCCACCATCAAGATTCTGCCCTCTGAATCTGCATATATTTGTTTCGTAGGTATTGAATTTCTAATATATAAAACAACTCCTCTCTTTTTACTTTGTGGCAATGATAAAAAAGTTCTACCCAGTTTGGGCCATATCAATAGTTGTTCGTATTGCTTTTTAATATGAACTTCTTGCAGGCATATTATATCAAATTTTAATTTCTCTAATTTATGAAACACTTTACTCCTTTTAACTACTGAGTTGGGTCCATTTATGTTTATTGAAATTAGTTTTGTTTCTTCCATGTTCATACCTTATATGTAGGTTTTGTTGCTCTAGTTGATCTTACTTAACATTGTTACTTGTGTTCTACCACTCCACCAACAGCGCCTTCTGTTGATTCAATCATAGCCAATTCTTCTTCTGTAAATTTTAATGGCACTACTGTAGTTGAAAATTCCATTTCCATTTCCGCTTCTTTTCCTTTAAAAAAGTCTTCATAAAAGGCTCTCGCTTTATCAGTTGTATCCAATCTGTATCTTTGAAGTTGCCACGTTAAGATTAACCCTTCTGGTATCAGCCATCTATAATTAATTCCTTTTTGGATTAAGATTTTGGTCAAGAACTGGTATTCTCTTCTCAAGTCTCTCACCTTTCTTGGTATTTATCTCAGAACCATCACTTCTTTCTCCTTATGCTTCAGGGTTTTTTCTCTGGCCACCTGTAAAATTTGTGCTTTAAGCAATTTCTTACTAAATCTTATATGTACTTCTCATGGCAATTTATTATGCAGTGCATATCTAGTGTAGACTCGATATATCTCGTCTACCCCTTCCATCACCTTCTAGAAAGGTGATGGATTAGCCACCATCACCTTCTGAGGCACTAGAAATTTAGAAATTTCTAGTGCCTTAGCCAGCATCCCAATCATAACATCTGGCAAATTTTCTCCCTTTTCTTATTCCACATTTTGAAATCTAAGGTAAAATTCCACTTTATCCATTTCCAACCCAATTACGTTGCTCCCTTCTTGCTGAATCTCTCCCAATCTATGCTCTATATCTCTCATTTTTTCCTCTTTTTGCTCCTCCTTTTTCTCCAGTTTCAACAACCTTTCTTCATATTTTGACATTGCTTGCTGAATGTTGACCACTTTTTCATCTGTCTTAAGTAATTGCTGTTCCATCCTCTGGACTCTCTCTTCTGCCTTCAACAGCTGTTGTTCCATCCTTAAAACTGTTTTTAGAATTGTTTGTATCGGTAAATCTTTCTCTTTCTCTTTTTCTTTATCTTGCTGCAGCATTGTCTGTATGGATCGTTGTCCTCCAGATGGTGACGAAGAAGGTGTAGTTGCAGCTGCTCCCACTGTCGCAACTTTTCTACTCATTTTATTCCAAAAAAAAGAAAAAAGGAAAAGGGAAAATTTAAAAATTATCCAATTTAAAAAAAAAGGAAAAGGGAAAAGAAAAAATAATTAAAAAAAAACAACAGATAAAATACCACCACTTTTCAGGTTCTTCTAAACCCTAATCCAATAGGTATAAGAAAATCAACAACAACAACAACAACAACAACAACAACAACAACAACAACAACAACAATAATAATAATAATAATAATAATAATAATAATAATAATAATAATAATAATAATAATAATAATAATAATAATAATAATAATAATAATAATAATAATAATATAATAATAAATCTTCAAGCTCTTGATTGCCTTAATCCAATTTTATATGGTCTCAGGCCGAGGTGAGAAGCCCCAAAAAGGGAAGGAAGAAAAAAACAGAAAGAAAGGTCCATCAAGTATAATTGTATCCAGAAAGCATGTGGAGAGTTGTCTTTTAAGCAAGCCACAAAAAAGAAAAAAGAAGAAGAAGAAGAAGTAAAATTGGCTGCCTTATACAAGCTAGCTGCCCGATAGAGAGAAAAGCAAAAAATCTTCTACAGTATTTCCAGACTCTTACTTCAGCTAAATCCAACAAGAACTTCCAGTTGGCGCTGGGCGATTCAGTCGGGGAAATGGCGGGGCTCTTATGAGCCCCGCAAAAACCCCTACTGGCGAGCCGCTGCCGACAGGTCTGCGGACCTACCCTGTCCTGAAGGGACAGGGGAAGAGAGAGGTACCCCTTGGACGGCCGAGAGGAATGGGCAAGTTCCTCGGGGCCAGAGGAAGCCCTCTGAGCCGACAGCGGGGGAGCAGCAGTCATGGTGACTGCCTCAAAGCCTGGGCCAACCGGAGAAAGCACTGTGCTGGAGGAAGAAGGAAAAGTGAGAGCAAGGTGTTCGGAAGCCGGGTAAGCAAGACCAAACCCAGGCGGGAACAGCGTTTAAACTGTGGATAGTGATAAGTGTGCCCCAGCCTTAATTAGTGGCTACGGTGTATTGGGGCAAGAAGATCTGCAAAATACCTTTTAAAAAGGAAAGACCCACCAAAGGATTATGGATTTTATTGCTAATTTGGAATGATTGCCTTTTTGGAAAGTTATAAATTTTGAAAACTGTTCTTTTTTCTTTTTTAACAGGAATGGATTATTCTTGGAAGAGAGAAAAAGGAAAGAGGCGATAAACAGGACTTTTTTAAAACAAAGGGAAAAGACAAACGGATAGCTTTGCAATACACAAAATGGAGACTGTGAAGAAGTAAAAGTGTAATTGCGGATTGCTAGCAGCTTGGAAGAGAAACTAAGTGCCTTGTTATTTTAAATGGATTACTTTGGCATCAAATAAGGAGCTTTAACTGGGGATACTCAATCTGTTTATTGGAAGCTTTATTGATGGAAAGAAAAAAGAAATAAAATGGAATAACTATAATTGAATTAACAGGCTCAGCAAAAAAAGGAAAAAAGGTGTGGCACTAAAAGAAGAGATGATGATATTATATATGGAATAATATAAAAAAAATAAACTTTATAGAATTTTTAACATTGATAATATTGAAATTGAAAAAGAACAATTTTGGACAGATTGGAAAAAGATTTATAGTAGGTTGCAAGTTAAGAAAAATAACATAGTTTGATTAAAATGAAAATGTAATGCTTAATGCATATTTGAAGTCTGAATATTGTTACGAAGTATTATACCTTTTTTTGTTTCCCTTTGCTACCTTTTTGATTTTCTTTCTTTTCTTGATCCTTTTTTTTTATTTCTACTTTCCCTCTTTTCTCCTCCTTTGTTTCTGTTTTCCTTTCCTTCTCTTTTTCACCTTTTATTTCCATTCCTTTTAAATTGGACTATATAAATATATGTATTTGGTTATGAAATAAGAGTATAAATGAATGAATGAGAATATGATTTTTCTAAATGTTCTAAACGCTTAAATGAATTTTTGAGATTTAAAATAAATATGAAGTAGATGATCTTAAAATATATGAGAAGATATTTGTTAAAATTTATGCTGAGTCAAATTGTGGTATCTGAAAAAGTAATTTATGTAATATGTGAATTAGTTAAAATGAAATAGCTAAAACAACAGATGCAGGCCTGGAGGAAAATATGCTGGTAACACCAGCCAAATAAGAGAAGGAGACTCTGAGAAGAATATCAGCCAAAATAAAACATGCTGGAACTCAGCCAAATAATAGTGGGAGGTTCGGAGGAGACTATGCTGGAAATCAGCCAAAATACAATATGTTGGAAACTAGCCAACATGCTGGAACTCAGCCAAATAATAGTGGGAGGTATGGAGGTGACTATGCTGCAACTCAGCCAAAATAAAGCATGCTGGAAATCAGCCAAACAAAAGCTGGAGGTATGGAGGAGGATATGCTGTTAATCAGCCAAACAATAATATGCTGGAAATCAGCCAATAATAGGAGGAGATAGGGAGGAGGATAGGGATTTTGAGATAAATTTGAGAATATGAAATATGCAAAACTAAAGGCAAATTGATAAAGCTTTAAGGTTTAAAGATCTGATGAAGAGGTCAAGAGATTAAGAAATATGGACTGAATTTTGATTTATTAATTGAAATAAAAAATAGAGCTGTATCTAAGTTGAAATTACGATGTGTGGTTAGAAATTGTAAGGTAAATAATTAGACTAAGAGATTAGAATATTGTTTTTCTTTTTTTAATGTTTTAATATTGATGTCAAAAGGTGTAATGAAGAGAGCTTGGAAAAGAACCAGAGATAATTGAACTTATAAATGAGCATAATAATGAATTAAATGTGTACTTGGAAATTAAATTGGTGGTGATATAATAGAATGGTTCTGATCAAGATATTAGAGTTTATGACTAAAAAATTTTCTATGAAAAATTTCTTTGAATTTTAAAAGATATAATGGGAAATTGTGAATGGAACTTTTTCAAAATGTAAGCGATTGTACCTATTCATGACCGGATCGAGACTTTGCTCTCGAAAGAGATGAATTTTATGTGTTATGTTGGAAAAAAAAAATAATATTTTGCAAAAAAAAAAAAAGAACACCTGTGTAAACAATACAGATAATTCCACTTCCTCTGGTGTTCTTTTTTTTATATATATATATATATATATATAATTTTTATTAATATATTCTATACACTAACACACAAATAAAATATACAATCCTGCCACCATGGTATAATATGATTACATTGTCCATAAGTATAAAATCATTCCTTTATACATACATATTTGCCATCATATATATACATCATCATATGTCTATTCTATCCCACCTTTTCTGGACCCAATCGTACCATACTTTCCAACTGTTATAAAATTCTGAATCTTTTTTACCATTGATCAATCTAGTTAGTCTATCTGATTCTGCACACTCATTAATTTTATATATTATTTTCAAATCTATCGGTAAGTATTGATTTTTCCACTCCTGCGCATACGCTAATCTTGCTGCAGTGATAATGTGAATCAACAAGAACCATATATCTGACTTAACATTCAAAGGTTTTGCCCCCAATAGGAAAATCTCAGGTCTTAATTCCAAATTAATCTGTGTAATTTCCAAAATCCATTGCCGTATTTTTTTCCAATATTTAACCGCCTGCGGGCAGGTCCACCATTGGTGAAAATAGGTTCCATTGCTGTAACCACACTTCCAACAGCAGGCAGATGTCCCGGGAAACATTTTAGCTAATCTCGCCGGGGGTAGATGCCACCGGTAGATCATTTTATATATGTTTTCTTTATATGAGGAGGCCATGGTTAATTTCATATTTTTCAACCAAATCTGTTCCCATTGCTGGAAGTCAAGGGGATATCCAAAATTTTGCCCCCATGCTATCATACAATCCTTCACTACATCCTGTCCTATCTGCAGAGATAATAAATATGCATAACATTTAGATAATATCCCTTTCCCTCCTTCTAATAAGATCTTATCCAATTCTTGTCTTTTACTGTAGATTCCTTCACTATGTAAATCTTTTTTATACCTGGAGTACACTTGCGAATAAGACCACCAGTCTATCTTATATCCTTGAAGAGTTAATAATTCTCGTGACTTTGGATTACCCTGAACATCCAAGAAACCTTCATACGTCAAGGTTTTCTCCCCTTTATACAATGTCGGGTAAACCTGAGCTTCCTGCGCTGAAATCCAACATGGAACTTTTGTATATACTCTTCTTCTAACCTTTTCCCAAGTGTACCCAAGCGTCCTACGTAAATAGTGATCATCAAAGTGTCTAGGACGGCCGGATGCTCCCCGCCATAGAAAATAGTGCCAGCCATGTTGAAGACCGGCTCCCTCAAATGTCAAAAGTCGTCTCTTTTGTAGGACCATCCATTCTTTCACCCAAATCAAGTTCGCTGCTTGGTGATAGAGCTCCCAATTTGGGAGTCCAAATCCTCCTCTATTTTTGGGTTCTTGTAACATTTTAAGTCTAATCCGCGGCCTCTTTCCCTGCCAGATAAATTTAGATATACTCCTATCCAAATTTGTAAAAAACTCTTTATTCAACCTTACCGGGGCTGTTTGGAATAGAAATAACCATTTGGGTAACACGCACATCTTAATGGTTGCCACCCTTCCCAAAATTGATAGCTGGAGATTTTTCCATCTTTCTAAGTCTCTGAGCATCTGGCTGTAAAGAGGAAGATAGTTATCCTCCTTTATGGAGGAACATCTGGCGGTCAACCATATACCCAGATACTTAATTTTATTTGTTATTCTTAAACCCATTAACTGCTCCAGCTGTTGCCTTTGCATCTGAGTCATATTTTTCACTAGGATTTTAGTTTTTTCTTCATTCATCTTTAACCCCGCTACCTTCCCATACTCTCTAATCAAGCATAATAATTTCAGGCCCGAGTCCAGTGGTTGATCCAAGATAAATACAAGATCGTCTGCATAAGCCTGAACTTTAACTTCCTCCTGCCTAATCTTCATTCCTCTTACTTCCGTGTTTCCTCTCACTTCTCTAAGCAGGGGTTCTAAAGTTAATACAAATAGCAATGGGGAAAGGGGACATCCCTGTCTTGTACCTCTACGAATTTGAATTCTCTCCGTCTCCTCTCCATCTATGAGAACTCTTGCAGTCTGCTCCCGGTAGATAGCTCGAATTGCCCGAATAAAATTCCCACCAAACTCCATATATTCCAATTGAGAAATCATAAATTCCCAACTGATTCTGTCAAATGCCTTTTGGGCGTCAACAAAAAATTAGGGCTAATTGTTTATCCGGGCGATTTTCGAAAAATTCTAATGTATTCATGATAATTCTAAGATTATCTCGTAGATATCTATTAGGAAGGAAGCCGTTTTGGTCTGAGTGAATGAATTGGTTAAGGAAGCAGCTAAGCCTAGCTGCAAGAACCCCCGCAAATATCTTATAATCGGAGTTTAGTAATGATATTGGCCTATAGTTCTTAATAAGAGATAGATCAGTTCCTTCTTTTGGGATAATAGAAATATAAGCCTCAGTCCAAGATACTGGAACCTGAGCCTCTTTCATAACCGCATTGAATAAATCCGTCATGTGTCTTCCTATCACGTCAAACACTATTTTGTATAATTCAACTGGAAGGCCATCTCTACCCGGGGTTTTGCCATTCGCCTGTGCTTTCATAACTGTTTCTACTTCCTCCATCGTAAATTCTGCATTAAGAATTTCCTTCATTGTTTCCGAGACTTTAGGCAAGTCTGTCTTTTCCAAATATTTCCGAATTTCACAGATATTTTCCTCTCCTTTCTGATAAAGCTGTGTGAAAAAATCCTGAGCTACCATTCTCTTGCCTTCCTTAGTACAATGGAAATTCCCAATTGCATCTTTCAGCCCTTCTATTCTCCGTTGTTCCTGCTCCTTTCTAAGCCGGTAAGCCAACCATTTTCCTGTTTTATTCGCCCTTTCAAAAAAATTTTGTTTAGTCCACTTTAGTTTATTTGCTAATTCCTCTTGATCTAATAATTTAATCTGGTGTTGCCAGTACTCCCTTTCCTCTATCAATGTTGTCTGGGTTAATCCATTTTGCATCCTTTCTTCCACCCGTTGTAATTTATTCAAGAGGTTGTCTCGGTGTTTCCTACCCGCCCTACGTTTGTCAATCATATATTTGATTAACCATCCCCTCATCACTGCCTTAACCGTATCCCATGTATTGTATATTGAAGTATCCTCTTTCTTATTTTCCTGGAAAAAGAGATATAACTCCTTCTTAAATTTACTCATGAATTCTTCATCTTTCAGGATACCTATATTCATTCTCCATCTACTCTTCCTACAATGTGGGATCTTCCAAGTTACCATTAGCGGGTTATGATCCGCCCACTGATTGGGCCCTATTTCCACTTCTGAGACCAGCCCCCTCAACTCAAGAGACATCCATATCATATCTATTCGGGTCCACGAGTGGTGTCTGGGAGAGAAATAAGTATATTGATTTTTATTGGGATTTCTCAACCTCCATATATCCTGTAATCCAAATTCCTCCCTTAAATCATTACATATTTTTGGTAATGTTCTCTTAATATCCTTTAACCTTCCTTGTATGTTTCCCGGGACATAATCCTGCATTCTATCCGTTACAGCATTGAAATCCCCCACTAGACAGACATGTTCATATTCCAGTTCCCCCAATTTAACATATAAGTTTTGATAAAAAGTCCTCTGATTATCATTAGGGGCATAAATACAAACCAATAAAGACTTCCACTGGGCAATTTCTATTTCGAGCATGAGAACCCGGCCTTCCTGGTCAGCAAAAACCTGTTGGGATTTCAAATGATGTCGTACATATACCACTATCCCTCTTTTTTTTTGACCTGCTAATGAGGTATAAGTTTTACCCAACGCCCGGCATTCTAACAAATGGTTTTGATCTTTTTTTATATGAGTCTCCTGCATACAGACAATATCATACTTAGCCTTTCTTAATTTATTCAAAATCCTACTACGTTTATTAGGAGCATTTAAACCGTTAATATTTACAGATATCAAACGCACTAATTCCCCCATTTTCTTTTCTCACCTAAGTTTTTACTTTCCCGCTGTTATAGCCTTCTTAACTGTTTGTCTTGTCTCCCTCTGAGGTGCTGTTAATTCCTCGGCTTTTCGTATTCCCCCACCCTTCTTTCCCGCCTTTCCTTCTCTCCTCTCCTCTACCTCTTCTTCCTCTTGCGATTCCTCCAAACTTCTACTTTCCCCTTCTCCTTCAACATCTAATTCTGACAAATTAAATTGTTGTTCCATGAATTCTCTTGCTTCTTGAAGACTCCGAATCCTCACCTTCTTATCCCTCCATGTCATCAATAAACCTTCAGGCAATAACCAACGATACGAAATTGCATTTTTCCTCAGGAAAGTCGTCAAAAATTGATATCTGTGTCTCTGTTCCCTTACCCGACGTGGGATTTGTTTCAAAACTATTATCGGTTGGCCTTTATATGTAATAGTTTGATCCCTTGTTCGTTTATAAAATTCTTCACACAAAGCTTTCTTGTTAAAACGAACATGAATTTCCCGAGGAAGATTGTTCCTTTTTGCGTAACTAGTGAATACTCTAAAGGCCTCATCAATATCCCGTTGGATCATGAGTCTATCTGCCTCCAAAGTTTCTGAAACTATTTCTCCTACAATGTCATCCAGTTTTTCCCCTTTCTCTTCCGCCACATTCTGTATTCTAAGGAAAAAAGAAGATCGCTCCATTTCCAGAAAAACTATTTCTTCTTCTAATTCTCTATTTATGGTTATTTGTCTCTTCTCCCAACTATCCATCCGTCCTTCGCATTTCTCCGTCTTCTTCTCTATCTCCTTCATTTTTTCCTCTTGTTGTATTAATGTCTGTCGTATATCTCCCAGTTCACTTCGCATCTGTTTAATTTCTTCTTTAACCCCTCTCATTTCCGCTTTCACATCTGCTCCCAAGTCCTCAAAGTTCTTAGATGTCGACTCCTGGTTTTTAGCCATTGATTCCTGGATGGCTTGTAACATATTTTGAAGAGCCTGCATAGAGGGCGTCTTCCCCGTCACCGACATATCTTCCGATGTTCTTCTAGAAGCTAAATACGTCGAATTTGGGGTTACAGCGGTAGGCAGAGAGATAATTTTCTTATTTGTTGTGGTAATAGTTGAAGATATAGACATAACTGAAAACAACCACTGTTCCTCTACTCTTTGTTGAATAAATATATCAATCAAGTCTTTTAAATCAAATAAGTTAATCCATCAGCTCTTGATATATCCAAATTAGTCTATTTTCAATGTTTACTATGAGGCAGTGTATATATATCTTTTTCCCACCTCCTTTCCTTTCCTTTCTTTTCCTTTCCTTTAGTTGTAATATCCCAATCCACCACTAGGTGGCAGTACAAGACCAACCAAGGGCAGTCTCCGTCTTCAGCAGTGGGGAAAGAAGAAAAAAATCTCAAGTCAAGATGTGGCAAAAGGCTCGCCTCTTCTGATAATGTGACAAAGAGAGAAGTAAAAGAGAAAATCTCACTACATCTCCAACAAGATCAATCAATTATTCCTCATCCAACAGACAATATATTCAAATAAAAAAAGGGGAGAAGATAAAGTTTTGATAATATCAAAGTTCAAAGGGAGATCAATAACTGCTTCTGAGGGGGAAATAACAGCTAGCAGCAAGAAGTTTACAAGACAGCCGTTTCTCCATTTCAGCCGCTCCCCCAGTAAATGGCAAATCTTATACGTTTCTTAGGCAGGAGGTTCAGTCAGCTCTGAGCTAACTTAGTAAAGTAGAATTCTTATACCACGCTGGCGGACTCCCCTCTCCAGTTGGTATAGTCACGATTTCGGGGCGATCCCACGCCGCCCTCTTTCTGCGCTGGTATCCTGAGAAGAAATCTGCCGGCATGCGGGAAAGCCACCTCCTCGCATGCCCCGATACCTCCCCTTCTTCGCAAGCCTCTCCACGGCTCACGATGGCGCAGGAACAACCGCCAGACACAGAAAAGGGAGAACTAGGATAAGCAGCTACACAATTCCTAGTCCTCCATTTAGCATGACGCAACGGGAAGCCTCCACTTCCTCTGGTGTTCTCACACACATTTATCAGCTCAAGATTCAGAGTCTCAGTTATGGCTACAATGTATCTTCTGGAAATTGCTTATAAAAACACAGCAACAAAGTATCACCTCCAGCAGATGGCAGCAGTACACATTCTCCTGTCTTTTCTGTGCTTTAAAATCTTTAAAATCCAAAGCTTCCTTATTAAAAGTTTACAAAAAATTACAAAAGGAGAAAAAAAAGAAAAGAAAAAATAGAGAGGCTTCAATCACCAAAAAAGAAAACCAAACCAAAATCAAACATTCATTTTAAAAAAGGCAAGCTCAACCAAATGTCAATGTTAATCACTTCTTTTTCAATCCAGTCCCGGTCAGCAAAACAAAAAGCTAATTTAAAGGTCTTCCAAATTGAGTAATAGGGTATTAAAAATCAATTCCAAATTAAAGTTGCTGCTTATTTCATCTCCATCTTAAGTTCAAAGTCTCTAGTTCCTCAGGATGTTCTTTTTATCAATTAAAAAAATAAGATTCTCACCACTCTAGTTCGCTGTCATTCTCCTTTCTTCTCCTGAAGCTGTCCCAGCCTTGGGAGCTGATGGCTGCAACCCCGTTGCCGGAAAAAGGGCAAAGTTCCTGTATCGACCAGGGACTTTGCGATGTCCCTGGAATCGACAGGAGATGCCCTCCACTACCACAGTCAAAACTAGAATGTGGGGTCCAAAAAGGACCGTCCTGCAACGGGGCTATCAGCGGAGATTTCGGAGCCCCGAAATCTTCTGTCCGTTTCGCCGCAACGCCAACTTCCGGTCTCTCCTATCTATCTATCTATCTATCTATCTATCTATCTATCTATCTATCTATCTATCATCTATCTGTATCATCTATCTATCTATCATCTATCTATCTATCTATCTATCTATCTATCTATCTATCTATCTATCTACTGTATCTATCTACTAATCTATCTATCTATATCTATCTATCTATCTATCTATCTACTGTATCTATCTACTAATCTATCTATCTATATCTATCTATCTATCTATCTATCTATCTATCTATCTACTGTATCTATCTACTAATCTATCTATATCTATCTATCTATCTATCTATCTATCTATCTATCTATCTACTGTATCTATCTACTAATCTATCTATCTATATCTATCTATCTATCTATCTATCTATCTATCTATCTATCTATCTACTGTATCTATCTACTAATCTATCTATCTATATCTATCTATCTATCTATCTATCTATCTATCTATCTATCTATCTATCTATCTAAATATACGTCACAACCGCCAATGTGCGACACCCGCCAGCACACAATTTATTGAGCCTTTCAATCCCCGGTGGGCTAACCATGGATAAATCCAAGAAGATAAAAGTTTCAGAAGAAAACAGAATGCTTACTTCAACTACATATGCTAGTTTTGTGGCTGCTCAAGAAAGAGACAGGCATGGGAAGGGTTTTGTGGCTCCCAGTGTTTTCTTTTCTGTGGGAAACGGGTCCAAATGACTCTTTGAGTATTTAAGTTTGCAGACCCCTAACTTAGTCACTAGAAGTTGGGCAGCATGCAATCTTATCACGGCATTGAAACTGCTGCAGGTGTTATTTGCATAGCCATAGCCTTCCTTCCTTCCTTTTCCTCTTAGGTTTTGCCGGTTTAACATCGTGGCTCCTCTGGAGGATCAGGGTGCGTAGGGATTCCGGGACATAGAGCTTTGTCCCCTTCCATGCGAGGTCATCCCTTTTTGTCAGGATGTGTTGATTGTCTCGGAACCAGGTGTCTGACAGCAGTTCAGTTTTGAGTTTTGCCATTAGATCGCTTGTTGGTTGGTCGTGTCGGTTGTGGTGTCATCTGGTGGTTACTTGGGCCGCTATTTGGAGAAGGGGAACAATGGTGTCAACAACGGATCTAGTCTCCAATCACCTCTCTGGTTGCCGCAACAAGCCAGGAAGGACATGGGTCCAATAAAGATGTGGAGGCCCCCAATCTACCCACAATCCTATCCACTTCATCTATGGAAACAGGGTCAAACTCAACCCATATGTCACCTTCAAGACTTGCTCCCACTTCCTCGTCGGATTCTGCCCGGTCAGAGTCTAACCCCATCCAGATCTGAGTGACTTTGTCTTGCAGAAATTGTACAAAATCCTCAGCACTGCCTTGTAGGGGGTCCTCCCTTGCTCCCTGGTTGAGAAGAGAGCGGGTCACTCGAAACAAGGCTGCTGGATGATTTTCTGCAGACGCAATGAGAGCAGCGAAATAATCACTTCGTTGAGTGAGGGTCACTTCCCCGCTGCCCTGAAAGAGGCGGTGGTGAGGCCTCTCCTCAAGAAGCCGTCTCTGGATCCAGCAATATTGGCTAACTATCGTCCTGTCTCCAACCTTCGCTTCATTGCGAAGGTTGTTGAGAGTGTGGTCGCGCAACAGTTTCCGCAATTCCTGGAGGAAACATCCTATCTAGATCCGTTCCAGTCGGGTTTCAGGTCTGGGCACAGCATGGAAACGGCATTGGTCGCGTTGGTGGATGATCTCTGGAGGGCTCGGGACAGGGGTTATTCCTCTGTTCTGGTCCTATTAGATCTCTCAGCGGCTTTTGATACCATCGACCATGGTATCATGCTGCACCGGCTGGAAGAGTTGGGGGTGGGAGGCACCGTGTTGCGGTGGTTCTCCTCCTTTCTCTCCGACCGGTTGCAGTTTGTGTTGGCAGGGGGGCAGAGGTCGACCTCGAGGCCTCTCATTTGTGGAGTGCTGCAGGGATCGGTCCTCTCGCCCCTTCTGTTCAACATTTATGTGAAGCCGCTGGGCGAGATCATCCGTGGCTTTGGGGTGAGATACCACCAGAACGCTGATGACACCCAGCTGTACATCTCCACTCCAGGCCACCCCAACGATGCCCTTGAAGTGATGTCCCAGTGCCTGGAGGCTGTGCGGAACTGGATGGGGAGGAACAGGCTCAGGCTCAACCCTTCCACGACTGAGTGGCTGTGGCTCCTGGCATCCCGATATAGTCAGTTGACTCCATCACTGACTATTGGGGGCGAGTCTTTGGCCCCCACTGAAAGGGCTCGCAATCTGGGAGTCCTCCTGGATAGGCAGCTGTCTTTGGAGGAACATCTGACGGCTGTTACCAGGGGGACCTTTTATCAGGTTCACCTGATTCGCCAGTTGCGGCCCTTTCTTGATCGGGATTCCTTGTGCACAGTCACTCACGCCCTCGTCACCTCTCGCCTTGACTACTGCAACACTCTCTACATGGGGCTCCCCTTGAAGAGCACCCGGAGGCTCCAGCTGGTCCAGAATGCAGCAGCGCGGGTAGTGATGGGAGCAACATGGCGCTCCCATGTAACACCGCTCCTGCGTGAGCTGCACTGGCTCCCGGTGGTCTTCCGGGTGCGCTTCAAGGTGTTGGTTATCACCTTTAAAGCGCTCCATGGCATAGGGCCTAGCTATCTCCGAGACCGCCTGCTGCTACCAACGACCTCCCATCGACCCGTGCGCTCCCACAGAGAGGGCCTCCTCAGGGTGCCATCAGCCAAACAATGTAGGCTGGTGGCCCCCAGGGGGAGGGCCTTCTCTGTGGGGGCTCCCACCCTCTGGAATCAGTTGCCCCCAGAGATAAGAAGAATCCATGACCTCAATGCCTTCCGTCGTTCCCTGAAAACCCATCTTTTTCAGCAAGCCGGGTTGGCTTAAGAAGAAATTTTTAAATTCTTTTATTTAGTCTGTGATTCTTAACTTTCGGGCCAAAATTTATATATATTTTTAAATGTTTTAATATTTGTATTCTATGTCTTTTTATCTTGGCTGTACACCACCCTGAGTCCTCAGGGAGAAGGGCAGTATATAAATTGGAAATTAAATTAAATTAAATTAAATTAAATTAAATTAAATTAAAGAAACTACGATGTATCTTCTATGTATCAAAATAAGCAATGTAGTTTACTTAGATTACCTTGACAAAGCAAACATTACAGACTTCATGGGCTCAGCTAGGTTGAATTTCCACAAAGGAACTTAAATTACAATCTTATTTAACCCGGGAGATAAAAAGGCAAAAGATATGATTAATATCTTAAGAGAGCAATTTAATATGTTAATGGCTGGGCAAGTAGCAACCAGCATACGATATGCCAGACATAATACATTTTGTAATGCTAATAAACCTGGGAGATGGTTGGCTTACATGATGAGGAAAAAACAAAAATCACGTGTTATAGACAAGATAGAATTTAGAGGTAAAGAGATTTATCAACAGAATTTAATAAAAAAGGCTTTTTTGGAGTTTTATACAAAGTTATATGCTAAAGATGTAATTCAAGATGTGGATATTGATAGATATTTAAAGATGGAGATTTCTGAATTAACGCTGGAACAGAGAGAGAGATTGAATCAGCCAATAACTTCTGAGGAAATTGTTGGGGCAATTAAACAATTAAAAATAGGTAAGGCTCCGGGAACAGATGGATTAACAGCTGTTTATTATAAACATTTACAATCTGAAATGTTAGAACCACTCAAAATTTTATTTAATAAAATACAAGTAGGAGGAGGAGTACCACCTTCCTGGAAAACAGCCTTTGTTTCACTAATTCCAAAGGAGGACCAAAATTCTACTAAACCCGAGAATTTTAGGCCAATTTCACTTCTGAATACTGATTATAAGATTTTTGCTAAGATATTAGCTACTAGATTAATGCCAGTTATGCAACAAATAATTCATAATGATCAATCAGGGTTTATAAAAGGGAGACAAATGAGATATAATGTTAGACAAATTGTAAACTTATTGGAATATTTGGAAAAAAACAATCAAGTCCCTGCAGCGTTTATATTTTTGGATGCAGAGAAGGCATTTGATCGTCTGAACTGGCAATTTTTGTTTAAAATAATAGAGAAAATGCACTTTGGGGAATATTTCACACAATCAATTAGAGCGATATATCAGCAGCAAACAGCACAAATTATAGTTAATGGAGGTTTAACAGAGGTTTTTAAAATTGAGAAAGGAACAAGGCAGGGGTGTCCTCTGTCTCCATTACTGTTTATTTTGACTTTGGAAGTGCTATTGAACAAGATACGTGACTCAGAAAAATTGAAGGGTATTGTAATTAGACAACAAGATTATAGATTAAGAGCATTCGCAGATGACTTGGTTATTACCTTATCCCAACCTATAGAGTCGGCTCCATATATATTGGATATAATTGATCAATACGGGAAAGTATCAGGATTTAAAGTTAACTCACATAAGACAAAGATGATAGTTAAAAATATGACTATACCTGAAAGAGATAAACTAGCAAGATTAACAGATTTTGAAATAGTTAAAAAGGTTAAATATCTAGGGGTATACATAGCAGCTTCAAATACAAAATTATATAAAAATAACTATGAGGTTCTTTGGCAGAAGGTACAGAAGGATATGGAAAATTGGAAAAAATTACAGTTGTCTTTATTGGGAAGAATTGCAGCAATTAAAATGAATGTCTTACCTAGATTTTTATTTTTGTTCCAAATGATACCTGTGCTTAAGAAAGATGAAAATTTGAGAGAATGGCAGAAAGGTGTTAACACTTTCATTTGGGCTTGGAAAAATCCCAGAATAAAAATGAAAATTATACAAGATACACGTGAAAGAGGAGGTCTCAAAATGCCTAATCTAAGATTATATTATGAAGCAGCGGTTTTATCACAAATTAGTGATTGGTTTAATTTAACTGAGGGGAGAATTTTGAATTTAGAAGGTTATGATTTGTTATATGGATGGCATGCCTATCTGTTATATGATAAAAAAGTGGATAAAGTATTTAAGGCTCATAGACTTCCGGTTTCTCTGCCTTCGGCGACGGCGGTGCCTTTCGGAGCTCCGCCAGCCCCGCCGCCCGTAGAGCCGCTTCGTTACTCAGAAGCGGCTTGAAAGCTTCAAAATCCCAAGGATTGAAGAAGTAGAGATCGCAGGGCACAGGTTGAGCCCCCGTTGTCCCCCAGGGAATTGTTTCTGGGGAGAGAACGGGTGTGGCTCCCTCCCAACCTGCGGAAACTCCGGGCGACGTGGGACGATTTTGCCTTTGCAAAACAAGCCGGCTGCAGGAAACGTAATTTGAAAAGAATCAGCTTTAACAAACAGCGAACCTATCTGAACCCTGAAACTTGGAAACGCAAGTATCAGCGCTTTGTTGACTTTTCAAACTGAGACAAATTTGAGTGAGTGAAAGTGCTTTGAAAAAAACATGGCGCTTAGCCTTAAAGTTAACGAGCCAATGAGTGTGGATTGGTGAAGTTATTTTGTGTTACAAGTTTCCAAGTTGTTGCAAAGTTGCCTTGTTTGCTATAAGAGAAGCAAGTGGAAAATTTCTCCCTTTTTAATATTGGACTTTGTTTTACTTTAGCTTTTAATTGATCAAATCTGGGGGACTTTTTTAGAAGTCTTTGTGCAGGAGGGAAAGGAAAAGGAACTTCCCTTTTTAGAAAATCCAGACTACGTGGCAGGATGGCTTCAAAGAAGCAGGAAGGGAAGGCAGCAGGGGGGGGATCCCCCACACATAAACAAGAAACGCAGCTTCCCTCTGCACAGCAGTTACAGACCCAGAAAAAAGAATTTGATGTGGGAGATTTAAAACAATTTATTTCTAAAACTCTGGATGATAAATTTTTAAAATGTCAACAGGAGATAGATGATAAACTTCAAAAATCACATCAGGAATTTATGCAGGAAATTAATGAAGTTAAAGATATGGTGAAACAGAATCAAAATAAGGTGACCCAAAAAATATCAGAAGTGGCGTCTGGCCTGGCAGAATTTATTGGGAAAGTTGATTTTAAAGTTGAAGAATTTAAATCAGAAGTTAATGTCAAGATGAAAGACAATGATTATAAAATTGATGAAGTTGACAATAAAATGCAGAGAATTGAAGATGAGATTGTTATGATACAATTCCGGGCGATGGAATTCGCCATACGGCTTCGGGGAATTCGAGAGGGGGAGAGACAGGATTTGAGACAAGTTTGTTCTGAAGCCTTGGCCAAGATTTTACAAGTTAATCCTGATGTGGTATTTCACAAAATAGATAAAAGCTATAGAGTGAACTCTTGGGTGGCCAGACAAAGACAACTGCCTAGAGATGTGGTCATATACTTTACAGATAGAGGAATTAGAAATGATATCCTGCAAAAATCTTTTCATACTTCTGTACAAGTGGGGGGTTCACGACTTGAAATCTTTAAAGAATTACCTCCTAAAATGCTGAAAGCCAGAAAAGAATTTGGTTTTCTTGTTAAGGAACTGAGAAATTTACAGATACCCTTCCGGTGGGACGCACCTGCTGGGATAATTTTTAGATATAAGGGAGAAGGATATCGGTTGAATACCGTGGAGAAGGCACAACACTTTTACACTACTATTCTTAAGGAAAGAACACCATCTCCACGTACATCCACAGTTTTGGAGATTAAAGAGAGTGAAGAGAGGCAATTGCAAGAACAGTCCAAGCAGGAATCAGAAGTAGTGCAAGGTGCAGAAGGAGGTTTTCTGAGTGAGCCCTTGTTTGATTCTTCTCCAATTTTGGATTTGATTCAGTTGACTGAAGTTATAACTAGAGCTCAATCTAAACTACTTAAACAAAAGCAACAACAACAACAGGAAAGACAAGACAAGAAGGCAGTTAAGAGTACTGCACAAGAGAGTGGAGCTATGGGAGGAGCGAGATCGAAGCTTTCGGATGAACTTCAAGCATTTTGCTCTGTGCTCCAGAAAGAGGCTGATGACCTTTAAGTGTTTATCTTGGAACGTCAATGGGTTGAACTCAGCACAGAAAAGGAAGAAACTATTTACATATTTGAAACAATTTAATAATGATATAATATGTTTACAAGAAACGCATATTACAACTCAAGATCAAAAATATTTGATAAACTCAAAACTAGGAGCACATTTTATATCTTCAACTCCGCAGAAAAAGAATGGTGTGGTTATTTATGTAAATAAAAAGTTAACAGCTAAAGTTATAGAAGCAGATCAAGATGGTAGGTTTGTAGCAATTGAATTGTTTACAGCAAATGGCCAAATTCTTTTGATTGGAATTTATGCTCCCAATCAACAACAGGACTATTTTTATAAGATGTTACATACTAAAATATTGCAATGGGACTATAGATCTATTTTAATTATGGGAGACTGGAACGGAGTAACTGATTCTAAACTAGATAAAAAGAGTTTGGCAAAGTCTAGAATTAGACTACCACAGACTTTTTTTGATATGAAAGAAGATATGGAACTAAAAGATGTTTGGAGAATCCATAACCCAAAAGAATTGGATTACACTTTCTTTTCTGATAGACATAGATCCTTTTCTAGGATTGATTTTATCCTGTTGTCAAATGATCTACTTGTTAAGACAAAAAGAACAAAGATTTTTCCAAGAACTTTGACTGACCATAGCCCTGTATGGATAGAAATTGAGATGGATAAGGTTGAGAGACGTTCTTGGAGATTAAATGAGAACTTGTTTAGATATGAAAAAAATACAATAGAACTTAAAAAGCATCTGAAAGAATTTTTTGAAACAAATTTGAATAAAGGTACCCCAATTGAAATTGTTTGGGACGCAAGTAAAGCTTATATGAGAGGGGTACTTATCTACATGAACTCTAAACATAGACTGTTCCGACAAAAGAAAAGATCTGAATTGGAAACAGAAATAAAGAACAAAGAACAGTTACTTATTAAAAACCCAACAGATGAAAGAATACGAAGTGCTATAAAACTTTTGAAAGACCAATTTCAAATGCTTATGGCGGAACAAGTTGCAACAAACTTACAATATGCGAAGCATAATACATTTTGCAATGCTAATAAACCGGGCAGATGGTTGGCTTACACATTGAGGAAAAAACAAAGTATACGGACTATTGATAGTATTGATATTGGAGGGAAAGAAATTTTTCAACAAAAATTAATTAAAGAAGCTTTTGTGGACTATTATACCAAACTATATGCCAAAGAGGAGCTGCAGAATGGATTTATAGAAAAATATTTAAATGACAAGAGAGTTACAAAAATTACTGATCAACAAAAGAAAAGAATGAATTACCCTATAACAGAGGAGGAGATAATAGTAGCAATTAAACAGTTAAAAACAGCTAAAGCTCCTGGTACGGATGGTTTGACCGCAGTGTATTACAAAACTTTACAAGCTGAAATGGTGGGACAACTTAGAGATTTATTTTGCAATATTCAACAAGGGGGTAAAATACCCCCATCATGGACAACTGCTTATATATCTTTGATACCAAAAGAACAAGTTGGTCCTAAAAAACCAGAGAATTATAGACCAATATCTCTTTTGAATACAGACTATAAAATCTATGCGAAAGTATTAGCCAACAGGTTGATGCCAGTAATCCAAAAGGTGATTCATGAGGACCAAGCGGGATTTATTGAGGGTAGATATATGAAGGACAATGTAAGGCAAGTAATAGATTTATTGGAATATCTTGATAAGAATAAACAGATTCCTGCAGTGCTGGTTTTTTTGGATGCAGAGAAGGCCTTTGATAGAGTGGATTGGAATTTTCTACTAAAGACTTTAAAAAAGATGGACTTTGGGGACCAATTTATACAGGCGATTTCAGCAATTTATCAAGAGCAAAAGGCACAGATTATTATTAATGGAAGTCTGATGACAGAGTTTAAAATTGAAAAAGGAACAAGACAGGGATGTCCGTTGTCCCCACTTTTATTTATTTTAACATTGGAAGTCTTGCTAAATACAATACGGGACTCTAAAATTTTGAAAGGCATAATGATAAGGCAAGAGGATTATAGAATAAAGGCATTTGCAGATGATCTGGTTGTTACCCTATCACAACCCATGGAATCAACAATCCTGATGAAGGACATTATACAAGACTATGGTAGAGTTTCAGGTTTTAGACTGAATTCAAAAAAGACTAAAATGATAGTTAAAAATATGACACAAGATCGTAAACATGAGCTTGAAAGGAGGGCAGGTTTTGAAATTGTACCTAAGGTAAAATATCTAGGAGTTCAGGTTGCA
This sequence comes from Pantherophis guttatus, assembly GCF_059756535.1. NCBI lineage: Eukaryota > Metazoa > Chordata > Lepidosauria > Squamata > Colubridae > Pantherophis > Pantherophis guttatus. Next base: position 318,084,269 of record NC_142063.1, read on the forward strand.
GAATCAAACATGAAATTGTTTCAAAATAATTATGAGGTGTTGTGGCGAGAGGTTCAGAAAGACATGGAGACTTGGAAAAAGCTGCAACTGTCTTTACTTGGAAGAATAGCAGCAGTTAAGATGAACATTTTGCCAAGATTTCTGTTTTTGTTTCAAATGATTCCGGTGCTTAAAAGTGATAAACAACTGAAAGTTTGGCAGTCTGGTGTGAATAAGTTTGTCTGGAACGAGAAGAAGCCGAGAGTGAAATTGAAAATTATGCAAGATGTTCCAGAAAGAGGAGGCCTTAAACTCCCAAACCTACAGTTATATTATGATGCAGCAGCTTTAACTTTAACAAGTGATTGGTTTGGAAGTAAAAAGACTGGAATATTGAATGCAGAAAGTTTTGATCTTGAATTTGGATGGCATGCTTATTTATTTTACGACGATAAAGTAGATAAAGTATTTAAAAGTCATATACTTAGAGACTCTTTGATGAGAGTTTGGAAGAAGCACCGACTCAAATGGGATTACAAAATACCGCTATGGCTGGATCTTGGTCATACTTTGTGGAATACAAATATAATGTCACTCAGGGGGTTTTTATATAAAGAGGTTCTTTTTACAGATGCGGGCAGATGGCAGCTGAAGACATTACAGACACTGTTGGATGAAGGGTTTAATTTAACTTGGTTACAATACAATCAACTACAACTGAGATGGAAAGAGGACCAAAAAACTGGTATTATGTTGCATGAGGAAGAATTGGTTAGACATATAAGAGAGAAAGGTCCAATGCATATTAAAAGGCTTTATAATGTTTTGTTAGAAAGAGATTCAGAAACGGAATTAGTTAAAGATTGTATGATTAAGTGGGCACAGAATTTTGAAGAACCAGTGATGCTGGAAACTTGGGAAAAAATTTGGGTTCAGAATGTTAAATTTACACAGTCGCAAAACCTGAGGGAAAATTTTTATAAAATGTTTTATAGATGGCATTTAGATCCTAAAAAGTTGTCATGTATGTACCCTAATGTTCAGCCAAAATGTTGGAGATGCGAATGTTTCGATGCTACGTATTATCATGTTTGGTGGACCTGTAGGAAAGTTAAGGCTTTTTGGATAAAAATTTGGTGGGTCATGCAGAATGTTTTGAGGAAAAAAATTCAATTTTCTCCACAGTTGTTTTTACTGGGTATAGTTAAGGGTTTTACACGGGGTGAAACAAAACTGATATTGTATATGATAACAGCAGCAAGATTGTTGATAGGTAAATACTGGAAGAATGAAGCTTTGCCCACTATCGAGGAATGGACTTTGAAGATGGCTAGTTTTGCAGAGATGGCGAAGATTTCAGCATATTTAAAAGACTGTTCACAAGAGACTTATGAATGGGAATGGAAAAGGTGGATAGAATATGTTCAGAACAAATACCAAACTAGAAAGTATCAAATAGCTTTTATTTGAAAATAATGTATTAGAAATATTTTAATGTAAAGAGACAAAGAGGAAAAATTATACAGGGGGAGGGATGGGTTCAAGCTTATATATCAGTGTTATTAGTTATGAGTACATAATAGGGAAGTCTGGGGGGGGAGGGTTAGGGAGGGTTAGGGAGGATGGGAAGTTTGGGGAGGGGGGGTGGAAAAAAAGGGGTGAAAATGTAATTGTAAAACTTTTGCAATAAAAAAAAAAGTATTTAAGGCTCATATATTAAGAAATGCTTTGTTGAGGGTTTGGAAAAAATATCAATATAAGTTAAATTATAAGATACCTGTATGGGCAAATCCTAGACATGCAATAGAAAATATAAGTATAGAACAAAAACAGGAGGTGATTACCTATAAAGAGCTTCTTATTATGGAAAGGGGGGTAATGTATTTTAAATCTCTAGATACGCTGAGAGAAGAAGGTATAATTTATACATGGTTTCAGTACGGTCAACTTCAAGCTAGATGGAAGGAAGACCAAAAAACTGGCTTTGTGCAAAATGAGGAGAATTTGGTAAAACAAATTAGAGATCAAAAACAAATGCATATTAAAAGGTTGTATAATGCTTTATTGGAAATAGATTCTGAGACGGAACTGGTTAAAGATTGTATGATTAAATGGGCACAAAATTTTCAAGAGCCAGTAATGATGGAGACTTGGGAAAAGATTTGGATTAGAAATGTGAAATTTACACAAGCACAAAATTTAAGAGAAAATTTTTATAAAATGTTTTATAGATGGCACTTAGATCCCAAAAAATTATCATGTATGTATCCTAATGTGCAAGCTAAATGTTGGAGTTGTGACTGTTGCAACTTATTATCATATATGGTGGACTTGTAGAAAAATCAAGGCATTTTGGATAAAGATTTGGTGGGTGATGCAGAATATTCTTAAAAAGAGACTGAAATTTACTCCACAGTTGTTCTTACTGGGTATAACTACGGACTGTATAGTTGTAGAGACTAAATTGATTTTGAACTTGATAACAGCAGCAAGATTGTTGGTAGCACAACATTGGAAGAAGGACTTTTTGCCTACTATTGATGATTGGATATTGAAAGTAACTAATTTAGCTGAAATGGCTAAAATTTCAGCATATTTGAAGGATCACACACAAGAAAAGTATATACAGGACTGGAGAAGATGGATTGACTATATACAAAATAAGTATCAGACCAAAAAATATCAAATAGCTTATGAATGATCTCTTTTATTTGTATAAGTGTTATATAAGTGATATTAGAAGTTTTATGTTTAAGAAATAGGATTTTATACATGGGGGGTTAAGATTTTTTTTTTAAGGGGGTGTTAGTTTAATGATTGGTTATGCAATTTAGTTTATTGTTAAAGGTCAATAGAAATACCTTGTGTTCTGCTCTGGGAAGTCGGGGAGGGGGAGGGGGGGTTGGGAGGGAGGGTTGTGGGGAAATTGGGTTTGTTTTAAAACTTTTTCAATAAAAAAAAATTACAATCTTCTGCAGTGAAATAAGCCAACATCTCATAAGCAATATTTCCTTCCTTTATGGTTGGATGTGCCTTCTCTCTATGGAAGGAGAGTACATAATATAGCCCATTTCTTTCCATCCCTATTAGGTGAGAGCCAGATTGGTGTAGTGGTTAAGGTGTTGGCCCTGAAACCAGGCAACTGTCAGTTATAGCCCTGTTTAGGCATGAAAAATGAGTTGGGTGATTTTGGACCAGTTGCATTCCCTCAGCCTCACAGGTTTGCTCTTGTGGGCAAAAGGGAGGAGGAAGGAATATGGGTGTGCTTTCTTTCTTGACTTGCATATAAAAAGAAAAAGGAAGGGTAAAAAGTTTGTTTCAAAAGTTCCTTTTTTCTCTTCCAAGACATAGTTAAAATTCTGTGTTTAGAACTTATTGGGCTCTAAACTTAGAAATTAAACTTATTGGGAGAGCAAACTTAGAAACTGGCTCTATAAATATAAAGGTTGCTTTGACCTTGCAGATTGCTCCCTCCTGTGTCTTAAATCACTACTGTAGTTCACTTTCACCACCTGACTTTGTCTTTATAACAGTGGTGGGTTTCTACCGGTTCTCCCCGGTTTGGGCAAACTGGTAGTGGTGGCGGTGGTAGGCTTCGCCCACCGCCCACAGACGTTCTGCGGATACACAGAAGGGACGTGCGCAAGCAAAGCAAGCGCATGTGTGCGCACGCTCCCGGTTCTGAACCAGTAGCGAAGGTCAGAGGAACCCACTACTGCTTTATAAGGTATAGTGACGAACATAACACAACCATGATATCACACATAGAGCTGTAATCAATAGCTGAGGTTGAAAACTAGTAATATAGCATGCTGAACCATAGTATGTATGTTAGTTTCAGTTTAGGCTGTGTCTGCAACGAAACCTTCGTGGCTTCTAAGATGTGATTTTATAAACATGAACTATGTCTATCCAGAGAATTCTAACCTTGTCAACAATGCCTAATTAAGCAGATCATAGTTACATACATACTGGGGACAATAAAAAAACAGCCTAGCCATCAGAAGGTCTTGTCTTGCCTGGGCCCTTTCAATTATCAATATTAGCATACAGTAGTAGTTTAATCAATGGATCTTGGCAAAATCCAAGTGATTTCCTACAAGCATAAAAAGCAGAGTTTCTCAAACATGGCAACTTTAAGATAGCTGTGGAATTCTAGGAGTTGAACTGCAAGCTTCTTAATGTTGCCAAGTCCAAAAAACACCAGTTTAACAAACGGAATTGCATCTTGAATGTTAAAGTGGGGAAATATATTTGTACACAGAGAAAGCATCTGGCACACTCTACAGTTAATCCTGCAATTTCTTATATCAGGTCCAATGGATGCATTAACAGAGGGATAGAATGAAGATTACATGAAGTGTTAGTACCACATTATAATGCTTTGGTAAAACCACCTCGAATATTGCATCTAGTTTTTGTCGCTATGATATAAAAAAGATGTTGGGATTCTAGAAAGAGTGCGGAGAAGAGCAAGAAAGATGATTAGGGACTGAAGGCTAAAACATATGAAGAACGGCTGCAGGAATTGGGTTTGTCTAGTTTAAAGAAAAGAAGGATTAGGGTGATATAATAGCAGTGTTCCAATATCTAAGGTGCTGTTACAAAGAAGACAAGGTTAATCTATTTCCGAAAGCACCTGAAGCAGGACAAGAAGCAATGAATGAAAACTTATCAATGAGAGAACCAACCTAGATTTAAGGAAAAATTTCCAGACAACAATTAATCACTGGAATTGCTTGCCTCCAGAAGTTGTGGGTGCTCCATCACTGGAGGTTTGATAACCATTTGTCTGGAATGGTATAGGGTCTCCTGCTTGAACAGGGGCTTGGAGTAGAAGATTCCAACTCTGTTATGCTGGTATTGGTACTGACAGTCACATTCTACATTTTTCGTGCTTTCAATCTGTCATGACTTGACATCAGTTTAAGGACAAAATATCATTTAAAGACTGAAGAGGGAAAAGAACATTTCAGATAGCCACATTCATGGGTTGAAATGAGATGAAAGCAATATCATGAATATAGTGATGTAATTCAAGTGAATTACATTTGATTACCTGTATGTTCCCTGGGAAAAGCAGAAACCAAAGTAAATGCCATCTCAAATTCTAAGGGGTACCAGGAGGCAGCAATTCTGGGCCAGTATTAGGAGCTTGTTCAAGAAGTATCTCCACAATACTCAGATATTTGGTTCGTTTCATTTTATGGAAAGAGAATCCAGGGAGAGCAAGAGGTATCTTTTTTCTTTTTTTTTTTATTGAAAAAGTTTTTCAAATACAGATTTTTCCCCCTTTTCCCCCCCTCCTCCCTAACCCCCCCTCCCCCTCCCCTCCCCCTGTGACTTCTTCATAATAAAACCCAAATTCATAACAGATTATATAATACTTTACCATCCACTTACTCCATCCCCCTATGCTGACCCTTTCTTTTTAATAAAATTATCATATCCCCCTTATACTATACTATACATTTCAAAGTGACATTCTATTATAACATTATTACTACCCCCCATACATATATCTCTTAAGTCAAATCTTTTATATATATTAATATAACATTTCAAAGCAACCTTCCACTATAAAACTATATAATAAATCCTAATTTAACATTCATTCAATTCAGCTACCCATTTCCTTCCCCCCATCGTTATATCTCTTAACTCAAATCTTTTACATACATTCACATCTAAACATAATATCCCTTTTCTTTAAGCTAAACAATCAGTAACCTAATCTGTCTCCACCCACTTTCCTACAAGACTACCATAGTTAATTGTTCTTAATATCTTTATTCTTCTGCCTACTCCACTAGAAAAAAAAATTCCCTTATGTAAATAAAATCCTATAAAGACTTTAAACTTGTAATCCATATAATATCTTCTGTAACGTCTTTCAGCTGGATAATAAACTCCATCACCCATGTTAGGGTAACATCACATCCAAATTCCAACAATATTTTCGGTATCTTCAATTACCATCTTCCCCCATCAGTAACAAATATCTTCATATTAAAAAAAAAAAAAAAACAACCACCCGAGTGACTTTATATTTATATTCCATATAATGTCTATAGAGGTGTCTTTTGTCCAGATTATTAATTCCAACCACCATAATAGGGTAACAACCAGATCTTCTGTGTGCCCCAATCCAGTAACTCTCTTGCCATATAACTCAGCATAAACGTAATATATTTATCAAGAAATCCAAAAAACAAAAAAAGATATTTCCAATCCATTCAATTTAAGGCCCTTTTCTCATCCCAAAAGTTCAGCACTGCAGAGGTCTGTCATTCTCCTCAGGATAAAATAAACCAATACTTTGCCCATTATCTTTTCATATATTCAATCATCTCTTAAATAACTGGCATTACACTGTTGTTTAGTTTAAAAGTTTTTGTTTTTGTGAGACCTGCTTCTTCTTTTCTTGACTTTTTGTGGGTTAAATCTCCGTCCTGAATTCCTTTCTGTAGATTGTGTATCAACTATTTGGTTTTCATACTGATCTATAACTTGATCTTGTTGGTTTTGCTTTTGTGGCTTAAATCTTTCTGGTTCTATAAATTGTATATCAACTGATAGATTTCGATGCTGGTTTGTGTCTTGATAAGTCATTACATTAGAATCCGGAACCGCCTCTCTTATATTAAATAGTCCAGCTGAGACCTCTGAGAGAGAATCCAGAAGTGACTCATCTGTGGAGACCTCTGTAATTTGTTGTTTCTTCATTACTTCCATCTCCTTCTGCTTTTCTTGAGTTTCTATCTCTTGTTGATTTTGCTTTTTAAGGACCTTGTAGTAAAATTCTTCCGCTTTTTCAACAGTATTTAATTGATATCTTTCTCCTTGATATCTCAATATTATACCCACTGGAGCATCCCACCTGAATAAAATATTTTGTTTTCTTAGCTCAGTCACCAAAAGTCCAAATTTCTTTCTATCTCTTAACATCTTAGGCGGCAATTCTTTAAATATCCAAATTTTTCTCCCATACAGTTGTGGAGTAGAATTGAAGGATTTTTGCACAATATCATTTCTTATTTCTTTATCTGTAAAGTATATCACCACATCTCTAGGCAATTGCCTTTGCTTTGCAATCCAAGAATTTACTCTATAGGCCTTGTCAATTTTACATGATACCTCCTCAGGATGAACCTTTAAGATCCCAGCCAGAACTTGAGCAGATGTTTTTCTTAAATCATCACAGTTATTTTCCTGTAAACCTCTCATTCTGATCGCAAATTCTGTAAGCCTGTATTGCATCATTACAACTTCTCTTTCAATTCCTTGCTTTATAATTTAATTTTAATTGGGCCAAATTTATATATCTTTTAATTGTTTTTAATATTTGTTCTGCATGTTTTTTAATCTGGCTGTACACCGCCCTGAGTCCTCAGGGAGAAGGGCGGTATAGAAATCCAATATAAAATAAAATAAATAAATAAATATCTTCTGCATTATAAATCACGTGACCCGCTTCCTTTTTAGACTTTACTTCTAAACTATTGCCTTGAATGTTTGTTAAATCATTTTCAATTCTTTGTATTTTATTATCCAAATTATAAATCTTATCTTCAACTTCCTCCATTTTAGACTCTAGTAATTTAATATTTGTGTCCAACTTTATAACAACTTCTGAAAAACCATTAGTCACTGTTACAATCTTTTGTTGCAGATTATCATACTTTAGTTGTATCATTTCTTTAATTTCCTGCCTTAATTTTTCAAATTTCTGGTTCACTGTCTCATAATATTTTGCCATTTCCTCCTGAAGAAATTTTTTTTAAGTTAAAACCATTCTGCAGAGTCTGTAGACTCAAAGCTTGTTCAGACAATTGTAAGTGGGGGAGCACCCCCCCCCACTGCTTGTCTATCAGGCTTTATAAGTTTTAATGCCATCCTGACAGCAAACTCTTTTTATTTTTTTAGTAAGAGAAAAACTTTTCCCCAAACAAGATCAAGTACAAATCTCAAAGAAGAAAGGAACTTAAAATAACTATTTTTCTTCCAAATTGTAGCCAGCACTATATATTCCGCTACTTTGTAGCTGTTACGGAAGGACTCTCACTTTCGGCTTTCTTCTACTTCCCAAGCCTCAGCGGTCGCCATTTTAAAAAAAATTTCTTTTCTCTTTCACTCTAAAATGCGTATAAATTCTTTAAGGATACTTGCAGTTTAGGTCCCAAGTCCAAGTCTCATCTTTTTTTTTAAATAATCCATCTGTTAAGTTCGTTGTTCGATCCGGTTCCAGCGCCTTGCTCTGCAAAAAAGGCAGAGTCCTCCCAAAGCCCGGAGCAACGGCGAGCGGGAATAGGGAGCCACTACCTGCTCGTCCCCAAGAGTTAAAAAAAAACTCTGGAGACTTCGCAGAGGGCTCTACCTGCCCTCGCCTGCTCTAACTCACATTTCCGTCAGGAAATGGAGTTTTTTGAGCCACCTTTCAGGTGTAAAGGCAGCTCTTTACAGGCTTCGGGGCTTGCGGTCTCAAAGGACCATCTGGCGGCAGCGGAAGCCAGACCGGAAGCCCGAGGTACCGGTATCTTGAACTATAACCCTGATTCTCCTGGAATGCCAGAAAAAGTAATATTCCAACTCCCTCAGTTATACGTACCTAGGATTCTATTCTTTGCATTACAATTAATGACAAAAATAGCAAAGAAGGAACTTTAATGGTGGACGTGTGATAAAGCAAAGAAATTTTGGAGTAAGGTTCATATTATAATTCTAATTTAAGAAAGTTCTTAAAACGAAATAAAAATGAAACTTTTCTTTGGGGTTTAATGGAAAAAGACTTGGAGGAAAAAAATGTAACTTTGATCTTATATATCTTGACAGCAGCAAGATTATTATACACACAAAAATGGAAGGACACTTCAATTCCCACTGTGGACGAATGGCTACAGAAGCTGATGGAGTTGGCAGAAATGGCTAAATTGACCATTTTGATTAAAGAAAAGAATATAAGTACTTTTGTTCCCACATGGACTGCTTCTGAACTTTGGGCTTCAAGTGGAAAAAAATGATCCAATAAAAATATTAAACTGTGAAAAGAAATGTCTTATGCAAGATCCATTAAAGAAAGGTATTTCATATTTGCAATTGTTCAACATTTCACAACAGTAATAACAGTCCTACCAGCCCTATGAATATAGACTGTGATCCATTCCAGATCTAATACCAGTTCCCAAACAGCCTTGAGATGAAGTTCTATTACCTTTTATTGGGAATTGCCCTTCTTGTCTGCCTACCTTTGCCAGGTAAGATATGCATAACAGCAAGAAATACATTTACTTTTCTTTTCTTATTTTCTTTTCTAAGAAACTAAGCTGTCACAGTTCTTCTGTATAACTTAGTACCTGCATAAAAGTACAGAAAAGATGCCTATCAGTTCCTTAAAGAATAGGCGTTTGGGAATTTGTTGCGCAGATGTCACTCATAAATTTAGCAACATTGCTCAGTCCTTACTTTTTCTGAAAAAGAAACAACAGTTCAATGCAGTGTGTCCTGTTTTCATTTTCAGTTGTATAAATAAGAAAAGGAGGCAGAAACGAGGACTTTGGGGCAGACATTACAAGCAAATAAACTTTAATAAAGGACTAGCAAAGCTTTATTTCCAGTCCTTTTTTCATGTACCAACAAAGGATATTATTTGTAGTTCAGGGCTGAAATGATATTCCCCACGCTTTCTTCATGTTTATTTAGATACAGTACCAGTACATAAACAGACATACTTGCCCAGCTTGTGCGCTGCTGCAGATGCACATTAAATCACTTGGTTTTCATATATCCTATCTGATTAGCCCACTAGGAGTTAAATAAAACAATTTTTATTTTGGATATCAGCTGGTTTCCCTGGTTCTCCCAATGCAGTAATACAGTGGCTTTCAACCTTTTGGGCACCAGGGACTGGTTCCATGGAGAGAGGTTTTTCTGTGGACCGGAGGGGCATGGTTTTTGTGTGCTGCCTATATCCCGCAGATGGGGATTCGCTTGTTGGCGCAGACTAGTTACTGGCATGTGGCAGACCGGTGCCAGTCCGGGGATTGGGGATCCCTGCAGGAATAGGCTGATACACATAAGAGTCAATTGAAGAATGCCCCAGCTATCAGTGTTGACTGTATTGTGTATTTTTTGTGATGCCATAGATTTTCAGCATATGCATGTAAAGGTTCCTCTCGCACATATGTGCTAGTTGTTCCGAATTCTAGGAGGTGGTGCTCATCTCCATTTCAAAGCCGAAGAGCCAGTGCTGTCTGAAGACGTTTCTGTAGTCATGTGGCCGGAATGACAAAATGCCAAAGGTGCACGGAATGCTGTTACCTTCCCACCAACGGTGGTCCCTATTTTTCTACTTGCATTTTTTACGTGCTTTTGAACTGCTAGGTTGGCAGAAGCTGGGACAAGTAACAGGAGCTCACCCCATTACACAGCATTAGGGATTCAAACCGCTGAACTGGCGACCTTTCGATCGACAAGCTCAGCATCTTAGCCACTGAGCCACCGCATTCCTTAAATGTGTTAAATGCATGTAGATACATTTAAAATGGCATAGACCGCAGGCAGATCAAGAAGGAAAGATGAATTGCTTCCTGATCTGAAAGGGGGAAAATTACCAACATATGGAGGAGACATCCAGATATTCTTTTCAGCTGTGCCCATTTTTATATATATTTCAGGTGCCACGCAAGGGTTTGCAGAATGCAGGAATAAAGGTGGATTTTGCCGTTGTAGTGTTTGCCCTGCAACCACCGATCAAATTGGAGTTTGTATGCTGGAAAAGGTGAGTCTAAATTTCATGCATGAAAAAAAAAAATCTCTGGTCATGAATGGATGGAGACTGGGGCTCTGTTATTTGCACTTGGGGAAGTTTCCGTTGCTAAAACTGGGAGCCATCTTTTTCAGTGCAAGGGGTGGTAGGTAAATACAAGCTGTAGATGTCAGAGAAGAGAATGTTTAATCTTCCCATGCAATTTCAACACAGTCCTATTATAATCAGGCTAAGATGTTTGTTCTGTATTTCAGTTTTTTTATTTACATAATTTTGCCATCTCCTCCAGGCACCTATCAAGCTCGAGATTCCATGCTGTAAAACGTGAGTCTAAATTTCATGCATGAAAAAAAAATATCTGGTCATGAATTGATGGAGACTGGGATCCTGTTATTTGTTATTTGTTCTGTATTTCAGTTTTTTTATTTACATAATTTCTAACTTTTGGAATAGCAATTCACTAGCCCTTGTTCTTCATATGAATAATAACACAATGGTAGTACTACTCTAACAAGCAAGACTTTTTAAAGAAAATATACGTCATATTTTCTACAGGATCCGCCGAACTGAAACATCTTAATCTGATAATATACCTGTCAGGTAGGTTGACTGAATAGAAATGAGCATCCCAAGGTCCACCATTTAAGCTCACATTCACTAGGATTTCACTATCAAAGTTTTATTCTTGAAGAATGTATTTTATTCTCCTTATGTACACTAAGAGCATACACACCAAAGACAAATTCCTTGTGTGTCCAATCACATTTGGCCAATAAAGAATTCTATTCTATTCTATTAATTTTCTATCATTACAGTGTAATTCTTTAACATTTTGCAAACAATTAATGCAATCAAGATCCGAATTTTGAATATATTATACAATTGTATCATGTTACTTTCATCATCTTTTTGTAGGAGATGATGCAGTTACTGCTGCTTCTTCCAGGATTGAGAAATTGGACCAAAGAATACTGTTACCTCTTGCTTCTTGCAATTCTGACTCCTTTAATGCTTATCCAAACTGCTCTTCATTAAGCTTCAGAGCACCTTTTCTGCCAAAGTCAAATTTAACAGAGATGTTGAAAAATCTTAACTTTTGCCGCTTTTGAATACAAGCAAACTTGCAGTGAACGTGTGCTGGTTTTTATTTATTTATTGAAATTACTTTCAAAAGTGTGTTTGAGGGTTTCGGTTGACTAAAACTGCCAAGGAAAAACAGGAGGCATACAGGGTAGTGGAAGAAATGTTACTTATTTAAGAATTTTTTTTGTGGCTGCCCAACTCACTCTCAGTGGCTTCTGGTGGCTTAAAAGGATAAAAGATCAATATAGAAGCAATAAAAAGCAATAATCTCATACACACACACCCTGTGACAACCAATAAATAAGCTACTTGATAGGCTCCATCTCACTCTGGGGTCTTCAGGCCTGTTGGTAAAATCAGTCTTCAGGACCTTGAGCAGGTGGGTCAAAGTGGGGGTCAATCTTATCTCCATGGGAATGATGTTCCACAGGAAGAGAGCCACCTTAGAGAAGACCCTTTTTCTTAGTCCAACTAGATGGACCTCCTTAGCAGAGGGGACTCATAAATTGGGTCCCTGTTCTAGTGGTTGTAGTAGATGTGACTGTGAAAGACACTTCAAATAATATCAGTAATTCAAATATGTCCTGAATCAGATGATCAAACACCCTGGCCAGGGCATCCTGGGATCTTACCTGCACCATTCTCCTGACCCCAATGACCAGGGGTTTTGTTCAATAGATGCAAGAGGATATCAGTCTGGAACCTATTGTTTTGGATAATTAGGACCTTATCAGGGACAGATATACTGACCTGGAGTTCCCATGGGCCCTGAAGAGCTAGCCTATCCAAGAATGAGAACAATGCTCCACAGTCTGCTCTCACGCTGGCCAATTTGAGAGAACTTCAAGCATTACAGGGTTTGATTGATATTGAATTCTGTACTAATTAACTATTCTAGCGATTTGACAAATAGAAATATCAGAACCTTAATAGCACTAGCTAGCACTTAGATTTATATATCACACCATGGTGCTTTACAGCACTCTCTGAGCAATTTACAACATCAGCCTATTGTTCCCAACAATCTGGGTTCTCATTTAACCAACCTCAGAAGGATGAAAGGATGGGTCAACCTTGACTGGTCAGGATCAAACTCCTGGCAATGGGCAGAATTAGCGTGCAACACTGTGTTCTAACCACTACACCACTATGCATTGATTAGAATGCAGATTAAAACTAATCTAAAGGCAGATTAAAGGCAGATTAAAATCAAAATATTTGGACAAGAAAGTAGTTCTACATAAATCATGCTACAACTCATTCAGGCTTGAACATTATCAGCAACTGCACAGAATAAAAATATTTTTTCCAGAAGCAATTAATTGATTTATTTATATGTGCAATCAAGTCATTTTTGACACCTAGAAACCACATAGATAATTTTATCTCTAACCTGGTCTTTCAGGTCTCCCAAGCAAGAGGCCGCTGAAGTCTATTAAAGCTGGCCCTGATTCTTCCTCAGTTTAGAAATCAAAAGAGAAAATTCAGAAACAGACCCCCAAATGCATACCTGCTCATTTTGGAGTAGCTGAGTGATAGTTTAAAACACCACCATCTCTGCATTCAATTGAGGTCAGACTTAAAATTGAGCATTCAATTGAGGTCAGACTTAAAATGGACGGGTAGAAAATAGAGGAAGGAAACTACACAATTACTTTCAAACAGTTTAGTTGTTGTTTTCTCCCGTGCACTCAGTGTAAGATCTCTCAGAAAATAATATTTTTCTGAGAGATCTTGCACTGTACAACTTAGATCTGTACAATTCTATAAAGAAAAATCTGTTCAATTTGCCAGCATATAGATTATTTTCAGTTATCTTCCATTATAAAATCAACAATTCTCTATGTGATATGCAGCTACATTTCCATTCAAGGTATTATCAATGATAATGTTGCCACAAAGATTGTTTAGATTCCTGTATTTGTTTTGTTGTCCAAAGGTAAAAGTGAGAAATTAAAGCTTGCTAACTTCACCTGGCACTTCCATAGGAACTGATATTTCCAATGTTTCTAAATGTAATGCTTACAAGCTTATAAAATAGATTTTCCTTTTTCATAGCTTCAGTGGTTCAAGGCATATGACACAGATGTAATTCTGTTAAACCACAAACCACTAACTGTTTTAAAGTCTTACTTCAGAAAAACTTGCATTATGAAGAGTGGCAGTTGTTTAATGTGGTCACCATCACGTTGCCGTCATTGAACAATATTGGGCAGGAAAAGAACAACAGTTTCAACAATTACAACACATGGATATATGGATTCCATGTTCAGTATCCTTTGATGAAGATTGCTTTAGCCTGCTCATAAACCATGGCCAACATCAGGAGACTATCCGGATTCAGGATTGTTCACTTCTCAAGAAGGATGCATATACACACATCACTTCTACTTGGACAATGTCTTATTACAACATATGTTGTTTTCAATTAAAAAAGATTACCCATCATCTTTTAATTTAGTGTCTCTATCCTATATCTGCTATTTCTAGAGTAATTCTAAGTTCCATATTTTTTTCATAATTTATCTTTGTTGCAACTTCTCCTTTACTATTCTTCCTAAGGTCTAACTAGAATAATTATATTCCTTATTATTTCATAATTTCATTATTCTTTCAAATAGTATAATTGCAGTTCTATGTTAGCACCCTCTGTTCTGATTCCAGTCCTGCACGCTACCAACTATTTCTTCCTTGGCTAAATTATTTCTGGTAGGGACTGGTTCCTTGAGCTACTGCCTGTCTCCCATAGTATCTACCTGGCTGATTTGATCTGGCAGGATTGGTGCAGTCCTGATTCCATCAATTAGACACTGCCACCTATTGGGGTCCCCGAAGTACTTCTGCTTTGTAGCAGCATACAACAATTACTGGTAGTTGACAGTTTGTAAATCACTTAGTCCAGGGGTCAGCAATCTGTGGCTCTGGAGCCACATGTGGCTCTTTCACACCTCTGCTGCTGCTCCCTGTCACTCAAAATATACATCACAACTGCCAATGTGCGACACTCGCCAGCACACAATTTATTGAGCCTTTCAATCCCCGGTGGGCCAACCATGGATAAATCCAAGAAGATAAAAGTTTCAGAAGAAAATGGTGGCTCAGCAGACTGAAAGCATTGTGATTAACACCAGCTGTCTGCAACTACTGTAAGTTCGAATCTCACCAGGCTCAAGGTTGACTCAGCCTTCCATCCTTTCTAAGGTAGGTAAATTGAGGACCCAGTTTGTGGGGCAATAAGCTGACTTTGTATAAATATACAAAAAGTATGAAGGCTATTGCTTAACGCATTGTAAGCCACCCTGAGTCTCCGGAGAAGGGTGACATATAAATCAAATTTTAAAAAAAAATAGAATGTTTACTTCAACTACATATGCTAGTTTTCCTGCCCAATCTGTTGCTTCAGCTTATTGTAATTATTTTCTTTAAGTGCACTGCATCTTGTTGTCAAATTATCCCCAAATATTTTACCTTATTTGTGACCTGTATCTTTGAAATCTCCGTCAATTCCTCTTTTTGCCTTTTCAACCTATTTTTGGTCATAATCTTCATTTTATCTTTATTAATTTTCAAGCCAGCTACTGTCCCAAACTCACCAATAGATTCTATCAATTTATTTATTGTTGTTAATGGTTCTTCAATAATAAAGACCAGGTCATCTGCAAAGGCTTGCAATTTATATTCTTCTTTCCAAATTTTCATGCCTTTTATCTCTTTTTCTTCTCTAATATTTCTATTTAGGACTTCCAGTGTCAGAATGAACAACAATGGCGACAACGGGCATTCTTCTATCTCAATCGGATCAGTCAATTCTCCATTTATTATTACTTTTGCAGTCTGTTTACAATATATAGTTTCAATTGCCTGGATAAATTTCCTACCAAAGCCCATCTATTCCATTTGAAGTATCATAAATCACCAATTCACATTATCAAAAGTTTTTTGAGCACCTAGAAATATCAACGTCATCTGCTTTTCATGTTGTGTTCATAGTATTCTAAAGTGTCCAGAATTATTCTTATATTGTCTCTAATTTGTCTTTTTGGAACAAAACCATTTTGATCTGTATGTATAAAGTTATTCAAATATCTCTTGAGCCTTTCTGCCAATAATGATGCAAAAATTTTATAGTCTGAATTTAGCAGAGATATAGGCCTATAATTTTTAATTTGTTGTGGGTCTGTATCTTCTTTATGGATCAATGTGATATGCCTCAGTCCATGATTTGGGTATTTTCTTCTTTGTCATCACTTCGTTCATAACATCCAGTAGTGGGAGACTTAAATGATCTTGTAGTGTCCTATAATATTCGACAGATAGGCCATCTGGCCCTGGTGCCTTTCCATTCTTTTGTTTCTTAATTGCTTCTGTTAATTCCATCATGGTAATAGACCCCTCCAACATCTCCTCCACATCTTTAGAAAGCCGAGGTAATTTGGCATCATGCAGATATGTTATCACATTTTCATCTTCTATCATCTCTCTCTTATAAAGTTGTCAATAATATTCTTGTATTATTTTTCCCATTTCTTTATTTCCAAATTTCCTTTGCCCATGGTCGTCAATTAATTGTGTTATTTTCCTTGATTCTCTTTCTTTTTTCAATTTATATGCTAACCACCTTCTTGGTTAATTCGCATTTTCAAAATAGTTCTGTTTAGCACTTCTTATTTTTTGGGCTAGTTCTTCCTTCTCCAATAAGTCCATTTTATGCTTTAATATGTCCATTTTTATCTTTACATCTTTCTTACATGGATCTTTCTGGCGTTCCTTTTCAAATCTCTTATGTTCATCAATTAGCATTTTGGCAGTTTGTCTTTTCTTCAAATTTCTTTTTCTTGTATAGTCCATTATTAGACTTCTAGCATAGGCCTTCATTGTATCCCATAAATTTTGAGCCGATGTGTCTTCTTTCTTGTTTTCTTTAAAAAGGAAAGTCAATTCTCTCTCCATTTTCTGTACGAACTCTTTCTCTTTTAATATTGTGTTATTTAAAGTCCATCTAGATTTTCTTTTCCGGCCTTTCCAGGTAGCAGTTATTTCTATTTTCACATTGTCTGTCTTCAAAGTCAAGTCCATTGTTGTCCAAATCATATCTAATCTAGACTAGGATGAGTGTCTATCAGAATAGAAAGTATATTGTCTATTTTTCCCATTTCTGACTCTCCATACGTCTTTCAAATTAACTTCCTCTATCATCTTAAAGAAGGTTTGCGGTAATGTCTTTCTGGTATGTCTTACTGGTTTAAGTGTGTTATAATCTAGCTTTTCATCTACCACTCCATTAAAATCGCCCATCATGCATATATTGTCATATTCAATTTCAATTATTTTCATGTGCAACTTTCTATAAGAATCACTTTGATTATTATTTGGAGCGTATATTGCAACCAACAAAATTTTCATATTATTGTCCATTATTTCCACCATCAAGATTCTGCCCTCTGAGTCTGCATATATTTGTTTCGTGGGTATTGAATTTCTAATATATAAAACTACTCCTCTCTTTTTACTTTATGACAATGATAAAAAAGTTCTACCCAGTTTGGGTCGTATCAATAGTTGTTCGTATTGCTTTTTAATATGAACTTCTTGCAGGCATATTATATCAAATTTTAATTTCTCTAATTTATGAAACACTTTACTCCTTTTAACTACTGAGTTAAGTCCATTTATGTTTATTGAAATTAGTTTTGTTTCTTCCATGTTCGTACCTTATATGTAGGTTTTGTTGCTCTAGTTGATCTTACTTCACATTGTTCCTTGTGTTCTACCACTCCACCAACAGCGCCTTCTGGTTTTGTTTTGTTTTTATTTTATTTTTTAATTTGATTTATATGCCGCCCTTCTCCAAAGACTCAGGGCGGCTTACAATGTGCTTAGCAATTGTTGATTCAATCATAGCCAATTCTTCTTCTGTAAATTTTAATGGCACTATTGTAGTTGAAAATTCCATTTCCATTTCCGCTTCTTTTCCTTTAAAAAAGTCTTCATAAAAGGCTCTCGCTTTATCAATTGTATCAAATCTGTATCTTTGAAGTTGCCACGTTAAGATTAACCTTCTGGTATCAGCCATCTATAATTAATTCCTTTTTGGATTAAGATTTTGGTCAAGAACTGGTATTCTCTTCTCAAGTCTCTCACCTTTCTTGGTATTTGTCTCAGAACCATCACTTCTTTCTCCTTATGCTTCAGGGTTTTTTCTCTGGCCACCTGTAAAATTTGTGCTTTAAGCGATTTCTTACTAAATCTTATATGTACTTCTCATGGCAATTTATTATGCATTGCATATCTAGTGTAGACTTGATATATCTCATCTACCCCTTCCATCACCTTCTAGAAAGGTGATGGATTAGCCACCATCACCTTCTGAGGCACTAGAAATTTAGAAATTTCTAGTGCCTCAGCCAGCAGCCCAATCATAACATCTGGCAAATTTTCTCCCTTTTCTTATTCCACATTTTGAAATCTAAGGTAAAATTCCACTTTATCCATTTCCAACCCAATTACGTTGCTCCCTTCTTGCTGAATCTCTCCCAATCTATGCTCTATATCTCTCATTTTTTCCTCTTTTTGCTTCTCCCTTTTCTCCAGTTTCAACAACCTTTCTTCATATTTTGACATTGCTTGCTGAATGTTGACCACTTTTTCATCTGTCTTAAGTAATTGCTGTTCCATCCTCTGGACTTTCTCATCTGCCTTCAACAGCTGTTGTTCCATCCTTAAAACTGTTTGTAGCATTGTTTGTATCGGTAAATCTTTCTCTTTCTCTTTTTCTTTATCTTGCTGCAGCATTGTCTGTATGGATTGTTGTCCTCCAGACGGTGACGAAGAAGGTGTAGTTGCAGCTGCTCCCACTGTCGCAACTTTTCTACTCATTTTATTCCAAAAAAGGGAAGAAAAAAAAGAAAAAAGAAAAGGGGAAAAGAAGAAATTTAAAAATTATCCAATTTTTTAAAAAAAGGAAAAGGGAAAAGAAAAAATAATTTTAAAAAAAGAAAAAAACAGATAAAATACCACCACTTTTCAGGTTCTTCTAAACCCTAATACAATAGGTATAAGAAAATCAATAATAATAATAATAACCCCTCCGAGGAGCTCTACCTTGTCGTGGTGGAGGGGCTTGCGTGCTCTAGTGATCCTAAGGGCTATGCTGAACAGGTGCAACCATATCAGACAGACCTTAGGTGAAGGGCCAGACAAAATCTGCTCCACAACCCATTCAAACATGGTGAATACAGAAAAAATGAAATTTATGCCGGCTGAACCGTCGCCCGGATTAACAAGGGTTCCGTTGGATGCTATGGCTCCTGGGCATTCTACGCAAAATGAGTTACAGGGCTCAGCTCCCTCTGCTAGGCAACCAGGGCATGGAGCTGACAAGCTACTGGAAGAAAAACCCAAAAAGCGAAAAATCTGGACCAGGGAAGAAAACACCTGTATTATGGAAGCTTCCATGAATGATTTCCAGACTCAAAAGCAAATTGAGGAAGAAAGGGAAGAAGAGGATACTGAAATGGATGAAGATAAAGAACAAGGAAGCACTAAAGAACAAACATCAACAAATAGTGCTCAATTAGCTGGAAAAATAAAGCACCAAATGGAAGATGCTGAAAGAACACGTTTGCCAAAGCTCAACCAAGTGAACCGGAAAGAATTGAGAAATGTACTAAAAAAGGTCAATGAGGCTGTGCAAACTATTCGAACCACTACATTAGCCGAAACAAACCAACTGATGTATGCAGCAGCCATCATAACCACCAAAGAACTGGGGTTGAAAATACAAAAGAACCAAAGAGGCAAGAAGGGGAAGCCTAAGTGGAAAATTCGGTTAGAATTGAAGATCAAAAAAGTACGTGGAGATTTGAGCAACTTGAAGAACCTAAGGCAAGGTCAGCTAAAGAACAAGCAGGTCAAAAGCAGCCTGGAAGCAAGATACGATCTGAGAAATAAGGAGATTGTGGTAGTAATTGAAGAGCTGAAGCAGAGGATTGTTGCCATCACTGAAAAGGTTAAAAGGTATGAAAACCGAGTATCTCAGTTCAAGGAAAGCTCACAGTTCAGAGCAAATCAGCACCAGTTTTATAAGAGTTTAGAAAATGGAGACGGAGTAACAACAAATGAAAAGCCTGATAAAGAGAAAGCTCTGAAATTCTGGAAGAATTTGTGGGAAAACAACAAGAAGCACAACAGAAATGCAAAATGGATCAAACAGGTTGAGGACTCTATTAAAGTGCATAAAATGGAAGATGTGAAAATAACAAAAGCAATGGTGCAAAGACAGTCAAGAAAAGTGAAGAACTGGAGTGCACCTGGACCGGATGAGCTGCATGGCTTCTGGTTAAAGGCACTTACAAGTCTGCACAAAAGATTGGCAACCCAGATGAACCAGATCCTAAAAACACCTGAAAATGATGAATGGATGACAACTGGAAGGACATTTTTGATCCAAAAAGATAAAGAAAAAGGAAAGGACCCTGGAAACTATAGGCCAATCACCTGTTTGCCAACAACATACAAGCTTCTTACTGGTATCATTGCAAACCAAATCTATGGATACCTGGAAAGAAATAATTTGCTTCCTGTAGAACAGAAAGGATGCTGCAAAAGCTCAAGAGGAACAAAGGATCAATTGCTGATTGACAAGCTAATCCTAAAGAACTCAAAGAAAAGACGAATCAACCTGTTCATGGCTTGGATAGAGTATAAGAAAGCGTTTGATTCAGTTCCTGATAGCTGGATCAAGAAATGCCTGGAAATCTTAGGCATCAGCAGCAACATACAAAAATTCATGGAATCTTCAATGAACCTCTGGAAAACAAAACTTATGGCTAATGAAGAAGAACTGGGTCAAGTTGAAATTAAACGAGGCATTTTCCAGGGCGATTCCCTTTCACCCCTACTTTTTATACTCTCAATGCTACCACTGACAATCATTTTGAAGAAAATGAACTGTGGATATGAACTTGCTAAGAAAGGACTGAAAATCTCACACTTGATGTACATGGATGATTTGAAGCTGTTTGGTAAAACAAAAGCTGAACTGAATTTATTAATTGAAAACACAAAAGAATTCAGCCAAGACATTGGTATGCAGTTTGGAATTGACAAATGTGCAACAATAACAACCAAAGCAGGCAAAATCATAGAAGAGGATGGAATAGAACTAGAGAATGAAGAAATGATAAAGGCAGTAAAATCAGAAGAAGGCTACAAGTACTTGGGGATTTTAGAAGCCTCTGACTTAATGCATAATAAAGTCAAGGAATTAACTTCAGCCAAGTACATTCGGTGAATTCGTAAGATATTAATGTCCAAATTGAGTGGAGGAAACATCATAAAAGCCATAAATACCTAGGCTATACCTGTGATTAGATACTCTGCAGGAATAATTGACTGGATCCAGATGGAGTTAGACAATTTGGACAGAAAAACAAGTAAGCTTATGACAATGAATCATGCCTTGCACCCTAAAAGTGATGTTGACCAATTATATTTACCAAGAGCAGAGGGTGGTCGAGGACTCCTACAAGTAAAGCAGACTGTGGAAGAAGAAAATCAAGTGAAGAACCAATGATTAAGGAAGTAAATAAAGGAGGCCTTTTAAAGACAACTAAAACAAAAGCAGAATATAAGAAAGAAGTAATTGAGCAGCGAGCTGAAAATTGGAAACACAAAGCTCTGCATGGCCAATACTTGAAAAGTATTGAAGGCAAAGCTGACCAGAAACTAACTTGGAACTGGTTAAGATCAGGAGTACTGAAAAAAGAAACAGAAAGCTTTATTTTGGCAGCTCAGCTGTTACAGGAAAAATGACAGACTAGAACAAGCTCTTCAGTGCAGGAAAGAGTTTATTTGCACAAGGTTCAAACAGTCCTAAAACAGCGAAAAGTCTGAACGGTGATGGCTGATTTCAACCAGATATTTATACAGTATAAAGACAAAGTTATTACGAAGAGTGCAACATTTCACACGTAGAAGTTACCCTTTAATCTATCTCTAGGAAAGACATAACAGCTTGGTTCCCACAGGCTCAGGTTCTCAGCTCCGGAGCTCAAGACATAATAAAAGAGGAGATAAGGGGCTCAAAGGCGCCTCAAGAGCAGTAAAGAGGACAGTAAGGGAAGCAGTATTTCTTCTCTCAAAGGCGAACAGCGGCTGGCTTGATGGATGAATAGGAATTGTAAAGAAGGCATCCTTCAAATCAACTACGGAAAACCACCCCGCCTGGGGTGGGATTAAATTTAACAAAGTGTATGGATTGGACACAGCTGGGTGTAAGGTAACTGTTCGGCTATTCACAAATCTCAAATCTTGGGCCGGGCGAAAAGACCCATCTGCCTTTTTAATCGGGATAATTGGGGTATTCCATGGGGATTGAGTAGGCACCAGAACACCCGCTTCCAAATATTTCTGTATACTCTCATAGATGGCATAGATCGCTTCCCATGAGACGGGACGTTGCCTTATTCTGACTGGCATTGCTCCCAGTTTTAGCTCGACCACCACTGGAGGGTGGTGTGCTGCAAAACCTGGTGGATTGTCCTCTGCCCACAAACCCGGCACATCAAACATCCTCCACTTTTCCTCCTTTTCCTTCTCACCGACCTGTCTCCCTATCATCAACCTCCAAATTTCCTCCGGAGAATGTCTTATGGTCATTTTCTGACTGCCTTCATCAAAAGAAATTGTTGCCCCTAATTTGCTCAGCAGATCCCTGCCTAGCAATGGAATAGGGCACTCAGGGATATACAAAAATTCATGTTGGATTTCAGCTCCTTTAAAATCACACATCACAGGCTTTAGGACCTGCCGTCCCATAATCTGTCCTGATACCCCCTGAACCTGGATTTTACGTGATCCAGGGGCTGCAATTTGCTTATTTACAACTGATCTACCTGCTCCTGTATCCACTAAAAACGTTGTCTGCTGGCCCCCTATCCTCATTGTAACCAACAGCTCAGGCGGGAGTTCTTCCAAGCCTGGTCCCCGTTAATCTGACCACACCATATCTGCCAATCCAATACTTTCTGCTTCTCTTGGTCCGGCGCCCCCTCTAGCTCCTCTACCAAAGCCTCGTCCCAAGCCTCTTTGTCCAAATCCTCTATTCAAGCCCCCTCTCATTCCTCGTTCTCCCCTTCTCCCTGCAAACTGCCCCCTCATTCCTGCTCCAAATTCAGGTCTTCTCATCATCCCTCTACCTCTCATCATCCGTCTGGGGCATTCTCTTTGCCAATGGCCTTCTCCTTTACAATAGGCGCATTGGTTAGGACCCAGGGGTGTCCCCGGGTTGGGGTCGAAACTCATTCCTCCCTGTAGTGCTACTGCCAATAACTCAGCCTTCTTTTGCATTCTGGCATCTCTCTCCTTCTTTTCCACCTTATCCCTATTGACATACACCTTCCGTGCCAATTCCAACAATTCCGTCGTGTTCTGCCCTAGTGCTCCTTCTACCCGCTGCAATTTTCGCCGTATATCCTCATAACTTTGAGCTATAAACCTTTCATTCAACATCCGCACATTATCCCCCTGCCTTGGATCCACCTGTGTATATAACTCATACGCTTCAATCAATCTTTGCAGGAAACTCTCCGGGCTTTCATCCACACCCTGCATCACTAGAGATGGCTTGGACATATTTACTGGGGGCTTCCCTGCTCTTCTAAGACTTTGTACCACCAAATTCTGATATTCCCTCAAACGTGTCCGGTCCTGTTCCTCCTTAGGGTCCCAGCCCGGATCTATTTCGGGCGCCCGGACCAACACCTCCGGCTGCACATCCACATCATTTGGCAACATCTCTTTCACACACTGCCTAACTGCCGCTTTCCACTTTTCTTGTTCTTCCGGAGTTAACAGAGTGCGTAACAACTGTTGTACATCCTGCCACGTTGGATTATGTGTTAGCATAATAGTTTGAAACAGGTCCGCCATCTCAGTGGGCTTAGTAGTCAGCGGCCCATAATGTTGCTTCCAATTTAAAAGATCAGTAGTAGTAAACGGCACGTATTGAAAAAGGGGCTGATGTTCCACCTGCCCCTGCTGGTTTACTATTATCTGATCCACCTGGCACAAAGGCGCTGTAACTTCTTGCTTGCTAGCCTTCAGCTTCGCTGTTACCGCGCGAGTTTGCACCCCCACCTGCTCTCCTCCTGTTGCTTCCTTCAACCCCTTATCATCCCGATCTTCTCCTTCACTCCGACTACCTTCTTCCAGTGAGGGAATTTTCCTGATTTTCGGTCTAGCCCCAGGATCGCTCATGCGTCTCTGATTTCCACCTCCCTCTCCTCCTACAGCTCCCGGCAACTGCTGCTGTTGGTCTGGGGGCTGCACTGGGGGCTGCTGCGCTGGGGGCTGCTGCTGCCACAATGGAGCATACGGTGGGGGTCTAACTAACTCCTCCTCATCTTCTGTCAATACTTTTCTCCTTCTTGAATATTCCTCTCCTCTTTTTGCCTGGGTTTTTTCTTGCTCACTTCTCCCCCCTTCTCTCCCCCCTTTAATCTTTCCACCAGATCTGGATACACACAGCCTGACCATTTCAGCCTGACACTGCAGCAAATCCTCAGCTTTTTCTGTTAGGGCTCTCGCCCATTGATCAATGTATTGAAATTGATCAAGATATTTATCCTGATTTACTACAATCACCCCCCACAACTTGTCCACCGTTTCCTCCCTTAATGATCCCTGCGGGGGCCACCCTGTCCCCAATAATGGCCACACATGCTTGCATAAGAATTTTAATCGCTCCTTTGATCCTTTCGGATAGGAAGGGTTGCTGAAATACTTGTCAAAACCTTTTAACATGCATGCCAAAGGAGTATTTGGCACGCTCTGAGCCCCTCCCATCTTATCGCACTGCCGTCAACTCGTAGCCCTGGAAACTCACGGCCACTAATGAGAAATGCGACAACTTAACCACCCACACAACCTGACACGGACTTCGTTAGGGTAGCCTACCCCGAGTCCAAGGGAGTGATCAAATCCCTTCTTCTGCCTTCAAAGGAGGCAGGTACAATACTCCTTTACAATATACTCACTTAAAAATGCTCCCACTCCGTAGATTCCTGGCCAGGAATTTGTTCAGACCACCTTTCCTGCACCGCAGGGTTCTTGGACTCGATCAGAGCACTGTCGGGCCCACCGGGTTATCGCGGCTGTCTCCCGGAGATGTATCTCCGTGGCGCCTGGAGAATGTTCAGGAGCGACCTCCTGATGGTCCTGAGGGGTCGAAACGGCCCTCAGCGAAATATCGCCTTGCACCTAGTCCTGCCGCGGTCGCCAGCTGTTACAGGAAAAATGACAGACTAGAACAAGCTCTTCAGTGCAGGAAAGAGTTTATTTGCACAAGGTTCAAACAGTCCTAAGACAGCGAAAAGTCTGAACGGTGATGGCTGATTTCAACCAGATATTTATACAGTATAAAGACAAAGTTATTACGAAGAGTGCAACATTTCACACGTAGAAGTTACCCTTTAATCTATCTCTAGGAAAGACATAACAGCTTGGTTCCCACAGGCTCAGGTTCTCAGCTCTGGAGCTCAAGACATAATAAAAGAGGAGATAAGGGGCTCAAAGGCGCCTCAAGAGCAGTAAAGAGGACAGTAAGGGAAGCAATATTTCTTCTCTAGAATCTACATGACATTTGGGATGTAATAAACATTAAACAACAGGATATATCTGTTTAGGGTCAGTTTGCCCCTTTACAATGCTGTACCTACGTCAAATACCGTTTGTTAATTCAGCACCTTGGCATGGAAGAGGCACTTCTGCCTTGACCAAAGATTTGGATTTCTAATATTTGAGTTTTATCCCAATATCGATCTTAGCCTGGCTCACAAGAACAAGCCCTAGCCACAAACTGCATGAAGGCAAAAATTCAACATGTTACCACCAACAGCAAATGCCGCCTCTGCAATGAGAAAGATGAGACAGTCGACCACCTGATCAGTGGGTGCAGCAAAATTTCACAAACTGACTACTTACAATGCCATGACTGTGTTGCTAAGATAATTTACTGGAAATTGTGCCAGAAGTTTGGATTTGAGTACAGCAAAAACCACTGGGAACATCAGGTTGAGAAAGTTTTAGAGAATGAGAAACTCAAGATCTTGTGGGACTTTAGGATTCAGACTGACAGGCACTTGGTCCACAACACACCTGACATAACAATAGTTGAAAAGAAAAAAGTATGGTTCATTGACATTGCAATACCTGGTGATGCAAGGATTGAAGATAAGCAGCAAGAAAAAATCACAAAGTACTGGGACTTGCAAATTGAAGTTGAGCAACTGTGGAAAAAGAAATCGTGTGTTGTCCCAATTGTAATTGGAGCCCTTGGAGCAATAGCCGAAGGGCTACCCTGCTATTTCGAAATTCTAAATTTGCAGGACTTGAACATTTTGACTCTACAAAAAACCAC
Organism: Pantherophis guttatus; assembly: GCF_059756535.1. Classification (NCBI taxonomy): domain Eukaryota; kingdom Metazoa; phylum Chordata; class Lepidosauria; order Squamata; family Colubridae; genus Pantherophis; species Pantherophis guttatus. The sequence goes on from NC_142063.1 coordinate 318,110,515, forward strand.
CTTACTCGGAACAGCTTACATCCTCCGACGATACCTTAACAGTTCCTAGGTCCTTGGTTAGGACTCGAGTTGCTGAGCTATTAACCAGCCTCAAAGGCTGTGAATCTCACTAAAGATTAAATAATAATAATAATAATAATAATAATAATAATAATAATAATAATAATAATAATAATAATAATAATAATAATAATAATAATAATAATAATAAAATCTTCAGGCTCTTGATTGCCTTAATCCAATTTTATATGGTCTCAGGCCGAGGTGAGAAGCCCCAAAAAGGGAAGGAAGAAAAAAAAGAAAGAAAGGTCCATCAAGTATAATTGTATCCAGAAAGCATGTGGAGAGTTGTCTTTTAAGCAAGCCACAAAAAAAAAAAAGAAGAAGAAAAAGAAAAAGAAGTAAAATTGGCTGCCTTATACAAGCTAGCTGCCCGATAGAGAGAAAAGCAAAAAATCTTCTATAGTATTTCCAGACTCTTACTTCAGCTAAATCCAACAAGAACTTCCAGTTGGCACTGGGCGATTCAGTCTGGGAAATGGCAGGGCTCTTACGAGCCCTGCGAAAACCCCTACTGGAGAGCCGCTGCTGACAGGTCTGCGGACCTACCCTGTCCTGAAGGGACAAGGGAAGAGAGAGGGACCCCTTGGACGGCCGAGAGGAATGGGCAAGTTCCTCGGGGCCAGAGGAAGCCCGCTGAGCCGACGGCGGGGGAGCAGCAGTCATGGCGACTGCCTCAAAGCCTGGGCCAACCGGAAAAAGCACTGTGCTGGAGGAAGAAGGAAAAGTGAGAGCAAGGTGTTTGGAAGCCAGGTAAGCAAGACCAAACCCAGGCGGGAACAGCGTTTAAACTGTGGATAGTGATAAGTGTGCCCCAGCCTTAATTAGTGGCTACGGTGTATTGGGGCAAGAAGATCTGCAAAATACCATTTAAAAAGGAAAGACCCACTAAAGCAGCGGTTCTCAACCTGGGGGTTGCGACCCCTTTGGGGGTCGAACGGCCATTTCACGGGGGTCGCCAAAGCCCTCTCTCACCCCCCCATGCCTTCACTCATCCTCACCCTCTGCCTCTGCTGGATCGCCCGGTCGCCGTTCGCTTACCCCGCCCACTCCCAATCTATTGCTACCTCCGGAATCCCAGCTGATGGCTAGAGGGGAAAAAAACTTTAAATTCTTGCCGCCAGGCTTCAAAGAGCCGCCCTACTCTCAGCTGTTTTGCGGAGGGCTTTGTTGCTAGCTAGCTGCAAAGAGGTAAATTCCTGGAGCAGATTTTTTTCCCCCTAGCTATGCTGAAAAAGCAAAATTGAAAGTAAGCAGGGTCTTGGCTGCAACGTGACAAAATGAGGCAGAGAGATTTCTTTTTCCTCACCAAAAAAGGTAGGTGCAAACTACAAACAATGGGAAATTTAGGGCAAGAGGAGGTTCAAGATTTTAAAACACAGAAGAAAAAAAGCTCTATTTAACTAGGGAATTGTAATAATTGAGATACTATTAATTGCATATTGTGTTGAAAGCAGAAATGGTTAAGTTGTGGTTTGGAGGAATATATGGGGGAAATTATTTGGTTTATTATTATTGGTAAATATAATTAATTGATTTGTAAGAAATTGGATTGCATGGAAATAATTGGAATATTCATGTTCATATTGATTAATATACAAAAAAGGTACTTATATAACTAATTGATTTATATTAAAATGTTGAATTTGTATTAAACAACTGTATTACATAATTAACCAATGTGAGGATGGATATAAAAATAGATGACAATGCGAAGGGGTATAATATAGAATAGAAGGGAAAAATTGAATTTGATTAAGATTAGAGATGAGGATGAAGGGTAATATTGGTTTTTTAAAAAAGTAGATGAGGAATAAATATGGTAAAAAGGAAATATAAAAATTGTAAATTTAATTGAAATGACTAAATACTGTGTTGGAAGAAATATCCTTCTGGGTTATGCTCCAAGTGGGGAAAAAGACACTGGAAACATGGAGACTGCTTGGAAAGATGGTTTAATGGTGGACAGGATCACATGGCTTGATGGGGCCCATTGTGTTAGTTTCTGTTGCTATTGTGTTGCAAATGTCCTTTGACAAAGGATTTAGTTTCTGCCTCTGGCCAATTAACAAAGGGTGCGGGGCAGGAAGGTGGGAATTGCTTTGTCTGTAAAATATGCTTCTCCATTTCTCATACAGGAAAATATAATATTCTGCCTTTTTAATATTTCCCAAAATATTTCATTCTTCTAGGAAAGGGGTGGGTGCTAACCTCCTACAACTGTTTAAATTTGTGAACCGGCCAAATACTCTGTTCAAAGAAAATACATTGTATGTTTGTATGTGTGTTTCTAATTATTGCTATTTATTGCTATTTGTTATCTTTTATTCTTTAAAGTTTAACAATTCATTCTTTATCTTAATATCTTTATATTTGTTTGGGGTTGGTTTCTTCCCTTTCATCTTTTTTATTGTACAGCAATCTTTCTCCTCAAACCTACCACCTCTGTCTTTTCTTTCCTTCTTACTTTCTCTTCCTCCCTCTCTTCTTCTCCTCCCTACTTCCTCTTCCTTTCTCCTTCTCCTCCTCTCTTCCTCCCTCTCTTACCTTCACTCCTACTCTAAATTTCCCTTCCCTTCCTTCATCCCTCTCTATTGCTGTATCCTTTTATGCATATGGACTACTCAGAGGGCTGAAAAAGTTATTTTTGACTGGTCCTCGCACTTTTGACCAGTCCTCGAACTTACGACTGTCCTCACATTTTACGTTTTTGTCCTATCTTGTCACCATGGTGAAGAGAAGCAGTTGTGAAATGAGTGACACAGTTGTTAAGAATGGTACAATGGGCATAAATGATGACCAGTCATAACTGCGAAGACCGGTCAAAAGTGCGACGACCTGTCAGAAATCACATTTTTCAGCCCTCTGGGTAGTCCTTTTGTGCACAGGGACTACTCAGAGGGCTGAAAAAGTTATTTTTGACTGGTCCTTGCACTTTTGACCAGTCCTCGAATTTACGACTGTCCTCACATTTTACGTTTTTTGCCCTATCTTATACCATGTTGAAGAGAAGCAGTTGTGAAATGAGTGACATGGTTGTTAAGAATGCTGCACAGGCATAAATGTGAGGATGGTCATAAGTGTGAGGACTAGTCAAAAGTGCGAGGACCTGTCAGAAATGACTTTTTTCAGCCCTCTGAGTAGTCCCTATACACATAGCCATGGCCACCCGGTCACATGACCAGCTAGCCATGCCCACTCAGTCACATGACCTCCAAGCCACGCCCACAAAATAAGCCACACCCACAGAATCGGTAGTAAAAAAATTTAGAACCCACCCCTGGTTGGGGGTCACCACAACATGAGGAACTGTATTAAAGGGTCATGGCATTAGGAAGGTTGAGAACCACTGCACTAAAGGATTATGGATTTTATTGCTAATTTGGAATGATTGCCTTTTTGGAAAGTTATAAATTTTGAAAACTGTTCTTTTTTCTTTTTTAACAGGAATGGATTATTCTTGGAAGAGAGAAAAAGGAAAGAGGCGATAAACAGGACTTTTTTAAAACAAAGGGAAAAGACAAATGGATAGCTTTGCAATACACAAAATGGAGACTGTGAAGAAGTAAAAGTGTAATTGCGGATTGCTAGCAGCTTGGAAGAGAAACTAAGTGCCTTGTTATTTTAAATGGATTACTTTGGCATCAAATAAGGAGCTTTAACTGGGGATACTCAATCTGTCTATTGGAAGCTTTATTGATGGAAAGAAAAAAGAAATAAAATGGAATAACTATAATTGAATTAACAGGCTCAGCAAAAAAAGGAAAAAAGGTGTGGCACTAAAAGAAGAGATGATGATATTATATATGGAATAATATAAAAGAACTAAGCTTTATAGAATTTTTAACATTGATAATATTGAAATTGAAAAAGAACAATTTTGGACAGATTGGAAAAAGATTTATAGTAGGTTGCAAGATAAGAAAAATAACATAGTTTGATTAAAATGGAAATGTAATGCTTAATGCATATTTGAAGTCTGAATATTGATGCGAGGTATTATACCTTTTCTTTGTTTCCCTTTGCTACCTTTTTGATTTTCTTTCTTTTCTTGATCCTTTTTTTCTTTTTTATTTCTACTTTCCCTCTTTTCTCCTCCTTTGTTTCTGTTTTCCTTTCCTTCTCTTTTTCACCTTTTATTTCCATTCTTTTTAAATTGGACTATATAAACATATGTATTTGGTTATGAAATAAGAGTATAAATGAATGAATGAGAATATGATTTTTCTAAATGTTCTAAACGCTTAAATGAATTTTTGAGATTTAAAATAAATATGATGTAGATGATGTTAAAATATATGAGAAGATATTTGTTAAAATTTATGCTGAGTCAAATTGTGGTATCTGAAAAAGTAATTTATGTAATATGTGAATTAGTTAAAATGAAATAGCTAAAACAACAGATGCAGGCGTGGAGGAAAATATGCTGGTAACACCAGCCAAATAAGAGGAGGAGACTTGGAGGAGAATGTGCTGGAAATCAGCCAAAATAAAACATGCTAGAACTCAGCCAACTAATAGTGGGAGGTTCGGAGGAGACTATGCTGGAAATCAGCCAAAATACAATACGTTGGAAACTAGCCAACATGCTGGAACTCAGCCAAATAATAGTGGGAGGTATGGAGGTGACTATGCTGGAACTCAGCCAAAATAAAGCATGCTGGAAATCAGCCAAACAAAAGCTGGTGGTATGGAGGAGGATATGCTGTTAATCAGCCAAACAATAATATGCTGGAAATCAGCCAATAATAGGAGGAGATAGGGAGGAGGATAGGGATTTTGAGATAAATTTGAGAATATGAAATATGCAAACCTAAAGGCAAATTGATACAGCTTTAAGGTTTAAAGATCTGATGAAGGGGTCAAGAGATTAAGAAATATGGACTGAATTTTGATTTATTAATTGAAATAAAAAATAGAGCTGTATCTAAGTTGAAATTACGATGTGTGGTTAGAAATTGTAAGGTAAATAATTAGACTAAGAGATTAGAATATTGTTTTTCTTTTTTTAATGTTTTAATATTGATGTCAAAAGGTGTAATGAAGAGAGCTTGGAAAAGAACCAGAGATAATTGAACTTATAAATGAGCATAATAATGAATTAAATGTGTACTTGGAAATTAAATTGGTGGTGATATAACAGAATGGTTCTGATCAAGATATTAGAGTTTATGACTAAAAAATTTTCTATGATTTGACTTTGAATTTTAAAAGATATAATGGGAAATTGTGAATGGAACTTTTTCAAAATGTAAGCAATTGTACCTATTCATGACCGGATCGAGACTTTGCTCTCGAAAGAGATGAATTTTATGTGTTATGTTGGAAAAAATAAAAAGTATTTTGCAAAAAAAAAGAACACCTGTGTAAACACTACAGATAATTCCACTTTCTCTGGTGTTCTCACACACATTTATCAGCTCAAGATTCAGAGTCTTGGTTAGTTATGGCTACAATGTATCCTCTGGAAATTGCTTATAAAAACACAGCAACAAAGTATCTCCTCCAGCAGATGGCAGCAGTACACATTCTCCTGTCTTTCCTGTGCTTTAAAATCTTTAAAATCTAAAGCTTCCTTATTAAAAGTTTACAAAAAATTACAAAAGGAGGGGGAAAAAAAGAAAAAATAGAGAGGCTTCAATCACCAAAAAAGAAAACCAAACCAAAGTCAAACATTCATTTTAAAAAAGGCAAGCTCAATCAAATATCAATGTTAATCACTTCTTTTTCAATCCAGTCCCAGTCAGCAAAACAAAAAGCTAATTTAAAGGTCTTCCAAATTGAGCAATAGGGTATTAAAAATCAATTCCAAATTAAAGTTGCCGCTTATTTCATCTTCATCTTAAGTTCAAAGTCTCTAGTTCCTCAGGATGTTCTTTTTATCAATTAAAAAATAAGATTCTCTCACCACTCTAGTTCGCTGTCATTCTCCTTTCTTCTCCTGAAGCTGTCCCAGCCTTGGGAGTTGATGGCTGCAACTCCGTTGCCGGAAAAAGGGCAAAGTTCCTGGATCGACCAGGGACTTTGCGATGTCCCTGGGATCGACAGGAGATGCCCTCCACTACCACAGTCAAAACTAGACTGTGAGGTCCAAGAAGGACCATCCTACAACGGGGCTATCGGCGGAGATTTCGGAGCCCCGAAATCTTCTGTCTGTTTCGCCGTGACGCCAACTTCCGGTCTCTCCTATCTATCTATCTATCTACCTATCTATCTATCTATCTATCTATCTATCTATCTATCTATCTATCTATCTATCTATCTATATCATCTATCTGTAGCATCTATCTATCTATCTATCTATCTATCTATCTATCTATCTATCTATCTACTAATCTATTTTTCTATCTCTATCTATCTATCTATCTATCTATCTATCTATCTATCTATCTATCTATCTAAATATTCGTCACAACCGCCAATGTGCGACACCCACCAGCACACAATTTATTGAGCCTTTCAATCCCCGGTGGGCTAACCATGGAAAAATCCAAGAAGATAAAAGTTTCAGAAGAAAAAGAAATGTTTACTTCAACTACATATGCTAGTTTTGTGGCTGCTCAAGAAAGAGTCAGGCATGGGAAGGGTTTTGTGGCTCCCAGTGTTTTCTTTTCTATGGGAAACAGGTCTAAATGACTCTTTGAGTGTTTAAATTTGCAGACCCCTAACTTAGTCACTGGAAGTTGGACAGCATGTAATCTTACCACGGCATTGAAACTGCTGCAGGTGTTATTTGCATAGCCATAGCCTTCCTTCCTTCCTTTTCCTCTTAGGATTTGCCGGTTTAACATTGTGGCTCCTCTGGAGGATCAGGGTGCGTAGGGATTCCGGGACATAGAGCTTTGTCCCCTTCCATGCGAGGTCATCCCTTTTTGTCAGGATGTGTTGATTGTCTCGGAACCAGGTGTCAGCAGACAACCAGGTGTCTCGGAACCAGGTGACAGCAGTTCAGTTTTGACATTTGCCAACTTTTGCCATTAGATCGCTTGTTGGTTGGTCGTGTCGGTTGTGGTATCATCTGTTGGTTACTTGGGCTGCTATTTGGGTAAGGGGAACAATGGTGTCAACAACGGATCTAGTCTCCAACCACCTCTCTGGTTGCCGCAACAAGCCAGGAAGGACATGGGTCCAATAAAGATGTGGAGGCCCCCAATCTACCCACAATCCTATCCACTTCATCTATGGAAACAGGGTCAAACTCAACCCATATGTCACCTTCAAGACTTGCTCCCACTTCCTCGTCGGATTCTGCCCGGTCAGAGTCTAACCCCATCCAGATCTGAGCAACTTTGTCTTGCAGAAATTGTACAAAATCCTCAGCACTGCCTTGTAAGGGGTCCTCACTTGCTCCCTGATTGAGAAGAGAGGTGGTCACTCGAAACAAGGCTGCTGGGTGATTTTCTGCAGATGCAATGAGAGCAACGAAATAATCACATTTCACCACTTCCATCACCACAAGGTAAGACCTAATATGGGTTCTTAATTGTGTTTGATCAGATTCGGAACGGGATGATCTCCAACAGCCCTCTACGCGTCTCTTCTGATGCTTCAGGTGCCTGGGGCGGAACCAACGAGTCAGTTCTGCCTCCCAGCAGTGTGGATTGGCAGATGGAAAATCTAGCTTAAGAAGGGAATGGTCGGTCCATGACAGGGGTTGAATAGAAAGTTCACCCCTACCCCAGGCATTTATTCACTGCCCAGAGATAAAAATCAGGTTGAGTGTGTGTCCACCACTGTGAGTTGGGCCCTGTACAATTTGAGTCAGGTCCATGGCCATCATGGAGGCCATGAACTCCTGAACCAACTCAGATGTCTCGCCGACTGACAGGAAATTAAAATCTCCCACAACCATCAGGTTGGGGAGCTCAACCGTCAGTTCAGCTAAGACTTCGAGCAGTGCGGGCAGGACTGAAGACACGCAGCTGGGAGACAGGTATGTAATCAACAGAGCCAACTGCACTCCAGGGTCCCACTTCAACAGAAGTTATTCACACCCGCCTATCTGAGGGACAGTGACCTCCCTAGGTCTAAGACCTTCCCTAATAACAACCGCCACACCACCACCCCTCCCATGGAGTCGTGGCTGGTGTAGAACATGGAAACCGGGTGGACATAAATCAGAGAGAGGAACCCCTCCCTCTGGTCCCAACCAGGTCTCCCCCTCGTCAATCAGGTCTCGCATGAGGGGAGCCTTGTTAACAACGGACCTGGCGTTAACATACACCAGCCAGAGTCCCGGGTTCCACACTCCTAACCCCCAGGAACACAGGCAGGACCATGAGGGCCAGAACACTGAACCCGCTGCAAGCAGCATGGACATGTCCCTCTGGTGTCCTTACACCCTCTATTCACTCCACCAGCGTATCTCCCCACCACCATGATGATAGGAAGACCCTCCCCCTCCTGTGCCCCATCTGCCCCCCCCCGGACTCCCCGCCAATGCCATCCGACAGGCTGACTCTCTGATTCGTGGGGACCCCCCCCAGGTCCACCCCCAAAACAACCTACCCCCCCAAACCCCTTAAAATTTTTGCTAAAAACTTCCCCAGAAAACCCCTCAACCTCCTCCTCACAGCATGCCACCTCTCAGGGTTCCAAAACCCGTCATCAAGGTAGGCCCTCGATAATGTGGAGGGCCAGGCCTGCGAGGGGGGGAGTCTTGCAATGCAAGAAGCTCAGCTGCCGAATACATCCAAAAAACAAGGATGGGAGGTAACATCTGGCTAGGGTCCAGCAAATGGTCTGAAAGGTCCTGGAGCAAAAGAATAGATCTCGATGCAGGTGAAAACTAGACTCCATTGCCCTCTCATGGCAGTGGGAGAAGTCCCGAGCTATTTTGATACACTCGGAGGGTAAATATCCAAGCCACCCTCTCACGGTGGCTGGCCAGATGGACATGGCAATGGAAGATTTGATAGTCTGTCCCCTCCGATAGTGAAGTAGCAGTAAAAGACCAGCTCCCTCAGCACCCGCTAGAATTGCCCAGTCTCCATCTGGCAAGGGGGCTCAGCTGGAAAAAAGACCGGTCCATATAGGCAGAGTAATAATAGTCCCAGGGGAGGGAAGATGTATGTAGAGGAGATAACTTACGGCTGGACACAATTTGGAGGCAGATGTCCATGAAGGCCAAACCAGGCCGGAAAAAAGGGGGGAGGAGAGACCACCCAAGGCAGCCAGATGACCAGTCCCTGGCCATCCTCCAGGCTCTCCAACCCCCAGAACTTCACACAGTCCCCTCATTCTTGCCTCCAGCCTCCAGTCCCCAGGTCACAATGGGGGTCTCCAGGTCTTTGCAGGGCTGAACACCCTGCCTGACTTAGGTAGATTTCCAGGTAGTAAAGCCATCCATATATCCCCTCCGCCAATGCTGCTAGCCACCAGCTGCCAACCGCCATTAGCCTCGCCATCGTGCAGCAGGCCACCATCGCCACAGCAGCCACCGTCAACGATGACAACACCTGGACTCCCAACATACCCCGGAACCTCCAGAGACCCCTCCTGTCCAGGGCCAGGAGGGAAGCCGCTACGATGACGACAACGACCCACCGCTGCTGTTGCTCTGACCGCCGCTGCCTCAGGTACAGGAAAAAAGCCACTGGAAAAAAGCCGCTGCAGCCAGGCTGTTGCCACCATCCTCCCACGGGCCAACAATTGTCGGCTCCTTCCCAGCCATGACATTCCGGAGGGCGAGAAAGCCCTCAGCCAGCTGGGAAGGGACTCCCCTGGCCAGGACTGGGACCGAAGATGTTCAAAATGGCCCCAGAAGACCCCAAAAAGCCAGAAACCACCCCATCACTGGACGCATTTCAGGCGAGCACCACCATCTTGAGCATGCGCAATAGTAAGAACGCTTCTTTGAGGGATGGGGTCTTCCCCACCATTCTTAAAGAGGCGGTGGTTTGTCCCCTCCTCAAGAAGCCAGCGCTGGATCCGGCCTCCTTAAACTTTTGTCCCATCTCCAACCTTCGCTTTGTAGCGAAGGTTGTTGAGGCTGTGGTGGCATACCAACTCCCACAATTCCTGGAGGAAACGGATTACCTGAAACCAATCGGGTTTCAGGCACGGCCACAGCATTGAAACGGCATTGGTCGCCCTGGTGAATGATCTCTGGCGGGCCCAGGATGGGGGTTGTTCCTCCATTCTGGTGCTTCTTCTTTTTTTTTAATTGAAAAAGTTTTAATAGAGAAAAAACACAATTTTCCCACAACCCTCCCACCCAACCCCCCCTCCCCCTCCCCGACTTCCCAGAGCAGAACACAAGGTATTTCAGTTAACTTTTAACAATAAACTAAATTGCTTAACTATCCATTAAACTAACATCCCCTCTTAAAAAAAAAATCTTAACTCCCCCCCCCATAGATAAAATCATGCTTCTTGGATATAATACTTCTAAAATCACTCATATAACGCTTATATAATTAAAGATTCATTCATAAGCTATTTGATATTTTTTAGTCTGATACTTATTTTGAATATAATCAATCCATCTTCTCCAACCCAGTATATATCTTTCTTGTGTATGATCCTTCAAGTATGCTGAAATTTTAGCCATTTCAGCTAAGTTAGTTACTTTCAGTATCCAAGCATCAATAGTAGCCAAAAAGTCCTTCTTCCAGTGTTGTGCTATCAACAATCTTGCTGCTGTTATTAAGTTCAGGATCAGTTTAGTCTCTACAACTGTACAGTCTGTAGTTATACCCACTAGAAACAAGTGCGGAGTAAATTTCAGTCTTTTTAAAAAAATATTCTGCATCACCCACCAAATCTTTATCCAGAATGCTTTGATTTTTTTACAAGTCCACCATATATGATAATAAGTTGCATCATCACAATCACATCTCCAACATTTAGCTTGCACATTAGGATACATACATGATAGTTTTTTGGGATATAAGTGCCATCTATAAAACATTTTATAAAAGTTTTCTCTTAAATTTTGTGCTTGTGTAAATTTCACATTTCTAATCCAAATCTTTTCCCAAGTCTCCATCATCACTGGCTCTTGAAAATTTTGTGCCCATTTAATCATGCAATCTTTAACCAGTTCCGTCTCAGAATCTATTTCCAATAAAGCATTATACAACCTTTTGATATGCATTTGTTTTTGATCTCTAATTTGTTTTACCAAATTTTCCTCATTTTGCACAAAACCAGTTTTTTGATCTTCCTTCCATCTAGCTTGAAGCTGACCATACTGAAACCATGTGTAAATTTTAGAATTTAGAATCTTTAGAAAAAGATTTCAAATATAATACACCCCTTTCCATAACAAGAAGCTTTTTATAGGTAATCACCTCCTGTTTTTGTTCTATACTTATATTTCCTATTGCATGCCTAGGATTTGCCCATACAGGTATCTTATAATTTAACTTATATTGATACTTTTTCCAAACCCTCAACAAAGCATTTCTAAGTATATGGGCCTAAAATACTTTATCCACTTTTTTATCATATAACAAATAAGCATGCCATCCATATAGTAAATCATAACCTTCCAGATTCAACATTCTCCCCTCAGTTAAATTAAACCAATCACTAATTTGTGATAAGACCGCTGCTTCATAATATAATCTTAAATTCGGCATTTTAAGACCACCCCTTTCACGTGTATCTTGTATAATTTTCATCTTTATTCTGGTTTTTTTCCCAGCCCAAATAAAAGTATTAACGCCTTTCTGCCATTCTCTCAAATTTTCATCTTTCTTAAGCACTGGTATCATTTGGAACAAGAATAAAAATCTGGGTAGTACATTCATTTTAATTGCTGCAATTCTTCCCAATAAAGACAACTGTAATTTTTTCCAATTCTCCATATCCTTCTGTACCTTCTCCCAGAGATCTTCATAGTTATTTTTGTATAATTTTGTATTTGAAGCTGCTATATACACTCCTAAATATTTAACCTTTTTAACTATTTCAAACCCCGTTATTCTTCCTAGTTCATCTCTTTCAAGTACAGACATGTTTTTGGTTATCATCTTTGTCTTATGTGAATTGACTTTGAATCCTGATACTTTCCCATATTGATCAATCATATCCAATATATATGGAACCGACTCTATGGGTTGAGATAAGGTAACAACCAAGTCATCTGCAAATGCTCTTAATCTATAATCTTGATGTCTGATTACAATACCCTTCAATTTTTTTGAATCACGTATCTTATTCAGTAGCACTTCCAAAGTCAAGATAAATAACAATTGAGACAGAGGACATCCCTGCCTTGTTCCTTTCTCAATTCTAAAAACCTCTGTTAGACCTCCATTAACTATTATTTGTGCTGTTTGCTGCTGATATATCGCTCTAATTGATTGTGTAAAATACTCCCCAAAATGCATTTTCTCTATTATTTTGAACAAAAATTGCCAGTTCAAACGATCGAATGCCTTCTCTGCATCCAAAAATATAAACGCTGCAGGGACTTGGTTGTTTTTTTCGAAGTATTCCAGTCAATTTACAATTTGTCTAACATTATATTTCATTTGTCTCCCTTTTATGAACCCTGATTGATCATTATGAATTATTTGTTGCATAACTGGCATTAATCTAGTAGCTAATATCTTAGCAAAAATCTTATAATCAGTATTCAGAAGTGAAATTGGCCTAAAATTCTCGGGTTTAGTAGAATTTTGGTCCTCCTTTGGAATTAGTGAAACAAAGGCTGTTTTCCAGGAAGGTGGTACTCCTCCTCCTACTTGTATTTTATTAAATAAAATTTTGAGTGGTTCTAACATTTCAGATTGTAAATGTTTATAATAAACAGCTGTTAATCCATCTGTTCCCGGAGCCTTACCTATTTTTAATTGTTTGATTACCCCAGCAATTTCCTCAGAAGTTATTGGCTGGTTCAATCTTTCTCTTTGTTCCAGCGTTAATTCAGGAATATCTACCTTTAAATATCTATCAATATCAACATCTTGGATTGAGTCTTTAGCATATAACTTTGTATAGAAATCCAAAAAAGCCTTTTTAATTAAATTTTGTTGATAAATCTCCTTACCTCTAAATTCTATCTTATCTATAGTACGTGATTTTTGCTTTTTCCTCATCGTGTAAGCCAGCCATCTCCCAGGTTTATTGGCATTACAAAATGTATTATGTCTAGCATATTGTATACTGGTTGCTACTTGCCCAGCCATTAACATATTAAATTGCTCTCTTAAAATATTTATCATATCTTTTGCCTTTTTGTCTCCTGGATTAGTTATAAGCAATTGTTCTTTCTTTTTTATTTCCTCCTCTCTCTCTTTCCGTCTGCTTTGTTGTTTTAATCTATATTTATTGTTCAGAAAAATTAATGTTCCCCTCATATAAGCCTTACTTGCATCCCATACCATTTCCATAGAGGTATCTTTATTCATATTGTTAACAAAAAATTCTTTCATTTGTTTTTTAAGTTCATTCAAATTATCTTCATATCTAAATAAATTTTCATTTAACCTCCAAGACCTCCTTTCCCCTCTTTCCTGTTCTAATTCCACCCAAACCGGACTATGATCAGTTAACGTTCTTGGACATATCTTCGTCTTCTTCACCCTAGAAAAAAGATCATTTGTAGTTAATATAAAGTCAATCCTAGAAAAGGATTGATGTCTATCTGAAAAAAAAGTAAAATCACTTTCCAATACGTTCCTTTCTCACCAAATGTCTCTCAGCTCCATATCCTCCAAAATATCAAAAAAAGATTTAGGCAGCTTAGCACACCTTGGATAAACTTTTCTTGTCTTTCTGAGTATTTATTACCCCATTCCAATCACCCATTAAAAGTAGAGATCTGTAATCCCATTGTAGTATTTTAGTATGTAAAAATTTAAAAAATTTATCTTGCTGTTGGTTAGGTGCATATATTCCAATTACAAGCAACTTCCCATTCTGTGTTGTTAATTCAATTGCAATTTATCTACCTTGAGCATCAGCCTCAATTAAATTGGCCGATAGGCCTCTTTTAACATATATAACTAGGCCATTTTTCTTCTCTGGTGCTGATGCCACAAAATGTGTCCCTAATTTCGAATTTATCAAGTATTTTTGATCTGAAAATTTAATATGCGTTTCTTGCAAATAACATCATTCTGAAATTGCTTCAAGTAGTGAAATATTTTCTTTCTTTTTTGTGGAGAATTTAAGCCGTTAATGTACCAAGATAAAAATTTATTTGCCATCTCTAGGCCCTCCAAGCTTTGAGAGCATCAGCTGAACCTCCTCCGCCATTTTGGTCTTCGGCCTAGCTCCTCCCACTGCTTGCATTTTTTGGACTTCTTGGGTTAGATCTTGAGGCTGTTGTGTCAGTTGCTGTTTGTAAGTGGCTCTTGTCAATTATTGTTCTCTTGACATCTCTATCTTCTTTAATGGCTCAAGGGTTGGTGATGGACCCCCACTCAACAATAAATCTTCTTCCAGGTTAGATCCTGTTGTGGCCCCACCCTCTGAGCCTGTCCCATCGGAGGAAGAAAGCTCCGAGCATGAGGAAGAGGAGTCAGACAGGCCTCCCTCTCCAGGCCCCTCCCCTCTGGCACTGTCTCAGGTGCCGGCCGAGGGAGAGGAGATTAGCAGGGAGACAGGTGGCTCAGATGAGAGCGAGGGAGAGACATCATTCCTGGACGCACGCCTCCGAAGGCGTGATAAACGATTGCAGCAGCTCAGGAGGTGTGCTAGGGATTAGAACTGAGTCACTGGACCACACCCCAGAGACTATATAATAGAGGGTGGTGGCCAGTGATCCTTGTGACGAACAAAAGTAAACCTTGGATAGTCACTAAAGCCTCATCCGAAACTGTTGAGAGGAATAATAATTCTGTTGGATTCTTGTACGCTGAGTATATTATCTTTCTGTTTTCTGTGGAAATAAAAGCACTTGGCAGACGGTGTGTATATCGCTGCCAAGTTGGAGATAAAGACCTGGGTGTGTTCCAAGTGCTTCCTTAACCCTCGGCTGGCTGTGTTTGTGTGTGTGTGTGGACGGGGACAGATCAGATCCTCCAGCTACAGCTTGAGCATAGGTTTGTACTTGCCCTCCATCTTTCTCTTGCTGTGTCATTTCCAATTGCTTTCTACCACTCCCTGGTGAGGGTGGCCGTCCAGCCTTTAAAACATTGGCATAAAAGTCTTTTGCCTTCCCAATTGTGTTTAAGCAATGTCTTTGCCCAGCATATGTCACTATTATACCAAATGGGACATCCCATCTGTACTGCACCTGCTGGTTTCTTAATTCATTCACCAAAAAACCAAACTGCTTTCTGTCTCTTAACATTTTAGGAGGGAGCTCCTTCAAAACCACCAACTCCTGTCCATCCACTTGAATCTTATTTTTGTAAGAAGCTTGCAAGATATCATTTCTAATTCTCTTTGTTGTAAAATAAATCACCACATCTCTTGGCAACTGCCTTTGTTTTGCCAGCCAGGAATTAACCCTGTAGATTTTGTCAGTTTGAATTGCCACATCTTCTGGCCTTTCTGAAATCATCTCTGTTAGAGCATTGGCACAAATGTCCTTTAAGTTTTCACCACTCTTTTCTTTCAAGCCTCTCAATCTCAGGGCAAATTCCATTGATCTATATTGTAACATGACCATTTCATCATCCACTTTCTCTGTTTTTATCATAACCTCTCCTAATTTAGTTGCTAACTCCAAATTAGCTTCATCAACTTCCCATACTCTCTCCTCAATCTTTAACATATGATTTGCCAGTCCTGAAACTGCAAAAACAATGTCATCTCTTATTGCATCATGTTTTTCTTCCACCACATCTTTAATTTTCTTTAACTCCTCTGAAAATTCTTTCATCATTACTGCCTGATTGTTCAGGGCACCCATTATAAATTCTTTAAGATCTTGTGACTGTGTATCAGCCGGAAGTTGTTGCTTTTGAGTCACTACAGGGGAACCTCCTCCCCCTTTAGAAGTTGGTAGCTTTACTTGTTTAGCAGCCATTTTATTTTAAAATATATTATTATTTTACAGCCACAAAGTCTTGTAAACAGTCTTTAAATATTTATTTCAAAGTTTTTCGAAATAGTTAATCCTCTCTCCAATCTTTTCTCAGTCCCCAGCAATTTTCTCTTCCAGCGGAAAACTCTAAACAAGCAATTTCTCTTTAACTTTCACTTTCCATTCCGCCCATAACAAAGGCTTTCTCTCCAGCCTCCAGCTCAAGAAAGTTCAGTTTGCAACAATGTATACGCGGAGTTAAGCTCTGTTTTTTTTTAAATGCTTGCCCTCTTGCTTCTGCTCTGTCTGCCTCTTTGGTACTCATTAAAACTCACTGTTTGCTGGCAGAATTGGACGCGACGTCTGGCTCTGACTGGCAGAGACACCACGGATCCGGAGCGTTGGGAGGGCTGGACTGGGGAGCTCTCACCCTCTGAGCCCCTGGCATTAATCCAGGAACTTTCGGGGAGCTCTACCCACCTCCTCCGGCTCTCCTCTCCTTCTTTTCCTGAAGGAGAGTTTTTTCAAACCCCCGGACAGCAGTTTAGCGCTGTCAGGGTGGTTTTAACAGATCACGCGGCTGGCGGTCAATGGAGACCGTCCTCGACATCCACGGAGCCACCTGAAGTCCATTCTGGTGCTTCTTGACCTCTCAGCAGCTTTCGATACCATCGACCATGGTATCCTACTGCGACGGCTCCAGGGGTTGGGAGTAGGGGGCACTGTATTACAGTGGTTCTCCTCCTACCTCTCGGGCCATACGCAGTTTGTTTGGGTGGGGGGGTCAGAGATCCTTGCCGAGGCCCTTTACTTGTGGGGTACCACAGGGGTCTCTCCCCCCTGCTCTTCAACATCTACATGGAGCTGGGTGAGATCATTCGTAGTTTCGGGGTGAGGTATTGTTAGGATATGGTGTAAACCTAACAAGTTGACCAGGCAATATGTGTTCTATAACTTTAAATGTATTCAGTAACTCTAAAATGTAATGCTGAGTAATTAATTAAAAGAGAGAATAATGGTTTAGTATCATTTTTGCTATCGTTCACGGACGATATAGCAATTGTAACTAAAACTGACAAGGAAGCAATGGATATTGTTAGACAGTTACAAGATAAATTCAAAATTAGAAATTTAGGACATATTAGACACTATTTAGGTCTTGATATTGTTCAAACAGCTAGAGGGTATAAACTGTCACAGTCTAGCAAAATAAGTCAGATGTTGAAACGCTATAGCATGGAGCTATGTAAGCCAGCTAAAACGCCAATGGCACAGGATTTTCAACATGAAGAAATCCAAAGTCCTGGATTTAGTAAGGAGATCTATCAATCGCTGATAGGGAGTCTATCGTATCTTAGCAATTGGTTTAGACCTGATATTTCATATAGTGTAAACCAATTAGCAAGGTATAATGCAGAGCCAACAGATAGCCATTGGAAGGCCACAAAGTGGATATTGAGATATTTAAAGATGACAATGCATTATGCATTATATTTAGAACCTAACCGTGATCTTACACTGAGTGCGTACACTGATACTAGTTTCGCTACTGATTTGACTACCAAAAAGTCTACATCAGGTATTGCGATAATGTTAGGTAATTGTTTAATAGGATGGAAGTCAATAAGGCAGAAACATATTAGTTTATCCACTATGGAAGCAGAATTTTCCTGTTTGTCACTAGTATGTACTGATTTAATTTACTATAAACAGTTAATAATTGATGTAGGAATAAAGGTAGGTTATCCTATTGTAATTTATGAGGATAACCAAGCTGCTATAAAAATGGCAACAAATTTAGCAGTTAAGAGAAGATCAAAATATACTGATATTCATTATTTGAATGTTCGTCAGAGTATTCAAAGTAGTATGGTTAAATTGGAATATTGTATGTCTGAAAACAATGTTGCTGATAATTTCACCAAAGCGCAGGGTGCAATTAAACATAAAATGTGTTGCGAAAGCTATGGCTTGAGAATTTTAACAGGGATATATTAGCCTGTCCAAAGGGGAGAATGTTAGGATATGGTGTAAGCCTAACAAGTTGTCCAGGCAATATATGTGTTCTATAACTTTAAATGTATTCTTTAACTCTAAGATGTAATGCTGAGTAATTATACTGCTGAGTCATTGTAATGATTAATGACTGCTGACTGAATGCTGACTGCAATTATCCTAATTGTACTGTTGAGTCATTGCACTGCTGACTTCACTTATCTTAAGTGGATAATTACTAGTGTAAACTGTATATAAGGAGGGAGCTGAGCTATAGTCATTGTTGGACTTGCTCTCATCATTGCTTGACTTGCTGCTTGACTTGCTGGTTGGAACTGTTACTGTCGTGTGTGAAGACGTGGATGGATATGCTACCATCGTGATTTGTTATCAGTGTTGAATTGCTGTTTATTACCTACTGCTGTTTGGTAAGAGGATAACTGTAACTCTGTAACTTCGGACTGATTTGAATGGCTAAAGACTTGGATTGACTAAAAGACTATGCAATTGTTTTTCACTACAAAGTAAAAGCTTTGTTAAACCAGTTTATATGTATTGTATTCATTGCTCTCAGTACCGTTTCTCTGTGCACTTACTCTGCTGGTTGGTAACACAACAATATCCTTAACATTGGTTATGGGCCCAGAGCCAACCAGAACTAACTAGGATTGTTCAGAGCTAAACTAAGAGTTAATGTGAATAATACAGAAAACTGTGTTTGTGAAATAAATAATCCAAGTGAAGATGGCACAAGAACAGTTATCGAATATTTCCATGATAACCCGGCTGGATGGAACAAACTATGTATCCTGGTCTACAAAATGTAATCTACTTCTACGTAGAGAAGGACTTTGGGACATAGTAATTAATCCACCAGATGTAACAACATGGAATCCTGATGACGATGAAGATGTGAAGAAAATAGCCAAAGTCAAATTAAAAAAAGAAAATTCACCAGAGACAACGAACAAGCTCTTTGCATAATTGGACTGACACTGAGTAACCAGCAACTTGTCCATATTCATGGTGAAGAGTCTGCTGCTAGGTGTTGGACCAAGTTAAAGAGACTATATGTTCATGACACTGTGGGTGCTCATATAAATCTCACATGGAAATTATTTAAGCAACGTTTTCTTAAAGGAGGAGATATGATGGCTCATTTGGAATCCATGATCAGAATTTTCCAGGAGCTGCACGAAAAGGAACTTGTTTTCTCAGAACTACAGCAAGTTTATATAATTCTTTCTTCTTTGGACGATAGTTATGATGACTATGTTTCTTCACTGGAGGTTTTGACCAGAGATGACCTCACATTGCCTGGCGTAACCGGTAGGTTATTGGAAGAATCCAGAAGAAGACAAGAAAGGGATCAGTTGAGAGTAAATCAACCAAAAGAAGACAAAATGTACTCAACTGCCTATGTTGTAAAACGATGTTTTGCTTGTGGGGCTAAAGGGCATATAGCTAAGTATTGTAAGAATAAGAAAATGTCTGTTAGAGATAATAATAGACCCAAGAAGGGTTGTAATTTAGCTATATCCAGTTCAACAACTAATGTTAACCAGGATTGGTGGGTTGTTGATAGTGGTGCTTCTCAATCTATTACTAAGAATAGAAACAACTTCGTAAAAATGGATAAGAGTAACCAACATGTTAGATTAGAAAATGGTTGGAAAGTTAAGGTAGCTGGAGAGGGTGTTGCACGTTGGTCATTTAGTAATGAACCATTGCCTATGTTATATATTCCTGGGTTAAAGTATAATTTGCTCTCTGTTAAATCATTATTGCAAGTTGGGTTTACAGTAACATTTAAGAATGATAAATGTATAATTGAAAAAGATGGAAAGGTTGTTACTGCAATATTAGAAAATGATTTATTTATTTAAGAGAGAACCCAGTATTAGTGGCAAATGCTAAGTCGGTGTACAGGAATGATAAACCACATGATGAATGTATTAATTTGTTACATCGAAGACTAGGGCATATAAATTTCAGGACGTTAAAGAAAACAGTTCAGCTATCAGAAGGGATAAAACTACAATCATGCAGTAAGTATTTGAATTGTAACACCTGTAATCAGCAAAAGAGTAAGATAACACCAGCAAATCGTTATAATGGTTTTAAAACCAAAAAGCCATTAGAAATTGTGTTTGTAGATTTGATTGGACCCAAGAAACCCAGTATTGGAGGTGCCTGCTATATTCTAAGCATAGTAGACCATTACTCTAGGTACGGATTCTGTTATCTTATGAAAACGAAATGTGAAACATTCCAGCATATTAATAACTGGCTGAGATTTGTTGAAAAGAAACAGAAGTATAAAGTAATGTGTTTAGTAACAAATAACAGTACGGAATTCACTAACCAAAGGTTAGAGAAGTTTTTGCAAGAGGCAGGTATACAGCAAAATGGTCTGCTCTGTATAGACCACAACACAATGCTTATGTTGAGAGAAGGGGTCAAACATTACAAGCCACGACTAGAACAATGTTGGCAGATTCTGATTTGCCTGAAACATTTGGGGTGAGGCTGTTATGTGTGCTAACCATGTGTTAAACAACGTGGTACATTCATCTACTGGTGAAATACCATTTATATTATGGCATGGGAGGAAACCAAATCTTAGTTACTTACACACATCTGGAGCCCCAGCTTGGGTGCATATTCCATCAAATGGGAGAAGGAAGAAACAACAAAGAGCCAGAAAAATGTTTTTCATAAGCTATGATTCAAATCATAGGTCTTTTAGATTTTGGGCACCGGGAACTACTAGCATGTACTGTAATGCAAATGCAAAATTTCTAGAGCACGAAGAATGGGAGAAACTTGAGCGTGCAGATTATAAACAGGATGACAATATTGTTAGCATTGAGCATCAAATGAGTAACGATACTCCTGATGAGGATATAGATAATGTAGAATCTTCTATTAAGGTTGAAGAAGAGGAGGTAGTTTTAGGGGAGGATGAAATTGAATCATCTGCTACGAGTCCTGTATTACCTAGGAGATCCAGTAGGGAAAGATATCCACCTGATAGGTATAAAGCAACCATAGTTTGTCAGGTTAATATAGAACCTTCAAGTTATGAGGATATTGGGTTGTATCCTGAAAAAGAACAGAATGCTTGGAAGGATGCAATGAGTAGAGAAATAAACTCATTAACTAAATTGCGTGTTTATGAGGATGTTAAATTACCACCTGGAGAGAAATTGATTAGTTGTAGATGGGTGTATAAAGTAAAGAAAGGTATAGATGGGACAGTAACCCGTAAAGCTCGCCTTGTAGCTCAAGGTTTTGCTCAAATGGAGAAAGATTTCGATGAGGTGTTTGCTCCGAGTTTAAGAGCTAGCACGTTAAGAACTATGCTAGTGTGGGCGGCAAAGAATAAGTATATTATTAATCATATAGACGTGGAGACGGCATACTTGCATGCTCCATTAAGACATACTATTTATATGAGGAAGCCGTTAGGAGTTAAAACAAATGATCAAACTGATTGTTGGAAATTAAATAAAAGCCTTTATGGTTTAAAACAATCAGTGTTTGAATGGAACCAGTGTATAGTTAAAAAGCTGAATAATATTGGTTTTCAGGAAGGTGTAGCAGACAAATGTCTCTTTAAAAGAGAAAATAATGGTTTAGTATCATTTTTGCTATCGTTCATGGATGATATAGCAATTGTAACTAAAACTGACAAGGAAGCAATGGATATTGTTAGACAGTTACAAGAGAAATTCAAAATTAGAAATTTGGGACATATTAGACATTATTTAGGTCTTGATATTGTTCAAACTGCTAGAGGGTATAAACTGTCACAGTCTAGCAAGATAAGCCAGATGTTGAAACGCTATAGCATGGAGCTATGTAAGCCAGCTAAAACACCTATGGCACAGGATTTTCAACATAAAGAAATCCAAAGTCCTGGTGGTACGGGTCTGGATGGGTAGGAAGAGGCTCAGACTCAATCCCTCCAAGACTGAGTGGCTGTGGATTCCGGCATCTCCTGCTCTAGTGACCCCATCATTTTTGATGGGAGAGGAGCCGCTTGCTCCCTCTGAAAGGGCTCGCAATCTTGGCATCCTCCTTGATTCACAGCTGTCCTTAGCGAACCATCTGATGGCCGTGACAAGGGGGGCTTTTGCACAGGTTTGCCTAGTGCGCCAATTGCGGCCTTTCCTAGACAGGGATGCCCTCCGTACAGTCACTCAAGCTCTCATTATCTCTCGGTTGGATTACTGCAATGCCATCTACATGGGGCTGCCTTTGGGGTACACCCGGAGGCTCCAGCCGGTCCAGAATGCGACCACACAGGTTGTTACAGGAGCTTCCCGTTACTCCCGTGCAACACCTCTCCTGCGTGAGCTGCACTGGCTGCTGGTGGCCTTTCGGATCTGCTTCAAGATGCTGGTTCTTACCTATAAAGCCCTTCATGGCATGGGCCCGGGGTACTTGCAGGACCACCTCCTACCGACCTCCCACCGCCCAGTGCGATCACATAGAACTGCCCTCCTCCGGGTGCCAGCAGCCAGACAATGTTGGCTGGTGGCCCCCAGGTCGAGGGCATTCTCTGTGGCTGCACTGACCCTCTGGAATGAGTTACCCACTGGGCTCCAGACGGCTCCCAACCTCCGCACTTTCCGCGCTGACCTGAAGACATGGCTCTTTCGGCAAATTCCCTGATCGGCCGTGTGATTTTAAATTGTGCAGATTTTAACTTGGTTTTTGGTTTTAGTATTTTATTATGTTCTTTTATTGTGTAAGCCACCCCGAGTCCTACGGAAGAAGGGCGGCATATAAATTTTGATAAATAAATAAATAAATAAATAAATAAATAAATAAATAAATAAATAAATAAATACCTGCATCCGCTCACATTTGTACTGGGGCATTCGGGAGAGGGCATTGGCTAAAAAGTTCCTCTCCCTGGAATGCGCTTTAGCACGAAGTTGGAATGGTTGAAGTATTGAGCCCAATGGACTTGTTTGGGCGATAGTTTTCGCGGGGTCCTGAGGGCCTCCAGGTTTTTGTGGTCAGTCCAGACTTCAAACGGTTTCTGGCCCCCTTCAAGCAGGTGTCGCCAGGTTAGCAGTGCCCATCTCACAGCAAATGCCTCCTTTTCCCATGCCGCCCAGACAGCATACTAAAAAGCAGAGACATCACCCTGCCAATAAAAGTGCATATAGTCAAGGCTATGGTTTTCCCATTTGCAATGTATGGCTGTGAAAGGTGGATCATAAGAAAGATTGAGCGCCAAAGAATTGAGGCCTTTGAACTATGGTGCTGGAGAAGACTCCTGTGAGTCCCTTGACCTGCAAGGCGATCAAACTGGTCAGTCCTAGAGAAGATCAACCCTGACTGCTCTTTAGAAGGCCAGATGCTGAAGATGAAACTCAAATATTTTGGCCATAATGAGAAGGAGGGATTCACTGGAGAAGAGCCTAATGCTGAGAAAGATTGAGGGCAAAAGAAGAAGGGGACAACTGAGAATGATGTGGCTGGCTGGAATCACTGAAGCAGTAGGCGTGAGCTTAAATGGACTCCAGAGGATGATAGAGGACAGGAAGGTCTGGAGAAAATTGCCCATGGGGTTGTGAAGGGTCAGACACAACTAACAACAACAAAAAGAAGAGGTGTTTCACAAGTAGAGTACTCCACTCCTCTGCTCACAACAAAATACTGTATTTTTTGAAGTATAAGATGCACCTTTTTCCCTCCTAAAAGGAGGTGAAAATTTAGGTGTGTCTTATACACCGAATGTAGCCCCACCCACCCACTGGCCCCCACCCTTTTGCCTCTGCCTCACAGCAGTTACATCCTTGCAAGCAAACAGCAAGAAAAAACAGCTCCTTTCAGCTTTGGCACAGGCTAATTAGAATAAATTGATTGGATCGGCCTCCTGACTCTCAGCTGATTTACTCTCAGTGGTTTTACTCCAATGTGTCTTATACTCCGAAAAATATGGTACCTTATGCCACCAGGCTTGGACAACCTAGAACTACACCATCTA
The DNA here is from genome assembly GCF_059756535.1 of Pantherophis guttatus. Classification (NCBI taxonomy): domain Eukaryota; kingdom Metazoa; phylum Chordata; class Lepidosauria; order Squamata; family Colubridae; genus Pantherophis; species Pantherophis guttatus. Next base: position 318,134,505 of record NC_142063.1, read on the forward strand.
TGGTCCGATCTAAGCATAGTACACAAAATTAATGGCTACAACATACTACCTGTCAATGATTACTTCAGCTTCAACCACAATAATACAAGAGCATACAATCAATGCAAACTCAAGGTATATTGCTCCAAACTCCATTGCAGAAAATATGTCTTCAGCAATAGAGTGGTCAATGCCTGGAATGCACAACTGACTCCGTGGTTAAATCCTCAAACCCCCATAACTTTAACCTTAAACTGTTTACTGTTGACCTCACCTAAGAGGTCTGTAAGGGGGCGTGAATAAGTGCACCAGCGTCCCTTCCCTCCCTGTCCTACTGTCCCCATTTATTTGTACCCATTTCCTGTGTTCATATCCATGTTTAAACTTATTCCTGTTATCACGTACATGTTTGACAAACTAACTAACTAAATAAAAATAAAATAAATAAATCCAGTTGCCTTTTGGAAAAAGCACCTTTGGGTTAGTAAGGAGTGAGTTTTGCTAGAATAAAAACCTTTATTCTAACAGCTTGCCATGTCCGTGTTCATGGGAGTTGTCTTGGTGATTCTACTGCTCCAAAGGCAGTTGGTGGGCCGTTTACTGTTAACTTGATTGACAGTTTCTTTTTTTTTTCTGGAAAAGTTTTTCAGTTTTATTTCTTATACACATAATATAAAATGTACATTTTCTTATACATAATTAATCCTACATATGCATGTTTTCCTTAAAGAAAGCATTAAAATAAATTGTTTTAATTACATTCGGAGTTGCTATTCTATCCTTTCTTCCCTCATTTCGCAACAATCCTTCTTCTCCTTCTCTTTCCCTTCCCTTCCCTCCCTCCTCTCCTCTCCTTCTTTCTCTTCCCTCCTCTCCTATCTCATCCTACTTTCCCTTCCTTTCCCCCATTCCTCTCTTCTTTTCCCCCTACTCACCTTCTCTCCTACTCCTATCCCCTACCCTTCCTTCCTCTCCTTTTCCCTTTCTTCCATTCCTCTCCCTCCCTCTCCTCTTCCTACCCTCTACTCCTCTCTCCTTTCTATTTTCTTTGCTGTGGAATATTCTCTTTGTTTGGTATCCGAACAACTCCTGTATTCTAATAGTATATACTTGCTTTCAATTTCTCTTCAGATTTATTCTATCAGTATTATCATCATAATTGTACACTTATTCTTATTATCTTCTTTCTTTTCCCCTCTCCCATCCCCCTTTTTCATTTACTCTGGTGTCATCTGGGTTTCTATTTCTTTTTTCTCCTCTCCCTTGTTTAACTTTCTATTATCTAAATCATTTATCTATCCTCTTATGTTCATATTTCTTTTCTAACCATATATAAAATCTTCCCCATATCTTGAAATACACTTATTCCTCTTTATCTCTTATTTTTAGAGTTAATCTATTCATTTCCGCACAGTCTAAAATCTTTTTTATTACTTCACCTTCTGACGGAATTTTTTCTGTCTTCCAATTTTGTGCAAACACAATTCTTGCTGCTGTTATTATATCTATAGTTAAATACACATCTTCTTTACTATATCTCTCTGGGAGAATACCCAATAAAAAAACCTCTGGTTTTAATTCTATAGATTTATGTAATATTTCTTCCAACCATTTCTGTATTCTAGACCAATAATTTCTTGCTTCTAAACATGACCACCACGTATGATAGTATGATCCCAGCAAATGCAAACATTTCCAACATTTGGCTGATTTATCCTTAAACATCTTTGCTAATATTTCTGATGGCATATGCCACCTTATAAAACATTTTATATAGATTTTCTTTATATGCAGTTGCCATTGTCAATTTATAATTCCTTTCCCAGTTGTTGCCATTTCTCTAATTCTATTGCATATCCAAAAAATTTTGCCCATGTTACCATTGTCTTTTTTACCTCTTCATCTTCCAATCTAATTTGCAACAAATAATTATACTGTTGTGACTCTGGCTCCCGAGCCTGTCCTCATGGAGGAAGATGACTCTGAAAGTGATGGGGAGGAACTGACAAGGCCTCCCTCTCCAGGACCCTCCTTTCTGACAATGCCTCAGGTTCCAGCTGAAGGCCAGGAGGAAGGCTTGTCAGAGCACCCACTAATAGGGAGTTAATAGGGATCAATCTTGGATTGATCCCAGGCAGCGTTGGAGGGAGAGGGAGGGCGCAGCAAAGGAAGAGGTGTGGAAGGGCCAAAGATTGCTGAGTCACTGAGCCATGCCCCACAGGGGATAAAAGTGGGTGGGGTTACTCTGCAGGCTCTGTGACAGTCAAAAACTGCATATCGTGAGCTTCAGATGGGATATTTTTCGGAATTAAGGCTTGGACTTTGTGAATGACTTCTGACTACTCTTTGAACTCTTGGTTGCTCCAGCAACGGACTACAGATACGCTGACTCCTATTTCTAGAGGTGATAAGAAACTTGGCAGGCATTCGAAAAGTAGCTGCCACAACTTTTATCTGCCAAAGGGATTCAGGTCGGCTTGTAAAAATAAATTAATGGTAGATGTCTTTTGCTCGTGTGTCTGCCTATGTGAGGTGGGGGGACAGAACAATACAGTATTTTAATCATTTTTTCATCCTTTCCAATCATTATCTGATTTAACTCTGATTTCCCCAAATTAAAACCATATTGTTTCAAGTCTTTATCATATCTTGATTGTAACTGCAGCTGTGTATACCAGTCAGTCTCAATCCCTTGTTTTTCTAAGTCTTGTTTCTGTTTTAATTCTCCCTTCTCTGTTAAAATGCCTTTATATCTTACAATCTTGTCCATGTTAATCATATTTGGATGTGTCAACGTTTCTATTGTTGAAAGCCACATTGGTACTTCCATATAATGTTTTTCTTTCACTCTTTCCCATCTTCATATTCATATTCTAATATTTTCCAGTGTAATTTTGCATAAAATTCTTCTTGATTTTCATTTGAAGCATATATACACACAAGTAATATTTTTTATAGTTCATTACAATTTCTACCATTAATACTCTTCCTTCCTCCTCCTCATATATTTGTTTGGATTGGATTGTCTGTTTGATGTAAAATGCTACTTCTCTTTTGCTTTGACCAGCCAAAGTTGTATACAATGTCCCTAGTTTTATTCGCTCCCAAAAAAGATGTATGTTGCTTTCTAATATGCACTTCTTGTAAACATATAATTTCTAATTTTAACTTCTTTAATTTATTGAATATTTTTCTTCTCTTCATTGCCGAGTTTAATCCATTTATATTCACCAATATTATTTAAATTTCTTCTTCCATTTCTTATTTATTTGCTTTGTTGATCTAGTCATTCTTAGCTCCCTTAGTTCCTTAGCTTCTTTCGCCCTTGTTCCTTCTCTTAATGATCTCTTTTTTTGTTCTTTCATTGTCTCTCTTGGCTGTTCTTTCTTCTCCTCCTGTTGTTCATCCCCTTTTTCTTCCCTCAACCTTCCTTCCTCTTGGACATCTATGTATTGTTTAAAAAATAATTCTGCTTTCTCTACTGAATCTAGTCTGTATCTTTGTTCTTCCCAGTTCACCAATATTCCTTCTGGAATCAACCATCTAAAATTTATTCCTTTCTTTATCAAACATTTCATGAGAAATTGATATTCTTTTCTCAAATCTCTCACTCTTCTTGGAATTTGTTTCAGTGCCACTATTTCCCTCCCTTTATACTTTATCATTGTGTTTCTCATCAATTGCAATATCTCTGTTCTCAATGTGTTCTTGGTGAATCTGACATGAATTTCTCTAGGTAGATTATATCTCATCGCATATCTTGTGTGCACTCTGTATATCTTGTCGATTCCACTAAATAACCCTTCCTTACTTTCATCCATTGCTCCTGCTAGTATCTCTGCATTTTCTCTACTAAATTTTCTCCCTTTTCTTCTTCAATGTTTTGTAATTTTAGATAAAAATCAGCTTTATCCATTTCCAGGGTTATAATTCTTTCTTCCTGATTTTTCTCAATAATTGTAAGTCTATAGTCCATCCCTTAAACTTTTTTCTCCATTGCTTCTGCTTTTTCTTCCATTTGCTGCAATCGTTCATTTTTCCATATCATTTCTTTAACTTCTTTCCATTCTCCTTCCATTTTTCCATTCTCCCATCTACTTTGTCTAATCTTGTCTTAAGATCTTCATATATAATCTGTAGCATATTTTTTAATTCTGTTTATTTTCTCTTGCTGTGGCATGGGTTCTGTTGTTTTTTGCCCAGTAGTACCAGATGCTGCAGATATTGATGGTGATGATGAATGTTGTGTTGTTTTCTTCATCTTGTTGTTGTTTTTTTCAAATCTTACTGCCCAATTTATAATCCAAATATTCGATTTCTTCACATTCAAACTGCCCACTCAGACTTTTCAGGTTCTTGTTACCCTAATCCACATAGATTTAATCCACATAGGATTAAAAAAAGGTAGAAAGACTGTAACTGAAAAAACACCAAAAACAATGAAAAATCAAAAACAGCAAAAATGCCCCCAAAAATGCAAAAGAAAAAAGAAAAAGAAGATAAAAGAAAAGCAAAAGAGAAAAAAATTACTACCCAGTTTTATAATGCAAATATAAATATATAATGAGACCCTTCTGAGCATGCGCAAGATGGCGGTCGTGAGGTGAGGTGCTGCAGCTGGATGGAGGACTTTCTGGGGCTCAAGGGGGTGCTGCAGGGGAGCTCGGCCATCAGCGACCCCTGGTTCGGTCGGATGGCTTCGGGGCGAGGGTTTTGCGATCTTCCTCGCCCCTGGACGCCCCCAGAGTCGGAGGTGGCGAGGGAGAGTCTGGCCGCGCTGCTCCGACTCCGCCGCCGCCGCCAAGAGCCGAGCCGAGTGGAGAGTGGAGAGCGGCGGCACTGCTGTGAAGGAAAAGGAGAAGGGAGAGCGGAGCCGAGCCGAGCGGAGAGCGGAGAACGGAGATAGGGAGATGTGGCTTGCTGGCGGCAGTGGAGTCAGTCAGCGGAGGGGGCGAGGGTTTTTGAGATCTCCCTCGCCCCTGGACATGCCTAGAGGCGCTGGCGAAGAAGTTGGCCGCGCTGCTCCAACGCCGCCGAAAGTGGTGCTATGGTGGTTTGTTCGGCGGTAGTCATTGGCAGCGATAGCGGCAAGGTGAAGGGGGAAGTATGGCTGTGGGGCAGCGAGTGGTGGCAGCCTGTTGAAATTTCATCTGCCCCACTCAGGAACTTCCTCAGCAGCCCCTGGAATCCGGGAATGGTGGCGTGGATATCAGCGGGGGTGGTGAGGCTGGCCCCAACATTAAACTGGGCCATGGCACACCCCATGGAAGTACTGGAGCTGTTCTCAGGCCCTATTGCCGGAGAAGGGGGGCTTGCTAGAGGGTGAAAACTGAGAGGAGCATAACGGACCGGAGAAGAAAGACCCCCTCCCGGGATATCTTGGCAGCTGTAGAGGACCTGGAGGCCCCCTGTGACATCCAATGGAGGCTGGGGGTCGGATTTGTTATCCCGGAAGAACTGAACTATCTGAGGAATGTAGGGCTGGGGAGCGACGGAGGAGTTTTCCGTCACATAGATACCAGCCCTTTTCTCCTCCCCCTCCCAGGTACTGTGTCTGCCTAAATGGGCTTATTATTCACCCTAATTGAGGGAATTTTCTCTCCCCCCCTTTTTCTTCCCCTCTTCCTTCTTCCCCTTCCCTTCTTTCCCTTTTTCATCGGGACTTACTCGAATATGATCTTGAGTATAAGTCTTTGCCAAGGATTTTCCATCTTCGCCCCTGGCGTGACTCATAGACTGACTGATAGACTGATAAATCTTCCTTCCGACCATGGTCAGCCAAACTGATGCAACTGTTGAGGGGTCCTCTATTACATCATGACTCTTGTCTGTGGGAGAACTTTTTCAATCTACGGCCCCGTGGGGTTCCACCGTGAGAGGGCGGGCCGGAGGTCACCCCCATTGGAGGAGATAATTTAGGACCCTCCTGCTGTTGTGGGAGGACAGTTGAGATACCAACAGCACATCGATGAACAATTGGTTGTGTTACATCTTTTGTGAAGTCCCCTGTCTGAGCTTTGGGCCTCCATCGCTGCATTTTGGAGATGTATACGACTGCAGATCTCCTTGCGCTGTGAGATTCCCCCTTCTCGCAGATGTGGCCCTCCTCACTATCGAGGGCCCACCTCAAGGAAGGGTTTTGGGACCCAGAGAGGTGGCATGTGAAAACGAGGGGATTGAGGGGTTTTCTAACAAAATTTTTAGTCAAATTTTTAAGGGGTCCTAGGGAGGAGGAGAGTAAGATTGGAATTCGGGCTGTGGGTATGGGGGATAACCCACAAGGGGGAGGGTCGGGTCTGGCAGTGAAGCGTGGCGTGGGGGATGGGGGACCCGGGATCGAGGGGGGGTTAGAGCTTGTCCGGATAGTTTTTTGAACATCAGTACTGTAGATGGGAGGGGTAGATATGGTGGGAGCAGGGGGCCATATCGTGTTAGGGGAGTGCGCACTCGCTGTCTATGAGCGGTGGCGTGCTCCGGCCCCCAAGGCTCTACTCGCTCCTCAGGTTGCATAGACCCTCAGGACCCAGGCCTTCGGCTGATGCTGTGCAATGCCAGGTCCGTAGTAAATAAAGCCCCCCCTCATCTGTGATCTTGTTCAGGAGGGGGGTGCGAACCTGGCAGGTATTACGGAGACCTGGTTGGGCCAGGAGGGGGGGTTCCCCTCGTTGAAATGTGCCCGCCAGGTTTCCAAGCATTCCATCAGCCGAGGTCACAGGGGAGGGGAGGGGAGGTAGCGGTTATCATTAAAGAAGGTCTGAGACCGAGGGAGGCCACTGTTCCTCAGACGGCCGGCTGTGAATCCCTTTTTGTGAAATGGGGTCATGGGGTTCAGATGGGTTTGCTGATCATGTACCTGGCTCCCTGCCACGTGGCAACAGCCCTGCCCGAGCTACTCAACGTCATCGCCGCGGTGGCGGTTGATACCCCTAAGCTTATGGTCATGGGAGATTTCAACCTGCCGTCCATGGGTGAGACGTCAGAGATGGCTCAGGAGTTCATGGCTTCCATGACAGCTATGGACCTGACCCAGTTAATTCGTGGCCCTACCCACACAGGGGGAAACACGCTGGATCTGGTTTTTGTCTCTGGACAGTGGTTGAGGAATCTTGATATAGGGGATATAGTTACTGAACCCTTGTCATGGTCAGATCACTCTCTCCTTCGTCTCGACTTTCGAACCGCTGCACCCCGCCGCAGGGAGGCGGAGCTGGTAAGATGGTTCCGCCCCAGGCACCTGATGGAACCTGACAGATTCCAGACGGAGCTTGGGCCATTTCCTGAGGTTCTGGCACACGCCTCGACTGGAGACCTGGTGGCCGCCTGGGATAGGGCGGCTGCTGGTGCTCTGGATCGGGTTGTGCCTTTGCGGCCTCTGACCCGGCGCCGATCTCAATTGGCTCCTTGGTTTACTGAGGAGCTGAGGGAGTTGAAGCGCCGGAAAAGATGCCTAGAGAGTAGTTGGAGGGCCAGTCTTTCTGAATCTGACCGGACACTAGTAAGATCCCACATTAGGAATTACTTAGTGGCGATAAAAGCAGCGAAATGTAGTTATTTTGCTGCTCTTATTGCGTCATCAGGTAATCGCCCGGCCGCCATCTTTAGGGTCACCCGCTCCCTGCTCCACCAGGAAGCGCGGGAGGACCCCTTGGAGGGTAGAGCCGAGGATTTTGTTCAGTATCTGTATGACAAAATCACTCAGATTTGGGAAGATTTGGACTCCGACTGGGTAGTCTCAGGGGGAGAGACAGGGGCAGGTCTTGAGAATGTTATCTGGGATGAGTTTGATCCTGTGACCCCTGAGGACGTGGACAGGATTCTGGGTAGACTGAACGCGACCACTTGTTTATTGGACCCGTGTCCTTCCTGGTTAGTACTGGCTTCCCGGGAAGTGACACGAGGCTGGCTCCAGGGGATTATAAACGCTTCGCTGAGTGAGGGTGACTTTCCCACCGCCTTGAAAGAGGCGGTGGTGAGGCCTCTCCTCAAGAAGCCTTCCCTGGACCCGGCAATGTTGGTAAATTATCGTCCGGTCTCCAACCTTCACTTTGTTGCAAAGGTTGTTGAGAGTGTGGTCGCGCAACAGTTCCCCCAGCACCTGGATGAAATGACGTATCTGGATCCATTCCAGTCAGGCTTCAGGCCCAGGTACAGCACGGAAACGGCATTGGTCGCATTGGTTGATGATCTCTGGAGGGCTCGGGACAGGGGGTGCTCCTCTGTCCTGGTCCTGTTAGATCTCTCAGCGGCTTTTGATACCATTGACCATGGTATCATGCTGCACCGGTTGGAAGAGTTGGGGGTGGGAGGCACTGTGTTGCGGTGGTTCTCCTCCTTTCTCTCTGACCGGTCGCAGTCTGTGTTGACAGGGGGACAGAGGTCGACCCCGAGGCCCCTCATATGTGGGGTGCCGCAAGGGTCGGTCCTCTCGCCTCTCCTGTTCAACATTTATGTGAAGCCGCTGGGCGAGATCATCCGTGGTTTCGGGGTGGAGTACCATCAGTACGCTGACGACACCCAGCTGTACATCTCCACCCCGGATCACCCCAACGATGCCCTTGAAGTGATGTCCCGGTGCCTGGAGGCCGTACGGATCTGGATGGGGAGGAACAGGCTCAGGCTCAACCCATCCAAGACTGAGTGGCTGTGGTTTCCGACGTCCCGATATAGTCAGTTGACGCCATCACTGACTATTGGGGGCGAATCATTGGCCCCCACAGAGAGGGCTCGCAACTTGGGCGTCCTCCTGGATTCACGGCTGTCTTTAGAAGAGCAGTTGACGGCCGTGACTGGGAGGATTTTTCATCAGGTTCGCCTGATTCGCCAGTTGCGTCCCTTTCTGGATCAGGACTCGTTACGCACGGTCACTCATGCCCTTGTCACCTCCCGCCTGGACTATTGCAACACTCTCTACATGGGGCTCCCCTTGAGGAGCACCCGGAGGCTCCAACTGGCGCAGAGTGCGGCCGCGCGGGTGGTAATGGGAGCGACATGGCGTTCCCATGTAACACCTCTCCTGCGCGAGCTGCACTGGCTCCCGGTGGTCTTCTGGGTGCGCTTCAAGGTTTTGGTTACCACCTTTAAAGCGCTCCATGGCTTAGGACCCGGGTACTTGTGGGACCGCCTACTACCACCAATAGCCTCCCACCGGCCGGTACGCTCCCATAGAGAGGGGCTCCTCTGGGTGCCGTCAGCCAAACAATGCCGACTGGTGGCCCCCAGGGGGAGAGCCTTCTCTGTGGGGGCACCTACTATCTGGAACGAGCTCCCCCCAGAGATACGGAGGATCCCGGATCTGCGCACCTTCTGCACACCTTAAAGACCTTACTATTTCACCTGGCCAGCCTGGCCTAATTTTCCCCCTCTTTTATAAAAGATTTTTAAATTTTTAAATATCTTTTAGTATTTTATATATTCAATTTTAAATTGGTTTTAAAAGTTTGGGGTTTTAAATTTGTCGGGGCCAAAATTATTTAATTTGATTTTATCCTATTTTTTAAATTTTGTATTGTATGTGTTTTTATTGTTTGGCTGTGCACCGTCCTGAGTCCTTCGGGAGTAGGGCGGTATAGAAATCTAATAAAATGAAAATGAAAAATAAAATGAAATACTCAATTTCTTTAAATTCAAAATGCCCAATCAGATTTTTCAGGTTCTTGATACCCTAATCCACGTAGATTTAATCCATAAACTATACAAAAAGCCAAGAACAATCAAACAGCCCAAAAGAGCAAAAATGAAGAGAAAAAAAAAATTAAAAAGATAGGAGGGAAAAAAGAGAAGATAGAACCAGATCAGCGCAAAAAAAGAAATAAAAATTCACTAGTCCAAAATTCAAGTATTTGCCCAAAATATCCAACCAAGCAATAAAAAGATGGGGGGTTGGGAGTATATATCTCCCCCCAAAAAACCTTTAAAAAATAAAAAAAATTAAAACAAAACAAAACAAAAACCCTGCCAATGAATTCTTTTAAGTCCAGGAAGAGGGAATTTCTGCAAGAAAAAAGAAAGAGGAAAAGGCACAAAAAGAGAAAAACCAGAAAGAAAAAATAATATTCCAAAGTACCACTATTCCAAAATCTTCCAGAATTTATACCCGCATCAAATGAAAGGAAACAGCAAACAGCTTTACTTCTTTTTTTTTTCTTCTATATCTTCCCCCTTCTATTACAAAGTCACTAGACCACTTCTTTTCAAAGTCCTCTTCCCAGTTTCCAAAACATCCCAAGGTCACTCCCTTCTCGACTTTTCGTTTCTCCAATTTATCTCTTTAATTTCCTCTGCAATCCAAAATAGTCTTAATGAAAAAATAAACCCCCAGCTTCAAAATTCCAAACTCTGATTTGCAAATTACAGTTCTTTAGCCAAAAATGCCTCTTTTCCCAATCTGCTTTCAGTTTATTTAAATTGCTTTTTCAGCTTTTGTTAATTACCTTTTATTAATGGCTTATGCTTCTTCGCCACTGTTCCGGAAGTGAGGAGGTAGCCTTTTTCTACTCCCTCCCCTATCTCTTTGCCAATTTTCTCAAGTAAATAGTTTTAAAAGTTCAGGAGTTAAATATATAGAGGAATCTTGTTTACAAGACACCGTCTTACCCAGATAATCGCCTTCTTCTTTTTCCTTTATCTTCTTGCATGTGACCACCTGGCTTTTGGAAGCTCCTAATGGCTGCCTTCCCACGCTGCTAGGTCGAGGGCTAATGCAAACACTACAGAGAATTTGCAGCTTCTCTGTTCATGCCTGCCTGTGCCTTCATTTTTCACTGTTCCTCCAGAACAGGTATGATCCTGAGGATCCCTTAAAGCAGCTGAGATATCAGCATTTTCCAGGAGCCCCCAGAATTTGCTGTATCACCACTGGCCCTGGCCACATCCCTCCCCTTGATTGGAAGTTTCCCGAATGGAGTGTTGTTTGCTTCTGGATTGATGGTCCGATCTTAATCTTGGAGTTAATCTATGCTCATCTGGGTGTTGATTGTTGATGGGGAAGTGTTTTGGTCTTTTTGGCTTGTTGATTGTCCCTTTGCACAATATGTAGACATTGGTTATGCAGTACTGCTTCTTTTGTAGTCAGTTGATCATTCTCCTCACCCTTGTTAATCTTTTCATTTGTCTGAACAGGACCTCTTTCAGTTTCTGCCTGGGCTTGTGTGTTCTCTCTGTCTCAGCTGCCCCTTGTTTTCCTTTTCTGCTGCTTGTCCATGTATCTCGAGTGAGTGAGACCTGCAGTTTTCATCTTAGCTATAGTTCTGTATTAGGATCTCAATTAGCATCTATGAGCAAAGCAACTCAAAGGCCAATGGAACATGGTCAGGGACACAAGTAATGATTTCAGGTTCCAGTACAAACACCTCTTTTGTATACTTAATTCCATAACAAAGTCTGCAAAGGTATTAATAATCAATTGTTTTTCAATGAGGTAAACAAGAACACATTTTATGTTGCATTTAGAGCTACTGGGAATGTGTCCTTCTGTCTCTCTTAAGGATGTAATGTATTCATGTTAGTGCAAGTTAATTCCGGAGAGGGTAAAGCATTCTAAAAATTCACACAAAGTGAGAGCATATTAAATATCTTTATCTTTGTGTATCTTCCACATGTTCTTACTCTTAAGATGCTTGAGTGATCATAATTGGAATTTATAGGACTTCTCCTGCCCTTGGATGTAACATTACCAAATCAGAACTTGTTATCAGCACCAGGAAACTGTTTTTATATCTTTGTTTCATTGATGCAAAAGAATATTCTATCCCCGTGATGGCGAACCTATGGCACGCGTGCCACAGGTGGTATGCGTAGGCCTCTCTGCTAGCATGCGAGCCCTCACCCCAGCTGAGCTGTATATACATCCAACAGGAACAGGAAGTGCCTCACAGGAGCAGATAGAAGTAAATCCTAAAGTGGCACGAAATGCATTACTGAACTGACAGGAGATGAATGCTAGAGAGGAATAAAGCTGCATACAAGACAGACATAATACCTGTAACAGCGTAGGCCTGCTAGGCCCAAAATGGGGCATGGGGGTGCACACTCATGTGCAGAGGGAGGGAGGAGCTCACACGGGAGGTGCACGCATGCGCAGGGGGTGTTGTGCATGCATTGTCTTATGGGTGTGGGCATACACATGCTCACTGTCGTGTGCACGTGCACACACTTTCAGCACGCAAGGACAAAAAGGTTAGCCATCACTGTTCTATCCCCAACATTGATTCCCTATTTTGGCAAGTCCTTTCCCAGAGTAAGGTGCACTGACCATGTAGAGACAAGCAAGTCCTCCTACTTCAGGGAGCAGGTCAGTTAGCTAATCCTGAAAGGCACAAGCCAGAACAAGCATAAAAGAAACTGCCATCTATCTTCTATGTATCAAAATAAGTAATGTAGTCTACTTAGATTACCTTGACACAGCAAACATTACGAACTTCATGGGCTCAGCTAGGTTGAATTTCCACAAAGGAATTTAAAATACAATCTTATGCAGTGAAATAAGCCAACATCTCATAAGCAATGTTTCCTTCCTTTATGGTTGGATGTGCCTTCTCTCTATGAAAGGAGAGTACATAATATAGCCCATTTCTTTCCATCCCTATTAGGTGAGAGCCAGATTGGTGTAGTGGTTAAGGTGTTGGCCCAGAAACCAGGTGACTGTGAGTTATAGCCCTGCTTAGGCATGAAAAATGAGTTGGGTGATTTTGGACTAGTTGCATTCCCTCAGCCTCACAGGGTTGCTCTTGTGGGCAAAAAGGAGGAGGAAGGAGTATGGGTGTGCTTTCTTCCTTGACTTGCATATAAAAAGAAAAAGGAAGGGTAAAAAGTTTGTTTCAAAAGTTCCTTTTTTCTCTTCCAAGCAATAGTTAAAATTCTGTTTAGAACTTATTGGGCTCTAAACTTAGAAACTAAACTTATTGGGAGAGTAAACTTAGAAACTGGCTCTACAAATTATATTTGCAGATTGCTCCCTCTTGTGTCTTAAATCACTACTGTAGTTCACTTTCATGACCTGACTTTGTCTTTATAACAGTGGTGGGTTTCTACCGGTTTGCCCCAGTTTGGGCAAACTGGTAGTGGTGGCGGTGGGAGCTCCGCCCACCTGCCCAGACATCATCACGGATGTTCTGTGCATATGCAGAAGGGCTGTGCGCAAACAAAGCAAGCTCACACGCACACACACTCCCGGTTCCGAACTGGTAGCGAAGGTAAGAGGAACCCACTACTGCTTTATAAGGTATAGTGATGAACATAACACAACCATGATATCACACATAGAACTGTAATCAATAGCAGAGGTTGAAAACTAGTAATATAGTAATACAATAACTACCTTCATATAGCATGCTGAACCATAGTATGTATGTTAGTTTCAGTTTAGGCTGTGTCTGCAATCTAGCCTTCGTGGCTTCTAAAATGTGATTTTATAAACATGTACTATGTCTATCCAGAGAATACTATCCTTGTCAACAATGCCTAATTAAGCAGATCATAGTTACTTAAATACTGGGGACAATAAAAAAACAGCCTAACCATCAGACAGTCTTTTTTTTTCTAAATCGTTTTTTTTTTATTTTAAAACAAAAATAAAACATTAAAACATCATCATTCCAAACAATTACAGACAGTATATTGATCGGTTAGCATCCTTTTGTGCTCCCTCCTTTCTTCAAAATATCAAAATACAATTCTAGTCGCTGTTAAAAGGTTCACAATTAAATATTGCAATTCTTTATTGTATGTCTCTGGTAAGATCCCTAATAAAAATATCTCTGGTTTAAAGTCAATATGTCTCTTAGTCATTTTTTCCAACCACATGTGTATCATAGTCCAATATCTCTTTGCTTCTCCACATGCCCACCACATATGGTAATAGGATCCTGGAATCTGATGACACTTCCAACACTTCTCTGATTTATTCTGGAACATTCTGGCTATCCTCGTCAGGGGTAAATGCCACCTGTAAAACATCTTATACAAATTATCCTTATATGCTGTAGACATTGTCTATTTATAATTATGTGACCACAATTTTTGCCATTTCTCTAAATCAATACCATAACCAAAATTTTTCCCCCACACTATCATTGATTCTTTAACTTGTTCTTCTCCCAGTTTTACTTCTAACAAATATCCATACAACTTTTTAATTATATGATCATCAGAGCCCATTAAAATCTTATCTAAATTAGTCAAGACATTATAAAAACCTTCTTGTTTGAGATCTTCTCGATATCTAGAAAATATTTGCATGTATGAAAATCAGTCCATCTTACATCCCTGATCTTCTAATTCCTGCTTTAATTTAAGTTCACCCTTTTCATCCAATAATTCACTATACCTAATAATTTGTTCACTTTTAAATATTACTGGATAGGAAAAAGCTTCAATTGTAGATACCCAGACTGGAATCTTCAAATAATGATATTTTTTGACCTTCTCCCAATTCAACCATAAAGCTTCATGTATCTGATGTCTTCTAAAATACCCTTGTATTTTTGTTCCTTTGTACCAGAAAAAGGCATGCCACCCCCTCAACAAATCATGTCCCTCCAAATTCAATAATCTGGCATTTCTCAAAGTTATCCATTCTTTAATCCACATTAAACTTGCAGCTTGATAATACAATTCAAAATTAGGCAAACCGAAACCACCCCTAACTTTAGCATCTTGTAACAACTTGAATTTTATTCTCGCCTTTTTTCCCTGCCAAATATATTTCAATATCATTTTATTTAAATCTACAAAAAATTCCTTACCCAACTTGATTGGAATTATCTGAAATAGGTACAAAATTCTAGGCAGAATATTCATCTTAATAGTTGAGATCCTACCAATCAAAGATAACTGCAAATTTCCCCATTTCACCAGGTCTTTCCCTATCGGTTGTTTCAGAGAGTCATCAGACATCAGACAGTCTTGTCTTGCCTGGGCCCTTTCAATTATCAATATTAGCATACAGTAGTAGTTTAATCAATGGATCCTGAGAATATCCAAGTGATTTCCTACAAGCATAAAAAGCAGAGTTTCTCAAACATGGCAACTTTAAGATGGCTGTGGAATTCTAGGAGTTGAACTGCAAATTTCTTAATGTTGCCAAATCCGAAAAACACCAGTTTAACAAAAGGAGTTGCATCTTGAATGTTAAAATGGGGAAATATACATACATAGAGGAAGCATCTGGCACATGCTACAGTTAATCCTGCAATTTCTTATATCAGGTCCAATGAATGCATTAACAGACAGATAGAATCAAGATTACATGAAGTGTTAGTACCACATTATAATGCTTTGGTAAAACCACCTGGAATATTGCATCTAGTTTTTGTCTCTATGATATAAAAAAGATGTTGGGATTCTAGAAAGAGTGCAGAGAAGAGCAACAAAGATGATTAGGGACTGAAGGCTAAAACATATGAAGAACAGTTGAGGAATTGGGTTTGTCTAGTTTGAAGAAAAAAAGGATTAGGGTGATATGATAGCAGTGTTCCAATATCTAAGGCGCTGCTACAAAGAAGACAGGATTAACCTATTTCCCAAAGCACCTGAAGCAGGACAAGAAGCAATGGATGAAAACTTATCAAGGAGAGAACCAACCTAGAATTAAGGAAAAATTTCCAGACAACAATTAATCACTGGAATTGCTTGCCTCCAGAAGTTGTGGGTGCTCCATCACTGGAGGTTTGATAACCATTTGTCTGGAATGGTATAGGGTCTCCTGCTTGAACAGGGGCTTGGAGTAGAAGACCTCCAGGGTCCCTTCCAACTCTGTTATGCTGGTATTGGTACTGACATTCACATTCTACATTTTTCATGCTTTCAGTCTGTCATGACTTGACATCAGTTTAAGGGCAAAATATCATTTAAAGACTGAAGATCTGTGTTGGCAGCCTGTGTTGGCAAGGGGGCAGCGGTTGAGCCCGAGGTGCCTTGTTTGTGGGGTGCTGCAAGGGTCGGTCGTCTCGCCCCTTCTGTTCAACATTTATGTGAAGCCGTGAGATCATCCGTGGCTTTGAGGTGGAGTTCGATCAGTACACTGATGACACTCAGCTATAAATCTCCACCCCAGGCCACCCCAACGATGCCCTTGAAGTGATGTCCCGGTGCCTGGAGGCCGTGCGGGCCTGGATGGGGAGAAACAGGCTCCGATTCAACCCTTCCAAGACCGAGTGGCTGTGGCTTCCAGCGTCCTGATATAGCCACCTGGTGCCATCGCTGGTTATTGGGGGCAAATCATTGGCCCCCATGGAAAGGGCTCGCAACTTGGGCGTCCTCCTGGATACACAGCTGTCTTTAGAAGAACATATGATGGCCGTGGCCCGGGGGGCTTTTTATCAGGTTCACCTGATACACCAGTTGCGTCCCTTTCTAGATTGGGACTCCTTACGCACGGTCACTCAAGCACTCATCACTTCCCGTCTGGACTACTGCAATGCTCTCTACATGGGGCTCCCCTTGGGGTGCACCCGGAGGCTCCAGTTGGTCCAGAATGTGGCTGTGTGGGGGATCATGGGAGCGACGGGGCATTCCCATGTGACACCTCTCCTGCGTGAGCTGCACTGGCTCCCTGTGGTCTTCAGGGTGCGCTTCAAGGTGCTGGTGACCACCTTTAAAGCGCTCTGTGGCTTAGGGCCAGGATATTTATGAGACTGCCTTCTGCCACCAATAGCCTCCCACCGGCCAGTACGCTCCCACAGAGAGGGACTCCTCAGGGTGCCGTCGGCCAGACAATGTCGGCCGGCGACCCCCAGGGGGAGAGCCTTTTCTGTAGCAGCACCTGCCCTCTGGAATGACCTACCCCCAGAGATACGCACGATACCAGACCTCCGGACTTTTCGTCGGGCCCTGAAAACACATCTTTTTCACCTAGCCAGGCTGGCTTGATCCCATCCCTTTGGTTTTAATTTGTAATTGGTTTTAATCTGGGTTGTTTTAATTGGATAGCCAAAATTATTTAATGTTTTTTAAATTGTTTTTAAATTGTATATGTTATGTTTTACCATGGCTGTTCACCGCCCTGAGTCCTGTTGGAGAAGGGCGGTATACAAATTAAATAAATAAAAATAAAATAAAAAAGAGGGAAAAGAATATTTCAGATAGCCACATTCATGGGTTGAAATGAGATGAAAGCAATATCATGAATATAATAATATATTTTTCCTTGGAATCAGATTTGTAGCCCAGTGACTACATGGATGAAATCCATGCAGGTTTCTAGAGGGCATTTTTAGAAGTGGTTTGTGACATATGTCTGGAAAAAAGTTGCCAGAACAGGTTTGTGTCATATTTACACACAAACAGCTGCTCAAATAAACTAGCCAGAACCCTATTGACAAATGCCCACCTATTACATAAACTCTGGCTTTAAGGGGAGACTTTCAAGTGAATTACATTTGCTCATCATTTCCTTTTCCCATCATACACCATGAAGGGGAAATACCCAGAAGTAAAACCTGGACTACTTGAGCAATAAGCAGATTTTTTTGACTTTTCCATCAGGAAAAAGAATCGGTACAAATACTTCAGTGATGCACAGTCTTTGTAATCCTAGAAATACGCTGTGCCAAGATGGCAAAGACATGGATTACCTGTATGTTCCCTGGGAAAAGCAGAAACCAAAGTAAATGCCATCTCAAATTCTAAGGGGTACCAGGAGGCAGCAATTCTGGGCCAGTATTAGGAGCTTGTTCAAGGAGTATCTCCACAATACTCAGATATTTGATTCATTTTATTTTATGGAAAGAGAATCCAGGGAGAGCAAGAGGTACCGGTATCTTGAACTATAACCCTGATTGTCCTGGAATGCCAGAAAAAGTAATATTCCAACTCCCTCAGTTATACCTACCTCAGATTCTATTTCTTTGCATTACAATTAATGACAAAAATAGCAAAGAAGGAACTTTAATGGTGGACATGTGATAAAGCAAAGAAATTTTGGAGTAAGGTTCATATTATAATTCTAATTTAAGAAAGTTCTTAAAACGAAATAAAAATGAAACTTGAAACTTTTCTTTGGGGTTTAATGGAAAAAGACTTGGAGGAAAAAATATATAACTTTGATCTTATATATCTTGACAGCATCAAGACTATTATACGCACAAAAATGGAAGGACACTTCCATTCCCACTATGGACGAATGGCTACAGAAGCTGATGGAGTTGGCAGAAATGGCTAAATTGATCATTTTGATTAAAGAAAAGAATATAAGTACCTTTGTTTCCACATGGACTGCTTCAGAACTTTGGGCTTCCAAGAGGAAAAAAATGAAACTTTGATTTTGGGTTTTACCGGTTAGATTGATATGTTTTTATAGAAATGGCTAGTTTATATTACTATGGAAAAACAAAAAATTGTGGTTTGATGTTAATGCTTTTTTTTTTAACTGCAACAGGGAAAGTTGGAAATCAATGTTTCTTCTTTTCTTTTCCCCAGTTTCTCCTCACTTTTCTCTCCCCCTTCCTATTTACTTTTATATTTTATACTTTATCTCATAATCCAATAAAAATATTAAAGTGTGAAAAGAAATGCCGTATGCAAGATCCATTAAAGCAACGTATTTCATATTTTGCAATTGTTCAACATTTCACAACAGTAATAACAGTCCTACCAGCCCTATAAATATAGACTGTGATCTATTCCAGATCTAATACCAGTTCCCAAACAGCCTCGAGATGAAGATCTATTACTTTTTACTAGGAATTGCCCTTCTTGTCTACCTACCTTTGCCAGGTAAGATATGCATAACAGCAAGAAATACGTTTATTTTACTTTTCTAAGAAACTAAAGCAGTCATGATTATTCTGTATAACCTCTAATTTCCTGGTTTCGTTTTTGAATGAACTCTTTAATTTGAGCCGTCTGCTCAGCAACATCTCGAATTTTATCTTCAAACACCGAAGTAATTTTTTTTTCTATAACAGGGGCTTGTGTTTTAAGGGCTTCCTGCAACATTTCAAGTGTTAATATTGGTGGTTCCGTTGGACCAGAGAGAGATTGCAATTTGGATGTTTGAGCTGGCGAGCTCCCAGCACTTTTAACAACAGTCTTTATTTGTTTTGAAGCCATTTTTAGTTTCCAATTTAAATTTATTCAGCAACCAGAACAACAAATCCACCAAATCCAGAAATTTCCAGTCTTTAAATGATATCAATCCTTTTTAAAAAAAAACAAAACACTGCTATAGTCTTTTTAACCTTTAATCTTCTTTCTTTCCAAGCAAAGATCTCTAATTTTAGACCAGGGCTGCCAGCGCTAAACGAAACTTTCCTTTTTAACTTTCACTTTCACGCACCATTAAAACTCAATCGCCAACTTGGTTTCACTTTCTCCCCTTAGTAAATCAGAAGGAAGTAATACAGATTTGGAGTTAACGTTTAGTACTTGCAAATCTGATCTCTCCTGAGTTTGCTCAGCCTGCTTCCGAATGATGTTTTATTCCAAGCATTGTTTGCAGGGGTGGTCACGGTGTCTTCTTCTGCTTAAAGCAGAAACGTCCTGGATCCGGAGCTCTGTCGGGCTTCCAGGGAGCTCTCACCCTTCGAGCCCCAGAATTGTTCCTGGGGCTTCTTGGGGAGCTCTACCTGCACCTGTCTGCTCTCTTCCTCCCCTTTTCCCAGGGAGAAAGTTTTCAAGCCGCTAGACAGCTGATTTGCACTGTTCTAGCGGCTTTACACCAACGCGGGGCTGGCACTCACAAAAGGTCTTTGGTGCCTACGGTGCCATCGGAAATCTCTCATGGATATTACCATGGCAGTCCAAGGTCTGGTAGGCCATATTGAGGCAATAGATGAAAAAGTGGAAGAAATTAAGCAGTCTAATGAGAATTTGGAAAACAAAATGGGAGATGTCCAGAATAAGATGGAAAGAGCTGAGGCCAATGTGATAATGATACAATATAGAGATATGGAATTTGCTTTGAGAATAAGAGGCATCAAAGAAAATAAGCAAGAGAATTTGAGAGAGATTTTTTCAGACGCATTTGCACAGATAATGGGAGATCAAAAAGCAAATCTTGAATGGCAAATTGACAAAATTTACCGTGTCAATTCATGGGTTGCCAGACAGAAACATCTACCAAGAGACATTGTAGTTTATTTCACAACAAGGAGAATACGTAATGAAATCCTACAAGTTACCTTTAAAAATAAACTTCAAGTGCAGGGACAGGAGGTTTTAATACTGAAAGAAATCCCACCCAAAATGTTGAGAGCCAGAAGGGATTATGCCTTTCTGGTGGAAGAACTGAGAAACCGTCAGATACAGTACAGATGGGAGGTTCCAGCTGGACTAGTGGTGAACTATTCAGGAGAGAGATATCATCTTAACTCAGTGTGGAAGGCAAGAGATTTTTACACCAATGTACTAAAGGCTGGATGCCCACAGTCCCCAGAAGCTAGAAGGAAGACGGAAGCAGAGGGGGCAAGAAAGGGGGAGAAGGAAGAATTGTTGGCACAGGCCCAAAGGGGAGCTTTGATTACTCAAGAAGATTTAATACAACTTTTGGGGCTTCCGGTTGGCACCACAGACATTCGTGGACGGTCTCCATAGACCGCCAGCCTCGCAATCTTGTAAAACTGCCCTGACAGCGCTAAACAGCTGTCTGGCGATTTGAAAAAACTCTCCTTCAGGAAAAGAAGGAGAGGAGAGCCGGAGGGGGTGGGTAGAGCTCCCTGAAAGCTCCTGGAACAAAGCCAGGGGCTTGGAGGGTGAGAGCTCCCCAGTTTAGCCCTCCCAACGCTCCGGATCCGTGGCGACTCTGCCCAGGCAGAGCTAGACGTCACGTCCAATTCTGCCAGCGAAAAGTGAGTTGGATTGATTGTTAAATAAGCAGACAGAGCAGAAGCAAGAGAGCAAGCATTTAGAAGTAACAAAGCTTAACTCCGTGTATACATTGTTGCAAATGGAACCTTCTTGAGCTGGAGGCTGGAGAAGACGCCTTTGTTATGAGCGGAGTGGAAAGTGAAAGTTAGAGTGAAAGTGCTTGTTTAGAGCTCTCCGCTTAAAGAGAAAATTGCTGGGGACTGGGGATTTATCGGAGTGAGGACTATTTGTTTTGAAAAATTCTAAATTAGACTTTTGAAGATTGTTTACAAGACTTTGTGGCTGTAAAAGGAATAAGACTTTTTAAAATAAAATGGCTGCTAAACAAGTTAAGCCAGCAATTTCTAAAGTGGGAGGAGGCTCTCCTGTAGTAACACAGAAGCAACTTCCGGCTGATACACAGACTCAAGAGGCTTCTTTTAAAGATCTTAAAGAATTCATTACGGGAGCCTTGAATAATCAGACTGTAATGATGGATGGGAAATTAAAAGAATTTGCGGAAGAAATAAAGAAAATTAAAGATGTTGTGGAGGGAAAACATGATGAAATAAGAGATGATATTGTCTTTGCAGTTTCAGGATTGGCAAACCACATGTTAAAGATTGAGGAGAGAATACGGGAAATTGATGAAGCTAACTTGAACCTGGCAACAAAAGTGGGAGATGTTATGACAAAAACAGAGAAGGTGGATGATGAATTGGTCATGTTACAATACAGATCAATGGAATTTGCCCTGAGATTGAGAGGTTTGAAAGAAAACAGCCGTGAAAATCTAAAGGACATTTGTGCTACCAATATAAGTTAAATTATAAGATACCTGTATGGGCAAATCCTAGACATGCAATAGAAAATATAAGTATAGAACAAAAACAGGAGGTGATTACCTATAAAGAGCTTCTTGCTATGGAAAGGGGTACATTTCAATTGAAATCTTTAGACACACTGAAGGAAGAAGGTATAAAAATTTGGTGAAACAGATTAGAGATCAAAGACAAATGCATATTAAAAGGTTGCATAATGCTTTACTGGAAATAGATTCAGAAACGGAATTGGTTAAAGATTATATGATAAAATGGGCACAAAATTGATGGGAGCGACATGGAGTTCCCATGTAACACCTCTCCTGCGCGAGCTGCACTGGCTCCCGGTGGTCTTCCGAGTGCGCTTCAAGGTTCTGGTTATCACCTTTAAAGCGCTCCATGGCTTAGGACTTGGTTATTTACGGGACTGCCTGCTACCACCAATAGCCTCCCACCGGCCAGTACGCTCCCATAGAGAGGGGCTCCTCCGGGTGCCGTCGGCCAAACAATGTCAGCTGTCGGCCCCTAGGGGGAGAGCCTTCTCTGTGGAGGCACCTACGATCTCGAACGAGCTCCCCCCGGAGATACGTAGGATCCCGGATCTGCGCACCTTCCGCCGCGCGCTTAAGACTTTTCTATTTCATCAAGCTGGCCTGGCCTAAATCTTCCCCCTTTTTAAATGTGGAAATTTTAAATTTGTTTTAATTATACGGTCATGGGTAAGGCGTTTTAAATTGGGGAGCCATTTTGGATTTAATTCTGTTTTAAACGTATTTTAATGTTTATATTGTATGTTTTTAATCTTGGCTGTTCACCGCCCCGAGGGGGTGGTATAAAAATCTAATAAATAAATAAATAAATAAATAAATAAGAACCAGTGATGATGGAGACGTGGGAAAAGATTTGGATTAGAAATGTTAAATTTATGCAAGCGCAAAACTTAAGAGAAAATTTTTATAAAATGTTTTATAGATGGCTTTAACGCAACCATTACAGTCGGTTGTAGGTTTAATGGATATAATTAAGCATTATGGACAAAGTATCTGGATTTAAAATAAATACAGGGAAAACAAAGATAATAACTAAAAACATGACTACAAATCAAAAAGATGAATTAGAAAGATTAACAGGATTTGAAATAGTAAAAAAAGTTAAGTATTTGGGGGTTTATATTATGACATCAATGCAAAATTATTTACGCATAACTATGATCCGTTGTGGCAAAAAATACAGAGAGAGATGGAAAATTGGAAAAAATTACAATTATCCTTGTTAGGAAGAATAGCAGCAGTAAAAATGAATGTTTTGCCTAAGTTTTTGTTTCTTTTTCAAATGATACCAATACTTAAAAAAGATGAAAATTTGAAGATATGGCAGAAGGGTATTAATAATTTTGTCTGGGCAGGGAGGAGACCGAGAATAAAACAAAAAATAATGCAGGATATATGTGAAAGAGGAGGTCTCAAAATGCCCAATTTAAGACTACATTATGAGGCAGCTGCCCTATCAGCAATGAGTGACTGGATGAACTCAACAGAAGAAAGAATATTGAATATTGAAGGATATGATTTGGTTTACGGGTGGAATGCTTATTTATTATATGATAAGAAAGTGGATAAGACTTTTAAAAGTCACATATTAAGGAATGCTTTATTGTGTGTCTGGAAAAAGTATAAGTATAAATTAAACGAGAAGTTACCAATGTAACTGGCAATACCCAGACACACGATAGAGAATATAAGTGTAGAGCAAAAACAAGATGTGACTACATACAAAGAGCTTCTTAACAAGGAAAGAGGTATACTACAATTAAAATCTTTGAATCAACTAAGAGAAGAAAGGATAATTCAAACATGGTTTCAATATCTACAGTTGCAAGCTAGATGGAGAGAAGATCAGAAAATTGGTATTTTGCAAAATGAGGAGAACTTGGTAAAACAAATTAGAGATCAAAGTCAAATGCATATAAAAAGGTTGTATAATGCATTGGTAGAAATAGATTCAGAAACGGAGTTAGTTAAGGACTGTTTGATAAAGTGGGCACAAAATATTGAAGAACCAATAATGATGGAAACGTGGGAAAAAATATGGGTTAGAAATGTGAAGTTTACACAAGCCAAAATTTAAGAGAGAATTTTTATAAAATGTTTTATAGATGGCATCTATATCCTAAAAAGCTAGCTTGTATGTATCCAAGTGTACAACCTAAGTGTTGGAGATGTGAATGTGATGATGCCATGTATTATCATATATGGTGGACATGTAAAAAAATTAAGGCATTTTGGATAAAAATATGGTGGATTATTCAAAATATTCTCAAAAAGAAGATAAAATTTACTCCACAGTTCTTTTTGTTAGGTATAATTACAGATTGTACTGTTATAGAGACTAAGTTGATTTTAAATTTAATAACAGCAGCCAGACTTTTGGTGGCGCAGTATTGGAAAAAGGAAGACTTACCTACTGTTGAAGAATGGATATTAAAAGTAGCGAATTTAGCAGAGATGGCAAAAATTTTGGCATATTTGAAGGACCATTCAAATGAAAGATATATATCAGAATGGAGAAGATGAATTGACTATATTCAAAACAAATATCGGACTAAAAAGCTTCAAATAGCTAATGAATGAAACCAACTTTTTCTTTTTGAATTATGTTTTGTTAGTTGAAAGGTGAGTTAAAGAGCAAGAGGGAATTAGGAGCTTACAGAAAGTTAGCATATTTTAGTTTATGTTTGTTAAATGTTATACCCTGTATTTGCTCTGGGAAGTCCGGGGTGGGGGAAGGGGGGTTGGAGGGAGAGGGGGGATGGGGATGGGGGGTGGGTGGAGGAGGGAAGGGGGGGAGGGATGGGGAAAAATTTGTTGTAATACTTGATAAAACTTTTTAATAAAAAAAAATAAAAAAATGATTCTTCTGTATAACTTAGTACCTGCATAAAAGTACAGAAAAGATACCTATCAGTTCCTTAAAGAATAGGCTTTGGGAATTTGTTGCTCAGATGTCACCCATAAATTTAGCAACATTGCTCAGTCCTTACTTTTTCTGAAAAAGAAACAACAATTCAATGCAGTGTGTACTGTTTTCATTTTCAGTTGTGAAAATAAGAAAAGGAGGCAGAAACAAGGAGTTTGGGGTAGACATTACAAGCAAATGACTCAGAGGGTGAGGGAAGACCCTTTGTGGGGGCAAGCCGAGGAGTTTAGCCAGCACCTGTTGGACAAGGTCACTCAGATTCAGGACGGCTTGGACTCTGACTGGACAGAGTCAGATGGTGAGGAGGCAGTGAGTCCTGTGCTTTGGGAAGAGTTCAATTCTGTTACCCCAGAGGAAGTGGATAGGATCATGCGGAGGCTGAGTGCGGCCACTTGTGTGCTGGACCCGTGCCCCTCCTGGCTGGTTTATTCAGCCCAGGAGGGGACACGTGGCTGGATACAGGCAGTGATAATGGCTTCCTTGAGGGAGGGAAGCTTTCCAACCACCTTGAAGGAGGCAGTGGTGAGGCCCCTCCTCAAGAAGCCGGCCTTGGATCCAGCTGTTTTGAAAATTTTCATCCGGTCTCCAACCTCCGCTTTCTAGCGAAGGTTGTTGAGAGTGTAATGGCGCGTCAGCTCCCACTGGCCCTGATGAAGTGAATTACCTCGACCCGTACCAATTGGGTTTCAGGCCTGGGTACAGCACGGAGACGGCATTGGTCGCACTGGTGGATGATCTCTGGAGGGCTCGGGACAGAGATTATTCCTCTGTTCTGGTCCTATTAGATCTTTCGACAGCTTTTGATACCATTGACCATGGTATCCTGCTGCGTCGCCTCAAGTGGTTGGGAGTGGGAGGCACCATTTTATGGTGGTTCTCCTCCTACCTCTCGGGTCAAATGCAAGCGGTGTTGGCAGAGGGGCAGAGATTGACCTGAAGGCCCCTCACTTGTGGGGTGCCCCAGGGGTTGGTTCTCTCACCCCTTCTGTTCAACATCTATATGAAACCGCTGGGAGAGATCATCCGTGGTTTCGGGGTGAGGTACCATCAATATGCTGATGACACTCAGCTCTTTATATCCACCCCAAACCAGCCCAGTGATGCCCTCGACATGATGACCTGGTGCCTGGAAGTGGTATGGGTCTGGATGGGAAGGAACAGACTTCGACTCAACCCGGCCAAGTCCGAGTGGCTGTGGGTACCGGCATCTCGGTCCATGGGAGAGGTTCCATCGCTGGCTATAGGGGGTGAAGTTTTACCCCCTGTAGACAGGGCACGCAACTTGGGTGTCCTCCTGGACTCACGGTTGAGTTTAGAAGATCATATAATGACCGTGACCAGGTGGCATATGCCCAGATTCATCTGGTGCACCAGTTGCACCCCTACCTGGACTGGGATGCCCTATGCACAGTTACCCATGCACTAGTCACCTCCCGTATTGACTACTGTAACGCTCTCTACATGAGGCTGCCCTTGAGGACCACTCGGAGGCTTCAGCTGGTGCAAAATGGCCATGCGGGTTATGATGGGAGAATCCCAATACTCCCATGTAACACCCCTCCTGTGCGACCTGCATTGGTTACTGGTTGCCCTCTGGGTGAGATTCAATGTGCTGGTGATGACCTATAAAGCCCTACATGGCTTAGGCCCAGGATATTTGGCAGACCACCTGCAGCCAGTAACAACATCCCATTGCCCGGTTCGGGCCCATAGGGAGGGCCTGCTAAGGGTGCCGTCGGCGAGACAATGTCGGCCGGCAGCCTCCAGGGATAGAGCCTTCTCTCTGGGAGTGCCCACCCTCTGGAATTAACTTCCCTTGGGGCTTCGGCTGGCCCCTGACCTTCGCACTTTTCGCCATGAATTAAAAACTTGGTTATTCGATTCCCCCGGCCTGGACTGATGGGGTTTTTTATGGGTTTTTAATTGTATCTGATTTAATTAGGCATTTTAACGTGTATTATGGATTGTGGTTTTATTGTTGTGAGCCGCCCTGAGTCCGTTGGAGATAGGGCGGCATATAAGCCTAATAAAATAAAAATAAATAAAAATAAATAAAATAAACTTTAATAAAGGACTAGTAAAGCTTTATTTCCAGTCCTTTCTTCATGTACCAACAAAGGAGAATATTTGTAGTTCAGGGCTGAAATGATACTCCCCCCTCTTTCTTCATGTTTATTTATATACAGTACTAGTACATAAACAGACATACTTGCCAAGTTGTTCACTGCTGCAGATGCACATTAAATCACTTAGTTTTCATATTGTCCTATCTGATTAGCCCAATAGGAGTTAAATAAATCAATTTTTATTTTGGATATCAGCTGGTTTCCCTGGTTCTCCCAATGCAGTAATACAGTGGCTTCCAACCTTTTGGGCACCAGGGACTGGTTCCATGGAGAGAGGTTTTTCTGTGGACCGGAGGGGCATGGTTTTGTGTGCTGCCTGTATCCCGCAGAAAGGGCTTCGCTAGACTAGTTTCTGGCTTGTGGCAGACTGGTGCCAGTCCGGGGATTGGGGATCCCTGCAGGAATAGGCTGATACACATAAGAGTCAATTGAAGAATGCCCCGCTATCAGTGTTGACTGTATTGTGTATTTTTTGTGATGCCATAGATTTTCAGCATATGCATGTAAAAGTTCCCCTCTCACATATGTGCCAGTTGTTCCCAATTCTAGGGGGCGGTGCTCATCCCATTTCAAAGCTGAAGAGCCAGTGCTGTCTGAAGATGTGTCCATAGTCATGTGGCCAGAATGACTAAACACCAAAGGCGCACAGAATACTGTTACCTTCCCACCAAAGGTGGTCCCTATTTTTCTATTTGCATTTTTTACGTGCTTTCGAACTGCTAGGTTGGCAGAAGCTGGGACAAGTAACGGGAGCTTACCCTGTTATGCAGCACTAGGGATTCGAACTGCTGAACTGCTGACCCTTCGATCGACAAGCTCAGTCTTAGCCACTGAGCCACCGCATTCCTTAAATGTGTTAAATGCATGTAGATACTGTCAGATGTAAATGCCTTATTCCCTAATGTGTAAATAATGTATATATGGGATATCAGGGGTTAACTTATTCTTTGTTTCTTAATGTATTCATAATTCACCACTCCCACTCTTGGCTCCACCCTTTGTATATATAAGGAGCCACCTTCGCCATTTTCCTTGCTTCTATCTGTAAATATTCAGTGAATATAGAATGCCTACTATAATTAAAGAGAAATATATTTGAACCTCTAACTCTCATTATTATTATTGAGTCTGATCCTAAAAATATTGCAACAAACTGGTAGCAGAGGATGGTTAATTGACTCAATAAATAAATAAAAATGTCTAAGAAAGACAGGCCCAACACAAGGGCCTACAGCAAAGAAATAGAAACTGAACAAGAAATAATCAACGAATCCACAAACGCGATTTCGAGAGAATCCGAAGAATACACTACTGAAGAAGAAGAACTAATAAATGAAAATGATGGCCAGGAGGAAATCGAAATAGAAAATAACGAACTCAGGTCAGAGATACTGAAGATTTTAAAAAGCCAGAAGAATGATGAAAGCCTCATCGCGAACCTCCAAGAAATGCTGAAGAACAGCGGAGCAGCGAGAGAGAAAAACATCGCTAAAGAGAAACCCAAAGACCAAAAAACTGTGAGTGATATGACTACAGAAAAAGTCGTTATGAAAAAGAAAAGATGTGATCCCGCGCGAAATTTTGAATGGCAGCCATCTTGGTTTCAACAAGCCTCCAAAGTGAGCGAAGCAGAGCCAATCAAAATGCTCAGTTCAAAATTTCTGGCGCGAAAAACGTTATCAGACAACGAAAGTGAAAAGGAGGATTCAAACTCTTCGGAAGAGCCAGAATCAGAAAATGAAAACGACTTAACGAAATCCCAAGTAAAGTCAGCAATGAAGACGCTTTTTGCTGCATTCGGGCCAAAATTAAAGATTTCCAAAGCGCCAGCGAAGAAGCAAGCAAACAAGCCGATACCTCAAGACCTGCACGCTCCCATCCTGACTTCGAGAACGACGACGCCCGAGCCCAGAGAGCCATGTCGATTCCGCCCTACACCGCAGACCGAAGCAAGTGCCAACGCACCCAAAAGAAAGAGAAGAACAGTCGCCGCCATCAGAACTCCTAAGACCGAGCCAGAGACCGACTCGTCTGAAGAGGAACGGAGCGAGCGAGCTGCAATGGAGAGAACCTTCCACGACGACGTCAAAGAAGAAATGAACAACGCGCATGTGCGAAACTACGTAGACGGTCCGGAAAGACTTGAACTGGCCAGAGAACCGCGC
The DNA here is from genome assembly GCF_059756535.1 of Pantherophis guttatus. Classification (NCBI taxonomy): domain Eukaryota; kingdom Metazoa; phylum Chordata; class Lepidosauria; order Squamata; family Colubridae; genus Pantherophis; species Pantherophis guttatus. The sequence continues at coordinate 318,163,353 of NC_142063.1, forward strand.
AGACTCGTTGCGAGCATTCCCATGCCGTTTTGCAATTTTCTACACTTGCGAGACCACGGACTGCCTCAGGTTGTAAGTAATGGACAAAATAATGTGGGTAATTTACCCAGTGACTTCCCAAAACTTAGAGTTGATGGCATTAATTTACAAGAATGGTATCAACAGCTCCAGGTTGTCTTTATGAAAGAAAATTTACTATTCTTTATCACTAGTCCCCCAAGAAGACCTTGGACTTTAAAAATAGATTGTTTACACCATAAGGCATTTTTCTTAATAATATCTAGCGTGTCTCCTGCAATGTATCATAGCATCAAACCAAATCTAACTGTTTCAGAAATAATTCAATGCATGTTTAATTTGTTTCACAGCGATAGTGTAGCTACCACCACAAGAATGTCTAAGGACTTCTTTTCTTCCAGAGTAAAACCAGGGGTTTCCATAAGTGAGCATTTAATATCTTTAAACAAAATAAGAGCTGAGCTGCATTTGAGGGGGGAAGTGATTTCAGATCAAACAATGAAAAGTGTTATTATCAACTCACTTGATTCATCATGGGATAGTTTTATGTCACACTTAGACACCATCAATCTAGGATATTTGTCAATAGAAAGTTTGTCTAACAAATTGATAGCAGAAGACAATTCAAGAAAAAATCGTTATAGCAATCACACAGAACACAAAACTTTTAGGAAGGTAGCTTTCCAAGAAAAATATAATGAAACTTTTAAATGCCACAATTGTGGGTCCAGAGAACACAATAGAAGAGATTGCCCCAAAATTCCAAAGGAAAGACATAGGTCAGAATATAGGAATAAATACAATTATAGACAGTCTTCCACAGATAGACATAAATATAGAAGCCCACCAAATTACAGAGAAAATAGAGGGGGCAGAGAAAATTCAAAAGAGAGAAAATCTGGTTCACTGAATGGACTAAATAAACGAGATAACACCAAAACACAACCAAATGAGAACAATAATTGGCTTATTGATTCTGGAGCAACTAATCACACCACCAATAACAAAAATATATTGTCTTCATTTACAGAAGATAAGTTTGTAATAAAGGTAGCTAATCAAGAAAAAGTTCAAGTACTAGGCAGAGGGAATGTGACCTTGCCTGGTCTAGGAAAAATAGAGGGGGTATTGTTAATACCAGAAATACCTCATAACATACTAAGTGTCATAAAATTAAGCAGAGATTCTGACATCAATATAGTTTTCTCAAAGGGAAAAGCAACTTTAGAGAAGAATAAAACAAATGTAGGCACTGTAATGATTAAAGGAGGCCTACCCTATCTGATAACAAAAGAAAGATGGTTACATAACATTGATTCAAATATGGAAGATTGCATTGAGGCAGATGATGAAAATATTAGTAACAGTGACAATGATGAATGTAAAATATCTCATGATCACACAGATACACACAATGAGAAGAAACCAAAAATAGGTAAACCAATTCATGACGAGTGTGCTCATATCTTACATAGGAAGTTAGGACATGCAAGTTTTCCTGTAGTACAAAAAATGACTGAACACGCAGAAGGTGTCAAAATAAAAAATTGTGAAAATTATTTGGAATGCTCAGTATGTAAATCTACTAAATTAAAAACTAGTCCCAGACCAAAAAAATCCACCAGATCAACTAACAAAATTTTTGACTTAGTACACATGGACTTAGTTGGTCCATTAACTCCATCAATCACTTATAGAAAACGTTACTTCCTAACAATAGTAGACGATTACAGTCGCTATGGTTTTGTTTACACATTAAAACACAAGGATGAAACCTTTCAAAAATTTAAGGAATTTTACAAACGCATAGAAACACAACATAATATCAGAATAAAACAAATTATGACAGATAGGGGATGTGAATTCATGTCTAAGGAATTCTCCCAATGGTTAAAGGATAGAGGAATGTTACATTACACGTCTAGTCCATTTTCTGCGTTCCAAAACGGGATTGCAGAGAGAAAGAATTCCACATTACAAACCATGATTAGATGCACATTAGAGGATGCTGGTTTAGGCAAACAATTTTGGTCAGAAGCCCTACATTATTCAAATTACACTCAAAACAGAACTTGGTCCAGTATTGTGAATAAGACACCGTATGAGGTGATGTATAATAGGAAACCAAAATTAGCACACATGCACATATTTGGGGTCACTGCAGACGTACACATACCCAAACAATTGAGGAGAAAAGGAGAAAACGTATCCAGAAGATTAAGATTTATGGGATACGAAACTGGCACCAAAGGGTACAGGTTCATTGATAATAATAATAAATTTATAGTTTCCAGAACAGCTGTGTTCCATGAACAGGCCAACTGGTCTAAATTACATCTTAATGAAATATTTCCGAATAAATGCAAGGATACCAAATCTCGTGAGGAAGGGACGATAGAAAATCAAAATATTAACAAAAGTAAAAGCAAAACCAAAACATGGACAAATAGTCAACACAAAATAAAGACAGACACATTAACAAAAAAGGAAGCAAGATATTTGCATGACTACCATAGCAAACCAGAAAGAGCTATTAGGAACAACAGAAATCAAACACCAAATAAATACAAAGATTACATAATGCATATGGATGGTGAACAAATAACACCTAATACATATGAGGAAGTATTAAAACTACCTTGTGAAGAAAAAGAAAAATGGGAACTAGCTATGAAAAAAGAGATGGAGAGTTTGCAAGGATTAAATGTATTCACACCTGCGATTGCACCCAAAGATAAAACAATTATTGGTACCAGGTGGATTTATAAAATTAAGAATCTAGAAGGAGGCAATACCTTATACAAAGCTAGATTGGTTGCACAAGGTTATGCACAAAAATATCCGGAGGACTATACTGACACATACTCCCCCACAGTAAGAACAGAGAGTGTTAAAACAGCTCTAGTAGTAGCATCCACACTCAATCTTGATGTATTTCAATATGACATACAGACTGCGTACCTACACGCAAAACTAGATAAGGAAATATACGTAAGAGCACCTCACAGTCAATACACTAATAAAAATGATATTTGGCTATTGAACAAGAGTTTATACGGATTAAAGCAATCCGGCAAAAGATGGTACGATTGCTTAGTAAAAGTACTTAAAACTATGGATTTCAACGCTACCACTGCTGATAACTGTTTCTTTGTCAAAAAGAGTGATGATCACGTTGAGTTTGTATTGATTTACGTAGATGATATTTTATATATAGGAAAACACAGAGAGAGAAGAGAAATCTTTGTAAACAAGTTAAATGAACATTTCTCATTGAAATCTCTAGGTAAAGTAAACAAATACCTTGGTGTACAAATTAACAAAACTAGAAGGGGTTTCAAACTTACTCAGAAAGATAAGATTATTGAACTTTTAAACAAATGTAATTTAAACAACGCCAAACCCTGTGACACTCCTATGCAAACTGATTTCCTTAGAAATACTGATGAATCTTCCCCTGAATTCAAGGATAATACATTTTATAGATCAGTCATAGGTTCACTTCTTTATATATCTAATTGGACCAGGCCAGATATTGCATTACCACTCAATTTATTATCAAGGCATGTTAGTAAACCAACAATGTATCACTGGGAAGCTGTCAAAAGAATTTTAAGATATCTGAAAAGTACATTAGACTTTTGTCTAGTATTAGAGCCTAATGATAACAAAGAACCAAGACTTACATGTTACGCAGATGCGGATTGGGCTGGAGATACATCATGCAGAAAAAGTACTTCTGGTTATATTTTCCTGTTAAATGACTGTCCAGTTTACTGGTACACTGGTAAACAAGAATTGGTAGCCACTTCAACCACAGAAGCAGAATATGTTTGTTTATCCAAAGCTGCAAATAACCTTGTATGGTTTAATGATTTGATTTCAGATGTTTGGAAAAAACCTGCTTTACCTTTTGTTATGCATGAAGACAATAAAGCGGCCATTGAAATATCTAGATCCGATGCCATTGGACAAAGATCCAGGCATATAGATATAAAATTTAAGCATGTGAGACAATTGTCCCAAGATGGATTTATCAAAGCAGTGCATTGCGATACTTCTGAACAATTAGCTGACATATTGACGAAGCCTTTACCTTCCAAACAGCACAAATACTTAACTTCCAAATTGTATGTGTTGCAATATTTTCAGGATCAGACTCAATAAAGATAATAGGAGTTAGAGCTTTAAATATATTTCTTTTTAATTATGATAGGCATTCTATATTCACTGAATATTCAAGGTAGAAGCAACGAGAATGGTGAGGGTGGCTCCTTATATATACAAGGGGTGGAGCTAGGAATGGGAGTGGTAAGTTATGAATACATTAAAGTCCAAAGAATAAGTTAACCTCTGATGTTCCATATATACATTATTTACACATTGGAGAATAAGGCATTTACATCTGACAAATCCCCCTCTAAATGCCGGTTCGTTACACAACACCAATTACATTCTGATTCAGGACAATATAATACATATAATTTAGAAGTTAAATATTTGTGTTGTTTAGAAGGTAAGGGTTTTGTTAATATGTCAGCTAATTGTTCAGAAGTATCGCAATGTATTGCTTTAATGAATCCGTCTTGAGACAGTTGTCTCACATGCTTAAACTTTATATCAATATGCCTGGACCTTTGTCCAATTGCATCGGATCTGGATATTTCAATGGCCGCTTTATTGTCTTCATGCATAATAAATGGTAAGGTGGGTTTCTTCCAAACATCAGTGATCAGATCATTGAACCATACAAGGTTATTTGCAGCCTTGGACAAACAAACATATTCCGCTTCTGTAGTAGAAGTGGCTACTAGTTCTTGTTTACCAGTATACCAGTAAACTGGACAATCATTCAATAGAAAAACATAACCAGAAGTACTCTTTCTGCATGATGTATCACCAGCCCAATCTGCATCAGCATAACAAGTAATTTTTGGTTCTCTGTCATTATTGGGTTCCAACATTAAACAAAAATCTAATGTACCCTTCAGATATCTTAGAATTCTTTTGACAGCTTCCCAATGATACAAGGTTGGTTTACTAACATATCTTGACAATAGATTGAGAGGTAATGCAATATCTGGCCTAGTCCAATTAGATATATAAAGGAGTGAACCTATAACTGATCTGTAAAATGTGTTGTCTTTAAACTCAGGGGAAGATTCATCAGTGTTTCTAAGAAAATCAGTTTGCATAGGGGTGTCACAGGTTTTAGCATTATTTAAGTTACATTTGTTTAGGAGTTCGATGATTTTATCTTTCTGTGTAAGTTTGAATCCCCTTTTAGTTTTGTTAATTTGCACACCAAGGTATTTATTCACTTTACCCAGAGATTTCAGTGAGAAGTGTTCATTTAACTTATTTACAAAGATTTCCCTGCTCTCTTTATGTTTTCCAATGTATAAAATATCGTCCACGTAAATTAATACAAATTCAATATGATCATTACTCTTTTTTACAAAGAAACAGTTATCAGCAGTGGTGGCGTTGAAATCCATGGTCTTAAGTACTTTTACCAAGCAATCGTACCATCTTTTGCCGGATTGCTTTAATCCGTACAGACTCTTATTTAATAACCAAATTTCGTTCTTATTAGTGTATTGACTGTGTGGTGCTCTTACATATATTTCCTTATCTAATTTTGCATGTAAGTATGCGGTCTGTATGTCATATTGGAATACGTCCAGATTGAGTGCAGATGCTACTACAAGGGCTGTTTTGACACTCTCTGTTCTCACTGTGGGTGAATATGTATCAGTATAGTCTTCTGGATATTTTTGTGCATAGCCTTGTGCAACTAGTCTAGCCTTGTATAAGGTATTGCCTCCTTCTAAGTTCTTAATTTTATAAATCCACCTGGTACCTATAATTGTTTTATCCTTAGGTGCGATCGCAGGTGTGAATACATTTAATCCTTGTAAACTTTCCATCTCTTTTTCCATAGCTAGTTCCCATTTTTCTCTTTCTTCATGTGGAAGTTTCAAAACTTCTTCATATGTATTAGGTGTTATTTGTTCTCCATTCATATGCATTATGTAATCTTTGTATTTATTTGGTATTTGGTTTCTATTGTTTCTAATAGTTCTTTCAGGCTTGCTATGGTTATCATGCAAATATCTAGCTTCCTTTTTTGTTAATGTGTCTGTCTTTATTTTATGCTGACTATTAGTCCAAGTTTTGGTTTTGTTCTTACTTTTGTTAATATTTTGATTTTCTGTTGTTCCTTCCTCGCAAGATATCGTATCTTTACATTTATTAGGAAATATTTCATTAAGGTGCAATTTTGACCAATTGGCCTGTTCATGGAACACAGCTGTTCTGGATACTATAAATTTGTTATTACTATCAATAAATCTGTACCCTTTGGTTCCAGTTTCGTATCCCATGAATCTTAATCTCCTGGATACGTTTTCTCCCTTTCTCCTCAATTGTTTAGGTATGTGTACGTCTGCAGTGACTCCAAATATGTGCATGTGTGATAATTTGGGTTTTCTATTGTACATCACCTCATATGGTGTCTTATTCACAATACTGGACCAGGTTCTATTTTGAGTGTAATTCGAATAATGTAATGCCTCTGACCAAAATTGTTTGCCTAAACCAGCATCCTCTAATGTGCACCTAATCATGGTTTGTAGTGTGGAATTTTTCCTCTCTGCAACTCCATTTTGAAATGCAGAAAAAGGATTGGACGTGAAATGTAACATTCCTCTATCCTTTAACCATTGGGAGAATTCTTTAGACATGAACTCACATCCCCTATCTGTCATAATTTGCTTTATTCTGATATTATGTTGTGTTTCTATACGTTTGTAGAATTCCTTAAATTTCTGAAATGTTTCATCCTTGTGCTTTAATGTGTAAACAAAACCATATCGGCTGTAGTCATCCACTATTGTTAGGAAGTAACGTTTTCTATAGGTAATTGAGGGACTTAATGGACCAACTAAGTCCATATGTACCAAATCAAAAATATTGTTAGTTGATCTGTTAGATTTTTTTGGTCTGGGACTGGTTTTTAGTTTGGTGGACTTACATACTGAGCATTCCAAATAATTTTCACAATTTTTTATTTTGACACCTTCTGCGTGTTCAGTCATTTTTTGTACTACAGGAAAGCTTGCATGTCCTAACTTCCTGTGTAAGATGTGAGCACACTCATCATGAATTGGTTTACCTATTTTTGGTTTCTTTTCCTTGTATGTATTTTTGTGATCATGAGTTATTCTACACTCATCATTGTCACTGTTACTGACATTTTCATCATCTGCTTCAATACAATCTTCCATATTTGAATCAATGTTATGTAAATATCTTTCTTTAGTTATCAGATAGGGTAGACCTCCTTTTATCATTACAGTACCTACATTTGTTTTGTTCTTTTCTATAGTTGCTTTCCCCTTTGAGAAAACTATATTGATATCAGATTCTCTGCTTAATTTTATGGCACTTAGTATGTTGTGAGGTATTTCTGGGATTAATAATACCCCCTCTATTTTCCCTAGACCAGGCAAGGTCACATTTCCTTTGCCTAGTACTTGAACCTTTTCTTGATTAGCTACCTTTATCACAAACTTATCTTCTATAAATGAAGATAATATACTTTTGTTGTTGGTGGTGTGATTTGTTGCACCAGAATCAATAAGCCAATTGTTATTCTCATCCTGCTGTGTTCTGGTGCTGTCTTGTTTATTTAGCCCATTCAGTGACCCAGATTTCCTCTCTTTTGAATTTTCTCTACCCCTTCTACCTTCTTTGTAATTTGGTGGACTTCTATATTTGTGTCTATCTGTGGAAGATTGTCTGTAATTATATTTGCTCCTATATTCTGGTCTATGTCTCTCTCTTGAGACTTTGGGGCAGTCTCTTCTACTATGTTCCCTGGATCCACAATTGTGGCATCTAAAGGCCTCATTATGTTTATCTTGAAAGACTACTTTCCTAAAAGGTTTGTGGTCTGTTTGGTTACTGGATCGATTTTTTCTTGAATTGTCTTCTGTTATCAATTTGTTAGATAGACTTTCTATGGATAAATATCCCAAATTAATGGTATCTAAGTGTGACATAAAGCCATCCCATGATGGATCAAGTGAATTGATAATAACACTTTTCATTGTTTGATCTGAAATCACTTCCCCCCTCAATTGTAGCTCAGCTCTTATTTTGTTTAGATTTATCAAATGCTCACTTATAGAAACCCCTGGTTTTACTCTAGAGGAAAAGAAATCCTTAGACATTCTTGTGGTTGTAGCTACGCTATCGCTGTGAAATAGATTAAACATGCATTGAATTATTTCTGATACAGTTAGGTTTGGTTTGATGCTATGATACATTGCAGGAGACACGCTAGATATTATTATGAAAAATGCTCTATGATGTAAACAATCTATTTTTAAAGTCCAAGGTCTTCTTGGAGGGCTAGTTATAAAGAATAGTAAATTTTCTTTCATGAAAATAACCTGAAGCTGTTGATACCACTCTTGTAAATTAATGCCATCAATTCTAAGTTTTGGGAAGTCACTGGGTAAGTTACCTACATTATTCTGTCCATTACTTACAACCTGGGGCAGTCCGTGATCTCTCAAGTGCAGGAAATTACAGAACGGCATTGGGATGCTTGCAATGAGTCTGCGCGGTTCTCTGGCCAGTTCAAGTCCTTCTGGGTCGTCTACGTAGTTTCGCACATGCGCGTTGCTCATTTCTTCTTTGGTGGCGTCGTGGAAGGTTCTCTCCCTTTCAGCTCTCTCGATCCGCTCCTCCTCAGATGAGTCGGTTTCTGGCTCGGTTTTTGGGGTTCTGGTGGTGGCGACGGTTCTTTTCTTCTTTTTGTGTGCGTTGGTATTCGATTTTGTCTGTGGTGTAGGGCGAAATCGGCATGGCTCTCTGGGCTCGGGCGTCGTCGCTTTCGAAGTCAGGATGGGAGCGTGCAGGTCTTGAGTCGCCGGTTTGATTTCTTGCTTCTTCGTAGATGTCTTGGTAATTTTCAGTCTTGGCCCAAAAGCAGCAAAAAGCGTTTTCATTGCTGATTTTACTTGAGATTTTGTTAAATCGTCTTCACTTTCTGATTTTGGATCATCTGAAGAGTTTGAGACTTCTTTCTCACTTTCTTCGTCTGATAGTGTTTTTCGCGCCAGAAATTTTGAACTGAGCGTTTTGATTGGCTCTGCTCCATTCTCTTTTGAAGTTCGTTGAAACCAAGATGGCTGCCATTCAAAATTTCGCGCGGGATCACATCTTTTCTTTTTAACAACTATTTTCTCAGTAGTCATCTCACTTACGGTTTTTTGATCTTTGGGTTTTTCTTTAATGACGTTTTTCTCTCTCGCTGCTCCGCTGTTCTTCAGCATCTCCTGGAGGTCCGCGATGAGACTTTCATCATTCTTTTGGCTTTTTAGTATCTTTAATATCTCTGACCTGAGTTCGTTATTTTCTATTTCGATTTCTTTCTGGTCATTATTTTCACTCATTAGTTCTTCTTCTTCAGTGGTGTATTCTTCGGATTCTCTCGAAATCGCATTGGTGGATTCGTTGATCATCTCTTGATCAGTTTCTATTTCTTTGCTGTAGGCCCTGGTGTTGGGCCTATCTTTCTTGGACATTTTTAATTACTTATTGAGTCAATTAACCATCCTCTGCTACCAGCTTGTTGCAATATTTTCAGGATCAGACTCAATAAAGATAATAGGAGTTAGAGCTTTAAATATATTTCTTTTTAATTATGATAGGCATTCTATATTCACTGAATATTCAAGGTAGAAGCAACGAGAATGGTGAGGGTGGCTCCTTATATATACAAGGGGTGGAGCTAGGAATGGGAGTGGTAAGTTATGAATACATTAAAGTCCAAAGAATAAGTTAACCTCTGATGTTCCATATATACATTATTTACACATTGGAGAATAAGGCATTTACATCTGACAGTATGTATTATATTGTCCTGAATCTGAATGCAATTGGTGTTGTATAGCGAACCGGCATTTAGAGGGGGATTTGTCAGATGTAAATGCCTTATTCCCTAATGTGTAAATAATGTATATATGGGATATCAGGGGTTAACTTATTCTTTGTTTCTTAATGTATTCATAATTCACCACTCCCACTCTTGGCTCCACCCTTTGTATATATAAGGAGCCACCTTCGCCATTTTCCTTGCTTCTATCTGTAAATATTCAGTGAATATAGAATGCCTACTATAATTAAAGAGAAATATATTTGAACCTCTAACTCTCATTATTATTATTGAGTCTGATCCTAAAAATATTGCAACAGATACATTTAAAATGGCATAGACCGCAGGCAGATCAAGAAGGAAAGATGAATTGCTTCCTGATCTGAAAGGGGGGAAATTACCAATATATGGAGGAGACATCCAGATATTCTTTTCAGCTGTGCCCATTTTTATATATATTTCAGGTGCCACGCAAGGGTTTGCAGAATGCAGGAATAAAGGTGGATTTTGCCATCCTATTCGTTGCCCTGCAGACACCGATCAAATTGGAGTTTGTTTATATTCATTTATATACTGTAAAAGGTGAGTCTAAATTTCACTCATGAAAAAAATCTCTGAATTTTTAAATGGAGGAGACTGGGACTCTGTTATTTGCACTTGGGGAAGTTTCCATTGCTAAAACTGAGAGCCATCTTTTTCAGTGCAAATAAGGGGTGGTAGGTAAATACAAGTTGTAGATGTCAGAGAAGAGAATGTTTAGTCTTCCCATGCAATTTCAACAGAGTCCTATTAAAATCAGGCTAAGATGCTTGTTCTGTATTTCAGTTTTTTTATTTACATAATTTCTAACTTTGGGAATAGCAATTCACTAGCCCTTGTTCTTCATATGAATAATAACACAATGGTAGTACTACTCTAACAAGCAAGACTTTTTAAAGAAAATATATGTCATATTTTCTACAGGATCCGCTGAACTGAAACATCTTAACCTGATAATACATCTGTCAGGTAGGTTGACTGAATAGAAATGAGCATCCCAAGGTCCACCATTTAAGCTCACATTCACTAGGATTTCACTATCAAATTTTTATTCTCGAAGAATGTATTTTATTCTCCTTATGTACACTGAGAGAATACACACCAAAGACAAATTCCTTGTGTGTCCAATCACACTTGGGCCAATAAAGAATTCTATTCTATTCTATTAATTTTCTATCATTACACTGTAATTCTTTAACATTTTGCAAAAAATTAATGCAATCAAGTTCCGAATTTTGAATATATTACACAATTGTAACATGTTAATTTCATCATCTTTTTGTAGGAGATGATGCAGTTACTGCTGTTTCTTCCAGGATTGAGAAATTGGACCAAAGAATACCATTACCTCTTGCTTCTTGCAATTCTGACTCCTTTAATGCTTATCCAAACTGCTCTTCATTAAGCTTCGGAGCACCTTTTCTGCCAAAGTCAAATTTAACAGAGATGTTGAAAAATCTTAACTTTTGCCACTTTTGAATACAAGCAAACTTGCAGTGAATGTGTGCTGGTTTTTATTTATTTATTGAAATGGCTTTCAAAAGTGTGTTTGAGGGTTTGGGTTCTGTGGGAGGGGAAAGGATTAGATTACTAAAGATAGCAATACTTGAGGGACTATCTGTCTCTCATTGTATTTGTCCTATCAGTTAAGCACAATACAATATCAAAAATAATAAGAAACAACAAAATATTATTAGAAAATTAATGTTATCCCTTACCTAAAAGGGAGAGCATTTCCATTCTCTAATTCTACCCAAAATGCTGCAGAAGATGTTCTCCTTCATGTCCATTCTTCTTTCTTTCCACACAAATCTACTCTCACTATACATTTTCCAACCACTAAATCGATGCATTATCCATGCATTCTTAAGCCTGAAAAAAAAGTGGCCTGAAATTGGCTGTTTCCATTGCCCATTTTTAGTTATCCTTTATTGCCCTTTCTCCCAGTCTCAGCACCCATGTGACTAAAACTGCCAAGAAAAACAGGAGGCATACAGGGTAGTAGAAGAAATGTTATTTATTTAAGATTTTTTTTGTGGCTGCCCAACTCACTCTCAGTGACTTCTGGTGGCTTAAAAGGATAAAAGATCAATATAGAAGCAATAAAAAGCAATAATCTCATACACACACACCCTGTGACAACCAACAAATAAGCTACTTGATAGGCTCCATCTCACTCTGGGGTCTTCAGACCTGTTGGTAAAATCAGTCTTCAGGACCTTGAGCAGGTGGGTCAAAGTGGGGGTCAATCTTATCTCCATGGGAATGATGTTCCACAGGAAGAGAGCCACCTTAGAGAAGACCCTTTTTCTTAGTCCAACTAGATGGACCTCCTTAGCAGAGGGGACTCATAAATTGGGTCCCTGTTCTAGTGGCTGTAGTAGATGTGACTGTGAAAGACACTTCAAATAATATCAGTAATTCAAATATGTCCTGAATCAGATGATCAAACACCCTGGCCAGGGCATCCTGGGATCTTACCTGCACCATTCTCCTGACCCCAATGACCAGGGGTTTTGTTCAATAGATGCAAGAGGATATCAGTCTGGAACCTATTGTTTTGGATAATTAGGACCTTATCAGGGACAGATATACTGACTTGGAGTTCCCATGGGCCCTGAAGAGCTAGCCTATCCAACAATGAGAACAATGCTCCACAGTCTGCTCTCACGCTGGCCAATTTGAGAGAACTTCAAGCATCACAGGGTTTGATTGATATTGAATTCTGTACTAATTAACTATTCTAGCGATTTGACAAATAGAAATATCAGAACCTTAATAGCAATAAATAGCACTTAGATTTATATATCACACCATGGTGCTTTACAACATTCTCTGAGCAATTTACAACATCAGCCTATTGTTCCCAACAATCTGGGTTCTCATTTAACCAACCTCAGAAGGATGAAAGGATGGGTCAACCTTGACTGGTCAGGATCAAACTCTTGGCAGTGGACAGAGTTAGTGTGCAACACTGTGTTCTAACCACTACACCACTATGCATTGATTAGAATGCAGATTAAAACGAATCTAAAGGCAGATTAAAGGCAGATTAAAATCAAAATATTTGGACAAGAAAGTAGTTCTACATAAATCATGCTACAACTCATTCAGGCTTGAACGTTATCAGCAACTAGCCAGAATAAAAATATTTCTTCCAGAAAGCAAATAATTGATTTATTTATATGTGCCATTTTTGACACCTAGAAACCACATAGATAATTTTATCTCTAACCTGGTCTTTCAGATCTCCCAAGCAAGAGGCAGCTGAAGTCTATTAAAGCTGGCCCTGATTCTTCCTCAGTTTAGAAATCAAAAGAGAAAATTCAGAAACAGACCCCCAAATGCATACCTGCTCATTTTGGAGAAGCTGAGTGATAGTTTAAAACACCACCATCTCTGCAGAGAGAGCATTCAATTGAAGTCAGACTTAAAATGAACGGGTAGAAAATAGAGGAAGGATAATTCCACCAAGAAAGTAGATCCGCAAATAGATAATATCTCCAAAAAGGGGATATTAGGAAGCACAAAAATAGACTTGAAAGGAAAGCTAAAAGCAATGAAAAGCTTTTGGTGATATCAGTAGCAAATGGAAGAAGGAAGAAATGGGCCTGCTGTTAGAACACTGTATGTTAACAGTGTTAAACATTTACAGTAAAAGGCTACAAATACAGATTTCTCCCATCGTTGTGTTCATAGAAGTTAGAAAGGAAGCAACTACACAATTACTTTCAGACAGTTTAGTTGTTGTTTTCTCCCTTGCACTCAGTGTAAGAACTCTCAGAAAATAATATTTTTAACTTGGACCTGTACAATTCTATAAAGAAAAATCCTGTTCAACTTGCCAACACATAGATTATTTTCAGTTATCTTCCATTATAAAATCAACGATTCTCCATGTGATATGCAGCTACATTTCCATTCAAGGTATTATCAATGATAATGTTGCCACAAAGATTGTTTAGATTCCTGTATTTGTTTTGTTGTCCAAAGGTAAAAGTGAGAAGTTAAAGCTTGCTAACTTCACCTGGCACTTCCATAGGAACTGATATTTCCAATGCTTCTAAATGTAATGCTTACAAGCTTATAAGAAAGGTTTTCCTGTTTCATAGCTTCAGTGATTCAAGGCATATGACACAGATGTACTTCTGTTAAACCACAAACCACTAACTGTTTTAAAGTCTTACTTAAGAAAAACTTGCATTATGGAGAGTGGCAGTTGTTTAATGTGGTCACCAGTCACGTTGCTGTCATTGAACAATATTGGCCAGGAAAAGAACAACAGTTTCAACAATTACAACACGTGGATATATGGATTCCATGTTCAGTATCCTTTGATGAGGATTGTTTTAGCCTGCTCATAAACCATGGCCAACATCTCAGGAGACTATCCCGATTCAGGACTGTTCACTTCTCAAGAAGGATGCATACACACACATCACTTCTACTTGGACAATGTCTTATTACAAAGTATGTTGTTTTCAATTAAAAAAGATTACAGATTTAGTGTCTCTATCCTATATCTGCTATTTCTAGAGTACTTCTAAATTCCATATTTTTTTCATAATTTATTTTTGTTGCAACCTCTCCTTTACTATTCTTCCTAAGGTCTAACTAGAATAATTATATTCCTTATTATTTCATAATTTCATTATTCTTTCAAATAGTATAATTGCAGTTCTATGTTAGCACCCTCTGTTCTGCTCCCAGTCCTGCACGCTACCAACTATTTCTTCCTTGGCTAAATTATTTCTGGTAGGGACTGGTTCCTTGAGCTACTGCCTGTCTCCCATAGTATCTACCTGGCTGATTTGATCTGGCAGGATTGGTGCAGTCCTGATTCCATCAATTAGACACTGCCACCTATTGGGGTCCCCGAAGTACTTCTTCTTTGTAGCAGCATATAACGTATTTTTCAGAGTATAAGACACACCGGAGTATAAGACGCACCTATCTTTTTTGGTTGGTTTTTTTTAAGTTTTTTTTTATTTTTTAGACAAACACACATATAAACATACAGTGTATTTTCTTTGAACAGAGTATTTGGCTGGTTCACAAATTTAAACAGTGTTTAGTCATTTCAATTAAATTTACAATTTCTATATTTCCTTTTTGCCATATTTATTCCTCATCAATTTTTAAAAAAAACAATATTACCCTTCATCCTCATCTCTTTTGTGTGTTAAAATCTTGAACTCTCCTCTTTTGCCCTAAATTTCCCATTATTTGCACCTACCTTTTTTGGTGAGGAAACAGAAAAAGAAATCTCTCTCTGCCTCATTTTGTCACATTGCAGCAAAGAGACTGCTTTATTTTCGGTTTTGTTTTTCAGCATAGCTAGGGGGAAAAAAATCTGCTCCAGCACTCTTTGCAGCAAGCAGCAGAGCCCTGCGCAAAACAGCTGAGAGCAAATCAGCTGAGAGTCAGGAGGCCGATCTAATCAACTTGTGATAATTAACCTATGCTGAAGCTGAAAGAAGCTGTTTTTTCTTGCTGTTTGCTTGCAAGGAGGTAACTGCTGTGAGGCACAGGCCAAAGGGTGGGGGCCAGTGGGTGGGCAGGGCTACATTCGGTGTATAAGATGCACCTAAATTTTCACCCTCTTTTGGGGGGTAAAAAGGTGTGTCTTATACTCCAAAAAATATGGTAACAATTACTGGTAGTTTACAGTTTGTAAATCACTTAGACCAAGGGTCAGCAACCTGTGGCTTTCTTTCTTTCACCCCTCTGCTGCTGCTCCCTATCACTCAAAATATGCATCACAACCGCCAATGTGTGACACCCACCAGCACACAATTTATTGAGCCTTTCAATCCCTGGTGGGCCAACCATGGATAAATTCAAGAAGATAAAAGTTTCAGAAGAAAACAGAATGCTTACTTCAACTACATATGCTAGTTTTGTGGCTGCTCAAGAAAGAGTCAGGCATGGGAAGGATTTTGTGGCTCCCGTTTTTTTTCTTTTATGTGGGAAACAGGTCCAAATGGCTCTTTGAGTGATTAAGGTTGCAGATCCCTTACTTAGTCACTGGAAGTTGGGCAGCATGTAATCTTACCATGGCATTGAAACTGCTGCAGGTGTTATTTGCATAGCCATAGATGTGTCTTAAGGGATATCTAAGAGACATAGGCTACTACTGTTGAGATGACTTATGTCCCTTACATGTCCTTCAACATCGTTCCCATCACCCATCTCCTCCCACTTATGACTGTATGACTGTAGCCTTGTTGCTGGTATCCTTACGATTTATATTGATATTGTTTCCTAATTGCTTATTTGTAACTATGACTATAACTATCATTAAGTGTTGTATCTTATGATTCTTGATGAGCATATCTTTTATTTTATGTACACTAGAGCATATGCACCAAAGACAAATTCCTTGTGTGTCCAATCACACTTGGCCAATAAAAATTCTATTCTATTCTATTCTATTCTATTCTATTCTATTCTATTCTATTCTATTCTATTCTATTCTATTCTATTCTATTCTATTCTATTCTATTCTTCTCCAACCTTTGGCTAAGGCTGCTGGAACTAAGCTTCTCTGGCAATTTGTCTCCAAAAGCCTTTCTTTCCCTAATTCTCATCTATGGAGGAGCACTTCAACAGCCCTGCAAAACAGACGTGGACACTTACAGCTGCAGATATATCTCCTACAGGATTTTGGGTTCTTTCTTTCTTTCTTTCTTTCTTTCTTTCTTTCTTTCTTTCTTTCTTTCTTTCTTTCTCTTTCCTTTCCTTTCCTTTCCTTTCCTTCGTTCCTTCCTTCGTTCCTTCCTTTTCCTCTTAGGTTTTGTTCTTCTCTCTTTTAGCACATTAAACCCCAACCACTTCTATTAATATTCCAGTATTAATTTCCCCATTATGTAATTTTTTCTGAACTATATTATGAAATAAGTTGTTTTTGAATAGAATTTGAAACATAATTTTTAAATATGCATTAAAATGGATAAATCTAATGGAGCAGATGTCTCTTGTTTAATCATCAGACTGAGATGAGCATTAAATATTAACCTGTGAATCTCAAAAGACCACCCCTGGTTGCAGCATTTCCTTTCAAATTCCGTAGCAGGTGTGCCTGGAAGAAGCCATGGGGAACATTCATGAAAGCAGGGACTCTGCAATTCTGCACATGGTTTAGGTGGCTCTGAAGGGGGAAAAAATGTATAATCAAGTCACACTTGAAACTTGATCTGGAAAAATGTATGACCAAAAAGGAAAATAACAAAAAAGAAACCTGCCACCCAATAAATTAAAATTCTAACCAATGTTGTCACTTTATCCTTGAAGTGTGGTTAACTACCTTTTCCTACTTAAAGATCATGCTTCCTTTATATTGGTTACCATTAGGATAAACTGTACTGCAATACATGAGCCCAGCAAAACATGTAGCAGAATGTTATGATGTGTTTACCATCACACCCAAAGATGACTGGGGCGGGGGGGTAGGGGGACAGGCTGCTTTTAAAAAAACTGTCCTTCTCCAATTGTGATGCTGTAAGTCCAGAGTCCTTTCAGGCCTCTTTCCAACCCAACTTCAATACATGCCACAATCAAAAGAAAACCTTTAGCATTTTGCTCATTGAGATGGGAGACCCAGCATTTAATAGCTTCTGGGAAGATACTGTTGGTGCTCTCTCCAGAGTGCATGACTTACAGTATGTGGGTGGTGGAAGGAGAACCTTTATATTTCTCTAACTCAGGAGTCGGCAACCTTAAACACTCAAAGAGCCATTTGGACCTGTTTCCCACCCAAAAGAAAACACTGGGAGCCACAAAATTCTTTTGACATCTAAAATGAAGATAACACTGCATATATCATTTTTTACCTTTATGCTATGTATAAAAAAACTATAGTGTGTTGCATTTATGAAATCAATGAACTGCTATAGAGAAAACCAATTTTTATTTCTGCATGCAACAAAAACATTTGGAACTCTGAAAAAAAAGATGGGTTGAAGAGCTCAATAAATCACATGCCAGCGGGTGTTGCACATTGGCGGTTGTGACACATATTTGAGTGACACGGAGCCACACCAGAGGATAAAAGAGCCACATGTGGCTCCAGAGCTGTGGGTTGCAAACCCCTGCTCTAACTGGCGTGAGTGCCAAAACATTAGCTGCTTCCATATAAATGAATGAATTATAAAGCATACTGGTAAAGAAAAGTAAAGCACTGTATGTGAGGTCACTATTTCAGTGAGAATGCATCCTTTCTGGTACAGTCTAGCTTTTGGTTATCAAGCAAACGCCTTCTAAATATATTTGCAATATATGTCAACATGTCTCTTGCAGCTTCACCCATTAAAATAATGTATGTTGTGTAACCATTTTCTAAACAAGAAATTGGCATATGCTTTGAATTCTACCCTCTCTACTTTAACATAATCAGCTCACATTCTTCTGCCTAACAAAAGCCAGAGAACTGTACGATATTCTCATGAAAGAAAAAGAAAGAATATATTAAGGAAATTAACATTTATCATAGAATACAAAGACAGTTTATTTTTTTAGTGATAGGTGACCTAATTGGAAGTAAGTCCACTGCCCAATGATGGTTTCCAAATAAATAACACAGATCAGCAATATAAAGATTGTACTACAGATATCACCGAATAATCAGGTGTCAATATGTAACCAAAGGAAAAACAGAAGGCTTCAAAGATAACTGCAGGTAAATACACTTTGCAATGAGTACTTAGAGTTCTTTTCTTCAAATTCCAAGACAGAAATAGCTGAGGGTTTTTCTTAATTGTTATATTATTTAAGTCACAGGAAAAACCTCTCTCTGTTCTTTCAACTGGATTGCTATCAAAGCTGTTATTTGAATAGATTTAAGGGGAGAAGAGAAGAGAAGAGAAGAGAAGAGAAGAGAAGAGAAGAGAAGAGAAGAGAAGAGAAGAGAAGAGAAGAGAAAAAATAACGGAAATTGTTTAAGTAATCCAAATCAGGAATGAACTATTGGTAATGGTGAGCCACATCCATATTAGATTTAGATTAAATTAACAGAGTTGGAAGGGACCTTATAGGTCATCTAGTCCAACCCTTCACCCAAGCAGAAGATCCTACACCATTTCTGACAAATGGCAGTCCAACCTCTTCTTGAAAGCCTCCAGTGATGAAGCTCCCACAACTTCCGAAGGCAAGCTGTTCCATTGGTTAATTGTTCTCACTGTCAGACAATTTCTCCTTATTTCCAGGTTGAATCTCTCCTTGTTCAGTTTCCATCCATTATTCCTTGTCTGGCCTTCAAGTGCCTTGGAAAATAGCTTGACTCCTTCCTCTCTGTGGCAGCCCCTCAAATATTGGAACACTGTTATCATGTCTCCCCTGGTTCTTCTCTTCATTAGAGTAGCCATGCCCAGCTCCTGTAACCATTCTTTATATGCTTTAGTCTTCAGTCCCCTAATCCATCCTCAATTACAATTTCTCTCTCATGTTCCTTAAGCAACAAAACAAATACCGACCACCTGTTTCCCAATTATATGCATACTTGCTAGAGAAGAATTGATTATGCTATGCAGGTTACAAAATGGGTATAATGGAAGAATATACAGTATGAGGGAAGAAGGAATAAATGGGAGAATGAAGGAAGAATGAAGGAAATTGGCTGAATGAAATAAATTATGAAAAAGAGGTTAAATAAACAAACTGTTGTGGCCCCGCCCTCTGAGCCTGTCCCATCGGAGGAAGAAAGTTCCGAGCATGAGGAAGAGGAGTCAGCCAGGCCTCCCTCTCCAGGCCCCTCCCCTCTGGCACTGTCTCAGGTGCCGGCCGAGGGAGAGGAGATTAGCAGGGAGACAGGTGGCTCAGATGAGAGCGAGGGAGAGACATCATTCCTGGACGCACACCTCCGAAGGCGTGATAAACGATTGCAGCAGCTCAGGAGGCGTGCTAGGGATTAGAACTGAGTCACTGGACCACACCCCAGAGACTATATAATAGAGGGTGGTGGCCAGTGATCCCTGTGACGAACAAAAGTAAACCTTGGATAGTCACTAAAGCCTCATCCGGAACTGCTGAGAGGAATATTTATTGTTGTTGGACTTTTGGACGCTGAGTATATTATCTTTCTGTTTCTGTGGAAATAAAGCACTTGGCAGACGGTGTGTATATCGTGGCCAAGTTGAAGATAAAGACCTGGGTGTGTTCCAAGTGCTTCCTTAACCCTCGGCTGGCTGTGTTTGTGTGTGTGTGTGGACGGGGACAGATCACAAACATAGAAAGTGCAGAAAAGGATTTTGGAGTGAATCAACAGTATTCTCTTACCTGCAGCAATGTGGAAAAGAAGAATGACCAGAGGGAAAACAAGGATATAACCTCATTGCTGAGGATTTTTTTTTAACTCTTACAGTTACTGGAACAAAACCACACTAAAGATCTAGATCCAAATCTCAGAAGATGTTCCTCTGCTTATAGAAATGTGAAAATAATGTGTACTGGCATGGGGTTCTTAGAAAATTGTGTAGTATACATTTTTAAAATGAAATAGCATAAACCAGTGGTGGTGAACCTTTTATTTACCAAGTGCCGAACAGGAACACGCTTCATGCCCTGCGGGTGCTCGCATGCCAGGCACGGGAATGAGCGGCTCCTCCCCACATGCTGCGCATGCAACTGCACCATCTGTGCATGCGCACAGCTTTTGTGCATGCACACTAGCGCACACTGCATGCGCAACTGCACCATATGTGCATGGACACAGCTTTCACACATGCAATGCACGCATACAAAAGGTGTCTGTGCATGCACGCACAGTCTCGCATACATGCACAAACACGCGTGCATGCACAGGAAAGCTCTGAAGACCAGCTGCATCCCCTGAATTGCGCACATGCGCATCAGAGGCCTGAACACCAGCTGGGGCGCGCACACATGCACAGTTTCAGGTGAGCTTGGTGACAGCTCGCGTGCCCGAAAAAATGGCTCTGTGTGCCACTTCCAGCACGCGTGCCATATGTTCGCCAACACAAGCATAAACCATCTGACAATTTCATATTGAAATAGAAATTATCTGTTATAGAATAATTTAAAACAGAGGTGAGCAATCAATGGCCTACCCTACAGGATCTCCCTGAGTTCTATAGTTTTTGTGAATTTGTGATATTGTGACCCCAGCTATAAGTTTAACAGCATATTTTTGCAATGATTACTGTTTTAAAACAACAAAAATGCTGCACATTAGCCATTAAGATATACCGTATATATTTTTTAGAACCTAGAGAGAAATGTTCTTCTTAAATGAATTTTTGCCCGACCTCCCTCAGCATTTGATTCTAAAGTCTATCTGCTCATATTGTTAGGAAAGATACTTCTGAATGCTGGTTGGTAGTCCCTTTCTATATGTTAGAGCAGGGCTGTCAAACTCCCGGCCTGCAGGCCGGATACATCACGTGCTGGCTACGCCCATGTCCAGTTTAGCGAAGGAAGAAAAAGTCCTTATATGTCACGTGACCCCACCATGACGACTTGAGTTTGACACCCCTATGCTAGAGATATAGTAAATGCCAAGGAACTTCACTGTTTGCGCAATGGACACATCTATTGTTAGTTCTTTATTAGTTTGACATTAATACTACGGTGAACAAAGTTCTTGGGAAAATATGATTTTAAATTATTAATAGACTCCTAAATGTTGAAAGGGACACGGTGGCTCAGTGGCTAAGACGCGGAGCTTGTCGATCGAAAGTTCGGCAGTTCAGCGGTTCGAATCCTTAGTGCCACATAACAGGGTGAGCTCCTGTTACTTGTCCCAGCTTCTGCCAACCTAGTAGTTCGAAAGCATGTAAAAAATGCAAGTAGAAAAATAGGGACCATCTTTGGTGGGAAGGTAACAGCGTTCCGTGTGTCTTTGGCATTTAGTCATGCCGGTCACATGACCACGGAGATGTCTTCAGACAGTGCTGGCTCTTCGGCTTTGAAATGGAGATGAGCACCACCTCCTAGAGTTGGAAACGACTAGCACATATGTGCGAGGGCAACCTTTACCTTTACCTAAATGTTGAAAATATTCAAAATATTTTATCACTAGATTTTTAAAAAAAAATAGGAAAAATTTGAAGGTACTTTATTTAAAGTACCTTAATAAAGATGAACTTCCTTCTTGCCTTCAGGAAGATTAACATTTTTCTTTACAAGGAAGCTTAGAGTGCAACAACTATCCACTACAATCGTACAGTGTCTACTCATAAATCATTCCCATTGAATACAAATACTTGTTTTAATGCAAGTGTCTGTAGTTGCTTAGACAGTTATAAGACATGAGGGACTCAGAGACACTGTGGGTTTAAGGCAACTCTATATGATAGTTTTTTTATGTTCAAAGAAGACACTCTGTTGTGCATGTGGCTCTGCAGTCCCAGTCTGGTCCAGCAGTCCAGCATAATCGGGGCACCAGAATTCCATTGTTGTAATATATGTAGGCATTATTCTGTGATGCTGTTTATGATTTTCTATCAGTTTTCCGCAACACATTTCTTTAAAACAAGTGGAGGCTTCATAGCACAAGGCTCACCAGTGGGTTCTGTCAGCAGCTACAGCTTCTAGTTCCTTAGGCTGAATGCTATAGTGGCATAAAGTTTCTATCACAGTGTTTTCATAGCACTTGCATGATCAATCGTGAAGTCTCTTCCCAGACTCAAATGCAGTATAAAGCAACCTGAGAGGCATATGGCAGTCATCCATTCTGCTGACATGTCTCCATCTTATCTGGCCTCTGATAATTAGGAAGTCATTGTTGGTGGACTTTGCATGATCCAAGACCTCCAGGTTGGAGACACTGTCTGGCCAACAAATACCAAGGATGGAATGAAGACTGCACATGTGAATTTTGTTGTTGCACATCCACCGTGGAGGGAAGGGGTAAACAGAGCTCTGTAAACTTTTAGCTTTGTGAAAACATGGATGATGTGTTGATTGAAATTCTAATGTCATGATGGCGAACCTACGCAGAGCTCTCTCTGTGGGCATACATGCCATCGCCAGCTGCTCTTGTGGTTTCCAGCTCGTATATGTGTGCCGGTCAGCTGGTATTCGTGGACACCAGAGCTCAGGAAAACAGCCTGGAAAACAGCCAAACACCAGGCTGTTTTTTCAGGCCATTTTCAGGCCGTTTTCAGGCTGTTTTCTGGGCCATTTTCCAGCCATTTTTTGGAGAGTTTTCTGAAGAGTTTTCTGGGCCAAAAATGACCTGAAAATGGCCTGAAAATTGGCCAAAATGCCCAAAAAACATGTATGTGCATGCCAGTCAGCTGGTCTTCGGGTTTCCAGTGCTCCAGCGCACACACATGCACACACATGCATGCATGTTCCAGTTTGGGCACTCGATGCCAAAAAGTTTTGCCATCACTGCTCTAGCATGTAGCCATCCCAATGCTTGGTTGATATTGCTGATTCTGAAGTCAAATGTCTTTGTCCAAAGACCCTTCACTCAAGGTGATGCTTCCTAAGTATTTAAAGCTGTTTCATTTGTCAGATGGATGTTATCAATAATGATTTTGTAATCTATGGGCTTGGTATTTGCCACGGGCTAGTAAAGTATTTCAGTCATGTTCAGACTGCTAATCAGACTAAAGAGCATAGATGCATGTGAAAAAAATTAAAATATTTTTTCAGTGCAAACTGAAAGGAAAAAAAGGCAACAACTAGTGAAACTCATGTATATGTCTGCACCAAATGCTTCATTTCTCCAACTTTGGTTCAATCTTACAAAAACTTTTATAAAAAGGGTTTCATATTTTAAAAACCCTTCCAATGTGCCGTATCAAAAATATACTCAATAAAGTTCAAAATAACCTGTATAATTGCTCTCTAATCCAATATGCATATATCTACCAGTATATCTAATGTGTGCTAAAAATGAACCATTAATCATTACCTGTTTTCACATGCTAAGATAGAGCTGGAGTCACCAAGCTCAACCTGGAATTGCTTGAAATAGCCAACCTGATGGGTGCCAGTAGTAATTGTCTGATTTTATTATATATTTTCTTTTCTCAAAAATTATTGGAAGGAAGGTTTCAAGAAAGCTCTAAGACTTGCTGGTTGGTTCCATGAAATACTTCTGGCTTTCTGTGAGCAGAATCCATGGAACATGCCCATTTTGTTTCAATTATGGGAATGTCTTAATGCATGGGAATAGTGAGTTGGCCCCAGTGAAGGTCGTTTTGCCCTTCTCACACAATCCCTATTGAAGTCTCCCAGCGCTGACTCAGAGGTACATGGTGCCACTAGGCCACACCAACTTCAACTGGTGCCATGTCTCACCAATGTGAAAGATTGCATTTTTAGAAAGATTCAGAAAGAGGGGGATCACTGGTGCTCCCCAAGAACAGTGCCTACTCAGTCTCCGAGTGTTTCGCTGCGCTCTGAAGACCCTGTTGTTCCGCCAGGCCGGGCTATTAACATAACGTTTTAAATTGGGGTATTTTAAATTTCTGGGATTTTAATTGGAGCCTAATTATTTAATGATTTTAAATTTTAACTGTTGTTTTGTTTCTGTGTTTTTAAATAGGCTGTACACCGCCCTGAGTCCTTCGGGAGAAGGGCGGTATAGAAATAAAATTATTATTATTATTATTATTATTAGTCTAAACTTCACTCTGCAGTTTCCCACCCTCCTGGAGACAATCTCTTCAGTCAACAGTATCATCATCTACTTTTCCCTCAGAAATCTTTCCTAATGTACAATCATTAGGCAGTATATATTTAAATATGTATGTCTTATGTAGATACTAGAAAAAAATGAGAAACATCCCTCCCTTTGCAGGAATTCTAAAATGTGCAGTTCTAATTTATTTTTGGGGAAAAGCTTTTTAATTTCAATCCAGAAAATAATTATTAGTATCATGAGATGAGCAAAGCCACAAGAAATGAGGTTTTAGTAATTGCTAAGATTCCAATATGCCAGTTTCTATTTATATTGTATGTAGTTTGACAGTCAATAACCTCCTAAGAGGTCTATCAAAGGTCTTCATTAGCTTTTCGACTGTTTATATTTTTATATAATGTTATATTTTTAACATTTTTATTTCTTTTTGGTATTATTCAAATTTAAACTTCTGTCATAAATTCAGGAGGCAACCTTCATCCTTGTACAACAACATTTCAAACAATACTTTGTCACTTTCCTTCTCTTGCCCCTCTCCTTAAAATGCTTACATACTGAATATATTATCTTGCAGCCTCTCAAAATATTTTGTGAGCCATCTCATATACATGAATAATAGTACAAGAAGAGACACAAATATTCATTATATTTTAGCGGATGAATCACCCTTTAAAGTCATTTAAATCAGATCCTAGATGTCCATAGTTTGCAGATTCTTACAACTCAGAAGGTTGAGTGGAGTTTGAAATACTTAAAGTAATAAACATATGATACAAACTGATGGGACTTTGCCAAGCAAACTAAGGAACTTAGAATCCAGTAACAAAACTCCATGTCTGTAACAAATAATTGAAATCAGAGGAACTTCTACTTGTATCATACGTAATATATTTGGCTGATGGTTCTCTGATATTCTTCCTATTGGTGGGGGAAAGGGGAGGGAATTGTCTCACCACACCAGTCAGAAAGAAAAATGCTGACTATTAGGAGAGTTGCTCCACTGAAGCACGCACACAGAGAGAGAACAGAAGCTGTGTCCCTCCTGTTTCAGCACCACACCACTGCACCACACCACTGCAGGCACCACACCACTGCAGATCCACTGCTCTTCAGGCTAATCTGGTTCTCTTAACAGAAGATTGGCTTGAAGACATGGCAGATATAGGGGAAAGTCTAGTTTGAAAGGTCAAGACTCTCCCACAACCTGAAGCGAAGAGCCCTTCAAAGTAGTACCCAAGAAATGGAGGAGAGAGGTACTCTGGGCAAGAGGTACATAGCTGAATGGTTGTGAAGGTGGCCAGATTGTGGAGGCAATAAGCTGACTTTGTATAAATATATACAAAAGTATGAAGGCTATTGCTTAACGCATTGTAAGCCGCCCTAAGTCTCCAGAGAAGGGCGGCATATAAATCAAATCAAAAAAAGAAAGAAAGAAAGAAAGCAATGACTCGTTGACTGTTTAATAGGGAAAACACCAGGTTATTTAAAGACAAATTTAAATTCCCTCAGGTATAAGTGGAGATGGGATGAAGACCATCTCCTCAGTTCATAGACAGAGGAAAGTTTATGGATGCAATTGTTCATTATTTCATAGGAACACATTAATCAAACTCAAATCAGCACTTGCAGCCGGTGCTTTCAAAATATAATTCAAAATTCAAATGTTTGATCTAAATTCATTAAATTGTTTAATTACACTGTTGTTTCACTGCTTGTTGTTACATAACTGTTTGCAACATCTTCCATTGATGCCATAATTGGCTGAATATTGCAGATTAGAAAGGCAAAGTTCTTGTTAGGGAACATGGCAATAAACTCCCAGGGCTTCACACCTCCACAGGTGCTTGTCATTGGTGGTTTCACTGCTGAAAAGAAACAGAAGATTTTATTACTGATGTGACTTTGTCATGTCCAAGACAATGGATAGAGGTATAGACAAGAGTGGGGGGGAGCACAATTTCAAATTTTATGGTGAATCTAGTCACTTAATTTCTTATTGTTTCTGTTGTCCAATTGCTAAAATGTAACAAGCTATGCCTGGTCACATTGAGGTTCAGTTTGAATCTCTCTTGATCCAAAAAAATAAATGAATAAAATCAACTAGCTCAGCATCCGGTACCCAACAATAGTTACCTACATATCTCAGTGAAGTCTTCTTACATTTGTAAGAAATTTGGGAATTGAGGAAATGGACCTTTAGTCATAGCATTTATAATGTGGACCCCAGCTATGCCATTATCCTTTAGTTAACAAATCATTCCCAGCCTATTCTACCAAGTCTCATTCACCTTCAATTGGTTTCACAAATTCCACATCAGAAGCACTCTCAGGAGCTTGGTACTTTCAACTGAGTGAAGGTGAAATGTGAGTTGGTAAAAGTGTTGAAAAAGCACAAAATGGTGTCATCCAGTAATTGTTGACAAGAAAATTGGTATCATTCTATTTCATAACCAGCACTTTTTTCTTTCTATTTTTTTTCTTGCACTTCCTTTTTTTCTTCTTTTCTTTTTCTTTTTCTTTAGATTTGTCTTTTACTTTATGTAAGATCCTCAATAAATATAAATTAAAAAGTGGAACCTCTGAGAAGCTTATCATGGTTCGGCTAAGCATATACGAAGCTTAGTAATAAAGAAGTCAGATTCCTTTTTCTTACATTGGGTGTTTTTTTTTTTTTGACAAGTTTTATTGATTCCCACCCCAATACACACCTGCATATTTTTTGAAACAGAGCATTGACCGTATCACATCATATCATATACAATTTATCATATTCTAATATATTTTACTTTGTTACCATTTCTGCCAAAGTGTTCTTTTTCCATATTTATCACCTTTTTCTTACATTGTTAATAGGGCTTCTCAATTAGGCTTCCCAGATATGAGCTATAAAACTCCAGATGATCAATAGCAAATAGAGAAAATGTTTATGATCTTGGAAGCAACTAATGCTTATGCAGAGTTTTGCAGGAGAAAAATGCTCTGCCCACATATTTCTCATCTCACAACTAAGAAAGAAATGGATCTCACCGGCAAATGCTTGCAGCACTTGGCATTAATGCCACAGTTGTACGGGAGACTTCCATACACACATTTTTTCTGGAGGCCAATCTGGCAGAAGCCACCTTTCTTCACACAGGTATCAGGTTGTCCTGCATTTATGAAAAAAATATTATTTGAATGAGCAATTGTCATCAAAACACCATGGTTACAGATTTTCTTCATGTACTCCTCTTGCCTGCCCCATGGATGCTACTACATTATCCACAATATTGCATGTGGGAACTAGTGAAGCCCAGAAAAGAATACGTTGTCAAAGGATATTGAGGGATTGCAATATAGTTTCATCTTCATCCTCTTAAGTACAAATGACTTCTAGCAGAAAGATAGGAGGCTACTACACACGTGCCAGGATGATGATAATAATAATAATAGCCTTTATTGTCATTGTACATCATGTATACAACGAAATTGGTTTAGCCTCTGCTAGTGCAATCCATAACAAAAATATGTGTGTGCGCTCCTGTTGCGAACTGGTAGTAAAGGTAAGTAGAACCCACTCCTGACCTGGACCCTAGTAACTGGGAAGGTCTGTTAGCAGCAACACTGATAAAGAAGGACAGCTGGTCTGATTAAAGCACTTATCTAAATTCCAGGGCTCTCCATTTGTTCTTCAAATTCACCTCTGAATGTTGTAAAGCCACCTGTGTGTGATCAAAAAGTGGGAATGATTTTTTTTAAAAAAACCCACCTATTTCTATCAAGCTTTCTTTTTCTCCCCTTCACCCTGCTTCTATTCACCCATGTTTACTCAGTCCCTTCTTACCTGAAGAAACATAGAAGAGAAGAAGCAATGCAAAGGTTAGGAAAAGAAACCTCATGACTGAAGTTTCCTC
Organism: Pantherophis guttatus; assembly: GCF_059756535.1. NCBI lineage: Eukaryota > Metazoa > Chordata > Lepidosauria > Squamata > Colubridae > Pantherophis > Pantherophis guttatus. The sequence goes on from NC_142063.1 coordinate 318,191,863, forward strand.
TGAAATCTCTCCAGCTAGTTCAAAGAAACAGAATTGAAGAAGAGTTAAGAAGACTCCACAAAAAGCCCACCAGATCTGTCTATTTATAACAAGTTATGGTGTCATAAGAATGTGGAAATGTAGTATAGATCATTGATGTGGTAAACATTGCAAACATGTATTTCCTGTTACTCTCCTTTAAAACTCCTCCTCCCCTCCCTTATCAAAACTCAAGGCTCCCCATTGTGTTCACCGGATACTTCTTGTCCTAGGTGAAGTTTGTAGTTTTGCTCAATTGACAATTGCAATACTTCCTGCTGTTAACAGGCAGATGAGCAGCTCAGAGGTCAGGGGTGCTATTCAGCAGATTCTGACAGGTTCTGGAGAACTGATAGCAGAAATTTTGAGTAGTTTGGAGAACTGGCAAATGCCATCTCTGGCTGGCCCCAGAGTGGGATGGGAATGGGGATTTTGCAGTATCCTTCCCCTGCCACATCTACCAAGCCACACCATGCCCACCAAGCCACACCCACAGAACCAGTAGTTAAAAAAATTGAATTCCACCACTGTCAGAGGTGCAAAAGTGTCAGGAATATTGGAGGGCAGTAGGTGGCCCACAGAGAAAAGGAAATGTTACAGCTTCATCATCATGAAATTGACTAGTGAAACACTGGGAAAAGGATCAAGGTTTGAAAAATCAAGAAGACTCAAATCAAGAAAGAAGCTGGATCTAATGGGCCCAAAAGGAAGGTCCCAAGCAGCCATGCTGAGATGACTATGAAAACCTCTACAGCTGGACAGGACCTTGGTTGTTAGAAAGGCGAATTCAGCAGAGAATGAGTTTGTGGAAATTCTCACAGTTCCTTTCACATGTATTGTACCTTAAGGAGACTTCTTAATGTGTTGTGGAGGAAGTGGGGGGAAAGGACTAATAGCTTCTGAGCAAGCTGTCTCTCAAGGCTCTGAGTTCATTAGTTTATCAGTGATTAAATTCTGGCACCTATATCACACAATGTGTGTATACACATGGCTGATGTTTCTTTATAAATTATGAGGCTCTTCTCATGTGGCCATATAAAGGACACGAAGGTGAAAATGAACTTTTTGGATCCCCCATTTCAAACCTGGCTTGTTTCAAATGAAGTAGAAAAAGAGCTGGACAGCTTCTGATTGGGAGAGCTTATGGAAATCAGCTTCTTGAACTCAGGATGGCTTTTGCATTAGAAACTCCAGATACTGTATACACTGTATGCATTCATAGGAACAATTTAACCTGTGGTGGCACAACTGGAATGTAACTTAAGGCCCTAATTTACAATCAAGCTAAAGTGTAACCTACCAAACATTGGCCAACAGAAATCTATCAGCATAAAATCTGCTGCCATCCAAATGGCATTCCTGAGTTGGGGGGGGATCAAGATGACACCTATGATCTAAAACCTACTTCTTTTTTACATTGCAGTTATTGAAAGTCATGTCCAAAGACTAGAGATGAAAAGAGGGAAGGATCCATCCCAATTTGGGTTTATCCCACACCTCTCAATCAACTGACCATGACATCTGTGAAGCTGGCCAAAATTACACCCACAGCAATACTAGGTCTTGTTGCCTATTCAATGGTGAAACCATCAGACTAGCTAAGGAAAAGTGTAAGCTTCTTCATGCATGTGTTAGAGATGAGATGAAGGCATTCTCATGAACCCCAACCCCCCCCCCCCGGTAAACATATGAAAGTTTATGAGTGCAATTGTTCATCATTTCATAAGAATAGCAATGTGGCCAAAAGGTCTCTCAGAATTCCAAACCCAGTAATCAGATTCAGATCACCATTTGCAGCAGACACTTTCAAAAGGCAATACAAAATTCAAAAATGTGGTCCAAATTCATTAAATTGTTTAATCACAATGTTGTTTCACTGCTTGCTGTTATGTAACAGTTTGCAACATCTTTCATTAATATCACAATTGCCGAATATTTCACACTAGAGAGGCAAGATTCTTGTTAGGGAAGATGGCCATAACCTCCCAGGGTTTCACTGGTGCTTTTCATTGGTGGTTTCACTGCAGAAAAGAAACAGAAGATTTTATTACGGATGTGACTTTGTCTTGTCCAAAACAATGGATAAATGTATAGACAAGTGTGGGGAGGAGCACAATTTAAGATTTGATGGTGAATCTAATTAGTTAATTCTTATTGATTCTATTGTTCAGTTCCTCCACGTTTACAGGGTGGACCCCAGCTATGCCATTACTCTTCAATTAACAAGTCATTCCCAGCATATTTTAAACTAATCCTCATTTACCTCCAATTTGTTTTCACAGATCAGAAGCACTTTCAGCTGAATGAAGGTGAAATGTGAGCTGAAAAAAATTCACTGATACACTAATTTAGTCACTTTGCCACAGAATGAAATAAGATTTGTTTGGTAGGATCTGTTTTTAATGAACCCCTGTTGGTTTCTGATTGTAGTTTTATTTCCTCCTAGATGTTTGCAGATTTAAGATAACTTTTATTGTCATTTTCTTCTGTGGGCACTCTGGCACATATTAAAAATGAAATTCTGTTGCCTGTTCTCAAAAGTGTACAAATACATAATACACATATAGATATGCTATATACATACATATGTATATACCTACACCATAACATATGAATATGTATACATATTAATCACTGTCCATCTTGAATGCATAGTGGAAAAAGGAAGCCTGAGATTTCACAGTGTTGATACTGTATGGAAAAAACCTGTGGCTGAATCTGGATGTTCTGCTTCGGATACCACGAAGCCTCCTCCCAGAAGGTAACAAGGAAAACCAGTCGTGAATGTGTAGCATCCCAGACAATCCTGCGGACTCTGCTCAAGCAACGCTTATATGCTATGTCTTGGATAGAAGGGGGTGAACTGCCAATAATCTTTTCTGCCATCCTCACTACTCTGCACTGCCTTCCTGTCTGAAGCAGTAATGCTTCCAAACCAGACTGCAATACAATATGACAGAATATTCTTGATCGTCCCAAATAGATTTGTTATTTATTCATGCTTGAATTCTCAATCTGATCTGATTCCCAACATTGGGAGCAAGGAAGGCAGCTATAGAGTATGATCTTGATGACTTGCTCAGAGGAAATTCATAGCTACTCAGTTTACTACTTGATAAATATAGAGAAAATTACTCAATTCTTAATTCTTTTTTTATGTGGTATACCACCTATTGATACAGTCTGATTCTTGAGGATCATCAGTAAGTGTATATCTTAAAGCTGTGGTATCAGTGTTTCCTGATAGCTAATACAATGCAATTGTAAGAATAAATAAATAAAAATTAAGGGAATGGGGAATGATTTTATGGGATCAGCTCACGTGAAGTATATACAAGCATAACAATAGATTTATGCAGGTGTTTTCCTGTGCTGAAATAGCAAAACTGGCTTGATAAATGTGGAATAGCTATAATCCTCACTTCCAATGTGGGCTTTAATACTAAGTCTTTCCAAAACAGGTATTCCAAAATAGGAAAAAGATTAATGAACAAAAAGCCTTTATTCTACTGCTATCTGTCTCATTTCATTTGCCATCATATTTGGATCATCTGAAAAAGTTGTCATGGCTCAGATAAGGACATATTAAATAAGAAAATAGACACGTTTAAAAAAACAAGTCAGATTTCTTTTTCTTATACTGCAGATGAGGCTTCTCAGTTGAGTTTACCAGATCCAAGATGTAGAGATCTAGATGAGGAATAAGTGGTAGAAAATTGAGAAAACTCTTACTCTCTTGCAAACATCTAATGTTTATGTAGAGTTTCGCAGTAGAGAGATGCTATGCCCATATATTTTTTATCTCATAACTAAGAAAGAAATGGATCTCACCGGTCCACGCTTGCAGCAGAGGGCATTAATGCCACAGTTGTATGGGAGACTTCCATACTCGCATTCTTTTTGAAGACCAGTCTGGCAGAAACCACCATCCGAATAACAGTTTCGTAATTGCCCTGTATTTATGAAAAATTATTCGAGTGAGCAGTTGTCATCAAAACACAATGATATATTTTGCCTTCAATAAATCAATGAAAGATGAGAAGAAAGTTTATTTTATTGACTTCATTTAGACAGCATATTTCATAGCTATTTAGCTCTTGCAAAAGACACTACTGTCAACATACAACAAGAAAATCAGCTGAGCTTGAGTTTTCTGCAAAAAAAAATCTTGAGGAATTTAGGGATAATCTCATATTTCCTATTGGGAATGTGTAAGATTGGCTGTTGAGCAATGGAAATGAAGCCTATAGCAATTGCAGCAGTAGGAAAAACTAATGAATAAGTAGCAAATTTTAAGATGCTGAAAATGAAGGGAACCCAAGCAGAAACTGCCCAGCCCTAATGCTGAGGACTTAAGAATACTGATAAAGGGGAAAGGGAGATGTATCAATGTTCCTGGAAAGAACCAGGCAACTCTTTTTAGACACAGACATTGCAATGAACCTGCAACAAGGAAATCAGCTGCCCTAGAGCAACATGTACTGTAACTTGTTTTATACAACACACTTCTCTCTAAGCCCAGGGAAAAAAACATCTTTGTGATATAGACCCCTCACATCCTGGACACAAACTGTTTCAATTCCTCCCCTCGGGATGAACAACTGGACTCAGAGTTTTTTTTTTTTCCCCTCTTGCCATCACTCTGCTGAACACCTAATTCTCACGGTGTTGTCATATGTCTAAGTATATTTACCCATGTAGTATGGCTATATTAGTGTTATCCTTCCCAACTTTTCTACTACCTTTGCTTATTGGTATCGCTATTATGATTATTATTACTCTGTTATTTTGCATATACACTGAAAGCTTCTGTACAGGAGACAAATTCTTGGGTCACGTTTGGCCAAAGAAAGGATTCTATTCTATTCTATTCTATTCTATTCTATTCTATTCTATTCTATTCTATTCTATTCTATTCTATTCTATTCTATTCTATTCTATTCTATTCTATTCTGGTGATGGGGAATTGACGGCATGGACAACTCCCATAAAAAGGAGGACAGGCTTTTGGTCACTTAATTATTCTTACCATTTTGACTTTTCCTGGGAACACTTCCTTCTTACCATCCCCCAACAACCCTCTTAAAAAAAAATAAGCATACCTTCCTGCAACTAAAGAAACAAGGTCAATAGATAGGTCAATGAGAGCCACTTTGGCATGGTTGTTAAAATGCCAGGTTAGAAACCTAGAGATCATAAACTCTAGATCTGCCTTTGGCACAAACCAATTGGCTTATCCTGTGTCACTTATTCCCTCTCAACCATAGGAAGGAGGTAATGGCAGACCACTTCCAAATCCTGCCCCAAAAAACTACAGGGATCTGTCCAGGCATTTGCCAGTAGTATAGACTGATTCATTTTAGTATGGTCTAATGGGTTGCACAAGTGCATTTTCACATAATCAACACCGTTGTATTAATTCTTTCATCATCTAACAATCAATAAAATTCTGAGCCTAGTAGCTAAGAGGGTCCATTAGCAGAAAGATTGATGGAGAAGGACGTATGAGATTCAAGTCATGAATTACCCTCAAAAGTGGGAATAATTTTTTTAAAAACCTTATTTCTTTCATGCTTTCTCTTTTTCCCATTCTGCTTCTATTTCCCCCCCCCCCAGTTTACTCAGCCCCTTCTTACCTGAAGATACATAGAAGAGAAGCAGCAAAGCAAAGGCGAGGAAAAGAAACCTCATGATTGAAGTTGCCTCTGAAATCTCTCCAGCTACTTCAAAAAAGCAGAACTGAAGAAGAGTTAGGAGGACTCCACAAAAAGCCCAGCAGAGATCTGTCTATTTATAACAAGTTATGAGGTCATGGTAATGTGGAAATGGAGGGTAGATCATTGATCATTGATACGGCATCATTGATATGGCAAACATTGCAAACATTTTACTTCCTCTTACTCCCCTCTTAAAATGCCACTCCTTTTTATCCTTTTTATCAAAACCTGTTGCACCCCATTTTTTTCATGGGAGATTTCTTGTAACACGTACAAGTCTATGGTTTTCATCACATGCATATTGATGAATCTTCAAATGTCACTTGCAAGTTTGCTAAGGAGGATTAAGTAGCCACAAAGTTTGCTGTAATGAAATGCCAAACAATCCATTCAGTTGACATGTGTGATTATAATTATATAGGGATGGAGCTAATATTAGCATTAAAATTTGTGCAGTGTTTGCCGATTTGATAAGTGTGTTTGAAGTAATAACAAATATGGAAACCTATGTAATACTTAGCTGTCTTTTGATTGTTAAATATGCAAACTCATTTATGCAATCACCTATATTTTGAGAAGAGAACAAATTGTAGAAAGGCCATGGGAAACTATGGAGAATAATATCTTTGTATTTCCTGGAAATTTTCCAAGCTCTTTCCTTATAGTCCCAGGGTATATTTGATTTTTTATAGGTGGGTCCTCAAGTAAATATTAGTGTGTTAAATTTATGGGGTGGAGACATATTAATCCCACTGAAGATATAATCTGTCTTCTTTTTTTTTTTTTAAGTCTTAAAGTTGCACTCCATACATCTGAGAGAGTGAATGATTATTTTTTGTTGTTGTTGCTATTGCTATTGTTGGCAAGCAAGGTGTAATGGATGGGGAGACAAAGTCAAGCAAATGTACATTTTTCCCCTTATTTAGCACCATGTTAAAAAGGACAACACCATTCTTCAGTCTTACAAATTATAAGAGAAGGAGAGGGATCAGCAATTGAAGGGTGAAATTTCACAGAAATTTCACTTTTCTGTCATCTCAATTAACAACCATTTCCTTTCCTTTCTTTTTCCCTTTTCTTTTCTTTTCTTTTCTTTCCTCTTCCCCCTTTCCTCTTTCCCCTTTCCTTTCCTTTCTTTTTTCCTTTTCTTTTCTTTCCTTTATTGCCTTTGAGTCAGTCTTAATACTTGGCAATTGCCTGGATAACTCCCTGCTGCATTCTTGACAAGATTTCCAATCTAATTTGCCAGAACCTGCTTCCGCGGGCTGTCTTAATCAATGTACCAAACTGGTTGTCTTTCTACTTTCTTCAAAACCTAAACATTATTTGCTGCTGGCATTTTCAAAACATTATGTCAGATGATGATCCTATCCCATGTTTAATGGTTGCTGAATTGCCTTGACATTGCATTGCTCCAGTTGATGAGTGATAGCAATTTTGGTCCCATTGGTCAATATTTCAGAGCTGCTCTGAAAACATTGGAAAAGGGGTGGGTTTTTTTTCCCTAGTGGTGCCTGAAGATATCAGGAATAAGTTAGCAACTTCTAGGTACTTGTACATGTCAAATTGAAAAGACTAGTTGTAAATACAGCTAAGATAATACACGTATCCTCCCAAAGCAAAATAAAAGAAGTTTGAGGATGCCAATACTCTACATGTTCTCTTTGTTCACCAACAGATCATACAGGTCAAGATGGGGAAACCTCACATAGACTCTGGTTTCATATCCTCAATCCAACCAAATCCAGTTTTATATCTATCTTCTATGGCAAAAAATATCATTTAAAGGTTTGTATATCTGTGTGTATCTGTGTCTTTACCATGAGAAATGATATAGAATGAAAAGAAAAAAGAAAACAAAGAATAAGTAGATTATGTAGGTGGAAAGCTGGTGGTTCTGTAGTGAACGTGGCAAGCTTGGAAAAACAAGCTTTAAAAGAAAGGTATCATAGAGCCCAGTTATTCACTTGCTTTCTTCGCTCTTGCCTTATTAGTTCTTTGTTTTTGTTACAGGTTACAAATATTTAATAAATATATGCAAATTGAAATTAAGATGTCAAAGTAAATCTAACATATACATCAAATTCTGAACTAATAGCCCCAGTTCATTCTCACAAGGGACTTTTTGTTGTGTATATTAGGTGTTACTTGTCTGTGGTCATGGAATTGAACTGGCTTTGTAGACTATGTATGTAGTCTACATACATGTAGACAAGAGAAAATTGTTAGCCAAGACCTCTATTCTCTAGTCTTGCTTTGCAAAATAAAATAATCATCCCTTATGACAGGGGTCACCAAATGTGACTCCTCCATTCGTAGGAACTGAAGTCTACAAACCTTAAAGTTCCCAAGTATGGAGACCCCTGCCTTATGAGAATCAACTCAATATTTTCTCCTTAATGTTCACTCAACATTAAGAAAATCTGTCCTTTTGTAACTCTGTGTCATTAGGCTGCCTTCTAGATCATAATCAGCAGATCCTGCCTTCTAGTACATCAGCAGCAAACAGATATTTTCCATTCTTCTTTGTGGCAATGCTTCAGCTGCATTAAAAAAACAACCTCAGTAGTGCTATAGTCCAATGACAGAGCACATGCTTTGGATGCAAGAGATCCTATGTTCAAACAGCAATCTTTATCATTTGGAAGGGTTTTTGTTACAAGCTTGTGAGAAGTCTTTAGCATTTGACTGGGCAGCACAGAGCTAACTAGAGCAACGGTCCAATTCAGTACAAATAGTTCTCAACTTGGAACCAGTTGCTTAGCAATCATTCGAAGCTACTTATGACCCGGTTTTAAAGTTCCAACATTCCCCTCCCCCTGGTCACATTATTGTATTTTGGGTGCTCAGCAACTGGCCCATATTTATGGTCATTTGCAGCACCCCAATTTACTGAGGTAAATTGATCACAATTTACAAAGGTTTTGCCAGAAACAGATATTTATCAATAAAGGAGAATATTTGTAATTCTGAATTGAAATTAAGGGTCCTTGTTGCTCTCTGAGTTTGCTTGTTTTCTTGCAAATTACCCTAACTAGGTAATATCATCAGTGCTAGTAAAGGAGTGCTGTTTGCTGTCATTTATAAACAATTTTTCTTTTGTTCATAAACTGACAGCAAACAGTATTCCTTTCTAGCACTGATGATGTTACCTAGTTAGGGTAATGAAACATTTGCAAGAAAATAAGCAAGCTCAGAGCGCACCAAGGACTCCTCACAGATATTTATTTCCAGTTTCCAACAAAAAGCACCCCATAAAAATTAATGGGTAGCTTAAAGACCATCACTTTCACTTAATGGCCACCTTGTTTGTTGAATAATCACTGCATTAAAAAAAAAGGTCATAAAATCTGATTGGTCACATGATAACCTGCTTTGTATCTGTCATGATTTATGACAGTAATTGCCAGGTTCAATTATGGTCATAAGTCAAGGACTACCTGTTTAAAAAAACTTTACATATTAAAAAGACTAGGCTAAATTACATGGTTTAATTGCTAAAGCAACCTTCGTGTTTCAACATGCTCCATACTTATGCCAGGGTTCAATAATAAATCCACAGTTTGGAAAAACTATACAATTTTTTAAAGTGTGGAGCAGGGATAATTTTCTAGCAGTATTGGAATAAATGATTAGTACACCGTCCATATAACTGTCCTGTTTCGTCACTGAACTGCTGAGCATGAAGAAGCATTAAATGAAAACTAAAATATTGCATTGCTTCAGATATTCTAGTTCATAATTTTGCAACATTTATGTTGGTGTTTCTTCTTGGCTTTTATCTCGGCAACATTTCAACCGGAAATGGTAACACGTTCCAATCTCAATTTCATTGTAGTAACATTGACCAGCCCGGTGGCATCTTCCTCCTTTTTGCCAACAGACTCTGGCAGATAAATTCAGACCGGTTCCTTAACAAAAGAAAAATTGTAATCAGAACCACTTGTTACCAATGCAAAATGAATAAGAAAATAGGATGAAAATCATTTGTAGCTTAGTGGCCCGAACACCTGTGTGTGCAATAGATTTTCAATTCAACCCTAGATATCTTCAAGTAAAAGATTGCAAACTAAAAAAAAAACTTGCCAGAGGTCTGACAATTGTTGCAACTGGGGAATTAAAGAAGATAGCGATGGGCTAGATCAGAGGTCTTCAAACTTGGCAGCTTTAAGACTTGTGGACTTCAACTCCCAGAATTCTCCAGCCAACTGGCTGGAGAATTCTGGGAGTTGAAGTCCACAAATCTTAAAGCTGCTAAATATGAAGACCTCTGGAATAGATGGTTGATGATCTGAAAGCAAATCGGCAATCCAGCTTGCCCCAGTGTACACCTGAGCCAGTCAACATTTCTGGAGTGCAGATGCATAAAATCATTCCTTAACTCACTTCCAGGCAACAGCTCACACATTCTCTGCCTGTGTTTTCTGGCTCCGAGTTAGAAATGATGTTTTTCACACTGAACTGAATCAACCCTTACTCTCTGCTTTATGTGCTGCACTTCAATTCCTTGTAAGAAAAATCAAATCAAAGTTATCTTAAAGGAGAGATGGGCAGAGAAAATTTTAATAAATAATATTAAAAAAAATTTTTTTAAAAAAAACATTCTCTATTCCATTTACCTACTTTATCCTGTGGCAGGAACAATTCTTTTCTTCCTTTTATCCACCATCACTTTTCACCAGGGGAACAGTGAAAAGATAAAAGGTTTGTTTTGTTTTCTACGAGTTCATTGAGAATTTATTGATGAACAAGTTCAGTGATGGAACAACCTGCTGTTGTTTGGTTTACTTGCTTTAACCGAGTGAAATAAAATTGATGAGAATTCTGCCATTTTCCCCTTCTAGCCCAAGTAATAGGACAAATGGTAAAACTGGTTTCCTTCCTTCCTTCCTTCCTTCCTTCCTTCCTTCCTTCCTTCCTTCCTTCCTTCCTTCCTTCCTTCCTATCCAGCCTATCCAGGAGGGCTAAGGCAGAGTAAGCTAACAATCAGAAATCATGACAGACACAGTCCAGAAAAAAACATCAAGCCATCACAATGACCAAAAGAAGGGGCTGAAATCCATAATGAGATTTATTAAATCAGCTTTATTTCCAGCTGGTTTATGCATGGGAGATGAGCAATTGCAGAAAAGCTCTCAACCAGATTCTGGTTCTGTGAAATGGAATGTTTTGTCCCAAATCTAGAATGTATTGATAATCACTGACATGAGGATTTTACACTGGGATTAGAAAAAAACTTCAAGAAAATAAGGCCATCTACTGCTACTTGTTATGATTGCTATGTACCATATCTAGAATTCAAGATCGTCCACTTCAATTCTAGTAACTGAATGAAAGATCTTTGAGGAAAACAGAATGCTGTTGTGGTCTGTTCCAGCAATCCTTTTGTTCTTAATGAATTCTAGTCCCATTTTAGGCACAAAGCTAGCTGGGTAATTTTGAGCCAGTTACTCTCTCAGCTCTCGGAAAGGGACAGTGGCAGGCCATTTCTGAAAATTTGTCAAGTGCAAAGATTTGTCCAGGTTGTCACCAGAAGTCAACATGGATTTAAAGGCTCCAAAACTATTACACTGGAGATACGGACCTTGACATGACAATATAGGCATCTCTTTCCCTTATGTGATATATATTGGGCAACTTGTCTTTTTTTTTCAAGGGGGACAACCCTTGAAAGGTATCCTGTAGAGCAGCAACTCTTACACATCTTACCTAAAGAGATAAGGAAGGCAGCAAAAAGAGCAACAACTAACAGCTTACAGGAACTCATGGCTGAGAGGGTCATCACCTGTAATCATCGATTAACTGGAACAAACAACAACAATAGAAAATGAATGTCAAATAAAGCTTTTCAGTGGCTAGCCAGAAAAGGGGGAAATGGGTCAGATAGTAGCAATTCAGTTCATAATTTGTTTTATCTGTAATGAGATGGAGAAAGAATGTGTTAGCCTCCCATCAGACTAAACCCATAAACTCACCTTAACCAAGAGTAAACATTCTGTTTCTCTATTGGCCAAAGCAAGTCATGTGACAACTCTGGAATGCTCCATTGTTGATTTTTTTTTTTCTGTTTTAGATCTTCTACTAGAAAGGTCCATATTCTGGTCATGGCTGTGATTAATCTTCAGACCCTAAATGACTTATGCAATTCTATATTTAGTTTAGTTTAGTTTAGTTTATTTGATTTGTAAACTGCCCTACTCCCGAAGGACTTAGGGCGGTGAACAGCCAAACAATAAAATACATAGATACAAAAAATTTAAAAACCAGATAAAATCAAATTAAATCATTTTGGCCCAGACAGATTAAAACACCCCAATAATTTAAAAACAGATTAAAATTTACATATTTAAAAAAGGGAAGAGATTAGGCCAAGCCCGCCTGATGGAATAAAAAGGTCTTCACAGCGCGGCGGAAGGTGTGCAGATCCGGGATCCTCCGTATCTCCGGGGGGAGCTCATTCCAGATGGTAGGTGCCCCCACAGAGAAGGCTCTCCCCCTGGGGGCCGCCAGTCAACACTGTTTGGCTGACGGCACCCAGAGGAGTCCCTCTCTATGAGAGCGTACTGGCCGGTGGGAGGCTATTGGTGGTAGTAGGCAGTCCCGTAGATAACCAGGTCCTAAGCCATGGAGCACTTTAAAGGTGGTAACCAAAACCCTGAAGCGCACCCGGAAGACCACCAGGAGCCAGTGCAGCTCGCGCAGGAGAGGTGTTACATGGGAGCGCCATGTGGCTCCCATTACCACCCGCGCGGCCACACTCTGCGCCAGTTGCAGCCTCCGGGTGCTCCTCAAGGGGAGCCCCATGTAGAGAGCATTGCAATAGTCCAGGCGGGAGGTGACGAGGGCATGAGTGACCGTGCATAATGAGTCCCGATCCAGAAAGGGACGCAACTGGCGAATCAGGTGAACCTGATGAAAAATCCTCCCGGTCACGGCCGTCAAGTGCTCTTCTAAAGACAGCCGTGAATCCAGGACGACGCCCAAGTTGCGAGCCCTCTCCGTGGGGGCCAATGATTTGCCCCCAATAGTCAGTGATGGCGTCAACTGACTATATTGGGACGTCGGAAACCACAGCCACTCGGTCTTGGAAGGGTTGAGCCTGAGCCTGTTCCTCCCCATCCAGATCCGTATGGCCTCCAGGCACCAGGACATCACTTCAAGGGCATCGTTGGGGTGATCTGGGGTGGAGATGTACAGCTGGGTGTCGTCAGCGTACTGATGGTACTCCACCCCGAAACCACGGATGATCTCGCCCAGCGGCTTCACATAAATGTTGAACAGGAGAGGTGAGAGGACCGACCCTTGCAGCACCCCACATATGAGGGGCCTCGGGGTCGACCTCTGTCCCCCTGTCAACACAGACTGCGACCTGTCAGAGAGAGAACCACCGCAACACAGTGCCTCCCACCCCTAACTCTTCCAACCGGTGCAGCATGATACCATGGTCGATGGTATCAAAAGCCGCTGAGAGATCTAACAGGACCAGGACAGAGGAGCACCCCCTGTCCCGAGCCCTCCAGAGATCATCAACCAACGCGACCAATGCCGTTTCCATGCTGTACCCGGGCCTGAAGCCCGACTGGAATGGATCTAGATACGTCGTTTCATCCAGGTGCTGGGGGAGCTGTTGCGCAACCACACTCTCAACAACCTTCGCCACAAAACGAAGGTTGGAGACCGGACGATAATTTACCAACATTGCCGGGTCCAGGGAAGGCTTCTTGAGGAGAGGCCTCACCACTGCCTCTTTCAAGGCGGCAGGAAAGACACCCTCACCCAACGAAGCATTTATAATCCCCTGGAACCAGCCTCGTGTCACCTCCCGAGAAGCCAGCACTAACCAGGAGGGACACGGGTCCAATAAACAAGTGGTCGCGTTCAGTCTACCCAGAATCCTGTCCACGTCCTCAGGGGTCACAGGATCAAACTCATCACAGATAACATTCTCAAGACCTGCCCCAGTCCCTCCCCCTGAGACTACCCAGTCGGAGTCCAGATCTTCCCGAATCTGAGTGATTTTGTCATACAGATATTGAACAAAATCCTCAGCTCTACCCTCCAAGGGGTCCTCCTGCGCTCCCTGTTGGAGCAGGGAGCGGGTCACCCTAAACAGGGCGGCCAGGCGATTATCTGATGACGCAATAAGAGCAGCAAAATAGCTACATTTCGCTGCTTTTATCGCCACTAGGTAATTCCTAATATGAGATCTTACCAGTGTCTGGTCAGATTCAGAAAGACTGGCCCTCCAACTACACTCTAAGCGTCTTTTCCGGCGCTTCAACTCCCTCAGCTCCTCAGTGAACCAAGGAGCTAAATGAGATCGGCGCCGGGTCAGAGGCCGCAAAGGCACGACCCGGTCCAGAGCTCCAGCGGCCACCCTATCCCAGGCGGCCACTAGGTCTCCAGTCGAGGCGTGTGCCAGAGCCTCAGGGAATGGCCCAAGCTCCATCTGGAACCTGTCCGGTTCCATCAGGCGCCTGGGGCGGAACCATCTTACCAGCTCCAGCTTCCTGCGGCGGGGTGTAGCGGTTCAAAGGTCGAGACGAAGGAGAGAGTGATCAGACCATGACAAGGGCTCGGTGACTATATCCCCTATCTCGAGATCACTCAACCACTGTCCAGAGACAAAAACCAGATCCAGCGTGTTTCCCCCCGTGTGGGTAGGGCCATGAATTAACTGGGTCAGGTCCATGGCTGTCATGGAAGCCATGAACTCCTGAGCCACCTCCGACGCCTCACCCACGGACGGCAGGTTGAAATCCCCCATGACCATAAGCCTAGGGGTATCAACCGCCACCGCGGCGATGACATTGAGTAGCTCAGGCAGGGCTGCTGCCACGTGGCAGGGAGCCAGGTACATGATCAGCAAACCCCTCTGAACCCAGTGACCCCATTTCACAAGGAGGGATTCACAGCTGGCCGTCTGAGGAACAGTGGCCTCCCTCTGTCTCAGACCATGGCTGATGGTGACCTTGGCTGATGGAATGCGTGGAAACCTGGTGGGCACATTTCAATGAGGGGAACCCCCCCTCCTGGCCCAACCAGGTCTCCGTAATACCTGCCAGGTCCGCACCCCCCTCCTGAATAAGATCACAAATGAGGGGGGCTTTATTTACTATGGACCTGGCATTGCATAGCATCAGCCGAAGGCCTGGGCCCTGAGGGTCTATGCAACCTGGAGAACGGGTGGCGCCTTGGGGGCCGTGGCACGCCATCGCTCGTAAACAGCGGGTGCGCGCTCCCCTAACATGGTATGGCCCTCTGCTCCTGCCATATCTACCCCTCCCACCTACAGTATTGATGTTTGAAACACTATCCGGATGAGCTCTGACACCCCCCTCGACCCCAGGTCCCCCACCCCCCTCGCCGCACTTCGAGGCCAGACCCAACCCTCCCCCTTGTGGGTTTTCCCCCAAACCCACAACCCAAGTTCTAATTCGACCCTCCCCCTCCCTGGGACCCCTTAAAAGTTTAATTAAAAAATTTGATAAAAAACCCCTCAACCCCCTGGTTTTCACATCATTCAAAATATGTATATTGTTCAACCAATCAAAATACTGTTCACTTTGCTAGAAAATGTAATGTATATGTAACTAGAATTACATATGGAACTGTAAAGAACTTGAAAAAGTATCACTAAATTAAAGTAATAAATATTAAAATCCAAATGCAGTAGAATTTGGTTGAATAGAAGCACCTTTTTATAGAGATTTCTTTTACTTCCCAAACTAGCCTATCTATTGCTGAGATTTCCTGATGATTTTTCATCAATATTAATTATGTCTATGTTACTAGTTTGGTTATCCTGGTTAGGCCCAATATAAGAGACTGTAGACTTTCTTGTAATAATAATATTTATTTTCTTCCTCAGGAACACATTTAGACAGCCATCAATCTGAGGGGAGCGAGAGCTTATATACAGAGGAGGCGGGGCTAATGGTAAGTAGTGACCAATGATAAGTGACACAATGACATCACACAATGACATATACACAAGCAAACATATTTACATATTTACAGATATCAGGTTAGGTATTTTCAACTGGAACAAATCCCCCTCTAAAATACCTAACTAATGGTGGGTTATTAAGATTATACATGTACGTTGAGTTTGGAAGTCAAATACACATGTTGTTTGGTTGGTAATGGCTTAGTGAGGATATCAGCAATTTGTTCACTAGTATCGCAATGAACAGCTTTAATGAATCCTATACTTGACAGTTGTCTCACATGTTTATATTTGATATCGATATGTCGAGATCGTTGACCTATTGCTTCGGAAGCTGATATATCTATTGCTGCCCTGTTGTCCTCATTGATAATAATTGGATAAACAGGCTCATCCCACACATTAGATAACAAATCATCGAACCAAGTTAGATTATTGACCGCTTTGGATAAGCAAACGTATTCGGCTTCCGCTGTAGAAGTGGCAATTAAGTTCTGTTTGCCAGTGTACCAGTGCACCGCACAACCATTTATAAGAAAAACATATCCAGAAGTGCTTTTTCTGCTTTTTGAATCAGTAGCCCAATCAGCATCGGCGTAGCAGGTCAAAGTTGGTTTTTCAGAAATGAATGGTTCTAAGAATAGGCACACATCAATGCTAGATTTCAGATACTTTAAAATCCTCTTAATTCCCTCCCAATGGTATAAGTTAGGATTGCTTACATGTCTTGACAACAAATTTACGGCAAGGGTGATATCAGGCCTGGTCCAATTAGATATGTATAATAAGGACCCAATAATTGATCGATATAAAGTGTTATCCTTGAATGGTTCGTACTCATTGTACACATTCCTATAAAAATCAGTTGACATAGGAGTATCACAAATTTTTGAGTTAATCATGTTACATTTTTGTATGAGTTCCATAATCTTGTCTTTCTGAGATAATTTGAACCCCTTGTCTGTTTTGTCAATTTGGACTCCTAAATACTTATTTACCTTTCCTAATATTTTTAAGTTGAAATTTTTGCCTAGTTGTTCAGCGAAATTATCACATTTAACCTTGTCACGTCCAAAATATAATATATCATCAACATAAATCAAAACATATTCAATAGAATCATTATTTCTTTTCGTAAAAAAGCAAAAATCAGATGAAGTAGCTACAAAGCCTATATCTTTAAGTATCTTTGATAAACACTCATACCACCGTTTACCAGACTGTTTTAGTCCATAAAGGCTCTTATTCAATAGCCAAATTTCTCCCTTTTTTGTATCTTTTCCTGGGGGTGCTTTCACATAAATTTCTTTATCTAGATCAGCGTGCAGATAGGCTGTCTGCACGTCAAATTGATATACTTCCAGATTTAAAATGGAAGCTAACACTAGTGCTGTTTTCACACTTTCTGAACTAACGGTTGGGGAGTATGTGTCTTCATAGTCATCCGGAAATCTTTGGTCAAAGCCTTGAGCCACTAATCTGGCTTTGTATAGGAATTTACCATCCTCTAGCTCTTTGATTTTATAGATCCACCTAGTGCCAATGGGGGATTTCTCAGTGGGTAGGTCTGTTGGTGTATATACATTTAGTTCTCTCAAACTGTCCATCTCTTTTTTCATTGCTTCCTCCCACTTACTTTTTTCTTCTAGGGGTAACTTAAGTATGTCATCATATGTGTTGGGAGTCAGGTGTTTGGCTTGAATAGACAGTACGTAATCATCTAATCTTTTAGGGATTACGCCTCTATTGGATCTAATGGGCCTATTCTGGGGATGTTCATCGCTATGCATATATTTAGCTTCTTTTTCGGTTAATTGATCTACCTTCAAAGTGGGGTATCCTTTTTTCCATTCATCATTAACTATTTTTGGGCATTTGACTCTGTTTGTGGATGTGGATTTGGGGTTCGTATCTGATGTATCATGTTCTGCATGCGTGTGCGTAATATTTTTTGATTCTGGGTAAATTTCATTGAGATGTAATTTTGACCAGTTCATGTGTTCATGAAACACGGCAGATCTGGATACAATGAAGTGGTTATTTTTATCAATGAAGCGATATCCCTTGGTTCCTGATTCGTACCCCATAAATATCAGTCTCTTGGATACTTTCTCTCCTTTGCGTCTTAATTGTGAGGGGACATATACATCAGCAGATACACCAAATACGTGTAAATGCCCAATTTTTGGTTTCCTTCCATACATGAGTTCGTATGGGGTCTTGTTGATTGTACTGGACCATAAGCGATTTATAGTGTAATTGGAATAAGTGAGGGCTTCAGCCCAGAATGATTGGTTTAAGCCAGCATCATCTAACACACATTTAACCATGGTTTGTAGCAAACCATTTTTTCTTTCAGAAACTCCGTTTTGAAATGGGGAAAATGGACAAGATTTAAAGTGCAATATTCCTTGTGATCTTAGCCAATTTGAAAATTCGTTGGATAGGAATTCCGACCCCCTGTCAGTCATTATTTGTTTAATTTTAGTATTGTGTTGTGTTTCTACCATTTTAAAGAACTCCTTAAATTTTTTGAAAACCTCACTTTTGTGATTAAGGGTGTATACAAAACCGAATCTACTGTAGTCATCGACTATGGTTAGAAAGTATCTTTTTTTATATTTAATTGAAGGTTTTAATGGGCCTACTACATCCATGTGAATTAGTTGAAAAATTGATTGTGTGGTGCGAGTGGCTTTTTTGGGTTTTGGTTTGTTTTTAATTTTGGATGAATTGCACACAGAGCATTCTAAGTAATTTTTACAGTTCTTTATCTTTAAATCTTCGGAACATTCTAACATTTTTCGTATGATGGGAAAGCTCGCGTGTCCTAGCTTTCTGTGGAGTAGGTGACTACAATTATCGTGAATAGGTCTTCCATTGTTTAAATTTTCAGACATATTAGTATTAGTGGTTGATGCATTATCATTATTACTTTCATCATGGCTATCTGAATTTGGCTTTTTCTTTCTTAATTGATAGTTTGCATAGACTAGTTCGTTATCTTGTGGCAGTAGGTAGGTGTGAGAAAAATAGGAATTATTCCTGTAAAAGCATAACCTGAGTTACGCCATTTTGAAATCATGTTAAGGTTTTGTTTTACCTTGTATAACCTGATTATATAATTTAGCTGACATTTAAGAACATGAGAAAGGAAATGTGTAATTCCTGTTTTTGAGAAGATGTTTGTTTTGCAGGAAATACGTTCCTGGGTTAACTTGCCCTTATTAATTAAAGGAAGTACGCAATTGATGTTTTTGAGGGGTATTTCTGTTGGGAATTGGGGAATTTCCAGGGTGGAATTATGTACTGCATATGTTATATAAGATGTTATGTAAGATCTGGAACTGATTCCCAAGGTACTTTATTGACGTGTATTCTGAATGTCCTGAAGACTATAAAAACTTGTGTAAATTGTTTTATTTCCGTCTTTCTCTACTTTAGAGAGAAAGGCCCTTTGCAAAGAATAAACTTTGTTCCAGGATTATTTCGGTCTTTGTCTCTTTAAAACGATAATGGGATTTACCTGTCTACCACAATTGGCGCCCGAAGGGACTGAAAACATTCTGTCTGGAAGGGATTTCCCTGCGTGCGCACATAACACTGATTTCAGTGAGATGGGGTTATTTCCTTTCCAGCCGGAATTGCTTTTCTATGAACCTTGAGGCAGAGACCTGAATGCCTGGACAGAGAGGAACGTTCCTGAAGACTTCGGTGCACCAGGAGTGAGTATATGTTTTCTCTTTGGTGGTTTGGATTTGTGTATGTTTGTGTGTATGGCCTGTATGATTTGTGTGTATAATTAGTGTAATACAGGTTGGGGAAAGTATGGGGACTTTACTAGGGAAAAGTGCTGCTGAGACTGAAATATCCTCCATCCCCCATATCTCCATTAGTGGTTAGAGGATTGGTTGGAAGCTTGTACAAAGGTATTAGATAAGGTGACTATGATTAATTATTGTAAGGAGGTTTGGCTGATGTTTGTGTTGATACAGCCTAATTATAGGTGGAGTAAGTTTGGGGAGTCAGACCCATATTGGATCAATGCTTTGAAGGAAGTTTTGGTGAAAAAAGAAGTTGAAAGTTCAATTGTTATATGTTGAACCTCAGTTCCATGTTCAGTGGTTTAACTCCTCTTCCCCGAGAAGTTCTAGAGTTTTGTATGGGAAAGGAAGAGACTTCAGCAGGGCAGTAATATAGGCAGCTGGAAAAGGAGTTGGGTGAATTGTTAGTAACTGTGAAACAGAATCCATCCACTTCTCCTCATGTTACATGTTCACAAACTAAAGGAATGTTTCCTTTAAGAGGAATGCTGAATGGTATTGCGGCTTTTGTGAATGAGTCTTTGACATCTTCTGATCTGGAAGATTATAAAAGAAATATGCCGTCTTTCTAAGCAGATCTGATTAAGTTGTCTGAGTCATTGGATTTGTTCTTGAGACCCAATCTGTATACTTTTGCAGAGTTACAGCATATATTGGGTTATTTGTTCTCCCCTGAGGAGAGGTCACAAATTCAAAAGGCAGCTATGGTTTTTTTTTTTGGATAAAAACCCAAGTGGGGGCTGTTCAGCCCGTTGCTGCAGATGTTAAGTCTCCATTAGTTGATCCTGGTTGGAATAATAATAATTTAGCTGATCGGGAACAAATGGAGGGAGTTAAGACAGCTGTACCTCAAGGAAGAAACAAAAGTTTTTGAGGTGGAACAGTTGTGGGAAGAAACACCGTCTGTGTTTCTGGAAAATATTAAGGACAATTTGAATAAGCACACTGGTCTTTCTCCTGAAACGCCGGCTTATGAGTCCTTAATGAAAATGAAATTTGTGACGAAATCATGGCCAGACATACAGAAGCTATTACTGATATTGCTGCTCTGTTGAAAGAAGCTTAAAAGGTCTATGTGAATAGGGACGAGGCCAAGACTAGAAGAGGAAAAGGTTTTGTGAAACTTTGGTTGCGATGTGGCGACAGTGTCCTGGAATTGGGAGAGGATTACTCCAGTGGAAAAAAGTCTAGTGTTGGTGGATTGGAAAGCAAAAAGTGTATTATACGTTTGGATGTGATATTTGTTCTAGAAGTAGGTCTTAATCTGCTTGGGAGAGATGCATTGTCTCTTCTGGGGTGTGAGCTTGGTATACAGATTTTTATTGTTCTTGGATGAGGCAGAAAACTCTGTAGGAATGTAGTAAGGAAGGTTTATTATTCTTCTTACCTGAGGTTGAATGCGAATATTTTGTCTTTGATTAATGTGATGTGATGGTGATATGTGTGTGCCGGCTAATTAAGTGACCTTCTTGGCTTAAGTCGAGCATTCTAAGTAATTTTTACAGTTCTTTATCTTTAAATCTTCGGAACATTCTAACATTTTTCGTATGACGGGAAAGCTCGCGTGTCCTAGCTTTCTGTGGAGTAGGTGACTACAATTATCGTGAATAGGTCTTCCATTGTTTAAATTTTCAGACATATTAGTATTAGTGGTTGATGCATTATCATTATTACTTTCATCATGGCTATCTGAATTTGGCTTTTTCTTTCTTAATTGATAGTTTGCATAGACTAGTTCGTTATCTTGTGGCAGTAGGTAGGTTAGCCCATCATTGGTAAATAGTTTACCTATGCTTCTGTTGTTTTGTTTTGTTTTTTATTTCGTAGTTTGAGGTTTGGAATTCTTTTAGTAATTGGTCAGGCATTTTAGAGGTATTAGGTGGGTAAGATGGCTGCCATGAAAAAGGCGGGAAGCTGTCGCCATCTTTGGTGTCATTTTTGAAGTCAGGGGTTGAATTTCTTACCTTGCAGTTTTCTTGTTTGTTATTTTCGTTATCTGCTGCTGTTCCGTGGTCGTTTATCATGCTGCGGATTTTCACAAGCAGATTTGATTCAGCTGTAGTTGTTTCTATTAATTCTAGTATTTTTCTTTTTACCTCATCTTCTTTGTTTGGTGTTGAGAAAGTTTGTTCTGCTCCAGCTAGTGGTTGTTCGTTTTGTGTTAGCAGTTCATTTTCTTGTAATTGCGTTTGTTTCTTAATATTTTCAAGTGGTGTATATTTGTCAGGAGTTAGTTGAGCTGCCATTCTTTTCGTTATGTATCTGGTGGCAGGTCTTCTTTTGTCGTTATGTGAGTCTTGCATAAGGTGACCAGACGTCCCGCTTTTGGCGGGACAGTCCCGCTTTTGAGCAATTTGTCCCGCGTCCCGCGGCGTTTCAAAAAAGTCCCAATTTTTCTTGAGCCCCAGCTGATGGCTAGAAGAAAAAAAACTGTTTAAACTCTTGCCCGGGGCTTCAAAGGGCCGCCCTACAGGCAATCAGTGTAAAGCAGTTTTTTTTCCCCCTAGCTAAGCTTCAGAAACGAAACCGAAACCAGGGTCTTTGGTGCAGCGTGACAAAATGAGGCAGAGAGAGATTTATTTTTATTTTTATTTTTCCTCCCCAAAAAAGGTAGGTGAAAAACTGCAAACAATGGGAAATTTAGGAGGAGAGTTCAAGATTTTAAAACACAAAGGAAAATAAGCTGTATTTAACTAGGGAATTGTAATAATTGAGATACTATTAATTGTATATTGTGTTGAAAGCAGAAATGGTTAAGTTGTGGTTCGGAGGAATATATGGGAGAAATTATTTGGTTTATTATTATTGGTAAATATAATTAATTGATTTGTAAGAAATTGGATTGCATGGAAATAATTGGAATATTCATGTTCATATTGATTAATATACAAAAAAGATAGTTTTATAACTAATTGATTTATATTAAAATGTTGAATTTGTATTAAACAACTGTATTACATAATTACATAATTAAACAATGTGAGGATGGATATAAAAATAGATGACAATGGGAAGGGGTATAATATAGAATAGAAGGGAAAAATTGAATTTGATTAAGATTAGAGATGAGGATGAAGGGTAATATTGGTTTTTTTAAAAAATAGATGAGGAATAAATATGGCAAAAAGGAAATATAGAAATTGTAAATTTAATTGAAATGACTAAACGCTGTTTAAATTTGTGAACCAGCCAAATATTCTGTTCAAAGAAAATACATTGTATGTTTGTATGTGTGTTTCTAATTATTGCTATTTATTCATATTTGTTCTCTTTTATTCTTTAAAGTTTAACAATTCATTCTTTATCTTAATATCTTTATATTTGCTTGGGGTTGGCTTTCTTCCCTTTCATCTTTTTTATTGTACAGCAATCTTTCTCCTCAAACCTACCACCTCTCTCTTTTCTTTCCTTCTTACTTTCTCTTCCCCCCACCCTCTTTTTCTCCTCCCTACTTCCTCTTTCTTTCTCCTTCTCCTCCTCTCTTCCTCCCTCTCTTACCCTCACTCCTACTCTAATTTCCATTCCTTCATCCCTCTCTATTGCTGTAATCCTTTAATGCATATGGACTACTCAGAGGGCTGAAAAAGTTATTTTTGACTGGTCCTCACACTTTTGACCAGTCCTCGAACTTATGACTGTCCTCACATTTTACATTTTTGCCCTATCTTGTCATCATGGTGAAGAGAAGCAGTTGTGAAATGAGTGACATGGTTGTTAAGAATGCTGCATGGGCATAAATGTGAGGATGGTCATAAGTGTGAGGACCAGTCAAAAGTGTGAGGACCTGTCAGAAATGACTTTTCAGCCCTCTGAGTAGTCCCTATACACATAGCCATGGCCACCCGGTCACATGACCAGGTAGCCACGCCCACCCAGTCACATGGCCTCCAAGCCACGCCCACACAATAAGCCACGCCCACAATGGTGTCCTTCTTACCAATGTTAAAATCTGTTCACCTTACCCTATAGACATAGCCATGGCCACCCGGTCACATGACCAGCTAGCCACACCCACCCAGTCACATGACCAGCTAGCCACGCCCACAAAATAAGCCACGCCCACAATGTCCCTCTTTACCAATGTTAAAATCTGGTCACCTTAGTCTTGCATCTTTATGTTCGGTTGGGCCTTCCAAACCATCCTCTTGCTACCAATTTGTTACTAGTTTGGTTATCCTGGTTAGGCCCAATATAAGAGACTGTAGACTTTCTTGTAATAATAATATTTATTTTCTTCCTCAGGAACACATTTAGACAGCCATCAATCTGAGGGGAGCGAGAGCTTATATTTTATTTATTTTTTATTTTATTTTATATTGGATTTCTATACCGCCCTTCTCCCTATATACAGAGGAGGCGGGGCTAATGGTAAGTAGTGACCAATGATAAGTGACACAATGACATCACACAATGACATATACACAAGCAAACATATTTACATATTTACAGATATCAGGTTAGGTATTTTCAACTGTAACAGTCTAAGCTTACTTCGTTTTTTTCTGTTACAAAATCAGCCAAGGCCACCTCGATGCTGTCTTCTTATATATACCCTGATAAAAGTGGTTGGCCAATAAAATGGATCTTGATATTGTATTAGCTGCACAATTCTGTGAGATGAATGGTATATAAATACAGTATAATAAATAAATAGCTTAATGGCAAAATACATACAAACCCTCACTATAATAGAAATCAATAAAACATAACTGCAAAATCTAAAATACAGAAAAATCAAATCTAAAACAATAATGAGAAAAGAGTTTCAACTAGTTTCCTCAAGCCATGGCTATTGAGACTACATACGGTAGTATGTTTGGCACAGTGTCTACAATATATAAACCATCAATTCAGAGTCACTTGGGTGAGATGGGTGGTATATAAATTTGATAAATAAACTAATAAAATGATAAATAAAATTGCCAGGAGAGAGAAGTCACAATATGTCAGACCAGAATGAATCTGCCTCCTTGGAGATGAGGAAAACATATCAATAGAGTGAGGTGAACCAGACATTGTTCCTAAAAGATTCATTTCTGCCAAAAAAAAATCTCAATGGTAAAATCAGGTTAGCCCCAAAAGAAACGTAGCCAAACTAACCAAATTACAATTACAAAAGGATTTTTGTAATTGTATTGTAATTGAGTGAAGGATACAAAGCATGGCTTTTACTAATATAATTGCTGAAAGGTTGAAATTAATATTAAATGAAATAATACATTCGGACCAAAATGGTTTTCTACCTACAAGGCAAATTAGGAATAATATAAGAACGATGTTAAATGTCTTTTTTTTTTTTGAACAAAAAGTTTTTATTATTTTTTTTAAATTCAAACAAATAACATTTTCACTT
The DNA here is from genome assembly GCF_059756535.1 of Pantherophis guttatus. Taxonomy (NCBI): domain Eukaryota; kingdom Metazoa; phylum Chordata; class Lepidosauria; order Squamata; family Colubridae; genus Pantherophis; species Pantherophis guttatus. The sequence goes on from NC_142063.1 coordinate 318,216,724, forward strand.
ATCTATTTAAACATTTGTAAACCCAACCTTCAACCCCCCCTTCCCACCCCCTCCCCCGACTTCCCAGAAGAAAAACAGGGTATAAATTTTACCAAACATACGCTAAAATATGCTAAGTTAATGCAAGACTTAAAACTCCCTAGACCCCTTAACTCCCCTTCTACAGATTATTCATCAACCTCCCTTTAAACTCAAAATAACATATAATCCTTTAGCCCTAAGAGTTTTAAAAACCATTAACAAACACTAATAGATCATTCAAAGCCTAAAAATCTCGTAATACATCTGTAAGTTATTCTTAGTTCATTTACTTAATCATTTTACTCTTCCTCCTACTTTTGTTAATTAATCATTAATTGAACTCTTAATTCATTTACTTAATCATTATAATTAATCATTAATACATCAATAGTTAGACCAGAGAGAGTTAATCTTCCATTCTTCCTTTCTTTCTGTATTTTTTCCAGTCTTTCTTCCTCCCTCCTACTTTTATTTTGAGGAGGTTTTGAATTTTAACTGGGGGTTGATGTATCTTTAAAACTTGTCCCTTTCTTGGAACCATTTCCTCTGATTTAGAGCCCCCATATCGACTCTTCTTGCTTATATAATCAGTCAGTTCATAGAACAAAGAATTAACTCGATCAGTTTGCAAAGAAAAGTCCAGTTGTTGCATTTCAATTAATTGTGTGAAAGCCTCTGCCAAATCTTCTTTATCCTCCGAAACCTCGTAGGGCTGGTCAGTTTCTTCTTCTTTCTGCTCCAAATTATATTTTTGAAAAGTTCTGTCAGTTAATTCCAAAAGGGCAGGAAGAAAGTTTGAAGATTCTTGAGAGCCAGCCAGTTCCAGCTTCTCTGTTTTGGTCAAAATGTCTCCTACATTGTCATTGTGCTTTCCTTCAAAAACATCCTCAATTGCTTTTATATCCTCCACCGGTTCTATAAATTTTTGTTCTATGATTGCTGTTAGGTTATTAATAATTACAATTTGGTTATTCATGGCTTCCTTTATAAATTCTGTAAGGTCTCTAAAAAAATCCTCCTGGTTCTGTGACTCAGTTCTCTGTGTCATTTCTGATGCCATTAGAGAGCCTCCACCACTTTCAAGAACTCCTTGCTTGGAAGCCATATTATTTTAAAAGAATTTTTCTTTTCACAGCCATAAAATCTCTTGAACAGCTTTCTCAGATTTATTTGTAATTTATCAAGCAAGATAGTCTTTTCTACACCCAGCTCTCAAATCCCAGCAGTTTAAATCCAGTCTCTGAGCACAAATCTGTTAACAAGCACTTTCATTTCCAACTTTCACTTTTACACCCACAACAAAGATGCCATTTCCACCTCCAGCTCAGCAAAATCAAGTAGAAACAATGTATCCCAGGAGTTAAGCATATACTTGCAAAAGCTTGTTCTCCTGCTTCCGTTCTGTCTGCTTTTGAAATCAGTTAATCTTCTTTTTGACAGCAGAGTCGGTCGCCAGCGTCTGGCTCCGTTTAAACGGAGTCGCCACGGATCTGGAGCTTCAGTGGGTTAAGCGGGGAGCTCTCACCCTCCAAGCCCCTGGAATTACTCCAGGGGCTTCCAGGGAGCTCTACCCTCACCCACCGGCTCTCCTCTCCTTCTTCTCCCGAAGGAGAGGTTTTTAAGCCATCTGACAGCTGATTAGTGCTGTCAGAACGGCTCCAACGGAATCGCGGGGCTGGCGGTCCAAAAAGACCGTCCGCGATGCCGGCGGTGCCAACTGGAAGTCTCAAGAACGGTGTTAAATGTCTTAGAGTACTATGAAGCACATCCTGAAAAACAGGTAGCACTAATATTTTTAGACGCCCAGAAAGCATTCAATAATTTTAATTGGCAGTTTTTGTTCCAACAGATCAAAGATATGAGATTTGGAGGAGAGTTCGAGAAAACAATAAAGGCGATATACACAACACAAAAAGCTAGAGTGATCATTAATGGGAATAACACAGAGAAATTTGAAATAAACAAAGGAGTAAGGCAGGGATGTCCAATGTCACCTCTGCTTTTTATCTTGACATTAGAAGTGCTACTAACCCATATTAGATACAATGGAGAGATAAAAGGACTAAAGGTAAAAAAAGAAAAATATGACACAAGCATTTGCAGATGACCTAGTGTTCTTCATAGAAGAGCTGCTAGAGACAGGAAACACCTTAATGAATGAAATAGAAAAATTTGGGACAGTGGCAGGACTGAAAATTAATAGAGAAAAGATTAAAATGTTAGTAAAAAATTTAGCTGAAAAAGAAAAGAAAGAATTAGAAAAAGATCTGGGATTGCAAATTGAAAAAAAAGATTAAATATTTAGGAATTTGGCTCACTGTAAGGTGTTCTTCAAAAAAAGATGATAATTATAAAAAACTGATACAACAAATGAAAAAAGATTCAGAGATTTGGGGGAAATTACAGTTATCACTACTAGGAAGGTTAGCAGTGATTAAAATGAATATATTGCCAAAATTATTATATCTATTCCAGACAGTCCCTATAAAATTGGAAAGGAGATTCTTTGAGGAAATAAAACAATTTAAAAAATTATTTGGCTGGGTAGGAAAACATGGATAAATATGAAAATGTTACAAGATAGTAGAAGCAGAGGTGGCTTTGGACTCCCAAAATGGGAACTTTATGATCAAGCTGCAGGGTTATTATGGATCAGAGACTGGATAAATTTAGACAATAAAAGGGTTTTAATGATTGAAGGACATGACCTACGGGCAGGTTGGCATGCCTTCCTATGGGATAAATGTAACAAGGCACACTCATATTTTTACCAACATCAAATAAGAGAAGCATTGATATGGACATGAGGAAAGGTTAAAAGAAAACATTATATGAAATTGCCAAACTGGGTTTCACCAATGGAGGCAACAATTTCAAACACATTAGATAAAAAAAAAGATGATAAAATATAAAGAACTATTAGATAGCCAGGGGAAGCTTAAATCAAATGAAGAATTAAAAGAACAGGGTATAATTAGAGACTGGTGGCCATATTTACAGACACAGTCAAGATATAGAAAAAATATGGAAGAATATGAAATTCAAGGGGTATCACAACAATTGGATAGAATATTGACAGGCAATGAAGAAAAATTTATAACAAAAGCATATAAATATCTCTTAGAGGTAGAAATGGAAGAAGAAATAGTGACGGGTCCAATGATAGCATGGGCACAAAATATAGGCCGTAAAATAAATTTAGAGGAATGAGAAAAATTATGGAACAAAAACTGTAAATTAATATTGTCGACCGCATATAAAGAAAATCAGTACAAAATTTTTTATAGGTGGCATTTAACACCGGCGAGAATGTACACAAATATGAAACCAGACTGCTGGAAATGTAAATATAAGGATGGAACATTTTATCACATGTGGTGGCAATGTCCCAAAGCAAAGAAATATTGGAAACAGATAAGGAGATGGTTACAGGAGATAACAGGAGAACAAATTGAATTTAAACCTGAATTATTTTTATTAGGAATAATTAATCAAATGATAAAGAAGCAATCCAACATATCATTTTACATATAGTAACAGCAGCACAAATTGTTTATGCCCAATGTTGGAAACTTGAAAATATACCAGCCAACAAGAGGATTATTCATAAAATATTAGAATGTGCCGAGATGTATACGCTCATGTTAGAAATAAAAGGCAAGGAAGAAACAGAATTTTACGAGGTTTGGGATAAGTGGTATAAGTGGTTAGAACAGAGAAACAAAAATGTATAGAAATAAATGTAGATAACTGTAAGAGACACATAACACAGTACTGTTAAAAAATGCTTATTGTTATGTAAATTGGAAAAATGGAAAATAAAAATTAAAAAAACAAAACAAAACAAAGTATGGCTGTCAGAAACTGAACAGTTTCTTAAATTAGGGTCATTTTTATAAACCAAAGCTATGCATCATATAGCAACAAGCCCAGAATCTTTGCTTTAGATCAGGGGTGTCAAGCTCGATTTCATCAGCGTTGTGTTTGACCTTGGGAAGCCAGGGTGGGTGTGGCCAGGGTGGGCATAGCCAGCTCAACATCACTCATGATGGGAGTGCCTGTGGTGGCCCGAGTGCTCTACTAGTGAAAATGGGCTCCCGAGCTCTGTTTTTGGCTGCGACAGCCTCCTGCAACCCTCTGCCAGTGAAAAAAGAGCTCGGGACAGTCCACCTGCAGCCCTCACAAGCTCAGTTTTCAGTTGCAATAGCCTCCTGCAGCACCCTGTGGCCTTTCCGAGTTCCATTTTCACTGGCAGAGGCACCGTGGGCCGGTCCTTTGCTGTTTCCAGGGCAGCCCTGCAGGCCAGATCTGACACCCCTGCTTTAGATAGTTCAGGTGCTGCAAGGACTTAATTACTGCATGGAAAAAGCAAATTCAGCAATTCATCTGAACATGTAAAGACTTGCTATCTTCAATTCTCCCAGTTGAAAGCATGATGGTTGGCAGTTGAGGTCATGGTGAACCAGCTCATGTACCCCAATTGCTATTTTTTAAAACAATCTTCAGAAATTCAGTTGACATCCACCTGAATTAGGTATCCTTAGGAAAGGAGTTAAATGCAAAATGATGGCCAAACTGCCTTAATACCAGAGCTAAGCAACTCTTGAAATACTGTTGATAATTCGGGGCACTGAATATAAATGGATCTTGTAGATGTGGGAAACATAGAAGAGGATGACCTAAGTGAACTGCAGTAAGCATATTATGTGGAAAAGAAGTGTTTAGTTTAGAAGAAAAACATCAGGAAGTAGAATAGAAAGTGAATACTGGTAAAATTATTCATGGTGTAAATAAAGCATGGAGGGAGAGTTGTTATGTATGAGTTGCTATTATTCATAAATATCCAAGGAACCATAGTGATGAAAAATGCAGCCTTAATTAAAGAGAAATACATAAAGCACATAACTGTATTGTGTATATTAGATGGTTTAACAAATAAATGAGATAATCCTTAATTGTGATTTCTATGTATAATTACAAGTGTGCAAATCTTCAAAAGCATGCTTTGCTTCAAGAAATGTTCATGTAAAGTCCACCCAAAACTGCATCACAATGCAACACTGCCCCCTTGCTTCTAAGAGCAAAGAGAAGCAACCAACTTATTTCCCTTTGCTCTGCTTTACAGCTCCTTGGCATATGAAAATATCAGAAAAGGCTTTTGGCTATTGCAAGTCATAAGAGATTTAAAAGCAACAGCAATTCTAAGCCTCTTTGCTTCTGTGAAGAGAATCACTCCTGTACTGGTACCAAGGAAACAATGCAGGTGTATCCATGTCATCGCCAGGAACCATGATCCATTCTAGGGCATCTTTAGCTTTTAAAATAGATATATCATTGCACCAATACAAGAGAATATATGTAGCTCAGGACTGAACTAGGAAGTCCTTGGTGCTCTCTAAGCTTGGTTGTTTTCTTGCAGATGTTTTAATGCCCGAATAGGTACATCTTTAGTACTAAAAGTGAGTGGAGTCGACTGTTTGTTTATATACAGCAGTTGCCCTGTGGGTGCTGGTGAGGGTATTATTTTCTCCTTAGTAGTGTCTTGGGGTATTTTTTATGGTTTGGTTGCTTGTCTGGTATTAATCTGGTATTAACCGCTTCTTATCTGGGTTTCAATTGCTGGCAATAACTCTCTGGAGAAGTCTATATGCTGGGCAAGGTAGAAAGAGAAAGAAGAAAAGGATGTGTGGACTCAATTATAATGGTGAATGGGTACGCTATTAGAAGACCTAAAGAACCAGACTGACAGATCTACTGGAAGAAAATATCTAATGCGGTCCCTTGGAGTTGATACTAGCTTGACGGTACACAGTCAGTTAATCAAGACCAGCATACTGCTTTCATTTAGCACTTGTTTTAGTCCCACTGGGCCATTTTGATTTTGATTTTAGGTCCAACACTCTTCATACTTTACATAAATGACTTTTGATCATATTAAAAGCAACTGTGTTCTCTTTGCTGATGATGTTAAACTATTTAACACCAACTACTCTTCAAAAAGACCTTGACTATGTGTCAGATTGGTCTAACAAGTGGCAACTTCAAATCTCAACCAACAAATGCTCTGTCTTGCACATTGGCAAAAGAAATCAAAACATAAAATACAAATTAGATGGATATGACCTTATACTGTAGATGACCCTCACTCTGTCAAGGACCTTGGAGTACTCATTTCTAAAGATCTAAGTGCCAGAGTCCACTGTAACAATATTGCCAAAAAGGCATTAAGAGTTGTTAACCTAATCTTGCATAGCTTCTTCTCTGGTAATGTTGTACTACTAACTAGAGCATACAAAACATTTGCTAGACCAATTCTTGAATACACCTCATCTGTCTGGAACCCGCACTGCATATCGGACATAAATACAATCGGGAGAGTCCAGAGATATTTTACGAGAAGGGTCCTCCATTCCTCTAACCGCAATAAAATACCTTATGCCACCAGACTCCAAATTTTGGGTTTAGACAATTTAGAACTACTTCGACTTCAGTCTGACCTAAGCATAGTACATAAAATTATCTGCCACAATGTCCTTCCTGTCACTACTTCAGCTTCAACCACAACAATACACAAGCAAATAATAGATACAAACTCAAGGTAAACCGTTCCAAACTCGATTGCAGAAAATATGATTTCAGAAACAGAGTGGTCAATGCCTGGAATGCACTACCTGACTCTGTAGTTTCTTCCCCAAACCCCCAAAACATTAACCTTCAATTGCCTATTGTTGACCTCACCCCATTCCTAAGAGGTCTGTAAAGGGTGTGCATAAGTACACCAGCATGCCTTCCGTCCCTGTCCTAATATTCCTTTTTACTTACTCTTTTCATGTATTCAAATTATGTTTATACTTTTACCTATTATCTTATATATGCTTGACAAATAAACTTATGATTATGATTATCTCCATAATAGAAATTTTTAAAGTACTGTATAGTGAGTGTTGATATTTAACCTTCAGTGGTTTACAATCATGGCCCAAGGCCCATGTTAAGCATCCTAACACACTGCACAATTGTTCAGTTACTGGTTTTAAATCAACTCCAGGATCCAGAGCAAATCTGGATTAGAAAAGACAAAACTACTTCTCAGCCAATAATTGAAAAGAAATTATTTACATGTGTGCTCTGATTGGCTCCAGTAACTCTGGAACTGAGACTTCATTCAGCCTATAGCAAAAGAGGCCTTCATTATCTTATGTCATACTAGGAGTTCCAAGCATGAGTTGGTTAGAATCACAGTGGGAGAAGTACTAAAGAGAGAAAGAGGTAAGACTTGTTGGTTCGCAACCTGATAGAAATGCTGAATTATTCTATGCAATTTTAACACTTACACTTTCGCCCACCTCTGTTTCAATTCACCCAAAATAATTCCAGAAAGCCAAAGTCATTGGAGTAGATCTACTGATATTGAATAGGATTTCCCAATCTGCTGTTGTGTGGATGCATTTAACTCTAGCCTCTATCCACACGAGCTTCTTTGACCATGCTAGTCAGGGATGATGGAAACAGTGGACAAATTCAAAGAATGTCATGTTGGAGAAGGTGATTTAGAAGATAAGTTAAGTGATAAGTCCTAATTAGTTAATGTAAACTATATTAAATTTGGTCAATACATTCACCTATACATATTGGCCTGGTGAAATAAATATCAGAAAATTGAATCAGTGATTCTCTTCCAGAGAATCCAAACTATTCAGGCACCTTTCTGGATCTCCCCTTTTTATATGTAAAAACAAATTAAAGAATACATTCCTATCATTATATGTGTTTTATTTTCTAATAAAATATCATGTTTCTCTATTTTTAGAGAAGTTATTAATATCTCCCTAATTGTATAAAATGTCATGAAAACATCTATAAGCAGTTTATTCTTCATATAATGTAATTCATAGTGAATTAAATCTGATTACCTACCGTATTACCAAAATAGGACAACATAAGACACAGCCTGATTTAAATAGCTTGATAAATTGGATTCTTAAAGTGGATGAAATATTGGTTTTTCCAACAATGAATCAAAGAATGAATACCCCTGACAGTGAAACATACATGTGGGCAAGAAATATAAGAAATGAATGGTAATAAAAATACCCATTGAGTCATTCATTAATTATCAACATTTATATGCTGCTTGTTTAAGCAATTCTTGGGTGGCTTACTGTAAAAAAAAAGACATAAAATACATCCTAATAAGATAAACTACATGTTATATGAGATTTAAAGCTGCATCTTACCTCCAAACTAATATATAATATATAATTCAGAAAAATTTTAGAAAAAGTTTCGATTATTACTCAAAAAGATTTGTTGTACGGGTAGAAAAAAATAAAAGAAATATGGAGTCTTGAAGAGAAATAGGAAAAAAATAAATATTTATAGATTTTAACCTTCATCAGTCTGATGATTTCTTCATATATAAAATCACAGCTGCCAGCAAGCTTTGATGACTGGAGATTATGCTAGTTGTAATCAGGATCATCTAAAGCAATTTATCCTGCTCTATTGCCAACCCCCAGATTTTTCAAATTACAATTAAATATTATTTTACTAGCATTTGTTGGCATATAAAGAGACTATAATGATTGTCTTCCTTATTTGATCCTCCCAGTTATTTGAAGACTGAGTTTGACCCAGCCATGAAGATTTGCCATCTTGCAATTGCCCTTTTCTTTGCAATGCTCTTAGTGAGCTCAGGTAAGATGGAATCACAAAGTCACAAACTCTGTCTTGGAAGTCATTATTGCAGGAAACCAAACCCAGGATCAATTTCCCAGCTTTGAAACTCTCAGAGACTAGCAAAACATCTCACTTTTGCTTGCCCTAAAGGAGCAATTTATGGTCAAGATACAAGGAAAATGTGCTTTAAAAATATTTGGAATTTCTGATGACAATGGGACATAATGAAATAAGGTATAAATTCATGGTAAAGACATTTCAAATGGTAGCATTGATGGAGAATCCAGCAGAAAATGTATAAAAATGATCAGTAGTTTTCCATTAAAACTGCACAGCAGAGACTAAACAGATTTAAGGATTTAGCTGTTCTAGAGACCATGACATTTCTTTCCTTATTCAGCAATCTACTTGGTATACCTTTCCGGATCCTTGATTTAAATCTTGGCAAAGCATTTGGCACTTCACTGGGGGAAAAATGGAAGGGAGTGTTTTGTGGGTTTTTTTCTTCCAATACAATAAAGTGAGTATTGTTTCCTTTATGAGGTCATTAATACTGTTATATGCTGGAAGCCCCAGACTTGTCTCTTTAAAATGGTAACTGCTTTACAAAGAAGCGTTACTCCACACCATACATAAAATTAGCTGATGGAATTCATGACAAGAGCCAGTGACTGACTTTTTTTTTTCTGACAGTTTTCTACTAAATAGAAATAGGCAGAGAGAGAGAGAGAGAGAGAGAGAGAGAGAGAGAGAGAGAGAGAGAGAGAGAGAGAGAGAGAATGAGAATGAATCATGAAAAACAACATGGAACTTCCATTAGACAAAGACAGTCTACTTCTGGATATCAAATGTTGGGGATAAAAAAAACAGGAAAGCTGTGATGTGGTAACTGCTTTCAAATATTGCTGCATTGGGAAGAAAATTAAAAAAGCAATTCATAAAATCTTCTCTTTTCTGCAGGAAATGGTGAACGTATGGTCCGATTTGTGAGCCACTGCCTTCGGAGAGGTGGGATTTGCCGGTATGATGACTGCAGTGAGGGTGAAGAACAGATTGGGACCTGTTATCACCACACTATGATCTGTTGCCGGGATGAAGTAATGTAATTAAGAGAGCGACCTGGCAAGAAAGAAAGACCAATAAATAAGGGAGGATTCTTCTGTCCCCTTTCCCCTGGCTAAAAACTACACTGCCTTCCTAATAAAAGCTATTTTTTGCTCTTAAACTTGCATGTATTATTCCTGAGTGCCATTTTTCCCATTTAAAATTACTTTACCCAGGTTTTTTTAATTATCCTTCCTTTATTCAATTCAATTCAGTTTATTACAGACATAAACCAGAGACCAGAACAACTAAAAACACTCAGTGAATATCCAATAAAAATTATATAATAAAATAATAAATAACAAATTAAAAAATCTATGTTAAAATCCAGTCTGTCAATTACACATGGCCTAACTATACTAAAATAACAATCCATAAACGGTGAGGCCCATAATCAATTTATTCTGCCTTTATTATTTTTTATAAATAACTCAAAGAGGAAACATATCTAATCCTTCATCCTCCTGTTTTCCCCACAACAGCAGCCCTGAAAGGTGAGTTGGGTTGAGAGTTAATATTAAGCCTATCCCACCACTAACGTCTGGCATTTTGTTCCAAAAATTCTAGACTTTGCCAAGTTCATGCATAAATAATGAAGTTTACATTGCCATGTATTTGATCCACATGAATACCTGCTTTGCTATTATATTCAATATTCAAAATGGCTTACAAGGATATATAAAGAACTAAACATATAATCAGGCAGCAATTCATAACCACTGAAACAGATGTTATAAAACATGGAATTTAAAAAATGATGAGCCCAAACATGCAAGGATAAAGTCAGGAAAAGCTTAGGCTCAAAATAAACTATTGTTAGAAATAATTTTTAAAAAGCAGCTTTCAACATGAAAAAGAAGAAAGAAAAAGTCAAGGAAACAATTGGTCCATAATGGGGAAAAATGGCAAGAAGATGACAAGCAGCAGGGAGAAAATGAACTGCTTGATTCATTTTTTAAGATCTGTCTTTACTCAAAAGGAAGAAACAGTCCAACCTATCAAAAAATACTGTAAAATGCAAGTCAAAATAAGCAAGAAAATTGTAAGAATATACACCCTAGATGAGTTCAACTTGAAGTACTGAAGGAGCTAGAAAACTACAAACCTATCAGCCTATTGATCAGACATCAATACCTGGGAAGATCCTGGAAAAGATAATCAAGCAATGAATCTGCAAACATCTGGAGGCAAGCAAACTTATACCCAGAAGCCAAATGGGTTTGTAAAAAAACAGATCATGCCAGACACATTTTAATGCATTCTTTGACAAAGTGACTAAATTAGTGAAACCACAAAATGTTGTGGACATAATTTACTTGGACTAAATATGGCATTTAATAAAGTAGAAAACAACCTACTACATTATAGAGATAGAAAAATGTGAGTTGGATAGCATCACCACCAGATAGATTAATAACTGGCTAACCAAGGGACGTGGTGGCTCAGTGGCTAAGACACTGAGCTTGTCGATCAAAAGGTCGGCAGTTCAGCGGTTGGAATCCCTAGTGCCGCATAACGAGGTGAGCTCCCGTTACTTGTCCCAGCTTCTGCCAACCTAGCAGTTCGAAAGCATGCAAAAAATGCAAGTAGAAAAATAGGGATCACCTTTGGTGGGAAGGTAACATGGTTCTGTGCACCTTTGGCATTTAGTCATGCTGGCCACATGACCATGGAGACGTCTTTGGACAGTGCTGGCTCTTCGGCTTTGAAACAGAGATGAGCACCGCCCCCTAGTGTCGGGAATGACTAGCACATATGTGCGAGAGGAACCTCTTCAGGTGGGAAAACACCTGAAGGCAGAACAAGAAGCAAGAGATTAAATTAATCAAGGAGAGAACCAACCTAGAAATAAGGAGAAATTTCCTAACAATAAAACAATTCATCAGTGGAACAGCTTGCCTTCAGCAATTGTGGCTGCTCCAACACTGGAGGTTTTTAAGAAAAGATTGGACAATCACTTCTTTGTAATGATATAAGACACAGATGTAAAATTCATAGCATCATGTTGCCATCATGGAACATTTCGTGACATTTTTCTCATTCATGGAGCTGGGGTGGCCGTGGCCGCCAGTTTGAACCCCTGGTATAGAGACTCTGCTTGAGCAAGAAATTGGACTAGAAGACCCCCAGTGTTGTTCTATTACAATGTCAAGTGCATAACAAACGTCAGTGTAATGGTCTGAGAAGTCACATCACTAGAAGTTGTTTTTTAAGTTTTCACAGCTTTTCAACCCAAAGCATGCCTGGATAATCAGTAAGCCCCAATATTTACAACAGGTATTTCAAAAAAAAAAAAAAATCAGGACAAAATTGGATTATAAATTTGAGTGTGTGACAAGAGTCCATTACCTGGCTATGTTTTAGGCTTATAATTATTCAGTTGCTTGTATTTTATTTTTTATTTATTTTGAATTTCTATTTGTATATATTTAAGGTGACCAACTTTTTTACAATGAGAAGGAGGACACAAATAAATTGAAGGGAAAAAAAAGAAGTGAGTCTAATGCGTGCATGCGTGTGTGCCGTGTCATGTTTCGGTAAGAAGTAAACAAAGCCACTTGCGTGCTACACACTCTCTCAAAACAATTCTCCTGTGCGGAGAGCATGCATCTCATAATTGTGTGTTGCCGCACTGTACCAAGCCTTGATGAATTGTCATGTCAAATACAAATACGTCACATCACACTCAACGGATCGGATCGGCATCGATCGAATACGGAGATTTACAGATCAGTCTTCAAATATTGAGAAGGAGGACATGTAGGAGGACACTTTTCAAGAGAGGACAGAACTTACAAAAGAAGGACTGTCCTCCCCAAAGAAGGATGATTGGTCACTTTAATACTGTATATTTTGTTTAATGGTGTGAGCTGCCCAGAGCCATGTATTGACATGAGTAGCTATATGAATTTATCCCCTTTTGGCAAGCTCAGTTGTAGCAGATGGCAGAGCAGAGAGCAGATGGTAGATATAGCTGTGTGGCAGAGCAAGAAATATGAAAGGAGGCAAGTTGGAGTAGCTGCAAGTACTCTTGCTTTAATCAGAGCTGGAAAATGCGCTCCCACAGAGAGGGCCTCCTCGGGGTGCCATCAGCCAAACAATGTAGGCTGGTGACCCCCAGGGGGAGGGCCTTCTCTGAGGGGGCACCTACCCTCTGGAATCAGCTGCCCCCAGAGATAAGGAGAATTCAAGACCTCGGTGCCTTCCACCGTGCCCTTAAAACCTTCTTTTTCCAGCAAGCCGGGCTGGCTTCACGTAACATTTTTTAAAAACATTTTTAACTGGTTTGTCATTTTAAATTGGGGCCAAATTAATATATATCCTTTTAATTGTTTTTAATGTTTGTATTGTATGTTTTTAGCTGGCTGTACACCGCCCTGAGTCCTTCGGGAGAAGGTGCAGTATATAAATTCGAAATAAAATAAAAATAAAATAAAATAAAAAATATCCCCCAAAATGTAGTATGGAAGTAATTAATTAATTCCCACCATCTATAACTGATTTCTAGCATTTACTTTAAGTAATAAGGTTAAATTTAGAGCAGCATATGGCAACTCTAATATGTATGGACTCTATATCCTACAATTACTCAACTAGCGTGGGTGGCTGTGTGAGTTGAAATCCACACTTCTTAAAATTGCCAAGTTTTTAAAACACTGGTTTATACCTTCTGCCTAGAATTTTTCTTGACTTACCTCTTTATGACATATTAGAATTTAGAACTGAACCAATAGGCCTGGATGACATGTTGAATCCTTCCTACAGGCTCCAATACCACTAAGCCTTGGAGAGGATTTGCTTTCCTTGTTTTCTTCGAAGTATGCCTTTTAATTCTGACCATTTTCCTTTGATGTCCTTGATGCTTAGAACTCAAACATCTCTTGCCTGCTCTTGCAGTAAAATTCTGAAATAAGGTGCTTGACCTCAAATCTCAGTTAAAGTGACATGAAACAGCTTAAAGTCATGCATGTCTACTCTTCTCTATTTTAGTCACTATACTTTAACCTATGAATAGTATGTTATTTCTTGGTTTAGCTGAAGAATATAGTACAATTGAAATTGTAATATAGCAGTTCTATACTTTTAGTAGTTTTTTTTAATAAAGGCATTTAAATATATTATTCAGTTGCTTAAAGTAGATATATTGGTCCACATAGGGATTTTATTAGTTCAGAATTGCACTAAGTAGAATAAATCCATCCACACATGAATATGTGGCAATTAGCAATGGTATTTACAAATGATTTGCAAAAGATAGTTATATCTCAAGATATTTGCACTAAACAAATATTCTTTTTAAAGTGTATGTTATTCCCTAATTGAAGCAGTTTCTTAACTCGCTTTATCTATTTTGTTTTCACTGCCAAATCACTCCATAATTTGTATTGTGCATTATATTTGCCTTAAGAGGCTCTTTCGTAAGTAATACATGAAATGCACATATGCGTTTCTGAACAGGCTTTACTGGTCCAAGTCAATTTTTTTCAAAGGCCTATCTAACATTTTGTAGTAATCAACACTAATGAAAGAAGATTGCTTAGAAATGAACAGTAACCTTTTGGCTTGAATCATCCAAATTCCTGCTGTAAAAGCATGTTTTGTTCTCAATTTTTAGATTACAAAATTCTAATCAGGTCTAGAGACTGACAGCCATGAGGATGATTTGCATATTCTTTGCCAGTGTCATCTTGTCTTTCCTGGCCGGTTCAGGTGAGCAATATCCCAATTGTGCACTATTCTTTTCAAGAAACTTTTAACATTTCAGTCTCCTATCTAGACCAGGGGTCTCCAACCTTGGCAACTTTAAGACTTGTGGACTTCAACTCCCAGAGTTCCTCAGATGGCTGAGGAATCCTGGGAGTTGAAGTCCACAAGTCTTAAAGTTGCCAAGGTTGGAGACTCCTGATCTAGACTGTTAGTAAGGTTTAAGGAGGACAAGGAAGCTTCTTATATGAAATGCAGCACAACCATAGTTTTTCCCAAAAACCTGGGATCATGAAGTAACATATCCAACCCAGCCACTTCCAAATGTAGTTAGACCAAAATTTTAAGAATTAGCAATTAACTTTAATGAATTGAGAACCCTGGAATTACTCTATTAGGAATTGGAATCACAACTGACCCAAGTGTATAAAGTTAGCACCCATCCCTCTCCTAAGAATGAAATATTTTGAGAAATATTAAAAAGGCAGAATATTATATTTCCCTAAAGGAGAAACATGTTCTTGGAAAGCAACCCCCACCTTTCTTAATAGTCCCAGTAGGACTGGGCCAGCCTATCTACAAGACAAAAGACCTTCAGCTCCAGGGTGATGGGATTAGCCCTCATTCAAGATCCAAACCAGGAGAAAGCCACAATAAGAATTGACCAAAACCCTTTCAGAACACAAGCCTCTTCATTACATAATTACCCAGCAACTTCAACCAAACTTATCTCAGACAACCTGTTATGAGCCCTGCATAGCCCCATGGGAGTCTGACAGGAAGCTCAAGTTCAAAGCCTAAGAGAAGGTATAAAAGCCACCCTCTCTCAACTCCATGTGGTCAACTGCACCAGGACCATGTGCTTGATGATTCTGCTCCGTTAAACCATTTTTCCAATCAGCCTCCACATTTCCAGTGTCTTTCTTCCCACTTGGAACTGAACCAGATGGATATTTCTTCCAACACAAGGATACCATTGATGACTAGAAGTCCTTCAGTTCTATTCTGATTAAATTAAATTAAATTTGGGGAGGCATCATTCCAAGGACACTGAGAACATTGATGACTACTGGGAAGTTATCTGACACGGATAATATTTGTGTTGTCTCTCCATGCAGGCAAAGGAGATTTTGTCACACTGGGCTGCCTTTTCCGAGGTGGAACCTGTGAAACTAACACCTGTAAGGAAAATGAAATACAGATTGGGAATTGCTCCAAGATTCAAAAAATATGCTGTAAGAAACCGAAACCAGCTCTAAAGGGAACAGACACCTGGAGGAACTAGCCCTAGATCCATGGACAGATAGATAAGTGATGAGTTTGCTAATATGTTTTGGTACAGTTTTGTTTTGTGCACATGCCATTTTCTTTAAAAAGTTTGAAGATGTGATGTTTGACTCTTCCTCCTTAAGATGTTTCTGGAGTAACCACATCCAGTTGCAAAATAACTGGCAGATGGCCGTGAAAGAGGTTTTTGTGCATTTTTGCTACTGGATTTTATAGCTGACTATTTTTTGAGAAAGGGTTTGAACCAGGGGTGAAATGCTCCCAGTTCGGACCGGCTCGGGCGAATAGGTAGCAATGATGGCCGGTGGTTCAGAGAATCGGTAGCAATGGCAGCTGGAGGCTCCGCCAACCCGCCCACCCACCCCATTCCCCAAATTCAGGGAATGCACCATTCCCCGGACTCCTAGTGCTCACCTTTCTCCTGCAGCTGGCTGTCAGGGAAGGCAAGCGCCTGAAAGGTACTGGAGTCACTCACTCTTTTTCTTGAATGAGCCGCTCTGGTCCACGCGCTGGCTGCGCAAGCGCATACCGTTTATTTAATTCAGCGGCAGTTTGGGTGTGCGCTTGCGCAGCCAGCATGTTGACCAGAGCGGCTCATTCAAGAAGGAGAGTGAGTGACTCTGGTACCTTTTGGGCACTTGCCTTCCCTGACAGCCAGCTGCGGGAGAAAGGTGAGCAGTAGGAGTCCGGGGAATGAGGCGGGTGGGCAGAGCCGCGGGAGAAAGAAATTTAAAAAGTTTTCTTACCGGGTTCTGTGGGCGTGGCTTGGTGGAAGGGGGTCTTGGGACTGAGTGGGTGTGGCTATGAGTGACATTGAGTTGGCCACGCCCACTCAGTCACAGGACAGCCCCCCACCAAGCCACACCCACAGAACCGGTAGGGAAAAATTTTAGATTTCACCCCTGGTTTGAACATCTCTTTAATTTATTCATTAATGCATTGTATTTAAATTCTATCTTCTGCCTTCAAATTCACATCGGTTTCCATAAGGAAAGAAAGAGGAAGAGTCATTGTGCAGATATACCTAGTGAGCTGTCTTGGTAAATGGAGATTGAACCTCAATCCCCCTTGTGCAGCTCAATATTTACTGACCTCACTATACTGACTCTCAACATACCTCTTGATTGTTAATTTATTTCCTTCCAGACAGCACACAATCCATCCTTCCCACCCTCTGGTTTTGTTCTTTGTGTAACTCCAGGATTCTGCCTGTCCTGTTGATTCTGCTTTCAGGTTATTGTAAATTAGAAGATGTGAGATGATGTAATTTAAAATCTCACTGGCAGATTCTTTTTCTTTTCTTTTCTTTTCTTTTTTTTTTTTTTGTTTGTTTGTTTGAGAACTTCCCAGTAAAAAATAATTAGAGTGACTGGTACTGATCTGAACCCTCTTGACATATCCTAGTCTACCTAGGGAATGAGCACTTAGATTTTTCTATCACTGATTAAGCCCAATCTGATGCCAAATCTCTCAATTTAAAAAGGAATCCACTGGGAAAAAGTCTTCTCCTTTCCCTTCTAATCCAGCAATATTTATCATCTGATTTAGCAATAGCAATAGCACTTATACTTATATACCATTTCATAGTGCTTTAGAGCATTCTCTGTTTACAGAGTCAGCATATTGCCCCCAACAATCTGGGTCCTTATTTTGCTAACCTCAGAAGGATGGAAAGCTGAGTCAACCTTGAGCCGGTGAGGATCGGAACTCCTGGCAGTGAGCTGAATTAGCCTGCAATACTACATTCTAATCACTCTGCCACCATGGCTCCTTTATCCTCTGTATCTTCCATATTTGTTTTATTTTCTTTCATTCAATGTATATAGCCATCCATTTTACATATATGACTGGGTGGTTCACAAGGTAAAACATAAGTAATAAAGCAACACGTGGAAACAACGTAAGCAACATAAGCAAATCTATATAAATAAAATTAAAAACAGTTAAAGCAATTAACCATTTGTTAAAGGTTCCTTCATTTGTTACTGCTCCCCGCCATACTGTAACTTATATTATTATTATTATTTCAGCTTTATTCAGTGATAATATCACCAGTGATTCAATACATTCATCCTGATTTTTACACAGTAATATTTATTTCAATGGTAAAGATAAAAAGCTCCTTTACGGCCATGATAATTCAATGAAGCCTTGTATTTATATACATTTCAAAAAATCACCTACTAAGGACAAGCAAAACCATCTAGAATGGTGGCCCCCAATCTTTTGAGTTCCAGGGATCAGTTCTATGGAGAGAGGTTTTTCCATGGACCGGAGAGGGGCGTGGTTTCATTATGCTGCCTGCATCCTTTATTTGCGTGGCCAGTGCAAAGACCGGGGGTTGCGGATCCCTGCTCTAGAAGATTAGCACAACAAAGTAAAATCTGCATCAGACCAGGTCAAAGGTTAGCAAATGCATACTGGGCCAGATATGACTGAAAGCCCACATACAAGATTCCCCATGTAGAATAGCAATTGGATTTAGACTTATATACCACTTCATAGTGCTTTACAGAGTAGCTTCTTCCTTTCAATCATGTTCCCTCGGAATTAGTACTATATTGAAGGACAAATGAATATACCAACAGTAATGAAAGAAAATTATCAACAAGAGGACTGTGCAAAAGTATTTCATTCTGTGTGCGAGCAGGGAAGTCTGCAAGGGGCGGCATCAAAACAAAGGACGGGGTGTGAAGCCAACATAATCTTTCAGATCATTAAAGGAGTCGCATCTCTTATAAAGGTCAGGCAGCTGCATCAGAAGCGGCTTCCTGCTTTCTCTGCTTTGATGTATGTGTGTAATGGTTGTGCATGCACATATGGCTGCTTTAATGATTGAAAAACAAATGTTTCATTTGTGTTCCCCCATGTTTTAAAACATAATAGCCACTAACACTCTTGATGTCAATTCCCTGTTAGTCATGTGAAAAAAGAGATTTATTTATTTATTTTGCTTTTCTGTATTTCCGTATTTCACTTTCATTTCATGAGCCCAGCTTCCCGGGCTATAAAAAAGATAAAAACATCCCCCCAGTTTCTCCCCATCATTTTGACAGTTTAATACCTATCTTTTCTAAGTTAAAAGCTCAAAATATTGTATTTGCTTCTCGCACAGGACTTAGTTGTAAGGACTGCTTCTTTATTTTTATTTTTATTCATTTCATAATTATTTTTCTCCAAGCAGTTAATCCCCATTCGGCAGGGAAAGCTGGCAAGGGTATTTATAAAAGATATTATCTTTGTCTGTGGGAAAACCACTCCAAACTTCTCCTTTTGTCCTGCGCATGAAATTTGGTCAATAGCCCAAAAAAGCCTTGCAGTTGAAGGACTTTGGCTCAATTGTTGGACTATCTAATATTCTTATCTAATCTCATCTGAGTCAGGAGGCAAATAAGGACAACATGTGACTTGGGAAAGGATTGTACTTTTTATCAGTTGCACACTCTGTTCATGGCATTGACCTGAACACTTCTGCAAAGAGAATATTATATAAATATAAAATTCCATAGGGGAGGTAGCTTCAAGCGTGTTCATTCTACTTTCCTGTGTTAAACTGTGTATGGGTCATGCCTTACCTCCAAGGATTAGAGATTACTTTGTTTTCTCGACTTAATTACTCCTTTTAATTCCTTTAAATGGGTGATAAAAATTCTGTGCTTCCTAGAGGTGATAGGCATTATGGTTCAAAACATCTGGAGAGCATAAAGATGAGAAACCATGACCTAGAAATGAGTTGGTTCAAAATATGGACCTTCGGCACCACTCTGATATTTGCACCTGAGTAGCTGAGCTGATTTTCATCTGGTTTGACTATGAGTGCAGCTCAAAGATTTGCAACCTTGGAGGTCTGAAGCAGTTGGAAAGGCAATTTTCCCATTCAGGAACTTCCCCTTCTTCCCAACTCCTGCAATATGAGCTCCAAACTCAGTAATAATTTCCCAGTCTGCAGTGGTCAGACTGTCTATGGAGATTCTCAGTCATCCAGGTCATGGTTGTCCCAAAGGTGTTTTTTTTTTTTTCCCAAGAGGCAACTGGACTTTCTGGTTTTTCTTTGAAGACGTTTTGCTTCTCATCCAAGAAGCTTCTTCAGCTCTGACTGGATGGTGGGAAATGGAAGGATTTATACTCCTTGCAGACAGCTGGTCATTTGCATTCTTTTAGCAGGTCATTACGGTCACCTGGAGGTTTATCTGTGTCATCAACTGAGTGGGGCAAATTGGTGTGGAGCCTTCTTGGAACTGTTGAACGGGCTGTGTTATAGATTGGAGATAGATGATGTCATATCCCTCCCCTTCTGTTGAGAGAGGGCTGTTCAATTTTGACATAGATGGCCTCTTTGATCCCTCTTTCAAACCAGTGATCCTCCTCTGTCCAAGTAGATTAGACTATTCCAAAAACAATCTTTGAAACATGATTTCTTTCTATCATGAGATGGACAACACCAAATCAAACTAATGATATAGGGCAGTGATGGCTAACCTTTTTGCCATTGCGTGCCAAAAGTGGGGGGAGTGCGGGGGGTCGCTTGCGTGCATGCCCACACCTATAATTCTATGCGCCCTACCCCCCGCGCATGCGTGTGCGACCCCCCTGCGCTCCCCCCACTTTTGGCATGCGATGGCAAGGTAGGCTCGTTTTTCACTCTCCCCAGGCTCCAGAGCCTTTCTAGGAGGCTGGGGAGGGCAAAAATGGCCTCCCCCACTCCCCTGGAGGCCCTCTGGAGGCCGGAAACAGTCTTTTTCCTGACTTCCAGTGGGCCCAAAAGGCCCGAAAATCAGCTGGCCAGTGTGCGCATGCACGCCGGAGCTGAGCTCACTTGCCCACCGATATGGCTCCATGTGCCACCTGTGGCACGCGTGCCATAGGTTCGCCATCATGGATATAGGGTCTCAGCAGAGGTAAACACAGAATTGCTAACTGTTGTCTTTGAGAACTTCTGGCAAACTCATGAATAGTGGAAGAGAGCAAATGCAGAGTCTTTTTAAAAAGAGCAGAAATTACAAACCTGTTAACTTGTTGTCTATATTGGACAAGATTCTGGAGCAGGATATATTGGATGGGAAGATAGCAACTAACAAGAACTAACTGCTAGTCTGGCAGGACTAGTCATAAACTAGTCCTGCCAGACTAGCTTTATTTCCCTTTTTTTTTTTACTAGTTTTATAGACCCATGAAATGCAATGAATGTAATGTGTCTTGACCTCACCAAAGCATTGGACAACCTTTCTCATGATCTACTATAATAACATGTAACAGGATAAAACAATTGAGTGGAAGCAGTGGTGAAATCTGAACTGGTTTGCTACCGGTTCACTGGCCGCGCATGCATGCTGTGCGCCAAGTGTATGCTGCATGCGCATGCGCAGTGCACACTAAATGCGCGCTGCTTACAAAAGGAGGCTTGGGAAGGTAAGTAAATAGTGAGGGGGGTATCAGCTGTGCCGCGCGATTTAGCCTTGCTAGAAAGCAGGATTTCCTGCTTTCTAGCAAAGCCAAACCATGCGGCACAACTGATCGTCAGAAATACCGGTTTGGAGGAACCAGTAGCTTTTTTTAACTACTGGTTCGCTCATACCAGTAGCTTGTTTTTTTACTACCAGTTCGCTTGAACCAGTAGTTTTTATCACTACCGGTTCTCCTGAACCGGAGTAAACTGGTAGCATTTCACACCCGAGTGGAAGGATTCATAACTGAATAAATGACCACTTCCAAAACATATTCGTAAATAGTTCCAGATTAGATTGAAAAAATGTATTAAATGTAGTGTCATCAGCTTTGGCCTGGACTGTCCATTAGCAGCAGCAACATTATTCCTTTTCTGCAGAATATTCAGCAAATACTGCTAATCTGGGGTTAATTCAATTTTTATCCTAAAGCCTGACAACTGTCTAAATGTTAACCTGTTGATCACCTGAACTAGAAGCAGTTACTATTTTAGAAGAAAGATTATTGAAAAAGATCTGTATAGGACAGAACAGCGGACCAAACTTAACAAGATAGAAAGAAAGAAAGAAGAAATAACTTTATTGTCATTGTGCGTGTATACACAATATACCCATACAACGAAATTCACTTAACACCCAAAGACCAGGTCCCACACACATAACAATCCCCAAACACACCCCCACCCACCACAATTCTCCACCCCTAAACCATCCAAAGATCCACACAGACCAAGTAGTACTGTCCAACAGCTCAAGATGAACATCAGTAAGAAATATAAAGCCCTACATCTGCAGTTAAAACTGAAAAGGCACAAATATAGGATGGGCGAGGCCTCACTTGGTGGTTCTATAGCGTATGCCAAAACAAACTGGGTGTTCCTGTAAATCACATGCTGAATACCAGCCAACAGTTTGATGCAGCTGCTAAAATGGCAGGTGTGATTTGGATATTCACTAACGGGAGCATAGAATCCAGGTAACAGGAAATAATAGTCTCACTCAACTTTGCCTTGGTCAGACTCCATTTAGAATACTATTCTGGACAAGACTTCAGCTACCAAGATGATGAAAGGATTAGAAACTTAAATCCCTGGAGGAACAGGTATGTTAGCCTGCAGGAGAAAAAACTAAAAGGAGATAAGGTCACAGTCTTCATATATCTAAAGATAAGAGGAGGAAGTGGAAAAAAAAAATTATCACCCAGAGAGCAGAACCGAACCAAAAGCTGAAATTACAGGGAAGTAGAATCAAGTTGCATAGATAGATCTCATTCCCAGTGACTTTGTTTAAAATGTCCAAAACAAGAAAAACAACAGGAGACAAAAAGATGGGTAAAACTAGCAGAAACCAGATAGGAGCAAAAGAAAATAACCCATGTGGTACAAAGGAGGCTTCAGCAACCTTCATAAATGCTCCCATTGCATGCTAACTCAGCTGCTGAAGCTAAAGTTTTACATGGATTAAAACAGAGCCAGAAGCGGGAGGAAAACATCTGGCATGGATCCACATGAAGACTGGTTTGAACTTTGTCATAACAGACAAAACCATCCCACAAAAGGTTATGTTTGCCTGAATCCATGTTGCAATGATTACGGTTTTGGCCACCTTCCTCACTTATCACTGAAAAAGCTTCCCAAACATTTTCTATAAATGCAGAGGCTTTCAGCAGTTACACTCCACATGATCGTTCCTGCTAAGACCATCTGACTTTATTCATCCAAAACATCATGAGGCTCATTTTTATGCTTTGGGCCCTCTTCCTTTTTCTCTGCCAGTCTGTTCCAGGTGAGAAACAAAGACTCAACCGGGATGGCAAACAGGTCAGAATTTTAGTCTAGCTTCTTCTGACCTCCAGACATAAAATAAGCATTAGAAACATTGCTTCTAATTTATTCCCCTAGATCAGGGGTGTCAAACTCAAGACCAACGGGCCGGATTCAACCCATGGGATGGTTAAATTCAGCCCGTGGGGCTGGCCTGGAAATATCAAAGGACTGGCCTGCGGTGCTTCTGCTGGCCAAACAGGCCATGTGCGGGGCCCCACGGGGCCTGTGGGGGCATCGGAAGCCTCTGTGCAGCCTGCTTTTGGCCAGCAGAGTGCTGCTGGAGGCCAGGAAGCAAGCACACCATAGCTGTGCTACAGAAAATAAAGCAGATTCTCAATTCCTTCTTGCCATCTACTGGTTTTGCAGCCTGGATATGGTTTGGAATGACGAACGGTAGGTAGACATAGCAGTGGTAAATGTATTGAAATTATATTTTTATTCAATACTAATGATGGTGGTGGGCTTTCTTATTTTATTAGTTTCACTGCATATTACAGGAGGTGTTAGGTCAGTTGCTTTGTTAGTTGCACTAAGTTTCACTTATGAAAAAAGGAAATTGGAGGAAGATAAGAATAAGGAAATTCAGTTCACTTAAAGTCACAAAGGACATATAATGGAGGATAAAACCCAATGGATTTGTCCTTGCTTTCCCACTCTCTGCTATAAATATCTGGGATAGCTGATGCTAAAAGACAATTGAGAGGAAGAAAGACTAAATGGAACAAAACTATCAGTTGCTATGATGGAAGAATCCTGAATCCCCATCTCTCTTGCTGCATTCGGGAGTATCCATGGGGGAGAAGATCAATGCAGTCAAGATAGTGGCTGTGACTGTGTGATTGAAGCCTTGCATTCAATGCCACTATAACTGAGTCCATCCACTTTGCTACTAGTCACTTTGGGTCGGCACCTAATTATCCCATTCCATCATCTTTCCAAGCAATGGAGCCATTTCTAGAGAGCTGGGACTTCGCATAATGTGTCCAGAGTAGGATAATTTGAGTCTTGTCCTTTGTGCTTCAAAGGAGAACTGTGAGTTGATTTGTTCGATGATCCATAGATGTGTTTCTTTGGTTGTCAACAATATTCTCAGGAATCTTCTTCAACAGCAAAATTCTAAGACAGCAATACTCTTCCTATTCTGCGTGTTGAAAGTCCAACGTTCACTTCCATAGAGTGTCACAGCGAATGCCATTAGCAGTGGAGTTTATTTTATATAAGGAGGGGTTAAATTTGGGCTTTGCACCAGTACCAGCCCAATCTAGGAACAATCATTCCCCCAGTTTTCCTGCAAGTTTCCTTTCCAGACTAATTAAAAACCTTTTTTGTTTTTTGTTTTAATAGCAAAGGGGGATCTTTATGACAGCCTGACGTGCCGCAACAATCATGGACATTGCCGGAGACTTTGTTTCCACCACGAACAAGTGATCGGCACTTGCACAAATGGCCGGCAACGCTGCTGCAAATGAAAGGAACTATATGAGGTTGTGGAATTACAAAGAAGCAGCAGAAGGAACAATGACTAAAAGCACCTGGAATACTGCAGAAGATAAATATTGCCTCTGAAGCATGACTGTATTATAATGGGCCTGTCCAATGGAATAGGAAAATCATGACCATTTGCTACCATGAAGTGAACTGTCTGTGAATAGTTTGAAAACCAGCCACTGCTTCTCAATGGTTGTACTTCTTTATATTTGTGGAGAATAGGATAGGGAAAGATTTTGTGCCTCTCTGATTTTCCAAACAATTTTCAGGCAGAATGTAGAACCAGCAGGTGGCAGCATTCGTCCAGTTTATTTTACCCATCTGTAATTTGTTCAAATTTTTAAAGCAAGGTTCAGCTGAAATTATGGAAGGCAATATCTTTAATAAAAGTTAAAAGCATTAATCAGGACAAACAATATTGTAAAGCAGAAAGGTGTGTGTGTGTGTGTGTGTGTGTGTGTGTGTGTGTGTGTGTGTCATTCAAGATTGATTGAAGCCATGTGGTATGCATCTTTTGTCACACATACAAAACACCTAAAAAAGTGTAGAGCTTCAAAGACATGATTCCACCATGCCTCCCCTTCGACAGCCCTGGTCTGCATCTTCTTTCCAATCTCCAGCCTTCCTACTCTAGACTCTAGATTGTGGACTCTAGATTTTCTACCTTAAATTGTCTGTTCTGGGGGAGTAGAGAAAAGAGGCTTTGTCATGACAACAATCATTCCTACTGCAATATCGTTCAACAATATCTTTCAACCGTACAGTTTTATGCAACAGTTGTTTATTCAAGAAATCACTTCAACAATCAAATGATGTTGTATATGTGACTGAAATTGGCTAATATTTTTCTGGGTTTAGAAACTAAACTGGATTAGCTCTAGGTAGACCTCCTGGGAATATCAAAACTGGAAAGTTTTAAAAAGAAAATTGTTCTGGAAGAAGGCAATGGCAAGTCCGTTTCTATACATAGGCAGAGTAATTACATAGGCCTACCCATCAAATCACCACGTGAGTGAAAGAGGCTTTTTGAAAATGCATTATTCACCCCATCCCTTTGATGGTAAGTAAGTGGATGAGGTGGCCGAATGGTTAAGGTGAGGGACTATTAATCCATTGTGCTCTGCACGCATGGGTTTGTATCCCATCCTTGTCGGCATTGGGTGGAGAGGATCAGGGACGGGTTCCAAATCCTGTTGCTACCAGTTCACTTGTGCACATGCGCATGCGCATGCTTGCATGCGGGGTGTTTCTGCACATGTGCAGAAGCGTCCATGTGGTGGGTGGGGCCTCCTGCCACTGCCGCTACCGGTTCACCCAAACTGGTGCGAACTGGTAGCAACCCACCACTGGTGAGGATGTTCATTATTCTGTGGCCGCTCTTCTTATCTCTCACTCCCATATTGAGGTAGGACTGGTAAGAACCACAAGAGTTGGACTTTGGAAGTCTAACAATCCAAGTGTGTATTACAATCTCTGCAGATAAACACAGGCAGTGCAGCTTGGTTCTGGGGCTATTTATTGATTTTAATTTATTTCCCAATGTTTATAGACTCAAATTACAAAAAAAAATGGATGGTTCCTATTTACTGAGAAGCAAGGTCTTACTATACATAATATTGCTTAAGAGCCCAGTCTGTAACGTGAAGTTGCTCTATGGTGAACTCGGGCTCAAGATTCCAACCAGCCAGGATTTTCCCCATTCCATTCCGTTTCCAGAGGAACTGTGTTGGAAGAAATATCCAGGTCCAGCTCCAAGCTGGGAGAAAGGCACTGGAGACAAAATGGAGTCTGGAGCTGATTGGAAAGAGGGTCCGTTTATTGATGAAGCAGAACCACATGAGTTCTGGACACCTGACCACATGGAGTTGAGAGTGGGGGGTGGGTATTTATACCTTCTCTTGGGCTTTGAACTTGAGCTTCCTGTTCCTGTGCAAGAACATGTATTCTGTTGGCTGTTGTAGAGGGTGGTGCAATGAAGGGGCTTGTTGGGCAATTCCTACCTTTGTTCAGACCTTGCTGAAGAGAATTTGCTTATGAATAGAGCTAGCTATCTCTTTATCTCTTAAGTGCTGACATCTGCTGAGGGCTAATAAGAAGGGTAGGGACTAGTAAGAGTGAGTCTGCTTCCTGCCTCTAAAAAAACATGTTTCCAGGGAAATATAATATTC
Source organism: Pantherophis guttatus (assembly GCF_059756535.1). Classification (NCBI taxonomy): domain Eukaryota; kingdom Metazoa; phylum Chordata; class Lepidosauria; order Squamata; family Colubridae; genus Pantherophis; species Pantherophis guttatus. The sequence continues at coordinate 318,243,445 of NC_142063.1, forward strand.
TGCCTTTTTAATATTTCTCAAAATATTTTTCTTCTAGGAGTGGGCTGGATGCTAACTTTCTACAACTGAATGTCTATCTTATAGGAATTTGCAGTAAGTAATAGAGGATGTGATTCCTTTTTGGAGCTCCTCCATGCATCTTCAAAATATTTCCAAAATTTACTAAAACCCAACTGCTTTCCCTCACTACTGGCAGTTTCCATATACATCTAAGCAACAAAACAGCTTGTTTTCTCACTTACCGAATGGTGCAGGAAGCACAGCAGTCAGCTTTTCTTACAATTGGAGAAAGAAAGATAAGAGGAGAAAACCTAACAGGTGTTAATATCTTGGATAGGGATACAAAGAAGGCATGGATGCTGTAGGTCAGGGGTCACCAACCTTTCGGACCTCAGGGACCATTAAATTCATAATTTTAAATCCTGCGGACCACTAATGTGATCTGCTCTAATGACCGGCTGGGTGGGCGTGGCTAGGGGGGCATGTGACTGAATGGGCATGGCCAACTCAATGACACTTGTGTCGAGAGGCGCCTCGCTGGCCTCTACTCACCCCTCCCCTCCCAGCCAATCCTCGCCTGCCCACCCGGGTTCCTTAGGGCCCAACAGGAAGCAGTTGTTGGAGCTAAGCAGCCACCATGAGAAAGAGTTGGCAAAACAAATGGCTCAGCTCAAATTGGATCTGGCCGAGAAGGAGGCTCAGCAGAAGCACCTCATTGAGGACTACAAGCATAGGCTTTCCAAGCAGAGGGAAGACCTGCAGGAGTGCAAGGCCAGATACTGGCACCTGGAAGCTCAGCAAGCTGAGATGGTCAGCCAATTCCAGGCCGTGAGCCAATCCCACGGGAACAAGGCCCTCTGGCTCTTCGCCACCAGCAGTGCTTCCCTCCAGTCTTTGCCAAAGCTCCACACCAGGAGGTTGAAGCAAACACAGAGCTGGAATTTCTGCCCTCCTCCAACCCACACAAAAAGGCTCCCAAAGGGGGGGAGACTCTCTGTAGCAACACAAATGCTCATTGTACATATCCAGCCCAGAGGCCATAGTTTGAGGACCCTTGATTTAGTGCAATATAAAAAATGCAAATAATTTTTCTGTGGACCACCAAAATTTTCTTGCAGACCACCAGTGGTCCACGGACCACTAGTTGGTGACCGCTGCTGTAGGTGGAGACCAGAACCCAATGTTGTGCATCTCAGTGTCACTTTCTAGTCAGTGCTATGATATGAGTGCTATGTGAGGAATTGGGTATGTGTAGTCTAATGAAAAGAAGGACTAGGAGGGACATGATAGCACTGTCCCAATATTTGAAGGGCTCCTATAAAGACAAACGAGTCAAACTATTTTCCAAAGCACCAAAAGGCAAGACAAGAAACAACAGAAACTAACCAAGGGGAGAAGCAATCTATAACTAAGGAGAAATTTCCTAACAGTGACAGCAATTAACCAATGGAATAGCTTGCCTTCAGATGTTGTGGGTCCTCCATCACTGAAGGCTTTCAAAAAAGACTGGACAACCATTTGTCTGAAATGATCAAGGTCTCCTGCTCAAGCAGGGGGTTGGACTAGAAGACATCCAAGGCTCCTTCCAACTCTATTGTTCTATGTTCTATGAATATACAACTTTATCCAGCAACAGATATGAATGATGAGACTGTAATCTAGTTATTTCTGTCCCAAAAGAATACTGCAGTTATATAATATTCACCAAAGGTCTTTCCACAATCTGATCCCCAACCCAAATCAAAGCAACCTCTTCGAAGACTATTCAATCAGTGTTCAAAACATGACCTCAAGGGGATGGGATCCACTTGGTACCAATTGGCCAATAAACTGACACAGAAATATTTCCTCCCTTCCACACCAGGTCACTATCTTCCAAGGCCATTCTACTTTGGGCAGTAGTACAAAGTCTCCAATCCAGTCTCTGGCTGAGAAGCCTGAATCAGCCTGAACACCAATTGATCCAGTGGAGGGAGATTAAAGCAAAAGAAAACCAGCTCTCTCTATTCTTTCATGGTTCAACTCCCTGTGCCAGTCAAGTGTGACTATAACAGCTGTGATTCTGAATTCTGTGTAGGCTTGCAGGTTTCTTTGGGATAGGTTATACATGCTGTACCAGAACAATATTATTCCAGGACAGCACTAATCTCCATCCAGGGGGATAGGATATCAACCGATAGTCATGCCCCTTTGAGCATACTTACAAAGTACACGCATTAATCTATAGTAATGTGAAATTTGACAAATGGCATTACCTGATGCCAGCTATCAACACTTGCTGCCTTCCCATTCCTATTCCCATTCCCCTTACCCTTAACATCCTATGCCATGTTAAGGATACTTGTTGGTGACTATTTTCTCATCCATTAGTGGTGTTTTGTGAGTGAAGAGAGAAACAAAGTTGGAGAATTCATCAATACCTGTACTTAATACACCTGCAGATAAGGTGCACTACAAATAAGGAGAGCAATATGGCAGAATAGGGATTGCTGATGGAAGAGTCTGCTGATATAATTTTCTGCCTGGAAAAGAATAGGTGGGTGGCAGTTAAAGATTCATCCATGAGGAAGAGCCCAATGCCTCTTTTAAACATTCCAATAGAAACATCTAACTTGGTCTCAAGGAGTAATTTAAAAGAGGATTATCTTACTGTTGAAGTATGAACAACATTGCAATAGGACCAATTGATACTCATTGCAAATACAGCCTCAAGGATTATGACTCACCTAAGGCAGAGTTTTCCCAATTGCATTCATGACTGTTTTCTCACTTCTGCAGTTTAGAATCAATAGTGATGTAACGATTCATATACTGAGCTATAAATCTAGCCACTTGGCTCAAGTTCTTTCCCTAAAGTAGATAATTGCTTGTCCATCTCCTCCTTTCTCCCCATCTGCAACATGGGATTAACTACCATATTTAGTAGTTAATCATTTACTTAATACCGCAAAAAGAGGGTGAAAATCTGGGTGCATCTTATACTCCAAATGTAGCCCCGCCCAGCTTCTCAAATGGAGGTTTCAGAGGCTGAAAAAAGCATCAGAAATGAAGCTTCAGAAAGAAAGCCTCCAAACAGAGCTTCAGAAAAAAAGCCTCAGAAACAGAGCTTCAGAGGCTTTTTTTAAAAAGGTGTTTTGGAGGCTTTCAAAGGCAGAAAAAAAAAGTTTTTTCTGAAAGTTTCAGAAGTTTCAAGACAGGGAAAAAAAAGCAAAACAAAAACAAAACAAAACAAGGCACATAGCTCACAACTAACCAACCTGTTGCTAAAATTCACCTCTGGGAACAGTTGATTGGGGGTATTTCGGGAGGCCGATCTACCTGCCAATCAGCTTTTTTCTTATTTTCCTCCCCAAAAACTAAGGTGCATCTTATACTCCTGTGCATTTTATACTCAGGTGCATCTTATACTCCAAAAAATACAGTATGTTGGTTTGTCTTAGAGAAGATGTAGGACACAGATACATCCAAAGCATATATATGCATTCTTATCTTGCGGAGGAAACAAAGGACACTAGAAGGTGTTGAGAAAATAACACTCGACTTCATTCTACCTAGAGTTTGTTCTTATGACTGTGAGATATAGACCTCCAAGAAAGCAATTGTACTATCAAGTACATATTAGGAGAGACACCCTTACAAACCAGCCTGCTTGATTTCTTCAACCAGAAGATATGAGCCGTGCTCGACCAGACTAAAAGCCTCATAGTCTGCCTTCTATTCTCCCATTGTTAAAACAGATGTTTTTGGGAAGCCCCCAAGCGGGACATGAGATCAGTAGTATGGCAAACTGACAATTTTTTGCTCAGCTTAGTTTGGAATCATTTTGTGGCCCTCTTGGCCAGCATTCAGCTGAAGCCTTATTAAAGTAGCCCAGGGTTTTCTTCACATACATGACATTCTGACCTATTCTTTTCATTGGCCAGCACTCTCCCTCAGGAGTTTGGCAGAGCAAGAGAGAACGAATGAATGACGCTAGCCACAGAGCCAGCCACCATTACGACATGCTGGGATCGCACCAAGGTCAGCAGTCAAGATAAGCCTCCTGCTGGAAAACAAGGAACTACTGAAAAAGCAACTTTTGAGATTTTTCATCTGAAGTCTGGGCCAGTGATGTTCTGCAGAACAGGACATTATTGCCAAAGTAACCAAATCTCCAGCTTGTTTCCTCCAGCTTTGCTGTGCTAACGTTTTCTTAAGAACAGGCCTCTATATGTACAGGCAACATCAACTTTTCCCATGGAGAGGGGGTGCACACATGATATCATGAGATTTCAGTGCTGCAAACAAACAGTGCCTCCATCAAATGCAAGGTGAGAGAAATGAAAGAAAAAAGAGACACTAGTTTTGCATCTGGAGCAAATAAAAGGCTTGGTGGAATTCTTGGTGGTCTCTGAGCGTGATTGTTTTTTGTAGACATTTCATTACTCAAGTTCAGTAACAAAATGTCTGCAAGAAAACAACCAAGCTCAGACAGCACCAAGCAGAGGTGGGTTTCAGCAGGTTCTGACCAGTTCTGGAGAACCGGTAACGAAAATTTTGAGTAGTTCAGAGAACCGGTAGTAAAAATTCTGACTGGCCCTGCCCCCATCTATTCTCTGCCTTCCAAGTACCAGCTGATTGGGAGGAAATGGGGATTTTGCAATAACCTTCCCCTGGATTGGAGGGGAGCAGATTCTAAGAAGCATATTTCTGCCACTAAATAAAAACAGGATAAATTTTCCAGTACTATTTCAGTAGATGGTATAACAAGATAAATTTATCCCTAAAATGGAGGAAAAATAAGTTTGAAATGATGATTTCTAAATTGTCAAACATTGTTTTATATCCATATGTAATCATCTCCTCTTTCAATGTACATATGGTCATATTGTAGGTCTCTGGATGCTTTTTTTACATGAATTTCCAACACTTCTGTTTAGTGATTACGTGTTGTGTGGTTGATAGCACTCAGAAAACCCAGGAGATCCTGAAAAATTAAGATAATGGATTGTTTGTTATCTAGAATTTTAAACAGAGCATGAGACAATTGAGATGTTGTGGGGAAAAGTCAATATTGTTTTAAGGAAATTGCAACTCACCAGTGGATCACATTTTGTGCAACAAATTTCAGAGAATTGTTGATTTTTGCTGCACTCATAACCTATTATGAAACATGGGAAGAAGGTCTTCACCTGAAGAGGCCACAGTTCACATACTGAAGTGTGCAGGCTCAATTCTTAATTTTTTCCAGAAGCAATGTGAACAAACCTCTGTAGACAATTTTCCTGTACAGCCACAATGAAATGGATACAAATATACAAATCCATGATGTTAAACAATTGTGCAGAAGAAGCAAAGGATTCTGACACTCAGAAGCAGTTATTGATGACAATAGTCCTGTCTCTGACATTAAATGTTTAATGATGGAGAATCAAGATTCATGTTTATTTTCCTTCACTTTTATCCCAATTTTCCTCTCTCCAGAGACTGGTATAAAAACTGGAGATTTGTCATTGTCCAGTTCTGCCATTTTTATCAATGGCTCCTAAATTCAGGAAATGAGATCACTTGTGACAATGTTTTCCCACCCTCTGACTATTCACAGATGAGGAAGGCAGTCACTGGCAGGAACATCCACCCTGCAAAATGCCACACAAAAAGAAATCTGCATAGAAATATCCAGCACATATGAGTTGAAACAAACCTATATGGCATTCAGGATTTTTTTTGGGGGGGGAGGGAATTGTCTATTACAGGAAGATTAAATGAAATGCCAGGCATGGCTGGGATTTCATTCCTTTTTCACTCTAATAGAGGAGATCTGTCTCTGTTTTGTAGCTTCTTTCCCATAACCCACTCACCCCCCTCCAACAGTGTGGCAGATTGGGAAATTATCTCTGGCTGTCCCATTTCCAGTTCATAATCTAGGTTTGTCCAAGCATAACTCTGCAGAGTTAAGGTTTGAGCTTTGGTACTAATGCAAACCCCTATGATAACTATGAAAGGTATAAAAAAGATCATCCCCTTTTACACATTCCAACTATTTAAGTAGCAAGAATTCCCTCAGGTATATAGCAGGGGTGTCAAATTCAAGGCCCGGGGGCCAGATGGGGTGCTTAGATTTGCCCGCGGGGCTGCCCTGGAAACAGCAAAGGACTAGCCCGCCATGCCTCTGCTGTGAAAACAGAGCTCGGGAAGGTCGCATGCAGCCCTCCCGAGCTCAGTTTTCACTGGCAGAGGGTTGCAGGAGGCCGTTGCAGCTGAAAACGGAGCTCAGGAGCCTGTTTTCTCTGGCAGAGCACTCAAGCCACCACCTGTGCCCTTGACATGAGTGACATCGAGCTAGCCATGCCCACCCTGGCCACGCCCCACGCCCCCCCCAAGGTCAAACACAAGCCTGATGTGGCCCTCAATAAAAACAAGTTTGACACTGCTAATATATAGCATGTTTCTAATTTTTGCTCCCTCTACAATGAGGTTACACTCATATAGGATTTTGTAGCATTTAGACAAATACATGTGAAGGCAGGCTGAGCCTACGTGGAGGTACATCATTAACCACTCGGACAAAGGTCCTGAAATTCATTGTTTCCCCATCCTCAAATATTTTCAAGAGCTCCTAAAGAAACAGACCTTGGGTCTTTTTTTCACTAAATCATTGCTATCTATACTTTAGCAAGCCAACAAAGTTAATGGTTTTATATCTTGAGAGACAAAATGGGAACGAAAGATACAGAGATGAGGAGAGAAAACATTTCTCTTCTCCCAATGACTCATATTTACAAGAATCTTTGGCCACTTGCAAACTCCTTAGGCCCTCTATTGGGATCAGCTGTTTATTAAAAGAGATGTTTGGAGATGGTGAGATTCCCCAATTCAGGATAGGATTGAACAAAGTATTATAACCTTTTAAAGCAGCCAATTCCTTTAAATTAGAAGGCTTGAGGTTCCCTTGGCTTGAGGACTATATTACTGTGGGTTTTTTTAAAAAAAAAAGTTTTCCTTTTTTGTTGTTATTTAGTTATTATTGTTCTTGTTTTGCAGCATGTCAATAGTGACACTACAAGATATGTGAAGCCAGGTCCGTTTGTGGGAATTTTGTAGGATTTTAAGAAGTAAATTTTTCACTGAATCCCAAAACTAAAAACAAATGCAAAAGAAAAAAAACTGAAAAAAATGCCCCCACACTTTCTAGAAGGGGCTATTCCACATCTCTAGTTTAAGATTATCTAGAATCAGAGGATAGGAAGGGATATCAAGATTTTTCCACATTCTAGTTGAGAAATCACGCTTTGTATCTCCATACTGTGCCCTCATTTGGATCTCTTATTCTAGGTTGTATGTCTATGGAGCAGGGGTGGATTTCAAAACCCGTTGCTACCAGTTCGCTTATGGGAGCACATGCAAAGCATCCAGGTGGATGGGCGGAGCCTCCTGCCACTGCCGCTACCAGTTCGCCCAATCCATAGCAGTGGTGGGTTGCTACCGGTTCTCCCTCAGATCGGGGGCGAACCTGTAGCAACCCACAACTACTATGGAGATCCTCAGTCATCCAGATCATAGTTGTCCCAAAGATGCTTTTTTTCAAAATCAGAAAGACCAGTTACCTCTTGAAAAAAGCACATTCTAGGGTTGTAGTTCAACCTAATATACCTGGGAGGCAGGTTAGGGTGACAAATAAGGTTTTGTCCAATGTTTCCAACTTCTGGACTTGTACTTAAAAAGTGTTTTTTAAAAGACAACTGGACTTTCTTGGGTTTTTTTTCCTTGAAAACATTTTGCTTCTCATCCAAGAAGCTTTTTCAGTTCTGAAAGAGAACTTCTGAAGAACAGAAGAAAAACTGAAAAAGCTGAAGAAGCTTCTTGGATGAGAAGCAAAACATTTTCAAATGGAAAAAAACCAAGAAAGGCCAGTTGCCTCTGCAAAACACCTTTGGGATAGTCATGACCTGGATGATTGAGAATCTCCATAAACATTCTGGACTTGTAGTAGCTCAGTATGAATAGAATTCCTTTCTAGTCTGCAACAAAGCTCCCACTTTTCACTCCAGACAAAACCCTCAAATGGAGAGAAAATAGAAAATCTAATTTTCCAGTATAATTCTTCTACCCAAGGCAAGACTGCAAGATAATTTTTTCTGCCAACTGTAGAGCAATTATAGTGTCTGACACTGATTGGTTCAAAAGAAATCAACCACTAAAATCAAAGAACTCTTGTCAAAAATAGATTGGTCACTGATGCAACTACCTGTATTTTCCACTAGATGCCACTATTTACATAATATGAACCCAAATGCTGACAGGAATTTCTGGCTAGGTGTGAAGAACTAAAGGACTGCCTAAAGCACCCTCCATTTCACACAGTGCCACATTGCTAAATCAGGGAGAGGTGGTGACAAGCATAGATGTCAATAAATTGAAGGCAGCAGAAGATTGATAGCATCTCAGCATGGTATGAAAATAGATGCTGAAAGAAAGAATGGCTGGAATCTGTCTTTGCTACCCCAAAGACTATCTGAGGCTAATTTGTACATCACTGTGTATCATTCACTGACTATCAGAATCCAATAGAAATAACCATCATAGCTTTTTGATAGCAAGCTTTCAGCACTGTGAGATAGATGGTCTTTACCAATAAGGTCTATATTCAAATTCTTTGCTCAGCCATGAAGCTGTCTGGGTGATTTGGGGATGTCTGTAAGGGGTGTGCATAAGCTCACCAGCGTGCCTACCGTCCCTGTCCTACTGTCCCCATTTATTCATACACATTTATTATGTATATAGTTATACCTGTTTATACTTAAAATGAAATAAAAATAAAAAATAAAACAATCTGGACCAGTGGTGGGTTTCAAATTTTTTTACTACCGGTTCTGTGGACATGGCTTGGTGGGCGTGACAGGGAAAGGATACTGTAAAATTTCCATTCCCTCCCCAATCCAGGGGAAAGTTACTGCAAAATCCCCATTTCCTCCCAATCAGCTGGGATTTGGGAGGCAGAGAATAGATGGGGGCGGGGCCAGTCAGAATTTTTACTACCGGTTCTCCAAACTACTCAAAATTTCTGCTACCGGTTCTCCAGAACTGATCAGAACCTGCTGAAACCCACCTCTGATCTGGACCCATGAAGGCCTTTAAATGTTATAATTTACACCTTGAATTGTACCCAGAAGCAAACTGGCAGCCAGTGCAGCTCCCAAAACAGGGTATGACATGGGCTGCTCTATTCTTGTTTTTTCACCCCCATCAATCAGCCTACCTATTCAGGATCTGAACAACCAGGGACTTCCATGCCTCTCCAACTTACCTTCCAGTAAGTGCTTATCCCAATGCTTCATCTTGAGGTCTTTCCTAAGTTGCTCTCCATGTGTTCTGCTGTGGAGTAGTGACCTACTGCCAGAGGCAGCTGATCTTCTTGGGGGGGGGGTGTCCATACTCTTACCTTTGCCCGTATCTTTATGGGTTTGCTGCCTGGTTCCTTGGCCGTTCTTGAAGTCCACTTGTCTCAATGACTTTTTAAAAGAGCATGACGCCTTCATGGAGATCAGTTATTTCAAGCAAGAATAAAATGGATGGGCAGCCTTCCAGCCGCCTTGTTCTTTAAAAATATTTGAAAGAGCATCTGTCCACCATCAGAAATTAACATTTCATTTGTTGAACCTTTCATCTAAACTTGCAGGTATTCTTGTGCAAGACTAAACATTCCACTGAGAAGTAATTGGTGCATAGCACTTCAGTAGGGCTTGGTGTTTTAACTTTGAATGGTGCAAGATTTTTTATTTCTAGCAACCAATTCTTTAAGGAATTTTTGTTTATTAAGATGTTAATTTTACAGTGAAATTGGACATTAAATTTATGTTGGGGTTGCCAAATGGTATTTTTTTTAACTGTATGGGAGATAAATTTTGAGAAAATGACATTAAGTAATTCCTCTGCAAATTAGTGAACTGAAGTGTCACCACTTGCTGGAATCTTAATAGATTATCTATCCTGAGGAGGACAGTTACAAATTAGTCTCTCTTTCTTGCAAACTGGTAAAGAGGCCAGAAAAAAATGCCAATTACAATTGAATAGCATATTGTGTAAGGAGGAAATCTTTTACATATTTTGTTGACTGCCAGCATAGCTGTAGACATCTCTTCCCTCTAAACATGGGAATGAAAGCATGTCATTTTTAGGGCCTTCGCAAGTTGAAAATGGCTATTCTTAATGGATTACATGGGATTGCTATATGACAGATAGAATGCTGTAGGATGACACTCTCAGCTAAGTGATTAATGGTGGGTTTGATTTTTTAAACAATGCTGTTCTGGACTGTATTAAATCTTCTTCTGAGAAGATTCTCCATGGCTGAAGGGCATCATATGCAGGTCATTTGTATTGTCAGAGATGAGCAATTAATCTTCCTCACTGAGATACTGTGGTAATGACCCACCTCTTATCACTGTTAGAGAAGTCTGACATGGTGTTTGTTCTTTTCTAGAACTGACACCTACCAAGTATTTTAGCTACACCAGTTTCTTCCCTGTGTTCATACCATACTGGTAGTCCATTGGGATGTCAATTTTATTTATTTCCCTGCTTCTTGCAATATTTTAATCTCACCAGAAATAAGATTCCAGTATAAAGTCTCTGATCCCTGTCTGTTGACTCACAATAAATCTCAACCAGTGTACAGCCAAAAGCTGCTGTTCCTGAGGTCCAAAGTCCTTCAACCTCCACACCCAGTGGTGGGATTCAGCCGGTTCAGGCCAGTTCGGGTGAACCGGTAAATAAATTGCTGGCTGGCCCCTCCCCTCCTCTCCCCTCCCCTTCTAGGAGTACCCACACGCCCCATTTTGGCTCCCAGGTAAGTGCAGGGAGGCCTCCTAGGCCCAAAATGTGGTGCGGGGGTGCGGTCCCCCCCCCCCGTGGCCCATTTTTGCTCCCGGGGGGTGCAGGAGGTCGAGTGCTGCCTATCTCACCCCCTGGCCACACCCACCATGGCCATACCCACCCAGCTGGTCATTAGAGCAGAGAACCGGTTGTTAAATTATTTGAATCCCACCACTGTCCACACAGAAATTTCCAAGAATTAGTCTTGGTTATACTCATTCATTATGTCAGTCCAAAAACTCCATGGTTTAACTTTCAGATCTACCAAACTTTTGCCAGGTTTTACCCCTTATTTACTTTAAACAACATTTTTGGAATTATGTTGATTGATTTTTAAAGATCATTTTAAACTGCTGTTTTAACTTCAAATCTATACTGCTTTAAAGAACTAAACAAACAAACTTGCATTTCATTGTTTTGCTTTCTTTCTTTTGAATGGAGTCCAATAAAACTTTTAAAATTAGAAAGCTAAGGCTACCATATTTCCCAAAATTTGGTAACTGTTATATAGAAACATAACATGTAAAAAATTATATACCACCACCTAGTGGCCATCTAGCTTTTTTGAGGCCAGATATGGTAGTTCTAGCTCAGGGCTGTCAAACCCGTGGCCCTCTGGCTGGATGCGTCATGCACTGGCCATGCCCACACCCGGTTTAGCGAAGGGGGGAAAAGTCGTGATACATCATGTGATAATGCCGTAATGACGCGAGTTTGACACTCCTGTTCCAGTTGGTCAGATGGTAATATCTGACCAATCTCATCTGAGCTCAGAAGCTAAAAAGGATCAGGCAAGGGTAGTACTCAGATGGGGAGCTCCATCAAGGAAATACTGATAGTTCTGCAGGTCCATTTCCACTGCAAAGAATTCTCAAAAAGGGAACTCAAGTATCTTCAGGAGAGATAAAAAGTTTAATGAATGAGATGTTGAATCGTTTTTTGGCCATGGTACTTGAAAACAAATCCCTCCCAGGAAATCTTTTCCTCACCAGCATATCTTTGCCTCAAAATCAGCTGGAGAAAATAAAAAAGAATGGATTTGGAGAGGGGTTTTGACTGGTTTGGGAAAAGTAGAATTCCCATTTCAGATGTTCCCTTCATTGTTGCCACCTTCCACATTGCCAGATGTTGCTTCGGCATCATAGCTGAAAGTCAACACTAGAAGGAATTCTGCTTTATTCAGAAGTAATATGCCTATTATGAGCTCCACGGTTTAACAAATACTCAGAGTAAAGAACTCATGATGATATAACATTGGCTATATATAGCCTGAAGATGCAGTGTGATATCTGATGGGTTGCAACATATCTGATCAAACAAATTTGTCTTCTATTACTTCAGAAATTCAAATGCCAAAATGAGCTATTTTGACTGAACATTTGGCATGTTTTCTTATTACATGAGTTTATTTGACAATTGAACAGGTTGCTTCAGAAGGTAGTGGTCTCACCTACGTAACGTAAATTACTACTGAATTCCTAAGAGGTGCCCTTTGAAAGGGCACCTCTTAGGAATTCAGTAGTAAATCTTGTCAACTATAATCTTTGAAGTCCCTTCCAAATCTATGGCTGTGTTTTTCTAATCCAGGATTAAATGAACTATGGTTTTTTTGTCTCAATTTGCACAACTCACCGAATACTTGACACATGGGATTTGCCCAGTGGTGGGATTCAAATAATTTAACAACCGGTTCTCTGTCCTAATGATTTCTTCCAACAACCAGTTCACCAAACTGTTCAGAAAGTTAACAACCGGTTCTCCCAAAGTGGTGCGAACTGGCTGAATCCCACCACTGGATTTGCCCAATGTTAGGCTAAAACATGGTTATCCTCTTTGTGGTTCCCTATCATGCAAACAAGTCCTTTTGTTCTTACCTTATAACACAAAGTTGCATGCTTGTTTAATAGAGAACTCCATGGAAAGCCATGCAAACTATTGCAACTGAGTACTATAAAACTTTATGCATATCGTTTATTTTATGGCATATTATTAAGATACGAAGTAGCTTTGAACACATTCAACCAATTATTTGAAAGGCTTCTATTCTGCCTTGATTTCCAGTTACCTGACCCCTGAACCTCAGAACCAGGGGTGAAATCTAAAATGTTTCCCTACCAGTTCTGTGGGCGTGGCAGGCGAAGGATACTGCAAAATCTCCATTCCCACCCCACTCTGGAGCCAGCCAGATGTGGCATTTGCCGGTTCTCCAAACTACTCAAAATTTCCACTTGTCAGAACCTGCTGGATTTCACCCCTGCTCACAACCATCACCCCTGTTCTGGTTACAGCAGCCTGCCTGACTCCATGGCCAAGAAGGAACACAGACGTAAATTTGACATGGGGATGCATGGGAGGGGATGGGGTAATAGAAGAGCAGGCCAGTAGAGAAATAATTTTCTGAATGGAAACTTATCAGCTTGTTCCTGTCTAGGGCATTCAGTTATCAGCATTGCTATTTTGGTAAGTAAGAGTGGAGCCTCCCCTGAATCCATGCCAGATTGTAAGGAACTGGATGGGGAGGGGGAAAGGAGGTGGAAGACCAGGAGGGCAGTGGGAAGGGGAGGTCTCTGCCGTCAGAAAACTGGGATTCCTGCCAGTATCCTGGAGGGTCATAAAGACAAGAGTCAGTTTTGACCTACTGGTTCTACTTCAGTCCCTGGGTTGAGCAGGATGGGTGAAAAGCTACACCAGTGGAGATAAGAATGGGAAAGGGTAGCCAAACTCCCACGGCCTCTTTTGGCATCACTTTGTCATTCAGGAGATGACATGGACAAATGAGTCTGTGGGTAGCCTTGTCTACAACATAGTATTACTGAGTACAAGGTCTAATTCAAGCATCTTTCTTACTGTGCCTTCCAAAAACTTGCAACAAAATTAAGCATGGAGAGCTTAACCTTTTGTTAAATTGGACGTGTTGTTTTAGTTTTTTTGTTTTGTTTTGTTTTGTTTTGTTTTAAAAACCTAACAGGTTTCTAAACTACTGAGGCAAACTCACAACATAATGTAAAAACCATTCTGCAATGAACCAAGAAAACCAATATATGTGTTTTACATTTAAATCAGAGATCATTTGAAGAAAGCCTTTTTGTCCCTCTTGAATAGAATAAAATAACAGATTTGGAAGAGACCTTGGAGGTCTTCTAGTCCAACCCACTACTTAGGCAGGAAACCCTATACCATTGCAGACAAATGGTTGTCCAATTTCTTCTTAAAAACTTCCAGTGTTGGAGCATTCACAACTTCTGGAGGCAAGTTGTTCTACTGATTAATTGTTCTAACTGTCAGGAAATTTCTCTTTAGTTCTAAGTTGCTTCTCTCCTTGATTAGTTAGCACCCATTGCTTCTTGTCCTACCTTCAGGTGCTTTGGAGAATAGCTTGACTCCCTCTTCTTTGTGGAAGCCCCTGAGATATTGGAACACTGCTATCATGTCTCCCCTAGTCCTTCTCTTCATCAAACTAGACATACCCAATTCCTGCAACCGTTCTTCATATGTTTTAGCCTCCAGTCCCCTAATCATCTTTGTTGCTCTTCTCAATAAAGGAGACATTTTATATAAAAAGGAAATGTTGCAATTATATATATTTTAATAATCACACTGCACACAGCTCACCAGTCTCAATTATTACAGCTATAATTTGAATTAATAACATGAATACAACCACAAGTATATTATTAGGGTTGCAATTCTATATTTTACTTTTATTTTATTGTATTACATTTATAAACCAGCTGACTCATTACAACTCTGGGTAGGGTATGATATACAATTTTTAAAAATAAAACAATACATACGAGTACATAAAGAATATTCTGTGGGAAAGCTATCATGTGATATACCACACAATTCACAAGAGGTTCACCATCACTGTAGTCCAGAGCTCAGGAAAAGAGCCAGGACTAAAGGAATCATCCAACAAGGTTAACATGGGAACTTATAAATATTTTTGAGGGTGTCATTCTATGGGACAGTCACCATAATAGAGAAAGCCCACTCCCTGAATCCCAGCAGGTAGCATTGTTTAATCAATGGAATCTAGAACAGGCCAACTCTCTTAGATTGTACAGGATAGTCCAGTGATGGCTAACCTTTTTGCCATCACGTGCCAGGAGCAAGGGGAGCGAGGGGGGGTCGCGTGTGCGCATGCCCACACCCATAATTCTATACGCCCCGCCCCCACACATGCATGCGCAACCCCTCTCCTGGCATGTGATGGCCCAGTGGGCCCGTTTTTCTCTCTCCCCAGGCTCCAGAGCCTTTCTAGGAGTCTGGGGAGGGCGAAAATGGCCTTCCCCCCACACACATACCCGGAAGCCCTCTGGAGGCCAGAAACGGCCCATTTCCCTACTTCTGGTGGGCCCAGAAGGCATGAAAATTAGGTGATCGGCGCATGCATGCACGCCGGAGCTGAGCTCGCATGCCCACTAATATGGCTATGCGTGCCATCTGTGGCACACGTGCCATAGGTTCGCCATCATGAGAATAGTCTCTCAAGGACCTATGCCATTAAATTTTACAGATGATGATCAGCACTGTGAACTGCACATGTAAGCCCATTGATAACCAATGTAGCCCCCAGAAAGGGGTGTTTGATGGACATATCAAGGCATGCCCATAACTCATTATGCTGTTGTCTTCTAGGTCAGTTGTCTATGGAGATTCTAAGTCAGGGGTCTGCAACCTTAAACACTCAAAGAGCCATTTGGACCCATTTCTATAGAAAGGAAAACACCAGGAGCCAATAATTTAGCAACCAGTGTGACTGGGTGGCATACCTTCTCAGGCCAGATAAGGAATGACTGCAAGGAGAGGGGAGGGGACAGCCAGTGGTGGGATCAGCCAACAGGGAGCCACAGGAGAGGGTGGAAAGAGCCGTAAGTGGCTCTGGAGCCGCGGGTTGCTGATCCCTGTTCTAAGTCATCCAGGTCATAGTTGTCCCAAAGGTGTTTTTTTCAAGAGGCAACTGGACTTTCTGGTTTTTCTTTGAAGATGTTTCGCTTCTCATCCACGAAGCTTCTTCTAGGCCAGTTAGAGTTTCTGGGAGGCCTTCAAGAGTAGCCCCACATACAGTGCATCATGATGTGTGCTTGAGTGTGTATATGTGTGTGTGCATGTGCGGGTGCACATTTAGATCTGTGCTGTGAGAAACTTTTAAATTTGGTTTCCATTTAACTACCCAGGCCCGAATCTCAGTTTATAGATACAGGTGGAGTTGGGAGGGTAATATTTCCTTGACCCAATAAGTCTCATTTCTGAGTTGTCTTGAACTGTTTCCTCCAACACCACTATGTCTGCTCTGCAAAATACAGGAATTTTGGTGTCTCTCTTCATTGTAAACTATCCCTTCCAGGCACTTTTCCTTATCTTCTTTCACTTTCCTGTTTTTCTTCCTATATGGTCACCCTTAAGCTGCACAAAGCATTCTCATTGGCTCCAACCAACACATTTCCTCTAGAGATGAATGAGTTCACTGATATGGCCACCGACAGGCAGTCTCAGGACAAAGTTCTAGTGATTCCTCCATCAACATCCCATTGGCCACTGACAGAGTCTTGAAGGAAATGGGTTATGACCAAAGGCTACATCAATAGGAAAGCCACATGAATTAGGTCAGAGGTCTGGGAACTTAGAATAGCTCTGCAAAAAAACAGGCCTAGGCCCTTGAGTCTAATACTCACATGTTCACAGCAGCTACAAAGATGCTCTGCAGATGGGAAATGTACTTTGCTATATAGTGTTATAGCCTCATCAATTTGGAATCTATATGAATCTATCTTTATGCACACATATAATCAGCTTACAGATTTCATTAGGAACCTAAAGGGACAAGATGGGTGTCCTTGACAATAATCTACCCATTTCCTGTACTGAATGCTTGCAGATGCATAGACCAATTCCCAGAATTCTGGATGGGGAATTCTGGGAGAGGAAATCCACAAATCTGGAGGCTACCCTGCACACAAGCACATATGCACACTGTATGATTGTTTGCAACGACTATGATGGTAACGGAAAAGGAATCACAGCTGTCACACTGACCACTAGATGTCACTACTTACTAACCTGAAAGAAAATGATATCACAATACATGTAGTCCTTAATTTAATTTACATTTGTTTAGTGATCATTCGAAGTCACAACATCACTGGAAAAAGGCGACATGACCGTTTTTCACACTTACAACCATTGCAACATCTCCATGGTCACGTGGTCAAAATTTGCATGCTTGGCAGCTGGCATGTACTTATGACGGTTGTGGTGTCCCGGAATCATGTGATCCTTTTTTGCGACCTGACAAGCAAAATCAATGAGGAAGCTAGATTCACTTAACAACCACATTACTAACAACTGTAGTGATTCACTTAACAACTGTGGCAAGAAAGGTCGTAAAATGGGTCAAAACTCACTTAAGAACTGTCTCACTTAGCAACAGAAATTTTGGGCTCAGTTGTGATCATATGTCAAGGACTACCTGTACAGTTTTAACATCCCCAAGAGGTACTCAGCTACCATTTGCAGCACCAAGTCATTCATGATTTCAAGATACAAACTGGCTTCTTCACTACCAGTTGCCTTCTTCACCGGTGTATAGATATCCATAAAACTTCAATATTATAAGAATGAAAATATATTACCTAGAAGTAATAAACTTTATTTATTTATTTATTTATTACTATTTAAGAGCCTTGGTGGCACAGCAGACTAAAGTGCTGTTAACTAGCACCAGCTGCCTGCAATTACTGCAAGTTCAAATCTCACCAGGCTCAAGGTTGACTCAGCCTTCCATCCTTTCGAGGTAGGTAAAATGAGGACCCGGATTGTGGGGGCAATAAGCTGACTTTGTATAAAAAAGAACACCGCTTAGGGGGGCCCGAAAGCCCTACTAAGCAGGTATATACAAAAGTATGAAGGCTATTGCTTAACGCATTGTAAGCCGCCCTGAGTCTCCGGAGAAGGGCGGAATATATCGAACCAATAAATAAATAAATAAATATTATTTATTTATCACATTTTTTTTAACCACCCATCTCCCTCAGAGAGGGATTCCGGGCAGTGTACAGATGGTGTAGAAAGTTAGCACCCACCCCTCCTAGAAGAATATTTTAGGAAATATTAAAAAGGCAGAATATTATATTTTTCCTAAAGGAGGAACATGTTTCTAAAGACAGAAACTCAGAGCTTCAGCTCCCTGCCCCCAGCAGCTATTTGGTGCCCATTGAGCCTATCTACAAAACAAATGACCTTCAGCTCCAGGATAATGGGATTATCCTTCAGGGCAAAGCCATTCAGCCACAATAGAAACTGCACAACAAAGCCCCTTCATTGCATCAGCCCAAACTTCAATCAAGCTTGAAGCTACAAAATCAGCTTTGACCCCTGCATAGCCCCATGGGAGTCTGACAGCAACCAATAGAATACATGGCCTTGCCGCAGGAACAGGAAGCTCAAGGGCAAGAACCAAGAGATTGTATAAATACCTCTCACTCTCCACTCCGTGTGTTCAGCTGCACCAGGACCTCAAGCCCATGTGGTTCTGTTCATCAAGGAAACCTTTTTCCAAACAGCTTCCATGTTTCTAGTGTCTTTCTACCCACTTGGAACTGAACACCAAAACATAAAAAACAGTATATAAAATGTAAAAAAAATGCTAGAATGAATTAAAAATCAATGTGAAAGTAAATTAAAACACAGCCGGAAGACTTACAGGCCATTAGCCAGCCCTATGGCTGCATAGTCCTATGTGAGCCCCAAGCAAGGAGGGCCACAGGGCTGTATTTTTACATTTTTCTGGAAAGCCAGGAGAGTGGAAGCCCACCTCACTTCTGGGAGAAGAATGTTTCACAGGGAGGGGTCGATGGAAGGTCTGGTCCTCTTCTTGGACCTCGCCAGTTGGAATTCTTCTGAATCAGCAACATACTTTCTCTGCATGACAGGACAGGGCAATGTCAGGACAGGGCAAAGATGGTTCTGCAGGTAACCTGGCCCATGGGCTTTATAGGTCATAATCAACACCCAAAGCAAATGATAATGCTCAAAGTAAATTCTTAAATACAACTTTAGTTCAGTGTAACGATTTGTCCCTCCTGTATCCTCCCTCTGCTCTGCTTAATGCACTCTACTATATATCATTTGCCAATCAAGGATCTATCATTATTTGATTAACTTCTTGCCTTTCCTGTAGTGTTAAGGTCTGCCAGACAGACAGAAACACAAGATCAACAAATAATTGAGGCAGGATTAAAGTGATTTTAGTGCCATAAATTGGCTACAATTACTTATTTTAAAATAGGATTCTTTTAATCCATGGCTTGCTGAGCAAACTCCAATAGTTTGCACTACAGCCTAACTGCAATTGTTGGGGTCACATCACAAGCATAACTTGATCTATCCATATAATGGTAAAGTGAGATTTGTAGATGGAGCCATGTTGCGTTTGACTGCCTTAATATTTGGTAATGGGCTGTATCACTAAGACTGACCCCAACCGATCATTTAACAGGGATTTTATCTTATCACAATCTTATCACTAAGATTTATTTTTTTTATTTATTTATTTTATTTCAAATTTATATACCGCACCTTCTCCCAAGGGACTCAGGGCGGTGTACAGCCAGATAAAAACATACAATACAAACATTAAGAACAATTAAAAGAATATATATTAATTTGGCCCCAGTTTAAAATGACAAACCAATTAAAATTTAAAATTTAAAAATATGTTAAGCCAGCCCGGCTTGATGAAAAAAGAAAGTTTTAAGGGCACGGCGGAAGGCACCAAGGTCTTGGATTCTCCTTATCTCTGGGGGCAGCTGGTTCCATAGGGTAGGTGCCCTCACAGAGAAGGCCCTCCCCCTGGGGGTCACCAGCCTACATTGTTTGGCTGATGGCACCCCGAGGAGGCCCTCTCTGTGGGAGCGCACAGGTCGGTGGGAGGTTGTCGGTAGCAGCAGGCGGTCTCGAAGATAGCTAGGCCCTATGCCATGGAGTGCTTTAAAGGTGGTAACCAACACCTTGAAGTGCACCCGGAAGACCACTGGGAGCCAGTGCAGCTCGCGCAGGAGCAGTGTTATGTGGGAGCGCCATGCAGCTCCCGTAATTACCCGCGCGGCCGCATTCTGGACCAGTTGGAGCCTCCGGGTGCTCTTCAAGGGGAGCCCCATGTAGAGAGCATTGCAGTAGTCCAGGCGAGAGGTGACGAGGGCATGAGTGACTGTGCACATGGAATCCCGATCAAGAAAGGGTCGCAACTGGCGAATCAGGTGAACCTGACAAAAGGTTCCCCTGGTTACAGCCATCAGATGTTCCTCCAAGGACAGCTGCGTATCCAGGAGGACTCCCAGATTGCGCGCCCTCTCCGAGGGGGCCAAAGACTCGCCCCCAATAGTCAGTGATGGAGTCAGACTTTAATACTGTAGAACAGCATAAAGATCTGGAATATCTTAGCAGCCTCCTAACCCATCAATTTGAAGGAAGAAAACTAGAAGAGAGATGGGCAATAGATGAACAGCTTTCAAATTTCAAAATGCTTTACAATAAAATATCATATTTACCAACAAGGCCCTTGTCTCGGTCCAGTTCTCCTTTTCAGATCAAATTCCTGGGATCAGATTTTTAAAAGTCAAATCATGCGTCATTAGCATCAGGGTCAGGGATTAGGGTCTTGAGAAAGGAAGTAAAAAGAAAGAGGACAAGCCTGAAATCTGAACAGACTTTAGGCAGGTAGTTATTGGGATTTGAGATACATAAAATAAAAGCTGGATATTTTAACATGGATTTGGGTTTCTTTGGGTTGCTCTTCCTTCCCAATATTAAGAGTTTATTTGTTGCTATGGTGTAGATCCAAGCAGGCTCAAGCAGTCTGGGACTCAAATCCATTCTCAACCAGAAAAAAAAATCACTGGCTGACATTGAGCTGATCACTCATTTGATATGGAAAATAATGGTGCTAAAACAGAATCTAATCTCAAAAATTAATCAATCATATAATATATTAAATCCTGTATACTGCTCCTAGACTTCACACTGCATGGGAAAGTGGATGTGTACACATGCCCCCATTCTATTATCTTTACCGTACATGGGCTAGTCTTTTTCTTGCCATCCATTGAGAGAATAAAACAAAACATGCTTATTGCTTTTCTTATCAATCATATCTGACTGCTTTATATTTGTCCATACCGAAAAGCATGATTAATGTAATAATGTGTGCTTGTGTCCATCTGTAATACTGGGCATAAAGATTTTTTGCTTTGCACACAGTTGTGTTGAATTATGCGTCAGTTGTTTTACTTATTTTTCTGATTCACATGCCCATGTACCCAAAAGTACTTCTCAGAACTGCTGTGTTAGCGTTGAGTGCAGCAATGTCACAAATGTTAACTATTTACAATGGAGCCAGATCTAAAGAACAAGTCAGCAACATTGGAGTCTTCAGTTGAACCTTTGTCAGCTGAGGGTGTCTTGTGCTCCAGATTTCTTGCTCTCAGTTCCTCTCTACAGGCTTCCAAGATCTGCTTAGTCACCAAGAGAAAAAGGAGGCAGGATCATCAGCATTTATCTTCTCACATATAAGATATATCTCACATATCTTCTCAGACAATTTGTTTTGCCTTCATGCCTAGTTTGTGCTCTTAAGTGAAAACAATCAACATGTGTCTCACTTGGTTGCATTTCAAATGAGTTTTCCAATTTTCTTTCCAAAGAGCTCCTTTGAAAAGAAATCTGAAAACTTTTCCTTCTCCGATTTCATGATTCAAGCAATTTCTTGATACTCACAAATGTCTTGGACTCAAATTACTGGATACAGGCCAGATTTCCTAGCTTGGGTAAAGAAACGTCTGCAAGAAAACAAGCTCAGAGAGCACCAAGGGTGCCTCAGATTTCTATTTTACCACTTCTCCAGTTGCGCAACCCTCTTTTTTTCACCGCCATGGGGATTCCCTGAATTTTATTCCCAAAGTAACAAACCTGTGAACAAACTGGACTGGAAGGAAGTGGTTTGCAAGGGCTTGCTTTGGTTCTTTTCCAAACTAGAGAAAGAGGAAGTAAAAGAAAGAGAGTTGCAGTTAGGGCTAGATCCAGGGGTGAAATCCCACAGGTTCTGACAGGTTCTGGAGAACCAATAGCGGAAATTTTGAGTAGTTTGGATGTAGGAAGTTAGCACCCACCCCTTTCCTGGAAGAGTGAAATATTTTAGGAAATATGAAAAAGGCAGAATATTATATTTCCCTGGATGAGAAATATGAGAAGCATATTTTACAGACAAAGCAGCTCCCACCTTCCTGCCCCCCACCCTTTGTCAATGGGCCATTAAGGCCTGGGCCAGTCTATTCTACATAACAAAGATCTGCCTCCTTCAGGCAGAGCCATAGTAGGAATTGTCAAAGATAGGATTAGCCCTCTACACAATAGCAGCAGAAACGCACCACATGTGACCTGGGAAGCACATGTGACCATCAGCCAGCAAGGCCCCCACCCCCTGGGAGTCTGACAACCAATCAGGGTACTCTTTTGGGGCCCCAAGAAATGCAGAGCCAGAGAGAGCATAAAAACCCGAGGATTTTCTGTATCTCCCCTTTTCTGTTCAGGAACTCAAGCCATGTGATCCTGTCCACCATTAAACCATCTTTCCAAGCAGTCTCCATGTTTCCAGTGTCTGTTTCCCCACTTGGAGCAGAACCCAGAAGGATGTTTCTTCCAACATGGAGAACCAGCAAATACCACCTCTGGCTAGTCCCAGAGTGGGGTGGCAATGGAGATTTTGCAATATCCTTCCCCCAGGAGTGGGGAGGGAATGGAGATTTTACAGTATCC
The DNA here is from genome assembly GCF_059756535.1 of Pantherophis guttatus. Classification (NCBI taxonomy): domain Eukaryota; kingdom Metazoa; phylum Chordata; class Lepidosauria; order Squamata; family Colubridae; genus Pantherophis; species Pantherophis guttatus. The sequence continues at coordinate 318,266,113 of NC_142063.1, forward strand.
TTCCCCTGCCACACCCACCAAGCCACACCCACCAAGCCACATCCACAGAACCGGTAATAAAAAAAAATTGAATTTCACCACTGGCTAGATCTAAGTAAGCAGAGGAACCAAACAGAAAATGAACAAAATGCCCGCTTTTCAGTTCCTTTTTAAAGTTTGGCTTTTAAATTCTCTCACGCGCTTTTATAATAGTTGTTGAAGATGGAAATAAACTTCAAGGCAATAAAATAGAAAGGAAGGTAAATTTGACATACAGTATTTTGTTTATGTTTCTGGGAGCTGAGCCACAATCCAAACCAGAATTAAATGCACTAATCAGTAGCCTGAAATGTACTTTCTTCAGGGTTGAATCTGCAGTTGCCAACTGAAGGGGGCAAGGAGGACATTTGTCACGTGCATCATGTCACCATGCAAATGTTGCAAATTACATATTGTAGGAAGTTAGCACCCACCCCTTTCCTGGAAGAGTGAAATAGTTTAGGAAATATGAAAAAGGCAGAATATTATATTTCCCTGGGATAAGCATGTTTTGAAGCAGCTCCCATCTTCCTGCCCCCACCCTTTGTCAATGGGCCATTAAGGCCTGGGCCAGTCTATTCTACATAACAAAGATCTACCTCCTTCAGGCAGAGCCATAGTAGGAATTGCGAAAGATAGGATTAGCCCTCTACACAATAGTAACAGAAACTAACACAATGGGACCCATCTAGACGAGGCTCACCACATGGCACCTGGGAAGATTGCATCAGCCAGCAAGACCCCCACCCCCTGGGAGTCTGACAACCAATCAGGATACTCTTTCGTGGCCCCAAGAAATGCAGAGCCAGAGAGAGCATAAAAACCCGAGGATTTTCTGTATCTGCCCCTTTTTCTGTTCAGGAACTCTAGCCATGTGATCCTGTCCACCATTAAACCATCTTTCCAAGCAGTCTCCATGTTTCCAGTGTCTGTTTTCCCCACTTGGAGCAGAACCCAGAAGGATGTTTCTTCCAACAATATTCTGCAAGATGTGACTAACACGTTCATATGATTCCCACTATCTGTGCAATGGCATAATATACAAATGGCGGTATACAAATTAAATAAATAAATACTAGATCTGACAACATCATAGCTTATATCAAAAGTCTGTGGCTGGCCTTATCTGCTTCTGCAAGGATTTGATTTCAGTAGAGTTTTTTATTTTATTTTAATACCACTATCTATCTCCTTCAACTAAGAAACTAGTTAAAATGGAAGGGATTTAATTCACTTGCTAAATTGTGGCATGTTAAGTCTTTAGAGTAAAGTTAAAATCCAGAATCTAAATAAAAATATGGACAGCCATGATACCAATAGTATGGCTAATCTCATGCTAATTTACCCTAACCTAACATGGATTATATAGATTGTTCAGTACAATTCCTTTGATTATAAAGCAAGAAGACCTGCAGAATAGGACTTCTTCATTGCATCATTTCAAATGCTTTGGGCTTTATTGACTTCCCACTTGTGGATGCACCTGGTAACATGTTTGTGATATAATAGAAGATGATTGGGATGCATTAAAAACATATTTCTCTTTGCTTTGCCTTTTACAGTCTGAGCACAGATCCTTAGATAGTTTCTTGCCCAGAAATTACAACTATCTTAAAAGTGCATAATTTAAAAAATACTATCTATTCCAAAGACTGCTATAAAATGCCTGGGACAGAGGTGGGTTTCAGCAGGTTCTAACCAGTTCTGGAGAACCGGTAGTGGAAATTTTGAGTAATTCAGAGAACCAGTAGTAAAAATTCTGACTGGCCTCGCCCCCATCTATTCTCTGCCTCCCAAGTCCCAGCTGATCGGGAAGAAATGGGGATTTTGCAGTAACCTTCCCCTGGATTGGGGAGGGAATGGAGATTTTACAGTATCCTTCTCCTGCCACACCCACCAAGCAATGCCATGCCCACCAAGCCACACCCACAGAACTGGTAGTAAAAAAATTTGAAACCCACCACTGGCCTGGGAGTTAGGTAAAAAAGTGAGCCATCTGCTGGGAAAATAAACACTAATAACAGATAATACAGTTCAGACTCTGCCTGATGTAAAATTAGGATGGCCCACAGAAAGGGTTCCTTTACCACAACCTGCTTACAAAGCTTCTTGCTGGGAATCAGTTGCAAACATTTCAAGAAGACCGAGACTCTAAAGGCATTGTTGGAAAGGAGCCAAGTTTTGCTTTTGTTTGTTGTTTACTAAATTTATATAGCCACCCATCTCTCATACATGAGATTATGGTAGCTTAAAATCAGAAGGAGCATTTTATTAAAAGATATAAACTTTCCTGATTTACAGTTGCCTTGTATCTGATGAAGATTAACTTACAGAAAGCTTACACCTTTTAATAAAAATTATTACTCCATATTGATTAAAAGGTGAATGTTTTCCCTCTCTTAAGCAGGAGAAGGGGTCAAGCACTCTTAAAAGAAATCAGAGAACAAGGATGCAGTCTGAAAAATACTAAAGACTGGGGAGAAAGAGAGGAACATCTGAATTATCTTACCTACAGAATTTTAGGATTCTCTAGTTTCCTCATTCAGTGCTGTAGGAATGGTGAACTTTGGCTGTTCTGTTGGATATTTGTGTTTTGAACTATCTTGTGATTTGGCAGATAGACAAAAGGTTGGAAAGCATAATGGGATTCAATTACTAACTCACTCATTCAGTGGATCTACTGTAATTAAGGCTATGTTTGGATACAAAAATAAATATTTCAAAATATCAACAAGCTCTCACCTTCTCAATGTATGTGTTGCTTTCCATTTCTTTTGTTTATAAAATTGTCAATTGTTGATATTCTGTAGTTTATAGAGCAGGTGTTTTTCAGAGCAGATATTTATAGAATAGAATAGAATAGAATAGAATAGAATAGAATAGAATAGAATAGAATAGAATAGAATAGAATAGAATAGAATAGAATTCTTTATTGGCCAAGTGTGATTGAACACACAAGGTCTCAGTGTACATAAAAGAAAAGATACATTTGTCAAGAATCATAAGGTACAACACTTAATGTTATAGGATTTATTCTCATTTCTCTACTGTTCATTGTTCTGTTTCCTATAATTTCATTTGGTCATATCCTTTCACTCCGTATATTTTAAGATATGAAGAGAGCAGGATAATTTTTTACAATGTGTCCTAAAAACAGCCATAGAGTAACCTTCATCTGAAATTATTAAACTTAGCTGCTACAAAGTGCTTTCCAATTTAACAGCAGGATATTATTCAGAATTAATAACTAGAAGGAAAGCCCCCACACCTGTTTTTCTGATCAGGCACTGATGCTACATTGGCTCATTTGCAAAGGTGGGGCCTTATAAAGGATTGTAGAGGTCACTTTGGGAAAGATATGAAAGAGCTTTTAAAGAAAGGCTTGGATAAGAGGTTGAAGGAAGAGTAAAAAACTAAAAATAACCCCATCTTGATTTATTTTATTTATTTTGTTTTAGTGTGACATACACATATAAAAACATGAACAGGTTTTCAAGATTATGTTATGATACCATACAATAAAGTAGCATTCCTAAAATCTCTGATAGGTCTTTTTTTAAAAAAAAACTGTCTTAACCTGAAGGACTGACAAGTGTAGGGACACTTATGAAATAGTCTGTTCGTGAATTTGAACCCCCCCACTCCCTCCCCCCCACAAATGTCCTGGCCCAAGCTACCCATTGAGTCAGACAAAGCACAGTGGTAAAGAGATAATGGTAACAGTGACAGACATAGCTGGATTGAAAAAAAATCCATATGATCACAAAATGGCAGCAAACACAGGCATCTAATTCTTCACTGCCATCAAGTGATTTTATGAGTGAGATTTGTAATCTAAGATACAGTACTTCTACAGGAGAAGAAAAGGAAGCCTAGGAAATTTTTAAAAAGGAGGGGGGGAAAGCGAGTCCACCAGAAAATGGAAGTGGACTGAAGGCAAACTTTTTAAAAATCCAGAATGTCTGGCATAATTCTTAACATCTGGCTACTCTGGTTTCCAAGATGCAATGGCTGATTGCACATAGACTGCTTAGACCAGTGTTGGCGAACCTTTTTGGCACTGAGTGCCGAAATGGGGACACAAAGGCGCACGTGCTGGAAACCGGAAGAGCAGCAGCCCGGTGCACATGCATGCGCAGGGAAGATGATCTTCCTGTTTTTGGTGCATGCATGTGTACTGGCCACCTGGGCTTCTGGTTTCTGGCATGCGTACGTGCGTGAAGACCAGGTGGCCGGAGCACATGTGTGCACTGGAAACAGGAAGATCATCTTCCCAGCACACAAATATGCACCAGGCGGCTGCTCTTCTGGTTTCCAGTGCTCCCACGTGTGTGAAGACCAGCTGACCAGTGCGCCAGAACCCGGAAAAACAACGGACGACAGCTTGCGTGCCTGGAGAGATGGCTCTGTGTGCCACTTCCGGCACTCGTGCCATAGATTCACCATCATGGGCTTAGACAAATACTTGTGCAGTGTTACAGTAGCTGCTTTGACTTGTAATATTCTGAATGACTGTTCAAAACTGTACAACTTGGCACAGTTTAAATAAAGTATAAATAAAATTTAACAATAGCTCTGATTTGTTCTGTTATCGACAATTTAATGGGGATTGAATAATGAAGGGTATTATTAGGGTAGACGACCTGTAGAGGTACAAAGTAGTATTTTGGGGGAAAGTTGTGGGCCATTGTGTGTATGCCACATGCAATGACATCCCCAATTGACCTATGTGCTGGTATGGGCAGTGTTTCTCAAACTTGACAACTTTAAGATGTTAGCTGAAGAATTCTGGGTATTAAAGTTCACACATCTTAAAGTTGCAAAGGTTGAAAAACATTATTCCAGGGAGATGTTTGCAAATTCGATATGTTTGGATGTAGTTCTTTTTTTTTTTTTCAAAAAACTATACCTCCATTAAAAAAAAAAGTTCTGAAAACTATAAAAAAAATAGAATCTGGGCCATATGCATCCTATGAACTAATGGAACAAATTCTTGGTTAATGAGCATCATCCGTTTTATGTCTAGATTACCTAAAAGACAACTCAAACCATAACATTCACAAAATCCCAATCCAAACCCTAATCTGTGGGCCGGATCTGCGGGGCCTCCCTGGAAACAGCAAAGGACCAGTCCGCAGTTCCTCTGCCAGTGAAAATGGAGCCTAGGAAGGGCCGCATATGGCCCTCCCAAGCTCCATTTTCACTGGCAGAGGGCTGCAGGAGGCTGTCGCAGCCAAAAACGGAGCCCAGGTAGGCCGCATGTGGCCCTCACAAGGTCTGTTTTCACTGGCAGAGAGCTGCAGGAAGCTGTCGCAGGTGAAAATGGAGCCCAGGTGGGCCACACGTGGCCTTCACAAGCTCCGTTTTTACTGGAAGAGAGCTGCAAGAGGCTGCTGCAGTTGAAAACGGCCCTCACAAGCTCCATTTTCACTGGCAGAGGGCTGCAGGAGGCTGTTGCAGCCGAAAACGGAGCCTGGGTGGGCCACATGTGACCCTCACAAGCTCCATTTACACTGGCAGAGTGCTAGCAAAACAAATTACAGTACTAGCAAAAGTGGCATTTGATCATATGAGTGATGTCGAGATGGCCACGCCCACCCTGGCCATACCCCCCCCAGCCCCTCAAGGTCAAACACAACCCTGATGTGGCCCTGGTAGCGCAGCAGACTAAAGCACTGTTATTAACATCAGCTGCCTGCAATTACTGCAAGTTCAAATCTCACCAGGCTCAAGGTTGTCTCAGCCTTCCATCCTTTCTAAGGTAGGTAAAATGAGGACCCAGATTGTGGGGGCAATAAACTGACTTTGTATAAAATATACAAAAGTATGAAGGCTATTGCTTAATGCATTGTAAGCCACCCTGAGTCTCCGGAGAAGGGCGGCATATATATCATTTTTTTTAAAAAAAAAAAATGAAATCGAGTTTGACACTCCTGCCCTAAGGGATCAAATTAGCTTCCATCTGCCCAGAGCAGCAAGTGTCCCCCTATTACAAACCAGGCTTATTCTCTGTGCCCAATCAAGTAAAGACTGAATTCTCCTAATAATGCAGTTCTTCTTTCTATTATTGAAAAAGGGAAGCAGCATCAACAATGCAGTTGCTCAATCTAAAATTAGGATATCAGATACAGAGCAAAACCAGCAACCAGCCCCAGCTTTTTCCACATTACTGACTGTTTCTCCATTCAGTTTAATATCTGCATAGATCTGCAGCTGACACTGTTTATGGATTGGAGAGAAACCACCATCCAATGTGATTTGTCTGCCGTAGGTCCCCTGCCAAATTAAGTCACCTTGTCAAGAAATCATGTGATCCATAAGCAAGTTGACAGCAAAACCAATTTTTATAGAAGCACTAGATGCCAGGACAATTAACTAAAAAGACATGAGAGTTCAAAAGTTTTACTGTGTTTTAAAATCCAAATTCTGCTTTGCAGACATAGTCTAATTGATCTCTTGGGGATCTATCTTCCCTTGATCCTTTATCTAGAGCCCAATTAAACCCAGCCCATTTCTGCAGAAGTAGCTGGTAGGAACAGATGTTTGAAAGAAGAATAGAGATGACAAGACATTTACAAGAAGTCTTCAGATGTTGAAATGTTGATCCACTTCAACGTCTGCAGAATTCTTGTAAATATCTTGTCATTTCTATGACAATGAAATGTATGCTTGGATTATTATTTTCTTGGGCTGTTTCAGTTCATATGAGTAAAGAGATGAAAGTGGTCCTGTAGTCTTACTGCAGGCTAATCTCCTTCATTTTATCCAGTGAAATCACAGACCATTTTTGATACTTAGGATCCAATTTACATTCTTATATATTGGACAATTGTTAGCCATAGTCCAGGAGTTCATAAAAGTTGGCAACACAATATGAACAGTATGGAAATTTTTCACTCTTCCAGGGGAAATGACTCCAAAGCAAACTAAGAAAATGGGCCTGGTTCATACAAAAGACTAGATTTCCCAAGGAATGCCCCCCACCTCACTTTCTAGCCATGTTTTCTCAATTGGCCACCCCTCTGCCTAAAGTATCCACCACAAACTCCTCAAATCCCAAATATACCCGCTGTTAGGAAAGGCTGGACAGCGTCCATTAAGGGCTCACCCACACATCTGGCTTGCTGCAGTGAGAAGACAACTCTACCAATCATTTGACAAAGGCAAGACTTTTGACAATTGAGGGAACTGTCAAAGGCTCCATGTGACCAAGGCTCCCCCATCGTTCACACATTGTTACTTTCACCATGACAATTCTATTCTTCTGGGACTGAAAAATCACAGAATAGAATTTTAAAAGAAGATGACGTTCTTAGAAAACTAGACCTTTAAAAACATGATACAATTTCCAGACCCTGGAGGAAATGAAGGGACTATTTATTTCCCAGTCTAGGACTAGCCTGAGGATGGGGAAACACTCCACCAAGGGAGCTGCTTTTTCCCTTGGAGAAGAAGATATTCAGAGAGATAGCTCACCAGCTCACCATGTGGTATGTGGGTCCATCAGTTCAGAGGCTGTAAGCCTCCCTTTCCAGCAAAGCTGAAGACAACAATCTATCTAGTTGCAAAGTCTAGTTGCAAACAAAGGCAAAAAATAATGATGATGAACAGCCAACCCAACTCCACATTCAGTCAGGGAGTGATTGGCTATTCATCTTTCCACAAATAGATGACAAGGATGGGAGGGAAACCACAAATTATTGCCTTGAAGCTACTCCACATTATATGGAGTGAGGATCACAACAGCAGCAGAAAAATGTAGGTTATGGATTCAGTGCTGCTTATATCACTGTCTCATCTCAAAGATGGGAGGAAAGCACACTGAGGAGAGCAGAAAGTGTCACCCATCAAATGTGGCAGAATAAAGTCTCTTTTATTCATGTTATGGTTAGATGATGCCACAGGATACTACAAGTGCAGACAAGGCCTTGATTTCTTTGGTCACATAACCCAAGAATACCTGGGTTCACATAATACGCTAAGCCAAAACCAAATAGATAAAAGATGAGACCCTGCTCAGAACATGTACCTATTGACATATATACAGTATATGGGGTAAAAGATGCAATACTTTTAAAAAAGTTTGGATTAACTTTGCCTTCTCGTGGGAAACAGCTTTGCAAGCAACCAAAACATAATTTGTTTTCTGTTAGGAGTTCAAAAAGCAACCTATCAGCCATTCCTCATGAAATCATGCCAATGAGTTCCCATATACTAAACTTAGCTTTTGATATTGTGTGAAGCCATGATGTTCCTCATCTGAATAAACCACAATTGGCTGGCTTTATATAAAATCCTAAACTTTAATTCATTACCCTCCACATTGTAAAGTTAGAATTTGACAAGTTGATATGAGTTGCTAAGCGAGATCTAAATAAATCAAACTGTGACTTAATACCATTATTATCCAAACTTCTATTTAGAATTAAACCGTATTTCATTTTAAAAGATGCACTTCTTCAAGACTCTGGCTGCACCTGGATTTTGACAGGCATGCTGGTGACCTTATTACAAAATTTGTAATAAGAACAAAAAATCAGTACATTTTTTTTATTTAGTTCCATTTAAATTCAACAAAATACAATTCACATGATTATTCCCAGTTAAACAATTAAACTGTGTTTAATATACTTTTATTTCAGTCATATTAAACATTACAGCTCTTTAGCAAAGTTCTGGTTGGTTCAGCCTCTGGGGAATCATAATCAAAGTCAGGGATCTTGAGTCATGTGCCCTTTGACTTATATGTTTAAAAGATATGCTGCCTCACAAGGTGGCTGACATTGTAAAAGTATAAGAAGAAAAAGAAGAAGATAAGAAGAAACCAAGCAACACAATAGCATTTTTTTTAAAAAAAAGAATGAAGTAATTCCCAATCAAAACAAAGGCAGAATTGATTGAATCTGGATCTTAACAGTAGAAGAGGCATCAGGCAATGGACTGGGAGATAATATTACAAAATATTCAATCATGTTTTTCCTCAGACCCAGCTGAAGTATCATCAAAAAGATAGTATATTTACACACAGCTTTTGTATAGTCAAAAAAAAAAAAAAAGGTCATTGATTGAACAAAGCCAGAGTGTCCTTGTAGTTCAACACATTATGTAAACTAAAAGTAGACCTAAGTATTGAATGGCACAACAGGATACATTAACCAGGCTGGTGAGCAGGCATTGCTTGAAGTTCCCTAAACCTATAGCCAGATGCAGATGACAGGCTGAATAAATGTGTACAGGCTTTTTGTAGGCATCAGATTTACACCTAAGATTTTGGGACAAATGAACAATATCTGACTTTTTTTTTAAGTAATAATCTGGGAGCATTTCACTTATCTGTTAATTAACAAGCCAGTGACCACACTCCAAAAACTACGAGGAGCCAGAATATAGAAGTGGTTGTAGCTAGATTAAAAACGAATGTAAGTCTGTTTTAATTTAAAATGAATTTAATAGTTATTTTAATTATTGTCCCTTGCATTTAATAATTCCCTCCATGTATCTTAATTTTAAATGTGGCTTCTTTAGGAGACCCCTGGAATCTCAGGCAGGGCAATTTTGTTCTAGCCTTAAATAGAATTACAGATTCTCCTTGACTAGGCAGAATAGGCCGAAGTATAGAAAACTGCTCCTTATATTTTCAAAATATTGTACACTTCCCAGGTTTTCCTTCCCAAAAAACATGGTTGCAATAGAAGCTTTTGTTTAGGTCCTTGTAAAATCTCAGATCTCGGACAAGGAAATTGTGCAAGGAAAGCTTCACTTAGCAGTGATACAAACTGTGGTTGGAAAACATCCAGACTGACGAAGAAAGCTCTGAGTAGTTAGGGACTTTTCTTTTTCTTTTCTTTTCTATTTTCTTTTTGACATTTTGGTTAGTCTTAATAAGGAGGGCCTATGGACTCAAAAGTAAGTACTGGACACAGATTTAGAAACCCTCCAATAGCATTCAAAAAATTTAGGATCCAATTCTCTATTCAGCTGACACAACAGACAGGATTACCTTAGAACAGGGATGTCAAATTCAAGGCCCAGGGGCCAGATCTGGCCCATGGGGCCACCCTGAAAACAGTGAAGGACCAGCCCGCAATGCCTCTGTCAGTGAAAACGGAGCCATTTTCGCTGGCAGAGAGTTGCAGGAGGCTGTCACAGCCGAAACGGAGCTCGAGAGCCAGTTTTCGCTGGCAGAGCACTTGGGCCACCACAGGCACTCCCGACTCGAGTGATTATCGAACTGGCCACGCCCACCCTGGCCCCCCAAGGTCAAACACAACCTTGATGCGGCCCTCAATGAAATTGAGTTTGACACCTCTGCCTTAGAAAGTCCCAAAGGTGCTTTTTCAACAGGCAAGTGGACTTTCTGGTTTTTCTCTGAAGACGTTTCACTTCTCATCCATTCAGCCTCTTGGATGAGAAGTGAAACGTCTTCAGAGAAAAACCAGAAAGTCCACTTGCCTGTTGAAAAAGCACCTTTGGAACAATCATGACCTGGATGACTGAGAATCTCCATAGACATTTACTTTAGAAAACCATTGCCTCACACCCCAATTTTATAAGGTTGTTGTGAAACTAAAAAGGCAGTTCCAGCCATGTTTACCTGGGAATATATTACTATGAGAGTCCTTGGTGCTCTTTACCCTTGGTTGTTTTCTTGCAGACCTTGCAATTCTCAATCTAGTTTGGGTAATGAAATGTCTGCAAGACAACAACCAAGGTTAGAGAGCACCAAGGACTCCTCCTTTCAACCCTGAGCTACAAATATTCTCCTTTATATATTAAGGTAGGTTAAATTTAACTGCTACTATGTCTAAACTAATCTGCTTACAATTGCACTTTGACAAAAGAAAGAAAATTCAGGAAACAAATGATTCCTGGGAAAATATATATATATAGTACAAACAAATAAGAAAGTTTATGTATTTTTTGCAGGAAGGTAACACCGTGTATTTATCGAAGCAGTCTTGGAGGAACGGGGTTGTCAAGAAATGCAGGGATTGGAGCCATAGGATGGAATTGATGGGGCTGCATCACACACGGGGGGTTTTTCTTGCCTTCTTTTCATTAAGAGGTTTTTGAAAAACGTTCGTTGGGATGCTTACAATACCGAGTGTCTGTGGGCTGCGACTTTTGGCAACACGGCAACATTTGGCAGAAATCAGACAGCGCTTCTGGTGGTCGTACATATTTGTCGCTGCCGCTTAAAAGGGAAAATCCACAAATCCCGAAAGGTTAGGTAAGCATCGGGACAAAATTGGGTTTTTTCCCCCCTAAAAAATCCCAAAATTGCAAATCGGCTCACTCTTGGGTTTTGTTTTTTTTAAAAAAAAGAGACACTAAAAATCCTAGGCCGTCTTTTATTCCCGTGCAAACGTCGAGAGGATCGCAAAACGCAGAGAAAACCAGAAAGCCTGAAACTGCAGGAAGAGCTTTGCTTCCGAGTAAACCGGAGCCCGATCTCAGCCGCCGCATACCGGGACGCCCTGCCCAGGGCAACGGGACTGACCTCTAGATTTGCATCGGTCCCAACCATGGCAAGGTGGAAAGCACCACGGTCGTCCACCCCCACCCTCCCCTCCGCTCCACCCCACCCCCGGCGAACCACCCGAAAACAGATTTGCTGGGGGAAACGGATCAGGTGATTCAGGGGAGTGGGAGGGAATCACGTGCCCCGGGATCAGGCGCTGCGGTTGCAGCTGGCGGAGCGGAGCGGCCACGTGGGGTGAGTCAGCGCGGGGAGGAGCGGCGGAGGGCAGGGCTGCGGAGACGCGGCTTTCGGGGTGGTGGTTGGGGACCGTAGATAAGGCGGGCAGAGCCGGCGGGCGAGCTGCTGAGGCCTTTGGTGACTCCGCCAGTGCTGCTTCAGGTAAGGAAGGGCTTTGTTTTTACGGGAAACCGTAATCCAAGGTTAAACGGGAGCTAAGGGTCTCACACTTTTAGGAAAGAGAGAGAGGGCACAGCCGATTCGGTGGCTTCCCCCCCCCACCACACCAATCTGCCCCTTAGATAAATTGGGGGGGGGGGGGAATGGAGCCCGTTGTCATCCAGAGCCAGTCGTTGTCGACGCTGATTTTTCAAAGGTGGCCAAAGGGATGGGCCGGCTGCGCATGTCACGTTTCCCTTGACTTTTAAAATTTGTTGTTATTATTCTCACCATCGACTCCGCTAAGAGGACTTTGGTTTGCACGACACTCGCGGCTAAAAATGAATAGCTGTCTTTGCCCGAATAGAGCTATTTTCTGGGTGATTTGCTCGAAAAGGAAGTTCTTTGATTTCTGCTTAAAGAGGAACAGAGGAATTACGAAAAGATTTCCTGCTCCTAAGCCAGCTGTGACGAAAGAGTCTGCTTGAACTGCGGATGAGATCGATTGTGGATCTTGCAAAATCATGGTCAGAATCTTGGAAACAGCCTGTTTTTGTGAAGGGGGGGGGATTTTGCATAGTTGCCCACCAATTTTGCCCCAGATTCCACTTCATCATGGGCCTTGGCTGTGGGTTTATGTTTGTGGGTGTGAGCTTTGAAGTTGCTTCCTTTCTACCCTGTTCAGATTATTTCAACCATATGGATTGACTCATGGAAAGGATTTCAGTTCAGGATAACCATCCCCCATCCTGACCTCTTCAGATGGGAGTAGAACTCCTGTAGTCCCAAATCAGCACAGTAATTGGGTGTGGGGAATGGATGAGGAACAAGTTCATTGCTATGATGGACTCAAAATTGAAATCAAAACCAGCCAAGATTACTTGTAAGGAAATCCCCAGTGACATTTATATGCTGGTAAAGTAGCTTACATTGAATTAGCTGAAAAATGTAAGATGCCTCATTTATCCAAAAGGTTCTGGATTTTTGGGGGATCAGAAGTACAAAGGGGGAAGGGGAGATTGCATCACTTCTTCATGGTATTTCAGAAAGAACTGACCCCATTTGTGGGGAAGCTTTCATGCATCCTTAAACTGGCAAAAAACTATATTGGGGGGAGAATTTGCTTCCTCACTTATCCTGCTTGGTGCCAATGGGATCATCCTTATTTACTATATGTGCAGAACAGATTTAAAAAAACCATAAATGGCCGCCATGGCTTTGCTTCCCTCTCCTCCCCTCCCATCAAGTGCTACCAGCCAATGTGAAACCATACATCAGCTGACCAGCTCAGTTGGGGGGAGGGAGACCTGGCTTTAGAGCAACCAAAGGTTGAGGGCTGGTCAGCTACTGTTCAGTTTATTTCTGAGTCAGATTTGGTGCAGAGAGTGAGTCTGGTTTACAAGAGTTTCCTGCCCTAAGGACTGCTAATTGGAAGTTGGATTGATTCCACCACCCCATCTAGGGATCATCTGACTGCTGTTGACAAAGCAGAGAAGTGTGTCAGTTTGTATTAGGTGTAAACACTATTAGGAGAACAGTGGGTAATATTACTTCAACACTGGAGCAACTTAACCCTTCAAGTGTGAGTTAAGGATTAGATGGGCAATGCCAGATGGATGTGCAGGGAAAAAAGCTGCTCAGGCATGCTTGTGTTTTGGTTAGGTGCAAGTAGCAAGTAGTAAAAGGAAAAGTCCTTAGGATGACTCTGATAACAGAAAGAGACTCTTGTGTTTTGCTTTTCTATAGAGACTTGAATTAGAAATGGAATTGGTGCTTTGCCATGTAAGCACATTCTAATGCAATTTCCCTAAAACAAGAGGCTCAACAACAACAGGAAGACAGGCTGGATGGATGTTTTAACAAAAGTTCCTTGTTGAAGTAATTTCCTATTAATTTATGCAAATGTGTTATTGCTTTAAAATGAATAATTACTTCTATATTTTTCAGTTTTTATTTATTTATTTATTTTATTTTATTCGGCTTATATGCTGCCCTATCTCACAATGGACTCAGGGTGGCTCACAACAATAAAACACAAGCCACAATAAAAATAAAGACTAAAATCTAAAAAATTTAAAATTAACCCATTAAAACCCTTAAAACCCCATCATCAGACCAGGTCAAGGGATTTGAAAAGCCAAGTTTTTAATTCCTGGCGGGAATTTTGTGGACGCTAGAATATGTAGAAGTTATGGATGTCCTACTGAATGGGGAAATAAAGGGAAATTGAGTTAGGTGCAGTGGTGGGATTCAAGTAATTTAATAACCGGTTCTCTGCCCTAATGATCTTTCAGTAAGTAAGTGTACTACAGTGATGAATGCGTTGCATGCCATAACTGGTGCATGGAGCCATGTCTGATTACAGTTGGCAAGAAACAGGTGGCATTTCCCTCCCCCCTTTCTTTTTTTGAAGTAAAATAAATACAACAGGAGGGATTCTGTAATAGTTTGCAGAATTGTTAGGCCCATTTTCTGCTGTTTTTAACAAGTTAAAGGGCTTACAATAGCATCTAGTTTCCTTTCATGTTCCCTCTCCACTCAACACCCACTTCATTGTGTTTTGAATCATTGGGTCTATCTTTAAAGAATTCAAGCAACAAGAATAAGTAGAAATTGACATTTCACCTACAAAAGAAGAAGTGAAGGAAGTAAGCATTGTAGCAGCATTGTAGCATTTTCCAGTTTGTTACCCATGACTTGTTTACTTAACTGTTGGCAGGATTTTATTTTAGGACAGTTTGGGTATAGTTTGTTTTTTGTATCAGCTGACACAAAATCAATAAATTTCAATATCTTGAAATGCAGGAATTTGGTAGAGGGTTTCATGACAAGTTTCTGAATCAAAGAGTTGATATAGTTGTTTGAAATTCTACAAGAGAAATGAAAAGCAAATATTGGGAACATTTTTCTCCCAGCAGTAAGATTTTGTGTTGAACAGAATAGAGTTGTTTAAAATAGCTTGAGGATCAGCCAAATCGTATTTGTTTTCTGAAACAGGCTGCCTACTTCAGAGAGAGCTAAAACTTGGACCATATGTTGTACAAGTGAAGACTGATATAGCAATACTTATAATGCCCTGATGCTACAGGTAGACCTTGACTTACAACATTTCATTTAGTTACAACGGCATTGAAAAAAGTTACATAAGGCCATTTTTCACACTTATGACCATTGCAGCATCCCCATAGTCATGTGATCAAAATTCAGAACTTGGCAACTGGTTCATATTTATGATGGTTGCAGTGTCCCGAGGATCATATGATCCCTTTTTGTGACCTTCTGACAAGCAAAGTCAATGGGGAAGCCTGATTCACTTAACAGCCATGTTACTGATTTAACAACTGCAGTGATTCACTTAACAACTGTGGCAAGAAAGGTTGTAAAATGGGGCAAAATTCACTTAACAAATGTCTCACTTAGCAACAGAAGTTTTAGGCTCAATTGTGATCGTACGTTGAAGACAACCTATATAATGCAATATTTAGACATGATATGTAGCATGCAAAGCCATAACCTAAATAACCTTTATTTACTGAGAAAGACTACAAATGTCTGTACTTTCATGGCGTGCAAAACCATGAGTCATAGTTTTACAATGTGCACTGACCCGGTATGTGCAACTTATAAGCCTCAAAATGCCAAGTTTGGTTTCACAGTTTGAATAAGATGCAACATTCAGTAAGTTCTTGGTGCACTGCCATAGTGTGAATGTTCCATCTTCCTGGAGTAAAAATCATTCTCATTGATTTCCGGGGGGGGCGGGGGCGGGTGTCATCAAATTGCTGCTATATGTTGCACAATTCTGTTTCAAATTCTGTAGTTTCAGCCTGGAAAGGAATAGGTATACATTTCTCTCTATCCTGAGTCATATCAAGAGTGAATGTAGCAATTTTTCTTTTATGTCTAATTATTCTTTATTTCCTGGTTGTGCGGATGTTTAGCTGATACATTGGTAAGATGGGCAGAATATAAATTAAATAAATAAATATATTGCATTTCCATCTTGGCTACGTTTTTCCCATTGGGTTGTATTCAACAGTGTTTTTCTAAGCTTGTGGGCAGTCCAAATTTCTATACTGAATCTGAACCAGGGGAAGAGAGGACAGGGCCTCCACCACCTAGCTTTTAGGATGCAGATTTAAAGCATTGGACCTTCTGGCAGTTGAAAATGGGGTGGGATATCTTTCATTATGAACTCTAGAGTAAATTGGAATTGGAATTGGACACTTCCATGAGTTCACAGCCTTTTGTGTATTTGTGGAGTATAACATTAGACAAACAGACATAGATTGGTTCATTCTGTGCTGAAAACCTGGCAATTTTCTTGTTCATATAGACATGGCAGTGCTTGCACAGAGCTGGATTTGAAGAGCACATAGTGTTTGTCAGGAATATATCAAGTCAGATAGATATATATTTCCTCAGAACCAACTGCCAGTCATAGACGGCAACTGCAGAAGCCCAGGAAAAAACATGACTGCTTTATTCATGTTCCAAATTTGGATCTCTGTATAGGACTAATTTTGTCAACAATGCAACTGTGTAAGCTATTAATCTCTGTTTTCCAGGTAGCATTTTAAGCATCCATTATCAAAATGTGGTGCCCTGTGGTAATTCTCAGCCTGTTTGTGGTCCTCACAAGTGCCCGTAATGTTCCATACTTCCCTCCTCTCTCTCCTGACTTAGTGAACTATATCAATAAACTCAATACCACATGGAAGGTGAGTAAAGTTTGGGGTAAGGTCCAGCTATGCAGGGTGGTGGGAATTGGTAGCTGTCTGTCTTCCGAGTTACAGCTTGGCAAATTTAATATTAATGGACTGATTTCACTTACAAAGGCCATTTCACTTACAATTTGTTGACCTAGCATGAAATAGATAAGTTGTTGCATTTTCCTTTCTGGGCGATTTTATTAACTCCCCACCCCTCACCATCCTACAGTTGTAGAAGCAAGACCCTAGTTGAGCTGGTACAGTACAGATGCAGCTTGCTGGGTTGCTATTCTGTGGTCAACTTCTTAGGAAACTATCTCTTGGCCTTGAAACTTCAGTTTCTATATGGCCAGTAGCCTTTTGTTAGAGCAAGATTTTTAAACTGCAAGTTGGCTGGCAAATACTATATTTCCCCCCGACTCCAATGTGCCAGCTGGCAGGGGACTAGAAGATGGGCCTTTTCACAGTAGTCCCTGCTCTGCTGAATATTCTCCCCTCAGAGATTAGGAGGGCCTTTCATAAGGTTTTAAAATGGGTATCTAACCTTTGTAGACTTCAAGTCCCAAAATTCCAGGGGCAGCCATGTCCATAAGTCTTAAAACTGCCAAGGCTGAACATCCCTGCTTTAAAAACTTAGCTATCTACTTAAGTTTAGGGCTCTGAATATATTAAGGACCCCTTTTTTGGCTTTACTGTTAATTATCTCAGTTGCTGTATATATATTTATTTGGTATATATTTAAATGCTTTTTTAAATTATTTTTATAGTTTTAGAATTGTAAGCTGCCCAGAGTCATTGGTTATGGCCAGTTGTAGAAATTGAATGAATGAATGATTAAATAACAGATTACTCTGAAATTAAGGCAAGTCCCAAATTAATTAAGGAAAAAATTGAAAGCAATGTTTAATAAAGATTTGATTTGATTTAATATTTAGAGCCAGTTTGGTCTATCTAGCAGGTAAGGCAGAAACTGGAAGACTAGAAGCCAGGAAACTGAGTTCTAGTCTCATCTTTCTTAGACATGGAAGCTGGCTGGGTGACTTTAGGCCAGTCACCCAGCCCAACTCTCCTCATAAGTGGTGGGCATGGGGAAAATAGGAGAAAGGCATATTAAGTATGTTCACTGCCTTGTGTTATTTATTAAAAGTAAACCAGCAGGGGCAGGGAGAGATAGTCTTTCATCCAAGTAAAGGCAGTATTTACTGACGCATTTATCAGACGTATATTTTATCTCTGCCTGCCATAAAGAAATAGTATAAGTATGCAGATTGTGGAACCATGAGTTCATTTTTAGGCACATGTATAGTTATGTTTTTAATTAGTAAAAGATAGTTGTGTTTGGCATGAAAGGTCTAGATTATACGGTATTTTATTGTTATTTTTACTTTTTTTTAAAGGCTGGACACAACTTTGCCAATGCTGACATGAGTTATGTGAAGACGTTGTGTGGCACCTTCTTGCATGGCCCCAAACTGCCAGAGAGGTGGGATATTTATCTGCTCTGTTTCTAATCCTGCTGCATATGTGTTCTTGAACTTTTGGACTCTGCAGATAATGACTATCTTGCCTTCTGATCTCGGGAATGGTTTCCTGGTAACAGTTTTATTAAAGTTACTATTGGCCATGAAAGAAAGAGCTTAATTTAATGATGAACAACTGTTTTTATGCAGAAAGCTTAATAGCTTGTTGGGATTGGGAGACACCACTGCTGAATTTCTGAACTGTTGTTACTACTTTTATATTTAAATATTGATGTAGTTGAAGGCCAGTTTGGTGTAGTGGTTGAAGCATCACACTAGAAACTAGGAGACCTTGAGTTCTACTCCTGCCTTAGGCACAAAGCTAGTGGATGACCTTGTGTCAGTTACTCTCAGCGCTAGAAGGAGGCAATGGCAAACCAGTTCTTGCCAAGAAAACTGAAGGGACTTACCCAGGCAGTCTTCAGGTATCAGATACAATTGAACAGGGAGAAAAAAATTGAGCTAAATAGATCCAGCAGTGTGAGTTGATATTAGAGAGCTTTCCTATGTTTTTATTATTTAAAAATAAAAGACCCAGGAAATGAGATGTCTCACATTAAAAAAAAAAAAAGTAGTTGGCATTTATATACAGGCAATCATTTTCAGAACCTGAATTCTACAGTAATGATCTGTTGATAGTCTTGCTTCCTAGTGGAATGAATCAATCTGGACAGAAGTAGTTCCAGGTCAAAATATTAATACATTCACGAGGGCTAAACTTTGAAGTTATTAAATAGATTCCATTTATATACAGTGTGAACTCTGAATCATATGCATGCTAGTATTTTGTCAACATGCTGGAAGCAAAATTGAAGCTCTGACATAAGAGATTAAATCCAAAGACTTTGACTGACAAAGACATTACTTAATTAGAGCATGGTTCAGTCTCTGTTTCACTCAACTTCTTCCCTATTGCTTGAAAGGTTTGAATTTGCTGGTGAGTTGGTCTTGCCACAAAACTTTGACTCAAGGCAACAATGGTCAAACTGCCCAACCATTCGTGAAATCAGAGACCAAGGCTCTTGTGGTTCCTGCTGGGTAAGTAGAGAAGTGGTATACCCATATTACCTTTGCCATAGGCCAGAATTCAGCAGATCTGGTAGTTCATACCCAGTTCTCCATCTTTAATAGAAGCTTCCAATACATGAAAAAAATGCACATTGGCTAAATTCATGCATAGCACTACTATATTTTTCTGAGTATAAGATGTACCTTTTCCCCCCAAAAAAGAGGGTGAAAATCTGGGTGTGTCTTATACTCCGAATGTAGCCCCGTCCAGCTTCTCAAATGGAGGTTTCAGAGGCTGAAAAAAGCATCAGAAATGAAGCTTCAGAAAAGAATCCCCCAAACAGAGCTTCAGAGGCTTTTTTTCTGAAACTCTGTTTCGGAAGTTTCAGAGGCAGAAAAAAAGCAAAAAAAAAAAAAAAAAAGCAAGGTACAGAGCTCACAACCAAGGAACCTATTGCTAAAATTCACCTCTGGGAACAGCTGATTGGATGTATTCCTGGAGGCTGATCCACCTGCCAATCAGCTTTTTTTTTATTTTCCTCCCCAAAAACTAAGGTGTGTCTTATACTCTGAAAAATACGGTAATTTATGCATGGCATGAACTGGTTCATTATGGCTTATATGTGATCTTAGTTATTGTGGCATACTCAGTAAATTACAATTAGGAGAAATCATCTCTTAAGTTAACACAATGCATATATGAGTTCTTATTCAACCCTATGACTCTACTTGTGTTGGAACCACCTATCCATTATAAAGCATCAGTGTACATATCCCCAAAGAAGTCCAGAAGAGTTTTCAATGAGAAAGAGAGAATGATGTAGTAGAGTGGTAGTAGTAGTGGGGGCGGCAGCAACAATACTTTTGCTTGGTGGTGGTTGGA
This sequence comes from Pantherophis guttatus, assembly GCF_059756535.1. Classification (NCBI taxonomy): domain Eukaryota; kingdom Metazoa; phylum Chordata; class Lepidosauria; order Squamata; family Colubridae; genus Pantherophis; species Pantherophis guttatus. The sequence continues at coordinate 318,286,111 of NC_142063.1, forward strand.
CCGGGGGTTAGGACAGTCTACAGATCTCAACAGTGCCACTGACAGAACTTTTGGATTGTCTTTTGTAGGCTTTTGGTGCAGTTGAAGCCATGTCAGATCGGGTTTGTGTCCATACTAATGGCAAAGTGAATGTGGAAATTTCTGCTGAAGATCTGCTCTCTTGCTGTGGGTTTGAATGTGGGATGGGGTAAGTTACTTCCTACCTTGTCAATTGTCTTTTCTGTGAATAGCTTTTTCTCCTGCTAGATAGGTTCACATATTCAGGAATGACACCAGAAAGTTCACACACATACAGTATGTTGAGATCAGAAGTCTTTTTGTTCTGGAAGATTGATTTCTAAGAAAGCCCTCAGACCACTCCAGAATGGCTGGAATAAGGTCGTCTGAGAGTAAAAAGAAATGTCTAATATTTTCAGATCGTTCTATTCTCAACACAATTTGTCTTCTACTTCATGGTAGCCAAGTAGTCACTAATCAGGAGTCAAGCTCAACTTGAAAGTTTTTTTTTCTTCTGAGACTGTATGATACCATGAGTACAAGATCACCACGAACACTTTACTTGGTGCATGTCAAATTTCTTCCCTATTTCCTTAAAAAAAATCCTTTAATTAAAAACATTGCAGAAAGCTGTTTTGCCTTCTAGTTTTAACTTTTAGCATTATTTTTATTTTAGGAATGCTTCCAGGCCCTATAGAAAATTTAAAAAGTGGGTGCCTGCTGTACAGTACTTTATGGAGAAATCATTGTAGAACAAAAAGTTGCCTTTCCCATCTCTGTTAAGTACTTCTTTGGGTATCACAAAGAATAATCATGTGAAAAGACTCTTCAGTCTTTCAGATTGTAACCCTCAGTTAAAATGTATTTCCCCTAAAGAGTTCTTTTGTGATAGTTGTGCATCATTTTCTTGCAGTTGTAATGGAGGTTATCCTTCAGGAGCATGGAGATACTGGACTGAAAAGGGCTTGGTGTCTGGTGGCCTTTACGACTCACATGTTGGTGAGTTTTCTTCTGAGCAAGATGCCCGTGACCAGCAATGAAGGGTGAAAATCCCTCTTGAGTGGCATATTGCCCTTGACTTCCCCTTGCAATTAGGTTGCTCACTTGGATTCCATCATTATTTCTATTTACACACAACCTGGATTTATTCAAAAGATCTTCACTAGAATAATAAGAAAGGGGAGCTTGATGACAGATGGAAGAATTGGAAGTAGCAGGAAGACAACTTGGGGGTTGGACATGGGAATCCCTGTGAAATACAGGTAGCCTCAACTTATGACTTTCAAAGTTACAAGAGAGTCCTCTAAAGCTAGTTATGACCAGGTTTTGAAGTCCTGACAGTGCCTTCCCTTCCTCACATCATATTTTGGGTGTTCAGCAGTCAGCCCCCATTTACAGCTATTTGCAGCACTTCATGGTCATGTGACTGTGATTTATGACAGTTTTGCTGGGACCTGGCATTTACTTCGGGTTTCCAGTAAACCCAGCCCAGAGGGAACAATGTGTTCACTTTATGATTGTTATATTTGCTTTATGAGTATCACAAACTGCTCATAAAATTGGGCCAGTTGCATGATAACTCATTTTACAGCTGTCATGACTTAGAACTGTGGTTGCCAGGCTCAGTTATTCATAAGTTAAGGATTACCTGCATATTAGTTCATATTTTGGACTGAATGCAGAGAGCCTGGTTCAAATTCCCAATCAACCATGATACTGACAGGTGACTTTGGGCAGGTCACCGGTTCTTGCAATATATTTGATCCCAAAAGGTCACTGTGAAGATAAAATGGGTGATAGAAATGGGAGTTCTCAAGGGAAAAGCAAGATGAGCTGTTATCTGAATTAGTGGTTTATAATGTACAAGTGCAGGGAACTACAGAATGAAATATTTTTGCATGTAAAGTGAAATTCTGTAGCTTAGTATGATTTATTTTGATTTGAGCTTAGACTAGGGACTTTAGCCAACTGCCTCTTAAAAGATTCTTTTCTGCATTGTATCCAATAGGCTGTAGACCATACTCTATTCCACCCTGTGAACATCATGTCAATGGGACTCGGCCCCCATGCACTGGAGAAGGTGGTGACACCCCTGAATGCGTCAAAACATGTGAAGCTGGTTATTCTCCTTCATACAAGAAAGACAAACATTATGGTAATGCGTATATTAAACTGCATATTCTGGTTTATAGGAAACTCACAGGCTTTTAAGTTCAAAATATTGAAATGATAAAAGTTTAATATTCTGTTTTAGATACAATAGATTTCCAAATGCAGTCAAAGATTAGAAATGTAACTTAAAAATTAGCAATGCAAACAATAGGATCAGGATGAAATGTTATTATTATGGTTGGCTACACAGGCAGCTACATATTATTTATAAGAGGAAACAAAGAATTAAATTATCTTCTGTTGTGGGGAGAAGAGGCATAGCTTGGCATGTAGGCTTGCATATGGATATTTTGAGTAAAGTCTGCAGCCAGGATGTAAACCCTTTTCCAAGCTAAGTGTTGCATTTGATTTTTCAATAGCACAAGTAGGCAGGACTAAAATTATTTCTCCTTTTGTACACTTAGAAAATAAAATAATTTGTACATTTTTATTTTAAGTACCTCCACAGGGACTTAGTAATTTCCCTTCTGTCACATTGTTACAGTTCTGTAACTTTTTGAAGATCTCTGCCCAGGAATATACTCAAGGCTTTAATGGATGGTTATTAGGCTGAAAGCTGTGAAGCCGTGACGGGGGGGCTGTACGTGTTTATAACTAGCTAAAATTTTATAGCCAAGTTAAAGATTCCCTATTGCCACCCTAGGTTGGTGTAGGAGAGATGGGTGGCATATAAATTTAATAAATAAATTGCAAATCAGTATATCTACAAAAATCAGCTGTAGCATAAAAAGTACAATGTGCTTTACAGGCTGGATTCATATATGGCACTGCCAAAATTGGTAAACCAGGGTTTCTTAAGTGGCAGTTGACTTTCAGAAAACTTGGATCACTTTACATAATACACTAATTTAAATCAGACAAATTATATTCTTGTCATAAATTATTTTAAACCTGTTCTTCTCCGATTCACTGAATGACGGTTAGCATCATATTTGAATTTTGTGGAAACATGCTTGTAATCTTTGTAATGAAAGAAACTAAAGAATGCATGTTAGAATACGCAGCAGATGCATTGCTTCTCAGTTATAGTCAGGAGTAACAGAGGATCATAATAAAAATAATGTGGTGAAAACTCATCAAGTTTTGAAATAAGCAATTGGAATACTTTCTAACTTAAAGATCACTTCCCATTCCCCCTGGCCAGGAATAACTTCCTATAGCGTCCCTGGAAATGAGAAAGAAATAATGGCTGAGATTTACAAAAATGGACCAGTGGAGGCAGCCTTTACAGTTTATTCTGACTTCCTCATGTACAAATCAGGTAAGTGTTTTTTTCTGTAACTTCTTTTTTTTTTTTTAATTTGATTTATATGCCGCCCTTCTCCGGAGACTCAGGGTGGCTTACAATGCGTTAAGCAATAGCCTTCATACTTTTGTATATTTATACAAAGTCAGTTTATTGCCCCCACACACTGGGTCCTCAATTTAACTACCTTAGAAAGGATGGAAGGCTGAGTCAAGCTTGAGCCTAGTGAGATTCGAACTTATAGTAATTGCAGACAGCTGGTGTTAATCACAATGCTTTTAGTCTGCTAAGCCACCAGGCCCTAAACTTCTTTAAAAAGACATCTTTTTTTAAAAGAGCAATTTTCATTGTTTAAACTCTTGAATAGCTAAGTAAATTACAATTGTATGGTTTTGTTTTGATTTCCATTATAATGGTTTGATCTGATAGAACTGACATCATTTCTGATTAAATGTGATATTTGGAAGGTTTCAGGCATAAAAAGTTGCTTGAATTTAGCTTATGTTTGCAAGACTTAAAGCTTCAAAATACGCTTGAGATCTCAAGTATTCCCAAAGTTGACATTCAGAGTGGGATTTGGGAAAAGACCTCAAAATATGTGTGCGTATTATGTATGTATATACATATATATATTACAAACTATTCTAAAAATACGAGTTCCAGGTATATATATGTATATATTAAGTGTTTTTCTATCGAGACACCTGGTCGTCTTGCTTATTTCTTTATCAGCGAAATACAAATTATATATAGATAGATATAGATAGATATAGATATAGATATATAGATATAGATATCATAATGGAAATATCAGCAACATTATGTCATTGGTGAGTGAAGCCCAGCTTACCTTTGTTAAGGTTCTTCTTAGATCATGTCCTCAGAATGTGTTAAGTTTATCTTTAGTAGGTATTTGTTGAATTCACATTTTCCCCTTCATAGAATTCTAGAGTTGGAATGGATCTGGGAGATTAATTAATCCAATAATTTGGAACAGAATTATTCTAAGACTATTGGACAGATGAGTCCAATAGTCTTCTGTTTGAGGACCTTCAGTGAAGGACAAAACGATTAGTCCTCATAATTGGGAGTGGAACTTTTGTTATGTGAGACAGTCAGTTGCACCCAATGTTATGATTATTTACACAGCGGTTATTAAGTATATCACAATTAAGTGAATCATGCAATTGTTAAATCTATCCGGCTTCTCCCATTGACTTTGTTTGTCATGAGCCAGCTGAGGAGGTTGCAAATGGCGATCATGTAACCCCTGCAATTGTTGTAAATTCATGGCAGTTTCAAAGTGAATTTTGATCATGTGACTGCAGTGTTGCTGCAACTGGCTGTAGGTGCAATGACCACTTTTGACGTGGGGCCTAATCAAGGCAAAGTAGAGGTAGTCCCCAATTTACAACAGTTCATTTAGTGACTCTTCAAAGTTAGAAAGGCATTGAAAAAAGTGACTTATGGCTATTTTTTGCACTTATGATAGTTGCAGCATCCCCATGGTCATGTGATGAAAAGTCACACTCTTGGCAATTGACTCATATTTCTGACGATTGCAGTGTCCTGGAGTCATGTGATCTCCTTTTGCGACCTTCTGACAAGCAAAGTCAATGGGGAAGTCAAATTCACTTAATAGCTGCGTTATTAATCTAATAACTGCAGTGATTCATTTAACTGTGGCAAGAAAGGTTGTAAAATGGGGCAAAATTCATTTAACAAATGTTTCACTTAGCCACATTTTTGCTCAATTGTGGTTGTAAGTTGAAGACTATCTGTAGAGTAGACAGTTACTTCCTGTGAGTCTAACTCTGTTCCTCAACACATCCCCAAGTTGCATTTGCCTTCTTAGCTGCATGAATCCTTTTCATGATATTCCTATGACTCTGTAAAAGCTAGGAATATGAAATGAAACGAAAATCCATTATTTTGAATTCAGAATAGATTTAACAATTCCTGAATTTTTCAAGCTTAAATTGGCTCCATTTTGAAGCAGCCCATTCTGCACCTGAAATATATATTTTTGAGCTGCCCTTCACCGGCTACAGCTCTAGTCTGAAATGTGAACGTTGGGATTCAAATAAAGTTGCTAAGCAAGACACGCTCACAAGCCATGATATCTATGGTTTCTTCACAAGTTTAAATTCCAAGCAGAATATTAACTGAGTGGTGATCTTAACAGGGAAATCACAGCGTTTATATTTGGGCATAGTTAACAGTTTTTCTCCTGCAGGTGTCTATCAGCACGTCTCTGGTGAATCAGTTGGTGGCCATGCAATCCGAATTCTTGGCTGGGGTGTTGACAATGGCACGCCTTACTGGTTGATAGCTAATTCCTGGAACACAGACTGGGGTGAAAATGGTAGGTGATCTCTCTTCCTTTAGTGCAGGGGTCTCCAACCTTGGCAACTTTAAGACTTGTGGACTTCAACTCCCAGAAAGCTGGCTGAGGAATTCTGGGAGTTGAAGTCCACAAGTCTTAAAGTTGCCAAGGTTGGAGACCCTTGCTTTAGGGGTCAATTATCTTTCAGGGATGCCTTTGCTGTAGAACTGCCAGGAGCTGTGGTTGAGTAACATCTGGAGGTCTAACATGCTCCTTTCTGGTTGACATGTGACATCATGTTCTTTGTCATGCATATCAGTACAGGTAATCCTCGAGTTACAAATGTAATAGAGCCTGCCAATTACATTCGTAACTTGAGGATTCGTTAATTGGATCACCTTAAATGAATGCGATCCCTCCCTGCTTTCCCCAATGCATTTGTTGATCGAATGCTGTTTGTTAAATGCACATGAGGTATCTCAGGGTGGGGATGACTATGGGGGAGGGGTAGTGCTGGAATAGGCCACCTACTTCTGACCACCCAAGGCCTCCCACCCACCCACTGAAATATCTCATGCTACGCTTACAACCCCTTGGGGTTCCCATAGTTGCTTTCCCCCTACTCATCCTGCCCGCCGGGTCTCCACAGGCACTGGGCCTGCTTTGCTAGCCCCCGCCCCCCCCAAAGATTACACTTGCTTCTTCCCACCCCATTTCCAATCACTCACTTACCTTTCAAAGATCTCCAGAGTTCAGAACAGGTTGATCCACGTGGCAGAAAAGAAGCCATCTGGTGAAGCTATAAGAATGCAAGATCCAAGGAAAACGGCTTCCCCAGCATCTGAGTAAAAGATGGCAGCTTTTCTGGCATCCTTGCATCTCTGGCCGGCAACACAGGCACCTTCTGCTTGTTGCTGGGGAGCTGGTTTGAATGAGCAGCTTCAAGTATTGGAGCATTGAGGTGACCACCAATCAACCTGGAGCTCATTTCCTTTGTCTCATTGCCCAATGAAATCCTCCAACTGCAAGCCCAATGAGACAAAGGAAAGCAGCTCTACATTGATTGGCCACCCGTTCTACTTTCACGCTCCTGTCCCTGAAGCCGCTCATTTTCTGCTATATGGGTCAGCATGTTCAGGAACTGTGGAGATTACTTTGAAAAGTAATCAAGCAATTGGAAACAGGATGGGGAGGAGCAAGTATAATCCTGAGGGCTAGCAAAGCAGGGCCAGTTCCTAGGGAGACCCAGTGAGGTAAAATGAAGAGTGGGGGGAATAGGCAGAGGGCACATTGCAATGTCTCTAAAGGCTACCATAAGGGTGAACCAGCATTGTGGTGCTGCAACATACGTAACTTTGGAAACAGGTTGTAAGTATATTTTTTGGGGAGGTGTCGTAATTTTGAACCATTGCTAAGTGAACTGTCATAAATTGAAGAATACTTGTACACACACACACACACGGCTAGGGGACAAGCCGGTTGGGCTAGGTTTGTTTCATTTTGTTTAGTATTGAGAATTTTTTGCAATATTTTTCTCTCAATATCTTCTAGGCTATTTCCGAATCCTCCGTGGGCAAGATCACTGTGGAATTGAGTCTGAGGTTGTAGCTGGTATCCCTCGCACAAGCCAGTACTGGAAGCAGCTGTGATCATCCTGCCAGCTGAATGGCACATAATCATACTTATAAAGATAGAAGACATGGTGGCAATCCTTTGCTCTAAGACATTTTAGACATCAGGATTTTTTTTTAAGCCTTTAACATTTTTTTTAAAAACAATACAATACAGATGTCTCTAGCAGGCTCTCTTTGTGTCTAAAGCATGAGGCTTTCTAATTTTCGCTCAGCAATTTTTCATGACTGGCAAAACAGAATGGCAAGGAAGTTGAGATGAAACTGTCTGTTTTAAATGAAATACCTCTAAAGGAATCAAAGTACATTTCACCAACAGAAGGCATGATTAGAAACAACCAACTCCTGATTAAGATGTTGAGGTTGCAGTTTGCAGTGGTATTTTAACTTTACCTTCCACATATTGATGGCACCACCCATCAGATAAGAGTGTAGGATCATGGAATCTCAGGGTTGGATTGTTTTGAGTTTAATCCTTAGTAAACATTATTGTGCAAAGTGGTACAGAGGATTCCCCCTCCCTCTTCTTTTTCACACACACACTCACTTTCAGAAAATAGAAAGGCTAAAATAGGCCCTTATTTACTATATGGATGGTTGAGGTCTATGCCTATATTTCAAAGAAATTTTAAGAGGATGTCCTCATGGTAGCGGCAGTCCTAATTCTTCTTTTCATAAATTCTCAATGTCAATAAATGCCTCAATAGTGAAAAGATAAGAAGTAGAGGGAGAGTCCTTCTGAAACTTGACCAAATAGTCAAAACAGACAAAACTCCCGAATCTGTTGTAACTCTATGCATTGAACTTCAGTTCCTTGATAAACTTGGCTAGGTGAGATTATGGGACCATGAAATTTCAAGTTAAATTTAAATTAAATTGAATGTTAAATAGTTGCAGAAGCAGGAACACACATGCAAATAGTTGCAGAAGCAGAAACACATGCAAATAGTTGCAGAAGCAGAAACACACGCGTACACATAGAGGTTTTGTGTGTGCCTGTCATTTAAGCTTGATTCCTGAAACTATATGGACAATTGCACTAACTGGTCCTGCACATACGCATGAATTATTTCATTTTTTATAATTGTAAATAATGAGGACACATAAGCAGCAAGCATAAAAATTGTGCACGTAAAGGGGCTATAAAAATGGTTCAACACTAAATCAATCTCAAATTAAAGGAACTTCAGTTTGCTACCATTAGTCTTACTGAGTTCGGTGGGTCTAGCCTAGACATGATTGAACTGGATTTGCTGTTATTAGAAGCCATAAAATGGTTTGCTTTGCCTAGGTAGGTGACCAGTCTGTTTCAACAAACTATTTAAAACAAACCATGGGTTAGATGAACCCAACCTAAAATTGAATCTGACCTATAGGCTTTATGTGATTGGTTGCTGGCTTCAAATACAAAGTTATTGTTAAATGCAGAATATTTTATACACTTAAGACTTATGACCAGAATTTCATCAGTGTACTTCCAATTCCTATCTCTAGTAAAGTCTCTCTCTCTTTTCTACAATGTATGCGTTCATTCTTCCCCCTGGTGGACAGAAAGGATTTTATTTCTGGTTTCTTCTATTGGGGTAGTGGGAGGCAAAACACATTTGAGTCGGTATGTTTTATAGCATATCTTCAATACAACTGCCTGCTTCAGTTTGGAAAATAGACCCAATGCATGTTGTGCCATAGCTAACTGATAAAATTTTAGCAGGTGACTCTTTCACACACCAATACATTTTATTGATCTTTGAGGTTCTGGTTCTGTATTCGAATTCATGAGGATAATATGGGTTGCTGAGATTAAATGTAATGGCTTTGATATAAAGCCTCCCTCCCACCCCCACAACTCCAGTGGTGGGATTCAGCCAGCTCATACCACTTTGGGAGAACCGGTTGTTAACTTTCTGAGCAGTTTGGCAAACTGGTTGTTGGAAGAAATCATTAGGGCAGAGAACCAGTTGTTAAATTACTTGAATCCCACCTGTGCCCCCCTCCCTCTATATATGTGGGGGGGGGGGGTGTGTGAGAGAGAGAGAGAGAATGGATGGTGTGTGGATCTTGTGCTACAGTATCTTCACTATGTACCTTGAACATTTGATTTGAAGCAATAATGGCTTTATGCACGTCACAAGGTTTTAATCCACATGTTACAGTGACACTAGGAGTAGAGCTCAACTTGGATGTATTATCAGAATTTGCGAAAGCTCTACATCAGGCCTCATAACTATTCCTTACTACCATGGACATATACTTTTCTAGATTGATTTCTTCATTTTTGAGATTTAACCTCATGAATCTCATTCTAAACCAGAGATGTCAAACTATTTCATGGAGGATGGATGTGGCCAGCTCAATGTCACTTTTATCGGGGGCACCTGTGGTGGCCTGAGAGCTCTGCCAGCGAAAACAGACTCCCGAGCTCAGTTTTCGGCTACATTGGCCTCCTGCAACCCTCTGCCAGCGAAAACGGAGCTCCGGAGGGCTGCACCTGGCCCTCCCGAACTCCATTTTCATAGGCTGAGGCACCGCAGGCGAGTCCTTTGCTGTTTCCAGGTCGGCCCCGCGGACCAGATCTAAGCACCCCACAGGCTGGATCCAGCCCACGGGCCTTGAGTTTGACATTCCCTGTTCTAAATCATTTGAACAGATACTTTTTTAAAGCTCCCTCCTTGGGCTTCTTTGGGACGTGGCATTACGGTTTGCATGGAGACAACAGATCTGATGGGAGAGCCAGCAAAACAAAATTGCAGGCCACCTGCTTAGGCAGGTACCTGGGATGAATCTGCAAAAGGAAGCTGCTATGTGAAGATATTGGAAGGATGTTTTGGCCTGCACCTTCCAAAATTCTCACAACCTTACTTTGCAACACAAACTAGAACTTCTCCAAGGCTACAGAAGATGTTAAAAATATTCTGATTCTCAGTGCTGATCTCTGCTTCAGGAGTGTAGAAGAAGAAGAGCTGTAGAAGAGCCAGTTTTGCCCTATCTCAGATTTATACAACTTCCCTCTCTATTGGCTCCCAAAATCCCCTGCATATTACAATATAGAAACCTTTTCCAAGAGGCACAATAACATTTATGGAAAAGAAAAAAATAACCATGTAATAAAGATAACTATCTCCAAAGTTAATTCCTAAATTAATGCAACGTAAGACATAGTACAAGGCTTTGGAAGTTTTTTTGAACAGAAAATGCAGTGCCTGAATTACAGCAGGACATAGAGAAGTGGTTTTATCACCACATTTTTTACTGTCAAAATTCACAAACACTTTGAAACATCAGAGTTAAAAAACACCCTACATCAAAAACAAATGCAGAGCCAACCGCAGAAAAGAAAATATTAAGTAAGACTCAAAACAAAATTGACTGTAGCTAGTTTAGCTGGGGAAAAAAAGGAAATGTCTCCATGGGAAACTGTTAGAGGCTTCAAAACCAGCAGCAGATGCTTTTAACTGAAGGCTTCCAGTTTAGTCAGCTTGCAGTGAAACATTCACAGTCCTGTTCCTTACATTCCTGGGACTCCAAAAAGTTCTCCCATTTCAAAATATTCCCCTTCCAAATGCAGCACAAGAGATCTCCGCCCTCACTTCTCACCAGTGTGCACATATTCCTCTGCTGCTTTTGAAACAGTGTTCAGATACTGCCAGCTCAAGGCAGCTAAAATCATAATGCAGGAAAAATAGAAGGGTGAATAATGGGTCCGGGAGACCAGGGTACCACTGGGTGAGCTCATGGATTGGACAGTGTTGATGATCTGTTGAGTTTTGGCAGAGGAAGGGTCTGTGCTTGGGACCTTCTGGTAGATCTAATGAGACAGACAGAAATCATTTAACATACCATAGCTAAAGAAAGATAATAGAAATCACAGATAAAATAGACTAATTGGTAAGTTAAAAGAAGTATTAACTTCAGCAAGACCTCAGTCGTTACAAATACAGTCATTACAAATACCACATTACAGATTGATGGAACGATTCCATGTGGCTTTTCTACTAAAAAGATATTTATGGATCGTTTGACTTTCTGCCAGTTGATGCCATCTCACAATCTAATTTGTAATACAATATTATATTTGGGCTTTTTAGATCATCATTAGAGCCCCATTTTTTGTTTCCATAGGATGAGCTTGGCATATCTGTAATTTTGTTAAAGAGAAGAAAAGGAAATTGCACTACTAGATAAAGAAGGGCTCTGTGAATTTGTGGTACTCTGTAGTTTTTTGTCAAGCCAGAGCTTTTGCTGTGTTTCCATTACACACCCGTGAAACAGTCACTCCCCTCTCTTTCTTACAAACAATTCCCATGAGAAACCAGCAACCCTTTTCCATTCCTTTCTTTTTTCTCTTCCTCTCCTTATTAGCTAGTGAAAAATATGAGAAGCCGCATCTGGAAGGAAAGGACAGATAGCATGGAGGGGATTCATGGGAGAAAGGACTTCATTATACCAGTTCAGTCCTTTCTGCTCGATGACTTTTCCAAATCCCTTGTGCTCTACATGTTGAAATATTACACATTTTAGTTTTTCTTTTGAAGGAATTCATAGCAACAAATATATAGAATATATAGATGGTCCTTGCTTAATGACTACTTGTCAGCACTATTCAAACATATAATGGGGCTAAACAAATGGTGGTTCTTAGCCATCTTCATACTTATGTTGGTAGCAGAGTCCCTGCAGTCACATAATTGCCATTTGCAATCTTTGCCAGCTTCTTACAAGCAAAAGACGGTGAGGAAGCTGGCAGGAGGTCACAATAATGGCGACTACATGACTCCTTAATTATCTGCAATGATGTGCTTAATGACGGCAACTGCAAATGCTCAAATTTCCATTTACAACCATGTTGAGTTATTTTCCCCTACCCTAGATTCAGTCTTAGCATGTTTTTGAAGCAAAGCCATCTCCTGGATATCAAAGCCAGATTATCCTAGACTAAATCCAACCTCCGAAGCTTTACATCATGCTGTGCAAAATTTGCTCTCCCACTTTACAGAGTTTCAAAGTGAAAAGGCAAATGCTGGTGACTGCCATATATCTGTACAGGAATTCATGCTAACTCAACAATGTTTTCCCACTAAAAGGCATTTATTTATTTATTATTCAAATTTCTATACCGCCCTTCTCCTTTCGGACTCAGGGCGGTGAACAGCCAAGATAAAAACATCTATACAAACATCACAGTTAAAAATAAAGTTATAATAATTCATAAATTTGGCCCATAATTTAAAACTTGTCAATTAAAATCAATATTAAAATTTTAAAACTAACCCTAAAATCAAGACAGACCGGCTAACTGAAAAAAATAAGTTTTTAGGGCCCGACGAAAGATCCGAAGGTCGGAGATCACTCGTATCTCTGGGGGTAGATTGTTCCATAGGGTAGGTGCCACCACAGAGAAGGCTCTCCTCCTGGGGGTCGCCAGCCGGCATTGTCTGGCCGACGGCACCCTGAGGAGGCCCTCTCTGTGGGAGCGAACCGGCCGGTGGGAGGCTATTGGTGGCAGAAGGCGGTCCCGTAAGTACCCTGGCCCTAAGCCATGGAGCGCTTTGAAGGTGATCACCAACACCTTGAAGCGCACCCGGAAGTCCACCGGAAGCCAATGCAGCTCACGCAGGAGAGGAGTCACATGGGAGCATTCCCCACATGGGATTTACATCAGGAACTGAATATCAAGGCTCTCCCAACTCACCTCTTCCATATATTGGTTCATGATGGTTTTGACAGCATGTATGTTAGTAGCATCCATCATCAATGTGACTGCTTGTCCTTTTCGAATCTTCACCACACCTTTGAAGATCTGTTGGTTGTTGTAAGCGGCTGCCAAGGTGGCTATAGCCATCACCTGGGCAGGAAAGAGGAGATAAAGGGTTTATGATCAAGCGCAGCAGGTGTTCGTGCAGTTATGCACAACCAGACTCCAAAGAAAAACACAGAGCTATTTTTTAAAAAGTAGATTGTTATTTATGAAGATTAATATGCTGATTAAAGGCTTTGAGTTTTATAAAATAATCTAGAAAGTCACATATGTGAGAAGGGCAGCTATATAAATGTGGTAAGTTTTTTCCCTTCTGTCCAGTTGTGTCCAATTGTTGAAGATTGCCTGGACAAGTCCCTGTAATTTTCTTGGCAAAGTTTTTCAGAAGTGGTTTGCCATTGCCTCCTTCCTGGGGCTGAGAGAAAATGACTGGTCCAAGATCATCCAGCTGGCTTTGTGCCTAAGGTGGGAGTAGAACTCAGTCTCCTGGTTTCTAGCCTGATACCTTAACCATTACAACAAATTGGCTCTCTATATACATACATACATACATACATACATACATACATACATACATACACCCAATAGCCATGGCCAAAGAACAGTGAATGAATAATATAGTGTTCACCGCTACCACCTACAGAAAGGAGTGCTATGTTCCGGGACAGATTCCTTAGGGCCTACATGGACATCATCATCAAGTGTCTCAAGAGGAATGCACCTTCTTACAAGAAGTCTTAGTGTTTAAGGTTGTTTTGATATAACTTCCTAAGTAAGGCAAAACCAAGCGTTTTTCTTCATGTTGGAGGAGTCTAGCCACTTTTTTAGCAAGTTACATGAATCAAGTGTTACATTATACCGTAAGTACATTTAGGCCTAAAAGGTTTATATACACAGCAGCTATTTTTAGTTATCTTTACAAGGGTAATCCAAGCAATAGTTAAAAGCAGAAAAGATAATCTACAAGTGCCATACAAAAACATATACACAATGACTTTTTCCATCCTTTTTCATTTTTTTTAGACTTAGAATGACAAATGAATAACCCAATGTTTTTTTTGTCATACCGCTATGACAATGGGTACCCATCACATGATGAATGTCATCGGGGTAGGTTCTACTTACTTTTACTACCGGTTCGCAACAGGAGCGTGCACACTTCTGCGCATGCACAGATCACCCGTGATGACATCGTGGCGGGTGGGCGAAGCCTCCCACTGGTTTTACTACCGGTTCTATAGAACCGGATCGAACCAGGGGCAACCCACCATTGAATGTCATTTATCCAAGTCTATTTTAAAATAGCCTAATTAAACTTCTAATCCAGTGATGAACAAGTTCATTATCTACTTCATGTATGCTTATCAGAGTTAAAATTATTTACTGCCTTTTTCCAGGATATTTTCTAGTCTACAACCCTAACCTTTCTAGCAATCTCTCAACCAAAATATATTAAATTTGAAGTTCAAAGCTTTTTAAGATCTTCCAGGTTAGGCTTGATCAGGCATTCTAGGAGGGATTGTTGACTGGGGCTCACTCATTTGAAAATCAGATCAGTCCCCTTTTTTATTGATGATCCAGAAGATGGTTAAGACAGAGTTCTTCCAAAAGGCATTTAGTAATTAACTTTGCTATTACTCCTAATTATTATTTTATTTACTGTGAATGTTTTAACTGAGTTTTTGAACTATGGTTGCTTTGTTAATTGCAAACTTCCAGGAATCCTTGATAGATTTGGCAGGATGTAAATGTAATAAGTACACAAAAGTAAAAAGGCAACTCAATTTACCTGTGGAATAGCACAGAAATTGAACACGCTTTGATTCTTCAAGCGGGACAAATATGTCAAGACATCAGGAACATGATGTAAGGCATTGGTAATGAGCTCATTCAAACACTGGACGGCTTTGTCAATGTTCTCTGGTTTAGCCAGATCTGACAGCTTCTTCACATACTTGCTCCAAACCTAGGAACACCAAGAGATCAAGGTTGTTGAGGCTACTTTTGCAGAATTTCAAAATTACTGAGCAGCTGAGATTTGCTGGTTTTCACACATTAGTTTTGCAGGGATTACACTTAGCCAACATGTCTTGTCCTGAAGGCTGTTTCAGCAAATCACCGATGCCTCCAACTAGCAATGAAGATTTCCAATGATGTCCCACCATTATGTAAAGTACAAGATTAGATCATAGCAACACAAAACCATCCTTGTCATGTCTAATTAGCTATTCCACTCAATTAAGCTCAAAATGCTATGCTTTATCCAAGAGCAAAGTTACTGAATCTTTTGTTTACCCTCTAAAGCTTGCATGTTCTGAGTCAGGGATCCCCAATCCCTGGTCCCCAGTCCATTGGGAACCTGGCCATGTAAGTGGCGGGCGAGTGCACGAAGCTGCATTTGTGCAAGCTAAGTGTATGCATGCAAATCATCCCCTTTTCCCACCCACCCCTTCCACCGTTGTTCCCAGAGCCTGAAAGGTTGGGGACCACTGTTCCAAGTCAATATTTCACAATTTCTTCAACTTTGAAATGTGTGGATTTCGCTGGCTGGGGAATTTTGGAAGTTGAAGTCTACACATCTTAAAGTTGCTGAGACTGAGAAATACTGTATCAAGTTGTTATCTTCCCCTGGTAACTGAACCATCAGTAAGCAGTCCTTTCTTTATATTTTAAAATAAGAATGCCAATTCATATTTCTCCCCACTTGTTTCCATATGCCAGACTGCTCATTATTTTTCTTCCCTTTGATCTTTAAAATATAGATAGTCCTCAACTTCTGACCACAATTGGGATCGGAATCTTGATCACAAAGCAGCTGTTAAGCAAGATGTTCAAGTGACCACGTGGCTCAGCAACTGCAATCTCGGCTCTTTCTGTTATGGTCATTAAGTGATTGCATGGGGGTACCTCAGGGGCTGCAAGAGGCTCTGGGAGGCTTGTAAAAATTTGGCTGGTGCATAGAAATTTGCCATGAGCCAGAAGGCCTTGACTGGCCACAAGGTCCACTGTTGCATGAAAACCTACCAGGGGCTTGGAAGCATAGGCCTTCTCCCCACCCCACTACATGTGGGAAATCTTGTTCACTAGCTTTCTAGTTATCCCTCTCATTGATTGAATCCAGGTGTGCCGGGGGGCAGGGGAGTTGGGGGAGAGGACTTCCAGCCATGGGGGACAGGGAGAAGCAACCACTAGGAAGGCAAAGACTCTAGGACCAAGGCAGCTTAGCAAGCCCTGGTAGCCCAGGTGAAACGGCAGAGATGAGGGGGAGAAATAGGTGTCCGTGTGTGGGGTGTGGAATTACAGCACCCTTAGTCATAAGGGTGGGTGTGTTGCCAAGTGCCCAAATTTTTATAAAGTGACCGCAGGGATGTTGCAATGGCCATATCTTCGGGCAGATGCCATAATTCTCTTCATTCAGCACCATTGTAATTTAATCAGTCACTAAACAAATAGTCATAAGTCAAGGACCATCTAAATTAGTAGCCAGTCTGGGAGGTATTAGGAGACTATGATCAATCACTGAGTTTTCACAAAGTGGCTGCTAGAAGAGCTTCTGAAAAAGGTTTCTCTGACCCTCTGACTGTTAGAGAAGGCTCTATGATCTATCAGACTGTCAAAGTAGCAGTCGGTATGCCCATCTCAAGGACTATAGTACAGAAGCCTATTAGCAGCCATAATTTAGCAACAAAAACAGCAATAACAATAGTCATAAAGAGAGACAGAGGATATTTCCCTGCTGCAAATAGCAGTAGGGAAGCATTAGCTCTGATTGCAAGAGACAGAATTCAATCTTACTCCACCAATCTTAGGGACAATGGGAACACCTTAGATGTGAATGAGACCACTTTATGTGTAGATATATGCAGCCTCAAATCCACAAGCTATCACTGCATAGGATCCCTGGGCAGAAAAATTGCCCACATATTCTACATCAAACAGCATAAATCAGGATGGAACTAACAGTTTTTGCATGTTGTACACATTCATACCATTGAGTTAAAAGTAATCTTCCTCATATCTATCATGCTTTTTTCTTTTACCTCTTTGGGCCAGAATTCTCTGCCACCAAGTTGGTCCTCCAGATAGTCCCGAATGATGTTGGTTTTCTGCAGAAAGAGTCCCATGGAGTTGGCCAGTTCTACTTCGTGGCCAACAGAAGAATCTTCTAATTCTGAGGCAGAGAAGAGCTGGGAGAGGCCAATCCCCACCAGGCCAGCAGCATAGTGGCAATACTGTAGGTTGGAACATTCAGAGCTTTATTGAGATGTTTTGAAAAATCTAATTCAGTCCATAAAAGCTGCAGCTGCCAAACTTTACAATTTCACTCTGTTTGCAATGTAAACTGCTAGGAACATTCGTATAGCAACCGTTACAAATGGTGTTGTTTTGGAGTGAGTTTAAGAGCCAAAAGTTCAGCCTTTAAAACCCCAGAACCTTGCCAATATAATTTTTAGGACTGTTCGTTTTAAGAGGATGAGGTCATGTGTCACTCAAAGGCTGCAACGGATCTTGGGTGATGAAAGTTATTTATGCCAGCTTTATGGTAATGAGTGAACTAAATCCATATTGAAGACCAACTCCACTTCCAAGACACCTAAACTGCAGGGATCATCTCCTTTGATCTAAAGAAACATTTCCCAACATCAGTCTGAGTACCACTTTTCCCTTGTCCTATAGAAGCTATTCACTTTTATTGTTTCTCCTTAAATGTTCTGTTCCCATGCTCATGGGAACTGTACATAAAAAGCCTCACTGAATAGAAGACTTTGATGGTCTCTGTATTGTAAGCTTAATGGTAATAGCTAACATACAGGTCTGCTAGGAGAATTCATACTCCCCCTCCCAACTCACTCACCTTGTCCCACTCTTCATTAGAATTCACCTTCTTTTCCAAAAACTCTGCCAAACCAAGACCCATCTTGTGACAAACGTCAGCAATCACATCTTGATAGACTTTTGCCAAATTCCGGAACTCCAGGGAAATCTAAAGGCAAGAAAAGAAATGGGATCATAAAAAATTATACATGTGTCTCTTCCTGCCCCCCCCTAAAAAAAACCCGCCTGAATTGATAAGGAGCTCAAAAATGTTAGCTCATTTTAGGTTCCATGCATGTAAAATTAAAAATATTTCAGCAGTCCTTTAATCTTGAATTTACAACAATCATATATATTTCCTCTGAGCAATACAGGAAATATGCTTAGAAAAAAGATGCTTGGGCAAGTTACAGTATTTCTATCCAGGAGGACCAAAATCAATGCACTCAAATTTAAAGCAGATCATACTACTTCCAAAGAAATAATGGCAAAATGATTTTTCTTACTTATATAATTAGTTCTGCAAACTTCATTAGCAAGGATACATAACTATTTGAAAGCTATTCCTTAATTGTTGCTGCTTCCTTTCCTCTTGAGCGCAACAGCTACAAAAGGCTCCAATTATTTAAAAAGAATACTTGTTTTGGAAATTAAATCAGTGTCAGAGTTTAATTTACACAGATTACATTACACACCATGTTTCTGGCACTGTGCCATGAAAGTAAGTAACTGGCAGCATCAGACTAAAAACCCATCCAGTGACCAACCACAAATATTCAGGAAGCTCCTAAGTATAAACATGTACTTCAATTGTTGCCTCCTAGCAGTTGTTATTTAACATTTACCTGGGATTCTGAGGCTGGCAATAACCATTAGACCAGGGGTGTTAAAACTCATGGCCCACGGGCGGGATGCTGGCCACGCCCACGTCCAGTTTAGAGAAGGGGGAAAAGTCGCAATACGTCACATGACGATGCCATCACAATGCGAGTTTGACAACCCTTCATTAGACTAAAACCAGTGCTAGCCCAATTCTTCATCAATTTATCCTATTTACTTATAAACTGATAATCCTACTACAGCAGTGGTATAAATAGCCACCTAAATCCTGTGATGAAATATCTCTCTCTTGTGAATTCTTATGGATAATTCTTTTTTAAAGAATTTAAGATTTTTAAAATGATTTTTCAGGCATCATAGTAATGATAACACAGAAATATACAGACATATTTTGGGAAAAACCTTAAGTTTAATTTGTATTGTGCCTATCCAAAGGTTTGTTTTGTTGTTTTCTACCAAAATTTGGCTTGAAATGAAAAGGAAGCACTTGTAATTTGCCATAAAATTTCTCAGCAGAATCTTAAGCAGAATCTTAAGCAATCCTGATAGCCACCAAAAAAACTATCTGGGAGGCCACTTACTTACTCAGATTATTAACTCTGCTCCACATTAATGTTTATTTATTTTATTTTATTTATTTTAATTTGATTTATATGCCGCCCTTCTCCGGAGACTCAGGGCGGCTTACAATGCGCTAAACAATAGCCTTCATACTTTTTGTATATTTATATAAAGTCAGCTTATTGCCCCCACAAACTAGGTCCTCAATTTACCTACCTTAGAAAGGATGGAAGGCTGAGTCAACCTTGAGCCTGGCGAGATTCGATCTTACTTTAATTGCAGACAGCTGGTGTTAAATTAGAGCTCTGTCTGTTGAGCTATCCAGGATGTGAAAATACATCCTCAATGCATGTGAACTCAAAGGAAAAACTTATTAAATGTACTCAGTTATGTATGCGAAGGGTCTGCACCAGTGCCAACACATCTAACAGAGTACCATGAAATGCAAATGTACATATAAAGACAACTATGTAGTGGACAGTTCTGATTTCATTTTTTCTGAAAGGGCACCTCTAAAGTTCCAGGACAGGGAACTTTCACATTTCCAAACAGATACTAATATATCTGATTTTACTAAAGTCAGGGGGAAAAGAGCCTTAGAACAGGGATATTTTAACTGCATAAATCCATGAGAGGCACCACTCACGGTTGGAAAGTCTTCCAGCACTTGTCTGTCCTTCTCTCTGCTGTCCATAAATTTCCAGTCTGGCTGATATAAGTAGGAGTGAAAATTGTGTAAGATGGGGATCTTATCTTCAAGACTGATAGTCATGTCATCTTCTATAGTATCCAGAGCTCGGAGAACCAAATATAAGATGCACACTGAATGGCTACAGAGAAAAGGAAAAGGATTGTTTGTGACTTAGATGCCAGACGAAAGAGAAAAATAATTTGTCCTGTTCAACTTTAATCAGTATAAAACTCCATGTCTCATTTGTTAGAAGAAAAAAAGCACAACATACTTGTACGGAATAACAGGATCAATTCCCACTTAAGTCTGATGCAATTCAAAACAACTGCATTCAGTTTAAAGCCATACATTGAGCATTTAACCTGACGCAACAGAACAGTTTGTGATGATGTTATTGTTAGTTGTGAAAATAACCGTTTGTGATAGCTGAATCTTATTTTTCCAGGCACCCACAAAGGATTAATAGTAAGCATATGTTCTTCCAAGTCAAAGTACCAGGTACGAAGAAAAACAAAGAAACAACCTGCTAGGATTTGGCTCTGATCCAATTAACTGTTGACCTTCGAACCGCCACACCCCGCCGCAGGGAGGCGGAACTGATGAGGTGGTTCCGCCCCAGGCGCCTGATGGACCCGGATAGGTTCCAGACGGAGCTTGGGCCATTTCCTGAGGCTCTGGCACACGGCTCGACTGAAGACCTAGTGGCTGCCTGGGATAGGGCGGCCGCTGGAGCTTTGGACCGGGTCGTGCCTTTGCGGCCTCTAACTCGGCGTCGATCTCACCTGGCTCCCTAGTTCACCGAGGAGCTGAAGGAGATGAAATGCCGGAAAAGACGCCTGGAGAGCAGTTGGAGGGCCAACCGTTCTGAATCTGACCGAACACTGGTAAGGTCTCATATTAAGACCTACCTGGTGGCAATAAAAGCGGCAAAGTGTAACTATTTTTCCGCTCTTATTGCGTCATCAGATAATCGCCCGGCCGCCCTGTTTAGGGTGACCCGCTCCCTGCTCCACCAGGAAGGAAGACCCCTTGGAGGGTAGAGCCGAGGACTTTGTACAATATCTGTATGACAAAATTGCTCAGATTTGGGAAAATTTGGACTCTGACTGGGTAGATTCGGGAGGGAGGATGGAGGCAAGTCTTGAGAATATTACCTGGGAAGAGTTTGATTCTGTGACTCCGGAAAACGTGGACAAGATACTGGGCAGACTGAGCGCGGCCACATGTTTATTGGACCCGTGTCCCTCCTGGCTGGTGCTGGCCTCTCGGGAGGTTACACGAGGCTGGCTCCAGGGGATTATAAATGCTTCCTTGAGAGAGGGTGCCTTCCCCGCCACCTTTAAAGAGGCGGTGGTGAAGACTCTCCTCAAGAAGCCTTCCCTAGACCCAGCAGTGTTGGCTAATTACCGTCCAGTCTCCAACCTTCGCTTCGTTGCGAAGATTGTTGAGAGTGTGGTAGCGCGACAGCTTCCTCAGTACTTGGATGAATCAGCTTATCTAGATCCATTCCAGTCAGGCTTCAGGCCTGGATACAGCACAGAAACGGCATTGGTCGCATTGGTAGATGATCTCTGGAGGGCCCGGGACAGGGGTTGCTCCTCTGTCCTGGTCCTATTAGACCTCTCAGCAGCTTTTGATACCATGGTATCATGCTGCACCGGTTGGAAGAGTTAGGGGTGGGGGGCACCGTGTTGCGGTGGTTCTTCTCCTTTCTCTCTGATCGGTCGCAGTCTGTGTTGACAGGGGGGCAGAGGTCGACCCCGAAGCCCCTTGTATGTGGGGTGCCAGAGGGGTCGGTTCTCTCACCCCTTCTGTTCAACATTTATGTAAAGCCGCTGGGTGAGATCATCCGTGGTTTTGGGGTGAAGTATCATCAGTATGCTGATGATACTCAGCTATACATCTCCACCCCGGACCACCCCAATGATGCCCTTAAAGTGATGTCCCGGTGCCTGGAGGCTGTATGGTTCTGGATGGGGAGGAACAGACTCAGGATCAACCCATCCAAGACCGAGTGGCTGTGGTTTCCGACGTCCCGATATAGTCAATTGGTGCCATCACTGACTATTGGGGATGAGTCATTGCCCCCCACGGAGAGGGTTCACAACTTAGGCGTCCTCTTGGACTCACGGCTGTCTTTAGAAGAACACTTGACGGCTGTGGCCGGGAGGTCTTTTTATCAGGTTCGCCTGATTCGCCAGTTGCGTCCCTTTCTGGATCAGGACTCGTTAAATACTGTCACTCATGCCCTCGTCACTTCACACCTGGACTACTGTAATGCTCTCTACATGGGGCTCCCCTTGAGGAGTACCCAGAGGCTCCAGCTGGTCCAGAATGCGGCCGCGCGGGTAGTTATGGGAGCAGCATGGCGTTCCCATGTGGCTCCCCTCCTGCGCGAGCTGCACTGGCTCCCTGTGGTCTTCCGGGTGCGCTTTAAGGTCTTAGTTACCACCTTTAGAGTGCTCCATGGCTTAGGACCGGGGTACTTACGAGACCGCCTTCTGCCACCAATAGCCTCTCACCGCCCAGTACGCTCCCATAGAGGGGTTTCTCAGGGTGCCGTCAGCCAAACAGTGTCGACTGGTGGCCCCCAGGGGGAGAGCCTTTTCTGTGAGGGCACCCACCATCTGGAACGAGCTCCCCCCAGAGATACAGAGGATTCCGGATCTGCGCACTTTCCGCCGTGCCCTCAAAACATTCCTGTTTCAGCAGGCCGGCCTGGCCTAACTTTCTCTTTATATTGCTTTTGATTTTATTTTAAACTGGGATGTCTTGAATTATCTAGGACCAGAGTGTTTAGTATATTTTAATTGGTTTTTTTAACGTTTGTATTACATGTATTTTTATCGTTCGCTGTTCACCGCCCTGAGTCCCTCAGGAATAGGGCGGTATATAAATTTAATAAATAAATAAATAAATAAACTGTTGACTTCAGCTAGCAAACCCGGGGATGTCCTAAAATTCTAAAAGGCTTTTCTTCTTATGTGTAGGATTAAGAGATAATAAACTAATTTATTTTACAGCCTATGTAAAATAAAGCTTAAAGTCAATGGATAATAACTGCAGCCAGAGCTAACTTCAGTTTAACTTATGTTTCTGACTTCTATCCTAGGCAAGCGCTCTAGCGTCTCCCGTTGAAGCTAAGCCAACACCAGTCAGCAAAAACAAAGCTGGTGCAAATCTGCAGAGTCTGATCTTGTAAAATGTAGAGTAATCAGCAGCCCTTCCCTATCACAGTTGAAACTTTTCAAGTCGTTTTCAAAACTGCAACTGGTTTCGTTTTCCTCCTCCTCCTCCTCAGCCGGGAATTAGAAGTGATGAAGATCCTCAGTATCAGATTGGCGAATATTGCCCAAAACTTCCCAAAGTCATTCCGTTATTCCCTTTTCCCAGCAAGGAAATAAGAATCACCACCACCAAAAAAAAAAAAAAAAAACACCAACTACTCACCGCAACTCCCCCTCCAGAGCTTGGATGACGGCGGCGAAGCTGCGGCTGGTTTGGTTCAAGTACTTGTAACACACCCGGAGGCTGTCGCTGAGCGAGTCCTGCAAAAGGAGCAGAGGCGGAGGGGCCGCCTGAGCGATCAGAAAGCGGGGCCGCGAGCGCTGCGGGAGACTGGGGGTGCCGCCGCAGGTGCGCAACCGGCCACCGCCAGTCAGGCAGGAACTCGACCCGCCGCCGCCTGCACGCGGTGGAGAAAAGGCCAAAGTGCGCTTGAAAAGGGACGTGGCGGCTTTGGAGCTGCAGCTGGCCATGGAAAAGGCATACAAGGCCGGAGAGGCACACGGCTAGCGGGCCACCCCCCTACGTCCCTCGAGCCTGGGGGCTACGGAGTATCGAAGTGGTTCCGGGGCGCCCCGAAGCGAGACACGCCCACCGCGCCCCCCCCCCGCCATTTCAGATTTGGAATGTTTGTTTGTTTTCTTCTTCTAGCGCACAGGCCCCGCCCACCAGGCAGGGCGAAGGGGGAAGTGCCGCGAAATATCTGCATGGAGCGGGGCCGCCTTCCAGGCCGCGGGAGCGAATGCTGTTATCGGCACATCGGGAGGGGAGGCTCGAAGCGCGCTTTTTGTCCAACCCTTCTTTCGGGGCAAAACAAAATCTCGCTAAATTCAAAGAGCCTCCGCGTCGGGAAAACAGACCTTGCCTCCTGCCGAGTTCGCATTACATATAGGCTTATTTAATACCGCAGTGTTTTGTTTTTTTTAATTGAATAAATCCAACCAGCAAGGTTGTTTTTTTTTTAAATCATAAATCATGGTTTGCAAACATGCCAGCCCTTATGATGAATTCTGGAATTCCACATCATGCTAGCTAAACCATCATATTCTTTGTTGCAGTACTCGGTGTGGGGGGGGGGGTGAAGCTAACCATTGATGGCCTTTCCAGCCATGAATTGAAACAAACGTATCTTAGCAGTGTTTGTGAACTGATCAGCAAGCCTATGGCAGAGCTATGGTCCTTGAAGAATTGCTTGTAAAGGTGAAAACTAGGGCATGCAAGTAACAGTTGAAAAGGCTGCCATGTGCAAGGGGATGAGCTGTTTTCTGTTGAAACTGACAACAGAATAAAATGCAATGTGTTGAAATTAAAGTATATTACCACTGACTTTGGGAGAAATTTTCAGAACGCTTAACAGATAAGTCATGGAATGAAGCTACCTGAAGCAGTGATAGTTTCTCCTCTCCCTTGATGGAAATTTTCAAATTGGGTCTGGATAGTCACCTAATGGGATAGCTCGGTAGATCCCTATATTGAACAAAATTGTACTAAAAGACCTATTGCTCCCAACTCATGCACTTTATGATTTTATGCTAGCACCCAAGCACTCACTGGGTCCCCTTATCCAAGTACTGCTGACTCAAGGGGTTCCTGTAACATGTTTAACAAAGGCAAGCAAATGCATTTCTACAACACATTAAGCATGGTTAACCTTGACCAGCAAATTATAGATTAAGTAACTCAGAAAAACTAATAAGAAGTGCACTGTGGGAACATGGCTTGGAAGTGAACATTCTATTGTTATCATCCTACTTCCTTGGCCACTTTTTCCTAGCAGCAGTATAGTTGCTGAATCTGAAAACAAACAAAACCACTAACTTTCCTACAATACTGTGGCAGAAGAGATTATTTGTAGCTCAGGGTTGAACTATGGTGTCTCTGGTGGTCTCTGAAGTTGATTGTTTTCTTGCAGATGTTTCATTACTCAAACTAGTCAACATTATCAGTTTCTGGGCAACTATAAATGGCATAAATCGTAATCCACAGAACCTATAATGTATGCTAAAATTGATTTGCAAATCTAAAGTGTCTTATTGTTTTGGCTTCCCCAATCATCTGGGGAGGAAAATTCAGTAAACATCCATCCTCTAATTTTCTGTAATGTGTCATTTCCTTAGATCTAATTAGAGAAACATAATAGACCAAAACAACAGCAACCATCTCTAATAGAGATTTAATCAACTTTCATTTTAAAAACTACATTTATTTCTTCTTCTGAATATCATCATTGGGTACTTAGCCAGTGCTTTAATCAGAGGCATGAATGAATTGGACAAGAAGAATTAGATCTCATTTTCTTCTATGACTTTTATTCTTCTTTCCTTTAGCTACTTTTTTTAAGCAAAAATAAAAATTACATTGGGAACCCAGCTTCACGTAATTCTTAATGAAAGCAGATACACACACATACACACACACACACACACACTCCACACAAGGATAAACAAAGTTGTCTAATATTTGTTTCCTATAAAATGTTTTGAAAGACATTGACAAGCAAATGAACTTTTGATAAGAACAATTCAAGAGTGCTAAAAGCTAATCACCTAATAAATAATGAATGCTATCAATATTTTATGGCAAAATTTTCACACATTTTATTTCCTTATTTATAAAAGTATAAACAGATGACATTGTATATACCTTGTTGCAGGTAATGATGTGTTCATTTCTATGTTCATTTCAGTGATTCTATTTTAGAAAAATCATTTATAATAGAATGTATCCTCTAAACACATCTAAAATAATATTCCAAGTCAGTGTATTCATATACTGAAAGCATTTTCATCATCTCATTTCCTCCAGTATTATTTAATATTTATGAAGAGTAATGACCCTGCTATGGAATTATTTTAATAAGATATATATTATAAAGCAATGGTTGCATGAGAGCGGAGGGACTCTTTCCCTTCTCATGCAACCATTGCTTTATAATCCATTATCATTCTGCATTATTTTTTTCTTTTCTCCAGCTGCCTTATCCATTAAAAAAAAGAAAACCTCTTGTTCTTGTGCCTCAGCAGAAAACAAAGAATAAATAATAATAATAATAATAATAATAATAATAATAATAATAATAATAATAATAATAATAATAATATCAACAACCAAAGGAATAAAATATGTAGTAAGAAGCCCCACTCACTTGGTCCAACTTGGGCATCACTGTCTTGTATCCACCCATTTTAAACTTCATTAGATTGTAGATCTCCTCTGGGTAACCCAACCATCTCTTTAGCAGCTCCATTGACTTTCTGCGTTGACCTGGCAAGGCAGGGATAGTGTTGCTGTTGAAGAAAGACTTTCAAGAGCAGAAGATTCCTTCTCTCCTTCTCTTGCCCCCCCCCTTTTTTTCTAACTGCGCCACCTGCCTTTTGCTTTTCCAATAATTCCTACCCCTAGTCCCTAGTTCTAATTTCCGACGTCACCGTCCCCCCTCAATTTTTTCCTCTCTCTCTCTCTTCATTTGGCTGCTCCTGTTTTTCTTTTCCCCCGTTAGGGGTTTCCAGAAGCGAGGTAATTCCTCCCCCCCTCCCTCCGCTACAAGCCACCTACAATTCTATTCCACTTCTCCGGTCGTGGGGACGCTTCAATCCAAAGGCATCTTCCAACCCACACTGGTTGCGGTATGTTGCCTGTCTGCTTGCGTTAGTCCCCTAGCAG
This sequence comes from Pantherophis guttatus, assembly GCF_059756535.1. Classification (NCBI taxonomy): domain Eukaryota; kingdom Metazoa; phylum Chordata; class Lepidosauria; order Squamata; family Colubridae; genus Pantherophis; species Pantherophis guttatus. Next base: position 318,313,093 of record NC_142063.1, read on the forward strand.
CAACCAATCAGCAGGCAGCGCCCCCGACTCGGTAGGTTGATAGGATGCTCAGTAGCCGCGCGGTCATCGCACCAGGAAGACGGCAGCCAATGACACCATTTCGGGCTGGTGTGACGATCCGTCGCTTTCTCTTGGTTGGTCAGTGCTCGGCCATAGGCAGCCTAAAAAAAAACATGGCAGGATTGATTTCGAGGTCGCCGGGTTTCTTAAAGGAGCCGGACGATGTTTTTCTTTTGTGCACGGAAGCTCTTAAGAGATGTCGGCGTCCTACGAATCCGGTTTGGTTACTCCTGTTGTAGTAATAGCGGTGATTACTCAAGGCGGTAAAGATAAAGCTCAAGGTTTTTGCAGTCCAGATTTACATACTACGTGGAACAAGAATTTCCAGATATACAAGGAACCTTCAGTAGAGGCAGGACCCCAGAGTTCATATTGCAAACATCAGATGGAAAATCAAATAAGCAAGGTCATGCCACAAAGGTGTGGGGGTTTTTTCTTCCCCTGTATCGTTTTTCTTTGTGGAAAGACCTCAAAATGTGGATGTATATCGAGCCACTTCATGTGTCTACCGAAGAATTTGCATAATGGGCAGAAAGAAGTCGCAGAATGGAATCTGGAGCAATTAAGTGGTCCAACATTAGGCTAAGATTGATTATGTGCCATCAGATCACTTTGGACTCCTAGCAACTGCCTAGATTTTCTCTCTGATGAAAGATTGATTGCCGCCACTTCATTTATTACAAGTGGAATATATAATGAGAAACGTTAGACTAGAAGACTGGAAATTACAATTAAAATTACTGGGAAAAATAGCAATCACCACAAATGTTCTGATGACACGTTGACGAAGGGAAAATGTGAGGAATAGATTAGAACATTGCAAGTATGCTAAGGAAATGCAAAAAGTGGCTTGCTCTGCTCCATATTCAAATACTCCCTGTGTCAAAAGGCAATGCCAATTCAATGCAAGTAGATGAAAAAGTTGAGAGAGAGAGAGAGAGAGCGAGCCTTGGTAGTACAGTGGTCTAAAGCACCCTGTTATTAAGACCAGCTGCCTGCAATTACTGCAGGTTCGAATCTCACCAGGCTCAAGGTTGACTCAGCCTTCCATCCTTTCTAAGGTAGGTAAATTGAGGACCCAGTTGTGGGGGCAATAAGCTGACTTTGTATAAATATACAAAAAGGACGAAGGCTATTGCTTAGCGCATTGTAAGCCGCCCTGAGTCTCCGGAGAAGGGCGGCATATAAATCAAATTAAAAAAAAAAATACCATCAGACTCTTATAGTTTCTGGAATTAGCTTTTGGATGAATAATGAAAAAAATTCATGGGAGTAAATTCTATTCAATTCAATGACAGAAATCTCACTCAGCCATTTGTTTTAACCAAGGCTTGTTATTCAATTATCAGTTACCATTAATTATTTATAAACATGCAATGTTATGATTTAGCATAAAATAAACCCATCTACTCATCCATACCCTTATTTGTAAATTTGCTACTTGAGGTCCCCAATTTGGTGTCCTCCAGATCAGTTGGCCTATAATTTTCAGCAAGCTTGGTGTTTGAGGATGATAGTGCTCATGAAAACTGAAGGAATCCAGATTTTGGCAGATGCTGTTTTGACACTCTTCCCATGACCAGAATGATGGACTCACCCTCACGTACAAGCAGCCTCAGTCATTGATCGACTTTTTTTTAAAAAAAGTAATTTAATACACTTTATCACTTGCCAATTTATTGTCTATTTATTTTACAAACATTGCTTAGCTGTTGTTTTTTTGCCATGGTTACTGTTGCTTATAGGTACTTGATTTCACTGTGCGAGCATTTATAAATGTAGAGAATTAGAGCTGCAGCAAATATATTTGAGAAACAAAACACAACAAATGGACTTTCGTGATCCATGACTTCTGTGTGCTTTTGAGCAAATGCTAATCAATTAATGACTTCATTTAGTTTTGATTAAGCAGTATGTGATATTTGGATTTATAAGAAATTTGTGGGAAGAGAATATTCTATGATTTTTACACAACTCTGAAATTAATTGTGTGCATTTTAAAAGACTGGAAGTTCCTTGCTCTGGGGGAGGTGCAAGCTATAGTAATGATACAACTTTCAAAGTTACTAGTTCTCACTACATAAAGTTAGAATGCTTTTGATGACTCAGTTGTTTCAAAGAAGCTTTGAAACAAAGCTTTACCCACATTTTGATATTTTTAACAAATTTCAGTGGTATAATCAGAGTCAATACTATGGCTGATAAGACTTCTTGACACTTCTTTTCTTACTTCTTTTAGCATCTGCCCCTTTAGGACCACAGGAGGATGAAAGCCAAAGGAACCAAAGAGCACCCAGAGAAACATTGTTTTCAAGGATCTATTCTAGGGTTTCATCTCAGTTACAGTACTCAAAAGAATTAATGAATCAGAAAGTTCAATAATCCAGAAGTGAGTGGCTATATAGAATTGATAAATTTTTCTGCCAAGTTTAGTTATTTGAAGGTAAATTTAACTCCTTCAGACTTTTGACAATTGACCCTGTTTTGATTACACAATAATTTTTCAATGGCCCAGTTATATATGTGTTGTGAGAAAAAGTGAACATTGCAGCAAAAAAGTTTTTATTTATTTAATGGTATGTATTTATTTATTACATTTCTGTAGCTACCATCATAATCCAAATGACTCTGTGAAAACCTGATTTGAAATCAGGTTTTCACAGAATCAGTTGGATCAAGATGGTGGCTGTAGAACTGTAATAAATAAATACATTCAAAACCACTCGAAGGATTTTGAATGAGAGGACCAAAACTTTACTTTGGATTTTATACTCAAATGACATTGGGTATACTTTGGATTTTATACCATTTCCAAAACTATCTGATATCCGGCAGAATATATGTCAATTTATGTCATTTAAGGACAGTTTCAATAACATTGCTTTATAAACTTGTATTTTGGCCACAAGCCAGTAGAGCAATGGATAACTGGACCTGTTAGACTACATTCTTTATCTCATACCTACAAGGTTTAGGTTTCCAGTAGTACCAAGATATTTCATAAGTAGTTATGAAAGAGGCTTAGAAGGGAAAACATTTTCCTTTGCTGTTTTCCATTAATTGGTTTCAGTGACATTCTGTGGTTGAAGATGGAAGTTCCCCATTAGAGCCCACAATAGATTGCCCCTCTACTAAAGCCTTCCTCAATTCAGACCACACCAGGCTGAAGAGAGCAACACTTTTGTAAGGATGCAAAAACAGATAGTGCTCTACAACATCATCTTTTAGTACAGGTATGAGGCTGCTGATTATGATAAAACAGGTTGGATTCACCCTAAATTATAATGTGGTTTGCTTGTTTGTGGACAATATTATATGAACCTAAGCAATTGTGGTTTATACAGCAAACTATAGCTAAGCAAGCACAGCTTAATGAAATTTGTGAATCCAATTGCAGACAACCTTCGTTTTATCTCTACCTCTGGAAGTTGGATATGTTGTCCCCTCTCCCATTTCAAAGAGCTATTTAGAATTTCTTTCAGACACCCAATTCTTACCACTGAACATTTAGAAAAAATAAATATAATTGTCAAGAAAAATAAACTTAATGAAGAGCCCCAGTTCTTCAAGGAGTTCTTGTGTTTGGCAGAAACACATTAGGCAGACTACCTCCTCTTTTGTAGTCATTGAAAAGCCTTTCCCTAAATGCCCACTAGAAAGGGGATCTTGATTTCACAGAAAAGAGAAATCTTTTTCCTAAAAATATGCTGGAATCACCTAATGTCAGTTTGTTCCTCAGGACAATATCTTTAAAGACTTAGTTACATCCTTATAGCCTCACTCACAAATTCCCCTTCTTCAAACCATTTGACCTCTACGTGGGAGATAGCAACAGGTTCTACATTCCTTTGTAGACTTTCTTCACTTTTTTTTTTTACCCTGTGCCCAAATTCAGCCCATTCCATCATTCACCGAAGTTCTGTTTACTTCCTAGCCAAAAATAAAACCGACATCAAATATCTGCCTACTATGCTGCAGTAAATGAAGAGACCAGAAGTATGCAACTGTAGCATTTTCCTTACCACTGAAATAATGAAATGAGATGGGGTTCTTCCCAATTTCTGCATTTGTCTGTTGCCAGGCTTCGTGTAACATTTGTTTAACAGACAAAAAGATTCCGATGAGTGACTCCTGCTGACTTTGTGGACATATCACAGTCTTCTTGCCAACAATAAGAAAGTGGTTGCCATTATTTTCTCCCTGGATTTTTTTTTTCAATGTCCGCGTCTAGTTTGGTTTCCTATGATTCTCTGATAGTTTCCCATTCTGATGTTAACCAGACCTAATACTGTTTAGTTTCCAATCCCATAATAGGGTCAGTGTTGTCATTTGTTGAAACTTCTGCCAGTCAAGCCATGGTGAAAAGCAGAATAGAGCAACGTGTACAAAAATATATGTAGTGGCATGAATACCCTAAGCTCCTAAGAGAAAGATGGTAGAGACAAAAGGATAGGAAATACACAATAAAAATTAAGAAATAGGGGCTCTTGTCAGCCTCTCCTAGAAATCTGAAATCACTTTACAAAAAACTCCTGGTTTTCCATCCCATTACTTTCTTCAGCAAACTTCTAAACATGGGGTCTGACTTCTAAGTTACTATTTTGATTCAATATGTCTTCCAGAGACCAATAGCTTTCCTGCACACTAATGGCAGATGCAAATATAAAAGCAAAACACTGTAATTTTTTTTTTTACTTTTTGAAAATTGCCAAATCTTACTGGGTTTTGGTTTTATGATTTAAAATTTCATAGTTTCAGGTAAGAGAATAAAAATCTGGCGAGATTTAGAAATCCCACCAGATTTTGGCTATTGTAATTTCAGATTTGGGGATCCTATTGTGTGATGGGGACATACTGTAGATATGCATACTCCCAAATACTTCTTTGGTTCATGCTTCATGATCTTAAGTCTCCTTAAGTTGGAAGAAAAGTTTCCAACACCATCTCCTCGGGTATGGGTTCCCCACAGGGCTGTGTCTGGAGTCCACTACTGTTCACCTTGATGAGCCACAATTGCTGTGCCAAATCTGCTACAAATCATATTGTGAAGTATGCGGATGACCCAGCAGTGGGGGTCTTATAGGGAAGAGGTGAAGGCTCTGTTGGACTGGTGCAATAAAAGTAACCTGGTTCTAATTGTTAATAAAACAAAAGATCATTGTAGATTTTAGAAAGAGCCAGCATAGTCACACTCCACTCAGTATCAAGTATCAAGGATGCAGCTCTAGAGGTGGTCAACAGTATTAAGTATCTGGGGGTGCAGATAACTTACAATCTGAACTGATCTCTTCACACCTCATCCTTAGTGAAGCGTACAAACGAGCGTCTGCATTTCCTATGTCGGATGAGAACACATCTTTCTCCTTCTGTCCTGGCCACTTTTTACAGAGACACAATTGAGAGTGTTTTAACAAACTGCATCACTGTTTGGTTTGGTGGCAGCAGTGCCTCAGATAGAAAGTCCATTCAGAGAGTGGTAAGGACAGCCGAGATTATAGGAAACTCACTTCCTGTTATTCAGAATACTGCTTATAAGCACTATATGCTTAGAGCTCAAAGCATTGTTAGAGACCCCACACACCCACTTTATGGTCTGTGTCTATTTGTCCCCCTCTGGGAGGAGATTTCGAAGTATTTCTAGCAGGACCTCCAGATTCTGTAACAGCTTTGTTCACTATGCCATTTGTCTGGTAAACTTGCAAGATTCGTTTTTCTCGCCATGTAGACTAGACTCTCTTGTTTCTATCTGTAATATTATTTGTTTATTTATTGAATTTATATTGCCACCTATTTGCCCATGGCGACTCAGAATATAAGACATTTAAAATAATAAAAACTAACAAAAAGAATCAAATAAATTAATATAGTACAATATAACAAAATCACCTCCCACCTCTTGCCCCAGTGACAGCAGTTCACACGAGCCATTTAATGGATTCCACCCCACTCTGGGTTCCCCAGGCACACTGGCAGAACGAGGACTTCAGCACCTTCCGGAAGAGTATTAGAGTGGGGACCATTCTAATCTCTGGGGGAATGATGTTCCAGAGAGGGAGCCACCGTGGAGAAGGCCCTTCTTCTGGATCCCACCAGGTGTATCTCCCTTGGGGATGGGACCCACAACATTCCCTGCCTCCCCCCTCTGATCCGGTAGATGTGACTGGCAAGAGACGGTCCCTGAGATAACCTGGTCCCAAGCCACGAAGGGCTTTAAAGGTGACAACCAGCACCTTGAATTGCACCCGGAAGCAAATCAGCAACTGCAGGAGAGGTGATATCTGTGTACACTGGGGTCTGCAAGTACAATATTTATTTATTTTTTATTTTATTTTATTTCGAATTTATATACCGCACCTTCTCCCAAGGGACTCAGGGCGGTGTTCAGCCAGATAAAAAACATACAATACAAACATTAAAAACAATTAAAAAGATATATATTAATTTGGCCCCAATTTAAAATAACAAACCAATTAAAAATATTTAAAAAATATATTAAGCCAGTCCGGCTTGCTGAAAAAAGAAAGGTTTAAGGGCACAGCGGAAGGCACCGAGGTCTTGGATTCTCCTTATCTCAGGGGGCAGCTGGTTCCAGAGGGTAGGTGCCCCCACAGAGAAGGCCCTCCCCCTGGGGGTCACCAGCCTACATTGTTTGGCTGATGGCACCCCGAGGAGGCCCTCTCTGTGGGAGCGCACAGGTCGGTGGGAGGTCATCGGTAGCAGCAGGCGGTCTCCAAGATAACTAGGTCCTATGCCATGGAGCGCTTTAAAGGTGGTAACCAACACCTTGAAGCGCACCCGGAAGACCACTGGGAGCCAGTGCAGCTCGCGCAGGAGCGGTGTTATGTGGAAGCGCCAGGCGGCTCCCGTGATTACCCACGCGGCCGCATTGTGGACCAGTTGCTCCTCAAGGGGAGCCCCATGTAGAGAGTGTTGCAGTAGTCCAGGCGCGAGGTGACGAGGGCGTGAGTGACTGTGCACAAGGAATCCCGATCAAGAAAGGGCCGCAACTGGCGAATCAGGCGGACCTGACAGAAGGTCCCCCTGGCTACAGCCGTCAGATGTTCCTCCAAGGACAGCTGCGTATCCAGGAGGACTCCCAGATTGCGCGCCCTCTCCGTGGGGGCCAAAGACTCGCCCCCGATAGTCAATGATGGAGTCAACTGACTATATCGGGATGCCGGGAACCACAGCCACTCAGTCTTGGAAGGGTTGAGTTTGAGCCTGTTCCTCCCCATCCAGAATAATATGTGGGTATATGCATAATTTTGTATTTATTTACTTATTTTGTCATGTTTATGTAGTGTATATTGGAGGTGGTGACCCTTTCAGAGCTGTATGCAACAAAATTTCATTTTAACATATGCTAATTAGTGTACATTCAAAGTGACAAAGTTATTCTAAGTTCTACTCCAATCATGTAAAAATCAGCACAAGAAATGTTTCATTCAAACCAACAAGTCATATTTTAATAAAATTCAGGAGCTTCCATGTATAAGAGAGCGTTCAGCTTTCAAATAAACAAGATTCTAAGCCTCTTCTCCTTACTATATCAAGATTTAAATTGAGTAACTGAGAAAGTGGAGCTTTCAAAATACCATCTGTGTTATTAATAACTACAAATATTTAGTTTGTTTGATCTTAACATTAAGCATATTCAAATTCTAGTATAGGGTTGCACCTTCTTATTCCTCACAGCCAAATCCCATGTCTTTGTTTTAATGGCTTACCAATATTTCAGGTCAACTATAAATGGATTCCTCATTTACAAATCGAAACTAATTTGCATAATTTTGATCCTTAATACCTCAGAAAATTAAATATGATGCAGTCTTACGTAATTGCAATGGTGATTATAAAGAATTGTTTTGACATGAGTCATTCCTATAATATTGGAATATTGGAATGAGAATCTGAAAAAAAGTTTGACTTTGTGTAAATCCAAGACAAGCATGGTCCAAGCATAGAGAGTATTCCTGATATTATAGGTGAACGGGAACCATTCCCCCTCCCTCCAAATAGCTTCATCATTGATAGCAAGCAGGGCCGGATTTTCCTATAGGCTAACTAGGCTTCAGCCTAGGGTCTCAAGATCAAGAGGGGCCTACATTCAAATTGTTAGCAAAATTAAAATTACACTTTCACTATAGGTGAAAGGGCCTCATAAGTGGAATAGCCTAGGGCCTCTTTTCATCTAAATCCGGCCCTGATAGCAAGCCTCATTTTGCATGCTGCATTTGCAGATCTTGAATCATTTTCATTAACCTCAAATCTCCAGGTACTACATATTTGGACTGTAGAAAGTGATGGCTCAATCCACACGGTATGTAAATCTTAAATCCCTTTAAGGGACACCTGGGCTTTTACATTCTCTTTTGAATCATGAACTTGTTCCCTGATTTCCACATTATCTCTTGAAATCATACAACCAAAGAGATTGTGCAAATCAGGTACCTTGTACAAGAGGCATATCCATCTCTTCAGGTGGCACTTGAGGCTGGCATTGTGGACACCACCACGTAAGTCTTTTCAACCCATCTGGTGGTCCAAATGTTGCCTTCTTTACCTCATGCCCTTTGGGGCATTTATCTTTCATGTAAATCTGTAGCTGCAATCTTTGTCTTCCCAGCTTGTTGTGGAGCCACGCCAAGCTGAACTGGACAACATGATCAAGCAAAGATTTGAGATCTGTGGATTCCAAAGAAGAGCCAAGGGACAATGGATGGATCCTTGCTAAATACAGGGCCTCATTTTTAATGATATTTCCTGGAAGAGAGAAGAGTTCAGGAGAAAGTGAACACTGGAGAGCCTATAAAGAAAGTGAAATGAAAAAAGTTTTCCTTATGCCAAGGATTAGCCTTTCCAAACTGGAGTCCTTAAAGGAGTCTTGGGAAATAATCCCCATCATTCCTAACAAATTATCAGGGTGGTTGGGAATCACAGGAATTATAAATATTAAGAAAGGTTGCTGGAAGGCAGAGTGAAAACTTAAAACTAGAAAGTTCAGGTTCGGATCTGAACTCTTGTCATTAATCTTCATGGCTAATCTTGAATCAGTCATTCTGTTTAGCCTGTCCTATCTCGCAGGGGATATCAAGTGGATAACACGAATATGTTCCTTGTTCTCATTTTGTTTAGGAGGATATACAGATAGATACAATAAAAACATATCCTGCTGTCAGTTATTTAGGGAACTGCAGAGCAGTTAGAAAACACTTTAGTCAGTGAGCATTATGCGATTTCACACATTCCTGTTAGAGGTTTTATGAAATTATAATTTCTTTTAATTGTACCATGGTTGATTTAATTTTACTGTAAGCCAGAATTATCAGATTGTAGTGGGACATAAGCTTAATAAATTCATTCATTAGAGCTGTGGTGGCACAGTAGTTCGAATGCAGCACTGCAGGCTACTTCTGCTGACTGCAATTTGGCAATTCGAATCTCACCAGGCTCGAGGTTGACTCAGCCTTCCATCCTTCCGAGGTTGGTAAAATGAGGACCCAAATCATTGGGGGCAATATGCTGACTCTGTAAACCGCTTAGAGAGGGCTGTAAAAGCACTGTGAAGAGGTATATAAGTGCTATTGCTATTATTCTGGATGTAAACATGTCATTGTCATATTTTTAAAATGGCAGAGAGATGGGTGTTATGGACCCTGTTCCATTATTGGCCCTCAATATAATGTTTAAATAGATGTCAAAGATCCCTTTTTAAGTCCATTCATTTGCAAAATTCAATCTTCAATAGAATTGCTGCCCTAGTAGGTTACAACCTCTACATATTTTGCAACAACTCCCATTATAAATCCCAAAATTACGCAAGTACGTACACGTTTTATCTTGGTATCAATTTTGAACCTACCTATTCCTGAGAAATAACTTTGGTTCAGGAGCATGTAGCACACAGGAGTATCTTTTGCAAGGACCTCCAAAGCCCGCTCCCGGTCAAACTCCAGGCTTAGGATATCAGTTGCTGGATCAGTGCTAGGAGAAGAGCACTGCTGAATGCGGCAGTTATAAAATACCAGAAAGCTCCCAGCATCAAAATGGAGAACCAGCCTAAATATCCAAAATGAAATCAAACACCGATTAATTTAGAGCAGATGAGCTGAGCCTGAATTTCATGGGCCATACGTGACCCTGAAAAACATGACAGATTATCTCTTCAAAACCTTTTTTAAATTGTAGGTTTTAATGTGACTGAAGAGGAAAAATGGTGAATGCATGATGGATAATCTTGATTTCTTAATAACTTAAAATGTAACTGATTGACTAAATGCAAAGAAAATCTAGCTGACTTTTTTTTCCTGGCCCCAGCATACCGTTTAAAATAAAATGCACTTCTTGGCCAAGAAAAGTACATATTTCTTGTAAAAAAAAAAGAACTAGTCCAGTTACGAGTAGTCCTCAATTTACAACTGGTCATTTAGCGACTGTTTGACATTATGACAGACAACCCCCCTCCCCAAAAGCTACTTACAACCTGATTTTGAAATTATACCATCAGCCCCACCTGGTGGCCATATGACATTAGGGTGCAATCAGCCCACATTTACAGCTGTTTGCAATACCACTTAGTCACGTGACCATAATTAATTATGGTTTTTCTGGAAACCGGAGTTTACTTCTGATTTCTAGCAAAAAAAACCCACCCGATTGCAAATTGTTGGAAAATCAGGTCCAGTCATGTAGTAACCTACTATATGACCATCATGATTTATGACCATAATTGCAAGGTTCAATTACTGTCATAACTCAAGGACTATCTGCATAGCAGTATGGTAAAACTCCCTTTGTAAACCTCAAAATGCTAACCTGGGAATTGGATCTTTCCAGTCGCCTCTTTTGTTAGCTTTATTTGCCCTTGCAAACTCATTGGCTCGCATGCTTCCATACAGACCAAAGTGGAAGCGGAGCCATTTCCAACTCTGCCCATTATTATTATCCATATCAGATGCCAAGCAGCTTGCTGACTCTTCTTGTGGATAGCATTCAGGATTGCATATTTCAACTTCATTTTCTTTCTGGCCCTGGAAAAAGGAACTACTTCCAAGCATTTCCAATCTCTGTTCAGACAAATCCGAGGATATGCTGTCATGGCTGGGCTTTAATTTCTCTTTGGTGCCAAAAGCCAAAAATAAGTTCTTCCCATGGACCTGGAAAAAATCATTTTAAAAATCTCACATTCTATTACATCTTCTCCATTTTAGTAACCCTGGCAGCGCTCCTTCTTTTTTATTCCTCCTCCTCTTCTTTGTTTTGTTTATATAACTTTTCTAATATTTAGTAAAAGTGCAGGGGGGGTGGGGGAGAGAGAAACAGATGAGCCTGTTAACTAACAGAAGTATCTGGACAAGTCTTTAGCTATGAAGCAGGAATTCAGGCTAGGAGAATTACCTATTAGAACTCCCATAAAATAAGCCCAAAATAGAATTCTTATTAGGATTTTTTAATCCTAAAGCCAGCAACATGGTAACCAAAAGCAGCAGAATGTATGTAGCCATCCCATATGGCAGCCTTGGACAAAGTTACTGTATTTTTAAAATTACATTTCAGAAATATCTGGCACCAAAGCACCAAATCTATTGGGATTTACATATTCCAACATGAAATCTTGAACACAGGTATCAAAATGTTGTCAAGACTTGGTTCATTTTTTTTTTAATTGGGAGATGCAGTCTCCAAAAGGTGGCCGATTGTTACATTGCCAAAAACCATACATGAAGTGCAGGGATAATAATCAAATCTCTAATTTGCCTGGAGCAAAACGCTATCTTCTGTATCTTTCTTGGACTGTAGTATTTTCTACCGTATATGTTAATGATGTCATCTGCTACATACATTTTTAACAATGATAATGTTGGCAAAACAGGATTAATACAAGCCAAGGTTTCTATAAAAAAAGAGTTAAATGTTTATTATACAGCAAGACTTACTTGGATATCCCACAGTGTCAGAGTTTTCAAATCATCTGGATTGATCTGTCTAGTGCTTCCTCCCACCTTGGATACCATCTTCCCTACATAGGGAGAACACAGAAGCTGGAACTTCTTTACAGAGGGGCCTTCTGGCATTGCTGCAAGAGCACAAAAACTGGGGATGATAGCCGAGTTCCTGAGACTCCAGACAATTAAGTTCAAGGCTGAAAAAGTGTTGGGGGAAAAATGGTTAAAAATGCCATTCTGTGCAATAAAATGTCTATTCCCAGGATGGCCTCCAAGCTTCTAGCCTGAAAAACAATATCAAATATACACTAAGACTTGCAGTAGAATGGCAGCCCCTAACATAACAGCATTAACCTTTTTAAAAAGCCTATTATAATCAGTTGGATTTCCTTTCAGTAAGTCCCATGAATTTGTACTGATCAACTTTTAAGTATGATTAAGACTGTAACTAACTTGCACAATTGTGTGATTTTTTTTTCAGTTTGGGACAAGCACTTTTCAAGAGGGGAAGCCACGTTGTTAACTCTTTAGTGAGACCTCTGGGGAGGCAGAAATATCAATTTTTTTGGTACCCTATCTCCCTAGTTCTTTGTTTTCTAACATTTAGTAAAGTACACTCTGCCAGGGAAGACTGTTAAGAAGATAAAACTGAAAATACCACTGATACATTTGCAGCATCCCCATGCTCATGTGATCAAAATTCAGATGCTTGGCAACTGGTTCATACTTATGACCACTGCAGTGTCCCAGAGACTAGCAAAGTCCATGTGGAAGCCAGATTCCTTCCTTCCTTCCTTCCTTCCTTCCTTCCTTCCTTCATTTATTATTTCAATTTTTATACCGCCCTTCTCCCACGGGACTCAGGACGGTGTACAGCCATAGTAAAAAACAACATATAATACAAAATTTAAAAACAATTTTAAATGTATTAAATAGTTTGGCCCAAATTTAAAACTCCCAATTAAAACACCCCTTAACAACCAGTTTACTAACTTATCAACTGCAGCGATTCACTTAATTGTGGCAAGAAAGATAAGAAAATGGGGCAAAACTCCCTTAACAAATGTCTCACTTAATAAATTTTGGTCGTAAGTCAAGGACTACCTGGACAAGAATGGTACCACACCCCACCTCCAAACACGGCAAACGTCTGGTTTTGATGTTGCTCTTACCATATTTAAAAGCAATGTGTCCCAGCCCCTAATACAGACCATCCTAGGTTGCTTGTCGCCAGTTATTTGTAAGTATTTGCATGCTTCTGATACCACAGATTTTTTTTTTCTTTATCAACCAATAGCAGTTTGAAAAAACAAACGGAATGTATAGTCCATTTACAATAGATATTTGGAGCATTTATAGGGAAAGACGTGTGTCTGCAACACAAATCGAAATACATACATCTTACATTGGAGGCTCCTGGAAGTTGTAGTAATAGAAAACTGAAGATGTATACACGCGCACTAGTCGGAAGAAAATGAAATGCAGATGGTACGATCAATGATTTTTTTTTAAAAAAAAATAAAGTTATTTTCCTCTGTAAAATATAAATAGTGGGACCTGAAGCCACCAAAGCTTTCTCTTTTCAGATCGCTTCTTCCCTTCTTTCCATTTCCAGCGGGAGTTTCTTGCTCCCGCTTCGCCTATTTCCCTTCTGAAAGGAACTATCTGGGCAGACCTTTTCAATCGAGAACCGAACGGCCCCTCTCCATCGATCTCCGCGCAGCCCATCCTATCCTGCGAAGAGTGAAGTAATTGGGGCTGGAGGAGAGCCTTGGAAAGCCACTTGCGCCTTCCAGTTCTGCCTTTCGCTGTTTGTACTTTGAAAAAGTGAGGCATAGATGCAATCAATCTAATCGTGCACCGTTGTGTTCCCACAACTCGCTAAAAGAGGCGAAGTGCAAAAGCGTTTGCACAAAAAGCAAGATTTGGCTAAGCATTAACTTTGGATAGTTTTGCAGTTTGCGTGAATGTAGCCGCAGTGAGAGAATAAGGCATCCTTTTTCAATAAAGGAGAATATTTGTAGCTCACGGTTGAAGTGAAGGGGTCCTTGATGCTCTCTGAGCTTGGTTGTTTTCTTGCAAACGTTTCATTACTCAAACTAGGCAACATTATCAGTTTCTGGGTAAGATCTGTTTAACTTGTACATCTCTTAATCTTGTATTTTATATTTTTAAATTTATGTCATATAGTATGCCTTATTTTAATTGTGCTTCTGACAGGAAAAAAACCTAGTTTTGGGTAATGAAACGTCTGCAAGGAAACCACCAAGCTCAAAGAGAGCACCAAAAGACCTCTTATGTCCTTTTTCCTTGGTTGGTAACCTTTATTTTCAAACATTTTGGCAGCTCGGGTAGAATTTCTGATTTGCAATCTATTTTCTCCATAAAAAGGGGCAAAAAGTTTTTTGTAATGCTTATTTATGAGCTTGTACAGATTTTTTCTCACAGGAAGCTTTAAAAAAAAAAGTTTTCAGGGAACGTACAATGTACCCATGCTAAAGTGCCTTAAAAACAACACAAGTTTTGGAAAGTGCATCCTGGAGAAGGCTCCTAGTACTGGACAGGCAACAAAATAGGCTCAACAAAGTCATAAATTACTAGGCTTAAATTGTCCTACTTTGTACATATTATCAAATAGTCTTTAATGCTTAGAAAGGTGGAAAAGGACAGCCAGCAGCAAGAGGGATGGACTCAAGTTACAATAGTGATAAGTGCACCATTGGAAGATCTGAAAGACCAGATTAAGGATAGATCAACGTCTTCTTAGATTACACTCAATTCTCTTGCAGTACAAATAATGGTAGAATTAGCTTCCACTACAGCAAACCGCAGGTTTCACCTCCAATACCAACATCCTACATTCAGAAGCCAGTTGCTTTCTGCTCAGTCGGGCTTACTCCCTAATAAATCAACTTAATATAACCCAGTAGGAGTTTTTTGATGTTTTGTGAACAAATCAGAGACATCAGATGACTCAGAAATAAACATATTTCAGGTGTGTGTAATTAATTTTATTCTTGCTAATGCCAGGTGGAACTAAAACACAGGTGCTGATTATCAACCTCACCTATTCCTGGCATGGCAAGCATTGGGAAATGTTTACTGAAACTTGGCAATGTTTGCTGGGTTTAAGGTGAAAACAAAACCATACAACTTAGAGATACACTTGCTCCTTCCTTTCCCAAATCAGTACTGTGTACAAGCTAGCACAAAGTAAGATAATTTATGTAGGTGTATTGCATGTGCAAATTGGGCAGTCCAATTGGAAGGGATTGCTGAGCTGTATGTTTTAATTAAATTTGTATGCTTATTAGATAATAATGTAATATTCAATCCTGAAAATATTGTTCAGAGACAAAACTGTTAATACTAATGTTGCTTTCTTCTGCCTGCTGCTGGGGCCTTGCTACTACAACTAGGACTCAACGTTTAAACATTTTAATTGAAGCAACATTCAGTATGGCTGAACTTCACATATTACATCAAACTCAGAGGCTACCGCTGCCCCTAATTAAGGGAGCACAACCTATCAGCGCCAAAACTCATTGTGTTTACCAATTTGTTTGTAATTGTGGAGACAATTACAATTACAGAACTGATAGGTGTTTGGCTTTCAGAATAAAGGAGCATCTTCCGAAATGGGTCCAAACAGCCTTGAGTAATCTAACCACAACAGCAAATCATGGCCATAAAATGCCTTCTTTGGCCATTGCGAGACACTTACTATCTACTGGTCACAAGGTGGATCAAAACTCTGTGTTTAAAGTTCTACTGTGCCACAGGAACTCTTGTTTCCTGCGTTTTGCTGAGGTGGTTGCCATTAACCATCTGAAGCTCCCCCTTGTGAATGCAGAAATGGCTTTATGTCAATCTACGTCTCCCATGGGCGTAAGGCTTGCTATTGGTTGCTTTCCCGCATACGTTATATACTTAATTAATGCTCTTGCTAGATCTTATATTTGAGGCTGATTTTAAGCATGTTATTGTAATGTAGATACTGATGAGTCAATTCGAAATGCTTGCATTTACCTCTGTTCGTCTTTTGGCCATATTGTTTAAATTATTAAAAGGGACTAATTGTTTTAAACAACTAGGATAACTAAAAGCAGAATATACGTGCGTATTTTGAATAGAATAGTGCCAGAATGTGTACATGAACATTTCACAGTAAAACTACATTGATAGTTTAAAATAAAAATGTTTAAATGTCTGAAATTGCACTGATCCAAAGACTTGCTACATCTTGCAAAGAATAGGGATTTAACAAATGCCCTACACTGGTAACCTCTTTCACTAAATAAAAATCAAGGGATAGATAAGCTACGCTGATTCTAATTTTCAGAGATATTTACCTGAATCAGGAACTACTATTTCAAATGGGTTTCACATGAGTGAAGTGTCTGCATTTCCTGCAAATCAGATTCTCTCTTTAGACTAGTCCCTGAATGAACTAGGATTCTATATTTGTTCATGCTCAGATTTATAAGAGGCATGTACGACATTCTAGACAAGTTTTGGTATACAAGCAATGCAATCTGAACAAAATAAAATGAATACCCAAAATCTAAATCAAGCCAGGGCTTCCATATCTAGGCTTAAGGATTTAAACATCTAACAGATAGTAGCAAACAGATTTTCAAGAAAATCTCAGAACTGAAGAAGCTTCTTGGATGAGAAGCAAAATGTCTTCAAGGAAAAACAAAGTCCAGTTACCTTTTGAAAAAGCACTTTTGGCACAACCATTATCTGGATGATTGAGAATCTCCATAGATATTCAAGAAAGGTTTTAGCAAACCCCTATCCATAATTTTTCCCTCATCCCCTTATCTTCTAAACTTGAAATATTTGGAATAAAATCAGGGACCTTCTACATGTAATTTGATTGCTTCTTGTTCTAAACACTTTGAAACTATCGCAAATGTTCTGAGGGTGAATATTACCATTTTACTGATGATTACACACAAAGCTTTGTTTCTGTTAAATCAGAACAAAAGCTTCAGAATTCTGTATTTTGCAATGGTTTGATTTATTTCATCACAGGAGATAATGTCTTTCAACACCAATATTTACTAAAGAAAATCTAAATGTCAAAAAACATGGATTATGTTACATATTGGTTCTGTTAATAGCGGCCTCTAGTGGCCGGGCTGGTTGCCGTGTTAATTGCTGATTGGTTGAAGCGATGACAGCTCAGGGTATAAAAGGAGCTGTCAAGCGCGGGAGTTGTTGCTATGCATGTTTCAAGTAATAAATACAGGGTTCTTGTTACTGACGCCTCGCCTCAGTTCTGTCGGTGATCTCAGAACATATCAATGGCGACGAAGGTGGGATGTCCGATGGTGGTCATCTGTCAGGAACAGTAAGAGTGCGAGTTGCTGGATCGTTGTGAGGCAACAGGTTGAGTGAAGCACTGATTGCCAGTGAGGGGGAGAGTGGGAAATGGCTTCCTCACAGAACTTCGCCCCGTTCAACCCAGTGACAGAGTCCTGGGAGGCATTTGTGGCCAGATTCAATTGTTTTTTAATAGCTAACGACTATCGGGAGTTGTCTAGCGAACGGAAGAGGGTGTATTTTTTAAGTTTCTGTGGCCCTGAAATGTTCGAGACTGCGATGACCCTTATGGCCCCACAGTCCATTCATGTGGGGACATGGGAAGACTTCATGCTCAAATTAAAAAGGCTGGTTGCCGTGTTAATTGCTGATTGGTTGAAGCGATGACAGCTCAGGGTATAAAAGGAGCTGTCAAGCGCGGGAGTTGTTGCTATGCATGTTTCAAGTAATAAATACAGGGTTCATGTTACTGACGCCTCGCCTCAGTTCTGTCGGTGATCTCAGAACATATCAGATTACTACTCTTTTTTTCCCTTTGCATTGGGGTGGAGTCGAGGCGACTGAATGGAGCTTAGCATTACTGGCCAGATGCCCTTCCTGACACACACAAGTTTGCACCAGATATTTGCACCAGATATTTGCACCAGAGAGAGAAATATTTGCGGCTACCTAGGATCGAACTCACAGCCTTCTGATTGTGAGGCAAGATTACCACCTCTAAGCCACCACATGTACCTTAATAGTGCTTTTATCTATCATTTTTTCCAGGCATTGTGAAGATGAGCATTAGCAGCATCTGGATTCAAAGCAGCTATTAAAAGTAAAAATGACTATTAAAAGAATGAGATTGAATGAAAACAAGTGTCAATCCTGCCACTGGGTCATGTTCACCTTGATCATAAGTATAAAATATATTAAGTTTTATTTAGTACTGGCACCATGCTTAATATTAGAGAAAAAGCAGACCTTCAATTCAAATTATTTGCATACCCACTATCCCTGCCATATTCTGAAATGGGTGCCTGCTAGTCTACAGTCACTCATTCTAGCTGTGGCTGACCTTTATCTGTAAGATTGTATATAAATCATAGAGAATCCTTCTTGTACCTGGAAAACACATAGGTAAGACACTATGAGTTGATTGCTTTGAAAGGAAAAATAGATTTATTAATAGCAAAGGAAGAGTTAATCAAGTTGACAGAAAAGCAATTAAATTAACACCAGTGCTCTGCTGGCAGTCATAAAATTGCTGGATCCACAAAATTCCTGCTGGAATCCACCAGTCATAGTGGATTGCAGCTATGTTTGAAGACAAAACTGTTGCTTCTGTTCCACACTTTCAAAAAAAACCCCATGAATCTTCAGTTCACCATTGATTGCAGAATTTGCCAACCACAGCACTTCCATTTCCTTCTGGATTCTTGTGGGCCACCGTCCTTGAACATTCATTTGAGTTTCTTACTATCAAAGATAATGAATTTTGGTCTGCAGTCTCTTTGGGGAAGAATAATTTTTATAAATCAAAATGGGAAATAGAGAACCAAAACCCAAGCCTATGCTCGCAACTAGCCTGTTTTTCATTCTTCTCTGCATATGCTGCTAGTTCTTCTCTTTAGCCTTTGAATTAGCAACGGGATGGATAATTATCATGTCCCAGATCAGGAAATCAGATCTTTCATAAAGGTCATTAGCCACTGATCTCCATAATAAAAAGTTTGGGGATATTGCTGGCTCATACACTGTTTTTTGTTTTATCTTTTCTTAACCTCCATTCTATTTTTATGGGCTGGATTATACATTCCTTCGTTTTTCAAAAGATGACTGAAGACTGAACATGTGGAAAGCTGCAGTTACAAATTTCCATTCTAGGTCATACATACCCCTCACATGTACACACACATATATAAACATACCACTTGATATTACATTTCCGTATATCAGTTATGTATAAACATGTAATATTGGTGTCCAAGTTATCTGGAGGATTTTTTTAAAAATAGAACTTGGCAGTTTTGATTCAACAGACCAAAGCCATTTGGAATGGTTCTTCTAAGACCAGAACTAGACAAAAACAAAAGGATGGGAGGGAGAAACAAGAAAAAAAAAATAGTATTGCTTGACAGTTGCCCATCGCCTTTGAGTCCCAAGCTTGGTAACTCCCTTAGAAGGAGGTGAGGAAGCAGAAGATTGTTAAGCTGTGATGATGTCTCCATGTGTTTCCCCTAAGACTAGGCTGTTCCAGGAATCTTGCTTGGAGCTAGGTTGGGGAGATTGGTTGATGGCTGCTTGGTAAGCCTGTGGGGAAAGTTTGAGAGTAGACATAGTGGAGTGAAGAGCAGGTCCGTGCCCAGACATTGCCGCAACAGAGAATGCCTAGTGGGGAGAGGAAAAAGAGGGGGGGGGGGAAATGTAAATAATGGGGAAGGAAAAGAGAAAATAATGCCATATCATTTGCCTGCAGCAGTCTCTTAAAAACTGAACCATGTGATGGGTGGCAAATACATTCTATAAAACAAATAAATAAAAAAATGGTATCTTCCAGAATGTATTGTGGCTACAATTTTACTGCATCGGAGAACTAAATTAAAAAACAACACTCCAGAAATTGGTGATTACTTTGCTTCAAAATCTCTGAAATGTTGAGTAAGATACACAGCTGAAGTATGGAGCAAATAGCAAACCAAATTTCTTAGTAGGGATAGCTGGGCTGTTCCAGGTCGATAGCATGGAATAAGTGGCAGAGTTGCTCTTCAATCCATTCTCTGAGTGAGGATTATTGGATGGACTAGAACGTAGGTCCCCAATCCCCTCAAAACCAGGCCACGCAAGTGGCAGGCGAGCGTGCGTGTGCAGGCCTACTTGTATGAGCAGTGGACGCTCACGTGCAAAGCTCCATTTGGGCAAGTGGGCGGAATGTCTGCCTCTTGTGCAAATGGAGATGCTCATGCACTCATCTGCCATTTGCATAGAACCATCCCCTCTTATCACCACCCCTTCCTGGTCCACCAAGCCGGAAAGGTTGAGGACTGCTGGACTAGAGCAAATGCTTTTTAGAGTGATGGGTACCACTCACTTTTGTACAGGTGGACTGGGTGGATAAATGGTCTGGGTTTAGTGAGATACTGAGGTGACTGGAGTTTGGTTTTTAAAATTATAAATAAATTATAAATAGTTTCCTCCCCTATTTTGTTTGTTAGTTTGATTTTTTTAATGTGGCTCTGTTTCTCCCGTTTCCCTTCACAATGGTCAGAATATAAGCCTTAGGACCAAACTACCACATACACCTATACAGTTTGCCCTAAATTATTAAATTATCAAAAGAGCATCTTACGATATTTCATTGCAGGTGTGTTTGTGATCTATGGTTAATTCTGCCTTCTTCATAGCAGACTCTGCTGCTAAAAAAATTGCCACTGGAACTGAAGCTTTATAATTTAAGAGGCTGAAGTATACTTGTTTATTGAGGCCTATTAACAATTTCAACTGTCACACTTCTTTTACCTGTTGCAAAATGTGATAATATTTTATCTAAAGTAAATCTAAAATAATGATACTTTTATATTTATCTTAATTATATTTCTATTGTTGCAGCTACATTTTTGTAACAGTCTTGAGCCGTCAGCAGCACATAAATAGTTTAAATAAAATGAAAATTCAGTAAACTTTCAAAATTCCCAGCCACACTGCCATTCAGTTGGAGATAGCTGTTCTACAATCTGTTTTTTTCTACTCCACTCAGCTTACCAACTATGACAGAGTGGAACCTCCCCCAGCCCAGCAACCTATGGATTCCTGTGCTGGATGCACATAATAGGAACGATGATCTGCCACATATGGAAGACAGACAGTTGGGAATGGAAAAGGCTGCCATAGTGGTTACCTGAATTCCCTTAAGCTTCAGAAGCAGAATAACGGAGTCGGAAGGGATGTTGGAGGTTCTCTGGCCAACAATCTGATGAAGCAGAAGACTCTATACTATTTCAGACTATCTATACTATTTCAGACGAATAGTTGTCTATGTCCAATCTCTTCTTAAAAGACTCCAGTGTTGGAGCACCTGTTGTGGTCCGCCAGCAACCTGTGGAGCTAGCAGCGGAGTCGGACAGCGATGAGGCTGAGGAATAACATGGGCCAGTCCTGGAGGCTGGGGAAGGCCTGGATGAGGGCCCTGCGTCGGAGGTAGAGATGGGGCCGGGGCCATCGGGGAGTGATGTGCGGACTTCGGAGCCTCCAGAGGCTGACAGTAGAGAGGCAGAGG
The DNA here is from genome assembly GCF_059756535.1 of Pantherophis guttatus. Classification (NCBI taxonomy): domain Eukaryota; kingdom Metazoa; phylum Chordata; class Lepidosauria; order Squamata; family Colubridae; genus Pantherophis; species Pantherophis guttatus. The sequence continues at coordinate 318,334,687 of NC_142063.1, forward strand.
AACAGGAGAAGCCTGTTCCTAGTGCACATATGAGAAGAGCTGCCAGAAAGCAGGAGCAGATAAAGCAGAGAGGACGACACAGGAGTAGGGCCAAGAGATGATTGGCCCCTCCCATAAGGCTTAAAAGACCAGCAACGGCTCTTGGCCTTTTTGCCGGAAAATAACATTGAGAGAATTGCTTCTTGTTTCACTGTATTCATTTCTTGTCGGCGTCTTCTGCTTCTGAACTTTTGCCAAGAAAAGCCTTTGGCAGTTTGCCTAATTATCCCAAGGTCAGTGATAAACTGAAGAATGGTGTTTTGAAGAATTTGCTTTCATTTAGTTTGGACTACGCTGAGAATGAGTTAATTTTCAGCTGTTCTAATAAAATCAGTTTGTTATCAAACTGTTTGTATTTAATACTAACTACTTGGGCCTGGGTCACAACAGTACCCACAACTTCTGGAGGCAAGTTGTTTCATTGATTAATTATTCTAATTGTCAGGAAATTTCTCCTTAGTTCTAGGGTGATTCTATCCTTGATTAGTTTCCATCCATTGCTTCTTGTTCTGCCTTTAGGTGCTTTGGAGAATAGGCTGACTTATGGTGGCAGCCCCTTAGATATTGGAACACTGCTGTGATGTCACCCAAGCTTACTAGAATTCCACCATAGATGGACTCTATATGGTTGTCTGCTGCCTTCTCTTTTCCACCTTCTGTATTCAGATCTGGAATGCTGGTTTTTTGCAATGTGGGGGGAGTGTTAGATGAGGGAAATGGATCAAGGTGGGAAAAAATACAAATATGTTTTTTTTCCTTTCCATCAGGAAATCAAAAGTTATACAGCATATCAGATCCAGTATATGGCAGAGTATTTAAGGTATTGGACTGGGGTGCCCCAGGTTCAAGTTCAAGTGCAGGTAAAGGTAAAGGTTCCCCTCGCACGTATGTGCTAGTCGTTCCTGATTCTAGGGGGCGGTGCTCATCTCTGTTTCAAAGCCAAAGAGCCAGCGCTGTCCGAAGACATCTCTGTGGTCATGTGGCTGGCATGACTAAATGCCAAAGACGCACGGAACGTTGTTACCTTCCTACCAAAGGTGGTCCCTATTTTTCTACTTGCATTTTTTACATGCTTTCGAACTGCTAGGTTGGCAGAAGCTGGGGCAAGTAACTGGAGCTCACCTCGTTACGCGGCACACTGAACTGGAATCGCTGAACTGCTGACCTTTCGATCAACAAGCTCAGCATCTTAGCCACTGAACCACCGCATCCCTGTTGTAACTTTGAACAGTCACTAAGTGCACTGTTGTAAGTCGAGGACTACCTGTATATAAATCATATGGTCACAGTCTTCTCCATTAGAGAGAAATGTCTTACATCTGGAGAGATCCAGAATATGAAACCTTATTTTGCAACCTTTACTTTACAAGCTTAAGGTATGCAGGTGGGTGCAGGAATTTTATTAACAAGCTTGTCATGGAATGCTGAAGCTTTAACTCAGCTCTGTTCTGTTAAATTCAATACAGGATTGTTAAGAAATTAAAATACAGAGAAAGCCGTCTGTGTCTGAATTTGAACTGCTTGACAGAAAGGCAGAATACAAATGCAGAGTCAATAAGCAATGAGAAGATATGACTATTCTTTTGCATAATAAAGAGCTTCACCTGAGGAATAGGGCTCGGGTGTCCATAATGAGATGAGATCCCTGGTTCTGTCTTGATGGGGCGCATTTCTTCAGCAGTAGTGGTGGTGGTTGTGCTGGTGCAGGGGGCTGAGCTAATGGCAGTGGGGAGGCTTTCATTGGTGGCTGATCCTAGGGTGGGAGGTGGAAAAAGGAGAGATAAATTGTTAAACCAGATCTGCCCTGAGACTTTAGCCAAAAATTAAAGTATTGGCTACTGTTGCTGCTGTAATAAGAATAATTGAATTGTTTCAACTCCTACCCACAAAACGACACTGCACACAAAGACAACTAGATACAAGAACAGTTTTTTCCTGAATGCCATCACTCTGCTAAACAAATAATTCCCTCAACACTGTCAAACTATTCACATTAGGCTGCATTACTATTGCTATTGGTCTTCTCATTGTTCCTGTTGCCCATCTCCTCCCACTCGTGACTGCATGACTGTAACTTTGTTGCTTGTATCCTTGTGATTTATATTGATATTATTTCCTAGTATGATTTGATTGCTTATTGTACCATATGACTGTCACAGCGTGTTGTGCCTTGTGATTCTTGACGAGTGTATCTTGTCTTTTTATGTACACTGAGAGCATATGCACCAAAGATAAATTCCTTGTGTGTCCAATCACACTTAGCCAATAAAGAATTCTGTTGTATTCTGTTGTGTTCTGTTCTGTTCTATTCTATTCTATTCTATTCTATTCTATTCTATTCTATTCTATTCTATTCTATTCTATTCTATTCTATTCTATAAATGTTTAATAAAAAAAAGGCCAAATGGATCTTCATCAGGAAGGCTTTCAGAAAAAAATCACAAGAATCTTGCTATAGCATGCCAGAATGTATTGACATTCAGCTCCTAGGTAATTACATGAGTTGATGCCCAAATATCTGCAAGATCCCCTTCTCCTATCTGAACTGGCCCATCCAACATGCCCATCTTAATGGCAGCAGCTTTGGTCAAACTCCACCAATGACATGGAGGGAAAGGAGGTGCTGTCTGCTCAGCCTTGGGGAATACCTTCACCTTAAAATGCAGGCTAGGTTCTTTCTAAGGTTCTTACAAGATGAAATTATTCCAAAGAACACTTGATGAAATACTTGGTTCTCACCAAATTTATTTCACTTTGGATTACTTATTTTTTTCTATGTAGAAGGTTTTGTTGATTGTTTTATAAACTGTCACAAAGTCTATTTTGAATTGGTGGTACCCAAGGAGAATGCATGGATGAATGGATGGATGGATGGAAGGAAGGAAGGAAGGAAGGAAGGAAGGAAGGAAGGAAGGAAGGAAGAAAGAAAGAAAGAAAGAAAGAAAGAAAGAAAGAAAGAAAGAAAGAAAGAAAGAAAGAAAGAAAGAAAGAAAGATGATGTGTTTTATTTGAAGGACCATAGAATGCCCATGTTTGATTTTGGTGTACTTTTTCCAGCTTTGGCAGATGTTAAGCTTAAATTGTAATTACCACTGAGTCATATTAGATAAGATAGTTTTTTCTAACTCTACTCACCTGCTGATGTCTTGGATTTGCTCAAGTTCTTTGGTTTACGCTTCCTGGTTTGGATCCCTTCTTTTCTCATAGCTAAAGGCCTTGGAACCTATGAAGATGCATTAGAGATCAACATTAATCCCCTAGAAAAATCTGCAGTTTTTGAATGTACAAAATCGTGCGAGTAGCTCATTGTTTTCTTAACTGTGATTTGTGTTGTGCTTCCACATGTTGACACAACAAATGCAAGAAGGCTGTGTGCTGCCCAAGAGATTTTCTTGGAGGCAATTTACAAAAAGACAAGAAATTGGCAAACTGTATTTTTATTACCTTTTGACAGGCAAGTCAGATTCATAATGTGAGGTGTGCAATGCACTCGGGTATTAGGAAGAAGCCTCTTTCAGGCTATAAATAGAAGTATATTTTTGGTTACTGTTGTTCATGGGCTGTTTGTTATAGCTTTTGATTCTTAATGGGCTCACTGAGGCCATTGTGCTGCCAAAGCTTATAGTCTCCCTTGACTGATTCAAATACAAATTTAAAACATTTTTTTAAAGAATTATTTCTTTTGGAAATTGTTCTGCAGGTTGGAAAATACATAGTGTTTAGCATATTCTATTTCTTCACCCATTTTTGCAGCAGTAAGGCAAAAGCTGTTTTCACATCTGCCAACCCACTTTGGACCAGCTTGGCAGTTTATGTTCTCTTCCTTCCACATGCCAATACAAAAATGGCCCTCATTCCCCAGAGGCTCTAGGGCAGTGATGGCTAACCTTTTTGCCATCTTGTGCCAGGAGTTGGGTCGGGGGGTGGGGTCGCGCACACACATACCCACACCCATAATTCTATGCACCCCACACATACGTGCATGCTCCCCCCATGCTCCCCACGCTCCTGGCATGTGATGGCCTGGTAGGCTCATTTCTCTCTCTCACCTGGCTCCAGAGCCTTTCTAGGAGTCTAGGGAGGGTGAAAACCACCTTCCCCACCCACCCCCAGAGGCCAGAAACAGCCTGTTTGCCAACTTCCGGTGGGACTGGAAGGCCCATTTTTTCTCTCACCTGGCTCCAGAGCCTCTCTAGGAGTCTGGGGAGAGCGAAAACGGCCTTCCCCATCCCCCCAGAGGCCTTCCAGAGGCCAAAAATAGTCCTTTTGCCAACTTCCAGTGGGACCTGAGCTGAGCTCATGTGCCCACTGATATGGCTACGCATGCCACCTGTAGCATGCCTGCCATAGGTTCGCTATCATGGCTCTAGGGCAACTACTCATGGCAGTGGCAACTACCTGCTAAGAATCACTGGGTTAAATCAGGCTGACTTTGGACATAGGAATGGTCAACATTAGAACAATGAAAACAGGTTTTTGACCAGAAGAATTGCTGATTGAACTTAACAATATGCATTGAGATATCTTTGGATTATGTGAAATACAACAAAAAGGCAAAAATTTAGTTGAACTTGATAAGACTGGGCATTTACTCTATGCTAAAGGTACAGAAGATGGATGATGTGACATGGAGTTGGTTTTCTAATCAACCAAAAGCTGAAAGACTTTGTAGTAAAATTTGAAAGTATATCAGACAGAGTAGCCCAATGCATCATTCAATTGAACAAACAAGCTTCAAATCATTCAAGTTTACACTTTAACAATAGGCTATATAGTGATGATAAGGTCGAAAAGTTTTACAATGTTGTGGCCCACCTTCAAGACAAAGAAAAAAGCTGATACAAAACACTAATGGGTGACTTTAATGCAAGAATAGGAAGAACAATGACTGGAGAAAAAACAACTGATCCGTATAGAAGTGGTGAACAAGATTATTATCTTGTTCTATTGAGGTGACAGACTAGTAGATTTTGCTGAAGGACAGGAACTTTACATCATGAACTCATTTTACAATAAAAAAGCTAGCAGAAAATGGACATGGAAGTGTCCATCTGGTCCACCAGTAAAATTGACTACATCATATCAAATGATAAAACCATATTCCGCAATTGTACTGTCATCAATTGTTTTAATGTTGGAAGTGATCATAGAATGGTATGAGCTAAAGTGAAGATAGACTGTTGAAAAAGGCATATGAAAATGATAAAGACATCATGAAAAACAAAAAGTGATTAGGTGTTAGAGGAGACTAGCAATTTTGAAATTAATCGGTCAAATCGCTTTGCTCTATTGCAAGATTTGGAAGAGATGAACATTACAGATCAAAATGAACAAATACATCAAAAACATCCTTGAATCTGCTACATTTATAGCACTGCTGGGAAAACACTTGGTGCAGTCAAAAATCTCTGATGAAACTATTGATTTAACAATGGACAATGGACAATGAAGAATACCAGAAGTTTCACTAATAAACTGGAGTACACTGAACTTTGCAAGACCATAAGAAAATGTATCCAAAAAGAAACGTGTCAGTTTAACATGAAACTTGTGAAAAAGGCAATTGAAGTAAACAAAGGGATTAATAGAGCAAAATGCAAACATATATATACAAGAAAGAAGATTTTTGCATTCAAACATGAAGATGGTTTCTGTATAGAACAAGATAGGAAATGTTAGAAATAATTGGAAAATTCCAGCAGCAACACTCATGAAAGAGAAAATGCCAGATATCCTAGTTGTATCAAGTGCCATAAAATCAATGAAAAATGGCAAAGTTTCAGGAAATGACTGTTATAGATGAAATGTTGAAAGCTGGTATTCACAGTTTATACAGGATACTAGCAAACTATACTCGAGATGCCTCAGAGAAGAACTAATACCTGATGCATGGAAAAATGCTGATTCTTATATACAAGATGATTTAAAGAACTGTCACCCAATAATCTTTGTTTCTATCATCTACAAGGTTTTCACCAAGATAATAGCAAAAAGACTATCAAGAATGTTAAATGATGATGACAGCCAAAGGAGCAGGCATGGTTCAGAAGTGGCTACAGCACAATGGATCACATCCAGGTTGTTCAGCAAGGCACGAGTACACCATACCTCTGTGCATGGCTTTCATTGACTACAAAAAGGTGTTTGCAGTGGTGGGTTCCTTCTGGTTCAGCCCGGTTCCGCTGAGCCGGTAGCGGTGACGATATGATGTCACCGAACCAGTTCTGGCCCTCCCGCCCCACCCTGTCCCACCCACCCACCCCCATGTTATTCTTACCTTTTATTTGGTCCCACCCCCAATCTATTGCTGCCTCCTGAGTCCCAGCTGATGGCTAGAGGGAAAAAAACTGTTTAAACTCTTGCCGCGGGGCTTCAAAGGGCCGCCCTACACCTGATCAGTATTAAAAGAAAACAAATGAGTAGACCAGTGCCTGCAAAAATAAATGGGTAGATCGGTACAGCCTGGTAGACCAGTACCTCTGCTAAATCCTAAATAATTGTCACATGACCATCAAGCCACGCCCACAAAATAAGCCACACCCACAGAACAAGTAGTAAAAAAAATTAGAACCCACCCCTGGGTGTTTGATTCAGTATTCTAGCAAGCAATAATGAATGCATTGCTCAACCAAGGTATAGACACTGCTTACATAAACTTACTACAATCAATATATGAAAAAAGAATGGTGACAATTTGCCTTAAGGATCTTAAAGTGGAAATCAACATACAGTAGAATGAGGTGTATGACAAGGTAATACAATATCACCTATCCTTTTCTCAGTCTGCCTTGGAAGAAGTATTTTGCAAACTAGACTGGGCAAAAGATGGAATAAAAATCAATGGCGCCTATTTAAATCACTTAAGATTACAGATGATGTTGTTCTCTTCTCATAAAATCTGGAACAGCTACAAAGACACATATAAGAACTGCACAAAGCAGGAGAACCATTTGGCTTAAAAATAAATCTAAAAAAGAGCCAGATTATGTTTAATAAATTCACCAAAGAAAGAATTTTTTTTTATATATCTGGAGAAGAACTAGACATAGTAGACCACTACATATACCTTGGCCAATGGATCTCAATGGAAGGTGATACAATAAAGGAAATTGAATGGTTTGTTAAGTGTGGTTGGCAGGTTAAGCGTAATTTTCAAGAACAACCTCTCCCTATGCCTGAAGAAAAACGTTTTCGGTCAATGTGTGCTACCTGTTCTAACATATGCCAGTGAAACATGGACACTAACCTCACAATCGATACAAAATCTACGAGTGGTGCAAAGAGCCATGGAAAGATGCATACTTGGCATCACAAGACAAGATAGAAAGACCCATACAGTAGAACCTCTGGTCACAACCATAATTCGTTCCATAACTTTGGTCGCAACCCAATTTGGTTGTGACCCGAATTAATGGAGCGGTCACACATCGGTCACTGTTGTTTGTAAACAAACAACAGGAAATTTGGCGCTTACAAAAAAAAATGGCGCAGAAATGGAAATCGGCCACGGCGGTGTTTGATCACCAGCCGAGTATGTGTTCGTGACCAGATTCAAAAATTTTGTGAATTTTTTGGTCGGAACCCTATTTGGTTGTAGTCAGAAGTGTTCGTGACCAGAAGTTCTACTGTACATGGATTAGAGAACAAACTGAAAGTATATGATATTATCAAGGGAGTAAAAGAATTGAAATGGAAATGGGCTGGTCACATAGCAAGAAGAATTAATGGCAGGTGGACCAAGGCAATCATCGAATGGATCCCACTTGATAAAGCTCAAGACTGTATTGGTTAGAAACATGCGGAAGAGGCCTTCATCCTGCAGTGGATAAACAATGGCTAAAATGACGATGACAATGCTGGCAAAAGCTTTGTTCAGTTCCCATTGTTTCCCATAGCAGAATTTAATGTTCTTGTTCTTTTGAAAATGAGTTGTTGTTTCAGCAACCAAATCAAAACTCTCTGGTTGAAGAGTCTTAGAAGGACATCTCTACTACTTATGTACACTGAGAGCATATGCACCAAGACAAGTTCCTTGTGTGTCCAATCACACTTGGCCAATAAATATTCTATTCTATTCTATTCTATTCTATTCTATTCTATTCTATTCTATTCTATTCTATTCTATTCTATTCTATTCTATTCTATTCTATTCTATTCTATTCTATTCTATTCTATTGACCAAATCCAGCCCTCCCCCCAAAACACCCTCCAGATTTATGAGAGCAACACTATAAACCTCCAGCCAGGATGATTGGATTTTTTTCACCATTTTGCTCCTCTGCCCTCCCATCTTTGGCTTCAAAGTAATGCCCAGAAGGGGAAGTTTCTCTGCACTCTTTATTAATAGGAAGCCATACACAGGGACAAATGTCCTGATGCCACCTTCTTGATCTGTTTCTTACAAAACCGCCTTCCCAAACTGGTGCCCTCCAGATGTTTTTGCATTCTCAGACTTCCCATCCAGCATGACTTTCAAACTGGGGGAAACTGCCATAGATAGGTTATGCTTTGTTTTCTCCTCTCACCCCGTGGAGCTTCATGTATAAACCACAAGCATTGCAGACTGGCTCTCCTTCGGCGTTCCGGCGCCACAGTGTGGTTGTAGATGTATGGCAGTTTGCACATGACAATCCAATCCGACGGGAGGCTGACTGTGAGGACAAGAGTTCAAAGCAAGAACAACATTAATTCACTAAGATTGATCTTACCTAACAATCTTTTTGACTAATTATCATAATTTGCTATAAAATATGCCAAAACAACTAGACACAAAAACAGTTTTTCCCCCATGCCATCACTTTGCTAAATACCTAATTCCCACAGCACTGTCTTATACCTAAGGACATTTACCCATGTAAGTAGGGCTGTATTACTATTATCCTTCTCATCTCTCCTATTACCTTCTCCTATGGTATCTTATTTATCATTTTGTTGTTCGTATGTACATTGCGAGCTTATGCACCTGAGGCAAATTCCTTGTGTGACAGAGCAGGAGAACTAAGCTTCAGAGCCATATCGAAACTGTATTATAATATACAACCTTATAAATGGTGTAAATCTAATTTGCTTTTTACAGGTCAAGGTTAATCCTGGACAGGTAGAAATTCTCACAGCCTGTGAGGGTTTGCATCACATTCCTTACCAGCCTCCTCTGGGGCTTGATCAGTGGCCGGTTAATGCCATTCATCTTGTGGTAGAGTCCACATGCATTACAAAGATAGTGGCCAGTGCCATCTCTTCGCCACAGTGGGGTGGACATAGCACCACAGTTGACACATTCTCGACCTTCGGAGTAATCATCAAAAAACTCTGTAGGCAACAAGACGGCAAAATGAAGTAAGTCATTGAAGTATTTTTTTTCATGTAGCCATTTCACAAGTCTTTAGTATAAACTCTTGAGCGGCTTGAATACCCTTCCTTAGTATACCAGGCTGATGCAAAAAGCTAAAGGTTGTTATCTCCACTTTTTTATTTCAAGTGTTTTTGCTTTGTCTTTCAAAGGATAAAGTCTTTCTACCACATTTCACATAAAAAGACAATGCATGTCAATTTCATGAATTATTTCTATCAGGAACCTGCAAGTGGCCTACACAGAGAATAGCTTTGCACAGTTTTGTACATTCGTATGTGTTGGATTACAACTATGATTTCCAGCTAGCCCAAGCAGTGGCCATGTTGACTATGACATTAAGAGTGTTTAAATCCAGCACATAACAGAAACCATCAGCTTGGGGAAAGCACAAAGCAAAGCCTCCCTATTACTGTAGTTCCTAAAACTGAACAGTAGAGGGAGCTCTTATTTCAATATGTGCCAGAACAAATGGCAGACCTATATTAAGATGTCAATGAATTTATCAAATATTTAAAGACCTGTTGTACTTAGAATGTGTACCAGACAGACTGCTCTGCTTCTGTCTCCTTATTCAAGTCTGAAAGCTGGTCAAGGGATTTACACACAACACATTAAACCTGCTAAAAAACACAATTGCAGGACTCCTAGAATTAAACTATCCCCAAACCAAAATAATAATAAAAACATATTGCTAAACATAATAATTGGATTCAGACAACCTATTAGGACAGTGATGGCGAACCTTTTTGCCATTGCATGCCAAAAGCGGGGGGAGCACAGTGAGGTTGCGCGCGTGTGTGTCCACACCCATAATTCTATGCACCCCACCCCCCTCGCGCTCCACCCACTTTTGGCACGCAATGGCATCGTGGGCTCATTTTTCACCCTCCCCAGGCTCCAGAGGCTTTAGGTCCCACCAGAAGTTGGCAAACAGGCCGTTTCTGGCCTCCAGAGGGCCTTCCGGGGGTGAGAAAAGCAGTTTTCACCCTCCCCAGGCTCCTAGAAAGGCTCTGGAGCCTGGAGAGAGAGAAAAATGGGCCTTCCAGTCCCACCAGAAGTCGACACAGGCCGTTTCCGGCCTCTGGAGGGCCTCGGGGGGTGGGGGTGGGGAAGGCCATTTTCATTCTACCCAAGCTCTTAGAAAGGCTCTGGAGCCTGGGGAGAGTGAAAAACGGGCCTCCCCCCCCAAGGTCCTTCGGAGGCAGGAAATAGCCTGTGTCCCTACTTCTGGTGGGTCCAGAAGGCCTGAAAATCAGCTGGCTGGCATGCACATGTGCGCTGGAGCTGAGCTCGCGTGCTCACCGATATGGCTCCACGTGCCATCTTAGGTTCGCCATCACAGTATTAGGACAATGGCTGAAATTTCCATAAGAAATGCTAAATGCCCAACCTTGTTTTTTTGTTTAGATGCTAATATATTGTGTGAATCCAGATACTAGGTGGTCGTAGGCTAGTTAACTCTTTCTTCACATAACCTATCTTCTTAGCTTATTGCAAAGATAAAATAGAAAACTCATTCAATTTTATTCTCTCTTATTTTGTTAATCTAACCTGCCTCTCGCCTAGATAATCTTGGCCCATGATGAAAATATATGCAAGGTAGAATTTTATCATCTTCCTAAGAAACACCCTGAAAACTTCCAAGGGCTGAGACATTAAAAAAAATCCTGGAGAAATAATGAAAGACATTACTGAATTGTCATAAAATTAATGGATATTTTTCCAAAATGTCACAAGAGTTGAACTGGTCCAAGAAAAGCTCTTGGGCTGATATGGCATTAGCTCTTTTATATTTCTGGGGAAGTTTTCACTCAGACAAAACGTGGCTCAGTTGCATTTGGAAAGGGTTGCAGGATCAATTCACTGTTTTCTTCTTCTCTCACCTATACCCAGACCTGTTTAATCATTTTAATGGCGGGATTTGGATGGCAGAAGTGAGAAAACTCCTAAAGAGATGCATAAATAAAGACAGCTTGGTCTTGTTCTTTGTTATTTTAACTCAGCAAAAAAATTTAAGAAAAAGGATATTTTTTAAAAAAAATTCAGCATTATTGCTAGTCCAGCATTATATATATACACCAGAGGTGAGATTCAAAAATTTTTTACTACTGGTTCTGTGGGCATGGCTTGGTGGGAGTGGCATGGCTTGGTGGGCATGGCTTGATGGGCGTGACATGGCTTGGTGGGCATGGCTTGGTGGGTGTGGCAGGGGAAGGATATTGTAAAATCTCCATTCCCTCCCCACTCCAGGGGAAGATTACTGCAAAATCCCCATTTCCTCCCGATCAACTGCAGAGGAAGCAGTTGGGAAGCAGAGAATAGATGGAGGCGGGGCCAGTCAGAAGTGATATTTACCGGTTTTCTGAACTACTCAAAATTTCAGCTACTGGTTCTCCAGAACTGGTCAGAACCTGCTGATTACCACCTCTGATATACACATTTGTGCACATCACAATCCCATCTGGTGAAATAATTGTAGCTGAATGCAGATTTGACTCCAGTGTTCCTCCTTGTCTCATTTATGTAAAAAATTGTCCTTGTCTATGCATGTAAAAAATGCAAGTAGAAAAATAGGGACCACCTTTGGTGGGAAGGTAACAGCGTTCTGTGTGCCTTTGGCATTTAGTCATGCCAGCCACATGACCATGGAGACGTCTTTGGACAGCGCTGGCTCTTCGGCTTTGAAACAGAGATGAGCACTGCCCCCTAGAGTTGGGAACGACTAGCACATATGTACGAGGGGAACCTTTACTTTTACCTTTATGCACATGTTTCCTCCCAAATCCTGGGAGTTAGCACAGCTCATTTCCATCAGCATAGCTATTTCAGTGCTGATGTTAGAATCTGCCTGTATTTTATCTAAAAAGGATATAATCAGAAAATTGACTGAGAAACTTGATTCAACTAGAGTATGATGGTTGGTCGTGATTTACTGAATTAACCACAGTGGCTGAATTCAGATTGTTATATACCAAATGAGCACTTGTAAATGTCCCACCAATAGGCATTGACTGTGTGTTTGAGGGGAAGGGAGTCAGTACTGTCATGGGTGCATGACATTAAAAAGACATGTTGCTAAAGGAAGAGGAAGATAATTTTCCTTTGGCATTAGCTGATGTTGTGAAGCAAACCCCCTTTTAAAAATATCATTTTGTAGCATCCGCACTAATTATGTTTAGAAGACCTTGAGCTCTTAGAAGCAAGAATTTGTATACTGAGGAAAATGAATCTTCCACAGATGTCAGAGTGATGTGCCTTGGACAAAGCTATTAACCTTGCGAAGAGCAAAAAGACACAATATAAACGTGTGAGTTCATAGACTCAGAAGGTCTAACAGAAGTTGGGAGGATGATTTCAGAAAAACTCACACATATCCATACAAACCCACCATCCCCCAGGGCACTGTTGCTCTGATCAAAAGTGCCAGCCCTGATATCTCCCAAGCAGCTGTTTCTAAGTTAAGAACAATGTTGGGAAAATAATTCAGAGTACCATCTGTTATAGTTGTGGGGTTTTGTTCCAAAGGAGGGAGAACCGTAGGAGATACAGTAGCTCTTTACCTCCAAATATAGCTTGTATTAATTGTAAACAAAGCAAATACTGTGAAGATGTAATCCTCCTCCAAATGAAACTTGGAAATGTGGAACGTCTTGCTGCTAAGAAGGACAAAATATAACAAGCAAACAAAATAACTGCACTTTAAATAATACCGACTGAAATTGGTTCAGATTCTCATTCCCCTCTCTCTCTCTCTCTCTCTCTCTCTCTCTCTCTCCCTCCCTCCCTCCCTCCTTCCCTCCCTCTCTCCCTCCTGCCTTCTCTCTCTCTCTCTCTCTCCCTCCCTCCCTCCCTCCTTCCCTCCCTCTCTCCCTCCTGCCTTCTCTCTCTCTCTCTCTCTCTCTCTCTCTCTCTCTCTCTCTCTCTCTCTCTCTCACACACACACACACACACACACACACACACACGGAGAGGGGAGAGGGAGATTACACACCGAGTACATAAGTCGTCTTCTATTTAGGAGCAGAGATTATAAAACACAAATAATGTATATATGAAATAGTGGAAAAGAAGTATCCCAAATGAAAATTGGAGGAGGTCAGAGAAGAACAAGAGCAGGAAGAAAGGCGTCCTTGCAGTCTGCATTGTCCTGAATTTATATGTGGTACACACTGAAGCTGCCTGGGATTTATCATGTAGGAACAAAGGGCTATTTGTGCCGAATGTTGGAATATTGAGACAGAATATACATAACGTCCAGGCCTGGGTAGATAAGCAATGTATTTTTTTGGAAGACATTCAACCTTGGCTGTGCCAGACAGAAGCTGGAAAGCTTAGAAAAACTGCCTGGAAGGTTTTTGAAAAACATCATTTGGTTTGGAGAGTCTCTAATAAATTATAAATTTTTACCTTTTGAATGTGATGGAATAAGCTAATTTTGCACTCTTCTGTAATGATTTGGAAGAATGCCTTTGGACCTTGAAAGAGTACCTCATCTCTTTAATATTTACTAAACAATCACATTGTTTTTGGCATGCATCAGGTTAAAGATGCAGCTGCTTTAAAAAGTCAACTTATTAAAATAATTTATAAAATAGCTTTGTCTTTTTTCATCTTAATCAGTTTTAATCAATAGTAGGAGGATGTTTTGTTTGCATAATGTTTAAGGGTTTCTAAAGCATACTGAAAACCTGCACAACTGTGCTGGACACAGGTTGTATTATAATTGTTGATTTTCTATTAGTTTTACATACTGAAGATTTTTAGCAGTTTTACTTTTGAGTGTGCACGCATTGTCAGACTTCATGAAAACCTGTACTTGAAGGTGTTGGAGGAGGCACACCCCAAACAATGATCTCAGCCAAGAAAAATGAGATTAAATTTGATTTAATTTACATTTAATTAATATTATTTTCAGCACATTGCATATGGTCATTTCACAAGATTCTAATCATTTCCCATATATCTCACGTTAAAAATGGCAATTTAGAGGAAATTTTTGGAAGAGTTCTTAGAACCATTCCCAACCCTTTGTGGGAGACAGATTATACTTTTTGGCAGTACTGTGACAATGCACTTTTATTGTGCTTTGTACTTTCACAAAGAAGTGCTGTATAAAAATCATAGTAAATGGAGAATCAGTTATGACTGGTACAGTAGCAGTTATCAAATATTATCAGCTTCTACAGCTCATACCTGAGAATTGTACTGTAAGTGGCTGATGCTATTATGATGTGAGAACATTTTGTAGAAGCTTTATATAAACATGTAGGCATGGAAAAGAAAAGTGTAAATTATAGTCTTGTCATCGTATCAAATAATTCTTGAGTCCAATTAAGAATAGTTCTGTAATAGGAATGTGCACCAATTCTAGAAAAAGATACTATAGGTGAGCCATAATAGGGATATTTGCAGACCGTATGTTATATACTCCCGCTGTAGATTTCCTAACTCTATCTGAAATAGTTAGAAACTGTTGGGACACCTCTCTTCATGCATATTTATGACTCTTGTTAAAATTTACAGTAAAGCTTTAGTCGCATTTTCATTTTAATAAAATTTAGCAGTAGCAGAAACAGGCCTGAACAATATGTTAAAATGGTCCTCTCACAACCTGATGCTCTTCAACCCTTAGCAGTGAATTGCAATCCAAGAGAATGAGATGGAAGAAGATGGATAAGTGTAGACAGCTATGGAGATGGGGCTTTGAAAAGAATACCCAGAAGCCAGTTACAGGAACAAGGGCATTCTTTAAAGCCCCAGAAAGAAGATAATGTTAGGAAAAGGCTCAAACTGGTTCCTCCCTGAGTCAGAGTAAGGATAAGTAATACAGAAACAAACTTGCAAGATACTGTTACTGTAGCCCAGGGCTGTTAAACTGGTGGCCCGCAGGCCAGATGTATCACGTGCAGGCCACATCCGCCCTAGCTCCATGAAGGGGAAAAACATCATGATACGTCATGTGATGGCAATGAGATGCTGCAAGTTTGACAATGTGACACCGCGAATTTGACACCTGTGCTGTAGTCTCAATGAAGTATATAGTTCCAGTCTTCCTTTGGAGTCATCTTCATGATCTGGCCTATGTTTTGAGCTGACATATACATTAATACATACTGTAAATACAAACATATAATAAAATTCCAGATTAAAGTAACAAGAAAACAGGTTGTAAAACTTCTGTATCATAAAAATCATGATGTATCATATCTTTAGTCTGGAAAAGATATCTGCCTAATTCACTAGAGCAGGGGTGCCAAACTCAAGGCCCACGGGCTGGATCTGGCCCATGGGGTGCTTAGATCTGGCCTGCGGGGCCGCCCTGGAAACAACGAAGGACCAGCCTGCGGTGCCTCTGTCAGCAAAAATGGAGCTCTGTTTTCGCTGGCAGAGCGCTCGGGCCACCCGAGGCGCCACCGACACAAGTAACATTGAGCTGGCCACACATACTCTGGCCACAGACACTGGCCCCCTGAGGTCAAACACAACCCTGATGCAGCCCTCAATAAAAACAAGTTTGACACTCCTGCCCTAGAGTATGTCAGGGTTCCAAGTAACACCCCCAACTATAGAAGACTTTGAGGCTAGCAATTCTTCAAAGATCCATTTTATTAGAGATGTCATATTGGCACATCTGGGAAGACCCGAATGTGAAAGTTTCCAGGTTTTCCCCACCCAAAAGAAAATCCCACCCCCTGCACCCACGTGTCTGTCACATGATCCAATCAATCCACTGTCTGAACTGGAGACAGCCCCCAGTCACTCCTACCCAGGTGCAGGCTGAACATCCTTGACTCCCAGAGAAAAGAATGTTGTTATGGCTATATATCTTCACCAACTCCTTGCAAATCCCCCGTCCTGTTTTCCCAGGCACTAAATGTGGCAGCCCTGAAGTTCCAAAGAAAAGATGGCCTCCAGGGCTGACAGAGTATTAATGTCATTTGGAATAGATTATTTGGTCTGCATGGGCTGTTAATTTAGTTCACTATAACAGTGTTCCCTCTTTCTCCTCTCTCATCCACCATCATTTTAAAGTAAACCTACTAATTTTGCACGAAGGACTTCTCTATTCTACCTGATTCAACATACCTGAAGAGCTCTGAGATAGAAACATTTTTCATTTCAAGAGCTGCCCACCTTATCAGTTTTGTATCACCACTTTTCTCTAGATGTTCAAGATAGTTTACATGGGAACCTCCCTTTTATTCTCGTAAGTCTGTAACATCGGTTGGGTGACAGACTGTCTCAAAGTCATCTCAGGAATTTCCAAGACAGATGGTGGACCATTCAGTACAACACCTTAACCTCTTTGTTATATTGGCTTTTACCAGTGAGTAGGACCCCATCACATTAAAATATAATATCTGCTAATACTACCAGGCTCACATGCTATGAGATACTTCTTGCATAAAGTGGATTCATCCCAACAGCGTCTCCAACATTTTTTTTAACAGTTTGCCTGTCACTTCTCCCTTTTGGAATAGTTAGTAGACAGTAAAGTGTTGCAGCACACAACACTGAATGCAAATTGTTTAATTCAGGCAGCAGCTGCGGTGGTTAAAACATCAGACTTGGGCCAAGATCCAAGCCATATTTGATTATGAAGTATTCTGGGGCACTTGAGGACATTCATTCTGGCTCAGCAAGAACATAAAAGGAGAGACCAAGGGATAAAATGAAAGAAGACCTTCATGAATGCTGCTTTGAGCTCTTAGTAAATGGAATACAAATGTGATTAATAAATAATAAAACTATTAAAGGAATAGATGTTGAGAAGTTGCTAAGCTATTGCCCATCTTACTGTGGACCACAACTGCCGAAAGCATCTTGATTTACAGCTTTCTGCCTCCAGCAGCAGCTGCTCTATATTCTGCCATTATGGGGCCTTTTGACACCAATTCTTTCCTGTGGGCATCCCAGCAATTTGGAAAGGAAATAGTTATTGAGGCAGCAAAAGGCCTCAGCGGCTCCTGCCTGGAGTCAGAACAATAGGTCAGCAAGCCACCACATCCCATTCAGGAAGGATTTATGTATTTCTGATAATGCTTTTGAAAAATTCCTTTTGTCCACTTCAAGGGATATTTATATTCACTCAAAACATATATGGTAGTTTAGACTGTCAATCTTGTTTGACATAGGATGTTGCCTTATATGAAATCTGGCCCTTAGAACATCAAGGTCGGATCTGTTGGAGCTAACTGACTATAGTCGTACAATAGGAGTGTGCAACTTCTGTTGACTGAACAACCACACTAGATTTTAAATAAAGTAGACCAAGGACTAATTACACTGCTACTCTCAGGATTCCCCAGTCCTGTCTGAAATAGTTAGAGACTTAACTCAAGAATACTTCTGGGTGCATAGTTATGCTTCTTCCAGAAAATCACGTTCTGAAAATTATCAGAAAAACTTCAGACATGATTTCATTTTAAGTTTAAATAGAAACAGTACTGAACCTTCTGAATATAAACAAGTTCTTTCTACAATACAATGCCCTTGAACCCTCAGCCTAAGATTTGCAATCCAAAAGACTGAGGACAATGAATGTGCAGTAAAGCACACAATAAAATCACAGATTAAAGTAACAAGAAATCAAAAATCCTGCACCACAAAAAGTAAATCCAGTAATATGCATCCATTAATTAATTGTCATTGACTGAACGAGCAGCCATAGAAAATGAATGAATGGATAGATGGATGGATGGATGGATGGATGGATGGATGGATAGATAGATGGATGGATGGATGAAAGAAACAAACAAATTAAAATGTCTAGGTATAGTTGCTGATTTTGTATATTGATGGGCATCCCCATCACAAGGGTTAGAAGAATTTGCTTTTCAAAATAAACTATATTTATCAAAATCTGAAATGTGCTAGCAATTTTACCATAACTGCTGAAAGGAATACACACAGACAAAAATGTACATTTCTGGAAAAATTTGAAAAGAAAAATTAGGGTCCCCTTCCCCACCATCATGGCTATAAACCTGATGTAACACATTGTGTTCACTTACAGTAACTCAATTATTGTAGTCCAGCCTACCTCTCAGGATTATTTGGTAAAATGAGAAGTGATTCCAAGTATTGGGAGCACCAGCACAGTAAAGAGAAATGTAAGAAACTGGATTTAGTTTGTATTGTTCTTTGAGTGTTTTCATGATGTAGTGGTTCAATTCTGCACTTTTTGAAAATTTATTAGATTATAAATCATTATAGTAGTAGTTTGTAGCATTTTGTAGGTAGTCTTTTAAGCAGCCGCTGCTTCTCACTTATCTAGGGTAACTCCAAATATATTCAGTCAACTTTACACCCTAGATAGAAATACCTACCATGTTTTCCCGAAAATAAGACCCTGTCTTATATTTTTCTGAACCCTGAAATAAGCGCTTGGCCTTGTTGCATGCACTCTAAAGCCCGACTGGGCTTATTATCAGGGCGTGTCTTATTTTGGGGAAAACAGGGTAGCTTTGCATTGTTAAAACAGAAGGCTCCTTTGGGTTGCAATTTTGAAGTCAATTCTATCCAGTTCATTGAGGCTTATTCCTTTATGTCCATGGCTTGGAGATCTAAGCATGTTCATATAAATACAACAATAATACCCAAATGCCGGTATTGTGGCAAAATCATCATACAAATTCTCATTAAGATAGCTTAAAGCAGGGGTGGGCAAATGTGGCCCTTTTACAACCTGTGGACTTCAATTCCCAGAATTCCTGAGACAGCTTGGCTGTCTCAGGAATTCTGGGAGTTGAAGTCCACAGGTTTTGATTAGAGGGTTCCCTGTTGTGGAGAAATGGAATTCTTGAGGGTGGAATAGAATCGACTGTTCATCTCACAAAAAAAGAGAGTCACAATTAGTTTGTCAGCCTGGAAACCTGATCCTGAGCAGGCCATACTATTACAGCATTTTCTAGTACATCCAGGTATTGCTGTTGATATTGCTCATTATTATTTCTTAAGTGAGGGGGGGGGATCTCTTTCATGTACCAAGTAAAACCAAAGTATATTTGTAAATAGAACTCCACTGGCCAGCCACCAAAGTAGGATAAGAAGCTGCCCTCTGCTACCCAGTCAAGACATGTTTGGCATAACCTGCCAGTTCCATCAGCTTTCCATCTTGCTTTCCTTTTATCATCCCAGCTCCTTTCATCTTCATTCTCCAGCTTGCCAGATGGCAATGGGTTCTCAGTCATCCTGTCCTAGTGCTCTGTTTACAGGCAGGAGGGAAATTTAATATCAACATTCCTAGAGTTTGCAAAGCAGCTTGTCAGATGGCCGAAGCACCTCCGCAAAGGCAAATCTGTGCGCTGGGCAAGCACTTAGAGGCTCTAAACAAAAGTCAAGAGAAAGCCTCTTCGTCCCTCTCCCCTCCACCTGCTGAGCAGAGGTTTCCTGAAACAATTTGTTACGATAAGAGACGGCTTTGATAAATCAGTGTAGCACACTGAAATTGATCATGTGAAATTCTACAAAGATGAACAAGGAGCATCTTCCATGGGAAAAGAAAAGGAAACACTATTAATGCAAGGAGGACATCTGAGTCATTCAATGTTGCCACACCTAAAGTTTCTTTCCCTCTTGCTCCTCCTGCAGCCATAAAGGCAATTATTAAGTGTCTTTTAATAATGGCAATTATTAATTGTAAACACATCTACAATTTAACATGTATGCATCCTCTTCATGATCTGTTTTCCTTGTTATCTTCACGAGGAAGTATCTGAAGCAGAACATCTAGATTCAGTCACAGCTTTGTTCCATATAGTTATCCTATATGTTAACCTTGTGGACTCTCGTGTGTGGTGTGTGTGTGTATGTGTATTATGTATGTGTATGGGTAGATGTAGTAGTAGTAGTAGTAGTAGTAGTAGTAGTAGTAGTACTTTATTGTCATTGCACCTCATACAATGAACTCAAATGCCATCTTCAGTGTACATTATACATAAGAAAAACTATTAAAATAAAACAAAAACACACATCCTTCACTTTCTATACAATTAAATTGAAAACCCCTGATACTGCATTAATATTGCATTATACAGTAGAATTCAATAGAGTTACTGCTCTGGGATAGAAGCTGTTTTTCAGGCTATTTGTCCTTGTTTTTATTATCCTGTAGCGTCTGCCAGATGGTTAAAGTTCAATAAAAAGGTGCCCAGGATGAGTTGGATTTTTAAAGAATGTTTTGAACTTTCTTAAGGCAGCGGGAGCTATAAAGCTCTTCCATGGAGGGGAGAGGGCAACCAATGATCCTCTGGGCAATGACGTTAACCCTCTGGAGTGCTGTCCTATCTGCGACTGTAGAATTGGCAAACCATACACAGGTGCAGTAAATTAAAATACTCTCTATGTTGCAGCGGTAGAAAGTCACCAGCAGTTTTTCATTCAGCTGTTGTTTTCTAAGAAGTCTCAGGTAGTATAATCTCTACTGGGATTATGCCCTTTTGACCAGTGCTGCAATGTGAGCACCCCAGATCAGGTCCTCTTTTATGATAACACTCAGAAACTTAAAACTTGCTACTTGCTCCACTTGGATGTCCAAGGGCTGGATGTCTGATCTATTCCTTCTGTAGTCCACTATAAACTCCTTGGTCTTATTGATGTTGAGGACCAAATTATTATCTCCACACCATGAAAGCAACTGGTCCACCTCATCTTGATAGGCAGATTCATCCCCCCACCCCACCCCCGGAGATGAGTCCCATCACTGTTGTATCATTTGTAAATTTAATAATAGTATTACCGGCGTGCGTGGGATTGCACTCATGTAGATAAAGAGTATAGAGTAAAGGACTCAACATGCAACCCTATGGTGTACCAGTATTAAGAATAAGGGCTGAGGAGATATCTGACCCTCTGAAAGCAGCCAGACAGGAAATCCATAATCCAAAGGCAGATTGAATAAGAAAACTTATATACTTTCTTTTGAGAGCAGACAACAGAATTTCATTTTTAATATGTGCCAGTGTGCTCACAGTAAAAAATGACAATGAAAGTTATTTTAATAACTTTTAATCTCTTAATCTTAAATATATTAATAGTAAATTATCCTAATTTCTGTATAAAAGTATGAAATAACAATTACATAAAGGAAAGCAACCATATCTCAGCTTACATCTATGAACTGTACTATTTCTTGCAGATAAGCAGGAAAGGTTAATGCTATTGAACACTTGTACTGTGTGTTAAAAGGGATTCTTAAAATTTTGCTGCAAGGATAAATGGGAACTCTGGCTCAACTAATTTTAACATGCTGGATAACGTTGGGGAAAATCCACCTACTTTTCAGCATTGTTATGAAGATAAAAACAGAGCAGGGGACTTGTATAAACTCCATAGATGTAAGATTATATATGTAAATAATAATAATGCTAAGGCAAATTAGAATAATAATAATGGAAATAGAGTCTGGGGCAAAATCCTGACATTTAAATTGTTTATTTCAACTCTTCCTATTTATCTTTTTTTTTTTGTCTATGTTTCTGCTTTGAATTTTTATTTTCATAGAATCATAGAGCTGAATATAATCCAACTTCCTTGCTCAACACAGAATTTATTTTTATTTCTTTCACTTATGTGGCACTTTTCCTTTAACAAACTTAAAGGGGCATATATGGATAATTTTTATCCTGACAACAAAACAATCATAAAATAACTGGACTGAGATTAGCCCCAAAATTGTCCCCTACACTTCATGACTTGAATCTGAATGTCCGCAATCCCACTTCAGCATTTTAGCCAGAATTACACACTGATTTTCACAAGTCAAGGATATGTATAGTTTTCTAGCCATTGTAGCAAACACGATTCTACTATTTCTCAAATCAGAGATGATAATTTTGCTTAACCTTAACCCAGGAAGAATGGTTGGAATCTGCTACTACCACAAAATGCAGAGCCAGCTAATGTGCTTGATGGTGTGTACTTTGCTAATTATATTTTGCTAGTTAAATACCAAACACTCTGTGTTTTAAGGTTTAAGAAAAGGAGCTTGGAAATACACATGAACACAAACATAGCATCACATTAGAAGCAGCTACAACTTCCACACATGAGCCTAAACCTAAAACACCTGGCTGGCTTACTGAGATGCTATAACCATTTTTTTTTTAATTTTTTTTTTGAGCTTGGGCAAATCTATTGTTTTCCAGCAAAGACAACTCAAGGTGCTCGGTCATATTAAATGATTAGGGGAGGAAATATCTGCCTTCTCATAAATAAGTAAATTGTTTTGGAGACCCTATGTCTACACTATGTCATAGTGTAGATTGTGGGGTGGGGGGGGGGAGACGTGGGAATGACTTTTATCTGGAGCAGCACCCAGATTTTGCAACTTCCTCCTATAGCAATTGATCAAATTTCTCCTCTTGTTTAACAGTGCAGCATTTAAATTGAAAAATATCACCCTTAAAAACAGAATATAAGAGTTGTGTAAATTCTACAGCATTTTTTTTAAAGTTCAATATGCTTCTATTTGAATGTCACACTGGGGAAAATTATAGAGATTAAATGTTAAATGCTTTTTAAAATGCAAAAAGGCTTTTTAGTTGCAATATTGTTCAGTCTTAAATCTCCTTTCCTATCTTTTAGTATATAAATTGCAGTATAGTCCTGGGTAGAAAAATGGGTTTTCGGGTGTAGACTACATATGTATATAAATTTAGCCTTCCATCCTTCCGAGGTCAGTAAAATGAGGACCCAGATTATTGGGGGCAATATGCTGACTCTTTAACTGCTTAGAGAGGGCTGTAAAGCACTGTGAAGTGGTATATAAGTCTAAGTCAGGGGTGAAATGCAGCAGGTTCTAACAGGTTCTGGAGAACCGGTAGCGGAAATTTTGAGTACTTCGGAGAACCGGCAAAAACCATCTCTGGCTGGTCCCAGAGTGGGGTGGGAATGGAGATTTTGCAATATCCTTCCCCCAGGAGTGGGGAGGGAATGAGGATTTTGCAGTATCCTTCCCCTGAAGTGGGGTGGGAATGGAGATTTTGCAGTATCCTTCCCCTGCCATGCCCACCAAGCCACACTCACAGAACTGGTAGTAAAAAAATTTGGATTTCACCACTGGTCTAAGTGCTATTGCTATTATTGGAGGTAGCTCCAAAACAGTGGATTTTTGCTGCACTGTTGTATTATATTTGGATTGAACTTCTACAACCTGTACTGAGGATTGCCTGAGAATTGTGGGGACTGAAAACCGAAACATCTGGAGAGCATTTGGTAAAGAAAACTGAATGACAATTTAAGGTAACCAGATTCTTAAATTATGTAATAGCAGTGACTAAGACCTTGAATGGCAACCTTGGCATAAGCAACAATATGTCAACTTTTGTATGATTTATTTATGAAATGTTGTTTATGATAATATATTTACATCAATTTAACTACTTCTTTATCTATTATAGCCTTCCCCGCCCCAGGTTTATGTATCAGATGTCCTTTCTGGGTGCCTTCAACTTAAAATGTTAGTAGATTATGAGTAACATGAAGGTTGCTTAGAAGCAGAGAAAAGTTGAATAGAAAGAAGTTTCTTCCTTTTGCTAATAAAATTAGAACTCAGGGTTATTCGTTAAATGGAAATGCAAGGGGATTGAAACTATAACCATTTCTTAACACATCATATAGCTGAACTTCAGCATTTGCTGCTGCTTTAAGTGATATTTACCAATTTAAAAGACAAATTCACTGAAGAGAGGCTTATCAATACCTTCTAGACTGGATGGAAGTATTTAAATCTAGAATATATATATATATATATATGTGTGTATAGTTAATATTTCGGGTTTCTTCCCGTGTAATTGTGGATATATCCCTAAAAGGGTAGAAGCGAACATGGACCAAAGTGGAACATGGACCAAACATTGCACAAAAAAATCCCAACCAAATCATATTCAAACCAGCCACAAAGATAAAGCCCTGCCACCTAGTGGAGAAAAACCGACCATACACCCGAAGCCAAGCCAATAAACACATACTGGGACTCCCAACCAATCAGAATGAAAAGGTGGAGCCATCCCAGAATACCAGCACCAGATTTGAAATTCCAACGTCAGTTAGTGCAAAATGACTACTGGCATAAGCCTGATGATGGCAGATGGGATTCTGCCGAAACGTCGCTTCTACCCTTTTAGGGATATATCCACAATTACACGGGAAGAAACCCGAAATATTAACTATACACACATACATACCCGTGAAAACTTACATAAACATATATATATATATATATATATATATATATATATATATATTTGCAAACATTTATATGCTACTTATTCGCTTTAAGTACCCACTGCTAAGGAGCAACAATGAAACAAAATATTGTTTCATGCTAGAACTTCCAGAATGCATTATTATTAAACAAAGAATTGGGACAAGCGGCCATTGGCCTGTTCCATCAGGTTTATGTTTTGAAAATATCTAAAGATTCTTAACACAAATGATGAAGTAATACGAATCTAATCTATCTATCTATCTATCTATCTATCTATCTATCTATCTATCTATCTATCTATCTATCTATCTATCTCTATTTATCTATCTATTTAACTGTCTGTCTGTCTGTCTGTCTGTCTGCCTAAATAGCTCAAAAGGGTGAACTTGCCTAATATTCCTTTCACCTCTTATTTTCCCTTTATTGGAAAAAAATAAAATAAAATCGAATGGTTCCCACTGTGCAACAAAATAAAAGGAAACAAATTCCAAGTTCGATCATTAACCAAGAGAGAAAGAACTATTTTTCTGTTATTAGATAGTACTGCTGAGATTTTTTTTTATTTATTTGTATCCCACCTTTATTACTTGAATAAATAATTCAAGGCAGTGAACATATCTAACAGAACATTGTTTTTTGCAATCCAGTGGTTTTACAGTAGCACCAAAAGCCATTGAGGCAAGATCCTGCCTTTGCTTGTTGGCAATATGGCCATTTGTAAGCATTGCTATCATTTTCAATGCAACTCTTACAAAATCTTGCAAATGTGGAGGGAGGAACTAAATGTAAATTTTATTTCACATATCCTTATTGTGTTCTGCTTTGGAAATAGATTAAAAATTCAAAGGCGGCATATGCGTTTAAAGCAAGGAAGCTGAAGCAAAGAAATAAAAAATAAAATAAAATAAATAAAGTTTTAAAAAGTTATTTGGATGGCTTTAAAGTATAAAAATGAGACATACATATTTGAAAGCATTAATCAAGTTGATATTGTGACAGAAATAATAAGACATCTAGAAAATAATTTTGTAGATGTTTCACTTATTGAAAACAATAATCCCATTACTGTTCTAAGTATAACACAATTATAGCCTGAGGATACTGTTTTCAATATAAAAAATGAAAATAAATGAAATAAATGAAAAAATGAAATAAACCTATTTGAATACATTGGAAATCACCAAAATGATTTAAAATTTCATGTTCACTGGATAAATTCATACTTTCTTTGCTCTGGAATCTTCATAATCTTTTTTAAAAGGTCCTGGTTCATCTGCAACGCATATCAACTAACATTTTGAGAATCTCATTTGTTTTGGCTCTAATTGAGAGCACCTATATTTAACTCATCTCACAGAGGCCAGCAGCACATATCAATTATCCATTAATTTCCAACATGGGTATTCCACAAGTCTCCAGCCTGGCTTTCAAATCATTAGTTTTTTAAATTTATTTAAAGAATGCTTTTAAGTTTCTAAGTCAATAGGTTTTAAGCCATCCTTTAAGCTTTGTTCTTCGACTGCACTGAGTGGAAAAAAGAGATAGATGAAAGCAACAATGCAATCATGTAATCACGGGACTTTGGCTGGGGGTGGGTTGAGTAAGAGACTAGCATCTGAAAAGTCTGTAGGACAGCATTTCAAGCAAGGAGCCCTTGATCCAAATCAACTGCTTATGCAAAGCTCCTTGGCCAGATTCCTACCAGTCAATTGGGCAGGGTCCAAGGGAATAGCAGGGGCTGAGAGCTCAGACTATGGTTTGGAGGCTGCAGCAGTTGAAATTTAACTAGGAGCAACAAATGTGATTCCCTCCATAAGCCAAAGCCCATCAAAGTCCCTGGCTCAGGAGCAATAAGAGAGAAGCTGGCTCCATGCGAGAGCTCTTTGATAGCAACAGTTCTGGAAAGCTCTTCAGCCTTTGTATATAAAGCAAATATAATTATTTTCAGCAGGTTCTGTCTCTGGCTATCTTATCAGGAATAGTTCACATATTTACTTCTAGTATGCACTGCCCACTCATAAAGATATATGAGATGCTCAACCATTAAAACCTAGAATTTCAGTTTGAAAAGTTTTTTGAGGTCATCTAATCCAATCTTCATTCAGGCAAGAATCTTCAAATGACTGTCTAGCCGCTGTTTAATTATCTCTAGCAAAGAAGAGCCCAGTATTTTCTTGAGGCCACTCTGCATATATCTTGCAATCATATGATACTTCTCATTCCCTACTCCTCCTCCCTGCCTCTCTCTGTATTTGAAGGTCTCAATGGATGACAGTAGTTAGATCCGTTGAGTCCAGCTCCATGTTTAACAAGAATTTATGAATTTTCTCCATTTTATAATTAAATTGTTCAAACAATTCAGAAAATCTTAATGAGCATGGTTCACAGCAGTTATTCTGAAGCTAAAACCACTATAGGTGTTTACTTATAGTGAATGAGCTAAAGTCAGTGTAATAAGGAAATATCTAAGATAAAAAGCAAAATGATTGTGGGGTTAGCATTTGCCATTTGTAATATTTAGATTTGCATTGCATTTATTATTTTTAAATATGCAGCTAGAATAATAGAATGTACCTTTTGAGTTCATTAAGATAATCTGAGATTTAATATAGTTTGAAGAAAGCAGTGGAATTTACTCTCCACTGAGTTTGCCCGAGGTTGGTGCTGAACATTTTATGTAAATTAATGTTTATTTAGAAGTGTAATTGATAGAGCGATGGTATCTCATGCTTCAGACAGCAATCCTCCTTTTGAAAGGTTGACTGACTGAAATATGGTTTAAAGATAAAGAACTATAACAGAAAGGAGAGATTTTGAAGCCACCCACCCACAGTTAAGAAATGAGAATCGCAAAAGGTTAAGCCAGTTCATCCCCACTATTCTACAATGTACTGAATTTCAATCAAATTTAAATACTTGCATATATACCATGTTTCCCCGAAAATAAGACCCTGTCTTATATTTTTTTGAACCCTGAAATAAGTGCTTGGCCTTATTGCCATGTGCTCAAAAGCCCGATTGGGCTTATTATCAGGAGTTGTCTTATTTTGGGGGAAAACAGGGTATTAGTGTTGAAGTATTGAAGACTTGAACAAATCTGTGTCCCCTTTTTTGGGTAATGAGTATCTGGCTGTCTTGACTATACATTAATACAGGTCAATGGCATCATGATTGCAAAAATCTCCATCTTTTACAAAATGGTGGACAACAGCAAAATACAAATATATGCAAAAATTTTCCTATAATGCACAGTCAAGGAACTAGGTCTTACAGATCAAGGCAAAAGACATATCCTGTTGACTTCCTGTAATGGGAGGAAAAAACATTTTTAAGGAAATTCCTTTTGTGCCTGCCCATGAACTCTGACAGCCTTCTGGAGCATTTCCTGTGTAAGATTTGGAATAAATACTAAAATAAGTTTTATACCTCAGAATATAGACAAGGCTTGCAGAAAAAGTGGAAACACAATACTACAGTGGAATTCAATTTGCCTAGTCCCAACATTTTAAATTGCTTTCTTACTATTTTCATATAGTTGCTTGAGTAATGTATCTAAATAAGACTGAAAAAAATTGTAACTAGGTGCTTCAAGGTAGATAAAGTGGCATGTCCATCTCCCATGGGGCATCTTTTGTGTCTTCCAGTCTTTTGCTTAATCTTGTTGACGTGGTCAATACTTTGATTCCCACAATAACATTTGAAAGCAATAATTCTTTGCTGCCATTGCCAATGATTTGTTTCTTTTGAGATTTTCCTTCTTGTGGAGATTTCACTAGGGCTTCATATATTATGAACTTTCCTCAAATGCTTCTAATCCTTTTTTGTAGACACAGAGGCACTAGCAATCACCCCATGGTTTTCCAACAGATGTCAACAGAATTGGTACAGAAGGCCAAGCAGTTAATGAACACAGGTATTCCTCAACTTAAAACCATTCATTTAGTGACCATCCAACAGGATTCAAAAAAATGACTTATGAGCATTTTTCACACTTACAACCATAGTACAACATGATCAAAATTACAAAATTACAAGAGCCATGGTGGTGCAGTGGTTAGAATGCAGTACTGCAGGGCTAACTCACTGCTCTCTCCAGGAGTTCGATCCTGAGTGGCTCAAGGTTGACTCAGCCTTCCATCCTTCCGAGGTGGAAGACCCAGATTGTTGGGTGCAATATGCTGACTTTGTAAACTGCTTAGAGAGGGCTGTAAAGCACTATAAAGTGGTATATAAATCTAAGTGCTACTGCTATTCCCACAGTCACATAATCAAAATTCAGCTGCTTGGCAATGGGCTCCTATTTATGACAGTTGCAGTGTCCTAGGATCATGTGATTATCTTTTGCAACCTTCTAACAAGCAAAGTCCATGAGGAAGCCAGATTCACTTAACAACCGCTATTGCTAACATAACAATTGCAGTGGTTCACTCAACAACTTTGGCAAGAAAGGTTGTAAAATGGCGCAGAATTTACTTAACAACTGTCTTGCTTAGCAATGGAAATTTTGGACTCCGTTGTGGTTGTACCTGAAAGACCACTTGTAGTTTATTTCCAAGTCGTTTGAAAGGGAGAAACCACTACTGTGTTATTTGAGAGCAAGGACTGTACAAAAACTTTGAAATTGTTTTCTATCCCTGGAGTCCATGTATTTTTCTAAAATTCTTACTCTCTGTGAGGCAGACTTTATGGCTTTTCCATTTGTGTAGTGCTTTTGCTTCCTTTACATAGCAATGAATGAGTCGTGCCCTAAATCACATGAAATATCATAAGTCACAATACGGTTAACACACTTGTTGAGCTTGCATAAATGATCTCTAAGTAAAATACAGTTGTGTTTTATCAAAAGATCTCATGCATATATATATACACATATAATCTCATTTCTGTTGCCTATTTGGAGCTGAAAATCTAAAACTGGATGTTGCAGAAACTATTACATAAGTCACAGTTCATGGAGAAAGCATTACTACAACCATCACTACCATGAGCAGAGATTTTTTAACAGCCTTTGATAAAAGTATCTGCAGAGGTCACTTCCAAAACTCTACAGAGTCACACAAAAACCCTGACCTATCTGATAAAACAGCAGGGAGCAAAGTTATCAGAGAGGAATAGAACTTGCCTGGTTTCTAAATCAATTGATTGGGCTCTTTTTATCTAAAATAACAGACATTATAAGATAGGCAAAAAAGATCCAGATAAGGAAGAGAACTGAAGCAGTCTTGAATCCAGATCAGATTGGTGAGAGGAGAGAGGCCAGGTTCAAACTCCTGCTCTGCTTCCACAACAATCAATGAAAGCCTCTGACGTGGTCCCAGGATGGGGGGGGAGGGGTTGAAGCTAGATGAACTTTGAAACCTCAGAGTTTATTTTGTGATTATCATTAACTTTGTAAGCCAGTGTCTATTGATCAAGGCTCAGATTGGAAGTGACAAAGTTTGAATAGTTTAGAGGAAAGAAAAACAGCTGAGATGGAGAGGGGGTGGAGGAAGAGAGAGAGGGAGGGGGGGAGAAAAGATGATGGAAAGGGGTGAGAAACATGGGGTTGATCCCTTCAAATCTCGTTGTAATAAATGGCCTTCATTGATAGCTGTCTCATTGCTATGACAATCAGAAGACTGATGCAGAAATGATATGGAAAGGAAAAGATGTATAAATGAACACACATAGAAGATAAACCTGAATCTCAAGTGATCCCTCTATACTTTGTTCAATGGAAGCTAAGGGACCAAGGAACTACAGTTTGGAAGAAGAAACTGAACAGAGATATGATAAGAAAAGGCTAAAAGCAATAGCTTAGGAGGAGAAAGATAACTGCCTGGGAGAGAAAATGACAAGAAATAGAATTGACTAATTTTAGAAAATGCACAATAAAAAGGTCGTATTTTGAAGAAGGTAGGCCTTTGGCTGAAGATCTCAAGAAGTATCTGTACTTGTATCACCTTTTATATTTGAAAAATGTTTCATATTGTGCTTTCTTTTTCAACAACAAAGGCTATCAAAAAGCCAAAGAAAGGATGTTTAGCTTCCTTAAGATCACACACAGTGTACAATAGAACCCAACCTTTCCAGATCATCCTTGCTGTATAGTGGCTACAAGGAATTTCAGGATTTCTCAGAAACTGATCAATGATTTTTGATTCTTCATAAGACAACTTGATTATCTCCTCTGTGAATGGTTTCACAGGCACACACACACATTCTTGCATATGTATGGGGGGGTAGAGCAGAAATTCAATTTTTTTTACTACCGGTTCTGTGGGCGTGGTTTGGTGGCTTGGTGGGCATAGCAGGGGAAGGATACTGCAAAATCTCCCTTCCCTCCCCACTTCTGGGGGAAGGATACTGCCAAATCCCCATTCCCACCTCACTCTGGGGCTAGCCAGAGGTGGTATTTGCCGATTCAACGAACTACTCAAAATTTCTGCTACCGGTTCTCCAGAACCTGTCAGAACCTGCTGGATTTCACCCCTGGGATAGAGGTTACAGACAGACAGACAGACAGACACACAAACATATACTTTCTTGCATATATAGAGAGAGGAGGGTAGAGGTTTAAAAGCACAACTTTTAAAAATTCCCATCATGTCCCTACCCACTATCAAAATATCCCTGAGTCTTTACATAGCAACACCATCAGATATTCTGGGAAGAAACACTCAGTTAGCTAAGGTTATTTTCTCTCAATGCTGTTCTGCACATTTTAAAAGCCATTTTAGTATAATTCTTAGCCATGTATAAACTGGCATGCCAATACCTCGCTTACTGAAAGAGGAAACCAATCACCTTAACAAAGGCAGTGAATATGCCAGACAGATTTCCCTACAGCTTCCATTCCAGAAGCTGGGGTGGGGTGGGGTGGAGGAGGGCAATGCTGCATGGAAGGCAGCATAAATATAGTGACGGCAAGAGAAACAACAACTTTGGGGTCCACAAGAACTGGTAATGCCACTAGACTCACCCTTACCACTGAGCTTTGAAAAAAACCTGTTTCTGTAGGTTAGCATTAGAGGTCCCCCCTGCCCCACCCCTTTTTTTTTTCCAATTGTGTCTGATTCTCGGAGAATCTGGAGAATTTGCTGCAGTTTTCCTGGCAAGGTTTTTCAGAAGAGGTTTGCCATTGCCTCTTTCCTAGAAAGTGACTGGTCCAAAGTCATCCAGTGGCTTTGTGCCTAAGATGGGGCTAAAACTCAAGGTTTCCTGGTTTCTAGGTGTTATATACTTATTCCATAGGGCTATGCTATCTGGTCTGCAAAAATCCAGACAAGCGCTGGATTGAGGTGTTCCATCTCTTTGCTACATGGTCATTAGTTATCCACATTTTTGCAACCCAGACTTTGTAGACCAAGCACAGAACCCCAATAGGAGACAACAGCAACATAAATGGACTAAGGGAGGTAAAAGCCACTGCTCTCAATTGAACCATGCCTAACTCAGTGGCAGTGGAATGCAAAACAAGTAAGAGACTCTTGGCCTGTGCATAGTTGATAGCATTCAGTTTAAGGGCTGGAACTTCGAATTTACTCCTCCCCACATATTCTTTAAATTCTTTGATAATGTTTTCTAAAATGGGTCATTCTCTTAATGTACCTTTGACGTCATTTCAAAGGCTCCCACACCCACTTCAGCTAGGATGCTGTTTTAAAACATTTAAAGAGAATTTCTAAAAAGAAAGTATGGGAAAGGCAGTTCTTTCAATAAAGGATGGGAGAATAGAGGTTAGAGAAACTAAAAAAGCTGAGGAAAGACTACCAAAAGCTTAGCCGGGAGGTGTAAATTCTGAAGCTCCCTTTAACTATGGAGATTAAGAGTTTCCATTTGCAAGTAAGAGTCTGTTTTCTTGAAGAACAGGGGGGAAAAACCCTTCTGGATCTAGACAGGATCTATCAAAACATTCCAAGAAGATCACAAAAGAAGGCATGAAGGGAGAGCTATTCCCTGTTGGTTCCAAGCCTTTCCTACCCAAAAACATATTATCCCTGAACAAGAACATTATATTCAGCAATCATAGCTAAAAATAGGATGGTTTTTATCATGATCATTTTTCATGTATCCAAAAAAAAAAAAAAATGCAAGGGAATATAGGAACATAAGTTATTCCTATCCTCCACCATTCATTGTCAAACAGCCAGCACACTTCTCAGCTATCTGCCTATTTACCGGATGTCCACATCCATGTATAGAATAAAATATCTCCATGTAAGAAATGACAAGATTTTTGCAGTTACCAATCTTACATAGTCATATATCACTGTGGGTGAAGTATTTTTTCCCTGTTATCCTAAGAGAAATATACATTTTTTTCACCGAGCAGCAGTGAGCATTGCTCATTTGACCTGAGAGCCCCCTCCCATTTTTTTTTCATCACGGATGAATGTACTGGATCACAGCATGGGTCCATACACCAGGTTTAGTTTCCTGTTACCAATTTCCAACATTTAGTTTGAGCTACAGCCTAGTAGGATGTATCCGCTCTCAAATCTACTTTCAATGTCAAGGTTTAACTCTTGAAACTGAAAAGTCAGTGTAAATAAAACTAAAAGTGTCACAGTATGGACACCTTTCACCAATAAGCCATTTATTCAAGCAACGTATGAAACCAAAGGAAGAATAGATGTCCCAGCACCCTCTCCTTTTATAGATGGAGACTTACTGTGTACTCATTAGCAGTTTACTTTTAAGCCTCCTAGGTGAAAGGATGCTAATGAAGCAGGACTTGGAACAGTTGGCAACCAAGTATTAAATCTGGCTGGCACCTTGATCTCAAACGTCCACACTTGGTTCCATAAAGGTTAAGGTTCAACTGGTCATTAACACTGGAGGAACCAAGCCCCACTATTAGCACAGTGTTAAAATCCCTCCCATTGTCTTCTGGTTTATGGCAAAAGGCTGAAGCCATATAAATGTCACAATCCATGGAAATACAAGCTACAGGAGCCACTGCTCCCCTGCTGCTCGTAGAATGGCTGTAGGAGTTCACCAACAGTGAAAAAAAAAGAGAGCAGAAACCTGCAGGGAAATGCAGAGGGAAGACTCCGCTTAACAAACAGGAGAAATGTGGTTTTAAAAAAAATATTCAAGCCCCTGAAAAGAAGGTCATCACTTGTCTAGCTTTCCAATCTATCCCATTTAAATTGTTTTGGTAGCATGAAACTTACCATGAAAGCTACACATTTGACAACTTTGTATGCCATAATACTCTATCTGTGATGATTGGGAACAGAGGATAAAACACACAGAAACACACACACACGGCATTGGAAGAAAGCAATGGCAAACTACTTTAGTATTATTCCCAAAGCGGTTGATTCATTAGGAATCACTCTCAACTCAAAGGAGATTTTTCCCTGTAAAATATTAATGTAATATTAACTCCCGCAAAACATGTGGATTTCATTGTTAATGTTATCTCTGTAGGGTTACTGCTTAGGAATGACTATGTTGTATGGTTTTAAACTATGATTTTGAAATGTCTGGTAATCTGGGGAGTACGTTTGCCTCTTGAATAGCAACAGAACATGAATGAATGAAAAGAGGGTAACTAAAAAGCTCTTGAATGTTTCTGAAAGTCAGTTGGTGTATTTAATCGTGTATTGGAATAGGAATAGGGAGAATTAGAGATTCTTCCTGGATAATTTATCAGACAAGTCCACTTTTTTCCAGACCAAACCATCTCAAAAACTTGACATTGCTGAAATAAAACTGAATAAGGAAATTCTATAAAGGAAGATGGGTCAAAAAACTAATGTGACTAAACTCAGCTGGTGCTGTCAAGTGCCTGAACCAGATAAACAGCAATTCCTTATTTCTTATGAGACACTGTTCTTGTCTAACATTCAGATTAATGTTCTTCCTTGAAAGTTATAGTTCTCAGGATCCTGACTCCTGATGTCAATTGATACAAACTACTAACTTTTTCCAAACTTTAGCCACCTACCAGAAGGTCAGGTTATCTGAATCGCCTCTATACCATATACATATCAATGTAACCCGTTTAAAATGGGTTATGTTTGATTAACATATCACTGGTTTCTTACAGTCCTTCATCTCACAGCCTTACAATAATTCTAGGCATCTAATTATTTAGTTATCTAAAACAATGATTCTAGGCATGCTGTTGGGCTAATTTATTTAATGGAGTGTTATGAGGGATAAATAAGCCAGGGGATATGACATGCTGTTTACATTATAAAAATGAAATTATGAATTAGAAACTTTTGAATCTTTTGACAAATAATAAATTCAGCAAACTCAAAAGTGCAGATTAGAAGTAAATAAATTAGTTTATCCAACATGTTTGGTGTTAGATTTGTCAACCTTATATACTGTTGCCCTTCCAATATAATGAAAAAATGCCCCCAATCTAAACCAACTCTGTCTTCCCAATCTCCCAATCATCCTCCCAATTCAGTCAGAACTGAAGAAGCTTCTTGGATGAGAAGCAAAATGTCTTCAAAGAAAAACAAGTTGTGCTTTGAAAGAGCCCCTTTGGGACAACCATGACCTGGATGACTAAAAATCTCTAAAGACACTCCCAATATGAAGTTTTTTTTAAAAAAAATATATTTTTTTAAAAAAAATGTTACATTACAACTGCTGTTGGAGGATGATAGGAGTATAGTCCAACCCATCCAAAAAGCAACAGACTGATTAAAAGGAAAAATGCAAAAAAGAAAAAGTCAGGGAGGGAAAAGAATAAGCAAATTACATCATTACATTACAGAAAAGAGTTGTGCTTATGGTAGAGGGGGAAATTTTTCTTTGGGATAATTAATCTTATATGTACAGAAAGAGATTCCATGCATAGTGATTCTTTTCCAACTTTTCTATTCATTTGCAATCAGGCTTCAAGGCCCCTTTATATGTAACTACAAAATTTATCTGTTGAACTGGCAAATTAATGTATATTTTCATCATGATGCCTTAAGACAATTTTGGGGAAAAATAAACCAACATGTTAAATGAAAGTATTTTTCTCCACATATTTCCTGCACCGGACTTTCTGAAATCTTAGGAGAAGTGCTTTGCGTCTTTCATTCAGCATAGCTGCTATATTCCTTCATTTTTCCTGTCTTCTTTGTTGACATGCTCCGTGCGATATCTTGTAGAAGGCTTTAGTAACTGAAAAATATAGTGATGCTTATAGCAGTTCAAGGAGAATGAAACTGTGATTGTTTTTGTAATTCTGGTCTACCTGGAGTCACCAAAAAGTCCAAGATGTTTTTTTTTTTTAAATATACTGTTCAATAAAGTATCTTTTAAATCAGATGAATATATCTTGTCTTCACTCTAGCTATTACTTTTTGGAAAGCATGTTCTTCACCTGGAAAAAAAATGTTACCCTGTTCTAAGGTAATTCTTAATTTGGAAATCATAACATTTAAAATAGCACATTTTCCCAGTGATAGGTGGACAGGTAGCAATTTGCACAATATACAGTCCACACTTTTCATGTACTTAAAATACCAACACTCTGGTACTATTTTCACATTAAGAATCTTTGCTTTATTCACTGCTGCAGTCATTGCTACTACAATTAAAATACTAAAAGATCATTTCTACTTCCTTTACACTGCATGACTCTAGTACAATGTTAAATTATATCCTTTCCTTCAGCAGATGCACTGGATTAAGAAACTATTTAGCTAATTATGCCATTATTTGTAGTGGCTTAAATGCAGTCAAAACACACAAACCATACACTGATACATGTTAACAATACAAGAAAACAATTGATACATCGATTTTTAAAAAGCGCATCAAAGCAAAATTGGCAATATAGAAGCCCTCTCTGGCACTCGCTCAACAGCTGTCTAACAACTTTGACATCAATACACAGTGGAAAGCCAAATGGGCTGCTGAATGCCCAGATACAGGCAGTTACATAGATGACCCTACACCAAGGGTGCCAGGTTTTGACCTTCCTTACTAGCATTGGTCAACTCTGAACAGGATCCATACCCAACATGGTGTCTGCCAGGACTCATTGTTTAAGTGGGGTCTTGTCTCCACCCCTCAGTGTGACTGTGGGGCTCCTCGACAAAATATCCATCACATTGTGTCCGAATGTCCATCAAGAGCTTGCATCGGCCCAATGTCTGATTTTTTTCAACATGGACCACCCTGTCCTTGGATGGCTGAAGTGGCGAAATTCACTTACCTTCCCTACCGGTTCGCCAATGTGTGCACGCACGCACGCTCTGCTCGCACGTGCCATAGTCTGCGCATGCGCAAAGCCTTCTGCGCAGAGGCTTAAAATGTTACAAAAAAGTGACATCATAATGTCCACATGGGTGGGCGGAGCCTCCTGCAGCCGCTGCTACTGGTTCGCCCGAGCCAGATAGAACCAGCTGAATTTCATCACTGGATGGCTGGGTGGACTGTACATCAACATTTGAACTACTGTAAGTCCATGTACTTGCCATATGCTAAATATATAAATAAATGGCAATATGCACACATAAACCAAAAGACATTCAAAAACTATTGTTTGACAATATTTTTGAATAGCGCCCATTTACTGCCTAATTTGAAACCATACATTTCACAAGGTAAAAAAGAATATTTCCTTCGTGCACAATTGTAATTCTGAAGATGAGGATTTTGAAAAATCACTGACAAATTCTGACTATATGGAATGTTCCAATGGGACCAGCCTTATTTAAATGTATGAATTTAACATTTAAATAACATCTTGTATCTGTAGCGATTCTCAGTCATTCAGGTCATGGTTGTCTCAAAGGTGCTTTTTTTTCTGGAGGAAACTGGATTTTTAGTTTTTTTTCCTTTGAAGACTTTTAGCTGTGCAATTTGGGATGAACAGCACTCGAACAATTTGGGAGTATGAATAGATTTCCAGAAAAAATGCAGACTACAGGAACCATTAGCACTACTGTCGATCAGAAAGGTCGGCGGTTCGGCAGTTCGAATCCCTAGTACAGGTGTCCTGCGTGAGCAGGGGGTTGGACTAGATGACCTCCAAAGTTCCTTCCAACTCTGTTACTGTTACTGTTACTGTTGCTCAGGTGACCCTGAGGATGCAAATAAACATCTAAGTGGCCTCAACTACTCTCTAAAAGGATGCAAATGATCAGCTGTCTGCAAGGACTATAAACCCTTCCATTCCCCACCATCCAGTCAGAAGTGAAGAAGCTTCTTGGACAAGAAGCGAAATGTCTTCAAAAGAAAAAACAAGAAAGTCCAGTTGCCTCCTGAAAAAAAAAAAGCACCTTTGGTCTTGTATCTTCCTTGATTTGCTTTGTATTGTTTGCTTCTGGTGCAGTTTTGCTTTCACTTATTAGGTTTTAAAAAGTTGGACAACTGCAAAAAAAGGGGGGGGGAGGAACATTTGCAGCAGAAAGCAATTGAGCTTGGTTTACATTATCTGCAAGGCTGGACATTCCTAAAAGAAACAATTTCCAACCAGTAACCAAGTAATACAGTAATACAGAAAACCACTTGTTTGCAAACAAGCAAAAATAGAGCTGGGCGTGTAGTGCTAAGGATCTATGGATATATAAAACAGAAGTATAAACAGTTGGAATCTCTGAGGGATATTGTATGTGGGACAATTCATTTATTTTCTGTATTGTATTTATTTGCTTGTTTTTATGGGTTGCTCAATTTCTAAACAACTCTGGACAGTTTACAATATATATAAAATATCTGTATGATAAATCACTTTTTTAAAAATCTAAAATTCAAATCAAAAGGCACATGTATTAACATTAAAAATTAATTTTTGAACCACATGTTTTTGTAAGATACACTTCTCTATATGTTGAATGTTATTCCCTACAATTGGAAATAAATTCATACATTGATCTAAAGTAGGCTATATGCAGGTAGTAGTCCTCAACTTACAGGAGTTCACTTAGTGACTGTTTGAAGTTACAACAGCACTGAAAATGTGAGTTACGACCATTCTTCATGCTTATGACCGTTTCAGCATCCCCATGGTTACATTTGGATGCTTGACAACTGACTCAGCTGACATTGATGACTGTTGCAGTGTCCTAGGATCATGTGATCCCCTTTTGGGACCTTCTTCCAAGCAAAGTCAATGGGGAAACCAGATTCACTTAACAACCATGTTACTAATTTAACAACTGCAGTGATTCACTTAACAAACATGGCAAGAAAGGTTGCAAAATGTAAAATGGGGCAAATTTCTTAACAAATTTCTCTTAACAAATTTCTCATTCAGCAACATAAATTTTGGACTCAATTGTGGTCGTAAATTGAGGACTACCTATATACATGATCTGAACTGGGCCTGTTTTACCCTACTTTGGAATGCTAGGAAAAGAGGACTAAAATGAGGCAGCACCTCTAGCAGATACAAAATGCATTCTTTAGTCACTGAATGACTCAGAAGCCCCAAATAGCTGGGATTAATAATTAGATCTCCAAGAAAAAGGATAACACCATGAAGCAAATTCAAAACCTTATCGAATACTTTTCATGTTAAGGATTTTTTAAACCTTCTCTTTGTTTTTTTCCTTTTAATAAAGTACCTGGGGGAGGGGGGGCTGATGTCAGAGAGAAACATCTGTATAAACTGAGCAGTACCTGAGAACAAGTCATGTCCAAGTTCATGAAGCCATTGCTCCAGCATCAAGGGATCATGTGAGATGGACCGAGTCCTCCATGGTCATTCAGCAAGATTTAGATCAGGGTGAGAAATTAGTTTTCCCAAAGGGCCATATGAGAAACTGGGACTGTTGTGGAGGATTGCTGCCGCATCCCACCCACCCACTGCCCCTCCCCCTCCCCCACCATCTCAGGCTGGACAGAGACAGCCAAAGGGTTAGAAATGACCCACTGATCCTAAAATGCTCAGATCTGATTTAGATTGTGGTGCTAATAGATACTGAAGCTGAACATTCTGGTTCATTATATATATATATAAAAATCTGAGGAAGATAATCTCAAATTTAATCTGACCTAACAATGCAGTCTTCAAGGAACAGACAGACCAAATTCTATCCCGAATGAAATTCTCATTATCATCGATAAATCTCTTAAAATGGAAATACTTCATAAAATTGCAAAATAGTATCAGTCCTATCTAAATAAAATTCCATTTAAATCTTCCCATAAAAACAAATCCCTAATCTTTCTTCTCTTCTCCTTAAATCCTTACTGAAGAAAAACCTATGATCTTATTTACAAGTAACACCTCTGCCTGGCTGCCCAGGGGCTCCTAGTGTTTCATTTAAATATGTATAAGTGAGGAAGAAAGGGAGGCTTTTCCATAGAAATTTCCCTATTCTTCTCAGCTTGCAAAAGCAAACACACCGTGTGTAACTTTTGCAAAGCTCAGCCTCATTTGCAGACCAACATAGTGCCCCCGTCACAACAAAAGACAATTTGCCAGTATAGATGTGATACAGGTCTCTGTGCTGGGTGTGAATGGAAAATTTGACCCACTAATTACATCACACAGCAGAGTACAAAGTCACATATATTGCCTGCTGTTTAGAGACAGACCAAGTAATAAGATGAGAAGGAATAAAACCTTCAAATGAAGTTCAATTCCTGGTGATTTTGTAGAAAACAGCTATGTAGTTTACTTGGTAGCAAAATAGAAATGATTTGTCTTCAGAGACTGTTTTTCATTTTCAAACTTAGCCTACAATTGTAGTATTCCTTGAAAATCTTCCGTTGAAAAACCAGATTGATTCTTCCTATTGCATTTGTTTCAGAACCCAAATCTCATCAGAGCTGAATTTCATTGTGCTAAACGCAGCTCTTAATTTCTACATCTAAGTCTCCAACACTATCAGCAACTTTGGGCAAGAATTGCTCAACACAAAGAACAGCATATTAGATCAAATCAAAGGCTTATCTAAACCAGCATCCTGTCCTGGGGATAACCAACCAGATGTTTCTTAAGTAGGAAATGAACTAATTATATCTCCCCACCACCCCCAATGTTTATGTTCCCCACTACCTAGTATTGTGCTGCTCTGATCTCTAAAAGACCAGCCACCTATAACACTGGCCTGACTAAAAGCTGAAATTGTAGTTTAGTGTCACTCAGACTACTGTAAAGTTCTCCAATCCACTATCTAAAAATTTAATTGAGAGAGAAGATTCAAAGAAAAGCTGGCCCAGACACACACACCCTTCATCCCAATTTACAGCATGTGTATTTTCAAAGGGTTCACCTTAAGAGGCCAACTGTGATTTCCATTTGGCACCTATCAACATTATCTTTTCTTGCCTCGGTAGGCATGCCAGATTTAAGCAACTTCAGTATGGTTTAATTCCTGACAATGTACGCTTCTTTATACTGGGTTTTACTAAGCTGCCAGATTGTTTCTGCCTTTATTTCAAAATTATGATTTTATATTGACCTATTCTGTAAATCATTCTAATTCCTGCTCCTACTGACAAATAAAATAAAAACATTTAGGAACATTAATTTAATTAAATGAATCAAATATTTTTTTAAAAAAATAAGATAAATGTAACAGAAGTTTAGTGCAATTGGTTTATTGATGTAAAAACAGACTTATGTAAAGATCAAAAGGGTCACAAGGAAAATGAGAGCTGGATTTTTCACTATTCCACCCTTTAGAATTATTGCCTCCAATCAATAATCATTTTGT
Organism: Pantherophis guttatus; assembly: GCF_059756535.1. Taxonomy (NCBI): domain Eukaryota; kingdom Metazoa; phylum Chordata; class Lepidosauria; order Squamata; family Colubridae; genus Pantherophis; species Pantherophis guttatus. Next base: position 318,375,905 of record NC_142063.1, read on the forward strand.
CTCAATTTTAGGTTCTTAATTTTGTTCCATTTCTAGAGGAGGGCATGGAGAGAAAAAAAAAATCCCTCAGCTAAATTGATTTGGACATATATAAAACTAACACTCAAAGGATGGCTCAACTGAACTCACATCAAATGCCAGTGTGGTCTAGTGGTCAGAATAACTGGCCAATTTCGGGAAACTAAGATTCAACTTTTCACCTTCTGATGAAAAACTTTGGTTAAACCTGAACCACCCTTAGCCATTTCTGTTTCAATCTAACCAACCCTTTAGGGTTATTGTAATGTTTTTAACAAGCAGGAAGGCAGTTAATTATCTTGTCTCCTGACCTTAAAAGAGGAGCAGAAGAAAAGCAAACTAATAGGAAAGCTGACTGCATCATCACAAGAAAGTATTTCTAGAAGCCTATCCCATTCTGCTGGCCGCAGGTTGGAAAAGGATTATGGGACTCAAAGTCCAATATATCTGAAAGGCTGGGAAATACTACCTTATATAGGATGGTAACTTAATCAAACCAATGATGTTAAAATCCTAACTTCCTTTTTCTTTCTCCTCACTTCCTTCTCTCCTTCTCTATGAATGGGAGCAGAAACATTACTAAATACTTGAACCACGGAAGAGAGGAAGAGGGGGAGGAGGGAGGGGAGAGAAGGAAGGAGGGAGGAAGAAAGAGAGAGAGAGAGAGAGAGGTGAAAAGGCATGGTGATTGGTTCATTTTTTGGCCTTAGTGATAATAAATTGCAAGTCTATAAAGTGAAAGTCCAGGAGGATTTCAGTGTTTTATGCAATAACCGTACTGCACTAGTAAAGCAAAAGTGTTAAAAATGCTACTCATATTAATTAAATACGACAAAGATAAAGTATGCTACAAATTTGCTATGTAGTGTTATGAGGTTTTCAAACTTGCTTAGGCTATGGATCCTGTTAATTAAAAAATAAAATTCCTGAAATTCTGATCAAGGGGCAAACCTCTAGTGATAGAAAATGGGCAATAAAATGAAATTTATTTATTAATCGAATTAATCAAAAATCAAATTTATCAATCAAACTTGTGCTCATTCTAATCAAGGTATGCATATTTATACACTGAAGTTATCTGAATCGTACAGATTCACCCCAAAACTTCCATTTCATCTTTTTCAGGGGAGTGGGGCAAGGAGGCAGAGCCGGGACAGGTTGACTTTGCAGAAGGCAGGATACGCATTCACCCGAAGACGGCCATAGCTGTATGGCTAAGGCATTTTCCAAGGGGAAAATTGTGGCAATCATTTTCACCCTGCCACTGCCTATCTTTCAGGCTCATCCAGAGTGATGTCACATCCTGAGCCACTAAAACTGTGAGAGTGAAGCTTTTGAATGTCAGATGACAAGTCCCACTATACCTTGACCATCCTTGGCTGCATCTGAGTGAACTATCCTTTTCTCCCTTACTCTTTCATGGAACGCTAGGATTCTGCAGAACATAGTTTGAAAACCCTGTTGTAATTTGTGTATACTTCCTGGTCCTTGTAGACCGTGGGCTAATTTAAACTTCACTAATTTACATTTACTCCCTCTGTTCTAGAATTGTGTTTAATCAGCAAGCGAATCTTGATAAGTCTGAACTGAAACCACAGTAAAATAACTCAACTCATAACTAAAGAATGTTGGAATTAGATTACAACAAGATTTCACAGGTATCATGTGTATGTGTGTGTGTGAAATCTATATATATATATTGAATTTTGTTTTCTTTTCTTTTCGTAGGTCTTTATGTATATTTCTCTTTAGCCAGGTTCTTCCTACGTAAACCAAGATTTTTATGCAGCTCTAGTTCAGTGAAATCCCAAGACTAAGTCTCCCAATGGGCAGCAGGCAGCTTGCTGGCTGCTGGAAAAAAAAAGCCTAGAAACTAGTGGATTGGGATTTCACTGAACTAGGGCTGCATAAAAATCTTGGTTTACGTAGGAAGAACCTGGCTAAAAAGAAATACATATTGAATTATATATATATATATATAAATATTTTATATTTTATATATATATATATATATATATATATATATATATATATATATATATATATATATATATATATATATATATATATATATATATATATATATATATATATATATAATGTTCTTGCAAAATACTAGGAGGTACACGCCCTTACAAAATACTAAGCACATCATACCAAGTAATGGATTGCTTAAAATCCTCATTTTATTTTTTCCAGAGAACCTATACCTGTGGCCTGCTTCTTCTAAGAAGCTTCTTATACACACCCTATTCAGTTTTTCAAACATCAATAGAATGAACTTCTACAGAAAAACATACCATTGTGTATCGACATTATATATGGTCAAAAGACAGGTAAAGAAACATACAGAACATGGCTGACTGGGAGATTAGAATGGCAGCGCTTCCAACAGTCCATAGGTTACCAATTTATCACTGAATGTGTAAGTATAATAATTTCAAATTTATTTTTTTAAAGGATTCCTTGGCAAATATACATGAAGCACTTTAACTCCTTTACAGCTGAACAGGCAGGAATAATTTTGCTCACAAGAGACAGTAGTACCCTTCTGCATATCTTCCAAAGCATGGTTTCTCAGCCTTGATTAGCTGAGGCATTCTGGGATTTGAAGTCTATACCTCTTAAAGTTGCCAAGGTTGAGAAACTCTGTCCCAAAGGATATGCCTTTCTCAAAACAACCTGCAACATTTGTAGAGCTAACAAAGTATATTGTACAGGTTAGTACTTTGAGCCTTAATTGTTTAATCCATATGAACTAAAGCTTTTAAGTTACGATTTTTATGCAATACACTTTTAATAGTAGATTAAAAATTGCTTAATGTTGCAAAGACCTCAAAGGTTAGCCAACGCCCTCCTTCTGCATCAAATGATACGAAGTAATAAATATAGCCATGACTCTTTTGTTGCTTGTACCCTAAACTAAGCATATAGTAGGTCTTTTTCAGTTCAGAATTATAGGATGGAGGAAGATCATGGGGACAACAAGGCATAACCAGAAACAATTCCCAATGTATTCATAAGGACTTCCTCCCAGACCCAGTGGAACAGGACTGCAATTGTGATGGAATGAAGCTAATAGGAAGCAGTTCACCAATGCAGAAAATTATAAATAGAGTTAAAAACAAGAACTACGTGGAATTGGAAGTTACAGAATTTCCCTGACTTTAATTTCAGGTGCACTTTTTAAAATGCACCTGAGATCACCATACTGTTGATTCTTGGCTTCCGTTAAAAGACCCATTTAATATTTATGTTATTGGGACCAATATTACTGGCTTCTAAAGCTGATGAAGAAGAAATTGTAAATACTATCTCCCTGAGTTCTTTGGTTTATGATAGCTGCTAAATGAATTCCCATTCAAGGAAGTACGAGAATTGTCACATGACATTTCTGGAAAAAGGATCCTCAAAAGACTACCTCACTGACAAAATGCGAAAAATGCATTTTGTTGATAATCCATGTATGCTAAATTGCTAAATTCACTGATGAGCTGCCTAGTATTTCTTATCTTTTAAAATTTTATCAATGTCATGCAAACCATCCCAGATTGAAAATAATACGACCTTTCTCGGTGTGATAAAGTTTAGAAGATTCATTCTTACCTATGTTGGTGTGCCTTGAAGCTCCTGGAGTACTCCGATTCTGAAGGTTGTGGAGCATGGGGCTATCAAAGGGAGATGAAGTCCAGCTGGTACCCAATTCTGGGGTCATATAACTTGCTGGATATGGACTGGAATAGGAGCCACTGAAACTCCGAGCATACTGGTCCCTGCTGTTGGCCGAGATACTAAGAGAGCTGCTATAAGCAGATGCTTCTCTGGAAGTAGTTGCTGGGATGGGGGTGCTGGTAGCAAAGGAGAACCTTGGGGATACTGATGGATGAGAAGATCCAGGGTTGTAAGCAACACTCTCAGCTCCAGGCTGAGTCCAAATGGAGTGGCTGGAGACTGGGCTGCCTTGCTGGGATGAACCACTTCCTTGGAGGTAAGGCAGGCTGGGGATCATGGTAGTGACCCTTGTGGTGGGTATGTAGACAGGAGAAGCAGCAGCTGTGGTGTGCATAAAACTGCTGGTCCCTTCATATGCTGGTGGGCCATGGTTGGCTGCCATTGCTAAACTCTGGTACATGTCTGAAGGTGCAGACTGGGCCTTGATTTGCAACCCAACCACACAGACAAGTTATCTCCAGAGATCCAAGTCTGAAGGCAAGTATGAAGTCACCTTCCTCCACAAAGGGCAAGATGGACCGTGCAGTTCCAACTCAGATCCAGCGAAGATGGTTTCCAATCCAGGAAAAATCCCTAACAGAACTGCCTAGATTCCACTTTAGATCTTTCCTGTCTAACCTGAGCCATCAGGACTGGCAGAATCTTCAGATCTTCAGTTCACACCTACAACAGAGGCAAAATTAAAATGAGATTGTATACGGAATGAAAAAGAGAAAAAGAAAGCAGAAAGGCCTCCCCATTAAAAGTCTTTTAAGTAAGGTTGGGGAAGAGGTTAGAGATAGATACATGTAGTCCTCAATTTACGACCACAATTGAGCCCAAACTTTCAGTTGTTAAGTGAGACATTTGTTAAGTGACTTTACAACCTTCCTTGCCCCGGTTTTTAAATGAGTCACTGCAATTGTCAAGTTAGTGACAAGGTTGTTACGTGAATCTGCCTTCCCCATTGACTCTGCTTGTTAGAAGGTCACAAAAGGTGATCATATGACCCTGGGGTGCTGCAATCGTCATAAATATGAGTCAGTTGCCAAGCTGCAACAGTCGTAAGTCACTTTTTTCAGTGCTGTTGTAACTCTGAACAGTCACTAAATGAACTGTTGTAAGCTGAGGACTACCTGTACTCCTTAACTAAATGCTTCTTCTGAAATCAATCCTTTTCCTTCAGATAACTTACTCCTTTTGTTTAAGTTAAACCCAAGGCTATTATTTGATCAAATCACATTAAGGAGATTCAAAATCTGGATTTGAATGAGGAAATGTGAAGTGGAATTTTGAAGGAGCTGAGATCCTAGGAACTACACATTAATCATGCAGTTAATCAGCTCCAATCCTTATTAGCTTCTAAACTAAGGTCAATTTTTCTGCCTGCTAAGCAGAGAGGAAGGGAAAATCGAAAGACAGGAGTGATAGTAAAATCTTATTCATGCAGGAAAATGAAAAATGTTGGGCATAAGGATGAGTAATGGTGAAGTCAGTTGTATACTACTGTTGGGTTTTTCCCCCATTTGGTGCCTTCCAGATATGTTGGACTACAACTCCCAGAAATCCTAGGTTACGTGAATAAATAAACCTCAGAAGAAGTTCAATGTTTTCTGGAAGTTAGAATAATGGAAATAAATTCTACAAATGATTGATCAGTAGCGCTTTCTTCTTCAAAAAATATTTTTAGTTCCAAATTTGAAAATATCTCAGAGATTCAAAATACAGGAATTTACACCATAAATATAGGTTCCAGTGGTCTAAGACTGTGACCATGATCTGGATTACTGCAAAACCATATTCAGGAATAATTTACAGGATTAATTATTGCATGAAAATGCTTGCAACATATACACACAGCAGCATTAATTTTCACACACACACATATCAATGTAAGTTCCCACCAAATGAATTCATAAACAGCTAAAAATATCAGAATAGGAAAAAATGTTTGTGCCTGCAAAAACCAAAGGAAATGCAGCCTTTCAACACAGCCTTTTCCCATTTGAAACTTGCTAGATGTATTGGACTTCAACTAAAAAAAATATTCAGTTAATAATATTCCTATCTAGAGAGCAGCAGGTTGGGGAAGGCTGTTCTGACTCTGTTGATTCAGGAACAAAGTGAGCTTATTCATTTCCAGATGAGAACAAGACTTGCCCTTCCAGTTGTCTTGATAAATTATTAGAAAACTTTTATGTCTCAATGTAAATTGAGGCTGGCCCAGGTTAACAAAACGCAAAAATGTTTTGCTAATTATACATTCAGTTGCACATCCCCCAAATTTTAGCATTTAGCATTTGGGCAAGAACACTCCTGACATACAATCTATATGACCATGATGGTTGACTATGCTGTTGCCTAGCACTTAATGGTCTGTGGCTACTTTAAGTAAATGATGAAGAACAGAAAGAATTGAGTGTTGTTTACAAGCATCAGTTAACTTTGCATGTAAAGATACATTGCAAAGATACACACACATACGCCCCCACCCCATTGTCACCAAGTGGAATTTTCTAAATAAGACAAAAAATGGCAACACTTCACTTCCATCAGAGCTGCCATTACAGGGATATTAAAAATCTGTCCCTAATCTTAGTGAGTACACAACTATTAGATCTCAGGTCTATTCTTAACTTAAATCCTACACACACACACCAAATTTATGCCCTCTGGAGATACTGAAGTGCAATTCTCATCATCCTGATCTATCCTGGCCACTCAGCCATAAAAGTCTATTTGTGATCTGTTTTCTAATCACTCTTGTGTGTGACGGTTTTATATAAAAGAATGGTTAAAATAGCCATAGCCAGTTTAATCATTTAAAAATACTACTTTAAAGCAAATCAGTTGTTGCTTATGGACTGCATTCACACAATATACAGGGTAACAAAACAAAATGTATGCACTCACATACATACTATGCGAAAGCAAATATTTGCATAACATAATTGCCTGTTTTATATAACCATGCTAAAACAACAGCTGAGTTCTGACAACACAACTGCATCATAAAATGCTTAATCCTGCTTTAGTATAGTCTTGAGCGAATCCACATATAATATGGTTTTGAGATCAAACCCGAGAGAGAAAAAATGCAAGAGAAAACTCAAATGTACATTGAGCAGTATGTCTACCTGGTGACCTATAAATCAAATGTGTACAGGCAGACTTTGGCCATTCTGTGCCAAAGAGTCTCAGAAATTTCTCTTCTGTTCCTTACTTCCTTTTTACAAGACAAACTCATGGCTTTACAAAAGGACCTATGATCAAGAAACTGACTGAGCTGTGCATACATTGCGGATTTGGACAAAATTCCTACTCACCCAACAACAGAAGCTAGAGTGAGTGAGATTCAGGGTCTACCAGCCTCCTTACATGCACCAATGCACGTTCCAGCTAAACTACTAAAACCTCTGCTTCTGGAGACCCCAGGTTGCATCACGTTCAATCGGTGCCTATTGTCATCCTTCTCCAGATCTTTCCTTTCCCCATCGTCTTCTAGACCCCAGCAGATCCAGATCAGTTTAAGCAACCTGGGCTGGCAAGACTAGAAGGTGAAGCAAAGAGCAGAGATTAAAGTTAAGAAGAGGCTGGGAAACCTCTTTCACCATTGCATTTGTGTGCAGGAAGGGGTGCTCTCCATCAAGGATTGCAGAGGAGATCTAGGATTACATGGCTCTACAAAGAATTGTCCAAGAATTGTTTTCCGTTCATAGAGCCATCCTGTGCTGGCCTCGTCTGAGGGTGATCCTGCTGCATTTAATGAGTCTTACACTTCGGGAAGTAGGCCTAGGCCTTCAGGACTCACTAGTTTTTCCATGGAAAGGGATCTGTTTTGACGAACAGGCTTACTAACCTCTCACTTTTTCTCTTGGCTACGCACTAGGACATCAGCGCTTTTTCTAAAAGTGAAATGTGGATGGATGGAGTTGCCCACAGAACTTTATTCCAGTTGTGGATTTTTAAGTGTGAATTTGGATTGCCGCCTCCTCTCCCCCTCCCGTCTCTTTCCATCGCATCCCACTCTTCAATGCCTCAAGCGAAACCATATTCATCAGTCTCTGAGAGAGGGAGGGAGAGAGAGAGAGAGAGAGAGAGAAAGAAAGAAAAAGAAAGAAAGAAAGAAAGAAAGAAAGAAAGAAAGAAAGAAAGAAAGAAAGAAAGAAATAAATAAATTCAAAAAATGAAATTAAGGAAAGAAGTGCGAAAGAAAACTGTTGAAAGAAATCTCGGAAGAACTAGAAAAAGCTCGTGTCCCCTCCCCCGCAGTTTCTAATTTATTTCCAGTGAAATAAAAATCACTTAACCCAACTGCCTAAAAATCATTTTAATATCAATTACTAACATATTACTATCACTATATTTTTTTCAAAGTTATTTGAGAAAATATGTCTATTGTTATATTCAAGTGAAATCATTTGATAACAAGCAAGCAAATCTTAAATGGCATAGGGGATACATATAAAGCAATTGTTCAAGAGAAGTTGGAAAAACATATGAAAAATATTATCTATAAAACAAAATAGTTGTTTTTAGGCAGTATTTGCACTGCCTAAATACTTTCATACATTTCTACAAAATAGTCACATATGGGCACAATTCACTGACACAGTTTACCTACTTCCTACCTAATATGTATTAATTTTCCATCAAAATCAATGGACTTGAAAGTGATTTCTACTAGATAATGGAATTCAATTAATTCAAAATATAGATCTAAAGAATGCAAATATGAACCTTTAACACTAATTTCATTATCTCTTTGTTATAATAGGGAAAAAGAATTAATATCTTTAAAGTAAAATCGAAGTAGCATAAAGATACCAGAATTACACCAAAAGGCATTATTTCCACCCATCATTTTCTAGAAATATTTACATGAAGATGCGCAATCATTTTATTGATATACTTTCAAAGCAGATTTGAAGAGAAATAAGAGTGTGTTAATATTTGAAACTATTGCAAATAGAAATAACCAATTGTAATAAATAGTTGAAACAGATCCACTGTTTCTGTCTGGCCATTTTTACCTGCTCAGGTTAAAATAATATATTCCTTCCCTATACTGTTTTAAAATAATCACAACAGAAGAAAGGACGCGGTAGAATAATAAGAATAAGAATGCGGCATAGTACATTCACCCATTCTGAAAGGGGCAATATAAAAAAAAAACACTGGAGGCCTATATTTGTAATCTCTCCTCCTGTTTTTTAACGTTTCTAATCTTTTCTCAACTCCTTTTGAAAACCTGAATTCTGTTGTTTTTGAACCAAAGAATATACTACGGGCCTGCAGATTTTCTCTGAAAAAAACCCCCCGCCATTCTCTTAGGAAAAAAACAAACGGAGTGGGTTTCAGTAGATGAGTCCCCTTTTAATTGGGATAAACGGGAAAGAAAAGTAATTTTTATCCCCAAATACCTTGCAGGCTTGAAGTAATCAATGCCAGAAAAGGAACAAGAGTAATAACTCTACCCAAAGAAAGTTCGGCGCTCTTTCTTCTTGCCAATTTAGCGCAAACAGAAATCGAATTCAGATCGGTGAAATTTAAAAAAACCTCTTTGCCTTGCTTTGACTTCTGTGAACGCTGCTTCAAAAACAACCCACGCTGTTAATTAAAACAAAATGATTTCTACCCCTAAAATCCGGAATACACAATATAGGATTCCCGCCAGGAAGATTTACCAAAACTATCGGGAAAGTCATATTTCGTGCGTTATTAATTACAGTCTTGTTTTTCACGTTCGATAAATAAAGGGATGTTGAACGCTACGCTCAATCCTTTTTTTTTTTTTTCGCCTTCTAAAACTACATTCGTTACGGTTTCTTATGCTGGTAGAGAAAGGGTTTGTTTTCGAGATGTCTGTACCCAGAAACTGTACCCACCACCAATGAAGGAAGGAGCGATGCCAGAGGAACGAGAGAGAGAGAGAGGAAAACTCGGGCGAGCACATCTGCGTGGCTCGCTCCAAATCGGGGCTCCCTTCACTCCAGCGGAATGAAACAAGGAAAAAGAAGAAAACCCACTCGCGATCTGGGGGGAGGAAAAAAAAAAGTCGCCTTGGGACGTTTCTCCCGGGGAACGGTCGCTCGGACAAGAACTTCGGACAAACTTCGGAAAGAAAGAATAAAGCGAGGAAAAAAAAGGGGGCTGCCAAAGGCGCCTTGGAGTCCCGGGATTAGAAAGGAACCGAGAGAATCAACTTCAAGTTTTTTTTCCCCGCAGAGCCAAACCGACCGACCTGCTTTCAAAAACGCCTCCGCTCGCCGCTGCGCGATTTGCTGGCTCGGCCGTGAGCCCGATCGAAGCCTTGGAAAGGGGCGCCTGTCAGAAAGCAGGGAGCGGCGCAAGTTACGGTGGGAGGAATCGGCCGGTTGGTCTTGCGCGTCCGCCCGCCCGCCGCCACCTCTTAGGCCACACGGAGACGCCGGGAGCGAAAGCGGCCCCGCCCGTCCAGGCCGGGCCTCCTGGGTGCCCCGGGGCGAGGAGCCGAGTCCGCCTTTGCCTCCTTCCTCTGCAAAGCCTGCCTTGGACGGCCGGGGAGCGGGCACGATGAGGCGGGTGAGCTGCCTGGCCCGCCTCGCTCCCGGTGACGCCGCCGCCGCCGCCGCCGCCGCTCTGACTCTGGGCAGCCACGGATGGGGACGCTTTGCTTTCCCTCCCCGGCTTTTCTCTTTCTCTCACCCTCCCCACCCCCCACCCCGCTTGGTCCCTCTTTCCCTGCACTCTTCCTTTCTTGTCTCCACCCTGGTGACTGGCTTCTCCACACCACGTGGCGAGGGACGGGATGAGCTGGGGGCGTGGGGGTGGGGGAGGACGAGGGTATCTGTTGCACCATCAGCCGGCGCCAAGCTTCATTCCTGTGGGGGGGATATATATACATATGCACATATACATACACGCACACACGGATAGACGGACACAGCACGTCGAGGGAGAAAGAGAGAGAGAGAGAAAGAGAGAGAGAGAGGGAAAGAGAGAGAAAGAGAGAGAACATAGGTACGCAGGCTCGTGGGTCACCGGGGGCAGCTGTGAGCTCAGGGTGGGAGAAACCCACTTTCCACTTGTGCCCCCAAACAACATGAATAGGGCTTTAACTACTTCTCCCTCATCCTCCCTTCCTGGTTTGGTACCCTCCAGATGTGTTTCTCAACTGCCATCATCACTGCCACCGTATCCCCAGCCAGTGGTCTCGTAGTCCGTTTCATCTGGTAGCCCCCCCCCCTTTTTTTAGCTTTTTAAATTGTCAATGGGTTTTAGTTTGAATGTTTTAAATTTTGGGCCAAAGTCATGTAATTCTTTTAAAAATTTTAAATTTTGTATTGGTATGTGTTTTAGTTCTGGCTGAGTCCACTAGGAGAAGGGCGGTATACAAATTGAATAAAATAAAATAAATAAATAAATAGGCTCCATGTCAAGAGAGGGACGCAGCAGGAGCCCTTACAGAAAGAGAGGTCCTTCCCTTAATTATCCTGTGCATACCTTTTATTGCTTCCACGTCAGGGAGTGCAGTTCCCTATCTTTAGCAGTGAGTTCTGCCGCTATGTAGATTTCCCTCTGGAATCCCTTTCTGATTCATTTTACTGGAGGAGGATAAAAGAACAACAACAAAAACAACAACCCTCCACCCCATGCAGGAACGTCCACTACTAAAAGACTGACAGCTGCAGGCTCTACAAAACGGGACTGCACTTAGGGGCAATTCAAATCACCGTGTAGGTTTTGGTCAGGTGATTTACTGTTGCGGAGAAGAAACTCACCCCATGTGATCAAATGATCAAGTGGGTAGAAGTGCATGGGAGCGAGAACTCGCATTTTGGACGTATAGAACTGCCGGATTTAAAGGAAGGAAGGAAGGAAAGGAAATTTGGGTGAAGTGTTCTGAGAACAGGAGTTTCGTAATGGCACCAGTTTAACGAGGCAATGGTCAATTCTCCCTTGCTGGAGTTTTGACATTGGCAGGACCGCAGCTTTTGGAAATGCTGCATTAAAGAGGAGGAGTGAGATTGGATGACATAACATACAGGGCTCCCTTTAAGTTAGTGACTTTTCTTCTATATATGCCTCAGGCTTTACTTTAAAGCTCTGAAGGCACCTTATCCACAACTTTCTTCTCATTTAATTTCTTCTGCAACCCTATGAGGCTGGTCCTGGACTTCCTTTGTACAGCCTCTTCAATCTCCAACTGCCTAAACCAGCTTCCCACTATTCTGAGGTCGGAAACATTTAAAAACCAGTGCATATGGTGTAAAATAGGGTTAATGGATACACACATTCAACAAAACAAAAATTCCCTTCTCCTCCCCTCCCAAAAAAACTTAGGAAAATGAGAAAATCATGATCCAGCCAAGAGTGTGATATGCTCCCATCCACTTTGTAGTATTGCTTTGGTGGCTGCAGTTCCTACCTTCCCCCAAAATAATATTCACTGCCAAGAGAAATGATTACCTCGCCTTAGCTGAGAATCAACTAGTGAGCTTCAAGGCTAGGTGGGAGGATTTTTAACAGATTTAACAGATTAACAGAGTTGGAAGGGACCTTATAGGTCATCTAATCCAACCCCTCCTCAAGCAGGAGACCCTACACCATTTCTGACAAATGGCAGTCCAATCTATTCTTGAAAGTCTCAAGTGATGAAGCTCCCACAACTTCCGAAGGCAACTTCTGTTCCATTGGTTGATTGTTCTCACTGTCAGAAAGTTCCTCCTCATTTCTAGATTGAATCACTCCTTGGTCAATTTCCATCCATTATTCCTTGTCTGGCCTTCGGGTGCCTTGGAAAAGAGCTTTACCTGCTCCTCTCTGTGGCAGCCCCTCAAGTATTGGAAGATGGCTATCATTTCTCCCCTGGTCCTTCTCTTCACTAGACTAGCCATGCCCAGTTCATGTAACTGTTCTTCATATGTTTTAGTCTCCACTCCCCTAATCATCCTGGTTGCTCTCCTCTGCACTTTTTCTAGAGTCTCAACAACTTTTTTATAGTGTGGTGATCAAAACTGGATGCAGTACTCTAGGTGTGGTCTTACTAGGGCTTTATAGAGTATTAGTATTAGTACCTCACTTGATCTTGATTGTATCCCTCTGTTAATGCAATTTAGGATTGTGTTGGCTTTTTTTTAGCTGCTGCTGCACACTGCTAGCTCATATTTAGCTGATTGTCCACTAAGACTCCAAGATCCCTCTCACAGTTAACTGCTATTAAGCCTGTTTTCCCCCAGTTTATATGTGTGCTTTTGGTTTTTCTTACCTAAGTGTAAGACTTTACTTTTCTCTACATTGAATTTTATTTTGTTAGATAGGGCCAAGTGTTCAAGTCTGTCAAGATCCATCTGGATCTTGAGCCTATCTTCTAGGGTGTTAGCTATTCCTGCCAGCTTAGTATCATCTGCAAATTTGGTGAGTTTCCCTTCTATTCCCTCATCCAAGTTGTTTATGAAGATATTGAAGAGTACTGGGTCTAAGACGGAACCTTGTGGCACCCCACTGCTTACTTCGCTCCATGTAGACTCAGACCCATTAAGGACTACTCGTTGAGTAGGGTTTGTCAGCCAGTTGCGAATCCATCTGGTGGTGAAGCTATCTATCCCACTTTTTTTTAGCTTACGAAGAAGTAGGTTGTTGTCAACTTTGTTGAATGCCTTGCTGAAGTTAAAAACAAATCATGCCAAACCAATCTTATTTCAGGTAGGTATATTATGTATTTCGCTGGTTGACTAATTTAGTCACTATGTTGAAGAATGAAATAAGATTGGTTTGGCATGATTTGTTTTTAACAAACAAATTTGAAGATGCACCTTCTCAACTGCAGTCAACATTCTGAATTCTGCTTCATGCAGTTTAGCCCCCTTTGGTAACTGCTTTCCTTATGTCAGAAAATATGAAAACATTCTTTCCCCTCATCCCCCCCCACCCCCATCTCTGCTTTCTCTCCATTTGCATTCCCCCATTTGTGAATGGGAAGGTGAATTTAAGAAGGAAGGAAACTCTTGGAAACTCTGGTGGCTGGGATTCACTCACTAATTGCATTCATACAATGTGCCACACTGGGCTGAAATGGAATGGGCATATTCTGAGAAATGAACTAGGCTAATTTCATTACAAAATCGTAAATACATAGTATGTAAACTGTGGCATGTATGTGGCATACAATATGTGGGCATATTTGATTAATTTGGATTTACAGGATATTACACTGTGAGAATTCAATCACTAAGTTACATGACTGAGAGAGATTGAACATAGAACTCCCAAAGTCAGCTCAATTTAGTTTCTCTATGCTGCAATGCTACCTACACTTGAAGAACAGACCTTGATCCCTCTTCCTTGAGTCAATCAGGTAAGTCTGGTTGGTATGGTTTATCTCTGCTTCTGGATGGAGGCCACCTCTAGAAGGGCAGCTTGGTTAGAGAGCTTCTAATTCTTCTCCAACCTGTTGCCTTCCATTTTTAATTATGATTCCCATCAGCCCAGCTATCATGACCAAGGATCAAGGATAATGGAAAATATACTATAGTCCAAAACATCTGATGAACATCAAATTGGAACCTCACTTTATTCATTAACATGAATAGCATAAAGATAGAGATTTTAATTGGGAGATAACGAGGAGGAATTACATCTGCTTCGATAAAGAGAAAGCTGCAAGCAGTGAGTCAATTTTTATTTTTATTTTTTTGCTTTAATTTATATGCCACCCTTCTCTGGAGACTCAGGGGGCTTACAATGCGTTAAGCAATAGCCTTCATACTTTTGTATATTTATACAAAGTCAGTTTATTGCCCCCACAATCTGGGTCCTCATTTCACCTACCTTTGAAAGGATGGAAGGCTGAGTCAACCTTGAGCCTGGTGAGATTTGAACTTGCAGTAATGGCAAGCAGCAGATGTTAATAACAGTGTTTTATTCCACTGTACTACAGGCTCTTCCAGTACAAATTTAACTTGTACTGACTCACAATAAATGTTATACATTGCATGTTAGGTAAACACCATTTTTTAAAACTAACCAAACGTAGTATTCTGTATGAGAACTGGTAGTGTTTTTGTTTCTTTTGTTTCACACTGTTCTGTGAACATAACCTGGTTCCTCATTGATTGTCCTGCAAAATGTAAATGCTCAAAATTTATTTAATAAATTAATCAGCCAACTGAAGCATGTTATGCAAACTCTGTTTATTAAACAGAATTACTATAAAATTTGGATCCAAGCTATAAACAATTTCTGGAACTCACTGCCACAAACCAGGAGGTAACAGGCAAAATGTGAAGGTGAGATTTAGATGATATTCAGAAATGAGTTGATGTGTTAGACTATTCTGAGCCAAAAGATGTCTTTAAAATGTTGGGAAATTGTCAAAAGCTTCTCAAAAAATGGCTGCCATGAGCAGGTTTGCCTATTGACTGTGGAGTGCCAGCTGCAAGAAAGCCAATTTCAAGGATGCAAAAGTCCCATATCTGTATCAAAGACAACTCCAAAATAATCTGATGAGATACATTCCCAGGCAGACACAACATTAAAAATCACCAGGTAAAAGATACCCATCCTTGCAGGCAAAACAGACCCTTATCACTAACTGGCCTTCTGGTATCACCTTTTTCTTTTTCTCTGGATAGTTGGACACGCTCCTGTCTGACTTACTGAGTGGCATCCACCTACTATTGTTTTGAATGCCTCCAGGGTTCATATGAGCCCAATGAAATTCTCAGATAAATAAGGCACTGGTGCCTATTTCTTTGTTTAGCTTTAGCAACATGCCAGATGGTCAGTTTGGGGCAAGGAAGAAGAAGATTTAAAAATGTGAAGGAGAAAAAAATAAGGTAATAATAAATATTAGGGGGACAATAAACCTAGTGGCTATAATAGGTACCACCTGACCAGAATAGAATAGAATAGATTAACTAAACCATGACTTACTGAAGCTGACTTTGTGGGTTAGCACAATGAACTAAATCACAAATTAGCCTAGACTGTATGCAAACCCAACCAGAGAGGGGAGTGGTAGCAGAGAAAAGGAGAACTTGAGAAAGAAATGACAATAGGCCTGGGAGAAAGAGAGAGGGAGAGAGAAGGAAAGGGGAGGGGTAGTCTCATTAATTCATTGTCATGGTGTCATTGGATACCATGACACTTCTAGTAGCAGATTATTTTCAAGGGCTAGAATATGTAGCCTTTGAACAGCATGAACATTTTGGTCCAAAAAGTAGGTGTGGGCAGAAGAAAAACTAACTTGAATATAATTTAATTAGTTACACTTAATTCTAAAAATAGGTGTGCTTCCTCTGTACAACTAAGTTGAGTATTCCATATGCATTTATTAATGTTTTATATCTGCCACATTAATTAATGACATTTCTGGAGTTGCCTTGAGAGTCCCAACCAAATTTGGAGCCACTTGTGGCTTTGTTTGACATTCTTCTCAAGAGGATGCAAGCTGTGGATTTCCAAAAAAAGTTTATTTCTGTGGTATGGAAAAAATAAAGACATATATGACAATGTATTTGTATTACTTCATTCCATGCAGGTAGTTGTATACAATGATTTTTTTTTCTTTTAAATTAGGTTATGGAATATGTCTGGTCAGAAAGAACATTAAGGAGATGTGATCATCAATGATGGAATCCAGGATGGAACACAATCTCTCTGTGTACTGTAGATCACTCAGTGCTTCTAAAGATCTTTATTTCATTGCTTTTGTTAGGGGAAAAATGCATCATTAGAATAGACTAGCTTTCTGACACTTGATGTCATTGGTCATGCTGGTTGAAGGAGATGGAATTTGTAGTCCAACATTGCTCAAGAAATCTACTTGAGGAATTCTGAAATAGCCACATCTTTCAACTTTTGAAGCTCATCTAATTGTTTCCTTGCAGGTCTTCCATTTTATTGTTTTGTCTCAATTACAACTCCACCAAATGTGAAAACTATTTTCCCTAAGGTGTGGACTTATAAATATGGACCCCCATTAATCATAAAGCTGTACTTCATCTTTTCAAGTTGGCCCTGGTTTAGCAAGGGAGAGGAATCAACTGGCAATTAGCAGTTTTGCAATGAGCAGCATGGGCTGCTGTAAGAAAACAAGTAATAGTTAATTGGTCAAAATGGTTTCTGAGCATCTAGTCTGAACACTTGAGATGGCCTGCTAAGGTTCCTCTCTTCAAACACAGTACATCAGATTTGGGTCAGGCATCAGCCTTCCTAAAAGTGCCCCCCACCCAGCCTGAAGATACATTACGCAAAGTATTTAACATATTGTTTTCTATTGTGCCTTTGGTCCTAGTTGATCCATTGTGTGTCTTCCATCAAGATATGCATATCTCTGTCTTGTTTTCTTTAATTTGTTCTTTGCCTTTTTTTTCTTCTTTGTTGTACACAGCCCAGAGTCTCAGTCTACTAGGACATTCTACAAATGCAGTAAATGGATAAATACATTAAAACAAAATGGCCATTTTGTGTGACAGAAATGCTTGGAAAGATCTCCAAATCCATATCTGAAATAATTTACATGCACTCATGCAGAAGAATGCAGAATCTCCACATTTTTTCCACTGACAATGCTTACTTATTGTTCCAATAGGCCTTCAAACTGGTAAGCAAACCTATTTCTACCAACCACACACACACATTTGATATGTGTCGATGGTTCATTGACTAGGGCTTCTAGGAGGGTAAGAACTGGGCTGTAAAATTCCAAATGGCCAATAGATGATTGCATAGAGATTTTTTTGACCTCTTTGCTGCCATCTAAGGTTATCTGGATTTTTGCAACCCAGATCCGATAGCCCTAACAGTTCCCTACCTAGGAGCATTTCATTTGCAACATTAATCTCATCTCCCAATTTAACATAACCAAACGACTAATTATGTTTTGTGATTAGGGTTATATGTAAAAGCAAAGGTTTTCAGTAAAAAACTAGACCACCGGACTTGGAATGTATCATGCTTAGGGGAGGGGGGTTAGCTTTTGCTTTCAATTTTCTGTTCAGTGGCCCACACCAACATGTTTGGGGTTTTTTTTGTGGTTGTAGAGATTGGCATTATTACTCTTTTTCTTTCCTTTTAAAATTATCTTTATGAAGCACAAGACATGCAAAACTGGTGCCCTATCACCAGAAGTGTGCATGCAACTAATCAGGCACACATCAAAGTTGTGCAAGGGATGATAAATGAAATTAAATAAACAAGTTATACAAACACCGAACAAATGGAGAGGGAACTACCAAAGACCCTTTGTATTGGGGCGCCATTTGGTCTAGGGCTGGCCTTGGCCATGATGATTGGTTTAAACATAAAGTCTGCTTAGTCAATGAGTACATCAGAGTCAGTATCCAGTCATGCTAGTCATGAATTTAATGAATTTGGAACTTCCAAGCAAGAGAGAATCCAGAGGGACTGGATTCTCTCCAGGCAGAATGAGGCAGATGAGCCTTATGAGAAACAGACTTTCCAACCAAAATACTCAGGCTGAAGATACATCAGAACCAAGTACTCGTGTAGCAACAATGTCCCAGGACTATGTCTTTGTTCCACGTGTTTTGTTATTTCCACATCCCTCAAAATTCCTGTTTCCTCTTTATTCCTAATTTATTTTGCCAGGACTTTTAGAGCAATTTGGTTTTTAATTCATGAAATCCAAATGCTATGGTAATCCATCCCAAAAGGCAGCTTGGAACAATCAATCATATTCGTGAGCTAGCCTATTAAAACCCCTCCCATGATCCTCCATGGCATTCTCCCTCCCTTCTGTTGACTCTGAGGTCCAAGGGTCAGCTAGCAATCCACACCTTCCTGCTCAGTTTGCCCTGGATTGCCTTGCTTTGGGGATTCCACTCAACTGGCTGATGTTGGTTTCTAATTTTAAAAACATTAACAACATATTTTATGGGACTTCTCTGTATATTACCCTGTTTTCCCCAAAATAAGACATCCCCTGATAATAAGCCCAATTGGACTTTTGAGTGCATGGCAATAAGGCCAAGCGCTTATTTCAGGGTTCAAAAAAATATAAGACATGGTCTTATTTTTGGAAAAACACGGTAGATCTCCAGAATCCTCACAATTTCTGAATATTTTGTTTTAGAAATGTTTTAACCATTCTTCAATAGCCTTGCTTGGAACTGAGCGTGTGAAGAGATGTCATTGTAGCAGGAAGTTTTGACATTAAGAAAACTAACATCATGGCATCCGGCCCGCTCAATTTCTGGCAAATAGATGGGGAAGAAATGGAGGTAGATTTTATTTTCCTGGGCTCCAAGACCACCGCAGATGGGGACTGAGCCAAGAAATTAAAAGACGCTTGCTCCTGGGAGGAAAGCTATGGCAAATTTAGACAGCATTCTAAAAAGCAGAGACCTCACCCTGCCAACAAAAGTGTGTATAGTCAAGGCTATGGTTTTCCCAATTGCAATGTATGGCTGTGAAAGTTGGACCATAAGAAAGGCTGAGCACCAAAGAATTGAGGCCTTTGAACTATGGTGCTGGAGAAGACTCCAGCGAGTTCCTTGGACTGCAAGGTGATCAAATCGGTCAGTCCTAGAGGAGATCAACTCTGACTGCTTTTTAGAAGGCCAGATCCTGAAGATGAAACTCAAATACTTTGGCCACCTAATGAGAAGGAAGGACTCACTGGAGAAGAGCCTAATGCTGGGAAAGATTGAGGGCAAAGGAAGAATGGGACGACAGAGAATGAGGTGGCTGGACGGAGTCACTGAAGCAGTCGGCGTGAGCTTAAATGGACTCCAGGTAGAGGACAGGAAGGCCTGGAGGAACGCTGTCTATGGGGTTGTGATGGGACTTCACAACCAACAACAATAAAGGCAGTAAGAGAACACTATCACTATATTAAAAATTATAATAGCCCATCACCATGTAGCCTTTAACGCTGATAATAGGCAAGCAACCCAGATCTTGGGTCCCCAAGAACTACGGTATATTCTAATGTTCTATAACTGGTTCCATTTCAGTTGACAAAATGATCTACAGAAGCAAGTGTGGGAAACTAAAATAATAAACAATGAACCATGTAGCCCTGATATACATTTCCACAATAACATGCCCTACAGAGTTCAGTAGAATTTTATTAGGAGAGATGTGTAAAATGGCAGCTTAAACCCAAATTGCTTTTTAAAAAAAACATGTATACGGAGGGAGAGGTTCAAAATATGTAGTTACAATTGATAACAGAGCTTAATTCAACATCCTATAAAACTATCTGCAATCATGTGGGCATAAACCATCAATTGAAAACTTTAGCAGAGGACCATTTTTCCTTTCTTTCTCTAAAGTCTAATTAATTGGGTCTATGATGCAAAGGACTTTTTCTGCAGCACTGTCCACATCCTGGAATTCCCTCCCTTGACTTCTTCCATCTCCTTGCCTGATCAAATGATGGCCATTTTTAAAAAAATCTCTGGTGGTGATGGTGGTTCATCAGTAAATATTGTCTATTTACTGCCTTGAGATGTGTTTATTTAATAGCAATAGCAATAGCAATAGCAATAGCACTTAGACTTATTTACCACTTCATAGTGCTTTACAGTCCTCTCTAAATGGTTTACAGAGTCAGCATATTGCCCCCAATGATCTGAGTCCTCATTTTACCCACCTCTGAAGGATGGAAGGCTGAGTCAACCTTGAGCTGGTGAGATTCAATCTGCCAAATTGCAGGCAGCCAGCAGTCAGCAGAAGTAGCCTGCAGTACTGCATTCTAACCACTGTGCCATTGTGGCTCTAACATTGCTTTAGTATATTTTTTGTCCCTTTTATCATTATATTTCATTTTGCATATTTAATTTATGAGTCTTGGGGGCATTTTTTGTGCAAAAGGCAACATTAAAAGTAACTGTCATTTTTAAGCATAGCTGCTTGAAGAACATGTTTCACCTAATGAAAAACAGGGATGATCATTGGGCTCTCTTGAGTATTTTGTTAAAAGGCTGAAGAACTGAGAATGTTGCTTCCTCACTCAAATGGACAGCTTCTTTCCATAATAGAAAGGTGTCCATCTCTTTGGATTCTCATATGTAGAAAATATAAATTCTTGTCCCAGATTTTAAAAGGATGCAGTTTGTTTGTGATGAGAACTAGAAAAATTGGTTTAATAACATCGACTGGGCATAGTAATTTTCATTTATTTTACTTTATCTCATTATTACATTTATATCCTGGCTGAAAGTAAAGTGCAGACTCACAGCCTCAACACTGTTGATTTAGATTCCCTATTAAAAAAATAATAGTGAAGATGGCTCATATTCTTGCAATAAATTAGTTCATTTAAAGAAAGCCTTTGGGATTAACACATTAGAATCTGTAGAGCAAGCGTAAAAGTAAGATAAAGTGACATTTCAGCTACTTTAATCAAAATAGAAAGGAGCAACATTTTAGTGGCAGAGATGCAAAGTGGGATGGACTATGGTGCACACGTGAGCTTTGAATGACCTACTCCTGCATTAAAACTTACAAGGAAGAAAAAAGTAACATCTATCACGACTGTTTCAAGATAATAATGCCTGACCCAAAGTCACCCAATGGATTTCTTGGCAATCCTATACCAACATTCTGCACAGTCCCGAATTTCCTTTTTTCTTTAGCCCAGAATCTACCATGGATGGATGGATGGCCAGACAGACAGACAGACAGACAGACAATTACAAGTACCATTTCATTTTCTGAAAAAGTTATAATCTGTGGAAGGAATTATGCATAGTAAAGTGATAACAATTTTCCAGTGGTGGGCTGCTGCTGGTTTGAACTGGTTCGGATGAACTGGTAGTTGCAACCTGCCGGTGGCCCTGCCCACAGGTGAAATCTACTTACCTTTTCTACTGGTTCAGAAGTGTACATGCCGCACATGCGTGCTCACTCTGCATGCGCGCATGGACCCTCTGCACATGCGGAAACCCTTCTGTGCATGCGCAGAAGGTAAAAAACAGGTTACTTCCTGGTTAAAACCAGGAAGTAACGATGACCGAGCCGGTGGGCGGAGACTTGCGCTGCCGTTGCTACCACCCACCACCATTGCTACCGGTTCGGTTGAACCGGTCCGAACCAGTAGCATTTCACCCCTGGCCCTGCCCACCCACCCAGGTTCAATCCCGTCTTATATCGCTGTGTTTTGTGACACTGCATGCATGTGCGGATGGTGTGAGCAAAGCGAGCGTGCGCGTGCATGCGCTCACATTTCCGCTGCTGGGTGAACCGGTTGTTACGGTATGTGATGCCCACCTCTGAAATTTGCCTATATCTGCCTGATCCGCTGCTAATATTCAGATACTGCTTAGAGTTCATATACTATATAGTCAAGAAATGTAGCTATTTCTCCCAGTCCTTGGGGTATGGCAGATTTCTCACCCACCCCCTTAGATGAGTCTTTGTACATGGAATGTATTGTTTGGATGGATGCTATCTTGTTTATTTATAATGTATTGTGTTTTTTATCTTGTTTGTTTGATATTGTCAACTGCTCAGAGTCATTCTGGAGTCAGACAGAACCTCCATCTAAATAAATGATTAAAGCAAACAAACTTGACAGCCCTGTCTAGTTCACAAGTACCAGAACAGTACTTTTTCCTGACCCAAAGAGCTTACAATCTAAAATTTGACACAACCAAAGCAACAGAGAAAAGAGGAGGAAATAAAGGCAGCAGGAATTAAGGATTTATGTGGGAAGAGTATAATCTATTTATGACAATGACATGTTCTCTGCTGTACTGAGTGATCAATGAACATTGTATAATTGTCCTTTGCAAAGGTTGGCACCAGATAAGGACACGTTTTACATAATGTACATCTCAAGGAAAGAAGAAAGAAAATGAACCTATAGAGAATAAAACATCTGTATGTTTTATTGATCTCTAATGCAGCCTTCACTAAACATGACCCATTACATCACACTAACATGGAATTAGGGAATAGGAGAAGGTCAGCCCCATACCGAAGGTCATCCTAGGTGAATTTAATTTCTATATGAAACAAAACGCAGTCTTTGTAATATAAAATATATGCAACTGGAACAACTGATGTACAAATGCACAAAAGCAGTGTCTGAGGCTACACAATGCACTAAGCATTTATCCCAGTTAACAAAAATAATTGCTGTGGTGTCATACTTGCTAATATAAACAAATAAATCTGAATAAGACATAACACAATGTCCTGGTTCCCACAAAATGTTAAGATAATAGTTGGACTCCTACAACAAATCTCAAATCATCTCTTCATTTTAGCCTTTTGTGACTGTTACATGAACACAATCAGTGAGTGAATCTTTGCCATTTTTCCATCCTGTTCAACGGTGAACCCCAAATATTTCATTTCTGACACAATGTGCAATCGCCAATTTCTGAAGCTAAGATTTGAGGACCTCAAATAATGTCTCCTGCCAATCAAGAATCGTTCTGGGCCAGTCATAGACTTTGTTCATACAGCACAAAAAAATCTTGAACCTGGATTATTAGAACACAATTGCTGCATTCTGCTATTAATATTCAGATGATAGAGAATATTCAAATAACCATATTGTGATTTCTGGTTCACTTGACATGCTGAGACAATGATTAGGTTTTCACAACCTACTTAATCCACCCACTACAAGGTTAAGCATTGATTTGGAAACAAACAAAAATAATTGCAAAAGCCATGTGACCCCTTGCAATCTACTAAAACATCTTTTTTGCTTCTGAATCTTAATCACTACACAGTTGTAATGAACTACCCAAACCCATTTTATTTTAATCTAGCATGTTGTTGAAATTTAGCCTGTATTTCTCAAGCTAGCCTATCCCACAATGTTGTTGTACAGATAAAAAAATGTGGGGGTGAGAGAGGTATCAGCTCGCACAAAACCTTGGAAAAAGAGATCAGATATAGTTAACAATACAGTCTAACATTCAGCTGTCAGTAATGAATCCTTGATCAGTGGCCATGTAAAATCATGAACCAAAATACTTTACATTTTATTACCGTAATTCTTTTTAATCATAATGTTCTACATACTTCTTTTTATTTGCATTAACAAAGCTGTTCTTAACAGATCCTCCATCCACATAAATGTCTTTCTGGTCTGAAATTTGAATATGTCTGTTTAAAAGTTCATATCTTAAAATAATGTGTTTTTTAAAAATATTTGCCTTAGTGCCTTTGATTGATGCACGTTTATTTAAATAAAAACTTACATGAAAAGTGAAATGAAACAGAAAGATTAGCTGTTTAAGTTGCTCTTGGTTGTAAGACATTTTTTGCTGTTCCTAGATAACCTTTCTCAAACCACCCTTGAGTTTAATGGGGCTTCCTCTCAAGCTGTTGTAGAAGACTGGAAAAGTTGTGCAAATGTCTGGTCTCTGATTTGCCTCTGCTGTGGACCAGAGAGGTGGTCTTGGGCAAGGCACCCCCAGTTTCACAGCCCCCCCTTCCACTGCAACATGACTTCTCCTGAGGATGATTCAACTGATGCATACGAGTGCTTGAAACCCTTATAAAACATGATAGAACTGCCAAGTATTATTAGGTATGTTTACGTAAGGAGAACAGTATCTGGACTTTACTTAATGTGGCCAGAGGCTCTTATCTAAATGGAGATGTATTTAAGAGCAGAGTTGCAGTCTGCAATGTCTTTGCATACTGTATTGGGTACAGAGACCCAGACATACTTCTAAATAAATAAATGCATACAACACCGAACTGCACATTAAGCAGGATTCTCTCTCTATGTGTCAGTATCATTCATTTACGGATGCTGTGTGTTGATCAATTCATTTTTCTCAGCATCAGGAGTCTAAATAAAAGACTGTAATTTGATTCATTTAAATGGGAGCACATAGGTGGTCTAGACGGCTTTTAATTCTCCTTTGAAGTTGAAGGTTCTTAAAAGTGCATAACTTAGGTTGTATGGCATGATTTGCATTTGGACTAAACTAATCTGTTCATTGTATATATACAGTATCATTATCTTCCTACCCAAAAAGTAAGTTCTCTCTGAAACAAATCAAATTGACTTGCAAGAGATAGATTTAGGACTGGGACCCAGAAATTCATCAAATTAAAATTAAATATAAATGATATATTGTACACAAACATTCCAAACATGATCCATATGGCTTACAACTTATTTGTTTTATTTTAGATTTTTTAAATCCCACCTTTATTATTTTTATAAATAACTCAAGGTGGTGAGCATAGCTAATATTCCTTCCTTCTCCTATTTTATTAATATATTTCCATAAATTTCTTTTTTATATTAGTTTTACTTCTTCAAACAAAAATCAGACTAGTTTATTTATATGTGCACACACACAAACACAAGGATTTGTTTGCAGTGGATGAAAATCTTAAACAATTCCAAGGAAAAGACAACAATAAGGTGAATCCAGTTACTCTACTAGGGTCTCAGTTCTGAGTTCAAATATGAGACTATCCAGGGTTTGACTAGTCATTCTTAGCCTTAATTTACCAGCCTGTAAAATGGAAATAATTAAGAATGTCTATTTCTGATTTTAAAACACATTTCTTTTGTAATTTCTGCCTTTACTATGACCCTATGGAAATCGTGTTTATGTTTACAGCTGTCATTTGGGAATTTATTACCGACAACACAGGGTGCTATTTTATTTATTTATTTAGGAAATTGCAATTGGAAAGAAGAATTAACCCGCGGTCCTTTACTGTAACAATATCAGGGCACACAGAATATTTTTAAAAGCTTTTAATAGGTGGGAAAACGCGTTTGGTAATGGGGTGGTCAGTGCCTGCTATTTATGAAGTTAACATGTGTAGAAAAAAAAACCCCGCGTTACAATCTTTTTGAGATAAACAGGCAGAGAGAGAGAGAGAGAGTGAGAAAGAGAGAGAGAGAGAGTCCGCCGAGATACTGAGGGAGACTTTTGTTAGCAGTCACGAAGAATGGAAAGAACCTCGGATTTATTCGACGTGCTGCTTTCCACATTCGAGGGGGATTTTCTTTTTCTTTGCAGGAGGGTCTTGGCCGAGCGAAGTGTCGAAACCGTGACTGAATCTCAGCGTCGCAATTGATCAAGGTAACTGAGCAGGGCTTCTAACACCCGGGAAATGGGTGGATTTCCTCTCAGTTATAAAATTGCCTAAACACCCGGGAAATGGGTGGATTTCTTCTCAGTTATAAGTTTGCTTAAACTGTGTCAAGAAGTGATAATTGTTTTTCTCAGGTTCTTCTTTAAATTAAAAGGCGAGGTTGTCGTAGAAGTATGGAATAGTCATACACGTGTACACCCGGAATGCATGATAGGCATTTCTAAAAGTATATAATTGTGGGGTTGTTTGTTTTTAAACCCACTTTCCCCATTTGCCCATTATAGTTGCAAGTTAATTCCACTGAGCAAATGAAAGATTTTGCCGTGGAAATGCAGAGGAGACTGCAGCCTGCAAAGCTATTTCCACTACAGAAATAAATTTATTGTTGTTAAGCATTCATTATTAACTATCATCCACTTCCCACCTAGTAATTGATTTTATGCTTCATATCACTGAACAATGTTATTAATTTGGCTCTGTTTTCTCATAGAGATGCATAGCCTAATCATCATTATGTACCGTGTTGTTGTTTTTTTTATTTCTGATACATGTCAAAAGTAAAATTATTGAATTCAATGGGACTCATTCCCAGGGACTTAAGAGCTTGGAACCACGATGTGTGTTTTACTTTTGTAAGAATATACATTTTCTGATAAGGAACAATTTATTATTAGCTGTCACTCGATAAACAAAAAATAAGCGGTTTCCTGTGAAATATAATGCACCTTCTTACATATAGATATGCCTTTCATTCAAGTAAAAGATACTTGGTAGTTTCTAGGGACACATATAAAACATTTATGCTATGTTTTATATGTCAGTGTAATAATAGTAAGAAATCAAGACAAAATCCTTTTGTCCTTCCCCAATGCAAAACTTTACAATTTCCATTTTAAAAATTATATTTTCTAGCACACCTTTTCTTCTTTTTAACAATAGGATTTTTTTTAAAAAAAATGCATCAGGAAAGAAATAATGTTGTACATCTGGTCCATGATGGCTGTGTGTTTTAAAAAGGTCTGGTAATAAACGGAGAGAAGAATTGCATGCTTTTACGAAAAAGATGTGGAAACGTGTCTCTCTCACCCCCACCGGCATTCGAAAGGACTGAAATTCTGATGGGAAAAAGAATTAAACGAAGGAAGGAGAGAAAGAGAAAGAGAGAAAGAGAGAGAAAGGGAGAAAGGGAGAGAGAGAGAAAAGAGAGAGAGAGAGAGAGAAAGGAAGAAAGAAAAAGAAAGAAAGAAAAGAAAAGAAAGAAAGAAAGAAAAAAAAAGAAAGAAAAAGAAAAGAAAAGAAAAGAAAGTCCTCATTTGGTGGGTGTCTACTAGAGTTCTCTGGGTCTGCCTTCCAAGGAAACAGAGGAGGCTGTTAAGGACGCGGGAAAGGCCGCTTGCACGGTTTCTTTGGGAAGCCGGACCGGCTGGAAACAGCCGCGGGAACTCGGTTTCTTCCCAAGGCAAGACGCGGGCAATCTTAAAAGCGAATTGATGTCCCTCCCTTCGGCATCAACGGGGAGAAGATTTAGTACGGGGGCGGGGCGGGATTTCTGTTAGGAAAAAAAAAGGATGCAATGTATACAATTAAAGACTACGTTTCATCCCTTTTCCTTTATATATAATAAAATACATTCTATATAAATATGAAAAGGCAGGACGGCCCCGCCATTCAAATCCAGGATTGCTTTAGGCCTCTTCCGCTGCTCCGGATTCTCTCCGCTCCCGGCTTGTTGACACGATTTAACCGACATTAACGTTTCGGATGCTTGAACGAGTCTTGTTGCCTTCAAACAGGCAACAAGCAGAAGACCGATATCAATGTTCTTCCGCGCACAAGAGGAACTGGGCAAGACAGTTTTTTTTTTTAAATTTGATTTATATGCCGCCCTTCTCCGAAGACTCAGGGCGGCTTACAATGTGCTCAGCAATAGCCTTCATCCTTTTGTATATTTATACAAAGTCAGCTTATTGCCCCCACAAACTGGGTCCTCAATTTACCTACCTTAGAAAGGATGGAAGGCTGAGTCAACCTTGAGCCTTGGCGAGATTCGAACCCTGCAGTAATTGCAGGCAGCTGGTCTTAATAACCAGCTTAATAACAGGGTGCCTTAAACCCCTGTACTACCAAGGCTCTTGACGTTGCAAATCACCAACATATTTACTCGAGAAGGAGAAAGAGAAGTAAAGTCCATCAAAAACCCCTTTCGGAGCGAAACCGATTTCCTGTTCGAAGGGTAAGGAAAAGAGAGTTGGGAGACTTCCGATCAGGTGATATTGAAAGCCACGCAGCTTCCAAAAAGCGCCCCGATCTTCTTCCCGCTCAGTCATAAAGGGAAATATTCTGTTACTCCTTTCCAAAATCTAAAGCCCGAGACAAGGCTCGCTCAGCCGGATATCGCCTTGGCTCCTTCTCCTCGCTCTCCCTGACATTTTTTTTTTCCTGCCTCAAGGCTTGCTATTATCTAATAAGCAAGTATAGGATCGGGCTCGGAAGTTGGTCGGTGGTTTCTGCCTCTCTTCACACAGAGCCGCCCTGCTTCCTTTGAATAGCTGCCCATCCACGGGACTTAATTGCAAGTCAGAATTAGGTGGTGAATTCCTAGTGGTCCCCAGACTACATCAAAGGTCGCGGATGGGCCTCAAGGTGGGCTTATGGGTGAAGACGCGAAGGCTTTACTAGTCAGAGTAAGCCAGACTTCACTAGTCACTAGTAAAGTCAGAGGCTTTACTCTAAATTAGTGGTTCCCAAACTTTTTTTGGCCATGCCCCACCTAAGCATCTCTAAAATCCTGATTCTCCCCCCCCATATAATTCTTACTATTCAGAAAGTGTGACTCCTACTCATGCGGAGGAAGCCTAAAAGGCAATTAACTTGGTTTAAACAAGGTTCCAATTGCCCCCATTAAAAATCAAATTGCCCCTCTGTGGGACGTGGGCCCCAGGTTGGGAACCATTGCTCTAAATCCTCCAGGGGATCTGATCTGGAGAAGGTTTAGGATTGAGTTGCGTGGAGTAATGCTTAAATAGTGCAACCAAGCCTCCAGCCATCGTGCACTTGTACAGTTCGCTGCAGTGCCATTTACAGTCAGTCGGAATGAGCTGCACCTGACTATAAGAAGAGAGTCAATGGAGATCCCGCAGCAATCTCCCCTGACTTCCACTGCGTTGATTTAGCTTTATTAATCATCCTTTCCATGATCAAAAAGTTCCCTTCCGTGATGAAAAACTTAGCATGGGGTGTAAAAAAGTGTTGTCTTTAGCTATAATAAATAAAAATAAAAGAGGTGTTTTCTGAACTAGTTGTTGTAGAAACTGTTGCACGTTTGACTATCTCTCCCCCACCCTATTTTTTTCTGTTGGTGAGTTTCAACTACCACCACCTTATAAAGAAAGGGAGAGGTTGAGATTGATGCCTTTCTTCCCTGGAGCTTCTCTTCACTGGTTTCAAGTTAACAAGGACCAAACTTAAAGCTCCATCACCTCCATAGTTATCTAACAACAAACCCCATTAAAGACAATGCCTGACCAATTTTAGGGCACAGAAGATAAAGCTGTACTGTTTTGCCAATATTTTCTTAACCCAAAAGACCAAGTAGGCATTGCGATCTATTCTCCTTGTTGGTCTTCTTTTATTAGTTTCTATTTCTTCACTGGGTTTATACACGTCTTTCAAACAGAAGTCCTTTACAAAGACAACATTTCAATAATAAAACAACTAAAACCCTCGTTCATCATACTGGTGAATAGCTTACAGCTTTGCTGAATAGCACAACCCATTAATTTTCATGTAAATTATAGCTCTTTATTAGCTGGCTGTAGCAGTAAATGTGTTGCTATGGATGCAAGACATTTTAGGTTAATAGCGAGATCTATTTACTCCCAAGAGAGGAATTTAGGATGCTACTAGTCAGAAATCCTACTAAGCACTGGGACACTTACTCCCAGGTAAGCATATAAGATAGCAACCTGAACTTGCAGTCTGCCCTGACATGGGGAGGGGGGAGGGAAATCAGTATCAAATGATGAAAAGTTTAAATTCAAAGCCTCTAAAAATGTAAATTAAATGTTCAAATGCACTTGTGCTAAGCATGCTGTTGAGCTGCAATATGTCTGCTGATTGCAGTGAGGTATTGCAGAAAAATCTAAACAGCAGGAAGAATGAAATGGGTCATTTCTTCAGCCATCTCTTTATTCTAAATGGATCCTTATGTTCACTGTTTTGGATTAGCCAAGTTCATCAGAAACTAGATCGGGTTCATCCCCCAAAGTATCCCTAAACTCCAGTCATGAACAAATGAATACAACTTTTGAATCATGTTTTGCTGAAGAACAATCATATTTGAGTCAATGGAGCCACATTCAAAACTGCTTAGCTTAGTAGAAAAACAGATGGATGATATTTTCTCCCGATATATTGAAAAAACGAAAGCCTCGACCATCTGCGGGGGTCGCCCGGGATTCAACTTCATCCAAGTCTGTATTGATGGAGTCAAGCCAGACTCATATGCAACTCCTTCTGCACCGTTCATTTAGAATAGTTAAAAAAAAACCTCTAATCCTGCTTAGTTTCTTTTTCTTCCGCATTATATAGGTGGCTTCATTTCATTTATAGTTCTCCCAGTGCTCAGTACAGGAAATATATATCCCTAAACTCATTCTGCCCGTCTTCTCTTTCAATGCACATTGGTGATATAGTTTCCTACCTTTTCTTTCATTTTTCTTTCTCTGGCTTTTCTTCCATCTTTCTTCCCACTTCTATTTTCTTCCTCTCCTTCTGCTGTGCTTGCCTTTTCTTTTCTGAAAAATCTAACCCCGCTGTTGCTAAGAGCAGGAGAGATCATTTCAAGGACATTTGTGTGTGGAATTGTATCTTCCAGCTCTTTCCAGGACTGCCAGAACTTCTTAGTTCAAGGCTGAGAAACATTTCCAGGCTAGCCATAAAAATAAAGGCAATTGATTCGAATAGTTTGGGAGTCTGAATTCAAATGGGTGTGGGGGGAAATGCCTCTTCTCATATAACAGGGAGCCTAGACCATTTCTTAGAATGGAGCCAGCCAGCTTCACATACCTGACCATATGGATCCACTGATATGGCAGAGGAAATTACAGAAATGATACTGGTAGGCTTTGAGCTTGCTTAAAATATGACAGGAAGGGATGAAGATGAGCCTCCAGAACAATCTTGATGTCCTCCAGATGTGTTGGAAAATGAACGCTGTCATCTCTAGCCATGCTGATCGGAGTGATGAAATTTGTGATCCACCTCTTGAGGAAGTCAGTTACCCCATTGCGAAAATTAAATTACAGAAGAGCTAAAGAAAGATTTTTATTTTTACAGTTAATTATACTGGAGCAAAATCAGTGCATTTTCATGGAACATTTTCAGTTCGGTGTGAAGAACAGAAAATGACTTTCAAGAATTACACAAATTCACCTCACTGAATCATAAATTGTAAAGTGGGGAAGAAGCTATCTCAGTTTGCCGCAAAGTCGCTGGAGGAAAAATAAGATTCTGTATTATTGTAATTAATCAATATTGTCTGATTCATTCTGAACTAGTTCCTCTGTTAAGTTTCTATTTCTCATTGCGGAACAAAGTTTGCAAACGTAAGCTAGGTTTTCCACACTCCAGGCATTTATTAAGTTTGAGAAAACTATTGTAAGAGCACATCAAGAATGGGCAGTAGGTAAATTTATCTTCAAAACTGAGTACAGTAGGATACGGAACTTTTTACTTAATTCATAACAATAGAAGGCTTGGTCAAATGACCAATTAGATCAAGAAAAAATATATGCAAAAGACCCACTAATCCCCAGACTTATTGAATAACTCTATGAAATTTGAAAGTTTATTATGTCCTTGCATATAATCAGAGTCCATTGTAACATCCAGATTCCCCAGTCTGGGTCTGGCACATTCTTTCTAAAGAGTATAGGGAATGTAGTTGAATGTATCTGGAGGGCTCCAGCTTTGGAAAGCTGTGCTAATCTTTCAAGGCTTCGGAACATCTGATATATGTTTTACTCAGATATTTAATTCTGGCCAACCAACAGAGCCCCTGACCTCAGTGAAGAAATATTTAAGTGAGTTTAGCATGGCCTCGGCATTTGAACGCTGGGACTATTCAAGCCATCTGTATTCTAAATGTGTTCCTTTGATCCTTTCCTCTCCAGAAAACATAATCCCCCCCCCCAAAAAGAAAAACACATCTTTCTGGAGAGAAGATCAAAGGCACGCCCTTAGGATTCAGATAGCTTTGCTACAATCAATTAATACTGCTAATGGGTCTTCCTAGCAAGTCTGAGTAGGCATTTTCTAAACAAAGATAAATCCACATCCAAATTTTGCATAAAGAAGCAAGGGGTCCTAGAATATAGGCAGGTCACTTTAGGGTGCTGGTAGCTTCAAGTAATAGTTGAAATAGATTATTATTAAACCTGCCCTTGCTGCATTTTCTAGAGAACAGTTTCAACTTCAGATCTTACATGTGACCTGGCTCCTACATTCCTGCATGCAAGGAGGAGAAAATAATTGTCATCTTTGAAAAAGGAATGTCTACTTAATAGGATCATAATCATTTAGGCAGAGCAAAAAAGGAAAAAAAGAACCGGGAAGGAAGATGAAAGTAAACATTGGATACTAGCTCTGTTGTTATAACCACTGAATTCTTTCTACCTTGACTTATCTTATTTCAAGGGGAGGGGAGGGGCGGAGTACAGTCTTCCAAAGACAATACTTTCCTTTGCAAATAGATGGGAGAGCAAGTGTTTTTCTTCAGTAACTCCTGTGCAACAGAATTAATATTGTTAGTAGAAGAAAAGAGAGCTAAGTCCTTTTGATCAGATCAGATTTTAGGTGTGTGGGCACTGCTTCATTTCAAGCGTTGGCTCTCCTCCTCTGTGCTTTCCTGTTTTTCAGTTAATCATGGGGAATTGGGGAGTCATTGGTACAGATGAGAAAGAGAATAAACAAACTAGCAATATGTAGTAATGTAAGTCTTGGAAGCCGGGTTTCCAAGTTTCATTTCTCCCCACTGTATTGTCCTTGCTCTTGGAGAAGGCTGAGGGAAAGAAACAGGAAGTGAGCATCAGCTGAGGAGGAAGCAGGAAGTGGCCATTGCACTACAGGTATTTAGAAATGGGGGTGGGAGGTGGGGAGCAGGGGTTCTACAAGCAAGTTGGAAGTTGGGTGTGTGTGTTGTTTTAATGCTTTCTATTTTTGACTCCCTTGTATATGAGATCTGATGGTAGAATCCTATGTTCTCTGCAGTGTTTGCTAATGGCTATGCACGTATTGAGCACCAAATAAATAGGAACAAAAATATCTTTGTACCTTGATTTTGTTCTCAAATGTTTGCTTATAGGCCAGCTGTCGTTCTCCTACCACTCACCCCAATATCACTTTTCAAGCTTACTATGGGTATGAGAAATAAAATCTGTGTTGAGAGTATTATGAGCAAAAAATAAAATATGATTAGCTCGTTGGTCTACTTAGTGCCCATAGCTATTCATACTCAGCAAATTATTTTGCATGGTGGGCAAATTTTACCTTAAGATCTTGTATATATGTGCATACATCTGTAAATCATGACTGATTATAGTAATTCACCTTCTTTCCCCAACTCTGATCAAAAATACTCTGTGTTCAACCAGTATAAAATGACGTCCATACATTTGGCGGTGCTTGGTGTCTTAAGTGGTTTCTGATGAAGGGAGCCTGGAGGTGGACAATGACTCATGTTTGTCTTATTTTGGCTTTGCTCACATGTCATGCAATCACTCAGCATTAAGTTATTTTCTGAAAGCAACACAAGTTGTTCCACTTTTAGTCCATATTGATTGAAAATTCATGAGGACTATGATAACGTGTACGCACCTTTTATGAATTCCATAATCTTTAAAATCAAACCAACGTGATTATTAGAGGGTGGTTGATATTTCGTTTTATTTTTATCGTTCTGTATGCATGCATTTCTGTAATTTATTTACCTCACTCCAGACAGCTTTTGGCAACCTACAACATACCAATTCCCTTCGCATTATTATTATTATTTTATCTCAATGATTATGCCTAGTTTAGCTTTGGCGGACTGAACCTCTTCGCGCCGCCCTTTTCCACTGACAACTGCTTCCAATCCACGGTGCGGAGCGGTCGTACAGATTCCAGATCCCCTTTCCCACTGAAGCCGACCCCGATGCTCTTTCGCCGCCTGTTTACTGGCTTCAACGTCCTTCCGCCCCGTGTAAACGGCGCCTCGCTGCGCCGATTCCCCTGCTGCGCCGGAGCGTTGCGCCTCCCGGGATATTAATGAGGTGTCCGCTGATAGGGAGCTCTGCAGGGTCGCCGCCGGCCTGTCTCTGCTGCTCGGGCGTAGACTCCCCGGCGCTGGGTAAGGGCAGAACCCGGCGGACCCCGATCGCTCCGTGCGAGCCCTTGTTTCTCTGCAGATTACAGCAGCGGGGGAAGGAAGGAGCAGGGAAAGGAAACGGGCACGGCTTGATCGGATCTGCTCCTTTCTTGACGGGCAGAGCAGATGGGCCTGAAATCCCCACACGAGCCCGTCCAACAGACACCCCTGTCGGGAACGTTGTCAGTTGAGAATGAAACCCTGAACATGGTGCCTTTCCAAGCCCTTCGGCCGCCCTTCTCTTGCAATCCCCAACTAACAAGGGGATTTGGGGAGAAAGGAACCAATGTCTAACAGTGTTGAGGGCGTCAGGTTGGGAAAGGAAAGAACGCCGCGCTTCTGCGCTTCTCAAGGCCACGGGTGAATCCAACCAGTTGGTTGGAAGTTGTAGGCAGGGGAACAAATTGGCACATACCTATCTAGACCCCTTTATTTTACCTTCCCAAATACAAACAAAAGGCTCTGCGAGGAAAGACAATGCAGAGCAAAGAAAGCATCGTGACGGGGGTCTTTTCTTTTCAA
Source organism: Pantherophis guttatus (assembly GCF_059756535.1). Lineage (NCBI taxonomy): Eukaryota > Metazoa > Chordata > Lepidosauria > Squamata > Colubridae > Pantherophis > Pantherophis guttatus. Next base: position 318,410,604 of record NC_142063.1, read on the forward strand.
CCTTCTGCCGGTGATCTCAGCTTTTCAGGAATTTGGAATATGCGAAAGTATGGAGATTGCACAGTCCTTCTATTCCCAGTAGTGTTCCTGGCTGCTGCCGGTAGGAATCCTTGTTTGGGCTCAGGGCTGGTGTAGGGTGGGACCCCAGGCGCCTTACAAAGGATTGAGCAAGGCTTCCTTTGTGCATATAGAAAGACAGGCCGCATAATCCCATCACAGGGCAGCATGACCATGAAATAGAAGGTAAGGAAGGTGAAGTATTTGGATTGGAGCACCATAGAATTGCATTAGCTCTGCTGGTGAATTTGTTGTGTTGCAATTCATCTGCAAGGAAGGCTTCTTGCCTGCGCTGTACACACAACCCCCTTAATCAGCTTAGCTGAAGAGCTAAGGCATTTGCACAACATATTAAGCTTGGTTAGCGTTAACCTTGGTTGCTTAACATGCTCTACATACATTTATCCAATGCTGAGGAGTTTTTCAAACAGAGGCTGTGAATAGTCATTTGTGTGGAATGATGTGAATCATGCAGTATGCAGGGGGTTGAAATTGATGACCTCTTTAGTTCTTTCTATTTGTTCAGCTCTATGAGCTTCCATACTAATAGGCCATGGGCTACCTAGAATTCTGATGTTTTGCCAGGAAGGCTCTGTTTGTGATGAGCTGCCAAGAACTGCACTACAGAGCAAATTGCTGTACCTTTGAATATACCTGGTACAGATGCTGGTTTAACATTGAAACACACATCACAACCTATTACGGTAGAATGGAAGATCATAGAACTGAACTTTTGGAGATAAAAGCCTTTGTGCATTTGTCACTTCATTTAGTTAGTTTATAGTTCAGATCTAGTAATAATAAAAGTAATAAAGTCTTGTGCGAATCCAGAAAATGGATTCATTCAAAAGCTAGTTTTAAGTGTATTTCATGAATGCAGACTTTTGCTTCTCCTTCCAAGCACCAGGATGTTTTTCAAGCAACTTTTTCTAGGCTGGATTTAGAGGTGGGTGGCCAGTTATCGGACCATATTTGGGAAATGCAAATTCAACTGAAGCTACCATTCAATAAATACGTCTGCTTTTTGCAAAGAACATTTTTTACTTCAATGTGGCTCCTGATTTGCAAGAGGATTTACAAGATGATGCAAACTGATCTTGGCATACAATGGATATATATTTTATTGAAAAATGGATTACAAATGCAGTGAAAGCCTCTTGGTATTTTACAGCTAAAATGAATGATGAAGGAAAGGGTGCCAAAATTGTTATGTACCACTTGGTGTACATGTTTCTGTAATATAAGGTGCCTGGAGTCACCTATGTATGAGTTGGGCAGCTATATAAATTTATTTAATAAATAATAAATACAAAAACCAACATGCAAACACACTTTTGTATTCTGAAGCACTATATTACATTCAGGATTTTAAAGATAACTCTTGATTCCTAAATGAAATCCTAAATGATTACAACTTCTTCCATTTTATTTTAAGCTGAAAATATGCAACCTCCCTCCCCAAATTACCATATATCAAGGAGTAGGGTATCAGTGGCATTTTAGATGTTGCTGAACTAAAACTCCCAGTAACACCAATCAGTGATGAAGAATGCTGGGAGTTGTAGCCTAGTAAGATTTAGAGGGCCATAAATTTCCTTTCCATGGCTTATAATAGCCTAAATACGCTTTGCAACCTAGCCTATGGAAACATATTCAGATTCATAATTCTACTGGCTATCTTTGAAAGGAAAACAACCAGTGACATTTGATTGTAGCTAGCTCAGTTAGATGCCAGTTCTCAGTTCTACCTAACATGTAAAAAAAAAAATCACTATTGTAATCACTTACTTTTTCTAAAAAGAAATTGCAGCAGCTTTCGTAAGTTTTCACTGTACATTATTTGCATAAATGATTGTATTTTCCTTTTAGATAGACATAGTTTCACCCAATCCTTCTGAAGCCGGAAAGAGGCAATAGGCCTGGATTTTGGCTATTCTGACACTGATATCATCATAGCCTACAGCAGGGGTGAAATCCAGCAGGTTCTGACAGGTTCTGGAGAACCGGTCGCAGAAATTTTGAGTAGTTCGGAGAACCAGCAAAATACCACTTCTGGCTGGCCCGAGGTGGAGGTTTTGCAATATCCTTCCCCCAGGAGTGGGGAGGGAATGGGGATTTTGCAGTATCCTTCCCTTGGAGTGGGGTGGGAATGGAGATTTTGCAGTATCCTTCCCCTGCCACGCCCACCAAGCCACACTGCCCACCAAGCCACGCCCACAGAACTGATAGTAAAAAAAAAAGGATTTTACCACTGGCCTGCAGTAGTTATAGAAAAGACCATGGCAGCATGGTCTGGTAGGTCTCGTGAAACAAACCAATTCTTCTTACAGCTGCTCTATGCCCCCCTTTGGTTGTTCGTTCATCTTTATTCAACCCCAATATTTGTCTCCCTCAGGAGACCTTGAGCTGCATGGCCTTGGAAAGAGCAAGTCCAATAGCTCTGCTTTTCAGCCAGATTTGTCTTATTATTTTCCCCCTCTGCAGTGGTCTCTTTGTCTAGACAGGACAATTTGCACATTCTATAGTGACGGGTTGCAACATTTTTTAATTAAATGCAAATCCTCAGTCCAGGGGGAGGGTGGAACCCACCCTATCATCTGTAACCCTTTGCTTGTTCAGACAGGCCAAACAAAGGATAAACAATTGATTACAAGAAACCCCACCCATGGTCAATAGCCATCCAGAGATATCTCTATCGGTGGTTAGTGATTGGTGCCCTCCTAGAAGCTTAAGAACAAAAAAAGAGAAGAAAGTCCAGAGTTGTCTAATTGATTGTTAGGGTTGTACAGATTAGATAGCAAGAAAGTAGCAGAGGGAGTTATCAGAAACTTCAAGATGACTGAACAACCATGGCAAGCTCCTGGAATAAGCTAGATGAGATCTGTGTGAATTACCAGGAGGTAATGAATGGAAGGATAATGTGCTGTTCCAGTGCCAATCTTCTGCCCAGGATATATTGGCCTTTTTCCCTTCTCCTTTCCTTCCCATTGGTCCTGAACTTGGCTTCCTCAGCCTGTTATCTTCCAGATGCATTGAAACAATAAACCTTAAAATTCAGTCAATGTAGACTCTGCAGTTTCAATACATACCTCAGAAGGATTCTTCTACACTGCCCTCCCCCAACCCATTAATTTCTATATGCGTAAACTTCAACTCCCATCATTCTCAACAGTGGTTATTTTGGAGCCTGTCTCCTTGTTCTGCTCTTAACAATGCAAAGAGCTCAATTCTTTCATGTCTGGATTGCAGCACCATTCCGTCAGGTCCAATTTCATTTACAACATGGCTCCAGGAAGTGCTCTTTCCTCATCTCTATTACCAACTGCAGATATATACCAACTTTTTCATTTTAGTAAGCATATCTAGCAGCTACAAATTTGTTGAATAATTTTCCAAGATAGTAATTCTTATTTCAATGAAATGTCACATATGTTACGGTCTTTGGAAATCGGTATATAAATCTTACTTATAAAGGCTCCACTGAGTATCCCAACATTTCAGAGGCCTTTTGTATATACAGAATGGGAAGATGCAATGTTGGACTGAACAAAAGCTTTCCCTATCCTTTTTTGAAGAATAATAAAAATAATAATAAGTTGCTGGATTGGTGAGCAACACTCCATCAAAAATGTTTTCTTACATGCACCTATTTGAAACACACAAGGATGGCAATTCTGGATTGTCAGATATGTTGAAGAATAGAAACATATATTTGTGTCTATTGGGTTATGATGGGGCCATTATAAAGTTGGCAGCATCCCTGGAGTTTCTCCAAAATTTTCTATCAAACTCTAATTTTTAATGTAAAAGAGAGAGAAATTATTTCAAGCATAGAAAGTATTTTATTTGTTTATTTGCTTATTTAAATGTATTGGTGAGTAAATTTATGAAATAAATTGTATTACCATGTTTCCCGAAAATAAGACCCTGTCTTATATTTTTTTGAACCCTGAAATAAGCCTTATTGCCGTGAGCTCAAAAGCCCGATTGGGCTTATTATCAGGGGATGTCTTATTTTGGGGAAAACAGGGTATTAAATAATTATAACTAAATTGATTAATAAATTATTTTGTGCATGTAAGATTGTTAACTATTAAATTAAAATATAAAATATATTTGTCCTGGTTCCACCTATTTGTGATCCTGTGATCCCGTATACTACTTTCTGAGTAATGATGCCCCCCACAAAGCCATGCCCCTGGTGTAGACAACAACAACAACGGCATCTTCGTCAGCTATATTTTGAAAAGTATGTGGTACTCCCTTTCTGTGCTGATATTATTTAATATTTGCTCTTTGCTCTTCTCCAGTTCTACTAACCTAAGTTTTTATTTGCCTGAAATAAACCTAGGCATCTTATGTATGCAACCCAGTCATTCCATCATGGGTCTGTCTCTGTACGGACAAATCTCAGGGAAGAGAACACGTAACTTTTACAAGACATACGATTCTCTTTATCTGTAAATTGTTGGCACCCTGGATTATAAAAGCTGAAATAAAAATTGTAAGACTCTAATAAAAATGCTGCAGAGAGGACAGGATGCCATTGACTTTTTGCAAATCAGTTTGAGTCTCTTAGCTTAATTATAGATCAGGGTCTGGTCATTTTCATTTTTAACTTCTCTTGCCCTAGGAAAGAAAGAAATGCAATGATGTCTGGGCTGCAAGTATTTTGCAGCAGAGATAATGTATTTGGATGACTTCCACAAAAAAGGAGCTGTGGTAGAACCCAACGCCTTAATTATCCTTAGCATTTTGGCTTAAATAACTCATGCATCACAATGAAAGGATGGAGTCCTAAGGTGATAAAATGAACTGAAATTGACTATAGATGGGAAACTTTTTTACTATTTTTTTTTTAGTCTACCCCATGTAAAATTAAACAATAACTCCTTGGAAGTAGAAAAATTATATAGCCCAACACAGGAAAGGCTGGAGAAGAAACTTCCACTGATTTTAAAAATATAGGTTTTTTTAAAAAATTAATTTATAAGGGCTGGGTTTATAGTGGAATGTACCACTTAATAGAGAAGTTTATAGCTGCACTTTTAAGAATAAATATACAAAAGAAAGCAAGAACACAAAATTAAAACAACAGCAGCAGTCCATGGAGGGGATCAGTTATTAAAGCTTTTTGAATTTAAATGTTTACGGTTTCATTATAAAAGTAGAGAATGTGTCTGTAGTCCTAAGAATGGTTTGGCATAAGAATACTTTCCATTTTTCATACAAGAGATATCATGAGTTTGATCTTTTTCCATCTTCCAATGTTTCGATTAGATTAACAGCGTTGGAAGGGACTTTGTAGGTCATCTAGTCCAACCCCCCGCCCAAGCAGGAGACCCTACACCATTTCCGACAAATGGCAGTCCAATCTATTCCTGAAAGCCTCCAGTAATGATGCTCCCACAACTTTTAAAGGCAAGCTGTTCCATTGGTTCATTGTCCTCACTGTCAGATAATTTCTCCTTATTTCTAGGTTGAATCTCTCCTTGGTCAGTTTTCCTCCTTGTCTGGCCTACAGGTGCTTTAGAAAATAGCTTGACCCTTCCTCTCTGTGGCAGCCCCTCAAATATTGGAACACTGCTATCATGTCTCCTCTGGTCCTTCTCTTCACTAGACTAGCCATGCCCAGTTCTTGCAACTGTTTATCGTATGTTTTAGCTTCCAGTCCCCTAATCATCTTGGTTGCTCTCCTCTGCACTTTTTCTAGAGTCTCAACATCTTTTTTATAGTGTGGTGACCAAAACTGGATGCAGTATTCTAGGTGTGATCTTACTAGGGCTTTATAGAGTGGTATTGGTACCTCACTTGATCTTGATTGTATCCCTCTGTTAATGCAGCTGAATGAAGTTCTCAGGATGGCTGCAACATTTACCCTGTAGATGGGAAACATTTGGGATGGGTAGCCCTTTAAATGACTCCATAGAATCCTTCAGTGGCACAGAAGTGGGAAAAATTGTTAGGCAAGTTAAGCTGCGCACATTTTCTCCCTATCTCTCACATAATGTTATTTTCTCTGTAGAGACTGGGAGCATAATGGAGTGGGGAGAGAGAGTCTTTTCTCTGACAATCAGAATTCATCTTTTCTTAGTACCAAGAATGCTTAGTAGCATTCCACCTCCTCTGCAGGAACAGATCACCCAGCCTAGGTTGAAGTGAGGATCTGTACATTACCGCTTTTCTGCCTGCCAATCTTGATGTGAAAGTTCCTTGGCAATATCAGAGAACATTACCTCTTGGCAGGGCAAAGACCTAATCATAATAGAGGTCTCTTGTCCAAGGTGTTACCAGTTCACCCTTTTTAAAGAACTCTCTTTAGCCATTTCAATATAATTTGAACATAATGATGGAGGATATCATCATCATCATCATCATCATCATCATCATCATCATTTCTTTTATTCATTAAACATGAAACTCAGTCAACTGAACATTTAAAGATGTGTCATAAATACCATTGACTGGTGCTAATGGTTGATACGGGTTGCTGCCAGTGTCCTAGGTATCAACCAAGTATCTTCTTAAAATATATGATGTTCCAAGTAGCACAGTTTTTTGCAGTTCCGCTGGTGTTATTGCAGGAAGCTGCAATTTCTTGATGTGTTTTGTAAAATTCTTGGACATGACATGGTACCAAGTGCCCCAATGACAATGGGTATCACGGTTACTTGTTTCTTCCATAGCCTTGTAGTTTTGATAGCCAGGTCGCGATATTTTGTTATTTTTTTCCAGTTCTTTTTCTTCGTCTCTGGCATCTCCTGGTACAGCGATATCAATAAACTGTACGCTTCGGCCCTCGACAACCATGATGTCTGGTGTGTTGACTTCCAAATGGTGATCCGTCTGTATTCAATAGTCCCACAAGATCTTTATCTTCTCATTTTCAGTAACTTTTTCCACTTTGTGCTCCCATGACTTTTTGGATACAGGTAAATCATATTTTGTACATAATGACCAGTGGATTAATTTAGCAACTTGGTCGTGTCTAGCTTTGTAATCAGTTTAAAATAATAATAATAATAATAATAATAATAATAATAATAATAATAATAATAATAATAATAATAATAATAATAATAATAATAATAATAATAGCTAGTTTGGCATAGTGGGAGACTGAGTTCTAGTCCCTCCCTAGCTATAAAAGCCACCTGGCTGTCCTTGGACCAGTCACTTTCTCTAAGCCCAAATCACCTCAGAGGATTGTTGTGGGGAAAATAGGAGGATGAGGTGTGTTGGATACATTCACTGCCTTGAGTTATTTGTAAAAATAAAGGCAGGACATACATACATACATAAAAAGATCATTAGACTACTGACATACTGTGGAATACGCAGGGAATAAAGATCTGCAGATGCTTTGCACTTCAGTCTTAGCAGCATTGTTAGTGGTAAACGAATAGTTACTCCAAAATCTGAAGTGTACTAGTATGCAGGATTTGAATCATTGGGTTAGGCTATCTAGTGTTTTCCTCCCATTCCTGATTGTGATTCAAGTACCTAGAAATCAATAGGCATTGATCTAGGGGCTACCTCTAGCATCACCTTTTATGTTCAAATATTCTTTTTATAGCTGAAACAAATAGTTAAACTGTTGACAAATTATTGAATATGTAAATAGATTTACAGAGCCAGATGTGAACACTTACTATCATACCCTACCCAGAGTCATTGAGTTGGACAGCTCATACATTCAGATGAATATTATAATGCAGGAACCAAACTGGGTCAGTCACCCAAACCAGAGATATAGTCTTCTGAGCTTTTGGACTCATGGTGGTGCCCATCCTCAGGGAACTTCTCCCCCATCAGAATGTGTGACAGAAGTTCCCCAAGGATGGGTTCCAGCACAAATCCAGCCTAACCTCTGGTCCCAGTGACTGACCCACATTGGATCCTGCAACATTATCCTGGGACGTATATATTCGCCTTCATTCATAATAATAAATAACAACAACAACAACTGTTGTTAAGTGAATCATTGCAGTTGTTAAGTGCAATCAGGCTTCCCCATTGACTTTGCTTGCCTGAAGTTGGCAAAAGGTGATCACATGACCCTGGGACACTGCAACCGTCATAAATATGAGTCAGTTGCCAGGCGTCTGAATTTTGATCGTGTGACCATGGGGATGCTTCAGATTTATGATTCCAAAACAGTCATAAGTCACTTTTTCAGTGGTATTGTAACTTTGAATGGTTACTAAAGAACAGTTGTAAGTCAAAGACTACTGGTATTTGTCATTATTATTATTTCTTTTATTCATTAAACATGAAACTCAATAAAAGATAATTTTAAAAGATAATCAGACAAGCAAAGTCAATGGGGAAGCCTGATTGCCCTTAACAACTGCAATGATTCACTTAACAACTGTGGCAAGAAAAGGGTGTAAAATGGGGCAAACAACTATCTTGCTTAGCAACACAAATTTTGGGCTCAATTGTCATAAGTCAAGGACTACTTGTACCTGAATGGCTCTTAAGTAATAGGCAATTTTTCTCTCTCACTACTGTCCTACAGAGCAACTCTAAATCAAACAGATTTAAGGTCCAAGAAATCCAACTTTAGGATACACCTCCTAAGAATAAGAGCAGTTGACAAGCTTTCTCCCAATGGGAGGGTTTGTATATAGTCTTCTTGAAGAGGCTTGAATTCTGAAACATTTTTGCATTGAGTCCCTGAGTCAACTGGATGGCCTTAAAAGGCCTCCTTTAACTTTGGGATTCCATAAATCTATAAGAGCCATCCCCAGTTGGCCCCTGGGAATGCCACTCTGAGAATTCCAGGAAATGCCTGAGGCACGGAATGCTGTATGAAGACTGCCAAGTGCCCTTTACAGGGAGCTGGAATGGTACACAGGTTGCAAAGCTTTTCAACCCTAGCAAGGGTGAAGCTGAAGTTCAACAGAGCCAGTGAAATGATCCTGAGATAACAGCCCAGAATATCTAAACAGGTAACACCCAATTACAGCCACAACTCTGTTGACTTACACTTTTCCTTATCACCAGGCATCAGCGTATTCATGTAAATTGCAAAAAGCATTTTGATGGATGCCAACTCACCCAAGGCCTCTAAGCTATGAAAGAGGGAGTGCAGTGCAATCCAATGTATGCTTTCCTTATCAGGAAGCTGTGACTATTGCTATGAAATTAAAACTATAAAAGGCAGGGCCTTATCAGTGACTTCTAATTCCCTGAGTGTTCATTAGGGGCTGCTCCATTCCTGGAATCAGCCTCCCAGGACCATTTTGGGGGGTTTAAGTTGGAAAGGGGGGGGGGAGAATAGTGTTATCACAAGTTGTCTTGGCAATTAAGCAGTCTCTTTCTTAAGATGTCTGTTTAGACTAGGCTTGAAGGAGGGAAACAAGCAGGATTAAAAGGCACTTCCATTCCAGTAGCGACCAGGAGTACATTCTGTGTTCCTAATGTGGTCCCAGAGGGAGATGGACCTGTACATTTAGAAAGTCCACCTTGCAAAGTGCTTTGTAAATTTGGAAATGGTTGTAGCCATAAAAGGGGAGGGTGATAGCAGTATTTAGAAATATGTGGAACTGTTCTGAGCAGCTTGTAACTCAACATAGCAGGCCAGGTAGCCAGGTAGATACACCCATATATTGTTTTTATGAAGTTTGGTTTGTGAGCCATTTAGTGTTGGTTTCTTAAGGTGGGCAGCCATAAATAAATAAATATGTGCATCCATGTATGTACATGCAGAGACGTACACACTTAGCTCTAACAATATGAATTGTACTTATATACAAGAGACATACAAGAGGAGCAATGATGGACCACTCTTCAGATCCATCTTACTTCTCAACAACAGCCCACCAAAGTACATTAGAAGACAGTGAAGCAACAGTCCTCTTTGACCACTGAGCCTAAAATTGCTATTCAGGAATATATTGTCTCTGAGCTGGAGAACTTCAGTTTACTATCTACTTTTAGAGTTATTGGAGTACAGGCCTTATCTCCAGCATATATTCTTTATTTATTTGTTAGATTTATGTCCCACCATGTGTTCAGAAACTCAAGGCAGCGTACATATCACTTGCTCCTCCTGTTTTCCCACTATCACAGTATTCTTACATTGCATCGAGAGAGATTAACTGGCCCAATGTCATCTAATGAACTTCCATGATCAAGGTTTGAAGATCAAGCAATGGAAGAGTCCATTGGAATCGGGCAGCTAGTAAACTCAAATCAATCAATCAATGAAGTTTGTATGGATTTGGAGCAAACAATGTATTCTTCATACATAAAACAATTGTTCAAGATTGTTTGCCATCAAAAATCGTTACAATTATTTTGTTTTGAGCAAAGTATTATTGCTCTGCAACCAATCTCTGTGCAGCACCATTAGTTTTTCCCCTCTGGAAAAAAAGCAAAAATACTATGCAATAATGCCAGTGGTCTCCTTTTTTTTTCATTTGATGGAATGATGAGGTAGTCTCTGAACTTACCTATCCTTGAATGCTTTACAGATCTACTATTCTTTCCATTCTAATACTTGCATTACTGGCACAGAGAATTGTTAGCGCTGATGCTGTTTTGGAAGGGATCTTTCCAATCCTATGACATTGGATACTAAATGAGGTTAATAAGCAGAGAAAATAAGCTAAAAGCTAAAGGTTCATAATATAAACTTTCATATCAAGGGGTACAGGATAGTTGACAGTAGCTAACAAATAGTTAATTCTGCTGGATTTTTTTGGTGAGTGCTGGCATTTAGCAGGTGAGCAAATACAGGGCAAAAAGGGGCAGATATCGCCATCTCTTAGCAACACAAAAAGCAAGAATCGACCATTTTTATCTCATGACCTTTTGCTCTGGACAAAAGCATTCAACAACTGGAATCTAAAATCCATGACCTTTCTCTGCCCACACCTGGGTTAGGTGTAAGTGAAAGAGTCTACCAAGGATTTCTGGTGATGAATATGGATTGCATCCTGCCATTTTTTTCACAGACCCACCTCATTCTTTCTTACCAGAGTTCTTGGTTAGAAGAAAACAAATCAATTCAGAAAACAGGCAGGAAGGCATGGTCTAATCCACAGCAGCTGGTGGGGTTCACACATAATATAATTTGTTTGGTTTCTTCCTAATATGTTCTGTTAAACTAGCCAATTATGACTTATTCTGTAAAATTTGGCCATGCAAATAATGTTTGCATTGTGCCACACCAAAAACCATGGTTGATAAAACTTAGTGGCTGATTCTTACATTGCACCATGCTACAAACAAACCACATTATGATTTTAAGCATAATATCTGAGTCTATCCAAATTTTTAAAAGAGAACATTTGGCTCATATTCTCAATAAATTTGAAAACAATTTGACACTTTCAAACTTTTTGTGAAACAACATGCCTCAGAGAAAAGCATTAAATGAGCGACCATGTCTTCCAAATTATCCAATGATATGCAAAATGAACAACAAAGCAGCAATAAAAAACAACAGGATAGTTTGCTTGGCTAAAACCTAGGACCCACATGACAATTAATTGGGTTACTAGATATTATTGCCACAGGAAAAATCTTGTTCTGAGATCTCCATTAATAAATGGAGTGAAATAAAATTCATTACCTTATCTTTCTAAATAATGAAACAGCAATTTTTTTATTTCCATGATAGTTCAATCCCTTTGTTTTTTTAAAGTAATTTCAAACTTGGGCCAGTCTCTTCTCTCTCAGCCCAACCCACCTCAATTGTTGGGAAAATTGGAGGAAGACGTGTTGGATATATTCACTGTCTTATTTGTAAAAATAAAGAGTAGAATAGAATAGAATTCTTTATTGGCCAAGTGTGATTGGACACACAAGGAATTTGTCTTGGTGCATACGCTCTCAGTGTACATAAAAGAAAAGATACTTTCATCAAGAATCATAAGGTACAACACTTAATGAAATAAAAATAAAAATAAATAAATAAATAAATTTCTCTAGTGTCATTGCTGTTCCTTCCTTCTTCTACATTCTGGGTTGCAGAGACATTTTATGAATACTATGCAAGTGAGCCCAGCACTTGCATTGATAAATTTCCAAATAACCAAGACTATGGAAAAAACTTGGAACTCAACTCAAGAAATGTTTATTTTTTTAAAGAAAAAGGAGAAAATTCCAAAATTACTGAAAAACCCTGCTCCTAAAATTCTAAATGTATAATAGTGACTTATGGACTGGAGGCTCTCCACTTCTCAAACTTCCCACTCTCCAATGTCACAGCAAAAAATCAGGCATTATAATCATATATTTTCTAGCACACATCAGCTATTTTCAAATGGCTTTGTTTAAAAATAAGTCTTAATCGCTCATGCTTCAATAAATGCAGCCAAGTAGGTGGGATTTTCTCCAAGCTTCCAGTTGGCAAACTATCTCTTGATATGCTTTCCAAGACAGGAACTGGCTGAATGAAATACCCAGAGCAAGGCTCTTGTAAAGCTTTTCCAAAAACTACTGTAACTACAGTAAGTCTGCCAGCCTAAATTTCTTTTTTAAATACAAAACATTTATATCTCACTTATCTTTTAGAATTAAATGGCAGGTCTTTCCTAGAAGAGCTTCCCTATATCTATTCATACATTGATTTTGGTTCCCAATGATATGCATCACACTTTTCTTCTCTTTTTTGCTTTCTTCACAAATTATAAAAGAATCTGACTATATGAATTTTGGAGGAGGGCAGGAAGGGAATGTCATTTAATTCAATGCAGCCTATTCTGATAAAATTATACCATATATTCTATACTTAAGCAAGCCAAAAATATGGCCAAACTATAAGTGTCTGAAAATTCTTCAGCTATAGGTCTTCTGTTAAATTTTAAAACAATGTTTTGTCACAAAAGAAAAACCAGTGGTATTAGGGTACCCTTGTGAGGAAGCCACAATGGATGTCGGTGGGCTAGCATAAAAGTGAACTGAACTGAATTGCTGTTGATCTGATAAGTATCAAGTAATTATGTTGGCAACAAGATGGAACTGATTCGTCATTGTCTTCCATCTTCCTCAGGCAACTGATTTGCAGAAGTTTTAGTCTGTGGCTTCCTTCATCTCTAGACAGGGGACTGCAGTTCAACATGTTTGGAGCTGGGGTGAAATGCTCCTGGTTCGGACCGGATCGCCCGATCTGGTAGCAATGTCGGCGGGTGGTTCGGAGAACCGATAGCAAAAATCCCTGTCCCCCCCCCCATGCCCAGCTCAACCATGCGATCATCAGAGGCTTTTTTTTTTTTTTACTTTTAAAAGCATTTTTTCTACAACCTCTTCGGCCGAAAAAATGCTTTTAAAAGTAAAAAAAAAAAGCCTCTGATGATCGCGTGGCTCAGCTGGGATCATCAGAGACTTTTAAAAGCATTTTTTTCTGCAACCTCTGAAGGTTGTAGAAAAAATGCTTTTAAAAGTAAAAAAAAAAAAGTTGGCGACGCCCATCCAGTCACATTACCCACCCACCCCACCAAGCCACGCCCACAGAACCGGTAGTAACAAATTTTACATTTCACCACTGGTTTGGAGGCATCAGGCTGTAGAAAACTGCCTTAAAAGCAGAGACACCTTTATCTAATTTCTGTTAAGTAGGGATTGCCAATCTTTTCTTATTGCTTTAAGAAAATTGTATAGAGCATTAGAGAGGTTAACATCTATTTCAACCTGACTAGGAAAGTTCTTTTTTTTTTCTTCAGCAGTTGCTTTTCTTCTTTCTGCATTTAAACCAGGTGGCTAGAGAGTGTAATCACCCTTCAAAGCCATATACTGGATGTTTTCCAACAGTTGTTATATTTTGGATTAAAAGCAAGAAAAATGATAGAATTGCCCAAAGATAAAGCCTCTGGCTTTTCTGGGGGAAAATAGCTTGAAGGTCATTGGAAAAAGTAGTTTTACGCAGGCTTCTTTATACTTAAAATCCTATTTATTTTAAAAAATGTCTACAAATGTTCTGACTTTTAAAATTATTACTATTAAATATAGGATTTCACATACGTTTTAAAAGTGCTTTATTTGACAAAGAAGATGATTAGCACAGAAAGAATAAGCAGAGCAGAAATAATAGGTGGGGGAGAATAACACAAAATAGATGTATTAAACTGATTAATGAAGATTGAACAATCAATTCATATTGCAAGGAGGCAGCAATAGTGAATGAATGGACCCAGTTTTCACATTTCTGCTATAAAATGTAAGAAAGAATACTGTGCATCTAAAAATATGAATCTGACTTTTGATATGTCAAATTGCTGGGTTGCAAAATTATGGATCCAATAAACTGGGTTGCCAGATTATGGATCCAATATTATGTATAATTATGAGATCTGAGCTGCCACAGATCTACAGAAATTGCAAATTCTTTATGGCCTTCTAGTGGTCATCCATAGTACTGCAGTTCAAATCAGAAAGACTAATAATAAAATAATAATAATAATAATAATAATAATAATAATTATTATTAATAATAATAATAATAATAATAATAATAATAATAATAATAAAAACATAATTTCTTTAATCTTTCAAAACTATTAGCAAGATCAGTATGCATCTGATGAAGTGAACTGCAGCCCTATGAAAGCATGTGTCTTTTAATATAATGTTTCAAAAGTTACTAAGATACTCTTTATAATGTGGGTATCAGTCAGAAACCTTCATAGAGTTCTCCTTCTCCTTCTCCTTCTCCTTCTCCTTCTTCTCCTTCTCCTTCTCCTTCTCGGAAAATAGGAAGAGGAAGGAGTGTTTAGATATGAGTTATTTGTAAAAATAATGAAGATGGGATTTAAATAAATAAATATAAATATCAAGAATGTGGCAGATATATGATTGCCATTGGAGGAATACTGATCTGGAATGAAGGTCATACTTTGAGAAATACTTATTTTTATTATTTTAAATCATGAGAAGAATTATTCTGCAATTTAAGTTTAAGTGTGGCTTAACTTTTTCTTTACTATTCCTTTTCTAAGGAAAAGACTGTCTATTTTTTTTTGTACAGATTGTACTGTCTAGCCTTCAAAATAATCGCATGTTTGTTCAGCTGCATTTGTATGAGAATTAAATAAAAGAAGGGAACAAGAAAAAACAACAACAACTATCAGATTTTGAAATATAGTTATGTGCCATTTGAGGAATAAAGTGGTTTGTAGGTGCTGAGCTAAAGTAATGGTAAGGAGAAGAATCTCTGATTTGTATGTACTTTCAAATAATCTTTGCTTACACAGAGATTGTGCAGCATCAACATTTAAAGATAAAAGATAGTCCAAATCTGTGGGAAAAAGTCAAGAATATGCATTAACTACTAAAGAACTGGAAAGTAATTTTAAAATCTCAACATACAGTTTAACAATAAGGGAAGTCACAGCAACTAAAAACTAGCAAATCGAAAAGAAAATTTATGCAAATATTCACCCTGGATTTTCCACTTCTGCCAAACATACTTGTTAAATCAAAGGTGTTTGATTTAAAGAAACAAAGGCTAAAAATAGATTTAACTATCTTTCAGAATATTTGCAGAAAAGATGGTTTGCCAAATTAAAACCCTTGATATATAACAAGCCAGACATATGGTTGATTTGCAAACCACGGACTAATTGGGCCTTTGGATAATTTGTAAGTATCATTTTCCAGATCCTTTGAAAGGAAGATTGGATTAGGTGAGCCCTCGCCAAAGTGGTATTCTTCAGATAGTGTAAATTGTACCAATAGTATCAAACCCCCTGGAAAGCAATATGCGAGAATGATTGACTTAGAAAAATGTTTGGAAGCACTTCTTGTTTTTATGACAGTTTTGATAGTCAGGATCATTTTATCTGAATAACATTACTACCAGAGTTCTGTGGTATCCTGACCTGTATATAGGTTTCTCATTAGGACAATGAGTCTGTGATTCTTATTTGTCTGAGTATTTTCCACATGATTGATACAATCACGATCAACAGAATTGATAGCCTTTCTATAATCAATGAAGCACATAGTGCCTTCTTTTTGGTATTCTTTCAATTTCTCAATTATCCAGTGTGTATCAACAATAAGGACTTGTTTTTCTTGGCCTTCTAAAGCCAGCTTGAACATCTGGGATCTCTTTTTCCATATAGGACTTTAATTGATGTTTGAAAATCCTAGACATTAGAACATAGAACATAGAATAACAGAATTGCAAGGAACCTTGGAGGTCATCTGGTAATTTCAATATCCTTAATTTAATTTAATTAAGGATCAAATTAAATTTTATTAAATCAAATCAAATTAAATTAAGCATCAATATTGATTACAGCATAACATATCGTATGTGTGGTCAGAACCCCAGTATTACATATAATATTGCCTTTTATCTGAATAAAACAATACAATTCAGAACTGCGCATGTAGCCGTGATGAAGTTTAAATTATAGGAATGATACAGAAATATGAGCTGTATTTATTTTGAGTTTGTATTTTGCTCTAATGTGTTATGTAGTCTTTATATTGTCTTGTATTTTGTATTCTGATATGGCCGCATGATTAGTCCATAATTGATGATGATAATGTGAATGTTGATGAGGATGGAGGAGAAAGAGGAGATTATATTATTATTTATTCATTTAAAATGTGTACAATAGGTTACAGTTGTTTCATTATTATCCCAATACTCTTGAAGTTTTGAAAGGGTGATTTTCTTAAAGTTACTTATTGCTTTCATGGAAGATTTGACAGATGGAGGGGATATCTTGATTTGCAACTCATTCCCTGCTACATCAAGTCCCTGTCTGGTACGATTCCTACTGTTACTAATGTTACTAATGTGGTACAATTCTTCTTCTCATTTCTGAATTTCTGGTTCTGCTGGGACCCATCAAACTACCAGTATGGGATCTATTTTTGCTTCAGAATTTGGTAAAAGTTTAAAGCAGTGTTTTTCAAACAAGCGACTTTCAGATGTGTGGCCTTCATGATGGCTGGGGAATTCTGGGAGTTATTTATTTATTTATTATTTATTTTATTTTGTTGCATTTCTATGCAGCCCCACTCCCAAGGGACTCTGGGCAGCTTACAACAGAGAATAAAACAATGCAACAATATCCTATACAAAAGTTAAAAGAAGACATTAAAACATTAAAATGTTAAAACACGTACACTCCAATTTGTGGCCAGGTCTCGCAAGATCACTATAACGAGATCAACGGCCCCAGGTCTGCCAGAAGAGCCAGGTCTTCACCGCTTTGCGGAAGGCCAATAGAGTGGGGGCGGTCCGGACTTCAGGAGGTAATTGGTTCCAGAGAGCCAGAGCAGCCACAGAGAAGGCCCTCCCCCACGGGCCCACCAGCCAACATTGTTTAGCTGACGGGACCTGGAGGAGACCGACTCTGTGGGATCTTACCGGTCGCTGGGACCTATGTGGTAGAAGGCGGTCTCGAAGATAGCCTGGCCCTGAGCCATGTAGGGCTTTAAAGGTAATAACCAACACCTTGAATTGCGCCCGGAGACTGATAGGGAGCCAGTGCAGCTTGCGGAGAATTGGTGTAATGTGGGTTTATCTAGGTGCACCCACTATAACTTGCGCGGCTGCATTCTGGAGCAACAGTAGTCTCCGAACACTTTTCAAGGGTAGCCCCATGTAGAGCGTGTTGCAATAGTCCAACCGTGAGGTGACAAGGGCATGAGTGACTGTGAGGAGAGCCTCCTGATCCAAGTAGGGTCGCAATTGGTGCACCAGACGAACCTGTGCAAAGGTCCCTCTAGCTACGGCTGTCAGATGTTGTTCCAATCTCAGCTGTGAGTCTAGAAGGACACCCAAATTGCGAGCCCATTCTGGTTGGAGAGAAAGTGCACTTTCTCTCCCCCCAGAACCAAGGATGGACAATTAATATAGTCTTTAGGGGGCAATACCCAGAGCCATTGGGTCTTGTCTGGGTTAAGTCTGAGCCTGTTGACTCCCATCTAGATCCTCACAGCTTCCAGGCACTGGCACATCACATCTACCGCCTCACTGAACTGACGAGGCGTGGAGATATACAGCTGGGTATCATCAGCATATTGCTGATATTCCACCCCGTGTCGTCGGATGATTTCACCCAGTGGTTTCATGTAGATGTTAAATAGCAGTTGAAATCTACACTGCTTAAAGTTGTCAAGTTTGTAAAATATTGCTTTAAAGCAAATTACTGCTGATGAATCTTAGGGTTCTAAAGGGGTTTTGGTGGCACTCCAGATCTATGTTATCCAAAACTACATTTGCCAGGATCCCAATCACATTATGTCAAAAACAGGCAAAAGTGGCACAAAAAACACTACTGTAGATTTCAGAATGCTTTCCTTATTTTCCAGTGAATTTTGTGTAATCTTTATTCACTTTACTGTTACGATTAACAAATGAACAGTGATTTGAGCTGAAGAGGAAAAGATCACCTTTTTTCCAGTGGCCTCCTTTTAATGGAAAACACCCTCTCTCCAGGAAAAGAAAAAAAAAAAGCAAAAACTAGAATTCAAACAACTTCCAATATCCTGTTTTTATCTTTGGAGGCTATTTCCAGTACCTCTCTCTTTGAACTGGATGGAAAAGCCTGAGTAAAATTTGAACGGCTTTGCATTTGGTTTGAACTTCAAGGTTTTGGTAAGAAAGCCCCCCCCCCCACCCCTCACTAAAACCCTCAAGATGCTGCCCAGCAGCCTGGCAAAGGATGGTAATTAATGAGGGGAGAGATGCAACATGGCTTCCATCTACAGGGCTTGTCCTTAGCAACAGAGACATTGCCTCTTGACAGCAAAGCCACAGACACCTGTGTTTTTCCACCCACAAACCTGGGGTTGTGTGTGACCTTCTTTTCTCTTCTTAAAGAGTGGGAGGCGGAAGGGGGAAAGCCAGCCCATTGCTTTTCTCATCCTAGGCAGCCTTGAAGAGTTTGCCAGTTAATATCCTGCCATCTCTGATTGTGCTTTGAGAGGTGTGACGTTTGATAAGCTCCATTTAACTTGCTTGTTCGACATTGTTTAAATAATTCAAATACAGATTGGCCCTTTAGAAGGATTTCTGCTCTATTGACCTTTGTTGGTCGCATGTTACAAGGAAATTAGGGAGGGGCCCTGTCAAGAGGCCTGTTCCAAACAGGCAGCTGAAAAAGAATCAGTTCCAGCTTTTAACTCAGCCCAGGGCATCCATTATTTATGGCCCATTGAAAATGCTGAGGCTGTTAATCTTTCTCCACAAGATTAGGGTTCTTACTATTAGATTTGGGCTGCAAATATCTATAGAGCCACTAGAGGCTGGCAAAAAATGCAACCTGCTCTATACTGCCATCTAGTGATTGATTGGATTTCTGCATATAAGGAATTGGATTTCCCATATTAGCTCTGTATGGGAAATACAGCACTAAATGAAACAATTTAAAGTAAACAAAATGCTATTTTGCTTTCATTGATATATATTGCTTCATGAGAAATGTCCTCAGTATTGGTTTATTACGTTTAATTATACACAAATAGCTTCTGCTAAAAGAACCCTCAGGGGATGTATCTACTGACGATCAAGGTTAGGCAAAATACCTGGAAAGGCTGTAACATGCCTCTTCCAAAAGGGATGCTGCTACTCCCTACTCCTCCACTCAACCCATTGATTATCTAATAATGAGAGCATGGATCTATTGGGCAGATCATATCATCCATATGCTGGATAAGCACATCTTCAAACAGCTTCTTTTTGAGGAACTTTCTGCTGGAAAATGGAGGGCAAAAGAAATGCTTCCAAGATCCTGAAATTGCTTGACATAGACGTGAGCACCTGGAAAACATTGGCATAAACTTGCTGTTCCTGGTATGGCCTCATCCCTAACGGCTGTCAAGTTTATGAAGTAAGGTGAACTATGGAAGCTCAGCATGTTTGCCCAACATATG
This sequence comes from Pantherophis guttatus, assembly GCF_059756535.1. NCBI lineage: Eukaryota > Metazoa > Chordata > Lepidosauria > Squamata > Colubridae > Pantherophis > Pantherophis guttatus. The sequence goes on from NC_142063.1 coordinate 318,430,509, forward strand.
TCAGAACAGTCCATGCCCAAATTGGCCTGACCAGTCATCTTTGGACTTGTCACATTAAGTTTCAATGTTACGAATAGTGTTGAAGTCTTCATCAAAACACCTGGGCATATGTCCATGAAAATCCACTTGCAGGAAAGAAAGATATTGGCTGTTGCATTCCAGGAACAGAAAGTTGGGTGAGCAGAGCAGCAAGAGAATTGTCTAGTGGAGGGACATGTAGCTTGAATGCTCTGCAAATCTTCAGTCTGTACAGGATTTTCTTAGAGCTGATTTGAATCATTCCAGCATATGCAACAGACAGAAGCAGTTTTAACTGTAAGTGTAGATACACTGTATTCCAAATCCCAAAAACATACTTAGGGCTAGATAACTTTTAAATAAATGAATATTGCTTAATTTGTTCTATCAGTCAATAACAATTGTGACCACTGCAACAGAAATGATTAATGCAGTAATATATTGTCACCCTTTTAAGGTGATTCCAACATGGGAATAGTAATATTTTTATTAAACATTTGAATTGTCAACAATTTTAAAATACAATCCATTTAAAAAGTGCTGTAACAGTCATTTATGAAATGTATCTTTGGCGGTGCTGGGATTCATCTGTCAAAAAAATCAAAATGGTGGCTGCAACCTTGTGATTGAAGACTCACCTCTTTTTTACATGCATAATGCAAACAACACATAGACAAAGTGACAGGCTTTGATTGAGGAATTGTGGTTATCACCTTCATTTTTGACTCTCCCCTCATGTGTGCCCCTGTATACCATTATTGTTCTTAAGGTGCCAGAGGTTCACGATTACTTGAATTGTCCCAAACCCTCAGACACAGTTTTTTAATACTGTATTACATGATCTGTATTTTTATTGTGTTCACAGAAAAAGACTAAAAAAACCCCCCAAATTAACCAAGTATAATCAAACTGTTATCTTTAGTTTCACTTCTGATATGTCTTTCAAAGGCCAACACCTCATCCTCAAACAGTTATTCCCCTAACATTAGAGATTTTCAGTGTCATATTTTCAACCTAAGTTTTTCATATTATTTAAAAAACTAAGCCTTGTCTTGTTTTTGGGGGTGTGGCTTCAGCATGTTGGGCAAAACTTATTTTAATTCAGCTAAGAGTCGTCGTACGGGGAATTTTGATGACCATAGCATAAGATGGGGAAAAATACCATAGTTGTGCCCTGCAAATTTATCCCCTGCTCTGATTTTGGTAATTTAAGCTAAACTGTATTTTACCTTTGCCTTGAGACCCCTGAGAAAAGGACAACCCTCTGTGCCATCAGAGTAACACCTGTCTGACAAATGTGCAATGTAAGTTTTCTTCCCAAAGTTTCTAGATTCAGTTCCTGAAAACTCTTGGCTAAGAAAACATCTGTTTTAAATTCCTGAAAACTATTGCTGGTCAGCATTGTGATTAGAAATCCAGTCCTGGTCTGGCCCAATTAAAAAAACAGCTTCGTTTCAGCAGCAAAGATGCAGCCTTTCTAGTACATTCTATGTGAACACTAAACCCTGTTTACCTCACTTGCCCCACAAAAGGGTTAAAGGATGGTAGCACTGTTTGATTAATTGACAGCACTGTGAGCCTGACCATTTGCATTCCTGGGTCTTTTGGTTTTCCCTCCATGATAAGAGAAGGCCAAAGTCCTCTTGCTCTGGACCAAGAGGACAAACAGAGCCTCCCAATGGAGTAGTTATTAATATAAAGCCTTCAGGTTTTCCAAACTGTTGCTCAGCAACTTGTGTTCTTTCACACACTAATCAATAATACTTTTTTTTTAATTAGATGACTGAAAGGCCTCTAACTCCACCTGGAAATTGTTGTTGAAACGTAAGCCTTCCAAAAGCTATTATTTAATGTTCTCACTAAGGACACACTACTTAATATGCATTAAAGCTTTAATGCTGCAAATGATGAACAATTCTAAAAAAATATTTTCTTAAAAGTTGCAGTTGAAGACTATCATTGTATTAGATGAAACCAATCCAACAGAGTTCTTTATTTCCTATTATCAGTAGAAAACAAGTAGTATTGTTTTCTATGTATTATTACTTATAGGGTGTAAACTTATAGGAACTAGGTTTGCAGAATTATGTTTATGGAAAAAGTTCTAAAATTTAGGAATGAAAGTGCAAAAGGAGACTGAGGACTGAAAATATTCAATGTCCATGTAATCATTTGACTGATGGAGATCCCCCCCACCCCAAAAGCATAAAACTAGGAGTGGAGATGGTTTGCTACAACTTTCAAAAGGTTATGACTGGCTGGCATCTGAACAGAAAACTGCCAACAGAAATTAACTGCCAACAGTTTATTTCTGGTCCCAAATGTGTTCTTACATTTTAAGGAAAAGTGTTGTTCATTCATAATCTTCCTATGGAGGAGATTCTCATCAACTTCTGCTGAACTCAAGATTTGAAAAATACGGCTTTAACCCTAGGACTAGTCCAAGGTAACTTGGTTTCCCTCAACAGAAGATTTAAATGTCTCCCTTTACCTCACTCCTATGGGTCATGGTCTGCTGGGAAGCATGTGGAGAAGACTTTCCTTGTGGTTAAGGCCCTCTGGTTTTAAATCATACTCCTCTTTTAATAGCAGCAGAGTTTCATTTTGCTTCATCATGAGACTAGAATAAAAGACAGTTTTGCTTGGATGTGGAATTCATAATGTTCTTTTGCCTATGCCGGAATAAGATACCTTGATAGAAAATCCTGCATCTTTAGTCTATTAATTTATGTGAAAGTATTTTTGTTTTGCCAAAAAAGGGGAAAAATCTGTTAAATGGGTTGCCCAAGATCAATAAAGTTCAAGCACATGGATTCTTTCAAAGAGAAACTTAAATGCAGTTTTGACCTTTGGGCTGGAAACAGTTGTCTGAAAGATGCAACCTCCTGGGGCTAGTGATAAATAATCCTCCTGCTTCTTTCTCCTCCCAAGTAAAATGGAACTGTCCTGGTGGAAGAGCAACTTCCAAGCCCAGAGTATTACATCATCACTGTAGCTGATAACAGGGAAGCACAATGGAGTGTTAGACTAATAGAAAAACATTGCCTGGATAAGAGAGGCTCCTGACAGCCTGGGATGAGGTAAAAAACCATTGTCTCTCTTGCTGTCAGCTGAATCACTGAGCGATAGGGAATTCCAGAAGCAACAGGCAATGGAAGGGTCAAAACCTGTGTGGGAAGGGAACCTCTACTGGCTACATTTGAGATGGAGACACGGATGGGTTGGTTGATTGATTGATTCACAGGAAGAAGACCCAACTGAAAGACATTTCCAGACCAGTATTCTGGATCAATAAGTCCCAGACTGTGTGTCCATTGAGCCACTGGATGATGTAGCATTCTGGCAAATTCAGCTGGATGAGCAGAATTTTTTGTCCTTAGACGAGACAGTCTGCCAGCTTTCCATATCAGAACCTGACCTGGGCTTTCCTCTCTATAGTCAGAAGTCATACCTGATTAATGACTACTAAGGCTGAATCTGTGCCTAAAGAAGAAAAACAAAAACTAGAACTGATAATCGTACTTCAGACTGCAGTAAGAAGTTTAAGTGTTTTTCTTCTTCAACAGTCCTGTATCTGAAACCTATATTGAAAGCATCATTTATCTCAGGGACAAAGGCAACAATTCTGGACAAAGGCAACAATTATTTTTTTAATGTGATGTCACAGGACAAAATTCAAAAAACTAGTAAATGGTGCAGGAGAAAAACAAAATTTGGTTTCATTTCATTGGCATATAAAGTTAATTAAATTAATTTTTAGATAACACAATATCTTTTCAGTAATTTTCCTCTTCTTTCCTCTTAAAAATTACTAATACAATTTTTGGAGATTTTTGAGAACCATAGTCAAAGATTTTGGAAGCCATATTCAGCACCGAGCTTGCAGGTTTCCATCTGACGGATGGGTGGAAAGCATTCCTTTATTTTGAAGCTATTTAACCTAGTCTCTTATTTAAGAAATGTTGATCAACAACTCATGTCTAAGTAGCATATTTCGACTTTTTTTCTGATCACACTTCCAAAGAAAGCATCAGAGTGTAGCCACCCATATTTTCATTTTCCTCTACTGCCTGTCGAGTCTGCCTAGGGCCAGAAGCATTTTGGAAAATAAAAAGGTTAGAAGAGGCTGGTGCTTTGCTTTGCAAGCTTCCAGCTTCCACTGTAGCCAGTCCAGTCTAGTCCAATCCAGTCCAGTCTGTTTAGGTAACTGTAGACATAGTACAGACACAAAAGTACCAGCTTCTGTGCCCAGTTAAAAAGTGTTTTTGGTGTTGTCTGAACTTGGTTGTTTGTATGCAGATCAGTGGTGGGTTGCCCCCAGTTCTGACCGGTTCACAAGAACCAGTAGTAAAACCAGCGGGAGGCTCCGCCCACTGACCCGGACATCATCATAGGCGATCTGCACATGCGCAAAAGAGTGCGCGGCCGCAATGCGAACTGGTAGTAAAGGTAAGTAGAACCCACCCCTAATGCAGATGTTTCATTACCCAAATAGGTAACATCAATGGAAATCAGTATGGAACTAAAGTGCAGCAAGCCTCACACTCACTTACATCGATGATGTTATCACCTTGAATAATAAAACATCTGCAAATAAACAATGTTAGACAGCACAAGGAATTTTACAGTTCAATCCAGAGCTACTTACTTTTACTAGATTCACTTCTACTGGATTATTAAACACATTCTGTATTTCAATATTGTTATATTTTTCTTTATTACTGTATATTATTGAATGACCTGGGAAATTTTGTTACTGCTGTGAGGTATTGTGCTATTCACACTTACAGTTCACCAAGATTCCAGTATCACTGAGTCCTGCTACTCACAGGTTGTGCCGTGACACTCAAATTTATTGGAATAATTGCATAGGCTCCTAGTTCCACAGAGTGTGCACAACTGTCCTTATAGATATAAGGTATAGGACAATATCCGAGAACAAGTATCAAAAATTGACAGCTTCTCAGCAAAGCAGACATTGGAACGCATATTAGAAACCTTCCTATTTTAATATCTTTGTTAAACAAGTAGAAAAAATGAAATTGGCTAGGAACTTGTCACATAAATCAAACCATATGTTAAGCCATACCGTTAAGGCATCCCAGGTTATATGAACATAGCAATTGGTGTTTTATTAATCAGAGTTTAGGTTTTATCATATTTTGGGAAGACAGCTCCTGTTCCTGCCTAGCATCTTATTCCAGGCTCACGACAGAGTGCTCCAGGAATGAAATGCTCCCAATTCGGACTGGATCGGGCGATCCGGTAGCGATCATGGCTGGTGGTTCGGAGAACTGGTAGCGATGGTGGAGCAAAGCTCCGCCCACCTGCCCAGGTGTCATTACTTCATAGTTTTAACCAGGAAGTAATGTGTTTTTTTACCTTCTGCGCATGCGCAGAAGATTTTGCGCATGCGCATGTCTGCGCACACATTGACATGCACGTGTGCAAGTGAAGCGCGCGTGCATGCATGGCGTGTGCACTTCTGAACAGTAAGGAAGGTAAATATATTTCACCCCTAGAGTGCTCCCCATACCCTACCTTGGTAAACAACAGCAATCTCATTCTTTCACGAACCTTTCTGTGCTACAAGTGATATTACAGACTTGGAGTTTCCAATCCCATTTTGCTAAATAAGTTGAACTTGTGGAAAATATTTGGATGAAGGAATGGAAGGAGCGAGGTAAAGATGCCCTCAAATAAATTTTGATATGAACATATAAGATTTACGCGGACTTTTCCATGTTGGTGCATTTTTCTCAACAACACAAAAATATTTAGCTATTGCCTTGCCTTTTGTGGGAAGGTCTCCAGCTACATACAGTATGAACCATTTCTGACACTGTTTGGCTTCATTGCCCAGCTAGGTGCTCAGACATTAAACCCCTAACCTGGCTTTTACTTCATCATCTCTTCTCAGAGTTTCATTTCTTTTTTTCTTCAGAACTTTAATTCATTCCCACAAGTCACATAGAGAAAGATAGGGGGTCTGGGAAGTATAGGCTTTACCTAGGAGATGAAATAATAAGCTATGCAGTTTTTGGAAAAGAACGTACACATATACAAAATAAATGGAATGCCTGAATGGAGCTATTTGATTCCCCCCCCTCGCTATTAATTTATCCCAAAGCAACTCTCTGTCAATGGGATGGATTTGTTTTTGTCTTTGGTCATCATTTCTATTGTTATTTGTTCTTTCTTGGGCACTTTCCGAGCTGGACCAGGAAGGAGTCTTCCTTCTCCCTCTTCTTCAATAGATCCTCATCTTCTTCCTCCATCAATGAGACAAAAGCCAAACAGCATTTAACAAATTGGACATTTCCCTTTCCCTTTTGCTCTCATTTCCCTTTGTCTGGGTGTGTGTTTTTGTCTCCAAAGTCCAGCTTTTCTTACACAGATCCTCCTTTTGAGACAGCTGCAAAGCTATCTCAAGACATGTGAGTATTTGACCTAAGGAACGACCATATTTCAGCTGGAAACAACAAAACTATTTAGGATAGATCACCCCATTTGTTGTCTTCACTATAAGAGAGATATAATTAGAAGGAAGAAAAGAGGGTGGAGAGTAGTGGGGCCAGATCCAATCCATTCCACCTTCCCCATAAGCTGACTTGTGTTAAATGTTTAAAAAGCAGTTTTCACCAATTTAGTGCTCACCAATTATGTTAAGCTGCAGTTCCATTGACCAAATTTAGCTAGAATGGTCAGCTAGAAGAATCCAAGTTGGGAAAGCTTCTGTAATGCCTGGTGTGGGCAACAGAAGCTTAAGTCTCAGAGGGAGTGGATAGGAGAAGGAGTGGACTCTTTGTTCCTCAAGCATTTCTCCCTCAAATTTCTTCACTCCAATTACTTTTATCTTTATGAGAATTTACTTGTGGTCATGATACACTATTAGGAATGAAACCTGGGAAGGAAAGGAATAAATTGGTGAAACAGAAAGCACACTCTCTTGCCACATCCCTTTTAATTATGGATTGTGGATTGTCCCTATCCCCGTTTAATAAGATAAAGGCTTGTCATTCTTATGTCTCATTGACATTTAGTCAATCTGTTAGAATTGATCTACAGGCTTTTCAGTCAATCTGGGAATAAATTGTTTGGATTAAAAAAATAGACTTTGCAGAAGAATATGTATTGGAAAAGCAGGAATCACATGCCTGAAATAATAATTGATTCAGCTGGAATTCCTAATACCGTAGTCCTTTGATCCCCAATTTCTGATCTGTTCCCCATGCCTCAAGAAAGACAAATGTTGGACCAATAACCTCAACACTAGTATAGATGCACATTTGGATGTCAAGTGGCACAATGATCCTCTAAACTCAGCTGAAGATGTTACCTAGCCTGATAACAAAACATTTAGAAACCAACCCAAAAGCTCAGAAAATCCATCACCCTGATCCCACACCTGAGCTACAGATATTTGCCACTATAGCAAAAGACACTTTCTTTCAAGAGCAAGCCATCCAATGAGATCCAGTTGTATATACATTAGTGATCCAGCAGATCCCCATGAAGAGGAGGTATCTTTTCCTTTCTTTTATCACTGCTTGGAAATAACATCTCCATGAATTTCAGTCCAGAGCTCAACAGCCTGAGATCCAACATAATGCAAGTTATTTGTGACCATGCTGAGACTTCCAGGACTACAGTAATTTTCATTCTAATTGAAAGGAACAGTTAAGAAGTTAATAACAGGAAAGTTCTTAGATATTTTCCTTCATACCTCTGAATCATTTGGGAAAGATAACAGCATTCAATTAACCATTGAACCTCTTTTGACTTGTTTGAGCCTGATGGCTTATCAGGAGGAATATTTTGATCCCACATTGATCTGCACCCACCTCATCTCAGAGCAATCACTCTTCTTCAAGGACACGTCACCTCATCAGTTTAGGGAAAGATTTTTGCAAGGGCTGGAATTCAGACTTAACTTGTCTTTTTGAACACTGGTCTTTCAAGTCCATAAAACTTCCAACCAGCTGTTTAAATGAAGGGCTTCTGGTATCCTTAAGCAGAAATTCCTTGTGACACAGCCGCCAAACCTCAGGGAACAAGAAAGGGGTCGCTTAAAATTCGGATTATTTAGTGGGACACATGTTTATTCAAGTATTATACCAGGACTGAAAAAACTGCAAAGCTAACTTTTTGCTTAGAGAAATAGAATAGAATAGAATAGAATAGAATAGAATAGAATAGAATAGAATAGAATAGAATAGAATAGAATAGAATAGAATAGAATAGATTTTTTTATTGGCCAAGTGTGATTGGACACACAAGGAATTTGTCTTGGTGCAACTAGATTGAAGCTTTTGATTATTATTATTTATTTATTAAACTATGCAATAACTTTACAGCTTGTTCTCCCTTCAGGAACTTAAAACACCAAGAAATCCCCATTTCTCCCGATAGACACAATTCGGTGAGGTTGATTGGATTAAGACACAATTACTGTCCCAAAGTCATCAAGTTGATGGGAAGGGTATAGCAATAGCACTTAGACTTATGTTCCACTTCACAGTGCTTTTACAGCCCTCTCTAAGAGGTTTACAGAGTTAGCATATTGTCCCCAACAATCTGGGTCCTCGTTTTACCCACCTCAGAAGGATGGAAGGCTGAGTCAACCTTGAGCCTGGTGAGATTTGAACTGCCAAATTGCAGACAGCCAGCAGTCAGCAGATGTAGCCTGCAGTATAAGCCTCAATCTCTTATTCTTAGTCCAACAGTTTGACACATATAAGATAATAAACCAACGTTTTGATGAACAGCTTTCTGTGATGCAGATTTGGCTAAATGTCTAACATCAGAGTCAGAAGTCCTGTCATTTGTTCCTTGATAAGTAAAATGAGAGAATATCAGGCATTTAAAATCCCCCTTGTCTTTGCACAAGATATCACTTCTTTCGGTCTTATAAGCTTCAAATGTCTGAGTAAACTATTTCAAATTCTCTGAATCCATAATATCCACTATTGGACATGATACTTGAGATACGGTCTGACTATTGTGGAATATATTAGAAATTGTATTTCCTGAGATTTAGGAATTACATTTTGATTGAAATATAATATTGTTTTGCAGTCATATCACACTGTTCCTTAACCACTTAATAATCATAGTATATGTACTGGTGATGATATGCAGAAAAAGGCAATGCTTATGATATTTTGTTCAGAACTTTATAAATCTTCCCAATTCCAATAATGGTAGTCCTCACTAATCATTTATTTAGTGACTATTTGAAGTTACAATGGCACTGAAAAAAGTTACTTTGTGACCAGTTTTCACACTTACAACTGTTGTACCATCTTCATTTTGGTATTGTGAACTGGCATGCATTTATGACAGTTGCTATATCCTGGGGTCATTGATACCATTTATAACTTTCCCAGCTGGCTTCCAACAATTACTTACTTGTAGATAACTGTGATGAAACCAATTATGTAGAAAGATAATAGGCTGCCCTTCATTGGGAGTCTTTCAAGCAAAGGCAGCTGCCTTTTGAGATACTTTGATGCTGATTTAATTACTTTACAAACACATTTCTAGCAAAGATGAGTGTGATTCTAAGCCACCTTTTAACCATTGCATACCAAAGATAGTAAATACATCAACTATTTCCAGATTGCCGAGTTATCATCGTCACACTAAGAAACAAATATGGTCTTCCTATTCATGAAGCAGAATAAACTATATTGCTTTTTTTTAATGATTTGGAGAAGACCTCAAGGGGTTTTTTTTGTATGACGAGCTACTGAATAGCAAATGAAGTACACACACGTGAGGTTATCATCTTCAGACCTTTTTCTAAGAGTCATCAGTTGCTCTGTTAAAACCAGGATTCTGGATTAGTCTAGCAGACTTCTTGCCTGCTTAATTAAAATTAACCTTATGAATTAGCTTCATAGGGCAGCATCGTTAGTGGCTTTCCATCAAAGAGTATGAAGTATATAATATGTGGGGTGCCTTCTTCTTATAGTACCTCAGTTTTCCCTTCTATTTGCAGGTCCTCAGCTTTACTATTATTTTGACTTGATGCAGCCATATGACATTTGATGCACACAAGAACAGATTTCTATCCATCACAGACCTTGAAGAAGTTCAGAGAGGCCCAGCAACTCAGAATAAGAAACATTCCTTCCCAAGAACTCCTCTGGAGTGGAAAGGGGAGAAGGAGGTAGAGATAAGGACACTGCTAATTTGTCTTTTTTAATTGGCTCGGAATACTTGAATGAAAGCTGTTTTGTTATCCTTGGCTGAGCCTTGGCTGGCTTCCAACAGCTCGAGCTGTGCCAGAGGCTTCTGAAGTGTGAGCCTCTGATAAATACTCTATTATGATTGACTCCATTTTATGTCATTTGGAGTGGAGTCTAGGGGAAACTGCAGGATTTATTATTACCATATTTTTATTTGGGGATTGGAGTTGGGTTTGTGATAGCCAATGCAAATGAAAGCTACTGAAAGATTTTTGTTTCATTTGTAAGAAAGACCAGTAGTTGTTTTTTTGGTATTCTAGCTTCACTGGCTGAATGATTCTCTTCACATGTAAAATATTCCCTATAGAACAGATCCAAATTTGGCTTATATACATATTTTAAATAAATAAAATCAATCAATCAAAGGAATGTAAGAAGTTGTATCAATGAGAGCATAAGATAGATCTTGCTTCTCCAATCTCATGGTTCTATATAGAGTTTGGAAGCTGCAACTCTCCTTGTATACTTGTATACTTTTCCAGTAACTCTGATTAAGTAGGAAGACTATTTCCAACACTGAGGATCCAGTTAATTGTCAAAGTTACAGTATAGTCTCATTCTTGAATATTGTCTTGTATTTATTTTTAAAACAACCTTTCCTAATTTTATGTCCTAATACACTGAGCTCTGATTTCTATCTTCCCAAACCAGTGTCCCAAAAAGTGGCAATACATTTCACAAGTATACTCTGTGTTCTAGGGAGGTACAGTGCTTTTAGTAGAATTACAAAATTGCTACTGCTTGACCATTGCTATTTAGATATAGAGCTATCCATAATTATAGTAAAAGATTTTGGTTGCAAGGCCATCCTGATTCAGCCTTCAGAGTGGCTACATAAACGCTGACGACAAAATATGAGTTATGATGCTTAAAAAGAAAAATAAGCCAACAAAATAAGCAGTGATGCAAGCTACATTGCTTGTAAAAAATAACTTCTTTAATTTCCTTTGGTCCTCTTTAGTAGCTAGAGTTTTTAGAAAGCTTTACATTCCTTACAGTAAAATAAGGCAATAAGGAAACAATATGGATATTCTTTAAAGGACAATTAAGTCAGCACATATGCATTATGTTAGTGAAAACAAGAGAAATCTTTTCTGCCTTTTTTTTTTTTTTTTGCTTTAATTTATATGCCGCCCTTCTCCGGAGACTCGGGGCGGCTTACAATGCATTAAGCAATAACCTTTTCCCTCTAATTCTGGCAACCAGAGGAGATAACAGGGAATGCTCTTTCTAGGTGTATAAAACTTGAGGCACTTGATCCCCTGTGATATCAAAATCTATGCTAGAATGCTTCATTGACAGTATCTATGCCCCATCCTCAGGTTGTATGTCTGTACAATGATATTCCCCTTCTCTTGACAGTCACCCAAATCTTTGTTTGAACATCTTTCAGAAGTCCCATTACATTTTCTATGTAAGCTGAATGGGATGCAGTCATAATCAATCTGACTTAAATTTCTGAGATTTAATGTGATACATATATAGCTGTTTCTTGCTATGTTTTAATTTAAATTTAATTTCATTTGGGGATTTGAAATCTATTGTTTCTCCTAGTTCATTTCTACCAGATTACAGAGCCTAGAAAAAGTTTCTGGCAAATATTATGAGAAGATGACAAAGAAGAAAAATAAGGTGTAAGAGTATGTTACTATTGCCAAATAAGGAAACTGCATCTCAGGAAGCCAAGCAGAGCCATAATTCACTTTTTCTAGAAAATGTAAGTTTTGATTCAGAACTGGAAACCAAATCAATTCTTTTCTAGAAGTCATGAACATGTTTTTTAAAAAACTTAATTTGATATGAAAAGTTGTATTGTGACTTGCATTTTTTAATGAACTGGAATGAAAAACATTTTTTGTGTTAGAGTGTGATAAAATGTTATGTGTGTTACCTCCTATGTAAGCAGTTTTTTTAACTATGTGGTCCATATTTTTTGTCTGATCGTTGGAATACCATGTCCGCCCCAAACTCCTGCCTATAGAATGATCTTTATTAATCTAGATGTAGATCTAGACTTAAATCCGTCCGTCTATCTATCTATCTATCTATCTATCTATCTATCTATCTATCTATCTATCTATCTATCTATCTATCTATCATTTTATTGTCATAGTCTGGAATTTACTGTGCATTAGTGTAGTCATATTTAGCAATAGTAGGAAGTTATAAGTGATACACTACACCAACCCCCCCTCCCAACACATGCCTGTACATTTGGCTGTCTATCATAACTGATGAGAAGTACTGGGGACTGAGTGCCAATGGCAAGTCTGTATTTTCTAGGAAACCTATTTGCCATCTAAAGTAAATTTCCAGGAAGCTAGTGAAAGAAACCCCTTTCCATCTATTCTTCAAAATCCTAAAAAGACATCTATTCTAATGTCCTGCAACATGTGCATGTTTTTCATGGATTAATCGAGGAACAAATTAAAAGGTAGGCATTTAATCCATTTTGCTTTCCTTTTTTAAAAGTGATTTGACAGCCATAGTCATTTTCTAGGAGAATCTGAAATGTTTACATGCTGTTTGAACTGATCTCCAGACTTTCCATCCTAAACCTAGCAGGATGTTTGATCTTGCTTTTTGTAAAAACATGAAGCTTACAGCAAAAAAAAAAAAAAATCCTGTCTCTCTGAAAGACAAAAAAGAGAAGGAGTCTGAAATTTGCTGTTCGCTGGGGTACTTTGCTACAGTAGATAAGGATAAAGATGTGTTGAAGACCCCAAGCCAGGTATTAATGATAGTAATTTTTTTCCCTTAACGTTATCTGGACCAAAATGGTTAAAGGGTATTGGTTGCTAATGCAGCTCCTGTCATTATTCTGGAATATTGTTTATATTTCAGAGATGTGGATAAAGACTTCTGTCACTTCTGGCACCACTATACCTCCTGGGAGATTATAGGGAACTGTGGCTGACACTGGCCAAGTTAGCTTTGATGGACATCGTACTGAGGCATGGTTCCTGTCAAGAAAAGGGTCATGTGGGGAAGAGAGAAGAGGGAAGATCTCAAAAGGGAATTTAGGGTATTTTTAGAAAACTTCTAGAGGGAATTTTCAGCTCTGCAACAGCTTTGCAAGAGGGATTCTTAAGGCCGAGTCCTTCAAACTGCAATGGCAAGTCAGAACAATATAACATGATACACAGAAAATGAAATCTATATCATTATGTTTCTGGGTTTATTTTTCCTTAGTCATTTACAAATGGTCATTTCCTGGCAATAGTTCAGATAAGCTACAAAAGAAGGGAAAAAAGACATATTCATACCAGGTATAATTAAGTTGTAACCAAGTTATAGTGATCATAGCAACAAATTTGTTTGTGAGTAATCATTCCATCCAATCATTCCATCATATGTATTTATGTACATATGTGCAAACTGTTTTTCACTATGATTCCAAAGAAGAAGTTCAAAATAGGGCAGCACTGTTAAAACCATAATATTGCAACATTGATCTTAAGATCAAGATAACAAAAACAGACAACAGGAGAACCAGCAGCATACATCTAGTTGGATCAACAATTAAATTTCCAGCAGGCGCTAAAGTTTATAAGACTTGGCATCATTTACCAATTGGACTAGGAAGGGAATTCCCTTTTCAGGATGTTAAGGGTTAAAAAAAACCCCAACAACTTTCTTTTAGCTTGCCACAGACCACTGTGGCACAGAGCACTGGCCAAGTTTCAGTGGCGCCATCAAGACTGCAACTACATTTTAATGATGGGTCTGATATTCAAGGTAGAAAATTATTCAGATTAATTAGGTAGCCAAGTTCTAAACTCCAGAGGGCTTTATTATATGTCAATAGAAGTACTTTGAACATAGATCAGTAACACATTAGTGGCAGAGACAGCTACTTATGCCCTCAGAAATTAGATAGAGCCTCCAGATATTACAGAAGCATATCAGGCTGTATACTGGAAGCTTTTAACACCATCATTTTCAGAAAGAAAAATAATGCTGATTTTATTACAGGGAGGATAGTAATCTTTGAAGGTGTTGGAGTAGATCAGTGCTTTCCAACCTTGGCAAGTTTTAAGATTATGGACTTCAACTCCCAGAATTCCCCATCTAGAATTGAAGTTGAATTCTGGAAGTTAAAATCCAAAATCTTAAATTTGCCAAGGTTGGAAAAAAAAAACCCCTAGAATAAATGCTTTCCTAAGAGGTCACTGACTATACTGAATGATTTTAATGAACACTGTAGTCCAGCATTTTTATAAATTGAAAACTGGCTGCAGCCTGTGTTAATACAAAGCAGATGTATATCAGATCATATAATCTAATATCATTTAGAACTTGTTTCTATTTTGCTTTCAGATTCCAGCTGTTTACAGTCTCTGGTGCTATTAATCATCACAGATAGTGAGCAGTGCTGTCCCTGCATAATGCAATATTTAAGCCTTTTGTTCTTAAATATTGTCTTCTTACATATGGACAGGTCTTCACACTCAATTCTTGGTTCCGTTTCATTTGTTTTTTTAATGTGGGGGGAAAACAAACTTGAGATGAGCCCAACTGCAGTCTGAAATGATAGAACTTTGCAAAGGCAGCATCTTGCCAGCCATGTGATAGGCTGTGAGAGATCATGCAGGCTCAATAATGGAAATTACTTTATGCAGGTTCAATAATGGAAATGATTTTAATATTGTCAAACTCTTAAACTGCTTACAGGGTTGGTGTATTTCAATCATGATGTTTAAATCAAACATACAAAAAGAGAAGAAACTGTCATAAACCAAGAGCTACGAAAGATTCAGGACAAGCATCTAAACCAGGGATGTCAAACTCGATTTCATTGAGGGCCGCATCAGGTTTGTGGTTGACCTTGGTGGGGGGGGGGGCTGGCTGGGGTGGGTGTGGCCAGATCAACATCACTCGTGGCCAGGAGCACCTGTGGTGGTGTGGCGGGAGCTGGGGGGATCCATTGTCTCCAGCAGAGGAAGGTGAGACCAGGGCGAGTTCCAAACCTTGTCTACCAGAGAAGCCTTGCCATCCCTTTCAGGCCTCACGGAGGCCCATCAGGTGCAGACAGAATGACACAGCTGCCAGAGGCTCAGGGCAGAGGCTTCCCATTTTGACCCCTCCCCCATCGTTCCCTCTGCGCCTGATGGGCCTCTACCTCACTTCTCCCAGACCCGCACGCGTGTTTGTGTGTGTGCGCACACACTGGGGATCTGCCCCCTGTTTCCAGGGCAGTCCCGCAGGCCAGATCTAACCACCTTGCGGGCCAGATGGGGCCCGTGGGCCTTGAGTTTGACACCCCTGATCTAAACAGTCCAATCCAAACCACTTTGTTTCTGATTTCTTGTTCTACATCAACACCCTGCCTGTTTCTGTGGATTTTTCTTTCACATTGCTGATGTCCTTGTTGCAATATTTTCAGGATCAGACTCAATAAAGATAATAGGAGTTAGAGCTTTAAATATATTTCTTTTTAATTATGATAGGCATTCTATATTCACTGAATATTCAAGGTAGAAGCAGCGAGAATGGTGAGGGTGGCTCCTTATATATACAAGGGGTGGAGCTAGGAATGGGAGTGGTAAGTTATGAATACATTAAAGTCCAAAGAATAAGTTAACCTCTGATGTTCCATATATACATTATTTACACATTGGAGAATAAGGCATTTACATCTGACAAATCCCCCTCTAAATGCCGGTTCGTTACACAACACCAATTACATTCTGATTCAGGACAATATAATACATATAATTTAGAAGTTAAATATTTGTGTTGTTTAGAAGGTAAGGGTTTTGTTAATATGTCAGCTAATTGTTCAGAAGTATCGCAATGTATTGCTTTAATGAATCCGTCTTGAGACAGTTGTCTCACATGCTTAAACTTTATATCAATATGCCTGGACCTTTGTCCAATTGCATCGGATCTGGATATTTCAATGGCTGCTTTATTGTCTTCATGCATAATAAATGGTAAAGTGGGTTTCTTCCAAACATCAGTGATCAGATCATTGAACCATACAAGGTTATTTGCAGCCTTGGACAAACAAACATATTCCGCTTCTGTAGTAGAAGTGGCTACTAGTTCTTGTTTACCAGTATACCAGTAAACTGGACAATCATTCAATAGAAAAACATAACCAGAAGTACTCTTTCTGCATGATGTATCACCAGCCCAATCTGCATCAGCATAACAAGTAATTTTTGGTTCTCTGTCATTATTGGGTTCCAACATTAAACAAAAATCTAATGTACCCTTCAGATATCTTAGAATTCTTTTGACAGCTTCCCAATGATACAAGGTTGGTTTACTAACATATCTTGACAATAGATTGAGAGGTAATGCAATATCTGGCCTAGTCCAATTAGATATATAGAGGAGTGAACCTATAACTGATCTGTAAAATGTGTTGTCTTTAAACTCAGGGGAAGATTCATCAGTGTTTCTAAGAAAATCAGTTTGCATAGGGGTGTCACAGGTTTTGGCATTATTTAAGTTACATTTGTTTAGGAGTTCGATGATTTTATCTTTCTGTGTAAGTTTGAATCCCCTTTTAGTTTTGTTAATTTGCACACCAAGGTATTTATTCACTTTACCCAGGGATTTCAGTGAGAAGTGTTCATTTAACTTATTTACAAAGATTTCCCTGCTCTCTTTATGCTTTCCAATGTATAAAATATCGTCCACGTAAATTAATACAAATTCAATATGATCATTACTCTTTTTTACAAAGAAACAGTTATCAGCAGTGGTGGCGTTGAAATCCATGGTCTTAAGTACTTTTACCAAGCAATCGTACCATCTTTTGCCGGATTGCTTTAATCCGTACAGACTCTTATTTAATAACCAAATTTCGTTCTTATTAGTGTATTGACTGTGTGGTGCTCTTACATATATTTCCTTATCTAATTTTGCATGTAAGTATGCGGTCTGTATGTCATATTGGAATACGTCCAGATTGAGTGCAGAAGCTACTACAAGGGCTGTTTTGACACTCTCTGTTCTCACTGTGGGTGAATATGTATCAGTATAGTCTTCTGGATATTTTTGTGCATAGCCTTGTGCAACTAGTCTAGCCTTGTATAAGGTATTGCCTCCTTCTAAGTTCTTAATTTTATAAATCCACCTGGTACCTATAATTGTTTTATCTTTAGGTGCGATCGCAGGTGTGAATACATTTAATCCTTGTAAACTTTCCATCTCTTTTTCCATAGCTAGTTCCCATTTTTCTCTTTCTTCATGTGGAAGTTTCAATACTTCTTCATATGTATTAGGTGTTATTTGTTCTCCATTCATATGCATTATGTAATCTTTGTATTTATTTGGTATTTGGTTTCTATTGTTTCTAATAGTTCTTTCAGGCTTGCTATGGTTATCATGCAAATATCTAGCTTCCTTTTTTGTTAATGTGTCTGTCTTTATTTTATGCTGACTATTAGTCCAAGTTTTGGTTTTGTTCTTACTTTTGTTAATATTTTGATTTTCTGTTGTTCCTTCCTCGCAAGATATCGTATCTTTACATTTATTAGGAAATATTTCATTAAGGTGCAATTTTGACCAATTGGCCTGTTCATGGAACACAGCTGTTCTGGATACTATAAATTTGTTATTACTATCAATAAATCTGTACCCTTTGGTTCCAGTTTCGTATCCCATGAATCTTAATCTCCTGGATACGTTTTCTCCCTTTCTCCTCAATTGTTTAGGTATGTGTACGTCTGCAGTGACTCCAAATATGTGCATGTGTGATAATTTGGGTTTTCTATTGTACATCACCTCATATGGTGTCTTATTCACAATACTGGACCAGGTTCTATTTTGAGTGTAATTTGAATAATGTAATGCTTCTGACCAAAATTGTTTGCCTAAACCAGCATCCTCTAATGTGCACCTAATCATGGTTTGTAGTGTGGAATTTTTCCTCTCTGCAACTCCATTTTGAAATGCAGAAAAAGGATTGGACGTGAAATGTAACATTCCTCTATCCTTTAACCATTGGGAGAATTCTTTAGACATGAACTCACATCCCCTATCTGTCATAATTTGCTTTATTCTGATATTATGTTGTGTTTCTATACGTTTGTAGAATTCCTTAAATTTCTGAAATGTTTCATCCTTGTGCTTTAATGTGTAAACAAAACCATATCGGCTGTAGTCATCCACTATTGTTAGGAAGTAACGTTTTCTATAGGTAATTGAGGGACTTAATGGACCAACTAAGTCCATATGTACCAAATCAAAAATATTGTTAGTTGATCTGTTAGATTTTTTTGGTCTGGGACTGGTTTTTAGTTTGGTGGATTTACATACTGAGCATTCCAAATAATTTTCACAATTTTTTATTTTGACACCTTCTGCGTGTTCAGTCATTTTTTGTACTACAGGAAAGCTTGCATGTCCTAACTTCCTGTGTAAGATGTGAGCACACTCATCATGAATTGGTTTACCTATTTTTGGTTTCTTTTCCTTGTATGTATTTTTGTAATCATGAGTTATTCTACACTCATCATTGTCACTGTTACTGACATTTTCATCATCTGCTTCAATACAATCTTCCATATTTGAATCAATGTTATGTAAACATCTTTCTTTAGTTATCAGATAGGGTAGACCTCCTTTTATCATTACAGTACCTACATTTGTTTTGTTCTTTTCTATAGTTGCTTTCCCCTTTGAGAAAACTATATTGATATCAGATTCTCTGCTTAATTTTATGGCACTTAGTATGTTGTGAGGTATTTCTGGGATTAATAATACCCCCTCTATTTTCCCTAGACCAGGCAAGGTCACATTTCCTTTGCCTAGTACTTGAACCTTTTCTTGATTAGCTACCTTTATCACAAACTTATCTTCTATAAATGAAGATAATATACTTTTGTTGTTGGTGGTGTGATTTGTTGCACCAGAATCAATAAGCCAATTGTTATTCTCATCCTGCTGTGTTCTGGTGCTGTCTTGTTTATTTAGCCCATTCAGTGACCCAGATTTCCTCTCTTTTGAATTTTCTCTACCCCCTCTACCTTCTTTGTAATTTGGTGGACTTCTATATTTGTGTCTATCTGTGGAAGATTGTCTGTAATTATATTTGCTCTTATATTCTGGCCTATGTCTCTCTCTTGAGACTTTGGGGCAGTCTCTTCTACTATGTTCCCTGGATCCACAATTGTAGCATCTAAAGGCCTCATTATGTTTATCTTGAAAGACTACTTTCCTAAAAGGTTTGTGGTTTGTTTGGTTACTGGATCGATTTTTTCTTGAATTGTCTTCTGCTATCAATTTGTTAGATAGGCTTTCTATGGATAAATATCCCAAATTAATGGTATCTAAGTGTGACATAAAGCTATCCCATGATGGATCAAGTGAATTGATAATAACACTTTTCATTGTTTGATCTGAAATCACTTCCCCCCTCAATTGTAGCTCAGCTCTTATTTTGTTTAGATTTATCAAATGCTCACTTATAGAAACCCCTGGTTTTACTCTAGAGGAAAAGAAATCCTTAGACATTCTTGTGGTTGTAGCTACGCTATCGCTGTGAAATAGATTAAACATGCATTGAATTATTTCTGATACTGTTAGGTTTGGTTTGATGCTATGATACATTGCAGGAGACACGCTAGATATTATTATGAAAAATGCTCTATGATGTAAACAATCTATTTTTAAGGTCCAAGGTCTTCTTGGAGGGCTAGTTATAAAGAATAGTAAATTTTCTTTCATGAAAATAACCTGAAGCTGTTGATACCACTCTTGTAAATTAATGCCATCAATTCTAAGTTTTGGGAAGTCACTGGGTAAGTTACCTACATTATTCTGTCCATTACTTACAACCTGGGGCAGTCCGTGATCTCTCAAGTGCAGGAAATTACAGAACGGCATTGGGATGCTTGCAATGAGTCTGCGCGGTTCTCTGGCCAGTTCAAGTCCTTCTGGGTCGTCTACGTAGTTTCGCACATGCGCGTTGCTCATTTCTTCTTTGGTGGCGTCGTGGAAGGTTCTCTCCCTTTCAGCTCTCTCGATCCGCTCCTCCTCAGATGAGTCGGTCTCTGGCTCGGTTTTTGGGGTTCTGGTGGTGGCGACGGTTCTTTTCTTCTTTTTGTGTGCGTTGGCATTCGATCTTGTCTGTGGTGTAGGGCGAAATCGGCATGGCTCTCTGGGCTCGGGCGTCGTCGCTTTCGAAGTCAGGATGGGAGCGTGCAGGTCTTGAGTCGCCGGCTTGATTTCTTGCTTCTTCGTAGATGTCTTGGTAATTTTCAGTCTTGGCCCAAAAGCAGCAAAAAGCGTTTTCATTGCTGATTTTACTTGAGATTTTGTTAAATCGTCTTCACTTTCTGATTTTGAATCATCTGAAGAGTTTGAGACTTCTTTCTCACTTTCTTCGTCTGATAGTGTTTTTCGCGCCAGAAATTTTGAACTGAGCGTTTTGATTGGCTCTGCTCCATTCTCTTTTGAAGTTCGTTGAAACCAAGATGGCTGCCATTCAAAATTTCGCGCGGGATCACATCTTTTCTTTTTAACAACTATTTTCTCAGTAGTCATCTCACTTACGGTTTTTTGATCTTTGGGTTTTTCTTTAATGACGTTTTTCTCTCTCGCTGCTCCGCTGTTCTTCAGCATCTCCTGGAGGTCCGCGATGAGATTTTCATCATTCTTTTGGCTTTTTAGTATCTTTAATATTTCTGACCTGAGTTCGTTATTTTCTATTTCGATTTCTTTCTGGTCATTATTTTCACTCATTAGTTCTTCTTCTTCAGTGGTGTATTCTTCGGATTCTCTCGAAATCGCATTGGTGGATTCGTTGGTCATCTCTTGATCAGTTTCTATTTCTTTGCTGTAGGCCCTGGTGTTGGGCCTATCTTTCTTGGACATTTTTAATTACTTATTGAGTCAATTAACCATCCTCTGCTACCAGTTTGTTGCAATATTTTCAGGATCAGACTCAATAAAGATAATAGGAGTTAGAGCTTTAAATATATTTCTTTTTAATTATGATAGGCATTCTATATTCACTGAATATTCAAGGTAGAAGCAGCGAGAATGGTGAGGGTGGCTCCTTATATATACAAGGGGTGGAGCTAGGAATGGGAGTGGTAAGTTATGAATACATTAAAGTCCAAAGAATAAGTTAACCTCTGATGTTCCATATATACATTATTTACACATTGGAGAATAAGGCATTTACATCTGACAGTCCTACTTCTTGGGTTGTTTAACTCTGCCAGTTCACTCCCCTTCCTGTGATCAGATGTGAATCATAACTTATTCTTCCAGTGGCTGATGCTTCTCAGAATTTGTAAAATTGAATTTTCTAATCACATACATCTAAGTTTAACATTTTGGAAGATTTTTATGCCATTTTCCAGCAAACTTTAAATAAATAAATAAATAAAGGTTAAATAAAAGTAAAGTCACCATTGATTCAAGCTTAATTCCTGGTGATACATGGACACATCCATAGCAACACATTTATTTATTTTTAAGATTAATTAACTGTCTCAAAAAACTCTCTGCTGTAAACAAAATAATCGCACTGCTATATTTTATTACTTTTTTATTTATTGTTATATATGAAGGTGGTTTGGCATCACCAGCTCCTGGAATGTTTTCTGGACTCCCCAGTCTAGCTTACAATTTTAAGATTTCCTGATGGTCTCTCATTCTAGGACTAAGTCTGAACTGGCTTAGTGTTTATTGAGATCAACCAAGTTTGGCCAGATGCTGCCACCTGTTGGAACTGCAGATTAAATGCAAACCTCAAGATACAACCCACAGCACATAAGTTTTTCACCAATGGGCCTGACTGTAAGTGAAAGGTGGGGCAGGTATGTGTTGAAATCTTTTCAATGTCAGGCAAAGATTTTTTGAAAAAAAAATTCCATGGATCTGTCCATTTTAAAAAATATGTAAGTCCTTCTAATTTTTTTTACTGTGAATTTTAAGCTTGTTTTCCATTTCCTAGTTACATATTTTTTTATAGCGGATGGTTTGCAATGCTTCCTGGATGCTACCTAGGTAATCTTTGGTTAATGTTCGATGCTTTTTAAAAAGCATGCAAATACATTTTAAAAAAATCTCCGTCTACTCTAGCATGAGAAAAAAGTCATGGAAGGCTTTCACTCAATTTTTTTAAAAATGCCACCTCCCCATGAAGTGCTGCTTCTGTCACCAGCAAGACAAATTGTAACCTACCTCTTCATGGATCAGAAACAAATGGCCACACTCTTGACAGGATGTTGTAATAAGGATATTAATTCACCTCATGAGAGGCTTCTGAGGGGAAATCCTTAACTCAATTGGAGGAAACCCATAGCCAGCAAAATTCTGCCTACTTTTCTTCTGCTTCAGCCAAGCTCAGCGTTTTTTTGTCTAACAGACACAAACATTATTTTTCCCCCAGTTATTTCCAAATATCTATTATTCGGGCAGAGAAATTTATTTTTCTTGGAATTAAATTAAAGGTGAATCTGCCATCACTTTTCTCCACTCTTGCCACTTCTGCCAACTTGCTTACCATTTATGTGGTAACAGATGACTTGGTGTTGCACGTATTCCCTACCTTTTATAGTCATTCATTCGCATTAATAGATTCCTCTGAGTTGTTCATTTTATCAGGTACTTATTTTTATGTGGTATATGTGTTCATTATGTACGCTTCCTGCGAGGTTTGATTTGTAGGTTTTTCTGTAGTTCATCAAAACCTGCAAAAGATAGAAGATTGATGGTAGCAAGCCATACAACATTTTCTTCATTTGCATTTTCTACAATGGGTGCAGGCCACAGAAATATGTATTAAGTGTTATCTTAGTGTGCCATTTCACTTGTATAAGTCACTTCACCTTTAAATAAAACTGTCACAAGATGTGTTGACAATTACCAGTTTAAAAGTTAAAAACGCACAATATTGGAAGAAGGAAACACTACCAACAGAAGAGGATTTAATTAAAAAAATTCTAGAATGTCCAGAATTAGATAAATTAACTAAAGAAATTAAGGAGAAAGAAGAATCAAAGTATTATAAGGTTTGGAGTAGATGGTATGAATGGTTGAAACATAAGGAAATAAGTTAAATAAATGAAGAAAGGAGGGGGAAAATGTGTATGATCTTTTGTTAGTAAAGAAGAAATAATATAAAGTAGAAAATGAACGTCTAATAAGTAAATACTTAAATATTTGTAAATATTGATGTATAGAAAGAGCAGACCGCTGTGTATAGCTGAAAGAAAAGTGATATTTTTCTTTTTTGTGTTACTTTTTGTTGTATGTATATGTTTGATTTTTAATGTGTTTTTAATGTGTTTAAAATAAAAAAACTTTTTAAAATTAAAAAAAAAGTTAAAGACAAATTCCTTGTGTGTCCAATCACACTTGGCCAATAAAGTATTCTATTATGTTCTGTTCTGTTCTGTTCTGTTCTATTCTATTCTACAATATATTAGGCTGTGGACTTGGGTCCACGTGGGTAACATACATCTGAATATATTTGCCACATCATTGTTTATGTGTCCAGCTTCTGGGCTTTTGGGGGACATTACTTGGCCACTGAAGAAAAGAAGATTCAGGACTAGATAAATTTTTGTCTTAATCCAGCTGAGCTCTTAGAAAACTTTGATGTTTAATGAGTTGCTGCTGCTCCCTACTAGCAATGGAGACAGTGTGCAATGAGGCAATTAATTATTGTTTAGATTTTAGCACTCTCTGTTCTAGGTAAGGAGTATAAGTACATCCAGATTTATAGAGTTGGGAAAGAACGTGAAGCTCCTCTATTCCCCCCTCCTCCCATGGATGTAGAAGGCAGTTCATAAATGAACCTTAATAACTAGCTGGCATTTGCCAGAAATGGTGTAGCTACTATAATTAAAGATCACATGGTTGATTTTTGCATAGCATTAAGCACTAAAATGTTTAATAATGTATAACCTACAACATCCAATCATTGGTTCTTGTTCTGCCCTCTTGAGATACCAAGAACACCTCTGTTCCATCTTCTGCAAGACAGTCCTTCAGCAGCATAAATCCAGGCAGCTGTTTCACATGCTCCTCATCTGTGTTGGTTTCCAGGCAATAACTCAGTGATTGAGTACATGCTATAGGGACAAAAGAGCACAGGTTCAGTCCCTCCTGTAGAAATCCAGGCAGCGTCTGCCAGTCTGTTTCAGTAATCCTGGCCTAGAATATTCTAACTCAGTACAAAGTGGTAAATCTGTCACCAACTGTCAGTTGATTCGATTAGAGTCCTAAGACATAGCTAGCTATTGATTTTGTTCATCAGTGGACTGAGGTTCATTCACCAATGGCATCAGTATGGATTTAATTTCCCAGAGCTTCTATTTGTCTTTGTAATCAAGATTTGTAGCATGCCCTTCATTGACCACAAGACTCAATCGCCTCCCCCTCTCCCATGCAAGGAGTCAAGGCTTCTTAGCTGGGGCTGATTGACGCAGGTTGTTGCTCTCCCTTCCTTATTTCAACATTCCTCCCCTGGGCTGCTGGGTACAGGACATTCCCGCTAGAAGAGGAGGGTAGACATGGGAATTGGGTGCAGCTGTTCTTTGTTGTTACCTTGAGCTTCAGAGAGCCCTTTTTCTTTTTCATGATTTGGATGTGCTCAGCTTGTTTTCTCCCCAAAGCACACGGGAGTTGTCCAAGAACTGGAGGAGGATCGCTGAAGGGAGGAGGCTTCTGATGCACACAGATGGCCAGATCCCATGGCCTTCACCTTGTCTTGCAGCTGAAAAGGCAGCCTTCGAGATTTAGTTGGGCCTATCCAGGTTATAAAACAAAAACAACCTGCTTAGCTTCTGCTGACGTTAATCAGCTTGGCAACCTTGTAAAAGACAACTTTGCACAGCTGCCTGCCTTCTCTAAACTTACAAACAGAGAGAGTTGTATAGCTGCAATGGAGGTCCAGCTTTGTTATTCTGCTCCACACTTCCTCATGCCCTCCAGATGTGCTGGAGTTGGCAGCTAGCCTGGTCAGGCTGACTAGGAATTCTGGGAATTGAATCTCTGAAAGATCCAGAGGGCCCCAGCATGGGAAAGGCCCTTCTCTACATGTTCCAGAGGAAGTAACAAATTGCCAGCCTCTCCACAGACCCTTCATTTCTTCTCTATTCTGGAGGCAAACAATGTGCAACAGTGACTAAGATCAAAAGAATATTAAATATTTGCAATTATGTTTGGCATGGGAGGGAATGAACAAAGTTCCACTGCAGATCTTAATACAAAAGCTATAAATTCTACTAGGTTCATGGGATGTAGGCCTCTTAGAGAAAATTACCTCCCTGTTTGAATACAACATATTTTGAATTGCTGGGGGGTAACCCACCAGAAAGTTTCTTCATAGAAACTTTTTTGGGTTCTCCTAGAAAAAATTCCGATTGGGAAACATGATGATGAATACTGTAAATGGGTCTATACTATGGAGAGCATGCCGAACATATCTCCAGATTTTTCTTCATCCACTTGCCCTGCCCAACACTGATAATCCTGCAGGATTTTAATATGGAGAATTCTTATAAACAATAATTTTTCTATTCAATTGATGACAACTGTATGGGATATTCTGGATGCAAAAAGTATGACTCCCAATAATCTTTTTGCTATTTTCCCAAATGATTGAAGCCGCATATTTCCTTTTGGGGGTGGGGTGGATATAGGAGATTTGTAGGGGGAAGGGTTATAGGACAAAAAAGTTGCCTTATGTTCTGCAGAAATATAAGGCACCATTTTATCTCAAAGAATGCTAAAAAACTTTTTAAAAATGTGATCCTTGGCCCACTCTTGTTTAGATTGTAGCCCTTGGCATGTCTTGCAGGGATAAGCTTTAAACTGCTGGAGGTTGCATATTGCCTTACACTTTTCAGTTTATGCAGAATCTGAGCCACAAAGCCTAATATTGCTATTAGTTAGATTCTCTGTTAGAAGGTTGATGAAGCTAGATGCAGTGAAGACCCAAAAGAAAGAAAAGAAGTGCAGAATATTGGTGGTGTTGGTGGGTGGGAAGTAATCAATTACAAGGTGAAATCCCAGTCACATCAAGGAGAGGGAAGTTTATACCAACTGCCACCAGGTTATGAAAGATCAGAGCGTAACTGGCCTTGGATGTTGCTTCTCCTGAAGTCCATTGTCTCCAGAGATGGGTAATACATATCCAGGGTTTGACCTCCAAGTGACCTCTTCATCCCCTGCTTTATCAAAAGGGAAGCTAATCCTGTGATGGCCCTGAGGACCACCTAGCATGCTGTATGAAGGACACAAGGAAGAGAAATGAATGTAAAATATTAGTTGGTTATGGGGGTTCAAAAGGTAGAAACTTAAGGGAATATGACAATGGGGGGAGGGGACAGTAGAAAATATGGTACTTTTCACATCTTGGAGGCAACTGTTTTCTTGAGTTCTAAATAAAGGATACAGTGAGAAGGTCCTGTATAATTTTTCATATTGAAAATATCTAGAAGGTATTAGGTTGCATTTCTTGTAACCACGTTTCTTATAAAACCATCAGCCTCGGTGGCGCAGTGGTTAGACTGCAGTACTGCAGTTACTTCTGCTGCCTGCCGGCTGCCTGGAATTTGGCAGTTCAAATCTCACTAGGCTCAAGGTTGACTCAGCCTTCCATCCTTCCGAGGTCGGTAAAATGAAGATCCAGATTGTAGGGGACAATATGTTGACTCTGTAAACCGCTTAGAGAGGGCTGTAAAGCATTGTGAAGTGGTATATAAATTTAAGTGCTACTGCTATTGCTACTAGGCACTTACTTGTTCCTGGGAGGAGATATGAAAATACTAAGGTCATTATTGAAATTCTAGGGCAGTGATGGCTAATCTTTTTTGGACCGAGTGCCCAAAGCGCCTGTGCCCAAGTCCCCAAAATGCAATGTGCACGTGGCCCCTGCACATGAGTGTTTGGGCCCCCCACATGTGCTCCATCCCCCGTGCATGCACGGCAGAGACCCGACCACCAGCTGGCCAGTGGGAGGCGCACACGCATGCATGGTGGAGCTGAACTGGGGCAATGGCTAGTGTGCTCACAGAGAGAACACTGCGTGCCACCTGTGACACACATGCCATAGGTTCACCATCACAGTTCTAGGGCATGTGTGATGAACTTTTGGGCCTTCATTTCCCAGTACATTTCCCAGTAGTCTCAGCCAATGTGAATAAGGATGAGCTATGCTTGGAATTCAGCATTATCTAGAATCATACAGTCCAAGCTCCTATCGCAGACTTTGTAATGTGATATTGTCATAGCCAAATACAATCAAATTATTAAACAATTCTGAAATTATACAAGTCTCTCTTTCAAAGTGAGGAGTTCATCAATGCACTCCACCAATACTTAAGCCAATTTGCTTAAGATATAAGAGTGGAAGTCGTCATATACACAAGGAAGTCGACATATACACCAAGGAGCCTTGGTGGCGCAGCAGACTAAAGTGCTGTTAAGTAGCACTTAGCTGCCAGCTGCCTGCAATTACTGCGAGTTCAAATCTCACCAGGCTCAAGGCTGACTCAGCCTTCCATCCTTCCGAGGTAGGTAAAATGAGGACCCGGATTGTGGGGGCAATAAGCTGACTTTGTATAAAAAAGAACACCGCTTGGGGGGGGGCAAAAGCTCTACTAAGCAGGTATATACAAAAGTATGAAGGCTATTGCTTAACGCATTGTAAGCCGCCCTGAGTCTCTGGAGGAGGGCGGCATATAAATCGAACCAATAAATAAATAAATAAATATACCCATGCCAGGTCTGTGTGACAATGTGATTGGTTCAAAAGTGTGGCTGAAGAGCTTCGTAATTTTATCTCCAAAATTCAGGGTTCATTATATAATACATTATATAATAAATGGAGAAGCCAGATTCACTTAACAACGTGTGACTGATTTAACAACTGCAGTGATTCCCTTAACAAATGTGGCAAGAAAGGTTGTAAAAATGGAGCAAGACTCACTTAACAAATTTCTCACTTAGCAACATAAATTTTGGGCTCAATTGTGGTTGTAAGTCGAGGACTACCTGTAGTTCATGTGTTGAACTGATGAACACTCCCACCTAGGTTTTAATAGTTAAGAGGGTCATTTTCAAAATTGAAGAAGTAATGCATATTTTAAAAATTCTTAAGCATTTAATGCATTACTGTAAAGAATAGCCTTTTGGAGGAGACCTGAAAATCTTTTGCACAAAGTCTTGCACAACTATTCATGTTGTAAAAAATCCTCAGCATTGGTTTCATCTTTTAGCATTCACTGAGAGAAGGGAGACACCAAGTGGTCAACTAGAAGAACAGCACATTAATATCATTTTCCCCTCTTGTCTCTTACAAGTATGGCGACAGGAAAATACATAAGAAGATTTGTGAGTTTGAATCAGTTTAATCCGAAACTGAATCCCCTGAATCCATCTTTGTTGGATTGACTGATACTACTATCATAGTTCTGGTACCCATGTGTATCCTCCTGTCAGGGTGACTGCAGGGTCCCACCCCACGTCAATCTGTGTATCATATAGTGACTGGCTGTAAATTGAGAGCATATACTGGTCCAGGATCTGATTTTAAAAAAATATGAATGATGCTGCGCTTCAGTGGTAAGATGGACTAGACGTTGGTATCGAACATAGATCTTTTTACATTGTTTTATTGTAGTTTTATTAATCTAAGTGAAATGTTAATATATGTATTGCTAGTCCATGTATGATATACCATATGCTAAATAAATAACATGTACCTTTATTGACTGAACAAAATGTTTCCATTTCAGCCAATTCTGTAATGCCTCATCAACATCCACAGCAGGAAAAGATGCAGGGAAATGGCTTTTCAACTTACTCGTGAGAAAGAACATTTGGCTGCAGCTGCCGGTTGCCCAGGGCAGCAAAACTATAGTTTGTGCAGGTGTGTGAATGTAATGCCAAGGGAGCCACTTATCACTTCAAATAGCTTAAATAAATTACCCGTGTTTTCCCAAAAATAAGATCCAGTCTTATTTTCTTTTGGGCTCCAAAATAAGTACTAGGGCTTATTTTCAGAGGATGTCTTATTTTTTCTCCATGTATGGGAGGGCCATGTCTTCTGCTTGCTTGCAGCCAGGCAGGGGGCCACGTGGCATGCGAGTGCTGCCGCTGTGAGGTGGGGGGTGGGGCTGTCCCACACTCCCCTCACCGGCTTACCTCAGGGCCCCCACAGCCAGGCCCCCCAGGCCCAGGCCCCGACACCTGCCTCACCTTGCGGCAGTGGCTTCAGCAACCCTGTCCAGCAGGACTCCACATGGCTGCCGATCCCCTTCTGCTTGCTCATGGCCACAAAGGAGCAGGAGGCCGAGTAATGTGCTGGTGCCATGGGCCTCAAGGCCGTTTTTGTTTAAGGCGTGGATGGCCTGGCTGTGGGGGGCCCTGAGGTAAGCCAGTGGAGTGTGCGTGGGCAGCTCCACACCCTCCTCGCCTCACCTCATGTTGGTGGCACCGTGAGCAACCAGATGGAATGGGTAGCCAGCCAATCGGCCGCATAAGTGCTTAAGTAGGGCTTATTTTGGGGTAGGCCTTATATTAGGCACATGCTAGGTCTTATTTTCAGGATAGGTCTTATTTTTATGGAAACAGGAGTAGTAATCCTGTTAAGATCAGGCAACGACAATTGTTGGAACCTGCTTCTCTTTTCTCTCTGTGTGTGTGCATGTATGTGTCACAAACATTAGAAACTAATTTTGCAGCAAGGCTTTCTTTGTCCTTTAGCCACTTAATAAATACAGATAATCAGTAATAAATGATGATGATGATTACGACAATACTGTTCTTGTATATTTGGGGTCTATTTATTTGTTGTCTTTCCAAATATTGAAGGGAAATTAAGAAGATCCAAACTTTGAAATAATCCTTTAGTCATGGAATTTCATCAGCCAATATGTGCAAACTGAGGCTACTGCATCTCAAGGCACTGGCCGATCCTTGGATTTTTGGAGTAGAGTGAGTTATTCCACCTTAGTGACTCAAATTGCAATATCCAAATGGGCTGATGTGATCCAAATGGCTCCAAATGGTCAATCTGTTAGAAATGGGCCTCTTAGAAATCGCTTTTGATCTTGTTCTAAGTTCTTACATGTTGAACTACTAGCAAATCCATTTCCTCTCAGGCTAATGTGTTGTACAATCTTGTCTTAATCTAATTCCCAACCCATGAGTGAGTCATCCTAAAGCATCTCGTTGTATTGATGTTAATGTGGTATTTTGCCCCATATTCTGACTGTCCAAGGCCAGGAAGTATATCTTCTATTAGTCTCTGCCACACATTATCTTGGAGGGATATCAGGGGGTTTCCAATGATTGGGAAACACAGATGGGAGAGGGACCAGCAATGGGGAAAGCCAATTCCATGTCAATATCATTTTACACCAGCTGAAAGATGGGAGGAGCACACTTCCACTTAGCAATAGGATGAGGACATAAAACAGGTAGTCCTTGACTTACGACAGTTCATTTGTGACCGTTCAAAATTACAACAGCACTAAAAAAAGTGACTTGTGACCTTTTCACGCTTACAATCTTTGCAGCATCCCTATAGTCACGTGATCAAAATTTGGATGCTTAGCAACTGGTTCATAATTATGACGGTTGCTGCGTCCCAGGGTCATGTGATCCCATTTTGCGACCTTCTGACAAGCAAATGGGGAAGCAGATTCACTTAACAAGTGTTACTGTGTCACTAATTTAACAACTGCAGTGATTCACTTAACAAATGTGGCAAGAAAAGTTGTAAAATGGCACAAAACTCACTTAACAAATTTCTCACTTAGCAATTCTCACTTAAATTCTGGATTCAATTGGGGTCGTAAGTTGAGGACTACCTGTAGTCTTACCCAAGACCCATCTAATTCTACATTTAATTTTCTTGATCATCTGTAACTGCCCATACATAATTTAATTTTATTCATAATTTTACTCATCATTCGTATTGTAATAATTCACTATTATGGTGTTTTACATTTCAATAAATGTTTTATATGCTGTTTTTGTGAATTTTGTGTATTAATGCTGTATTCTGCTACCTAATACAAAATAAATAAAACCAGTGCTACATCTAACCTTTCATCAACAACATATTATTGATACATGCTTTGTGCATATTTGATGCCTGCATTATGTATAATTATAATTAGTATAATAATTATAATTATTTAAAGGAATAGTTTAAATGCTTAAGGTAAATGCATTCACTAGTTATCGCAATTGTATCTTGAGCCAATATTTTGTGCCCAATAACCTGTGAGACAGCTTAGCCTTGGAGATGACAACTATATAGCACATACTGCTTCTTATTGGATTACTCAATTTCTGTAGCTGCCCACCCCAGCCATTTTGTGACTGTGTGATATGCTGTGAGCTACATGTGATTGTAATTGTCACCATATGCACTTGGTTTGAAAGACGCTTGCTAGCCTGTGGGCGAGACACTCAGCTACCCCCATTAAACATGTTCTTTCCCAGGTCACAATTTCACGCCATGGTGCATGAGTGACTACACGGGTGTACTTCCTCCTTAGCTACATCCCACGCAGATTGTACTGAACTGGGCATTGGCAGCTGTTCGCCCACCCACTTGCAAACACAGCTCTTTGAATTTGCATGATAATCTTAACACCAACTCAGCCAGTTAACCAGCTGCCAGAAGGTGCAGGAGCAGCAAATCTGTCCTGGAAGCTGCCAGATGGAGACTACCCTTGGAGAGAACTTTCTTCATTTATGAAACTACTGGTTGGATTCCTTAACAGGGGTTTCCCAGCTGTGGAGGAAAAAAGCAGCTCAGTGAAAGATCAATGAATTATATGCACGGCTCAGGTTCTACCTTTAACATTTCTATTTTCTTTAAAAAATAATTTTATTGAAGATAAATTGAAGATATTATATATGGGGATAAAACTAATGCAAACTATAAAAAAAAGTGCAAGAAAAAAGAAAAATGAAAAACAAGATGTTTAAAAGGAGAAAGAAAAAACTAACTTCCACTTTCTTCCCAGCAAGTATAAGCAATTTTAACAATTTATTAACATCTCTTAAAATACAACTGTCTTTTTTATGTCTCACCCAATTCTTTATAAATGTGTCTTTAAAGCTTCACGTTCCATCCTAATCAGTAAATGTTCTTGAAGGCTTACCAGAAATAAACTTGATCTAATAAATCCATTTGAATTCCTTCCACTTGCTCCCAATAATCTTTAGTTCTTTAGAGTCCAAACTCCTGGTTTCTTTTCATTTTCTCTTTGTCTTTCTCACAAAATCACTGACAACCTTAACAAATCCATTTTGTAAATCAAATACAAAAAGGTTATCCATAACCATTCTGATCTTTAACAAGTCCCTGTTGAAAATCCCATATAGAAAGGTTATCCAAATCATTTTTCTGGCCTATTATTTGTATGTCTTTTTTAGTTATTAGAACTTCAGTTGATTTCATTTGTATATTCAATACAGGTAGTCCTCGATTAAAGCAGTTCATTTAATGACTGTCTGAAGTTACAACAGTTCATTTAATAATCGTTTGAAGTTGAAAAAAGTGACAGATGACCATTTTTCACACTGATGACCATTGCAGCATCCTCATGGTCACATGACCAACATTCAGATGCTTGGCAACTGGTTCATATTTATGATGGTTGCAGTGTCTCAGGGTCATGTGATCCCTCTTTGCGACCTTCTGACAATCAAAGTCAATGGGGAAGCCAGATTTGGTTAACAGCCATTTTACTTTGTTACTACAGGAGTGGCCAAAATTGTGGAAACCTTTTGGGAAAAGTGTATTTTCTAAAAGTAGCAAATAACACCAGTTTTTTGGGGAGTAGTACCATAAAATTATATATCAATGAAAAGATAATTTAATCAAGAATGTAATGCAATAACTTCTATGAAGGATTTGCTATTAGAATAGCAGTTACTGTATAAAGAAGAAAAGTGAAACACGTAGAAAAAACGAGATATACAAATATCACCATGTCAGTTAATACTTAGTTGGGTAACCTTTAGTATGAATTATGGACTTATAATGTCTTCCCATGGAGTGAACCAAGTCTTTTAGTTCTGCAGCTGTTATAATGTGAAACCAAGATTGAATGATTGCTTCTATTAACTGGGTTTTATTGCTTGGTCACTTCTGACTAACAAGTTTTTTTAGTTGGCTCCATAGATTTTCAATTGGGTTAAGGTCTGGGCTATCCCCAGGCCATTCCAGCAGTGGAATATGATTATCTTGAAACTCCAAAAAAAAAAAAAAAGTGGTGTTATTAGCCATCAAACCTCAAAAATACACTTTTCCCAAAAGGTTTCCACAATTTTTGCCACTACTGTAACAACTGCAATTATTCAGTTAACAACTGTGGTGAGAAAGATTGTAAAATGGGGCAAAATTTACTTAACTGTCACACTCAGCAACATAAATGTTTGGCTCAATTGTGGTCACAAGTTGGGAACTACCTGTATTTTGGCATTTTCCATACCCTTTTTTTAGTTTATCACTTTTAAGTACATATTAATTTCAGTTGTGTTCAGCAAAACTTCTTCCACTTCCACAGCATGATCTAGTCTATCAATAATGTCAGTGATCCTTAAAACTAATTTCTTAATTAATTGTTCTCAATATTTCTCAATGTATCCTTTCTGGTGCCCTAGAATGTCCAGTCTTCAAAGCCTCATCATGTTTTTTTCTTCCAAATGCAAAAACAGGAATAGTTTCCCCAGGAAGGATGCTTATAATCATTTTCCTAAATTTTATTAAATCATTCTGAACTCTTGGTCCATTATAACTTTTGAAAATCAACACTCTAATCACCTATTTGCTGTTAATTCTAAAAACAAATACATCCTTAAATATATCATTATAAGTTCTTTCATACTGGATTGAAGGAAACTCAGCCAATGAAGTCCATAAATGTCCTTATATTTTTAATTTTAAAAAGCAATAAAAATTAATTCCAAAGTGATTAAGAAATGAGAAAGGAGTGAATTTTGCATCCTTAAAGGCTACATTATGACTATGAGCTTTGATGTAATCCCTCAACTCCTAGCCACGTGACGCACAAGCTGACTGCAAAAATGTCGGTTCCTGCAGTTTACTTAGGAGGAACACCTTTCTGGAGTTCATGTGAGCGATCTCACAATGTCTCTATTTTCCAGAGAGATTTTGTCTGTCTGTATCTGGCCACAGATTTCAGCCATTATGTCATCCATAATGTTTTTTCAGGCATGTCTTCAGCTTACCATATTCTCACCAGAAGTCAGGATTTTTAACATTTCCAGATGCTATCACATTTAATATTTCCAGATCCTAGCAACCAATGTCCATTTCTCTCTGACACTCCCCCACAAAAGAAAATTGGCCAGCATGTAGTGTAGATTAGATGAATCAAAGTTCTGACTTAATAAGAAACAATTATCTATTCTTCATTCCTGAACTCTCTTCCCTGAAATAGTTGGCATCCATAGATGGAGGACAAGAAGAAGAGGAAAAAAGAGCTTTCCATTCATTCTCCAAGGCATCACAGTCACAGATAAATGGGTTTCCATACCATGTTACACTTATATTCCATAAGCATTTGAACCTTCAATGGCATATAACAGTGAAAATCACATAGCAAAATAACAATTTGAATAAAATCCAACAAAACAAATGAAAGAAGAATAAATCTCACTGTACTTAGATGTAGTTGCTTAGACCCACTTATGGAATGAAACAATTCACCATGGCCAACTCACTGAAGCCAATTCGCCATGGCCAAGCTGCTGCGGGACAACTCACCACAGGATTCACTTAGTTCCTTTTATTTTTATTGACCACGTTTTCGTCAAAATTACTTTATCTCTTGTATCAAAGGAAGTCATTTCTTCCAGGTGCGATTCAAGGTGTTGGTTACCACCTTTAAAGCGCTCCATGGCTTAGGACCAGGATATATACGAGACTGCCTTCTGCCATCGACAGCCTCCCACCAACCAATTTGCTCCCACAGAGAGGGGCTCCTCAGAGTGCCGTCAGCCAAACAATGTCGACTGGCGATGCCCATGGGGAGAGCCTTCTCTGTGGGGGCACCAGCCCTCTGGAATCAGCTGCCCCTAGATGTGTGTATGATTCCCGACCTGCGCACCTTTCGCCGTGCCCTGAAGACCCTCTTGTTTCAACAAGCCGGGCTAGCCTAACATGAATATGAATTTTAATGGGTGCATGTTAGTTTTTAATTTGTGGGCCAAATTTTGGTATATTTGATTTTAAGGGTTTTTAAATTTTGTAAATTTTATGTGTTTTAATATGGCTGTACACCACCCTGAGTCCTCAGGAGAAGGGCGGTATAGAAGTCTAATAAAAGTAAAGTAAAAGTAAAGTAAAGTAAAGACTACCAGCTTTTGTAATGCTTTGATGACTAATAAAAGGAACTAATTCCACGTTGAGGTATCCCATGGCAATTTGGCTGTGGCAAGTTGGCTGTGGTGAATTGGCTGCTGTGAGTTGTCCTAGATGCCATCCCAATTTAAATTGTACATCTCTCTCTCCCTCTCCCTCTCCCCCCTCTCATTTATGTACTATCCATCTCATCAGAGACTATTCTGTTTAGCTACTTCATGCATTCAATGAAGTGAGCCACAACACTGAAGTGAGTAAGTTTGATTTACCAGAGTGATTTTAATGGTCACATCTGATTCCAGAAGCAATCTGAATGGAAACATTGATTTTAACTGAACTGAACTTACTCCATACTTTGTATTCTTTCTCATAGTGCAGAAGGTACCATTTCAGAGCAATTGACGTGGACATGCATTCGGGAAGCATGAGTGAAAGAATGAGACCCTACTTTTGTCACATGTTCTTTCTTCTCCAAATCCAGTCTTGATGGTTTACATTATTTTTCATTGGGTGATGAAACCAAAGCCAGGCAAGGACATGCAGTAAATAGAGCTTCAGAGATGGATATGTCTTTACTTCTATGATTGGGAACAACTTTGCAAAGTGTAGCTAAGAAGAAATTCTCCCCAATTATTCCATGCTATGATTTAAAAAAACTATAGCTTTGATGAACAAAGGTCAGGATTTTTTGGGTTCTGATTCATACTGTTTTTCTGTGGTTGTATAAAAGTCTTCAAGGGTAGACTGAAGGTATTCAAATGTCGGTCGTTCTTCTGGGTTGTCCTTCCAACATTTTAACATAATTGCGTAGAGATTAGAGGGGCACGATTCTGGACAAGGTATCCGGTAGCCCTGTTCTATATGCATGATAACATCATGATTCATCATATCTATTGGGAAGAAAAGGAAAGATAAACTATGTAATGCACAGGTAGCTCTTGATTTACAATGGACCAAAATTATATATTATTCATACATGCATTTGGAATTCTGAAACAACTGTTTTGAGTTCTTGGTGGCTCAAGTCTTTAATCTTGCACAATGTGTTTTCCAAATGTGTTCAAAAGTAAGATTTTCTAAGCAGGAAGCATTAACGTTTAAGTGTGTTTGTGTGTTGATGGTGATAGTTACAGTTATTTATTAAGTTCTCCTATTCCTGTTTTCCTTTCAGCTTTGCAAATGCATGCATATCCCACCTGTTTCATGAAAAAAAAGTGCCAATGAATCCCTTAAAAATAAAGACTAAGAACCTGATGAAATCAAACGCAATCACATTTGAATTAGTAAACAAGCCATTTGAAGTGCACCTGAAGCAGAGGAGGGTTTCAGCAGGTTCTGACCAGTTCTGGAGAACCGGTAGTGGAAATTTTGAGTAGTTCATAGAACCGGTAGTAAAAATTCTGACTGGCCCCGCCCCCATCTATTCTCTGCCTCCCAAGTCTCAGCTGATTGGGAGGAAATGGGGATTTTGCAGTAACCTTCCTCTGGATTGGGGTGGGAATGGAGATTTTACAGTATCCTTCCCCTGCCATGCCCACCAAGCCACGTCCACCAAGCCATGCCATGCCCACCAAGCCATAGAACCAATAGTAAAAAATTTTGAAACCCACCACTGATCTGAAGGCAATTGAAGTATATTTTAAGCCAGTGGTTAAGGCATCAGGCTAGAAAGCTGAAGACTATTGATTCTAGTCCCACCTTAGTCATGAAAGCCAGCTGGAGACCTTGGACTAGTTACTCTCTTCTAGTCCAACTCACCTTATAGGTTTACAAATAAATAAATAAAATATACAATGATGAAAAGCTGTCTAGTACTGGGCTGAACAATTAACCTAACAATAACCCTTTTCAGCTTTTACCCATAGTGGAGGAATCAGAGAGAAGCATCGGTTCAAAGCAGTGAAGGGTGTTAGATTGCCGCCTGCCTTACCTGGATAGGGAGTCTGCCCATAGGTAACAATTTCAGTGAGAAGAATTCCAAAGGACCAGACATCAGATTTGATTGTGAAAAGTCCATAGTTAATTGCTTCTGGTGCTGTCCATTTGATAGGAAATTTGGCACCTGCCATTAAAGAAGTCATTTAAAATGAAAACCTCATAGCATAATTTGGTTCTGAATATCTATTTTGAGTTTCTTTGCTTAAACTGGATAAGATATTCTAAGGTGTGGGAGTATGAACAAGAACATAAATATACCAGATCAGGAACACTTGACCAGCTCACTGATACTGATTACTACAGTACACTGAAAAGAAAAGATGTGAAGAAGTTCAGCACTGAAAGCGAGTCTAGTACAATTTATTTATGCATTGGGCAATTTAGTGCAGCCAATATATCAGAGCCAGTTCAGTGCATTGGTTAAGGCATCAGGCTAGAAACCAGAAGAGTGTGAGTTCTAGTCCTGCGTTAGACACAAAGCCAATCCCTCTCTCTCAGACCTAGGAAGGACACAATGACAAATCACCATACCAGATAAAATTTAGGCGTTAAGGCTATGTTTTGAGCTTACACGCACTAGATTTTGCATATCTCAATTCTAGCCAAAAATCACTTCTCAAGTAATATTTTAGGTCTACAAGAAGGAAAGTAGGTACAGTGTGTCAGATAAAGGAGGATATGTTCTCTTTTCAAGGTCAGCTATTTCAAATCCTATGCATAGGAGAATCGTCAGGCTAGGCAATATCTGATTTTATTTATTATTTTATACAGTGTATTTGACTATTACTTCTCATGTACTAGATATCTAAGCAGTATATAATTTATTTATTTATTTATTGGTTCAATTTATATGCCGCCCTTTTCTGGAGACTCAGGGCGGCTTACAATGCGTTAAGCAATAGCCTTCATACTTTTGTATATACCTGCTTAGTAGGGCTTTCGGGGGGCCCCCAAGCGGTGTTATTTTTTATACAAAGTCAGCTTATTGCCCCCAAATCTGGGTCCTCATTTTACCTACCTTGGAAGGATGGAAGGCTGAGTCAACTTTGAGCCTGGTGAGATTTGAACTCGCATTAATTGCAGGCAGCTGGCAGCTAAGTGCTACTTAACAGCACTTTAGTCCACTGCTCCACCAAGGCTCTTATATTTAATTTAATTTAATTTAATTTCCAATTTATATACCGCCCTTCTCCCTGAGGACTCAGGGCGGTGTACAGCCAAGATAAAAAACATAGAATACAAATATTAAAACATTTAAAAATATATATAAATTTTGGCCCGAAAGTTAAGAATCACAAACTAATTAAAAGAATTTAAAAATTTCTTCTAAGCCAACCCGGCTTGCTGAAAAAGATAGGTTTTCAGGGAACGACGGAAGGCATTGAGGTCATGGATTCTTCTTATCTCCGGGGGCAACTGATTCCAGAGGGTGGGAGCCCCCACAGAGAAGGCCCTCCCCCTGGGGGCCACCAGCCTACATTGTTTGGCTGATGGCACCCTGAGGAGGCCCTCTCTGTGGGAGCGCACGGGTCGATGGGAGGTCGTCGGTAGCAGCAGGCGGTCTCGGAGATAGCTAGGCCCTATGCCATGGAGCGCTATATAATAATGATGATGGCTAGGCTAGGTTGGTTGTTGTTAGTTGAGAAGTCATGTCTGACCCATCGCAACCCCATGGACAAAGTTCCTCCAGGCTTTCCTGTCCTCTGCCATCCAGCCACTTCATTCTCCGTCATCCCTTTCTTCTTTTGCCCTCAATCTTTCCCAGCATTAGACTCTTCTCCAGTGAGTCCTTCCTTCTTATTAGATGGCCAAAGTATTTGAGTTTCATCTTCAGGATCTGGCCTTCTAAAGAGCAGTCAGAGTTGATCTCCTCTAGGACTGACCGGTTTGATCACCTTGCAGTCCAAGGGACTCAGAGGAGTCTTCTCCAGCACCATAGTTCAAAGGCCTCAATTCTTTGATGCTCAGCCTTTCTTATGGTCAACTTTCACAGCCATACATTGCAACTGGGAAAACCATAGTGTTGACTATACACACTTTTGTTGGCAGGGTGATGTCTCTGCTTTTTAGTAAGCTATCTAGATTTATCATGTGATCCAAGCTGGAATACAGACTTAATACAAAACCAGGCCTTGTGGCTCAGCTTAAGATAAAGGGAGAGAACTGAAGGACATATAGGAGATAATGAGAAGTACAAGAAAATTAGCTGTGCGTGAGTTTGTATATTAGAAAGTTCCAGAATGAATGAATGGATGAATTTGGGGACTAGAATAAAATAGTCCTTTATTTATGCGTATGTGTGTGTTTATTTATTTACGATTGCAACAGACAGCATTCTTTTGTAGACTGTTTAAAGTGGCATAAACGTCAGTTACATTGCTAAGGGCACAGAGCGTAGATTACGGAAATACCACTCAGGTAATAATCCTTGTGCAGAAAAAAAGCAAATCTTTTACCTCCAGACTTTTCTTGTTCAGTGGAATATGACCTGCAATTCTATCTCTTTTACCACAAAGTTTCACTAACCTTCCTGTGCAAGGTATTCATTCTCTATGAGTCTAGCCAGACCAAAATCAGCAACTTTGCAACAAAGGGAGTCTGAGACCAGAATGTTGGCTGCCCTGAGGTCTCTGTGGATGAAGTTCATTCTTTCAATATATGCCATCCCTTCAGCAATCTAGGAAAAATAAAGTCAACAGTGAACATATCTGGTGTTGAAATGATTCAAAGGTTGTCTTGCTCAATGAGCAAGAGAAGAGTTTCTGGGTTTGGTGAGGGTTTCTCACTAACGTGCATTTTTGACTGCCATTTTCCTTAACAGATCCATTTGGGAAAAACACTTTAAACAATGGAAAATTGAATAAGAGTGAATTCCAAAACAGAAAAAGCCTTTTGGCTTTGCTTGCTGCTTCTGGAAATGAAATCCTGGTCATTTTTTTGCTCTTGCTAAGCCAGGCATCTTATTGAAAGATGCAATCCCAGATCTTCTGCCAGCAAACAGAGCTGTATAGCCCTGATGTTCTACTCACCCTTATGGCTTTTTATTTTTATTTTTTTAACTAAAGGGACACTACATTTTTTATTCCATACAGATTTGTTAAAGGTTTTTTTTCACACGGTTTCAAAAAGGATATGAAAACATATTTTCCACAACTATGTCATATGCTTAAGTTGATTTGCTTTTCGTTCAAATGCTGCTCACCTCAGTGGAAAATGGAGCGCCCAGAAGAGTGCTATTTCCTGTCCTGATCTCAATGTGATAAAGGTTGCAGTCTGGTTTCCTCTCAATGTACTAGTGAGGCTGACCACAGGACCAAGTGCACATTGATAGCCTTCTAATTTTAACTTTTGCGTAGAAATAAGGAGTGATCGCTGGGTGTGCCTGGGGCCTATTTACACAAATAACACTGTTGTGATGACATTCGCTATTAGACATACATTTGGTGGTCAGTTGCTGCTGTGTTCATTATGCAGGTAAACAATTTGAAATAAATATTTCAATCCATATGTGCTTTATATTCACAGAAAGAACTCAAAAAAGTATTTTACAGGCTTCTTCTGCATTCAGTCTTTACTACAACATTGTCAGGAATGTCCGGCTTTGAAACAGTGATCTCTCCATGACCATTTGATGAGTGTCATGGTAGGGTAGGCAGAGTCACCTTATCGAGGAGATGGGAGGCATGTAAATTTAATATATAAAATTGAGCCTGAATCTTCAAATATGATGTAATAGCCAGGAAACCTCTTTTTTGGGCTCACAGTCATTTTCCCTCAGAGATTATCTGCTGGAATTTACATCTCAGGATCAGGAAAATAGCTTCTCTGTGTCTCTTTTTATTATTTCTGCTTTTTCTTTCGTCTCTCAGGTGTATCCCTTCAACACATTTTTTTCCCCTTTGTCCTCCACTACTCCTTCACATTCTCTCATTTTAACTCTCTTGGTAACACCTTCCATTTCTTTTTCTCTACCATCTAATCTATATGTCAATCACTTCTGCTTTGGACTATTCCCCATTTGCATCTAATCATATCAGAAACATCCCATGGCATCATCTTTGCTTTTTCATGTCCTCAAGATGTTGCATTCAACTTCAGCTCTTCCATGAGATGCCCTTAAATTCTTCCTAATTGTATCAGTGTTTTCTCCTTAAGCCAAGAGCAACATGTGGTGGTTTCAAGTTATGTCAAATCTGATATGCTTTGCTGCCCATCATGTTGACAGTATAGGGGATCGATCTAGTGTCTTGTACCATTTCATATCTGTGCTCACCTGCTTCCTTCCCTTCAGTTCCTAAGCACTTCCCTTAAGCAACTGAGCTCTCCTCTCCTCACCTCTCCTCTCCTCTCCTCTCCTCTCCTCTCCTCTCCTCTCCTCCCCTCCCCTCCCCTCCCCTCCCCTCCCTTCCCTTCCCTTCCCTTCCCC
This sequence comes from Pantherophis guttatus, assembly GCF_059756535.1. Lineage (NCBI taxonomy): Eukaryota > Metazoa > Chordata > Lepidosauria > Squamata > Colubridae > Pantherophis > Pantherophis guttatus. Next base: position 318,472,480 of record NC_142063.1, read on the forward strand.
TCCCCTCCCCTCCCCTTCTTTCCTCTCTGTCTGCAGCCTTTATGCATCTCTGTGTTACTTTTTTCCCCTGTTCTCCCACACATATCTTTTTATTTTCTTTTGAAAAAAGTTAGATTGACAGTGATTGGGGATTCTATTGTTATATAATTGCTAGGTTGAGAAAATACCAAGACTTTGTACCATTAGAGTATTAAATAATTTACCTGAGCGGAGAAATCTATCAGTTTTGCAAGAGACAGATTCTTCCCTTGATTGGTGCTCAAGAAATCAAGCAGGCTTCCTGTCCAAAAATAAAAACAACAATAAAAATATAAGGACATTTTTGGTTGAAATAAATATTCATAAAGGTGGATGTGATAATACTGTATTAGTCAGTTTTCAGTTGGTATTTGGGTTCAGCTTTAGGCTGTGATTCTTGACAAGGGATGAGACTCATACCACTTAATTAGTGATTTTTTTTAAAAAAATCAGATTTTAAGTGATTTTGTAATGGTTGCATTATCATATCATTAGATTTGGAATTGACCTCTTAGAATACTTTTCAATTTGTTGATTCTTCAATAAAATTTTGTGTATATATGCAAATAGATTTACTATCAGTGTAGCCTGCCTATGGCTACATAGGATTGGATTAGCTAATTATATTGTCAACATTACTCAATGTTGGGATTACTCAATCCCTACTTGAGAAATGGCTGGAACTTTAAATGCATTAAAAGAAGAAAGAATAATTCAAATTTGGTTTCAGTATGGTCAGTTGCAAGCTAGATGGAAAGAAGATCAGAGAATTGGTATCATGCAGAATGAGGAAAATTTGGTAAAACAAATTAGAGACCAAGGTCAAATGCATATAAAAAGATTATCTAATGTATTGATAGAAATAGATTCAGAAACGGAATTAGTTAAGGATTGTATGATAAAATGGGCACAAAACATTCAGGAACCAATAATGATGGAAACTTGGGAAAAAATATGGGTTAGAAATGTAAAATTTACGCAAGCACAAAATTTAAGAGAAAATTTTTATAAAATGTTCTATAGATGGCATTTAGATCCTAAAAAGTTGGCTTGTATGTATCCAAATTTACAATCTAAGTGTTGGAGATGTGATTGTGAAGATGCCACTTATTATCATATATAGTGGACTTGTAAAAAAGTTAAAGCATTTTGGATTGAAATATGGTGGATTATCCAAAATATTCTTAAAAAGAAGATAAAGTTTACTCCACAATTGTTTTTGCTGGGTATAATTACAGATTGTACGGTTATAGAGACTAAATTGATTTTAAATTTAATAACTGCAGCTAGACTTTTGGTGGCGCAATATTGGAAGAAGGAAGATTTGCCTACCATTGAAGAATGGACATTAAAAGTAGCGAATCTGGCAGAAATGGCGAAGATTTCAGCATTTTTGAAAGATCACTCACAAGAAAGATATATATCGGAATGGAGAAGATGGATTGATTATATTCAAAACAAATATCGGACTAAAAAGTATCAAATAGCTTATGAATGAATAGAAAAATTAGGAGTATTTATATCTAGTTAAGTAAAAGGGGAGTTAAAGTGTGAAGGGGGGATAGGAATCCTTAGTTAATTAGCTTAGTTTAGCATATAATTGTTAATTGTTATACCCTGTATTTTGTTCTGGGAAGTTCAGGGGGAGTGGGGGGGGGGTAAGGAAGGGATGGGGGGGATGGGGAAATACTTGTAAAAAAAGTATTTTTTCTTCTTTTTGTAAAACTCTGTAATAAAAAAAAAGAGAGAGAGAAATGGCTGGAGGAAGAAAAAAAAAGACAAAAAAAAAAAAAAAAGACTAAATGCTTCCCCCAAAATGGGGCTCTATTAACAACAGAGTCCCTGTACCCAAAATATGAACAAAGGTAAGGATGGAAGAATTACAGCCATGTTGTCTTCATGGCAATTTCCACTTTGCAACAATAGCATACAGACTTACTTCGATAGTTGCTTGTACTGTGAACCTGTGAACCTGTGTTGAAAGAGCAGGGAAAATAGACTGCTCCAAATATTTGAGGCTCATTAAGCAAATCACAAACACTTGGGAAAAAATGCCCCTTAATCAGATTTGGCCTGCTTAGTTCATAACTATAGCACTGATATAGTTAGAATGATCCATTAGAATGATTAACAAGACTTACCGTTGGCCATATATTCTGTTACAATATAAATTGGCTGCTGGGTCACCACAGCATGCAATCGAACCAACTTGTTATGCTGAAGTCTCTTCATCAAGTTGGCTTCAGCCAAAAAGGCATCGGGGGCCATGCTTCCTTCTTTTAACGTCTTGACTGCAACCTTCACATTGTTCTTGTAATAACCTGCAAAAGGGGTGGATGGAAATTAATAATAATAATAATAATAATAATAATAATAATAATAATAATAATAATAATAATAATAATAATTTTATTTCTATACCGCCCTTCTCCCGAAGGACTCAGGGCGGTGTACAGCCTATTTAAAAACAGAATCAACATCAATTTAAAATAATTTAAAAATATTAAATAAATTTGGCTTAATTTAAAACCCCAAAAATTTAAAACATCCAATTTAAAATTATGTTGCTGACCCAGCCTGGCAGAACAACAGGGTCTTGAGTGCGCAGCGAAATACCCGGAGGTCAGAAATCTTACGAATTTCCAGGGGCAGTTCATTCCACAGGGCTGGGGCTCCCACAGAGAAGGCCGTCTCCCTGGGTGTCGCCAGCCGACATGACTTGGCCGATGGCACCCTGAGGAGACCCTCTCTGTGGGAGCGGACTGGTCGGTGGGAGGCTATCGGTGGCAGAAGACGGTCTCGAAGGTACCCGGGTCCTGTGCCATGGAACGCTTTAAAGGTGGTGACCAACACCTTGAATTGCACCCGGAAGACCACTGGGAGCCAGTGCAGCTCGCGCAGGAGGGGTGTCACGTGGGCGCAACGGGTTGCACCCATAACCACCCATGTGGCCGCATTCTGGACCAGTTAGAGCCTCTGAGTGCTCTTCAAGGGGAGCCCCATGTAGAGAGCATTACAATAGTGCAACCGGGAGGTAACAAGGGGGTGAGTGACTGTGCGCAGGGCGTCCCGGTCCAGAAAGGGCTGCAACTGGCGAATCAGGCGAACCTGATAAAAGGCCCCACTTGCCACAGCTGTCATATGCTCTTCTAAAGACAGCCGTGCGTCCAGGAGGACACCCAGATTGCGAGCCTGTGGGGGGCAAAGATTCACCCCCAATAGTCAGCGATGGCACCTGCTGACTATATCGGGACGCCGGAAGCCACAACCACTCGGTCTTGGAAGGATTGAGTCTGAGCCTGTTCCTCCCCATCCAGACCCGCACGGCCTCCAGGCAGCGAGACATCACATCAAGGGCATCGTTGGGGTGGTCTGGGGTGGAGATGTACAGCTGAGTGTCGTCAGCGTACAGATGACACTTCACCCCAAAACCACGGATGATCTCACCCAGCGGCTTCACATAAATGTTGAACAGGAGGGGTGAGAGGACCGACCCTTGCGGCACTCCCCATGCAAGATGCCTCGAGGTCGACCTCTGTCCCCCTGCCAACACAAACTGCGAGCGGTAGGAGAGGAAGAAGGAGAACCACCGCAGAATGGTGCCCCCCATTCCTAACCCCTTCAACCGCTGCAGCATGATACCATGGTCGATGGTATCAAAAGCCGCTGAGAGATCTAATAGGACTAGGACAGAGGAGCAACCCCTGTCCCGAGCCCTCCAGAGATCATCCACCAACGCGACCAATGCCATTTCTGTGCTGCACCCCTGCCTGAAGCCCGACTGGCATGGATAGAATGACTATCAGGTAATATTCTATAAAACATAATTAGGTTTGTGGGCAAATGGTGGCTCTCAGACCTAAAATCAGCAGCCCCCAGAACATTCCAAGTCTGCCCAGCCACCTTTTGGGAGCAAACCACTGAATAAGAGCATCAAAATTTCCATCACGTTTTCATAGGAAACAAAAGAAAAACGGGAGAAGAGAAAGGTCTTTTTAAACCATGGAATCATAAACTCCCCCATACAAGAGGAGACCCTGTTGACCACATTTTCCTCATTAAGAACTTTTCTTTTCAATGTACTGTATGGCAAGAATTTGGAAGCAAGGATGTGACCATTTATCAGGCCAGACTGCTTATTATTTTAGCATAGCTATATCTATCATGACTGGCTGTGGCTGATCAGGATTTTACCCACCAACCGCTGTCTGATTGTTTTTTCTTTAACTAAAAATACCAAGGATTGAAACTAGATCCTTAATTTTATTTGCTTGTTAGATTTAGATCAAGAAATTGAGGATGTTTTATTTAAGAAACACAACTCTGGCTGGCTCAGAACAGTTGTATGAAACAAAGCAACATAAAAACAATACAATCAAAAAGCAATTCAAGCAAAAATAGAAATAATTCTTTGCTACAAGCTCCAACCTCAGCTTCTCTCAGTGTTGGTGGAATATCTGGAAGGCCTGATCTGGTAGCATTATTTTAACGTTCTTAAATGGATTGCATTTAAATATCATAATTTTGCCATTTTTGTAAGCACTTTATAAAGTTGAAACCAAATGGAAACCTAAGATTTCCATACAGTACATTACTTCCTCTTCACATTGCCAGAGCCTTCAACTGAAAGGCAAGAGCTCATACTGTATATGGAGTGGGCAGTACCAAACTTTTTTCTTTCTCTTTTAGTTAGATATTTTTGAGAAAGAGTAGAAGTAAAAGGAGGAGGAACAAAATATCAATGAGTAAATAAAGGATTTCATAAAGTCATGGAGGTTACAGTATCAGTCTTAACTTACCCATCCACACCTCACCAAACTGGCCTGCTCCCAGTTTCTTGATGAGTTTTATGGTGTCTCGTGGGATTTCCCATTCATCAGCAGCCCAGGGTATTTCTGGAGTCAGAGACTTGCATGGATATCTTAGCCTCTGACACAAACCATTATCATTATCTGTGCAGGATGACACAAAGAGGAAGCAGGACAAACCAAAGGTAAATTTCAGAGAATGAGATAACAAAAAGCAGTTGGACAGTTCCCTATAGTTTTGAGGTTGGAAAAATCATCTCTGTCCCCAAATTAAGGAAGAAGAGAACTTTCAGGTCTCTTTCCTGAAGGTAGGGAAAGAATTGAGACAAGCAGAGATTTTCACATTTTGCTTCATCACTTAGCCCTCTAAAACTTTTGATCCTTTTATAACATTAATAGTAGAACCGTGATACCCAAACACTATGCAATGGGAGGAAATGCATCAAATGCATGAAATCATCATCATCATCATCATCATCATCATCATCATCATCATCATCATCATGAGAGTTCACTTGCTCTGTGCTGCATATCAAGGGAATAGGAATTATTCAAATCTGCTGTTCTATGGTGACCTTACTCATGCAGGTAGGATGTGTAGGTGAAAAATACTAATGCAAACTAGTAGTCCTCTCGGTTTTGTCCTCACTGCAGTCTTTGAAATTAACAAACAATATGTTTGGGACAGCACTGATGGATTTCCATTTCCTCCACCTTTGAGAGAAGTGGCAGGGGTAAATTTTGGGAGCACAAGATAAAGTAAAAAATAATCTGGTATCTGGAAAAACAAATCTAAGGCAGAATTCAGTACAAGATGACAACTGCAGTATTCTTGGACTATAATTCTATACATGGGCTTTTACTGCATATAAAGTTTGGGTTTCTCTTAAAATAAGAAGTTAACATTTAAGTCTGGGTTTGATTTGCTAATCAAGGATAGATTTCTTAGGTTAGGCAAAATTACTGCAATTTCCTGTTCTGAGTTATAGTTCATATTATATTTATGACTTAATTAGGTAGATCTAAACTACAGTCAGCTTTTTAAACTGAATTTTATTTAATTTAATGTTCCATTTATCTTTTTTCTATTTTATTTCCTTGATTGTACTTTTAAATATCTAATCAAAATCAATTTAAAAAATAATAACATTGATACTTTTTTTTTCTCATATGCTTACATTGGCCATCTCAACTCTTGGATCTTCATTGACTTTGGACAATCTGAACTGACTTGTGTTGCAAACTGTTCTGCTTTCTTCATATGTTACAAAGAACCCACAGAACTTAAGCTAAATTGTTCTGCTCCTATGGAACATTCTCTGCTTTATGTCTTATTAAATATGAATCTGACAGATGTCAGAAGTATTCTTACCGGAATAATGCTTGACAAGCTTTTGCAAAGAAGAAAATGTAATCCAGGGGCAGATGTAGTATCCACCTTGGTCCATAGTGAAGATTTTATAATGCTTAACAATATCTCCTTGACAGATGATGTCTCTAACAGAAAGTGAAAATGCACCTGGAAAAAGAAAAAAAGGAGGGATTATTTATTAGTGATTAAATTGTGCCATCAGAAGGAACAGTCTATCATAGATAAGGGAGCTATTCCATCCAACATGTACCTTCCAGGGCAGCAAATCTCAGAATTCCCAGTACTTGCAGCATTCTGGGAAGTGAAGTGTCAACTTGTCTGAAGGGTGCCAGACTGGAGGAAAGTACTTTTGAACTTTTAGCAACATGGATCTGATTTCATGTGACTAGGGACAAAGCACTGAACAATGAAAAGGAGACCAGATAACTGTTAAATTCTTCTGAACCCTGATTCCTCTGTACAATCCAAAGGTATATCCTTCTTTGTATCATTTAATGTGAATATTCAGTTAATCACTGCTAGTCTGAGATGGATAGAGGCAGAGAATCCCTCTACTCCTGACCATTTCCATTTTGTCTCTCTTTGCAAAGCAACATATTCTATGGTCAATCAATCAATATATCAATTGATCAGAATAGAGCTGGAATGAACCTTGGAGGTCTTCTAGTCCAACCCCCTGCTCAAGCAGGAGACCCTATACCATTTCAGACAAGTGACTATCCAGTCTTTCCTTTAAAATCTTCAGTGATGAAGCACCTACAACTTCTAATGGCAAGATGTTCCACTGGTTAATTGTCCCCACTATTAGGAAGTTTCTCCTTAGTTCTAAGTTGCTTCTCTCCTTGATTAGTTTCTATCCATTGTTTCTTGTCCTACCCTCTGATGCTTTGGAAAATAAGTTGACCCTCTCTTTTTTGTGGCAGCCCCTCAAATATTGGAATACTGCTATCATGTGTCATCCCCCCCCCCCAGTCCTTCTTTTCTCTAGACTAGCTAAACCCAAATCCTGCAAGTGAGCTCTCCTCCCCTTGAAGTTGTGGGAAGAGATTAACTGACCATTTCTCCGCGTTTCCAGCGAGGGCGGCTGACTTGGGATGAAATGCGGAGAAACGCTTGGCGAAGCAACTGCCTTTTCCTCTCTGACTTCTGTTGGCAGAGAAAAGGAAGAGGCAGAGGTGGTGGCGGCAGCAGAAGGCAAGGGGCCAATTGCAGCCGGTGTGGTTACCCAGTGGGGTCCCTTCGCGTGGCTCACTTCAGCGCCGCCAAACACACACACACCTTCGAAGCCTTCGAGAGGCTTCAGAGGCCAAGGTTTTTTTTTTCTTTTCCCCCTCCTGCAGCTGCTTCGAGGGCTTTGCGGCGTGGAGGATGCCCTCCTGCAGCTGCTTCAAGGGCTTTGCACCGCCTCCCAAGGTTTGGGGACAGAAGCAGGGCACGTTAAAGAAAGGTGAAAGGGAAGCAGGGTGGGGGTGGATAGCAAGCTGGCCATGGGGACACTGGGAAGGCAGCGTGGAAGGCAGGCAAGCATGGCAGGGCTTCGGGGAAGTAATTAAGCTGCTAGCTCACTTCCCCACAGCCGGGTGGCCCTGCCATGCTTGCCTGCCTTCCCAGCGGTCCCCGTGGCCAGGCCCACTTGCCTGCCTTCACAAGCTGGTCTCAGAGACACTGGGAAGGCCACGTGGAAGGCAGGGAAGCATGGCAGGGCTACGGGCTGCGGGGAAGGGAGTAGGGGAGGCAGGCTGGGATGGTGGGGGGGGCAGGGGCAGCTAGGTAGGCCACGACTCGCAGGCTTACCTGGCAGGCACAGTGCTTCAGGCGCAGTACTTCAGGCAGGCAAGCTGCAAGCGAGGACCCACACAGTATAAGTGAGGAGTGACTGGGTGGAGGGGGCGGGGTGAGCGAGCATTGGGCAGCTGGGGTGAGCGAGCGTACCAGTTCGGGGGCATGGCCAGGCAGCAATTACTAACGGTTCTCTGAACCAGCCCAAATTACCGCTACCGGTCCTCGCGAACCGGGGAGAACCAATAGCAACCCACCACTGTATAGTACCCACATCAAGAGTTTTGGGGCAGATCTCTCTCCCTCCCCCTAAGGCTCCCCCACACATGCATGTTAGTCATTTCCAGCTCTAGCGGCAGTGCTCATCACTGTTTCTAAGCCGAAGAGATAGTGCTTTCCAAAGACATCTCCGTAGTCATGTGGCCGGCATGACTAAATGCTAAAGGCGCATGGAACACTGTTACTTTCCCACCAAAAGTGGTATCTATTTTTCTACTTGCATTTTTATATGCTTTCGAACTGCTAGGTTGGCAGAAGCTGGGACAAGTAATGGTTCACTCTGTTATGTGGTGCTAGGGATTCGAATCACTGAACTACCAACCTTCTGATCGACAAGCTCAGCATCTTAGCCACTAAGCCACCATGTCCCTTCTTCCTCCCCCTACCATCCCGCTAATACTGCCTGGAAGAAAAGAGGAGAACCACTATAGCAGAATGTCCATCATTCCTAATCCTTATAGATGGTCCTGAATGACATTATGATAGAATGCATCAAAACCACTAAGAAATCAGAGAAAGCTAAGACAGTCGCATCATCCCTGATCTGGTCTACCAGAAATCACCAACAAGCTTGATCAATGATGTTTCTGTATTATTTTCCTGTATGAAACTGAACTAAAAAGGATTTAGATAATTTTCTCCAGAGCCATTTGGACCCACCACCAAACCTTCTTCTCAACAACCTTTCCTAGAAAGAAAAGATTGGAGATTGGATGAAAATTATTTAGAACTCTTGGGTTCAGTGACAACATTTTGAGGAGGGACGTACCATCACCTTCAAAAAAGGCGGGACCACTGACTCTGTCCTATTACTGTATATACCCAATCAAATGTCATCTGCTGGCTTGTGGGAGAAGCAAAATTGAATAAACAGTTGCTTGGGTTTCTGTGTCAAAATCTTCAAGAATGACAGATTCAAACTTAACCCAGCTAATTACAGAAGGCCTTGGTTCAGTTATCTCAATAGGAGGTTCGCATGATCCCCGACCTACATACCTTTTGCCGTGCCCTTAAGACTCTTTTGTTCCAACAGGCTGGGCTGGCTTAGAAAATGAATTTTAAATTGAGTGTTTGTAGCTTTTAACATAAGGGCCAAATTTATATATTTATTTTGTTTTTTTAAATTTTGTGAGTATATGTTTGTTTTAATATGGCTGTACATCGCCCTGAGTCCTTCGGGAGAAGGGCAGTATAGAAGTTTAATAAACTATAACTATAACTTACCTGCAACACTTTCGCTTTCCCTTATCAAAAATGAGCCTATATTGTTGCCAGGCATCATTAATAAACGTTCAGCATCTTTTCTGTTAAGGCCTTTAAAAAACCATCTGAAAAAGAAAGAACAAGTTTTTAATACAATGATTCCAACTAAAACAGTTTTTTTCAGACTTGGCAACTTCAAATTGGCTGGGGAATTTTGAGAATTGACATTCACACATCTTAAAAATGTCAAGTGTGAAAAACACTGATATTGATCAATGATTTTTTTTTTTTTAAAGCCTGGAAATTCAGAAAATTGCAAATTATAATTGTTTTCCCCTAGCTTTTCACTAAGTTTTATAGTGAATTCAGAAGTTCAAAGGTGTTATTTAATGCTATGTAATTTTAACAATTTATTTTTATATGTTTTGTATTGAAATGTTTAAACTTAACAAACAATTGCACTGATTTGTTCAGAGGAATATATTAAATGATTCCTCAACATTTTTTTAATTAACAGCTTCCTCTTTGCTTTCATTTTTATTTCACTTTTGCTTCCCTGTGTTTGTCCTTTAAATTTGTAGTTGTATAGCTCACACACATTTTTCTGGCATAAACTGTATTAAGCTAAGTGAAGATGCATACAGTAAATATGCATATGATTGCTTTTGTTAATTGGTCCCTGTCCCTTATAGGGTCAACTACATTCCTGAATCAGCCATTAAGAATGCAGAACTTGTGGGTGAAAGTTTATTTTCTTCCTTGCCAACAGACCAGTTCATCTTATCATTTTCTACTGCTAGTTTTTTGTGATGTCAACTGTATACTTTGGGGAAAAACTCAAATGAAACCAATGAGCATAACAATATTCATTGTCCTCATTGCAAGGAAACAAACCAGTATGAAGCTACTAAGTAAGGGAACAAAAAAAAAAAGAAATATTAGGTTATATTCATTAATTAAAAAATAATTATACGTGTCTTATTAAAAGAAGACTTGAATAATAATTATTTCATTTTTTTGCCCAACAATTTAGCTAACTCCATAGGAAGCTGTCCAGGAAATGGACCAGCCTGATGGTGGAGGCCTACCAGCTGACCTCAGTCCAACCTGGTGGGTCTCCTGCCAACAATATGGCTTCTTGCCTTGATCAGTCCTTCTTTCTTAGCACCTCCATCCACCCACTCCTGCTCTCCATGGTGGGCACTGCTTCCGACATACCCTTAGCATTCATGGGAGCAGTAAAAAGGTCAATATCTTTGGGGGGGGGGCTGGGACTTCCTGAGAAAGTGAAGGAGGATGGGACTGGGTCTAGGTCTGGATACCTCATCAGAAGGACCTTTGCTGGCCAAGGAATGGGAAAAAGAGTGAACAGAGGAAGCATACACACAAACATATATGCATATAAACATGCACACATGGACATGATAATTGCTTGTATAAAGATCATGATGGCAAGAAACAGGCTTAAATATCACCTAGAATTTCCACAAGATATCAGAGATAAATTCTTTGCATGCATCACAAAATTATAAAGAGCTCTCTATCTCTCAGCTTCCCAGCTTTCTCAGACTTACTCTTCTTCTTCCAGGCTGTTGATGTAGACAACGAAATTGCTAGGAATGTAGCCCTGCTTTCCAGTAGTAAGGGATTTTGCTACCCACCACTCCCCTTCACTGTGAACAAAATACAAAAATAGTAAACAAACAAACAAACAAACAAACAAAATAGATTGAATAAAGAATTAAGTTCTTTTAATCCACTTTAAATAGGATAGCAATAGCACTTAAACTTATATACCACTTCACAGTGCTTTACAGCCCTCTCTAAATGGTTTATAGAGTCATCATATTACCACCCAACAATCTGGGCCCTCATTTTATTGACCTCAGAAGGATGGAAGTCTAAGTCTAAGAAATTTTAAATTTTAAACTGATTTTAAATTGGAATTGTTTTAATTACGGCCAAAATATTTAATTATTTTAAACAGTTTTTAGATTTTGTATGTCTTGTTTTTACTTTGGCTGTTCACCGCCCTGAGTCCTATATTGGAGAAGGGCGGTATAGAAATTTAAACAAATAAATAAAATAAATAAATAAGTCAACCTTGAGCCAGTGGGAATTGAACTGCTGGCAGTCAGCAGAATTAGCAGCAATACTGCTTTTTAACCACTGTGCCACCATGGCTCTTGCTTCAAGAAATTAGTAAAAGACTCATAAATGTTCCTCTCCAAGGAAATCGTTAGTAAAAGGTGAAAGATTTATACAATCTGACAAGAAACAAGAGTATGTTCCAGGTCAGATGCAGATGAACAAAGCAAGCATAATACAGGAGTTTTCTTTCTGTTCTGAGAAGTATTTGAGAAGTATTTTTCTGCAACTGATGACAAAAGAAATATTGGGGCATGATGAAATCAGTCAAAAACTGATAAGTGTACCTACCTGCAGAAGACTTCAAACTTCTCTCCTACAGTCAAAGGCAGATCTCGATCACTCATAGAGACGAAATCATATTGTGCTATTACATATTTCTTCCCTATAGCATGAGACAAACAGAAACACTGATTGGGTCTAGAGTAAAATATAAATAAGAACTGGGTGAATGGCTCAAAGTGTCAGTTAAATCAGGAGGGCTTTCACCTATTCCTTATTAGACAAAGCCAGAGTATAGTCTTTTAATAATAGTTTTCACTTGGCTATAACATTCCGGAAACCAGTCCTTATATAGCTAGTTCCAAGGAAATCCAGTAGTGGTTTAGTTCCTGTTTGCTTCCAGAGCAATTTACTGTCATAAATTTTAAAAGCAATCAAAATTATTTAAAAGAAAAATAATAATAAAAGGAGTAATTACCCTACAGTGTTTCTTTGCTGGGACCAGCAACAGCTATGAAATATTAATTCTAGACAAGCTAATAAGATATTACCAGTCAGCAATCTTATAAAGAGGCATGATTGAGAGCATTTTAACAAACTGCATCACTGTTTGGTTTGGTGGCTGTAGTGCCTCAAAGAGAAAGTCCATGCAGAGAGTGGTAAGGACAGCAGAGAATATTATAGGAAGCCTGTTTCCTGTTATTCAGGATACTGCTTAGAAAAGCTATGTGCTTAGAGCTCAAAGCATTATTAGAGACTCAACACATCCACTTTACGGTCTGTTTCTGTTGCTCCCCTCTGGGAGGAGGTTTCAAAGTATTTCTAGCAGGACTACCAGGCGCGTGTACTTCCGAACCGATAAGGAAGGTAAGTAGATTTCACCCCTGAGGAGGAATCCCTAGTCAGTAATTTCAGAATATTTGGATTTAGTTAGATCAGGGCAGGAATGGGTATCCTATGACCTTCCAAACAAAAACTTCAACTTTGCCATAATTGACTTTACTTGCTGGGACTGCTGGGTGTTGGAGGGAGTGGTGGGATTCAGCCAGTTCGCACCACTTCAGGAGAACCGGTTGTTAACTTTCTGAGCAGTTTGGCAAACTGGTTGTTGGAAGAAATCATTAGGGCAGAGAACCGGTTGTCAAATTACTTGAATCCCACCACTGGTTGGAGGCCTACAGGCTACCAATCTCTATAGTAAGATACAAAAACACTGAGAAACAATTAAGATGTGAGAGAGATTCCAATCATATGGGACAGCTACAAGTAAAGGCCTGAAGGATTCTGGGCAAATGATCATAATCTGAGATGCAGTATACCAGGTTATAAAAGGTACAATGGAATCAGTTTAATGCATGCTAAAGTGGCTTCTCTCCATGCTTTTGCCTTCCTCAACCAAATGTTCTCTATGTTGGGGATTATTATGTTCTGCTTTCTATTGTCATATTCGTTGTCTTTATATTTATTAAGAATTTAACATAAAGTAAGAGACAAATAGAAAAAAAGAAAGAAAAAAGAAAGAAAGAAAGAAAGAGAAACTAAATGTATGAAATATAATGACTTTTGATCTTCTCTTCTTTTCAACATATAATTGCAGTTTTCTAATCCTTCCTCCTCTTGAATTTATTTATTTATTTATTTATTTATTTATTTATTTATTTATTTATTTATTTATTTTATTTTATTTTATTTTATTTTATTTCTATACCGCCCTTCTCCCAAAGGACTCAGGGCGGTGTACAGCCTAATTAAAAATACAAAGACAGACAATATTTAAAAATAATTGAAATTATTATATAGTAGGCCCAATTTATAAAACCCCGAATTTAAAAACCCAATTTAAAACCAATTAAAATCTTTATATTGATAGCCCAGCCTGGCGGAACAACATGGTTTTGAGGGCACAGCGAAATACACGGAGATCAGAGATTTTGCGAATTTCTGGGGCAGGGGCTCATTCCAAAGGGCAGGGGCTCCCACAGAGAAGGCCCTCCCCCTGGGTGTTGCCAGCCAACATAATTTGGCTGATGACACCCTGAGGAGACCCTCTCTGTGGGAGCGGACTGGCCGGTGGGAGGCTACTGGTAGCAGAAGACGGTCTCAAAGGTACCCCGAATTAGTGAGTTATATTCTTAAGTATGACCCGACATGAGATGAGACAGTGACAGCCACATCGTCATAAGCATAAATTCTGTCTTTTTAGTTGTAATTGTTCAATATAGACTTGATCCCATTAAACTTGATTTCCCTCCTACTCCTGCTCCACAATAAAGGAGAAAAAAATGGTTTTATAGTTTGAGCACTTGCTGGTTAATTAATGGATGGTGAACAAGTTATTTTTCTAAATATAGGCACTCATGAGACAGATACTTCTAAATCTCACTTTGTCTGACCTTTTCAAATAAAAACCCTTGCAAGCTTCTCCTTTTCAATGCAAAGTCACATGTCTCTGGAACAATATATACGTAGCTCTGTGAGAACAGAGCTGGGTATTTCTTGTTTTGGATTTAGGGACAGAATCAGGTCATTTTGCAAGCCAAAATATTAAATAGGGGAAGGAGGAAACTTTGATGTTAAGCTCACCATCATTTTGCAAACAAAAGTAGAAGTATTCACATATTTCCCTATGAGAAGTTCACTTTTCCTTCCCTTAACCCATAGTACATGTTGCTAATGATATTTTTAACTTGTCTGTCGGTTGTATATTCAGTTTCTCTAGAAAACCATTTATTAAACTTTTCCATTTTTCAAAAATATATTTCATAAGAAGCCAAATTCTGGAATTATTTTCATATTGGAGCAAATACCCATAACTCAAAGGCATTGTTCTTAACTTTGTTCCTAACTCTGATTTACCTTTTTTATTTATTTATTTTTATATTTTATTGTAAACCACCCAGAGTCATTTAAGTGAGATGGGAAATGTAGAAGGGTATAGATATATTAATAAGTAAAATTGTTCTTATTTCTCTTTTTTATTTAAATGTTATTATGTGTTATTTTATTTGTGCAATTGTTGTTGACATCATTAAGCATCATCTGGCAAGAATCCACAATAAATATTCAGAAACAAAGACATAAATCCTTTTTACCTTTACCAAGTTGGTCAGCAGAAGTGATGGATAAATTCTTGCCCTTTGGAAGAAATTAAAAAGAGAAGCCAAGCATTACTTAATTGCATTGAAATTGGATGTCAAGGATACATTTGTATATAATTCTATTACCAAATGTTGTCCTGGGAGCAAAATTCAGCCTGCTGAGAATTTGCTCATTTCAGTTAATAGGAGAAGCCATCTGTTTATCTGGAGAGAGCAAACTGGGCCCCTTTGGAGTTGACTGAATTACAGCTTCCAGCATTCCTCACTTCTGACCAGGTTAGAAGGAGCTGATGGAAGTTGATGTTTAATAACAACTGGAAGATTACCATTTCTTCCCTCTTGAAATATTACATGTATGCTGAAATTTAGCCAGGATCAGCAAACAACCATTTCAAACAGAAACTTTTACATTACTTACCAGTAATGTAAGGATGGGAAGATACCAGTAGAACTCAATTTACAACCAAAATTGGGGCCCACATTTCTAAGCATTAATTAAGTAACATTTCCAACACTTGCTAAATGAATCACTGCAGGTGCTGAATTAGTAACATGGTTCTTAAGTGAATCTGGCTTCCCCATTGACTTTGCTTGTCAGAAAGGTGATCACATGATCCCAGGATACTGTAACTGCCATAAATATGAGTCAGCTTCCAAGCATCTGAATTTTGATCAAGGGAGCATGTTGTATACAACATGCAACAGTTGTAAATGTGAAAAATAGTCATAAGTCATATTTTTCAGTTCTGTTGTAACTTAGAATGGCCACTAAATAAACTGTTATAAGTTGAGGACTACCAGCATTATTAAAATTAATTCATTAGCCTTAGCTGTCTAGCCAGTGGTAAAGGGAAGATAGGTATATCTGGACATCTGGTCATATTATCTTTGCATTTCAGATTTCCTGGCTACAATTTCCTTTAATTCCAGGGATGTTCAGAAATAACAGACATTTTAATCAACTTTCTGGACTCACATTTTTACCATCATAGTATGACACCGATATCCTGATTTTTGCGTACTATGTTGAAACTGTGAGTCCAGTTACCGTATTTTGGATACCAACTGAAGCTGAAGGAATAGTAATAAAAAATTGATCGGATTAAAATTTTGGCTGCTTCTGAATACCATTTGACAGAGGCTAATTTCTTTCCTGCCTCTAGGGCATCCTGGAGGCACCTGTTTGATTAATATGATCAAACTGCTGGATTAGATGGAACTTTGATCAAGCCCAGCAGGGACTATACCTGAAATGAATGCTAAATGTTAGCTGAATAATTGAGAAGTATAATGAGAAATCTTTCTAGAGGAAATGAGGTGAAATTCATAGCTGATGGATGGAGATTAAGGTTGATAGCCAGATGGAGAATTTTTTTATTTTTGGAAACTGGACTCAGCTTCTCAAACATATCCATCTGATTGCTAGAATGCTTTGCCTGGGTGCAGAATTTTAGTTCTTAAATTACTCTTTCTTGAAGATCAAAACTTACCGGTGGTGCAGGTGGTGGAACTTTCCTTTTCATGGCTGTCTGAGGTTTGTGTCTATATAGAGAATTATTCCTTTCTTTCCTGCTTCTCAGGTTTCTGCTTTCACATAGTCCCATTCTGTCTCTGAAATAAATGCAAGCAGGACTGGCTTTAAACATTTAAACATGTGATTTCATGTCAATTCAAATGGGATCATTTTATGAATGCCTTTGGTTATGCTTATGGTATGAGTATTTTTCAGGATTGGAATGTCCCCCAATATTTTAAACATGGGTTAGATGATAAGACACTATTAATTTAGTAATACTATTTTAGTCCTGCATAAAAGCAGCACCAAATAACCCTGTTGAGTTTGCAGCTCTTTAGCTAAGTTTGAGGAATGACTGGAAGATGTTCATGTATCAGTTTTCTTTGGACAGTCTAGTTAAAGGTTATGAACTTAGATGAGCTGTGGTATAATGACAGCAACAATATGACAATAGCCATTCATAACCTGCTTTTTAATATAAATATTGTCAGACTGATTCATATCACAAATCTGATGAAATAAAAAGGTTAATGAGTACCACTTGTTTTAAAGGTGCTGAGTTTGTCAGCTGGAGAGCTGACAGCCTGGGTTGGAGACCCAGAACTCCATGCAAAGGGGTGAGCTCCCGTTACTTGCCCCAGCTCCTGCCCAGCTAGCAGTTAGAAAACATGAAAATGCAAGTAGATAAATAGGTACCACTTCGGTGGGAAGGTAATGGTGTTCCGTGCATCTTTGAGATATGGCCATGCTGGCCACATGACACGGAAATTGTCTTCAGACAATGCTGGCTTCCTCAGTCAAGAAACAGATGAGCAACGTGTGTTAGACCTGGATACAACTGACAGGGAAATCTTTACCTTCTTTTAAAACTTGTTTTAGTCACTGAACACATGCTTATTTGTTTGTATTCAAATGTGTTCTTTTTCAGCTGAAAGAAAAGATTCTAAAATGTCAGAGTTTTAGATTTAAACACAGTGAATGTTCCAATCTTGCTCTTTTTCCCCCTTTTCTTCTGCTGCTAATTATCAAATGTAGAGAAATGGGACTGAGCTCATTACGTATTACCTACTAACATCCAGATATCGTTCATGTTCATTATATAAATTTTAAATGATTAATTCAATTTAATAACCGAAATTAATAATTTAATGATTTATATGAATAAAACTAACTAATTAAAACAATTTACTATATATATATTGTGTTTAATAACTAAACATGGATCAGAAATAAAGAAATACCAATTAATTTAGAATATAGCTCTTCTTCCATTCTGTGCTTTTTATGATATGTTGACAACAAGTTCAAATATTGAAAATTCCATTATGTGCCACTCATTGTGAAGCATCAATTGATCCATACTGCAATTAGATGTTCAAGTCAAGTATTAAGAATAATAAGCCAATATTATTGAGAGCCAATATTATCCAACTGAGAGTAGTCAATATTCGTTTACTTAAAGGAAAATTACTGTGAAATCAACAGAGGCTGTAAACTGTCTGAAGATCTGTGATTTATTGCTGACTCCTGCTCAGGTAAGTTTGTTATCGGCCATATCCTTTTAAAACAGAGAAACACAACTCCATGTAAGTTTTATCCATAATAATAAAAAATTGTTGGGATAAAAAGGAAAGTACTACTTTATGTTATAATTGTCAAAGGATAAGTTTTCTCTGTGATGGCTGAGAATGATCTGAAGGCAAAACTAGTCATATCAGAATGATTACTAAGGCATTTTTCACATCATTGTTAGGGGACATGAAGAAGAACTCTAAGAAAAGCTTGCAGGCAAAAAGGTAACACACCCAAACACACACACACACAACCAGACAAAACCAGTAACATTTTCTTAAGGTAAAGAAAATTAGAGATTCAGGATTTTGAGCTTGGCTGTACCAGACAGATACAAAAAGAAATAATTTTAAAGAAAAAAAAAGCTAACAAAAGGGCAAAATTGATGGAGGGGACAATTTACACTATACCTTTTGCCCCAGGAAAGGTTCGCTCATGAGATTAATTTCTTACATCTGAAATATTAACAGATTTTAAGATTATTTTATTATTTTCATCACATGATCTTTATCATGAATATAAACATTGAAATTTTCTCTATTTTGAGATAAATGGCTTTATGTGTCTTCCATGCTAGTTTATATGGTAATTGTTATAAACTTTCATTTCTTTCACATCTTTATCATTTTATAAATAATTGAAAATATTACGAACGCTTTATAATCTTTTATTTATTTATTTATTTATTTATTAGTTCGATTTATATGCCGCCCTTCTCCGGAGACTCAGGGCGGCTTACAATGCGTTAAGCAATAGCCTTCATACTTTTGTATATACCTGCTTAGTAGGGCTTTCGGCCCCCCCTAAGCAGTGTTCTTTTTTATACAAAGTCAGTTTATTGTCCCCACAAACTGGATCCTCATTTTACCTACCTCGGAAGGATGGAAGGCTGAGTCAATCTTGAGCCTGGTGAGATTTGAACTTGCAGTAATTGTAGGCAGCTGGCAACTAAGTGCTATTTTAACAGCACTTAGGCCACTGCGCCACCAAGGCTCTTTTAATGTTTTGATAAAGCAAAACATGAAATGACAAAAAAAAAAAATGATATTTTTTCCATATTATTTCGTTTCTTTCTGGGCCTGCAAAACTATATCCTTTATGATATCTCTATGGTCTCATTTTAACCACCATAAATTATCTGGATGTAAGGTTCCTCTCACTGCTTATAAACTCAAAAATCAATGGGGAGTTTATATTATTTTATGTATATTTCTCCTAGTCCACTAAATTGGATATGCAGTTTTGAACAGCATGCATATTTCTGCTATAATTTCTTCTCAGATAAATGCACTGTTTTGTGCTACTTTCCTAGTAATTCATAAAACTGTGTGTAGATTTTGTCTAAGAACCATTATTTGGAACCATCTCAGAGCTGAAGTCCAATTTTCAAAAAAAGTTGCCAAGATTTGATTCATGAACTGATCTGAGAGTGGGAAAGTAGTTTTTGTGGAGATATGAATTTAGCAAATTCATTTTCTTTTCCTAACCAGCAGCATTACCTCAGGACTGAGTCCAAGAGCATTCAGTATGATTCCTCCCCTTAGCTGGTCTGGCACTACCCTATCACAGCCACTGCTGGCTATCAACAGCTGTTGATATTCTATTCAATTGTTATCTCCACTTTGGATTGACCCATCACTGTTCAGAAAATTTATAAAGGAAAATGGATGCATCTATTATTTATCCTTCAAGCAAAAACAAAAAAGCATCTTGTGCAAACTCAACAGACCTAAAAGATCAACAATAAATGCCTCACAAATGTAATCAAGCCCAATCCATTCATAGGGACTTAATTATGGATAAATACTTAGATAGGATCATCACTTTGGTGCTGATATTTATTTTAGCAATTTTCAAGGATCTGGAAAAAGGGAAATGATGTGGTCCAACGCTCAGGTGAATTGAGAAAGGTGAATGTCTGAAAATTTCTCTAGTCCACCCAGGAATAAAAATTAACCAGCCACAGCCCTCCTACAGAAATGGACTAAATTCTGCTCTTAATTCTGTAGCCCTTCTCTCCCTGTATTTTTAAGACATCCAATGAACAAAAGAGTATCATTTCTTCAGCATTCAGTGCAAAATGTCTGCAACTTCAGTAATTTTTTTTGATAACAGATTAATGGAGTTCTCAATACAAGAACAATAAAAATGGTAAATGTTATTCAGTATATTGTCTGTCATATCATATCATCATAGCAAGCATCCCATAAAGTTTAATATTGACAAATTTAACCCCAAGACTTTAAAATATCACAAATTACCCACAAATAAAATTCAGATAAGTATATTTTAAACTTAAATGTTTAAATCACCAATGAAAATTTAAATATGTCATTAATTTCATTTTTGTTAGGCAAGTTTAAGTACTACAGAACCATCCACTATATGTAGTCTTTTCATTTCATTTTGTTCTGCTGTGAATAATGCAATATTGAATTTAATAAAGATCAAGGAAAATATCCAAAATTTGATGAATTTTTGGATTCAGACCAAAATGCCAGAGAAATTTTACATTTAAAGAAAAACTTGTGAGGGTGCGCCTTTGTATATAAAATGCATATAAGCAGTTGCTGGCAATCATATTTGTGTGACCATTTTCAAATTTATTTATTTACTTATTTATTAAATTTATATGCCACCTTTCTCACTCTGCAAAGCAGCAAATTTAAAATAAGTGGCTGGGATTCATGATAATCACCAAATCTGCCTGTGACTGCCAACAATTTTGAGGAATAATCATTCATCCGTTATTACATGGAGACTATATATTATTCAACATTATATACACATTTATCCTGAATATTTTCATAAAATTAGCAGTCTCTAATATACATTTAAGACAATCTTTCACATGACCGCATACTTACAAAATACCAAAAGAAAGAGAAAATGGATGAAAATTGAGAATGCTAAATCATGTTCAACAAGAAGAGCAGTGAATATAAATTTGGATAAATTGGCTGTTCAAAATTATATTTTCTCTTAGTTATAGTTAACATCTGTTAAAACTATTCCCACTTTACAGATGGGAAATTAAGTTTAAGTGAATGGCTTATGCTTAGCCCCTGGGCAGCTTTCTGAACACTAAATCAAGAGCTGCAATGACTCTTCTGTTCAGTTCTATGGATTACATTCAATGCCCTCAATACAGTTCCAATTGGTTAATATTTAATTCGGTTTCTCACCTTAGAATTCCTTGTGTGTGGCTCAAAACATTTCTCATGAAATTCCAGAAATCCTCCAGAATTGCTAAAAGCAAAAACAAACCAGGTCTTTTTTTAATGGTCTGCTTGATAAGAATGCACGCAAGTAGAGAAATGCTCTAATAACGTAACTCCGCTTTGTCAGTTGACTTCTGTTAGTGGTTTCCTGCCAACACCATCAGAATAACAAAGTGGGACAGGGTTGTTGCTGTCTAAAGCCTTAAGACCAGCAAATCAACTAAATAACATATTTTGAGCTAATCTTAGACTTGTGGCTACTTCAATGGAAAATAAAATGTCCTCAGGAAGAAACCCGAGAGGACTAGAATGAGCTGTTTTTATGTTTACAGGCCAAATTCTATTTTTTTAAAAAAATCTATTTATTTACCTTTTTGTTCAGTTCCCCTAATAGCAATTAATTTTTTCTTCAGGGATAGCATCCAAGAAATCATTTTTATCTGAGTCCTTGCCTTTATGAAATAAATTACATTGTGGTAAAATATAATAAATAGACAAACAAAAGAAGCTTCACCCATAAGGAATGTATACTTTGCCCTCAAAAAATGAGAGAAGTAAATTCCATTTTGTAATAAAATGTCTAACAAAGTCTTAACGGTTGGATATTCCAACTGAACATTATGCCCCAATCTTTTTATATCAACCTTGCCCCATTGCTCTCATCCTGATATGCTAGACTACAACTCTTCTTTTTCTTGGACACTCCCAGGAAATGTTAGGGGATGGAGTCAAAAAATTTTGAAAGTTACCACAATTAGGTAAGTAGGGCGGACTTACAGAATGAGAATGGATATAGACTGAATAACAAGGGAGTCATGTGTTCTAAATAAATCCATCTGTCAACAGCATGACAATAACTTTTTGAAGCAGCAGCTGTTATTTTCAAATAGTTTTCAAAAGCAGCTCCATATAAAAGGAATCAGACTAAGTGTGCCTGCAGAAGGAAAGGAATACAATTGGAAAAATGCCCATACTACTTCTCCATTTCAAAGAAAATTTTATTTTATTGTCTTCTAGGGCACCACTTCTTTTTGTCCTTGTTCTCGGTTCTGCTGCCCTAACCATGTACACTCGGATGATGATGACATGGAACATCAATGGAAAAGCATCCAGGTAACCTGAGAAAGTGCTGGAGAGAGGGATGTGTGAGAAAAGGGAGCACACAGGAAGGACTGCGAGGAAAGGCTGCAGGAAAGCAGCATGGATAAAAGAAGGGATGCACAGAAAAGAATTGAAGGAGGAAAAAGGGATAACTGTAACAGCCCAACAATCCCTGATTCCCAGCTGTGGAAACCCAGCAATGTCAGAAGTCAAATAAGTCCAGTAACACTGGCAATGAAGAGGAACGTACCAGTCCCTTGCTTGCACACTCCAACCTTTGGAAGCAGGGAGGAAAGCAATTCTTTCCTTCTCTGCCCTAATCCCAGGTGCTTCCAAACCAACCTTTCTTTTTCCTTCCTGCTGGGCTGTTCTGAGCGTTTCTGTTTCTACAGGGCTCCTTTCTGTCACCGTCACTGCTGGCTTGATAATGATACTGCAGAAACTGTAAGCCTTGGTTGGTACAGTTGGCTGCTGCTGAGTTGAGATTATTGTACTGCTCTGGTCTTTTTGGCCAGGTTGGGGTTGGGTGGGTGGGTGGGGATTGGCACTGCTGAACTGGTTCTGTCCTTTTTTCTGTTGGGTTTATCAGGCTATCCCTGGTCAGGTTGGCTACATTGTTTGTGGCTGCCATTGGTTAGAGGAATGAAATGCTGATCATTGTTCTTTTCTTCCCCTTCCTCATCTAAGACCCAAGAGTTAAATTAATTACCCATTCAAGTGTTTTTTTAAACCACTATGTTAACAGAAAACAGGATGGCATGCAAAGGGAGAAACACCGTAAGGTATGTGACAAGTGCAAGGCATAAAAACATAAACAACATCTACTGTAATAAAAACAGTAGATCACACTACAGCAATGTTTCTCAACCTTGGTAGCGTGAAATGTGTGCGCTTCAGCTCTCAGAATTTTCCAGTCAAGATATGTGGACTTCAAATCCCAGAATTTCCTAACAAGTACAGTATGCTGGAATCCACATAGCGAAAAGCCCTCAACTTAAAGCCATACTTTCTTAGCAAACCAATAAAGAATGGAGGAATTTAGTACTCCATGAAAGATTTATCTGGAATATGGGTTTGTATCTTCTTAATCAAATCAATATAGAGTGAAGTCTAACTCAACCTTCGCAACACAGGTCAATTTTTCTTCTGTGAATAGTCCACCACTCACTTCTTTTCCAGGACAGGGGGTGAGTGGGTGTTTATTTCTTTGGATTATATCCTGCTTTTCTTTTTTGTTGAAAAATCTCAATCATAACACAAAATTAGCAAGCAAACAAAAAGTCCACAAAAGTCATCAACAAGAACAATGAACAATAAAAATGAAATCAGAGATCAGTGTCATGGTTTAAACTATAATTCTCAATCTCAGCAATTTTAGATGTGTGAATTCCCAGAATCCCCCAGCTAACATGATGGTTGGAAATTCTAAGATCTGAAGTCCACATATCTTCAAATTGCTAAAGTTGATAACCTAGCCTGGCTAGGTGGCTCAGTGGCTAAGATGCTGAGCTTGACGATCAGAAAGGTTGGCAGTTTGGCAGTTCGAATCCCTCCTACTCATGCAGGAGACCTATACTACCCTAGTATAGGTCTCCTGCATGAGTAGAGGGTTGGACTAGATGACCTCCAAGGTCCCTTCCAACTTTGTTATTGTTATTATTGAGCTATAGTAATATCAGCACCAGCTGAGAATGTTCTTAAGTAGGATGTCACCTTTCTCTTCCTTCTATATTTCTAGCAAAGGAACTCCCACTGATGATTTTCAGGCACAAAGTAAGTCAGAGGGTTGATTTGAAGTGAATTCACTCAGCCTCTGGGTGAATACTTACCTACAGCTGGGTTGCTAATAGTTCCTATCTCACATGCTTTTACCTGGTTCTTTGCCAACTGAGTCTGCCAGGAGGCTACTTTATTTTGTGGCACACAGCAAAAGGCTATCTTGAGAGTTTTGTACATTGTGAGGGTATATCATATCAGTAGAAGAACAGGCATCTCCTGATATTATCCTCCAGGCCCCAAAGTCACAGATGAAGCAGTAAACATCTACACTTGTCCAGTGGAAGGCAGTCATGCTCTCCACTAGAGAACATGCTTGCTTGCCCCCTTTTCAAGGAGCGTGAGAAACTCAGTTGGCGTTCTTAAATTCCAATCCTTCAACCTCCTACTTTACTTGCTTTTTAAAAGTTGTCTAACCGGAGCAACCTAAAGGTCAGAAATGGAACATCCTGACAGATTGAAATGCTTTTTACCCATTAAATTCCCATGTTAAATGCCATCCAATCATGTCAAGTCACTCCTAAATAAATTGCTGAAGAGCATCTTTTATGTTTCATGAATGTTATGCTCTCACAAAAATATAGCATCAAAATAGAAGAAATCCCTCCCATGTATCAGCAAAGTATGCAAATTAAATAGACCCACCTTATTTCCTGCAATTTGTTTAGACTGTTTGACATGCAAAAGATTTATTGTCAACATAGCCCAAAGACCATGAACTGATTCCCGATTCAGGAAGATTTACAAAACTAGTCAGTCTGTCATAGCTCAGCTAGATTCAAAAATGGGTTCATCCAGATAGTCTTGGTTTTCATACGAGGTAACTCTGTAAAAACTTAGACAACAAAAAAAGGCAGAGGTGGAAGTCCCCCCCACCCTCCTTCTCCCTCTTCTCCTTCCCATTTCACTGAGGCTGTTCCTTCCTTCCTTTCCCCTCTAGCTGATTTGTTGGGCCCTAACTATCTCAGGTGTCGAAAAACCTAGGTCAAAACCTCCTTCTGTGTATGGGCTGCGGCAAAGTGCCTGGGAGGAAGTGGCCATGGCCGTTGTGCTGTGGCAAAAGACTGGCAGAGGGCCAGCCAAGGAGAAAAGTTTGTGGCTAATAACCCAGAGGCGAAAACCTTGAGGCGAAACAGGCAAGAATTCAAGCTGAAAAGTCCCATTCCGCTCTTGGTGGTGTCAGTTTTTTGTCAGTATCTGCTACCTGGAGATGCTAAGGGATAGGCATATGGGTTCTGTTGACATAGACCATGTGGTTTAATGATTGTAGGAACTGATGGTGCCGGTTGTTATGAGAGTTACTTTTAAATATTCAGTTATAGACATTATAGATTCCAGGAATAATAATTACCTCCCTTGGTAAATTACTTGGTAAATTTTGGTAAATTACTCTCTCTAATTTCCCCCATTTTGTCTTTTTGATAAAGCATTGCTTTAGTAGCATCTTTTGGGTTACATTACTAGGTTTCAGCCCAAACAAGAGAAGATTAACAAGAACATTACAAAAGGACTCTCATGCAGGGAACTTGTTCTATGATGTTCTAGAAAGAAGACTAAGAAATAAAAATCTCAAAGCAGGCGCCACCATGCCTGCTGGGCTTGCTTTCTTGACTGTTAGACTGTTGATCAATCTTCTCCACTCAATCTGTCAGGGCCTGACTTCACACACTGAGACCTCACCACAGATGAAAGACCCATCAGCTACCTACCTGGTTTAGCCCATCTGCCGAGATGATTTACTGGGTTGTGGCTGCTGTACATGTTACAGTTATTTGGAGCTACAGGTGATTGCTGAGTGCCAGGTGAGGATGAAAAGCAAACAAACAGCCCTTAAAAGGGCACTGCAGGCCCTAAACCAGAGGTGCTACCTCATCTGAAATACTCCATACATTAAATGCCAGTTAGTGAACTGCCTATCCTTTCATGCAAAATGTGACTGATAACCTATATGTTAGCTTGTTGGGAACATTTGCACATATTTTTTAAGCATATCTCTAACCCAAAGTGCAAATACTATCCCAGGTTTAACACTGTTAAAAAATCAGCTGTGGTATTGCAGATTAAATGAATGTAACTATAGCATCCAGAAACCAAATAACTCTTGCATATGGCTGGGGAAGAGCTGAACTACACTTTGACGTGGAAATTCAAATGTGACAAAGTCTACTGTATTTATTCAAATAGTGTTGGAGTATGCAGACTGTCCAGGGAGAACTTTCTCTGCCTTTGATACTTTAAAGTTCATTTGTGGGAAGCAAAATGAAATCTGGCAGGGTTTAGGACCCAGCCTTGCTCGAAGCATCTTCTTTTTCAGGTCTTTTCAGGGTGATGTCTTAGTGGGAGGTAGCATCCAGGGCTAACTGACTGGCATGAATGAGAGAAGAGACAGACAGTAATTCTAGAGTGAAAAGCCTGAAACTGGAATAGTACTGTGGTATCTAAGCAACCAGCTTGACGCAATCACATATACACACATGAAGGGGGAGAGAGAAGTCCCTTTGAAAAAAAAAATGCACACACATTTTTCAAAGCTGAGGCAGACACAGATTGTGAAGGTGGAGAGGAAGACAAGGAGGTAAAATAGGACCACAGCTGCAGCTGGGCAGAGATTCATGTTGGAAAAAGAACAAGATGCAGACCAAGATATGAAGACATGGCTCTCAGATTTTAATGGGGAAAACCCTCCCTGCCCCAGAAAACCTGGTGAGTTCCCTTTATTTTTATCCCATTCACCCACTCACAAAGAAAGTGGCAAATCAAGAGCTTTCTATGAAAGCTGCTAGCATTGAGTCCAAGAGTATTCATACACACAGTCATGGATACTCCCAGTTCTTCTTTCCAGGTGGTGATTTTGGCATTTCTGCATCATGTTGAGGTGGGCAAATCACCATGTTTTATTATAGCAAAGCTGTAATTTTAAGGAAAGCTCTAAAAGTTCCATTCAATAGCACACATTGCATTTCCACAAATTAGGGTGGAGAGCTCTCTATCTTAGACAGGGTTTCTTTTCTCCTGTCTGTATCTATCTTTGTGTTATATTATTAGTTTTCCAGTAAATAACATATTAGTTTTCATATTATTAGTTTTCCAGTAAATAACATTCTTTGGAAAGTGTGAAACCAAAAATAAAAATATATGAGCAACAATAATAAATTGCTGAAAATGGAATGCAAACAATATTAAAGGGAGAAAATGCTGAAAACACCTTTTATTAAATAGAAACATTCATCATTGCCCAGAGAATAAGGTAGGGGCAAAGGATATTTGTGAGAAGCACAATAGCTTGAGTCCCCCCAAAAGCTTTAAAAAGTGTATGGTGAACTAAGATTTTTTCTTAGATTGAAAACTGAGTGCTATTATAAAGATGGTAAGTTACATTAAAAGGACAATGGAAAATGAGATAAGATGAAATACAATTCAGTTCTAGGGTATTTGAATTGAGGAGTGTCCTTTGGGAAAAAGAGATGCTTTTAATCGGGTGTCAGACTGATTTCACTGGGGACAGGGGGTGGGGTGGGCTCTTCATTCCTTGAGCCACAAATGTTATTATGTGAGAGACTCATAGTTCGACTTACTGAAGTATCTTTCATAGGTATCTCTATGGATGGCTCTGTAGCTCTTCTCTGTCTGTCTTTCTCTCTCCCTTTCTTTGCATTTATACCCCACCTTTATTTCAAGAGTCCAAGATGGCGTGAATGGGGACTCTTCCTTCACTTTATTTCTACAATTGCTCTGTGAAGTACATTGTTGGTGTGTGTGTGCAAATCAAAATTGAAAGGAGATGGTGAAAAACATAAGAGGAATCTCCAACAGAAATGTTTATTGTGAAACGGCAAATAAAAGCATCTCCTGAAAGCTTCTCGAGTCTATGCTCCTATCATGAAATCCAGGAACAACTCTGGAATAACAAACCTGTAGCTGCAGGTGTGTGACAAGTGATTATTATTAAGACAGTGAGGGCTTTGATATACATTATGCATATTAAATGGTTGAATGGGATAGTAAGAAACATTTAAGGACAGTTCCATCCCTGGTGTAAACTCACCATTTTATTAGATAGATTTCACCTCATTTTGTAAAGGCTTTTCTTGAAATATTTAAGTTCTCATCCCTTTGCATTTTTTTTATTACATGGGAGAAGGACTCCCCAGCTATCTCCACTTGTTTGCATTTACTTCCTGTTTAAAAAAAACAAAACAAGAATAGCTCATGAAAGGAACTTCAATAGCAACAGATGATTGTAATCTCAGCATAATAGAAAATTGGACTGATTTTAAACCTCCCTCCTCTTGTCCTCCCCTGATGGACAAGAAAGAAAACAGAAAAATGAAATGAAGTGAATCAGAGGTTTTCTGGTAACACCTATATGACGTAAACTAGCCCAATGGCAATATGATCAGATTTTGCTTGCTTTGTCTCTATTGTACTTCTTTTTAAAAATGTGTTGCACGATTAATCAAAGTTAGTCAATTATAAAAATAATAATTGGTTGACTACAGTATTTGGATAGCAGTACTAAATCAAAGCTTTTTTTTTTGTTGATGAGGATGGTGCAAACATCTTGTCTTTAATACACGTGTACACACATGCACTTGTATGCATTCATAAAAGTAAAGATTCTCTAGCTAAATGATATTTTGAAAAGGGAGAGTTACTCTGTTTTTTCACAATATGGTCTGTGTCCACTGTGGATGTGAGAGAACCTTGTTGCCTATTCTCAATCATCCCGTTCCTGTATCCAAATGGTGAGCTGAAAACATGAATAAGTTTTATGACAAGATGTAGTAGTACAAACAACAAAATTGAGTCTGTATTCTAATGGCAGCCCCTGATCTCTTTTATAGGATGCTAGTTGTTCTCCCTGTGAAGAATCTTTCATTCTTAGATTTGTTTACTATTCAGCCATGCATACTTGCAAAAACTTTTGAAGAATGTTTCAAGGCTCTCTTTTTGTGCTCACCTGTGTCTTGGAACTTAGACATTCTTATAATTCTAACATAACTGAAGGGCACCAGTGTTGAGGAGGCAATCCTAGAGTGAGTACTAAGCCATCTAAGGTCTCATCAATCCATGGTATCTTAAAAGTATCAAATAATCACTAATTGGAAACACCACTGGAGAACCCTGCTAACTGAAGTAAATGCAAAGGTACTAGATGAACCAACAATTTGAGTCACCATAAAGTACTTTCAAAACTATTCATTATCAAAAATATTCATAGATAAGCCAAGAATTTTAGGTTCCAAAATAAATCCCCAAAATTGGGTTCAGGTTACCTGTGGATACGCTTATCCATAAGTATATACAGTAGGAAGGGCTTTATATGTCCTCTATTATCCTTCCCCACCTCCTCCTCAATATTTTTTATTGGATGAATTGATGATACAGCTATTGCTTTGTCCAAAGAAGATTGTCTATTTCAGTATCTGTAATCAAAAATTATACTTCTTGGAAAGGTTTCTGGCTGGGATACTGGTAAGTCACAATATACAACAGGGAATACTGAGCAATGGTCTCACTCAGTGCAAGGCAGCTTCATGTGTTCTTCATGACCCAATATTTCTCTGGGACAAGCAGGGAGCATCACTAAAGACAGAATCTTTCAAAGTAGTTAAGGTTTTATTGGGGGTTTCTGAGAAACTTTCCAAGAATTTCATGTTTCCTTGGAAAATACAGCTAAATGGAACATTCTGGGTATAAGAAGACTGGATGAAATAAAGGAAACAGTTCTGTGCCCGTCATAATGGCCCATGGCTGTGTTTGGATGATGTCCTGAAGCCATAAAACCAAATCTCAGTGTAATATGTTGTGTAATCATATCCCCCTCCCTCAAACAGTTCTCAGATGGTGAGGTATGTTTGCCTTTTTACACTAAAAACAACAAAATCTGTTTGCATTTTTAAAGTTAACAAATTTCTAACTGTATACCCTTTTGGTAGCCTATGATGCACTACTTATATATTCATTTCCCATATTTATTATTTTCAGAAATAACTCAAGATGGCAAACATACCTAATATGTTTCTTCCTCCTATTTTCTCCACAACAGCAATCTTGAGAGGTGGTTAGGCTGAGAGAGTGTGACTGGCCCTAAAGTCACCCATCCAGTTTTCATGCCTCAGGTGGAACTAGAACTCATAGTCTCCTGGCTTCTATCCTGCTGCCTTAACCAGTAGACCAAACTTATGAATAGTTTTGAGTTATGAATAGTAATAGCAGCAGTGTTTGTATTTGTAGCCCATCTTTCCTTTAACACAGTTAAGAGACAGTTCCAGTGTTTACCGCACTCATTGCCCCCCCCCAAGAGGTGGTATTCAGCAGCTTCTGGCCAGTTCTGGAGAACCAGTAGCAGAAATTTTGAGTAGTTCAGAAAACCAGTAAATACCACCTCTGACTGGCCCTGCCCCCATTCTCTGCCTCCCGAGTCCCAGCTGATCGGAAAGAAATGGGGATTTTGCAGTAACCTTTCCCTGGAGTGGGGTGGGAATGGAGATTTTACAGTATCCTTCCCCCGCCACCGCCACCAAGCCATGCCACACCCACAAAGCCACACCCACAGAACTGGTAATAAAAAAATTTGAAACCCCCCACAACCCCTCACTGTTTCCTCAGAACAACCACATCTTCCTGAACCAGAGTGAGAGACGGACACTGTCACTTCATTGTCCCTCAATAAGCTATGTGACAGTGAAGAGTTGGATGTGAATTTAATTAGCTTCAGTGATTTCCCCACCATAAAAGTTGTGTGGTTTCAGGGGAGGGGGGAATAGCAATTTTGGACCACAAACTATGCATGTATGAGTAACTTTAAAAATCAGTGACTGCCTGCAGATCAAAAAAAGTAAAAGCCAGATTAGATTTCCCCACAGCAAGCGTAGTTAAAGTGTGCAGACATTTACTATTTATTGGAATAAGTTTCTATATTTATGTACTCCTTTGTGAGCTTTTGTCCACATATCCATTTCTGTGAGAAGGAGTTTATAGATGTTTCAGTACAAAGCTTTGGGCAGAAAAAAGCCAATCATCAATTTTTCAGCTATTATCCGTAAAGTGCAGAAACTCTACTATTTGGCCTTGACTTCATTGTAATGAAATGAATTTCTCCTTCTCCCATTGATAGCTTTGTTGCAAATATTCAGCACAAATAGTCTGACTATTCACCAAATAGCGGGGATATTTTTTATTTCAAGTTTGATTTGTAGCAATAGATAATTGATTCATACAGCTGTGCTTAGAATCTGTATGGCGATGTGAAACGCTCTCAGATATCGTATTACCATAAAAAAAGCTGGATGGATGGCATATCCCTGTAGGATATTTCATCATATCTCTTACGGTTAATGTGTTGGTCTGGAAACCAGGAGGCTATGAGATGTAGTTCCTCCTGAGGCATGAAAGCTGCATGGCTGACCTTGGGCCAATCACTCTTTCTCAACCCAACCAACTTTGCAGGGTTGCTGTTATGGGGAAATAGGAGGAGGAAGGCATATATTAGGTACAGTATGTTTGCCATATTGAATTATTTCTGAAAATAATAAAGGTGCGAAATAAATATATAAATAGTGCAAGTTACCAGCAAAAATTTTTTTTTTTGAAATTTGTACTAAAACATTTTGTTATTTGTAAGTGTAAAAGGCACACCTCACCATCTGGGAACTCTTTGGGGGAGGGGGAGTACCTTTACACAACATACTACGCTGAGATTTGGTTTTATGGCTTTAGGACATCATCCAAACACAATTGTGGGGTATGTGACATGCAAACATTGTTTTAACAGAATCAAAACAATATGCAATATTAACTTTAAAATGAAATTTCATATTAAAAACTGGATGTTACCTTTGAAATATTGCATTTAAGGTACCTAACAAGTAAACTAGCTAGCAATTTTGCTGCAAGCAATGGCTGATTTGTCCTTTTAAATAAAAGTGTGTGTGAGTGTGTGTGTGCGCATGTGTGTGTGTGTGGAGAGAGAGATTTGATATCAATGCATGCAAGCCACTCTTGTCCCAATCTTTGCATCTATGTATTTACTTCCTTTTGTAGGGTAGAGAAAGTGGTACTGGACCGCAATTGGAGCACCTTCCAGGATACTTACATACCTCTCCCTGCTACTTCAAACATCTCCTCAAAATTCCAGTATTTGGGAGGCATTTGACTTACCCCCTTAAGACCTCCTTCCCTATAGAAACTCATTGATGTGAGCAAACAAACTGCATTCTTCTTTTCTCTTGGTGTACTTTTGCTCCACCTTCCTTATCTTGCTTTATAATTTTCGCCTTGGATAAACTTTGAATTGAAGATTTAAGAGAGGAATCTTTGTCTTCACTGTTGCTCTATAAAACATTTCTACACCAAGAATACTTTGTGCATACAAAAATGAATATATGAAGAATGTGTGTGTTTTGATTGACTTAAAATTGGCAGCTAAGCAGTAGAGAAAAAAAGCTGTTCCTTCTAACATCACTTGTAGACTTGCTGCATGTGGTCTCAGCTTTCTTTTTCTCAAAAGAGGTTTTTTTTCTAATAGTCCTCTTCCAGCAGCAAAGAAATCAGGAGCTCCTGAGATAGCCAAACTCCCTTAACAACTGAGTTATTAATTTAACAACAGCAGTGATTCACTTAACAACGGTGGCAAGAAAGTTCATAAAATAGAGCAAAATTTATTTAACAACTGTCTCGCTTAGCAACAGAAATGTTGAACTCAATTGTGGTCGTAATTTGAGGGCTATCTGTACTCAAAAGATCTAGAAGAAATGCAAACGCATTCCATATGTCAATGCTTGGGGCTTATAGCGTGGCTATACTTCAGAAATTTTAATCAACTCCCTTAAGGGGGAAGATTTCTCTAGGGTGGGGAAAGAAATTATCGCCATGGAGCTTGGAACTATGCCAGACACTATTTTTTCTCCTTTTTTAGCCAGAGAACATTGCGAGATCTGCCAAACTGAGATCTGCCAACAAGAAATTCCATTATGTACTTCTAATCAACAACTGAGACAACCACACCTTGTAAATGTCTGCCCTTTATAGGTATATTTCTCTTAATGTTTCCTGGTTAGTAGATGCTTTTTCTTTTTAACTTTGTGTAGATAGCTCATGATGTAAGAAGAGATCCTTCAAGATATAAAGGAATGCTTCTTGCTTAAGTACGTACCCAAGCGCCTCTCTAGGGTAATTTTATAACCAAAATCAACAGATTGTCTGGGAAATGTTACATGGAACAAAGCCATTAAAATCTCAGGTGATCTCAGGCTTCTATAAAAAGACAATTAAGAATTGTATCCGCATAATTTACATATAATATTACCCTTCACTCTACTTAGTACAAGAGGGTGGAAGGTAGGTTGCATTTTTTACATCCTGCTTAGCCGCATGTTTATTTATTTACATCATTTATATACCCTGAATCAACAGACCTTATGAGTCTTGTAGCAAATTAAATCTAAAAAACAGGGCACAGGAATAAAATGGCTCAGGCTTTAATTACCTGTCATTAAAAGATTATTACAAATATTCCACACCACAGAAACCTCAAGTCCAAAATACATGATAAAAAAGTACCAAAACCTTCACTCATTTTAAAAATAATAAAGGGGTGCTTCTTAATTGTTCACATTTCAGCATCTCCTATGTTTCTCATGCAGTGTTATGGTACAAGTCTAAGTTTCATTTTCAGAAATGCTAACTTTAATTGTGACTGAAATCAGGGGCAACCTGGCTCTGAATAGGCTCTGAACATGAACATGGTTTTTATGCTTGGCTTGAGAGTTTTAGTAGAGCATCTCTGTGGAAAACACAGTAAGGAAGCTTTTGGGGCCAAAATATGAGCCAACAGTGTGCAGCAGTGGCAGCCAAAAAAGCCAATGTAATCCTAAATTGTATTAACAGAGGGATACAATCAAGATCAAGTGAGGTACCACTCTGCAAAGCCTTAGTAAGACCACACCTAGAATACTGCATCCAGTTTTGGTCACCATATTATAAAAAAGATGTTGAGACTCTAGGAAGAGTGCAGAGAAGAGCAACCAAGATGATTAGGGGACTGGACTGGAGGCTAAAACATACAATGAACAGTTGCAGGAACTGGGGATGGCTAATCTAGTGAAGAGAAGGACCAGGGGAGACATGATAGCAGTGTTCCAATATTTGAGGGGCTGCCACAGAGAGGAAGGATCAAGCTATTTTCCAAAGCACCTGAAGGCTAGACAAGGAATAATGGATGGAAACTGAACAAGGAGAGATTCAATCTAGAAATAAGAAGTAATTTTCTGACAGTGAGAGCTATCAACCAATGGGACAGCTTGCCTTCAGAAGTTGTGGGAGCTTCATCACTGGAAGCTTTCAAGAGGAGACTGAACTGCCATCTACCAAAAATGTCTCCTTGGGCGGGGGGGGGGGGGGGGGGTTGGCCTCGATGACCTATAAGGTCCCTTCCAGCTCTGTTAATCTATATCTGTATCTTTGAAATCAGAGGTAACCTGGCTCTGATTAGGTTCTGAACATGAGCATGGCTTTTATCCTTAGTAGAGCACTTTTCTGGAAAACAGTGTAAAAAAACTTTTAGGGTCATCCAACAGAACTCTTTTTATGCTTTTCTGAAAAAAAAATTAAAGCTAGAAATAGTTTCTTCCACTAACACTGACATATAATACTCAGATTCAGACCACATTAGAAATGTATTCATTCAATAAAGTCAAACGATAAAATCCTTTTTATAGGCGGGCAGGTAGAGTGATGGTCTTTAGACACAAAACTTCCTTTCACGTAGGAAGCTGTTAGCAAAAAGTATTGTAGTTTTAACTTTCTCCATGCACAACCAGTAGTCCTTGTTTAATGACTGCCCTGTTTAATAACAGCCCTGAAAAAGTAACTTTATGACTGATCCTCACATTTTTCAATCATTGCAGTCCTTGCGACCACAAGGTAATTATTTGCATGTTTTATAACCGGCTTCTGGTAAACAGAGTCAATGGAGAAGCGGGCAGTAAAATTGCAAAATTGTGGTCACCTGACCTGTGGTCTCGCTTAACAATCACACCAAAAGTGAGGTTGTAAGTCTGTCATGGTCATATGACATTTTTCTTAATGGCCACATCACTTAGGAATGGAGTTGCCAGTCCCAATTGCAGTCATTAAGCGAGGACTGCCTGTACTGCATCTATAAGTGAGTGTTTAAATGAGAGAAACATTGAAAACTTTATAATGAAATGATCAGTCTCAGAATCTATCACATTATCCTTTTGAACTCTAGTAGCCCTTGGACTTAAAGCTACCAGATATCAGAACAGGTAAACAACAATTAGAAAGGAGGATAAATGGTGGGGGCTGGAAAGGGGGACATTAATTGTTTAACTTTCTGCAACAAAAATGCCAGGGAAACCCTGCAGAAGAAGAATATATTGACGTCTATATAAATGTACAATTACTTTTTCCAGCATCAGAAAGACTGGTTTTTCAATTGCAGGAATGTGCTAGAGCCAGTTAGGAGGCAAAGGCCTTCAGTGTGTAACTGAGTAAGGCTTTGTCAGGAGGGCTCTAATCAGCTAATTAAGGTCACAGAATGAAGCTTGTTAACTTTCAGTTAGCACATTAGGAAAGCACTGCACCAGGGAGAAAAGCTGCATAGTAAGAGATACTTGAAAAGACTGACAGCGTTTGATTTTAAGACTATGCCTGCTGGACAGAGGACATGAGAACAAAAAGGAGGACATGTCCTCCTTTTGCCAAATGTCTGGTAAATTTATAACGTATAATTATTTTGTTACATTCCCAAATACAGATTGAAAATGCCACACTAAAGCAAATAGGAGATCGTATGATTTTAACAAACGCTTTAGCCAAAGCAGTTTAATTTCCACAAATCAGCATGTCAGGTGCCCTCAAACTGTCAACCAATTAGCTTACCCTGTAATGCCCGCAGCATCTTTTTCTTGGTGCTTGCAAGATTCCTTACCCTGCTAGGCATTATTTTTTTAAGGTTCCTTAATTACCAAATAAATGACTAAATAAGAAGCAGGCGTTCTGCAAAGCCAAGCTTCTAGTATCATCCTGATTTATGGAAATACCTCTGGGCCCCACAGGCATTCTTTGAAAAGAAACATGGCAAGTCTTTCTTTAGAAATATGTCAACCTACCTCCCCAAAGGAGGATTAGGGAGCATTTTTAGAATCACCATCATCAGCAACCACCACTTGGAGAACTGGAAGGCGTAGCAGGGAGTGACTTCACCAGTTTCTCATGAATTAATTTCCAGAGTAGAAACATTCTGTGAATGGGCAATCTTCTACCAACATTTTGTGAAAGACTCACAAAATACTCTAAATTTCACACTTTTCATATCTGGCGATACTCAAAAATATTGCCTGTCCCTTCCTTGGCTGATTGCTTGGTATGCAAGTAGGCAAACCCTCTTGTAGCTGGTGAACCTTCTGAGTCTGGTTGCTATCTGTCTGGATTTCTTGAAGAGAATTCCAGCTGTCTTCATACTTTCCTAAACAAAAATCAGCACAAGGCTGGATAGGTCTCATTTACCACTATTTCAGAGAATCAATGAAGGAGAATGAGAGAAACATTTCCTCATTCTGCATGAACAACCATTTTTATTAGTAAAGCTGGTTGATTCATTCCCCTAGATTAAACAATCTTCCTAATGTAAGGACAAAAGGGTCATTGTAACCATGGAGACAGATATCCTTCGGTCAAGGCTTGACATCAAGCACTATTGTGGGGTTTTAAATTTTTTTTTATCTTGCCTTTATTATTTTGAAAAATAACTCAAAGAAACAAACATATCTAATATTCCTTCCTCTTCCTCTTTTCCGCACAACAACAACCCTGTGAAGTTTTGGATGGAACGAGTGGCCTAAATCTTTATTAAGGGGAAGTTTCAGAGATTTCCTGTTCATTTGCACTGAGGGTGGGTTACAAATATCTAAAAGGACAAAGAAATATTTGTTCTTCTAGGAATCACAACAGCATAACTGAAAGGATCTGGAAACATGTTCATGCATGGAGAAAAGATTCTGGAAAACCATTGTGGAGAAGAAAGTTTAGACAGGTTACATTTCTATGTGTATATTTATAATAATTAAATTGTGCCAGCTCTTACTTGCATTTTAAATGCTACAACCTCACCCTGTGGCTGGGTTTGCCCAAATCACTAGATTAAGTTAAAATGGTTGAGTACTTTGCTGTTTAACATGTGGTAACTAGGCCATTGTCTTAAACAACAATAAGCTTTATTTCTTTTGGCAGAGCTTGTGAAGTGAAAATAGCAGTTGTATTTTTTCCCCTTCTGTTCAATCATGTTCAATTCTCAGAGACTGCCTGGGCAAGTCCCTGAAGTTTTCCTGGCAAGATCTTTAATAAGTGGTTTGCCATTGCCTCCTTCCTAGGGCTAAGAGAAAATGATTGACTCAAAGTCACCCAACTGGCTTTGTGTCTAAAGTGATACTAGAATTCACAGACTCTGTTTCCAGCCTGATCTCTTAACCACTAAACCAAACTGTCTCTCTCTATTTTGTTAATTCAGGTTTAAAGGTTGTGTGAACCTAGCTAGTTCTGACAACCAGATTTCTACCTACAGTATATGCTTTTCTATTCTCAGGAGAAATGAAACTCAGTTGTACAAAAATTTGTTCAG
This sequence comes from Pantherophis guttatus, assembly GCF_059756535.1. Taxonomy (NCBI): domain Eukaryota; kingdom Metazoa; phylum Chordata; class Lepidosauria; order Squamata; family Colubridae; genus Pantherophis; species Pantherophis guttatus. The sequence goes on from NC_142063.1 coordinate 318,510,238, forward strand.
GATTGCATGAACCCCAATGACCAAGAGAGGAACTCTAATGCCAGAGCGAAGGTTACATCAAGCTTCACATCTGTTTCTAGGTGATAGTATTGTCTGATATTTTAGAATAAATAAATCCATATGCTAAATCACCCTTGTATTATCTCTTAGCCAAACTACCTGACACAGAATAATACTATGGAGAACATTAAGTGTGCTGCTTTGAGCTTCTCAGGAGGCAACATAATCTATAAATCGGGGTAAAATCCAGCAGGTTCTGACAGGTTCTGGAGAACCAGTACGGAAATTTTGAGTAGTTTGGAGAACCAGCAAATACCATCTATGGCTGGCCCCAGAGTGGGGAGGGAATGGGAATTTTGCAGTATCCTTCCCCTGGAGTGGGGTAGGAATGGAGATTTTGCACTATCCTTCCCCTGCCACCCCCACAAAGCCACACCACACCCACAAAGTCACGCCCACAGAACCGGTAGTAAAAAAAATTGGATTTTACCACTGCTATAAATGCAAGAAGAAAGGAAAAGATGGAACAGATCCTCATGATTTAGGGCTTTTTCCCACTCTTAAAATGAGATCATTCTTGTGTCGGCAAAAAATAAATAAATGAATAATGAAATTTACTATATTTTTCCTGCATTTATCTCAGTCATGGCCTCAGGATGAGATGAAGACTTAAAAGGGACTTTGCAGGAAAAAAAAGATGTTGCCAGGGCATGTAGGTCCCATGCTTAGCGGAAAGTGGGGAAATACCATAAACTAGCTTTTTCAAGACAATCTGGAAAAAGATAATTGAATTGAATTTCCATCAGTTTATGGAGTTTATAGGTGTAAATTCCTCTAGCCATTTTCTAGTAATCCAGATTACTAGATTTGGGATGCAAAATTTTGGATAACCAATAGATAATAAACAATATAGTTTTCTGTATCTCTTTACTATCATGTTGTGATCTTTTGCAGCCAGATCAGATAACCCCTGGCCTCTATTTATTCTTTGCCTAGTCACTGCCGGTTTCCTTCAAAAAAAATGGGTGACAATTCCTGAGAGAATTTTATACATTTTGCAATTGCTCTTGGCTGGTACTAGAATGAAGAGGAAAACATTAAAATCAGTCTGGCTAAGGACAACTTATAGTTTATATAGAATAACAGAGTTGGAAGCGACTTTGGAGGTCTTCTAGTCCAACCCTCTGCTTAGGCAGGAATCCCTACAGCACTTCAGACAAATGGTTATCCGACATTTTCTTAAAAACTTCCAGTGTTGGAGCATTCACAACTTCTGCAGGCAAGTTGTTCCACTGATTAATTGTTCTAACTGTCAGGAAATTTCTCCTTATTTCTAGGTTGCTTCTCTCCTTGATTAGTTTACACCCATTGCTTCTTGTCCTGCCCTCAGGTGCTTTGGAGAATGGCTTGACTCCCTCTTCTTTGTAGCAGCCACTGAGATACTGGAACACAGCTATCATGTCTCCCCTAGTTATCTCAGTCATGGCCTGGAGATGAGATGCAGACTTCATGGGGACTTTGCAGAAAAGGAAGGTTGCTGGGACATGTGTGTCCTATGCTTAGGGAAAGTGGGGAAACATTTTTGGTTTTTTTCAATATAAATAAATTTGTCCCAATTTATGCATCATACAGGTATAAACCCCTCCAACCAGTTTGTGGTTTAAGGAAGCAAATATTTATTTCTGTGCTGGTGTAGTAAGATAACTCTACTTGTTGTGCTACCATACATAGTCATTTCTAAAAAATTAAAGTTAATTCATCTTGGTAGTGCTAAAACCAAAATTTGCAATAAAGAATTTTAATATTTCACTTAAGTCATCTGTCCAAATGTTGAAGAGGATGAAAAAGTGGATATGTATTCTTCATGGTGATTCTTTTTGTGAAAAGATTCCATTGGAATAATTATAGATTTGGTGTTTAAATTACGGGACGCCTAGGTAGCATTCAGCAAACAGAATGACCCAGTTATTCAGATTACTCGTTAATGTGCATGTACCTTGATGCCCAAGAATTCCTTTCTCTCCATGTTCTCAAGTGGACAAAGAGTTGGTTTCACTTTACATTGGACTTTAGAACAAGTGGCTTCAAGTACAGGACTGTGACTCTGTAATAAATAGGAGTTGCATGAACCATATTGCAGGTGAAATTTGAACACACCTCTACTAAAACTCACTTTGCTTATTCAGTTAGCAGTTTATCATTTATTGTGATCAAGTATGGTTGTTTGAAGAAGACTTGGAAGCTCACATCAACCACAATTGGGGTAATCCCAGGTAAATTTTAACACTTTTCTCTGGAGTGAAGACTGGAATGCTAAAGTATGAATATTTTAAAATATGAAAATAACTTCCAAATGTGTTTTTGTTATAACTAAAAAGCAGCCAGAGAAGATGCTGGGTCTGAGTGGAGAATTTGTGGGGAACAGTGGCAATATGTAACCCTTTCTTCATACCTCAAAAGTGAACCCCTCAACTATTATTCACTGTGACTGCCCAAAAAAGCAATACTGTGGATTCAAATGTGAGTGAAAATTCAGCTGTACATGAGCTATAAGTCCTTTCTCTGCAGGGTACTCTTTCACTGATGGTTACAACCTCCACATTTCCTCTTCAGTTTAAGATATGCTCAGACACTGATACATGCATTATTTGTATGATACCTAATTTGACTCTCCATAAAGGAAGCTCCTGAAGTAGGGCAGTTTTTCCATCCTTACTACCCTACCCTTTTCCTCTTGTATCGCAAAGAATAATGGTGAAAAGTTCAGAACATGTTAAAAGCACAATATAATTATCAGTTTATTAATTGTGTAACACCCCGTCATTGCATTTATTTTTAATGTCTGACTTCATCCTTAATAATCCACTTTATGGCCTGAAGCATAGTTCTTGACAGGTCTCATTGCAGCAAAATGTTTTTCTGCAAAGCTAAAAGCTTGTTTGCTCTTGCCCAGAACTTTGCCAGATAGCTGTGCAAAATCTCTTAGCTAGATGTTTTCTTAAGCCGAAATATTCAACTTCCATTTCTTCTCAAGTCAAGCCATAGAAGGAAGTTCTGATTGCATGTTTGTTTTTTTCTTTTAATGATTCCTGGCTGAATCAAACAATATGTCTTTGTTTTTCTGCTTAGATGGTTGGATGAAAGGAGTGTTTTGAATTGAGTGGGAAAAACTGCTGTGTGCCCAGGAAGTTCTGAAGATCAAATCTTTGTTTGAATGGTCCTGCCTGCATCTGGGACACCACTGCAAACCTTTCAGTGGATGTTTCTGATTTCCCAGCAGAAAGGATGGCATCCATGCCAGAAATCCAGATAGAAGAAATGCTAGATAGTGTGGATGATAAGGCTGAAGGTGGTCCCCCATTTGATGATCATCTGAGGAATCTGAAAGCCTTGACAGAGAAACTGAGGCTGGAGACTAGAAGGCCTTCATATTTGGAGTGGAAAGCTCAGCTGGAAGGACTGGCTTGGAAGACCCATCCCAAACCTCCTGACGAGGACATGGGAAAGCAAGAGAAGAAACCAACAGAGGAAAATATTTCTTTGAGAGAAGTGCAGGTTCATATCAATGGAAGCTCTTCCAGACAGCCAATTTTGTTTGTCCCGGAGAAAGTGTGTGGCTTTGGAAACATCGATGAAGCATTAAATTGGCTCCGGAAAGAGTTGGTAAGTAATGTCCTACTGTTTTTTAAAATTCTTTATCAGCAGAACCTCTAGGGATGTTTTAGGATTACAGCTGAAAAGACAAAAATGAGATTCCTGGCAATAATGATTTTTTTAAAAAACGTTTTGTTTTCTTTTCCTCTTTCCCCTAGTTCTGCTTCTTTTTCCAGTTCCTTCCCCAAAAGCACAAAGTACCTTGCTATATACTTTTATAAGGTTTCTGGAAGATTAATAGATCTTGACTTCAACAAGACATTCAGTGGGAGAGTCATAATTGTCAGGCAGTCATGGCAATATTAATATAGCTGCCCTTGATTGACTTTCAGACAGCTTGAACAAGGGATATACAGTATTTTAATGGACCACTGTGACTTACATGTGTTATCAGCTCGGTATTCACATTACAAAAAGCAAGAACAGGATAAACACATGCATATTCCTTGCTTCAGTTCTGTTTTGAGAAAATGTAAAAATGGGGAAAGATATTATTTGAACTCATTTGAAACAGTAAAGGAGAAACATAATTTTATTTTATTTTATTTTTTTCAAAGTTTTTTATTTTTATTTCTCATAAAACATATATAAATTTAGATGTGAGTTATATATGAGAAACATAACTTTATTAAGGCATATTTACTTTTTGTCTCATTATCTGAGTGGCTTTATTGATTTTAATCACTTGGTGAACAATATAGCAGCACGGTAAGGCATGTGATGCTTCAAACTGATGAATTAATAGATTGCATCCCACCATAACTGTCCTATCCTACATGGGAAGGAAAAATCTGTTCATATGACTTTAAGAAAACCACCCAATTCCAAGGGTGAGACCATTTCATCATGAGATTGAAAATAGAGGATGTGATTAAAATGCCACTTTCTTTAGATTTGATGGAAATGCTTGTAGGGCCATGAACTGAACTGAGGAAAAAAAGAGGAAGAATTAGCAAAATACTTATGAATTTCTACATAGAGCCTATATAATTGTTCCATGCAGCAAGATGAGAAATGATTCTGTAAAGCTAAAAGGAAGCACTGAGTCTGAGATTAAAAATTCCTAAACCTGGAATCAATGAGATAGAAAAAAAAAACAGAGCCACATCTGAGACTTATTTTTTAAAAATAGTTTCAAATGCCCTTTTCTTTTCTTTTTTAAAGTAGTGATTCCAATAAAGGAGAATATTTGTTGCTCAGGGTTGAAATGAGGGGTCCTTGGCTCTCTCTGAGCTTGCTTGTTTTCTTGCAGATGTTTCATTACCCAACTATGATGATGTTACCTAGTTTAGATAATGAAATGTCTACAAAAAAAAAAAAACCAACCAAACTTGGAGAGCACCAAAGATCCCTCAAAGTAGTGATTACTACCCAGATGGAGTGAAAAGTTATAATAGAGTCCTGTCAAATTACATAGACCCCAGTAAAATGAGAGAGAGGGGAAAAAGAAAGAACGAAAAGGAAAGAGGTATGTTTACTGCTTTTTTCTCTTCAAACATGGAACCACTCATAAAAATTAATGCAATTCTAACTACAGAAAAGAATTCTTACAGTACCGGTATATAAAGTGCCACGCAATCCTAAACTGCTTCTAGCAGTCCCCTGGTGAGCAGGGACTTATTCCTTACCAAGAGTATTTAACATTACACTGTTGTCTCAAAATGGGGATATGGTCATCAGATGGATAGCTTTAAAAGCTGGCTGGGGAAGTATTAATGGAAGGAAATTAATTTCTTTAAGTCATAGGAGTGAAGTAGAATTTAGAGTTCAAAAGAAGTGCATTTTTGAATACCAGATGCTGCAGGGAAAACCTAGGAAAAGGATTACTATCTTATTTTTTTTTTTTCTGATGGTCCTCCTAAAAACATTTGGGAATGTAATGTTGTGCTGCTGAATTGGAACTGGAGAGACCGAAGTTCAGATTTATCCTCAATCCTCTTAGTATAAAATTGCCCCAAAGAGTTGTGTGAAAAAGTTGGAAGAACATTATATGCCATGTGCAAAGCTCTTGGATGACAGACAAGCAAGCAATCTAGCAAATTAATGAATTAAATTAACTATACTGGCCAATCATTGTTTCAGTTTAGCAATACATTCTTCTTATTTAAAAGTGTTACAGTAACTGAGTGTTAAGGATAAAGAAAAAAAACATGATAAAGAAAAAACAATACAAAAATTCATTGAAGCTCATTCTTTTATTTTCATGCAATTTGGTTGGATAGAGTTTTGCATACTCTGTTTCTGGAAGGAGGAAAGCTTCTTCCATTCAATAGAATTTGTATTGGGGGGTGTCCAGACAACATAATTTTCAACATGAAATATTCCCATGCTTTTTCATCACTGCTTCCCTGCTTCTCTTACTAAAGAAAGATGGAATCACTTATACAATGGCTTTTGATTGAATGAATGCCAGGAACTGACTGTCAGAAGCACTCCAGGTCACACAAGCAGAGTATAAGTTGACCTGGGAAAAATGGTAGCAAGGAAAAAAGAACGAAAATGAGACTCGGAGATGCATTCATTCATTCTTCTTCTTACATCTCTTCATTGAAGGAATCTTTCTTAAAAAGCCAGAAGGAGATCAGAGAAGATTTTATGCTTTAGCAGACTTTAGAGATCAACACTGTATCCCTGTGGAGTTGAAACTATTATTTTTCTATCCCTGTATATTTTTATATTCCCAAATAATATTTTACTATGCAAGAAGCTTGCTAGTTATCCAAGCTACCAAAAACTAAACACAAGTACTGAACATGGGATGGGATCCAGCAGTGCCATCTTTCTCCTCATTGTCCATGTAATTCTTCTGTCAACCATCCCAAGCTTTCCCTTGTGCCCTTTATCAGCAAAATACCAGCGTCTTCCCTCCCACTTTCAACCTTTCTGTTTTTATTTTACTAGAGTACAAAAAAGTCTTCTCACTCTGAAGGCAGAAAATTCTTGATGGCAAGAATCTTTATCTCCCTGGGAAAAGTTTGATGCTATTGGACTGCAGCTGGTGAAAAGCCAATTCTTGTAAGAAAAAAAAGGGGGGGGGGAATCAGTACAGAAAAAAAAAATCTAAAAATAAAAACCATGTTGTAAAGCCACAAAGACACAGAATGGCCTGACAATAATGCATTAATTTTAATCTAATCTGACATTCTGCTTTTACCAGCAACCTCTTAGAAAGAAAACAAGGATAGCTACCAAACTAAGCATGTTTAGCATTTCATGAAAGACTGCCTTTGAAATGTGATCCTATGTAATCAGATTTAGTATTTGTTAAATCTCCAACCCGGTCATCAGACTCTTTTAGCAACCACCTAAATCTCAAAGTGATTCTTTTCAAGGAAGATTCTCACAAAGTTCTCCTTAGCAAGATTTACTAAAATGAATAGCTTGGGGTTAAAGTATTCCAGCAACTGAAATATTTTCAGTTAGAACCAATATATATATCTATGTACTGTATGTTAATATGGAGAGTTTCTAATTCCCTCCCCCCCAATAGTCTGTTTGTAATCTGCTATGTAATCAAGTCCCTTCACTGACAATGGGGAAGATTGCAACTGGCTATTTACAAAACAGAACCTTTATCAATCTGACACTCAACTGTCATATTGGTTTTATAACAAACTATATGGATACCAGTGCTTTGCTACTTATGACCATTTTTCACACTTAGGACCATTGTAGCATCCCCTTGGTCTTGACGGACTCTCATTGTCATCATCACCAACAAAGTATATCTGGAGAAATGAAGGTTGCTGCTGAGGCCTCGCCATGATATTCCCTATCCTGTGGTAGACCTGCCCCTGCACTTTGAATGTTGACATAAAATTTCCCTCCTTCACCTCTCTGGCTCCAAAAGACATCATTTTGAAGCATCTGTTGTACTTCCGGGCAGCAGAAAGACAGTCTTTTCCATTTAACTGGTGTTATAGTAGAAGGAACAGATTTGTCTGAACTGAGGAGGTCAGTGTAAGAAGTGAGTTGGGGCTGGGACACTATGCAGGAGAAATTTGGTTCACAATGTGTTGGCTCAGTGGTGGTTGGTGATTGAAACACATAAGGGAATATCTCTCCTGCCACCTTGAGCTCGGAAACAGTTCCATAGGTGGAAGGCATAGACATTTTGGTGAGATACCGACGTTTAGTACTGTAAGGAGCCCCAGACCATCCCTGAGTGAAGGAGTGAAATGTCTGCCACTTTGACCTGAGGTAACGGAATGTGAGGCAAGTGGCAGTTGGAACTTTTCAGGTGGGGAGGGGGAGTAGAATGTCTAACTTCTTAGCATCAGAGCATGCTAATATACTGTATATGAATATACTGTATATGACATACTAATAATCTGATGGTCATTTCAATAAATTCTTTCTTAGCGAGCACCTAGAAGCCAAGAGGAATGTATGTGCCAAATTTCAAGTTTGTAGGCTTTACAGTTCTGAAGATGATGCTCAGGGAAAATACAGGAGTAAAGTGAATTAAAGACCTTTTTCAGAAGTAAGGTTGGCAGATAACATCAACAAAGCCAATAAACCTGACCAAATGACACAAATAAATCATCTTTTCTCCAGATGAACAGGAACTACAATTCTTGAGAACTCTCAGCTAACATGTTAGTTCTGAGAGTTTTATTTCCAACATATGTGGAAGGTAGCAGCTGGGAAACATTAGATTAATCATAATCCACCACTTTCTAAGGCAAAAACCTGTCTGAATGACTTGCTGCCGTTTTGTGACTGGCAGAAGTTGATAGATTTTCTCTCTGTGAAGGGCCGTTTGAATATTGTTGACTACACAGAATCTCCTTGTGCAAACAAAACAGTCACTTTCTGTTGTGAACTGCAATAACTGTAATTTGTATTTTATTTATTGGTCAATTTGAGGTATCAAATTGACCAATTATCAAACTCACTTTGGACAGTATGCAGTTAACTTTTCTTCAAGTTTCACTTACTTTTTTTATCAGGAAAGGAGCACCCATTGTTTGATTTAAAGAAAAACAAAACAGGATGCATAATTTTACAGTTCCAGGGTACAAATGACCCTTCCCTGTCTTGAGAAGATCTCCAAATTTTTCTTCAATGGAATTTTTCATTAATAGAAAAGGAAAATTTATTTATTTTACCTTTATCCCACCTTTATTATTTTATATGTAACTCAAGTTGGCAAATATATGTAATACTCCTTCCTCTTCCTCCTGTTTTCTCCACAACAATCCTGTGAGATGGATTGAGGTGTAAGAAACTAACTGGTCCAAAGTCACCCAACTGGTTTTCATCCCTAAAGTAGGATTAGAACTCCTGGTTTATAGGCCAGCACTTTAACCACTATGCCAATAGTGGTTAAATATTAACCAATATATGGTTTTATATTGGTTAAATATGTAGATTTTAATTCTATTAACTGTATCAATTCACTGTTATTTAATTTTAATCAAATCAATACAATCAAATTTGTACTAGTCCCACCCCCCAAGCACTATTTGCATTTCTTGTTCGGAGACACTTGCATTCATTGTATCTTAATTGATTTTGGAGGGAAGATTTTTGGCATTTGTTCATGAGACACATTTTGTTTATCTCTGCCACCCTCTCACTTTGCCAACAGTTTCCCAGAAGAAGAGCAGGCAAAGGCAAAACATTAGAGAGTGATTCCCAGGCACCAGTAAACATTATTCTACTGCTGGCCTGACATGTTTTGAAAAATATATCCTTACTGTGGGAATTTAATGTGCATTGTTCAGATAATTTCAGGAACAGCCTTTGGGAAATGCATATAAACTGCCCTCAGTAAAGGAATATTTTGTAAAAGCTTCTCCAAAGTTTCAGTCATGGGGAAAAAGAGGGATTATGTAAATGAGGCAACAGGAACAGCAATTAAATTCAAAAGCTTTGGTGGCCACTAGGTGGCAGACGTCCAACAGAGGTAAATTGTACACTTGTGAATCGAATATTATGTGTAGGGCCGTATTGCAATCATCATTATCCAGAATTTTGTTAAGGTGTTTGGGTAGCATAGAACAATGTGAAAGGGTGAGGATTGGTTTTGTTATTAATTAAATCTAGCATTAAGACAGGGGTAGGATTCAGCCGGTTCGTACCGGTTCAGGTGAACCGTTAGTTGTGACCTGCTAGTTCTGAGAGTTTTATTTCTAACATATGTGGAGGGTAGCAGTTAGGGAAACACTAGATCATTCCTTTGTATGAGCATTTAACATAACACAAACAGGTAGTCCTCAACTTAAACTATTCATTTAATGACCATTCAAAATTACAACAGCACTGAAAAAAAGGGATTTATGACCAGTTTTCACACTTAAGACATTAGTTACGTGATAAAAATTCAGGCGCTTAGCAACTGGTACATATTTATGGCAGTTGCACTGTCCCAGGGTCATGTTTGTAACTTTCCCAACCAGCTTCTAACAAGCCTGGCTAGGTGGCTCAGTGGCTAAGATGTTGAGCTTGTCGATCAGAAAAGTCAGCAATTTGGCGGTTCAAACCCCTAGTATAGGTCTCCTGCATGAACAGGGGGTTGGACTAGATGACCTCCAAGGTCCCTTCCAACTCTGTTACTGTTACTGTAAACAAAGTCAAAGGGGAAAGCCAGATTCACTAAATGACTGCACAATTCACTTAACAACTGCAGTGATTCATTTAACCACTGTGGCAAAAAAGGAGAGTAACTCAATTAACAAGTGCCTTGCTTAACTATGAAATTTGGGGCTTAACTGTGGTCATAAGTTGAGGACTACCAGTACACAAAACAACATAGCTTTGGTCATGTTGCTGCAATTGCAATCTTAGTTTTGTTTTTGTTTTTTAAATCCCACCCCCCCCTCCCCTATCATGTAGAAATTGCTGTATAGGTAGTCCTCAACTTACAACCATAATGGAGCCTTCCCATTCCAATTGCAAGTTGTGGCAGGCATGAAGTAGGTCACAAAAAAAGAACTTGTCATGGGACAAAGGCTTTCCTAGACCCATACATCAGGAATTTTAACTATGGCAGCAGTGGTGATGAATATAAGCCATCTCATTTTCTGTCAAAAGTGGTACACGTTGCAATATCCCAAGTCTTTGCGTCTCCTCCTGATTTGATGATCCTCTGCCATCCTGTCATGCCCTTCCTGTTTTTGTGTTCCAGATGGAAATGCGTCTCCAGGACCAGCAGCTGGCTCGGCAGCTTATGCGCCTGCGCAGTGACATCAACAAACTCAAGATTGAGCAGACCTGCCATCTCCACCGGCGAATGCTGAATGATGCCACCTATGAGCTGGAAGAGAGGGATGAGCTCTCTGACCTCCTCTGCGATTGCCCCCTCATTTCTTCCTTTAGCCTCTCCACCCCACTCAAGCTCATTGGCGTGACAAAAATGAACATCAATTCCCGCCGCTTCTCGCTTTGTTAAAGTGGGAAGAATGGGCACCGGAAGTGCATGGGATGGGAGATACCTTCAAAACCTAGGAGAAGAAGCTCCCATTGTCTGGTTGGGAAATAGGCACAACAAAGGAGAAGAGAGTGTAAAGGGGCTCTTCCACTGATCTAATAGGAGTGGGCTGTGGTGCCAGTCAAGATAATGTCAAGAAGGATTTGCAGACAAGTGGAGAATAAGAACGATGAGGTTCCCAAAGGACAGGAACTAGACCACATCAAAATCTAACTCACACAGGCAGACGTATCCCCTCTTTTCAGTGATTAGAACAAACTTATCTTAAACCATGTGATGACCTGCAGGCTCCCTAACTGAGAACAATAGAGGAGAAATATAGTTGAAAACCATGAGTAAAGTCTTTTGGCCCCATTCAAATGAGAGAGATGAAGAATTCATGTTGCTGCAAGAAGAAAGACCACTCCACAATGCAGCTAGCCAGGATGTTGAAAACTAGCCAGAAAGTATTATGTATTATCTAAAAAAGGATTTGAGTTTAGTTTTTGTCAGTGGGATGCAGGTAATGTGTAGATACTGTTGTTTATAGAGATTCTCCAGAGTCATCCAGGTCATCATTGTCCCAAAGATGCTGTTCAAAAGACAACTAGACTTTCTTGGTTTTTTTCCTTGAAAATGTTTTGCTTCTTATCCAAGAAGCTTCTTCAGAATTGAAGAAGCTTCTTGGATGAGAAGTGATACATTTTCAAGGAAAAAGAAAACAAGAAAGTCCAGTTGCCTTGTGTAGATACAGTTGTTGGTTTGCTTCTATGACTAACTAAGGTCTTCTTGTTGTGAGATGTGGTTTCTAGATCAGGAGTCTCCAACCCTGGCAACTTTATGACTTGTGGTGCTGGCTGAGCAATTCTGGGAGTTGAAGTCTACAAGTCGTAAAGTTGCCAAGGTTGGAGATCCCTGCTGTGCTAACTTGGGACAATTCTGTATTGCAGTTTAGGTGGCTGGTGTCCCATGATGCTATTTCTCAGACCTTCAGTTTTCAGGAAATTAGTAATGGGGTTTTGCTGGTGCTCAGTCCAGACTGGCCATTGCAAGATTTGATCAGCTGTTCCTCTGTTTTTTGTTTTTCTCAAGTCTTATGGTCTAATCAGCTAGGTGAAAATTAGGCCTTAGTAGATGTCACCCTCCTAGAATTTGATGAAGCCAAGCTGCTGACTTTCGAGCATGTCAGTTAAAACTACTGTATCTATCAATAAGTGCATACATCAGGATATTCTAGAAAGAGTGGGATCAGAGAAAGCAAAAAAAAAAAAAAAAGAATTATATTTTTGCACAGTTTATTTCCATGACTTAGTACAGTTCATTACCACAGGATATGAGATGAGAAACAATAGCTCTCTGACCTTGAGAAATGGAACCATCTTTTCCAGGGTTCAAACACAAATGTGCAGGAACTGGGACAAATGGAAGGAATCACATCTGAGCCTTCTTTGCGCACTTCTGAGAAGTAGTTGATGGACCACTGTAAGAAGCCAAAAGTAGCATTTGGATCTGATGTAGCAGTTTAGTTATTTCATCTTATAAATGTATATTCTGCTCTGCTAGTTGTACCAAACAGGCTATATTGCTTCAGTTTTTCAATCATTTCTGATTCTTTGTGATCTGAAGGACATAATACTGCCAGGACTCACTGAAATGATAAAAATGAAAGGACATTTATTCATAGATCAACAGCAATAAGAATACTACAGAATAAAATGTCAGTTAAAGCAACAGCAAAAAGACATGGTTGGAAAAGGATTTTCAAAACCAGAAGGAATGCAGAAGTTCTTCAGCTATCACCAAAAATATATAAGATAACAATAATTTATACAAGATGGTTGTGTATTGCTCTCCAGACTGGTACTCTTTATATGTGTTGAATGTATCTCCCATTATTACAGCCAATATTGCCAAATTAGAGGGCCTCAAGATTGATTTTCTTTGTTCATGAAATGTAAAGAAAAAACATGGTGGCACAGTGGTTAGAATGCAGTATTGCAGGCTAATTTTGCTGACTGCCAGCTGTTTGATTCTGACAGGCTCAAGGTTGACTCAGCTTTCCATCCTTCTGAGATTGGTAAAATAAGGACCCAGATTGTTGGGGACAATACGCTGACTCTGTAAATTGCTTAGAGGGCTGTAAAGCACTATGAAACAGTATATAAATCTAAGTTTTACTGCTATTGATATAAATTAGCCATTTCCCACTTCCCCAGAAGGTCATACAGTCTTATGCCAGTGTATTGATTTGTTTTCACTCTACTCACGAAATTACGAAAAAGCCTGACACAAAAGTACAAAGAGTGGCATTTAAGCTACTTTTCCAGGTAGAGAATGTCAGAATCAGGGGATGCTACAAAGATCTCTTCCCAAGTTTTCTGACTTATATCTGATGACAGTTGGACTAAGGACAGTCCTGGACCACTAGGCTGCCTTCTTATTAAGGTTGCAGAACATAATTGGACTCCAACTAGGCTCAGATACATTCTAGTTCTTGTCCTACTATTATTTAGAAAGCTATATCTCAAAATCTTATATAAGCAGCCACTTAAAAAAAAATCAAAGACTTTGTACATGACTATACAAAGTCATGCACAGCTGTAGTCCAGCTTCTGAATAATTGCCTGCAGGCACCTCCTCACCATGAGTCCATGTTTAAAGCAGGAAAACAACATCTGTTTATCAAAAAGTAAGAAGGGTGATTCTGTTGGAGCTGGACTGAAAGAGAAAATTCATTCTGCTGATTCACACAGTTCCTAACATATCTGCACTCACAACAACTCTTTGGCTTAAGCAGAAATTGTGCAGGAATGGGAAACTCAGATCTTTTCATTCCTTCCTGAAGAAAACAACTATCCAGGCATATACATTTAATATTATGCATACTAATATTCACATGTGCTGCCTCAAATAGCTGATATCTATTTCCTCTTGAAACCTTTGGAAGTTGTTCTACCTCTGAGATATAAGGAGAATATTCTGTCCATTGGCATATTGATAGGATCCATTTTGTTTTAACGATACTATCCTTTTCTATTCAAATAAATGATTTGATTCTTTTGGTATTGATTGGAGGTGTTTATTTTTTGTTTTGTTTTAGGGAGGATTGGAAGAAAGGCAAAAAATTGAAGTGGAACATTCAATAAAGAGCTTAAACATATTTAATCTTCTTTTCTGCAAATTCAACATGCCAAGACATCCTAATATTGTGTCTATGACTGTTGTACAAGAAAAAAAACTTGTGTAGAAGTTGTTATCATAAACAGAAGTAGTTTAGAACTGCATGGCAGAAATTTTTGAGAAAGGTACAGAGTTTGTCTACATACATCTAATTATCTTAGGATCCTGTTCAGGAGATCCAGTATATCTAAATCCTCTTCCTCATCTTAATCTGTTCAAATCAGTTTCACAAAGTTCGAAAAAGTTCTGGCCTTTCTCTGATTTTATAAATATCAGGGTCCCATAAGTAAAATTATAGCAGTGCACCTTTGATAGGACTATCAGATCTAGGCTGCAGAATTCTATTTCTGTATCTCTTTGCCATCCCAATTACTGCAGTTTATGGAAAGTGCTGGTTGGGCATTATACAGGCAGGTGCCTTTGCTATATGACAGATATCTGGTCTCTTATACAAACAATTTATTGCCAAGCCAAAAGGGCCCTGAAAGGCAGTTCCTTCTGACTGGAGGGACACCATTTGCCTGCAGCAGCCTAAAATGGCCAGTAGGAGGTGGAGAACCCATCTCTGATCACACCAGCTGTCATTTCCAAGAACCCTGTTAGCAAATATCCACAGCCAAAATTGTGTCAGGAGAAGGAGGAAGACATTACTTTAAAACTGGAACAGCTAAGAAAGACATTACATTGCCTCACAAGTGAATTAGACAATGAGACAAAGGCAACATCACAAGGACACTATATAAAAAAACTGTTACTAAAACAAGCTCATGCTGTGGTTAGATATGAGAAAGAAGTTTAAAGAACACTGTTCTTGGCAAGTGACGATTTATTATTACTTAAAAAGGAAAACACAAATGTGATGGTCCAAAACTGGATAGGGATTTTATACAGGCAATAAACTCTTTAAATCCTTACCTCCCACCTCAATTAATTCAATCTGCTGTAACACCAGAGGAAAAGAAATCAAATGGGTGTAAATAATCTTATTCTCCAAGGAAATAAAGGGTAAGTGGCTTCACTGTATTTGGTGTCAGCAGAATGAGGTTTTCTTCATTTGTTCATTTCTGATTTGCAATTGCTTTAGATCAGCAAAACATTGCTCCAGCCTGGAAGTGCTTCCCATATTTGACAAACTAATTCTGTAGATTTCTGTTTAGACTTAGGTTGAAGTTCCAGAACTTGCTTCTAGGACAGTGGGAGGTATATAAAATGTGCAGCTACCTTGTATTTTTATTTTAACAATTGCCATGTTTACCAGAGAGAGAGAGAGAGAGAAAGTCAGAGGGTCCTGATGCTGTTTTTTTTTTTTTTTAAATAAAGCTTCTCAACGCTTATGACTGTCTTTGGAGAAGACTTCCTGCTGGGTAAAATGAAACAAGCAAGAACTTGGCATCCTCTACTTGTTATGTGATCAAATGAGTCAAAGGCATCTTTGGGATGTGCCGGTAGCAAAGCTCTACCTCCAGCAATTCCAAGATCCAGGCAGCAGGCAGATGATCAAAAAGGTTTCCAATGCTGGAGTTTAAAAGATTACTGCTTAGTAAGGGCTGTGCAAAGAAGCTGTTATGATGTATTCGCAAGTTTTAGCCAGGGGCCATTTTATTTCTATTGTCTGGAAATCTCTAGCTTGTCTTTCATTGCATTGGGAAACTGGAAGACTTTAGAACAGGGGTCTCCAACCTTGGCAACTTTAAGCCTGGTGGACTTCAACTCCCAGAATTCCCCAGCCAACAAAGCAAAGCTGGCTAGGGAATTCTGGGAGTTGAAGTCCTCCAGGCTTAAAGTTGCCAAGGTTGGAGACCCCTGCTTTAGAATACAAATGGCAACTGTCAGGATGAAGTCTCCTCCTCCCTCCCCCTTTTAATTTTAATATATAAAAGGTAAGCAGGGAGGTCAGGGAGGAGGATAAATGCTCTTTCAGATTAAACACACCTCTGAGAAGTATTCGGGTTAAGCCTCCTGCTAATCATATGATGCTGTGATGCTTTTCTTACCACACTGCCATTTCCTTGTATATCCCAATAGCATTCATGACTGATCTTCAACAGGAGGGCTCAAAGTAGAATTATCAACATGATTGCCCTGAGGTAGCGCAGATGGAACATTTTTACATACAGATTGAAGATACTCTTTTTAGATGACTCTAGGAACCAACCCATTTGGTGAATCTGACTCACTGATTGCTAATGAATAAAAAATACAGTAAATCTGCTTTACATGTCTTTGATCTATCCAGTAGAAAACCAAGGGTCTGTATTGCAGATGGGTATCCATTTAATATTAAGTTTGTCCAGAACCCAGAAAGATTTGCTTCAAGTGCTAAGCCGAACTTTTCATTTGATGCTACTGTAGTAACAAAACTGGACCAATTGGTTGGAAAGAAACAAAGCAGATATGGAGATTTTCCAATTTAGAGATGATTCAAAAGAGCAATATCATACAGGTGAAACTCGAAAAATTAGAATATCGTGCAAAAGTTCATTTATTTCAGTAATGCAACTTAAAAGGTGAAACTAATATATGAGATAGACTCATTACGTGCAAAGCGAGATAGTTCAAGCCTTGATTTATCATAATTTTGATGATTATGGTTTACAGCTCATGAAAACCCCAAATTCACAATCTCAGAAAATTAGAATATTACATGAAATCAATAAAACAAGGATTGTACATAGAACAATATCGGACCTCTGAAAAGTATAAGCATGCATATGTACTCAGTACTTGGTTTGGGCCCCTTTTGCATCAGTATTATTATTATTATTATTATTATTATTATTATTATTATTATTATTATTTATTTATTGGATTTATATGCCGCCCTCTCTCCAAAGGACTCAGGGCGGCTCACATCAAACAAAACAATCCCAATAAATACAAATTAAAACATTCTAAAACAGACTAAAAACCAATTTATTTATTTTATTTATTTTATTTCTATACCGCCCTTCTCCAACAGGACTCAGGGCGGTGAACAGCCGAGATAAAACATAACATATAAAATTTAAAAAACAGTTTAAAAGACATTAAATAATTTCGGCCCTCAATTTAAAACAATCCAGTTAAAAACAATTTCAAATTAAAACTGAAAGGATGGGATCAAGCCAGCCCGGCCAGATGAAACAGATGTGTTTTCAGGGCCCAATGAAAAGTCCGGAGGTCTGGTATCGTGCATATCTCTGGGGGTAGGTTGTTCCAGAGGGCAGGTGCTGCCACAGAGAAGGCTCTCCCCCTGGGGGTCGCCAGCCGACATTGTCTGTCCAATGGCACCCTGAGGAGGCCCTCTCTGTGCGAGCAAACTGGCCAGTGGGAGGCTATTGGCGGCAGAAGGCGGTCTCGTAGGTACCCCGGCCCTAAGCCATGGAGCGCTTTAAAGGTGGTCACCAACACCTTGAAGCGCACCCGGAAGACCACCGGAAGCCAGTGCAGCTCGCACAGGAGAGGTGTCACATGGGAGAGCCCCATCGCTCCCATAATCCCCCACGCAGCCGCATTCTGGACCAACTGGAGCCTCCGGGTGCACCCCAAGGGGAGCCCCATGTAGAGAGCATTGCAGGCGGGAAATGACGAGTGCCTGAGTGACCGTGCATAGGGAGTCCCAATCCAGAAAGGGACGCAACTGGCGTATCAGGCGGACCTGATAAAAAGCCCCCCTGGCCACAGCCATCATATGCTCTTCACAGCCGTGCATCCAGGAGGACGCCCAAGTTGTGAACCCTCTCTGTGGGGGCCAGAGATTTGCCCCCAATAGCCAGTGATGGCACCAGCTGACTATCTCGGGACGCCAGAAGCCACAGCAACTCGGTCTTGGAAGGGTTGAATCGGAGCCTGTTCCTCCCCATCCAGGCCCACACGGCCTCCAGGCACTGGGACATCACTTCAAGGGCATCATTGGGGTGGCCTCGGGTGGAGATGTACAGCTGGGTGTCATCAGCGTACTGATGGGACTCCACCCCAAAGCCATGGATGATCTCACCCAGCGGCTTTACATAAATGTTGAACAGAAGGGGCGAGAGGACCGACCTTTGTGGCACCCCACAAACAAGGCGCCTCGGGGTCGACCGCTGCCCCCCTGCCAACACAGATTGCGACCAGTCAGAGAGGTAGGAGGAGAACCACTACAAAACGGTGCCCCCCACCCCCAACCCCTCCAACCGGTGCAACATGATACCATGGTCGATGGTATCAAAAGCCGCTGAGAGATCTAACAGGACCAGGATAGAGGAACAACCCCTATCCCGAGCCCTCCAGAGATCATTCACCAATGCGACCAATGCCGTTTCTGTGCTGTGCCCAGGCCTGAAGCCGGACTGGAGCAGATCTAGATAGACAGCTTTATCCAGGTACTGTGGAAGCTGCCGTGCCACCATTTAAAATTTAAAACAGTAGACCCCATCAGTCCTGGCTAGGGCATTTAAACAGCCAGGTCTTAAGCTCACGGCGGAAGGTACGAAGGTTGGCAGCCAGCTGAAGATCCACGGGAAGTTGATTCCAAAGAGTGGGCGCGGCCACAGAGAAGGCTCTACCCCTGGGGGTCACCAGATGACATTGTCTAGCCAACGGCACCCTGAGTAGGCCCTCTCTGTGGCAATGCACCGGGCGATGGGAAGTCGATGCTGGTTGCAGGTGGTCCGACAGATATCCTGGGCCTAAGCCATGAAGGGCTTTATAGGTTAACACCAGCACCTTGAATCTCACCCGGAGGGCAACCGGCAACCAATGCAAGTCGCTCAGGAGATGTGTAACATGGGAGTATCAGGATCCTTCCATTACAACCCGCACGGCTGCATTCTGCACCAGCTGAAGCCTCTGAGTGGTCTTCAAGGGCTGCCCCAGGTAGAGAGCATTGCAGTAGTCAATCCGGGAGGTGACTAACACATGAGTGACTGTGCATAGGGCATCACGGTCCAAGTATGGGCGCAACTGGCGCACCAGGCGAACCTGGGAAAATGCTCCCCTGGTCACGGCTGTTATATGCTCCTCCAAACCCAGCCGTGACTCCAGAAGGACACCCAAGTTGGGCACCCTGCCTACAGGGGGCAACACCTCATCCCCTATAGTCAGAGATGGAACCTCTCGTTCGGTCTGCGATGCCGGTATCCACAATTACTGCCTCAATGCGGCGTGGCATGGATGCTATCATCCTGTGGCACTGCTGAGGTGTTATGGAAGACCAGGATGCTTCAATAGCGGCCTTCATCTCTTCTGCATTGTTCGGTTTCATGTGTCTCATCTTTCTCTTGGCAATGCCCCATAGATTCTCTATGGGGTTCAGGTCAGGTGAGTTTGCTGGCCAATCAAGCACAGTAATCCCATGGTCATTGAACCAGGTTTTGGTACTTTTGGCAGTGTGGGCAGGTGCCAAGTCCTGCTGGAAAATGAAGTTAGCATCCCCATAAAGCTCGTCTGCGGAAGGAAGCATGAAGTGCTCCAAAATCTCCTGGTAGATGGCTACATTGACCTGGACTTAATGAAGCACAGTGGACCAACACCAGCAGATGACATGGCTCCCCAAATCAACACAAACTGTGGAAACTTCACACTGGACTTCAATCCTCTCCAGGCTGCGGTCATCCCTGCTGCTTGTGCACCTTTTTCTTCCACACTTTTCCCTTCCACATAACTTTATATTAATGTGTTTTGATACAGCACTTTGGGAACATCCAACTTCTTTTGCAATTACCTTTTGAGGCTTTCCCTCCTTATGGAGGGTGTCAATGATGGTTTTCTGCACAACTGTCAGGTCAGCAGTCTTTCCCATGATTGTGATTCCTACTGAACCAGACTGAGAGACCATTTAAGGGCTCAGGAACCCTTTGCAGGTGTTATGGCTTAATTAGCTGATTAGAGTGGGACACTTTGAGCCTAGAATATTGAACGTTTTCACAATATTCTAATTTTCTGAGATTGTGAATTTGGGGTTTTCATGAGCTGTAAGCCATAATCATCAAAAGTATGACAAATCAAGGCTTGAACTATCTCACTTTGCATGTAATGAGTTTATCTCATATATTAATTTCACCTTTTAAGTTGCATTACTGAAATAAATGAACTTTTGCACAATATTCTAATTTTTCGAGTTTCACCTGTACAATCCCAGGAAAAGAAAGAGTTGGCTTAAAGAGTTCTAAACATTTCTGGACTTGTATGTTCTCTGAAATACCACCTGTGGAAGAAATCAAAAGGTTGCATAGCCCTAACATTTTATAAATGTAGCATTTTTCTAAAATGTTCATATCTGTGACAATTTAGCACTTTTGAAACATTTTGTATTTAAATTGTCATACAATTCTATTGGCTAGATAGCAGTATTTTATTAGTATGATAGCAAGGGATAATAATTTTAACTTTGTATCAGATATCTTGCTTGTATTGTAGCTCTCCATAAAATTTTATTATTGTTGTGTGCCACTTAGCTGAATTGCTATGCATAAACTAATTTATTTTAATTGGCAAAATCTGAGTGTAAAAAGTTTTATTCAATCTAACTGCTTTTTTGTCTAATTATTTATTCATTCATGAACATTTAGAGGCCACCCAGCTCCTTAGCAACAATAAAGCATAATACTTCCATAAATTGTTCCATAACTTGCAGGGATCCAGTTCAGGGAAGCTGTATAAAGAAGGGATTAAAGTTCATATCAAAGATGCACAATCTGAGACCCCACAAGAGTGCATGGGGTTTTCCCAAAAGATCTGCAATTTTTTTTAAAAAAAAGATTCAACTGAAAGGATGATTAAGTACATAACAAGTGATCATATTAACTGTATTTCATGAATTAAGCTGTAATTACATTGTAAAGTTCATACTGTACATTAAATATATTAAATTCAATCAAGTTTAACTTTTATCCTGGCCTAGTCTTTGTTGTCCTTCGACTTATTTGCTGACTCAGTAGGTCACCAAGAGGCCATGTACAGCCCTCAGTCCTCCACTCCCCAAAACAAACTATGCACCCTTTGATACCTGATGACTGAACTAAATCCTGCAGTTTTCTTGGCAAGGTTTTTTTCAAAGTGATTTGCTATTGTGTCCTTCCTAGGACTAAGAGATAGTGACTGGCCCAAGGTCACCCAGCTGGGTTTGTTCCTAAGGTGGAACTAGAACTCACATTCTCCTGATTTCTAGCCTGGTACCTTTAACCACTACACTACACTGGCTCTGAAGGTATGATTGCTGACATTTAGGCTGCTATTGGCCTTATGCTATCAAAACGTTATATAAATTTCAAGTTGTTCTGGCTGATTTGTTTTGGTAACCTTTCCTGTGTTTACAACAGCATATCTATTAAAAGTAGAATCTGAAGGCTGTAATCCAGGGGTGTCAAACTCAAGGCCCAGGGGTTGGATCGGGCCTGTGGGGTGCTTAGATCTGGCCTGCAGGGCCGCCCTGCAACAGCAAAGGACCGGCTCACTGTGCCTCTGTCAGCAAAAAATGAAGCTCTGAAGGGCCATGGGTGGACATTTTTGCTAGCAGAGGGTTGCATTAAGCCGCTGCAGCAAAACCAGAGCTCAGGAGCCCGTTTTCACTGGCAGAGCGCTCGGGCCACCACAGGTGCCCCTGACATGAGTGACATCGAGCTGGCCATGCCCACCCTGGCCACACTCACCCTGGCCCCCTGAGGTCATACATAACCCTGATGTGGCCCTCAATGAAGTCGAGTTTGACATCCCTGCTCTAATCCAATACACTTGTCCCAGTAAGAATCCATTTACTGGACTCAATAGGCTGTATTTTTCAAACATACATACCTGGGATTTCTGTTATTGCATTTTTTTTGTCACTTGAACTAAATTCTTCTTCTTTTCTCTAATATTATAGTCAACTATCTTTGGGCAAACTATGTTCTCTCAGTCTCCACTCTTCCTCACACCTGACATTCAGCTACCATGGATGGGAAAGATCCTTCTAGCAAAGTCGTGATATTTTAACTAAATTTAATGAAGGTGTGTTATTTTAGCTAGGGATAATTTGGGGGAAGGGCTTATAAACATTTATTATCAAGTCGCCTTAACTGTCAGCAAGAATGACCTTCACTGAATTACTAGGGATAAAGATGATTTTGCAAATCAGATAAGATTGTTTCTTTCTTTTTCCAAACTGCAACCATGCAAGTTTAAAATAAGCCAGTGTCATACTGCTTAGAATCATTTTGCAGTTTTCATAACAATGTTATTTCAAGACTTTCTCAACTATCTTGCTCCAACTATCAGTTTTGCATTTCTCAAAGCACCGCGAAGATTATTACTGCAAAAGCTAATCCTCACAACAGTTTAACTAGCAATTAAAATTTGCTTAATCAAGAAGGGATAAAATATACCTGCCAAGTTAATTTCTTTGAAAAGGTCACAACTCAATGCAGTGTTATTTACCTTGTCTGATCTGATTAACCAAAGCGGTCTTCCTTTTTTAAAACTTGTGTATCATCTGCCTGGTGAAGCAACTCAACTCAACTGCTGGCATTTTAATTAAAACACAGTAACAGAATCCAGCTGCAGTGTCAGGGGAACTACGCCTGTTACAAGCACAGTACACAGGACTCCAGAAAACAAGATAAAAATTCAATGAAAGAAATTATACCGGGCACTTTAATTACTCATCACTTTTATTTCTAGCTGTCCTTCCTCTCACAGAATGTATTGGAGGCTGTGTTCACATGACACAGTATCTTGCTTAGATAATACACTTCACTGGGTGAGGGAAGGTTAGTTTTTCACACAAAAAAACTCGCATCCCCTTCTTTATCCCTTATAGCAGGCCTGTCAAACTGGCAGCCCTTGGACCGGATACATCACCCGCTCACCCCAGCTCCGCAAAGGCAAAAAACATTGTGATATGTCACAATACATTATGTGATGCGATCAACTTTGACACCCCTGCCCTACAGGAATTAATTCTAACTGAAGGAATTATTTCTAACTCCAACCTACCTGAACCTGGTGGGAATGCGCTAAATCTTCCTGTTGAATTGCACTGTGCAAATGACTTAATAGCGAATAAAATGTCCACCCCTCCCCTTCCAAAACATGTAGCCCCAAAGAAGTGAGGAAATGACCAGAATGGCGTGGAATGGAGCAGCTCCCTCCAAATTTGCAGATTTCCCCTGGATTTTTGAGTTGATGTTACACAGGGAGAGCCACTAAGTAGTCAGTCACATTTTAGCCTAGTAGAGCAAGCAGTTCATCTGGCCTGTAGTAGTTTAATTTGCTGTGAAAAAATATTTATTTATTAGATTGGACAACCATTTGTCTGAAATGGCATAGGGCTTTGATGGTGAACTTATGGCACACATGCCACAGGTGGCACGCTGTCCATATTGGTGGGCATGCGAGCGTTGCCTTAGCTCAGCTCCAGCACTCATGCGCTTTGGGTCTTCTGGGCCCACCAAAAGTATTTCTGGCCTCCGGAGGGGTGAGGCCTGTTTTCGCCCTCCCCAGGCTCCTAGAAAACCTCTGGAGCCTGGGGAAGGCAAAAAACGGGCCTACCGGGCCCACCAGGCCATCACATGCCAAAAGCAGGGGGAGCATGGGGGGGGGGTTGTGCACGCATGCATGGGGGGGCAGGGCACATAGAATTATGGGTGCAGGCACCGCACCCGCGTGACCACCCCGCACCCCCCCCAGCTTTTGGCACGTGATGGCAAAAAGGTTAGCCATCACTGGCATAGGGTTTCCTGACTGAGCAGGGGGTTAGACTAGAAGACCTCCAAGGTCCCTTCCAACTCCATTATTCTGTTTGTTTGTTTGTTTGCTTGTTTATATCTCTTATCTGCTCATCTCCCTCATAGGTGCAGGAAATGAGATTGTGTAACTACTTTCAGTTAACTACTGGTAAGTATATTTTGTCACAAAAAGCTACTCAATTGATATTGAACTAGTAGAATGAATAACAACATGTTTGGAGTAGAGTGGGGGCAAGTGCCATTTCTGTTTGTCCACATTAATGCATTAAACACTCATTTGCAAATGAGGGAGAAATCCTGACTTAATTTTTTTTCTGTTTATTATGTTAATTGATAGCAGAATATGATTCACTACATTCAAACATTGGTGTCAGTTTATCATTCAGTACCATCTTGTGACACTGTAGACGTAATATAAAAGCCTGGATTTATATGATTTTATAGCCTGATTGATAAAAGAATTAAATTGCAACTAAAGTTAAAGTTCCTGCATGATCATATACTTACTTACCCATGTCATGTACAGTAAATATATACAAGATGTATGTATACAACATACTACAGATGGTTAATGATAACCTTGGCTAGGCTTTTTGTGTCTTATGTATGGTGCAAACCTAACTTACTTGATTAGATGTTCTGCAAACCCAGAAAATTCAGTACTGTAAGCAAGTTAAACATATTGTGTAAATCAGCTAATGTCTCCCAAATGTTAGTAAGAGTCCAGAAACTTAGGTGATCTTTGCAAATTATAGCTATTTGGTTTAGGAGATTTTACGAGTTAAACCTGAATTGTACTGACTTCATGCATGCATGAATACAGTTTGGTCTATAGTTTGGTCCTACGCACCAGGCTAGAAACAGGAGACTATGAGTTCTAGACCTGCCTTAGGTACAAAAGCCAATTGTATGACTTTGGGTCGGTCACGCTCTCTCAACACAACTCATCTCACAAGAGGGGAAAATAGGAAGAGGAATGAATATTATGGTATGTTAAACTCCTTGAGTTACTTATCAAAATAATACAGGCTAGATTAAAAAAAAATCTAAAGTGTAAACATCACAACAATTTATTGGGCAGCAATACTGAAGTGCTTTGTTACTGTGATTTTTTCTAAGAAGTTTTTCAACATTCCAGTTCAGCCTACAACTATATGACTCAATGTTCTCCCATCTAAGGAAAAGATAGTTGGACTGTGCTTATCAGTTAGGTGCTGCCTTTTGGCTGGGCAAATTATGGAGAGCTGCAAGAAAATTACAGCAACAAAGCAACCAAGTAATTCTTTGATTGCTCAGTTCCAGCCTGGATGATTTAAGCAATTTTCCCCACTCTCCCTGTCAAGATGTGCTGTAACCTCTTTTAAAAGCAAAGGAAGCCTGGGCGGAGCTATTTATCATGTATAAACAGGTGTGAGAGTTGCAATAATTAGATGGCATTTGACCCTGAAAAGAGGACAGCTGGGGTCTGAAAGTGCAGCTTCCATAAACCACTGTTTGTTTGTTTGTTTGTTTTCCTTTTGGGGGAAAGAGAGCAGCAGATAGGAGGGAATTTTTGGTATGGTCTGTTCCAAGAAGTTGTTCTTAATTCTTATAGTAAGTTGCTTCCATTTTGTTTCTCATTATAGAAAAGCAAAGAAACCAACTGGCCTATTTTCCCCATAGCACAGGGGTGTCAAACTCAAGGCCCGAGGACCAGATCCGGCCTGCAGGGTGCTTAGATCTAGCCCATGGATGTAACATCATTACATCCTCACTAACACCCACAGCAAAGAAGACCAAGCTACAAGTTACTACAATAAACTAAAATCACAGCTTTCAGTCTTTATGTTTCTCCATCAGCTTTTTTCCCCTTTTACTTCTACTTTTACTTCTACTTACTTTTACTTCTTTTCTTTTTATGTACACTGAGAGCATGTGCACCAAGACAAATTCCTTGTGTGTCCAATCACACTTGGCCAATAAAAAATTCTATTCTATTCTATTCTGTTCTATTCTATTCTATTCTATTCTATTCTATTCTGTTCTGTTCTGTTCTATTCTATTCTATTCTATTCTATTCTATTCTATTCTATTCTATTCTATTCTATTCTATTCTATTCTATTCTATTCTATTCTATTCTTCTGCTTCATTGATTACACTAAAACTTTGGTTGTATAGAGCTCAACAAACTGTGACAAGTTCTTAAAAAGATGGAAGTCCTGACCACCTTCCAGTCTCCTTAGAAACCTGTATGTGGTTCAAGAAGCAAGAGTTGAAGAGGACATGGAATAACTGATTGGTTGAAAATAGGGAAAGGAGTATGACAATGTATATTTTCAACATGCTTATTTAACTTATACGCAGAGCACATAATGTGATATGGGTGGTAATTATCTGGTATATAAAGTTATACATATAATAAAGTGTGTTCATTATTTTATCTTGGTTTACTCACCCTGGTTGGATGGAATTGATGAAAGTCTTAAAAAGAGGTCAAGGAAAAATGAGTGTAAAAAAGAAAAGAGAATGCATGATGTACTGTGTGGCCATGGTATAGTCAAACATGGTTTGTAGGGAATGTATAGCAAGTGTTTCCTATTGGTCATTTCTTATTCTTCATTTTGTGCTCTGGGGACATTGCTAATTCTGAATATTATGTTAAGTTTTTCGGTATGCTTTTGCATTGGTTTTGGATAATATCCAACAGATAACAGAATACTAAAAATAAAACCTAAGGAATAGAAAAAAAAACAATAAAAATATTTTGGGCACACAAATTTGAGGCATCAGTAGAACCTTCTGGCAATTTTTATTTTGAACTATTTGCAGTGTGTATTGTCAATCCACCTTCACAAATAAATATTGAAGAAAAGATAATAACCTCCAATATGTTTCACTTAAGAGTTCATATCCTTTGTGAATATTTATCTATACATCTTCTAGTAAGGTAGTTTTGTTCATTGGTTTCATCTGCAAATATATCTGCTAACAGGGTATGTTCATTTGTGGTTAGGAGATTTGTTTAATTTAATTTAATTTAATTTCCAATTTATATACCGCCCTTCTCCCTGAGGACTCAGGGCGGTGTACAGCCAAGATAAAAAACATAAGAGTACAAATATTAAAAAAACATTTAAAAATATATATAAATTTTGGCCCGAAAGTTAAGAAATCACAGACTGATTAAAAGAATTTAAAAATTTCTTCTTAAGCCAACCCGGCTTGCTGGAAAAGATGGGTTTTAAGGGAACAACGGAAGACATTGAGGTCATGGATTCTCCTTATCTCCAGGGGCAACTGATTCCAGAGGGTGGGAGCCCCCACCGAGAAGGCCCTCCCCTTGGGGGTCACCAGCCTACATTGTTTGGCTGATGGCTCCCTGAGGAGGCCCTCTCTGTGGGAGCGCACGGGTCGATGGGAGGTCGTCGGTAGCAGCAGGCGGTCTCGCAGATAGCTAGGCCCTATGCCATGGAGCGCTTTAAAGGTGATAACCAACACCTTGAAGCGCACCCGGAAGACCACCGGGAGCCAGTGCAGCTTGCGCAGGAGCGGTGTTACATGGGAGCACCATGTTGCTTCCATCACTACCCGCGCTGCTGCATTCTGGACCAGCTGGAGCCTCCGGGTGCTCTTCAAGGGGAGCCCCATGTAGAGAGCATTGCAGTAGTCAAGGCGAGAGGTGACGAGGGCGTGAGTGACTGTGCACAAGGAATCCCAATCGAGAAAGGGCCGCAACTGGCGAATCAGGTGAACCTGATAAAAGGTCCCCCTGGTAACAGCCGTCAGATGTTCCTCCAAAGACAGCTGCCTATCCAGGAGGACTCCCAGATTGCGAGCCCTTTCAGTGGGGGCCAACGACTCGCCCCCAATAGTCAGTGATGGAGTCAACTGACTATATCAGGATGCTGGGAGCCACAGCCACTCAGCCTTGGAAGGGTTGAGTTTGAGCCTGTTCCTCCCCATCCAGATTGTTTGATTGTTCAATATGTGTATGTATGTATGTATAGTGAATACAGATCTTTTATTTGTTTATTACAATTTACATATTTATTGTTATCTAATATGAATTGTTATATGTCTAATATGTGATTAACAGTTTGTTTGTTCTAACATGGGTAATAAAAAATTTAGCATTTTTCTCAACTCATTTCTCATACTTCACCACCTCCCACCACCACCAAAAACTTTAAAAAAATATTGGGAATTGCAACACATCTAACTAAATTGGAACGTATCTTCCTCTGTGACCCTTCTGTTGCTTCAAAAACAATCATTTGATTGGCAAATTGCAGAAAAAAATTTGCAGTGGCAATTGGTTCATTCTGCTTCAACTGGCATATATCACCGTTTCCCAAGAATGCTATAAATTGGGGACGGCAGCTTTTGCATTAAAACACTGAGAGACTATCTGTAGGTCCCTTGGAAGCCTTTCTAGATTCTGACTTTCTAACTGAAACCATGAAGATTTTTCATTTCTTTTCGATTGGTCTGTTTGTGCTGTTTCTGGTTTCTACAGGTAATGAATAAGATTGGGAGAGAACTACTGGGACTTATTCTTCAGCCATGCATAGGAACTCTCTTTTCTGCTCTGGCCCTTAAATGAAAGCATCTGGGCAGGGTCTCCAGCCTTTGCTGTATCATTGGCAACATCCTGGCTACCATCCATGCAAGCAAACATTAAGCAACATGGAAAAGAGGGAGCAAATATGGCAGGAAAATGGGGTCTTAGAACCCAGGCCTAGTTACTTTTATTGAAACTGGGATGGGGGTGGGGATGGGGTGGGGAAGATGATGGGGCGGGGATTTGGATCCTTTTAAACAGGGAAAATGGCTAAAGCTTGTGAGGATAGAGATTGTGACATCACAGTAGATGACAAGGTCTTTAACCTGATGCCTCCTCTCCTCTGGAATGAGGTCTCCACACATTCTGTTTTCCTAAAGAAACCTTAGATGCTTTGTTTATTCCTTGATAGAGAATATCCTTTTGCCTTTGAGGCTTAGCAAATCACAAAAGGAAAGTGAAATGTTCATTCACTAGCAACCCCTTGGCCACAAGCCAACTGATCCTCTTCTCCTAGGTTGATATTTATTACAATTCTCTTTCTGTCTAAATTACTGTATAAGAATTCTGTTTCTCTCTATTTTCATATCAGTGACTAGGAGAACTGTCCGGAAAATTATTTGTCTTCTTTTTGAGAGAGAGAGAGAGAGAGAGAGAGATTTCCTCTTTGACTGGTGGGAGGGAGTTGCTATGTGTAGTGGCCAGTCTGCCTTAGTCTGCATGGGGAATGTTTTTACAATGCTTCAAGAGAGCAGTTCCTGGCAATCCCAACAGACGGAACCAGGTGTCCAGGCAGCAAACTGCTTTTCCACCACAAAACTAACCACAACAGTCAGTTGCAAATTGCTGATTCTTAGTGGCAGACCACAGGTATCCATGATGAAGAAATGGTCACACATTGGAGACACACAAATTTTGTGGTTAGCAATAGCAATAGCACTTAGACTTATATACCACTTCCCAGTGCTTTTCAGCCCTCTCTAAGCAGTTTACAGAGTCAACATCTTGCCCCCAACATTCTGGGTCCTCATTTTATCAACCTTCAGCCACTCAGAATTGAACTCCTGGAGTGAGCAGTCAGTAAGCCTGCAGTACTGCACCATCACGGTTAAAAAAGATTTCCACACAAGTGAAGCTTCCATGTCACAACAGGCTAGGCTTTTTGGCTCCAATAACCTGAAATGAAAACTGGAGATGAAATGATTTATTTTTCCTCTTAAAATGAACCTATTTGCAACCACTCTCAGCCTGGAACTTTCAATCTTCATATTCCACATGTTAATTAATACCATAAACATGTACCTCTTAAACTTGGATTTTCTATACCTATCAACCCATCAAAATTATTTTATAAGGTGGTTCCAATAATTGTACGAAAATTAAACTTCCCCTTAGATCCTTGATTAAGATCAAAACACTTGGCCTAGTTGGGGCTGAAATGTATATGTCAGGGAAACTAACATTCAAATATACTGTACATTATTTTGGAGGAAAGTGTTTGCGTACATCTGATGTTTTAGCAAAGATCTCACAAAAAGTGCATAGTATGCATTCTATAAACATACGCAAAGAATGAAAGAATATAAAACTTGTGATTGGCACATCAATGGGAGCAGTAGTGGAATTGAAATTTTTTTACTACCAGTTCTGTGAGCATGGCTTGGTGGGTGTGGTGTTGCTTGGTGGGCGTGGCTTGGTAGGCGTGGCAGGGGAAGGATACTGCAAAATCTCCATTCCCTCCCCATTCCTGGGGGAAGGATATTGCAAAATCTCCATTCCCACCCCACTCGGGGGCCAGCCGGAGGTGGTATTTGCCGGTTCTCTGAACTACTCAAAATTTCTGCTACCTGTTCTCCAGAACCTGTCAGAACCTGCTGAATAGCACCCCTGAATGGGAGTAATAAATAAAGGTCTACAGTAGAACCTAATTTATCTCCTTTCACCTCCTGATTCTGAGGCATGGAATAGTTTTCCAAATTTTCTGGAGGTGTGGAACTCTTTGGAGAATGTCTTAAGGTAAACCAGGAAGACTGTTTTGAAAAGAGAAAAGCTGGTTTACTCTCATATTCCACAAATAGTGTGGAGAGGAATCAAAGCAGGCCTTCTGTTCATAGTTCAGTCTCAATCTCTGGATGTATTTTCCCCAGATAGGCTTTGTTGGACAATGGCTATGCTTCCGGAGATTGGACAGAGAGGTCCATTGAAATAAGCAGCATCTGTGTATTTGAGGACTAAAGAAAAAGAGTGTTCCTATTAGATATAGTTTTTTGCTCATCCCAATTTGAAAGTGTGGTCATCATTATACTAGAAAAGAAATGCTTGGACTTCAACCTTAAAGCATCTGAAGCTACTCTTAAAAATTAAATCATGTCACAAACATAATGCTCCTCTTGTTTGACTTTCAGCTAATTCTTTTAAGTTTATCCCTCAGTTCACAATTGCCAAGAGAAGATCCTATTGCAGCCAGTTCACCATCTATTTTTTGAAACATCTGAGAAGTCTTCTTGTTTGAGAGCCTGAATCCTGCCTTTTCCCTGCCTTGTCTCCAAACTGTCTTGGCCTGCAGTTAAAGGAAGACTGTCTGCTTTGCAAAAATTCCTGGGAGCTTTTACATTTAAAAACAAAATAAATAAATCATTCTCGCTATTTTCAGCATTCAAAATAAAACGTTGTGGCTAATATGTATTTATAAGTACAGCCCTGGAGGCAACAGAGTAGAACCAATTCCAAGAAGGGCAACCAGGATGATCCACTAAGTTGCACAAAAACTGATGGAAGGACCTGGACATGTTTAGCTTTGAGAAGGTGTGGTAAGGTGGGAGGTCTTTTCAAGGAACTGAAGGGGTGCCCACAAAAGAAAATCAAGCCATCTTTTGTCTTACCTCAGAGTGGAGGACATTGAGTAATACATTTCAGTTAAAGGAGGTAAATGTTGGTTGTCAATTAGGAAAAATTTCCTAACAAAAAGAGAAGTTCAACTGAATGGCAATGTGGAAAGAATTTCATAATTTAAAGATATTGATTCTTTTAAAAAATAAAAATAATAAAACTGTTCAGTATTTCTTCGGAAACAAAATTAGGAATGGAGGAAAAAGAAATGTATTTACATAAGAAATAATAGTTGTTGGTTTCCACCAGAAGGTGGCATCAAACATTTCTTTAGCTAGACACTATGAACACCATCCAATTTATCAAGTATTGTGTCTGCTTGTCAAAGCATCCAGCATATTGAAAGTGAAGTGGTTCGGGAATAAATAGAGGCACAAGCAGGCTAGTGACAACAGCTCTTTAATATACAGTGAGACTTCAGCAAAAACTCAGAGGCTGCAGCCCTCCTTATATACAATCCTGGAGGGACTGTCAGCCAATCAGAAACTTAAGCAGGTTTGAATCTCCCGCTGAAAAGTATCAATACATAACCCCTCCCTTCCCAGAAGGCACTAATACTCAAATATTTACATAAGTACACACAAAGTCTCTCAGGTGCCCTGGCCGAATTCTCGTTCTAGTTGACCTGTGCAGTTCAGTGTTTGGTGGGGCGTCGAGCTGGTCGGAGGGACTTTCTGTCTCTCCCGGCTCCGCCAATGGAACCTCCTGGATTTTGTCCGGGGCGTGGTTATCCCCGGTTGGGAGTGGCGACTCGCTGGGGCAGCGCTGGAACCAGGGCTTGTCAGCTAAGTATTCTCTCGAACCCGGGCTTGAGTTAACTGTTTTGGGAAAGTTGTTGTAGTTAGGTTCGGAGATGTCTAAATTGATATTTTCTTCGCCGACTATTCTTTTTCTAAGTTGGTCTATGTGGCGTTTCCAGAGTCTGTCCACCCCTATGTCTACCGTGTATGATTTTGGGCCTGTTATGCCCACTATGGTTCCTGCAACCCATAGAGGTCCGCTAGCATAATTGCGAGCGAACACCGGGGACCCCACCTGGAACTGTCTTAGTCCGGTGGTCTCTCCCTTGAAATTCTCATGTGTATAATTGGGGTGAAGCCTGTCTAACACGCACCGAAGCTTCCTGCCCATGAGGAGTTCGCTGGGCTTCTCCCTGTGGCCGTGCATGGTGTGGCATGCTGGACAGCTAGAAATAGATCTATCCTGGCCTGCCAGTCCCCGTTATCTAGTCTGGACAATGCTTCTTTGGCCGTTCTTACGAAACATTCAGCCAAACCATTAGAAGCCGGATGGAACGGGGCCGATAGGGCATGGCGGATGCCCAGTCCGGCCAGGTAGCCTTCAAACAGAGTCGCTGTGAATTGAGGGCCGTTGTCAGATACCAGAGTATCCGGTAGGCCATGGCTGGCAAATAGTTTGCGAAGGACTTTGATGACTGCCTCGGCTGTGGTTGAGGGCATTAGTATTATTTCAAGCCATTTTGAAAAGGCATCGACTACGATTAAAAATGTTTGCCCATGGAAGGGGCCGACAAAGTCAATATGGATCCTCCCCCATGGCCCTTTTGGTTTCTCCCACTCTCAGATGGGCACTATCGGGGGATCGGGCCGAGACTCCTGACAGGGTCTGCACTTCCCCACCCACTCGGATATGACTTGGTCCATGTTGGGCCACCAGACGTAACTGCGGGCTAAACTTTTCATTCGGACAATCCCTGGGTGCCCCTCGTACAGTAACTCCAAGACCCTCGTTCTTAGTCTCGTTGGTATTACCACCCTATCACCCCACAACAAACAACCCCCTTGCATAAACAATTTGTTACGTTTGTTGACATAACCCTGGTACTCTCCACCGACCGCCTTGACCGGCCACCCTTTAAGGACCCAACCCATTACAGTACGAATTACAGGGTCCCTAGCAGAGGCTTTCGCCACCTCGCAAAAGGAGATGGGTCCCAAAGTCATGGTGTCGATCAGTAGAACGGGGGTCTCCGGCGTGGGGTTGACCAGTAAGTCGGGGAGGGGGCAGCGGCTGAGGGCATCCGCGTGGCCCAAGGTCCGTCCGGGTCGATGGACAAGCTGGTATGAATAGGCCGACAGGAAAATGGCCCACCTGGTCAACCGTGGGGACAGGGCGGCGGGGGTGGGCTTGTCACCGGCCAAAGTCCAAGCAGGGGCCGGTGGTCAGTCACAAGTTTGAATTGGCGGCCATAGAGATATTCATGGAATTTTTGAACCCCCGCAATTGCAGCCAGAGCCTCTCTGTCCAATTGACTATAGTTCCGCTCTGCACTTGACAGGGTGTGAGAGTAAAATGCAATAGGCGCCTCTATGCCGTTTGGTAGTCTATGGCCTAGGACGGCACCAACTCCTACGGGGGAGGCATCACAAACCAATACAAGTGGTAGCACCGCGTTGTATTGTATTAAGAAGCTATCTTCGGATAGAAGTCTCTTAACAGCCTCGAAAGCGGTTGCTTGGGCTTTTCCCCAAACCCAAGGTACATTTTTACCTAAAAGTTTGTGTAAGGGATCTGCAACTGTGGCCTTGTCCTTCAAAAATATTGAATAAAAATTGAGCAGTCCAAGGAAGGCTTGGAGCTCTGCTTTGGTTTTGGGGGCTGGTGAGTTTTTGATTGCTCTCACTTTACTTTCGGTGGGGTGGATGCCTGTGCCATCCACCCTGTACCCTAAAAATTCGACGGAGGGGACAGCGATCATGCATTTATTTTTCTTTAATTTCAGTCCCGCTTCCCTAAATCTGGATAGGACATTCCTCACTCTGCCCCCTAGTTGACGTTCATCCTGAGCGCTGATTAAAACGTCATCAAAATAGGGCACCACCCCTGGGAACCCTTGCAAGAGGCGCTCCATGGTGCTTTGAAAAAGGCCGGGTGCGACGCTCACCCCAAACTGGAGCCTGGTGCATTTGAATGCACCCCTATGAGTTACAATTGTCTGTGCCTCTGCCGTGGTGTCATCAACTGGTAATTGTTGGTAGGCCTGAGCTAGGTCTAATTTCGCAAAAATTTTGCCGGGCCCCAGGGAGTGTAGTAGATGATGCACGATCGGCACCGGATAGGCGCTTGGCTGCAAAGCCTTGTTGATTGTGCACTTGTAGTCGGCGCAAATTCTGATTGAGCCGTCAGATTTAACTGGGGTCACTATGGGGGTCTCCCATTTCGCATGGTCAACGGGGACCAACACCCCTTGTTTAATTAATTTGTCCAGTTCCGCATCGATCTTTGGTTTCAATGCGAAGGGCACCCGTCTGGCTTTAAGTCTTATTTGGGCTACGTTGGGGTCTAGGTTTAGGGAGATAGGGGTCCCCACATACTTGCCCAACGTGTCCCTGAAGACGTCTTGGAACTCGTTCAGGAGGCTGTCCTTCAGTGACGGCTCGGACATTCGGTGGACGCCAGTGAAGCCCATGCCAAGGGCTCGGAACCACCCCATGCCTAGAAGACTGGGTAGCTGCTTTGACATGATGGTCAGTGGCAGGTCTTTTTCGTAGTCTCCGTAGGTGACTCTGAACGTGCCCACGCCTTCGAGGGGGACCCGGTTCCCCTGGTAGTCTAGGATGCGTAGTCTTTGCTTGGATAGCTGGTCCTTCCGGAACGACGGCAGGAGGGTCTTCAGGGTTGCCCACGACATTATGGAGAGAGCTGATCTGGTGTCGATCTCCATCGAGCATGGCTTGCCGTTGATTTCGACCACCGTGCTGACTTTGTCCTCGATCGCCGTGCTGGCCTGGTCTACGTGTACACTGCGGCCATCTCGCGGTTCAAATTTGCGCCGTTTCTTCACGCCGCCTTCTCTCATTGGATGCTT
Source organism: Pantherophis guttatus (assembly GCF_059756535.1). Taxonomy (NCBI): domain Eukaryota; kingdom Metazoa; phylum Chordata; class Lepidosauria; order Squamata; family Colubridae; genus Pantherophis; species Pantherophis guttatus. Next base: position 318,545,428 of record NC_142063.1, read on the forward strand.
CTGACGCGTTGATTCTGGTTGGCTACGGCGCTCACGTGGTTGGTGTTTTCTGGGCAGAATGGCTCTACAGACTCGCGCCAAGTGCCCTTTTTTCTCGCAACGTCTGCAAATAGCCTCTCTGTATTTGCAGGACAGTCTATCATGGTGCCCGCCACAGCTGGGGTAGTTTCGCCGAGGGCTGCCTGCGTCTTTTCTCTGGTGCTCTGTTAGGAAGACGTCCTCATCTGACTCGGATTCCGAGCTGGATCCAGCATCTTCCCTGTGCACTGGTGCAGACTTAGGACTGTCTTTGCTGGTCAGCAGACGCTGCAGCATTTCTGCGGCTTTTGTGGATGCTTCATGAGCCCTGGCCTCGTCGAGGGCTCCAGCAAGCGTTAAGTCAGGCTTGGCGAGCAGGCGCCGTTGTAGCCTAATGTCCCGAACACCACAGATTAGTTGCTCAAGCAACACATCGTCCAAATCCCTGTAGTCGCAATGAATTGCGGCTTTACGGAGGCTCGCCATGTAAGCACTGACTGGTTCTCCCTCTCACTGTACGCGCTGTCTGAGTTGGTATCGTTGCACGAACTTGGAGGGCACGGGAGCATAGTGAGCCCGGAGAGTTGCCATCAGGGTGTCCCAGGAGACTGTCTGGACTGGCGTTGGCTCACAAAGTGACTCTGCCATCTCGAACACATCCGGTCCGCAGTGGCTTAGGAAGAGGGCTCTCTTCCGATTAGCGGAGAGTCCCTGCATGTCGCTGGCTTCAAGCGAGCATTCAAACCTCGTTAGGTACGAGACCCATTTTTCGCAGGTCGGATCAAAAGGCTTGGGCGGAACGTAGGCAGACATGTTCGGTATGCCTCCTGTAGTTCGCCTCGTCGCCTAGCTGAAGCTCGGGGTCTCACTGGTTCGCCTCTTGTGGCCTCAATCCCATCTTCGTCGCCAATGAAGTGGTTCGGGAATAAATAGAGGCACAAGCAGGCTAGTGACAACAGCTCTTTAATATACAGTGAGACTTCAGCAAAAACTCAGAGGCTGCAGCCCTCCTTATATACAATCCTGGAGGGACTGTCAGCCAATCAGAAACTTAAGCAAGTTTGAATCTCCCTCTGAAAAGTATCAATACATAACAGAAAGGATGCCAGCTCATGCAGGCCTGGTGAATATTATGTAAAACAATGCAAAAGTTGTTGTTGTTGTTGTTGTTGTTGTTGTTAGTTGCGAAGTCATGTTTGACCCATTGCAACCCCATGGACAACATTCCTCCAGGCCTTCCTGTCCTTTACCATCCTCTGGAGTCCATTTAAGTTCACGCCGGTACTTCATGGACTCCATCCAGCCACCTCATTCTTTCAACCCCTTCTTCTTTTGCCCTCAATCTGGGAAAGATTGAGGGCAAAAGAAAAATGGGATGACAAAGAACAAGGTGGCTGGATGGAGTCCCTGAAGCAGTAGGTGTGAGCTTAAATTGACTCCAGAGGATGGTAGAGGACAGGAAGGCCTGGAGGAACATTGTCCATGGGGTTGCAATGGGTCAGACACGACTTTGCAAATAACAACCAACCTAGCCTAGCCATCATCATTATATACTGCTTAGATATCTAGTACATAAAGTATTGCTGAGCACATTGTAAGCCGCCCTGAGTCTTCGGAGAAGGGCGGCATATAAATCAAATTAAAAAAGAAAAGTAATATTCAAATACACTGTATAAAATAATAAAGTCAAGTATTGCCTAACCCGACTATAACCCTATATCACACATCTAACTAAACCCTAAATGTATTTTTCCTTATTACGGATTTGTTGCTTTAAAAAGAATCGTTAGATTGGCAAATTGGATGAAGAATGTTATAATGACAATACATTACTCCCCTATTTTGCTTCAACTGTCACTGTGTCACAACTTCCCAAGAATGCTGTAAACTGGGGACTGCAACTTTCCTATGAAAACACTGCAAGAATATCCTGTCTTTGGGTCCATTGGAAAACTAACTGGTTGTCCCTCCTAACTCAACCATGAAGATCCTTCATTTCTTCCTGGCTGGACTCTCTGTGTTTCTTCTGATTTCTGCAGGTAAGGAATAAGAAGGCAGGGAGGGAGGGAGGGAGGGAGGGAGGGAGGGAGGGAGGGAGGGAGGGAAGGAAGGAAGGAAGGAAGGAAGGAAGGAAGGAAGGAAGGAAGGAAGGAAATCTCTATCTTTGAGGGCTGCCCAGTCAGATCAAAAGTCAAGAGACTGAAATGATATATGTACAATTAGCAACACCTTGACCGCAGACCAAGTGGGTGCAACCTTCTAATGGTCCTCTGCTAGGTTAATATTTATTTTATTTCTCTCTCTAAATTACTGTATAAGAATTCTGTTTTACTCTAAAACTATCTATCTTCACATCAGTGACTGGGAGCAAATTATTTGTCTTCTTTTGAGAGACAGATTTCCTCTTGAACTTGGGGAGGGGATCACTATGTGCAATGGCCATCCTGCCTTAGTCTGTATGGGGAACATTTTTACAAAGCTTCAAGCCAGCATTCCATTGCAATCCCAACGGAAGAAAGCAGCAGACCAGGCAGCAGACTGTTTTTCCACCACAAAACCAACCACAGTGGGAAGCAACCCTCAGTTGCAAATTGCTGATTCTTAGTGGCAGACCACAGACATCCATGCTGGAGGAAGGGCCGCACACTGGAGACTCACCAATTTTGGGACTACAAAAGGCTTTCACACAATTGAAGCTTCCATGGCACAACAAGCTTAGTGTTTTGTCTCCAATAACATGGAATGAAAACTGGAGTTGAAATTATTTCTTTTTCTTTTCAAGATGAACCTGTTTGCAATAACTCTCAACCTGGAATTTTCACCTTCCACATATTACTGTATTTGATACAGTAAACTTGTACCTCCTAAACTCAGCTTTTCAAAATATAACAGTCACCAAAATTATTTTATAGGGCCTAGTTCCAGTTCTACAAGAATTAAACTTTTCCTTAGATCCGTTATTAAGATCAAATTCTGCAAATTTGGGTCTGTGCTTCATTCAAACAGAGAATATCATGGTCTTAGCATAACAACACTTGAATATTTCAAATCATTCCTCTAAGTATAAGAGTCTTCTCTCCCAACTCTCACAAATATGAAGGCAAATAAGAAAATGTCATCCTCTCCCACTATGGATGAGGGAGGCTGTCAATGGCATGTGGGGAGTTGTATAACCCCTGTTAGAAGATATCAGAAAAGACTAAATCCCATCCTGGTGTCCTCAAGTTCATATAGGGTTGGGCCAACAATTCCTACCAAACCAAAAACCAAAAACATCAAACCAAACGGAATAAGAACTCTGGGAGTTCTCATAGTTTAACATATTTGAAGGACACCTAGCTTGGCTTGCTGATGAGTGCTTCAACAAATAAGGCTGTTTCCCAGAGAACACTGGAGTTGCTTTGTTTAACAAAAGAGTCATTAGACATTTCCCAGGGACACTCTACCTATGGATTTTCTGCATTAAGTAGAGGGTTGAACTAAGTAAATAGCTCTCCAAATCCCTTCTATTTTATTCCATAAAATCCTTTCTTTTACAGGATAACAGAGTTGGAAGGGACCTTGGAGCTCTTTTAGTCCAACCATGCTCAAGCAGGAGACCCTATACCATTTCAGAAAAATCTTTGCCCAATCTCTTCATAAAACTTCCAGTGTTGGAGCATCCACACATTTTGGATGCAAATTGTTCCACTAATTCATTGTTCTAACTGTCAGGAAATTCCTCCTTAGGTTGCTTCTCTCCTTGATTAGTTCCCATCCATTGCTTCTTGTCCTGCCTTCAGGTGAATAGGTTGACCCCCTCCCCCTCTTTGTGACACAAACAATGCCATCCTTAAAGAAAAGGCAGTTTGTCAGCTGACTTTGGCAATACTAACATTTGTGGATGGTTTAAAAAAATCTTCATTTCATCTCAAGAAAAGTGACCAGGCTTAATGACCACAAAATGCTGAATATTCATTTTGGGAAGTGGAAAGAAAATGGGGAAAGGGGGAGAAAGAGGAATAGCCTGAAGCATTTTGGTGGAGGGCAGGGTTCACTTTGTTTAAGTTCTGCCTCTTGCAACATTCTGTCTTTCAGTGTGTCTGTCCTGACCCCCCACTCAGTGGCTGCAGACCATAGGCACCTCCTCACATCCCTTTGGCAGCCTCTAAAACCCTCATTCATAACAGGAAGGAATGACATTTTTTTATTTGCCTTCTTATTTATGCAATTTGTCTACATCTTCCAACCTTCTGCAAGTGTCCTGTTGCAAGTCTCATTGGTGGCGCTTCAGATTCTAATGCATTTTAATTAAACAACAAAGATACTTTTTAAACATGTTTCTACATTTCTGTGCAGGATATGCCTCCAAGAAACCAAAAACTGAGAGTGAGTGCTACCAACGAAATGGTATTTGCAGAATCAGGTGCAGGTTTCCTCTCCGAATGTATGGGAAATGTGGCATTCAGCAGTGTTGCATCAAGTAATTTTGTTTCATTAATTGACAGATCCTACATGTTGCCAGGGAGTGCATTTTTTCTTCCTGACCCCCTTGAAGCAGTGATCATTTTCCTAAATTTAAGAGCCTTTCCTATATATATGTAAAACTTTGTTATATGGGAAATTTATCATCTTTAAATGTTAATGCACATTAAGCAGTTATGTTCTTTTCAATCAAAATACAGTTATGTTGTCTGGGATTTTCACTTTGTCATATTTTAAAAGTCTTTAATCCAGTAAAAAAAATGCAATATGGATGCATATATCTGGGAAAAATATTTTATTTATTAATCAAATTTAGATAGCCGCCAAACTCATGGAAAGTGACTCTGGGCAGCACACAACAATCCAACAAACAATAAATACAGAACTATCATTGCCTAAAAGCTTTATAGATTTTTTCTCTAGCAGAGGCACTATGGACTGAGTCAACCTTGAGCCTGGTGAGATTAAAACTGCCAAACTGCAGGCAGCCGGCAGTCAGTAGAAGTAGCCTGCAGTACTGCATTCTAACCACTGCATCACCGCAGCTCATAATGAAGGAATATGAAACCTCTCTGCATCACATGAATGGGAGTAATAGAAAAAGGTTTACCATAGAGCCCAATTTACTTTCTTTGGCTCCCAATTCTGAGGCAAGGCAAAGATTTCCAAATTTTCAGGAGTTTTAGAACTCTTATAGGATTCTTCCAAGATAAATCAGGATAGCTGCTTTGGAAAGAGAAAAGCTGGTTTACTCTCATATTCCATAGGCTGTGTGGAGAGGAATCAAGAATTTTTTTCTTTTAAATGCTATGATGATCCCAGAGCCTTTTGAAAACATTTTTTTACAACCTCTTAGCGGAAGAGGTTGTAGAAAAAAATGGTTTTAAAAGTAAAAAAAAAAATGGCCACGCCCACCCAGTCACATTACCCCCTCCCCCACTAAGCCACGCCCACAGAACTGGTAGTAACAAATTTTAGATTTCACCCCTGACCTCAACCTTCTGAAGGGCGGTCTTCAGGGTGGTCCAGGACATGATGGACAGGGACGATAAATTGGAACAAAATTTCCTCTGTGACCATTTTGTTGCTTCAACCAAATCGTTTGGCAGCTTGCAGGAGGAACTTTCCAATAGCAATAGCTTTCTATCCTCTTTTGCTTCAACTGCAACTCTCACAAAAGTTCCCAAGAATGTATAAATCGAGGACAGCAGCTGTCACGGGGAAGCCCTGGGAGTCCAGCATATTGGAAAGGTACCAGATCATGGTGGATATTATTTAAAAACAATGCAAAAGCCCATACTCACAAACTCACTCACCACACTATTCCCTTTCAGAGTAAGCAATGTCCCACAAAGCACAGAAAGAAAGCAGTAAGCCCAAGATAAAGAAGACAGGAAAAGAAGCACTATCTATATATTTCTGTCCCTAGAAACCATCATTGACTATAGCATAGCCACATGCCACATCATACATTCCCTCCTTCACCTCTCCCTTTAAGTTTTTCATCAGCTCCTGGATAGCTCAACAGACAGAGCACTGTAATTTAACACCAGCTGTCTGCAATTAAAGTAAGATCGAATCTCGCCAGGCTCAAGGTTGACTCAGCCTTCCATCCTTTCTAAGGTAGATAAATTGAGGACCCAGTTTGTGGGGGCAATAAGCTGACTCTGTATAAATATACAAAAGTATGAAGGCTATTGCTTAACGCACTGTAAGCCGCCCTGAGTCTCTGGAGAAGGGCGGCATATAAATCAAATTTAAAAAAAAAAAAAACCTCCATCCAACCAGAACTATCTTTGTTTTGCCCTTCCTCTCTGCCCATTCACTCTTCCCTCAGGTGCTTGCTCTGGGATTTGATCCTTATTCATTCTCCCCATAAGACCAAACCAATCATCAGTGGATGTCTCTTATTGATTGCTCATTTCCATATCCATATTCATCAGCACCCATTCAGTCTTGATTCTCTCCTATATTATTTTACCATATGCACTTCCTAAGCATCTCGGTTCTCCTGCATTCAATGTACTGTATGTTTATATTTCTTCTGACACCCAATTATCTCTTCTAGAAGCAAATCCATCTCTACTTCTCACAAAGGTTAATTTCTTGGAAGAGGCTACATTATACCAAGAGCTTTGTACCAACATTTGAACTCCTTGCCTTTTGTACAAACATTCTGAAATCTTTTTACCAAGCTCTGCAAAATCATCTATTTGCCTTAGTTTATTGATAAAATACATGATAAATCATTATCTCGTATCCTCCACCAAATATGACCACCTTGGCACAGAGAGAGAGAGAGAAATAGAGAGAGGGGGAATAATTTTATTGCAATCACTGACCAGCAAATTAAACAGCTACATGAAAGTATCAACAAGCAGAATGCGATGAGAATGATGGCATGAATAGGGAAAAGATACAGTATGTCTAGAGAGAACAACATGTCTATAATAGAAAAAGATGCTAAAATATCTAGATGATCATTTTACTATTAGGCAGTTAATACAGATATCAGAATACTAAAAATCAAACCTAAGGAATAGGGGGGGAAAAGTCTGCATTAATTAATTAATTTTGGCACAGAAATTTGAGGCGTCAGCAGAACACTCCGGCTATTTTTATTTTTGACCTTTTTGCAGTTTGTATTAAAAATCCATTTTCACAAATAAATATTGAAGAAAATGGCACAGTTTTCAATATGTTTCATGTAAAAGTTCATATTGTCTGAGAACCTTAATACTGAACATATTCTAGTGATACATTTTTGTTCATTGGTTTATCTGAGAGAAGATCTGCTAGTAGATCCTCTTCATTTGTGTTTATTGAGATTTTTTGGGGGGGGGTTATTGAAGTGGAAGAGACCACTCCCCAACAAATAATTTTTTTCTCTTAGATCTTGGAACCAACTTGCAGTTTCTTGAGGAAAACACTGATATGCAAAGGCTTAGGTGAAGAAATCTTGCAAACAAATCTGTAGGCCCTCAACCTCTTAGTACATATGTATATTGTGAATGGATTTTTTAATTTAAATGTGTATTGTTATCTATTATGTGGTCAAAAGCTTGTTTGTTCTCACATGTGTCATAAACAATCTAGCATTTTTATACAGATATTTCTCCCATCTCACGATTTCTGCCCCACTAAAATCTTTGTCCACACTAACAAAAATCTTAGGAATAGGAACACATCTAACTAAACTGAAATGTATTTTTCCTTTTAACCGTTTTGTTGCTTCCATAAGAAACGTTAGATTGGCAAACTGGAGGAAGAATTTTACAATGATAATAGGTTTCTACACCTATACACCTATGTGGCATTCAGCAGTGTTGCATCAAGTAATTTTGTTTCATTAATTGACAGATCCTACATGTTGTCAGGGAGTGCATTTTTTCTTCCTGACCCCCTTGAAGCAGTGATCATTTTCCTAAATTTAAGAGCCTTTCCTATATATATGTAAAACTTTGTTATATGGGAAATTTATCATCTTTAAATGTTAATGCACATTAAGCAGTTATGTTCTTTTCAATCAAAATACAGTTATGTTGTCTGGGATTTTCACTTTGTCATATTTTAAAAGTCTTTAATCCAGTAAAAAAAATGCAATATGGATGCATATATCTGGGAAAAATATTTTATTTATTAATCAAATTTAGATAGCCGCCAAACTCATGGAAAGTGACTCTGGGCAGCACACAACAATCCAACAAACAATAAATTCAGAACTATCATTGCCTAAAAGCTTTATAGATTTTTTCTCTAGCAGAGGCACTATGGACTGAGTCAACCTTGAGCCTGGTGAGATTAAAACTGCCAAACTGCAGGCAGCCGGCAGTCAGTAGAAGTAGCCTGCAGTACTGCATTCTAACCACTGCATCACCGCAGCTCATAATGAAGGAATACGAAACCTCTCTGCATCACATTAAATTAAATTAAATTAAATGAATGGGAGTAATAGAAAAAGGTTTACCATAGAGCCCAATTTACTTTCTTTGGCTCCCAATTCTGAGGCAAGGCAAAGATTTCCAAATTTTCAGGAGTTTTAGAACTCTTATAGGATTCTTCCAAGATAAATCAGGATAGCTGCTTTGGAAAGAGAAACACTGGTTTACTCTCATATTCCATAGGCTGTGTGGAGAGGAATCAAACCAGGCTTCCTGTTCATAGTTCAGTCTCAGTCTCTGGCTTGCCTTCCCCAGATAGGCACTTCCAAGTGCTCCCCACATTGCTGGCCTGGTGCAATAATGACTATAATTCTGGAGATTGGGCAGAGAGGTCAATTGAAATGGGCAGCACTTGTGGTGATAAAACAAAAGGAGGGTTCCCAATAGTTTTTTTGCTCAACCCAATTTGAAAATGTGGTCATCATCAAAGTAGCAAAGAAGTGCTCGGACCTCAACCTTAAAGCAACTGAAGCTCCTCTTAAAAGTTTGTTTGACTTTCAATTTATTGTTTTAATTTGCTTGAATCCCTCAGTTCACAAATCCCAAGAGAAAATCCTATTGCCGACAACCCACCGTTTAACTTTTGAAACATCTGAGAAGTCTTCTTGCTTGAGAGCCTGAATCCTGCCTTTTCCCTGCCAGCACAGAATACTGCCCTGTCTCCAAACTGCCTTGGCTGGCAGTGAAAGATTGCCTGCTTTGAAAGATTTTTCTGAGTTCTTGCATTTAAAATCAAAATAAATAATTCTTGCTATTTGCAGCATTCAAAATGAAATGTTGTCACTAATCTGTATTTATAAGCACCGCCCTGGAGCCAATAATCTAGAACCAATTCCAAGAAGGGCAATGAGATTGGTCAACTAAGTTGATCGTGAAAAGTGATAACACATGAAAACAAACTTACTATTTGACTATTTCCATTCAGAGAGAGCAATGATCCACAAAGCACAGAAAAGTAGTAAGTCCAAGAAGTGAAAAAAAAGGAAAGGAAACACACTCCACACGTTTCTGTCCCTATGAACCAACTTTGACTACACCATGTCCACCACCCCCGTGTCATAAGTATCTTTGTGTTTTTTTTACACTTTTTTCTCCTCTTTCTCCTTTTAAGGTTTTCATGAATTTCATCCAAGTAGAACTATTTTTTTCTTCCCCTTCTTCTCTGCCAATTCATTCTTCAATAAGTTACTTGCTTTGGGGTTTAATTCTCATTCGTTCATTCTCCCTATGTGACTAAACCAACCATCAGTAGCTAATTAATAAATAAAATATTTTCACACAAACTTTGGAGATGTTAGCAGGACATTTCCATTTTTTATTTTGGACTGATTGCATTACATATAATGCAATGAATATAATACACCAATAAAAATTGAAGAAAAAAGATACAGTTTTCAATATCTTTCATTAAAAGTTTGTATTCTCTGTGAACCTTTATCTATACATCTTCTAATGATGTATATTTGTTCATTTGTTTTATCTGTGGAGATATCTGCTAGCAGGTCATCTTCATTTGTAGATAGGAGATTTGTTTGATTGTTCAATATACTGTATACATATACATACCCACACCCATATACATATACAGATCATTTAATTGTTAATTACAATTTACACATTTAACTTCTGGTTTTTGCAGGTAAGGAATTATTGTTATCTAATATGGGGTCAAAAATTCTTTCCTCTAACCTAAGTAGTAAAAAGGCTAGCATTTTTATACAGACATTTTTCCTCCTCCACCACCACCACCTCACTAAAATGATATCCAAAAAGAGGAAAAAGATGTCACATCTGAGGTGACCAAATTGAACGTATCATGCTCCGTGACTGTTTTGTTACTTCAAAAGCAAAATCGTTAGATTGGCAAATTCCAGGAAGAATTTTACAACGACAACAGGTTTGTATCCTATTTTGCTTCAACTGCCACTGTGTCACAACTTCCCAAGAATGCTATAAATTGTGGATGGCGTCTTTCAGGTCAAACACTGAGAGACTTTCCTGTCTCTAGGTCTCTTGTAAACTCTCTTGGATTCTGACCTTCTAACAGAAACTATGAAGATCCCTCATTTCCTTTTGGCTGGTCTGTTTGTTCTCCTTCTGGTTTCTGGAGGTAAGGGATTAAAAAGAAAAGGAAGGAACAATGGAAGGCAATTTCTGGGTCTGATCTTCAGCCATGCATAAGAACTCCCTTTTCTGCCTTGGCCCTGGAATGAAAGCATCTTCCAGATCAGGGACAGGGTCTCCAGGCTTTGCTGTATCCTTGGGAAGATCCTGGCTGCCAACCATGCAGGCAAATGTTCAGCCACCTGGTAAAGGGGGAGCAATTCATGGCAGATGAATCGGTCTTAGAACACAGTCTTGGTCTCTTTTACTGAAGTTGGGGTGAACTGGGATGGGGGAGAAAATTTGTTTTTAAGCTCCTTTTAAACAAGGAAATGGCTAAGGTGTGTCAGGATAGAGAGACTGGGAGGTCACAAGGGATGACAGACCTTTTAATTGGATGCTTCCTCGCATGGCGCTCCCATACAACACCTCTCCTGGGTGAGCTGCACTGGCTCCCGGTGGTCTTCCGGGTGCGCTTCAAGGTGTTGGTTATCACCTTTAAAGCGCTCCATGGCATAGGACCTAGTTATCTTCGAGACTGCCTGATGCTACCGACAGCCTCCCATCGACCTGTGCACTCCCACAGAGAGGGGCTCCTTGGGGTGCCATCAGCCAAACAATGTAGGCTGGTGACCCCCAGGGGGAGGGCCTTCTCTGTGGGGGCACCTACCCTCTGGAATCAGCTGCCCCCAGAGATAAGGAGAATCAAAGACCTCGGTGCCTTCCGCCGTGCCCTTAAAACCTTCTTTTTCCAGCAAGCCGGGCTGGCCTAACACTTTTTAAAATGTTTTTAATTGTTTGTTATTGTTTTTAATCATGGGGCCAAATTTATATATATCTTTTTAATTGTATTTTAATGTTTGTAGTTTATGCTTTTACTTGGCTGTTCACCGCCCTGAGTCCTCAGGGAGAAGGGTGGTATACAAATTTAAAAATAAATAAATAAATAAAAGAAAATCAACAGGCTATTCTGAAACTGGGTTCCCACACATCCTATTTTCCTCAAGAAAACCCTGAACGCTTTGTGTACTGCTTGATAAAGAATATCCTTCTGCCTTTGAGGTCTGCCAAGTCAGATCAAAAGGAGAGTAAAATGGTCTATGTACGGCTAGCAACACCTTGGCCACAAACCAAGGGATTGTTACCTTCTCATGGTCCTTTGCTAGGCTGAGATTTATTACATTTCCCTTTCTATCTAAATTACTATATAAGAATTCTGTTTCATTCTAAACCTCTCTTATCTTCATATCAATGACGGGGCGAACTGTGTGGATAATTATTTGTTTTGCTTTGTTTCTTAGAGACCCATTTCCTGTTTGACAATTTGTGGTGGGCTGGGGTTGGGGGTTGATATGTGTAATGGCCAGCTTGCTTTAATCTGCACAGGAGTATTTTAGCAAAGTTTCAAGAGAGCAGTCCATAGCAATCCCAATAGAAGGAACCAGACAGGGCTGGCAGCAAACAGTTTTTTCACCACAAAACTAACCACTATGCTAAGCAAAACTCAGTTGTGGGTTGCTGATTCTTAGTGGCAGACCACAGGCATCCATGCTGGAGGAAGGACCAAACATTTGAAACACAGAAATGTTGTGGTTGCAACGCATTTCCACAAGAAGTGATGCTTTCATGGACAACAGGCTTGGCTTTTTGGCTCCAATAATCTGGAATGAAAATTGGAAATGAATTTTTCGTCTTAAGATCTCAGGAATTCTGGGTCTTCTAGTATAATGTATCTGAAGAGCATCCAGCTAGGTTTGCTGATGAGTGTTTCAACTATTAAAGCTGTTTCCCAGAATACAAGAGTTGTTGCATGATAATAATTTAAACAAAAAGATATTAGCCACCTCTTGAGGAGATTCTGGCTCTGTATTTCCTGCATTAAATAGAAGGTTGAACTCAGCAGGTTTTCACTGCCCTCCATTTTTATGCCATAAAAGAAGAGAAAAATCCTACCTTTGATCTACAGTAGTTGAATCAATGCCGTCCTTAAGGAAAAGAGAGTCTGTCAGCTGACTTTGGCAATACTAACATATATGGATAATTAAAAATTGTTAGGAACAAGATGCCATTTCAACTCAAGAAGAGGGAGCATGCTTAATGGCCACAAAATGCTGAGTATATTTTGGGAAGAGAAAATGGGGGAAAGGGAAAGAGAAATAGTATGAAGCATCTTGGGAGGGAAGGGTTCACTGAGTTTAAGTACTACATCTTGCAACATTCTGTCTTTCTGTCTGTTTTAAGTCTTTCCTAATTCTCCCTCAATGACTGTAGGCCATAGGCAGCTCCTCACAGGCCACTGGCAGCCTGATTCATAGTGGGAGAGAATGACATTTTCTTACTTGCCTCCCTATTTGTGAGATTTGCCTACATCTTCCAACATTCTGCAAACATTTTGTTGTCACCTCACTCATCATTCTTCTGATTCTTATCCATGTTAATAAATATTCTCCTTGCTTCTTATCTTTCCTTGACTTTTTATCAAGAGTGAATTCTTTTTAAATAAGTCTCTCCACTTCTGTGCAGGTTTTGCCTCCAATAAACCAAAAAGTAGGAGGGAATGCTACCTACAAAATGGTACTTGCAAATTGTGGTGCAGTTATCCCCTCAGAAGATATGGAAGATGTGGTTTTCTGCAAAAGTGTTGCATCAGGTATTCTTTTTTTCTAATTAATTGACAGATCCTATAAGTTGCCAGGGAATGAAAGGTTTCTTCCTAAACAACCTTGGGAACAGTGATCAAATTCCTAAGTATAAGAGATTATGAATGCATGAATGTTCAAAGACGAGAAGTTTCCCAGTTTCCCATAATTCAAAGATAGATAGATGATAGATTAGATAGATGACAGACTTTTGTACATATCTATCTATCTATCTCTATCTATCTCTATCTATCTCTATCCATCTATCTCTATCTATCTCTATCTCTCTATCTCTATCTCTCTACACACACACACACACACACACGTGTGTGTGTGTGTGTGTGTGTGTGTGTAGAGTGTAATTTATTTGCTGCCTATCTGATCATTTGTAGTAAAGATAGATAGATAGACATACAGATATAAATATAGATGTTGATAGATTAGATGATAGATTAAATGATAGATAGATAGATAGACAGACAGACAGACAGAAAGACAGACAGATGAAACTTCTCATCTTTGACTATTACCAGTTATGTATATTTTAAGTGCAGCTACATTGCCTGAGTTTTTCACTTTGTCAGATGTTATAATACTTTCCTGCAGTAAAATGATACTTTTGATACTTTCCTGCAATAAAAAAAGAAAATGGAAAAGGAATGCATATACCTAGGGAAATGTACAAAGCATGCATACTGTATGCCAGGGAAAGTAACATTCAAATATACAGTACATAATTGTTGGAGTTTACATCTATTTGATGTTTTAGGGATGATTTCACAAAAAGTGCATGATATATACAAACGGGTCCATAGATTGAAAGAACACGAGAGCTCTGTGTAGCACATCAGTGGGAGTAATAGGAAAAGGTCCACCATAGAACACAAATAACCTTCTATTGACTCTTGATTCCAAGGTATGGAACAATTTTTCAGATTTTCAGGAATTTGGGGAATTCGTATGGGAATTTTCTACAGTAAACCAGGATGGCTATTTTGGAAAGAGAAAAGGTGGTTTACTCTCGTATTCCACAGGCTGTGTGGGAAGGAGTCAAACCAGGGCTTCTATTCATAGTTCAATCTCAGTCTCTGCCTTCCCCAGGCATTTCCAAGGACTCCCCACATTTTTCGCCTGGTTGGGCAAAGGCTATGCTTCTGGAGAGTGGACAGAGAGGCCAATTGACATAAGACAGAATGGGTGGGGAGGCAGAAGCCTGGAGGAGAAGGAGGCTTGGCCAAGGGTAGGAGACTGAAGGTCCCATTCCAGAATGGGGATTTGGGGATTAAAGAAAAAGAGTATTTCTATGTCATGTAGCTTCTCTCTTCAATCCATTTTGAAAGAGTAGTCCTCATTCAAGTACTTGTAAAGCTTGGAACTTTATATTAAAGCATCTGAAGCTACTCTTAAATTTTAGGTTACGCTTGAAACATAAAGTGTGTCTTGTTTGGCGTTCAACTTATTGTTATAATTTGCTTGTTTCCCTCAGTCCACAATTTCCACAAGGAAATCGTATCACAGCCAGCTGACCGTCCATCTTTTGACACATCTGTCTTCTTGTTTAAGAGCCACTGAATCCTGCCTTTTCCCTGCCAGCATAGAATATTGCCCTGTTTCCAAAATGTCTTGGCCTGCAGTTAAAGGTTGCCTGCTTTGCAATGGTTTCTATGAGTTCTTGCATTTGAAACTAAAATAAATAAAACATTCTTGCTACTCCTGGCATTCAAAAGTAAAGGTTGTTGGTTTTATGTATTTATAGGCACAGCCCTGGAGGCAACAGAGTAGAACCGGTTCCTGGAAGGGCAATGGGGTGATCAACTAAGTTACATGAAGAGTTATAGAAGGACCTGGGCAGGTTTAACTTTTAGAAGGAGTGGAGGGGGAGAGGGAGGGAGATGTTTCTTCAGGGAACTGACCAAATGACACACACAGAGAGAAAATCAAGCCTTGTTTTGTCTCACCTCAGAATGAATGAATTTCAGTTACAGGAAGGGAAATCTTGCTTGTATGATAGTTCCTGACAAAAAGAGCAGTTTAACCAAAGGGCAATTTGGAAAGAATTAATAACTAAGAGATATTCTTTTTAAATAATAAAACAATAAAAATGGAAAGATTGGAAATGAAAGTATCAGTCAAGGGAGTCAAAGACAAAAGCTCTTTGACTCCACCCCCTCCCCGCCCCCCAAAAATAGATCTGGGTATGGAAAGAACAGCACTATCTTTATGTGCAAAATAATAGTTGTTCATTTTCTCCAGAAGATGGCACCAAATATTAGTTTTCCAAGGTTTGTGGCTTAACTTTATGAAATTGTGTGGAGGGTCAACATCCCAAGAATGCTATAAATTGGCCACTGCAGATTTGTGTGAAAACGTTGGCAGCCCATGGAATTGGAACAGTGCCAAGTTATGTAAATTTAATAGATATTATTAAAAAACCAAAGCAAAAGCACATACTGAAAAACCAACTCAACACACTATTCCTTTCAGAATGAGCAATGTCCCCAAAGTGCAGAAAAGAAGAAGAAGAAATGAAGGACAGAAAAGGAAGCACTTGCCATACATTCCCTACAAATCATTTTTGACTACATCATGTCTAGATACCACATCATCTATTCCCTTTTCTTTTTTTAATTCTTATTTCTCCTTTATCTCTTTTGAAGACTTTCATCAATTCCATGTAACTGGAATTATGTTTGTCTCCCCTTTTCCCTTCCTCTCTGCCTAGTCACTCTCCCATGAGAACTTGTTTTGGGATTTCATCCTCATTTGTTCATTTTCCATATGTGAACAAACCAACCACCCTAGATGTCTAAAGCTCCAGCCTAGAAAGTGGCAGCTAGTGAGTTCAAGTTCTGCCTCAGCCATGAAAGTCATCTGGGTGAGATTTTGTGCCTGTCATTCTCTCTCATCCCAACCCACCCCACAGGATCGTTATTGACTTGAAAAAAGGAAGAGGAAGGTGTGTTGGATATGGTCAGGGCCTTGCGTTATTTGTATAACCAATAAAGGCAGGATAAAAATAAATGAATAAATAAAAATAAATATTCCCATTCCTCAGCACCCATTCATTCTTGATTCTTTCCCTTCTTATTTTACCATACACACTTTTCAAGCATTTCTGTTTTGTTTATATTTCTCCTGACGTTCAATTCTCTCTTCCACAAGCATATTCTTATACCAAGCCATATCCCCTTCTCACGATGTTTAATGGCTGGAAACAAACTACATAATACCTAAAGTGAGAGTGATGGCATGAATACAGAAAAGATACAGCATGTCTAGAGAGAATGACATGCCTATAACCCCAAAAAATTGATGAAAAATATCAAGATGATATATTTTACTATTTTGCAGTGAATATAGATATCAGAATATTAAAAAAATAAAACCTAAGGAATAGGGGGGAAAAGCTCATTAACTAATAAAAATATTTTGGGCACATAAATTGGTACATATGTGTTTGTGTGTGTGTACACACAGACACACACACACACACACGGGATGGGGGGGGGCGGAGAGAGACAAATTTCCTGTTTGACTGGTTGAGCCAGGTTTCTATGTAGAGTGCCCAATCTGCCTTAGCCTACATGGCTAAAGCTTCAATAGAACAATCCTTTGCAAACTCAAAGGAATGAACCTGACTAGGGATTTAGCAAACTATATTTCCACCACAAAACTAACCATCATGCAAAGCAAATCTCTGCTGCCAGTGGCTAATTCTTAGCAGCAGATGACAAGTATCCATGCTAGAGAAGGGGCCACACTAGAGACACACATATTTTGGGGGTTACAAAGGATTTCCTGAAATGAAGCTTTTGATGGCACAACGGACTTGGCTTTTTGGCCCTAATAACCTGAAATGAAAACTGGAGAGAAAATGGTTTCTTTTTTCACTTAAGAGGAACCTGTTTGCAACCATTTTCTGCCTGGACTTTTCAATCTCCATCTTCCACGTGTTAATTGATGCTATAAATATCTATGATATCTCTTCCAGTCTGCTTTCCACCACACCAGAATATTTCATAGACTCCAATTCCCTGAGAATTCTCCTTCTCCTTTGCTGCATTCCTTCTGGAGCCATTATTCAGACCAAAAAACTTTATGAAGATGGGTTGTATGTCATTTGAACATAGAACATTATTGTCTTAATATTGCAAAATTTCATTTTTTAAAATCAGTTTCCCAGGTATAACAGTCTCCTCTTTCAAATTTATAAGGCAAATAACAAAAAAAATCATCCACTCCCACTATGGATGAGGGAGACTGGCAGTGGCATGTGAGAAGTTGCCTATGGCCTGTAACCACTGAGAGGGAGGCAGAAAGGGAATGTCCCGTCCTCAAAATCATATGGAGGTTGGATCCAACCAAGGACAGACTGGCCAGGAACTCTGGGTGTTGTAGTTCAATTAATTTTGAGTGTATTGGCTAGGAGGGGGGCTAATGAATACATCAACAATTAAATGTATTTTCTGGACAACACTGGAGTTCCTGCATGAGAACAGTTTAACAACAGAGACATTAGCCACCTCTTGGGGACATTAGCTCTGGATTTCCTGCATTTAGAGCAAATAAAATCTTTGCCAGATCAATTCTCGAATACAGCTTGTTTGCCTGGAATCCACACTGTATATCGCATATTAACACAATTGAGCAAGTCCAGAGCTACTTCACGAGAAGAGTACTTCACTACCCTGCTTACAACAGAATACCTTATGCCACCAGGCTCAAAATTTTGGGATTGGAAAACCTAGAACTACGCCGCCTACAATCTGACCTAAGTGTAGTACACAAAATTGTCTGCTACAACGTCTTATCTGTCAATATCTACTTCAGCTTCAACTGCAATAATCTAGTTATTTATTTATTTATTGTCATATTTATATGCCACCCTTCTCCCAAGGGACTTGGGGCGGCTCACAGAATAAAACAACCCAACAATAAATAGAATTAAAATGTTAAAATCCAATTTAAAAACCCCAAATCCCCCAAATTAAAATGCACGGCAGATCAGGGAATTTGCTGAAAGAGCCATGTCTTTAGGTTGGCGCGGAAGGTGCGGAGGTCGGGGGCCATCCGGAGCCCAGTGGGTAAACCATTCCAGAGGGTCGGTGCGACTACAGAGAATGCCCTCATCCTGGGGACCGCCAACCGACACTGTCTGGCCGATTGGACCCGGAGGAGGGCAGTCCTATGTGAGCGCACTGGGCGGTGGGAGGCCGGTAGGAGGTAGTCCTACAAGTATATGGGCAAACAATAGATACAAATGCAAAGTAAACCATTCCAAACTCAATTGCAGAAAAGATGACTTCAGCAACAGAGTGGTCAATGCCTGGAATGCTCTATCCTCAAACCCTCACAGGGTTGCTACATCCTCAAACCCTCACAGCTTCAACCTTAAACAGTCTACCATGGCCCTCACCGTACATTCCTAAGAGGTCCATAAAGGGGGGCGTGCATAAGTACACCACCGTGCCTACTGTCCCTGTCCTACTGTCCCTATTTACTTGTATTCATTCCTAGTTCATGTCCATGTTTATACTTATACCTGTTATCTTGTACATGTTCAACAAATTAAATAAATAAATAACAAATAAAATTAAGCAGAAGTTGAACTAAGTAATTGTTCTCCAGATCTCTCCAATTTTATGCCATAAAAGAAGAGTTTTTTTTTTTTTAATGTAGCAGAAACAATGCCATCTTTACAGGAAAGGGAGATTGCCAATGGACTTTGGCAATATTAACATTTGCAGATGATTAAAAAAACAAAACCAACCCATTTAGGAACAAGATTCCAAGGTGAACCCCTAGCCCCAATTCATCTCAAGAAGAGTATCAAGGCAAAATATACGAAAAACATTATGTCGTTTTGGTGGGAGGAGAAAATAATGGAGAAAAAGGAATAACATGAATCATTTTGGTGGAGGGCAGGGTTCATTGAGTCTAAGTAGTGCAAGTCTTATTAATGATTCATCTCATCCTTAAGTATGATAATAAATATCCTCCTTGCTTCTTACTTTTCCCTGACCTTCCATCAATTAAGCAACAAAGTCATCTTTTTAAATACATCTCACCATTTCTGTGAAGGATTTGCCCCCAAGAAACCAGGAACTAAGAAGCAATGGCATTTTCTTAATGGTATTTGCAGGCTCAGATGTATGTCACCCTTCAGACAGTATGGAAAATGTCATTTTCTGCAAGCTTGTTGCATCAGGTAATTTTGTCAAATCAATTGCCAGATCCTATCAGTTGCTGGGGAATGAATGTTTCTTCCTAATATCCTTGTCACCAATGTATCTTCATGTCCTTCAAGTAGGCATGTACTGTATATGGTCGCCATCCAAACATCCATTACAGGAGGATTTAATAATCTCTTAATGTTAATCTATATTTATTTATTTATTTATTTATTTATTTATTTATTTATTTATTTATTTATTTATTTATTTATTTATTATTTTATTCAATTTGTATACCGCCCTTCTCCTAGTGGACTCAGGGCGGTGCACAGCCAGAACTAAAACACATACCAATACAAAATTTAAAATTTTTAAAAGAATTTCATGACTTTGGCCCAAAATTTAAAACAAAATTTAAATATTTAAAAATATTTATCAGTTATATGCTTTTTTTACCCAAAGTGAAGGTACATTGTATGAAATTTTCTCTTTGTCAGATTTTATGAGGCTTTCATGCAGATATATGCATGATACACTGGGGAAATATACAAAATATGCATCTGTCAGGGAAGCCAACATTCAAATATATATTATTGTTAGAGAAAAGAGTTTGCATCCATTCGATGTTTTAGGAACGATCTCACAAAAAATGCATGGTATGTACAAATGTCCATAGAATAAAGAAATACAAAACATCTGTGCAGGACATCATTGGAAGTACAGGTAGTCCTTGACTTGCAACCATAATGGAGCCCAAAATTTCTGTTAAGCGAAACATTTGTGAAGTGAATTTTGCCCCATTTTACGACCTTTCTTGCCACAGCTGTTAAATGAATCACTGCAGTTGTTAAATCAGTAACAGGGTTGTTAATTAATTTGAACTTCCCCATTGGTTTGCCAGAGGGGATCACGTAAATATGAGTCAGTTGCCAAGTGGCCGAAATCTGATCACGTGACCATGGAGATGTTTCAACGGTTGCAGGTATGAAAAACAGTCATAAGTCATCTTTTTCACTGGCTTTGTAACTTTGAACGGTCACTAATGAACTGTTGTAAGTCGAGGACTATCTGTAATAGAAAAAGGTCTACCATAGAACCCAACTTGCCTTCTTTGGCTCCTGATTCTCAGGCAAGGCATAGTTTTCCAAATTTTCAGGAGTTTTGGAATTCATATGGGATTCTTCTAAGGCAGGGGTGTCAAACTCAATTTCATTGAGGGCCACATCAAGTTTGTGTTTGACCTTGGGGTCTGGGGTGGGTGTGGCCAGGGTAGCGTAACCAGCTTGACATCATTCGTGTCGGGGGCGCCTGTGGTGGCCCAAGTGCTTTGCCAGCAAAAATGGGCTCCCAAGCTCCATGTTCAACAGCCTCCTGCAACCCTCTGCCAGTGAAAATGGAGCTCAGGAGGGCTGTGTGTGGCCCTCATGAGTTCCATTTTCAGCTGCGATGGCCTCCTGCAACGCTCTGCCAGAGAAAACGGCTCCACTTTTGCTGGCAGAGACACTATGGGCCAGTCCTTCGCTGTTTCCGGGGCGGACCCCTGGGCCAGATCTAAGCACCCCACTGGCCGGACCCAGCCCACGGGCCTTGAGTTTGACACCCCTGTTCTAAGGTAAACCAGAATAGCTGCTTTGGAAAGAGAAAAGCTGGTTTATTCTCATATTTGACAGGCTGTGTGGAGGAGGAATCAATCCAGACTTTCTGCTCCTAGTTCAGTCTCAATCTCTAGCCTAGCCTTCCCGAGATAGGCATTTCTAAGCATTCCCCACATTCCCAGCCTGGGTGGACAATGGTTATGCTTCTGGGAATTGGACTCCAGGATAAATTGACCAAGGACAGTGGGTGTGTAATTGAGGATAAAAGGAATAAAGTATTTTCACTTGGTGTAGTTTTTCTGCTCAACTCATTTTCAAAGTGCCACCCTCATCAAAATAGAAAAGAATGCTTGGACCTTTACATTAAAGGATATGAAGCAACTCTTTAAAGTTAAGTCATGCTGAGAACATAAAGTGTCTCTTGTTTGACTTTCTGTTTATTGTTTTAATTTGTTTGCATCCCTTAGGTAACAATTTCAGAAAGGAAACCATACTGTAGCCAGCTCACCA
This sequence comes from Pantherophis guttatus, assembly GCF_059756535.1. Classification (NCBI taxonomy): domain Eukaryota; kingdom Metazoa; phylum Chordata; class Lepidosauria; order Squamata; family Colubridae; genus Pantherophis; species Pantherophis guttatus. Next base: position 318,566,871 of record NC_142063.1, read on the forward strand.
TCTCTCGTTTGAAAAATGGAAGATGTCTTTTTGTTTGAGAAACACTTCATCCTGCCTTTTTCCCTGCCACCAGAGAATACTGCCCTGTCTCCAAAGTGTCTTGGCCTGAAGTTAAACGTTGCCTTCTTTGCAATGGTATGAGTTCTTGCATTTGAAACCAAAATAAATAAACCATTCTTGCTACTTCTTGCATTCAAAAGTAAAGGTTGTTGGTTTTATGTATTTATAAGCCCAGCCCTGGCGGCAACAGAGTAGAACCGGTTCTTGGAAGGGCCATTAGGATGATCAACTAAGTTGCATGAAGAGTTATTGAAGGACCTGGGCAGGTTTAGCTTTTAGAAGGGGAGGGAGGGAGGGAGGGAGAAGGAGAGGGGGTGGAAGAGAAAGAGAGAGAGAGGGAGGGAGAGAGAAGGGTGATGTCTTTTCAGGAAACTGACCAAGTGATACACACACACACACACACATAAAATCAAGCCTTGTTTTTTCTTATTTCAAAGCAATGTATTTCAGTTACAGGAAAACAAAACATAGTTGTATATTAGGAAATAGTTCCCGACAAAAAGAGCAGTTTAAACAAAGGGCAATATGGAAAGAATTTCGTAACCAAGAGATTCTTTAAAGAATCAAACAAAAATGAAAGTATCAACCAAAGCTGTTTGACTTTCTTTTCTGAAATAAAACTGGGAATAGAAAGAACAATGCTCTCTTTACATGAGACCTACTAGTTGTCCATTTTCTTCAGAAGATGCATAAACATTATTTTTCCCTGGCACTGTGAGGACTACATTTGTAGGTTAACATCCTGAAATTATCTGGAGGGCTACAGTGGCAATTTGAATGACATTATTGTACCATTTAATCAACCAAGTATTGTGACTATTACTCAAAGCATTCTCTTTAAGTTTTAAACCTATCAACCATGGTATCTTTTTGAACAGTGGGAGCACTATTTTATACTGGTTCTCTTCCTTTATTTGGGGCCAGTTCCAGTCAGTGTTGGTTGGGGAGAAAAGATCACTGCTCCCCAGGCTCTTTGCTCTTTGGGGTGCCACAAATTTGTGCCCCTTCTTGCCTCCTTTTCATAATCTATATGAATCCACTGGGTGGAGTTAATCACTTATTTGAGGTTTGGTATCATCAGAAACCTGATATCCAGGGGTGGGCTGCTGGGGGTCCGGAGGGATTCGGGAGAACCTCTAGCTAAGATTCTGTGCAGTTTGGAGAACCCCCAAATCCCACTGCTGGCTAGCCCCACCCACTGTGGCCCACCCCTTCCAGGAGTCCCCACACGGCCCATTTTGGATGCAGGTAAGTGCAAGGCACACATGGAGGCTTGGAGAGGGTGAAAAATGAGTCTACTGGAAGTTTGGGAAGGCCAGAAACGGGCCTGTTTCTGGCCTCCAGAGGGCCTCCGAAGCCTGGGGAGGCCATATTTGCCCTCCCAGAGGCTCGAGAAAAGCCTCCGGAGCCTGGGGAGGGCAAAAACACCCCCCCCCCGCCATGGTGCAGGAGGCTGACTAGGCCATGCCCACAATGGCCACGCCCACCCAGCAACCGGGCAGAGAACTCCTTGTTAAAATTTGTGAAGCCCACCCCTGCTGATATCCAGTTATATCCTTCAACCCCAGACTAGCCAAGCAGGGCTGTTGACATTCTGTCCCAGTGCCTACATGCCGTGTGGTTCGGATGGGAAGGACCTGTCCCCAGCTCAGTCCAACCAAGACTTAGTGTTGCCTTTATTAATAGATCTTATATCAAAATCTTTAGCCACTCTTTAGCCATTTTCAAGTTAACCTCTGTCGCTGTCAGCTACTGTTCTGAACTGCTGCCCCAGCTTTGGCTTTGTAGCTTTTCAGCCTGTGCTGGTTTGGAAATGGGAATGGGAAGGAAGCTGCTTTATCAGCTGCTGGCTGGCTAGACACTCTTAGCATCAATGCTGGGGTGGTGAGGCTGATGAACTCTGCTTCCCCTTTCAGTTTGTCTCCTGTTGCTTTATTGAAGTCCAAGCCTGCGCCTCCTTCTTCATCAGTCCCATTAAGATAACAGTTGCTCCATTCCCTTTGCTGCAAAGTCCTCCTCTCTGCTCACCCACACAACCCAAATCTTCCTCCTACAACCCACACTTAGGTGTCATCAGTGTTTTCCTTTTATAAGGTGTGGTCTCATGCTTTTCAGACTGCATTAAAGTCCTAAGGGGAAAAAACAAAGGAACTGAAGAACTTATGCTGACTACTGCAGGCCTTTCTTTCCACAATGATGTAGAGCTAAATACTGTCTTCTAACTTTATCTGACAGCATTTTCCTATTTATTTACATATATTCTGGTTATCCCTATTTCTCCAGTACGAGCAAGGAGGAATACCTGTTATTTTGCTTACTTCTTCTTGTGCAATATTGTCTATATCAGGGGTCCCCAACCCCTGGCCGCAGCCCACTACCTGGCCGTGGCCCTTTAAGAACTAGGCGTAAGCAGAGGGTGAGTGGGCATGCAGGTGCAGCCTTACTTACACAAGTGGCAAGCACTGAGGCTTGCAGACCTGCTCACGTGATTGGGGGGCGCTAGCACATGCAGCCCCACTTGCATGAATGGTGGGCATGTGTGTCCTCCACTCATGCCAATTAAGATGTTCGTGTGTACATGCCTGCCTCTCACAGAAAACCATCCCCTCTTTCTCTCCCTAACCCCCACTTGCACTGGGCTGCCAACCCACAAAGGTTGGGGAATGCTGGTCTACAGGATCATTTTTCAAGGATACAGTTGCTGAGTGATTAAGATGGATAAGAAAAAGAATTGAGAATGCATGCAAGAGTATATTGTTATTGGCCATGGAGGCTCTGCTTTCAAAAAAGCCAATGGCAATTTGCCATTGAAAATATATTTTAACATCATAACTTGAGAGGTGAGGCTATGAAAGGGAGACAGATTATTTATATCTTATAATTTATAAAATTATAAATTATAAAACAATTTATAATTTTAGATATGGAAGGCTGTCAAATCCAAATCTCTGTTCTGACCTAGGCTTCCTGAGACAGTAAAAAGCACACAGTTAGTCCCAAAAACCCTCTTTATTTCAACAGCTGTGAATTTTGTTCATTCACAGCTTGTGATGAGTAACAAATAGTTTGTAAAGAGTCCAACAGAAGTCTGCCACAGTCCTTCGGGATAAGGCTGATAAGCACCCACCTTTATCTCCCTTGACACGCTGCCAAAGACTTAATTGGTAATTAGCTTTGCAAGGCCACACAGAGCACAGAGTCAAAACAGAGCTTCAGAATTTAAACCGACTAGCATGAACAAAGTTGCTTCCTGCAAAAGCTCATGTTCCTTTGCTCCTCCTTTATGTCTTATGGGAAGAGCCAATCATCTCCAAGCCTTACTCCTGAGTCGCTCCTTTTATCTTAACTGTTCTTGCCTTCTGGCAGCTTTGTGCATGCGCACACTGGAAACAGGCTCCCCCTGTTCCTCTGCCTCGCTGACGTCATACTCTGGAGGCTCTGGAGTCAGCACATAACTCCCAGATGGCCCTGGCCTCATCTCTGCCTCTGATGCAGAGCCCTTGTCCGAGCCTTCCCCAGACTCCAGGACTGGCCCATGTTTCTTCCCAGCCTCCTCATTGTCCGACTCTGCTGCCAACTCTGCAGGCTGCCGGCGCACCACAACAATCTCTGCTTAATGCAGAAACTTAATGCAAGTTGGACACATTATTCTTAAGTAGGCATGTGTCCCTGCTTTTCTGCACTCCTACATATGTATCCCCATTCACCTAGTATTTGTGTGTCAGAGAATTTGAGGAATTATAGTGATTATGAAGACATTGCTTCTTTTTATCTATCGCAGCTAAAGTCAATGATGGGTATTGTATAATGATGGTGTGTGGGTGAACCTGTTTATTCTGGCTTGAATGCCACCTACTTTCTGGACTTTTCCCAGCACCATCCATCCCTGTTTTTTTAGCTGAACACCTACCCAGAACGTTTATAAAATATCTCTCTGGAGCAATCAACTTTCTGTTGGTTAGTATCTTGTATCTGTATTCCTTAGGGTTATTTTTTCTCTTACTTTCCCCCTCCCTTCTTTTTCTGATGGAGCAATAACAAAAACAGGAAGAGTCTCCTACCCTGTCCAGTTAAAGATATCAATAGTGTTAGAGAGGAAGCAGTATCATGTACGTTCTTCTCACCCCCCAATGCACCCAGATTCTGGCCACCATATCTGAAATATTTGGCACCCAACTTCTCATCTTTGTACCCACTACAAGTTCATTCTGGTCTTGATGAGAGGAGTTGCAATGCCTTCCAAAAGACAATATTGCTAAACAGCAAATCAAGGTCATTTCTCAATCACTGGTCAAAAAGTAACTAAAGTGGTGAAATTCAATGGAGCCTGGAAACTTGTTATGTATTATTATGCAATATGGGTAATGAACAAAAAAAACGAAGCGCTGAAATAATGGACGAGAAATGGATTTTCAAATCATCCTACAAGTAGATTTTTATACTTTCCCTTTCAAAGACTCCAGAGTTCATCTAGCACAACAGAATCATTCTAGTCATCTAGGGAGGGATTGGCACTAGAAATCCCAGACCAGTGTTGTTTCCCAAGGAGGAAACTCTGAAGTAGTTCAAGTTCAGAGGGAGAGATGTTTCTCAACCTTGGCAGTTTGAGGCTGTGTGGATTTCAACTCCCAGAATTCCCTAGCCAGCCAGCATGTTTATATCTGTTTTCAGATATGGAAACCTATTGGACAACTTTGAGCCTATCACTGTTTTTCAGTCTAATCTACTCATAAGGTTATTGGGAATAAAAAAAAAATGAAGATGAGAGTGTTATTCATACTACTTTTAACTTTTAGAGGCAAATTAAAAGAGATGAATTAAAACTAACTAATTGAAAAGGTCACAGAGTAAATTTCCAAAATTGTTATAGATAGGTTTTTGCCTATCTCTCAACACGTAGGTAATGCTCCCTATGACGGAGTTACTGTATTTTTCAGAGAAAAAGATACACTTTTTTCCCTCCTAAAAGAGGCTGAAAATTTGGGTGCGTCTTATACTCCGAATGTAGCTTGAGGCTCTAGCGAGTGAAGTATCTGCTCCCTTCGACTCTCAGATGTGCTTTAGAAGCTTTTTTTCAGTGAAGCATCTTCCGTGCTTTGCCTGCTCCCTCCGACTCTCAGCTGTGAAGCTTTTTTTCAGCCCTAACAAGGTGCTAGCGAGTGAAGCGATCTCCGTGGTTTGCCTGCTTTTCTCATTGCTTCTCTCTCCAAAGATTAGTTGTGCTTTAAAAGCTGTTTTTTATCCCCAAGCAGGGGATAAAAACCAGCAAACTAATGTGCTGAAGCTGACCAGACTAAGGACGCTAGCCTGGTAGTCAGATTTTCTTTTTCCTATTTTCCTCCCCAAAAACTAAGCTGCGTCTTATACTCCAGTGCATCTTATACTCCGAAAAATACAGTACATTGACAGAACACCATGTCCCAAAATATAGTCTGTTGCCACTCATCTCATGTTGGGAATACCCCAGGAAAGCATTAGTCAGAAACCGTAGTTAAAAGATTCCTTCCTTCCTACCAATGTATGCCATATTTTATAGGAGAAACATTCACATTTGAAGGTGAAGTTCAAAAGTGGCCCCGATATCAATTCCAAAAAGTTTCATTAATGCACTGGGCAGGGAATTTATTTATTTATTTTATTTATTTATTTATTTTAATTTTTATTTGAAATTGAACAAACTTGAACAAAATGAATTGAACAAAACGCTCTGCAAGTCTTCCTCCAACTCCCAAGATTCGTTGCATATCAAAACAATGGATCTTCAGCAATGGTATGCGCCTGAAATCACATTTACAACATTATCTTCATGGCACAATCACCATAATATTCTGCGATGCATTAAAGACCTCTTAACCAATGCAAGTGCCAGGTTTTTTCTGGTATATACAGGTTAGTGTGTTTATAAAAGAGTGATTTGGAGCATTATGATGATGCACTGGACTTTTCACACAGGGACACTGTATTCCATTTCTTCTCTAGGCAGGCAAAAAACAATAATTGCTGAATAATGTGTATCCAGAGCAGAGGGAAGGGCCAGACATTGCTGAGAGAAGGATTTTCCAATGACTTATCTTTCTTATGAAAGGACATTGATTAAGATCAGCTAAAAGTGAAAGTCCTTCTTACAAAGAGGAAGCTAATGTTCTATACTGAACTTGCAGCTGTTCCCCTGGTTTCCATCTGGCTGACAGTTATCACATCCCTGTTCTGCCAGGAATGATGTAATCTGAGAGTCAGTCAGTCCTGCCAGTAAATCCAGCTGTCTGGGGGTGTGAGGCATTTCTGCATAATCATTGGTGGAAAGTAACACTCCTTCCCCGCAGCCGGGCAAAAAAAACTGAAGCCGAAACCAGTTGTGTACGAACAGAATTACCACAAGATCAGCTGAAAGAGAGGACTCCTCTCTTGTGCCTCTAAATCAAAAGGGAGAGGACACACACGTTAAAACAGAGACTTAGAAGGCCGGACAAGGCCATATTCACAGGCAAAAGGAATGGCTGCAAGGATATAAAGGGTAAAAAGGGAAAAAAAGAATGAAAAAAAAAATATCTCCATCATTTCTGTAGTGAAATATAACCTCTGTAAAGCAAGAGGTAGTTTGTTTTTTCTGAAGTTGTAGGTGCTTCATCACTGGAAATTTTCAAGACAAGACTGGACAGCCACTTGTCTGAAATGGTGTAGGGCAGTGGTGGGTTTCAAAATTTTTTACTACTGGTTCTGTGGTGTGTCTTAGTGGGAGTGGCATGGCTTAGTGGGCGTGGCTTGGTGGGCATGGCAGGGGAAGGATACTGTAAAATCTCCATTTCCACCCCACTCCAGGGGAAGGTTACTGCAAAATCCCCATTTCCTCCCGATCAGCTGGGACTTGGGAGGCAGGGCCAGTCAGAATTTTTACTACCGGTTCTCTGAACTATTCAAAAATTTCTGCTACCGGTTCTCCAGAACTGGTCAGAACCTGCTGAAATGCAGCTCTGGTATAGGGTCTCCTGCTTGAGCAGGGGGTTCGACTAGAAGACTTCCAATGTCCCTTCTAGCTCTATTCTGATTGGTACTGGCTGTATCACATGTATATCAATCCAGAATATTATCAGGGAAGGGTGATATGTTTTAGGATCCAATCTGGGTCAGTCACTGGGACAAGAGTTTTCTGAGCTTTTGGACTTGTGCTGGAGCCCATTCTCAGGGAACTTCTCTCTAACGGAACGAAAAAGGGTGAAATATTGTTTTGTTTTTTAAGAAAAAAAGAAAACACTTTAGGGTTTACCAACTATTTCAGGACTGCCTCCTGCCCCAGAGATGTGGAAATTGCATCTGTCATAGTCAAGAACATGGTCAAAGGGAGCAAATGGGTGGACAACACAAGAGGGCTTGGCACTTGAACGGCATCTGCTTCAAAAGTCCACTAGAAAGGGAAGTATATAACAAAATTAGGGAATTAAAGAAGTGGGGAATGTGTTGGCATAATGTGACAGGACACAACAATCTTCCTAAACCCTTGGATTTGGCCTATGGGTTTTTTTTTCTAATTTGTTCATTTAAAAAGGTTTCTTAAAAGTCATGATGTTAGCTGCATTTGCACAACTGAAGCTTCATCCCTTTTTAAATATGAATTGCATGTGTGATACAGTAAGTATTAAGGGGGGAGGGGTGCAGAGATTTGATTGTGTGAGTGCAGGTGCCATCTTGGCTTTTATTTATTTCCTATGTAAACACTTCTGTCTCTTTTTTTCAGCAGGGAAACCAGTAAAAGTTATGGGTCAGTTTAAGGAGAGCTTCAGTTCCTGCTTCTTACATTTTAAGACAGAGGTCTTCAAACTTGGCCACTTTAAGACTTGTGGACTTCAACTCCCAGAATTCTGGAAGTTGAAGTCCACATGTCTTAAAGCTACCAAGTTTGAAGACCTCTGTTTTAAGAGGTCAACATGTCCCATGATTATGACTCTTTGGTTTTCTGAGTAACAGAAGATTCCTAAGGAAAAGGCTTCATAGTTGAACTTAGAGGACAGCAACTTATTTTCAGTTACAATCTGCAGTATAGTTGAATACAGATTCATCATAATTACATTTTTTTTCAATCTTTTGCATGTCCACTTAGCAGTTGACTTTCTTTATTCTTGGTGTGTTCAGTAGCTTCTCCTTTACACCCAGGATCTTGTATGCTCTGAAAAATTCATCACAAGGCTTCTTTATACCAAAGAAAATATTGAATTTTAAGTCTTTCTTCATCTTAACTGACCATTCTTGTTCTCTCACCCTTCACTCAATGCCTCATTTTTTTAATAATTCCTTGTTAGTTGTACTTTCAGGGACTATGTGAAGTAGTTAATGGCTGATCTAAACCAGAGTTTCAATGCATTGGTCAAAGGGAGTACTGAACCCACCACCTTTTCACTGATTGGTGGAGGGTAAGATTTTTCCTGTTCCCATTCTATGTAGAAAAAGTCTGACTTTTGCTTCTGATGAAGAAACTCTTACAAAGTGAGACACACACACTCACCTGACAAGGTAGTCCGGTTTTTTCCATTGTTGCATGGTTGCATGCATCCAACAACTGGATTTTGTAGAGGGAGAACAACATTTTAGGGTCAACAATAGTTTTGCATCTCCAATTTTTGAACAAACTTTGTCAATAGGTGAAAAGCTGAAGGTAAAATTTGAAAGCTTTGGGGAGAAATACAATATAATGACCATTACTTTAAGATCAATAGAGACAAACTAACCAACATATAGGAGAAACCTAAAAATAAGAAGGTTCATTTGGGTTGGTTTTCCACTTGACTTGCACAGCTCACACATTTTAAATCCTGGCTATTTATTTTGGATCATTACTTAGTTTTTAATAAAGTTGTCTCTCTGTTTTCTCCCTTTCCCCTTCCAATGTTTGATAATAAACAATGCACAATGTATTAGGCACTCCTGAAACTATACCCTAAGAGAATTTTGTACCACTCACCACATGTTCTATCTTCTCAAACAGCAAACTAATCAAGAAAGAACAGCAATTGGTTAGAGAACAAGAGTAAAGGAATCATTTTCCAACAAAAGCATTTATTTCATAAAAGAACAATATCTAAACTTTCTCTTATGTTCTCCTAGCAATATCAACCTAAGACAAACATTGATATTTCTGGGAAGTGGGATGTAGCTAAATATCCAATAGAAATGGCTATGAATAAATAACTCCAGGTTTTCTCAAATGAATGCAAATAACTGACTGAAATAAACTCTCCTTCAAGTAAAGCTGGTGATTTCCTGGAAACATTTATATAGTTTTCTTAGCAACAATATGAAAGTAGTTTCACTATCATTTTCTAGGATTTAGTTTAATTTCCCAGTCCTGGACATAGTTGTGGAATTTCTTTGTGGCTTACCACCCAAGTACTAATTAAGTCTGACTTGTTTAACTCTTCATTCATTCATTCATTCATTCATTTATTAAATTTTTATACCGCCCCTCTCCCGAAGGACTTGGGCCAGTGAACAGCCAGGATTAAAAAACATACAATATAAACATTAAAATACTTTAAAACATAATTAAATCTATACTGGCTTCCCCCAATTTAAAACCCCTTACCCATAAAATTAACCAATTAAAAAATGTTAAGCCAACTCTTAAGAGTGCAACATTCTCATTTGCTTACAGTAAGTGCTATTTAGTTAGTTATTCATAACTGCCAAATAGCTGAAGCCTTCAGTTTACAATAAATGTACATATACATATACAAAATATATACAAACGGGGAAAGGGGCAAGGAAAAATGTTTTTTTTAAAAAATGAGTTAACACATCCAATAAAAATAAAATACTTTATCCCATTATTTTTGCTCAACCCATCAGATCATATGCATGTTCTGGCTCCCATCTATTAAACAATGACATTGTTTAATATTGCTGGCAGCCTACCTTTTCTGTGGGAGCATCAATTGTATCCAATAGCATGCCTCTACAGATACAGGTGGCCCTGGTGCTACTGCTTTTCATAAGGATGTGAAGACCTGTTGTTTTCCCAGCCTGGGAGTAAGGCTAACCCTGTAGTTGATGTGGGTTTTTTATGACTGGAAAATGTCACTTACCTGGGATTATTCTTTTAATGGTTTGGGTTTTAATGTTTGCATGTTGCCCTGAATCATTGTTGTCAGATGGGTTGTAATCTAATGTAGATGATAGATAGATAGATAGATAGATAGATAGATAGATAGATAGATAGATAGATAGATAGATAGATAGATAGATAGACAGACAGACAGACAGACACACAGACACACAGACAGACAGATAATAGATAGATAAAAGGTTCGCTTCGCACATATGTGCTAGTCATTCCCAACTCTAGGGGGCGGTGCTCATTTCCGTTTCAAAGCCAAAGAGCCAGCGCTATCAGAAGACGTCTCCGTGGTCATGTGGCCAGCATGACTAAATGCCAAAGGCGCACAGAACGCTGTTACCTTCCTACCAAAGGTGGTCCCTATTTCTCTACTTGCATTTTTTTACGTGCTTTCGAACTGCTAGGTTGGCAGAAGCTGGGACAAGTAATGGGAGCTCACCCCGTTACGCAGCACTAGGGATTCGAACTGCTGAACTGCCGAATTTTTGATCAACAAGTTCAGCACCTTAGCCACTGAGCCACCGCATCCATAGATAGATAGATAGATAGATAGATAGATAGATAGATAGATAGATAGATAGATAGATAGATAGATAGATAGATAGATAGATAGATAGAAATGTCTTTGAATATTAGTAGCTTGGATTGGTAGTTACATTGTTGGTTTGAGCTCTGAGCTTGAAATTTGTTTGCAAACGTTTTGTCCCCATTTGAGGAGACATCTTCAGTGCTCTTGAGATTGTGCTTGTCTGGGGGGAGCACTGGCCTTTAAATAACTTTCTGAGTCCTGGTCTGATTTCGGGTTGTGTGATTGGCTGGCTGTAGTTTTAAAACCAAGGACTATGACTTAGCAACTACAGCCAGCCAATCACACAATCCAAAATCAGACCAGGACTCAGAAAGGTATTTAAAGGCCAGTGCTCCCCCAGACAAGCACAATCCAAAGTGCACTGAAGATATCTCCTCGAATGGGACAAAACGGGAGGGAGGGAGGGGGGGAATGACACTACATACCAGGCAAAGAAAAGGCAGTCATCTAAAGCAACATTAATTCAATTATGATTAGAAAATGTCTAAAATATGATTGAAAGGCCTAGGAGAAGTCTTCTCCTGGCCCTGAAATAATGTTAATGTGGGCATTCATTAGGGAGGATATTCTATAAATGGGATGCTGCTGCAGTAAATTCAATTTTCTTTGTTAAGACCCATCTTCTCTCCACTAGTAAAAGTACCTGGAGGATTTAAAGCCTTCTAATACTATGCTACTAAATAAGATGAAGCCATTGCTAAACAGTGAGCAAGACTACTTACCAATCCCATTCCTTCTGCAACTGGGAAATAGTCTCAGATAAAAAGCTGTTTTCCATTGTCTTAACAACAATAACAATAAAAATTAAAAAGGTAGTCACTGAGTTTCTGTGATGTCTTTGTCTTTCTTTCAGTACCAGTTTTAAATTAACAAATTCTAATGAGGAAGAAGGCAGCCTTCAAGATTCTTTTTCATGAATTCCCTCTTATTATTTGCTAAATAATAGCAAATAATAAAACCAGTAGCAAAATCCCTGAATATTGGCAGTACGGCTTTCTGCCTTTTCAACCCTCAAACTTTGCCTCCTGCAAAGGCAAAAAACATCACAATACGTCGCGATACGTCACATGACGCGATCAAGTTTGACACCCATGCTCTATAATACCCATTTCCATAGTAAAATAGGGGCTGTCATACTGCTTGTCTTAACTGAAGTCCTGTCAGGAGCAAAAGATCAGAACCATATGTGAAGTTCCAATTAAACTGATTTATTATTAATTATGCCTATGCACAAGAGTTTACTCAACTAATGGTTAGAACTATCTTGGCATTAGTTAAAGGTCAATTAATTCAACAGCTGAACCCTTTGTGGCTATGTAGAGACTCTAGGCTGATTCCACTTTTGACTTTGCCTTCAGGTTCTGCCATTCCTCCTACAAGTCTCTTCCGTGCCACTGATTTAATGGGAGAAGAGCATGTCTGACATGTCTGAAACAGCAATTTAAATAATCATGGCAACTGAAATCCTGCTATTCTACCAAGCTAAGATGAAAATAGTTGCCTACATAAATATATTCCCCTTTCAAATTATCTTCTTACACTTGCTGACCCATTTAATTAATTCTAATTTAAGTGTATCTTTGAGAAATTGTTAGAAGTGACAAAAATATTATAGAGTGGTAAAAAATATTACCTGCAGAGCCTGATAGTTAATGGTTTGCCTAACTGACATATGAAGGAGAAAACCTGACAAGGAGCTTGGCCTAGTAAAATGGCTTCAGCATGTTAAAAACCATTGATCTAGTGCAAAGAAGTATAATTCTAGGAATAGCTTCAGTAGCTCCATAAACCAAAAGTGAAACCTTAAGCAACACCTATGAGAACAGAGCAGTTGACCCCGAATCACTCAATGTTTGATGGATTAGGGCTATTACACAAAAGGGAAATTCAGGTTACTAAATAGGGGTATTATGTTGCTGTGGGGCTGCTTTGACTCATGCAAACAGGATCATTACGTAACCTTTTGCCTTGCCCTTCTTGAACAAACAAAACCTTGCATTTCCCCCCTGTATTTACAAGAAACAAGACATTTTACAGTAAACTGGGCTCAATCCAGAGAGTTTGGTCAACATTCACTAAAAAGAAAGAAGTGGGTTTGTTTTCTCTCCCTTCAGATACAACAAAGAAATTTAGAAATTGGGTTGGTTTACAAAAATAATTTCAGTTGACTTAGTTTCAAATTTTAACCATTATATTATTTGAAATCCATAATTAACCCGAGTTTATGTCTTTTAAGAAAGAATGTACAGAAATCAATTTGCAGTCAAAATGGATCTCCACCAAGGCCTGTAGAGTTTTAATGATCAGAAGTCAAAAATATATGAGAGCTGAGCTTCTGGTGTGAATCATGGCTAAGTAAAGATGTCTCCTCAAACAAGCAAAGACAATGGTCACTGTGGAGAAAAAAACAGACCAGTGAGTTGAATGGTCCTTCAAATCGCTCAGGAGAGATTGCACCCACAAATACTCTGAATGACACTTCCTCAAAAGGAGACTGTAAAACTGTAGTCTCCCATGCATTTTAGTGCCAGGAACCACAGTAATCATCTTTGCCCTCTGCAGCAGTAGAGCCAGGGGTGAAATGCTACCAGTTCACACTGGTTCGGGCAAACCGGAAGTGATAAAAGCTGCCAGTTCGGGCAAACCGGTAGTCAAAAAAAGCTACTGGTTCATCTGAACTGGTATATTGGAAATCCTGCTTTTTAGTGAATCTAATTCACACGGCACAGCTGTTCTGCCCCTCGCTGTTCTACTTACCTTGTTAAGCCTCCTTTTTCCACGCGAAGCACGCATTTGGTATGTACCGTGTATGCACATGCAGCGTGCTTTTGGTATGCACTGCTTTGCACATGCACAGTGTGTGTTTGGCGTGCACTGCGCGGGCAGTGAACCAGTGGCAATCTGCGGAGGATTTTACCACTGAGTAGAGCCTTTCATAAGGACACTAAGCGTGTTGAAGTGACTTTCTAATCAGAATTGGAAATGTTCAATTTAACAATTTTATGGATATTAAAGACCTAAGGTGACCTTAATTTGACACATGGCAAGTTTTACTTTCTTTGGATTTAAAAATTTTTAAACTGAGACTTAAGAATTTAAAATAATGTAAAATTGGCAAAAGGATTTTTATTTAAGAAAGTTTTAAATAGATTGGGACACCAGAGAGGTTTAGAATATTTATTTTTGCTGTAAGGCTTGAAAAGCAAGTATGTAATATTTATAATCTAATTAAATATTTCTATGGGAAATGACTGAAATGGAAATAAGGCTTGATGAATGTCATGTGCAAGTTGCAAATAGACAAAAGGGGAAAATATAGGATCGGGCAGAAAAGAGTTAAAGAGGCTAAGTTAGCTAACTTTTGTATCTTAAAGAGGTTTTTTTTGACATATAGATTTAAATGCACATTTTAATGATGAGGAAAAAAATTAAAAACTTTCATTTGACATAGACATTATTGAGTTTGAAGGCATGAAAGACAATTAAATTGACACTACTGAAATGGAAACCAAAAAGATAAATCAAGAAAATGGTGTAGATTTGAACCAGTTGTGACAAGAAATTCTGGATGATGCCTCTTTAGCAGATTTGAAGACTCTTTTTAAATGCCAAAGAGTGATGAAGGATCAAATCTTGTAATGTCATAGGGTTTAAAGGTCGAGATTGTTCAGGGCAAAGCGAAGGAATATAAAGTTAATTTACTTCACCAGAGATAAACTGTTTGATGTATCTGGTAACTCCTAATGGACTTTTTGCTGAACTTGGATTTGAATTTGATTTGAAAAGATGATGATTTCTGGATCGTATATAGATAAGAGTTGGGCTATGTGAGAAGTTTATGTATATATTGCTTGACTGTTCTTTTTCCAGAGATAGCATGCTTTTGTTATTTCCTTCATTTTTTAAAATTTTTTTAAAAAAAGAACCCACACAATTGGGTCAATAGTTACCTTTCCCCACAACAGTTTTCAGTCCAGAAAATGCTGTAACTTACAGGAAAATTGTCGGTTCTCCCCAACCTCTACATATGGTGACCTGTTATATATCTCCAGCCCTTCTCTGAAAGTAACGATGCAATAGCAAGATTAGATTTCTGAGCAAATAACTCCTCCCACCCCGTTGCCAAGCAGCTGCTGGCAACAACAGCATTGTAACAGTAGCTTCCATTTCAAGGGAATCCATGTTGGATGGCTTCAGTACTGGCCCTTAAGGGTCGAGTAGATTTCTCTGGCATTACATATGAGGAAATATATGCATCTTTGTTATAGATGGTTGCATAGGTGTTGCATCCATACATTTGCAAATTTTAACATTCTAGCTAGGGGGCACTCAAACAGCAAAGTACAGGACAGGAAGCTGGATCAACCTATCAGCACACAGGACATGCACCTCCGCACAAGATGCAATTGGGATTTGGGAAGTGTTTGCATCAGCCTGTTTGTGGCCATCTGCAACCTATGCTTATCCATCAATTCCTTCGCAGTGTAGGTATGCAGCTAAACTACGGGAATTTCAGGCAACTCTAAATCAGCCTTCTTATATATAGATGCAAACTACATTTAATGTTAAGTTGAAAACAAACTGACTGGCCTGGTTGAATCTGAGCCCTAGGCAGAATTTTCTGGATCCTGTTTGTGCATTGGAGATCCTGCCAAAACTACCAAGAAGGAAAACATTATCCTTCCATGTAATGTTATATGATTAAGCTATTGTGCACAAAACACCACAGGTAGTCCTTGATTTATAACCAGTTAGTGACCATTCAAAGTTACACGGCTGTCAGACCTGGAATCCATCTTTCTACCTTTGTACCTTCAGGCTTCAGGCCTGCCACAAGTCCTACCGTGGGAAGTTGGGAGAGGGGATAGTATAGAGTGAAGAAGACATGTAGTCAAAATTCTTTATAGAGAATCAAGGCCAAGGTACCCTGCAGCTGTGCTGAGAAGAATGGGAAGATATCTTCTGTTCTGGACTGTACGTGATTGGATGTGTAGTGGACATGTGGGTGAGGGGGTGAGGGGCAAGGACTTGAACTTTCTTTTGAGTGAGGAAAACCCGGAAGCTCTCAGATTTGGGTTTTCCCAGATGTGCCAATATGACATCTCTAATAAAAGTGAGCTTTGAGAATTTCAAGCCTCGGAGTTTGATTTCGCTGGGGGTATTACTTGGAACCCTGACATTAACCTGAATCCCCTTTCAACCTAAAGCAGATTCCCCGAATTTCAGGGTGCTTGCACTTACGTCCTTTGCATCGTTCCCATAGGTATGTGATCAAAATTTGGGTGCTTGGCAACTAGCATTGATTTACCATGGCTGCAACATCCCAGGAGATATGTAATTTCCATTTGCAATCTTCCCAGCCGGCTTCCGATAAACGAAATCAATGAGGGAAGATGGATTTGCTTAATGACTGCATGATTTGCTTAACAACCATGACAAATCATGCACAATTCATTTAACAACCTCATTTACCAATAGAATTCTGGTCCCAGTTACGGTCATAAGCTAAGGATTACTTATATGCACACTTGAATCCTGCTATAGTGTTATTTTGTTTGCGAAGTATTTGTAAGATTTTATCTGAGCAAATAGTTCTTCAAATTTACGTTTAAGAATTGGAAAGAGCCATTTGGGTCATTAAATCCAACCCCTGGTCAATGTAGAAACACAAACTAAAGCATTTCCAGAAGCAGAGAATTGTTTAGTCTCTATCTGAACTCATCCAGTGAAGGAGATTCCACCATTTCACTGGGTAACTGATTTCACAGCAAACTCTTCTTACTGCTGGGAAGTTTTTCCAGTCTATTAGAGCCTGCCTTGAAATAACTAAAATCCATTATTTTGTACCCTACTGTTAGGAACAGTACAGAATATTAACCAACTGAGCGACAGCCTTTTAAATACTTGAAGAATATTATTCTGATCTACAATCTTCTCAAGGCTCAGTATAGTCAGCTCCTTCAATCTCTTTACAGGATTTTTAAAATTCCAAGCTCCCTCATTATCCCTACTGTCTTTCTATAAACCTTCAGGTTTATGGAATAATCCAACGTAATTAGAGTTAACCCACAGTCTTTTTAGCCATTCACATTTTTGTATCCCTTTGATGTTTAAATGTACCTGTATTTACATCACAAGCAGAACTTCCTAAAACAAGTAAATTATTAGTAGCTGCATAAATTTTAAATCCATGTAATTATACCAAGTTTCCTCTCAGTTACTAATAATTTAGTAATTATTAGTAATGATTTAGTAATTATTAGTAATTGCGAGGGATCTTGGAATGCTAGTGGACAGTCACTCAAATATGAGCCACTAGCATGCTGCAGCTGCCAAAAAAGCTAATGCAGTCCTAGTCAGATAGAATCAAGATTCATGTGAAGTGTTAATATCATTTTATAATGCCTTGGTAAGATCACATTTAGAATATTGCATCCAGTTTTGGTCGCCATGATATAAAAAATATGTTGAGAATCTAGAAAAAGTGCAGAAAAGAGCAACAAAGGTGATTAGGGGACTGGAGGCTAAAACTTAAAGAACAGTTGCTGGAATTGGGTATGTCTAGTTTAATAAAAAGTAGGATTAGGGGTGACATAATAGCAGTGTTCCAATATATCAGGGGGTGCCACAAAGAAGAGGAAGTCAAGCTATTCTCCAAAGCATCTGAGGACATGATAAGAAGCAATGGATGGAAACTAATGACAGAGAAGCAATCTAGAACTAAGGAGAAATTTCCTGACAGAGCAATTAAATCAGTGGAACAACTTGCCTCCAGAAGTTGTAAATGCTCCAAAACTGGACATTTTTAAGAGACTGAACAACCATTTATCTGAAATGGTACAGGGTGAGCAGGAGGTTGGACAAGAAGACCTTTAAGGTTCCTTTCATGTTGTTCTGTTATCATTTTCTTAAGTGCCTCTGAATGTTGCTATTTTTTATGTCAGATTTATATCTTTTTTAAAGGCATAAGATACAGGTAGTTCTCACCTTGTGCCCACAATTAAGCACATCTCCATTGCTAAACAAGACATTGTTGTTTTGCCCTTATGACCTTTCTTGCTAAAGTTAAGTCAATCCCTACCGTTGTTAGTATCGTTGTTAAGTGAATCTGGCTTTCCCATTGACTTTGCTTATAGGTCGTCACAAAAGGTGACCCTGGGATACTGCAACATCATAAACACATGCTAGTTGCAAAACATCCAAATGTTGATCACGTGACCATGGGGATGTTGCAATGGTTGTGTGAAAAAAAGTTCAGTGTTGTAACTTCAAATGATCACCAAGTGAATGATTGCAAGTCAACAAGAGCCTTGGTGGAGCAGCAGACTAAAGTGCTGTTAAATAGCACCAGCTGCCTGCAATTACTGCAAGTTCAAATCTCACCAGGCTCAAGGTTGACTCAGCCTTCCATCCTTTCGAGGTAGGTAAAAAACCCAGATTGTGGGGGCAATAAACTGACTTTGTATAAAAAAGAACACTGCTTAGGGGCCCCCGAAAGCCCTAAGCAGGTAAATCTCACCAGGCTCAAGGTTGATTCAGCCTTCCATCCTTTCTAAGGTAGGTAAAATGAGGACCCAGATAATGGGGGCAATAAGATGACTTTGTATAAATATACAAAAGTATGAAGGCTATTGCTTAACGCATTGTAAGCTGCCCTGAGTCTCCGGAGAAGGGCGGCATATCAATCAAATTAAATATATATATATATATATATATATATACACAAAAGTATGAAGGCTATTGCTTAACGCATTGTAAGCTGCCCTAAGTCTCCGGAGAAGGGCGGCATATAAATCGAACCAATAGATAAATAAATAAATAAATAAATAAAGACTACCTGCACCAGATATTTCTTTTTCTATAAAAGAGCAGCACTTTGTCAAGCAACTGCAATTGATACTCACATATAGCAAATAGACAAAAACAACACAGAACTATGTATTTAGAATTTTATTCAAATAGTACGAATAACTTTCAATGGAGTGGCAGAGAAAGAGAGAAAACTATTTTTTTTTTAATTCTTAATCTGGATACAAATATTCCTTCTTGTTAAAAGAAACTATGCAACTCAGAACTGATAAAATGTATGAATGCTAAATAAATGAATAAATTAATGAATAACCTTTCATTTGTGAACGCTAAATCACATTAAAGTCATTGGACATACAGAGTAATAATACAAAGGTTTGGCTATAATGTATTCCATAAGGGAAACACAATCTTTAAATATCTTGATAAAATAGTAACTAAAACTCACAGACCAAATCTTTGCCCAAATATGGGAATTTTGATTTTAATATCCCGATCTCACCAGAATAGCCACAGTCGTCTTCCAGCATTTTATAATAAATCAAACTGAACCAAAAAAAAAAAAAAAAAATCTTGCTTATGAATTATTTATTACAGAAAAAAAAGACAGTTATATAATTAACTCAGCACATTTGTATTAAATAAAGAAAATACTTGAGACTGTTTGTCAATATCAAAGTGATCTCTGTTTGAAAATTATTTTTAAATTCTTAACATTGTAAACTTATTTGATTAGGTTTTGCTCAGCAGACCCATTGGGCCAAAAGTGTAATCTGAACAACTATGACCAAAAGTCCAAATCCTCTTTCAGAGTTAGAATTACAAGCGAAATTCTAAATGTAGGCAATATGTCTACTGCAGAGTAAGCGCTTGAGGCGTGCACAGAAATGTAACAAACAATGAAATACATCTTCTGAGAATTCAAGGGGTAATAAGGCATGAAAGTTGACTGGGTAGCTTTGGGCCAGTCACTCTGTCTCAGCTTAGCTTAACTCACCTCACATTGGTTGTTGTTGTGAGGAAAACAGGAGGAGGAAGGAGTATTAGGTAGGTCCACCATTTTGAGTAACTTATAAAAATAATAAAAGTGGGATAAAAAACAGATCTAAAATCTGAAGAACCTATAAAAGACAACCATGCGTCATGCAGTACCCTTCACATGAAGATGTAGACCAGGAGTAGGCCGCTGAGTAGACTAAAATGTTCGTGTATTCCACTCCATTTTGTCCAAAGCATGCCTTCAGAAAGCCCACAACAGTGGTACAAAAACAATCCCCTATTCTTATCAGAGTGACCCTGAATCTGGATATTTGGAACAGTACCAACTTTTTCTGTTCAGGAAAGCTGCCAAACTAAGACTCTTTTTGGAAAGTCTTTGAGGACTGACGATGTGGCAGTCCCCTTCCTGCAATTGTGAACATTATTATCAGTACTATTTTCCTTGGTGTCAGTGGTGATTGTTATTAGGTTTTGTTATTTCCTTTTAATTATGGCTATTTTTGTATTATCTGTAAGGTTTTCAGAGCTTTTTGAAATTGTGGAGCATGTAATTCACAATATATAAATAAATTAAATATGTTTATATCTTGTCAAAGGAAACATTGCTGGTCTAGGGCTGTTCAATTGGAAACTGATTCAGGGTTACTAAAAAATGACCACTAACTTGAGGGACCCCACAAGTATTTCAGAAAAATTCCAAAGCCTTAGGAATGTTCAGAACAAAGGAGTACCTGAAGAGGAAATATCTGGATTCACATTTAATTCCCCTGTGCTCTAAAAGGAGGATACATTCTTGCCTAATTCAGGGCCAAGGTTTCTATGGACTGGTCCTACTTTTACATACAGTACAGAATAAAAAATACCCAAGGTTGACCAAACAGCATCTGTCTATAAATTAGTCTGGACTATGGAATGTTGAAGATATCAATATAAAACAAAGGCAAACAGAGAAGGGGAAAAAATCACTTTCATAGGCAACTGAACACATTTATAGTAGGCTGGGGAAAGAATTACACTGTATTTTTAAATCTTATATTTTCAGTGATGCCAAAATACCTAAAAACACAGACGCGTATCCCAAAATACCATAATTTATAAATAGGAAACAAACGACAGATTCACATATTTAATCTGATTTTTTAATATAATCTAGTTTGAATTTCCATAACATTATTCAGATCATAGATCTGAAATGATCAAAGCACAATTTTCCAGCTGCCCAGCTTGCAGCTATCGTTACTGCAAGTATCCCTCAGGTTTTTCCTGTCATTTGCTTCCTAGTGCTGCAGACTTGGGGGATATTTGCAACAATTCAGAAGTCTATTCTCTTAGAAACTATAGCACCCTGATACTAATTTCACTCCGTGAAACTATAGGGGGGCTCTAGTGGACAAAGAGAGCTTGCAAATAATAAAAACATAAGATCTAATATTTAATCCTTCCAGGGAACTGTATAGTTGTGTTCAGTTTTCTATGAATGTGGGAACAGGAAGTTCAGGAGAATTTGCACTTAAAGGTGGAACAAACTGTCAGAAAATCAACAGAGTTGAGAATATGTTTCCCTTTTGTGAAGTCCTCCTTAATGCTCCTCTCCTTCCCATGTCATCCACATTTTATAGCCCAGGAAATTCAAGGTAGGACATAATTTAGTTTTAGATGTAGTTTTTAAGGCTGTGCACACTTCAAATTGAATTGGAAAAGATGATTTGATCCTTAAACAAGCTCAGCACCTCTCTGCTCACTCATTATACTAGCCCATTTTTTTTAGCCTTCTACAGAAGCATTTTTGGTCAGGCTTGAATAGAATCCTAAAAAAAAGAAGCTTTAATGAATAGCAAAAGGATGATACGTTCATGTGAGTTCCAAAGTACTTCTTCCAAATCCTTACTGAAGCATGTATAGCCCCATAAAAGAACAAAACAACAAAAAGAGTATATTCTAAATAAATATTTAGAATTGGGAGAGTAATTGCAGCTAATGAACAAGTATTTCCTGAAGGTCCCTATAGGCAGACAGCTTTCAGAAGTGTATACAAACTTTTTCTCAGTATATGCATGTATGTGTATATATGTATGTGTGTATATCGTTAGCAAATATACTGTATATGCATGTATATTTCTTTAGCAAAAAGAAAAGCGAACTGAGAAATCAATAATCATGTTCAAATAGCAGGCTCTTCAAATTTTAGTAGATGAAGTTCTCTGAGACATCTGATGGCTGCATCATATAAAGACTTAGCTGACTTGAGCAACTCTGGAAACGGAACGGACAGAGCTAAGGAAGTTGAACATGGTGGTCACCAGGTCTGGAAGATCATAATCATGTTTCCATCCCCAATCTTGGCGGGCATTGTTGTCATCAAAAACCATTGGCCAACTGTCAGCTTCAACAAAAATAAAGAAAAACATATATATTAAATCAAAGGCAAAGGGCTTTGAAAGTCCAACCCAAGAATTTCCCACTTTTCCCACTTAGGAAGTTTAGAAAGCAGCAATTTTCAAACTAGAGAAAAGAGTTGGAAGAGAGGGGATGCCAAAACTCTCTTCTAATACACAGTGCAGAAAAAGCAGCTTCATATGATACTTCACAGATTTCTTTCTCACTAGAGATAAAATATATTCTTTAAGGTACTACATGCACATTTAAGAGCTTTTATTCATTACAATCCCATTTGAAAGTCATCGCCTTATCAGTTTAAAATTCAGTTTAAGGTTTCAATGCACACTTTGTCACAGATATTGAGTTTATATTTTATATGGATTCCTGAAAATGTATTAAAGGACAATCCTTAAAACAAAAGATAAAAGCTGAATTGTTGGAGCTTGGGACTCATTTTTTTAAATAAATGTGAGGTCCATCTACAGTATATAGCTGGTGCAATTAAGCAGCTTAAAGCCTTTGCTAGGTCTAACAATGAAATTCCAATCTTGTACACTTCATCAAAAAATAAAAAATAAATCTGTCAACCAGTTTGAAAGAACAAAATTGTCCCAGCCCATTGTCATATATAGCTTCATACAGCATTGTGAAAGGCTAAAGCCAGGTACTAACCAATGGCTTGTCTAACAGGATCTACATTGTAGGCAACTTCAAGTTCTGGAATATGCTTCTGGACCTCTTGAACCAGCTCCTCAGGTGAAAAACTCATGGCATTGATGTTGTAAGTCCTCATGCTCAACTGCTCAGCAGGTGCTTCCATGATCTCCAAAGAAGCTCTAAGACAGTCATCGATATACATCATTGGCAAGCGGGTGTCTGGTTTAAGATTACATTGGAATTTTCCAGTCTTGAGAGCATCATGGAAAATCTGGACTGCGTAATCTGGTAAAAAAAGAAAAGATGGCAGCATGCCTGGTTCAGGTGATATAACCCGATACAGTTGAAACTCCAGTTACATATAAAAAAGCAGATTATCAATATGTGGCAACAAAAGGTAAAATGAAAGGATGCTTAGAAGAGTAAATTAATACGAAACTCACAGAAAGTTTAACAGGAACTGTAATAATTAAAATAGAGGTGAATGTTTCAGTGTACCTTTTATAGCCCAGGGCCAAACTACATTTATTTATTTACATTATTCATGTAGCTAAAGTCTATAGAGATTCTCAGTCATCCAAGTCATGGTTGTCCCAAAGGTGCTTTTTCAAGAGGAAATTGGACTTCCTCAGGTTTTTTTTGAAGACGTTTCATTTCTCATCCAAGAAGCTTCTTCAGCTCTGACTGGATGCTGGGGAATAGAAGGATTTCAGTGAAGAGACACAGGGCACAGAAAACATCATGCAGAAAGCACAGCTCCACAACTCAGTCCTTTCAGCAGTTCCAAGAAAATTAATTACCCAAAAAGGACAAATGGTTGTGGAGCCTTCTTGTAACTGCAGAAAGGACTGCGTTGTGGAGCTGTGCTTTCTGCAGGATATTTTCTGCCCTGTGTCCCTTCACTGAAATCCTTCCATTCCCCACCTCTTCAGTCAGAGCTGAAGAAGCTACTTGGATGAGAAGTGAAACATCTTCAAAGAAAAACAAGAAAGTCCAGCTGCCTCTTGAAAAAGCACCTTTGGGATTATTCATGTAGATTTAAAAGAAAAATGCATAAATGTATGTTAAAGAAGAACTGTCATTTAGACTCTGATCTAGAATAGATTCCTTACCAAAATCTGAGCAGCCTGGTAAATTCTACTAGCAAGTTTTCATTTCCAGGAGTTCAGAAATGAAGAATAAAAGGTAGCTATCAGGTAGAGGGAGAAAAAGGGCAGGGCAAACTAAAAAAAATAATTGGGAAGCACCCAGTAGCTTTTCCTCAGTCTATGTTTTTTGCTTCCATCCCCCTCTAGTTTCTCTGATTGCCTCTCAGAGAGCTACGGAGCTTTTAGCAAGAGAATGGCTCTTGCATGAAAAATACACAAGTCGCAAGCATAAGCAGAACCTCTTTTCTTGTGGTTTTGCCTTCATATTTTATTGGCTAAATTACTTGCCAGCAATATAAAACTAAGAGATTGGACTGCATCAGCTTCCTTACCAGTTGTTCCTCCACCAGGCTGAGAATCTGCTGAGATAATGCCAGGATACCTTAGACACCGGAAATCAAGCCCATATCTGTAATGATAGTACTAACACACACACGCACACACAAAATTAAAAGGGGAAAAGAAAAAAAATGAGATGCACCATTAATTGTGATTCATGCCAAGACAGATCTAGTTACTTGTAGCAAATCGAAGCTTTATGTTCTATATTGGTAAGAATGATTGTTATTATAAAATAGTATGTTTCTAGAGACAAGATTCACTGTAAATAATAACGCAGCTCGTATTAAAATCTGACATGACGTGACTCTCTAGTACCCAAAATCACCAGAATAACTTGTTCTGCACTGATATTAATTTCTTTGGAGGCATTTGTGGTCATATACCATATTTTTTGGAGTATAAAATGCACTCCCCCACCCCAAAAGAGAGTAGAAATGTTGGTGCATCTTATACATTGAATACAGCCATTTTTGGCCTCCCGAAACCCTGCCCCACGCACCCCATTTTTGCCAAATACAGGCCTGTTCTTTGCAAAAACGGGGCACGCAGAGAGTTTGGGAGGCCTGCAGAGTGCTGCTGTGGAGGGCAAAAACGTGATGCATGGGGGGTTTGGGAAGCCAAAAACAGGCCCGTTTTACATATCTTCCTACAGTAATGCTGAAGCATATTATACCTGTGTTTATGTGTGCTGAAAATTTAATTCAGTTATTTAAGATGGCAAAAAAATTTCAAGTACCTGAAATGGATTTAGCTACCAACCTGCCTTTGGTCTACTGTAACAGAAGACTCGTAGTTTGAAACTTCAGTAGGCTATCATTGACATATATTTGCCAATCATTTATGGATTATATCCAGATGTAAGAAACCTATCTTATATAGTATGCTGGCTTCTTAGTCACTTGAATCTGGACACAATCCAATGGTCAAGAATCTTGGAAAAACAAATTGTTCTTCAGTATTTATCAGCTTTGCTCAACAGATTACATATGGTTTTGACATTGTAGTTACTAAAAGCATACTGCTTAGAAAGCCTACTAATTTTCAAGCGTGTGTTGCTATTTGATTTCTCTTGTAACTGAAACGTGACTGCAAAGGCTACAATTAGGAGAGTGTCAGTGCAAAAGCAATATAACAAGCTATAATAAATATTTAATATGTGTTTAATTCATAGTATTCGGCTAATACTTCAACTGTATAGGAAAACCCAAAAACCAGTTATAAGAATAAAAAGGAAAGGAAAATTCAGCTATAGGCTTTTATAGCATTTCCTATTTATATACCTTTATGTGAAAGAACAAGGCATTCTTATAACAAAATGCTTATCCTTACCTCTCCCATAAGTTCAGCATGAACCTTGGAAACGCCATAGATTGTCCTTGGCCTTTGGATGCAGAGATCAGGGGTTGGATTTCTAGGGGAAGTTGGTCCAAAGGCTCCAATTGTGCTAGGAACAAAGAGTCGCAAACCATGCTCGGCAGCTATATCAAGAATGTTGTGCAGCCCTAGGAATAGCAAATAAGGGTTTTAAAGCCCAAATCAGAAAGGAAAAAAAGAAATACAAAGACTTCTATAGTGTGGTAGGTATTCCTAAACAAACAACCATAAATATGTTAAGACATACCAGTAATATTCACAGATCTTGCCAAAGGGACATTAGCTTCTCCAACTGCACTGAGCAAAGCACTGTAATGAAATAGCCAAGTAATCCTGTTGTTCACCACTATCTCACGAAGATTCTTGTAATCCAAAATATCAGAGTAGATGAAAGGACCTAAGTGTAAAAAGGAGGTTTAAAATAATCCATGCTGTGCCGAAGATGTCAATAGCTTGTAAATATAGTCAATGACATTTTCAGTTAAAGAAGGAATTTGATGAATGCATTACAATTTCAAGAATTTCTAATTCCATGTTTTTTATGAATACTGCATTTGCAATGCAGTAGCATCTACAGATATGTACTGAAAGATATGTAAGTGCATGATGTGTGTGTCCATATACTATGGGTCACCCATACAAAGTCACTAAAAATGAACACATTTGAGTTGTAGGAGGACTTTGATATATTTGGAATGAATTTCATTTTATCTAGGACAAATGTTGTTTGAAGACCTATGAATTTCTGTCTTACCCAAGATCATAACAAGGCAGTTAGCATATACAATAAGAACAAGACTCTTTGAAAAAGCTATGCATTGAGACAGTGTGAGAATGAGTTTAGAACACAGATTTTACCTAATAAAAAAAAAAAGCTTGTTTCCAAAAACAGTTTTTAGTTTAATTCTTTGCTTCTTGGAGGGTAATACTATGACAGACCACTTATACTGTCTTTAAACAGAATTTCAGACATATATTTTAAAAAGCTGCACAGCACATCATTTTGTAGAGCATATAGCCCTTGGGGCAGAGAACTCATTTCAATGAGTATAGCAAAGGAGGCATCATGACCTGGGCAGAAACCATGTTGGTTGCCCAAAATTGAGGTTGACACAGCAATTGAAACACTGCTTTAAATATGTATTTCCTGCATGGACTATCACAACATTTTCTTTTACATATCCTCTGTCATATTTAAAACTCAGGCAATGAGTGGCAATAAACAAATTAACTTAGGTCAAATTAAATAATTTTCTTTGACATACACACTAATCTCCCATAAATTTCTGCAAGGTTTCTGAAGAACTGAAAGAACCCAGTGACAAAAGCAATATTACAATGATTCAATTGTGTCTCTTCAGGCTCTAATGCCTCCAAGCTATAAGAGTACTCTATCATATTGATTCTCTTCTGCACAAAGCCAATTAAACAATGCACATAACATTTTATTTGCTGTTCTCATTTCTTATGGCTGGATTATCACAAACATATCTTTCATTGTGGGCAACCTCACAGCCTGAAAAAGGGAGAAGAGCTGGAAAGAAATTTATAAGCTTGAGTCTTACACTTCAAGGGTAATTGTAAGGATTAATATCCAAAAACCCAAGGTTTAACTAAAAGAAAATGTCCTTGTAGAAAAATCTTTTAAGTCCTAGAAAATAATCACTAAATAGTTCTCTCCATTTAATATGGTACTTACCACTATAGAAGACACTATTGGGGGGCTTTCTAATATCTGACAAAATCACGTTGTTCTTTCCAAAGCGTTTTCTGGAAAGACACGATAATTAATGTTTCATTCTCATTTTAAACACAGCTTTTAGAGCAAAACTTACTCTGGCATTTGAGATGCACTTTTTAATCCATATTTTCTGCACTCCATAATACTGATGTTTCCAACCACCACACTATCTCTCTCCAAAATAAGCATAACCAACTAGAAACAGATTCACTTACTATTTTTTATACTAACCTATTGTATTATTTTCTTTTTCCACCACATCTCCCCCCGCCCCCCAAAATAGGGTCAAGATAAGAAAAGCAATGGCTAATCTATAGCTGCATATCATGGATGCAAGAAAAAATTAAAATACAGGAAGGTATATAACCTTAAAAAAAGATAACATTGTTAACAGAAGCAACAAAGATTATTATCTTACCGTAGCAGTTTAGCAAGTCCTACTCCAAGCTGGCCTAGTCCCCCTGAAAAGCAAGAGTATAATATATGTAAATTATAGTTGGAAATATATATTTTTTTAAAAAAATCATTTATAAGGACTATCCAAGCGCAGGAGATGTTGATGTTCCTAGAAAAGTTCACAGAAAAGTTTAATGGACTGGTTAAACCGTGGTACTTTTACCGATGTAAATTATTGAAAATGGCTGAATTGAATTACCTTTTTATGCATAAGATGCCTCTCAAGGTCATCTGTCTATACTATGTTCTTTAGTTCTATAGATATATACCCATCATATATTAGCTTGGCTGATGGAAACTGAAGTTCAAAATATTTGAAGGGCATCAGAATGGGGAAATAAGATGTAGGATTCCAGTAAATAGAACCCAGAATACGTCAAGTGTACTGAAATAGTTATGGAAAGGCAGCTTGAAGGAGATTATTTTGAACCTGTATGAAAGCCTTGCTACGGGGCTATAAATTGTGAGTGATAAGAGTAGTAACCACCTGATAAAAAACAAGCACCTTTATCTTCTAGGTCTCTGGCTCTTGGGGAAAATGATCTGCCTTGCAGATGGGAACTAGATTCTTTTTTTCCTAAAGCCCTACTGTTATCTAGAATTGCTTTGGGAGCAAATCTATTATTCTTTAATGATGGAATTGCTATAGCCTGGATTAAGAAGAGTTGAACCATTTTCTAACAAAGTTTGGGCTCCAACTTATTTAAGTGCCACACAAAACTTGTATTTAAATTGAAATCAAAGAGTATCAATTCACTTGATCAGATACAATTAGTAAAAAAATAAATTAAAACATCTCATATTAAACAATTTGAAAGTAGATTCTAAAATTTGGCTGACCTGTAATTAACACCCGTGGATGATCAGTTTCTGAAAAACATACTGAATGAAAGCTGGCATCTGATGGCACCTGCCGGGGTGAAATGCTAAGACATCTAGCTGGCACAAGAGCAACCTGACAGCCACAGCCAGGTTTGTTCAACAGATGTTTAACAGCACAGCTCAAATTTCTGATGGCTGGCATTTTTCAAGTGTGCTAGAAAAGAAAAGAAGAGAGTCATTGAGTAGTTGTTTCGTCACTGCAAAGTGACCAGATTGATTTCTGAAGTTCTGGCAAGTTACCAATAAAAGGGATAGAAACAGCAGCTCTGTCAGCTGCAACACATATGTTCTTCACCAATCTGTTTTGATACTAACCAAAGGCCCTGTAGCTCCTGATTTTTAAATATACAATAAAATACATGAGATGCTGGCATACTCCAAATATAAACCAGTATCTAAAAACCTACTTATTATCTGCAATGTCTTTAGGATTCACCAAGTTCTCAATAGGATAATATTTGAGCATATTTATTTTCCTAATAAATGGGAAGGTTGTATGTAACCATGACACTCTTGCTATTTTATGTGTGTCAACTTCACATTCCCCAAACTTCAGATGTGCCTTGCCACAAAAGATTGCCTACTTTTGGTATTAGATTAACTCTCCACAATTTGAACCTGTTTAAACACATGAACTAATAATTCCCATAATTTTTAATTAGACAGCCAATGTTGTGTTGGCTGGGGGTGGCGGGAATTGCCCTCACAACACATCTGAAAAACAACAGATTGGAAAGGCTATTGCAGATTAGAAATGAGCAATGTACAGACCTTGAGCCCCTTGATTATCAATCCCAGAGATCGTGCTGCTGAATTTCAGCAAAAGTACCTTTGGTGGCCAAAGCATATAATGGATTATCTGGGCATGACTGATTCAAAGCAGATAATACTTCCAGTTCCCAGCCATATATATAATTGTATTCTGATCATTTGTTAAAATCATCAGCAATGATAATTATTTCTATAGAGCAGCATTCAATATAAAACATATAGTATATATAAATGTAAAACAAACCCATTAAATTCATATAATCTCCAGTTCAGGAATTACCCTCCTTGAAATGGAGAGATGCTGCAAAAATACATAATCTTTCAGAAACCACAAACCAAAATTATATCCTGCTATTCAGCTCACAGCCAAACTACAACTTTAGCAGCTTGGTTTTTGTTTCACTGTGAATGAAGTCTAAAAACAGAATACTTCATTATTCACTGTTTTAGTGACTAACTGCCACATCATATCTCTTTAGAATCAATCAGTTAACAATATCCTAGCCATTTGTTGTACTGTCAAACTAACATAAATGTTAAGAAGTTAAGTTACAAACTCCAGCTATTGATGAAATTATAGAATTTTCTTCATTCTTTGCAAATGAACCAAAACCCTTCAAGGAATAACACTTCAAATATTAGAAAGGTTAATAATCATAACTATAATCTTTTAATTTAGACTCCTAACTCTATAGCAGTTCACAATATGACTTAATAGTTGATAGTAAAAACGGAAAAAAACCCTCTAAATTAAAAAACCCAAACCCAACCATCTTTAAACATGAAATTATAATTTTGATCAGAATTCATTAAGTTTAGAATATCCCCCAAAATGCACCAAGCACTTAGCTAACTTTAATATTAATACAGTGTCTTACAAATCAGTAAAATATTTTTTTTTCAGGAAAATGATCAAAACTCTACTAGACACATTTTCTTTCAGCCTGACTTCACATTATTAGAGATAGAAAAAAATCTGCTTTCAATTCAGTAAAAAAAAAAAAAAAAGGCTACAAACTTTCCCACTCCCTATGAAAAACAGATGATGCCAGATAACCAGCTTACCGTCTTTTCTGCAAGTGGTTTTGAAAAGCAAAAGAGGTATATTTATAGGGCACAGCCTCTCTGCTAAGCCAATCAGAATCCCTGAGGTACTGGGAGTTGTTCACTACATAGAAAAAGGGTGTGTTCTCTGCATGTGGTATCAGCGAAAAGTGAACACATCATGCTCCTCTTTTTCAATTTCAAAGGACATGACCTCAGACTAGGCAGAAAAATTTAAAGAAAACACATCACAGGGCTGCTAGGGATGTTTTGTGTGTGGGGGGGAGTTTGTGAGGGGTGGAAAGGAATACTGACTTGTATTTTCCTTTTCCTTCATCAGGATAGTTAAATTAACTCTGCACGATTATTATGAAAACTGCAATTACAGTACAATAATGAGGATAATGTGATTTCAAAGTGCAGTTTCAAATTCATATCCAAGAATTCATCTTGTATCCAAAAACATTTCAAAATTTCATTCGTTATGAAACTTGGTCTAATTTGCATAAGAAACTGAGCATCATTGGTAATGTGAGATACAAAGTTTCCTAGAGGAAAATAAAACATTAGAATATTTTTCCTTTTAGAAAATACTTTTTTGTATCACCAGCTATAATCAAGACATATGTTCAAACCATTTGGGATATTAGTGTAAATATCTTTTAAACTCAGTAGCATGATAAACACTCAGATACTACTGTTTTGTAGTTGTTTGGATAAAGCATCACCATGTCAAGAAATTAATGGTGCTAATGTAGCTGATATCAGTGGAAGAAGATCTTTTATTTGAAGTACTATTAGTACTACACTCAAAGAACACTAAATATCAGATCTGTAGTCAACAGACTTATGTAAGCCTGTGTTACTGGCAGCTAATAAATTAATATCATACCACCATGTGACAGATTACCAGCATGACAAAATAACCAGAAACACCTGTTCTGTAGGAGAACAATAAACATGTCTATATAAATTAGACCCTAGTACTTTTCAGTATCAATAGAACTATTTGTGGAAAGTTAATGTGAAAAAGAGATGATAAAAATCTTTATAGCTTTGAGGTTTCAGAACAGAAAATATGAGGCTGATCAAACACATTAAATAATATTTTTAAAAATGAAGACTAAAACGAATAAACTCTTTCAACATCATAGAATTGTTGCATTGTAAGCAGTTACTCAAAAGCAGACTTAGCTTTTTCTCACATTCTAAGAAAAATATTTAATAATGTTGCTGGACCATCATCTAGTTCCTCCTAAAAGCTGCCTCCTCCTTAGACAGAAGTTATAAAGATATTGTTTGCTGTAAGGGAAAACCATTTTTAACAGAAGGTTAATATAGAGCCCAGTTAGGAATATACAGGTAGTCCTCAACTTATGTCCACAATTGAGCCCAAACTTTCTGTTGCTAAGTGAGAAATTTAAGCGACTTTTGCCCCATTTTACGACTTTTCTTGCCACATTCGTTAAGTGAATCACTGCAGTTGTTAAGTTAGTAACACGGTTGTTAAGTGAATCCGGCTTCCCCATTGACTTTGCTTATCAGAAGGTCACAAAAGGGGGGGGGGTGTCACAGGACACGGCAACTATCTTAAATATGAGTTAGTTGTCAAGCATCCGAATATAAATCACGTGACCATGAAGATGTTGCAAAGGTCATAAGTGTGAAAATGGTCACTTTTTTCAGTGCCATAGTAACTTCAAAAGGTCACTAAGTGAACTGCTGTAAATCGAGGACTACAGGTACTGGCTTCTTTCAAAATCAAAATGGCAATAACAATGGCAATTGTAATTATTACATTTATAGGTATTATAGTTCCAAAACTTTATCAATGAAAGTAATGTGTGACCATAGTGAATTCAATGCAATTTTCATTTCCTGATCAATAAAATAATAAAAGTCAGATGGTATCATTTCTACTAATAACAGTTGTCCATATAAAGATTCTAAAATCCATTTTTGGGGCAATCCACAGGTCACAAAATAATAATCTGTATAATGTATTACCCTTACAAGGATTTCAACATTTTTAAAATACTAACAAGACTAGTTTAGATTCCTTCTATAGAAAAAAGCAAATTATTGCCAAATCTTAGGTTAGGTTCTCCAGATGTAACAAAATATTGTACCATGGAGAAGTCAGAATTGATAATTTGGTTAGTAGTGCCCTATTCAAGACTGTTTACTTATCTTAGCTGTAAGACAGCTCACCTCTGACTCCCTACTATCACACACACACACACACACACATATTCTAGTACAGGGATGTCAAACTCGTGGCCCACAGGCCAGATGTGTTACACGCTGGCCACGCCCATGCTTGGTTTAGCGAAGGGGGAAAAGGTTACGATATGTCATGTGATGACGCAGTGATGACATGAGTTTCACACCCCTGTTTTAGTATCTCCTTTGTGTGCCACTTTGGTTAGATGGGCTCCATACTCCAAAGTGAGTTTTTAGCTAGTATACGGAGATTTTATTTCTCATGGGACTGTTGTGAGAATGGTGAAAGTACATAATACAGGACGTAGCAGAATTATTACTATAAGTATAGTCATAATTAATGGGATTCTGGGTTTCCTTTCCTCTTTCAGTTCTGCCTTGACAGCCAGACAGGAAAGGCAAAGCACAGACACACCCTTACTGTAGTGGTTGCTGATTGCAAGCTCTTCTTGTGACAGCTGCTTGCATAATTGTTACTCTTCCAGTTTTGGAGCTTACTGTAAGCTTTAATTTTTATGCAAATTAAATAATACCACACAAACCATGTTATGTTCTGGCTGCTAAGCAAGAAGACAGACAATGGTCAGAATGAAAGAGAAACTGCTGTGATGAGGATTTCATTTCTCTCTCTTTTGGGCAGTCATATGAGCTCCCACTCACCAGGAGAGGGTGGGCATACTTTGGAAGCTGAATACAGCACATAATATTTGGTTTTTTGTTTTGCTTAAGTGATGGTCTCAATGGGCAGGAGAATGATACTGAGTAGATTGGACCA
Organism: Pantherophis guttatus; assembly: GCF_059756535.1. Classification (NCBI taxonomy): domain Eukaryota; kingdom Metazoa; phylum Chordata; class Lepidosauria; order Squamata; family Colubridae; genus Pantherophis; species Pantherophis guttatus. The sequence goes on from NC_142063.1 coordinate 318,600,225, forward strand.
TGATATTCAAAGAGGGGTTTAGGCCATTTTAATGTTTATATTAGAGCTGAACATGTCCCTCTTCAAAAACATAGGAAATTACAGCACTATTGTGGGTTTTTTTTAACCTAAAAGATAATTAAAAGACAATTAGAAGTGTGTTGGACATTTTGGAATATTTAAAGCAATATAATGAAAAACAAGAAGCATTAATTTTCTTATATCATATTCTCATACCTCAGAAAATATGAACTTTGGAGAGAACTTTATAAAATAGTTTAAGATTGATTTATACTTCATAGAAAGCACAAATAATTGTTAATGGAAATCTAATAAAGCCTTATAAGATACAGAAAGGAACAAGCAGAATGTCCACTGTCTTATCTCTTATTTTGACTCTTGAAATACAGAGTAGAGATATAAGACAGGATGGGACTATAATAGGAGTAAAGATTACAAAAGAAACATAAATTAGGGTTTTTTTTTAAGATGATGGGTGTTGATTTTGCAAGCTCCTTTAAAGGAAACTGAAACATGGGAAAACTAAAAGAATTTGGTGCATTAGGAGGTTTTAAGATCAATAGACAAAGATGTTAACAAAAACATGAAAATAAAAGATCAAACAGAATTGATAAATAAAACAGGTTTTAAGACTGAGAAGAAAGTAAAATACCTGGGTGTCACTATGACAAATGTGAATTATATGTTGTTCCAAAATAACTATGTTAAGATATAGAATGAAAAATGCATGGAAGATAGGAGAAACTACAATTATCATTGTTGGGGAGAATTTGTGTGATAAAAATGAATATTTTGCCTAGAATGTTTTATTTCAGACAGTTCCTATTTTAACAACTGATACCCCATTTAAACAATGGCAAAAAGTATATATCCAAATTTGTGCAGCAGGAGAAAAACTGAGTTACTTATAAAGTGTTACAAGAGGCAAAGGAAAGAGGAGAATTGAGGCTACCAGATTTGAAAACAAATCTTGCTGTCCGCTTTGGATTTAGAAGAGCATGACCTGATATTTGGATGGCATGGTAGCTGCGGTACATTAAAATCAAGTTTAATGTGGATTTTAAAAATCATTATGTTAGAGGTGCCATATTGCGAATATGGATTAGATACAAATCCAGGTTGTGCTCTGTGGCTCTCAATACAAGAACGATTTTGTAGATGAGAAATAATAGGCAAACACAAATTGCTAACTTATTGTGAGATACAAGAATTTTGTCAAGAGGAATACAAAATAAAATCAAAAGAACTGGGGTCAAAAGGATATAAATGCCAATGGTTCTTATCCAGTTATTAGAAAGATTTAAAATACACAAAAGAGCTTATGGCTATGAACACTGTAAGACTGAGATTGAAACAGAATTGTGTACAATGACAAACATATAATTGCTAAAATATATAAAATTTTATTAAAATTTTAAAAAGAAAAACAAGTCTGTATGATAAAGTAGACTGAAAATGTGATTATATTATAATTATATTATAATCAAAGTGGTGTAGGGTTTCCTGCCTGGGCAGGGGGTTGGACTGGAAGACCTCCAAGGTCCCTTCCAACTCTGTTATTCTATACTATTTTTACATTATGTTATCATTTTGAAAGACAATTTTTATAAGATGATGTATATTGCTGGTATATCACTAGAGGAGTTGTCTAGAATATATAAAGACGCTTTAAATTTATGGTGAAAACAAGAAGGTACATTTCATTATGCTTAGTGGACATGAAAAAAGCTAGAAAATTTTGGATTCAAATACATACATTACTTCTAAGGATTTTAAAGGTTAATATACAATTAAGATCAGAAGTTTTTATTTTAGAATTGATGGACAAACAGTTGGAAAAAAGATATGAAACTTTGTGGTTGCATATGACAATTGCAGTGAGATTATTGTACTCAAAAAGATGGAAAGATTTGGCAATCCTTACAATGAAGAAGTTGGTGAAGATGACGCATCTTGCTGAGATGGACAAATTGACTTGCTTACCGGTAATTAGAGAAAAAACAATGTCTATTTTATCACTGTCTGGAAACAAGTTATGGACGCTTTGTATAAAACAGAAAAAAATAAGTTTATGATTTCTGGTTTTGATGATTAGATAGGATAGATCACAGCAAGAAGAGTCATGATGTAACTAGAGAAAGGGGTAAACTTATCATTGTAATGATAACTGATATAAAGAAGTTTGGAAGCCATTTTTTGTATCTTTTTTTCTTTCTTTTCTATTATTATTTTTTCTTATTTTCTTGCATTTAAAAAGCTTTCTCTTTGATTCCCCCCCCTTTTTTCCTTTATATTATTTTGTATTAGTATATAAACAATTAGATCAGAAATAGAACTAGGGATCCACTAAAAAGGGATTTGAAATTATATGAGATTCTGGGACCTCAGCTCTGCTCCAGGACAAGGATGTTTTATTTCAATATGATTGAGAAATAAGAGTTGGAACAAAAACAAGAAAAAAGAAGTGCTTTTACCAGGAAATAGCAGGACTGCTTGTTGTCTTTGTAACATTAGCTGAATAATAAGATAACTCATTTTTAAAAAGGAAATCTCTCTCTCTCTCTCTCTCTCTCTCTCTCTCTCTCTCTCTCTCTCTCTGTGTGTGTGTGTGTGTGTGTGTGTGTGTGTGTGTGTGTGTGTGTGTGTGTATATATATATATATATATATATATATATATATATATATATATATATATATATATATATATATATATATATATATATATATAAAAGAGATGGGAAAGAGATGGGAAACGTTTGGATGCAGACTACATTTCTGCAAATGTTTACTTGTAATAATTGTCTTCAGTTTCTATTCCAATTTGTTGTCTTTAAATTGTTCTCGGAAATGGTTTGTTGTCTCTATTAGATCAATACTTCTACGTAAATGATTAAAGCATGTCTATTCAGACATCCCACTAACTTATGCCGAACTGTCCACATGATGCCTTGATCACTCTTATGAGTGATCAATATAATTTAACAAGTTTAACTGTACAAAGTATAGTTTTGTATACAGATATTCTATGTTTCAAGATGTTTTCATTTAAAGCCTATACCTCCAAACACATAATAGTCAAGAACTAACTAACTTAACCTGTGCCTTTCACACTGTCAACCCACCTGGCTAAATCAGAGGAAATATGACTAAGTGAACCAATCTACTTTGTTGTAAGGCTACATTAACAGAATCTTTCAAGTCTGAAAGTACAAACTTCCTGCCACTACCAGTACTTTTAATTGCCTGAACAATTAGGGTGGGTCCTTTCTAACTTTCCTCCTCTAATCTTTACTCTTTTGTTGGGCCCTACCCTTCTTGTCTGATTATTTCTTAGGCAGCATCTCTCTCCATAGAGCATCTACATATTCCATTACACATGTATAGGAACGTATAAAATTCTATATATAGTCTCTTTACATCCATAGATCCAGAACTAGTGAACAAATTCATGGTAGCAGTACTAGAGGGCACACCCAGCCTAGCCAAAGACACTAAGATCGAAATACACAAAATCATGCACCTCATTAAACTCTCCAGTACATTCAGTTTGACAAACAAATATACTAACAAATCTAAGGGACATGCATGGAATTCCCCATTTCAGAATTCATAGCAAAGACTGTAATGCATTATCGGGAAAATATAGCACTCCCACACATACAAACAAAGGGATGAATTGAGTATGTAAATGACACCTTCATAATAAAAAAGGAACAATTAGATAAATCATATGAAACAATAAACAACATTTTCAAAAGAATAACATTCACAAAGCAAGAAGAAAACAACTTCCTGGATATATCCCCTCAGTAGAGGAAAACAACAGTAAATTAGAAATGTAAGTCTATTGATAAACAATCCTTATTAACTGCCTTATACAACACTGTCCAATAAAATGGATCACCTTGCAACTTTATAAAAAAGTGCTTGACCACTCAACTCACAAAAGCACAACCAAGACAAGCTATAAAAAGGTAACACTATCATAAATCAAAAAACAACCAACAAAATAGTACCATGATGGCAAACCTATGGCACACGTGCCACAGGTGGCAAGCCTAGCCATATCAGTGGGCATGCAAGCTCAGGTCCGTCGTGCATGTGTGCACCGGCCAGCTGATTTTCGGGCCTTCTGGACCCACCAGAAGTAGGGAAACAGACTGTTTCCTGCCTCTGGAGGACCTTGGGGGGCTGGGGAAGGCCCGGTATTCTCTCTCCCCAGCCTCCAGAGCCTTTCTAGGAGTCTGGGGAGGGTGAAAACGGCCTTCCCCCCCGGGAGGCCCTCCAGGGGTTGGAAACAGCCCGTTTGCCAACTTCCGTTGGGATTGTTTCTGTTGGGAAACACAAGTACTATTTATTTATTTAATTAATTTATGTGCCACCCATCTCACTGTAGAAAACAGCCCTGGATGGCATATAAATTTTATGTAGGACAGATGGAGATACAACTAGCAGAGTGCATTCATGATCACCAAATAGCAGTCCTAAAAATCTTCATTTCAGAACACATGGACAGACTCCATCATAATTTCAACTGGGAAACTGTAAGGATCCTAGACCAAGATAAATTTAAAAATGCTAGGGAATTCCTGGAAGATTGGCATGCAGACAAATCAGTCATCAGTGAACACATAGAGAATAAACTACATTTACACACCATTCAAAAGAGACAATAAACAAGCTAAGTAGGAAACAAAAAGACGAGAACACATCATCTGCAACAGCTAATATGCAGGTAAGCAGCAATTAAATCAGCCAAACAAATCAAGCAGAAAACATTTTTTTTTCTTTTAATGGCCCTGTAATACATTGGGGGTGGAGTCGGGGCAACTGAATGGAGCTGAGTGTTTACTGGTTAAATGCCCTTCCTGATGCCTACATAGAGCTCAAAGCAGATATTTTCTCTTTGCGCCCAGAGAAAGAAATATCTGCCGCTACCTGGCATCAAACTCACAGCCTCCTGATTGTGAGGCGAGAGCTCCATCTCTAGGTTACCACACTGCTCATCAAGCAGAAAACAATACCACCTAATAAAGCAATTACCAAGGAGAAAACCACATCCCTACAATCATTGGCAGGGCAAGCTACTATATATAAGTGGGCAAACCTAACACTCACTTGCACTGATGGTGTTATCTAGTTGGGTAATGAAACATCTACAAGCAAACAACCAAAAGAGCACCAAAGACTCCATAGAATTCTTTATACATTCCTGATCCCAACCTTACACAATTTAAGCTGCTAGGTTTAAATTTGACAGACATTTTTCAGTTACACAACACAACAAAACAAAACAAGAATTTGTATGGTTGTTAAAAGAGACATGCCTAAAAAAAACCAAACGACAAGAGAAAAAGATAGAGACCTGATCTGTCAGTCGCTTTTACTGAGAATTGCATCCTATCGATTTTTCTTTTCTGCAAGTACACAGTCATCTGAGGGTCATCGCAGGTTATTCAAATTTAGGGAGGGTGCTGCCAAAGAACTAGCTTTGGCAGCAAAGTCAGTTGTTTGTTGGCAGGAGAAAAAAAAAGTCACCCCAACACCCAGCACACCATTTTCTGGAGAAATAGTATCAATGGTTTATTTTTTCATATTTAAAACAGAAGAATGTCATTCCTGAAGTGGTACTTTCCACCAAAAATATTAGTCATAAGAATTCATTTAATGAATAATATTTACTATATATTTTTAGAGTTTATAACACTTTTCTGCTATAAACTACAATAATAGGATGGGAAGCAAATGGTCTCTAGATACTGTTGGACTGCAATTCTCATTGCTTCTTACAATTGGCCATGCTGATCGGAAGGCCCTATTTCTGCTCTCTAAGAATTGAGGAATCCTGATCCTTTACAGGGATTCCAAGTTGGATCAAAGCATAACCTATAAAGGGGCAGTCATGGATCCTAGTAAAATGAATGGAAATTCATTTAATTATACAGCTTATTTTTCATAAAAAATTGTGCTTCAACCTTTTTTACTTCTAATTACTGATTACTTGCAAAATTTCACCATCTAAATGCAAAAGTAATCTCACTCATAATACTGATATCACAATAACAATGAATTTTTATATTAGAATTCTTCATAAAAACTTTTTTAAAACAAAAAATCCTCACACTTATTATCCATCGCTGTATGCCACCCAGTCACTTTCCATGAGATGGGCAGCCATATAAATTTAATTAATAAATGAAATAAATAAATAAATAAATAAAATACATACAATTTCTTTAAAATCATTCTACATTTCACCTGTAATTTATCCATATTCTAATAGTGCTTTAAGTATACATTCTTAAGAAGAACCTCAGTGGGGTGCAGGCTGCCTGCAATTTGGCAGTTCAAATCTCACCAGCTCAAGGTTGACTCAGCCTTCCATCCTTTCAAGGTGGGTAAAATGAGGGTCCAAATTGTTGGAGGCAATATGCTGACTCTGTAAACTGCTTAGACAGGGCTGTAAAGCACTGTGAAGCAGTATATAAGTCTAAGTGCTATTGTTACTTAATTTATAAAAGTATAAATTCAATATGAAGCAGAGCATACTCTGAAAACACCTGTGACAAACTACTTGATAGCTATAAATAAAATCTATCCTTTGTAATTGAGCCAAACAGCACTGTGGAGAGTAAGGATCATTTGTTTTTAGGGTATATAGATACTTTACAAGAGATATTATAAAGTGCTTCAGGTCATGCTGGTAAACGTCAATGCAGTAATTAGAAAGAATAAGGAAAGCATCCCAGTCCAGATTAGCAGAGAAACACTCTTAGAGAAGAATGCTGAAGAGTTTATTTTTATGGCTTAACCAAACCAAAGTAATGTTGAAGAAAATCAGCAGCTGATTCAGGAATGCACTGATAAGAATCAGCTTTTTTTTTTTTTTGATGAAGGAAAAAGAAGGTGATGTTGCAACACAGAAGCAGAAGAAATCAAGGCAAGGAAAACGTATAGTCAAGGAGTTTAGAATGAAGAGGTGATAAACTGGTAAAGAAAAGTGAGTAACAAATAAAAATATTAGAGTTTGGTTAAGAATATTAAATGGAGAACTGTGACAAAACAGGTGCATGAGAAGACATCAAGTTAGACTGGAAAGGATTTTTTCCAAAGCTCAATAGAACTTCTGTCAGTCAGCTTGCATAAACCTGACAAATGATTTCAGTTGGCATAAGGCTTTTTATATTCCTACATCCGTTAAAGATGTATGTATGTGATCCATAAAATGCAAAGACACAGAGATCTATTTTCAGAGACATATTCTTTTACACACAGCATGCAAAAAGGAAAGGATTTAAATTATATGATAAAGCAAGTATAAGAGGAGAACATGGAGCGAGCAGTATTATTAGGGAAGGCAATGAAAGAGGACATACATTTTAAATAGTTGTAGGCATTTAAAGGATTTTTTAATACTTCTAACAAAAGCTCATAATAATACCTCTTGCTTTCTTCAGACCCCACCCTATCTGCAAAGAAGGGACCATGCTCCTCATACTGAACACCCTAGACTCAATATTTTAACACTGTTTAGTAGTGAATTTCACAGGTAATGAACCAAAGGCAATATAGGACAAAGTAAAAAACAAAAGCTAAAACTTCAAAAATAGAAGTAAAATGAGTTTAAAAAATTAATGTAACGGTCAAGTAAATGAAATATTTTTAAAAAGATGACAGTAAATTATGAAATCTTGGATTGGGATGTAAATCTGGAATTTTGTGAATGAACTTAATTGTGGGCAAATTGCCAACCACACGTAGGAAAGCAAACCCCAGAAAAAAATCCAAATTATGCACACTCACTAAATCCTACTAAAATAAGGCACATATAGCCCTTTGGGTTTCTCTCTGTCTTTCTCTCCAGAACAGCTAGGTGCATATACTTCAAAAGAAAGCACTGGATGAGTTTCATTCATTCTGAAGAGAAATAAAATTGCTGTAGGGTGGAACCTCACTCTTAAGTTACTTGCATGGACGTATCTTTCAAAAATCATGGAAAATCTACAGTGTGTGGAATAATAAACCAGAAACATTGGAAGAAGAAATAAAAGTAAGAAATCCCTAAGCCAATTTTCCACAACACAAATGTGCTCCAAATGCCCCCCAACTCTGCCCGTTATTGGTTAAGACGGCTTTAAGAATGGGCATTTCATTGAGGAAAAGGTACCCCCATCAATCCTTTTAATAATATGACTATGACCAGTTTTGCAGCAATTTTGATTATTAGCCACCTCGGATTATTTATTAAAATATCGATGAAAAATTGGCGGAGCAGCAAAATCGACAGCAGAGCTTTAAAAAAAAACTTGAAAGTCAGCCAAAGACCTTTCTGAAAATATTCCAACTAATCTTCTCCCATAACCGACTTTCTACATATGTCACATTACTGGAGTAACTGGTTTTAACAGCCAAGGGCACTTCAAGCCATCACCATCTTCTGATTGAGAAAATGAAGAAATACATGTATAGATGAAATAACGAGGCACTAAACGGCAGGCGACGACTTTTTAAAATAGAGAAAGGCAGTACAGCCCTCGGTTGCTCACCTTCAGGTCTTTCTTCTCAGACGACCCTCGGGAACATCAGGCACTCACCGCAGAATCACACGCGACGCTCGCCTTCCCCGTTTTATACTTCGGCACCGGCTGCCGCTCGCAAATCCCTCCCCCTTTCGCTTCGACTCTGCCCTCTGATTGGTTTTTCTCGACGCACCCGGCCTCTGAGCGGAGGAAACCGCATTTCGCCATTGAACATTGCTGGTAAGGGGGCACCTGGCACCTACCCCGGTTACCATGGGAACATTTGGATTGGCTCGAGCGGCTCGCTCCGAAAAAGAACAGGCAGCGGAACGGCAGTGACGTGTAGAAAACGAAATCAATGACTCGATGTGACGTCACTTCTATTTATAGGTAAATGTGGCTTTGTCTTTTTTTTCTTCTTCCCCTCGTTAATTATTAAAGGAACAGTGCAGGTTGAATGGTGCCGGACTTTTCACAAAGGGGTAACAACATAAAATAAAAGTGTTCGTTTTAGTTGGTGGATTTGTTCAGCAGCTCTAAAGCAAGTGAGATTTAGATGGCAACCTCTCTAAATAATAGTCACTAACCACAGTTTGCTGAGAATATACAACAATATAGCCCTGACTTTAGTTACATTATTAATTGGCAAAAGTCTATAATTTTGGGATTTGAATTGTCAATAGTTTGTGCAAGAAGCAAGGATTACAATGTGTACTGATTCTAAAAGTCTTGGGTTCATGGTTTTTCTCAAACGATAGCACAATATGTTTAATTAAATACATCTTAAACGCATAGAATGCAATTTCAGTAGATGTAACACAATGCCTAAAATTTCTGTTACATCTTGGGGTGAGATTAATATAATTGAAATGCACTTTACATTGAGATTCTTGTATATTTAAGGATTCCAAGGTTAATTCCTATTTTCACCTTTATTATAGAGCCTGCATTTTAAGATCTCTCCCTATCTATCTATCCATCCATCCATCCATCCATCCATCCATCCATCCATCCATCCATCCTGAATATTCCTCTCTCTGGGCCTATTGACAGCAGGTGTGTAATCCCTCTGAAATTTTGGAAGTTTTATGCTCCAAGTATATTAAATAGGAATATTTATTTTTAGTCTTGAAAGCTTGTAGACATATTTGCTTATAAATAGATACGTGGCCACATTTTGATCCCAAATCACAGGATAAATTGACATTGTGGAGTAACCCTAATTTGAAAGTAACAGGAGTTATATTATACTAGAATGCTTGGTCCAAATAAGGGATAAATATCTTAAATCAATTGATTTATAATGGTTGTGTAAAAGTCTTGCATTATGAATATGGTTTATTTATAACCTCCATTTCATAATACACGCAACTGAAATATGCACTGAATAAGCTGTATGCCCGAGATGGTTTAACAGCCTGGAAGCTAACCTGCAATATTAGGAACTTTAAATGATGCAGTGCTTGAATTGAATCAAGACTCCCAATTTTATATGGCACTAAAAAGCAGAATGGAAGTTGACATAACTTTAGATATCTAATTATGGAATGAAGAATTGGAATATGCAATCTTATAAAATCAATGGATTAAAGTTTTTAGAGATGTAAATTTGTTTTATCATTTTAAGAATTAAAACTTTTAAGAATGAAATAAATTCATTTGAAAATATATTTATTTGATGTATATCCCCCCAATCTCATTAGAGCAACTGTGAGAGACTAATAATTTGAACCCCCTATCTATAGTATTCTCTCCAAAAGGAATTTAAAAATTCCCCTATCTATAGAATCTCTCCAAAAGGAATTTAAAAAGTTGGGTATTAGATTTCTATTGTGGGGGAATTGCAAGAAATTTGAGAGTTCTATTTAATATGATTTGATCTTGCCTAGCTCTATCTTTGTTTTGCTTTCAAATCATAGTGTATATTAATGGGAGTTTGCAAAGAAGTATAATAGGTAAAGACATAAAGATGATGCTCAACCATATTTCGAAAATATGGAATTTATCACTTCATGAAACACTTTGATTCTACTGAGCCTGGGACACATCAAAAGGATTTTAATTTTATATAAAGAAATTTAACCATCCTGATATTAAAAAATGGATTCATGTTTTGCCTATTTTTGAAGAAGTTTTATGTTCTAAAAATGAGATGAAGCAATATGTTCCCATAGGACACGGATGTCAAACTCAGGGCTCACAGGGCGCTTAGATCTGGCCCATGGGGCTGTCCTGAAAACAGCGAAGGACCAGCCCGCAGTACCTCTGCCAGCAAAAATGGAGCTCAGCAAGCCGTCACAACTGAAAACGGAGATTGGGAGAGAGTGTTTTCGCTGGCAGAGCCCGCGGATCACCCAGACACCCCCAAAACAATTGACATCAAGCTGGCCATGCCCATCCTGGCCACACCACCCCAGCCTCCCGAGGTCAAACACAACCCTGATGTGGCCCTCAATGAAATTGAGTTTGACACCCCTGCCGTTGGATCTAAATTTAGTGATTAAGTTAAGAATTCAAATTCTAAATTGATACTAAATCACTAAATTTTTCTTTTTTATAATTTATTTTTCTTGTTGCTTACATTTATTTTAATTAATATCATTAATTAAATGATATTGTTGTTAAATGTATCATTGCATATATTTAAGCTTTGCATAAAAGTAAATTGTTGGAAGTAGGAATTGTTAGAACCAATTAGCATGGCTACCTTTCTTGGAGTTGTTACAATTGAAAGAGTCATCAACAGTTAAATTAATTATTATAATAATAAAATATTCATAGAAAACTGGCTGTTTTGGGTGACAACTATTGAATTTGTAATCTACAGTCAAAAATGCTAAGCTTTACAATTTTATTCACAAAAAGCGCATCTAGACTAGATATATTAAATAAACAGTAGGCATGATGTGTATATTAGGGCAAGAATTACCAGTAATCAGCATTGGCCTATATCTAGGAGTATAACAAATCCAAGTCAAAATAAAAAACAAATGGGAATTTATTTATCTATTAAGGATTTTATTTTAACCAGATTGAAACTAATGCTACACAATCATCCCAGAAAACAAGTTTTTTTAAATTCTCGAGAGACTTTAAGCTTCTCACTTTACAGTTAAATTAGTTGTCTTATTTCAGACTAATGAAAGATGATTTCCTATTATGTTCCAGATATTGATGAATTACAGTTTCCCTTGGAATTACTATTAATCTTCTCATCATTCCTATCACCCATCTCCTCCCACTTATAATTATATGACTGTAACCTTGTTGCTGGTATCCTTAAGATTTATATTGACTGTTTCCCTATGACTAAGTGTTGTACTTTATGATTCTTGACGAATGTATCTTATTTTATGTACACCCAGAGCGTATGCACCAAGACAAATTGTGTGTCCAATCACACTTGGCCAATAAAAAATTCTATTCTATTCTATTCTATTCTATTCTATTCTATTCTATTCTATTCTATTCTATTCTATTCTATTCTATTCTATTCTATTCTATTCTATTGATGTCACTTGCTGGGAGTTGTAACTTGTTAACATTTGGAGTATTATAGAAGTCATGTTCTATCTGTACTAATTTTCTACTCAAAAGAAAATGTTGCCCAGCTATTTTTTTCTCAGTAAAAATATAAATACATCTAAAAATTATAAACAGAAGAACACTGACACTGACATCCCCTAAACTCCACTGAAGATGCTACCTAGACTGGTAACAAAATGTTCAGAAATCAACTCACAAGCTCAGAGAACGAACCTTCACCCTCATTCTAACAGCTGAGCTGCAAATATTCGACACTATTGCATAAATCTATATAAATAAAAATGTAAATGTTCGTTTGTTCAAAATCGTAAATTTCCGAAAGTTCTTCACCGATTGCTTTGAAATTTTGACACAACATTGCATTCAAATACGCACGTGTTTTTATATACCTATATTATATAGATGTCACACCTGTGACAGGTAAAAACATGAAAAACATTGAAAAATGGCATCATCTGCTGGACATAAAAGCAACACATGCTATACTAAATATTTTACGCTTCCATTTCAATGTTTCTGATTTACGATCCATTTACGATTTACAAATTTCCAATTTTACGATTCCATTTCAATGTTTCCGATTGCATTGTTAAATTGAATTTTCATAGATTTTGTTTTATTTTCATTTTGATGTAATTATTTCGTATGATATTGCATTGGAATTGAGCTGTGCCGTATCCCTCTGTAGCTCAGGTCACGCCTACTTTGCGTCAGTCCCACCAGTCTTTTCACTCAGTCGATTGGATTCAGACTTCAGTTGCCTTTCTCTACGTTTCTTTTTGGAGTTTAACATCGCAGCACCACAATGGCAGGCGCGACCCGGGTCTTTTCCCCTCTACATCTACATCACTTCTAGAAGCAAATACCATATCATAATAAAGGGGATTCTACATTACAAAAAAGTTAGTACTAAATATATTTCAGTAATTCAGTAAAACTGCTGCTACCACCAGTACCCATCGCTGATCTCAAGTACAATACATTTATCAGTTCAGCCTTCTGTCTCCAATTGCTCTCCCAACCTCTCCCCCCCCCCGCAAAAAAACAAAAACAAAACCCATCTAGCTTATACATATAATGAACTAGTTTTAAAGGAATAAGTCTGCAAGAATCTCTTACAGTGATCTCTGCACATTAGAGGAGTGGGTGTGAAAATGGTACATGTCATTCAATATGAGCAAGTGTAAAATGATACGCATTGATACCAAAAATCCTAAATATTCATACGAACTAGGGATCCGAGCTAGCATTTGACTGATAAGGAAAGGAATCTTGGAATAATGGTAGTGACACAGTATGCCTCTATTGTTGAAAAAAGACCAATACAGTACAATAAAGTATTTATAAAAAAGCCAGAAAGATCAACACAATGTGTAACTGAACGTTGGAATTTGAGAAAAGGCTGATGGACTAAATCAGTTGTGGGTTTCAAAATTTTTTACTACCAGTTCTGTAGGTGTGACTTGGTGGGCGTGGCATGGCTTGGTGGGCAGGGCAGGGGAAGGATACTGTAAAATCTCCATTCCCACCCCACTCCAGGAGGATACTGTAAAATCCCCATTCTCTCCCCAATCCAGGAGGATACTGCAAAATCCCCATTTCCTCCCAATCAGCTGGGACTTGGGAGGCAGAGAATAGATGGGGGTGGGGCCAGTCTGAATTTTTACTACCGGTTCTCCGAACTACTCAAAATTTCTGCTACCAGTTTTCCAGAACTGGTCAGAACCTGCTGAAACCCACCTCTGGACTAAATGGCCCAGGGATATGATCTAGCAAGGCACTGCTCTCCTTGTTTATTTATTTAACTTACATAGCCATCCATCTCACACAAGTGATTTTGGGTGTTTTACAAGATTAAAACAAACAACCCACTCAGACGACCACTTAAGAAAATCATGAACTTAACTCACTATCAACAACAGCAGAGCTTTTCTATCCACTGACCCAAATGCCTGGGGGAGGGACCAAGTCTTCAGTGCCTTACTGGGGTCACCTGAATTCCAGGGGTTATGTTGTTCCATAGCACAGGTGCTGCCACTGACAAGGCATGACTTCACGTTGCAACAAGACATGGTTTAATAGAACTGACCCAAAGCATGCTTTCTACTAGATCTTATGGGACAGGCAAAAACAATGGGACAGAGGTGGCCCCAGGAGGTATTCTGACTCTATGCCATGAAGGGCTTTATATGTAACAACCAGCACCTTGACAAGCCTACTGGGAGCCAGCACAGCTTGTGGAGCAGTGGTATTACATGGGTGTAATGAGGAATGCCAAAAATCAGTTCTAAATGCTTTTCAGAGGCAGCCCCATGTAAAGAATGTTGCAGGACCATAAATGGAAGGCAAGTGTGAGGCTTCTGTTTTCCCAAGGACTGGACATACCAGTGTAGCAAATCTGTGCACAATGCTTTATTGCAGCACACACCTTTCACCCAAAAAAGCTATTGCTTTTGGTCTACTCCACCTTATAGGCTTTACAAGGTCACTTTGTCACATAAATGTCTTTAATATGCAGGCCTTTATACTCAGGCTTTTAATACTTAGTTCAAACAAAAGTCTCCAAGTCTATAAAGTAGCACACACCCTTTGCCTTTTTTTGCAAACATTCTTGTCTTAGTTGGAATGAGATACTGTTTCAGTGTGGTTGTTTCACTTCTAGTTGCTACCGAACTCTCAGCAAAGCTTCAAGCAGGACTTCCACAAGGATGTGCTGCTCACCATAGCTACGATGCTGGTAATTGATAGCCCTTACGCTTGCTTGTAATAGCTTGTAATAGCTACCTATCTCCGGATGTCTTCTCCTCTTCCCTGTCCATATGCCAGTTTGTCACCTTTCCTCCTACTCCTCCGTCTTAGTGCTTGCTTTTGCAAGCTAAGGACGTGGGTGGCGTTAGGCTGCCTCTGGACATATCCTTGCAAATGCCAAGGTGTGGCTCAATTATCACAGCCAGCTGCAACACCAGCTTGGATGCTTCTGAATATTGTAAATAAATGTATGAATGCATGAAGGAAGTGAGGACGGGATGCGATTCAGTCTGTATGATGTGTAGATGACCTTGGGGGACAAAAGGAGATGAGATGCTGCCTAGGAAACAATCAGACAAGAGAGGCAGGAGCCCCAGTATTTTAACCATCAGAGAAAGAAATTTAGGAAGGACCCACCCTAATTGATCAAGCGGTTAAAAGCAGTGGCAGGAAGTGTATACCTTCAGATTTTTATTTTAATTTTTAATTTTTTTATTTGATTTATTTGCCGCCCTTTTCTGGAGACTCAGGGCATCTTACAATGTGTTAAGCAATAGCCTTCATACTTTTGTATATTTATACAAAGTCAGTTTATTGCCCCCATAATCTGGGTCCTCATTTTACCTACTTTAGAAAGGATGGAAGGCTGAGTCAACCTTGAGCCTGGGGAGATTTGAACTTGCAGTAATTGCAGGCAGCAGATGTAAGTGGATGTGCAAGATTTGCAAGATTCTGTTAACGTAGCCTTACCATAAAGTAGTGTTAGCTCATCAAGTCTTGTTTCCTATCTGGTTTACTTGGAAGGGCTTACAGTGTGGCTCTGCTGCTGGTTTTCCGAAGTGCAGACAGCAGCTCCAAATTCATTCTCTCATAGTGAGTCACATGAGAAATCGTCCTGGTACATGTTTTATGTGATGCAGAACATTCATTTCATTACTATAACAAAGAACTAGGAAACCTTAGACAAAAACCATCAAAATAACAAACTGGGCACACATGACAATACTGTAAATATAACCCATCTGCTTTATCATGATCCCCAGTCTAAAGTTCACATTCATCCAAACATTTCTTTCAATCATGAGCTTCATGAGAAATTACTTTGTGAGAGTTTTCCACAACTTCTACTTTCCACAGCATCTATTAGTTTTGGATTTTATTCTTTCATCTAGTTTTTTTCCAATCTTTGGTTCTCTATCCTTGTTTGAAGAAAAATTTCACTTATTCAGTACTCTGTGCATCTTGCCTTTCTTCATTACGGATGTCCAACAACCTAATGTCTCAGCTACAAAGATAAAGGAAACATTATCTTGTGGATACAATAAAAAGATAAGCTATGAAGACCTCCAAGTTAATAATTTTTCCATAATAGAACTGTAAAAAAATTGGGAACCTACCAACCAATCTTTTGAGGGGTCATTCTGTGATACAGAATCTGTATCTTCAGTAAGACTCTTGTCTCATGCTGTATTCAAGAAAGGAAATGCACTTGACATTGTGCTGACATATGAAACTACTGTTGATAGGATCTTCCTCTGTATTGCGTCTGTACATGTATGTCATGTGCATGACAAGTATGTGTCACTTTGGGATGTTCAAAATAAAGGCTAGATATATCAAATAAATAACAAATAAAATCTGTCTTTCAAATATGCACCTTATTTGCAACAGGCACCATGGAAAAGAAAAGGAAGTATGGTAAAACTAAAATATAACATAAAGGCATTATCATTTTTGGAGATGAATTAGATTCAGGGGTGAAATTCAGCAGGTTCTGACAGGTTCTGGAGAACTGGTAGCGGAAATTTTGAGTAGTTTGGAGAACTGGCAAATACCACCTCCGACTGGCCCCAGAGTGGGGTGGGAATGGAAATTTTGCAGTATCCTTCCCCTGCCACGTCCACCAAGCCACACCATGCCCACCAAGCCACACCCACAGAACCTGTAGTAAAAAAATTTGAACTTCACCACTGATTAGATTCATCCAGAATTTCCAATTCCAATAATTATAGGTAGTTAAATACTCAAATTTGAAATTTGAGATATTAATTTTATCTCCCAGAATGTTGTAAGAGACCTGTAAATTGCCATATTTCAACATAAAAGAATTCAGAAAGAAAATTATGTCAGAAAGTTAAATAGAAATTTCTTGCTAATTATGGTGCTGTCAGAATCAAGTTCATTTGAAAAAGAAGTGGTTTTCAATGGCCCTTTCTTAAGAATTCATACATAATTCATCTTTGCCACTTCCTTATCAAACAGGAACAGATCACATTCTTGGGGAGAATTTTACATTTTGTTACCATATACCTCTGCAATTAGCCTCCCAGGGGAGGCGGTTCCATAAAGTAGGGGCAGCCATGGAAAACACACTTCTGAGGTTCCATTAGGTACCAGATTTCAGGGAAGGGATCAGGAATGTGCTATCCTATTCAGAATTAAACTTTTAGTAATTACTTTATATATATCCTAAAGTGTTTGAACTTCTGATCTTGCACAAATCATTCAGGTGCCCACTGTTGGAAAACAGTTACTTTGGGACAAAAATATCCAAGAATCTTAACCTGAATTATTAGCACATTATTAGTGAAGAGGCACAAAATGGAAGAGATGTTCAACTTTATATTGTCTCATTAATTGCATTAATATTGTTGTAGAAGCCTAGCAGGACTATAGATTGGAACCAGTAAGAAATACACTTGGTGAATGTTTCATAAAGTTTTGGAATCTGAAATTTCCTTGGCTGATTGATTTCTGTCTTCAATTACTGAAAAAGGAATGCATAGAACTAGGAGCCATAGTGGCACAGTGATTAAAATGCAGTATTGCAGGCTATCTCTCCCAACAGCCAGGAGTTCGATCCTGATCGACTCAAGGTTGATTCAGCCTTCTATCTTTCCAAGGTTGGTAAAATGAGAACTCAAATTTTGGGGATAATATGCTGACACTGTAAACCACTCAGGGTGTGGTGTAAAGCATTGTGGAGCAGTATATAAGTCTAAGGTTTATTGCTATGAAACTAACATATTCTTGATCATATGCTCATCATTGAAGAACAGAAGGATTTCTCTTAAAAAGATTACTTAGAAGGCATTCTTTATGAATTTGTTCCATATTTACCTGAATAGAAGATGACTCTGAATATAAAAGCATTTCCCTGCCAAAGGAAGAGTAGTCAAAAATCTATATCAATTGATCCAAAGGATAGACCAGAATGGACATTAACTGCCTGCAAATTAATGATCTCTAGTCATAACATTAGTTGTTCCTCCATA
This sequence comes from Pantherophis guttatus, assembly GCF_059756535.1. Lineage (NCBI taxonomy): Eukaryota > Metazoa > Chordata > Lepidosauria > Squamata > Colubridae > Pantherophis > Pantherophis guttatus. Next base: position 318,618,314 of record NC_142063.1, read on the forward strand.
AGGATCTACCAATTTTTCTTTTCTCACACACAAAAGCATGGAAGCATGTATACATTTCCTTCTTCCCCTTTCTTCCTTCTAGCAGAAACAATGAGGGAAGGGGAGAGGAAGGAAGAAGAGGAAAGGGAAGTGATATGAGGGCAGTGGTAACCCCTGTTTAGATGCTACAAAAACAGGTCGGGCACTCCCAGAGGGCAGCTTCTTTTTATTTTTATCAGGCATTCCGACTGGTCTGCCAATTCATTACCAGTTATTTAAGGTGTGGGGGGTTTCAGTTTTTTCAGCAAATTTGGTACTCTGAAAAACAGGCAACTCTTAAGACACCTTTTGTAAAATAAGTTATAGAACTGTCAGATGCTAGAAAAATATTAACCATCCAATAAAACCATAACTTCTCAAGTTTATTTCGATTTTTAAAACTGAAGACTTCACGAATGCTGAGGCAGCAATTTCAAATAATTACAGCAGGCAGATTGTACCCAGAAAAAATTGGTAATGTTGGCAAGAGCTGGCATCTATCCACACAATACAGTAATTTGATTATATCTACAGAGCCCAAGAGAAAATCAAAGGTGATCCTAGTCATATGAAATGTTCAGTTGTAGAAATTAAAACAGGTTGCTCTTTTCTACACAAGTTTACTACTATAATACATAGAATTCCTATAATAGTATACAGAATTTACCTCAATTCTCTGCCTCATGTGCAGACATTAGGAGGAAAAAAAAAGACAAAGATTTAGACATCTTAGAGAATGAAAAACCCTCAGCAGTATAATTTTGTAACATCCATTGCAAGAGGTGTTAATGTTTAAATTGATTGCTGTGTTGTAATCAAGCAACCAAACCAAGATGGGCCATCTTTGCACTGCTATAAAGGACCTAATTTTTAATGAGGAAAAAAGTTCCAGAATTCATAGCAGTATGAAAATACAATTGGTTTTTTTTCTGGAAAGGGTGAAATGTTAACCAATCTTAAAACTATTATGAAACAATATAATTATTAACACAATTTTACTAAAGTCTAATTCATGCAAATAATAAATACTGCATTGTAAATATTGTTATTTACACTTCCCTTTAATCAAACATACCTTCCAAAAAACTATCAAAAATTAGCATTAAGATTATGAATAGTTTACAACCAATTCTTGAAGATAATGAACTATATCATAAATATCATATGCAAAAATCACATCTAAACTTAACAAGAAAATAACTTTGAAATAAATAGATATGGAAGGAATCTGTTTATTTCAATACTTTAGAGTAGTGCCAGTTAAGAGACCATTTGAGGATAGAAATTGATTATGCTGAAAAGGTTATGGTAGGGCTTAAACATAAGAGTGAAATCCATGTCAAAGCTGCCAAATAAACAGAAAATAATTCAGGATAAAGATTCTGAACTTTCATCCCTGATATTTTACCTTTTCCCAGAAATTCAGTGGAAATAACATCCCAGTTAACCTCTTGAACCAAATAACCCTATAATGTGCTACCATTTCCAATAACCACAAAATTATAGAAAGGCAAGGATAGATGTGAGGTTAGCCCACATCTCCTACCGGTAGTTAGTTCAGCTGGATATTGTCCTGGCTACTGAGAAAAAGGATAGCATCCGAAAAATGCCCATTCCCATTTTTCCCTCTGTTCTGTTATTTTAATATGACATGACTGCCTTTGTGTGATACCCAAATGAATTTAAAAACGCATCTTTGTCATTCTAACCTTCTAGTGGCAATTACATGAATCTGGTAAGCCTAAACCATTATTGATAAAGTCCTGGAACAGGCTTGCAGCTTCCAATCTGTTGTGAACAGCTAGATATCACTATACTTAGAAAGAAATACATCTTAGTCAAAGTCACAAGAGCTATAGACAGTACTAATTCTGAGCAGCATACCTTTAGGAAAATGAATACTGTGCATTCTGGCTCTTCCGAAAAGGTTTGGGAGATGTGGAAGGAGATGATCAGCAGGTTAGGTTAGGCACAATTATCCACAATTCCAAGCCCTCCTCCACACACAAAAACAAACCAACAAAAAACCCACAATTTGTTCCTACTCCAAAGCACTTGTAAAATTAATTAAAAGGTACGATATATTTCACATTAACAATAAAATGCTGAATGCTCTATTGTTTGACCAATCAACTATATTATGTTGCACTTTGAGGAGGGGAAGAACCTCTGATATTGTCAGCTAAATTGACAGGGTGGCAAAGAATAAAATTTGTTCATTCAAGAGGGACTGCCTCTAAGAAAAAGCTTCTGATCAAAATGGGGAATTTTTTTTTAAAAAAATCCACATCTGATCAAGAAGGGTTGTATGTTCCAAAGATCAGGGAAATAGACATGTCTAGTGAGACAGATATCTAAAGGAAATGGAATAAAAAAGGCAGTTATTTCTTTTAAGTGGAATAGGAAAAAAAAGTATTACAGAACATTCAAAGAAACAGAGCAAAATACAAAGTAAGGCCTCTTACTTGTAAATGTTAAAATGAAAGCCTAGCTATATGCTTCAAAGTCCTTTGACTAAGAGAAAATTCTACAACAGAATGCAGTGCTGACATATACACCTAACATTACTAATTTGTCAAAGGGTTTAACAAGTGTGAGCATGCATAACACATATACTCTCCTTTCAATGATGTTGTGAATGTGCTTTAGTTCCATAGGAATAGGACAAAACAACCCTCAGGCCAAATCCACTTAACCTGCAAGCCAAGCTGAATACAGAAGTGGATATGATATTTAAATTCTCCTACCTTCAACTTAACAGACTAGCACAAAGCTAATGATCAGAAGCTTCCAAGTTGGGCAAAGTCATTTCACTGTCTTGGTGATAACAGCCTATGGATCAAAGTTATTTAGTTTTCATGCTGTTGGTGCTATATGCATTACTTATCCATCAGTCAAGCCATTACTTTGAGCCAAATAGTGCATTTTGTTAAGGAACACAAATCCATGTTTTTGCATAAATATCCAGTCTCCCCAACTGAGAAGTGATTCAATGATACAACAAAGCCATCCAAACATTACACCAGAATTGGTTACATGAGAGAAAAGCTTGCATTTAGTACAGTAGATACTATGTATCTACAGCAGATACATACCCATTCAGCAAGTTAGCATTTTCACAAATAGGTCAACAAAAATAAAACATAAAAATAAGGAAAATAATTTTTCACTAAAAATAGTGAAGTGCCCGTATCTTTATGGATAGCATTCCAAAATGTACCTGCCCACCAGCTGTGTAGAATCTATTTCCTGTTGAGCCAAGATATGAGGAAAAGGATGTGAACAGCACCGACCGCTCCACTTAGTGTGGAGGGTAGAGAAAATGCAGTAAAAAGTCTTGCTTTTTAGTGGACACTTTCTCATTTTCCTTTTTGCAAGTTGCAGAGTGGAATAAGGAACACAGAAAAAGATTGTTTTAATTTATGATTGAAGGTCCTATCCAAGCCATAGTTACAAGTGTTTTAAATAAGAACCACATCAGCAACAAAAAATACTTTGGGGAAGAAAAGAAGAATTTAGACTTGCCTTACCACAGTGATCCTAAAGATCATCCTTTACAAAGCATGGAAACCTCTGACAGTATTGGCCAGATCCAGAATGAAAATTTCCACAAAGTTAAGGGCACCACTATTGTGTCATTGATGTTTAGTTGTGGTTAAAAACCTGAGTGACACTGTAACCGAACACACAATTTATTAAAGATGAAACACCTCCCTGGAGGGGACAAGGAGGGACAACAACCAGCTAAATTACAAGTTTCATCATGTAAACAAAAACAAGCACCACGATCCTAAATGGAGGTGGGTGACTATAGTGCCAAGTGAGGAACTCTGAAGCAAAAAAAAAGAAAAGTTCAACCTGATTGCACCAAAAATGAGCTTGAGCGCATGCAAGTCTTATTTGTTTAGTGCTTAGTGTGTAGAAGTGACTCGCTTAATCGGGAAGGAACACAATCTGGCCCTGCATTCTGCCAGATTTCAGGGGCTCTCGGGCATCCCGTCATCCTGTGTGTTGTCATCTATCTCCAGCTCCGCTAGCTGCCGTCTTAGCATGTTGACTTTCACTTGGAGTTCCTTGTTATATTTTATGATGTTGATCATTTCTTCATAAGATTCGTCCACAAATTTGGAGGATCTGTTCCAGCGAAGAAAAACTCCTGGGGGGGAGGGGGGAGACACAGCAACAACAACAATAAAAGAACATTTTTAAAAATATGTTTAATAAAAGTCAGTAGTGGGGAAATGGGAAGATAATTTTATTTATGCAATGCCTTCATTTCTATCAAAACACTAAATAAAAGAGTCTAAAATATGGGGACTGTTGGGAAGAGCAAGCCACCCACAGAACAATCAGGTTCTTGTTGCTTCACTTCCTTCAGATTACTTTGATCTCAAATGGCTATTCCTGACAGACAAGTTGGTGGAGAACGCTCTCCATTCTGGCAAGATACAAAAACTGAGTCACACAGCACAATCATCTGTGACCTGATGGATGATTAGAAGTCAGAAAAATCTTTCCATCACTTCAGCTTTGCTTTTCTCTTAACTCCACAAAAAGAAAACCAAGCAATGCAGGCTCTACAGGGGTGTCAAACTCAAGGCCCTGGGGCCAGATCTGGCCTGTGGGGTGCTTAGATCTGGCCAGCGGGCCTGCCCTAGAAACAGCAAAATATCAGCCCACAGTGCCTCTGCCACTGTGGGCTCTGGGAGGGCCGCTCTGTTTTCAGCTGCAATGGCCTTCTGCCACCCTCTGCCAGTGAAAATGGAGCTCAGGAGGCCCGCGTTTTCACTGGCAGGAGGTGGAAGAAGGCTGTTGCGGCTGAAAACAGAGCTTGGAAGCCCGTTTTCACTGGCAGAGCAATCGGGCCACCAGAGACACCCCTGACACGAGTGACATCAAGCTGGCCCCACCCACCCCAGCCATGCCCACCCTGGCCACGCACACCCCAGCCCCCAAAGTCAAACACAACCCTGCGGCCTTCAATGAAATCGAGTTTGACACACTTGCTCTAGTAGCTCCCCTAAGATTTTTTTTAAAAAAAGAACCCAGTAAGAAGATCACATCAGCTGTGAATTTCGATCAGCTTTCTTGGAGTGTGGTAGCTGTGAACATTTTAAAGGGGAATGTTATACAGCTATATATCTTTCTATGGAACAGTTTTCAGTCATGAAGGCAGGAACAACTGTTAGCTTAACAGCTCTGCAAATATTAAACCTTATTACCCTATACTGTGAAAAGGGGATATATATATATTTTTTTTTGTTAAATTGGTCTACAGAAACATGGCAGCAGTGAGGGGATCTTTGCACACATGCACCCCCTTCTCCTTCAAATGAAAAAAGTTTAAAGTCTAGTGAAAATATTGCTTATTATTCTCAAAAAAGAAAAAAAGGAAATAAAATTAACCCCACTGATAAAACACACTGACAAATTTTGGCAATGTCATCTGAAAAAAATTGTATAGGCCACAAAGAGAGGATGAGAGTAAAAGGACGGCTGTTTGCAGCCTGTGGGCAACAGCCTCCCTATTCTGGCTTTGCAAAGATTATGAGGAAGGAGCTATTCAAATACTACCTATAGAAAATAGGGCTTCAATGCAGAAAAGGGCCTAGCTACTTAAATTAATCTAATTACTGCTATCAACACGGATTTAAGAAAGATATTGAAATCTGCAAAGCCTGAAAAGATTCGTCTCTCACGTTTTATCTGTTATTTCTCAAACGGCAGGAGAAACAAAAACCTTCTCATGGTTGGAGTAGGAGATGTTATGTACAGGAGAGGAGGAAGCACTTCAGACTTTCTGATCATAGTGGAAAAATAGTAGAGATACATACTTCAGCCAGCCAGCACTACTTGCTATTCATGTTTCTGAACTCTTTCCCTGAAGAACATGTGACAGAAACCCAATCTGGAGTATGAGTATGAATGACTGAGACCACATCTGCCTGAACTCCATTTAGTGACAGATAGCTAATGCCACCAGTAAGGAAGAACAGCAGATCAGAGGCCTCCAAAGCTGCTTGGAGACAACGTACCTTCCCACAGCTGCAGACTTTGTGGTGCAACGGAAGGCCAGATGACTAGACTGTTGGCTTCAAAGAGAGGGTTCTTAAATCGATTGAGCTCTTCTGGTCGATTTACCCAGGACCACAAGGACATTGTTTTCTGAGGCAATTTAAGCTTAGACCTGGTGAAAAATTAGAAGTAAATATAAGTGCTCCAAATTTGGAAAGAAAACCAAACAGAATTATCTGTTCTATTCACAACATTTGCAGTGGAACCTGGAGAAGCAGGGGGTTTCTCTTTATGTGGAAGAAGACTGAATTAAAAAAAAAAAAAAAGCTCTGCTACTTCTGTAACATAAATGAAAAGAAATCATGCTTTTTCAATATGCAAGTAATAGTATGTGAGAACAAAAACAAGATGATACAAAAAAAAAAAAAGATTCTAGCTAGTAAACTCAGTCCTGGAGAAACTGTAAAGTAGGCGCTCCTGTACTAAAACATTAAAAAGAAAAAAATGTGCAGGATATTCTGTATATTGTCAAAAAAAAAAAAAGGCCTGTATACTAGAGAAAACAAAGGAAGTCAAAGGATAGAGAAGATATGCATTTAGTATACCTGTCTTCTTGGTACTCCTTGAAAATATAAACTGTGTTTTCAGTTTAAGTTTTAGCAGTATAAGATGCAAGATCCCCCTTGTTGCCAGAAACATTAACACATTACAGGATTTCAAAGTGATCTTTGAAACACAACCATGAAATATTTGCAAAAAATTCAAAGTAAACACAGACACCACAGTTGATTAGAGGAGAAACATATACATTAAATCAGGAAGATATAATCTCTGCTAAATTAGATCACCAATTCATCATTGTAATCCTTAGATCTTTAAATATTCAGGCAATCTTTCTAAACCCTGATATCCAGTTTCTTCGATTGAAAGTTGGAAAATGTTTTAGTATTCATAGGCTACACTCCTCCCAGAAGCTGATGTGGACAAGACTATGAAATATTGTCCTGACAGCAAATGGGGAAGACCTAGATTTTTATAATTTTGTTTCCATGTTTTGGGGTTGTGGTTCTGTTTCATTTTTTGCTTGCTTTACATATTATGTCTATCAGCAAGAAACTATCTCTTATTTCGCACCCAAATTCCAGCAGTGTGATTCTGGAAATTATCTGTGAGCTTCACGTTACATGGTTAAACGCAACTGTTAAAAACAGTGTTGGAATAGTCATTCCTGCTATTGTTTCCTTTGGGATCATAGCTAGGGAAGAGCTGACCTGCAAAACTTCTTATCAGCCTTTGAAAGCTCAAAAAAAGACCCTCATCATCTTCCAAAACCCTATTCATCCAGTGGTATGTTCTGCCATATTTGTGCCATGTCTTCCTGCGCATGGAAAGAGGCCTATAAGGGACAGGCTTGAGGAGTGGGAAGACTTCAAGAAACCTGCATAGCCATTTCTGTAATAGATGAACTAATCCCAATTTGATAAATGGCATAGCCCAAATGCAAACTTCCAAGTCTTTTAAATTAATAGCCAAGAGTGTCAGGATAATGAAGATTTAAAGCTGACCAGCCCCTTCAAGACTGAGGATGAGTCAGCAGGGTTATTGCCCTTTAAGAAGTTGTCTATATAAGGGAGGCCATTAGAGGCCCTCCTTGTGTATCACTCTCCTTGTCGTGTGTATCTGCATTATAATTCTCCGTGTAGAGTTGAAGAAGATTGATTGCTTGTCTGGTATGTGCCTACCACTCGTATGTCTATATATAGAAGTCTTGTATATAAACCACTGTTTGTAAAACAAACCTCCTGTATTTTGCTCCTGGGTGGTCTCAAAATAGTAGTCACACTGTAAACATTCTGACAAAGAGTCTCCTCACAATCTTAATAGTAATGACATTAATAATGCCTTGCATGAACTGTCATATTGCTTAGCCTCCAAGAAGCTCAGAAAAAAATGTTCATCTACCTTTCATTTTCATTGTTACCCAGGAAAGTTCCAAACTGAGAGGCGTAAGAATGTTCAAAGAGCATGATGAGAAAATGATAGTTGAACTCAAAGGAGCAAGGGAACTGGCGAAGGATCTGCCAGACGCAATCCAAGAAAAGGAGGAATACAGGAGCCTCCCATTTCTGCTTGCTATTTGAATAAGCTGATTGGGCACAGCGCTGTTGAAATGGGTGGCCAGCCTGTAATGTAATAGCATAAAAATATATACATTATATATTTAGACAAAATGATCATGTACTGGTTATAAGAAATATTAGCTATTTCTACTACAGCAATCTTTTGGGATCCAAATTTTCCTTTTATGAAATAATGACTAATATTAATAAAGATTTCTACTGTTTCTACTTGCATAAAACATATTACAATATAGAACTATAGAGTTGGAAGGGGCTGGCTAGGCCATCCAGTTCAACTCTTAGCACAGAAACCCAAATGACAAACAGCTCTCCTACTTGAGCCTGTCATCTGCACCTCTATAACTGTCTGGTTTGGTTCTGCAACCCTACAAGACAGACACAGACTTCAGAGGATAATTAGAACTGCAGAAAAAACAATTACTACCAACCTGCCTTCCACTGAGGACCTGTATACTGCACGAGTCAAAAAGAGGGCTGTGAAAATATTTACAGACCCCTCGCATCCTGGACATAAAGTGTTTCAACTCCTACCTCAAAACGACGCTATAGAGCACTGCACACCAGAACAACTAGACACAAGAATAGTTTTTTCCTGAACGCCATCACTCTGCAAAACAAATAATTCCCTCAACCCTGTCAAACTATTTACTAAGTCTGCATTACTATTAATCTTCTCATCGTTTCTATCACCCATCTCCTCACACTTATGACTGTATGACTGTAACCTTGTTGCTGGTATCCCTTATGATTTATATTGACTGTTTCCTAATATGATTTGATTGCTTATTTGTACCCTATGACTATCATTAAGTATTGTACCTTATGATTCTTGACGAATGTATCTTGTCTTTTTATGTAACTGAAAGCATATGCACCAAGACAAATTCCTTGTGTATCCAATCCCACATGGCCAATAAAGAATTCTATTCTATTCTATTGTGAAGCATCTAGTAAAGAGGAGACTCTTGTAATAGTTGAGCTGTTTTATTGTTAGGAAGTGTTCCTTTTTAGTATTCGATGGAAGCTGTCCTTTTCATACCTAAATCCACTGGGATGTTAGAAATAGGTTTATTTATTTAAATTTATTGACCACACAACTTTAATGGACTCTGAGCTGTGTACAAAACTAGAAGAAAACATAAAAACAGCTAACAGCTTAAATCAGGTGGACAGCTCAGACTAAAATGATCTAATAAACAACAAAATCAACAAAACAAATCAGGGGCCTTAAATAAAAGATATCACAAGATATCAATGTTTAACAAAGGAATCTGAAGCACATCTACTCTGCTGGAACATGCTAGATGGACAGAAACAGTGAGAAGCAATCTCTCAGATATCTAGGCCCTATGCCATAGAGAGCTTTGTAGGCACCAGTAATACCCAGCACTTTGAATTGTCCTTGGAAGCCAGATGGCAGTCAATGCAACTCATGTACCAGTAATGAGACGTGGGTGCATATAGCTTATAGGTTTATATTGTTTTGAATTCCTACAAGGAGAGGCAGGACATTTACCAATATATTAGCTTCCAATGTTCTAAATGCTACTATTTCTTTTCCCAAACCTTCTTCTAGTCGCCTGATTACTTCAGTGGCTCTTTTCATGACTTTTTTTAGTTCTCCAATGTATGTTTTAAGATGAAATGACTCAAACTGCACACAATATAGTAAATAAAAATCTAACATTGGCAGAAAAATGGTATTGTAAAAGCAACAACTAGGTATGTTAGATAATAGGACTGCCTTCTCCAAACAAATGGTCTCAAAGTAACACTGAAGGATAGCTTCATTATTTCCAGCCAATATACAAATTGGAAGGCACTGGATGAGAAAGGTTGGATACCGTACTACTTATCTTCCCACTCCCCAAAAAACTAAGCATCTAGGCAGCCACTGAAACAACTTATTGATCAACAGGGTGTGCTCTTCACTGGTTTCATTACCAGATGATTAGAAAATTCAGATTCATGGAAGACTTGGCTATCAGGACAACATAGTAAATGGGATCTATAAGTATACAAATCTATTCTTCAGAATATATATTGTTCCAGAGAAACCGCACAGGATTCTTTTTTTGTTTGCACTCTTTCTGTGAGTTTATCAGAGACATAATTTTCAAAGGATCAGAGAAAGTCACATTTGAAAATAAGATGCTGAATTGATCTGATTCAGGATCCAATACGAGTTGGTCACCAGGACCAGAGGTTTTGTCTTCCAAGCTTTCAGACTTGAGCTGGAGCCCATCTTCAGGGAACTTCTCACTAGCAGTGTGTGCTGTTTTGTGTGTAGTATTTAAAATGCCTGTTTTAAATGGCTTTTTAGATATTGATTGGGGTGTGTTGATGACTGGCTTTTAGCTGTCCTTTGCTAGTGTTGTCCAGCCTTCGCCTTCTAAGTACTTGATAGGCTGGTGATAAATCAGCACTCCTGTTGACTGATGAGGGGCCTGTTTCCCAGGCTTCAATCACTTCCCTGGCTGTTTTTGTGCCTACTCGTCCAACAATTTTAGTAGCTGCAAAATTGAACGTGTGTCCTTCTTTGTTCATTGCAGTATGAGGCTACTAATGAGTTCGGATCTCCTCGTCTGAACGCTCACTTATGTTCCAGCAATCTGGTGGTTAGTTTCTTCCCCATCTGTCCTACATAGTCACCAGGGCAATCCATGCAGGGACAATCCATGATCTGATTCAGTAGAGTTGTTCTTAAGTCTTATATTGTCAGTCCTGCCTATTTATGCTACCATGGCTTACAATTTTAGGACACTTTTCCTCTACTACTTTTGTGGAGCATCTTGCATTAATTGTCCACCTGTCTTCCTGATAATGTCTGACAGAGTATATAAATAGAACAGACACATTAATATGTCTCACATGGCGCTCTCTGTAAGCTGCTGTGAGGCTTCAAGCCAATAGCAGCAAATTGGCAGTTCTCTTTGAAAGGAAACAATCACATCAACTCATATTTGAGTCACAGTATCCTACCATGTACGGCCCCATGGTGAACTATATCTTTTTTTTTTTACTAAAAAGTTTTTTATTTTATAAACAAACAAACATACAATTCTTAATCAATCATACAGTTTGTCATCTGAGTACATCTTTTGTATCTTCTTGTTATTCTGCCAGTATTTATCATATCTTAATTTTATTATTTCATTTATTGTGACATTCCCCCCAAATTTCTTACTTTTCTATTGATACATTTATCTATCTTTTTATTTTAGTAAAAAAAAATTTTCAACAACAATTTTATCCTCAACCATCCTTCAACCCCCCTCCCCACACACACATCCCGACTTCCCAGAGCAAAAACAGGGTATAACATTTAACAAACATAAGCTAAAATAAACTAACTTACTACAAGATTCAAAACTCCCTCACACTCTTTAACTCCCCTTTTAAAGATTATTCATCAACCTTCCTTTTATAAATTCTCTTATCACATTTCACATTTGTTACTAAGATCCTTTCCATACCTTCTTATCAATAAGACATTCTACAAAATACAAGTTTCAACACTTTTTTTAAAAAAAACTATCCATTAAGTTTTAAGTTAACCATTTTAATACTTCAATAAGTTTTAGAAAGCTATCCGATTTTAATTAAATCTTTTTACTTCAATGAAACAGTAAACTTTTCAGATTTATTACTAAAATCCTCCTCAAAAGAAATTAATCTTCTCTTATCACATTTCACAATTGTTGCTAGGATCCTTTCCCTACCTTATCAATAAGACATTCTTCAAAATATAAGTTTCAAAACTTTTTTTTAAAAAAACTATCCATTAACTTTTAAGTTAACCATTTTAATACTTCAATAAATAAATAAATAAATAAAATCCAGTAGCTTTAACAATGTTACAAGCGTTAACAATCACTTTCACTAGTAAGTTTCGATTTCACGCCCTCAGGCGCCATTTTTTTCCTTTTTAAACGGAGTTAAAGATCAGTACTTGTGTTTTTTGTTCTCCTGATTTGCTCTGCCAGCATCCAAAGTCCAAATTTCTTACAATCCTTAAAATTGCATTGCTGGTATGGTCGCGATGCCTCGGTCTGCATAAAGCAGACTCATCCCGGATCCAGAGCAACTGAAGGGCTTTCAGCGAGCTCTCACCCCGCAAACCCCAGGCTTAAAAAGAAAAACCTGGGGGTCTAGGGGAACTCTATCCAGACCCTTCTGCTCTTCTCTCCCCCTTTTTCCCTGGGGGAGATTTTCGAGCCGCTAGACAGCTGATTTTCGCTGTTCTAGCGGCTAACGGAATCATGGGGCTGGAGCTCCTGAAGGAGCGTCCATCGACGTGCGCGGAGCCACCGGAAGTGGTGGACTATATCTTAAATGAACGCAAAAGAGATGCAGTCATGTGCAAGACTGCCCAAGATTGTAGGAGAGAGACAGCTGAAACATTAAAAATATGCATGGCCACATATTTTCATTTTCTTATGAATATGATTTGGTCAGCTCTGGTTTGTTGCTAGAAACTTTCAGATAACTATTAATTGAAGAATGAAAGATGAGTTCCTTCTCATATTACATTCTTCTCAGATTATAAGGGTTATAAGGTCAAGGTTGTATCCTTGATAGAATAAACACCACAGTACAGCATAAGAAACAGATTTAATAATCCCCATTGAGGAAAGGTAAAGATGGACTTGTAAAGAAGTATTACAATTTCAAGTTAAAATTATTCTCTTCACAGTCTTTGGGAATCTGAAGGATTCTTGAACACTCTGGATAGATTTCAAGGCACAATAGTTAGAATTCTGCTGAGGCCCCGTGAAATGGTAAGATGAGAAATATCCCTGAATGATTGCTCCCGAGTGTCCTCTCTGCTTACAGGAAGCATCTGGGTTTACTCTGGTGTCTATAGCAATGATGCAAACTAGCAGGCAACTGCAGCACAGATGGTTAAATTTAGCAGCAAATTTATGTGAGCACAATCTCTCTACGTGTAGTGATGGCAGAGCTTAGTTTTCAATCATCACTATATCACCAGTAAATGGCCAACACAATTTTCTCAGGCAGGAGGATGGATTGTACAAAATAAGTCCAGCACCAGATTCAATTGAACAATTAAACACGTGTGATAAGTTTGTAAAACATTTCAAGGATTAGATATTTCACCCCTGACCCAAAACAAGGTGCAAAAATAGCTATTTGCTACAGATGGATGACTTAAAATTACTAGCAAAATCAAAAGCAGAACTTGAATTTCTACTGAACACTTTTCATGCATTTGGTGACGACATAGAAATGCAATTCAGTCTATCCAAATGTGCAACTTCAGTGATTAAAGGAGGCAAAGTTCTTGATGTACTACAGCCAATGAGCTGAAATGACAACTAGCTGAAGACAACTAGCTTATTTATTTATTTATTTTTATTTATTTTATTCAATTTGTATACTGCCCTTCTCCTAGTGGACTCAGGGCGGTGCACAGCCAGAACTAAAACACATACCAATACAAAATTTAAAATTATTAAAAGAATTACATAACTTTGGCCCAAATTTAAAACAATTCAAATTAAAACCCATTGACAATTTAAAAGCTAAAAAAGACTAAAGAAGGGGGGGGGGGATTCACGCCAGCCCTGCTTGATGGAAAAGAAAAGTTTTCAGGGCACGGCGAAAGACCCGGAGATCCGATATCCTTCGTATCTCCGGGGGCAAATCGTTCCAGAGGGCAGGAACTGCCACAGAGAAGGCCCTCCCCCTGGGGGTCGCCAGCCGACATTGCCTGGCTGACGGCACCCTGAAGAGTCCTTCTCTGTGGGAGCGTACTGATCGGTGGGAGGCTATCGGCGGCAGAAGGCGGTCCTGCAAGTACCCAGGTCCTATGCCATGGAGCGCTTTAAAGGTGGTAACCAACACCTTGAAGCGCACCCGGAAGACCACTGGAAGCCAATGCAGCTCACGCAGGAGAGGTGTCACATGGGAGCGCCCCCTTGCTTAATTTAAGATTAAGACATTAATTTAAGATTAATGGAAGTATCCAGCTTACTACATGAGCAAGTTGAAAAGAATACTAAGTCTAATTATATAAAATGAATTTGAAAAATGTAGAAAACAACATTAAATGCAGGGAACATAATTAAAGCCATAAATACTTTGGATGATCCAATTAACAGACAGGAAGCAGCAGGTGAAGCTAAGCAGAATCACATTGGATACCTGTACAATTAGCACAAGGCCTCCCCTAGGATGTGTGCTCTCTCCACTTCTCTTCTCTCTCTATACCAATGACTGCATCTCAAACGATCCATTTGTTAATTAAACTACTGAAGTTTGCAGATGATACAACAGTGATTGGTCTCATTCGAGACAACGATGAATCTTTATACAGACGGGAGGTCGAACAACTAGTCTCGTGATGCGACCGGAACAATCTGGAACTGAACACACTCAAAACCGTAGAAATGGTGGTAGACTTTAGGAGAAACCCTCCCATACTACCACCTCTAGACAACACAGTATCAACAGTAGAGACCTTCAAATTTCTAGGTTCTATCATATCTCAAGACCTAAAATGGACCCCTAACATCAAAAACATCATCAATAAAGCACAACAAAGAATGTTCTTTCTGCACCAACTCAGGAAGCTCAAACTACCCAAGGAGTTGCTGATACAGTTCTACAGAAGAATTATTGAGCCTGTCATCTGCACCTCTTTAACTGTCTGGTTTGGTTTTGCAACTCAACAGGACAGACACAGACATCAGAAGATAATTAGAATTGCAGAAAAAACAATTACTATCAACCTGCCTTCCATTGAGGACCTGTATATTTATGGTCAATATATGCATTTTTGTTCATTTTAATGACCTAGTAATCTGGCAGTGGAGTCAAGGCAACTGAATGTAGCTAAGTGTTTACTGGTCGGATGCCCTTCCTGTCGCCTACGTGGAGCTCATAGCAGATATTTTCACTTTGCACCGAGAGAGAGAAATATCTGCCGCTACCTAGGATTGAACTCACAGCCTTCTAATTGTGAGGTAAGAGCTCCACCTCTAGGCAACTATACTACTCAGTCAATATGTGCACAACAATGAAGGAAAATCAGATCAAAAATTTAACCGCAGTTGCTGAAAATTGAAATTATTAAAAGATGAAATTGTGGATCAGCTCAGTAGAGACTATAGCATAATTGTAAAAGCATGACAGAGTGGTGAAATCTGTGCACTGGAATTAATGTAAAAGGTTTTGGCTTTACTATTAAAAATTTTTGGGACCACATACTAGAAAATATTTTTCTAAGGAAAATCTTAGAAAATAATATTATCAAGATCTGGACAGGCTGGTATGGATATTACTGTACTATACTACAGTACTATAGTTATGAAATTATTGTAGTATATACAAAGTTCTAAGCAATGTGGCTTTTTACAAAGTCAGCGATATCAAATTTAAAATTTCCAAATTTTTGGTGAATCTTTGGTATGGTTTTAAAAGCTCCAATTGCTATAAAGTTATAGTTTACTTTTTCCTCTAAAGTCTTTCAATTAAATTTTGTTACTTTTTCTATTTGATTTTCATCAGTTTGACTCCCCTGATACTGCTATATCTATGAACCACATCTTTTTCTTTTCATTAACAGTAATGTCTATTGTTTCAGATGTCTGTTGAATTGTGTTTTAAAAAACCCCATGTGATCTTGATCTCTTATTCTTCACATAAAAAAATTACCATGCTAACTGACTAAATATTTAATCTCTATCCCCCAGACAAGTACTGTTTTTCTCTGCAGCTATCACATTTTCCATATGGAAAATGCTGAATACACACAGTCTAATCCTGAATATATTTAACTTGCACATAAAACCCAATTTTATATAACTGTTCTTTTTCCAAATAAATATGAACAGATTACTGCTTTAGCTTTGAATAATCTTGTTTTGCTGATATCCAGAGAGAAAAAACAATTTAAATTTTATATTACATCCCTCAGTTTTTAAAAGCTTTGTTACATACCAAAATGTTTTATTGGATTGGGCTAACAGCAGGCTTACTGTAATAAAATTATACATTTCAAAATAAGAGAATGGCTGATTTAAATTCACTCTGAATTACAATTCTTTCATCCAAAATTAAAATGGTTCATCTATATAATACACCTGGCATATATTATGGATATCTCATTGGGTGGAGGGACAACTATTATCCTCATATCTGCCCTCCCAGGTTTTCAGTCTCTTAGCAACCTTGAGTTTAGGGCCAGGACTGTAGCACTAAGGATCTTACAGTAAAATTTGTATGTAACCAGGTATTGTTCTTGAAGTAACAAAATGCAAATATCTGCATGTTAACTTGGATTACTGGAACAAGCTGGGCATCGTCTGATATATTTTATTTTGATTGTCATTAGCAGCCTAGACTCCAGAACAATTTTGCAACTTAAAATGTGATAAACACACACATCTATATAATTTGCCCACGAGTGATTCTTGGTAAGATGTTATTCTTTGCACGAATAAGCAAACAAATGATGTTCAGCATTTCAGAGATGAAGATACAACAAAACGTTTTGCTGGTGAAAACATAACAGCTCATACCTGACGCCATTCTCTCTCAATCAGAGCTTCAAAGCCACGAATGGTCCTGCATCTGGGATCCAAAATGATTTGAGCCAAGGAAGTCACCTGGAGTGTTGAATCAGTGCCTTCTGTTCCATGAATCAAGACAGATGCTCCTTCCCTAGGAGAAAAAATGTTTCAAGAAAAGGAACTGCTTAATGAACTTATCATGTATCACCCATACAGCAAACTCAAAACTCAAGAACTGAAACTTTCAACCTTCCTCTTTCTCATGTGTGTGTGTGTGTGTGTGTGTGTGTGTGTGTGTGTGTGTCTGTCTGTCTGTCTGTCTGTCTGTCTGTCTGTCTATCTTCCAACCAACCACACTTCTACAAGTACTTCCCAGAGTCAACTAACTAGTCAATGCTACCAATATTAGAGGTGATCCTGATTTGACCAAGGAGTGTTTATTATTGGTCTATTCCAGACCAACTGATAGAAAATCAGAATGGGAGGTAAGCATTTTGGGCTTCATTGGACAAATTTTATTGTAGTGCCAGGTTTTTCTCTTTGTTGTTTTCTGTTCTTGTTCTTTGTAGATATTATTTTATCTTTCAGTTGTGAACCATCCAGAATGTGGTTTTTAAGATGGATAGTATTAATGTTTTAAATAAATAATAAACTGAAACAGATGCCTGAATGTTTACCTATCAATGCATTGGGCAGCCAAGCAAGCTGTGGTCAGGATTTCCTTGATGTGGGTCAGCCAGTTTGAAGCCTCTAACTTACTTAGCCAGCGATCCATATTATGAGACTGATCATTACAGGCCTCCACAAGCTTGATGAGACTTTCTTGCAGAATATTGTATCTATAGGCACATTAGGAAGAAAGGAGGACAAACATGAAAACAACCTTACATCCATGATGCACACTTTTATTATCACAATGGGAACACCTTTCGTATTTCCTACATCCAAGTGTTCAATTTTAAGAAACAGACATTGGACTCTGAACACCATACAATTCCAATATTAGAACTTTTGCAAATGAGTCAAGCCTCGTATTCTGCTAGAGGACTTCAGAGAGAATAGTACAAAATCAAATAAAAGTTGATGTGGCAGCTGAAGTACCTCTTTTTACTTTGTACATATAGCTTGGTTGATACAAAATTAGTCTCTGGGGAAGAGAAGGAGCCATTTATCAATGGAACAGCTTTTTCATACCAAAAGATGTGGAAGATTCCAATATTGTTAGCATTATAGTGGCAAATTAAAATACTCTGGCTTTCATTGTGAGATTAAGCCCTGTGTATTTTTGGTTTGATTTTTGTTATTTTTTTACATCTGTGTCAGCATGCAGTTATTTCTTATTATTGTACATTGCATGGAACATTTCTGTTGCCCAAAGTATTCTGAAAGCATAATGCATGTTGCTGCCCGACAAGAGAGGCAGAAGCTACATTACAGTTGAAACACTGTGACTCATAATCTCACCATCGATCCTAGATTGCCCTTCAAGGAACCAATACCCAATAATAGGGATGCCAAATTCAGAAAAAAATGCATCTTGATTGCAGCTACAGGCATTCTGGTACCACAAAAATGAAGCATGAATATAGCAAAGAATAGGAGAGATGCAAACCTTTCCCTTAAAGAAATAGGATTGTCAAGCAAATTCTGTGGGCTATAAATCCAGGATTTTAATAGAAACCTTTTTTTTCTTTTTCCCGTCTATAATTCTACTGAGACATGAAGCTGCAGGAAATATTGAGCTTTTTAAATGGCAATCTGAACACCTCTTGCTGATAGGCTTTTAATTATAACAGTGAATTAAATTCAGAATCTTATTCTTTTGAACTGTAATTCTCACATAAAATGGAACACCTATTGTTGTGAATAATGAATTAAAAATAAAAGATTATTTGTACCACTTCCTTTTTTTTAATGTTAAATGGAAAAATTAGTGTACAATGAATATGTAATAAATGAAATACAATGGTTAAATGGACTAAACATAACAAAAAGTTTCCACTGAATGCTATTTCCTTTAAACAACACAAAAACAGTATACTGCTCATTCTAAAACCACCGTGAGTTGGGCGGCCATATAAATTTCCTAAATAATTAAATAAACACACACACAAATAGATTAATAAATAAATGAAATGAAAGCATGAAAATGTAAGCATTTTCTACACCACCACCACCACCACCCCATATAGTCAGTGTGCTCCCTACCTCATTTGGAGAATGCTTCAAAAAAATTTCTTAAAGATCTGCTTTAAGAAAATACAAAGCTTTCTTGCATTGAACTCTGATGCCTAACCTGATATAGTTTATTTGGGCAGGTAACTGGTTCATCTGTGTGTTTTAAATCTCCTAAATCCCATATTCTAAACTTCAAAAAGAAAAAAAAAAGCTTCTAAATTAAATTAAATTTCTTGAAACAAGTCTTTCTCATACAGAAACTCACCGCTCAATAGATTTGTGAATCCTTCTCCACTGAGGATAATGAACCTCCTGTTCAAAGCCTCCACCTTTGGCCCGGGCTTGCTGAGCGACATTCAGAGATCGTGTATCAATGATATATCCACGCTTGCCTGCTCTCAGGGTGGCATTGATCAGCTTCTCATCCTCTTTACAACGCCTCCCATTAGTACCTGTAAGTGGTTGGCTACTGCGCATTATCACCTAGAAGGACCAACAAACTGTAGTAAGACTATGTACCCAGATAAGTCTTCTGTAGTATAAAAGCCAATGTAGTGTTATTCTATGATTCCATGGGGGAAAATGTTCACCATTCTGGAGTAACTGATTGTCACCCTCCCCAGCAAACCAGATAGGAAAAACAAGATGACCTAATTCTATTTTATTAACAATTGCATTAAAAGAATCTTGCAAGTCTGAAGGCCTTTACTTTTACTTGTTTTATCCATTAGAGTGGGTCCTTCCTAAGTTCCTTTCTCTGACTGCTAAGTGATGGGGGCTCCTGCTTCTATTTGTCTGATTATTTCCTAGACCAGGGGTCTCCAACCTTGGCAACTTTAAGCCTGGCAGACTTCAACTCCCAGAATTTTAAGAGTTGAAGTCCGCCAGGCTTAAAGTTGCCAAGGTTGGAGACCTCATCCTAGACAACCTCACTTCCCCTCTTCCCTCAAAGTCATTCATGCATTCTATTCTACTGACAGAGTAAATAGGGTTTGTACATTTCACCTGACAATTCAAATGTTCAATATTAATATGAAAACACTTTTTTCTTAATAAAAGTTGAAAGAAAGCTGGTACATATATATATATATCCAGGATATAATTCTATATTTCAAATGAGAACAATTTTATGTTGATTTTCAAAGACATGGGTTTAAAAAAATATATACTATTTTTTTACTATTTCACTTTTACAAAAGTGATAGTATATTTTCTGCAAATATTAAGTCAGCAGAATAACAATTAGCATTTATGTCTAATGTGAAGCCCATTTCCATCCCCTTTCTTCAGAAGTGTGTAATTTTAATATAACAATTCTTGTTATAGTCGATATAGCCGATAGTCAACCTCTAGAAACACACAACAGGAGAGTATGGATGGTCAAATATCTCTTCTCATGAAGGGACAGCATTTTATGCTTTTCTATAGGAATGCACCCACAGTACTCTTAAGATCTTAACATAGTCCTCTCAAAAAGACATGTTCCTTTGGAATTCATTGTTATATCAGGAAAACAGAATGATGCTTGTTCAACTTCCAAAAAGCTATTGAATTTGCAGTCTCACTCTCTATTAATATTAAACAATGAGAAAGATTTAAAATAAAAGTGCAAGAGCCAACTATAACCTATTGTAAAAAGGAGATAATTTCTACATCTTTGGGGATTATTTACATCACTGGAAACATTCAGTTAATGTAACCACTAGATTCTTAGGCTGCTAAGTGATTCTTCAGGACCTTTCCTAATCATATATTCAGATAACCTTTTCTTCCTGCTACTCCGAAATGCTCAAGCTTTCAGTACAACAATTTCAATTATGGCATTTAAGTACTGCAACATACATACATTTTTAATATGTAGCTATTACAAAGAAAACACATGCCTTGTAATCCAAGTGTCCAACTCACCATCCCATTTTTCTTGTGATAATAGCTGAGTACTGGGAAACGTCCACCATGGCGAAAAGTGGCAACCTTGCATAAAGATTCATCATCAATTGATTTAGGGACAGTGACAACAGGTGGGTAAGAAGGGCAGACTGAGAAATCTTTGTTGATGTAACTCAACCGCCATTCATTTGTCTAGGAAAGAATACTATGCATGTAAGAATCCACCACGCTCAAACTGACTTACTTTCTCTTTCTTTTTCTCATCATAAATTAATTTGGCTTCGGAATGCAACTTTACAAAATAAATCTTTACATGAACATCCATTCACATTTTGCCTAAAATTATCTTTGTATATTTAATTTAACCTATTCAAAGTCTTGAACATATCTTGAATTAAGAACTACATGAGAAATTCAGAAAGATGAGAATATTTATTAATTTGATTTTTATGTTGCCCAACTCTAACCAGCCTTTAGCTACATCAACAGTCAACCTAATCATTGTAATCCTAGTGTGGGAACAATCAGGGCGACTTCTGGGGTTCATGGAGAGTTGGATTTATATGTATCTGGGGGGAAAGATGCTATTCCAGAAGGCAGAAGCTGCAGAGAAGACATGCTTCCTCGAAGATGGCACTTGGAGGGCATCTACTCTACCCAAATGTACCAGTAGGGCAGAAACAACTGGATGGGGATTGTCTCTCAGATTACTAGGCCCAGTGCCATGTAGGGCTTTATAGATGTCTAGCACCTTAAGTTACACCTGGAAGCCGACTGGCCACCAATGTAACACCTGAGCTGTGTTTAAAGCCATCCAAAACTTCCACCATCCCCTTTTCCCAAACAGTGGCTTCATTTCCTTTTCGCTCTAAACCGGGGTAATAAAATGCAGTTGTCATGTTCACATTAAGGTCAATGGCCAACCCACTAATCTTATTTTGGCACAACATGATGGCCTGATGCCCAGGACATTTAATGTGAGGTACATGCCATAGCAGCAGTGCAAACCTAGAGACCAGAACTACAGATAGTAATGCTATTACAGCCATTTAAAATGTCTGATAGAAGAGAGGTTCTCATTCCATACCAAATGCCTCGCAGTGATAAGATCCAGTTGGAAGCCCTTCTCCCCTCCAAGTTAATATTGTTTGATTTGTTAATTTTCTTTTATAAAACAAGTAGAACATTGTACATCTGAATAAAGTGGCATTATACAATAATAACTAGATTATTAACGCTCTGATGATATAGATAACTTAAAGCTTTTAAGGATTAAAAGAGGTTATGTCAATATTACCTGTAATTTTTGAAATATTAATGTCGGTAAGCATGAAGTTGCTTAAATGTTAGAGCTGCACCTGACTGTAGCATTGTTAAACAACTGCAAAATGCTTAAATTATAACTTATATAATAAAGGTATCTATTTTAAATGAAGTCTTCACTGCATTGTTACTGGTTGTTTATGCGTATTAGAAAACAGAAAAAAGACTTCTGTTCTGACAGGCCTGAAGAGAACTAAGAACCAAGTTCTTCCTTTGTGGTTTCCACTTCAGCCCAGAGAACCAACAGAACCACAGGGACCTTCCTTAAGAAGCCATTGCTGCATCCCATCATATCAGACCGTTTTGGTCCAGCATTTAACCTCCCCTTCTGGGAAAAGTGGTTGTGAAGATGGTTGCACAAGTTTCAGAGGGGTGAAACAGATCGTCTGGATCCTTTTCAGTCAGGATTCAGACTTGGATATGGGATGGAAACAGCATTGGTTACTCCTTTGGATGATCTCTGGTATGGGTGGGATGGAGGTTGGGCATCCATTTTTGCCCTACTTGATGGCTTTCAATACCATCGACCTCTTGGTGGCTTTCAATACCATAGACCATAGTATTATTCTAGATCAGAATGGGGATGGGCTGCAGGGTGTCGTGCTGGTTCACCTCCTTTCTCCAGATTGGTTCTTCCCACCTACTGTGGATGTGTGTGTGTGTGTGTGCGTGTGTGTGCGCCATCGACTACAAGGCTTTCTCCTCTCCTAATTAACATCTACATGAGGCTGCTGGGTGAGCTCATCCATTGGGACATGGGGGGGTTCATCAGTATGTTTATTATACCCAACTATACATCTCTGCCCCTGGAGAATTAAGCAATGCTGTGAACACTTTATTATTGTGCCTGGAGGCTGTGATGGTCTGGACAGGCTTCAGCTAAACCCTGCCAAGACTGAGTGGCTTTGGGTTTGCGGGCCTACTGGTACTAAGACTATGCCATCTTTGGTGCTGAATGGGGTGCATTCAGACATGGTATGCAATCTGGGGAAACCTCCTAGATTTAAAAGCAAGTGACTTTTGTGATTAGGAAAAACTATGTACAGCTTTGTGTTGTGCACCAGTTGCATCCATTCCTGGATTGCCAGGCTGATCACAGATTGTCACTTCCACACTGAACTATTCATACCCTCGTCACTTCCAGATTGAACTATTACAATGCTGTCATTGAAAAGTATCCAGAAGCAACAACTGGTTCAGAATCTGGTGGTACGGGCAGTTATGCGTGCTCCCCAAAGAATACATATTATACCTCTGCTCTGTGAGCTGCATTGGCTGCCAGTCTGCTTCCAGATCCAATTTAAGATGCTTGTTTTAACCTTTAAAGCCTTCCTAACATTAGTCTAAGTTATCTGGGGGAACCACCTCTCCCCAATTACATCAGCCTGTCCCATTAGATTTGGCAGAGAAATTAAGCTGCAGGTATCATCAGCTAGAGACTTATATTTGGTGGGTCCCAGGAGATGGGCCTTTTCTGCTATAGCACACGCCCTTTGGAACATTCTTCTTCTCTAAAAGTCAGATTAGCCTTACCTGTTATCAAGCCATAAGTCCCTCAAGACCTGATGATGTCACCAGCCCTCGGGGTCTAAGTGAACTGGAGACATTCTTAGATGGCTCCATTGTGGTTGCTCTTGTATATTTTAATTTTTATAGTGTTTTTCATTTCTAACAATGATTTTATAATTTTTATAAAGACTTTTTATACATTTGTTGTTTTTATTGATTATTTTACACCGCCAAGAGTCACTTCTGTAAGATGGTTGGGAGTAAAAATGTGATAAAAAATAAAAACAAAAACTTACAACTGAATTGAGAAGTTCAAATTCACTTTCAGGCAGGAATGAATGCCAGCCATCTTCAATTACTTCAAACATGGGGCGATAAAAGAAAGGATACATGAGTGTGATAGAATCCAAGGTAGACAGTGCCTACAAGAAGCAGAAAATGCATACAGTGTTACAATGGGCTACTTGCCCATACAATAAGATGCCTTTAAATACTCAGAAGATTTGGAGAGAATGAGAGTAATGAGTGAGAGTACAATGCTAGTTCCCCAGCCCCATCTTCCACATGAATCTCTACAGAACAGAACCAGAGTTTTGCTGGGTTCTTCTACTTTCTATAAATAATTTTACCTCAATGGAGCTAGCAATGTTCAAAGATTCCTCCATGCCAGGAATGTCAAGCTGGATAATTCGTAGGTCTTTGCATTTGATAATGATGGTGCCCAAGAAGCCGATAAAACTGCAGTGATATAAAAACATGAATACTGAAGAATTAAGAATATAATATGATAGCCTTCGAACTGCAGATACTTGCATGGCTTTCAAATGAACAAAAGTTGAAGCCTATCCTACTTCAGCCATTAAAACATTCAAGCATTGCTAGTTGAAAAACATTAATGGGAGAATATGTCGATGAACAAGAGAACTGCAGGTTATTTTAGTAAATTAAGATTTCCAAATCTCTAGCAATCAAGTTAAAAAGAACGTAAGGATGGAATGTAATTTTAAAGAAGGGTTGGCAAGGAAGGAAGGAAATGATATTAAGCATTGTACATTTGTCTACATGCACCCAGAAATGTTTCTTCTCCAATGCATTTTGCCACCGTTTCCTTTGAGTCTCGTAGATTAGCTGAAAAGAAAATTCAGAAACTGCACTGAAGACTCCTAAGGATTTAGAACTAATGAAATAAAATGAGGATTAACAAACATGAAATACTGCAGACAACTTCAAGCTTTAACAATTTTTGAGGCCCTTTCTGTCTCTTCATAATACTAAAATGTTTATGGTAGTATAAATGAGATGCTCCTTAGCTGTTCTGACTTTAAATCAAGGAGAAAATGTCATTCTACAAAAGGTTTTGACTTCATGTTAGCTTAGGTTGGTGAGAGTTGATCACCTAAGACAATGGAGCCCAACATTTCTTGAGGGAACCACCATTATTATGGAGAATCAAACATGCAGGATCAGACAGAAAAAGTTTTCATGGTGAGATAATGCTAAATTAGCCTGGACCAGTAGATTAGCATCAGTAGATGGTCAGCTATGGATCTGAGGATTATATTCTGTGCTGTCACACACCAACAGTTCCTTTCTTTCTCAAATGCAAAGATTTTCAAAACTTTCTCAGAATGCTGCACAAATACACTACCCACTCAGTTTCTCAAAAGGGAATGCATCACTTTTCTTCAGCCATGTAACAAAGAGAAGTTATGAGGATATAGCTGCAATAGGATTGCCTCTCTCTCTTGCTCCATGACATGTGAACCTTTTATTATTATTTACTGAATAGGCATCTAGTGCTCACTCAGAGGCAGCATACATTTTTATAGCCATTACTAGGCCTTGTTCAAAAATCTTGTAACAGTGCAACTGCAAAGGCCACACTGAAATGGCAGAAGACTTAGATTTTGATTCCCACATGGCAATGAAGCAAATTGTGAGATCCAAAACCACATAAACTGCTAGCATTCAGCCAAGCCTACCTCATTGGAGTGTTGCTCCAAACTCAAAGAGATGGGAGAAACATACTAAAATACATCATGTTAGTAATGCAATTTCCAGATAGGTAATTTCTTTATAGCAGAATATTGCTTAGTAAGTAATTTCAGTAGTGTTGTTGAAACCCCAAGGCCAATCCTGGGAGGATCACAAAAAATTCATCTAAGCCCCCATCCTTCTTTCTTAGACAGGGTCAAGTAAGAAGGGAGAAGGGTTGAAATTTGACATTTTTACTACACTGTAGCAACTATAATTCAGGTTTCTTTTAGCTCTTTTTCAGCTTCAGTTTTGGAGGGAAATAATTAACCAACCAAGGGACTAGGATTCTTTTTTAAAAAATACGAATGATGAAGCAAATAGCAAAACCTATAATTTTTCCAATGAAATTATTGGATAGAGCAGGAGAATAGGGGAAACATTGCTTTTCTTCAAAATCTAAGAGGAAAGAAAACAAGAAGAAAAATTTAAATGAATGTTTTGCATGTATACTTGTATGAGAATATTGTAAACCAGAGTTTTATTTAAAAAAAAACACAGAATATACACCAGCTTAGTTCAGATAGCCATCCAACACTGACACACACAGATGTCAGTTCATTTCCCCCATAATTGACTGTAATTTTCAAAGAGACAAAGGGTAATCAGAATGTCTTCCAAACTATATTTCAAAAGTGTATCATAATTAATTTCAGCGTTAACCATAACACCAGCTACTCTAATATAGATGCCATAGCAAACTGTGGCTAAAAGTAATCAGGAGATAAAACTGCATACGAATGAGACCAGACAAGGCTACAAACCCCATTCCCAATTCTTCTGCGATATAGCAAAATGTGATAACTTTACTTGGCTGCTGTATGCCTACAGTGACAAGAGATCTCTGAAAGAAG
Organism: Pantherophis guttatus; assembly: GCF_059756535.1. Lineage (NCBI taxonomy): Eukaryota > Metazoa > Chordata > Lepidosauria > Squamata > Colubridae > Pantherophis > Pantherophis guttatus. The sequence continues at coordinate 318,644,813 of NC_142063.1, forward strand.
CACTTTTTGTTAAATGGAGATGTGGGTGACAGACATCCTCTATTGTGGCACCCCGTCATTGGAGTGCTGTCCTTCTGAAATAAAGCTGGTGTCAACACTGTCAGCCATTCTGCATCAGATAAATATACTTTAAAAGAGCAATAAAAACCCTGGGCGGGCACCTAGCAATATGATAAAGCAATACCGGTTGGTTCAGTCTTAAATACGTTGTTTTGTTGAGACTGTCTTATAGGAATAAAAATGCAGGGATTTATTTTTCTCATTTCTAAAGAAATATTGAGTCACAAATATTTCCAAATTGTTCTTCATCAGGACGACCTATCTTCATGGAAATAAACGTCTAATTATGCTCCCTTTTCATCGAGTCTGAATAACGCAAAGCATATCTTTGAATTGCAGCAGCTCACTGGTGCTGCTATACAAGGAGATTGTCTGCTGTTGTTATTCTAAGAATTATTCTTGATCAAAAAAACTACATAATATCAGGGCATCAAGGAGAAAAGCAAGAGAAGACAAAGCAGGTTAATTGTCCCATTTTAAGTTTGAATATAGCCTTAAATTGCTTGTCTTTTAGTGTTGAAGAAAGCAGTATAGACCTCAATTTACAACCGGTTGCTTAGCAACTGAATTTATGATGGATCCCCCCCCCAAAGCTACTTACAACCCGATTTCAAAATTACAAAAGCTGCACCCCTCTGCAGTCATGTGATTGCATTTCAGGTGCTTGGCAACCAGGCTCACCTTTATGACTATTTGCAGCATCCCGCAGTCACATGACCACAAGGTTTGATGATTTTTTTTTTTGCCGATTTCCAGAGTTTACTTCTGGTTTCCAACAGAAAGTAGCCATTACGTAAAATGGATTCACTTAATGACCTCAACATTCACTTAACAATAGCTGACAAAATATCATGTCAGGTCTGATCACATGGTGATCCACTTAACAACCAGGATATATGACTAAAATTCCCAGCTCAATTACAGTCGTAAGTCGGGAATAGTGTATGAAAAATCGACACAAATAAAATAACAGTTTTGTGGGTTATATTTCTCTACAAGCCCTTTAAAATAAAAGCAGTTTTGAAAACTCATTAGTTAATAGCCTCTCCCTTGATATCTTGGAGCTGGAAAAGGTAAAACTCTCAAAGTCTAAACAACTGAGTTCAATGCTTTTCCCAAAATAAGATGCATTCCATCCTTTAATCTAAAAAACAAAAATGAACATTTATTTCACAATTATCTAAATCAGCTTTCCCTGATGTGGTACACTGCAGATGTTTGGGCCCACTATACATGTTATCCCCCGCACCAAAACAAAAACAAAAACCCAACCACCCAGGAATTGAGAAATAGCAAGGTAATGCAACTGAGCTGGCTTAATAAAAGATTTGGATGCATTTATGCAAGATGATTAATCTAGATCAGTGTTTTCAAACTTGGCAACTAAAAGATATGTGGACTTCAACTCCCAGAATTCCCAGGACATCTTAAAGTTGACAATTTTGAAAAACGCTGATTTATATCATTTATAGAAACTGATTGACGACTCAGCTGAATATTCAGAAACATATACTTGGTAACATCATCAGTGCTAGTTTGGATAATGAAACATCTGCATGAAAACAAGCAAGCTCAGAGAGCACCAAGGACCCCTGATTTCAACCCTGAGCTACAAATATTCTCTTTTATTGGTACATATCTCTGAATATTTCTTGGCCAATAGAGAGAAACAAATATTGAACAAGCTCAATTTACAAGCTTCCTGAAAGCCTTCTGCACAAATCAAGATGCTGGGCCAGAAATCTAACAATTCTAGATTTTAGATTCTAAGAAGGTGCAAAAGCAGAGAACAAGGGAAGAAACTGCACTACCTTACAAATGATGTTTTCAGACAGGATCAATCCAGATGATTCAAACAGATGACTAAGTCCTCAATAGCTATTTAATGGATGGTCTGAAATCAAAAGATGAAGCCTTTTCTGACAGGAAAATGCAAACTGTAGGAAAAGCTTTTCAGTTAAGCAGCTTCTATTTAATGCATTTATTAAAGCTGCAAATGACAAGCTCCGGTGATGTTCCCTCTTATTTCTTCCATAAGAAGGAATGTCTTTTTAAGAAAGCACCTTCTAAAACAGCCATCATTGGAAAATAAAGTGTTCCCTGTTTCAGGATTTCTCTTTCTGCAATATGCAAATTTCATTTCATTTAAAATTCTCATTAAATATTTTAAATGTTTAAAAATAGAACATATATTTTAGGTGAATTTTATGTAATAATTCATTTTAAACATCCAGACCGTCCCCATCAATTTAGAAAAAGCATTCAACAATAGAAGTCCAAGCCAATGGAAAAATAATGCAACAAAATACATTTAGCCTTCAAATAGCAATAAACTAAGAAGCAGCAATATCACAAATTAAATTTATTTCATGCCACTTATATTCCATATTCCTATTCTGGTGAGAACTGAAAGCAATAACGGCAATAAAAGCAATTTAAAAAATGCCTGAATCAATGAGAAACAAAATCTAGTCCTGAAAAGGCTGTACTATCAGCACCTGTTAAGCATCCAGAAAGAGCCTATTTCAGAATCAGGCTACCAGTATAATACAGAATAAACCTCTCCCCATCCTTGGGTATGCAATATTCCACATCAACTGACAGTACTTAAGAAAAACTTCAAGTGAAGACATGATACATTAATAAATAAGATTCATATTAACAGAACATATATGGTCACCAATCTCATAATGGTACTAGGGGGCTCATAACAAGCAATAAAAGTATGGATAAAAACCCACCTTTCCCCTCTCAGCCCACATAAGGGAAGGAATGGGGAAATGTATCTTCTCATATTTGGTCACAATAGGCTAAGGGCCTATGCTCAACATCCAGAACAGTACTTGGAAGCTGATAAGGGAATTATACAGGTTGCTTAATAACTGGTGCGCTGGTATAATTATACTACTGCACAGCTGTAACTAACTCTACTTATCTGGAGAACAACTATGCAAATCAGCTAAAAATGGTAAAATACAGTATGGATACTTCATTTTAATGAAGGAATGGAAATTCATGGCATTCCTATCTAGCTAGGATTCAATTCTATTTATTATCCTTAATCCAGGCCATTCCTGCATCCAGCACCTGCAAAATTTTACCACGAAAGAGATGTATGGAGGGTTTTTTTTGGACTACATCATTGCTCCCCCCACCTTCATGAGCTAAAATATCCTCACCGTTTTTCAATTGAATCAATGTTGGAATGCAAAAGCCAAAGTTCCTCGACATTGTCCTGCCGTCGCGAAGAGAAGATGAGGTGGTGCCCTGTTAAGCACAGGGTTCCCTCCACTGCTGGATAGAAAGGGCGGTGAAGGACTACATTGTCAGCCCTCGGTGTCTTGATAAGCTCAGCAAACTCCATAGTGCCTCCAGATCCAGCACAATTGTCCTTTTAGGCAAGCCAATCCCAACCCAATGGCCAGGTACAGTCTCAACTTTTCGACAGCTTCCACAAGCAGTTTATAACTCTCAAGATAACAGTACTAGCTGAGAGTTAACCATCCGGCAGAGATCATCATAGCAAGATCCAAATTCTTTCTGGATGGGAGAAGAAAACAACACAGCAACCATAAATCATTCCTAGCTTTCACAAGGGAAGATTATTTAAAAGAACATGAATGCTCATCAAAGAAGGGGCAGATATGGTAAAGCTTTAGGAAAGGATCAAACTATGACCTAAAAAGCCCCAGGGGCAGAAAAGTTGGGGTAAAACTGGAGAGATGTCACAATCCAAGGAGGCACTGAAGCATGATTCTGGATGTCACAATTGCAGTTTTTGTTCAACTTGTAGGAAAGAGTCAGGGGTTAAGTGGGCAAGGAGATTAAATCAGTAAGGTAACAAGGAAGACCTCAAGGACCGTAGAAAAATCTGGAGACTTTTCCATGCAGTATTTCAAGAAAAACCACCGTAATTTAATAGGATAGAATATTTAAGCCCAGAAGCAACTGGGCAGGGTAAGAATCTCAGTTCAGGATTCCTGGGGAGAAAGTAAAGCATTAGAACATTTCAACTGAATGCAAAAGGAAGTAATGACTTCCTCCTCTCCTATTCTCAAGAAAAATGGGGTGAGAAAAGGACACCAGCTTTCCTTTCTTAAAGAGAATCACAAGAAGCCATTATAGCACTACTCAGTGAATTAACATCCCCCCCCCTTTCCCCATCACTATATCACCAAGAGGAAGGCGGGACTCCTAGGGGAGGATTTCGGGGTGGCTGGAGACCCTTAACTTGCAAAGGACTGGAGGGGATGAAGGGGAGGGGAGAGAAACTTAACGAATACCCACCCACCTTTCGGACCCAGAGCGAGGCATCCGATCGCAGCGTCCTGGGAAGGGTGGGGAAGCGGCAGAGGCTGAAAGAGGCGATCGGCGCAGTTTGGGATAACTGGGGGGCTCTTTTTAAAAGAGGCGGTGGGCGAGCACGGCGAAGGACTCCTTCTTCCGCGACCCCACTCCCATCCTAGCGCAGCCTTTTCTTCGCCCCTTTCCCGGTCTCCCCACCGAGGCTCCCGCAGATTCAGCCGGCAGGAAACGCTCCCAATCTGTACCCCGGATATGGAGGAGAACGAGGGGGAAAACAACCACACATGCACCACACCGGGACTACCACGACGGAGAGGCGGGGCAAACCGTGCCCAGTCCCAACGCCTCGCCCACGTGACAAGCTCCCCTGACCAATCCGACTTCTCCCGGTGAAAGTCCTTTGCCAGCCGGTTCTTTTGCTTTTGCCCTTACCGGAAGCGTCCACTTCGGGAAAACTGCCGACTGGAAACGCGTTCCCAATACTCTTGTTCTTTTTAGTATTATTTCTTCGACTTGCACAATCCCCGTTTATGGGGTTTTTTTTTTGTTTTTTTTTTAAAAGACGAATCTATATTCTTATTCTTTAGAACAGGGGTCACCAACCTTTCGGATCTCAGGGACCCCTAAATTCATAATTTAAAATCCTGCGGACCACTAATACGATTTTTTTAAAAAAAGATACAAAATGCAAATATTTTTTCTGTGGCCCACCAAAATTTTCTCGCGGACCACCAGTGGTTCGTGGACCACCGCTTTAGAATATAGAATATATATATTCTCCGCTTGAAATCGTCTGCATCAATATCACGATCGTTTTCCCAGGGCCAACAGCGATGGAAAATATGGCATGAAACGTTAGGGCTTCCCGATCCGAGCTGCACAAATCCAGACGACGATCGTTAGATTGCACGAAGGACTGATAGATTTATTTAATTTTTTTTTTTTGCATCTTTTTGCTTCCATCTTGATAGAAACTGTCAAGTCCTGTAACATTGAGAAGGGGCAACTGTTCTAGAGCCCCAGTCCTGTCTTGAGGGACTGTGAGAGTGGCTCCCCATAACAACAAATTAGTCTCATTGGAAATACATTGGGGGGGGTATAGTGGACCTGGACCATCCCAGCGGTGATGGACCACAGCCTCCATTCTCTTGGGACAACCATGCCATGAATCTAGAAAGCATGAAGTTAGGGAAGGAGTTGAATGGCAATGCATTTAGAATCAGACTCTTGCATTATAGCTTAGGTTTGTTGTGTCTACAAAACCATCAGATTAAGAATAGAAGATCTATACTTATGATTTAAAAAATAATAATTTATGGATAATCACTATTATTTAGGCTTTGCTGTGATTGTAAGAAACATATTTTCAGCTAAGTGCATAGGTGTGTGAGTTTATTTGTGAAGGAACTGTGCCTGCCATAAAGTTCAAGAGCACCAGGAGGGCATAGCTCAGGAAAGGAAGAGAAAGATTGAATATCTCCGATTAGGATGTTAGCCCCTTCACTGACGCTAAGCTAGTCTGGCAGGAACTTGATCTGCACTCTAAAATTAGTTTCTGTCCACTCTCTATCAGATTTTGCTCAAGAACAACAACATTAAAGTATAACAAAATTTTATGAAATAGCATCCCAATATAAAAATGTAGGAAGGCAAAATAAAGCAGCAGTAACACAAAAGAAACCAGTCTGGTTTTTTAAAATCAATTTATCTCACAGAATGCTTCTGGGGATAAAAGTGGTGGTGGAGGAAAAAGCTTCCCAAAGTCTGGTTTTCAAGTGAATAATCCTCTGCTCCTTATTTTACAGTAAGGAGGTTTTCCCCCCCAAAAAAATTCAAGTAGCATTGTAAAATAAGAAACGGGAAAAGAAGAAAACTGAATATTTAGTGTTAGATGGCACCAGGTACCAAGCTGATAAAAGAGGGATACTTTCAATAAACACTTCAAAAAGTTTTTGCAAAATGGTGATCTAACAGTCATTTGGATTTTTGTAGCCCAAATTGAAAAATCCTAATTTAAAGTGGTTGGTCTTGTATAGTGGGATTTTCTGGAAGCTTCTAACATTTTCACACTGAAGATTAGGCCATTATTAATGAAAATAATAGCTCCTCAACCAACGTTATTGTTCTTTCTTTTCTTCCCTGGCAAATTAGAATTAATGGATTTAATTCTAATATATTTAACTAATAAATATAGGATGAGAAGTACGTGAAAAGTTCTTTCCGCAATGCATGAAACCACAAGCTAGCCAACTCTAGCTGACTATATCATGTCAACCTGGCCTGTGCTAACTCTTGCTGCCATCTAGTGGTCAACATGTTATTTTTTTTTTGTTGTTTTTTTTTTGGAGGGGAATCTCGCTAGGCAGTCACAGTTGGGACTGGCAACTCGGTCACTGAGTGGTTGTTACTTATTTCAGCTTTCCTTTGATTTACATACCTGTGAAAATTCTAAATGTGAGGAATGGCTGTAAAGTTACTTCTTCATCACCGTTGTAACTGCTAGTTACATGATGAGGCAACTGCTAGTTACTAAATGACTAAATGAGGCAATTGCTAATGATTCCCTGTATTGACAAGGTCTTGCTGTGTTTAGCTTTTGGGGGATCATCTAAGGTGCCTTGGATGCTGCCATCTGCTGTGATGTATTTGTATTTGCATAGTTACATGTGAAAAATACAAGTGATTTGAAATGATTGACCACACTTCAAACATTTGAAACACTTGTATAGCTAAAAGTCTGTAAAGATTCTCAGTCATCCAGGACACAGTTTTCCCAAAGGTGCTTTTTTAGGAGGGAACTGGACTTTCTTGTTTTTTCTCTGGAAATCCAGAAATTTTATCTGGATTTCCAGAAATCCATTCCTACTCCCATCCATTGCAGACGATGAGAAGCAAAACATCTTCAAAAGAAAAAACAAAGTCCAGTTGCCTCCTGAAAAAGCACTTTGGGGATTTGAAACACTTGAAATAAAATCACGCCTTAAAATAGTCTTCCAATCTGACTAGCTGTAGATGTATTAGACTACTGCTAGCTATCAGACAAGGCAGACATAATCCAAAACATCTAGAGAATACTTGCTAGATCAGGATGTAAATTATTTACTTCTAAATTGAAATTATAAGTCTTCAATTTTATATACATTTAGGAATAAGATCCACTGATTGAAGTTCACATTTCTTAATATGTATATATAAGATCATGTTCTTATTTAATTACCATAATGACTAATGTTGACTTTTGCCCCCTTTGATTAAAAATCATACATGGGCCTAAAACTGACATTCTGCATATACTTGTGAATGAGCTAACAACAACATTTCTGCATTCTTTATTTGGGAAAATAGTAGCTATAAAATTAATTACACAGAACTAATTTGCTTATCCAGATACACTGTGCAGGTAGCTGATCCAAAAATGCTAAAAGATGCAAACTTTCTCTAGGGAAAGTTTAAAATAAGCTTAATATCAAGCAAGTACATAAGGAGATCAAACTATCATAGGATGTTAGGATATGGTTTGAGCCTAACAAATTGTCCAGGCAATATATGTGTTCTGTGACTTTAACATGTATTGTGTGACTTTAAAGTTTTACTGCTGATTCATTGTAATGCTGAGTCATGCTGTAATTAGATAATCACTAGTTGTAAATGTATTTAAGAAAGGTACTGTAACGTATTCAGTTGATGATAAGCTACCATTGTGTGAGGAGTTGCTACCATTGTGCTATCATCGTTGGATGGATCTGCTACCATTGTGGTTTGTGAACCAGAATGAGTTTGTTATTCTAACCAACTACTGTTTGTGTGGTAAGAAGATTTTTGTATCACTGGACTGATTTAACTGGCAAAGACTTGGATTGATTTAAAAGACTATGAGACTGTTTTTTCACTATAAAGTAAACTTTTGATAAACCAGTTTGCACATCTCTTATTCATTGCTCTCAGCAACGTTTCTCTGTGCTCTACACTCTGTTGGTTGGTAACACTGTTGTGGATTTAATAAGACAAACACAACTTTTGGATTAATCAGAGACAATTTGTATATTGTACAATAGGTTCAAAGCTCTGTACATGAAGCGTTGAACAAAGACAGAAATTAGGTACAATGGTTTTATACCCTTCTAGACAAAGGATTCTGTTAACTCAGCAATTCATATGGTCATATATATTTGTCATTTTTAATTGACATTTCCTAATTACTGAGTTTCTTTGCAAAACAGTTATAATTCTTTTTGTAGATTACTGAAGCATAGACTCAAATCATCTTCTGACGATAGACAACTTTTAACTCATGTGGATCCCCTTGACCTAACCAACCTTTAAGCTGTATGTCATTAGAATGTTCCTTTCTTCTGACAACTTAGAGGCCTCCTAGAGAAACCAAAAGGATTTTGGCTGAGTTTGTACTTTTTCCAACCGGATGCATTGCTTTTTAGAATAGAGTGAATAGAAAGTTATCCAGTGGTCGGAGAATTGTCAGTCGCCACCATCAAAAAGATGCATAGAAAGTCTTGCATAGAAATGGTACCTTTTGGGACTTCCGGTTGGTGACCCGCGGCGATATGGCATTGAGTGAGTGACCGCTGCTCCTCAATACCATTAGTCACCGTGTTTTGGGGTCCCCTTGAGGGGCGTGGAGCCCGGAGAGCCCCACGGACGAGAGAGCGAGCCGGGTGAGCGTGAAAGCGGAGGGCAAAACGCTGATCGCAAGACCGGGCGGCTCTGTCAAATCCAGCACGCGTGAGTCGGCCAATTTAATGGCCGACACGAAGCCGCGGTAACCAGCAACCAGATTGGAAGCAAGGAAGATCGGATGTTGCAGTGCTGATCAATACACACCTTCCCAGCATCGCGGAAAGAGATCATCAGGAAAGGGGTCGGTGAAGTCGGGTGGAGAGTCCCACTAACGAGAGAAGCGGCGATTGAAAGTTTTCGGAGTTCCTTGACAGAGAGAGAGCCCGACAAGCCGGCATTGAAATAAGACAGAAAATCTCTACCGACAGTGTGCGTGCCTAGTGAGGATCGGTGAGAAATTCAAAACCAGCACTTATTTCCCCTTTTTACTGTGACTAAAACTAGACCTAGCGGAGGCTGAAATTGGGTGGATCGAGTCTGGCTTCTTTTTTTTTTTTTGTAACGAACAGGAAGCTCAGCCATTAGAGTGACTTGACAGAGGAATAAACTGTCTAGTGGTGGACAGTCTAGCAGCAAGAAACACGATAGAGTGCTGAACTCGGAGGAATGTCCTAAGCTTGCAGAAGAACAGAGACTGAGCAAAAAAAAAAAAGACTAGAGCATATCCCAAGGAGGGAAATTTGAAAAAAAAAAAAGGTTCTTGAACCTCTAGATATCCTGTCCTCAGTATTCTGACTGTTAAAATTGTAAATATCTTGATAAATTGTTTTTGCTTGGACTAGATATATATAATATACCCTCAAATTATGACATCTTAAATTTTCCTATATATATTCCGCTGCTTAGCATTTACAGTATTTACAGTATTCATATTATTTCTATAGTATTTAAAATTATAATTGTATTTAAAATCAAGTATTTAAAAATTTTATATTTATAGTATTTATAGTATTTTAAGCATTTAAAGTACAATATTTAGCCAAATTAATTGCTACATTGATACATTGAGCGTGAATTGTTGATTAATTGATATATTGATTGCATATCATTGAATTGTTTAACTTATATCTACTAAGCTAATATTTAATATATTTAAATGGTACATTGAGTATAAGGTATTGTGACAAATTTGAATCACCCCATAGATATTGATATTGATTGTCTATCGGAAAATTAGCTAAATTTGGTTATAAATTTAGAAGGAAAATTAGATACAGAATTATAGATATATAAATATTTATAAAAAAGGAGATAACAGAGGCGCTAACTGGCGAATGAGAATTTGGAATAATATCGATAGGATAATTAGAGAACAAAAAAAAATTCTGAAAGAAATGACAAGCATGTCATACACAGTGGGGAAAACAGGAAAAAAGACTCCCTCAAATCCTACCATAGCGACAACTTCTCCGGCGACACAAAAATCAACAGAAAGCCTGGCAATGCAAACCGTGCAAGCATCACTAACCCTGATTCAAGAAACGATGATGGCAATGCAGGAAAAACTGTTAAATAATCATGTTGAATTAAAATCAGACATACATGCATTGGACCAGAAAATGAATGAAATCCAAACATCAATAGTTAATAATGAACAGCGAATTCAAAAAGCCGAAACAAGAATTGACCAAACTGAAAAGAAATTGGATACTGTGGATCAAACATTGACAAGTCAAAATAAAGAGCTAGAAGATTCAATAATCCAATTGGAGATGGACCGGGCTTCCTTCTATTTGCGATTTCAGAACGTTGTCGAGGATAGAGAGGAAGACCTAGGGGAAAAGATGGCGGAGCTGATAGCTGATGCACTTCACCAAGACAAACAGGCGATAATTAGGGAGTTGGATGACGTATACAGGGTCCAGACTAACTATGCAAGAAGGAATAAGCTTCCTAGAGAAGTACATATTCGCTTCGCAAGGAAAAAAGTTAAAGATATCTTATACAATATGGCAAGAGACGAACAGATAACGTACCGAGGAAAAGAAATAATAATCCTAAAACAGATACCAAGAAGGGTTCGGGAGTTGAGAAAAGGATATAGATTTTTGGCCATACAGTTGAATAAAAGAAAGATATTATTTAGGTGGCTTCTCCCAGAAGGGATGCTAATAACCTGGCAAGGAAGAAAAATTAAAATAGAAAACCTGAGTACAGCACAAGATTTCCTTGACCAGCTGAGAGGTGTGGAAGAAGAGCAGGGGAGCAAAGAAGAATTAGAAACAGCAGCAGTGGAGGAGGAAGCCCTACACCAACAGAACACGAACAAAGCAACCGTAGAGGAGAAGACAGAAGAAGAAGAAGAAGAAGCTAAAGAGAAGAAAGCAAGACCAGTAAGGGCCGTAAGAAACAAACAAGAACCAACAACTAGATAGGGGTATAGCGATGAATGACTTGAAACTAATATCTGTAAATGTTAATGGTCTAAATGACTATAAAAAGAGGAAAAGAATATTAACAAAACTAGGTAAACAAAATGTTGATATAATGTGTTTGCAAGAGGTGCACATAAAAAAAGAAGAGAGTAAATGTTTAGAATATAAAAAATTTGGTCAAACATTTGATTCGTTGGCAGAGAAAAAGAAGAGGGGGGTGGTAATCTATGTTAAAAAAGGAATTGAAGCAGAACTAAAATTTAAAGATACAAAGGGTAGAATCCTTATGATCGAAATTAAGAGAGGGAATTCCAAGGTACTATTAGTGGGTATTTATGCCCCAAATAAAAAACAGGGAGAATTTTTCAAGAAACTTCATGAACAATTAGTGAAAATGGCATATAACGAAATCTGTATGATAGGGGATTTTAATGGCATTGTGGATTCGGAGAAGGATCATAAGAGCAATAAAGTTAAAAAAAACAAAAGGACAAATCTACCGAGAGCTTTCTTTGAGTTGGTTGATGAATTAGACCTAATTGATATTTGGCGTACCCTGCACCCAAACGATAGGCAATACACCTTCTTTTCAAATGCACAAAAGTTGTGGTCCAGAATTGACATGGCATGGGTCAGCAGAAATTTGGGGTTAGAAATTGGAATAGCGGTAATCAATCCAAACGATTGGGCAGACCACAATCCACTAGAAATCAGATGGAAGCCTGTTCAGAGAAAACACCAATGGAGGTGGAGGTTCAATGCTAAACTACTGGGCGATAGAGACTGTATACAAAAACTCAAAGATGAAATAAATTTTTTCTTTAAAGAAAATGAAAACAAAGGCACACCTCGCACAATAGTTTGGGACACAATGAAGGCCTATCTGAGAGGAGTTGTGATTTCATATACCGCACACAAAAATAAAGAAGAAAGGAAGACCTTGGAAGAATATTTAAATCATATAGGTGAATCAGAAAGAAAACTTCAAGATAACCCAGAAGATGAAACAGCCAAAGAAAATTGGATGATGTGGAAGCATAAAGTAAATATCATGGAGCAAGAAGAGCTGGCACAAAGAATGAAAAGAACGAAACAATATCTTTTTGAGAATACTAACAAATCGGGCAGGTGGCTGGCCTATAAATTAAAAAAGGAAAACGAAAGGGGAATAATTCATACTTTAGAAGACTCTAAGGGTAAAATATTGACAAATGAGGAAGAAAAACTGGATAGGGTGAGAGAATACTATGAATCCCTATACAAAGAAGAGGAGGTACCGGATGACAAAATAGAACAATATTTGACAAATGCAGAGCTCCCACAAATAACTGATGATGAGAAAGAAATGCTTAATAGAAAGATTACAATTGAAGAATTAAAAGTAGCTCTTTCCAAATTGAAAAATAACAAAGCTCCAGGACCCGATGGATTCCCAGGGGAAATATATAAAAAATTAGAAGAAACACTTCAACCGAAATTAGTAGAAATTTTTAATGATGCACTGGTAGATTATAAAATTCCAGAGTCATGGAAAGAGGCGCATATTACACTTGTGCCGAAAGAAGGTGCCGACCCAAAACAAATTCAAAATTATAGACCAATTTCGCTCCTAAATACTGACTACAAATTATTCATGGGTATAATGGCAGAAAGAATGAAAAAGATTTTAAATAATTGGATATATAAAGACCAGAATGGATTTCTTCCAGGGAGACAAATTAGGGACAATTTGAGAATCGTGCTAGACACTCTAGAGTACTATGAAGAACACCCTGAGAAACAGATGGCCCTGATTTTTGTTGATGCTCAAAAGGCATTTGACAATTTAAAGTGGAAATTTATGACTAAACAAATTGAGATTATGAAATTCGGAATAAATTTTGAAATGATGATCAAATCTATTTATAATAACCAAAAGGCGAGTATTTTGGTGAATGGGGATAGGACCAAAACATTCCAAATTAGTAAGGGAGTAAGGCAAGGTTGTCCCCTATCCCCACTATTGTTTATTTTGGCCCTAGAAGTTCTTCTACGGAAAATCAGAACCAATGAGGAAATAAAAGGATTGAAGATCAGGAAGGAGACCTATAAGACACAAGCATTTGCGGACGACGTAGCTCTAATCCTCGAAGACCCCATAGAATCGGGACCAAAAGTATTAGAGGAACTAAGTAAATATGGAGAGGTGGCAGGTTTTATATTGAATAAAACTAAAACCAAAGTATTGACCAAGAACACAACAGAGAGCCAGAAAAACGAGATAGAAGAAGTATTAGGATTACAGGTTGCCAAAAAAATTAAATACCTAGGAATTTGGATTACATCAAGATGTTCGACCCTGAAGGACGATAATTATACCCCCCTAATCAGAAAAATGAAACAAGACCTAGACAGATGGAAAAAAATAAGATTATCACTATTGGGCAAGATAGCCACAGTTAAGATGAACATCCTCCCTAGAATATTATTCTTATTCCAAAATATACCGATACATTTAGATAAAAATTTCTTTCTAGAATTAGACAAAATTATCAGAGAATTTATATGGGAAGGGAAAAAACCGAGATTTTCCATTAAAATTTTAAGGGGCAAAAGAGATATAGGCGGATTTGGACTCCCGGACTGGCAAACATACTACAGGGCAGCTAAGCTAGTTTGGATAAGAGATTGGATCACCTTGGAAAATGAGAGGATACTTACCCTAGAAGGTCATGACTTGCAAAAAGGGTGGCACGCCCACATTTGGGACATGGAGAAGAAAAGGAAGACACATTTTCATAGACATAAAATCAGAGACTCCCTGATACAAACATGGACCCAGATCAGGCATAAATATTACAAAAAAACCCCAAATTGGCTCTCAACGATGGAGGCCCTGACCCACCCCAATAGATGGGAGAGGGAGAAAATGGGCAGATATAAAGATATTTTAGACGAAGGAGGGAGGCTTAAATCAAATGACACCTTACGAGAGCAAGGAATAATCCTAGACTGGTGGTCTTACTTACAAGTGAAATCCAGATACCAGAGAGATAAAGAACAATACAGTTTAGAATTTGGACCAAATGGATTAGATAAAGTCCTGTTGGGACCAAATAAAAAGATCCTGGCAAAAGTATACAATTACTTACTAGGCGACGATAAGTTTGAAGATGTCACAAAGAACCAAATAATCGCATGGGAGAAAAACACAGGGCGTGATATAAATTTTGGAGAATGGGAGGAGGCATGGAACAGGAATCTTAAATTGACCAGAGCGGTGACATACAAGGAAAATCATTACAAAATGTTCCATAGATGGTATTTAGCCCCGGCCAGACTAGCAAAAATATATCCCAATATACACCCCAACTGTTGGAAATGTGGCCATGGTCAAGGCACCTTCTTTCACATGTGGTGGACATGCCAGGAAGCGAAAGGATACTGGAATAAAATTAGGAGGTGGTTAAATGAAATAATAGATGAAGATATTGAATTAACTCCAGAGATTTTCCTCCTGGGAATAATAAAGAAGCCATATAGAAAGGAAATGATACATTTAATGATCCATATAATTACAGCCGCCAGATTGGCATATGCACAGTACTGGAAAGAGAAAACTCAACCACCAGAAGAGCTTACAATTAAGAAAATACTCGAGTGCGCAGAGATGACTAAATTAACCTATGAATTAAATGATGAGAAGATAGTTTATTATTTGGTGTGGGAAAGGTGGTATAAGTGGTTGCATGATAAAATGAAAGGAAGACCTAAAGGTGTGCAAAATATTGATTAAAAGTGAGCTGAAATATCACCAAATATTATTTATGTAAATAGCTAAAACACTGTACATCTGATAGTAACTGAAAATGTTATTATATTTATATGTTTTATGTCTTTGTCTGAATGTTTTGTTCCTCTTTTTTTCTATTTTTTTTAATTTCTGTTTTGTTTGTAAAAAACCTCAATAAAGTTTCTATAAAAAAAAAAAGAAAGTTATCCAGTGGTCATCTATCAGAGCCCGCTTCATTTACATTAACACAACAGCAATATCCTTAACATTGGTTATGGGCCCAGAGCCAACCAGAACTAACTAGGATTGTTAAGAGCTAAACTGAGAGTTAATGTGAATAGTACAAACTGTGTTTGTGATATACAATCCAAGTGAAGATGGCACTAGAACAAGCAGCAAATTTTTCCATGATAACCCGGCTGGATGGAACAAACTATGTATCCTGGTCTACAAAATGTAATCTACTTTTGCATAGAGAAGGACTGTGGGACATAGTTAATAATCCACCGGATGTAACAGCATGGGATCCTGCTGATGAGGAAGATGCGAAGAAATTAGCCAAGTTTAACAGAGACAATGAACGAGCTCTTTGCATTATTGGACTAACACTGGGTGACCAGCAGCTTGTCCATATTCGTGGCGAAGAGTCTGCTGCTAGGTGTTGGACCAAGTTGAAGAGACTATATGTTCGTGACTCTGTGGGTGCTTATATTTATCTCACACGGAAATTATTTAAACAACATCTTCTTAAAAGTGGAGATATGATGGCTCATTTGGAATCCATGACCAGAATTTTCCAGGAGCTGCATGAAAAGGAACTTGTTTTCTCAGAACTACAACAAGTTTATATAATTCTTTCTTCTTTGGACGATAGTTATGACGACTATGTTTCTTCATTAGAGGTTTTGTCCAGAGATGAACTGACATTGGCTGGCATAACCGGTAGGTTATTGGAAGAATCCAAAAGAAGACAAGAAAGGGATCAGTTGAGAGTGCAACAACCAAAAGAAGAAAAAATGTATTCAACTGCCTATTTTGTAAAACGTTGTTTTGCTTGTGGGGCTAAAGGGCATATAGCTAAGTATTGTAAAAATAAGAAAATGTCTGTTAGGGACAATACTAGACCCAAGAAGGGTTGTAATTTACTATATCCATTTTTGTATCACTGGACTGATTTAACTGGCAAAGACTTGGATTGATTTAAAAGACTTTGAGACTGTTTTTTTACTATAAAATAAACTTTTGATAAACCAGTTTGCACATCTCTTATTCATTGCTCTCAGCAACGTTTCTCTGTAATCTACACTCTGCTGGTTGGTAACACAACAACAATATCCTTAACATAAGCCATTGCATTTTATCTTTAAAAAGATAAATTCCTCTGAGCAAATACTAGAATTTCTTTCTCTTTCCCATGAAATACATTTCAGGAAAGAGAACTAATGTAGTATATTACTGTTAAAGGTGTTCAAGGATCAAGCCCAATAACTCCATCACACAGATATTCATTTAATCAGAAGTCTTTATTCATAATATGTCTCTTCCTTACAGGTGCTGTACTGGAACTGGCTCTGGACCACATGGCTGGTCCTTAAGTACCAGTGGGGCAAGGCTAAGGTAAGGAGGGGTCAATGAGTTAGGGTGGACCCTGGGGGTCAATCTCACCAGCCCCCTGTCTCCTGGCCTGGGCATGAGATCAGGTATTTATATGTGACAAAAACCCCTCTAAATGCCTGACCTGAGTGGCTATGGGTTACCTATGAGAGAATGTCCAGTTTGGATGTTAGGTATGCATGCTGTTTATTTTGTAAAGGTTTTGTTAGTATGTCGGCTGTCTGTTCTTCGGTGTCACAGTGTATGACTTCTATGAACCCAATGTTGGAAAATTGCCTGACATGCTTGTGTTTGATGTTGATGTGTCTCCACCTCTGGCCCACTGCATCAGCTCTCGATATTTCAATGGCAGCTTTATTGTCCTTGTGGATAGTGATTGGGTAGATGGGTTTGACCCAAACGTTGGTGAGTAGGTCGTCAAACCAGACCAGGTTGTTGGCGGCTTTGGATAGGCATATGTACTTGGCTTCTATCATAGAGGTGGCTACCAGGTTCTGTTTACCTGTGTACCAATGTACTAGGCTGTTGTTGAGGAAGAACACGTAGCCTGATGTGCTCTTCCTACTTTTCACGTCCCCAGCCCAATCAGCGTCAGCGTAGCAGGTTAGTGTAGGTTTTGTGGATGCTTCTGGCTCCAGAGATAGGCAAGCATCAGCACTGTGCTTCAGATACCTCAGTACCCTTTTGATAGCCTCCCAATGGTACATGGTGGGGTTACCTACCTGTTGGGATAATAGGTTAACTGGCAAGGCGATGTCGGGCCTTGTCCAGTTCGCAATGTACAGTAGTGACCCTATGGTGGATCTATAAAGTGTATTGTCCTTGAATGCTTCTGCTTCATTATACATATCCTTTAACAAGTCCAGTTGCATTGGTGTCTCACAAGTTTTGGCATTAACCATATTGCATTTCTGTAAGAGTTCTAATATTTTGTCCTTTTGTGAAAGCTGGAAGCCTTTGTCAGTTTTTGTGATCTGTACCCCTAAGTATTTGTCGACTTTACCCAATATTTTTAGTGAGAAATGTTTCCCCAACTCATCAGCAAAATTATTGCGTTTGCTAGCCTGGTCACTGATGTATAATATATCTTCCACATATACCAGAACGTATTCAATGGAATTATTTACCTTCTTAATGAAGAAGCAATTGTCCGCTGAGGTGGCTGAGAATCTCATAGACCTCAAGATTTTGGATAAGCACTCGTACCAATGCTTCCCTGACTGTTTCAGTCCGTACAAACTTCTATTTAAAATCCAGGTTTCTCCCTTTGTTGTGTTTTTGCTGGGAGGAGCTCTTACATAAATCTCCTTATCAAGCTCAGCGTGTAGGTAAGCGGTTTGTACATCGAATTGATGGACTTCTAGGCTTAGTATAGATGCTATCACCAGGGCACACTTTACACTCTCGGCCCTGACTGTGGGGGAATATGTCTCTGTGTAGTCTTCTGGGTACTTTTGAGCGAACCCCTGCGCTACTAGTCTGGGCTTGTATAAGACTTTATTATTCTCCAATGTCTTAATTTTGTAGACCCACCTGGTGCCTATGGGTGTCTTATCCTTTGGGACTTCGGAAGGGGTATATACTTTTAGCTCCCTTAGACTATTCATCTCCCGTTCCATGGCCTGTTCCCATTTAGCCCTTTCCTCCTCTGGTAACCTTAACACGTCATCGTATGTGTTGGGGGTTAGTTGATTAGTGTGCATAGATAGGACATAGTCCTCTACTTTCTTTGATGCTTTACCCCTGTTTGCCCTAATTGGTCTGGCTGGTGGTGTCTCAGTGTCATGTAGGTATCTGGCCTCCTTCTCTGTGAGTGAGTCCAGCTTAATGTTGGGGTGGTTTTCTTTCCACTCTCTAACTTGTATCTCCTGTTTCTTTGGTTTGGCCTTTCCCTGTTCTATGTTCCCTTCTGTAGTGTGTTCTGCCCCCTCTAGGCTGTCTTTGGGCCTCTCCTTATTGGGGAACACCTCATTGAGGTGTATTTTAGATCAGTTGGCGTTCTCATGGAAAACAGCTGTTTGGGATATTACTAATTTATTGTTACTATCTATGAACCTGAATCCCTTTGTCCCCGGTTCATACCCCATAAACCTCAATCTCCTAGATACTTTGTCGCCCTTGCGTCGTAATTGCCTGGGGATGTGTACATCAGCCGTAACCCCAAATACATGCAGGTGTGCTACCTGTGGCTTTCTCTGGTACATTAACTCATATGGAGTTTTGTTTAACACGCTGGACCATAGTCTGTTTAATGTGTAATTTGAGTATATGAGTGCTTCTGACCAGAAGTGTTGCCCTAACCCCGCATCCTCTAGTGCGCACCTCATCATGGTTTGCAGTGTTCCATTTTTTCGTTCTACGATGCCATTCTGGAAGGCGTAGTGTAGTGTAATACCCCACGTGTTTTCAACCAGTGTGAGAAGTCGCTTGACAGAAATTCAGACCCGCGGTCTGTCATTATCTACTTGATCTTAGTGTTGTGTTGCATTTCTACCCTTGCATAGAATTCCTTGAATTTTTGGAATGCTTCATTTTTATGTTTTAGGGTGTATACAAAACCATAACGACTGAAGTCGTCAACTATGGTTAGAAAAAACCTTTTTTTGTACTTAATGGATGGCCTTAGTGGTCCCACTAGGTCCATGTATATGAGTTGAAAGATGGAATTGGTGGTGCGTACCGATTTCTTTGGCCTGGGTTTTATTTTTAGTTTTGAGCATTTGCAAACAGAACACTCGAGGTAGTTCTCACAGTTTTTTATTTTTATGCCTTCGGAGCATTCCATCATATTCTGTATAACTGGAAAGCTAATATGTCCTAACTTCCTATGCAATAAGTGTGCACAATTGTCATGTACTAGCTTCCCTATTGATGGTTTCCTCTTGTCAGGTGACTCGTGATCACTTGGGTCGTTGTGTGTGTGTTCGTGGCTAACCCCCTCTACTTCCTTACTGTTGCCTTCTTTGTCTCCACTATCTGTGGTGTCTGACTTGACCTTTAGGTTGGTGTTCACCCTTGGGTGTGTGTCGCTGTCTGGGTGAAAATATGGTAGGCCTCCCCTAACTACGGTCCTCCCCACACTTTTGCCTCCCCTGGTTATGTGCACTTCTCCTTTCTTGAATGTTACCTCAACGTTGTTGTCCCTGCTCAGCTTTAGGGTGGCAAGTATGTTATAGGGTATATTTGGTACGAGTAGTACCCCCTCTATTACTCCTATCCCTGGCACATACGTGTTTCCCTTTCCTGTTACTTGGACATTATTTTGGTTCGCCACCTTTATTATGAAGCTTTCCTTGGTGAATGAGGTTAGTGATTTTTGATTGTATGTGGTATGGTTGGTGGCCCCTGAATCTAATAGCCACGTGCCCTCTTTCTTGCTCTGATCAGTGGGATGTTCATGGTCCCCCAGTCCATACAGTGACCCAGTTTGGCTCTCCCTGGAGCTATCCCTGTAACCTCTTCTATCTCTGGGACTGGGGGAATCTCTACGTCTGTGTCTGTTGTCGGGCGAATGCCTGACAGGAAATCTTGCCTTGTGCTCTGGCCTATCCCTACGATGTGTTCGATCCCTGTCCCTCACATTTCTAGGGCAATCCCTCTTATAGTGGTTTTTTGAACCACAGAGGAAACATTCTGTCGTATTGTGGCTCCTACTCTGGAATTCCACCCTTCTTGTTGGTCTCTGCTCCCTGCGGCTTAGTGAACGGTCCTTCCTTAGACTATCCTCAGCAATGAGTTTGTTGGTTAATGTCTCTAATGTAAGTCTTTCTAGGCTGAGAATATCTAATTGTGTGATGAAACTGTCCCAGCTGGGGTCCAGGGAATTGACAATGATACTGATCATGCTTCTCTCGCTTATGATTTCCCCACTTTGTGTTAGTTCAGCCCTAGTGGCATTTAATGATAATAAGTGTTCACTCATAGAGGCTCCTGCCTTGAGCTTGGCTGAGTGGAATTCCCTAGAGAACCTGTGGTGGTTGCTACGCTCTGACTATAGAATAGGCTGTGCATTTTGTGTATCATCTCTGAGACTGTTAGGTGGTGGCTAATGCTAGGGTAAATGCTGGGGGAAATACTAGCAATTAATATGTAGTATGCCTTGTGGTTCATGCAATCTAAGTCAAAAGTCCATGGCCTTTCAGGGGGATTGCTGTCCATGGTTTTGTGCATAATGGAAACTCACAATAAGGCAGGGGGATGACTGTTGCGAGTCTGTACTGACTTGCTTCTATGTTCTTGTACTGACTTGTCTCTATATTTCATTCTCTTTCTCTTGTAGGTGGATTCTGCGCATGCCCAGGCTCCATTCTAGCCCAGCAGCCGTGGAGCGAGGAGCTCGTTTCTGTAGCTCCCGGGTGAAGGCCCCATTCGTCCGGATGGGCCTTCGGCTCATCCTTGGCTGGCCTCACATGCTCGAAGGGCCTTTGGATCACCGTCTGGATCCCCGGAAAGCTGTGCGGGTCAGCTGAGAAGATCGGAGGTCCTGCAGGAGCCACGTGTCGCTGCGGATGGCTTGGCCTGGCATGGAGGCTGTGTCCTGGGGTCGGGCCAAGTCCCATGCCCGCCGATGGTTCCGTGGGTCTTGGTCCAGGTCGTCGGTCAGGTGAGTAGTCCCATTGCCCTCGTTACTCTGTCACTGGTCCCGGTGCTGATATGGGTGGGCCCCCTGTGGGTCGCGGCTGGTGTTGGGCCCACGTCGCGGTGGTTGGTCCTCCTGGGTGCTGATGCCGGTTCCCCTCGGGTCGGTGGTCCCTTTGGGCCTTCGTGGGGTGCCGGAGTACGCGTCCGGTAACTTTATTTTGTCCTCGAAGGCCGCAGTGAGTAGTTTTATGGCCCCATAGATCTCGAGCTCAGTAGGCGAGCTCGTGGGCTTTGGTTTTGGGTGGTCCCAATCATCGCCATGGTTCTGGGTGGTCGCTTCGGTGTAGGCCCCGATTCCCGCCATGAGATTTAAATCTCGGGAATCTATTGGTGATTGGTCGGCCATCTTTGGTGATGTCACCATCCAAGATGGCCGCCACAAAAAGGGCGCGAATTCTTTTTCGGCCTTTTTGGTGGGTCTCTGGCAGGGGCAATCATTTTTTACTGCTTCTTCGGTGGTGTAGTCTGGCTCGCCCTCATCTTCCTCACTCTCTGCTTCGCAGTCCTCAACTAGGCTCCGAAGTTCCGCGATGAGGTCTGTGTTGGTCGGGGCTGAGTTTATGAGTTTGAGGAGTTTTCTTTTAAGGTCGTTCTGCTTGCATGCTGGGCTTTCGGGTTTCTCTCCTTCCTCACCGCATCTGGTTGGGGTGCCTGGGTTGGAAAGCTGGTCGCTCGTCTCTGGCACCTCTCCTTGCATGCCGACAGTAGTTGTTCTGCCATTTTCTTAGTGAATGCTCTGGTATTCACTCTGTTCGTTGTTGTTGTCGGCTTGGAGTTCCTTGGCATATCCTGGAATGATTTGGGCTATTCAACCATCCTCTGCTACGATATTGTTAAAGGTGTTCAAGGATCGAGCCCAATAACTCCATCACACAGGTATTCATTTAATCAGAAGCCTTTATTCATAATATGTCTCTTCCTTACAGGTGCTGTACTGGAACTGGCTCTGGACCGCATGGCTGGACCTTAAGTACCAGTGGGGCGGGGCTAAGGTAAGGAGGGGTCAATGGGTTAGGGTGGACCTTGGGGATCGATCTCACCAGCCCCCTGTCTCCTGGCCTGGGCATGAGGTCAGGTATTTATATGTGACAATTACTTCTATTTTAGAAGACATAGATACCATTATTCTAAAAGCAGGGCTTGCCTATCTGTGCTAAACCCCAGAATCTGGTCAGATTACCAGATCTGGTAATCTGACTCATTATTATATGAATACAGCCTGTTACAGTTTGCAAAAATGAATATGGTAGTCAGGTCCATCAGATTTCACAATCTCTCTTCCAGGCTCTCGTCTGAGCCACATGTCCTGCAGATGTCAGTATAACAACTTCACAATTCATACATATAGATGAAGTTTGGAGGCCAGGGGTAGAGAAGATTTATAGTTCACTGGTAAGGCATATATTTTGGTTTTAAAATTGATTGATTACATACTATCAAATTGGTGTCAACTCTTAGCAACCTCTTTGATACACTTTCTTCAGGGTAACATTATAATAATGCCTCTTAATTTTATAAAGTCCCTGGCAATTCTTCTTTCAGTGTGCAGGTAACTTGATAAATTATGAGATGCTCAGCTCAGAGGACGTGGACACTAGCTATCCCATCAAGAATTGTCAGTAGTAAATTACAGCGGGCTCCAATTCTGTCCCATATTCAGCACACTGCAATATACTGTACAGTACATGGTTGGAGGAAATTTGCTTACATTCTGTTATGAGTAGCACAATTCATTAAAAAAATAGAAGAGATTCAGGAGGGGGAGGTAACTATTGCACAAACAATCCACTCCAACATGGAAGTGGTTTGTCAATAGCCATCTTCTTTGGCTTTTCACTTTTGAGTCCAGCCAAGGGGTTTAAAACTTGCAGACCTACTCCAGGACATTTCATGTAGCCCAGGGGTGTCAAACTCAAGGCCCATGGACCAGACCTGGCCCACAGGGTGCTTAGATGGGGCCACCCTGGAAATAGTGAAGGACAGGCCCATGGTGCCTCTGCCAGCAAAAACAGAGCTCAGGAGGGACAGTGAAGGACCAGCCCGTGATGCCTGTGCCAGTGAAAATGGAGCCCAGGCGGGCCAAGCACGCCCCTTCTGAGCTCCGTTTTCGCTGGCAGAGCACTCAGGCCACCATAGGCCACACCCACCCTTGCTAAGCCCCCCCCCCCCCCCGAGGTTGAACACAATCCTGATGTGGCCGTCAATGAAATTGAGTTTGACACCCCCTGGACTGTAGCCCATCCCTCCTTCCCTCTCACACATACACATACACATACACATACACGTACACGTACACGTACACATACACGTACACATACACATACACATACACATACACATACACATACACATACACATACACATACACATACACATACACAGCAGGACAGAAAGAGCTGGCCATAAGATTAGCAGCTGAGCCATCTCAGTTTGGTTCAACGGATCCTCCCTCAGGATAAGAAGAAAGAAGGACTCCCTGCCTGGGTGGATAAAAATGAGAGATGGTTGTCCTACCAGTACAACCTCAGTATAAGGCTAGGAGTGCAGCTATTTCACTTGCCCGATTCTTACCCTAAAGCTGTAAAAGGGAGGAGCTGTGCTGGTTGTGATGGCTGCCCAAGCAAGTTCCATCACTGGCTTCATGCATGCTAATCTTCTATATATATAAAAGTGAAATACCACTCACACATCATCACGGAATCTCCAGAACTGTAAAGCCTACAAACTTGAAATTTGGCATGTATGTTCCTCTTGGCTTCTAGGTGCTCACTAAGAAAGGATTTTTCGAAATGACCATCCGATCATTAGTATTTCTTATATTATTATTAACATGCTCTGATGCTAAGGAGTTAGAAATTCTACTCCCCCTCCCCACCTGAAAAGAACTCTATTCCAACTGCCACTTGGGCATGGGCTTGGCCAGCATGTGAC
Source organism: Pantherophis guttatus (assembly GCF_059756535.1). Classification (NCBI taxonomy): domain Eukaryota; kingdom Metazoa; phylum Chordata; class Lepidosauria; order Squamata; family Colubridae; genus Pantherophis; species Pantherophis guttatus. Next base: position 318,669,146 of record NC_142063.1, read on the forward strand.
TCATCTGGCCTGTGGGCTTCTACTCCCCACCTGGAAGGGAGAGGTTTTTGTGGGGCAAGTCTGAGGGAGAGAAGGGGATAGGAGAGGATCATTGGGGCCAGCCTGAAGGAGAGAAGGAGATAAGATAGGAGAGGCCTCTGTGGGGCAAGCCAGAGGGAGAGAAGGGGATAGGAGAAGATCAATGGGGCCAGCCTGAGGGAGAGAAGGTGGATAGGAGAGGAGAGGCTTCTGTGGGGCAAGCCTGAGGGAGAGAAAGGAAGAGGAGAAGGTGATTGTAACTACTCATTAGTTTTCAACTTTAAATGTCGATTTATCAATGTAGTTTCATAGGGGAGCATGGGTATTCAGCTAGTGTTTTGATGCAGGATTGGGGTGGGTTCTAAATTTTTTTACTACCGGTTCTGTGGGCGTGGCTTATTTTGTGGGTGTGGCTTGATGGTCATGTGACAATTCTTTAGGATTTAGCAGAGGTACTGGTCTACCAGGCTTTTAACTGCTTGCAGAGCTGTACTGATCTACCCATTTATTTTTTGCAGGCACTGGTCTATCCATTTGTTTTTGGACCAGTCTATCCATTTGTTTTTGGAGGCACTGGTCTACCCATTTATTTTTGCAGGCAGTGGTCTACTCATTTGTTTTTGGAGGCACCGGTCTACACCACACTGCCTTTTAACACTGATCAGTTGTAGGGTGGCCATTTGAAACCCCGTGGCAAGAGTTTAAACAGTTTTTTTCCTTCTAGCCGATCAGCTGGGACTCAGGAGGCAGCAATAGATCGGGGGTGGGGCCAAATAAAAGGTAAAAATAACGCGGGGGGGGCAGAACTGGTTCGGTGACGTCATATCATCACCGCTACTGGCTCGGCGGAACCGGGCGGAACCAGGAGGATCCCATCACTGTGCAGGATAGCAGTGAGATCCCCATTTGGCTTCCCTGTCTAGAGAAAATGGGAATCATTTTCCCCTCAGTCTTAGATCTGTGGTCCCAGTAAGCCTCTCCCTGCTTCCAGCCTCCTGATGTTTGTGGAGTGGATGAGATGATAACAATTGTTCTTAGTCTGTGGCAACCTGGCACCTTCCTTTTCCTTTCCCCTTTTTCTCCATCAGTCACTCAGATTTTAATTTTAGAACTATGAGGAGACACTTCTGTTTTTTTCTCTAAAGAGCAAGGCTACCAAAACAATTTATTGGCAAGAAAACCAAATGTCGCAGCCTGGATGTGAAAAAATATATTGTTGGAGGCTTGGATCCTGATTAGGTGATGGAGAAGATTACTGTAGACAAGGCTCAGCTCTTAAAGATGATTCAAAATTTCAACTTCCATACGTCGTTAGTAATTATACCTGGAAAACACCAAATGAAAATTGCTATTTTTCTGTGTAATAGAATATATGTAATCACTTTTAGCTGGTTTCCATTAAAGGTACAGTAATCTGAAATTGAGCTACGTTTTCTAGAATTATAGTGTCTTCTGTGATGGGGAACCTGTCAAATTGAAGACAAAACATTATTTTTCTCTTTCAAGAAAGCTGCCAATATCATTTTTATTTTTTTGGCAGAATCAGTTATTTTCAGATATAGTTGCCCTTTTTGAAGAGAAACATTCTGCCGAGTTTCAGAGCATTCAGTTCAAGGGTTTTGAGGTGATATTCAATAACAACCAAGCTAAATATTGGTATTTCGGAAAATAAAAACCTGCCAGATATCCAGCCAAAAGGAAATAACCCAAAAAGTACTTCTGGTTGAGTGTGCCTTCAGAATGAGATTCTATTCAGAGCATTTATGTTTAATGGCACCATGATCCTATTCATTTTTGACCACTACATAATTTTGAACTGGTGTGTGAAATGCTTCAATGTTTTAGTTCTTGAGCTCATTTTTTTTTGGGGGGGGTGGCATATGTGAATATTTAATCAGGTCACTAATTTTAGGAAACTAATTGATGGATTTCTTGGTATTTTCTGCTGGTGGGAAAAACAACTCCGTTATGCTTCCTAAGGGAAGAAGCACATTTTGACAGCTATCTAAACCAGTTATCAAGACATGATCCTGAGCTGGCTCATCTGTGGTTATGTATACAGGTCACAAAACAGGATCACGTGACCCCGGGACATTGCAGCCATCATAAACATGAATCAGTTGTCAAGCATCCGAATGTAAATCATGTGATCATAGGGCAGGGGTGAAATGCTCCCGGTTCAGACCGGATCACCCGATCTGGTAGTGATGGAGGCGGGTGGTTTGGAGAACCAGTAGCAAAAATCCCTGCCCCCCTCCATGCCCAGCTGAGCTGCATGATCATCAGAGGCTTTGTTTCTTTTAAATGGCTCTGACGATCCAAGCTGAGTTGCCTGATTGACAGAGGGTTTTAAAAAACCCCTGCCGATCAGGCAACTCAGCTTGGATCGCCAGAGGTTTTTTCTTTTAAATGCCTCTGATGAGCCAAGTTCTGACGATCCCAGCTGAGTTGCCTGATTGTCAGAGGGTTTTTAAAAAACATTCTGCCAATCAGGCAACTCAGCTTGGATCGCCAGAGCCATTTAAAAGAAAAAAAGTTTTTTTCTTTTAAATGCCACTGACAATCCCAGCTGAGTTGCCTGATCGGCAGAGGGTTTTTTAAAAACCCTCTGACAATCAGGCAACTCAGCTGGGATCGTCAGAGCCTTTTGAAAGCATTTTTTTACAACCTCTTACAGCCGAAGAGATTGTAGAAAAAATGGTTTTATAAGTAAAAAAAAAATTGGCCACGCCCAGTCACATTACCCCCCCCACCAAGCCACGCCCACAGAACCAGTAGTAACAAACTTTAGATTTCACCACTGCCATAGGGATACTGCAATGGTCATGAGTGTGAAACATGGTCCTAAGCAGTGGTGGGATTCAGCCGGTTCTGTCCGGATTGAGGGCTGCATCAGGGTTGCATTTGATCTCGGGGGGCTGGGGTAGGCATGGCAAGGGTGGATGTGGCCAGCTCGACATCATTTGTGTCACAGGTGCTTGTGGTGGCCCGAGCGCTCTGCCAGCGGAAACAGGCTCCCGAGCTCTGTTTCTAGCTGTGACGGCCTCCTGCAACCCTCTGTCAGTGAAAAGGATCTTGTGAGGGCTGTGTGCGGCCCTCTCAAGCTCCATTTTCAGCTGCGACGGTCTTCTGCAACCCTCTGCCAGTGAAAATAGAGCTCCCAAGGGCCACATGTGGCCCTCCCGAGCTCCATTTTCACTAGCAGAGGCACCACGGGCCGATCCTTCGCTGTTTCCAGGGTGGCCCTGCGGGCCAGATCTAAGCATCCTGTGGGCCAGATCTGCCCTGCAGGCCTTGAATTTGACACCACTGCTCTAGGTAGTCTATATGTGACTCTAGGTAGCTTCCAGTAAAATACATAAATATAAATAAAAGGCTAGTAGTCCAACCAATTAGCCACATAGCCATTTAACCAGGAGATGGACTTCATTATATTCCCAGGACCCTGGGCTCAGTTTTCAAGCTTGGGATGTAGCTAATTCAATCTCAAAAGAGATGGTACTCCAAAAGGTGGGCACCATGGTAGAAAAGGCTCATCTTCCAGGTCCCACCAGCCAGTGCTCCCTAGCACATGGTACCTGGAGCATATTTCCCCTGCTCGATCACATCAGAGAGGAAGAAACAAATGAAATACTTAGCAGCACTGAACTTGGAATTTTTACCCTACAGAGCAGGTATCCTGGCTGAGTTAAAATCTTACCTGAATTGAGGCCCAAATCCAAGGAAAAGGAAGCAGTCTTCACAGATGGCATCAGTTGGAGATCTTCTCGTCCCCCAAAAGCTAAGGATTATAACATTTGCAGTAAAACTATGAAGACATCAAGATTCCCTTTGACAAAGGAGAATGAAGATGTGAGGAGATTAATTGACCCTATAGGATTTGAGTTTTATGGACTTTTCCCTTTTTGTACCAAACAGCAGCAAGTCTAAGCCCTGGCAGTATCTTATTTCTGCCATGTCCCGATGAGATCATCAACAGGTGATCAGCAAACTCCATGCCAATATAGGAGAGCCATATTTTTATTCATTTATTTATTCATCGTATTTACATAGCTGGATTATATATAGGTAGTTTTAAAGCAGGGGTGTCAAACTCACAGCGTCACATGATGTATCAGGACTTTTTTCCCCTTTGATAAACCGGGCGTGGGCATGGCCAGTACGTGACGCATCTGGCCCACGGGCCGGGAGTTTGACAGTTCCATTTTAGAGTATAAGAACCTTGGTGGTGCAGTGGTTAGAATGCAGTACTGCAGGCTACTTCTGCTGACTGCCTGCTGCCAGCAGTTCCGCAGTTCGATTCCCACCAGCTGGGAAGGCACAAAACTAGGAGCCATAGTGGTGCAGTGGTTAGAATTCAGTATTGCAGGCTATCTCTGCCCACAGCCAAGAATTTGATTCTGATCGGCTCAAAGTTGACTCAGCCTTCCATCCTTCTGAGGTTGATAAAATTGTTAGGGGAAATATGCTGGCTCTGTAAACCGCTTAGGGAGGGCTGTAAAGCACTGTGAAGTGGTATATATAAGTCTAAGTGCTACTGCTAAGTGTTAGTGCTATTTTTGATTTTTAACTATAATGAGGCCCAGAACTATAGTCTTGTCATGCCAGTTGTTAAGCAGGTCACCACATGTCTGATTTGATGCCCTTTTTTGTGATCATTAAGCAAATGCCATGGTTTAAAATGAACATGATAATTGTTAGGGAACCCCATTGTACCGAATGGCCATTTTTTGGTCAGGAACTAGAATAAAGTTTTGTTTCTGGCAAAACACGTAACCTGGTTATGTGATCGCTGGATGTTGCAAACATGTGACCGGAGGGGAAGGGAATCTTTCTGGAGTTCAAAATTGGTTTGTAAATAGATATGGGAAGGTCTGTTGTAACTACTAAGTGACCAGTTGTAAATCAAGGACTATCTGTACTGGTCTTACATACTGTAGTAAACCAAGAGATTATGCTTTGTAAAATGTAATAGCTTTGTTTTATGCACAGCATTAGAGCTTATTGTTTAGGCCATACAATATGGGAGCTCATTTATGGACTCTTTCACCCCTGCTGCAAAGCTAGACAGATATGCAGTGGTCCTTGTTTAATGACCGCTCACTAATGACCATTTGAACTTGCAACAGCACTGAACAAGTGGTAGTTACAACTGAACCTTGCACTTACAGGTGCTGCTGCTTCCCTGCAGTCACCTGATTGTCATTTGCAACCTTTTCCTGCAGGCTTCATGCAAACAAAGTCAATTGGGAAGCCAGCAAGAAGGCAGAGGTGGTCACAATAGGTCCTCACTTAATGACCCATGTCATTCATGCTTAATAATAGTATACAAGGACAGCTGAATCTGCCATTGCTAAATGGTATGATCACATGTTTTTTCTATTTATGACCATGTTGCTTAACAATGAATTTTTGGTCCCAATTAGCGCTGTTAAATGAGCACTATCTATACTGCTCAAAAAAATAAAGGGAACACAAGCAGAAGACATCCGAGATCTGAATGAATGAAATAGCCTTATGAAATACTTTGTTCTTTACATACAGTAGATTATACACTGCTCAAACAACTAAAGGGAACACAAAACTACTACTGTATGTAACGAACAAAGTATTTCATAAGGCTTTTTCATTCATTCAGATCTCGGATGTCTTCTGCTTGTGTTCCCTTTATTTTTTTGAGCAGTGTATATTCCCCGCACTATTCTACTTAAATAGTAGATCTACGTTAGTTTTATGCAAGCTAAAAATGCAAATAACATTAGGACACTGCTCCTGCCTCCTTTCTTGTCTGAAATTTTTTCATAGCTGATACAAGAGTAGAGCTTCTATTACTTCATGACTGATCTGAATTAAATATTGAAGCTTCTTCATTAGATATGATTGCTAACATCAGGAAACATTTGGGACACAGTCTTAAGTTTCTTGCAATTTAGTAAAATGTGACCATCATAATTAAGTAGCACCATGATTTGTATTCTGGTAGGGATGATACAATGACCTATTTTGGCTTTGCTTCACTGTAGGGACAAGATATACTGTGCAAATGTTGCTATTTTCCTTACCAATTTCTCAGGGCGGCAACATCTCTGTTCCCCATTTTTGCAGGTTCCAAGATCCAGTTCTAGCTGGGCCCTGATCTCAATGCACTTGGCCTTGCAAATACCCTCTTGCAAGATGCAGGTCTGTGTATCTGAAGTTCTGTTGCGTCCTGGAAAATGTTCTTGGCATCAGATTTGACACTTTGTACTTTAGAATAGAATAACAGAGTTGGAAGGGACTTTGGAGGTCTTCTAGTCCAAACCCCTGCTTAGGCAGGGAAACCCTATACCACTTCACACAAATGGTTATCCAACATCTTCTTAAAAACTTCTGGTGTTGGAACATTCACAACTTCTGGAGGCAAGTTGTTCCACTGATTAATTGTTCTAACTGTCAGGAAATTTCTCCTTAGTTCTAAGTTGCTTCTCTCCTTGATTAGTTTCCACCCATTGCTTCTTGTCCTATCCTCAGGTGCTTTGGAGAATAGCTGGACTCCCTCTTCTCTGTGGCAACTCCTGAGATATTGGAACACTGCTATCATGTCTCCCCTAGTCCTTCTTTTCATTAAACTAGACATACCCAGTTCCTGCAACCCTTCTTCATATGTTTTAGCCTCTGGTCCCCTAATCATCTTTGTTGCTCTTCTCTGCACTCTTTCTAGAGTCTCCACACCTTTTTTATGGGGCAGTTCTTTAAGGGGCAGTTATTGAGACAGGAGTGAAGGCACTTCTGTGTCATCCTGGCTCTGGGTTCAGTACATGCTGGAAGGCTAGTACTTCAAGGATACCTACAGTTTACAAATCCAGGATTCCTTACCTTCAGCAACTAATCCCAAGGATAAAATCCATTCCTACTCCAGATGGTCTTTAGCTCTGAAGGCTAATTTTTTGAAATGCCAGACCGCTGTGTTGCACCCTTGCTTGACTTGGGGTTGCCATTAGAATGGACTAGGTAATATAAGCAAATTTGAGAACTTATTCTGGGGATGTTTATGACAGTTGCCATGGAGGATGTGTGCATTCCCAGCATAGCTGTAAAAGAGGAGAAAATAAGGGGATCCCATTGCTGCTTCCCAGCAGGCCAATTGCCCACTTCCTGGGTGCTCCTTAGCATCCCAGCTTTCCTTTGTTTCTTTTTTAGAAAAGTGGGCACAAAAATGGTACTAGCCTGCAGCTACTCAGTTATCCTTATTTTCTAATAATGCACCTGTGTGGGGCCTTGAAGTATTTTTTGAAATTACAGTTACGGTGAATACTATTTCTTTGATTGCACCAAGTCAGCTTCTCAGCTATTTAACTAATTAAATGGTATTAATTAATTTTAGATGGCAATCACATAATCAAATAGAATAGGAAGCTGGATGACCACTAAAGTATGGCCCTGGGCCATGAGGACATTTGTCATAAGTACCAGGTCATCTATAACTGTGCTGGACCTTGATATGTTCCTTCTTAGGTTCTGTTCCAGTTTCAAACCTCTTGAAGCTGTAAAAGCGGATATACGAGGTTTAGCTTAATCCAGCAGGGAGTTTGCAAAATTTTAACAATGACACACAATCTGTGGGTGTCTACAGGGAACAGGCAAAAACCTCAGAACAAATATTGACATGTGTATAATGACTGCACTGTGAAACGGTTGTAACGTATGAATTTGCATTAGATTGTAGGCAATTACGCCACCCAGTGTCACCTTGTGTGAAATAGGCAGCCGCACAAATCGAATCAAATAAATAAGTACCATGATGACATCATTGTATATCATTATTTTAGCCTTTTCATGGTTTGTTGCAGACATCACTGAGAAGATCTATCAGCTCTGATTTGGTTGGTGGTGCTATATGACTAGTCTCTGGTTTCCATGGGCTGGAACATTATACAGTGATACTTTGGTACTCAATTGCTTTGAAACTCAAAACATATTGACGCAAAAATTTTGTCTCAGTACTCATCGTTTGTTTGATATTCAATGCACAAGCTAGAACTTGCCAGTATTGGGTGTCTTATGACTCACTACATTATTCCTTATGGAAACATTTTTGTTTGGTATTCAATGATTTTGGTACTCATTGCACCATACAGAACCAACTAACAATGAGTACCAAGATATCAGTTAAATTTCTAGCTATGTTCAACCATTATATATATTGTTTTATGTCTCATATGTGGTTTTTATGGAAATACTCAAATAAACTGGGTTTTCTTTGAAGCTGGAGTCACCTCCATTTTCACTTTCTGCAATCATTAAATTTATTTATTTATTTATTTATTGGTTCGATTTATATGCCGCCCTTTTCCGGATACTCAGGGTGGCTTACAATGTGTTAAGTGATAGCCTTCATACTTTTGTATATACCTGCTTAGTAGGGCTTTCGCCCCCGCCCCCCCACAAGCGGTGGTTTTTTTTTATACAAAGTCAGCTTATTGCCCCCACAAACCGGGTCCTCATTTTACCTACCTCGAAAGGATGGAAGGCTGAGTCAACCTTGAAACCTTAAATCAGCAAATGTGAGGGTTGGATGAGATCTTAGAGATAATCTAGTCAAACCCCTTGCCCGGTGCTGAAACCACTACTTTGGCATCTCTAACAGTCATCAATCATCTGTTTAAATTTTTATACCAAAGGAGAAACTACAACATTTTAAAGAAACCTGTTCCATTTTTGATATGTCTTACACTAGGAAAATTTTCCTGAATTTCAGAAGAAATCGACTTCCTCTAATTTCCACTCATTATTTCTGACTTGGTCTTTTGGAATGGCCCTGAGCAATCCTGCCCTCTTACATGGCAACGTTTCAGATATTTGAAGGGAGCTATCATATCTCCCTTCAGTCTTTTCTTTTTCAGGACAAGCATGTCTATCTGTTCTGTAAGTTTTTTCTTCCACAGATTTTCTGGACTATAAACCTGTAATATGCCTTAGGAACAAATTCTGATTTCTCTTAATCAAAAATTGCAGCTGTTCCAGGCTCTGATAACATAATAAATATAAGGCTCTGATTTAAAAGTCTTGAACAACAGTGGATAAAATAGTGAAACGCAGGCATTTATTAACTGTGCCTTTTCGCTTGGAATTATCCAAACACAGTCTTTCATTCTCTCTTCTACTCAGGCACTCCAATCAAATTCTCTTTCAAACATGAAAGTCTTGTCTTCAAAAGAAAAGTTTCTCAGCTCACAAGCTGAATTGTCCAACATGAACACAACAGATAAAACAGAATTGTTCTTACCTGGTTGCCTTTTACTTGCTAGAACAATAGAGAGTGGGAAGATGGCCAGAAGGACAAGAACTGCAGAAAGTTTCATGGTTGAAAATTTCTTGGGCTGCATGAGTCAGTTCAGATGAAAAAGTGTTTAAATGAAAGAACCAGCCCTAGATTAACTTTTTGCGCAAAGTACAGGGCAGACATAGAAGAGTACAAAAAAAAATAAAATCCAACTTCCGTCAGGCAAAGTTTCCTCCTATATCTTTTGAATGTCATTCCACCCTGATACTCCTGCTCAGAGAATGAAAAGTCCAGGACTTGTTTTCTTATCCTGTGTAGCTGTGTTCTTGTCTGTTCAGAGGCCAGAAAACAAAGTTAGCCATGGGATTTAAACACATAAACTCATGACAAATCACAGTTTCAAGCTGATGTTATGGGACTCACCTTCACCAGAATTGAATCCACGATCTGTATTCAGTTGCTGCATAGGATTAATCGCAAAGGTTGTTTCTCATGTTGTGTAACCAATTTTTCCATCTTTGCTTTCTGAGTAGCCTTAAAACAGCTTCATTAAAAACAGTTTTTATTTTTATTTACACAATTTCCTCAACTTCTGACATTTTCCTTGTGCGTTTTCTAAAAATGTATTTCTGCTGTTTGTTTCTTTTAAAAGATGTCCATTTTTATCCTTTTGCTTTTTTTAAACATGAGTTTTGCGCAAAATCTGTATTTATTTATTTATTTATTTTACACACAGGTATCTTGTGAATTATAAGCAAGTATACACACACAAACACACACACATATATATATATACACACACACACATATATATATACATACATACATATATACATATATATATATATATATAATATATATAGGTTTCTCAGGTTTTCGCGGGTGTTTGTATGTATGTAGGTTTGTAGCATAAAAATCTAATAGATAAATACATACATACTACAGTAGGAAATACAAAACGAGAGTTTCCTGCCCAAAGGGGTTTGCATTCCAAAATTTGACCTGGGACAGGTACAAGGTGCAAAAAAGACAATACGGCAGCCATAACCATGTGATAAGAATCCCACATGAAGTATGTAGAAAAGAGTGGGGTTTTGATTGCATGGTTGTGGCCATCATCTTCATTTTGTTTAATCCTCTTCCTGCATGATAAAAACAAAGAGAAAAAGAATAACAATCTGCAGTTGTTTCAATTGTACATGACATAGGATCAACTTGAGGAGAGTAATGCTAGCACATCCTTGAGCCCCATACATAGGGACATTCCCCCCGCCCCACAGTCAAAGTATTGCATTTTTTTCAAATAAGCAGATGGAAGGTTTTTTAAAAAAAATAGTTAAAATCCAATTCCAGAAGTTGTATCAATGTTTTGCTTCACCATATATATATATATACACATACATACACATATATATTAAGTGTTTACCGAGACACCTGGTCTACCCCAACATGTGGGAGGGGAGGGCATTCTGCTCCCCTTCACCTTTCAGCTCCAATGCAGGAGCCCTCAAGCAGTCGCATTCACGACAAACCATTTTATACCAAATTTATATTTTGCTGATAAAGAAATAAAGGGAGACTAGTATAGATCTATTTCAAGCTTTTTAGCTTTCATCAGCTAGCCATACCCTTGTGGCTCAGAAGGTTAATTCAACTGCCTAACATGCAGGAAGCCCAAGTTTGAATCCAAGTAAGGGTAAAAATAAATAAAATACACACACATACACATGCTTCCTCAAGTGGGGCTCTGCCAGCGGGGAAATGCACTTACCTTCACTACTGGAGTGTGAATGTGCCTTCCGCGCATGCGCAGAGGACCAAAAACGGGACATAATGACATCCCAGCGGGTGGGTGGAGCCTCCCTCTGCCAGCACTACCGCTTCACATGAGCCGGATAGATCCGGCTAGATTTCACCTCTGGGCTCTGCATGCAGACGCAGGTACTCACACCAGCCAACCACTCATGTGGTCCGGTTGCGAATAGGCTGCAGACTGGTAATGGGCCATGGCTCAGAGATTGGGGACCCCTGAGATAGAGGACATGAGTAGGAAACTGAGTGTGTGTTCTCCTTTTTCTGACTCTCTGGCAAATCTAGACTCCAGTGAATATTTGCCGTAGGTCTTTCAGAATATTAAGAAGATCTAATCAGAACTAGTAATTAAAAATAATGTAAAAACTCAATGTGATTCTTATGTTAGTTAAATAACATTGTCTATTCCTAACTGGAAAACTTTCCTAGACCATTATTGACTGCTCAGAGATGCTAACAATGAATACATGTTGATGAAATATGTTTTTTTACAGTAAATCTATAATAATTAGCACAGGATTAAGAAAAGATTTTTAAAAACCATCTCTTTTTCATTCATCTTGAGAGTGATTTTACTTCCAGTCGATCACTACACAGATCACCACTTGTTTGAAAAACCCAAGGAAAATCAACCTTCATGCATAGCATGATTATAATTGGGTTGAGTGTCTCAGCGGATTTCTCTCCTCTGAGCAAGTTGCTGTGCTGAGCCATGACTCTTTCAGCTTCATTGAAGTGAGACAAATAACTCAATCCATCGAGCAGTTCCCTCTGGAGTAGTAGGTAGCTACTTAAGCAGTCTCTTTTCCTCCATCTTCTCTTTCTGCTTTTTAATTTTGCAGAGAGGTTCATCTGGACTCAGAAAGCACTCTGGGCAGGTAGAGTCCGAAAGAAACTCTTTACAGCTCTACGGAACAGTCATCAGTAAATACGGACCATGCTATATTAAGAAAAAGAATTGTTTCTGGATTGGGGCCTTCATTGTGTGTACAAAGCAATTTGCTGAAAATTTGTCTTCTGGGGTTGAATCAGTGGTAGGTTTCAAATATTTTTACTACCATTCTGTGGGTGTGGCTTGGTGGGCGTGGCATGGCTTGGTGGGCGTGGCAGGGGAAGGATACTGTAAAATCTCCATTCCCTCCCCACTCCAGGGGAAGGATACTGTAAAATTTCTATTCCCACCCCAATCCAGGGGAAGGTTACTGCAAAATCCCCATTTCCTCCCGATCAGCTGGGACTTAGGAGGCAGAGAATAGATGGGGGGAGGGGGTATCAGTCAGAATTTTTACTACCAGTTCTCCGAACTACTCAAAATTTCCACTACCGGTTCTCCAGAACTGGTTAGTACCTGCTGAAACCCACCTCTGGGTTGGATGCTAATATTTTCGGGGTGTTGGTTGTTCAATGTCTGGTGAAAGGCATAGCTTCAACCCAGAATCCCAAGGAATTGAGATTGTCATAACTTTCATAGACCCAACCAAAAAGTAGACCCACCTTTTGAAAGTTTGTGACCTTGCTTTTCTGAGGGTTGCTCAAGTGCTGTTTTTTCATGCTCTCCCCTCCCCTCACCCCATGACAGGGTCGTATTAGATTACACAGGAGAAAAATTCAGTCATTGTTTCCTGAAATAGGAAGGTTCAGTCTGATACTAAGCTGGGAACAAAATAAATCCTACATGGTGAGGCAGACAGAGCAACTTGAAATAAGGCAAAGATCCCTGCTAACCTCAAATTTATTTAATTAAGCCAGTGGCCAGTAAAGCAAAAAACAAACAAACAATAAGCAACCATCAGAAACAATGGCCAAATACAATGAAGACAGGGTTGGTCATTTGAAACCTAGAAAAATAAGACATAAAACTTGAGAAAGGGGAGAACTGAATAAAATGCAGTAAAACAGTGTAAAACCTAGGATAAAATAGAAATAAATAAGGAATACCTCATTAGTTTAGATTTAGTCATTTCCAAATTAGGACATTTTATGCCTTTTTAAGGGAATACTGCTGATGGAAACTTAGCAACTCTATTTGTGAAGGTTCCATTCTGTGAGTAGGAAATTGTCCACCTCACCCTTATTGGGTTTTTGTCAGGAGTATGTCTGCATGTCCCCCCAAGTCTTGCGCTGCTGCCCCATTGTGGAGGGGGATTGTTCCTGGGAGGGATGAGTGAAGAATGTTGAGTGTCTACTCTATGCCAAAAGTACATATTCTCCCAGTAGGGTCACCCAAGGTATGAAGGTTATCCCAACTGCCCACCTAAAACAAGTAGACACTTATATAGACAGAAGCATTATAAGAAGTTGTCAGAGGCAGGTGACCATTTTACTGGCAAAGGCATCAATTCATACTGCATGGGTGAAGGCAATAATAAACCACTTATATATTTTTAATCAAGAAAACCACATGGATATAAAATATAAAATCCGCCTATGTAGTCACTAGGAATTGAATACAACATGATGGGACATAAACAGTCAAAATGGTGTTCATGATGTGTGTAGTGCCATAAAAAAAAACACACATAAAAATGGCACTGGCATTGTTTTAAGCAGACCTGATCCTCAAAAGTATGTCATCATTTATGCACTAATATAAATACTACTTTGTATAATTGTATATAATTATTTGAAATAATAATTTTTTTTGAATAATTGTGTATAATAATACTTGAGAGCCAGTTTGGTATAGAGCAGGGGTTGCCAACCCTCGGTCTATGGGCTGGCACTAGTCTGTCACATGCCAGCAGCATGTCTGCGCAAACAAGCAAAGCCCCACCCACAGGATGCAGGAAGCACGCAAAACCACGCCCCATCTGGTCCATGGAAAAAAACGTTTCTCCATGGAGCCAGTCCCTGGGGCCCAAAGGATTGGGGGCCGTTGGTGTAGAGCAGAGGTTTTCAAACTTGGCAGCTTTAAGACTTGTGGACTTCAACTCCCAGTATTCTGCAGCCAGCTTAGCTTAGCTGGCTGGAGAATTCTGGGAGTTGAAGTCCACAAGTCTTAAAGCTGCCAAGTTTGAGGACCCCTGGTATAGAGTTTAAGGCATCAGGCTGAAAACCAGGAGATTGTGAGTTCTCCTGCCTTGGGCACAAAACCAGCTGGTTTACTTTGGACCAGTCACTCTCTCTCAGCTCTAGGAAGGAGACAATGGCAAACCACTTTGAACAAACCTTGTCAAAAAAAATCCCACAGGAACTCATCGGGGCAGTCTCCCAGAATGAGACACAATTGAATGGGGGAAAAAATGTAATTTAAAGTGCCCCAAAATATGGGAAACTTTTGGTTTTTCCTCTGCCTTATAAATGTTAGAAGTGTGGCAGTGGACCTTTCCTCTTCTTCTTTGAAAAATGTCCTCTACATCTGGAACATTAAATGAACAAACCAGAATGGCATCACACCTCATATGTTCCTCAGAAGCATTAGTTTCCTTAGGCCTGCTCTTTCACTTCCATGTTTGAGAAAATGGCCACTGTGAAAGGCCAATAGTTGTTGTTTGGCCTTCATGGTGACTACATTCACATTTCTCACTACAAAGCCGAATGAGAGGAAGCTTCTACTCCTTCATTGGCTCTGACTTGGCAATCCAAGACTAATTTCTGGGAGCATGAAGTTGATTCTTATGTTTACAATTGGCTGGGGACAGCCAAATAATGCTATCACACAAAAAATGGCAACATACAATGAGAGAAGACAACAATGCCTATTGAAAATCCAGCTACCGTGCATTGTTGGGGGCAGTAAACAGCAAGAAAAATATTGACAAACAAGGCATAATTTACGTAAGCTGGTGATAACTACGTAAGATGACGCATGCAAGTAACTAAACAACTATTTACATGGGCTTTCCCCACCACCACCACAAATTCCCTATAAAAGTACCAAATCCTGACTGCAACCATCATTGAGTATCCAGCTCATCGAGTTGCTTCTGTTTCTCAGAGTTTTGGAGACCAAAGCAGCCCTTTCTCAACATGAAGGTTCTTTACCTTGCTGTGGTTGTCATGCTGTTGGTTGTTGCTGTCATGGCTGATCCAGGTATGAGTACGGGGTAGGGAAATGAAGAGGCTTCTTGAAAAAATGTATCATTGGGGGAGTGAAGTAAGGTTCTGCGTCTGCAGAAATTTCTAGCCAGAACTAGTTGGTAATACTGTTACTGAAGGTTCAAGCCAACCTACTATGGCCTCCTCCAGCTATCTCAATTTTATTTCTCTTCCCCATCTTCCTTTTTCAGCTGAGGCTCAACATTCTATGATTTCTGAATACTGAGCATCATTCACTATGCAGGACAGGAGTTTTAATTTCTCTTCTTCAAAGAATTTTCTGTATTTCTCCAAACCTTGCCATTAGTCCATGTATAGTGATCATGCCCTATTGTTTCCCAGCACTTCAATTTTCCCTAGAGTACTGATGGCACTTAACAGCTGAAATTGTGGTTAAATAGAAAAATGCTTTATAAAGCTTCAAGGATCTCAGATACGTTAGGCTTGGTAAAAGACAGAGGATTATTTTTTTTTCCTTGGAGGAAATAAAAAGAGGCTGAAAGTAACATGACTGAGGTGTAAATAACATCCTTCAAGGTACTGAGAAAAGGGATAGGGAATTCCTCCTCCCTCTCAAAGCACCACAGGCAGGGATCATCCAAAGATTAGAAAGGGATTTAAAATAGAAAAATGAAACACTTCACACAGTGCCCACTTAACTTGTAGATTTCATTGCCATGAAATGTGATGGTTGCTTTACAGGAGTTTGGATATATTCCTGAAGGAAAAGGTCTGTCAACAGCTTACCTTTCTGAAAATTCAGTGGCACTGTTAGATTGGAAGCCGCATGCTTCAAAATATCAGTTGCAGGGAAACAATGGGAAATGGTGCGTCTCTGGTTCTTGCTTGCAAGCAACCTTGAGCCACATTTGCCTGGTCCTGGGGAAAGAGGAAATGCTGCACTAAGATAAAGTACATATCTTAGTGGATAAGAACTGAACAATTGGCTCCCTTCTTTTATATATACATATATGAATAAATACATTCATTTCTGGATATATAGAATATTATGCTTTTATGATATATGGTAAATGCAGTTTATTTGTTGCTTTGTTTAGGACCAGGGAAATTAGTATGCTTCCTGCCTCCTATTGATTTTCATGAATCCTCTGAAAATTTGTTTTACATAATTATTTGGTCAATTTGGATGACTTTAGACTCTCTTTTAGAATAATATCAATCAAAACTGGTTTCCATATTCCAGAGAAATTTTAATGAATTATTATTTTGATCTAATAGGCAGGTTCTACTGACAGTCTAAAATCATGACACTAAAAGAAAACAAATGTGGAGGAGCCAGATAAATGGAAATATCTATTAAGTTAAATAAGTATTTTGTAGTTAAATAGTTATTTTTGTTACCATGTATATCTGCTGGAAAAGAAATAATCCTGGGAGAGGAGAGGCAGGTGGAGCTGGCTACTCAGTTGTAACTAAGTGAAATGGCCCTTGGAAAATTGACAGATTCATTTGGTTGAAGGACTCCATTTAAAATTCCTGGAGTGTATCAGCATTTCTGATCTACTGACTAGTAATGTCTGCAAATAGGATTGAGCCTAACATGATTTAGGGCCCCAAATATTTTCCCAACTTTAGAGCAGCGCAATCTGTAGATCTTGGACTGCAAATAGATCCCAGTAACCTAAATGGGCAGCACTAAATATTCACTCCATGTTTGTGTATGTTTTTGTTCTAGGAGTAAAATTAATTGCTTTTTGGCCATCACTTCCCTCTCCTTCAAAATAGGCTGGTTATTAGCTCTGCCTACTATAGAGATATCAGTCTCCCCTGCCTTACACCTCTGAAGTTCAGGGGCCATTTTCATTTTTAAAAAATGTGATTCTAGAATATCAGTAGATTTGTGCATCCCTGTCCTAATGGTCAGAGGAAGGCCAACCAGGATAGTCTTGGGAGAATTAGGTGGCATAGTCAAACCGGGAAAGTCTTCTAATGTGACAATTGAAAAAATTTGTAGCAATACAGCTACATCTTTTGTGGTCAAAGATCCAACAGCAAAAGGAAAGTCTTGAGCAATAATGTAACCAGAGGTGGGTTTCAGCAGGTTCTGACCAGTTCTGGAGAACCGGTAGCGGAAATTTTGAGTAGTTCAGAGAACTAGTAAATACCACCTCTGACTGTCCCCACCCCCATCTATTTTCTGCCTCCCAAGTCCCAGCTGATTGGGAGGAAATGGGGATTTTGCAGTAACCTTCCCCTGGATTGGGGAGGGAATGGAGATTTTACATGCCTACCAAGCCACGCCCACCAAGCCATGCCATGACCACCAAGCCACACCCACAGAACCGATAGTAAAAAAATTTGAAACCCACCACTGAATGGAACTAATGGATTAGATGGTGGATCCTATAAAACACATGGAGAACCTACTAGTATGTGATGAGTTTAGAAAATAGGATGGTAAAGCTGATCCAAAAAGGTTAAAAGCATGATTGTTTTAAAATGAGACTGAATTTCTGCTAATTCTTATTTCTTATCTGTCAACTGTACATTTCCTCTTAAGTCTTTCTGAAAATGGATGAAGATGTTTCACTTTTCCTTAGCATTGTTTTTCCCCCCAACTCTTTGCAGCATGCAAAGGACAAACGTCTTGCAATTCTTTGGGAGGCAACTGTCTGAAACACTGCGGCAAATACCATACCGCCGACTTTTCCTGTGACTGCAACGCACGTGGATTGTACTGCTGCAGGGCTCACAAGAAAGGCTAAAGAAGAGGATGGCTGATCCTTCGAGATGGGGCAAGAGGAGCTCCTTCCAGTTCCTGACTGTTTAGGAGACATCATCATGTCTGCTCCTCTTCAATAAAGCCACATCAATATCTTGATTTTGTTTGTGTGTGTGTTTCCTTGGTGAAGGGGATGAAAATCTCAAGGGAGAAAAGAGGACATGTAGTATTTTCCAAATCAGAAAGCTAGAAACATTTCTCACCTTACTTTACACTGCCATAATTGAACATAAAAAGTAGCGTCTCTTTCATGAATATTGGGCACCATTCGCTATTCCCATTCAGAGTAAGGGTAGGGGAAAGGAATAAGCCAGGGGTGGGTTCTACTTACCTTTACTACCAGTTTGCAACGGGGCTGTGCATGCGCAGAAACATTCTGATGACATTGGGGTCGGTGGGCGGAGCCTCCCTCCGGTTTTACTACCGGTTCTATAGAACCGGTCCGAACAGGGGGCAATCCACCACTGAAATAAGCGAAGTTTTGCTATTAGTTTGAATTCATTGTCTTCATTCTCAATATGACCATCCTTTAATACTATAGAATGTTATCAGTTATTTCTGGAGGAACTTTAAAAATAGAGCTGAAGTTGTAGCAGTTATAAAAGATACACATTAGGATAAAAAAGATGGAAAGTCCATTTCTGGGTGGAAAAGATTCTTTTGATTTGTATATTTCCCTCCCCAAGTCCTTTTGCATGGAAAATTAAATCAGATGTCTTGTTTTGATATCACTGCTTAGAAAAGTCATAGGGATGTTATGTATTTACTGAATGTGCAAAAATTCCAAAGATCACATGTCAAACTATGATTTTTAAGTTTCTTATAAGAGACCATCTGATTACAAGAACCAGGGAGATGCAAAATGTTTTGTTAAACAAATATTACAACCTTGAAACAGTCTACCCTGAATGTACTGCAATTAGTTTGACCTCAGTGGTCAGAATAACTATATTCTTTGGTTGAAACTTCCGCAACTGAACATTTTGCATATCTCAATTACAACTACTTAGTTTAACTGCATATATTAGCTTAGAGATTTAACTCATTGGAAGGAGATACTGACAATCAAGTGCACAGAGATAAATCTTGTTAGATTAGACAAAGCCATCTTTGTTGCAGCACCTTACAATAGTAAGCACTCCAGTACCTTCAAGAAGACTTCAATTGGGTTGTCTTTCTCTGGATTGAAAACTTCTAGGATTATTGAGATCTGCATCACGGGTAGGTTTCACTTACCTTTGCTAACAGTTCGCTCGTGCACGTGCCACTTCTGCACATGCCCAGAAGCTTCTGTGCATGGGCAGATCGTATTTGATGACGTCCGGGTAGGTGGGCGGAGCCTCCCACCACCGCTACTACCGGTTTGCCCGGACCAGGGCGAACCAGTAGCAACCCACCACTGATCTGCATATAACATTAATTGCATCATTACAAATCCAAAGATTACTACATGGCAGCAGTAGTAGGCCTAGACACAGCAGATGGCAGCATTTAGCTAACCTTGGCCAATCTAAGAAAAGCTAAGAAGGGTTGAATCTTGTTATTCTATGAACAGAAAACCATTAGGAGATTCAGAACTGTATACTAGACTTCTATATTCTGAACCAACTGGAGCTGCCGGATGTTTTTCAAGGGTAGCCCCATGTAGAGTAGGTTGCAATAGTCAAGAGTAGGGCATGAGTGACTGTGAGCAGAGAAAGGGCACCAATTACATCTTTTCCTATGTGTTAGTCCAGGAAAGGGCGTAATTGATGTATAACCCACAGTTGCACAAAGGCCCTCCTGGGCATGACTGCCACCCGTTCCTTGAGCAGGAGGTGGGAATCCAGGAGAAACCTCAGATTATGCACTGGATCTGTCTGGGACAGGGCCATCCCATTCAAGACCAGAGGTGGCAATTCTCCAAACCCCAAACCCAAGTCTCCCTCCCAAGTCCCTTAACTAGATTTTTTTTCCTGACAAAAGTTTGGGACAGTAAGATAAGAGTTGCCAAGTTTAGCATTCACTATGAATCCATAAATAAACCAAAGTGTGTTTACAGTATTTGCTTACTTCCTGGGGCTGACAAGCTATTCCAGTCCAGCAGTCCTCTGAGTACAAAAAACCTGCATTAGACCGGAAAAAAAGGAAATGTACACATACAGTGCAGTTCTGCCTTCTTGAACAACTGCTTTGCTCACAGTAGAGCTCCCCCTCCTCCTAAAGTAAATGTGGTCCCTGTCCCCAAAAAGTTGCTAACCCCTACTTCAATGGGTGCAAAATTTGCAATGTTTTTGGGCCACATAATTTCTTTATAACAGAACAACAGAGTTGGAAGGGACCTTGGAGAACTTCTCATCCAACTTGCTGCTCAGGCAGGAAGCCCTATACCAGGGGTGTCAAACTCAGTTTCATTGAGGGTCGCCTGAGGTTGTGTTTGACCTTGGGGAGCTGGGGTGGGCATGGCCGAGGTGGGCATGGCCAGCTTGACGTCACTTGTGTCGGGGGCACATGTGGTGGCTCAAGTGCTCTGTCAGCGAAAATGGGCTCCCGAGCTCCGTTTTCAGCCATGACAGCCTCCTGCAACCCTCTGCCAGCGAAAATGGAGCTTGGGAGGGCTGCCCCTGAGCTCTGTTTTCACTGGCAGAGGCAGAGGCATCGTGGGCCAATCCTTCATTGTTTCCAGGGTGGCCCCGCAGGCCAGATCTAAGCACTCCATGAGTTTGACACCCCCTGCCCTAGGCCATCTCAGATGAATGGTTGTCCAATCTTCCAATGGTTGAAAACTTCCAGTGTTGGAGCATCCACAAGTTGTTCCACTGGTTAATTGTTCTCACTATCAGGAATTTTTTCCTTATTTCTAGGTTGCTTCTCTTCTCTACTTTCCATCCATTGTTTCTTATCCTCCTTTCAGGCACTTTGGAGAATAGGTTCACCCCCTCTTCTTTGTGGCACCCCTTAGATATTGCTATTACCCTATCATGTCACCTCTAGTCCTTCTTTTTAATAAACTAGACATATGCAGTGCCTGCAATAAATGGACCCTCTATTCAATCAGCCTCCAGACTCCATTTTGTCTCTAGTGCCTTTCTCCTGGCTTGGAACTGAACCAGATGGATATTTCTTCCAACACCCATTTTCCCAACAGGAACCAGATATCATTCTTTTCTTGCCATTCACAATAATCCTGTGTGATAACCTAAACCAGATAGACTTTATCCGTGTGAGGGTCTCATAATACTTATTAACCAGTTTACCTCTCTAGCATTTTAAATGAGCTCTCACAGATTGATCTTTGGGGTATTCTCTGTGAATACATATTTTCATCAGAGTCATAGATTGTGTTCAAGTTGCTCTTTTCCATGGTTAATTGAACGAACTACCATTAGCTAGGTTTTCACAATACACCAAACCATAATTTACAAACTGCAGTGGCTGCATTCATACAGCATGCTAAACCATAAACAAGAGCACCTCCAGTTATGCTGCTGAAATTTGGCAGCAGAAAAGCTAACTTTCAGCAACATGATTTTTTTTTTTTGAGATATAGTAAAGTTACTGCACCCACTTTGCCTTAAAAAGTTCCTCAGAAGTCAAAAAATCTCTATCTAAGACGACCACACATACGTTATTACTACTACAAAAGAAATGTAGGAGAGATAGGCAACTTGTAACCCTAAGGCTACATATGCTGTTCTCCGCCTATTTTATGTAGGTATTAGACTAATTTTGAAAGCTCCTTGTAAGCAAGAAATTCAGGCCTCTGGCAAAGCAATCATTCTCTTTTCTGGAAGCCTGCTGTGTCAGGAAAAAAAGAAACCTACAGAGATAGAAAAAAAAAGTTAGAAAAGCTAAGGGGTATAAAGCACCAGTTCCCAACCTTTTTGGCATCAGGGATCTGTTTCGTGGAAAATAATTTTTCCATGGACCGTGCGGGGATGAGGAGCGCACAACCCAGATCTCTCACATGCAGTTTGCAGTGGGGTTCACACTCCTATGAGAAGCTAAACCCTGTGGAGCTGAGGCGGTGATGTTAACAGCTGCAAATATAGATGAAGGTTTGCTTGCTCATCTGCTGCTCACTTCCAGCTGTGTGGCCCAGGGTCAAGGACCGATACTGGTCTGTGGCCCAGGGGTTGGGGACCCTTTTATAAAGCAATGCTGCTATAGAGACCTTCTAGTTTGTGGCCCTCGACAAGTTTATCTCTGCAGATAAGTAACCACTAAGTGGGAAACAGTTCTCTTACCCTGCCTTTCACAGAAAGGCCTCTAATTAGCAGCTCTGTTTCTTCTGAAGGAAAATGCTTGCATACATATAAGTAGGCCCATACAGACAGATGCTATCCTATATTAGGCTAAGTATGTTGCTGGCACTCAACTTACTGAAAAAAAAGACTGAAAGTAAGTAACAACCTTTTTTTGCTGTGGCTCAAGAATAATGGTGAGATCTGCCCCCACCCTCTTGGCCTTCCATAAGGACGGTAAAACTAATATGATCTGCTTAATGACTGGCTGGGTGGGCGTGGCTAGGTGGTCATGTGACTGGGTGGGCATGGCCAACTTGATGTTACTCACGTCGAGAGGCGCCTCGCCAGCCTCTACTCGCCTCTTCCCTCCCGGCCACTCCTCACCTACGTGCCCAGGCTCCTTAGGGCCCCAAAGGGGAAGCAGTTGTTGGAGCTAAGCAGTCACCATGAGAAACAGTTGGCAAAACAGCTGGCTCAGTTCAAATTGGATCTGACCGAGAAGGAGGCTCAGCAGAAGCACCTCACTGAGGACTACAAGCATAGGCTTTCCAAGCAGAGGGAAGACCTGCAGGAGTGCAAGGCCAGGTACCGGCGCCTGGAAGCTCAGTGGACTGAGATGGTCAGCCAGTTTCAGGCCATGATACAGTCCCACTGGAACAAGGCCCTCTGGCTCTTCGCCACCAGCGGCACTTCCCTCCAGCTTTCACCCAAAGCCCCGCACCAGGAGGCTGAAGCAGACCCCAAGTCAGAATTTCTATCCCCCTCTGACCCACACAAAAAGACCCCAAAGGGGGAGACTCTCTGCAGCAACACAAATGTTCATTGCACTTATCCGTCCCAGGAGCCATAGTTTGAGGACCCCTGATTTAGTACAATATTAAAAATGCAAATAATTTTTCTGTGGGACCACCAAAATTTTCTCACGGACCACCGGTTGGTGACCGCTGAACTAGAGCATACAAAACATTTGCTAGACCAATTCTCGAATGTTATGTCCTTATAAGGACATCCGCCCGGATTGGCTGCCAGCCATCGGGCGGGAAAGTTTGAATCACTGTCAGGGGCGGTGCGACTGCCAGAGCAAATATAGGAGAGCTCCGGCAGCGCGCAGCCAGTCTTGTTACTGTTTCCAAATAAAGTTATTAATGTAATGAGCTGGTCGCGTCTTCCATTTCCTGCGCCGATCTAACATCGAATAATGCTCATCTGTCTGGAACCCGCACTGCATATCGGACATTAGTATAATTGAGCGAGTCCAGAGACATTTCACGAGAAGAGTCCTGTACTCCTCGGCTTGCAACAAAATGCCTTATGCCACCAGGCTTGAAATGTTGAGTTTAGACAATTTAGAACTATGCCACCTTCGGTCTGATCTAAGTGTAGTACAAATATCTGCTACAACGTCCTACCTGTCAATGACTACTTCAGTTTCAACCACAACAATACATGAGCACATAATAGATACAAACTTAAGGTAAGCCACTCCAAACTCGATTGCAGAAAATACAACTTCAGCAACAGAGTGTTCAGTGCCTGGAATGCACTACCTGACTCTGTGGTTTCATCCCCAAACCCCACAACTTTAACCTTAGGCCGTCTACTGTTGATCTCACCCCATTCCTTAGAGGTCTGTAAGGGGCATGCATAAGTGCACCAACATGCCTACCGTCCCTATCCTAATGTCCCCATTTATTCGTACCCATTTCATGTATTCATAATCATTTTTATACTTATATCTGTAATCTTATATATGCTTGACAAAATAAATAATAATAATAATAAAAATGCTCAGCTCTATCCAGTCGTCCTGTCTCTACCCTAAATTAAGGGATTATAGGGTCATAAAAAAGGGAGCCAGAGTGAGTTTTTAAATAGCTGGTTTCTTAGAGGAATAATGTTAATAAATAAGGCAGCAAGGATAAAATGTATTTGAGGGCTGTTAGGTTCATACACATACAATTTCTTACCTCATTTTGTAATTAACTGGATATTGCAATTGGAGTTCTTAATTATTCTTTGCTTGTCTATTGAATTCCCTGTAAAATATATAATAGAAGTTTTACCATGATAAATACGGACTTAGGCAACTTTTCTTTCAGCCCTTTTAAAAAGAAATCATGTGCTTCAAACGTTGTGTCTTTCAACATCTTTCATCATTAAATTTTGGACAGAAAATCTGGATACTCTAAGCACTCAATTTGGCATCCAGTTTCACAGACTGAAGGCTCTTTAATTTCAGAATGGGAAAAAAGAGGGCTAAAATTATGTATTTGCATATTTTCAGGGGGGAAAATTATTTAGAAAAAAAATTTCATTATATCTATTTGAACCTTTCAAACTGCTAAAGATTCTCAAACAGGCTTCACCCATGTGTCAGATGACAGGTTCTTCCTTTGAAGTTCTCAACTGCAGCATGCCTGAGATATATGCTTAATCTGGTGGTTTCAATCATGCCGACTATACGGTTATATGGTTATGCCTTACATAGTTTTACATATGCATTATTTCTATGATTTTTTAAATTTCTTTTGCTTTCCAGAATGTGTAAATATGGCATGATCTGGAGACTACCTAGAAATGGAAATAGGGGTGGGCTGGACGAGAAAAATAGGAAGCAATCCAAGCTGAAATTATTTCAAGCATACAAGTTAATGAAGAGTTGGCACTGCTCTCAGTGGAAGTGGAGGGTCCTTTTGGAAAGAGCTTGAAAAATTACCTTGTGGTAGTTTGAACATTTGGAAAAGAGACACAGGAACCATTGAGAAGAAGACAGGGACAGATGGAAAGCAGTCAGAGCTACACTTAAGGGTTGGCATGCATCTACTCTAACCAGCTATTTACTAATCAAAGAGTTGAAGCAGAAAAAGAGGCCATTGAGAAAACAAAAAGATCTCAGTTTTTGTAGAGCATATGCCTGAAAAGAATGTAATGGAGATGGTCATATAGGCATCACCATTTAACTTGCGTAGAAGCTGCTCTTCTTGTTACTTATTTCAATATGCCTAGAACGAGGCACACTAATCAGATTTTTGGTGGCCATTTTTCATTGCCTTCTCTCATCTCCTTTTCTTTGTCACTTATGTTTGCAACTCTTTTAAAAATTAAGCCTCTGATGAAATCAACTTGTGGAAAAATAATGTATGAGAAGCACCTGGTGGAAAAAAAAAAGCCACTGAACCTTTAGCAAAATACTCATGTGAGATTATTGGCCTGGAAACCAATAAAGTATTTCCCCCAAAATTGGGATAGTTTGTTTCTAAGACAATGCAAGTTTGATTTGGCCAAGCTGTCCTTTCTTCATTGTCTTTTGAACATTTCTTGGCTAGACTTTTTTTTTTAATCTTGCATTTCTTCTATCTCAAGGGTTGAAAGTACTTCATGCTGGAGCAAGAGTACCCCTACAGTGTAGAAGGGTGCTTTCAGGGGTGAAATGCTCCCGGTTCAGACCAGATCGCCCGATCTGGTAGCGATGGCGGTGGGTGGTTCGGAGAGCCGGTAGCAAAAATCCCTGCCCCCCCCCATGCCCAGCTGAGCCGTGTGATCATCAGAGGCTTTTTTTTACTTTTAAAAGCATTTTTTCTACAACCTCTTTGGCCGAAAAAATGCTTTTAAAAGTTAAAAAAAAAGAAGCCTCTGATGATTGTGCGGCTCAGCTGGGATCGTCAGAGGCTTTTAAAAGCATTTTTTCTACAACCTTTTCGGCCAAAGAGGTTGTAGAAAAAAATGCTTTTAAAAGCCTCTGACGATCAGGCAACTCGGCTGGTATCGTCAGAGGCTTTTAAAAGCATTTTTTTCTGCAACCTCTTAAGGTTGTAGAAAAAATGCTTTTAAAAGTAAAAAAAAAAAGTTGGCCACGCCCACCCAGTCACATTAACCCCCCCAAGCCATGCCCACAGAACCAGTAGTAACAAATTTTACATGTCACCACTGGGTACTTTGTTAAAAAAAAAAAAAACCTGGGGGAGGGGTTGGGGATGTTTAAGCAACCATTTCCTCCCTTTAAAAATAACCTCTGAACTTCAAGAAATCTAACTCTATTTTTTTCCCCTTTGAGAAAGGGAAAAACTTACATTTTGTCTCTTGGCAATGGTTTCCCTCCGAACAACTGACATGTGGGCACTTCCCCATTAAGTTATGATCCCAATTTCACCCAAAACACATCTAATGGGCCCTGGAGACTATTATTTTTTTAAAAATATTATCATTAGTGATTAGGAAAATAGCTCTCAGGCAGGGGTGAAATCTACTTACCTTGCCTACCGGTTCGGAAGTACATGCACTGCGCATGTGCCCTTGCTCCGCTCGCGTGTGCATGTCACATCCACGCATGGACCCTCTGCACATGCCTAAACCCTTCTGCGCATGCACAGAGGTTAAAAAACAGGTTGCTTCCTGGTTAAAACCAAGAAGTAACTATGACCAGGCAGGTGGGCGGAGCCTCACGCCGCCGCCACTACCGGTTCTCTGAACCACCCGCCGCCATAGCTACCAGTTCAGCCGAACCAGTCTGAACCAATAGCATTTCACCCCTGCTCTCAGGGTTCTTTTAATTTATTCTTCATGACAGGACAGGACAGGACAGGACAGAGACAATTTCTTCATTCGTCATATTTAGTTGTTTCTTCTATGTGCAATTTTTTACTGTAAGCTTCCTGGAGGTACAGACTGTTCCTTCCATAAAGCATTGTCTCCCTGATTTTACACTATTACTTATCTGTTTAGCATTGTGTTTGTCAACCTGACTGAAATCCCTCAACTCCCATTAATTCCGCTCGTCAGCGAATTATAGAAATCTCCGTTCCTGTAGTTTACTCCTGAGGAGCAGCTGTCTGGAGTGCAAATGTACGATTTCACAAACTCTCCTTTCCTTGGAGAGACTTAGCCAGCCAGAAAAATGTTCCTTCAGAGATTTCTAGTTCATCATGATTCTTCACCAGAAGTCCAAAAATCTAGGTCTTTTTCATTTTTAAAAATTCAGCAATTATGACAATATAAATTCCCTGGCCATAGTATCTGAGGGAATAGCTAAGTCTTCACGGCCATTCTGAATGCCAGCAGGGTCAGGGCTGGTCATATCTTACGGCCTGGTTCTTCCATCAGTTAAATAATATGATAGTGAAGGTACCCTTTCTAGCTCCCACAAAATGCTACTTCTTCACCAGTGGAACCTGGAACACTCTGCCCAATCTGGTGGGATACAATAGCAACAAATTATGGGAAAAGGCAGAACATGCATTTAAGTCGCCCTCATCTTGCTTGCCTATGTATCTTTGCAGGCCTACTGGAAGCAAGAATTCTTGCTCTTATAGCCTTTAAATTGTATTGGACCATATAATTATTTCAAGCCAATGGGCTAGATTTTGTGATACAAATTTAGACTAAACGTCTGGGCAGTGCTCAGCTCAAAAAAGTTGGGATAATTAGCAATACGCTGCTGCCTTCTTCATAGGGTTAAGAAGGAATGATTGGCATAGGGTCACTGTTAGAGATGTTCAAGAATCGAGCCCAATAACTCCATCACACAGGTACTCTTTGGATCAACAATCTTTATTCACAGGTATCTCATTCTTGCAGGTACAATTCTGGAACTGGCCCTGGACCGCATGGCTGGACCTTAAGTACCCCCGGGGCGTGGCTAAGGTAAGGAGGGGTCAATGGGTTAGGGTGGACCCTAGGGATCGGCCTGCCCAACCCCCCTGCCTCCAGCCCTGGGCCTGAGGTCAGGCATTTACATGTGACAGTCACTTACTTGGCTTTTCATCTGGTTCGTATCCCATGAACCTCAATATTCTGGATACTTTGTCTCCCTTATGTCTCAATTGCCTGGGGATGTGCACATCAGCTGTGACTCCAAATACATGTAGGTGTGACACCTGTGGTTTCTTCTGGTACATCAACTCATATGGAGTTTTGTTCAGAACACTGGACCACAGTCTGTTTAGCATATAATTTGTGCCTCTGACTGGAAATGTTTCCCTAAACCTGCATCCTCTAGTGCGCACCTCATCATGGTCTGCAGCGTTCCATTTTTTCGTTCTACGACG
Source organism: Pantherophis guttatus (assembly GCF_059756535.1). Lineage (NCBI taxonomy): Eukaryota > Metazoa > Chordata > Lepidosauria > Squamata > Colubridae > Pantherophis > Pantherophis guttatus. Next base: position 318,697,289 of record NC_142063.1, read on the forward strand.
CCATTCTGGAAGGCGGAGAACGGAGAAGATGTGTAGTGGAGTATCCCGCGTGCCTTCAGCCATCGTGAGAAGTCGCTTGACAGAAATTCAGACCCCCGGTCTGTCATTATTTGTTTGATCTTAGTGTTATGTTGTGTTTCCACCCTTGCATAGAATTCTTTAAATTTTTGGAATACCTCATTTTTGTGTTTCAGGGTGTATACAAAACCATAGCGGCTGAAATCATCAACTATGGTTAAGAAAAATCTTTTTTCTGTATTTAATGGAGGGCCTTAGTGGTCCCACCAGGTCCATATGTATGAGTTGGAAAATTGAGTTGGTGGTGCGTACTGATTTTTTGGGCCTGGGTTTGGTTTTTAGTTTGGAACTTTTGCAAACAGAACACGAGATAGTTCTCACAGTTTTTTATTTTTATACCTTCGGAGCATTCCATCATTTTTTGTACCACAGGGAAGCTGATGTGCCCTAACTTCCTATGCAATAGGTGCGCACAGTTGTCATGTACTAACTTTCCTATTGCTGGCTTCCCTTTCCCAGGTGACCCTTGCTCTCTTGGGTCATTTGTTGTGTGTGCATGACTAACCCCCTCTATTTCCTCACTGTTGCTTTCCTCATTTGCGTTGCGTGTGGTGTCGGGTTTTGCCCTTAGGTGGGTGTTTGCCTTTGGTTGTGTGTCTCTGACTGGGTGGAAATATGGCAAACCCCCACTGACCACTGTTTTCCCTACGCTCTTGCCCCCTCTAGTTACGTGTGCTTTCCCCTCTTTGAATGTCACCTCAACGTTATCTCTGCTCAGCTTCAGGGTGGCAAGGATGTTGTAGGGTATGTTTGGTACTAATAATACTCCCTGTATTGCTCCAATCGCTGGCATGTATGTGTTACCTTTCCCTGTCACTTGTACATTGTTTTGGTTGGCCACCTTTATTATAAAGTTTTCTTTGGTGAATGAGGTCAGTGAGCTCTGGTCGTATGTGGTGTGGTTGGTGGCTCCTGAGTCCAGTAACCACGTGCCCTCTTTCCTGTCCTGATCAGTGTATTGTTCTTGGTCCCCCAGCCCATACAGTGACCCAGTTTGGCTCTCCCTGGAGCTGTCCCTGTAACCTCTTCTGTCCCTCGGGCTAGGGGAATCTCTACATCTGTGCCTGGCGAGCGCCTGTCGCTGAATCTCGCCCTTTGCTCTGGCCTGTCCCTCCGGTGTGGCCTATCCCTGTCCCTAATGTTCCTAGGGCAGTCCCTCTTGTAATGATTTTTTGAGCTGCATATGTAGCATTCTGTGTTGTTGTGGCTCCTACCCTGTGGTTCCACCCTTCTGCTAGGTCTCTGCTCTCTAGGCTTAGTGAGCAGTCTTTCCTTATGCTATCTTCGGCAATGAGTTTGTTAGTTAGTAGTTCTAGCGTGAGTTTTCCTGAGCTGAGGTTATCTATCTGTGTGATAAATGTGTCCCAGCTGGGGTCCAGAGAATTCACAATAATACTAATCATGGTCCTCTCACTTATGACCTCCCCCCTTTGTGTCAGTTCAGCCCTGGTGGCATTTAAAGACAATAAATGTTCGCTCATGGGGGTCCCTGCCTTGAGTTTGGTTGAATAGAACTCCCTGGAGAGTCTGGTGGTGCTTGCTACACTTTGACTGTAGAACAGGCTGTGCATTTTCTGTATTATCTCTGAAGCTGTTAGATGGTGGCTAATGCTAGGGTAAATGCTGGGGGTGATATTAGCAATAACTATATAATAAGCCTTGTGGTGAGTACAGTCTAATTCAAAAGTCCAGGGTTTTTCTGGGGGGTCAGTAACTAGGGACAACAGGTCTTCCCTCAGGAGAATGACTTGGAGCTGTTGGTTCCATTCCAAAAAATTGTCCCCATCTAGTCTCAGTTTGGGAAAGTCATTTGGCAAAGTCCCTGAATTGTAAGTTAAATTACTTACATTGTGTCGCTGTCCATGGTTTTGCACGTATGGATACTCGCAATAAGGCAGAGGGGTGACTGTGGCAAGTCTGTACTGACTTGTTTCTATGTGCTTTCGTCGGTCTATCTCTATGTTTCGCTCCGTTTCTCTTGTAGGTAGGCTCTGCGCATGCCTGAAGTTCATTCCAGCCCAGCAGCGATGGAGTGAGGAGCTCGTTCCTGCAGCTCCCGGGTGAAGGCCCCAATCTTCCAGATGGGCCTTCGGTTCCTCCTTAGCTGGCCTCACTTGGTCGAAGTGGTCTCGGATCGTCGTCTGGATCCACGGAAAGCAGTGTGGATCGTCAGCGAAGGTCAGGAGTCCTGTTGGAGCCGTAAATGGTCCCGGATGGCCTGGCCTTGCATGGATGCTGCTTCCTGGAGTCGGGCCGAGTCCCCTACCCGCCGACGGTCATCCCCTGCCTGCCAATGGTCTCGCAGATCCTGGTTCTGGTCCTGGTCGCCGGTCGGGTGAGTATTCCCATTGCCCTCGGTGCTCTGTCCCCGGCTCTGGTGTCCCCATGGGTGGGCCCTCTGGGAGTCGTGGGTGGTATTGGACCCGCGTGGTAGTGGTTGGTCCCTCTGGGTTGGTGTTGGCATTGGCTCCCCTCGGGTCGGTGGTCCCTTTGGGTCTTCGCGTGGCGCCGGGGTGTGTGTCCGGTAGCCTCATCTTGTCCCCGAGGGCCGCGGTGATTAGTTCTATTGCCCCATCGATCTCGAGCTCGGTAGGCGAGCTCATGGATTTTGGTTTTGGGCCTTTTTGGTCATTGCTGTGGTTCTGGGTGGTCACCTTCGAGTAGGCCCCGATTCCCGCCATGAGATTCAAATCTTGGGAATCTATTGGTGGTTGGTCGGCCATCTTTGATGACGTTACCACCCAAGATGGCCGCCACGAAAAGGGCGCAAATTCCTTTTTGGTCTTTTTGGTGGGCTTCTGGCAGGGGCAGTTTTTTCTTACCGTGTCTTCGTCGCTGTAGTCTGACTTGCCTTCATCTTCCTCGCTTGCTGCTTCGCAGTCCTTGACCAGGCTTTGAAGTTCCGCGACGAGGTCGCTGTTGCTTTGTGCTGAGTCTATTAGTTTTAGGAGTCTTTCTTTTAGGTCGTACCTCTCGCTTGTTGGGCTCTCGGGTTCCTTGCATCCCTCGTCGTGTCTGGTTGGGGTGCATGGGTGGGAGAGTAGGCCGCTCATCTCGGGCGCCTCTCCTTGCATGTTTCCTGTCTGGGCAGGCCGTTCTGCCATCTTCTTGGTGAATGCCCTGGTATTCACCCTGTTCGTCGTGGTCGTTTGCATGGAGTCCCCTGGCATGTCCTGGAGTAGTTTCGTTGGGCTATTTAACCATCCTCTGCTACCATTTTGTTAGAGATGTTCAAGGATCAAGCCCAATAACTCCACCACACAGGTACTCTTTGGATCAACAATTTTTATTCACAGGTATCTCATTCTTGCAGGTACAATTCTGGAACTGGCCCTGGACCGCATGGCTGGACCTTAAGTACCCCTGGGGCGTGGCTAAGGTAAGGAGGGGTCAATGGGTTAGGGTGGACCCTAGGGATCGGCCTGCCCAACCCCCCTGCCTCCAGCCCTGGGCCTGAGGTCAGGCATTTACATGTGACAGTCACTTACTTGGCTTTTCATCTAAGGTAGGAGTAGAACTCATAGTCTTCCGGTTTCTAGCTTGGTGACTTAACTTCTACTCCAGTTTCTACCATTCCTCTACTCTTGCTTAGGATTTATATCCAGCTAATTTTGTATAGTACTGTGAACTCTGTCTAATTCATCACCACCACCACCACCACCACCACCACCACCACCACCATCATCAAAAGACCCAGGGTGGCGCAGTGGTTAGAGTGCAGAACTGCAGGCTACTTCTGCTGATCACCAGCTGCCAGCAGTTTGGGAGATCGAATCTCACCAGTCTCAAGGTTAACTCAGCCTTCCATCCTTCCGAGGTTGGTAAAACGAGGACCCAGATTGTTGGGGGCAATAGGCTGACTCTGTAAACCACTTAGAGAGGGCTGTAAAGCACTGTGAAGTGGTATATAAGTCTAAGTGCTATTGCTAAGTGCTATTGCTATCATCATCATCACCATAATCTTGGGTCAGTTATAATAATTCATTTGCTTGATTCCCTGGAAATGTGCAAGTCCTATCCTTACCATAATCACTCAGCTATATAATATTCTTCAAAAACTGCTTTGATTCAGGGTCATTCTGATGTAATAATTGCTGATTCTGTCTTCTTGTCTACAATTCTCCATACCTTTTTAAAATATTATTTTTACTATCTGATTTTAGTGGTTTTTGATATAATAATCATATTTAGTATCCATAATGGACAGCAGCAACAGCAAAACCTTTCAGTGCTAGCCTAGATTCTAAACTTCTGAATGTCAAAAGATTTTTGGGGGTTTGTTTGTTACATTATTAAATTGCTCAATTATTTATTGAGCAATTTATTGCTCAAATAATTATTGCTCAAATAATTATTGCTCAAATAATTATTCCATTATTAATTCCATTATTTGGAATTGCTCTAGTAGCTTTCTTTTCATAATGTGCTGTAGTTGCTGGAGTGTAGTGATATTGGGATGTGCCTGCCAAGAGTATTCTCTGACTGGCTCCATACTGTCTGAGTTCTCTGGAGCAAGGAGCCTGCTATTGTATAGCAAATATTTGGTAACTTGGCAAAGGCAGTAGACAGTTGCGCATTGCCCTGACATACAGCAGTAACAAAGAGAAGTCCATATTTGTGCCTCCCAGTTCCAGCCCTCCAGGTGCAGGGCAAGATGTCCTTGACTCTCTGAGAAAGGAATGTTATTATGACTATATATCACCCATGCTCCACCCAATCCCTCCTCCCAGTTTTCCACAGTAGGAAACGTGGCAGGCCTGAAGGCCCAATGCAAAAGATGGCTTCCACCAATAACAATAATGATCAACTTTATTGTTCATTTTGGTAATGGTCCCGTTGGCAAGGTTGCTAAATAATGCAAAATATGGTTACTGATTTTTTAAACCAAATTTTAAAAATCAATTATTATTTTTTATATGGATAGCTTAAAATTATATGACCAAGTAAAATATTGCTAAAGGAAAATCAGTAATTCCAAAGAAGATTTTCAACTCATAAATGAGGCAACCACCAAGGTCTGGTATCTGAACAAGCTTATAAATACTTAGGAATCTTGGAAACATCAAATGTTTGATACAAGCAGACAACGAAAGAAACAAGCTTAAAATATTGCAAGTGATTAAGGAGAAACCTAAAGTCTAGTTTATATGATGGAAATACAATTAGAGCCATTAATTCATGGGCAAAACCAATATTTCAAGTATTGGATCTGGATTCAAGTCAACTTTGGTGATGTTGAGAACAAATCCAAAAATTGCTGACTGAATATCCTGCACTATTGTTTCTCAACCATAGCAATACTAAGGTTGGCTGGGGAATTTTGGGAGTTGAAGTCTACATATCTTAGAATTACCAAGGTTGAGAAACTCTGCCCTTCACCCCTCAATAATGTCAAGATTATAATTTTCAAGGAAGACTGACGGACAGTAGGATTTTCCCCAGCTCTGAACTCATCACCCAAGATTAACATCTGGACTCACAAAGGGCAGCAATTACAAGATCCCACAGGTAAGGAAAAACATTTCCTCCCTATCAAGCTTAGTGCATTCCCCAGGCCCGACCACATTTATGTGCTCCCTAAAACAAAAGACCACCTTTCCTATAAATGTAACCAATCTTTCCCTTTTAACTCATGGCTGGCATTGATTGCTAAGCTGATCATTTCACTGTTGAATAAACTCTACCTCTGCTTCAAGCAGTTATCTTGTGTTCTTTGAACATGATCCAGAACATATACTGGAATGAATGATCATAACATTAGATAGAATGAGCAGAATTCACCTTATATTCTTTTAACTGAGTATACAACCCCACTGCATCATCACTTCCATTATTAATTGCTTACTGGCAAATTTTGTTATTATAATCTAATTTTTTATTATTATTATTATTTTTAATTGATTTATATGCCGCCCTTCTCCGGAGACTCAGGGCGGCTTACAATGTGCTCAGCAATAGCCTTCATCCTTTTGTATATTTATACAAAGTCATCTTATTGCCCCCACAACTGGGTCCTCAATTTACCTACCTTAGAAAGGATGGAAGGCTGAGTCAACCTTGAGCCTTGGCGAGATTCGAACCTGCAGTAATTGCAGGCATCTGGTCTTAATAACCAGCTTAATAACAGGGTGCCTTAGACCACTGTACTACCAAGGCTCATAATTGAACATAATGCCTTCCCCTTGAATCGGGAATTTAACTTCCAGAATCCCATATTAATTGTACCAGTTTGGGGAAGGCTGTGTCTCATAAGGATATTTGGTTCAGCTGTTTCTTGTACCATAATCTTTATCAAAGATCATGATCTGTTCTTTTACTCTTTTCTGAGATGTGCTCCATATAGATGACCCTCACTCTGTCAACGACCTTGGAGTACTCATTTCTAAATATCTAAGTGCCAGAGCCCACTGTAATAACATTGCCAAAAAGGCACTAAGAGTTGTTAACCTAATCTTGCGTAGCTTCTTCTCTGGTAATATTGTACTACTAACTAGAGCCGTGATGGTGAACCTATGGCATGAGTGCCGGAAGTGGCACGCAAAGCCATTTCTCCGGGCACGTGGAGCTGTCACCCGTTACTCTTCCAGGTTCTGGTGCACCGGCTAGCTGGGTTTCATGCACACCGGCAGGCCGGAAACTGGAAGAGCAGCCTCCCATTGCACATGCACACTCCAGGAAGATGATCTTCCTGTTTCCAGAGTATGCATGCGCACCAGCCAGCTGGCAGAGATCTGACTAAAGAGCTGTGCTTGGGAGAACAGGAGGTGGAAACTGAACTTAAAAGTTCTCTCCTGCCTCCTGTTCTCTGCCCCCTATAAGCACGACTCTTTTAAACGGAAAGAAGACAGGCAAGAGAACGAACATGTATAGCAGGAAGCTTTAGAGTTGCCCGATCATCAGCCAAGCTCCCAGTGGGGAGGAGGATTTATTCCCAGTTTCCACCTCCTGTTCTCCGCAAGCACAGCACTTTAGTCAGATCTCTGCCCCCTACAAGCATGGCTCTTTTAAATGGGGAAAGAAGATAGGCAAGAGAATGAACATGTTTAGCAGGAAGCTCTGGAGTTGCCCAATCATCAGCCAAGTGAATTCCGGCTCTAGAGCCACCCCAAACCCCACAGCCCACGAGCGGGTTGGAAGAAGGGAAAAACCCCTCTCTTTTCAGTTCCTCATCGGGCTGGCTCCACCAAAGTCTGCCTCCCGGTCTCAGAGCCAGTTCCCTCCTAAAGTTTCAAGGGCCGCCACATGATTTCCATGAACTTGAGCTGAGCAGAACTGCGGGGCTGAGCAGGGCAAAAGTGGTGGCTCCTGGTTTTCCCAGCTGCCAAGCGCCACTTAGAGAAGAGGAGCTGGGGAAGCAGGCAAGGTGCAGCAGCAGTGGTGGCAGGCAGGTGTTGGGGAAGTGCCGAGGGCAGCATACACATCTGGGATGCCCCTCTTTGGGCTTTCCGCTTACGCGGTGACAGGCGCAACCAGTCCCTGTCCCCACCTGCTTAGCCTGCAGCTCCCAGTGGGAGGGAGCCCAGGCAAGCCACGTATTCGGAGCTTCCTCGGCGGCACTCTCGGCCCCACCATCTTGGCAGTGCCATGACTGGGCAGGAAAAAGCTGTCTCGCCAGGGAACGGGCTGGTACCTAGTTGTCCTCTGGTAAGAGGCATGCCAGCCCACTTGGAAAAAGTGGGGGGGTGCATTCAGGGGGCACGCATGCACAGTGCGGGCGCATGTGTAGAGGGAGAATGAAGGGTGTTGTGCACGCATGTGTAATTGGGGGCGTGCATTGCATTATGGGTTCCGGCACACGGGAGCACAACAGCCCTCGCACGCTCAGACTTTTGGCATGCAATGCCAAAAAGGTTCGCCATCACTGAACTAGAGCATACAAAACATTTGCTAGACCAATTCTTGAATACAGCTCATCTGTCTGGAACCCGCACTGCATATTGGACATAAATACAATCAAGAGAGTCCAGAGATATTTTACCAGAAGAGTCCTCCATTCCTCTAACCTCAATAAAATACCTAATGCCACCAGACTCCAAATTTTGGGCTTAGACAACTTAAAACTACGCCGCCTTCAGTCTGACCTAAGCATAGTACATAAAATTATCTGCCATGATATCCTACCTGTCAATGACTACTTCAGCTTCAACCACAACAATACACAAGCAAATAAAAGATACAAACTCAAGGTAAACCACTCCAAACAATTGCAGAAAATATGACTTCAGTAACAGAATGGTCAATGCCTGGAATGCACTACCTGACTCTGTAATTTCTTCCCCAAACTCCCAAAACTTTAACCTTAAACTGTCTACTATTGACCTCACCCCGTTCCTAAGGGGTCTGTAAGGAGCGTGCATAAGTGCACCAGCGTGCCTACTGTCCCTGTCCTAATATTCCTTTTTACTTACTCTTTCCATGTATCCAGTGGTGGGTTTCAATTTTTTTTACTACCGGTTCGGTGGGTGTGGCTTGGTGGGTGTGGCATGGCTTGGTGGGCGTGGCAGGGGAAGGATACTGTAAAAATTTCCATTCCCTCCCCACTCCAGGGGAAAGTTACTGCAAAATCCCCATTTCTTCCTGATCAGCTGGGACTCGGGAGGCAGAGAATAGATGGGGATGGGGCCAGTCAAAGGTGGTATTTACTGGTTCTCCGAATTATTCAAAATTTCTGCTACCGGTTCTCCAGAACTGGTCAGAACTTGCTGAAACCCACCTCTGCATGTATCCAAATTATGTTTATACTTTTACTTGTTATCTCATATATGATTGACAAAATAAATAAATGAATGAATAAATGAATGAATGAATTAATAAATAAATGAATACATAAATGAATAAATAAATGAATAAATAAATGAATGAATGAATGAATGAATAAATAAATAAATAAATAAATAAATAAATAAATATTTCTGTTCTCTCAGGTGTTACCTTACAGATGTCCAGGAACTTAAATAGCCATGAAGAGTTCTGGCACCTGATACCACATAAGTTCTATTTGGTATAGGTGACATAAGTGGTGAACAATTATTTTTGTGTAAAGTGAAGCATACATTGAAATGAGAACATCATTGGAAGAACATGTACAGGTCAAGATGACATGATCTTCTAAGAGAACAGTCTGTATACCATGCTCTTCCAAATTCCTCCTTCTTGATTTAGTGAAAACTCCATAAATAGTAGGGTTCAATTCTTACTCATCAGAATTTCTGCACTAATTCTCTTTCAGCCTCAGTCTGCCATCTTGACTCTTCAGACAAGATCTGATCCAGCCATTCATCATGAGGGCCATCTTCCTTGTTTTCGCTATGTTTCTGCTTGTTGCCATGGCCTCTGCAGGTAATGAAGGAAGAATCCTCCACATATTTTGAGGGAGGGAGGGGAAATAAAATAGATGAAATTTATCATGCTTTTTAGGTTTCAAGGCTTGTTTATGGAATGCTTTTAGTCATAATCCTGACTAACTAAAATTACTGTTAACATAACAGGCAAAACCCAATGACATTATATTATAGTTTAAGATGACTACCTCATACAGCATGCTAAAACAAAGGCTGAGTTTTCAAGGGTTGCTTAGAATTACAGACTTCCCCATTGCCTTTTATCTTTGGCCTAGTACCATGATGGCGAACCTATGGCACATGTGCCCAAAGTGGCATGCGAAGCCATGTCACCTGGCATGCGCAGCATTGCCTGTTCCTCTTCCAGGTTTCTGGCATGCATGCGCATGCGCTGATCAACTAGATGGGGATGGGGAGGAACAGGCTCAAACTCAACCCTTCCAAGACTGAGTGGCTGTGGTTCCCGGCATCCCGATATAGTCAGTTGACTCCATCACTGACTATCGGGGGCGAGTCTTTAGCCCCCGCGGAAAGGGCACGCAATTTGGGAGTCCTCCTGGATACGCAGCTGTCCTTGGAGGAACATCTGACGGCTGTAGCCAGGGGGACCTTTTGTCAGGTTCGCCTGATTCACCAGTTGCGGCCCTTTCTTGATCGGGATTCCCTGTGCACAGTCACTCACGCCCTCGTCACCTCGCGCCTGGACTACTGCAACGCTCTCTACATGGGGCTCCCCTTGAGGAGTACCCGGAGGCTCCAACTGGTCCAGAATGCGGCCACGCGGGTAATCACAGGAGCCGCCTGGCACTCCCATATAACACCGCTCCTGCGTGAGCTGCACTGGCTCCCAGTGGTCTTCCGGGTGCGCTTTAAGGTGTTGGTTATCACCTTTAAAGCGCTTCATGGCATAGGACCTAGTTATCTTCGAGACCGCCTGCTGCTACCGATGACCTCCCACCGACCTGTGCGCTCCCACAGAGAGGGCCTCCTCGGGGTGCCATCAGCCAAACAATGTAGGCTGGTGACCCCCAGGGGGAGGGCCTTCTCTGTGGGGGCACCTACCCTATGGAATCAGTTGCCCCCAGAGATAAGGAGAATCCAAGACCTCGGTGCCTTCCGCCGTGCCCTTAAAACCTTCTTTTTCCAGCAAGCCGGGCTCGCTTAACATATTTTTTAACATATTTTTAATTTTTAATTGGTTTGTTATCTTAAACTGGGGCCAAATTAATATATATCCTTTTAATTGTTTTTTAATGTTTGTATTGTATGTTTTTATCTGGCTGTACACCGCCCTGAGTCTTTCGAGAGAAGGTGCGGTATATAAATTTGAAATAAAATAAAAATAAAAATAAAATAAACTAGACTTTGTGCGTGCTGCAGTGCCAGAAACCGGAAGAGCTGGTCTTCCATTTCTGGCATGAGTATGCATGTCGGCCAGCTGATCAGTCCGTGCGCATGCATGGCAGTAACCATAAGACTTGCTGGCCAGCACGCATGCGCACTTTGAAAACCAGAGGTACCTTATCCGGTACGTGCATGCGCCCTGGGCAGCTCCTTTCCTGGTCGTGGCCCTGACGAGTGCACATGCGTGCATGAAGCGCACACATGCACATGAAGTGCTCCCTTTTCAGCACTTGGTACCCCCCGCGCGCACACTTCCTTTTCGGCCCTCGGTGCCGAAAAGGTTTACCATCATTGGCCTTTATATTGTATAAACATATATCAGGAATAACTGGTTGATTATTTGTATAGCAGCAGAAGCATTGACCCATTGAATCATGATGAAACTAGGTGATTGGTGTATGAATTAAAGTGCAAAAAGGAAAAAAAATGGTTCTGAGTGGATAGAGTAATCTCGTTAATTTAATTAACCTCTTTGCAGTTAGGAAGTTTTAAAGACATTTTCTTCAGTGTAGAAATGGGAATTGGATAATTTTCAAAACTTAATTTAGAAATGAAAGAGAATGAGGGAGGACATAGGCGGTGGGTTTTGGGGACTAGCTTTTTAGATGCCTTGCTTAGCATTCACAAACCAAAATTCAACTTCAACTTCAACTGTGGAAGCTCACCAAATGACTTTCAACCAATCTCTTTTTCTCTCTTCAAAGTGCATTGCTGGGAAAACTTGGAAGGTGTGCTACATATTTTACTTCAAATCTAAGAAATAAATACAAATAAATAAACCATAACCGGAGGAAATACAATATATTCTGCTTTAAATCTAACAAATAAACACAAATAATAATTCCCTGAAATTTAGTATTTTAAAAATAATGCATAGTAGGGAGATGGCAGTAATCTTAGCTGATCTAAGAGGGTTAACTATTGCCTAACCTAGTGTATATTTAATTAGAGAGCACCTAAAAATACCAAGCTTCAGATTAGACTACTGAAGTTGACAGAATTTCTCGGTAGAAGGCAGTAGCAAACTACTTCTGTATTCTTGTGAAAAATACAACATGTAAGTTTCTCTACCATCATCTGGAGCTGAACTTCATCTAAAGGAGAAGTCTAATTTTGCTGTTGAAAGCCTCCTGTTTAGCTGAAATAAAAACAAAGTAGAATTGGAATGTTCCCCATTCACAATGCCTAACTAGGATGAATTTCGGACAGAGTTCAAAAATAAGTCATATTTACTGGTAGTGGTGTTCCAGGCTGTTTGAGAACATTTGTTCTTGATTCAGGAGACCCTGAGAGTTAAATAAAGTATTTTCTTCTATTTTGCTTCAGAGAGATGTTATAGTGTTATGCCTAAATCTTCTGGGTTAAAAAAAATGGCAAAAAATGTTCCATTGCCACAAACCAAGTGAACAAAGATGGGCTGAAAGGACAATTTTATGATGTTCATCCCTATCTACCCAAAGTCTGAAATGAGTATCTTGATGGGATTGTCCACCAACATTCTTCAGGCAGCTGATAGGAGATTCAAGAGAAAAGAAATGCTGCAAGACTTGAAAGATGATTGAACACACTCCAAACAGGACTAAGATCAGGTCTACAGATGAAATACAGTGAAATGAGCACCATAATTTTAGATTACTGGTGAGGGTGTCAATTTGGAATGAAAGATCTCTGTGAAATTTTTTTTAAATCCTGTAAAGTATGGAGGAGGGGGGAAGTTTTAACAGGGTCCTTTTCTGGTGGGACTTAGAGATCACTTAAATTGGATTTAGTTTAACATGTGATTCAATTAGAACGATATGAATTTAATGTACTTAATATGATTACTCCACATGTATGTGATGATCTCTTTGTCTATGCAGATTCTCAGTCACCCAAGTCAAGATTGTCCCAAAGGTGTTTTTTCAAAAGGCAACTGGACTTTGTTTGTTTTTCCTTGAAGACATTTCACTTCTTGTCCAAGAAGCTTCTTCAGTTCTGGAACTTCTTCAGGAACTGAAGAAGCTTCTTGGATGAGAAGCTAAGCATCTTCAAGGAAAAACAAAGTCCAGTTGCCTTTTGAAAAAGCACCTTTGGGACAACCGTGACTCTCTTAAATATGTCACGTGATGAAAAGTTAAAATGGGACAGCTGCATTTGCAGGAGCTTTTGTTAGCTGCATCAAAGATTCTGGGAGGTACTTGCAGCTCCAGGACTCTGGGTTGTATAGCTACAACCTAGGAGAAAAGAGCTCCTTTAAATTTGTTTCCTTTAAATTAACTCTATGAGAAATATCCTCAGGCAGGACCTTAGACCATTTTAGTGTTTTTTTGAAAAAAGTTCTTTTCTTCATGTCAATGAGTCTTGACCAAGCTAGCTGTAAAATTTGGAAGTTGTAATAACATTACTTCGTAGACCATATGATTGTGAAAGGCTGTATTAATTAATTAAAGTATATATCCTGTACATCAGCATCTGCTAATGCTGCCCTTGTTCTTTTGCAGGCTACAAAAGGGTCTGCACCAGTTCCTGTGGTGGTGTCTGTTCCCGCAGATGTTCCTCTGTTCAGATTTCTCAAACAAACTGTGCCTGTGCACATTATGGTGGCGTTTGCTGCATTAACCCTTTTCCTCATCTTCCTCGTCCAGTGCCTGTTTATGTACCAGCCCTGGCCCCACTCCCCGCTCCTCTTCCTCCTGCTCCATATCCACATGCTAGGTGGACATATTGGAGACCGCCCCCCAAAGGTTAAAGAACCAAACAAGAGAAACATTAGTTGCAAAAGCTATTACCATCAAGGAAAAAAAAATATGTTTGCATCCTCTTGCTAAATAAATCAGCTTTGACTCATCCTTGATGATGTGCTAGACTTCCTTTTCTTTTTCTTCAGAATTTGCTCTAGTGGCAACAATTTCTTATGATCCACATTGAAGATACTATGCAATCACTTTCTCTGTGTGTGTGTTTTATGAACATTTATCCAATACAATACAGTGATAAATATTTATCTCCTAACCTTATAACACATTTGAGAAGATAACTACAAATTATTCAGAGTAATTCTCCTGAGGTGTTGTAGCAATGATTGAGATCCCATTAACTTGTTTTCATGAGAATTCTATGACTTCTGATCCAAAGAAATTTGAAGGATGCCAGGTTAGACGAGGCTGCTATAAATGGTACAATCAAATGGTTGAGCATAAAAATATTCTGTAAGTGCCATAAATACATTATTTTTATTGTTTTTTCCCCTATATTGTACCTTACTCCATCCTTCTCTATAAAGAATATTCAAAGTAGCTATTGGGAGGAATCTTATTTTGTAGACATTTCATTACCCAACTAGATAACATCATCAGTGTGAACTGTCTGCAAGTAAACAACCAAACTCAGATAGCACCAAGAACCCCACAGTTCAACCCTGAATCATGCCAGGTTTTATTATCCTTAACTAAATGGATATTTATTTATTCTTTATTTATAAATAATAAAGTTCACTGTGTTTTTGTGTGATATAGTTAACTTGATTATATATACAGAGTGAATATAAATGGAATCTCCAAAAATTAACAAGCCATTGGATGCTATTTTCCTATTGTGTTTTGTTGGTGAAGCTAGTCATGAATACATGACATATTTGTAGTATTCTAACTCAACTCTCAGCATTTGAGTTTCCTTGGACTGCAACTTTCCTCAGAAGTTTATATTTTCAGAAATACTTTTATAAATACTGTTTGCATGCTCAGTCAAAATGTTTGTTAAAGAGGGTCAAGATGAAAGGTAAGGTACCCCTCCATATATTTGCTGGTAATAGCTGTTGCCAGTAATAGCCAGTAGGTTAAATACATAAGGATTTGCAGTGTTAAGCATTTTCAGTGAGAAGTCTTGCAATCTAAATATAATGATATTCAATTGAACATGCTTGCGGCATTTCATATGATATTGATAATGAATACAGATCTGGCTGGCTGCAGCCTTTTTATTCTCTCGTTTGAATGGGTTCTGGCCTTTATGAAAAGCAAAGTATCCATGCGTTTTGAGTCAGCAAAAACTATGGTGAGGTAGAATTTGCTGCTTCCTTTGTTTACTTTAATCTGGCCTCTGTTGTCTTTCTTCTTATTACTGCCAAATTAACTTCCCTGATTGTGTGTGCACTTCACATGATAAGCAAAGTGATAGGTGTTTTTAGTTGCTTAATTACTATTTTGATTACCATTTGATCAGTTTCATTCTACGGGGACTTTTCAGATGTGGACCAGTAGTGGGATTCAAGTCTCGTCATTACTGGTTCACTCGTGGGTGTGGGCGCGCTCGCGCCCATGTGCAACACTTCTGCGCATGCGCAGAGATGCCCGAGTGGGTGGGCAGAGTCTCCAGCCGCTGCCACTACTGGTTCGCTCGATCTGGGGTGAACCGGTAGTAACCCACCACTGATGTGGATAGTCAGATGTTATCTATCTGAAATTACACAACCAACCAACTTCCTGCAACCACTGAGTGCAAGATTTGGATAGCTCCTCAAGCAGAATCCAGCAGAATGGTATATATAATATATCCCCCCTCACTTAATAACAATAGGAGTCAGACTTATGTATCACTTCACAGTACTTTTCAGCCCTCTCTAAGTGGTTTATTGCCCCCAGCAATGTGGGTCCTCATTTCACTGACCTCAGAAGTCTGAGTCAACCTTGAGTCGATGACAATCGAACTGCTGGCAGTCGGCAGAATTAAGCTTTCAGAATAAGAGAAATACATATACCACCTGCATTTGCATACATAGGTGCTTATTGAACAGCATATTGTCTGGATCATTTTGCTTATATAATAATACTTTTCCCGCTCCTAATTTCTACCTCTATTATCCAACCATTTGTAAAACAAGTCCCATGTTTGAAAATACTTTGTATCTTCTTTTTCTTTTATTTTTAATGTCAATCTGTCCACTTCTGCACAATCGTTTTTTTTTTAAATTGCATCTTCTTCTGTAGGTGTTTCCTCATTTATCCAATACTGTGCAAATACAATTCTTGCTGTTGTCAAAACATGTAATATTAAATATATATTCCCTTTATCATATTTTTCAGGTACTATGCCTAACAAAAATATTTCTGGTTTATAATATATGTGCTGCTTTAACAGTTTTTCTAAGCATGTATGTATTTTTGTCTAATCTTTCTTTGCTTTTCATTTGCATGGGCTTTTACATGATTTCCAACACCCATCCACTGAAGGCAGGAATTTCACTATTACACTATTTTTATCCAAAATAAATCCTGTACAGGTAGTCCTCATTTGCAATCACAATTGAGCCCAAAATTTCCATTGCTAAACAAGACAGAGGTTAAGTGAGTTTTGCTCCATTTTATGATCTTTCTTGCTACAGTTGTTAAGACTGTAGTTGTTAAGTTAGTAACACCATTTTTAAATGAATCTGGCTTTCCCCATTGACTTTCCTTGTCAGAAGGTCGCAAAAGATGATTCAACAACCACCATAAACACAACCCAGTTGCCAAGCAACCAAATTTTGATCATGTGACCATAGGGATACTGCAACAGATATTAAGTGTGAAAAATGCTGCTAAGTCACTTTTTTCAGTGCCATTGTAACTTTGAATGCTCACTAAATGAATGGTCGTAAGTCAAGGACTACCTGTATTGTATATTCAATTACACTGGCCACTAGGAGGTATGATGTGACTGGTTTCATCCAAAAGTGGATTCCATGCAAAACTTTTGGCTGGTTCTTCTAGTTTTGATGATGTTCCTCTTTGGTGCTAAATGATGGGAAAACATCTCCAAAACACTAATTTAAACTGGACTAACCCATGACTGGGAACAATGTAAAGACAACATCATGGGAATATGACAGAAGAAAAATCTTGGCGGAGAATTTGGGCCATAGTTAAGTACAGATGATGAAAATCCTTCAATTGCTGGGATAGATGAGATATGGAATTAGATTTTTTTTAAAAAATGGTTTGGGCTGGTTAGAGCCCTATAGGGCAACCGCATATTTTTAATTGAAATCAGAAATGACAATATCATGGCATTCTGGATAATTACACAGTGTTATTACCAAAGCTTATGATTTAAACTGTGTCACAGTATGAATTTGAAAAAATCTAATTTACCCTTGGGATAGACAATGTCTGTAGACAACTGCAAAACATCAGGAGTTATAATTTCTACAGGGTCTGTAAAATACACGGTTTTACTCTATATTTTTCTTGAAATATATCTCATAAAATGTTAACTTAACTGTGTTTAAATGTGGATTGATGGCAAAATCTTCCAATAAATCCCTGTGGCAATATTAATGTAATTAAAATGTACATTTCATTGAGACTAGTGTATATTTCAAAAAGAATTCCCATGTTAATGACTTTTATGAAAGGCACAAACTCTCAAATACCTTTGGCCATACTAAATTTGTAAAGCCACACTGGCTATGATGAAGGTGGTTTTAAACCACTTTCACCAAACTTCAGGGCCTGGTGGCTCAGCAGACTGATAGCATTGTGATTAACCCCAGCTGTAAGTTCGAATCTCACCAGGCTCAAGGTTGACTCAGCCTTCCATCCATTCTAAGGTAGGTAAATTGAGGACCCAGTTTCTGGGGGCAATAAGATGACTTCGTATAAATATACAAAAAAGTATGAAGGCTATTGCTTAACGCATTGTAAGCCGCCCTGAGTCTCCGGAGAAGGGCGGCATATAAATCAAATAAAAAAAAAAAAAACAAATTTAAACATATCCCATTAGAATTTTTTTCCTCTGTGATTTTCCTCTTTGGGTTTCCCTAAATCCCAAGCCCTCAAAAATTTTGGCATATTTCAGGGTCCATGTAATTTAAACAAAGAACTTCATTTCTAGTCCTGAAAACTATTAGATATATTTGATTGTTAATAGATAAGCAATTACATTTTAATCCAGAATCATAAAAGAAATCAATATGCGAACAGGGAAGATGTTCTCTGTGACTGCCTGAGCCAAAGAAGAGATCAATACCTTAAATCACTTGGTTATAATAGCAATAGCAATAGCACTTAGACTTATATGCCGCTTCACAGTGCTTTTAAAAGCCCTTTCTAAGTGGTTTTACAGAGTCAGCATATTTCCCCCAACAATTTGGGTCCTCATTTTACCCACCTCGGAAGGATGGAAGGCTGAGTCAACCTTGTGAGATTCGAACTACCAAATTGCAGTCAGCCGGCAGTCAGTAGAAGTAACCTGCAGTACTGCACTCTAACCACTGTGCTCATAATGGTTGTTTTAAAGATTTTGAGATATTGTATTTTGTACATAGTTGTATAATGCATCTGCCTTGTAATATACAGGTAGTTCTCGATTTAGAACCATAATGGTCCATGTAATGGAGCCTGTCCATTACGGTCAGTTGCGATGGTTGTAAAGTGAGTCATCACATGATCAACCTGATTTTATGACCATTTTGGTGGCAGTCATTAAGCAAATGCTGCAGTTGTTAAGCAAACCAATTGTAAATGCTGGTTTTCAACAAAAAATATTGTAAAACACATGCAACAGCTGTAGATGTAGGCCAATTGCCAAATATCCCAAAATATAATCATGTGACCACGGGAGCGGGGCATTCATCAGAACTTTGAACCAGATCGTAGGTAGCTTTTAGGGGCGGGTTTCTGTGGTAACTTTGAACATTTGCTAAGTGACCATTTCTAAGTGAAGGACTACCTACAGTATGTACAGTTGAAATATGTATTGACTAAACATGTCATGAGGCCTTAACATTTCAGAATTACCTGTTATACTAGAATATTAGGAGATAGAGCTGTTTCACTCTCTCTCAGCCCAAGGAAGCAGGAAATGGCAATCCACGTCCAAAAAAAAACCTTGTTGAAAAACCTACAGGAAGTAACCCAAGCATTCATCAGGAGCCACAATTGACTTGAAGGCACACACATATAGACAAAAGATAAATAACTAGGTTTTGAGAAAACCTTTTCCTCAGTACGCAGAAGATCAGGACTTCTTCTCTATTTCCAGAGTACAAGGCAGATTTAACACTCAGAATGATAGATTCATTCCAATCAAATGTTGAGAGAACTTTTTAAAGAAATCAATGCAGTTTGTTAAAAAAAAAAATCCTCTACTCACTCTTGAATCTGAGACAAGAATGATAGCCCAAGGAATAAAGGACAGAAGTAGAACTGACCTGACAGATCCCTGGGAAAACTTTTTAAAGAGGATAATGGAGATAATTGCTCTGGATTTACTATATTCAGGAGAGACCCCACCCAAATTATGACCCAGGGTTTAAAGATAGCAAGCGGATAGTTACTTTTCATTTGAGTCAGTAAAATTAGTAAGTTAAAAATAGTAAGAATTATTTGTATTCCTATTATCAGGGCATTACACCAATGGGCAAAATAAGTGGAGAAAAAACACTTGATCCCCAGATATCACAGTCCTAAAATTGACTGTCCTTGAAAAAGGATTACAGGCCCAGATCTGGAAATAAGATTGTAATTCTGAAGCTGGAATGAGCATTTCTGTCAATAGAAAGGCAGCTCTTGTTAGTACAGTGATGAGCCCATGGCATACAAGTTAAGATTCTGTGTTCAAGTAATTGCATTAAGTTTATCAGAGAAGTAATGTTATATACATTTATTTTTTACATAATTCAAAATATCCAATTACTTATGCAAGAGGCATTTTAACCCTTTTAGTGGAAATTTTAGGAAGAAATGTCATTTCTTCCAGGCAATATATTTTCATGAAATGTAAACTAAAAAAAAACCCCCCAACAATGCTTAATTAAACTTTATCTGACTTATGACAATTAGTGGACTTATCTGAAACTCAATAGAACAGCGGTCACCAACTGGTGGTCCATGAGAAAATTTTGGTGGTCCACAGAAAAACTATTTGCATTTTTTATATTGCACTAAATCAGGGGTCCTCAAACTACAGCCCCTGGGCCGGATGCATGCAATGAGCATTTGTGTTGCTGCAGAGTCTCCTCCTTCTGGGTCTTCTTGTGTGGGTCAGAGGGGGGAAGAAATTTCGACTTGGGGTCTGCTTCAGCAAAGGCTGGAGGGAAGCACGCTGGTGGCAAGGAGCCGGAGGGACTCCTCCGGCTCTTTGCCATGTTCCAGTGGGACTGCATCATGGTCTGGAACTGGCTGAGCATCTCAGCCCACTGAGCCTCCAGGTGCCGGTATCTGGTTTTACACTCCCACAGGTCTTCCCTCTGCTTGGAAAGCCTATGCTTGTAGTCCTCAGTGAGGTGCTTCTGCTGAACCTTCTTCTCGGTCAGATTCAATTTGAACTGAGCCAGCTGTTTTGCCAACTCTTTCTCGTGGTGGCTGCTTAGCTCCAACAACTGCTTCCTGTTGGGGCCCTAAGGAGTCCGAGCAGGCAGGCAAGTAGTGGCTGGGAGGAGAGGGGCAAGTAGAGGCCGGTGAGGCACCCCTCGATGTAAGTGACATCGAGTTGGCCATGCCCACCCAGTCACATGACCACCTAGCCACGCCCACTTAGCTGGTCATTAAGAGGGTCGTATTAATGGTCCGCGGGATTTTAAATTATGAATTTAGTGGTCCCTGAGGTCCAAAAGGTTGGTGAACCCTGCAATAGAAGGGAATATACAGTATATACTTCAGAGTTGAACCGTGGAGTCTTTGGTGTTCTCTGCGCTCAGTTATTTGCTTGCAGATATTTTATTACCTGTCTAGCTAAAATCATCAGTGCTCAAAGGGAGGAAGGTTGTTGCTTCAATTGGTTAACTGAAACTAATGAACTATTAATACAGTTCTGATACAGTGCTGATACAGTTCTACAGAGGAATTATTGAGTCTATCATCTGCACCTCTATAACTGTCTGGTTTGGCTCTGCAACCCAACAAGTCAGACACCAACTTCAGAGGATAATTAGATAATTAGATAATTAACAGAAAAAATAATTGCTACCAACCTGCCTTCCATTGAGGACCTGGCTACTGCACAAGTCAAAAAGAGGGCTGTGAAAATATTTACAGACCCCTCCCATCCTGGACATAAACTGTTTCAACTCCTACCCTCAAAACGACGCTATAGAGCACTGCACACCAGAACAACTAGACACAAGAACAGTTTTTTCCCCGAATGCCATCACTCTACTAAACAAATAGTCTCTCAACACTGTCAAACTAAGTCTGCACTACTATTAATCTTCTCATCGTTCCCACCACTCATCTCCTTCCACGTATGACTGTATGATTGTAATTTTGTTGCTTGTATCCTTACGATTTATATTGATATTGTTTCCTGATTGCTTATTTGTACCCTATGACTATAATTAAGTGTTGTACCTTATGATTCTTGATGAACGTATCTTTTCTTTTATTTACACTGAGAGCTTATGCACCAAGACAAATTCCTTTTGTGTCCAATCACACATGGCCAATAAAAAAAATCTATTCTATTCTATTCAATTCTAAAAGAAAGAAGTACCGTCCCTGTCCTAGTGTCCCCATTTATTTGTATTCATTTCCCTCGTTCATGTCCATGTTCATATTCATACCTGCTATCTTGTACATGTTTGACAAACTAATAAAAATAAATAATAAATATAAAGGTCAGTATAATCACAGGAAAACGTGCAAATATGTCCTTTATTAATTCTGAGGAATTCATTGCAAAAAAGTGATGATGTGGGTAGTTTAGCTTGGCATATTGTGCTCTCTCTCTCTCTCTCTCTCTCTCTCTCTCTCTCTCTCTCTCTCTCTCTCTCTCTCTCTCTCTGTGTGTGTGTGTGTGTGTGTGTGTGCGTGAGGGAGGGAGGGAGGGAGGGAGGGGGGAATGCATCCAAACTGCATGTTAACTTCATTTCTTAGCTCAGAGAAGTCTTCTCAGCTGACAAAAACAGAGGAACTCATCCCTTATTTTATATCCATCTTTACATTAAGAGAAAACAAATTTGAGTAATACAATCAAAAATAAATACAAGGGATGGCATAGTGGGTAAGGATTTAGTAATGATTTTTTTAGCCAGTTTAAATGCCTTGAGTTTCCCAGGGTCTGAGGAAATGCAATCTAAAATATTGAAGGAAATGTATGAATGACTGTTAGGAATTCTGCCAATAACCTTTAAAGAATCCTAGAGAACTGGAGATGTGCCCAAAAACTGGAGAAGAGCAAAAAGTTCCTCAGTATAAAAAGAGGGGGGAGGGGGACATGGTCCCAGAAAGATTAACCAATTAGCCTAACACCAATCCCTAGAAAGATGTCAGAGCAAATAATAATGCAAGCTGTTAGTAAACATCTTGAAGATAATGCCATGATTACTAAGTGTCAGTATCGCTTTGTAAAAAAATAGAACATGTCCTTCTTTGACAAGTAACTCCAGGTGGCCTCACTACTGATCACTCATTCAGCAACTGTTCAAAGTTACAATGGCACTGAAAAAGACTTATGACCAGTCCTCAAAGATGTGGCTGTCTTAGTGTACTCATAACCACATGATTACAATTCAGGCACTTGGCAACCAGCGTGCATTTACAATGGTCACAGCATCACAGCATTTACAATGGTCACAGTGGTCAATTAATTGTCGTAAGTGACCTTCACAGCCATCTTCCAAAAAGCAAAGTCAATGAAGAAGCCAGCAGGAAATGCAAGTTGTAGTTATGTGACATCCCACTCAATTGTAGAGACCACACACACACAAAGGTTGAGGATGTATGTGGGTAACTTTATTGTCTTACATAGTGACATTATATAGTTTGTTACTTTCAAGTTACAGTGTACTTGGCAGCATCTCATTGGCTACAGAATCTTCCAGGTAACTAGAGTCTTTGGTTAACCATTACTGCTTTGCTTAAGCACTTATAATGTTAGACTTTAATTAAAGTCTAATACGCATATATCCCATTTCCTCTCCTGCTGTTCCTCTTATTTACAGAATTAGGGTCTTATCTTCTAATGTAGTTTCCTGGTGCTTACGTGCAAGTAACCTTCCTTATCTGAGGTTTGCCATCCAAGATAGGAAAATCCCTGCACATATGCAGTTTGCAGATTCCTACACTCAATGACTCACAGTGATTCACTTAATGACTGCAACTGGAACTGAAGTCAGTGTGGAAAGGTAAATGATGTATTAATATTAAGAGTCATCTGTTTAGAAGCAACATAGTTCAAGATAAAAATAACTCATTTTTTTTTGCTTTTTACATTCATGAATATATGTAAATTCATTATTTCATTCATTTTATTGGTTACCCCTTGGGCCTTATCAAAGAGTTCCAGAAACAAATTATTACTAAAATTTGATAAAAGCAATTTAAAATGGAATAGGATAAAATACAATTTAAAATTAAATTGGAATAAAATGCAGTCTAAAATGAAATTGGAATAAAAACAATAATTTAAGATTTAGATAAAATATGATAAAATTATATTTCAATGTCACCCCTACAATCTACCCCAATCAGTCCCACATATGCAGATCTCAACCGAACCATTTTGCTTAAGGACTGTGCTGCAGTGATGAAATGTAAAATTTGTTACTACTGGTTCTGTGGGTGTGGCTTGGTGTGGGTGTGGGGGTAATATGACTGAGTGGGCATGGCCAACTTTTTTTTTTTTTTTTTACTTTTAAAACCATCTTTTCTACAACCTCTTCAGTGAAGAGGTTGTAAAAAAAATGCTTTAAAAGCCTCCGATGATCCCAGCTGACTTGCCTGATCGACAGAGGCTTTTTTTCCTTTTAAAAACATTTTTTTCTATAACCTCTTCGGCCGAAGAGGTTGTAGAAAAAATGCTTTTAAAAGCCTCTGATGATCCCAACTGAGCCACGCGATCATCAGAGGGTTTTTTTTTTTAACTTTTAAAAGCATTTTTTCAGCCAGAGGTTGTAGAAAAAATGCTTTTAAAAATAAAAAAAAGGCCTCTGATGATTGTGCGGCTCAGCTTGGCAATGGGGTGGGGGGGCAGGGATTTTTGCTACCGGTTCACCCCTGCTGTGCTGTGTTAATGAGAGTGCTGTTCAGCAATGGAGTTGCTGGCTTCAACTGGGGTTGTGAGGATATTCTCATTGTTAGGCTGTTAAAGTATGGTTTGGACAATATTGCAGTAAACTCAATGCACAACTCTAAGTCCACACAGAGATTCAGCACTAATGTTCCTACATTGAGTTGGAGAGTGGCAACCAGAGGCATTCTACTGAGATCTGTCTTCAGGCCATTTCTATCAATGATTTGATAGAACAACATTTCTATCAATGATTTCAAGAATGGGGTCGACGGTGTACTTATCAAAGTTGTGGATTAAACTAAATTGAGAGCATTGACCAATACACAAGATGACCGAACAAGATTTCAGTCTAATGTTGATAGGCTGAAGAGGTGATCTCAAATGAATGAAGTACTGTATTCTTCAAGAGGGAGAAATGTAAGGTATTACCATATTATCTTATTTTTTGTGCCTTCAAAACAGTTGATTTCCTGGCTACTCCCTTGGTTAGTCCCTCTAATTTTCTTGACAAGTTTTTGAAAGTAGCCTGACATTCCTTCTTAGGGTTGAAAAAGAGAGCGATGGACCCAAGGTCACTGAGCTGGGTTCATGCCTAAAGCAGGACTAGAACTAGAACAGTCCCCACATTTCTAGTCTGGTGCGTTAATCGCTAATCACTACACCAAACTAGCTTTCAAGTTTAGGGAAGAAAGTTACAGGGCAAATATATAAAGTGGGTGATTCATGGCCCTAGCTCAGAAAAGAACAAGGGTTCAAGTCATTAGTAACAAGCTGAATGTAAGCCAGCAATATTTGCCAATATTTGCCAAAAGGGCTACACAATTCTAAATTAGAAGAAGTTTTTTATCAAAGTTGTACAGGTGACCCTTGACTTATAGCCACAGGTGGAACTTTGGTCATTAAGTGATGTGATCATTGAGTCATTATGTGAAGGGAACCAATTTTATGACCATTTTTACCAAGGTCATTAAGTGAACCGGTAATAACATTGGCTGGCCACGCCCCTGAACCAGTCCCTGGCCTGGTCGCTGCTCGCTTTCCCCGCCCACCTCATCAGAGGCTTTTTTTTTTTTTTTACTTTTAAAAGTATTTTTTCTACAACCTCTTCGGCCGAAAAAATGCTTTTAAAAGTAAAAAAAAAAGCCTCTGATGATCGCGCGGCTCAGCTGGGATCGTCAGAGGCTTTTAAAAGCATTTTTTCTACAACCTCTTCAGCCAAAGAGGTTGTAGGGGAAAAAATGCCTTTAAAAGCCTCTGGTGATCCCAGCTGAGTTGCCTGATCACCAGAGGCTTTTAAAAGCATTTTTTTCTGCAACCTCTTAAGGTTGTAGAAAAAAATGCTTTTAAAAGTAAAAAAAAAAAAGTTGGCCATGCCCACCCAGTCACATTAACCCCCCCACCAAGCCACGCCCACAAAATAAGCCACGCCCACAGAACTGGTAGTAAAAAATATTAAAACCCACCCCTGAATCACATGACTGCAAAATGCTACAACTGTTGAAAATGTGAGCCAGTTGCCAAGCACCTGAACTGCAGTCATGTAAACGTGGGGATGATGGTTGTGACTTCATGGATGGCTCATATGTCACTTTTTCTGAGACCATCATTACTTTGAATAATTGTTAAGCAAATGATTGTAAGTTGAGGACTACCTGGAATGAACTTCTTATGGTCGTCTACTCTGCACTCCTAAGACCACACCTGGAGTATGGTGTCTGATATTGGGCATTATATTTCCAAAAGCATATTGATAAATTAGAACAGGTTCAAAGGAAAGCAACAAAATTGGTACAGAGATTTAAGGATATGCTGTCTATGGTTTGAGCTCCAAAATGGATCATGGAACATTAAGTTGCTGCTTGTGGTCCTTCAGCCATGAATGATAGATTTATGACTTAGATTCACCGTTTGATCAGAATAGATCAACTGTAAATGAGCACTGATTTATATCATAAAGAAAAAGAACAAAAAACATCAGAAGGAGCCTACGAAAGTAAACTAATCTTTACAATGTAAAGGTGGCATTGAAGGGTACTTTGACCAAGTGGTTCATCTGGCAATTGTCAAACAGGTACAGAATGTAGTATACAACCTGAAAGAAATGCATCAGCGTTGATGAACTGTTTAGTGTAATGGAACAGATTGTCTATTAAAACAAAAAAGGTTATGTTGGCACCTAATCTCATTATTATATTTGGACATTCAGAATACACAAAGAGAGATGTATTCTTCTGAGACTATACAATATGTATATTAGGGGATTTTAATATGTCCTCTCTAGGCTGGGAAACATGAGGCTGGATAAGACTGCAATATTCTCAATTTTCCTTGGATTTGTTTTCCTTGGGAAACACCATTTCATAAAAATTGCATTCAGAAATGTGCATGATTCAAAATATAAATGACAGCAACACAGCACAGATCCAAAGTTCAGTATTTCAATAGCTGCATGGATTCATAGAACTGGAAAGAGAAATTTAGACAATCAAATCAATCATCTTCTCAGGGCAAAATCCTAATCCATGAAAGATGGTTAATCGTCTAGCTCCCGTCTGAATTCATCCAGTGAAGGAGAGACCATTTAATTAGATAATTGGGCCTACTGTTAAAATGCTCTTATTACTAGAATGTTTTTTTATACATTCAGTTAGAATCTGCCTTCCTGTAACTTATAATCATTATTTTTTGTCCTGCTTTGTGGAATGAAAGACATCCTGTCTTTCTATGATGATGCAACTCAAAATTATATCTGCCTTTTTTGCAGCCATGGCTTATTGCTAATTAATACTCAGTATATGATCAGCTGTAATTTCAAAACAGTTTTAATTAATTATCAAGATAGATTTCTCCTATTCTAAACTTCTGCATTAGATTAATTTTTCTCTAAATCAGGGGATTGCAACCTTAAACACTCAAAGAGCCATTTGGACCCATTTCCCACAGAAAAGAAAACACCGGGAGCCACAAAACCCTTCCCGTGCCTGCCTATTTCTTGAGCAGCCACAAAACTAGCATATGTAGTTGAATGAAACTACATTCTGTTTTCTTCTGAAACTTTTCTTTTCTTGGATTTATCCATGGTTGGCCTACTGGGGGTTGAAAAGCTCAATAAATCATGTGCTGGCGGGTGTCACACATTGGCAGTTGTGACGCATATTTTGAGTGACAGGGAGCCGCAGCAGAGGGGTGAAAGAGCCACATGCAGCTCCAGAGCCGCAGGTTGCTGACCCCTGCTCTAAGTGAAGGACTGCATTTGTCCCTTTCAAATAGTTGTTTTCATTTTTAAAAAACATTGTGATTTTTAGCTCATGATCAAACTTTCATTTTGATTTTAAATGTTGTTTCTGTCTTCTACATATACATAATCTAGTAATAATCTAGGTATACATAATATACTGATTATTTGTTGTTATGCTGTTTAGGTTGTATTTTTAAATTATTGTTGTCTGTTCATAGCCGTAACAATGTAGCCATATACATTTAAATAAATAAACCCCTCCAATTTTATTTCAACTGCAAATTCCATAAGCAGATCCTCCAACTCACCATCCAAATTATTAAGAAAAAAATGTTGATAAGTAGAGAGCTGGGTAAAAGCACCTTCAAATTAAGAGAATCAGCTAGTTATTTCAAGTACCAAAAATGCAGATTTTTTTCCAATGCTTTGACTGAAGCAACGGTGGCAAACCTTTTACTCACTGAGTGCGGAACAGGTATGTGCTTTGCACTCATGTGTGCCATTTGCGCTAACACGTGGCTCCTCCCCCCCAACCACACCATCTGCACATGCATACAGCTTTTGTGCACGTGTCCCACCATGCACTGTGCACGCAATCGCACCATCTGTGCATGCGCATGGTTTTCACGCATGTAGTGCACATGCACGAACACTATCTGCACATGCTGTACACCAGTACAAATGCACAAATGCGTGCGCATGCACAGGAGAGCTCCAAAGACCAGCTGGGTCCCCTGAATTGCGTGCATGTGCACTAGAGGCCTGAACACCAGCTGGGGTGCACACTCATGCACAGCTACAGGTGAGTTGGGCGACAGCTCGCGTGCCCGGAAAAATGGCTCTGTGTGCCTCTTCCGGCACATGTGCCATAGGTTCACCATCATGGGACTGAAACTCTATGTAGGAGCCTGAATGGCGCAGCAGACTAATGCTACTGTTAAAGCTAGTATTTAGCTTCCAGCTGCCTGCAATTACTGTGAGTTCAATTCTCACCAGGCTCAAGGTTGACTCAGCCTTCCATCCTTTCTAAGGTAGGTAAAATGAGGACCCGGTTTGTGGGGGCAATAAGCTGACTTTGTTTAAAATATACAAAAGTATGAAGGCTATTGCTTAATGCCTTGTAAGCCGCTCTGAATCTCCGGAGAAGGGCGGCATATAAATAAATAAATAAATAAATAATAATAATAATAATAATAATAATAATAATAATAATAATAATAATAATAATAATAATAATAATAATAATAATAATAATAATAATAATAGTAATAGTAATAGTAATAATTTGTGTTTGAGAAATCCTGGTGAATGTGAAGTAGTACTTGACTAAATGATCAAAAACACTGTTCCCTATTTTCAGGAAGGGGAACTACTGACAAATGAGTCTAATATTTATGCATATGAAGATTCTGGAGAACACCATAAAGGAGTTGGTTCGAATACCCTAAAGATAAAGTGATGAATAGGAAATAGGCCTATAGATACAGTACCTTTCCACTAACCTGAAGCTGCGGTCCTAAATTTTCAAACTACTCTTCACAATGGTGCTGGGATATATATGCTACTATTGGCAGAGAGAATAGAATAGAATTTAAGTAGGTTTGAGCTTTCTTTGTTTTCTGTTAACATTTGGTAATTTTCACTAATTACATTGCTGATTCTTTCCCTTTTATTTTGAATATATATAAAGAAGTATTGTGCTTTTTCTTAGAATCCTTCATGAAACTCTGATTTTAGACACAATCTCTATGCGTCTGAACTACTTGTATGCATTATTCTTACTGAACTGTCTCTCTTTCTACATCTTGTATGTGTCCTTTTCAATATTCATTAAGCTTTTTGTGTAGCCATACTGTTTTTTTCTTCTGTCCTCCATTTTTCTGCTCATTGGAATTGTTTAGAATTGTGCTTTTAATATGTCTTTTTAAACAATTTTAAACAATTTATTTGAATTAATTTTTCTTTACATGCTGTGGAACTTTTTGAAGTCAAAGATAATATTCGATTATTGTTTTTGTTTCTCTTAAAAAAGGATTCCAGCATTAAGTGCTCCAATACTCCTGCTATTTCTATTTAACAGATAGTGTCTTCCTTATTGGTTAGCAACAAGTCAAGGAGAGCTGATATTCCTGATCTTCCTTTCTGAAGGACAGTGTTGTCCTTCAAGCGTTGTCCAGGTTAAGAATTTTCTTGAAGGAGCACCTGCTTGGCAGCTCTCAGGCTCATTAATGTCTCCTATCACTATTACTCTTTGCCTCTCTGAAAAATGTACCAATTGCTCCATATCAACAGTGTAATTTATTTATTTAATCATTTATTTATTTATTAAATTGATTGGACACCCATCTTACCACATGGTAACTCCTATGAATTCAGAATTCAAATGTGCAAATTTCAGCTTTGGAAGTGAGTTATCTAAAAATCTTTTTATTTTTTATAAGGATCCATTTGCAACTTTTACAGAAATTCCTTTCAGAATGACACTTTCTACTGATGATGAAATTAATTGTAAGATAATACCAAAGAAAACCTGAAGGGAAAGCCTAAAATATATATATATAGACTGAGTGACAAATCTTTGAATAAAATATTGATAGGCCTTGAGCGATTACTCTTTGCCTACCATCAGAAGCGTTCATTGTTATAGGTGCTGAACTTCACAAGATGTAAGCCACCTGAGAATGTACTAGTCTTCTCTTTAGAGATCTTAATCTCGATAAGTCTAGATTTTATTATTCTCTTCGGAGGTGTGCTTGACATGTTTCATTTCAAAAGTTGTAAGGGTGTCACTTATCAACCACATCTCTTTGTATCCACAGACCCGGATCTGGAAAGAGATCCAGCCTCTTGTACCAAATAATTACTACATGGAAAATGACAAAAAACGATGAACAGTTCTTGTTCTGTCCCATCAGGGTCAGGATGACACAATGGTGTTCCAAGACAATAGATGTACATCATACCCAGTAATCTCCTCCCATTCAATTTATTGAACCTTCTATAAATACTGAGCTTCAGACCACACTCCTCATCTGATCTTCCAAGGATCTTTCCATTCATTGGAACATCTGATCCCAGGACTCACCAAGTGAGATCCAGACCAAGCTCATCATGAGGCTTGTGTTCCTTGCCTTGGCAGTGCTTCTTCTGGTTGCTGTGGTCTCTGGAGGTAACTGTGAATGGGAAGTTACTGATATGGTTGAGGAATGAGGGTTGAGAGTTTGACCAGTTTATCCTAAATTTTTAAATTTCTGATTTAAAAATGATATGACAGCAATTATTTTCTTGAGGAGTAGTGATTGGTTCTCCCATGGTGCTATAGTCAAATAGAAATGTAACAAAGGGAAGATAAAGTCCTACTAAAACTATGGAAGAGGCAGCCTTGTTATTATAATGCTTTTGTGGATAGGGAAACTGTTTAAGACACTGCTTGTAGATTAGAATAGTGCTTTAAATTAACTAATGAGAAAGAACATGAAATATCAGGGTACCAGGGTAGGAATGGGTTAGCACAACATATTAGATTAGAATATTAAAATCTAATTTATAATAGATTGGATATATTGTTGAATATATTGTTGGAAGTTGGATTTAATATATTGTAGAGAATCCAGCTATTATTTTATTTCGTTGTAAAAATCAGACCATCACGTTAAACCAGACTTTGTTGCATATATAATTTGGTCTAGTATTCTATGTGAACATAGAATTGTGTTTTGTTAACTAAAGTTTGGAGAGAGCGTGATCACAGTTTGTGTGCTTGTTATTATTAACAGCCAGCCTTTACCAACACTCTTAGTAAATGAATAGCTTTCTAAAATAATTTGAAACCATATGAGGTAAAGGAAAGATAGCAGTATGCTGAATGTTATGTTCACTGTGCTACTTAATAGAAGCCTGTAACTAAAGAACAAAGGCAAATTGCATACCAAATGCATATACTGAATAACTTTGGGTGTGATGTCCACTAAAGATTGCAATTAGTTTGGGGTTTTCCCCTGCAACTTAGCAAACTTTGAAATACTGAATACTAAATATGTGAAATAAATGACAGAATCATTGAAAGATCTCAGCTATTTTCCTACATTAAGTTTGGAGGGAAAAGAAGACTTATCCTTCCCCCAGACTTATCCTTCTGGCCAATAATGGGAATACTGGAGACAAAGAAAGAGTTTCTAAGGATGTTTCTTTTTCACTTAACAGTTGAGGTGTGGAAAGATTTTTTATGCATAGTTAAAGCCAAAGGGTAACCTTCTCAGCCTTTATGTCCTCCTTACAAATTGGACTACAATTTGCATTATTTCCTGGAGGAACTGTGTATGCTAACGAGGGGAACCAAAAGTGGTGCTCCACTACTCAGAAAGCAACAAATGCTGAAGTTCCAAGTAGTTGGACATAAAGAGTGGAGAAATGCGGAATTATATACATCTGGCAGAATCCTGGGCACTGGATGTTGTTGTGGCTCCGTTACCTGAGCCTGTGTTATCGGCAGGAGAGGACTCCGAGAGTGAAGGAGAGGAGTTGGCAAGGCCTCCCTCTCCAGGACCCTCCTCTCTGGCAATGCCTTCGGTGTCCTCCGAAAGTCAAGAGATAGGCCCGGGGCCAAGCACGTCCATGCAGCCACAGGTGGACCGTAATGAGGAAGATGAGTCTTGGCTGGACCCTCGGAGCGTCGCAGAGATAAGCGCGCGCAGCAGAAGAAGAGGCGTGCCAGGGATTAGGCTGAGTCACTGGACCACACCCCACAGGGTATAAAAGAGGGTGTGGTGGCGGGTTCAGCTCTGTGACAAGCAAAAAACGGATATCGGACGACCTTCTTTGTATTTACTGGACTTTGTTGATTATTGTGTATTGGCTTTGTTCCCGGACGAAGGGAGAAACTCCCCCCTCGTGAGTAAAGAATACCTGGCAGCGAGCCACTGGGTTGCTGCCAATTCTGATACCAGATAAACTGTAGTCGGCTGAGTTCTTTAACTGTTGCCTGTTTGTCGGGGTGCGTGTGTGAGACGGGGACAGAACAGATGTTGCCTTGAAGTGCCAGGACAGTGATGCCAATAGATTAATTTAGGCTCTGAATTCATGGGAGGTAGTTATTTGTAGCCTTAGATGTCCAAGACCCATCTAACATAGATCAGCTGGCAACCAAGTAGAAGGAGCCCTGACATGAAGGTAACATGCAGCATCAGGGATGAACTTTAGGTGAGCCTGTTCATATTCTCATCCAGGAGGATGAGGAACTGATTTTAAAAGAGATTGAGAGCCTTGAACATTGACAATGTGCTCAAGTCTTCGCTTGAAGAACTTAGGGAGGATTTAACCATCAAGTTCTCTTCCTTGACTGGCCAACAGAGGGGAACAACTGGAAGTTGGTTGAAAATTTGAGACATCTGGGGTTTCTGTCTAGTGGCTGGGTTATAAATCACTTGAAGTCAGTTCACAAATTAACAAGGATTACCCATATTTGCAAATCTTTCATAAGATTTATCACTAGCTAACGATAGAATTTCTCTTCTACAGGTTATAAGAGCCACTGCAATGCCAATTGTAATGGACACTGTAGAAAACAGTGCATCTATGGTGTGAACCATGCTGCAAGCTGTGTCTGTACTGGCTTATATGGAAGTGGATATTATTGCTGCCATTCACCTCCACCACCACCACCTCCTCCTCCTCCTCCTCCTCCTCCACCACCACCACCACCACCGCCTCCTCCACCACCACCTCCTCCTCTACCTCTACCACAACCAAAATACTGGAGACAACACCACAAAAAAGGCTAAATGTCCAGAGAATTGAAGAAGAGGAGCTTCAAATGTACAACCTTTTCTTTAGATCTTGAGAAGCAAAAATTGCTGGTCTCCTCTTATTAAATAAAAAAAAATTGATGAAATTTCAATCTTTGGAATGCAGTGTTGTTGTTGTTTTAAAACATATTTAATGTTATTCCTCCAAAGTTTTATACCTTGGAAATGTTGGAGTACAAGTCTTAATATTTCCTTCCAGCATGGCCAATAACTAGCTTGGCTAGAATAAGTGGAGCTAGGTCACCCATATTCAGAAACTATCCAGTTGAAAAAGTGTGGTCTACATAGAACTAAGTGACCAGGGGCTATCTTAATGCCTTTGGGGTATCTGAGAACTGCATGAGCAGGATGGTAATCTACAGTCATGTGAAAAAGGGAGTACACCCTCTTTGAGTTTCATGGTTTTAAGTATCAGGACATAATAAAAATCATCTGGTCCTTAGCAGTTCTTAAAAGTAGGTAAATACCACCTCAGATGACCAACTATGACATATGACACGCTGTCATCATTTATTTTACAAGTCAAAATGGAAAAGCCATGTGTAATAAACTAAGTATACCTTATGATTCAATAGCTTGTAGATCCACCTTTAGCAGCAATAATTTGAAGTAATAATTTTCTGTAGACTTCTGTAGACTTTATCAGTCTCTGACATTGTTGTGGAGGAATTTTGGCCCACTCATCTTTACAATGTTGCTTCAGTTCATTGAGGTTTGTGGGCATTTGTTCATGCACAGCTCTCTTGAGATCCCATCACAGCATTTCAATCTGGTTGAGGACTGGACCATTGCAACACCTTGATTCTTTCCCTTTTCAGCCATTCGGTTATAGATTTGCTAGTGTACTCGGGATCATTGTCCTATTGCATGACCCAATGTTGGCCAAGCTTTAGCTGTTGGACAGATGACTCTAGAATATTTTGATATACAGAGGAGTCCATGGTCCACTCAATGACTCCAAAGTGCCCAGGTCCTGTGGCTGCAAAACAAGCCCAAGTTATCACCCCTCCACCACCATGCTTGACAGTTAGTATGAGATGTTTGTGCTGATCTGCTGTGTGTGGTTTTCACCAAATGTGGCACTGTACATTATAGCCAAACATCTCTATTTTGATCCCCTCTATCCAAAGGATAGAGTGTTCCAGAAGTCTTGCGCTTTGTTCAAATGCAACTTTGCAAACCTAATATGTGCTGCCATATTCTTTTTAGAGAAAAGAAGCTTTCTCCTGGCAACCCTTCTATACAAAGCACATGTAACTTTGGTGCAGCAAAGATTGGATGACTCTAGATCAGGAGTCCCCAAATTTGGCAGCTTTAAGACTTGTGGACTTCAACTCCCAAAATTCTCCCGCCAGCTATGCTGAGGGATTATGGTTCTGAGGGTCTTTGCTACTCTCTGAGCTTGGATGTTTTCTTGCAGACATTTCATTATCCAAACTAGAATAAAAACATCATGCTAGTGATGATGATGTTATCTAGTTTGGGTAAGGAAACCTCTGCAAGAAAATAATCAAGCTCAGAGAGCGACAAGGACTCCTAATTTCAACCCTGAGCTACAAATATTCTCCTCTATCAGAATATATAGGGACATGGTGGCTCAGTGGCTAAGATGCTGAGCTTGTTGATCGAAAGGTCACCAGTTCAGCGGTTTGAATCCCTAATGCTGTGTAATGGGGTGAGCTCCTGTTACTTGTCCCAGCTTCTGTCAACCTAACAGTTCAAAAGCACGTAAAAAATGCAAGTAGGAAAATAGGGACCACCTTTGGTGGGAAGGTAACAGCATTCCGTGAGCCTTTGGCATTTAGTCATACCAGCCACATGACCACGGAGACGTCTTTGGACAGTGCTGGTTCTTCAGTTTTGAAATGGAGATGAGCACCGCCCCCTAGAGTCGAGAACAACTAGCACATATGTGCAAGGGGAACCTTTACCTTTTTATCAGAATATGATTCTTTTGTTGCCAGATCTTCAGTCTGAAAGAGCCATCACTTCTGGGCCTTCTGCTACAAATAACAGGCACCAAACCAGCCATTCCCTACTGTGCATCTCTTTCCCCTGATGCTTCTCATAAGGACAAAAATCTTTATTTTGAGTCACTCTCAAGACAGAAGAGAAGTCAAAAGGATGGGTAGCACATTTTATGCCACCATCCTTTGCTGCTTGCTCCTGTACCAGAAGAAAGCATTTTTAATAGTGCTGGGCAGAAGATACCCCTAATCAAAAGTAAAAAAAGAAGAAATCTGCTGCCATGCTCCACATCAATTCATACTCCTTCATACCCTCCCCCAATCTCATTTTAAAGCAACAATGCCTTGTTTGTTCTCCAGTGTAATAAATGCAGGGCTTATTGAAGCCTAGGGGCAATTAGGTTTAAACTGGGGCTTGCACAATACATCTTTACACTATGTACTGGAGCAGCCAAAAGATAGGAATAAGTGAGCACAATTAAAACGAACCTGCCCTCAAACCACAGTTATCCAGGTGACAGTTTGGGTTATATGTTATTCATCTGGACTCTATTCTCTGTCATACACACCAAAAAATTCATTCAGATTCATTGCACCCTATCAACATCCATATAGCGGGCTCCACATTGTAGATGATTGCTCCCCTCTTTTCCCTCTTGCCTCTTAATCAGGTTTCTTTTCACCAACTTCTATGTTCCTATTTTTGCTTAACCAATTTCCAGATATGTATAGGAATTTAAGAGTAATGCGCCCAGGTGTTTCACTCACCTGGGATGAGCCTCCCAATACTGTAGTTCAATACATTTGTCAGCCCTCCATGGTTGACCGTACATGGAAACCACACAAACTGCTTTCATTATAAGGTTACAATGACAGAACTTTTCAAGTGTGCTTTCCCCCTCCCTCCCTTTCTCTTCATGAGAACTAGGGATGGTAGTGCCTGAGATACTTTCTCAAACTACGTTTCTGTCCTGCTAGGTTGTTGGTACACATGAAAATAGAATGTTACTGTCAGTAAAGTTACTGATAGTTGTATATATCAATGCTGAGTTAGAAACAGCTTATGGTAAAATAAAAAGGATTAAATTATTAAATTATCTTGTGCAAATATGAACTGTGTGACAGCAAAATATAATGGAAGTTAAGTATACATGAGAATTTTTTTTTTGAAAAAAAAATATTAATTTTTTTAAGAAATAGAACATAAAACAACATCTTTTTGGAGCAAGAGTTTGGCCCGGTATAACATAGATATAAATCCCAATTCCCTCCATTAACATCTTAAAATAAACAGAAAATCACAAAGAGCCTGTAGTACAGTGGACTAAAGCACTGTTATTAACATCTGCTGCTTGCAATTACTGCAAGTTCAAATCTCACCAGGCTCAAGGTTGACTCAGCCTTCCATCCTTTCAAAGGTAAGTAAAATGAGCCTTAGTAGTACAGTGGTCTAAGGCACCCTGTTATTAAGCTGGTTATTAAGACCAGATGCCTGCAATTACTGCAGGTTCGAATCTCGCCAAGGCTCAAGGTTGACTCAGCCTTCCATCTTTTCTAAGGTAGGTAAATTGAGGACCCAGATTGTGGGGGCAATAAACTGACTTTGTATAAATATACAAAAAAGTATGAAGGCTATTGCTTAATGCATTGTAAGCTGCCCTGAGTCTCCGGAGAAGGGCAGCATATAAATTAAAGCAAAAAAAGAAAAACCCCAAATCTAAACCCAATTTTTATCATTCAATCTAACATCTTATTCTAACATTTAATTTTCTGATATATAATCAGCCTAACTCTTAAACTTCACATCCAAACAGCACTTTATAATATTCATTTAGCATTTTAACAATCAGTATTTCATATATTTCCATACTTCAAAGACCCAAATCAAGTCAATATTTCTTTTGAAACACATCTAATAATCAATATAAAATATTTCATTCCTTTCTAAAAAACATTTTAAGATCAATATCTATTCATTCCTCCTACTTTTATTTTTAGCTGGATTGCAGCTTAGTTAGCTGGTTTCCAGGGATGCTTACCTCCACTCCTAACCTTATTTGTTGGCTGGATCACAGTTACTTTTAACTGCTTCCAACATTTTGTCCTCAACTCCTTCTAGATTTATTTTTAGCTGGATATCAACTTTTCAGCTGCTCTCCAGGGATGCTTCCCCCCACTCCTAACCTATATTTCGCTGGATCACAGTTTAGCTTTAACTGCTCCCCAGTATATCCTCTCCTCTCCTCTCCTTTTTTTTTTATTTTTGGCTGGATCACAGCATAATAAGCTGCTTTCCAGGGATGCTTCCTCCACTCCTTACTTTATATTTAACTGGTTCACAGTTTAGCTTTAACTGGTCCCCAGCGTGCCTCCTCCACTCCTCCTAAGTTTATTTTTAGCTCGATTACAGCTTAATTCGCTGTTTTCCAGGGATGCTTACCTCCACTCCTTACCTTATATTTAACTAGTTCACAGTTTGGCTCTAACTGCTTTCCAGCATTGCCTCCTCTACTCCTCCTAGGTTTATTTTTAGCTGGTTCACAGCCTAGTCAGCTGCTCTCCAGAGATGCTTTCCACCGCTCCTACCTTGTATTTGACAAATTCACAATTTAATTTTTATCATCTAATTCCCAAGCATTTTAGACTATTTATAAATCAATTCACCGTAATTATAAAATCTATGAACAAGTCTTATTGTTATTCAGAAGTTCATTCCAATTTTTTGCATGTTATAAAAAAACCCCCCACATTTTAAACATCTTTCAAATCCATTTTCTATAATCCTTAAAACACTTATTAATATTTTTTGAGAATTCTTTCAAAGTATTCAGATTATTTCTATAATGGCATTTCTCGCTTTAAAAATAAACATGTATAAATAGTTCTTAACAATTTAAAAAACTTCATTCACATTTTCTTATTTTCTATAAAGAACAATATTTTTAACCATTTTAAAAAGACAGTTCCCTGTAATTGTTAGATCTATCAACATTTCTCATTAGTAATCAAAGATTCATTCTTAATCTTCATATTTTTTATAGTTTACGACTTTTTAAACCACTTTTTAGATCAATTTTCAAAACAAAAGCAAAAAAGGGTTTCTTTCAAAATATCCACTTTTTTTTCTATAATAATGTCCCTCGCTTTAAAAATCCTCATCTGCAAATAGTTCTCAGTAATATTCAATTATCCACATTCCCTTACTTTCTATAAAAAACAATATTTTTAGCCAAAGAAATAAAAGTATAACAAAAAATTGTCAAAAGAAAAAATTTGCAAGAAAAAAAAGGGAAGAAGAAGCAAAAAGAAAGGAATAAGATAGAAAAATAACACAAAGCAAAAAAGAGAGAAAAGAGAGAGAGAAAAAAGTAATAAAAGTAAGAAGAAAGAGAGAGAGGAGAGAGGAACTTTCCTCCTTACATTGTTTAAAAATCAATTACATAAAAAGTATTTACATCCATTTTAATCAAACTGAGGTGTTTCCTTCTGCCCAAACTCTTTCTTCTTTTTTCTTTTTTCCTCCTTTCCAGTTCCAGTATCCATAAAGTTATAAAGACTAACAAATTTAATTCTTTTGTATTCCATATATGGTGTCATCATGTCCTCTCCTAGGGCAACGCCCTCCTTCTTCAACACCATCAATCAGCAGATTTAACTGTTCCAAATAACTTCTTCCTTCCAGCTGTCCATAAATAGTTCAAACACAAATTAAGTATATCCAAATGAAACCTCCTTAGTTTTTCCTCAATATACTCCTGTTTGAAGAATAAGCGACAAAATTTCTTCTTTAACCAGCAAAAAATGCAGTTTGCAGTTTCCACTTTCACTTCTGTTAACAGGTGTCCATCTTAAAGTCCCACCGCTTATTAAGTTCAAAAACAAGCTAAGTACATCCAAAATCAAACCTCCTTAGTTTTTCTCAATATACTCCAGTTCAAGAAATAAGAAACAAAATTTCTTCTTTAAGCAGCAAGAAATACACAATTTGCAGTTCCCACTTTCACTTCTATTAACAAGCATCCATCTTAAACTCTCTTCACTTATTATTCTCACCGCTTCTTTTTTTTAAAAAAAGGACATTCCATTCCGTTTCCTCTTCTCCTTCTTTCTCTTTGCTGCTAATTCATTCTCCTTAGTAACCAAAGGTCCTTCCAGAAAAAGATTTAGTTCCAAAAGCAGGTGGTAAATATTATCATCCTTTAAAGGGTTTTCTCTTCTCTATTAATTATTTTAAATCTTTGGCCTGATAATTCTTAGCCACTATTAGGGCCAAAGCATTGTTAGTCCACAAAAAACTTTGAAAGTTGTTCCCGCCTGGGCTGGTCTTACTCACCCGGTGCTCAAACAGCCTGCTCCTGTGTCTCCTCCTGCACTTTGCTTTTCCCGGCTGCCGCAGCTTTCAGACAGCCGCCATGGCTGCCTCTCCCACCGCCACCGGCGTAGAGGGTATCCTCCGGCCTCGAGGAACCTGCCCGTTCCTCTTGGCCATCCAAGGGTGTCCTCTCTCTCCCCCTGTCCCTACAGGACCGGGGAGGTCCGCAGACCTACCGGCGGGGGCTTGATTGACGTATAATGTTCATTTATATAATCCAATGAAGAATAAGGCAAAGGTAGTGTTTGAAAATGGAGTGAAGAATGACAAATGGCATAAATAGCAAAAACAAAACAAAACAAAACCCTTACCTACAGCAAGTAGGTAAGTTGGTGCAACTTGCTACTGGTAGAACATTTATTAAAGATGAGAAAATAGACGAGAAAGATCATGAGTAACATTGTATATGGTTTGATGTGAGGACCTGAATGTTGAATGAAGCTGGAATAGCTATGTATGTGCTTCTGTCCATTTTATTATATGAAGCTACAGATAGTTCTTGCTTAAAGACCACAATCAGGTCCAGCAAATTGGTTCATATGGGATGTAGTTATTAAACAAGACATCATATGACCATAACTTATAGATTCATTGCCAGATTCTCTGTTAACTCTGGTTGTTGGAAGCTGGCTGTGAAACACACAAATAGCAATTCTATAGCTGCAGGATGCTATGATAGTTGCAAACTCCAGCTGGTTGCAAAGTGCCCAAATGTTGATCACATGCTATGGCAGTTGTGAGTATAAAGATTAGTCATCTTCTTCTTGTTGTGCTATATCTGTCATTGGACATTGGCGATCATATTGGCGATCCTATTTTTATCAACAACCGCACGAAAAAGTGATGCTGAATTTTGTCCAAACCAGTCCCTTAGATTTTGAAGCCATGATGTTTTTCTTCTACCTGGACCTCGTTTGCATTCAATCTTTCCCTGGAGGATTAAATGAAGTATGCCGTATTTTTCCAGGTGTCACATCACATGTCTGAAATATTCTAACTTTCACTTTTTAATGGTTTTGATGATTTTCCTTGGCTTTCCCAGGCGGCTTATCAACTCTTCATTTCTGATTTTGTCAACCCAGTTTATACGTAACAGCCGTCTGTAAATTCACATTTCACATGCTTAAAGATTAGTCATAAAGTAATTTTTTAGTGCCATTGTAACTTTGAACAGTCCCTAACTAGGGCAGTTAAGTAAGCTCTACCTGCATTGAGATTTTGATAAATCAGAAGAAAATGCATGTAGTAGGTTTATTTATTTATTTTATTTATTTATTTTGTCAAGCATGTATAAAATGACAGATATAAGTATAAACACGATTATGAATACAGGAAATGGATATGGATAAATGGGGACAATAGGACAGGGACGGTAGGCACGTTGGTGCACTTATGCATGCCCCCTACAGACCTCTTAGGAATGGGGTGAGGTAAACAGTAGACAGTCTAAGGTTAAAGTTGTGGGTTTGGGGATGAAACCACAGATCAGGTAGTGCATTCCAGGCACTGACCACTCTGTTGCTGAAGTCGTATTTTCTGCAATCGAGTTTGGAGCAATTTACCTTAAGTTTGTATCTATTGTGTGCTCGTGTATTGTTGTGGTTGAAGCTGAAGTAATCATTGACAGGTAGGACATTGTAGCAGATAATTTTATGTACTACGCTTACGTCAAACTGAACGCGGTGTAGTTCTAAGTTGTCTAAGCCCAAAATTTCAAGCCTGGTGGCATAAGGTGTTCTGTTGCGAGCCAAGGAATGCAGGACTCTTCTCATGAAATGTCTCTGGACTTGCTCAATTATATTAAAGACCGATATGCAGTGCGGGTTCCAGACAGATGAACTGTATTCAAGAATTGGTCTAGCAAAGGTTTTGTATGCTCTAGTTTGCAGTACAATATTACCGGAGAAGAAGCTTTCGCAAGATTAGATTAACAACTCTTAATGTCTCTTTGGCAATGCTGTTACAGTGAGCTCTTAACTTAAATCATTAGAGATGAGCACACCAAGGTCCTTGACAGAGTGAGGGTCGTCTACGAGGTCGTATCTGCCCAGCTTGTATTTTGTGTTCTGATTTTTTTTGCCAGTGTGTAAGACAGAGCATTTGTTGGTTGAGATTTGGAGTTGCCAATTTGACCATTCTAATAATAATAATAATAATAATAATAATAATAATAATAATAATAATAATAATAATAATAATAATAATAATAATAATAATAATAATAATTATTATTATTATTATTATTATTATTATTATTATTATTATTATTATTATTATTTTATTTCTATACCGCCCTTCTCCTGAAGGACTCAGGGCGGTGTACAGCCTGATTAAAAGCACAAAGACAAACAAAATTTAAAAATAATTAAAATTATTAAATAATTGGCTCAATTATAAAACCCCCAAATTTAAAATCCCACATTTAAAACCAATTAAAATCTTTACATTGATAGCCCGGCCTGGTGGAACAACAAGGTTTTGAGGGCACAGCGAAATACACAGAGGTCGGAGATCTTACGCATTTCTAGGGGCAGTTCATTCCAAAGGGCAGGGGCTCCCACAGAGAAGGCCCTCCCCCTGGGTGTCACCAGCCGACATAATTTGGCCGATGGCACCCTGAGGAGACCCTCTCTGTGGGAGCGGACTGGCCGGTGGGAGGCTACTGGTGGCAGAAGACGGTCTCGAAGGTACCCAGGTCCAATGCCATGGAGCGCTTTAAAGGTGGTAACCAACACCTTGAATCGCACCCAGAAGATCACTGGGAGCCAGCGCAGCTCGTGCAGGAGGGGTGTCATGTGGGCACAACCAGTTGCGCCCATAACCACCTGCACGGCCGCATTCTGGACCAGTTGGAGCCTCCGGGTGCTTTTCAAGGGGAGCCCCATGTAGAGAGCATTACAGTAGTCCAGTCGGGATTCTGACACATAGTCAAGGTCTTTTTGTAGGGTAGGTTATTTAAGAATTGGGTGCAGTGTCAGATCTTTTTTGTGATCTAACAAGGGATTGCTGCAGTAAAAATAGAAATAATTAAAATTAACTTTAAAAACATACATGGAAGTTGAGCAGTTTATAAAGCAACTTTCAGCTCAATTTTTAGTGCTTAGGATAACAGAAAGCTATTGAGCACCACACTGTGGCACAAAAATGTATTTAAAAATTAAAGCAAGAACAATCACATCCATGCCTCTTTTGTTATTTTTATAAAAGATAATGGAAAAGTCCTTTACTGCAAATAATTTTAAAGGGATTCCTCCCATAAATATGATGATAAATCATGATTGGTCACAAAGTCAGCTGTTTAGATTGGATTTGACATTTTTGTTCACCTATCAAGCTCTTTCCAAGGACCTAAGATAGGCAGATGTTAGTTGATGATGTTAAAGATTTATTAAATACCTTTATAAATAATCATTGCAACAGTGAGATGGTCGGCTTATAAATTTTATGAATAAGTAGATACTAAAACTGTGAAATCACAGCTGCTAGTTCATTACCTAAAACTGTTGGCCTTTTTTTTAAAAAAAAAATTTGATTTATATGTCGCCCTTCGGAGACTCAGGGCGGCTTACAATGTGTTAAGCAATAGCCTTCATACTTTTGTATATTTATACAAAGTCAGCTTATTCCCTCCATAATCTGGGTCCTCATTTTACCTACCTTAGAAAGGATGGAAGGCTGAGTCAACCTTGAGCCTGGTGAGATTTGAACTTGCAGTAATTGCAGGCAGCAGATATAAGTGGATGTTAATAACAGTGCTTTAGTCTGCTGAGCCACTAGAGCTCTTTCACATGCATTAATTTCTTCTCAAGAAGCTTGGTATCATAATGTTTCTGCATAGTATATGTACAGTGTGGCTTTAGCAACGTGCATATTTTCTAAATGCTATCATTATTATCTTTGGGTAATCTACAATTAAATTCACAATCTAAAACTGGTGAAAATCTAATAATTCAAACTCTAACTAAGGACCTAAGAATTATTAAGGCTACATCTCAGTGGCTAAGACGCTGAGCTTGTCGATTGAAAGATCAGCAGTTCAGCAGTTCGAATCCCTAGTGCCACGTAATGGGGTGAGCTCCCGTTACTTGTCCCAG
Organism: Pantherophis guttatus; assembly: GCF_059756535.1. NCBI lineage: Eukaryota > Metazoa > Chordata > Lepidosauria > Squamata > Colubridae > Pantherophis > Pantherophis guttatus. The sequence continues at coordinate 318,740,553 of NC_142063.1, forward strand.
CTTCTGCCAATTTAGCAGTTCAAAAGCATGTAAAAAATGCAAGTAGAAAAATAGGGACCACCTTTGGTGGGAAGATAACAGCGTTCTGTGCGCCTTTGGCATTTAGTCATGCCAACCACATGACCACAGAGACATCTTCGGACAGTGCTGGGTCTTTGGCTTTGAAACGGAGATGAGCACCGCCCCCTAGAGTTGGGAACGACTAGCACATATGTGCAAGGGGAATCTTTACCTTTACCTTTAAGAATATACACAGTTCCAAGCAAGGTGGTTTTTTGTTTTTTTGTAAAATTAGGCTCTTTAGGTCCAATAAATTCAGCATTTTCAGATATCAAGTAAATCCTTTATGTATCACTCTGAGGGCTCCAATCCTGATTGATATAAAAAGAGATTTATTTTTCCATAAGCATTCAATTTTGATCTGCAAGTCCCAGTATTTCATTTTTTCCCCAATTGTTTTTCCTCAATTCTAGCATCACCCAAAATAGCAATATTAACAACTCTTTTCTTTTCAGAAGTTATACCACTGTTATATCAGGTATATTATGAACGAGATGCTTGTCTGTTTGGATCTTAAAGTCCCATAAGATCTTAACCCATTCATTTTCCAAAACCTTCATATTTTTAGTAGTTTACATTTAAATCCAAACCTCTTATTCAAATTTTCATTGAATAATTGTGGCAACTTACTTATGGTGCTACTTGTAATCAGTTTCTGAAATTCTACGGGGGGGGGGATGTATATTTGATTTGCAGTTTTGCCTGTTAAGTAGCTTGTATGTTGTTGGCAAATGGGTTGTGGTTTTGTTCTTTCCAGGCTCATTTTCCTTCTCCTTCTGAATTAGAAATTTCCATTTGTTAGCCATGTTTCATTTTCTGATGTTTCCAAAACCCAATTCATCTAGTCTGCCAATCTCGCGTAGATTTATCAATGGTTCGTCCTTTCCCATTTTCAAGGCTTTTTTAGAATTGATGCTGATTTGCTCTAAATTGCAAAATCTGGTGGAACGGAATTATTTGTTATCATATCAGTTGATTGTCTCTGCAATAGTCACGTCTCTTTGTTTCAATTGTTCTACAATTTCTGTAATTCCTTTACACTCCAGGTTTGTTCAATCATTTAGTTTTGATTTCCTTATTTTTCAAGATTTCTTCAAATTCCTCAAATTGCTTAAATCTATGCAAATTTTCTTTATCTTCAATTCCAATTGCATTTGCCATTTAGATTTTCCTTGCTTAATAACTTCATTCCTTCATATTTTAAGCCTCATCTCTTCAGTGGTTATGTAGGCTGTGTCATACATCAACTAGTTCGTTTGGGCTAATGTTTCAGCTTATTTTAATAGAAGAATTTTAATAGCTTCATTAATATTTGTCACTGTTTTAGCCAAATTTCTTCGTTAACTTGATTAAAATCTTGGCAAACATATTCTTTCAGCTCCTTTCATTCAGTCCTTGATTATTTCCACTAATTCTTGATAACCAGCAATGCTTGCTGTTCTTTAGCAACTATTCTGGTTGTTTTTCATTAACATCAATAATCTATTGTTTATTGCTCACTCTGCGAATTGGTATAATTATTATCTCTTTTATTCATTAAACATGAAACTCAGTCAACTGATCATTGAAAATAATAATAATTATTGTTATAATAATTATTATTAATCTTTATTGACAGTATACAGAGCAAATAAGATGACCATGCTGGATTTCGTATCCCAAATCACTAGTCGAACATTTCCCAAGCGTTTAGGACTGTGTGATGTATTGGCGGATTATGCGAGCAGATCCCAGTAAGGTGGCCTTCTGCAGCTGATGATGATGATGATAATGATGATGATGATGATGATTCTGAATAAACCTGAATTTTGAGTTGCTTGTTTTACAGTTGCTTCCAATTCAGTGCTAATATAGAACTTGTGCTTTAAAATAATGCGCTTTTGGTCCAGAAATGTATTATTATTATTATTATTATTATTATTATTATTATTATTATTATTATTATTATTATTATTATTATTATTATTATTATTATTATTATTATTATTATTGTTATTGTTATTATTGTTGTTGTTGTTGTTGTTGTTGTTGTTATTATTATTATTATTATTATTATTATTATTATTATTATTATTATTCCTTGGCAATTAAAAGTATCATGAAATAGATACATTTATAGAGCAGAATGGTCTAAAATTCTTTTTTTCTTCTAGATTGTTTTATGGAGTAAGACATGCTGATTTTACAATTTGAACTGAGTCTCAAATCAACACAAAGTAGGGCATATTTATAACTTTCTTAATGTTTAACGTGGCTCCAATAAACAAAATTAAAATAGAATAGAATAGAATAGAATAGAATAGAATAGAATAGAATAGAATAGAATAGAATAGAATAGAATAACAGAGTTGGAAGGGACCTTGGAGGTCTTCTAGTCCAACCCCCTGCCCAGGCAGGAAACCCTATACCATTTCAGGCAAATGGTTATCCAACATCTTCTTAAAAATTTCCAGTGTTGGAACATTCACAACTTCTACAGGCAAGTTGTTCCACTTATTAATTGTTCTAACTGTCAGTTAGTTAGAAGTTGCTTCTCTCCTTGATTAGTTTCCACCCATTGCTTCTTGTTCTACCCTCAGGTACTTTGAAAAATAGTTTGACTCCCTCTTCTTTGTGGCAGCCCCTGAGATATTGGAACACTGCAATCATGTCACCCCTAGTCCTTCTTTTCATTAAACTAGACATACCCAATTCCTGCAACCATTCTTCATATGTTTTAGCCTCCAGTCCCCTAATCATCTTTGTTGCTCTTCTCTGTACTCTTTCTAGAGTCTAATAGTAAAGAAAAAATGATTTTATATAAATTTGGAAATTCCATCTATTTGCACTAATCTTACCTATCCAAAAAAAGAGTACCATGAGAACATTGTCACTTTCTCATGTTAGAGGGAAGATGATCAGCTCCTAAACCTGAAATGCAAATATTATGCAGTCTACAACATCAAGATCCAAGACCATAGGGGTACTCATTCATATGAACTCTAAACACAAACTGAATAGACAAAAGAAAAGATCTGAAATCGAAGCAGAAATAAAGAATAAAGAACAGCTACTTATAAAAAATCCAACAGATGAAAGAATACGAGGAGCTATAAAACTTCTGAAAGATCAATTTCAAATGCTTATGGTGGAACAAACAGCAACAAATTTACAATTTGCGAAACATAACACATTTTGCAACGCTAACAAACTGGGCAGATGGTTGGCTTATACACTAAGGAAGAAGCAGAGTACACGGATTATTGATACTATTGATATTGGAGGGAAGGAAATTTCTCAACAAAAATTAATTAAAGAAGTTTTTGTAGATTATTACACTAAATTATATGCCAAAGATGACACACAGAATGGATTTATAGAAGAATATTTAGAAAATAAAAGAGTTACAAAAATTACCAATCAACAAAAGGAGAGAATGAATTATCCTATAACAGCCGAGGAGATTACTGCCGCAATTAAACAATTGGAAACAGCTAAAGCTCCTGGGACGGATGGTTTAACTGCGGTGTACTATAAAACTTTACAAGCAGAAATGATTGAGCATCTTAAAGATTTATTTTGTAGTATACAACAAGGGGGTAAAATACCCCCATCATGGAAAACAGCTTATATTTCATTGATACCGAAAGAGCAAACAGGTCCTAAAAAACCAGAGAATTTTAGACCAATAGCTCTTCTGAATAATGACTATAAAATATTTGCAAAAGTATTAACCAACAGGTTGATGCCAGTTATTCAAGAGGTGATTCATTGTGACCAAGCGGGATTTATAGAAGGCAGATACATGAAGGACAACATAAGGCAAGTTATAGATTTATTGGAATATCTTGAGAAGAACAAACAGATCCCTGCAGTGCTGGTTTTCTTGGATGCGGAGAAGGCCTTTGATAGAGTGGATTGGAATTTTCTATTAAAGACTTTAAAAAAGATGGACTTTGGGGATCAATTTATACAGGCGATTTCAGCAATTTATCAAGAACAAAAGGCACAGATTATTATTAATGGAAGTTTGACAACAGATTTTAATATTGAAAAAGGAACAAGACAAGGTTGTCCGTTATCCCCATTGTTATTTATTTTAACATTAGAAGTCTTGTTGAATACAATACGGGACTCGAGTATCTTGAAAGGAATAGTGATAAGGCAAGAGGATTACAGAATAAGGGCATTTGCAGATGATCTGGTTGTTACCCTAACACAGCCAATGGAATCAATAATCCAGATGAAAGACATTATAAAAGATTATGGTACAGTATCAGGATTTAGATTGAACCAGAAAAAAACTAAGATGATAGTTAAAAATATGACACAAGATCGAAAACACGAACTTGAAAGCAAGGCAGGTTTTGAGATAGTACCAAAGGTTAAATATCTAGGAGTTCAGGTTGCAGAATCTAATACGAAATTGTTTCAAAATAATTATGAGGTGTTGTGGCGAGACGTACAGAAAGATATGGAGACTTGGAAAAAACTGCAACTGTCTTTACTTGGAAGAATAGCAGCAGTTAAGATGAACATTTTGCCAAGATTTCTTTTTCTGTTTCAAATGATTCCGGTGCTTAAAAGTGATAAACAATTGAAAGAATGGCAAAGTGGATTGAATAAATTTGTCTGGAACGGAAAAAAACCGAGAATGAAACTGAAAATTATGCAAGATGTTCCAGAAAGGGGAGGTCTTAAACTTCCAAACCTACAATTATATTATGAAGCAGCAGCTTTGACCCAAGCAAGTGATTGGTTTGGAAGGAAAAAGACTGGAATATTGAATATAGAAAGTTTTGATCTTGAATTCGGTTGGCATGCTTACTTATTTTATGAGAACAAAGTGGATAAAGTATTTAAAAGCCATATACTTAGAGACTCTTTAATGAGAGTTTGGAAGAAACACCGATTCAAATGGGATTACAAAATACCGCTATGGCTGGATCTTGGTCATATCATGTGGAATACAAATATAATGTCACTCGGGGGGGGGGTTATATAAAGAAGTTCTTTTTGCAGATGCGGGCAGATGGCAACTGAAGACTTTAGAAACGCTGTTGGAAGAAGGGATTAATTTAACTTGGTTACAGTATAATTAACTTCAATTGAGATGGAAAGAGGACCAAAAAATTGGTATAATGATGCATGAGGAAGAACTGGTTAGACATATAAAAGAGAAAGGTCCAATGCATATTAAAAGGCTTTATAATGTTTTGTTAGAAAGGGATTCAGAAACTGAATTGGTTAAAGATTGCATGATCAAGTGGGCACAAAATTTTGCAGAACCAGTGATGTTGGAAACATGGGAAAAAATATGGGTTCAGAATGTTAAATTTACACAGTTGCAGAATTTGAGGGAAAATTTTTATAAAATGTTTTATAGATGGCATTTAGATCCTAAGAAATTGTCGTGCATGTACCCCAATGTTCAACCAAAATGCTGGAGATGTGATTGCCTAGATGCCACATATTATCATGTGTGGTGGACTTGTAAGAAAGTGAAGGCTTTTTGGATAAAAATCTGGTGGGTTATGCAGAATGTTTTGAAGAAAAAAATTCAGTTTTCTCCACAACTGTTTTTACTGAGTATAGTTAAGGGTTTTACATTGGGTGAAACAAAGTTGATATTGTATATGATAATAGCAGCGAGATTACTGATAGGTCAATATTGGAAAAATGAAGCTACACCTACTATTGAGGAATGGACTTTGAAGATGGCCAGCTTTGCAGAGATGGCGAAGATTTCAGCATATTTAAAAGATCGCTCACAAGAGACTTATGAATGGGAGTGGAAAAAGTGGATAGATTATGTGCAGAATAAATATCAAACTAGTAAATATCAGATAGCTTTTAACTGAAAGTATTATATAAAGATAGAATATTTAAATTTTGTGAAGATGTGAAAAATATGCAGGGGGTGGAGGGGTTCAAGTTTTATAACAAGGGGATTTTGATTTGGATTATATTCTGTGGAAGTCCGGGGGGAGGGGTGGGTTAGGGGGGGTTAGGGAGGGTTGGGAGGGGGAAATTGGGGAAAAATGTAATTGTAAAACTTTTTCAATTAAAAAAAAAAAAGATCCAAGACCATGATGATGTTTGGCATTGCTCGTTTTGGTATGAACAGCCTAAACACCTCATTCTCTTTTCACCCTGAAATTTCACAAGATGTCAAGTGAGATTAGCAGAATCTCAGGAGGTGTCAAAATTTGGGGAAAAAAATATTTCAGAGAGGACAGTTAGACCATGATCTCTGTCCAAAGAATTTCCATATGTTCACACCCTGAGGCTAATAGCACCCAAAATCCCTATCTATATAGTTAGGTATTCTGAGGAAAGAAAAGAAAAGAGGTATAAAAGGGAACCAATAACCATGATTTCTTTGGATTAGAAATGGACCATGGCCAAAAACTAAGGGCTACAATTCAGGACAATGGTAATTTGGGAATATATTGGTTTTTGTCTTCATTTCAGTTTTGAATCTCAATTCTCTAGGAATCACAAATGCCATTGTGCCTAGTTGCTTGGTTCTTTGGTATTTCTTTCACATAGTGATTTCCTTTGGCATTCACCAATGTCCTGATTAGGATATGGGATGTACATATCTGTTGGTTTCAATCATCACAGCAAAGCTTAGTCAGATTGGATCCCAAAAAATGCAGTATACATTGGATTTTTGCATGCATGTGTGTGTGTGTATAATTTATATCCTGCTTTTTAAAAACATACGGAATTCAAGGCAGCTACCAATAAAAAATGGACAGTTAAAATATTATAAATACAGTTAAAACCACTGTCATAACTAACTCCATTAGTTATGGTGCAGCTGTGGTGGTGTACTGTTAGAATGCAGTATTGCAGTCTAACTCACTGCTTGCTGCCAGGAGTTCGATCCTGACCAACTCAAGGTTGATTCAGCCTTCCATCCTTCCGAGTTCAGTAAAATGAGAACACAGATTGTTGGGGGCAATATGTTGACTCTGTAAACTGCTTAGAAAGGGCTGTAAAGCACTGTGAAGTGGTATAAAAGACATAATACTATTGCTAATGCTAACTAAAATTGAAAATGCTTGGTTTAAGAGGAAAATTCAATCCTTTCTTAACAGCAGAATTTACAGGGACTGAGCACAACTTTGTAGGACATGCAGTCAAAAATATGTGGGGAGGAGATTAAGATTGGAAAAGGCCTTCTTCAGTGAGCCTAATTTAAGCTTGATTTGTGAAAAAATTTATTCCTGATCTGATTGATATTTTAATGGGTGATTAGTATTAGGGGAAAACATAAGGCAACGTAGATATACAAACCTTTAGCATTGCACATTCTTTTCTTTCATATGAAACTTCTGTTCAGGTCCTTCTGGCTCACTGGCCTTCAAAGAGCTTAATCTTTATTTCAATCTTTTCTGCTCTTATTGTTTTCAAGGTGTGTTTGACATTTTTGATCCCATAAACTGTTAAGACACCATTCATTTATCAGTTTCATTTGTTTAAAACTAGAGATCCGGTTTAGGAGAATAGTGAGTTCCGGCTTTTGGAGGTTAGTAAAAAAAAATGGTAGCCATTCTTCCTATATCCAAAATATGATTGGGGCAATGAACAGTCAGTCTGTCAAGGTCAGGATGACACAAAAGAGTTCCAAGACAATAGTTCAATCATCATCCACCCATTATTTCCTCCTCCCCCATTTCATCAGATCTTCCATAAATGCTGGGGCTCCTGACTATGTTCTTCATCTGACTTAGCAGGCATCTTTGCCTTCCTCAGATCATCTCTCATCAAGGAAGGGCTGAACCAGCCTCTGACCATGAGGATCATTCTCCTTGCTTTGGATGTGCTCTTGCTTTTGGCCATAACTTCTGAAGGTAATGACATGGGAATTCAATTATGAGTCTCTAGAGAATAGATGGGTATGATTAGATCAGAGATGGGGGAACTTTAATTCTCCTTAGATGTTATTGAATTACAGTACCTAAATTCCTCACAAGGATTATGCTAGGTTAAAGCTGCTGAAAACATCTGAAGAGACAAAAGTTCCCCATTTTTGGATTAAATTACTCGGTTACCTTTTTACTCAAAGATTGTTTAATGATAACTGTGCTTCCTTTGGAGGCAGGAATAGCATTATGGCTGCAGGCTTATCTTTATAGAAGATTGAAGAAAATTCCTACATTCTGGTATAATGTGTGTGGTCACCTTGCTAGAATTTTTCTGGGAAGAGGAAGCCAGTGTTAGGAAGTCTAGAGATGGAGATTCACAATTAGCTGGAGAGAAATGCAGTGATGTGGCAAAGTCTTGAAATAGGAACATAGGGGGAGCCATGCTGGTTCAGAACAAAAATCTGTCTTGTCTTGAATTGAATTGAAGTGCTAATTATGGAGAAAGGGATGTGACTGACATTTAAAGAATCTGAGAGAGCGCTAAAACAATTCAGCACTGCTAAATTTGATCCACAGATGCCACTGGATGAGATGGTCTCAGTTCTAAATTAGTTGAGTTGAACTTTTAGATTACTTAAATAAGGCAATAGTCTTGAATGCTCCTCCATATGCAGAAACGTTCCTGCAAGGTTCTCACAAGTAATTTCATTTTGTATTCTTTTAGTTCCTTATTTGTGGGGAAATTTTCAAGTATATTCAGGAGGATTCAGAAATGAGATTTCTCAATAATGCATTCTGAAGGGGTATCTCATCCTTACCTCCCAGCCAGGGGTCTCTCTCTCTGCTCATGATTCCTCATTCCACTTTGCCAATTCTCCTCTTAGCTGACAAATTATGAATAACTTAAAGAAACAAAGCCACGACATGGGATGGAATTAACAAGGATCATGATCTTGATTCCAGGACAACCCCTCTGTAAACTCTGAGTTTATTAGAGGAGATGTAAGAGTCTTGGAACAACATGCTGAAGCTGGGGATTTGCTTCCTATATTAAAAAATTTTTCTGGTCCACCATCAGGTTCTCCAGCTTTTGCTAGAAAACAGGAAGATTCTCTCAGATTGGACCTCAAAGCAGCTCAGGGACTGAGGGATTTGGGAGAAAAATGTACCATGATCCTTCCTGCAAAAGTTCACTTTAGTGATAGTTTAATGACTGAGACCATCCGATCCGAGTCACTTCATTGCTAAATGAAATGACTAATAAGTGAATAATTAATCCATTCTTTCTTTTTCCTAAAACGTTTTGATTCCTAACATGTCACAGCAGGTGGCAGCACTTGGCTAGCCAATCTAACCAGCAAGCTAAAGAGAATTAGACCTCACTGATACATGGAAAGGAGACACTCAAGAAAAGCCAGGGCTCATTTTGGAAGTCAGGCTGAACATAGGAAGGAACTTCAACTATTGCTGCTCTTCCTAAAGAGTAGGAATTTTAAAGAGAATGGTGTGTTGGGGGCAAATTGTTCATTTTATCCTAAATAGTTTTTTCCCTCTATTTTCTTGTTGTTTTTCCATTGAAGCCAGATGACATAATTTCAAAATAATGAGATTATATTTTACCTGATTAGGTGCTTGAATGGGAAATCCATTTGATCGCACTGAATACTGGACCAAAATTGGCTATTGCCTACTTCACATGAATACAATTGCCCCAAATCCTTTCTTTTCTTTCTAATGATCCAAAACTATGTTTAGGGTTCTTGGAGTTCTCTGAGCCTGGTTGTTTTCTTGCAGATGTTTCACTACTAAACTATGAAACCTTATAGTTCAAACCTGAGTTACAAATATTATCTTCTATCCAAAGCGATGTTTAGCCTAACCTTGGACTTCCTTTTTATTACAGCTTATCCAGTGCAATGTGTTCAAGACTGCTATGGGCGATGCTTTAAAAGGTGTCCACCAAACTGGCTTCCTACATCAGGCTGTGGCTGTGCACATACATCAAATATTTGCTGTCAACCACCTTCACCACCACCTCTACCACCACCGCCTCCTCCTCCTCCTCCTCCTCCACCACCACCACCACCACCACTACCACGACCTGCTCATAAATGGCATTACCCAGCTCCACCCCCACCTCCACCTCCGCCTCCACCACCCCCACCTCCGCCTCCACCACCTCCACCACCTCCACCACCTCCTCCACTACTTCCATCATCTCCTAAATGGCACCATCCAGCCCCTCTTCCACCACCTCCACCCCCTCCTCCACCTCCTCCTCCTCTACCACCCCCTCATCGCAAATGGTACCCTCTTCCTCCTCCACCTCCACCTCCTCCACCCCCACCCCCACCCCCTCCACCTCCTCCTCCACCACCCTCACCTCCAAAATATCATTGGAGGATTCACTAGAAACCTGGAGTTCCAGAAGACCAAAGGAAAAGTGGCGTCCTATTCAAGAGCTGGGGGTTTTTTTGACCCTTTAAAAAAATTCTTTCCTCTTATTGAATAAAAATATGTAACAATCAATCATTTTGATCTTTCGTGTTTCTTTTGTATTTTGCCCATCTAATGTTCAAGGCAGGTTGGTAAGAAGCAGTTACTGATCCTCAGCTGACTACTTATTTGCTATTATCAGCCCACCCCGGTAAACCAAAATAGTAAACACAACTAGATGAGCTAATTAGATGAGCTCTTATTGTTAGGCTATATTAAAAGGATCAGGCAAGTCTGAACGTACAAACTTCCTGTCACTATTTTTAACTTCTTGATCCATTCGGGTGGATTCTTCCTAAGTTTCTTTCTCCATTGAACCACTGGGGGCTCCTGTCTTGTCTGGTTGTTTCCTAGGCCTCTTCCCCTCACTGGAATGAGGGGATTCATTCCATTACAGTTATCCTCTTACTTCCAGAGTCACAAGAATAGTGACTTCCTTGCTTTTAGCTTCCTTGAATTTAATATAACTTTAATGATGTTCCATAGCTATAGTTTATCAGTGTGTAACAGATATGATACCTAAATATCAGGAGCATAGGATCATACTTTATGTGGGGGGTATTCAGTGGTGGGATTCAAGTAATTTAACAACCAGTTCTCTGCCCTAATGATTTCTTCCAACAACCAATTTGCCAAACTGCTCAGAAAGTTAACAATCGGTTCTCCCGAAGTGGTGCGAACTGGCTGAATCCCACCACCGGGGGTATTGTTGTTGTTTGAGAAAGAGGAGAAGGAGGTGGATATGGACTGAACTTTCTTGTCCTTACAGAAAATAGTATTAACAGATTTTTCAGGTATATACTTAAGCAAAGTTCAGTTTTTTAAAAAAATACCTCACAGGATTGAGACATAGCTGGGATTAGAAAGGAGGATGCAAAAAAAAAAAAAAAAGGATGGATTAAGGCGTTGTACTATTGCGCAATTTTTCAAAAATCATCATGAGAAGAAAGCCTGAGGACTAAAACAGGGTCTAAACTGCACCTTGCCAAGTCTGGTTCTAGAGGCCATAAATGGACCAACATATTATGATTCCTGATGAACAAATAGGTACAGTGCAGTGCAAATGTTTGATTACTCATAACAAGAGAAAGACAAATTCAGAGACTTCTCAGAACATCCATTGTAGTGGAACGAAAACTTAGAAATGGTGCTGACATCCTATTTACTAAAAAAAAGAGTAAAAGTAGGTGGACATACATATGACCTTAACATTCATTTGACATGTCTGTCAGATGTGATTGCTTATCAAGTCTTCCATTATCAAGACAATTGATGAGAATGTGAGAACATCTGAGTGACTCTATACTACTGTCAAACAAAGATTTCTCTGATCAAAATTAAATCGTGAGAGTTCCAATCAGTGGTGAGTTGCCCCCAGTTCAGACCGGTTCTATAGAAGCGGTAGTAAAACTGGTGGGAGGCTCCGTCCACTGACCCGGACGTCATCATAAGTGATCTGCGCATGCGGGCACAATGTGAACTGGTAGTAAAGGTAAATAGAACCCACCCCTGGTTACAATCCCAAGATTCTAGAAGAGATAAAGTTGTCTTCTTTTGCTTTACACATTCCATTTTGTTTTCTGTGTTTTGACAGAATGGTGTAAAAAAAATAAAACAAGCTCTCACTTGAAGCAGTTGTCATTATGCTTCACAGAACTGATAGTGTGTGAGAACTGTTAACTTTGCATTGGGATGTCTTTATGTTTTTCTTTTCAGTTTTGTACTTGGTGGTAAAACACAAGCAACACTTTTAAAACAAATTATAGTCATCTGTGGTCTCATCTACTACAACTGTTTCTTTTAAAGAAGAGAACAGGATACCTCTCAACAGGCAAATATTAACACCAATGGAAATTTGCCTCAAAGAAAGGAGAATAACTGCCATGAAATGGTGCCCAACACTCCAGTGGTGACTTTCAAATTTTTTCCCTACTGGTTCTGTGGGCGTGGCTTAGTGGTGGTGGGGTCCTGTGACTGAGTGGATGTGGCCAACTCGATGTCACTCATGGCCATGCCCATTCAATCACATGACCCACCACCACCAAGCCACGCTCACAGAACCCGGTAGGAAAAAATGTGTGTATGAGCACGAGAAGGGCTCATAGTGAGTGCTGTGGCAGAGAGAAGCTGAACGTTTCTCCCGCCATTCACATCGGAGCTTCTGCTTCCTTTATGGTCCTCTCCAGCCCCCTCCCTCCTGGGGACTACCTTAAAGGGACAGGCTGCAGCAGCTCCGCTGTGAATGGAAGGAGAAAAGTTCGGATTCTCTCTGCTGCATTTAATGTTGACTTCTGTGGAATATCGAGTGGCCGGAAGGGCCGAGTGAGTAGCCAGAAGAGGTGAGCGGTGACCGGGCAAGCAGGCAGACGTGGGTGGGGCCAACCAGGGGTGATTTTTACCAGTTCGGCGAAATGATTCAAATCCTCCCTATCGGTTCACTCGAGCCGGTCTTATCCAGTCAAATTTCACCCCTGCAACACTCCCAGACCTCACAGCAATTCAAAAGAATACTGAATACCAAAAGCTGCTGAAAAATCAAGAAGCATAAAAATAGGTGCACTGCCCCATCTTGGCTCTATCAATAAACATGACTATATGCTGTCTCCATGCTGTGACCTTGCCTGAAAGCCAAATGAAACAAATCCAAATGATCTGTCTTCTCCAAGATCCTCTAGATTTGAATCTCAGTATCAAAAGGTCCAACCTCCGGACCTAATCCAGTAGTATCAACCCTAGGCTTGTGATGGGGTGCTAACTGGGTTTATTAAGCCAGACTCAGGCAGACAAAATGAGCTCCAAAAAGCACTGGTCACAAAACAGTTGCAATCTGGAATTAAAGTCAGCTCTGGGAGCATTCACCTCCCAGAGCGTTTATATAGGCAAGCCACGGCCTCCGCCAGTGCAGGCTTTACCCGAAAGTTGGTCACTCGGCTCCGCGTGGCTGCACACCTGATTGTCGGGCACCCCAGTTGCACAGCTGATTGTTGGGCATCCTGGTTGCCTTGCGCTGGCCAGCTCCCAGTCACACAGGTGATTGGCGCTCCAACAGAGGTTCGCGCTGGCTGCCTCCCTGATACAGCTGATTGGCACTCCAACAGGGTTTCTCTGGCATGTGGCTGCAGCCACTTGTGTCACAAACTCCCACCCTCACCAAGACCTTACCTCCCCCCCCCCAGTAAAGCAAACCCTGATGTTTGACATGTGGCTCCCCTCTCACCAGGGCCGCACCCGGAAGATAGTAAACACAGGTAGTGAGGATACACAGCAAAAGGGTATTATACTCGGCCTCCTGTATGCCCCCCTGGTTTGTGAGGCTATTTCCAATGGTACTTCCTGAGCAGACAGGCCGCCCCCACTACCAGGACCTTCCCTCTCACCCTCCACCCCCACACGGTAAGGCAAACCCTGAGATTTGACACTCAGCCACATTCTCAACAACCTTTCCTAAAAAGGGAACGTTCAAGATTGGACAGAAATTGTCCAGAATCATTGGGTCCAGCAATGCACCACATTGCACCTTTTCAGGAGGTAATGCACCATAACCTCCTTCAAGGTTGAGGAAAAAAGTAGATATCACTGATTGGATTCAATAATAGGTCATCTCCCAGGCAGTCTTGATCAACCAGGCAGGACCTGGATTAAATAGGTGGTTGAGTTCACGGTCCAGACAACTCTGTCCACTTCCACAGGTAAGAGTCCCATCCATAACTTTGCTCCAGATAACCCTAGAAGACTCTATTCCAAGCATCTCCAGTTGGGTCTAGGACAGTGATGGTTAACCTTTTTGGCACCGAGTCCCAAAACTGGAGCGCATGTGTGTGTGCGCACACATGTGCATGCACGTGTGCACATATGCCGGATCACCAAAACCCAGAAGAGAGCAGCTGGCCAGTGTGCATGTGCGCAGGGGCCAGCTGCTTTCTTTCGGATTCCAGCATGTGCATGCGCATCGGCCAGCTGGTCTCAAAGACCAACTGGCAGGCGTGCATGTGTGCAATGGAACCCTGAAGAGAGCAACTGGCTGGTGCGCATGAGCGGCCAGCTGCTCTCTTTCGGATTCTTGCATGTGCATGCGCGTTGCCCAGCTGGCCTCAAAGACCAACTGGCGGCTGCGCATGTGTGCAATGGAACCCTGAAGAGAGCATCTGACCGGTGCGCATGCCCATAGAGTGAGGTCTGCATGCCACCTTTGGCACGCATGCCATAGGTGCTGGTCTCAAAGACCAGCTGGTCCGGGACGCATGCGCGCGATGGAACCCAGAAGAGCAGCTGGTGATGGCGCGCGTGTCCACAGAGAGGTCTCTGCATGCCACCTCTGGCCCGTGTGCCATAGGTTCGCCATCACGGGTCTAGGACAACTCAGCACAGCCAACACAGTGCAGCCAACTTGCAATGCACAACTCACCACAGCCAACTCGCTGAGGGACAACTCACCACAGGACAAAAGATACACTAATATATAAATATATAAGGTGGAATTGTATCATTAAAAAAAGGTTGCAAAAGGAGGGGCAAAGTGAAATGTGAATGACAGAAATTAAAATATTTTAAATTATTTTGAATACTTAAATTGAATTGTTGAATTATCCCACGGCAAGTTATCCTGCGGTGAGTTGACCATGGCGAGTTGGTTGTGCAGAGTTGGCCGCACCAAGTTGTTCCATTCCCCCTCCAGTCCAACTCCAAGCAAATCTGAGTACTTTATCTGCTAGATAGCAATAACTAGCTCATAATGACCCCTAAAATGTTCCTGTGGCTTGTCCCTCCCAGCAGGATATGAGTTACCTTGAACAGTGTCATTGGGCAGTTTTCAGTAGATGTATTAAGGGCAATAACGACTTGTTACTGCTCTTATTACCATGATGTCATCCTGAATATGGGCTCTTCCTCGTGTTTGGTCAGTCTTTCACTTTGTCTTCCTTTACTCATGTTTTATAAATAACTGTAAAAACTGTCATGGGGGCAGAGGCATTCTTAGAAATAAAGGAAATACTGAAAGTTGGCATTTTGTCTTGCAGTGCATTGGCTTTCTATTTAGAAAAAAATTAAAAGACTCTCTTCCCGCCCCTCCCACACACTCAGAAGCAGGACAAACAAGGCAACCTGGCAGGCACTGAATCACTGGCATCAGGCACATGTGTATTCATAGGATGACACTGAGCTGGGCACAATGTATTTATGGCAATGACTTCCATAATCTCAAGCCAAAGTCTTCCCTGCTAGTTGTTATCTGATCCTTTTCAACTGGGAATGCCAGGGCTTGAACCCAAGGCTATCTGCATTCAAAGTATGTGCATTTAGCCAAATCGTGCTCCCTGATCTCTAAAAAAAGGAAGAAAAAAAATAGAACACAAACAACAAAGTTCCTACAAGGAATGCTAAAATTTTCTTTTAAAGATGCTTTTATCCAACTCCGCTGAATATATTAGGGAGGAAATTCGATGAGTAGTTTCTCTCATCTCCCAAGGATACCAGCTCTGTAAAAAGCTGACTGTCGATCTTGCACCATTCATCAGGGATGCAGAGAGTGTGAGACAGCAAAGTGTTGCTTTAAACAAGTGATGTCATGAAGTCTCCATGCTACTGCATCATGGCCCCTTCTGCTGTGCAGAAACTGAAAGCTTTATCCCTGAAAATGAGTGCTAAGCATTTGGGTTCCCAAATTATACCTGCAAACGTTCTGTATATAAGGCGCAGGAGGTTTTGCATTCATATTTTTTGTCTCAGGGAATCACAATGTCAAATTGCAAGGAAAAAAAACCAGCTGCACCTGGAAAACAACAGTCAACTGAGGTCAGGAGATGAGTTCCCCAGTGTGGCAGGCTTACCATCATGGCTTTTCCTGCTAGAGAGATCTGCTGGCAGGCTGATAAATGGAGGGCATTTGTACTGGCTTTTTTTTTTTTTAAGGATATTAAACAGCATGGTGTATTCTTTGTACGTATATCTTTTTTAATATGAAACCAGGCTTCAAACTTTTCTCCTACATTAGATGTTAAATTAACATGCTTTTCCACCTATCTTAGAGTCAGCAGATTACATTCTTGTGAACTTCGTTGTCCCCGTTGCTGATTCCTGTTTTTTTAAAAAAATATATTCTTATTAAGCATTTGAAGAAATGAAAAATCAAAATGATATACAAAAAGTGGGAAAAAAAATAAAAGTATTCAGTAAATGAACAATATTCCAAATGTGGCCTTACCAAAGCATTATAAAGTGGTACTAACACTTCATGTGATCTTGATTCTATCCATAAAAAAGGTTGTCTGCCAGCCTTCAAAACTATCTTTTCCCAGGATATACACCACACATTAAAAGAATAAAACCTTTCTTAAACTAAAATAAGAACCAAAATGCAAGATATCGGCTATAGATCTCGCTGTGTGACAAGTATGCTTTTTCTTGGTCTACGTTATCTTTTACTGTGGAAAAACTGCAGGAGGGAGTGATCTGTATTTCTGTATTTCATCTAACAAAAGAAGAATGGATGAACAGGGCAGCCCATATCTCTGTGGTGCAACTCATTAAGGAGAAAAGTTTAGTTTAGTTTTAGTTTTTATTATATTTGTATACCGCCCTTCTCCCGAAGGACTCAGGGCGGTGAACAGCCATGATAAAACAACATACAAGACAAATTTAAAAACATATTAAAACATTTCAATCTTTGGCCAAAATTAAAACTTCCAATTTTAAACCACTTTTAAAACCCAATTTAAAATCATTTATCCCGTGAGACCGGCTTGCTGAAATAATAGGGTCTTCAGAGCATGACGGAAGGCGTGGAGGTCAGGGATCCTTCTTATGTCCGGGGGCAATTCATTCCATAGGGCAGGAGCCCCCACAGAGAAGGCTCTCCCCCTGGGGGTCGCCAGTTGATATTGTTTGGCCGATGGCAGCCTGAGGAGGCCCTCTCTGTGGGAGCGTGTTGGTCGGTGGGAGGAAAATGGTGGCAGAATGCGGTCCTGTAAGTAACCAGATCCTAAGCCATGGAGCGCTTTAAAGATGGTAACCAACACCTTGAAGCGCACCCGGAAGACCACCAGGAGCCAGTGCAGCTCGTGCAAGAAGGGTGTTACGTGGGAGCGACAAGTCGCCCCCATTATCACTCGCGCGGCCGCATTCTGGACCAGTTGGAGCCTCTGGGTGCTCCTCAAGGGGAGCCCCATGTGGAGAGCATTACGAAAGTCCAGACGGGAAATGACGAGGGCGTGAGTGACTGTGTGCAAGGCGTCCCGATCCAGAAAGGGACACAACTGGGAAATCAGGCTAATCTGATAAAAAGCCCCCCTGGCCAGAGCCGTCATATGATTGTCTAAAGACAGCCGTGAATCCAGGAGGATGCCCAAGTTGCGAGCCCTCTCTGAGGGGGGTAAGATCTCATCCCCAATAGCCAACGATGGTGTTAGCTGGCTATATCGGGACATCGGAAACCACAGCCACTCAGTCTTGGAAGGGTTGAGTCTAAGCCTGTTCCTCCCCATCCAGATCCGCACGGCCTCCAGGCAACAGGACATCGTGTCAAGGGCATCATTGGGGTGGCCTGGGGTTGAAATGTACAACTGTCTGTCATCGGCATACTGTTGACACTTCACCCCCAAAGCCACGGATGATCTCGCCCAGCGGTTTCACATAAATGTTAAACAGGAGAGGTGAGAGGACTGACCCTTGTGGCACCCCACAAGTGAGGAACCTCGGGGTTGACCTCTGCCCCCCATCAACACAGACTGCGTACGGTCAGAGAGGAAGGAGGAGAGCCACCGTAACATGGTGACCCCCACTCCCACCCCCTCTAGCCAACGCAGCATGATACCATAATCGATGGTATCAAAAGCCGCTGAAAGATCTAGGAGGACCAGGACAGAGGAGCAACCCCTGTCCCGGGCCCTCCAGAGATCATCAACCAATGCGATCAATGCCGTTTCCATGCTGTAACCCGCTCTGAAGCCCAACTGGCACGGATCTAGATAGATGGCTTCATCCAGGAACCGAGGAAGCTGTCTCGCCACCACACTCTCAACAACCTTTGCCACGAAGCGGAGGTTGGAGACAGGACGATAATTAGCTAATACAGCCGGGTCCAGGGAAGGCTTCTTGAGGAGGGGCCTCACCACCGTCATGATTTGCAGACCAAAATTTCAGCAAATACCGATACTTTGATCAAGTAACTCGATGGAGACGTGGCTGAGAAATCCATGGTTGCCACACTGCATTACGTTAGGGTAAACTCTCCAAGGTCTATAAAACAGAGCTACCTTCTAATACTTCAATATCTCCTGAATTTCCTAGGACCATGGCACAGGGGTGAAATGCTCCCGGTTCGGACCGGATCGCCTGATCCAGTAGCGATGATGGCGGGTGGCTCGAAGAACCGGTAGCAAAAATCCCTGCCTCCCCCCCCCCATCCATGCCCAGCTGAGCCGTGCAATCATCAGAGGCTGTTTTTTTTTTTTTTAAGTATTTTTTCTACAACCTCTTTGGCCGAAAAAATGCTTTTAAAAGTAAAAAAAAAAAAAGCCTCTGATGATCGTGTGGCTCAGCTGGGATCGTCAGAAGCTTTTCAAAGCATTTTTTTTCTGCAACCCCTTCGACTGAAGAGGTTGTAGGGGGAAAATGCCTTTAAAAGCCTCTGGCAATCCCAGCTGACTTGCCTGATTGTCAGAGGCTTCTAAAAGCATTTTTTTCTGCAACCTCTTCAGCCAAAGAGGTTGTAGGGGAAAAAAAGCCTTTAGAAGCCTCTGGCGATCCCAGCTGACTTGCCTGATTGTCAGAGGCTTCTAAAAGCATTTTTTTCTGCAACCTCTTAAGTTTGTAGAAAAAATGCTTTTAAAAGTTAAAAAAAAAAAGTTGACCACATTACCCCCCCCCCAACCAAGCCACGCCCACAGAACTGGCAGTAACAAATTTTAGATTTCACCCCTGCCATGGCATTAAAAATTTATGGCACTGTTTTTCAGTAATTTTGGACTGGTCTGGGAAACCAACAAACAAAGGCAATGTATTAATTCTCCAGATGGCAAAAAAATTCATGCTGACTGTGGGGATAGAACCATGTGATTTGATTGACAATAACACCAAACTCATTTGCCATTGTCTTCTTCTGAATTGTCTCCCTTACTTGCTGTCAAGTATGGGTGGGTTGATGTGGGGGAAAGATTCTACCCCTGTTCTAACTATAGCTTTATTAGCTCTTGTAACCCTTCACTTTCAAAAAATAAAATAGATTAAAACTCTACCCCTGTGAGAGAAAAATTTCCCTCAAAGTTGCTGTGCCTATTAATGACCTTTGGCTTAGATAATTGAATAAGCCAATCAGAGTGCAGCTCCTGGTTTGGAATCCCCGGGCTTTTCTAACTGCCATTGAGACAGCAGGCAAAGCAGTTTGGGGTCAGAGGCAGACCTCCATAACAACCCCCCACATTTTTTTTTTTAAAAAAAGGATTCGAAGTTCACCATAAATCATACATTGTTTTGTGTTTCATGTTATTGAAAAATGTAAGAAATGCCGCTACATAAGTGGCAGGAAATGGCAAAATATCGGACGACCATGAGTTCAAGTCTCATCTTAGCTTGATAACTTTGGGCCAGTCATCCTTTCTCAGTCCAACCCACCTCACAGGGTTGTTGTGGGGAAAGTAGGGGGAGGAAGGTGGTTGGATATGTTCACTGCCATATTTGTAAAAATAATAAAGATAGAATACAGCCAAACAAGCAAATAAGATTTGTTTCTTTCTGCCCAAAAGAATGTGATTAGACCTAATAGGTTAAGTTGAAAGAGGCTAGATTTCAGGTTAGCATCAGGAGAAATATATATTTGTAAGGATAATTTGAAAATTAAGCTAATTAATTTTACCAAGGTTCTCTCCCTCTCATCCTCTCTCTCACTCTGTCTTCAAGTAGAACAGGGGTGCCAAACTTGTGGCCCGTGGGCTGGATGCGTCATGCTCTGGCCATCCCCACATCCAGTTTAGTGAAGGGGGAAAAGACGCAATATGTCACGTGACTACCCTGTGACGACGTGAGTTTGACATCCCTGAAGTAGAAGCTAGTGTCACCTCTAGGGAATGTTCCAGCTTTGATTTCGTAGCTGAAACAAAGGAACTGAAGTAAATAGCAAGAATCTTCCTGATCACAATTCTTGAATGGCCACCAACTTGCATAACAGAGAATACTCCTCTTCCTACAGAACCTTCTCCAGCTGACTAGGCAACAATCTATTCTGCAGAACTGGAAACCCTAAGCACAACAAAGTGACTACACTTTACATCAGATTGAGAAGACTTGGTGTGGACTTGACCTCAATGTCTTATCTGTCCTAGTCTGCCATATGTTGTGGCTGATTCAAGCCACCCAATTGGAGGGCCATACCTGAAAACAGCACTTCTTCCATCTCTCTATCAAGACAACTTAGACAACTTAGAACTACGCCGACTTCAGTCTGACCTAGGCATAGTACATAAAATTATCTGCCACAATATACTTCCTGTCAATGACTACTTCAGCTTCAACCACAACAATACACGAGCAAATAATAGATACAAACTCAAGATAAACCGTTCCAAACTCGATTGCAGAAAATATGACTTCAGTAACAGAGTGGTGAATGCCTGGAATGCACTACCTGACTCTGTAGTTTCTTCCCCAAACCCCCAAAACTTTAACCTTAAACTGTCTACTGTTGACCTCACCCCATTCCTAAGAGGTCTGTAAGGGGCGTGCATAAGTGCACCAACATGCCTACCGTCCCTGTCCTAATATTCCTTTTTTACTTACTCTTTTCATGTATTCAAATTATGTTTATACTTTTACCTGTTATCTTATATATGCTTGACAAAATATACTTATGATTATGATTATGATCAAGTGTGATGCATTCAATATGCAGAAGCTAACATCAGATGTGTTGTGTTTTGACTGAAGAAATATGTTCTTACTCTGTACTTTCAACAACAAATACTTGGTGTAGCATATGGCTGTTTCCAACAGGGTTGAAAATCTACCACCACCCACAAACCCACCCACTCTTCTGTGTGAGTTTGCTTAAAAAGTGTTGCTGTAGCAGGGCACTGATCCAGATTCTTGTTGAAGATGCAAATCATCCTTCTGTATATGTAACATAAGCCAAAAAGAGTCCAATCACTCAAAGGACCAACTATTTGTTCGACTACACTGCTAGTTAGCATTTATTCGGAGGACATGGTTATCAAATTAAGCAGTTGATAAAAATCTCTTTATTTTCCTTTTACTAAAAGGATTTTTACTTTTTAAAAAATCCACTATTTTTAAACCAGAACAAGATGGAACATAGAGAAGCAATCCTATTGTCATCAAATGTTTGCAACTTCAGCTTTGATCAACCACAGCCACCATGGCCAATGGTAAGGGGCTATCCTAACCTAAAACTTGAGGACACAGGCTTTTTTTCCCCTGACATAAAGGCCAGTAATTTCTCTCCACCGTCATGGATCTAACTAGGGGTGCATGGGTCTGTTTGAAGTTGCCATATATGCATGCCAGTACAAGCAATGGAGAAACACATGTGAGGAGGAGGGATACGAATACGAGGAAAAATGTAGAGAGGGTTTGGACAACATCAAGCTGTTCAGATTTACTAGTAATCAAAGTGGGTCAAAAGAAGCACTTATTACCTAAGTGAGGTGACAGACCACTTTTTGCCCTGATGAGTTCAGATGGGGGCTACAAATTCATCTCTCTGAGATGCTTCAGTTGGATTCCTGTTGTGAGCAGGGATTAGACCAATGGGCTAAATGGTTCTTTCTAACTACATCATTCCATGGTCCAAAAGCATAGTGTGATGATACTGAAAATCAACAAATGCCTTGGAAGGACTTTGGATAACCCTCTATTCTATTATGCAAATCTGGGAATAAAACTAAGCTTGATTTATTTTACTGTAGGGAAGATATAAGATGCCAAAGGTCACAAATTACAAATTAAGATTATTTCATATTGCAATAGAGCACCATCTATGAATAAATCTGTTAGAAGGCTCTTTATTTTGAAAAAGACTTTGTAGCTGCCATTTCTACTCAGGCTAATTTTGCGAATATCTCAGTGCTAATAACAAGTCATTCCTGGCATTTTTAATGAATACAAGTAGTCCTCAATTTATGACCACAGTTGAGCCCAAAATGTATGTTGCTAAGTGAGTTTTGCCCCATTTTATGACCTTTCTAGCCACAGTTGTTAAGTGAGTCATTGCAGTTGTTAAGTTAGTAACACAATCATTAAGTGAATCTGGCTTCCCCATTGATTTTGCTTGTCAGAAGGTCACAGAAGATGATCACGTGACCCCAGGACACTGCAACCTCCATAGATATGAGTCAGTTGCCAAGCATCTGATCAGCATTTTGAACATGTGACCATGAGGATATTGCAACGATCGTGTGAAAAATGGTCATGACCCTTTTTTCAGTGCCATTGTGACTTTGAACAGTCACTACATCAGTGTTTCTCAACCTTGGTAGCTTGAAGATGGGTGGACATCAACTCCCAGAATCCCCGAGCCAGCAGCGCTGGCTGGGGGATTCTGGGAGTTGATGTCCACCCATCTTCAAGCTTCCAAGGTTGAGAAACACTGCACTACATGAACTGTTGTAAGTCGGGGACTACCTGTACATGTAGCCAAATTAATGCCCAGTGCATACAATAAATACTTTTTTAAATGGTCCAGAAGCAAAACTTAGATGCTTTGAACCTTCCACCATTTTCCTTTCTTCGTGGACACTCGTGGCTGGATCATATTGTCCATTTATGCCAGTTGGGTAAAAACTTCAGCTAGTAAGCTGTGCTGTTGAGTTTTATGGCTACTTTTCTTTTGTCATTTCAATTACCCCAGTTCCTTGTTTCCTCTGATCTGAAACTGCCAACATTTGTTATTCTCTCAGATCTTGGAACCTTAGCATTGTTTGTAGCTCAGTGCTTCCTCCTCCCCTCTTTGAAATTATTCTATTCTTCTTTTAC
Organism: Pantherophis guttatus; assembly: GCF_059756535.1. NCBI lineage: Eukaryota > Metazoa > Chordata > Lepidosauria > Squamata > Colubridae > Pantherophis > Pantherophis guttatus. The sequence continues at coordinate 318,763,946 of NC_142063.1, forward strand.
CCACCTACTGACCCCTATTTTCCCTTTTTTATCTTTCATACTTCATCAGGATGATCGCTATTTCAGAAGAAGTAATTCACATAAGAATTTTCCATTACAATAATTCCCGGCCATCCTAAGCAAGGAGTGACAAAGGTCCTCTCTATCAGGGATTCTTCTTACAAGGCCAAGCCTTGATTCCATTTCCTCAACAGTTCATACATGAGAACGACGACACTTCTTTATAAACAACAAACAAAAAAACCTAGAACACCTTACCTATATAACAGGTACCACCACTTGACTCTTAATATAACTATGGAAGGAAAAATAGGTGATTTAATATGATTTCCCTCTGAAATATTAAGCTATTATCCAAATTGGGAACTGGGTTAACAAATTTCAGATTCAATTCAAATTTGGTTTTGCTACTCAGGGTTAGTTCCTGCACCCCCTACGAGCTGTTCCACCTCATTTACTCTAATCCACAAAGGCAGCACTCTGTCTCTAAGTCATACTTGCCTGGTGGCATTGAGTGGCAGTAGCAAGTGAACATGAGGTGAAGGAAGCAAGTCTCATGAATCTGAAGCACTCAGATTAGAAGTCAAATAGACTGGTTTCTGAAAACCTTAAAGACCTTCAACCTTATTTTATTCAGATTTCATATCAGAACAGACTCATGCTCAGAGCCTTTTTTTTACACAGCTACTCTTTCTTTCTGTCTGTGTGGGTGTATGTCTGTGTATGAATAAACATAGCGGAAAAGCAGATCCATAGAAAGAAAAAAAGATTGAAGAGTAGTTTCCATAAAAGATCCTCATTCACATTGTCCCATTAACACATTCTTCAAATTTTTCTAAGAGTATGAATTCCATAAAAGCAAATAAACAACAACAACAAAAACAAGAGTTCATTTTTTTCTTATCTTCTTTCATCTTCCTCTCTTAGATTTTGTTTTTGAATCAAAAGAACAAGTTCTCTCCACTTCCAGATACTAAGCTGACAAGAACAGATCGTACAGCTCACTCCAGTTATCACAACATGGTCCTGTTGAAGTTGGCTTCTCCACTTTTGTAAGAACATTGTGGGAGAGAATAGATGTCTATAATAGGCTGCACACATAAGTTCATCAGAAGGAACGAAGACTTGCAAATTAATTTTTAAAAAAAAGTTTCTTTCAACATGTAAGAAACAAGAACAAAGTCAAGGAAATGATTGGTCCACTAATGGAAGAAGATGGCAAGGTGGTGATGGGTAGGAGGATGAAAGTGGTACTGCTTAATTCATTCTTTGACTCTGTCTTTACAGAGGAAAAAGTGGTCCAACCTATCAAAAGTTGAAGATGGAATAGAAATGCATGTCTAAATAGGAATGCTTATCTCCAGTGGCTGCTTAAGGACAAACAGCCCGAAATTACAGGGGGCTAGAGTCTGCGCAGCAGCACTGGGGATTCATTGGAAACACGTGTCAAACCCACCATAGCTATTTCATACAACAAATGTGGTAAACCCTTTGCACTGCTTCTTCCTTTCTCTTTTAGTAATAAACGGACTATGGGCCACACAGTTTATGGACTGGATTTTATCATAGATTTCATATGTTATTTATTATTTTACTCTAGAACTTTAAATTGTATATTTATTGAGTGTCTTTATTTGTTCTGGTCTCTGCTCTATGACTGTAATAATACACCAAGTATAATATTATTATTATCATATATGAGTAATAATGTACACTGAGAGCATATACACCAAAGACAAATTTCTTGTGTGTCCAATCACACTTGGCCAATAAAGAATTCTATAAATTGGAAGGAAATGCTAATCTGGATGGATTCAAGTCACCAGGATCAGGTGGTTTGCATTCCAGGATTCTGAAGGACTGCCAGATGTGATCTCAGAATCTTTCAAAGTTCCTGGAGCACTAAGGAATGACCAGTGGAGTAGAAAAGAGCTAATATGGTTCCAGTCTTCAAGATAAGAAAAAATGGATCCAGGAAATTATAGACAGACATCAGTCAGCCTGACATCAATACCTGAGAAAATTCTGTAAAAGATGATCAAGCAGCAGATTTGAGAGCACCTAGAAATGAGCAAAATGATTACTAGAAGCTCATGCCAAACAAATCGTATTGGCTTCTTTGACAAAGTGACTAAATTAGTAGATTGGGGACATGCTATAGATATATTACTTAGACTTCAATAATAAACCACAACCTACATCTTGGTAAGATAGAAAAATGTGGGATAAATAGCATCACCACCAGATGGATTTGCAACTGGCTGACCAATGTGTGCAGTCCTCAATGGAATTACATCTACTTGGTGGGAAGCATGCAGTGGGATACCCCAAGATTCTGTTTTAGGCCCAGTACTCTTCAACATCTTTATAAATGATTTAGATGAGGGGATAGAAGTAGAACTCATCTAATTGGCAGAAGACACCAAGTTGAGGGGAATCGCCAATACGTTAGAAGATAGACTGAAGATTCAGAAGGCTCTTGATAGACTTGAGCATTGGGCCCTATCCAACAAGATTCAGTTTAGTGGTGAGAAAAGTAAGGTCCTGCAGAAAAACAATCAAATGCACACATTTAGTACCTGGCTTAACAGTAGTAACTGTAAGAGAGACTGTCCCAGTAGATCACCACTAAGAATGAGCCATCATACTTAAATGCTGCATCTGCCCAAAAATGTCAATGCAATCCTAGGATAAATCAACAGAGGGATAAAATTAAGATCATGAGAAGTGAAAGTGCACTAGTGTGCATTAGTGAGGCCAACTTGGAATACTGTATACAATTGTAGTCTCTATAATACAAAAAAAATAAATTCTAAAGTTCTAGAAAGAGTGCAGAGAAAAGCAACAAAGATGATGAGCGGGCTGGAGGCTAAAATATATGAAGAATGGTTGCAGGGACTGGTATGTCTAGTCTAACAAAAGAGAAGGGTAGGGGTTGTCACAAACTAGAGGGTGTTGGCCTATTCTACAAAACACCTGAGGGAAAGATAAGAAGTAATGGATGGAATCTTATCAAAGAGAGATCCAACCTAGAACTAAGTAGAAATATCCTGACAGTTAGAACAATTAATCAATGGAATGCTTGCCTCCAGAAGTTGTGGGTGCTCCATCACTTGAGATTGTCAAGAAGAGATTGGACAACCACTTGTCTGGAATGGTGTAGGGTCCCCTACTTGACCAGGAAGTTGGACTAGACTTCCAGTGTCCCTTTCAATCCTGTTATTCTATGTCATTCTCTTCTTCTCCTCACTCACTTTATCTTTGTGTGAATTAAGGAGTGGCCTGGCATACGATGTTTACCCAAATTATTTTTGGCGGATAGGCTCAAGCTTCACATCTCACCATTGCCTTAGTAGCAGCAATTCCCCCTGTCCTTCAGTGCCATTCCTTAAGTACTCTACAAGCTGGAATTAAAGAAGTTAATAGCAGAGGGAAGTCTATGACAAGAAACTAGGAAGACACAAAGCTTTAGGAGTCTTGAGAAATGAAATTAGGAATATCCTTTGGATAAAATACATTCCTCATGAGCGATTGCAGTTCTGCTATTTTGCCACTCTTATTGCGTCATCAGATAACCGCCCAGCCGCCCTGTTTAGGGTGACCCGCTCCCTCCTCCATCTGGGAGCGCGGGAGGACCCCTTGCAGGGCCGAGCTGAGGATTTTGTACAGTATCTGGATGATAAAATAACTCAGATTCGGGAAGACTTGGCCGCCGACTGGGTTAGTTCAGACGAGACGACTGAGGCAGGCCTTGAGAGTGTTATCTGGGAGGAGTTCGATCCTGTGGCTCCCGAGGACGTGGACAGGATCTTGGGGCGGCTGAACGTAACCACATGTTTATTGGACCCGTGTCCCTCCTGGTTGGTGCTGACTTCCTGGGAGGTTACACGAGGCTGGCTCCAGGGGATTATTAACACTTCTTTGAGCGAGGGTGTCCTGCCGGCCGCCTTGAAAGAGGCGGTGGTGAGGCCTCTCCTCAAGAAGCCATCCCTGGACCCGGCTGTTTTGGCTAACTATCGTCCAGTCTCCAACCTTCGCTTTATTGCGAAGGTTGTTGAGAGTGTGGTGGCACGACAGCTTCCCCAGTACCTGGATGAAGCTGTCTATCTGGATCCGCTCCAGTCCGGCTTCAGACCTGGGTACAGCACGGAAACGGCATTGGTCGCGTTGGTGGATGATCTCTGGAGAGCCCGGGATAGGGGTTCTTCCTCTATCCTGGTCCTATTAGACCTCTCAGCGGCTTTTGATACCATCGACCATGGTATCATGTTGCGCCGGCTGGAGGGACTGGGAGTGGGGGGCACCGTTTTGCGGTGGTTCTCCTCCTATCTCTCCGACCGGTCGCAATCCGTGTTGACAGGGGGGCAGCGGTCGACCCCAAGGCGCCTTGTTTGTGGGGTGCCGCAAGGGTCGGTCCTCTCACCCCTCCTGTTCAACATTTATGTGAAGCCGCTGGGTGAGATCATCCGTGGTTTTGGGGTGGAGTTCCATCAGTACGCTGATGATACTCAGCTGTACATTTCCACCCCAGACCATCCCAATGATGCCTTGGAAGTGATGTCCCAGTGCCTGGAGGCCGTGCAGGTCTGGATGGGGAGAAACAGGCTTCGACTCAACCCTTCCAAGACCGAGTGGCTGTGGCTGCCGGCGTCCCAGTATAGCCAGCTGACGCCATCGCTGGTTATTGGGGGCGAATCATTGGCCCCCACGGAGAGGGCCCGCAACTTGGGTGTCCTCCTGGATGCGCGGCTGTCTTTAGAAGGGCATATGACAGCCGTGGCCAGGGGGGCTTTTTGTCAGGTTCGCCTGATACGCCAGTTGCGCCCCTTTCTGGACCGGGACTCCCTACGCACGGTCACTCAAACACTCGTCACTTCTCGTCTGGACTATTGTAACGCTCTCTACATGGGGCTCCCCTTGGGGTACACCCGGAGGCTCCAACTGGTGCAGAATGCGGCTGCGCGGGGGATTATGGGAGCGACGGGGCGCTCCCATGTGACTCCTCTCCTGCGCGAGCTGCATTGGCTTCCGGTGGACTTCCGGGTGCGCTTCAAGGTGTTGGTGATCACCTTTAAAGCGCTCCATGGCATAGGGCCAGGGTACTTACGGGACCGCCTTCTGCCACCAATAGCCTCCCACCAGCCGGTTCGCTCCCACAGAGAGGGCCTCCTCAGGGTGCCGTCGGCCAGACAATGCCGGCTGACGACCCCCAGGAGGAGAGCCTTCTCTGTGGTGGCACCTACCCTATGGAACAATCTACCCCCAGAGATACGAGTGATCTCCGACCTTCGGATTTTTCGTCGGGCCCTAAAAACTCATTTTTTCCAGTTAGCCGGTCTGTCTTGATTTTAGGGTTAGTTTTAAAATTTTAATATTGATTTTAAATTGACAAGTTTTAAATTATGGGCCAAATTTATAAATTATTTTAACTTTATTTTTTAACTGTGATGTTTTGTATAGATGTTTTTATCTTGGCTGTTCACCGCCCTGAGTCCGAAAGGAGAAGGGCGGTATAGAAATTTGAATAAAGTAAAGTAAAGTAAAGTATCATGGCTCACCCCCCAAGAAAAGACAAAAAGGAGCAAGCCAAATTAAGTACAAGTGGGAAGGGCTTTTTTCTAGACCCAAAGTCAATTTTTCTGCACCTAACAGCCAGGTTTTCAGCGCCTGCTTAGAGATCAAACAAGAGGAAAGGATCTTTCTCATACAACAGAATGAATCTATATTGGAAGCTCACTGTATCTGCAGAAAATTATACTGCTATGCCACAACAAGTCTCTATTGGAGGGTTTTGTTTGTGGAAATGGGCATTATAAACAGTGACTTGTTATGGGACCATTCATTTTTCCTCATGAGCGTTGGCAAAAAATGCTCCATTGCTCTAACCCAAAGCTTGAGTATGTTTCATTGAACTAATGCCCAACTGATGCCTTCTGTGTGGTGCCTTTATGGCTGTGTGAATTGGGGGTGGAGGGGTGGGGTGTCTGTGTGTGTGCGTGTGTGTGTGAGGGATGGAGATGGAGGGAGGGAGGGAGACTCAGAGAGAATATTGTCTTCCATCCCTCCAATCATTGCCCAATATTTTATTTTATTTGTATCCCACCTTTATTTTTTTATAAACAACTGAAAGTGTCAAACATGTCTAGTACTTCCTCCTCCTCCTATTTTCCCCATAACAACAAATCTATGAGGTGAGTTGGGCAGAGAAAGAAAGTGACTAGCCCAAGGTCACCCAACCAGTTTTCATGCCTAAAACAGGACAAAAACTCACAGCCTCCAGATTTCTAGCCTGGTGCAAACTGGTTTTGTCATCTATGTGATTAAAAGGGGCTGTTCAGGAAGCTTCATTTTAAACAACAGCACTTTGCAGCGATGGATGGATGGATGGATGGATGGATGGATGGATGGATGGATGGATGGAAGGAAGGAAGGAAGGAAGGAAGGAAGGAAGGAAGGAAGGAAGGAAGGAAGGAAAGAAAGAAATTCAGAGGAGTTAAGCAGAATTACGAGTACTAAGAGCATTAAGATATTTTAAATTTTAGTTACATGCAGTTTTTTAATCTTTCAGATTACTAAAGGATTATATCCGTAGGCTGTGGTAATCTCTGTCTATTTATAATATACACCACCAATTCCTGAAATGTCCAACATTTTTCCTTTTTCTGTCCCGGTCTGTCTTTGCCCTTTGATGACCAAGAAGACTTAATTTTGCTGGAAACATAACAAAAGTGCAAAGCTCCCATCGCCTTCATTCTTCTTCCCCCTGCTCCTGTTACGTCGGCAGCTGTAAAGCTAAGATTTTTTTTTCTTCCCCCTGCCTAAGTGGTTTTTAAAACAAGCAAAGCAAAACGACACTGATTCAGCCTCTGCCGCCTCTTCTACGCTGGTAAAATCGATGCGTGAACACAAAAGATTTCTCCTCCGCGCGCCTCGTGATAAACAAACCCAGATTCTTAAGAGCCGAAGACGCCCAAATTAGCAATGATGAGACAGTCGTTTGGTGAGTGTTGACGCAGCACGAAAGCAGCCAGCCCCTATTTTTAATGAGTAGTTAATTACCAGCCGTTTTTAATTAGGGGGCGCGCGGAGCCAGGCGCGAGTTTATAAACTTGCCACCCGCTAAACAAACACATGTGCCAGACTGAAAGCGCTCGGCTGCCTCCCTCAATCCCGGTCCCTCGCGCCAGCGGAGGAGAGGCGGCCTGCGAGTCATCTCGGTTAGTGCCAGGCGTCTAAAGACACGCGTCTCCTACGCCGTGACCCGAGGGTGGCTTCTAAAGGAATAACGGGGATAAGGCGGAAAGGAAATACTTCCCCCCCCCCAAGAAACTGACTTCTCAGAACGATTTCCCCTTAGAAAGCACCAAAGCACCTGAAGGCCAGACAAGGAATAATGGATGGAAACTGAACAAGGAGAGATTCAACCTGGAAATAAGGAGAAATTGTCTGACAGTGAGAGCAATCAACCAATGGAACAGAAGTTGCCTTCGGAAGTTGTGGGAGCTTCATCACTGGAGGCTTTCAAGAAGAGACTGGGCTGCCATCTGTCAAAAATGGTGTAGGGTCTTCTGGGCAGCGGGGGTGGGTTGGACTAAATGACCCACAAGGTCCCTTCCAATTCTGTTAATCTGTAGCTGTAGAATTAAGAGACCAACCCCTGTAATTAACAGATTAACAGAGTTGGAAGGCGTAGGTCACCTAATCCAACCCCCCCTCCCGCCGCCCAAGCAGGAGACACTACATCATTTCTGACAGATGGCAGTCCAGTCTCTTCTTGAAAACCTCCAGTGATGAACTCCCACAACTTTTGAAGGCAAGCTGTTCCATTGGTTGATTGTTTTCACTGTGACAAAATTTCTCATTTCCAGTTTGAATCTCTCCTTGTTCAGTTTCCATCCATTATTCCTTGTCCGGCCTTCAGGTTTGGAAAATAGCTTGACCCCGTCCTCTCTGTGGCAGCCCCTCAAAATTTGGAACACTGCTATCATGTCTGCCCTGGTCCTTCTTTTCTCTTTTCTTCTCTTCTCTTCTCTTCTCTTCTCTTCTCTTCTCTTCTCTTCTCTTCTCTTCTCTTCTCTTCTCTTCTCTAGACTAGCCATGCCCAGGTCCTACAACCATTCATCAGATGTTTTAGCCTCCAGTCACCTAATCATCTCTGTTGCTTTTCTCTGCACTCTTTCTAGAGTCTCAACATAAGTGAGGGAGAGGAAGGCTGGGATAACAAATAAGACTGGAGGAACAGAAGGGTGCTGGGAGATCCCAAAGGGTTTTTTTCAAGAGGCAACTGGACTTCCTTGGTTTTTTGGTTTTTTGTAAGCACCTTTGAGACAACCATGACCTGGATGACTGAGAATCTCCATAGACATTTAGCTGTGCTGGGAGCTGATATCCTGAACCAAGTCAGTTGCAGAACTGGCAGTTTCATTTCTACAATATATGCAGTTTGGGGTGACATCAACCTTAGTTAGACAAGGGGAATTTATTTCTTGGAATTTACTGTTCTACAAACTAGTTGATGCAGTTTAATTTTCAATGCATTGCGCGCATCCAGAAAATTGATTAATTAAGTGCATTATGTGAATGTCACCAAGGTCTAATCTCACAATGTCCTGGAGCATGGATGTCAGTTTTGGCCTGGAGACTTTTTTATAATTTACACCTATCAAATGAATAAGGCTGCCCAATTCCATAAAGACTCTGAGCAGTACAACATTAAAAACAGCAGGAACAATCAAAGACATTAACTAAGAATGTAACAACATGTGTCACTTTCGGTATTTCTACTCCATGCATTGCAAGAACATATGGAGAACGAGATAGCAACAGATCTATCATTGCATGCGCATGAACGGTTTTCTTGGATGGACATGCTGATTACACAGGATTCCTAAGCATGGTGTGTTGATTACAGACTGCTTGCACATTGTATTAAACTGTGATTTACTTAATCATTGTTTACTGACTAAGCTATAATTAGCTGGGCAGTGGTCACATGCTCTAAGCCATAACCATGGCTTATGAACTATGCAACCTGATGATTTTCATGTGATGTTATGAAATCAGTTTCATACAATGCTGCTGTCCTTCCAAAATAAACTGATCTTCTCATTGCAGGGTTAAAGTGCAAACCGAATCTCCTCTTCATCCAAACCTTAATTTCACCCCATAAAACCCCCAACCATGCCCTTAGGTTGCCAACTTCCTTGAAGAGAAAGAAGAGCGAATTCTTTCTAGGATGACATCACATCATCACATCAAGATTTTTATCCTTGACCCAGAGTATTACTGAGGATATTATGTTCCCTGGATGTTTTGTTTCCCTTTCCACATCTCTCTTCCGATCTTTTGTTGCAAGCTTTGTATTTCTTCTTCTCGTTTAACTTCTTATTATGTTTCTTTTTATGGTTCTTTTGTTATCTATCCTGAATGTTCTTTAAACAGAAAGGCAGGGCAGGCATTTTTCCCCATGAGTAAAAGAGAGTTGGTCTCTCTACTGGACTTGGACTCAGGAACTGGCTGTCTGAAAGTGAATCAACCAAAGGTGCCCTCATTAGCCATAATAGCTCTTCTGGCTCTGTGGAGTTTCCCCTTTGTGTTGTTTGGTGGAATAGGGTACAAGTAGTCCTCGATTTACAATAGTTTGTTTAGTAACCATTCAAAGTTACAACAACAGTGAAAAAAGGGACTTATGGCCATTTTTCACACTTAGCAATGTTTGCAGCATCTCCATGGACACGTAATTCAGAGGTGGTATTCAGCCGGTTCGGACTGGTTCAGGCGAACTGGTAGCTCTGACGATCAGTTGGACCTGCCCACCAACCCCTGCTCTATCCTGTCCTTTATTTCCTGCTTTGTAGCTCATCTCATTCACACGGCACAGCTGATTCCCCCTCCCCTCACTGTTCTACTTACCATTGCTGATTTGGAAGGTAAGCAGCTGAGCTTCTAAATGCTCCATTTTCAGCGCTGCATGTAAGTGCCTTAGGCGCGCACGTATAGCGCGAGTGTGCGCACAAAGAGCATGCTCACCGAAGCGGTTGTTAAATCAGCAGCATCCCACCACTGACGTAATCCAAATCCAGATGCTTGGCAACTGGTTCATATTTCTGTCGGTTGCATTGTTCCAGGGTCATCACCTTTTGCAACTTCCTGACAGGCAAAGTCAAAGGAGAAGTCAGATTCACTTAACAACTGTGTTACTCACTTAACAACTTGCAGTGATTCACATAACAACTGTGTCAAGAAAGGTCATAAAACAGGGTAAAGCTCATTTAATAACTGCCTCACTTAGCAACAGGGAATTTTGAGCTCAATTGTTGTCAGAACCGGAGGACTACCTGTATTACATATTTGTATAATAAACCAAATTTAGGGCCCTAAAATGCAACAGAACTTTTGGGGGGCAATAAAGGAAGATACGATACACATGTCTTCCAAAAGCACATTGCAGCAACACCAATAGTCCTTGGACTATTTCCTTACAGCTTTCGAAGGGAAGTCTTAACCTGACAGAATTAACACTATTCAAGAGGCTGGATGGAATTTCTTTCCCAAAAGGTCATAGATTTAGCTGACAGTTCTAGATTTTCAATTTGGCTAGAAGCACTTTCAGATAAGGATTCTGCACCAGTTCAGAGTTTGCTCCAGGTGATGTAGGCTTGGCTACTGTCAGAGTCAAGCATCCTATCTTGTCTGATGGAGATACAAGAAAGAACTGTAGCATGGAAGAACAGGATCATGGCACGAGATACTTTCACACTGAGGAAAAGGAGCAGCATAATCAAAAGGCTGACCGGTGTTCAAAAACAATTGAAGTGGTATTGTATTTCAAAGAATAGGTATAAAATAGAATCAAGGAGCAGGCCAGAATCCAAACATTTGGGTAAAACAAAAACAAAAAAAAATACCCTGGCTTAAAATATAAACATGCAAGTAAAAAATGAACACTGTGAGTAATATTGTTGCTGGCCTAACCAACATTTTTAACAGTCAACGGAAAACTCCATCCAACCTTAGTCAATATTTGTTAGTGCTTGAGGGAAAACATTGCTCCAAGAAATTATGAATAAGCTTTGAATTGTACATATCTGTGTCACTCTTCACATCATTCTCTACAGAAGTGGTACCATTCTTATGGATTTAATGATACGGAATAATTTCATGATCAAATGATGGGAATATGTGTTCCAAAGGGGTAGAAAAAAACAGCTTTCTCATTAAAGTCCCACTTTGTTCTGAGAATTCAAGGGAAAAAAGGTATTCCCTTGGCTTCACAAGCTCTTTATCCTGGATTTTTCATCTGGCCCTATTATGCTTATATCCCATAATGCAGTACCTGGGAGCTTACTTCTCTTCTGAAAATGACCGAACCAGAAGGCAATAGCAATAGCACTTAGACTTATATACTGCTTCACAGTGCTTTACAGCCCTCTCTAAGCAGTTTACAGAGTCAGCATATTTCCCCCAACAATCTGGGTCCTCATTTTACCCTCCTTGGAAGGATGCAAGGCTGAGTCAACCTTGAGCCTGGTGAGATTCAAACTGCCAAATTGCAGTTAGCCAGCAGTCAGCAGAAGTAGCCTGCAGTACTGCATTCTAATCACTGCACCACCACAGCTCTTTTAAAATATGCAATCAATATGAATCTGTATAAATCTCTTGCTGGATAATAGTGAGATAAGTGTGGAAGCAGATGCATATACTGTAAAGGATAAAAGACAGTGGTGGAATATTGTTAAAGCTAATGATAAAAAATAATCCTGTGACACTATTCCTCAATATTGAGGAATATTGAGCAATTCTTGGTTCTCAACCAATAGTACCATTTGTATTCTGTATTATGCAGCCACCCACAGTAATTTTAATGCTACAAATACACTACATTTTAGGATCCTAAATAGATGGGGAAGAAATGGAGGTAGTGACAGATTTTATTTTCCTGGGCTCCAAGATCATCGCCGATGGGGACTATAGCCAAGAATTTAAAAGACGCTTGCTCCTGGGGAGGAAAGCTATGGCAAATCTAGACAGCATACTAAAAAACAAAGACATCACCCTGCCAACAAAAGTGCATATAGTCAAGGGTATGGTTTTCCCAGTTGCAATGTATGGCTGTGAAAGTTGGACCATAAGAAAGGCTGAGCGCCAAAGAATTGAGGCCTTTGAACTATGGTGCTGGAGAAGACTCCTGCGAGTCCCTTGGGCTACAAGTGATCAAACCGGTCAGTCCTAGAGATCAACCCTGACTGCTCTTTAGAAGGGCAGATCCTGAAGATGAAACTCAAATAATTTGGCCACCTAATGAGAAGGAAGGACTCACTAGAGAAGAGCCTAATGCTGGGAAAGATTGAGGGCCAAAGAAGAAGAGGATGGATGGAGTCACTGAAGCAGTAGGTATGAGCTTAAATGGACTCCAGAGTATGGTAGAAGACAGGAAGGCCTGGAGGAACCTTGTCCATGGGGTTGCGATGGGTTGGACATAACTTCGCAATTAACAACAACAACAACAACAACCCAATAGGGTGTGGAAGTACCTAGTCAATTGCAACAAATAAATTTAAAAACATTGCACCAGCGTGATTGCATCAAGAAGATAGATTTGCATAATTTCAGCTGCTTCATGGTGCCTTCAGTGCAATAGAGAAAGTCTAAGGCAGTGAATCTAGCATTAAGGTCAGCAGGAGAGATGTATGTATTTGGCTTTGAGTGTATTGCCAATATATAAAATCCATATTAAATTAATCATTCAATCAACCATTCAGTCAGTCAATCAATCTGTTTCCTGGAACCAAAATACTGTTCTAAAGCTGCCCTTTGATTATGCATCCTTATCTCCCTAGCTTTGAGAAAAGCCATCTCGAATTGGATGGTACACTTTAAAGAATAGATTGTTGGGCTAGTTAAATTTATTTACTTATTTTGGAGCCAGTCTTTATATTAAATATATGACATAACAACCCAAGAATAAAATATACATGCATTTAGACTGTTGTAATTAAAACAGGTTAAACATACACATATGAGCTATCCTTTCTGGAAAAGCAATGCCGTTGTTTGCCAATAGAGGGTCCAGAGGGATGAAGCTATCTCGGCCTGCATTGTCAAGATAACTTTCATCAATTTTTCCTCATTAGTAAGGAAGAAGGAAATGCCTCTCCAGGCACTTTAAACTGAGGCAGGTCCAGGTGGTAGATTGTGGTTTTCCAAAAATCTAGTCCCAGAACAATAGTAGAGACTTATAGTATAACTGATAAATTAATTGTTTGTCTGCCTGTCTGTCTACCTTTAATCCACTCAATATTCATAGCTTCGGGCTCCTGAAATCACTGAACATCCAGGATGCAATAATCACCCTCTGCCTCACATAAAAGGTACATTACACAATTCCAACCAAGGTGTGATCATTATTGGGTCTAAATCAGAATCCTTAGAATTTATCAAAGCTTAGGCAAAGCTAAAAAAAAAAAAAAGTCAGAAACTCTGTTCCTTTTCATGTATGAGACTCCTGCCCATTTTGCCTGGTTATTCATTCTGCCCACTGCAGCCCTCATCCTTCCCAAGAAAATGGTAAGTGCACATCCCTGCCAGCAAAGAGATGTTCACCACCAACAGAGAAAAACTTGCCTCCAGAAGTTGTAAATGCTCCAACACTGGAAGTTTTTAAGAAGAGATTAGATAACCATTTGTTTGAAGTGGTGTAGGGTTTCCTGCCTAAGCAGGGGGTTGGACTAGAAGACCTCCAAGATCCCTTCCAACTCTATTCTGTTCTGTTCTATTCTATTCTATTCTATTCTATTCTATTCTATTCTATTCTATTCTATTCTATTCTATTCTATTCTATTCTATTCTATCAGCACAACATTCTTTTTAAAATCTGAACCCGTTTTAAGGAAGTATCTCAAGTTATAGCATTATGGATTGGTGAGTGGCTAGGATATATTAATGTGAACTTCTCTCCATTATCCTAATTTCATGCATAATTTTTTACTAAATCCTAATACCATTACTTAGTGGAGGTTTTTAAGGGTGGGGGGTAGAATATTAGTACACAATCTTGTCTGGCAGTGCCAGGAATCCCATAATATTGGAGAAAACAATTATAGTAGATTGCCAGAATTCAGTACAGTTAGTCCTTGAGTTACGACCACAATTGAGCCCAAAATTTCTGCTGCTAAGTGAAACATTTGTTAAGTGAGTTTGTCCCATTTTACGACTTTTCTTGCCACACTTGTTAAGTGAATCATTGCAGTTGTTAAACTAGTAACACGGTTGTTAAGTGAATCTGGATTCCCCATTGCCTTTGATTGTCAGAAGGTCACAAAAGGGGATCAAATGACCCTGGGACACGGCAAACGTCATAAATATGAACCACTTGCCAAGCATTGAAGTGTGAAAAATGGTCATAAGTCACTTTTTCCAGTGTCGTTTTAACTTTGAACAGTCACTAAATGAACTGTTCTAACTCAAGGACTACCGGTATCCTCTAAACTGGTGAGATAAACCTCACTCGTCAGAAATAACATTCCCAACCAATATAGCAGTCATTACTTTCAGAAGCAGAACTCAGAAACTGGAGTATTTCAAGAGCCACTGCTGCTCCTTTTAAAACTTCACAGAATTTTTGAACTCCCTGCAAACTATTTGTTAAAGGCATCTCCCCCATTCAGTTCAGATGCTGCTTTTCATGTTTGGTGTCTTTGCACTGTTCTTTTGTCTGCCTTCTTTCAGTGCTTTTTACCTTCCTTGGATATGACTAAATTTGAGCCATGGCTTGAATGTGGAACTTGTGTAGTTAGAGACTTTGCTAAAGATGGAAAATTTGGCCAGTTAAGTTAGGTGGAAATTCAAAGCTGAGATCTTTTGACTGGGGTATCTTCTGTTTTAATATAATGTAGACAGCTATGTTGCATTTAAGGAAAACACTCCCATAGTATCTTTAAGATTTTGGAGCAGTAAAGATGTTCTGTTGTGATCCTGATGAATAGATATGCTTCTGGCCACAAGTGGCTGGTGGCCAAATGTGATGTTACAGCTACCTGCTACATTGCAGCTCAGATCGTGATCTACTTCTGTTAGAAGAATCATCTATTCAAATTAGGATTACATCTAAGGCAGCATCATTCTGTTTTGATCATTATGAAAGAACAAAAGGATGTTAGGAGGCTGCTAAATCTGATCTCTAAAGGAAGAAAATTACAATGTGGTGGGAGCTTAGTCAGCCCAATATATTTTATTTATATATATATATATATATATATATATATATATATATATATATATATATATATATATATATATGTGTGTGTGTGTGTGTGTGTGTGTGTGTGTGTGTGTGTGTGTAGCAGAAAGAACCGTGAATTAGTGGCTGGATTTATACAAAACATAAAATCTGGATTAACATAACTCAGTATCTATTTTTATAGGCTATATTTAAAAAATCCCTGTATAATCACTTTATAACATGATCTGGTTCACTTACACTATTGTGCAAGTGGCGTATTGAACCCAAATAATATGTGTTAAAGATGGATCTCCTCCTTTTGGCTCATTCTATTAGTAGCAAAGTACAAAAGCATTGTGTTTTCTGCTTCTACTAGTGTTGATTTATTGTGCCCACTCAGAAAGTTTGCCATTACCTGCAACACACAAGAAAAAAAAACTCGAGGATTGGACATCTAGAGCTTGTCATTATATTTGAAAGTGATATTATCAAGTTCAGATATCCTGTTTCCCCCAAAATAAGACATCCCCTGATAATAAGCCCAATCTTTTGAGTGCATGGCAATAGGGCCAAGCGCTTATTTCAGGGCTCAAAAAAATATAAGACAGGGTCTTACTGCAGCTACTTCAGCTGACTGCTAATTCAGCAGATCAGCAAATCAAATCTCACCGGCTCAAGGTTGACTCAGCCTTCCGTCCTTCTGAGGTGGGTAAAATGAGGACCCAGATTGTTGGGGGCGATATGCTAATGCTAACGCAATATGCTAATATGCTATATGCTATATGCTAACTTTGTAAACCGCTGAGAGAGGGATGTAAAGCACTATGAAGTGGTATAGCAGTCTAAACAATAATAGTAATATTTTCAGGGAAACACGGTAGTAATTGTACTAATGAGTAAATTTTAGCTTGCTGAACACATATTAGGAAAATAAGAACAGCCTTGCTGGATCCATCTACTATATCATTTGCTTCTCATTCTAGCCAACCCAATGTCACTAAAACACACAAAAGTAGGACACAAGGCAATAATCTTCTCTTTTTTGTTTCACTAGTAGCTGTTATGTAAAAGTATCATCATAGTTCCGGAGGAAGCAGATGGCCCTCGTGATTATAACCATTGCTAAGGAGATTCATATAAGATAAACATTTGTTAACTTTTTCATATGGGTTGAACATTTGTTGAAATTACAGAGTTGAAAACTTAATAAAATTTGTAGAATGAAGACTGATTCTGGGGATGATGGAGCAAAGGAAGAACATATAAGATTGAAGAGTTGATCAGAAAAGTTTGGCTGCAGATCAAAAACAATTAAAATTGAAGCCATTCTGGGCCTAAGAATTTCAGAATAAGACTTTCAAAGCCTGAAGGAAATATTTGTGGAAGGAATGGCTCTATAGCAGTGTTTCTCAACCTTGGAAGCTTGAAGATGGGTGGACTTCAACTCCATGGTTGAAGTCCACCCAAGGACTTCAAGTTGAGAAATACTGCTCTATAGTATCTCTTGTTCACAAGGGCAACAATTAAAAATATGAATCAGATATACAATGGTTCTTCTGGCTCACGTCTGCTCCTGATTTGAATTGTGTTCCTGAGCACTTGCAGTTAAAACTCACCATTGCACTCCTGCCAAAAACAAACTTCCCCTTTTCAATAGTTAAGTGATGCGTCCTGATTGGCTCATGTCTATGTTATCAAGGGTAATGGGCATTCCATTTCTTTGTTGACTCCCTTCCCACCCAGAAGTTTTTATACTTATTATATGTATCGGTTTGAGAGTCCCCTGGGATTCTGTTTAAACATTTAATAAAAAAAAAAAAACATTTAAGACACTGCTTTGTCAAGCTTCTAACGGTCATTTCCAATCAAGATAGCTACCGCAGATTCTTGTAGAGTCTCATTAGTTATATATATATTGTTTTTAAGGAAAAGGAATTAAATTCCAAAATATTATGAATTAGGTGACCAGACTTTGTTTGTAAGGCCTTGTTAATCCTTCAGATATGGAAAGAATGCAAACCATTTGAGAATTTATCTGATTGTCACAAAGAAGTCCATTAAACATTTGCCCCTTTGGACTGAGAGCAAACAGTCCCCAGATGAAAATCTGGGGACTGTAAAAAGTAGTGCGAGTATTGTCATAATAATGCAGAATAGAATAGAATAGAATAGAATAGAATAGAATAGAATAGAATAGAATAGAATAGAATAGAATAGAATTTTTATTGGTCAAGTGTGATTGGATACACAAGGAATTTGTCTTGGTGCATATGCTCTCAGTGTACATAAAAGAAAAGATATATTCATCAAGAATCATAAGGTACAACACTTAATGATAGTCATAGGGTACAAATAAGCAATCAGGAAACAATATCAATATAAATCGTAAGGATACAAGCAACAAAGTTACAGTCATATAGTCATAAGTGGAAGGAGATGGGTGGTGGGAACAATGAGAAGATTAATAATAACAGTGTTGAGGGAATTATTTTTTTAGCAGAGTGATGATGTTCAGGAAAAAACTGTTCTTGTGTCTAGTTGTTCTGTTGTGCAGTGCTCTATAGCGTCGTTTTGAGGGTAGGAGTTGAAACAGTTTATGTTCAGGATGTGAGGGGTCTGTAAATATTTTCACAGCCCTCTTTTTGACTCATGCAGTATACAGGTCCTTAATGGAAGGCAGGTTGGTAGTATTTGTTTTTTCTGCAGTTCTAATTATCCTCTGAAGTCTGTGTCTGTCATGTTGGGTTGCAGAGCCAAACCAGACAGTTATAGAAGTGCAGATGAATTTTATTATTAGTGAAGTCAGTGAAAAGTGAGTGTAGTCAGTGAAAAAATGGAATTTTGGATTAGAACAAGAGACAGATGTGGTCATGGAAGGTCAGCAAGTGACCTAGGGACTGTCCTTTCTCAGTCTAACCTACCTACAGAAATGTTTTAGGGACAATTTGAGAAAGGAATATTATGTATATCATCTTGAGCTACTGAAGGAAAGAAAGGATATAAAGGATGTACATCTCATAAATAAATTAAAATAACCTCCTAGTACAAGAAGGCAAATATAAATTAATAGATGTAACAGAGACCTGGGCAGATAACTCCAATAATTGGACAATAGTGATTAATCTATATAATTTGTTCACAAGGAACAGATGCAATAGATAGGAAGGAGGAGTTAGTTTGTCTCCACTCCTGCTCATAAATCTGAGTGAATGGACTTAGTCATAATGTATAGAATATCTGGTTTATAATAAGTGAAGAAACAAATAAAAACATTGCCATTGTTGATGTCTACTATCACTCAACCAACCAAGGAAAAATGTAACAATGTATTCCAAAAACAAATTTTTGATCTTTCAAAGATGCATGAAGTAGTAATGATTGGGGAATTTGAATTACCCCAACATCTGTTGGGACACACTCTGCCAGACATGTCCCTTCTAGAGGATGGAGTAAGGCACAAGAGAACCCATTCTGACTTAATGCTAACTAATAGAGGAGACATCATCCAGGAAATTGAAGTAGTAAAAAGACTGGGGTAAAATAATACAGTTCTTGATTTGAAGGGAAACTAAAGTGGAGTACAAACAAACATGTATTTTGTGCATTTAAAAAATCAGATTTTAATCAGTTTAGAACAGTAATAAGCAGAATCCCACGGCAGCAGAATTTAATAGGAAAAGGAGCTCAAGAAGTGTAAGAAAAGCACAGTTCTGAATTATTTCAATAGGGGGGGGGAGGAGGTCATCAGAAGAAGCCTGGACATGTTCAAATGCAAGCTAGGCAATCATCTGTCAAAAGTGGTTTAACCTGGATCTCTGTACTAGGCAGGAGAACGGATTTGATAGCTTAAATGGCCTCTTCTAGCTCTATTATTTTATTATCCTATGATTCTATTCTATAATGCAAACATTATGATAATCTAGAATGGCCTCTTTTCTCCTTTCCATTCATGGATTTTCTTGTTGATACTTTTAATTAAGGATTTTTAAGTCTCAGTGCTTTGTCTCTTCAGAGCACTTTTCCTTTCTTGTAGTTGAAAAGAAATGAAGGATGTGAGAAAGGGTCTATCTATTGACAAATCTTTTCTCCTCTCATGAGCTTGTACTTAAGAACAATGCAAGGTTAATTTGCTGGCCGTTTCTGAAGAATAAACCTCACATCCATAGGAACTGAGAGTGGAGAGGCAGCAGATGGGAAAGATGTGTTTAACACTTTGCCCAAACACTGCCTATTTCCCTTTAAATTGCCACTGTAGGGGATTAAAAAGACTCTAATTTTGAATGGCCTGATGCCTATCTGTAACTGGGGACTGTAAATCTTGAACAGCCTGCGTAGTAGCTGGGAGACTTTTAAGGATTCTTAAAACACTGCCACTGTCCCTTCCAAGGGAAGAGGCCCTGTGTGAAGCAGGTACATTAACAAAAGAGATTTCATGAAGAATGCAGGCCCAGTGCCCCAAAGCCCTGGAAGAATTGGAACCAGTATGATAAAGTTAGCACGGAAAATACAGATTAGCTATCTAAGAGATTGTTCATTTCTCTTTACTGCTGCTTGCTCAGTTTGGTATAATTTTATATTTGGTCTAATTTTCTCTTTCTTATTTTTTTGTCTGTTTGCACAAACAATTTACTGGGTGCAAGTTACAATCCGCAGGTATCAGCTTTAAATAAAACCAGAAAGTTTGCCCTTTGTAATGGCAGTGTCATGTATGTTTCATATTACATATAAACAAACAAACAAACAAACAAACAAAGAATCCCTTACCTCTATGGGTTGTATGTGTCTTCTTTAATCTTCGGTCCTCTGTCGGGGGCCTGGGAGTATGAGGAAGCTTCACAGTATCTTAGCTGTTCCTAGCACTGCACTCTTTTGGACAGAGAACTCTGGTGTTGTCCCTGGGATCTGTTGGAGCTTCTCTCCCAGTTTAGAAGTAACAACCAACTCCCCACCACCACCACCACTGGGATCACTTTGACCTCTCTGGTTTCTCTTTCAGGCCCTGGTACTTCTCCAGCTTCTTATACCCCTTCTTCCTGATGTTGCTGTCACTGGGCACTACTACATCTGTCATCACTACTGTCTTCTGATTCTTTTCTATTACTACAGTGTCTGGTTGATTGGCCAATACTTGATTGTATGTCTGTATCTGGAAGTCTTACAGGATCTTAGCCTTCTTATTTTCTACAACTTTCTGTGGGATTTCTGATCTGGACTTGGGAAGGTATAGCCCAGGGGTCAGCAACCTGCGGTTCTGGAGCCGCATGTGGCTCTTTCACCCCTCTGCTGCGGCTCCCTATCACTCAAAATATGCGTCACAACTGCTAATGTGCGACACCCACCGGCATGCGATTTATTGAGCTTTTCAACCTCCAGTAGGCCAACCATGGATAAATCCAAGAAAAGAAAAGTTTCAGAAGAAAACAGAATGTAGTTTCATTCAACTACATATGCTAGTTTTGAGGCCACTCAAGAAATAGGCAGGCACGGGAAGGGTTTTGTGGCTCCTGGTGTTTTATTTTCTGTGGGAAATGGGTCCAAATGGCTCTTTGAGTGTTTAAGGTTGCAGACCCCTGGTATAGCCCATACACTACATTTTCTGTACACAATGTCAGCTACTTGGTTGTGCCATTCAGTGTATGCTGTTCCTGCCTGCATCTTATACCCTGCCACTATGTGCTGGACTGTCTCTGAGCCCTCTCTGCACTGTCTACTCCTTGGGTCCTGTCTAGCGTGGCAAACCTCTGCTTCTATGGATCTGGTGCTTAATGCCTGTCTTGTGCTGTTATTTACAATGTCTCAGTGCTATCTTTTAGTCTAACTCTTACCAGCCACTGGTAGGATTTCTAAGTGTCCGCCACCTCAGCTATCTGTTGATGGTACATCCCAAGCAGAGCCTTGTCTTGCCATGGCACTTCCTCTGCTTGATCTTTCTTCCATGTCTGCTACTGCCTCAGGCAATCTCTCAGCAGCTCATCTTTGGGTGCGTTCTTACTCCTCCTGGATGCTCTGGATTTCATCCAGGATAGTGACTTTGATACTCACCAGATTCTCTCCACCCTCTTTCTAGCTGGTGTAGTCTCTGGTTGTTGGAATTTGGGGTGGAAACCTCCATACATTGTGAGAAGCTTCTGGATCTTCACATCAGAAGCTGCAGCTCCCCCTTTGGCCAGTTCACTGTATGACAGATATCTGATCAGTGGTCACCAACCAGTGCTCCATGGACCACTGATGGTCCACGAGAAAATTTTGGTGGTCCGCAGAAAAATTATTTGCATTTTTTATATTGCACTAAATACTATCTATCTTTTTAAAAAATTCATATTAGTGGTCCTCGGGATTTAAAATTATGAATTTAGTGGTCCCTGAGGTCCGAAAGGTTGCTGACCCCTGTATCTGATGACTAACAAGGTATACATATTCCTGGTGAGGATCTTGTTCTTCTCATTGAGTTGACATTTCAGGACCTTTTGTCATGAAATATCAGCTCAATTACATTTTCTGTATGTCCTTAGGCTGGTAGCTGATGCTGTGAGCTTTTGTTTGGTAGTTCCTAGGGCTTTGGATAGAGTCAGGCCCTTACATATATATTTTCAATAGCTGAGTCTTAATCACAACAACTTTCTGTTGTTCTACCAGCTGATTAATTTCTTTCTGAATTGTCTTGATCTTAGCCTTCAGCCCCATTTTCGGGGGAGGGGAAGAGTATGCACTGCTTTTCTTGATTGTGTAGCCAAGTATCTCTAGGATTATAGGGTAGTTATAGCCTATACCAGGTCATTGGTTATGGTAGTAGTACGAATTGTTGTGAGGGCTCTATCAGCATCTTCTAGAATACTGACTGATGTACTTCTTCACTAGTAGTAGTAGTAGTAACCTGTCTTGAGGGGTGATTGTAGCTAGCTTATCCATGATCTTATATCTCAAATCAGCTGCTGTGATCTTTAATAGAGGAGGTGGCAGTGACATTCCAATTTCAGGTTTTGGGTGTATATCTAATTGTTCTTCTGGGTCTTCTTGAGACTAGGATGCAATGTGAAGTTGGTCATCTCAAGCTGTGAGAGCAGCTTCCTCTTCACTAGGTTTAAACATTGGGTAATTTACCTGCTCCTCAGTTAGTGTGAATGCAAGTTTTCTGTCCATCCATAGCTCCCTTATTTTTTTCATATACCTCTGTTATTAGGTTTACTGTTGTAGTAGCATCCCATCACTTGGGTTCCTTTGTCTCATCCATGTATGTTTGTTCTAGTAACCACTTGTCATCAGATTGCCTTGGTTCCCTGACATCTGGTGTGGACCTTGGGTAACAGCCAAGGTCCACACCAGATGTCAGAGAACCAAAGCAATCTTGGCTTCTTGGTTCATGTCACTCTCATCTCCAAAGTGGGCAGGCGAAGTGTTAGATTCTTTGTCAAAGGACCTTTAATGATAGGTATCAGCCAGGCCTTGCTACATTAATTCATCAGTACAGGACAAGTGAACTTCTCAGCTTACTCTGAACTTTTCAACTTACCTCTGGCAGCTAGCCAAAAGCAATGAGAACAGGTCTGATATGGTTCTGAAGAATGTCTATGTGACTGAATTACTACTAATACCAGTTCACATAACCAAGTTTATTCTTAAAAGGGGGGTATTGTTTTCTACCCTATCCATATTCCAGGTTAGTGAGCAACTTCCCATTTAAAAACAGATGGTGATTGTATAACTACTTGCCTAATGGAAACTTTTTCTCTTGGAAGAATTACCATGTTTAACAAACTCAGGTAGACAGATTGGTAATCTCATGTAACAGTCTAGCCAGCTGCTGGTACTGTTGGTAACAGGCAACCTTCCACCTTCTCTATAGAGCCACCCAAACATTTTCTGCTATAATTGGTTTTTCAAATCTGTGTACAGATTTGAAATGCTACTTGCTGGGGAAAACTGCTTGGATAGGCAATTTCTGAATGAGAACTAATTCAGGGAGGCATAGTTAAGATACCTATCCCTATTGCATATTTCCTCACTCTTTGCTTTTGAGCAGCTTTTTCTAAAATAGGAGGGGAAAACAAATTAACTTCACACATAATTTATATGCGTATGTTCTTACAAATGTTGCAGATTCTTACTTGGAATTGATTTCTAGTTAATTAGCCAGACATATCTAGCTTAGATGACTCAAAGAGGAGCGTAGGACATGCGAGAAATGGGTGTTCTAGCATGCATAAAGCAGCAGCAATTCAGGCCAGGATCCCGGAAATGGCAGGCTAGACCTCAGCACCATGGACAGAGATCAAAATAATTGCCGGCTGAGCCAGGCAAGTGGCACAAAGCTGAAACTAAGGCAGAAAATGCAGCAACAGGTGATTCTATTGTAGCCGGGGAGTAGCAAGTTGCTTTTCATCAGAGTCATTGTTGATTTATGGACTCCACTGGTGCTTCTTTGTGACTATAGCAGTCAACACATATGTTGCATAAACGTAAAGTGGGAGATCCTTCCAGAAGGCCAAGTTGTGGCTGGGACAAAGAAAGAGGCATAACTTACACAACACTAACTGTGAGTACCTTTACCACAATTGTTGATGGATGGTATTAGGGAAAGATAAAGAATGCAAGAAAGCAAAGCAGCCAGAGAAGCAAACTCTGTCCATGGATTAGGTGGGGAATATTTCTTTGAGAGAGAAAGCAGAAATTCATTGGTGGATGAGGGTGAGAAAGAAGGTGTCTTTGGGAAACCCTGGGTAGTTTATGCAAAAGAGAATCTTTCTCTTCTTTTCACTTATCTTTCCACTCTTCTCTCCATAGACGGACCTTTTGGGTTTCCCTTAGGACCTTGATCCCTTTTAAACCTTGGATTGCATCCTCTCTCAGCTCAGTCTGCCCTGCCTTTCCACCTAGTCACTCTCTCTCCTGGTACCTTTTACTGCTGCATTGAAACTCCTGATAAAAGCTTGCCCTCTTCACTCTAGCATCTTCTAATTGATCTGACACATCTTCCTTTTTCTTTTTCTTTTTTCTCCACTCCCCCAACCTCCTTGAGCACTTTGGTGTGCCTTAGGCAGGGCTGGCATTTTGTGTTTGCATGTCCCAGAGCACCACATTTTAATAAACACTTTAGAAATACTATCATTCCAGCTTGAGGATCGCAACTGTCCCCATCCACCACCAATAATCCAAGATGTTAGATTCATTCTAGGTTATCAGGCTTGAATAACGAGCAGAAATAATGAAACCTAGTATGGGTGGTAAGAACTTAAAACAGCTCTAGATTGGGCAGTTCCAGGGAAGTAATAAACACATTTATCTGTTGTAGAAGAAAAGTGACTGGGCTTTTGGAGTAGAAGGAATAGAAATCTGGTAGCATTCTATGAAAGTGATCTAAGAATGCAAATGCAGAATTGTAGGAATGTTTCAAAAAAGCCAATAAACACTTGGGATTTGAATCACACCCAACCAGTTTTAAACTGGGATGATAGTTTGCAACTGGCATAGGGTGTGTGTGTATTTATGTGGAGAGAGACGGGTGGGGGAGGGAGGAGGAGGAGGAGGAGGGAGGGAGGGAGGGAGGGAGGAGGAATAATAATCCAGGGGGTTGCTACTCTTGCTGCAGAAGAGCTGAGCCCTGAGAGGCTAGTATGATAAGGAGTCAGTGCAATTTTTGCCCACTAACGTCGTAGGCTGCAAGTCCGGCAAGACAAGGGCGGGCAGGCGGAGGTGTGACATAGCTCACAGGCGTGAAAGTCGCCCAGGCGCATCACCTCCAAGGGAAGCAATGGGGACATCTCAGGGAGGGGGCTCTGTGCTGAGACTAAGGATGGCGGATGGAGGCTAAAAAGCGGACGCGGGGCTATGTGCAGGTGGAATGGAGGTGGAAGCCAGGCAATAGAGGCTATGCTTGCAGGAAGCCTCCGGTTCGGTAGATTCCGAGCTGAACCAGCGCCTGTGTAAGCCGGAGAGGGCGTTCGGGAAGGGGGGGGCGGGGGTGAGCTGGGGATGCTGGACCTTGGCAGGGGGAGACCGGGCCGATCTGGTCCAAGCCAGCCAGCCAGCCAGGCGAGGGTGTCCCCCCTCCTCCCTCAATGCCAGCCGCGGTGGCGTGGGCGGACGTGCGGGGTGGTCTCCTTCTCCTTCCCCCTCAGTGGAGCGCTGGCTCTTTCCCGGCGCTGGCACTAGGGGTCCCCCAGCCCCATCCTTCCTGTGCGGCGGCGGCGGCGGCGGCGGCGGCGGCTGCTGCTGCTTGCGGGTCTGGAAGGAGGAGGAGGAGGAGGGAATGGGGGCCCCGGTTGGTCTTTAGCGCCTCCCTCCTCTCCCGGAAGCGGAGGGGAAAGGAGGAGGAGGAGGAGGAGGAGGCGGTGGGTGGTGGGGAGGGCATCCCGAGCCCTGCGGCCGGAGGGGCCCGGGTGGAGGGCGGGAGGAGGGCGGGCGGGAGGAGGGCAGGCAAGAAGGAAGGGAGGACGGACGGGAGGGCGGCGGGAAGCGGGCGGGCGGGAAGCGGGCTGCCGGGCCGGGCAGCAAGGGGGGAGCCTGGTGGTGGCGGTGGCGGCGGAGGCGGCGGCGGCGGCGGCGGCAGGCGGCGGAGGTGATGGCGGCCAAGTCGGACGGCAGCGGCTTCTCGCAGCTGCACAACCTGGACGACCTCCCGCACCATCATCCGCACCACGCCGCCGCAGCCGCGGCCGGCCCGGGCGGCTGCGGCGGCGCGGGGGACGAGGCCGGGGGCAGCAGCTCCATGCACATCTGCCATTGCTGCAACACGTCATCGTGCTATTGGGGCTGCCGGAGCGCCTGCCTACGGAGCCTGCTGGGCCGGGCCGGGGGGTCGGCCTCGGGGGGCCCGGGAGGCGGCACCGACCCGCTGGATCCGGCCGACGGGCAGCCGCCCTCGCCCTCGGCGGCGGTCGTGGCGCTGGCGGTGGAGCGGCCGTGGCTGGACTGTCTGTGGATCGTGCTGGCGCTGCTGGTGCTGTTGGGCGATGTGGGCACCGACCTCTGGCTGGCCCTGGACCACTACGGCCGGCGGGACTACCTGTGGTGCGGCCTGACGCTGGCCTTCGTCCTCCTGCCTTCGGTCTTGGTGCAGATCCTCAGCTTCCGATGGTTCGTGCAAGACTACACCGGCGGAGGCCTGGGAGCCGTGCAGGGCCTCACCAGCCGCGGCCCTCCCATGATGGGCTCGGTCGGAGGGGGCCGTCGGGCTGGCCCGGGACATCACGCCGCCCCTCCCGGCGCACAGCGCCTCTGCAGGCTTTCCGTCTGGATCTGGCAGACTGTTATCCACCTGCTGCAGATGGGACAGGTCTGGAGGTAAGGCGGGAGGGGCAGGAAGGCAGCGAGAGCGAGAAATGGGGCGGTGGGGGGGGGGAGGCTGCCTGCAAGGGATGAGAGGGGTACGGAGCTCTACGGCCCCTGTCGCGCCCCAGGCCGCGGAAGGGTGACCTCCAAGGCTGACTGAGTGCACTCAAGAAATGCATGGCTGCTAGAAAGGTGCAAGGCCCCGTCCCCAGTTTGCAAAGAGGAATTGTAAGTGTGGCTACCGGGTGGGGAAATGCCCCCTTTTCTAGATTGCGGGTGTGTGTGTGTGTGTGTGTTGGAAAGTCTGCGCTCATTTTCCCTACAGAGATTTTGCGGAGGGAGGGGGAGATGGGAGGCAGGCAAATCGTTCCAGATGCCCTGTGAGGGAGGAGGATTCCTCGGAGAGTGGTGTTCTCTCCAGAAAGACTAAATGCATATGCAGGGATAGCCAGGGAGGGGGAGAAGAACGCCTCCAGTCTCCCAAATCTCAGGCAGAGCTAGGCAATCTCCTATTCTTATTCAAAAGCTTATGCCAAGTGACGTAAGGGAATGCTCAGTTGCGTGAAGCACAGAGCCAGCCACTGAGGCCAAGACAGGATTTCTCTTAAAATCTGGTATGTTGGGGGGGTGCAGCGTTGCATGTGTATGCTTTCTGTACACACCTGAAGAAATAGAACAGTTTAGTGCAATCTGGAGCTCTTCGGATTTACTGGACTTCATCCTCATAATTCCCAGAGAACTTGGGTTTACTGGATGATCTCTCTCTCTCTCTCTCTCTCTCTCTCTCTCTCTCTCTCTCTCTCTCTCTCTCTCTCCCCCTCCCTCCCTCCCTCCCTCCCTCCCTCCCTCTGTGTGTGTGTGTGTGTGTGTGTGTGTGTGTGTATTTCCTTCTCTCCCTCTCCCTCTCTCTCCCTCTCTCTCTCCCCCTCTCTCTCTGTTGGGGGGAATGTAAGCCAATAGTCTGGGTTAGGGAAGTCTCAAATGGAGAGGAAACAACTTGTACTCACCTCCCAAGAATGCAGTTGTGTTGTCCCTGTTTTGGTAAAGGAAGCACAGACACATAATATGCACAAACCAGCCAACAGGGTGCTGCAGAAAAAAAGGGAGCTTTCTTGGCCATCCTGATCTTGTCTACCCTCTTAGGAAACTAATAAGATCACCTCTTAGAATGAACCACTGCAGTTGGGCTATTTCAAAAAGAAACAGTATTATGCTCTGGTACAGTATTTTTAGGTCTTAAAATATTTTTCATCCCTGTGGAAAACCTGAAGTCATCCCCTCAAAAGAAAACCTGTGGACAGAATGCCCTTAAATTATTATGGAGGAAAGAAATTTCAATCTGGGAATAACTGAGATGCTCAAAGCATGGCCAAAAAAGAAATCACAACACTGAGCTATTTGGCCAAGGATTACATTTTAATCAGAAAAGATTCACTGGTTATCATCTAAAATAGATTTGGTTCATCTGGTACCTTCCAGATGTTCTGGACTCCCCTTCTAATTAGAGAAGCTTTCTCCAGCCTGGTATCTCCAGATGTTTTGGTTCCCCTCACCACTACATTCTAAAATTACCTTGTTTGTTGGATTTGTTCTGCTAAAATGAATCTGAGGTAGAAAACCTGAATGTTCTTCAGACTCTGGCATGACAAGATAACATAGAAAAAATGCATTAAGAGGATATAATCTTAAATCCTTTACAATTGAGAAATAAGAAGAACATCCTACATTTCTTCCTTAGATGATCAAGGAAGTTCTCCTAGGATTACATCTCCTAGGACAATGATCTTTCATTCTGGATCACCTTTAACAGAAATATGTATTTGGGACCAGATCTTACCTTTTTAAATTATAGGCATGGATGTCCCAATGATAATGTAAACGGAGATAAGACCGAGGCCTAGTGATGTAACATTCTTCAGATTGGTGTCCTCCAGATATGTTAGGAATGGACCTGCCATGATGCCCAGAGTTGCAATCCCAACATACATGGAAGTTACCACATTAGATTGAGCTGTTGACAATCAATCAACCTAGAGTATGTTGGAGAAAAGCAAGTTCTCTCTTTCCTGCTCTACTATGAAGGCACTATAGAGATGAGAATGCAAACTTCCTTGCTTCTTTGATTGAGAATAAGTCCCATTGAACACAATTTGATTTGCTGAATAAATGAGCACAGTAGTTAAGGATGCAAAGAATTTTTCACTGTAGAAGACAATTCTAGGCCTCAATACTGGAAGACAGGGATAGAAAGAGAAGGGGTAGAAATGTATTTGCACTTCTAAAAATAAAAATGAAGAGCAATAAGTGGAGTGGTGGTAGGGGCAGTCTTCCTCAAAAGGAAGTCTTCCTCCATAAAACCTGGGGTGGCTAGATTAATATTCTAATCTAATATAGGACCAAGTTGAAAATGAAAAGCAATTACCATGTTTTCCTGAAAATAAGACATCACCTGATACTAAACCCAATCAGGCTTTTGAGTGCATGTGCTAAAATAAGCCCTCCCTGAAAATAAGCCCTCCCCGGAAATATTTAAATGTGTGTGCAGCCGGACCCCGCCATTTCCTCTGGTTAGGGTTAGGGAGACAGAGCTGGAAATCAGGTAAAATGGCAAGAGGAGCCCCATCTTGCTCCACATGCCCCAAAATAATAAGACCTCCCCAAAAATAAGGCCAAGCGCTTATTTCAGGGTTCAAAAGAAATATAAGACAGGGTCTTATTTTTGGGAAAACATAGTAGCAAAGTAGAGCCATTGATGAACTTGTTTCCCCAAAGCAGTATGGTTCAAAGACAGAAGAATGTCTTTTCATCTGCTATGCATATAGGACTGGCAACAAGGATGGCTCAGGGTTGGGTCAAATACACAAGATTTATGCATCATTTCCCCCATATAGTATATCAGGTGATGGTCAGGTTCATAAATTGAATAAATGTATTGTGAATATGACATTAGACTCCCTCCTCCCACCCAGGCTTCCTGAAAGTAGAATATTGAAAAGAAGGTCGATCCCTGTGCCTGGCAGAGAGGGAGCTCTAGAATAACTCTGGTTTCTTTTTTTCAAGAGAGGAACTATGGGAAAAGATGCAGAAGGTGTCCTGGAGAGACCTTTGCTAAGAGAGGAAGCCTTTGCAGAAACAAGGCAGCTGGGAGAGCCTTTAGCTGCTTCACAGCCTGCTTGATCTGCATGTATGTGCACCTATAAGCATGCACACATGTGCAGAGACCGATCCAGAGCATTTTGCAGAAAGGGTTCACAGCAGGATACCAAAATGAACGAGTATTTTACTTAAGTTGTTGTGAAGCCATCAAAGTGCATAAGATGCCTTGGGGATGGCATCAATCCAAAGAGTGGATTGGCTTATATAAGCTAATCAAACAGGATAAAATAAAGTTTGAGAAAGGAAAGGATTTGAAATCCCTTTTTGAAGATGGAAATGTGTGTGTGTGTGTGTGTGTGTGTGTGCAGTGAGCACGTGCCTTTGTACATGTATGAATAGGTATGTTTATATGTGTGAAATTAGCAACTGGAATAAACTGGATCTTTGCAATATGATGGGAGTGGGGGGGGAGAAATTAAATGGAGTGTGAAGAGATATGTTCACTTAACGAAGACCCTTTTCAGTGAAATCATATGGGTAAAACAGGCCAGGTGGGGTTAAATTGCAGACAGGCTGGACCAGTTTCCTTCCTCTGAAGTTGGGGAGGGAGCGAAGGCATTGCTTTGATGAAAGATGATGTTCAAATGAGTTGGAAGGGTTAAAGCAGTTCCTGAGGAATTTGCTTTGAACCAATTTAAAATGGAGGCAACCTATTTGAGTAGCTGGGGGGGGGGGTAATATCGGTTTGATGGTGGGGAAAAACAGTCAAGGAAAAAAATTGAGATACACAGGAAAGATCAGGGAGGAGGGCAATAAGGGGAGAAAACACCCTCCTAAACATGTGTGGGTAGTTTGTATGAAACTGCAACCTGGGAAATACGCCGGTGAAGTCATACACTGCAACAGAATAAATTTCTTGCTTTTTCAAAATGTCATTTGCACTGCTTTATGGCAGGCGATCTCCTCTCTCTCCCTCCCTCCCTCCCTCTCTCTCTCTCTCTCTCTTTCCCCCCTCCCTCTCCCTCGTGCATGTTCTAGCACAGAACATGATGTATGCAAGCAGGGCAAGGTTGTAACAAGAGATTTCAGTTTTGCCTGTACCATGAAAGATGGATTTGTGCCCAAATCATTTCTCTCCCTCCTTCTCTTATACATCCAAATATCAACCATATAAGCTGAGGCAGCTGTTGGAGGAAAATGCATGTGTGCCTGGCAATTTACCCATCTCTTTTGGCAGCTGTGTATTGAGATGGGAATTAGAGTGTATTTTCTAGGGGTAGGGTGGGGGTTCTTATACTCGCTCTGTCACTAAATAAACATCTCCGACATACTGGGGGATGCCGAATCATTGGGAAAAATGGGAACGGAAAGAAGCAACTGATTGCACTTGAGAAATAAAACTGCACAGGTCTTATTCTGCCAAAACAGATGAGAGGTAGGGTCTCACTTAACCCTTGCCCATTTCTGAAGCCTTAAATGTTCTTTGGAGCCAAATGGAATCTACTAAAGAGAGGGCTTTGCCAAATCTTGCTCTCTGTAATGAGGATTTGTATTTAAAATTGGAATATGTCAAAGATTTCCTTAAGGATTAGGGCAGCAACATCTGTTTGGGGGCCTCACACAACTGTCAAAAGTCTATTGAACAAATACTTAATCACCAACAACCTTTTGTGAGAGTCATTTAAAATAATACATACATATATACATACATACATACATACATACATACATACATACATACATACATACATACATAAATAAATAAATCTGTTCCTCTTGCTGTTATGGCCGTCATTTGAATTATTCCTGAATGCTGTGGTGGGACTAATCCAGCAAGACAGCATGCCAGAAGCTGAATTATTGCTTGTTGGACTGGTGAAATGTTTACGTTTGGAAGGATTTATTGGAAGGGGGAAGTAACTCACTGTAAAATGGCCCACATCAAGTTAGCTTCCCTTCAAAAGAATGGACAAAGATCTGGAACTTATAGTAAGATATTTGTGAAATAAGTTCTCTGGTCTGTAAAATTCTTGAAAAGGAATCAGTTAGAAGAAACAAAAAAATAAAAGTATGTAATAGTGGTCCTACTGGATGGCAATATCTAGTTGACCTTGACTGATCTCAAAGGCTAAACAGAGTAAGACCTCATTAATTCTTGGGTGGAAAACTACCAAATAATACCAGTCCTATCGGCTAGATGGAGAAGTTGAAAAATGTCTTGGAATACAATAGTGGCAAACCATATACTGTTGCCACAAAAAATTAATTGGACACATCTGTTTAGTTCCCAGGGTCAAGTTTGCTCAAAAGTATCCTTACCTAAATGATGCTAGAGAAAAACTAATGGAACCTTCCAATTTGACCTTAGTTTATTTATTGTTTCAGCAAATGCAAAAAATATAGCAGAATGGTAGTGGATTTTTTTCCCATTATCTCAACACTGATAAATTAATTGTATGAGGCCAAGGAAAGACCTGGGTTAAAAAAGGGGGGGCTTTTACAAGGCTAAAATTAGGTTGAATAATTTGAATTTTGATATATTATGGGAAATTCAGCTATTCTTTTATAATGCTATGTGAATCACACCGTCATGTAAAGTCATAATAAAGTTTATTTAGATACAAAATGCATACACAGCAATTATGAGCATTAAACCCAACTGAATATTTCTCACTACAGTTGAAGCATTGCGAGTGCTTACTTTGGCAAGTCATTTCATTTGGAGTGGAGTGGACAAATTTATGCAAATAAAAAGATCTTGGCTACGTGTCAGACAGTGTCTGGAGAAATTTGAAAATAATTACATTTTATTTTGTGAAACTAACCCTGATTGCACAAAGTGATTTTTCATAATTTTGTCAACTACTTGATTTAGTTAAAGTTTTTTTTTTTAAGGTTTTTGGGCAACTACTAGATTGCAGCAAAGATTGGGGTGTTGTACATCTCAGATAATCCTAGCGAATAAGATTCAGGAATGAGATCTGAATGATGCTGTAATTCAGGTGAGACACGAAACAACTTGACACTTCATCTATCAGTCTACTTAGTGGAAGTGTTCATTTGATTTTGGAGGAAATAATGGAAAGAGACAGCTGAGAGACAGGATGTCAACCTTGGTCCATGATGGTCCTGTTGAATTTGCTGGGCTGTAGTTTTCCCTCCATCCCTATGATTTTATCATTTTGCTTCAATCCCAAGGACATGTTTTGGTCACCAGCAACTGTTTCAAATAACCATATGCAAGTTTTTGCAGTGTTGTGTCATGCTTCTCTAAGGCAAACTTCCCTTAGTAAAGATGACTTTGCATATTTATACATTGACTGAAAAAATGTTTTAGATACAAGTAGAAAGTTTTCCCATCTTTCCCATGAAATCCTAGGAACTGAATTGGGGATCATTTGCATAAATTTCAGCTTCTTCATCAGTGAGCTGTAGCCAATTTCAAATACAAGAAGTATATATCAAGTCGAATCATCTCAGTGTTATAAAACAATTGTAGTGCTTCCCTAGATTGATAATCTCCAAATACATTGGCCTATAACTTCCACCATTTCCAGGGAACATGAATGAGTGGATTTGACTCCAAACTTTGCAAGATACCATATGAATGAAGATCAATCCAAATACAGTTGAAATAGAAGTCTTTTGGACTGCTAACTAAATCTGAGATCTTTTGCTTACAAACACATGTTCAACTACAGAACACAGAACTCTGACTACAATCCTTGATTCAACGTGCTTTTACTTTTCAAAAGAAGCTTTCTAGTTTTTTGTAACTCTGGAAGGTGTTTTTTTTTTAAAAAAAAAAAAATCCTATAGTAGAGCACTCTGAAGATATATTGCCTATCTTACTTGTGTACCTGATTCAAATATGTTTTAAAAAGGGATAGGAGAAACCCATCCAAATACTTCAGGCATTTTTTAAGTGAGTGCTCCAAAGCCTAGACAAAGATGGAATCGTAAGGGGTCACAAGGGAAATTCTTACTTTTACTGGATTGTAAGCTAATTGGGACATCTGCTTCTTGCTTATTGACACTTACTTGTTGAGACCAAAAGTTCTTTGGATATTCAGCACTGTGAAGGTTCCCCAGTTTGAGATAGAAGTAGGAGAAGGAAGCTATGGTAGAGTTAAGAGAGCACCATGGAGTGAAATAAATAAAGCAAGAGAGTGTACGCATGATTAGGTGGCTCAGTGGCTAAGACACTGAGCGCGTCGATCAGAAAGGTCTCAGCGGTTCGCATCCCTAGTACAGGTCTCCTGCGTGAGCAGGGGGGTTGGACTAGATGACCTCCAAGGTCCCTTCCAACTCTGTTACTGTTAACTGTTACATGTACATGTGCTGTTTTGGGTCTTGTGGATACATAGATAATAAGGGGAGCAATTTGTCAGCATACTTTCCAAAGGAATTAAGTTTGAAGAAACAGGGCCACTGACTGCTGGATCAGTCAAGTTGTTTTCCTTTCTGATGTAAGGAAAATATGTCTTCCCCTTCTGCTTGAATGAATTCTGTGTTACAAAAAATATCAAACCAACCTTGTTTTTACTTCAACATGGGAAAACAATCTCCATTAAATCTTTTTAAAAGGAAGGTTGGTTTGGAGTACCCAAGACTGGTGATATGATAAGACTACTCAGTTCTCCAGTGCATCAGTGTTTGCCACCTGGTGTAGTGCTGCATTCTGTCTTAGCTTCCGGAATAGGACAACTTGCCACAGCCAACTAGCCAGAGGACAACTCACTGTGGGACAATTCAACAAATGCAAAAGTTAAAAATGAATTTCGACAGAACCGTGGCCAGTAATAATAAAATACCGAAAGTCAATCCAGAATACAAGTGTTAACAATAATTTCAATGAAAATGTCATCACCAATAATAAAGGTAACCGAATGAAACAATTATTTCAGTGTTGTTGTCCTGCAGTGAGTTGTCTTGTGGCGAGTTGGGCATGGCGAGTTGTACCATGGTGAGTTGTCCTAGACCCCTTATTTAGGACCAATCTTGCTCAGCAGTAGAACATGGCAAGTGGTAATGGTCTAGCTAAATCAAAATGAAGTAGATATGCTGAGCCAGAAGTAGAAAAGTTAAGGCAAATTAGCAGACAGCATAGGTGGCAAAAAGTTTTTAAGAAGAGATTGGGCAACCATTTGTCTGAAATGGTATAAGGTTGTCTGCCTGAGCAGGGGGTTGGACTAGAAGACCTCCAAGGTCCCTTCCAACTCTGTTATTCTATAGAGAAAGAGAGCATCAAGAGATATAGTGGATGGACAAAGACACAGCAGGTAGGGATGTGCCAGAAATATAAATAAAAGAAATCTTCCTCTTTTCTGTATGCTTGGGAGTTTGAGAGTTTTGATTGATACTAATACTTGGCCTACTCGGGGATTCATAGTAACATTTTTTAGGTGCTTCGGTATCAATCCGCTAAGAAACTATATTCAATTGCTGGCAGCCAGATGCTGAAATTCAGCTGTATGGTTCTGGTGGCATCTTGGGACTGCAGATGTCTATGGAGATTCTCAGTCAGATCATGGTTGTCCCAAAGGTGTTTCTACCAGAAAGTCCATTTTGCCTCTTGAAAAAGCACCTTTGGGACTTGGGACTGCAGCAAAGGGACTTGCGACCACATACAACTTTAGGAATTTGATATGAAAGATGAGCATAATAGTTTCTCACAAGCAGTAAGCAGTACAGGTAGTCCTCGACTTACAACAGTTTGTTTAGAGACCGTTCAAAGTTACAACGGCACTGAAAAAAAGTGACTTATGACCATTTTTCACAGTTAAAATCATTGCAGCATCCCCATGGTCACGTGATCAAAATTCAGATGCTTGACAACGGACTCATATTTATGACAGTTGCAGCTTCCCAGGGTCATGGGATCCCCTTTTGCGACCTTCTTACAAGTAAAGTGAACAGGGAGCCCAGATTCACTTAAAAAACATGTTACTAACTTAACAACTGCAGTGATTCACTTAAGAACTATGGTAAGAAAGATCATATAATGTGGCAACATTCACTTAATAATTGTCTCATTTAGCAACAGAGATTTTGGGCTCAATTGTGGTGGTAAGTCGAGGACTACCTGTAATGTTTTGGGCTTTTATGTGATTTTGGTTACCATCTTCCGTTTATTTCCTCAAAAGTGAATGGGTCACATACTGGACAGTTAAGGATGAGACAAAAAGCTTCTTTGTTGACTTTTGCTTAAATTGTACCCACAAGTAGGCTAGTGGGTCATAATTTGCTTCTGGAAAAATGTAAAAAGTTTAGCTATGAATCAAGATTATATAATGTAATCCTTGTTGGGAGTGATTGCACTGTGGCATATCTGGAGATAGATTTCTAGTTATTATTCTGGTGCACAACACTGGAAACAATTGTGCAAGTTCATGTTCAAAAACTGTAAACTTACATGCACACATTTTATGTGCTGAAATTGAAATCAGGTTCATGTGTTGGTTCCATTTTATTGTTTTACCAGTTATTTAAATGCAGGAGTAAATAATTTATCTATGCTTTAAATGTGGGCAAGCAGAAACTTGTACCGTATTTCAGTTGCCTTTTCCCATAAATTGTTTCTTCCTTGTTGACAGATGTTCAGAAAGGTTTATAAAGTCTAGTGATATATTTTCATGCAGTGCAATATTAACTTGTGGAACTCCCTGTTGCAAGATGTTTATGGCCACAAATATGAGCTTAAAGTAGAGCACTTATGAAGATTAAATGAATCTTCATGTTCTGATGAAGTATACCTCTGAACAGGAGCCATTGCTTTGGCTTCCAACCCAATTTTTGTGCCTCTAAGTGATGATGAGATGCTGCACTTTCACTCTGATTCAGCAGAAGTTTTCTCATGTGAGATTAGACTGCAAATAATTAACAGGTTTATTTAGGCAGATGAGATTAAAATGTATCCATATATTATACAGTATTCCAGACTCTTTTTTTTTGCACCTCTGTCTTTTCAAGTTTGCTTTCTGATCCAAGAATGTTCATTGTATATGGAAATGTAGACATGTTATTGTAAAAAAAATCTATTATGGAGATTTGTATTCAGCATAATCTACCTACAGATGAAGAGCAACTGAAGCATACCTATGGCATAAAATATATTACTGTGCAGATGTAATTTTGTTAAAGAAACATGGAGTAAATTATGAATTAAGCAAAGGGAGAGGGGAAGAGAAGGGGGGGAGAGAGAGAGAAGCAAAGTCTCATACTCTTTGTCTTTACCTGATATTTAGTACTAACGATGGAGATGGAGGACAAGAGGTGTTGGCCTATGTCAAGAGAGAGAGAGAAGAAAATATTTTGTAAAAAACAAAGCTGAGCCCAGTGTCTATGGAGATTCTCAGTCATCCAGGTCATGGTTGTCCCAAAGGTGCTTTTTCAAAAGGCAACTGGCCTTTCTTTGTTTTTCCTTAAAGACAAAGGGATACAACACCACCTATCTCCTGTTTGCAACACAATCCTTTCAGCAGTTCCAAGAAGGTTCCATACCCATTTGCACTATTCAGGTGATTGTGAGGACACAGATAAACTTCCAAGTGGCCTCAACGACTCTCAGGGAAAGTGCTAACCACCAGTTGCCTGCAAGGACTGTAAGTCCTTCTGTTCTCCATCATTCAGTCAGAACTGAAGAAGCTTCTTGAATGAGAAGTGAAGTGTCTTCAAAGAAAAAAAAAGAAAGGCCAGTTGCCTTTTGAAAAAGCACCTTTGGGACAAAACTGAGCCCAATCTCCCCATGACTTTAGAGATACTGTATATAATTATTATTCAGCCCTTTCAAGTGGGCCTGGTTGCAATCGACAATCCAGCGTAGTTGAATCAGGATTAGGACAATGTGGTTTCTGTTAGTAATCCTTGTCAATTGATGACTTGTAACAATTGTTGTTAGCTGAAGCCCTCATACTCCCTTCAAGAAGAACACTGGAAAGGACATGTTGCAGTAGTCTAGTTGATAGAAATTCAATTTCGGAATGTCTATTTGTCCATTTCTGGCAGGTGAAGGTTAAAAACTGTCCTATATGGCTAAATCAAGATGATGGTTGGTAGCTATAATGAGATTGGGGGAAGGTGAATGGAGCAGTGTGAGAAGTTTATAAAATGGATTTCAAGAGGGTGAATAAGGAAAAGTGATTCCTTTCTTAAAATGCAACCACATATTCTTAAAATGCTGCTGTGGCAGAACCAAATAAATATTTATTCCCACTTCAAATCATTAACAAATATTTTCATAACTAAAAATTATGACAGAAGTATAAAATTTTCCTATGTAGTATTTAGCATTTTTATTCATTCTTGTGTAAATTTTAATAGTGTACCAATGGACCAAGTAAGATGCATAATTAAACTGTAGGGCTGCCAACAGTATGAATTGCTTTGGAAAATAATTAGGTTTCTTGGCCAGCTAGTTATACATGGATGGCTACTAGCCATCATTGGCAAAAATGCAGCCTTCATATTGAGAGGTTTTGGAGCTCTGACTGCCAGATGTTATTGATTAATGGGACAGTTGTCACTACCTGCACTTCCTATGAACTTTCGCCTGAGTTTTGCCTGCCCTTCTTGGGAGACAGAATTCTGAGTTGAGTGGACTACTAATTGCGCATGGAGAAGTCTTTTTCAGAAGTAGAATTTGGAGAAGCCATCACAGAGCCTACGTGAATACTGTTTATGTGCTGAGAACATTGTCTTTTAAAGTCTCTGTGTGGCTGTTTTGAAGCCTTTTCTGAACTTCTGACTCTGCAGGTGTGTACATAGGAGGCCTTTCCACTGGGACTGTTGCCACAGCAAAGTCGCTGTGTTGAGATTCAGCTCCTTGATGCTCTGAGCAACAGGTTCAGAAGAATGAACAGTTTTAGCCAGTTCTTAACAATACGACATTGCTTCTCTGCTGGTGATCATTTCAATCTTTGGATCAAATGGGAAATTTGACCAAGTGGCTAAAAAGGTCTCCTCCAATCTGCATCATTTGATATTAAACCCTTGAGTCCACAGTGGACTTATTAGCTATCTTAATTTATTTCACCATTGGCGTGAGATTCAGACCGAATTTTTGTCTACTGGCTTAAAAAAAATCAATTTCCATTGTAAAGGGGGCGGGGAAAGAATCTGAATAATAGACTATATCTTTCTTTCTCATACTTTCTAGAGATAATCACTAGAAAAACTTCTATTATTGTTGTTGTTGTTTTGATTTAGGCATTACCCTACTTCCAAATGGTATTGAAATTACCAAATTTCCTAGTAATTTTATTTACACATTTATTTACACTTTTATTTATTTATTTAAATTTTATTTATGGGACTTTTCCCACTCCTTTGATCCTAATGGAAAAATTAAGCATTAAATACAAATCCAGATTATTATTATTTTTTACCATATGTCACAGGGTGAAAGAAGAGCAGAAGAGCAGAAAGGTCCTTGAATGGACAAATGAGTAACATAATAGAGGAAATTGCAAGTTTAGCTCAGATAACCAACTATTGCTTGATGATTAGGGGTTGACCTGATTTATAAAAACTGTCAGCTCAGAAACAAAAGTGTAGCTAAACATGCTTGAGAATTGTATTTCATTTGGAGCTAACTTATCCGATTCACACTTCACACTTAAATTCTTTGAACTTTCCATAAAGGCTTTAACTATTGACATCAGGATTACATAATTAAAAGTCCTAGGACTGCAAGAGACCAACAATACTTGGGTATAGCCTGGCTAGGTGGCTCAGTGGCTAAGAAGCTGAGCTTGTCAATCAGAAAGATCAGCAGTTTGGTGGTTCAATTCCCTAGTATAGGTCTCCTGCGTGAGCAGGGGGTTGGACTAGATGGCCTCCAAGGTCCCTTCCAGCTCTGTTACTGTTATACTGTATCCTAAGATATAGGATATAAATCCTAAGGATGTAAATCCTAAGCGCCTGCCCAAAATGTATTACTAATCTGTGATTTTTATATGACAGAAGGGACAAATTAAGAAACATAGTGAATAATTGTATTAATTATATTTTTCCTACATGCAATATTTTTTTCTACAGTGAAAAACAATAGAAACAGAATATATAATTGAAAACAAATTCCAGAGGTAAACAACCATCGGTTAAACAATAAAAAAATTACACGGGGGGGTCTACAATCCATTCTGACCAAGGGACTGAGGACAGACCCAGATTTTAAAGTTTAACTTAAAGAAGGCCAGGGTGGGGGACCGGGTGAATCTCTTGGTGTAATAGTGTCCTAGATAGTAAATGCCAGGCAGTGTGAATAACATACCTTCCTCCAATTCTTCTCTTTTTTTTTTTCCTTCATAGAAATGAAACCCTATGAGATAGGATGGACTGAAAGTAAGTGGCCCAGAATCAATCAAGTACCCTCCATACGCAGCTGAATGCTACCTTGAATCTAGGTCTCCTCGGTCTCAATGCAAAACTTTACTACGATACACTTTAATTGAAATTTCATCTCTGTGTCAAATAAATCTAATATAGTTGTCCCATAAACTCCTATCCCATCCACTTTGGGGAATGTAGTCCCACCATATAATTAGGGTATCAAGTGTGGCCTTCAGGCTGACAAATGGTGTACTTTTCTGACTTTTAGTTTTAATAAGTGATCTGAGGGTTGCTTTAACATCTGCTATCATTTTCCTTTAACAATTATATAGTAGCTTGTAAGAGTCGAAAATGTTTTTCCAGAAGCATCTCAAAATGCTTCAGGATAGTATATCGACTTGTGCCATCATAAAGGACTATGTCAGTAGTCACAGATACGTTTTAAGAGTTTCTCCCTTGGTACATTCCCATCATTGCTTTAAGACTGGATTTACTAATCTGAGTGTGTGAATGCGTGAGACACCTAGCGTGTATGAATTCCTTACCAGGAATATCCAGGAGTGTGATGAATTTATGGCTTTAGGAGGAATAGCCTGTTTCCCTTGTTAACACTGTCTAGCATTCTTTGTTCAACGTAGATACATTTTTAGACTTTGCTGTGTTTAAAATTCTTACTTCATTACCTCAATTGTTAAATTTACATGGTTGATATATAGCTGGAATTGCACTTTCCTTCCTCTATATATATATCTGGACTTTTATACCTATGATGTAAAGAAGATAAACTGCCATTTCTTTTAGTAAAAGAAGTTGAATCATTTCTTTATTTTATTTGTATTTACTTGAATTACAGCATGCCTTTTCCCTTGGAGTTCAAGCCTTTGTGCTTCTTGCCCGCATTTTATCTTCACACCAAGACTCTGAAATAAGTTAAGTTGACAGATGATAGCTGACTTTGATAGTTGAATGGGGATTTGAACATGGGTTTCTCCAGTTCTGTCCCACAAGTAGGCTGGACACCTGCAGTTCTTATTGTAATCTGGATAACACGAATTAATCTCCGTGTGCATAAGAGATGTGTGATGTGGTTTACATTTTAAGGCACAGCTTAGAGATGGCATCAAGATACTGTATCAGTTAACACTGTCTTCCAAATTCATATGGGGAGGGAATTTGCTTTGAAAAGGGAAAATCCATGGTGAAATTAATGTTTAATAGCTTTGAAACTGCATTTTCTGAAGGCTTGTTTGCTTGTCTGCCTATTTTGTATTTGAGCCTTGTTATGTGATAGGTGATCAATTGCATTTCGTTCTGATGAAGATAACAGCCAAAACTGCAGGGAATGTGGTTACATTTAACCCAGATTATAGCATGACAGATTGAAAGTGGCCCAGGGCAGAGGCTATGTGTAATGTAAAATCTGTTTAATCAAAGAGTAGATACGAAGAACAAGAGTTTACAATCTTTTGCATAGAAAGCATGTGTTTTACTTAGTTTCAGCCTTTTCCTGTTGGCTAAATTGCCTGGCTGATATAACTGTATCCCTTTGGTCAGTCTAGACTCCTGGCAACTTCATAGACAAATCCATGCAGTTTCCTTGGCAGCACTTTTGCATGTGGTTTGTCGTTGCCTTCTTTCTAAGGCTGAGTAACTGGCTCAGTCACCCAGCTGGCTTCCTGCCCAAAGCAGGACTAGAACTCACTGTGTCTGGGCTTCTAGTCCAATACTGTTAACCCCTACTCAAACAGGCTCGCATGCCCATTAATTCCTGTATCTGGGCAAATAGGCTGTGGCTGAGGGGCAATTGTTTGTTTCATGATTACATTTTCAAACAAACCACAGAAATAAATCATATTAACATGATGATCTATTTCATGCATTGTGCTAGGCCAGGATTTGGTTCCTACCATATGCTGAGTGATAACATAATCCAACTCCTAGGCAAAGTTTTGGAGTTTATGGGCATACTGAGAGTTTTGAGAACCCTTGAGAACTTGCACAAAATGGTTGCCAAAGGAGAGAGATTCTAATTTATAAATTTATAAAAAGGCTATACTCACTGTCCTTTGACCAGAAAGCAAACTGATGGGACGAGTATTACCTCTAGCCTTCCTGCCTCCCAGATAATCTTTCTTGCCACCCAGTTTACCTCTTTTCCCCTTTCTTGTCAAATGATATACCTATAGTACTGCGTAGGATTGTTTTTTGAAGAAGTTTTATGCTGTTTCTTTTGGCCTGGAGGCATTCTTGATCAAGACACTCCAAAGCCCTTGCATCTGATACTATATCAGCTTCTACTCTCAGTTCATTTACAAAAATATTAACAGAATTTTAAAAATACCATCAGAATAGAGCAGT
The DNA here is from genome assembly GCF_059756535.1 of Pantherophis guttatus. Classification (NCBI taxonomy): domain Eukaryota; kingdom Metazoa; phylum Chordata; class Lepidosauria; order Squamata; family Colubridae; genus Pantherophis; species Pantherophis guttatus. The sequence goes on from NC_142063.1 coordinate 318,806,220, forward strand.
GGGACACTGGTTCCCAGAAATACAACACAATCTACCCCCAGTTCAGAACTTTGTTCCTTCTAGCACCAGTCTGTCTATTTTGTCCTTCTAGACATGGCAACTTTAAGATGTATGGACTTCTATGGCAGCTCCTTAGGTGGCTCAGTGGCTCAGTGGCTAAGACGCTGAGCTTGACGATCAGAAAAGTCAGTGGTTCCAATCCTTAGTATAGGTCTCCTGCATGAGCATGGGGTTGGACTAGATGACTCTTCCAACTCTGTTACTATTACTATTCTCAGACTTCCACAACCAGCATGGAGCTGGCTGGGGAATTTGGGGAGCTGCAGTCCACACAATCTTAAACCAGATTGAGAAATACTGGTTTAGATCATGAAGCCCCGTTTGCTGTAGATGCCAGGCCACTCCTTCCAACTCACATGCTCCATCGCTGGCTACTGCTGCTCTTCCCCTTTTTAAAGGCCAGCTGTAGTAAAAGGAGATACATTAAAATTTCTCACTGTTTCAGTTGTATTTTTTTTGAAAAAGGTATGGCTGAAAGAGAGAAAGAGACAGAAGATCAGATCCGTTTTCAATAATGTGGCGCTGAGTACCAAAGAAGAGCATGCTTCATATAAATGTAACCAAGTTACTTATGGAATGATCTCTCCACAATTATCTCTACCCACCCAACCTGATCTGGCAGGAGTTATATGCTCTGGGTCAGTAGTGAGTTCCACTTACCTTCACTACCGGTTCGGAACTGTGAGTGCGTGTGCACGCTCACTTCACTCGTGGGGTGCTTCTGTGCATGGGCAGACTATCCGTGATGACATCTGGGTGGGTGGGCGGAGCCTCCCACCACCACCACTACCGGTTTGCCCGAATCGGGACAAACCAGTAGAAACCCACCACTGCTCTTGGTACTATTGGCTATGGAGTGTCATCTGGTAGGTCCCAGAAGAAGTGCCCAGAAAGAGCTCCAACCTTTTGGAACATCATCCCTTTGAGGTTAGATTAGCCTTGTTTCTGCTGGACTTCTGTAAGGTACCAAAAATGTGGTTTTGTGCCCAAGCCTGAGACCCGAAATGCTCAACAGAGCCCATCTCCTGGCTGGGTTGATAGTTGTTTTTTGTTGCTTGGCTGCCGAGTGTTATATTTTTTTATGCTATATATTTTATCTATTTTATTGTAAGCTGTCTAATGTATGTAAGGTTATAGAAATTGAACAAATAAATGAATGTATGAAAAAATGAATAAAAACATTAACCCATTGTCCATTGCATGTATAAATCCAACTTATCTATTCAAGCCTGAAGTATCATAATTAGCAAGACTAGAATCTAGGAATGGGCAGAATTATTAATATCATGTTTTCCCACATTTATTTATTCATCTGTTTGTTTGTTTATTTATCTGAAAGCCTTTATTCCCACTGTATGAAGAAATTGGCTAATTAATGATTATTTGAAATCAGTGATAAATTTGCTATAAGCCATCTGTTGATCAGCCAGTTAATGGGAAAAGTAAGAATGGATAAGAGTTACATATAATTGAAATTTGCCTGGGCTAGAATGGAACTGCCATTATCTGCTGAGGAAACCTACATTCAAGAGCCGTGGTGGCGCAGTGATTAGAATGTAGTATTGCAGGCTACTTCTGCTGATTAGTGCCTGCCAGCAGTTTGGCAGTTCGGGTCTCACCAGCTCAAGGTTGACTCAGCCTTCCATCTTCCAAAGTAGGTACCCCCAGATTGTTGGGGGCAATATGCTGACTCTGTAAACTGCTTATAGAGGGCTGTAAAGCACTGTAAAGCAGTATATAAGTCTAAGTGCTATTGCTATTCTCCATGAGAATCTCCACCTTCCATATATCAGAGGGCAGAGCAGCTGCAGATCATGAATCTATTCCAACTCCTACTAAGATGGCCACACATATCTGAGAATATAATTGGACCACCACACGTATCTCTTGCTCCACCAAAGGACAATTATAAAAATGCAAAACAGATGCCCACCTTTGCATTAGGTGGACCTTCAGTCTGTTTGATGAAACTGTTAAAATTACACTCAGATGGGTACAACAATGGGTTGTCTAAAATAGTCGTGCTTTTCAGTAAATAGATCATTCCAAAATTCTCAACAATGGCCTTGCTGGCTGGTGATTTCTGGGAGCTAAAGTCTACACATCTGAAGGACACCTAGACTGGGGAAGACTACTGTGACATCTCTGCTGTAAAAAAATCTGTTGAGATAGTTTGAACCATTCTTCACGCAAAGGTTTTCTATTGTGGCCATCAACTCAGTTTTGTTTCTTAATAATCACATAAATAGAACTTCTACATGATGATCTGTCTCCAGCCTGGCTTTCCAGATCTTCCAATGGTATACTCATTGCCACAATAAATGAGATCATCCATGTTGCTGCTGCTCATCTTCTTTTTCTTCTTCCCTTCCATCTTTCCCATCATTATGGATTTCTCAAGGGAGCTGGGTCTTTATATATCCAAAATATGATCATTTGAGCCTGGTTATTTGTATCTGACATGAGACTCAGGATTGATTCATTCTAGGACTCATTTGTCTTTTTTCCTTGGCTATCCAGGGCAATCTCAGTCTTCTCAACATGAAAGCTCAAAAGTATCAATATTTTTTCTATCCTGCTTTTTCAACCTTCACTTCCATTGTGTCACACAGAAAATTCATTTCCTGCATTATTTTGATCTTTATAGGTTTATCCTCAACACAACATTTAACTGTATTTTCCAAGACGTTCATTGCTGTCCTACCCAGTGATGGTGTACAATGTATTTCTTAACTGCTGCTTCCTATTATTGTTGATAGTTGATCCTAAAAGGCAGAAGATACCCATCATTTGGCATTTTCGTTATCAGTGCTAAGGCTAGTTGCTGTACTTGTCATTACTTTTCTTCTTTATATAAAACCCTGGTCCATTTTTTTCAATGTGTTCCTTGACTTTGATCATTACAGGTTCCAGAGCATTTTCACCTATCAAAGTAATATCATCATCATAGTGCAAGCTATTGATGTTTCTTTCTCATTGGCTATCATTGGCTTCAGCAGACTTTCTTTCCTTACTATCGGAAATCGTCATCTGGCAGAAGACTTGAATGTGTTCTATTATAGGTTTGAGAAGAGATCACCAACAGTAGCCAAATCTCCTATACCTATTTCTAACCCTCTAGCCCCCCACCCACCCATCCACCTCTGGTGATCTTAGAAAAAGACATGCAAGACCTGTTTCATAGACAAAAGATTGAAAAAGCACCAGGCCTAGATGGAGTAACTCCTTCTTGCTTGAAAACCTATGCTGATCAACTGGCTCCTATCTTCACACACATCTTTAATAAATCACTGGAGATATGCTATGTCCCTTCTTGCTTCAAATGCTCTACTGTAATCCTGGTTCCCAGGAAACTCTCTATCAAAGTGCTGAATAATTACAGACTGGTTGCACTGAGATCTGTAATTATGAAGACCTTTGAGAGGTTAGTGCTGGTCCATCTGAAAGCCATCATGGATCTACTGTTTGATCCTTTGCAGTTTGCCTACCGAATTAATAAATCCGCAGATGATGCTATCAATATGGGACTGCACTACATCTTGCAACATTTTGAATTTCCAGGGACTTATGCATGGGTCCTTTTCATAGGCTTCAGCTCAACATTCAATACAGAAATTCTTCATTCCAAATTGATTCAACTAACTGTACCTGTCCATACTCAAAAGTGGTTATTAGCTTTTTGACAGATAGGAAGCAACAGGTGAAACTGGAAGAAATCACATCAACACCCCATCGATTAGCACAGGCACCCTCCAGGACTATGTGTTCTCTCCATTGGTTTTCTATCTCTACACCAATGACTGCATTTCTAAGGATCCATTTGTTAAAGTACTGAAATTTGCAGATAATACAACAGTCATTGGTCTCATTCAAGATGGTGATAAATCTGCATATAGATGGGAGGTTGAACAATTGGCCTTATGGTACAGCTGGGATAATCCGGAGTTGAACATGCTTAAAATTGTAGAGATGAGAGTGGATTTCAGGAAGAGCCCTCCTATTCTACCGTCGCTTACTATATTTGACAGCACAATATCAGCAGTAAAATCCTTCAAGTTTCTGGATTCTATAATTTGAAATAGACACCTAACATTAGAACCATCACTAAAAAAGCACAACAAAGAATGCTTTTCCTGCATCAATTTAGGAAGTTAAGACTGCCCCAAGAGCTATTGATAACAGTTCTACAGAGGAATTATTAAGTCTGTCATCTGTATTTTGATAACTGTCTGGTTTGGCACAACAACTAAACAGGACAGGTACAGACTCCAATGGATAGTTAGGTCTGCAGAAAAAACAATTGCAGACAGCCTGCCTTCCATTGAGGACCTAACACTACACAAACCAGAAACAGGGCTGAGAAAATATCTATAAACCCCTCACATCCTGGACATAATCTATTTCAACTACTCCCCTCAAGATGGTGTTATAGGGCATTGCATGCCAAACATCTAGACCAAGGGTCCCTAACCCCCAGTCCATGGACCGACATTGGGCTGCAACATGCCAAAACGGGGCCACACAAACAAGTGAATCCCCATCAGTGGGATGCAGGCAGCACACAAACCATACCCCGTCTGGTCCATGGAAAAGTCTCTCTCCATGGAACTGGTTCCTGGTGCCCAAAAGATTGGGGGCTGCTGATCTAGAGGGACAGTTTTTTCCCTTGTGCCATCACTTTGCTGCTGAACACCTAATCTTCACAGTATTGTTTTATGTCTAAGTATATTTACCTATATTGTATCTTTTCATCTTCTCTACCATTCTCTCTTATTGGTATTATATTGTGATGATTATTATTATTATTATTACTCTGTGGCTTTGCATGTATTTTGCATGTACCTTCTGCACTGGAGACAAATCCCAATTGTGTGTCTATTCATGCTTGGCCAAATAAAGTTATTCTATTCTATTCTATTCTATTCTATTCTATTCTATTCTATTCTATTCTATTCTATTCTATTCTATTCTATTCTATTCTATCCTATCCTATCCTATCCTATCCTATCCTATCCTATCCTATGTTCTACTCTACTGTACTCTACTTTTAAAACCATACTCATCCTTTTTACCTTTTACTCCCTCAATATATAGTCAGATTATAAATAGAAGAGAAAAGGAGAGAGGATATAGCTTTGTCTCACTTATTAGTCAGGTTTGCCATGTTCTATCTGGACTGTGGCTCCCTATCCATGTCCCCACTGATCACAAATGAGGCCAATGTCCTGGGATTCCCATTTTTCTAAGCACATTCCACAGCTTGATATGTCAACATAACTGAAAGCCCATAATGAGTTTTTCCTGGAATTCTTTATTAGCCACTGGGCTTCAGCAATAATGTTTCTTGGTCTTTTCTAAAATCAGATTGAGTACCTCCTTTTCCATAAAGAGTTTGTCTGTGTTGGATGAGCCTAAGCATTATTTTGCTACTACCTGAAATTAAGGAAATCCTTAATATGCAATATTTTGTGCATTGTCTTAAGTCTCTTTTCTTTGTTATTGCTATGTAGACTGACTTCTTCTAGCCTGTTAATAAACTCTGTCATGCTGTAGATATGCTGGCATAGTTGGGTTAGAAGCTTTCTGATTCTCCTTCTGTTGCTTGTATATATTTATAGATACTCCATCAGTTTCTGTCTATGGAGATTCTACAGTTTCTTCAGCTTTCCAACTTGGAAATGACTGGAGAACAGATCTAACTTTAATTTCTATTACTAGAGAATCTTGCAAGTAGGGAACATTTCCTAAGGTACCTTTGAAGTTGATCTCTCTACTACATAGAATTTCAGTGTATTCTCTCCATCTTTATTTCATCTTCTTTAAATCAGTTATTATCTGTACATTAGTGCCCTTTAGCATATCAGTTCGAGGTTGGAACCACCTGAATTCAGAATACTTTTGGAAGTTCTTTTCCATGTCAGTTTACATTTTCAATGTTTTTACAGATTACATTATAATATTGCTTCTTGTCTCTTCTAACAGCTTTCTGAAATCGTTTGTTAAGTTCCTTCTTGAGATCTTGGTCACAGTTTCTTTCAGCTTCCTGGCAATTTTCACTGTTTCACTAATATCCAGTTGTCTTTCTTCTATTTCTTGGCCTTTGGCAGTCTCTTTTCACATTTATTCTGAACAACTTCATTGATTTCATTTCAGAGTTCTTTTAGTTTCTTATCTATGAGTTTCAGGATATAAAAAGAATCCTCAATGTTCTCCCTGAAAAATGGTGGGTATATGTTTAAGATCACATTGTAGAAACTGGTTGGTTTTGTTCTTCAAATTTAGCTTGATTTGGAATTTAAACACGACTAGTTCATAAACTGTTCCACAGTCAGCCCCTGGCTGTTTAGCAAAGAAGTTATAACTGAGATCTTTTATCTCTTTGTACCAATAATGTGATCCGTTTGATTTCTGTGTATTTCATCTTATGATTCCCATGTGATATACTGGCTGTTGGAAGGCTATGTTACCGATGAAGAAATCATAGGGCTGTCAGAATCTGATAAGTTGTTCTCCTGCTTCATTTCTGCTCCTTTGGCTTAGAAATTATCCAATCAACTTTCCTACTTACTATTTCCAACATTGGCATTCCAATCTCCAAACATAACAGTGCATCTCGTTGCATGTTCTGTTGATTTCAAATTGAATTTGACTTTAAAACTTGTCAACCTCCTCTATGTCTACATTGATTGAAACAGGAACTTCAATAAATGTCATATTAAAGGGTTGTCCGCAAAGTCTAATTGATATTATTCTGTCATGGATTGTGTTGCATTAAAGTTCTGTCTTTGTTATAGCCTTCCTGACTATGTAAGCAATGCCATTTCTTTTTTGTTTTTCATATCCTGAGTCGTAAACATTACGGTCCTTTGTCCAGTTCCAGTCGATTGTATTTTACTATTGTCAGTGTATGATCAATTCATTTCACCTTTCACCTTTCACCGTGTGGAACTTTCCCATTTTTACTCTTTTACATTCCATATCCCCAGTTTAATTCTGTCTTTACATCTTTAGATTCTCTTTTCCTGCATAGAGATACCAAAAACTAGATGTCTTTCTAGTAGTGTCATTTATTTATTTATTTATTTATTTATTTATTTATTTATTTATTTATTTATTTATTGTTTCGATTTATATGCCGCCCTTCTCCGGAGACTCAGGGCGGCTTACAATGCATTAAGCAATAGCCTTCATACTTTTGTATATACCTACTTAGTAGGGCTTTTGGCCTCCCCAAGCGGTGTTCTTTTTTATACAAAGTCAGCTTATTGCCCCCACAATCCGTGTCCTCGGAAGAATGGAAGGCTGAGTCAACCTTGAGTCTGGTGAGATTTGAACTCGCAGTAATTGCAGGCAGCTGGCAGCTAAGTGCTATTTAACAGCGCTTTAGTCTGCTGCTCCACCAAGGCTCCTTAAACACCATTAGTGTCAAGTGCCCAGGAAATCAGACAATTCAAATGAGTATATAGATTTATTGCAAGCTTAAGCTCTCTACAAGAATCTGGCCAACTGGCCGTTAAGGGAACATAGCATGGGAGATAAGAAAGGCATTCAATGTAGGCCGGACTTAGATCTCTTGCGGGTGTGCATGGACTCATGAATTATGACATGTTTGACCTCTCCCTCAGGCTCAGCCCAGCCATCTCCTACAATTAGCACTTGAAAGATCTTCAGAGGACTATGAGTGTTTTCATCCAGCACTATGTCACCAATCTTGTCTGTCCATATGCTTTCCTTGGTGAAATACTGGAATGTTTCCCCATTGCCTTCTCCCACACAGCATAAACACAATCCTTTTCCCATGATCAACTACTTTCAGCATCTTCCTGGGCAATGTATCTGCCTTCCTGCTTTAGCTGGGCAGTTTGGATAACCTGCACAACTTGAGTTAACCTCCTGGGAATACATACTCTTGGCATACACTCCTGGTATTCTTTGCTCATCTCTCCCAGGAACACACCATCGTCACTTCAATGAAGCAGCATAACATGACCTGAGGGATTATAGTTGTCTCACAGATACGTATTAATAGCCTGGCTATTTCTTTATGGTCTCACCGGATATGCATGTGTTCCTCTAGGAGAAAGCACACATGCTTAATCACATCAATTAAAGGCAATGTGCAAAGCCTGGTTGGTATTAATCATGAATAGAATTTATGTGTGGGTGTGAGAGAGAGAATATGGCTTAACATGTTACATGAAAAGAATCTGCTTGGTTATTTTATGGTTCAATATATTGCACCCATCCACCCACCCAATTGATTAATTCAGTAACTTTTGAATATAGTTAATTATATACTCTCTCCCTGTCTTCTCCAACACAGTACCCTATAAATATATTGGATGGTATAGGAGTGGGCCATGCCCCTCATTTAAAATCACAGTAAAATTAAGAAAAAAATCACAGTAAAATTAACAAAAAAATTGCAACGCGAGGGTTCAACGTTTTGGATTTTTGAGTGTGTGGGTGTATGTGTATGACTGTTTATGCGCCTGACACCCACTGCTGCGAACAGAAAGCAATCAGATTTGCCCTCTCTAGCACCTCCATCAAGTTAGCTAGCAGTGTTAGAAACACCACCAGCCCACAAAACGGCAGCCATATCCAGCTACGGATGTCTTTAGGCTCTGGTTGGATGCTATCCCAGTTCTTTCCAAGCCGAGGAAACACTCAACAGATTGTTTATAAACAGAAAGCTTTTGACAAAATGCACACACAGTCTGACGCAAACGAAGAGGTGGGAGATGTTCCAAGAATAAAGTATAAAGTAACTTTGAAAAATAGAGTGAGATCCAACTAAAATCAGTTGATATTTCAGTTCCAGATAAATTTCTAAAGAGCCATAGGATCCAACCAGCAGCCATTGTCTTGAATTTTCAAATCTAGGATGCCTTGATGAAGATCATGGGGCTAGAATATGAGATCATCTGCTTGCAAAGGGTATATCTAATGCTTGGGTGTGAATACACATTTAAAAGCAATAATTCAAGATTCAGAGCCTTTTATTAGTAGAGTAGAAGGGGTTTGGGTAAGATTGAGTGTTGAGTTGTGTAAGCTTTAACAATTGACTTCCAATTGTTACCGAGTCCTGGAAGCTTTCAATGTGCTAAGGAAAGAAATTAATCAGTTGCATTGGATTCTGAGTCTCGTAAGCTTTTGATTTTTATAAAGAAAAAAACAGTTTTAATATATTTGGTCCCATGAGCATTTGACAGTCATAAAGAAAGAAACTTGGTTTCCCTTTAGTTCTGTCTATCAATGAGGAAAGAAACAATTTGGACAGGACTAGTAATTCCTACATACTCTGAGGAGATAAAATATTTTAGAGGTGATTAGTGTTGTGTTTTCTGAACCTTCAACATTAGGCTTTGGATTGAATGTGAAGCTCCTGCATTCCACACTCTTTCCTGTGTTTTGGAGCTTCTTGTTGTCATCAGATATAATTTTATCTGGTCATTATACTGAGCTTCAGAGATAGTTTATAGCAGATAACAAAATCAACAAACAAACAAATGCAAATGTTTTCTATTAGGGACATGCCACTTACAGTCTCACTACATCTACAACCCTTTCCCAGTGCCTCTCTCCAAGTTGCTGTTGACCTCTGGAGGAGGGGGAGGAGGAGGAGGAGGAGGAGGAGATTGTTTTCAATAACCCATTGTAGATATTTAGGTTCATGGTGAAAATACTTGCCTAGCTTCCTAATATCCAAAATCAACAAACTAAATCTTGCACCTACCTTTGTTAGATTCTGAATCACTAGAAATTTGTGACATAAAATAAAATAAAAATCCAATGCATAACTTTTTGGTAGACAATGTTTGCTTTACAGATACATCCATAATTACAAATAGATGCCAATTGCCAGTAAAATAGTAATTTAACTCTGTGAAACTTCTTCAAACAAAAACCAGAAAGTCCAGTTGCCTCTTGAAAAAAGCACCTTTGGGACAACCATGACCTGGATGACTGAGAATCTCCATAGACAAGTTTTCATGGTATTTGGCTAGGTATTTCCTCTTTTCTTTCGTTCCTTCATTAGTACTTCAAAAATGGAGTATGACACAATATGATGTAGCAGTTAGAGTACTGGATAAGGATTGGGGGTCGCTTGGCTTTCAAACTATCATCAGTTATAAAAATCAAATGGTAAGTTTGACCAATCAGTAGCCTAATTGGAAATTCTAGTGGAATTAAAATAGACAAGTTTATTTGTCATGAAACTAACTAAGCAACTAAACAATCAGTTCGTCAGTCAATAAACTGTCCTGTTTTAATCTGATAGTTTGCAAAGATATATCTGAACCCACAACTATGTCAGATAGCACACTCACTTGCTCTCTTTTAGCGGGCTGGAAATGAACTGCACTCCTCTCCAAAGACTCAGTAGAATGTATGGAGGGGTTTTTCTTTGGGATCAACTTGTCCTAGCCACTGACCAATTCTGGAGGCCTAGATTGTTGTCCTCTACATATACCCAGATCACCAGGATGGCAATTTATACTATTTTTCAACTACACATCGATCATCTTTCCTGACTTATCTGAAATAAAGCAATGCCATCTATTTTGCTTGTTGAGCTTCATTTCATTGGAGGCAAACTACAGCAATCTGTTGAGTACTGTGTGTTGCAGAAATAATGCCCTGTACTTTTTAGACAATAGTCATTACTCTCTATGGTCATATTCTTTTCAAGTTCACCAGTAAAACAATGGACCTATCTTTTTTTGTAATAAGTTCATTGATGGACCAGTGAAATGATGGACTTGTTATTACAGATTAACAGAGTTGGAAGGGACTTTGTAGGTCATCTAGTCCAACCCCCCGCCCAAGCAGGAGACCCTACAGCATTTCTGGCAAATGGCAGTCCAATCTCTTCTTGAAAGCTTCCAGTGATGAAGTTCCCACAACTTCCGAAGGCAAGCTGTTCAATTGGTTAGTTGTTCTCACTGTCAGAAAATTTCTCCTTATTTCCAGGTTAAATCTCTCCTTGATCAGTTTCCATCCATTATTCTTTGTCTGGCCTAAAAGTGCTTTGGAAAATAGCTTGACCCCTTCCTCTCTGTGGTAGCCCCTCAAATATTGGAAGACTGCTATCATGTCTCCCCTGGTCCTTCTCTTCACTAGACTAGCCATTAAATCCTCTTCTAGCCCATATGATAGGAAAAATGACAAAATTGTGGCCTGCTTTCCTGCCTGCCTGCCTGCCTGCCTGCCTGCCTGCCTGCCTGCCTGCCAATCTAAGAGGAGTAAATAAACAGAGGGATTCTGTTGGAATGCACTTTGTACAAAAGATCAGGCCATTGTTGACACCAAAGAAGGAAAAGGAGTGGAAATCCATGTATGTATAGGATGTATACATACTTCTATCTGACCTGCTCAATGTTCTCAGATTATCAAATTTGTAAACCAGTAACAATGCTAAATATAACAAAATTCCACTGAAGTCAGAAACGGAGGGATATTAGTGAGTAGAGCTTTTGCGAATAGAGAAGCAGCTGTTTAAAAGATCACAACTCCATAGTAGCTTTTAAGTAGAAAAAAATTAGATTTAAATGAACGGATGCCATTTTAACAACATTGCAACTAAATCAGAAAGAAAGTAATTCAGTCCTCAAATCCAGCAGTCATAGAAACTAGAGGCTCTTTCTGAAATGGTGCAGACCTGTGGTTATCCTATTCACACGCAGATGCATGACAAAAGAATAACAATTAAAATAAGTAAAGAAAAGACATATTTCCTGGGAAAACGTACTCTGGACTTTTACAAAATTATGAATGATTTGGACGAACTAGACCACAGGAGATGGCCATTGTATTACTCAGAAACATCTGGCTGGCCATTACTGCAAACCAAATATGGAATAAAAAGTACCACAACATGGCTAGCAAAGCAATTCTAGATTTGCGTTGATTTGCTTCTTTCTTTCTACTGATGTTTCATTTATACACTGTTGGGCCTTTGGTGAAGAATATTAATATGCATACTTTTGAGCTGTTGGGAAAGATAGTACTTTGTTTGCAGCTTGCTGATTGAAGATGGTTAACAGATAATGATGTCCAATGATTCATGTGCTTTGAATCATTTGGTTTGATAAGTATGAATATGCTTTTTTTGCATCACTGAAGCATAAGCAAAGATACTTAACATATCTTCGTTAGAATCTATGAAGAATAATAACTCAAATATATATTTGCAATTTTTTTCTTCTAGAAATACAGATTTAAACTTCTGAGAATGGAGCATGAATAATTGTGATATGGCTTCAATTTGAATCCTTCTTAAATATCTTAGGGACATTGATTGTAACCCAAGGAATATAAAATCTATTTTCATATGTAAATCTTTTCCTTATAGTATACCTTGTCATCAACAAAAGGTTTCCTAACTTGGTAATAGACTGTCCTTTGGGAACACCATTAATTGGATATGTGAATTAATTTCATTAAGCTGCCATTATCATTGCATTTATATACTTTCTGTCCTAAACCCTTAGTGGAAACATCTGATCATCTGCTTGAAGAAACTTTATTTTTCAAGAAGCATTTTCATTGTTAAAAAACTCAAATTCTACTATTAGATATCCAGGCAGCATGATACACACACACACACACACACATACACACAGAGAGAGAGAAAGAGAGAGAGAGAGAGATATCTATCTACATTCCTTCTGCCACTACTTGAAGACAGCATAATTTTGATAGGATAGGAAGGGTTCAACAGCGCATTCATTAGTATTAATGGTTTTTGTTACTTCATCGGCTTTTGGAGTAAAGAAATAAGATTTTGCTGTCCAGATACTGTTAGTCTACAATAAGGTTGTCAAACTCAAGGCCCACGGGCCAGATCCAGCCAACGGGGTACTTAGATCTGGCCCATGGGGCCACCCTGGAAACACTGAAGGACCAATCCACAATGCCTCTTCCAGAAATCCTCCCGAGCTCCATTTTTGGCAGTGACAGCTTCCTGCAACCCTCCACCAGCCAAAACAGAGCTCGCACGTAGCCCCCCCCAGCTCTGTTTTTGCTGGCAAAGGGCTGTAGGGGACCATCACTGCAAAAAATGGATGTTGAGCTGGCCACGCCCCCTGGCCCCCTGAGGTCAAACACAACCCTGATGCGGCCCTCAAGGAAATTGAGTTTGACACTCCTGGTCTACAATAACTTTCATGATCCATTACCATTTTGGATTTGCTTGAGGATGGTCCAAGAACATCCGAAGAACTGTGCATTATTCAGCTCTAATTTTAATCAAGCAAATAAATTCATGTTTTTATGCAGAGGCTAATGTTAAGGTCATACTGGTGATCAGAATACAATACACTTGTTTATTCCTTTAAAATATATTAACTTCTGAATAGTTCAACACAAATAGTTATAATCATAGCATAAAGACATATTTTAAATTCTATACATCTCATTAGCTCTATTAGGATTTCCAGGGATCTCTGTTTTATATTAGTCCGTAAGTTTTTCCATTGATACACGTTAGGGGAGTATCCACAGAGTATGATAAAAATAATAAAAAACAGGTGGATTTGATTGCACTGTGTCAACTGCCTTCTTGACTCTTCTGACTATACCCTGTGGACATCTTTACATTCTATCCTTAATTAAAACTTTATTAGATTTACTAAAACCTTTTTAATTTAAATCTATAAGTTGATTCAAATTCTACATTTTCAGACAAGCACAAAATGGACAACAATTCCAATGAAATATTCTTAACTTCTATATAAAATAAATTTCAAAGATCATAAAGTAGATGTCAGGGTCCCGACGATGCTCTAATTAAATAATGAGTCTTGAGACAAGCTCAATGGATAATCTTTTGCCTGCACTGATACTATATACATAGTAGGCCAATGTGAGGTTAATGTTGAACGTCAGTCCCATTATTACTGTGTTAGTTTCTTTCCACCCTAGCTACTACTGCTGGGAATAATGTAACCCAACACATCTGGAGGGTGATACATTATGAAGACTGATTTGTAGTCTCTCTCATCAGCAGAGATCTTTAGAAGAACATCTGGAGAACTCAGGTTAAAACTGGCTGGAGTTTAGTGTTCCAGCACTAAACGATAACCCTTTCCTATCAATGTATTTTGAAGATACCAAAACCGCAAATATCAAAATAGGAGGAAAATAGCAGATTCATGCAAAAATATCACAAGTTTTCTGCAAAATTTGCAAATAGTGTTCATGCTTCTTGGGACTTCCTAAATTTGTCACCTTTTGTAAATCTAATTTGATATGAGAGGTTTTTTAATTAATATTTTTCTTCATCATATTATGATCACTCTTTGCCTATCAATTATATTAGTAGCTAAACAGTTTGATAAATTGGTACCCTACTTTTGTGCCAATTGTTGCTCACGGTTGGTAATAACAGTAATGTAAATGCTATAAATAAATACAATAATCCTTAAATAAAAAACAAAATATGTTTTTTTTTTAAAGGCAGTTAAACTTCAGTTTAAAAAATGATGTAAAACCAGTTTACGGCCACAATCAGCAATTTGGATGGTGTCTGGAAAAAGACCAGCAGCCAATGTAACTGCATAAAAATAGAAATCCTGATATTTAACTTCAGTCAGTAATCTGATTTCTGTATCTCAGAACTGATGGAACTTCTAAATGTCCTTGAAAGGCTGTCGCACATAATATAAATGAGATGTAACTCAAGCATGTGTCACGGTGGCAAACTCTGTTGTTTCTAGGAAGAGGCACAATTTGTTCATGAACTCTGCTTTATATACTAACCATTCTCTAACAAGATCTCTCAGCCACAAACTTTGCTGCTCACAAAACACAACGTATGTGTTGTTCATTTTTGATGTCATAGATCTCATAATTCTAATGGAAAAATGGACAGGGATAAAATTGTTTACCTTGCTGAATATCTCCTCATGGCATGAGAATTGAAAAAAAAAATCTCATGCCATGAAAGTCATAATTTTATCTCATGACCTCCTGTCCTGTCCTGTCCTAAGGATCAGAATATTTTTTTGTACAAGTTACACAGGTGCATTCATTTCTATATTGCAGCATGTTTTAGAAATGGCAATATATCATGTAGTAGCTGCCCTTGAAGACTATTCAGAGTTCAAATAATAGAAAGTAACTTGGGAGCTTGCCAAGTGGGTGTGAATGTGAAGGACCTTATCCCCCTTCTTATAAAAATTGTAATCCTATTTGACTATTTCTGAACAGGCTTTTAATTAGATATATTTCATTTAATTTATTTCCTATACTAAGTTAACAGTCATGCAAAAAGAAAGAATTAGATATATTTTTCTGCCTAGCATGTTACGTTTCTACTTGCAGAAACAGTATTATTTTCTTTGTGGTAAAAGCATCCCCCATTCATATTTCCCTATCTTCTTCCCAATCCTATTGTTTAAAAGACTCCAGATCAAGAACATTTTCTGGCTTAATTCTATTCTTTTTTTTTTAAGTGACCTGAAGCTATTTTATATATCTTGGTTGAAGCTGCCCCAGAATGATCTGTAATGAGTTAAGCTGTCCCACTGAATAACTGGAGATATTAATAAAAATTATTAGAAATGAAATGAATGAGGTGGGAAGCTTTAGGTCTGCAGAGACAATCACAATTGAAGCAAATCAGCTCATTTAAATTAATAATGTGGAGATTCACTGTAACAGTGCCTGATTGTTTCATTAGAACTGAAAATGCATTTGTAGTTGAGTGGCAAGAGACTCAGAATGAATAAGGTAGAGGGGTATTTTTATTGCTGTGATCTGGGACAAAATAAGGTGGCAAAGGACAGATTCCAATTCTTTCTGAAGTGCCTATTTATATACTATTTTTTTTTTTTGCGAATGCTCTCCTCACACCCTATCAACTGCTATCACTACATTATACTAGGCCAATAATGTGTTGGTGCACATTGTGCACACATTTGTGCAATTTTGCTTTATGCTTACCATGTTGGGTGATCTTAGTCTGTATATGTTTACTTTTTAATAAACTTTCTTGCCTGAAGTGAAAAATCTAAATAAATTTTGTTCTTTCAATTAAAGATGTAATCAAATAAAAAACTTCAAGAATATATCAGATTGTTCAGATTATTAACAACTCAAAATAAACTACTAAGGAAAGATAGTTCTATTAAACACGATTTTTCTTTTTCAAAAGGTATCTTTGAAATCTCTCACAAGAATCTGAATAAATAGCTATTTAACAGGGAGATGGTCAGAAAAATCTCTACCCCTTGGACAGCATGAACAAAATAGTTTTGCAGAATGAAACTTTGTAATACAAACTGCAGGTGTGTGGGATCAAAATCCCCAAAACCTCCTCACAAACCCAATAAAACAGGACCTCCAAAATTGGAGTCTGCCAGAAATAGCCAGCCACAAACCATTTATCCCAAATGACATGGCTTTCTCATCCTTTCCCCAAAGATTCCTGTGAAGGATGGATTAAATATTAGGCTGTTCACTAAAGCAGATTTTCTACCTTGGTTTCCTCTCGCTGATATCCCATTCTTTTCTATTGCAGACTGATTTTCCCTCAGCCTCTCGTTATCTCTTCAGGATTACCCAAAGCCAAGCATAGACTCTTTGGGTTGAGTAAAAAGTCATTTTTAGGGCAGACATTTTGTCTTTTGGTTCTAATACTCAGAAATAAGGCTGAAGGTGAAAAGGATGGAACACCTTAAGAATGGTAAATGCCCAGAAAGTAAGCCTCCTCTTCAAGCATTATATAAGGATAACTTTCTAAAAGCTTTATTGCAGTGAAATCCTTCCTCTCCTTTCTTCTCCCCATTCTCTGGTCCCTTCACTACAGCTTTTTCTCCAGGACCTACTTCTAATACAGAAAAATTATATTGCAGGAGATGATGCATCTTATTATTTTACAACTACATCTAAGGGTTACCAGATTCCCCAGTTGTTTCTGGTCCTGAAAGCATTAATGCATCCTCTTCTTGTTAACTGATTTCCTTCCAGTTTCCTACCTACTCAGGACACTTGATCATTTGGTCCTGGACACAAAGATGCCATAACTTGGATGTCAGAAACAGAGTTCTCCAGGTTCCTTCTGCGTAGGAAGAAAAAAGACAGTTATGACAAATTGAGAAGTGGAGAGAAACAGTTGGCAGATTGCTATTTGGATCTATTGTTCAGGATACAGAATTATTACTTACCGTGTTTTTCGGAGTATAAATCTACCTTTTTTGGTGAGGAAAACAAGAAAAAGAAATCTGCCTCTGCCTCTGAGCAATTTTGCCTCATTACAGCAAACAGCCTGCTTTACTTTCATTTTCGTTTTCAGCATAGCTTGATTAGCACAAGAAAAAAAAAATCTGCTCCAGCAGTTTACCTCCTTGCAGCAAGCAGCAGAGGCCTGTGCAAAACAGCTGAGAGCAAAACAGCTGAGAGTCTGGAGGCCGATCCAATCAACTTGCACTAATTAGGCTGTGCTGAAGCTGAAACACGCTGTTTCTTCTTGCTGCTTGGTACAAGGAGGTAATTGCTGGGAGGCAGAGGCCAAAGGGTGGGGGCCAGTGGGTGGGTGAGGCTACATTCGGTGTATAAGACACACCTAAATTTTCACCCCCTTTTAGGGAGGAAAAAGGTGCGTCTTATACTCTGAAAAATATGGTATTTTCAGGGGTGGGCTTCAAAAATTTTAGCAAGGGGATCTCTGCCTGGTTGCTGGGTGGGCGTGGCCAGAGTGGGCATGGCCTAGTCGGCCTCTTGCACCATGGTGGGGGGGATTTTTGCCCTCCCCAGGCTCTGGAGGCTTTCCTCAAGTCTCCGGGTGGGCGTAAACAGCCTCCCTAGGCTCCAGAGGCCCTCTGGAGGCCGGAAACGACCCTGTTTCTGGCCTTCCTGAACTTCCGGTAGGCCCTTTTTTCGCCCTTCCTGAACCTCTGTGCATGCCCTGTATTACCTGCATCCAAAACGAGCCACGTGGGGACTCCTGGGAGGGGAGGGGAGGGGTGGCCAAGGCAGGGCCAGCCAGGAGTGGGATTTGCACAGAATCTTAGCTAGAGGTTCTCCTGAACCCCTGCGAACCCCCAGCAGCACCCCCTCCCCACTTATTTTCTATGTATAAGGATGGGTTGGTGAGACAGCCTTGGTGATAAGAGACTCTGGTTACCCTTTCTACACACAGAGAGAGAGATACACATAGAGAGACACACATATACTACATACAGAGTTATTTTGGGATTTGCTCCCTATTTTTAATCCATGCGTCTAAAATATTGAACTGACACTGAAAGTAGACAATGAATGAAGCAAAGCTGAATAGCTGGGCTAAGGAACAGGTAAGCATTTTAGCTGGTGTCAGATACTCCAGAGAGAAAGGAATGGTACCATTAACTGTTTCACTGCCATAACATTGATAGTAATTGAAAAACCAGCCAAATGAGATCAGAGGACTCATTTAATGACTTTCAGGTGTGTTAGACTTCAATTCTCATTATTTAGCCTTAGCTGGGGATTCTGAAAGATGATGCCCATTGTATTTGGACACTATCAGATTCAATCATATAAAACTGTTTTATTCAAAGGACTTAAATATGACAGATTATGGATTGATCCATAATTTGTTCAAGAATGGATGGAGGCCACAATACTGAAACTTAATTTAGGCAAGTTAACACACCATGATTATAGTACTATAAATTGTAGTTCCCTGGAATAAATTTTATCTGACTTTTGGATTCCTTAACTCATCCCTTTCTCTGAATGCCTAGGTGTCTATAGTTGCTAAGAGTGTCTTTTATCAGTTTTAGCAGATATTACACCTTCACCTTTTCCAGCAGAGAACAAATTTAGCATCAGCTTCTGGGCTTCAGATATTGTAACATATTTTGTATGGAACTGGTTTTGAAGAAATGCTGGGAGCTTCAGCAAGATCTAAAATGAAGCAAGCACCTTTTTATGTGACAAACCTCACAGCATGTAACTTCCATTCTAACAGAAACTCCCAATAGCTTTCCATTTTGGAACAAGTCTGAAGTTTTAAAAGTTCAGTGGCTTAGGACCAGCTTACCTTAGACATAGCTTGCTTGGAAATTAAAGTCAATCTCAGCAGCCATATTTTCAGAGGCACCTCAGAAAGTTCAGTGAGATCCTTCTCTGTGATGTTGTCAAGAGACTAAAATGGCCTTCTATTTTAAACTGATCAGCTTCCTTTTGGCAAGTGTTTCACCAGATGCTTATAATAGTTTCACATGTAGTTTTTCATATGTAGCATTCTTGCTTTATTAGCTGCCCAGAGTTATCTTGTAGGGTAGGTGAGCAGGATAAAAATATAATATAATAAAATATTATTATTCATTTTAACATGTAACGTCATTTGCTTCTACTATTATCATTAGATTTAATTTTGCTTTGCCATAAGTGTTGGTTGTATTTAGTTACAGCTTTAAAATATAACTATTTCATTATATAATTTTAAAATTATGTTGGGCACAAGTTGAGGTGTTTCTCATATTCTTTTTTTTCCTCCCTCAAATGGTTAATAAGGCCTCTCTTTTTTTGGTAAGATGTGATAATATTTGGTTTTGGTTTTGGCTGAAGTACTCTGTCTGCTTTTGCCAATTAAAAGATGTTGTTTGTTGTTTCCATAGCTTATTGCTGATATATTTCTGAACCTTCATTTTTGTGGAGATCTCATTAAAAGCCACCAGTCCACAAAATGTGGAACTTAGGGTTTTGTTTTAGTTTTTATTGGAATTATGAATGCTTTCAAAATGTGGGGGGGGGAAATCTGTGTTTATTGTACATAATTATTTGTTAGTCATTACTTATAATAGTTATAGTGGTCTTCCGGGTGCGCTTCAAGGTGTTGGTTACCATCTTTAAAGTGCTCCATAGCTTAGGACCTGGCTATCTACAAGACCGCATTCTGCCACCGATTGACTCCCACCGACCGGTACGCTCACACAGAGAGGGCCTCCTCAGGGTGCTGTCAGCCAAACAATGTAGACTGGCGACCCCCAGGGGGAGAGCCTTCTCTGTGGGGGCCCCTGCCCTCTGGAATGAATTACCCCCGGACATACGAAGGATCCCCGACCTCCGCGCCTTCTGTCATGCAGTGAAGACCCTGTTATTCCAGCAAGCTGCTCTGATGGGATAAATGATTTTAATGTGGTCTTTTGACTTATGGAAGACAATTGAGATACCAAGCAACCACAATTAATATAATAAGTGACTTTCTGTTCCACCAAGGAATGTACATATTAAAGTTCAAAATGAATCATCCAGCAAAAGGGACTTTCTTTGCTAAATGAGTCTCTCATATTGGATCCACAGAGTATCCAAAAGTAAGCAATTGTCCCTTCCCAGTTATTGTTGAATTCCCTACAGCAGTGGTCCCCAACCTTTTTATCGCCGCGGCCCGCTGAGCGCGTGCAGGGGTGGGGGCACGGCCCAGGAGCTTTTGCGCACGGCCCATTGCGCACGGCCCAGGAGCTTTTGCGCACGGCCCAGGAGCCTTTGCGCTGCAGCGTTCATGTCCCCCGGCTGCTGCGCGGCCCGGTGCCAGGTACTCCACGGCCCGGCACCGGTCCGCGGACCAGGGGTTGGGGACCACTGCCCTACAGCATCAGGCAGTGGGAATGGGACAAATTGCCGCAACTTGCTGCAGCCAACTCACCATGACCAACTCGCCATGGCCAACTCATTGCAGCCAACTCACCATGGCCAACTCGCCACAGGACAACTCACTGCGGGACAACATAACAATTCTATTTAATTATGTAAAATAAATTAAAAATATTTTAATGTTTGCCATTCACATTTTATTCTGCCACTCCTTCTGCATCCTTTCTTTAATGATTCTATTCTACCATTTCTTTGATATTAGTGTAACCCTTGTTCCATGGCAAGTTATCCTGCGGCGAGATGGCTGTGGTGAATTGTCCTGCAGCAAGTTGGCCATAGCAAATTGGCTGTGGCAAGTTAGCCATGGTGAGTTGGCTGTAGCAATTTGGACATGGTGACCCCCAGGCAGTGTGGCCAATATTGAAGGTTTGCTGGGAACAGTAGTTCAGCTATAAATTACCATCTCTGATTTAGGGCCACCTGCAAGTTTATAGGTAGACGAAATGTAAAGCATGTCCTGATATGCAGCCAAGTCACATAGTTTCCATTGTGTAGTTCCCACAGTTCCCATAGTGTATTGCACAACATGGGTTGTAGCATCTCCCAAATTGCCTTGTAATATTAGAAAGTGCTGCTCATCACATTTACAAACTATCTATAAACTCAAGTCCATGGGTTCTCACATAACTTGGTTCCAGATTAAATTAAATGTTTTATTTATTTATTATCCCAATGCGAACCGGTAGTAAAGGTAAGTTCAACCCACCCCTGCTCTGGATGTGCAAAACCAACAACCATTAAAAACACACATAAATAAAAATGAAGATTGCAGGAGAATAGCAACTACCGAAACACAATGTAGCTCGCTCACAAGCTCCTCATGGGAACCCAAAGTTGTTAGAACATTTCAAAGGCTTTCTGGAAGGCTAGCAAGGATGCTAATCTCACCTCAGGGGAAATGATATTCCAAAGGATGGGTGCCATAGCAGAGAAGGCATGTTGCCTAGGTCCTATCAGAGAAAACACTGTAATGGACATAACCCACAATACATCCCTCCTGCTGAGAGGAGGGAAGAAATAACCTGATCTTATGTCATGGAAGGCTTTAAAGGTCAAAACCAGCACCTTGACTTGCACCTGGAAGCAGACCGGCAGCCCATACAGTTCACAGAGCGAAGGTGTAATGTATCCTATCCTTGGGGTAGACATAACTGTCGATGTACACTCAAACCAGTTAAAGCTTCTGGATGCTCTTCAAGGGCGACCTCAGGTAGAATGTATTACACTAATCCACTCTGGAAGCGATGCCGAGTGTGATTGGATGGGCTCTGGGCACACAGAGAAAAAGAGTAGAACCATTATAGAAATATTACTTCAAGGGAGGAAGAGTAAAATGTGAGAAAGAGACTCAGAATAACTCTGCCTTAATTATGCCAGGTATAAGTTGATCTGGAGAATTGCTTTGGCAGGCTCACAAAACTCTGTCACATTAGGTTACCCTACTGCAATCAAGATTGTTCCAGAAATCCAAATAGTCCTTGTTTTGTGAGTTTCCCAATTTTGAAGGATGTGACACACAACAACCCCCTCCCCTTATCATATTGCTAAAAAAAAAAAAGGTAAGAAGAGCTGTGCGGATTAGATAAAAGGTCAATCTAGTGACTAGACTAGTCAAATAAAATGCTTCGGGAAGCCCAGAAGCTAGGCCTAAAGGCAATAGATCTCTACAGCTATTGCTCCCCATCAGGTGGTATTCAGCTGCAAGATAGTACCCATTGATAGTTTTATCCTCCATTAGTTTAGTCCTGTTTTGAACAGCAAATGACTGGGGACCTAGAATTGTGGGTATATTGAGATTGTATATTAAAGATCTTTGTGTATTGTACTTGGGGATTCTTGGAACAAAGGAATTTGGAATAACCCCATTAACCTAATCAATAAAAGCAAGAGGGGCAAGGGGAAGAGGAGGGTATACAAGTCTATTTTTACAAATCAGATTCGCTTAGCTTGGAAAACTATTGTGTCAATTATATTGGAGATGTAGCAGTGGTGAGGTAACGAAAAGAGGATTTAATTGCTGAGGAAAATATAATTTACATAGCATTAAAATCAAGGGAAACAGTTCTCCAAGGAAGCAGTTCTAAATCTTATGAGATGATTCTGGTTTACCCCTCTCTTGCCCCATTCCCCACAACTTGTGTTTGGCATACTGATCACTGAATCCTTGTTATGGCATGTATAAGTTTCAGCCAAGTTACAACTTCTGCTACACTGCTGTTCTGTGAGCTCCATTGGCTGCCGATTTGCTTCTGGGTGCATTCCAGGGTGTTGGTTATTATCTGTAAAGCCCTGCATGGCATGGGTCCAGATTATCCGAGGAACCGTCTCCTCCCAATGGGCCTGGCCCACCCAACCCCCAACCAGCAGAGGAGACTTGCTGCAGATCCCATCAGTCTAGGAACTTTGGCTGGTGGCGTCCAAGAGAAGAGCCTTCTCTGACATGGCTCCTTCCTTTGGAACATCTTACCTCCTGGGGTGAGATCTGCTCCCATCCTCCTGACCTTTGATAAGGGCCTGAAAACCTGGCTCTGCCAGTTGGCTTGGGGCTCCAGTGGCAGAGAACCACACTGGAAATGGTGGGTGGACTCATAGCAGATCCCAACTCACCCCCTTCATACCTTGTTCCCTCCCTCCCCATCTTTCTACCTTAACTTATAATTTTTGCTATATATATTTGTACTGTTTATTGCTTTTAACTTTGTAAGCCACCTAGAGTTGACTTGTGGTGAAATGGGCAGCAAATAAATCGATGATGATGATGATGATGATGATGATGATGATGATGATGGTGTAACTTCTATGCATGTGTATTGTGTGTGCATTTTTGCTAGAGAAGTGAAATTTTTCATTTCAGAAACCTATAATGGGTTGCTTGTAAAAACATTTTGGCCACTTCTCTTCCTTTTATTTCTCCTTTCTCATGTAAAGCCTATCTAATCTCACATTATATACCTTTTCCTTGCTCCTAAAGAAATGATATATCAAAGATCTCTGTTCTAAAAATGTGGATATATTCATTGTTTTTAACAATCATGAAAAAAGTGATTCCTTATAACCAGTATAAATAATATTGGCATACAGCCATAATATTGTCAGCATTTACCTAACAACTGTAAATATTCAAAATGGTTCACATATCCCAGTGTGCTCCAATGCCATCCAGATGTACTCATTTGAATGAGGGGAATGAACATTTAACACATTTAAGCAGGATATAAATTATTTGAGTTGATCTGTTGGCAGTTTCATATGTAGAATATTTGCATCTTGAAATATGTCCATTTTTGAGCATTTCATAGAATCATAGAGCTGGAAGGGACATCAGAAGTCTTCTGGTCCAACTTCCTATACAAGGCAGGAGTCCTAGTAGCACAGTGGTGGTGCAGTGGTTAGAATGCAGTACTGCAGGCTACTTCTGCTGACTGCCAGCTGCCAGCAGTTTGGCAGTTAATTCCCACTGGTTCAAGGTTAACTCAGCCTTCCATTCTTCCGAGGTGTGTAAAATGAGGTTCCAGATTGTTAGGGGCAATATGCTAACACTGTAAACCGCTTAGGGAGGGCTGTAAAGCACTGTGAAGTGGTACATAAGTCTAAGTGCTATTGCTAAGTACTATTTCAGGCAAATAGTTGTCCAGTCTTTTCTTGAAAACTTTCAGTAATGAAGTACCCACAATTCCAGGAGGCAAGTTATTCTAGTGACTGCACTGTCAGGAAATTCCTCCTTATTTCCAGGTTGGATCTCCTTCTGATGAGTTTTCACCCATTGCTTCTTGTCCTACTCTCAGGTAATATGGAGAACAAATTGATGCCTTTGGCCCTATGGTAGTCCCTCAAGTATTCGAAGACTAATATCGTGTCTCCCCTCAGTCCCATCTTCATTAAGCTAAATATGGCTACTTCCATTAGCAATTCTTCATTGGATTTAGCCTCCAGATGTTTTATTATCTTTGTTAGTCTTCTCTGAACTTTTTCTAGGACCTCAGCATCTTTTTTTTGTATTGTGGTGATCAGAACTGGGTGCAGTATTCCAAACGCCTAGTTTTCATTCAAGATTTCCTAACTAGCTAGTATATCAGGAGAGACTATAGTAGTCACAACCCTGCTGCTCTTGATTAGTCTCGGTAGGGTAATTTGGGAATAGAGGGCTGAAAGATAGCATAGGCTTCATATACACATATGTCTATATGGAGTTTATTCATACAGACTTCATTCAGACAGAAGAAGACTTCTTGCACTGTCTATTTCCAGTCAGGTAAATTACTGCTTTTAGGAGGGGAGGGGGCAAAAGAACTTTTCTCTAGAAAAGTTGGATTACATGTTGGTATGTGCAAAACTGCACTTGTATTTTATTTGCAGGCACATAAAGGTGCATGTTATGCATTTTTGTAGGACTGCGTACCTGTTGCTACAGCTGTTCAACTTGTATAGTTGCAAATACTACTAGTACAGTATAGGTTTGATTGCTTTATGGGTATGAGTGTATCCTGTGACCTGGTGACGTTGAGTTTCAAGATTTGTTTAAAGGTGCAAAGCTTCTGTCTTGCTTGGGGCTCATTTTTTTATTTTTTGTGTATATGTATGCATACTCTGCATGGTTTTATGTCCTATTATTGAGCTTTCAGGATATCTTTTAAAATGAGAAGATTGATTGAATTGTCTTACCTGGGATTGTCAGAGTTCTAATTCTGCTCTTTTGTGCCGTCTGGAAATGTATAATTGTTCCATGAGATCTTCAGAATGCATTTTGTTTGTTGATTGTAATACAGTATATATTATACTATCATATTGTGGTATAATGTTATATTAATGCAGCATTTGCATTAATAGAATAATTCATAACTTGTACTATTAATACTTAATAAATTGCATTAAGTGTCATAGTTGCAGGGTTAACTTATGTGTAATCTTAAAAAAAATAAGAAAAAGTACAAAGAGAAAAAAAATGTGCTGCTTTCTTCTAGGAAGGATATAGTATTTTATTTATTTATTAAATTTATATGCTGCCAATTTCACTCTCCAAATTGATTCTGGGTGGCTGAAAGACAACCTAGTATACCTGATACTCTTTTAAGTTATTTATTTTAAATATTAATATAAAGGATGTTGTGAGATAAATTAACTTTTCCTTGCTAATGGGTTGGTTGAGCTTTTCAGGGGTTTACTAAACAAAATGAA
Source organism: Pantherophis guttatus (assembly GCF_059756535.1). Lineage (NCBI taxonomy): Eukaryota > Metazoa > Chordata > Lepidosauria > Squamata > Colubridae > Pantherophis > Pantherophis guttatus. The sequence goes on from NC_142063.1 coordinate 318,832,104, forward strand.
ATACTGTTCACCACAGGGGAGGGAGTTTTGCTCCAAGAAATTTTATTTCAGAGGGTTTTTATATTTTAAAATTGTTCTCTTAAAATCAGACCATTTTATTTATTTATTTTGCGAGCTGAGAGTTTAATAGTTATCAGCATGAATTGCTTCCCCATCTACTCTTGATACTTGGGTGAAAAACAAGGGAGCAATAGACTTGCCTCAACCTTGCATTGTTTCCTATGGAATTTTTCAACTGCTCTGATGGAATATGAAACATTCAAGCTGTTTGAATGTTGCTTTGTTGCAACATTGCAATACAGACTCCAGTAGCATTATTTTCTGAGCTCAAAACAAAACATGTTTTCCATTTTGTACACAATGTTATTATTAGCTTATCTTTGCACTGTAGAAAAGAGTCAGGGAGTCTTTACCATCCCTTGAAGCAAAGGCAGAGAGAAGAATAAAATCTGCTTCATAAAACACCAGTGTAATGAAGTGATTAAAAAGTTGGATCTGAGCTGGCATGGGATGATGTAGGGTCAAGTTTCCTTTCTCACATGAAACTCTTTGAATCGGAGCTTAACTCAGTGGCCATTTCACCTTATCAGATGGGAACATGGCTGAAAAAATCATTAGCATCCCAATTTTTTTACATACATACACATACACATACACACACACACAAACACAAACACAAACACACCAGCATATTATATATATATATGAAAAAATTTAAGAGAAATACTAGTTAAAAGTATTTTTCCTCTTTTGTATTTCTTAAAGGTCTATTCATCTCAGATTATAATAGGGGGGAAGGTGGAAGAAAAAGGAGCATAGAAAGAAGTTTAGAGATGAGATGATTGGCAGATCCCTGCAATCAGACCTGCTGCAGTACTGTGATTGGTAGTAGGGTTTTCCCCCCTAGCTATCCAGTCACATACAAAAAGAGGGAGAATAGCAAATCTGGAGGAAACAAAATCAAGAGAGCACCATTCAGCAGTGAATCAGGACAGAGCCCATAGAGGCATGATAGGGATCAGTAAGAGGGTCAGCAAATTTCATGCTGGCGTAATTTTTGCTGACTCAGATCTGGGAGGATAGCGCTTAAACTCACCTGCAGGGAAAATCCCTGGTGGTATATCTTTTGAACTAGGTTCTTGTTGACAGATTTAGAGTTCTGGGAACAAACAAAGTGGATCCTGCAAGCCTAAAGTCCAGCTACCAGCTATTTAGGTTGCCAAACTCTTGCATTGGTTGACTTCATGGGATGTCTTTAATTCATAAACATTTTATCTTGCGGTGGAAGGAGTAAACAAATTCTCCCAATTTCAACCATTGCTTGAAGTCATATATTTAAAATATCTGAGTGCTGGGAAACTAACAACCTGCGAAGTGGAAGGATGAAAAGCTTGTTGAGAACAGAAATTGCCATCTTTCTGTGTTTCCCCACAGCAATTGCTTGCTAGCGTTACCTGTTTCTCCTTTAAGAACAGAATAATATCAAGGAGTGAGCTAATCTAGACTCCGGAAGAGAGGATTCAATGATCATAAATCAGCTACTGATCAAAATATAGGGAGTGGATGCCAGAAAAACAATTATTTATGAACTATCTTCATGTACTGTACTTTAAACTGCATGGAAGTAGTAGGCAAAACGTTTTTACCAGCGGAAATATTTCAAGTTAGCATGGACATTTGAGAAGATTAGAGTAGTAGAACTGGAAGTATTTTAGGCAATTGACTGACTCATCTCTATATCTAGATAATGTTTCTAAAGAAATGCCATCTGGTGGTATTTGCCAGCACATTTGAAAGGAACCAGCCTGGGGAAAACTGATCTAAACATTTAATTCTAGCAAGGTAGTAGGTTAATTGTAGGTACAGGATTGTTATTGTTAAAAGTCCTTTGCCCTCTGACTTTGCAATAAATACTCAGACTCTTCAAGTTTTACTTATAACAAGGGCTATATATAGGTTCAGCTTGGACACAATAATTCCAAAATCCTGGAATTCTACTCGGTTCATATAATAACAGAGGCAGTATCAGTTTTATGGCATTCCTGTGCATTTTGTTTCTTGCATTTTCCCTTCCTCCCCCCATTCTGCATTATCCAATGTATAGAATTCCTTTTTCCCCCCCAAGTGATAGCAGTAGGATCACTACATTCTCCTTGAGAATAGAAAGCAATACCAATTAGTGCAGAATAACTCTGTATGTTAAACCCTGGTAATTGTTGGAACAGAATGAATCCATCATGGCTTGATGGAGTGTAGAGTTGCCAGTTTCTCTATTTCCTCTCCAATTTTTCTGAGCATCTAATAAATAGTTCATCAGCAGAGACTTGTAAAAATGAACAGTGATTGCCTTTTATCAGTCTGTAATGTGCTTTCATCATGCAGAAGAAATGTGTGATTCTGATATTAAGTCGGTCTCTGGAGAATTCTTGAAAGATTGTTAGTGTTTCTGTATTTAGCATACTGAGTTTCCCCTATTAAAAGATATGAACCCCTTTGTTGAAGGAAGAAGACACATCCTCAGAATGACATCAGTTATAGTGAGCAGAATTATTTAATTTTAAATTATTTCTCTTTGGAATTTTCATTGTGGTCATTACTGCTCAAAAATGTTTTGTGAAATTTTGAGGTAGGCTTTTAAACAGAAGAAACATTTTGATTTATTGTAATGCCACAAAATCAGGTATGAATGATTTGTAAATGTAAGAGTGAATTACATAGCTATCTTCAAGTAATCAAAGATCCCATGTAAGTGATAGGACATGTTTTTTTTTTTGTTATTCTGAAACAGGGCTGTCAAACTCGCAGCCCACAGATTGGATGCCTCGTGTGTTGACCACGCCCACATCCGGTTTAGCAAAGGGGGAAAAAGTTGTGATACGTCACATGACAATGCCATGACAATGGGAGTTTGACACCCTTGTTCTAGAAGTTGTCTCCAAACCAGTGGAATCAAATGTTAAAGAAAAGAATCTTGCTTAACTTTAAAAAGAACTTTGTTTTTAATTAGAGATTTTCAAGCAGTTGTAATGGTTACCAGCCAGAGTTGCTTTTGCATAAACAAAGCTTAGATTAGATAACTTTGGGGATTTCTTCCAAGTCTGCAATTATATCCCCAGACTTTTTTTTATGATTCATATCATGTCACTCTAACGTTTGGAGGAATATTTATTCTGATGTTTCAAAGAGCTAGACAATCCTGGTTTACATGTCTTTTGAAAATACATATAATGGAATGTAACATAGCAATTTGTTTGAGATGGCTATAGCTTATAATTAGATTACCTGAATTCCTGTTTTGCTCAGCTGTAAAATTTGAACCACTTTCTATGTCCCTCTTCTTCTCTACTTCCTAAGGTGGTTGAGAGAATAGAGAGGGAAAGAAACCACATGTGCTTTCCCAGGAAGACCAGAATAAAAATGGAAACATATTAAGACATCTCAGAATGTTAATAGCTTGGAAGAGAAAAGCAGGCCGAAAGAAAGCCAGAGGTTGGCCAGAAGGTTGATGAGAGTGGAGGATATGAATAGTTGAACTACTTCATAACATTACAAATTACAAAGAATATACAGTGTTCTTTGTAATTCCTTTACTTGGCACTGATAATTGTGAGGTCAACAAATATATTGTCTGGGAAACATGAAAAATTCCCACATTTATTTTAGATTCAACATTTCAGAAGTTGTTAAAGAGATTTACCACCATTTCTCATGAATTAAGGAAAGACCAAGGTTTCTAATCACTGTGTATATATATTAACCAGCTAACCCATGCAAGAATTTCTGTTTTGAACCAACTGTTTTTAAACAGCTACTATTTATAGGTGATTATCATTCTCTCAGGCATCTTTTTTACCACTAGCTCCTTCCTCTCACCCAACAACAGAACGTATTTATATTTTCTTTCTCAGTACTCCATTAAACTTGATGAAGGGGATAACCATAAAAACTTACTCAATAAATTGTCTAGTTTAATGAAAAGAAGAACTAGAGGAGATATGATAGCTGTGTTACAATATCTCAGGGGCTGCCACAAAGAAGAGGGAGTCAAGATATTCTCCAAAGCACCTGAGGGGAGGACAAGAACCAATGGGTGGAAACTAATCAAGGAGAGAAGCAACTTAGAACTACGGAGAAATTTCCTGACAGTTAGAATAATTAATCAATGGAACAACTTGCCTCCAGAAGTTGTGAATGCTCCAAAACTGGAACTTTTAAAGAAGATGTTGGATGGCCATTTGTCTGAAGTGGTATAAGGCTTCCTGCCTAAGCAGGGGGTTGGACTAGAAGACCTCCAAGGTCCCTTCCAACTCTGTTGTTCTGTTCTGTTCTGTTCTGCTCTGCTCTGCTCTGCTCTGCTCTGCTATTCTATTCTATTCTATTCTATTCTATTCTATTCTATTCTATTTTATTCTACTCTACTCTACTCTACTCTACTCTATTCTAAATTTATGATACTTTAAGGTATCATAAGGCTGTTCTTGCATGTTGAATTAATAAATAAATGTGAGATTATCAGACTGGGTCTGTTTTCCACCACCACCACGAGCTTGCCTGTCTATTTTACAGCTCTGGGATTTTGTGGTGGATTCCTAAGCAAGTATTAGAGCTTTTCAAAATCAGCTAAGGTCAGCTAAGTGTTGTATCATATTAACAGATCTTGTGAAGTTTTTTCATAAGTATATTCATTTAGCAAGTTGCTTCTTTTCTACCAGGTGTTGCCCCACAATCCTTGATAAACTGAGAAGGCAGTGGTGAAACAGAATGTCCCATGAAAATTGGATTTACCTCCATGAAATAAAATTATGGCATGTTCATTTGGAGGTAAATATATATTTAAAGATGAAGCAGCTGCACTTTCTTTTTCTTCTTTTTAAACCGAAGAAACTTTATTGCTTCCTTAAGTGACAGTACTCAGCTACCTGGAGTATCCTCTTGAAATTGGAGACACAATACTGCAAGGTAACAATACTGCATCCTGAGATAGTATCATTACAGATACTACTATAAGTTACACTTTGGGCAGAAAGTACATCCAATAAATAAATAAAGCATGAGAAGTTTTTTTTTAAAAAAGATAGCTGTCGTACCACAAATAATATCAAGTTGTGACATTAAAATTATCCCCTTTAGGCATTTTGTCCCAAATTTCAAAAGGGAGTGCTGGCAGGCTGTTGAAAGCACTTTAAAAGGTGGCGAAGCTGTTTTATCTTGTTAGGAAAATGGAAAAAGAAAAAAGAGATAATTTTATCTTTAAGTCAAACCAAATCCCCAAAGAAATGGAATTCCCTGTCCTCCTTTTCACACACTCACACACACTCACACATACGCCCTTGCAAAAGTAGCAGATTCTACCAAATCTCTTAAAAATTCTTTTTTGCAAACTGCGATGTTTTTGTTAGAACGTTAGCGATGTTTTAAATGAATTTGAATTTAATAGAATGAAAGGATGGTTTATTCAAGTTATAAACAGGAAAAACAAGGAAAAAGAAACAAGCACTTATTTTCAATTTTTGGGGAAGGGAGGCAAATGTGTTAAGTTTGTACATGACTCACAGAGGTCTGTTTTCAAGGTTTACAGAATTTGCTTGCATGGAGTTTGGCCATCTTGCAAGAGATTGTTAACAAGTTAGTGCTGTGACTTTGGACTTCTCAATGCAGAGTTCTTCAATTCTTATCTAATAATCGTTTTTCACTGTCTGGAAGATAACTACAATTTATGTTAATCTTAAGCATTTATCAGAAATAGGTGAATCTGATAGTTTAAAATTACAGGCAGATATTAAACTAGTTCTGTATTTGATATCAGCCATGTCCCTCTATGATTTTGAATTGTACTGTTACATGATCAAATAATATTTGGCACCTGGTCAAAGGTTCAGTAACTTGCTCAGTTTGAGTATGACATACTACTTTTACAAATGTGTAGAATATTCCACCTGGCTTTGAAGAACCTCAAGGCAGTCATCCATCTGCTGACAGTGCCCTTCTAATGATTAACATGGGCCAGACACATCAGACATATTTCTCCATATTTCTATAGAACGGAATAAATGGGACCTGAAGTTAAATGATGCTACAAGAACATTTCCTTAGACAAGAATCGTCCTTTATTTTGTTGTTACTGTTTTTCATACTTGAAGTCACAAAATAATCAAATCCTTATATTTGCTAACTAATATGGATCCTGGAATGACTAATCCATGCTAGCTTCAGAGCATTCCACCCTTCTGAGGTCGTTAAAATGAGGACCCAGATTACTGAGGACAATACTGACTCTGTAAACTGCTAAGAGAGTACTGTAAATCACTATGAAGCTGTACATAAGTCTAAGTGCTATTGCTATTCAAACATGTCATAAATAGTTTAAGTACATCAAGTCCAAAAGGGGTAGCCAAAAATCTTAAAAGACAAAGATGCATATGATGGGATTACTTTGTTCAACTTTGGGAATGTATATAAGACATTCTTATGAAAACTCAATGGGACGGCAAGAGATAGTTGAGGCCACAGAAAAACTCTGGAGCAACCTGTTAGAGATATTTACTTTCAGAATGATGTAGTGGAGCAGATAATAAGTCATTTGTGTAGGCTGTGTCAGTGCCTTGTAGTGAAACTATAACTTGCTGCCAGCGTACAATCTTTACTTGCAGAAAGTCCAATTTCTGCTGTTTCCAAGTTAAACAGGGATCTCTCATGTGGTGGGGATATATGAGGGACCTGTATTGGAGCCCCAGAGAGCTGCTGCCAGCCAGAGTAAACGGTTCTGGGCTAGACCAACAAAACAGATGGCTTAAGTATAAGGCCTTTTCCCATCTGGCTAAATGGATACAGATTAAGCAGCGAAATGGCAACCTCAGGAAATCAAGGCAATTTCAGCTTCCAGGGAACATTCCGTTCAACCTGTTGAAGCAGCCATCCTTTGGCAGCAGCAAACATTTTGAAGGATGTCTTTAAGATAAATTGTCGAGCTGGAATTCAGCAGCAAATGTTTGGACTCCATAGAACTAGGAGTGCCCAATGAACAATAAGCACTTATTCTTGGTGTTAGATTCTACTAGCCTTCTCCTATCTGCCTTATTCCAGATTTATTAGACTATGACTCCTATCTTTGTACACACATGCATGTACACATACACACACATGCACATGCACACATGTGCACATACACATTTTTATTAAGATTCATTTTAAAATAAAAATACAAAAAACGTCAAAGTGAGAAAACTGAGAGAAAGAAAGAGAAAAGTGCAGAGAGAGAGAGAGAGAGAGAGAGAGAGAGAGAGAGAGAGAGAGGTGGTGGCTTTGGCTTTTTTTTCAATGCAGTAAAATATATAAAAAAAGGGGGGGGGGAACTCTCCAACCTCAATCTCTTGCTTTACATTTTACAACAGTTCATGCCATTTCTACAATAACAAAATTATTCTAATAATCAAAACCTAAAATCAACATTTCAGTTTTTTTTTCAGTTTTGAGCAAGAAGTCCAGAAGTGGTATCCAAGCAGAAAGAAAACAAAAAAAAAAATCTCTTTAATTAAAACAGTTTTGCCATCTCCACTAACTCTATCACCTTTATCATCCATTTTTCCATTATGGGAATTAATGTATCTTTCCTTCTATGAGCATATAAGATTCTCATGCTAGAGCTAAACTATGACTCCTATCACCCATAACCATGATATCTAATTGGTTCAGTTCATGCTGTTCACCTTGCTGTCCCCACTTTATATCCTCACTAGTGACATTAAGTTGTGGGCTTTCTGATTCAAGTCTATTTGTGTGAGTTGAAGAAAAGGAACCGGATCAAGATTATTTCTGTTTCCAAACCGACTATCCAGATCCTTCCAGGAAGATCACTCATAGAGAATGCTCATGATGTCACCCTTGCTGCTGATGTTCTTCCCCAACTGGTATTAGAGATATTACAATATAAACTTACAAACAGCCATAGCCATGATGGCCATAATTGCTGTGAATCCTTCTTAACTCAAAGATTTCCCAGCTAATAACCATCATTACCTCTCATGATAATGAATCCCACAATTGGACAGCTGTCATTTTAACTAATTAAGTACTTTATATTCTGCCCAACAGACATATCTGTTTAACATGGCTAAGTAAGTACTGTATGTACTTGCCAGGCCAAGAAAGCAGATTTGGTATCCAGAGGCAGCAACCAGGACTCCACTCAAGAGTTTTCCAGAACTATAATTAGTACTCAGTCATTACAACTGGAGGCTGCCCTTCCTAATTCCCCAAAATAGCATTACTATATCATTGCTTCAGAGTATCATGGGAAATTAAAACAGTGCTCCCTTAAAAATCTGAGACCTGTTATTAGAAATGTTCACAATGCTCTCAGATCTGGCTGGTCAGCATAGACCAAACTGCAGCAATTGTCTGGTGGTATCACTGCTATGAAATAAGGAGAGCTTCCATACTTGAGTATCCTTTTCCGTGGATCTTGTCTAAACAGGACCAGATCATGGTATTCCTTTGTTTTTGTACTCAGGTTTTGCAAATTTGGCTTTTCTATCTATGTCTAGTTTCAGGCTGGATGGGCATGGGCACGCCCGTGACATGCTGCGTCCAATGAAAAATTGTGCCACAACAGATTAACCCTCCGGTGATACCATAAAGGCTCCTTGACACAAACTCTGTTTGTGTAATAGGTTCATCCAATAGTGACAGTGGCTTGCCTGATTAAAACAGAGCAGAAATAACATTAATGGGAGAGTCACAGCTTCTTTCCTCTCTTTTTTAGATTTGGATTCCAGTATTTGTATAAGGGCTACATGGTAACCTTCCTCTGTTCTACCATCTAACAGTTACCAGGATTCTTGCAGTCCCGATACAATAGTCCTATCAAAGACTACTCCAGATGCAAATCTTGACCAGCAGTGTGGACAATGCTGAGCATCATGGACCAGTAATATGACTCAAGTGTCCTCAATGCTGATGGTCATAGCATTCTCCTGCCTTAAATTAAGTCCCAAGCTGGCCATTCAATATTTGCTTTGAAGAAGGAGACTAGAAGAGGATTTTTTTTTGTTCTTGGGAAAGCAAATAAAAAAATTAAGATCACTGTGACCAATTTTTTTTTAGAGGAGATGCTCATGCTGACTTAAGCATGTTCTCTCTTAGTGGGGTCAGTTTCTGAAATTGAGTACAATGTGACAATTATTGTTGTTGTTGTCTGAAGCAACCAGAGAGTTCTGGCTGTTAGATGGCATAGAAATAGAACTCTGCTTCTTTTCAAGTGAAAAGAACCAAATTAAATTTATTTACCATATATTTAACGATGCTGCATTGTACTGATCCTTCATTCTTTTTATATTAGGAACTAAAAGTATGACTATTGCATGCAAAGGATATATATATTACCACACAGCAAAACTTCCTATTTCTAATTGCAACTAAACCTAAACTCCCATTACACAAAGAAGGGTCTTATTATTATTTGTTCCTATCTTTTATTTTAAGTGTAGGCTTCCAAAGCTAAACTTACCTGCAATTCTGGAACAGATCAGTAAACCACAGGAGAATGGTTCTTAACTGATAGTTAATAAAATTTCTTGTAAAGCGAACATTCATTTACAGTGGCCCCACTGAATTGTATTTTATGAGACTTGCTGCCAAAGAATTTATTGAACATGTCCAAAGGCTGAATTCCAAGGACTGGCATGCTTTCTTCTATTTTCTGAGCAATGTGTGACTTGATATTACTCCCTGCTCTGTCTGAAATCCATAGGAGAAAATGAAAGATGATAGGAATTAGGAATGAATCCTATATTTTTCATCCAACCCCCCCTCCCCCCTTTCCCATATCCTCCAATTCCATAACCATGAAGGGAACCAGTCTTCATAATAAGGGAAATGGGCAGCATAATAAATAAATACACATAAAATATATGGTGATTTTGAAAATAGTTTTGAATGCATTCTCTGTGCATGCTTAGTTCCCACAACTTTGATCCTAAATACTTTGTGAATTGTTTTTAAGATTACTATATTCTTTTATCAGTTCTCATCCAGTTCAATCCAAGAAAGCTTGTTATCCAAATTTCTTTCAAAAGACAATTTTGATGAAATTCTATTATATTTTTGCACTTATTTTGTTATCAGACCATGTGAATATCCTGTTTGTTTGCTTTGCACCATGTCAAGAAAATATATCAAGGGGGAATTATTCCCATGAAGCTCTTTCATACTGGAAGTATGGGAACCATAATGTTTCAGGGAATTGAAAAGATGTATACAGAAAACATGTACCATCTCCAACCATACAGAAGTTCAGAAAACATCAAAAGAAAAAAAAGGAGGGGGAACCTTTTGGATAAATGTGTTTCAGCTAAGCATTTCAAAAAATCTCCTACATTTATGTCAATGGAATAGATACTGAGAGGTCTTTTTCTACCAGAGTTACTTAAACCAAGGTTGATAGTTATCTCTCAGAGATATTATAGCTCAGTCCTACAATGACTACAGAGTTAATTTAGTATGAGCTGAGTATGGAAGTCATGGCATCTGTGAGAATTTTGTTATCAAATTTTATATTAACAGAGGCAAAATATTCTGGTTGATTAGAATATGTGACTTTTATGGGGATTCCGGTTTGACATCACAGCGAGATCAGACGCAAGGAGCGAGATTCCGCAAACTTGCGCTGAATCCTCCTCATTGGAGGGCACCCCAAGTGCCTAAAGTCACCCTGTAGGGGTGACGAAGAAAGGAGGGGCACCCTGCAGGTCACAGAGAGCTGCGGCTCTCCAGCTGGACGCAGGGATTCCCCTCCCATCCAATGACGAAAAGGAGAGGCAGCCATTATGGCTGCCATGAAGCTGTGGCAGCCAAAGAAACAAAGAATGTACTGGAGTGATGTAGATGAACAGTGATTGGAACTGGGTGAGGTGATTCTTTTTTACCTAAAACCTAACCCCAAAGAAAATAAACTGGAAAAGAGACTCTGAAATGCTTGTTAAAGTGGCAAATAATTACAGAGAGAAAAATTATAGACCCGAAAGAAAAGAAACTAAAGGGAAAGTGCAAAATCTTTAAAATGTAGAAAGATTGAATTTTCAAATTTTATTGACAATATTTTTGTAAGGCATTTTAAAATGCTGGAACTATTTGTCTGAATATTGACTTATTTGCAAAAAACTGAAATAAATATTTGTCAGATTTTGTGCAACATTGAAATTTAAACTGAAGATGCCATCTACTGGTAAACGGAATATATACTAAACTACAACCTTGGAAAGTACTGATAAAAAGTGGAAATAAATAACACCTGGAGGACTGTTGTGCTATCTACTGTTCTATATCTGTCTACTTCATGGTTATTGGAGGTTTAACTTTGAGATTATGGAAGACATCTAAAGAAAGCTACTTTTAAATGCCAAGATCTATGACTGAATTTACAGGGTGGACTTAAGGAGAAATTTGGAAATCTTCCTGGATTACCTAAATAGAACTAATTGACTAACTGTGGGACAGAAAGAACTCTAACTATTGCATTCCCCTGAAGAGCAATGCTAGGATTGAGCAAATTGTTTTGAAACTGGCTTTCTGAGGTCATAGACAATTGAGACTTTGGGGCAGTGACAGACTACAGACAGGCTATTGAGCAATATTTGGACCTATCAAAATAAGACAAGATGTTGCATCAGGGGGAGATGAGTAGATTTCAAAAAGAAATGGTGTTGATGCTCCAAAGTACTTATGATATGTTGATAAAGAACCACAAGGAGATAAAAGACTTAATGAATGACATTGTGGGGAAATCAGAAAATGTTCAACAAGGGACAATGAATAAAGATAATAAAACACAGGGAATAGAGGAGATAATAGAATGACCACAGGAAGAGACAGAACAGATGAATCAACAAATAAAACAAGAAGAGAAGAAGGAGAAGACTAAGTAAAGTCTTATGAAGCAAATAAGGGACAATATATAATAAGAAATAAAAAAATGGGATTGGATAAAAAGAAAAATATTTTTGAAGAGAAGATAGGGGCTTGGGCTGATCCTCCAGAGGTATGGCAGCAAAAGATAGTAGAGATGGAAGAAATATTTGGGTTAAATAGGAAAGATGTAGACAGAGACAAACACCCAAGGGAGGAGTTTGGGAGGCAAGTCAAAAAAACAAAGAAGAATTGAAATACTAAAGCTGGCAAGAGATGATGGTTAGAAAGGGAATGCTGTTTAATATAAGATTGGCTTTATTGAGAGCTAGAATAGAGGTAGAAACAAGAGCAAGGGGGAATATCATTATATGTATTTTTATATAATATACTAAAAGTAATAGCTAGATGTAAAGATTAGATGTTGAAAGATGGTTCACTATGTACGTTTAAATAATATTGTGATTGTTATTACAATGGCACACAAAAACACTGAACAACTAAACAATGAAGGAACACACTCTAATACAAATATTTATAATAATACCACAATTACATAAGTATGATTAATGTAACAAATATTATTAATATTACTATTATTATCTGTATTTAAATGAATGATACCCAGATGCCTCACTGTTCATATAATGATATTGATGATATAATGATCTGATGATGATGATGATGATGATGATGATGATGATGATGATGATAATAATAATAATAATAATAATAATAATAATAATAATAATAATAATATAAACATAATAAAAATAAAAATGTGACGTTTTCTGTATACACACTTGTGTAAATAAGGCAATCTTGCACTCCTGATAAGGGCATCCTCCAAGCTAACCTTGTTTAAGATCTTGTTTTTTAAAAACAATTTTCTAAATCAGTTATAAAAAAAATCTCAAGAAAGCATATTCAAGTGTTTGATCAGTTCAAAACTATATCAATCATGTATGACCTAAAAGTGGTTTTAAAATGACAAGGTTATTCATCTTTAGGATACCTAGTTACCTAAAAACTAGTAATTGAACTTTGAATTGTAAATCCTATGTTGAACAGAGCTTTGGAAGAAATCAGTGCTTCTCATTTATTCTTTCGATTTCCAGATTAGCAGGTCTTTCTTTCTTTCTTCCTTCCTCTCTCTCTCTCTCTCTTTCTTTCTTTCTTTCTTTCTTTCTTTCTTTCTTTCTTTCTTTCTTTCTTCCTTCCTTCCTTCCTTCCTTCCTTCCTTCCTTCCTTTCTCTCTCTCTCTTTCTTTCTCTCTTTTCTTTCTTTCTCTCTTTTTCTTTCATTCTTCCTTCCTTTTCTTCCTTCCTCTTTCTTTCTTTCTTTCTTTCTTTCTTTCTTTCTTTCTTTCTTTCTTTCTTTCTTTGCCACACCAATGATTTAAAAGGTCTAGGTCCACAGGCTGTCCTTTTATTAGAGTAGATGATCTCCAACAACCTTTCTACTTCTACAACAGAAGAATTGAAAAGAACAGGATTATTTCTTTTCTACTTTGTCCGTCTTTCAGCCCCTGATTACTGATTATCCTGATTATCCTTGGGTATTATCATTCTGTTTCTTATTCTTTGAAAGGTCTAACAAATAAATTCATTCAGGTGCATGTTATATGTATTTATTCATATGGTACACATTCATTTGATTCTATGTTTGCTCTGATTGTGATTCTTCTTGGTAGCATTTGAAAATATATTATTTACTGATTTGTTGTTTATTACATTTAATGTCTTATGTTCTCTTTTAAGGTTCTTAAGGTACCAACAGTTCTTCTTATCTCATTTCATTCTAACAATAACTTTGTGAAGCAGGTTGTTGTGGTCCGCCAGCAGCCTGTGGAGCTGGCAGCAGAGTCGGACAGTGAGGAGGCTGGGGAGGAACATGGGCCAGTCCTGGAGTCTGGGGAAGGCATGGACGAGGGCTGTGTGTTGGAGGCAGAGATGGGGCCAGGGCCATCTGGGAGTTATGCGTGGACTCCGGAGCCTACAGTATCAGACAGCAGAGAGGCAGAGGAACAGGAGGAGCCTGTTCCTAGTGCACGCATGCGCAGAGCTGCCAGAAGGCAAGAACAGTTAAAACAAAAGGGACGACTTGGGAGTAAGGCCTGGAGATGATTGGCCCCTCCCATAAGGCTTAAAAGAGGAGCAAAGGCATGTGGGCCCTTTGCAGGAAAGCAACATTGTTAATTCTGTTCCCAGTCAGCATCTCTGTTTGATTCTGGACTCCATGTGGCTTTGCCAAGTAGGTCTTCGACAGCGTGTCAAGGGAGATAAAGGTTGGTGATTATCCCAAAGGACTTCTCCCGAAGGACTTTTTGCAACTAATTGGGACTCAGCTGTGAATGAAAGTAATTCAAAGTTGTTGCAATAAAAGAGGTTTTTGGGACTACTCGTGTGTTTTAATGACTCAGTAAGCCTAGGTCGCAACACAGGTCAGTTTAAAAAACCAGCCCAAAGCCATTCTTTCTACATCATAGTCGAGCATGGATATATAACTCACATTTTCTCCAATTCCAACCATTGTCACTCACACCATTGGTTAAAACTGTCTCTCTGTTAGCAAATAGGTTGACTCAGCCTTCCATCTTTTCGAGGTAGGTAAAATGAGGACCCGGTTTGTGGGGGCAATAAGCTGACTTTGTATAAAATAGAACACCGCTTGGGGGGGGGGGCAAAAGCCCTACTAAGCAGGTATATACAAAAGTATGAAGGCTATTGCTTAATGCATTGTAAGCTGCCCTGAGTCTCCAGAAAAGGGCAGCATATAAATCAAACCAATAAATAAATAAATAAATAAATAAATAAATAAATAAATAAATAAATAAATAAATAAATAAATAAATACAATATACTTCTTAGCACTTGAATAGTCAAGCAATCGTGGAATAGCAGAAGAAATAAGGTGCAAAATTAAATTCAAGTGGGGCTTACGGCAGCAGATTGGTTTCTGCTTAAAATGAGCAGCTTTTCTCCATAGGAGATTATTACATTTCAAGTTTTGGCATGTTGCAACTTCAATAGCCCATACTTCCTTTAACAATTTGGGGGAAATACAGTCCAAACATCTTATTTTTATTTCAGCTTTAGCCTTTGTTACCTGCCTTGTACCAGGAAGAATTATACCCTAGGAAACCATAATGCTTCAATTGTCAATGGGATGTTGTCCCCCTATAACTGTTGAACCTTAATATATCTGAATGCATGGGATATTTCATACAGTTCTCTTATCCTCATTTAAGCCTCAATACTAGTCAGACCAGTAGCTCAAAATTAACTCTCTTGTTTCATAAAATAGACTGCTCACATACAAATAATGCTTATTTTTGTTGATTGTGGTGCCTTTTTAAATAGCCTTTAGCCTTAAAGTAAAATTACTTTCACAGTTGTCTAGGGAATTATTACCTGCTTTGTAATTTTCTATAATGAAATGTAAAAAATCCATTTGTTAGCAACGTGATGGATAAACAGGATCATTTATGCTTTAATCTATATTTATGGGTCCTTTTGTTCCTCCTAGCTGTAATTACCCACGTTTTTATATGAGGATTCATCTAGGAGTCACTAAATATGCTTGTTTTTGGTTTGCGTGTGTGTGCGTGCATGCGTGCGTGTACGCGTGGACATTTCATTCTCCCCATCACAGTATAAACCTTACTTGCAAAGTGAGGTGGCTAAGTTGGTTGAAAGATGCTCCCTATGGAATAACTTCACTGTTTTCAATAAGTTGTTCTGCATGTTAAGAATAATAATGCAAGTTAATTAGACTTCAGAGGGTATAGCCCTGGCTCAGAATAGGCAAATGAAAGGGAGGAAAAGGTCAACTGAATTCCAGCCTTCCCTGGATGATCAGAGGTACAAATTATTCTCTTTTGAATAATGTTTATTGGCTTGATTGAAGGGAAGAAAATAGAGCGAGCTGGATTTTCTGCAGATTTTTGCGCTCTCATTCTTTTTGTGCCAGGTCTCTTCCCTGGCTTTCATAGGTTGTGTTTATATTGCCAGTTTTCTAAGTTAAAAATTGCTTTGAGGGATGATACAAAAAGAAGGCAACAAGACTGTCAATGTTAGGAAGGAAAGGTTGAAGATACTGTGGAAAATGCTAACGCCCTTCACAACAGCAAGAGAGAGTTAAAAGAGCTAAATCTAATAAGTGTTATGATACAAGAGGATAGATTTTGGTTCAAACTTATAGGGCACTTCTTGTTCTGTCCCCGTCTCACACACGCACACCAGCAGTCGACCAAGAGTTAAAATAAACCAACAGACAAGAAGTTCCTTTGATAACAGAATTGGCAGCAACCCAGTAGCTGCTTGCCAATAGTTTTTACTTACAAAGGGAGGTTTATCTCCTCCGACCGAAAACATCAAAGTCCACAAAAGCCAAAGAATAGTCAAGTCCAGTCCAAAAATCAGTCTAAGCAGAGCATATAACAAAGTTCCAGAAATACAGAATGACTTGCTAGCTTTCAGTTTTGTCCGTCACAAAGCCTGAATGGCCACCACACCCCCTTTTATCCCCTGTGGGGTGTGGTCCAGAGACTCAGCTTAATCTCTGGCATGCCTCCTTCTCTGCTGCATGCGCTTGTCCTTCTGACGCTGTTGGGGATCCAGCCAAGACTTATCTCCGTCACTGTCTAACTGCAGCTGCTTGGAAATGCCTGGCTCCTGGCCTATCTCTTTTCCTGCGGAAGACACCTGAGGCATTGCCAGAGAGGAGGGTCCTGGAGAGGGAGGCCTTGCCAACTCCTCTCCTTCACTTTCAGAGTCTTCTCCCTCCGATAAGATGGGCTCGGGGGTCGGAGTCACAACACTTCTGAACAGTAACAACAATTTAGGCATAGCTAGTTGGTGCCTTCCAAGTTCTTCTTAACCATGCTTCTATCAGCACACTAAGCAGGGCTTAATAGGGATTGGGGGCATTTTAGTCCAAAACATTCAAAGGGTTGCAGTTTACCCGTAGATGGTGAGCTCTTTCTTGCTAGAGCTGTTTGAGCAAAACCTGGATAACTGCCCACTAAGAGTATCCTAACTCTGAAATTCTCATACTGAGTTGAGGACGTATCTAGATGACCAACTGGTAAACCTTCCTGTTTTTAATCAGGCTGAACAATATATAGTGGCCTGATTTACACATCATGCTAAGTCATAAATACCATTTACTAATCTTAATGACGGGGTTCACACATCATATAAATCCATAACAATATTATGACTTAGCACAATGTGATGAAGAAGAAGATGATGATGATGTTCAATCATGTCCATTCTATGGAGCGGCTTTCTCTGTATTTTCTGATCTTCTTTCAGTTGTTTTATGCTCTGGCTGGTGTTGGCTTTGATAGTATCTAGCGCTGTGGTTTTAGGTAGCCTTTTACCGTTGGCCATTCCTTCCATAACAGTGTGTGAACCTCTGACTATTATATATTGATTCCAACTATCAGTTAATAATTTTGGCTTGGCGGATGCCTCTGTAAATGGATAAGCAGTGTGAAAACTGACTCTCCTTTTATCTGATGCTGATCATTTCATTTCTCCCGGAAGAGTCACTAGAATTTTCCAGGAAATAAGTGTTGATGATTGGACTCTTGTCAGATTCATCCTGTGTCAACTTCCTCAGTTTTAGCTACAGTATTTTAAATGCAATTCTTCAACTCCAATCTTGATTTAAAGATGCTTAGTGGTACAAAATGGCTTAGCCAAAATGTCAGAGGCAAGAATAGGTAATAAAGGGATATTCATCAAGTTAAGAATCCAGTCTTTTGTTTCTATAAGGCCCAACTAGATAGCTCTAAGATGATACTGAATATAAGGCCACATTAAATATGAAAGCAGTAGCACTTGTTTCTGCTTGTATTTCCCAGCAAGTGATATTGAAAGGCAAACTACCTCCAATGCTGACATAATATAGGAATTATGATTACTAGCCATTTATAGTTTTATTCCTTACTACGGGATTTATTCCCTTGCCAGTAAGAAGCCAGGGCACAAAAGCAAAGCTTCAGGCTTTGTCTAGTTTTCTTCTTGACATGCTAGGTTAGTTTTTCTCCTCCCTGTTTTCTATGATGGAGAAGGAACCTGAAGTTTTTCTCTTTGTGTTCTGAAGTAATGTTGCATTGGTTTGTCAACAAGATAAGGAAAACGTAAAGAGCATAGTTTCTGGAATTCCTTTCAGCTATTTTACTCCCAGGGTCCATAAGCATTGCCTTAATTTTCTTCTATGTAATGAAGTATTGAGTTGCATGTGTGTGTTTTATTGGTATATGTGGAGGGTCAGCTGCCTAAACTCAGCTCTGAGTCACACAATCAGGAAGGACCACTAGCTGACCGCCTGTTCCATAAGGATGCATTAAGGGACATTTTTTCTGGATTGTTTTTCTTCATAGCCAAAGTTGTCCCATTTTGGGACTCAATGTTTTCTTTGTTGGCTTCATCCTCAACTTCAAATTTAGTCTCATTCAGTTTTGTTTTTGGAGAGTTACCTTGTTGATGGACAGACTTGGCATGTCATCTTTGCAACATTCCGTTGGATGGAATCAATAAGAAGCATTCCAAATTTTGCATTTAGAATGAATGATACGAATTCTGATTCAAGTAATGACAATTGCTTAAATTGTTAATTTAATACGGTCATATATTGTTATACAAGCAAATTTCATTTTCATAATTAACCAGTCATTTATCATTCATTCTGTTTTTAAATTATAAGGCAACTATAAATAGATTGTAATAAGCCAATAAATAAAACGTAGCTCTCTCTCTCTCTCGTTCTTAATATGGACACAACAGACAGCAACTATAATAAACAGCAACCTGGCTTTCCTTTGGGGAAGTTTTGGGACTTGCCAAATCTATTTTGGCACATGTTACAGTGTAATGTATCTAGTTAAATCAAAGGCAGGTGCGGGTCTAAGAAAATCTGTCCATACTGTATATTCGCATCAGAAAAGCAATGTTTTTATGGAATAAAATTTTATTTTGAAGGATGTTTCTTTTCTCTCCCCCCCCCTTTTTTTTTTTTCTTTCTTCCTGCTAGTTACAGTCTGTAGGTGGTTTTACTGAATTTGGGCCACAGGGTAAGGGATTCCATTTTCCGTATTTATTATTTAATGCATTTCTTCTTCTAAATATAGGGAGCACAACGTACTGGGAACTTCTCCAGGGCAGCTTTTTTGCATTTCCCTTTCTTTAAGAAAGAGCAATTAATGCCGTGAAGCTCAGCACCCTCCAGGAACAAATGCTTCTTACCAAAATAATTCCATAGAAGACCTATGTTGCCATCCACCGCTCCTCTTTTTCCCTTTGGAACGGATTGTCCAAATCCTTCCAAAATAGTTTAAAGGTTCTACTAGAACCAGAAAGATATAAGCATGGTAGCAGAAGTTTCAAGGAGTTGAAGTCCACACATCTTAAAGTTGGCTGAGATTGAAAAATTACCAATATGGATACCCTATTTCTTTTTTTTAAAGTTTTTTTATTTTTCATTCATTTCATTCAGTGTTATCTTCAAAAAATTCTTGTCTTCTCTGTCTCTTCTTATTATTTGATTTATTATTTGATTTCTGTCTTCAGTCTCACCAAATTCATTTATAAAGGTTTTCCAATAGTATAATATTCTAATTACAACAATTTTTTCCCTTCCATCTCTTTTAAAACTTATCTCTATCTCTTTTCTAACCAATAGTAAAATTTATTCCATATCTTAAAATATTCTGGATAGCCTATTTCTGTTTGGGAAGTGTGGTTCTGGCTTATTGTAGTGTGTTTCCATTCACCTTGAAACTAATTCTTTTAGGATGAGAATGGGAGCTAATGAGATTTCTATAATTTGGATCTAATGTGATCCTAATCTCAGCTCCAGGAAGTAGTTTTGCTACCATATTTTGTAGCAACAAACTTGGATGAGAACCTTAGGCAATGGGACTCAAATTAATGAGGTTAACTGTACCAATCAGGAGCGGGTTTCAAAACCCGCTTGTGGGCACATTCGCTTGTGGGCACATTCGCGTGCTTGCACGCTGGTTCTATGCATGCACAGAAGCGTCCGGCCAGGTGGGCGGAGCCTCCCACCACCGCTACTGTTTCGCCTGATCTGGGGTGAACCGGTAGCAACCCACCACCGGTACCAATTCAGAATTCCAGATTGTCTTCAAAAGCAGCCACAATCCAACAGCATCCTAAGAGATGCAATTCTCAAGGTATAAAGCAGGGGTGAAATGCTCCCGGTTTGGACCGGATCACCCGGTAGCGATGGAGGCGGGTGGTTCAGAGAACCGGTCGCAAAAATCCCTGCCCTCCCCCATGCCTAGCTGAGCCACACAATCATCAGAGGCTTTTTTTTTAATTTTTAAAAGCATTTTTTCTACAACCTCATCAGCCGAAAAAAGGCTTTTAAAAGTAAAAAAAAAAAAGCCTCTGATGATCGTGCGGCTCAGCTGGGATCGTCAAAGGCTTTTAAAAGCATTTTTTCTACAACCTCTTCAGAGGTTGTAGAAAAAATGCTTTCAAAAGGCTCTGACGATCCCAGCTGAGTTGCCTGATCGGCAGAGGCATTTAAAAGAAAAAAGCCACTGCTGATCAGGCAACTCAGCTGGGATCATCAGAGCCTTTTGAAAGCATTTTTTTCTAACCTCTTCGCTGAAGAGGTTGTAGAAAAAATTATTTTAAAAGTAAAAAAAAATTGGCCACGCCCCCCCGTCACATTACCCCCCACCCACCAAGCCACGCCCACAGAACCGGTAGTAACAAATTTTAGATTTCACCACTGGTATTAAGTGTTCTAAAACTTGGGTGTGGAATCTACATCAAGCAAGTGAAAATCTACTTTTGAGTCAATATATTTTTCTTTACTTTTGCAATCTTTGAAATCAGGAACATAGATTCCCTAATTCTGCAGAGAAGATTATTGAAGGTTGTGGGGAATGGAATTGCCCTTCCATTCCACTTAGCAAGACCCTAACTTCCCAGGAATGAAGCTAGAATAAATCATCATTAATTTGAATCCTTTTGCTAAGATTCTCATCCAGGCTTGTGCAACCCAGCCAAGGTGGGGAAAAAATGGCACTAGGATAACTCTTGAAGTTTGACATGTGCCAAAATGTTTCCTTGCAAGGAAGAATACTTTGAGAATCAAATGCATTGCCCTCTTGAATCCTGACTCAGATTCAGGGATGGGTTCTACTTACCTTTACTACCAGTTCACAACGGGACTGCGTGCGTCATAGGCATCACCTATGATGATGTCGTGGCGGGTGAGCAGAGCCTCCCGCCGGTTTTACTACCAGTTCTATAGAACTGGACCGAACCAGGAGCAATCCACCACTGCTCAGTTTGGTTTGAGGGTTTTGTCTTCTGGTCTGGTTTTGATCCCATAACACACTGGATTAGAGATTTAGTATTTTATCATTGAGCATGTTGTAGAAACCCGCTCATCACTAAGTAATGATACAGTTGATTTGTTTGGTCACAGCTCATTATCTGAATACTATTTTTTAAAAATGTGTGTGTGTGTTGCATTTAATAATTTTACTAAAGAAATTTTCAACAGAATAAAAACCATCAAATTTTGAACTGAAAATAAAAAGAATAGAGAAAAGTAATGAGAATGTAAAAAAGAGACACAACAAAAGAAATAGAAAAGAAAAAGAAAAATGTAACTTTTTTCCTTTTTTCTGCTAAAAGTCCATAAGGCGTGTCCAGTCACTAAGAAATGTAGCTCTTTCTCTTATCAAGAGAAAAGAGCTGTCTGAAATTTTTTGTTAACTTCCTCCCTGATAGCTCTGTCTTTCTAAGCTTTGGCGTCTCTTGACAATTTCCATCATCTGTTTTGACATCCAGTTTTTTTCTTCTTCTTGATTTTTGGCAATCTTTTTTTCATATTCATCCTTAACAACCTCTTTAGGTTCATTCCACAGTTCCTCTAGTTAGCTGTCAAGGCGGGCCAGGACTTCAAAGTAATTCCTGATTTCTCCTTGAAAATGAGAGAATATGTGATCAAGATTGCATCATGGACACTGGTTGTCTTCTGCTTTTTAGTTAACTTGGAACTTGCACATGAGCAGTTCATTATCTGTTCCATAGTCATCCCCAGGCCATTTCTTTGTTTGTTATTACCGAGCTCATCTTCCTTCTTTTAGCAATAATTTCGACAATTAGATTTCTGTGCATTTCATTTGGTAATGTGTATGTGTATAGTTTTTGGGGTTGTTTGAAGACTGTGTTAGCAATGAGGAAATAATTGGATTCACAGAAATTGATAAGCCATTCTCCTGCTTTATTTCAGTTTTGTAAGTAATACAGTTCAAATTCATTTTCCTTTTTAATACTAACATGGCATTGTGGTCTCCAACACCCTACAGCATATCTTGCTTGTTTGTTTGGTCAATTTCAGATTGAGCTTGATTTAGAAAAAAAACCTCTTTAACTTAGAGTATCCTCCTTCTGCATCAGTGGTTGAAACATAATCTTGGATAATTATAATATTACAGGTTGTCCACAAAGTTTAATTGTTATTATTCTGTCATTGACTGTACTATAGTCAAGTACTACTGTTACTGCTATATCCTTCCTAACTATGAAAGCAAAACTATTACTTCTTTGATTTTCATGTCCAGGGTGATAGGGTGAATATAAATAGGGTGATCTTCTGACAGAAAGTGTCCATTTCCAGTCTATCTCAATTTGCTGTTGCCTAAGATATCAATGTGTAGTTAATTCATCTCATCATTCACAGTATTGGCCTTCTCCCATGTTCATGCCTTTCATATTCCATGTTCCTACTGTAATTCTGTTTTAGAAGCTTGTTATTTTTCTGCATCACAACACCAGCAAGTAGATATCCTAAAGGGTTTAATCTATCCATATCATAAACACTATTAGTACTCTGAAAGATACTCATGTCTTCCTCATTAGTATGTTGATTACTATCCAATCTGAGAGGCCCATCAGCCAGCACTATGTTATCAATCATTTTGTATTTTCTACCCATGTCATTTTCTTGGTAAAATACTGGTGTGGTTTTCCAGCGCTTTCTCCCATGCAAGGTGAAATTATCTCTGCTGTTGTCACTAAAGGAATCTAGAAATGTCTTATATTGCTGCTACTCAATATAGGTGTCGTTTTGTTTTATGCAACTTGGATGACAATCATGTCTTGGATGATCTTGCCAGGAGTATATACTTTTGTCATACATTCTCCGCATTCTTCATTCATCCCTCTCAGAAACATTATACACACACACACACACACATGCTCACACCATGATGAGGCAGCATGGCATGATTTGGGAAGGTTCCTCTTTAATTGTGTTTTAAAATCAAGGACAGAAGCACCCTAGTCCTAACAAGAAATTTCCTGACAGTTAGAACAATTAATCAGTGGAACAATTTGCCTCCAGAAGTTGTGAATGCTTCAACACTGGAAGTTTTTAAGAAGAGATTGGACAACCATTTGTCTGAAATAGTATATGGTTTCCTGCCTGAGCAGGGGTTGGATTAGAAGACCTCCAGGCTCCCTTCCAACTCTGTCATTCTGTTCTGTTCTATTCTGTTCTGTTCTGTTCTGTTCTGTTCTGTTCCGTTCCGTTCCGTTCCGTTCCGTTCTGTTCTGTTCTGTTCTGTTCTGTTCTGTTCTACTCTACTCTATTCTAATTTTGATGCCATCTTTGAGAGGCATTCTGGGAGCCATACCCAAGGCTTTAATAGATTATGCACACCCAATCTACTGTGAAGATTTATTTAAATTCTCATAATTCATATTTTACAGTACTGTTGGAGGGGTTATTTTTTTTTTTTAATTCCATGAGATTAAAGTTTTCGGGTTCCAAAGTTTTGGTTAAACCTTTCAACAGTCTCAAAGCAGGTGGATAGCTGGGTTTTGATCCACAGTTTAATCAAGGAATTCCATTCTTATTCTTCAAATTTCCCTAAATTACTTTCTCCTGAATTTTTTACTCAGCCAGACTTCTGTTATCTTTAGAGGCTGTTTTACCTAAAGTATACTAATACTTTCTCAAGGAAATGCATGAATTAATTGCTGACTAAACAGTTTTGGCCTCCAGGTCTCAAAAATGCAATAATTAATTGTAACTGTGATTGTAAGTGTGAATGAATTAAAATAATAAATGTCCTAATCTTGTAGTAGTTGGGCAATTTGAGGTTCATAGCAGCTCATTTACAATAGTTATTATAATCTCCCAAACTAGTAAACCTGTCTCCCTAACTGTTGTTTTCTGCATATTTTGGTTCACAACCTCTACCATTCCAAGTTTGTATGACCAATAGATGTGCTTGCTAAAGATTATGATATGTCATTTAACACATTTGAAAGCATCAGATGAAGAAAGGCTGCGCTAATATCAATACCATACAAGAGCTTGAGAAATCCAGGCCTGAACATGGACTGAAGATTCTTAGATCTGTTCTTGATCCTGCCATATAATGGCTGGATTTGTATATCACTGGAGTCCTCTCAAAATATTCAAGCACTAGGCATGCTAATGAATATCTGAACTTCCTTGTGGAAAAGTATCTTCCAAGGCATAAGAGTGTCCTATGTATTCAACCAATTAATATGGCTAGGCATAATGGAGAACAGAAATAATTGCTGCAGCCCTCGTAATTCCAGCATGCTTGACACAGATCCTGGAACCTAAAACAAGAAGCCCAGGACTAAAATGAAGACTTCTCCTTCAAAGGGAAAGGGCTCTCTAATGACAAAATGTAAGACATGATTCAAAGCTTCAGACCATGGCCAAGAGAATGAGGCTTCATTCATATCAGTAGTGAAGTTACAGATTACAGTTTTGAGGCAAATGTTCTTAGTGCCAATGTCGTTTTCAGGGACAACAGCAATATTTCTTATAATCTTTTCCTTTTGTTTATAGGACCAATAACTAACTTTACAGGTACCAATACTGTAGCTGCCACAGGTGACTGCAAGACCATTGTGGCACTTCATTTTGGAAATTACCTTAATATTACTTCATGAATTTGGCTTGTAACACTACAGACTTATTGGTAATCAATTTTATGGATTGGAGAGACAATCTCATATGTTCTTCACTAACCCTCCTTTTTGCTTAGATACAGGCACCAATTCATTCTTTGCTTCAAGAAACATCTCTCAGTGATTATTACTAGTTTCATCCTACAAATGGTACCAGGTTTTACATATTTCTGAATTCCAAAGATTCAGAATCTTTGCCATTAAATATGTCCATCCTACCATTTTCTTTTTATTAAATATATGACAGCTATAGTGGCAATTTCACCTTGAGAATGGGCTATAAATATTTTAATCAAGTAAGGAAAATAAATAAATAAGAAGGATCATGATATACCCTCAGGTAAACATCTGGCTTATTATTACTCTCACAAGAGAATACCTTGATTATTATTTATCCTTAATTTAATCAGTGCTAAATTCTCTGGGTCTTTTCATCCACACACATACACCAAAATCCACCTACTTTCCTCCCAGAGCTCTAATTCATTAGCATCTGTCTGATGCAGGTGATTTTATTCCAATGGGCAGATTCAGCACTTTGTACCATTTTGATCAGTCAGGCCATAGTATTCACCTGATTGGACATTTGGCTTCAATAATATCTATCACTTCTTTGAGAACATGTTCCTCCTAAGCACTATTTCCTTAGACGATAGATTTGTCTATACAATTTTAAATACATTTAGATATTATCATTGTGGATGTTATTGTTTGTTTTCATCATACTGTTCTTTATTCTATGTTAATTACCCCAAGACTCTGGGTGATATAGAAATGCATTCAATAAATATTTACAGCATTGAAAGCAGCCTAAAATACAATTCAATAAATTGGAAAATATCAGTGAAAGTAGAAAGCCTTATGCAAATCAAAAGTAGGCTTCCAATCATGACATATCACTAACATGACCCTGAAATCACCCAAGCCTCCTCTAAAGGGAACAAATAGTTGGAATGAGTCATGGATGGTGGCAGCTGAGTCCTTGAATCTCCAGCACAGCCTCCCATGATTTATATTGTCCTCTTCTCCCACTGCACATCTAAGGATGATTTATCACTGAGCTCCTCAAAATGAACAAACTACTTGGGGCAACAGAGACAAGGGAGATGTCTGTTTTTGATGTTAAGGCTCTACTGATCATGGAAATTGCAATCAGTTGAATTCTACAGGATGTAGATCATTTTGAGTCTGTTATTTACAGAATGCAGAAAGCTACCTTATATCAGAGTAATTATGGTTACTCCAACATAGTCTTTGATGTTGTCTTGGGCAAATGATAGTCCATTGCTTTCTATGTAATCCCTTTAATCTGAAGTGGATTTTATGTGTTCTTCCCTGAGGATGTATTCCACCCCAAATACGTCACTATATTTTCATAAAGCATATGAAATTGCCTTCCACTGAATTTGCATGTTACATGTTCAGAATGGCAGGAACTTTCTGGTGTCTTGATAGCAATAGTTTCTGGAATCACACTGAGGTTTTTCCCAGCTCCTGAACTCTTGTCATTTTCCACAGATAACTTTAGGTAATGGTTTAGAAATGTTCTTCCAGTTGAATAGGCACTGATCTGGTGTCCATATGGGAAACAATTGGGAGCCCTATTGAGTTGTTCTGTAAGAGAATTACAATTGGGGGATAAATATTAGGCTCCCTATATGAGACAAACTCTTCAAATCAATTTTGAGATGAGTTTGAAAAACTGATATCAGATTAGAAAACAGTTCTTATTTATCCCAAGCTCAGTCCTAAATTCAGATGCTACTATGGCCTCAGTTCTCATGAAGTTTCCCAATATACTTGATGCTGTGTTTCTGATGGTGAGCACTAAGATGCCTTTAAATTCATCTGTCTGAGGTCTCCTTTGCCAAAAACTAGAATCTACTGAATTAAATGCTTGGGAGCCTGAAAAATATAATTTCCAGATCACCCTTTAATGCTAGGTGTCCAGAAACTATGTACTCATGATCTCCTAGGCCAAATGATTGAGCAGCATGTAATATCCACACCACACCTGAGATAACAAAAGGTTGGTTAATAGTACAGCAGTTGATAAATAGTACTCAAGCTGTGGTACTATTTCAACTGTGCTTGCCATTATTGATCACGGTATAAACGGTATGTATGCATGTACTAGCCCTCAGTGAAAAGGAGTCATAGCTGTCTGACTATCTCTGGCACTGCATGTGGCAGCTTCACAGAGCCACCACATGTCTCTTTTCTCTTGCATGCTGTGGAAAACCCCTTGTGCTCCAGAAAACCAGCTGAGCAGCTAAAGGTATAAGAGGGTTCCCCTCCTTCTGCTTTCAGTTGTGGTGACTTAAGAGCGCATTGCAGCTGACACACATTTGTAGCTGTTTCCATGGTTACCAAACAGGAAAGTTGTATGTGAAGCTTGTTCATTGTTAAGTTTCTAATTCCAGAAGAGTTTGCTGGATTCTTGGATCACTCTCTGGAGAAAAAGAGCAGGAGTATTCAATCTCAGCTTTCTACTACCTTTTTCATTTTTAAGTCCTCATCTGGAATCTGTCATTGAGCCAGGGGTAACAGTTCTAGAAGGACAAGTATCTGATAGTGCTTACACTTAGAAAAAAAAAATACTCCAACCTACCAAAAGCAGCACCATGGGAGACAGAACATGAATGCAAGTCAAAATAGGCAAATATAGGCAACTTGGCTTGGCCAACTTGCTGAGGCCAACTTGCTGAGGGAAAACTTACCATGGGGAAGAGTTACACTAATATCGAAGAAATGGTGGGATAGAATCATTAAAAAAGAATGCAAAGGAGGGACAAACTGAAATGTGAATGATAAAAAATTAAAATATTTAAAAAATTATTTTAAATACTTGAATTGTTGAATTGTCCTACAGCAAGTTGTCTTGGCCATGCCAAGTTGTCCTGCGGTGAGTTGGCTATGCCAAGTTGGCCATGGTGAGCTGTCCCATTCCGGATCAGATTGTCTACATCCCAGGGTTTTGAAGGTGCTGACAAATGAATAAAAAATTTCAGAGCTCCTGGAGCATGGTGGAACTGTCACAGGAAAAGAGCTGATGTGTTTCCAATCTACAAAAAATGGAAAAAAAAATAAATCCATGAAACCTCAGATCAGTCAGCTTGACATCAATCCCCAAGAAAATCTTGGAAAAGATAATCAAGCAGCAGGTTTGATTATCTAGAAATGACAGAATGATTACCAGAAGCCAGCATGGGTTTGTTAAAAACAGATCATGCCGGACAAACCTTATTTCCTTCTTTGATAAGAGTCACTATTTAGTGGATCAGGGAAACACTGTAGGTATAGTATACTTAGACCTCAGTAAGGCAATTGACATAATAGATCACAGCCTACTTCTTGGTAAGAAAAAACAATGTGGGAAAGACAATGCAACCATCAGATGGATTTGCAGTTGACTTATCAACCACACTCAGCATGTAGTCCTCAATGGAACTTTATCTACTTGGGGGGAATGCAGTGAGGTACCTCAAGGTTCTGCTTTTGGGACCAATACTTTTCAACATCTTCATAAATGATCTAAGTGAGGGGATAGAATGGAACTCATCTAATTTGCATTTGATGCCAACTTGGGAGGAATTGCTAACACTTTGGAAGATAGACTCAAGATTCAAAAGTTTCCCGAGAGACTTGAGCATTGGGCCTCACCTAAAAAGATATAGTTCATTGGGCCTCACCTAAAAAGATATAGTTCAGAAAAAAGTAAGGTCCTGCACTTCCGCAGGAAAATCAAATGCACAGGTATAGAATAGCAGTACCTCACTTAATATTAGTAACTGGGAAAGGGATCTTGGTGTCCTAGTGGACCACCACTTAAATATGAGCCAGCAGTGTACGGCAACTGCCAAAAATCCTAGGATGCATCAACAGAGGAATGGCATCAAGCTCATGAGAAGTAATAGTAACATTTTATACTTCAGTGCTGAGTCACATTTGGAATATTTGGAATTCAGCTGCCCAGAGTTGCCTGAATCATAAAATGGGCAGCAAATAAATTTGATAAATAAATATAATACCATCAGGGGTCGTATTCATTTACCTTTGCTACCAGTTCACAAATGTGAGCATGTACACGCACCTCCTCCACACCTGCACAGAGCCTTTGCACATGCCCAGAGGGTCAAAACCAGGATGTGAGGGCGGATGGGTGGAGCCTCCCGCCACCAGCGCTACCGGATCATGCGATCTGGATAGAGCCGGCTGAATTTCACCACTGAATACCATGTCCAATTCAGGTCGCCATGATACAAAAAAAAACGCTGAGAAGAGCAACTAAAATGATAAGGGCTCTGCAGGACAAATTGTACAAAGTTAAAAGAACTAGGTATGTCTAGTCTAATGAAGAGAATAATTAGGAGTGACAAGATAGCTTTCTTCCAGCCATAGAGAGGTGCGGTTTGACTTATTCTCCAAAGCTCCTCAGTATAGAACAAGAAACAATGGTTGGGAACTTGTTAAAATGAGATCTCATCTGGAACTAAAGAGAACTTTCTGACAATGAGAACAATTAACCAATTGAACAGCTTGCCTCCCAGAGTTGTGAGTGCACCATTGCTGGAAGTTTTCAAAAAGGACTGGACAACCATTGCTCCTGCCATGAGAAGGGATAGGTCTAGAATACCTTTAAGGTCACTTCCATCCCTATGGTTCTATGAAAAACCCAACCATTTGATCAGCTTATGGTTCAGTGGGTTGTATGAATCCATCAAATGGGTTAATCCCACGAATAAGATAAGTATGTTGTGGAAATGCAGCTATTGAATGCCATGTCTTTTTTGGCATTTAAGCATCACTTATTAAATAGCAAGTAAGACCACACCCCTCTATTTGGAGGCATCTGTGTTTTTTAGCTGCTATCATCAAGGTGTTTTGTTTTTTTAAAAAAAAATCCTTTGTTTAATGCTTTGCAATTCTCTCACTTCATGTGTTACAAAAGCTCTGACTTTAAATTAAATATTAAAATGAAAAAAAAAAGGGAATCTTTCCTTAGCTGCTGCTTCTCACCTCTAGTGTTACAACTATGAATAAAATTCTGTTTGCAGGATTACCTCTTTAAGATACTGATTAGATAGAGGTGTGTCTCATTAGGGCAATTTTGGGAGCATTGCCAAGAAATCCACATCAGAAACACTTATTAAAAAGGAAAAGAAAACACCCAAGAGCATAGAGGGATATGAATAGAATAGAATAGAATAGAATAGAATAGAATAGAATAGAATAGAATAGAATAGAATAGAATAGAATAGAATAGAATAGAATAGAATAGAATAGCATTCTTTATTGGCCAAGTGTGATTGGACACACAGAGAATTTTCTTTGGTGCATATGCTCACAGTGTACATAAAGAAAAAAAATATATTCATCAAGAATAAGGAGTATCAAGCTGGATAACACAAGGACTGTTGTTTTTTCTTTATATTTTTCTTTCTTTTTTGCAGTATATTGAATATCATGGAGTCCAAATACACTGTCCACACCCCAAAGAGAAGTGTCAGTAGACTTGGGTGGTGTTTACAAACAGCACAATGAAAACTGGAGGTGGGGGGGGATGATGACAGGTGAGAAGAGAAATGAAATCAAACCTCATGTAGGAAACAATGGTTAGCTAAATAACAAGACCAATTTTTAGGAGTCCATATGACAGCATTTTGTTGCAGATTCCTTTGGTCTCTACTATTGTAGTAGCAATTATTTTTGCATTAACAGATAATACCCCTGATTAGACTTCTGCAGTCATAAACCAACAGACCTGAGTCCCTTTGCACAATTCCCTTCACTATGAAATAAAGATGACATTGGCAGTATCTTTTTTCAGTATGGATGATATGGAGAGGGTTGCAATTCAGCTCTTATATTGTCCAGCCAGGGAAGCGCTATTGCTGTGCCACATTCTGGAATATGTCATTAGTCTGTGAAAGCATCCAGTAGCTGAACCGGGCAGGGCAGGATAGTAATGGATGAAATAATACAATATCCAGATATGTGTCCTAGGGCCACTTGGAATATGCTTAGAAAATTGAATTATTTTCATGGAATGTAATCCTCTTTAATGTCAACTATCCCCAAACACAAGGGCATAATTAACAATAAAATATTATTTAGTCTTGTCTAGGGAGATTCTCGGTCATCCAGGTCCTGGTTGTCCAAAGCTCAGACCTGAAGAAGCTTTTTGGATGAGAAGCGAAACGTCTTCAAAGAAAAACAAGAAAGTCCAGTTGCCTCTTGAAAAAGCACCTTTGGGACATTATTTAGCCTTATTATGTTATATGTAGAATTGAGTGACTCAATGTGTCAGCTGATGCTGGATCTGGGTTAGCATTTGCCAACTTTCCAGTCCCTGATGATTTATTTCTGATTTTTTCCCCCTCTCATCTGACATGGATTTTCTTCTTTCTCCCCTACAGATTTACATAGTGTAAGCTTTCATTCTTAGAGATGAACTGAGTATTCACAGTGAACTTCAAATTCAATTAATTTCACAAAGCCTCGTGGGTATACACAGTGGAATGCCAAATTCTTCTTTCACTGTTCAAACAGGATGTATTAAATGGCTGCATAGTATTAAACTAGGCTACTCGCTTTGATGGGTTAAGGAAAGGATAAGTGAGAATTTTGGATTAATTGGTTCATAGATTCAGCTGCTGGATTGCTGCACTCTTGTAAAGGAAATATGATTTATTCAGTGGTTTCTGTGATTGATGGTCGGTCTCCCTGTTAAAAGTGCCCTTGTGTTCTATGGATAGAAGCTGGATGTTATGCTGGGAAATCCTCCTGGTAGTGGTGGTTCTTTATTTTTTCATTGCATTTATATCCTATCTTTTCCCTTGGAGTTCAAAGTTATGCTTGTGCTTCTCCAATCCCATTTAATCTTCAGAAGACCAAGTATAACATTCTACTACTATGGTAAAAAAAATTATTCGCCTCTCTCTTTTTTTCCAGATAGCAAGAGATTCAATTCCAGGAAATAGGATTACTAGGGTGAGACTAAATCCCAAATGAGGGACACTAATATTTCATTATTCTGTTTATCACGAGATGAGGGAAATGGAGACCAGGAGATTTTGATTTTTATTACATTTGTAATGGATGTTTTAATTAGCTACTTATTTCATTTGAATTCCTTTAAACTGCCATGATTTGGCAGGATACAAACTTCCCTTTTGACTTTTCCCGCACGGGTCCCATTGCCACCACCAAGTGGTGTTTGTTTTTCTTTCTCCCAAAGAAATTGTCCATCCAATTCCTCCACATCAACAGAACAGAACAGAACAGAATTCTTCATTGGCCAAGTGTGATTGGACACACAAGGAATTTGTCTCTGGTGCATAAGCTCTCAATCAAACAACAAAGTGATAGATCACAGATCATAAATCATAGTTACAATCATTAATTGTAAGATACAAATAACAAGTGATAAATCATAAGATACCAATAGGAGAAGATAGTAGGAAAGATGAGAAAGGATGAGAAATGAGAAGATGAGAAGATGAGAAGGATAATAATAATACAGCCATACTACATAGGTAAATATCTTTAGGCCTAAGAGTGCTGTGGCAATTAGGTGTTCAGCAGAGTGGCATGGGGGGGGGATGGAGGGGACGACCATCTTTGTCTAATTGTTTTTTAATGCAATGCCCTATAGTGGCATCCTGAAGGGAGAAGTTAAAACAGTTTATGTCCAGGATGTTGGGGTGTGGGTCTGTAGATATTTTCTCAGTTCTCTTTCTGGTTCATGCAGTATACAGACTTCAATGGAAGACAGGCTGGTTGCAATTGTTTTTCTGAAGTCCTAACTATCTGTTGAAGTCTGTACCTGTTTTGTTTGATTGCTGTGCCTAAAACAAACAATTATAGAGGTACAAATGACAGATTCAATAATTGTTTGGTAGAGTATCAGCAGATCCTTAGGCAAACTGAGATTTCTGAGTTAACGCAAGAAGAACATTCTTTATTGTGCTGTTTTAATAATTATTTTAATAATTATTAGGTGTCCATTTCAGGTCCTGAGAGATAATAGAACCCAGAAACTTGAAGATCTCTGCTGTTCATACTGTGTTGCCTAATATTGTAAGAGTTGGTAGAATAGGAGAGCTTCTTCTAAAATCTACTATTTGAATTTTGAAAGATTACTTGTACCCCATCTTAGACTAAAAATGCTCTGAATCTCAGCAAGTTAGAGCCTTGGAAAATATTCAGCAGACTTAACTGACAGCTTAGGCAAACTTTTATTCAGCAAATGTCTTCACAGTAGACGGATAAAACCTTTATCATGTTTCTCCTAACATACACTTTGTATGCATGTTTTTGATATCAAATTATGAACATGCAAAGCTTGATATGAATACATTTTATATAAGCTATAGAGGTGTCTGTTTGGAAAATGTGAATTTAAACTTGTCAGTACTTGAATAAACTTATCTAGGCTTGGTCATACCCATGAAGTTACTAGGAGTCAGAGTTGATTGAGGTGTAAGAGCAAAAATATATAGTTTGGCAAATCTAAATTTGAACATAAGAACTAGTATGGTACAAATAGCTCTTATTCTGGCTTAATTTATTTATTGTCTGACTTTGAGTGAATTATTTTCTACTGGTTTAGCTTACCACATAGGATTCTTATTAGGGTAAAATGGAGGAGAAAGATAAAGCTGGATGAAAAATACTCGTAATCAAATAGATTAAATTAAAAAGATTCTGTTATCTGCTGAAGACAAGGTATTGAAAACAGTTGTAGCTGAAGTACAGCTTGTTTAGTTTTTCAGCTATAAAATATAAAGAGTAATAGAGATTGGCCATTGATTGTTCCCTAGCCACCACATTACTGTACATTATTTCAGCTTACTATAGTGATGAACTGAGAATTAGCTAGTATCTAAAAAAATTTTCAGCTTTCTTCTGATAGTTTATAATCTCTCAGAGGATACCACTGAGAATCCGTTAAAACCCTGGAAGTAGTTTTGGAGTTTGTGAGCCCCAGTTCTCTCTGTCTCCCTGCTTTGATGCTTGAATTATTTTATTCTGCTTTTAGTTCTATAGTATGGCATTAATTTAAATAGATATGTAATGTGGGGTGGGTGGATACTCTTAGGTATTTTATAAAGAATAATACGGTATAGAAAATTGTTTAGAAAAAAAGAGTCAACAAGGGGCAAGAGAGATACAGTTATATTTGATGTAGAGAAGAAGGTGTTTTTCCTCTTTCAAAATAGCAGAAGCTGGGGTCATCCTACAAAGTTGAAAGGCAGGAGATTCAGGATGGACCAAAAAAAGTACTGCATCCCACTTTTTAAAATATATATATTGTTTTATCATAAAGAATAAAATACAGAACAGTAAAACAAACAAACAAAATGAAACAAAACAAAAACATACATTCAACCCTAACAACAACAACAAATAGTATACAAAAAAGGAGGAAAAAGTGGTCAATTAAATTTAACATTTAACATGTAGGATCCACCCTGGCTGAGTGCTGAAAGAAAAGAAAAAGCAATAAATTGACTAATTTTCAAATTTCTCTGTTAACCATGTGTCATTATATTTAGCATGTAGAAAGTCCACAAACGGTTTCCAGTCTCTTATATAGCTGTCTAGTCCATTATCTCCAATCAAAGCAATTAATTTCGCCATCTCTGCTAATTCAGTCAATTTCAAAATCCTTTCTTCAACAGTCACCATCTCTTTCTTTCCAGTGCTTGGCAAGTACAATCCTCGCAGCTATCATCATGTGGAGGAATAGCACTGCCCCAAACTGTTTTTCAATTGACTTGTCTATCATACCTAAAAGAAAAGCTTCAAGTTTCATTAATGTTTATATCTTAAATATTTTCTGCATTGACATTGTTATGTTTATCCAATATATGTTCACATATTTGCAAGACCACCATATATGATAAAATGAACCTGGATTTTGACTACATTTCCAGCACTTATTAGAAATCCCTTTATACATTTTCGCTAGTCTATCTGGGTTCAAGTACCAACGATACATCATTTTGTAAAAGTTTTCTTTTAAACTATAATTTAATGTAAATTTTAGTCCCTTTGTCCATACATCCTCCCATCTATGTAGCGTTATATTATACCCCTCCAAAATTGCCCATTTTACCATATACTCTTTAACATATTCATCTTCTAGATTCAGCTTGAGTAGCATTTTATATACTTTAGAAATCAAGTGGTCATCTCCAGAACATAAATTAACATCCAAAATTTAGTTCCTGTGAAAACAAAACTTTTTTTAAATCAAGATTTTTTAAATCTTTCAAAATAATTAAACCAATCACAAACAAATCCTTCACTTATTAATTGTTCTTTTGTCTATATCTTAAATCCCTCTTTTTCAAACGTCGATAAGTCTCGCTATGTCATTCATTTGCATTCCGAAAACATCTATGTTCTATGTAGTGCTTCATAAGGTAATAACCAAAATGGCACTTTTAATCTTTTTAATACTTCCACCATACACATGGAATCGATTGCCTAAGAGGATGAATCTTAAAGCCAAGGTTAACTTTTACTTCATATACCACAGATACTTTCGTTTCTCTTTGAATCATATAAATAGAATTCTTTCACACTTGTGTGTGCGTGTGTGTGCTTCCGAGACATTGTTGACTCCTGGTCAGTGGTGGGTTTCACTTACCTTTGCTACCGGTTTGCTTGAGCATGCACAGAGCGTATTTGATGATCTCCGGGTGGGTGGGTGGAGCCTCTCGCCGCCGCTACTACCGGTTCGCCCAAACCGGGGCGAACTGGTAGCATCCCACCACTGCTCCTGGTGTATGGTTCAACAAGTCCCTGCAGTTTTCTTAGCAAGATTTCGGAGGTGATTTCCCATTGACTAATTCCTAGGGCTGTGAGAAAGTGACTGGCCCAAGCACAACCTGCTAGGTTCAGTGCCTAAGGTGGGACTGAAATTCATAGTCTCCAGGTTTCTACTCTTTACTGGTGGGAACTGTGGAATTTACTACATTTAGTGCAGGGGTGAAATCCAGCAGGTTCTGACAGGTTCTGAAGAACTGGTAGTGGAAATTTTGAGCAATTCGGAGAACTGGCAAATACTACCTCTGGCTGGCCCCAGAGTGGGGTGGGAATGGAGATTTTGCAGTATCCTTCCCTTGCCATGCCCACCAAGCCACGGTCACCAAGCCACACTATGCCCACCAAGCCAAGCCCATAGAACCGGTAGTAAAACAATTTGGATTTCACCACTGTTTTAGTGTTCACTGACTCTTGGTGCAGCCTTTAAAGGCAATTAGAGAAATTCATGAGGAAAATAGTTATCAGTGGTTTTTACTCATGGTGCCTTTCCATTACAATCAGCATCAGAGACCAGTTGCTTCGGGGGACATAGAAGTAGCTCCTGCTAGTCCAATCATGTCTTATTTAGAGGGTTTCCAGTAATAGCTTGCTGGGAACTCTGGGAACAACATATCCTCAACTTGGTAGGCCAAGACAATGCCTGTGGCCATTTACTTTTTCCCAAATTACCCCCTTGGCTTCTTTTCGGCTCCTTGCCCTAGTTGAAGTGGTTCAGAGCTGCCTTTTGGGTATTATAATATCCATATAATATAGCAGCCAGCATTTCCCCCATAATGGTCTCTGGGTGAGAGTGACTATGATTTGGTTTCAAAATGCCAAATGCACCCAATAATTTTCCCTCTCTGTCTTGGCCTTTTGATTCATCTAGCATCTATTAATGTTTCCAGTGTGGATTCTGCCTTCAAAGTGTCTTCCTTGGAAAACTCCTTGTCACCAATGTGTCAGTTGAATGCAGTGTGCAAACCAAACATCCCCAGGATTTTAGGATACACTTCAGTAATGTACCTGGGAGTATGTCCCATTTGAAATCTGTTGCATAAAACTGCAATCATGCTTTAATATAGTTAGAAGGTATTTTTTCCCTGCA
Source organism: Pantherophis guttatus (assembly GCF_059756535.1). Lineage (NCBI taxonomy): Eukaryota > Metazoa > Chordata > Lepidosauria > Squamata > Colubridae > Pantherophis > Pantherophis guttatus. Next base: position 318,868,944 of record NC_142063.1, read on the forward strand.
GTAGGAGCCTGCTGTTTTTACATATTACCTTGTTTTACTGCCAGGTGTTTATTTATTTTTATTTTTCTTGTAAGTATTTAGCACTGATGCTTCAGGGTATAAACCTCAATGAAATAAAACAATAATAGACCCATTCATAGTATTTAACTAAGGCATATTATGGGAAGGTTGATAAGTTATTAAGTGAAAGAGATACTTACAATTTAAAATACTTGCTGGTTCTTTTTTTGCATCTTCTGAGCAGGTTGTTTCAAGAGCCAGAATTGCTAACCCCTGCCCCTTTAAAAGCAAGACTCTGAGAGGCTCTGCAGCTATGTTGGTGGCCCTTGACACCCTATTAAAAATGCTAATTGTATGGCTGTTAATCCACCTCACACTTTAAATAGATTCTTTTCATTTATGTTCACTATCCCCAAGCACTCTGCAATCCAAAGAAGTGAAATTAAAAATAAAAACAGGAAATAGATATTTTGCGGTGCAATCACAGTTCAGCAGTGGAGTTCACATTTTGCAAGCGATATGCTGCTAATCCTTAATTTTTATTTATTTTTTTGCAATATCTTGAAAGAAATATGTTCCCCTTCATCTACACTTCAAAATCACAAAATTGTAGATTTGTAGAATTGTGGAGTTGGAAGGGAACACAGTGTTCATCTCCTCCAAGCTTCTGCAGAACACAGGAAAATTAATTAAACCCTCCTCAAAAGAAAACTCTGCAACCTACTCTGATTCATATATTTGCAAACCAGTAGATAGTGTCTGTCCTCATTTCTAGGGACATGAATAGAATAGAATAGAATAGAATAGAATAGAATAGAATAGAATAGAATAGAATAGAATAGAATAGAATAGAATAGAATAGAATAGAATAGAATAGAATAGAATAGAATAACAGAGTTGGAAGGGACCTTGGAGGTCTTCTAGTCCAACCCCCTGCCCAGGCAGGAAACCCTACACCACTTCAGACAAATGGTTTTCCAACATCTTCTTTAAAATTTCCAATTTGACTAAACCTTCAGTAGTCTATAAGCTCAGGAAATCAATAAATAACACTGAATCATGAATCACAAGGGGCAGAAGCAATCTGGGTGAGTAGGAGGTGGCAAGGTTGGGAGAGATCACTATGGGTATAGAAGTTGGATAAATTTATGGAGACAGATGAAAAATGTCTCATGGGCATTGATTCTCCCTAAGACTCCTTTTTTACTGGTTACCTTTTAGTATAATCATGTCATTGTTAAGTGTGGATTTCCTGAAGTCTGAGATTTTCTGCTTCCATCATGAATGTGAACATTCTTTTGCACAAAACAAGAGGATATCCTCTTTGATGAAGGATGAATAGCCAGCCAGCTGTAGTGAGACTAGATTTCACTTTAATAATAAGCCTGTGAGTCATTTTGCAGGTGTGTGGGAGACAACTGCTGATCATTGTTCATATTTCATAAGAGAAGTTAAAAGAGTTTTCTCTACTCTGATGGAATGCCCAGCCTATCTCTTCTGAGGTTATAGTAACTTTGCAAGAGCAATAGTAAAGCTTCTGCTTTGTGAAAACTGAGTGGAGGAAAGAGGAGAAGCTGCTGTTTTTATTAAGTTGCATCTTCTGCCCAATTGTCATCATCATATCAAGGCAGGAGGATGACCATTTGTTCAATGACCATTTGTAACAATTCTGTTGAGCTTTTTGCCAACGTTTTATCTGAGGTAAAGAGATTTTCTGATTCTCAATTTAGGCTGTTCACTACTTTAATATAATTGCTCTGGGAGTAAAATCTTCGCACTCATCAGTTCATGTTGAATGCTTCCACATAAGACTTTCCTTGTGCATTTTCTGCTACAGTGAAATATGTATCCAACAAATTTTGTCTTTGTTGGATTGTTTTAGATTCAGCCCTATTTTTGTATTTTAGAAAAACTTGGGTTCTCCCACACCTTTGTCATTTGTGCAAAAATTGTGGCTCTATAAAGATTTGCCCTTGAGATAAATACAAAGGAATAAATAGCTACAATAAATACAATAAATTCCTTAAATAAATTAAATAAATAAATAAATAAATAAATAAATAAATAAATAAATAAATAAATACATACATAAATAAATAAATACATAAATAAATAAATAAATAAATACAAAAAACCACAATAAATACAAAGGAAATTAGTTGGAATCGTACATCATACATTGGTGATAAGCTCTGGGTCTCAGTGCTGAATTCATTACAGCACCTATAAAGTGTTAAAACCCAAATTACCTAGATATATCAGTACAGCCATGCTGAACAGCTAATGAGTCTTAATGCTTGAAAGATGTTGGGAGAAAAATGCCTATCATTGCCTAGAAGTGAATTATAGGTCTTCAAAACTGTATTTAGATTTGTATATAGTTATACATATTGATGTAGCAGTACATGGTCACAGTGGTTTATCATTGTCTAGCTTCTAATAAGGTATCAGAAGAAGGAGAGGTATTTGTCTGAATTAATTATTTTACCCTTGAAGAAAGCTTATGACATCACAAATACTTTTGACTGAACAAGGATCAGAAACAATTTTCTTCAATAGATAGTCATGGGTAATAACTTCTGTGCCTAAGAGAAGGCCAGAATTCATGGTCTCCAGGTTTTTAGTCAAGCATCATAACCATTACATCTAATTAGCTCTCGAATGGACTTCCCAGATGACTTACTCAATCAGAATTGGGCAAAGGACAACCCAACTCAGCTACAGAATTGGTGTGTTCTGCAGCCCGAGATCCCCAGGTTTAGTGGTTTAGGAGGGGCTCTGAAAGATAAATTGCTATTATTAAGGCAAACTTTAAACTTTCCATGTTGGTTTTAGACATTCTTTCTTTGGCATACTTTTAAAGTATCTCACTTAATAAATAATGGCAGGTATAAGTAATATGTGATGTTACATATGTTGCTGTAGTCCAGCTCCCGACTTAAAAAAATAGCAGGGTAGCGTGTTGGGCACTATAATTCAGTAACTTCCAGAGTGCTACAGTTTACCTGCCCTTGCATCTCCATTATTGTTTTAGGCTAGGGGTCAGCAACCTGTGGCTCTGGAGCTGCATGTGGCTCTTTTATCCCTCTGCTGTGGCTCCGTCGCTCAAAATAGGTGTCACAACCGCCAATGTGCGATACCCACCAGCACGTGATTTATTGAGTTTTTCGACCCCCGGTAGGCCAACCATGGAAAATCCAAGAAAAGAAAAGTTTCAGAAGAAAACAGAATGTTTAATTCAACTACATATGCTAGTTTTGTGGCCGCTCAAGGAATAGTCAGACACAGGAAGGGTTTGTGGCTCCCGGTGTTTTCTTTTCTGTGGAAAAGAAAACCAAATGGCTCTGAGTGTTTAAGGCTGCTGACCCCTGTTTTGGGCCATCACAAACTTCAGTTCTATTAGAGATTCAGAGCCATCTAAATATGACTGTGTTTTCAGTAAAGAGACTCTTCCATAAAAGGGCCCTACCTTCTTTTAAGGCTTTTCATTTCTACAGGGCAAGAAAGTCAGTTTGATTTTGAACCCTTAGAGACAAAGATGGACAGTCTAAACGTGTGAGCTGCTTGGCACAACAGGTTTCTATTTTGCAGGCATTTCCAGAGAAAAGATTTTCTCTCCCATTCTAAACTCATAGGCTCTGCTCTAAGGAAAGTGCTATTTTTTTTTTAAAGGTAGATGCTATTAAGAATGCATTGAGAAGATGCTCAAATGTGCTTTTAGTTTATGATAGAACTCGGAACTATTTCAAGGTTACACCATATACTCGTTTTCTTATTAGAAGTCAATAGCTTTTGAAACGTTGACCTATTAGAAGTCAAACGATTTACCAAGGAAAAAAATGATATAAGATTTGGTCTGGAGACAGAGGCAAAATGATAATTCAGGAAGTGAAACTACTTTCCTACAAACTGCGTGGAGTTACCTGAAGAACCAAAAATCTTTATTTGTCTTAGTCAACGCTAGTTGAGCTATTTTGGGAGTTGTAGTCCAACTTAAAAGTTGATGACAGTGAGAAACACTGGCAGAGACTATAGCTCAAATGGCAGCCAGCAGAATCATCTGGGCAAAGGCAATAATGAAATTCATTGAGGAATACCGAGGCTGAGGAATGTGATTAGCCAGGCATGTCAAAGAAAGTTGTTTTCTTTGTAATTTGACTTATTATTGTGAAATGATTGAGAATCAGAAACCCTTATTGACGTACTGCAAGTCACTCAGTGGTCAACCATTAATGCCACACCATCTTCAGCCAATTCCTCCCTTGTATGTATTGCAAGACCCTGGAAATCCACAGCAAGTCCAGGTTTGTGTGCATTTTGAACACCATCAACATTTCAAAAGCTACTGACTATTTAAATTTATTTTAATTATTAATAGAGCCATGCAGGAAATCCTGCGGTTCAGAAGGACATTATTCCTAAAAGAATATGCTTTCCCCCCTCCCCAGATCCTCGTTAGCAACTCATGGTCTGCTCCACTGAAAGCGTCTGTGTTTCGACTATCACAGATCGTGCAGTTTTGTAAACAGTTATTTAAGTGGGTGTTTTTAGCAGTCTGGCAGATGGTTAATACAGCTGCCTCCTCCCCCTTCCCCCAATTACATACCTCCTCTACAATTACAACTCCTCATTATTTTTCTCGGTTGCTTTTGTTTCTGTGACTCTTTTATAATTCATAAAAGGGTATATTAAAGGAATAAGTAGCAGGCAATTGACAATAATCAATACTCTACAGTAGAATGAGGCAATGAGCCCTCAGTCCAGTGACTTAAATCTGTTCATTACTATGGCCAATCTGAAGTTTTATTGAGGTGTTTTTATTTAATTGTGTATTCATGGTATGCACATCAGGCATAGGTACCCTGGCAGCTTTCTGATCCAATACCTGTTCTTGGACAGCACTATTACATTTCGACTTCCTACAGTTTTGAAATGAGGAGCAAATAAAAAACTTAGCCTAAAATAAACAATGTGGCTTTAAGAATCCCACATTCCAAAAGGAAAATCCAAGTTCAACAAACATATATATATACAATGGCTCTACCCATTTATGTTATTGGTGTACTGTACATGTAGCTCTTAGCCTCCCTGAAATCCATTAGTTGTGGCCTGTAGCTTACAGACAGTTGCTTAATTTATGTCATGCTTTTCAATGAGGATACACAAGTTGTCTAACAAGACTGATATTTTACAAAGACACAATCACTAGAGTAAGAACCTTAAGGAATACACCCTGAATTATTTTGCAACTGGGTATAGTGAACTGATTCCCATTTATTGATGATTACTGATAGTCCACAAGGAAAATGCAAGTGGGGCCTAGCCACGGGTGGGCTGCTAGGGGTTCGGGGGAACCTCTAGCTAAGATTCTGTGCAGTTCGGAGAACCCCCAAATCCCACTCATGGCTGACCCTGCCCACCCCACTCTACTCCTCCCAGGAGTCCCCATGCAGCCCATTTTGGATGCAGCTAAGTCCAGGGCACGTGCAGAGGCTCAGGAAAGGCAAAAAACAGGCCTACCAGAAGTTTGGGGAGGCCAGAAACGGGCCCATTTCCAGCCTCCAGAGGGCCTCCGGAGCCTGGGGAGACTGTTTTCACCCTCCCAGAGGCTCAAGGAAAGCCTCTGGAGCCCTGCAGGAGGCCAACTAAGCCATGGCCACCATGGGCACACCCACCCAGCAACCGGGCAGAGAACCCCTTGCTAAAATCTTTGAAGCCTACCCCTGGGCCTGGCTCAAAAATAATACTGAAAACAAAACAAAAGACTAAGGTATCATAGCTGAAGTATATAAAATTATGCATAACATGGAGAAAGGGAGTAGGGAGAAGCCCTTCACCTCTCAAAATACTAGAATATCCAATGAAGCTGACTGGAAAGCAGTTTAGAATAGATAAAAGAAAGTAATTCATCACAGAACCTTAATTAACCTGTTGAATGCATTTCTACAAGATGTATTTGTTCCTTTATCTAATTTTAGTCCAACTTAGTTGATTCTTGGGGGATTACAATTAGTAATTTGTAATTAAATATCCATTTTATGGGAAGAGGTGTCATCACAAACTTGGATGGGTTTAAAAAGAGATTGGATCAATTAATGGAAGACAAGTGTATTATGTGCTATAGTCTTAAAGACTAAGTGTTACCCGGGTTCGGGGTGCAGAAATGAAATATCAGTTTATTTATTTATTTATTTATTTATTTAATGTATTTATATGCCGCCCTTCTCCAGAAGGACTCAGGACAGCGAACACAAGTTAAAAACACGTACAACAAAATCCCATTTTAAACCAAATTAACTAATAAATAATAAATAATAAAACCCAGAATCAGAGTCAGCCTATTTGCTTGAACAGCCAAGTCTTCAGGTCCCGACGGAAGGAGCGCAGATCAGGAGCCGTCCAGACCTCAGTAGGCAACTCATTCCAGAGGGTGGGAGCACCCACAGACAACGCCCTACCCCTGGGCACGGCCAGACGACATTGGCTCGCCGTCGGAACCCTAAGGAGAGCAGCCCTATGTGAGCGAACAGGACGGTGAGAGGCAGCAGGAGAAGGTCCTGCAAATATCCCGGACCTAAGTCATGTAGGGCCTTATAGGTGAGAACCAGCAGTTGCTGGGGAACAAAAGGAGAAAGGGGATCTGTATCCATCTCCTGCTTATAATAAGCACCCAAAAGGCAATTGGTTGGCTATTGTGGCCTGATTTAACAGGATTTTCTTATTATATAGGTTTTGTATGGTGTTACATATCCACCCTTGTATAATGCCATGAGTTCAAATAACTAAAAATAAATTTTAAAAGTGGCCAACTTTTCATAAAATTGCCTATTCTCAGTCATGAGATCTTGCACAATTTCATATAAAAATTGTTCTTATCTAAAATCTCATGAAATCTCATGCCTACACTCTGAAAGATCTGAAATTCTTACAAAATTTTGGTTCTTTTAAAAATGTAAGTGTAGAATTCTATGACTGTCAGCAGAATGAATCCCAACACTTATTATTGATCAAGTTTTTATTTTCTTGACTGGGTTAACTCATAAATCACTTGTGTTGAGGTCTGCCTGAGTTTATTAAAAGGAAAAATGTATGGTCTAATTCTTGCTCAAAAAAAATCCATTAACTGGTGTGGAGAAGAGGGGAATCTAAGAAAGATTCCCAGTTAGAGAAAGAGTCTTAAGAATTTAAGGAAGTTGGAGCTTCCTTAAGTGAGACTGGAGTGAGACTGAAACCAGACAATGAATGTTAAGATTCTTTGTAGAAGAACAAAAATAATATCCTGGGATAATGGTATCTGCATTTAGTTCACATACATTCTTACCACCAGCCAGGAGTGAAGTTCAGCAGGTTCTGACAGGTTCTGGAGAACCGATAGCGGAAATTTTGAGTAGTTCAGAGAACCGACAAATGCCACCTCTGGCTGGGGCCAGAGTGGGGTGGGAATGGAGATTTTGTAATATTCTTCCCCCAGGGGTGGGGAGGGAATGGGGATTTTGCAGTATCCTTCCCCTGCCACGCACACCAAGCCATGCACACCAAGCCACGCACACAGAACCGGTAGTAAAAAAAAATGAATTTTACCACTGCCACCAGCCAATACAGAGTTAGGGCGATCTTAGAGAGGGGAACTGCAACTCAGCCTCCTACCCATCCAGTGGGCTGCAGGAGGTTGTCTGATAACATGCTGACAGCATAGAAAGGATGGAAGTGAAATTTGGATCCTGTTTTGGTGAGGGGCAGGGATCTGAAGGATCAGAATGTAAACCGTTAAACTCGCCTACAAGCTCTCCAAAATATTTTGTTTTCAGGAAATTGTGTGTATTTTGTGGAAGAGTTTTAAGGGTTTTTGTGCTACACTTATTTTGGAGGAGAAATGAAAATTCAGCCTGAATTTTGCTTGTGCATTTTGGCACTAAATTTTGGTGACATGATCTCAGGACCATAAGCTGATTTATTCATTTATTTCACAATATATCTTAAACACCAGCACTGGGTGGCCAACACCAACACAGTGTGGTTATAAAATACAATGTTATGTGACTTCCTGGCTTATGACATCAGTTCTGGCTGCAGGTGTTAATCATGATGTCACGTGGCCTCAATTTGTTACTTCCTGCCAGCTTCCCCATCAACTTGCTTATTCAGAATCTGGGTGTGAAGGTCGCAAATGGCAATCATGTGACCACAAGATGCTGTGATGGCCACAACATCAAGGACCCAACATAAATCTCTTGTTTCTGCAGTTTTGTAACTGAGCAGTCTAAATAAGTGGTTGGTAAGAGAGGACTATCTGTATTTGAGATTGATTTCAACCTAAGTGGAGGTGGTTAGGATGGTGATTTGTGGAAAAGCTAATCTCTGTAGTACAATCCCCAATCTTTCTGGCAATAGGGACCGATTTCAGAAGAAAATTTGTCTTCCATAGAGCGGAGTGGGTGTGGGTGTGATGGTTCCATGCACAACCTGATCCCACGCATGTGCAGATGACGCTTCGCTCACTCATCCACTGCTTGTGTGGCCCGGTTCCTAACAGGCCATGGACCAGTACCAGTCCACAACCCAAGGTTTGGGGACCTCTGCAGTAGTACATAGATACAGTAGGTAAAAACAATGTGTTGGTACACATCTTGAGTGAATACTACAGAGGAGAACTTTTAACATTTTTTACAGTAACAGAGCTGAGTTCAGAATCCTCACTGAAAACATCCACTCACTTTCTACCCAGACTTCTCTTGACTTCAAGCAGCCTAATTTATGTAAGAGAAAGGAGAGGGGGGGAGGCTTTTGTATGTTTGCATCAATTAGATGCGAGAAATTCTTTCCAATTGCTAATAAATCTTCCTCTGGCTGTCCTGCTGTGTCTCATCTGAAAGCATTGTCTTCCCCAGACCTGAAGTGCAAGGACTTTTTAACTGGAGAGGCTGAGAATCACACCTGGGGCCTTTTGCGTGCAAAGCAGGTGTTTCATCATTGAGCTACAGCCCTTCCAGGTTCCTGCCTGGATAACCAAGAGCTTTGTCTGATCACCAGAGACTAGCTTGGATTCTGTTTTCTGGCCTGCTGCCTAGTCGGTTTCTTTTTCCCCAGCCCTGCTTTCTATGAATGAACCAAACAGATTTGGCTGAGTGCCTAAAAGCTTTTATCAATGGAATCAACAGTTTGTCAGATCAGCAGCAATGATGAGTCATGGAAAGATCCTGTTACCTCTTGTGAATGCCTTGAATTGCAGCAGTCACCTGGCTCAGAGGTTGCCAAGCTCTTTGCTTAGATTCAGGCGAAAATACTAAAGCTGCAGCACATCTACCTGTTTGCTTGATAATAGTACCTTTGGTCAGTCTGTTTGTGGATATTACAGTGTTCTCCAATTGTAGAGATTCTCAGTCATCCAGGTCATGGTTGTCCCAAAGGTGTTTTTTCAGGAGGCAACTGGACTTTCTTGTTTTTTGTTTGTTTTTTTGGAAGACGTTTTGCTTCTCATCCAAGAAGTTTCTTCAGCACCCTTGAAAAAGCACCTTTGGGACAACCATGACCTGGATGACTGGATGACTGATAATCTCTACAGACTTTTAGCTATACAATTTGGGATGAACACCTTTGGAATGGCGTGGGAGTAGGAATGGATTTCCAGAGAAAAAAATTGCAGACTACAGGAACCAGGAGCATTACTCAGGTGACCCTGAGGACACAGATAAACTTCCAAGTGCTTCAGTGGCCCTCTAAAAGGATGCAAATGACCAGCTGTCTGCAAGGAATATCAATCCTTCCATTCCCCACTATCATATCAGAGCTGAAGAAGTTCTTGGATAAGAAGCAAAATGTCTTCAAAAGAAAAAACAAGAAAGTCCAGTTGCCGCCTGAAAAAGCACCTTTGGGACAGTGTTCTCCAATGTGATGCCCTCTGGAGCTATTGGACTATAACTCCTATAATGCCCAGCTAAGGATCTGTGCTGAATAGGAATTATGTTTATTGTTCAATAAATCTGGAAATGCCTCGTGCTGGGAAGGGCTTTTTCATCATAGAACCCATAGGAAGCCATTGTATCTTGTGCTGTCCTAGTGGTCCATCAAGTGGCAATAGAAGTTTCAGTCCAGATTTACCTCCCTCTCTCTGGAGATTTTAAGGATTGAATATAGGATTTTCCCTTTGTCTTCCATCACCAAATTAGTCTTCTCCAAGCAATATTTAGGGAATAAGAGAAGTTGCCTTCTAGTAAATGAAAAGCTTTCCCATCCAGCAGCAGCAGCTCAATGTTCAAGGCTGGCAGAGCTCTTACCCAACCCATGAGGCTATCTTCCACAAATCTTGGCATTCAAGACTCAATATCTACCCAGCATAAACCCTGGGAAGCGGGGCAGCATGTGTCCAAAGCAATTAGAGAATACAAACTTCTGAAAAGCTGTTTTTAACCATGCTCACCATATCATAAATTGTTCTTACTATCTCTAAAACAAGTAGTTTGGAAAGTCAGGGTAGTTCAGAAACCTTGAAATGAAACCAAAACCTTGAAAGACCCACAATTGTTCTTTCAAGCTACATACTACCGTGTTTCCCCAAAAATAAGACCCTGTCTTATATTTTTTTTGAACCCCAAAATATGCGCTTGGCCTTATTTTCGGGGAGGTCTTATTATTTTGGGGCACGTGGAGGAAACCAGAGGAAATGGCGGGGACTGGCTGTACATGAGTTTAAATATTTTCAGGGAGGGCTTATTTTCGGGGGGGGACTTATTTTAGTGCATGCGCTCAAAAGTCCGATTGGGCTTATTATCAGAGGATGTCTTATTTTAGGGGAAACAGGATAGTACCACCAAGAGCTCCTGGAAAGACATGGGGAGAGGGCAAATTATGAAAGCAGTATTGTAATAACATATGCATATATGAAAGGATGGTGCTTTATAGCATAGTGCAGTTTTTATTATTTTGACAATTCCTCCAGTTACTCGATACAGCGGGACTGGGTGGAGAAACACTTTTCTAAACCTATGATTTAAGAACCTCTTTCCAGAGTAATCCGATCTAAGCTGCCACCTAGATTACAGAAAGGCTGAGGGAGAAAATATACAGTAACTTAGAAAAGGTCTACATGTGTGTGGACATGCTTGCTCAGGTTGTCTGCTGTTCAGTCTAATCATAAAAACTTCTGATAGAAAATATATTTTCTCTATTTGTCTGAGGAAATAGAGAGCCAACTGCATAAATAGTAAATATCTTTTGAGATTCTGCCAGAACCATCTTCTCAAACTGACTATAATGATACTATTGAAACTGCCATTCATTCTCCCTGAATTACCTGGAAGTATTTGAAAAGTAAAGATAAATAGTTGAAAGCCTGAGCTATGAAATAGTGCAATGATGCTTATTAGTCAGAGAAACATAGATTTCATATACAGTGAAATCACAATGGGGCATGGGACTTACGGACTTACCTATATCCAGCTGGAGTAAAAAATATTTGTACTTCTTTACAACAAAGTTCTCATCTAATCTCCTAGGGCACAGGTGTCAAACTCGCGGTGTCACGCTGCCATCACATGATGTATCGTGACAGTTTTCCCCTTCACGGAGCTGGGGTGGGCATGACTTGTGCATGACACCCCTGCCTAGGTAGTATACCTCCAGACCAGATGTAGTGGGGCAGAAGATGAATCTGGATCAAGTGGTGGACTTGTGGATGAGTTGTAGAGCTAACTAGGTATTGTTAACAATACATCAAAAAAAGTTACCCTGTCTGTTTGATTCACTAACTGTGAATTCAGTGCAGTTCCTGTGGTCAGAAGAAATTGTTGGAATGAACTTTAGTTTAGTCTACATGAGCATTTTGCACCTGGCTTCCATGTGTAAAGTAACAATCAGAAGAGAATGTAGTTGTCAAATAGATGATCCTCCAAAAACCAATAGGATAATCAACTCTTCCTGGACCAATTATCTTTTGACATTAATATATTATGGTTCATCGCACAGTCAGCCAGATGTTCAGACTGGATTTGACAGTTTTATCCACCTATTGAGTCCTTTGCAAGGACCTAGGATAGGTAGATGTTGTTGTTTGATGGTTATCATTGCAGAATGTAAGCTGTTCCAAAGTATAGCTGCCTTTTGCAGTTGATTGATGGTGATTTTGTCAATGCCAATGATGTTATTTTTATTACATGGATCTTGATGCAAAAATTAATAATTTGGTAAAAACCAGTAGCATGTTGAGACAGCATGGGGGGTGGGGGGAGGACTTGTACTTCCATAATATTTTGGGTAATACTTCTTAAAATCATCATATTTCAACAGTGGAAAATGAGGTAATTAAGAAAGGGAGATTTTTTAAATACAAATTTCTCCACGACAGTGAAACTGCAATTGATTCATTAATCAGTTTGTTGTTCTTTTGATCACTCCCATCACAACTAACTTGGCCTTAAGGAGGAAGTAAAAAGTTAAAAAAACTGCTACTATTATAAGTCTTAGCCAATAAACTATTGTTGACTGTATAAAATCCAGGTCATCATTATGAAATATCTTATGGAGAAATCACATTTTTCTTCTCATCTAAATAGAACATGCTCAGTGCAGGAATAGGAGAATAATTTTACACATCTGGCTTTGTTAAATAGCAAAAGTTGCCATGAAATGGTTTATATTTGAGCCAGTAGGAACCTTTCAAAATTTGGGGTCATATTATGGGTACTGTTGAGAAATGATTGCTACAGTGGGCATGGCCACTCTTAAAACAGCCATTTCCCACACTGGCTTATTTCCAAACTAAAAGACTTTTAAAATGTTTATTTTTAAAGAATGCCTCCAGGATTTATGCAAAGCCCAAAGCATTTTTAGACATCAATAACAGGGCTGTGTAGTGGTTCCGATTTAAAGGAGAAAAGCTGATGTGGAATGTGGGTAGTCATGTATGTAGCACCTGTCAGTGCAGATAGTCCTCGCCTTATGACCACAATTGAGCCCTAAAATTTCTGTTGTTAAGTGAGGCATTTGTTAAGTGAGTTTTGCTCCATTTTACGACCTTACTTGCCACAGTTGTTAAGTGAATCTCTACAGTTGTTAAAATAGTAACACGGTTATTAAGTGAATCTGGCTTCCCCCTTGATTTTGCTTGCTAAAATATTGCAAAAGGGGATTACATGACCTTTGGATACAGCAATGGTCATAAGTATGAACCAGTTGCCGAGCATCTGAATTTTGATCACATGATCATGAGGATGCTACAAAGGTCGTAAGTGTGAAAAATGGTCATAAGTCACTTTTTTTAGTGCCGCTGTAACTTTGAACAGTCACTAAATGAACTGTTGTAAGTCAAGGACTACCCGTCCAGGGCATCGGCAGCCAAATTGTACACTTCCAGCTGCCAACTTGACTTTTTTTGACACTTATTTCCCCCATGGAACCCACAAACCCACATATTTTCCTGATGTTGCACACTGCAGTTGCAAAAGGCAGTTGTGTGAGCCAAGGAATGTATGCAGCTTATTTCAAGATTCATTAGGAGGGTGTGACATGAGTGGCATCTTGTGCACCAAATCACGTTTTCTCCTTTGAATCTGAATTATGTCCTAAGACCTAATATGTTGGAGGCTAGTGTTAATGTCCTATCATGTGCTAACCTTCCATTTTCTTTTAATTCTCCCCCTCCCCCCCCCCCCCCAAAGATGAGGTCAGGCAGATCGGAAAGGCCTCTAAGCACACAATTGCAAATAGCAATAGCACTTAGACCAGGAGTGTCAAACTCCATTTCATTGAGGGCTGCGTCAGGGTTATGTTTGTGGGTTGGGGGAGGCAGAGGGCATGGCCAGCTTGATGTCACTCATGTCGGTGGCGTGCCTGTGGTGGCCCAAGTGCTCTGCCAGTGAAAACGGGCTCCTGAGCTCCGTTTTCGGCTGGGACGGCCTCCTACAACCCTTTGCCAGTGAAAATGGAGCTCGAGAGGGCCATGCACGGCCCTTGTGAGCTCCGTTTTCATTGGCAGAGGCATTGTGGGCCAATTCTTCACTATTTCCAGGGTGGCCTCGTGGACCAGATCTAAGCACTTCATGGGCCAGATTCAGCCCGCGGGCCTTGAGTTTGACACCCCTGACTTATATACCACTTCACAGTGCTTTACAGCCCTCTCTAAGTGGTTTAAGAGTCAGCTTACTGCCCCCCAAAATCTGGGGCCTCATTTTACTGACCTTGGAAAGATGGAAGGTTAAGTCAACCTTGAGCCTGTAGACTCGAACTGCCAAACTGAAGGCAGCCAGCAGTCAGCAGAAGTAGCCTGCGGTACTGCATTCTAACCACTGCGCCACCACTGCTCACAGTATTGAACTCATTTTCTAGGATCATTCTAATTAATCATTCTAATTTTGACACAATAAAGGGTTTTTTAAAAACATATGTATGCATATAATTTCAGCTCTAAGCTTAGGTGGACGTATAACACCAATACATTTCCTTTCTCTTCTCTCTCACACCATGGAATATATGTCTAGAATGTGATTTAAATTGCATTGATACATACTGTTCTATTAAATACTATTCAAATGTTTAAGAACGTTTAGAGTATTATGATACCTTGCTAACATCTTCTTTCAAAAGACAGTGCAGGATGGGCTAAAACTGCAGGGAAGAGTGACTAGCAGAGAAGGAGGGATAAAACAGTTCTCAGCCAGAATTGATCATTTGTGCAAAGTGAGAAATTCAGCTCCTGGGGTTTTGCCTTTGATGGTCTGAGTGAGAGATACCATTTATATAGTGTTAACATGGATAGAAAAAGAAAGGCTGGTCGTGTCACCTGTACTGCATAAAACTGAGAACAAAGCACAATGAAGTTCTCACCACAGGGCTGTTGGGATTCAGTGTTGGGATTCAAATAATTTAACAACCGGCTCTCTGCCCTAATGATTTCTTCCAACAACCAGTTCACCAAACTGCTCAGAAAGTTAACAACCGGTTCTCCCGAAGTGGTGCGAACTGGCTGAATCCCACCACTGGCTGTCCTCCTTAAATACTATTGGAGACTGCTCCTGAACTAGAGTATGTCTTTCTGGTTTGTAGCAGATTATAGCTACTATAATATAAAAATACCAATGCTTTCATAATTATACTTGTTGCTATATTGTTTTTCTTTTCAGAACGCAATGCAAATTCTTTCGATCAACTGCTTTAAAGAACCTATGATCAACTTATGTCAATGTTATATTGGATGCTCTGCCCAAAGTCTTGGATGCTGTATAGAAAAAAGGGCGTTTTTGATTCAAGGAAGAAAAGATAGAGGAGGATATTTAATTATCAGTCAGATGCTACTTGGCAAGCTGGTTATCTATATAGATGGTCCTCAACGTATGACTACAATTGAGCCCAAAATGTCTGCTGCTAAGTGAAACATTTGTTAACTGAGTTTTGCCCCATTTTATGACCTTTCTTGCCACAGTTGTTAAGTGAAGCAGTGCAGTTGATAAATTAGTAACCCGGTTGTTAAGTAAAACTGGTCTCCCCATTGAGTTTGCTTGTCAGAAGGTTGCAAAAGATGATCACATGACCCCGGGACACTGCAACGGTCATAAATATGAGTCAGTTGCCAAGCATCTGAATTTTGAACATGTGACCATGGAGATGTAGCAATGGTTGTAAGTATGAAAAACAGTCATAAGTCAATTTTTTCAATGACATTGTAACTTTGAACGGTCACTAAATGAACTGTTGTAAATCAAGGACTACCTATATTGTCATTCCTATGTTTAGGAAAATCAAATTCCTTGGTGCTTCTCCACCTTTCTCATTCGGTGACTAGTTGTGTTAATCTTTTCTTCTCTTTCCTTTTGTTTCTTCTTAATGAAACAAAAGAGGGCATAAAAGCCTGAATAAATTAATCCTAGGTAGGTTATCTGTAATTACCATGTATGGGACACAATTTTTAGTTTATAATGTTTTTATATTTTCCACATATTGATATATAGCACACGGTATTGAGAATGGTGGATAACAGTTCATTTGTTAGATGCAAATAGTGTAGATCTGTGTCAGGGGTGGGTTTCACTTACCTTTGCTACTGGTTCACTTGCGCGTGCGCTGTATTTGATGACGTCCAAGCGGGTGGACGGAGCCTCCTGCCATCGCTGCTACCGGTTCGCCTGAACCAGGGCGAACCGGTAGCAACCCACCACTGATCTGTGTATGTCTCCATATTTTTAAACAAACTTTTTCTGAAATTAACTTATGTGCTGGGGAATCTATGAGGGCATGTTGTACAGAAGCTTTCTGCAATCTGGTGTTCTTTGGATGTGTTGGAACTACATCTCCCAGAATTCATAATTCCATATATCTAGAAGGCAACAGGTTGGAAAAGGCTATCTCAATATGTAGAGACAATGGTAGTGGCCAGGTCTATCCAGAAAATATTTTGGTTTGGTTTTTTTAAAGGCTTATTTAAGGCTGCAATGCAACACTCAGCTCAAATTTTTCTATAGTAGCTTCTGCAGAGTGATTGTGGTATTTAAGCTGGCTTTAGAAAAAAACTTTCATTGAGAGAAATCCAAGTTAGGATAGATGTTCCATACATCTATGTCATACCACTTCTTACATTCCCCCATCCCCCAACCACACACTCTATCTTAAGCAAGGACTAGCAGTTGTCTTCTGTGTTCTCATTCATTTTGCTGTCACCCTTACAAGAAATCTTTCCAGTCCATTCTTGCTTTAGGAGGAATACAACATAAGTTATGGAAAGCATGAGGCATAAAAGATGGTTTCTGGATTTTTCATCCCAACCCTTTAATAACAGTCATGTGGCTGAAAAGGAAGAGAGAGGATGGCTTAGAATAGAACAGTTGCCAATATTCCCAGCAGTTGCCCAGTTGCCCCTCTCATAAAGATACAATGGGGGATTTTTTTTCTCTGTCCCACCTCTCAGCTGGATACAGTCCATTTTTTGTCTCAATTTTTTTTCATTTCTCCTCCCACACAGATTTGGTCCTATTCTGTTCAGTTTTCAGAGAGTTACCACTCTGACAGATAGACAGAATCCTGGGCCATTCACATACTTTTTTTCCAACATTTTATTGAGTTAGAGGGAATTAAAAAAATAAAACCACTGCTCGGAGGAAATCCATTGAGCCCCGGTGGTGTAGTGGTTAGAGTGCAGTACTGCAGGCGACTTCTGCTGCCTGCCAGCTGCCTGCAATTTGACAGTTCGAATCTCACCAGGCTCAAGGTTGACTCAGCCTTCCATCTTCCGAGGTCAATAAAATGAGGGCCCAGATTGTTGGGGGCAACATGTTGACTCTGTAAGCCGCTTAGAGAGGGCTGTAAAGCACTGTAAAGTGGTATATAAGTCTAAGTGTTATTGCTATTGCTATTTAGGCAAACCTGTCCCCTTCTTACTCCTCTAAGCAAGTTCCTTTCTTGCATTCAAATAATACGGAACACTACTGGATGACTTTGTAAGTCTCCTTTTACCTCCATTCTTTTGAAATATACAATGTTAACACTTCCCAAATTCCTCACCCTACACACTCAGGCTGCTGCTTCACCAATGGGCCAGCCTTCTTATTTTTGCAAACTGTGCATATGGGCTTTTGTGGCAAGCTGTTACATCACCCAAAACAGGGATGCTAATTAGATTAACATATCACTATGCCAGCATTAAGATTTGAGTTCTATAACCCCTCCCACTCACACTATTACAGCCTAGCGATCCTGTCATTATCTGGTATTATGAGGCATCTCTCAGGAGGCAAGGAAATTTCATTACTTAATAAAGAAGATTTGGAACTGGTGTCAGAGGAAGGCCTTAAAGGGGAAAAATGGGTTGGAATGATATTGTGGAGGCTTTTTATTTGCATTATAAGTTTCCCAAGCTTCACAGAGTAAGCTCATACCTATTGGGTAGTAAGAGAAGAATACAGGAGTCGGATATCCTAGCATTTGCTATATTTATTTAGTTCTAGAATCAAGGGGTTCCATGCAAAAAGTCTTGAGTGAATTTCCAGAATTATTGAGCCTTGTTATTAAATTGTACTGTTGACTGTGTCAGAAAGGGAAAATTATTAACTGTGTGGAAGGAAAATATTCTACTGTTTAAGAGAAGGAATAGCAGAGCCTGGGGACAGAGTGAAAAGAAGGATCAGCCTAGAATCTCTACGTATCCACAAATGAACTAAGTCCAACCACCCTTGAGTGCCATTGACTCTTATCTGATTGTAACCAGTTGAGAAGATTCCTGGGTATAGGCAATAAATCAGCTTAATTGAACCATCATGTAGGGACCTAGTCTTTCACGCCTGATAACTATGGTAATCATATTAAACAACCAGGATTGGTCCATTCCAGTTGAACTATCTGGTATTTTCATTACATTTAAAACTCACTTTTCCTATAGAGGAGATAAAGACAGACCCAAAATCACCATGACCCTTTAGACTTGAACTGCGTCTCCCAATACAGGCCAATACTGTTATCTTTTGCACTACGCTGGCTTTAGTGTGGCATTCAATTTTTATGGGAGATGCTATACAGTTTTAATTTAGAATCAAGTTAAAAATGTGGTTGGTTGGTTGGTTGGTTGGTTGGTTGGTTGGTTGGTTGGTTGGTTGGTTGGTTGGTTAGTTAGTTAGTTAGTTAGTTAGTTAAAACATTTATTTAGCTGACCATCTTATAGCAAACTCTGGGTAGTTCCCACTCATGATGTAAATAGGTTCTTCTAACAGTTTTAAATATTAATGGAAGAATAGAGGGCAAAGAAGTAAGGATTGCTCTTACTTCTGTCTTCCCACAAATTTCTATATCTTATTCAACACAAAGCATGTAGATAATTTAGGAGTATTTTATGAACTTTTAATCTGTTGGGCATAACTTTGGGGAAAGGTTTTACTAGGGAAAATATCATATGAGACAAAGATGAAGGGATTCTCCATTTGAATTTTGGACCCATCCATCCATCTATCCTCACCCTTATCCCTGTCCAAGTAGCATTGATATTTTTCTCCTCCATCCTTATTTTTCAGTAGACAAACTACCTGTGTTTCGTTTTGGTTTTACTTGGAAAGAACTAAGCGTACGCACAGTTGCATCACAGATATTCTCATTTCATTCCCTTTGCAATGAAATGTTATTTTTCCTTATTTTTCACATGTGGAAAACAGCAAAGCAGTTCAGGAAGCTGTAATTCTGAGTCAACTGGACAGCACAAGCCTGGATGTGCTTATCTTGCCTCACATATTAGCGTATATGGAGGACAATGGGAAATATCTCCCAACAAACATGGTCAATAGTGTTTTTCAAATTAATTCAAGTAGACTAATCTGGAGAGGACTCATGATGTTCCATAGATGGCTTTGGAGTCTTGTCCCAATATTGCTGGCCTTCAGATCCTGTAGCTGAAAATAGTTTGCCAATGCAGCCAAAGCCTGGAGCCATCACTGTGTTTTTAGCACAAGTCTATATGCGATACATAATTGATAATAGTTATTCCTGTTATACCCGTCTTTGTCATGCAATTTTAATGAGGATGAAGAAAAAGAGGGGAGGTCTTTATTTTACATCTCCCTTTCTATAAATATGCTGCATTATTAAATGCAGACATTTCCTGCTGTCCCTGCACTTGGCTCTGATTAAGGGCATGAGTTGGGTTTTTCAATAAACTCACCTGGATTGCAGCATCTGAAGCTGCTGGTGCAGCACAGAGCTATTAATGATCCTACCCATAGAGCCATTGGGATAGGCTGAGACCTGTTCTCCCAAGGCCCTACAGAGAGCTTAAGTACTGACAGAGAAGAGGCTTCTTGGAGGTGACTGAGATGAAGACATAAAGAAATGGTGATAGAAAAAAAGTAGAAACTTCACACCCTACTGAGAACATTTCTACATCCTCCCTGTTCTCAGCAGCCTTTCCTTATTTTGCTGATCTCACAAGGAGCACATGAAGCTTATGTTCTTTTCTTATTCAATGCTAAGTTTCCAAACTTGTGCTAAGTCATTCTTTTTATGGGTGAAAATTTGAAAATGAATAGTATTTTACAATTTGCAAAAATGACATGTTGTCAATTTGAATGCGATTTAAACTCTGTGAATGATGTGAGGGTGTTGAATATTGGTGGAAGGGGAGACTCAGTGTCCTCCTCTTTTTCCATTTCATCAGGGCACGGATGTCAAACTCACCACGTCACATTGCCGTCATGTGGCGTTTTGCAACGTTTTTCCCCTTCACAGAGCTGGGGTGGGCGTGGCCTGCGTGTGACGCATCCGGCCTGCAGGCCGCCAGTTTGACACCCCTGCATTAGGGCATGAATTGCCAACAGCACCTTCTAATCTCTACGTGCTGTAACATAGTTTACATTTACTACCCCAAATCATGTTTTAGAGATGTATTTAGAGATGTACAGGTAGACCTCAACTTATGACCACAATTGAGCCCAAAACCTATGCTGCTAAATGAAACATTTGTTAAGTGAGTTTTTTTCCATTTTATGACTATCTTTGCCACTGTTGTTAAGTGAATCATTGCAATTGGTAAGTTAGTAACATGGTTGTTAAGTGAGTCCAGCTTCCCCATTGACTTTGCTTGTCAGAAGGTTACAATCTGGGTAATATCCGGGAGGATTTTTCATCAGGTTCACCTGATTCGCCAGTTGCGTCCCTTTCTGGATCGGGACTCTTTACGCACGGTCACTCATGCCCTTGTCACCTCCCGCCTGGACTATTGCAACGCTCTCTACATGGGGCTCCCCCTGAGGAGCACCCGGAGGCTCCAACTGGCGCAGAGTGCGGCCGCGCGGGTGGTAATGGGAGCGACATGGCGTTCCCATGTAACACCTCTCCTGTGCGAGCTGCACTGGCTCCCGGTGGTCTTCGGGGTGCGCTTCAAGGTCTTGGTTACCACCTTTAAAGCGCTCCATGGCTTAGGACCCGGGTACTTGCGGGACCGCCTACTACCACCAATAGCCTCCCACCGGCCGGTACGCTCCCATAGAGAGGGGCTCCTCCGGGTGCTGTCAGCCAAACAATGCCGACTGGCGGCCCCCAGGGGGAGAGCCTTCTCTGTGGGGGCACCTACTATCTGGAACGAGCTCCCCCCAGAGATACGGAGGATCCCGGATCTGCGCACCTTCCGCCGCGCCTTAAAGACCTTACTATTTCACCAGGCCGGCCTGGCCTAATTTTCCCCCTCTTTTATAAAAGATTTTTAAAATTTTAAATATCTTTTAGTATTTATATATTCAATTTTAAATTGGTTTTAAAAGTTTGGGGTTTTAAATTTGTCGGGGCCAAAATTATTTAATTTGATTTTATTCTATTTTTTAAATTTTGTATTGTATGTGTTTTTATTGTTTGGCTGTGCACCGCCCTGAGTCCTTCGGGAGTAGGGCGGTATAGAAATCTAATAAATAAATAAATAAAATAAATAAATAAATAATCACATGAACAATGCAACCGTCATAAATATGAACCAGTTGCCAAGCATCTAAATTTTGATCATGGGACCATAGAGATGCTGCAACGGTCATAAATGTGAAAAATGGTCATAAATCACTTTTTTCAGTGCCGTTGTAACTTTGGACAGTCAGTAAATGAATTATTGTAAATCAAGGACTACCTGCATTGAGATGACAAGTTTCCATAGCTCCCTGTTGATGTGACATTCCATACCTCTGAGGGGCTCCAGGTTGGAAAAGGCTATTCCAAATAATACTCTGGATTCACATTCTCCATTATGAATGAGAGATCAGAAACTTCAATTCTCCCTTATTTCAGCCACAGATTGAACAGGTTATTATATCATCTAAAATGGCTCTGCCAGTACACCTAAAAAAATGGAGGACAAGGACTTAGATGGACTAAGAAACAGAATCTGCTGACACATGCATTTAAAAAAACAAAAAACAAACAACAACAACAAAACAATAGAGGCTAAATCCAAAAGTGCTTTTTCAGGAGGCAACTAGATTTTCTTGTTTTTTTTTCTTTGAAACATTTCACTTCTCACCCAAGAAGCTTCTTCAGCTCTGACAGGATAGTGGGGAATGGAAGGATTTATATTCCTTGCAGAAAGCTGGTCATTTGCATCCTTTTAGAGGGTTGAGGAAGCACTTGGAGGTTTATCTGTGTCCTCAGGGTCATGGCTGTCCCAAAGGTGTTTTTTCAGGAGGCAACTGTCAGAGCTGAAGAAGCTTCTTGGATGAGAAGTGAAATGTCTTCAAAGAAAAGAGAAAAAACAAAGAAGTCCAGTTGCCTCCTGAAAAAGCACCTTTGGGACCTGGATGGCTGGATGACTGAGAATCTCTACAAACTTTTAGCTATATAATTTATAATGAATACCCTTTGAATGGGGTGGGAGTAGGAATGGATTTCCAGAGAAGAAGAAAACACTGCAAATTACAGGAACCAGGAACACTACTCAGGAGTCCCTGAGGACACAGATAAACCTCCAAGTGCTTCAACGACCCTCTAAAAGGATGCAAATGACCAGCTGTCTGCAAGGAATATAAACCCTTCCATTCCCCACTAACCTGTCAGAGCTGAAGAAGCTTCTTGGATGAGAAGTGAAATGTCTTCAAAGAAAAAATAAAAAACGAAGAAGTCCAGCTGCCTCCTGACAAAGCATCTTTGGGACAACCATGACATGGATGACTGAGAATCTCTACAGAATAGAGGCTAAAGTGACCCATCCAAGGAGCTTCCAGTGCTTTTTTTCTCTCCCTCCCTGCCTCAACAAGGTGTACCCTCAATTTCTACTACTGTAGGATTCCCCAAACTTCTGGAATCAATTTAGCCAGAGCAGAGGATTTCAGGGAAGAAATGACACTCACTCTGCAGACTGATATTGTTCCATTGGCAAGTTGGCACAGTGAGATACCAGCTAAAGAGACCAATATTATGATTCCGTTCAGTTATGGCATGAAATTTATATTATTACATTTGCATTGGTCTCTAATTGGTTTCTAAACTTATAGGCTTGTTTAGAAAAAGGGAATAAGGTTATGCAAAATAGAAAACAGGGGAAGCAAGATCAGCTTTGTGGAAGTTCCTTACGCCTACCCTTGTGGATTGGCCTCTCTGTTTCAAGTTTTAATCTCTTCCTATGGCTATCCGGAGAGAGAAGCTGTGCCCCCTAAGTATTAAGGTCACACTTTATCCTTGATAAACTGGTAGTGCTTATTCATTTCCCCAGTGCTGTAGGTGTGCATGTGGGATGTTTGCTGTCTTTGAGCCTTAGACCTTTGTGATCAAATACCATCCCTTCAGAAGGTGTCAGTCTCTCATGTTGAGATACTACAGAACAGTGCAAAGGGTTCCCTTGATCTGCTTTTGGGCTGGATGCAGAAGAATATTTTGCATTGTGGAGGCCTACATAGAGCATTGGTTGCCATGGCAACTGTACAACCGTTAAAGGAGGATGCAAGAGTGTTGTACTGTGCCTGAGAGTGGGAAATCATTTATTCTCAGCCATGTTTTATCTGTAGTACCACCAAGTGACAGCTACAGGTTTTTTGAGTTTTCCCTTCCTCTTCCTTGGCACGTCATGAAGTGATCCTGACTCCTGCCCTCTATAGGAAACTGACCAACCCATACAGTGCTCCAAGAAAAGGCTAATTCTATGCTCAAACTGTGTTTACAACAGCCTGCCTCACAATGTGAATGCTTTCAGAAAAGGATTTCTTTAACAGAGATAGAGGGAGATAATAGTGTCTCTAGCAATGCAAATTAGAAATTTAGTGTCTTTATTATAAAAAAAGCATTATATAAATATCTTTACTATAAAAATATTTTATTATAAATGAATATTTTTATTATAAATATTTTTATGAATATTACCTACATTATAAAAAGATGTAGAGTCTCCAGAAAGAGTGCAGAAAAGAGCAACAAAGATGATTAGGAGACTGGAGATTAAATCATTTTAAGAATGGTTTCAGGAATTGGATATGTCTAGTCTAGAAAAAAGAAGGAATGGGGGCGATATGATAGCAGTGTTCGAATATTTGAGGGGCTGCCACAAAGAAGAGGGGGTCAACCTATTCTCCAGAGCACCTGAAGGCAGGTGGAAACTAAGCAAGGAGAGAAGCAACCTAGAACTAAGAAGAATTTTCCTAACAGTGAGAACAATTTACCAGTGGGAACGGTTTGCCTTCAGAAGTCGTGGATGCTTCATCACTGGAGGCTTTTAAGAAGAGACTGGGCAGCCACTTGTCTGGAATGGTATAGGGTCTCTTGCTTGTGCAGAGAGTTGGACTACAAGACCTCCAAGGTCCCTTCCAACTCTGTTATATTCTCTTTTTTTTTTTTTGAAAGCAGGAAGTATATGTCCTCTCAGACCAGCTTTCACCTATAGAAAAGTTTACATGCAGATGAAAAACATTCAGATTCCTTTACAGTATGATTGCACTCTTGTATTTCTGCTCCATAGTCCATCAAAACATGTCATACCAGGATTTTGATGTCATCAGCAACAGCTGATGTGTTCTTGGTGGCAGGGTCGAGAGGACTATTTCAGGGTGGTATCATGTCAAGAAAATGAATTACAGGCTGCTTTGATACCGTGTTTGATCTACTTTCTGACACTGGAAGAAACTGTTCTGCCCCAGGTTCGGATTCCCAGAGAATGTGACACACACCAAGCTTCGCAAACACTGTTTAATTCCAAACAAACCCCTTTCAAGAATGCAGGCTTCCCGTGCAAAGGGTCCTTATCAAAGTTATTAATAACAAAGTCCGATAAAGGTTGGCAACCTGCCCAGAAAACCAGATATGAGAAGTTGCTCGCTCTCCAAGATGCTCTGTAGTAATGAGACTTTGTTTCTAGCAAGAAAGCACTAGCTGCGTGCGACTTAAATAGGCTAAGGGAGTGGCCAATTATCCTCAAGCCCTACTCTCGAGTAGACCTCCTCCTCCTGAGTAGCCACTCCTGCCTTTTGGCAGCCCTGCATGCCCAAGCATTGAGGAGAGGCTCCTCCACTTCGCTCTCTCCACTGGAAGGAGCCTCTGGAGGTTCTGAAGGCCCTGGCTGAGTCTCTGCCTCTGGCATCACATCCTCTTCAGCCTCCTCGCTGTCCAACGCGAGCGCTGGCTGTGCAGGCTGCTGGCACGACACCACACCAGCCTCCTCTTCATCGGGATCAGCCACGATCCGCGCAGGCCGCTGGCGGGCCACAACAGAATCTTGGCAAAGTCAGCTTTGTAGATATAATCGTTAAAGTGGTTAAGATTGTGATGGGTGAAATATGGGCAGAAAAAGAACAAAGCTCTTTGGAGGGGGTACATGTTCACACTTCCTGGACATAGAATTTATTTATGTATTAATGTGTTTGTTAGATTTATACCTGACTTTTCTCCAGATATTCAAGGTTTTATTTATTTATTTATTTATTTATTTATTTATTTATTTATTTATTTATTAGTCTAATTTATATGCCGCCCTTCTCCATAGACTCAGGGCAGCTTACAATGTATTATAGCAATAGCTTGCATACTTTTATGTATATACCTGCTTATTAGGGCTTTCCCCCCCCGCCAAGCGGTGTTGTTCTATACAAAGCTGGCTTATTGCCCCCACAATCTGGGTCCTCAATTTACCTACCTCAAAAGGATGGAAGGCTGAGTCAACCTTGAGCCTGGTGAGATTTGAACTCGCACTAATTGCAGGCAGTTGGCAGCTAAATGCTAGCATTTAACAGCACTTAGTCTGCTGCACCACCGAGGCTCAAGGCTCAAGGTTGTGTGTATACTAACGTCTTCCCACTTTTTCCTATTACAGAAACCTCCAGAAACTGGGATTCATGTTCTATTTACTAAAACCACCCAGTGATTGTCTGTGGTTGAGGGTTAAACCTGGGCATATTTGGTCCTAGTTCTAATCCAATATTTTAACTTCTCTGCTGCATCGGTTCAAATTTCAGTAAAATCCAAAACACTTAGCTTTACTTTTCCCCTTGTACTTCCTTCCATCAGTAAACATTCTTTTATACAGGAATAAGTGAAGGCAATGCTCAATTCATTGGCAGCAAGGTAAGGATCCTAACAATTGAGAATCAAAGCCATGTACAGCTCCACCTTTCCTCTGCATAACTCCACCTACCGTGTTCTGCTTTTAGGTCACTTTGCAATCAGGTGGAGCATTGGCTGAGGGAGAGAATTGCAATTTGCTGTCACCTCAATAATTATTCAACATAGTTTCACAGCACAGTGCTGAAGGATTTGGTATCTAGGCTTATCTCACAGGGGCTTCAGAGGAACAGACTCATAAGCTCTATGCTCTCTTTACATGAAGGCATCCCACGGAACCGAGGAGAATGCAGCATAGACAGACATGGTCAATAATGCTCTTTGTAATGGAGACCCATCATTTTAATCTTTGAAGCAGATTGTGCTTGGGCTGCAGAATGCATGCTGTAACCACAGCAGGAAGGAAGTTAGTTCAACGTGTTCAACATTTCAGTCATTTACCTGGTAGGTTTTTCCCAGGGCCCAAGAGAAAATCCAAGTATTTAAAGCTTGATGACAGCCAACAAAGTCATGGCCATCTGAAACCAGGGGGTAGGGTAGGAATCTACTATTCCAAAATGTGGGTGCTGCAACAAAGAAAGCACACCTCCTGGATCTTATTGCAGGTGTGCAACAAGATGATGCCTGTTCATAGAGGGAACCTGAAGCATGCTCTTCCTCCTGTCCTTCAAGGCCATCCTTTTGCCTTTTACAATGACCAAGCTATGAGTAACTGTAAGCAGGATCTCCTGATCCAGAAATGGGTGCAACTAGCATACAAGATGGACTAGTACAAAGCGCCTCTTAGACACAGCTACTACCTGCTCTAACAGCTTCAAAAGCAGAAGCTGTTGAAGAGGGGCCCCCACATTGTGCACCAGGCCTGTATGGAAGAATGCCATCCCATCAAGAACCAAAGATGGAAAATCCCCCCAAATGGGGGAGGGGCTTGCAGCTTCAGCTTCGGATGAGCTGAAGTCAAGATTCTCTAGATTCTCACAGCCTCCAGATCCTAGGAAAGACTAATGGTATTATTTGGTCAACCAGGCTACAGATATATAGCTGTGTATTAGCTTTAATTATGAGTTTTTAATTTTTCAGGCTACAATTTCTCATACTTATAAATTCTACTAATCCAGTAAAGGATAGGTTTGAGTTTTCTGAATGGACTGGCTAGAGAAGAGGCTATTAGGATCGATAAGAGTAACCTCCATCTTCAGTGGGAATTAATGTTGAATAAAAATTGTTTGGGGGACACACAGAAAGAAAAGCTATTGATTTTATGTCTTAAGAAGCTTCTGAGACCCCCTCAGAAGCATCTGGTTGTTCATTATGAGAGGATGAATACTGGATTCGATCAACATTTATGTTGATCGAGTAATTATATTATCTTTACTACGTGATTGTTATTTTAACATTTATTTATTGAGACTGAAAACTATTTAGATAAATGTAAAGTCTTCCAATAACTCTGGGCACTTTACATTATAAATTAGTATAAGCATAAAAGAAGAAAGGGAAATCCTTTGGAACAGATCCTGAGGTCTCTAGTTATGAATTTTATTTTATAGGCGGAAAATAAATCAGCCTGGTTCTCCTCCTCTGACTAAGACAGAGAGCAAAGGGCAAGGAAATGTAAATCATTACATGTTTAAATATAATTGTCTTGTTAAAATAAAGAAATTTGTTTATTTTTATATGCTCTACTGCAACAGAAACTGTAACAAAACCCATGTGTTGTTGAAATGAACTAGGTTTGAATTTTGACCAAGCAGAATTTTCATGATTCCTTGAGCAGATGGAAAAGATAGAAAGTTAAAACCTGGAACTAGAATTGTCAAGAGAATGGCCATATAAACCTTATAACTTTCTTTCCATTCCTTTTCTCTTTTTTAAGGTTAAGTAAGCTGTTATGGGCACAAGGAGACTTAAAAAAATAGGAACTTAATAACGTTGCTAAAACAAAGAACAGACTGTTGATGTCAGTCCTTTGTCAACATTTGAGTTTGTTCTCCTTCAACAGAGAGGGAAGGAAGAGGTTTTCCAAAGTAGTTCATTAATTTTTCTTTAGATATTTAGTCAATTATTATATACTTTCAAGGGTCTCTCCCCCACCCCGTTCCATGCTTCAATGTATATTTCATGAGAGACATTCAAGGGAGGAAAGGAAAGGAAAGGAAAAGGAAAAGGAAAAGGAAAAGGAAAAGGAAAAGGAAAGGAAAGGAAAGGAAAGGAAAGGAAAGGAAAGAAGGAAAGGAAAGGAAAGGAAAGGAGGAAAGGGGAAAGTGATGACTGCCAATTGTGAGACTGGAATTCTATTCCTTTTTTAGATGTGACCTATTGTGTCATGCAAAGATCATTAAAAAGGGGCAAGGCTTTCAACACATGATTGTGACAACCATTTTGTCATTTCTGATACACACATACCTCTGCAGATGGCCCTGTGTTGCATTACATAATCACTGGGTTTTCATAACATGCTGAACTAAGGGGAAGTAGGATTGAATTGTTAGTGGTTCAATGTGTTCAAACCCAGAATTTGTTCTAGCAGGTTAAATGAACCAAATTGTTATATACCAAAATCACCAAATCTTTGTGAACTGAGGACTGTATTTGGAATGTTATGCCAAAATGAATAGTGTGTCCAATTATAAGACACTCTGTTATCACAAAGCAACCAAAACACCATATTTGCTTTTGCTCTACAGGGCTCTTCAGAGCTAGGTTGTTTGCTTGGTGCTTCTTATGAAGGATCTCTGCAGGACATTAGAAAACTGCCTTTGTTTCTCTGCGGATTTTCTGCTTACCCTGACATATATAGTTTTATTACTTCCATACAAAGTATGGAGTAACAATGAATACTTCTGTAATATTACAACAAAACTAGCCATTGTATTATTTCAGTAATGTAACTGCAGATAGGTTAAAAGAGATCTGCTAATCAATCACCTGTTCTACCTTGAAAGCATTTTCAGTGCATCCCAATTGCCAAATACCTTTTTCCCATGAGCAGATCCCAAAGGTAAGTTCAACTCCTTGCTCGGCAATGAAGCAGGAGACAAAACAGGCAATCATTTTCTCCAGCTAAAATGTGAAGGGCAGGATAGCATGTGGGAGCTCGTGCCATTTGCTTCTGGACCGGAAGAAACATTGGTTTCTCAGGAGTTGTTGGGAGTTGGAATTTCTTGTGTGAAAGGCATTGTAGCCGGACTGCAGCCATCAGAAACCTTATACTGCTGTCTGGAGTGGATAAATAGGGCAGTGGTGGGTTTCAATTTTTTTACTACCAGTTCTGTGGGTGTGGCTTGGTGGGCATGGCAGGGGAAGGATACTGTAAAATCTCCATTCCCTCCCCACTCCAGGGGAAGATTACTGCAAAATCCCCATTTCCTCCTGATCAGCTGGGACTTGGGAGACAGAGAATAGATGGGGGCGGGGCCAGTCAGAATTTTTACTACCAGTTCTCTGAACTACTCAAAAATTCCGCTACAGGTTCTTCAGAACCGGTCAGAACCTGCTGAAACCCACCTCTGAAACAGTGGTAATTGAGATAAGGGTGGAACATCCAAGAATGTTCAGTCGCTGGTATCTCCAAGTTAAAAGATTATCTGATAGCAAGATTGGGAAAAGACCTTCTAAACTGCTGCCAGTCCAGATAGTTAACTTCAAGAGATAAAGTTAGCTGGGTTTTTTAATGCTAATTTTCATTTGCATAACTGCAACTGTATTTGGAGAGTAGGTACAGAGGATATCACTGATTACTCATTAACCTCCATCACAAGGCAAATATTATAATTATCGTGTTAATCTTAATCACAATAACACCAAAGTAATAAAATATGCATCATGATTGCCTTTTTATTCATGAATCTTGGTATTGCAAGTACGTAAGGGCAGCATCTGCCTTATGATGTTACAATGCATGCTTCATCCCTTGCCCCAGTAATGCTTATGGTTCATCCTTCTACCCTCTGTGGTACTCGGCCATTCCAGTTGGTGAAGATCAATGAAGAAGGGCCATGTTTTCATCATGAAAGATTGAATTTCTTATTTCAGGACTGGCATCAATCTGTGCTACCCTTCAGTAGTTTTGAGACCCTACCATGCTGGAAGCCCACTAACATCACAACTGCCTTAGTGTAATGCCAAGATGTCAGGTCTGCAAGCCAGCAGTTTATTTTTAATCTGTCTTCATTGATGTTCTGAGACACTTTAGTTTGAAATCTACTATATTATTCTCATGCCTTGTCCTTGGGCAACACAATAGCAGGGATACTGCTAGAATGGCAGCTCTGAGATTTGACCAGGAATATAAAATTATGCAGGAGACAAATGAGAAGGCAGTTTGCAGATGTTCTTCTGTTAATCTGGAGCCACCTCTCTTTAAATTGTATAGTAGACATAATTCACAACAACCATTTATTGGTCAAGTAGTGTTCATGACAGGCAGCATGGGTAAAACAAATATAAAAAGTGTGCCATGGAAATAAATAGCATAGGTATGGTTTTGTTTGTAACAACATTAAAGGAATCCCAAAGGTGCTTTTTCTCCATTATTCAGTCTGAACCGAAGAAGCTTCTTGGATGAGAAGTGAAATGTCTTTGAGGAAAAACAAAGAAAATCCAGTTGCCTTTTGAAAAATCACCTTTGGGGCAACCATGACCTGGATGACTGAGAATCTCCATAGACATACAACAATAAGGGAACATGTGGCTGGATAGGAGAAAAGCTCTAGCTAGCAAGAGTTGCTGCCATAACATGTCATTACAGCCCATCCCACTTGGTGTGCATCTTTATTTTGTCCTCTGCGTTATTGGAAAACACTCTGATGTGGTGCACTCTGGTTATTTTTGCCATTCTTTATTTTTTGACATGGAAAAATAATCATTAGGATCAGGAAAAGAAAAGCAACACATTCTCTTTACCCATCCTCAAACAGGTATCCCTCTTTTCCCAAAAACTGTCAAGTCTTTGATTGTATTTCTAGAAATGGGCTTTGCTTATTAAGGTGGATAGGCTGGTAAAAAGGTATCCAGTGTGACCAGAATAAAAAAATATTGCAGCTTGTGGTTGGCTTAGGGGCATAAAGCCAGAAAATAGATTTGCTCAGATGACAATTTCCAAACTAGTACAGCTTGTCCTTAAAATAGCAACCATCCTCTTCATTTTCTCTCTCCTCTCTTTTATCCAATTCTAACTTTTAAAAAATTGTTATTTAAGACCAAGACCTGCTTGCTTCAATGGAAATTACATCCCATAAAGCATGTGTAAGCTACTCTAGGAGCATTTTCAGAATACGGCTATTCTCCTCCTCTTTTCCACTTGACCAATGTACATAGCCACTCTAATACAGTAAATGTTTCTAAAGGCTTCCTTGACATGAAATCCATTTTCCAATTGCCTAGATATCCAGGAATAAACAACTGGTCCAGGGGCCTTATGTGGCCCAGTATAAATTAACACTTCCAAAATTTAGCAGCAAGATGGCTAAATTAGGAAACCTTGATTTTTCAGGTTTTGGGGAGAAGAAAAGGGAAAAAATATTTTTCCTCTAGGAAGTCTTCTGCTCCCTAATCCCTCAATCCACCCCCAAAGTCAAAAGATGCCTAAAAATTTCGGCATCCCTTGCAATGATGTTCACCCACCCCCTGAAACAATGACCACCAAATGTCATCTTCAGAAGAAATTTTTGGGGCTTTCAGAAAACTTTTTAAAGCTTCAAACATTGCCTTTCCTGCTTTAGGGAAATCCAAGGTCCTTCAGACGTTGCCTTTCCTTCTTCCATAGAGAAATCCAAGGTCATTAGGAAACAAGCATGGAAGATTAACTTCTAATTTTTGATTTTCCACTGAGATACAATTCTTCTGCTCACTTTTTTCAAATGCACACACTTGTTGCTGTGTATGAGGGACAGTTGTCTATTGACAGGCAGCCTTTTTCATGTTTCTCGTATTACTGATCTTGAGAGCCATCGTGGGGTCTATGTCAGACTAGGCCTGGGGAAAACTAGGTTCCCAATCATCCATGATGGTCACCAGTGACTTTGGGCAAGTATTTCTTTCATTTATGCTATCAGCTTAATCTATGTGCAGAATTGTTGTGAATGGTGATCTCACTCCATCGTCTGGTTTTGATTTTATTTTCTCTTGCTGCATTGTCCTCTCTATTTCAACGTCACCAATTGTGAATACCATTGTAGACACAGTGCAAAATGCTTTTTGAGTGACTGAGGAGTGGAAATATTCCTTATTTTACTGCTCAAGCTTATAAGATAATCAATCATTTCACAGAACTTTTAAAGGAAAATTGAAACTATTAGGGGGACAATGGACAAAAATCCATTTCACAGATAGAATAAATTAATTTTAAAAAATGAAATACTGGATTTGAGCCACCAGGGAAGACTTTCCCCCCCCCCACAAAAAAAAAAACCACCACATTTTTCCCTTGCTTTTTTTTTTTTACCACTTATAGCAAAGACTCTTCCACTTTGCCCTTGTCTAAGAAAAAGACAAAAATTCCTCTTGTTCACACTGAATAAAAATCTCCCCAATAGGCATTCCCGATGTTGCAGAAGTCAATAACAAACTATTTCCTTATTGTTGCCAAGAAGACAACTGAACAAGTTTATCAATTCACCAAGAGTTGAGATGGACTGGAAGTAGACTTCAACTAATATGCAAAGTGGGGCTTGTGCATAATCAGAATTTTAACAACAGGGTCTTACCCTATGCAAGCTACAATTCTGTTTTTCTTCTCTGCTGTTTTATTTATTTACATCATTTGTATACCCCCAACTCCACAAGGACTCCTTGTGTGCAAACACCCCCCCCAAAACCCCTGAAATATAAAATCCATTAAAACAGCAAAACAATAACTCGCTTCCCCCACCCCCAGCATTCACATCATAAGCAACTCCCCAATTAATTGTCATAAATTAAAAGCTCTGCAAAAAGTTTCCAATTGGATTGCCTTTTGAAATATTACTGGGAGAGTGCCACCTACAGTTTGGGAGGTAAATTGTTCCATAATAATGGAACGACCTCAGAGAAATAGGTTAATAGAAGTCTCTTCCAGCTCTATTATTCTATTATTAAATAGCTTACACTTACTCCCTTCTCCCACTCCCTTGATCTCACAAGGAGAGAATTCTCAGAATCCCAATTTGAGATGAAAGCTTCTTGAAAGTTAATAATCCTGCAGGTAACTGGGCACTAAGGCTTCATGTATAATATTAATTTCTAGCATGAGAAAGGAATAGGTCTCAGGATCTGGCAGAGGAAAAAAAACCCTAGAGGCAGCTCTCAGTTCTCCTGAATTTACTGCCAACAGTGAGTGGATTGTTCCATTTTATAGTGTTCAGTCCTTCACCCTCATAAACTGATAGCTTGGGAGAACAAGTGCAAGAAAAATCCTTCATGTAATGCTATAAACTACACAAGTGATTTAGCACACCTATTTTCTATTAAATTAAAGCTTAATAAATTCTCACTCTCCTTTAACACGTGAGTTCTGCTTACTTTATTCCATTGGTTCAAACCATGCCAATCTGCCCAAGTGAATTTTCAGTCTCAGCAAAATTTCACAGAAAGTTACAGTCCATTCGTGAATCTTCAAGTATCGGACTTTTTAAAAAGGCTTATAAATTAATGAGTAACATTAAATGCTGCTAATACGCATGTATTTATTAAGCTATGTCCAAGGATCATTAAACAGGCACACCAGGTAATTAATTCTCTCTCTCTTTTTTTTTTACACATTGGTTCTAAAGAGTTTGCTTGCAAGATAACGTACCCCATTGCTTTGGAAATCACTGAAACAAATGCCACGATTAGAATCAGGATAGATAGAAATTTCTTCATGGAAAAATGCTGGTACAAATATGAGAAGCAAATAGGTGAAATTTGGGTCGCCAAAGCAACTTGCGGATGTGTTCAAAATTCTTGCCTGTGGTAATAACTTATTTCCCCTTTTTGCCTGCTAATGCTCTTTTCTTAGCAGCAAAGTTGTTTGTTTCTTCCTATAATAATCAACAGATTGTACTCAGGGCACCGTATAAGATAAGAAATTCTGATACCAGTGGAAGGGATTGAAGATAGCCACCATTTGCTCGCAGTGCCTCAGGAAAACCAACCTGAATTCACATCATCCACTTTTAGCTTTGTTAACTTTTTCACTTTGATTGTTACTTTTAACTTGTACATTTTATTTATTTTATTATTTTATTATTTATTTATTTTATTACATGTATTTATATGCCGCCCTTCTCCTGAAGGACTCAGGGCAGCAAACATAAGTTAAGAAACATGTACAATAAAATCCCATTTTAAACCAAATAGCTAATTAATAATAAATAATAAAACCCAGAATCAGAGTCAGCCTATTTGCTTGAACGGCCAAGTCTTCAGGTCCCGATGGAAGGAGCGGAGATCAGGAGCCGTTCAGAGCTCGGTAGGTAACTCATTCCAGAAGGGGGGAGCACCCACAGAGAACACCCTACCCCTGGGCACCGCTAGATGACATTGGCTCACCGTCGGAACCCTGAGGAGAGCGGCCCTATGTGAGCGAATAGGACAGTGAGAGGCAGGCAGGAGAAGGTCCTGCAAATATCCTGGACCTAAGTCATGTAGGGCCTTATAGGTGAGAACCAGCACCTTGAAGCAGATCCGGAGAACCACTGGTAACCAGTGCAGCTCATGCAGGAGGGGTGTTATATGGGAGTAACGAGGGGCTTCCGTTACAACCCGTGCGGCTGCATTCTGGATCAGCTGGAGTCTCCGGGTGCATCTCAGGGACAGGCCCATGTAGAGGGAATTGCAGTAATCCAAGCGGGAAGTAACCAGGGCATGAGTGACTGTGCGAAGGTCATCTCGGTCCAGGAAAGGGCGCAACTGGCACACCAGGCGAACCTGTGCAAAGGCCCCCCTAGTCACAGCCATTAGATGGTCTTCTAGGGACAGCCGAGCATCCAGGAGGACACCCAAGTTGCGAGCCCTATCAACGGGGGCAAGTTTTTCCCCATCCATCAAAAGTGATGGGGCCTCTGAAACCCGAGATGCCGGCATCCACAGCCACTCAGTCTTGGAGGGATTGAGTTTGAGTCTGTTTCTGCCCATCCAGGCCTGTACCGCCTCCAGGCAATGGGACATCACGGAAAGGGCATCTCTGGGGTGGTCTGGGGTGGAGATGTATAATTGGATATCATCAACATATTTATTTATTTATTTATTTATTCAATTTATATACCGCCCTTCTCCTAGTGGACTCAGGGCGGTGCACAGCCAAAACTAAAATACATAACAATACAAAATTTAAAATTAATTAAAAGAATTATATACTTTGGCCCGAATTAAAACAGTGCGAATTAAAACCCATTAACAAATTAAAACTAAACAATTAATAACCATTAAAAACTAAAAAAGGGGGGCGGGGTTCACGCCAGCCCTGCTTGCTGGAAAAGAAGAGTTTTCAGGGCTCGGCGAAAGACCCGAAGATCCGATATCCTTCTTATCTCCGGGGGCAAATCGTTCCAGAGGGCGGGGGCTGCCACAGAGAAGGCCCTCCCCCTGGGGGTCGCCAGCCGACATTGCCTGGCCGATGGCACCCTGAGGAGTCCCTCTCTGTGGGAGCGTACTGGACGGTGGGAGGCTATCGGCGGCAGAAGGCGGTCCCGCAAGTACCCAGGTCCTATGCCATGGAGCGCTTTAAAGGTGGTAACCAACACCTTGAAGCGCACCCGGAAGACCACTGGAAGCCAATGCAGCTCACGCAGGAGAGGTGTCACATGGGAGCGACCCCTCGCTCCCATAATCCCCCGCGCGGCCGCATTCTGCACCAGTTGGAGCCTCCGGGTACTCCTCAAGGGGAGCCCCATGTAGAAAGCATTACAGTAGTCCAGGCGGGAGGTGACGAGTGCCTGAGTGACTGTGCGTAAGGAATCCCGATCCAGAAAGGGACGCAACTGGCGAATCAGGCGGACCTGATAAAAAGCCCCCCTGGCCACGGCCGTCATATGCTCTTCTAAAGACAGCCGTGCATCCAGGAGGACGCCCAAGTTGCGAGCCCTATCCGTGGGGGCCAATAACTCGCCCCCAATAGCCAGCGATGGTACCAGCTGGCTATATCGGGACGCCGGAAGCCACAGCCACTCGGTCTTGGAAGGGTTGAGTCGGAGCCTGTTACTCCCCATCCAGATCCGCACGGCCTCCAGGCACCGGGACATCACTTCAAGGGCATCGTTGGGATGGCCCGGGGTGGAGATGTACAGCTGAGTGTCATCAGCGTACTGATGGAACTCCACCCCAAAGCCACGGATGATCTCACCCAGCGGCTTCACATAAATGTTGAACAGAAGGGGCGAGAGGACCGACCCCTGAGGCACGCCACAAACAAGGCGCCTCGGGGTCGACCTCTGCCCCCCTGCCAACACCGACTGCGACCGGTCAGAGAGATAGGAGGAGAACCACTGCAAAACAGTGCCCCCCACTCCCAACCCCTCCAACCGGCGCAGCAGGATACCATGGTCGATGGTATCAAAAGCCGCTGAGAGATCTAACAGGACCAGGACAGAGGAACAACCCCTATCCCGAGCCCTCCAGAGATCATCCACCAACGCTACCAATGCCGTTTCCGTGCTGTGCCCAGGCCTGAAGCCGGACTGGAGCGGATCCAGATAGACAGCTTCATCCAGGTACCCAGGAAGCTGTTGCGCCACCACACGCTCAACAACCTTCACCAAAAAGGGAAGGTTGGAGACCGGACGATAGTTAGCCAAAACAGCCGGATCCAGAGCAGGCTTCTTGAGGAGGGGCCTCACCACCGCCTCTTTCAAGGCGGGCGGCATGACACCCTCGCTCAAGGAAGCGTTGATAATACCCTGGAGCCAGCCTCGCGTAACCTCCCGGGAGGCCAGCACCAACCAGGAGGGACACGGGTCCAATAAACATGTGGTCGCGTTCAGCCACCCCAGTATCCTGTCCATGTCCTCGGGAGCAACAAGGTCGAACTCCTCCCAGATGGCAGTCTCAAGACCGACACCCATCATCCCGTCTGTACCTACCCAGTCAGAGACCAAGCCTTCCCGAATCTGAGTGATTTTATCGTGCAGATACTGGACAAAATCCTCGGCACGACCCTGCAAGGGATCCTCCCGCGCTCCCAGATGAAGGAGGGAACGGGTCACCCTAAACAGGGCGGCCGGGCGATTATCTGCCGATGCGATAAGAGCGGAAAAATAGTTACATTTTGCCGCTTTTATCGCCACTAGGTAAGTCTTAATATGAGATCTTACCAGTGTTCGGTCGG
Organism: Pantherophis guttatus; assembly: GCF_059756535.1. Classification (NCBI taxonomy): domain Eukaryota; kingdom Metazoa; phylum Chordata; class Lepidosauria; order Squamata; family Colubridae; genus Pantherophis; species Pantherophis guttatus. The sequence goes on from NC_142063.1 coordinate 318,906,205, forward strand.
ATTCGGAGCGACTAGATCTCCAACTGCTCTCTAGGCGTCTTTTCTGGCGCTATCTCACCCCAAAGCCATGAATGATCTCACCCAGTGGCTTCATATAGATGTTAAAGAGTAGGGGGGAGAGAACCGACCCCTGAGGCACCCCAAAATTTAGGGGCCTCGGGGTGGATCTCTGCCCTCTCGCCCATATAAACTGAAAGCGACCCGAGAGGTAGGAGGAGAACCACTGTAAGACAGTGCCTCCCACCCCCAACCCCACAAGTCACTGCACTAGGATACCATGGTTGGTGGTATCAAAAGCCGCTGAGAGGTCAAGTAGGATCAGGATGGAGGAACAACCACCATCCCGAGCCCGCCAGAGATCATTCACCAGAGCGACCAATGCCGTTTCCATGCTGTGTCCGTGTCAGAAGCCCAATTGGTACGGGTCAAGGTATTCTGTTTCCTCCAGGAATTGTGGGAGCTGTTGCACCACTACAGTCTCAACAACCTTCGCGATGAAGCGAAAGTTGGAGACGGAATGATAGTTATTAAGTGAGTCTGGATCCAGGGAAGGCTTCTTGAGGAGAGGTCGGATCACCGCCTCCTTAAGAGAGGCGGGGAAGTTCCCCTCTCTCAATGAAGCATTGACAATTGCCTGGATCCAGTCTCTAGTCACCTCGCTGGCAGCCGAAACCAACCAGGAGGGACAAGGGTCCAATAAGCAAGTGGAGGAACTAAATTTGCCCATAATCCTGTCCACTTCCTTGACAGAAACAGGGTCAATCCAGATATTATTCTCAAGACCCACCCTAGTCTCCCGATTGGATTCTGCCCAATCAGAGTCCAATCCGATCCAGATCTGAGCGATTTTATCATGCAGAAACTGTACAAAATCCTCAGCTCTGCCCTGTAAAGGGTCTTCCCTCGCTCCCTGATTGAGGAGGGAGCGGGTCACACGAAACAGGGCCACTGGGCGGTTTTCTGCAGATGCAATGAAGGCGGCGAAGTAATCTTGTTTCGTCGCTTCCATCGCCACTAGATAAGACTTAATATGGGTTCTTAACTGTGTTCGGTCAGATTCAGATCGGGAGGACCTCCAATTCTCCTCTAGGCATCTTTTCTGACGTTTCATTTCCCGAAGCTCCATGGAAAACCAAGGAGCGATCCGGGATCTGTGTCGAGTTAGAGGCCGCAAAGGTGCAATTCTGTCCAAGGCGTCGGTAGCCGCCCGTTCCCAGGATGCCACCAGAGCCTCAGCTGAATCGCAGGATTGAGAGGTGGGGAATGTCCCAAGCTCCTTCAAGAACCTTTCTGGGTCCATCAGGCGCCTGGGGCAGAACCATTTTATGGGTCCCGTCTCCCAGCGGCAAGGGTTGGCAGATTGAAAGTCCAGTCTAAGGAGGGAATGGTCAGTCCATGACAGGGGAGTGATGGAAAGTTCCCCCTTACCATGACCATTTATCCGCTGCCCAGAGAGAAAAACCAGGTCAAGTGTGTGTCCTTCCCTATGAGTTGGGCCCTGAATAACCTGAGTCAGGTCCATGGCTGCCATGGAGGCCATGAACTCCCATTTTTAAAAAATGTTTAAAAAACATTTTAACCATGTTTTTAGCTATGCTTTTTAATCACTATTTTTTTAAATTTATGATGCTGTTTCTAAACCACACAGTGTCATTTAGGTGAGATGGGCAGTGTACAAATTGGATAAATAAAAAAAATATTCAATTAATTGTGCTACTGATGATTTCATGAGCCTTCCAGGCACTAGATCTCTATGTCTTTATTACCATTTTGGAGCTGGATTTGATGTCCTGTTTGCTCACTGATGCTCTCTAGTTCCTGTTTGAAGTAAGCCAGGGCTGTGAAACTTGCCGCCTGCAGGCCGGATGCATCATGCATTGGCCACGCCTACGCCCAGTTTAGCAAAGGGGTAAAAGTCACGATATGTCATGTGACAACGCCATGATTTTGACACCCCTGAAGTAAGCCATTCAAACTTTAAAAGGTCTTACTAGAATTTCTGAGAAATACACGTTCCTCAATTAACCTTCCTTTTTGTGGATTCCAAATTGGAAGGACTCATCTCACTATTTTTTTTTTAAAGGCTCCCATATTATATCTTCATCATTGTGGTGGCACAGTGGTTAGAATGCAGTATTGTAGGCTGGCTCTGCCCGCTGCCAGGAGTTCAATCCTGACCGACTCAAGGTTGACTCAGTCTTCCATCCTCCCGAAGTCAGGAAAATGAGGACCCAGATTTTTGGGGGCAATATGCGGACTCTGTAAACCACTTAGAGAGTGCTGCAAAGCACTATGAACAGTATATTATTTCTTATCCTACACAGTGCCCTGAGTACAATCTGTTGATTATTATAGAAACAAACAAACAACTTTGCTGCTATTGCTATTGTCTGTATGTATGTTTAGCTTTTTTCCCCCTTTATTTTTTATTAATTAAAAAACAAGAAATAAATAAAAAGGGCCTCCCACCTGAATATGGAAGCAACATAATAGAATTCTATGTTGCACAGGATAATCCTAGGTATACCCATGATCAATAATCCCTGGTTATTGATTACCCCAAATTGGAATTGAAGTCCACTTGAGAAGGAGCTTCATACCAGTCTTTCCATAAATTTGAGTTCTACTTTTGATAGATGGGTGTTGGGGACATTGGATCCAGTGAATGTCTTACTTAGTGAAATCTCACTTGTGCTGAAAAGAACCATATTCCAGTGTCAAATTCATAAACTGGGTGAAAAACATAGTTTAGGAAAGGCTCCACAGGACAAAGTATTTGCAAACTTCTTTTTCAGCTATGTAACATACCAAATCGTCTGACTTGCTTATTTGGCAGAAAGGTTTTCCCTAAGGAGAACATAGCAAAATGATAGGAATATACACTATGTTCTTTGACATTTGCTTTTCCTTAAGCAGATGGCTGACTCCAAAACTGCTTCTGAGAATGAAGAAGTGGAAACTCATTATATTTGGGGATGAGGAGTCAGGTTCAGAATCATAGCTAGCTCATGACTAGGAGTCAGCAAATAACTGGGGCACCCTTCTTGTTTGAACCAGCCTGAGCCATGTTGTTTAACTAGAAAAAAAAATGGAGAGATAGAGGAAGTTGGGGAACCTGGCTCTATGTATAGAGCAGTGGTGGGTTGCCCCCAGTTCGGACCGGTTTGCAAGAACCAGAAGTAAAACCGGCGGGAGGTCCCGCCCACCAACCCAGATATTGTCATCGGCAATCTGCACATGCGCAGAAGCAAGGCACATATGCAGAAGCAAGTCTCATGTGCAGAAGCAAGGCACGCATGCTTGCTTCTATCACACGCATGTGCGATCCCATTGCGAACTGGTAGTAAAGGTAAGTAGAACCCACCCCTGGTATAGAGGTTTGGTTATTTGACCCAGATCCCCTCTTCTTCCAATGTCACAGCTAAAGCTCGGCACCTTTCACATTCACAATCTCTAGCCTTGAGATCCTTAGCTTCTTCCTTAAAAATCAAAATAGAAAACACTCAGCTATAATATAGAGCAGGTGTGTCAAAACTCAAGGCTCAGGGGCTGGATCTGGCCTGCGTGATGCTTAGATCTAGCCCACGGGGCCACCCTGGAAACAGTGAAGGACTGGCCCACCGTGTCTCTGCTAATGAAACAGAGCTCAGGAGGGCCACAGGCAGCCCTCGCAAGCTCCATTTTCCCTGGCAGAGGGTTGCAGGAGTCCGTTGCAGCCGAAAACAGAGCTTGGAAGCCCATTTTCACTGGCAGAGCCACCACAGGAGCCCCCGACACGAGTGATGTCAAGCTGTCCACACCCACCTCAGCCCCCCTAGGTCAAATACAACCCTGATGCGGCCCTCAATGAAATTGAGTTTGACACCCCTGATATAGAGTAAGATACAGATAGGAAATACAAAGCTAGGGAGCAACCAAGAGAAAAGGGGGAATGTTGGCTGTCCAAATAGATCCAGCTAAAGCTGAACTTTGGGTACTCCTCAGTTACAGGTTTCAGATGCTGGTTACATTCTCCAAATTCATCAAAAGTTGTCTATTTAGAAAAAGGCACAGTTTGGCACTGAAACACAATCTTCATATAATGATTTCCTTCCTGGCATTGTCTGTTGACAGGATTAATGAAGGGAAAAACCTCCTTCCTGTCTGAAACCTTGCGGAGTGGCTGGCAGATCACACGGACTGAGGTGTGTGCTCTGACCCACCTCTTTCTCTAGACGTGAGACAATGCATGCCCTGAACCCACTCGCAAGGGCCATTCCTTGCACTTTGGTGTGCAATGAAGATGCATTCAAGAGAAGCAGGGAGCTTAAATAAAGAAGCAGCACTTGAGACTTGGCTGTGCTACTGCCCTGCTGTACTCATGCGGCTGCTACCTTGGCAATCTGCCCTTTGCAAAGCTGCCGTTCAGACAGTGGCTCAGTGCCAAGGAAACACTTGATGTAGGGCAATTCCAATTCCACCCACCCCCCACCTTCCCCATATGCATCTGTTTCCAAAATGCTCATGGCTGAGTAAGGAAATTGGATGAAGAGTGTCTCTGTGTGTGTGTGTGTTTGCGTCTGCATGCGCTTGCACTGATAGCAGACTTAACAGCACGTGGCTCCTCTTGCGTGCATTGACATTTTCAGCCAGCTGCAGAATTGCCACTTAGAAATGGATTGTTTCACTTCATGGATTCCATTACTAGCTGCTCTGTCTGTAATACTTCAGGTGTGTTACAAGTCTTAAGCAATGTGGGTACATGTAAAACATTCACACACAATAGTAAGTACATCATATATCGTAGGATACCTAGCTTTCAAAGTTTAAAGCAGCCAAATATCAGCTAATACCAGTGGAACAATTTTACTATCCCCCAATCCTTCAGTAAATTTCCAGAGAAAGGATAACTTCTCCTAAAACTGAAACTGAGCAAGGCTCATGAGAAAACCTAACTTACACTGAAGGCATGAAAGCAACTATAAATATAAAGAGCCGTGGTGGCGCTGTGGTTAAAATGCAGTATTGCAGGCTAATTCTGCCAACAGCTGACTGCCAGCAGTTTGATTCTGACCAGCTTAAGGTTGACTCAGCCTTCCATCCTTCCGAGATCGATAAAATGAGGCCCCAGATTGTTGGGGATAATATGCTGACCTGTAAACTGCTTAGAGAGGGCTGTAAAGCGCTGTGAAGCGGTATCGAAGTCTAAGTGTTATTGCTATTTTCCATACTGGTTTATTCCCAAGGTGTAGTATCCAAAAAACATGGCTTCTGAACATGGATTTTCTATCTAGCTTTGCCTTTATCTAGTTGTTACTCTTTCTGTGATTGCAGCCATACTGTTGGGCTACTACAAAGTCACACATAAGGATCAAGTGAAAGACCTTATTCCATAATTATTTTTTTTACTTTGACCAACAAGATGCCCTTCGGAAGCCTTCAGATAGGCCCCTGCATTCAATATTACATTATCTCTGAAGGTACACTGAAGCTGGTGTTCCACACTGAATATGGGTAACCCACTTAAGGTAGTAGCCATATCATCCCATATCAGAGATGAGTTTTTGGTGGTCTCCTTTAATTCATTCTCATACAATGGAAATCCCAACACACTTTCTGCTGTGCAATGCTTTTAAAATATGCACGTTGTTTCATTTATGCTTGCCTCCTGGCTCTATTCTTCATGCAGAAGAAAGCAGAAGGAAGGAGGTCAATCACTCTAATTCAAAACAAAACAAAACAAAATGACAAAATAGTTATTTATGAAATTGATCAAGGTCTGTCTGCTGCAAAGAAAAGCCCCAGCTTTGCACACCTTTATTTCCAACAATACATTTGGCCTTGCGTACAAAAGCATCCTAAGCACACAAAAATGGTGGAGAGTTGTACTTCAGTGCTTTGTTTTGAAGTGTGCTCATTCTCCTGACAAAAGGCAGAGCTGAGCTTCTTAGCTGGCTAGAGAGGTATTGAGGAGCAAGCCAATATCTTTACTTTCTGGAACGCCTACATCAACTTCTCACAAGTCCAGTTGCTTCTGCTGTCCCTAGAAGATTGGAGACATCTAACTAATTTAGAGCACTGTTCTATGTCCAGAAGAGGAGGCCTCTGGGTTATGAGAGGAATAGAATAGAAACAGTTTCTCCCCCCCCACCCACCATGCCATCACTCTGCTAAACAATTAATTTCCACAACACTGTCAAACTACCTAGTAGGATTGTATTGCTATTATTCTTCTCATCTTTCCTATTACCTATTTCCTTATTTTCTTATGACTATAACTTTGTTGCTTGTATCTTACGATTTATATGAATTGTTTTATTTAGTATCTTAGTATAATTTATGTTGATTGCTTATTTAGTATCCTATGGCTATCACTGAGTGTTGTATCTTATGATTTATGAAGAATGTATTTTACAATTATGCTCATGATTTATCCCTTACTGTTTGTATGTACACTGAGAGCTTAAGCACCAGAGACAAATTTCTTGTTTGTCCAATCACACGCGGCTGATAAAGAATTCTAATTCTAAAATAGCACATTCCTGCTTATGTTCCTCTGTAACTGATGTTCCAGATGTGCGACCTCTTAATTCATGAGGCAGTGTATAGTCCGTTTGCAATAATTAATAGTATTTTCTTCTATTAGCTAGTGAATGCAGTGGTGGGATTCAACTGGTGTAACAACCGGTTCGCTGAGCGCGCGCTTCACTCCACACTTCGCTCCACCTGCCCACAGTACATTTGAAAACAGCTCTAAAACTTACTTTCTGCTGCAGCCCTGGTGAGTAAAACAGCTGAAGCGTGGCAATCCGCTCTGCCATGCCGATCAGCTGGGCTTCAAACAAAGGAAATATAGGTCAGTATAGTGCAGGGGCAGGCGGGCAGGCCCACATGATCGTCGGAGCGAACCGGTTCACTCTCATCTGATCATTGGAGTTATTGGTTCTCCCGAACTGGTCCGAATAGGCTGAATCCCACCCCGAGTCAATGTCACTATATGTAATTGAGGCAAAATCGCATAATTTTCCTATGCCTTCTCTGAAAAACCAAGTGATCTGCCCTATATTTCCTATAATTCTCTTATATGGGATAATTCCAGTTTCTGTTTCTTTAGCTACTTGCTCTATACCACTATAATTAATAATATCTCTATCATGTCCTTTCTTCCTTGCCTTTTCTTCCTAAGCTAAAAAGGCAAAACCTTTCCTAATGGGGAGCAGATAAAACAAAGGACCACAATAAAAAGGAGGACCTGTGGAGGTGAATAATGATAAAAGAGAACTGGCATCCTTTGCCTTTTTCTCCAACTCCCCTTCTCAAATGCATAGCCATGTAGAAAGGTGATGGTGGGGATGTTGATAATACTTTCTTAGTAGACAGAATTTGAGGCATATGTTTGCATGGTCCAATAAAATCGAGAGTTCGGAGAAAAGAGCTGTAGGAAGAAAGAAAGTGTAACTGATAAATTGTACTTCATGTGGGCTTTCCTTAAGGATATCAGGAAGCCTCAATTGTAGCTAAATAAAGCAAGTGGATTGCTAACCGGCACCTAATATTGATAATGTATTGCAGGGGTCTCCAACCTTATCAATTTTAAAACTTGTGGACTTCAACTCCCAGAATTCCTCCCAGAATTCTGGGAGTTGAAGTCCATAAGTCTTAAAGTTGACAAGGTTGGAGACCCCTGGTGTATTGCATCTGTGCTTGAGAAACTTGCAGTAGCTGTCCATTTTTTCTTGGCATACAGTACTTTAAGGTATGCTTTTTTAATATTCAAAAACCCTAAATAGATTTAGGCTTGGCTGTCTGATGGAAGTTTGATCTCCATATGCATATGTATAAACATTAAGGTCAGCAGGAAAATCCCCATTTTGGAATCTAATTGTTCAAGGTCCATCTATATCACACACAATAGCAGAGAGTTTTCTCTTATGATATTCCCAAGAATACGCTCTTCCAGGAGTTATGCTCAGGCCACGAACTCTTTCTCTGTTTAGGAAAAGGCTCAAGAGTTTCTTCTTTAGCAAGATCTTTTGACATTTTAATTAGCTTAATACTGATTTTATCTGTTTTTAATGACATTTTAAAATATTAAAACAAGTTTGTTTTATCCATATTGAATGCCGTGTGGGAATAAATTGTGCGTATATATGTAGGCATATAGGTGTGTGTGTGTGTGTGTGTGTGTGTGTGTGTGTGTGTGTGTGTGTTTATGTATCAGTGGTGGGTTTCTACCGGTTCGAACCGGTAGTGGCGGTGGCGGGAGGCTCCACCTATCCGCCCGGATGTCATCACTGATGCTCTGCGCATGTGCAGAAGCGCCACACACGAGCGAAGCAAGCACGCACACTCCCAATTCTGAACCAGTAGCGAAGGTAAGTGGAACCCACTACTGGTATGTATGTATTATGTATGTATGTATGTATGTATGCATGTATGTATGCATGCATGCATGCATGCATGCATGTATGTATGTATGTATGTATGTACGTATGTAATTAAAGCCTCTTTCCCTTAGTGTTACTTTTTATAAAAACTGCTCCTCGTTTTGGTTCTTTTGGAAAGATTTGGACTTTAAAAAGTCCCAATTCAGCCCTAAAGGTTCTTCATGTTCTGCAAGCAGGGGGAAAAAAATCCAACTTTCTGTTCCACTCCAGTCCCTGTCATTCCCCCTGTCAGCTGTTTACTGCCTGTTCACAGCATGGATTCGGGCAGCTAATTGTGTAATAGATGATCTTGTTTGTTGGGCTTATTGTCAGCCTTGTTAACCTCCCATCAGGGGTTTCTCTCATTTCTCCCTAACTGCATTGTGCCTCTGGTTTAGCTATCCTATCTTGGGGCCTTTCCTACATAGTCATTTATTTGCTCAAAGAGGCTTCTTCTTAATTCTCATTTGTGGTGCCCAATTTACCAGGTCTATCTTCAGCCTTTTCCAGCAACACCTACCAGAGTGTGAGACTATGACTCTTATCATTCATAGCCAAGCTTTTCCCATGCCACTTTTATATGCAAGTCCAAAGCAATTGCTGCCTCAAATCTGTTTGGGCACAGGTCAGAATTTGAATTGTTTTAGTTGGACAGTGACCATAAAGGGGCCTGTTAGTATTTAGGCAACTGCTGGTCCAGGATCCTGTTTTAAAAGTGAGAATCACAATTTCTTAGAAGCTGAACGTGGGCATATAGGCTTCTACCATAGTATGTCTAATATTCTGGAAGCATACTGGTTCTGAATTAGGAATATCAACGAATGTTGTTTTGTTACCATTTTTAAGCAGATCATCCAAATGTTCATATCTTGAACTACTTTGCAGATTGGGACTCTTGACTGGATTTTGTTATTCAATTCTCAGCTGAAATATTAAATATATATCTACAAAAAATGTGTGTGTTTGGGTATCACACGCACTTTCTTTCACTTCACCAAAACCAGAGTACAAAAAACATAACTCTGTACTAAAACAGAGTTGCTTGCTTCAAAAGGACTTTAGGTTTGTTTCTGGCATATTGATTTAAAATCTTCTCAGGGCATCACATCTGGAAAAGAAGTGATTGCTACCTAAATGGTCTACCGCTGTCTTCAGTGTAAAAGAATTTCAGAAGGGGAGAATCTGTACTTCTTCTCCAGCTGTTGTTGAGACCTCCAATTTTTGCCAGCCTGATGGTCATCAGAGGTAATAGAAGCTGAGTATTTGGAGGTTCACTGGTTCTTCATTCCATTGCCTTGTAGAGAACCCTTCCCAAATAAGCGTCCTTAACAACACCATAATCAGAAAGTTTTGTAAAGAACAGCTTTTCTACGGTTTTTTTTTTTAAAACTTTCCCTCTATAACAGGTATTTGTGTATGGTATGTATGTAAAGTCAAATGAGGGCACTATAGTATGAAAATATTGGAAGATCAGATTGCATAAAATCCACAAATGAGCCAAGAATTTCATAATTTTTAAAAAAATAAAGCTTGGCAAAAAATATTCCAGTTTAAATAATTGACTCCTCCTATTGGTTGTTTATTTAACATTCCCCAATATTTTGCCTTTCAACCGACAATGCTGCCAGTTAAAGCTGAGCTGTGCTGAATTATAGCACCACTTTACTAATGCTGAGAGAGGCAAGCATGACTTTAAAATATGATTAAGTCTGGAGGGTCTTCTCTCAATATTTTCTAACTGAGTTGTTGCTTTTAAGAGAGGGTAACCAGAACTATGATAGTTATTCCCACAAATGGCCTTCAGGGAACAGCTGCAGATCAATAAATTCAGGGACTGATGCTTCAGAATAGGATTTTGTGGTTCATATCTTAAGACTTCTCAGCATCGAAGTTGTGAAGTCAGACTGTATAAGCCATCTAGTTCAGTTCTATTAAGTTCACGGCTTTCTGGGAAGGCTACTTGGACTGCAAAATCCAGGTGACCACCAGGTGACAGCAAAGAGTTATTTTACCTGGGAGAAACCAAAGATGGAATCTGGGAACTTCTGCATGCATACCACACAGTCAACTATTTAGATACAGTGCAATGTAATAGAGATTCAGCATTATCATCATGGCCATAAAATGTTTCAGGTCTGCCAGATCATATATTACATTTCCATTTACAGTATCAACTGAGACAACTGTGTTCTTTAGGAAAGTTAAGGCTATTTCTAGCTACAGCAGGACCCTCAAGATAAGAAAAAGCCTGAAGGGCAGCAAATACATCTCCCTTTGTAGTTGTCAGCCTACTATGTAGACCAGACTGGGAAATCAACTTCACATTAAGACTACATTTACTTTTATTGAGATTGGCTATAATAATAGAATCTTGCAAATCTGATTACTCTGTATCTCCTCTGCCTTGTTTATGCTTCAGTAAATTTAGGGAGGTGTCTGTCTGAGCTGCTTCCAAATGTTATCTCATTCCAGTGGTGAAATCCAAATTTTTTTACTACCGGTTCTGTGGGTGTGGCTTGGTGGGCATGGCTTGGTGGGCATGGCAGGGGAAGGATACTGTAAAATCTCCATTCCCACCCCACTCCAGGGGAAGGATACTGCGAAATCCCCATTCCCTCCCCACTCCTGGGACCAGCCAGAGGTGGTATTTGCTGGTTCTCCGAACTACTCAAATTTTTCGCTACCGGTTCTCCAGAACCTATCAGAACCTGCTGGATTTCACCCCTGTCTCATTCTGAACTTTCAAAATGTTTCATCCCCTTTTATCTATGTAACAGTTCTTGTAAATTTCCATCAAAGTCATCTTCCTTACTTTACAATAGCGAAGTTCAGATACCTTTTAGAACAAAATTCCTAGGCTATTCCAATGAAATGCTTCATTTTTAGCACAACCAATGTTCAAGAGTTTTGGGGTCATATTAAGTTCTCAGTGATAAATATAGAAAAACCAAGAAGGGTCGTCTCACAGTGAGATGGGTGGGAAAGAAGAAGGAAGGGAGGGAGGGAGGGAGGGAGGGAGGGGGGCTGTTTAGTTCTGAAAGAGAGAGGACAACAGGATAGACAACATGAACTGTTTAAAAGTGGATCAGCAGAAGAAAAAAAAGCTTTGAACATCTGCAGAGTGCTTATGTCAATTCACCAAGAGCTGTCAGGGCACCAGACAAGTTGATAATCCTGACAGATCCCAAATGGGCTATTCAAAAGTGAGGCTGTGGTAGAAAAGTTCTTTCCTCCTACGTTAATCAAATTTCAAATTTGTACAGGTAAAAGGAGCCTCCATTCTTATTTAGGTGACCTTTAATGATTGCCTTCTAGAAAGCTTATATTTCGAAATAACTTCAGGAATAGAGCATAATTATTGAAAGAGAATTTTGGAACTGTACTGATTGGCATATTTAGGTGTCTATCATTTCCTCCCCCCCCCCCCCCAATCTGATAGCTAGAAGTTTGTATTGGCCTCAGAGTTTGGCAGAAAACAAACAAACCCATACCGACCAAGAACATCTTCTGCACAGATGTCAGAGGCTCAATCAGAGTCATTCTTTACTCAAATCACCCACTCTCTAACCAAGGCATGGATTATCCTCTACAAGCTGTAGACTGTGTATTTCAGAGATGGGCATCAGTGGTGGGTTGCTACCTGTTCGCACTGGATCGGGCGAATCATAGCGGTGGCGGCAGGAGGCTCCACCCACCCGACCGGATGCTTCTGCGCATGCGGAGAAACGCCACCCACACATGAGCGAACCAGTAGCAACGGGATTTGGAACCTGCTCCTGGTGGGCATGTATAGAGGCCACAGAGTCCATGAAAGTTATATCATTAATCATTCTAACTGATAATTTTAGGCTACATATCTTTTATTTAAACTAAATCTCGAGTTGACTTAATGCATCTGAATTTTTAAAAAAACAAGCAAGCAATTCATCCATACCCCAAAATGAACATTTCAGTCCTATCCTGTATAACTGTGTCATCAAATCATAGTCAAAAGGATGCCAAAAGAAATTGCTTACACTCGTCCTATCTGAAAACCAAACTGTCACTGAAAAGTCAGAACCAGAGTTCTGGATGAGGAAGCCTGGAAGAGTGCAGGGTTGTAGCACTTGCTATCATCTCAAGACTCCAGACAGTAACTTCTCCACATGTGGTCGGTTCAGTTTCCATCCAATTAACTCGTTTAATGCTCAGCTTAACTCTATTGAATAGAATTTGCGGGAAATGTTGACTGGATCATCTCCTTTGTAATGCAGTGTATCAAATGCCAGGTCTCAGTAGATTCCTTTGAATTATTTTCTCCCTTGTATTATTTGATGTCAAAAGCCACACAGAATTGTCTCTTCCTTTCTCCTTTTCTCTGATTTGTGGTATCAGATAGAATATGGCATATCCCATTGACTCATTAAAAAGCAATGCTCAAAAAAATAAATTCAGGGGAGTTATATTTTATTAGAGCTGTATCAGCTTTTGTTGTTGTTGTTTGTTTCTTAACCAAAATTGTATTATTATGATTGATCCCTCCAGTATACAATAAGCTTTTGTGGTATTTGTTGTTTATTATTATGTGTGGGTAATCTACAATTAGATTCACAGTGAAAGATTAGTGGAAACTTAATAATTCAAATCTAACCAAGGAGCTAAGAATTATTAAATTGGCATCTAAGAATATAAGCATTCCCAAGCTGGGTGTCTTTCTGTAAAGTTAGAGGATTTAGGACAAATCAATTCAATATTTCCAGATATTGAGGAAGCACTTTAGATATGGTTCCACGGGCTCCAATCACAATTGGTATAGCAACAGATTGCTTTTTTCTATAAGCGTTCAACTTCAGTCTACCTGTCCTGATATTCTATAATTTTTTGCAATTGTTCTTCCACAGTCCTAGCATCACCTTAGTATAGCAACATCAATGAATCAGACTTTTTTCTTTTCAAAAACGATTATGTCAGGAATGTTATGAACAAGATGCCTGACTTTTTGGGTCCTAATCCCATAGGATCTTAACCTGCTCATTTTCCAAAATCTTCTCAACTTGATGGTCCCAGTTGCGCTATGCTCAAATTTAAAGTTCTAGGAAAATTTCCAATGAATAATTCTGGCAACTCAGTCATGACAAAGTTTTTTATCAGTTTGTGAAATTTTGCTGCAACCGTTGATCACATAGTCAATTATTTCATCCTTTCCACTTCAAGGGCAATGTTTGCTGTTGTTACATGTTGGAATTTTTGCCTTCATGCAGTTAGTTGGCAAAGTTATTTTTGAGACTCTAAAATAAAGCTTTCAGTTCCTTTTTTTAACAATATGTATCTTGACTAATTTCATGTGAGGTTTTTTTTTAATCAGCTTTTCCTTTTTTATTCTTCAAGTTTTAACCATGCATTGGCTTGTTCTTCCAATTAACAAATTGGTTTTCAATTGTTTCTTTTCTAAATTCAGCCTTTCTTTGTTGTTTTCAAGAGCTTTCCTTGATTGAGTTCCTTCAGCAAACTTTCTTGATTTGTCTTAATGTAGTCAATATGCCATATTTTTCTTCCTCCATGGTTTGTTTCATGTGTAGGAGTCCTTATCCCTTTTGGCTTTTGGCAAATACAGCCAATCAATATAAATTTTTGGGTGCAAAATATGTGCATTATCATTAGTTTTGTTTTCTCTTCAGATCCAAGTTATCAAATTCCATATGAGTTTAATCAGCTTTCCTGCTGTATAATCAATAACAGGAATTGCCCAGATATTAGTTGCTTTAATTATGTTACCACTACTTAACTTTGATTTCAAAATGTTCCACTCTACAGACTTTTAACTCATTGAAACTAACTGACATGAGTAATGATGGACATTCTTTCATTGGAAGTCCTTAAGCAGAGACTCCAAATATGATCATCAGTCAAGGATACTCATTTGCAAGACCCTACAGTAAGCAGAGGGTTAGGTGTGTGTGAGACCTCCAAAATAGTTTTTCTCTTGAAAATTCTATGATAATTCATACTATTTTGTTTACCTGTTTAAAAAATCTTCAGATTTCTGCAAATTAATATTTTTGTTCAAATGGCCAACTATGCAATGGCCTGAAGATTGTGTGCTTTGCATTTGATTTATGCCTATGAACTAGTATCACTCAAACTCATCTGGTTCTATATATCCAACAATAATAGAATTATAGACATTGGAGGAATTATAGAGAATGTGGAATAACTTTGATATCATCACAGACTGGCAAGTGCCATCATCCTTGTTCTTGCCCCAACCATGCAGAATTCTATTTGTTTGACATATTTTCAGCAGGGCAACAAACAAGGCTTACTTCATTATATCATTTGAACAACTCTGTGAGATAGGTAGGCTGAATATAAATGACTTACCAAAGGCTTCATAGTATACTTGATGATAGTTCAGGGTTTTTAAGTGAGACAAACCCTAAAGCTACTGTTATTATTTCAAAAGCAACTTCAACTTCAGTAGGAGACAAATTGGATATACTGTAAAAAGGGGAAAGAGAAAATAAAAGAATCTCCTGAAGATTTACCTCAGTTAATATTGATGACAATACTGGAAACAGTTTATTTTATAAAAGGTTAGGGAACTTTTCTTTTCAGATATATCTGAATTACAACTCTTCTGCTCTGCGATTTTAATAAAAAGGGAAAACATATTTAATAAATGAAAAATAAACTAAATGTCCATCACTGGTGAAGTTAGCTGGGTCTATAGAAAGTTGTTGTACAACATTTGCAGGACCATAATATTCCCACCTATGTTGTAAATCCAAAAAATTAAGCTGCTTTTGAACATAAATTCTATTTTCTGGATCAAGACGAAACGGTTCTAGATTCTTTGTGTTTAAAACATCAGTCTGTGTATCTTTGACTAGAACAGAGACCTGCTTATAACATTGATAATTATGTCTCAGTATTTGAATTGTGTTCTATGTTCTTAAAGAATCTTTCTGATGATAGGAAGGAGTGTGTTTTTTGGATCTGCCTTGTTCTCTGCCACTGGAAGAAATTATTAATGATAAGCCTGATGCTATAAAACCTCAGCTGATTGAAACATTTTTTTAATTATTAGGGCTGTTTAAATAATTTGATAAGGCACTCTTAAGATTAGCATGGCTGCATTGAGGCTCTCTTGAGGTCTCCTAGGCATGCGTGTTCACCAAATGGCTTAAGGAAAAAGCAAAAAATTTAACAACACAGGTATACAAAACTAGCACAATGAGTCATGGATTTACAAGTTTTACAAGAAGGTTGGGAGAGTTTAGCCCTATGGATGTTGCTAAACTACAACCCTGTATGTCCAGAAAACATTTCCTCAAAAACATGACCAGACTTTGGGAAGTCATTGAAGCACCTGCATAGAACCTTTGGAAGGTATGGTCATTCTGTGATTTCAAGGAATAAATTTAGGAAGCACTGGAAAAGACAGCTGAACCTGGAAAATGGAAGGCAGGAGATCCAAAGCTTCTCCTCTAGAAGTCATTGTAGGTCCTCACACCTTCACCTCACTTACTGCTATGGGCAATGTTTTAAAGTAGTATCTCCATCTATCTTCCAGAGGACTTGTTAGCTAACCTGTTCCCCCTTATGCCAGTGTTTGAAAGAGAGAGGCTATCACAACCTATGCTACCTATCTAGCAATAAAAACATGAACATGCAGAAAGTGAATTAGTTTCTATAATGCTACATTTTGGCCATGTAGCATAGAAACTAAAGGATTGAGAAATAGACAAATCTTACAAAAGAGAAAGAGAACAAACTTTGTTTTCAAATACAATACTCCTTTTTACTATAAATACCAAAATGTAAAGTTAATGGTAAATGAGGTAAAATACCAAGCTGTTCAGATCACAGTCAGTTTAAAAAACCACTGTAATAAGGGAAAAAACCTAGAAAGATTTTAAAAATATAAAACTTTGGTCAGAGTATGGAGGGCATTCTGCTACAAATGACTGCTTTCTGGTAGGATTTTAGAAGAAATTCTGCAAACATTATTATTCCACATCATAACATTATAAATTTTAATTTCATGCACTTGTCTGATTTGTGCATCAAAGAAAGTTTACATGAAACTCCAGCTTTGTATCTTACACAGAAAATTAAAATTAAAAATTTTACACAGAAAACTAAAGAGAATGAAATAATAACGAGACAGTAACAAAATACCGAAAAACAAAAATTAAAATTCTAACGCAAACTCTGTGTAAGACTTGTTATCATAATAGAATCACTTCAAAACAGACATTCAGCCTGTAATGATCACCAGGGCTTCTCGGTTTTAATCAAATGTTATGGGGAGATGATAACCCCCACTCTTCTAGCCATACCATTATTCCAGGGTGGCCCTTAGTTTTAAAAATGTTTCTCTTTTCAGCAAAGATTACTTGACTCTACATGGAAAACATGACCAACTCATAGGAATGTGTAGATCTGCACCTATGGGAATGGGAGTTTGTATCTGAGCTGGTAGCTTCAAAATTTCTGAATCATAATTCTGCAAATGGAAGGAAATTAATCAAAGAGAGATTAACTAAGAAGAAATTTCCTGACAGTTAGAACAATTAATCAGTGAACATCTTGCCTTCAGGAGTTGTGACTTCTCCAACACTGGAGGTTTTTAAGAAGAGATTGGACAACCATTCATCTGAAATGGTATAGGGTTTCCTGCCTGAGCAGGGGGTTGGACTAGAAGACCTCCAAGGTCCCTTCCAACTCTGTTATTCTATTCTATTCTAAATGTAATAATAGAAAAATTGAATTACAAAAATATTTTATTGTTAACAGCCCAGAGTCACTTAGGTGATATGGGCAATGTAGAAATGGGATGAATAAATAAAGAATTAATAGACATTTTGCCTTGATTGCATAGTCCTAGTAAATACAGAACAGAATATCATTCTTTATACGAAAATAGCCACACATATGTGTTTGCATGTGTGTGTGCCTTTTTGACAAAAGTGCTTAGATTCAAAGAACACTATTTATCAATGCTTTATTCTTTATAACTGCCCTCCCCAACCAGGTCCTTGTGAATGTGTGGAGTTACAACTCCCTTTATTGAAAATCAAAATGCCCAATATAATCTCTTAGCTTGACAAACCTGGAAATTTAGAGAAGTTGGAAAGCTGCTTGTTTGTGAAATTTTGACGGGTCTAATTAAGATGTAGATTTGGCTTTTTTGTTTTTCTCCAACACGGATAAATTGTGTGGCAAAGCATCAGTTTAAATAGCTTTTCATAAGTGTATTCTATTTCTTTTTCAATCTTTAACACAAAACGGCTGTCAGCCACCTTTGCACTTGGTACTCCCACTTAGCACTTGAAGCTCTCCTGTAAGAAGTGGTTCACAGCATCCCTTTTGTTTGCCAACTGCTGGATGGTGTGAACTCCAAGTGCCTGCTCTCCTTCCCAGCCCCTCCTTTTCACAACATTTCTGTTCACAACCCATGACTGCTAAGAAAACATCGGCCTCTGTGATGTATTACCCGAAGCAGCTGGCAAGAAATGAACACATGTCACTACAAAAATGGAGGTAAAAGTTAGAGTGTCTCTTCTTTTCTTTAAAGCCAATATTGTTGAATCTTTTGGCTTTCTTGTATTACTCTGTTAAATAGGTGATTGACCATCTGAAGTGGAGGCCCACAGCTATTTCTATCTAGGCTAATTGTTTGTGCTGATATTTATTAGACTTACAGCCCACTTTTATTCTGGAACTCAAGGTGGCATACATAGGGCTCCTTCCTCCTAGTTCCATACAAAACAATCCTGTGAGGTAGACTAGACTGAGAGAATGACAAGTCCATAGTACACCCAGTGTACTTCTAGAACTGAGGGTAAGCTAAAACTTGGCTCTCACCATTCCTAGTCCAGCACTTTCACTGCTGCAGTATATTGACTCTTTAGTACACATATCTCCTGAAGTGCGTGAATATCAAAGTGATGTTTTTGCAGTATTTAGGAAGGAATGAAGGAATTCACAATTACACAACAGAGAGTAGAGAACACAGAGAGTATCCCAACATAATAACTCATGCCAATAGGTAGTTGCTCCCCTTCCCTCTCTCTTTTTTTTTAGTGATTTTATTATATACAAGCAGGCAACACAAGATGATTGGATTAGAAATGTTTTCAATTCTTCGTATTTTACCATCCTCTGTCTACAATTTTTCTTAGAGTCATGGTTGTCAAAGCAAATTTTACTGCATTCAATGACTACCTCCCAGTGCTACAGGCAAACTAAAAGTAAAATAAGTGTTTATGAGTGTGTCTGGAGGGCAGAGGAGTAAAAATACAAGTCGCAGTGTGCAATTTACAACTTATTCTTGCCTGTGCCTGCTCCACTGTGGAAGATGCAAGCTCCAGTCTATATACATTGAAATTAGTCCTCATTATTTTGTCCCACGTGAATGCAACTTCCAGATTTTTTATTATGCAATCATCTTGCCTCATTAGAATAGAATAGAATAGAATAGAATAGAATAGAATAGAATAGAATAGAATAGAATAGAATAGAATAGAATAGAATACTTTATTGGCCAAATGTAATTGGACACATAAGGAATTTGTCTTGGTGCATATGTTCTCGATGTACATAAAAGAAAAGATGCATTCATCAAGAATCATAAGGTTCAACACCTACAACACTTAATGATAGTCATAGGGAACAAATAAGCAATCAAATCACATTAGGAAGCAGTCAATATAAGTCTTAAGGATACCAGCAACAAGGTTACAGTCATACAGTCATAAGTGGGATTTCACAGGAATTCAGAGATTGTCAAATTCCACCCATGGTTTTGCACTGCTTCCTTTTCTTTCCCCCTCCACAAATAAACCCATTAAAAAGAAAAAGACAATATAGCTGCACAACTAGCTACAGAAAATTTTAAATTTGACAAAAGGGTTAAAGAGGCAGTCAAGAAAGGAAATAAACTAAGGAAAATGCACACTCTAGAGCTGCCATCATGATTCAGATGTTTTGTATGCTGTACGCCATTTCCCAGATGTCTGGGACTACATATCCCATGATTCCAAGCCATTTAGTGTACTATTCAGGCACCAGTTTCCTCTCTCTGCTTTCATAACACTGCCTTGACTGCATAAATGGCAGATCTCGCCCTGTTTCCCTTGATACCTTGTCTGGTTTTACTTTGTAATTCTATGATAATCAGTTTGAGTGAAAGAAATACTGTTTCACACGCAGAGAGACACAAGTCTTTATGTTTTTTAAGCTCTACATTGCTTCCCTCCAACCCTGCATGAGCTGGTCACAAGCTAGCATTTGACTCAACTTCCCATTTTATTGGGGTTCAACTCTATCATTGTGTGTTTTGATCAAGACGGCGGGAGTTCTGGAGGAAAGAGAAGAGTTCCCCTATGAATAGGAGAGTTTCATCTCAACTCTCCTGTGCCAAAAATAAATTCTACAAGCTGCTCATTAAAGTGAGACTGGAAAGTGGAACTTGCTAATGACTCCTGGCTATAGAGTAGAGGTGCTTTGCGCTTTTGTATTTTGTATTGTTAGACCAAAAAAAAAAAAATGAGTTCACCTTTGATACTTTATGTTTAAAAAAAAAAAGGAATCCCAGAAGCGAAGATAAAAAGAAGAGAGAGAAGGGGAGGAAGAGATTTGATTCTACTAGAAAGAGGACAGTGGCAGACCATTTTTCTTTTGCTTCTTGAACTCATCTTAAACAAGGCCTGATACGTTAGTTATTGGGAAAAGTGACATTTTGATCTTTGTCCTAGGCATTAAACAAGGTTAATGCCCTAGATGGGGCAAGTAACAAACCCCTGATGAAATTATATTACCCTATAGGGCGGGAGAGGAGAACCCTACAACCCGGGTTCAAGACCCGAGTTCTGCATGATGGGGCGAGCTCCTGTTACATACCACAGCTCCTTCCCATCTAGCAGTTCAAAAGCATGAAAATGCAAGTAGATAAATAGGTACCACTTTGGTGGGAAGATGACAGCATTCCATGTGCCTTTGGCATATAGCCATGCTGGCCACATGACTATGGAACTTGTCTTTAGACAATGCTGGCTCCCTCCCTTGGCCAAGAAATGGAGATGCCCTAAAGTCAGACACAACTGACAGGGAAACCTTTATCTTTACTTTTTATAGGGCTTATTAGACTATTTAACAGCTTCTAAAGATGGTGGACATAGAGTCAGATGTCAGGCAAAAGGAAGACCTGTCCTCCTTTTTGTCCTCATGTTCTCCCCAGCAGAGATAGTCTTAAAATATTAAAAATTAAAATTAAAATATTATCCTTTTTTAATGCTTTGGTGGTCTTTTGGGACAATTTTCACAACAGTAAACAATATAACATATTTTCCCCTCCCCCCATTTGTCCTCCTTTCCAAATTTTTAAAAATAATGTTTATTAAGGATTTTCATATAAAGTATAAAAGACAGCAGAAGTAGAAAAAAAAAGAAAAGATAAAAAGTTCCAACTTTCGATTTACGATATCAATCAATCAGAATAGAATGGAAGGGGCCTTGGAGGACTTCTAGCCCAACCCCCTGCTCAAGCAGGAGAACCTATACCATGTCAGAGAGGTGGCTGCCCAGTCTTTTCTTAAAAATCTCCAGTGATAAAGCCCCTACAACTTCTGAAGGCAAGCTGTTCCAGTGGTTAATTGTCCTCACTATTAGGAAGTTTCTCCTTAATTCCAGGTTGCTTCTCTCCTTCAGTAATTTCCATCCATTGCTTCTTGTCTTGCCTTCTGGTGCTTTGGAAGATAAGCTGCCCCCCTCTTCTTTGTGGCAGCCCCTCCAATACTGGAATACTGCTATCATATTACCCCTAGTCCTTCTTTTCTCTAGACTGCCCATACCCAATTCCTGCAACCGTTCTTCATATTATTTTGTCTCCAAGCCTTTAATCATCTTAGTTGCTCTTCTTTGCACTTTTTCCAAAGTCTCAACATCTTTTTTGTAATGTAGTGACCAAAACTGGTTTCAGTATTCCAGGTGCGGCCTAATACTAATACATGGTTCTCTTCTTTCCATATTCGTATAATTAGTAAATCCATTATTTCCCCAATTCATTTTTTACATTTCAACAAAAGTCCATAAGAGGTTTCCAATCTTTTATAACAACAATACTGTTTGTCTTATCCTTAATCAAACAGGTCAATTTTGCCGTTTCCCAAGTTCTGCCATCTTCACGATCCACTCACCCCTTGTAGGTACTTCAATATTTTCCACCTTTTCTTTATTAGGAAGCCTTTGTCCCATTTATAATCCATGTTAGAAATTTGAAATCTGTAGCTGTGCTCCTCTTAGAAAAGTCTATGGTCCCAATATGAGCTGAGGTGGCGCAGTGGCTAGGGTGCAGTACTGCAGCTACTTCAGATGACTACTAGTTCAGCAGATCAGTGGATCAAATCTCACCGGCTCAAGGTTGACTCAGCCTTCCATCCTTCTGAGGTGGGTAAAATGAGGACCCAGATTGTTGGGGGCAATATGCTGTTTAGTATACTGTCTTTGGTGTAAACCGCCCAGAGTCCTTGGAGAGTGGGCGGCATAGAAATATGAATAATAAAATAAAATAAAATAAATAAAGGAGAATTTTTATAGCTCAGGGTTGAAATGAGAGGTCCTTGATTCTCTTTGAACTTGGTTGTTTTTTTGCAGACATTTCATTACCCAAACTAGGTAACATCATCAGTGTTAGTAGTCTATACTTTTGGTGCTCAACAGTGTCTCTCTCTGTGTGTTGTGTTAACAGTTCCTCTTTTTTAAACCACTTGCATTTCCTCTGATTCCTCTTTAAACTTTTTGAAGAAGTCATTGGAACTGAGTTAAATCAGAACCTCTGCCATTTAAAAGTTCAAATCACTCCTTCAGGTTTATCCCAATGAAATGATGTTTGGATTTGTCAGTCAAAAAGATATATTCTTTTCTCTTATGAAGAATTCTGATAGGTATTTCTATGAGCACAATTACCTCTGAATTATTAATCCTCAGTTTAGGATTAAAATATTATTGAAGATCATTCTCGTCTTTTTTTCTGACAAAGTGCACAGCTTTTGGTCTATTTCTTAATTTTGTATATCTTGTGTTAATTCTGTATATCTTGGTCCTTCTGTATCCATATCTTTTGATTCAATTCCCAAAAAATTGTTAGGGATTCAACAACCCTGTCCCTGATATCTTCACCAGGTTACCCTGGGACTGCTCTCAAGTTTAAATAAAAAATTTTCTCTCTTAATTCCAGTAGTGCCAATTTATCAGTTTTTTCATTTTTCTGTTTATGACTGTCTTCTTTTCAAAAATATACGTTTTTTAAAAATTGTTTAACCTCTCCATTCATCTGTATAACAGGTTGGTCAAGTTTTTTATTAATCTGTCCTTCCATATGTATCTTTCCACCATCTTCCCTTCTAATGAAGTCAAATCTCTTTTAACTGAGACAGTCTCATGGGCAGTAACAGCCTCAGTCACTGATTGTGTCACTGGTACTATGACATTCTTTTCCATTTCTTCAAAAATCTTTTGTAAAATTTCTGCCATAATTTCTTTCTCTGTCATTTGCTCTGTTAATGACCCTCTCCTCCTTTCTGTAAATTTTGCTGCTTTCCTAGTAGTAGCCATTCCTCTTTAATCTGAAATACAGAACAGGGAAGTAAATATAAAAGAGAGACTTTTGTCCTCTTTCTCTGTAATATTAACTGTTTATTTGGCACCCTGTAGTTTAATAGTCACATCGTCTTTCCTTTATCTTGTTGTTTAGCAAAGCCAACCAATCATCCCCTTCAACAAATCGAAACACTTCTCTTTCTCAAGGAGGTATGTATTATTTAATTAATTCCAAGTACTTAAAATGAATTATATTTCTAATTCACCTGTCCTCTTAATTCATTTTAAACTTTCTTTGTTCAAATTGTTGGCAAGTCTTTTGCTTTTAAGTGTTTTTATATCTTTCTAATTGTCTTTTTACTTTTAACTTTAATCCATGTTAAAGGATCACCGACCAGGTGGCTTGATCACTTCGCTGCTGGGAAGATCTCTATGACTTTCAGTTTTTTTCAGACTCTAATGTGCATTAGAAAATAAAGTGGGTGAACTCAGTGTACTTTAAGCAGGTTCCATTTGAGGCTGTGAGCTTGATCATTCTTCCTCAGCTCCTGGATGAGGAAGGCTCCACTCACAAGTTGCCTGCAAGATAATATTGTGGGTTTACTTGCAAAGATCTGCCTTCTAGAGCACAGATGAGCAATTCCATTGCTTCTCCTTATCCCGAAGAGATTTGCAGGTTCAAGATTGTCATCCACCTCCTAATCTCCATCTCAACATTATCCCTGCAGTGTGAAGAAGTGTTAATCTGCCTTTTTCTCCATCTGGAAGCCATCTTTCTTTCCAACTGTCCATATCCTCCCTTGCCTGTTCAGATATTTGATAACCCTAATGGAGAGACTTCTCATGCTAGCAACTTTTTTTTACTAAGGTTTGGAAATATTATCACATGGTTTTGGATTTCCAGTCAGTGTCTCCTTAGAGAATGAGGGGTAAGGAATGCAGGTCAAGATAGTCAAAGATTTGGTAAGAGGACACCTCTTTGGACAAGTTCAAATCTCCTGGACTAGATGATTTATATCCCAGGGTACTACAAGTTGGCAGATGTGATCTCATAACCATTGAATGAAATATTTCAGAGCTCCTGTATCATGGGGAAACTGCCAGAAAGAGCTGATGTGGTTCCAATCTTCAAAAAGTGGAGGAGGGGGGGAGAAATCCAGGAAATCAATATCTCGGGAAATCATCACTGGAGCTGGAACTTTTCAAGAAAAGATTAGACAATCTTTTGTCCAGGATGGGCAGGGGATTATACTAGAAGACCTCCAACATTCTTCCAGCCCTATGATTCTGCGATTTGAAAATTTGGCAGAACGGGACAGAAGTTGGTGAAGGTAAACATGGTTTTTCTCCAAATATTGCTGCCTCATAAATTTAAATTTACTATTGAAATGATCTGATCCTTTCTATGCACAAGTAAATGTACTATTTATTACATTTGCAGCCTGACATAAAACAGCTTAAGGAGTTGTTTCCTCCCATGTGAATCATTTTTAAAGTCAAATTATAAAGTCTGTTTGCAGCATCTAAAGTATATGTGGAGAGCCAGATTAGTATAGTGGATAAGGCACCAGGCTAGAAACCAGAAGACTTGAGTTCCAATCCTACCTTGGGTATAAGCCAATGGTGGGATTCGAAATTTTTTAGTACCGGTTCTGTGGGCGTGGCATGGCATGGCGTGGCTTGGTGGGCGTGGCAGGAGAAGGATACTGTAAAATCTTCATTCCCTCCCCACTCCAGGGGAAGGTTACTGCAAAATCCCCATTTCCTCCCGATAAGCTGGGACTCGGGAGGCAGAGAATAGATGGGGGCGGTTAGAGGTGGTATTTATCGGTTCTCCGAACTACTCAAAATTTCCATTACCGGTTCTCCAGAACTGGTCAGAATCTGCTGAATACCACCTCTCAGCCACTCCCAGCTCTAGGAAGAAGGCAATGGCAAACCACTTTTGAAAAACCTTATCAAGAAAACTTTAGGGACTTATATCCAGGCATTCGTTGAGAATTGGACATGATTGAACAGAAAAAAAAAACCTTTCTTGCACAATGCCTAAAGTCATATGATTGTGATAAAAATAATAATTCTTACTCATCCTACAGAATCTGTAGTCATTCACAAGTCTGAGCACTTTGCTGCTCTTCAAATGAGGGCTCTATGACAAAATAATAGCAGTTTGCCTTCACACTCTTAACAAGGATATTTCTGCCCAGTCTTCTAGCTAGTAAATCAAACCCCTTTCAAAATATTTTTGAATTATAATATAAATTATATACTGTTGTGGCTAGGCTATCTCTGCCAAGAAAGGATGTATTTGGTCTAATGAAAACTGGTAATTGGCAGTTCTGATCAGATTCCTGGCAAACCCCCTCCTCCCCATAGGAATACCGTGTTTCCCTGAAAATAAGACCCTGTCTTATATTTTTTTGAACCCTGAAATAAGCGCTTGGCCTTATTGTCATGCGCTTAAAAGCCTCATTGGGCTTATTATCAGGGGATATCTTATTTTGGGGGAAACAGGGTATATTGATTTGATTAATGGCTGCTGTGTTTATTCAACAACCAACAAAAACAATAGTAAAATTGGGTCCAGG
This sequence comes from Pantherophis guttatus, assembly GCF_059756535.1. NCBI lineage: Eukaryota > Metazoa > Chordata > Lepidosauria > Squamata > Colubridae > Pantherophis > Pantherophis guttatus. Next base: position 318,931,781 of record NC_142063.1, read on the forward strand.
CATGTGGGACAACTTTCATTACGTACAACCATCATGACTTACGATAGAAATTCAAGGCTCTATTATAATTCTACATCAAGGACTACTTGTATTTAGAACTGGAAAATTATCTAATTCTCAAATCTAGGAGCCACCATCCCACAAGGATTGCCATGAATCAGTTTTAGTTTGTTTGTCCTCATCTATCCCATCACTAATCGAAGCACTGGTTGGGAATACGCACAGCCTCTCCTGATTCAAATGTGACAGAAAAGTAGATTCTTTTCTATGATTCAAATGTGATAGTAAAAGTAGTAAGTGTCCATTTTATATCAGTGACACCAACTCTAAATCCCCAGATGACCACCCGCAGAGGTTTCATAGATGTTCAATAGCTCTATGAACACAATAGTGCCTTGTGGTATCTTACAACACACCTAGCCCTACTAAACAGGTATATAAGGCTATTGCTTAACGCATTGTAAGCCACCCTGAGTCTCCGGAGAAGGGCAGCATATAAATCGAACCAATAAATAAATAAATAAATAAATAAATAAATAAATAAATAAATAAATAAATAAATAAATAAATAAATAAATAAATAAATAAATAAATAAATAAATAAATAAATAAATAAATAAATAAATAAATAAATAATGCCTTGTAGAAGTAGAGTCAGCTATTACTACTTATTGAGAACATCCTGACAAGTAAGATTGGATCCATTGTAATAAGTGCCACTGAATCTCAATTCATGGAGATAATCCAGTGAAGTACTGTGGCCAAAGGAAATGAAAGCCATTAGGGATTCCACAGAATAATAATAATAATAATAATAATAATAATAATAATAATAATAATAATAATAATAATAACAACAACAACAACAACAACAACAACAACCATAATAACAATAACAACAATAATAATAATAATAGGGTTGGAAGGTCTTCTAGTCCAACCCTCAAGTTGTTTATCCTCTCTCTTTTACATGCAAGAGTGCTTCTATCAAAACTAATGTGGCTGATTCTGAATGAGACATCTGACTTTAACACATTTTACATACTGTATTTATTGAAGGATTGATTGATTGATTGATTGATTGCCATCAAGTTGTTGTTGACTATTAGCCACCAAGATAGGCAAGATCAAGAAACAGACACAGCAGACATCCCAGGAGTATATAGGGTAGGATAATAGGATCTTGAAAACCTGTCTGAGTTAACTGTCACATCTTATACTAAAAAAATCATCATGGGATTTTTAATATATTTTTTTCTCATGCTTTTCTCTTAGGACTATGTAATCTTTCCTCAAAGTCCCCCTTAACAGTTTGCTTATTCTTTCCTCATTCCCAAGGCCATCCTTTACACTTTAACCAGGTTAAAGCTTTGATTATAAGGCCCAAACAACTTTGAATCACAAGTCCTAACAAATTTCCCTTCCTCATTTTAGATCCAGATGGGAGATCCTGAAACACATACTAAATACTGCTGAATAGCTGCTTGCAGATGATATTTCTTAATGGCAAAGGCATGCTCTAGAACAGTCTAGATGAACCTATGACATGCGTGTCAAAACTGACACACCATGATGTTTTTGGTAACAACCCTGCATTTATGCCAGCATTCACCAACACTTGACAGCTATTTTAGAAAGTATGCCCTATTCTCATGTGATTCATGGAGGCTGTATGTTGAGAGGGCATTCCCTTGTGTAGCCTCTAGAGCCTCCAAAAACCATGTGAGAATGGGGCTTGCTTTCACACAATTTTCAGAGGCAACAGGAGAGCATTTTTGAAAGCTGCTTCACAAAAATGGCATCCTGAGACCCAGAGCAGCCTCAGGTAGGCTGTTAACAGAAAGAGAACACCATCGGAAGGTAAGCGGCACATGACAGATCCTGTGGAGCACTAGGCAATGGGGGCAATTGGGCCGTTCCCCAAAGCTCACATACCTTGGGGAAAGGCACAATGCAGTCATTTAGAGTGGCAGCAGTAATGCTAAGCTAAAGTCAGAATTGGAATAGAGCTGGAAGGGATCTTGGAGGTCTTCTAGTCCAGCCCCCTGCTCAAGCAGGAAATCCTATACCATTTAAGACAAGTGACTGTCCAGTCTCTTTCTAAAAATCTCCAGTGATGAAGCACCCACAGTGTCTGAAGGCAAGCTGTTCCACTGGTTAATTGTCCTCACTGTTAGGAAGTTTCTTCTCAATTCCAGATTACTTCTCTCCTTGATTCATTTCCCTTCATTGTTATGTGTCCTGCTGTCTGGTGCTTTGGAAAATAAATTGACCTCCTCCTCTTTGGGGCAGCCTCTCAAATATCATGATATTGCTATCATGTTCCCCTTAGTTGTACTTTTCTCTAGACTAGCCAAACCCTAACCTCTGATCTTGAGGCCCTGGACCTCTGCTTCAGGCCCATTCTCAGTACTGCTGCTGAGTGTTGCTGTTCAAGGTGGCCCAGTTGGGAGAGAGATAAAGAACTGTTTCTTTATGTGTGCTTGTGTGTGTGAGAGAGAGGGGGGGAGGGAGAGAGGGAGAGAAGCAAAGTCTCATACTCTTTGTTTTTACCTGATACATAGTACTAGTGATGGAGATGGAGGACAAGAGGTGTTGGCTTATGTCAACATGGTGAAAAAAAACATTAATTACAAATTTAGAGGCACTCTCTTCAACAGTATTGTGAGAAACAATAAAAAAAAATAAGATCTTGGAGCCTAAGATTATTTCAGCCCCTTAAAGATGAATGCAGTGTCTCTCTATACATACAGTATATGCATACACAGCTCCAAGAAGACGTTATTTCTAAGTTTCAGTCAGTATTTAAATGTGCTGGTATGTTTGCACCAAGATCTAAGCCTTCAAGCTACAAAGGTTGCAAAAACAACAAATTCTGCTTGAACATGTAGACATCATCTCATCTCCCCCTCCCTCCATGCAGCCATTTTCTAAAATGCAGCCAGAAAAAAAAATGGAGATGGGGAAGAAGGACCCCTTTTTTGCCTCTCTAGAAATGATGGTCTTTGATGCCGGTGTGCGCTGCTCTCGCTGAGTGTAGAAGGAAGATGGCCCCTTGCTAAGAGATGCAGTGCTCCTGAACTAAAAATAGCAGCTATCTCAGGCTGCACTGTCCAGATTTCACACAGTTACTTCCCTGACAGTTATTTTTGTACCTAGGGCAGAATTAATTTTAATGGCATAGAGAGGGATACAATCACAGAAATGATTTCTTGTTTGAAAACCCCATTCCTCTGTTTAAAAAGGACAGCAGTTGTACATCCCTGTTTCCTTGCTTGATCACCATAACCTGTAAAGCAGATAACTCATCCTCCTCGTCTTTTGAGAAAGGGTCAGAATAAGCCAGTTCAGAACTGCCTTCTTGGGAATTCAGTCACTTTGGGAAGAAGAAGTCTGCCCTCTCTTTGAACGCCACCATTCCAGTTTAAAAACAAACAAGTCTATCCCCATGCAAATGGAAAATATTTGTTTCCCACATCTTCCTTAATTTTCACAGGTAGGGCCACTAACCTCCATTGTTAGCCTCTCAGAAAAACACCGCCATCTGCATGCCCTTGAACAAGTCTGAAAATAACAGGAAGCAATTCTCAGAAAAGGGAATTTGTCAAATCACCTTTTCCCCTTGAAGGCACCTAACTAAGAAATAAGAGAGGCATTTTTTAACCAGGGAAATGGCTCAAGTAAATATGTCCAGAGGTAGAGAGTTCCTCTTTCCCCAAAACTGTTAGCCTTGCAGCCATTTCAAACACTTCATGGCTTAGTTAAAAATAAACGGATTAATTTGCCAAACAGGAACTTCTTGGGATTAGATATACAGCTGATCCTAAGCTGTATATCCTTGAGATATACAGCTGATCCTAAGGCCCTTCCACGTTCTTCTCTATGTTTAACTTTTCAACCAAATTGCCTTTTAGGCCAATAAAAAAGCTCAAATATCCTGTATTTTGGATGGACTCAGACTACCATGTTCTCAAGCTTAGCAGAGTTAGTTTGGGTTGCCTGAATTCATTTGTCATTCAAAGGGCAGGATTTCTGTGATTTCCTTCATCTGTAGAATCTTCTTAATAAATACAGAGCGTATGGATTGGAATGGGCTAATAGGTCATCCAATCAACCTCCTGCTCACTGCTGAAATCCACTCAAGCAATTACAATGGTTGTTCTTCCATCCCTACTGAAAACTTCAACTAAGGGGAAATCTGCTACTGCTTTAGGAAGAACTCTTCTGTTGTGATAGTTCGTATTATCTAGAAATTCCTCTGAATATTGTCCTCAGATCTCCTTTGTTTTAATTTCAGAACAGAAAAACAGAGTTGGAAGGGACCTTGGAGGTCTTCTAGTCCAAACCCCTGTGCAGGCAGGAAATCTTATTCCATTTCAGATAAAGCCTTACCTCATTCTTGGTTTCAATAGGGCAGGTCAAACCCTCTTGGAGGGTTAAAGTTAAGTTGATAGCATGTCAATTTTAGTAGACAGCTATCACGTCACCCTTTAGTTTTCTCTTTTAGAAGCTAAACTTGCCCCAATCTCTTAACCGTTCTCCTAATGCTTGATTTCTGACAATTTATAATTTTGGTAGCTTTCCTGCTCCGTATCCCTATACATCTTTCAAAGTGCAGTGCCAGAACTAGAACTAGATACTGTAGTGCAGTGTTTCCCAAACTTGGGAACTTCAAGAACTATGGACTTCCAACTCCCAAAATCCCACAGCCAGCCATGCTGGATGGGGAATTCTGGGAATTGAAGTCCACACTTCTTAAAGTTTGGGAAACACTGCTGTAGTGCAAAGGATGGTCTAAGTAGCATAGAATACAATGGAGTAGTTATTTTGTTTAATCTGAATGCAGTGCTTTTTGTTAATGCAGCCAAAGATTGCACTGACCTTTTTAGTTGCTGCATCACACTACCTATTCATGTTCAGCTATTGGTGCAGCAGTATTCCTAATTATATGCAGGGCCAGTATGACAGCATGACAGATTTCTTCAACCTGGTATCTGTGCAGTTGATTTTTACAACTGAGGTGGAGAACCTCGTACTTGACACAGATCCAAACAACATAGATAGATTTGGTCCAATCATCAAGCCCATTGAGGCTATTTTTAATTGTGAATTTGTCCTCTAAAATATATTACTCAGTCCCCCTAACATGATATCATCTGAGAATTTGATACTTACGTTTTCCATTCCGTAAGAAGTTAAATAGCATTAGGCCAAGAATGGAGCCTTAGGAACGCCATTTGATTCTTCCCACCAGGTTGACTCAACTATTTATGAGCAATTTTTAGTGTGATTATTCAACTAGCTGTAAATCTAACAGAGTACTGTAACAATCCAATCTATTTTTATCCACCTAGTCCATAAGGATATTTTATGAGACTTTGTCCAATACAATCAAGATATAATAAATCCATAGCTAGTCTTTCTGTCATAAAAAGAACCAAGTTTAGTCTAACAACATTTTCTGAACAAACCCATGTTTGCTCCTGGTACCATTCTTTTTAAAAGTTCACAAACTTAATACTAGACTATCTAGTCTAGAACTCTCCAAAGCAGAGACATTAATCTAATAGATAAATTAGTTAGATTCTAGTGAGACTGTAGTTTCTAAGATTAGCCCTCTTTCCCTTTTTCAATATTGGACTTAGTTGACTGTTATCCAGTCTTCAGCACCTTTCTAGTTTCCTGTACTTTTTTAAAAATATTGTCAGCTACTCTGAGATTATGTCTGTCAGTTCCTTTACTATTCCGGAGATAATTCATCAACCCTTGAGACTTAATGTAAGATAATAAAGCAAGTCTATACTAAGCTGTATTTCTTCCCATTCTTCCTTGTTTTGGGAAGTGTTTCCCCCCCCCTCTTCTGAAAGAAGACAGATAGACAAATCAGTTCCATCTTCCCCATTCTTCCCCCTCTCCATTTTTACTTCTTCATCTTCCCCAGGCAGCACATAAACAGCATCTTTGATTCTTAATTATGACTTATCTCCCCACAACAAACCTTATTTTTCCTTTTCCTATTTCTTATTTAAAAATCCATTGAGAATTTTTTAGCTGCCTCTCTCCTTACATACTTGGCTACCAATTTTATACAATCTTTTTCTTAGTTGTCAGTACTGTACCTGCTTCTGTTTCCAATCTCTTTTTTGAGTTCTTAATGAGCCAACTCACTGGAATAATTTATATTTTTGCTTTCAGTGTTTCATTTTTATAATATTTCATCTTTGTAGTATCTGTTTATCCTTTAAGATTTTAAACTATAATAAAATTCCTAATATCTTTCGCCTAAGTTCAATAAGACCTTCTTTGTAATGTCCTATTTACAAAATTAATTTATCATATTGTTGTTTTTGCTTTTTCCTAGTTGCCTTGAAGTCTATAATGGCATAGTTTCCCTCAAGGAATTAACAACTTCATTTCATTAACCAATGCCTCTTGATTGGTCAAAATAAGATGAAGGAAATCCGACTTCCTTTGTTTCCTCTTCTACCTTCTGGAAAAAAAAAGTCATCAAGAAAGTTCAGAAATTTGGATGTTTCTAGTTATGTTATTTTTTCCAACTGACATTAATCTTCAATTATTACTATAACCTGCCTTCTTGAGAACTTAGACTTAGAATAACTTTTAGAATAACATTATTGCCACTTTGAATATATACTAATCAGCATACATTAAAATGAAATTTCGTTACATACAGCTCTCAAAGAGTCACCGCCTCCAACATACACTACATAAACATGACAAAATAAATAAATACAAAATTATGTATATACCCACATATATTATATGACATGGAGAAACAACACAATCTAGTTTGGATGTATACATGTACATGGTAAGTAAAACAATTCTTGCAAGTTTACCAGACGGATGGCATAGGGAACAAAGCTGTTACAGAATCTGGAAGTCCTGCTAGAAATAGTTCAAAACCTCATCCCAGAGGGGAGCAACAGAAACAGACTGTAAAGTGGGTGTGTGGGGTATCTAACAATGCTTTGAGTTCTAAGCACATAGTGCTTATAAGCAGTATCCTCTTATAATAATCTTCTTATAATCTTCTCCGCTGTTCTTACCACTCTCTGAAAGGGCTTTCTATCTGAGGCACTGTTGCCACCAAACCAAACAGTGATACAGTTTGTTAAAATGCCCTCAATTGTGCCTCTGTAAAAAGTGGCCAGGACAAAAGGAGAAAGATGTGGTCTCCTCAGCCAACGCGGGAAATGCAGACGCTGGTTTGTATGCTTCACTAAGGATGATGTGTGGAGAGACCAGTTCAGATTGTTAGTTATCTGCATTCCCAGATACTTAATACTATTGACCACCTCTATAGCTGCATCCTTGATACTGAGTGGAATAGCAATAGCAATAGCACTTAGACCTATATACTGCTTCATAGTGGTTTACAGCCCTCTCTAAGCAGTTTACAGACTCAGCATATTGCCCCCAACAATCTGGGTCCTCATTTTACCAACCTCAGAAGGATGGAAGGTTGTATCAACCTTGAGCCTGGTGAGATTCGATCTACCAAACTGCTGGGAGCCAGTGATCAGCAGAAGTAGCCTGCAGTACTGCATTCTAACCACTGCGCCATGGCGGTTAATGAAATATGACTATGCCAGCTCTTTCAATAATCTTGATGAACTTGATGAATTCGAAAAGGTATCATACACATCTTCTGCTTTTGTTTGTTCCCCGTAGTTTATTCATTGGTATAGAAAGACTGGAGATGTCAGGGTTAATTGGTCTGCCTACATCTGTGTGATTCCCCCAAATAACTTTTACTGCTTTCTACATAGCCATTGGTGCCATCTTTCTCACTGGCATCATCGTCTTTCAACTTGTTCTCATCCAGGATCCTACTTGTCCTTCTTGTTCACTGATTAGGGATAGAAAATGCACAGAAACATTACTTTCACCGCAGCTTCAAATTAATCTAATATTCACTACTCCCACTGGAATGCCTTCTGCCTCTCTAGGCCTTTCTTTATGGCTTCTTTGTTGCTTCTGGACAATTTCCTCCATCCTTGGGGATCTCATTCTGCTGGCTTTAATGGAGAGGTCTCTGTGCGATATCTGTGTGTTCTTCACTTTCCCTAAAGAGTTTTAAAGAAGAAAGAGTAGCCTCCAGCAAAGAGGGACATCTGCATTGTCAGCAGGCATAATTAGCTACATACTCAGCGTCCATCCTTTTGGCAGAGCCTAAGGCTGTCTTGTTGTTCCCCTCACACAATTCCCTGTTGGCCTGCACTGGTTGCTCCCTGTCCTCCTTTTTTCTTTTCTTTTCTTTATTTTTAGGGCTAGGTGATAGCTGTGGAATAAGCTCTCCCATTAGCTGATCACCTGATCAAGAAGTCAGCTGTGGCTTTAATCCTCTTCCCTTCAGACTGACAATCGGTGCAACAATAAATCAGTGCAAACAATAAAAAAAATGCTCTAGGCCAAAAGAAGCTGCACAGCCTTCTCCCAAATTCTCCATATCACTCCATAACTCACCAGCAATTCCACAAAATCCCCTCAATTTCTTCTTGTTCTTCTGTTTTCTCACTCTGGTTTGGTTGTGATTTCACAGTTGCTTCTCCTCTTTCTAAAGCCTGTTTGTCATTCTCCTTCCTTATGTTTCTGAACACAGTGAACATCTCTTTTCCTGGAAAAAGACTGGCTGTCTCTAATATTAAACTCTCTGGGACCTAAAACATTCACTGGGATCAAATTGTTCCCTGAACCTCCCCCTCATCATATTCTCCAACTCTGAACTTTAACAAACTGTAAATTTGGTACCATTGAACATTAATTAAAAAAACAACAGTTGTTCTTCTTGGGTAGCCTATCAGAAATCCCTTAGTGAGTATGACATCATAGATTATGTTTACTTATTTTTACATAGATTGCTCAATGTGTTTTGTATACTGTATATGCCTATACCTAAATAACGTCCACACAAATCTTCAACAAATTCTATATGAATAAATGATTTCAGCTTCCCATTGACATTTCATGTAGCCCAAATGTTCCTTTCTCATTCTTTTTTGGCTTATAATTTGTTTATTATTTATATATTTATATTCTTATTGTTTATCTATGGGGATAAGAATACTCAATATGGCTTCTGAATATTGACATCAGAATACAGAGATGGACTATGGAAGTCTTCTAGTTCAACTCCCCACTCAAGCAGGAGACCTTATATGATTGGACAAATGGCTGCCCAATCTCTTCTTAAAAACCTCCAATGATGGAGAACCCAAAACTTCTGGAGGCAAGCAGTTCCATTGATTAGTTGTTGTCACTGATAGGAAATTACTTCTTAATTCTAAATTGGATTTCTGTTTGTTAAGCTTCTATCCATTACTTCTTGTCATGCCCTGAGATACTTTGGAGAATAGGTTAACCCCCTTCTCTCTGTGACAGCCCCTCAGATATTGGAAGACTGCTATCATGTCACCCTTTGTTAGATTAGATATTCCCTAGGACTCCTAGATCCCTTTCACAGCTACTTTGAGCCAGGTACCACTTATTCTATACCTGTGCATTTGGGTTTTTTGCCTAAGTGAAAACCTTACTTTTCTCACCACTGAATTGCATTTTGGTAGATACGGCCCAGTGTTGAAGTCTGCCAAAATCCTTCTGGATCTTGAGCCTATCTTCTATTCCTCACAGTTTTGTGTTGTCTGCAAGTTTGATGATTTCCCTTTCTATCCTTTCATCTAAATCATTTAAGAAGATTTTGAAAAGTATTGGGCCTAAGACAAAATCTTGGGGCATCCCATTCCATGGTTCCCTGTAATTCTATTGAAGACTGCATGTTAAGTGCAGGAGGTTGGACTAGAAGACCTCCAAGGTCCCTTCCAACTCTGTTATTCTATTATTCTGTTATCTTGGCATATGAATTCGGCTGTCATCATCTTAAGCAATTAAATAGTTTTTGGTTTGGGCAGGAAATGATACGCAAGTGCAGGAAAAGATATGCAAATTACAGTTTTAAACAACTTTTAATTGTAAATTATTGCTGTTGTTATTTATTGTTTTAATGTTTATTAGATTTTAATGAGAGATAGAATCAAGATCACATGAAGTGTTAATACCACTTTATAATGCCTTGGTAAGGCCACACTTAGAATACTGCATCCAGTTTTGGTTGCCAAGATGTAAAAAAGATGTTGAGACTGTAGAAAAGGGGTGTCAAACTCAAGATCTGGGGGCCAGATCTGGCCCATGGGGTGCTTAGATCTGGCCCACAGGGCCACTCTGAAAACAAGAAAGTACTGGCCTGCAGTGCCTCTACCAGTGAAAATGGAGCTCGGGAGGGCCACAGGTGGCCCTCTTGAGCTTCATTTTCACTGGCAGAGGGTTGTAGGAGGTTTATGCAGCCAAAAACGGAGCTCGGGAGTCCATTTTCGCTGGCAGAGCACTCAGGCCACCACAGACGCCCCCAACACAAGTGACATGGAGCTGGCCACACCCACCATGGCTACACCTACCCCAGCCCCCTGAGGTCAAACACAACCCTGATGCGGCCCTCAATGAAATTGAGTTTGACACCTCTGCTCTAGAAAGAGTGCAGGGAAGAGCAACAAAGATGATTAGGAGACTGGAGGCTAAAGCATATGAAGAATGGTTGCTGGAATTGGGTATGTCTAGTTTAATGAAAAGAAGGGCTGGTGGTGACATGATAGTAGTGTTCTGATATCTCAGGGGTTGCCACAAAGAAGAGGGAGTCAAGCTATTCTTCAAAGCACCTGAGGACAGGACAGGACAAGAAGCAATGGATGGAAACTAATCAAGGAAAGAAGCAACCTAGAACTAAGGAGAAATTTCCTGACAGTTAGAACAATTAATCAGTGGAACAACTTGCCTCCAGAAGTTGTGGGTGCTCCAACACTGGAAGTTTTTAAGAAGAGATTGGATAACCATTTGTCTGACATGGTGTAGGGTATCATGCCTAAGCAGGGGTTGGACTAGAAGACCTTGAAGTTCCCTTTCAACTCTGCTATTCTATTCTAATGTTTGTAAGTTGCTCAAAGATTCAAGTTTTAGACAGGATGGGTGGCACACAAAAATAAATAAATAAATAAATAAATAAATAAATAAATAAATAAATAAATAAATAAATAAATAAATAAATTTTATTTTTTATGTTTTACTGACACTGAAAAAAGTATAATACCTTTTTATCACATCAGAAAATCATTACTAATACTGATTTTAAATTTAACTAAAGTTTTAAAAATGAGTTCAAAATTTGCTGGAGAAATTTTTTAAAAAGTCTTAATCTGATAATGAAAAGATTATAAAATTAGCAGTAGTTGACCTTTTTTAGTATGAATGGCCAAATCTGTCAATTTTGTTTTTGCTTTACTTCTTTTTTTATTATTAGCATTATTTATTTCATCCTATAACTATTTTAGTTTGCGGGATTTTAAATGTCCATGTAGCATTAATATGCACATTTATGCAGGCACTTTTCCCTACTAGGCATTTTTGTGCTTAATTTTCCTAATTTATATATTTCTTGCTCACAGTTTGTCCTTAATATAATGCATTTTGTATGCATTTTAAAATACGGGAATGTATTATCACTGCATTCTGGTTTGCACATAGAATGAGATATATAATTTGAGTAAATTACACAACCAAATTCTCTGCAGTCTGCATCCTAGTGACAAGGGGCTGCCACTAGAAAAATACATTCTTCAGAAGAAAGGATTTCTGAGAATAACCTCATGATCCAGGAAGCTCTATGCAGTAGAAAGTCATCTCGTCCCAAAATTGCATTCGTCTCAATTGCCAGTATAGGATATATATATTTGAGGTTTATATGGGAGTTTGCTCATATTTCCTGAGGATAGGGTAATGTTAGTGGCACCAAAGGCTAAAATAAATCTACTGTTGATCTACTTTGTGGCAGGGTATTCTCGGCACCAATATCTATGGCTTGGTATACCCATTCATCAATGCACTATGCTTGTTATTTGAACTCTGAGGTTCCCATTTCTCCCATCCCTGTTGGTAGAAGCCACCTTAGGAACCTGGAGAAGAAACATGATAAATAATTCCAGTGCCCTCTAGTGGATTTTAAACAAACTGATTCTAGTGGCCTTCAGCCTTAAAAATAATTCAGTAGTTGTTTTTTTTCCTTCCTCAAATGGAAGCTGATCTACACATCCTACAGATAGGTTTCTTTTCTAGTGCACCTCTAACACACTTTGCGGCTGTTGGGACTAATGTTGCTGTTTTTGGAAGCAGGAACTCAGACAGAAAGGAAAGAAGGAGGCTAATTTAAGGCAAAGCATTCAAACTGAGCAGCATAAATAAAATATCCAAAATATTTTTCTCTTTAGAATTTTTCTGAAATAGGGTAGCTTCCAATTCTAATAAAGTAAAAATTAGTTCCTTAAAGTAATCAGAGGACTAAACAGGTGATTCAGCAGAAAGAAAAAAAAGAATTTGTGATTTTCTTAAATGCATTTTTAAAAAATGTATAAGGGACATCTATCCTGATAGTCTCTCAATGTATCTGCACCTTTTTATATAGTCAGTGCTATGATGCTGGCAGACCATATGAATGATGTGTAGCAAATAGCACAGTAGATAGAGTATATGATGCAACAAGAAGTAGGGATTCAAAAAATAATGTATCATAGACAAAGTTAGACAAGGAAATTAGACTGAATTATTGCAAGATGTAGAATAGAATAGAATTCTTTATTAGCCAAGTGTGATTGGACACACAAGAAATTTGTCTTTGGTGTATATGCTCTCAGTGTACATAAGGAGAATAAAATACATTCATCAAGAATAAAAAGATACAACACTTAGTGATAGTCAGGGTTACTAATAAGCTATCAAATTGTACTAGGAAACAAAAACAATATAAATTGAAATGTAATGTATGTTATGTATGTATGAGTTTTATTGATGCTGGAATTTTGTAAAAATTGTAAATGTGATATAAAATGATGAAATATGTTCAATAAAAACATTTATTAAAAAGCCAATATAAATTGAAAGATACTAGCAACATGATTATAGAAATAAGTGGGAAGAGATAGATACTAGATACCCTAAAAACTCATCTCTTTCAGTTAGCCGGTCTCTCTTGATTTTATGGTTGGTTTTAAATTTTGATATGGATTTTAAATTGATAAATTTTAAACTATGGGCCAAATTTAATTATTTTAAATCTATTTTTAATTGTATTTATGTATAAATGTTTTTATTTTGGCTGTTCACCGCCCTGAGTCCGAAAGGAGAAGGGCGGTATAGAAATTCGAATAATAAATAAATAAATAAATAAATAAATACTAGTAAGGAAGAGAAGAATAATAGTAATACATTCTTAGTAAATTATTTGACAGTGTTGTGCACATGTATAGTAAAACACTAATGCAAATACATGACACCGTGTATCTGGATAGACTATTTATTAAAAAGGGGAACAGATGGACATGTTTTAAGATATTCAACTGCTGGTTAAAAAGTAGTGGGTAGTATGTGGTCTGTTATTTATTATGAGGAATGAAAGTTTGTCAATAGAAGCCAAAGTGACTTCCTATACCAATGTACTTCAGGCTACTTTATTACAGGAGAATCAGAGTTGAAATTGTCAGGGGAAAAAATTGTAATTAAGGGGTATGCAGATGTAGTTAAACAAGAAGACATAGGTCAAGAAAGAATGATGAATGAAGATGGATTGAATACAAAATTAAAGAAAAGGGGCAGTAGATGAAATAATTTAGGGATGTAATGAAAGTAATGATAATTTGCAAGGACAGAAAGTTAAATTAGTTACCTTTCTTTTAATTCATGCTTTAATTTCTTTTCCTTTTTATTCTTTAATCTCTTTCTGTATTTTGTGTAACACTGTTTATCCTGAAAAGGAATATCATGACAGGTATGTATGTATGTATGTATGTATGTATGTATGTATGTATGTAATTTGTATGGCTACCCATCTCAATAAGTGACTCTGGGTAGCAAGTACAATTTTTAAAAAATTAAAACAATTATAATAATGCAAAAAATAAAATACACAGCAGTCATTATAATCACTAAAATATCCAAGAAATAAGTCCCTGCACACATTTTCCTCTTTTTTAACAAATAAAATAAATTGATGAACCAACTAAACAGTATATTAGAGTTGTGGGATGAAACTCTTCCTATTGCTAGGTTGCTAAATCTCTTTGAAATCACCTATTATTGACAAGAATAACTTTTTGCCTGGAAGTATAGTAACTACAACTTCCTTCTATTGCTGGTTTGATATTTCCCAACTGATTTCCCCAATCAGCTTTTCAAATCTAAGAAAGGCTGTTTGACTCTTGTGAAGAGGGAGAAAGAATCTTACATATGCTCAGAGAAATTCAGGACTAGATGCCACACTTTCAGTAAATAAGGGCAACTAAATTAGCTGGAATCATTGATACAGCTTTGTCAGAATTGCATGTAGCTTCCTGCATACTGGACGAGTTCTCTTTCTCCTTACTGCCTTACTTGAAACTCTCATACAGTTTTGCCTCTTGCATTGAATGTGAACCAATCCACTTGAGTTTACAGATACATTTGTCAAGCCAAGTCGAGACACTCGGCAAACATTTGTTCTGGGACACAAACATTTGCCATTTACTGCAAACTGCTGAGGAACAAGGTTAGCTAACATTTAGAATCACATTAGCTAAACTCAAGTTAATCACCCATTAATTAATCCAAGTGCAAACGGAGACAGAAAAAAAAACTGCTTTAAAAAACCCTGAAGAAGGGAACAAACCATAGAGTAAGAAGAAAAGGAAACGTGTTGATCCAGGCCTCAAGCAGAGAAGGACTATACCACTTCTAGCCAAAACAAAGAACATTCTGGCCTCACTCTTTCCATACTGTATACAGTTACAAAACTTGAACAATTATATGAAATGTCATGTGTTTTATCTCTTTTTCCCTTTTATCCTTTCTTCATTTTCTGACCATCCATATTTCTACTTTTGTTTGAAAGATGCTGTAGTCACTGATGATGGGAAAATGTTTCGACAGTTTGTAGAGGATTTAGCTCAAGATTTCTGAACTCTAATGGAGTAGTCATAGAGAAACCTCTCTGAAAAAGCATAGAAAGTAGAAACCAGGAAAAATACCTGCCCAGGTTAATTTTTATTTCCTAAGCAAATGTAACATTTATGAAAAGAGAGAATTGACATTAGTTGGGACGTACTGGGTCAAGGGAAAAGAGAAACATTTGCCCTATGCAGTTTTTATTCCCTTTTTCCCTTGGTGAGAAAGATCCCCCTTTCAGTTTTTAATCAATGAATACAACAGCATAGAATAGCATAGAATAGCATAGCATAGCATAGCATAGCATAGCATAGCATAGCATAGCATAGCATAGCATAGCATAGCATAGCATAGCATAGCATAGAATAGAATAGAATAGAATAGAATAGAATAGAATAGAATAGAATAGAATAGAATAGAATAGAATAGAATAACAGAGTTGGAAAGGACTTTGGAGGTCTTCTAGTCCAACCTCCTGCTTAGACAGGAAACCCTACACCACTTCAGACAAATGGTTATCTATCATCTTCTTAAAAACTTCCAGTGTTGGAGCATTCACTACTTCTGGAGGCAAATTGTTCCACTGATTAAGTCGTAATAATGATTGACATAACCACAATTTTAATTTTACAAAATATTACTTTGAAGTTTATAAACTTTTGGAAACTCTAGTTAAAGTAACTGGAAGTTCTTTCAACACTAAAAGGTGTTTTAGGCCAGCATTTCCCATGTGTTTAGCAACTTTTAAGATGTATGGACTTCAGGTCTCAGAAATCCCCAGCCAGGATTGCTTAAAGTTCACACATCTTAAAGTTCCTAGAGTTAAGAAACACTAGTTTAGATGAAAAATAATGATTTTTTTTTCTTCCTATTTACCTGCCATGCTCAAAATCTTGCTTGCTTCATTCACCTGGACCATAACTAGTTTTGGTTTGAGTTCATTCTGCCAACTGTTTTCCATGTCAGGGCTGCCCCAGATGTAAATGAGGGCACTTCTGGTTATTGCTAGAAAAGAAGTTATTCTGTATTTTTTCTATTAAATCCCATTCAGTTTGACAAAAGAGAACTGTTAGAAATTCATTCAGATAATAACCTTATACAGAAATTCTTGGGGATGGAATATGGTATTATTGCACTTAGTTACAAGATATATTGTTCTCTGATTAAAATAGTCTCTGTTCATCTTTGAGCTGGCAAAAAAATCAACATGAAACTTACTGTTTCTATTGCCAGTTCTTCTCATACCTCTTTTGTTTGTTTCAGATCACTTCAATCATTTGACTTTGGGTTTTAAAAACTTTGATTTTGCGTTTAGAGGGTGTCAGAGTAAGAGGGAGACTGCTTCAATCCTAGGGCAGCTAAAGATGACTTAAGTCTATCTCATCCATGGACTGGAGATGGGATAATAGCATCATGGGAAAAAATGATGCCATGGTTAGGTTCAAGTAGGGACAGGCTCTCTGCTCTGTCATTAATTGTAATTAAACTCTAGGGAAACACATAGTGGGTGAACATTTACCATGGTTCTGTTTTTCATAGTGATGCTATTATCTACATTTAGAGCAGGAGTGTCAAACTCGATTTCATTGAGGAGCACATCAGGGTTGTGTTTGATCTCAGTGGGCTGGGGTGGGCATGGCCAGCTCAGCGTCACCTGTGGTGGCCAAGTGCTAAGGCAGGACTTCCCTCAGACCCTCCCTCACTCTCATTATAATCTCTTTCCTTCCTTCCTCCCTCCTTCCCTCCCTCCCTCCCTCCCTCCCTTCGTTCCTTCGTTCCTTCCTTCCTTTTCTTCTTTTTCCTTCTCCTTTTCCTTCTCCTTTTTCTTTCTTCCCATCTTTCCTTTTCTTTTTCTTTCCTTTTTCTCTTTCCCTTTCTCCTTTCCTGTTCCTTCTTGCATGCACAAATGCAAAAGGGGAAACATTTCTCCTTCTGTTTTTTTTTTTTTTTTAGTTCATTTAGCCCTCTGCCAGTGAAAACGGAGCTCGGGGGGGTGCGGGCCTCCTGCAGCCCTCTGCCAGCGAAAACAGGCCTGTTTTCGCTGACAGAGGGCTGCAGGAGGCCATTGTGGTTAAAAATGGGCCCTCCCGAACTCCATTTTTGCCGGCAGAGACACTGTGGGCCGGTCCTTTGCTGTTTCCAGGGCAGCCCCGTGAACCAGATCTAAGCACCCCGTGCGCTGGATGCAGCCTGTGGGCCTTGAGTTTGACACCCCTGGCTTAGAGGGAACTCTATCTGTGAGATATTATTGGAGAATGCATTCATCTAGTGTTTCTCCTGACAAAAGTGGTGAGTTTTCAAACAAATGTTTGAGCTGTGACCACTTCCAATTTGTGCAATGGTTCCACTTTATAGTGGACCATCCAATGCTGAAGAGCAGTGGTGGGTTGTCCCAGGTTCACACCGGTTCTATAGAACCAGTAGTAAAACTGGCAGGAGCCCTGTCCACTGACCCTGACGTCATGAAAATGTTTCTGCGCATGTGCACAAACTTCTGCGCTTCCACACACGCACGCAAGCAAAGCGAGCACGTACACACGGCCCCGTTGCAAACCGCTAGTAAAGGTAAGTAGAACCCATCCCTGCTGAAGAGTAATAAAACTGAAGTGGCTATTTATTCTCCTATTGCCTCCTGTTCCCCTTCAGACATCCCTTTATTCCTTCAGTCTTCATGGTGCTGAGTCAGTTTAGGACTTTGCTTTTCTACTGAAGGCTTCCAAGTATCTCTGCCCACTCGTTCTGTTCACAGCCTTCCACCTTCTTTCTCCATATGTCTCCTGACATCCCTGTTCCAGCTTTTTAACTCAGATGCTGCTTGCAGTTTACCATCTCTAGATTTATTCTCCTTGGCTACATATTTTTTTCCACTGCTCCATCCAATTCTGGCCCAGCCTTTTAGCTCATTGTAAACTTTGCATTCTATAGCTGTTATCTTGCAAATATTCTTTAATCAAGTCTCAAGATACATTTATATTTTAGAGATTGTCATCACACTTCCAGATGCTTATTGTTCCCTAACTATATCTTCCTATGGAGAAAGGTTCTCCAGAAGTTGAAGATTGGTCTTGTTCCCTATTTCTGTTCAGGCAACCATGATGCCCCAACACTTGAAGCCATCTAACGTGGTTGACAGCTCTGCAAATATCATTACCTTTATCCAGTTTCATTTATACTTCAGTTGCACCACGAGAGAGTCAAATGAATTTGTTCAGAGATGTAAATCTGGCATTCACTGGCATCTATTTACTATAACAGAGACCTGTGACTGTGGGGCATTTGCACTTCAAAGAGAAACCCACTGAGAAACCCACCAGCAAATAGTTTTGCTACTTTTTTGGCAATATTTTGCACTCTCCTATAACCATCAACTACAATCTTCCCCGCCCCACCCCCGTCCAAGTAATCAAGGCAATGTTTTCCTTGCTTGCTTGCTTGCTTGTTCAATCTTGTATGCGGCCATATTTTAGGATAACTCCTGGTGTTTAGCAACAGAACAATACAATAAAACATCCACAATAAATTAATAATTAAGAAATTAAATTAAAACATCTACAATAATAGTAATAATAATTAAAACCATAAATAAAAACTGGAGCATTATAATACAACAGGCAACAACATCTTCTCGGTCCCTGAAACTTCAATGAAAAAGATTTGTCTTTATCAACTTCCAGAATGTGATCAAGAATGGAGCAGGCTGTTCCACAATATCGGGACCGTAATGGAGGAGCCTCCTGGTCTCAGTCCCCCTTTTTACATGAAAATGAGGAAATATCAAGTTTCTCTTAGGGTAAGAAATTGGATGAGAGTTCATTGGTCTAGTGGCTAAGGCATCAGGTTAAGAAACCACAAGATCATGAATTCTAGTCCCGTCTTAGGCACAAGGCCAGTTGGATGATCTTGGGCCAGTCACTTTCTCTCAGTCCTAGGAAAGCAGCAATGGCAAACCATTTCTGAAAAACTTTGCCAAGAAAACTGCAGGGTTATATCCAGTCTCCAAGAATCAGACACAATTGAACAGAAGAAGAAGAAGAAAATATATTGGACAGATGGATGCCAGTAGATGAATACTTTAAAGTGAAAACCAGTACTTTGAAGTGTATTAAAAACCTATTAGCAATCAATTATTATTTTTTTTAATTTGATTTATATGCCACCCTTCTCCGGAGACTCAGGGCGGCTTACAATGTGCTAAGCAATTCAGGTGTAGTATCTTGCTGGTGTCTAATGCAAGCTAGGCTGGTTTTTAGTTTTCTCCAGTGGCACACAGTTAACTAGTAGGGATGCTTTTATGAATATACAGATTTGCAAAGACCGACACAACAGAGGAATGCATCTAGGTACATTTTCTTAGCCATCTATCTATATCCTACAGACTAAATTTGGGCAAAGTGGCTTAATTACCGTATGTAACTAAAATGATAAAATTGCATTAAAAAATACCAGTACTATACTGTAAAAACATTGATGTTACCTAAACTATCTGGGCAAGGGGGTCTATACTTTCTTCTTACTCAGAATAAATAATAATGATATTGATTTATTAAACTTGTGTGCTGCCTAACTCTGGGCAGCTCACAACAATAAAACAAAAGGAATGACAAAAAAACATAAAAAATAAGGGGGGGGAACCCTAAAGTCATAGCCTTTCTTTGCCTTCAGTGATGTCACTGAGGTTAATGAGATACCGTAATATGCACTGTAATGACATTACAATCACAATGTCAACTCTGATTCACAAAGATCATAAGGTGAAAAGAAGATTTCAAGTTTTTTTTTAAACAAAGTTTTTTTTTCTGTTCAGTCTAGTAGCAATTGCTTTTTACACAAAAGGTAAAAAGAAGTGGGAATTGTAGCTCAGGGTTGAAATAAGGGGTCCTTGGTGCTCTCTGAGCTTGGTTGTTTTCTTGCAAACGTTTCATTACCCAAACTAGGTAATATCATCAGAGCTAGCACAGACAAGCACTGATGATGTAACCTACTTTGGATAATGAAACGTCTGCAAGAAAACAACCAAGCTCAGAGAGCATCATGGACCTCTCAGAAGTAGAAATTCTTTTGATATTTCCTCCTGCTCCCACTGCTATGTGTACAGTGAAATCATTTTTTAAATGTAAGTTGAAAGTGGAATGGAAAGTAGAATCCTATTTTTGTCCAAGGCATGACTTTACACCTTAAATATCAAATTTTGTATAATTAGAGCATATTGCCATCTAGTGTCAAACCTGAGTCACTTCTTGCTCATTCTTTTAGGAAAAAAAAAACAAGTTTTCCAGGCCATCCTGCTTCATTCAGAGTTGACCTTGTTTTGCTGCTATTACTACAGCTAGTTTACAAATCAGGATGAAATTTTTAAGCTTCACCAAAACCATCTTACCATACATGAAGAACATTCTCCATCCTTTTCACAGTTGAAAATAAGAACATAATAATTTGCCTTTAACCGGATCTCTGTCCATTTATGTCACTGTTGTTCACTCTGGTTGATGGTGGTTTCTCTGG
This sequence comes from Pantherophis guttatus, assembly GCF_059756535.1. Lineage (NCBI taxonomy): Eukaryota > Metazoa > Chordata > Lepidosauria > Squamata > Colubridae > Pantherophis > Pantherophis guttatus. The sequence goes on from NC_142063.1 coordinate 318,952,322, forward strand.
GAGAGATTGATTGATCAATAACCCTTCCTGAAGTTTTGGTAGTGGGACACAGTTGCTCTAACCCAGTTCTCTAATCAAGTTATCTGCTTTTTAATTTTATTTAAATTTATTAAGGCCACAGAATCCAAAAGATTCTGAGTGGCTGGACGGGTATCAATCCTCACATTGCACATTGAAGAAAGCTTTTAGGTATTACTTTCATTCATTCTGCAATCATTTATTTTCTGAAGTAAGAGGCATTGGTCAACTAATCAGAATTGTCCTTTTATTCATGTATGCACAGCACATTTTTAACTTATGCATGATTTATGGAGTTAACACCATCTCCTAAGAAAATGAAGACATGCAAACCTTGAACTAATTAAATAAACCACTTGTTTAGGCCAATACACTGGGCTAAAGTACACATTATCAGTGTGTTTGAACTTTGGTGTTAGAGATTTTTTTTTTAAGAATATTGCTTTGGATGCTGACCTCAGGGTTACAAGCTGTAAGTACTTGAAATACATCAAGTTTGTAAGAAAGAAATGAAGATGATGATGTTGAGGTGTACAGTATGTAATCGCTATTTGTATTAAATAGGTGAAAATGCTATGGTGCTATAAGTCAGCCAACAATATTCATAGTACAGCCTTATATACTGTATGTATACCTAAAAATGCTCCACTTAAAATAGATGACTTATTTCAAGTAAGACTATGTAGATTTGCCATCATTGTTTCTATGACAGTCAGTTTGAAAGGTTTTGATAAAATAAGCAACTGCTCCTCTTTAATTGACCTACAAGAATTATTCCTCATATTAAAAAAGTACTTGTATTTTTTTTTTCCCATTTTAGAGAAGGAACTCCATTCTGATCATTGGAGAACAAGATACTTTAACTTGATTCTTTGTTGCAATACATAACCTGCATCCTCCCCAAACAAGGAACAATGCTAAATGTTTTCATTTAAGAAAACGTAAGAAAATGTATTATTACATTGAGAAAAGAAGTAATATCTCTGACTGGACAGTTTAGAAGAATGATAAATGGAAAACACTGGGGTTAGGAGGAGAGACAATGAACTAACACGGATGAAGGAATTACCTTTCACCTGATTCTCTCATCATTTCATATTTTGTCCATACTTTCTTCCTGTCTCCAGGTATATCCGAACCATGTATCTGGGGATCCAAAGCCAGAGGCAAAAGGAACACCAGCGGCGCTTTTACTGGGCTATGATGTACGAGTATGCAGATGTCAACATGCTGCGCCTCTTAGAGACCTTTCTCGAGAGCGCCCCACAATTGGTGCTACAACTCTGCATAATGATCCAGAAGAACCGTGCAGAAGCTTTACCGTGTAAGTGATCTGACTGGTGCTCCTCGTTGTGAAAGAGTGTGGGACATGTTTGGATTTCTCACCCAGGTGGAAGGTTCAGTGGTTGATGTGGTCCTTCACATTAGTCAAGGGTAATTCCCCCAATTGAAGAGAATACTTTACTGTACTTTAGGGTAGAACCGTGGGATCCTTGGTGCTCTCTGAGATTGCTTGCAGACATCTCATTTTCTAACTAGGAAACATCACCAGTGCATGGCCCTGACAGTTGGGTAATGAAATGTCTGCAAACAAACAAGCAAACTCGGAAAGCGCCAAGAACTCCACAATTCCCCCAACCCTGTACTTCCTTAAGATTAAAGAAGGTGTAGTGCAGAATTTCTGAAAGCTAAAAGGCATTTTCTCTAAGAAGGTCTGTGAGAAGGCTTCCATTCCTGCTTTTGCAGAATCTCAGTCTACTTTCCCCTGCCTGTCTTGCAGTGAACATTCTTGTGGAACATTAGAGAAGAAGGCAGGTGTCTAGCATTTGCTTTTTCATTATTACATATTGATTTTCCAAGAAGGAAACCATGGAGTGATTTAACAATAATAGTGCCATTTCAACAATGCAATTTTTTTTTGCACGTAACTTATTGTGTATAAATTTGGAGGAAGGTAATAGTATAAAGTAAATAGAATCTGAAGGATTGTAACTGGATACAGTGCAGTGAGAACGAAAAATTTGCAGTGAATGTTGGCCATTAAAAATGGCTGGTAAAACACTATCTCTCTTGCCCATAGTTTGCCTGATGATCAGTTCAGTCCCCTGGCAAAAGCAGTCCAGTACTTGCTGCATAAAGAGATGAGGGAAAAGGAGAGAGGGAGGACAGGAGGCAGAAGAGAAAAAGAAAGAGAAGAAAGGTATTAAAAAGAGAATATAAAGTATTCTAAAACCCTGTCCTTAGCTTCAGCCTCTGACTGATTAACTCTGAAGGAATGTGAACTCAGCAATTCACTGTTTCTAGCATAACACATCCCATTCCCATGATTTTGTTTATGAAGTAAGTCTTGGCAGAGAACAGGATTTAACCCCATTCCGTTAATCCTGGACTTCCTTTTACAAACTCATGGGAAATTCTGATTCCGAAATAACTGCTGATATGGCACAACTATTTTTCCCCCTATGTTTTAAAAGGACTTGGAGAATTCACAAACTCCAAAGTACTGTGAGCTAAGCTAGCTTCTAGCTACAGACCCCGAGGCCTTTGATTTAGGCAGAAAAGAAATTTCTGACAAGTTCTTAATTTTTTCATTTTTTTGCAATGGATATCAAATTAAATGTTTTTAGGTTTTCTGAGTTTAGATCACTATTTCTCAAAATTGGCAAGTTTAAGATGTATGGACCTCAACTCCAGAATTCCCGAAGCAGCGCTGGCTATTCTGGGAGCTGAAGTTGACACATCTTAAAGCTGCCAAGTCTGAGAAGCAACTGGCCTAGATAGTGCCAGCAAGCATAGAATGAAATTATGTTTGTTTTCTTTCTCTCCTTACCTCTCTTCTCTCTCTTTCTCAGACACACATACACATGCATATAATAGGAGAACATGTTTATCTGCTATTTCAATTTCTTGTTATTGTTCTAAACTGGAGAAACAACACTATTAACTCATACAGGACCATCTCACATAAGTTTTAAAGCATTCTAGTGTCCTTAGCCCTAAGACATCTTAAGAGCCCCCAGGGTCTTTATTTCTGCTTTATCCACCCTTTGAAGAGAATTAACTCAGCAGCAATTTAATCTTCCCTAATAACTCCTACAATACCCAGAAGCACTCAGTAGATCAGGGCATTTGCAGAAAGGAGATGAAAGTGTTACGGTGGCACCTAAAAAGAGAGTGGGGCTTCACTCACATCATCACAATTACCATTTTGATTTTTTGGGACCCCCATCCACCATAAAAGATGCCACTCCAATGAACAATAGGAAGGCAAGATATTGTTGTTATTCGTATATGATAGCAGATTGTGGGTCGTCTGACAAATAAGGAGTTCTGCGCTGGAGGTTGAAATGTGTCACCTATTCAAGATAGACTAAACTAGGATGCCAGAGTCACACTACACTGAATGCTAATGCTATTTTATTATAGGGTTACAGCAGGGGTGAAATGCTACCGGTTTGCTCCAGTTTGGGCGAACCAGTAGTGATAAAAACTACCAGTTCAGGCGAACTGGTAGTAAAAAAATGCTTTAAAAAGGTAAAAAAAGGTTCCAAGGATCTCGCGGCACAGCTGATTGTCGCACACGCTCCCATTGCGAACCGGTAGTAAAGGTAAGTAGAACCCGCCCCTGGAGGGGGGGTCAAGGTTTTAAGGAACTTTGCAGGTATTTAAGGCTAACGGATTATCTTCAAAATTCCTGAAACCCCTTTCAAAATCAGTGGATCATTAATTCCATTCCCTTTTGGAGTGCAGCACTCAACTTGTCATCTACAGTTTGGTGTGGTTTTTAAACTGTTTTACATGACAAGAGAGTGAAAACCCTGCCTTTTCTTTTATTTGTTCAATTTATAAGCCATCCATCTCATGTGACTCAACTGTTTTACATTTACCAAGGCAGTAAATCTAAGCATAAAGTATATTAATTCAGATGCAGAGTAGCAAAGCAGAAAAGAGCCTCCATTCATGACAAGTGTTTTCACATGGAAAACTACATGTTAAAATATGGCTGCCCTATCTGGGCTGCAAGCATCTGAACAATTACTAGATGGAAGCACAAAACTGGTGTCCCAAAGGTGCTTTTTCATGAGGCAACTGGACTTTCTTGTTTTTTCTTTGAAGATGTTTTGCTTCTCATCTAAGAAGCTTCTTCAGTTCTGACAGGATAGTGGGGAATGGAAGGATTTATATTCCTTGCAGACAGCTGGTCATTTTCATCCTTTCAGAGGGGGGGCGCATCAGGGTTGTGTTTGATCTTGGGGGGCTGGGTAGTGTGGCTGGAGTGCGTGGCCAGGGTGGGTGTGGCCAGTTCAACGTCATTCATTGACGCTCCATTTTCGACTGCGACAGCCTCCTGCAGCCCTCTGCCAGAGAAAACGGAGTGTGCAGCCTCCCTGGGCCTCCATTTTCATTGGCAGATGGCTGTAGGAGGCCGTCGCGGCCAAAAATGGAGCCTAGGCAGGCCTTGCACAGCCTCCCTGAGCTTGGTTTTCACTGGCAGAGGCACCACAGGCTGGTCCTTCACTGTTTCCAGGGCAGCCCCATGGGCCAGATCTAAGCACCCTGTGGGCTGAATCCAACCCCTGGGCCTTGAGTTTGACACCCTTGTTATAGAGAGTCGTTGAAGTACCCTTTTTTGAAGTTTTGCCACCCCGATATAGTAGTCCTAGTTAGGGAAAAATTTAGTTAGTGATGGGCTTTAGGATTTAGTGTCCATGGTCTAAACCACAGATTACTTGGTGTTTGGCCAGCAACTTTGGCTGGCATCTTCAGGAGCAAAGTCGTCTGCTATACAGATCACAGGCAGCTGAGTAGGGATTGACTCCTGTCTTTATAGCCAGATATCCTGTATTCCCAATCAAGTGTTATAGTCCATATGCAGGATGATATCTGTAAAAGGCAGACTAGACTGTCAAAATAGAGAAGAGAAGTGGAGAGGTCAGGGTCAGTTCTCTTTCAGAGACCAACTACAAGCTTGTTGTGAAAAGGCCACAACTCAGCAGCAGAGCATAAAAACTGGATAGATTAATGACCTAAACTCTGATATTTACCCAATTTGTTGTGGCGATATCTCAATAGAATAGCACTTTGTATATGTTCATGATTCTCTAATTCCCTTTTAAAATACACTGTTGTAACCTGTGGCTGTTGGACAAAACTACACTAGTGCCACTTTCAAAGATTTCTTATCATGCATGAATCAGAATATAAACTAAGATGAGACACATATCTGAGAGCACGTGTAATGGCAAAATAGACAGACGATTCTGAGCCTATTTTGTACAGAGCTGAATTCAACGAATGTCTCTCAATGGCAGGATTTCAAATAAGAGTGGAAAAAAGTTCACAATTCACTTTTTTTTCCTGGACAACTTTAATTCAGGAAGTTAGAAATCATAATCACTTAGGCCATTATCTAACAAAATGAAATTCAATGTAGAGAAAACCAAGGTTTTACATTTAGGCAAGAAAAATCAAACGTACAGGTAGAGATTAGATGAAATATGGCTCAAAAGCAGTAACTGTGATAGGGATCTTGGAGTCCTAGTGGACAATCACTGAAATATGAGCCAGCAGTGTGCAGCAGCTGCCAAAAAAGCCAACGCAATTCTGGATGTATTAATAGAGGGACAGAATGAGAATTATGTGAAGTATTAGTACTGCACACTTAGAATATTGCATCCAATTTTGGTCACTATATTATAAAAAAGAAGTAGCAATTCTGGAAAGCGTGCAGAAAAGAGCAACAAAGGTGATTAGGGAGTAGAGGCTAAAACATATGAAGAACAGTTGCAGGAATTGGGTTTGACTGGTCTAGTGAAAAGAAGGATTGGGGTAACATGATAGCAGTGCTCAAATATTTGAGGGGCTGCCACAAAGAAGAGGGGATCAACCTATTTTCCAAAGCACCAGATGGCAAGAGAAGAAACAATGGATGGAAACTAATCAAGGAAAGAAGCAACCTACAATTAAGGGGAAATTTCCTAACAGTGAGAACAATTAACCAGTGGAACGGCTTGTCTTCAGAAGTTGTGGGTGCTCCATCACAGGCTTTTAAGAAGAGACTGGACAGCCACTTTTCTGGAATGGTATAGGGTCTGCTACTTGAGCAAGGGGCTGGACTACAAGACCTCCATCCAACTCTGTTATTCTTTGATTCATTACTTGCTTACTTGTGATGTCACAGAGGATATTAGCAATTTAAGAATCACAGCCTTTTATTGATAAGCAATGACAGCCATCATCATAAACCATAATTGCATATAAATTACAGTTGCTGCTTCTTTAGGTGATAAAATTTTGCAAATGGTAGTCAGCATTTATTACAGGTGGGATCATGTTTATGCTTATTTCTCTCTCTCTCTCTCTCTCTCTCTCTTTCTCTCTCTCTTTCTCTCTCTTCCTCCTCTAGATCTTTTTCGCTAACCTGACTCGCATTATAATCATGTTTCACACCTGCCCCTCAAGAGGATGATGTAAGCAACTGCGTCCTTTCTCCTGTGTCTCCAGTTTAACTCTGTGGATTTGTGTGTGTTCTCCCGGCAGGTGTATCCTCTGTGGCCTCCCTGATGTCCCTGGCTTGGGTGCTAGCCTCCTATCACAAGCTTCTCCGGGACTCTAGGGATGATAAGAAGAGCATGAGTTATAGAGGAGCCCTTATCCATCTCTTCTGGCGTCTCTTCACCATCTCATCCAGAGTTATCTCTTTTGCCCTCTTTGCTTCCATCTTCCAGCTCTATTTTGGGATCTTTGTCGTGGTCCACTGGTGCGCCATGGCCTTCTGGATCATCCATGGTGGGACAGATTTCTGCATGTCTAAATGGGAAGAGATTCTCTTCAACATGGTGGTAGGGATTGTGTACATTTTTTGCTGGTTTAATGTCAAAGAAGGGCGGACCCGATACCGAATGTTTGCCTATTACACCATAGTCTTGACAGAGAATGCTGCCTTGACGCTCCTTTGGTATTGTTACCGAGATCCCGACACTACTGACTCATATGCTGTGCCAGCGCTTTGTTGTGTCTTTCTTAGCTTTGCTGCTGGGATAGCGCTGATGCTCTTATATTACGGCGTCCTGCATCCCATGGGGCCGAGAGCTAAGATTTTTGCCAGCTCCTGTTGCGCCGAGCTGCTCTGGGGCATTCCTTTGCCCCCTGACATTGAACCCATGGCTCCTCAAACCCCTGGGTATAGGGTGGCCCAGGCTACGCCACCCAGAGCGGCCACGGAGCAACAGGAGGAACTCACAGCTGACACATGCTTACCAGTTTTCCAAGTGAGAGCTATGGTGCCATCAACTCCGTCTGGGAGACCATTCCACCCAGAAGGCCCTCTCATTAAGATAGACATCCCAAGAAAGAGATACCCAGCTTGGGATGCTCATTTTGTAGACCGAAGGTTGAGAAGGACTATAAACATTCTCCAGTACGTCACCCCCACCGCTGTAGGCATTAGGTATAGAGATGGACCTCTCTTGTATGAATTGCTACAGTATGAATCTTCACTTTAAAAGCTCCTTTAAATGCAAATGCCCCTACACACACAAACACACACACACACACATACACACACAGACATGCACACTATTGCAAATAAACACCCACCTATTAAAAGAGGGATTTCATGGGGGTGGGGGAGGGAGAGAGAGGTGGGTTAACTGTTTATGGTCAAGACAGTTCTGAAATAACCTTCCAATAAGTTTTCTTTCTGGTTGCTGTATGTATTTAAAGGGAAGAGAGATCCTCTATGTTTTATAAGTAAAAATGAAATGAAAGGTTTTCTTTTGTTTTTTACACACAGGAGAAAGCAAGAACAACAACACAAACCAACCAGTATTGCAAACTTCCACGATTCAGAGGTTGGAGAAAAATTAATTACTTCACCTCTGAGTTTTATATCTTACACCAAGTGTAGGACATTATTATAGGGATTGGTGCTGATTGAAAATAATAATACTAATAATAAAAAAATAAAACAAACAAACAAAAAACCTACAACTGCCTTATGCCCTTAGGTGCTGAGTTTCATTACGTACTGTCACCTTCCTCATGCAAAATGTTTTGATTATTTTAATGACATATAAATAGATAGATAGATAGATAAATAGATATAGTGACACACGCACACATAGGTGTGTGTATGTGTTTATACATAATATGAAATTGTACAAAAGAATCAGGTAAAAAGGAAATGCCATTGGTTTTGTTAGATTGGCACAAGACAGGTGAAAATGATTACCCTCCCACCCACCCCCCAGTGAAGGAAATGCCAGGCTAAGTTTAAAGAGGGATCGTGGCTATGTTTTGATTGGCATAAAAGTCACTTTAATTTGATATATTTAAGTTCCACTTTCTCATGTCATTTTGAATGGGACTGTACATTAACTGCATCCCTGCTGTAGAAAAAAGGGGGTGATTCTTTATGATTCACTGTATTAAGCTTGAATCTCAGGGTATAATCCTCTTTTTTCCCCAAAAAAGAAATGAAACCCCAGATTTTGATTTGCATCTATTGTACAATGACTCAACAATTAGCATGGCTCAGAAGCACAAAAATGTCCCTTCTGGCACAGAGTCTGCCCAGTTCATTGAAACTGGAGATGTTTAAAAAAGTTCATGTGCAAAACTGTTTATTTCCTTGAATTGAATAGGGAAAGCATTGCATCCATTTACATCTCTCCTTGTCTGAAAAAGTTGAACCAAGGTGCAAGTCTCCAAAAGCAAGTGATTTCATTGGCTTTTCAATGCAATTGTCATTGGTATCTTTAAACTTCAAAGCATAACTGGTCTATTTGATTTCTGAGAACGCCTTTTAGATAACCTTTAATTTTAAATTAAGTACCAAAAAACAAGCATGAGAGAAAAGAAGTACTATTTGAAGGAGTTGATAAAGTATTTTAAAATTCCATAACAATTTCTCTCCTCCCCTCTCCCAATCATTTTCAGTCTTAATAAAACTCAGCATAGTAGCAAAAAGAAAGTCCATTTAAAGGAACATGCTTTGATTGGAAATTGGGCTTCTGACTACAGGCATCATTTTAAGGCTACGAAGAGGGATATATGAATTGAATTTGCAATGATGCAGCTTGTTTTTTGTGTGAGCCTTAAAGTGATCTTATGGCATTCTCTGGTTTGTTTATGTTTTTCTATTTTCTAAGGAAAAAAGGAAAACAAAAAAAATGAAAATGGAGGATTGAATCTCTGTATGGAAATAACTCATTACTGATGTGTTTCTGGTGAAAATTTGGTGCTTAATATTTCTATTGTTTCTATAGTTGTCATGATTTAGCCAAGAATCATTTGACTCTAATAGCATTTCTGGGGAACTACAAACACAGACTTGTTCTGATGGTGTCCTCTGCTGAATGTATGTAGAAAAGAAACCACCATCCAAACAACAACAGGACAGATTAGTATAGAATTTCAACCTCAACGTTTCAGATACCTGCTCACAGGAAAACTCTACAGCTAGACTCTGCAGGTCTGCATAAACCATATTTGATGTCTGAAGGTTAACATTTTGCTTATTTCCTTCTTTGGCTCTCAGCTGGAATACAGACTGTGTACAATATTTCCATTCACGAATCGCTTTGTTAAAATTATTTTTCTCTTGTCTAGGGCATCTAAGGTTTCAATCTCTTGTCATCAAAATCGAGGGACAAAAGGGGAACAAGTGAACCATCCGAAACCAATGCCAGTTTTGGGGTATGGGTGAAATTTTTAAAAACATGCATAGAGTTCTAAGCCAAATAGATATCTTCAGAACAGAAATCCAACAAGAGAGAATGGGTGTAATGATGGAGATTTTATAAACTAAACTGGTGCAAGCATTTGAAAAAAAAGTCATACGAATTGTATATTGTTAAGCTGAAAGTTCTTTTCACCTGAATATACCTGACAGTAACAGATTTTGCAGTGATGCAGGCATTATTATCATTATTATTACAAATATGCTTCAGAAAAGGGTTGAGGATTTATTAGGGTAAACTCCAAATGCACAAAAGTCTTATTATTTAAAAAAAAAGCCAAATGTTTACTAGTCTCAGGGCAATTAATAATTCTTTTAGACTTAGCAACTCTGGGTTTCTTATTGAAATTTGTCATCTGGCCATCCTTTTATCCACTGTCATTATTTTTTTCCCCTATTTACTGAGGATTTCAAACCTACTTTTAATAAAACACTGTATTCATTTTTTTTTATTGGAGGGCAGGCACATATTAAAATTGAAATTTCATGCCCCTACCCAGAACCCTGGATATTTAAATATATGTAACAGATACCCGCTTGTATTTATTTGTTTAAGAAAAGTTGTATGCTGCCTGCCCACTCACTCTCAGTGACAGAAAAATTAGAGAAAATATTTTCACACAAAGGCAAAAAATGCAAAGAATTACAAAATGTTTGGGTCAACATAATAACTCTATCCTTATTAGTAATCCTAATTTAACAGTGAACATGGTCTCCTTTTCTGACTTTTTCCCCATAAAAATGAACAATGGTAGACTGACACAATATTTTACCTAAAAATGAAGGCTTTTGGTAGAAGTACTCATTATGTGTAAAGAATTCTACAAATGGTTAGTCTCTGACAAAATTCTGCCACTGTTCTATTTTTAAATTTCCCCTCCATTACCTCTACATCCAAATAATAAATAGCAAATAAGACAAATAATAAGCAAATAATAATAAATAGCAAATTTGCCATGCAGCAAGTTTGATTTGCAATTGTGAGCAATTCTGAGCTAAAGTGGCTATTCCTTTTTTTTTTTTTTTTACTTGGGAGTAACATCCCCTGAATGTATGGGGATTCTTAATTTTTTTTTATTTTAATAAATCTGTTGATTAAGGCAATTTTTAGGATATAGTATTGAAGAGAAAATAAAGGAACAGAGAAGGAAGTGCAAATATGTCTTAAATATGCAGCAGTGCTTCAATTTTCAAATACAGTAGCATAGAATATATGTTTATATCAAACAGTTATAATGTAGTACACTTTAGTTCTTGCCATCAACCATAATAGTACATTCTTCTACATAAAGATGAATCACTCTATTGATTAACTAATTTATCATAATAAAAGTTATTCAGCCTTTTCGTAGTCATTATGGGGCTGTGCTTTGTTAGACTTCGAGTTCGATAACAGCTCCTATCTGAAACCAGCTAAACATTAAAAAAAATGAAAAGAAGTTCAATGAATAGAAAAATCTTCATATCATGGACTTCAGCCATCTACTACTACAGGTAATGCATCATATTAACAAAGGTCTGCCTGTCATGACAATTATTGATCTAGAAGGCTTCAGGTAATTTTCTCTCCGTACTTTTCTCCTTTTTGCCCAGCCTTTAATTATCTCCCCCCATCCCAAGACAAATGCTTCTAAACTGAAAATAGTATAGGAGAGTAAGTCACTTATGTGGTTATTTTCTGGCTGCAGGGAGGTAGTTAAAACTCCTTATTAATTGTAGTTTAGGGCCTTTCACTACTGCTCACTTAAAGTACACAGAGAGAAAAATGTTGCCCATCCTTTTGCTGGCAGAAAACTATCAGCATAACATGTGCTGTCCCTATTACAGATCTCTATCCTGTCTGTTTTATGCCACTGCAGTCACTTGATGTTCATTAAATATTGATGGCTTTTCCTCCCTCACGAAACCAGGGTAGCTTTCCAAATATTAGTCAGTGTAATGAAGAAGAAACATTTGATGCCTAATAAAAAATAAAGTAACACATACCCTTCTAAAGTTGTTTTTATGAAAGATGAAAAGTTTGCTTAAAGCACAAACCTATGCTGTTCAAATCTAAGTAACCCTTACTTATTCTCAAGTAATGCTATAGGATTTCAGCCTTAAAGGAAAAATGTTTACAACAACCAAAGTGGAAGAGAAGCTTCTAATTTTTATTATTATTGATGCCATTCTATAAAATTGTTAGCACTATATCAAACTTTATGTGTCATCCAGTATGCAAGAGCTCCCAAGCTACTTTTAAGCGATGACAACTATGCACCCAGTAAGTCATTCAAATGGAGGGGTCTCGTATCTACTGGCACCAGTTTGCTGCTACAGACATTTTCCTCAGTGCCCAATGCTCTCTGGCCAACTGTCTCATTTGTTTTCCATTAGGATTATCATGAAAAGGGAAGCTAGCATGCTACAAGGCAAAGCATTCAGCCTGGGATATCATCTTTATTTGGCGCTTCAGACCCTCCAAGACTTTCTTGCCAAAATACAAGGGACAGAGGGGTTTCTTCAGTATTCAGTTGCAAAATGAACCTTTGATCCAAAGAAAAAGTAATATAACATTACCTTCCAATAAATGGCTGTTTTGTGACTAGCTAGGCCCACCTTGGCAGCCATTTTAAGATTATGTATGATAGTCCTTGTGGCTGCTTGTTAGAATATCCACAATTTTTCACAATGGGCCAGCTTATTTCAAGGAATTGTTCACTTGGGAAAGCAATTCCTTTCGCTTCTCAGCAATAAATATAATCCTCACTCTCCTTGTAGTTTTGTTTGAGTTGGATGTAATAGTTAGTGTCAGTTTAAGACTGAGAAAACTCAGGATCAAATGCTTATATTCTTATGAAACTGACTGAATGACATTGTAATAGTTATCTTCTCTTGGCCTAACATATTAAAAACAATTCGAAAGATCATATTGTGGGGGAGGGGGTGGATGGAAAAATGGGTACCTGGCTCCGAGATCCTTGAAGAATCTTGGAATATAAATGTAATAAATTATCCATCCAGGAACACAGCACTCCTCTGCTACTAATTAAAGCAGACATAATTTTATTCAGGCTTCTATAGGGAAGCCTATAAAAAAGAAGTGATTATTGTAATAATGAAGAGCAAAGAGCTTCCATCCTTCTAGTTATATAAAATCCAAAATGCTTCTTCCAATTCTATTTTCAAAGCTTGTATGGCCCACAAATATCTATATTAACTTTTACTTTTATTTGTAATTGAAAGATAGGGCATACACTTAATAAATCAATAATGAATTCCAATTATGCTATTTCTTCATTCTGGAAATAAATCTTTAAAGTGTACTTCAGTTGTATGCAAGGTAAAATACTAGAAATAAATCCTTACTAAATCCCTTAAGTGATAATGAGTCACTAGCTCTTAGCCTACCTCACAGGATTATTGTTGAGAAAAAGAAGCTTGCTCCTGAAAAAAATATAGAAATTAGTGCTATCCTTTATGTTCCTTTTTCTGGTTTCTTTTGTTTGTTTGTTTGTTTGTTATTTTTTAAGTTGGTTAGTTGTTTGGTTTTGTTTGTTTGTTTGTTTATGACCTATTGCATTTTTACATTTTAAATTGATCTTTTTCGTTACATTTTATACTTAAGTGATCAGCATGAGATTGAAATAAGCATTATAATAATTTAAATAGATTATGATTCATATAACTGGCAATTTTTTCTTCTACTCTTTGGGACAAAAAAACAGCTGTGGTTCCTCTCTACCCTACTTTAGCCTGATCGGTTAAGCTGGGCATTGATGGAGAGTTAACGCTGTATATTTGAAATACTTCAGTTTCTGCACAGAGACATTTTAATCTCCATTCTCTCCACTCTCTTTTTATTTATGGCTGCAATAGCTAGTAGCATTGTTTTCAGTGTGTTTTCAGAATGTTACTTTTAATATTACTCCCAACAATGCTATGGGAAAGGACAGGCATGAAGACAGTATTGAATAAGTCACAGCTACCTAATATAACTAATATGACCAAACAGAGATCTGAATCTGCTCTCCTATACCCAAAATCTTTACTTTGAGCTGATTATCGCTTTTGCAGAGCTTTACCTCACCATTATATCAAAGAATACTGATAGAGACTCTACAGGATTCAACTTTACTTTCATAGTAAATAACAAGAGAAGGCTATGAATAAAATGTGGGGGCTTCATTATCATGTATTTGCATATAATTTGTCTGCAGACTCCCCCCACCCACAACTTTTGATCTCATACTTTTTGATCAATTAGGAGAAGAATGATCCCCAGTTGGATGGCCTCTGACACAAACACATTAGTCTTAAGCAAAATTATGATGCCTGTGCCTTACATCCCTGTATGATACCCTTCCCTTCAAATGTATAAGGTTTTCGGGGTGGGTGGGAGAAATTGTGTCTGAGATCAATTTTGGCACAATTTTTGTGGAAGATTAATGTCTTAATTCCAATCCCAAATATCAAGAGTTGGTTAGCCACTCGTTTCCTTCCACCAAATCCTATATAAAGCATCTACTCCATCAACATGAAATATTAAATACGGTTCTATTATATCACATATAGCAGATAATCCTCATATAGCATTATCCATAAGAGAAGTATGGAGAGTTTAAAAATTTGGTGCTAAAGCAACATTTCTGTCCTAGCATATTTCAACAGAATCCCAGAGGTGCTTGGAGTAAAAAGAAATCTCAAGGCTGCAAGCGCCAAGGCATGGCTACTATTCGTACACCTGCGTATTTACTTTGGAGTTGGTGATTTGCTAGTTTGCAACCTATTCTACTACAAAAGCCTTCTTGTGCCTGTTTTGCTGTGCCATTTTTGGCACAAGGCCTCAGACTTTTATCAGCGAGTCAGTAAAAAAAAATTACACATTGCTGATTCTGCACATTGCACCCCAATTCCAACATTTTACAAAATTAAACCATGGTAGCCTACTTGGAACATTTCACACAAAGAGAAGGAAAACATTTCTGTTTCAGAAAATTGTGGGAAATGTTTCCATATTTGTCTGCTGCCTTAGACATTTTCAGGATGGCCTTGACTGTTCAGTGCATGGAGGCTGAAGGAAAGATCAGTATTTATCTTTGTATCTCAGGTATATTCTGGTGCAGGGAAGTTCAGCTAATAGGACATCTCAAGGCTACCCCCAAAGCAATGTGGGCAAATGTTTCATTGAGGCATTCTGCCACAAACTGTTTCAGTATTGACAGGTCTGAATAAAAGTTTACAATACAATCACTGATTTCTTCTAGAAGCAGGGTTTTTAAAAAACAGTGAAGAACCCTCCTACAGAATCACCAGTAAATATTAACCAGACACCAAAGTACTGTTTTGTACTAGAAGATTCTGTGAGCTCCAACAAGAAATTTAAGAAATGGAGATGACAAGTGTCTATGTTTCCACTGCATCTTCTTTGAACCACAGGCTAATTTACTCATAGAGGTCTCTTAATGGCCATGTGATTCATTACAGTGGGAGAGTCAAAGCTGAATGTGGGAAAAGATTCCACTGAAAAGCATGGTGTTGATATGAATGTTGGAAATATGAAAAGGCACTTACATTTATGTGCAAGAAGTATGTCATCATTTGGTGCTGTAATCTTCAAATGATGGTCTGCATATATGAAGCAGTCTGTGGAGTAGAATAATTATAGCATGTGGAAAAGAAACATCTATGGGCTGAGAGCAATCTAGCCATGAAATCGTCTTTGTTCCCCCATGTATGTTGTGAATCTGGTGAAAGAAAAGGTGTGTGTGTGTGTGTGTGTGTGTGAGAGAGAGAGAGAGAGAGAGAGAGAGAGGGAGAGGGAGAGAGAGAGAGAGAGAGAGAGAGAGAGAGAGGAGGGGAGGATGGATTTAACAACACCAAGGATAATTTTGTATTTTCCAACAGTTTTATTATGCCATTGTATTTTTTTGAACACAAAAAGGACTAACTGCTTTGGTATATATATATATAGATTTCAGGTTTTGTTTGATACCAGTGATGATATTGGGGTTGTGATGTTGGGGTTGTGATGAAGACTGTTCATTGGAAACTTGTGGTTTCTATTTCTGTTGTAGAGTCTTTGAACAATGTGAAATCTCTCCGTAATAGGTTTTGTTGTGTCTTCAACTTATCTATTTGTAAATTATTTGTGATTATCTTGACCTACCTCACAGGGATGTTGTGAGGCCCAGCTAACCATCTCAGAAGCTGATGGACAAAAAGTGCTAAATATGTGTTAATCAATTTATAGTTTAGTTTTATATTATCACTAGCTGTAAGAGTGTTTAGTTAATCTGAAAGAGAAAATGTTCTCTGCTAATAATAGAGGACAATCTCTTTCATAAATGGTCTGAAAAATAGTTTATTCCTCTGCACAATGTTGAGGCACGTGTATCATGAGGCTGGTTCACGCACATATATATGTAAGCCTGATTAACCTGATGACTTTCATCTGATTGTGTGAACAGGCTTCAGTGAAAAGCCTTATGGTGAGCAAATACAATTTCATTTGTGATAATTGATAGCATGTTCACATACACAGACCATCCCCTGCTTCACTCCTTGTGATAAAATTGCATGTGTGAACCAACCTTTTACTGACCCTCAATTTTCACCAGTTCTTGCCATCTGATAAACCTGAGCAATGTACTAGCTAGTATGATAACAGTGGTGTGATTCTTAATGCTAGCAATCTTCTTGTTAAATCAGTGAAATGCTTGCTCATACTTTGGGGAAAAGCCTTGATTTAATGAGGGAAACAGTCGACAGTTGTATACTACAGAAAAAAATATCTTTGCTTGAGTCAAATGGGTTCATTTGATTGCCTTTGAGTTTCTTGACTGCGTAACCTATAAATCACAAATGGAATTTGTTACTTAGGGTTTTTTTCCAGTGTGTGCAACTGTTATATGTTCTTACTGTCATTTTAACTGCATGATGTTATGCAAAGACTGATGGCAGTGGTGACAATGGAAGACCAAAAGAGATATCAAAACTCATCAGAGATTTTCAGCTATTCAAATTCAGCAGTTCCTCCCAAGACCTTGAGAATAATGCAGCAAACTGTGTAATTAACAGGACTGGGAGGGACAAGGTGTTCTGTGATATATTAGCAAGGTCCACCTTTTTCATTATGCAGTGTTCATGTCAACATTCAGAGGTGTCTTTAACCAAATGGAGGCAAAGAACAGTGATCTTACCTTAGAAATCCACTGGATAATCATGGTTTGGTCTATTGAAATAAGCAGAGCCCAGGGTTGCAGTGGAATAACTCTTATCTTTGGGATTAATTTGATTAATGGCTGCCCTTTATAATTGTTTAAAATCAGCTATGAAAATACTGGTATACAATGACAAATAAGATGGGAGAGGAACAGGAAGAGAACAAAAAGTATTTCCAACTCCTTTATTTTTCCCTTTTCTTTTGGATTATATTTCTCCCATCAAGCTAACAGTGTTTATATAGCACTATTCTGGAAATTAATGAGGAGAAATAATTAATCTTTGAATATTGGAAAAGGAAGATATTGGATATTCTTGATTCTTGCAGGTTTAATTCAAAGAAGCATTAGCTGTCCAAAGAATAATGTGATCACATTTAACCATGCAAAGGACATGTAAAACATTTAGAATTGTATGCAGTAATCAGATCAATGGTTTTACATTGATCCAATGTACATCTAACAGGAAGTAGTTCTGTCTGTAAGATTTTCTTTTCAGGGAATCACTAAGGATCATATTTACATAATATCTAATTTATCACAGTGTATTATGGTGGTTAGAACATTGAATAGGGTCTATTAAGACCTAGATTCAAATCCTTGCCTAAATATGAATGGGGCCATTCATTATCTTTTAGTGAATGTCACCCTTTTAAAGCAAGAAGAATAACCATACCCTTCTTAAAAGAAGGATTGGATTTACAAATATTAAATAATTCTGAAATAAAGGAAAAGAATTCTGGTTTTCCTTGGCAAGGGTAAGAAAAATGGTGCCTTCCAAATTTTCCTATACTAAGATAATTTTTAAAGCCTTGTTTAGTAGGGATGGGCAATCCATAGGCCCCTTGGAACCCTCAGCACCCCACTCATACTGCTCAGAACCTTCTAAAACATGTGAGAGCAGTTTTGATGGAGGGGAGTTAAGGGGAAAATGGGTAACTTTAACTGTTGCAGAGGTTTGATGCGCCGTTAAAACCCTTGAAATTGCATCCCTTAAAAATCCCCAAATTGGACCAATGTTTCCCTCAGGAAGTGTTACAAAACAAAAATCAATGATTTAAACATTAAAGAATTATTTTGCTATTTGAACCATCCCTCCCAAAAACACGCATAAATGGATCCAAAATTGTTAATCCCTCCAATGACATCACAGTATCAATGACCAAATTCTTACAACCTCAGAGAGAGCAACTTGTTGGAGTGTCACAAGTAGCTCTTATGCCTAAAAAGGTTGCTCACCCCTGACTTACAAGGATCCAGTCATGGAAACAGTGATACTCTTAAGAGCACCTAATTTTTATGCAAGAACTTGATTACTAGAGTTCAAACATGGTTGCCATGGTGAAAAGATGAAAATCTTTTCATCTATTTGCTCAGTTTAAAATCTCTAAAAATTTTCCGATAGTATAAGGTCATGATTTCATTGTGGCAGAAACAAATAATGAGAAAAGAAGAATTCATAATTTTAGTAACTGAATGCTATCAAAATGTCATTCTCATAGACTCTGAAAACTGGAACTCTCCGTATTAGTCATGAATTGTATATTTATGAATACAGCCATCATGTCTTTTAATCTCTACTTTCTTCCAGAATTTCCTGCTATTTTCAGATCTCTCATTAGGTTTGTGTCCTTGTGTTGACACTAGGATAGTTTGTGTTCCTTTTTTGCCCACCAAAAAGGTTTGTCCAATTGGTTATGTCCATTTATTTTGTCTGGTTCATAGGATTTTTATCCCTCATCAAATGGGTTAGGTTTAGGCTTCTTGATCAATGGTTGGCAGTTACCTTTATGACTTTATGTAGCTGCTCTTTAATCCCAAGAAGAATATTGTATCAATTACACAGCCGGCAAAAACCTTTTAGACATTAAATTTTAATCCTAATGGAGGACCAAAAAGGAACCAAGACTCCCAAAATATTAAAATTGAATATTTCAAAATGTTGAATACTATGAGAATTTATGTAATTACTTCCAATCCCCTAAGTCTATGGTGGTACCCTATTTCAATGTTTTCATAAAAAGAAAATACTCCTGGTTCACCAAGTGTTGGCTGAAACAGTATAGTGTTGAAGATCCCACACTGTACCTGATTGCATACAATATATCAATATTTTAATTATAACAATAGTTGTAACTTTTTCTACCTATAGTACCTGTTGCACAACTTGGCTGCACTTCCAATATGTTATCAATTCCATCCTAGTGTCACGTTATACAAAATGGGCTTGTATATCAATATTATTGCAGGATTCAATCTGAGTCAGTCAGTGGGACCAGAGGTTTGTTCTTCCAAGCTTTCAGACTTGTGCTAGAGCCCATCCTTTGAGAT
The DNA here is from genome assembly GCF_059756535.1 of Pantherophis guttatus. NCBI lineage: Eukaryota > Metazoa > Chordata > Lepidosauria > Squamata > Colubridae > Pantherophis > Pantherophis guttatus. The sequence goes on from NC_142063.1 coordinate 318,971,615, forward strand.
GGGCTGGAGATCGAGAAGTTCCCTGAGGATGGGCTCCAACACAATTCTGAAAGCTTGGAAGAAGAAACCTCTGTTCCCGGTGACCAACTCAGATTGAATCCTGCAACATTATCCAGGGACATGTATATTTGCCTTCATTCGTAATCAATATTATTGAAAGTACAACCTGAGTAATAACCGGGCACATTTCCATGCTTAAAAGTGAGTTAGTGGAATCCTTGTTCCAACATGCAAATTGCTGTCTGATTGCTCTTGTTAAATAGTGGCACTATTAAAAAGCATGGCCTTGCCTGAGCAATTTTAAGGTGTAGGCTGAATAATGAAATGGTGCTTAGCAGGTATAAACTAAAGAAAATCTACTCATTTCTAGATGTAAATATTCTTGAGAGAAGAGTCTTCTGGTCTAACTTGATTTAATAGTCCTCTATTTAAAAAAAAAAAAACTCTTGCACCAAGAAAACTAGCATGGCAAAAAGAAAGCTAAGGTAAAATCTTAATTCTGACTTGATAGTGTTTTCTGTGATTGGAGCGTTTCCATATCGAGGAGAATATAGTTATGTATGTTTCTACTCCTGCAGTCTGAAAGGTTGCAGCCCAGGCTCAGACTTGTCACCTTGTGTTTTAGATTAAAGTTGAAAGCTACCAGTACAGAAATTCTATGAGCTGGTCCTTTATGGATGCTTGCTGTGGCTATTAGAAAAATCATAGTCTAGAGAAGTCAAGGATGATGGGCTGCAGAGTTGCAAATGAAGGAAATAAACAAATGGCAGCATAGTTTAAATAAAAAGGGTGTTTCACCCCAGGAGGCTATGTATCAGTTTTCCTCTCTGAACTCCAAAGTAAGTATAGTAACTTCACATTGAGGTTTCTGGTCAGTCATTCTAACTGTATTATACAGATGAGCATTGCCTTGTTTGTATTTTCTTATGATCATGCTATAGGTCGATTGGAAGGCCTCTTTTCATCATGCAACAGAAACAAACTATTTTTTTACTCTTATTAGGTACCATCAGAATGTGCACTGAAATGGCCACTGATTCCATGTCTGTCTTTCCATAACCACAAATGAAGAAGCACTGCTCTAGGAGATTATATAATAAAAGGAGCCATTTGAAAAATTTGGTAATAAGTTTGTACTATTTCCTATCAGCTCACATCAGTTTAAATAGCATGGGACAACTGCAGAATGAAGGAGAGACCATTTTGTTAACATTCTTATGCAGTTGCTGGTACTTCAGTTGATTCTACTACTGATGTCCTTCTTTCCTTGCTGCCATCTTCAAATAAGATGGAGTGGGGCTTTGTTATAGAAACCAATGTTGTGCCAAATCTTGAACCAAATCTCTTTGGGAAGAAGGAAGGGAGAGTGCATTACAAACATTTGAGAGTACAATTTACCTCTAATTTTCTGGGCAAGCTAATTAGAAAAAAAAAAGATTAACTTTGCTTATATATAGAAAAGGACCTCTTTCCCACCCCTACACATTCACTCAAATCTTAGTACTCTATTGTTTGCATGTATGAAGGGTGGCAGTACAGAAGAACTATGATGGAATTGCCAATAAGAATTTGAATGTACTTGAAATGGCAAGATCAAGAGCTACAAATATTCCAAACAGAGAAATTATTCATCATTGTTTCCTAACTTTATCCCTTTTACTTTGATAGCAAGGAAATAACTGAAATGTTGAATAAACTGCTATCAAAGTGTATCTTAGTTATTTAGATGTAAGTCCTATTATATTCAATGAGACTTATTCCAGGTGAAAATGAATATAGTAGTATTGCCATACAATATATTGTAGAGAAGCTCAACTAGATCCTAAGGACTTTGTGGATTGATATATAAAAGTTCTTCCCAAAGGTGTTTTTTTTCCCAAAAGGCAACTGGACTTTCTTGTCCAGTTGCCTTTTGAAAGAAAGCACCTTTGGGATAGCCATGACCTGGACAACTGAGAATCTCCATAGACACAAAAATTCTTCCTGATTTTATACTCTGAAGTCATAATGAAACTTCTATACATGGGGAAATTATTCCATATATATCTCTTCCATAAGAGAGTTCATGCACAGACCTTTGTGGTGAGTGCACATATGTTTTAGATAACATAATGAGAAGCTCCAAATTGGTGATAAACTCCAAGGTACAATTATGAGTAATTTATTTTAAAATGTGTTTATATTGCATTTTTGTGCAAAAGTCATACACAGACTTTTGAAAAATACAAAAATTAATACAATCTAAATAGACTGAACAAAATAAATAATCCAGCTAATTCATATATCTATAATAAAGGAGTACAATTTATTCCAAATACAGATGATTTTGCCATTTAAAAAAAAAATGAGAAGAGGCCAAACCAAATTCTTATTGTAGAAAATTTCCCATCATTGGGTCATTAAGACATGAATCAGTAGACTTTTCAAAGGATAGACATTAGAATGAGGTTCACTAACAATATTAATGCTGGATATGGAAGATTTCATGCAACCCACATATGAAAATAAATTATAATAGTGTACTCATACAATATATACAGTTTTCTGCTGACATTATATTCATGTAGCAAATTCATCATGGAAAGATATCTTTATGAAGTTTTCTACTTTAATTTTCATTGCACATGCATATATTCACATTTAGTTCCAGTTTAATCATTTCCATACTCCATTAAAGTGTATGACACTAGACAAGGAAATATAAAATTTGAGGCAGAAATGGAAGATAAGTCCAACTCAATTTATGAAATTAGGCAAATTCTAAAATTTCATCTCAGTCATTATTTGTTGACTTATTTAGATCTGACTTCTTTGATTTTTTTAAAAAACTGTATAACATTGGTGCTTATTTGTAGATTGTAACAATAATCAATTTAATTGATTTTTGAGGTAGCCTAGACAGTGATTTCAAGAGGGTTATATTACTGAAAATAGAATAAATCTGGGAAAGAAATGTGCCCTTAATCTGAGCCAAAATTGTTGAAGTTTAAGTTTTGAGGAATAACAAACACCAAATAGGTGCTATTTCTTAGTACAATGAGACTTATAACTTTATTTTACTTTTTTTTAAAAAGATGCAAAATATTTTGAAAGCTATTTTTACACATCTTATAATAATTATTAGTTTTCATATTTTCACTGCAGGATGCTGAATGCATTCTCTGTGTTATTAAATTGAGTCTGATATGCTAGCTGATCCTAGGCACATAAACTCAAATAAGTCCACAGAATTCAGCAGGGTTTAACCCAAAGTAGAAAATTGTAGGCTTAATTTTTTCATATTAAGCCAAGATGTGAGTTTCTTTGTAAATGATCAAAAATGGGCTATTCCTTTCCAGTAATACTGTACATATCTTCTTCTAGATATTGTGATATTAAGCCTGTCCTCCATACTGATACATTGGCACAACAATGGATATGGAAGACACTATAAATCACTAGTAAGGATCCTGTGTGAGGGAGGGAGGGAGGGAGGGAAGGAAGGAAGGAAGGAAGGAAGGAAGGAAGGAAGGAAGGAAGGAAGGAAGGATTGATTTTCTGAAATATCATTTAATTAATTTTATTAGTTGTTATCAGCCACCAACCTTTGTAAAAATACTCAAAAAGAATAGATACTTCTTTAACATACAGCATGATTTGGCCCTGATGTACTTTGATTTAATTCTAGAATGTTCCAATTCCTATTTACCAGGCTTCCAATTCATTCCTAATTATAGAACTTTTTTTGCTTACTTCCATCGATATAAAAAAACAACTATTTGTAATACTTGATTTAAAAAAAAAATGACATAGGAAGCAATTCTGCTTGTCTAGTGTAAAATTAAAAGAAAGATCATCATTCAATGACTTTGAATGGATTTTCTTTATTTTTGAACTAAAGATATGTAAGAGAAATCTTTAATACACAAGAGCTGTTGCTGTCTGTATGATCAAATATAGGTGCTGAACTTGGAGGCAGAAACTTTACAATCTGTATAGAACATAAAGTGAATAAGTAGGAAATTCACTTCCGAATTTCTTTTCCTGCATATTTAATATTCCTTTTTATTAAACAGAAATCCATTTCCTAATTGCTAAGAAGCAAACCAGAGAGAGTGTATAGTATCTATTGTATAAATTGGCATGACATTCAAATGATCACTGCACAGGATCATTATACACTATAAAGGAGGGCAGGAAAAAAGAAGTAATTATCTCATATAATGGGGAAAAGAGAAAGTGAGACACACAGTTGATGTGACATTAACAGGACAGTAATAGGAACTGGAGGATTATTTAGATCCTAAAGTTCCTTTTGAACTCTAGTAGCTCCTTTTGGGGTTCCTTTTCATGGGTCATTTACCATTTATAAACAAACATAGAAGGATTCTATATTGGGCTACAATAACCCCAACTTTTTTTGTAGTCTCCCTCTAGATACCCTGCAAATTTCAGCATTGTTTTATTATCAATTGTGTCTATAATCCAAAAATCAGAGTGAGTTGCAACACATAAAGGTTTATGGTTTTTAATAGCATTTGTTAATCAAAATGATGCCCCTTGTGATTTTTGCCACCATTAACTAATATAGCTCTTCTACAAATTGCAAATGAAAACTGGCTCTTGCATTTTATTCTCTCTTCCCCCCTCTGTGCCCCAACTCCTCACAAATGTTGAGTTTCATCCCTTTCCTTAGGGATACTAAGTGATATTTTTGAGTTTTTCCTGGTCATAACAATTTTCCCCATTGATGACAACTGGAGTACACTGTTCAAAAGCTTAAAACCATATCTATTCAATGATAAGGATAAAGATTCCAGATCTGTTTATGAATGTTCAGAAGTAGCTATTTTGATTATCAATATGGACTTGTACATTTGAAAATCTTCCTTCCTTCCTTCCTTCCTTCCTTCCTTCCTTCCTTCCTTCCTTCCTAAAAAAAAGCTCTAGGCAGTTTACAGGATTAAATATTACTTTAAAGGACAAAATTATAAAATCCAAATCAGCAGAATTACATAATGCAATTACCATAATGAAAGCTGTTTAAAATAAAACATGAGACACTTAAGAAAAACATCCCACAGAAATAAATATATTTATATACTGAATTCTTCCATATTGTCTGTTTCTGATATTCACAGAATTCATTTGAAAATAGGGGCATTCAGCAAATTTTACACATTCATTGTAGCATTTTAATTATAGATATACATTGACATAATTCTCTTTTCTCAAGGAAACATAGAAACAGTAGTTCATTGAGTGGAAGAGCATAGCACTAACTCATAATTATGCTAACCCATAATTTTCCTTGTTGGTTGAATAATTCCATGGATAGGCATGATAAACTGTTAATAGTACTATATTTTGGTATAGAAATCATTTACAAACTTATTGGGAGTGAGGTGGAACTTAGTTTGTCCTGAATTTTAGCTCTTCCTGAACTATCCTCACAGGTTTTCAATTCCTTTGGTTCATTTTGCCTAAGCATGAGAGCAGGATGAAAAAAGTAATGCCTTTTGCCTATTCACATAACAGTAACCAAGGTTATGGCAGTAATTCTTTAATGCAGTGTGTATCAACGATAAACGATAGATAGATAGATAGATAGATAGATAGATAGATAGATAGATAGATAGATAGATAGATAGATAGATAGATAGAATTTTTCTATCAACCCAAGTTTCATCTTAGAATACCAGTCAGTTCCAATACATCAATTTGTCAGTAAGATGTTTTTCCTTCCTCCTTCTGCCATTGCACAAGAAAAGGAAAGGAAAAAAAGTTCACCTTTGTCCAAACTGGTTGGAGATGTACTGCAATATATGATCTGGAAAACTTAGGTTGGTGGAAGCAGAGGTACAGCAGTCAGGAATAATAAGCTTCTGAGTTGTTGCAGTTGTGTTCTCTTTTGTTTTGGTGGTTCTCCCAAATATTGGCTATGTGGCAAACTATTATCCATTGTGATTATGTTTAAACAGAATGCTCTTCTTTTCAAAATATATGGATGTATACCCTCTGAGAGGAAAATGTCAGTACGAAAGTAAATGTCAGAAGAATCATTAATCCTATAATGTATGGGAATAAGTATACATTATAGAATGGAGCTCCATTACCAATTTATCTTTCACCACTCATACATTTCTTTACATCATTTTCCTTTTAAGATTATTCAGAAACCCTTTCATTCCAAAAAGGTTCCTAAAATATACAATTTAAATCTCAAGAAAAAAAAATCTGAATTATCATGGCTTCCCCTGAAGAGGCATCAGTATTAAATTTCTGTGAAGTAGTGGAGATTCTTCCAGATCTTTCCTCTCTCTGAAGAAAGTCATTTCTGCCCTCATCTCCTTTATGCTCAGTAGTTAAAGTAAAAGCATTTCTCCTGTAGATGTGTTCTTAAAAATATTGGGATCAGAGAAAAATTTAGATGTTTCCACAGATTATCACATAAGAAATATGGTTTCTACTGTTACGTATCTCCTTTGTTCCCACCAGGGGTAAGTTAGTCAAATCAATACCTAATTAATTTTAATAACAAAAAAAATCTACTTTTAAGTACTTTTGATTCTAAAAACACTTCCTTTACCATGTATGCTTCATAATAATTCTGTAAGGTAGACAATTATGAGTTCCCTACCAGACAAGTCACTGACCCAAGGCAACATTGAGTCAACAAGCAAGGTGCAATTTGAATGCTGGTCATTCAAGTACAGATACGAAGAATAGCTCTTCTCTGAACAACAGGACTCATAAGACTATGATGAAATGTATTTCACTGTTTGACTAATATGGGATGTGTTTATGGTGAGTAGGCAGATAATCAGTGGCCTTGATCTGTTGGCTTTGTATTTTTATCTAAGCCATAGGTTGCAACTGTTTCAACATTGGATCTATTCTGGAACCTCAAATATTGTATTCTATTTCCTTATTGAGAAACAAATATTTTGGTCCTCTGGAAAAGAAAAGCCCGGCTATCTTATCTTCAAACAAATGACACTATTATATAACCAAGGTTAATTTTTCCAACCTGTTTTAAGAAGCCTTTGTACCCCCAGCCTGAGCTACAGTTTTTTTTAAGAGTTATTATACTGACATATCAAATGAAATGGAGTTTTAGAGAGATGTTGAGCCGTATTTTATACTAAATGGAGACACATCCATAATTATTCTATATAAAAGGTGCTAGAATAATTTTATATACTTTGGTTCATAGAAACAACAAAAAATTACACAGAATTCTTCCCATATAGCCTTACTATAGATAGTTATAAATATTTATCCAAAAATTCACAAATATATGTATATATATTTTTAAAAGCAAAAATTTGAAAAGAGCCCCTGTTAAGACTTAACATATAACAAAAAGGAGAAAGTGCTTCCTACAGAAATGTAAATGATTGGACTAATACATAAATATATTTCAGGCAGGCAGCAAGACAAGAAGATTCTGAAAGTATTTTTTTAAACCCAAGAATTGTTCTTTATTTTCACATAGGATTGCGGGGGGAGTAAATAGATATATATATATATATAATATTTTATTCCATTCTGACAGAAAGGGAAACAAAAATTTAGCCAACAAGCTACGAGGGATAGAAGTGAGAATGGAGGAACAGTCTGGGAGTTTTTTTGTGGGGGAGGGAAGAAACTTTCCTATTTATGAGTACGCGAAGCTGTTAAGTTGTTCTGCTTTAATAACTCAGTGCCATTCAAAGCCTGGGTGTTTCCACATTTCACTCTTATTTCAACAAAGCTTGCACTTTTAAACTTCTTTTCTATTTTTTCCCAAATGCCAATTTCTGTTTGTGTGTTTGTTTTCAACATAGCCATGGATGAGCAGGGGCGGGGGAAGGCGGGAAACAAACCTTTTGAGGTATCACAATGACACCAAAACATTTTGGTGTTTACTCTGACCTTTCCCTGACATATATTTCTTATTTCTGTGATGTTGCTAAAAATCAACATTACATGAGGAGTCAGAGATATATCTATATATATATTTTCTTCAAGTCTTGCAGAATATGAAACAAAATATATTTAAAAGAGTACAGATTTGCATGGGGTGGGGGTGGGGTGAAATCCCAAGGTGGAACATATAAGAATGGCTGTTATCAGTGTCAAATGTTAATTAATGAGCATGTGTGAGGATATATGGTATGTGTGGATATGTGCTGTAAATATCTTTTCATGTGTGATATGTAGCAGCGGATTGAAAAATATATAGATATATAGATATACTGTTTATGTGTATGGAACCGAACAATGACAAAAAAAAAAAAATTCGGATACTATTTTATCAGAAGATGCACTTTTTTCACCTTGATGAAAAGCCACTGTTCGCAACTATGCAATCTTTCCAGATGTCTTTTCTTTCTCCAACTTTAACTGTCCAAATAATTTTCTGTATTTAAAAAAAAAAAAACACACACACACATAGGGAGAAAGGGTTTTTTTCCTCCTTTTTTTTTAAACAGAAAAAACAAAAAGAGTTCCAAACATTGGTTCAAGGTGAGAGTGCTACAGTGACTTTTCTCAAATTATAAGAGCTAACAAATAAACAGATAAAACAAAAAGGTTTTAATTTCTGTTGGGTGTTTTTAAGCAGAAAAAAAAATGAGATTTGAAATGCTTCTCTTTATATTATGTTTGGTGTCTCAAATTTCTGTTGTGTGTGTTTAATATACATTGTTTTGTATCATTCATTTTTATTCATTGGTTTCATTTTGATTTCTGGAAAATATATTTTTCAACTACAACAACAATCAGATTTTGTATTGTAGATATTGGGGATGCCAACACTGGGGCAAAATTTGGCTTAACTTTAAATAAATTATATAATGTGCATGTTTTTCAGTATATAGTAAAATATTACATCCATCAAAATGCACTTTATAGCTTACATTTCCTAAAATGTTGACATAAAATATACCTCCCTATAGTTATATTAATTGAACTTCATAGTTTTGTTTAAAAACTTTAGGTAATTGCTGAACCACCCTGGGTATCTATGTATGTGATTATTTAAATTGGTATTTTAGTCTAAAGCAACTCCCAGCATTCCCCAGCTAAGGATTGAGAAACATTACTCTAAAGCCCCTTCTCTGTTCCTATGTGTGCTCTGGACTAACATAAAATAATAGAATTGGAAGAAAACTTGGAGGTCTTCTAGTCCAATCGCTGTTCAAGCAGGAGACTCTATATCATTTCAGATAAATGGTTATCCAATCCCGTTTTGTGATCTACCAGTGATGGAGCACCCACAAGCTCTGAAGGCAAGCTGTTCCATTGGTTGATTGCTCTCACCATTAGGAATTTTCTCCTTAGTTCTAGGTTGCTTCCCTCCTTGGTTAGTTTCCATTCATTGTTTCTTATCTTGCCTTCTGGTGCTTTGGAAAATAGTTTGACCTCCTCATCTTTGTAGGAGTCCCTGAAATATTGGAACACTTCTATCAGGTCTTCCCTAGTCCTTCTTTTCATTAGACTAGACATACACAATTTCTGTAACCGTTTTCATATATTTTAGCCTACAGCCCCCTAATAGTTTTTGTTGCTCTTCTCTGTACTCTTTCCAGAGTCCCATGTGGAGACTCTGGAAATGGACTCATGTGTATTTAAATTTCCTCATTCACTCCAGTGGAAGATGACAACTCTGTGGGTTCCATTGAAGTGAATAGATGTGCTTTTCCTGGAAAGGGAACTCCTTTTTCTCACTGGAATTCTAATAGCCACACAAAATAAGAGCCAAAAAGAGCAACAATACACGTTGTGTGATGCTATCTCTACAGTAACCATTTTGTCAGGTCCCAACCAACCACAGAGCTTTCAGACCCAAAGAAAGGAGTCATCTCAGTGCTTATCATCTTTAAACAAACCTCTCAATGAGAAATGACTTACCACTGCAAGTATGGGGCTGTCTCCATCCATGCACTTCAACCATCAATCTATCACAACCCTGCACTTTGATTAAATTCTGTCTCATTATTTTTGCCCCAGCATAGTATTAATATCAACATAATTATTGCCATCTTTATTTGCTAGTGTGCTTTCCTGAGAGTTTCCTTTGTAGAACATGTCGGTTTGAATTTTGTTTTTCTTTGGATTTTCTTCAGATTTTCTCTTTTCTTCCTTCTCCTACCAAGCTGCCTTCTATTGGTTTGTTCCTTGAGGCTCAATTTGGCTCCTAACCTAAAATGTCAAGGTCAGTTAGCAACAAACATGGATACAGTATTTAGAGCAGAAGAGAGCAGCCTTTGTGCTACTGCATTTTCAGCAAAATAAATTGGTTCAGCAGCCATACTTTCAACAAAGCACAAGGCAGCAGAATCAGAATCTATCCTTTGCACCCGTATCATTATCTATTCATATGCAATCCTAATTTGCAAAACGGGGCATTTTTGAATGAGTTATGCAAAATGTGGGTCCATCCACTCTGCCTTCTGGTCAGGGAGGTAACATATCTCTTTTTGAGATTTCTCTGAGCTTGGTTGTTTACTTGCAGATGTTTCATTATCCAAACTAGGTAACATCATCAGTGCTAGATCTCTTTTTGTTCAGACAAGATAGTTGTGAGATAGTTAGAGAGTTTGCTTTCAAAGTTCTCTACTTCCCCTGTGATTATAAACTATAGATACTACTATAGAATGAAGGAACAAATGCAATAGTATCCTGTGTAAGAATGGCTCAGGAAGAGATAAGGTGTGAGCTACTTCTGTAAGTAGCACACAAAATTCCCATGCACAAAGGGACACACATATTCAGACACAGACACACACAGATGCACACACACAATAGCAGGTAAAGACATTATGCAGTGGAAAGGGGGAAAAGGCCCATACATCTAGAGCCTTACCAGATAGTTCAATTTCTCCATGCCAGAAGCTGCTCAGAATATTAGGAAATAATATGGCTATTCTGATTGCTTCAGCCACTTTACACCTATCAAGACCAACCTCAGCTGATGTAGCTTGCACACTGCACTGTATCATATTTTATGAATTCCAGTGTGAAATAAGGCTTTGACTGGAAATGGATAGCCTTAAAAGAGATACAAAGCTGCTTGTTCTTGGTTTGATATATGTAACTATAACTAGGACATCCTGTCTAGGATATTGTAATACTGTTGCTAAAGTAAAAAAATATGCTAGTTAATTTTTAACCTAAAGTCGCCTTGTGGTTGAGTCAAACTACTAGTACATACAGACAGTATTGGTTATTGAAAGGATAGCAGCTATTTCTGCATTTATGCTGTAGAGCTACTCAGAAATGACTGCAGTAAAATAATACCCCAAATAAACAATCAGAGAATTGCACTATTGTTACCATTTTTATTACAAATTGTAAAAGATATTAATGGAAAAGATTGTTAAGGGAAAGAAGGAAGGAAGGAAGGGCATGGTTGATGTCAGATATTCACAACTTGAAAATACTGAGCTATATACTGCTCTCAAAGCCTCAGCCCCAGACATACACATCATCAATTCACATACATCCTCCATTTTTCCCACCCGAAACGAATGAATGAAAATAATTATTAGGTTATTTTAGAGGAAAAAAATAACTTTTCTCAATTGTTCTCAATTATTTCTTGTTCCTGGTAGCTTGAACAGAAAGACGTGGAAATGTTGTTATATTCCATATAAATTCACATATCTCAACCTAAAAGATTTTTTCCTGGATTATTGAAGTCTGAAGTTTAAACTTTGGCTCTGCAGACTAATGGTAATTGTTTATACATCATGCATGGTAAAGTAAATAAGTAGAAATAATAGAATTATAAACTTTATTAATGGAGGGGAGATTTTTGCATCTGTACATTGAATGTTTACATTGCAATACAATGGAAGGGGGATTTTGCATGTATATAACCACACAGCAACATAGAAGCACACCAACCAATTAAAGCTCTCCAAAACATTTTATGTAAATCAAAAAACCCAGTAGCCCAAGGAAAAAACAGGAGACATCTACAATATATAGTATAAAGATTGTAACGGCTACTATATAGGACAAAAAGGCAGAAGATTAACAGAATGCATTCATGAGACAAGAGCCTGTAGTACAGTGGACTAAAGCACTGTTATTAACAACTGCTGCTTGCAATTACTGCAAGTTCAAATCTCACCAGGCTCAAGGTTGACTCAGCCTTCCATCCTTTCAAAGGTAGGTGAAATGAGGACCCAGATTGTGGGGGCAATAAACTGACTTTGTATAAATATATAAAAGTATGAAGGCTATTGCTTAACGCATTGTAAGCCACCCTGAGTCTCTGGAGAAGGGCGGCATATAAATTAAAGCCAAAAAAAAAAAAATGAACACCAACTAACAGTCAGAAAACATGATGAAAATGTCTTAATTTCATGACAGACTTAACTATAGTTTCAATTTGGAAACTGTAAACATTCTAGACCAAATCCAAAACCACTAAGGGATTTTTGGAAATTTGGCATTCAGACAAATAAGCCATCAATAGACACAAAAAGATAAACCATTAAAGACCATTCAAAAGAGACAATAGAAGAACTAAGATGGAAACAAAAAGACCAGAACATATTCTCTCCAGCAAGGATAAAATCCAGATGAGCAAGGATTAACATCAGGCAAATGGGCAAACAGAAAGCATTACCCTAGTCAAGAAGAACCAAAAAGAAAACCACACTTTTCCCAACATCGGCAGGTCAAGCTACGGTATGTAAGCAGAGAGCAAACCCCACACTCACTAGTACTGATGATGTTACCTAGTTGGGTAATGAAATGTCTGCAAGCAAGCAACTAAACTCAGAGAGCACCAAAAATTCCAACTTTGATCTACATATATTTTCTTCTATTGGAATAATGTTTCTATTGAAAGGAAGATGTGTAGAGTAAAGTAGTATATGAGAGGGTGTAATAATAAGCACAGAGTGAATTTTTATGCATTCATAACATAAACATTATCTCAATGCAGGAAATTGTATGAAAAAAGAAAGAAGCAGAGCAAAAGCCACTTTTGTACAAAGGAGTACAGTTCCCACTGTTTTAATTTAGTTTGCATGACATAATGATCAGTACTTAAATGAGCTGGACAATGATATATTTTAAATTTCTAAGAAATTTTTCACATATCTTAAAATGCTCTATTGATAATAGAAAATTGCCAGGTAAATGAAATAATGTTAACCTGATGTATTTCTCTTCTGAGTGTGATATTTGTTCACAGATTTAAATTATGGTTAACCAAACTGAGTTCAAAGGAATATTTCAATTCCTCCCTGAAATATACATTTCCTTACATTAATAGCAGCTAGCTATAAACCATTTTTCCTTGAAGTAAAACAAAGAAAATGCTGAGTATGTCCTAGAAGTTCAATTCAGGCCAGGCCATAATTACAGACTTAAGTTTATCCATCCTCCGTGTAAACAGCTAGCCTGAGAAGATATCCCACAACCCTTTCAGATCTTCAAACATTTTATCATTTCTTATTGATGCCCATCAAATAAACTCCTAGAAACAGCATCCTATCAAGAAAAATAGGAGAAAGAAATTGGTATCCACACACATAAACTCTAGTCACAAATTTTCTTTCTCTTAAATACATAAAATGCCACTTATGTTAAGCCAATTTTTGTGCCATAAAGTTCATTGGCATCCCAATCTTTTGTATCTACCTCAATATGATTTATTTTGTTTCCTTGTGATTTTATGTAGTGTAAAATGTTAGAGGTAACCTGTAGATGATATTATACACATAGAGAGATATATTTTTGTTTTGCAATAAAACTCAAAGCTATAACACAGAAATATTCATCAGATGTTATAAATTTTAATGTCATGATGTCCTATTTCGTTGTAAAAAGTTAACATTTTATACCTATATATCACCATTATTCTCTTTTTTTCATGCTGTCAATATAACTCATTCCTCTGTCAAAAGGATACTGCATCTAAGAATTTTAGACAGACACTATAATTTTAGCATTATGGGGAAGGGAGTTGGTGCAAGGTTGAAATTAATAATTTTTCATTTCATGCCATGAACAAAAGTTGTGAAATTGAAAAGGAATAATTTTGCAGTCCTTAAAGTCTAGTAGCTATCGGAATTTAATAAACAGCCCAATGAGAAGGAATGGAGGAATGAAGGAAGGAAGAAAAGGAAGGAAGGAAGGAAGGAAGGAAGGAAGGAAGGAAGGAAGGAAGGAAGGAAGGAAGGAAGGAAGGAAGGAAGGAAGGGAATCTAATGTGATTTCCATTAAATTGTTTGACCATGTGCTAAATGCATTTTCAGAGCTGTTACCAGAGTGACTAATTTCCAGGGAACAATTGTAACACGTTCAGAAAAAGATATGTTCCAGCCTTCCCAAACCAATATCCAAAGAAAGGGGGAGAGAGGTCACCGTGTTAGAGGAATATAATATAGAGGCTTTCCCATTTCCTAAAATGCTTATTGCATTCAGTTCTAATTTTTTGAGGATATCCCTTATTTTTATCTGGAAGCCATATAGTCCCTGAATGATTATAATCTGTAAATAGCCCTGATTTCCTTGGAAGTAAATACCATTAATAACTCAAGTGGTAATGTGAATGATATGTATTCAAAGCATTTGCACAGTTGAAAATGATCCAAGTGGCAATCAATTAATTACACTGAAGAAGGAAGCAGATTTTTTTTGTTACCATAATCCCCAAATAGCTACTCTGTCTTATGTAATAAATATTATGGACTTTCTGCTTGGAGAATAATATAGCTGCTGTTTTAGAGGCAAGAACGGCATCCAAGATGATTAGTAGGATATCCAAAGTTTATCTCAATGTTCTTTGAGGAGGGCTATTTGTGTTCTTCCTGTTTTTATAGAAAAAAAAAAGTTTACAGGAAAATTGATTATTAGCTCAAAATCCTATATTTCTTGAACTCTTGGCCAAGTAGTGCAACTCCTTATCACTGATATCCATCTTTGAATTTGTAAAGGGCTTTACAAACTTCCATTGTCTTTGCCCTCATAACAAACTTGCAAAGACTTGTAGCTTGCTGAACTTGTTGCTGAAGAATAAAAATAGCTTAAAATTGCATATGGTACATGGAAAATTCATGCTAGAGGTGGGATTTGAAGACCTCAACCCAATTTGCAAAGGTTGGATTAAACAGAAAAGGAAAACAAAATCCAATATGAAAGATTATAAGATTTGGATAAGAGGACCACTACTATATTACCAATTATTCTGTAACATGTACACCAGGACTTCATTATTTTAGACTCAATTTCACAGGGTTAATTAACTTGGCCCAATTAACATTCTTTTATTATATAGGTTTTAATCCCAGGCAGTTTTAAGGTTGTTTAAATCTTATTTCATCAGATTGATTTAAGCAGCCTGACTGCAGGATTGTAACCATAGTGCCTAAAAGTATATTAAGCGCTTTACAAAATGGGAAAAATAACTATTTTGTCCATAAAGTGGCATATACTGTTCAAAAAATAATTACTTTGCAATTTATGCAGTGATTCAGCATAGGTTGAACTACCTTTCTGCATATTTTGATCCAATACCTATGAATTCTGGCTTGATTTATTACTTTTGTTTATACCCTTTTCCCAAAGGATGGTATTTTTGTTTCTGGTCTAATGGATTAAAATGTGGAAACCATATTTGATTAATATAAGGTATTATCTGTTTTAGGTTGGGAATGGATTTCAAGAGCCAAAGTGTTCTTTAAAAGATGACAAGGGAGAGGGGGAGTTTTGGCAAAAAAATGTATTTGAATTTGAAGGTTTTGTCAATCCACCAAGTTTTATGAGGATATTCTTGTTTATTTGGGGGGGGGGCGTTCAAATAACTAAAACAGCCTTCTCTTTCATGAACTTCAATTCAGTGTTATTGGGGCATGTCTGGCTGACTTTTTCAAAACATATATTTACTACAATTTGATACCAGTTCCAGCTCTGCTTAACTATGTTAGATCATACCAGTTGAAATGCAGATCTGGAAAGCAAAAGATTCAGGCTTTATAGATGGTCATATGGCACAATACCACTTTGTCTGTAACATTTCAGATTGCAGGTGAGGACCTGCATATATTTGAAGGCTTCACCATATATAGGAAGAATAGCATAAATTGAAAACAAGGTTAGTTGTATTTATTTTTTGTGCAGGGAAATTTTAAAATATTAGCATAACTTTTAAACAATTTATTTCTCATCTATAATCTGAAATGACACAGGCTAACAATAGATATGTTGGCAGGAGGTCATGTAATAAGAAACTTTAGAAGCAATCCAATAGATTCATTCCATATTTCAGAACATCGATTGCATCACTTGGATATTATGAAAAGGGGAGAGAAAATTGTTAACATTATTATGTTAACAATAATCTTGCTTGTATATCAGTATAACTATTCCCAACCTCAAATATAATTATTTATATTTATATAAATATGAATATACATTTTAAAGGGCTTACGTCTTACCTAAATTGACTTGAAATGTGCCTATTGGGGACTTCCAGTTCTTTTCTCCTATAAATTTGGATTCTCAAGACTGGTTCAAACTTAAGAAGAATGAGACAATTGTCCTTTACAAGGTTCATCTCCCATCTGTGTTTAGGAAGAACTGAAAGTATTGGTGCTAAGTAACTTCACTTTCTAATCAGTACTAAATCAGTTTGGGAGAGGTGAGGTGTACAGCTAGTCTATAGGCTAGATGTAAGGTTATAGACTTAAGAAAGAATTAAAGAGCTGAGATATCCAGATTTAAATCTAGGTCCTACCAACCTAATTCTTGGGTAACTAACAGAATGATGATCATTGCTCATGCTAGATAGGATTTGTATGCAGAAGATCCCAGATACAATCCCCAGCTTCTGAGAGGCCTGGGAAAGACTCTACCCAAAACTGCAGCAGTTCATTGCTGGTCAGTTTAAACAATGTTGAGCTAGGTGGATCAATCACCTGATGTAAAAGACATTTCTGTAATCTGAATCAAATGACAGAACCAAAAAACACAGAGAAATATACCAGAACTAGAAAAAGCATTGTTCATTCAAGAGCACAGTGCATACAAAACTTTTTTAAAGTCCCTCTCCTTTAGGAAGGCCCAATTTCTATCCTGGTTGGGCAAAGTCAATTCAGTTTGAAAATATATCATTATCTGGTAACTTTTTTTTTTTTTTTTACTAAGCTATAGTTCTAATAGGTCACAGGTCAGTTATTCAGACTGAACAGTTCTCAATTTTTTAATTTAAAACTCCCTAGCGGATCTTTGTATGACAATACATAATCCTGGTTCTGTGTTTCAGTTAAATCAATTCCAATATTATTTCTTTTAGAGTTGATATGATGTTAACATAAATAAGGATTTGAACTAGGTGACCTCAAAGAAATCTGAAATTCTATCATCTTTTACAGAGTATTGAATCAGTTCACAGATCACTAGGGCATCCAATGCATCATGATTCAATCTGCCCACACAATGTAATTAATACTAAATAATGATGTGAACATTCTGTCTAGGGTGATTGAGGTACACTAGTCACAGATTTTAATTTGATTGTCTCTTGTCTCTCCTTTTGAAAGTTAACCATTTAAAATTCTTTATCTTTCTACCACTGAGAGTAGCCTGTTGAAGATAAACATGTACTGATATAATAGAAATGTTCTTGATTTCCAAATGAGGGAGTGGTTTGTTTCCCTATGGAAGAATTGTGGTAGCTCCATGCATAAAAATTAGATGTTAAGGGAGAATTTCTTAAACATACAGTATATTTAAGGCACCAATTTCCCGCATGAGAACAAAGTTTTCAGCAGTGCATCTATCCTCTCTTCAGGCTAAAGCTGTCATTTTTGTTTTTAGTCTATTTGCCTTTAAAGTCCTATTTAGCATTGTTTCAGAATGGCTTTTATTCCATAATAATCTCTCTGATCATGGAAGTTTAGTCATATCTTTAGCTATTCTAAAAACTAGAAACATTTCCTCACCTGTAATTTAGAAAGTTTTCTGGCATCTGGTAACCAGCATTGTGTCATTATAAAGCCTGTCTTCATTACTGTTATATCAGTCTAACAATGATTGGATGATGCTAAAAGACATTACAAATCACAAATGCCAAAACAAATTAATTTGTCCCTGAAGGCTGGTATAACAAACCTACTATAGTCCGGGATTTGTGGAACAAGTCTATAGTATACTATAGTGGAACAACACTATAGTATAGTGTTGCTTATTTAAAGGGATAGTTTCCATTTTTAAGTAATGTTTGCCGATTAAACATGAAAGAGTGGTTGGGTTCGTATTTCCCCCCAGTGTTGACACCATTCCTTGTTTTTTTAAAAAATATTTTTAAACAAATTATTTTGTTTATCTGAAAAGAGTGTGTGTGTGTGTGTGTGTGTGTGTGTGTGTGTGTGTGTAGACATATGCATATACGTCCATCCCCTCATGTATACCTACAATTTTTTTAAGGTAGTCTAAGAACAATTTAACACAAGCAGTAGGCAGAAATTGACTTCATATAACATTAAGTCATAAGGAAGGGCTGGGGGGTGTTGGTTTAGTTTCTCGTGTGAACCTAGACAGCTATGATTTATGCAGTAAACTATGACTAAACAGACTAAGGCTTAGCATGCTGTTTGAACCCAATAAAAATATAAAGGTTCACTTTTGCATCTCTCTTCCTTAATTTAGTCCTGTTGCATTATTTCCACTGAAACTGCTCATCACTCATTTCCTTCAGCATTTTCCGAAACCTCTTCTTGGATTGCCATCTCTTCTTCACCTAACAGCAAATTGTCTTCTTCCCAATCTTGTATGTAATATTTTCCTCACTTAAACTATCTTGTGCTTTCAACATTTCACTGTGTACTGTTGGAGCTTTAAAATATCCCTTGGTGAGAGCAGTGTCAACAATGGAAGTATCTGAGTTACGTCACATAATGAATACTTAATCTTGATTGAACAAAAACCAACCATGTGGCCTTGGTATAAATTGATATTATTAATGGCATGGTGATGAAATTCAAACTGCAAGAGCTGAGCATAATCTCAGAATCAAGAAAAATGTATATATCCCTCTCTTTAAGATGTTTATGTTTATATTCTTTTTTTAATGGTTACTCTGAAAGGAACTCACATTCAGTCATAAAACAAAGATACACAAAGCAAACAGATAAAACTCTGCTATTAAAATCTATGGGGCCTAAATTAATCCTATGCATTGTTACTTGTTAATCAGATCCATTAATCCAATGGTAATGCTTAATTCTGACTTTGAATTAAAAATGGCAACAAACTTCATGTTGACATTTAAATTGGTAGTGGAATCACCTAATTCAGTTTTTAGAGCAAGGAGGGTCCATCAATTGCCCGGGTGCTCAGTAGAGGGCATAATTGCTTCTGCTCTAAAAAATCTTGGTGCTGTGCTCCTTTTTCGCTAGATGTTCCTATTAATTATTATACTAAGCTCTAGAAGAATTTAGAGTTTGGCAGTGGAGCATATATTGCATTTTGATTCTTAATCAATTGGTGCCTCATTTGAGCAAGTGCCCCATAAACATAAACATGCCGTATATTGCTTACAAAGTGGTGCTTAATAATTTTCAAGGAATCTGGTGGAATGGCAAAGCTCTTGAATCAAATTACATACATGACCATGTCCTCATATCCTTCCAATTTATTTCTTTCAGTGTTAAAATTTAAAAAAGAAAAAAAACATGCTTTTTATTAAGGCAAAACAATGTGCTTGTGAATTTGTGATATTGCTGTTATTTTGTAAATGTTTAAGAAAAAAATGTAAAGTTGGATACCCATTCTGTGCTGGGTTTTTATCTCTGACTGGTGCATACACTCTAAACATCAGGGACCTACTGTACATAAAAAAACAAACAGCTACAATCTACAGTTACTGTAAACCTAGAATACACCTTTTACTGTAATAAAAAAAACCTTGCACTGTAATGGTTATTGTTTAAAAAACTATTGTCAGAAATGATTTTGTATCTTTGATTATATCTGAAATTTTAACATATTTGTATACTTGCCATGATAATTGGGAGGGGGGAAAGCATTTGACACAATAGATTTTCCTTTGTCCAATGTAATGCATGCATTATTTTCAGATATGGGTGGGTGGGAGATGAGCAAAGACACTCATTTAAAGGTTACCTAATGTACCAGTTAAAAAGAAAATGGAAAAAAAAAAAAAACCAAGCCACAGGCTGGTTCAAGCAAATGACATCGGAAAAAAAAACCTAATCATAATAAAGACGTATTATATTTTGAGCTCCCTATCAGCGTGGTGTTGTCCAACTACATTTCCCGATAGTCCATCATGGGTACATAGAACATGCAAGCCAATAAGAGATGTTTGAAATTATATATAACTACAAATCAATTTTTCTTGTCTTCCCAACCCAATTTTGGTTTTTGAATAAAATGAACTTGGAATCATCATAAAGTCCCAGTTCTTCCTGATTTTCAAGGCCAATACACTCTACGTCCAAACATCTTGTATTGTACTGAAGAGAATTATTGATATGGAGATAATTTTTTTTAAAAAAAACTCTCTATTATTATTATTAGTAATAGTCCTATTATGATTTATAAATTATTTTCACATAGTCTTTCTTATTTGGTGGAAGATATTGTTTTTCCTTTCTCGGCCTGCTTCCCTCCTTCCTCATGTCATTCCATATTTTTTACAAAGAATATATATATATATATATAAAAAAAAACAAAGGAAAATACTCTTTTTCTTTTCTCTCTGTCTCTCTCTCACACACTCTCTCTCTTTCTCTCTCTCTTTCTAGGATGTGTAATGTTGTGTTGTCCAGATTCTGTATAAAAACAAAAAATATGTATATGATGATGTATCTGATATTTGGCAGCTTCTGACTGCAACTTTAACCAATATAATTAACAAAGAAATGCATAATGTTGGTGTTTTAAAAAGTTTTAAAAACCTAGTTAAGATGTTTGTGTAAAATTGCATGGTTTAAAATGTACTTAGTGCATTGAGAAATGTTGTTGAGTTCCTCGGTGAAGGATGGTTTGCTTTTTGATTCTAATGGTGATTGGTTTGTTGACCAGAGTATCCCCTATAATGTACGTCTTGCTTTATTTTACATCTTCCCCCTTTATTTAGTTTTGTTTCCCTCAAGACTAGCATAGTGTTATCTATTATATATATATGTAATACTGTTCCTTAAAACCAGGTTGTGGAAACGTTTCGTCTGGGAAAATAATGTTTCACGTCATGGTTTGCATTCAATTGTTTTTTTTCCTGCTACAGAAATTAAGGTCTGAAGCACCCAGCTATTTTAATAAGATCCATTAAATCGTAGATTCCTTAGATGAGTTTTTTGAAAGTATATGTAGACTCATAATATAATTGCAAGGTATTTTGGAAAATCTCTAGCCCAGGAACTGGTCAACTGTAGCTTCCTTATTAGATAGCTATTCAGGCTTTGCTTAAAAACCTCCAACAAAGAATGAATCTACCATTTCCTAAGAAAGTCTTGCATTGTTAAAACTCTTTATCATCAAAAATTCTACCCTCGTATTTAATTGCAACCTGCTTCCTTGCAATTTACACTCATTAATTCTTGTCTTTCCCTCTGTTCTTCTTTCTGCAGAGTAGCCTTTCCTGTATTTGAAAACAACTTTCATGCTTCTCCCTGTCTTTTTCATTTCTCCAGGCTAAATACACCCAGCTCTTTTCATGCTGCACTTCATGCAATCTGCAGCAGAATCTCTAAATATAGGCATGCATGGCTGAAGGAGGTGACATCATCACAGATCATAAAGCAATCAATGCAGGACTTCCTGGTTTTAAGAGAAACTCAAGCATGTACATTTTGGACTTAAACAGCAGGTATTAATAAATTCAGAGCAATGGATTCCAGGGCAGAAAAAGCTCAATATGCATGAGAGATTCTAAAAAGGAAGATACTAAAAGCATAATTGGAGAGGAAAAAAATGGATGGCAGAAGAAGCAGATGTGACAACACAAAAACTTAAGTGAGGGACAGGGAAAGCTAAAGGGAGCTTAACAGGTAGGTGAGAGTGACCAGAGAAGCTATGTACCGTGAGGGACCATGTATGCAGATATGACAGGTGAAAGGTCATCAAAATAGCTGCTGATTGAAAGGAATGTATCTGAAGGACTGCTGAGTGCCTACTGCAGGAGACCACTTCTTGCTGAAGAAACAGAAAACATAAGGCAGTGTAAGTCTGAGGAGTTTACTTAACAAGTGAATAGGGACTGCTAATAGGAGTTTGGTGGGAATTCAACAGACTAGTTTAAGAGGGCCTCCATATCAAATTTTCCCTCTAAGGCAAGAGTTGAGTACAGATAGTCCTTGACTTATGACCACAACTGAACCCAAAATTTCCATTGCTAAACAAGACAGTAGTTAAGTGAGTTTTGCCCCATTTTATGACTTTTCTTGCATAGTTGTTAAGTGAATCACTGCACTTGTTAAATTAGTGGCACTGCTGTTAAGTGAATCTGGCTTCCCCATTGACTTTGCTTGTCAGAAAGTTGCAAAATGTGATCACATGAGCCCAGGACATTGCAACCATCATAAATACATGCCAACTGTCAAGGATCAGAATTTTGATCACTTGATCATGGGGATGTGGCAACAGATGTGTGAAAAATGGTCATAAGTCACTTTTTTCAGTGCGATTGTAACTTTGAAAGGTCACTAAACAAATGGTTGTAAGACAAGGACTACCTATATCTGGCTAATGTGAATGCCTGAGTAAGGAATAAGAAGAAAATAAAGCTTTTGATTGGTAGTACTCTAAGAAGAAAATGTAATAATGAATAAATAGGAATGTGTGGCAATTTTTATGCTACAGTTCTCTTCCTGCCTAAAAATAACCTGGGTTATATTTACAGCAAATGCAAATTAAGAGGGGGAAAAAACCCAAAGGTTGGACCACTTCAATTGATGTGAAAGGACTAAAATTTCTCAATTCTCAAGTATCCATAAGGAAAACAATCAGAGGAGCAACTGTAGTGGATGAGAGTAACAACCAAATCAATAATTGGAGAATGTATTCTGCACCACTAAAGCTCAAAAGCAGATTTTACAGTATCATTGATTAAGCATGCTTTAAGAGACAGCACAGAATTGGAGATAGGACAATAAATGCCTAAAAGCAGAAGAAATGTAACTTTATGAAAAATGAAGCTGGGATAGGATAGATAGGAATGAATGAGTCTCAGTCTTATGAAAAGCATTAGTTGCTTTGCTCCCGAGGCTTTGAAAAGAACAAGAAACTACTCATTGATGTGGAAAGGTAGAAGGAAAAAGCTTAGAATTTCAACCTTGTAGTGAAGACCTAAATAGAGGCTTCAATTTCTGTGAACTGTAGTAGACCAATCTTCCATTCTAGATAGTGTCTTTCTAGCCTGTAATAAAATAACTAAACTAGTCAATTTGAGTTACGTCCATGAGCCTTCCACAGAGTAAGCAACATTTAAATAATACATTCAGAATCTGAAGGGCCTAGATGTACAGCTATGACAGGAGAAAAATCTTATAAAGGCTAATGTATAAAAGACAAACACAAGAGCCTTGGTAGCTGGTGATTAATTTCTGTGAGGAACTGAAACAAAGGTATGTTACTGGATCCATCAATTCATGAAATATGCTGTCCGCCAGATCAAGGACATTGCAGAATAAGTGCCAAGACTTATCAAGTCCAAAAATAATGTATACCTTCCTGCCGATGATGCTGCAAAAAAATCTACAACCATATCACCATAGATTGAAGGCCCTGGGGTTGAAATAATATTCTCAACCATCCTATAAAGCAGTGGGGAAGGAGGGGTGGGGCAGAATGACAAAAGCATTATCTCGGTATTATGATTCAAGCCCCTCCCCCTTTGTATGTGTATTATGATTTTATATACAAGTACAAAAGCTGTAAGATGTAAAGCAAAGTGCTGCTTTCATCATTTTGATCAAAGCAGCAAGGTCCTATAGATACCCATTCCTCAAGTCCATGGAATTAGTGATTGCCTGCATAAATGATTTCCATAAATTTGGTTTCAGGAGTCATGCTTTGAGGTATCTAGGCAGTGTTTTTCAGCCTTGGCAACTTTAAAATATATGGACATCAACTCCCAGAATTCCCCAGCCACACCTTAAAGTTGCCAGCATTGAAAAACACTGGTCTAGATGCTGGTGGGACTACAATTCACAAGGACTAGTAAATATGTATTAAGCCAAAGGATGAAAAAAATATGATGCAGAGGCATTTAAATTAGATATTGTGGGAGGTCATATCAAAAATGCTAAACCAAATACCTCACTTAAAAACTTGTTCATTGTAAAAAGTAAAAATGTTACTTAATTGGGGCCTTTTAAGCAAGTCAAATAAAAATGAAGACCATTAGCTGATAAAGTCCATGGCCTTCACTATGTACACATGAATGCTTGGAAGTAAGGATAATAATACAATGAGCTTCAGCAATTAGCACAAAACAAAAAAATGAAAATATATAACAAGGATCTGCTGACATGATTCTTATGAATAGAACAAAGCAGTTGAAGGATATAATTTGTTCAAAGGTAACTGAAGATATAGAAAAAATGTTCCAGGGTTAGTTAAAAACAAACTGCTCAGAAATCTAAAGAATTAATTTGGCAATGCTATAGAGAGCATCTGGATTAAAACAAGGGGAGGAATAAATAAAAGTAATATTTTTGCTGGTTTCTACTATCCTCCTCCCAATCAAAGATTGGATGTGGTGATGGCCTCTTCTCCAAAACAAATTGCAGATTTTTTTTTTAAAGGCTTGAAGTTGTAGTTATGGGAGAAGTCTGTTACTTCTTCTGTTAAGAGACAAACTCTGCCAAGCGTGGCAGCTCCAGGAAATTCCTGATTTGTCTTGATGATAACTTTCTATTGGATTTGGGGGAAAGCACAAGAGGATCAGCTGCCTTGACTTTAATTATTGAATAGGGAAGATTTAGTTGAGGAAGTGAAACATTGGGGAAAATGACCATATAATGTATTTATTATTATTATTTTAAGAGAAACTAAAACTAAGCATAATCAAACAGGTCCCTTGGAATTCAAAAAGTATATTTTAATATACTCAGAGCAATGATAAGTAGGATACCATGGCAGGAGAAAATTAAGATAGGAGTTTCTGAATCAGGACATAATAAAAGCACAAGTCCAATAAGAAGTTAAAATGGAAAATAACAAAAGAATTTACCCTTTGCTTAACTTTCTTAAAAAGAAGTTCATTGGCTTCACAAAAACCTTAGTAAAAATGTGAAAAACAAAAAAACACATAAAAAAGAAAGAAAAGATGGCCCACTTAACCAATATGCAGCAATTACAGATAACCTAGAATTATAGATAGGTGTCAGGAAAGTGAAGTTTAGATTGTGCTGATGTTGATGAAGGATGCTAAAGTACAGAAAGTGCTGTGGACATATTTAAAATAAAAATAAGAGAAAAGAATCAGTATATGGCTACACAATTATATTGGCAAAACACTAACAGGTAACAAAAGCAAATGTTGAAATGCTCAATTCCTGTATAAATTCATCCTTTTCCAACAAGAGTCTGTTTCACCAGAAAATTGTGAAGAGCAGGATGAAGGGGTAGGATGTAAACTTGAAATTAATAGAAACATGATCGGGGAATTTCTATTTACCTTAAGCCTGTTTAAATTTCTGATTAGAAGTCTGCATGAAATTTTCAAGGAAAAATTCTTGCCTCATATGATTCTTTTTTGGCTGAATAACTTATAATAGTAAATAGATTTCAGCACAGCATTTGATAAAGTACCTCATGGCATTTTGATAAGCAAACCGAAGTATTAAGTGGCTGACAGAAAATTCAATGGCTACTTAGCTGACTTGAAAATTAGACTCATAGTGCACTCATCAAAACTGGAGAAAGGTACTGAGCATATAAAATTTAATCTGTAAGATTTAATCTTGGGCCTTCTACTTTCATAAATTTAATTAATGATAAACATGTTGACCATTTAGTTTTTTTCTAGGTGAAATAAAATTGGATGGATCTTGATAAACTAGAAAAATAAGCCAAAATAACTAACAGCATCTTAATTTAGGAAGGCAGATATAATATCAATTCTGGGGTTCCTTTTTGGTCTAGTGCTTAAGGCATCAGGCTAAGAACCAGGAAACTGTGAATGCTAGTTTACTTTAGGCAAGAAAGCCATCTGGGTGACTTTGGGCCCATGACATGAGACTTGGGAGAAAAGAAAGTTGGTCAATTACTATCACAATCAATAGATCAATATGGGGGAAAAGGGGAACCTTGCACTTATAGGGAAACACTAGAAAGAAATTTCAGATTTAGCAATGGTACTTGAAATAAAGTTCTTAGAATAGCAGTTGATTACAAACTGAATGTGAGTTAGCAGTGTGATGTGTGTACAAGGAAGTCAATAACGTTTAGGCTGCTTTAACAGAAGCACCGTTTCCAAATCAGATGAAATAATCTATTCCCTTTATTCTTTCTTGATCAGGTCTCACCTTCAGTATTGTGTCTAATTCTGGCCAATTGACTTTAAAATAAATTTTAGAAGAAAAATTTAAGGACAGCAAGGGTGATCGGATAAGTAGAAACAAAACCTATTTTAAAAAATGGGGCATCTTTGAGAGAGTACTGACGAAGAATATGGTAGAATTATTCGAAATAACTGAAAGAATGCAATGCATAAAATGCTTGTTCTCTATTGTTCCAGAACAGAGGGCACAAAATAATGAATTAAGCCATGGGACTGCCTGAAAATGTTCCTTACAGTAAGAGCAGTTGATAAGTGACATCAATTGTCCCTGTAAGTGATAGGTTCTCCTTTACTGGATGTGTTGAAGCACAGGCTATAACTAGCTGTCCTCGATGATTTAATTTAGACTCCTACACTGAACAAGGACTAGGGCTTAGATCAGGGGTCCCCAATCCCTGGATCAGGGACTGGTACCAGTCCATTGTGGCCTGTTAAGAACTGAGCCATACAAGTGGAGGTCAAGTGAGCAAACTTCATCTGCACATGCAAGGGAACTAGGTTGCATGTGAAACCATCCCCAACCCTTCACACCCTGGTCCATGGAAAAATTGTCTTCCACGAAACCAATCCCTGGTGCCAATTAGGTTGGGAACCACTGGCTTAGATGGTTTTTTTCTAACTCTGTGATTCTAGAATTTTCCATGAAATTGGAAACTTCCATGAGCTGCACTGGACCTGGAGTAAATTTAGTCTGAGTATACATCAGTCCTATGTGATCTGAAATGAGTCCCCAATCCAATTATTAGGTATTTTCAGAGTAACCCACCAATTCTCTTTGGAACTTAACTGAAAACATTTTACATAAAGCTATAAGCAGCTTTTTCTAAACTACAGATTTAAATGAGATAATGAAAAGTCATGATCTTCTTCCTCTCCCTAGATAATCTATAATTATTTGAGAATCTTTTGATTAAAAGATTAAAAATATCATAGGAAAAATACCCTTCTTGAATTTCCCTAGGATTTCTTGATTTTCAAAAGTGGCTTAGCTTGGCAGCTCAGGTATGGATTTTATTATTGATTACAAAGTTACAAAAATATTTGGACAACAGTGATTAATTTTATCATCTTCACTCACGTTTGCATGATTAAGTTGGACTTGGAACAGAATCCTGTTTCCTAATATAAATGATTTTCAAATTACTTTACTTGTTTAAAAGCATATAGGTGTTATGTTTAATAAAATATTACCAGAGCAACATACCAATGAATAAAGGACACAATAATTGAAACATCTGGTAAAAACAGGATAACCATTGTAGATAAAACTGAAAGTTTAAAAGTCTGGAAAATAAAAATGTCTTTTTGGAAAAGATATCAGAGGAATTATCAGCCAAACCCCTAGAGAAAGCATTCCACAAATGCTTCTACCAGTGATAAACTTACATTAGCATTCATTCCAAAAATTTATCTCAGTATTTACTGGAATCCAAAATCATTTCTTATTGCTACAGACCAAAAAAAAATGGGTTGGACCCATTTATTTAAGCAATCTTAGGAGAGCAAGCCATTTAACACATTTAGATCCATTTTAAACCACAGGTTGCTCACCTATTAATAGTCTATGTATATCAGAAAAAACTAAATGAATTTGAACACTCTGTATAGAAGGTCAAAAGAAAAGATTTCATAAATAGTTGTGAATCAGAAGCTTGCACTATGCAATGATCTTTTCTCTCTGGCCATAGAAGAGAAAATGTAAGCATTCCTGCATTTCCACAACTGGCAAGCCTCCTTTGCCCATGAAGAACTAAATCTCTGAATAAATAATCTATGCCACTTACCAGAATCATGCAGATAGTTACACAAAATTTCTCTACATTAATCACTTTCACTCCTTATAAGCATCTAGACAATTTATTTCTAAATTAATATTGAAAGGATGAGTCATCTTGTTTATCTTCTTAGAGACACTATTAACCAAAAGGCTACCTGGATTTCAATAGCTTCCTAAAATTTATAAACTCTATGAATTAACTTTCTAGAACAGACTGAAGCCTTTTGTAAGACCATTATCTTGTATATTAAAATTCGGAGATCCTTTTAGACATCATGATTCCTCTTCCTTTTCCTCTATTTCATCTTCTTTTTGCAAGCTTTGCTAGTGCAAGATAATATCAAGAATATGGAAATGTTTGCTTTGTCCAAGCCCAGTACTTTCTTTATGCTGTATTACCTTTTAATTTAATTTTGTTTGGGCAGGCAGGCAGGGTTTTTTGGAGATGTGTACAACTAATTGATACAAATAAAGAACTATACAGATATAAAGCAATGCCTAAGTGTTTGTATAGGTAGTAGCAATAGTTCTCTTCAGAGAATTTCCAGCTCCAAGTAGTCAATGACGTACTTCCATCTTCTGCTGCAAGTAGAAAAGAATTAAATTATAGTGTCTGAACTGATTTCAAGCTTCCTTTCTCACTGAAATATGCAGGAATAGGATAAAAACTTGTTAAGGGGTTTGTATTGAACAAGGATTCTTAGAAGAGAGAAGAACTTGTTGGAACTCTGGGCTGATTTTATACTCTGTAGAAAAACCAGTTTTGTTCAATGGTGTTGTATCACCAAATCTATTGTAAATTTGCTCAGAGTAAAGCCATTTTCATGGTCTTGATGGAGATTACATGGAAGTTTTCCTACACATGTATAATCCTAATCCTCAATGGATTATTGAATTGGCTCTAAAATAAATTAATTGAATTTAGAGTAGTGAAATTTAAGAGTGATGGTGACTATATAGTAGTTAAATTGCAATGATTTCAATAAGAGCTAAATGCAGCTGTCTTAATATGGGTCCTACCTGTTTCCAGTAGTATATACTTAAAATCAGAATCTCAACTCTACCGAGTGAGATTTCCCTCGCTTCGGTTTTTGAAATATCCACTCCTTTATGTGGCAATAGCTTTTTGCTTCAGACCTAATTTTGCTGATAATTGCTCTTTCCCTATTTCATGTGTAATCTTCTTGTTTCCTTTGTTCAATTTTTCTGCAGTGCTGAGGCTGATTTTTTTTTATTAAAAAAGTATGCATTGTTCCTGTCAAGTTGCATAATGTTCATTTATTGTCATTTTTCCTCCACCAAGCTATTTGCAATGAAAGTCAGTGGCTGTCTTCCCTTGGACACTAATGAATGTATATATTGTTAAGCGCAGAAAACAGGAGAGTGGCTGAGTTAAGGATAAGAGGGGTTTTTGTAAAGCCTGTTTATTTTTTTAAAATGAGTTGAAGTATTTAATATTTTTACCACCATTTACGTGGTTTTGGGGAACCCAAATTATGTCACAATCTCATGCCAAAACTAGCCAAATTTGTTTGATTTGAGTGTCTTTCTTCCACAAACCATATTTTGTTGATACTTTAAATGTCATTTTAAATGTTTTACTGAAACATGTATTGATGAAAAGAAACAAAAAAAACCACAAAAACACAAAAACAAAATGTCATCTTGACAAAAGATTTATACATGACTCAGAAAGTATTTATTTCAATTTTGTACCTTTCCATTTTAATACATTATACTGTATTGACTCAACTGAGATAATATAAACAGTCCATTTTAATAATAATGGTTGTGTGTTGTTGATTATTGTTCCCTGCCAGATTCTTTATACAATTTTTTAAACTTCAGCAGTTTCACTTAGAAACAAGTCACATCGGATACTAATTATTTTATCAGGCACATTTCATAAACATATGTATTAATTAATTAATTAAGCCCATGCTTAGTTAAACTGTTGGAGAACTTCATCTACAATTATTTAGAACAACTGAATTTTAGTATAGAACCTCTGTCATCATCTTCTGTTTATCTGAAAGCCATTTTTCCAAACTAAACCAAGCTTCAAATGGTTGTGGTGGAATATAATAACAATACTGCATGATGTTTCACTACAATTGCAAGGTAAAATATATAGGCCAGCTAAGAGAACTAGATCACTCCCATTTATATGAAAGGAAAGCACACTGTGCTTCTATCTTCTGTTGTTATTTGTGATTATCCACAGTGTGGTATTTTTCTTTAACTTCATTTATACAGCCTTCATTCTAATGATAATTTTCTGGGAAAGGACAACAGTTTATGTCCAAAAAAATAGGTTTCTCTAAAATGAGATCATTCTAAATACGTTCCATAATTCTTTGCAATTATGGTCAAAGATCCCAGATTCAGGGAGGCTATATAGAGTCTTCATGTGCACATTAATTGGTTATAAGGATGCATATTGTTAGATTTCATATATATATATATAACAGCATTAACTAAAAGCTGCTTAGAATGATGCACTTATCCCAAAAAAGTAACCCTGTAGAATTCTAATATTATCAATTTTTTGGAAAAAAGTAAATTTAAGATAGCTATCCTTAAAACTAAGGCCCCATCTTACATCTAATATTAGATCTTTACGGTAGGCCAAATCAGAAAATAGGCACACAAGAACTCTATTATTATAGCATTTAATACTGTAACAGAATCTTGAAAGGCTAACAGCTTTTCTTTCTTTCTTTCTTATAAAAAAATAAAATAAAGATACAGTATAACAATCTCCATTTTCTTCCTTGGCTCCTCCTGCCTTATTCGGCTAAGCCAATGTTTTCTTAATGGCTGTTGCATACCTCCAAGTTTATCTCTGTGTTCTTCTACATTTACAATGAATATATTAATGTTTATTTAATTTATAGCTTGCCTTTCTATTCAAGGCATCCAATAAAACAGCTGAATATATAAAGTTAAAAATTGATAACCTCCATTGTCTGCATTTAGAATATCTGTAGAGCTATATCTTTGCCATCAGTTCTTTAATGGTTATTTGTTTTAAACACAGCTGATGTTAGCAATTGAAGATCTAACAAGTGACAAAGATCAAGTGACAAAAGATGTATCTTTATAGATTTTCTAAATGCATTAAATGGAGGCCATCTGTCATTCATAACTGTAGCAAGATAGTAGAAAGCCCACTATCACATTACAGAAAGATAGACAGGGGGATTTTTCAAGTGGGAATCTCCTGCAGATCTTAACACATTTGCAACTGACTAAAAAAAAATATATAATTCCTAACCTGTTAAAGGGATAATATCAGTGCCGTTAAGTGTTCCTGGCAATCCACTTGTAACTTTGCAGATCTTTCAGTAGAAACATAGGATCCCTATATTTTGTTCCATTTTCTGTCAGTTGCAATTGCCTGGATTCTTTTCAAGATTAATGTATTAAAGTAGTCAAAATGGAATGTAAATAATCTAAACATTATCTAGCACACGGGTGTCAAACTCCATCGTGTCACATGACACATCCTGACGTATTGTGACTTTTTTGCTTTTCAGAGCCGGGGTGGGCGTGGCCTGCGTGTGACGCATCCTGCCTGTGGGCTGCCAGTTAGACACCTGAGCAGTTTAAGAAATCAGTCACTGTTCCTTGGTGTAATTGTGCAAAGGAATTCCTCATAAACAACTATCACCTGCAAATCCAATCACAATTGGGATCAAGGAACACTTTCAGATTGTAAATCTTTTCAGAGAGCATGCAATCCACTCAAACCTCCCTTCCAGGGTCCTACATACCATTGAAATCTCTATATTGTCTGGCTTTAGTTAAAGCTTGTTTCACTGATTGCTGATGTGGACTTGGATATTAGGAAGCAGCAGAGCAATTTCATGTACATGTTGACAGCATAGGAGATGAGATAGAAGCCAAAGGTCGGAATATTTTTTTTAAAAAAATGTTCCTTGGAACATCTTCAGATCTAGGCCTAACTAGAAGGATAGATATCACTATTTCTCTAGGCCAAATCCTACCAGATAATTCAAAAGGATACAATGGTTAATGGTTTTAAAAGACAAGATCCCAGTCCAAAAGCCTGATTGAAATGGATTCAGAAAATCAGTTCATTCAGATGCACTTAGAATTATGAAGTTACTACCTCCTTAGTTATTTTTGATGTTATAGAGCTCTCTAATTGTTTGTATACAATTCAAGAGAAGTGTTTCTTTACTACAAGTCTTAGTGCAGCCTCTGTTAGGCAAGAGGAAACACATGCTACAAAGGGTCACTGATCACCTCTGTTAAAAAAAATGTTCTTAATTCGCTATTTAATCAATCCTTTCTTAAGCAATGTTGCTATTTTTAAGACATCAAAAATTGAAATAGGCAATTCAGCGATAAGTTACATCATGAATGGAACTAGATATTTGAATTCAGCGGTTACTTTTCCAAAAAGTGAAGCTTTCTCCCTTTTTATATAAAGCAACTTGTGTCTCTAGAAGAGACAGGAACAAAGGTTCAAGAAAAATTATAGAGCAGGGGTGTCAAACTGGCGGCCCACGGGCCGGATGCGTCATGTGCAGGCCACACTCACCCCAGCTCCGCAAAGGGGGAAAATGTCACAAAACATCATGTGACAGCAATGTGATGCAGTGAGTTTGACACCCATGCTATAGAGTTTCTAATCCAGCGAATACAGATTAGGGACCAAAATGGAATAGTGTAATACTAGAAAAATATCGCAAAAAAGTGCCTTGGCCATCTTGCATTAAATTTAGAATTAAATTCACAAATATACTGATGTCCCAAGTTCTTTTCCTGAAAATTAATATACATCCTTCAGACCCATATTTAATAATCCCGGGTTGCACAGCTGAAGCCTATATGTTATACCTCTAGATTATATTACTGAAAGTGAATGGGAAGGAGATTAGTGAAGTGATTAGTGAAGTGAAGGAGATTAGTTTTCACAAATGTAATTTTTCACAAATTTTCATTCAAATGTGGAAAGCTGGACCTATTTTGACTTAAAAAAAACAACTCTGAAAAAAAATGCACAAAAAAACCCTCAAAATCTTTGGGTTTTCCCCTGCTGATA
The DNA here is from genome assembly GCF_059756535.1 of Pantherophis guttatus. Classification (NCBI taxonomy): domain Eukaryota; kingdom Metazoa; phylum Chordata; class Lepidosauria; order Squamata; family Colubridae; genus Pantherophis; species Pantherophis guttatus. The sequence goes on from NC_142063.1 coordinate 319,004,984, forward strand.
TCATCATATTGCTGAAAATACCCATTGTAATTCTCAGTAGCCTAATGAAGAAAACAAACAAAATCCCTTAGGTAGGGGGAAAAAAACCAAACATTGTCTATCTCAAAGCTGTAAGTTTTAGGATGAAGAGTACATGACATATTTGACCCTAAGGCTGGACTTTGGTTGAGATGGAATAGAATTAGGTGGTTACTTGAGTGACTTAATTAGTGAACAATATCAAAGCCATGTCCTGGAGAGTAAAAAGCTATTGTCATTTGTTTATATTCAAAGCATAAGGTATCATGATGGGTACCTAAGTAGTACTTTGATCAAATGTTTTCTTGTGGGAGTGGGACTGTTTCACAATTGGGCAACTTTTTTCCACTAGTGTTCTAAATTGGCCAAGTTGCACATATCCAGCTAGGGAGAGTCAAGGAGCGACTTGACAGGCAGTTAAGCATTCATTCACCTTCATTCATTCATTTGCATCTACAATTTTAGGGTGGCAGGTCACAGAATGTACAGTACATGTTGTAAGAAATTATGGAATTCATCTGCTTCAATCCATTGCCCAGTGCAGGAATCATTTACTGTAGCATCCTCAAACATTATTAGGATTCCATAGGAAAGTTGTCAGTTGAAATTAAGCCACTATGTCCTTTGTATTTCCAAGGTCATTTTAAATAAATAAGAGAATAGGTAAATTAGGCATAACTTCTTTTTGATAAACCCATGCTGGCTTCTGCTGAACAATATATTCTTTTCTAGATACTCATGAACTAACTGCAAATTAATAAATTTGCTCAAATTTTGCCAAGTAGTGATGTCAAGCTGACCATCGTTATCCGTTTCTTTCTCCTATCTTTTTGAAGATAGAAACGAATATTTGCTCTGGCACTACTCTCTACTCTCCATTTCTCAACAATACAAAAAGGGCTCCAATATGAGCTCTGCAATTTCTTTCATATCTCATTGATATAATTGATGTGGTTAGGAGACACAATCTTTTTCATGGCAGCCAAGTAGTGCTCCCTAAAAATCTCTTTCCTTAAGTTGCTACTCCCTTCTTGTGTTAGTACTTCTACTCATGTCCAGCTGAATTATGGAGAAGACCAATGCACAAGAAGGCAGTGAGATTTTTTTTCTCATCCTTTTTCTTCTTACCCCTAACATAATCCAAATCAGTGGTGGGTTTCTACTGGTTTGCCCTGGTTTGGGTGAACCGGTAACGGCGGCAGTGGGAAGCTCCGCCCACCCACCCAGACGTCATCACGGATGCTCTGCGCATGCAAAGTTCAAAAAGTTCTGCGCATGTGCAGAAGCACCGTGCGTGAGCAAAGCGAGTGCACACACATGCACACTCACAGTTCTGAACCAGTAGCAAAGGTAAGTGAAAACCACTACTGATCCAAATGCCCTTTTGTTGCTTTTAGCATCCCTAGAGTATACATTCATTTCAGGTTTTCTGAATTTCTTTTTGCAGATAATAGCTACTTGCTAATGCATATCTTTGGTGGCACATAGTTACTATTTTCTATATATGTTTTACTCTTAATTCAGTCAAATGATTCCTATTGCAAACATAATAGTTTCCTAACATGCCCCCATTTCTTCTTTTAATTTGGGGAACTTGCAGTGTTGGCTGAGCTGCTTTTTCAACAGATGTCCAGGTAATTGAAGTTTCCCGTTATTAGTACATCTCTCCTTTTTGAAAACTTTGTAATTTGGTCCAGGAGCATTACTTAGATCTTCTACCTGACTTGGCAGTCTACAGAATATTTCCCACAATAATACTATTATTGCTTTTTCTTACTTGTATTACTTGTGTTTTTATCTAAATACTTTTGACTGGATTCTCAAATTCTTGGTTCTGTACACATATCTGCATTTCCTTTGCCTTTCATGCCACTCCACCTCTTTTGTTTAGCCTATACCTTTTGAATTAGTTGTATCCTTCAGTCTTTGCATTCCATTCATGTATTTCTCTTCTCCCCAAGTTTTTGTTATACTAACATATCATATTAGCCTTCCTATATTTAGACTTCTAATTCTACCTGTTTGTTAGCAGTATTAGTACAGAGACACTAAAAACTTAGGGTCACATAACATGACTGATTTCTTTTTGTTTTTATGAGCTCATTGTTGAGTGCCTCCACATCCTGTGTATTGGTCCCAATCCCAGTCCCAATCCTTGGCATTTAAATATTTATTAAGTCTCTTTTTTTTCTCTTCCCAAGATTCAGTTTAAACTCCTCTGGATCAGATTTACAAGGTGCCTTTCAAATACATTCTTCTCAGTTCTTGCACAATACACCCCATATCTTGCAAGTGTGTTTTCATCATGGAAATACATCCCATTATTGAAGATTACATCTACCATCTACCATCTGAAGCCATTTGTGTAGCCAATTGATTTTTTCCAGTATTTTTCTTTCTTTGTTGACCACATCAAACTGGAAATAAGTGAACAAAACATTATCTGTGCCCCAACTTCTTTATCCTCTCTCCAATGTTTCACTGCCTCTTGCAATGTCTTCAAGATGAGTCCAAGTGTGTCACTTGTTCTTACACAGTTCAATGGAAAAAGATATTTTTCATTTGGTTTCAAGAGTCTTGGGAGCTAGTTACATCCAGAACATGAGCCCCAGGAAAGCAGCATGACAGGTATGTGGCCAAAATTACCATGTGCTAAGTGCACAAAGAATGTTAACAGATAGTTGGAGTTACACTGAAAAACAATTGGGAAAAAAGATAGAATCGTCTACTCTGATGGTTGGTAGACTGAAAACCTGAACAAGAACACTGCATTATGTTGCAGATCCTTTTTGTGTAAAATGAAATTAAAACTATGATTATTGTTGTCTTATAAGAAGGTCTGTAACTTTGGACAAAGGTATATGTAACAATAGGGGCCAAATGGGTGGGTGAATTACCACTCAAAAGGCATGGAGCACTGATTCAGCATTTCTCTCCTTAATGGGGTTTTTTTTTTCTTATGTTGTTATAAGATAAAAAGATGGAGAAAACAGTGGGAAAATAAATGGAAAACAATTTTGTCTGAAGAGCCCCATAAAGTTCTTCAAATGAAGCACGACAATTGTACAATAAAAAGCTTCATCTAAAAGCATTCATAGCTCATTCCCCAAGTAATGGCTCTGACTTGATATTTTCTCTCCATATGGCAACAAAATACAAGTTGAGTCTCAAAATATTTTATTCCAAAATCCATACTAGGATAGTTACAAACAAAGCAGTTACCCATCCCCACCCCCCACCCTGCCTTTAATGTAAAGAAATGGTTGTTCACACTAGAAATTTCTATATTTAATTGCAGTCTTGACTGAAAGGAAACAGCAAACATTCTGAGACTGAGAATAAAACATGTGAAAGATTTATATAGTTTATTTATTCAAATGCAAGCATGGAACTGTTACTGAGAGCTATGATAAATTCCTATTAACTTTTACTGGCTGAGGTACTCTCACATTTTTTTTTCTATTCTATATTTTGTCTCTTCCTTATTCCCTCCCCATTGTATGTATTAGGAAGATAAATATTACTTATCTTAATCATTTGATGTAAAAGCAGAAATATGATGGTCATAGCCTTTATTAGTGAGCCTTATTAAATGTATCTTATTTAACAATTGTCTAACTTACTGATGAGGAAAAAGAGAAGCAATTCCTTACATGGAGCATTGCATGAAATTCACAAAGATTTCCCATCTCATCCTGTCCTCTCTTCCATCTCTAGCGTAACAAGGATTTCCAGGAGATTCATAGGATTTGATGAAAGACACAGTACAAAAGCAATTCTTTTATATTTTTATTTATTAAAAAATATATATCAAATCTAACAGTATCAGTTCATTTTATTTTTCCCAGACCAGCTCTGCAAGCGGAATTTACATTAACAAATGCCTACTGCTTCTTCTCTTCACCTCCTGAAATGACAGTGGCTTGACTCTTTAAGTGTCTTGTAGTAAGTACTTTTTTCCTCTCTTTCTTATGGAGTATCATAACTGAAGATGTCTCTAACTGCACCTATATTTGCAAGCTGAACTGTTGCTTTAACATGTATATATCTATGGTTATTTCTAATTAATATAAAATCTATTTACATCCTACTTTAGAGATAAGGAAAAGGCTAGAGATTGTTGTGGTCCGCCAGGAGCCTGCAGGCTGGAGGCTGGGGAGGAACATGGGCCAGTCCTGGAGTATGGGGAAGGCTTGGACGAGGACTCTGCGTTGGAGGCAGAGATAGGGCCAGGGCCATCTGGGAGTTATGTATTGACTCCAAAGCCTTCAGAGTCTGACGTCAGCGAGGCAGAGGAACAGGGGGAGCCTGTTCCCAGTGCGCGCATGTGCAGAATTGCCAGAAGGCAAGAACAGTTAAGACAAAAGGGGCGACTCAGGAGTAAGGCTTGGAGATGATTGGCCCATCCCATAAGACATAAAGGAGGAGTAAAGGCATGTGAACCTTTGCAGGAAACAACTTTGTTCATGCTGGTCAGTTTAAATTCTGAAGCTCCGTTTTGAGTCTGTGTTCCATGTGGCCTTGCAAAGCTAATTGCCAATTAGGTCTTTGGCAGGGTATCAAGGGAGATAAAAGTGGGTGCTTATCAGCCTTATCCTGAAGGACTGTGGCAGACTTCTGTCAGATTCTTTACAAACTATTTGTGACTCATTACGGGCTGTGAATGAACAGAATTCACAGCCGTTGAAATAAAAAGAGGGTTTTGGGGCCTAATTGTGTGCTTTTTACTGTCTCAGGAAGCCTAGGTCAGAACAGAGATGTACTAGGTGTCTTCTCTCTAGAAAAGAAACCCTCCAAACATAAAAGAGAAGCATCCAATTTAATAAAAAGGCTGGGCGGGGGATCTGGGTACCAGAAGAGCTACTGGAAGGCAAAAATTTATCCGAGTGATGCAAAAGCTGGTTAAGACCTGGATTCTGAGGCTGTTTTATAGGTAAACTGTTGTAGGAAGAAATATCCTTCTGGGTTCAACTCCAAGTGGGGAAAAAGACACTGGAAACATGGAGACTGCTTGGAAAGATGGATTAATGGTGGACAGGATCACATGGCTTGAGTTCCTGAACAGAAAAGGGTGAGATACAGCGAGTCCCCAGGTTTTATGCTCTCTCTGGCTTTGAACTTCCTGGGGCCCCGAAAGAGTATCCTGACTGGTTATCAGACTCCCAGGGGGTGGGGGTCTTAGCTAGCCTTGCTGGCTGGTGTAATCTTCCCAGGTGCCATGTGGTGAGTTTCTGTCCTAGATGGGTCCCATTGTGTTGCAGATGATGGTTCTTTGACAAAGGATTAAGTTTCTGCCTCTGGCCCATTAACAAAGGTGTGGGGGGGGGGAGAGGCAGGAAGCTGCTTTGTCTTTAAAACATGTTTCTCCATTTCCCATCCAGGGAAATATAATATTCTGCCTTTTTAAAATTTCCTAAAATATTTCATTCTTCCAGGAAAGGGGTGGGTGCTAACTTCCTACACTGTAGTTTGGGGTTTGGGGTTGTTTTGGATTGTTTTTAAGTGCCGTGGGTTAGTGGTTGAATGGACTTCCCCTTCACTCTGTCTTTTGGACAAATCGCACCAGCAGACTAGAGGCTTTTTAGTCTTTGACTTCTGACAAGAGGGGCACCGTATCTAAGATGCAAATACAAATACAGTATTTGTATTTCTGGGAATTGAAGTTCATTCATCTTAAAGTTACCAAGGTTGCGAAACGCTGCTGTAGTGCTTTTCTGCCATCTACTGATCATGTAGAGTTTTGCAACCAGTTATGGCTGCTAAAAGCAACTCCTAATACAGGTAGTCCTCAATTTACAACAGTTCATTTAGTGACCATTTAAAGTTACAACAGCGCTGAAAAAAGTGTCTTATGACCATTTTTCATACTCACAACCGTTGCAGCATCCTCATGGTCACGTGATCAAAATTCAGAGGCTTGGCAACTGACTGATAGTTATGGTGGCTGCAATGTCCCAGGGTCATGTGATCATTGTGCAACCTTCTGACAAGCAAAGTCAATGATGAAGCCAGATTCACTTAACATCTTTGTAACTACCTTAACTATTGTAGGAAGTTAGCACCAGTAGTGGGATTCAAGTAATTTAACAACTGGTTCTCTGCCCTAATGATTTCTTCCAACAACCAGTTTGCCAAACTGCTCAGAAAGTTAACAACCGGTTCTCCCGAAGTGGTGCGAACTGGCTGAATCCCTACCCCTCTCCTAGAAAAATGAAATATTCTAGGAAATATTAAAAAGGCAGAATATTATACTTTCCTGGATGAGAAATGGAAAAACATGTTTTTATGCAGGAAGCAGACTCACTTATTTTTTTAATTTTAATTTTTATTATAACACAATATGACAAATACAAAACACACAATATATATATATATATATATATATATATATAAATATATACACACACACACACACACACACACACACACACACACACACTCTTTTAACACTATTTCGTGGTGGTCATCTCTTAATAGCCCCCACACTCTCAATAGCCCACCGCAGATGTCAGCACTTCAGAGAGAAAGAGATAGCTAGGTCTATTCATAAGCAAATGTCCTCACCCAAGATCCAACAAAGATAGGATTAGCCCTCTACTCATCTAGCAACAGAACTCACATATGGCACCTGGGGAGATTGCATCACCAAGCAAGGCTCAACCAAGCCTGGCACTCAAAAGACAACCTACAAAGTTACCCCTGCATGGCTCCATGGAAGTCTGTCAACCAATCAGAATACAAGCTCAAATTCAAAGCCCAACAGAGGGTATAAATCAACTCAATCTCTCTCTCTCTCTCTCTCTCTCTCGCTCTCTCGCTCTCTTACCCACCAATGTGTTTGTTTGCCCAGGACCTCAAAACCATGTGGTCCTCTCCACCATTAAACATCTTTTCAAGCAGTCTTCATGTTTGCAGTGTCTTTCTCCCCACTTGGAACTGAACCCAGATGGATATTTCTTCCAACAATATGGCAAGAAATATCGTAAAATGGGGCAAACTCACGTCTCACTTAGCAACAGAAATTTTGGACACAATTGTGATCTTAAGTCTAAGACTAACTATTGTAGTCTGCAGGCTGTGGCCTAGCTTCATAGCAGCCTGCCCAGAAGCTGAGTGGCTCTCCTCCATCTGTCCTTGCCTTCTGACTCACCTATTGGATTCTTTCTCCATGGGTGAATGTGACTCCTACTTTACTAGATTTTTTGGTAATCAATGCTTTTAAAAAGTCCCAATATCGTACTTATTAAGCTATAATTTTTATTAATAGAACCAGGTTGGTGTAGTGGTGGGACAAGGGGAAAGCCATGAGTTCTAGTCCCTCTTTGGGTACAAATCCAGCTTGGGTGACCCTAAACTACTCTCTCTCTCAATGGCAATCCGGTTTCTGAAATCTTGCCCAGAAAAGTGTCTTCCAGGCAGTGGCCAGGAGTTAACATTGACTCGAAGTCACACACACAAAATTTGTCATGACTAGTTTATTTGTTCTGGCTGACTTATTGCACTATTTTAATATTTAGTTTTCGTTACCCTTTATGAAAGCATTGGTATTTCAAAGATTGCAGATGTACAAACGATCGAAAGCTCCTCTTGCTTGGGAACCTCAAACGCACAAATAGCGAACTTGTCCTTACGTGGATTTCAACAACGTGAAATAAGTTGCGCCTTTCTATATTAATTACAGAGGAAATTAGAGATCTTTAATGTAGCCTTGGGTTGAAATCATCTGTTCTGCGGCCTAATCAAAGAAGGCAAAAACACTCGCTTTGGGGGAGGGGGGTTGGCCACTCCTTCGGATTCACCTAATTATCTATACACGAAAAGTCCTCTCGCTTTTTCTTTTCTTCGCCTTCTTTTATCGGGCATTTAGGTTAGACGCCTATAAAGCGGCGATCGCGCGCCCGAAGTAGTGAAAGGTCCCCTCTTTTCCCGCAAGATGGCGATGCTGGCGGAACGTGAGTATGAAGCCGGTTGAAACGGAGCAGGTAGAAAATAGCGCGAGGTATGGGAGCGAAACTGATAACCCCCATCCCCCGCCTCGTATCTTCCAGTGATCATTATCCGATGTCTATGATTTGGGTAAAGGAGCTATGATAAAGTGAGATTTAAACCTCTATCCAGCCAGGATCTTCCTTCCAGTATGGGACGATTAGCTATTGATGCCCATAAGCAAAGCATGGGAATGGCAGCTGCTTCTATCTATCTATCTATCTATCTATCTATCTATCTATCTATCTATCTATCTATCTATCTATCTATCTATCTATCTATCTATCTATCTATCTATCCTATTTATTTCTTCTAGGTTTCAAAAGCATTCAGTCTCCAAATCTTTGTTTGGTTCTTCAATTGCTCGAGCGGGGGAGGGGAGGGGGGGGCTTGGACTAGAAGATCTCCAAGGTCGCTTTCAACCCTGTGAAGATCTAAAGCAGTGTTTCTGCCCTGATGACTACTAGGCGACAGTACAGTGTTATTTGCATCTTTTGGTCGTCCAGATTTTCATAGCCAGAGAACGTAATGTAGATTTCTGTGCTGTGGGTTTTAGGAAATCATTTTAAAAAATTATTTCACGTGCATATGCTGCCCCCAAATGGTATCAGAGGAGTTAGAAACAATATTGAGGGGGGGGGGGGGTTTAAGGGAAGCTTTACCGTTGTAACTTGCTTCGAAGTACCCAACACACATTTTAAGAGGCTGAGTTTGAGAAGCCATAGAAAGTGCCTCCAGAGGATTAAAGAATAGAGGGGACAGAGAGAAACTCGCATTAAATACTGTTGTTAGATTTATCTGTAAACTAGTGAGCAGTGCTGCGATATTAGTCAGTGCAATATCAAAGAGGGTATCTGAGGAGTCATCTCACCCCAATGGAATTGGCCATCCTACTCACTCCAGCAGAAGAGACTTGCTACAGACCCCGTCTGCCAAGAAATTTTGGCTGGTTGCATCCAGGAGAAAATGTTTTTCTCCTGTGGGTCCCACCCTTTGGAAATTTCTGCTGCCAGAAATGAGTTTCATCCCAACCTTTTGGCCTTCCAGAAAGATCTTAAAAACTGGCACTTCCAGCTGGCCTGGGGTCCTACACTGGGAGTGGCTGATGCAATACAAAGAACATCCCACCCCTATGCCATTCATCCTCTTGATTTTTAATTTCTATTCAATCCTTGTTAATAATTTTAATTATTTCCAAATTATCTTTTTATACTTTGTAAGATGCCTAATTTATCTCAATAAAGAGCTAGCATATGAATTTTATAAATAAATAAAATGCTAAGTTAATATTGAATTGGTTTTTGAGATCAGAACTATAATATATATTTCAATTATTACTATTTTATCAGCAGCAGTTCCTATTTCCTGACCCTTCTTCTTCATCAATCATTTTTTCTTTCTTTGGACAGATTTAAGGAATGCTGCAGATGAATGTTTGGGAACATAGAAATTTACAAAATTACTACAAAATGGCAGACTTGAATATGATATTAGCTCATTAAGCATTTATCAGTAAAATGTTTAAAATGGTTTGTCAATCATCCTGCTTGATTGTTGGGATTCCCAGTGCCTTGTGTACTCATTCCCTAAAATGTTATTTAAAAATCTTTACAGAAAAAGTGCTTTGGTTAGGAGAAGCACTAATTGTGAAGAAGAAAGACTTCCAATTTCAATTTTAAAAATATAACTAGATTTCATTTCATTTTCTCTTGTAGCACGTCACAAACTGAAATGGTCTGTGGATCCCCGGAACAGTGCTTGGAGTAAAGATGAATCAAAATTTGGCCAGAAGATGTTGGAAAAAATGGGATGGTCAAAAGGCAAGGTAAATTCGTATGGTTGAAAATAGTTGCTTAAGTTTTCTTTAGTATTTTCAAGGTTAATTAGAGAATAAAATGTTTATGAAATAAAATAAGTATTGTAAATGTTGCCAGAAAAAGAAATTAAATGGAGATCAGATGCCTCCTTGGCCTTCCTAACAAGGATCATCTTGCTTTAATCTGGAACAAATTACTTTTTAAATAAAATCTGAAGTTTAATGCAAACTGATTTCCCTTGGCATAAGGACTCTGGATAAATTTCCTGAAATAACTATCCTGAATCCAGTTGTTAAATCTTGAAGATGTGCCTCAACCTGGACTTTCATTACAGGAAAGTTGTCCCAGTTAAACTCTTATATTTGTATTGCCTTATGAGTGCAACGCTGATGCAAGCAGAAGCCCTTCTAGACCCATTTGTTGCCTAAGAATCAAGAATCATTGAGAAGATATACCTCAAGAGTTTTCAGATTAGTAAGAGAAAGCTTCCATCTCGTACAAAAGGAGCAACCTCAGGGACTCACTTCCCTTTCTCTGCAAGTATGAATGGTTGATTTCTGATTGCTAGTTGTTTTAGTATGTGTGGGTTTTATTTTGTTTTCTAATTATTTCAACTTGTTGAGAATAATTGGATTGAAAAAAGAAAACAAAATGAAAAATGACACCCTTGTGCACACTAAAAACAAATGAAGTTCTCCAAGACAGATCTGTTTGTCATTTGTTTCCACTAGGGGCTTGGGGCTCAAGAACAAGGCAGCACAGAGCATATTAAGGTTCAGGTGAAGAACAACACATTGGGATTGGGAGCATCTGTGAGCCAGGAGGTAAGTGGAGGTAATAGAATTGAGGCTACACAGACTCGTAGCTCAAGCACTTACACACACACACACACACACACACATTTATAAATCAGGATTTGTATTAGGTTTTACAGAAATAGAATTAAGTCTATAAACTTAGCAGATGTAAAGTTAATTTGATTTGGAAAGACACAGAAAGTAACTACAATGCATTTTTGTTTGGTTTGACAAAAATATTTTCATATGAGACTGAATTAGTTGGCTGTTTGTAATGATTTAGAATGTTGATAATTTTAGTGCAAAATGTTCAGTTCATGCATTAAACCAACATTGAAATGGAAGTGCTACAATTTGTATGATGTATAAAATTATAAATATAGTTTACAGTTAGCCATCAAATCAGCATTGCAAGCTTTAGTTCCAAGTTTCTCTGAATTGCTAAACCCCAAAGCTTCTAGAGGCTACTATATCACATCAAGGATGTGTAGAATGTAGTGAACCACAAAGTAAAGCAGCTTTAAATCATGACTCTTCTGCTTGTGCATTTGGGAGTATAGATGATGGTTTGTATACCAAACTCAGATTTATGATAACTGATTTGGTGGTCTGAATTTGAATCAGTAGAACATGGAAGAGACATGCCTTTTTTGTCATCTTTCCCTCATTCCTGATCAGTTTAGATTGTAATCATTTGGTTTGTGTGTTGGGTGCAGGACAACTGGATTGCTCACCAAGATGATTTCAACCAGCTTTTGGCAGAGTTGAATAACAGTTATGCACAAGATGACCCAGGTAACATGATTCAACTTTGAGAGTAACTGGCATTGAAAATCTTAATATAAAATTACATACAGTATGTTGGCCACATGAGGTCACTATTGCTGTTTGAGAGCAAGCATATGAAATTAAAGCCACCTCCTACCCTGTCAGACTTGCCGAACATTAGAATTTTGTGGGATTGGGATTATGAATTTTGGATGAGGGGGCATTACTCTCACATCCTGCTGATAGTTTTACCAAAAGAGTGATGCTTGTAGTCTGGAGGAATTATCCTTTTGAGATCCTCATCTTGATGCAGATCTTCTTTATCATCAAGATCACTTTGCATCATTTGGCTTTTGACATTTGATTTGCCTTTGGATCTTAGTGTCCATTCACACACATTTCTGAAGATGTCTGAAAGAACAACTCACATCATGACAGACACAGAAAAAGCTGCCATTCTTCAGCACATGTTCTTCCTGTTTATAGTGATCCAAAGCGAAAACTGAATTGTCCATTCTCTGGCTGATTGGCAACAGGGCCGAGAAGAACACAAATCTCTTACACAAGTTATCCACTGCTGGAACTTGAAGCAAGACTTTTATAATTTGAGAAACTCAGGGAAAAACAACACTAAGAGTAGGAGCTGGTGTCAGCGTTCCAGAAAAAAACCCAACTCCAAGTAAAAACTTTGAAGCAAGCATTTTTCAAAGTTCTATTTACTAGAATAAGTAAACTGGCACATCTGGGAAAACCCGAATCTGAGAGGTCCGGGTTTTCCCTCAGTAAATCAAAACCCCCAAAACCATCCCCTCATTCCTCAGTCGTTCACATGTCCAATCACTATCCATCCCATTTTGAGACAGCACCCTGACCACTCCTCCAGATGCAGGATTGGCCTGACCTTGACCGACAGTATGAATGCTATTATGTCTAAAGACAACCCCTCTACTAAATCCCCCCTCCTACTTTCCCACACATGAGAAGGTGGCAGCATGGAAGCTTTCAGCCTAATATGGCTTCCAAAGCTAACAGCTGGGAGCAAGCTATTGCTATTGTAAGAATCAGTAAAGATGCACTGGGAAAACAAGAAATACCATGGGGATGTTCTACATTGGAATTTAGTATGTCAGGAGGACTATAGATTTTGGACTCATGTAATTTTCTGTTTCTATTCTAGAATCTACTTACAAAAATAGAAAGAAAACTTTTAACCTCGAAGAAAAATCCAAGATCTCTAAAAAACGAGTTCACTATGTGAAATTTGCCAAAGGTAAATTCAAATGAAACTAAATAAAACCTGTTACATGAAAAAACCCATTAAAATGTTTCTAATGTGATCAGCACAGTAACCACACTGGAAAAAAATCTATTTAAATATATCAAATTATTGTTGAGAATTAGATTATTTGATGGAGAATGTGTAGCATGGAAAGGGTTAAATTTGAAGCTGAGGCATGTGTGTTGGTACCTGTAGGATATTGAATGCAGTTGGTTTTGATGTACATTGCAACTTTTACTTAAAGGAAGCAAGTTTTCAGTGTTCCCTCCAAAAACAATATCTATGATAGGAGAATTTTTTCTGGTTTAAGCCCATTGAAATGAATCAAACGGAGAAAAATTAATTTTCTTCTTCAACAGCATTGATCTAACTTTATTCTATAAGAAAGCAATAAATTGTTTTGTTGTTTTTCCTGCATTTCTATCCAGGAAAAGATCTTTCTTCACGAAGTGAAGATGACCTATCCTGTATTTTTGGGAAACGCAAAGTCAAAAAAATGCAAGTATGTGATTTTACTTGATATTGTTGATACGTATTGGGCTGTATGCTTTAAATAGTGATTTATTTTAATCACTTAAAAAATACTTCTCGTCTGCTGTGCATCATTTGAGAATTATATACATTGCTGTAGCTTAGGTCACACAAAGCCTTCAGTCTTGAAGTGGTTTCAGAGAATGCTTTTCCACGGCCTCTGCAGTTTTTTTGGAGGGAAAGCCTTTGAAAAGCAAAAGCACACCCATTCTTTTGTGATTTTTAGAGGGTCTGAAGGCTACACAAGAGCATGGCCCTCTCACACAACTTCTGGAGGCTGTGCAAGACCACACTCCATGCAGCCTCCATAGACTCTGAAAATCACACAAAAACAAGATATGTTTTTGAGAATAGTAGTTGAAAGTTGGTACATGCTGGCATATCACCTAAAACATTATACCATTTCATGGTCACCATTACTGAGCTACTTGCAAATAGATTATTAGTGCCCATTTATAAAACAATAAAAAGCTAAGCACAGCGCTTCACATTTTTGTGTCATAAAAAAACTTAGGAAGCATAGGTCTCAGCTAAACTCTATTTTCTATTCCTGTAAACCAACCTTGTACAACATGATATGTTTCACCAGAAATACCAAACCTGTTGATTGGAAATCATAGGAATATTTGTCCATTCAGTTTGGGAATAATGTTCTAAATTCTCTGGAAATGCAGGTGATATTTCCTTGATGGTGGACTTTGGAAACCATAATTTGCTGAGGAACTAGTATGAATCAATACTTGGGACAAGGTGATTAAATTCATCTGTAAAAAGTGTCAATATACAAAATTAGAAATTAGGCAATTTATAAAGTTTTGTTTGTTTCTTTTTAGAAAAAAACTCATGTTTTATCTACTTATTTATTAAGATTTGTTCCACAATGGATGCCTTTGGGAAAAATATAAAATCCTGGAAAATGTAAGGAAATTGCAGCCTTCCAGATATCTACCACCCATAATTTCCATTCATCTTAAGCCAGGAATGATGGGGAATGAAATCTAGTAACATGTGGAAGAGCATTATTTTCTTTTGCCTGTAGTTTAATATGGAAGTTCTAAGGAGCCTCAAATTTTAAGGCCTCCGGTTTACTTTCTGGTGGGTATAAAAAGTTGAAAAGGATAGTTTCCTTCAGAATCTTCTTTTAAAATGGCCAAAAATAAATGTTCGACCTCTGCTGAAAATTGAGTATCAAACTAAATATTAAATTGAATATAATCAAACTAAATATTCCTTTGTTCTAGCTCTTTTTCTGCTTGTAAATCAGCCAGAGCTGCTTCAGAAAAACTGAGGGAAGTGAATGGATTTTTTTAAAAAAAATATATTATTTGATCATTTCAACGATCATATAAATTGTTAACTGCCTACTCCCAGACTGCTTTCCTGGTTCCTGTTTTATGTCTTGGAAGCTGAGATTATATAGTGATAGGGAAGCTTATTTCATTCAAAAACACTATTTCAAGTTAAAGCTCTTCTTTTTATCTAGTCTGGTATGTGGGATTGATTAGAAATAATAAAATGTGGTATTAGACAGGACCCATGAGCTCTTGGTACAGTATGTCCTTAGGATATGGTTGAAGATTTGTATTCTTTGGAAGATTGGCACTAAACACACACCCTTGATTTTAAAATCTTGGCATATATGAGTGTTTAAAAGATTGAAGGAACAGGAAATACTGGATGAGAACATCCTTGTATCTCTTCCTGCCTAGATAGGAAGAGTCCTGGTGTCCATCGAGGCTTAGAGTTCTGTTGTCAGTCAAAGATTAGCACAGCCAACATTTTCAATTTTAGTATCTAAGTCACGTGGATCAGGTGAGGAATGTTCCTTTGCTAATATAGTTTTTAGCCCATGTTTCTTCCTATCTAATTTCAAGAGATTCACTTCTGCTTTTTTGAATGTTTTATGTCCTGAAGAAGCTCCAGTGTACCTTTCCTCTTCTTTGCATATGCATCAGCTCTTTCATTGGTTACAAAACACCAAAAACTCCTGTGATTGCTTTTCAGTTCCGTCAAGATTCAGGCATATCTAGCCAGCACTTTAAGTGAACTCTTAAAAAAAAATGCCAGCAACTGAGAACAGGCTTTCTCTGACTTCCTAAAGGAGGTGCCTCTGTCAAGCATGATCCTTTCTACCTTTTGCCCTCTAGATACATTGGATTAGCACAGCCTCCCTTAAAAAATGAGATAAGCTTGCCAATAATAATGATATTTTTATATCTTAACCTTACGGACTTCCTGCATTGCAGATCCTCTAAAACTAAACCTCTGAGCCTAGCTTTTATATTCCCCCTCGCCCCCCACCCCCTTTGAGGCAAATATTCATGTTCTTTTATCAACCTCCAATTAAATCTCCAGTGGTAGAATAATCTCCATTTCTTCTCTTATGTGATAAACTCTTCCACTTTTTTTGACTTAGCTGCAAACCAACATTTGGCCTCCTTATGAGCTTATTTCCTTTACAACAAATTATAAGGGTAAGCAACGATGTGTTTTGTACCTAGTTAGGGGGGGATTTCTGTCATCCTTGATGTTCTTGCTATATACAAACCACACAAAACATAAATATTTTTACATTCAGATTGTTCACATTTTTTCTCAGGGAGATGGTGAAGCAATTGGAGTTACTGATTAGACTTACATCAAAGAACATTTTTAGTAAGGGGAGAATTGCTTAGGTGTTTACTTTTTTATTGTACTGAGCACAAGTTCTCAACTAAATTATTCGAATTCTGGAGAACTACTGAAAGCCCAGTGATTAAAAGCCAACAAATATTCCTGTCTTTAAAAAAAAAGTTGGGGGAAGAGCCATGAACTACAGGGCAACAGTCCAACAACAATACCTGGAAACATTCTGGAGAAAAACATAATCTGAAAACATTAAACATATCATTATCAAATAAGTGTCAAGAACAAATCTTGCAAAATTAATTTATTCTAATTTTTCATCTGTTAACTTTCTAAAAAGCATGGGATGCATTAGACATAATATATTGTGACTATAATAAAGGAATAGCCTATTTTGTATAAATGTATAGCTCTTAGAGAATTATCAGTGATTTTCATCAAATAGAGAAAAAGTTTTGGGTGTGCTTCCACAAGGACCAGTTCTCAATACTCTACGTTTAAATATTTTTATTAATTATTTTGATTTAAAAGATAGAAGAAATGTTTATCAAATGATACAAAATAGATGGAATTTTTAATATTCTAGAACGGGTCCCCAACCTGTGGGCCACGACCTGCTAGTGGGCCGTGAGGGGATTGCAACCGGGCCACAGAAATGGCTGTTGAGCATGTGGCATATCCTCATTTGCGCGAGTGGCAGGCATGCGTGCACGCTACTCACACAAATAGAGCTGCGAGCGCGTGTGCTTGCCAGCCATTCCCACGGAACCACCACTACCACCCGCCAGTCCGTAAAGACGGAAAAATTGGGGAACTCTGTCCTAGAAGGCAAAAATAGAAATAAACATAATCTTTGTAGCATAGAGAAAAGACCAAAAATAACAATGAATTTTAATAGATAAATACAAAGTTCTTCATGGAAAAAAAAAATCAAATATCCAAGTACTGAAAAGGAAATACATGGCTTGGTATTTGTACTTAAGGGGGATAAATAATTGCTTGCAAACAATATAAGCCAGCAGTGTGGGGCAAGTGCAAAAAAGACAAATACAATTTTTGGCTGCATCAGTTGAAGTATAAGTTTAGGAAGTAATCATTCCACTTCATAGTCAAATGCTATGAATGGTTTTATTTAAGAATTCAGAAAAAAATAAACAGGATCAGACAAGGGCGATAGGGATGATGGAAGGACTAAAAACTAAGTTCTGTGAAGAAAAATAGAACTGAATATATTTAACCTTGAGAAATTACAATGGAGGGCTGGATATTAAGTATTTTTGAGATATCAATACCTTAAACAATACCTCCTCGTCCGAGATTTAATTGACGAGGAGGACGCGGACCTGGCATGCATTACGGAGTCCTGGTTAGGGCCAGAGGGAGGCGTCCCTCTCATCGATTTATGTCCCCCAGGCTTCTGTGTACTGCACCAGCCGCGACTCCAGGATAGGGGCAGGGGGTGGCGGTTGTTATTAGGGAAAGTCTCAGTCCCAGGGAGGTCACTGTTCCTCAGGCGGGTGTGAGTCCCTCCTTCTGAAATGGGACCCTGGAGTTCAGCCGGGTCTGTTGGTTAAGTACCTATCTCCCAGCTGCGTAGCCTCAGCCCTGCCCGCACTGCTAGATGTCCTGGCCGAATTGGCGGTTGAACTCCCCAACCTTCTCGTTGTGGGAGATTTCAGTTTGCTATCGGCCGGGGAGACATCTGAGTCAGTCCGGGAGTTCATGGCCTCCATGACAGCCATGGACCTTACTCAGGTTGTACAGGGCCCAACTCATAAGGGAGGACACACATTCGACCTGGTTTTTCTCTCTGGACAGTGGATAAATGATCATGGTAGGGGAAACTTGTCAATCTATCCCCTGTCATGGTCCAATCATTCCCTCCTCAGGCTGGACTTTCTCTCCGGCATCCCCCGCTGCTGGGAGGTGGAACCAGTGAGATTGTTCCACCCCAGGCGCCTGATGGACCCGGAAGGGTTCCTGACGGAGCTTGGGCCTTTTCCCGCCTCCTTATCCCACGATTCGTCTGAGGCCCTGATCGCGGAGGGGGCTTTGGATCGAATCACGCCTTTGCGGCCTCTGACCCGATGCAGATCCCGGGTGGCTCCCTGGTTCACCGCGGAGCTCAGGGAAATGAAGCGTCGGAGAAGACGCCTGGAGGGCGGTTGGAGATCCTCCCAATCCGAATCTGACCGAACACAGTTAAGAACCCATATTAGGTCTTATCTTGTGGCAATGGAAGCGGCAAAGCGCCAATATTTTGCCGCTCTCGTTGCATCTGCAAAAAATCGCCCAGCCACTCTGTTTAGAGTGACCCACTCTCTCCTCAATCATGGAGCGAGGGAAGACCCCTTGCAGGGCAGAGCGGAGGATTTTGTACAGTTTCTGCAAGATAAAATCACTCAGATTCGGACTGGGTTGGACTCTGACTGGGCAGAGTCTGACGAGTCGACGGGCCTGTCCTGATGGTAACATCTGGGTTCAATTTGAGCCTGTTTCGATGGATGAAGTGGACAGGATCATGGATCAACTGGGTGCCTCCACATGTTTATTGGACCCTTGTCCCTCCTGGCTCGTTTCTGCAGCCAGGGAGGTGACTGGAAGCTGGATTCAAGCGGTTGTCAACGCTTCTTTGAGGGAAGGGGTCTTCCCCGCCACACTCAAAGAGGCGGTGGTTCGTCCCCTTCTCAAGAAGCCCACCCTGGATCCAGACTCCCTTAATAACTATCATCCAGTCTCCAACCTTCGCTTTATAGCGAAGGTTGTTGAGTCTGTGGTGGCACAGCAGCTCCTGCAGTTCCTGGAGGAAACTGACTACCTAGACCCATACCAATCGGGTTTCAGGCGCGGTTACAACACGGAAATGGCATTGATCGCCCTAGTAAATGATCTCTGGCGGGCCAGGGATGGGGGTTGCTCCTCCATCCTGGTCCTTCTTGACCTCTCAGCGGCTTTCGATACCATCGACCATGGTATCTTACTGCAGCGACTTGGGGGGTTGGGGGTGGGAGGCACCGTTTTACGGTGGTTCTCCTCCTACCTCTCGGGCCGCTCGCAGTTTGTGTGGACGGGGGGGAGAGAGATCCACCCCGAGGCCCCTCACTTGTGGGGTGCCTCAGGGGTCAGTTCTCTCCCCTCTGCTCTTTAACATGAAGCCGCTGGGTGAGATCATTCGTGGTTTCGGGATGAGGTACCATCAATATGCTGATGACACTCAGCTTTACATCTCCACCCCGGATCACCCTGGGGATGCCCTTTCTATGATGTCCCGCTGCCTGGGAGCGGTGCGGGCCTGGATGGGAAGAAACAGACTCAGACTCAACCCATCCAAGACTGAGTGGCTGTGGATACCGGCATTTCTTGATCTAGTGGCCCCATCACTAGTGATGGGAGGGGAGATCCTTACTCCCTCAGAAAGGGTCCGCAATCTGGAGGTCCTCCTGGATTCACGGCTATCCCTAGAAGATCATTTGACGGCCGTGACCAGGGGGGCCTTCGCACAGGTACGCCTTGTGCGCCAGTCGCGCCCTTTCCTAGATCAGGATGCCCTTGCCACGGTCACCCATGCCCTTGTTACGTCTCGGTTGGACTATTGTAATGCCCTCTACATGGGGCTGCCCTTGGGATGCACCCGGAGACTACAGTTAGTCCAGAATGCGGCCGCGCAGGTTGTTACGGGGGCTTCTCGGTACTCCTGTGTGACACCTCTCCTGCGCGAGCTGCACTGGCTGCCGGTGGCTCTCCGGGTTCGTTTCAAGGTGCTGGTGCTCACCTATAAAGCCCTACATGGCTTAGGCCCGGATCTGCAGGATCATCTCCTGCCTTCCTCCCACCATCCGATGCACTCACACAGAGCGGGCCTTCTCAGGGTGCCGTCAGCCAGACAATGTCAGCTGGCGGCCCCCAGAGGGAGAGCGTTCTCTGTGGGAGCGCCGACCCTCTGGAATGGGCTGCCCACCGGCCTCAGGACCTCCTCGCCTTCCGCCGCGAATTGAAGACATGGCTTTTCCACCAAATGGGATGAATCCATAGGGGTGACTTCAAATAATTTTAATATTTTTTAATTGATTTTAATTTAATTTTAAACTGATTTTAATTGTTTATGTAATTCTTTGTTTTGTTTTTGTAAGCCGCCCTGAATCCTATGGGAGAAGGGCGGCATATAAATTACATAAATAAAATAAATATAAATAAATAAATAAACTGCACCCAATAATTGCTTGGCAATCAATGCAGGGTTTGTTTTTCCATTTTTTGTTTTTGTTTTGTTTACTTATTATGAAATGGCATTTTATTGGCAACAAACTATAACATTTACCTGTAAGGAAAAAATATTCTCCCTAATTTATTGTCATTATACAATACAATTTATTGTAATGGCACTTATTTAATCATTAGAATAATATGTTCATGATATTAAAAATAGCTGTAGCTTAAGAACAGGAAAGCTGTGATGATGTCAAGTCTACATAAACTACAGCTGGAAGAATGAAAGCAATATTTTTAAAAGTCCCATTTAACATAGTTTTTCAAGAACCCTTCACTTGTCTCCTGTGGCCATGCCTGGAATATATTTCAGGACCGCCCAGGATCATAAGATGAAACATGACTGAGCTACCTTGGAAGATAGAAGGTCAGTTTTGAATAGCCGTTAGTGCAGAATAGAAAAAGATTCCCAATCAGTAAGTAAGTCAACCTGAGAACACTTTGATAGCACAAAAAGATTACTTCAGGACTTTCTTCAACAGATGGAAGGTCTTATTTCTCTCTAGGGCAGAAGAACCACCTAGCAGCCTAGTTAAGGTCATTTAAAGAGACAGGTGAAAATAGAGGCTTACTTTGGTTTCTTGTAGTTCTGTCAGGCTTAAATAGTGCTTCCTCTCTTGCTTTAAGCTGTTTCACTTTTTCAGCTGCATCATGCATAATAGAAGTTGGAGTTGATGCAGTTTTCCAACTGGAATTCCAGCAGTGGGCTGCAGTTCTGCTCTCTCATGGTTCTATAATCTATAATAAACTGTGATTTATTATCACAGAGAAATGACTGGCAGAAAAGTCATGGAGAGTAGTAGTCATTAACTCTCTTCATCAAGCAGCATCTCCAGCATGGATTTTTTTTTTAGCAGAGACTGTGTGTGTAAAACATACATTCCTTGTAATTTGCATGAGTTAGCAAACAGAATGCTTCATTTTCACCAGTTATTGCTTCTGGACTAAATGCACGTACATAAATACAGGATGTTGTCAAAGCATGAATAATTGTCACACACCCTGACCAGTTAAGGAAAGGTCACCACTGGCACTGTAGGCATAATTATGTGAAATTATTCCTCACCATGCCATCTGCAAATCTGCAGTGGCTATAGAGATGAAGAAATATTCATAGACTGTGAATCTGCACTTTCAGAGTGAGCACAACTCTGTACAAAGCATACTGCTTATTTCCTAGTGATCAACAGCATTTATGTCTTTTCTGGATCTAATTTTATATTTTCCCGTTTATTTAAATTTGAATTTAAATTCAATATAATTTAAATATAATAATTGTTTTTCTGGGATTTGAAACCAATTCCCAAGTTGAAGCTGGACATTATTAGCATATCGATGGTACCTCATTATAAAATTCTAACTACCGTCCTCAGCAGTCTCCTTAAAATGCTGTATAACACAGGAGACAAAATCTGATCTCTTTATGATACCATAAGTGCCCTGGGGCAAAACGATAATCTTTAAGCACAAGCTTCCGGAATTATTGCAAAAGTCTGCCTGAATGTCTAGTTTCAGTCGGAATGTCATAGTCTGTTACATGAAAAGTGGCTATGTGCTTAATTTATTTATTAAAGTTGTATGCAAGCCCAATCTTACAATCAATAAAAGCTACAATATGTAACATTAAAACAATAAACAATAACACTAAAATTAATTTAAAATTAAGAAAGACGGGAAGGAAGGGAGCAAGATGCAACAGGGAGGAGATTGGAGTCCTTCAGATTTAGGAAAACTAATAGGCTGCATTTCTGCTATCCATTTTCTAACATAGGTCAACCAGCAGACAAAGCGAGCTCAGCACTTATCCTGGCTGTATCTGAACCTGCAAGGCCACCATCTTTTTGGTCACTTTCCCAAGAAACGTGCACGCTTTGGGCACTTGGTCCGGTAAAGGTTAGCCATCACTGACATAGAGGAAAAGCAAGTCTTCACTGATACAGGGAAAGAATCCTGAAGTTCTTTATTTAGTATTTAGTATTTAAACTGAATACTTTTTGGCCAATATTTTTCAGACATGGTTTGCCATTGTTTTATCCTAGGGCTGAGAGACAGTCACCTAGTTGGATTCATGCCTAAAACAAAATTCTAATTCACTATTTTCCAATTTCTAGCCCAGTTATTTTAACCACTACACCAACTGCCTCTCTGTAATTCATTATCTCTTCTGATTTCCTCCACTTATGTTTCAATTCTCTTCCTCTCTGTTTCATTGTACTCATCTTGGTAATAATCGGAGCAGCTGCTTAGATCTTAGAAGAGAGTATTTAGAAAGGATTGTATCAATCCCCAAGGCTGCTTCTGTTCCATAGATCAGTCAATGCTTTTATTTCTTTTACCAGTAGAAAAGATTGGAAACTCCTAGCACATTCAGAGAAACATCTACATTTATCAGGTGCCTACATCAAGCTAATTTAATAATTTTTTCACTCTTTATGTTTTACCTTTTAGTTTCAGAACACAAAATGAGCTAAATAGTTTCTTCTTGTGCCTTTTTTAAAACCTCTTTGCTGTAAGATACAAAAATAACATTTCTATCAGTTCCTATCTGATTAAATTCCCTGGATAACACATGCACACTCTCCTCTGCACTTCCTTCTCCTATCCAGCTGTATTTCCCATTAAAACTTTTATCACTAAGGAACATGCTCCAGAAGGTAACATACAGTCCGATTTCAATTTAATGGGGATAGGAACATGCATTCAGAAGAATGATGAAAATATCATGGTGTGCCAACTTGGAATCAGAAAAGTTCATTATGCACATCTGCATACAAATTATGAGCTGTCTTGATTAGTAAGAGCCTTCCTTTCAGACATGTAGTTTCAACATATTAGAGGTTGGAAAAGTGACACCTCCATCTTCCGATCCCTTCCCTTTTTTGGTCATGGTAGATTACAATCCTTCTGGGTGATGCTGCTCTCTTAAGACAGTTTCCTGATTACTAACACATTTTTCTGCTCAAAGTTTCCCTTTCCTGATGTACACATTTCCTGATATTCCAATAAATTGAATGAGGGGGTGAGTTGCTTGTTTAAGGCTTGAAACACAGTTGACAGTTTCACCCATTGCTCATTTAATCTTAGAAGAAAGTTCTCATTTTCCCTGGTTAACTGCAGAGTACTGGATAAGCTAAAAGGGCCTTGTGTGACTGAACTCAGTCAATAGAACAGGAGTGGATAGAAGAAGATAGATCAGGATTTACTGAAAAGTCATTTTATCATTTGCAGAAGATTAGTTTATAAAAAAGAAGAAAAGCCACAAAAATTTCCAGTCTCTAAAACTATTAAAATGGTGCTGAAAACAATTTTTCAAGTTAACAATTTGCTCAAAGGTATTATTTTTCCTGATTTTTCTAAGTTTATGCCCGTCTCGCATCCATTTTTGCACCTGATATTTTTAGTGGCTCCGAAATCACTTGTTAAAGACTAAAACCAATTCCAGCAGGCTGAGCTCTGCCCATACCTAATATGCAATGACTTTGCAAGGAGAGGGTGCTCAGTTAAAAACCTGGTATTTCCAACTTAAAAAAAAAAAATAGAAATCAAATTCTGTACTCGAGATTCTAGAAAGCTAATATAAGTCAAAATAGACAGTGGCTGAACTAAATAGTCAAACATTCTGAGCTTTTTAAGGGAGACATTTGTCCATCAATTAATCATCTACAGATCAGCTTCCCCATTCTGGAGAGCAAGGTGTATGTCACGGCAAAATATTTCTGAAAAGTATTTAAAGACCTTGAAGTGAGAACTTACAGAATGTGAATGGGAGATCTGTTTGCAACATGTTTGATTGCAGCTGGTTATAGAAGCTCTTTACAT
Source organism: Pantherophis guttatus (assembly GCF_059756535.1). Classification (NCBI taxonomy): domain Eukaryota; kingdom Metazoa; phylum Chordata; class Lepidosauria; order Squamata; family Colubridae; genus Pantherophis; species Pantherophis guttatus. The sequence goes on from NC_142063.1 coordinate 319,028,890, forward strand.
ATTAAGTTCTGGATTTATATTGCTATCTTTCAAAAACGTTGGGTAAAAACAGCTTTTTAGAATGATTTTCTAAGCAAATGAAACAATGAAAACAATATGATCTGTAAATTACATATCAAAAATCACAAAAGAAACTAGATAACACAGGAGTAAAATGTTTATTTTATTTTTTCTTTATGTACACTAAGAGCATATGCACCAAAGACAAATTCCTCGCGTGTCCAATCACACTTGGCCAATAAAGAATTCTATTCTATTCTATTCTATTCTATTCTATTCTATTCTATTCTATTCTATTCTATTCTATTCTATTCTATTCTATTCTGGTCAAAGGATTTTTCTGGGAAAACTAAAAACACTGATAGCAAAGACTGATAACTGCAAAAATGAGATTGACTTAAGGACCAGGGGAATCTTTCTGGAGAAATCATTCCATAATTGGAAAATTCTGGTCAAGAAGGCTTTCCCCTTGATTATCAACTGTATTAACTCTGGGTAAAAACAAATAGAGAATCACTTTTCATATATAAAACAAATATAGATTTTCTGTATCACTCTAAGAAATTTCTCTAGTATATCATCATGGTTGCTTGTGGATTTTCTTCTTCTTGCATAGTGTGGAGAATGTGGTTTAGATGAAGAATTTTTCCATTTCAAAGTACAAAAAAACGTAACTGAAACAATGAGAAATTAAGGATGGGCCAAAAGAAGTACTTATTCAGATAGTGAATAATCAGACTATTACATGTGCAATATTTGTAATGATGGCTACGAATTTAAACTCATTTAAAAGAGAGTAAAAGTTATTGGAATTTATCCATTATATACATCTTACTTGCAGTAGTGAAAGCAGTGTGGCCCACCAGCTCCTGGAAAACATGGAGTTGGTTTCTCAAAGGTATCTGTCTGGTCTCTGTGACAACAGACTCTTAAGCTAGGTAGGTTGACCCAGCATTGTCTCTTATTCAGTGGATATATTCATGGCATCTATTTGAAATTTCAAGGTCAGTTTTTTAAAAAAGCTATTTTACATCTGATTTTGCAAGGAGGGGAGTCTCAAGCCCTCTCAGAACAGCACTGGGGAAGAGAAAGATTGAATGGCATGGCCTTTAAGACTTAACCACAAGAACATTTCCTGTTGAATCCTGTCCTTGCATTCCTACATAATGCAAGTCAGTGTTCTTCAACCTGAGGACCCTCTCAGTGTGTGGATTAAATCTCAGAGTTCCTTAGCCAGGTGGGCCATTGTTGAAAATTCCAGAAGTTGATGTGCATGCATTTGGATGGCCCTAAGTTGGGGAAAGCTAATATAAATGGATGAGGAAAAGATTAAACTTGCCTTACTTTGGTATTATGTAATACCAGCAGTGTGTTTTTAAATGCCCACAATCATTCTACAATATATTGTGGATCTGTTTAGGATATACACTTTTTGGTGTATCTGAATAAATAGATGATATTGTGTATAGCAAATGTGGCTCAATTGCCTCCTATATGTGGCAAATTTGTTGGGTGTGTGTGTGTGTATAAAAATAATAAAATTAATAAAAGCCGGAGATAAGGCAGCCACACAGAATCAAGCATAGCATGCTATGATAGAATTTGCAGTTTCACCCTTCCCCTGCCAATTTCTTCATTGGTGAAGAATCTCTTCTCTACCCATTGATTCCTTGGGGGATTTGTTAGGGCCCAGTGCAATACCAAGAGTGGAGAGGAAATTGGGTTTTGATTTATTATCTGGCCTTCTCATTCGGCCACTTCGATAGGCTAAAAGAGCCGAGTTAGCTTTAATGTGTCGCCATTAGAGACCGAACATTAGCTGGGATAACCCATCAGGCCTCACAGTGAAAAATGTCCCCTGATTGGCTAATTAATCAGTCAAAGGGGAATGACACGACTCTTCGGCTTGAGGGACTCTGCTGTGGAGGTAAACAGCCGTGTTGATAAATGGTCTCCCTGCAAATTCATATATCAAGAAAACTTAAGTCATTTTTTAACTGTACTTTGGCTGAAAGCAGGATTACCTGTTTTCTACAATTTTCTCCATTCCTCTTGTTTTCTTTTCTTTTCTTTTTTTCTTTTAAAATTCTGCTGGCTTTGCTTTTTATAGTATTTGGGGGCACAGTGAAAAGTATGGAGAAGAGCAAACCCCTCCATGGTGGAGATGACTAGCGGGTTGCTGTCAGGTTCTTAATGGGACCTGATTCCCTAAACTGTCTCCAGGGCTGCTTGCCGTATCAGGGCCAGCTCGGCACAAGGGAAACTTTCCCAAGCATGTTCCAAAGTGTTGCCTTACTCCTGAGCAATAATTAACAGCTTGCTAAGCAATGAGAATAAGCGGATCTAAATAAGAAGTAACTTTGTTGGTTTGGGAAGTTTTAAATTTACGGATGATGGAACCAAACTATAGAGGCCTGTGTTACTGAATACCAGTGGTATGAATGAAACTCTCTGTATGTTAGCTTTCCCAATCCCATTGTTTATGGGGGAGAAACACTTTACTATGTAAAAGAATCACCAGTAAGACAGTAAAAAATAAAGCTTTAAAAATCAGCTCCTGTCCAACTCTGACCATTAGATGACATTGATTAATTGATTGATTGATTGATTGATTGATTCGATTTATGTGCCGCCCTTCTCCGGAGACTCAGGGCGGCTTACAATGCGTTAAGCAATAGCCTTCATACTTTTGTATATACCTGCTTAGGGTAGGGCTAAAGGCCCCCCCAAGCGGTGTTCTCTTTTTTTTTAATACAAAGTCAGTTTATTGCCCCCACAATCCGGGTCCTCATTTTACCTACCTAGAAAGGATGGAAGGCTGAGTCAACATAACCATCATGTTATATTTCTTGTGAAATTTGTGCAGAGATAAGCTTCTGTTGATCTCCAAAATGGAAGAGGCTTAGGTGCTTTTGAGGTGTCTCAGGACAAAGTTTGATCAATATCTGCATATACTACTGACATAAGAAAAAGCATGCCGATCCTGGAGTTCCATTACATAATTTTCTATCTCTTGTTTTTAATGCAATTTATGTATCCAAAAAAAAAAAAAAACCCCACCACCAAACAAATAAAAAGTAGGGCAGGAAGAGGGAAAAGCTGTTTCATTCATTTTTAATAAAGCAGTTCCTCTATCATGAACTGTGCCATCTACAACTACAAGGGTTGCACCTTAATAACTGTGTTTAAGTAACTGAGAGACATCTATGGGAGTTGATGCCTTCTCTCTAGAATACAAATCCCCCTTCCACCTTGAGTGCAGATGAAGCAAAATTTCAGGTGAGGCAAGAGAGGGCATAAGCATTTTCAGTGAACCCTTAATGACTTCATTAGGAAAGCTGCAGTCAACTACCACCTATTGCTAAAAGACTTCATCCAGCTAATGCTGCAGTGCAATAGATTTGATCCCTTGCAACAAAGCATTGATCTGTATTTCAAGCAGTGGCTTAAACAGGCCAAAGTTGCATTATATCTAAGCTGGAAAGGCAGGCAGTAAACTGAGGTCATCTTCCCCAATCTGATGAGCTGGAATTACCACAACCCCACAATTCTCAACCAGCATGTTGTAGTCCCAAAATATTTATTGAAGTGTGCTGTGGCTCTCTATTTCCAAGCCTATTTTTACTGCCCTCCTACAGCAATAATTTTTCATATAATCTAAAGAAATAGTTTTAATCATATTCAGGATGACTTTTCTTCAGTATTCAGAATAATAACCTTTACTCCTCTCTTTTTTCTTTTTTTTGGGGGGGGGGGGGTTAAACACTATGTTTTCTACATTCTTTTCCTAGGGCTTCTGAAGTTGAAAACTGATTGAAGTTCAGTAGTCTTCCTAAATGACTGAGAATCTCCATAGACATGTAGTCTTCCTAAAACAATCAGATGATCAATTACTTGTGGTCAACTTCCTAATAAAGTAGGAAGTGTCAAAGCTCAATGAAGAAGTTCCATCAGAACTTCTTGCCATCAGAAGTTGTGAGTGCTTCATCACTGGAGGTTTTTAAGAAGAGACTGGACAGTCACTTGTCTGAAATGGTATAGAGCAGTGATGGTTAACCTTTTCGGCACTGAGTGCCAAAAGTGGAGCGTGCGCACGCACCAGAGTGCTGAAACCCAGAAGAGAGCAGATGGCCGATGTGCATGCGCACGGCAACCAGCTGCTTTTCAAAGTTCCATCACATGCATGCGCGCCGACCAGCTGCTCTCTTCCGGGTTGCTCTCTTCGTAAAGACCAGCTGGCTGGCACACTACCAGAGCCTTGGTAGTACAGTGGTTTAAAGCACCCTGTTATTAACACAGCTGCCTGCAATTACTGCAGGTTCGAATCTTACCAGGCTCAAGGTTGACTCAGCCTTCCATCCTTTCTAAGGTAGGTTAAATGAGGACCCAGTTTGTGGGGGCAATAAGCTGACTTTGTATAAATATACAAAAGTATGAAGGCTATTGCTTAATGCATTGTAAGCCGCCCTGAGTCTCCGGAGAACGGCGGCATATAAATCAAATTTTAAAAAAAAAACATATGGGCGCGACAGAACCTGGAAGAGCAGCTGTGCCCATAGAGAGGGCTCTGTGTGCCACTTCTGGCACGGGTGCCATAGGTTCACCATCACAGGTATAGAGTCTCCTGCTTGAGCAGGGGATTGGACAGGAGACCTTGAAGGTTCCTTCTAGCTCTATTCTGATTGATTGATAGAAAGTTCCGGATTCAGTTCCCAGTATCACCATTTCAAGAGGTTCTCAGGTAGTAATTTCTTCTATGTCTTTGGAAATAAATTACAATAAACAGCCCAAGTCAATGCATACAGAAAGACCAGGTCAAAGGCAGCCAATTAGTATTACTATTTATTACTATTTTGGCAAAGAGAGAAGTAATTATCTCCACAGCTTACATATAACCCTTTCTTTCCTCATATATGGAACCCAAAACACCCAGAGATTATGCTGCTAAAACTAAATGGTAAACTAGGAAATTTTTGGTGGAGTGCAAAAATGCTGAAATACAAGTAGAAATAATGTTGAATTGCCACAAAATAAAACAAGCTTTGTTTTCACCTGTTGATCACCCTCAATCTCTTTTGTTGTCCATAGCTTTCGTGGCTTTGATCAAACCAATGAAAGCTGTGCCATGCCACAAGCTCCCTTTTGGCTGTGCATGCTACATCGCAGTGCACGTACAAAGAGGACAGGGCTACTTTTATTAGACAGACAGGCTAAGTTTGATTCCCCCTGCCCATCTCCATTGTTCTCTTCTTCTAAATAGGCTGAGTTACTGTGAATTCAGTGATGAATTCACTAGTGGTTCACCTCTCTGATTTGCCTGTCAGAAATAAACTGAGACAATGTTGGCTCCATAATTTTTATGTTAATAATGTCAAACAGGAGCTGGAAATTAGTGCATAAAGTGTCTTTGAGGCAAAACACATTCCTGCTCACTTTTTAAAAAGCTTTGGAATTCTCAAAAACAGAAGATAGCCCTCTACCTTTATGATCCTCTCTCCTCCTGTAATGCTATCATATCTGGGTAGGATTCCTATAACCTACCAGCAGATCAGACTGAAAAGAATTGCCTGTTCCCAAGTTTGCACAATGCCTAGAAAGTTATTTTAAAACCTTGAGAATCAGATTATTTTGAAGCCTCACTACTAGCCCAGATCTGCCATTAGTTCCTGACCATCTGCTTTGGAGTTCACCTTCCCAATTCTTCTGATATAGGGAGGAGGGCCTACAAATTAATGTGTCTCAGAATTTTCTATAACATGAAGCCCTTCACTGACAGATGCTGCAGGTTTCCTTCAGAAAAAAAATGGATGTGGGAATCCCCCTAAAAGTCAGAAGTGTAGGGGACAAGAAAAATACAATCATTAAAAAAAAAAAAAAAAATCATTGGAGGAAGCTGGTTCTATTTGAAGAGTGCTAAGCTGGGTATGTCAGAGCGTGAGAAGAATTTCAAAGTGGATTTTTGTGTCTCAGGAAGCTGCGGTCAGAGAACAGGTAAAGAAGTGGAATTTGCCTGTGCAAATCAGTTGCTTGTAAAGTGAAGTAGCAGCTCCAGTTCTGACAGTTTGTACTTAATGCACCATTTGAGCTGTTGACTCTATGACATGTATTCATTGCAGCTCAGGCTCCTCTAATCAACTCTTGCAGGGAGCAAAATAATTTTTCCTTCCCCTCTCTCTTTTCATAGTATGAGGAAAGGTCAAGTTAAGAAAAAAAAATGCCCTATACGTACTTAACTTACATTCAGGTGTAAAAATAATTGACATATCCCAATGAAATACTGTGGTATTTTATTTATTCAAGCCTAAATCTAAATCAAGAAATGTACAATAGACTTATGTGCTGAATTAAAATTCTTAACTCCCAGCTTATATGACCACATTATCTGAAAATTTTAGAGATCTTATTCATTGTATCGAAATGGTACCGGGGAAAGATTGCAGTAAACCGTATAGAAAATGTATAGAAAAGCAATGTTGTGAAATACTGAATATCTGGACCAGAAAGGGCCTGGATTGAAATATTTGATCAACTCTCAAAGTTGGCTGGTAGTATTTGGTGAGATGTGTGCTGCATCACTAAGCAACTTGGAGAAGAAAGGCCCAGTATAAGCCATCTAAAGGCAGGAGCAGCTGACGGTAGTCTTCGAAATAACGTGAAAATGTAGTGGCTGTATTTATTTATTAACTTTACTTAACTTTATGCAGAAGGTTTCTACAACACAGGTGGTTAAGTTTGGCTTGGCCAATATTGGTTTTGGCCATACCAGAAGGCCAAGGATAATGAAATAACCAGACTATTAAATGTCAAAGGTAAAATTCAACTTACGCCAAGCAAGTTACGCAAATCTTGGAAGTACCAGGTGGATTGTCACTTTTCATGCGTCAGGAGATCCGGGTGGCAGTAGGGTGTTAATGCTTTATAATTTATGGGCCTGGTCAAGCGTTCTCTCCCCCCCCCCCGCCCTTTTTTTTTTTTTTTTTTTGCTATTGATGCATTGCCCAGAAGTGTGTTTTTTTTTTTAAAGGAAGCCACATTACTCTGTCTCTTGACTAAGTAGTTAGGAACACAACATTCACATTAATCATTGGTGGTGGGAGGAAAAAAAACTACCTTCCAACACTTTTCACTGTCAATTATTTCTTGGCGTAGGTCTGTCCTTGCCTCCCCTTCACTCCTCCCCATTGCCATCTCCGTTAAATGGGCACGAAGAAGGAAACTTGCCTTGGATAAATTGGGTTTCTGTTCCTTCATGAGATGTTTTGGACACCTTTCTTCCAGATTAGCTACCAGGCACAGGAATTGGTATGGCACTTTAAAAAAAAAAAAAAATCTCCCTAGGCCAGTGATGGCTAACCTCTTCCGGATCAAGTGCCCAAAGCGTGCATACACATGCGGGACCCCCGCATGCGCCCCGTGCATGGGTATGTGCCACACCTCCCGCACATGCGCGGCAGAGACCCAAAGACCAGCGCATGTGTGACTGAGCTGGGGCAACGGCTCGTGTGCTCACAGGGTGCTGTGTGCCACCTCTGGCACGCGTGCCATAAGTTTCCCATCATGGCCCTAGGTTGTCAGCCTGAGATTTATATTGTCATATTTCAAAAGAGAGAGATAATAATCGGGAGAGCTTTGATGTTTGTAGCTATTAGTTTGGAGGGGGGGTTAACTTTTGGGTAAGCAAAAGGCTGAAACTTAGATAAATAATATGAAGAATGAAACTAGGCTGGCCACTGTGGCAGAAATAAAGGCTGAACCTGTACTTGAAAGGCCATTGTGCTGGAGTCCAAAAGGTCAATGCTGATACCATCTTGCAGTTGAAGTTTAGAGAAGAAATGGACTTGAGCAAAAATAAACCCCCTCCTCTAAACTTTGTTTTCTTGATTTCACCTACGAGGAAGACTACATTGGCAGGGGGGAGAGGTTTAGCATTTTTTTTTAACCAGTGGACACCATAGCTGATTTCATATGCCATGGACAAAAAAAAAAGTTTTAAAAGATCAAAAAGCAAAACTTGGTTCAAATGGTCAAAATCTTATGAGGCTTTATGTAAGACCTTAGATCTTATGAGGGTTTACCCATTGTTTACTTGTTTCTTTGTCACATCTTAACGAGGATGATAATAGTATTTTTCATCAGATAGCATGTTAATCTATGTTGTTTAAAAGAATTACCTGACTAGATCAGTGTAATATCCAATAACATGTTTTCAATATTGGCCAAGAAAAAGGAGAAGGTCAGTTCACTTCTGACTTAATTATAATACTGTATTTTTTGGACTATGAGACTCTATTTTTTGGACTGTATAAGACTGCGTCTTATACAGTGAATATTGTGGCGGAGGGAGGGGGGTTGGTGTGGCGTCAATTAGCTGTTCTAGGCAGCGGGGATCCCTGCCACCACCAGCTATTTGCGGCGAACGGGCCACAGCGGCAGCAAACAAGCCGCACCAGCAGAGGCAGGTGGTTTTTTTCTTGTTTTCCTCCTCTAAAGCTAATAGTCTTTATAGTCATATAGTCCAAAAAATATGGTAAATAGGTTAAGATAAACTACTATGAACATGGTGGAGGTTTTGCCTTTGCTATCTCCCTGTGCTAAATTTACCAAAGCATCTGGGGTAGAAAGGAGCAAATTGGAAAGCCAAATATCTTTTAACAGTGGCAGTAACTATATTCAGTGTATGAGAAAATGTATCTGCTTATTTAATAAGCAGGTACTTTTTTCATACCCCAACTGTATTCTCATGTCGCCTTGAGCTATTGATTGGATCTTAAAAGTTGGGAATTTGGTGGCAATTTTTCTTCTTACAAAGGAAGATTTGGGACAAATGGGCCCGTCTGATTAAGTATTTTCTGCCCTGCTTTCCAAAATTTCAGAATCAAATCAAAACCCCTGGAAGGTTAAGCCTGGGGTTTTCTGTCTAGAGAGTATTATTTCCAACACACATTTGCTCACTGAAGGATATTTGTGGGGGACAAGGAAGAGGGTGTTTTTCTTTCTGGCCTCTGTTTTAAAAATAGTTTTTGCACAGTCTCATTATGAAATTCATTCAGAGCTAGATTTCATCTTTAGCCGATACCTGAAAGCCTAATTTTTTTTTTAACTACCGGTAATTCCCAATAAATGAGCTAGGGACAGGGAAACTTTTTCCCCCTTTCCCCCATTTTTTGATAGGGCCTGATGTCAAAAATTTTCTTCATCAAATAAAATAATAACTATGACACATGTTTATGCACTTTCCCACATAGGCACATAGACATAGACACTTGCTTGGCTGCCACAGGCTAATTGCACCCTCTTGTGTTTATTTTATAGTTCCCCAGAGACAAATGCTTTGCTAACTCCTGCTACTATTGCTTACAAAGAATGTCTTTAAAAATTGGCTGGCTTCTTTTTGGAACTCTTTCTTGGCTGATGTTCCAAACTTTTCCTGTCCTGGTCTCTTAATATCTAGATGTAAACATACTGGATTCATTGCAGGGGGGAAAAAATCACAGTCTTGCATTCTTTATTTCTCTTCATGGGCAGAGAAAACATATTTTTCTCATTTCTTTTAAATTGTGACGTGCCCCTTTGTTCCTATGAAAGAATGGCTGTATGGGGTGCAAAAAAATTATTCATATCTTAAGTTAGGCACGATCCATGTTAATTTCAGAGGACCTGATTTCTAAATCAGCACATTGTATAGGAACAGGTAGTTAAATTTCACATATCACATATGTAATTGATGGACACTCAGTGATAACACACCAGTGCAGCTCATGAATGGACAAACAAAAATAGAAAATTGGCAATATTAAATGATTTATAAATCAGGTTCTGGCCCTTTGTGTATGAGTTTTTCCAGCCATTGTGTTAATGCTGGAATATCATAATATGCCCATGGATATTCCATATTCAGGGATCAAGCAATTTGTAACCACAAAGTTGCTGTTAGGTTCAATAAAACAATGGTCCTGTTTAGTCCAATATTACCTATTATTGCAATATGTCTTGTACATTAACAACAGTCTGTTAGGAACAAGGCCACAGAAGCGAGTGAAACCTCCCTCCGCGCATGTGCGGGATGTCCAGGCAGCACATGAAACCACACACACACTCCAGTCCACAGAAAAATCGCTCTCCACAGAACCAGTCCCTGGCACCCGAAAGGTTAGGGGCTGCTATTGTACAGTCTCTCTCTCTCCCATACTTTTTTTTTTTTTTTTTTACAATTAAAGAGACTTGTAATTGGATGTGGCATACATCAGTTTTTAGCCTGATTATTTGACATCTGAGCTACAGAAATTTGGTTCCCTGTACCTATCATTTTAAAAAGTAAAATGAAAACTATTACAGATGGGTGCAGAAAGTTGTTTTGGTTCAGGGGGAAAAAGGTGGAGGCAAGGTTTTCCAATTGTCAGGCCTTTCATACAAAATAGGGTAGTTGAGAAGCTGCTTAGGTAGCAAAGATCAGGAAAGGAGACGATTCACATACAGCCTCAAAGGAAGAGGGAAGGGAGCTTGAAGCTGTTGATGAGAAAGGCAGAGAGGAAAAGAAAGCTCATTTGCAGTGCAGCCATTCAAAAAGATCATCCCAAAGGTTAGTGTGTGGCTTGCATCTAAAAATATACGCTGGTAGATGTGGGGGACAGCTGGGTGTGTCTGTGTGTTAATTTTAGACAAGATTTCTTTTTTCTCCTCTGCATGTTACTGCAGAATTGCTGTTGTGAGGCCAAATATTTGCCCTTTGCTTTGGTCTGTGTATTGTTTTGAGCATTTGAATTTGGGAGGGAGCATTACAAGAATAAATCATTCCAAGAATTAGAAACCTAAATCAAGGGGCGCTAGTAAAAAGATAATTGCCGTAATGAATAATGATCAATAAATAGATTTTTATTAGAACTTCCTTATGCTCTTAACAGCAGTGGAACATTTCTCCAAAGTTTTGGACCATGGATAGATAAATTATCTGATCCAAGGAGGCACATATAATGTCAGGTGGTATATTGGCAGCCATATGTGTGAATGTACACATACAAAGACAAAATATCTTGCCAAATACTGTACACATTCTCTTCTGTTTCTTGGATGATGCAAATGATAAGGCATCAGGAACAAAGTGACATGGCTGGTTGGGTCAAATAAGACACAGCTTGACTGTGGAGGATTGAATTTTCAAGAAGAACTTGCTGCTTGCTCATAAACATACGAGGCACTTGTTGACTGTAGCAACACATGAGAAACACAGCCAAATAAATCATCAAAGACTAGTTAACACAGGCTGTGCCCTTCACATTGCTCTGCAGCAACTCAAATACAGACAAGGTATGTGTACGCGCGCACAATCGTATGTGTGTACACATGCATCCATCCATGCTTGTTTTTGATTGGTGAGATCTTTTTGCACCTTTTCCCCTCCTCAGTTTGTATGAGCAAAAACTTGGCTTGCCAGTTTTGGTGCGATGTCTGTGTTGGAGAGTAGCCGGAAAAGCCGATAAGGCTCCCGGGACAGAAAGCTCTGTGCTTATCTCGGTGGAGCACATGGGCTGCTGAGAGTGCATCCTTTTCCTGTACTAGTATCAGGAGACGTAAACTGACCATCTCCCAAAAGCTAGGACTTCAAACAGGAGGCCATAGCGTCTACAGGGCAAGAGCCTTCTCCTGCACAACTTCAGAGGCTGGGGAGGTGAAAGTGGGGCACTCCTTATTCAGGAAACGGGGAGGGGAGGGGGAAATGTTTTGCATTTTGTTTTGGGTTTTGTGCATGAAAATTTCTGATAACAGCTGGGGAGGGCAGCTAAAAACCTCTGTAGTTATATTTTATTTTAAACCACTATAGTTTCAGCATGTCAATTTCTTTGTTTAAAAGGAAGTTAAGCAGGGAAAGGCATACTCTTCCCACTCTCCCTTCTCAACAGTATTCACACTAAATTTGAGTACTAAATAACTCCTTGAGTAAAGAGTGTGGTACAACTTATTTAAAAGCCACTCCAACTGGGGATGTCTATGGATATTCTCAGTTATCCAGGTCATTGTTGTGCCAAAAGTTCTTTTTCAAAAGGCAACCGGACTTTCTAGGTTTTTACTTGAAGATGTTTCGCTTCTCATCCAAGAAGCTTCTTTAGTTCTGACACAACTGAAGAAGCTTCTTGGATGAGAAGCGAAACACCTTCAAGGAAAAACAAAGTCCAGTTGCCTTTTGAAAATGCACCTCTGGGACCCAACTGGAGAGCCATTTCTTTGTTCACACTCATAGTGTGAAGTGATAAAATGGGAAGAAACTGTTACAAGAGTGCCAAGTTTGGGGTGTTTTGTTTTGTTCTGTTTTGTTTTTGTATCAATGTTGACTCTTGGCAACCAATTGGACCTACAGTTTTCTTGGCAAGATTTTTCAGAAATGTTTGCCCTTGCCTTCTTCCTCAGGCTAAGAGAGACTGGCTGGCCCAAGATTACCCAGCTGATTTTGTGCCAGCAAAATATCTGAAGCCATATTATGGTGAGCCACTATTGTTTACATCCATAGCAGGTGTTCTCCAAGGTCATAGGAAGAGGTAGATTTTCATTTTAGTTCTGCAGAGAATTCTGGGAGTCTCTGTCCTAATATAATTAGAAAGTGCCAGATCAGGCGAAACTGCTTTAGAATGATTTATAGCTCTTGGATTTAGCTCATCTTTCAGAATATTTGGTTACTTTTGCTATTCCATTACTTTGGGAGTCTGGAAAAAGCTATAGAAAAGTCAGCCATTTTCAAACCAATACTCACTTAGAAGCTGAATGGTTTCAGAGTTGGGAAAAGACTGATATGGATATGGATACATGATATGGATAGAGAACTGACAAAGTTTGTTTTCAGGCATCTTTAGACAACCCATCTTTCTCCACCTTTTGCCAACCTGATGCATTGCAATGTTGTAATGGAGGGAGAAACCTATTTTTTGCCTAACTAGCACATTCAGTGTTGCTGGTCTTTCATTGTATGAACAAAGATTAATACTTAGAGCTGCAAATTGTTATTCTCCTGCTGAATTCTTAGTTGCTCTTTTTTTGCAACCAGTCCAGAGAACCCGTTTAGTGTAGTCATTAAGATGTTGGCCTAGAAAGCAGGAGACTATGAGTTCTAGTCCCACCTGAGGCATGAAAGATTTTTTCTTAGTCCAACCCACCTCAGAGGGTTGTTATATAGAAAATAGGAGTAGGAAAGAGTAGTGTGTTCCCTGCTTTATAAAATTTATAAAGTAATAAAGATGGGATTTTTTTAAAAAAACTTAATAAATATATCCTATAATCTTGAGAGTGGCAAGGCAGCTAGATTTTAATATACTAAAAAATAGCATTGTTTAGGTTGGTTATTTATTTATCAAACTTATTAACTGCCCATTTCTCTTCCAGAGGGGCTCTGGGTGGTGTATAATTTAATCAATGCAATAAAACATTCAAATGAATAATTTAAGATTAAAAATGTAAAAATGTAAAAACAACATTATAAAATTGCAAGAGGTGGAGAGATGCAAGATGGGGAGATTAAGAGTTGTTAATTCAGGTAGTGGGGGTTCTCATGAGGTCAGCCATCCCCATGGCTGTGTGGGCTTCCACGCAAGGCTACACAGCCAGGTTTTGACCCCTTTGCAGAAGGCTTAGAGATTGGGCACTTTCCTCACCTCTGGGGGTAAGATGTTCCTCAAAGCAGGGGCAGAGGCAGAAAAAGCTCTCTTCCTTGACCCCGCCCGTCAGAATTGTATGACTGATGAGTTCTGTTGCATGCCTTCCCTGCTTGAATGTGTGGGATGGGCTGATGTGATATTATGGCATTTGGAAGTCTATCCAAATCTGCCAATAGTTGCTTTGTGTCACCTACAGTTTAATACAATGGGCCTTCTCCTTCTCTTCCATCTTGTGATGGAACATCCTTTTCCATTGAGCAAATTTTAGCCTGTTTTCTACGTAAGCCTCTTCCAGTGATCCCTATTTTGATTGGGAGGATTGCATCGTACCTCATAATCCTTCATCCTACAAAAAGAACTGCTAGAACAGGTTCTGAGATAATCCACTGTCACTATGTGCTATCTTATTATTCAGCCATTCCTCACCTGATTGCCTTCCAGGTGTGTGGCCACTCACTTCTCATCACACTTCTCAGGAATTTCAGTAGTTGAAATTCACACACGTGGAAGGTGCCCAAATGAAACAGTTTAGTTAATTTTTCTAAAACTTTTATAACTGACCTAACAAATTGCTGGATTACAGTCAAATTATTTATGCATTTGCAGTGGCACTCCAGGGTCATCATCTGATAAACGGGAGATTCCCTCCCATCCAAATTTCTCTTAATAAGAAGCTGATCAGACCAAAAGAACAAATTAGTAAAATATGGGATAGCTCTCCCAATATGGCACAGGAGAAGACAGAGTCTTTCCCTATCCCTAACCACAAATTAGTAAAAATTGTGATGTTTTTCTCTCTTTATTTATTTTAGGGCCCCCTGTTGATGGCACATCACTTACAATTATTCATATTAGTCCTGCAGGGCAGAGTCCCAAACTTTTATGGAAATGACACTGGCCTTCCAGAGATGAATATCCCAAAGAAATTGGATATCCCAAGATGCTTTCTGCATTGAATAAACAAGAGTCTGCTTGACTTAAGTTTACAGCTGACTCCATTCCCAAGCCATGCCTTAGGGCATGTACACCAGGAGATGCAATTTCCTTTTGACAAGGGATGCCTGTAATATTTTTTGCTTCTTCCCTCCCTTTGGAGCTAACATTTGTGAGCAGAATGTTGTCATTTAAAGTTGTAGCGTGTATATGTCTCTAGATCATTTAGCCACATTAATTGGCGATGCAGAGGGTTTTTCTTGGAGATGCAAACCTTGAGCTTTTCCCACATCCTAGTTTTCGTTTTGAAGGAACAGTCATACATGGAGCAATCTGAAAACTTTATAAGAAGCTTATTGGATGTGTTACGAACTTTAGTGGAAATGAGGGAGCCATAAGTTGTCTATTTCTATTTGAGTGTCATAGTTGTTTTTAAGACTTCTTATTTTAAATCATAAATGCACAACTCCTGCTCAAAGAACAGGTGGCAGGTGTGTCTAAAAGGATCTTTCTGCAACTTCGTGTGGTGCATCAGTTGCGCCATTTTCTGGATCCTGAGGCCCTGGTCACTCATGCCCTAGTCCTATTTTGACTGGATTACTGAACATGCTCTACATGGAGTTATCCTTGAAGAGTATTCAGAAGCTGCAGCAGGTGCAGAATCCAGCAGCGCGCACACCCCTGAGAGCTTCTAGGGCTGCACATATAAAGCCATTACTGAGCAAGCTGCATTGTTTGCCAGTTTGCTTCCAGATCCAATTCAAGGGGTTGGTTGTTATCTTTAAAGCCCTACATGGCATGGGTCCAGGGTATCTGAGGAACCATCTCTCTCTGATGGGACAAGCCCACCCCACTTGTGCCAGCAGAAGAGGCCTGCTATGGAACCCATCCACTAATGATTTAATGCAGGTGTGATCAAGGAGCAGAGCCTTTTCTGCTGTGGCCTCTTCATTGTGGAACATTCTACTACCGGAGGCAAGAACTTCCCCCTCCCTTTTGGCACTCCGGTAGAGTATTAAAGCCTGGCTTTGCCAGTTCGGCTGGGGAGGGGGAGGCCATTCACCGTTGGAGCTGGTAA
This sequence comes from Pantherophis guttatus, assembly GCF_059756535.1. NCBI lineage: Eukaryota > Metazoa > Chordata > Lepidosauria > Squamata > Colubridae > Pantherophis > Pantherophis guttatus. The sequence goes on from NC_142063.1 coordinate 319,044,541, forward strand.
GAAGATCCCATCCAACTCTTGATTCTTTTAGATGTGGTTTTAGTATAGCTTTTAATATAGGTAGTCCTCAACTTAGAACAGTTCATTTAGTGACCATTCAGTTACAACAGCATTGAAAAAAGTGTCTTATGACCAATTTTCACTCTTACAACCATTACAGCATCCATGGTCACATGATTAAAATTCAGATGGTTGACAAATGGCTCATATTTATGACAGTTGCAGTATCCCAGGGTCAAGCGATCGCCTTTTGTGACCTTCTGACAAGCAAAGTCAATGGGGAAGCCAGATTCATTTAATAACCATGTTATTAACAACTGCAGTAATTCACTTAACAATTGTGGCAAGAAATGTTGTAAAATGGGGCAAAATTCACTTAACACCTGTCATGCTTAGCAACAGAAATGTTTGGCTAAATTGTGGTTGTGTTGAGGACTAACTGTAATATTTTAATGTCTGTCATTTTAATCCGTTAATATTTTAATTATTTTTCACTTGTTTTTATAAATTATATGCCATCCAGAGTCACCTTGTGGGGAGATGGGTGACATAAAATTAACAACAAACAACAACAAGAAGAAGCCAAATCCAGTCTGAACATCTGGCTGACTATGCAACAAATCAGATAAATAAATGAGCATATTTACATACACATGTATTCACCCAATTTAACATCTTGTTATTTATTTTATTTATTAAATTTTTATGCCAAATAGGGTAACACTCCTGGCATTCTGCTGGACAGGTCTTCTGCTTATTTTGGACTTAACTTGTTGGCCATGTTGCCTCTGTATTTTAGATTCTCTAAAAAGATGTATGCAATGGTGCTCCCTAAGCCTTCTGCAATCAAAACAAAATGTTCCTCATGTTGAGGCCTCCTTTGAAACAACCCAGGGAGCTTAACTTATTCCATTACGCTGTGCTTCATTGAATTGCCCTGGTTGCCATGATTGGTTGCCAAAGGGGAAACGGAGTAACAAATCACGTAATTACGATGTCAGATCTCAGGATAGGCGGTCAAGGGAATGAATATAAAGGAGAAATCTATAAAATGGAGAATTTTTTTCCCTTCTTCTTTTTCCTTTAATGTTAGAACCTGAAGTTGTCCAATAAATCTATTGGCAGGAGATTCAGGACAGACAAAAAGAAGGATATCTTCACCGAGTACATACGTGATTTAAGGAATTTGTTGATGCAGGATGCCTTTCAGTTGGAGGCAACGGGGGTTAAGGGAGAAAAACATGGTGTTGATAAAGGCTATTCCCATCCATTAGTCTGATGAATGGATATGATTTCTAGGTTGAGAAACCATTATTGCAGGAAAGAACTCTTTGCCTTCCCATCCTGCTTTTGCATTTCCTTTTATCAGTTGGTCGGTCACATTGCAAAGCAGAGTTGGACTAGATGGGTGGGTTTTTTAAAGGAGGCAAAATAAGCTTTTCCAGAATTTCCACTGAGGTGTGGCTACTACTTGTAGCTCCACATTTTTTTTCTCTTCAATAACTAAAGAAAAAAAAACTGCAGATCTGCGTGCATTGGCTTTCATTTTAGCTATTTGGGACTGGTTTGTAGTTCCCAATTTACTCCTGAACTAATTGGGACTACTTCTGCATTTATAGGTAAGCTATTGGTTACCTGGGATTTCTCATAAGCTTGGCCTCTTTTACTTCATTGTCTGCAAAGCAGGAACTACCTGTTTTCTGTTGCTAACCTGGAGTCAGATTGATTGGGCTACGTGACATTAATTACACCCTTTCCCACCTACAAACCCGTGGTGTTAATTCTGCAATGAACATTTTAAAAAAAAAAAAAGCTTATTTGACATACAAGTTGGAAAAAAAGTAGAAAAGTAACAATTGACTATCCCCCCCCCCCCGCATCACTAAATTATATTTTTATTTCCCTATCCCAACTCTTGAACATAACAAATGAAAATTCCTGTAAGTGTCAGTTATTCCCAATTTCAAAAGCAGCATCGTTTCCTCATCTCTGAGAAGCCCAGCCTTTTCACTTGTTGACACAGCTTCCTCCTATAATCTCTGCTGGAATCCTTTTCCGTCTTCAGGGTTTTTCCAAGCTCATACTGACATCATTTTTTCCAAGCCATTTTATCTCAGCAATCTACTTATGTACTCTACTCTCAACCCACAATCCATGGCTATCTGAACACAGATTATTGTGGCATTTCCCTCCCTAATTTTATTCATTTCACCTTATTGTAATAGGGTTTCGTTCTTTTCCCCATCTATTATTTTCACCAACATTGTTGCATTGCAGTTTCCACCATTTCTGATCACGGAGAATTGGAATCTAACTTCTAGATTATAAATAACAAGTTCCTATTTCTGCTATAAAGCATAATGTCTTGCTTTTACTTTTTCTTTTCTGCTTGGACTTCTCTTAAATGCAGTTCCCAAAAAACCCAAACTTTGTATAAATTTGTATTGTGGGATATCATACTTATAGCTGGATATAAATTTTTTTAAAAAAAAATCTTCAGTTTTGAAATCTGTTCTGCCATCTGTTGCAACAAATGGAGTAGATGAAGTATCCACATATTGTTAACAATTGTTTAAAGTTGCTCTAGTCATCTTTAATTCCTCTTAATATAGGAAGTCCTTGACTTACAACAGTTCATTAAGTGACCATTTGAAGTTATAACAACACTGAAAAAAGTGTCTTATAACCATTTTTCACACTCATGACGGTTGCAGCATCCCCATGGTCACTTGCTCAAAATTCAGACACTTGGCAACTGATTCATATTTATGACAGTTGCAGTGTCTCAGGTCATGTGATCACTTTTTACACCCTTCTGACAAGCATACTCGATGGGGAAGCCAGATTCACTTAGTAAGCATGTTAATAATTTAACAACAGCAGTGATTCACTTAACAACTGTGGCAAAAAATGTCGTAAAATGGGGAAAATTCACTTAACAATTGTCTTGCTTAGGAACAGAAATTGTGGGCTCAATTGTAGTTGTAAGTTGGACTATCTGTATAGGAGATGTGCAATTCAAATTTTCATCTAATATAGGGACCATATAAATGCTTAATTTTCATAGGATTATGCTCATTATAATTTACTATTTGTATTGAGGAATGTTTAGTTTTGATATACATATGCACATATTCAGAGAAATATTGGAAACATTGAAAATAACATACAATCCCCTACAATATTGTAATATCAGTTCAACAATCATAGTGAATGCATTTCCCTATCACTTAAGTTGAAAGGGAAGCCAATATATGTAAAATGTATCAAGTTCTATTCGGTTTTAATACTATAGTTTACTGATTTGTTAACATAGGAAAGCAGCTCTGTTTTTTATATAATGGCTAATTGAATGGTTACTGTTTAAAAGCATTTCGACTAATTGCAAATTTCATATTTCAGAATAAACTATTTGACACTATCAAGGAATAGCTTTACAAGTTAATGAAGTTATGCACCCAATAGTAGGCTCACTACAGGACTATCCTATGTATTTTGTCTAAAATCAATTATCTCTACATTGCTCATTGATTATTTTAAATATTTGATTTATAGACTTTTTGTATCTTTCTACAAAGCTGATAACTAAAAATTTATAGTGACTTCCTTTAACATCCACATAAAAGGAAGTTGTTGTAAAAAGTGATCACTATTTTTCATCCGGAACCTGAGTCTCCTCATCCTTTCACATCTTCTCTGAAACAGTTCTCCATACCTCCATGCAAATCTATCATAATTCAGCTACAACTTTTATGAACCCACATGGTCATTCCAGATTTAATAGATGCCCACTTCTTGTAACTGCCTTCTCTTCAGAATCTAGCATATTGTATGTCTTAAGAGAGCATTTGGGATTTCTTCTTCCCCAAAAAAACAGGACTGGAGAAAACATCTCTGATCTGCTGCCTCTGAGTGGCAATCAGGCAAAAGAGGCCCCAGATTTTAATGATCTGGTGTCAAGAATGAACACTGAAGCCAAGCAAGGTTTGAGAATAGAGGAGGAACATCTGAATAAATAGGAGGCCACTCCTCCTTTTTGCTCACCTCTTGGTGGCAGCCTCCTATTACTACATTTTTCCTCATGTAAATATCATCTGATTTAATCTGACAGCACTGTTCAGATCACCATCATTGTTTTTCCCTGGTTTCCAGGGTTCCAAAGAGAAAGTTGGTCATGTGAAGCAGTTGGGAGTGTTCCTGGCACCTACCTTTTCCAAATGATTAATGGTTCTCCATCAGTGTCCCCGAAATGTGGTGTGTGAGTTTGCTTTGGAGCCGACACTGCCTTTACCTGTCTTCATGCCCTGCTAACTTTGTGTGCAGTGGCCCGTGGTTATTAAAATTCCTGTCCATACAGGAGTGGTTTAGCCTGCGTTCTTGTCTTTAGGCATCATGGATTTCTCTGAACTTCTCCATTTTAGGCAGTCAGTCCAGTACATGTGCCTGATTGCTGACTTAGAACTGATTTAATATTTTGTGCTTCTAGCTTAATATTCTTGTCTCTGTACCTTTCACCTATGCTCAATTATGATGGAATTCACAAAGCTATTTTTTTTAAAAAATGTTTTAATACCTGAAATGCTAAATGTTGTTTTACCTAGGTGAAGCAAACTTTGGTGACAGCCATTGATGGATTTTTTTCTGTTGTCAGAATATAATGAAAAAACAAAGAAAGGAGTAAATATTTTTGTGCCTGCTTGCACACCTATGTTTTATCCAAAAGATAAACCCCAGATTGATGTTTCTTCTTTGCATAAATATATTATAGAAAGATAGAAATCAAGGAGACTTACTTCCACAAATATCACCCATATTTATATTAAAAAGTTAAAATTTCTTGATTTCAAGAGCAACCCAAACAAATAATTCCTTCTTGCTGAAACTAGGGTGTACTTAATTGTGGTTGTGTCATGGCGAACAACTTTTAAGAGGCACATCGTTCAAGTTCACAAGAAAAAAATAACAGCAAAACAAAATATTATAAGATATTTTTTGTTTTTTCTTCTTTTAAAATTTTTTTGTTTTTCACAGGAGAAAGAATGAGGAAGTGACTAGGCAAACTTTTGATCTGAAGGAGCCACAATAGGAAAACCTTGCTCTGTTACGAGCCAATTTCTTCTCTGAGAAGATTGAGATCTCTCCTTTCTGTTCCAAAGTGAATGGAGATGTAGAAAGTGGCATAAATGAGCTTTAACTTCCAAATAATCTTCATTTTGGCGTAATTAGGCCTGCCATAAAAAAGAGATGTAGAAAAACATCTCATATATATGTACATATTTTGTTCTATTTTGAATTTTAGGGAAAAGGTTGATGTTATATAATATTTATGACAGTGCAGTAGCAATTCACAGCATCCTAACCCTGAAACCTTAAGATTGAACAAGGCATCATAAGATGAGATCTTTGATCTGTGATACCAAGAATATTCACATTACCTCAGTAATCAGTCTCCAGTTGCATTTTCTCACTCGTTGTAAATTAGGATATGTAATTCTAGTATGAATTAATACATCAGGGCAATTGTAGGATGTTAGGGGAAACCGTGTGATTCCATTTGCCAGTGAAATGAGAACACATGATAACCAGTGCAGAAAAAACATGTCTTTCTGTAATATACACAGAATGATCTCTCACATTGTGAGAGAGATATCCTTCATTTTGCATAATGGCTGAAGAAGCATATCCTTCATGCATACATAATTACCTATCACTCTCTTCAGGGTAATAGGAGACAATAATACAGGATATCCAAATATTTGAGGTAAAATATTTTCAAGCCTATGTCAAACTGGGAACTTCATATAGTGTACATGAAATCAAGTATTTCCTCTGTTGGATGTGATTCATACTATCACATTCTGAAGTTCATCAAAATTTTGAATTACTTAAAATTCACATTTATGGCACACTATAATCTGCCCTTCAGATACACCACTGGCAGCTTTCAATGTGTTTAACTGTGATCCAACTAAGGAAGACTGATGGTATCTGCCTGATCAGGAGCTGCATGAAAAGGCAACTTCCTGATGGATATGCACTCCAAGGACCAAGTCCTGTGGAACAAAAATAATGCTGCTCTTGAAATTCCATTAGTGATTCTTGGGGTACTTAAAAATCTCTGAGTAAATTCTGCTTAAGAATTTTTTAAGTGATTTGCAATGTTGAGTATTCCAGCTCTTGAGTTGGTCTGTCTTTACAGGATTACTATGTTTATTTTTACTGAGTTTGCTCTATGAAATAAAAGGCTATCTCATTCCTATTGGGTGTATAACTTGTTTAAGAAGGCACTGGGTCTGCCAACCTGGTCTTCAACAAACCCCTTAGATTTTGCCTTCCCAAATAAGTAGCAAAATTAGAACATTTGACAATTCCTTTCTATAGATGTGTGTGGCTTTTGGATTTCTTCTGATTTGACACATGCTGAGCTTAGCCAAGCAGGGCTGTCTTTAAGGAAATTCCTATTTCAGGAAATAAAGCAGGGTTGGCCTGAGATACATGCATTGCATCTTAAAACATAGGATGAAGTTGTGTTGGATCTTCTGAAAACCCTACCTGATCAGACAGTTTATAAATTTTTTAAAGCACTTACTCAGTTTACTCCTCTGACCTCTATCTCCTCTTTTTTTTATTCTCAGGTTGATGCTGCTAGCACAGGCTTTCTAGCAGAAGATTCAAAAGAAGTGATCATGCCACCTGACCAAGTAGATGGAGGCAATACTGTAACCAGCACTCTTACCGTGCAGGAATATTTTGCCAAGTGCATGACAAAACTGAAGAAACCTCAACATTGCCCCAAAGTAGAGCCAGGTAATTCTCCTCCAGTGGTGGTTGAGACATTGGAGTGTTTGGAATCCCAGACAAAGAAGAAGAAAAAACACAAACATGCACAGGATGTGGCTGGAGAACCAAAGATTATCTGCACTGGGATACTAGATTCAAGCAGAGATGAAGTGGACACCCAGAAAAAGAAAAAGAGGAAGAAATCTAAACATCTGGACACCAGTAATGATCTTATTTATAATGAATCTCAAATTGATTATCAAAAGGCAAGACAATGTTCCTTTGAAACATCTAAGGAAGAGAATAATGATTTAGGAGAGCAAAAATCAAAGAAAAGGAAAAAGAGCAAAAAAAGTAGACTGGGATGTAACTGAAGATGTTGAACGCATAAAGCTGAAGAAGAAATGTTTCAGTTAATATAAATCTGCATGTTTAACTTCATTGAAATATACGTAGATTTCCAAATTTACCCAAATAAATAAACATTTTATAAAATAGACATTGTCCTTATTTGTTTACTTATTTCAAATTTAAAAGTGGCTACTCCATAAGCATACAACATTTAAAAAATACAGAAAAGGTAATACAAGAATTATGTATGTCAAGAAGAGGAAATATTCAAATTAATTTAAAAAACCCATCCCATAAAAGACTTGCCATCCACCTTAACCAAGAAGTGGGAGAAAAGCCCGGTTTTTAACAATCAGAGTGGGGACCTTATGGATATGTGTTGTGTTTGTCCCCTCTCATACCATCCCCACCTTTTGGAAGATTCATTGCAAAAAAGGATTTGGGGGGGGGGGTGTTGGTTGGTTAGTAAATCCTTCAGGAAATCCTGAATCTGCTCATGATCGGGCTCTAGGTGTTGCACTTCTATGGACTTGCATGTCAATGACAAGCATCAATGGAGCTCCTAATCCTATGACAGAGAATTTCTGGGGAATGGAGAAGATGGAAAGGTTAATTCATGGTTTGCAATATCCATGTTCCTTATTTTCTTGACACACTTTAAAAGAACTTGGTATAGTTTGTTTATTTACATAATTTATATGGTTTCTCAGCTCAAACAATGTGACTTTGGGTGGTGTATAAAAGAAAATTAAATCAGCAATACATGACAAGCATTTAGAAATTTTTCCTGAAGAAATAGTGGATCGTTGCCTATTAATGCTTTTTGATCTGAATTACTAACTAGTAATTACTAATTGAATTACTGACTATTTTATTGCCTATAAATTTCTTTTTCCTTTATGGTATTCCAAAGGATAAAATAAAACTAGGGATAAAAGCCTTATTAAATGAAATGTAGTATACACAAATGCAGACATACTAATTTTTATTGCACTTTTCCTGCTTCAGTTGGTCTCTTTTTTTTGATCAACATAAAAAAATATAAAGTATAATAATATTAACAAAGAGAGATTCAATCCTAAATAGAAAATAAAGTACCAGGCCACCAAAATAAATTCAGTATAAATAAGAGGGTAATAAACTTGCTGCTTCTTTTGGAAAAGATTTAGTCCCAAGGTTATTTGGTGTAGATTTCTTTTAAAAATGTAAATTTATTAGATATCTAGTCTTGTATAACAAAGGATCTTTCATGTTTCTTAGGGCAAAACAATTTTTACAACTATGGGGGGAGAACTTACATAGCAGCCAATAAAGTTGAAGCTCCCTGGTCCAAAAAGTTTGTCTTGGTTTGTTATTTTGCTTCTTTTAGATTCTCTCTTTGTTAGACTGCTGCATCAGCTATGATTTTGAGCAAAGGCCATATAGTAATAACAACCTAATATAAACTAAGAGCTATGCTTCCTAAAAGACTAGCAGATTCAGCCTTTCCTAACGAGGTAACCTAAAACTGTCTTGGATTACATTTTCTGCCTTTTTGTACCTTACTTATGTGGCCAGGTGCCAGAAGCTTTTTTATACTTCATTACAATCATTGCTATATCCAAACTAACATAGTTTATTTCTCTGAAAGGAGATTAATGTGACTGAGCAGAATTCTGTAGTTTAGTGAGTAAATCTTAATCTATTTAATAGGCAGCTAAATAAAATTTATAGAGTCATAAGAAATTCTCTTCATCTAATGTACCTCATACTCTACTGGCACAATCTTTGAACAGAACTAGTTCCTGAGGCCATCCTGACAGAAGATTTAATTAGTGGAACAACTTGCCTTCCGAAGTGGATGCTCCAACACTGGAGGTTTTTAAGAAGAGATTGGACAACAGTTTGAAACGATATAGGGTTACTTGCTTGAGCAGGGAGGTTGAACTAGAAGACCTCTAAAGTCCCTTCCAACTCTGGTATTGTGTTATTAATTTGCTTAGCAGGTGGCAAAATCTGGCTAAACTTGATTCTTCTAGTGTTTCTTAAAGATACATGGATTTTAACTCCCAGAATTATCCAGCCAGCAGGAGGAATGAAATCCACATATCTTCCGCACTGTTTCCAAGGTTGAGAAGGTCTGGATGGTTCTTGGATGAGACATTCCAAGTGCTATGAGGTAGACCAGGGAGGACCAACAACCACTTTTATAACATGCCAAGACAGACAGATGTATCTGTAAATCACTGGAACTCAAGCTGAAATCTTTTCTTTCCAATTGTTTATTTTAAAAAAATAAATAAATCATTGCACTTCATTTCTTGAACTTCATGGTTGAAACTATCTCTCTCCCTCCTGTGTGTCTATATAGTACACTCCTAGTAAAGAGTATAAAATGAGTATAAAAAGAGCCTTGGTAGCACAGTGGACTAAAGCACTGTTATTAACATCTGCCGCTTGCAATTACTGCAAGTTCAAATCTCACCAGGCTCAAGGTTGACTCAGCCTTCCATCCTTTCAAAGGTAGGTAAAATGAGGAGCCAGATTGTGGAAGCAATAAGATGACTTTGTATAAATATACAAAAGTATTAAGGCTATTGCTTAACGCATTGTAAGCCGCCCTGAGTCTCCGGAGAAGGGCGGCATATAAATTAAAGCAAAAAATAATAATAATCCTATGAACATTTTAACATTACTCTACAACCACCACCACCCCTGCAATGTAATGTTCGAGTAAGGAAATATAAGATCTGTAAACATTGCAGCTTTTGTACTTATTGGTCACAGCAGAGTCATCAACAAGGAAGAAGGGGGAAGCACCTGGCCTTACATTTAAGTTCAGCGTAATTAAGCCTTTTAGGCTAAAAATCAGAGCTGGCCACTGGTCAAAGGAGTTTTAATTGATGGAAACAAACAGTAATTTTAGTACCAAGCTCTCATCCTTTAATGGTCTTCAAAGAAGTTGAGGGAGCTGTTTATGTGACTGAATCGTCCAAAAGTTACTTCTAATTAAAGGAAATAGTTGTTTTCTAGATTTGATTTTTCTTGGTTATAACAGAGTCTTGAAGTTGCCAAAATAAACAGTTAATGCCCTCCTCAAACTTAATAAGCCCTATCAACCAGTTGGAGACTGCAGCCCTAACCATCATAAGCAGCCACACTGAATGGCAGACTTAAATATCCAGTTTGAGAGCAAATTTAAAAATCACTGGACGTTTGTGGTTGGCAACCAACTTCCAGTGAAGAGCAGGACATGAATACAATAGCATTCTCATGCCCTGTGCCTGTTTCACTCCCAGAGAAATCTAAACTTAGAAGAGGGGAATGGAGGAGGAAGGTTGACTTTTGATTTGGAAGACAACATTAGTGAATCAAATACTGTACTTATCATCATAATCTATGACAGTTTGATCGTACAGGCTAAATGAAAGCAATAGGAAAAGCTTCTGGCAAGATAGTAGCAGTCAACTCAACAAAAGCCACCCTACATCCTTTGCCTTGTATCTATTAAGGAGACCAGAATTAGAAAGGACTGGACAAATAATATGAGCTGCATATGCATAATATATTTAACCTGATTATAAAATTAATCCATTTTGGGGGTTTGCAAGAAGTACAGAATTATAAACTAACCAAACAAGCTGGGCTTGCATAATGTACCCCCAATTCTCTTGTTTGTTCCTCAGATAACTCCAATAAACTGCTTCTTTATAAAGTTTAGCGTAGAAATGTATTAATGATTTAAATTACATTAATTGCACAACATGGTCTTTGTAAAATCTCTTAAAATTAGACTAGACTAGACTAGAATTTTTTATTAGCCAAGTGTGATTGGACACACAAGGAATTTGTCTTGGTGCATATTCCCTCAGTGTACATAAAAGAAAAGATACATTCATCAAGAATCATAAGGTACCACACTTAATGATAGTCATAGGGTACAAATAAACAATCAAATCATATTAGGAAACAGTCAATATAAATCTTAAGGATACAAGCAACAAGTTACAGTCATACAGTCATATGTGGAAGGAGATGGGTGATGGGAACAATGAGAAGATGAATAGTAGTGCAGATTAGTAAATAGTTTGACAGTGTTGAGGGAATTATTTATTTAGCAAAGTGATGGCATTTAGGAAAAAACTGTTCTTGTGTGTAGTTGTTCTGGTGTGCAGTGCTCTATAGTGTCGTTTTGAGGGTAAGAGTTGAAAAAGTTTATGTCCAGGATGTGAGGGGTCTGTAAATATTTTCCCAGCCCTCTTTTTGACTTTTGCAGTATACAGGTCCTCAATGGAAGGCAGGTTGGTAGCAATTGTATTTTCTGCTGTTCTAATATTCTGTAAAAAAAATATTTTTTAAAAAAATATTTAAAAAAATATAAAAGTTTTTATTTAAAAAAAATTATGTAAAGAAAAATATTTTCTGTAAAACTTTTATACTGCTTTATCTAAATCTGCAGTAGGATAACAAAAAGATATGGTGTCCAAGAGTATAGTTTAAAGATTAATGGAATATGTTTTAAAATGCAACTTAGATTTGATTCCTAGTGGTTACCAATATATTATTTGGCAGCAATACTGGTTTCCTTTGCCTCCTCCTGGAATTTTTTTTTCAGCTTCCCAATCTAATCCACAGCCAGGGAATTAGTTGTCTCCCATCCGAGTACTACCCAAGTCTGCCTCTGCTTAGATTGGCCCAAATGATTTATATATTTATTTCTATTTATTTATAAAATTTCTACAACACCCATTTCAGCAAGTGACTCTGGGTGGTTTACAACGTCATGATAGTATTAATTCTGTGTGCCCAGAAGACACACAAGACGGGAACATTTGGCAATTTGATTTTAATATATCTCACTAATAGCAAAAGCCCACACCATTAATCAATGTGTTCATCTTGATTTAAATATAGTGTTGCAATAATTTGCTTCAATTTGGAAATAATATTATTTCTTTGATATGTAAAACATACCAAGTTTGATGTTTAAATTTGATGCTCAAACTGTATTTGGAAAAGAATCATGTCTCAGGGTCATTCCTTGCAATTCCTTGCCTTCAAAAGATTTCTATGGCACTATAGCCAGCCACATACACTGAGCTATATAGATCAATGATTTAAGGTGAGCAAGTTATTTAGCTTCGTGTATTCCTAAGGATAGCCTTGTAGATGGATACATTTATATCAATGTGACCAAACTTATTCTATTCACAGGAATATACACTCCAAAGAAATAAGAGGAAGGAAGAGAGAAACTGTATTTCCCACCTCCTATTTCTATTTTGTTTTCATAAACCTATAAATTCAACATTTCTCAACATGCGTAACTAGATCAGGTTAAAACTACCTAAGGTTTTCTCCACACTGTGGTACATTTGGTTAGTTTGCCTTACCTTAGTTTTATTTTTTGTGCCTTGCATGTTACATAAATCCAACTCTTTAATTTAAGGGATGGCTACCAGCTTTGAGCTTCAGAAATCTGGACAACAGGATGACAGCAAAGAAAGTTTTTGAACGCTAATCCAGCCCTGTTTTATTTGTCAATGTATTGTGTGAACCCAGAAAATGGATTAAGTTAGCAGTCTAGGTGAGTATGTTATATGTACAGTCATAGATGCAAATTCACACATACAAAAACCCATCTGGAATAAGAATGAATGAGCTAGGTAGGAGAAAGTATTGGAAAGTTCCTGTATATATGCCTTTCTCAGGTTTGGAAGCTGAGACACGTTGCTGTATCAGAGAAAATTGGTAATTCTGGCTCAGGTGGAAATAGAGGAAACACAAAGATTTTTCAGTATTATTATTATTATTATTATTATTATTATTATTATTATTATTATTATTATTATTATTATTATTATTATTATTATTATCATCCTATATTTTCTTCTGCCCATCTTTCTTAGTGATGATATCACCATTATCAACCTCTTGAAACAAGAGCATGTGTTGTTCTTTCTAACGAAGGGATGCCATAGGTGGTGAGCATCTGGGAATCGGTAACAGCCTCCTGGGACTCACGTTTATTAAAAGAGAGGCCAAAGTGCCCCTTAGCTCTTCATATCTGGAGGGCTTGCCAAGTTGCAAGATGGGGAGTGGGAAGGAAGGCAAGTACGCGGGGACAGTGTCGACCGGTGTCTATCACGGATCATAAGAAGAGCCTTGCCTTTTAAGAATAGAATAGAATTCTTTATTGGCCAAGTGAGATAGAATAGAATAGAATAGAATAGAATAGAATAGAATAGAATAGAATAGAATAGAATAGAATAGAATAGAATAGAATAGAATAGAATAGAATAGAATTCTTTATTGGCCAAGTGTGATTGAACACACAAGGAATTTGTCTTTGGTGCATATGTTCTCAGTGTACACAAAAAGAGAAGATACATTAGTCAAGAATCATAAGGTACAATACTTAAAGATAGTTATAGGGTACAAATAAGCAATCAGGAAACAATCAAAATCGATATAAATTGTAAGGATACAAGCAACAAAGTTACAGTCATACAGTCATAAGTGGGAGGAGATGAGTGATAGGAACGATGAGAAGACTAATAGTAATAGTAGCCTTAGTGAAAAGTTTGACAGCGTTGAGGGAATTATTTGTTTAGCAGAGTGATGGCGTTCCGGGGGGGGGGGGGCTGTTCTTGTGTCTAGTTGTCTATAGCGTCGTTTTATAGCGTCGTTTTGAGGGTAGAGACGGCCAGCACTCGGCGCTTGCTCAGAGGCACTGTTGTTTTGTGTGTGTGTTTTCTTACACCTATACTCGGAGCGAAGGGAAGGCGGCGGGCCGCCCGCTTGCTCTGCCCGCGCCTCTCTTTCGCCTTCCCGCGACCTCGCGTCTCACCCTCCGGCAAGAGGCGAGGGAGGGACGGAGGGCGCGCTCAAGGCGGGGCCGGCCACCTCCCAGACGGCACCGGAGGAAGCTCATAGAAGCTCATAAATAGAGCGAGGCCGCGGGAAAGGCGCTTGCTGGGGCGGCGGGGTGAGGCTGCGGGGGCCTCAGGGCGTGCGGTTGCGCGGTCGCGCGTAGAGGGGGTGGGGGGCGCCGGCTGGAGTCCCGCGTGCCTCGACGGCATGGCTTCGCTGCTGGGCTCCTTCGCGTGGGCGGAGAGGCTGGACTGCTCGGCTCTGGAGTTGTCCGACGGGGGCAGCGGGACCTCCGCCTCCGCGGTGCCCCGGACGGAGAAGGGAAACCCCGAAAGCCGCATCCGACGCCCCATGAACGCTTTCATGGTGTGGGCCAAAGACGAGAGGAAGCGCCTGGCCGTCCAGAACCCGGACCTGCACAACGCCGAGCTGAGCAAGATGCTGGGTGAGCTGAGAGCCCGCCCGAGTGAGCGGAGCGAGCGGGACTCGGGCGCCTTTTGCGCCCCTCCGGCTTTCCGAAGTCGCTCGCTGTGCCGTGCACCGCATGACCCCCGGCCGGGGTGTTTCGGTTGAGGGTTGGCCTGTGGGAAAACCAAATCACGGGTAGAACCAACCTTTCCGCATCCTCCGTGAGTTTGGGGAGCGGTGCGGCACCTACTACAATTCTTCTCCTTGAAGTTACTGGGTGAAATCTGCTGCATTTCGCTCTCCCGTTGGAATAAATGTGGGAAGAGATTTATTTAAGAGGGAAGAAATTGGATCTAGGATATTTAAACTTAAGAGCCCCATTAGCTGAAATTCTCTGACATTAATTATTTGTAGCTGAAAAAGTTCTGAAGCAGCGGCTCTTTAAAAGGCGGCCTTTGAAAACTTAGTTTTTCTGTTCATTTCTTCTTGAGGATGTGTTTAGCATCTACATTTAAAAGATGCTAACTTTTCTAAAATGTCATTGTTCGTATTATTGCTGACATTGGTATTAAGTATTTGAATTGCCATCGAATTCACTGGGCAAAATTAATTTGCTTTATGGAAAGCAAATCAGTGTTGCAATTACATCTGATGCGCAAATTTAAAAAACAAATTCTCAGTGTGTTCAGAATCACTTGGGATGAATTTTGAAAAGTTATCTAACATGGTAATAAAGTAAAGATAGTATGAGTTTTACAGGCAAACACAGGGAAATTTATTTTTCCTATTTAAAAAAAAAAAGATATGCTACATTGCAATCATTTTTATCCAGGAGTTTTAAGATATAATTTGATTATATGTGGGTTTTTTTTTTTTTTAAAAAATCTTAATCTTGATTTTTTTTTTTTTTGGATGGTTTATTTGCCACACTAAGAACACTTCTAATCTGGAAAAAAATTAATAAAACAAATAATGTGAATCTTTCAACTATATTCTTTTGAATCTTTGTGGAGTGCATCTCCAAGTATTTGTTCAAGAATTAGGCAGCATTTCTAAATATTTTTTTTAACCTTTCAAGCAGCATTTTCTGTAAAAAGACATCAAAATTGAAAGTGCAAAAATATTTTGATAAAAAAAAGGATAAAATTATTTTTCAAAACCAACACAAAGTTATCAAATATAACTTTCTAACCACAAAGCAATTCAGTAACATCCTGGAATTGATTTAAATTTAGGGAGCAGGGATTTTTATCATTATGTTGTACTCCTATTTCAGTTTTAACACCTAGCTATAATGCATTCTAAACTACAACCTCATGCCCATTTACCAAGAAATAAATCTCACTAAATTCAGTAGGTCATCTTTCTGATCAGGCTTTTATAGGACTGTATCACAATGGTGAAATCCACTAGGATGCTAAATAGGAATAAACCTCCTTGAATTTACCAAGATGTTATCTGCAGTAGGGATTGTAGCAATAGAGAGCTGTATCTCCTGGCATTTCTAAAAGCTGCTTGGCTCATTCAAACACTTTTCATCCTTTTAAATGGAGATTTTACAGCAATTTCCAAAGGGACATCACTATCTTAGGTTTATGCTACCTGAGTTTAACCATCTTCCCTTGGAAAAAAAACCTGATTGATACTAACAGGATTTCTTTTCCAGTTAGTATGTATAGGTTTGCGCAATGTGATGTGATGGTATGAATGCTTGAGGGACTTCTAAATTTTTAAACATTTTTTTATTGCAAAACATTCTAAAGATTATTTCTCAGTGTTAAGTGAGATACATTTCCTCCCCAGTGTAAGGAAGGTTAATTTTATCACATATCTATCTTTGTATATGTCATTTTTCTCTCTATGTGAAAAAGTCTTTCCTCTGGAGAGATAGGCGTTCAGTTCCTGTACAACTTTAGTTGCATAGTTTTGCCTTTTTTGTTGTTGACACATTTTTTTCAAGGCAATAACCTAGAGATGTAAACAGCACAGCATTGCAAAAGTGGTCGCACTAGACATCTGCAAAAAGGATCACTCTGTTGTTGTAGGTTTTGGTGCCATTCCAGAAGTCGCCCAGAGTCCCCTTATGGTGAGAAGGGCGGCAAATAGATTTAATAAATAACAAATAAATTCCTAATATTTCCCAAAGTAAAATTTGTGTTTTATTCCTCACAACTGCTGAATATCATAAATGTTCATATAGCAGTGTGACCCCAGTACTTTTCTTTGTAATCATTGACTATTCCATTTGTATTAGAGTACAGTACAGCGTTACAAAGCTTTAATTCAATATGTGGTATTTTATAATTAATATCATTGAATCGCATATTCACATAGTGACCTATTTCTTACTGGAGTTCTTGAACTTTGCTGCGGGTCTCATCCTCCTAAAAAAAATGGTCATGGATTAAAAATTCGTGTTCCACATATGATGACGTTCAGGTTATTCCTTTTGTAGAATATAGCAAAGTCTACCTCTAAAGGAAATAACTTCAATAATGTCATAAAATGCTGAGGTTTTTTTCCAGCTAAAATAAATAAGTTATAGCCAGAGATACTGCACTGAGGATAAATGATACATACCAGTCTTATCTGCATAAATTACCTAATTTGCATCCTTGAGCAGCAGATTCAAGATGAGTTAACTGTGTTAATATATAATAGCGAAGAAAAGATAACGTTTTTAGGTTTGTTTGTTTTTTAACTTTTTTCCTGATGCTTTTTTTGTCTCCCCAGGACAGGAGTAATTGTGTATTGTTGCTTTTGTTACATGAGTGGCTAAGACTTATTATATTTTGAATTGGTCAACAAAATGTGAAACTTAATTTTGCATGAGTGCTCTCCAAACTGGTATTTGAAATATAATTTCATGAGATGTTGAAAATCTCACATGTAAAGTTAGTTTAATTTTTCTAAGTTCAAATTGTATACTGCCTCTTATCTTGAAGGAAGCATTTAAGAATATAGATGGACTTAAGCAACAAATACTATCATTCAGTGTTAAGAGAGGGAAAAGCCTCTTTGTGGTTTTACATGCCACAAGTACATTAACGGTACAATCTTGTACATTCCCACTCAGAAACAAACCTTGTTTTATTTAGCTGGGCATTTCCCCAAATGAATGTTAATGAAACTTCAGTCTAACATATTAGAAACAAAAAAGCTGTTGGTTTCCAAAGCAGAGATGTACGTTTTTTCCCTTGCAAATTAAATTGGCTTTTATTGGCAAATTAACATACATTCTGTTGGTGTTCCATGTTGACTTGTGGGAAGAGGGAACAATTCAGATTCAAGATTGACAACCCCATTACATTTTTGTTATCGCAAAGTATTTATGTTATTATTTTAACCTTCAATTTTATAAAAGCATCGTAGGGAAGCCTTGGAAATGAAACTCCTGATTAATTTTTGATAATATATACACTTTCCCACCACAGCTTTTTTGATATAACTTTTATATAATACTAAAAAAATTTCATTTTAAAGTTTTGTTGCATATATTTAGCTCATAATTCCTTTGCTTTGAAGGGCTTTGCCTAACACGCTAAACATACTTGGTTGCTAGGAATATCTATCATTTAAATGTGAACTACATTTTCAAAGTTAAATTTTGTTTTGTAAACAAAAACATATGAAAAATTCCCAAATTTATATTGGGACTTGGTGTTACTTTTTAACTCACTGGAAACAAAAATTTCCTCATATTTCATGAAGATTATTACATGCTAGTAGGATTCCAGTGTTTATTTTCAATATTTTACTTTTCATACAATTATTCCGTCCTCAAGTAAAGATAAAGAATTATATTAACTTGCTACTTCTCTCATAAAAGATTTCAAATGTTGCCCAAAAATTGTATTGTCTTACTTTATATTTTAAAGTTTACAAGAAATATCCCATCCTCTTTTCCTCAAGCTTCAGGCCCTTCAGATATGTGGGGACTCCCCATAATTCTTAGCTAAGGCAGTGGAGGCGGGATAATTCTTTGTGTTGAAGTTCACACATCAGGGAAGTTGTCTAGATTTGGGAAAACTGGCCCAATGCAGCCAACTGACGGGCAGCTTCTGTGCATAGAAGATTAAAAAGACATCCAGTTTGTTGTTGACTAAAAAAATTCTTTAGCCTTAAATTTGGTGACGGCCGGTAGTTTAGATGGCTTTTTAAAAAAGGGATAGATTGTTATGGTGGGATAGGCGTTTTCAGGGCTGTTGCTGTTAATACTCAAATAGAAGATCCATGTTTAGAAGCAAGATACATGCATATTCTGCGTGGTGAGGGTATCCTGCACAGTGCTCTTTTATTTTGTGTTCTGGTTTCCCTGAAACATTAGATTAGCCAATGCGGAACATAAGTCTTGAGACTTTTTTGAAGTCCAGTAAGGTTTTCATATGCTTTCAGAATCCCATGAGCTGGTATTTTTGTTACCATTTATGCCACAAATTTCATAAGCAGGATGTACAATCTTTGCTTTATTTCTGCAACATTCCAGTGAAATAGGATTGCTGTCTTGTAACCACAAGAAATAAAACTGCCCATGGCTGATACTTCATTCTTTAAATAGGAAATGACAATCTGTAGCCTGCTGGATCCCATACAGCCCTTTCTGATCGTAACTTCAGAAAACAATGTTTTCCCCACACAAGCTAGAAAACAGAGTAAAACTATCATAACTAAAGTAAGTTTTTCATGGCTGTAAAATTATTTGGGGTTATCTTTTTTAAGTGAGTAGATTTGCTTACTCTTGTGGTTCACAAATAACTTACCTATGCTATAGTGTTTAAAAATATGAATTAGATACAAAAATCAACCAGGACAGTAAAAACTGAGCAGAATAACTAAAAATAAATAAATCCAACAAGTAAGGTTTGTAAAATTTAAAAGTCTAGGATTTAAAGGACAAGCTAGTGCTAGACAGGGTAATTATGTCTGTTGCTAAATGTGTTGTCTTGAACATTTCTAATTTAAGAGCTGCTGTTCTGTAAACTGCTCATTTATTTTGGTAAGGACCAAAGGATCTCTGGCATTGATTTTATTCTTTGGGCAATCTTACGTGAAATTAACCTGGAGTCTTGGATCAAGGAAGACCATTACTTTTACCACCTGATTTTGTTTAGGGGAAAATCACTGGCTCACCAGGAAACATTGGAACAGTGTCTCACTTGTTCCAATACTTTCCACGTGTTTTGCAAGATAAATGGCAAATGCAAAGTGGTGTGCACCACTTTTTCTGTCTCAAGGGATGAAGAAAGTGAGCCTGTATGAAAACACATGAGGAAATAAGAGCAAGGCTCAATTTGGTATGATGCGGTGGAGAGTTCTTTTATGTAAAGGTCCATTTCCTGTATTTTTTATTTACTTAAATTTATTAGCCACCCAACTCCAAAAGAGCCTGCGTTAATTTTACAAAGGGAACAATTCTCCCACCATTCCCTGGAAGTCAAAATATTAGCATTTGCTATATGTATGGTGTTTTGCAGAACAACAAAATATGTTGGTTTTGTGATTGAATACATGTTCCTATGTCTGAAATGAAGAGGTGTAGTGGACAGCAGCAAATAAATGTCAGTTTAATTCACCAATGGATGGGTTGGGGCTTAATTCATCCTTCCCAATATAAAAGGAAACTTCTCTTTTTCCTTACAGGCAAGTCTTGGAAGTCTTTAACCCCGTCCCAGAAAAGACCTTATGTTGAAGAGGCGGAAAGGCTGAGGGTTCAACACATGCAAGACTACCCCAACTACAAATACCGTCCCAGAAGAAAGAAGCAGGTCAAGCGGATCTGCAAGCGGGTGGAGCCAGGTTTCCTGCTGGGTAGCCTCTCCAGGGACCAAGACCACATGCCTGATAAGAGGGTGTGCAGCCGAGCAGTGGGTGAGAAAGATGAATACTCAACCGCCTCAGTAATGCCAAACCTCAGGAGATACCAGGAGGTCCAGAGCAGTAACACAGGTACTCCGATGGACAGGTATCCATATGGGCTGCCTACTCCTCCTGAGATGTCACCCTTGGATGTGATAGATCCTGAGCAGAGTTTCTTCTCCTCCCCTTGTCCTGAAGACCCTCGCCGTCCCCGTATGTCTGGAGACACCTACTCCCTAGAATATGCCACCAGCCCTCTCCAGTGCAACCACTCTCTGGGTCACATGCCAGTCTCTCAATCAACCTCCACGATGCACTCTGCTTCCTCCAGTTGCCCAGCACCTCCCACAGGAAATTATTACTCTCCAGCTTTTCCTCCTAATCTCCAAGTCCCCAGCCTCCACAACCATCTTGGCCAGCTCTCACCTCCCCCGGAGCATCAGAACTTTGATAGCCTAGATCAATTGAGCCAAGCCGACCTTCTAGAGGAGATGGACCGCAATGAGTTTGATCAGTATCTCAGTGTCCCTGGACATCCAGAGCCTAGTGGGCTCACCATCAACGGACATGTCCAGGTCTCTCAGACAGCAAGCAGCTCATCAGAAACCAGCCTAATTTCTGTCCTTGCAGATGCAACAGCTACATATTACAATAATTACAGCATTTCTTAGATCAGAGAATGAGATTTGTCCAATGGACCAGTTTGCTGGACAGAGGGTTTCCTTTTATCCGGGTTTCCCACTCTGAACTGAAATAACTTTGGGGTTCACTTTCTAGATAATTACTCCACTATTGAGCCTCTGTCTTCAGAAGTGTTTTTGTATCCCAATTAAAAGGATACATCTTCAGTGATGCATCAAGGCACCTTAGTATATTGACTTAGATTAAAGAATCCTTGTTCTTTCATCAAACTGAGGGGCCCAGACAGAGCTGGTATAGCATAATAATACTTACAAAACTGGTCTACCTACAGAGGAATGACATCAGGAAATATACATGACCACTTATGAAGTTTTTCAACCAAAGATGCCCTTGAATGCATTCCCTAGAGAAACCATTGCTAAGCAGACTCAGATGTTTAGCTGTGTGTGTGTACACATTCAATTTGTTATGCAGGATGTCTTCTGAAGTGTTTTGCTCTTTGCACAATTCCCATTTGTTTCCATGGGCTGGCCTGGGAGATTTTTCCCTGCCAAAGCTGAAACAGAATATGTAACAATGTCAAAAGTGCTATCATAGAGGCATCATTATCCTTGTGGATTGGGCCACATAATATCTCCTCTTCCTGTTGTCTCTAGCCAAAGAAATTTGTATCTTAAAATCAGTAAAATATGCCCTAATAAGGGTAGTCAAATGAATATATAGCTCTTTAAAAGAGTCCCTCCCCTATCAACTCCTACAACTTCAAAATTCTACAAGGGCCTCATGCTGCAAACCACCTAGGTCCTATCGTCTCTTTCAGTTTGGCACATGTTGACCAACTGAGATTTGGCTCTAGCAGTAGGGCAAAATGGGGCAAAACAAGGTGGGATGTCATCCTAATCAGTGGTAAATGGGGCTATATAATCTCATCACAAAATATTGGTCAGAGGAATTGCATGTGGCTTTGAACAACACTTTGCTAATTCTCATTGTAGTGTCTTAAAACACCCTGTATTTACAGTATTGCAATTTTTAGGAAGGGTCTAGCAGTCACAATGTATGTTAGTTTTCTGTCCTTTGAAAAGAAAAAAGCAGCCACAATTTGGCTGTTGCCCTTTGCTTCTTTCAGGGTCTTCTCTTTTCTCCTTGCCTGTGGAAGTGGTGTTGTACGTTG
This sequence comes from Pantherophis guttatus, assembly GCF_059756535.1. NCBI lineage: Eukaryota > Metazoa > Chordata > Lepidosauria > Squamata > Colubridae > Pantherophis > Pantherophis guttatus. The sequence continues at coordinate 319,066,604 of NC_142063.1, forward strand.
GGAACAACCAAGAGAGAAGCATCAGGTGCAAATATGAGCATTTGAGAATGCATTTCAAGTGTCAAAATAAGTGAAGTTCACCTCAATAAAATTTTAATTTTAGTGAGAAGCGTACAAATCATTTCAAGATCAGAACTGAACATTTCAGGGTGAGGATGGTTCACTTGTTTTATATACCTTTAATTCTAATCTAAATGGATCAGGGGAATTTGGAGTGAGGAAAAATAGGAGTCAGGCATCTTCCATAACAAGCTGCTTTCCAGATAAGTTAGCTGACAGCCATCATCACCCAAGCTAGTTACATATAAGGGCTAATAGCACATTTGCTATTGTGCTTTGGACTCCCTATGATCTAAACTGTCAACAAAGAATGTCAAAGAGATAGGTAACCTAGATTAGGATAATTATTAGAAATGCCTTTCTTAATACCCCTGCTTACATCTACTTCATCCCCTCCCAGAAGCTGCTTTTGAGTTTAATAGTCAATGTAGAGTATTCTTTTCTGGGAGGTTTTTTTTTTTTTTATGTGTGTGTGTGTGTGCTTCTTATAAACCTATGAACAATCTATAATTTAGGAAAAACTGATTCCCTTCTCATCCCCTAATGGTTATTTTATAAATGGTGAGAGATATACACTGTGGAAGGTATTATTGATCCCAAGATTTATTTTTGGCTTCAGAGAAGTATAACAGCCTGTACAGTATTTCTAAAAATGCAGTTATTTTAAGTAACCTATCTTGATGACATGGTATCTTTAAATGCATGTGGGAAAACACTATCCCTTAACACTACTTTTCTATGTGATGGCTTCCAAGGTACTTGACTTCTGGGAGATGTTGCCTTATGAATGTATATTTGATATACATCCTTTGCCAAAGGCAGTAACATATCTGCTTCCTTTTATATTTAAACATACTTAGAATTCCCTTTTAAACCTGCTAAATTCTTCCGTGTCAAAATTAATGAACAAGTCTTTTTCCATTAAAAAAAGGGTTCTTACTAAAGCAGCCCATCCTCATCCAAAGTATTTCTAAGACAAATTAAAATCAATTTCAGCCCTTGCATTCTGTTTTTCATTTAATCCAAATAATATGTTTTTGAACTGTGAGGCGCCCAGAGTCATTTTTGCTGAGATATGAGGCTATAGAAATAAAATAAATAAATAATCCAAAATGCCTTGCTTCTGCATGATATACCCAGTGAAGAGTGCAAAGTGAAGCTTCAATAAGATCATAAACACAGTTGGGTTTCTTTAGTGACAGTAGTTGCTTAACAATCAAATTGCTGCTCCCTGTTTTGATAACTAAATGAAAACTACCTATATTCAATTGAAGATTTTCCTGTAATTTAGGATTATTGTTTTAAATCTTATAACTCCTTGATGTACTTGAAAAACATTTTCCCGTGTGCTCAGATATCTGCTTCCTCCATTTTTTTTTGCCCTTTTGGCCAGTATTGATTAAATTGTTACATGACAAATAGTTGTCTGATCTGCTGTGCTAGGCTCTGGTCCTGCTTGGCAAACTGCAGACTAGTGCCCGTTGCTGCACATTCTGGATTTGTCAAAAAACAACAACAACAAAAATATCAGGTTTCTTGCTCTTCTCTGGAGCTCAGTTCTCTAGCAGGAAACCCAGACTCATTAGCAAGAAGTTCATTTGAGTGATGGCTGTTTCAGCCAATTCCTGCTTGTAAAGTGAGCCTGCATATACCTTATATTCCTCATAGTGTGCTTTAAGCTGTCTATATCAGGGATTCAGTGAAAATTCAAATGGATCATTCATTTACGTCTCTAAGAGAAACTCCATATAAAGTGTATAGATTTTGTATAGTAAATCCATATATTTTGCCATTTTGGAAAATGGATTGTACTTAGTGATCCAGTAACTGTTTCCATTGTTGCAATCTCATTGACCTTAATAGGATTATGCTAAAATGTAAATGTCTATCTATTAAAACTTGGGCAGATGACTTGTCAATGATTACGCTATCTAATGTGGCAAATTGGAATGAATGCTGTACTACTGAAATAAAATGTACCTACCATCAGTTTGGTAGGTAAATAATTATGACAGAAAGATTTTGGTGATTAATCTCAAAGACTGTCTATAGTTATTCAGTGTGAAAGGGAAAGATTGTAGATTGTTCATAGGCTTTTTTACAAGGAGCCAACCTGAGGACATTCTTAAACTCCAATTAAGTCTTGAAGCACCAGAATTGTTATATGAACTTAATTTAGAATAGAATAAAATAGAATAGAATAGAATAGAATAGAATAGAATAGAATAGAATAGAATAGAATAGAATAGAATAGAATAGAATAGAATAATAACAGAGTTGGAAGGGACCTTGGATGTCTTCTAGTCCAACCCCCTGCTTAGGCTGGAAACCTTACACCACTTCAGACAAATGGTTATCCAACATCATCTTAAAAACTTCCAGTGATGGAGCATTCACAACTTCTGGAGGCAAGTTGTTCCATTGATTAATTGTTCTAATTGTCAGGAAATTTCTCCTTAGTTCTAAGTTGCTTCTCTCCTTGATTAGTTTCCACCCATTGCTTCTTGTCCTACCCTCAGGTGCTTTGGAGAATAGCTTGACTCCCTCTTCTTTGTGGCAGCCCCTGAGATATTGGAACACTGCTATTATGTCACCCTTAGTCCTTCTTTTCATCAAACTAGACATACCCAGTTCCTGCAATTCATTTAACACCAAGGCCTCTCCCATCTTCTCATTTTTAAAAAACTTTGTTCTCCCACTTCTATCAGCCAACTTCATCTTCACAACTGGCAAAAGATCTGGGGAGAGTTTTGTTGAAAAGGGTTTTGTATTAGTAATGCTCCATTTTCATCAAATCATTCTTGAGGGAAAAAAAATATACCTTTGCATTTAAAAGTAAAAATTATCCTCTTTTCTGTGTCTTATTTTGCCTGGAATGGCACTGTATACATGTATGTTTTAGAGATTATCCCCTTCCTCACCATGCATTTTTATTGGTAGAACTTCCTTACATTGATGGAAATCGACTGCTTCTGTGTTAATCAGTTATTTAACAGTTTAATGGTAATGTAGTGATTAATTAGCTAGTTTATATAATTCTGCTTTTCTAATTTTGTTCCTCAAATGTGTGGTTTAATCTACAAATAATTTTTTATATATATTAAAGAATAAATGAATTAAACATGAGTTGTTAAGATAATTATTTTGTGTGTTACTCTGTGCTCTTGATAATTTCAACTAATATATTTAAATAATTCTATGTAAAGGTAGTTAATCTGTTTATATACAGTACATGGAGGCAGTAGTATAAGGGAGGAACTCCATCTATGATAATTTCTTTAGTATTTTCATCCAGATTTCAATATCTTTTATTAAAACTAATTTCTTTGATAACATAATCAAAGTTTCATAATCTGCAATTGATGTAAACTTTATAAAGGATAACTCCAATGAATCTGGTGCCAGGTACAAGATATACAACACCTAGAATTTCAGTGTGAAATTCAGTGTGAAAGCATGATGCATAGAATAGGGCAAGATTTTGTTCATAAATGTATAATCAGTGTTGGAAAACAGCTGCTGGGGGTTGGAGATTTATTTGATCATACTCTTTAAGTGGTCCTAAATAGACCTGACTGAATTGTTCCTCAACCCTCAATTCATTTAAGTGAATTCTTGTGATTCCTCATTTTTGTTTATTTGAGCTCCTTATAGATTCATATTGGAAGATGTACTGGAAAGCTCTGTATATTTCCCACATAATATATTTAATGAGTTCCCTAGATATCGGGGATGCTTTCCCCTGAATCCAGCATTTCAATTTTACTAGTGGCAGCTCTGCATTTAAAGAATTCATGCTTCAGAGAATTCAAGGTCTCAAAATTCTCACCTAAATACTAGAAAAAAAGAGGTGCATCTATCAGCCTTATAAGAAGGCCCAGACTAAAAAACCAGGCCATATGGTCTAAAGCTATTTATTAGAAAAGCTATAGTAAGAGAATCTTGCAAATCTAAATGTGTTTCCCTCCTCTGTCACTTTACCTTCATGTGGATTAGGAATTGTCTCGGGTTTTCTTTAAGTTTATTTCTTGCAGTGGGATCAAGCTTTGCTTGTCTGATCATTGCCATGACAACAGATCTTCCTGCTGTATTCCAAGGCCATTTTCTGTCCCCTCTATGGCATCTTGCCAGAATTCTAGAACTCTAATCTTGAAGAAAACTTTCTTTTTGGAATGATGGAATTTGAGGATATCGCCAGAGCACGCCTTAGTATCTCGTTTGCAGCCTTTGAAGCATGCTGAGGTTGTGCTACTAAACGGAGACATCTGCAGGGAGAAAGTTAAAAAAGTCAAGAAGGCCATGGCTATGTGATTGAAGTTGCATCTCTTTTTATCATATACATGCAATGGCCATAATAAAGAGGTGGACCCTTATATCTTGACTTTTAATAACTCCCAGTCCCATAGATGGTACAAAATTGTACTACTGATTTTAGCAGTATGGTTTTCAAGTAAAAGAAAGGACATAAGAATGGAAGGGCCTTGGTGAGATGAAATTCTTCCAATATTTTCCCTTTAAAGCTCTCCCTCTGCAAGTTCCTTAAAGATATTGGACAGGTTTGGTCTCCTTCCTTCCATTGAGGCACCTGCATCCTTAAAAGATTTCCCATAGCCTCCCTTCTGGTCAGAAGAATGAATTGAAGCTCCTATACTGAAAAGTATTTCTCTGCTGTATTATTATAGCCTTCCTGACAGGTAACTACACTAAGTTTCTTCTTTTTTTTAAAGTACAAATTCCAAGGAGTAGGCATGCTAACATTTTGTGGACAATCTTGAGCAATGAGAATGAGTTTTCTTCTTGCACAATAGAAAGACACTTGACATGGCCATATAAAACAGAAAACATGGAGCTCCCAACCCCACATTTTGCAATTCCCAAATAATGGGCTACAGCTGATATCCTTGGTATCAGTTCTGTCCATGTGACGTCTCATGTAATCCATGGGTAAGTAAAATGGGAAAGCTAATGCAGCTTGGATTTGTATGGTATTTTAATACAATAGGATGAACAGAACGGGGCTTTTCAAACTGTTCCATAGAACCCTAGAGTCTGAAAGAACTTGAACAGAGCTTTAGGAACTGTTGATGGCCTCTTATCTAAGTAATAACCAGTTTTTCACTTTGCATAGCTTTTTTGAGATCACCCAGTAAATAAATACTCTAAAAGTATTTGTTAACTTTAATAAAAATTATAAAGCTGATTAAACTTAGGAAATGAATAAAAACAACCCTCCTGAAAAATGTAATGAAAAATGAAAATGTTTTCAGTACCACATTTAAAAAACAAAATGAGAAAATGGATCCTGTCCAGTGATAAGTGACCAGCCTGGTGAAGAGAACTGGAAATTAATCTGGGGAGACATTACAGCAATTACAAAATACATGCAGCACAGTCATTCAACACAAAAGACAGGTTTTTGATCATTCTGGGGGTTAACACTAGCATAAGTGATTGAAAACAGCAAAGAATCCATCTTTGGTGAAACATTAATAAAATGTTACTGATGTGTGACAATGACTTACAAGCCACTTGTAAGTCAAAACTAATGATGGGAGAATTCATTACCAATTTCCCATATTTGGTTGGTTCTTAGGTTTAAGAATCTTCTAGACTAGTGTTTCTCAACCTTGGCAACTTTAAGGTGTGTGGACTTCAACTTTTGAGTTGAGTTGCCAAAGTTGCCAAAGTTGAGGAACACTGGTCTAGATGTAGTGGATGAGCTAGATAGTATTGTGACTATTCCAATACCAAGCTTGAGAAATGTGAAAACAGTCTAGAGACAGCACAATAAAAAAGGCCAAATTTGCAGACCAATCCAGAACCCTGACTATTTTTCTACTTAACGTGATATTGCTGTTTATGGTGAAAGGAGGTCTCCCGGTGTGCATGCATGCACCTTTCACATTCACAATCAGAAAAGAGAAAGAAAAGTTCTTTGGCACATTTTATAAACATGACTTGTGATATCATGAAGCAAGCAGGGCAGCAGGGTGACAAATACTATTTCAGTAAACAACATCTGAAAATACCCTTTTTTCATATATGCACACATACATACATCAGGCATAGCATACATCATCACCTCACCCTTTCTGAATAGCCATTGGAATCATGCCAATGTGTGCTGTGTTTGTGACCCAGGACAATTTTCCATGAATCTGAAGAAACAGGAGCTGCGTGTTTCTCCCACTCCTTGATCCCCAACTTCAAGATTTAAAGAGTTAGAAATTTGTCAACAGAGAAATAAAACACAGTGGATATTCTTTTATATTTCTACAGCTTTGAAGGATTTGACAAAAAGTTTTGTTCACATAAAGACTTTAGATTTTAGCTTCAAATGAGCTAAATCCTTGCAAAGTTTGTTAATGAGTTGTACTGTCTTGAAAAATTCAAGAGAGAGAGAGAGAGGGAGGGAGGGAAGGAGAGATTGATTGATCAGTGGTCTTTGCTTCCCAGTACAACTATCAACAGACTGGCCTTTGGTCAGATTTTCCAGTAAAGGAACATAGACAGTATTTGTCTTCTGACAGCCTCCTGGGTGTTGAGGAAGAGAGAGAAAGAAAGTAAAAGAGCCTTGATAGTACAGTGGTCTACACACCCTGTTATTAACACAGCTGCCTGCAATTTACTGCTGGTTCGAATCTCTCCAAGGCTCAAGGTTGACTCAGCCTTCCATCCTTTCTAAGGTAGGTGAAATGAGGACCCAGTTTGTGGGGGCAATAAGCTGACTTTGTATAAAATATACAAAAGTATGAAGGCTATTGCTTAACGCATTGTAAGCCGCCCTGAGTCTCCGGAGAAGGGTGGCATATAAATCAAATTTAAAAAAAAAAAAAAGGCATCAGGGAGAAAGGGAAAACTTTGGGGAAAACCGTGGTGTGACAGAGAAGGTGAGAGAAAGGGGAGCTAGCATGTATTTCTCAACCAATTACCCCTGAAGGAATATGAATGCAGATCTTGACAGACCGAGAGATCTCTCTGAGTGGGGTTACCGATTTCTGTGCTGTGATGGCAGAAAATGGATGATAGGTTCTTTCTCCCTTTGCTCCCAAAATTCAAAGCAGGGATCAAGAAATACTTTAGGATCAGGATCATAATGTTGGACTAAGATAAAACCTCCTTTTTCCTAAGTAACACACTTTATCCTTGAATTTGTCCCTTCCTTCAGAGAAAGTGAAAATATTACTTTGACTTGGAAAAGGACATTAGGAAAAAGTGTCACATATAACACACTCCGTGACACACTCCACTGATGGCAGCTTTTAAAATCTATTAAACTCTAGGAAATTCTAAACGCCTTTCGTTTAGTCTGACCCTTCCCACTCAATTTAACTTTGGCTGCTGCTAAAACAAAAACAGTTACTGCCTTCAATGGGCTTGCTTTAAATGATAAATGTTTGGAAATCCTGAGTGGAGATTGATGATAATGAGGAAGAGGAGGAGGAGGAAGGTGGGCTTTGTACTGTGCCGTTTAGAGAGGTTTTTTTCTTCTTAGTACCCAGCGGTGGAAGGCTGTCCTGTATCACCTCACATTCCAACATTACGAATTCTGCTGCTTTCTCAGGCAGAAAAAAATGTTCTCCCACTCTGATCTGTTAGAGGAGGAAAAAGATTCATTTTCCCAGAGCTGTAGAGGGAGGCTCCTGCTGTGTGCAAAGGAGAAGGAGTAAGACACGCAACTTTGTCTTTTCCTGCCAAATCATGCCATTGGAGGTGGCTTTAGGCTGCTGAGACTTAGGAGAGGATGTGTCCAGCTCTGTTTCCTGACTGATAACAGTAGCCGGCCCCTCCAACCGGATGTTATGCGTCCTGGGGCTACCTTTATATTTAAGCAAAGGGATGAGGAAAAATCACGACTTGTTTATACTTCAAGAAAAATAACGTCGCTTTCTTGCTCTCTGTGAACACATATAGATGGCTCCCTGAAAGAATAACATGATGAAAATACAATGTCCCGCATCCCATAGCAGACCTCGTATTTGAGTGGTGGGGGTCTAGAATACCCAATATAGATTGCAGCCTTTTTAAAAAAATAATAATAATCAGACACCCATGCCTCATTTCCTTTCACTTGCTTCTTCACTTTGATGGAAGGGTATCTAAGACAGAACTCATACCTGAAATAACTTTCTATCAGATCAAACTTTATGTGTATAGACAACATTTTACGGTTCAATCCTGCCTTTTATCAGAAAAGAAGCCAAGGATGAAGACAATATATACAAAGCAAGAGTATAAAAACCAGCTTTTAAGATTATTACCACCACTAGTATAAAAAGGCAACCTTCAGGTGCATGTTCCTTAAAAGTAGTTTACCGACACTGAAATTAGAACTCTCCAACATGTCAAAAGGCGTTTTGCTGCTTGAGATAGACAAAAACGCAGTGCTCTTTATTCCACAAACACAAGGTGATTGAATCTTACTTTAATTTCGGCAGCAGGACAGTACTCTTCACTATACTATATTAAATGTATTTTTATTTCAAAGTTATAGACAAATAACAATATTCATACATCTATTAATTTGTAAACTTTAATTAGATAAAATCTAATCTAATTTAAATCCAATTAAAAGTATGTTAATTATATTAATTAAACTGAATTAATAAGATTGCTCTTCATGGGCTGAATAACTTCTATTACATTGACGATTAGTTTGTTGACAAGTTTTAGAACATTCTGGGGGCCCATACATGCCGCCTATAGTGGCATTATAGCCTTCCACTTTTGAAAGACTATGTTAAGTACTGCCTTAAGGATTTATTTACCAAAGGCGCTAAGAGATTCCAGGTTCTGCAGTCTCATTTTGTACATTTAGAATACAGGGATTAAATAGAAATAAACTAGGGAAGACTGGTATGAAGCATGCCATTGTAAAGAACTGTCCTCTTGTAAAATAAGCTGTTAATTTTCCCAGAGGAAAATGCTTCCTTCTGAATATGTCTATATCTATGACAATGCTCTCTAAATCACAGAGGGTACTTTTAATTGGCAGCACAACCATAGAGTAATTTTGATGAAGCCATTTTGTTTTCATGTAGTCTCATAAGACTAGGATGTCTTTCATCTCAGATATCTTCACATTTTGTCTTCTTCCCACCCATGCCCTTTCCTTTAATTTACAGTAATTTCTAGGGGTTTATCATGCTGCAACAAATTTTGGAGAGCACTGAAGCAACGAGGACATTAGTCCTGTTATTATAGTCTCTTTCAGGAAGGAAATTCCATTATTTGCTTAGATGATGGGTATGGCCCCCAAATAATACTTGACCTTCCCTTAAGGCCCTAGAGTGTCTGTGTATTAGCCTAAACTGAAGACAATTGAGAAACCTAAAAGCTATTGGAGGGTGGAACCCTGAAACTGAACTGCATTCCTATTTAATTTGTTGATGAAAGATCAAAACCAAGAGATCCCCAAAGAGAAAGTATCTGGCAGGAGAATAGGGGCAAATGGTATCTTGACAGCCATTGCTTTGACTTAAAGTATCCAAATTTAAAAATAAATACAAATTATCCAATTCCCACCAATTGCATATTTATCTGAATTTTAAAATGATGCTTGAATGTTTAGGATTACAGTGCATAGAACCATTGACCTGCAGGCAACTAAATATGCATGTACTGCTGGCTATAAGAATTCTGGCATGTGGCACAACTTCAATCAATTTCCCCAGCCAACATGTGGCACTATTCATGCAAAAGCTGAAAGAAAAAAACTTCAGAAGCACAGAACAGGTCACTGGATTACACTGTTAAGTAATGCTTGCTGATTCTCACATTCAAACACGAATGTTAGTTTGAATTTATTTGCCTATTTCTATCCTCTGTAGGTAAAAATATTCAAATTTTATTCTCCTAAAATGGCAATCTATTTTAACATTTTAAGTTATTTAAACTAAGGGAAATACAAGTTTCACATAATGGGTGTATGATGTGTCTCGATCTATTCCCATAGCAAATTGAATATGTTAATGCAAGGCTATGAAAGAATCCTTCCTTTTAAAACGCAGACATCTGAACCCTACCTCCAGCCTAAAGTAGTATCCGTCTGGAGAATCAGCTTGAAAGGCATAATACTTAGAATGCCTGGGATAAAAAAAGTACAATTATAAGGAGATGTATGGCTTGCTTCCTCATTGAAGGATGCACAATAAGAGAACCCCAAAGCAATCTTCATTTCTTTTTCTTCTTTTGGTCCTTCTCCATTTTGTCTTCGTTTTCTGAAGAGTTCTCCTGTGTCTTCTTTGGAGGTTTGCTTGACTTTTTTCCTCGCAAGTCAGGACAGAACGGAGGTGGGTATGGAGCAGGTGAATTGACCATCAAGGCCTTTTTCTGAAGCTTTAGTTCCAACATTTCAAAGGTAGTCTGGATCTCATGTTGAATAATACGATGCAGGTTCTGGATCTGTGTTTTAATTGCTTCATTGACTAAAGATATTAGTGTCTGGAAGACAAAATTAATATATCTGATGTTTCTGATATATTAAACAATTAATATGATTGGCAATTGATTGATTGATTGGTTTAACAAGATTATAATATGCTTCAATCCAAACAGATGTGAATGTGTTGAATTTACCTGGTGATCATCTAAAGAATCGCTTGAGGGTCTCCACTGAATGGTGAATAACACATAGAAAAACACAGTGCAAGAATAGTATAAAAATAATGTAAAAATAAAAATAACTACTACAATTAGTATTACCTTTGAGGAAATTTATAGTTATTTGGGGCATATTGGAAGGCTGTTTTTAACCATTTAGTCATATCCGACCCTTGGTGAATTTATAGGAAAATGCTCTCGATGCTACCTTGTCAAGCACAGCTTCTTTCAATTGTATTAATTTGATTTGATTGCAGAAAGCAAGGTCACTTTAATCAATATTGACCTCCATGAGAGAGCGGTCCAGATAATATAGATTACCACAGAATGCCTAACATTTCCTCCATACTATGTGTAGTGCCCATTATGAGGAATGGGGACTCTCAACAGATTCTCTTTAGATCGCAGGGGTGGTATTCACTTACCTTCGCTACCAGTTCGCAAATGTGAGCAAGCGCGTACGAACCTTCTGCGCATGCGCAGAGCATAAAAAATGGGACGTGATGATGTCCAGGCGGGTGGGCAGAGCCCCCCGCAGCTGCTGCTACCGGTTCACTCAAACTGGATAGAACCGACTGAATACCACCACTGGATCAGGGGTGTCAAACTCACGTCATCACGTGACCGATCGCAACTTTTTTCCTCTTTACTAAACCAGGTGTGGGTGTGGCCAGCGCATGACGCATCTGGCCCATGGGCCATGAGTTTGACAGCCTTGCTTTAGATGGTCAGACTGGTCAAGCAAAATTAATTCTGGCAAAATATTGCCGAATATATGCTGGTGCTATATCCCACAAGGCATTTTTGGGGAGACTTGAATATGAAAACATTTGAGAACGCTTACAATTTATAATGTCTTGCTAAATCATTAGAATCTTATTGGTCCTTTGATTAGATAAACAATATCTCCTGATTGCTTAGAACGATGGACTTCTAAACAAGTTACTTGCATACCCTCATAATTCAGCAACTGGTAAATACTGGTAGTTACATGATTCTTTGTAGGCCCTGTGAAAAGATAACAAAAAATATGGCCGAAGAAACAATCAAACTTCTGTATATCCATTTGCTGGATGTTGTCTGCCTTGACCTTCTTCAATCCATTTGCTTATAGCCTTTCAGTGAGGTGAAAGTAAAAATGATTAAGGTCATTTCCTCCTTAGTGAGAATGTAATATTTTTATAGCATTGCTTAATTATCATTGAGGTTTATGCAGCATATGATTCCTTTCATATATTGGCATACCAATGATTGAAGAATACTTATTAGTGAAAAAGCATGGAAAAGCTTCTTGTCTACCTAACTTTATTTTATTTGTCCATTAACTTTGTTAATACTTTATTAATGTCATCTGAAAACCGAATGACCAACTTCCCATGTCATCTTTATTTGTAAGAATGCTTCTGGGCCCCACTTAATCCTTCCATAATTAGACAATAAGAATAATTGCGAGCTGTGAAATTTCTTTAAAAATGTATGCATCTCCCTGGGAGAAAATATTAAAGTATGCTAAAGCAACAAGAACAGTAATATGGATGGGTAAACAGAGAGGCGATAAATGCATGTTTTACAATGGAACACACAAACATGACAGCCAAAGACATTGGCCTCCAAGGAGGACTAGGAGATAGATTTCTCGGGTTCCACATGGCAGAGTAACAGGAGAGGTATTCAAAAACAGCAGGGTGCTATAATCATGATATACATTGCAATGCAATGAGAAGAGGTCCATATGCCAGCTGAGATTTATCAAGCCAAACACATCCTCACTGACTAGGTAAGTATGCACATGCATACACACATACACACCTGCTGAAGGGTGGGGCTTGGGAACATAAATTTAATCTGACTATAAAGCTGGGAAGGAGCCAACAAAACAGCGTGGGGACCCAGGATATCATTTAGGTCAAGGTGGCAGCTGGCAATAAGTATGAATGATACTGGTGAAAAGAAGCCAGCAGGCAGCTGAGGTAACATTCCTTTAATCAATTTCCCAAAAGCTGTTAAGTTTGGAGAAAATCCATTGGACCTTGAAGGCCTCAGTGATGATAGGCTGAATTTAGAACTGACAAAGAATTGGGAATAGCAAAATTTGGATTTCTCTCCCCCCCCTCCTCCCCCCCCCACAGAATGCTACTGAACAAAAAAAAAAATGATTGGGAAATTATATTCCAGCAATCATCGCTTGAGTTCAAAAGGTGATATTCTCTCCATTCATTTGAATGTACTTGCCTTTGCTGGCAGCTGAATGAAACACAAATGCATAAGCATTAATGGGCCATTCATTTCACTCCACAGATGGGCTGACAAGTGAAAAAACTGCCTCTCACTTCCCTAAACAATATTCTACAGGGCAGAGAAGAACCAGAAAAGCAAGCCCAGGCAGGTGGGAATTTTCAATCTGAAACGTGATAAACTCGTCAGAGGTTGATTATGCAAATCAAAGAGAGAGCAGAAACAGAATGTTTTGGAGGAGTCAACCAAAGTCATAACCCTCATGTGCTGTCAATCTACAGTGTGAACTGCACATTCTGAAATCTTCAGGGCAAAGTAAACAATACAAACTGTAATCAAGAAGCAAACAGCAAGTTTAAGAGCCATAGAGAAACAACAATATTGCTTTCCCTCCACACATACGGGTGTGTTGGATTTCAACTTGCATTATTTCCTTCAACCTCTTCAGCACTTTCTAGGTCATAGGAATGATATGATGTCCTCCTGTGAGTATCTAATCAGCTCTTCTTGCCCTGAGAAGTGGTCTTGTGGATCAGTTGGTTGCTCAGATGAATATAATAATTGGATTCACACAACATGTACATTATCTGGTTGGTTGCTTAATGTTCTATCTTCGCACAATATATTGAAGCATTAACTAACCAAAAAAAAAAAACCTGCCAGTAAAACAAAAAGTGAATGCAGCCCAGTGGTGGGATCCTACCAGTTTAACAACCAGTTCGCTGTGCGTGCGTTTCACTTGCTCTTTGCTGCGCTTCGCTTTGCTCTTGCTTTGCTGCGCACATGTGCGCAGTTTGCTGAAAATTGAATTCCTTGCTGAGAGCAAGAAAAACAGCTGAGGAGCGGCAATCCACTCCGCCGCCCCAATCAGCTGGAAGCAGAAATAAAGGTGAGTATAACACAGGGGCAGGCGGGTGGGCCCATTTCAAAGAAAGAGAGAACAGTTTCACTCACGATTGAAAGTCTGAGCTAACGGTAGAATCCCACCACTGATGCAGCCACATTATTATTGGTTGTTAATCATGTTGCAGGAACATTGCCAATGTATGATTGGCAGAGTGGCAATGACAAAATGAAATAAAGGAGTGACAGAGCTTTAGAAAACATTTTGAGGGCAAGAATAAGAATTTGGAAATGAGAGTCAAACCTAAAGCTTTCACTTTTGTTACTAAATTTTGTGTTACATAAGAATAGAAGAGCCTCCACTAAATCCACTAAATCCAGTGTCCTAAAACTTATAGGAGTCAGACAGACTGCTTAAAGATCACAAGCAAAACAAGAAAAGTAAGTGGGGCAGTGAAAAAATACAGAAATAGCTTGGAGGAAGGCTAGATCATCTAAGATAGGAGTGTCAAACTCAAGTCCCGGGGGCCGGATCCGGCCCATGGGATGCTTAGATCTGGCCCATGGGGCTACCCTGGAAGCAGTGAAGGACCTGCCCATAGTGCCTCTGCCAGGAAAAAATTGAGCTTGGGACGGCCGCCTGTGGTCCTCCCGAGCTCCACTTTCACTGGCAGAGGGTTGCAGGAGGCCGTTACAGCCAAAAATGGAACTTGGGAGCCCGTTTTCTCTGGCAGAGCACTCGGGCCACCAGAAGCACCCCCAACATGAATGATATCGAGCTGCCCATGCCCACCTTGGCCACACACACACCGCCCCCCCCCCAAACACAGCCTTGATATGGCCCTCAATGAAATCAAGTTTGACACCCATGATCTAAGATAAAGAATTTTCAGCTATGATACCCACTAAGGAGCCTCTGGATATCCTTTCTATTTTGAGAATCTATAGTCTCAATGCCAGAGTTCCCTTTGTGAATGGGCAATTCCTGACCCCCATTCCATGGCAGCCCGAGTGCCTGTAGCATATTTTCAACATTTCAAATGTACCTGCTGGTTAAAATTTGAGAAACCTAATGGCTAGGCCCATGCCTAACCAAAGTTCCTTAGAAGAGATTAAATGAAATTCAATGGCGGTCGATTACCTATTACTTATGTGTAACAATAATAATTTAACAATACACAGTGCTAAATTAACAATATAATAGAGCAGGGGTGGGCACCTATGGCCCTTTTATGACTAGTGAACTTCAACTCTGGAAGTCCACAAGTCATAAAAGGGCCATCGTTCCCCACTTCTGTAAAGGATGCTACATTCTTCATTTACCTCTGTGTTAAGGGTCTGTGTTTGTCTTCTGACCCTTTGGTACACTTCCCTGAGCAGATGTTCCCGCTCTGCATGCAAAGTTTCTCGGATATGCAATATACTGGCCTGTTTTTCTTCTTCAGCTGCACAGAGGGCAGCTAATTGTTGCTGGTAGTTCCACATTTCAATATCTATGCCTTCACTCAAAGGAGGGGGGCTGGGGGGAGCACAGACCTCAAGAATGGCAAATGTCTGATTGCGGTCTCTCTCCCGAGTCATCACTAACTGGTACAGCCAATAATGCTTGAGAAATGTGTTTGAAAAGTAATCATACACGGCAGACTTCTGGAAAGAGGAGAGCTGAACCGGAAAGGCAGTCAGTTTCTCTTGAAGGATTCTGATGGCTTGCAACAGGGAAAAACCTGAAAGAAAGAAAAGAAAAGAGCAATGATACATAGTATATGTTTGACAAATACAAATAAAAAAATAAACATACAAGTTTTGGAGTATCTTCCTGTTCTTCACTCAACATACAAAGGAAGAGATTTCCAAATGCTGAAAAGACAGTCCATGTGAATGGCTACCCTAACTCAATCTTATTCAGTGGTAGGATTCGAATAATTTAACAACCGGTTCTCTGCCCTAATGATTTCTTCCAACAACCAATTCACCAAACTGCTCAGAAAGTTAACAACCGGTTCTCTCAAAATGGTGCGAACTGGCTGAATCCCACACTGATCTTATTCATTTGTTTTCCAGGGAAATGTTAAGTCTTTTGGTTCCAAGTAAAATACCAGGAGTTTCTAAAAGTAAAAAGAGGGGAAGGTAGGAATAGAGATCCTATTTTGTCCAAAGCTTAAATGGAGCAAAATAAAAATGGGGCCTAGGATAGAGGCAATAGTCCTGTTTTTCTTTACTGCAACAGGTTTATTTGGGTCTCTCTCTTTCTTCCTCTCCCTCTCCCTCTCTCTCCCCTCTCTCTCCCTCTCCCTCCCTCCCCCCTTCATATAGAAGCAATAGCAGAGGGGAGATGCAAAAAGGAAGAACACATCCAACAATGAAGACAACCATTGCCCATCTGCCACACCCATTGGGGTATGTTGGGGACATTGTTTGTGACCAATGTTATCCACTGCTCAGGCCCAAACTTTCTTTGCCTACACTCCCAAAATTTAGTCCCATTGTCCTATTCACTGTATGAAAAGATATTTGACTATCCAATGAATCCTGAACCCTTTAAAACAATAAAAAGTAATGATGAGCTCTAGACAAAAATTGATTTAAATTCATATACTTTGTATATTTGAATAACCCAATAGCTTACCAAATTATTTCACTACATCCAAAAATAGAACACTGACCCTTATCAACATAACATGAAGTATTACGAGCATATAATAACAAATTGTGTTCCATTTCAGCCACCTGAACATCTAAAGCAATCTTCCAAAATGTAACAAAACAGATAGAGGTTTCAAAATAAATTGAATTCGGTATGAGAAGAGATAATAGACAGCCTTGACAATGACTGATGGATCAGAAAACCAGATTTTAATCCAAAACAAATTAGAAACCTAGCTTTATGGGAAAAAGATTTTGGTTAAACTGAGAGAAGTATCTAGCGATATTTGTAAGATAATTTTGCTAATGGACTCAATTCATAGGAAAAAAGGAATACATTTTTCCTTGCAGCAGGTTTTACAGAATAATAGAGTTGGAAGGGATCTTGCAAGTCTTCTAGTCCAAACCCCTGTTCAAGCAGGAGACCCATTCCAGACAAGATAGACACCAGGGAAATATTCTAACTGTAGAAAATATTCTTGTTTGGATTTGACAGAGGAGTGGACCAGAATTTTGAACTGATTACTTCTAGTATCTAAGTGGATAAAGATTGATTGATTTGTATTTGTATTTGTTTGTTTGTTTATGGGCAATCTATATGGCTTCCCATCTTGAACAAGCAACTGGGCAATTGGGCAAAGAACACTATATATAAAACATCTTATAAGAAATTAATTCTAAACAGTGCAAAATACAACTAAGAATAGTCATCAAACTAAAACTCCAAGGTTCCTCAAAGCATTTCAGATATTAACAGGCAAATCAAACTCAAATTTCCACTTGGGAAAAGAGCCAGATTTTCATAACCTTCTAGAAGGCTAGTATGGCCAATTAGAGGACAAGGCAGTTCCAAAGAGCAGACCTCATTATAGAAAAGATATATCTCCTAGGATCTGCATAATGTTGTCATTCCAGAGAGGTAGGTACTTGAAGGATTCCCATCCTTCTGGACTCAGTAGAATGGGATTGGATATCCCTCCCTCCCTCCCTCCCTCAGTAGAAAGCATTGGATATCCCTCCCTGTCCTTTATTCCCTCACCCTGGACCCATGCCTTCCTTACCCCAGTCAAAGAGCCCCATACCAACTGCACTAATACCTTGTTTCCCCAAAAATAAGACATCCCCTGATAATAAGCCCAATTGGGCTTTTGAGCGTATGCACTAAAATAAGCCTTCCCCCAAAATAAGCCCTCCCAAAAAATATTTAAACGCAGAGCTGGAAATCAGGTAAGACAGCAATAGGAGCCCTGTCCTGCTCCACGTGCCCCAAAATAATAAGACCTCCCCGAAAATAAGGCCAAGTACTTATTTTGGGGCTCAAAAAATATAAGACAGGGTCTTATTTTCGGGGAAACACGGTAGAGCCCATTAACAGGTGGGATACACCTGGTGCACGCCACATACACATAAACAATCTGGAAGCTTTTTCATAGCATTCTGCGCCCATACGCTTGGGATACCTGCCAACTTCTTACTTCACACTCAAACATCCTCCCACACACACCATACCCAGGTGCTGAATGCTATGCTTAAAAATTAAGTAAAGGTCACAGATTAACCACTCCTATATTAGAGAAAGATTTTTTTCTCCCTCTTTCAACTATCCTGAAACAATTTTGAGCTGCAGGTGTGCCTGATTGAACTTTGTACATGTAAAGTTATGGACACAAGCTTTCTACACTATGCATTGTGATATCCTGAGATGTACTTCAATATTGCTTGTGACAGGAAATGTAAGCCAAGCCTGGAAAGGAGCCCCTGAATCAGATATCATTGGATTAGTGTACAGCAGGGTTAGGGTTAGTATACAGAGAAAAAATAAGTGGTAAAATGAAGCACCACTTTATCTGCATGTATAAGATATTGCCTTGAATGTTTCAGAGAAAATGTATTGCAAACTGAAAGCTAGAAAATGAAGGAGAAAGATTCTAACACCTATGTTTCTTGTGCTGCTTTCCTATTTATAAAGAAGATTTAAATTGGGAAGAATTCAACATTTGGAACATCTTTATCTAGAGTGTACATTTGTATATTCTGTTTCTTATTCCATTCATTCACATCTATTAACAGGTACATGTCACAGCTCTCTGGAATAAAGTCAGTTCTTTTGAGCTACAACATCAGATACCTTCTGAAATAGCACAAGGCCTACATTCAAGACACAAACTGTCAGACAAGTTTTGGGCACCGCAGCAGTGCCTAATTAAACAGGAGAGCACTCTTTCCTATTTACCTTGCATTTCCCTCATTCTAGTTTGGTTGCTTACTGCTTCAGGGAGCTGTCCATGCCACAGCAGCTGGTAGCTTTGCCCTGCTCTTCCCTGTCCAGGGGAAAAAAATGGCTCAGTGGCTAAGACACTGAGCTTGTCGATCAGAAAGGTCCGCAGTTCGGCGATTCGAATCCCCAGTATAGGTCTCCTGTGTGAGCAGCGGGTTGGACTAGATGACCTCCAAGGTACCTTCCAACTCTGTTACTGTTAGCTTGGACCCCAAGGGAAAGGGCCTGAATTGCAACAGTTCAACTGACCAATAGATGTCCTAACTGAACAGATACCAGTATGGTCACTCGTTTGGTTTGGTTTGTTATTTGTATGTCCATCTTAATCATTAAAAAGTCAATTGTTTCCTTTGTATATCCTGTGTAGCATCTTTTTCCATATCATTCTTGTAGTCTGTCATTTTTTAATCCACTTCCAAATCAGTCTTGACTAGTAAAACTTGCTCCTCTTCCATATAATCTTTTATACATAGGCTAGCTATAATAGATTTTCTTCCTGGCAATCTATCCCTAATTTATTATTTCAAATCTCCCAATGGAGCACTTACCATCACTGTAACTGAGTCCATCCACTTTGTTCCTGTCTGTCCTCTTTTTTCCTTTCACCTTTTCCAGCATTAGAGTCTTTTTCCAAGGGCTGTACCTTCACATAATGTGTCTGAAGTAGGATAATTTGAGCCTAGATATTTATACCTCTGAGTTGACTTGTTCAATGATCCCTAGGTTTGTTTTCTTGGCTGTCCATCATATTCTCAGGAGTCATTTCCAACATCAAAGTTTAAAGGTGTCAATATTTTTCCTACACTTTCTTTAAAGTCCAGGTACCAGAATTAAGGTAATATTTTTTCCCTATTATTCTTATACTGTCCAAGGGTAGCTTCAAAAGGTGTGGAAAATCTGTTTCGCTTTGTTACCTATTACTTTGAATGAAATCAGATGACTAGAGTGACTGGAAAAGAAACAGCAAATTTCACAAAGGCAGTGATGAACGGAGAGCATTTCAACTCAGCTCTGGGGAAAGGTCTGCAGTCAAAATCACGCAGAAAACCGACCTACTTTCTCACTGTCCATTTTGTTACATGAAATCTTCAAGACACCCTTCTTCCTGCTTTCCTTGGTTTCAATAGAACAAGACTTTTTCGGGTAAGCTCCTGTATGAGGAATTCTCTTGCAGGGACAAAAGCAGGGGTGAAATCCAGCAGGTTCTGACAGGTTCTGGAGAACCAGTAGCGGAAATTTTGAGCACTTTGGAGAACCGGTAACGAAAATTTTGAGTAGTTCGGAGAACCAGCAAATACCACCTCTGGCTGGGCCCAGAGTGGGGTGGGAATGGAGATTTTGCAGTATCCTTCCCTGCCACGCCCATCAAGCCATGCCCCCCCAAGCCACGCCCACAGAACCGGTAATAAAAAAAATTGGATTTCACCACTGGACAAAAGGATTGGCTGACAGAACTGCTTTCTATGTGCTGGGCTACCATTTTACATATAATTTTCCTTTCTGATCAACCCCCTCACAATTTTCCTCAAACGAAGACTTTCCAGATGTTTAGGACTTGGGCTGTTGGGAGTCGAAATCATCCAGAGGACAGAGGTAAAGGGAAAAATATTTTATCCTACACGGCTCTCTGCTTATCTTTCAATTTGTAGATAAGTTTTCACTCAAACAAAAAAGGATGGCACTATTGTAGTTCAAAATGATTACTGCCTTTTTTCCACCTCAGGATTCTATCACCTCATTGCCTCCTTATGTAGATATAGATCCTCAGCTTTCAGTATGTCAAAAGGCAGGTAAGAGCAGTGCATCGATAGAAGGTACTACTTGCAGGACTTGAAGGACACCCGAGTGTGATTTTGCAACATACTCTGTGGCAGGGCAATGCCCCTTATCTCACCGCTCTCATTCTCCCTCTTTATTTGCAAGTGTAGTTCTGATACTCTACAGATCGTTGCAAACAAACAAGCCTTCACATTTCCCAGCTTAGAGACAAGATTCTACTGATGGGTGTTTGGCTGCAGTTGAAAATTAAGAAAGCAGCTCTTATTATTCCTGCCTCTTGCTCCTTAGGCATCGTCCTATCTTGAAAAAGGACCATCAATGTTATGATGAAAAAAAGAATAATGAACATTCATGGTATATCCATGAATGTTCTAGTTAATGGGTGCAAGTAGAGGTGGCTTTAAGCTAAGGCTGAGTAGGCACTAGCCTAGGGCACCAAAGCTTAGGGGTGCAGCACTATGGAGTAAGCCCCCCATTCCTCATGTTCCAATCACATCTTTCCAAATTAGTTTTGTTTGAAAAGAAAGTCTGCTGAGGACTACTACACACATCTGCGTGTAACATCTCATTTGGCCCTAAGCCAATTGAGCCTGTCTTTGGGTGGTGGATCACTACACAGCTGTGCATCAAAAAAAAACCCCATCAATGTGTTTTTTAATCCTTGCAGAATGTTGTTTTACATTCGTAAAGTTTTCATGCTTAAGACAAAATGGATTTTTGTTTGTTTTTTTCCTTTGCCAAGTTCTATTTCTGGAGATTAACTGCTGGCGCATTCTGCCTCTTCAGTCTTCTCATCCATTGTAAATTGTAAAAGTAGGCAGAAGAACAAAAGACCAATTTTTTTTTTTTTTGGCAATGTTAGGAAAGAACTACTTTGTTTTCCTACTGCTTCAGCTTGCCTTGTGACCAGATAAATAAGATCTTCATCATCAAATAGATACAGGGGTAGGTAGGTAGGTAGGTAGGTAATACGTGGGCCACTCATAGCCACCAAACCCATTTTTATACTCTCAGAACAAAACAGTAAATGGTGGGATGGAGGGGTTCATTTTATAAGAGGAAAAGATGCCAGATAGGTGCATTAAGTCTTCATGAAGCTTTACCTATTTTGCACCAGGGGGACAATCCCAATCCCCATGGGGTTGCAGCGCAGTGGTGGGTTTCAAAAATTTTTTACTATCGGTTCTGTGGGTGTGGCTTGGTGGGCATGGCAGGGGAAGGATACTGTAAAATTTCCATTCCCACCCCACTCCAGGGGAAAGTTACTGCAAAATCCCCATTTCCTCCCAATCAACTGGGACTCGGGACGCAGAGAATAGATGGGTGCGAGGCCAGTCAGAGGTGATATTTACCGGTTCTCCGAACTACTCAAAATTTCCGCTACTGGTTCTCCAGAACTGGTCAGAACCTGCTGAAATCCACCTCTGATGCAGCGCTATAGCAACAAATGTATCACATTATACCCAGCTTTGTCTTGGGCCATCAGGAGTCCTGCTTGAATGGAAAAA
The DNA here is from genome assembly GCF_059756535.1 of Pantherophis guttatus. Lineage (NCBI taxonomy): Eukaryota > Metazoa > Chordata > Lepidosauria > Squamata > Colubridae > Pantherophis > Pantherophis guttatus. The sequence continues at coordinate 319,088,552 of NC_142063.1, forward strand.
CCTACTTACACAGGTACTGCCTCGGGAATAGGCAGCTGCTGAGGTTTATCAAGAAATGTGCCAGTATCACAAGGTACAAATAATTGGTATGATCCTGTCTCCCTCAACTATTTGCTAAATGTGTGGAAGCAGCAGAGTTGTCCTTTTGATGACAAATGAGGGAGTAAGGAAAATGAGACTGGACAATAGCAGATAATCTAAAAGAATTTCTCTATATTAAAATTCAAACTATGCATTTTTCTACTACACACAGACTGAAACAGAAGAAGACACAAATATTGGTATATAAAATGCCACAGTAGTTTGCTGATTTCACAATAGGCTGCAGTATTAATTATATTTAAATATCTTAAATAAATAGCCTACAAGAATACATATTTAATTTTTCGGAGATGAGAGTTATGATAGCAACTGATTTTTTTTATATCAGACAACCCCATCCCTTAAGTTACAAAGTCAGCTGTAATTTAATGTCTAACCAATAAAGGAGCTTGGCCGTCATGCTAGTTTCTAAGTGCAGTGAATTGGCTTATTTATTTTTCAATCTGGACAAACATTCAGTTGAACATCTTCACCAATCATCTACACCAGGGGTGCCAAACTCACATTGTCATGGTGGTGTCACAAAAAAGTCACATATCCGGACTTTTTTGCCCCTTCGCTAAACAGGGTGTGGGCGTGGCCAGTGGGTGACGCATCCTGCCCGTGGATGACAGCCTTGATCTACACCATGGGGCCAAATCAACTATGCACAATTTTTTTCTGAATGAAATTACTTTTTTAACAAACAAATTTCAACTTCTCCAAATTTTTCTAAACAATAGCTTGGTTGGGGGATGCAAGATCTCTCTAAGAGCTATAGACTACAGAGTGCTAGGTTAGTTGAGTTCTTGCTTTAACCCAGCTGGACTTAATATTTAAGATTTCTTCATATGAAGGAATGAATTTGTTCAAATCCATAAAATAGAAAAATTGTTCAGAATATCTAAAATCTTTATTTGGCAGTCTATATTTTGATCTCTCAAAATTTGGTTAAATGGCTTATGACTCATAAGCCACCCAGAGTATAGGGGAGATGGGTGGCAGAGAAATTTAATAAGTCAAGTCAAGTCAAGTCAAGTCAAGATAATAAAATAAAAAATATATAAAATAAAATAACAACAGCTAAAGTGGATTGAGTTCAGCACACTGTCCATCAATTAATTGCTGGTCACAGCAAGGGATCTTGGTGCCTCCTTTCTCTCCATTGTCCAAACAATAAAAAACTAGCTTTTCATAGGAATACTGTGCCAATTTGCCTGTGTAAATTGCTGTCACTCTCATATAGCAATTGCCCAGAAGTATTTAATGGTGCAAATATCAAAGTGTTGGGCCTGTTTGTGTGTAGGTGTCTGCATGCATGTATGCAGAGAGGTGGAGCAGATAAGAGATGAACGTTGTGAAATGCAATGTGGCAATGGCAGGCTCTAACTTCTCCACCTAGTCACATCACAGTAGTATGGGGATAACCTATCATTGATAGCAGGCTAATCTGTTTCATCAGAGATTCCTGTGTGGGTGGATTCTTATCACTTTACTTGGAGATAGGGTTTAAAGGAATTGGAACACCAGAAAGATCTCACATGGTGGCCTTCCCCAGACTCCCACCATCCTCCAGCTGGTATGGCTAGGGGATAATAGTGTCAACTCACTTGCAAGACATCGATTTGAAGGAGGCTGATAGAAGTTTTCCCCAAACAGGAGTTCAGTTGTACTTTGGACATCAAGTTCCAAAAAATCAGAGTTGACAGTCTTTTTTTTATATATAAAGTTTATTTCCATTTTTAAAAAACAATGCTTTACATATATATATATATATACAAAATTATTGCAACTAACGTACACAAATATGCGCCTATACCACTCTTACAGTCCATTTTATTTCCCTCTCTTTTTTTTCACCCAAATATATCATAAATTCCAACATTCATAATAATCAGAATCTTTTTTGTTCCTAAGTAATTTCGTTAACCGGTCTGCCTCTGCGCATTCTGTAATTTTCCAAATCAATTTATTCTCTGTGGATAATAGTTCATTTTTCCATTCTTGCGCGTATAATATCCTAGCTGCAGTAATGATATGGAGGATTAAGTACCAGTTTTCCTTCATTATTTTGTCTGGTTTCATTCCTAATAAAAAAATCTCTGGTTTCAGCTCTATATTATATCCTGTAATTTCCACTATCAAGTTCCGAACCTTGGACCAATATTTGCCTGCTTTGGGGCATGTTCACCATTGGTGGTAGTATGTCCCGCTACCATTCCCACACTTCCAACATGACGGGGAAACTCCCGGGAACATTTTTGCAATTATTGCCGGGGGGAATATGCCAACGGTAAACCATTTTATATATGTTTTCCTTGTAGAGGGTTGACAAAGTAAATTTCATGTTCCTATTCCATATCGCATCCCATTTATCTAGATTCGGGGAAAGTCCGAGATTCCTCCCCCAAACGATCATGGTATCCTTAATCACTTCCTCACCAATCCATCGTGATACCAAAAACTGGTAGCACCTTTAAAGTAATTTCTTTTCGGTTCCCATTAAGATTTTATCTAGCTTCTGTAGTGACCTATAAATTCCCTCCTTTCCCTTGTCCCTTCTGACTTTCGATTGTATTTGGGCATATGCCCACCAGTTTACCATCTTGCCATGATTCATAAGCTCCTCATGAGTCCTCAACTCCCCTTGAGGGTCAAGCAAGTCCTGATAAGTCAGTAATATTTCCTTATTATATAGTGTCAAATGTGTTACCGCCTCTAGTGGGGCAAACCAAATCGGAATCATTGAGTAATACCTATTCCTAACCCCCTCCTAGGATTCTAATAATATTCTCCGAAGGTAATGTCTCTTAAAGTGTCCACATTTCTTGCCTTTTTCTCTCCATAGTGAAATGGTGCCAACCTTGACACAAATCATAACCTTCCAATGTAAGAGTTCTCTTCCTACTGATAGAAGTTTTCCCCAAACAGGAGTTCAGTTGTACTTTGGACATCAAGCTCCCAAAAAATCAGAGTTGACAGTCTTCAGTGATATGATTCACCACAAGACACAGCTGAGAAGCCTCTGAAGTCCATCACTGCTTAAAACCTGGGCTGAATAAACATATGCCACACCTTGATGGCGTGAACTGAAGAAGGTATTATCTCATAAGCAAACAAGGGTGGCTTGATTAGCTGTAATTTGCTTCTTGGCAGCAACACGGGCAAAACCGATGGAAGTGAGGAGGGGGGAGAAGATACAAGCAATGCACAATCCTTTTAGAATTTGGAGTTCAGGGAAAATTTGTATGTTTATCAAAAGGTACAGTACACAGCCCAAGGCAACTTGGGAAAAATGCATGCATCTGCATGTTAAATGCCAAGCTGCTAATGGGACTGAATAAATAGATATCAAAACTGAGCCAGAAATGGAATAGGGGTTAGCAATTCAAATATCTTGTAGGAACTAGTCTAAAAAAATAGTGGGAAAGAACAGATTTAGCTGAATTAACTCTCCTCTGGCATCCCTCACCAATGAGAAAAGCTGGGGGAAACAATATGTGAAACAAATTGTAGAGCAACTAGGAAGGTGACCTTCTTCAAAAACCTAACCTGGTTTTTTTAAGGGGGGTGGGGAATCTTAATTTAGATTCTGATTGGAAACTGTTTCCAATATGTTTAAATTATTCAGTTTTACTTAATCAATATTTGTCTATGGAGATTCTCAATTATCCAGATCATGTTTTGTTTTCTTTTGTTTTTGAAAAAAGCACCTTTGGAACATTAATCAGTGTATCTCACTCTTAGCAACATTAACTAATGTGTGGACTTCAACTCCCAGAATTTCCTAGCCAGAAGAATCCTGGGAGTTGAAGTCCCAGACTTCATAAAGTTGTTACTGAATACAATGCAGTAAGATGGGCGGCTAATGCATTTTATAAATAAATAAACTTGTATAGGTTGAGAAACGCCAATTTACTGTAGATCAAAGAATGGAGAAAGAGAGTCTTTCATGGAGCGCCGTTCACATTTTATTTTGGATGGTTACTGGCCAGAGATGTAGTGATTCTCACTTTTATATCCATGCTATTGATGTCCCCAGGAAATGACTCAAACAACATGTTATATCAGGGGTCCCCAAACTTGGCAGCTTTAAGACTTGTGGACTTCAACTCCCAGAATTCTCAGCATAGCAGGCTGGAGAATTCTGGGAGTTGAAGTCCACAAGTCTTAAAGCTGCCAAGTTTGAAGACCTCTGTGTTACATTAACTAGTTGACATGGCAGCTCCCTTTCTGTTTTTATTTTGTTCAAAGGGCGACTTCTACATCAACAGTATTTTCACCTTCTCTCTCTTCCTCAGAAACAATTTCAGAAAAGCTTGCAATGATCCCCATACTGCCTTTCTATGAACTCAGGCTAAGGTGATCTTCTGCTGACCTATCGCTAATCAACACCATGTACTTATCCCCATTCTTTTTTCATCCCACATTGCTTTGGGAATGAATAGTCAATCAAAAGTCTGCTTATCCAAAGTCACACGGAGCTCAAGTGAAGTGTTATGATTTGAGAACCGAATCAGTTCAGCAACCCAAGGACTTTGCTGGCAAAGTCAGAAGCAAATGATCTGAGATCAGACAGATACTTATGCAATAAAAATCTGCTCCCCCCCCCAAACTTAACAACTTACTTTTCAACTTTAAAGAAATATTTGAAAAATATGCATTAGGTAAAACATACCTTCAAACTGCACTGTGGAGAGAAAGTGTGCATAAAAATACATCATTCATATTGGGGAAATGCATGCATTAGGAAGTTATATAAAATGCATAGATTACATACTTTTTTGAACTGAGAAATTGAATAAAATTAATTTTACAGATTTTTTCCACTTCCCTGTCAGTATTTCCCTTCGCCAAGTGTGCTGCTGCTTCCAACAGATTGATTATGGAATCCATAGACATAAAATTGGATATGAACCACTCACTTTAAAAAAAAACATGCCTTACTGCATGAATACTCCCCAACCATCCTTTACAATGTTAAATTTAAAAGGAGTCAAAGAATTCCCAAGAGGCAATACTTTTATTTAGGCCAATCTTTTTTATTTTTATTTATTTATTTATTTATTTATTTATTTATGTAATTTATATGCCACCCTTCTCCCGTAAGACTCAGGGCGGCTTACAAAACAAAACAAAGAATTACATAAACAGATTAAAATCAATCTAAAATTAAATTAAAATCAATTAAAAATTATTAAAATTATTTGAAGTCACCCCTACGGATTCAGCCCATTTGGTGGAAAAGCCACGTCTTCAATTTGCGGCGGAAGGAGAGGAGGTCCGGGGCTGTCCTGAGGCCAGTGGGCAGCCCATTCCAGAGGGTCGGCGCTCCCACAGAGAATGCTCTCCCCCTGGGGGCCGCCAGCCGACATTGTCTGGCTGACGGCACCCTGAGGAGGCCCACTCTGTGTGAGCGCACCGGACGGTGGGAGGAAGGCAGGAGATGATCCTGCAGATACTCCGGGCCTAAGCCATGTAGGGCTTTATAGCTGAGCACCAGCACCTTGAAACGAACCTGGAGAGCCACCGGCAGCCAGTGCAGCTCGCGCAGGAGAGGTGTCACACGGGAGTACCGAGAAGCCCCCGTAACAACCTGCGCGGCCGCATTCTGGACTAACTGTAGTCTCCGGGTACATCCCAAGGGCAGCCCCATGTAGAGGGCGTTACAGTAGTCCAACCGAGATGTAACAAGGGCAACTGGCACACAAGGCGTACCTGTGCGAAGGCCCCACTGGTCACGGCCGTCAAATGATCTTCTAGGGATAGTCGTGAATCCAGGAGGACCCCCAGATTGCGGACCCTTTCTGAGAGAGTAAAGATCTTCCCTCCCATCACTAGTGACGGGGCCACTAGATCAAGAGATGCCGGTATCCACAGCCACTCAGTCTTGGATGGGTTGAGTCTGAGTCTGTTTCTTCCCAACCAGGCCCGCATCGCTTCCAGGCAGCGGGACATCACAGAAAGGGCATCCCCAGGGTGATCCGGGGTGGAGATGTAAAGCTGAGTGTCATCAGCATATTGATGGTACCTCACCCCGAAACCACGAATGATCTCACCCAGCGGCTTCATGTAGATGTTAAAGAGCAGAAGGGAGGCACCCCACAAGTGAGGTGGATCTCTCTCCCCCCCGTCCACACAAACTGCAAGGGGCCCAAGAGGTAGGAGGAGAACCACCGTAAAACAGTGCCTCCCACCCCCAACCCCCCAAGTCGCTGCAGTAAGATACCATGGTCGATGGTATTGAAAGCTGCTGAGAGGTCAAGAAGGACCAGGATGGAGGAGCAACCCCCATCCCTGGCCTGCCAGAGATCATTTACTAGGATGATCAATGCCGTGCTGTAACCGTGCCTGAAACCCGATTGGTACGGGTCTAGGTAGTCAGTTTCCTCCAGGAACTGCGGGAGCTGCTGTGCCACCACAGACTCAACAATCTTTGCTATAAAGCGAAGGTTGGAGACTGGACGATAGTTATTAAGGGAGTCTGGATCCAGGGTGGGCTTCTCGAGGAGGGGACGAACCACCGTCTCTTTGAGTGTGGCGGGGAAGACCCCTTCCCTCAAGGAAGCATTGACAACCGCTTGAATCCAGCTTCCAGTCACCTCCCTGGCTGCAGAAATGAGCCAGGAGGGACAAGGGTCCAATGAACATGTGGAGGCACCCAGTCGACCCATGATCCTGTCCACTTCATCCATCGAAACAGGCTCAAATTCAACCCAGATGTTACTATCAGGACAGGCCCCTGTCGACTTGTCAGACTCTGCCCAGTCAGAGTCCAATCCAGTCCGAATCTGAGTGATTTTATCTTGCAGAAACTGTACAAAATCCTCAGCTCTGCCCTGCAAGGGGTCCTCTCTCACTCCATGATTGAGGAGAGAGTGGGTCATTCTAAACAGAGCGGCTGGGCGATTTTCTGCAGATGCAATGAGAGTGGCAAAATATTAGCGCTTTGCCGCTTCCATTGCCACAAGATAAGACCTAATATGGGTTCATAACTGTGTCCGGTCAGATTCGGATCGGGAGGATCTGCAACCGCCCTCCAGGCGTCTTCTCCGACGCTTCATTTCCCTGAGCCCTGTGGTGAACCAGGGAGCCACCCGGGATCTGCGTCGGGTCAGAGGCCGCAAAGGCACGATTCGATCCAAGGCCCCCACCGCCAAATATTTTTAATATTTGCAGCTTTCAGATTTATTAAATCCTTCATCAGGCTATAGAGTTACAGTAAAATCAGATTAAAAGAAATGATTATGGTAATTGTGTCAGATGTGATCAGTCAGTTGTCCTCCAGAGTGGAGTGAGAGCCTTTCCTCACTTGCGCTTAAGTGCAACATAAACATCCCCTGACAACTTCTTGTTTCTGCTTCCCCCTCATGACATTGGCTCATCTGATCTCCAGCCCATATCTGAGGGAACCTTGAGCCGTTCATTCAGGAGTTCTTGACTTATGACCACAATTGAGCCCAAAATTTCTATTGGTAAATAAGACAGTTGTTAAGTGAATTTTGCCCTATTTGACAACCTTTCTTCCCTTGTTAAGAGAATTACTGCAGTTGTTAAGTTAGTAAAGTGATTGTAGCTTCCCCACTGACTTTCAGAAGGTCACATGATCCTGGGATAGTACAGCTATCATAAAAATGAACCCGTTGTCAAGGGTGCAAATTTTGACCATGTGACCATGGGGATGCTGTAATGGTTGTATGTGTGGAAAATGTTCATAAATCACTTTTTTTCAGTGCCATTGCAACTTTGAATGGTCACTAAAGGAATGGTGGTAAGTTAAGAATGATCTGTACTGTTTTTAAAGTAGTGTTTTTTCCCCCCTTATCTCTTCTTAGTTTCTGCTATGAGTACACTTCTTGGAGGATTCTGTTAGTGGCAAAGTTGATGATCACTTGGTACCTACTGGCTAATTGAGACTGGTATATTTTTTTTGCCAATTTGGCCCCTGGACACTGATTCCAGGGCTATTTTGTTTTGGGAAGGAGTAGAATCCAATTCTTTTTCAGACTTGGTTGTTTTGCTATGCTCACCAGGTCTCTGGGTTAATTTCTGGCTCAGAGATTGGGCTTTGAACTAGCCCCAAAAGCAACCAAATAATAATGCTGGAAGGAATGGGGCTTCGCTGTGAAATGGAAGAGATGTCTCCGCTGTTGCTTCACACAACAAGGCACAGTCCTCGCATTTCTATCAACTGATGTTCAGGCTTCTTTTCTGCTGGATCAGCTTCTCTCAAGTGCTCTTCTGAAGTAGCTGATATCAACTAATCGTTGGATTCTTGTTGAATGAACTCACTGAGTTAACAAAACTCAACAGATTGTATACACTTTGAGGCTACCTTTGGATAGTGTCAGAACAAGAATGAAAACATTACTTTAGCATCAGTACAGCTAAGGATGACATGAAATGTCTCAAGCTAGGGAGAAAATGAAAGCGAGAGTTGGTGACCTGGGAGAAAAAAAAATATTGCCAGGAGATATTTGTACAAGAGTGAGTACAAGTGGGGACATATCCGGTGTCAGAGCTGTGCTATTACAGGTTGTAGGTGGGCGTGATTATAATTTAATAGTCTGGTGTTCAAAAAATACAATTCCTGTATATTGAAGGCAAGGATATTGGGGCAAAGCTGGACTTCACATGAGTATGTTTACTATACGCACTAAATTTCTGTATAGATACTCATTATGGGTATTTGCATAAAGGAGAATTCAGCCAAACAGACCTGACCTACTTTTCAAACATATAATATAGATTCAGATTTAACATTTCAATAGGAACTAGTCACCCCATTTAATATCCCTTCTTCGCAAAACAAAAGACCCAGATAAGAAGCCATTAATAAATCTACCTTGTTCTAATAAATGGAGGACATCATTGACAATTCTGATCCCCCACAAGCTACTTGGTCAATGCAACCATTCAAACTGTACAATTGATTTCCCTTAATAACTGTCTTCTCTAACTGCACAGATCGGCTAGGGTGGGATGCTTATGTGTGTGTATACATACTCATCTTGCTGGTTGCAAATAATGATTGGAGGATGCCTTGCATGCACATACAGGCACCCGCACACATGTATATATTACACATGCGTGTTTCTAAAATTAGGACTTCTCCTGATAATTTTATTATTGCTTGTATTGTTAGAAAGAAGCTTCAATAGAGATGATACCTCACAGAATATAAGAGGACAGATGTTCAACCTGATAGGCTTATAATCTAAAATAATTGCTGTAAGGAGAAGAGGAGAGGAGAGAAGAGAGGAGAAGAGGTGAAAAAACTTTGAGGCTATGTCCAATATGTTCATGCATAGTGGACATAGATACGATGGCTAGATACAAATTGAGTTGGTATATAACATGTCCATTGGCTTCATTTTGGTAGTTTATAATTAAAACCATTCTGGGAGTCTAGCTATTAACACAGTTTGTTATATAAGCGGGACAACATTTTAAACAGTACAGTTTATTTTATTTTATTTTATTTGTACACTGCAATGATCACAGCAACTGTATTTTTGTTTTCTAAACCCGTGTTTAGAAAGTTGTGTGAGTTAGTACACAAAATCCCTTCATCTTCATGCAAATAATTTCTGGGGAATGAATCAGCTGTCACTGCCGATTATTTTTAAAAGTACTTTTTAAAAATTATAATTTTCAGTTTTAAAAGTAGATTCCTGCTCTATCCCAGCCACAAGAGGGAGATGTGACACAGATTTATGCACAAATTAGCTACTTATCCAGGCTGTTGTGAAAATTAAGCAGGAAAAGATCAACAAAGCAGTTGGCCAAATTTAGAAGACATTATTATTATCTGTACACAACAATGGAAGTCACAGCTGCCAGTTCTTTAGCTGGTGTTGTCCTTCGCAGGCATCAAGTACTTCTTAAGAAGCTAGGATGTCATAATGTATCAGCGTAGTATATGTGCAGATCCAAGCAGTATGCCCTTTGCAATAGACAGATGGAAATTTTGTCAATGCACAGGTTTTCCAAGGACCAGCCAAGATTTTTTGATATTATTATTACCTCTTTTATTCATTAAACATGAAACTCAGTCAACTGAACATTTAAAAATGTATCATAAATACCACTGACTGGTGCTAATGGTTGATATGGGTTGCTACCAGCATCCTAGGTATCAACCAAGTATCTTCTTAAAATATATGATGTTCCAAGTAGCTCAGTTTTTTGCAGTTCCACTGGTGTTATTTCAGGAAGCTACAATTTCTTGATGTGTTTTGTAAAATTCTTGGACATGGTACCAAGTGCCCCAATGACAATGGGTATCACTGTTACATATTTCATCCATAGCCGTGTAGTTTCGATGGCCAGGTTGTGATTTTTTCTAGTTCTTTTTCTTCGACTCTGGCATCTCCTGGTACAGCGATATCAATAAACTGTATGCTTCGGCCCTCAACAATCATGTTGTTGTTGTTGTTGTTGACGATGATGATGATGATGATGATGATTCATTTTTTCTATTAAAACCCATGTGAAGCTGCTTTAAAAAGTTAATATTTAAGACAAAATGAGGGAAGAATAGCTATAGTCAAATAAATGATTAATGAGGATAATAATACATAGATATATATTAGATCGATAATATAAGAATTTAGTTAAATTGTAAGCTATGAATATGATGAAGACGCACAAAAGACTTGTAACCGACACACTGTGTGTAATTGAAGATGGTTTTATGTTTTTATGTATGTTTGTTTAAAAATAAAAATAAAAATTTTGCAAAAAAAAAAAGTTAATATTTAAATAACTAGCCATGCATATACACACACACACACAGATGGACCGGGGGGGGGGGGGGCTCTGCAAGGATTTTTTGTCTTTATTACAAAAGTACAATATATGCAATACTAAATACATAGAAAACAGGAGTAATCTCAGATGTTTAAAAACAGGAGCCAGGTTTTAAAGCTGGAAAAAACTTGCAGTTCAGCAGTATGTATCAGCTAGTACACATGATGACATAAAACAAGTTATCCGAAGACATCAGTGGCTTTAGTTGTAATGCTTTCATTGTTTCAATTTGTCTTTACCTCTTTAGCTTTTTATAAGGGCTTGGGAATAAACCATACTAAACTGTGACAAAACAGAAAGAGACATTTATGTTCTTATCTACGTACTATTAAAACTCTTGTTATCATGATCTTCAACTGGGTGAAACAGTGCATTATAGGATGGCAATTTTTGAACTAAAGTACCTCAAATGGGCTAATATATAGAATGAGTCCAAAATCCAGGACCTATGACTCCTGAGGGAATGACATTTGGGGAAATTGTGGCTGCTTTAGACTGCTGTTGTGATTACATGATTTTCATTTTCGACATGGCATAAGTTTCCCAGCCAGTCTCATAATTCCTCACTTGATCCTCACCCAGCCGCAAGGAATTGACTGAAGTAGCCGTTAACAGAAGCAACAACTTTAAGGTACATGAAAAAAAGCTGGGTATTTTTACTGTTTTATAAGCTCCTTCTCTGAACACACACATACATGTATCTTTATTCCATCTTTGTTCAGGAATGTAAGGCACATACATATTACTCTATCTTCCTATATATTTTTTCCACAACAACCCTGTGAGGTAGGTTGGGCTGAAAGTCACCAAGTGAGCTGCTGTGGCTACAGATGGAGTCCAAGCAAGAAACATCTCAAACGAGAAAGGTACAAAGGGATTTGAGGCACAAGCTGAAGGGACAACAAAGATGCCTTGAACTAAATGACTCACATAAACAAGCAAGGTCATCCAATAGAAAATGCCATGCTAAAGATGTCTACATTGACAAATTTATTTATTTATTTCAAAAATTGACAAGCACAATGTCTCTGCCTCCCAAAATAGGTCACTGGGAATCAAGATACCGTGAGTTTGGGCTTGTCTAAGAATGATCCACATGCCAATTGAGATATCATCATGGGATAGGGTGACACCAGGGTCACCTAACTATGACCCAGATCACTATCTGGCTTCAGCCTACTTTGTAAATGGGGAATCCTGTGTCTCTTCTTTAAGATTGCTGCCTTTATAGTGCCAAGGTAGATGTCAGGCCTGGAAGCCATCTTTTGCATTGGGCCTTCAGGCCTGCCACATTTACTTCTGTGGGAAACTGGGAGGGCAGGATTGTATGGTGATATATAATCATAATAACATTCATTTCTCAGAGAGGCAAGGACATCTTGCCCTGCACCTGGAGGGGGTGACTGAGAGGTATCTCCAGTTGGGACGGTGCTTTGATTGGACCACGTGATGAATATGTGGGTGCTGGGCAGCGACTTGGACTTTCCTTTGGGTGGGGAAAACCTGGAAACTTTCAGATTCAGGTTTTCCCAGATATGCAAATATGACATCTCTAATAAAATGTAACTTTGAGGAACTTCAAGCCTCGGAGTCTTCTTTCGTTGGGGGTGTTTACTTGGAACCCTGACAGTAGATAGTATTTTTATTTGGTATGTATTTATATTTAATACTGTTCCAGCAGGTCAGATAGGGTGGGCATGCTCCCTATCCCTGTTGCCAGCATGTCAGTATGTCTTGGTAGCTTCCATTGCTCTGCAGAACATTCTTCTCCCCTATCCCCGAAGCCTTGAAGAACTGGGTCCTGCCTCTTCCCATAAGCATTGTGTCACGACAAAGTTGGACTCCAGGAAAGCTGTTTGTTGTTTTTTGGGGGAAGGGTGTTGAGAGTTTTGGAAACATGTTTTTGCATATTTATTTATTTATGTACTTACTTGCTGGCTTATTGCTGTTTATACGTTACCCAGAATTGTAGTGCTTAAATGGGGGCACTATATTACCCTAAATGGATAAAAAGGCTCTATATAAGTTTTTAAAATAGATATGCCATAAATAAATAACAATAAAAATCACAACATAGTGTACAACTGCACTACCATAATTTACCATAATTTAAACTGATGTCAAAAAACATTCTAACTTCATAAAGGTCATGAATGAAGAAGAATATTAAAGACCTTTCCAAATCTTGGGAAATGAGCACTCCAAATATACCTTGAAAACATGAGGTAACCATTGTGATATGTAGAAATCCTGTTTACAGAATAGAACTAAGCATACAGGGACATAATTTACAAATGAACAGTTCAAGTAAGTGATCTTTCTGTATGCCCACTTCAGAAAGTCGGCACCAGCAAATGTTAAGTCATGGCAAGACTTCCAAAGACCCAGCCAATGCAAAGATTGGCAGAGGAAGAAAGAAGAATAAATTGGGAAAGGTGAAGGACCACACAAATTGCACTATTCTGGATCTCTAAGAAAGGGCAGAGAGCACAGTCAGGAAGGACTGCTAACAAACTACCAATAGTCCAAACAAGATTTAGGAAATAAGAACTAACTACTTGATTATGTCAGTGATAAGAAATGGTTGAATTCTTTATATACTTAGTAGAAAAAGTGGCAAATTTCTTATGGCTTTATTGATAAAAATCTTTACAGTGTCTCTCATTAATAAAAACTCTCAGTAATAAAAAGTGTGCGCTCCCATTGCGAACCGGTAGTAAAGGTAAGTAGAACCCACCCCTGGCGATGGGTATGCACTGGGAGACAAATTGGGAACAAATTAATTCTGGAGAAGGTATGTCTATGTAGTGACTATCATCTGACACTGATCTGATGGTACATAATGAGTTAGTCAATCAATCTATCAATCTATCAACCAATTCTGCTTAATATGTTTTATGTAATATTTATGACATGGCCTTGCTTCAGGTTTCACACAATTACTATAAAGGTAAAGGTTCCCCTCACACATATGTGCTATTCGTTTCCGACTCTAGGGGGCAGTGCTCATCTCCATTTCAAAGCCGAAGAGCCAGCGCTGTCTGAAGACATCTCCGTGATCATGTGGCCGTCATGACTAAATTAAGGTGACCAGATTTTAACATTGGTAAAGTGGGACACCATTGTGGGCGTGGCTTATTTTGTGGGCATGGCTTGGAGGTCATGTGACTGGGTGGGTGTGGCTAGCTGGTCATGTGACTGGGTGGCCATGGCTATGTGTATAGGGACTACTCAGAGGGCTGAAAAAAGTCATTCTGACAGGTCCTCGCACTTTTGACTGGTCCTCACAATTTACAATTTCTATATTTCCTTTTTGCCATATTTATTCCTCATCTATTTTTTTAAAAAAACAATATTACCCTTCATCCTCATCTCTAATCTTAATCAAATTCAATTTTTCCCTTCTATTCTATATTATACCCCTTCCCATTATCATCTATTTTTATATCCATCCTCACATTGGTTAATTATGTAATTATGTAACACAGTTGTTTAATACAAATTCAACATTTTAATATAAATCAATTAATTATATAACTATCTTTTTTGTATATTAATCAATATGAACATGAATATTCCAATTATTTCCATGCAATCAAATTTCTTACAAATCAATTAATTATATTTACCAATAATAATAAACCAAATAATTTCCCCCATATATTCCTCCAAACCACAACTTAACCATTTCTGCTTTCAACACAATATACAATTAATAGTATCTCAATTATTACAATTCCCTAGTTAAATAGAGCTTTTTTTCTTTTGTGTTTTAAAATCTTGAACTCTCCTCTTTTGCCCTAAATTTCCCATTGTTTGCAGTTTTGCACCTACCTTTTTTGGTGAGGAAAAAGAAAAAGAAATCTCTCTCTGCCTCATTTTGTCACATTGCAGCAAAGACCCTGCTGCAACACTTACTTTCACTTTCGCTTTTTCAGCATAGCTAGGGGAAAAAAATCTGCTCCAGGAACTCTTTGCAGCTAGCAACAGAACAGAGTCCTGCGCAAAACAGCTGAGAGCAAATCAGCTGAGAGTGGGGAAGCCGAGCTAATCAACTTGTGCTAATTAATTTATGCGGAAGCTGTAAGGGGCTGTTTTTTCTATTTTTGCAGGCATCGGTTTACTCATTTGTTTTCTTTTAACACTGGTCAGTTGTAGGGCGGCCCTTTGAAGCCCCGCGGCAAGAGTTTAAATAGTTTTTTCCCTCTAGCCATCAGCTGGGACTCAGGAGGCAGCCGGGACTCAGGAGGCAGAATGAAAAATCGGGACTATTTTAAAACGCCGCGAGACGAGGAACAAATTGCTAAAAATCGGGACTGTCCCGCCAAAAGCGGGATGTCTGGTCACCTTAGACTAAATGCGAAAGGTGCACGGAACACTGTTAGCTTCCCACCGAAGGCGGTCCCTATTTTTCTACTTGCATTTTTTATGTGCTTTTGAACTGCTAGGTTGGCATAAGCTGGGACAAGTAACGGGAGCTCACCCTGTTACGCGGCATTAGGGATTGGAACCACTGAACTGCCAACCTTTCGATTGACAAGCTCAGTGTCTTAGCCGCTGAGCCACTGCGTCCCTTAACAATTACTATAGAAATCAATAATTATAGGATAAAAAGCTTTATCAATTTTCTGCATGTTAACTGTTCTCAATGGCTCAGAAGCAGAACAAATGAAGTGACAATCCTTTTTGCCTTTATACTGAAGCCTCATGAGCAAACAAAATAGAATTCATACGCCATGAGGAGTGTGAGGTCATCTGGAGTTCCTTCCTGTTTACAGTACTCAAATTGCCCTTAATCACTCTGAAGGGGAATTGGGAGCCAAAGTGCTGTATGCAGCCACCTCTAAGAATGTTTGTGCTCATGTTTGTGTGCAGTCCCCGCTCAGCTGATGTTAATTTTCAAAATACAAATAGTAGGACTTTGGCAATACTCGAAGGATTATTTCTATTGAAACAAGTTTGTTATTGTTATTTTGTTGTTTTAATGTATACTGCTCTCAATCTCAATATGGGGCAAAAGATGGTCAGTTTCTAAATACTGTTCAATCAAACATGTAAGGATCAAAGATTGTATTAAGGCCAGTAAGAAGTTATATAATAATTATTATTATATACACAAAAATGTGAAAAATCAGTTCTTGGTATTGGCCTTCATACAAGTTCTTCTCAACAACCTAGGATGTTGTAATGTATCAGCTTGTATATATTCAGAGCCAAGCAGTGTGGCCTTTTGCAAAATTTTGGCAACATTCAGATCTTTTAAATTGCTGTCCCAAGAAATGCTAATAATGTACCAATAACCACTGGGACCATAATCTTTCAATTTTTTTCTTCAATAAAAATATTTCAATTTTTTTAAAAAATAATATTTGATTTTGATTTTCAGATCTTGATACTTTGTGGTCTTCTTCAATTCCTGGTCTTCTACTATCTTCTGCTATTGCCATATCAATTATCCACCTTCTTCTTTTCAGCCACTGTTAAATCTGATGTGTTATGACCCAAGACTTTATCAATTAGTACTTGGAAATCACACAATATTTAAATTTGCTCATTTTGATGACTTTTTCAGTTCTCTCTTTCCACCAGTTTTTCTGTACCAGCACATGATAATTTTTATAGACATTCCAATGAATCATTTTGGCAAGTATTATATTGTTGTGTATAATTATTGTAGTTTCTTGGTTGCTTTTGAGCGACCAAAATCAATCCTTCAGTTTATTTATCCCCGGCACCTGGATGAAGCTATCTATCTGGACCCGTACCAGTCGGGCTTCAGGCAGGGGTACAGCACAGAAACGGCATTGGTCGCGTTGGTGGATGATCTCTGGAGGGCTCGGGACAGGGGTTGCTCCTCTGTCCTAGTCCTATTAGACCTCTCAGCGGCTTTTGATACCATCGACCATGGTATCATGCTGCAGCGGTTGAGGGGGTTAGGAATAGGGGGCACCGTTTTGCGGTGGTTCTCCTCCTTCCTCTCCGACCGCTCGCAGTTTGTGTTGGCAGGAGGACAGAGGTCGACCTCGAGGCATCTCGCATGGGGAGTGCCGCAAGGGTCGGTCCTCTCGCCTCTCCTGTTCAACATTTATGTGAAGCCGCTGGGTGAGATCATCCGTGGTTTTGGGGTGAAGTGTCATCTGTATGCTGACGATACGCAGCTGTACATCTCCACTCCAGACCACCCCAACGATGCCCTTGATGTGATGTCCCGCTGCCTGGAGGCCGTGCAGGCCTGGATGGGGAGGAACAGGCTCAGACTCAACCCCTCCAAGACCGAGTGGCTGTGGCTTCTGGCGCCCCGATATAGTCAGCAGGTGCCATCGCTGACTATTGGGGGTGAATCTTTGCCCCCCACAGAGAGGGCTCGCAATCTGGGTGTCCTCCTGGATGCACGGCTGTCTTTAGAAGAGCACATGACGGCCGTGGCCAGGGGGGCCTTTTATCAGGTTCGCCTGATTCGCCAGTTGCAGCCCTTTCTGGATCGGGACGCCTTGCGCACGGTCACTCATGCCCTTGTCACCTCCCGGTTGGACTACTGTAATGCTCTGTACATGGGGCTCCCCTTGAAGAGCATTCGGAGGCTCCAACTGGTCCAGAATGCGGCCGCGCGGGTGGTTATGGGTGCAACTCGTTGCGCCCACGTGACACCCCTCCTGCGCGAGCTGCACTGGCTCCCAGTGGCCTTCCGGGTGCGATTCAAGGTGTTGGTTACCACCTTTAAAGCGCTCCATGGCATAGGACCCGGGTACTTTCGAGACCGACTTCTGCCACCAATAGCCTCCCACCGACCAGTCCGCTCCCACAGAGAGGGTCTCCTCAGGGTGCCATCGGCCAAGTTATGTCGGCTGGCGACACCCAGGGGGAGGGCCTTCTCTGTGGGAGCCCCAGCCCTGTGGAATGAACTGCCCCCGGAAATACGTAAGATCTCCGACCTCCGGGTGTTTCGCTGCGCTCTGAAGACCCTGTTGTTCCGCCAGGCCGGGCTATTAACATAACGTTTTAAATTGGGGTATTTTAAATTTCTGGGATTTTAATTGGAGCCTAATTATTTAATGATTTTAAATTTTAATTGTTGTTTTGTTTCTGTGTTTTTAAATAGGCTGTACACCGCCCTGAGTCCTTCGGGAGAAGGGCGGTATAGAAATAGAAATAATAATAAATAAATAAATAAATATTTAAAGTTCCAGTTTCAAACAATTGTCAGATATTATTTCTTCCCCCCCCCATCTCTACACCTATCTATCTATCTATCTATCTATCTATCTATCTATCTATCTATCTATCTATCATCTTTATAATAACTCAAGGCAAACATATCTAATACTCTTTCCTCCTCCAATTTTTCCCATAATAATAACCTTGTGAGATGGTTGGTGAGAAGTCTGGATGAAGATCACTACAAATACATGGACACCCTTCAAACTGAACATATTAAGCACACTGAAGTCAAGAAAGTTAGAAAATAATACATCAGGACAGTGAAGATCTCAAAGTACAAACTCAGTGGAGAATATATCATCAGGACCATTGTAGTCACCAAATACACATATGGAATAGTGAACTGGACTCAAGTAGAATTAAAAATCCTGGATTGGAAGATAATAAAAATGATGGCAATTAATCATGTCTTTGATCCATGCAGAGAGGTTGACAGATTCTACTTACCAAGGATCATAGGTGGATATGGAATGTTGCAAGTACACTGGATAGTTGAAAAATTAAAAAGGGTATCGGAAGTGTACTAGCACTGAAGCTAGTACACTATGATGATTTACTGATTACTGGACAAACTACCAAACTGACCTACAAGAAAGACCAAATGAAGCACAGGAAAGGAACATGGCAAGGCAAAGTATTACATGGCAAGTAAAAAAACAACAACCCAGCAGACAATGCAGATGGCTGGCAATGGCTAAGAACCAGAAAGCTGAAGGAAAAGACAGAGGGGCTAATTTTGGTTGCACAAGATCAACCCTTAAAAACAAGTGTGTACAAAACCAGAATTGAGAAGATAGCAACAGTCAGCAAATACCGCTTCTGCAAAGAAATTGAAGAAACAGTGGACCACTTAGCTGCTGCAAGAAGATCACACAAACTGATTAAAAACCACAGCCCGACAAGTAAAAACAATGGTGAATTGGAAGAAACAATGGTGAATTGAAGTATCTGCAAGAAACTATTTGTCTGCTAGCAAGAAGTGGCAAAGAATACAGAAATAGACAAAAGAAAAGAAAAGAAAAGAAAAGAAAAGAAAAGAAAAGAAAAGAAAAGAAAAGAAAATGAAGATGATAAAGTGCGCTGGGACTTTAGAATTCAAACAGACAAGCACCTGCCACCAAACTTAATAATTAGACTTCAGACTTAATAATTGTCAATAAGAAAGACAAGTGGATAGTGGACATTGCAATACCTGAAGACAGCAAAATAGAAGAGAAAGAACTGGAGAAAATGACAAACTACAAAGACTTGCAAATAGAAGTAGAATGACTGTGGCAAAAGAAAGCAAGTATAGTATCAATAGTAGTAAGTGCTGACAGTTGAATCCCAAAACATCTGAAGCATCACTTGAACACCATCAGCATTGACAAAATCACCTTCCATCAATTGCAAAAGGCAGCTTTACTAGGAACAACTTACGTCCTATGATACTTTTAATATTAAAACAAGATCTGCCTAACCCAGATTATTGGGAAGGATTCGATAGGTGGACAAAAATGCCAAATTCAGTCTAAACATCTGACTGACTGTGTGGCTAACCAACCATAATGATAATATAAGGTAAAGAAAAGGAAGGAAGGAAGGAAGGAAGGAAGGGAGGGAGGGAGGGAGGGAGGGAAGGAGGGAAGGAAGGAAGGAAGGAAGGAAAGTTACTAAAATGTTCTCCCTCATTCCTTCCACATCAGGCACTGATAAATTCCACAAAGAGTCCTTAGCCTATAAAGACTACCCATTGGTTGCCTATAAAAGAAGATACAAAGTTGACTCAGGTCAGCCCAAATGTTTCCTTTACAGCTGAAACCATTGCAGTGTACCTTTTTTGTAACAAATGCAATCTTGACTTACCTTGGGTTTCCTCCAATAGCTCCCCTGTCAATTTTACCACTTCTGCTACAGCTTGCCAGGATAAACCTTTGTTAGCAGCAAACATCAGGCTATAGTAATGGGCATCAAGTTTGATACTCTGACGTACTTCCTGAATTTCATCAAACTCCTTCCACCCCAGCAAATCTCTTAGAAACAGGCGACCAGGCTTCTGCTGAAAAAAGCACAGAACAAGAAAAGCTGTTAGTATGTGGCACGGCTTCATATCATGGAAGCATTTTTAAAAATGACAGGCCAATATGCAGGATCAAATTTGCCCAGCCTTCTGTCCTACCCAGAAGCCAACTTTACTCTGGAAAGCTTACAAATGCAACAGCTCCTATGTGGCTATTTCCACTCTGATGACTTACAGCATCTTCCATTTCAACCAGTCCTTGCTGTACCAATATATTTTATATCATCAAATCAATGATGTTGTAAAATGTGCTAAATGATTAAGAACATATGGTAAATTTCAAGTTTCAACATGGTATCAGGTAAAGCATTCTTACAACTCAACTTTCCTGTGCAGAACTGCAGAGCTTTTTTAAAGTAATTTTATTTTTTTTAAAATAAACAGTAGAGCGAGTAGAGCTTGTTATTGGTGGCATAGATGATGGTGATATGTACTAGTGTTCCTTTAGTCAAGTGGGTGATGAGTTTTATTAAAATAGCTGTATGAAAATTTGAAGGTGATTTTGCAATTGAAATGTACTCTGGTCAGGAGCTGATATTCGAGGCAGGGCCAATGTAAGATAATGTACTGTGATAAGATATAGGAGACTCTGGTCATCTCATAGTAAAGAGACAGATCCTTGACTTGAAAAATATCCCATGATGGATACACTCACTCTGGCACAGCATGAGAAAAGGTCCATTGAAAGTCCCCATTTTGAAGATTGGAGTGAAATGAGTGGAGTTATTCCAGCAGGACAACTGGTGATTATAAATCACCAAAGTTTCACCAAGAGATGGTAGTATGGTAGTGCTGCAATGAAGATGGGGTTTGATGGAAGAGTGAGTACTTGCTCCTTGGTACTACAGTGGTTTAAAGCACCCTGTTATTAACACAGCTGCCTGCAATTTACTGCTGGTTCGAATCTCTCCAAGGCTCAAGGTTGACTCAGCCTTCCATCCTTTCTAAGGTAGGTTAAATGAGGACCCAGTTTGTGGGGGCAATAAGCTGACTTTGTATAAATATACAAAAGGATGAAGGCTATTGCTTAATGCATTGTAAGCCGCCCTGAGTCTCCGGAGAAGGGCGGCATATAAATCAAATTAAAAAATAAATAAATAAATAAAAATTATAGTCTGAGCACTGGATTTCGGCATTTAGAACTGCAGAAAAAACAATTACTACCAACCTACTTTCCATTGAGGACCTGTATACTGCATGAGTCAAAAAGAGGGCTGTGAAAATATTTACAGACCCCTCGTATCCTGGACATAAACTGTTTCAACTCCTACCCTCAAAATGACACTAAAGAGCACTGCACATCAGAACAACTAGACACAAGAACAGTTTTTTTTCCAAACGCCATCACTCTGTTAAACAAATAATTCTCTCAACACTGTTAAACTAGTTACTAAGTCTGCATTACTATTAATCTTCCCATCGTTCCTATTACCCATTTCCTTCCACTGATGACTGTATGACTGTAACCTTGTTGCTGGTATCCTTAAGATTTATATTGACTGTTTCCTAATATGATTTGATTGCTTATTTGTTCCCTATGACTATCATTAAGTGTTGTACCTTACGATTCTTGATGAATGTATCTTTTCTTTTATGTACACTGAGAGCGTATGCACCAAGACAAATTCCTTGTGTGTCCAATCACACTTGGCCAATAAAGAATTCTATTCTATTCTATTCTATTCTATTCTATTCTATTCTATTCTATTCTATTCTATTCTATTCTATTCTATTCTATTCTATTCTATAGTATACTATGCTATACTATACTATACTATACTATACTATACTATACTATACTATACTATACTATACTATACTATACTATACTATACTATACTATACTATACTATACTATACTATACTATACTATACTATACTATTTACAGTCAAGGTCCTACCTGGTCAGTTTATTTTGAAAGATTATCTATTGGTCAGCTACCAGGTTTGCCTGTAGGACTATCTGCTTGCTGAACTTTCTGCTGGTCTGCCTGCTGGGTTATCAGTGTTGACAAGGGAGGGAAGTCAAGCCTAAACCCATGACTTGTGAGGTGCCAAAGGATCAATGATCTCATCCCTTCTATTTAATATCTACATAAAGCCACTAGGTGAGATCATTCTTCAACATAGGGTCAGGTATCATCAGTTGTACATCTCAATTCTACATCAACCAATTGACACTGTCAAGGCTTTTTCTACGGGCTGGAGGCTATTGTGGTCTTCAAGAAGAGGAGTAAGTTTATACTCAACCTGATACAACTGAGTGGCTACTCTTAGTTTTCCCAGTGTGGTGGATTTCCCCCCTTTAGTTCTGAATGGGTTGTACTCCTCCAGACACAACTGTAATGCCTCTGCTGCATAAACACATAAAATTACCCTAAGTACACACAAAAACACATAAAGCTACCCTAAGCCCACATTGTGGTAAGTCCAATATCAGAATCCTTCCTGCCTATAGCCTATCAATTTTATAAATAAATAAATACTATAACCTGGCCTGGACTATCCCATCAATTATCCAGCAGCCCATTTTTAAAATTTTATGATACTCTAGGCCTATGAGGGTGAACCTATGACAAGCGTGCCACAGGTCCAGCTGATTTTTGGGACTTCTGGGCCCACTAGGGAAACAGGGTGTTTCCTCCCTTTCGAGGGCCTCAGGGTGTGGTGGGGAAGGCCTGTTTTCTCTCTCCTCAGCCTCCAGAGCCTTTCTAGGAGCTTGGGGAGGGTGAAAACAGCCTCCTCCCCACCCGAGGCCCTCCAGAGGTTGGAAACGGCCCATTTGCCAACTTGCAATGGGCTGGAGGCATCATGCCCTGTCCACACCCATCCACAGTTTAGCGAAGGGGAAAAAGTTGCAATATGTCACATCACATCAATTTGACGCCATGAATTTGACACCCCCGCCATAGGCTATCAGATCTAGACTTTTTTAAAAAAAGGTGTCAATTTCTAATGACAAAAAGAGATGCAGCAAATTCTAGCATACTATTATATGAACACAACCCCTGGGTTTTGCTAACACAATATAAGATTTTGGCCAAATATGTTATCTCAAAAGACATTGAAAGGAACAAAGGAGCCTCATAAAAAGAGCTTTGTCACCCAATTAAGTTTTGTTTTCAGTTCTGAAACAGTCTAGTGGGAAAAGAATATACCTGGGTTTTTTTTCTTTTATAGAGCTCTTAAAATGAAGGTGACATTGGGATGTTTCCATCTGGCAACATACTGCACTTTGTAGAAGAATTCAGCCTGAAAAAAGGTTTAAGACATGTGGAAGTTGCATTCTGAATTGTAGATTCGCATTAACCAGAGGGGTGAATTAGATTAACTTTTAAGATTTCTGCCAGTTATAAAATTCCAATTCTGTGGTTGGCTTCACACATCACATTAAAACATTGTTTAGATAGAATTTTCTGAACCAACCATAGAGACCTGGTTCAAAACTATAATCCACCACAAATCATGCTTTGCAAAACACAGTTGCTGGGATAATACAACACTGTATTTTTTAAAAAAAAACATACTATGGATTAAGCAGGGGTGGGCAACTGTGGCCCTTTTACAACCTGTGGACTTCAACTCCCAGAATTCCTGAGACAGCTTGGCTGTCTCAGGAATTCTGGGAGTTAAAGTCCACAGGTTGTAAAAAGGCCACAGTTGCCCAACCCTGGATTAGTGCAATTTATAAATAAATAATCAAATTTGAAAATACTGCCTATAATCCACTGGGAATTCATTGGAAACACGTGATTGATCCTCCATAGCTAAACATAGCTAAAACATAGCTAAAACATAGCTATTTTACACAACTAGTGTAGCAACCCCTTTTTGCACTACTACTCTTTTGCATTTTAGTACTTAATGACTATGGGCCTCACAGTTTAAGGATTGATATTATAATATAGCTAGGCCATGTGTACCTGACAGATTGGATGCCAAATTGTGATTTTAATATAGATTTCATCTGTTATTTATTACTTTATTCTAGAATTGTAACTGGATATTCCTTGAATATTTTTATTTGTTCAGGTCTCTTTGACTGTAATAAAATTGATTTGATTTGATCTGCCTATAATTCATTAGTTTAATTCTGTGTTGAGTTGGACCACTCCAGACTATGGACAATAATAATCAGTTTTTAAATATTAATAGACTATTCACCATCAAAATCATAATCAAACTGGAATTGCTTAACAGCAATGTGTCTTTTCCCCCCTAAATGGAAACTTTAGTAAACAAAACAGAAGTTTAAATCTCTGCTTTGCCACAAAATACATGAAGTGACATTAGGCCAGTCAGATTCTTTGTCTCTCTGGACAATCCTTTATTCCAATCTGAGCTGGTGAATTATGAAAATGTAATAAATGGATAAAGGTTAGTTAGGACAGTGATAGCAACCCAATGACATATGTGTCAAAAGCAACATGGCATTATGTTTTGGGTGACACACTAGTATTTACCAATACTTATCAAGTATTCTCAAAAACATGCCCTCTTCTTCAGCAATTTTTGGATCTTGCCAAGGCTGCACAAAAACGGGCTGCTTCCACAGCCTCCAGAAATCATGCAAAAACGAGACATGCTTTTGGGCAATGTTTGAGGCTGCACAAGAATGGGATGTGCTCTCACACAGCCTCCAGACCCTCTGGAAGGTGCGCAAGTGGGCCATGCTCTTATGTGAGGTTCTTTTGTGTGGTTTTTGGAGGGTACAGAGGCTGTGGAAGAGCTGCTTCAAGAATGAAGGCCTTGTACAACTTGGAGCAGCCTCGAGGCCTTTCAACAGAAAGAAACCACCTGAAGGTAAGTGGTGCATGGCGGATCCTGGGGAGCAGTGGGCTGCTGGGCCCTTGCATCCTACTCCTCAGTGCTGGGGGGGGGGGGAGAGACAGAATTGTTTTGTGTGTGTGAGAGAGAGGGGGGGGAGGGAGAGAGAGGGGGAAGGGAGGGAGAGAGAGAGAGGAGTCGAGTCAATTTTTTTCTGAATTTTTGACATGCCAAGCACAAAAGGTTTGTCATCACTAGGTTAGAAAATGAAATATCAAAACAATCCAAGAATCCAGTAATTAATTTCATTGTTCTTAAAGAAAAACTGCCACCAAGTTCCACCTCTCATATATAAACATATAAAATCCCAGTGTGAAAAGCCCCTCTCTGGATTTAAAATGTCAGCATCAGACCAAATTGTAACATTCAACTGCACAGCCAGAATCTGGCTGAGGCTTCTTTAGGCTACTTTAATCAATGCATCTCCTAGTACTTTTAAAATCAAAAGACGCCGTGCAACAGCATTTTTTAAAAACCATGTTTTCTTGGTCAGAATAAAGTAAAAAACAAAACAGTGAAGAAAAATGGAAAGTTTACAAATGCAAGCCTTCAAGATTTCTCCAGGAAGAAGACAGGAAGGCTTCTGAACTTAGCCTTATTTAAAGGTCCTCCTGGTTTCCATGGGAATGGAACTTGGCAAACTACGATCTTATATTTCACCAAGATTTTCTGGGGCTCTTCCTTCCCCTCTACCAGAATTACCTTAAACTTTTTCCCGGCTTTTTTTACCTGCAGCTGAAGGACAGCTTCCACACCTTCTGCAGTTAAATTGGCCATCCTTCCTGGATTGGTTGCTAGGAGACACTGGCTTACGATGCAAAACCCTGGAAGAAAAGATTCTATTACAAAGACATACTTGCATACTCCCTTCCAAAGCACGGCCCTTACGGCAGCCCAGTCTTAACTTTTGTATCTCATGTTCATCTGCCTATCAAAGGATTCAATGGAGATAAAAAAAAAATCTGACTTTACTCATTTATGAAATGCTTAGATACATATGCATGGTAGAGATTTAAAGTTATAGTGACTTACCTAGTATCCCATGGGAATGATTTATGAGTCCTTCCATGGTACACATGCCACCAGTCACAGCTGGTAGCTTCAGATAGGGTTTGAATGCCTGAGCCAGATTGCACAGGATTTGAGAAAACATGCATGGAAGTTGATTTTGTGGCTCTTGAACAGAAATGCCACTTCAACCCTGAGATTTCTATTTTAAAGATTAACTGCAGCCACTGAGCATTAAGAGCCGAGCAACTGAGAATTAAACAGAAAATTCTGATTCATCAACTGGAAGACTAGGAAGGCCTTATGCCTGTTATTGGAATGGCTGATCTGGTTCTGTAGCACCTGAATTTCCAGAGAAATGTAGACACTCCGCTGCTCTTGTACATAAAAACAAATCCTCTCACTAAAACAACAAGCAAAACACAGCAGCAGATCAGAAAGCAAGGATGTAATCTAGGGTTTGAGTGAGGCCAGAGATTTTATGTTTGTTTTATGTAGCGGAATATTCCACAGTAGTCTGAAATGCTGTGATGCTGGCAGCTATGGGTGGTTACCATTTGGTGCGTGTGATGTCCCTGCTCTGCAGGACAGATTGGTTGCCACTATGCTTCTGGGTTTAATTCAATGTGCTGGTTGTCACCTTTAAAGCCCTTCAAGATTTGGAGCTAGGTTTCTTGCAGCACTGTCTCTCCTCGGTTGGATTTACGTGTCCTGTCAGATCTGAGAGGAAAGGAATGCTCTGGGTCCTGCCCATTAGAGAGTAACATTCTGGCGGGACCCAGAAGGAGACCTATTTCAATTGAGGCATTCACACTCTGGAACAGGGGTCTCCAACCTTGACAACTTTAAGCCTGGCGGACTTCAACTCCCAGATTTTCCCTAGCTTTGCTGGCTGGGGAATTCTGGGATTACTGGCGGACTTCAACTCCCAGAATTCCCCAGCCAGCAAAGCTAGGGAAATTCTGGGAGTTGAAGTCCGCCAGGCTTAAAATTGTCAAGGTTGGAGACCCCTGCTCTGGAATATCATTCCGTAGAGTTTAGACTTGCCCCAAACCTGCTGTCTTTCTACAAAGCCTTGAAGATCTGTTGTTTTTTAACTCCAAACCAGGGGCCCTGGGCATGTAATTCCAATCACAGCACTGGAAAAAATCTTTTGTGACTTCTTTATCATTCTAATGGATGGCAGGCAAGGGGCGTCTGTGTGGGAGACTCAGCAAACAGAAGAGGCTGCTTAACTTTTTCCTAGCTATATATTTCCTTTCCTATTTCTTTATTCCTTCCCCACCCCCATCTTCAGGGAGACTGAGCAGAAGACGCAAAATATGATGACCTGAGAAATCAGGAAAAGCAGGCAGAGGAAAGGTTACATAAAATCACACGTGATATGACATCACCACACAAATGACATAATTTATGTGAAGGTGTCGTGACATATGGCATCATTGTGCCTTATATCCGACACTTATGTTCTTATCCATGCTTTCTTTGCCAATCCTCATGCTCTTTCAAGAATCACAAATTATGAGTAAACACTTTAAAAAGTAACCTCATCCTAACTATGAAATTCAAGGCAGCCTTATAACATCTCTTGGCCTAAACCCTTATCTGCAATAATGAGGTACAATGCTGAACTAACAGGCAGGGGTTAACAAATTATTTCAAATTATAGTACCTTATATTATTATATGCACCGAAAGTTAATTATACACATAAGGATATCTTTCTTTTTCTTACATAACTATTTTTTCTAGAACCAGAGCTAATATCATTTGGCATCAACACATTGTTTTACCACCCCTACTATCACTACTGCTACTTTTCTTTTAAATATATATATATATTTTCCATTTTTCCAATTTACATAACAATAAGCATTTTTTAACAGAACTGTGTCATGTGTCTCTTACAGTTATCTACATTTATTTCTATACATTTTTGTTTCTCTGTTCTAACCACTTATACCACTTATCCCAAACCTCATAAAATTCTGTTTCTTCCTTGCCTTTTATTTCTAACATGAGCTTATACATCTCGGCACATTCTAATATCTTATGAATAATCCACTCATTGACTGGTATATTTTCAAGTTTCCAACACTGGGCATAAACAATTCGTGCTGCTGTTACTATATGTAAAATGATATGTTGGAGTTGCTTCTTTATCCTTTGATTAATTATTCCTAATAAAAATAATTCAGGTTTAAATTCAATTTGTTCTCCTGTTATCTTCTGTAACCATCTCCTTATCTGTTCCCAATATTTCTTTGCTTTGGGGCATTGCCACCACATGTTCCATCCTTATATTTACACTTCCAACAGTCCGGTTTCATATTTGCGTACATTTTAGCCAATCTTGCCGGTACTACTGCTACTTTCCTATGTTAACTTCAACAAGCATCTTCCTCTGGCTGTACGAACTGCAGCTTTTCTTGTTAAGCAGACAGGTCTAAAGTCTCCTGGCTAAGCAGGTTTTCAGATTAAGCAAGCTGATTTTCCTCAGTAAAGAGAAATTGGGATTTGAGCAATGCTGAAGCAACTATAAAAGATATGACCAGCAGCGTTTCCTAGTTTACACTTCATGGGCAAATCCAAAGCCCTGAAGCCTGAATTGCCCCATGATGATGATGATGATGATGATGATGATGATGATGATGATGATGATGATGATGATAATAATAATAATAATAATAATAATAATAATAATAATAATAATAATAATAATTTTATTTTATACCGCCCTTCTCCCGAAGGACTCAGGGCGGTGTACAGCCTGATTAAAAGCACAAAGATAGACAAAATTTAAAAATAATTAAAATTATTAAATAATTGGCTCAATTATAAAACCCCCAAATTTAAAATCCTACATTTAAAACCAATTAAAATCTTTACATTGATAGCCCGGCCTGGCGGAAAAACAAGGTTTTGATCACCCAGATCCTACTCTATTGTATACGATAAGGGTTGCAACAAACAGACTTGGCATTAGTACTTGACGTGACCACAAAATGCTGATTCCCATCAGGGATAACACTGCCTTCTTTCTTATTTTTATTTGCTTTCTGAATTATTTAATCTATCCAATTGTCAGAGTTTTGGTATTTAAAATATACAGCAGTGACCAATCATAGGCAGCTGGACATAATTTTATTCTACTTTATAAGATTTTTTTCAATAAGTTATGGTACTTATGCTAAATAAGCTGTACTGTGTGTCCATGCATCTTCCCCTTGCCCTAAAGGAGTGTCTTCATACAAGTTCCATCAAACAATATTTCCAAGTCAGGATTTATTTATACTTATTTACTTCATCATGTTTACATGGTGATACAGAATCTTTGACACCACAGGTATGGGAAAGGATTTCTGGATTGTATTTCAATTTTGATGTGGCTCAGGTTGGAAAAGATACAACCCTCCACCCCCCCACCCCCATAATACTTCCAAAAGAAGAACATTGTCTGAATTCCCCTTTCTGTTTGCCTATGCAGATCTATGTAAAGACATCACTTGAAAATGCTGCAAATCTCTAGTTTCATTCAAAAGTGATTCTCAAAAGTTATGTCCAGGACAGTGTGTGTGTGTGTGTGTGTGTGTGTGTGTGTGTGTGTGTGTGTGTGTGTGTGTGTGTGTGTGTCTTCCATGGATTACTTTTCCTTGTCAAAGTCAAAAACTTGAGTAACTGAGGTTAAGTGAACCACGGGTTAATATATTCTGCAATTGCATTTAATGTCATTCAAGGGAGCAAAATGCTGAAGCTGAAAATCCAATCAGCAGTACTGGCTGCCTCTTGCTATTCCTGGAATCTAAATATCTCTGATTATGAAAGACTTATCCTTTCCCTCCTGCCAAGTATATCTCCTTCGTTCCTCCTAGTGTATCGTGCAAGTAAAATACCAGCAGGAACCAAGGAAATCTTAGACACAAGAGAAAGTATCACTTAAGGAAGCCCACTAACCAATTAAATTAAAAAGGTTTCTATTCCATTTTTGCACTAAATATTGATAGTAATGATACCTATAAATATGATTTTAAAATACAGTCTTAATTAAAGAATCTGCAGATAAGATCAACTGCAAGAAAGAGAGAGAGAGAGAGAGAGAGAGAAAACTGCAACACATTTATGTGCTGATGCTGGAAAAATACTTGGTGTCAAATAAATTTCCCTAAGAAGACATTGTAAGAGTGAGTATCAGGCCTGAAAAGGTTTCTTTCTAGCCAACTAATTTGCTAGACAATTAAGAACCTGGGCTGCTATTTTTGCACCATGCAATTTAACATTTGGAAAAGGCATTACACACATAAAATAGATGGTTATAATAAAAGAAGGTAGAACTATCTTCTGGAGAGCAGGGGACTTAATGATAATCCCTGGTATCTGAGCATTTCACATATATGATCAGTAAGTCTTGCGACACCTTGTAAAATAGGTCATATTTTTGCTCCGAAATGGAGCTAAGCCTTAAAATGACATACCCAAAGCCACCAAATCATGTAACTGCTAAGCAGGAAGCGGGATTTAGAGATTCATTGCTGCATTCCATTCTTTCAGTTACACTCTTGACTTGCTGTATTCAGATAACTGAAAGATAATGAAGATGACACAAACTTATTTTCTATTGATGAACGGCCAGGAATAGAATCAGCGACTAAAATTTTAGCTAAACAGAAAAAGGATCCTAATCAATAATTAAAGTATTCAGCAGCAAAAACTAGTATTTTGGGTTTGTTAATGTTACCTTAATATTTATTTATAGAATAGAATAGAATAGAATAGAATAGAATAGAATAGAATAGAATGGAATGGAATGGAATGGAATGGAATGGAATGGAATGGAATGGAATGGAATAGAATAGAATTTTTTATTGGCCAAGTAAGGATAAATTGTAAGGATACAAGCAACAAAGTTAAAGTCATACAGTCATACGTGGAAGGAGATGGGTGGTGGGAACAATGGGAAGATTAATAGTAATGCAGACTTAGTAACTAGTTTAACAGTGTTGAGGGAATTATTTGTTTAGCAGAGTGATGGCGTTCGGGAAAAACCTGTTCTTGTGTGTAGTTGTTCTGGTGTGCAGTGCTCTATGACGTCATTTTGAGGGTAGGAGTTGAAACAGTTTATGTCCAGGATGTGAGGGGTCTGTAAATATTTTCACAGCCTTCTTTTTGACTCGTGCAGTATTCTGGTACTCAATGGAAGGCAGGTTGGTAGTAACTGTTTTTTTCTGCAGTTCTAATTATCCTCTGAAGTCTGTGTCTGTCTTGTTGGGTTGCAGAACCAAACCAGACAGTTATAGAGGTGCAGATGACAGGCTCAATAATTCCTCTGTAGAACTGGATCAGCAGCTCCTTGGGCAGTTTGAGCTTTCTGAGTTGGCGCAGAAAGAACATTCTTTGTTGTGTTTTTTTGATGACGTTTTTGATGTTAGCTGTCCATTTTAGATCTTGCGATATGGTAGAACCTAGAAATTTGAAGGTATCTACTGTTGATACTGTGTTGTCTAGTATTGTGAGAGGTGGAAGTATGGAAGGGTTTCTCCTTTATCTATTTATTTGCCTCGATTCTATCTTATCACAATTCCGTGACCTCTGCTGACTTACATAACACCAAATAAAAATCAATATAATTATAAACAAAAAACCCACTCACAATCCCATCCAAATAAAACCACAAACATAGAGAATATAGATGGGTTAACAAAAACAGGAGAAGGCTGTGCATAACAGCTCAGTCTTTAGACACTTCAAAAATGTTAGCAAGGAAGGGGTTAGCCTGATGTTAACCAGGAGGCTGCCCCACAGCATCAGTGCTGCCATAGAAATGCAAATCTTCCTCATTTCAGCCTTCCTAGACCTCCCAAATATGTGGGAGGTACCTCTCTGCTCAGTTGAATTAATTGAGTCAGTATTGGTAGGACTAGGAATTTCAGTACATCTCCAAGTACCAAACCATCAAGGACTTTTAGATTAAAGCTAGCATCTTAAATTGTACTCCAAAGCCAATGCAGGGTCCAGAAAACTGGTCTCAACAATTAGAAACAGATAGTACACTGCCTATTTGCATTTTAGATTTACCATAGTTTTTAGATAGTTTTTAAGAGTAGAAAGCGTAACAATAGACCAACAAGGTGCAATAAGAGCATGGATTAATGTGCCAGGTCCTCCTGCTCCACAGGTAGAATCACAACTGATGCCTCAGCCAATCCTGTCACCATCCCAAACCAGGGCTTAGACTCTGATTGAAAAGGATCTACAGGCTCTCTATGGGTAGATCTGCCATAAGCTTTTATATCTTCCTAACAAATGGAAGGTTGGAATCAATAGTGGCATGATGATCATTGATCTGGAACTTGGCAATAACATTCTGAAATGAAGAATCTGAATTAAGTAACTCAGGAATTGGATTAGATGATCCTTTCAAGCTCCTTCCAACTGTATAGCTGAACTATGTAAGAGAAAGAAAATTCAGGAAAGCATGGCCAGAGTGAAACACGACTAGTTTTTCATACCTTTCTGCAAGTTCCTTGAAATGTTATTTTAACTTTTGAATATTATTTCAAAGTGGAACATTTTATCGGGGATTTCAAAACCATTTACAGAAATTACAAACGCAAAATAGGAATAGCTGCAAATAATAGCCATTGCAGAAGAGTACAATTATGGTTGCATCCCTCTTGGCCCCTAGCCATAAGACACAACATGTCCTGACATCTTTTTTCAATTGTTTCACAAAGTGGTCTTCATCTTGTCCTTAGTCCATGAGACAGGAAGCCTTAATCTTCCTTAGCTGTACTGGAGTTAAAGTAGTATTTTTACCCCTGTTCTCACAACATCCAAGGGCAGCCTTAATATGTCTACAATCTATTAGACTTTTCACTCCTTATCTTGAAGGGTAGGTGTAGAGAGTGAGGAAGATGAAATTGATGGAAATATGTAGGGACCATTAGAAGCAACTGTAGCATTTTTAAAGCCTAGAACTATGGCATAACATTCAGAAACAACTCATCAGACACCTCTCCAGTTCACTGGTGTATAACAAAGAGAGGAGATACACCAGTGAGGCTTTCAAGATTCTATTATTATAAGCCATATCCATTTTAAAAAGTCTTTAGCTTTCCTTTAGAGTTGATTTCCTGCTCCAGTCTATCTAGCGGGGCTGACAAGACAAGCTGCTGAGAATATAGGTAGGAGAAAGATCAGCAATGGAAACAGCAGAGTTCATACTGGTGCAGTTTTCTGCTGACTCAAGGATGGGTGGATAGAATTAAAACATGCCCCAAAGGATGCAGTCCTATAATCTTGTTTCTAGGAGTAATTGCAGTGTGTGATTTACCTATGAGGCTTACATCTTTCTTATCAAGGAAGGGAGCTTAAAACAGTTTAGATCATAGCCTACTCTTCTAGGACCATACCAGAGCATTTTTCTGAAGCTCTGAGGCTCAATCTTTAGCAATAATGACACTCCTGTCATCATCAGTTGTGTCTCATTGGTCTGTGCAGATGGCATTTGTCACCTAAGTAGCTTTTCTGCCATCATAATCCTATTTGGATTAGTAATTAAATAAGAACAACAGCGTACTACTTTCTTTTCATATTGCAAGAAAAAGAGGTCTCCTTTTGCACAGTTTGATGCAATTGAAGTCAAGTTTCCAAAGGGGAGAAGTTGACCAATTTCAAAGTCTTCAAGAGATTACCTTCTATCAGGCTTCAACTGCATGGGTGGACTGCAACTGAGTGATCATACAAAAATTACAGCTATCTTTTGAGTTTGAATACCATCTTCTCTAAGAGGTTTCTATATTTTCTATATAGTTGCCCAGAAGAGGAACGAGGCCCTGCTTTGAGCTGGGAAGTAGAACAGCGTGATGTCTTTAGTCTATCTTCACTCTGGTAAGTCTTATTTTACATTGGAGGACAATTGAAGTTGATTAAATAAATGCAATTTGTCATTATGTTGTAAGCCAATTTGTGGGTTGCTTTCCCCAAAGAACTTGGGTTTAGATCCTGATCTTTTGATATTGATGGGATTACGGTTCTAACTATTAGGTCATTGACTAGAAAAGATCTATTAAATTTAAAATGAAAGATAAGTATGTAGGGGCTTAAAGCTTAGACTGGTTTAGATCTTACCTGGCACATAATTGAGTTACTGGTTAATCTTCCAATAGAAAGGAAAAGAAATATTATCTATTTGGATATGCAGCATCCTGAGAAACTCACTGTTCATTTTGCCAGAGCTCATGGTTGTATCAAACACTTTGAAAACAACCTTCCATATAAATCCTCTTGTTATGTCATTCCCAATTTTGTTAAATTTAAGAAATGCATTTGAGAAAAGATCTTGAGTCATTGAAAAGGTAGTAATCAAATAAATTATATTGTAATTTGATTGACTTTAGTGTCAGCATTTGGGTTTTTAAGACAGATGGAATAATGTCAAAAACTGTGAGTGACCAACCAACAATGTGCCAAAGGAATAAATCCTGGGAACCCCACAAGGAGATCAAATATATTGAAATATTAAATATGAGACCTGATTATTGGATATGTTTTGGTGTGAGTTCACTTTTAGCTGCATCCTATGCTAAGATAATCATGTATTAGTTTTTCCTCATGCTGAATATTACAACATACTTAGCGCATTACAGCTCAATCGTAGAAAATATGTTTTGAGATTCCTGATATTTCAAAATGTGTCCACATTCATATAGATACAATTAATTTGGCAATGTTAGTATTCTGTACTTTCTATTGGCTGGAATATTACTCATCTTGGTGCATATGAAATCAAAATACCTCCAAGGAGTTCTATCAATATCCTAGTTCAATCCACCATGAGGCAAGTCATTTTATAGTTTGTGTCAGTCAGGCTATATCTGGAATAATGTTCTGAATTCTGAGTTATCACATACAAAAGAGACACAGGCAAAGGAGAATACATTCAGCAAAGTGACCCAATTCCTAAGAGGTCTAGGAACTCCTATAAGAATGGTTAAAATAATTGTATGTTTTTTAAAATGATGTTTTATGATTATCATCTTTAATTTTTGTGTTGGGTGTTTAGCATACATACAACATGAATTTGTCGTGTTGGATATTTCAAATGCAGTTATATGTATTATATTATGCTTTTTTGAGACAAGACATCTTGTACGGAATGCAGAAGAACGGAAAGAAATAATAATGCCTAAGAAACTGAAGGCATGAGAATAAAAAAAAAAGAAAGAAACACAGCTAAAATTAGTTTTTAACCATACTTGATAGGTTTCTATCTTTATAAAATCATCTTGGTTTCTACCATATTCATTTACCACTTCTTACAGTACACTTTAAACTTCTCACCTCTCTTTTTTTTAAAAATATTTTATCAATTCTATCCAAACATATCTTTCTCCCCTTTTTCCTCCTGACCAATTTATTTTTCTTTTACATATTTGCCTTTGTGTTGATCCTCTTTCACTCTCTCTGTAACCACAGTGCTTGACCATACTTCTTTCTCTCTGTTTACTCTCTTTTGTACTAATCCTGCAAGCCATATATTCAGGCACTTCCAGAGCAGTTTAACTAATTGCACAGAAGATAAGTGCTGATTTCCACATTGCTGCCCAATTGTGCTCAAGCACTCGGCCACTGAGATGAATAACTTGTCCTGTCCTGTGGACTGAAAAGGAAGAGTTTATTGGGGGCCAGATTTTGAAAAGTGTTACCAAAGGCCAGCTCATTTTATTTATGTCACAGGGCAGCGGCTAAATGTTTTACACGAACAGATCTTTTCGTTCTATTTTAGTATTTTGCTTAATCTCTCTGGAAAGTATGTGCAGCATTGGAGTCTTCAGTTCTCTTTCAAAGCGGATTCTTAGAGTAATTGGGGAATTATTGAGCGGAATGTAATATTCTGAATAAATCCAAAAAGAGATGCAACATTTGCAAATAAATACAACGCTAATTTGCCAGAAGAATGGAAAGAAGCTACATCAGATTTCTTCTCCCAAGAACAAAAGTCAAGGAAACATTGATCCATTAATGAAAGAAAATAGCAAGAAGGTGACGAGCAGCAAGTAGAAAGCAGAACCACTTAACTCATTTTTTTGCACTTGTCTTTACACAAAAGGAAAAAAACTGTCCATCCTATCAAAACAACAACAACTGTAAAATTAGAAATGCCAATCTGAATAAGCAAGGAAATGGTAAGAGAACACTTATCCAGTCTACATGACTTTAAATCACCAGGAACCAGAGGTGGGTTTCTGCAGGTTCTGACCAGTTCTGGAGAACTGGTAGCGGAAATTTTGAGTAGTTTGGAGAACCGGTAGTAAAACTTCTGACTGGCCCCGCCCCCATTTATTCTCTGCCTCCCAAGTCCCATCTGATTGGGAGGAAATGGGGATTTTCCAGTAACCTTCCCCTGGAGTGAGGAGGGAATGGAGATTTTACAGTATCCTTCCCCTGCCACGCTCACCAAGCCACACCCACCAAGCCACACCACACCCACCAAGCCACATCCACAGAACCGGTAGTAAAAAATTTTGAAACCCATCACTGCCAGGAACAGATGGATTACACCCTAAGGTTCTGAAGGAACTGGCAAAGATGATCTCAGAATCACTGAACCATAACTTTCAAAGATCCTTGGAGCACCAGGGAACCACCAGAGGACTGGAAAAGGGCTGATGTAATTCCCACCTTTAAAAAGTGAGGGGGTGGGGAATGAATCCAGGAAACTACAGACCTATCAGCCTGACATTAAAACTGGAAAGATTCTGGAAGAAGAAAGTTGGAAGATGCCCTGACAATCCTCTTGATTGAATTTATTAACCATTCATAAAAAATATAATTTGAAGTTGTGCGTCCCATACAGTCCCATATCTGTAAAAATAGATCCACGCTTCCTATTTGTTCTGATATGGGTACAGGCCATCTTCCCCTAGCTGAGAAAAATATTTTTAAGAAAAAAACTAGACATAACATCCTTTTCCCTGCGTTGCTGCAAGGCAGGTTTGTTAAAATTCCATTCACTGAGTTCACCTCCCCATGCAGCTTTAATGAGATGGAAACAATCACCCATGAATTGTCACACGGTAAATTTTACAGCACCTTTTGGACCAATCTTATTTTGCTAGTTTGCAAACTTGCTGGAAATCAGGCAAGCGCTTTCTGAAGTTCCTTTAGAAAAACTGAAATCTTTCATCCCTTTCTCAGTAACTACATGGTGTGTTGCCAGAATGGAAATAAAACAAAAGCCGGTATAGAGATAATTTCACTTGACTTTATTTGATTCGATGGAACTTTGATTGAATTCCACCGAGCCATAGTTTATAGCTAAACTGTTAAAATATGATCTTTTTAGTTATAGAAAGTATCTTGTGTTGGTTTTAGTTTTATACTATTCCAGTCTTATAGATTATAATTTTGATGCTAAAATATTATATTCTTGCATATAATTCCGTTCCTAGATGTACTTTGTATTTTCGCCTTGTTGTCTGTTTATTTTGTGCTGGTCATTGACCAAATAAAGATGGGCCATCTACACTTGTAAGAGGGGAGCATCAGATGATATTGTCCTCAGCCTACCTCTAGCCACTTCCTGAGTTTTCTTACTCCACAGCAGAAGTCCTCCCGCCCCTTTAAGTCCCCTGCTGTACTTAATTCCATTTTGCACAAATGCCTCCGTTCTGGTTTACTGTTGTGGGATTTGGGACAAGCTTCCTCAGTCCTTGCTCTCTGTTCTCTCAACAGTCATTTCATGCTGAGCTGCTTGCCATGAAAGTCTGGACCTTTAATTGTGGAGTTGCAGGAGTGCTAGCTTGTTGTTATGTTTTTTTATCAGAACAGCAGAAGAACAAGGAATTACTTGTTGAGGAAGATGGCAAAATTTGGAAAGGAATTTCTTAAGTTGATTTCATTTCAAGGCAGTTTATGTACAAGAGTCAAGCAGCTGAAGGTTGTACTGAAGTTCTGAGTCAGCTTTAGCAAGTTTTGATCTAAACCAGAGGTCTTCAAACTTGGACAGCTTTAAGAGTTGTGGACTTCAACTCCCAGAATTCTCCAGCCAGCATATAATAGATATATTATAAATAGACATATTTATAATATATCTAGAATATATGAAGCCAAAATAATCTCTCCCCAGGAGATATGGTATACAGCTATGTTCTCCTGAAGTGTGCCATAGAAAGTGGGACATCTGTTATGCAAATTGAAGCAACCCATCTGCTTTATTAGGGTACAAGAGCATGTATATGAGGTATAAGAGCATGTATATGAGGACACGCCAGAGCATTTCCATGTGTGTCTGAGATGTGAGGAATGTATAGCCTTATGTTTTAAAAGCTGAGTATTTGATTTGTAACTCCCAAATACTGGTTTTCTACAGTTGTCCCAAAAAGCTTAGACACTTTTGGGAAACTTCAACGAAGATCTTTCTGGGCAAAGTTTTGGGGATAGCTTTGCAAATAGTATTAAATGTAATTATGGAGAGTCTCAGCAGTGGTGGGTTTCAAACTTTTTTACTACCGGTTCTGTGGGTGTGGCATGGCTTGGTGGGTGTGGCATGGCTTGGTGGGTGTGGCAGGGGAAGGATAGTGTAAAACCTCCATTCCCTCCCCAATCCAGGGGAAGGATACTGCAAAATCCCCATTTCTTCCTGATCAGCTGTGACTTGGGAGGCAGAGACTAGATGGGGGCGGGGCCAGTCAGAATTTTTACTACCAGTTCTCCGAACTACTCAAAATTTCTGCTACCGGTTCTCTAGAACTAGTCAGAATCTGCTGAAACCCACCTCTGAGTCTCAGTCATCAAAGTCATGGTTGTCTTAAGGGTGATTTTTCAAAAGGTAGTTGGACTATGTTTTTTCTTGGAGGAAGATGTTTAACATTTCAGTTCTGTCCTGATGATGCAGCTTCTTGGATGAGAAGAAAAACATCTTCTTCTTCCTCGAAGAAAAAAAAAAGTCCAGTTGCCTTTTAAATGTAATTAGTTCTGTTTAAACTTTAGCCTATCTTGCTCACTATAAAGCTGATTCCAGATCTTTATATTTCTTGGCCCATTTTACTTCTATTTTGTGTCAGTGTGTCAAAAAATGGACAATATCTTGCATAATACCACTTCCATGTTATAATTTCAACCAGTCTTATAGCAGCTAAGATTAGAAGAAGGCACTTCCAGAAGAAGAATATCGCTACTTCCCTGTCTACAAAATGTATCTCAGTGGATGGCACCACATTTTTTACATAACTGAGAAGTTGTGGTCCACAAGTGCTATCTAACATGAAAGGCTTCTAGATCTGAATAGAGGACATGTTTTGCACCAGGGGTGGGTTCTAAAATTTTTTACTACCGGTTCTGTGGGCATGGCTTATTTTGTGGGCGTGGCTTGATGGTCATGTGACAATTATTTAGGATTTAGCAGAGGTACTGGTCTACCAGGTTTTTAACTGCTTGCAGAGCTGTACCGATCTACCCATTTATTTTTTGCAGGCACTGGTCTACCCATTTATTTTTGCAGGCACTGATCTACTCATGTATTTTTGCAGGCACTGGTCTACTCATGTATTTTTGCAGACACTGATTTACTCATGTATTTTTGTAGGCACTGATCTACTCATGTATTTTTGCAGGCACCGGTCCACTCATGTATTTTTGCAGGCACCGGTCTACTCATTTGTTTTCTTTTAACACTGATCAGCTGTAGGGCAGCCCTTTGAAGCCCCGCGGCAAGAGTTTAAACAGGTTTTTTCCCTCTAGCCATCAGCTGGGACTCAGGAGGCAGCAATAGATTGGGGGTGGGACCAAATAAAAGGTAAGAATAATGTGGGGGTGGGGGGCGCGGGGGGCAGAACCGGTTCGGTGATGTCATATCGTCACTGCTACCAGCTCGGGAGAACCAGGCCGAACCGGGAGGAATCCACCACTGTTTTGCACATAGAACATTCCTCACTCCTAATTCCAGCATGTCCAAGCAGAAAAAGCAAAACCTAATTCTGGGATCAAAGTTTTCTAACTATTTTGGAGCACTGAACATAGAATTGTAGGGTTGGAAGGGACCTAAGAGGTCTTCAAATCCAACCCTTGTTCAAGGCAGGAGACTTATACCTTCCCAGACAAATGGTTGTCCAGTCTCTTTTTTGAAAACCTCCAGTGATGGAGCACCCACAACTCCATTGTCCTTCCTGTTCTTTGCTTTAGGAAATCTGGACTGGTGATACGAAAAAATGCATGAGGAAGAATAACATTTTGTCTTTCTCAAACAATTAACTCAATTTAATTCCATAAGTGGTATATTTACTCTGTTCCTCAAAAATTCTGCCTTGTTCTCCTTTAATATTGCTCCTGATTAATTCTGACATACTTTTTAAGATTTGGATAATTGGAACATAGATATAAAAAAATATGTTTCTATAAATATCCTCAAGCATGATCTAGGTCAACCAATCCCAATGCCTTGGGCAAAATATGAAGTGTGTTTGTGTTTGTTTGTTTTTGTGTGTGTGTGTGTCTGTATTTGTGTCTGTGTGAGTGTGTGTGCACCTACTTGCACGCATGCAAATAGATAGAAACAATTTTAAAGGCTCCGAAATCAGGTTTGAATCCTAGAAGTTATATATGCAAACAAGAAACTTTAAGGAAGGTAAATTTGTCATAAATGGAGACAAAGCTGGAACAAGGGGGTGTCCAAGTAATTGTGGAAAAATGCACTCTCAAGATTGTGGAACAATTGTCAAGTGGGCATTGCACAAATATTTCATTAAATCTGCTTCTTAATTCTACTAATAAAGAGGTGGTAGGATGGAATATAAAATATATGGACTAATTAGATGAATTTCCAGCTAGGTTATTTGTTTGCTAGACTTCTGGTTATTGGGATATATGTATGGTATTTCATGTGTAGGTAATTATAATTATACTCCTTTTTTCTTGCATTGCAGTTACTTCTAAACCTTCCATAGGATGAGCCTACCACCTGTTGATTGTCAGTTCACCAGTTCTTATACCAATGAGCAACCACTTCTTCCAACAGTTCGTACAAATGCTGTCACCCAGGTGCCTCCAGCCAAGAAAATAACGTTCTACAAAAGTGGGGACCCACAGTTTGCAGGAATCAAGATGGCCATCAATCAACGCAGTTTCAAAAGTTTCAATGCTCTCATGGATGACCTCTCCCACAAGATCCCCTTGCCTTTTGGGGTGCGGGCCATCACAACCCCACGGGGGATACATTTCATCAGCACACTGGATCAGCTGGAGGATGGAGGATGCTATCTTTGTTCAGATAAGAAATATGTCACACCTCTTAACGCTGGTGTTGCCAACCGGAAGTTGGGTCCCCAAAAGGTTAAACAGACAGCCAGTGTTCTCAAGAGAGTAGTTCAAGATATCAAACAAGAAGATTACTCAATGGCTTTCACCCAACAGAGTCCAAGGATACCCAAGAAAATCACTCTGATCAAAAATGGAGATATTACAACACAGTTGCCAATTATCCTGAACCGTCGAAATGCACAAAGCTTCAAAGTTCTCTTGGATGAAATTTCAGAAATTATGCAGTTCACAGTGAGGAAGCTCTACACAATAGATGGGAAAAGGGTGAGTCTGAAGTCTTGATGCTGGCATAGCACTAAATGCAAATGCAAAATTCTTGTGTAAATGTAATTGTCATGCATTGTGATCACACCGAAATAAGTCTAATCTGAATTTATAAATTTCTGTGTGATCCCAATGCATGACAATTATATTTACACAAGAATCAGCTTATAAATAAAGGTAATCCTTGATCTAAAGACAAGTATCAGAATGCTTATCTTGGAAAGTTCTGGCTAATAGGTATACACAACTGCAAATGTTTTAAAACCATAAATAAAATACAGAGGCAAAACAGCCCATCAAAATAACTGAGGACCAAGCTGTCAACTCTAAGGCAAAAAAGGCAAACTGGAGAGAAGAGAAAATTAAATATGAGGCTTGCTGAAATCTTCATAAGGAAAGGAGAACACAACATGGCAGCATTTATTAGCATAACGTCTCTGACCACAAAGTTTTCATTAGCAACCCAGGACGGAAGCACAAACCAACCAACCCAATTAATGATGGCAGTTCTTTTTACCAACACAGCTGGATGATGCATTAAACATCTACAGATAGTCCTCAACTTATGACTGTAATGGACCTTCCCATTATGGTTGCATGTTGTGACAGCCATTGAGTGAGATAGCTTTGTTTAGTGACCCTCAAATCCTGCTCTCCCTGAAGTGATCATTAAATGGAGCATAGGGTGCCTCAAGTGTGAGGGAGGACCTTGGAGGCCTAATGCAGGTACAGGCCCACTTTCCCCAGGCCTCCTGAGGTCTCATCATCCCCAAGGTATCCTGTGCTCCACTTTCTGACCTCAGGATTCCCACAGACTTGGGCCTGCTTCCCCACATAGGTCCTTGCAGACCTTGGGCCTCCTCCCCATCACCCTGTCACCCTTTCGAAGATCTCTGGAGGTCCAGATTTCACATTGCAAAAAGAGGACAGGCCCTCCTGTCCCTCAGCATTCTTGGGCCATATCACACCATTTTAGCATGGGCACAAGGAATTGTGCTTACTTGGAAAATGGCGGCTGCTTCCGGGTATGTGCCACATGGGCCAGCAACAAATTGGTCCATTCTTCTTCCCTAAAACAGTTGCTGCAAAAAGCTCCAAAGTGATTTAATATGCTTCCCTAACCCAAACTCTGGAGCTCCAGAGATCTTAGAAGGAGAGTGTGAGGCATAGTGAGATGAGAAGCAGGCCCAAGGTCTGCGAGGATCTGCCTGGGGGGAATGAGGGAGAGATAGGCACAGGTGCACTGCAGCATCCCTGTGGTTAGTTATAAAGGGGAAAGTCTGTGGGCTGCTGCAGGAG
This sequence comes from Pantherophis guttatus, assembly GCF_059756535.1. Lineage (NCBI taxonomy): Eukaryota > Metazoa > Chordata > Lepidosauria > Squamata > Colubridae > Pantherophis > Pantherophis guttatus. Next base: position 319,131,434 of record NC_142063.1, read on the forward strand.
CCATAACTTTGGGACTAGGTTGTAAGTAGTTTTTGGATGGTCCACCATAAGTTTGAACAGCGACTAAGCCACCAGTTGTAAACTGAGGGCTACCTGTAGTTAGTGTAGTATACCCCTACACCAGAGGTCTCCAATCTTGGCAACTTTAAACCTAGAGGACTTCAACTCCCAGAATTCCCCAGCCAACAAAGCTCTGTCTGGGAGTTGAAGTCCACCAGGCAAAGCTGGCTGGGGAATTCTGGGAGCTGAAGTCCACCAGGCTTAAAGTTGCCAAGGTTGGAGACTCCTGCTCTACACTCTCTCCTATACATTAACACTTTACCTTTTTGTCAGTACTTCTGATCCATTCACCCCATAACTTAATCATAGTGACCCAATGAGGAGGCAAAGGAGGCCCATCAGACTTATGCTAGTATGTAAGATATGAGTCTTAATAGAGAGCGATAATGCAATTTTCAGTCCTGCAAATGTGTTTTCTTGCAATCAGTTGTGTTTGCTTGATTAATCTGATTTATTATATAAAATAAAGCCTAAAAGGGTCATTTCTGCCTATTACCTTGTTTTGGGTGGTAATCTTACAGTGTCTGCTATTCAGTCACCTGCCCAGAGGCTGCTAACTGCTAGGAAGTTTGCTCTATCTCTTCTTACAATGTTTGATCTTTAAAGTTGATGTAAACTGGACAGCTCTTCAAATAGGAGAGTATAGGCAACATGCTGCTTTTGAGAATCATACACCTGTTTTCTTTGTGCTCCTCAGTTCCCTGTGAATTGTGCTACCAAATATTGTGGTTTTCTGCTGTTTTGAGACAGGGAAACCTAAGAAACAAAACAAAATCTCCATTCCACCCATATGTGTGATGCAGCTCTGTCTACTATGCATCATTACCACCCTTGCTATGGTCTTCAGTTTGACAGAAACGTAGACTGGAAGACATGCACATAAACATGCCATCATAACAATGATGTGACCATTCTATATTTGGACTGAGGTGTAAGTCAACTTCAGCCATCAGTGGCACCTTCAGTGTACTGGTCCCTGCTTTCTCCCTATTGACTGCTATTGTGTTTGCCTCCTCTCCAGATTGACAGCATGCAAGGTCTGCTGCTTTGCCCAAATGTGCTCATCTGCGTTGGCCAAGAACCCTTCAAGCCAATCCTAATGCAAAATCCAAAGAAGCACTCTTTGGAGAAATTACCTGGTCTAGCTTCCCACTCCAACAGTAACACCTTAGGCAAAAAGAATGAAAGTAAGAACAAATGACTGATGACTGCATTTAGGCTGGTGCACTTTATTTCTAGATTTGGGGGAGGGAGTGGAAAGGAATGAAGCCTTCTTGAAAGTATCAGTTGGCTAATCAGATGAACAGGGGAAAATGACTTAGATTGGAGCAAGAATTCCTGCTCTCCTTCAGCCTTCTAATTTTTTTACTTTACTTTACTTTACTTTACTTTTATTTGATTTATATACCGCCCTACTCCCGAAGGACTCAGGGCGGTGAACAGCCAACAATAAAGTACATATATACAAAATTTAAAAAGCAGAATTAAAATCGAATTAAATAGTTTGGCCCAGACAGATTAAAACCCCAATCAATTTAAAACAAATTTAAACTTTGAGTATTAAAAATATTAAAAATATTAAAATTATTAAAATTGTTTAAAAAGAGGGAGAAAGTTAGGCCAGGCACGCCTGGTGAAATAAAAAGGTCTTTAGAGCGCAGTGGGAGGTGCGCAGATCCGGGATCCTCGGTATCTCCGGGGGGAACTCGTTCCAGATAGTAGGAGCTCCCACAGAGAAGGCTCTCCCCCTGGGGGCCGCCAGTCGACATTGTTTGGTCGACGGCACCCGGAGGAGCCCCTCTCTATGAGAGCATACCGGCCGGTGGGAGGCTATTGGTGGTAGTAGGCGGTCCCGCAAGTACCCAGGTCCTGAGCCATGGAGCGCTTTAAAGGTAGCAACCAAAACCTTGAAGCGCACCCGGAAGACCACCGGGAGCCAGTGCAGCTCGCGCAGGAGGGGTGTTACATGGGAGCGCCATGTCGCTCCCATAACCACCCGCACAGCCGCACTCTGCGCCAGTTGGAGCCTCCGGGTGCTCCTCAAGGGGAGCCCCATGTAGAGAGCATTACAATAGTCCAGGCGGGAGATGACGAGGGCATGAGTGACTGTGCGTAAGGAGTCCTGATCCAGAAAGGGATGCAACTGGTGAATCAGGCGAACCTGATAAAAAATCCTCCCGGTCACGGCCGTCAAGTGCTCTTCTAAAGACAGCCGTGAATCCAGGAGGACGCCCAAGTTGCGCGCCTTCTCTGTGGGGGCCAATGATTCGCCCCCAATAGTCAGTGATGGCGCCAACTGACTATATTGGGACATCGGAAACCCAGCCACTCGGTCTTGGATGGGTTGAACCTGAGCCTATTCCTCCCCATCCAGATCCGCACGGCCTCCAGGCACCGGAACATCACTTCAAGGGCATCGTTGGGGTGGTCTGGGGTGGAGATGTACAGCTGGGTGTCATCAGCGTACTGGTGGTACTTCACCCCGAAACCACGGATGATCTCACCCAGCGGCTTCACATAAATGTTGAACAGGAGGGGCGAGAGGACCGACCCTTGCGGCACTCTGCATATGAGGGGCCTCGGGGTCGACCTCTGCCCCCCTGTCAACACAGACTGCGACTGGTCAGAGAGAAAGGAGGAGAACCACTGCAACACAGTGCCTCCCACTCCTAACTCTTCCAACTGGTGCAGCATGATACCATGGTCGATGGTATCAAAAGCTGCTGAGAGATCCAACAGGACCAGGACAGAGGAGCACCCCCTGTCCCGAGCCCTCCAGAGATCATCTACCAATGCGGCCAATGCCGTTTCCATGCTGTACTTGGGCCTGAAGCCCGACTGGAACGGATCCAGTTACGTCGCTTCATCCAGGTGCTGGGGGAGCTGTTGCGCAACCACACTCTCAACAACCTTCGCCACAAAACGAAGGTTGGAGACCGGACGATAGTTTACCAACATTGCCGGGTCCAGGGAAGGCTTCTTGAGGAGAGGCCTCACTACCGCCTCTTTCAAGGCGGCGGAAAAGTCACCCTCACCCAACGAAGCATTTATAATCCCCTGGAGTCAGCCTCGTGTCACTTCCCGGGAAGCCAGCACTAAGCAGGAAGGACATGGGTCCAATAAACAAGTGGTCGCATTCAGTCTGCCCAGAATCCTGTCCACGTCCTCAGGGGTCACCGGATCAAACTCATCCCAGATAACATTCTCAAGACCTGCCCCAGTCCCTCCCCCTGAGACTACCCAGTTGGAGTCCAGATCTTCCCGAATCTGAGTGATTTTGTCATACAGATACTGAACAAAATCCTCGGCTCTACCCTCCAAGGGGTCCTCCTGCGCTTCCTGGTGGAGCAGGGAGCGGGTCACCCTAAACAGGGCGGCCAGGCGGTTATCTGATGGTGCAATAAGAGCAGCAAAATAACAACATTTCACTGCTTTTATCACCACTAGGTAATTCCTAATATGAGATCTTACCAGTGTCCGGTCCGATTCAGAAAGACTGGCCCTCCAACTACTCTCTAGGCATCTTTTCCGGCGCTTCAACTCCCTCAGCTCCTTGGTGAACCAAAGAGCCAAATGAGATCAGCGCCGGGTCAGAGGCCACAAAGGCACGACCTGATCCAGAGCTCCAGCGGCCACCCTATCCCAGGCGGCCACTAGGTCTCCAGTCGAGGCGTGTGCCAGAGCCTCCAGAAATGGCCCAAGCTCCATCTGGAACCTATCAGGTTCCATCAGGTGCCTGGGGCGGAACCATTTTACCGGCTCCGCCTCCCTGCGGCAGGGTGTAGCGGTTCGAAGGTCGAGATGAAGGAGAGAGTGATCTGACCATGACAAGGGCTCGGTAACTATATCCCCTATCTCAAGGTCACTCAACCACTATCCAGAGACAAAAACCAGATCCAGCGTATTTCCCCCCGTGTGGGTAGGGCCATGAATTAATTGGGTCAGGTCCATAGCTGTCATGGAAGCCATGAACTGCCGAGCCACCTCAGACGCCTCACCCACGGACGGCAGGTTAAAATCCCCCATGACCATGAGCCTAGGGGTATCAAGCGCCATCGCGGCGATGACGTTGAGTAGCTCAGGCAGGGCTGCTGCCATGTGGCAGGGAGCCAGGTACGTGATCAGCAAACCCATCTGAACCCCATGACCCCATCTCACAAGGAGGGATTCACAGCTGGCCGTCTGAGGAACAGTGGCCTCCCTCGGTCTCAGACCTTCTTTAATGATAACTGCTACCCCCCCCCCGCTCCTACCCTGTAACCTCGGCCGATGGAATGCGCGGAAACCTGGTGGGCACATTTCAATGAGAGGGACCCCCCCTCTTGGCCCAGCCAGGTTTCCGTAATACCTGCCAGGTCCGCTCCCCCCTCCTGAACAAGATCACAAATGAGGGGGGCTTTATTTACTACAGACCTGGCATTGCACAACATCAGCTGAAGGCCAGGGCCCTGAGGGTCTGCGCAACCTGGAGAACGAGTGGAACTTTGGGGGCCGGAGCGCACCACCACTTGTAAATAGCGGGTGCGTGCTCCCATAACACGATATGGCCTCCTGCTCCCACCATATCTACCCCTCCCACCCACAGTACTGATGATAGAAACTATATCTGGATACGCTTTAGCCCCCCCCCTTGACCCCGGGCCCCCCACCCTCCGTGCCGCGCTTCACAGCCATACCCAGCCCTCCTTTTAGTGGGTTATCCCCCATACCCACAACCCTACTCCAAATCCAACCCTCCTCCCCCTGGAACCCCTTAAAAAATTGGTTAAAAATTTATATAAAAAATCCCTTACCACACTTCATTTGCAGCTACCTATTTTGGGAAGAGAGGGGATGGATGCACCCTGCAATCTATTTTCCTTTCTTCTTGGCACAACTTGAAGCCTTGAGAGACAGCACCAGAAAAAAGACAAGGGCAGTCTTTAGTCCCCTTGAAAATAGATGTGTGATAGATTTGCTTACAACTGTGGAGATTCTAAAAGCTGAACCAGATTCTTTGTGATTAAAGCAACTGCTACAATTTATTATTGTATGAGCCACGGTGGCCCAATTTATTATTAAATGAGCCACGGTGGCATAGTGGTTAGAATGCAGTACTGCAGGCTACTTCTGCTGATCACTGGCTGCCAGCAATGTGGCAGATCGAATCTTACCAGGCTCAAGGTTGACTCAGCCGTCCATCCTTCTGAGGTCAGTAAAATGAGGACCCAGATTGTTGGGGACAATATGCTGACTCTGTAAACCACTTAGAGAGGGCTGTAAAAGTACTATGAAGTGGTTTATAAGTCTAAGTGCTATTGCTATTGCTATTATTATCAGTTCAAGATATTATGTTTTCATTTTTTCCTCATTTTTGTCCTTTCTTTCCTCATTACCTCCCCCCTCCCACGGCTGCAAACCACAGTGGATTTTGGACTGAAAGCCAAAAAAAGTGTGATTCACCCAAGATCATCTTTGAGCAACCGGTCCATGAGGTTTTCGCTGTCATCTGAAAAATCTTACATGAATGGTCCAGCAACATCACCAGAAAATGGAATCTCCTCTTCAAACAATTGTCCTAAAGGAGAGGGTTTGGCCCCTTCCTTAGTCAATGATGATATAGAAAAGAAAGTATATATGAATAAAGACGGCAGTCTATCAGTTGAAATGAAAGTCTGCTTTCATCTGCTCTCTGACGAGACTCTTCAATGGTCCACACAAATCAAGAAGTCCAGCTTGATGAATCAGACACTCTGTGAAGAATCAGATGTCATGGAAGATAATCAAAGTGAGCCAAGAGAGAAAATTAACCAAGAGACTAGTTTTGAAATGGAAGACTCATTATATCCTTGTGATGCTGACTCTTACATTTCAAATCTCGATGAATCTGAAAATGAGGTGTCTTATTGCCATTGTTGCAGTAAGTCACACAGCAACTATGATATTTGGAAGAACCCCATGCATGCTTCTCAAAAAGAAGAGCCAGGAGGAACAAACACTTGGTACACACACTCTTCTTGCTCAAGCACTTCATCACACCAGAGAATTGTCCATAAAAAGAGAACCTCCATTGAGACTATCCATACTTCATCAGATGAAAGAAAACATTCTGAACACCTCATACAAGAGACTTCAGATTTCTCAGACACTCTAGGGAATAAAAGGGAGAACAATAGAATTAAAAAATGCTTCTGTCAAGATCACTATATGCAAACAAGCAAAAGCCAAAAAGAGTTATCAGAGAAAACGGATGATGTAGCTAGCCTGGCCATTTCAGAAAATGAACATGGTTCCATAGTGAAGAAAGAAAGAAATGAAAGTAGAAGAAGTAGAGCTAGGAGTAGCAAATCAAAATGTCGATATTCTATAGAAAGCCAGATAAACGTGTTAGAGGAAACAAGTAGTGCGGTAAGGACAATTTCATCCTGTAGCATTAAGGAAAGAGAAGAAGTTATTGGCTGTTCTTCTCCAAGTAGTGCCTGTAGCAAATCCAGTAAATGTAGTACATTTGGAACAAAAGACAAGGTAGAAAAGATTTCAGATAATGATCACATACCATCATATAATAAAATATCATCATTTTCAAGTGATGATTGCCCCCCTAAAATTGACACACAAGTAGAGGTTGAAAAGGAAGATGAGGACAATGAAATAAATTCAGTTTCAGAAAAGATGGTGTCCAATAGTCTTATCAAGGGTGAAGTCAATAGATGTAACAAAAGGTCTAAGACCAAAGTCTCCCAGTCCAAAGTTTGTAATGAAGAAGATAGAAGTGATAGCAGTGAAATGGATATCCATAGTGCTGCTGTATCTGCCTCCAGAATCTTCAATAGAAGCAAGTGCAACCAATATGACTCAAAAGGAGATTCCAAAGTATCTAGTGGGTCAAGTAGAGAATCCACTATCAAGAGAAAGAAAACCAAAGGACCTTTACATGTGGAGGATGGAAGATCAAGCAGCGGGACAACCTATTCTTCAGAAAATTCAAATGAAGTAGGGAAAAGAGACAAAGGGGATCAATTATCTCATGATTCTTCTCATTCAAATGTGTCATCTTTAAGTGAAGCAGCTGCCACCACTGAGGAAAATGCCAGCAGGATATCTAAATGCTACAGTAAGTCCTCCAGAAGTAGTCATAAAAGGACCCAGAGAGAAGATACTGAGGTATCATCCTCTATTTCCAATGTTTTAGAATCTGATGGGAAAAATGGGGCCAATACTGCCAAAAATAGTACTCAGGAAAACATTTCCAGGGAAGAAAGTAGCTCAGAATCGATGTGCTCCAAATGTGGCCACATAGCAGAAACCAGAAACAACAATCTTCAGTGTGCTAGTTCAAACAACTTGTTACATTCTGATGCTAAGAGCACTTGTTCGGAGATGCAAGCCTCAGAGAATAATGATGTCAGCTCGCAATCAAGCATAGCGCAATCTTCAAAACCAAGACAAAAAAAGAGAAGCAATGCTAGTGTGAAATATTGTAGCCAGGGTTCAGAAAAAGCATCTACAACCCAGTTCAGTTTCCACTCCCCTGTCCCCCCAAAAGGGAGACCCAGCAGCAAGAACAGTCGGTCTCTCCTGAAGAACATCAAGAGTGCCTCTGCGAGCAATGAATCGGAGCCGACTGCAGATGAACTGCAAAAAGAAATGGCTGGTTCACAGTTGCCTGAAATGGACACAGCAAATGAGGCAGAGGAAAAGGAAGGCTCTGGGCATGAGAAAAAGCAAATAGAGGAAGAGACAGTGATCCAAACAGAAACTTGTGACCAAATCATCCCATCTTCACTTCCCAATGCCTCTCCAGAAGAAGTTGTGCATGAGTGGCTGAGAAAGATTCCTTCAGAATCTCTGCTGATGAAATGTGAGATGGAAAAAGATGAGGAGACAATTGAATTGCATGCTGAAATTCCCAACTGTTCAAACAACCAGGATTCATTGGAAAAGGAATGTAGTGAGAAGGAAGGTGCAGAAGATTGTGAACACCTAGCAGAAAAGGATTGTCCCCAGGACCAGAAGGCTTCAGAAATTATATCAGAAGAAGCTGAAACTAACCAAGGAGAGTGCCAGCATTCTGACATCCCCAGCCAAAACAACCACAAAAAAGACTTGCCCAACACCATTCAAATCTCTGTGCAGATTATGAAAGCGCTGCTGGCTTCCAAACACGAAACAAAATTGGGACGTTCCTATAGTTTGCCTGAAATGTCTCCTACATTAGGAAAAAACCTCAGCAACTCAGCCAATATTTTGATACAATGCCTTGCTACTCTACAGCTCCTTGATGAAGAATTGGATCCATCCAATAAACAAAATAAATGCGTGAATTGGTTCAGATACAAAGAACTCTTAAACATTTTCCAGGCAGTGTGGTTTGGAAACATACTTGAAAACGGGGACCCAAATTTAGGGCTGCAAGGAAAAGGCCAGATAAAAACATCCTCGAGTTTCAAGGACCCTAATTCAAAAGATGGGGACTTTACAACAATGACCTCTTCGGGGATTGATTTAAGTAGCGGTGACGGAGGTTCAGGAGAAGAATGTGCCCATGATTGTGCCTTGTTAAAAGAGAAAAGAGATAAAGCCAAATTCCCCGAAGAAGGAAAGCCAGAGCAGGAAGATGGTAATGAGGAAGAGCCAGAGGAACATTCTCAGCCACTTTGTTCAAAACTAGAAAGTGAAAGTGAAGCAGAACTTGCTGGAGTTCAGGAGGCAATAGAAGCAGAGGAAGACCAGGATCATGAGAACAATATTGAATTGGACACAAATAGTATACATGATGATCAAAATGTGGATGATGCAGAGAATGACTCTAATGAAGAGAATATCCTGATGGAGGCTCAGACAGACACCATGGCCAAAGAAGTAGAAAAAAATCCCAGCAAAGAGGCAGGCAACAATGAGACAGAACCTGACTCAAGTGTCAATGAGGGTATTGATGAGAAAGAGGCCAAGATCAATTCAGAAAACCAGTCTGTGACTAAAGATGATACAGAATCTAGTAACGTATCTCATCAAAGCACAGTGAAAGTTTCTCCAATGATCCAACAAAGATCCGGCAGCCAGGACCCAGTTTGGGTGCTAAAACTTCTGAAGAAGATCGAGAAGGAATTCATGACACACTATGTCAGTGCCATGAATGAGTTCAAAGTGAAATGGAACCTGACAAACAATGAAGAGCTGGATTTGATGATTGCAGAATTGAAAGAAGAAGTGAGCAGAAGGATACAAAAGAGTGTGGAGGAAGAACTAAATAAAATCAAAAGCAGAACAGGCAAGAAGATTCCAAAACCTCCAGAAAATGAATTAAGACAAGAATCTACTCCAGAACTAGAAAGCCGGAGGCGCCGTTTAACAAGTATGTTATCACGCAATTATATCAATGACCAGAGCACAAATTCAAATAAGCAACTGGAGTCAGGGGACATTGACGAAGATGTCTTCTTTTATAATACAATTCAAGGAGATGAAACTTATGACGATCAGCTAAAAGGTGAAGAGTATTGCCCCTGTGATGAGTGTATGAGGAAAAAAATGGTGGTCAAGACTGCACAACGTACAGCTGAAGTGATGGCTAAGGCTCCAAACCCAGTTTTGAAGGCTTTTGATCTACAAGAAATCCTGAGGATGAAGAACACCAGTTTTGCTCATAGGAAGACAGAATGTGATATTAGTGAAGCAGAGCAGGAAGAAGAAGAAGCTGAACAAGAAGTAAAGAAATCTGTGGAAAGTGATGGGGAGGAGGAATCAAAATGTGAGGAGGAGCAGGAGGTGGAACAAGAGGAGCAGGAAGAGGACCAGGAAGAGGGGCAGGAGGAACAGGAAGAGGAGAAGGAGGAGGGGCAGGAAGAGGAGCAGGAGGAAGAGCAGGAAGAGAAGCAGGAGGAGGGGCAGCAGGAGGAGGAGGAACAGAAAGAGGACCAGGAGGACCAGGAGGGACAGGAGGAGGAGCAGGAAGAGAAGCAGGAGGAGGGGGAGGAGGAGGAGGAGGAACAGAAAGAGGACCAGGAGGACGAGCAGGAGGACCAGGAGGAGGGACAGGAGGAGGAGCAGGAAGAGAAGCAGGAGGAGGGGGAGGAGGAGGAACAGAAAGAGGACCAGGAGGAGGAGCAGGAGGACCAGAAAGAGGAGAAGGAGGAGGGACAGGAAGAGGAGCAGGAAGAGAAGCAGGAGGAGGGTCAGGAGGAGGAGGAGGAACAGAAAGAGGGGCAGGAGGAACAGGTGGGGGAACAGGAAGAGGGGCAGGAGAACCAGGAGGAGGAGCAGGAAAAGGACCAGGAGGAGGAGGAGGAGGAGGAGGAGGAGGAGGAGGAGGAGGAGGGTCAGGAGGGGGAGGAGGAACAGGAGGAACAGGAGGAACAGGAGGAGGAACAGGAAGAGGGGCATGAGAACCAGGAAGAGGAGGAGGAGGAGGAGCAGGAAAAGGACCAGGAGGAGCAGGAGGAGGAGCAGGAAGAGAAGCAGGAGGAGGGTCAGGAGGAGGAGGAACAGAAAGAGGAACAGGAAGAACAGGAAGAGGGGCAGGAGAACCGGGAAGAGGAGGAGGAACAGGAAGAACAGGAAGAGGGGCAGGAGAACCGGGAAGAGGAGGAGGAGCAGGAGGAGGAGCAGGAAAAGGAGCAGGAGGAGGAGCAGGAAGAGAAGCTGGAGCAGGGTCAGGAGGAGAAGGAGGAACAGAAAGAGGGACAGGAGGAGCAGGAGCAAGAGGAGCAGGAAGAGGAGCAGGAAGGGGAGCAGGAAGAGGAGCAGCAGGGGCAGGGGCAGGAGCAGGATCAGGAAGAGAAGAAGGAGGAGCAGGAGCAGGAAGAGGAGCAGGAAGAGGAGCAGGAAGAACAGGAGCAGGAACAGGAAGAGGGGCAGGAACAGGAGGAGGAACAGGAGCAGGAGGAACAGCTGGAGGTGGAGCAACAGGAGTCTGTGAAAGGAGAAGGGGAAGAGAATGAAGAGGAGGAAAAACCCAACATAGAAGATGAAGAAAAAAGTGAGACAGAATCTGTGAAAGAAAAAGAAGAGGAGGAAGAGAAAGAAACAGAAACAGAAGAGGATATAATATTAGGGGAACCTAAGGAAGGAAAAGAGGATGAAGAACAGGAGAAGGACGTGAAAGTAGAACAGGGAGAAAAAGAAGTAATATATGAAGAAAATAATCAGGAAATGGAAGCCAAAAGTGAAGGAGACAAAGAAGTGAATGATGAAGAGGAAATGGATGAAGAACAAAAAGAACAAAAAGAAACCCCAAAAGATGATCAAGAAGCTGAAGATGTGACAGATAATAGTGCAGTAGAAATGGATGAAAAAGAAAGCGAAGGAGATGAACCTGCAGAAAATGTTGGTGAATCTCAGGCCATTATTGAGGAAGAGATTCCTGACAGTAGTGAACAGAAATCTGAGAACAATGCCAGTTTGGAGGCAAAAAGTGAGGCATGTTCAGAAACAGCAGAAGTTGAAGAAGAGGATGAGAACAAGGAGGGTGATGAAGCTGGAGAGAATGAAGCAGAAGGTGAAGATAGCAATGAATCTGTACAGAACCCAGAAGATGACAGAGGAACAAAAGAGAATGGGACCACTGAAGCATCAGAGAAAGGATCTGAGGGGATTTTTTCACAACAGTCTCAGGAAGGATCTGGATATACAAGTGATGAAGATGAGTCTAAGAAAAAAAACAATATTAGCAATGAGGATGGTGATTGTGGAAGTGATGGGGAATCTAAATTGGTTATAGAGAGTAAGCCTGCAAAGATGTATCCTGACAGTAATGAAGAGGAGGAGGAAGACCAATCATCTCAGGCAAGCTTTGTGATGGGAGAAGATCCCCCAAATGAAGACAATGAAGATAGTCATCGAGTCTCTAAAAAGAAAAAGCAGAACTCAAATGTTATTGATGAAGATGATCTGGACTTTTAAAATGAATTGACTTGAGCATGTTTGACATATTTGGATTTTTTTCTCAACTATTAAATGAGTCTTTAAGGTAAAACCTCACCTGGTATATTCCAGTATGACTTCTGCATAAAACAAAATGTTTTCCTTCTCATATGTTTGAGGCCTGTAGAATAGAGATTTCTTGTAGCAAAATCTTTGTGTTACATATATCACTGCTCTTTTTTGAACAAACTTTCAAACTTCTAGTCATGGGCATGGTAACAAACAGTGCAGGTTTTCTCTTAAGTCTATTCCCTGAAATTTAATGCCTTCTAATTCATATTTCAAGATTAATATCAATGTACAATGGATGATGTAGCCCAAGTTATTATTCAAATGTTAAAAGAAGAGATAACAGAACAGAGGAAATGTAACCCCCATAATCCTTTATAATTAGACTTTCTATCTAGGGGTAATGGGAGCTATAATAGAAAGTGCCATTTTTTTCTAATAAGTCTAGATATATTTCCCCTTAATTAATTTACCAATACGTATCTGTTGGGTATGCTGAATGGTAAATGGCATTCATAAACCTAAATTTAATTAATCTGAAGTAAATGATCAGGTAGGAGATGATGAAAAAGATCTCTCCTGAAGCCCTAATTCCACTGTTAATCAAAATTGATGGTGCTAATTGAGGTGGACAGATACTTCAGTTTGGTACTGGTTGCCAGCCTTATAAAATCGGAAGGTAACAACATCCATCTGTGAAAAGTAAGGTTAACTAAGATTACAATTCTAAACACGCTTTAGGGACCAATCTCATTAGGTTTTGGAAGGTTAATGACAGTACTCAGTATTATATTATTAATGCAGTAGCTTTCTTCACAATTACTTTTTAAAATAAAAATGCAAAGACAAAGTTTTTTAAAGAGTTTTTTTGGTGGTGGTGAGGTTAAATAATGTGATTCATAGAGATGTTTTGCTAAGATTCTTGACAATCCTGTTTATGAAATCTTTTGAGGAAAATGAATTCTCCAGTGACAAAAATGGTGAGGGACCTGGGATAATGCCCTGCAAGGAAAGAAAGCAAGAGTTGATTATGCTTAGCTCAGGTGAAAAAGAGGAAATCTGATAACAATAAATGGAAGAGAGTGGTGATTTCATCTGTGGGCTACTTGTTACTAAAGGGTTAAAACCTATGAACCTCCAATCACGTAAGATTCTGCATGTAAAAAAAGTTATAAGCCTGCAACACAACTTTACTGTTAATGGTATGTCAGTCAGATATCAAGATATCTACGTTAGATGGGAAAGAAATGGAACAATCTGAGTGATGACAGTAAAAGGGTCTTCTGAGACAAGAAATCTAGGTTGGTTCACAGATGATTCACAAGTCTTCTATTTCTCCTTCCAATCCTTCTTCTATATCCTTGTTAATAGGATTGTTTCTGAACACAGGTATAAATCCTTTTCTGAAAGAACATTAAGGCTGTATTCAAAAATAGTTTGAACAAAAGTCTTGCAGGGAGCACAGAATAAAGAAAGAGAGAAAAGGAAGGTACCCAACAAGATTAATACAGGTAGGCCTCAACTTGCAACAGTTCCCGTTTAGTGACCGCTAAAAGTTGCAACAGCACTGACTTTTGGCCGTTTTTCATACCTACAACTGTTGCAGTATCCCTATCGTCATGCAATCAAAATTCAGACACTTGGCAACTGACTCATATTTATGACGGTTGAGGTAGAGTCCTAGAATCATGTAATCCCCTTTTGCAACCTTCGGACAGGCAAAGTCAATGGGAAAGCTAAATTCACTTAACAACCATGTTACTAACTTAACACCTGCAGTGATTCATTTAACAAGTGTGGCAAGAAAAAGTCATAAAATGGAGCAAAACTCACTTCACAAATATCTCACTTAGCAACAGAAATTTGGGGCTCAATTGTGGTCATAAGTCGAGGACTACCTGTACTGAGTTCAAATCTCAATTTGAGCTGCAAGGGAATATTAGTGCTGGCAGAAATGAGAGTCCTGTAGGTCTGATGTTATAACTAGCAGTACCAGAAATGCTTGAGAATGACTAGGCAGCAGGACAGTGGTGGGTTTCAAATTTTGTGGGTGTGGCTTGGTGGGCGTGGCATGGCTTAGTGGGAGTGGCTTGGTGAGGGGAAGGATATTGTAAAATCTCCATTCCCACCCTACTCCGGGGGAAGGTTACTGGAAAATCCCCATTTCCTCCCGATCAGCTGGGACTTGGAGGCACAGACCAGTCAGAATTTTTACTACTGGTTCTCCGAACTACTCAAAATTTTTGCTACCGGTTCTCAGAACTGGTCAGAACCTGCTGAAACTCACCTCTGCCGCAGGAGTGTTAAACTGGTAGCCCGCGGGCTGGATGCATCCCGCACAGGCCACGCCCACCCCAGCTCTGTGAATAGGAAATACATCGTGAAACGTCACGTGATAGCAACATGACACGCCGAGTTTGACACCAGTGGACTAGGGAGAACAATGTGTACAACAATAGGCTTCCTTAATCATGCCACTGTAATTGTGCCTATCATAATAATAAGAATTGACACTATATCACTGTCCATACAGTGGACATGGAACGAACAAGGTAGACAGAACTAACTCTAAAGATGCTGGCTTTGATAGACTAACCAGATGCTGGTTAGTATATTAGCACATATACTAACTTTGGAACAAATTGTAATGCATTGAACCAAGAACTTTGGAATTGCAGATACATGAAACTGGTACAGAAAATGTCGCTCAGTCAGGTGGACAGAATAATGCTTTTGTGTGAAACCACAGAGGAATACAAATAGTAAAAAGAACAAAATAGGTAGCCATGCGAAATCCTACATTGGCAGAAACAGTGGGAAAGCTTCAATGAACCAAGCAGTGACAGAAATAGCAATGCCCATCTAGCAAACCCAGCCCCCTTTCCCAGTTTCAATTCACCTGTGCAGCATAGCTAACCTCCAATGAAGCATAGAATTAACGCTCTTTCAAAAGAAAGCTAAATCCACACTTATAATGAGGTTGCATAAGACCTGATTAACACAATGGAAAGTACTTATCAGGCATTATGCCACCAGATGCCTCTGCTGGAGTTTGGTATCTCCTCTGTCCCAATCCAAAATGGATAGAACATGTCAAGCCCCTTACAGCTTGCAGACCAAGAAAGCTAGAACCACATGGCTTTCAGGGAGGCAATTTTAATGGCTATTAAGATGATTTAAAACATAATCTTGAAAACTGCAAGATTAAATTCCTAGGTGGACTCACAGTAAGTCAGTTAAGGGGAAGCGCTTTGAAGTGATTTCTTCTCATGGTCTGTCTGCCTGGGTTGTATTACCTTTCCTCACATAAACTTCATTCTCCCCCCTTCAACTTCCCACAATGTCCCACCAGTTCCTTCTTCTGAGCAAATGATTGGTGAAATCCGCCAGATCATATCCATCACAGGAATAATTTGTGCCACAGGAGAATTGAGTAAGGGTGATTTTAAGCCCCCTCAATTTTGTGCTGGGGATTAAGCCGAAAGCATGAAAGCAGAATAAAACACGAATATTCATACTGTACTGAAGGGTAAGTGAGGAAGATTTTTTATTTTTATTTTTATTTTATTTCCAATTTATATACCGCCCTTCTCCCTGAGGACTCAGGGCGGTGTACAGCCAGAATTAAGAACATGAAATACAAATATTAAAAAACAATTAAAATATATATAAATTTGGCCCAAAAATTAAAAATCACAAACCAATTAAAACATTTAAAAATTTCTTCTTAAGCCAGCCCGGCTTGCTGGAAAAAATGGGTTTTAAGGGCACGGCGGAAGGCACTGAGGTCTTGGATTCTCCTTATCTCTGGGGGCAACTGATTCCAGAGGGTAGGTGCCCCCACAGAGAAGGCCCTCCCCCAGGGGGTCACCAGCCTACATTGTTTGGCTGATGGCACCCTGAGGAGGCCCTCTCTGTGGGAGCGCACGGGTCGATGGGAGGTCGTCGGTAGCAGCAGGCGGTCTCGAAGATAGCTAGGCCCTATGCCATGGAGTGCTTTAAAGGTGATGACCAACACCTTGAAGTGCACCGGGAAGACCACCGGGAGCCCTAAATCACTGCAGAAACATCATACTCCACTATGTCACTCAAACTCTTTTTCACCAAACTGAATGAGGATGTGTGGGGTGGGGGTGGGGGGGGAGAGAAGGATTTCAGGAGAATTTCTCTTCTCAGCACTGGAATCACAGAATTCTTTTCTTCATATCCAGACTGCTTTCTTCCGCAAAAGGATTTGACTCATGATGGGATGTGTATGTAACTTTAACATCAGTGCCAGGCTCAATGGGAAACAAAGCCCTGAATGAAACCAGTTCCCAGAATGGGTTCAGAGGAGGCCGGAGAAAAATAGTAGGAACGTAAGTGTGTGGGGGGTGGGGGTGGAAGGTCCCAACAGTTATAATATGAGACTGTGCTAATTGACTCCCAAGAGCATATTATTGATTGTAAGGACTGTACTGAATTGAAAGTTTATGTCTTTGGAATAATATTTAATTCTGACCAGGCAGGAAAAAATACCTTTCAGGCAAAAAAGATTGCAAGGAAAACATGGCCTTTTTATGCAGAAATTCTAATGCTGTATTTATACAAGATGATCAGAGGTATGACTTGTACTGGGTTGGTTAGAAGACAGTCACCAATGACCTCTCTGAGTGCACCAGGCCATTGTAAAGATGGAAGGAACAAAATCCTTCCTTATCACTACATAGCAGAGAGAACAGGGACAATAACTTATGTGAGAAGGTAGAACTGGAAAAAAAGAACCCAAACAGGATTTTTTATGGGGGAAGGGAACAGTGAGATATCTACTAAGGCTTTGTTAGGACATCCAAAGGAGAGTTAAAAATCAATCAAGATGTGACCACAGCTGCACAATTTGAAGCCCTGCATTTGCAATATACTAAAAGGGGGAAGATCTTCAATTGTGCAGTTGTACTGTCTTCTTCGCTAGTTTTAAGATACATAGACACCATAGATGTTTATGGGCTGTGCATTTAAGCTCTACTTTTTTCAGGTTTCCTGAAAGCATGAAAAAAGTGTAGTGGTACTTTAAGAGAGATTAACCTTCTTGAGTGACTCTTTTTATCAGTAGTGTTAGGGTGTGTGTAAAAAGTATTTGCTTATGCAACGAGCAGAGCAGAAACACACAGGGAAGGAGATAAACGTACAGCTCGTGTGAGAAAAATACTTTATATACAAGATAAGAAGCAGTCTTGGTGTAGGTAAAACAGTCCAAGGTCATAAACAGTAATATCAGTCCAGTAAGTATCTTCCCTTACCAAAGCAAACAGACTTTAGTAACTCTTGGTATACAGTACCATATCACAATTTAGTCTAACACCAATCAGCAGAAAGACGCAGGAAGCAACAGGAGCAAAGAACAATCAGGAAGAAGGAACGCTTCTCTGTGCTGCTTATTTATGCACTGTAGCCTAATTACAGGGTTCAGCAAACCCTGATTACGTGGCTCAGTTGTTTCTTAAAGAAACAGATATATTTCCTGACCAACAAGTTAGGAGTAAGCTACAAGCTGAACCTAACAAGTAGCATCTCTTTCAAGGAAGCCTAAAAGAAGTAAAGCTGCCTTAATGAATAGAAAAGAGGTGCTGATCTTTGTGCAACTTCTGAAGTATTTCTTTCAAATCTTCTTTCACTTCTTGGGGGGCTTAAAATTCCCTCTCTCCATGTTCTGCTCGCACTTTGAATGAGTCTGTGGAACTAAGGATACCATTTCCAGCAAGGGCAACTTATTACTCCAAAGAATATGAAGAAATCACCCGGTTTTATTTATGTTTAATGTTTTCCCATTTTATTACTTTATAAGTAATTCAAATGGTGAACTTACATAATACTCCTTCCTTCTATTTTTTCCATAACAGCCACTGTGTGGGGTGAGATGGGCTGAGAAAGAATGATTATCCCAAGTCACCCAGTTGGCTTTCATGCCTGGTGGAATTAGAACTCACAGTTTCCTGGTTTCTAAGGCAGCACCTTAACTACTACACCAAATTTTATATACTATAAGAAAGAAGAAGAAGGGATTTGATTGTTCTTGATCTCATGATGCAAACGTGAAAAGCATTTGCTTAGAAATCTGGTTCTACCAGCTCTTTGGAAGGCCTTGTACTCCCCTTCTTCAACCAGGTGGTTAATTTTATTTTTCAATTAATTCAGGTGGTTTAATTTGATAGTCAGTTAATACTGGGAGCTTCCAGAACTAGTATGACTTGGCACAAATTAAATGTTCCAGCTATTCAAATTTGTCATTTTAAATGTGATAACTCTTTTCAAAATACTCTCACCCCAACCAGGAATTTTGCGCTGGGAAAATTTCTAGGAGAGAATGTGATAAATGTCACCTTGGACTCCTGTAAAAAAGTTGGGGTACAATGCTAATAAATCAAGAAATAAGAAAAAATAATAAATAAATGTTTCTTCATTATTGATATTATACTTTCTATAATGCCACAGTTTCTGTCGTTTAAACTCAAGCTTAAAATTGATCAAGAACCAAGTATTTGATTAAGATAAATTATGGTGCTGAAACAGAACCAGAGTCTTAGCTCAGGCTGGTTACCACAGAAGTATTAGTTTGAATTTTATTTATTCATTACTCAGCATTTTCTCATTCAATGTTGCCCCACAGCAACATTCTGTGTGGCACTTGTGTAGAGAGAAAGAGAGATACAGAAATTGGTGTAGTCAACCAATGATAGTCTCTTTAGAAGTTAGTGGCCTGGAATCTGGTCTTCTCAATCCTACTCCACCTGTTGGTCACCACACTATACTGGCTCGCCTATTTGATTTCCTGTGTTACCTCATCTCTACTCTGGATATTTTCAAGTCTTCCCTCACTTTGCAGTACAGTTGCTGGATAAAAAAGTTGGGCTACTTGGTATGAAATTCCATAAAAAGATAACACGGGCTTTCAGAAAACAGAAATGTTGAGCTGTATGATTTGAATCCTCAAACCAAACTATGAACAGGGGAGGGGACTGGAGAGCAGACATCAACTATAATGGGAAGACTTCACTTTGATATATGGCACCAGAGCTATTATTAATGGTGTTTGAAGGCTTACCTTTAAAAATTTAGAGTGGAGTATTTATTATGTCACTGCTCTGGGTCTATGATCTATAGATGAGTTAAGAATATTTGCCCAGAATTTCTGCAGCAGATGAGGGTTACGGCTAGATCTTGAGCCTTTAATTAACTCTTTAATCCATATTTGCATGTGCATTTACTCACAAAGTCTTTTGCTGGTTTCCTATAAGTCCTTTCAAACCAATCGATTCAGGATTGTAACTGTATTACCAGCCTTATCCAAAATGCATGGAAATGTAGCTCTAATAAAAAGATGAGTGTTTTAAAAGCTGTATTAGATTGGAGTAACCTTCGGGTTTCCCCAGGAATTTATCTTAGACCCCAAAGAACTTGACAGACTGGTCTGATGGCTAGAAAAAACAAGGATCAGATGCAGTATAAGCAACCTCCACCTGAGCCCCATGCCTGGCTAAAGAAATTATTACTTTACCTGATGTAGTGTAAGACAGAGAATTCATTTCCATAAAGCTAATTTCTCCAATCTAGCATTTTCCAGATATATTCAGATAGCAATTAAAAATATTGTTAAGTTGTTAGTTGTCTATGATATGTTCCATTTCGAAGAAACTATAGGAAAGCAAGCTTGAGACCACAGCATGGGAGGGGGGCAGGAATAGGGAAGGTCTAGCTCAGGGGTGTCAAACTCACATCATCACGGCAGTGTCACATGACGTATCAAGACTTTTCCCCCTTCACTAAACTGGGCGTGGGCGTGGCCAGCATATGATGCATCTGGCCAGCAGGCCGGGAATTTGTCAGCCCTTGTCTAGCTTTTCCATTCCCTGATCTTAATTCAAAGTACAGCCTTTGTGTTTTCTATTTCCATAAGAAAAATACCCTCTGTGCATCTGGGAGGTTATTCTCATTCAGACTACAG
This sequence comes from Pantherophis guttatus, assembly GCF_059756535.1. NCBI lineage: Eukaryota > Metazoa > Chordata > Lepidosauria > Squamata > Colubridae > Pantherophis > Pantherophis guttatus. Next base: position 319,151,385 of record NC_142063.1, read on the forward strand.
AATTGCTTGATGCTGGCAGTCTGGGGGAGTGATGTTACATATAAAGTTCCATGAGGGGAGGGGAAAAATATGGATTTTGGCAATTATCACTATGGAACCTCTGTGCCCAAAGGTAGTGTATCTCTGAGTACCAGGAGAACTAAGGAGAAATTTCCTAACGGTGAGAGCAATCAACCAATGGAACAACTTGCCTTCAGAAATTGTGGGTGCTCCATCACTGAAGGTTTTCAAATAGAGACTAGACAATCACTTATCAGAAATGGTATGTAGTGTTTCCTGCTTGAGCAGGGGGTTGGACTAGACCTCCAAGGTTCCTTCCAACTCTATAATTCTATGTTCTATATATACCAAAGGGGAACCTTGGAAGGCAAGTTGAGCTACAGGTCCTCCTACTCTGATGCTGTCCATACTGAGGAGCTCTTAGTTCTCTTGGGTTTCAGATATGAGTATTTCCAGTCCTAGCAGGAGAGCAAAGCAAACATGGCACCTGCTAAACTACAGGTTCTCTCTCAGGTGAAAATCTTCTCTGTGAATTTCCTAAAGCCATTTGATTAGCTGATTCAGGAGGGAGAATGCTGGACAAGATGGACTTCTGGCTAATTCAGAAGGGCTATTTTTGCCTTTGGAAGCTATCTTCCTTAATGCTCATTAATCATTGCTCACCTGATTCTGCAGCCTCAGTGATGTCTCTAGGAGCTTATATGCAATATGCTGCGTCTCATTGCAGACTCTTCCTGGTCAATATCCCAAATCAACAACTCCTGGGTCTCATTTTTCACTCCCCTCAGCTTCAGAATCGACTTGGGATGATATAATGTTCTCCATAACCTGATGGTCCAGAGAGACTGCAGGTTCACTCAATACCGAGCCATTGTGACAAGCCTTGGACCCTCTTTGGGGCTTGATGGATCATTTCCTCAGCTCAATTTCATACATCTTCAGGCTTCCAAAGAAGGCCTGACAAACCTAATTGGTGTCATTTCACACAGGACTCTGGCAAATGCTGACAAAACAGTTTGTCCAAAGAAGCATGGCTGAACTGGCCATAATGTATATACAGAAGGGAAAAAAATCCTGCTCAAGGGTCATAAAATATCATAAAAGCACACGACTGAAAGAGAGATCTAAGGGCATTTAGCCCAGTCTCTGCTAAGAAAGGATAGAAGCTGTTGAAGGTTCCATGATATGCAGATATCTAGCCTCTGCTTTAAAACTTCTAACCAAGGCGAGATTTTTAGGGGGGAAAAATTAATACTCAGAGAGGATTTAAAAAAAATATATTTTTGTAATATGGGCCTCCCACTTAAGTTTGGAAATGGTGCAATCTTTGTGGTTTTGAAAAACATGTGGAAAAAAATAAGAGCAGATGGTCTATAATAGACCGGCTGGTAAATTCTTGAAATGCTTTCTGAAATGTTTTGTGCTGGGGGGTAGTTTTGTATATTCATGTCCCATTCTTTGATTTCCCTACACAGCCTTTCTGTTGTGATTGTTTAGCAAAGAGGGATGATGTTATACAGTCAAAAAGAACCACCGCACCTACACATAAACCCTGACTTCCACAACTTTGGAAAAATATTTGGGCAGGGGAGAAAAACCTCTATGGTGAAACAGAAAAAGAAAACAGCCCAATGAAGACTGAGCATATCAAATGATGACTGAGTACTTGGGGAAAACCAGAAAAAAATGAGACAGTGGGGCATGGCATTTTGTAGAGGCAGCCTTGGGTGACTAATTAAAACAGTAAATGGAAATAGTTGGCATTTGTTAGAGTGCATTTGATGACTGACAATTGAATGAATGAAATTAAGACATTTGAGCATGAATAAACCATTAATATAATAATTTGAGATTTGATTTGAGCTTGGCTAAGTATGGCTTTCAAAATACAGTGTTGCAATTTGATGTGTAAATACTTGAGATGAAATTTGACATCATAAAGTGATGCTACACAATTCCTTCTCTTTCATTTAAGAGGGTATGGCTAGTAAGTTAAATAACTAACTTACTCAGTATGGAGAATAAGATTTATTAGATTCCACAGTGCTTCCAGGGAGCAATCTAGTTTTACTTCACTTAAAATTGAATTATTTGTACTTCTTGTGGTCCAAGGGATTTTCTACAAATTTCTCCAGGATCACAATTCAAAAGGCATTCATTTTATTTCATTCAATCTTTTGGATGGGAAGCTTTCATAATCACATGCTACAAATAGGAAAACCATGATCTCGACAGTATTGTCAACACTTCAATGTTTTGTCTAAAACTGTCAATGCAGTTATTCCAAACCGCAGAAATATATTTATTTCATGGCTACAGCTCCCATCCTTGAATATTTTTGTGCCTAGGGAAATAAGATATGTTACTAACCTATTTACTTCTCCCCTATTTGCACTGGGTTGTTGATATAATCTTAGTTTTTTAAAAAATATTCAGCAGCAGAGCAACAGAAGAGCAGCAACTTAAAGCTAGAAGAAATAAAACCTTACTGAAAGCCCTAATAATGGAGCAAAAATATTTTAGACACATAAAGAAAAGGCAAGAGTCTTTGGAAAAGACCTGATGCTTGGAAGAATTGAAGAATCAAATCAAATCAAATTGAAAAAGAGGGCAACAACTGACAAGTACCTAGAAAACTATCGCTGATTGCCCAAGAATTATTTTAAGGGAATTTTAACAAGCAGTTCCCGGCAGACAATTTTGGTAAAATTATGTCTGTTAGAACATGAGGCAGAAGCTGCTAAATGAGATAAATTATATGTCAATTGTAGGTCAAATATTAATTTTTTATTTTGATTGATTACAGATACTCCTTCATTTCTAGCCACAATTGAATCCAAAATTTCCTTTGCAAAGAAGGACAGTTAACGGAGTTTTGCCCCATTTTATAACCTTTTCTTGCCCCAGATGTTAATCCCTGCAGTTGTTAAGTGACAATTAACAATTTAGCAACTCAGTTGTTAAGTGAATCTGACTTCCCCATTGACTTTGTTGTCAGAAGACTGCAAAAGGTGATCATATGACCCCAGGACACTGCACGTGTCATAAATACATGCCAATTTCCAAGTGTCCAAATTTTGATCACATGACCATAGTGATGTTGCAATTTTGATCACATGACCATAGGGATAAGGGTGAAAATCGGTCATAAGTTTTTTCACTGTCGTCGTAATTTCAAACGGTGACTAAATGAATGGTTGTAAGTCAAGGTTTATCTGTAGGTGTCATCAAGTTGGGGTCATCCGTTAGCAACCAAATGGATAGATTTTCTTTATGATGATCTTTCCATAACCTGGTCCTTGCAACGGTATGCCCATCGTCACTATACCTGAATCCCTGCACTTTGTTTCTGGTCATCCTATTCCCTTTTCTTCCACGTTTCCCATCACTAGACCCTTCTCCAGAGATTTAGGTCTATGTATAATGTGTCCAAGGTAGGATACAATTCTTTATTTCACATCAATAATACCTGGCTGATACCACCAATCACTGTTACCCATTAAATCCTATCCATTATTGATTGCTACTGTACGTTAACTATCTCTTCTTTCAAATATTGTCTGCAACCCATCAGATCACTTCAGGATGTTAATATCTATTAGATTCCATAAAATATTCCTATAAAATAATCTACCAGTGGTGTCAAGAATTAACTGTTTTAAGTTATCTACTGCCAGACATGTTACTGCATGTGAGTTAATGTTTGTCAGAGTAGTTACGCATCATTTAACATTACCTGTTCTGTTTATCAAGCATTTACAAGAATATGTTTAGAACATAATTGTAAGAACAATCTTTTGGAACAAGTTTACATATGCATTTCTTTATATCTTACCTTGCTGAGTTTGGAAGGCCACGATAAACATTGTAGGTGGGGGTGGGCAGATGGGGCATGTCCCAAGAGCTTCCAGAGTCTAATTGTTACTACTTTTTCCTTTGCTGTATTGTTTGTGTTATCAGCACTTCACATGCACCACACCACTGTACAGGAAAATATTTCAGCACCTGGCATTCAGCTGGTATCCTGTCTGAAAGGCTTGAATTGAACAATTCAGCCGACACCTACCATACACTCCTGAGGAGGAAACCTCAAGAAAATGTACAATTGATGGAAGATACACCGTCCACGCATTGAAATAACAAAAATCAGGTTAACACTGAGGTCCTAGCATTCCCTGGAGAGAAAGAGCCACAGCATAGAGAAAGACAAGTAACTCCACCTCCAGAAGATTTTCTGAGTCCCTGAGCTCCTTAATCAAAAGAGATTCTGGTGGTACAGCTAGGAAACAGTTTTGTGGATATTCAAAATTTTAATTTGAATATAGCAGCAGGTCGTAAATGATAAAGATGTAGGGTTTGCAAAAATGAGCATCTTGCAACACACAAGAGAAGGAAGTGGTCCTTTGACCAAAGTTTTTCCCTGGAATGACCAAGTGAATTCTCCACCCAGCTTTGCCCCAGTAGGCATACATTTGATATAGCATCTGAAAGTGGCACTGACATATCTAACGTATGTGCATAGGCAATACATCCAGTTCAAATCCCCTGCATTATTGATGTTCGTAATCCAGATACTTCTCTTTGCATAGGCAACTAAATGCGTGAAGAAGCCTCTTTCTGGACATCACACCAAATGTAATATAAGATGTAAGAGATAGTTTGGCAAAGTAGTTAAGGCACCAGGCTTGAAACCAGGAAACTATGAGTTCTAATTCTGCCTTAGGCATGAAAGCCAGCTTGAGCCAGTCACTTTGGAGGAGGAAGGAGTTTTAGGTATGTCCACCATCTTGAATTATTTATAAAAATAAAAAGGCAGGAAAATAAATACATAAATTGTGGGACATGGGAGGCTGCAGTTCCTGCATGTAGGGTTGGTGGTATGATGTTACTTCCGCTTCTATGTATTTTGTATAAAACTTGAAGGTACTTCTCAGAACCGTGATGGCAAACCTATGGCACGGGTCTCACAGGTGGCACACAGAGCCGTATCAGTGGGCACGCGAGCGTTGCTGTAGCTCAGCTCCAGCATGCATGTGTGCGCCGGCCAGCTGATTTTTGGGCCTTTCGGTCCCACCGGAAGTTGGGAAATGGGCTGTTTCCGGCCTCTGGAGGGCCTCTGGGGGTGTGGGGAAGGCCGTTTTCACCCTCCCCAGGCTCCTAGAAAGCCTCTGGAGCCTGGGGAGGGTGAAAAACGGGCCTACTGGGCCCACTGTGCCATCAAGTGCTAAAAGTGGAGGGGGGCGCACATACGCAGGGGCGGGGCGCATTGAATTATGGGTGTGGGCACACACATGGGCGACCTCGCCGTGCTCCCCCCGCTTTTGGCACGCGACGGCAAAAAGGTTAGCCATCACTGTCTTAGAACAACCTTTATCATTATTATTCTGAAAATAAGTTTAGAATAGACAATGTTCAGAATGGAAGAGTGCAATGCATATGAAAAGTTAGACTCCACACTTTGTTACAGTTCTCTCTGAGAAAATTTTCCTGTCCCCCCCACCTCCCCCCCCCCACATATTTCATTTTGGTCTTCAAGTAATGCCCTTCAAACAAAAACAGTGCTCCATGTAGAAGTCTAGCATAACATATTTGGTTTTTTTTAATTTTGAAGTATCTTTGTGAGATCTCTACTTAAAATCTTTAATCAACATGCCCCATTCCATCCAACAATCTCTGGACACCCTGGTCTCCATAGGGTCAACAGAGCTAGATACAGTACTCCGAAAATCCTGAATGGGAGACCCTAAACACTGGAAAAGAATTTATCTGGACAAAGTACACAAATTTTTGTCTGCCTGCCTGCCTGCCTGCTTACTTCCCTCCCTCCCTTCCTCCCTCCCTCCCCACCTCTCTCTCTCTCACACACACACCTATCTATCATCTAATTATTGTCTGTCTATCTATAGTATTCTCAAGACAAATTATTGCAAGTAATGTTGCTTCATTGCAACATTAATGATAAATTGCCCTTCCATTATGTCCTTTCTCAATTGAAAGTGAAATTGAAAAAAAATTCAGTTCTTCCATTGGTTCATTCCATTCCTCTTGGCACCATCCAGCATTTTCTTGCTCAAATCACTTTCCTTGACATTGTGTTGACATGATGACCTTTCTAAATCTCCACAGTGGGTTCCTATTTGTTGCCATGTCTCTTAATTTTGATTATCCCATCATAATCCTATGCTAACAATCACATACTTTTCCATAATTCTCCGCTCTTAGAGTGACATACACCCAGAGTTATTGCTCCTGCTCTTAGAAAATACTTTGCTTTGTTTCTTGCTGCACTACTCCCAAAGACTTGCAGGATGTCATCTCTCACCTCTAATCCAACCTTTCCCAAGAAGCACCCCATAAACTGCAGTAACAGATCCTGAATTCAAATTAAATTGTATCTACTCAGAATCCCAGAATTACGACATGGGAAGTTTCCAGTTAGGCCATCAAGGCCAATCCCTTCTCAGTACAGAAATCTAAATTAAAACATCTTAAAATGATGGCTGTGTAGCCTCTACTTGAACACATCCAAAAAAAGGATGCTATTGGTCAACTCAAGTTGGCAAATTTATATCTCCCTCCCTCTTCTAGAGGCCTCATCTTATCACCAGAGAATCTTTTTCATCTTTCTAGAATATGAGGAGGCAGAATGAAAGATTCATGTTCACCATCCTTCATCAGTCCACCAAAAATTCCACTGCACTGAGAAACAGACTGGTAGGCAATGGCACTGTTGTAACAGGGAAGCCCTTTATTCTGTGCATCCCGCCTGCTCAACAGCGTAGAAGATGCATTCAGGACCAACACAAACATCTTTTAAAATGTTGCAAAGGCAGCTTAGTCAAGGTGGCCAGACAAAAGTGTGAGTCACTATGACCAGACCGGAGATGACCAGCAATGGGTACAGTTGAGGCACCAGCTGTGCAAATATACTCCATCAACTTGGCACAAGCAAGCTTCCTGTTTCAAAAATGGCATCTGGAATCCAGAGCTATTTCATATGTCCAGGCTCCACATGTATAGACCAATGATGACTCTTTATTGGTACAAGTAGCTATCAACTAATTACCCAATTAACTCAGAATTAAGTGGTAGTTTGATGCCCTCTAACTGCAGTTCTCAAGAAAGTAACTCATTGCAGCAGCCTTTGCATCTGCAGCAAATCTGGCACGTCAGTATGTGCTTCTTATGCTGCAAGGGATCCATGGAACTGCATTTGGATTAGCCCAACTGGAAGAGGCCATATATATTTACATGGCACAGAATCATCTTTGTTTAGTAATGTAGTTCATTTTTTAATAGATTAAATTAAAACTTTTCTAACCACTTTTCTATTTCCTTTTATCTTTTTTTTTCTGGGCAAGTATGTACTTCAAACAAAAACTTGACACCTGCTAATTTTAGATTGTAAGAATGAAGATGGCACTGGGTGGGTGCTTTGCTTTTTGGTATCCAGCAGTATATGTGTATGTGTATGTGTATGTGTATGTGTATGTGTATGTGTATACATACATACCCATGTTTCCCTGAAAATACGACTTTCCCCGAAAGTAAGTCCTAGCTTGATTTTTACACATGAGCCCAATATAAGCCCTACCCCCCTCCAAATAAGTCCTAATTAAGACCTCACCCACTCCAGGGTGCATGGGTAAAAATTAAGCTAGTGTGGGGATGGGGGATGGAGCTGCCCTACTACTTACCTTTGGACAGTTGCCGGCCAATTTCTTCTGCAGCCAGCAAGGCTTTCCTGAAGGCCTCTGCAGCTGATAACAGAGCTCCAGATCAATGCGGAGCTCTGTTATCAGCTGCAGAGGCCTTCAGGAAAGCCTTGCCGGTCTTGCTGGCCACAGAAGAAGTTTCTGAAGGCCTCTGACAGCGAAAAGGAGGCCAGGGGAGACGCACACAAGTAAGATGAGTCAGTGGAAGACACCCCCTCCTGAAAATAAGACCTGGTGCCTTTTTTGGTGGCAAAAAATAAATAAATAAAATAAGACAGGGTCTTATTTTGGGGGAAATACGTTATATACATACACATATACATCAAATTTATATTTCGCTGATAAAGAAATAAAGGGAGACTAGTATAGATCTATTTCAAGCTATTTAGTTCTCATCAGCTAGCCATACCCTTACTCAGATTCATATTAGGCAGTTGTATTAACCTCTGAGCCACAAGTTCTCTTCCCTTCATTTAGCTGATGAGAGCTAAATAGCTTGAAATAGATCTATACTAGTCTCCCTTTATTTCTTTATCAGCGAAATATAAATTTAGTATAAAAATGGTTTGCCATGAATGCAACTGCTTGTGGGCTCCTGGATTGGAGCTGAAAGGCGAAAGGGAAGCAGAATGCTCCCTCCCACATGTTGGGGTAGACCAGGTGCCTCGATAGAAAAACACTTTCTATATATATACACATATACATACATACATACATACATACATACATACATACATACATACATACATATAAAATGGTTATCCAAAGAATGTAGAGCCAAATGGGCCCAACAATTTGACAGGCACCCAAAAAGGTATCCGGAAGCACTGAGTTGACTGCCCTTGAGTTATCCTATTATGAATCTAACAAATAGGCCCAAAAAAGTGGGCATTGTGCAGCATGCGTGATGGGCAATGGGTTGGAGAAAGTTGTTCTGGAGAGTAAACAGACCTGCTTTGCTTTTTATTTTGGTTTAGAAGGAATATTCAGAAACTTGGCAACAAGGTTGCAACTAATAGATTTCCGATTTCTGGTACGGATTCTCTCACATACAATGGAGTTCCTTTATACTGCAAGAGGGAGCAGGCCGCTTCCTGTTATGAAAACACAGCCAAAAGCCTGACATTCAAAAGGTCTATATGAGCATTGGCTCAAACAACAATACTGATTAAGATCTGCAGGGGGAAAAATTAAGTTAGTATCACCGGCACCCAACAATGAGAAGGAGCAGCACTTAGAGTGACCCCAAGTCCACAGACAGTCCACAAACATTGTTTACAATAATGGACAATAATTATACCTCTTGAATACCTCTTTGGAGAACTAGGAAAGCCATTTCTCCTAAAAATTAAAACCTGGGAGCATACCTGTTACTGTAAAATACCATGACCAGCAAGTTATATGGGATTTATATGTTTATATTATATTTATACGTTATTCTGAAAGCAGACCAGCACTCTGGGGTCATGACTGGCAAGGAAGCTGCTGCTGAACTGGGATTCCATCAACAACCTGTGCACAATATTTCCTGTCATGAGAATCAATAAGAGTAAACTAAAAATAAATTAAAATATGTGTTGGGTAATGCGGTGCCATGTTCATAGATGGCACTGGTACACTCAAGCACATCAAAACTAAAATTGCATTACATGAAAATGCCATACCCACATTTCCTAAAGCAAGTTTATATGCTTTAGGATATATGCAAATTTATATGCTGCCCTGAGTCTTCGGAGAGGGGCGGCATATAAATTTAATTAATTAAATTAAATTCAGTTCAGTTCAGTAGTGGGTTTCAATTTTGGTTGCTACTGGTTTGCTCGTGCACACGTGTGATGCTTCTGCGCATGTGCAGAGATGTCTGGGCGAGTGGGCGGAGCCTCCCGCCACCACCGCTCAATCTGGGGTGAACCGGTAGCAACCCACCACTGGTTCAGTTCCATATGCCATAGACAAAAAAGTAGAAACTGAGACGGGTCAAATGGAAGGAACAAGTTCTTTCTAAAGTTGATTGGAGCTCCTATCACACTTGGATTCCCATAGCTAAAAATCAGAGCTTTGGAAAGTACCTTAGTTCAGGATATATTATAGTATCTTTGAAGATGACCATCCAGCCTCAGGATGGAAGACTAGAACTGTCAGGATCTCTGGCGATTTACCATGAATCCACTATGACAGGCCAAGCAAAGCTCCTGAGGACTTTTCTAATCTCATCAAGGGACAGCATTTTAGTGAAATAGACCTAGAAGACTCTTATTTACAGATGGAAATAGAGGTATTTCTTACCATGGTTATACAGAAGGGGCTATATAATTATAACCACCCAATTATAACCGTCCAAACCAGCACTTTTATATGAAATGCTTTTGGAAAACTTGAAACCAACACAGGAAATATTGGCAGATTTTGGTCTTCAAGCATGACACATCATGAGTTTTTTTCTCAAACTAGAACTACATATAATGTCACATCACTGATGCACAAGTCCTACATAAAAATATAGAGAGAATTCAGATCGTTATGAGCAGTGGTGGGTTTCAAATTTTTTTACTACCAGTTCTGTGGGCTTGGCTTGGTGGGCATGGCATGGCTTGGTGGGCGTGGCAGGGGCCATTCCCACCCCACTCCAGGGGAAGGTTACTGCAAAATCCCCATTTCCTCCTGATCAGCTGGGACTCAGGAGGCAGAGAAAAGATGGGGGTGGTGCCAGTCAGAGGTGGTATTTACTGGTTCTCTGAACTACTCAAAATTTCCACTACCAGTTCTCCAGAACTGGTCAGAACCTGCTGAAACCCACCTCTGGTTATAAGACCTTCAAATGTGTCACGGATTTATTTATTTATGAGTGCCAACTTCTGGTGTCTGCGTGAACTGCGTGAATGCATTTTTCTGAGCAAGAATTCCAGATGTGGTTTGCTCTTGCCTGCTTCCTAGGAATGAGAAGGAGTGACTGGTCAAGATCACTGAGCTGGATTTATGTCTAAGGCAGGACTATAACTCACAATCTCCTGGTTTCTAGCCTGGTTCCTTAATCACTACACCAGGCCAGCTGTCGTGATTCTTTTTAGAATTTTGATTTGGGAGGGACAGAGTGTATTAGTTATGTGGAAGATTAGATATGTGGAAGATATGTGGAAGACTGTGGAAAATTGGTCTGGACCTGTTTTTCCTGTTTGTGCATATAAGATTTAGCCAGCTCTAAATGTTGGAAATGCCATCAGACACCAGGATCGTATTACAATATGTGGTGGACATGTCCAGAAGCGAAAAACTATTGGATTAAAATTAAAACATGGTTAGAAGAAATGTTACAACAACATAAAGATTTAAAACCTGAACTGTTCCTATTGGGTATCTTACCAGAGAAATTTAGTAAAGAAAATATACTTGGGTGTCCTCCTGGACTCACGGCTGTCTTTAGAAGAGCATATGACGGCCGTGGCCAGGGGGACTTTTTATCAGGTCCGCCTGATTCGCCAGTTACGTCCCTTTCTGGATCGGGACTCGTTAAATACGGTCACTCATGCTCTTGTCACTTCCCGCTTGGACTACTGCAATGCTCTCTACATGGGGCTCCCCTTGAGGAGCACCCGGAGGCTCCAGCTGGTCCAGAATGCGGCCGCGCGGGTGGTTATGGGAGCGATGTGGCGCTCCCATGTGACCCCCCTCCTGCGCGAGCTGCACTGGCTCCCGGTGGTCTTCCGGGTGCGCTTCAAGGTTTTGGTTACCACCTTTAGAGCGCTCCATGGCATCGGACCGGGGTATCTACGAGACTGCCTTCTGCTACCAATAGCCTCTCACCGACCAGTACGCTCCCATAGAGAGGGGCTCCTCAGGGTGCCGTCGGCCAAACAGTGTCGACTGGCGGCCCCCAGGGGGAGACCCTTCTCTGTGGGGGCACCTACCATCTGGAACGAGCTCCCCCCAGAGATACGGAAGATCCCGGACCTGCGCACGTTTCGCCGTGCTCTCAAAACTTTTCTATTTCAGCAAGCTGGCCTGGCCTAACTCCCCTCTTTTAAATTCTTAAATTTTAAATTTTTTAATTCGTGATTTTATAAATTGGGTGTTTTAATCTGTGTTTCGGCCGAAATATTTAATAATTTTAAGGGATTTTTAATATTTGTATTGTCTGTATTTTATCTTGGCTGTTCACCGCCCTGAGTCCTTCGGGAATAGGGCGGTATAGAAATTTGATTAAATAAATAAATAAATAAATAAATATGTTTGACTATACATGTTATAACTTGGGAGTTGGGCGGCATAGAAATGCGACAAAATAAAATAAAATAAATAAACTGCAGGGAGAATAGTATTTGCGCAAAGATGGAAAGCAGAGAAAATCCCTATAGAGGGAGAAGTAATTAAGAAAATATTGGATTGTGCAGAAATGAATAGATTGACTTTGACAAGAGAGGAATCAGAATACTTTAAGAAATGGGGGCAATTTTACCATTGGTTTGAGAAGAGCTATATATAGGATAGATAAATGTATTAAATGGGGGAGAAATGTTACAATAAATGAAATGATAATATAAAGATATAAAGATCGGAGGAGTAAGAAGAAAACACAAAAGATGTACTCAGATGATACACTGAATGATTGATTATGTATTGTATGTTTGTTTGTCTATAAAATAAAAAAAACTTTTAAAAAAAGATTTAACCAGCTAAGCCAATGTATATGTAATTTAACTTAACAAGTTTGTAATGTACATTCTTCCACATATAAACTGAGAAAAAATCACTCAGCAAACTAAGGATTGCATCATTACACTGTAAATCACACTCGCCCACAAGCCTTTTACCTGTATTAATACTCATAACTATTGAATGAAAGAGAACAATACAGGTTCCCTACTCTAACACCTATTAAGGGGAGAAAGAGCGATGGTTGCACACTAGAAATATTTTTCATAATAAAAAAATTCTTAGCAAAAGATCACTCATGTGGGTTCACAAGTTATTGACCAGATATGACCTCCAGGTGTTGCCTATTAGGAATGATGCCTCATTCTTTGATTGATTCTTTGTCATAGAATCAATTGGGTTCCCACGGTATTGGCCAAAGTTGCCATTCAGACTTTCCCCAGGTACTGTCTGTCTTACTTGAAAATATCTCAGCTGACTGAAGTCATGAACAAGCCACTGATAAGATGTGCTATCAAGCCATCTTCAGGTATTATAGAAAATGTTTCTTTAAAAAAAGTATTATAAGATGGCAAAGTCCCGTCATTAATAGGGAGAATATCAACGATTAAGATGAATATATTACCTAGAATCCTATATTTGTTCCAGACAATTCCAATTAGGCTGGGGAAAGAGTATTTTGAGAATTTAAATAAAATAGTGTTGAAATACATTTGGCAGGGCAAAAAAGCGAGAATAAAACTAAAATTGTTGCAAGATGTTAAAATACGAGGAGGATTTGACTTGCCTAATTGGGAATTATACTATCAAGCGACAAGTTTGATGTGGATCAAGGAATGGATAATGCTAAGAAATACTAGATTATTGATTTTAGAAGGACATGATTTGTTGTTGAGATGGCACACTTTTTTATGGTATAAGGGAACAAAAACGCAGGGGTATTTTAGAAGACATTTTATACGAGATGCTTTGCTATTAAATTGGGAGAAGATTAAAAGGCAACATTATTTAAAAATTCCAGTCTGGTTATCAACTATTGAAGCATTCTCATATTCAATAACATTTAGAGAGGAACAAATTGTTAGATATAAGGAATTATTGAATGAAAAGGGTGAACTTAAATCTATGCAAGAATTAGAAGAACAAGGTATAAAGATGAATTGGTTTTCCTATTTTGCAAATGTAATCTAGATATGATAAAGATTTTAAGACAGAAGGTTTTTATAATAATTAGACTAATTTAGATAAAATTTTAACAGGTTCTGATGAAAATGTAATTAAAAAACTATATGGATATTTATTAGAGGTTAAGTTGGAAGAAGAACAAGTTAAAGAAACAATGATTGCTTGGGGGGAAAATTTTGGACATGGAATTGACTTAGAGAAATGGCAAAAATTGTGGTCACAAAATTATAAAATGACAATGTCAACTGCATATAAAAAAAATTTGTATAAGATGTTTTACAGGTAGCATCTACCCCCGATGAGAATAGCCAGAATGTTCAAAAATAAATCTGAAAAATGTTGGAAATGTCATCAGATACCAGGATCATATTACCATATGTGGTGGACATGTGCAGAAGCCAAAAGATATTGGACTAAAATCCACACATGGTTGGAAAAAATGACAAAAAAACACATAGATTTTAAACCAGAGATTTTTTTTATTGGGGATTATGCCTGAAATATATAATAAAGAATTGAGATATCTGATTGTGAATGTATTAACAGCGGCTAGGATTGTGTTTGCTAAAAATTGGAAAAATTAGAAAACACCAACGCAGGATGAAGTTATTAAGAAAATAATGGAATGTGCTGAAATGAGCAAATTGACATTTGAAATTAGAGAACAAAAAGATAAACAATACTATAAGATATGGGACCTATTTTATCAATGGTTAGATAAAAAAATATGGAATGAAATATGGTAGAGACTCTCACAATACAGAATTCTAGTACTATGTGAAGTATAACATATAGATGCATTATTATTTGGATAGATTCAGGAGGATGAAATGAATGTTATAATAAAAATTAACTCAAATTTTAGAATATTTTGAATGATAATGAGGGAAGAAATAGCCATAGTCAAATAAACGATTAATGAGGATAACAATGTATAGATATATATTAGGTCGATGATATGAGAAGCTAGATAAGCTGTAAATTGTAAGCTATGAATTTGGTGAATGATGCACAAAAGACTTGTAACCAACTGACACATTGTTTGTGATTGCAATTGAAGATGGTTTTATGTATGTTTGTTTAAAAAAAATAAAAAATATTTTCAAAAAAAAAAAAAAGATGGCAAAGTCCCAAGATATTTGAAACCTGAACAGAGACCCAAAGCCCTGGGAAGAAGAGGTGCTGCCTAAGAATTGCCCAGCTCCAGTAGTAACATTTGCTGCTATTTCTCAGGTTTCCTGACAAGCTGAAAAGATTAAAATAGGTATATCTTTCTCTGTAATTCTCTTGAAATCTTATTTTGACATTTCATCTTGCTCCGATGAAAATCGGAGCCATCTCCTGATTGGTCACCAGGTGGCAGCACAAAATGATTGCAATCTTACTCTGTTGCTCAGTTGTTTTCAGATGCTTGCCTAGGCAGTAACATTGGCATATTCACTGGGTTCTTTTGAAATGTTAATAAAATGAGCAGCAGAAAAAGCTACCCCTGACACTAGAAGCATCTACTGGTATTTCTACTATCAGGAGAAACGTTGATCGGCTGATTGATTGATTATGTGCCATCATTGTTACTGTTGACTCTTAGCAACCATGTAGATTCCCCCCCAATGATTGCCTTATTGGGGTGGGGGTGGAGGGACAGCATATAAATTTAATAAATAAAAATAAATAAAATACATCTGTCCTTAACCTGGACTTTCAGATCTTCAAGTGGTGAACCAATTCCCACTATAACTGGATCATTTATCTATTTATCTATTTATCTATACAAATGAATATGGTCACCCAATTCACACACAATGACGCCTTGCTACTGGTCCTCCTCTTCTTCTCTTTCCTTCCATCTCTCCCAGCATTGCTGCCTTTCCCAGACAGCTGTGTCTTTGCATAACACATCCAAAATAGGGTAATCTGAGTCTAGTTGTGGTGGCGCAGTGGTTAGAATGCAGTATTGCAGGCTACTTCTGCTGATTGCCGGCTTCCAGCAGTTTAGCAGTTTGAGTCTCACTACCTTAAGGTTGGATCAGCCTTCCATCTTTCCGAGGTTGATGAAATGAGGACCCAAATTGTTGGGAGCAATATGCTGACCACGTAGAGAGGGCTGTAAACCACTGTGAAGCGCAGAGGTGGGTTTCAGCAGGTTCTGACCAGTTCTGGAGAACCGGTAGCGGAAATTTTGAGTAATTCGGAGAACCGGTAGTAAAAATTCTGACTGGCCCCGCCCCCATCTATTCTCTGCCTCCCGAGTCCCAGCTGATTGGGAGGGAATGGGGATTTTGCAGTAATCTTCCCCTGGATTGGGGAGGGAATGGAGATTTTACAGTATCCTTCTCCTGCCACGCCCACCAAGCCACGCCCACCAAGCCATGCCACACCGACCAAGCCACACTCATAGAACTGGTAGTAAAAAAATTTGAAACCCACCACTGGTGAAGCAGTATATATATCTAAGTGCTATTGCTATTGCTAGTCATTTGTGCCTCGTCAGTAGAAAGTCACAGCACATAAATTAGATTGCAATCTTAATTCTACAGGACAAAATTTAACCCATTATGGCCCTCTCACCATCGGAAAACCAGACTATTTGAAAAGCACACTATTCTACAAATTTACTAACCACAGTTTAGCCTGAGATGATGTGCAAACCCAATCCATGTGTTTTATGCCATGTTGTGCTAATCCAATAAATTGAGCTGACTGGGGAAACAAATATTACATTAACTAAGATAACCATGGTATAGTATGGCCAATGTTTAGTATAATGGTTAAAATGTTGGACTGGGACTGGGTCAGATTTGATCATAGTAACTCATGGGATGATTAGGGCCAATCATTCTCTCACAGCCTAACAAATCTCATCACCTGGTATTTTGAGGATAAAGTGTGCCATTTTAAATTCTCAAAGGGAAGATAAGACAGCAATCTAGTCAATAAAATGAGATACGTTTTTTCTTCCTTCTTACTCCAGCAATTTTTAAAGGCATCTGTTCCCACTAAAATCAGTTCAAGCAATACTTGTCAATCAGTTTGACACAATGCTTAAGAAGACCTATTCTAAAACAAGGTTTGCGTTGTTGGATTCCATGGCCAAATATGGGCTCTTCCATCACCTGCCACATCATGAGGACATGACCCAGCCATTGAAGGTATTGCTCATGTTTGTTCAACCATCAACTAGGCTTAGATATTTAACATCCCTATTTGAAAGAACAGCCCATGGGAACCTGAATCTCACACTGTCCTATTTCTTCCTGGGCTCTTTAAGCAGAACTCCTGAGTTTATATAGTCAAGGCAGTTTAACTAAGAACCCATTATATTAAACACATTGGGGCCTCATGTAAGGATGATGTACTCATATAAAGTCTGATTATTTGTGTTTATCATCTATGTATTTTATTACTGTATTTTCTTTCATCTATTTTGTTTTGAGATTAGATCCTGAATTTTACTTTTCTTTTCTTTTATATGGTGATAGGGCTAATCAATTAACTACTCTCCTACTATAGGTAGTCCTCAAATTATGACTACAATTGACCCCAAAATTTCTGTTGTTAAGTGAGACATTTGTTAAGTGACATTTTGCCTCATTTTACAACCTTTTTTGCCACAATTGTTAAGTGAATCACAATAATTGATAAGTTAGTAACATAGTTGTTAAATTAGTAACATAGTTGTTAAGTGAATCTAGCTTCCCCATTGATTTTGCTTGTCAAAAAGTTGCAAAAGGTAATCACATGACCTCGGGACACAGCAACGGTCATAAGTATGAACCAGTTGCCAAGCATCTGAATTCTGATCACATGATCATGGGGAATGCTACAAAGGTTGTACATGTGAAAAACAGGTCATAAGTCACTTTTTTCAGTGCCATTGTAACTTTGAACGGTCATTAAATGAACTGTTGTAAGTCGAGGACTACCTGTACTGTTATTTTCACACCGTGACACTCTTTTATCATTCCTTTCTGTGTTGTATAGTATTTTTGTACTGTTTGCTATTTTTGTTTTATTTGGCTTGTATAATTTGAATCCACTTGCCTCTCAGCCTGCTAATTATGCTGATTAGGCAACATTTTTTAAAAAAGAAGAAGTGGCAAACAACCAATCATCCATAGGAAACACCGGTGAATCTCAGTTGTCACGTAAAGCGTGAAAAAAAGGATCTGCGTAATCTACTGAAACGGCATTTGCGTTTTCGGAAGGGAAGCAGAGAGCTCTGAGAAAAAGAATCCAAAACAAACAAGCTAAAAATTATAGTAGGCACACACAATTGCAACATGTTTTATATGCGAAACATAACTGTGATAATGAGTCACTGGGGAATCTAGTTTTTTTTTTAAAAAAAAATATCCCTTCGGTTGCAAATATGGAGTCTTGGCTGTTCTCTATTGGCATCGGGCTGGACTGGATGCGGTCTTCTTCTTTTTTTTTTGCCACAAATGAATGCAGAAGCTACCCACAAAGGGAAAAGGAAACCCCTAATGGAGTTCTGAATAGACCTGTGAAAAGGGATAATAAAAGTTGTCCTGGATTTCCTCTCCCAGCAGGTGCTTCCTTTGGCCCTTCTGTTCATTCATAAGATAGGTAGCCACAGGCTGCCAAGATTGTTCTTTCAGCCAAAACCTACTGCTCTGGCCAGACGGTGAGAGAAAAAGCCCTTTGTTCTGTGGGTCAGTGACAGCCTCCCCACCAACATTAATAGAGAACCTGTTCAAGTGTGAGTATTAATAACCTGAACAGAACTGAGCCCAATTGGAGTGTTTTCTCCCTTCCTTCAAATATACTGGTATCAGGGGTGGATTCTACTTACCTTTACTACCAGTTCGCAGCGGGAGTGTGCGCTTCTGCACATGTGCAAATCACTCATGATGACATCATGGTGGGTGGGTGGAGCCTCCCGCTGGTTTTACTACTAGTTCTATAGAACCGGACAGAACCAGGAGCAACCCACCACTCTTAATGTTGGAGTGCATGTAGAGTAGATGGTAGACTGCAGTGTATTATGTACTTTGTAGTCTTAAACACCTAGAGAGGCCTCCAAACATATAATTTCCTCAACAGTGATTATAAATGTTTGAAAGCACAAGCGTGTGAAGATTAAACTCCTCACTTTATAGACCATGCTTTTAACTGGTCTATAAACGTGTAGAATTGACAACTCTATGAGGCTTCCATGTGAAAAGAACCAGCAATTTTGGTGGACTGCCAGCTCTGGATTGGCTCCATCCATATGGGCAGTTCACTGGTTCTTCATTTGTGCCCTTCACAGACAGCTTCCAACAAGCAGAGTCAATGGAAAAGCTAACAGTAAAACCACAAGTTGTGCTCATTGGATGTCTCACTGAATGACTACATCCCTTAGCAGCAGAGTTGTGAGTTCCAATTGTGGTTGTTAAGCAAAGACTACCTGTACAGATCATCCAACAAGATGACAAGAGGTCTACATGCCAAATTCAGAACTATATCTGGACAGGAAAGGCTGAAGATAATCACTTTCCTGGAGATACAATGCTACTATACGCTTCATAAATTTAACTAAACGTGGCATATTGGCTACTGGCTTAGGCTATGAAATCAGCTGTCAACCCTGACTGAGACCATTTTGAGGCTTCAGGGCTGCCACAACTGGAGCTAAGTGATAGGGAGGGGGAAAATAGAGATAGCTGGGGTTTGTAGCCAAAACAAAATACTTTCTCTTGGGAACCAAGGACATTTTAGCAGGTGCTTGGAAGGAGGGATCTGAGGTCACCTAGCAACTGGACTGTATCCTGATTGGACCATGTGACTGATTGTTTTGAGAAAGTGAAAACCTCTACTTTTAATTAGGTGAAAAGCATGGGAACATTTAGAGTTGGTTTTCACCAGTCTATGCCAATAGCTTAACCAATAAAGCTATTCTTTGAGGAATCTACTTGTCATGGAATTTTGTTTGCTGTGGGTATGTTGCTTGGAAACTTGACATTAGCACTGCCAGTGAAGGTTGCTCAACCAAGGGTCTTTTCACTGCTTCCTTTAAATTACTGAGAAACTCTACTGATAAATAATGACCATTGCCATGATACAGTAGCAATTCTTAAAAGCCAGGATGGGGAACCATATACCAATCAAGCCGTGCTATTAACAGAATCTAGCCCTCCCAAGTCAAGCAGAGATGGGTTTTCAGGGCTCGCTATTTCTACATTGTTAAACCATGTTTACTGAACCACGATTTATTAAATAAATCCCATTGAGGTGGATTCTCACAACACCCTGAGTCATGGTTTATAAACTACACTAGGTTGATTCACTCATTATGTTAAGCAAAGCCAAACACTCTTTTCATAATTTTACACATTTATTTTAATTTATTCTGCATGGTGGAATTGTTTATTCTACATGCTGATATTAAGTATGGAAGCAACTTGAAGAATATGCTGGCTTAAAGAAATGCTAAACACATTTCCAATTCTCATTTATCTTGGCAATGAAGAAGACTAGAGCTTTTTCTTTTAAAAGCCTTTGACGATCCCAGCTGAGCTGCACGATCATCAGAGGCTTTTATTTTTAATTTTAAAAGCATTTTTTTGGCCGAAGAGGTTGTAGAAAAAATGCTTTTAAAAGTAAAAAAAAAAAGCCTTTAATGATTGTGCGGCTCAGCTGGGCATTGGGGGGGTGGGGGCAGGGATTTTTGCTACTGGTTCTCCGAACCACCTGCCTCCATCGCTACCGGATCGGGCGATCTGGTCTGAACCAGGAGCATTTCACCCCTGATGATAAGGCAATCTTGAAGTTAAAATAATGACAGGCAGACCTGTTATTTTATTTTATGTTGAGCATGGTTTCCATCAATCTCATGGACTAGAGCAGAGGCCCTCCCCCCCTTCAACTGTTTGGGCACCAGGGACCGGTTCTGTGGAGACAGGTTTTTCCCTGGACTGGAGGCGGCGTGGTTTCATGGGCTGCCTGCATCCCAGGGATGGGGCTTCACTTGTTTGTGTGGCCTGGTTTCTGGCATGCCACGGCCCAGTGCAGGTCCACAGACTGGGGGTTGGGGGCCCCTGGACTAGGGAGTTAAATGTTATAGCCTAGCACACTTGGGAGGGTGCACCAGCTAAGCCAATATCTATTGCTTTAATAATTACTGGTATGTGGTTTCTTTTCTCTGTTTTGCAACAGAGAAGGGAATGACGGACAAACACAAGAAAGGATGGGGAGGGGTGTATCCATGCAGATGTTACCCGGGAAGGTGAGATTCCCACACTGGGTAGGAAATGCTGCTTCTTTTGTGGAACCCTGAACTCTGTTTGAGGAAGTTGCAGCAAGTCAGTTTCTCAGCGGCAGAGATGAAGGTAGAAGGGAGTTAGGGAGGCCCGGCTATTCTTAGAGACAAGAGGAGGGGAGGCAGAGCAGGGTGAACGGAAAGGGGGAAATTTATTATTGTGAGACTTTGTTTACTTCATGAACTGAATGAATGAAATGACCTTGTTTATTGTCCAAAGCCTGAATGGAGAGCAAAGTGTGAGATGGGGGGAGCAAGCCTTTAGGATTGTTAATTCACAATTTCTTCTTTCCTCTTGTTCATATTATTGCCAAAGTGAGAAATAGATCCCTTCCTCCGTCTATCTCAAAGCAGGAAGTTCTTAAGAGACACTTTCCACGATAGTCACAGGGAATGTTGCTATCATCCTGGAAACTCTGGGTTCAAAAGCTCAGCTCATTCTGAATCCAGCCAAATGTCCCTGGGTGGACACCGTCTGCCTTCACGTTCCTCTATTGATCAATAAAATGAGAATCTCACTTGATGAAGAAATGCTCCACGGCTCCATTGGTGAAGCAAGATTAAGAACAGACTAATAACAGATTTCCCCCTCTACTCCTCTCCCCCCTCCCCCTCTCCCCGCTCATCTTATTCCCTCCTTTCCCATCTTTTAGTTAGGGTTGTGCATTTATCTTTTATTTATTTATTTCGTTCCTATTGTGTATAGGTTTTATAAAATTTTATCTCTTTAATATTGTAATATTAAATATAATAATAAATTGTAAACCATAAATAAATAAAATAAAATAAAAGAGCCACAGTGGTGCAGTGGTTGGAATGCAGTATTGCAGGCTACTTCAGCAGTTTGGCAGTTCGGGTCTCACTGGCTCAAGGTTGACTCAGCCTTCCATCCTTCCAAGGTCGGTAAAATGAGGACCCAGATTGTTGGGGCAAGGGTGAAATCCAGCAGGTTCTGACAGGTTCTGGAGAACCAGTAGCAGAAATTTTGAGAAGTTTGGAGAACTGGCAAATACAACCTCTGGCTGGCCCCAGAGTGGGGTGGGAATGGAGATTTTGAAATATCCTTCCCCCAGGAGTGGGGTAGAAATGGAGATTTTGCAGTATCCTTTCCCTGCACACCCATCAAGCCACACCATGCCCACCAAGCCACGTCCACAGAACCGGTAGTAAAAAAATTTGAATTTCACCACTGTGCTGGGGGCAATATGCTGACTCTGGAAACTGCTTAGAGAGGGCTGTAAAGCACTGTAAAGCGGTATATAAGTCTAAGTGCTATTGCTTTAAACAAACAAACAAACAACTCAAAACAAGTTCTCAAAATTCCAAATGTGCCCACCTGCTCAGGAAATCAAGGATTAACCCAGTTGTGTATTATATATCCAATATGGTTGCCACTTGCTTAGGTAACATTGGTATCTTTTTACTGAAGAAATTTAACTTTTTATTAGAAGTTTTCTCTAGTTAATGCCATCATGGTCTAGATTCTTAAGTGAAGGCTTAAGAAAAACAGTGAGATGACTCAGTGTGGCCCATCATTGTTTTACAGTGCTCCTGAGATTAGTATACTTTATGTCAACATTGCAAAGAGGTAGGTTATCTTTGGCTAGAAGTGTTTGGCCTCAAAATGGCAGGTCTAACTTGCTGATCAAACTTCCTTTCCTTTTTAATATGTGCTGCATGCATTGCAGACATAAAAGGGAGATGAAATCTTAATTATCTGGGTGTGCATCCAATTTTGAAGCTGGTGACCAGCACTGTGGGTGCCTCTGTCTCTGGTTAATGTCTTTTATGAGTCAGAGACTGTGGTCTTCTAGTAGCATGTCAGAGAATGACTGCTCTCCAAAAAATTGGTGGACCTTGAGCTGCAACAAAATTTGATTTCAGCAAGGCTTGGATCTGAGATTAAAATCAAATAAATGTATAGGGAATATAATGCCATAGAAAGTAGAAACGGTGGCTGTTCTCAAAAAAATCTCAGTCAGACCTGGTTAATACAGAGCACCAGAAAAACCAAGGAGTGGATATTGAATTGGAAAGCTGAAACAATTTCTTCTTTCTGGAATGTTAAAATGATAAATTTGGCTACAATTACTGGAAGGACTCTTAAGGTGCAGCAAAACAAGTCCATTGACAGCTCAGATCAAACAAATTGTATTGCTGTGGTCTACAAGTCACAATCTTTCCTAAAGTGCCACCGTGATAAACATTAGATTATCCAGGTCCCAGGAAAGTCTAAACTAGGGGTGTCAAACTCAAGGCCTGGGGGCCAGATCTGGCCCACGGGGTGCTTAGATCTGGCCCAGGGGCCCACCCTGGAAACAGCGAAGGATCAGCCCATGATATCTTTGCCAGCAAAAACGGAGCTTGGGAGGGCAGAGTGCTCTGTTTTCGCTGGCAGAGAGTTGCAGGAGGCCATCCTAGTCGAAAATGGAGCTCAGGAGCCTGTTTTCACTGGCAGAGCACTCGGGCCACCACAGATGCCCCCGACACGAGTGACGACACCCACCTTGGCCATGCCCACCCCAGCCCCCTGAAGTCAAACACAACCCTGATGCATCCCTCAATTAAATTGAGTTTGACACTCCTGGTCTAAAACGATAAAATGTTAACCTGGATTGTGATGTCTGCCGAACTCGACATTTTTAAAGAAAAAAAGCATAGATTTTGAAGAAATGGTTCTTAGAGAATTTGATTCAGGGACTCATCCAATTCTTTTGGTTTGCAATTTTGTACACAGCTGGGATCAAAGATGGCTGAATGACATTTGAGGAGCTCACAAAAGGTAGCCCATATGTGAGTCAATGCAGGAAGCATAAGAAAAGAAAGCAATGCTGCCACTCAGTGGTCTTGTCAAGGAACTGCTGCCTGACCTGTTAAGGACAGTGAAATCTGCAGCCAAAGTCTTGGATAGAGAATAAACCAATCCTTCCATCTTAACTCATCCCTCCCAAAGCTTTTGAATTTCTGATTTTGGTGGGGGAGGGGGATCTATGTTTCTTTACCTGAAAGAATTCTGTATATCAGTATATCAGTTACTGTATATAATGCTGGCCCCCAAACCAATATTCATTTAAAAGAGCTAGAAAATTTAGTAAATTAAGGAGCTGCTAAGGAAAAAAAATCCTTCTTCCAGGGCAGGATTAATTCCAAGTGCTAGTTCCAAACTCTTGCACAAGTTGAACAAGGGTGAACACCCAGTGTCTGTCTGTTTGTCTGTCTGTCTGTCTGTGTCTCTCTCTCTCCCTCTCCCTCCTTCAGTCCTAGGAAACAGGCAATGGCAAAGCACTTTTGAAATCTTGCCAAGAAAACTACAAGGGTTTATTCAGGCAGTTGCCAGGAGTCAACACTGACTCAAAGGCGCACAAGCACACACACACAAAATTATGTGTAAATTTATTTCATGATGAAACAACAATAGGATAGAATAGAATAGAATAGAATAGAATAGAATAGAATAGAATAGAATAGAATAGAATAGAATAGAATAGAATAGAATAGAATAGAATAGCTTTATTGTCACTTTGAATGTACACTAATCGGCATATACATTAAAATGAAATTACGTTCATATAGCTCTCAAAGGGTCTCCGCCTCTAATATAAACATAAACATGACAAGATAAATAAATAAATACAAAATTATGCATGTACCCACATGTATTATATAACGCAGAGAAACATCAAGGTTCAGTTTTCATCTTTTGGTAGAACAAAAAATGATTGCTTGTAGCTTCAGGCAACCCTAGAAACCTAGCTGCATTTAATGGATCAGCCTGGTCCATTGCCCTGGGGTGCCTCTGGAAGTCCTCAAGCAAAATAGGGTAGCCTCTTAATACTTCCACCCAAAAACAACAACAACAACAAAAGAAGACACAGCTTTACTTAAAATGGGCATTTGCTAATTTATACATTCAAATGCAATTTTAGAAGGTCTGACAAATCCTTCAATGATTTCTGCACTAAATTATTCAGGAAGCTGCTTATAATTAGCTTTGAGAAGATAATAGAGAAATGTGATGATATTCATGCAACACAGTTATTCATGTTTATTTTAACTCCTGTTTGCTGAGTTAATCCACCTTGTAGGCTCACATGTCATACCAAACTATCCTCACAGCTTTGACTTATTAAAGCGTCTGCATATTCTTTTATCTTACATACGTTGGAAACTCTTCTTGGGTTTCTTCAGATTCCCAGCTAGTCCAGGCATCAGTTGCAGATGGATGGTTTCAGCCGCCTTCCTGCCTCATGGGTCTTTATCTTTCAGCTAGCCTTGACCTGGATAGACACCTGCTTCTGGCAGCCCTTTAGACAACTGAGGTTGTGATCTTACTCATCAGAAGGATAACATGGTGGGGAAAGATGAGATGGAGGATGCCCTCAAATGCAGGGCTTTCTTTTGTCAAGGAAGACACATGGGCCTCCGAAGCAGGGTGTCAAAGCAACCAGCCCAGCAACTGGTATTCAGGGATATTTGTGTCTCTTAACACTAAGGCTACAATTAGTCATTGTGACACATGGCTACTGAAAAACTGAAATGAATTCAATAGACCTGACCTCCCCTGGTTGGGACGATAAGATCCAAACATGAGATCCTGGAAGCTCCGGAGGATGGGTCCCTGAGGTCTGGCCTTCAGAAACAGAAGAGATAAAATTCAGCTGATGTATATTTCAGGGTTGGAGAAGGCCACAAAATGTGCAAAGCAACAGTGTCTTCTTTTGCTATTGTGTTCCTTCAGGAACATCATTCCTATTGTTCAGGATATTTAATACAATTAATACAATACAATGAAAGGTGCTGCTAAAAAATTGTGTGGAAAAGGAAAAGGAAACGGAACCCTCAGCTTCATAATTTAAAAACATACTTTTCCAAAGAAGTCATTATCCAAAGGAGAAAAATATTGCTTAAAACGATGTAACACAGAAGTTGAGGTAAATTTAATGGAATTAATAACATTGGTGCAAATTCATATGGAGGGGATGTCACGATAAGCAAGGAAATAAACTGGATCAGAGGTGGGTTTCAGCAGGTTCTGACCAGTTCTGGAGAACTGGTAGTAAAAATTCTGACTGGCCCCGCCCCCATCTATTCTCTGCCTCCCAAGTCCCAGCTGATTGGGAGGAAATGGGGATTTTGCAATAACTTTCGCCTGGAGTGAGGTGGGAATGGAGATTTTACAGTATCCTTCCCCTGCCACACCCACAAAGCCACACCCACAGAACTGGTAGTAAAAAATGTTGAAATCTACCACTGATCTGGATGTTAGAAATCTGGGTGTCTAAGCAAAGGTAGACGGATATTTTGATAAAGAATGGGCAATAGGTAAGCTGATCATAGGCTATAATACAAAGACTCTCGCCAGATAGTGGGAACCTCGCAAATAAACCTGAACCTTTTATTGGGAGCAGGATGTCACCCATAGAGTTAACAGAAAGAAATGAAATTTTGAGTGCAGGAAATATATACAATGTTGGATTCAGAGGAACATATCTAGGGACTTTGACTGAAACAAGCTTTGACCCAGAAAGACCAAGCCTGATAGAAGTAACTAGAAAAAAAGGAAATGAAGTAGTTAGCTTAGGAAAACAAGCTGAGGAAATAAACAGGAATCAGACATTTAAAGTGAAAGGTTAGCTGAGAGTGAAGGAAAAAGGAGGCAAGTGAGAGCGAAATTTCTCATGAATCACTCATAAAACAAAATGAGAGAAGGAAAGGATAATGCTGTCAAATTTGGTGAGCCAAGGAAGAAAATTCAGACAGAAAAAGGATTTAAGGGAGCTGGATAAGTGGCCAAGTTTCCACTGTGAGGAGAATCAATTCAATGTGCGGGACTTGAGACATCAGCAAGATTGTATATGTCAAGATGGTAGCCACAATGGAAGCCCTGCCCCTTTTAACATGCACCACTAGGCATGCCAGGGTCATGGTTAGTCCAAGAGACCGAGGACTAGCTTGATGTATGATTGCTGTCATGATTGGAAGAAGCAACGTTCTGACAATCCAGATTTGGATCAGGGTCAGGAGGGAGGGAGGGGAGAAACAAGAGGGATCAACTAGAGCCAAAAGAAAGGTAGAAGAAACAAGATGTTTGCAAGTCAACTAAAATGGACTTTTTGACATTTTAAAGCTAATGGGTTTTGAAAAGCACCCTCCCTGATTGTTGGGTGACAAAGAGTGAGAGAGACAGAAGGACTACATTTTCTTAGCGTGCGTCACAGGATTGGTTTTTTTCCCCCATAGCTTCTGCTCTGTAAGATAATTCTCATATTTATATAAATCATGTATATGATTTCAATAATTCAATAAATTCAATAAATAATAATAATAATAATAATAATAATAATAATAATAATAATAATGATGATGATGATGATGATGATGATGATGATGATGTAGGTCTGTGAGACTGTAAGAGTTCTGTTTTAGTACTTGCCTTAAACAGCCATCTTTCATTCTGAAAGCAAGAAATTAAAGTGTGTTATTTATTCATAATCAGAATGTCTTGAATCTTATTCAATCTGGGCAGGTGCCCTTTACTTCTGCTCCTGTTGGGGATAGGAAAGAGTAGGGACCCTCAGCTGTAGGACTTCCTTCTGAAGTAGAGTTTCTCAAACTCAGGATTAGTCTCAGTAGATACAATGGGCCTCCCTAAAATGCTGATATAAAGGGCATGGAAGAAGACACACAGAGAAGCAATTCTTCGCTTAGTTAAAACCTATTCTTTTTGTACAACAATTGTTTTAAGTCACAAATAAATAGGAAAGTATCACTCAATAGAAGATTAATAATTGCATTATCAGCTAGAGAGTCAGGTAAAGGGCCTATGGAGAAAAACTTGACATACAGGAAATCAAGGCACTCTTACAGCTGAGATGACAAGCTGTCACATCTAAAAACTATCAGACACACAAAATAATATTCAGAGAACAAGCTCTTTGGACCATTCTTTTCAACCCTGTGTCCTCCAGCTATGTGAGTATATGTCCTCTGTTTTCTCCAGACTTTTAAATAAACAACTGCCATTGGACTGATGGGAGAGTTGTCTCTATCCCCCTAAAGCATCGTTTCTCAACCACGGCATGGTATTTTCCCTACTCCTTTTCAACATTTATATGTTGGGCAAGATCATCCGTCACCATGGGTTGAAGTATGCACAGTATGCTGATGACACCAAACTCTATATTTTCCATTCTTGGTGGTGACCACAGGTGGGTTTCAGCAGGTTCTGACCAGTTCTGGAGAATCGGTAGCGGAAATTTTGAGTAGTTCGGAGAACCGGTAATAAAAATTCTGACTGGCCCCGCCCCCATCTATTTTCTGCCTCCCGAGTCCCAGCTGATCGGGAGGAAATGGGGATTTTGCAGTATCCTTCCCCTGGAGTTGGGTGGGAATGGAGATTTTACAGTATTTTTCCCCTGCCACGCCCACCCAAACCTTACCCACCACGCCACTCCCACAGAACCGGTAGTAAAAAATTTTGAAACCCACCACTGGTGGTGACCCAAGTGATGCTGCCCTCTCATGGTACCTGGAGGTATGGAGGCCTGGATGGGGGACAGCAGGCTTGAACTGAACCCTGGTAAGACCGAATGGCTTTGGGTACATGGGGTTCCAGGATCTGGGACTTTGTCATCTTTGACTCTGGATGAGATGACACTGCCCCAGAAAGAACCGGTTCACAACTTAGGGGTTCTCCTGGACTCGTGACTCCTGTTTGAGGAGCAGGTGGCAGTTGTGGCTAGGAGAGCCTTTGCACAATTTTGTGTGGTGCACCAGTCATGGCCATTCCTGGATCAGGATTCCCTGTACCCGGTCATTCAGTCTCTAGTCATCTCACAGTTGGACTATTATAATGCGCTAGAAGAGCATTCAGAAGCTACAGCTGGTGCAGAGTGCAGCAGTGCAAGCAGTTTGGGGGGGGGGACAACAATGGCCCCTGTAATACCACTGCTCTGTGAGCTGCATTGGTTGCTGGCCTACGTCCAGATGTAATTCAAGGTGTTGGTGATCACCTTTAAAGCCCTTTATGGCATGGGTCCAGGTTACTGTCTCACCCCACTGGAATTAGCCTGCCTCACTTGTGCCACCTTTTGTAAGGGCCTGAAGACATGACTCTGCCAGTTGGCTTGGGGTCCCAATGGGGGAACAGCACACTGGAGGTGGTTGATTGAGTAACAACAGATCCCACTTCCCTACTACTCCATCCCCGCCCTCCCCACCTATCCTTAGATTTTAATGTTTAGCTTTTATTTATTTCTGTTTTGATTTATATGATTAGATTAGATTTTTATGACTGTGAACCACCCAGAGTTACCCTATGGTGAATGGGCGGCCAATAAATGTTATAAATAAATAAAGCTGGCTTCGTAATTATGGGAGTTGAAGTCTATATATCTTCAAGCTGCCAAGATTGGGGGAAAATCTGTCCTAAGCTAAAAACCAACATTCCTATAGTTTGTAACAGGGCTGCAAATATCTCTTCCGTACAAATCCAATCAGCAACAAACACAGCGGGAGTTGTGGGAGGTAGTGGGAGGGAGTCTCATTTGAAAGTGTTTTCCGGAGGCCTAACAACTACCTGCAGGCAGTCCCTGGGATAACAGGCTTTTGCATAAGCCTGGCTATTGGTTCTACCTGCAGAGAGTCATTTAAGGAAACTGACTTTCCTTTTGACTTAAGGCAGATTTTAATGGAGACTGCAATATCTTGGGACTAGGAATCCATATCACCCTCACCCTCCTCGGAAATCGACAGTCGTTGCAGGGCAGCTTTTTCAGCCCAGAACTCTTCCCAAAGTACAATTTCATACAATGATCAACATTTATAATAGCCAAATATCTTGGGGCCATATCTATGATGCTACAATACCAACAGATCAAAATTGAGTCTTGAGTCTAAATTACCAATCATGACAGTGCTATTATGAAAGAAGACCAAGCATAATAAATTCTGGAAGGCTTCCCAGAAGGAAAAGCAGATGTAGGATCACCCTAAATTGTCACCGCAAACATTTTTTATACAGGTACCGGTAAATATTCCTTGAGATCTTTAGTGTCTTGCAATATCCAGTGTGGCCACAGGATGTCTCCCTATCTTGCACAAAATACACACACGGGTCCCTTTTAATAGCTAATTAAAGATAGTGCTTGGAATTGTGCAGGAAGTGTTCTTACTTCAGTACAAAAAGCTTTAATTCTTTTTTAAAAAACTATTTATTATACATGTATAATAGTCTGAGGAGCCTCTGCTGAGAGTTATAGCTGCTTCCAGCAACCTTTTCCAATATTTGCTTTCCAAAAATATCAGATAAACAGGCTCCGATCATCCTTCTGGCAGAACAGAAATTAGGATGGTGCTGGATTGGGGGCAGATCAATATACAATATCAGAATTTTACAATAAAAAGGAGTTGTTCAGTTCAGTAAACTGGGTCCATCAGTAGCAAAACTGGAGCAATTGCGCAGGTCATTGAAAGGAGGGGAGAACCGGAAGCAGAATCTGGGATAAAGACTTGACTGTAAGGTCCAATGTCATCTGCTCCTTCAGGAATAAAGGGCTTTCCTTCTTGTGCGGTGGCCTTTTGTATCCAGTCAAGGTAGCTGAAGACTGCAGTGTAGACCATGGGGCTTGCCTCTGGGTCACAGTTACCTCCCCAGCTTGCTATGCCAACCACAAACCATTTCATGTTGCTTCCAGAATCACAGAAGAGGGGACTCCCACTCTCCACCTGGTGAAATGAAAGTGCAGCTGAAATAGCCCAAATTCCTATGTAAAAGGCTTTGAAGGGTTCAAAATAATATGTTAATCATGGACAATCGAATGTGTCTTTGTTATATTGATTGTTGCCACAACAGGCAAAGATCAGCTTTCTCCTTTTTTATACCAATCTGTCAAAATTGTAACGAAACTTTACCTAAATCAAAAGTACATTCTCTCCCTACATATTCTAGTCTCCATTTTAATTTCCATGTCTTATTTCTCCTGACTTGGATTTTGGATTGTAAACACCAAAAGCATAATAAAAATGATTTAAAACATAGCTTAATCCTCCAACCACTGCCCTCCCCTTGCCTTCAAAATTTTCTTTAACTGTCAGCTGCGTATTTCTATTAAACAACAATCAGATAATAATAACAATCTCCTGAAACTTCTGAATTCTTCCTCTCCCACACAAAATACACAAGATCTGTCTGTTGCAGCAAAGCCCTTGCTCCTGTTTTTGTTATTTAAAGGGCTAACAAACAAATCAAAGGATCACAAAGATATCAAAGAAGAAAGAGAAAAGAAGGGATGGGAAAAGCAGAAGAAACACAAGCAAAGAAAATAACGATGTGTCTTTTCTCCTTTTCTGAATATCTGGTCTCCAATATTGTGGGCTTGAATTTAATATATCCCTATGCACTAAGGCAGGGATTGGCAAACTTAAACACTCAAAGAGCCACAAAGGTCCTAACCAGAAGCCTCCATTCAATTCTGGAGCCAACTGGAAGTCCGGTTCCCCCCTCATAGTCTCCTCCTAGTGAGGCATCCTTTTTCCTCTGCTGACCGGAAGTCTGGTTCCCCCACCATAGAGTCTCCCCCTAGCATGGTGTCCTTTTTGCTCTGCCTGTCCTAACCAAAAGCCCTATCAATTGTGGAGCTGACCAGCAACAGGGAACCGCAGCAGAGGGATGAAAGAGCCACATGCGGCTCCAGAGCCGCGGGTTGCTGACCCCTGCACGAAGGAACAGTTTTAGCTTGATACTTTCCTAAAATATCTTCCCTAGGTGTTTGGAAGTTGAATAACAAAAAATGGGCACGAGTCTTTGTGCAAAATATATTGGGGTCTTCTAATAGCTCAAGATGAGATTAAATGTACCTCGCAGTTCTCCTCCATGTTTTCCTTAGAAACAGCACAGAAGACATTCCCGATTAACCCTTCGATCTCCTTGGAACATACGTCTCTGTCAATTAGAGTTACTTCTACCTTCATTAATATGTGGGTTAATTTCTCAGCATTAT
Source organism: Pantherophis guttatus (assembly GCF_059756535.1). Lineage (NCBI taxonomy): Eukaryota > Metazoa > Chordata > Lepidosauria > Squamata > Colubridae > Pantherophis > Pantherophis guttatus. Next base: position 319,183,196 of record NC_142063.1, read on the forward strand.
CTGCAGGCAAAAGGAAAGGGTGAAGGCCAAGTAACAGTTTAGAATCAACCAATAATGGGTAGAAATCAGCCACGCAGCGTTTCACAGGACAGAATATATTAAGAAACATAACTGTCCTGTCACCATAAACAAGGAGCAGCCCTGCCAATTTCATGGAATTATGTCAGAGATGCCAGCTTTGCTCTCATGTGATAGAAAGGGATCCTGGTCTCATGTATTAAGGAAGGAAGGGAAGGAAGAATGCACAGCTTGAAGTGGGTGGGCAGCATGTTGTTGCTCTAATCCCCTTTTATATCATCCTTGCAGATCCATAAGACTGTGCTGCTGATTCAACCAGTCAAAGAGAATTTCCATTTTCTAGGGCAGGGTTTCTCAACCTTAAGATACATGGACCAACTCCCAAAATTCCCTAGCCAGCTTGCTAGTTGCTAGCTGGGGAATTCTGGGAGTTGAGCTCACACATCAAAGTTGCCAAGGTTGACAAATACTGTTCTAGAAAAAAAATACATTAACGGGCTAGATTAGATTAACTCATCTGTAATGAGTTAGATTGGATAGTCATCTGTAAAAATCCTTGAAAACCCCTTAAAATTCAGCTCACTCTTGGGCCAGTTGAAAGTATAAATACATATACATGTATATAACTGTATCTTATACCAGTTTTCAAAGTAGAGATAGATTAGCCTAGATTTTCCTTTCATCTTCAAACTGATGTCCCACAGTCAGTGAAGAACCAAAACCGAAAAATGAACAGCTCTTTCAGTAAGATAACAATCCAAAACACACCTCCAAATTAATTATGAAATACTTACAGGAACAAAGGTAAAAGTTTTGAAAAGGCCTCCACAACCCCCAGATTAGAGACTTTATAAAAATTCCCTTACAATATTTCTAAAATGAAAGAGTTTGGTGCAGAAGGATGGGAAACTTTCCAAAACTAAGCAAGGAAGATTCTTAGCTGGCTCCAGGAAAACCTATTTTTTTTTGCCAAAGGAAGGGTTCATGCTGCACCTGCCACATACAGAGTTTTCTTATTCTGAATCTATAAACAATTGCCAATAAATAATATATATCCATCCAAATTGATAGCAAAGCATCATTACGGTACTTTGCATGACATAGAGATTATATTAGCTTCTATTCATTTAGAGATTCATAGAAACATATATAATAATATCTAGGCCATTTATCCAATTAAGTGCAGTATTTGTTTGTTGGAGAAAGTCCCTATGTGGGCCAGTGTCTGATGAGGAGCCCCACAACAGTCACATTCAGGGGAGGGTTCTCTGCCCCACATTTATTCTATTCTTATTAATCAGTGCATTTTAATATGTAACCGATAATGTATATATAATTTTTTGAATTCCTCAAACCTTACAAAACCCTACATATTTCCATCATACCATAGTATCAATAAAGGAGAATATTTGTAGCTCACCATAGTATTATGTGATCTTTCTATATATATATTGACTGTTGTCCATGAGCTCTATGCTATAGGCTAAATAAATAAATCATAAAGGTAAAGGTTCCCCTCGCACATATGTGCTAGTTGTTCCTGACTCTAGGGGGCAGTGCTCATTTCCGTTACAAAGCCGAACAGCCACCGCTGTCCAAAGTTGTCTCCATGGTCATGTGGCCAGCATGACTAAATGCCAAAGGCGCACAGAATGCTGTTACCTTCCCACCAAAGGTGGTCCCTATTTTTCCACTTGCATTTTGTACATGCTTTCGAACTGCTAGGTTAGCAGAAGCTGGGACAAGTAACGGGCGCTCACCCCGTTACGCGGCACTAGGGATTTGAACTGCTGAACTGCCGACCTTTTGATTGACAAGCTCAGCATCTTAGCCACTGAGCCACCACATCCCTTTCAAATAAATCATAGAAACATACAATTTGACAAGGTGCCTAATCATTTGTACTGTACATAAATATATATGCATACCCTTATGTGCTGTACTTACACACATACACACACACACACATACACACACACACGCACACAGCTACAAAAATGGCCTGCCCTAATTAATAGCTGATTGAGGGAGTGGTATTAGGGAACTCTTCCCTTTAAACTTGTCTGCAACCTAAGTTGGGAAAGAGAAGAGAAGTTTGCTGCTACTTTACTCCTTTCCCTTTCCCTGGAACCAGAGAGCCCACCAACTAGTGGTGGGTTTCTACTGGTTCGTCCCGGTTCGAGTGAACCGGTAGTGGCGGTGGCAGGATGCTCCGCCCACCTGCCTGGATGTCATCATGGACGCTCTGTGCATGTGCAGAAGTGCCGTGCATGAGCAAAGTGAGCGAGTGCATGCGCACGCTCACAGTTCCAAACTGGTAGCAATGGTAAGTGGAACCCACTACTGCCACCAACGTCTATTGTTAACCCTCACAGTAGCAATAGCAATAACCAATGTTTAAAGGCATTGGGGGGGAAGGGGAGAGATTTTCAAGATTCTATTTCTAGATTGAATTCATTCAGGGAAGGGCCACTGTTCATGAAAACATTCCATTTCCGCTCTTGATTTTTCCTTTTGAAGCTGCTCATTCATCTTCCTGCTACTACGGACTGTATTTTTTTGTAAAGACTCTTTTTACCCCTCTTCCTCAAAAAGTTGACTCAAGGCTAACTAACTTGTTTTCAAGCCACATTAGAGTAAGAAGTAGGATGCAATTCTTCTTGCCCTTCCTTTGATTTGGTTTCAAATTTCATGGTTTTTGGCCATGAAAAAATGGAAGGCAGAATTAGAAAGTTTTTCTTATTGGAAAGGACAAAAAAAGAAAAAAAAAAGAACGGAAAACTTTTCCCCCAAAGCACAGTGCAGTGGGAGAAGTGAGGTCATCAGTAGCAAAAACTTAAAAATATCACCCCGTCTCCATTTCTCAAATTCCTCCCTAAATTGAGATTGTAAACAAACTGATAAATTTAGGGGAAAACCATTTGGCTCAGGCCTGGATTAGAAAATGCAGTACCAGCCATTATAGTCTTCCATGTGGCAACCCAGCAGTCTTGCCATATGCTGAGGTCCTGCAACAAGGGCAAGCAAATTGGTGTCATTTTTTCACTGAAGTTGATGGGAGAATCCAATAAGATCAAAGCAATGTTGTTTCTCAGACTGGTACTGTTGAAGTCTTCATGGATGATCACCATGTCCAACTTCTTTTTCTCCGAAGGTTTCCCATGCAAGATGACCACTATGGGGAGATCTAAAGAACTTGGGAACAAAGATGGAGGCAATACATTACTGAAATGTATTCAGACCCTAAGAGCTGGCCTGATGAATCAAAAAATACCACAAGACATACTGTTCAGTTGGGCCAATGGTATATTTAATGCAAAATATTATAAAGGGTGAGTATATCTGTTGTTTTGAACCTATACATCAGCTACAAGTTCCCAACCCTTTTTTCAAAATCCCTTGAATTCCCACCTTGGAATGGCCTATGCCGTGATGGCGAACCTATGGCACGTGTGCCACCTGTGAAGCCATATCTGTGGGCACACAAGCATTGCCCTAGCTTAGGTCCAGCACGCATGCACACGCCAGCCAGCTGATTTTTGGGCCTTCCGGGCCCACCGGAAGTTGGAAAATGAGCTGTTTCCAGCCTCCAGAGGGCCTCCAGGAGGGTGAGGAAGGCCATTTTTGCCCTCCCCAGGCTCCTAGAAAGCCTCTGGAGCCTGGGGAGGGCGAAAAACAGGTCTACCATGCCATCACGTGCCAAAAGCGGGGGCAACACAGGTGTGTGTGTGTGTGCATTGAATTATGGGTATGGGCACGTGCACGAGCGACTCCCCGCACTCCCCCCGCTTTTGGAACGCGATGGCAAAAAGGTTAGCCATCACTGGCCATAGATTGGTGTACTTGGGACCTTGAACAGAGAAAAAGAGGTCAACCTAAATTGCTTCAAGCAACAAAGTAGAGCAGGCAGGATAATTTGAGCCTGCTGTAGAGGACTGATGGTGATAATATGAATAAGTGTTGTTGTTTTTTTAAATTATTTACCATGTGGGTGTTCCTGCTCAAAGCTCTATTCCTAATTCATTTTGCTAGTTCTGACTCTGCAGTCAGTTGGCATCCACATCTATTTAGCCTGCTTCAGTTCTCACTCAATTGTTGAGTCTGTGTGACTACTCCTTATTTTCCTGAATATGTTTGCACTTCCCTCAAATGTATTGACATCTTTCTTACATCTTCTCTGCAATACTCACAGGTCCTCCTTGAAGCAGTGAGCTGCAGACAGGATCCACCAGCTGCTCAGAATTGCTCCTCTGCAAATAACCTTGTCTTTGGTCCGAATGCTGACCTGCCAGGGTAGGGCTTCAGATGTCCTTGCTGTGGTTCCTTCTTTGATTCTTGGTACTGTCCAGGAAGTGGCTCTGAATTTGGAACTCAGGCCACATGAAGAAATCGGTACGGCAGGCAATATTCTTAATTCTGTTTTTAAAAAAGTGGAATTCATTCCTCTAAATTTGTGCCCATTTCCCAAATGTGAGAAAGTTAAGTGTAAGCTCATTGGAACTGTATGTCTTAGCCAGTCCTCTGTGATAATACAGTATGACGTGGACAGCTCCAAAATTATGGTTTTTCTTCTGGGATATATGGAATAAACACATTAAAAAGGGATTCCACCTACTTGTATAAGAGACAGTCATTGAGGAGACCAGAAACAGAAGTACAAGCAGCTGCATCTTGCTCTCTTTTTAAAGGGGTCCTCCACGTTTAAATTGAATGCTGAACAAAGAACTTCCTACAAATATCACCGTGTTAGCTCAGAAGAAATATATTTGCCTAGAAGAGGCATGACCCACATTTCCTCTGCCCCATGTGACCTCATGCACTACCTAAATCACCTGTGATGATATCATAATGGAATCCTGGGGTTTGCCTGGTATTTGCAAGTCCAACAACAAGGGGCTGAATATGTGTCCAAGTTTCTGGTTCTCAAATTTGAAAGGAACTGGGGGTTGGTTGGTTTTTTGAATGGTGAGAGGATCAAATGTGGCAGGCACCCAAGAAAAGACTGAGAGGTATCTTTGATCTTTAACATGAGTTCTATGGGTTACATTCCAAAAAGTAGAGGCTCGAAGACAGGGGTGTCAAACTCGTGGCGCCATGGCAGAATTACGTGACGTATCATGGCTTTTTCCCCACTTCGCTAAACTGGGTGTGGGCGTGGCCAGCGGGTGATGCATCCAGTCCACGGCCTGCGAGATTGACAGCCCTACTCTAGGAGAAACAAGTGGGCAGAATCAATAGAAAAATTAATTTTGATTTCACTTATATTAGGTCATATGATTATAATTTGGCAACAATGATTGGTGGATTTCTATATAAAACTTTTCAAAAAATGAAATAATAATTGAATTTAGGATTAATAGAAGTCTTTGATTTAGTTAAAAAGATAATGAGTTCAAATTATGTCAAATGAGTAAAAAATGTTTTGAATTACATTATGGAAACATTAGTAAAGCAAGAAATACTCGGTCAGTCCATGTAATTAGCTAAACAGCAGGGATAATTGACTGTCCCCAACCTGGATTGAACAAACTGGGTAGGAAAACAGGAAAACTAATTACTGTACATCATGCTATTTACCAAAGAAGTGACATTCACAGATTATACATATCCAGAAATAGTGCTAGTACAATATGACTCTGGTTGAAATCTGGAATATATTAAAAAAGAAACTGCAGGAACGATCATAGCAGTTCAAGAACAAATCCTGCAAAGAAATGCCAACAAAGCCAAAAAGGCCAGTGATATAAAATAAACTAGGAGATAATCTCATTAGTGGCTGTAATAAAACCATTGAACAGAGTGAATACACTCTGTTCCATGATATGCATTAAAATTATCCCCTGGGATTTATGTAGGAAATTTGGCTTTACTGTTTGTGGGAACTTGTGCCTAAAAAAGTTTTGAAAAAATAAAAATGTGAGATTTCAAAACTGATTCAAAAAAATTGATAGGAACTTAAAACATAATATACTATACATTTCTGTCATAGAAAAGCTAAAAGTTAAAGAGACCCATTTTAAATCATTCCTGACATTTACATTTACATACTGGGCATTTGTAATTCCTGTTCTAATCTTAAATTTCTGAACACTATGGTCTGTTTACCAACAGATTATCACATACTGATCTTTATCCACGTAATATACTTTGCACACAAGTCATGGGCATCTTTGAGATATCCCCCAGTCTTGTTTGATAGGCAATTTATCCTCCTTTCACTCAAAAGCATAGCTCTCTCAATGATATTGCAGAGATGCAACAGTGGCATATAATTAGGACTGTTTTTGTTGCCAATCATCACCCCCAAATATGATATCTCATTTGTCCTCAATGAAACTCAAGCTTTTTCCACTGCTGCTCTAGTTGCATTTTTACTTGCTTCACTACTCCCAGGTCCCTAATTAATTGGGGTGTGTGCATGCTTATGAGCTCTGCTATGAAGAATAAATGCTGAAGAGTGTTATGTAAAAATTGCTTGGCTCATTTCCAGGTTCCATTAATTAAGCAAGTGTTGGCAGAATTGACAGCCATCTATCCACACCAATCTCCAAGGGCAAACCAAATTCCTGGAGGATAAAGCTATCAATGGCTACTAGATCACAGGGATATTTTTCTCAGTACTCTCAAACTGCTCTCATATCCTGCTGGCAGTCTTCCCAATGATATCTGGTTGGCCAATATGGGAAGAAGAATTTTGGATTAAAGAGGCCTTTGATTTAATCCCACATGCTATTTATGTTATTAACCTGCTCTACTGAACCTTAGATAATACAATTACTTCTCATATATCTGAGAGGGAGGGAGGGAGGGAAAGAGAGGGAGAGAAGGAGAGAGAGAGAGAGTGGGAGATTTGGTTATGCCAAATCTTGAGATTTGGTTATCTCAAGAAAAAGCACTTCTAAACAAATACACCGGAATGCCCTTTGACAGTGTAGAGAAACCCAGCTAGCACCAGAGTGATGTCAAAGAAGAAAGTGTGAAAGAAATCTACACCACTATTACAAAGGGTGGCATTTTCTTGAAAGCAATTGGGATGCCCAAAGGAAAAATCTGAGTGAGAAAGGCTGAGTCTATAACTCTCATTGAAAAGAGATAGGTATACACAGATATATTGTGATTTATATATTACAGCCAGGTATATTCTGGCTACAAATTATATTGTATGCATAAATGCCAATAATGAGGAAGAAAGGCTCACACTAGGGGAAAAAAAGCCTGGGTTTGTATGTTTTTTAAAAAGAAAATAGCAATTATAGGGTAAAATATAGATTGGAAGCTCTTGATATGAAGGAAAAGGTTTGACCTTCTCTCCACAAACTGTTTTCTGAATGAACCTGCAAATTATTGCTATTTGCCACAGTTGAGTTAACAAGCAAGCCACCCATCCCTTTGACATACATGAAGCAAAATGGCATGAAATGGATACTGACATTTTGCCATTCTCTTGCATCTCTTACTTAATTATTCAGATACTAACGAAGTTGCACACACACACACATACACACACACACACACACACACATGCGCGAACGAAACTTTTGCCAATATGTTACTCCTTTGAAGAGAAGGTCTCTAAACCTAGGCCAAAATATACACTTACAGTTGCTCTTTATTTAGAGAAATAATGCCAACTTTATTGCCAACTAGCAATAAAAAGTTAATAGGCTCCGTTTTTCCACACATTTTCTCTCAGGTCTCATTATTAAAGATGGAATACCTACAAAATAATCTCACCTCAGAAGGACTTAGTGACTTTATCTTGCTAGTTCAGTGAACTGATTAAAGTAACAAGTTGATCACAATGTGTTCGGTTAAGTTTTTTAAATGTCTATTTTCTGAAAATGTCCTCCATGCCCACCCATCCACTTTGTGGGTGATGGCCCATATTCTTGAAAAGTGTATAAAACATGCATTCATTGGTATAAGTTAAATAAAGTTACCACCAGAAAAATCAATAAAAAATTGAATTGTAGATCCAGTCTGGATATGGCATAAGTTCTATTGGTGGGATAAGCAATTATCACTAAAATATAAGAAGCAGAAAATAATAGTTTATTTCACAGAAAGTGCTTTGAGTTACCCTAATATCACTCCTATTTGCCTGTTCCACATAATGGAAGTAGTTAAACTGATCAGGAAACCATTATTGATAATTTGTTTCCTTTTACAATTCAAGTAGACTTCCTGGATTGCTGTGAACCAGAAGCCAAGGATAAAACTTGGTTCAAAATCCCATCTTATTAAGAAGATATTCTATTAGGGGTGAGAATGGTACCAAGGAGCTGTTGGCTATGTGCTAGTTGAAGGATGCCCATTTCTTCACTGATAAGGAAACAATCCTTGACACACTGATGTCATTTTTTTCCTTCTTTGATAAACAAAAATCAGGAAAACAAATCATAGGCAGAGTACAGACATATTCCTGGGGGATCTGAAATAGCTACCACAATTACAGTCACCTCTATAAACATTCTAGGAGCTGAGCACAAGCTGGATAGCTTTCAATTGCTAACAAATACTTTGGCATTCAAACCTCAGGAACTATCAGTGGGATGAGTAAATATGAATGTGTAGGCAGGTGTCCTGTAAGTTCAGTGAGGCATCAGTATCACTTTTATAAAGGCATTCTATGATGGATCTCAGAGTCTCCCTTCAGAACTCGCAATGTCTTTTGTCACAGTTCACTTGCTCCAGTCAGGATAATGTACCATCTCTTGATTTTCTTGGTACAATGAAAGATATAGAATATGAATAAAGAATATCTTGCCGAGAAGCATCTACTCAATGTTTTATTTGTATAAGGTAATTGATGGCTTTCAGGAAAATATGATTAATTTTTGTCACCTTGTGTGTCCAAAGGAATGATGAAATCTTTGATGTGACCATGTAATACCATCTTAAAGACCTATGAATCTGGTGGACAAAGATCAAACCTGCCCATCCAGCAGCAGAGACATGCTTCCTCTAGATCAGGAGTGTTAAACTCAAGGCCTATGGGGTGCTTAGATCTGGCTCAGGGGCCGCCCTGGAAACAGTGAAGGACCGGCCCATGGTGCCTCTGCCAGCAAAAACGGAGCTTGGGAGCCTGTTTTCGCAGGCAGAGCACTCGGACCACCACAGGCGCCCCAACATAAGTGATGTCGAGCTGGCCATGCCCACCCTGGCCATGCCCACCCGAGCCCCCCGAGATCAAACACAACCCTGATGCAGCCCTCAATGAAATTGAGTTTGACACACCTGCTCTAGATTCAGGCTGAGGATGAGTGCCCCACAGCTTGAAGATGATCCGTGTCTCTTTTAATCTCAGAATCAACTTTTGGTGCAAGGCTTTAATTTTGTCCTTCATTCCACTTAAGATCTCATCTAGAGACCACTACAAGCAGCTTGGTCTCTTTGATGGTGTCTGATACTGGCAGCCATCATATGACACCTTTGCCTGAGAATTAGGCATTATCCAGACTTGCATCCACCATGAAAGTAGCAGACAACATGGATTGGGCATTGCTGGCTTTGAACCCCATTGCTCCGCAGATTGTAGCAAGCAAATGCTGTTTTTTCTGCCATAGTGCAATTATTATGGAACAAGCTCTTACTGGAATGAAGGCAGGCACCAGATAGTAAAAAGGATAGTACCTTTTTACTATCTGGGATTATTACACAGGTCTGCAATTATTACACTTCTCTACAAGTGTTATATATAGAAGGAGGACAGAGAGTGCCACCCAGATCCTTTTGGGAGTGGGAGGAAGGCAAGAAGACAAGTATCTGTTTGTAAGTTTGTACGTGGCTGATTATGGAGTTGAAATGCCAGATACTCTGTCTGAAGGGCACAAGATAAGGGCAACTATCAATAAAAGAACACAGCTATAATTTAAGCAAACCAGAATCTGTTTTTATCTGTTGATTTTATAATTAATGGTAACAGGCAGGCTCCATTGTTTGTTTGTTTGTTTTATTTAGGGAAAGGTTAGTAAGAAGCTGTAGCTCAAGTCACTCATTTTACCCTTTAACCTTATCCAGAATAGAAAAAATTACCCCAATTTTGGGAGGAGTTGGGGTTTTTAAAATGATGGGAGGCCTTATATCTCTGAAAGACTATGGTACTGAGTTTGTCTATTAACCTGCCTAAATATCAAAATTTAAAAGTCATTCCAAATCTACCTAGAGAAATTTGCAAATGGGGGATTGTAGCTGTATGCAGATTGGGGGTTGCCCTCTCCAGCACTAGAGTGGTATCTTTCACGCACCTGATATTCTCATTTGTCAATGGCTATGTTATATAGAGGGTCTTTCCCCACTGATGAGCTGAAGCGCTACTCAGCCATTCTTTTTTTTTTTTTTATTGCAAAAGTTTTACAATTACATTTTCACCCCTTTTTTCACCCCCCCACCTCCCTCCCCAAACTTCCCGTCCTCCCTAACCCTCCCTAACCCTCCCCCCCCCAGACTTCCCTATTATGTACTCATAACTAATAACACTGATATATATACCTGAACCCATCCCTCCCCCTACATAATTTTCCCTCTTTGTCTCTTTATATTAAAATATTTCTAATACATTGTTTTCAAATAAAAGCTATTTGATACTTTCTAATTTGGTATTTGTTCTGAACATATTCTATCCACCTTTTCCATTCCCATTCATAAGTCTCTTGTGAACAATCTTTTAAATATGCTGAAATCTTCGCCATCTCTGCAAAACTGGCCATCTTCGAAGTCCATTCCTCGATAGTAGGCAAAGCTTCATTCTTCCAATATTTACCTATCAACAATCTTGCTGCTGTTATCATATACAATATTAATTTTGTTTCATCCCGTGTAAAACCCTTAACTATGCCCAATAAAAACAATTGTGGAGAAAATTGAATTTTTTTCTTCAAAACATTCTGCATGACCCACCATATTTTTATCCAAAAAGCCTTAACTTTCCTACAGGTCCACCAAACATGATAATACGTAGCATCCAAACATTCACATCTCCAACATTTTGGCTGAACATTAGGGTACATACATGACAACTTTTTAGGATCTAAATGCCATCTATAAAACATTTTATAAAAATTTTCCCTCAGATTCTGCGACTGTGTAAATTTAACATTCTGAACCCAAATTTTTTCCCATGTTTCCAACATCACTGGTTCTTCAAAATTTTGTGCCCACTTAATCATGCAATCTTTAACTAATTCCGTTTCTGAATCCCTTTCTAGCAAAACATTATAAAGCCTTTTAATATGCATTGGACCTTTCTCTCTTATATGTCTAACCAATTCTTCCTCATGCAACATAATACCAGTTTTTTGGTCCTCTTTCCATCTCAATTGTAATTGATTATATTGTAACCAGGTTAAATTAATCCCTTCATCCAACAGTGTCTGCAATGTCTTCAGCTGCCATCTGCCCGCATCTGTAAAAAGAACCTCTTTGTATAAAACCCCCCCGAGTGACATTATATTTGTATTCCACAAGGTATGACCAAGATCCAGCCATAGCGGTATTTTATAATCCCATTTGAGTCGGTGCTTCTTCCAAACTCTCATCAAAGAGTCTCTAAGTATATGACTTTTAAATACTTTATCAACTTTGTCATCATAAAATAGGTAAGCATGCCATCCAAATTCAAGATCAAAACTTTCTGCATTCAATATTCCAGCCTTTTTACCCCCAAACCAATCACTTGTTAAAGTTAAAGCTGCTGCATCATAATATAACTGTAGGTTTGGAAGTTTAAGGCCTCCTCTTTCTGGAACATCTTGCATAATTTTCAATTTCACTCTCGGCTTTTTCTCGTTCCAGACGAACTTATTAAGTCCAGTTTGCCAAACTTTCAGTTGTTTATCACTTTTAAGCACCGGAATCATTTGAAACAAAAACAGAAATCTTGGCAAAATGTTCATCTTAACTGCTGCTATTCTTCCAAGTAAAGACAGTTGCAGCTTTTTCCAAGTCTCCATGTCTTTCTGAACCTCTCGCCACAACACCTCATAGTTATTTTGAAACAATTTCATGTTTGATTCTGCAACCTGAACTCCAAGATATTTTACCTTAGGTACAATTTCAAAACCTGCCCTCCTTTCAAGCTCATGTTTACGATCTTGTGTCATATTTTTGACTATCATTTTAGTCTTTTTTGAATTCAGTCTAAAACCTGAAACTCTACCATAGTCTTGTATAATGTCATTCATCAGGATTGTTGATTCCATTGGTTGTGATAGGGTAACCACCAGATCATCTGCAAATGCCTTTATTCTATAATCCTCTTGCCTTATCATTATGCCTTTCAAAATTTTTGAGTCCCGTATTGTATTTAGCAAGACTTCCAATGTTAAAATAAATAAAAGTGGGGACAACGGACATCCCTGTCTTGTTCCTTTTTCAATTTTAAACTCTGTCGTCAAACTTCCATTAATAATAATCTGTGCTTTTTGCTCTTGATAAATTGCTGAGATCGCCTGTGTAAATTGGTCCCCAAAGCCCATCTTTTTTAAAGTCTTTAGTAGAAAATTCCAATCCACTCTATCAAAGGCCTTCTCCGCATCCAAAAAGACCAGCACTGCAGAAATCTGTTTATTCTTATCAAGATATTCCAATAAGTCTATTACTTGCCTTACATTGTCCTTCATGTATCTGCCCTCAATAAATCCCGCTTGGTCCTCATGAATCACCTTTTGGATTACTGGCATCAACCTGTTGGCTAATACCTTCGCATAAATTTTATAGTCTGTGTTCAAAAGAGATATTGGTCTGTAGTTCTCTGGTTTTTTAGGACCAACTTGTTCCTTTGGTATCAAAGATATATAAGCAGTTGTCCAGGATGGGGGTATTTTACCCCCTTGTTGAATATTGCAAAATAAATCTCTAAGTTGTCCCACCATTTCAGCTTGTAAAGTTTTGTAATACACTGCAGTCAAACCATCCGTGCCAGGAGCTTTAGCTGTTTTTAGCTGTTTAATTGCTGCTATTATCTCCTCCTCTGTTATAAGATAATTCATTCTTTCCTTTTGTTGATCAGTAATTTTTGTAACTCTCTTATCCTTTAAATATTTTTCTATAAGTCCATTCTGCACCTCTTCTTTAGCATATAGTTTAGTATAATAATCCACAAAAGCTTCTTTAATTAATTTTTGTTGAAAAATTTCTTTCCCTCCAATATCGATACTGTCAATAGTCCGCATACTTTGTTTTTTCCTCAATGTGTAGGCCAACCATCTGCCCGGTTTATTAGCATTGCAAAATGTATTATGCTTCGCGTATTGTAAACTTGTTGCAACTTGTTCCGCCATAAGCATTTGGAATTGGTCTTTCAAAAGTTTTATAGCACTTCGTATTCTTTCATCTGTTGGGTTTTTAATAAGTAACTGTTCTTTATTCTTTATTTCCATTTCCAACTCAGATCTTTTCTTTTGTCGGAACAGTCTATGTTTAGAATTCATGTAGATAAGTACCCCTCTCATATAAGCTTTACTTGCATCCCAAACAATTTCAACTGGGGTACCTTTATTCAAATTTATTTCAAAAAATTCTTTCAAATGCTTTTTAAGTTCTATTATATTTTTTTCATATCTAAACAAGTTCTCATTTAATCTCCAAGAACGTCTCTCAACCTTATCCATCTCGATTTCTATCCATACAGGACTATGATCAGTCAAAGTTCTTGGAAAAATCTTTGTTCTTTTTGTCTTAACAAGTAGATCATTTGACAACAAGATAAAATCAATCCTAGAAAAGGATCTATGTCTATCAGAAAAAAAAGTGTAATCCAATTCATTTGGATTATGTATTCTCCAAACATCTTTTAGTTCCATATCTTCTTTCATATCAAAAAAGGTCTGTGGTAATCTAATTCTAGACTTTGCCAAGCTCTTTTTATCTAATTTAGAATCAATTACTCCATTCCAATCTCCCATAATTAAAATAGATCTGTAGTCCCATTGCAATATTTTAGTATGTAACATCTTGTAAAAATAATCCTGTTGTTGGTTGGGAGCATAAATTCCAATCAAAAGAATTTGACCATTTGCTGTAAACAATTCAATTGCTACAAATCTACCATCTTGATCTACTTCTATAACTTTTGCTGTTAATTTTTTATTTACATAAATAACCACACCATTCTTTTTCTGCGAAGTTGAAGATATATAATGTGCTCCTAGTTTTGAGTTTATCAAATATTTTTGATCTTGAGTTGTAATATGCGTTTCTTGTAAACATATTATATCATTATTAAATTGTTTCAAATATGTAAATAATTTTTTCCTTTTCTGTGCTGAATTCAACCCATTGACATTCCAAGATAAACACTTAAAGGTCATTAGCCTCTTTCTGGAGCGCAGAGCAATATGCTTGAAGTTCATCCGAGAGCTTCGATCTCGCTCCTCCCATAGCGCCAATCTCTTGTGCAGTGCTCTTAACTGCCTTCTTGTCTTGTCTTTCCTGTTGTTGTTGTTGCTTTTGTTTAAGTAGCTTGGATTGAGCTCTAGTTATACGTTGATCTTTAACTTCAGTCAACTGAATCAAATCCAAAATTGGAGAAGAATCCAGCGATGGCTCACTCAGAATACCTCCTTCTGCACCTTGCACGTTTTCTAATTCCTGCTTAGACTGTTCTTTCAATTGCCTCTCTTCACTCTCCTTAATCTCCAGAACTGTAGATGTACGTGGAGATGGTGTTCTTTCCTTAAGAATAGTACTGTAAAAGTGTTGCGCCTTCTCCACGGTATTCAACCGATATCCTTCTCCCTTATATCTGAAAATTACCCCAGCTGGTGCATCCCACCGGAAGGGTATCTGTAAATTTTTCAATTCCTTAACAAGAAAACCAAATTCTTTTCTAGCTTTCAGCATTTTAGGAGGTAATTCTTTAAAAATTACAAGCCGTGAGCCCCCCACTTGTATAGAAGTGTGAAAAGATTTTTGCAGGATATCATTTCTAATTTCTCTCTCAGTAAAGTATATGACCACATCTCTGGGTAGTTGTCTTTGCCTGGCCACCCAAGAGTTCACTCTGTAAATTTTATCTATTTTATGAAATACCAAATCAGGATTAACTTGTAAAATCTTAGCCAGGGCTTCAGAGCAAACTTGTCTCAAGTCCTGTCTTTCCTCCTCTCGAATTCCCCGAAGCCGTATGGCAAATTCCATCGCCCGGAATTGTATCATAACAATCTCATCTTCAATTCTCTGCATTTTATTGTCAACTTCATCAATTTTATAATCATTGTCTTTCATCCTAACATTAACTTCTGATTTAAATTCTTCAACTTTAAAATCAACTTTCCCAATAAAATCTGCCAGGCCAGACGCCACTTCTGATATTTTTTTGGTCACCATAATTTGATTCTGTTTCACCATGTCTTTAACTTCATTAATTTCCTGCAAAAATTCCTGATGTGATTTTTGAAGTTCCTGTTGTGATTCTTGAAATTTATCATCCAAAGTTTTAGAAATAAATTCTTTTAAATCTGCCACATCAAATTCTTTTTTCTGAGTTTGTAACTGTTGAGCAGGGGGAAGTTGCGTTTGATGTTTATGTGTGGGGGATCCCCCCCCTGATGCCTTCCCTTCCTGCTTCTTTGAAGCCATCGTGCCACGTAAGCTAGTTTTTTTGAAGAGGGAAGTTCTTTTTCCTTTCCCTCTTCCACAGAAACTTCTAAAAAAGTCCCCCAGATTTAATCAGGTAGAACTAGAATAAAGCAAAGTCAAATTTTAGCAAAAGAAATTTTTTCTTTAGATAGAGCAACTTTGTAGCAATTTTACAACTTTGTAGCAAAGCAGGGAGGCTTCACAAATCCACTTTCACTAGCTCGTTAACTCAAACGCTGGACGCCATATTTTTTCAAATCACTTTCACTCGCTCACTTTCTCTTTTGATTTAAAAAGTCAACAAAGCACCAATACTTGCAGTTTTCAAGTTTCTGGATTCAAGTTGATATTTCCGCTGTTTGTTAAAATTAATTCCTCTCACTTTAAAAGTTTGCTGCTGCCGGCTTGTTCTGCTGAAGGCAGAATCGTCCCACGCCGCCCGGAGTCTCCGCAGGTTGGAAGGGAGCCACACCTGTTTTCACCCCCAGAAGCAATTCCCTGGGGGGGTTACAGGGGCTCAACCTGTACCCTGCTGTCTCTGCTCCTGCAATCCTCAAGATTTCGGAGTTTTCGAGCCGCACCTCGTTCGCGGGGCGGCTCTACAGGCGGCGGGGCTGGCGGTCTTTAAAAAGTCACCGCCGTCGCCGAAGCTCGCAAACCGGAAGTCCCTACTCAGCCATTCTTGAGGTGGCAAAAAAATAATGCCAGATTGAATTTTGATGTTCCCATTGTCAAACTCTAACCTGCCTGTATTCTCAATCATTTCTGTCACTTGACTTCCCTTCAAGGTTACTGGTGACAAATCCCAATTGATTTTGTACCATTTTATATCTTGGATAGTGTTGAAATGGGGGAGGAGCAGCAGTATTTTAAATCTGGTAGGGATAGGAATTATTTAAGCTGTCTCACTTATGATTTGAAATAAGATGAATGTAACATCATGGGAGGGGACATGGCTGGCAAACGATGTTGCCAAATATGTTTATGCTGTGATTGGGAAGAAATGGAGTCAGGCCATGATTCTCTTTAAGGTACCAGAAGTCTCTCCAGTTTTCTCGCAGGAGGCAAATGCAGCAGCGCATCTGAAAATAAACTTATCCTATATTTGGTTTGGTTAGATCACATTAACATATAATGACTAAGGAGACAAATTATTCATTACCTCTGAACAAAGAGCACAAAGGTCAAGAAGCCAAAAGCAATGAATAGATCAGTAGCATTTCTAGGCAATACACAAATAAATACAATCTTAAGGCAGGCTGGGCAGGACCTGTTTGAAATGATGCTCCGACAGCATTACATTAAGCGACTACTATGAGAAATAAGTTTCCTGGTAGGAGAAAACCTCTCTTGATGCTTTGCTAAACCCAAAATCAAATGGTATCAAGATGTGCTAATGAATACAAACTCCAACAGCACTCTTCATCTTAAACAATGATGATTCTAAAGCTGTAATTTGTGATTGCTCCTTGGCAATGAACGCTGTTTTGCCAAAGAGATCCCACTCAGTAGAATACCCACACCCACACCAACCAATATTAGCCAGAAGCAAAGATAGCAGGAGTAAAGTACCAACATCATCATTATACCCGTTCTCCCTTTCATTTCCTTTTCACCAAGTGGCTGGGAAATTATAGATAGTGCTGGTTTCCTTGACAGTGAACAATAGAACAATTCAGAGGTATAATGCTCAACACAATACATTCTGTTACTATAGGAACCAGGCATTTCAAGTGGTGGGGCGATCCAAGAGGGAAGGCAGAGTTACACGTTAAGACCTTGCCAATGGCCGACACTGAAATGCATCATACGTTTTGCTGATTTCCATCACTGACCAACAGGATGAAAAGCAAATAGCTGGAAGTGGTTGTGTGAGTGTGGCTTAAAGGATGTGACCAGTTCACAATTTCACCATTTTCTTTGTTACAAGAGAGCATTTGGAAGAGAGATGCACCACAAAGATTGAGGCTACATATTTATGGCTTTGTGGAGACCTCCAGGAAGGAGTATCTGATCTAGAGTTACCAACCTGTAAACCAAAAGTCAAGTCCCAGACCTGGATTTCAAATACAAGATAATAGCATAACAGATAAACACAAAGAACCATTATCTATATTTGCAGCCCTTTTATTGTTATATATTTGATACAGTTTCCCTACTAATATAGACCAATTCTCAGGTCAACAGAATCTACTTTGCTTCTTCTGCATGTGATACATTCCCACTATTGAGAAACTGACTCTGTATGTGTGTGTTGGTGTAAGAGATTGCGACTGGTGAAAGAATTAGGGAACACCTTTTTAAACATGTTTGTATGAAACAAATATTTGGGGCATGAAAGAAATCTGTGAGTGGAAAACCTCCTAAAACTTCAAGCTTTCTTTTTACATTTCAGAATCAAGCTGAGAAATCAATTAAGAAACTTACTCAATATGTTCTCACATCCCTCACTTACTTTCAGCAAATACCCAATTTCTTGAATAATGTAATAGTTTTTAAGGGTAGTTATAGCTACATAATGTTCCCACTTGAAATTTATTTAGCAGTTGACTTCAAAAAGCATATATATAATGGTACCAAAACCTGGGGCAGAGCTATCAGGCTAATAGCTAGTTGTTAATATTGTAACTCTGGTGCTAATTTATAAAGTGAATTGCAAGATTGGATATTTTGAGTAAAGAAATGGGAGAGGTGTGGAGATGCTAACCCTGCCCTTGCCTCCTGTTTCTCAAATTCAATTCATTCCCAGGACATATTCCCCCCAATAATTTTGCTAATATTCTTTCTTGTTACTTAAACTTGACATGCATACATTTGCCTTAACTCTTCAGCTTATAGTATTAATGTAAAAAGTTATGTTAGCTTATATTATACAAAATCCCACCAAATCTTACCCACATGGCACTAATGGGATTCTGATGCATACATATTCAGCAAGATTATAAGTGTGCAAAATTGCAGCCTATATGTCACATATGACCATGACCACTTTTGCAAATCTGGCCAATGAACAGAGCCAAAAAATGAAAACTGTTCCCTCTCATTTTAGGGGTTGGGAGAGTGCTTAAGGAGTGAGATTTCCTTAACCTTAATCCTTGCAATAGTTTGTGCATTCATTTGTTTACAAAAAAAACCCACAAATCTTTTAAACACTGCACCAATGGATATTGTACAACTGGAGTTTAGCCCTCAACATGCCATAGAAAGACATTATGGCCTTCATGGCTTCAGAAATTGCATGTCTCTGATATAAACCATCATGGACTGGGCCACTTCAGATGTTCCTATATTTTTAAGAGTGATCCTTCACAGTTTTAGGAGGTTATTCATCTTCTGAAAAGGCAGGAATACTATGCTTAAGCAGAAAATCCTCCTCCACTATGCAGATTTTCTAAGTGTAATGAATTTATTTCTATTTAAAAATGTTTTTTTCCCCTATCTAAACTCAAAAGGATATAGTCCAAGGAAGATTGCACAATTAATTTTGCATTACTTGATACTATGCCTTTCCTTGAGAATATATGCCACTGATTTCATATTTGTGAAAACTACACTGAAGTCTGCGGTAAAAATCCAAAACACATTTCTTTAATTTTGACATGTGGTTTAGGGAATGATTGCCCTGTGAATAAGGATCATCATTTAATACCAATAGGACAGGAAACCCCTGTGCCTCTGAGTCCACAGTAACCATTAGGGTGCTTGCTTAGGTACTGCTGATGATATTCTTCAGCATAATAGAACTCTGGAGCCTCACGGATTTCAGTTGTGATGACCCCATGATTATTCTCTGTCAATGCCTGCCAAAGACAAAAGAAAGAAAGAGAAGGAAAGAATCTTATTAGGAATGTTTACAAGAAGACATATGATATGATTAATAACAGAACTTTGAACTTGATAAGAAAGAGAAAATATTTATCAGTTTAACGGAGAACATGCTTCCCTCTAAATCTAGGGTTAATGTGAACATGAGCAAATATAGCATGATGGGTAGAGAATTAATTTAGGAGTGGGCTACCCAAATTCAAATCCATACTTGTTAGAAGCTCCTGGATGACATTGGTCTACTCACTGTAGAAGGGGAGACGTGCCACTTTATAGTAGTCAAAAATCAGAGATTAGTTAATCTGAATAGATTCCTTCAAATTATAAATCTAATCAATATTCCTGAGCCCCGATTTTTGCAGGTGACTAGATACAATTGTAGAAATATGAATATTGTATATCTATAATTCTTTGGATAAAGGATTTAAAGACAACTATCTGTGATAGTTTTAGTTTACTATAGAAGAATTACAGGCCTTGCAGAGGTGTTGCAAAGAGACTTAAGATAAAATGTGGAGACTATCAGTATTAATACTTTCCTATTGCTTATAATAAAAAAATCACCCTCAGTAAAATATTTTCCTATGTTTCGGTTGAATGAAAACTAAAGCAATCATCTCCATAACTTTAGTTTAAATGGGGATATTTTAATAAATGAAATGGGAAAATAATCCTTGGAATGAACTCTCTTATTACCAGTATTTACTTTTCTACATTATTGTTACCATTCACTGCATACTTTTTACAATGGACAATTAAAGCAATCTGAAAGAATTCAACATTTTGTTTCTTCAGTCAGATCGTGATAGTCTTTTCCACCTTTTCATTTGCACGAAACAGATACCCATGGGGGTATTCCTTCAATTTGGAGAAAAGATAGAAGTTTCGCACAGCAAGTCCCCCTCAACTGAAGTGAGAGAGCATGCACTAAAGAAAATGTCAGAGCATTAATACATTAGTACTTTTGTCAATATACAACATTAAAGGAATTACTTTTCATTCAACCCGTTATGCCACTTTACAAAAACAAGAGATGGGGTGATAAGCACCCAAAATTTTGAGATAATTAGAAAATTGGATGAATTCTGGATATATACAGTATATTTGCTTCCTCTAGAACAGGGGTGACAAACTCACATTGTCACGGCGGTGTCACGTGACATATCGGGACTTCCCCCCCTTTGCTAAAATGGGCGTGGCCAGCGCATGACATATCCAGCCTGCAGGCTGGGAGTTTTGACAGCCCTGCTCTAGAAGGAACAAAAAGAGATTCTGCTTGATCACGGAGTTGGACTAGAAGACCTCCAAAATTCCTTCCAATCCTGTTATTCTGTCAATTCTGTAATAATCTGATAACGGCTTTTATCATTAAGATGCACAAATATTAGGGAAACTTTTCCCAGATGGGCATCCTTGAGACATATAAACTTCAACTTTCAGATTCTCAGAACTGCCTACATTGGCAGCCTAGCTTTAATTTTGATACCAATTAAATGAGTTTGTACTTTTGATGCCAGATTTCAGTGGATTGGGAAAGTAGAATTTGCTTGAAGCTGGGTTGCACTCAAGCTTTTGAGTAATATCTAGAATAATACAATATGGTTTTGGAAAGTTCAAAATCTCTTCTTCTAGGGACCCATCATTTAAGATTGGAAATGCAATTTGGTCCAGCATCCCGATCCAGCTGGCAGAAAAGATTCTGTCAGTTTATAATTTTCCTAACAGATAAAAGTCCACAAGTCCCCATGCTGCAGGATCAACTTTCAATCTTAGTTTGCAAATAGGTTCTTGGCATCGAATAAAATTGGGAATTTTATTAGATGCCAAGAACATATCAGAGCTAGCTGATTTCCATGCTCTTCCTCACAGGGATCTGCTAGCAAAACAATTACTAAAATATCAGCATTGGATTATGGTTTCCATGAGCCATTGAGAACTTCAGACAATTCTATTATGTACAAAATTAAAGTTCACATTATGCAACTTTTTTCAGCAATCAAAAATTAAGAAGAATCTATAGCACTTGAAGCAGAAATAGCGCCTTTAAACATCTAGGGTTCTTATTAAACTTGATGACAGAGAATTTATTTTAAAAATAATTTAAAAGAAAAATATCATGTTGAAAATTTTGCCATGGATAAGGTATATGGTTTTTAAATTAATTTAGCTATAAGGTAGCCATGGGGTACATGTGATGGTCTAATTCTCTATTGTACAATAATTTTTCCAGTTGTGTGTAGTTTCACTGGCATTCCATACTTCAGTTAAATTCCCTCCACTAAAAAAGGCAAAATCTTGAAATTCCTTCCATTGGGAGTTTTTCAGCAGTCCTACAGTCACTTCTATAGGTCATCTTCTCCTTGAGAAATTGTTGAAGATTTCCTCTTTCTCCTACAGTCTGTCTGTCCTCCTAACCTGTCCAAGAATTAAGTTTCTGTTCTCCAAAGCACATCCAGGTGGACCTGTTCTGCTGTGACTTCTCCAAAAAGGGGTGGGAGTGCCTATGTCTGTCTGAGGAACATCACTGAGCTACTTGGGTCATTGGTCTTACTATCATGAAGCAGCTTTCTGTGTTCTTCACTGAAATGTGAGTTTGTGTGTGTATTCATATAAAAGTGCTGGATATACAATGTTTTTTTTGCATTTGTGCAGAGGGAATGTGCTTCAGCGACTGTTTAAGGGACATGTTCCCAGAATTCTGCTATCTTACAATTTTAAGATCTTCATCTGAACCTAATTTATCCTTCAATGCTTACAGGTACAGGGCCAGCCCTTTGAGAAGTTTTTTGCATTTTTTCAAGCAGCTTCATATGCACCCATAGTATACTGGAGGAAAGGAACAAAACCAGTAGAAGAGGGAGAGACAGGGAGAGAGAGAGATGTGAAGAATGCATTGTGCCTTTCCAAGAGAACTTGGCATCAGTAGCCTCTCTCATCCATGCTAGCTATGGAACAGCAATGACTTGGCAAGAGTCAAAGAAGCAGATGTCAGCCTCATCTGGTTGCCTCGACTCCAGTTGTTTGTTTAAAATGAACAGCAAAACCAAGCTAGCATGGGGGTCTTGGTGCCCGGGGAGAAAGGAAATGCACCAATCCCTTCTGGTCAGTTCTTTTTCCTCTGGCTTGAATGAATGTGATGTAGCCATGGAGAAAAAAAACCCACCAGGAATCAAAGCTTAAACAAAGAAGATTATGGTACTCTTGAATGCAAGCTTCTCAGAAGGTATCGGCACTTAGCCAACTTGTGATGGTATGTGGGAGACCTTGGTCTGACCTTGGGAGACACCCACACACCCACACACAAAAGACCTACAGCCGGGACAACAAAGGGAACAAAGTCCACAGATTAGGGAAAAGCATGGGAAACATTTCAGGAGAGATCCTGCCTAGTTTCCCTGGAAGTTAAAAAGACAGGATGGGAGAAATATTTTCAGTCTGGCAAGATTCTGTTTAATGGTTCCTTATAATAAAGTTAGTGCTGATGCCCCTGGTTGTGCTCCTTGTCTGGATGAGCACAATTTGACTGACCTCAAAAAAGGTAAGCAGAGTTAAATCTGGTTAATAGTTAAACGGAGGATCACTCCAGAAAATCTCAATGATATAAATTAAAGTGGAGGACTGGGGGGAAAAATCCTCCCAAAGGCAAAAGACTTTTCACTTTGACCAGAAACTGCATGGGAACGCCAAAGGAATGGAGTGCAGCTTGAGAATCATTATGGTTATCTGATGGTATGAAGCAGATACGGTCTTTTAGCATATTCCAGAGCTGAGTTATTCACTCTCTGGAGGTGCTAATTGAAGCCTTAACTGGAGCCATTAGTTTAGATACCAGTGACTTCAAAGCAACAGGGTCATGAAAGAAAACCTGCTGTGAGGTATGAAACTGATAAAAGGGAAGCAAGGAGTTCAAGTTACACATATACTACAAAGCAAGAGAGGAATTCCATTTTTAGATAGCCCTGTGTATAACTGCTTCAGTTGACAGACACACAATGAACACTTCCCTTCCCTATGCATCCCATGTTATAACTGCTTCAATTTAAGCAAAGGAATAAAAGCTATTATTATTCTCTCCATTTCCGCACTTCGCAGAGCATGCACCTATCAAGACCAGATGAAAAATAATTTTCATCAACCCAATGGCCAGAGTTTCACTTGGTGGACTGCAATACAATTTAAAATATTAAAAGTACCAATACTAAAACTGTAAAAAGAAGCACAATGCATTTATAAATAATACAAAACAAAAGATGCAAATAAAAATTTACACAAGCCATTATTCCAAGTAAAATTAGGGACTAAAAATCGAAAATAGTTAGTTGGAAATAAGTACCATTTAACTGCAGAAAAAGATAAAGTACTTTTACAGGCAGGATTGTAGAATGATGGAAACATTTGTGTAGAGAGGACATATTCAGAATTGACTACTAAAAAGTGAGGTATGAAAAGTAATAGACCAGCTGTCAAGCAGAAAACACTACCAAATTGTTTGAAGCTGTATGAAAAGAGGTAGCTAAAGTATTAACAATTCTGTGCCAAGAGGTAGCTATGGAACAAAACAGTGTGGCCTAGATATTAGGGAAAAAATGGTCTATATATTTGTGCAGAAGAAAAAAAGGTACAAGAGAACAGATAAATTACTAACGATTTGTGAATCATTATATAAACAACTTATTGAAGATCTTACAAAGAATAATGGAGAGAAAAATACTAAATGAATACATGTTCTGCCCCAGCTACGGACCCCAAAGAACACAGCACACACAAAGTCTGTATAAATCTTAGTTTACTAAATTAAATCAGTCTTTTTCAAACAAAGGCTGTTAATTAACTTTCTTAACAGCCTATAAGAATCCAAAGAATAAATAATCGTAATCTTACTATGGTTGGCAGAAAGCCCAGAAGCAATTTGCAGGAAGCTGATAAAAGAACTAAGATCAAGACGAAAGAGAGTGAACGAAGTTGTTCCCTGCAAATTGCCTCAGTTGTCGTCCTTCCTTAAATAGGCTAAGGGAGTGACCAATTAGCCCCAAGCCTTACTCTCGAGGAGACTTCCTCCTGAGGAGCCACTCCTGCTTTTTGGCAGCTCTGCGCCAAAAAGAGGCTCCTCCTCTTCTTCCTCTTCACTTATAGGAGCTTCTGGAGGTTCTGAAGGCCCTGGCTGAATCCCCGCCTCTAGCACCACATCTTCTCCAGCCTCCTCATTGTCTGACTCAAGTGCCAGCTGCACAGGCTGCTGGTGCAGCACCACACCAGCCTCCTCGTTGTCGGAATCAGCTACTATGCACAGGCCGCTGACGGGCCACAACAATACATAGGTTTCCAAAAAGGGCCATGAGATCATGCTACAGTGAATACTTTAAAGCTAATGGTTATGCTAAAACACTTGAAAATGCCAAATGCTCCCTTGAGATGATGATGAGCAGGCAAAAATTCACACTCTTATTGTGGTTGATGCCTCTATATGGTACTACTAAATCTGAACTTTATCCTGAATGTGTTACAAAGGGATTGCAGTTGTGTCACAAAGGGTGGCATTTTACGTTGTTTGCCATTATATAGGATTCTGCTGTGGAAAAGTCAGTACATGCGACATTGAAACAGGCATATCTATGAAACCAGAAAGTCAGCTCCATGAACACAACCCATGGTCAAAGATTGAACAGATGCATTTGCACCACACATTAAACTGATTAGCAGTAACGTGGCTGGTTTCTTTGTAACTCAGCATGTTAAGGAAATCAAACTGTATAGGCTAGTCTCTAGGTTGGTATAATATTAGCGGATTAATTAACCAGATTTATTTATTAGAAACATATTCCGTTCAGTTTAGTAAGTAACTTAGGGCAAGTTACAATTTGCAAAGATAAAAAAGCAAGACATTAAAAATACAATACAATGTTATAAACACTATTTCTTATTTCTATTTCATTATAATAGAAATAAGAACAGCATTGACCAAGGTCAACTCACACATATCTCATTCAACAGAAATGTCAGCACCATATGAGAGAACAAAAATCCCACACATGTCTGTTGGGCTGTGCTTTCTTTTCTTTTGTGGCTATGCTTTTAATTCTTTGGCTGAATGTTTTCATTACAAAGCAATGTTGCTTTTTTTTTAAATGAGCTTGACTTTTGGTTTGCCACTGTTATCTTCTGGGATATTCCCTCAATTCTCCAATCGAGCCTACCATCCTGGAATTTCCTGCTGGATTCCTATTCCAGTGCTAACCAGAGAGCTCAATCTTTTGATACCAATCAAGATTAGCTAGGTACTCTTTCCTTGCTGATATTTAAAGTTGGCATAGTAAAAACTCCATTTTATAGCAGAGGCAGTTGAAGAATCTGACTCTTCAGAATGACAAAGCAAGCACTATTCAATGGAAAGTCTGCTCTTGACATATGTCATGGCACACACACAAAAAAGGGGGGAGGTTGCATTGTAGTGTCACAATGCTTATTTCATCATGTACCTCCGCTTCCTTCCCTCCCCATGCTAGTGAGTAGAAGTCAAACCTTGGTTTACTATACCATTTGGTGCAAATAGGCTATTTTTTCAATCTGAACATCCACTGCATCCGAATTTATGTTACTGACATCTTTTACATTATTTGAGTAATTGACTAAATAGTAAATCTATTGCATCAATTTATGTCATTTCAATATGTAAATAAACAGGCACACATAAAACATCATTTATGTAATTATACACATGAAGTAAATTGATATATATTATATCTGTCTATATTTTGTCTGATTGCCTTGGAAAAAAACAAAAACAAATTTAGTCCATTATATGAGGAGTTGCAGTTTAAATAACATTTTGTCCGTTGCATTGATCGTCTGAAGAATCAGGCATTTCCTGTACTACTTACTATTGCTGACTACTAATAAATGACATAAGCAGATACTTGAATATGCAGCCAATCATCCTCTAGCCTCCTTTGCCAGGTTTAAATTCTCTCATTGAGGGGAGAAAGCAACTGACAGCCAATGATGGGCAAATCTTTATGGCTATTTATGGGCTGTATCATTTTCATATCTGTTCAACCTGAAGTTAATCTATCCAATTCCCACTGTATTGGGGAATTTAAAAAAGGATTCAGCACATCTGTATATGAGTATGTTACTTCTATATCTATTTTCTCACTGGAAACATATTTTTAGCATATTTTAGCTAAATATGCAAATTTGTGAATACATTTAAGACAAAAATACAGAAACTTTCAGAATATTTCTTAAATTAAGAATTGCACCCTAAAATTGAACAAATAAATGCAAATTTTAGATTTAGTAGTTCTAATCTCACAGAACAAGATAGTTCACATCATAATTTACAAAGGTCAAATTCTGTAAGATCCCCACTAATGGGTGCCAAAGATAAAAACCACAGACTGATTACAGAGATACACCACTCACTATTTTTTACTTGATCAAATAACTTGCTTTTTGGGTACAGGAAAGGGCAGAGGCACGTATCATTTAAAACAGAGGTCCCCAACTGGGCTGTGTGAGCAGAGGGCCAGCATACATGCATATGTGCACGCAGGTCAACTTGTGCAAGTCAAGCTGTGCACAGATGCATGTGCGGGATGACCCACTGTTTGCACATTGAGCTGTGCACCCACCTGCCACTTGCATGGCCCAGTTCCCCCCTTCCCCTACCCCCCCGGGCCGTCAAGCTATAAAACTTGGGGACCACTGATTTAAAATGAAATGTGGGAAAGGGGAAATTAGGCAAAGCAAGTAAGCTACAATCAATATTACCCAGGTTGAATTGCCTACTTCACTTTAGGACCGATCTCAGTGGACCATGTTTTTATGTCTGTTTGCTGAAGAAAGTATCTCTAATTGGAATAATCTGCACTACCTCTTTAAAAAAAATTCAAAACACTCAAGCTTCAATATCAATCTAAAGATATTTCACTGTTTATTAAGGGCCCATCAATACATGTTTCTTTAAGTGAATTGGATATCATAGTAGGGAAAGCCTGAAGGCATTTGGTCTGGTCCTTAAACTACAACCCTTCTTAGGTCACAATAGTTATCAGGCCAAGTCAGAGCCTTCCTCTCACTGGCCTTCTATTGCAAACTGAAGTGCTCTATAACAAAAAAAAAAAAAAAAAATGGGTCTGACTGAGTGTGACACGTTGCATACACATCAATATATGTGAGAAGAAGGGTTGCTCTGCAGAGGCACTTGCCAACAAACTCACTTTTGGTGCCATCTGCTCTAAAGAGAGCCAGCACCTGTTCGGAGCAGCTGCCGATTGCAGAACGTAGGTAAGAGAAAAATCAGGCTCATTCTCGACTTGGCCGGCTGCAGGTAACACATGGCCTTCACCAACGGGAATGCCAACTGTTCCCTTTTAAGCATGTCCTAATTAGGAAACGGAAAGCATTGTGAAATCTCAAAACTGTTCAGTTATATGATCACAGGAAGTTTCCAGAAACAGGAAGTTTCCTCCCTCTCCTTTAATGTCAGGTTCAGTTGATTCATCAAAGTGAGATGGGAAATGAAATGAACAGTCTAATTTTTCTCTCTCCATCTTTTAACTGAGCTTGGTTTAACCTGGGGATGAATGACTACTCACATCACTTGTCATGTAGACTGACTGCAGGAATCATGAGCCATCAGGAAGGCATCAGCTTAGAAAAATCTGTCCTGATCTACGCCTCTTTTTTTTTCCCCTTTGGGGGCAGCTTCCCTCATTATTGTTCTTTTTCAGCCATTAAAACATAACACGTTCCCCACGCTTTTCATTTATAAGCAGCTCCTGTGCATCATTTGATATTTCTACTAGATATTAAAAATAGGATCTTCTCACTTGAAAGACAACATTTCTACAACCTTTTAGAAGACTAGGCTTAAACAAAAACATATACCCAGCACAGCCAGATACCTAAATTTCTGAAAGGACACAAAAGGCTTTTTTACCACCTAAAAAACCTAGACGAACAAGAATATAAAAAACACCCTGCTGTAGTAAATCAAGGATTCAAGTGAATCCCTCAAAGGACTCCTGCCCTTTAGAAGCTCCATAATGAGATTGCTTCTTTACAAGCCGTAGTTTTTTTAAACTTACTGCATCATCCAATAAGTAGACTTAGATAGTTCACCAAAGAACATTCCTAGTTTGTTTCTAGGAATGCTCTTTAGGTTAGTTGTGACTAGAAGAAACCTGTGGATGACATGCTAAGTTTAAAATAAATAACAGATGGTTTTTCTCCCAACTGCACAGCTCCACATGAAACATCTGATGACCAACAGCCCATTCAGAATCTCTAGCCATGCCTTGATATTTTTCTTTCCCTTTATTACTGTAACAAAGCCGAAAGAGGATAGAAAGTCAGAAAATAGTCTGTCTCTGCAAAGTGTTATCCCTACTGTTGTTACCTATAAACGTTTAGTCTCATTCTCACATCCCACTTAACCTGCTATGAAGATGCTCACCAACTATTCCATTCCCAGCCTGCTGCAGTGGAAGCCTTAAGTTGTCTGTAATTGTCCACTGTTAAAATTGTGTTTTCCTCTTTATCCTGCACAATGCTTGCTAAATAAATGATCAACATTTTCATTATAGGGCGGGTGATAATACACTCCAAGGCAGGGATCTGGCAAGTTCCTATTGGCTAACGTTTTCTATGAACATGACTTGCTCCATCTAGTCATTTGAAGCTAACCTCTATGGTTTGGATTGAGGAAGAGATCACACACCTGGTTTATATAGTGGGTAGTTTGTTTTTGACACAAAAATATCAATCTAGTGGAAGATTAGCACAATGTAGTATTCTGCTGACACAGGATGATAGGTCTACACATTAATATTAACATACTACAGATGGGGAAACTGCCTGATGATGTCATAATATGCACATCCCTGGACATGATCTCAGAGACCCAGTAATGTTGGCAACAACCCTGTAGAGCTGGGACAGAAACTCTTACAAAGCCCTTCAGTTTTGCTATTCTTCTTTCAACTTGCAACTATTTTTGATTTATTGCCTTCTCTGAGAAAATAGATGGGCGTAGGAACAAGGAGGAGGGGCACCCTCTGTGAAATACAGGGATTGAGGAAGCAAAGGAATGTCAGCAACTGTCAAAGACAAATGAGAAAGTTCATAGGTAGAAAGTTAGAGCTTCCCTTAGTTTAAGAGCCCCCTACCACTCAAGCCATCAATTCATTCTCTCAATGATCCTCTTCCTTGAGAAGAATTGAAATTATAAGCCAGTTTATGTTGTAACGTATAACAGTATAAAAATGTTTGCACCAGGCTTCAAAACAATTACCTGAGAGCAAAGGACAAAAGCAATACCACAACAAAACAAAGCCATTTAAAAAGAGTTTTACTGAAGAGACAGAACCACCAGATCTGGAACACAACATTTCAGACGGTCCCAGCTGCTGTCATTCAGTCTTTTATAGCCCAGATCTGATAGCGTTAGAAAAGGTGTGTGTATGGAAATCAGTGTAGCAGGAACCTTTCTCTTCACACAGGTTCCTATCCTCCCCTCCAGCTGTCCATTCATATGAGCCTGAAAGTCACAAAGTTTGCACTGTAAGGTCCTGGCCATTTCTTTGATTCTGACCACAGGACTTGCATAGTTCTGCCCAACACTGTTTATACTTTTCAAGCCAATTCCATTATTTCACTAGGACTCCCTGGTATACATGAAAAAGGTTTCCCTTCACTGAAGTGTGCAGGCAATATAACAGCAGGGAGGGACAGAAAGAAATCTCCTTGTTTTGCAACAGGAATTGAGCCTAACATACTGTCATGAGAAAAAGAAAGTAAACCCACTTTGAGTTCTATAGTTTTATATATCAAGACATAGTAAAAAATTATCTGGTCCTTAGCAGTTCTTAAAAGTAGGTAAATGCAACCTCAGATGGACAACAACACATGACATATAATACCATGTCATCATTTATTTTACAAAAAGAAAGCCAAAATGGATTTTAACAGATTCAACTGATATTTTTTAAATCACTTTCCCCTTTCTTTTTCTTTTTTCTTGGGCAAGTGATGTACTTACTTCAAACAAAAACTTGGACTGGGACAGCCTGCCTAGTTTAGTTTGTAAGAATAAAGATGGCACTGGGTGAGTGCTTTGCTTTTTCAGTTTCCTAGCTGCTAATATATATATATATATATATATATATATATATATATTAATATATATATATATAATATATATATATATATTAATATATTGTATATTTTTGGATATACAAACATATCCAAAAAATGCACAGCCATACGGGTTCAGGAATCTGACAGACACCCAAAAAGAGATCTTGGTGTTATAAGTGGTGGGTTGCCCCCAGTTTGGACCGGTTTGCAAGAACTGGTAGTAAAACTGGTGGGAGGCTCCGCCCACTGACCCGGACGTCATCAGGAAGCTTCTGCGCATGCAGCCCCGTTGTGAACTGGTAGTAAAGTTAAGTAGAACCCACCCCAGGTTTAGAACCACTGTTCAGAACATTGAGTTGCTGTGACTTATCAAAAAGCTTGAATTTTGTTTCATCTATCCAAGGAACATTCACCCAAAAATCTTGTGACTTATCAACATGGATTTTAGCAAATCTCCATCTAAGTTTTTGTGCTGGCTTTCAGAAGCCTAATCTTCCTGGGTCTTCTACCATGGAGGCAGTTCAACAGTAAGAGATGGTGGATTTGATATTGTTATTTCTTGATCTTAGAGGTCAGCTAGGGTCTCTTCTGAGGTTTCTTTTCTCCAGCATTCAAGTTTTCATTCCGTTCAGTATGGTGTCAGTTTTCCTCTTGTGGCCATGTCCAGGGTGGGTGGCCACGGTCCCATGTACTTTAAACCTCTTGATAACATTATCAATCATGGTCACAGCAACATGAAGCTCTTTGGGGGTAATTTTTGAGTCTTTACCTTCACAATGCTTATTTACTTTATTTATTTATGTATTATTTATTTATTTATTTGTTTGTTTGTTTATACAATGGAGAGCATTGTATGGAGAGTAATCTATAACTAAGGAAAACTTTCCTGACAATTAGAACAATTAAACAATTATCCTATATACTTGTGTCTGTTTCAATTCATTTCCATGGGATATTGGGATTCTCTGGAGAAAAGTGGAGGGGTCCAATACTTTTGACCATTTTTTTAGAAATGCCGTCCTCTTCACGAGGAATGAGAAGTAAACCTCAATAACATACACTGTTAAAGTAAAAAAAATAACAGTAAGACTTCTCAGCAGAAGTACACACATTTGTATTCTTCAGGGTGACATTGTATATATTGCCCTCCAAGATTTCATTAAACTCTGTGAGGAAAATGTTTTTGCATATATTTGTCTGCTGAAGTACACATGGCCCAGTTTAGGTTTTGAGACATAAGAAATCTATGTGCTTCGTTTAACATAGAAAGTAGAAACCAGTGTTGTGAGGGAAATGCCCACTTATATTAGGAACCAAAGGAATTCGAGGAAGATGCAACAAAGGGTTGTCATTGTTTTTTTTGTATGCACACCATAGAGATGACTAGGCTCATCAGAAAGCAGCACCCCCAAACCAACAAGATTACAAGTTACATATTCTCTGAAACGGTATATAAGACTTGCAAAAGCATGATAAACCTGGTTCTGCCAGTGGGCCCAGGGAACCCAGAGCGGGATGGAGCCCATTAAATGTCTCGTGTGATTGGCTGTCGCTGGGACGGGCGGTGGGGAGTGGGGGATGATTTTATTACATTAATTTGTTTGATTTTTAAATTAGTTTTACTGTTTTTAAATGTGGTTTTTATATTCTGTAAGCTGCCTTGAGTTGCCATGGGAGAATAGGCGGCAATATAAATTTAATAAGTAAATAAATAAATAAATAAATAAATAAATAAATAAATAAATAAATAAATAAAAATTATAGCATAGCCTTTACAGCTGGAATGTAGCATCTGATAAGAACAATCAGGTGACCTTAGTACGGACTCACCTGCTGAGTCTAAATTCTGTGTTTTTAAGGAGGCTCTAAGCCCACTCTTTCTACTGACACCTTCTTATATAAACAATGTTCTTTCATGCCAAGAAAAAAATAACAACTTGGTTTCTTTTCTCTATCTCGTTCACTGTCACCGGGCAGTTTCATTTTGCTTGCTCTTTCTGCTGTGCAATTCAAAATCCCTCACAGCTATCAGATATGTAAGAATGGAATATTTGTCCCTCACTTCAAACCTGTGTAGGGTGAGGTGTGAAGGGTCACAGTGATGAGGTAATTCATGCTACCAGCAATAGGGTAAGGGTTTGTTTTGTTTTCTTTTTTCTTTTTTGAATATAGAAAATGAAGTGAGGGGAGGAAAGGCAGTCTTTCTGTTAAAAGGAAGAACCTTTGGTTTATTTTTAAAAAAGATGGTGGAGTGCTAAATATTGCCTCTTCTAATGTTTCAGCTGAACTGAAAGATGCTTCCCTACCAGGCTGTTACAATTTAACTTCTGCTGGCATCTCTATTTCCAAAAGGAAGACAAGCAGGAAGTTGAATGCTCCACAGCTGAGAACACGCAGATTTGGAAGCAGCAGGCTGGACCAGATGGAAGAGTGATTACTGACGCTGAAAAGTTATCGTCTTTCAAAAAATCTTGGCATTTGAAATGACAGGATGGGAAAAAAAATAAATGAAAAAGAGAACATAAAAGTGGGTTAGGCTTGTTGCTGGAAAGTTTTCTTATCACACTCCCTTCCAACAGTGTGAAGCTGAGAAAAGTTCCTCCACTTAAAAACAGGCCATGGCAATAAAGCACCCTTTCTCTAAACTGGTTTCCTCTCTGAGCAGCATTTTCTATCCTGCTATGGTCTGGAAGTACTAGACTACAATCTCCATTATGGCTGTCTGGAGATGATGAGAGTTGTAATTCAGGACCCTGGAGAAACAGCAGGCTCATATATTTTTTTGCCCCTCCTCTCCCATTTCTGCATTAGAAGGCAGCTTCTAAATATAACACAAATCCAGGTGTGTGGGTTTTTTTAATGTAACTGGTGACACTAAAATCAGAGTAAAACAACAAGTTACGATAGATCAATATGGGATCTAAAAATCCCCATATTGAATCATCTCAACTTGTGTATATTTTCTCATAAAGCAAGGCTTTTCACAAATTTGAAAAGGAGAAAATCAGGCAGTTGCTACTGAGGAAGTTCTTGAAAGTTGAAGTATAAGCGGAAGACATCAATGGAGAGAAATCACAATGTAATAAGGCCTTTAATCATGCTGCAACTGAAAAGATGGGGTACCAAATCTAGACTGCAAAAATCCAGATAGATAATTACTGTTTTCTGTATTTTTTTGCTCTCACCTTGTTGCTTGGATTTCTGAAATGCAGATATGGTAACTATACTCTTACTTATTCCTTACCCACAGATTTCACTGGCATCAACTCAGTGCTTAAAAGTACATGAAGGTTTGTAATATCTAAATATTACAGAATTTGCTTCCTCTAATTTGCTGATAAGGAAACACTTTCTCTCCCAACAAGGGAAGTAAGGCCAACAACAGCAACAACAGTGAAAGCCTACATAAACATACACAGAACATGAAAGTATTTCATATACATGGATATCTAAGGATATGAGTAACTCTGGGGAATTTAGATAAAATAAGTGACATAACAGTCACACGGTTGCCAATTCCAAACAAATGAATGCCTTTGTTTTGATATGTAAACATTTGTGCCAGTTGTGCAGAAGAAGCCTGAAATCACACTGTTCTTTCAGCCTTGCATCTTCAGATCTAGTCTGCTACATGTCAAACATGATATCAGAAGAGAGAAATTTCTAGAGAGTATGGGTTAGAAGGAAGCATGCTGAGGTTTTTTTTTCATTCTATAATTACTATCACATTCCAGAACTGTCTATATTACAAACCTTGGCCAGCAATAATCCTGGGCATATAATTTTCCTGGCAATTCTCATTTCCTAGGCTTTTAATCATGGTATCACTATAGACATTTTTTCCTGGCTGAAATTTCCAAAAAACAAGGAATGGAGTAAACAAAGGTTCCTCCAATTTTATTCTGAGACTCAACAACTTAACCCTCTCATACACCAATTAAACTAAGAGTGTGAAGTATGACAGTGTTAGCAGATAAAAAGAAAATCCTGTATCTTGGAGATGTACCACTTACACCAAGGACAAACATTGTCAATGGGCACAAATGAGAGAATTTTCCCAGGCAATTTAACTGAATTCAGAGCAAGGTAACCTAAACCATAGGTAAAGAAATTCACCTGATAAATACACGTCCTTGGGGTAGGGGTGACTAATCAGAGACTGAAGTGTTTGCTGTGTAATGGTGAATAGACTGCCATGGCATTGTGCCAAAGAATAAAACATTTCAGGAGAAGATGACAAGAAATTCTTGTTTAACAGTAAATGGAATTAGCAGGGAGTAGAAGCTTAAGAGGACAAAAATAACATCATGAGAATTAATTTCCCTGAGATGTCTTGCAATGCAGAGAAAGCCAGTTTGTTTTCACCGTAGGTTTCAGGTTAAATGCTACTTAATGAACCAGTGAAAGCAAAGTTTTTGAAGCTTCAGAATACTGTAAGCCTACATAGATAGGCCACTTGATAATGCTTCCTAAATAACTGAAATATCCAAGAATCGTCAATTATATGAAGCTTCCATTGCTTAAAAAAAAAAAGCTCATTCAAAACCAATTTAGCATTGTCAGGGCAGACAAAGCCTCTGTGACAAGATACTAATTTCTATTCTCATTTTCAACTAAGAGATACTTATAGATCAAGGAAAGCTGCTAGCCCACATGCATGTATAAAGGAAGGGCCTTGTATCATGTTTGATTACTGGGCCACCTAGCTTGGCATTGTTGATACTGATTTGTAAACATTCCCCAAGGTATCAGGCAAGAATCCTGCCCAATTTTATCTGGATATCCCAAAGACTGAACTTCATTTCTGCATGCAACTTCAGAGGAGGTTTGAAAAGACAAACCTTATTGTTTTTTTACCCCCTGCAACTTCCCAACTGAAGATATTATGAGGAAAATGATAGAACTGTGGCACTGATTACACATCCAGAACTTGCAAGCTACTCCACAACCATTTAGGACCATGCTTTAAAAAAAGAGCAAAAGATAAAGAACTAAGAGAAAGGGGGAGAGGGGGAATGCTAGTGTTGTTGCTAGAGAAGACGGAGGGGAGGAAGAGCAGAGACAAAAACACAATGGAGGGAATGACATCTGAGATCCTGTGGCCAGATGCAGCTGATGTCTGCAGTAGCTGTGAGATACCCACAACCCTCAACAGCTTTATGGTGTTTCTGCTATAAGCCAACCTGAGCAGAAGGACAAATATAATTTATCAAAAGCTTTAAGGCCAGCAGGACTTCTTGTTGACAATAGGAAGAAAGACAACACAAGGCATTATGTGACTGAACTAAAAAAGAAAATCTATTGCAAAGAAACCCACAGTAAAATACCTCCTAACCCAGCAATAGCAATGTGTGTGGAATGAAATATAAACATTAAAACGTCAGAATAGGACAGCATAGCTTTAATGGAAGAGCAAAACCACAGAATGGTAATCAAACTTCTTTTCCCTATTGGTATTGCTCAGAAGTGACTGTTTTAAAGAAATATCAAGTCACACATATAAGCATAGGCATACATATCAAACTCCTGCATCAACCATTCCAACTTTATGTGGAACCTGAAGATGTCTGAGGTATTATTTACACTTCATCTATTTATCCATACCTCCTCTAAAGGTCATTTTTAAAAAACATTATAAATGAATAAGAAGGTTCTTCTTGTCTGCTGCCATCCGAAACATGAGGTAAATTCCATTTCAAAACACTTTTTAAGGGAGAGATGGCGCAGAAAGAAGAATGGATTGCTTAGGCACACATTGCAACTCTTTCCTCTTCAGTTGCCCCTAACAGGGATGGGAAAACCGGCAGGAAGACAGAAGTTGTGGTCACATGAAATTCTTACTTAATGACCCATATAGTCCTCATTTAACAACACTAACTGAGAATGGCAGAACTGCTTGTGTTAAACAGTGTGATCACATGACAGAGGACAATTAATCAGTGGAACAGTTTGCCGCCAGAAGCTGTGGGTGCTTCATCACTGGAGGTTTTTAAAAAGAGACTGGACAGTCACTTGTCTGAGATGGTATAGAGTCTCCTGCTTGAACAGGGGGCTCAACTAGAAGACCTCCAAGGTCCCTTCCAGCTGTATTCTGATTGATTTAATAGCTTCACTTTGTGATGGAAATTCCAGTGCAAATAACAATTATTAAGGGAGTTTACTTGTACACATAAAACTAATTGCATTTTGATATCTGTGATATTGAGTTCATGCCAAGCGAGTTATGCCATGCCATTTATTTTACCTATCATGAGTAGACTTATTCCCTGTAGGACACACAGAAAGAAGCTAAGCTGTTAGCTCAAAGAGTTTACAATCAGAACAATAAAGTACAGGCTAATGCCCAAACAGCGGTACTATGCTTATTTTCTATATAAATCAAAATCTGCATTTCTTTAATTAATCACTGGAAAGAAAAGGCACTTCTCTGAAAAAAAGAGTCTATGGATGATTACCCTTAATACAGATAATGTGCAAATGATGCCAACAGCCTGCAAGATAGATGGGGCTGAGAGAGAGTGACTGGCCCAAACCTACCTCTTGAAATTTCATGGCTGAAGGTGGATTGAACCTGGATTGAACCCCAGTTGCCAGCCAATATTTCATTACCCATACTTTCTCTTTATAAAATTTCTAGCTTAATGTTTCAAAGCAAGTCCTTTGCACTGCACTCTGAAGAGTCTGCTGCACTGTAGCTGCAGGAAGAAAAAATAATAATAGGATGAATCAAAGCAGCATATATCCAGATGATGCAATATGGCAACAGTCTCTAGAAGAAAGTGATGCTGGGTGCTGCCAAGTTTCAAATTAGCTCCCTGCTTCATTAAAAACAGCAGTGCTGTTGACAAATTCCCCCCACGTCTTACCACCCACATCACCCAGTGGAGGCAGAGAAGCCCAACAATTGTTTATTTCTGTTGCTTTCTGTTTTTTTTTCTTCTGAAATTTTTTGTCTTCTGAAAAGAATTTAGGAGGGCTGAGGACTCCTGTTAACATTGATTCCAAGGTAACAGCTAATATTCAGACTGTAACTGAGATCCTTTGTTGCTGTATAGCAGAGGTGTGCACATTTTCCAAGCCATGGGCTAGCTTTGATCTGTAAGTATTGTGTTGATCATACAGTACAAAATTTAGTGTCATGCCATGCAATTTAATATTAGCATTTGATTACATTAACGAAGGCAACATGATTTTCCCTCTAGCAGTGATGGCAACTTTTAGAGGGCATCTGCAGGCTCATCCCAAACCACTCCATAGACTGTAGCTGGTGTGCTGCCGTGTGTGGCAGCAGCCAGAAAAGCTAATATAATCCTTGGTTGTATAAACAGAGGCATAGAATCAAAATAATGTGAAGTATTACTACCACTTTATAAATTCTTAGTGAGACCACTCCTGGAATACTGCATCCAGATTTGGTCACAACATTACAAAAAAGATGCTGAGACTTTGGAAAAATTGTGAAGAGGAGCAACTAAGATGCTTAAGGGCCTGGAGACAAAAACATATGAAGAACGGTTGCATCAATTGGGTACGGCCAGTCTAGAGAAAAGAAGGACTGGAGGTGACATGATAGCAGTATTCCAGTATTTGAGGCACTGCCACAAAGAAGAGGTGGTCAAGTTATTTTCCAAAGCACCAGAAGGCAAGACGAGAAACAATAGATGAAACTACTGAAGGAGAAAAGCAATTTGGAATTAAGGAGAAACTTCCTAACAGTGAGGACAATTAACCAGTGGAACAGTTTGCCTTCAGAAGTTGTAGGTGCTTCATCACTGGAGATTTTTAAGAGAAGGCTGGACAGCCACTTGTCTGAAAAGGTATAGAGTCTCCTGCTTGAGCAGGGGGTTGCACTAGAAGACCTCAAAGGTCCCTTCCAGCTCTATTCTGATTGATTGGTTGGTTGGTTCTAAAATACCAGATGGTCTGTGAATGGTCTGGAAGAGTTTCCCAACCTCTCACTCACTTCTGTATATACATATCTAGATACATATCCATCATGCTGTTCTCTTTTAAAGTATTATGCACAGCCCAGAAATGGAGTAAATAATAGAAAACAACAGGCATTAAAGATATGTGGTAAGAAAAGGAAATACACACACACACTCAGGAAAGAAAAAGAGTAAAAGTGCAGAGAAGAGAGAAGTTGGGGGGGGGGGAAGAAAAAAGTTAGAAAAAATGACTTCTCACTTTTTAAATAAGATATAGATGTCAAAAGTCTTTTCATTCATGAGGATTGTCAATTTTTCCATCTCTAATTCTCCAGCTTCACAATTTATTCTACCAAAATGTATTCAATTTGTTGGTATTTGTAGATCTTCCACCTTTAAGTTTATACAAGTCTCACTTCATTTATAGAATGCAGGTATAGAAATAAAATTATCTATCTATCTATCTATCTATCTATCTATCTATCTATCTATCTATCTATTTAGCATACATAAAAAAGAGTCCCGTAACATTTTTCTATTTGTTTGTTCATTAACTCCAAAAGAAAAGCATCCGGTTTCAATTGTACATTCACTATTAAAATCTTCTGCATCAAAATACTGTATATACATGACTCCAATATTATCTAGCTTTGTTACATGTCCATCCACCAAATATGAAAAAATGTTCCTTCAGTTTGATTACATTTCCTACAAATATTTGAAATGTCTTATATATTTCTGACAATTTCTCCAGTATCCTGTATTAACCATGCATTGTTTTATAATAATCTCTGTAAGATTATAATTCAGTATACATTTCAACCCTTTCTTCCACATACTCTCCCATAGGTCCAACTATATATTACACTTATTTGTAATATAAATTTATATTTTAAAAAATTGCCCATTTTATCATGCAATCTTTAACTTGTTCATCCTTTATTTCCATTTTCAATAGAAGTTTAAATACTTCTAAGGAATAATATGATCAGCATTGCTACAGAGCTGTACATCTTATTCAATTTCATCTTTTTCAAATTCATAAATTAGCTGAGCATAAGAAAACCAACAGCATGTAAAATCTTCCAACTCCAAGTTTTCTTTTTAAGTTAAAACTTCCTTGGGAAAAATGCAGCAAAGCAGCATAAATTAATCGATTTTGTTTAACTATCAATTCCCTTCTAAAAAAGACCTTAGGGGTGACAACTATAAAGGGATTTTAGGAGACAATTTTGCCTTATACCTATTCCAAATTCTCAGTATGGTACGACTAATAAAATTGATTTTGAAACCTACATTCACCTGAATTTTGTTGTAGCACAAATAACTGTGCCATCCAAACTTTAAATCATGCTCTTCCAGTTCCGCTAACCTCTATTTCTTAAAGTCACCCATTCTTTCATCCAAACTAAACCACAAGTTTCAAAATACAATTTTAAATTTGACAATCTTAAACCACCATCCCCTTTCTTTAGCATTGTGCAGGAGTTTGTATTTAATTCTCAGTTTCTTGCCTTGCCAAATAAATTTAGAAATACCTTTTTGCCATTGATTACATGGTATCTCAGGTTCTGTCTCAATAAAAATAACATTATAGGTTATTTTTATTTATTTATTTATTTTAATTATTTTAATTATAGGAATTCTTCCCAACAATGATAATTGTAATTTTCCCATTTCAGCATATCCTTTTTTAACTTCATTCCATAACTTCACAAAGTTATTTTGCAACAACATGCAATTCATATTAGTCAAAGTAATTAATCAAAGTAACACCCAATTATTTAATTTTTCTCAAATTTA
This sequence comes from Pantherophis guttatus, assembly GCF_059756535.1. Classification (NCBI taxonomy): domain Eukaryota; kingdom Metazoa; phylum Chordata; class Lepidosauria; order Squamata; family Colubridae; genus Pantherophis; species Pantherophis guttatus. The sequence continues at coordinate 319,223,488 of NC_142063.1, forward strand.
AAACCACATTTCTTCATCAGAGCATCTTGATTTCGTGTAGTCATATTTTTAACCAACATCTTTGATTTCTGTTTATTAATCTTAAAACCCACTAACCTGTTAACATATCAAAATATTTCAATTTTTTCATCAAAGATTCATTCCTTTACAAAGGGTTCTGTAAGATCTAAACCAAATCGTCAGGAAAAGTTCTCAATTTTAAAATCTCATTTTTAACTTTTAGACCTATTATCTGCTCATCTTGTCTAATAAAAAACTTCAAGAACCAAAATAAATAAAAAAGGGGACTGGACTTTCTTGTTTTTTTTTTCCTTGAAAATATTTTGCTTCATATCTAAGAAATTTCTTCAGTTCTAATTGAATGGTGGAAAATGGTAGGATTTATATCCATTTTTCACCATTCAGTTAGAACTGTAGAAGCTTCTTGGATTAGAAGTAAAATATTTTCAAGGAAAATAAAATCCAAGAAAGTCCAGTTACCTTCTGGAAAAGCATCTTTGGGACAATCATGACCTGGATGAATGAGAATGTCCATAGATATTATATATGAATGAGTCAGATGACAGTGAGATAAGTGGCAAGTAAATTAATAAATAAGAATATAGTCACTATGATTTATAAAACAGAGTTTATAGATTTGCCTGTTCTACAAAGCAGATCATTATGGCTTATTTTTATAACTGAAATAAATCTCAGTTTAGAGAAGTGGTTTGATTATAATATTGGCTTAGAAACCAGGAGACCATGAGTTCAGCTAGGTGACTTTGGGCCACTCACTCTCACTCACAGGGTTGTTGTGGGGAAAATAGAAGGAGGAAGATGTGTTGGATATGTTCACCGCCTTGAGATATTTGTAAAAATAATAAAGTGGGTTACAAATAAACAAACAAACAAACAAATAAATAAATGATAAATTATGTGAAAACCTTTTCTACAAGATTCCTGGTGGGAATATCTTTCAGATTTATCTCAAGGGGTCAAGGCATGGTATGATGGGGTGTTGTTGTTTGTATTTTATTCATTGAATTTATTTTCTGCCCATCTCACCACAAGGCGATCCCATTGATGTAGCCCAGAAGGCATAATGCATTTATCAAGTTGACATATTCATCATTTTTATGCTGCACGTTTTTCCAAGAATTGGGTAATTTGAGAAAAATAAAAGAAAAGAGGATAATGACAATATGATTTATTCCATTTTTATTCAAACAAATAAACCCTTGGGGGGGTTGCCTCCCATACACTTCCTTCCTATTTGTAATAGAGCTTTAGTTGGTAGACCGATGATATTTCAACTGAATGATGCAAAGGATTATGCTTTTGGGGGAAACAAATGTCAGAACTTTTAAAAATCTGATGGCAGACAAGACAATACGCAATGTCATTTTATCTGATGAAAAAATTAGTCTAATAAAATGAAGTAATAAAAATATGGTGAGATGGAGAGACAAAGAATGCTGCAAACTATGGGGCTCATTGTGTGCCCAGAGAGCCAACCCATTTTCCTCATCCCGATCAGACTTGGAATATGGGAATGACCGTGACAGAATACTCCTTTTTGATGCTTGAATGGAGGCTCAGACCATCACTGATGAACAAATCAATAACAGCAAAGTTTTACACACACCCCTTTCAAAATGGTAGATGAGATATTTTCAAGGGCTCCAAAGTTCCTTTATCAATACCTGCTTGAACTGAATAGCAAGATTAAAACATAGCACTCCTTCTGATAAATTTTTGTTAGTGCTGGCAGTGAATACAAACAAAGGCTTGTGACCCCTAGCATCCACCCTGCAAACCATAAAGAATAGATGTAGAAATATAAAGATGGCAGCTTTATAGGCAACTCAAAAGGATAAAAATGAGACCTTCACACACAATTGAATTGCACCTATATGTCGCATTCTCCTCTTTTTGATGGGCTGGAGTTAAAGCAAAAGGAATACTAGATTACATTCCCATTATCCCTTCAAATTCATTTTTGTTGCCTTGCAACATAAAAACTGCATGAGGAAAGCAGAAAATATATTAATATTTGAAGGAATTTTAAAATTTATTTTTATTTGAGAGTCCTGTCCTACCATTCCTAATGATTTTGCATCATTCAGAACATTCTGCAACAATTTAAAGCTGTGATACAATATAAACAATGCATTTAGTAAAAAGGAAATAATATAAAAGAAGAAAAAATTATCAAGATAAAAACCACAATCAAAGGATCTGCATGTAGTAGACAAAATCCTGCTGAAATAAAATGGCTCCCCACAATTTGCAAAACAGACATGAGGTCATCTGTCAATCATACCTATATTCTTTGTGGAAGACAGAACTTCCAATGAGGCGAGGAAAGCCAGTGACTGCATTTTCTCTGCTCCATGCTGGTAGCAGAGTATTTCAGCCTTAAAGGCAGCTGGATGTCTGAAAAGAATGCACCAGTTCTGGAAAAATAGTACTAATAGTCATAGGTGCCTTGCATGCAATCCCAAAACAACTGAAGCACTACTTGAACACCATCGGCATTGACAAAATCATCATTAAGTCAATTGTTAAAGGCAGTTTTACTCAGAACAGCTTACATCCTACAATGATACCTTTAATGTCATCAAACAACAATATCTTCATAGGGTGGGACTCAATAGGCGGATAAAAATCCTACATCCAGTTTAAACATCTGACTGACTGTGCAATGAACTGTCAAGCACCAGAGAAATCAGAATATTCAGGCTGTTCAAATAAGTATAAAGATATATATATAAAGCTTAAAAATCTATTAACAGTTAAGAGAAATTAGTGGGAGTTAAGAATAGAAAGGAATTCAAGATGGGCTGGACTCATGACTGATGACATATTTGACCCCACCCTCAGGCTCAGCCTGGTCATCTCATACATGAACCATAATAAATAATAACTAAAGAACTGGCTTGCATACTGGACAATAAGAACACTCAGCACCATCCTTCTCCCCTCATTGTGTAACATCTTGTCTTTCTTTTTATTTTTCATTAAACTAGAAAAAAAATCCAACTAAAAATATGTACCCATACAAACTTGGCAAGTTAGAAAAGTGAGAAAAATTATTTAGAAGAATACTGCAGGAAAGTAGGTCCCTCTTTTCAGAGAAAATATTAGTACAAATTATCACCTATAACTCTATGGTTTTTTTATGGAAATATATTGCTACAAAGTTGTATTATGATAATATACTTCATGAGTCAGGGAATGCACAGGAGTTGCAGAGAAGCCTTTTCCTATGTAGGCCACCATATAGTGCAGATCTTCCTGCTTTCAGCCAGTTTTTTTATCTCCATGGCACCAAAACTGTTCCAAGAAATGTCATTTTGGAATATCTGTGGTCTGTTCCCTTCATGACTGTAACAGAAGCAGGGTTTTTTTTAATAATTATGTTATCAAAGCAAGTTTTGCAGTAGAACCTATTTATACCTCTGTGGGGCCTGAAAATTTGATTCATCCCTGATCCAAAATAGTAAACATCTGGGCATTTACATTTATGGATAATGTCCCTGCCCAGAACAAATACAGGTAGTCCTTGAAATATAACCATTCATTTAGTGACCATTTGAAGTTGCAATAGGACTGAAAAAAGTGACTTATGACCATTTTTTACACCTATATCCATTGCAGCATTCCCATGGTCACATGATCAAAATTCAGATGCTTGGCAATTGTCAGGTATTTATGACGTTGCAATGTCTGGGGTCATGTGATCATCTTTTGAAATCTGCTGACAAGCAAAGTCAACGGGGAAGTCAGATTCACTTAAGAACCATGTTACTAAATTAACAACTACAGTGACTCACTTAAATGGGGGTCAATCAATCATGAACTTGCACTTTCAGTTATAATTTTGCATGTGGTTGACCAACTAAACATATTTTATTTTTAAAACCCAGCTTTTATAAAACAAATAGGTAGAAGATGATTATATTCTTATATCATATTATAAATAATAAACTGTCAGCCTAGATCAAGTACTGAAAGAAGCAACCAAAGGCAACAACTAAACATTGCAACTGGCTTATAGAACTTACAGTTTAATAATAATCTACACATTTTAACTCAGTTTGTTCTTTGGATGTGTCCTAGATTTGATCTATACTAACATCTACTACAGTTCCTGTTCCAAATCCATATGTCCTTCTGGAGGATAGTTGATAAGTTGTCTTTCCATCATATCGTCACAAACTTTCCAAACATGGACTGTCTCATTACTCACTTCCAATGTTTGCTGCTGCTTTGGCAGTGCAGAATTGAACAATACAGGTGGAGGTTAAAATACTGCTAACTTTGTGTGTGTGTGTGTGTGTGTGTGTGTGTGTGTGTGTGTGTGTGTGAAATCTCTACTTGCATATACAGTTTTTGAGAAAGCAAGATAAGTTACATCTTCTCTTCTCTCCCTTTCTCCTTCTCATTTGCAAGCGAGATGCTCAGCAACCCACCTTCCAGGTTGCAGTAAACAGAGAAAGAAGAATTTGTAAATGACATTGTGCCCAAAATATAAAAGTAGCTATAAATACCATACAATATCATATTTCTTTCCTACCTATTTAGATATAGCCTGGCATGCTTGCATGAGTCTCTGCAGCGCACCTGCCCTTTTTCTGTGCAGTATTATGATCCAGATTTTGCAGGATATATGAACTGGGAATGATGGGGGAAAAGTCCTGCATCCTTGAACTTTCTGCTATCTTTTTTCTTATTCTGGGTTTCTATAAATACATAATATAGACTGCAAGGAGAGGGAAAAAGCAAAACAGACCTTTCAATTCTTTAAAGGTGTCTGTAAGTTTTTTCTCTTTCAAGCAGATTTGGGGAGGTCTATTTCTCTATTGCTCTCTCTTTTCCTTCTTTTAAATTCTGGCTGACTTTCATCACTGAAACCTGATGCAGAGAGTTACTTTGTATTCTAAAGGCGTTATTTTAAGAAGAAACAATGCAAATTTTGATTTGGATGGCAGATGGCTGGCAGTTCACTGCTTGGCAGTGCAACATGTATTCTGTGTTAGAAAGTCAGAGCAGCAGGTAGTGCAGCTCCATTTGAAACAATCACAGATGCTAGGAAAGGAGCGGGGGAGGGGCACAAGCTGGTCAGGAAATTAAGAACAGTAGTCAGACTCACAGGGGGAAAGAGAGAGACCATCATTAACTGAAAGTTTCTTTTTTCAATCAGCACTTTCTTTTTTTAAAAAAAAAAGTGCGTGCACACACAAAAGTGAACAGAGTGATGGAAATCAGACCTCCTTTGAGTTCAATGGTTGCCAAGTTGTTTCTAGAAGTCTGAGGTCTATGCGCATCCTTGCTTTTAAAAGGGTGGTATTAGCACCAGGGATAGAAAATGTTTGGGACAATTCATAGATAAATAATGAGGATCAATTTGGAAATGTTCCTGTGGTCTATTTCTCTCTGAAGGCCCTTTCTTACTGAACACAGAACATAGAATAACAGAGTTCTTCTAGTCCAACCCTTGCTCAAGCAGGACGCTCAATACCATCTCAGGCAAATGGCTGTCCAATTTCTTCTTTAAAAGTCTCCAGTGATGGAGCAGCCACAACTTCTGAAGGAAAGCCATTCCACTGGTTAATTGTTCTCACAGTTAGGAATTCAGTTGCATCATATGTCTGTACAGATCCAAAGCAAATCTGTTTTGTGACAGAGATTCCCAGGTGTTTCAAGTACAGCATTACAATTTATGTGAAATTGACAATGGCAGAGCTTTAGGAAGTGGATAACACTTCTCACCATATGCTGCATATACTCCCACCAGCCCTGAAGGTCTCAGAGGGCAGTTCCTGGAAGTTACTTTTCCTGCATAATTTTGATTTTAGGGAAGAATGTGGTTAGGACACTGGACAACTTGATGGTAGCAGACTGGAAGTGTGCAAATACTAAAAGCACAATTTGGATTGGAAGCCATCTTGATTCAACAGGATACAGTTTAAAATGAGAATAATTTAAATACCTCCTGAATCAGAGTTAAATAGATCTTTTGAAAAGAATGCAGGTGGATGGGAAAATTTCCACTGGCAATGGGAGTCAATTTATGTATTTCTTCTGTAAAAATTTAAATGTAAATTCATTTCTGTGGTAAATTCACTTATCTGGCAGTGATTTTGATTAAATTTCCTCACAAATGCAAGAAAAAGTATGATCAATTGTCATGCGGATTCCAGATTGATGGAAGATGCTCATGGATGAAGAAAATACACTGTCCAAAAGAGACTGTGACTCATTTCTGAGATCCTGCTACCTACATCTAAATTAACACTATTTTAACTAGTTAATTCCACTATCCCTTCCAAATACTGATAAATTTCAGGCATTGCAAATCACATTTTTTCCACTACAAAGTTTTTTCAATATTCAAGTTAGGGGACACATTTGGAATTGCAATCTTTGTGTTTTTAGATCTGGAGAGGAGTAGGATAGCTTCTCAGACCATTTTTTTCCTGAATGCTAGGTACTGATAATACTTATGGTACCTCTGATTAATATTTGCAAGCTAAACTCTCGAATATTAAGATCGAATTACCTAAATCATTCACTAAAATGATGTTTTGGATTCCCCCCCCCCCATTTGATGATTTGTTTGATGAAAAACTGCTAAACTTGAATTTTTGTGCCTTCTTTTGCGACTTTTTAATTAATCATAATGACAATATTCTCATATTGTGGATGTTGGATACCAAATATTTTGTGGGAATATATTCTGGATATATTGTGGGCTATTTTCTGTTCCATTGCCATTGCACTGGCATAAAAGTTAGTACAACTATGGAATCTGGTTTAGGATGCTGTAAATTGCTTTGTAATTCTGGTTTTTTATCCATTTTTGAGTGAGAAATGAGAGAAAAGTGCCCAGAAAAGAATTACAGTAGATCAGGGGTGTCAAACTCATGTTGTCACAGCGTCATCACAATGGTATTGGGACTTTTCCCCCCTTTGTTAAACCAGGCATGGCCGTGGCCAGCGCGTGATGCATCCGGCTCGCAGGACAGGAGTTTGACAACCCTGCAGTAGATAAAGAAGTGGAAGCTACTGTACACCCTTGAGACCCTCAGCTATTTCCTAATGCTTACATTGGGGAAGCTTGATGATTATTTGTTGAGATTTTTACAATGTAGCTACCAAAACCAACCAATCATGCCCACGGACAATGTCAGAGACCCTTCAGAATTTCAGACAAATATTCTCCATTAGAAGACATTGGAGACATTAGGAATTGAATCTGTGGCAATTTATAAGAAAAGTGTTTTGTGGAGCCATTGATATTAGCTGAGCTTGACTACCTGACTAGGTAACATTATCAGTAGTACTGATTGTGATGTTTGCTGTTTATATATAGTAGCTTTCCTTGCCATTGTTTGATGTGAAAGAAGTTTTTTTTCCTCAGTAGTTCCTTGATTAGGGTATTGTTTTCTGTTTGATTGTCTGGTGCTAATCCCTACATACCTAGGTGTTGTCTGCTGGAGAGGATGTGTTCTAGTCTTTTTGTTTCCTTCTTACCTTTTTTATTGTCCCTTTTCAATGATGTGTAAATGTGGTTTATTTATGTGTCTATTGATGGTTGATTGGTCTGAATGCCAAGTTTTCGGGAATTCCATAGTGTTTTTGGATTTGACTTGGTCTAAGATACGCACAATTTCCCAACTGTAACTATGGTTGAATCTATATATGTGGTTAAGGAGATTTCAGCCTGTCTTCTTACCACTAAGAAGTATCATAAATATACTCTGCTAGTCTTTTGCTTGTCTGTTCTGCATAGTGGCTGTTACAGTCCTTACAGTGTGGGCTGTAAATGATTCCTGTTCCCCCCCCCTTTTTTTTTTGATTCTTGGATTTTTTGGTTTGCTTAAGATGTAATGGCATCTGGTTGTAATACTCTGCTGTTTGTTTCTGAGATGTTTCAATGTATGGCAGTATTATCCTTTTCATAGTTTGTACTGGTTGTGCTGTAGTGAGTTGAGTGGTGAGGCACTATTTAATAAAGTTGCATAGGTATTCATTTTATTGGAAGGAATTGTATAGGTTATTATCAATCATGTTTTAAATGTATTAGTTCCTGAGAAAATCATACATATAGAATTCAGAGCTGTTAAATGTTAAGGTATAAAGCTTAATTCTTGTCTTTTAGGACTGGGTATATCTTAGTAATGGTTATTAGACTCTAGAGCTCAAAACAGCTGATTCCAGAATTATAAATACCAGCAATTGCCACACTAAGATATGCAGTTCAGTTAACAAAGCCTGAATATCTCAAGTCTAGAGATTTGTAGGATTTATTTCTTGGCTCAGCCATCAAAGGATATTTGAACAGGGAAAAGCCCAGAAATTCCATTGCCAAATCAGTAATGAGCGATCTGGTTTTCTCCAGCTGTTTAGGGCTACAAGTTCTACATGCTGCCTGGAGTTAGTAGGGTATAAATTCTAAACATATATGGGTACCAGTTTGCATACCAAGCACAAATGGAGCATGGTAACTATTATTTCATATATATTGTATACATGCATTCCCATCTAGGGGTAAGCAATATTATGCAGAATATAAAAAGGGAAAAAGCAGTAAAGCCAATAAAATTAAGGGCAGTAGATAAAAAAAAAAAAGAACATGAAGACTAGCTGAAACAATTCACACCAAGATAATTCACTGTAGCTGTTCTTACCTCTCTTTCCTTATAAACCAGTCCTTTTCTTGCCAATCCATTCACTTCTTCCACTCTTTAATTTGATCTTCATTTTGTCATCATATATGATTAAATCACCTCAGTTGCTCACTTCTCTTGCAACTGTAATTAATTCAGCACTCATTTGTTATTGACACTTTTCTTCTTGTTTCATTACACAAGCATGCAAATCCGCACTATACTGTATTTATCTTTATGTTTACTCTGGCATATCTACCTCTCAATTCATATAACAGAGTGGACAAAATCATACAATGTCATTTTTGCTTCCTTTAACAAACATTGATCAAGCATTAGCCACAAGCATCCTACCAGCATTTGCATATCTTTAGCATTCTCTATCCATTTTCCAAATTTTAATAAACATTTTACCTAGGTATATAAATTCATCTATTTGATCCATTTTTTGTCAGTTATGCGCAATTTACAATTGTTCACTCTATTTTCCTTCTGTCAGTATCACACAACCTAGTTAGCAGCCATTGCTAAGTTCACAGTCAGTATGAAGCAGGGCTGAACCAGTAGTGATGACGGCCGGTGGTTCGGAGAACCAGTAGCGATGGCAGCTTGAGGCTCCGCCCACCTGCCCGGTCGTCGTTACTTCCTGGTTTTAACACTATGCGCATGCGCAAAAGGGTTTGCATATGCGCAGAGAGTTGGTGCGTGCACTTCTGAAGCGGTAGGGAAGGTAAGTAGATTTCACCCCTGGTATGAAGTATTTGAAGATTCAGGTTCTCTGCACACAAATGTATTTATGTATATTCATGTTGTCAACCAATATATTTTTAATATCATTACAAACATTTTTGAATTTTATTTATAAATACATTCAATAAATCACTTGTCCCTTATTTTTTGCTAATGGAGGTCTCATATACTTTCACTTTTTTTCTTCCACATCCAATTTTTTCTCAAGAACTACTCCTTGCACTGCCAAATAATGGCCTGTCACCACATTCAGAACTTTCTCCTCCCTTGACTCCTTCACTAATTCTCCTAATCTTTAATCAGAAATAATCACAAACATGCATTTCAATTCACTCATTTGCCATAAGAGCATATTAATAGTTTTTCCCATGAATCATCTTTATTCAGAATATTACACATTTTTTCCAAAATGCAATAGTGATCCTTCAACTGTTATTATTTACTGGAGTAGAATATGCAATTGTCACAAACATATGGATTCTTTCTTTCAAGCATGCCCACATCTACCTAGATTACATCAATTGAAATTTTCTGACACATTATAGCTGTTTCATGATAAGTAACCTAACTTACACCTTCAGTTCACAAGATACACATTAATCAACTCATCCCATAAGATCAGACTACCTTCATTCACATCAACCACTCCCTTCTCTGTTCTTAGTTCCATTTAGCGTATTTAACTTTCTCTCTTTTACTTCATTTGTTAATAAGTTCTAATTATCATGCACTCTTCCTATATTCTATTGTATCATCATGAGATGGAGCCATATATATGGACCGCTGCTGCCCATTATGGTTTTAATCAAATAAAGCCTTCAATAACTTTTATTTTGTCTTAAATGTTCAGTGTTATATATAAATAAAAAACAGAATACAGGGAGGGAGGGAGGGAGGGAGGGAGGGAGGGAGGGAGGGAGGGAGGGAGGGAGGGAGGGAGGGAGGGAGGGAGGAACGAAGATCTCCAGCTCAGTCTTGTCCAATCTGTACATTTGTAGATGTTAAATGAATATAACTTTCAGAAGCCTCAGCTACAACTCTTACAGTATATTGGCAGAGGCTGCCCTAAATATTATGTTTGCAAAGTATTGTTTGAAATTTGTGGGTCAGGTGAGGGAAGCAGGCTAACGATACAATATCTGTTGCTCCCAAGCTCTGTAGTTTCACCCTCTAAGGAGTTGCTTTCTCCTTCAAATGTCTGTTTATAAGGAAGGAGCCTAAACATTCTTTTGCTTTATCAATTTGAAGAAGTTGATTATGACTTTAACTTTTAAAAACTTTTAAAAACTTCTTTTATTGTCAGCTATCATGGGCAGAGAGAGAGAGAGATACATTGTGTAAATAAGGAAGTGGAGGAAGGTTATAGATAAGGCTGTGGTTCAACATATATATTATATTATATATGGATGTGGTGGCTCAGAGGCTAAGACGCTGAGCTTGTCGATCGAAAGGTCGGCAGTTCAGCGGTTCGAATCCCTAGTGCCACGTAACGGGGTGAGCTCCCGTTACTTGTCCCAGCTTCTGCCAACCTAGCAGTTCGAAAGCACGTAAAAAATTCAAGTATAAAAATAGGGACCACCTTTGGTGGGAAGGTAACAGTGTTCCATGCGCCTTTGACGTTTAGTCATGCTGGTCACATGACCACCGAGACGTCTTCAGAGAGCGCTGGCTCTTCAGCTTTGAAATGGAGATGAGCACCGCCCCCTAGAATCGGGAACGACCAGCACATATGTGCAAGGGGAACCTTTACCTTTACTTTATGGTTCAACAATGAAACTTTTGCAAAAAAGTTCTTAGCCTTTCATGGAACCCAGTTAAAAATGCAATACAGGTAGCCTTTGACTTATGACCACAACTGAGCCCAGAATTTCCATTGCTAAGCGAGACATTTGTTAAGTGAATTTTGCCCCATTTTATGACTTTTCTTGCCACAGTTATTAAGTGAATCACTGAAGTTGCTAAATTAGTAAGATGATTGTTAAGAGAAGCTGGCTTCCCCACTGACTTTGCTTATCAGGAGGCCACAAAAGGTGATCACATGACCCCAGGACATTGCAATCATCATAAATATGAATCAGTACCAAGCATCTGGATTTTGATCACATGACCATGGGGATGCTGACATGGTCATAAGTGTGAAAAATATTCATAGGTCACTTTTTTCAGTGCTGTAATTTTGAACGGTCACTAAATGAATGGTTGTAAATCGAGGACTACCTGTAGTAACTCCAAGGGTTGCAGTTAGTTACTTCATATATTCAGAAGCATTTTAAAAATATTTCTAAGCACATAATTTGATTACAAAAGAACATAGTTTTTCTCTGCCACTTGGGGAGACATGAGAAATTGTTTTAAAAAAAAAGTTCAGAAAAAAATCTAGGAAAGGAATACTCCCATTCCTGTATTCTCGCATGCCCTTCTGTATTATTCTGTCATTTTCAATGGCTCTTTCTTGACATGTATTGTAATATGCATAATTTCTTGGTTTTCAGAAGGAACACTGAGGAAGAAGAAGAAAAGGACTGTCATCATCATACTGCTGCTTTGGCTAGTTAGAATTAATAAGACAATCTCGCCCAGAATGCACTTTCCTATGACTGACATGATATCTAGCTATTGTTACCACACTGGATTATTGCTTGACCCATGGTGGCAGTTTAGATACTGTATATATGAAGGCTGATGCTGCAAATTGGATCCCGTTAATATAAAAATTATTTTGAAGAGGTGCTGAACTATACATTTTTTTTTCTTTTCCCAGACTATTTTCTTGCCATAGTTTTGTCTATCATTTTGCTGCTAATGTCTTTCCCACACACAGCTAGAAAATCAGGACTATTAAAATGACTGTGCTAAGTATACTGTATTGGCATGGAAACTGTATCTTGGCTCTGCAGAATACTTCTCTTATTCACTTATGTTTCTTGTTCCCCACACCTATAATTACAGTCTTCTGATCATGACATCACAGTTAATTACCATAGGAATGACTGATGAGGGAAGGAGGGAAAATTCTGATCCTCCAAACAATTATTCCAGTGTGGTTCTTCCTGCCTCCCACTAAGGTCAAGGTAGTCAATATTATTCAGAATACAGCAGGTTTGTAAAACTAGCTTCACTATATTGCAGAACTGGAAACTGATTCAAAGAAATGAAACCACTCCACAAAATATGGTTGTGGAGAATGTTTTGCTTTCAAGCAGTTATTGGATTTACTACTGCGATTAGAAAACCAAGTTTCTAGCTTATTGGGCTACATGAATGTAATCACAATGGCTTATTAAACAGATCACTGTAAAAAAAAAATGTGAGCACAGATGTGCTAATTGGACTTTTGCAATTAATGTATCCCTACAAACACAGCTTATGTATGTGTATAGTTTAAAAGATTTAATTAAGGATGGACAATTGAACAATGGCTAAACCAATATAAAAACATAAAACTTTAAATAAATATAGGATGACTTTCGATATAGAGAGGTTTTTCTTCCTGCTGCAGGACACGGACCATTTCTTTTGAGATAGAAGAATCCCCCCTTTTGAAAGCAGAAAACTCCCATTCAACTCAGTTTTAACCTGCCAATAATAAAGCTGGATTGCAAAACCATTTACATATTCTGTGAAAAGAACACAGATTTACACAGAGATAGTAGCTGCAGCCCAGATATGCTGTAAAAGAAAGATAATTAAGAGAAGGAGAGAAAGAAAAATATCTATGCAATTAACTGCTGCCTACCCACCCCAGGTCCTCAGTACAGGCCCTGGCACCTCTCCCCATCCCTGGAGTTTGGTCCATGTTTTGATTCACAGACTGCATCATGTTTGTACCAGATGGCCCAGAGTTAATGAACACAAACTCATCTCTTTTGTTCACCAGGGAAATGTGCAATACTGTACAAACTGATTCATACATGATGGCTAAAAATATCGGAATATTTTAGGAAGCATTTTAACTGCTAAAAGGTGCTGCTTGAGAGGAAAGTGTTAAAAAGGACATGGTGTGCTTATGCAACATGTTCACATTGTGGCTACGCTGGAGAGCTGGCTTTTGATTAGTTTTTGTTTAACAGCAGCCTCAGATGAAGTGCTCAAATCTGAAAAACCTGCCTGAACATGTGCCATACCATAATAGGGATCATATGGACCACTGGCTGTGTTGGCTGAGGATGATGGAACTCATACTCCAGCACGTCTGACAGCAGCAGGTTGAGAAGGCTGCCATAGAAGGAAAATTCTCACTGATAGTTCATGATCTTAAACGTACTGATATTTATCTAATTCAACTTCAAGATAGGAAAGCCTTATTCTTTAAAATTTATTCCATAAAAGAATCAAACTATGTTGGCAGATCCATAGGAGGTCCATTTCAAGCAGTTATGATGAATTTTATAATAATCCCCATAATGAAGAGTGGGGGGAAAGATAGACACCATGTCCTGTTAATTTCCTCCACTTTTAGTTTAATACTAGAGCTATTTTTTTTTACAAATATATCTTTGAGATATGAGGCATATCCCCAAAGTCCCCAGTCAAGATGGACTATGAATGTTGCTGTATGAAACAGCCTGAGAAATTTCTCTTGCAATTTGAACTCATTTACCTTATTTTAAGGTAAAAAAGTGCCATACAGAGAAATGGTTACTAGTTTCTGGCAGCTCATGATGTCCAGGTTATAAACTTTTGCTGTGCAGCTATTTTACTGGCATAAGGCAAGAGTCCTCTCACTAGAAATGAAACAATAAAAGAAGAGTTTATATCAAGCAAGTCATTTTGAATTTTTTTTTTTAAAGTCAGGGTGTCAGTGTTCCAGAAAAAAACCCAACTCCAAGTAAAAACTCTGAAGCAAGCATTTTTCAAAGTTCTATTTACTAGAATAGGTAAACTGGCACATCTGGGAAAACCCAAATCTGAGAGGTTTGGGTTTTCCCTCAGTAAATCAAAACCCCCCAAACCATCCCCTTACTCAGTCGATCACATGCTCCAATCACCATCCGTCCCATCTCGAGACAGCACTCCGACCACTCCTTCTCCAAATGCAGGATCGACCTGACCTTGACCGACAGTATGAATGCTATTATGTCTAAAGACAACCCCTCTACTAAATCCCCCCTCTTACTTCCCCACACATGAAAAGGTGGCAGCATGGAAGCTTCCGGATTAATATGGCTTCCAAAGCTGACACAGAGTATGTCAAGCCACACACACAAGCAATATACAAGGCTTCATCAATCCTTCCAAGTGCCCTGATGAAAAATAGCAATGTTCTTTCTTGCGACTTCAAGGATGAAAATACACAAAACAGTTGATCAGGTTAAAAAAAAAAAGCCCACAAAGCTTCAAAGCCCTGACTATCCAAACTCCAGCCATTATGCATCATGGCTTCCTAACTGTCATTTTCCTAAAACACTCATTATGGACCAGTTGAAGCTTCTGGTTAGTCTTCAAGGTCAATACCTTCTAGAGCTCTTTGGAGTAGTCCAATTGGAAAATAACTAAAGTGTGAGTGATCGTAAGTGGGGCCTCCCAGCCCAGGAATGAGTGCAACCAGCACAGAAGATGGATCTATGTAAAAGCACCTCCTAGCCATGGATGCCATTGGCTGCTTAAGCAAGAGCCATGAGTCCAGGAGGGCTTGGCTTTCTGGAGTTTTAAGACCTGACTGTTCCCCTGGGTTTGGCCAGGATGGGGGCTGAGCAAGAGCATCGTACATGGTTAGAAGTGCTATGATGCTTGGTTGTATGCAATGGTTTTAATTTTCCTGAGTTTTGTGATTTCGGTATGTTGTGATGAGTTTCCCAGAATTATGTTGCATAGATGAACAGCCATATAAATCTTCTAAATGGATAAATCAATGAAAAGGAGCATAAGGTACTACTTTACACAAAGTTTGGAGCAGTAAAATGTCATTAAGCAGTTTTCTTAACTCCTACAATACAGACACTGCAGAAGAAATAATGTAGCAAGACTAGAGATTAAGACTGTGAAATAAGAATCCTCTCATTCAAATCTTCCTATAGGCATTAACTCTAGTGGAAGGTCTGAGAACATGCTGCATTCTCTCACTAGCTTACATTAAAGAACAATCAAAGTAACATCCCTAGAGCATGAGAGAATAAAGCATGATGATGCATATTACATATTATCCCTAGTAGTTAGATTTCTTTAAATCATTTGTTTTATAGCTTCATGGAATTGAGCAGAAAGGCTAGTGATATATGGTAAATGAGTTACCATATATCATGATCCAGGTTCCATCTGCTAAGGAGTGTCAGGTATTAGTAGGGTTCAGAAAGAGAGCCTTCTCTGAAATGGCACTATCCCCTAGACTATCACCCCTCTGGGGTGATTGGCCCTGCTCCATTGATCTTGAAGACTTGAATCTGTGCTCAAGCTTACTGTAGGTCCTGGCTGTGTTAATGGAGCCATTTTCTTGGCTGTGTCAAGTGACTGTGTCAAATGCAATTTTTGTAATTTTTCTGGTCTTTTATGTCTTGGAGGAAAGGTTGTATAATTTTTAATATTATTAGCTGTCCAGAGTCATGTATTTGAGATGGATGGCCATACAAATCTAATAATAAATTAATACAGAAATACAGAAAAATATTAATATCCTACAGTATGTTTCTTCCAGGAGGTCATAGCATCCCATGCTGCATGAATGTGAATCTTATAAGAGTGAATGGCCTAAAATTATAGAAAGGCAGACTTAAAATAGGGTCTCACTAATCCTATTTCAAAACCCTATTACACTACTCTAAATTCACGTATTTCTTTTATAGATCACTAAAGCTTTGCACTTGTCATACGACTCCTGATGGCTTACAGGGTTAAAAACAATTTTAAACAATATTACTTTCAAAAAGAAGAAAATCAGCCCCCCCCCACCCATATACCCAATACCTAGGAGTGTACTGCACAAACATTAAAACAGCCAAACACAATATTCAATTTGATTCTTGGCAATGTGGTACTGAAGAAGGTTTGCTAATATTCAGAAAGAAGAGATTAGTTGGAACTGGGCAGCTGGGCTTCACAGCTGCCAGAATCACACCAATAAGCAGCCTGTGCCAAACCAATATACAGTATATAGGAAAAGCACATTCTTCCTTTCCCTCCATCAGGAGGAAGTCATGCCAGGCAAGCACTACTCTTTTTCATATCTATAGACAATGCTGAAAACAACACACAACATGGAATTTAGTTTATCTTCTTGAGGAATATTCCCCAAAGCAAAAGTTTTTTTAGAAAAAAGCAAAACATTTCCATTATTTCTGTTTTGAAATAATTTTGCAAGCAAGACAAGACAAGCAAGCAAGCTCCAAAGACATGGTAAAATTACCGTATCACTAACTAGAAAATGTTATCCAGATATCTGTGTCGGTATCTATTTCTCTTTTTCCCTATTTCCATATAAAGTCACACATATCTTCCATATCTCATTGTGCAGATTAAACAATTTTAAACTACAACATTGGAATTACAGATGAAGCTGTTCGAGTTAGATTTGCCAGAGTTGGCCGCTGGAGGATATAAACAGAAAATTAACCCATATGTGAAATGGACTGGAGAGGACTAGCATTCTCCGTGTGATGGAGAATGTATGTATTAACACTTTGTTTCCCAAACATCTCTTTTTATCAGCTTGCTCATGGGAGGAGAGGAGAAATTTATCTAATAGACCATCCTTATACTGTATGCGCTTTTTAAATACATTTTCATTTTCCCTTCATTCTAGTTAGTTGAATTTACTGGCTCCATATTCTGCTCTTCTCTCAGGAGATGATTCCTAATCAGGTGGTTCTTTTGGATTGACAGCTTCTGCTAAAACAGCTGGGGGAAACTCCAGCTATGAGTGCTCCAGTGCCTGTTACATTATTCCTGTAGTGGAAAACACTGTCAAGTTTCACTCATACTTTTATCATTTTTCAAATGGACTTCCCTACGACTAACCCTGAAATCATTCTAAAGCTGGGGCAGAATGCAACTGCCTATATAATAATGGAAACATCTCAATATTGCCATATAACACTTGTACCCCACAGCACAACACACATTGGCTACTGGTTAATTTCTGGATAAACTGAAGGGACTAATAACAACAACATGGCTTGGGACAATGGGATATGAATCTATTTATTTGAAGAAGAATCTGCCCATCCCTGATAGAAAGTCTCTCCCCTCTCTGAGGTCCAGTGAGAAGGAACTTGAACCTGAGCATTCTCTGCCAGAACTCCCATTATGCTGAATTCCCTTCCCATGAAATAAGATCTTCCTTGTTGTTAATATTTAGAAAATTTAGATTTAAAGGGTTTGTGAAAGATCAGCATTTAGGGATTAATATGGTGGAATTATGATCCTAGGAGGAATATGGGCTTTCCTAATGATGATTTTGGTAAGCAACTGAGATTTGTTTCTTGACCAAAGCAATAGAAAAGCATACACACTGAATAAACGAATACAATATTGATATTACATTATTTATTTATTATTTATTAATTAATTTAATTTGTATACCGCCCTTCTCCCAGAAGGGACTCAGGGCGGTGAACAGCCAATTATTATATTGATATTGTTTATATTGGGTCTTGCCTGATTCAAATTTATCCAGCTGGTAAATTCATCTATATTGGACATATAGAATTAGAAATACACTACCAGTTGAAAAATGAGTCCTAAAGAAATGTTTACAGAACCTTGAGTGGAGGAATGGACATATAGATCACATCACTGCAAATTGGATATTAAATCATGTTCAAAATCTTACTGCTAGAATCTAAAGCCCAAAACCACTTGGGACCAAATTATCTTCCCTGTTATAAAACTGAGTGATGGCTATAAAATTGATTTTTGGAGGCAGCTTTCCTGATTATGAATATAACATTGAATTATGAATGTAATTTAATATAACTTATTATGAATACTTGATAACTTACAATTACATGTTCATTTATCATTTATCATATATCAATTACATCTTTGGAATCTTCTCTCTCACATACACCTGGTATTTAAGAAATTTCAACTTTGTACTGCCTTAAACACCTGCTAAAAATATCTCTCTTTCCCGAGGGTTTCTTTATATGCATGCTAAACATGTAGTTTGTTTCTTAAATAATTTATAAATGATGATTACTTATTTCTTCCTCTATTTTCATTATTTCATATTTATGTATAGCATTTTAATTGAAGTTTTCTAATATCACTATGTTTATTTTAATTTCTTATACGCTGTGTTTGAGAAAATAGGAAGCCATTATAAATTCCTTAAAGAAATAAATAAGTATTTAAAAGAAAATATAGGAAATATAGGAAATATAGTGCTCAATGCATGTCATATCTTGCTATGCTTCTTTAACCACAATCATGAAAACAAAGTTATGTGTTAACTGTTTAGCAAATCAAAGGTGATACGTTTCATAAAAGCACGACGCCCTTTATTTATTTATACTCATTCTTATGATATATCTACATCTTTAAAATGTGAATTATTACAACTGTCTCACCATGCATTATTAAATAGATGAAATATGACATATATGCTTTGATGGTAGGCTCTAAAATGATTATTTTACTATTTGAAATTTTCTCTGTATTTGTTTTCATATTGAAATTCTTGTGGCGGCCTTCTTTTCCTAAATATAAGTAACTGCAAGAACAAGGATGTATAATACAATGGTGGGCTAATGAGCTGTTTTTCAAATATTTTTTAAATAAGAATTTCATTTGTTTTTTTTGAAAATTTTTCTTTTTCAAGCATGATTGTCATAGAGTGACCTTGAGCAAGTTATTTTTTTATCCAAACCAACATTCAACAAGGTGGCAATTACAGACCCTATGCATCTGTTCCACACTAAAATGGCAATGGCAGCTCACCCATTCCCCCATCTAGAGACAGAAAAAGAGACTAAACTTCTTGCTAAGATTGCCATAATTTTGTGCCAATTCAATGTTTTTGAGTAAAATCTTAATTAGAAATATTGACATTCAAATATGAAATCTTGTGGTAAGAATGCTAAATCTCTCAATATTTTGACCTTTCAGAAGCCAATGTTGAGATGAGATTTGGCAGGTATTCCAATTACTGGAAAAGTGAAACTTATTTAGTATCCAAAATCACACAATGGTATCAGGCATGTAAGACTATGTTAACCCTATTCAAAGCTATAGTTCAGGAGTGTGATAAGCATAAAATTGGATAACCTGGTACAGGTAGTCCTTGACTTATGATCATAATTGACCTCAAAATTTTTGTTGCAAAGCGAGACAGCCGTTAAGTGAGTTTTACCCCATTTTAAGACCTTTTTTGCCCCAATTGTTATGTGAATCACAGCAGTTGTTAAGTCAATAACACGACTGTAAAGTGAATCTGGCTTCCCATTGACTTTGCTTGTCAGAAGGTTGCAAAAGGTGATCACATGACCCCGGGACACTGCAACGGTCATAAATATGAGTCAGTTGCCAAGCTGCCAGTTTTGATCATATGACCATGAAGATGTTGCAAAACATCTTCATGGGAGATGAAGGAGCCTGGTTTAGCTCAACAGACAGAAGCACTGTAATTTAACCCCAGCTGTCTGCAATTAAAGTAAGATCGAATCTCGCCAGGCTCAAGGTTGACTCAGCCTTCCATCCTTTCTAAGGTAGGTAAATTGAGGACCCAGTTTGTGGGGGCAATAAGCTGACTTTGTATAAATATACAAAAGTATGAAGGCTATTGCTTAACGCACTGTAAGCCGCCCTGAGTCTCCGGAGAAGGGCGGCATATAAATCAAATTTTTAAAAAAAGTTGTAAGGGTGAAAAAGGGTCATAAGTCACTTAAAATGGTCTCTAAAACAAACTGTTGTAAGTTGAGGACTATCTCCACAGGCTTTCCAACAAAACCGTGAAGAGCTATACTTTCCCATTACATGCTGCAATGTGAACATATTAAGAAATATGATTCTTTGTTTACCACAGAATTATTTGTTTCATCTGCAATTCCTTTCATCAGAGCTTCAGCTCTTCTATTATCTGACCTTTTAAGCTAAAGATGCCATATATTAAACTGGTAGTCTTTGTGACAGAGCTATATTCTTTCACCATTAAAACAGAATCAGCTTTATCTTAAAGGGACTTTGACAGAGTGATAATATTGGTAAGTGGAAAATACATTGGCAGAATGTGCTACAGCACACACTTATTCATCAAGATATAAAAGATGCTGTCCCTGAATTATTTTCAGATGAAATATTCTATAGTGTTCTACAGAAGATCTATTGCAGTACAAATTGACATGTAGTATCTGTCTGCATTCAGCAGGAAAAAAAGTATTGGTTTCAAAAAAGCGTACAGTATAATTGTTTGACGCTGGGACACAGCAAAGGTCATAAATATGAACCAGTTGCCAAGCATCTGAATTTTGATCACATAATCATGGGGATGCTGCAAAGGTTGTAACTATGAAAAACAGTCATAAGTCACATTTTTCAGTGCTATTATAACTTTGAACGGTCACTAAATGAACTGTTGTAATTTGAGGACTACCTGTATATCTGTGCTCTACTAGGGCCACGGGGTACAAAGCAGTGGTAAAATCCAATTTTTTTTTTACTACTGGTTCTGTGGGTGTAGCTTGCTGGGTGTGGTGTGACTTGGTGGGCGTGGCTTGGTGGGCGTGGCAGGGGAAGGATACTGCAAAATCTCCATTCCCACCCCACTCCAGGAGAAGGATATTGCAAAAGCCCCATTCCCTCCCCACACCTGGGGGATGGATATTGCAAAATCTCCCTTCCCACCCCACTCAGGCCAGCCAGAGGTGGTATTTGCCGGTTCTCCGAACTACTCAAAATTTCCGCTACCGGTTCTTGGAACTGCTCAAAATTTCTGCTACTGGTTCTCCAGAACCTGTCAGAACTTGCTGGATTTCACCCCTGGTGCAAAGGTATTGCCTTTGAGGATGACCAGGTTGCCCTAAATAGTAGAAAATGAACCAGCATTTATGCTTATGGATTTATAATAGCAACCATCGACCACTGGCAACACCTGCCAGTCTTGCTCGTGTAATGTGGTCCTACTGCAAAGACCACTACTGGTTGGTTTATGGATCACTATTACTTACATCAAAATAGAAGCCTACTCTTTCCCTCTGCATATTTTCTAATTTAAATGTCCCTTTCTTTTTCATTTGAAGGAAATTACATGTATGGCTTGATGCTGTAGTTGAATTGTTAGACTGGGCTACTATGATTCATTACACAGATGTAATCTATGCCCTTCCACAAGTCCTATTCAATGTAGTTTATACAAAGAATCTATGCTGAGCAGAGTGTATTTTTAAAAGCTAGCAATGCAAAAAAGCCACTAGTAGATCTTATAAAGAATCAGAAGATGAAATTAAACATCAAATTAACATCCTCCTCCACTTCCTCCTCCTCCTCCAAGGTCTATAGATATTCCCCAAAGCAAATATATAGCTGTGATGGCAGAAATTTCCCTCCCTGAAATACAGGAGGGATAGATTAAGAATGAAATGCTAGTTCCATTCCATCTTTCTTCTTCTTGGAAGAATTCTAAGTACTTTTATTATAAATACCTTTATTTTGTTTTAAGCTACATGAGACCACCTGGAAATTAAATGCATCTGTTTTATTTTCATTTCTATTTTAGTGGAAAATTATATAGGTTTGCAGCACTGATAAATCAAGCATAAATTCAGCTGCTTGCTTTGAAAGGGGGCAAGAAAGATACAGTTTATGACATACATGCCTTAGGTTGTCCAGCTTGGCCATCCCGTAGCAAATTCTAAGCCATGTGTGGAGGAATTTAACTTTGAATGAAGCTAGAGAAGGGAAACAGTTGCCTGACCCTAGAATGTAGAAAGCTCGAGAAAGATTCAGAACAACTCTGCCTTGACTTAGTTGTTCTTAAAAGAGTCAGAGAAAGTTTTAGACAGGCTTTCAAGACTGTGTTAATAAACCCTACGACAATAAAGTAGTGACCCACCTGAAATCCCTGCTTCTCTGTCTTTTGACCTTCCCTACCTTGAAGAGTTGACACCATGGCTTTGTAGTGGACAGGGTTACCAACCAGCAGTGCAGCAAGAACTCAGGAGAAAATCCATCAAAGAGCCTTGATTTTGAGGAATCTTAAGTTCAAATAGCCTTTGAAAGCTACATTTGGGTCCCAACCTCATGACACTGCAAATTTATCTGCCTGTAGCAGAAGGAAACAATTTTAAGAAGGTTTTTCACATATTTCCCTTCTGCAAGGCCATTTTGCCTAAATTCTCCAGGGTATCTCTGTACTTCTCTATCCCATCTTCATTCTGCTCACAAATAGGATCTCCCCTCTGTTCATTTTCTTTCCCCCAACTCCCCATTCTTGGGATTTAGTCTCTCCACTCAATTTCCTGTCTACCTAATATAGCTCTCTAGTTTAAAGTCTTATTAGTATTGCATTAGAAGCACAAAGACTAGCACTGTCATAACAAAGAGACAGAGAGCTTGTAGGCCCACTTTGCAAAGGGATTAAGAGAGAAGCAAGGTACCTTGTTGCATACTAATGATGCTTAAATAATGCTATTCTAGCACCCTTGTGGCTATGTTAACAGTATGTATGCTGCACAATAAGCAAGGAATGCAATTTGCATACATATAACACGTTAAGATAATGGGCAAATGTACAATTCAGCCAAACAAGTTTGCCATAAACAATACTATGTCAGAGACAAAATGCTCTTTGTTTCATTTTGTTCACTTCCTTCTTTCCACTTGCTATATTTTTACTTATGGATTAAATGAGATTTTTCACAAATTTCTCTGATTCCAGCTAAAGAAATAACGTTACCAATATGTTTCACATCAATAGTTTGAGAGGGATTTTTTTTTTCTTGAAAAGATGTACTGCTTTGTGGATTAATTATGATGTGTCAGGGTTAAAATTTGCCATTTTTTAAAAGTAATACTACGTGAAAAGAATAAAAAATTCCCTGCATATCTTTTGCGTGTATGGAAGCTCTCAGAACAAGAATGATAAAAGGCCATCTGGATCATTTACAATTAAGGGAATCCCACAGATGTGGAAGAAATTGCTGCACTGTTTCTTGATTCACTGATACATTCATTCAAAGATTTAATGCCCCTCCTTTCAGAACAATGTTTTTCAAGGTCAAGTACAACAAAAAATAATGCAACATTTTTTAAAAAGAAAAAGAAATCAACAATTAAAATCAGACACCCCTACATAAGTATTAGTGTTCAATAATGTATTAACTGAACTATATATGGTAGCTAAGTAAACAGGAAAATCTGAAAATATGTACTAGTCAATAAATGTGACCATTTTTAAATGTTAAACAAAACAAAACACTGAGGACAAAGACAATATGAGCATTTAAAAAATTACAAAGTTTGAAGGAGCCATTTAAATTATGAAGTCCATTGCTAAGATTCCAATGAAGGCATCTATGACAGATGATCGTCTACCTTTTCATATCAAGGGAAGGGGAGCCCACCATTGATAAATTACTATTATGAAGGGTTTTTTTAAAAAAACCATTCATCAGAATCTCGTTTCCTGTAATTTACATTCATTATTCTATATCCTGTACTATGAAACAATAGATAACAGGTCTTGAAGACCTTCTGCTGTGCAACTATTTGAGAGCTATTACATGCTTATTTATCAGCTTCTAGTCCTCAACTAAATATTTTCACTTGGTTTGTATTTTCACTTGGTTTGTAGATCAAAGATGACTTATATCAACTGTGCCTCCTCCCACCCTCTGAAGGAGAAAATTGTTAACAATACAGGTAAGGAAGGATCATGTTTGTCGGTTTTTCTCCAGACAGGTGTCAAGGTAATTAAAGACTCCCATCACTACTGCTACATGACTTTTGGAAAGACAGGTATAACAGGAACAGGAAAGACAGGTATATCAATATCTTTTAATCTTAGTTATTGCAAATTAACAGACAGGTAAGCAAATAGCTGCAATATTGATGAATAAATTGTAGCTATAGTCAAAAGAAGGGGCCGGTAATACTATGCTGCCATGATTGAACAAGGAAAAACAAAGAACCTTAATTTCAGCAGGATGCTTTTGGCTATGTTCATTGAGGTGGGGGGACGACTGTCACCTCAGATGCATCTCTTGGCATACTTGAGTCAAAGTAGCAATAATCTTGGAATTGCTGCTTAAAAATTTCTTATTAGCCTGAAAATAAAGCTTTTCCCTCTCTCTCATTTGACTTTGAGTTAATTTCATCTAGTGCCAGACATGAATAAAATACTGCTACTAAAGTTTCAGTTTCCCCATGTTGATCCCCTATTGTCCCATTTCATTAAAAAACAGGTAGTGAAGACTTTTATTTGCCTTCCTCTAATAATGTCCAGGAATGGCAAACGACCTTGTCTTGTTGGAGGACAATGGCTCCTAGCTCCTGATAAAAATGCTTTTGCATGCCCTCAGCATGACCAGTAACAATCTGCAATGTGTTTTAGAAAATATTATCTCCGTGTCCTCTTTGGCTGATGAACAACTATAGGTACCAATAAAAGTATACCTTTTTTTCATTACTCACTTATTTTAATCCAGATGCTCTGTACATGTCAGCTCTTCGAGGTAGATCTGACTAAAAGAACCAAATCATGTAAATCAATATTGTTTGTGTGTTTAAATTTATTGGCTGCCCAATTCCAGTGGACTTCAGGTGGCATACAAAACTAAAAACCTCATAATAACAGCAAGAAAAATTAAATCAACAGGCAGCCAAAACTAAAATATTCTACTAACAAAACCCACAAAACAAAACAGGGGTCATTAAACAATGACAAACATCAGTCCTGAGTGTGGGTTTTTTTTTTTTTTTATAAACATATAGTAATTTAATCTTGAAAGTCTGAATATATGTCTTCCTCCTTCCTTTTATCATCATGTGGACTAGGAGAGGGCTAAGATATACCTTATAATTTTACATCAGATTCAGATTTTTTAAATCTAACCTGTGGCTCTTCCTCCTATTCCTCAAGACTTCTATAGTACAGTATTACTTGCATGGACTTCTGAGCAAATGTAGATACTGCTAGTTGTAAATTGCAACTTTTTAATTTCTATTGTTTCCACTCTTTTTCAATCAACTGAACCTCAGGAATGGATTAACATAAGATGTGGTGAGGGGCATTAATTTGGAAAAGGGAAGTAGGTACGAAGTGTGGATCTATGAAGAGCCATAAGCCTTAAAATTCAGTGTTACCATGGAGTTGGTGTGGGGTGGGGGTGGGAGCAGCAAGAGGAAATGGATATATCGGTACTGTATTTCCAGACTCTGTTTGCAAGCATCCCATTGGCAGACCACTATGAGAAACAAAATGCTGAACTAAGATGCACTTGCCCTGATGCAGTTGGGCTGTTCTTCTATATGCTTCATTTGTTATATTCCTATTAAGGGAATATAATTAGATAATTAAATCGTATTTCCCTATCTTTAATAAATGTTCAAGCTCATTTTGTGTACCTTCCAATGTTTGAACATTAGTGTTTAGACTACAAATACTTATGAACCTATGCCCCAATGTTCTTGTTTTTTAATTTAGAAGTTTTTAATTTAATAATTTCATAAACACGATTAAAGCAATGTGTACAGCTCCTTCTACCTCAGGTCCTTAGTTCAGGTTTTATCTTCAGCACCCATAGATAGAACTGAACTTCTAATCAAACCTGTCATGCTTTGCCTGAAGATATATTTTTTAATCCTTGTGAGGTGAAACCGACCAGGCCTGCAATGTTATCATCAGACTACAGTTCCAGACTATGCATGCAGCCAGCCATTCATTTGCAGTTTTATTTTCCCCTTTCCAGTATTTTTCCATGGAATAGAAGGACTAATGACAAACCACATGAACTTTTCCCTAGATATTCAGTGACCATATTCAGATCCACTCCTAGCTGTCCTTGACCAGTGCTGCAAAAGAATAGCAGTGCTAGCAGCAAATTGTGGTAGCACCAAAAAGTCGGTCGTGGAATAGATAAATCCATTATCCATTCCTTTTTCATTAATAAAAATAGTAATAATTATAGCCATGTGAAATGCCTTCTTGACAGAAATAATGGAAACCTGTAATGCACTAAGTGGTCATAGAATCAGCCATTCATAGCTGTAAAGATCTGTCTTTCTTCCCTGGTTTAAATAGACCTTCTGGGAAGCAGAAGTGTAGTTTACAATACAGGTCTAGTGCTCTTCCAAAAGACTACTAAACCTGTGTATACCAGGACCTTACAAAACTCTACTAAGGCATTTCACAGGTAAATATTTCTGAAATCCAAGCCAACCAGGAGAAGGGGATTACTTCTCTTGGTTGGCTTGGATACTAAATATGGCTACAAGGCAGATCTCAGCCTGACTCTCTAATTCAATGAAGCATGCTACATCATGTTTACAACAAAAAATATATCAGGAGAAAACAAAGTACTACATTAGACCAAGAGGAGCTAAAAATAATAGAATCAGTGTTGAAAGAGATCTTGGACATCATCTAATCCAACCCATTGCTCAGTGAAGGATTGTCTGCTTGTGCAACATCTCTGATGGATTCTTATTATTGTAATATTTGTGATAAATCAACATATCAAAATACCAGAAATGTCAACTTCTGAGGAAGAAATGGCAAATTTTTGCAAAAAGCAGTACAGATGACAGACAGAATGATTAGCTGGCGAGTAGATCAGTTGTTCCTAATTCCCCTCTCAACAAGGAGTGGACTGGAGATCACACACAAGTGTTCCAAACAGTTGCCCCTTGTGAGACACAAGATACTGGTTTCTGGCAGGTTTAAAGCTGGGGGGGGAGGGGGGAGTGGCCATTTTGCTCAAATCACATTGCCTAATATTGGATTTGCATATTTTCTTTTCTAATCACTTTCAAAAATTGCTTATTAACTGCTTTTCAGCTATTAGGAACCTATGGGTCAAGAGGTTTTACAGCACAGGTGAGTTTCCTTCAATATGTAGCAAAGGAAATTTTAAATACACATTTAAGAACTTCTTTAAAATGTTGGGGAATAAACAGCAATTACAACTTTGATTAAAAGTTGTTTATATTTGCTATGATGAAGGGGGAAGAACGTTTATATATATATTCTATTTTTTTATTTTTATTCTTTTATTTTTATAGCGTGCATTAATGTTTATTGTAAATATCAGTCTTTAATAAAATTGATTAAAGAAACAGAAATCTCACAAAGTCAGAAATTAATTGCTTTCTAAAACTACTGAATTGCATTTTTAAAGCCATCTCCTTCAAAAATAATAGAATGAGTGAAAGACAAACTCAGGTATACTTGTTTTCAACTGGCTATTTTTTATAACGGCAAGTGGGGGGAGGAACACTCATTGATTTTTCTAGAAGCAGGTTGATGAGATTTAGTTGGAAGCCCATTAATTGGGCAGTACCAGTTTATTCATAGCTGTTGTTCCACAGCAGGACCAGGCTGAAAAAAAAAAAAAGAGCCTTTTTATTTCCTTTAAATCCTAGCAACCACGCCTTTTCTGCTTACTGTTCTTTTAAAATTTCTGTAATTCTTTCTTAGAAATTTGCATCTCATCCATTTCTTTCTTTCATCATGTGTACATCCTGGGGAGGAAGCTATAATAAGCATACATGCTGGCAATGTTGTTTGGTTGTGGGGTGGGGTGCAGTTGGGTGGAGAGGGGAGGGGTAAGGAGGATGGGGAAGGGAAAGAGGAATGGAAATGGAAGCTGCTTATCTAATTTGAAGGAAAGATACCTCCATTTATGCTGTTGGGTTAACTTAAAACAGGTAGTGAAATGCTTTAATGGATAACACCAAGAAGCATTTCCCAGATGCCAAGTGTAGAGTTTAAAATGCATGAGGCGTAGCTGTTTAAAAGCAGAGGAAGGAAGACTGAAGACAGTGCAAAACAGTTGTTTTTTATTTTCATCATACCAGTGGTCACCTTTGATCAAGTTATCTTTGTCGGTCAATTGTAGGCAACCTGGTACCTCCAAATTTGTTGAACTACAGTGGCCACAATCCTGGCATGCTAATCAGGGCTTCTGAAAGTTACAGTCCAATCTAGAGAGTTCCAATTATTTTCCTCCTAGATTTTTCCTCTTTTTTGTAAATTATTAAAACTTCTAAAACTTGCTAAAATTTCCAGATTTGTTGATATGGTTTTCGATCTCTATATCTCACCAAGGAAAGCTTTCTTCTGACAAATGCAGAACCCTTTAAACAAATAAGGAGCAAGCGGTTGACAGATTAGCTGGAATGCATCTATCTTGCATGCATAAGGCAACATATTCATATTAACATATTCAGTTAGCATCGTCAAGCTCAGTTTACATGGACAAGATCTTAAATTTGTCCAGTCACCTCCAACTCCCCTATTTCAATTCTTAGCTATCCTACCTACTTTTAGCAAACATTTCTGTCTCACTCAAGACAAGAAAAAGATGCTGTGCCGAAACATTATTTCAATGAAAGCAATGCTCCTATTCACCAACAGTGGAAAAAAACCAGGAGTTTTTTTTTCTTTTTGTTTTTAAAGCAAGTGCCATTACTTTTGTCACAGTGTGCAAGTGCCATTATTTTTGTCACCTCCCAACTAAAGCCCAACTTAAAATTGTCTCGGTTTCTTAATTATGCTACATAAAGACAAAAAAAAAATCTAGAAACATCATTAAGCGAAGCAGTCACTAAGTGAAACAGCAAGATGTGTGATCTTACTTCAGCTTTTCTTTGCTTTGCAAACCTGCAAATGTTGCAAATGTGAGGACTGGTTGCTTTTCATCACCATCCTAATAGCAAATGATCATTAAATGAGTCAGTCGCTAAATGAAGACTGGCTATATAGACCTATCTAGTATTAACCAGGCTGATAGGTACTATAGACACCTTTACTGAAAAAGTTAGGGATGGCTTGAGCAAAGAAAAATCTGGCTGAGGAGCCAGGTAGCTTTAGAGAGGCAGATCCATAGTTAACTGGTCCTTTGTGCTACAGCATGGGTGTCAAATTTGCAGCATCATGTTGTTGTCATATGTTTCGTGACATTTTTTCCACTTCGTGGAGCTGGGGTGGGCGTGGCTTGCACATGATGCATCTGGCCCGTAAGCCACCAGTTTGACATTCCTGCTCTACAGTATCATTGAAAAACGCTCTTCCAACAAGCCAACCTTCTTATATATGGCACTTATAGATCTTAAATGCCACATACAAATGCTATTCTTTTTTTATTTGAAATCTCAAGTCAGACTTTGACAGAAGTTGGAAGGCTCTTCAACTGACCAACAGACAATCCTTTGATTTTCTCTCTTCATGCATATCTATCAAGGTCAGGCACAATCCCAGAGGCTTTCTTCTGAATGTCATTCTAACGCAGAAGAGACTCAAACAGGATGTATATTCCCTCCTCTTTCACTTTTACATTAATAGCATGGTAAATTATCTACAGAACCTAAATTTCCACTCTTGCAAACTGGCCAACAAATGCATTTCAAACCTGCTTTATGCAGGCTCTGCTGTTATTCTCTCAAGGATAGAGAATAAGCCTCAATAGGCCTTTAAAAGAACATTGACTGCCTTTGGAGATTATCATAAAATAAATCAATTAGATATAAACTATCTAAACTATAAATTTATAGTCTTTGCCAAGTGGCTTAAGCCCTGCTTTTGAAGTATTGAGGGACACAGGGTAAAATATCTCTTGCATTTTAAATTCTTAGGGATGGTTCTTCATAACTTCACCTCCAAAAAGGCCAACACCGATCATGCCAAACAGACTGCACCGAGGAGCTCATCTGCTGTTTTTAATTTCTTGAGATCAAGAGGTAGTACATGCCAGCAACACTTAGAATGTTTGATGCTGAACCTTTAGCCCAGCTTCTCTGTGCTGCACAGGAGAGACTTCTCACTGCTTTGTCTTGCGAGGGATTGGATCTTTCCTAAATTTTTGTTTAGCCCTCCATGTTTTGTGCTCTATCTCTAATGCTATCCCATGCCTTGAGACAAGAATAGTGAATGGCCAGTTCATCTGGTGTCATATACATTAGCTTTTATAAAACTTCCAAAAGTTGCTATAGTTCTGCCAGACATCTCAACCATTTATCAGATGGGGCAGTCAGCCTCTGATTCATGTCCCATTTGTGTTGCCAGCGTCAGAGATGGAAGTATGGTAAATTCTCCTCCTCCTTTCTACATCTGAATTGGCAGAGAAATATCAGTCTTCACTCTTGAACACAGAATGCTAGTGACTAAATTTAGTGCGATGCTTTGTAAAATGGCTTTTTCCTAGAAAGTTTGAATAAAAATAATGTACTTCCAAAAGAAAGGATTCCACCATTTGTCTCCAGGTTTATCACACTAGAAAGGAAGATAGAAATGTCCCATGCAACTTTTGAAAAGTGATATTTGCTAGATATTCCCTTGATGTAGTGGGAATGGCTCAATAGTTTCAATTATCCTTAATAATGCCAGCAGGACCATGAGCTTATAATAGAGTCATCCTTGCTGATAAGGTCAAAGGGGAGGGATGAAAGTAAAGATAATCAGATAAAACAGTAAGTAAGATTTTGCAAGCATCTGAAAAGCTAACCTATCTATAAGAAGGAACTACAAAATCAAACACAGAGGAAAATAATGACAAACACTATGACATAGTGTTGCCATCAAAATAGTATGAAAAAGGCTATAATATTTAGACAAATTTGCCAGATAATGACATTTTAAATCAGAAAGCACTCCTTTGGTTACTGGAGAAGCCACTTTAAATAGATAATTAGATTACATACTATTTAGGGCATGAGACCAGATGAAGGAATGGAGTGTCAATGAAATGTTAAAAGGATATTGCTAAATATGTAGTTGACTATACTTCAATAAGTGGTGATATATACATTAAAGTTTGTGTATTCAGTGAGAATCACATAATATACTATTATGTATACTTATTAAATGCAATGGAGAGAGAACATTTATTTAGTTATGAAAATTCATATGACCACCCAACTCACTCTCAGTGATTCTGAGTGGCTTACAAAGATAACCCCCCCTAAAAAAACAATACAATACCCCCACCCCCACCACCAGTGACAACAATCAAATGAGCCACTTGATGGGCTCCATATCATTCCAGAGTCCCCAGGCTTGTTGACAGAATCATTAAAGAATGCTATGGCAAATTGACCATAGTGCTAAAAGTAACACCTTACAATAATGTAGTAATGTATAACATCTAAAACAACTTACTAACATATAATTGGAACATAAAATTTGGAAAAAATAGAGGAACCTGGAACTATAAAAGGGCTTGGATTGGATAAATTCAACAATGAAGATAGATTAAGCTTTGCAAACAGACGTGTTTATTTTCGGTTGATTATAGCATAAATGTATATTCTACATTCAGACATCAGCAGATGATAACATCAGAATCAAACTATCTATTGGAAACAGAAGGAAGTGAAATCTAATCAGCAATTTTCAGATGCTGATGATAAAGCAGAACATGACTTATTAGTGTCATATGTAGAGGTTAAATTTAGAAAATTAAGGAGATCAGGTGAGCCTGTAAAATTTGGCTTAGAAGACATTATTAAAATATAAGTGTTAACATATGGAACAGTTTAGTATACTTATGCAAGAAATTTGAGAAATTATGGAAAGAGGAAACGGCCAGTATAAAAATGAACTGGAAAAAATATTCCAAAATTTCAAAGAGGAAAAAAAATCAAAATGTTTTTCAAAATATACTATCATAACAACTAGAGAAAGACAGATGAGGAAAGCCTTGAGCAACAACAAGAAGGATATATAAGAACTATACAGACTTTGAGCATGAAACAAGAATGATAATTCATTCAGCTGATTACCACAGTGATATCAAACTAAACAAAGAGAAACTTTTACCAGCTAAAAGATATGGTCTCAGAGGGTTCAATTCTAGGTTTTGTTCTCTTATCCTGATGTTGCAAGCAAAGTGTAACCACCCTCTTCTCAGTTTTATGTTATGGCAACAGGATAGGTGTTCAGAAAACTTTGTATTCCTATCCTTCCCTCTTTTCAGTTTGCTAACTTCAATCCTGGAGTTACTTTCTTTTACAGCTTCATCCTTCCCTCCTTCTTTAGATCCACAAATGCCAGGAGATTTTCATTCCCCTCCTTTTTTCATCTGTTCTTTGACATGTTTCTCTCCCTTCAAAGGCACTATTACCGGTACTTCTTATCTTGGCTGGGATGGGTAGAGGGGGGGGCTGTTAATGTACATTTTTGTTTACCAGTCTATATCTCTTCTGCCTTCATAGCATGGGCACAATGGGGAAGTGGAGACTTTAATTTCTTTAATGGACTCCAGGCAAGAGAAAACCCTCTATATCTTCATCAGTAGCTTCTCTCACTCCAACACCTTCCCCCTCTAATATTGGGTAGGGCCATCTCTACCTTTCTTTGGGTAGTAGAAAAACCACTCCCCCCCATAACCCTTCTCAGAATCAGCTGATTGCTGGTGCAGAAAACAGAATGCAGGACAAGTCCATAAGATTGAACATATAGGGGCTAGAAAACTGATTTCACAAGGAAGAAATGTACCAAAAGCATTGAACCAGCCATAAAATGGAGAAAGTCCAAGCCTGAAGAAATGTTTACTGAACTATTTGAAGCTGAAAGAGAAAAGGCTACTAAAAGGTTAACAGTTCTCTCAGCTAATATAGAAATATTTGCCTAGAGACTGACAAGGATCAGAACACATGCCTATATAAAAGAAGAGATGCATGTGAATCTGCCTTGTATACTGTAGATCCATTATACTTAGTCCCCACATAACAAAAGCAAGACTCTTCTTCTGTAGCTCACATTCAAATGTTAATACTAATAGGTGGGTCATGAATCTGCTTATTCTTCTAAGGATGCTTTGCAGTGAACAGTGAATTATCGTAAGAATGGTGGGATTAGAAAAGGTGACATTTGAAATCAAAATTGGAAGCCAGAACACAAACAATTTGAAATATAAAATTTCCACTTGATTCAGATTAACTGAAAGTAAACAACCACATAGATATCATTATTAAAATAAATATAGAAATCTGAAATCATATCAAATATTAAAATAAAGGTAATATTAACCAGCAGGTGAATGAATTTATCGCTGATGGTGACAAATTATTAGATTATTTCATTTTCTTCGGCTCAAGAATAGATAGATAGACAGTGTGCTGGAAGCGGTTCTATTTTAATACAAATATGGAAATAAACTTTTTCCCCCAATGGTAATGTAGGACTGTGAAAGTTGGACACTGTAAGCAAAAAGTTTAAGATAACTACCTTTGAATTAGGTATTTTGAGAATCTAAAAATTCTCAATCTAAAAGATTACTAAGAGAATCACAGACTATAAAAGAACCACTCAGTTGATCCTAGATGATATAAAAATCAACTGCTCTCTTGAAGCAATAATCAACCATTAGAAACTCATATACTTTGGGCATATGATGTGAGAAGCTACTAAGAAAATAATTGATTGAGGGAAGTAGAAGCAGAAGACAATGACTTAAGTAGATGGATGGAATCAGAGATCACTGAATTACATCTAAGTGTTAAATATTCCCCCAACAATTTTTAGTCTGGAAAAACATCTTGATAGCATAGTGTTGTAAAATTGCTACACACATAAATACAGTGAACATTAAAATGATTACAGAACTGGAGGTGGAAAGATAAAAATCATAAAAACGTCTAAATGAAATGGAACTTTTTCTATTTTCTGGCAGAACAGAAACTTTCAGTGGAAAAATTCTCATCTGCCTCCCTAAAGCTTCATTGTTTTGTAAGATTTGAAGACTGCAAAGAAGCTCAGGCTG
Organism: Pantherophis guttatus; assembly: GCF_059756535.1. Classification (NCBI taxonomy): domain Eukaryota; kingdom Metazoa; phylum Chordata; class Lepidosauria; order Squamata; family Colubridae; genus Pantherophis; species Pantherophis guttatus. Next base: position 319,257,743 of record NC_142063.1, read on the forward strand.
TTGTATGCCAGGATGCTAGAAGTATTAAGATTGTGCTGAGTTTATTTATACTTATATTTAAATATTTCTAATTTTACAAATAAAACACCATCAGAATCTATATGCATGTGTGGGTGTATATATGTACATATATGTGAGGAGAGAAGATCAAAGGAGAACCAAGTTTAGAATTTAATCTGGTCCAGGTGCAGAATAGCCCTCTTGGTTGCTCAATTGTCATAGCAATTCTGATGACAGCTGTGCTGTAAATGGAAGTTAATTATAATATCTGAGGCCTGTCATCTGCATTTCCGCTATTTGAACTGGCAGGAGGAAAGGCCCCACTTGCAACTGCATCTGAATCCTAAACAGTTCAAAAGGAAATGTGGCAAGATGTTAAACAAAAGAAGTTCCCTGCTTGCATTTCTCTGCGGGACTCCTGTTCTTTGGCAACATCCACTTCCAAGGGTCAAACTAATGGTATTGACTCAGGGAGAAGGAAAGGGGCTCTTAGTGACACAGCAAGGCAAGTAGGGTATACAGCTGGCAATTCAAGTGACCTCCGGGTGTTGCCCTTTCTTCCTCTTAATGGGTTCTGAGCTAAGAGTTGATAGGGAACAATGGTGGGTAGCTTTTTTCCTTCTTCCTCCCAAAGATGCATCCAATGGACATGGTTTTTAGGCTGGTTACTATGGTAACTATAGCTGATTCTGCAGCATATTCAAGGTGTCACATGGAAGAAGATAAATGTGTTGCATGTAAGGGTGGAGGCAGAAATGAGAAGAGGGAGGCTGAGTAGAAGATCAGATTTGGGATTAAACATTCTTATCAGAAGGAGCAAGTCTTGTTAAAGTGCTCCATTTCTGTCTTCTTTATAAGTTTCACCCTGCCAACACAACAAACTTACCCATATTTTTAAAGAAATGTAGTTTTCTCAACAGGACATGTGCAGCCCCTCTATATAAAAGAAAGGAATTATTTTAGTTAATTCAATGTAAGTCTTTCATGTTATTTTTAGAAAAAAGAGGGGAAACGCCAGTCTCTTTCATAGAAATATACTGTATAGAATTTATTTCTGTTCAAAAGTTAATAATATCTGAAACCAAAATTTCTTCTCTGCTTTTAGGAACATTTCCTTCACTATTGTATATTAGTTATTACTGTATATTATTCTTTACTGTAAAGTTATTTATGAGAACCTTGTCTAATTGTCTGATTTTAAAACTGTATCTATAGTGGTTTGATGTTGGAGCATCAGGCTAGAAACTGGGAGATCCGTGAGTTCTACATGGAGGGAAGCATGCAGTAGGGTACCCCAAGGTTCTGTCTTAAGCCCAGTACTCTTCAACTTCTTCATAATATGATTTAGATGAAGGATAGAAAGGGAATTCACCAAAGCTGCAGACAAACCAAGCTTGGAGGAATAGTCAACACTTTAGAAGTTAGGCTCAAGATTCCAGAACAATCCTGACAGACTTGAATACTGGGCCCAATCCAACAAAATGCAATTCAGTGGTAAGAAAAGAAAGGTTTTACACTTAGGCAAGAAAAACCAAATGCCCGAGGATTGAATAGGTGGTACCCAACAGCAGTAACTATGAAAGAAATCTAGGAATCCTAGTAGACAACCACTTAGGTATAAACCAGCAATGTGCTGAAGCTGCTAAAAAAAACCCCTAATGCAGTCCTAAGATGCATCAACAGAGGGGTAGTGTTGTAGTCTGCCAGCAGCCTGCAGAGCTGCCAGCGGAGTCAGACAGTGAGGAGGCCGGGGAGGACAATGGGCCAGTCCTGGAGTCAGGGGAAGGCCCGGACAAGGGCTCTGCGTCAGAGGCAGAGATGGGACCAGGGCCATCTGGGAGCGATGCGCAGACTCCGGAGCCTCCAGAGGCGGATAGCAGAGAGGCAGAGGAACAGGAGGAGCTTGTTCCTAGTGCACGCATACGAAGAGCTGCCAGAAGGCAAGAGCAACTAAAGCAAAAAGGACGACTTGGGAGTAAGGCCAGGAGATGATTGGCCCCGCCCATAAGGCTTAAAAGAGCAGCAACGGCTCTTGGGATCTTTGTAGGAAAACAACGTTGTTACAATTGTCTCTTGTCTTGCTACATTTGTTTTGTGTCGGAGTCTCTTGCTTCTGAACTTTTGCCAAGAAAAGCCTTTGGCAGGGTGCCAAAGAAGGCAAGGTTGGTGATAAGGCCGAAGAACTGTTTATGAAGAATTTGTTTTGGACTTAATTTGGACTTAATTTGGACTAAGATGAAAATGAAGTAATTCTCAGTTGTTCTAATAAAATGTTCGTTTAGGACTGATTGTGTCTGGTAATAACCACTTGGGCCTAGGTCACAACAGGTAGTATCAAGATAATGTAAAGTATTAGTACCACTCTATGCTTCTTTGATAAGACCACACTTGGAATAGTGTGTCCAGTTTTGGTCACCATAATACAAAAAAAAGACATTGAAACTCAAAAAAGAGTGCAGAGAAAAGCACTCTTGGGGCAACATATGAGGAAAGGTTGCAGGAACTGGATATGTCTAGTCTAACGAAGAAAAGGACTATTTATTTATTTATTTGATTTGATTTGATTTCTATACCGCCCTACTCCCGAAGGACTCAGGGCGGTGCACAGCCAAACAATAAAACACATGCATACAAAATTTAAAAGTAGAATAAAATCAAATTAAATAATTTTGGCCCCGACAAATTTAAAACCCCAAACTTTTAAAACCAATTTAAAATTGAATATATAAAATACTAAAAGATATTTAAAAATTAAAAATCTTTTATAAAAGAGGGAGAAAATTAGGCCGCCTGGTGAAATAGTAAGGTCTTTAAAACGCGGCGGAAGGTGCGCAGATCCGGGATCCTCCGTATCTCTGGGGCGAGCTCGTTCCAGATAGTAGGTGCCCCCACAGAGAAGGCTCTCCCTCTGGGGGGAGTAACTATGGGTAACATGATAGCAGTCTTTTAATATTTAAGGGCTGTCACAAAGAAGAGGGAGATGACCTATTCTCCAACGCACTTGAGGACAAGACAAGAAGTAACAGATGGAAACTTATCAAAGAGAGATCCAATTTAGAACTAAGCAGAAATTTCCTGTCAGTGAGAAACAATTAGCAGAATAGTTTGCCTTTGGAAGTTGTGGGTGCTCCATTCCTGGAGGTTTTAAAGAAAAGATTGGACAACCATTTGTCTGGAATTGTATAGGTCTCCTGCCTGAGTAGGGGATTGGACGAGAGCACCTCCAAGGTCCATTTCAACTCTGTTATTCTGTTGTTCTTGTTCCACCTTAGACATAAAGACACTTGAGTAATCTTGGGGTAGTCACTACCTCTCAGCCCTAGAAAGATGGCAACAGCAAACAACTTCCAAAAAACCTTGCCAAGAAAACTGTGATGATTTGTCCAGGCAGTCATCAGAAGTCAATACTGACTTGAATGAAATAAAACAAAATAAATAAATAAATAAAATAAAATAGCAGAACTATTTCCATCATACCTGTTAAGGATATTGTTGTGTTACCAACCAGCAGAGTAAGTGCACAGAGAAACGGTACTGAGAGCAATGAATACAATACATACAAACTGGTTTAACAAAGCTTTTACTTTGTAGTGAAAAACAATTGCATAGTCTTTTAGTCAACCCAAGTCTTTAGCCATTTAAATCAGTCCGAAGTTACAGATATTTTCTTACCATACAAACAGCAGTTGGTAATAAACAGCAATTTAACGCTGGTAACAAATCACGATGGTAGCATATCCATCCACAATGAAAACTCCTTCATACATGATGAGAGCAGGTCCAAAACAATGAGAGAAGGTCCAACCAATAAGTCAAGCAATAAGTCAAGCAACAATGACTATAGCTCGGCTCCCTTCTTATATACAGTTTACACTAGTAATTTTTTTTTTTTAAATTTGATTTATATCTTAAATTATCCACTTAAGATAAGTGAAGTCAGCAGTGTGATGACTCAACAGTACAATTAGGATAATTGCAGTCAGCTGTTAGTCAGCAGTCAGTTACAATGACTCATCAGTACAATTACTCAGCATTACATCTTAAAGTTACAGAATACATTTAAAGTGATAGAACATATATATTGCCTGGACAACTTGTTAGACTTATACCATATCCTAACATTCTCCCCTTTGGACAGGCTAATATATCCTGTTCAAATTCTCAAGCCATAGCTTTCGCAACATATTTTATGTTTAATTGCACCCTGCGCTTTGGTGAAATTATCAGCTACATTGTTTTCAGACATACAATATTCTAACTGAACCATATTACTTTGAATACTCTGACGAACATTCAAATAACGAATATCAGTATATTTTGATCTTGTCTTAAGTGCTAAATTTGTTGCCATTTTTATAGCAGCTTGGTTATCCTCATAAATTACGATGGGATAATCTACCTTTAATCCGACATCAAGCATCAACTGTTTATAATAAATTAAATCAGTACATACTAGTGACAAGCAGGAAAATTCTGCTTCCATAGTGGATAAACTAATATGTTTCTGCCTTATTGACTTCCATCCTATTAAACAATTACCTAACATTATCGCAATACCTGATATAGACTTTCTGGTAGTCAAATCAGTAGCGAAACTAGCATCAGCATATGCGCTCAATATAAGATCACGGTTAGGTTCTAAATATAATGCATAATGCATTGTCATCTTTAAATATCTCAATAGCCGCTTTGCGGCTTGCCAATGCCTATCTGATGGTTCTGCATTATACCTTGCTAATTGGTTTATGCTATATGAAATATCAGGTCTCGACCAACTGCTAATATACAATAGACTCCCTATCAGAGATTGATAGATCTCCTTACTAAATCCAGGACTTTGGATTTCTTCATGTTGAAAATCCTGTGCCATTGGCATTTTAGCTGGCTTACATAGCTCCATGCTATAGCATTTCAACATCTGACTTATTTTGCTAGCCTGTGACAGTTTATACCCTCTAGCTGTTTGAACAATATCAAGACCTAAATAATGTCTAATATGTTCTAAATTTCTAATTTTGAATTTATCTTCTAACTGTCTAACAATATCCATTGCTTCCTTGTCAGTTTTAGTTTCAATTGCTACATCGTCCGTGAACAATAGCAAAAACGATACTAAACCATTATTCTCTCTTTTAAAGAGACATTTGTCTGCTACACCTTCCTGAAATCCAATATTATTAAGCTTTTTAACTATACATTGGTTCCATTCAAACCTTGATTGTTTTAAACCGTAAAGACTTTTATTTAACTTCCAACAATCAGTTTGATCATTTGTTTTCACTCCTAACGGCTTCCTCATATAAATGGTATGTCTTAATGGAGTATGCAAGTATGCTGTCTCCATCTATATGATTAATAATATACTTATTCTTTGCCGCCCACACTAGCATAGTTCTTAATGTGCTAGCTCTTAAACTTGGAGCGAACACCTCATCGAAACCTTTCTCTGTTTGAGCAAAATCTTGAGCTACAAGGTGAGCTTTATGGGCTACTGTCCCATCTATACTTTTCTTTACTTTATACACCCATTGACAACCAATCAATTTCTCTCCAGGTGGTAATTTCATATCCTCATAAACACCCAATTTAGTTAATGAGTTGATTTCTCTACTCATTGCCTCCTTCCAAGCATTCTGTTCTTTTTCAGGATACATCCTGATAGCCTCATAACTTGAAGGTTCTATATTAACCTGACAAACTACCATTGCTTTATACCTATTAGGTGGATGTCTTTCCCTACTGGATCTCCTAGGTAATACAGGACTCATTGCAGGCGATTCAATTTCATCCTCCCCTAAAACTACCTCCTCTTCTTCAACCTTAATAGAAGAATCTACATTATCTATATCCTCATCAGGAGTATCGTTACTCATTTGATGCTCAATGCTAACAGTATTATCATCCTGTCTATAATCTGCACATTCAAGTTTCTCCCATCCTTCGTGCTCTAGAAATTTTGCATTTGCACTACAGTGCACTCTAGTAGTTCCCTTTGCCCAAAATCTAAAAGACCTATGGTTTGAATCATAGCCTACAAAAAACATTTTTCTGGCTCTTTGTTGTTCCTTCCTTCTCACATTTGATGGAATATGCACCCAAACTGGGGCTCCAAATGTGTGTAAGTAACTAAGATTTGGTTTCCTCCCATTCCATAATGTAAATGGTATTTCAGCAGTAGATGAATGTACCACATTGTTTAATACATGATTAGCACACATAACAGCCTCATCCCATAAAGTTTCAGGCAAACCAGAATCTGCCAACATTGTTCTAGTCATGGCTTGTAATGTTTGACCCCTTCTCTCAACATAAGCATTGTGTTGTGGTCTATACGGAGCAGATCGTTATGCTGTATTCCTGCCTCTTGCAAAAACTTCTCTAACCTTTGGTTAGTGAATTCCGTACCGTTATCTGTTACTAAGCACATTACTTTATACTTCTGTTTCCTTTCAACAAATCTCAGCCAGTTAGTTATATGGTGGAATGTTTCACATTTCGTTTTCATAAGATAACAGAATCTGTACCTCGAGTAATGGTCTACTATGCTTAGAATATAGCAGGCACCTCCAGTACTGGGTTTCTTGGGTCCAATCAAATCTACAAACACTACTTCTAATGGCTTTTTGGTTTTAAAACCATCAAAACGATTTGCTGGTGTTACCTTACTCTTTTGCTGATTACAGGCATTGCAATTCAAATACTTACTACATGATTGTAGTTTTATACCTTCAGATAGCTGAACTGTTTTCTTTAACGTCCTGAAATTTATATGCCCTAGTCTCCGATGTAATAGATGAATACATTCATCATGTGGTTTATCATTCCTGTACACTGACTTAGAATTTGCTACTAATGCTGGGTTCTCTCTTAAAATAAATAAATCATTTTCTAATATTGCAGTAACAACCTTTCCATCTTTTTCAATTATACATTTATCATTTCTAAACGTTACTGTAAACCCAACTTGCAATAATCATTTAACAGAGAGCAAATTATATTTTAACCCAGGAATATATAACATAGGCAATGGTTCATTACTAAATGACCAACGTGCAACACCCTCTCCAGCTACCTTAACCTTCCAACCATTTGCTAATCTAACATGTTGGTTACTCTTATTCATTTTCACAAAGTTGTTTTATTCAAATAAAAACAGTTTTATTTGACTAAAAGTGTACATTGCAAATATTAATCTTTCCTCTACAAGCCCAACTAGAGCAGTTGTACGTCAGGTTTCATTTGCTTCAGGGATGACTAGCTCTACAGTTTAGAATCTGCCATCTGGGTACAGTTCAACACTGGAACATGAAAATAAAATGTCTCAACTGGGCAGACTGAAACTCTGCCATTTTTGAAAAATACCAATCCTTCTGAATAAAGAGACTTTGTAACTGAAGGCATGCATTCCAAATAAGTTTCAGCTGGAGTGGGGTGAAATTGTGATTCAATTAAAGTTCTGTGAAGTTGATCCAGTAATTCAGAGAATTTATTTCCCTAATTCTCTAGCATAAATTCCAGAGAGCTCATAAGATCCAATTTTGATCAGACTGACACTGAACTGAAACTGGAAATTTCTAGTATCCCCAACCCTGTTCAAATATTAAATAAAGCTATGGAAGGGAATATCTCCAGATCTGTCAAACCTAGCCCAATAGACTAATGCTCAAGAATGATTGAAGGTGGTTCAAGAACAGCTGGAGAATACAAATTTCCCATCTTTGGTATAAAAGAATCTCAGTTTTTTCCAGGGTATTCTTGAAACCAAATTAGCTTTAAACAATTTGTACTATTACCCCAAAATAATATAACTGATTCTTCTCATGAAATTTATTTATTATATTTGCAACTTGCTTTTTCATTAAAAGGACCTAGAGTAAATTAATGAGCATATCGCAGTTAAAATACTACAGTAAAAATTTAATGAATAGGGAATATAAACGTCTACCTCAAATTGAGTTCCATCTTGATGACCCATGCTATTTTCTTGCAACAATAACAAAAATAGAATATGCTGTAGGCTTCTTTTGTTTTTTGTTCTTTTAAACTTTCCAGCTGAGTGTACTATTCAAGTTCTAACTACATCCAACACTACTGGATTTTTTTTGAGATTGGTCAAGTTTGGCTAGGTGCCGCAACATTGAAATAATAAGCTGTCAATATTTGCAAGTCCTCTATTAGCCCACAGTAATATCTCAGATCATGTTCACCATATAAGTAGGAAGACTGATTCATAACCATCAACATTTATAAACTGCTTTTATCTCCTTACAAAAACTTGTCCTATACTACCGGAACTGGTAGTAAAAATGCTTTTAAAAAGTTTTTTTAAAAATTCGCCCGAAAAGGTTATAAAAAATGCTTTTAAAAGTAAAAAAAAAAAAAAAAAAAAAAAAGAGGCTCTGACGATCACAGCAGTGATGTGCGATCGTCAGAGCCTTTTTTTTACTTTTAAAAGCATTTTTTACAACCTATTCGCCCGAAGTTGGATGCTTTTAAAAGTAAAAAAAAGGCTCCAAGATCGTGCGCCACAGCTGATCACACACACCCCGCGCGCTGTTCTACTTACCCCATGTCTCCTTTTGGTGTGCACTGTGTGCGCGTGCACACCTTGCATTTGGTGCATGGTGGGTACTGTGCATGCGCGTGCGCAGGGTGCGTTTGGCACGTAGTGCGCATGCGCAGCCAGCAAACCGGTAGTAAACCGGTTCAGATTTCACCACTGCTTCTATCCTTCCGAGGTCAGTAAAATAAGGACCCAGATTGTTGGAGGCAATATACTGACTCTGTAAAGTGCTTAGAGACGGCTGTAAAGCACTATGCGGCGGTATATAGGTGTTAGTGCTCTTTTGTTTTCCTCATGCTATTGACAGAGCTTTTTTGAGAACTGTGCTCAGTCTCTTTAGCTTTCAGAAAAGGACTTAAGGCTGCTTACTTTTTGTTTTATTTTCTCAATATTGAATACTCTTGAAGATAAAGTCAGAATACAAATTAAATAAATAATTTTCTTAGCCTTTTAAAAAGAAAAAACCCTATTGTCAGGCTAGATTAAAGCTTTTCTGACTATCATATTTAATTATTCAATTTATAGGCTGTCTGACTCCCAATGACTTTTTCTTTGGATTCAGAGGCATTCCTTTCAATTGAGCTAGTTGGATGTTGATTTTCTACTTAATTTCTCAGTTGCAAAGAAAAGCATATCATGTTTTTTTATATGTTTGCAGTTTGAAAAGACACTATTATCTATTTCTTCTGGATTCTGCAGCAAGATGAACTGGAATTGGCTTAGCTTCTAATACATGTTAAAACATGGGGAAAATATGATACGTACAATATGATACTTAGACGTCAAGATTATTTCTGCTACATAATGAAACATGCTCAATGCAGGGAATCAAAATGGCTTGCATTATTTCCTACAATGAAACATTTTTTACATAGCTTCTCTTAACTTCTCTGAATTGTCTCATACTGTTACCAATACTGAGCAATTGGCAAGTCCTAGAGAGAAACCTCTTATAGACTATTTGCATGAAACATAAAAAAAATGCACTTGTGACTTCTAGTTTTGATGATTTAAAAAATGGGTAATAGAAAAAAGTGAACTTTTTTAAAAATCATACAATAAGAGAAAATTTTGTACTTATATTTGGTGCAGACCTTCTTTTTATTTTTTTATTCATTTTTATTGCAGTTTTTTTCTTTCTTTCTGTATTGCTTCTATTTTGTATTACTTTGTGCCAGTATTTATGGTCCTTTTAAATTTTTTAATAAAACTTATTTATTTATTTATTTATTTAAAAAAGAGGAATATGAACTGTTCTCACAATGTTGCAGACGTGTCCTAGGGCCACCAGAGGGCAATGAAATAAACCAAGTTCTGCCTTGATCAAAATTCTGAATTTCCATACTATTTCTTGGAGCTGGCAAGTCAGTCACAACAGTATTTCTCATTTTTGCAGTAATAAAATGCCATTGAGTAATGTGAATGTTTATTTGCTGCTTAAGTTGACGTCTAACACCAATTTGCACATGTGGAAGCGCTGATAATGAATTTGGAGTGGTGGATGATCTGTCAAAATATAATTAACTGAAATAGTTTAAAAAAGAAATTATACTAACACAAAGAATAGGGAATGTAACACCTATATCATGACATACTAATGCCATTGTAGAATGTAATACAAATACAAAGTGCAGAGATGTTAAACCAAAGATACATTCCACAAAATATCCTAACTATTCTGTTGTCCCCAAATTCAGGTCTTACCCTGGCACCAAAGCCGATGAAGACTACCAGACATGAAGTGCAGGATTGATTTCCTTTTATTGAAGTGCTTCAACAAAGGGGGTCCCGGCCAAAAAAATGCCAGAACCCACAACAAAGGATTCAACAAGCTTTTATAGTTTTTTTAAGGTGGGATAAAAAAAACTGTCTAATAAGCTTTTTGAAAGTTATCTAAAGAGTCCTCTATTGGCTCTACACCATCCCTATTTCTAAGTCTTAACTAATAAACACTTCAAAAGTTATCTGACAAGTATTCTATTGGCTCTACTTCAACCCTATTCCTAAAAGTTAACTAATAGGCATCCTAGAAGACTTTTAGTAAGTCTTCTATTGGCTCTGTCTTAGCTCCTGTTTTCTACATTGAAAGGGACCCCACCTGTCCACACCCCTCTTTCTTTATCTTTGTTATGCAGGCTTTGCAAATATACATCTCCTCCCTTCCTTCTGAGTTCATGCCATAACCTTGCATTTTTACAGCAAATGGCCCATCAATTCAAACCCCAATCAATATAGCACTTGAATCCTGACTTATTCTAATCATGTGTTTGGATTGGGAATTTGTATCTTTTTGTGATCCACTTGCAATGTATTTTTCTCTTGACAATAATTAGCTATTAGACAATAAACCCCTAGGGATTGATCGGTTGTTGCAAGATGCTGTGCATCTTTTACACACAGCAGCAATCCTGAGAACATTGTAAAATTAGTCCGTCTACGTTTCAGAAAGCCTGTATTGAAGAGGCTGGAAAATGCAAACTTTTCCTCCCTATGTCTAAAGAGAAGCACAACTGTATGTGAGGATTTTTCCTCTGTTTGGTGCTTTTTGGAGAGAAGTGAAGCTTTTGGAATATAGCAAATTCTTTTTTGTATAGTAGATCCACAACTGTTCAAAAAAAATAAAATAAAATAGGAATGTCTCTATGTTCCCTGCCTACTTGCAAGTGATAACTAGAATTCAGAAGCAAAAGACGGCTGAAGATCAACACTGATTAATGGCTAAGTGACTGTGATGCTGGAGTGTGGAGCGTGTTAGAGGCAGGACTGACATTTTTGATCTTACAGCGTATTTGTTTTAGAAAAGAGAAGACACAAGTCCATAAGAGAATGGTACGTGATAGCCAGAAGGAACGCTAAATTGTTATGGGCTCAAAAAATATATATATGAAAGAAGTAGAGTCAACTGAGAGCTATATTAAGGATAAGCAATCTAAAGTCTGAGGACAAATGAAGAGAGACAGAGAGAAAAGCAAGTGTTTATACCATGAACTGGGAGGCTAAGAAAATACTGCACAGTGTGTAAAGGACTGTAAAAGTAAATACATTTTAGAGAGAATGGGGAAAAAATTCTACTGCTCTTAGAGGAATAGAGTTTGAAACAAATGCAGAGACTGTTTGTGAGCTGGACTCACTCTATTTTGCAAATGGTGAAAAATTACTGAACATTTTTGTAAATAAATTAATAGATCTATAGAAAATAAATAGGGTGCAGAGTAAATTAGACATAAGAGTATGATTAAGATGATACATAAATAAAACCTAAACACTACCTGTGAAGCAACAAACAAAATACTTCACAGGCAAAACATATGTACCTACAAGCATGTGCCTGCTTTCCTCTGTAGGAACAATCCAAAACAATTATGTGGCAAATTCATACTCTTCAAAGTTTTCTAAAGGCAAGAGTCTGGCAGCATAACTCTGCAGAGAGCCCTATTCCCAGACCCAGGAAAAATTACATCAATTAGAGAAAATACCAGGGGTGAAATGCTCCTGGTTCAGACCGGGTCACCCGATCCAGTAGTGATGGCAGCGAGTGGTTCGGAGAACCGAATCGGAAATCCCCCCCCCCCGCCGCCCAGCTGAGCCGCGCAATCATCAGAGGCTTTTTTTTAATTTTTAAAAGCATTTTTTCTACAACCTCTTTGGCCGAAAAAATGCTTTTAAAAGTAAAAAAAAAAGCCTCTGATGATCGCACGGCTCAGCTGGGATCATCAGAGGCTTTTAAAAGCATTTTTATGGTTTTAAAAGTTTTTAAAAAAATGTTGACCATGCCCACCCAGTCACATTATCCCCCCACCAAGCCACCCCCACAGAACCGGTAGTAACAAATTTTACATTTCACCACTGGAAAATACCCACATAAAGCTTATTTTATTTAACCTTATAAAATGATTGGCAGTTCCCCATTGTGCTTTTAAATCTACCAAACAACAACCAAATGAAATAACTGTCTACAGAAGTTGCTCACAGAATATTACAGGCTGAATATACATAAAAGTGATTTTAAAACAGCCGGATTACAGAGAGATAACTTGACTTGAGTTAAATATCTAAAGCTTAAATCCAATACTGCCAATCCCCAGGACAAAATTCTTTCAATCTCAATAAGACTTTTTTTCTGAATTGTTGTCCATTTTATTTAAATTCGATAGACACAACTGATAATGTAAAAAATTATATGAATAATTCTCAGTGATCTGACCTTTTAAAAGCTTCTTGCATCTGACTGGAGAAACTAAGATGTAAAACATTATATTAAGAAAAAGAGATATGGAGAAAGGGTCTGATTAGGATGCCTGGAACTACTTCAACCTTTTCTATTCCTGAAAACATCTTAATACTTTCCATTTAAATGGTCAAATACCTACCCATAAAATTTATTTATGAAAAACTACCACATCAAGAATGAAACAGCAGGAAAGAAGAGGGAAAAGTATGAATAAAAAAAAAATCTCACAATTTGAGCAACTTCTTCTGATTAAAGGACCTATACTGCCATGTTGTCAAAATCACAGATGACCTTGTAACGGTCAGTCACAAGGCAATACTTCTCTCTCCAAGTTGACAGAACAAAACAGATAGACAATGATAGCATGATAGGCTGTGGTCTAAGCCCAGGACGAAGTAGAGAAGAGTTGTTGGCATGAAACCTCAGTTATGTGAGTGCTAAAGCGAGACTCAATTGCTGACAATCTGTAAGAATGACAGATAGCAAGCTTTCCCCCATTTTTTATTTATTTATTTATTTTTCAAATTTATATGCTACCCTTCTCCCATAGGACTCGGGGTGGCTCACAAAACAAAAACAACACAACAATCCCAATACTAAAATTAGTCAATTTAAAATCCCCAGACAATTAAAAACCCCGCGACAGATTAGGGAATTTGCTGAAAAAGCTATGTCTTCAGCTCGGCGCGGAAAGTGCGGAGGTCAGGGGCCGTCCGGAGCCCGGTGGGTAACCCATTCCAGAGGATCGGTGCGGCCACAGAGAACACCCTCATCCTGGGAGCCGCCAGCCGACACTGTGTGGCCGGCGGCACCTGGAGGAAGGCAGTCCTATGTGAGAGCATTGGGCAGTGGGAGGCCAGTAGGAGGTGGTCCTGCAAGTACCCTAGGCCCATGCCATGAAGGGCTTTATAGATGAGTACCAGCACCTTGAAGCGGATCCGAAGGGCCACCGGCAGCCAGTGCAGATCACGCAGGAGAGGTATTACATGGGAGTAGCGGGAAGCTCCCGTAACAACCCGCGCAGCTGCATTCTGGACCAGCTGGAGCCTCCGGGTGCACCCCAAGGGCAGCCCCATGTAGAGGGCATTGCAGTAATCCAACTGAGAAATGATGAGAGCATGAGTGACTGTACGGAGGGCATCCCTGTCTAGGAAAGGGAGTAACTGGCGCACCAGGCGAACCTGTGCAAAAGCCCCCCTTGTCATGGCCATCAGATGATCCACCAAGGACAGCCGTGAGTCAAGGAGGATGCCAAGATTATGAACTCTTTCAGAAGGAGTAAGCAACTCCCTCCCCATCGGAAGTGATGGGGATACTAGATCACGAGATGCCGGTAACCACAGCCACTCAGTTTTGGAGGGGTTGAGTCTGAGCCTGTTCCTGCCCATTCAGACCCGTACCGCCTCCAGGCATTTAGACATCACTGAGAGGGCATCCCTGTGTTGATCCAGGGTGGAGATGTACAGTTGGGTATCATCAGCATATTGATGATACCTTACCCCGAAGCTGCGAATAATCTCACCCAACAGTTTCATATAGATGTTAAAGAACAGGGGGGAGAGAACCGACCCCTGCGGCACCCCACAAGTGAGAGGCCTTGAGGAGGATCTCTGACCCCCCGCCCAAACAAACTGCGTACGGCCCGAGAGGTAGGAGGAGAACCACTGTAAAACAGTGTCCCCCACCTCCAATCCCTGGAGCCGTCGCAGTAGGATACCATGGTCGATGGTATCGAAAGCCGCTGAGAGGTCAAGTAGCACCAGAATGGAGGAATAACCCCCATCCCGGGCCCGCCTGAGATCATTCACCAGGGCAACCAATGCCGTTTCCATGCTGTGTCCACGCCTGAAACCCAATTGGTACGGGACTAGATAATCCGTTTCCTCCAGGAATTGTGGAAGTTGGTATGCCACCAAAAACTTCCTTTCAGTATATAACAGGAAAGATTTTCTGGGGCAAGAAAAAAAACCCAGACATTTTTCAACCTTAAACCCATCTGTTGAAAACTACACATAAAACTAGAGGAAAGAAAACAATATAAATTAATGAGAACCATCCTTAGTCCTCTTGGGAGGGGGAATGAATAATAATGATGCAGGTATTCCTTAGAATAAAGTTTATAGTTCACTGGAAAGTAATAAGGAGACGACTTTGGGAAAGGACATTAATATAGTAGCAGACCACCATTTTTTTCCATGCCATACCTGCTTCTATCTCTGCTATTTCAGATATAGTCAATATATTCAGGATAAATACAAAAAATAAAGTATAAGAATTTTAGAGTTTATTGTGTCAGTTGATTTGTACAACTGTATGGGAGCTTGAATTAGAAATGTCCTACATTTCTAACTATGTAAATATAAAATATTTAATACTATTTCACAAAGTAAAATTGTTCTCAAGTGAATAAACAACTCAAGCTTGAAATTATGAGAGTTACATGTTTGTCACTGTCTTCCATTCTTCTTTTCTTTATATCTAACTGTTGTGAAATCATTAGCCAACAAATCTCCCTGCAGCCCTGCTGATATTTTACTTTGCTCGCTATCTCTTGCGGAAGGAGAACTCAAAGGCAGTGATGTCAGTCATCACATATTTTATAAAGAGTCTCCAGCTATTAGCTATTCAAACAGACAGCAAACAATACTGGAAGATATTCACAGTTCTGAATGGAGCTTCTCCTCATTATGAATGATAGCATGAAAAAGTACAGCAATGCCAAAACAATGTCTGATATAAATACACTGACCTTAACAGTGCGATTGGAAGTAAAATAGGTAGCTAGTCTTCAAGGAGTCAAAAAAAACCCTCTTCTCAGCAAAGTACAGGCTAATGCAAACCTGGGCATTTTATGGCCTGTGGGCACAGGCGGTCCTAATCTGATCCATAGCATTGACAGCAGGGAGCTGGCATCAGCAGCATCAATTGAAGGGCAGCATTAGCGGGTGGGGTGTAGAGCAGTGACAGCATTGGGGCATCGGTGCAGCATTGGCAGAGGAGAGCAGCTTCGGGGGCAGAGTGTTGGCAGTGGCGGGTGGGGCAGCAGCAATCCTCCACAATAGTCTCAGTTTCTCATCTGACCCTTTTAGAAAATTAATTGCCCATCCCTGGGCCAGTGGCTACAAAACTGATAAAGGTAGCGCATGGCATACAACCAGTAGTTTATAACCATTCAAAGTTATAAAGGCATTAAAGGCTGTCAAGCACATCATAAAACATGACTTTGTGTTTGTGAAGTGTTTGTGATCTGGGTGCTTGCCAACTTTGGATATTATAACTGATTGCCAAGTGCTCTGTGGTCATGTGATCATCATTTGCAATCTTCCCTGCCAGCTTCCCCAGAAAGTCAATGGGGAAGCTGACAGGGAAGGTTGCAAGCTGCTACCACATGCCAAAGAATCCCCTCTCCGCCATGCATGGCAGGAGAAGGGACAGAAGTACTTTGTTGAGCTGCACAATCCCCATCATCTCATCTCTCTAGCTCACTGCATGAGTTCCCTTCTGAACACAGAGAAGAGAGGAACCTGTGCACTGTAGTGGAGAAACAAAGTAATAATCTTCGCGATCCCTGCCTCATTTCTCCAGCCCAGCATATGCGTTCACCTTCATGCATGAAGAGGAGCTACCTGCCCTTTTTCAGCAGGCAGCTGTTTCACTCTACCTGTTTAGCAACTGCAACAGGGAGAGCTGGGATTGAAGTCATTGAAGGAAGTAGTCACATGGATGTCTTTCTTAATTACCTTACCCTGAGACTCCAGCTCCAATTGTAGACATAAGTTGAGAGGATAAGTTGTAATGGCTTTTCTCAGTCTGAATATTGTAAGGTGACCTGGAAGCACTTTAAGTTTATCCTTACCTTTTGATAATCATTTTTAGATTTCAAGGCAGACTCCATTTGTTCTGGGGTGACTGTATAGATGGCAGACCGATATTGTGTCCCAGCATCATTTCCCTGCCGCATCCCTAAAAATAAAAATAAAATAAAGGAAGGGAAGAACGTTTAGTTACAGACCTCCAGTGTAGTTCAATAATAATAACAGTGGGATGCCAGAACTCCAGAGTAATGGATCCTATAAGATAGAAATCCATATGACTTGGAACTTCTTCTAGAAACCCTTGGGTCTCCTCCCCATGGTCCTACTTCCTGCATTGGGCCAGAACCTTGTGACTTCCAGTTGATACAATATCTCCTCCAGGGGTCACCTCAAATGGTGTTCGCTCATACCTTCTTGTGTGAGAAGAAAGCTTTCATAACCTGTGATATTTTTCTAGTGATTAAAGGATAAAAATGCATAAAGCAAAATAATAATAATAATTCAGTCACCTTTCTATGTAATATATAAACATGTGACTAGAGATTTCAGTCCTTTTTCCTTCCTGTGGGAGGCAGACCAATCTCAAAAATGATAAACAAAATCAAAATTTATTATTAAAACAATAAAACAAACCTGAAATAAAATCAGTTTTAAATACCTAAAATGCAAATGCAAAGGTTTTGAAGGAGATAAATTCAGAACTGCTTAGATCATGATTAGCCATTTGGTTAAAATTACAACACAAAATTCAATTCTGCAGCAAATCACAAACCGATAATTATCAGACAGAAATGTTATTGTTATATGAAGATTCTATCAAAAGAGATAGTGTTTGGGAAGGACAGTTGGCTCTTGGCCTCCCTATACAGTGAAGGCTGTGTGGCACCTTCCTGGAAGTGGGTGCCATTTTGGAGCAGCCACAATTCATTCCATCTGCTCCCAAAATGGTATCCCATTCTGGGATGGCACCACACGGTCTCTACTGGGCAGGAAGGCCACATGGTAGAGCAGATGCTTCCCAAAGACCTATCAAAAAAATAAGTGACGGAGCCATGATGGGAGGGGTGAGGAGGAGAGTGTGGAACCAGTAGGTTGGGAAGCTCAAGGCCTTCAGAGAGACCCACCTGCCCCTGTGAGGTGGGGCGGCTTGAGAAAGAGTGATTGTCCTAATGTCATCCACCAAGGTTTCATGCCTAAGGGAGACCTAGATCTCATAGTCTTCTGGTTTTTAGACTATACCACTGCACCAAACTACTACAGGTAGTCCTCAACTTATGACTAAAATTGAGTCCAAAATTCATGTTGTTAAGTGAGACATTTGTTAAGTGAGTTTTGCCCCATTTTACAACTTTTTTTGGCACAGTTGTTAAATGCAGTTGATAAGTTAATAACCTTGTTAAGTGAATCTACTTTCCCCATTGACTTTGCTTGTCAGAAGGTTACAAAAGGTGATCATATGACCCTGGGACACTGCAACTGTCATAAATATGAGTCAGTTACCAAGCATCTGAATTTTGATCACATGATCATGGGGATGCTGCAACAGTCGTAAGTGTGAAGAGCAGTCATAAGTCACTTTTTCCAGTGCTGTTGCAACTTTGAAAGCTCATTAAACAAAATGTTGTAAGTCAAAGACTACCTGTATTACAATTTAAACCATCATTGAAATTTAGCATTAACATCAAAAGCAGAACAGCTTGGATTACTAAACCATAACGAATAGGAAGAATAAAATGTTTTTCAGTTATCCTGGAAATCATTTGGGATTTCACACAGCTCTCCATTCCCTATATTTTAAAATCCTAGAAGAGTTTTCCACAGAGAAGCAAATGGATATTTAGAGTACTATTAGGGCTAGTGATAACTATTATGCAAATTGTACTGGTAAAATTAGTAAAGATATTAAACTGTTTAACATGACATGCTATTTGTCATTTAGGCATCATGCAAATATCATAGTAACATTAACATGCTATCAAATAAATATTTTTGAATAGTGTTGGTCTTAAATAGCTGGGCCTTTTAAAAGTATAGACAAGAAAGCAGAAAACTATGAACTAAAGATGCTGTACAAACCTGAATTAACCTAATGAAAGGAAACTGTATGAAGAAAACCAAGAAGATTTTTTACTACTGTATTATAGTAAGCACATTTGTTGATAACTTATTACTGTGCACTGACCCATATAGAATAAAGGTAAAGGTAAAGGTTCCCCTCGCACATATGTGCTAGTCATTCCCATCGCTAGGGGACGGTGCTCATCTCCGTTTTAAAACCGAAGAGCCAGCACTGTCTGAAGACGTCTCCGTGGTCATGTGGCCGGCATGACTAAATGCCAAAGGCACACTGTTAGCTTCCCACCAAAGGTGATCCCTATTTTTCTACTTCCATTTTTTACGTGCTTTCGAACTGCTAGGTTGGCAGAAGCTGGGACAAGTAATGGGAACTCATCCCATTACGTGGCACTAGGGATTTGAATCGCTGAACTGCCAACCTTTCAATCGACAAGCCCAGCATTTTACCCACTAAGCCACCATGTCCCTTCCATGTAGAATAAGACCTCTCATAATTTATTTAGTATTTTCATTATTGTCAAGAGTTAAGTATTTCAATGTAGGGAGTTTACTCCCTACTTATCAAGACCAGTGTTGATTTTTGTATATTTTTTTCTGATTTAAAACTTGTATGCTATTTCCTAAATCTATGGAATAGAACTCATATTTGCCCTTCCTGGAATTCACTTATGAAATACCTAGTTCTCTCGTCTTTCTTCTGTATGTGTCTCTCCCTTGTGCTTATATTTTATTGTTTGTGGTTTGGGCTAGTTATTCCTGATATATGGCATCCTATCCTTTTATTAAAACTGTAAATAAAGCTGAATATTGGCAAAAGAGATAGGTACCTCTTAATCAAAGCCACCAGCAATGTGCAAAATATGTTTGGCAAGTCAAAAAGAATTACTAAATTTTGGTACAACTCCGAGGAAAGCAGAAATCATATTACACTGCAATAGTTTGCATCTAGATGAATTTATTTTAATCTGTCAATCTCTTTGTTGAGGTTATGGAATTATCAGTTTTTTCTCCTTTTTAGTATTAAGGTGTAGTGATATTTTGAGTGTCATACCTGTAGCATTTCTAATTTCTTTCCCATAAGTGACAAGAAGCTAATGGTTCTTTTTTCTAGTCTTTCATTCCCGAAGGAAATTATACTAATAATGGAGACAAATTACTACTTTCTGGAACTCTCTTTGGTGTGATGTAGTGAAACTGTAAAGGGCAGTTCATAGTTTCTTAGACTGTAAAAAATAGAGCTTTGATTTAAATTTTCTATATCTACCATTTGCTTCCTAATATATTGATCCACCATTTTCTTTTTCCACCCCAATCAATACCTGCTGAGTTAAGACTAATAAAAACTCCTTTCCTGCAGCTCCTCATATTATTATCTAGCAAAAGTTATCTATATTGTGTTGCCCTGGTTTGATCTCATCACTCACTGTAACGATTATGTGAACAAAGCTTAAGAGTTGCCAAGGGAAAAGAAAAGTGAAAAGAAGGTCACAGTATGAAAATCAGCTAGTATGGTAAAGCCATTTGTATGGCCAATGCAACATAGAGATGAACCGCCCTTCAACATTCAATAGTTGCTGCTTCCCAGGACTGTTTTGATTGCTGGAAGTATTCAATGATTTTATAATTTTTTGAACAGGATTTGTTATTGAACATAATGGAACATAATAGATTTAATAACAGGACTAACAACAATAAATTACAAAGGTGTGAAAAATAGACCCAAACCTCTCCAAAATTTGCTAATCTATTTTGTAAGCTGTCCAGAGTTGCTTCATTAGTGAGGTGGATGGCATGTATATTTAATAAAATAAATAAATCCTATGATAGTCCAGATTAGAAACCACATGAAGACTATAACTCTACTTTATTGAAATAAGCCCGGGGTGTCAAACTCAAGGCCCGCGGGCCAGATCCAGCCTGTGGGCTGCTTAAATCCAGCCTGCGGCCCATTTTCGGCCTCCCCGGCCTCCTGCAGCATTCTGCTGACCAAAAATGGGCCGCATGGAGGCCTCCCGAGGTCCCCATGCGGCCCGTTTTTGGCCTTTCCTACCTCCAGCAGCACTCTGCCAGCTGTTTTTGGGAGGCCTCCGCGCGGCGTGCGTCCCATCTTTCCCCCCACTCCCCGCCCCCCCTCCCGCCAGCCCATGGAGAACTACAATGCTGATCCAGCCCTCAAAGAAATCCAATTTGACACCCCTGAAATAAACTATAAGAAAAGAATTTTGTAAGTCTGCTTGTATTATATTTCCCTCCCTCTTATTTCCCGTTGAGTCAGAGAAAAGCACTCTGAGTGTCTTCCTAACAGCATCTCCTTTCCCATAATCTAAAGGAGCACTTCTCTTTTATTGTTCCTGAAATAATTTAAGAATATTCCCTTCAAAGCCATTCCTATAGCTTTTTGCAGAATTGTTGAGATGCCTATCAATTTTAGCTAAAAGCTTACTTCATCTTTCTTATATAATTTTTCAATATTTTTTTTACTCATTGAATGTAATCTTTCAAAGCTCCTGTAGCATAGGGGAACTACCAGAAGACTGGAAAACAGCTGATGTGGTTCCTATCTACAAAATGAGAGAAAATGGATCCAGGAAATTATCGCCCAATCAGCTTGATCAATACCTGGGAAAATCCTGGAAAAGATAATCAAGAGGCAGATTTGTGAGCATCTAAAAATGAACAAGATGATTATTAGAAGGCAGCATGGGTTTGTTAAAAACAGATCATGCCAGACAAATCTTTTTTTTTTATTTTAGTGGATTAGTAGATCAGGAAAATATTGTAGACATAGTATAGTTGGACTTCAGTAAAGCACTTGACAAAGTAAACCACAGCTGCTTCTTGATAAGGTAGAACAAAGTGGAATAGACACTGCCATTGCCAGATGGATTCACAGTTGGCTGACCAATTATACCAGCATACAGTCCTCAATGGAACTATGTTTACATGAAGGGAAACATATAATGTCTCTCAGGGTTCTGTTTTGGGCCCAAAACTCTTCAACATTCATAAATCATCTAGAGGAGAGAAGAGAAAAGCAATATCAAAAATTCCAGACAACATCAAGCTGGGGGAAATTGCTAACACTTCAGAGCATAGGCTGAAGATTCAGAAGGATCTTGACAGACTTGAGCAATGGGTCCTATCCAAGAAGATGCAGTTCAGTGGTGAGAAAAGTAAGGTCCCACACTTGGGCAGGAAAAAACAAATGCATAGGTATAAAATAGGCAGTACCTGGCTCAACAGTTGAGCCAACTGTGAGATGGGTCTATGTGTTCTGGTGAACTACCACTTATGTGTGAATCAGCAATGTGCTGCAACTGCCAAAAATGCTGAAGCATCTTTGGGACTGCCACTGCAGTCATAGCCTGCATCAACAGAGGGACAGCATCTAGATCACAAAAAGTGATAATACTGTTTTATACCGTATTAGTGAGGCCACACTTGGAAAACAAATCCAGTTCTGATCAGCATGACACAAAAAGATGCTGAGACTCTAGAAACTGTGCAGAGAAGAGCAACAAAGGTGATAAGGAATCTGGAGGCAAAATCATATGATGAACAGGGAGCTAGGTATATCTAGTCTTTTGAAGAGAAGAATTGGGAATGACACAATAGCTGTCTTCCAGTATTTGAGGGACTGTCACAGAGAAGAGGAGATCAACTTATTCTCCAAAACACCAAAGGATAGGGAAGAAGTAATGGGTGGAAGATTGTTAAAAAGAAATCTAACCTAGAACTAAGGAGAAATTTCCTAACAGTAAGATCAGTTAATCAATGGAATGGCTTGCCTCCTGGAGTTGTTTGTGCTCCATTGCTGGAAGTTTTCAAGAAAAGACTAGACAACCATTTGACCAGAATGGCATAAAGTCTCCTGCCTTGGATAAGAGACTTAGGGACACTAAGGTCCCTTCCTGCCCTATGATTCTATGTTCTAGGATTATGTCAGTCCCACTTGGTAGACCAGACCAAGAAATCAATTCCATAGGAAGTCTAAAAATACTTTTATTGAGATCAGCTGTTCTGTAATATCAGAGGCCATGGCTTGTCACTAGCCATAAACTGAAATATTAGTTGAAACAAGAAATTATGTTTTGTGTGACCGTGTTTATCAAGTCTGAAGATAGTACTTATCTTAGTATTCCTCTGTATCCATAGAGAAGTACGGGTAGTCTTCCTTAATGGACTACCTCTGCAGGGCTACTTATGAGCTGGATTTGAGACTCCAACAACCATACCCCATCACACAATTACATTTTGGGCACTCGGCAACTGGCCCATATGTATGGCTGCTTGTAGCATCCTGAAGTCACATTCTGCTTTACAATGGTTTTTTTGGTAAAGATCATAAAATGGTGTAGTGACATGGTGACTAGCTTTTAACGACTGGCACAACTGTAATTCTGTGCACAATAATGGTCATAAGTCAAGTACTACCTCTAGAGAGATGGTTTTGAGGGAAATATGCTGCAAATCTTGGAAAAACATGAACTTCATTTGGGAAAACAGGAAGGTACGAAAAGAAAATGAAAACTGTCTTGCCTGACTCTCTTTGGTAAAAGAGGGAGGGAAACAGAAACCTGACAGGCTTTCAAGATTCTTTTATTATTGCTTATAACAATAAAGAAACTCCCAGCATTTATTGCACTATTTGCTCACTGACCTGGTGTACATTAAAGAGCTGATAATATCAGTTTAACTTTGGGGAGAAATTGTATCTGCTTAGCAATACCCTTGATCGAAAAGCAAATGTCTAAGATTCATTTATAATTCTAGAATTAAAAGAGTCAGCAACAGGGAGTGGGAAGGATCTCTCTTTGCCTGGAGAGCCAATGCCTATTAAGGGATGCTTGCTTGCATAATACATCAAGCCACAAAATTAGACAAACCCATTACACCTAACAGATTGTGAGAACCTCACATATGTAGTCAGTAATGCAGAGTATCATACAAATCCATAAAACTGGGTTGACCAAACCATAGCACACTTAGAGACGAGCTAGATGGATGAGTTGCTTTCATACAATATGGCTTCCTAATGCACTCACTATTTTGTTTTACTTATGCACTGAATCACTCAACCCTGTCTAGATTATAGCGTACTGAGGATTAAGACTTCTACAAAATTCCTAGAAGTCTCTTATGTTATCATTAAAGCAAGTTATTACTGCATTACATTTATGGGAAGGTAGAGGCGTTAGGTAATAGGAAAGAAAAAGTCATCTGAAAACGCTGTTTCAGGAAAAAAGGAGAAAGAAAATCAGGTTTGACCTCTTGTAACTAATTAGACATGAAATCAAAGATTAAAAGCCTACTAATAATCCATGTAGCATTTACTCTTGAATTTTAATACAGCATGTAAATCAAACTGACCAAAGGCAGTGTTCACAAACTGCCATGAATAATGCATAAGTAACGAAGGGGCTTATTTTGTCCCTGTATCACATCTCTCCCCAATTCCCTGGTTAGCAAAAATGTGAAAAGCAGGTCAGATTATTATAAAAACCTTCTGAAAAACCAAAACTGTGCTGGAGCTTATTGGTTACACTAGCTGAGTTTTATTTTGTGGACTGCAGGCAACTATTTTATTTCCTGCCTGAAATGACGAGACGTATAATGCCCAGAATTCAAAACCTGTCTTGGTAAAAGAAGCTTTGACCTTGTGTTCAGTGTATAAAGTAAAAATGTCATTTGCCTTATGTGATAAAATGTGTTGGAAATTGGGGAGAGATAATAGCAGCTTTTGATGGGCTTCACCTGGTGTAGAACCTGGCTATGCAGAACATTTCCTAAAAAGTGCTAGTAATTTAGTTTAACTGACTGTCCCATGAGCATGGAGGGGGCAACAGATGATGAATAGTAGCAGGACAGAATAGAGGAAATAAAATAATGAAGAACATCCTAGAGGAAGCACAACTCGTGTGCAAGAAGAGAAAGGGCAGAGCAGTGTATCTGACAAAGATGGAAGCAAAGGATAGGGGACAAAGTGCAGGTGAATTAGGGAGAAAGGAGACACGTGGAAACAAAAACCTTACATGAGGCATATGGAGTCTTCTCCTTCCAGGACTATTTTATCTTTGATGCTAAATGGGGTTGCACTGCCCCAGGAAAACGTTAATATGCAACTTGGGGATCCCAGAATGAGAAAGCCTCCAAACCCTGAGCCACAATAACACAGTGCAGGGATATCTTTTTTCTGACCCAGAACGGCTCCTTTACAGCTGAAGCAGAAAAGAATACGTCATGTCAATAAATCTTGGTAAATAGGAAGTACCATCCCAATAACTGAATTTACTTCACTTCTACAAAGGACCTCTGTTACTGAGGTCTGGGTTTCTTATATATCTTTTTTCAAAGTTCTGGAGGAGCCATCTTGAACAATTTATGCAATGATCCTTTATGTAATGACCCATTTGACATTATAAAAGTAGGGTTATCACAAAATGGGCAATGTTGGTTTAGGCTTGCTTTCACATTTGTATATGGGTACAGCTGTCCTCCTTCTCCAAGTAGACACATCTGCTCATTAGAAAAACAATGTAATTTCTAGTGTTTAATTCTAATTATTTGCAGATGATAGATTCCTTGTGCAGCCTCCATAAAGGGCTCAGCTTTTCCCACTCAGTGACTAATAACCAGGGCCTTTAGGTAACAAGAACCAAAGCAGTAAAAGACCTGATACAAATTTGTGTCCATTTCTGTGTGTATTGAATGTGGCAGTTACATCTCGATAAGAAGAATGAGGAATCTTCTGGTCCAGAGCCTTGTAGTATTTGATATTAGCATCCTATATTAAGCAGTTTCATGCACTTGACTTGGTTTACAAAATCATGTAGTCTTCTACTGTGATAATTTATTACCACAGATGCCAAAGGCACTCAAACAGCTGGGAAGTACCTATTCCTCCCTGACTCTCTTTTTGCTTGTGGTCATGTGTCAAATGAAACCTTGTGTTGATGGGGAAGGTACCAGAGCTGCATCCTTTTTGGGAAGAAAATAACAGCTCATCAAAACAACATCCTATGCTCGTGCTTGCTGCACTGGTGATCCTGACCCAAAGTGAAACAGCAACAGCACAGCATGAAATATTCCTGTCTAAAAATACAGGCCAGGCAATGCATTCCTGGAAGGAAGATCAGCAGTTTGCAGAAAAGATGAAGGGAAGGGAAGGGAAGGGAAGGGAAGGGAAGGGAAGGGAAGGGAAGGGGGAAGGGGGAAGGGGGAAGGGGGAAGGGGGAAGGGAAGGGATTCCAAAATGAACAATGAGAAAGACAGACAAGAAAAGAGGTGGCAAAAAAAGGCATTTTGCTAAGTTCCTATTTCACTTCTCTACACTTTAGCTATCTTCTTTATAGTGGCAGAAACTGCATTTTTCTCTCTGTTCAATGACAGCTAAATAAAGCATATCATATATTTAAAAGCTCCCCAAAACTTTAGGATCAGATACTGTATTTGATATTTTGAGAACACATCATGGATGCTCTCATAAAATGGTTACTGAAGGAAGCTTGAATTTTCCTCAAAGCTTGAATTTCCCCTTGAATTTTCCTCAATCATGGAGCTGGAAGGGACTTTGGAGGTCTTCTAGTCCAACCCCCTGCCCAAGGCACCTTATTGCATTCTGGACAATCTTTTCTTTTTTTTTTAATTGAAAAGTTTTACAAAAAAGAAATACAAAAAAAAAATCCCCCCCTATCCCCCCACCCTTCATCCCACCCTCCCCACCAGACTTCCCAGAGCAAAATACAAGGTATTTCATTTAATCAATCATAAACTAGATTAATCTACTTATCCTCAAAGTACTAACTCCCCCCCGGAACCTTAACTCCACTATAAATAACCTAATACTTCTAATACTAACATTCATTCATAAGCTATTTGATATTTTCTTGTCTGATACTTATTTTGAATATAATCAATCCACCTTCTCCATTCCGATACGTATCTTTCTTGCGTGTGGTCCTTCAAGTACGCTGAGATTTTCGCCATTTCTGCTAGGTTTGTTACTTTCAATATCCACTCTTCAATAGTAGGCAGAGTCCTTCTTCCAGTATTGAGCTACCAACAGCCTAGCTGCTGATATTAAGTTCAAAATCAATTTAGTCTCTGATACTGTACAGTCCGTCGTTATATCCAATAGGAACAATTGAGGAGTAAATTTCAACCTTCTTTTTCCTCCATCTAGCTTGAAGCTGACCATACTGAAACCACGTATAAATTATCCCTTCTTCTTTTAATTCATCTAGAGA
This sequence comes from Pantherophis guttatus, assembly GCF_059756535.1. Taxonomy (NCBI): domain Eukaryota; kingdom Metazoa; phylum Chordata; class Lepidosauria; order Squamata; family Colubridae; genus Pantherophis; species Pantherophis guttatus. Next base: position 319,284,674 of record NC_142063.1, read on the forward strand.
TTTCAGTTGCATCTTACCCCTTTCCAAAAGAAGAAGCTCTTTATAAGTAATCACCTCTATTTTTTGCTCTATACTTATATTTTCTATTGCATGTCTGGGATTTGCCCATATAGGTATCTTATAGTTCAGCTTATATTGGTACTTTTTCCAAACCCTCAACAATGCATTTCTGAGTATATGACCCTTAAACGCTTTATCCACTTTTTTTTCATATAACAAATAGGCATGCCATCCATATAAGAAATCATAACCTTCTATGTTTAACATTCTTTCTTCAGTTAAATTAAACCAATCACTAATTTGTGATAAAGCTACTGCTTCATAATACAATCTTAAATTAGGCATTTTAAGACCTCCTCTCTCATGTATATCCTGTATAATTTTCAGTTTCATTCTTGGTTTCTTCCCAGCCCAGATAAAAGTATTAACCCCTTTCTGCCATTCCATCAGATTTCCATCTTTTTTAAGCACACGTATTGTTTGGAACAAAAATAAAAACCTAGGTAGTACATTCATTTTTATTGCTGCTATCCTTCCCAGTAGTGATAGTTGTAATTTTTTCCATTTTTCCATTTCTTTCTGTACTTTTTGCCAAAGAATTTCATAATTATTTTTAAACAATTTCATATTTGAGGCTGCAATATATACTCCTAGATACTTAACCTTTTTAACTACTTCAAACCCCGTTATTCTCCCTAAATCTTCTCTTTGAGTTATGGTCATATTTTTAGTTATCATCTTTGTCTTGTGTAGATTTACTTTAAATCCAGATACTTTGCCATATTGAGCTACTATGTCCAGCATATAGGGAGCCGCTTCTATAGGTTGAGATAAGGTAAGAACCAGGTCATCTGTAAATGCTCTTAGTCTATAATCCTGCTATCTAATTACAATTCCTTTTATTTTGTCAGAATCACGTAACTTGTTCAACAAAACTTCTAAAGTTAAAATAAACAACAATGGTGACAAAAGACAACCCTGCCTCGTACCTTTCTCAATTTTAAACACATCTGTTAAACCTCCATTAATTATTATTTGTGCTGTTTGTTCCTGATATATTGCTCTAATTGAATGTATGAAATACTCCCCAAAGTGCATTTTTTCTATTATTTTAAACAGGAATTGCCGGTTCAATCGATCAAATGCTTTCTCTGCATCCAAGAATATGAACGCTGCAGGGACCTGGTTATTTTTTTCCAAATATTCCAATAAGTTTATAATTTGTCTAACATTATATTTCATCTGCCTCCCTTTTATAAAACCTGATTGGTCATTGTGAATAACTTGTTGCATAACTGACATTAATCTATTTGCTAATATCTTAGCAAAAATTTTATAATCCGTATTCAAAAGTGAAATTGGCCTAAAATTTTCAGGTTTAGTACAGTTTTGATCTTCCTTCGGAATCAATGAAACAAAAGCTATTCTCCAAGAGGGTGGAACTCCTCCCCCTAATTGAATTTTACAAAGTAGAGTTCTAAGCGGCTCTACCATTTCAAGCTGTAAGTTCTTATAATAAACAGCTGTTAGTCCATCCGTTCCTGGAGCTTTCCCTGTTTTTAACTGCTTAATTGCCGCAACAATCTCCTCAGAAGTTATTGGTTGATTCAAACCTTCCTTCTGTTCCAACGTTAATTCCAAAATATTCCCTTCCTTTAAATATCTATCTATATCTACACCTTGTATTGAGTCACTAGCATATAACTTTGTATAAAATTCCAAAAAAGCCTTTTTAATCATATTCTGTTGGTAAACTTCCTTACCTCTATATTCTATCTTACTAATGACTCGTGACAATCTTTTCTTGAAGATCTCCAGTGATGAAGCACCCACAATTCTGGGAGGCAAGCTTTTCCATTGAGTAATTATTCTTATAGTCAGGAAATTTCTTCTTAGTTCCAGATTAGATCTCTCTTTAATGTGAGCTGGTATGTGCACACTGTTATACATGCAATATATAGGTTTGCAATATAGTCCACAGGAAATAAGCCTCTTAAAAAGAATGATCCAAAAGCCTGAAACTATATTTCCTTCTTATGTTTCAACATTCTATTTGAAAGAGAAGATGACTGGAGAAGTATTTCAATGGAAGATCCTGACATATCTCAAACTTCTGCAGGAGAAAGCTGTCACACCCTCATGTTTTCTTAAAGGATGGTCCAGTAGTAGCCTGTCAGTGACACTTATAAATTGGGCTTGCAAATAAAAAAAAATTCAAATTTTCTGAATGCAATCACCCCAATCTAAATATTGGAATATTTTTTGAAATGTATCAAGAAGAACCATTGGAAAACAGGATTGTGGGGCTGAGACCATTGTTGACCAGTTACATACTATGGCAGAGTATAGATGAAGGTTGTAGAGCTCTAATATCTCTCTATATATATTTAATGATTTACATTAATAATAACAAAAAATTCTGAATATCACTATATGTTAAGTTACTTCAAAATCTCTCAAGAGGTTTTTCTGAGATTTTGCAGGAATTCAGCATTTTCATATGAAACTGTGAAATGAAATATGTGAAATAGATCTGTGATGTTCTAGTCATGCCTTACGCATTGAAGCTGGCTGGGCAACTTTGGCCTAGTCACTCTCTTTCAGTTCAACTCATCTCACATGGTTATTGTTGTGGGAAAAAAATAGAGGGAGTATTAGGTATGTTGGCTGCCTGGAGTTATTTATGAAATAATAATAAAAGCAGGATAAAAATAACTGTTACATTAAATCTCACACAATGTCAGAGATTTAGCCATAAATGTATGTTCATGCCATCATGAAATCATGACAGTATTTACCCTTTGAAAAGGTGCCAAACAAAAACATTTTCTTCCTTCCGTCATGCTAATGGCATATTACATGCAACCTGCAGACACCTTCAAGGAAGAACTTGTTACAGCAAAATACTGATTAAAAGAACTGCCCACCACATTGTTATTCTAAGTGCCTCAATATTTTTATTTATTTTTTTTCGCAATGTAAAAGATACTGCAAAAAAATAATAATTGAAAATAGACCAAACTTAAAGAGCAACATTATAATTGAAATGATCAACTGTATAGCTATGTAGGAAGAAGACCTTTAATTTGAAAGGCGAGAGATTGCATTAAGGAAGAAGGCATAATAATCTAAAGGTGAGAAGAATTTCTATTGTCTTATAAGTCTCTCTGTGGGAATTTTCACAGCATAGACATCTATTGGGAGCCGTGGGGAGAAGGGAGGCTTGTGAAATTCTAGTTCCTCGTGCTTCTCATCCCATCAATAAATGCCTGCAATCATACTCTTGAGCTGTGGTGTGATTTCAAGGTTCATCTCTTCCAAGCAGCTCAAACACAAATTATCCCAGCTGTAATTAGTAAGATAATTAAATACTGGCTCACTCATCACTCTACCTTGTGTCGGGTCATGATTCTCCCAGAAGACCTTGAGCAGTTTCTCAAAGCTGATGGTTTCTGGCTGAAATACCACTCGCACAACTTCAGTGTGGCCAGTTTTGCCTTCAATGAAACAATAAGAAACAAGAATATTAATCACTGAAACCAACACAAAAAAAAATATGGATTTATTATTCCCCAGTATGTTAAACAAGTAAAAATACGTGGACAGAAAAAGACACATGATTAACAGTTGTAAGCCATGCCATTTTTTTTGGTAGTTTCAGAAATGGCAATGCTTTATTTCATTAGGAAGCTGCTTTTTTTGCTTCGTTTTTTGCAGCTCTGCAGGGCATGGCAATAAAATCATGAGCTCATATGGGTGACGGGTGGGGGGGCGGGCAGGAGGAGATGGCAAGAGAGAGTTTCAACTCCTTTTTGTTCTAGTTCTGTCCTTACTTTTTAGGCTCTGGGTGGATTCATTTTTGAAAGGAAAATTGATATGTTACATCTAGGATATAAATCTAGATTAACATGTTTTGCTGGTTTTCTTCTAAACCATGAGTGTCAAACTCAAGGCCCTGGGGGTGGATCCAGCCCGTGGGGTGCTTAGATCTGGCCCATGGTGCTACCCTGGAAACCGTGGTGCCTCTGCCAGCAGAAACGGAGCTCGGAAGGGCCACTTGTGAGCTCTATTTTCGCTGGCAGTAGGTTGCAGGACCAATGAAATCCCAGTTGAAAACAGAGCTTGTGAGGGCCAAGCCCCAAGCTCCGTTTTCACTGGCAGAGGGTTGCAGGAGGCTGTTGCAGCTGAAAACGGAGCTCAGGAGCCTGTTTTCACCGGTGCCCCCGACCCGAATGATGTTATGCTGGCCATGCCCACCCAGGCCCTCTGAGATCAAACACAACTCTGATGTGGCCCTCAATGAAATCAAGTTTGACATCCCTGTTCTAAAGTAATAATAAATAAACAGAAAAGCATTCTGCCAAATTTTCCCAAAGGTGCTTTTTTAGGAGGCAACTGGACTTTGTTATTTTTTCTTTTGAGGATGTTTCGCTTCTCATCCAAGAAGCTTCTTCAGTTCTGACAGGATAGTGGGGAAGAGAGTTGAAGAAGCTTCTTGGATGAGAAGCATAACGTCTTCAAAAGAAAAAAACAAGAAAGTCCAGTTGCCCCCTGAAAAAGCACCTTTGGGACAACCATGACCTGGATGACTGAGAATCTCTACAGACTTTTCTCAGCACAATTTTCTCTATTTCTGAAAGTGGCATATAAAGAGTTAGTAGTGACAGGTGTCTGAAGGTTGCCCTTCCCTGCCAGTTCACTGCAGGGGAGTTGAGCTGGAGAAAATTGCTAGGACATTTAATAAGAATCATATATCATAGTTTGTGGGCAGAAACTACTTTATTAGTTTAATATTTGTTCTTATTATCAAAGTGCTTCCCATTTTAACAGCTGCTTGGTACAAAACTCATATTATTTCAGCAAAGTTTCTTGTAATCTCTATTGCTTTTTGCTTTTAGCTTGGCCTCACTGTTCTCAGCTGTATCACCTCTGATTAAAGAAGTAAGCTATGAAAACAAATGTACTTTTATTTATAACATTGTAATGTCACAAATAAAAAATAGCATTGTTATGCTATTTCTGATGGAATAATAGTGATATAAACTGCAAATAAAGTAATAAAGGTTTCCTTGGCCAAATTCAGTGGTAATGAGAGATAGAAGAAAATGGTATTTAGAGGATGCATTAAATAGAGGATTGCGGCAACATCCAAGAACATAAGACTTTGACTGTACAAACAGCACAAGCCTTTGGCAGGGAAATTATTCTTTAGCACTAGGTTTGACCATGTAAAATGTCAGCACAAATATTAGGAAACATTTGACAGAGCCCTAACTATCCATACCCATAATAATTACCTGTTTTTTCAAATGCCCTAGTGCTTCTCTTTTAAAAGGAATCTGCTGCCATGCCCAGTTCTACCCTTTACTGTATTGTCACTTTTTCAGTGCTAAAAAATCACTGATTTTTCAGTCACCTAGCCATGTTCTGACTGTGGCATTCGAAGTAATGAACAGGCTTCCTTCTCAATTTAGATTCATTCCAAACAATATCATTTTGATGCAGTGTTATGTTTTGATATATATGGTATAGTGTAAGTTGGTCTGTAAAAAAACTCAAATGTCTTCTCCTGGTACAAACAATTAAAGGATCTCAAACTACAAGATTGGCTGAAAAATTCCCCAAGTCTTTTAACAACAGAACAAACAGTTGTGAACAACTTAAGCTCAATTTAGAGCATACCTAACAGGAGGTAAACATAAAAATGCTACTATGAAATGCAGCATATAATAAATGTCAAATGTATCCTTCAACATAAAATGTAATGATGATAGATTCCTGGATGGGAGATAAAAGGTAGTATGCTATAGTGATTTTGGATATAAGAGCATAATTTATTAATACAAACTACCTTCTACTGGGCTAGATCGCTTTTTTTTAGTCCATGTGAGAATGTCTCTTCTAATCAGCCACAAAATAAGGGATAATTCTATTACCTAGAATTGTTTGCAATGCTAAGTAATTTTTATTTTATGGTTTAAAAATAAGTACAAATTAATCCCTTGTTTTCTTTTACTTAAGAACTATTTATTTATTCAGTTTATATGACCATCCATCTAAAATTCATGACCTTATTTATTTAATAAATTTACATTACCACCCATTTTCTAACCAACTTTGAGCAGCTCCCAATCAAAAATTAAAATTACAAATAAAATCATATTAAAAATATAAAACTAAACATTAAAATATTAAAATTTGTTATATGGGTGTTATAATACAGGATAACCCAACCAAATTTGTTTTTGGTTCTGGGGGGAGAGAAAGTGCCCCCCTCAGAACGGGCTCGCAATTTGGGTGTCCTTCTAGACTCACAGCTGAGATTGGAACAACATCTTGCAGCTGTAGCTAGGGGGACCTTTGCACAGGTTCGTCTGGTGCACCAATTGCGACCCTACTTGGATCAGGAGGCTCTCCTCACAGTCACTCATACCCTTGTCACCTCACGGTTGGACTATTGCAACACGCTCTACATGGGGCTACCCTTGAAAAGTGTTCAGAGACTACAGTTGGTCCAGAATGCAGCCGTGCGAGTTATAGTGGGTGCACCTAGATACACCCACATTACACCAATTCTCCGCGAGCTGCACTGGCTCCCTATCGGTCTCTGGGCGCAATTCAAGGTGTTGGTTATTACCTTTAAACCCTATATGGCTCAGGACCAGGCTATCTTCGAGATCGCCTTCTACCACATAGCTCCCAGTGACCGGTAAGATCCCACAGAGTCGGTCTCCTCCAGGTCCCGTCAGCTAAACAATGTCAGCTGGTGGGCCCGCGGGCGAGGGCCTTCTCTGTGGCTGCCCTGGCTCTCTGGAACCAATTACTCCTGAAGTCTGGACCGCCACCACCTTATTGGCCTTCCGGAAAGCGGTGAAGACCTGGCCCTTCCGGCAGGCCTGGGGCCATTGATCTCGTTATAGTGATCTTGCGAGACCCGGCCACAAATTGGAGTGTATGTGTTTTAATGTTTTAATGTTTTAATGTCTTCTTTTAACTTTTGTATGGGATATTGTTGCATTGTTTTATTCTCTGTTGTAAGCCGCCCAGAGTCCCTGGGGAGTTGGGCGGCATAGAAATGTGACAAAATAAATAAATAAGTGTCATGCTCCCCTTGGTCAAATTTTAAAAACAAAAGAATATAAAATGACACATTATCAACACATCAGAAAATCCATATCCAGTTATTTTTTATTTTTATGTCATAATTTACTTATTTTAAAAGACTACAGAGCAGAAAGTATCTGACTAAATTTGGAAGAGTCAGGGGCTTGCTGGAATTTCTCCTCCCAATAATTTAGGTGGGAATTCCCTCCTAAATTAGCACTCTCAGTTTTTCTCTTAGTTTTTTTCACCCACATTATCTCTTTTTTCAACTTAGTTCTGGCCTCCCAGTTCGTGTTTGAGCCCCTATTGAAAATACATCTTTAACTTCACACCTGTAATATATAACATCCTTAGTTTATTTCTTTAAATAAGACAAAGACTTTTTTTCAGTTTGCCAGTGGTTGCTTCTATGCTAAATATCAGAAGGCATCCTAAAGTAAAGAAAAACTGACCCAGTAATGTAACTTCCACACAAAGCTAATAATTATATCAACATAACCATGCATACATATCAGTTTCATTTCTTGTGCAGATAACATGCAAACCTATCAGAATGATCTTATCACACGTTACTATCGACCTGTACAAAAAGTATGGCCGGAAACTTGTTTGTGATTTGCCAATATCTCTTGAAGTTAAACCTTTAAGCCTTTGCCATCTGAAGATGTTTGTAGAGCTTTTAGAGGCAAAATGAATGCTTTAGGTTTAGGCTTTATAGCACCTACTTTACAATTTGGAGGAGAGTACAATTTTGGACTCTCCTCCAAACATGGTCCCTTGACTTACCTCGCTTTTGAATTGTGGACCTCACGTTCCTCAAAAAAAAAAAAAAAAAAAAATCTGCATGAAAATCAATAACTGCATGAAAAAACTGACCTGTATGAAGTGGATCTCCAACAGAATATAGTAATATGGAATTCTCCTCTTTATAGAGTTCTAGTTAGTGATGCCCTCTTGCAAGATATTCTACCATATTCCAATTTAATTCCTTCTTCTACCTTCCATTGTCAATGATTGATCAGGATTTTGTGTTCGCAGAATATGCTTAACTCTAATTACATGTTTGGAGGCTTCTTTTTTCTTTCTTTCTTTCTTTATTAAATTTATATGCTCCTGATTTCATTCTCCAAAAAAACTTTGGTTGGCTTCCCTCATAATTATTTATAAATTATATAAATTACTTATAATTATTTTTTTTCAAAATGTGTCTGTACTTTTCAAGCCCTTACCCTGTTGCAGATCTATCTACCTTATGTTTGGCTACATAAAGATCATCGATCAGAAAATGAATTTGTATTAGTTCATAGTATAACAACTTCAAAGTTATCATAAATCAAAGCACTCATTAATATGTACAAAGATAAAATGTAGTCCTAATTCTTGCTGCAGGATTTCCTGCTCACTGAGGACTAGAATATTATCAAGTATATAAATGAAAGATTATATCTTATACCTTTTCCCCCTCAAAGATTGTTAATCACTAGCAAATGATCAAACAGCAGCTTCTGTATTTCTGTTGGGACTCGACCCAAATTTAAATTCCCAAGTTTAACAGATAAAATACTGTATACATCAATCATTAAGCCTTTAAATAAATCTTTTCAGGGTTTTTTGTGATAAACCTTTTAGAAGTCATTAATTCCTATCCCTTTCTTAATGAATTGCTATGCTCATATTTAACTTCAGGAATCCACATAAAATAAATTATTACTGATGATTAATTATGCTGTATGGGACCAATAAGACTAGGTTAGTTTTGAGCCATACAGGGAATTAATTAAAACTGGCTTTGGTAAACAGTTTGCTATTTACCTGCCCCTTTTCTAGAATAGAAGATTGCTTCCCACAACCTGCTATAATCTTATCTTTTTGTGAACACAAGGCAGAGGGACAACATCCTCAATGGTGATTGCTTGTCTCTTTGGAATTCCATATACACTATAGTTTCACATTCACAGTTTAGAAAGGTTCTAAACTATCGCTAGGTATGAATTTAATTCACACAAAAACTGCCTTCATCCATATTAATTTTCTCTCTTGCGATCAAGGCCACTAGTGATTGTGGGAGAAAAGGAAATTAAATGCTCATGGAGAAACAGCTGCTCTTATTTTTGAAGTGCAAAGTCTACTGTGGTACAGGGAAAAGAATTGGAGAAAGGTCTGCTTCTGCATCTGTTCATCAAAAGGATGGGTTTTGTTATTGTTTTGTTTGAAACAAGACAGCAAAAACTGCTGTGAACCAAACCTTTGTGAACTCAAGCAACCAATCATGCAGGATGTGTGAGCTAATTGACAATCAAGGGGTGGCACCACTCATCACTGCAGTGGTGATGAGAAGAATGATACGTTGGTCCCTTGCCAAAGGGATTTCTTAGGGCAGGAAGTTTTTCCTATGTTCATTTGGTCAGTAATAATGCTTCTTGCAAATTTATTTACAATGATTCTTGCAAAAAGAATCAAGATGTTTACTATGGGGCTACCTGAATGTATTATACTATGCACTAATTCCAGAGCAAAAGGAGTAAGCTGTGAAAGAAAGTAGCCTTCACAAACACAGTGATGCACAGTGCCTCCAAATCAGTGGTGGGTTCCTCCCTGTTCGGCCCGGTTCCCCCGAGCCGGTAGCGGTGACGATATGACATCACCGAACCGGTTCTGCCCCCCCCGCCCCCCCACCCCCCACCCATCCACGCCTCGCATTATTCTTACCTTTTATTTGACCCCACCCCCAATCTATTGCTGCCTCCTGAGTCCCAGCTGATGGCTAGAGGGAAAAAAAACTGTTTAAAAACTCTTGCCACGGGGCTTCAAAGGGCCGCCCTACAGCTGATCAATGTTAAAAGAAAACAATTGAGTAGACCGGTGCCTGCAAAAATACATGAATAGATCAGTGCCTGCAAAAATACATGAGTAGATCAGTGCCTGCAAAAATAAATGGGTAGACCAGTGCCTGCAAAAATACATGAGTAGACCAGTGTCTGCCAAAATACATGAGTAGATCAGTGCCTGCAAAAATAAATGGGTAGATCAGTACAGCTCTGCAAGCAGTTAAAAGCCTGGTAGACCAGTACCTCTGCTAAATCCTAAATAATTGTCACATGACCATCAAGCCATGCCCACAAAATAAGCCACGCCCACAGAACCAGTAGTAAAAAATTTTAGAACCCACCCCTGCTCCAAATGTGATTGTGTAAGACTTCAGGCTCTCTTATAACCTCTTAAAAACTTCAGCAAAATTCAGACAAACAAAAGTTTCAGAAAGGAGCAATAGCACTGATCAGGAAGCAGAAATTAAATTCTATGAGGGGGGAAAAGATTGAAGGAACATTGTAAAGATCATCATCATCATCATCTTTGTCATTTGGATTTATATTCAGATGCAGGTGTCTTCCTTCTTTTTAACTCCAGAACAGCAATCTTATTGGGCTGAGTGATATTAATGGGCAAAAACCTACCCAGGGAATATCTATGGCAGACTGGAGACCAGTTTGGTGGAGCAGTTAAAGCTAGAAATCGTGAGACTGGGAGTTCAAGTTTTGCCTACACAAAGTCACTTGGGTGATCTTGGACTAGCCACTTTCTCTCAGCCTTAGGAAGGAAGCAATAGCCAACCAATTCTGAAAAATCTTGCCAAGAAAACTGCAGGGACTTGTCAAGGCAGCCTCTGAAAATCAGTCATGACTGGATTGGTTGGGGGGGGGAGAGAAATGCAAATTAAAACCTGGGTTTCCTCATAGTATTTTATCAGTATAATCACTATATCCCTTCCCATTTTTATTTTTGCCTTTTTCTTTCTCCTTTTTTTCTTTTGTGTTTAAAATCTTGAACTCTCCTCTTTTGCCCTAAATTTCCCATTGTTTGCACCTACCTTTTTTGCTGAGGAAAAAGAAGAAAAAGAAATCTCCCTCTGCCTCTGCCTAATTTTGCCTCCTTACAGCAAACAGCCTGCTTTACTTTCAGTTTTGTTTTCAGCATAGCTTGATTAGCACAAGGGGGAAAAATCTGCTGCAGCAGTTTACTTCTTTGCAGCAAGCAGAAGAGCTCTGTGCAAAACAGCTGAGAGCAAATCAGCTTAGAGTTGGGAGGCCAATCTAATCAACTTGTGCTAATTAGTCTATGCTGAAGCTGAAAGGAGCTGTTTTTTCTTGCTGTTTGCTTGCAAGGAGGTAACTGCTGCGAGGCAGAGGCCAAAGGGTGGGGGCTAGTGGGTGGGCAGGGCTACATTCGGTGTATAAAACGCACCTAAATTTTCCCCCTTTTAGGGGGGAAAAAGGTGCGTCCTATACTCCAAAAAATACGGTAGTTCTTTAAGAGGAAAGAAAATAGAAGTGTTGCAGGATGCAAACAAGACTGCAGAACCTGAGACAAAAGCAAAGAGTTACAATAATTAATAGGCAATCCATTGCCCTGTGAGCATATCTCCACAGTTCAATGAATTGGGAATGATTAACTTACTGAGATACATTGAATGATGTATCTCCACACTTAAGGATCATCCTTAAAAATTTAATAGCTGCTGCCATGAAATACTGTACATTCATGTAAGCATTAGTTAGGTTACCAACTAAAATTGATTTATTTAAAAAAAGACTGGTATAAATACAATGATTATCCTTGTTCATTGCTCACAGAAAATACTCACTTTGAAGTTCTAGAATAAAAGAAATAGCCAGATTTCCAGATTTGTTAAAATTTCAACTTCAGGAATTATCTAGGCAGCATGGCACTTATTGAAAAGTCATGATACAATGCATTCTGTTCAGTTCAGAAAGTTCAGCTGTATATACTTTATGGAAATGTGATATTAGAACAGAATCATTGGAAGGCTTTTCAGCCACAATTAACATTTGATACTTCTTTGGAAAGGGAAGACACTTAATTTCTTATTTTGCCATTTCAGTGAACAAATACTGTCTTAAGCCAACTGGGAAATTCAATACAAAGAAATAAAACTTATAGGAAAGATTTCTGTTTGCTTTGCTTTGTTTTGTTTTGTTTTGTTTTGTTTTGTTTTGTTTGACATTGTAATGAAATGGGCAGCAAACAAAATAAATAAACAAATAAATAGCTTGTTGGCTTATGCTGTATTCTGTACTATTAGCAGTGCTACTAGTAGTACTATTCTATACTACTTGCGTAAGCCAGAGAAACATGAGTGGATGGACAAAAAATGCAATATCTGACCAGACTTGGCAATGGTTGCCCAAGAGTCAATCCTTTGCCCACCACATATCATCTTGAATAAGATAGTGTTTTCCATGGCAGTTAATGTGGTGACCCCCATTTCAGCCAGAGCTCAACTGGTCTTATCTTCTTGAAGATGAGTTCTGTCTTGCTGGACTTCCCTCAGCCTGTGATGAAGGGGAACTGAAATTTAACAAAACAAGCTCATGCCATACATAAATATTGCAAATAATGCTGGCATATTGAGGTTTTTTAAATTATGTTTCATGAAAGAAAATAAAATGTAAAAGAACAGGTTTACTTATCGTAACCTAAATGTATGCATTATGTTTAGGAACATGATTTTTTCAACATATACACAGAAAAAGACCTTTGAAACCCCAAGAATTCACATATGGAGTTTATCTTTCTTATTTACTTTAGTTCATGAAACCAGGATAAATACAGAATTCACTATGAAGGCCCCCTAATTTGAAAATAACTTGAAAATCATTATCTTAAAGTGAAAGAAAATGCATTCAGCCATATGGAGCTTTTGTTCTTTGGGAATAGTGGCATATAAATGGTGGATATAATATTACACACAGTAATTACTGGAACATCATGAATTCAGGGAAACAGGATGTGTCCTATAAACATCATTATTGTTATTATTATTGCTCCTTTCTGATGGGTCATTAAAGGAACCTGAACTTTGACTTTGAGATAGGAGAGGATGAGGAAGAAAACAAAGTATTAATTTAATCAAACAAAACAATACAAATAATGAGAAAGATGTAAGAAATCTATACCAACTGTGGCCCTTTGTAAATTTACATTTAATAGCAGTATTGATCATTCAAGATGCTCAGCACTGGTCATTTCTTCTTTCAGTATGAAGATTCAGGATATACCATTACATTTGGCTACTGGACCATACCTATTCTTTTTATTCATCTCCATAGCAAATATGCATCTTTGTTAAAATGTTTGATCCATTGCCATGTTCAATGGGAAATAACAATATACAGATTGAAGTGGCTAGGCAAGCAAAATAATTAGCAGCCTAAAATTCAATTAATAAATAAATCATATCATTTACTCAGAGAGCAGCATCAGGATTTTAGTCCTGGTATCATCATCTAGACCTATATGGTTGCTAAGGAACTTACAAATTGCCAAATTGTAAATTTGTCTATTTAGGGCAATAGTGGCAGAAAACAGTAGCAGAAATCTCTGGGTGGTTTGCATTATACCCACAAATATTTCTGTACAATGCAAAAAGATTGCTGAAAAAGTGTACTTCAGGGAACCAAGGACAATCCATGACTGATTACAAATTTTCGGGCTGAATATCAGTTCAGAAGGATCTTAAGCATGATACAAACCTTCCTTTTCTATTTGAGTCTGATCTATTTAATTTAGAAATAACCTCTCCGCTTAAGCCTGATAACTATCCACCGTAAGCCTAGGAAGACAAAGTAATGCTAATGATTAGGGGTTCAAAATTGTCCCAGGTGAATGGAACCTTAGAACATATTTTTTTATGTTATTAAATTTCTATACCGCCCTTCTCCCGAAGGACTCAGGGCGGTGTACAGCCAGAAATAAAACCATGACAATATAAAAATTAAAAGCAATTTACACTCCTATGCCTACAGTACATATTGTAGAGCAATGACAGAAAGAATTAAGTTGTCTTTCAAAGTGTCTGTCCTCTTACTAATCTTTTAGTTAAAAAGAATATTTCCAAGGAATCAAAGTGTTCAGGATAGAAGCTATTAGCAGTGAATGCTTTGTTATCAAGCCATTTCCCTTGTTTACAACAATAAAATAATGGAAAATGAGAACTGCTATCATTCTATACTGTGCTATCTAAGATTCTTTCAAAGCATACAAATTACTTTGACAAACTGACCTGTCTCTCTTTCAGCCCATATGATATAGCCTAACAAGCAGAAGGTTTTGGAATGAGCAAGGCTGCACTCTATACAGACACTTTCCATATTAAAATCCTTGTATCCTGTTCTTTTCAGAGAAGCTGTAAGACAAATAGTCACAAATCTAACAGAAATCCATTTCCTTCACAATGAAAAAGTATGCTTCAACAAAAAAAGCATCAACTGTGATACTGCTGGAAGACTTCAGGCCTGTAATCCTCAAAGTTTGTTCTCACATCCAGTAGGCATCATTAGTAGTGACAGAAAACAGGGATAATGTTTATAGTTTTATTATGCAGCTAAAGCATCTTAAAAATCTAGGCACATCTGTCAAGGTGAAATAATATCTCAGTTATATTAATAGGACAGTTATCTTTCTTCCCCTTCTAGCTACATCTATTGGTACATCTGATATTTTAGTACTAAAAATTACTAGATACAAGATGAATGAAACTGGAAGAAATACTATGAACATCTCTTTTTCTGAAGTATGTTCAGAAAGACATAATTAACAAAAGATTGCTATGTATTTTCTTTAGAAAAAAAAGAAGTGATATGGAATCATAGAATCATGGGGCGATCAATTCCAATCCCCTACCAAGTGCAGAACTCCACAGAAGTTTTAATGTATTTTTCCTATAATTTTATTGCCCCTTGTTTTTAGTGTTACATGCTGAAAAAAATAGATCTCGTAATACATTTGTAATAAATGAACAACAATCAACAAACTCTCAGACAATGAACAGGATAGAAGCGTGCATGAAATTATAATATAATAGTAAAGAATCACTTCTCAGCTGTCTCGAAATTCTAAAATTGAAGGAAACTTTTTTAAAAAGCTAATTTTGAAACAAGCATAATTTCTTAAACAAAACTGTAGGTATCATGGCAACAAATCTAAAAACAGGCATTTAAATTGCCATTAATTTTCAAAGATCATTCACACATATTAAAAAACAAAGTGACAGCTGCTGAGGAAAAAAATGTTACAGGGTGCTCAAATACAAACTAAATGACTTTTAGGGTACTGTATCTAAATAAGAAATAATGTTCAAAACTCATGTTCCTCCATATAATTATATTCTGAAAGGCTACCCAAAATTTCAGATAATTACTTGGTTACATATTTTGAATCAGAAATATAATGTAAAAATATTTTGATCTCAAGCAAACTACATGGGATGAAGACAGAAGCTAACAACTACCACAAAGCAGCTGTTGAATCAACAAGTTTTTCTTTCCATCAGGCCTCAGTTCCACTATATATGTGCCGATCTGAAATCATTTTTGAATACACTGATAAATAAAAAGTTGTTCTGAACATCTGTAAGCAAACTATAAAGAGATACTTCATAATAAATGAATATCATGAATTTTATACAATACTAGCCAAAAAATGTGCATTTGTCTATTGAGTCAAAGGCACTGGAAATAGCCCAAAACATTTATCTACTACAAATATCTTTTCAAACATCCATCTGTAAGACAATTTACAGAGATATAAAAATAATTTTCTATCAGGGTACTTATCTTCAGAAGTCAGAGCAATTTGATTATGGTTTTAGCTCAGAGCAAGATGGTTTGTATTTTGCTAACATAAAAGGTGATAATCATTCTTAAAAGTATAATACATAATTCACAAAGATTTGCTTCTACATTCTGCTACTAAAATACTATAATCCACAAGAAGTCAAGTAATCTGTGAAAGAGTACAAATTGCTGTGGATGTAATTTGATGCACAACGAATCTTAAGAGAGTTTTGCAGTGTTTGGTAATAAAATATCTCATCATGAGATAAGGCACATTCTGCAAAACTCCATTGCACCAAATGGCTATGTTTGCATGAGATGCAAGATTATATTATGAGGTCCCTTGGTACTTTCTGGCCAGGAGCAAGCTGAATTGGCACAAATTTCCAAACATTCCACAGACTTCTAAAATCCAGTTTTTATATCACACCACTACATTAATGAAAATACTGTTGATGTAACTGATCACAATACCTACAAAGATAGTTAGGATCTGCAGAAAACACTGCATTGAGGTATACAATATTGAATCATCATCAAAGAACCCACAAAGAAACCACATTCTAACTAACAAGAGATAATGCAGATATTACCATCAGTTTTATTTTCATGGGGAGGAAGTGAACGTAGAAGGCTGTTAAAAGAGCAAAAAGAGCTGTCATAAAGGAATATAAAATTGTACAGAAACTTGCTTAGCCGAAATGAAGAATACAAGCAGAAAACAGCAAATCTAGATCATAGTCTTACTTTTGCTTTCAAGGAAACAAGAAAAACCAAGGGCTGCAGCTTTGCCCCCCAGGTGAAGGAATGTATTATCATTTTAAGATGCAGATTATTGTTAGGAAACAATATTCGGATAACTACTTGCAAAAGAAAATAGCTTTCTTCAGTGATGGCATGGGGTAGGGCAGGGGTGGGCAAATATGGCCCCTTTATGACCTGTGGACTTCAATTCCCAGAATTCCTGAGCCAGCTTGGCTGTCTCAGGAATTCTGGGAGTTGAAGTCCACAGGTTGTAAAAGGGCCACAGTTGCCCACCCCTGGGGTAGGGAAAGCAATTGCTTCAAAGGGACAATAGATTTATTTAAAATGGGTGTAAAATCAAAGGAATCTCAAAGGGAAAAAAATCTATTTCAATGGGTACAAGATTAATTCATTTCAAAGGGGAAATAACAACATTGTTTCTAGGACCAAATATCAAACAATGTTTCCAAAATTTGCACCATCTGTGGTCCTAATACTTTTGTTGTTGTTTTTTAAACTAGTGGCTATTTTGGGGTCAGAACATATAGGAGAACCCATGAGATGATTATCCTGATGATTGCTTGTGGTTTTTATCCCAGATGCTAATTATATATTTATTTTTATGTTGCTGTTATGCTGTGTTTTTAACTGCTTGCTATTAGGCAGAGTCATAATGTTGAGATGGGAGGCTATATAAATTGAAACAAATAAATAAGACAGCCCAATTCAATCTAAAAAGTAAGTTTTAAATGGAATGGTCAAAAGTTTGTGCTTGGTTGTTGTTTTTTAATTTTTATACTCACTATATATTCTTTTTACAAATTTATTCAGATATTTAAGTTGTCCATTTAAAAATATTTTGCACATACAATATTTCTTTCCTTTTTTCTTTCCTTCATTCTGTTCTTGAAAAATATGCTAATATACAGTCCTCAAGAAGAAAAAAATATTGGACAATGACTGTCAGTCCTCCCAGGTAAACCAGGCAGGAAACAGGACTAGATGAACAAATTCTATTTTATTGTAAGGCTACATTAACAGAATATTGCAAGTCTGTTGCCACAAATATCCCAACACCATTTTTATCTGCTTCATCCATTAAGGTGGCCCCACTTTTTTTTCCCCCTGAAAGTTGCATTAAACCACTGAGGGCTCCTGCCTCTCCAATGCGATTGGCCCCTAGACCAAAAAAAATTCTCCTGCGCATGTCCAAGATGGCGGCGCCCGCTGGGATCGCGATCTGAGGATGGGGCGCCGACCTACCCTTTGGGTCCTTTGGCGGTCGTTTTGAAGAGCTCCGACCCCAGGACCAGTCAGGGGAGCTCCTGGCCAGCACGGAGAGGGTTTTCTTTCCCTCCGTGACTGAGCAGAGAGGAAGGGGCGATGCATGGAGCGTCAGGCTGATCAGCTGGGCGTCGGCAACGTCGGTGGCGTTTTTCTAACAGCCGGAGGCCAGCAATTAACTGGAGCGGCAGGCGCCCGCCGCGCAGCGAGCTTTCCAAGACCGGGGGGGTTGCCCGAAGGGTTGCAAGATGTGTCGGGCACCCCCTGAAGATCTCTGTGACGTCGCCAGGCTCTTTCGGGGGCTGGCGACAAGGGCGCGGGGGCAGCGGTGATGGCGGTTGCTGTGGAGGCAAGCTGACGGTCAGACGGCGCTGGGGAACCCCCCCCCTTTGGAAAAGGAGCTGGGGGGGCAACAAACCAACAGGACTGGGAGACCTGCAACCACGGTTGGGGTGAAAAAGACCCGGAGTGACCTTCGGGGCCCTGGGAGGCCTCAATTTGTGGTTGTGGGGGGGGGCTGGGGGCTCGAGAAAACTGCCCCATTTCTGCCCCATTTCTCTCTCCCCCAGCGTTCCCTCTTTAGAACTGGGCCCACCTGGACCAACTGTCAGCCTGTGGGACTCATTGGCGCTATGCTCTATTACTATTCTGAACCCCCCTGACTCTGGAGAGGGCTATTTCCACCTGAATGGGAGACCGGTACATGGCTGCATCCCGTCGGCTGAGGGGGCTAGACATTGCCTGACCACCGTGAGAGGGTGGCCAGGTGTCAGAGCCCCTGGGGGCTAAACCGGGACGCTTTTTTACATATATGCACTTTACCAGCTTTCTACATATATGCACTTTACCAGCAAGGGGACTTTACCAGCGAGGGGACTTTACCATCGGTCTTTACCACTGGACAAAACGCCGTGAGAGGGCGATTTTTGGACCTGACCCCCGGACGCTGTCTATATGCATCGGTTCATTGCTGCCACCCCACCACAAGAGGGGGCTGTCCAGCTGACCTAACCACCGTGAGAGGGTGGTTGGATCTATTTCCCCCTTGGAACTGTGGTCGTCCTGGCTTTGGACTATGTCCTCTGTTGTGAGGGGACAGGGGACTTGGTCCTGCAAATATGTCTCTGAGATTTCCCCCATCTCTTTGTCTTCTCCTCGGTCCTTTATATACACCCTCAGGATATGGTCGTGTCACCCATTATGATTAATGTACTCAGCAGCGGAGCTTCTTGGTCTGCGAGACTCCCCCCTCTCGCAGGCTTGGCCCTCCATTCTATCGAGGGCCTACCTCGATGACAGGCTCTGGAGTCCCGAGAGGTGGCATGCCGCAAAGAGGGGGCTGCGGGGTTTTTTAAAATTGTCCTTGTTTAAACTTTTAAGGGGTTCTGGGAGGGGGGAGGGGGGTGGGATTGGAATTAGGGTTGTGGGTTTGGGGGATAACCCACTAGGGGGAGAGTCGGGCTTGGCCAGGACGTTCGGCGGGGGGGGTGAGGGATCCGGAGGGGGTCGAGCTGGTCCAGACTGCGTTTCTACCATCGGTACTGTGTGTGGGAGAGGTAGATATGGCGGGAGCAGGGGGCCATATCATGTTAAGGGAGCACGCACCCGCTGTCTTCAAGCGGTAGAGTGCTCCGGCCCCCAAGGCTCCACCCGTTCTCCAGGTAGTTCAGACCTCCAGGGCCCGGGCCTTCGCCTGATGTTGTGCAACGCCAGGTCTGTAGTAAATAAAGCCCCCCTCATTTGTGATCTTGTTTATGAGGGGGGAGCGGACCTGGCGGGTATTACGGAGACCTGGCTGGGCCCAGAGGGAGGGGTCCCTCTGGTAGAAATGTGCCCACCAGGTTTCCACGCATTCCATCAGCCAAGGTCGCAGGGGAGGGGCGGGGGAGTAGCGGTTATTGAGAAGGCCTTAGGCCGAGGGAGACCACTGTACCTCAGACAGCTGGTGGTGAGTCCCTCCTTGTGAAGTGGGGCCATGGGGTTCAGATGGGCTTGCTGATCACGTACCTGGCTCACTGCCACGTGGCGGCAGCCCTGCCCGAGCTACTCAACGTTATTGCCGCGGTGGCGGTTGATACCCCCAGACTTATGGTCATGGGGGATTTCAACCTGCCATCCGTGGGTGAGGCGTCTGAGGTGGCTTGGGAGTTCATGGCTTCCATGACGGCCATGGACCTGACCCAACTAATTCATGGCCCTACGCACACTGGGGGAAACACACTGGACTTGGTTTTTGTCTCTGGACAGTGGTTGAGTGATCTCGAGATAGGGGATATAGTCATCGAGCCCTTGTCATGGTCAGATCACTCGCTCCTTCACCTTGACCTTCGAACCGCGGCACCCCGCTGCAGGGAGGCGGAACCGGTAAGATGGTACCGCCCCAGGCGCCTGATGGAACCTGATAGGTTCCAGATGGAGCTTGGGCCAATCCCGGAGGTTCTGGCTCACGCCTCATCTGGGGACCTAGAGGCCGCCTGGGATAGGGCGGCTGCTGGAGCCCTGGATCGAGTCGTGCCTTTGCGGCCTCTGACCCGGCGCCGATCTCGCCTGGCTCCTTGGTTCACCGAGGAGCTGAGGGAGATGAAGCGCCGGAAAAGACGCCTAGAGAGCTGTTGGAGGGCTAGTCTTTCTGAATCTGACCGAACACTGGTAAGATCTCATATTAGGAATTACCTAGTGGCGATAAAAGCAGCAAAATGTTCTCATTTTGCTGCTCTTATTGCATCATCAGATAATCGCCCGGCCACCCTGTTTAGGGTGACCCGCTCCCTGCTCCACCAGGAAGCGCGGGAGGACCCCTTGGAGGGAAGAGCCGAGGATTTTGTTCAGTATCTGTATGACAAAATCACTCAGATTCGGGCAGGTCTGGACTCTGACGGGATAGATCCAGAGAGGGTGATGGAGACAGGTCTTGAGACTGTTATCTGGGATGAGTTTGATCCTGTGACCCCAGATGACGTGGACAGGATTCTGGGTAGATTGAACGCGACCACATGTTTGTTGGACCCGTGTCCCTCCTGGTTAGTGCTGGCTTCCCGGGAGGTGACGCGAGGCTGGCTCCAGGGGATTATAAATGCTTCGTTGGGTGAGGGTGTCTTTCCCGCCGCCTTGAAAGAGGCGGTGGTAAGGCCTCTCCTCAAGAAGCCTTCCCTGGACCTGGCAGTATTGGCTAATTATCGTCCAGTCTCCAACCTTTGCTTCGTTGCAAAGGTTGTTGAGAGTGTGGTTGCGCGACAGCTACCCCAGTACCTGGATGAAGCGTCATATCTAGATCCGTTCCAGTCGGGCTTCAGGCCCGGGTACAGCACGGAAACGGCATTGGTCGCGTTGGTTGATGATCTCTGGAGGGCTCGGGACAGGGGCTGTTCCTCTGTCCTGGTCCTGTTAGACCTCTCAGCGGCTTTTGATACCATCGACCATGGTATCATGCTGCACCGGCTGGAAGGGTTGGGGGTGGGAGGCACCGTGTTACAGTGGTTCTCCTCCTTTCTCTCTGACCGGTCGCAGTCTGTGTTGACAGGGGGGCAGAGATCGACCCCGAGGCCCCTTATATGTGGGGTGCCGCAGGGATCGGTTCTCTCGCCCCTTCTGTTCAACATTTATGTAAAGCCGCTGGGCGAGATCATCCGTGGTTTCGGGGTGAAGTACCATCTGTACGCTGACGACACCCAGCTGTACATCTCCACCCCGGACCACCCCAACGATGCCCTTGAAGTGATGTCCCAGTGCCTGGAGGCCGTACGGATCTGGATGGGGAGAAACGGGCTCAGGCTCAACCCATCCAAGACCGAGTGGCTGTGGTTTCCGACGTCCCGATATAGTCAGCTGGCGCCATCGCTGGCTATTGGGGGCGAATCATTGGCCCCCACGGAAAGGGCTCGTAACTTGGGCGTCCTCCTGGACTCACGGCTGTCTTTAGAAGAGCACTTGACGGCCGTGACCGGGAGGATTTTTCATCAGGTTCGCCTGATTCGCCAGTTGCGTCCCTTTCTAGATCGGGACTCGTTACGCACAGTCACTCATGCCCTCGTCACCTCTCGTCTGGACTATTGTAACGCTCTCTACATGGGGCTCCCCTTGAGGTGCACCCGGAGGCTCCAACTGGCGCAGAGTGCGGCCGCGCGGGTGGTTATGGGAGCAACATGGAGCTCCCATGTAACACCTCTCCTGCGCGAGCTGCACTGGCTCCCGGTGGTCTTCTGGGTGCGCTTCAAGGTTCTGGTTACCACCTTTAAAGCGCTCCATGGCTTAGGACCTGGTTATTTACGGGACCGCCTACTACCACCAACAGCCTCCCACCGACCAGTACGCTCCCACAGAGAAGGGCTCCTCCAGGTGCCGTCGGCCAAACAATGTCGGCTGTCGGCCCCTAGGGGGAGAGCCTTCTCTGTGGGGGCACCGACGATCTGGAATGAGCTCCCCCCAGAGATACGGAGGATCCCAGATCTGCGCACCTTCCGCCGCGAGTTGAAGACGCTTTTATTTCATCAAGCGGGCCTCGCCTAAATCTTCTCCCTTTTAAGTGTAAATTTTAAATTTTTAATGTATCTTAAAATTATGGGTATTTTAAATTATGGGTATTAATTCAGCCAAATTTATTTAATTCATTTTATTTGATTTTAAATTTTGTATATCTATGTGTTTTATTTCATGGCTGTACACCGCCCTGAGTCCTTCGGGAGTAGGGCGGTATAGAAATTCAATAAATAATAATAAAAATAATAATAATAATAGACAGTATCACTTCCCCTTTTCCCCCAAAGACATCCACACAATCAATTACAAGGACTGAACAATCCTGTTACACTGGATATTATAAATAATGTAGTTTGCATAAGAAGAAGGATACTGATTCAGTCAACCATATTGACCTGTAGAACTGTCAAAGTTTTACAGAGAAGGAAGCATGAAGCACAAATAAATAGGTATAAAACAATTTCATAAATTTATATGCTAATAACTTCATCTGTGTAGATTCCTCTTAACCTCTTGCATGTTATTTTCTTTCTTGCCTTCCTGAATATTTATTTCTTCTTTTAATTTTGTCAGTAAGAGATATCTAATCCATAAAAATATGAAACTTACCTGAACAGACTTCTTCATATGTCGGATTTGGGGTATATCCTCCTGCATAACCTACTTGAGTAGAGTAGACACCTTTCTGCTTCCAGAATTTCTTCTCTGCCCCCCAGAAACAGCCCATCCCTGCAATAAATGTAAACAAATATAATACTAATGAAGCTGAGTTGCTTACATTATATATAGAATAAAATAGAATTCTTAACCAGCCAAGGAATTTGTCTCCTGTGCATAAGCTCTCAGTGTACATGCAAGTGACAAGTGATAATTCATGATCATAATCATAAAATACAATCATACATCATAAGATACAACACTCAGTGATAGTCATAGGATACTAAATAAAGCAATCAACATAAATCATAAGATACAAACAACAAGTTATATATCAAATATATAAATGATATAATAATAATGTATTTATTCTTAATAGCATATGGTGATACTTTTCATTTTGTCTCACTAGAGATTTTTATATTGGTGTATTAAAAGGTATTAAAAGGTCTCTTTGTGTTTACTGAACAAACAAAAATAAAATATTTATGACAATTTAACTATAGACCCCTGTTTTAGGGAAACAATTATATTTGGATTTCCCTTTCAATTAAATTAAAATGTTACTAGTATGGAATTTTAAAGATTTCAATAAAAAATAATATCTTGACCCGCATAATGCAGATGAAAATGTCCTTTGAACATCAAGTAATTCATGGGAAAACTCTTTTTCTGAAAAAGCACTCATATATTCAGTAAGATGTCTTTTCCTCTTTTTTATTGCCTGACAAGCTTTTTCCTTTGTAATTCACAAAAGCTCATGCTCTTAAGTAATGTTAGTGTTTAACAAAAATAACTTAGGCTAGTTAAAGACATGACAGTTAAACAACATGTAAAAATTGACCAGCATTAAGCTAGATGTTTGTACTTTAGGGTATTATACAAATTTGGTTAGCTTACTATCTAACATACTGAAATGAAATGAAATAAGTTTATTCCATTATCAACATGATAATTTGACAACTCTATATTTAAATTTGATTTCTGGATTGAAATATGAAGCTAACTGAATAGGAAAAATTTAAAACGCTTTTCAAAAACTCAAGTATTAAAAGTGCTGATACTCCCTAATTTTAGATGCTGCACTTTATCAAAAATTGCTTACAAAATACAGAACCTTTAGTGAAAAGACCACATCCATATAACACCTTTAGGTAGGTTAAAAGGCAATCATACATATTTTTACAGCATAATTTTCTTTTAGTTGATTAGCAAACTGTCAAAACATAGTAATCTGTATTAATGGCAAACATTCATTTAATGTTCTGCTTCCTGGCATCTGCAATCTTTAGAGGTGGCAGAACAATAATTAACTAAATTAGAGCTCATGCAGGAAGGAGGTGGGAAAAGCCCTCTCAGCCTAGTCAATTCATGTATGCAAATAATATATAAAGTGCATACCAAAATGACGTATTTATTCACTGACATGACCAGTCTGCAGGTATAATAGTTATTGGCAAATAACTTCCTTATAAATGATCTTGTAGTCTCAGAAATCATTCTATGAACTTGAAATCTCCCAAATGGTACTAAATTAACAGCAAGTAGAGATAAGAGCCTTTCTGAATCCATATTGCATTGACAGATACTCGTTTCCCCCCGAAAATCAGACCGGGTCTTATTTTCTTTTGGGCCCCAAAATAAGCACTAGAGCTTATTTTCAAGGGGGTCCTATCCCCCCCCCCCCGGTGTATGGGAGGCCACTTCTTCTGTTTGCTCACAGTGGAGCAGGAGACCGTGAAATATGCACGAGGCAGGAGGTGTGGAGTGCCCCACATGCCCGCACCAGCTTACCCTCAGGGTGCCTGCAGCCAGCCCACCCATGCCCTGACACCTGCCTCACCTAGCAGCCAACACACCGCTCAGTTTCCTGCTCTGTTCCAGCCACAAGCAAGCAGAAGAAGTGGGCTGGCGGCCATGTGGGCTCCTCCTGCACATGGTTACTGGTGCTGCCACCGCGAGGCAGGTGTCAGGGCATGGATGGCATTGCTGTGGGGGCCTGAGGTAAGGCAGTACAGGGCATGTGGGACAGTTCCAGCATCACTCTGTGTAACCTTGTGACCGTGGCACCGCAAGCAACCAGATGGAATGGCCGGGAGCTGAATGTGCAGGGTCTTAAGTAGGGCTTAATTGGGGGGTGGGCAGGACTTATATTAGGCGCACACGTAAAAAAACACACTAGGGCTTATTATGAGGATAAGTCTTATTTTCGGGAAAACAGGCTATTAACATTTTTGGACTAGAAAATATATACCAACAAGGAAAATTCATAAAACATCTCAAAAACAGCTTCATTTAGTAGCCATTAAAATTATCTTGAATGTTGTCCTAAATACCGTGAGAGGGTGGTTTGGCTTGAGCCCCTCGGGCTGAGTCGTTATGGTTTTGCTCACCATTTGTAATTTGCCAGCAGAGGGGATTGACCATCAGACCAATCCACCGTGAGAGGGTGGTTTGGTCCTTAACCCCTTGGACTGTGTTTGATACTTTGGCATTGGTTCACTACTTCCATCTCACCAGTAGAGGGGACTGTCCATCAGACCAATCACTGTGAGGGAGTGGTTGGATTGTATTCCCCTTGAACTGTGTCGACTTGGCAAGAGACTTTGTCCACTGTTGTGAGAGGACAGTGGCCTTGGACCTTAGTTAGACTTTGGATGCCCCCATCTTATTTGCTCCCCCCTGGACTTTTTTATTTACCATCTGGACCCTTGGGACTTGGTCACTTCATCCTCTTGTAGCAAAATGTATTCGGCAGCTGAGCTTCTTGTTCTGTGAGACTCCCCCCTCTCGCAGGTTTGGCCCTCCACTCTATCGAGGGCCTACCTTGATGACAGGCTTTGGAACCCCGAGAGGTGGCATGGTGCGAGAAGGGGGTTGAGGGGTTTTTTAGCTAAATTTTTAATCAAAATTTTAAGGGGACCCGGGAGGAAGGGAGGGGGCTATAAAAGTGGACCCGGGGGGGTTCAGATAGCGACTGAGCGGGGTGATGGGTCGATTGGCTGCAACAGAGGGGTCGTGAAAGGAAATTTAACTGGGGAGCAGGGGGACGATAGGAAGGGCAGTGTAATTGAAATAATGAGTGGGAGGGGCAGGTATGATGGGCGCAGGGGGCCATATCATGTGCTGGGGGTGCGTACACGCTGTTTACGAGCAATTACGCACTCCGGCCCCCAATGTGCAACTCGTGTCCTGGGTTGCACAGAGTCTCAGGCCCAGGGTCTGCGGCTGATGTTGTGTAATGCCAGGTTGGTTGTTAATAAGGCCCCCCTCATTTGTGATCTTATTTTGGAGGGGTGTGTGGACTTGGCAGGTATTACGGAGACCTGGTTGGGCCAAGAGGGGGGGGTCCCCCTCATTGAAATGTGCCCACCAGGTTTCCGTGCATTTCATCAGCCAAGGGCCCAGGGGAGGGGTGGGGGAGTGGCGGTGATTATTAGGGAAAGTCTTTGTCCGAGGGAGACCACTGTTCCTCAGATAGCCGGATGTGAGTCCCTTTTTGTGAAGTGGGGCCGTGGGGTACAGATGGGTTTGCTGATTACACACCTTGGTCCCTGCCACGTGGCAGCGACCCTGCCCGAGCTACTCGACATCATTGCTGGGGTAGCGGTTGATACCCCCAGACTTATTGTCATGGGGGATTTCAACCTTCCGTCTGCAGGTGAGGCGTCAGAGGTGGCTCGGGAGTTCATGGCTTCCATGACGGCCATGGACCTGACCCAGTTAGTTCAAGGCCCAACTCACATAGGGGGACACACTCTGGATCTGATTTTTGTCTCTGGTCAATGGTTGAATGATCTTGGTAGAGGGCACCTAGACATCAAACCCTTGTCATGGACAGATCATTCGCTCCTTCACTTGGACTTTCCTACCGCTTCCCCCCACCGCAGGGAGATGGAACCGACCAGATGGTTCCGTCCCAGGCGCTTGATGGACCCCGAAAGGTTCCTGACGGAGCTTGGGCCGTTCCCTGAGACTCTGGCACACGACTCGACTGAAGATCTGGTGGCTGCCTGGGAGAGTGCGGCCGCCAGAGCTTTGGACCGCGTCGTGCCTTTGCGGCCTCTGACCCGATGCCGATCTCAATTGGCTCCTTGGTTCTCTGAGGAGCTGAGAGAGATGAAGCATCGGAAAAGACGCCTAGAGAGCATTTGGAGGACTAGTCAATCCGATTCCGACCGGACACAGGTGAGGTCTTATATCAAGACCTACCTAGTGGCGATAAAAGCGGCAAAATCTAACCATTTTTCCGCTCTTATCGCATCTGCAGAGAACCACCCAGCCGCCCTGTTTAGGGTAACCCACTCCCTTCTTCGGCGGGGAGTGCGGGAAGATCCCTTGCAGGGTCGTGCTGAGAATTTTGTGCAATTCCTGCATGATAAAGTCGCTCGGATTCGGGAGGGCTTGGACTCCAATTGGATGTGTCCAGGGGAGGAGACAAGGGCAGGTCTTGAGAATATTATCTGGGAGGAGTTTGATCCTGTGGCTCCCGAGGATGTGGACAGGGTTCTGGGTAAGATTAGTGCCGCCACGTGTTTATTGGACCCGTGTCCCTCCTGGTTGGTACTGGCCTCCCGGGAGGTTACACGAGGCTGGCTCCAGGGAATTATAAGTGCTTCTCTGAGAGAGGGTGTCTTTCCTGCCGCCTTGAAAGAGGCGGTAGTGAGGCCCCTCCTCAAGAAGCCTTCCCTGGACCCGGCTGAATTAGCTAACTACCATCCAGTCTCCAACCTTCGTTTTGTGGCGAAGGTTGTTGAGAGCGTGGTGGCACGACAGCTTCCCCGGCACCTGGATGAAGCTATCTATCTGGACCCATAGCAGTCGGGCTTCAGGCAGGGGTACAGCACTGAAACGGCATTGGTCGCGTTGGTGGATGATCTCTGGCGGGCTCGGGACAGAGGCTGCTCCTCTGTCCTAGTCCTATTAGATCTCTCAGCGGCTTTTGATACCATTGACCATGGTATCATGCTGCAGCAGTTGACAGGGTTAGGAATAGGGGGCACCGTTCTGCGGTGGTTCTCCTCCTTCCTCTCCGACCGCTCGCAGTTCGTGTTGACAGGGGGGCAGAAGTCGACCTCGAGGCACCTCGCATGGGGAGTGCCGCAAGGGTCGGTCCTCTCGCCCCTTCTGTTCAACATTTATGTGAAGCTGCTGGGCGAGATCATCCGTGGTTTTGGGGTGAAGTGTCATCTGTACGCTGATGATACTCAGCTGTACATCTCCACCCCTGACCACCCCAACGATGCCCTTGAAGTGATGTCTCGCTGCCTGGAGGCTGTGCGGGTCTGGATGGGGAGGAACAGGCTCAGACTCAACCCTTCCAAGACTGAGTGGCTGTGGCTCCCGGCATCCCGATATAGTCAGCAGGTGCCATCGCTGACTATTGGGGGTGAATCCCTGCCCCCCACAGAGAGGGCTCGCAATCTGGGTGTCCTCCTGGACGCACGGCTGTCTTTAGAAGAGCATATGACGGCCGTGGCCAGGGGGGCCTTTTATCAGGTTTGCCTGATTCGCCAGTTGCAGCCCTTTTTGGACCGGGACGCCTTGCGCACGGTCACTCACGCCCTTGTCACCTCCTGGCTGGACTATTGTAATGCTCTCTACATGGGGCTCCCCCTGAAGAGCACTCGGAGGCTCCAGCTGGTCCAGAATGCGGCCGCGCGGGTGGTTATGGGCGCAACTCGTTGCGCCCACGTGACACCCCTCCTGCACGAGCTGAACTGGCTCCCAGTGGTCTTCCGGGTGCGATTCAAGGTGCTGGTCACCACCTTTAAAGTGCTCCATGGCATAGGACCCGGGTACCTCCGAGACCGTCTTCTGCCACCAATAGCCTCCCACTGGCCAGTTCGCTCCCATAGAGAGGGCCTCCTCAGGGTGCCATCGGCCAACTTATGTCGGCTGGTGGCACCCAGGAGGAAGGCCTTCTCTATGGGTGCCCCAGCCCTGTGGAATGAACTGCCCCCGGAAATATGTAAGATCTCCGACCTCCGGGTATTTCATTGTGCACTCAAGACCCTGTTGTTCCGCCAGGCTGGGCTATCAACATAACAATTTTAAATTGGGTTTTAAAATTCTGGGGTTTTAAAATTCAGCCGAATTTATTTAATAATTTTAAACTATTTTAACTGATGTTGTTTTGTGTTTTTAATAGGCTGTACACCGCCCTGAGTCCTTCGGGAGAAGGGCGGTATAGAAATAAAATTATTATTATTATTATTATTATTATTATTATTATTATTATTATTATTATTATTATTATTATTATTATTATTATTATTATTATTAATAATAATAATAAAACTTGTGTCAACATTTTGCAAGATATCCCTTTCTCCCTAATCTGGTTTAAAGTCTTTAGAAGATCCTAAAAACTGGGAAATGCAGAATTCGTTGGGATTACCAAATAGCATTAAAACATACTAGTATATAAAAAAAAATCTGCAGCTGGAATTGAAGAGACTGCATTTTCTTTGTGGATTTGTGGATCAAATGAGAAACTGTCCCAAGGAACTAGAAACTGATGTATTGACATTTATATTGTTAAAACAGAATCATTATGTTGTCATTTGGTATAATTATTATCATGTTGATATGTTTCATGGCAATTAATGCTTTGATGGGTCGTCTGCTAGTAAATCCTATTTTTGCAGACCATAAAGCCTCCCAAAATTGGGCCACTGAAATATGAAATGGGGTAATTTCTTTTTTACAATGTAAATAAAATAAAAAAAAAACAGGTGCATTATTCCTCAGACTTTAGAGCACTCTTTTTTCTATTCCTCCCACCTAATAATAATAAAAAATGGAAATTTCAACCCTGCCCACTCTTATGACAACAGTAACTGGCAGGATGACCCCTGCTGGCCATGATGCCAGTAGCTATGAAAGTAAAAAAAAAAAAAAAAAAATTAAAATAACAACACTATCATTCCTAGACAAAGTAAATCACTCATCTCTTTTACATAAAGTAATCACTTACCAAATTTTTTTGCAGTGATAAAGAAATCTGTATGTGTATAAATATTGAACAAAATATAGTTTATATATAGACCATTATTTTCAATTAATATGAGGCAGCTTCACACCTTCCTATTTTCATCGTTAATATCAAAGTGCAAAAACATCTTCAAGTTAAGCTCTTAAATTTCATTGGCAATGGAGGAAGTTTTTTCATGTGAATACAGGATACTACCTATCTTTATTTTTATTCTCCAATTTTAGACAGATTTTTTTACTTTGAAATGTTTCTTGACAGTTAGAACAATTAATAAGTGGAACAACTTGCCTGCAGAAGTTGTGAATGCTCCAACACTGGAAATTTTAAAGAAGATGTTGGATAACATTTGTCTGAAGTGGTGTAGGGTTTCCTGCCTGGGCAGGGGGTTGGACTAGAAGACCTCCAAGGTCCCTTCCAACTCTGTTATTCTATTCTATTCTATTCTATTCTATTCTATTCTATTCTATTCTATTCTATTCTATTCTATTCTAATGTTTCAGTCCAAGTCCTGTCGAGAAATGAATCAGGACATCTCTGCTACCTCCTGTCATTTTCAACATTTTTCTTAGAAACACAGTTAATAGATAAAGCCAAAACTGTCATCAAATGGATCACAAAGGTATGGAGTTCTTTTGAATCTTCAGAAACCAACTTCAAACTAAAGGGATGTTCTCTGGCCAGCTCTTATCTATGTTGCTAGTATAAAAGTACTAAAAACAGAATTTCAGTTCAGTCTAAAAATAATTATACAACCAGAATAAATCTAGCAATGGATAAAAGTAAAATTACAATTGTGTCCTGTATCTTGAAACTATTCAGTTTCCAGTTTACCTGATATTAGAGAAATTGTTATTTTCATCTTCATGGCTATAGAAGGTGTCATACATTCTAAATTCTTCCATACTTCTTATGTGAACTGGAGCTCATGAAAAGCAGATGCTGTTTTTTGTTTAATATGGTCCATATTCTAGAGCAACATAATTTAAAGCAACCATAGACTCTAGAGACCCCAGAATAGGAATTTGAAAATTTAAGTCAATTATTGCCCCTATCTATCAGATATAAATATTAGAATTAAAAAGTTTTGAAGTTGGGATACTCAGAAAGTATGACATAATTAATTTTCTCCATGGACTCCAAAGTCTCTTACTGACATGTATGTCTGGACCCAAAATTCTGCCTTGTTTAACAGACAATGGCCAAAGAGAACAGATACACCAGTCAGTGATAATAGACCACACATCTGGAATAGTCATTATTTATTTATTCATTGAATTTATTTACATATACCATTATCAATACAGGAAGAGTTTTTTGGCATATAAGAATTGCTCCCCTTTTAACTTCTAGATGATCTTGTTGCCCCTTCCTTCCTTCCTTCCTTCCTTCCTTCCTTCCTTCCTTCCTTCCTTCCTTCCTCTCTCTTTGAATGAGAGTTCACTTGTAGCAACTGCCTGAACAAGTCCCTGCAGTTTTCTTGGCAACATTTTTGTAAGTGGCTATTTCAGTGTATAAGAATTTATGAACTGAAATAGCCATAACAACAAGTCAGCCAATAGAAATTGTTTGGTGACTGAGACACAGGATTTCTTGTGAACCATGTGAGATGGCTCAGAGCCTGGGCGTGGTTTAGCTTAACTGTTCTGTGTATATAAGAGTTTGTTTTCCTTTGCTTGATTGCTTCTACTTCTACTTCTTGTACTTGTACTTGTTACTTCTTCTTCTCTCTACCACATTGCAAGAGCTGCATGGGTATTATATACATGCATCATGTTTTATACTATTGTGTATAAAGAAGTTTCTTCTATAAATGAATCCTGCTGAATTATTTATTTGTGTGCTGGCTGGATAGCTACCGATTCTGACAGTTTGTACTGCCTCCTTCCTAGGGAGAGTGACTTGGGCCAAAATGGCCCAAATGATTTGTACAGCCTCCTTCCTAGAAAGAGAGTGACTGGCCCAAAATCACTCAGCTGGCTTTATGGCTAAAGCAGGATTAGAACTCAGGGTCTCCTAGTGGTGTAGCTTGGTGCCTTAACTACTATACCAAACTGGCTCTTTTTATTTATTTATTCTTTTATTTATTTATTTATTCAATTTCTATAGCTGCCCATCTCAATCCAATTTTTCTTTAGTGCTCAAAATATTACGCAGAAGAAATTAACCATAAAAAATAAGGTACATTGTATTAATGAGAAAAGAGTTGAATCTTTGAGCTAAATGCCAGAATTTCCACTATTTGTTGCTTTAAAAAACAAAACAAAAAGAAAAGCTACTAAAAATATTATATTTAATTTCTAACTTTCCCTTTGTCGTACTTGACAGATATATAATATCTCTAAACATTTAAAATGTTTGTATATTTATTAATTCAGTTCTTTCATCAGTTCTTTTTCCCCTTAATAGCCATATTCTGAATACTTATAATTTACCTTGCTATGGTCTAAGTATGGAAACCGTTCTTGCTTGAATGAGGTAAAACTTCTGCTGTAAACACACACTCTTAATTTTGCCATTACTACATATTGTCTACCTTTAAGTTCTTACCAAGTTATCATCAATAACTCTTTTCTAATGTTGTTCTAAATTGATCCCTGCAGCTATGAATATTTATTTAGTAAATTGTGATATTTTTGTTAGTATATTTAAGAATTATGCCTAGTAAAAAGAATGTGGTTTCATTTCAAATATGATATCTAAAATTCTCTGAATAATGATGTGTATTTCTTTCAAGTACTTTGGAGGGGTTTTTCCTTGTTTATCATATATGGTAAAATGTTCCTTATAATAATAATAATAACTTTATTGTCATTGTACATGTATATACAGTATAACCATACAATGAAATTCACTTAACACCCAAAGACCAGGTCCAGCACACATAATCCTCAAACACACTCCCACCCACCACAATTCCCACCCCTAAATCATCCAAACATCCACACAACAGACCAAGTAATGCTGTCCAACAACTCACTGATGGAGGCCCTTTAGTTCATTGTTGAGTGAAATTATAGCTCTGGAATAAAAACTATTCAGAAAATGTGTGGTCTGAGTTTTAATTGTTCTGTATCTTATGCCAGAAGGCAACAGTCCAAAAAGATTGTAAGCAGGATGGGAAGAGTCTCTGAGAATGTTATGCAACTTCCTCAAACAGCGAGGTTCGAAGATGTTGTCCAGGGCTGGTAGCTGGAGCCCGATGATATTCTGGGCAGTTTTAATGATTCTCTGTAGAGCTTTTTTGTCCATTACAGAGCTGCTCCCATACCATGCAAGAATACCGTATGTCAGGACACTCTCAATGGTGTTGCAATAGTAGGACAGAAGTAGATGCTGAGATAGATTAATCTTCCTGAGCGTTCTCAGGAAGTACACCCTCTTCTGTGCCTTATGTCTCATGGCATTTCCAGCATTTATTACTTTATGACTTAGCAATTATTGATGGGGTTGTATACCATATGTAAAACATTTTATATCAGTTTCCCCTTAAATAGTAATGTGGGGTAAATTTTATAAATTTGTTCCATAATTCTTCTCATTATTGTGTTATGACTATTACTTTAAAAATTTGGCATCCATTTTATCACACTTTAAAAAAAAAGTGCTCTGTTTCCATGTCCCAAAGGTGATTTTCCAGTCTCCATAGACATTCTATCTCCATGTCATATCTGAGTGACAGTTCAACTAAACAACCTACTAAATCCGTGATGGCGAACCTATGGCACACATGCCACAGGTGGCACGCAGCGCCCTCTCTGTGGGCACGCGAGCCATCGCCCCAGTTCAGCTCCACTGCGCATGCATGCATAGAGGAGCCTTGGTGGTGCAGCAGACTAAAATGCTGTTAAGTAGCACTTAGCTGCCAGCTGCCTGCAATTACTGCAAATTCAAATCTCACCAGGCTCAAGGTTTACTCAGCCTTCCATCCTTCCGAAGTAGGTAAAATGAGGACCTGGATTGTGGGGGCAATAAGCTGACTTTGTATAAAAAAGGGGGGGCCCTACTAAGTAGGTATATACAAAAGTATGAAGGCTATTGCTTAATGCATTGTAAACCGCCCTGAGTCTCCGGAGAAGGGCGGCATATAAATCAAACCAATAAATAATAAATACAATAAATATGAGCCTCCCACAAGCCAGGTGGTCGTTGGGTCTCTGCCTCGCATGTGGCTGGAGATGGGGCACATGCGGGGGGCCATGCACACATGCGCAGGGGTGGGGCACATGTAGGGGCATGCGCATGCACAAGGCAGGGCACGTGCGTGGGGTGGGGGGCTTGCGTGGGGTTGCGCATGCATTGTATTTCAGGAATATGCACACGTGTGCGCCTGCTTTGGGCATTCGGTCCGGAAAAGATTAGCCATCACTGTACTAGATGGTCTTGAATCTGTATGAACACTTCAACTTAAAATTAATCAGACTGATCCCAACTGAATAAATACACAAAGCACTGGAAAATTAGAGTTGATTGTGTTTTTGGTATCAAGCCTTCAAAGTCTGGGAAAGATTTTTATTATTCAGTTTACCAAATATATAAGGAATTTTACATTATAAATCCATCCAACTATTTCAGAAATTAATGTTTTCTTATTAAAACTACATTATCTTTTATGTATTTTCTATAAGCTATATAGAATATATTGAGGCTAATTTCACTATTTCTTTTTATGTACACTGAGAGCATATGCACCAAAGGCAAATTCCTTGTGTGTCCAATCATACTTGGCCAATAAAGAATTCTATTCTATTCTATTCTATTCTATTCTATTCTATTCTATTCTATTCTATTCTATTCTATTCTATTCTATTCTGGTAGTCCTCAACTTACAACAGTTCATTTAGTGACTGTTCAAAGTTACAATGGCACTGAAAAAAGTGACGTAGGACCATTTTTCACACTTATGACCATTGCAGCATCCCCATGGTCACGTGATTTACATTTGGATGCTTGACAACTGACTCACATTTATGATGGTGGCAGTGTCCTGGGGTCATGTGATCTCCTTTTGTGACCTGGTGACAAGCAAAGTCAACGGGGAAGCCAGATGCACTTAACAACCGTGTTACTAATTTAATAACTGCAGTGATTCACTTAACAAATGTGGCAAAAAAATTTGTAAAATTTTTTCACTTAACAAATTTTTCACTTACAGTAGCAACATAAATTCTGGGCTCAATTGTGGTCGTAAATTGAGGACTACCTGTATTATAATACCATTCTATTCTGTATTGCTGATCTCTATTTTTATTTTGTCTTAAACTCTTTATATCCCTGTTATCTCTCTAGAACTATATTCCTTTTCTATAGGGTTCAACTTTATATAATGAAATATGGGAATGACCTTCAGGGAAAAAGGAAAGAGATGCTGCCTGGTAAACAGTCAATTAAGTGGGACAGGAAACCCTAATATCTTACAAAATATTAGAGAAAAAGAAAGAAATTTAGAAAAGACCTACCCTTATGGATCAATCAGTTAAAAGTGGTGGCAGGAAGTTTGTACTTTCAGACTTGCAAGATTCTGTTAACATAGCTCATCCAGATGGTTGGTTTCCTGCCTGGTTTACCTGGAAGATCTTATACTTACTTTCTTTTTTAGTTTTTGTTTTTTATTTCTGTTCTGTCAAAGTCTTTATTTTTTCTTTGGCTTTTCTGCTTGTTTTTTCTGCTTGGCTTGTTTGACTGTTCTCCTTTTTCTACTTTTGGCTCCAGCTGAGAGAAATAACTAGTTCCCACTAGGTCTGAGGGAGGAAGAAGACTGCAGAGTTTCCAGGCAAATATCTCAAACCACCCCCGCTCCTCTCCTCTCCTCTCCTCCACCCCACCTAACTGCTCTTTGATTGGCAGCTGCTGGATCATCCTGATACTCAGGAAGGGAAGGAAGCTCTACAGGACAGGTGTTTGTAATCTGCTCGGGCAATCTGTGCTTTTCCAGACCACTCCAAGATGGAAGATCCTATCAAACTTTAGCCCCACTATGAATAATAGCAGACATCTGTGTACTTGTTTGCAATTTGTGGGGTGGGAGCATGATGTACCGATTCTCTTTTATTTCTGTTCAATGTGTTTGGGTGTTGTATCTCACCCAAAGTCTCATGATTGAGGCAATGAACAATCTTGTAAATAAATATATAATAAGTCTCTCATATTACGACTAATGGTTAGCACCTACTTGGAGTTAGATAAGGGTCAATGAAATTTAAGGGGAGTTGGCCCTAGTCCACTGGTGGCTACGTAGGGATTCTAGTCTGATTCCTCTTTTAATTCTGTCCCCAACTTCGGCCACTCTTTCTCCTATAAACACAATCTTAATTCTCTACAAATTAGATATTTCAAAGTTCCATTCAACTGTCAAGTTATTCCATAAGCCTTATCATAACTAAATTCTTTACAAGGTTGTAAATTACCATTAAGATAATAAAACATAAATCCCTTTTGAGAAACAGCTAAGTCAGTGCAAACCATTGACTAAAAATCCTTAATCATAGAGGTATATTTGATTTCTACTGATTTCTAAGAACCACATTTATATTTGCACCCTGTAATGTTTAAAATGGCTTCTGGCTAAACACAATAATGATTAATATCTTTTGCCATTCCCTTCTAAAAAAAAAAAACTAGGAGCAATAGTGAATGTATTCTTTATTATAATGCAGTAAATTTGAGCTTTAATCCATTAGTATATGAATCCTTTATTTAATTTTGTGCGCGTCTACCTTCAGATCAGTTTTTACTCCTGGTTACTGCATGGACATGTCCCTCAATTTTCTTGGCAAAATTTCAGAAGCAATTTGCCTTTTCTTGCTTCCTAGGCCTTAGAAAGGGTGTCTGCCCTAAATTGCCCAGCTAGCTTTGTTCCCAAGGCAGGCCTAGAACTCAGTCTTCCAGTTTCTAACCACTATATCAAACTGGCTTCCTCATTCCATATCGCAATTTTCACTCATTTTTCATACCGGGTACAATACCCATATCTGTGTGTATTGGAGGGGTCTTTCTATTAACAAGTCTAAAGACTAGACTGTATATTGAAAATTTGAATTCATCCATACTTGGATGAGTTATTTTAAAAGGAGATAATAGTGGCAAACAGTTTCTTGAAGCAAAGAATTATGGTGATATTCATTAATATTAATAATAGAAAAACAGCATAATTTAATGTAAGTCTAGTCAGAAATAAAGTCTCAATATTAGACAAACTGAACTTACCAAATATTGCCATGTGCATTCTCTCTGGAAAGGGTTCAACCATACTGTTCCCATTCACGTGATGTTTATCTGAAATCAAAGCAATATTACATTATCAAATAGGAAAATTTGTTTGATTTATATGGCTCATTTTATATACCTGGGGATCTTCATGTGGGCAGGGCCCGTTCACCAACTGTACCAGTTTGTTGTTTGTTTTGCTTTTTACCTTGGCTAAATATTTGAGATGGATTATCATATAAATTGAGACAATACATACATACCATAATCCTAGCTGGCTCATAAAGCAGCAAATAAAAATATAACAGAAAATCTAAAACTAACATCCAAAACAACTCTCAATTTCCTAAAAAAAATTCCCTCTCTACATAAACAATCACATTGTCTAGGCTTCAGTTTCCCCCTAACCTGAAGTTGGGGGGAAACAAACCAGCTTTTCAAGATTTTCTAGAGAGCTAATAGGATGGCCTTCTGGATCTGTTTTCCACAGGGCAGGGATTGCTATCGATCTCATGTTTATTCTCTACAATATATTTCTGCCATGAATCTCACTCACATTATCAGAGTTCTGTTATTGATTTTTAAAATTTATATTGCTTCTATTATTCTGTTCAAAATGGATATCCAAAGAGCAAGATATTCTGTATCTACATTAATTTACTGCATGTAATTCCATTGGGTCTTACTTTTAAATACAGTTACATAGGACCGATCAGTCTCACAATTAAAAAATGAACAAAACCACAAGATAATATTCCCAAAGTAGCAGCAATTAATCAAAAGTTCAAACAAACTGGCCTTAAATTACCACCTAAAAATGGAAGGACTGATTATGTGCCATCAAGTCATTTTCAAATCTTAGCAACCACATACAGTAGGTATCATTTTTTTTTCCTTCTAAAATGGAAGGAACCAAACTGATATTTTAAACAAATGCCATTCCATCGAGTAACTTCTGATCAGAAAGATGAAATATAGATCAATCAAATAAATAACAAATAAGTAACTACAGATTAGACAGGCCTTTACAAGAGGAAGTTGATTAGCCTCTGCCAGCGAAAATGGAGTTTGGGAGGCTGCACATGGCCCTCCTGAGCTCCATTTTCGCTGGCAGAGGGTTGCAGGAAGCTGTCAGTCAAAAACGGAGCTCGGGGGTCCGTTTTTGCTGGCAGAGAGCTCAGGCCACCACGGGTTCCCAACATGAGTGACATTGAGCTGGCCACGCCCCCCCAGCCCCCCCCCCCAGGTCAAACACAACCCTGATGCAGCCCTCAATGAAATAGAGTTCGATACCCCTGCCCTGGTGGAATAAGAATGTTTTCACTACCTTGCATATTGCAAAGAAGAAGAAGGCTATATTCAGAAAGCCATGTTCCAGAGCATAGGAGCCACTACAGAGAAGAGCTGCCATCTACCCAATTACTTTAGGAGGCTCTCTCAAGATGTTCAGATCAGATAAGCAGAATCAACCCTGTTGAGCCCAGTACCTGATGTACCAAAGTATTATGCCAGAAAAGGCTTTGAAGATAAAAACCAGCCCTTTAAATTAGACCTAGAAGCATATTAATATCCAATGTAGTGATCTTGTAATTGATACTAGCTATAATTGTGAATTTATCTGGCCAATTATCTAGTCACTACATTCTGAAGTTTCAGTTTCTAAGGCATCTTCAAAGACCATGCAGAATGCACTGCAGTAATCTAAATGCATGGCAATTAAGGCTTGAGTAAGCTGATATTGGAACAGAAAGGGTTGCACTGGCATGCCAACTATTCCTAGGTAAATACCTCCTTGGCCACAACTTTCACCATAAAGACCTGGATGAGCTCCAACTCACAAACTGTTGTTTCAATGAAAAAAGACACGTAGGCAGGATGATGATTCATGGGAAGGCCCCTCGGTGTGAAGGTACCTTGGGGAAGGCACACTCACCCCATCCAAAAGGCTTCCTTTTATTGTCATTTTACAACTATCATGGCAAAACATCAATCAACGTTTACTTGTCCTGATTGGCTAAAGAAAGCTCGTGAATTCCATATGGATCCCTCGTATTTCCCTCATGTTATTTCCTGTGACAAACAATGCCTACGTGTTGGGTCTCTATTCCTTGCATATCTTGATATAGGGTCTCTGCCAGACATCCTGTCTTTGATGAGATTAGGACTTTGTGCTAATGTTGTTTACCCAGCACGGTTTGCCGACAACTGAGATTACACCATTCCCACAACAAACCAACTTCTTTGTGTATATCTAAAGTAACTATCAGCATCCCTTTTATCAGTTCACTCTAATGTGAATTGATGGAAAACAACTTGGTCTCGATAAAATTGAATCTGAACCGATTAAATCAAGATTCTGGATCCCTCCAGATCCTGACAGATATTAATTCAACCTTTCCAGGGCAGCTCTGGTTTGGCCCATGATGGCAAAATATACGGTAGTTAAGTGTCATCAGTATATTGAACTGACAAATGACCTTTTCCACCAGCTTCATATACTGTAAATATTAGATAACATGAGGAAAAGACCTCTGCTAAACATCACACTAAAGCAACCAGAAATGTAAGTGCTGGTTTTCCACAATTCAGATAGAAGAAAACTACTCTCAAGCAATGCCCCCCAATTGCCACCCCTTGCCAATGATTCAGCAAAATGCCATGAGTGATGATATGAAATATCACCAAAAAGTCCAAAGAGACTAAGAGGGTCTCTATATTCAACTATATTTCAACAAAAGTCATCCACTATAGCTAACAATGTCATTTTTGCAATGTCATTTTGATTTGAGCATGAATTCAGAAATACAGATAATCTGTTTTTTCTAGGAACTTCAATAACTGGGTTCCACCAAGGTAGGTAGCATTATTCACACTTTCAAAAAAGCATTGACAGTCTCCTTATCAAGTCACTTACACCCTACTGGCTGTCCAAAGAAGCTGGAGAGATATGGATCCAGTTCACAGGTATCAGGACTCCATACCACACCTAAACCTGTTCATTTATTTGAACACTACACTAATGAAAGGAATCTCAATAATACACACCACGATATTAAAAAGATGTTGAGACTCTAGAAAGAGTGCAGAGAAGAGCAACAAAGATGATTAGGAGACTGGAACCTAAAAGTTATAAAGAACGGTTGATGGAATTGGGTATGTTTAGTCTGATGAAAAGAAGGATTAGGGGTGACATGATATCAGTATTCCAATAACTCAGGAGCTGCCACAAAGAAGAGGGAGTCAAACTATTCTCCAAAGCACCTGAGAGTAGGACAAGAAGCAGTGGGTGAAAACTAATCAAGGAGAGAAGAAACTTAGAACTAAGGAGAAATTTCCTGACAGTTAAAGCAATTAATCTGTGGAACAACTTGCCTCCAGAAGATGTAAATGTTCCAACACTGGAAGTTTTTAAGAAGAGATTGGATAACCATTTGTCTGAAGTGGTGTAGGGTTTCCTGCC
Organism: Pantherophis guttatus; assembly: GCF_059756535.1. Classification (NCBI taxonomy): domain Eukaryota; kingdom Metazoa; phylum Chordata; class Lepidosauria; order Squamata; family Colubridae; genus Pantherophis; species Pantherophis guttatus. The sequence goes on from NC_142063.1 coordinate 319,325,232, forward strand.
TAAGCAGGGAGTTGGACCTCCAAGTCCCTTCCAACTCTGTTATTCTATTCTGTTCTGTTCTGTTTCGTTCCATTCCACCTTGTTCATCACAGTGGACACCGTCCAATTGGTAGAGGAAATTCAAGCAACTTTATTTACCAAGAAACCCACAAATTCATCCATCATGCTTGAAGAAGCTTTGTCTTACCCATCTTTTCTTAAGAGTCTCAATAACTCTGAATAAGGCTTCCAGGCAAGAGTCTGCAGATGCAATAAGTGGAGAAGAACAATCTCATCATGTGGATGACATAATGATGCAAATGATGAATTTCCATCAATTACATCATTGCAATGAAGTGCTATTTGACTGAACAGACTTTAGGGAATTACAGATATCCTGTGCCTCACTTAGTTCTGCAAAACCAAGTTTTATTATAATTATAAATCTATTCTGACCATATTTATATATCATGCTAAGCTGCCTGGCAGACCTGGCATTCAGAATAGCTTTCATTTCATTTCTCAGTGCTCTTCAGCCAGTTTCGTGGTGATGGACACTGAAGTAAAATACAGGTAATCCTTGTTTTACAACAGTTCCTTTAGTGACCGTTCAAAGTTACAATGGCACTGAAAAATTTACAACAGTACTGAAAAAGGTTACTTATGACTGTTTTTTTCAGAGTTACGACCTCTGTAGTAGCCCCATAATCATGTGATCAAAATTTAGATGATTGGCAACTGATTCATCTTTATGACCTTTGCTCCATCCCATGTGATCACATGCCCTATGTCCCATGTGATCACATACCCTCGTCACTTCCCGCCTGGACTACTGCAATGCTCTCTACATGGGGCTCCCCTTGAAGAGCACCCGGAAGCTCCAACTGGTCCAGAATGCGGCCGCATGGGTGATTATGGGAGCGTCATGGCGCTCCCATTTAACACCTCTCCTGCGTGAGCTGCACTGGCTCCTGGTGGTCCTCCGGGTGCGATTCAAGGTATTGGTGACCACCTTTAGAGCACTCCATGGCTTAGGGCCGGGATATTTATGGGATCTCCTTCTGCCACCGAGAGCCTCCCACTGGCCAGTACGCTCCCACAGAGAGGGGCTCCTCCGGGTGCCGTCGACCAAACAATGCCGACTAGTGGCCCCCAGGGGGAGAGCTTTCTCTGTGGGAGCACCTGCCCTCTGGAACGAGCTCCCCCCGGAGATACGGACGATTCCGGACTTACGTACTTTCCGTCGGGCCCTCAAAACCTTTTTATTTCATCAAGTTGGGCTGGCCTAATCTCTCCAATTGTGTATTTTAATTTGGATTTTAATGGGGGATTTTAACTGTTGGGCCAAATTGTTTAATTCATTTTAAATTGTTTTTATATTTTGTATTTGATGTTTTTTTACTTCTGGTTATTCACCGCCCTGAGTCCTTCAGGAGAAGGGCAGTATTTAAATTAAATTAAATTAAATTAAATAATTAAATTAAATTAAATTAAATTAAATTAAATTAAATTAAATTAAATTAAATTAAATTAAATTAAATTAAATTAAATTAAATTAAATTAAATTATTAAATTAAATTAATAAATTAAATTAAATTAAATTATTAAATTAAATTAAATTAAATTAAATCATTTTTGTTATCTTCTGACAAGCAAAGTCAATGGGGTAGCCAGATTCACTTAACAACTGGGTTAGTAACTTATCAACTGCAGTGATTCACTTAACAACTGTGGCAAGAAAGGTCGTAAAATGGGGCAAAACTCATTAACAAATATCTCACTTAACAACAGAAATGTTGGGCTCAATTCTGATCGTAAGTTGAGGACTACCTGTACTTTTGGTGATATAGGAATGTACTTTTTGTTTCTTATTATTTTGAAGATAATATGAAACTTATACATTTGAACTGAATATAACAACATATTTTTCTGGCCACTGCAGCTCTTCACTTTTAATCAAAGAGGTAAATATACCACAGCTTAAGTTATTCATGTTTTTTACCATGTATAATTAATATTTCTTTCCCAGATACATGGTATTTAAAATAAACTAGTAGACTTCTAAAATACTTTCAGTTATCTTATTGGAATGAAATTCACATCTACATTTCAAAACCAATTTCTCGTGTTCTTCCTATATGTCTTAAAAAGATGAATGGTTCTCCCTCCTTTCTTTAAACCACTATCCATTAAGTCACAGAATTAAAATGCACAACAGCTCCAAGATGGCTTGGAGACAGCTGGGTGACTTTAGACCAATCACTCACTCTCACCCCAATTCACCTCACAGGGTTGTTGTTCTTGGGAAAATTGGAGCAGGAAGGAATATTAGATATATTTGCTGCCTTGAGCTGTTTATATAAATAATAAAGGCAGGATATAAAATAAATAAATCAATCAAAATAAAATAATAAATAATAAAGGTGGGAACAAGTGAAAGCCCTTTCACATTTACTTGTGAAGTTACAAAACACAGTCTGAGAACTCCTATGTTTTTTTTTTTTTCCTTGAATTTCTATACCGCCCTACTCCCGAAGGACTCAGGGCGGTGCACAGCCATAAAATAAAACACATAGATATACAAAATTTAAAATCAAATAAAATGAATTAAATAAATTTGGCTGAATTAGTACCCATAATTTAAGATACCCATTTTTTAAAATACATTAAGAATTTAAAAATTTAAAATTTACACTTAAAAGGGAGAAGATTTAGGCGAGGCCAGATTGATGAAATAAAAACGTCTTCAACTTGCGGCGGAAGGTGCGCAGATCCGGAATCCTCCGTATCTCTGGGGGGAGCTCATTCCAGATCGTCGGTGCCCCCACAGAGAAGGCTCTCCCCCTAGGGGCCGACAGCCGACATTGTTTGGCCGACGGCACCTGGAGGAGCCCCTCTCTGTGGGAGCGTACTGGTCGGTGGGAGGCTGTTAATGGTAGTAGGCGGTCCCGTAAGTAACCAGGTCCTAAGCCATGGAGCGCTTTAAAGGTGGTAACCAGAACCTTGAAGCGCACCCGGAAGACCACCAGGAGCCAGTGCAGCTCGCGCAGGAGAGGTGTTACATGGGAGCTCCATGTTGCTCCCATAACCACCCGCGCGGCCGCACTCTGCGCCAGTTGGAGCCTCCGGGTGCACCTCAAGGGGAGCCCCATGTAGAGAGCGTTACAATAGTCCAGACGAGAGGTGACGAGGGCATGAGTGACTGTGCGTAACGAGTCCCGATCTAGAAAGGGACGCAACTGGCGAATCAGGCGAACCTGATGAAAAATCCTCCCGGTCACGGCCGTCAAGTGCTCTTCTAAAGACAGCCGTGAGTCCAGGAGGACGCCCAAGTTACGAGCCCTTTCCGTGGGGGCCAATGATTCGCCCCCAATAGCCAGCGATGGCGCCAGCTGACTATATCGGGACGTCGGAAACCACAGCCACTCGGTCTTGGATGGGTTGAGCCTGAGCCCGTTTCTCCCCATCCAGATCCGTACGGCCTCCAGGCAACGGGACATCACTTCAAGGGCATCGTTGGGGTGGTCCGGGGTGGAGATGTACAGCTGGGTGTCGTCAGCGTACAGATGGTACTTCACCCTGAAACCACGGATGATCTCGCCCAGCGGCTTTACATAAATGTTGAACAGAAGGGGCGAGAGAACCGATCCCTGCGGCACCCCACATATAAGGGGCCTCGGGGTCGATCTCTGCCCCCCTGTCAACACAGACTGCGACCGGTCAGAGAGAAAGGAGGAGAACCACCGTAACACGGTGCCTCCCACCCCCAACCCTTCCAGCCGGTGCAGCATGATACCATGGTCGATGGTATCAAAAGCCGCTGAGAGGTCTAACAGGACCAGGACAGAGGAACAGCCCCTGTCCCGAGCCCTCCAGAGATCATCAACCAACGCGACCAATGCCGTTTCCGTGCTGTACCCGGGCCTGAAGCCCGACTGGAACGGATCTAGATACGACGCTTCATCCAGGTACTGGGGTAGCTGTCGCGCAACCACACTCTCAACAACCTTTGCAACGAAGCAAAGGTTGGAGACTGGACGATAATTAGCCAATACTGCCAGGTCCAGGGAAGGCTTCTTGAGGAGAGGCCTTACCACCGCCTCTTTCAAGGCGGCGGGAAAGACACCCTCACCCAACGAAGCATTTATAATCCCCTGGAGCCAGCCTCGCGTCACCTCCCGGGAAGCCAGCACTAACCAGGAGGGACACGGGTCCAACAAACATGTGGTCGCGTTCAATCTACCCAGAATCCTGTCCACGTCATCTGGGGTCACAGGATCAAACTCATCCCAGATAACAGTCTCAAGACCTGTCTCCGTTACCCTCTCTGGATCTATCCCGTCAGAGTCCAGACCTGCCCGAATCTGAGTGATTTTGTCATACAGATACTGAACAAAATCCTCGGCTCTTCCCTCCAAGGGGTCCTCCCGCGCTTCCTGGTGGAGCAGGGAGCGGGTCACCCTAAACAGGGTGGCCAGGCGATTATCTGATGACACAATAAGAGCAGTAAAATGAGTACATTTTGCTGCTTTTATCGCCACTAGGTAACTCCTAATATGAGATCTTACCAGTGTTCGGTCAGATTCAGAAAGACTAGCCTTCCAACAGCTCTCTAGGCGTCTTTTCCGGCGCTTCATCTCCCTCAGCTCCTCGGTGAACCAGCTCCTCGGTGTTAATTTGTGTTCTTTAAATTTATTTCTCTTAGGTTTGAATCATGTTAATAGGATGTGGTTAATGGCAATTTAACTAAACCAAACAAAGTTTATCCTTTGTCCCCTTTGCTATTTATCCTGGTTCATGAAGTGTTGAATAGAAATATTTGACAAGATAAGAAGATAATGGGACAAAAAATTAAAAATGAGAATTTTATGTTCAGAGCTTTAATGGATTATTTGGTTATGATTTTACAAGACTCTCGGAAAGGTTTTGAATTTTTGATGAAGCCACCTTGCTTAGCAATGGAAATATTTGTCTCAATTGCAGTCATAACCTGAATAATACCTGTACTTTTTGTCCATATTTCCTCATCAAATAACTGCTAGCCCCTTTCTGGCTTTATTCCTCACCACGATTCCATGTAAACGTTTTTCACTGCTATGAGTGAACATCAGTATAAATCTGTAAGCCAGTGGGTTACCTTTCAGCCTTTGTACAAATGCTAACCAATTTCAGTGTTGTCATCGGATAGGTAATAATTTATCTGTCTTAAAATGTCAGGAGAAAATGCTCCAAATGCACACTGAACGTATAGCAACAGGACTAAGCATTCTCACAATATGGTTGAGAAAGAACTAATGACATGTGAAGAAAAGAAAAAAGAAAAGAAAAGGAAGTTGTGTTCATTTACTATTGCTGCTTTCCAACTGAGTACTTTCCCTCCTAACAAAAGTCTCTAGACTTTTCTGTCTAGATAGAAAATGGTAGCCATCCTATGATCACAGTTCCAATAATTGTCCAAATAGCTTCACAAAGGTCTTTGGACTTTTCAAACATCAGCTCTTCATGCAACTGTACAACTGTACATAAAGGAAAATTGTGGGAAAGGGAGCTATTTTAATTTTTTAAAACTACTGTTCTTAATTTGGCTCCTGGCCCATTATGATTTTCATCAAGATAAGGAGCCTTGGTAGTACAGTGGTCTAAGGCACCCTGTTATTAAGACCAGCTGCCTGCAATTACTGCAAGTTCGAATCTCGCCAAGGCTCAAGGTTGACTCAGCCTTCCATCCTTTCTAAGGTAGGTAAATTGAGGACCCAGTTGTGGGGGCAATAAGCTGACTTTGTATAAAATATACAAAAGAATGAAGGCTATTACTTAGCGCATTGTAAGCCGCCCTGAGTCTCCGGAGAAGGGCGGCATATAAATCAAATTTTAAAAAAAAAAGATAAGTCCAGTAAATCACAGACAAATATGATTTTTGTCCCCAAATAATTCATTGGTGTTTTAAAAAAAATCATTGGTAAAACATGGCTTGCTGAATAAACACTCTTTACGGCTCTTTCTTTGCACTAAGCCATAAAGCATGGTTTTAAAACCACAGTGCCTAGATTTACACAACATGCTCAGCCAAAACAAAATGCGTTTTTTTTAATGATGTAGCTAAGTATGATGTGCAAACAGAAATACAAAGAACATAATCTGAATCTGCAGCTTCTCTAGAATTAAATTACAAAATTAAATTAAATTAAACTTTAATACCAAGAGCTGCTCTTAGAACTGAGATCGTTTCAGAGCACCTCAAGCAGCAGAAGCAGCAGCCACCTTCCCACTTGGAAATGGGGTCCCAAGCAAAGAGTTATATTTGCAGCCATTGTACTTTTCAGAGAGAAATAACATAAAGTAAAAAATGAGAAAACTTCCAGACCAACCAGGTGACTTTTCACCTAGTTAGATGGAGACTTATGAAAAACAACACGGTTTCAATTTATACTTCAGAACAAATTATCTTTAGTTATTAAAAGCGACAGTGACAAAGGACACTGTGCTAAGTTTGAGTAATTTGTTCATATAGTTAATGTAGCACAATCTGACACCTCACATGCAATTGGATCTATTACAGCAAGAGAACTACTGTCTGCATACTGATCAATATTACAAAATGTGATATATGTGATATATTTCAGCACAGTATTTCTGCAGATTATTCCAAAATTCATTTTAGAATGAGTTGAAGATATACCCAAATTCCTTCCGGATTTGTTTCTTTGTTTGAAAGCAGCTATCAAAACAAAAAAAAATAACTTACAATATATTACTATCAGTGGGAAAATTAAGTGTAGAATAAAATATCCATACACTTTTAAATTACTGGTACTCGGTTTTTGGAAATCAAGAATACTTTCACAACATTACAGTCCATATGTTTATACTTCAAACAATACACAACTAATCAGCCTTTGAAATCCATAACTCTACTGCACATTTTCCTGTTTTCATCTATTATTTTGATTTTCTCCTATACCATTCATTTTCTAGACAGAAGATGCAAAACCCAAAGGAGCTACATAGATGTAGCTGAAAAGCAATTGTCTGATACCTTCACTCACACAGTAGCCCAGACTCTTATCCGATTATTTTCTCCAGCCACGCGTTCATAAATCCAAGGCATCTAGAGAAAAGTTTTTCATGAACATAGCACCATCTGTCACAATGTAAGACTTCAGAAAGTCTTTGGAAAGAAATCTGAAGGCCTGATTCCTACATTACTAAGACATGATGTGGTTTAGTTTATGGTATAGCCACGTGTACTGCAAATCCAGTAGCTGGGATTTATTCAGTAAGTCATGGAGAAACTAACATGGCATAGCATGATGTGTAAACACAGTTAGAATACTGTGGTGTTATAAAGGCATATAAACTCATAATTTATCTTCATTTATTTTTAATTCTTTAATTTTGATTTCTTTTCACAAAACAGGTAGATAAGGATGGATATACTGTCCCTTCAGCCATGACTGGATTGCAGTACCCAAGCCTTCCCCATTGTCCAAGACATCCAGGGTGATGAGCATGAAAGTTCAAAATATCCAGAAGACCACAGTTTACACTAGGTAAAATGTTTGAAATAATGAATTACAAATAAATAACAACTGAAAAAATAAATCCTGAATCCCTATTTTTAAAAAGAGTCAATCAGGGCATATTACAGTATTATATATCACAGTCAGTCCATACTTATACTACAGATGGGGATCGAAGTGGCAGAAATAGGGCTTGTCTTATGAAATCAAATAGATTCATAGCAGTGATGTGATCTATGATGAGGGATTTCCCTCATTATACCACCATTAGGCTATCACCTGCTGACATTTGATGATTACATCTGTACAAATGAGGACAAAAACTTTCATATTTTGTCACCTGTTGGCTGCATTATTATTTTAGAACTTGAGCCCATATTTTCACTATATTGTTAATATAGCACAAAAGTTGTGACTCAATTCTTCCCCAATGACATATCTCACAAGAAGCCATTGTTCAGATGTCAGTAGCTGAAAGCAATGTGCAGGCTGTGAATACCCTATGTATATACACTGGGGCCCAACTACGCACACCTTGATGGCAGATTATCTGTCTAGAGGTATATTAAAGTTACATTCAACTGCCAGTCAACAGATGAGTCGCAATGGTTCACTGCTTCTCCTACATTCCTGTCCCTGCCCCCATTGCCTCCTGACAGTGACAAATGAGCAGAAGGAATGCTCAGATAAGCTTCATGGTATCAGGCCTGTCCTTTACAACATGTTTTAGACTAACCTCATCAGACTTAATCACTACCGATACCCTGCAGCGCTTCCAACATGGAGGAGTTCTTTGCAGCATTGAAGTTCAGCATATCAAATCTCTTTTCAATACAGTGAAATTTCTGCTTCTCACAATTGCTTTCAGCTGGTAGACCTGAAGCTTGCATTGATCCATTAGCTCTGGGCAGAGTTATCTTCTGTTTATTTGTATATCACTTTTCCATAAGAAGCCCAATGATTCATACCAACACAGAAAACCTCTACTTTTGTCAGTCACAAGGCTTTGTGACAGAGATTATCTTCTGGTTTTGGAAGACTGTATGCAAATATAATTACATTGTAACAGAACAGCAACTTCATCAATTAACTTCACAAAATTCAATATTTACCATTTATCAACTTTTTAAACTTTTTCTTTTCATTTGCAAGAAAAATGTCCCTTACAGCACTCCACTATAATAACATTTTTCAAAAGATTTTTGTTGTGCTGAAGGCATTATAAAATTATGTATAGATGGTACACATCTCCAGATAAATTGGCTAATCTGTGTAAATGATTTCCAAATATTTGTTATAAAAAATTTTTTATAACCTCAGAAAAAGTCAAAAATCATTCATTATATATATGTTTTCCTTTTGTTTTATATCTTTCTGCATTCTGTTTCTCTCTCTATTCTGACTTCTCTTTCTTTTTGATATTGTTTTATAAGCATGCTCTGTAAAAAAATTAATAAAAATATTCAATTAATTATATTAATTTAATTTAAACAAAAAGGTAGATTTTATTTAAACCAAAATAATAAGGTGTCAGAGAGATCATGGATATTGGCTATCTCCATTTATTTTGGGTTCTGGCCCAGGCCCATGCACCATGTTGTTCTTGACATACCCACCAAAATTCTTTATCTGTCATTCTGATCCATTCTCTATGCAACATCTAGGTGAGTTAATGATATGTAAAATCATAACTATGTTCTGTTAAAACGATGTTCAAATATTGAAATTTCTTCCAGATTTGCCCAAGTTCTAATTGTCAGTATGCAGATCTTCAGCATATCTCTCTCAGTTTCAGTGAGGCAGTAAACTACCTGGCTGTATTATAAACTATAACGCCTGGACTCATACCACATAATAATCCAAAACCAGAAAACTATCTTGTAGTTTTATATGTGAGTAATATGTGAACCTAATCTTGACTCTTTTTATTTTACACAGCTATACATCTGTCTAATGGCCTGGAACACATTTTCCTCTCCCTATTTGCTTAACTATATAAAGGCAGGTTGTTCCTAATCTTAGAAAGATTTAACACATGTACATATTAAATTACTGCCATCAAACACAGGAAAGGCAGATGGGCAGCATTATTCTTTGCCCTCTCTCTTTTGGGAAAATAATCCATCAAGGCAGATATTAAGATGAAATAGAACGAATCTCATCTTGAAAAGAACTCAGTCCACAAGGTAGCTCCTTAGAGTACTGCAATCTGACTTGGAATCCGAACTCACTTCTTGGAACTTCATCTGCTCCTCAAGCTGCCATGCATGTAGATTTTCTTTATAATTATACATAAAATACTATTTATAGAAAAGTGGCAGAACCAACGAATAGCAAATAATGGACAGCTAGCTAGAATAGTAATTATACTACTGTAGTGCATGAATTTAAGAAGCTGCCATTATGTTCATAGAATTAATTTTAACATACCAAAGTCCTTAATTTTACTACACTGTGGGAACATAAAATATTTCATTCTGTCTCCAAATGCTTATGTTTTGATGTAAATCACATTGCCTTTTTGGAACTTGCCTTCAAAAATATAAGACTAAAATCAATGTATTTTTCTCTTTTTCTAGAAGGATTGGTAGTATTAATTTATAATTTTCTTACAATGCTCTTGAAAATTTTCTGAACCGAAACCCACCCCCACCTTCACCCCCCAAAAAGATTATGCTCTTTTCTTTCAAACTGAATAACACACTTCTATATTAAATACAGATTTCCATTATTACTGACCTAATAAGCCTATTGTCATCTTGGCTATCAGCAACTCAATAAGTAATTATCATTCACCTTAGGCTGTTCCAGTCCATTAGACCAATACTGATGACTCAGGAGAGAAAATAAATGAAGAAGGGAGCACTGATTAAAGATCGAGGAAGAACCTGGCAGTGGGAGGGGGAGGTTAGGTAGCAAATTTGGTTGCTGTAATACTCTAATTCTTGGATATGTTTGCTGGAAGTTTGTGCAACAATGAATATTAAATACTTTTGCTTTTCACGTTTGAATGAGATATTAGCAGATCTGAATAAATGGGATACTTAAAAAATAAGTCTTGGTATAATACCGTAAGAACATTGTTCCAGTCCTACTCTCTTACATAATATAGTTGCTGTAAGAACCTTATCAGCAAAGAAAAGCCCAGGATTAATATAAATACTCCTTAGTCTGCATGACAGAGCAAATGGTAATGCCCTCCAAGCTATCACATGGTGTGCGTTAACGCTATCACATATTAAGGTTTTTTATCATATGCTGCACTGTCATCATCTACCAGCAACCATATTTTAACATGAAATACTGGTAAAGAATAGGTATTGTAAGGAAAGGTCAGGGAGAGGTTTGCAAATGGCTTTCTCACGTGAATGCAGGAGGCTACATTAATAGAATTATTTGTCATGTGAAAACGACTATATGGAAGGAGATTTCAGGTAACAATAGCATCAGATAGACCAGTGGTCCCCAACCTTTTTATCGCCGCGGCCCGCTGAGCGCGCGCAGGGGTGGGGGCACGGCCCAGGAGCTTTTGCGCACGGCCCATTGCGCACGGCCCAGGAGCTTTTGCGCACGGCCCAGGAGCCTTTGCGCTGCAGCGTTCATGTCCCCCGGCCGCTGCGCGGCCCGTGCCAGGTACTCCACGGCCCGGCACCGGTCCGCGGACCGGGGGTTGGGGACCACTGAGATAGACTGTTCCAATTTAGAACAGAAAAATACCTCCACAGTACAGTTCACATGGAATACATTTTTCAAAAATTCCCATAGTTTAACTGCAATACAATCCATACAAATGACATTACTTCTGCTGCTGCTACTACTACTACTACTGCCTAAATTCCAAGCAACTCTAGACAGTTCACAAATGAAGGTTCTTTGCACAGGCTTTGTGCTAGGGCAGAAGTAAGTCCAGGAAAAGTAAGATAGAGAGTATATAGGATCGTGCATTTATTGATGACGCACTTAAACAATGGCACGATTTATGACCATAATTCCAGGCTCAATTACAGTTGTAAATCGAGAATTACCTATATTATGGAACTCATAATTGGGAAACACTGATGGAAGGCTTTTTTAAAACGAAGTTTCATTTTAAGTAAGGTTTTCAATCCAAAATTAAGACTGATTTATCATTTTTAAACTGTACTGTGCACTTTTTCTTAAAAAGGGAATGAGGTGAAATCACACATTTAAATTAAATTGCTTGGTATTTTTCTGTTGTTACACATATAAATTGAAAAACAATGTAATTTTTCTAAATCAGAACCTATATGGGGATGCAGCATAACTATATAGATAATATAGCAAGGCTCCTAAATATTTCATAGACAATCCTGCAGAAATAAAAGGCAAAAGTGTTCAGAAGAGAATTAGGGATTAATAAATATAATTATAGCAATATTCCCAGCAATATTCATTGGACCCTATTTGAATCAAGATCGCAAAATAGACAGAATTGGGGAATTTCTAGAGGCTGCTATTAGTGTTGCTGTTTAGTTTCAGTTTAGAACTGAAAGCAGAGCAATTCAAAAATTGGAGAGCAAGGATTAGATTAGTTCTTTTTACATCAGTTGCTCTGCTTGAATATAATAGTTTGCAGTAATTATATCAAAAAATGGTTTATTTGTTGGCACAGTGATTCAAACCCTAATTGGTGCACTGAAAATAGCTAACCAGTAAGCAAAAGCCGCAATTTTAATATTACAACTTTGGCTTTTTAATGTAACTGCCTTGATGTATTTTCCAGGTGACACTTAAAAGAACAAAATACTATATCAAACATAGGTTGGTAAGATATTGAGCTATGAACATTGCACAACTAGCTACGTTTTGGAAAATTCGTCAGCATGACACCTATGGTAGCAATATATCAGCAGATATATTGCTCTTAATGCCCACCAATTTCTTCAATAAATGTGACTTAAAAAAGAAAAGAAAATGTAAAAGTAGTGTTTTGCAAACCATCAGATTAAAACACAACATACCATATTTTTCGGAGTATAAGATGCACCTTTTTCTCCCCTAAAAGGGGGTGAAAATTTAGGTGTGTCTTATACACCGAATGTAGCCCCGCCCACCCACTGGCCCCCACCCTTTGGCCTCTACCTCGCAGCAGTTACCTCCTTGCAAGCAAACAGAAGAAAAAAAAACAGCTCCTTTCAACTTCAGCACAAGCTAATTAGCACAAGTTGTTTGGATAGGCCTCCCAACTCTCAGCTGATTTGCTCTCAGCTGTTTTGCGCAGGGCTCTGCTGCTTGCTGCAAAGAGATAAATTGCTGGACCAGATTTTTTTTTTCCCTTGTGCTAATCAAGCTATGCTGGAAACAAAAATGAAAGTAAAGCAGGTTGTTTGCTGTTTGCTGCAACGAGGCAAAATTGCTCAGAGGCAGAGGTAGAGGGAGATTTCTTTTTCTTCTTTTCCTCACTAAAAAAGGTAGGTGCGTCTTATACTCCGGTGTATCTTATACTCCGAAAAATACGGTACATTCACAACAAGTATCCCGGGGTACTTTTAGAGTCTCATATGCAGAACTTGAGAAAACAACTGGCTACTTATTCACATCTGCTAATAACTCTTTCAAATGTGAAAAGCAAATATTGTTACTTAAGGCTCAGGAGTCATTTTTTAAATGATAGGAAACAGATAAGGAAAAAATAAATCAAATAGTTCAAAGATAAGACTAAAGTAGTCCTCAATTTACAACAGTTCATTTAGTGACCGTTCAAAGTTACAACAGCACTGAAAAAAGAGACTTATGACCATTGTCCCGTCCCCATGGTCATATGCAGGGGTGGGATTCAGCCGATTTGGGCTAGTTTGGGAGAACCAGTAGTTACAGTTAGCGGCTGGGCCCACCCACACTCCCTGGAGCTATCCCATCTTATATAATTGCCGTGTTTTTGACGCAGTGTGCATGTGCACAAGACGCACATGCACAAGTGAAGCGATCATGTGTGTGCACGCTCTCACATTTTCGATTCTGGGCAAACCAGTTGTTAAATTATGTGAAGCCCATCTCTGGTCACATGATTTACATTCGGATGTTTGACAACTGGCTCATATTTATGATGGTTGCAGTGTCCCAGGGTCATGTGATCACCTTTTGTGACCTTCTGACAAGCAAAGTAAATGGAGAAGCCAGATTCACTTAACAACTGTGTTACTAATTTAACAACTGCAGTGATTCACTTAACAAATGTGGCAAAAACAGTCGTAAAATGGGGCAAAATTCACTTAACAAATTTCTCACTTAGCAACATAAATTCTGGGCTGAGTTGTGGTCATAAGTCGAGGACTACCTGTATAGTATAGCTTTATCTCCTATTTTAAGCAAAATAAGTGACAATTTAAAGTTACTGTAAAAAAAAAACCACCTATTTTAATTTGGACAATTTAGCATCTATCTTGTGGTTTTGTAAATGTGTTTTAGAAAAGCAAGTCTGAGATATTTGAATTACAAATGATGATGGAATTTAGCATCTTTCTTGGGAGGTATGGCACAAGCATCTGAAGTAGCACTTGCCAGACTTTTAAGCATCAATGCAGCAGAAAACCAAATGATTTCTGCAAAAGGAACATTTCACAGAATAATTTATTTGCTATGGCAAAGCTGTATGTTGTATAATTTTCCGCTGTTGCTATGGAAACTTATTTTAGTGTTGCAGTGATTGTTAATAAGGATTTGTAGTTATATCATTTTCATCATAGGACTCCACATCGTTATAGATAGAACCATGGTTTTCTTTGACAATAGCACAGATCAACCCTTATTGCAAAATGTGAAATTGTACTACAATAAAACAAATAAGCTCAGAGAGCATCAAAGGCCCCTTAAATCCTACCAGTTTTCCTGTCATTTTAAAATTATTGTTACTAGAAACAGTTTTCACGTTTCCTAGTTCCTTGTTCCATAAATATCCTTAATTCTTGCAAGATTCTGGTATGAACAGTAGACTGATTATGTAAGATCTTCAGAGGAACATAATTTGAAGGCACAGGATGTCTTGGCTGCTGCTCTGTGTAAGTAGAATAGGGTTTCAGGTCACCCATGGAACATTCACACATTATGATTTCATTAATCAGGTAGAATTTTAGGAAGAGATTAATTCTTGATGTGCTTTGCAGATTAGAACATAAAAGTGAATAAGGTATGCTGAATATAAAATAATTCTAAAACAGGTGAATGTTTAGATAATAAAATATTAATATTTACATAATTTTAGCAAAAGCATAGATTATTAATTGGATTCATACAATATATTAAACCAAAACATATTATGGCCGGGACATTATGGTTCATATACCATGGTATATGGTTTAATGAAAGTTGACCTCAAATCATATAAACATTTCAACAATCATACCATTAGGAAATCTTTAATTAGTACATGGCAACAAATTCAAAGTAAGCATTATATGAAAATCCCCGGTTGGTTGTCAACAATAGAAGCAATTACCCATCCAAATACACTATCAGAACAAAAAATATTACGATATAGAGAAATATTAGATACACAGGGCAAATTAAAAACTAGGGAAGAATTAAAAGAACAAGGAATAGCAATAGACTGGTGGCCCTATTCACAAATAAAGATAAGATATAGGAAGGATCAGGAGGAGGGGGGAATAGATTTGAAACAAAACAGGTTGGATAAATTATTAGAATCTAAAGAAGGGAAATTAATTTCAAAAATCTACAAATATTTACTCGAATATGATTTGGCAGAAGAATTAGTGAAAGGGCAGATGATAGCATGGGCGAGAAACATCGGGCACAGCCTACAGCTAGAAGACTGGGAAAGAGTTTGGGAAACTAATTACAGCATGACAAAATCGGTGGCCTACAAAGAAAATCATTATAAGATGTGGTATCGATGGCACCTGGCCCCCGCAAGACTTGCGAAAATGTACCCAAATGTAGATCCGACCTGTTGGAAATGCAGAAAAACACAGGGAACCTTCTACCATGCTTGGTGGCTTTGCCCCGTCATTAAGAAATACTGGAACAAGGTAAGGATATGGATAAGAGAAATTACAGATTGTGAAATTGAATTAGAACCTGAGATTTTCCTATTGGGCATGATCAAAAAGAACATCCGAAATGACATAAAATACCTAATACTTCATATAATCACAGCGGCAAGATTAGTATTAGCACAATTCTGGAAAAGCGATGGATTGCCAACAGATCAGGAATTAATACAAAAAATATATACATGCGCAGAGATGGATAGACTAACCTTAGAGTTACAGGATAAGGAAGACTCTAAATATTATGAAACATGGAATAGATGGTACCAATGGATAAACCAGAGGAAAGGAAATGGCTAGAGATGAAATTTAGAAGAAATCAATATAACAAAAAACAGCACTGTCAGAGGTATAGAATATGGAATACTTTATTGTATGTTTATATATATGTACATATAATATATATATTTATATAGAATAATGGAAATTAGTTAATAGGTGACGTTTGTGTACTGTATATGTAAATTTGTCTCTCAATTGTGAGAAACTTGTACGTGTTTTTTTTTAAATGTTCTTTCTTTTAAACAATAAAGTTTATTTAAAAAAAAAAAAAAGAAAGTTGACCTCATGATGCAATTGGCTTTTAATAAATTAATAGTAGATTTATTTATTTATTTGCCCATTTAACACAAGGTAACTCTGGGTAGTATGTAATAAAACCAGTAGTTAAAACATATCACAAAGAGCACTTAATAAAAGTAAATGAGCCCATTCCAAGCCCATTCTAGATCACCATCGGAAAAATCCATCCCTATGATAAAACCCCATAGGACAGAGTCATTCAGCTATTGGATGTTTTTCTTTTGTCAAATACGGCTAGTTTGATGATTGCAAATAAATCTAAGGAAAAATAGGATGTTCAGAAGTACAACATGGCTTTGCATAAAAAAGGTCCATAATATATTGCTGGGACCTTTAGTTACAAGGACTAGGATAAGACTGAAAAAGACCTCCAATTGTAAATAAGTGTGTGAAGATGTTCATGAGCATGCAGTTGGAGAAGAGAGGTTATATATGTGTGTATATGTAAATATGTGACCACATTTGTATCTATGTGTGTATATGTGTTTTGGAGGGAAATTATAAATTATAAACCAATTTATGCTCACTCATATCTGTACTGAGAAAAAGCCTGATTTGGTATCATTGTACTTCAAAAGTTTGTTTATTTCTATCATCTTTGAACACCCTTCAGTTCAGGAAACAGTGTAAGGATTATAGGAATGCTACCATATTGTTTTAAGGTATAACAATGTAATCTTAAAAGCTTGTCAGAGTTCCCCTCTGCACATAACCTCCGAAAACTTCAGAACTGGGGGTATTTTGAGTTTCTTTACTTTTCTTTTTCCAGAACTGAGTTGTCTCTTACTTTACAATAACTGTCCTTGCAAACTTTTTTCAAGATATCCACACATACCTCTTTTTTTGTCTTCCAAGCATTTCATCACAAGTTCAGAGTCTGGGATTTTTGTTTTTGTTTTTCAGATCAACTATTGGTTGTGACAGGAATTAACTGATCAGCTTGTACCAAAGATGGTTTTTCACGAGGCAATTGGACTTTGTTTTTTCTTTGAAGACACTTTGCTTCTCATGCAGGAAGCTTCTTCAGCTCTGATCTTTGGGACAACCATGACTTGGATGACTGAGACTCTCCATAAACATTTAACTGACCAGCTTGTTACCTGAGCCTGATGTCATGGGCTGAGAGAAAGTGATTGATCCAAAGTCAACCAGCCAGTTTCATGCCTGCAGCAAGACTAGAACTCTTAGTCTCCTGGTTTCTAGCTGATGCTTTCATCACTATACCAAACTAGCTCTCATATCGACACATACTATACCACCTTAATATGACTACATGTAGACTTCTCAAAATGGAAGTAAAATACCCACATTCTTACATATTGCTTAACCTTCCTTCTAATGAATCCAGAACTCTGAGGTCATTGCAATTGGGATTAAACTGAAACTAGGATCCTGAAAAAAATTATATAAAATGTTGAACATTCTTTGTGTATCTATACCATTTGCTCTGTGCAGTGCATGTATGCCAAATGAAACTGCCTAAACTCATAAAATACTAAGCTAAGAGGAACAGAATCCTGCTCTAGGTGGATTCTGTAGGGCTAAGCTGTCAAAGTTGGGTTATAGTTCAAGTGACCTAGGAAAATGAAGGACAGCTCTGTGGATTTGGAAAGATTTCAGCAATATACAAGAAGCCAAGTATTTCAGATTAAAATAATCTTAAATCAATGGTTTATGTGAGACTGCAGAAGCTTCCTCCATTGTGGAGAGGGTGCAGAGATATTTTCTAAGATGATGGAGTTTAGTAGTTTTATTGTATTTGTTTTATTTTAATAAGAAAGGAATTTTAAATGTTTTAATAAAATCAGAATAAAATAAATTTTCCCATCACTGTAATGAAAATTTGGAGGCATTTGTTCTGGAGATGATTCCTCCAGTATGCCTTTCTTTGGTATGCGGTAGTGACAGATGGGCAGCAACCGTCAAGGTCTTAATCAGAAAACTTGTACCTGCTCTTTTTAACTGGGATGCTAGAATTTGAAATGGGAATGCTCTGTGTTCTACCTTCCCCATATTCCCCTGGATTAGATTTTTCTTGCATGTCTGGAAACCTCTTAAATTGTTTTAGAAATTTTATTGCATCACAGCTAAGGAATTTACATTTGTCGATTGTGAGATTTATATAATGTATCAATAATTACACTCATGCTGTGGTATAATGATCCCTGTTCACTGTTTCTCCAATTTCAAGATGGTTTAAAAGAGCCAAAGACCTTCATAAAATAGTTTATATTTTCAGTTGGTTGACTTCCAGTTCTAGTGAATGATGAATAATCAAAACATTAGCAAAGTAAAGTTGCATTTTTGCTCCTGTCTTTCCCATATATGCTTATCTCGCCATATCCAGCCTTGCACATGCCCATCCCCCAACTGTAATTCTGATTGGCTAAATTAATTCTGCAGCATCCTGCTGTGCATAATTATGTTATCCCTGTGTCAATTCAAATGCCTCCTCCTTCTCCCAACCTTTCCTGAAATTAAAATGTGGCAATTGTAGTTCACAGCTGGCTCATCAGAGGTGGCCAGTTTAAGAATAGGCACATCTGACTCTGCTTAACTCTCTGCTTTGATTGCTTAAGTGTATACATGATTATTAGTATTTTGCATGTTTCAAAAATGTGCTGCTTCACCTGCAAAACTGAGCTGCCTTAAGAGGAGACTTGAGAAGAAATGTATTTCTTCTCCAGACCTAGTTGACAAAGGACACTGTTTGACTTATGAACAAATCAGGCATTGGCAAAAAATAAATAAAAATGAACAGACTATAATTAATATGCTTCTAAAATATCTATTATTATTTTTTGCTTCTGCAAAGACCAACTACATATTTAGATTATAGTAGGCCTGGTCTTGAAATGTAAGTCTGGCAGAGTGAAGGGAATTTCAGATAAAGAAGTAAGAGCAGAAGAGAGTACTAAGCTGTTCCTGTATCCATTATTTCCTGCAGTTATTTGAGATCTTTTTGGATCTCTGAATGATCTAAAAATTGGTAAATTCTTCCTGAGCAACTAAATTTCATATTCATCAGAATTGTTACTATGGGCTGTGAACCTTTGGCTTCAGAGGTATAAGCAGCCTCAAAGACACAAGCATTCTTTCTGGCTAAACTACAAATGTGGTAGCATGACAACATCAAATTTACAGTGTGGTTTTTTTTTTATTTTCATGCTGGAAATATATAAGAAAAACATAGCATACAATGGAAAATGAAACTTTTCAGCTGCATATCCAAAACTCTTAAAAATGGAAGATTCTATTCCTATTTACATACATGGGAGGCTTCACACTTCCTTCATCATTGTCCATCCACTGCAGCCTTTAGCCACCAAATGTAGTTTCCAAGAATTTGTTAACAGCAATATTGGACTGGCTTTAAGTTTTGAAGGAGTGCCAACAACTGTCTTCTTAATATCTTGTCTCCACAGCCCCAGCTGCCTTCCCTACTGGAGTATTAATTATAGTGATTTTTTTAGGACAATTATCCTGCTGAAAGAGAAAGTCTCCTGCACTTTTATACAATTTCTGTCCAGTATTATTTGTGTATATTAATATACTGAGTATACCTGAAATATATTTTGTATATTTAAATGAAAATGTTGGCTTTACAACTGCCTTAAGATGCCAGGGGTTGACACTGACCGCACAAGTAACCTAAAACATCAATTATTTTCCAAAACAATTTAACTATGTAAATAAATACCGTGTTTCCCTGAAAATAAGACATGCCCAGATAATAAGCCCAGTCGGGCTTTTCAGCGCATGAGATGTCACCCCTGCAAAATAAGCCCCCACCACCAACTACTTACACGCATGTGCAGCCAGTCCTGCCATTTCTTCTGGTTGCTTGCCGTGCAACCAAAATGAGTTGAGGAGGCGAGTCCGGGGGGAAGGGGGAACATGCCCTCCCCTCCCTGTTTTTCATGCCGGCCAAACCCGTCCCACCCCACCCCAATGACAACAGCAACCTGGCTGCTTCCCTTCCCCACCGTCTCTTTATCAAGAGGGGTGGCAGGTGGGGCAGGGGAGAAGCAAGACATGTGGAGCGAGACATGGCTCCCCTTGCCGTCTCTTCTCCCCCTTCACCAGGCATGGCACGGCTCCTGCCCCTTGCTTAGCCACCTGCCCCCTTTAGGGATGCAATTTGGGGGTGGCAAGTGGGGCAAATGAGAAGTGGGATGTGCATCTTACCTTTCAAGCGCCATCACTTTCCTTGCCATCGTGTCCAGGGAAACACGCTGTAAAAGAAAGCCTTCTCATGAATTCAATCAAACTTCTGAAACTCACGAGGTTTTCTTTTACAACAGGACACAACGGCAAGGAAAGTGACGGAGCTTGAAAGGTAAGAAACACGTCTCATGGCCCAACAAGTCCCACCCCACCCCAATGGCAACAGCTGCTTCCCTTCCCCACCGTCTCTTTATCAAGAGGGATGAAGCAAGACGTGTGGAGTGAGGCATGGCTCCCCTTGCTGTATCTTCTCCCCCCCTCGGTGGGCATGACATGGCTCCTGCTCCTTGCTTAACCACCCACCCCCTTTAGGGATGCAATTTTGGGGTGGCAGGTAGGGCAGGTGAGAAGTGGATGCACGTCTTACCTTTCAAGCTCCATTGCTTTCCTCGCCATTGTGTCCAGGGAAACACGCTGTAAAAGAAAGCCTTCTCGCGAGTTCAAGAAGTTTGATTGAACTCATGAGGCTTTCTTTTACAGCGTGTTTCCCTGGACACAACAGCAAGGAACACGATGGAGCTGGAAAGATAAGATGCGCATCCCGCTTCTCACCTGCCACCCCCAAATTACATCCCTAAAGGGGACGGGTGGGTAAGGGAGGGGCAGGAGTCCTGCCCGGCAAGGGGCGGAGAAGAGATGGCAAGGGGAGCCACGTCTCATTCCATGTGCCTCGCTTCTCCCCCGCCCCATCTGCAACTCCTCTCGATAAAGAGACGGTGGGGAAGGGATGCAGCTGTTGCCATTGGGGTGGGGTGGGAAGTGTTGGGCCACTCGGCTGGCGCGAAGAACAGGGAGGGGAGGTGACGGCAATGACGGGACATCCAGTCTCACGCTTGCCGCATCCTGTACCCCCAAAATAATATCCCTGATAATAAGGCCAAGCCTTTATTTGGGGGGTCAAAAGGAAATAAGACCCTGTCTTATTTCCGGGGAAACGCGATAGTGATTTCACACTCCAATGTTTGATTAACTAAAGGCAGAATTTTCAAGCTAATGTTTTTAATGTTCATGATCGGCTGATTGACTGAGTAAATGAGAACTGAATGAAGAAAATAATTCACAAGAGCAAACCTTAGTATAAAAACTGATTTATTGTGGACTGCTGATAGTGCCGCCTCTGCAAAGAAGCTCAAGAAACAGTGGACTACCTAGTTAATTGTTGCAAGTTCACACAGACTGACTACAAAGTACAGCATGACAACATTAGCAAGAATGGTGTATTGGAATATCTCAAGAAATACCATTTGCTTGCAATCAAGAACTGGTGGAATCACAGAATAGATAAAGAAACAGAAAATGAAGTAGCTAAAATGCTCTGAGACTTTAAAATGCAGACAGAGAAGCACCTGCTAATAACACCCCTGTCTTTACAAGTGTTGATAAGAAAGACAGACATGTTTGCGCAGTAGGTGTGGCAATATCTAGACACAGAAGACTAAAAGAGAAAGAACTGGAGAAAAATCATAAAAGTCAAAGTCATGAAAATAGAAGCAAAACTATAGTGGCAAAAGAAAGCAAAGATAGTACCAATAATGATAGGCGCCTTCACTGCAATCCCAAAACATCTAGAGCAGTGGTTCTCAATCTTTTCTTCACCATGAACCCCCTTTAAAATACCTTTTGTGGACACGGATCATGGATACAGACCCCCAAGACTTAACTCAAGATTTAAATCATAACATTTCTTCAAGGGTTCGTGCACCCCCCCTGACATCGCGGCCCATCAGCCTTCCATGAACCACTGATTGGAATCACTGTTCTAGAACATTATTTGCATGCCATCAACACTGACAAAATCACTATTAATCAATTGCAAAAGACATCTTAACTTGGAACAGCTTACAACCTGTGAGAATACCTTTAACACCATCAAATATCATATCCCAGTCCTTGGGAAGGAAGGACTTGATAGATAAATAAAAATGCCATTTTAAATATCTGTCTGATTATGTAAAGAGTTATTATTATTGTTGTTGTTCTTGTTGATATATTTTTATATCAAAAGAAGACATTATATCACTTTTGACCAAATAATTTTAGAAAGGAAGGTGGATCAGATTCACCTGATGATATATAAACTGATTTGACAATTCTGTATTTACTTAGTTTTTCACTGCCAGTTTTCTAGCAGATATAAGACATACAAGTCATATACATATGTACTTTCCACAAGGTTAGATCAAATGTTTTAATAAGAACAGAAGTGTTAACAGGGACAATTCACAAAGGCTCTTCAGAAAAGATCAAGTTTCAAGGACCTTTTTTCTCTTTGGATGAACAATGTAGTACATTTTTAAAGGGGAAAATGAGTTTGGTTCACAGAAAATAATGTTAATGCCTAGGTTAAACCATTGTGTTAATTATATGGAGGTCATTTGGAGAAAATTGCTACCAAACATAGCGAAAAGGTTTTATATTTTTGCAGAAATAGTGATCATCTGTTTCTATGGAAACAAGATAAAAGCTTTTTAATGGAGGTCTACAAAAGGTTAATACTGAGAAATTTTGCAACATTTGTTTTTAAAAAACAAAACAAACAACAATATAGAGCAATTTTTAATGTTAGAAGTAATGTCTCTTTAGTAAAATAAGAGTCTTGTTTAGTTTATTGTGGCTAACATTACAATAACTAATGGTTGTTTCACAATATTTAAGTGTTCATTCCAAAGAAGTTTCAACCTCGTATAATTTCTACAGCTCTTTTGAGAGGGATAGGGACACTGTCTCATTATTCTGTCCTTAACATACATAAAAGCTGTGTAAATGAGACATCAGAAATTGATTGCAAGTTTTCATTCTTGGATACATAATCCAAAAGATAATAGAATGGGGAGAAAGGAGAAAAATCCAATAATGAGATGTTTAAGTAGAAAAGTCCAGCAGTCATAAATATGCACCTGAATATAACTAGAAAATGGATGCTTCCTATTGGTTAGTAGCAGGAGGGAGTTGCATCCAATCACATGATAGCCTATTGTTACTTTGCCCCCTTGAGATAGACTCAATAATAGCAGTTAGCTGCCAATTACCTAACTCTCAGACATGCATGAGATTATGCTGTTAGAAGCAGAACTACAGAACAAGACAAATTCCCAGCCCCTTTATCTAATATTGACCAAAGAAAAACTCAATTTTGTGAATTTGGGCTGCTAAACATATTTGGAATTTGGACTGGCATGATGTGGATATTCTGATCCTGAGCTGATAGGTATTGGCAACTATATAATACAATTTATCAGAAGATTAGCTGATGATGTCTTCTCCCACTCATGTCCCAGTGTTATCTGGTCCTTCAGTTTACCGTTGCTTTTTCTGGTCTGTAGCCACTTATTCAAACAAGGCCCCTGACTAATAACAATGTCACCACAATGAAAGAGAAAATAGCTGTAATGTTACCAACATTGTACAAGTTATTTAAGTTCCTTGTGGTAGCACGTATTTTTTGGAGTATAAGACGCTCCAGACTATAAGACACACCTACCTTTTTTGGTGAGGAAAACAAGAAAAAGGAATCTGCCTCTGCCTCTGCCTCCCAGCAATTTTGCCTCATTGCAGCAAACAGCAAATAGCCTGCTTTACTTTCATTTTCGTTTTCAGCATAGCTTGATTAGCACAAGAAAAAAAAATCCGCTCCCAGCAATTTACCTCCTTGCAGCAAGCAGCAGAGGCCTGTGTAGCAATAGGCAATGGGAATCCCTGCAGCCTGAAACAGCTGAGAGTCTGGAGGCCTATCCAACAGACAATCAATTTGTGCTAATTAGGCTGTGTTGAAGCTAAAACAGGTTGTTTCTTCTTGCTACTTGCTGCAAGGAGGTAAACTGCTGAGAGGCAGAGGCCAAAGGGTGGGGGCCAATGGGTGGGCAGAGCTACATTCGGTGTATAAGACACACCCAAATTTTCACCCCCTTTTAGGAGGGAAAAGGTGCATCTTCCGAAAAATACAGTATATATTATATCAGCATTATGTGCTTGATTTATCAGCTCAGAGTCACTTAGGTGAGATATGTGGTAGAAAAGTATGATGAAAGAATAAATAATCCATCTACTGGAGAACTACCACTTTTCCCAAAGAAAAAGTAATAGAATGAAAAAGCATACAATTTAAGGTCAGTAGTGGACAAAGCATGTTTTTCACCAGAAATTGTTTGAATCTCAGAGGCTGCTCATCAGGTAGAATGGTGGGGGGAGTCCTGCCAGCAGGCTATTCACTCCATGGGATGATTACAACTTCAGGGTGCAGAATTCACGGAGAACAGAGGAGGCTAATGGTGCAGTAACCAAAGTGCTCATTTTACTTTCTGCTGTCCAAATGCTTGCTGGCATTTGTGTACATAGGCACTTAAGTAGCTAGCCAGGCAGGCAGGATGGATAAATACACTGGTAGGAGCACTTAGGAGCACTTCAAAGTATAGTGCTAGCCTCCAACAACTAGCCATCTTTATTCACCCAAATACTTTTGAGCATAAAGTAGACCTTAACCATTCCTTGGAAATAGAGAATGCTACCAATAGTTTATTAAGGAACAAATACTACTGTCCTTTCCTGGTTAGAAGAAAGGAGGTTTCAGTTTGACCATAGGAAAGTTGATAAAGGACTCAAGTTGTAGAGTAAGAAAACAAGGGACTTAGTTGGGACAAACAAGGAGAATGCACGGTGACTGGATCTAAACAAAAGAAAAGTATGCAAGGGAAGGGAAGGGAAGGAAATTATTTACAACAGTGTAAGAGAGAGGTAGGATTGGAGTTAGGGTTCACAGAGTCATAACCAGCCTGCTGAAATTCTGGGTTATAAATCCTGCATACACTTATTATCTATGTTGTGTGGAGTTACATATTTTTCAGTTTCAGCTGACTAGGAATTGTAGTGTAAGTGTAGTGTAATGTAAGATCAGATTAGAGAAGAACGAAGGGGCTAGCAAAAGATTGGCCTAGACTGCAATATTTAATCAGAAACAGGAGTTAAAGTTCAGTGGGTGCTCAACATTTGCTCTTCAAACAAGTGAGTTCTCAAGTGGTTTACTTGAGATTCTGTCTTAAGCCCTATGTTCTTCAATATTTGTATTAATTACTTGAATAAAGAAGTAGAGGAAATTTGCAGATGACCCAAAACTGGGATAGCAATATGGGATCATTCTGCGGGCATATCACACTTCAAAAGATCCAGGCACTAAACGGATTAAAAGACAGTTATCTGGCCTGTCCATCCTGTAATGGGTGCAGGCAAATGAAGTCCAGCAAAATTAAACACCAAGAAACTTATCAGGAGGTGGGTATCCCTTCTCAGGCAGTTTCCATTTTGCCTTTAACTTTTGGGATTTGTGTTTTCAACTCTGAGGCTGATAGAAACCAGAGTGAGGGCAGAAAATTACAAATGAAGTAAGGATCCAGATATATTTGAAATAAAATTTTGGAATTTATTATGAAGAGTCCTTTGCATGGGAAAATGTTTTTGTTTTGAATTTTAAAAAACATAAAAATTTGATTTTAAAAATTGGACATTTCGGGGAACTAAAGATTACAATTAAAGGAGAAGAATACCTAAACTCAATTTAATGAAATGCAATATTCTACATTGGACATAATGAAGGATATTTTTGAAAAAAATATACTTAGAATATTAATAGTGTCAACAGAGACATCAGCCTCTATGTAGAGACAGTGTCTAAAAATGTTATGGAAGAGGAACAGGTTTTAACTGACAAGTTCAAGTCTGAGTTGAAAGTGGATTTACAAATGACAGGTTACAAGAATGACATGGAAAACGATGTTTCCCTGGACATACAAAAACTGGCTGATTTTGTAATAATTAAAGGAATATATAAACAATAAATCAAGAGAATGACTTGGATAATTTTTCCATATTCAATTTACAAAAAAGGCTTGTTAAAATTTTGAAAACTCTTTTGAGAAGGGACAAAGAAAAATGGAGGGGGGAGAATCAAGTTCTGCAATGTTTTAATGGACTAAATGTCAACTCTGAATCTGACCTGGCTGAAGCCATCTTGGAGCTTCAGTGTTGCCACACTGGAGAAAGGGATAGGGAGAGCGGATTAGAGATAGCTGGGGTTGTGAAGTCAAAATAAAATACTTTCCCGTGGAAATGAAGAATGTTCTCACACCTGGCCAGAGGAAGAAGGAGTGATGTCACCAGACCTGCGGACGCTGCCATGATTCTAAAGATTGTTAGGAGTAAGAGGAAAGAATATAAAGATGGCTTAATTGATCAAGATTAACATAAATATATTGTTATTTCTGGTAATCCTTAATGGACTTTCACTGACACCAGGACTGAAATGCAGACCGGTGCCAAGTGCCCAAAACATGGTCACAAGACCAGTAGGATAGCCACTGCAACTTTGAAACTATGTTGTAAGTACCTTCTGGGGGTCCATCAGAATTTTGAATGGTTGCTAAGTGAATGATCATAAATTGAGGACTACCTGTAGTAAAAATTCAAATAACTAATTAATATAGAGACTGTTATCTGGGAGGAGTTTGACCCTGTGACTCCTGAGGACATGGACAGGATTTTGGGGAGGCTTAACGCTATCACATGTTTACTGGACCCGTGTCCCTCCTGGTTGGTACTGGCCTCCCGGGAAGTTATACGAGGCTGGTTTCAGGAGATTACCAACACTTCGCTGGGTGAGGGTGTCTTCCCAGCCGCCCTGAAAGAGGCGGTGGTGAGGCCCCTCCTCAAGAAGCCTTCCCTGGACCCGGCTGTTTTAGCTAATTATCGTCCTGTTTCCAACCTTCGCTTCGCGGCGAAGGTTGTCGAGAGTGTGGTGGCGAGACAACTTCCTCGATTCCTGGATGAAGCTGTCTATCTAGATCCGTGCCAGTTCAGGGCGGGTTACAGCACGGAAACACCATTGATCGCATTGGTTAATGATCTCTGGAGGGCTCGGGACAGGGGTTGCTCCTCTGTTCTGGTCCTCCTAGACCTCTCAGCGGCTTTTGATACCATCGATCATGGTATCATGCTGCATCGGCTAGAGGGGTTGGGAGTGGGGGGCACCATTTTTCAGTGGTTCTCCTCCTTCCTCTCTGACCATACGCAGTCTGTGTTGACGGGAGGGCAGAGGTCGACCTCGAGGTTCCTCACTTGTGGGGTGCCATAGGGATCGGTTCTCTCGCCCCTCCTGTTTAACATTTATGTGAAGCTTCTGGGCGAGATCATCCATGGCTTTGGGGTGAAGTGTCAACTGTATGCTGATGACACGCAGTTGTACATTTCAACCCCAGGCACCCCAATGATGCCCTTGACGTGATGTCCCGTTGCCTGGAGGCCGTGCGGATCTGGATGGGGAGGAACAGGCTGAGACTCAACCCCTCCAAGACTGAGTAGCTGTGGTTTCCGGCATCCCGATATAGCCAGCTCACACCATCGCTGACTATTGGGGATGAGATCTTACCCCCCTCAGAGAGGGCTTGCAACTTGGGCGTCCCCCTAGACTCACGGCTGTCTTTGGATGATCATATGACAGCCGCGGCCAGGGGGGCTTTTTATCAGGTTTGCCTGATTTCCCAGTTGCGCCCCTTTCTGGATCAGGACGCCTTGCGCACAGTCACTCACGCCGTCACTTCCCGTCTGGACTATTGTAATGCTCTCTACATGGGGCTCCCCTTGAGGAGCACCTGGAGGCTCCAACTGGTCCAGAATGCAGCCGCGCAAGTAATAATGGGGGCGACCCGTCGCTCCCATGTAACACCCCTCTTGCGCGAGCTGCACTGGCTCCTGGTGGTCTTCCGGGTGCGCTTCAAGGTGTTGGTTACCACCTTTAAAGCGCTCCATGGCTTAGGACCTGGTTATCTACAAGACCACATTCTGCCACCGATTGCCTCCCACCGACCAGTACGCTCACACATAGAGGGCCTCCTCAGGGTGCCGTCAGCCAGACAATGTAGACTGGCGACCTCCAGGGGGAGAGCCTTCTCTGTGGGGGCCCCTGCCCTCTGGAATGAATTAGCCCCGGACATACGAAGGATCCCCGACCTCCGCGCCTTCCGTCGTGCAGTGAAGACCCTGTTATTCCAGCAAGCCACTCTGATAGGATAAATGATTTTAATTTGGTTTTAATGGGGTTTTAAAATTGGTTTTAAAATGAGAGTTTTAAATTCGGCCTATGATTTAATTATTTTAATCTGCTTTTAAATTCTATTTTGTATATTGTTTTATTATGGCTGTTCACTGCCCTGAGTCCTTCGGGAGAAGGGCGGTATATAAATTAAATAAAATAAAATAAAATAAAATAAAATAAAATAAAATAAAATAAAATAAAATAAAATAAATAAATAAATAAATAAATAAATAAATAAATAAATAAATAAATAAATAAATAAATAAATAAATAAATAAGGCTGGTTACTTACTGAAAGAAGCGAACCATATCATTAAACAGCAAACAGAACAATATAACACCTTATTTTTTTATTTTATATCACACACAGTGGAATCAGTTACAGTGTTTAGGATGGAAAGCTTCTTAATTGACTAGCACTGTACTGATTATTCAGCACCACGTAACAAATTTTCCTTCAGGAAAATGAAGCCATGTTTTCAAAACTGAATTATCTCAAAGAGGAAGAAAAACACCAGTAGAAAAGTTGGGAAGTTATTTTTTAGCATAAAAAAATATGAATGCATCAGAAAATAAATCGGCATTTACTGAAATAACTATAGTGTAAATACAGTGCAAGATTGTTCATTTTTTTTCCTTCCAAAAATGGCCAGCAGACCTTGAGTACAAATGTCTATGATGAAACAATAGTTTTCAAAAAGCATACAGCATGCCTATCTTGCTCCCTGTAATTATGCAAGAACACAAACAAAAGCACACTAGGAACAGAATAGTAACACATAACTGCATCTCATCAGGGAGGTAACATAATTGCTCTAGGTCAGTTCAAGGGGAAAAGCATAGGGGAAGAAGCCACTACAGTGCCTTTGTTTTGCAAAGCTCAGAATACTTAAATGTGATTTTCCCCTGCAAACCTTGGTAATAAAAGCACGAGACAAAAAAGATTAACAGAAATATATTATTAGAAGGGCATTCAGATTCACAATGCAGAAACAGGTCCAAAGTGGCACATAATTTTTCTTTTAATGGGCAATGACAACAGAGAAATAGGGATTTGTTTAATTCTCTTTTAACTAAAGAAAATATGGTAACAACTTATTATCTCTCAGTAAAGAAAAAACACATCAAATGGAAAAACATCGGATCCAGTCTCAAATTTTCAAACTTGAGGAATTTGGGCTAAAAGCTATAAAGATATTTTAACCCTTAATTCCATATTTAGAATTGAAGGGAAATTGCTTTCCAAAGAAGAAAAATTGAAAGTCTGCTTTGAAGATCTTGACATAGTGGTATGAGTATCTACTTATCTTTTTCTAATCTTAATCCATTATCATTTTCATTCTAAATAATTGGAATTTTATATTTATATAAATGACCCCTTTCTTCCATACTCCTCTGCTCACAAACTGGGGCCTGTCTCTTTATCTTTTATCATACAGCTTTTTTAGATTATCTTGCAAACCATGGCCTGTTCATTACAGGTAGTTGTTTAGTGATCACAATTGGAACCAGCAGCTGTCCATTAAGTGAAGCAGTCACTAAGTGGGAAATAATATTATTATTTAATATATATTATTAAATATATAATAATATTATATATATATATAATAAATAATATTGACCAACAGAGTGGTCAATGCCTGGAATGCTCTACCTGACTCCGTTGTTAAATCTTCAAACCCCCACAGCTTCAACCTTAAACTGTCTACCGTGGACCTCACCCCATTTCTAAGAGGTCCGTAAAGGGGGCGTGCATAAGCGCACCAGCGTGCCTACCGTCCCTGTCCTACTGTCTCCATTTATTTGTACTCATTTCCTATGTTCATGTCCATGTTTATACTTATACCTGTTATCTTGTACTTGTTTGACAAACAAACAAATAAATACATAAATACATAAATAAATAAATAAATAAGCCAACGATAGAACTTTCCCTTTCCTCATTCCCCCATCTTTTTCAATGCTTACTTACCCAGACAGTGGAATAATTATCAAGAAAGGAAGTAATGTTTATATCATCATTTACTGGAGAAGAAGGGATTATGTGTGTGAGAAAACAGGCCAGAAAAAAATTGCTTGGTTTTTTTTTCTTTTTTTCTCCCCTTGTAGAGAGGAGAGATTGAAGAACACAGATGGAAAGGGTGAGAGGGGAAAAACAATAAGTGATTTCTGTAGGCAATCTCTCCTGTGCCTGACTTGTTTCCTCCCATCCCCTTACAAAGCATAGAGATTATAGTGAAAGGAATTACAAGAGAGTAAGCAGGTACACAATGGGAAATGCATTGGATTGTTTGCGTAGCATGTTTGCAGCTGGCAGCTCCCAGCCCCAAACACACTTCTGTATTACTGATATTAAAGAATTAAAATTCAGTAGTTTTAGTTAATGATTTGGAGTTAGAAAATTAAAGCTTTAATTACATTAAATATTAATAAAGGTCAAGTTATCCAGTGAGATCCAGGACTTTAAAAAAAAGAGAAATTAATTCCATATTAAGATATATGAAGCAGATATGCAGTACGTAGCTAAGCAAAATCATGTACCTTCATGTCAAAAAAAAACAATCCTGGAGGATGTGAAAAGAACATGTATGGTTCACATGAGTGACAGATTTAATTTGATTATTTTGGACCCAGACTTGGGAGTAACCCATAGTTGCAAACATACTGAAAAATATTACACTTGACATATAAAACCCCTAAGATTTTGTGGCCAAGGTATCTTGGCAATAGTCTCTTGTATGAAATTAAATTATTTCCAATCATCTGGGGAGATCCTCTTAATTGTATATTTCATATATGACAGTTGAAGATCTGGGCATTCAAATAGAGATTAAAATGCTTCTGTTCTGAAACTCTGCTACTTCCTTGACACAAAAGATCCACTAAAACTGATCCCAGTATCTTCTTAGAAAGCCATATACACTTCTTTAAATAATTATTTTGCAATATGGGAGTCTTGAATTTCAATTCTGAGCATGAATAAATGAATTAGAAATCAAAAGAAATATGAACATTTACTTTATTTTGAACAAAAGATTTAATCAGGGCAATAATTAGAGCAGTAACACCCCAAATTAAGAAGTAAATTCAGTGGAAATGGACCTAATCACTTCAGCTAACATTAAGCCAGCTTTAACTGACAATCATATGTGGGGGGAAGAGGAAACAGTTGGAGTTCCTAAACTCATGCTGAAAATCAAGCAACTCTGCCATTGCCAACCAAGAGGAATCCAAGGACAAAGGATTAGCCCCAGACCCAATTAACTGCCACATTATGTTTAGAGTAGAAATTTTGATTAACATAGATCCATAAATTTGGAAATAATAATTCAAGTTTTTGTTCCATAATGTAACTGCAGGAATCCATATTAAATAATCTGCAACAGGTTTTGCTTGAACACATTGGGTAAAGAAAAGCCTGTCATGTTGTTTGGAAAAGTTTAATTTCAGCAGAAATTTGCCTTTGGTAAAAACTAGGACATTATTTGAGGTCTTGCCTTCTAAAATGTAAGGTGGTTTGTCCTATTATTTCTTGTAAATTAGAAACTATTTATGTTGATATAGTCTAAAATTATATTTACAATTTTTGGGGGAGAATCATTATCATCACAACTGCTGATTAGCACTCAGTTTGTAATCAGCTACTAACATGTTTCCTCGGGGGGGGGGGGGAAAGACCCAACCAGAAAATAAGCCCTAGCATGATTTTTCAGGATGCTATAAGCTCTGCCCCCAAAATAAGCCCTAGTTAAGATCGTCAACCAGATGGATGTATTTAGTAATGTATTTTCCCAAAAAATAAAACCTAACTAGAAAATAAGCCCTAATGTATCTTTTGGAGCAAAAATTAATATAAGACTCAGTCTTATTTTGGGTGGAAAACAGTATTTCCATTACAAATACAACCAGCAGCAAGGTAGATATTCAGTTACAATGGTGGTGCAATGGTGCATCATTGGAAGACCTGAAAAACCAGGTTAAGAATAGATTATTAGGAGAGAATATTTATACATATATGTGATCACTAGGAATCCAAAATAACTTGAAGGTACATAATCTATCCAGATTTCTCTCACAACAAATATTAACCCAAATACCCTCCACTTACATATTTAGATCCTGTTTCCTAAATGAAAAACTTTTAACATTTTCTCTACTAAATTTGTTGTTTTTGGCTTTTTTTCTAATAGATTCAAAAATAACTAATTCCCTTTTTTTTAAAATTTTAACTATTTTTCTAATTTTTAATTTCATTTTGATCTTCTAAGAATTAGCTATTCCATAATTCTTTGGCCTATCTACCAAAAACATTGAGATACTATTTTGCAAGATGCTTTGTTTGCATTATATTTTTTTTCTTTTATCTATTGTAATCTTAATGCAATCTTAAATATGAACACTGGTTACCAAGAAACTACATGGAAGTAATTATTAAATTTCATTCTCTGAAAAAGAAACTAATTGCTACGTATCATTGCTGTATACCACATTAAACCATTGGTTTCTTAAAATAAGCTAAAATAGCTGACATACAAATCATGCTATGCCACAAACCGTGTTTTAAGAACAATAGCTGTTAACACAAGAATGATATTCATTTTTTTACCAGGATATATGCATTCAGTCACTCACACCTTCCACTTATATGTACAGTGACCATATTTCCTTGAAAAAATAAAGGATAAACCTGAAAAAGGGCAAATCTGAAAGAAGTTCATAAGGATTAAAAAATATTCATGTTTATACATTATAAAGAGCAAAACAAGGGAAAACTTTACCAAAAAAACCCATATTTTAATAAAATATCTAAAATCTAAATAGTATATGTAAGTTTATTTTAAAAATACAATTCAGTTTCCATATTTTTCACACAAATGTGAAAGATTGTGCATTAAGTGGTGAAGGTGATAGTTTGAAAGAGAAAGTTAAATAGGAGTATTTGAATAATAAATAAATCTAAAGGACAGATTTCTGAAATAAAGGACTGTACTTTATAATAAAGGACATATAGTTCCTATTCTGATTGTTTAAATGTATGTTGACTATATATTCCCTAAAATGGATAAATATGAAGAAAAGTAATAGAAGGATGGCTTCACTTCTTCTGCAGTGTAGATAATTCTCAATTTATGACCACAATTATGATCAAAATCTCAATTGTTAAGCAAAGATGTCATTAAGTGTTCCCACATGATTGCTTCGTTCTATGACTGCAATCCCAGAATTCCTGGTTGTGGTCATTAAGTGATCTGGGTTGTTAAGAGGATGGAGCAAAAGGATTGCCTGTGGGGAGGCAATCTCAATTCCATGTGGAGCTGAGATTACCTCCTAGCATGTAGCCCTTCAGTCCTCTTTCAGCTCTGAGAGTCCCTCTTGGTGATACCCTTGCTCTAAAGGCATAAAAGAACACTTAACAACAACAACGAGAACAAGATTTCCCCCTTCTTGGACAGAACATACAGGTAGCCCTTGACTTACGACCACAATCGAGCCCAAAATTTCTATTGTTAAGTAAGACATTTTTAAAGTGAATTTTGTCCCATTTTATTACCTTTCTTGCCACTGTTGTTAAGTGAATCACTGCAGTTGTTACATTAGTAATACAGTTGTGAAGTGAATCTGGCTTCCCCATTGACTTTGCTTGTCAGAAGGTCACAAAAGGTGATTACATGACTCCAGGATACCTCAACCATCATAAATATGAGTCAGTTGCCAAAAGTCTGAATTTTGATCACGTGACCATGGGGATGCTGCAATAGTCGTAAGTGTGAAAAATTGTCATAAGTCACTTTTTTCAGTGCCATTGTAACTTTGAACAGTCACTAAATGAACTGTTGCAAGTCAAGGACCACATGTGTCCCAGTCTTTTACAAAGTCACAGCAAACCTTGACTTATATTTGTAGCAGAAAAGCTGACTTCCACAAGCTTTGATGGAAAAGAAACAAATATCTGCCAAGATGCAAAATAAATAATAAATACTGTGAAGAAAATCATATTTATATCTTGATCATGCTATTGAACAGCAGGTTAAAAAGAAGAAAAAGATAAACTACAAAAAATAAACTGCACAAGTTCTATATAGAAGAAAAGAAAAATGGAGTCATAAAATGTTTTCTTCTTATAATTTTCCTAAATGATTAACTAGTATAAGATAATTCCAATTCTAAATAAGCCATAATCAAATATATGCTGTTAGTTTTTGTTTTTTTTAATTTGATTTATATGCCGCCCTTCTTCTTGTAAGACTCAGGGCAGCTTACAATGCGCTAAGCAATAATAAGTTAGAAATATAAATATATACAGCATTTTTGAGAGATTTTGACTACATAAATCATATTTTAACACCAATGGGTGTGAGGTTAAACGAATAATATAACGAACTTATATAGAATAAAACAAAACTTGAGATATAATTTAATCTTTATGATTCTGTTGAAACTATAAGAACATTATTTTCTAATTGCTCTTGCACATGTGCTACAACTATCACCCTGTGTCATTTTGGAGTTGAAGTAAGAATGCTGGAAAGTCTTTGGAAATATAGTCTGTATATAAATTTATTCCAAACAATCTACAATGTGTGATCCTCTTGGTTCTAAATGTATGTAATTTGGAATAAATTTATATACAGACTGCATTTTCTGCCTTGGGGGATGGGGAAGCCAGATCTTCAATGCCTTATGGGAGTCTAGGAAGCTGGAGTCTCAGAGTGTGTTTTGGGGCAGGGGCTGCCATAGAAAAGGCATACTTCCTACTTCCCATCAGATGGCAATATTTAGGGGAAGGGACTAGGAGCATGTCTACCCTATCTGATCTGGTTAAAAAAAATCTTATTTTAAGATTAAAACTGTAAATGTGAAAGTATAGTAGTGCATTTCCTTATCTATAGCACCTCTGTTTTGTTTGGAGTGTCAAAGAAAGGAAGACTGTGATTGTCAACTGTATATTGATACTTCAGCCCAAATCTCCAGATTTCTTTTCTAAAAATACTGACATGATAT
The DNA here is from genome assembly GCF_059756535.1 of Pantherophis guttatus. NCBI lineage: Eukaryota > Metazoa > Chordata > Lepidosauria > Squamata > Colubridae > Pantherophis > Pantherophis guttatus. Next base: position 319,360,652 of record NC_142063.1, read on the forward strand.
GAGATGGTGTCATAGCCACCAGCATCACCTTTTGAGGCTAATCCTTTTGGATCAGTTATATCAACTTCTGTGGTGCAAGCAAAATCAAAGAAAAACTGTTACCAAAGCTTTGCCATAATTAACTTCTGCCATTTGAATAACTAATAATTGAAATTTGACTTCTCATCATACCAAGTTGAAATTGAAGCCCATTCTCCTGGCCTTCCACAAAGAAATCAAACTTGGCTCTGTGGCCTTGTATGTAACATGCTAAATGGCCATTTTGGAAATATTTATCTTTTTGAAATTTTATAAAAAAATTAAATATTAATTTTAATATTTTAAAGCTAATTTCATACATTGTTTATCTACACCACCCAGAGCCCCTCTCTGAGGGAGATGGGTAGATTAGAAATATGATTGATAAATAAATAAATAAATAAATAAATAAAGAAAGAAAGAAAGAAAGAAAGAAAGAAAGAAAGAAAGAAAGAAAGAAAGAAAGTCCATTTTAAAAAGCATTTATTTTTAAAATAAGTAATGTTTAAATTTATCTTATAAATCCTTTTAATCTTTAGGAAATAATCATTTTTTAAAAATTGATCACTCTGAATAACTCCCTAGTCACGTATATAGTTTTACATCTTCACTAAAGCCATATAATTTCTTCCAGCTCATTAAAAACCATATAGAGCTGTGATGTCATTAAATAAAACCATTATAAAATGTAATTTTAATTTAATTTCCCTTGTGGAATGTATATAATAGGAGGAAGGTTTAAAAAGGTGTGAAAAAGCACCCAGAGAAAAAAGCCTCCTGATAAAATTTAATTAACTCTTTCATATTTCAACTAGATTTCAAGATCAGATTATTTTTTCATCATGTTTTCCTCCCTCCTTTATTATGCAGTCAAAGAAACCTGGGATATATTCTTGCCAAAAGGTGGCAAATGCAGTTTTAAAAAAGAAGGCAGTCCTCAGACTTCATAAAACAATTCTATTCATGTATTCGGCTATAGCTCTATGTTCAGTGTTCTTATCTGTGCATAATTGTATATAGAATTTAGGTCTAAAGCATTAATTATAATTACTTTCTGCTAAATATCAGCAATTGGATGCCTATTTGCTCCACAATGAAGGCAATAATATCAGAGAATTGTCAAAGTTGTCTGTTTGTGTTACCCATGAGACTTAACCTTGTGATCATGCAAAAATTTACTGTACATTCTTCTTCTTGTGCCATATTCGTCATCAGACATTAGCAATTATGTTGGCAACCCTATTTTTGTCAACAGCCGCATGAAAAAGTGCTGCTGAGTTTTGTCCAAACCAGTCCCTTAGGTTTTGAAGCCATGATGTTCTTCTTCTGCCTGGACCTCGTTTGCCTTCAATCTTTCCCTGGAGGATTAAGTGAAGGATGCCGTATTTTTCTGGGTGTCACATCATATGTCCAAAATATTCTAACTTTCCCTTTTTAATGGCTTTGATGATTTCCCTTTGCTTTCCCAGGCGGCTTGTCACCTCCTCATCTGTGATTTTGTTAATCCAGTTTATACGTAACAGCCATCTGTAAATCCACATTTCAAATGCTTCTAGTTTCTTCAAGTGGTTTTCTGTCAGAGACCAACTCTCTACTCCGTAGAGCAGGATAGAAAAGATGTAACATCTGACAAGCCTGATTTTCAGTCTTAGGCTTATGTCATGACTGCAGAAGACTTTTTTCATTTTGAAGAATGCTGTTCGAGCTTTCTCTATCCTTGTCTTTACTTCACTGATCATGTCCCAGCTTTGATGTAAATTAAAACTGAAGTACGTGATCCTTTCAACTTTTTCTAGTGGTATTCCTTCCGAATTTATCAGTGGTAAATTATTGTTTGCTGATGACCATGATCATGGTTTTTGCGGTGTTAAGCTTCAAGCGATATTTTTCAGATATTTCTGAGACTCTGTTGATGGGGAGCTGAAGGTCTTCATGCTTACTGGCAAGCAGAACTGTTATCATCAACATACCTTAAATTGTTGATCTGAACACCGTTTACTTTGATGCCAGCATCAATGTTTTCCAGTGCGTCATTGAAAATTGACATACTGTACATACTCTGTTACACTTAACTGACTGAAATTATTGCAAGTCCATTGCAAATAGCCTCAGTGAGGACTACAGGTCCTAATTAGGACCTAATCCTATCCCATCCTAATTAGGAGTAGAATTTTTATTGCTAAGCGAGCCGTGTAAGACTACTATGACTGTACGACTTAGCCACTAAAGTTCTGGTAGACCTGGTTATGACTGTTATGCCATGATTGCATATCATTGGGAGAGGACCTCACACTTAATGTTCATCTCTGCCTCGGTTTTCCTCACCTGGCAGAGATTGTGGGATATGGGCAAATGGAAGGAATTGAAGTGCATTCTGGGGTCATAAATGTAGGCACACACTACCAAATGCCCAAAATTTGATCATGTGGCCATACGGTTGCTGCAACGTCTGTAACTTTGAAAACCAGTCATAAATATAATTCATTCAGTGCCTTTGTAACTTCAAATGACTGCTGAACAAATCTCCTTAAGTAAGGTATTCATGAAGTGAAAATTCAAAAGGGTTCACAAACTTAAGTACCATTGTACTGGACATTTTCACCAGTTGGATGCCTACTGTATTCCCACAACACCCTTATCAATTTTCTTAAGCTAGGTGACAGTCAAGCACCCAAGTTTAGACAGTGCAACGTATCAGAATTTACAATTCTAATCTGAAGCCATAATTATGAAACCAAATACATACTCTACAGTCCATTACTCTCTCCACTACTAATAGACATAAGATTACGAATATCACAGGTTATATTTTGTTCCTTTGTTGTCCTCCAAAACTCTCAGTTGCTTTACCTACTTCCACAATAAATCTTGACAGAACTTTCATTAGTTCTCTGCACCTGAATGCAGGAAATTAAAGGTCATAGTGCATGCTCCTTAATTAAACCCAATTACTTTGTATTTTTCCTTCCAAATATTCATCCTCCCCTCGTGGAAATGTTTTTAAAAAGAATATAAATTCTCAATCCCTCCTTTCTAAGTCCACATTCAATGGGAGGTTCAGCACTGAACTTTCAGATAATTTCCCCTGTAGCAACTACAAAATGGTACTTTATGATCTTCAAAACAGTGTGAACCTGCTTTTGAATTTCATGATCATGATCATTAATAGAGCTAAATATGTCCCTGAAATGCCTTTGGTAAAAGACTCTAGATTGCATTAATTAATCATTTAATTTTCTTTTGATTTCTCTTCTCCCATGGGCAATTCCTACACTTCAAAGGCATCTATATTATATTATTAGGACTATAGTTCATAGGGACACCACAAAATGTGATACAGGAACATAGAAAGGCAGATGGAATCTATTAGGATTGTGTAATTATAACAATTCTGCTATTTTGAGTTATGATTTTAAAATGAACTCTAATTTATAGCCAATCTTACTGCAACAGATCATATAAATTTCAAACAGTCAATTAAAGACATCTAAAGTAATTAATCTTTAGAACTCAGTGCATTAGTTAATTAATCAATTAGGAGTTTCCAAAGTACTCAGAATACCAAGTGTAAGAATAGCTGAATACATAGGACTAATTTGTAATTTGTTTGTTTTTAAAGGAAAAAAAGAAGCATTAAATAACTCAGATGCATCAATCTACTACTAAATTAACAAAGAATGTTTTAAATGTTTATCTAAATGGTTTCACTCCACAGAAGAATAATAGCTGCAGGCCATAAAGATTCAGTTTGGTCTAGTAGTTAAAACACCAGGCTAGGCAACAGGAGAAAATGAGTTCAAGTCCTGCCTTAGCCATAAAAGACAGCTGGGTGACATTAGGCCAATCATTCTCTCTCAGCCCAATTTCACCTCATGGGGTTGTTGTGTGGAAGTAGGAGGAGGAAGGCATTTTGGATATGTTTGCCATCTTCTGTTATTTGTAAAACTTAAAGGTGGGATACATATTAAATACATAAAAAATAAACCCCATCTTTTATATAATTAAATCCACCCATTTGTGGGTTTTTTTGGAACTCTTTTCTGATCTGGATAGATGGCTACTGCCAGGGGTGGGATTCAGCTGGTTCGGACCGGTTTGGGCGAACCGGATGTTAATTTTAATCTGGTTTGCCGAACCAGTAGTTGCAAGGACTGGCTGACCCCGCCACCCTACTCTGCCCCTCCCAAGAGTCTCCACGCAGCCCATTTTGGATGCCAGGTTAAGTGCAGGGCCCATGTGGAGGCTCTGGGAAGGCAAAAAATGGGCCTACCGGAAATACCAGAAGTCAGGAAATGAGCCCGTTTCTGGCCTCCGGAGCCCAGGGGAGGCCGTTTTCGCCCTCCCAGAGGCTCAAGAAAAGCCTCTGGAACCTGGGGAGGGCGAAAAACAGGCCTACTGGAAGTACCAGAAACGGGCTCTTTTCCGGCCTCCGGAGGGTCTCCGAAGCCTGGGGGAGGCCATTTTCACCCTCCCGTAGGTTAGAGCAAAACCTCCAGAGCCTGGGGAGGGCAAATCCCACCATGGTGCAGGAAGCCAACTAGACCACTTCCCCATGGCCACGCCTACCCAGCAATCAGGCAGAGAACGGACGTTGCTTACCTGAACGTCCCTTTTCTTTGCGCTGCATGTCACTTCATTATAGATGGGATTTCGTCATCTTCCTGTCAGGGACTGAGCGTGGTTTTTTTTTTTTCATGAAATCCTTTAACCACGCACCCTCTGCTGTCCTTCTCCTCAGTTGTTTCGCGAAGTCGCGTGTCAAACCCAGGAGCTGATGAGAAAACAGAAACAATCCCGCCGCCCAGGACCAGGCAGCTAACAGGGAGGGATGAAGTGACATGCAGCGCAAAGAAAAGGGACGTTCAGGTAAGCAACGTCCGTTTTCCATTGCGCTGCTAAGTCACTTCATTATAGATGGGATATACCCAAGCGTCAGGAGTTAAAGGGGGGGAAGCTGACTGGTCCCCTCACTGGACGCTGAAACCACTTGTTGTAGCACCCTGCGTCCGAAAAATGCCTCAGAGGACGCAAAGGTGTCTATTTTGTAGTGACGAACAAATGGAGTCAAGGAAGTCCAAGTGGCCGCCCTGCAGATGTCCACCACTGAAGCCTGGGTAGACCACGCAGCAGACGTTGCAGCACTTCTCGTAGAGTGGGCCCACACTTTACCTGGAACCAGCCTATCCTTAGAGGCATAGGCTAGGGCTATACACGCCTTGATCCAACAGGCCACCGTTCTAGAAGAAATCTTCTGACCCAAGGACGAGGGATGGAAAGACACTAGGAGTGCCTCCGACTTACGAAAAGGTGATGTGCGCGCGATGTATCTCCTGAGTGCCCGATGCACGTCAAGTGTATGCCACTGATCTTCCAACTTATGCCTGGGAGAAGGGCAAAAATCTGGCAAGATTATTTCCTGAGATCTGTGAAAGCTGGAATTAACGTTCGGCAGAAAAGCCGGGTCTAATCTCAGAACCACCGTGTTAGGCTTAAAAATGCATAAGTCCTGGTGAATAGATAATGCTGCCAACTCAGACACCCTCTTGGCCGAGGTAATGGCCAAAAGAAAGGTGACCTTAAACGATAAAAGTTTGAGACTGGCCGAACCTAAAGGTTCGAATGGTGGAGAGGTAAGGGCTTGTAGAACTAATGTCAAGTCCCAAGTTGGGTACCTATGGATAATCGTAGGTCGAATATTTGAAGCTCCCTTCAAAAACCCCTTAATGCTCGGGTCAAGAGTTAGCGGGAGAGTGGCTTCCTTGGATAAAACCGTCGATAAAGCAGCCACCTGTCTTTTCAAGGTAGAAGGAGCCAACCCCTTGTCAAACCCATCCTGCAGAAACACCAGGATATCAGGAATACTGGCCGATGTAGGGTCCACGTGATGCAGACGGCACCAACTGCAGAAGGTCTGCCAGGACGACTCATAAATCCTCATAGTGGAGGGCCGCCTAGCGGCCTGAATGGTGCCAATCACCCTACCCAGAACATTACGCCTCCTCAGGAGGACCCTCTCAAATGCCACACGGTTAAGCGCAGCCAACTAGGGTCTGGATGTTGAACTGCCCCTTGGCTGAGAGAGATCTGGTCCCGAGGTATTGTCCAGGGGGGTGACACCGACAGGGCCACTAGGTCGGCGAACCAGGTTCGTCTTGGCCAATGAGGGGCTAAGAGGAGGACCTCCGCCCCTACTGCTATTAGTTTCCTTACTACCCTCGGGATGAGGGCTAGAGACGGAAAGGCATACAGTAGACCCCGGGGCCACCGACAACGGAGGGCATCGTGACCTAGAGCCCCTTGACTTGGGAATCTTGAGATGAACAGAGGAAGCTGAGTATTCTCCGGGCTGGCGAAGAGGTCTATGATTGGAAGGCCGAACTTGCCCACGATGCACTGGAACAGGTCCGGGTGGAGCTTCCACTCGGAGGGGTCTAATTGCTTCCGGCTGAGCCAGTCGGCCCGGACATTGGCAGCCCCTGAAATGTGTTCTGCCCTCAGGGAAAGAACATGAGTCTCGGCCCAGGTCATCAACATATCTGTCTCTGTCATTAGCAAGAGGGATCGCGTGCCTCCCTTGCGATTGATATGGGCCTTGGTGGTCGTATTGTCCGTCAGAACCAGGACATGCTGGTGGAGAAGCATGTCCTGGAAGTGTCTCAAGGCAAGGCGTACAGCTCGAAGCTCTAGCCAATTTATGCTGTTCTTGGCTTCTAAGGGAGACCACAGACCCTGGACAACCTCTGACCCCAGGTGTGCACCCCAGCCCAACAGGCTCACGTCTGATGTCACCGCAATCCTGTCGGGGTCCTGGAAGAAGCAACCCTTGCTGATCGCCTCTGAGTCCCACCACCTGAGGGACGCTCGTACACTGGGAGGAAGTCTCACCTTGGATGCAGATGTGCCCTGGCCCGACTTCTGCGCTGGCAGGAGGAACCACTGGAGTTGGCGACCATGCCTTCGCGCCCATGGCACTACTGAGATACAAGAAATAAATTTCCCGAGCAGCTTCGATAAGGTCAGAAATGTTACCTGTGGATGATCTAGGACATGTCGAACTAAGGTCCTGATGTCGGCTTGCCGTTCTGGCGACAGGTAAACCAGTCCCTCCTCCAAATCTATCAGCGCCCCCAGGTGAGCAATTCTGGTTGTAGGCTGAAGGCGGCTCTTTCGATTTATGGAGAAGCCGTGACGAGTGATGATGTTGGTCACCGTCCTCAGATCCTGCAGAGCCTGTTGAGGAGACTGAGAAAGCAGCAATATATCATCGAGATAACAGAGAATCCGGATCGGAACCAGCCGGATGGTCGCAGCCACCACCGCCAACAACTTCGTAAAAGTTCGTGGTGCGGAGGAAAGACCAAATGGCATGGCCCGATATTGGTAGTGTACTCCCGCATAAGCAAACCTCAGGAAGCGGCGATGGGCCGGGTGGATTGGCACATGCAGGTAAGCTTCCTGGAGGTCCAGCGACGTCATCACGTCGTTCTTCCGCATGCAATCCAGAATAGTCCTGAGGGACTGCATTTTGAACTTTCGGAATAGAAGAAACTTGTTGACAAATTTGAGATTTAGGATGGCTCTCCAGCCCCCCGAGGCCTTGGGAACTAGGAACAGAGCCGAATACACCCCCGACCCTTCTTGCCCTGCAGGAACAGGTTCTATAGCCCCTATATCTATTAAATGTTGGATCTCCTTCCTCAACTGCTGATGTTTCTCTGGCTGACGAGGAATAGGGCAGGGAAGGAAACGGTTGGGGGGCCTGGTTCTGAATTCCAAGGTAAGACCTAGTCTCACAGTCCGAAGGACCCAATCCTTGGACGTGGATTCCTCCCACTGACTGACAAAGTGGCTGAGTCGTCCGCCAATGGAAGGTGGGGGAAGCGAGTCATTTGCCTCTCCTTCCAGGCCTGGATCCAGAACCCCTGAAGGGTCATCTAGAGGCAAACTGGAACCTGCCTCTGTCCCTAAAAAACTGTCTGTCAGCTGGTCTGTCATACCCCTGCATGTAAGGTCTGGAAGCATAGAACCCACTGGGTCCTGGGTCCTGACGAAAGGGCTGCCTCTGGGAATATGGCGTAAAGCGACGCTCAGTCCTACGGTAGGCCACCGGTAGGACCTTCTTCTTATCTTTACCCTCAACTAAAATGGGGTCTAATGCAGAGCCAAACAAATTATTACCCTGATAAGGGGAGGATGCCAATTTCCACTTAGCTTTTAAATCAGCCCGCCAGGGGCGAAGCCATAGTAGTCTACGAGACGTCACCGAAGACGCCATCGACCTAGCCGTAAACTTAGCTGCGTCCAGAGAGGTGTCAGCCGAATATTCGGCTGCAGCCACCATCTTATTTATGTCCTGCTGAAGACGCAGGTCATCCGGGGGAAGGCGGTCCCTAAGCTGCTTGAGCCAAACAAGATTTGCCCGATTAAAAAAGGAGGCCGAAGTGGTGGTCCTTACAGCCCAGGCAGCTGCCTGGTGGCTCTTTCTGAAAGCGGCCTCTGCTTTCCTATCCTCTGAGCGGAGCACCTCCATGACATCTGAGGAAAAAATAGTAGACGATGATAAATTTACTACTGGAGGGTCCACAGACGGAAGGGCCAAAAGGCTCTCCAGAGTGGGGTCTACACAATAAATTTGCCCCAGAGGGGGCAGAAAGGGCCCCCGGGTGTTCCCATTGTTTCTTAATGACCCCAGAAAATAACTCTGGACAGGGAATAAAGTCCTGATCCTGGGAAGGAACAGGAAATAAGTCATTATGAGATTTCTGACTGCCAGTGTCTTGGGCATGAGAACTGGAGATAGAGGCCATGTTGGTTGCCAATTTAGCTTTACGCAGCAACGCTTTAAACACAGCAGGCCGGAATAAGGTAGTGAATGCAGGCTTATCAGGTTCAACACCTTCATCTTCTGAAAACTCTGGTTCCTCAACCTCCCCTTCAAAACGCTCTGCCTCCTCACTATCAAGAGGATCCTGCGAGATAGCCTGACTAGCCTGACTAGGTCCAGGAACTGTCTGGTTGGCATGAAAATGGCAGCTAGCAGAAGAAAAGGGCAACTGGTTAGCATGAAGATGGCAAGTCGCAGGTGCAATAGGCATCTGTTGACTAAAACTTGAAGCAAACGCTTGGGCTAGAGCATTGGTAAGAATAGACTGAAAACTAACAGGTTGGTTCATATCCATAGCCTGCACCCCCAAGCTCATACTCTGGGCTGCAGTCAGACCATCTTGCTGAGCAACCTGAGAGGTGGAGAGAGGCTGAATCGGATCTATATGAGTTAAGTCATCCTCCACCTCAGACTGGGGAGAAGGTGGAACCAAGGAGGCTTGAACTTTCTTTTGAGCCCTCTCGCATTGCCTCTCCAAAGCATTATGCCTTCTAATGGCATCTCTGTCCATAGCAGCAGAAGGAGGAAGCCTGGATGAAGAAGCCTCAGGATCCTGTCTGGCAGACACTGCAGGGGCTTTAGACTTCGATTTTTTACTCTTTTTTGCCTTAGGCGGTGAGTGAGGTTGCTCACTGTCAGATGAGAATTCCTGGTCTGCCATAGTAAAATAAATTGAAATGGCAGCAGGCTTCAGTTAAGTAGAAACAGTTTTGGCACCAAAAAGAAAGTCACAAAATGGCCGCCCAAGTCAAATGACCCACAGATGAGTACCTCAAACAGAAGTAGGAGTCCTCCCACTATTGTCACTCTGCTTCCCCCTCCGCAGCTAGCAGGCAGCCAGGGCGGTCAAGATTGATAATCTCCTCACACCGCCAATACCTCAACTGTCAATCAATTTCAAGGGGAAAAGGGCGCGAAATTATTACCAGCACCAGCGTCTCGCAGCCTCTCCAGGACGATCAGCTCCAGCGAAAAAAAGCAATGTTTGAAATTCTGCTTCCCCGCAGCGACAGTGAGGCAAATACACGGAGTTTGAATAGTCAAACTACCAGGAACTCCGGAGCTGCCCTACTCTAATTGGAGCTGTAAAATGGCGGCCGCGGTTTACCAGGCTCACCTGGAACCGACGAGCTCACCAGTGGCTAAGGAGAAACGGCGCAGACCGTTTTGGAGCTGCCCAGCCAGGTCAGACTCCAATCGCTTGCATATGGACAGTGAGGCGATGGTCTGGAGCCCCAGAACCAGTCCCCTCACCACCAGAAACAAGGGACAGCCACAGCCGCAAGCTGTCCCAAAGCAAGTCTTCTGCTCCACTAATGAAACGCCCAGAAGTGAAACAAAAATAATAAAGTCTAAATTCCCTAACACTAAGACTAAACTCGAGCAGAGGAAATTCACAGGTCCCTACAAGTAGACTGAGCGAAATAACTGAGGAGGACGACAGCAGAGGGGGCGTGGTTAAAGGATTTCATGAAAAAAAAAAAACCACGCTCAGTCCCTGACAGGAAGATGACGAAATCCCATCTATAATGAAGTGACTTAGCAGCGCAATGGAAAACCGGTTGCTACAAATTTTCAACCCCAGCCCTGGCTACTGAGGAGAGGTCTTGCAGCAATTGGCTATCTTGTTTGGATTTGGAAGCTAAGCAAATCTTTTTAATAGTTGGATAGCAGATGACTAGGGAATACCAGACTGTAGGCTAGATTTATGATCTGATGTACAGTCAGTCCTTAGCTATGTTTTTGCTGTTATAAGTGAGATTTTCCTCCTCCTTGTACCAATAATATAGTTAAATTGATTTCTATATATCCCATCTGGTGATGTCCAGGTCTATAAAGATTATTTCAGTTGCTTTAAGATTGTGTTAGCAATGAAGTAATAATTGGATTGGCAGAAAGTTATTCTTCTGCTTCATTTGTTTCCCAGATCACATAGTCCAAGCATACAGTGTTTTCCTTCTTGCTGTTTCCAACTTAGACATCCTAATCACCACACACAAGCAGCATAATTTCAAATTGGACTTGATTACTGAAGTTCTCTTCATCAATAGTTAGAACAGATATTTGGATAAACATATGAAAGAGTTGTCTGCAGTCTAAATAGGATTTAATCATTAATTGCATTGTACCCAAATATCGTCTTTGCTATAACGTTCCTGGCTGTGAAAGCAATACTATTCCTTCTTCATTTTTCATATCCTGAACAGTACAATAATCCTCAGTTTACAACCTTTTATTTAACAATGATATGGAATTATGAAAAGATTGAAAAGGGTGCTCCATTAAATACTTCTAGCCATTTAAAATGGGCGTTGGTCCTACCTGATACGCCCGTTCTCTCCCGCGGGAGGGAACGGCAGGCAGCGCTGGGTAGACTCCGTCAGTTGACCAATCAGGACCAGGTCTGCAATGATGTTAAGCCCCGCCCTTCCTCTTGCTCTCCAGTTTATCGGCGAGGTAATCACTGCAGACTGGCGTGTCTCCTGCGGACAGTAAGGAAAGGTAAGTACAACCCACCCCACCCCGACACCCGACGGCTCAGCCCCACTAGGGAGGGGGCTGCCTGCCGTTCCCTCCCGCGGGAGAGAACGGGCGTATCAGGTAGGACCAACGCCCATTCTCCTCCTGGTTGGGAACGGCAGGCAGCGCTGGGACATCCCAAAGCTTGATGTCCAACGGGCGGGCAGTGTCAGGGCGAGCCGCAGATCAGGAAACATGAACCCGTTGCAGGACCCGTCTGCCGAAAGCCGCATCAGCCGACGCGTAGATGTCCAGACGGTAGTGTCTAATAAATGGTGTCGGGGTAGACCAAGTTGCCGCCTTGCAGACTTCTTCCAATGACACTTGAGTCGCCCATGCAGCGGAGGTGGCCGCACTCCTGGTGGAATGCGCGGTCACTCGACTGGGGGTTGCAAGTGACTGCAACTCGTATGAGAAAGCAATTGTGGCACGGATCCAGCGGCCTAAGGTCGGAGCAGAAACCTTGGTTCCCATCGTAGAAGGTTGGAACGAGACGAACAAGGCCTCGGTTTTACGGAAGGAGGCAGAACGATAAATGTAGATCCTTAAGGCCCTGCGGACGTCGAGCGTGTGCCACACCCTCTCGAGGCGGTGAGACGGGTGAGGACAAAAATTGGGCAAGGCGATTTCCTGCGAATGATGGTACATAGAATTTACTTTGGGGAGAAACGTGGGGTCCAAACGGAGGACCACTTTGTCGTGATGGAAAACACATAAGTCTTGGCGGATCGACAGAGCAGCCATTTCAGAGATGCGACGGGCGGAGGTCACCGCCACCAAAAATGCCACCTTAAAGGAGAGAAACTTCAGAGAAGTCACCCGGAGGGGCTCGAAGGGAGGTTGTGTGAGGGAGGACAAAACCTTTGAGTGGTCCCAAGTAGGGAAACGGTGAACAACCGGGGGACTCAGGTTGGAGGCTCCCCGCAGAAATTGGTGAATCAAAGGATCTTTAGTAACGGCTGCCAAAGATTCACATGCGGAGACGGAAGCCAAGGCCGCGACTTGTCGCTTCAGAGTAGAAGGAGCAAGACCGGAGTCGAAGCCGTCCTGGAGAAAGCCGATGACGTGAGCCACTGAAGGCGAAGTAGGAGAGATCTGGCGAGCCGAGCACCATGATGAAAAGGAGCACCAGATAGACTCGTAAATACGAGCAGTGGATGGGCGCCGAGCAGCCTGGATGGTTCTAATAGCGGCAGGTGGAATGTTGGCCCTCGTCAAGAATCCCCGCTCAGTCTCCAGGCGGTTAGTTGTAGCCATTGGGGCTCGGGGTGCACCAGAGCCCCCTGCAGTAGGCAAATCCGATCGTCCGGTGTTCGCCACGGACTGGCCGTGGACAGGGAAACCAGATCCGAGAACCAGGGCCGGCGAGGCCAGTGCGGCGCTATGAGAACCAGTTCCGACTTCTCCTCTAGGAGTTTCCTGAGGACCTTGGCGATGAGTGGCAGGGGAGGAAAGGCATAAAGAAGTACACCCCGAGACCAGGGTGACCGAAAGGTATCCACCGCTTCCGCGCCTGGGGATGGAAATCTGGAAAGGAAACGCGGAACCTGATGATTGACGTGGGAAGCGAACAAGTCTACTGCAGGGCGGCAAAAGCGGCTAGACAGTTCCAGGAATAGATCCGGATGAAGCTTCCATTCGGAATGGTCCACTATATTGCAACTAAGAGAATCTGCCTGAATGTTAGACTTGCCAGAAATGTGAGAAGCCCGTAGGGAGGCTAAATGAGACTCGGCCCAATGCCCTAGCTGTAGGGATTCGTGAAAAAGGGCCCAGCTGGAAAGGCTCGCATTGGTAGTAAGCAGCAACCTATGGGGCTCTCTAAACAGGGTACTGTTGGAGATGGTCCGTGTGATTCGGGCCGCTAAACCTCTTACGATGGGCTGCTAAGCAAAGGCTTGGAATTGCAGCCAAAACCGTCCTCCAAGCCGAGGAGGAGGCGAGCGCGGTGCAGAACAGGGCTACAGAGCGAACTCGTAGGCCCTGCCTGGTAAATTGCCAGCTGGCAGCCTGAAGCCGCGAGCGGCCATCCACGGGACAGGAGAGAATCCTCCATGCTGAAAGCGCTCTGCTCGATCGCCCCGATAGCTCTTAAAAGAACTTTATATATAGATATAGATATAGATATATAGATATAGATAGACAGATAGACAGATAGACAGACAGACAGACAGACAGACAGACAGACAGACAGACAGACAGACAGACAGATAGATAAGCAAGACGTAAAGCCAAAGCAGGAGACCAAACTCCAAGTCGACCGAGTCGATAAACTGGAGAGCAAGAGGAAGGGCAGGGCTTAACGTCATTGCAGACCCGGTCCTGATTGGTCAACTGACGGAGTCTACCCAGCACTGCCTGCCGTTCCCAACCAGGGAGAATATTACACCACCTCTCCCCGGCCATGTGATTTCAATCTCAGTCAAGATGGGCAACCTTCGCACTTATGACCAGTTGCCAGTTGCCCTGTGACCATGTAATCAACATTTGCAAACTTCTCTGCCAGCTTCCCTAGAAAGTAAATGGCAGGGAAGGTTGCAACTTCTCTCTCACCTCCGTGGGTTGGATGAAAGAGCTGCCTGCAAAGGAAAGCTGAACTGCTTCTGTGAGGAGCAGGAACAACTGAAATACTTCTGTTCCTACACTGCCAAAGGAGTTGCCTTTTGTGAATAAGAGCTGAACTCTTCTGGTGGGGCACAGGAATGGAACTGAAACTTCAGCATTTCAGCACCATTTCTATACCCCACTGAAGAGTTCTGTTCCACAGAGCTGAAAATCTTCAGCAGGCAATTCTTTCAGGGAGCCGAAATCTAAGGAAGAAGAAAGGCAACATGATAAGAGCACAGGGTGCCTCAGGGAAGTAAGGGAAACCCTCTGGTCAGGGGCTGAAAATCCTGCTTGGGTTTCAGCAAGGAAGACTTTCAGTTCCTGAGCAGAGACAGCATAGAAGGAGTGCAAAGTGCAGGAATTGCAATAATTGAAAGAAGCAGTCACATGGGCATCTTGCCTAATGATTGTTTCGCTCAATTGCCAAAATTCTGTTCCCAATTGTGGTTGCAAGTCATGAATTACCTGTTCTGACTAAAAATGTCCAATTCAATTCCAATTTGGTGAGATCACCAAATTGTATAGTTCGTTTCATCTTTATTGTGTTGAACTTTCATGTGTTTCATGTTCCCTCTGTAATTCTGTCTTTGAAGGTTTTCTGCATGGCAACAGTGGCAAACAGGTGTCCTTAAGGCTTCAATCAAGACAACAGATTCTCAACTGAGGGGCCTTTCATATCTGGTACTAGCATCATCATTTACTTTTTCTTGTCTATGTATATGATTTTCTAGTTAAATACAGGAAAAATTTACCATTGTGACAGTCCCACATTGTCGTTAAGTGATCATCTAGCTCTAGCACTGCTCCTGCCTGATAGGTGCTTGTTTCATTTGGGCAACTGGGATGACCTTTGGGTCTTGGGTGACTCTAGTAGGAGCATATATTTTTGCCCTGCATTGCCAACGTTCTTCATTTATGGGATGACTATTTATAGACAACGCCTTTAAATGACTTTTCTAATAAGAGGAAGACTAAACCGAGTTATATTTATAGTGTAAAACTCTTAGTATTTATATAAAATAAATCCCATCTTGAGGCATGAAAAAAAATCCAAAAATACTCTAATCCGATAATAGCATTTTTCAGGGAAACTGCATTCAATTTTGTGGGTCACATTATATAAGCAACATGTAATAATGTTTAAAATGATTTTTAATAAAACTGTCATTTCTTTATTTTACCAACTCGTTTATCCAATAAAAATATATTTTAAGATAATATGTAAAATTCCTTGACTTACACAAGTAAGAATATTATATTATTTCACTGGTAATTCAAGACAAGGGAGAAAATATATAGCAATTACAATTAGCAGCCATTCATAACCCCAATGAAAAAGTGAATTCCTCATAAAATGTTCAGGTACGTCTATCAGCCAAATTAGTTATTGTTAAATAATGGAAATATTGAGGTAATGTTTCAATGGACAGATCTGATGATAAATCTAGTCTGTAACTTTTCTTGAACAGGTTTCTGAAGAGAAAAAAATAAACGTATAAGTAAAAGTAATAAATTATTATTTTACAAAGACCAGTGGGGTTTTATTGTTTCTATTAAAAGAAAAGCACATTTTTATCCAACTTTTGTTATCAAAATAGGGACTATGTGCCATCAAGTCATCATTAATTCTTAATGACCACATAGATTTTCTCTATGATATGTCCCTAAACTGGTTCTTAAGGTCTTCCAACAGTGCACTCATCACATAATAGTCCATCCAACTTGCTGATCATTGTCTTCTCTTTCCTTCCATCTTTTCTAGTATTACAGCCTTCTCCAGAGACCCAGGTCTTCATAATGTGTCTAATGTAGAATAATTTGAGCCTGGTCATTTGTGCCTTGAATGAGAACTCTGAGTTGATTATTCACTTGTTTGTATACCAGCACTATGTATTTTTTTGAAAGATAAAAGTAAAACAAAAAAATGCAAGTTCATGGCTGTGAATTCCATTATTTTAACTATGGATCAAGTGTTACCTCATATTTTCTTTTTAATCAGTCCCAATTCTGATATTTTAACATCACCTGCATAATTTTATGCATCTCTATTATATACTCTTATGTGCTAGTTTTCTAAAGTAAACTGTAAATATTGATGGTGTTGGCTTTCCTTCTTTGAACTTGATGGCATAGGACCTAGTTATCTTCGAGATCGCCTTCTGCCACCGACGACCTCCCATTGACCCGTGCGCTCCTACAGAGAGGGCCTCCTCGGGGTGCCATCAGCCAAGCAATGCAGGCTGGTGACCCCCAGGGGGAGAGCCTTCTCTGTGGGGGCTCCCACCCTCTGGAATCAGCTGCCCCCAGAGATAAGGAGAATCCAAGACCTCCGTGCCTTCCGCCATGCCCTTAAAACTTACCTTTTCCAACAAGCCGGGCTGGCCTAACAAATCCTTTAAATGATTTTAAATTTGTTTGTCTTTTTAAATTTTGGGCCAAATTGAGATATTTCCTTTTAATCTGTTCTTAATGTATTTATTATGTGTTTTTATTTGGCTGTACACCACCCTGAGTCCCTAGGGAGAAGGGCGGTATATAAATTTGAAGTAAAATAAATAAATAAAAATTTCCAAGTTTTAATTAATCTCTGATTCCACTCTATTAAATGAGTCTTACACAAATTTTAATCACTGTTTTTCCCAGGCATTATGGAGAGTAAGTATTAGGAAAAAATAATTTCCTTGTAAAGTATATGGGAGTTTAAAAATAATTTTCAGCCAATACCGTTGCTATTTTTGCCTTATATAATGGTTTTCCACTTAATCTAAGCCAAAATTGAAGTATTCCTACTGAAGAAAGCAATACTTGTTAATCATAAAGATGTTTTATAGGTAAATTATTTAAAAAATGAGAGTAGAGTAGAATAGAAAATATTCAGATATATGTTTGCTTGCATTCTCAAGTATTTAAGCTTGCAAATAAATCTTGAATAATGTGTATGACTCACTTTGTTGTTAATGTTCATAACAAATGAATCAAAAAGCTTTGCACCTGGAACCAATTTTGATAGAAATTTTAGTTCCTGATCCTAATCCAACACTGCTGGACCACATTGGCTCTGTAGCATCACTATCATGCAGAGTTCAAGTTTATTTATAAGTGGACTACATATTTAGAATAAGATATCCTCAGAAATATTGAATTTAAGAAGATTCTGATATTGGAGACAGGTGCATTCTACTGTAAAATCCATTATAAGCATTTAATTTAGAGTATATCAAAGCTGACGTTTAAGATTAAGAAGTTATCACTTCTATAGCAATTTGCAGCTTAATTCTTTTCACTTTTGTTCCAAGCCACTTCCACAAAATACCTACTTTCCATTCATTTTGTGGGAAGATTCATCTACTTTCTCATATCTTCTTTTCTTTCCACAGTTACTCTTTGGCACCCCCCATCACAATCTTTTTCACAAGATGTGTACTTGACATCACTAAACAATGGTCTGTCACATATTCAGATCCTCTTATCCTCCTTATCTTCTCAATCTTTCATAACAATAAATTTAATCTTTCATAATAAATTACAACTCCATCATACTTTATATTCATTTCTCTGTTATGCATATAAATGAATATTCTTATGGTTAAAATACATTTTCAAAACATGCCCTTTTCAAAGCAGATATTTAGCAAATAATCAATTGTACTTGTTCTTGGGTCTCTAAATGGCCTAGTTAATTTTGCTGTATTCTCTTTGACATTTATACTGCTTGCATGCTGCCCATTCCCTCTGTTTGTAGGAAGCCAATATCCATCTACGTATGTTACTCCATTAAATAATTTTTAATTCCAGATCACCTGTACTGGAAATGTTGCACTATTTTTCCCCAAAACTCATCCTTTGTTCTCTTATTAACACTATAGGAGTATAACTACATTAACGCTCTAGGAACATCATTTTTTTTTTCCATTTCACTGGAAAAAAGTTGCCCAAAGTAGCCTCAAAACTCTGCTGTTTGCTCAACTGTTGTTATAGAGAATCGACTCCATGAAATATTACTTCCCTAAAAAACAAGTGGTAAGAGTTTTTTATAAGATTATTTTCCCTAAAAAAAAATGGTGAGTTTTTTGTAAGATTTTACCTTGATTCATTACTGCTTTCATGATAATTTCTACGAACATGTTTTTCCATATTATTAATTCTTTAGTATAGTACATTCTATCACAATTAGTGCTGTTATTAAATGTTATACATTGTATTATTGGTTTTATCTGCAGCTATTAACTTTAATTTTTATAATAAAAGTTAAAATGACAGAAAGTTATCATGTATATAAATAAAGTCTAGAAATAATTGTCATCTGGAATTAAATAAAACAAAACCATCCAAGACTATTATACTGTTCAAGATATGTTCTAAGACAGAGACCCTGTTTGATCAAGCAGTCAAGGCAACAGGCTAGGAATTAGAAACTGTGAGTCCTAGGCACAAAGCTAACTGGGTGATGCTGGCTAGTCACTCTACCTTAGCTCTAGGAAGCAAGCAATAGCAAACCATTCCAAAATGTGCCAAGAAAATTGCAGAGATTAGTCCAGGCAGTCACCAGGACTGACTCAACACTGACTCAAAGACACCAAAAACAAAAAATGTCCTGGGATATAGACAAAACTTAGTTGTAATGAAACCCTTTTCACAAATGATCTATGATGGTTATGTCTGGCAATGCATACTAAATATAGAGGGGAAGTAGACTAAATTACATTTAAATTTGATTAAAACTAAAAAATAAAATACTTCTTTAAATAATAGAATATTGTTCAAGTATTATAAACATCTTTCTCCATATTAAAAATTAAAACTCAAATACAGGTTTTGCACAGGGTCTGAGGACTACATCAAAGGCATTTGAGGTCACATAGTAGGCTCAGGCTGCAAACTCTGCATTCCTAATTTTGTAATTTATCCTAAAGGTTACATATTCCAAAACTTAAGGGGAAAATGACTAATAATTGTATCCATATAGTACATTAACAAAGCTAGCAATGATACTTTCTATTAGAATAAATTATTCCTCTTTTATGTCCTGAAAATAGTTTCTAAATATACATGTTTATTGAGAGTTAAGTCCCATTCAGTACAGCTTACTTCCTGACAAATTTATATAGATTAGAGCTTAAATATTCAAAAACTTTTACGTATTATTTAGTCCAAAACCATACTATGTTAGAAATGTGCTTCAATCAATAATGCTGAAAATATTACTGATTTCCATGAAACTTGCTCGGAACTTATTCTGGTCATATTTCACTGGAAATTATATCTTTAAAAAGCATTTCACATTAAATAATGTAGTTTTACCTATTCTCATATTAAGAATCTGTCTTTTTATGTAGCAAAGCTATCAACTGGAGTCCTGAACTATTGAGAATTAATCCCAAATCTTCCAGAATTCCAGAATATGGATATATAGATTTGTGCTATTATGCAATTTCCATTTGGAAAATCAGAATTACTCCTTAATTCTGTAACCACTCAGTTTACAAGGTGATTTAAAGGTTTTGGAAGAATAACAAATACATTAATACTTTTAAAATTAATTATCCAAAGTATATTTAAAGCACATTATTTAGCTGTAAAGTATTAAATAAAAGTAGATTTTTTTTTTAAATAATAAGAACATATTTCATCCTTTGTTTGGGATTTGTATGCAAAACAGAAAACATAACACACACACACACACACACAAAAACCCCAATTGAGTACAGTAAGGATAATCTAATACAGATCTTGAAAGTAGTACTTCCCAAATTTTAATCTCAGATAGATGGTTTATAAGCGTAGCAGGAACTTGGTAATTATTAGAATGGGTCCCACTGGATATAAGGATATGTCAAACGCACAGAACTGAACTGTCAATCCCTTTCATTTAAAAAAATATGTTTAAACATTTAAATCAATAGAATTTTAAAGTTTAGACATGGACTGGATTGAGTTAAATGTATATAATGAAAGATTAACCAAAATCTTAATTCCATTAATTGTAATAGTTTTTCAGTTATAAAATATACAATAATACTCCATTAATAAAATGTTAATTTTAGAAAATGAAGTAGAACATGAAATATCTCCTTTTAAAAACATATATGGGATTTATCTATTCAATGAACCATTTAAGAATAATGCTGTAATGATTTCTGGAAATAATACAACTAAGCAAATTTTCAGCATTTTTTTAATCCAAATAAAACAAATCAATTTTCATACTATATAAATTTAGAAAACAGTCTATTTTAATGCTTTGTTTTTAAATTATATTCACTATTTATAGATTTACTTCTGCCTAAATATCTTGATAATTACAGCTGTGATATCAACAATAATATACAAATAGAAATAAAAACATTTATAAATATGTTCACTTGTACTCACAAATTTGTATGAAAACTGTTTTAAGAAACTTAATTTTAATACATGACACATCACATCAATCATGTTTCAAAAATCAATCAGGAATAAAATAATTCAAGGCTTGATTCACGATATTTCATACATGTGCTACAGTAAAACATAAACTATTCCTCTTTTATGTCCTGAAAAGAGTATCTAAATATACATGTTTATTGACCATTAAAATCCATTTAGTTCACTGAAACTTACTTCCTGCCAGTTACAGATTCCATCTTAAATATTCAAATCCATAGTTAAAATTACAATGAATCTAATTTAATCTATTGTTAACCAATTATTATTGTGGCACTTTTTCTTTCAGATATAGCAATTACAGATACAGCCAGTAAAAACATTCTTCATCAAGTGATTAATTCTGCCACCATCCAAACACAAGAGAAGTAACTTTTTCTGTTCTACAATTTTTATCCAGAAATAATATAAAAAGAAGACTGATCTCACACCTGTGTTATAAAAGGTTAATCCCCAAACTTCTGGTGGGCAATAGTAGAAATCCCATCTTCAACACTGCTTGTTCCTTTTCAAGCACACAGTGGTTTCTTCCAATTGCATGTTCTGGTCTTTCCCACTGACAGTTAATAAATAGTGAAAGGAGAATGTAAGCCAGGAGAGGAGAAAATATAAAAAAGAAATGCTTTTCTTTAAGAAAATATTCTGATGTATTCTTGCTTCACAGAAGATCTCAGGATGCATCTTAGAAGGGGCTCCTTGGAAAGTTTTTTTAATAATATTTTATTATTGTAATTGTTATTTTATGATAATTAATAAGGAACTATCATTCCTAGTTTCCACTTTGACTTTTTAATCAATTTAAACATCATAGTTTTTAGCCTTTAAAAGTTAATAACTGCAGTGTTATGAAGATAGAAAAGGAAAATTTATATTCTTATTTCAAATTTTAAAGCATCCACCCAATTTTTTTTAAAAATAAATCAATAACTTTTATCATACAAACTAATAGCATTCTTTTCTATATAGAATGTTTTCACTTTTAGAATCTTCATTTTTGCCCCACCTCCCATTTTGAAATCTTATACATACAAAATTCAGATACCATATGCATTATCTTACATGTACAAAACAAACACTATGATAGCTTCTTTTTAAAAAAGGTTGCTTCCCAAGTCACTTATGAGCAAATTTAATATATCATCTTTTTTTAAAAATCCCAAGCGACTTTAATATCATTCTAAGTTTGAATACCAGAAACTTCTGTTTTTTTCCTCTATCCCAAGATGGTTTTCTTTTCCGAAGCTCAAGCCGAGAAAATAGACAAAAGAAGCCGATTCACTGAACCTTGCCAAGTCTTGCCTTTTTTCCCCTCTTTTCTTCAGCTTACACTACTCATTGCTCCCAGGATGGCAACCTTCCCAAGCAGTCTTGGCGGAGCTCCAGTCTGTGCTAACCTATCAGAAGTCCTTGTTTCTAATAGAAGTCCTTTGAAAATCAATATATTATGCATATACTCTGCACAATAATCGTTGTCCAGTATACCAACCATGATATCTGTAAGACAACTTGGCTGAATGAATAGGTGCTGATGCCGGGATATGGTTTCTGACCAACGATGGTCAGAAACCATATCCTGGCAACAACTTCCATTCTCCTGCCAAACTCCAGTACAGACTTCATGGATTTTATATTGTAGGATAGTAACTTTTTTTTTCTTTACTCAGTAAGCCTGGGCAATTATAAGCAGCACTCAGCAATAAGAAATTTTCCTAGAAATGTCAGCAGAGAAGCTTTTCACATAGGAGGAGCTTCCTATTGCATAAACAACTCAAAACACTGTTATTAAGATTTTCTTGACATCAGCTGATAGGATGGGACAGAATAGGATAGGACAATTGTTATTGTCACTTTTTTTCTATGAACACACTGGCACATATTAAAAAATGACATTCTGATGCCCGTTTTCAAAAGAAAATAAGCTGAAATGTTGAAAATCCACCGAGCTTACAGCACTATCCAGAATAGAATGCTTTATCCAAGTTTCTGTTGCAATGATAACAAAGCAGTTTCTCACCTGCCAGTTTGTTAGTAACTCTACCTTCCTGTACTCCATTTTAGGCTCTAAGGAGCACATTAGCAAGCAAAATAGATGGTAATGAACTCTATATGGATTAGCCTTTAGCCTAGTTGTTAGCCCTCCATGTTTGCCTCGTTTCCTCTTTCGATCATACCGCCACCTCCTCAGAAGACGCTCAGCACCAGAGGGAGATTTCCCTGCTGCAAAGGCTGCTGCTCCCACTGCCTCCGCCACCTAAAACTCTGAAAGTGCTCTGCCAAGCACTTTCAGAGATTGCAGTCTATCTCATACCCTCCACACAACCCACCGACACTTCTGCTGCTTGCACCTTCAACCAAAGCAGTCCGAAGCAACACACTCTCCAGAATAGCTTTACCAATAGTTCCTCTCTTGCAAAATATCACCAAATCCAATACAGACTGACAGTCATAACAATTTTGTAATACAATTCCGCTTGTCACAATTCCCAAAGAATCACTCAAACCGGATGACACTTTCATCTCCAAAACCCCAACACTCTTGAGAGCCGAAGCAGCTGCAGCTAAGCAAGATGCCACCATTTTAGAAAAGAACACAAACCATGAAAATTTAGATTTTAATTTAAACTAACAACAATCTTAAATTCAAATTATATTTAAGTATTTTTCAAAATGAAGCCAACTTACAATATCAGCTGTCTGGTTAGGTTTTTATAACCAAAATAAAACACTTACATTATGACTTAATGCAATACAAAATATTGAACTGTTTATTCATGTAAATCACTGTAAATTATGAATTATTGTTCATTAAATGCGTCATGGCTACCTACTCCAAAAATACAGAATTAAAACAGTTAAAAACATAAAACAAGACAGCCTGGACTTTTAAAAATCATAAAAATAAAAGGATGACAGATGCGCCACAGACATATTAACCCAGACTTAGGAGCAGAGCCAGGTCTTAAGGGCCTTCCAGAATACCAGGTAACTGGTCACTATATGTATCTCTGGGAGGATATGCTAGAGGGCAGGGTATGCTACAGATAAGGCATATTTCATGGTCCCATAATATATCATGAATTGAGGGGACCTGTAGCGTACCCATTCTGCCCAAACATAGCAGGCAGGTAGAAACAACTGAAGATAGGTAATCCCTCAAATAACCAACCCCTATGCTATTATATAGTAATATGTAATACCATGTTATAGTAATGTGAGCAGAATAATGTAATGCATGAATATAACCATAGTGTTTTATTCAATACAAGTAGTCCTCAACTTACAACCACAATTGGGACCATAACCTTGGTTGCTGAGTGAAGTGGTCAATAAGCAAGTTGTTAAGCAAACAAAGGGAAAGATGCCTTGTAAAGGAATTTTACAAGGAAATGAAATCTGGGTCTTCACAATCCTCACTTCCTTTCTTCAGCCCAGTTCATTTACCCTTGCCACTGCTCCCTATTTACAAAGGGCCATAGCAGCATAGCCTAGGGTTGTCTACTCAGCCCCCTGCATCTGCTCCGATTGGGCAGGTCTCTGTGGGGACAGAAGAAAGCCTGACCATACTGCATCTAGGGAAGTAGAGAATTCCTCAGTATTCATAGTATCCTCCCAAGATTATTCCTCCTGCTGTACCCTTTCCAGTCAATAATGAAGTACTCAAGATGACTCAATATTGATGGAAGTCCAGGATCTATCTGACCTCATGTTTCTTCAAGTTGTCTATCAACAATGATGGAGATGAGGCAGCACTGTTATGTGCCTGGTGTGCTGGCACATTTAGGACCAAGAATGGAAGTGAATGATAGGATGGAGCAAACAGATGAGTGGAGCTGGGCTTATAGGGACAAATTTGATCTGTGCTCCACACGATTTCATGTCTCAGATTAGATTGATTACAAAAGCATAGGGCAGGTAGAGGGACCCAGAACTCCAAAAATTGTCCATATCTATCAGTTCATCTTTCATTTTTATAAAATAACTGTTGACAAACAACTTTTATGAACAATCCATTGCTGCAAACCAGCAGCAAAGATTTCTTCTTTCAGCATTAAATGATAATTCTTTAAACTATCCTCCATGTCAAGGAATCCACAGTTCTTGAAGTTTCGATAGATTCCAAAAACTGAGGATACAGGCAAGAAAGCATATACTTGTTTAGCAGATAATGATTGCCTAAGAATCATATTAACAACTGATAGTCACACTGGACTCAGTCATAAAGAATCCAATATTTTATATGTGGTAAAATCAAAGAGTCATACAGTTATTATAATTCAATGTAAACCACAAATTAAACGAATGACTTGAATGCAACTTAATTGTTAAGCAGCATCAGTTTTATTCACAACAGACATTACACTAAAATTGATAAGAAGTTTCCCGTAACAGGGATTAAGAAATTATTATTTGATGTAATTCCTGTTACGTGAGAAGTAGAGACACCATAGAGACTTAATTAAAAGAAGCAAACCCAGAAGCCATTGTGCACAAGATATAATGTAATCTCTAGTATGCTGTTTTATTAATGTTACTAAAGCTCTTAGCATGGCTTGATATGCCACATCAACATTTCATCACCCAGTTATAACACATGAAACACTATCCTTTTAAAAAATGTAATATTTGGGAAATAGGTATAGATGACTGCAAGATTTTTTTCTCACTTTGGCATTTAGTGTCACTTCATTCATGAGTAAGTATTTTCAATAGTATTTTTAAGATGCTGCTTTTGCCAGCAGTTTTAAATTCTCAATGCATTATCAGTTTGCAGGAGGAATATAAAACTGTACCTGGGTTTAGATACACATTGCATAACTCTATTTTGGTTTATTGTGCTTTGCCAGATGCAGTTGCTGTCTTAAGTGTTCAATACTCCACCAAATGCAATTTACTTGAATAAATTAGTTAAACAAATTGCAAATTAGCCTGCGATACGAACGTAGCCAACATTACATAGGATTCCTCACTAAGCTTTGACAAAGTTCATATAGAATCTACTGCATGTGAATGTTGAAACGGAGATGAATGTTGCCGCCCTGCAGTCGGCAAAAACTAATGGAGTAAAATCCACAGGGACTCCCATATGAATGTTATTAAAAATTATTTAATGTGCAATGCCATTGTCTAAGAAATATAGAGAAAATACTTAAAATTATCTCTGCCATTGAGTTCATGAATCCACAAATATTTGGATTCAAAAACAAGCTGTTGTATATTTAATCAATTCACAAAAGAGGAAATTCTAGCATATAAATTGCATTGCTGACCTCCAAAATACAATGCCCAACTGTCAGAAAGTGAAATCCAAATAGCATCTACTTCAGAGTCTCCAAACCAATATATCTACAGTAAATATTCAGCAGTCCCTTCAATTCACCCACTTTCCAGGATTTTTTTAAAAATGTTCTGTAAAAATAGAATAAATTCTCAGTCCAACACAGTTGAGAGAACTGTTTGTTTTTTCTAGATCTCAACAGTGGGAAAATAAAATCCATCTCCATCTTTGCTAAAGTTAATGAAAAATCAAAGTGCTATATATATATATATATATATATTCTTTTTTATAACTTTCTTGCTCTTAAGGAAGAAAGACTGTAAAAAACAAATAAAACTACATGATATTTTCTTTCAGCAAACTGTACTCTGATTACAAAGCCATCATAAATCTTCTCAGAGAAGAAATCCAGCTTCAGAATTTCAGTATAATGCAAACAGCAATGTAAGAGGACCTAATAAGCAACTTTTCAAGAACTGCAGGAATTGAACTGGAACAGAATCTTCTAAATGAGAAAGGCTTACCAATGAATACTGCAAGATAATAAGAATGTGCCAGATATCCAGATAATATTACCTCAGAAATTGTAGCTGTTAAGTATGTGCTTTGACATGTTGCTTTCTTTAAAGCTTTTATATTAAGAAATTCCAAGTGCCAGTCATAAATTCTCTTTGCACTATTAATCCATAAAAATATATTTTATTTTCAACAAAAGAATGTAATATAAAGACTGAGTGCATATGAATGAAATCTTTTAAAGATATTTTTTAACCATTTATGTTTCATACAATATAAATGCTAGAAGGCAGTGAACTGATTCAGGGACTGTATTAGTTACAATGCGGTTTACTGTACTCATAATGCATTATATGAACCCACCCACTGTATCTGTAAACTATGATTTAACATGTGTGAATTGAGCCAACTGTGGTTTTCTTGAACAAATTTCATTAAGAAAACCAGCTAAGTGTGATGTATGGAGCTAGCCAATTTATTGGCAATCTAGTCCTAAACGTATAGATATAAAAGGCTCAGAAAGCTTTAGGAAAAAATTATCCTAAAGGACAGGACATCTCCACTTGGTAGTTACTACAGATGAATTGTAGTATTTATTACATGCATTGCATAAGGCCTCACTTCATTTCACATTCACTTCTATTTCCCACTTAAAACTGAAAGGATTACTGGGGATAAAATAAATGTGCCCTAGAGAATATGCCCAAAATTTCTGTTACTAAGCAAGACAGTTATGTGAGTTTAGCCCATTTTACGACCTTTCTTGCCACAGTTATTAAGTGAATCACTGTAGTTACATTAATAACATGGTTAAGTCAGTGGTGAAATCCAAATTTTTTTACTACGGTTCTGTGGGCGTGACTTGGTGGGCATGGTGTGGCTTGGTGGGCATGGCTTGGTGGGCGTGGCAGGGGAAGAATACTGCAAAATCCCCATTCTCTCCCCACTCCTGGGGGAAGGATATTGCAAAATCTCCATCCCCACCCCACTCTGGGGCCAGCCAGAGATGGTATTTGCCAGTTCTCCGAACTATTCAAAATTTCCACTACTGGTTCTCTAGAACCTGTCAGAACCTGCTAGATTTCACCCCTGGGTTAAGTGAATCTGGCTTTCCCATTGTTTTTGCTTGTCAAAGAGTGATCACAATAGCACCGGGATTCTGCAATCTTCATAAATACAAGCCAGCTGTCAAGCATCCAAATTTTGATCATATGACCATGGGGATGCTGCAACAGTCATGAGTGAGTTAGGTCACTTTTTTCAGTGCTGTTCTAACTTTGAATGGTCATTAAACAAATGGTTGTAAATTAAGGACTACCTGTATGCATTTTCTCCCTTGACGTACCAGAAAATGTGCAATAAAAGAAACCTTCCTAGCCTAGATTCATAACCTAACCTAACCCAGCCCAGCCTAGTCTAGCCTAGATTCATTCTTAAACAGTATCTTAAAACATTCATCAAGCATATTGTATTGAATTCCCTATCTACGTGCCCTGTTGGCTTTGGCAATGCTAACTAAGGAAGCAGGAACATGACGTTAGTATACCCGTAGTAAGCAGATATAAAATGCAATTAAGAACAATATAGTTACAGAAATAAGAGGAATAATAAAAAATATTTCAAGAACCCTACAGTATTGGATACACAACTGGAGAACATAAAATGCCCTTCTAATAGACTTTATACTAGTTTATTTTCCTATGTCTGTAATTGCAAAATCTTGAGCTGAAATTGACTGCTAAAATCTCTACCTGCTGATTTCTGCGGGTTGAAGCTTGTTACTGTGTTAAAAGCAGGCCAGGTGCTTTTTTTTCTCATTGTTTTTGTCTAAACACTTGACATTTCAAGCAAATTAAAAACACTCACTATAAAAATAAAAAACCCCTTAGCAATAATATTAAATCAAAGCTGGTAACAAATGAATAATTCATTTACTGCAAAGTCAAAAATATCATATTAATAAAAGCACAAACCAAACGCAATAAGCAAGCTAACCAAGGCTACACGCACGAATAAGCATGCGCAATAGACTGAATGGCTTGGCTTTACTTTTCCGGAGCAGTCGCGCCAGATTCAGCCTCACACTTGAAGGCATGCTCAGGCGCATGCGTCAAGCCCTACTCGGACGAGAGAAAGCAAGCGTACGCCCTCCAGGCTTCAAAAACCTCGTCGACGTTTTCCCCGTCAACTGCTTTCTCAAAGCGCATGCGCAGGGAACTGCCTCACGCCAACAGTTAAGATTAATTAGTGTTTTCTTTCTCCTTCTGCCTACCCGGAATACGGACGAGGCTCTGGTCTCTGCCAGGCAAAGCTGCTTCTTTGCTGGGGATTTTTAGAAAAACCGAAGAGGCTTCTCCCATGGTGGCGAAAGTACGGAAGAGACGGCAGGCAGTAGCAGCAAAAAGCATTTGCCCCTCCCGCCTTCTTGTCAGCCCCCAAGGGCAAAAAGGAGGAAGAGGCGGTAACGAACTTGCCTGGCGGCTTGCGTAAGTGCCGAGCTCGAGACTTGGAGCACGTGGCCAGCAATCCGCGAGGGAGAGAAAAAAGACCGGAGCCCGTCCAGGCACCGGCACTGCACCGGCACTTGCCTCTGATGATCCTGCTGCTGGTTATGTGTAACTTTCGTTTGACTCATAGGCAATATTTACAACGGGATCTCTGGCCCATAGGAAGATATAGGAAAAGTTTGCACCTTAAACGAGGGGTCTCCAACCTTGGCGACTTTAAGCCTGGCGGACTTCAACTCCCAGAATTCCCCAGCCAGCTTTGCTGGCTGGGGAATTCTGGGAGTTGAAGTCCGCCAGGCTTAAAGTCGCCAAGGTTGGAGACCCCTGCCTTAAACTACGAGATAGCTGCCTGCAGTTTAGCATAGTGGTGTCGTGGAAAACAAGCACCCGTGCTTAGTTTGTGGTTAAACCCTGGTTGTGAGTGCTCGGAAAACGAGTTAATACTACCTCCCAAATCTGGATAAGTTACCCAAAATTGGATAAAAGAGCTTTTTTCTTTGGGTAACGAACGCGACATGAATCCGCTCATTAGCCAGTCACAAGGACGTTCAAATCGAAGTGTTTTACCTGGCTTTGGGGAAAAAAGGACTTTGTGATAAGCAGTTTTGGGTAATGAAGGCAAAAAGCTTGCGAACTACTGGAATAAACCATTGTTAAATCAGTCGTGGGGATGTTCTTACTTAACACCCCGGTTGGATAAAAGTTTGTTGTTGTTTTGCTTCCTCTGTAAAATGTGGATTATATCAGACAGTAATCTAAGCTTTTACTGAAGTATGATTTATGAAACAAGTGGCTTTGCACAATAGGGCCTGGTGGCTCAGCAGACTGATAGCATTGTGATTCACACCAGCTGTCTGCAATTACTGTAAGTTCGAATCTCACCAGGCTCAAGGTTGACTCAGCCTTCCATCCTTTCTAAGGTAGGTAAATTGAGGACCCAGTTTGTGGGGGCAATAAGCTGACTTTGTATAAATATACAAAAGTATGAAGGCTGTTGCTTAACGCATTGTAAGCCGCCTTGAGTCTCTGGAGAAGGGCGGCATATAAATCAAATAAAAAAAAATACAATGAATGTGACTGAAGGACGTACTGCACTATAGTTAGTTTACTAATTTGGGAAATTCATCTAGTCTTTTGCCTTCTGGCAGAAGATACAGAACAATTAAAACTCGGACCACGCGTTTTCTGAATAGTTTTTATCCCAGAGCTATAATTGCACTCAACAATGAACTAAAGGGCCACCATCAGTGAGCTGTTAGACAGCATTACTTGGTCTGTTGTGTGGATGTTTGGGTGGTTTAGGGCTGGGGAATTTGGTGAGTGGGAGTGTGTTTGGGGATTGTTATGTGTGTTGGACCTGGTCTTTGGGTGTTAAGTGAATTTCGTTGTATGGGTATACTGTGTATACAAGTACAATGACAAAGTTATTATTATTATTAGAACATGTAATTTGAAAATGCATATACTCAGTTTCTGCATATTAACATGGTGTCCTAATACAGTGTTTTTGTGCCAGCATAAGATCAATTGTAATCCATAATTCACAATTCATAAATTGCAGTGCTTTCAATTTGTACAACGGTAAACTATGACCAAGGAAAGCATATTGTGCTATTGTACTATTTGTAGTATAAATAGTAGTAGGACTATTGTACTATCCTTAATTTCCCACAAGAAGGTTTTTTGACCAAAGAAATTGGAATTTCTTCATGAATAAGGAATGCCCAAATGTTACCAGATGCTAGTCCAATTATTAAGATGTATTTTCGAAATAGTACAGTTGAACTTCACTTGTTTCAGTTTCTATGATATGCCTCTCAAAACTGACATTTATTTATAAAGAAATAAAATTTATTGGACCCTCATCTTTTCTCAAGGTAACTCTGGGCAGTTTACAATCATAAAAAATAAAAACTACAAAGATAAAAACATAAAGAACTGCACACAGCCAAATAGAGCAGACCAATTAAAAGATGGGAAGGATGGGAGCAGGATGAGGGGGGGAGATGGAATCTGTGGTTAATCGAATAAGCACCTCCACTGTGTTTCTCCCCCATTGGAACCCCAAAACCAACTTTCAGAGCCAGGTCTTTAGGCTCTTACGGAAAGTTAAGAGGGTTGGCGCCAACCCCACTCCAGGTGCCAAAATGTTCCCTGCTCCACAGGGCAGGAGCCATGTCAGAGGGGGCCCTTCTCCTGGACCCTGCCACCCAGAATAATTGGGCCAAGAGGGCCTGCAGAACACCTCATCTGCCAGCACAAGTGGGTGGGTCACTCCCAGTGAGAAGAGACTGGTCCTCAAGTAGCCTGGAGCAGGGCTTTAAAAGTGATTACCAACAGCTTGAATTGTCTATGGAGATTCTGGGTCATCCAGGTCATGGTTGTCCCAATAAAAACCCAATTAAAACCAGGGTTTTATATATAAAACCAGGGTTTTATATATATTTATATATAATAAAACCATGGGTTTTATTGTACAACCCATGGTTGTACAATAAAAACCCAATTAAAACCAGTTAAGATCGAATGATAAATAATAACACCCATGGTTATTATTTTCTTTGAAGACATTTCGCTTCTCATCCAAGAAGCTTCTTCAGCTCTGACTGGATGGTGGGGAATGGAAGGATAAATATATCCTTTTTAAATAGGAAGTATAAACTTTTTAATGGAAGGAGTATAAATTCCCCACCATCCAGTCAGCGCTGAAGAAGCTTTTTGGATGAGAAGCAAAACATCTTCAAAGAAAAACCCAGAAAGTCCAGTTGCCTCATGAAAAAGCACCTTTGGGATAACAGTTTGAATTGCAGACCAGCAGCCAATGCTGCTCTCGGAGCAGTGGTGTTACATGGACCATTCTTGGGGCCCCAAGAACTGCCCACGCCAAATCTTTAATAGTACTAGCTTTTAGCATGGTGAACCTGCACAAGACTATTTTCTGTTTGGAATCAATTGAATTGGCAGATATTTATATAATGGTCCTCAGGACTTCATTCAATGTATTTGGTGCCATCAGTATTACTAGTAAGATGACTAAGTTCTTGACTGGTATCCTCATGTGCCAATTGCATTATTGTAGCGGCCTTTTGGCCAGCTTGCCAAAGACATCACTCCTAGCCTTGATTCATTTCTAGAATTTTATTCATACTACCCTGGACAATGTATGTATGCAGTAGGTATATATGAGTATATGTGTGTTTTTGTATAATGTGTATATGCATATATTGGTGCATGGATGTGTAAATACTGTATGTCTATTGTATCTGAATACGTCTCTGTATTTAAATGAACATATATTAAATTGGATCAAATAGATGTAAATTAACTTGGATTAAATGGATATAAATACACTGTATTTATATATAAATATAGTGTAGATGTGTGTCAGTGTACATATATGCATACACATACATATAATATGTGAATGCGTGTGTGTTTTAGTGTGCACATATGCATGTGTAGGTATATAGATATGTGCTCAAAGTACCAGTTATCTTTAAAGCCTATAAAATTTGATTCCAGAAAAATTGAAGAAATGTTTTCTATATAATGCCTCCACATATACAAAAAATGCACACACTGAAATCTTCCTAAGTGCTTTTGTTGAGTTGCCCAAGACCACAAGAATTAGGAATCCTGTAAACAAATATCTAAAAGGATAGCTCAACAGAGTCTTGTGACACTTTCCATGGACCAAATAGAGTTCATACAATAAAATAGCAGACTCTTTTTCTTCAATTGGCGGAGGTTACATGAGATTCAGCTGAATCATTAGTCACCAGTGCAACAAGAAGTTACAATATAAAAGATAAAGGGGAGGGGGGGTTACGTCTCATGTAATGTTTTTTGCAACATGAATGAAACAGAGGCTGAAGTGGAATTTTCTTGTCATTCTATATCTAAAGGATAACACCGATGTTATTAGAAGGACTCCCCCCCCCACCCCCTTGGGGTTTAATCTTCCTTCTAGGAAGTTTTCAGTTTTAGTTATGAGTTCTTCAAAGCCATCTGGTGGATTTCTAGAGGAAGCGCAGCAACGCACTTCATGCTGGTTTACATCAGGAAATTCTTTTGGATGTCAAAGCTTAAAACCAGACCCATCCAATGGAAGAAGAAAAGTGCAAGAGGATATATAACAGCCACTTGATAAGCTTTCTGGCCATGTTTTTTTTTTTTTTTTTTTGTAAAGATGCATTTAGAATTATGAAAAAATTGCCATTCTAGTCAGACCAGTTTTTAGCATGGAACATCAAGACAGAGACATAACTCTACTGTGGCTACACTAGAGAAGAAGCAGATGCACACTGAAGCATAGTCCAGAGTTAGCTTATGAATCTCTTGGCTAATACATTCAGGTCTTCAATTTAAGATGTTTATAGTTCTGGACAAGTCAGATAATGTGTACTTGATTGTTAATAGCAAGTTGGTTTTCACAGAAAAGCAAATCCACCATTAAGAGTTATCAAAATTAAGAGTTATCAAAGCAGATATCTCTTGTCTGTTTACATGGTAGTCAGATTGGTATGCTTGCCACCAACAGTATATGCAGGAATTCCCTCTAAAGAATATGTTTTAACTGCAGGGCATTTAGTTAAAGGCACAGTTATTTTAGGCAAGGTTGCTGAAGATGTGGCAGCAATCCACATTATTCTCTTGAGAATAGAAATTTCTTACTTGCATAGTTTCATAACTGTAGCCAAAATGAGCTGACCACAAGAACAATGATTGGTGTTGATTAAACTGTATAATGCTCAGCTCCCTACATAAGCAAATCAGTAGCAATATTTATTGTAAGCTGGCCAGTATGTGATCTGGGCAGCTATATATGTTCAATAAATAAATATCTCAAAGTACTCTTGGACGCTAATTCTGAATATATTATTTAAATAAATATGGGTAAACATTGAAGTCTGCATATCCAATTCTTCTAATGGAATATATTTATTGCAATAAAGTTTATGCCTCAATCATGGAAAAGAAATATGGACATCATTGCAAGCATGTAGACCTAGATATTCTACCTTCTGTTGCCTCAGGCAATATAAACATATTGATTAGTTGGGCGATTGTGGTTTTTTCTTGACTTAATAATATATATATATATAGCTTATTTTCCAGCAAATTACATATTACCATAGAAAATATGAGAAGGATCTCCCATCATTCAAAATTGACAATATTCAACAACTTCCAAGTGTTCAAATGGGCATTGCTCAGCATAATTGAAGTAATTAACTCTCTACAGGTGGAGATTGATCCCCTTTGTAATTATTACTTTCCCGCCGCCTTGAAAGAGGCAGTGGTGAGGCCCCTCCCCAAGAAGCCCTCCCTGGATCCAGCTGTTCTAGCAAATTATCGTCCAGTCTCCAACCTCCGCTTCATGGCGAAGGTTGTTGAGAGTGTGGTTGCGCGACAGCTCCCCCAGTACCTGGATGAAGTGGTTTATCTTGATCCATTCCAGTCGGGCTTCAGACCTAGGTACAGCACGGAAACGGCATTGGTCTCATTGGTTGATGATCTCTGGAGGGCTCGGGACAGGGGTTGTTCCTCTGTCCTGGTCCTATTAGACCTCTCAGCGGCTTTTGATACCATCGACCATGGTATCATGCTGCGCCGGTTGGAGGGGTTGGGGTGGGGGGCACCGTGCTGTGATGGCTCTCCTCCTTCCTCTCTGACCGGTCGCAGTTTGTGTTGACGGGTCAGAGGTCGACCTTGAGGTGCCTTATATGTGGGGTGCCGCAGGGGTCGGTCCTCTCACCCCTTTTGTTCAACATTTATGTGAAGCCGCTTGGTGAGATCATCCGTGGTTTTGGGGTGAAGTACCATCAGTACACTGATGACACTCAACTGTACGTCTCCACCCCGGACCATCCCAATGATGCCCTTGATGTGATGTCCCGGTGTCTGGAGGCCGTGCGGATCTGGATGGGGAAAAACAGGCTCAGCTCAACCCATCCAAGACCAAGTGGCTGTGGTTTCCAGCATCCCGATATAGTCAGTTGGTGCCATCTCTGACTATTGGGGGCGAGTCGTTGGCCCCGCAGAGAGGGCTTGCAACTTGGGTGTCCTTCTGGATGCACAGCTGTCCTTAGAAGAACATGTGACAGCCGTGGCCAGGGGGGCTTTCTATCAGGTTCGCCTGATTCTCCAGTTGCGTCCCTTTCTGGATCGGGACTCCTTGCGCACAGTCACTCATGCCCTCATCACTTCCCGCCTGGACTACTGTAACGCTCTCTACATGGGGCTCTCCTTAAAGAGCACCTGGAGGCTCCAAGTGGTCTAGAATGCAGCCGCGCGGGTGATTATGGAGCGTCATGGCACTCCCATGTAACACCTCTCCTGCGCGAGCTGCACTGGCTTCCGGTGGTCCTAAGGGTGCGATTCAAGGTGTTGGTTACCACCTTTAGAGCGCTCCATGGCTTAGGACCTGGATATCTACGAGACCGCCTTTTGCCGCCGAGAGCCTCCCACCGGCCAGTATGCTCCCACAGAGAGGGGTTCCTCGGGGTGCCGTCGGTCAAACAATGTCAACTGGTGGCCCCCAGGGGGAGAGCTTTCTCTATGGGAGCACCTGCCCTCTGGAACGAGCTCCCCCGGAGATATGGATGATCCCAGATTTACGAACTTTCTGCTGGGCCCTAAAGACTTTCTTATTTCACCAAGCCGGGCTGGCCTAATTTTTTAAATTGTTTAGTTTTAATCTGAATTTTAATGGGGTATTTAAATTGTTGGGCCAAATTATTTAATATATTTTAAAGTGCTTTTAAATTTTTGTATTTTGTGTTTTTTACCTTTGGCTGTTCACCGCCCTGAGTCCTTCGGGAGAAGGGCGGTATATTTATTTATTACATGCCACCCTTCTCCTGAAGGACTCAGGGCAGTGAACACAAGTTAAGAAACAAGTACAATAAAATCATAATTTAATCCAAATAATTAATTAGTAGTAAATAATAAAGTATATATAAACTTAAATATAAAATAAAATAAATAAAAATAAATTATAGTAAGTATATGTCCATTGTCTTTCATGGTTCACCCCGTATTTGTCTGTATATTTTTAAAAAACACTTCTATAACTGCTTATAATTATTATCCTTCTTTAGGTGGCAGCTCAGTATATGAAAACGCCATTCCATCTTCGAATGAATCCAAAGTAATACATGGCCTGTAATAATTGAATCAGCCACCCTTGGCATATACTAATATTTCTCCTTTACATTTGCCAATTTAATTTCCTTTATTTATATGCAGTAGTGTATAATTATATGGAAAGAAACTAAGATAAGGGCTATTGCTACTAAAGAAGCTCATGCACCAGATTTATTGACCTGAAACTGTGATTTTTAGGCTAGCCTTTTCTAAGATATTGTCCTCCGAATATATTGGACAAATTTCCATGGTCATCCTGTGCTATCTGGGAAGTAATCATAGTTGATCAAACACATGTGAAGGATATCAGATGAACGCTGGAGTTATGAATGCTATGAAGTTAAATTTTTCACTGAAAGGTTGGTGAAGTACATACAGTTGTTAGGAAATTACACATATGCTAGAGAAATATAAAGGCATCCATTGTATCCTTTAGACTAGGGAAGTCACAAGATTCCTGGATGTTTTGGAATCAGGTTTCTGTTCTACAGCAAATAAAGAATTGAGAGTTCCAGCTGTAGATAAAACTTTACACAATTTCACAACAGGCCTGAAAAAATTATCAGTTTCTCTCTCAAACTTTTTCAGTATGGAATTCCTTAAGATTCTTTGAGCCTACCTGCTCAATATGTTAAGAAAAACATATATTCCGGAACTTTCCAAAAACTCCTTCGCTTCCTTTCCATTTATGAGAGGATCAAGGAAAAGATGAATAAATGCAGATTGACCTTCTCTAGTACGAGTTTTACAACAATCTCAATATTAGTTGGTTTCCAACCTATTAGCTTATTGGAAAGCAATTAAAAACTGCCCTGGAATAGATATTGATAAAGTCCCTTTTCCTATGGATTGTATATTATAGCTTTTCCTCAGGGTACCTCAGACTTTTTATTGCTGAATTGTTTTGTGGAGTTCTTGGTACTCTCTGGGTTTAGTTTTGTTATTGTTTTGGGCCATTTTGAGCCTTGCTGGCTTGAGGAATGTATAAATTGTAATAAATAAACCATCCCAAGCATGTTCTCTGTCCTTATGATGTGGCAAAGAGATCCAGCAAATTTGGCCAAATACTTATGCCTCTATGAGAAGATATGGAGAAAACTCTTCAGTGTTTATACCCACTTATATAATCACTAATATATATATATATACCATATTTAAAAAAAACAGAAACTCATGGGATTTGCATTTAAAGTTCCAACAGCAGATTTACCTTGATTTTTGAATTAACCCCTTTATGGGGGTCACACCATATGTTGATTATACAGAAACCAACTAGTTAGATAACAGTACATTGAGCTCCAAAAAAACAAAACCCAAATCAAGGCAAAACTACCAGTAAGTATATTACACAGGGCTGTCTTAACGCATGGGCCTGATGGACACTTGCCTGTGGGCCCCACGAGCATAGGGGCCCCATACTAATCTGTGTATGTTAACCCCTCAATGCATCTTGTATCATATAAATTCAGCAAACATATTTATTACATTTCACTGCATTTCTTCTTAATACTAACATGCAAATATATGTTTAATTTTATCAACCATTTACATTTTTATTCCTGTGAGTAGTTGTCATAGGGGCCCCAGTACACTGCTTTGCCCAGGGCCCATAATGCCGTTAAGATGGCCCTGATATTACATAGATATAATGGTATCTCTCTTTCACCTGGTTAATTTTGAAATGCAAATCTG
The DNA here is from genome assembly GCF_059756535.1 of Pantherophis guttatus. Lineage (NCBI taxonomy): Eukaryota > Metazoa > Chordata > Lepidosauria > Squamata > Colubridae > Pantherophis > Pantherophis guttatus. Next base: position 319,398,243 of record NC_142063.1, read on the forward strand.
ACCATTAATGTAGCTAATGTAATCTTTAAAAATTGAAGAAAGAACCATTTCGTGGTGTGAGGCAGAGATCATACTGCCCAGAATCTTAACTGCTAATCAGTAAAAGTTCCTGCTCTTCCTTTATAGGATTCTTTTATTTTTAAAATGAAAAATTGAGCTGCGGCCCTTCAGATACCTCCAAATGGGAAGAGGGCTGTCCTTTATAAAGTAAAACATATAAGCTACCTACAATATATACAGACCCTGAAAATACTAAAACGTAAAACATTACAGCTGTCCTCCCCAGCCTTCTCCCCTACAGATATATTTGGGCTACAGTTTCAATAAACTCAGGTCCTAACAAAGACTGACCATCACTTCCAAATGACTGATAATCTTGAGGGTAGAAATCTTAAGTTGGAGAAGGCTAGACTTGAGATCAGAACTAAATCAAGAGCTTGTACTCCATTTTCAAGATGAAGAGGGATCAGTGTAAGAAATAGAAAAGGGCATTGTGATTAAAAGAACAAGGTCAACCTTTCTTTGATAAGTTGCCTTTCCTCCTTGACTCTAAGGCTCAAAATCTGTCTTAGTAATGAATAAAAGGATCCAGCTAAATATCAAGTATGAAAAGGGAGAAATGGCTATCAGAACAATACCTTCAAGGGGCCTCTGTTAAGAAGTTAAATATTAGACATTGACCATTTGTAGTCCTGACTGACAGAGAAGGCTTGAATAAAAAATTTCATATAGCAATATCTCACAAGGTTATAACTATAACAATGCCATATGATGCATAAGGACCATTAAGAGGTGTGTATGTGTATAAACGGTTTTTATTTCCAAGCAGTTGTCCTCTAATATGGCAGAGATGAATAGACACTATATTTCAGAGGCTAGTTAAAAGAGGGGTACACAATAATGAACTGCAGATGCCACCAAGGTCCCCTTCTGTTTTAAAGTATTACTTTCCTTAGTACCATGGTCAAGAGGAAAGATAATCAGCAATTGATCCAGATGTCAATGAAAATAAAAGGGATAAAAACTGACCAAATTATCAAAGATAAAACTAAAAAAGTAAAGTTTTCTGTGTGTTGAATTTGACTCCTGGGGACTTCATGGATAGGTTCATGAAGTTTTATTGGCAACGAATAAAAAAGCTGCTTGGATGAGAAGTGAAACGTCTTCAAAGAAAAACCAAAAAGTCCCATTGCCTCCTGAAAAGAAGCATCTTTGGAAAATGAAAATGGTTTTCAATTGTCTTCTTCCAGGGTATGTTTTATTTCTGCCTAGTCAACAGACCTGGAATTCCCTGGTGATTCCCAACCAATATTAACTAGGGCTCATTCAAATATGTTTCAAAGATCAGTTAAGTGTTGCCATCTGCTGATACATCAAAAAAAAAAAAAACCCCAAAAAACCCCCGAATGCTTCCTTAAAAAGGATGCAGCAAATGCTCCACCCAACATGGCCAGTAACAAACTATTTGGTTATTTATCCCATAAGTAAGACAAATTAATAACAGAGAAGTCAGGTCTTGATAGGCAAAAACCCTTCCATGAGGAACTATGAATGATAAGTTTTATATTTAGTAGAAGGTAGGACGTGAATTTAAGATACTTTTTTTTCCAAATAGGAAAAAAGTGTATCCTTTCTTGTATTCCCAACCAATGTAATATGGACTTCCCATGATGTAAGGAGTAAGAGGCTGCAGCTAGCGTAACACCTCAATCATGGCTAGGATAGATTACCGCAACACATTGCACAGAGTCTGCATTTGAAGACTAAACAAAAGCTATTGGTGTAAAATACAGCAGCCAATTTGCCATTAGTCACATAATACCAATTTTGTGGGTGCTGCCTGAATTACCAATAGACTTTCAATAACAATTCAGAGTGGTAATATTAACCTATAAAATCTTCCATGGTTCTGCATTGAGATACACCCAGGATATCACAGGAGCCATGGTGGCACAGTGGTTAGAATGCAGTTTTGTAGGCTGATTCTGCCACTGCCAGAAGTTCAATCCTGACTGGCTCAGCCTTCCATCCTTCCAAGGTTGGTAAACATAGACTTTATATAGGCAAGTATAATGAAATATGGGATTTATGCATAATAGAGTAGGTTAAAAGCAGGGGTGAAATGCTACCAGTTTGGGCCAGTTCGCCAGAACCGGTAATAAAAATGCTACTAGTTCGCCCAAACCGGTAGTAAAAAAATGCTTTAAAAAGTTTTTTAAAAGTTCTCACTATCCCACGGCACAGTTGATTGTTGGAACTTTTTTTTTACTTTTTTTTAGCATTTTTTTACTACTGGTTTGGGTAAATAGGTAGTGCTTTTAAAAAGTTTTTAAAGGGTTGTATACTTTACTGCATGCCTTTATTTGTAAAATTTGTACTGTATTCCACCGTAATCAAAAAATACCCTAGTGGTTGAGATACATTGATATAAATGCAATAAAAAGTCTATGGTAAATTATCAGTGTAACTCAGTCTGATGGAACAAACTCATCCCTCCAATGAATTTTACCTTATGTAAAACATGGGGCCAGACTGAATTTCTGGGTGAAGGCTATTCCAAAATGTACACACACCCACACAGAAAATGTATCTGCACACCATCTCACACCTTACCTTATAGAAGTGAAGAGTCACAAAGAGATTCACTTTTCATTCTTTCCACCTTTTCCAGTATTGGAGCTTTTTCCAGAGAACTAGGTCTTTGCATAATGTGTCCAAAGTAGGTTAATTTGAGCCTGGCCATTTGTGCCTGTACTGAGAACTCTGGGTTGATTTGTTTGATGATACATTAGTTTGTTTTCTTCATTGTCCATGGTGTTCTCAGAAGTCTCCAAAATCAAAGTTCAAAAGCATCTATACTCTTCCTATCTTGTTTCTTCAAAGTCCAATTTTCATTTCCATAGAACGTCATCAGAAACACCATGATTCTTGCATGATTCTGATTTTTACATAAAAATAGAGGGGGTTATACACTCTATGTTTGACATTATTATGGACAATACTTTAAGCATAAAAAAAGGCCAATCAGAACACATTCATACAAGCTGAATGGTAAATTAGCATAGTGCTGTGGCTCACATTCAAGCCAAAATGTAGGATCACACATATCACACAAAGCCAAAAAGGAAGAAATATATTAGATCTTAGTGTAATGTGTGAAGCAGGCCTTTGTTTGAATTCAGACTAGTGGGTGGGAGCTGTTGCAGAGGAAATACACATCTGAATAGTAAATGTGAAGTATTACTGAGAAGGAAATCATAAACTGGGCATCATTCATATACATAGAGGAATAGTTTTTTCCCCCTGATGTGGAGTTTCTATGCTTAATTGGCAGCGATAGACAACAAACTATAATAATTATATAATTAGCAAGAAATTACAGATCCCATTAGGTACTTAAAACAAGCTAGATTAAGTTCTGATTATTTTTTAATAGAGAGGAAGCCTGATGCATCACTGCGGCTCTCTGCATGCCAACATCCCTCAAAGAAATTGCTCACTCTGTCTACAACAACTTCACATAATAACAGCATGTGCGAAATGTCCTGTACATGTCCTGGAGGAACCAGGAACCTCGGTCACATGTGAAATATATACTTTATGCAGAAATGTTCTAGGTGGAAAACATGCATTATAGCAACAGCAAGGCATTGCTGAAGCAACTTTCCTAGCTCAGAAATACTTACATACCTTGAACATCCTAAGTGCCTCCTTATATGGAGCCAGAAAAGCATTGCCTACCATTCCTCTTCTCAGAGCTATGATAGGATTAGAATCATTCATGTACCAAGGCTTGTTCCTCTTCGTCACTCACAATCTTACTATATTACTCTGTAACAACATTGAAATTTGTAGCAACCAGCTATACAATAGTCCTGGCCACGGGTGAAATCTACTTACCTTCCGTACTGGTTCAGAAGTGCACATGTCACATGCGCACACGGACCAGGGGTGGGTTCTACTTACCTTTACTACCGGTTCGCAATGGGGCCATGCATGTGCGCTTGCTTCACTTGTGCACTCTTCTGCACATGCGCAGAAGCATTTTGAGGACATCAGGGTCAGTGGGCGGAGCTCCCACCGGTTTTACTACCGGTTCTATAGAACCGGTGCGAACCGGAGGCAACCCACCACTGGCGCAGACCCTCTGTCATGCGCAACCCTCCTGCACATGCGCAGGGGGTAAAAAACAGGTTACGACAACCGGGCGGGTGGATGGAGCCTCGTGCTGCCATCGCTACTGATTCTCTGAACCACCCGTCACCATCATTACCGATTTGGCCGAACCGGTCCGAACCGGTAGCATTTCACCCTAGTCCTGGCCTAATTGGTGAAAGATTTTAAATCAAAGGAAATTATTCTAAATAGAAAATACAGAGAGATTGCAGTTCACCCACTTGAAAATTTTGGGAGGTGGGAGCATGAGGAAGCTAGGACAACAGTGAGTGGGGTGATGATGCCAACTGGGTATTTTCTTAGGTGGTTTTTTTCCTGTGTTTTTGAAGATATTTTTTTTCTTTTAAAAAATCTGCATTAAGCCTTTTTTAAAGGGTTTTTTGCTACAGTTTTCAAGAATTTACAAGTCAAAATAGGAAAACAGGCCAGACTCAGTAGCTAGAAAAAGGAAAAAGAAGCTAGATACCTGAGGTAGCCATCTATCTGCAAGGTGTTCTAGTATGAATCACCCTCCTGCAAAGTAGCCTTTTTCGGTACTAATTTTTGATCAAAATTAAGGTTCATTTTACAAAATTGAGAAAAGATGGTGTTATAGAGAAAGCAGCACAAGATTTGTCCTTCTTACATCTTTTTTCCTCCTGAATGTGTTATTAACAAAAGCCCATGAACTAGAGAAAAGTAATAACTTGAAAAACTTTCTGGTGGAAAAAGTGGGGTATATAAATAATTAACACAACATGTCCCAGAGTGCAATATTATTATAAGTAAATCCTTGGGGAAATTCCTTGATCTAGTCATGCACCCAGTTTCCTGATTTATACATGATTTATATCAGCTTCTTAAGCTAATATATATTATATGTAGAATATCGGATACATTTTGTTATCTTATGAAAGTTGGGCCAGACCTGGCTTCTTCTCAGAAGCCAGGAAGCAATCCCTAATATAAACTATAGTCAGGAATATTAGCTCAGAACACAAGTACTGTAGTGATTATGTTTGCACAACACATAGCACCAGAATCTAACCAGCCACATTTTAGACTAATGTGTTGTGCAAATCCATCCAAATAGTTGAATGTCAAGTGAACCAAGAAAATAGGACTGTTAACTGACTTAAGTAATAAGTGAAAATGTGGTGAGAATAACCAATTATGTACTATATGGTATGTCAAAAGCAGTAAAAAGAAGGCAAAAAAGTCTAATGAAAAGTCTGGAGTTTGGAGAAGATGGAACAAACATAGAAAGATAAGATTTTTATAGTCATGTTTCAATGCCAGGTGAACTTGCACATCTTTTATGAGAAGGCCGGGGGGGGGGGAATAAAATTGATGGCATTTAAGTGTGTTCAACATTAAATTGTTGACTAAATACTTTTAACATTACTCTCCCCACATCGAACATTTTTTCTCTGTTGAAGAAAAAATTAAAATTCATTGGGAATTTTTAAAAGGGCTCTAGGAGCTTCTCCCAGCCCTTGGGCCTCAGACTTTCATCTCTGACTTAAATAGAGCAGCTGGCAATGCAGCCAAAGCCTGTCAAAGCTCTAGGGTGGCCCTTCTAGCCCTATTTGACTTTAGCCTCAAACTCTAGTTACAACAAAATGAGGTATAGGTGAAACCTGGAGTGTCTCACCCTCTGTGGGGGTCTCAGATTGAAAACAGATCAAACTATATTCAGGGAAGATTTTTCCCAGTTTAGTGCCTCTGGAGGAGAAAACTCCCAAACTTCTAATAATGAACCCTCTGATTGAGGAATTCTGGGAATTTAAATCCACACATCTGGAAAGCACTCTGATCAATAAAGACTAATCTATTAGATGTGGTGGTAAAATAATCTCCTCACTGAAACCTGAGACATTCTCCTAGATGCAGATGTTAAGGGACCAGGGATCATGAGATTATATTGTCTTTCCCACTTCCCAGAGAAATCAGATCTGACCCTTGCCTTTGAAAGCCTCACTTTTTCATAAGAAACTATACTGATGTTCAGCATGTCCCGTCCCCCACCCCTATAGACAAAGCTTCATCCAACAGACTATGAGTTACTTGGGCTATAAGAAATGGTTTAAGGTCTGTCATAAACCATGAGTGACCTATCCCTCATCTATCTTACCACTTTAGACTATTGACAGGACTTGACTAGAGTTCCAAGAAAGCAGGAGGGAGGCCTCTAACCAACACCTTAATATATGCGCATATGAAAAATGGCCAGCTTTTCCCAAAGGAATATTCACTGACAGAAGGCACTTGAGGTCATTCAAGAGCAGATGTCACCCCAGCTGGGGACATAGAAAGAAAGAGAGAAATTAAAATGAGAAAACTTTGATGAACCCAGCAGTTTTTTTCATTTATCATCCAGCTTTTTATTCTTCTGGGAATAAAATAAAGAAGCTAAGAAGAGACTGTGTCACCCAAAGGTCTGCCTCTTCTCCCTTCTTGCACTGATAATCAGCCTAGGTAGTTGCTTCTTGCAGGGGTGGAGGATGGGGGTGGAAGCAACAAAGAATTTTATCTGTGATCAGCACTCTGGTTTTGCTGTAATGAAAAGATTTGCATAACAAATACTTCATTTGTTGCTCTTGTTCAGGTTGATATAATTCATTTTCCCCAGCTAAATAAATCCATCTACCACTGAGGGGTAAAAGAGAAAGTGGCCTCTCTTCTTACTTTTCCTCTAATTCTATTCTATTCTATTCTATTCTATTCTATTCTATTCTATTCTATTCTATTCTATTCTATTCTATTCTATTCTATTCTATCCTATCCTATCCTATCCTATTCTCTGTTCTGTTCTTTTTAATTAGGTTTGTGTTTATGTTCTCCAATACTCTGTGGTTTATACTGGTTTTCTATTACTATTCTAATATAATTAAAGATTTGAGGTTTGGTAATAAAATTAGTGGTCCATCTTGTATCTACTACATTCACTTAAGAAACTACATGTGTTCCACCATTACACTTTTTAAAAAAAGATTTTATTGATTTTCTGTTGTTTATATTTGGTTAGTGCATAATAAACACTTTCTATGCTCCATCAATGACCTTCTATGGATTAAATTTTTCACTAATTTTAATCCTAGAAATCTCCTTCAAAATTTGGAAGTTTATCCTCTGTAGATCTGCCAGATCCATTTTTTTTGTGAAATTATCATGTAGGCTTAAAGCTGAAATGCTGAATATGTCCTGCTCTGGAACAGTTTGGTCCTAAGCAATAGTACCTGATGTAGTAATACGGAAGACAAAAGTCACTATGATATTCAACAAGCATCGGTCAGTCAGAGCCAAAGGTAAATAAAAGGCCAGAAAATCTAATTTCAGGCCGAAACAAACTATCAAGAAAATATCCAAATCAAAAGTCAGTCCAGCAACAACCAGTCTAAGACAGTGGTGTCAAAGTCGTGTAGTCACAGCAGCATCACGTGACATATCGCAACTTTTCCCCCCTTCGCTAAACTGGGCATGGACACGGCCAGCACATGATGCATCTGGCCAGCAGCCCACAAGTTTGACAGCCCTAAGAGACGCTTCTCAGGATGGATATATAATCTAATCTAAGACAGGGGTCTCCAACATTGGCAACTTTAAGCTTTGCTGGCTGGGGAATTCTGGGAGTTGAAGTCCGCCAGGCTTAAAGTTGCTAAGGTTGGAGACCCCTGATTTAAGAACATTGTTCCAGCACTGATATGTTGCAAACAAAGAGCTTTTATGCTTCTCTTTGTAGACAACTACCCAACTCAACTGTTAGTATTTAGGCAACCAGAAATTAACTTTTAATTGTTCAATCCATTTTCCCTGTTAAGCATGTTAGTGTTTAATACATTAATTTTCAGAACCATATGCATCATATAGTCTTCATCAACAGTGTGATATCAATTGCATGAAGAATTCCTCATAAGTTCATGATCCCAGCCAACACAGCGGTGTACGTCAATGATATATGATATAGAGGTATATCAGAGATGCATCAGTGTGATTTTATTACATTACATTAAATAGCCAAGGGGACATTTTACTACCTAAATCAATATTAAATCATTCATTAAGTTTCTCAGTTCTCTCTCACACACACACACCTTACCTTCTTCAGTACCGATCTTATCATATTCAGCAGTTCCATCTTTGTGAAAGTATTCCATAATTCAGGCCTATTTATTTAATCATATTTTTATCATCAACAAACTTGCAATAAACTTTCTTTCTTATATTCTATTTAGTATAAGGCCTATTCAGGAGCAAAAATCTGTTCTGCACACCAGCCAGCAACAACATCCCATCGCCCGGTTCGCGCCCATAGAGAGGGCCTACTCAGGGTGACGTCGGCTAGAGAGTGGCGGCTGGCGGCCCCCAGGAGTAGAGCCTTCTCGGTTGGGGCACCCACCCTCTGGAATCAACTTCCCTTGGAGCTCCGACTAGCGCCTGACCTTCGCACCTTCCGCCGGGAATTAAAAACTTGGCTTTTCAAATCCCTTGACCTGGTCTGATGACGGGGTTTTAAGGGTTTTAAGGGGTTAATTTTAAATTTTTTAAATTTTAGTCTTTATTTTTATTGTGGCTTGTGTTTTATTGTTGTGAGCCGCCCTGAGTCCATTGTGAGATAGGGCAGCATATAAGCCGAATAAAATAAAATAAATAAATAAATCTGCCCTGCAAAAGGCTACACTATACTTCCAGTTTGTGCTCATTGTTCCAGCTTGAGTTAATGTTCTATTAAGGAAGACAAATTCATTTACTGGCTGTGGTTTTCATTATTTATGTGTAACCTGCAAAATGTTCACTTTATTTTCCCTTAAAATGCTTTCAGAGTCAAAGAACAAGAACAAAAAATGAACGTGGTGGTGGCAGTGGTTAGAATGCAGTACTGCAGGCTTCTTCTGCTGCCTGCCGGCTGCCTGCAGTTTGGCAGTTTGATTCTCACCAGCTCAAGGTTGACTCATCCTTCCATCCTTCTGAGGTCGGTATAATGAGGACCCAGACTGTTGGCAGCAATATGCTGACTCTGTAAAACCGCTTAGAGAGGGCTGTAAAGCACTGTGAAGCGATATATAAGTCTAAGTGCTATTGCTAGTGCTATTAAGTCAGCCCAAAAGATTGGAAAAAGGACAATGGGATGAGTCTGCTCTCAGCCATATTTTCTTATTGGCTTTTCCACTATCCATGCACCCAGATAAAAATATTTATATACACTTTGCTGATAAATAGACAAGAATAAATATTAGTTTAGGTTCTAATTAAAAAATAGTTGTAATAGGAGAAGGAGTAGCTGATGGAATGGAAAAGGAAGTTGAAAATTTTACAGGAGGACTGTGGGAAAGAAAAGTTGAGACTTGAGGATTATGGCTGGCAGCTAAAATCACCAACATGCACATATATCATAAAACTGATGAATAGGAACTGTTGGTTTCCATCCAGAGAAAAGTGATGGATGGAGATACCTTAAAATGGATTATGCAGGGTTTTTGCACTGCTGAAAGCGTTCATGAGCCTGAGATTCATGAAGAATTTGAGGGGACAATCTGAGGAAAAAGTCTTCAACAAGAAACGGATATTTTTTAAAGGTAGGTAGGTTGAAGATGATGGAAAAGAAGATCAAAGGCTTTATTTATCAAAGGATCTCCAGATCAAGGCTGGTGGTAGTTTATCTGATTGAGAGAAAAAGAGGAAAAATTGACCACTAATATTATATGCTCTTTCTTACCTTCAAAGTAGGCTGCAGCTTTGCAAAAAAGCGAGTTTTCCATTCTTAAAAGAACAAACTATTTTTTTCAGAGGGGAAAGGTGACCTAGGACCCATCCATAGGTGGCATATTGGGAACCAGAATGGAAAGCAGTCATCATTTGTTTCTTTCCAAAGGTGAAAGAAAATTGCTTTACCAAACAGAAGAAATGGCATGCTGAGAAGGGACTACAAAAAAAATTCTTTCATGCTTTAAAAAGTAAGGCATTTAATCCATGAAAAAGCCACTATCTTTGGAATTTGTATCTTTGGAATTGTATCCTGCCCACATCCACACCCAAGTCCCTCTGGCTTCGGATATATTTAGAATTGCAACTGCTAGAATTCCCAGCTAGCCTTGCAATTAGCTGACTGGGAATTTAAAGAGTTATGGTCTCAATTTATCTTCTCTCAGTCTATTGGGGAAAGCTGGTTATGTTTGCAGCAAGTCCAGTATGAATAAAAGCCTTCAAGTCAGATTTGTATGCTAACATACATTTTCTTCATCAGTATTGTTTTATACATATTGTGTGTATGTAAAATCACCTTTTCCTGTATAATCTCACAGCCAGTGACAGATGAAAGTATAAAAGTCCTGGTGTTACACAAGTCAGAAAGATCAGAGTTACCCAGGCAGGTATTAATACAATAAAGCAACTCCTTCTGTCAAAGACTGGAAATGAGTGATTAGGGCCATTCTGTTCTAGTTCATTCTGCCAGAACAGTCCATCTATTAATGGCATCTATGAGTCAAAATAGATGAGCTTCTTTCTTAGAGAGGCAGTTCTCGCAATGGATAATCACAAATGCTTCCTTTCTGAATTTAAAGCCTTGGTGCACAAACCATCTTTTTCAGGGAAAAAAAACTAGTCTCAGTAGAGCTGCAGGTTGAAACACTCTCTATATCTGGGATTACTTCTAATGAAACAAACTGCAGGCAGGATCCAGTAGAAAATTTCCACTGGGAACTGTTATAAAGCCCCTGCACCAGCCCCACACTACAACTAATGATCAGTGTGATGGATTATAGATCTCTTCTTGCAGCTAGAGTGATATTCCCAGGAATATCACTAGAAGGGGAAAGGCCGATTTACATGATTTTACCAGGTTGGCTCTAGAAGGCATCAAAATCAGATGTCACTCAGAGACTAGCAGTTGATGCACTGCTCCCACTCCATGAAAAGTCAATTATGTATGCTGGAATCACATATTACTATATCTAGATTAAGCTCTCAATTTAGGGATGCACAGTGGTCCCCAATGCAACCCAACACTTGAGAGTCACTTTCATCAAACTGGCCCAGCAGGTTTCCTTGAGGTTTCCGCCCTCTAAAACTATTTGTTAGCAGTAGCATTTTGTTTTGTTGCATCAAGAGAGACGAAATACCATATGCCTCTTCCATTGGTCTTCTCCCACCCTCCCCAAACAGTCTCCAGCATTAAATAGGATGCTAGATTCTTCCTCCCCTCTTCTTTCTTTAATCTCTTAATATGCACACTATTATTCTGATTTGTGCATGTATTGGACAAGACCCTATGGAAATGAATATTTCAGAGAAAGGTGAGCAGTCTGATGCGCCAGAGAGATGGATATAGCCCTAAAAATACAATGATTATAAAATTTGAAACATTGCTAGTTGATTCATAGTAGTCCTTGACCAATGTAGCTCCTGGCTTCCCAAAAAAATTCCATCCCTGCTTTAATATAACATTTAGTTTTCTGATTTATACAGAAAGAGGTTTAAAATGCTTCTCTCTCTCTTTTTTTTTTTTTTAGGTAAGGCCAATTATCCATCATACGTGGTCTTCCCCTGGAGTGATTCTTGCTAAGAAGGAGGGCAGCCAAGGAAACAGCAACCTCTAGTGCTAAGTACTCCACCCACACCATGCCAAATTTAGCAGTGTCACTGAGTCAATTTCAGTGCTCCAAAATGAGATCATGAAGCTGAGCACTTCCTGCCTCTCAGCCATCAGCTTGGGAGCTTAATCTCCAAAGTCTGCCCTGTAATCTGCCAACATTCTCTTCCCCCATTTAAAAAAAGAAAAGAAGGATAATGTGAAAAACACTTTTTATATTGGTGTGTTGTTGTTGTTTTTTTACTTCAATCTCAGGAGGCTGAAGAATGTCATTCCATTGTCTTTTGGTGTTTTGAGCATATTTTAACCCTGGAGATAGCTATTGTACCGCTCATTTTTCCATCACACAAAAGCATCCCTGCCTGTCTCGTTTTTCCAGACTGAAAAAGCTTGTGGATGGAATTCAGATTGCTGAAGAGATGGCGGTACTATCCAAAATAGGACATCCTCACAAGCACACCTTGTGGCATTCCAGAAATAAATAAGTGCAGTAGCATCACACCCACTTGTGAGAATTTCACCAAAATACTGTTCTTCTCTGAAATAATTTCTAAAAGCGAATTCTCCTTCCTCCACTTCAATGAACAGTTTGAGCTTAGTGCTGCAGATCATAGTGTCAGTATCATGAGATCTGAAATCAGCCAATAAACAGTGCATGAACTGGACATCGTTTTTATCTTTCATAAGGGCTTAAATAATATGGTGCAAAATTGTTATGGGTGGCAATTACCCTTGAGCAGGTGTTCACGCTTTCCCTGGGTTTTAAATGGCAGATATAAATCCACAAACCTAAAGAAGACCCGTTAAATCAAAACTAATTCCCAACACATTGATTGCTTTCTGGAAATGTTTGATAACATTCCATCCTTTCAAAAAGTCTGTCAAATCTCCTTTGTGTGGCAATTGTTGGGTTTTTTCCTCCTTATAACACTTCCCTCCTGAGATGGGTGCCAATAAAAATACCTCAATCCAAGCCATATAATCCAGATATGCTCTCCTAAATGCAGATTTGTTTTGAGTCTCTTTGTGGCATCATTCTATTAAATCATTTTTCAAGCTTCTCTATGCAGCTGCTGACTCTCTGGGAGACCAGCTTCTGCCACACAGAGGCCCAATGATGAAGTATGAGGGACTGGCAACTAACTCTAGCTGGAACCCACAGGCTTACTGGACTGCAATTCACCTCACCCCAATCAATATAGTCAATGGTTGGGAGTGAGCATATATAATCCAGAATATTTGAAAACACGGCAAAGGTTGCTCTACAGCAATGCAAAAGATCCTGCAATGACATAAGACTAAAGCTTGAAGGATAGAGTGCCTGTTTACATGAAAAAGTCTTTGAGTTCAAATTAGAATTGCCCAGAGACACATGTCTGAGTTGGGCAGCTACAGAAAATAAATACATACAAACATGTAATCTGATAAAACTGGAAAGCTCTTATCAAAATCCAGGAAATTTATTCTGATCAATAAAGACAATGTTGGGCTAAATAAACTAATATTATTATTCTAAGGTATATTTTAGAGTCCTAATCCCATCCTGCATGATGTAGCATACTTTATAATACTATTAAAATGATACCAGAGTTTTATTCAAGAGACAGAACCCTAACAATGAAGTCTCTAGATCTCAGGTTGTAATAGTCAGTACAAGTAAATAATGTTGATGTGAGTCCATTTAACCCCCTGCAGGAACATTCACAAATGAGAAGAAAAGAAATACCTTTTGAAATATTTCAAGGGATCCTGTGGTAGGTAACCTATAGCAGCACTCTTTTTGGGTGGATCCTGTATTCACCGAAATTCAGCGGAATAATTCTTAAAAATTGGTGTTGCATTTCCTTGCCATTTTGAGGCATGACACATACAAAACTGCAGTTGTGGCGCAATAAACTGTAGTGATTAAGGTGCCGGACTGGGACACACACAATGAAATCTACACTCACAGATGGAAGTTCATTGAATAAGTTTATGCTGGTCTCCAAATTCCAATGGTATGGTTATATGGAGAAAAATTCAGGGGAAGCTGGCAATTGATGCAATTTTGAGCTCTTAACAGGAAAGCCAGTAAGTAAATTTAGTCAATAAACAAACAAATTGGGCTGAAAAAGTAAAAGGTCCCACAGGACAAACTCAATTTAGGGTGAGTTTATTGACATATCATAGTTTTTCTGCTGATAAGATAGAAGAAACTTGCTCTTGTCTTCTACCAGGATGTCTGTCTGTCCTCCCACTCCAGCCTACAACTTTGGCCCTTTCCTCTGATCTCCTCTCCATGTACAAGCATGTCTGATTTCTTAATTTTTCAAGATCAGCTAAAATCTTTTTAAGAGATAGGTGAAAAGATTTTAAGCATCTTTTTAAGCATCACCACCAGATGGATTCGTAACTGGCTGACCAACCGCACTCAACGTGTAGTCCTCAATGGAACTGCAGCTACATGGAGGGAAGTATCCAGTGGAGTGCCCCAGGGCTCTTCAACATCTTCATCAATGACTTGGATGAGGGGATAGATGAGGAACTCATCGAATTTGCAGATGACACCAAGCTGGCAGGAATAGCCAACACTCCAGAAGATAGGCTCAAGATACAGAAGGATCTTGATAGACTTGAACATTGGGCGCTATCTAACAAAATGCAATTCAGTGGTGAAAAAAGCAAGGTTCTACATTTAGGGAAGAAAAACAAAATGCACAGGTACCGTATATGTGGTACCTTGCTCAATAGTAGTAACTGTGAGAGGAATCTTGGAGTCCTAGTGAACAACCATTTAGATAGGAGCCAGCAGTGTGCAGCAGCTGCCGAAAAAGCCAACACAGTTCTGGGCTGCATAAACAGAGGGATAGAAGCAAGATCACATTTTAATACCACTTTATAATGCCTTGGTAAGGCCACACTTGGAATATTGCATTCAGTTTTGGTTGCCATGATGTAAAAAAAATGTTGAGACTCTGGAAAGAGTGCAGAGAAGAGCGACAAAGATGATTAGGGGACTGGAGGCTAAAACATATGAAGAACATACCCAGTTGCAGGAACTGGGTATGTCTAGTTTAATGAAGAGAAGGACTAGGAGAGACATGATAGCAGTGTTCCAATATCTCAGGGGTTGCCACAAAGAAGGAGTCAAACTATTCTTCAAAGCACCTGAGGGTAGAACAAGAAGCAATGGGTGGAAATTAATCAAGGAGAGAAGCAATTTAGAACTAAGGAGAAATTTCCTGACAGTTAGAACAATTAATAAGTGGAACAACTTGCCTGCAGAAGTTGTGAATGCTCCAAAACTGGAAAATTTTAAGAAGATGTTGGATAACCATTTGTCTGAAATGGTGTAGGGTTTCCTGCCTGGGCAAGGGATTGGACTAGAAGACCTCCAAGGTCCCTTCCAACTCTGTTATTCTAGTCTATTTGATTCAATTCAATTCAATTCAATTCAATTCGATTCGATTCGATTCTGACTTGTAGTGAAGTCAGTGAGGCCATTTTACATGAATACCCATAGGCCTTACCCTTCGTTCCCCAAAATTAAGTGCAACCTCCAGCCACTGAAAGGCCTTAAATGGATTCCCTCTTTCTCAATCTGTACCCTTCCAAATGTGTAGGATTCATGCAGTTCCCAGAAATCTCAGCCATCATGATTTAAGGTTCTACAAAAGCATCTACATTTGCATTTTCCCATTTGTTCTGAGTTTGCACAATTTGTCAAATCATATCAAGTGGATGGATGGATGGATGGATGGATGGATGGATGGATGGAGATAGATAGACAGATAGACAGACAGACAGACAGAGCTTCCTTCCCGCATCACACCAACTCACTTACACCCATCTCCACCATCACTTCCCTTCTCTCCATATATTTCTGCAGCAAATTCAACAAATCACTTGGATCAAGAGACAGTCAGGGAACGAGATTGTACACTCTGTTCCTTGGTGTGTTTTCCCTGCATTAAAGGCAGAAAAATGGCAATTTGCTGCAGTCAGCGTTTCCACTTTTCTTGCAGCAGCCTTGGGCAATGAATCAAGGGACAGGGCGGAGGGGAACAGAATGGAGGTAGGAGATGAAGTCAGACTTGCACCATTTTCTGAGGAGCATCTTATTCAAACAAAAACAAGAATAGCCTAGAGCTGATTTAGGAAGGTTTAAAACCTTCATTTCAAGAATTGAATACAGCAGCAAAATGCAGTTATTACAGGGGGTAGATTGAGCAGAGGCTATATACTGCATTGTGTGGATCTGCATAACTCTTAGCTTCAATCCCCATAGAAATGAAAAGCTGGCTGCATTTTTGCTATTTCTGCCTCCCATTCTTCTACTTTTTATCTTCCTTTCTGTTCTGTTGTCGCCATTTGTGGAAATATAGACATTTGTATGCATCCTGCAGACACAGAATGCAGTACTATATGGCTGCATTCACCCAACTTGCTTTCCTTAAGTTCTGATTTAATACATTTTCAGGATTGTATTTATTTATTTATTTATTTATTTATTTATTTATTTATTTATTTATTTATTCAATTTATATACCGCTCTTCTCCCCAGGGGGACTCAGGGCGGTGGACAGCCAAACTTAAAACACATATAGTACAAAAGTTAAGAAAAACTAAAATAAATTAAATCATCGGCATTTCCAATTTAAAATCCCAGATCTGCAAAATCGAAAAGTTCCCAATTTAAAACCCAGAATCAATAAAATCGAAAATTTAAAAACCCCATTAAAACCATTTAAGCTAGGCCAGCTTGTTGGAATAATGTTGAAGCGCACCCGGAAGACCACTGGGAGCCAGTGCAGCTCGCGCAGGTTTACGTGGGAGCGCCCTGTGGCTCCCATAATCACCCGCGTGGCTGCATTCTGGACCAGTTGGAGCCTCCGGGTGCACCTCAAGGGGAGCCCCATGTAGAGAGCGTTACAGTAGTCCAGGCGAGACATGACGAGGGCATGGGTGACTGTGCATAAGGAGTCCCGATCCAGAAAGGGGAGCAACTGGCGCATCAGGCGGACCTGATAGAAGGCGCCCCTGGCCACGGCTGTCATATGCCCTTCCAAAGACAGCCGTGAATCCAGGAGGACACCCAAGTTGCGAGTCCTCTCTGTGTTGGCCAGTAACTTACCCCCAATAGCCAGTGATGGCACCAGCTGGCTATACCGGGACGCTGGCATCCACAGCCACTCGGTCTTGGAAGGGTTGAGTCAAAGCCTGTTCCTCCCCATCCAGATCTGCACGGCTTCAAGGCACTGGGACATTACTTCGAGGGCATCATTGGGGTGGTCAGGGGTGGAGATGTACAGCTGAGTATCATCAGCATACAGTTGGCAACACACCCCAAAACCACAGATGATCTCACCCAGCGGCTTCACATAAATGTTGAACAGGAGCAGCGAGAGGACCGACCCTTGCGGCACCCCGCAAATGAGGCGCCTCGAGGTCGACCTCTGCCCCCCTGCCAACACAGACTGCGACCGGTCGGAGAAATAGGAGGAGAACCACCGCAGCACGGTGCCTCCCACTCCCAAGCCCTCCATCCAATGCAGCATGATACCATGGTCGATGGTATTAAAAGCTGCTGAGAGATCTAACAGGACCAGGACAGAGGAGCAACCCCTGTCCCGAGCCCTCCAGAGATCATCCACCAATGCGACCAATGCCGTCTCCGTGCTGTACCCAGGTCTGAAGCCGGACTGGCATGGATCTAGATAGATGGTTTCATCCAGGTACTGCGGGAGTTGTCGCGCAACCACACTCTCAACAACCTTTGCAATAAAGCGAAGGTTGGAGACAGGACGGTAATTTGCCAGAACAGCCGGGTCCAGAGAAGGTTTCTTGAGGAGGGGCCTCACCACCGCCTCTTTCAAGGCGGCAGGCAAGAAACCCTTGTTCAGAGAAGCATTTATAATCCTCTGGAGCCAGCCTCGTGTAACTTCCCGGGTGGCCAGTACCAGCCAGGAAGGACACGGGTCCAATAAACATGTGGTTGCATTTAATCTCCCCAGAATCCTGTCCACGTCCTCAGAAGTCACAGGATCAAACTCCTCCCAGATAACATTCTCAAGGCCGGCCTCAGTCACTTCGCCGGAATCTACCCAGTCAGAGTCCAAGCCTTCCCGAATCTGAGCGATTTTATCGTGCAGATACTGTGCAAAATCCTCAGTTTTTATCTCCCACATCTGCCTGCCTGCCTGCCTGCCTATCTATCTATGGCCCAAAGTCATCCAGTTGATTTTCATGCCTAAGGTAGGCCTAGAACTCACAGTCTCCTGGTTTCTGGGCCAGCATCTTAACAACTAAGCCAGGCTGGCTATCAATGGTTTGCACAAACCATTGAACCATAAACTAACTAAATTGTCTAGGTTCATACAACATACTAAACTCTCCACTAAGAAACCTAAACAAATACACTGGTATCTATTCAGAACATATAACCTAATCAGGTCCAACATATTGTACAAATATAGCTAAGAGATGTCTAACGTTAAACTCCTTTACAAGGAGCTGATAAGATTGGACAGTAAAGTATATACATTTACTTTGTTTTTTTACACCTATGCAGCAATGTATTTCAAAGCTCTTATGGGAAGGATATACGAATATTAATGTTACTTTACTGTTATTTACATTGACAGCAAACTGAAATTTGAAAGCTCTGAATGAGAATGGAATGTAAAACTCACTTCAGTTTCCACACATCTCACATACAGTGTACTGTAAGTGTGACCCTGTATTTAGAAACAAAAGATATACATTAGGAATCTGAGAATTTGTTTTGGAGTCTTAAGTGAGCAACATTACATTAACAGTTCTGGGCTTCATAAACAAAGGGATAGAATCAAGATCACGTGAAGTGTTAATACCACTTTATAATGCCTTGGTAAGGCCACACTTGGAATATTGCATTCAGTTTTGGTCGCCATGATGTAAAAAAGATGTTGAGACTCTAGAAAGAGTGCAGAGAAGAGCAACAAAGATGAATAGAGGACTGGGGGCTAAAACATATGAAGAACAGTTGCAGGAACTGGGTATGTCTAGTTTAATGAAAAGAAGGATTAGGGGAGACATGATAGCAGTGTTCCAATATCTCAGGGTTTGCCACAAAGAAGAGAGAGTCAAACTATTCTCCAAAGCACCTGAAGGTAGAACAAGAAGCAATGGGTGGAAACTAATCAAGGAGAGAAGCAACTTAGAACTAAGGAGAAATTTCCTGACAGTTAGAACAATTAATAAGTGAAACAACTTGCCTGCAGAAGTTGTGAATGCTCCAAGACTGGAAATTTTTAAGAAGATGTTGGATAATCATTTGTCTTGGACTAGAAGACCTCCAAGGTCCCTTCCAACTCTGTTATTCTATTCTATTCTAACAATAGGCAGCAAGGGCAGGACCAGAAAAAGATACAAAACTGAGGATGAATCCACAGTGATGAATCTGTGACAATAATATTCAAATGAGTTTACAAATGTATCCTGATCTGACATGGACAACTGCCACATGATAGGTGTCGGACAACAAATTGAACAAAGACTTGTGGGGAGATTCAATAATCTTCCTTGCAGTGAGGTAATATATAAGAAAGCTGTACAAGTTAATTCCTTCTCAATCTGCCACTTCAATACACTCAGCAACCCGAGTTCTCCTTTGGATGGAGAAGTACTGTATCTCCACACCATGGTGCAGCAGAAACTAGCAAGTGCTATCTTCTTTCACGATGTAAAGAGCTTCTTAAATCTTCACCCCCATATGTGAACCAACCAAACACGTCAAACTAGGGGGATGGAATTTCTGATTCCTGGGCAGGTCCAGGAGAAACTAATTGTTCCAATGGCATTGAGATCTGACTTAAACTCTCAAATCACTCCTCCATTATTAGTTGTTTTCCAGATGATTGGGACTATCATATCCAGAAATCCCCACTATATATGGTAGGGATGGAGATATTTGGAATTGTAATTCCAAATGTGGAAGGCACTGGTTTAGAAAAGTACAATATCACAAGTCTACCTGACTTACATTTGTAAAATATTTTGAGACTTTTTTCACTGGATATCAAAAACACTAAAGTTGTCTAGATAGATTAAATAGTTGCATGAACACTATCACTCTGGTAATATTGCAATCTCTTTTTAACAGTAGTATTCAGACTGTAATGGAATTTCTAAGCAGGTCCTCAGTGAACCTGCTGCAGAGGTTATCATCACTCAGCAACATTATTATCTACAACAACTTGGACTGAAGCATTCATTTGTTGTGATACATGCCCCTTTAGATTATTTTAAAAAACAGCTGGACAAATCCATGGAGTTATAAACAGATGATGGCCATTAGTCTTGATAACCATATACTTTCTTCTGAAACAAAGATGGAACAACTTAAATACCAGCTGTTGAATGAAACAATGGGAGAGAACTATTCCTTCCTGTCCATACTGATGCACTTCTTGAGTACATCTGGTTAGCCATTGTGTAGGATAAAATAGTTGGGCTCTTTATTGGATCCAGCATAGCTCTTGTTATGTTCTTACAAAAGATTGGATGGGAGAATGGATGGATGGATGGACAGACGGACAGACTGACTTATATTTGGTATGACATATGAATAATACCATGTACCGTATATTGTTCATAAGATATGAAAGAGCTGTTGGGCACCTCCATGGTTCCTTTAGGACACTTTTGCATGCCTCAACAGCATTTTTGAAAATGGCTTTTCTGTGGTTTCTACCCAACAGACACCAAATTAAAATACTTACAATTTCTTAAAATGATATGTGTTGATTGAAATTGGAAGTATTTATACCAAAATAGACAGAAATACATTATTCTGGACCTATGGTTATATACATTTTGGAATAACTTGTTTGTTTGTTTATTTGTTTGTTTATAACCTGCTTTTGTTTCCTTTCATATCTGCAAGTTTCTGTTCATGTAGTTTACAATAAAATAGAATCCGCTTATCTGACCATGTTTCTTCTCTGATCTGACTGCTAAAGCTGGCATTAGTCTTGCAGGTCTGACAGTACAATTCTCCCACTGCCACATTTACAGGCCAATAACTTAAGGACCATGCCTCCTGAGCCTCTTATTCCAACCTCTATCCAGCTGTGGACAGTCGTGCAGGTATTCAGGTGTCAAGCCATAAAGGGTAGCATGTTAAAGAAAAGTGGTTATGTCAGTGCTTCCCAAACCTACCTAAATGCCCCCAAATTTAGCAAAAGTGGTTTTTCTTTGGGTATGAATCACGAACCCATTCCCCAATCACAATGAGGACACTTAAATTGACTTACAGTGTTTTACTTGTACTGGGTGACCTTGGGCCAATCACAGTCTCTCAACCCAACTCACCTTACAGTGTTGTTTTTGTGGGGACAATAGGAGGAGGAAGGTGTGATGGATACGTTTGCTGTCTTGAGTTATTTGCAAAAATAATAAAGGCGGGATACAAATAAACAAACAAACAAACAAGACTTTCTGATTCGTGGTTTTGGGTAATGAAGGAAAAGGTTTGGGAAGCAATGTGTTACATGTTTAACTTCTGCATCAAAGCCTGCCAGAGAGCTGTCTATGGTCCTGACTACATGATTATGTCTAGCAACTTCTCTTGGGTTTCTGTGACAACCACCTTCTGTCAACGCAATCAACTTAGCTGGTCAAAGCAACATACACATACATGGAATTGTTTCATGTGTGATCCTTTCTTAAGAGAGTTTGTTTCTTAAAAGAGTTTTTAAAGCACCTCATCTTAGCACGGAAATATAATATTTCTCAGTACTTGTCCCCTTTTTGATATGCAAATTTTGCAAGTAAGGAAATAGAAACTTGCTGATGATGTTTTAGTTAAACATATACAAACCATACTTAATTAGATATGGCATACCAAATTAACTGTAATTTTGATGTAGGAAGAAAATCAAAGAAATGCTTTGTTCTTGCAGTGAAGGGGAAAATCCATCATTCTATCATGCTGTATAGGTTCAGGGACACAATGCAAACTGACATGGGGAAAATTGCCTCCAGCAACACTGACTTATTGTAAAAGCCTTGCTCACTAATAAGGCTCTAGAGCATATTTATAGTATATCTGTGGTATATCAACTCTGTTTCTAACAGAGATAAGAAGAAATTGAAAAGACAATTGCTAGAATTTTTCTAATTGTCTAGGTCAGATATACAGGTTAGATAGACTATTTCTTAAAATATGTTCACACTGGAATCTTGTAACATTTATCATTTTGTAAGGTTTATTTAGTGTTCATTGCTTGTTATTCCAGGATATCTATTTGTGGACATTTAAAGTGTCCAACAATACCACATCAAATACAAAACAATGCATAATATTATTATTCATCCAACTCCAAAAACCTACTGGAAGAGGAAAGTTGTGATTTCTTCCCTGAAAGCTGAACAAATGGGGTAGAAGAATAAAACAATTGTTGAAAGAATGCATTCCATAATTAGAATATTTTTAGTTATTGATTTATACAAAAAAATGTTCAAGTGCCATAACCAAGCTGGGATGGCCTCCTTAGCTACTGTTTAAATATAATTATTAGAAAGCATGGGATGGCTAAAAGTGAATTGCCCCTTAAATGTGAGGCAGTTTGGTGTTGTGGCTAAGCAGAGGACCAAGAACTGATTCCACCTTAGGCAAGACACCATCTGGGTAACCTTAGGCAGTTATATTCTGTCAGTCGTAGGAATAAGGCTCGGGCAAATCACTTCTGAAAAACTGGCCAGGCAATCACCAGAAGTCAATACTGCCTTGAAGATTCCAAAGCAAACAAATAAGCAAACAAACAAACAACTCCTATTTGGATGGGACCAATATATTTCATTAAACATCTCCTTCCTCATTTTTCCACTATCTCTGCACTGAATGTATTATAAAACTTTCATTGTAGGCAAGAAGACCCCAAAAAAATGTTGACATGGAATTCAGTGCTTGGTCTCAGCTTGACCTTAGACAGGTTTTGCCTATTGTTAAGAACATTAATTTGAATTGGCCTAGGGATTCAGACATATTGACTTTTAACAGCCTTAAAATTGCATGAATGTCTGACTAATAAATCACTTACCTTTGAAACAATTAATTGATGAACTGCACAACAATAAACAAATTCAAACAGTCACTCCAGCTAAAACAAATCCCTCTTTCTGATCATGTAAGATTTGTTTTCTGGGAGTTGAAGTCCGCAAGTCTTAAAGTTGCTAAGGTTGGGGACTCCTGCTCTAGATGTCTCTTCTTCCATTTCCCTCAGCTCCTTCATAAACAAAGAGCAACAGGAGCCAATGGAAAGAAGGTGTTGTGTGGACACCATCTGATCAAGGCCACAGCTGCTCTCTTATTCCAACTAGCAACTAAGGCCTCTACTAGATAATGCATCAAACTATAAGGAACAACCCACAGTTCCCTCTGGAACCCTTACGGTCCATCAGTCGCTGAGGACAGATCAATCTAATAGGTTGAGCCTCCCTGCGGCATGGTTACCAGGGCATGATCTGATCATAATGGAGAAGGCACAGAGAGCTCCTCTAATCCCAGATCACTTTATCACTACTCTGACAGATACTCAGATCAGGTGTGTGACCACTGCCCCATGTTGGGTACCATATGACCTGGTACAGGCCCATGATTGTCAGGGTGGCCATGAACTCTAAGCCATTTCAGACCCTGCTGCCAGGGTAGATAAAATGAAATCTCCCAAAGCCATGAGCCTAGGGATTTGTACTTTCCACCTTGAGATAGCCAGGGAGATTGCAGTGCAGCAGAGAAGCTGGCACTGTAGCAGCAGCCACAACTGACCCCTAAAATCCAATTTAAGGAACAGGGTCACACATCCAACATCTGATAGACCAGCACCAATGAAAGCCATAAGAGATACCTGATTTACAACTGCACATTCCCACCCAGCCTGGAATGTTTATTGATTCCATAAAATACCAGGTCTGATCTAAAAAGAGGAGGAAATTGAGTCCCTTTCAGTTCATATACAGTACTTAGTACTATGGAGGACTCAGAAGGACCCACTTCCTTTCACCCATGCCTTCTCCCACCTAGGCAGGGTCACCTTCCAAACCATACACCACACAGGTATACACACACCCAATCCTTTCCCCACCTCCACAAAAGCTCTTACCCAAGGGAAAATGGTTGGTATATGGCACTGATGTATATAGAGAGAAATTATGAAAAATCCCATTCTTTTTGCACTTCATGTGCTTAAAATCACTGCAATCAATGGAAGTGTTCTCATAATAGAATATCTGGATACATTTATATTTACTTTTACTTTTATTGTTAGTATTCAGGGGGAAAAAACCCTGATTCAATAGATCAAGAATCATATTAATTAACAATACAAAACTAAATGCAATAGTAATAAATATGGTTGTGCTTTCAAAAGGAAGACTTAGCATTGAGAGTTCATGTTTTGCGTAGTAATAAAAATTGAATTAGATTTGAACTTTAACCTGTATTCATTCATTACAGAAAGCCTTGATTTAAGTTGGGTTGATATGGTGGACTGAAGTTCATCTATGATAGTGTAACTGCATGAAGTCACAAAGTGAGCTCCATTACTGAATAGGAAAGAGCCTAGATCTCTTTGTTCCAAGGCTGACATCTTAAGAATTAATAAAGGAGAATATTTGTAGCTCAGGGTTGAAATGAGGGGTCCTTTGTGCTCTCTGAATGTGATTGTTTTCTTGCAGAGGTTTCATTACCCAAACTAGGTAACATCATCAGTGCTAGTGATGATGATGTTACCTAGTTTGGGTAATGAAACCTCTGCAAGAAAACAATCACATTCAGAGAGCACAAAGGACCCCTCATTTTAGGAAATACCCTACACTGGTTCTCAATTATGGAAGCCTTGCTTTTATTAAGGAAGACTATCAGAAGCCATGTTGTTGGTCATTCAATTCTCGTCTGGACTTCAGTTCAAATTCACTACTGTCCCTAGATTTCCAATGATGCCCCTGGAAGGTGATAGCACTAGCCAGATCTGAACTATCTGCGGGAGTGGAAGGGAGGAAGGTTAATTATATGTTATAGTTGATCCCTCCCTCCAAACTGCCAGATTAGGTTTGCTTTCTGGTTGGAGCATCTAGGGCAACTATCCAAGCTAGGTACAGATTCTTACTGCAAGGTTAAAGAGACAAAAGTAACTATCAGAAAGCACTAAACTAATCCTTTGATTTCATAAACTGAGACTGGTTGAACTGGGTCAAATAATAACATTTGTCTTTGTGTACCAAGACAATCACCAAGCAATCTTTGCTGCAAAAGCCATTAACAAGGGCCAGAAAAGATGTCTTTTGCCAATCGGTAGAAAGAAAATATCTTGAGTAATACAAATGGTCTTCTCAGAGTTCTTCCCTTGAGCCAGAAATTAAGAAGATGAAAATAAAATAAGTGTAGGACCTAGAAAGAAAATCTAATGTTGTTGATTCTGTTCATAATTGTTATGAATTTCTGATGCACCTATCAGGGTATTAATATCAGTTGTGTTTGGTTTATTGTATTAATGTTACTGGTTTGCTCTAGGAACGCTTCTATTTCTTCTTATCATCATATGTATAGAGACATTCATATCCCACTTTAAATTTTGATTTTTTTTTTCCTGGTAAGTTCAGGTTAAAGGTCTCTCTTTATTTAGATGTTTTGTCATTTGCTTCTGTATTCAAATATGGAAATACAGTTAAATCAGTAGGGTGTGGCAATGGAATTCCACCAACGGAGAAGCATCTGAGCTGCTTAAGTGCTGTCCTTTGTCCTGAAAACACACTCCAATAAGTCCCTCTTTTCAGTTTTGGAAAAAAGCAGGACCAAGTGTCCTATTGCACTTAACTGGAAAAATGGGGCATGGTTTTGCTCACAAAATATATTCAATTGTTCCAGAGTGGTTCTCCTACCTGAAGATCTCTCATTTATCTTGAATGTTATCATGTTTTAAGTCCGTGTGTTTATGCATGTTTAGCTAAATGCTACCCATGTGGAAGGATACATAAGCGGTATCCACATCAAGGGTACTGAGCAGAGGAGTGAAGTTTGATCAAAGTGCATACCACTTATAGATAAATTTCAATAGCCTCTAGAAGAAACACATGTAAATTGTAAAGATAAATATGAAGCTTACATATTTTCCCTGAATTTCAATCTCAAGACATGCCTGACATACACATATGTATTCTGACAACCCTCTGTTCAGTTCTATTTTTAGAGACAGAGAGCTCCTCAGCCAGTTAAAGAGCTCCTTTAAGACTAAAAAAAAATATTTCTATTGTTTAATCCAGTCTTTTCTAACTTGATGCCCAATCATTTCATGGGTTCCAATTGCCATCAGCCCAAATCTCACATGGCTATTCTGGTTGGAGATGAAGGGAATCAGACTCTGACACATCTGGAGACATCTTGTCAAAAAAGGCACATTAAATTTCCCCTATTCCCTCCAAGCTTAAACATCTCTTCTCCCCACCTCACCCCCCTTTCTATCAAAGAGCCGAGAAATATGGCAGTACTAAAATTCCTTTTTTCCCACAACTATCAGCACATCGTCCTTCTCTCCTTCCCACCCATCCCTTTTAATTTTCTTTTCTCTTTGGGGAAATGTGCCTCTTCCTTTAAGGCCTTTTTTTCCCCACCCTCCTCCCTCAATTTTCTTCCTCGTCTTTTGCATTCTTGGCCTGCCTCTGTGCCTCACTGCATCTTCCTCCATAAAAGCTTCTAATTCACCTTGGATGCAGGGAGGTGAGTGGAAGTGCAAAAGGGTATAATGGCAGCTGGAGGGAGGTGGGCGGAATGGAATAATTCTCTTCTCTGATGGAAAAAGGCTGAGGAAAGGAAGAAGAGAGTGTTATTAAAAAAAAAAAATTCCTAACCACTGCAGCCTGCATGTAGCCAACTGTCAATTCTGCTTTCACTGCAGTGCTGTCAGCTGCAAAAGATGGCTGCCCTTCCCTTCCTTAGCAACATTCTCTCTCCCCCCCCATGCACAGTTCTACTTGCCTTGCACACGCATACACACACACACACATACGCGCACTCACAGAGATGTACACACACTGAGATAAATTCCAGTGAAAGAGTGACAAGAGGTTGGAGGCAATTTGACTAAGCCCCCAAATCTACTTCCTAACTTACCCATCCCTGCAGTTCCCTCGCCCTCCTTACTCAAACCCTATAGCATTTGTATCTATGCGTGTTTTGCTTGAGATGGGTTGTTTTAGGAGATAGGATTAAAGCTCTAAAATGTCATTTGAATTAGACACATACTGTCCATTTTTCTCACTCTCTGAACACACAGATGCATGCACCCGTTCCATCCATCTGTCCTTCTAGCCATCTAATTTTCCTCTTTAAACTGGAGCTAACAAGCTTTTACAAGAGGCAGGATTTGAGGATAAATAAAGAAATGCTGACATCCATGTGACAACAAAATCTCCAAATCTGTGGTTTGACAATCCACACAGGACTGTTAACAACATATAAACATATTTTCCATACTCATGCATGATGAGAGTCCCCAAAACTTGACTGTTGAGCAATATTGCAGTGTTCCAAAAATGTTGCCTGTGATGCACAATTCCAAGGACACAATATATAGATTTTAAAAAACCCATTACAGTACAACCTTGAATGTATTTCAGATATGCATACAATGTAGCATATTCTGTATTCATCCACATTCATGAATGGCTGCTCATGTGTGCCAGATGTGTGTGTGTGTGTGTGTGTGTGTATTCAGTATCACCTATACGCACACATCATTACATGCAAGGAGAGGGAAAAGAGGATGGATGGAGGTGGGTGGGTGGGTGGGTGGGGAGGAAGCTGTGCATTATCTGAGGAAGGAAGAGGGTGTGAAATTAACACCATTAGAACCAGAAACCATGGGTCACTTGACATTCCCCAGTACAGAATCAGTCTTTATCTGTAGGTAAATGTTCTGGAATTCCAGAAGATTTTTTTTTTTTTTTTGTGGGTATACCAACTGATCATTATTGCTCCAAAAGGTTGTGGGAATGGTGGAAATCTTCCTGTTTTTCAGTCCTCTTCCTTCTCCTTTTCAGCAGGCCATGGAGAGAGAGGGAGGGAGGGAGGGAAGGAGTGACCTTGGGCCAGTCACTCTCTCTCTCTCTCTCAACCCAATCCACCTCACAGGGTTGCTGTGGGGAAAAGAGAACCAACACCCTGCCTTGAATTATTTCTAAAAATAACAATCAAGAAATAAATAAAACAGTTCAGTTGATGTTTGCAATTGATAGGCAGGTTACTGAATGGGGACACACCTAAGCCTTCAGGGCAAGCATGAAGGCAGCAGAAATGAGGTTGGGGGTGGGGGGACACAAGATTTGAATAGTGGATTTTAGGGGATGGCTGATAAATCCCTCCAAGAATAAAAAAAAAAACAAAAAACCCGGTGAAGGTGGGGGAGAACGCTGCTGGCAAGACTTCCAGAATAGTGGGTGAGCTCAGAGCAGGGGCTTGGCCTGGGAAGGGCTTCTGTAAGGGTTCCTCTGCCTCCTCCCTCTTCAGGTGATCCACAGCCTCCTCCCCCCGTCCATCCCCAGCCCCTCAGCCCACCCCCATCCCTCTGCTGAAGCTCGCTCGCTTGGGCTCCAACTTGAGGCACAGCCCGCAGTGCCTGGCAACCAGCAAAAACGCTGCGTGCCTCCCTGCCGTCCTCTCTTCCTCTGAGTGGCGCATCACATCTTGGATCTTCACTGGAGATGGCCGACCTCGCTTGCCCTCCGGGGTGGGGGGTTTGGGCACTGCCCCACGGACCACCTTTTGCCTGGCCAAGCCACGGAGGAGTCCAGTCCTACCGGCGGATTTTCAATTTTATTCTTTTCAAAACAGCTCCGAGGTCAACCTTCTTTCTCACCTTCATTCCTCCCCATCTTCATCCCTCACAGCTTCCACCCCATTCCGTCTTGCCCCTCCACCCCAAAGGAAGAGATTGCGGGGCGCAGCCCGCCTACCACCCAGAAGACGATCCGGAGAAGAGACAGAGGATGCTCAGCTTTCTGCTCTCGAGTGGTCGGTTTTATTGGGAGGAACGGAGCTGGGGTGGGGGTGGGGGTCAGAAGCGACCTCTTAAGAATGACATAGAGGAGAGCTCTAGCAACGTTTAAGTGAAGTCCCTCCAGAGGTAATCTATCTCTGAGTATCGACTCCTAGATGGGTAAACAGCTCAGGGGGAGGGGGCTATTGCCTAGTATGTGGGGGAATCTGTTGGTGGGTTTTCTGGATTCATCTGGCTGACGTCTGTTGGAAGCAGAATCCTAGACCTATTGGTCTGACCCAGAAGATCCTTTTGGATGTTTGGGCTCTGAAACTTGACGAGATACAAGGTTCTCTTTAATATTTGGGAAATGTGGAATTCTCTCCCTCTGTCTTTTTCTTTCCTATTGGGTTTGGGAAGGAGTGGTGAGGGTGGGGAGAGACCTTGGCACGGGGTAGGTCATGAAAGAGGAGGAGGAGGAGGAGGAGGAGGAGGAGGAGGAGGAGGAGGAGGAGGAGGAGGAGGAGGAGGAGGAGGAGGAGGAAAGAAGTTGTCCCCTTGTGTGCCTCAATATCTGTACGGTGTGCAAGAGAGAGATTTTGAGGAATTTAGCCAGCCTGCTGGGCTGGGTGTTGGAGGCAATGAGTTGGATTTTGGATTTAGTGGGGAAGGTGTTGGGGTTGTTACCCTCCCGCATTTAAAAAAAAGGGGGGGAGGGAGGAGACCGAGGCAACCCTTTCCCTCTCTGATAAAGATGGGAGGGGGTAGCTTGAAGGGATGCACGCAATGCAGTCAAGTAATCCCTGAAATCAGGTTCTCTTCTCTCTCTTCTCCCACCCCCACCCCCAACGTGGTGCAACCTTTGGTCATGCTGTAGTCAAGCACATCTACTTAGAAAGGCTTCGGGTGGGGCGAGAATGGGTTTTTGAGTGGGGGTGAATCTGGTGCTCTCCCTCCCTCGCTCGCTCTCCCTCCCTCCCTCCCCCTCCCTCCCCTCCCCCTTCTGTTTTTGCTGCTGCATTTTGCATGAGCTATCTAGGTCATTAGCATTTTAGCGTATGCAAGACTTGACAAAGCTGAGCGCAAGCCAGATGGGCCCCCGCTTAGCCCGTGTCCTTCCCCCTGCCTTTTTTTTTTCTTTCCCTTCCATCCTTGGGGGGAGGAGGACCGCTTGGTACCTTATCATTAAAGAGACGAATGCAGCAGCCCCAGCTCCCTCCCTCCCTCCCTCCCTCTCCTCCTTTCTTTCCTTTCCTCCTTTCATCTCTCTATTTCCCCTCCCTTCCTCCTTCCCACCCTGGCCTTGGCTGAGCATCTTTGCAGGCAGACCAAACAGCGGCATCTGCCACAGCAGCAGCAGCACCAGCAGCCGCCACCGCAGCATCAGGACCAGCAGGGATAAAAGAGAGAAACGGAGACCGAGAGAGAGAGAGAGAGAGAGAGAGATGGTCTAAGGGGGAGGTAAGGGCACGCCAGCCATCGCCTCGCCCATCCCAAGCTGGATGTTCTACCCCCCCCCCCATCCCCACCCCGCCCCCGTCTTCCCCGCTTCTCGTCCTGGCTGAGTGACTAGGGCACCTGCAGCAGCTCTTGTGGGACGGGGGTGGGGTGGGGGTGGGGAGGGCGGAGAAACAGGCCCCACCGCCTATTGCAGTGGCGGGAGATCTCCGCGGCGCTGCGAGGAGGCTGATAAGAACAAAGACGCCCTTTCGCAGAGGCAGCTTCCGCGCCTCTCCTTCCCCGCTTTTGTTTGCGGGTGGGGATCGGAGGATGAAGGCTCCGGCTGACCTGCCCGCCAGCCGCAACTCCCCCTCTTTGATCCCCCCACTCCCCCCATCCCCCACCCCCATCCCTCTCTACACGCCCACGCATTGCCAGGAAGGGATGGGTCCTTCTCGCTTTCTCCCACCACCCACCCTGGTCAGCATCAGGACCAGCAGCTGCTGGCAAAGGCCCCTCTCTGCGTGTTCACAGCGGACCTTGATTTAAATGTCCATACAATTAAGGCACGCGGTGAATGCTAAGAACGAGGCTGGAAAAACTTCGGGCCGGCCGGGAAGGGGGAAAAATTCGTGTGGGGGGGGGAAGGATGGGGAGGGTGGAGGACTGCAGGGAAGGATGGATAGGAACTGGAGTGTGTGTGTGTGTGTGTGGATGATGCACAATGGGTGCAATTTGGCCAAAGGTTGGGACCTGGATTTCAATAGCCTCAGCCTAGACCTGCGTCCTCAGAAAGAATTCCTACTTGAATCCCAGGTAAGTGTTATGCACCATAGGCCCTTTCCTCCCTTATCTTAGGATACAAACTGGGTTTAATTAGGGGAGGGAATATAAAAGTCCGGGATGAATTGGGGCCCAAAGCCCACCCCCACCCTTCTCCTGCACTAATACCCCCCCCTTTTTTTTTCCATTGGCAACTGCGGTGCGGATTTGCTGCACATGTTTACTTAGATGCAAGCTCCAACTGAGCTGGAAAAACCTTGCTCTCTCACAGAAGTGTGGCTGCAGGATATTCCCTGGCTCCTTCTCTCTCTCAGTTAGCAATCCTATTTGCATGATATTTTCAATCTGGAATGATGGCCTCCGTACTTAAAATTGCTGCAATGAGATGGAAGATGGGAGAACAAATCTAATATGCTTGAGACATTATGTTAGAGCTTAAGGTTTATTCCTTTTTTAAAAAAAAAAAACGACTTGTGATGGTATATTGTTGGGCATTTAATAATAACCACAATCATCAGATTTCATGTGGCCATATCCCCAGATATGCCTATTAATGCAGAGCATCGCTCCATTCTTAATGATATCCACTCCAATGGGCCAGGAATGGATGACAATTAAAGCAAGCATATTGGTGCCCTAGCTAGAAGCTCTTCCATGGCAGCCCCCCCCCCACTTCCCCCCCAGCCCAGGTTATTTTGCAAAAGACAGCAAATCCTATACAAAAGTAAATCCACTTAAGGTTAAATTTGAAGCCAGAACTACTATTTTAGATATGATGCGGTAGCATATACACAATGGAAGAGGAAAAAGAGATCCTTTGTAACCAAGAACAGATACTGCAATGGCTGGATGGATGAAGAGATAAATTATTTATATTATCTATTTATATGTCACTGCCTTTACAAAATCGTATTCTTCATTCATTCACAGTAGAAGTGGGAATATACCTGGGCAGAGACATAGATAAGTATTCTGACAGATGTTATAGGTGTAGAAACATGTATTTCTAATTATGCCCTAAATAAATGAATATTTAGCTTGTTGTATATAGGGTACATATAAAACTACTAAGTCAGAACACAGAGGAGCCAGGGACAAGTGTTCCTTCTAATGTTTGCAAATACAGAATTAAATATAATAATGAATCATTTAAAGCAATGGGACAACTGCTTCCATTACACATTGAATATCTGTGCCTGTATGTACCGTATGTATGCATATTAGAGTGATGGTGGTGATGGAGATGAAATTTGCATTGTATTGCAATCAATATCTTTCTTTAACTGGAATTTGTTTTTCAGTGGAATGGGGTCAATCAGAATATTCAGAGCATGGTAGAGATGAAAAGAGAAAAGCAGCATTTTAATTATTTCAGATCAAAATAAAATATATCGTTAAGAACGCAAGTGAGTTCTCAGAACAGAGTGTACGTGTATATGTATATATTTCTAACCGGGTCACTATAGGCTTTGTTTCTTCTCATTTCTGATTTTAAAAAGAGGAAAAAAATTAAATTGGAAGGAAAGGAGTAGCTCCATGTATGTATGTATGTATGTATGTATGTATGTATGAGGCGATGGTGCGGGGAGATGTCAGTCTGTTTAGTAAAAACATACTCATTTGTTTCCTTTGTATGGTAATATAGATCCCTCCTCACAATCTCCTCACCCCCAGCAGCTGCCCCAGCATTTCCAATAATGGGACCAATTACCCTCCAGAAATGACCCCCACCCCCTATTTAATTTGTTACAGAGCCCTCCCCTTCCTCCCCCACCAGCCAGCCAAGGAAAGAAGGGGAGGGTATCAATAAACTACATAATCTATCGAGCCAAAAGGAATGAAAAAGGAGAGGAATATGAAGATGAAGAAAAGGCATAAGCTGGCTCCTTGTAAATAAAGGGTGAAAAATTGCTCAGGGACATGAAGGAAAGGAGACTTGGTAAGACAATGCTTGGATGAGGAAGAGGGAGAAAAAAAAGGAAGTTGCCTTCCACAGAAGGAACTCCCTCCCTACTTTTTTATGGCTCCTATAGGACAAGGAAAGAACAATTGAATCGGGTTTGGATAACATTCGAAGACTTTTCTTTTTTTATTTCATTTTACTACAGTCTGTTTAAGGCAGCCACTGATTTAACTGATTTAAAGTTTCTACTCCCCAAGAGAATGCATTAGTGGATTATACTCTTACTCTAGAATTTCCTATTAAAAAGGTATTTGCTTCAGTGCAATGTCTGGCTGATACTATACTATATACTGCTTGGATGGATGGATGGATGGACCATTCGAAATATGTCATTGTATCTCTACGTCTTTCTATGCCATGGAAAGAGCCATATTTTTCACATCCGTTCCATTTTTTCTTCTTTCTTTAGACAGGACCTTAACATTCAACGTTTCCTCACTGAGTTACCTTTTTAGACTTCATGTCAGCCAGAAAGATACTTTATCCCAGATTACACTGTTTATCCCTTTGACTCAGGCCTGTCTGTTCTGCCTGGGAATGACTCTTCAGAGACTCATGTGGAGAAAGGGTTTTTTTTTTTCCATCACCCGCCATTGAGTGTTTTAACTGGAAATGCTGGGATTTGAATTTGGGGCTGATCTGCATGGAACGTAGAATTATCACTGAACTCTTAGTCCCCCTCATTTGCTGCAGTTTAACCACAGTGCAATAACTCAGTAAAAATGTGTATGCAGCCTTGCCTTGCACTGGGGATCAAATGGGTTTGTATTCAATAAAAATATATTTAGATTCAACTTCAGATCAGATCATTTAATGTTGCATGATGGCACTGCAATCTTGCACCCACGTCATAGATATCCTTCGAAAGCAATGGGGCGGAGGGAACCAACAATTCAGCCTAATGTAATCTGATAGAATGGAGACTACCATGTTTCAGAGCAAGGCTACACTGAATGCATAGTCATAGCTAGACGATATACATCCATATTCAGAACTAAATCCATATTAAATTCAATGAAGCTTCACTTCACTCCAGGTAAGTATATTAAGGATTGCAGGTTCATCTGCAGAGTAAATTTTATTAAATGCAAGGACATTTAATTCTGAATATCTGTGTTCAATATATACATATTTAGGGTTTGGTGGTCCAAAAGTGATCCAAATTGCAGAATTTTGCCTGATTCTTGTTATAGACTATTTACATTTTACTTATTTCTACTTTCAACATCCTGAAGAGTCTGACTTGGCTAGAAAGAAGCAATTGAGATTTATAATTTTTCAAACTCAAAACATGAAAGTTTTCATCGATGAGCGTGAACTAAAAAAATACAATAAAATAACATCAAGTTAAAATGTGTTACCCACAAATCATCAACAGCCATATGATATTTAAACAAATAACATAAAAACAAATGTTTCACAGCATTTCCTAAATTCCATGGAGATTGGCTAAAGTAAATTTCACTCAGCAAACATCAGGTTCTGGTTGATGGTTCAAACTCTTCCTTAATTTTAGTTCATTTGGTAAGACTTCCTTGATTTATGCATGAAATCCCAATATC
Source organism: Pantherophis guttatus (assembly GCF_059756535.1). Lineage (NCBI taxonomy): Eukaryota > Metazoa > Chordata > Lepidosauria > Squamata > Colubridae > Pantherophis > Pantherophis guttatus. The sequence continues at coordinate 319,432,731 of NC_142063.1, forward strand.
AGCAGAGTGTATAAAACCATTTCCTGTGCTTTTTCAATAGAGTGGTTGTTTTTTTTAAAAAAAAAATTAAGTTTCATGTCATATGTGAATGCAGCAATGAGCTGCATACTAATCTTAATAGCTTGATCCAAGAGCAGGGTAGGCATTATTAATGCTGGCTTCTTGTACTCAAATTCTGACATTTGCAGCAGGGTGCTAAAGCAGGTGGGACATCAATACAATGTCTTGAAAAATATCTTTCCTTTAAAACTGAACTGTCATGAATGTATTTTTTCCAGTTATCATTACAGATGAAAGAGGCCTCCATTTTTAGCAATTTTACTATCCGCTATCATAAGTATTACTTCTTTTTTCCTGAATCAAAATATAAGCTTGGATTGGATCCGAAAATGGTTTATTTCGCAGATTTGAGAACAGGGCTTTAATTTTGATATATTGCCACCAAACGACATTCCTCCAGGATCCTGCTTCCTATATTAACAAACCAGATATCCCTGGACACAAAATAGTGGTCGTCTTCTGCTTTGTTCTCCAATATCTGATAGTCAAAGTTCTACTGTCTTGGTTGACTAAGGTCATATTTAGTTTCCAGACTGATGGCCTTTAACAGACATTTTCTCTTTTTTTCCCCTTGCATATGTTATATAGTTGAGAGTTGCTTTTTGTGATGGGTATAGAACCAAATTCTATGGCAGTATTGTGATAGTCAACCCATTTTACAGCAAAAGTTTCTGATACGGAAGCATCATCCATTAAGGCAAGCATCAAAGCCTAATATTGAGGAGCAGCTTCTGGGATCTAAGTATTCCAGCAAGGACCTTTCCAGGCCTAACCTACACTGGCCAAGATCTTTGCAGTGGCAGCTGGATCTAGGATTCACCTGCCCAGTTAACATTTTCCACAATGGCCTGGACTGTCTTCTTGGCTAATTCCTAAGGTGAAGAGGACTCTTTGTGACTAATCAGGAGTAACTTGCATGGGTTCTGCCATCTGTTTTTATTTGATTGGGCTTCCCAGGCCTGAGCTGCTCCCCTACATGGCTTTCACAAAGCATTAGACATATTCCTGGAAGATGAAGAGAGGATCAGCAGTTCCCTATTAGTCTAAGGCCATGGCTGAAAAATTCTCAGGGTGAGCCTTGGTTTGGTACAGTGGTATCCATTCACTTCCAGCTCATATTTAATCAAGTGGAGTTTATGTGTTTTCTTGGAATGCTAAACTCGGTGACAAATGTTTCTTATTCATCTTTTTTTAATGATCATAAATAAATAGGTTTTTTTTTAAAAAAAAAAAAACCAGTGTCTGTCCTTTTCTTTCTGCCTACATGTTCTCTTCACCGCTGAATTTTAACCTTTTAAAAATAAAATCTGAAGATCTACATCTGAAAATGGCTTGGCAGATTGTCCTAAAAATCTGTTCACAAGAAGAGATATGAAAAGGAAGCTGACAACACACTGGGCTTGGGAATCAGAGCACCCGATACAGATGGTCAAGATGGGATGAAACTGTTAATGCCAAGAGTGCTGGGCTGCCATAAGAATTACTGATCTATGAATTGCTTTGAGTACTTTAGTGCTCAAAGCATTTGTATTTATTTGTCTGCTTATTGAAAAGTTGCCTGTAGGAGAGGAATTTATTATTATCCAAAGAATTCTCTGTTGAGATTTTATCCAGTGCATAACCTACTATTAGCCAACCTTTTTTATTCTTTATTATTTTTATTTTTATTTATTGCTGTTGCACATTTCCCTAAAAACATTTATTTTGAAGGGTTTCTCAGAAGCAGAGCAGAGCAAAGCAAAACAACTGAATCCTTGTGAACTTAATAGCAATAGCACTTAGTATATACCGCTTCACAGTGCTTTACAGCCCTCTCTAAGCTGTTTACAGAGTCAACATACTGCCCCCAACAATCTGGGTCCTCATTTTACCAACCTGGGAAGGATGGAAGGCTGAGTCAACCTTGAACTGGTGAGACTCGAACTGTCAAACTTCTAGCAATCAGCAGTCAGGAGAATTAGCCTGCAGCACTGCATTTTAACCACTGCACCATTATGGCTCTTAATCACGCTTATACAGGTCTACTTTTTCGACCTGTGCTCAGGAGATCACACTTCAGATATTTGGATATGGGATCAATTTCCCATTTTGAAACTGTTAGAAACAAAGATGAACAATTAAGAAGGTAACAAAACTCACTGACCATCAAAATTCCTTTAAACAAATGCACTCTGGTTTCATGAAATATAAGTTTTTTAAATGTAAACTTTTTTCTATCACCATTCTTGTGCCCTCCAATTATATTAGCCTAAAACCCATAGAATGATTAGCCAAATGTGGTTAGAGGTTTAATTCTGGCAACTGAGCCAGAGCCTTGGTGGCGCAGCAGACTAAAGCACTGTTAAGTAACACCAGGTGCCTGCAATTACTGCAAGTTCAAACCTCACCAAGCTCAAGGTTGACTCAGCCTTCCATCCTTTCAAGGTAGGTAAAATGAGGACCTGGTTTGTGGGGGCAATAAGCTGATTTTGTATAAAAAGAACATGGCTTGTGGGGCCCGAAAGCCCTACTAAGCAGGTATATACAAAAGTATGAAGGCTATTGCTTAACACATTGTAAGCCGCCATGAATCTCCAGAAAAGGGTGGCATATAAATTGAACCAATAAATAAATAAATAAATAAATAAATGAATAAATGAATAAATAAATAAATAAATAAATAAATAAACTGTAGCCCAGTACACTTGAGGGGGAAAGATGAGAAAGGCTGGCTTATAAAATGCATTGAATAAACCTATAAAATACTTACAAAGCCCGATCTTTCTGCAAAGTTTCTTATCCACCAACTTTCCTTCTCTTTAATCACATAATTCTTGGGAAGAGGTTCCACCTGGGTAGCTTGGACAACAGGCTGCTGCTTGAGTATCTGTTTCCAAGGTGGTGAAGATAAAAGAGGTGAGTTCCCTGAGGCTTCCAGAAGATCACTGGCAGAAGGGAAAGCCATGAATTGTGGGGTTTTTTTTGCTAGGGCTGATAAAGGGAGGCTTCCAGAAAACTTATATAATTATCTGCTTAATGCCCCAACTGAAATATGGAAGGGACTATGAAAAGAGAAGGGAAGGATCAGCTTGACTGTTATGGCTGATCCTTCTGCTGTACCATAGCATTATCATTAATGTCTGTACAATCTTAATAGATTAAGTTGCATGGGAACTTTATAGTACTAATAGTGACATGTCTTAGTGTAAGTTGATATTCATTTTTGAATAAAAGAAAACAATAAAAACCAATATTTTAGTTGTAATTAGCAAGAATAGCTAAGAGAATATAGGGTAGAGTAGTAGAGGAAAAGAAACATCTGATTGCTATTCTTTTTGGTTTAATATCCAACCAAAAATGATTTGGTCAAATGATTTTGTTTAATGCTACATTAATTGTTTAATTTGAGATTCTTGGGCCCTGATCCCACAATATGCTTTAAAAACTGACTAAAAGAGCAAATTAATATATGTTGACCATGTTGAATAACTCTATAAGGCTAAATTTATCCCTAAACAAATCCATTCATGCACAAAGTTAAAGTAACTCCTTTCTGTTAGTTGTGTTCTGGGAAGAATTAAAACTAGTTGGTTAATTCAATTTACATATCTAGCCCTTAAAAAATAATAATAACGAGAATTAAAAGTGATTTAAAAATTATGCCTCTCATTGCCAAAGCCTGACAGCACAGAACACAAGTTCTAAACGAATGAAGGCAAATATACATGCCCCAGAATAATGTTGCAGGATCCAATCTGGGTTGATTTAGGCTAGAGAGGTTGATCTAGACTGAAGTTGGGCTCCAGCCTGACTCCGAAAGCTTGGAAGACAAAACCTCTGGTCCCAGTGGCTGACCCAGATTGGATCTTGCAACAAATTCTAAACCTTGATTTGCTGTATTTGGCAAATTATAACTACTGCTACTTATCTGGAGTTGAGATTAGTGATGCCATGAAATCTTGCCAGTCTTTTTCTGAGGCAAATACTGTTGGAAAATTTGGCACATTCTGAAAAAACAGGATAGAGATTCAGAATTACGAACACTGAGACTTTTTACATACCCAGTATAATTGTGTTTTGAAATTACAATTGTCAGCTGACCTGATTAAACATGGTATGGGATCAAGCTATTAGTTTGGATTCACACAACTTCCTATGACAAGGTCTAGAAAGGTTATGGTTCAATGTATTGTGAAAATTGGTTTTAGTAACCAGGCCATCACAATAAATTGTAATATGTTTGTTTGGACAGAAAACATCAATTGTGTTTATTAACTAGGATAGGGATTAGCATGTTGTGTGAAACCAACTACTATCTTGTATTGGGGGTTAAGGTTAGGGTTCTATGAACCTTTGCAGAACAGATGTCTCCCAAAACCTAAATTTAAAAATGCAGGCAGAAATCTCCTGAGGTTGTAACAATCTCATTCTTAGAACACTCCAGATCTCATCTAAGAAAGCTATTATCTCATGGCCTCACTTATAAGAATACTAACATCTCATTGCCTCTCATGTAACGACCACAAAATTTGGTAACACATTTTTATTTCAATCATGTGCATGTGTGTTGTTAGTGCAACAAACATCTTCATGCTTACACTGCTCCTAAACAACCTTGTTCTGGACACAGAGCAGTTCTAGATTATTAGAGATTTCATTCTCCATGCCCAGCAAAAGTCTGCTTACTGGAGCAGAGCCAAAATGAAATAGACTGTGGAATCTGTGGAATCTGTGCTGCAAATAACTTTACCAGGCAAAAAATTTCCATTCAGGACCATGGACAGCAATCATGCAGTTAAACTCCAGACTAGTAACTGCAGCATTAGCCTGAAGAAAAAAAATAGAATTTTATAGTCTGGCAAGCATAATCTTGAAAGAAACCTCACCTCATTAAGTGCTTTTTAAATAAAATGACAATTTTCTGTAGACACTGATTTCTTTTGGCTGATGGGGATTGGAGGAATATATCATTATGAAGGCCCTAATGGATTTATAAATGCCACTATTACTACTACTAATTAAATCTTGATCCCCTCCCCCACTAAAACCTATTAAAAGCCTTTTAAATTCCATCCATCAAAAGAGAGGCGTGAAGCATTTTAAAGCAAGTTTGCATAACAAAAACGTAAGAATCAGATATTTGAAAAAGAGTTTCAGGGATTTCTTCTTTTTTTTTTTTTTTTTTTTATTTATTTATTTATTTATTTATTTATTTATTTATTTATCTATCTATCTATCTATCATATTTGTATACCGCCCTACTCCCAGAGGACTCAGGGCGGTGAACAGACAAGATAAAAATACAAAGAACATACAAAAGTTAAAAACTATTTAAAATAGATTAAATAATTTGGGCTCAAAAAACCAATTTAAGACATCCAATTTATCTAAAAACATTTAAAACCCAATTTAAAAGGGAGAGTTAGGCCAGACCAGCCTGTTGGAATAAAAACGTTTTTAGGGCCAATAAATTTTATTTTAAAAAATGGATAACTTTTGAAAGTTATCAACTTTTAAATTGCTTTTATGTTTGTGAGGCACCCTTCCCAGGTGTCCTTAGGTTTTAATGTTTGATTTTAATCATTTAAGTTTTAATTTTATATGTATAGACATATTTTATGAGCTGCCCAGAGTTACCCTGTGGTAAGATGTCTGGCCAATAAATTTTATTTTAAAAAATGGAGGAGAGGAGTAGCAGAAATAGGCACAGAGTAGTAGTGATTATTGAAAATAATCACCTATTAACTTTAATGCAGAGAAAGGGTGGGTAGTAATCCTAAATTATATTATTTATACTGCTCAAAGTTGATTCATTCTTTAGTGGTCACAACTCAAGAAAGCATATGAGTGTGAGACCCAGAAAAAGAGGAAAAGCACTGTGGGACTTACCATACCAGTGCAAAGGACACAGTGGATAATCAAAAAGTAGATAAAAGACGAAAATCAAAGATTTAACTGTCAGGGGATCACCCATTAAATCCAGTTAGCTATCAGTTCTTCTGACTGACAGAGGAAAATTGCCAGTAAGTTCTGTAAATCCATTTCTTAATTTCAGATATGAGTGGCTCTGGTATTGACAATGTAAAAGAGTGGATGAAATCAGGGAATGCACATATCTTAAGCTCATATCAACTTGCTAAAATATCCATGCTTGGAATTGCCTTGAGCTAATAGAATTTAACAGGGAAATCTGCTGGTCTTCTGTACTTTTACAACAGACTGCTGAGCTGGGAGGGAGGAGAAGAGTTCACTATAGAATAAGTCGCAATTAGTTGGTTATAAATCATTTGCTTTTCACTGTCTTTGAGGATAAATACATAAATAAGAGGAAAAACTGGAATACTATATGGCACTGCCTCTTTCAATCAGATCCTTCAATTGTATATATGTACCCTCTGATGAGCCCACAAATATTAAAGGCCTGGTCTTTGTTGAAACTAAGAGCAGGGCAAATGCCAATGTGTTGAAATTAAAAGAAAACAGAATCAAGTTGAATTTTAGGAAGAATTTCCTGATGATATGGAAAATTAAGCAGTGAAACAGTCTATCTAAAATGGTGTTGGGCTCCTCATTTCTGGATGTTGTATGTCCACCTATCTGGGATGAATTCCTACAATGAATAGGATGTTGGATCAGATGAATGACACTGTCTCTTAGATTTAGTTGCCCTTTCTGAATAAGTTGCTCTTTGTATTTTTATTGACTTAACTTACAGTATGTGACTATACGATGATTAGTTTGATCATAGTCAATGTATTTGGAGAACTCCACACCAATTGATCTGATTTCTGAAGGATTCTTTGTTGACGGTCATTTTAGTTTATGCTTAGGGATGTGAATCCATTTTAGATGTTGCTTTGCTGACTTAATGTTTGCTTTTCCTCCTAGTCTATTTTTAGTCTTTTGTTGATTAGCCTTACTAGCTTTTAAGCATATTTCCTTTCTTTGAGTTTATTCAATTGTAAGTATATAAGACTTTCCTTTTTGCCAATGCCTTTATGATTATTGTTTGCATTCTAGCTATAGATATTCACAGATATTTAATCACCTCAGGCCATTTTACCACTAGTCTATAGCCCACTTAAAGTCAATATTGAATTATAGTAGATTCAGCATTTCTATCCCTTAAAGATACAGTATATACTCATATCAAGTGGTAGCTAGTCACAATTGCAACTGATTTTATTATTTTTTAAAAAAATACTAATTCATTGAGACTTACTAGATATTTACTGTGGCGATTTTTTTTGCATCTGTTAACTCAGAATCCCAACCCAGTTTAATGCTCTCTATTCTTTTTCTTCTTGATTTTGTAGATTGCTGACTTTCTGCCCAGTTAGTTGGCTCTGTACTAAGGCACTCTACTCTTTCCCTTTATCCAAGAACTTACAGGAAAGCGGAATATTACCTTTGTTTGAAAACACGAATTTTGATTAAGGTCGATATTTTTATTTTTCAACTGATCACAAGAAAGGATACAACATGGCAATGGCACTACACAAATCAAAGGTTAATGGGCAATGATTGCTGAACATAATGTGGTTTGAAATATTCAGGAGTGAAAGAATTAAAACGTCCTTCGCTTAGGGTACTTTAAGCATCCTCTTCAAAGTAGGGCAGGGCTCACCTCTTTCAGTTCAAAGATTATACTCTTTGGCTAAAGGGACAATCCTCAGCCTTTCTGGGTGTATGTCAGAACACCCATAGAATGTCCATTGATATGCTATAAGCATTACTTATTTAGGATATGGGCATAACATTGCAATCGGTGTAGAAAAGGGCTGAGGCTCTCTGGTGATGGTACAATGCTACTGTCAGTTTTGGAAGCCATTTTTTTCTTTTAGCTTCCTGACTGCCACATATTTTCACCTGGGAAATTGGGAGGTGGGGTTTTGTTGGAGCGGTGGAAGAATAGCCATAACACCATTCCTTGTTCTGGGAGTCAAGGACATTTGCCTGCACCTGGATGGGAGTGACTAGGGATTGTTTCCAGTTGAGCCTGAAGGATGGATTGGACCATGTGATGAACTTGTGTGTGTGGAGCAGGGTTGTGAACTTTAAACTGGGTGGGGAAAACCTGGAAGCTTTCAGATTCGGGTTTTCCCAGATGTGCCAACATGACATCTCTAATAAAGTGGAACTTTGAGAGAATCTACTGCCTTGGAGTTTTATTTCATTGGGGTTGTTTTTTAGAACCCTGACAGCTACTTTCATCAATCTGACCTACTCTTCTTCCAGCCTATGCTTGCATCTCCTGTGTAAGTGCCCTTTGTTCTGCATTTAGTAACCCATACTGACCATTGAAAAAAGATTACTGAACTTGATAGGCTTTTGACCTAATTCAGCATCGTTCTTCTTATCTTCTGGGATGTAGTCAAAATATTATTCAAGAGGATATAAAAGTCTGGTTTGCATCTTGGGCGTTTTCATCTCCTTTGATCTGATGACTTTTGACTGGAGTAGATGTCCAAATGTGTATTGTCTATATGCCTTCTGGTTTTGACTACCCATAGCAAAAAAATGTAAGTACTACATTGCACAGAGCATAAGACCATAACCTTAAGTTTTATTGCCTATTTATGTAATTATTTATCAAGCTCGTATGCTGCCCATCCTGCGAAAGTCATTTCAATCAGTATAGTCTAAATAAAACAATCTATATTGTAATCTTTGTGTTTTATGGAACAGATTGATAGTGCTCATAACTATATCCTGAAACAAATTTTTAAAAAACCCATACTTGTTGGGCAGTGAATAGTAAAAAAGAGTGTTCCATTCATTTCTTGCAGGTTCCTTCTAACTTATACCTTCTATGCAAAAAGAAGGGTGTAAAGAAGATAAATCATACAACGCAATGGTGAAATGTAAAATTTGTTACTACTGGTTTTGTGGGCGTGGCTTAGTGGTGGTGGTGGGTAATGTGACTGGGTGGGCGTGGCCAACTTTTTTTTTTTACTTTTAAAACCATTTTTTCTACAACTTTTTGGCTGAAGAGGTTGTAAAAGAATTGCTTTTAATATATAAAAATTGAATTAATTATAAATTGAATTAATTAAATTAAAAGCCTCTGATGTCCCAGCTGAGTTGCCTGATCGTCAGAGGCTTTTTTTTCTTTTAAAAACATTTTTTCTACAACCTCTTCGGCTGAAGAGGTTATAGAAAAAATGCTTTTAAAAGCCTCTGACGATCCCAGCTGAGCCGTGCAATCATCAGAGCCTTTTTTTTTTCCTTTTATAAGCATTTTTTTGGCCGAAAAGGTTGTAGAAAAAATGCTTTTAAAATTTTTTAAAAAGGCTCTGATGATTGTGCAGCTCTGCTGGGCATGGGGGGGGGGGCAGGGATTTTTGCTACCAGTTCTCCGAATCACCTGTCGCCATCGCTACCAAATCGGGCGATCCGGTTGAAACCGGAGCATTTCACCCCTGATACAACCCTACTTTCAACTCTGATCAAAACTTCCTAGTTTTTTAATCAGACCTAGCCAACATGAAGTTTCCAACTACTGTATTATCTCAGAGAGGATGCAGTTCAAAAGAGAAAAAAAAAATTCCTATCTCTGAATGTGTAGGAAGAAAGCCATATGAGTCCATGGTAATTCAAAATCAAAAGTTGTCTGGTAGTACCTTTTTTCAACTAACACATTTTATTAAAAGGCATAACATTTTGAGAGCAATTGCATATTTCAGTAACTGTTATTGTTCAGAAAAGATGTTCCAAGACAGCTTCTGGTTTTGGGCCACCCCTGAGTCCTGAGTATCAGAACAAAGACTTGAGAATGATTAGTTAAAAACTGAATCCAGTTAAAAATACATAGTGGAAATTTGGACCATTTAGACTCTCAGCCTAATCCATTTCATAGGACTGCTGTCAGGGCAAAGTAGCAGGAAGAATTTATATAACTCAACCTTGAGCCCTTCTGAGACAAGTCAGGATATTTAAAATTATGTAGCTCCATTATATCTTTTTCTTGTTCTTTCAACGTTCTTTATACGTTGCTGTATCATTTCCTCCATCCATAACTTAATTTTATTTCAATAGTTTTTCGCTTCAGGACATGTCCACCACATATGGTAATATGAACTTGGTAACTGGTGACATTTCCAACATTTAGCTGATTTATCTTTGAACATTTTTGCCAGTTTCTCAGGGGGCATATGCCATCTATAAAACATTTTATATAGATTTTCCTTATACGCAGTGGACATTGTTAATTCATAATTTCTTTCCCATAATTGTTGCCATTTATACAATTCAATTGAATGTCCAAAAATTTTTGCCCAGGCTATCGTTGTTTCTTTTACTTGTTCTTCCTCTAGTTCTATATTTAGTAAAAAAATTGTAACATTTTAAATTAGTTTATCCTCTGTTCCCATGAGTATCTTATCAAGTTCAGTCTTCTCTAAATAAAAACCCTATAATTTAACATCTTTTTCATATCTTGTTTGTATCTGCACATACATATACCAATCCATTTCAATTCCCTGTTCTTCCAGTTCATGTTTCCCTTTCAACTCCGTCTTATCTGTTAACAAATCTTTATATCTAACAATATTTCCAAGATTAAAAACATCTGGATGAATTAACGCTTCCATTGTTGATAACCATATTGGTATTTTCACATAATATTTGTCTCTAACTTTTTCCCATACCAGTAATAATGCATTTCTTATGTAATGTCTTTGAAAGTACGTGTGTATCTTATTTCTACCATACCATAAAAAGGTATGCCAACCCAGTTGTAATCATGTCCTTCCAATGTTAATAGTCTTATATTTCTTAATTCAATCCATTCTTTCAACCATATCAGTGCTGCTGCTTGATAATATAATTCCCAATTCGGGAGTCCGAATCCTAGCAGGAAGAATTTATATAACTCAACCTTAAGCCCTTCTGAGACAAGTCAGGGTATTTAAAATTACGTAGCTCCATTATATGTTTTTTTCTTGTTCTTTCTGGGAAGATTCTTAAAATTGGTTCCAAATAATACAATATTAGAGGAATAAGTAATTTTGATTATCATCTTTTTTAGAAAACTGAAGCAAAGAAATTAGGCAAATTTTCAGCAGAAGTGCCATTTTGAGGGAAAGAGAAGAATAGCAATAGCACTTAGATTTATATACCACTTCATAGTGCTTTACAGCCCTCTCTAAGCAGTTTACAGAGTCAACATATTGTCCCCAGCAATCCGGGTCCCCATTTTACTGACCTCAGAAGGATGGAAGGCTGAATCAACCTTGAGCCGATCAGGATTGAACTCCTGGCAGTGGGCAGAGTTAGCCTGCAATACTGCATTCTAACCACTGCACCACCATGGCTCCGGAAGAAATTTTTCGTATGCATAATGATAATTAATTAAAGATGAAATTAAAACTACTTTTTATTTTTGCACTTTTCAACTTGGCAGAAGAAGATATCTGCGTTTCTCAAACTATGCCACTTCAGATTATAGACAGAGCATGCAGCATCTTTGGAGACACACATATACACAAAAACACAAAGAAAAATATGTCCACACACCAAGAATTTTTCACATCAATACGTGGATAAAGATGGATGGATTGATGGATATAGACAGATGGAGATAGAAATAGAGATAGAGATAGAAAGAGAGAGAGAGAGAGAGATGATAGAGATGTCAGATATTTTAATAAAGGTCACGAAAAACACTGGAATTTCTAAGATGTGGAATTAGACAACTAACCAGAATTATGAACTAATCTAATCTTTAGTTCATTATAACCACACAGAATGGAAACACATGAATTCAAATTAGCTCAACAGTTATTTGATTAAATCTATAAAAGGTACAGTAAAAGAAGAATTTAGGAAAGATGGAGCAGCCTGCCAAAGGCAAGTAAAGGCAATGCTAATGCTGTCATATGGAGACAAGAGGACAGTAGACAGTTAATAGTAACTTTGTTCAACTGGAAGTGGCAGAACAGGATAATAACTAAATATTATTTTTATTGTAGATGTTATTAGAAAAATTGAATTCATGACTTAAACTTCATAGAAATTAGATATATGCTAAAACGTTATGCTGTTAGTTCAATTAGCAGGTGAAAAACATTTCTATATCATAAACAGGTAAAAAGGAAATCATTAATTTGTGAAACATAAACAGTCATTGGAAGGGCAATGATGTCATGAGATAGGCGATGTAACTTGCCCCCTTCCCTGCTCCCAAAACTTAATAACACAGCTTTGAAATGTAACAACTGACATCAACAACCAAGAACAAGAGAAGGTGAATAACATTATATAAAGAAGGATGTACATTCTAATAGTAACCACTGTCCCCATTTCTACTTAGTAGTGGTGGGTTGTCCCCGATTCGGATCAGTTCTATAGAACCAGTAGTAAAACTGGCGGGAGGCTCCACTCACCGACCCCCCATGTCATCAAGATACTTCTGGGCATGTGCAGAAGCATCTGCGCATGTGCAGAAGCATCTGCGCATGTGCAGAAGAGTGCACATGCAAGCGAAGCGAGCGCTCATGCAGGGCCCCATTGCAAACTGGTAGTAAAGGTAAGTAGAACCCACCCCTGCTGCTCAGTATGATGCAGCCTGTGTCTTTTGGTTATTTCAGAGGTTGTAACCTATCAAAACCCACTGGAACCCAGTGACAGAATTCTTACTTTCCTTCTATTATGGGTGGTAAATGTAAAAGTATAGAGTGTTCAAGAATGCTTTGGATCAAGACCCCTGATTCTGAAGGTTGTCAGGAAATATCTGGGTGTCTATGATATCAGTGATTAAGCAATGCTTTCTTCAAGACCCTTCTGCTCTCTGAAGTGTTAAATTAATCAGTTAATTAGGGTGCACCATGAGATTCAGTTGCATTAGGCAATAAGAAGGGAATAAGTTATTTACACATCCCGAAAGTCCCCAGCATACTGAACGGAGAATGCAAGCTGCACCTATTCCTACCGTCAGAGGAAAGCAAGTGTACACAGTGACCTACTTTCCTGAGATGATTACGCCTGCATTTTATACTACGTTCTAGCGAAACGGCGATTCTTTGAGCCAAGGCAGTACATAAAATGGTGGACAGCCATCCCTATTTGCTAATAAATTTTCAGTCAGTAGCAAGGCAGTTCTAATTCTCCTTTACTGAGTTATTTTTAAGGCGGAGATTAAAATTTTGAAACGAGAATAACATGTTATGTTCAATTCTGTTAAGCGGATGTTCTGCCTGCTTGGGTGGCATAGCAGGTGGCTGCATCTAGCTAACCTTGGCTGATCCCCAGAAAACCAAGTTTCAAGCCAGAAGAAAGAAATAGCTTTAAATCTGCGTTATTACTACTTTCGGTATACTACTCCCTTGCTTGTCATCTCTGCAGAATCTGTAAGCTCTTAAAGAAGACAAGTCTCTTTTCTGCAGGAAATTGCAACACACATAGAGTTTTGTCCCTTGTCTTTTTCCTGCCCCATTTCTCTCATCTATTATCTAGCAAGAAAAGATATTTTAAGAAATAAAATGAATCTTGTCTCATACATTAATCGTTCCATACTCATATCAAAAGAATTCCTTCCTCTATATGGCCACTACTCTTTCAGAAACATAGTTATTAAGATGCTCCTATAAGAAAACTAAGACCATGGCTCCCGGCCATCTCAATTCCTGGCAAATAGATGGGGAAGAAATGGAGGTAGTGACAGATTTTATTTTCCTGGGCTCCAAGATCACTGCACATGGGGATTACAGCCAAGAAATTAAAAGACACTTGCTTCCACCTGGGGAGGAAAGCTATGGCAAAGTTAGACAGCATACTAAAAAGCAGAGACATCACCCTGCCAACAAAAGTCCATGTAGTCAAGGCTATGGTTTTCCCAGTTGCAATGTATGGTTGTGAAAGTTGGACCATAAGGAAGGCTGAGCATCAAAGAATTGAGGTCTTTGAACTATGGTCCTGGAGAAGACTCCTGCGAGTCCCTTGCACTGCAAGGTGAACCAACCAGTCAGTCCTAGAGGAGATCAATCCTGACTGCTCTTTAGAAGGCCAGATCCTGAAGGTGAAACTTAGATACTTTGGCCACCTAATGAGAAGGAAGGACTCACTGGAGAAGAGCCTAATGCTGGGAACGATTGAGGGCAAAAGAAGAATGGGACGGCAGAGAATGAGGTGGCTGGATGGAGTCACTGAAGCAGTCGGCGTGAGCTTAAATGGTCCCCGGGGGATGGTAGAGGACAGGAAGGCCTGGGGGAACGTTGTCCATGGGGTTGCGATGGGTCGGACACGACTTCACAACTAACAACAAATAGTATGTATAGTCTGCTTTCCATCTGCACTTCATCCATCAGAAACCATTTGCTAATCAATAGTCAAATATTTCAAACACTTGAGATTTTAAGAATTTCAGCCATTTAGTGCCATGGAATCTTCTTGAGCTTAGCATCTACAGGTGGTCAATTTATGACCACAATTGAGCCCAAAATTTCTGTTGTTAAGTGAGACATTTGTTAAGTGAGTTTTGCCTCATTTGATGACTTTGCTTGCCACAGTTGTTGAGGGAATCCCTGCAGTTCTTAAATTAGTAACCTGGTTATTAAGTGAATCCTGCTTCCCCATTGACTTTGCTTGTCAGAAGTTCGCAAAAGGGGATCCCATGACCCCAGGACACAGCAATGGTGAACCAGTTGCCAAGCATCTGAATTTTGATCACATAATCATGGGGATGCTGCAAAGGTCATAGCTATGAAAAAATTGTCATAAGTCACATTTTTCACGGCCATTGTACCTTTGAACAGTCACTAAACAAACTGTTGTAAGTCAAGGACTTACATGGTTTCAAGATGTTCTCCATATGCATTTTAGTATGATTTCCACCATCCTCTTTCTAAAGGTCATATAGCTTTAGAATGCCTCTCCCATTCTCTGTACAAAAGCTTATTAGATCAACAATCAGACAGTGTCCTTTGCTACATCTGGAAATGCCAGATTGGCTTAGGGCAGGGGTGTCAAACTCGATTTCATTGAGGGCCACATCACAGTTGTGTTTGACCTCAGGGGGGTGGAGGGGGGTGGCCAGGTCAACAACACTCCTGTCGGAGGCACCTGGGGTGGTCCAAGTTCTCTGCCAGTGAAAATGGGCTCCTCAGCTCCATTTTTGGCTGCCATGGCCTCCTGCAACTCTCTGCCAGTAAAAACGGAGCTCGGGAGGGCCCCTGGCAGAGGGTTGCAGGAGTCCATGGCAGCCAAAAACGGACCTGGGGAGCCCATTTTCACTGGCAGAAGCACTGCGGACTGGTCCTTCGCTGTTTCCAGGGCAGCCCCATGGACCAGATCTAAGTACCCTGCGGGCTGGATCCGGCCCCCAGGCCTTGAGTTTGACACCCCTGGCTTAGGGGCACCAGGAAAACTGTACAAGCACAAAAAGCTTGCTTATCAACATCTTGCTGATCCTTGACCCTCCAGAAATTAAACCCAAGGCACCATCTTAGTTATTTAATGATAATAATTTTCTTTGTCTTAATATTTCCTAGTACAATGTCAGTAGGTTCAGAATCTCTAGAGGCAAGGAAGTAAAATGTGCCATATAACTATGTCCCATTAGCTATGTTTCCTTAGCTCGTTTTTTCCTTTGCAGAAAAAGCTTAAACATAGATAGATCAATATTTCTCAATGGCATAAAACTCTTCGCATAAACTATTTAGCTAAAGGTGTAGACTTCATGTCTTTCACAGAAGAAACACCAATCCATTCTTCGTAGAAAAGAATCCCCCTTTTTTAATATATGTGAGAATCCAGGTAGTATCTCAAGATGGAAAAGGTATAAAAGAGACTTGGAGGTTTCCTACTGAGAATAATAGAGGCATTTGTGTGTAGATTTGACATGTGATCTTAAGAGGAACACGTGTTCAGATGTGACAGGGAAACTGACACAATTCACAATTTACTATCAATCATTTTGTGATTCCTGTGGGAGTGAAGAGTACAACTTGAAAAAAAAAACTCCAATAGATTTCTAAAGAAAATGATGCTCTGGGGAATCTGTGAAAAAATTGGAGTAATGGGTAGTTATTTCACCCCCTCCTTCCTTTTAACAAGGCATTGTTAGGAAACGTAGGATACTAGAGATAGGTACAAGCGCTGGTGTTAGCAAGGAAGAAAAAGAGTTGTCCTGAATCAAACAAGACCATTTTGTAAACACAAGCCAGGTATAATCAACCAGCTAGCATGAGAAACAGACTGCAAGCAGTTCATTGTAACAAAAAAGAGGGGAAGAAATTCAGGATTTGAAACCTTAGGACTTGCACAGAAAGGGGGGCAGAGAAGCTGGTTTTTGTTATAATTGTTGTATCAGCAATAAATAGCTTATGTGTTGTGACTTATTCTCCAAAACACCAGAGGGGGCAGGACAAGAAGTGATGGATAGAAGCTTGTTAAAGACAGATCATAGAAGTAAAGAGAAATTTTCTGACAGTGAGAACAATTAATAAATGGAATAGCTTGCCTCACAGGGTTGTAGGAGCACCATCACTGGAGTTTTTCAAAAATAGACTGGACAACCATTTGACCAAGATGGCAAAGTTCTCCTGCCTTGAGCAGAGAGTTGGGACTAGAAGACCTCTGAGTCCCTTCTAGGCCTAAGATATTCTATGTCCTTGTTTTTGTGTAAGTGCCAGATTCTAGAGAAAAATTATTGGACGTTATGTTTTTATGTTTCTGCACTATTTTGTGTGGTTACCATATCTAGGCTGCAAAAATCTGGATCATCACCAGAATTAGGAGAATTTTATCTCTTTGATGAATCCAGATTTTCCCCCCGCCTTAGGCAGGCTTGCCTACCATGGAAACCACTCTTGCTTTCCCCTCCTTTGATGAAGAGAATGTTATTTTTGAGAAGGAATGTATGTAGATGTATTGATGGAGAATTCCAGGAGGGCCCTGATTTAGCACTATTTCAAGTACGATGTAGGCTCAGAGAATCTTTTCTTGCAAGCACGCGCCAGACTTTTCAGGGGCCAAACAAGAGAATACTGTGTAGTTCTGCTGGATCTATGGCTACATAAGACCCTCCTCTTCATACAGGTTGTTTCCTTGTTTCAATGCAACAGACTAATAGATGTATTCTGGAAGCAATTGTGTCCTATATTATATTTGCAGGATCCAGTCTGGGTCAGCCACTTGGACCAGAGGTTTAGTTTTCCAAGCTTTCAGGCTCATACTTGAGTCCATCCTCAGAGAATTTCTCTCTAGCAGGGTGTGTAGTAAAGAGAAATTCCCTGAGGATGGGCTCCAGTATGAGTCCAAATTTATAGTGGTGGGATTCTACCGGTTCGGATCGGTTCGGGCGAACCGTTAGTTCCAACTTTCAGCCGTGAGTGAACCGGTTAGCTCTGACTTTGAAGTGGGCTCGCCCACTTGCCCCTGTGTTATACTCACCTATATTTCCGTTTCCAAAGCACAGCTGATCGGCGCAGCAGAGTGGATTGCTGTGCATCAGCTGTTTTCCTTGCCGGCTGCAATGCAGAAGGTGACTTTTCTTGAAAGTGTGCACATGCGCACAATGAGCATCAGACGTGTGCGCGAGTGCAGCAAGAGCACACATGCGAAACGCATGCTCAGCAAACCAGTTATTAAACCGGTAGGATCCCATCCTGGTCCAAAAACTCAGAAGACTAAATCTCTGGTCCCTGTGACTGACCCAGATCTGGAACATTATCCTGGGACATGTATATTCACCTTCACTCGTATATTATATTTCCCTAAAATATTATATAACAATTACTATTGTAAAAACCTCTTTCTGAGATTGCTTGCAGGCAATTATATTTTGAGGTAAAGGTGATGAGCACCCTCTTGTGCCCAGCATCAAAATAACAAAGATAAATGGAATGCCTCCCATTTTAAATCCAGCCATTCTCTATCTTACATGAAGCCTTTAACATCAGGTGTGTACACCGGAGGCAAGGGGAGATGGATCTAACTATTTTACACCCACACAGTTAATTAATAAAAGCTATCAGAACAAGGACCCCTTCAGGCATTGCCAGAAGAATTGGTTCCACTAGGTCAGGCCTACTATATCATAGAACGACTCAAAAGCATGGAAAAAAAGATTATGGTCCTCTTCCAGTTGTGAAATCTAAAATTTGTTACAACCGGTTCTATGGGTGTGTCTTGGTGGTGGTGGGGGTTAATGTGACTGGGTGGGCGTGGCCAATTTTTTTTTTTTTTACTTTTAAAACCATTTTTTCTACAATCTCTTTGGTGAAGAAGTTGTAAAAAAATGCTTTCAAAAGGCTCTGACGATCCCAGCTGAGCCGTGCGATCATCAGAGGCTTTTTTTTTTACTTTTAAAAGCATTTTTTCGGCTGAAGAGGTTGTAGAAAAAATGCTTTTAAAACTAAAAAAAAAGCCTTTGATGATTGTGCGGCTCAGCTGGGCGGGGGGGAGGGGCAGGGATTTTTGCTACCGGTTCTCCGAACCACCCACCTCCATTGCTACCGGATCGGGTGATCCAGTCCGAATTCGGAGCATTTCACCCCTGTCCTCTTCCATTGTTATTCTCTAGGTACTTAATATATCCAGAGATAAATAACACCCTCAGACCTAGTAGCCAATGATAGGAGGCCAATTATAAAACTGATATTCACACATTAAAGCAATGTTTTATTTAAAGGATGACTTTAAACAGTGAGAGAGGTAGGAAAAACTTTATTCAGATTTTATATACTTTCTATAGTTTCTTATTTCTCTGTCATTCCTCCCTTTATCCACATTTCCTCAAAGCTACACCACAGTGATAAGATTAGCTGAATTTATTTACAGTTCCATTCCAAATTATGTGGTGTGCCTTGAAAAGAAAAAAAAGTTGTGGACTGTGTTAACATTTTCACTGAACACTAATGGACCATGTTCTGCTTCATTTTAGAAGGCAAAATATAGTTCAAGGTGATGAAACTCTTATGTACACCATGTCCGTACTACACTCTTTAAAGCAGCTGCATATTTTTCCAATGTGGCACAGTTGTCTTCTACAGATGCAGAACAAACCAATCAAAAGAGCTTTTAATGTAAGGAATTGCAGACAGATGCTACATGCTTGTCCATGAGTATTCCAGATAATGTTTTTCCCTTCAAAAATTGAAGTAGCGCATAGTCCTACCAACTAGAGCAATG
The DNA here is from genome assembly GCF_059756535.1 of Pantherophis guttatus. Classification (NCBI taxonomy): domain Eukaryota; kingdom Metazoa; phylum Chordata; class Lepidosauria; order Squamata; family Colubridae; genus Pantherophis; species Pantherophis guttatus. The sequence continues at coordinate 319,451,901 of NC_142063.1, forward strand.
TACAATTCAAAAATTGTTCAGAAGTGTTTTGGACTTCATCATAAATACTTGTAGAAGATATCCTCTGGAAATCTCTGCAACCTCTTTTTGATTTTGCCATCTTGAATATTTTGGTAACATGATGATTCTGTATTCCTGCCCAAAGGGGCAAAGAGAAAGACTCCCTCGAGATCATTTTGACTTCTTACAATTCCTGTAGCTTCTTTGGCAACAACACTAAACTATTTTCCCAACATTCTTTCCCAGGAGGCTTCACCATTCACATCTCTCCAAATGAAAAAATGCATGTGTAATTTTATTCACTGTTTCCTTTAATCAATCCATGATAGCAGCTACTCCCTTGCTGGGGGATTTAGCCAAAAGCTTTTGAAAGTCAAAGAATACAGTCTCTGATGGATGTTTTCTGTCTGAGTACTTATTGACCGTCTCAAAATCTCATAAATTAGTGAGACAAGAATCTTCCTTGTAGGTCATTTTGGCTTTTTTCAGCAAGGCTCATTTTCTAAATATCTGATTATTTATTTTCTCTTGAATAATACTCCCTTCACTCGTGCGCACACCACTTCTGTGCATGCGTAGAGTGTATTTGATGACATCCAGGTGGGTGGGCGGAGCCTCCCCTGCCGCTACTACCGGTTTGCCCAAACCGGGGCAAACCCGTAGCAACCCACCACTGGTGTGTGTGTGTGCTGGGCTTTACAAAGGTAGATAAATTGAAGCCTGTGTACTATAGCCCACATATCTTGTTTTGCAGTCCTTAAAGTCCCTTTACACCTTTTCAGCAGGTTCTGACCAGTTCTGGAGAACCGGTAGTGGAAATTTTGAGTAGTTCAGAGAACCGGTAGCAGAAATTTTGAGCAGTTCGGAGAACCGGTAAATACCACCTCTGACTGGCCCCTCCCCCATCTATTCTCTGTCTCTCAAATCCCAGCTGATCAGGAGGAAATGGGGATTTTGCAGTATCCTTCCCCTGGAATGGGGTGGGAATATAGTATCCTTCCCCTGCCACGCCCACCAAGCCACACCCACAGAACTGGTAGTAAAAAAAATTGAAATCCACCACTGCTTTACACCCTAGATGTGCTCATGGAAATCCAATCATCCATTAATGATTTTTGCTTTGTTAATTAAAAAACTAGTAAATAGATTTAAAATAAATGTAAATATTGAAAATTATGTTACTATTCATTAAAAAAAAGTAAGGAAAAAAGATTTAGCACACCTACTTTTTAAAAACTAAAATTTGAAAAATTGAAAACAGGTCAAAATTATTTATTTTATTCATTCATTCAACTTTGACATTGTCAGGTTCCACAGAACTCCTAGCCATTAACAATGTTCATAATATAAACATCTACAGCATATGAATCAATAAAGCCTCCTAGGTAAGCTAGACAAAAAACTGTGAACCATTCGCAGGAAGAATAAACTAAAAAATAATTTGCAATCATTAGCAAAACAAAACAGATATATTCTAACTTAGATGCCCTTGGTCCATGAACAAATGCTCTAAGGAAGATCTCAGATTTAAGCATCTTCCAAAATGAAATCAAGGTGGGAGGAAAGTCTAACTTCAACCAAGAGGCTACTTGGAAGAGCAGGTGCTGCTAAATCAACCCTTTTCTTCTCAGTCCCCTCTTACTTAATGGGATACTACAAGCAGCCTCTCCATTGACAACTGAGTGGATAACTTTGATTCTGGTTGGAGAATTCAATCATGCAAGTAAGTATATACCAATGATGGCGAACCAGTGTGGAAACGTCACGTGCACGCTCTTCAGGGCTGCACTCCGGAAAAGCCGAATTTCCAGGTTCTAGTGTGCATGCGCACCCAACAATCAGCTGGTCGGCACGCGTGCAGACACTGGTTTTTGGCACTGCTGTGCGCATGCGTGCCAGAAACCCAGAAGACAAACAGGCAAGGCTGTGTGTACCAGACGCCACTTTGGGCATGCGTGCTATAGGTTCGCAGATATATACCATATTTAAGTATCACAGATATATACCATACTTAAGTACCAAGCATACAAGTATGTACCAAGCTATATAGGACTGCATAGGTTAAAACTGGCACTTTGAATTGTACTCAGAAATTTATTGTCTACCAATAGCAGTCCATATAATGTGCTCTTAGTTACAGTCTCTGCTTAACAAACAGAGCACTGCATTTATACAAATTACAGCTCTGAGGTGGTCTCCAATCCCATGAAAAATGCTTTGCAGCAATTCAGTGAAGTAGTTGTGATAGCATTAATTATTCAGGAAAGATCTGCCTGATATGGCCATCACTGGCAAACAAGCTGCCAAAATCTCACAAGGTTTTGTAGAGAGAATGCTGAAATTTAATGAGATTTGATAATATAAGATTTCTACTATTTTGATTATTTATTGATTTATTTGATTTAACTTTGGCATTGCCTGACTCCAGAACACATTTACATATTGAGAGGGATGAGTAAAGACTGCCATGTTCTTGTAACAATATTGTACTGTCACACTACAAGATGCGTCTTCTTTTGCAACCCTTCAGTTTTTTCTAATCTTGCATTACATCTCCCAGGTTGCCTAAAACAGGGGTCCCTGAATTTTCAGTTGTCCATAATCTGACATTTTTAGCAGGATCATGTTGCAATTCACCATTGAGTATCTCTTTCTTTCTTGTTTTGGAGTTAGGACAAGAACCTAGAAGCCAGTAGAGTTGGGAAGGACAAGTCTAAATAGATGGAATGGGTAGCATTTTCCACCCAATCTCCTCTGAGGGCAGAACTGATAGGAGAAAACTATAAAAGAAATTAAAGTGAAGGGGTGAGGAGAGGACAAATTCTCTTTCTGTTGCGTGTTGTTGCTTTAATTTGCTTTCTTCTTCCATACTTTTGAATATTTAATTTAGTTTATGCTAGCAACTGATTCTGAATTAAAATTACAAACACATTGTTTTGCAAGAAACATGTTAAATTCTACAGTGCAGGGGTGTCAAACTCGTGGCCGGTGGGCCGGATGGGTCATGCGCTAACCACGCCCACCCGCTCCGGTTTAGCAAAAGGGAAAAAAGCAATACGTCACATGATTGTGTTGTCACAAGTTTGATACCTTTGCTATAGTGAGTCATCCTTTGATACTGATTAATTTAAAGCCTACATACTACTCTCTATTAATCTTTAAAATGGATTGCTTGTTGTTTTTTCCTAAAAGAGGAATTTCACTGAGGAAATTTTTATTTGAAAAGTACTCGTGTAGTAAGGAGAAACAAAAAAAGTATCAGCTTTCAGTTTTATACAACTCATTGGAAAGGTATCTACTTTTTACTAACAGTTGCAAAATGTCTGTAATTATCTCTTATATGCGTTATATGGATTCTTCTGAAAACAAAAGTTACTAGTAACAAAATAAAAGCACTTGTGTGAAATATTTATTTAGAGTGAAGTGTAATCACACCACCAGGTGTCAGTCTGTCTTACATGTAAAGTCAGCTATTTTTCAGAGATGATCTCCAAGCTATTTTGTCCCTAAACATTAGCTGAATGTAAATTCCTTTCCTCTGAACTAACAAAATAAGCATCTTTCTGCCTTTTGATTCCAGAAGTTGATTTTGCTTCCCTGCACTTATTTAATGAGATGCATGGAGATATTATGGCTGCTCAGGAACCACTTCTGGAAAAAGAGCAGGTAGACATTTCTTGAGTCATTTTAGATCCATATCTAGTCCTTGAAGCTCCAGGCAGCTACAGTAGGTTTGGAAATGTTCTGGCTGGTTGTTTCTATACAGTACTGAAATAGTTTGGTCCCAGTGACACATGCCTTGGTAATCTTGGGGCTTGGAACCGCAATGTGCTGTGTGGCGCTTCAGCTGTTTTAAATTCAGAATCCTCTTACAGTGTGGTCTGAACAAGCTAAAAAAAAGTAACCATGGTTATATGAAATGAGGAAAAGCTACCTGAATCCTTTCTCCTTTCACTGTATGAACCAGAAGGGCATAACTTCATTGCTTCCTTTAAACTTCATTGCATATCCCAGACAATTCATAGAAACAGAATTTCTCAATCATATAACTCTTCTGTTTATATATCCAGCCACTGAGCTCAAAAGTTGCCTCTTGGGAAACAATGGGGAATTGTTTTTTCCTTCCACAAATGATTGTCTGGGATTGTTTTCAGCCTTAAGGGTCCACTAGACAGTTTATCTTTGTGATAGACCAGGGTATTGGTCTGAAAGAAGCCTGCCTTAAAAAAGACAGCTATGTGGGACAATCAGGTGAACATGAGTCCTTTCTCAAGTGATTAAATGTGCCCCAAAGTCACCAAACAGACAGCAGGAGACTGGGGGGAAAAATTGAGGGAAAAATGTTGCCATTTCAGGAATTATTGTCCTCAAGATTTCAGAAAAAAGGAAAATTATGGAAGAACAGAATTAAAAGGAGAGCGAGAAGGCTGTTAGTGAGAGCTATAATCATCCTTCTGACCTCAGTTTCTTTCCTCTCATTCTTTGCCGAGGTGGCACGACTTTGACTGACACAATACTGAAGGCATTCTCTGCCATGTATTTGAATCATCTTGCACCTTGGCAATAAAAACTGGTTCTGAGGCCAAAACCAAATGAGCCAAGCCTTAAATTAAGCCCTAGATGCAACCCATCTGTCCAGTATCTATTCTTTGGTTCCTTGACAAACAAACAAACAAACAAGCAAACAATAACATACAATTTTGTTTGGAACAGGCATTGGTGGGCACGAACACATCAGCTACTGATGTGTAGCCCAAAATGTATCACACAGCAGGAAAATTCGGTAATCTCATCTTTCTTATTATTTTTAAATGCTCCTATTCTATAAGAATGAAAAGGTAATTGTGGGCAGTGTCTGATGTAACCAGGCCGGGTGTGGAGACAATGACGTTGTGTTGTATGTAAAGCAGAGGGTGGAACCAGACCAAGTTGATTCTGGAGCAGGATTTCCAGTACCTTCTGGGTGGAGGGGACTTGAGTGCCTTGAGTAATAAGAGAAGGGGTGTGTACGTCTATATGTTTGCATGCACAAAGTAAGTCAATGGCACTCCTGATGAAGCTAATAAAACAGAGAGCCTGATATGTATGAACACTTAAAGCATATTTATGCTGACTCAACTAACAGTCAGTCTCACTCAGAACAATTTCCTCTGAATGATAGCTGTTCATCAAAGTCGTAAAATGCAATCTTTCTTGACTGAACCCCAAGATCTCTTTAACTGGAAATAACAAGAATTGAATCAAAGATCATCTGATTGCAAAAGGTGCATGGCTGGATTCACACACTGCACTGAGACATAAATCAAAATGTATAAACCATAATGGCTGGGTTCACACAACACACTATGGCACATTTTTTTTAAATTAAAAAAAAATCATACTGTGGGTAATTTCAAGGGATGTCCTTCTTTTTTGTAGATCAAGGAACTATGAGAGACTTTCTGGGAGCTATGTTCCAAAGAACAGGATAATTGAATGGATGAGACTAGTGCAAAAAAAAATAATTATTGCATTTAAATGTAATAAATTAAATTGAATTGATTTAATTCAAAGTAAGTAATGTACGTAATTGAATTAATTCCAATGGACAACAGTACATTCAAAAAGGGTCTCAGAATCTAGCTTGGGCACAAGCTGAACATAATCCTAAAGGGTGATGCAACTGCAAATAAAATGAATGCATTGCTAGATGCATATGTCAGTATTACATCATCATTCTTCTCTATGCCGTACTGGTCAGACCACATCAAGAATATTTCAGGCACTATATTTTAGGAATTTATTGACAGACTAAAATGTGTCCAGAGGACAGGAACCAAGATGATAAAAGGTCTGAAAGGAAGCACTTAGGAGGAACACTTGAAGTCACTGAGTATATTTAGCATGGTGAAAAGGAGACAGATGCTGTTTTCAAGTATCAGCGTTCCGTCTCCTATGGGAAAAGGAGCAGAATGGTTCTGAGTTGTTCAAGAAGACAGGATAAGAAACAGTGGATTTAAATTACACGGAAGTAAATTTCAGTTGGATATCAGAAAAAAAAAACTTAACAGTAATAGCAATTCAACAATGAAGCACACTTCCTCAGGAAGTGATGGATTGTCCATTAGTGGTGATATTTCAACAGAATTTGGATAGCTAGTTCTTGACAAAGTTGTAACAAATAGGATTAGATTATCTCCAAAATCCCTTTCAATCTTTACATTCTATGATTCTATTCTTACCATAAGAGTTGATTGTTCCTAATTACACTTCATCCTCCCTGATTTGAGACCTTTCTAAAATCAAATTAGGTCTGATATAAGTACACACACACACATCATAACAGATTTTGTTGAACCAAGATAAAATATATCTTTTAACACGAATCTAATAAAAAGCAATGATTCCTGTTATGTAATTGTATTCATTCATTCATTTTGCCCTGTTCAATAAAAGGATTCCAAATTTATTCCCTCTCTGTTTATTCTCTTTATCTAATGTAGAATTCCTAGCTTGGCTGATTCCAGATTTGTTGAGATTGCATTCCTGGAAGCTGCAGATCCAATATACAGTATCTGGAAGAGACCAGCTTGGAGAAAATATCAGAATAACGTTTTGTCCGAAATTTCATCTTCTTACAAATATCACACTGCTCCAATATTTTGGGGCTAAAATTATGCACGTTGATTAAATCACACGTTTAGGAATTGCATCAGAATACTTTCAGTGTGGTATCTTAATATGAACGGGACATATCTGTGAACACCAGTTACTTGTTAAGAGTAAGAAGTGTAATGAAGAATGATACAGAAACTGAAATAGGATCAATCTACATACTGTATGCACTGTGAAAAGAAAAAAGAAATCAGAAATAAAATACAAATATTACTAATGCACTTGTTTTTCCCCAGAAACAAGATGGGATGAACTTCAAATTGGGTGAGGGTCCTCTGTTCTCAGATCAGATCTCCCCTTCCCCAGATCCCCTTCGTTCAGCCTAGCCTTGTGCAGTTCACAGGTGCGCCGTGAAAATGATAGCATTAGTATTTCAACTTCAATTATTTGTAGCAATAGCGGAACATGAACGGCGCGTTTCTTAACGCGGCCATAGACATATACATTCATGGTCTCCCACGTTCTGAAAAAATAATATATCTGGCGTAAAATAAGATTTCCCTCCCAATTCAATTCAGATGAAAGCCATGTTGTGGGCTTCTGTTTCAAAAGTCTCGAAAACACTTGTCAACATTTTGGTCTAGGTTGTGTTGCAATCAATTTTTATTTCGGACTTCCCACTTAAAAAGAGGATGGATTGTTCATCCATGAGAATACAACACGCGCATTTATGTTTACATCTAGTGCAGTGTTTCTCAACCTTGGAAGCTTGAAGATGGGTGGACTTCAACTCCCAGAATCCCCCAGCCAGCAACGCTGGCTGGGGGATTCTGGGAGTTGAAGTCCACCCATCTTCAAGCTTCCAAGGTTGAGAAACACTGATCTAGTGGATTAGAGAGGAGGGTCTCCATGATGTGTCATTTGTTCACATGCAGAGATTTTTTTTTTGTTCTTCTCGAAACAGCCATTTCCCCAAAACTGCAGCTCCAAATCACGCTCCCCTACTTCTCCTGGATCTACTCTTCCCGGGTCTACTCCTCGAGCTCCAGTTCTCAATATTAGAAAAGGCTTAAAAGTCTGTACAGAGAAGACCACATTTCCCAATAGGCAACGAGAAGAGAAGGAAAAAAAAATGCTCGCGTGTGGCGCAGAGACTGCTGGATGTTGTAGTCCTCGTGGGAGGGTTTTCCCCGTAACCATGCTCCTCCTTCTCCTCTTCCTCCTCCTCCTCCTCCTCCTTCGCTCTCCTCCCCGAAGACGGAAGCCTGCGGAAAAAAGTGAAGAGGAGCGGAGTTGACGAGATGGGGGGCTCCAAAGTGAAGGTGGCGGTGCGGATCCGACCCATGAATAAGAGAGGTGAGTTGCGGGGCGAAATGAGCGGACCGGGCGCCTTCCAGTAAATGTGAAGGGAAGAAGAGAGGAGATTCCCCCAAGCAGCGCCCGAAAAAAAGGATTCCCCCCCCCCCAATTCCAGGCAAATAACATTTGGGAAGGAATCAAACGTCGCGGGGCAGGAACCGAGAACCGATCCTTCCTTAAGGGTGGCCGGGCAGGTCTTTCTCCCCTCGTGTTGGCAAAGAGGTGCCCCCTCCTGCAGAGGATTAAACGCGGAGAGAACGAAAGACGCTTCGGAATGCTTGCGGGAGAGACTCCCCTCCCCAGGACCAAAAGGAGAAGGAAGGACGAATATCACTTCTTCCCCCCCCCCCTACTGAGTGGGTGAAAAGCATCTAAAAAGCAGAAAAGACTTGCCCCCCGCCTCTCCCCCCCCCGGAAAAAACCACTGCCCCAGTGCTGAAGCGTATATTTAAGGAGTTAACAATGCCCCCCTTTAATATAGGAGTAGAGGGAAGGGTGGCTTTCCCCAGAACTGAAGAAATGCAGAAGTGGGGGGAAAGCCTCAGCCCACATTTTCGGATTTGAGAAAGTCTGGGGAATCCTCTGTCAGAAAGTCCAGGAGAGAAGGGCCACTTCCTCCCGCCCTCCCCTCCACTGTATGGAAAAATATGTCCGCCACTGTATGGTAAAATATTTTGCCCTGGGGCAGGAGGCAGATACAAAAACAGGGGAGAAGAGTCAGAAGGAGCAGCAGCTGGAACTGTAGTTTGTGTGCGGCCCGCCTCTTTGCTGAGGTGAGGGAATCCCTTGCCAAGGTGAAAGTGTGCCCAGGAATCCTAAACACAGAAGATAGGAAGGAGCATTACCAGCCTGTGTTAGGAATTGGAGGGAAGTTCCCTGCTTGATAGGCACCGCTGCCCAAATAGCAGAGAAACTAGGTGGACCAGAATGAAACTGGCCAGTGTCCTATGTCCACCCGCCTCCCCTGGGACAGGAGCCGGAACAGAATAATCTGTGCTCATAAGGTAGGAAGTCCTTCCTTCACCTGGGACAGGAAAGCAACTGAAGATGTGGGACCCAAACTTTAAGAAGGAGTTAATAAGCAAACACTCTCTGTATGTGTGTGCAGATTAAAGTGAAATCTCTTCCTTCAAGGTCAGAAAGAACCAAGTAGATCTTGAGCAATTTGGAGGCCAGATGAGAATGAGAGATTGACTGCCTTTATACAATATGTGTTACCTGGTTGTTAACTTTTCTGGCTTTGCATAAGACCTGACACTACACATTAACCAGATGGCCACCAGACCAAACAAAAATCTAAGGTTAAAAATAACTAAGCTTCGCAAGTTATGAAAATGGACTGCCAACCTCATTTTAGCCTAGAGTAGTGAATAGATTGGAGAAATGGGTTTTCATTACACTTTGGAGTAGTTAAGAATTTCTATATTCATTGTCTTCTAATAACATCATTTTCTGCTTGATGCAGAAGATGACCTAAGCGGCTTGACAGGGATGAAAATTCATAGCACAGGACAGGTTTCTCAGTGCAGTCTCTGCCTCTCCAACCTAACAGACAAGAAAGTTTAGACTACTTGGCATTTGAGCATCCTGTAAAATGCAAAGCTTAGCAACTAGCTTTTTGAAATATTAATTCTCATAGGAGGGGAGGAGAAAAGTTGAGATACCATACTATCTGGGGGGGTCATACATTGGGTAGGGGGAAAGAGGATATTATATATAAAAAGAGCTATATAATGACCTAATTTTTTTAAAAAAAGGGCATGTCATGAAAATGCCATTTAATTGCTTATCTAATCAATTTAATAAGTTTAAGAACACCAGAAAATTTTCTCTCTCCCTTCAAACATTACCAAAGAAGAACTATTCATGTCTATCTTTCATGATAGGACATGCCTCAATTGAAATATTAGGAGACAACCTGTCTTAATCCCCATGCTTGTATTACCTCAACCAGGTAGTTGACACCTGCGAAGAAACATATAGCAAAAAATGCACCTCACTGGGTGCTTCCCTATCATCACGCATGCAGATTTCTTAAGGGTAATATTACGATTCATATTGCCAACCTGAATTAAAAGCAATGCCCTTGTGTAGCTGCACAAATGCTGTATATCTGGCTACAATGTAGAAATAATTGTGAGTAGGTGAAAACAAGAGACTGTGAAAAAGATATACCAAAGGGAAAGCTTGAAAAGCATACCAAAATCACCCAACACTTTTTAAATGTCTTCCCAATGCCATTTTTGTTACTATGAGGTTGTAATTATGTGATTATAACAAAATGGTAAGGTCTGAAATCTTTTTCAAGTCTAAAGAAACGCATATCTAGTTCTTATCAATAGATAATATTTACCAATATTCTGCCTTTTTTACATTTGTGCTTGAGGGCAACTGCCCTTCTGAATAGTTTGCATTTTGTATGAGCTTACAGAATCATCACTCAAGTAATTATTAGATGAAGCCCTCTAAACAAAACGGCTTTATCATTCTCTCTGGGCCCCACCCCCAAGGCCATAATACCATTGAGAATTTCAGCTGCTGCTTTTTTCTCTGTATGTGGCTTTTGTTCAGAAAAAGTAAAAAAAAAAAAAAAAAGGTCACTCTTATTAATTGCTTGATGTTGAGAGTTGAGATCCGGTAGACCAAAGCCATATCATTCACAATTCATTTTGGTTTGGAGATGGAGAATATTGTCCTTTTGGTTTGATCTAAGAATATTCTCTCCATCCAACCAGATGCTCAACTCTCCTCTTTGTTCCCAAGCGTAAAATTGTTAGTGTTGAATTGATGCCTGGCTAAAAATCTGCCAGCTAACATCTTGGGAAGTGAAAAGAAGGGGGGGGCGGAGTCAGGGAATTTTTAGTGGCAGGAAGGAGCTGATTTACTCCTCCTCTTCTACATTACTCTGGACAATGTCTGTTTCAGCTACACTTGCATATTTCTTTATTAAATTTGTACTCTAAAATTCGTATCAGTGACTCTTCTACACGCTGATTTCCCAGACAGAAACTTCTCCAATCTTTCTAAGATGATTGTTGGCATTTTTGCAGATATCATAAAGGCCATAATATTGCAGAAAATCATGGACTGGTTGAGGCATGTAACATTTCTCTATATTTAAACTTGTGAAAGTAAAAGGGTAAATGGATATGCATTTATTATATAGCTATTTTTTTAAAAGGTAAAGTGTTCAAACTCTTCATTACTATGCATGGTATCAAAACAGACATATTTTATATTTGAAACATACGTGTGTGTGTGTGTGTGTGTGCATCGTATTGACGAACTTGAAAATTTGTTTGACAGCTGAATTTTAAAAAGAGAAATTGACACTTGGGGGGAGTGACTGGGTTGAGATTCCAGTAACAATTGTGCTTCTGTGTTGGAGTGTGGCAAATATCAAAGCTCTCTCTTACTTTGGAGTAAAGATGTCTTATGCATGCCATTGTCTGCCCTAACAATAGCCTTATCTAGAGAAAAAATGCTTTAAATGATCTTTGTTTTCAATGACAAATGCTTCAGTTTCCTGGAGCCATATGTTGAAATCTCTCTAAAGTCATCTCACAAACATATAGGAAGAATAGTTTAAAAACTTTATTCCTTAAAACCAATGTTAAATCATAGTTTTGCCATTTGAAAAAATGGAACAATAGCTTAGTTTATCATAAATGAATCTTTTCCTCTGGTGTATTTTTAAGGAAACATTACCTCCCGTGTTCAACTAGTAATGATATGGAGTTACATGATCACAATTGGGGAACCCTCGGATGTTGAGCAAAGCAGTCATTAAGTGAGATGTTACTTCGCTCAATGACCACAAACATGGCACTCCCAATTGTGGTCCTTAAATGATCTTCTAGGTCATTAAAGGGATGGAGTGCAAGGGTTGCCTGCTGGGAGCACATCTCAGCTCCATGTACAGCTGAGATTCTCTCCCACCCACCCCCAATGCTCTGTCAGGCAGCCCTTTGAGAGCTGAGACTTCTCTGCTGAGAGCTGAGATTCCCTCCCAGAGAACAGCCCTTTGAGTGAAAGAGCAGGGCGACAGAGAAAGGAAAGGGGAAGGAGGTAGAGAGAGAGGGATTTTAGGCTCCCTGTAAGCTTGGATTTTGAGTGCCAAGGTTCAAGCAGGCACAGAGCTTAGGATCCTTCCTTCCCCATCTCTGGAGAGAGCTCTGTGCGGGTGAGGAGGGAAGGATTTGGGGTTTTGTGCATGCCTGGAAATCCAGGCAGACATGGAGCTTGGGGTCCTTCTCTCCTGCCTCTGTGTAGAACTCCACAGAGACTGGGATTGGGATTTGAGCTCTGTGCCTGCTTCAATTTTGACTACTGAGGTCCAGGAATAAACGGAGTTTGGGGTCCTCGTCTCCCTGCCTCTGGGGAGGTGTGGAGAGAAGGATGCCTGCTTGCATTTCAGTTGTCGAGATTCATGCAGGCAAAGATTGGCGGGGTGCTTTTTCAGCCACCCCCCAGGGAAAAGAGGGACCCGCTTGGCCGGCGGAAGCAACTGCCAGTTTCCCCCATTGACAATCTGAGGAGGCAGGCTCAGAGATGACTGCAAATGGCAATCATGTGATTGTGGGGCACTTGTAATGTGTGAACAGAAGAAGAACCCATATCACAAGAATGGTGCCAAGAACCTATATTATAATCACATGACTATGTTTGTGTGTGACATTTTGTAATAGTTGGAAGTCTTTTACAGGCCATAAAGCCCCTTTCCAAAGCCATCATAATTTCAAACACTAATTAAGCGACTGGTCTAAGGACGATCTATATATCTAAATCTGAAAAATTTCATATTCTCAATTTTGATTTATAAAAACAAGGCCATTTAAAGCCATAGTTTTTGATCTTGGCTAATTTTCTGATTCTTAAACTAATACATTGCCATCTATTAAACTGACAAACATATTCAAACTCCCCTTATAACGCATACTTTAAAAACAAAGTGACATTTCATTGAAGGCAGTGCATTTATGTCAGGCTACATTCATCGATATACTTTCATCAAAGACCATCAGCCAGCTTCCGAATTATACAAGTTTTGTTGGGAACTAGTTTCCCAAACAGGAATGCAAGTGGTGTTATTAACTAAATAGCCATGCCATATCAAATTTGGGTAGGTTCTGCTGAGTTTGAGTTTGGCTAAAATTAATGTAACGTTTATTTGAGCTGAAATAGGAATTTTTTTTTTACTTCATAGTAATCTTTACAACAAAATGTATTACCGGTAATACCTGCTTGTTGGTAAGTCATCCGATGGAAGTTATAAAGCTTTGGTTGGGGGAAAAAAGATGGATCCAGATTTGGAAATAACAACAAATCTGTTAAGATAAATTTATCTTTATCTACAGCTGGAGCAATGGGGTTGTGCAGTGAGCCGGAAAACACACCAAATGTGGTTGATTGGTACAAGAGTGCTGGTTCCTGCGTGAGGTGATCTGAGTTGCGATTGGTTGCTATGGGTGTGGAGGGGGTTTCCCCTTTTCCCATTTTTTTCTTCTGTGTGTGCCCTATGTGCTGTGATTTACCTGATGATGCTCCTGCCTGCCTGATTATCTACTTTGTTGTATAGTTGTATATAGTTGTAAATTATATTTATTTATACAAAATTACAAGTTCGTGTCAGTGTCTCTGACTCCATTTGGACATCGGCTGTGCAATTCCCTAACAAAATCACATTTCATTGAAAATTAAAGCCAAAATAAATCCTCTGATTGGACATGCTTTCTTGTATTCTGGATATGGGGCTCCCCTTGGGGTACACCCGGAGGCTCCAACTGGTGCAGAATGCGGCTGCGCAGGGGATTATGGGAGCGACGGGGCGCTCCCATGTGACTCCTCTCCTGCGCGAGCTGCATTGGCTTCCGGTGGACTTCGGGTGCACTTCAAGGTGTTGGTGATCACCTTTAAAGCGCTCCATGGCTTAGGGCCAGGGTACTTACGGGACCGCCTTCTGCCACCAATAGCCTCCCACCGGCCAGTTCGCTCCCACAGAGAGGGCCTCCTCAGGGTGCCATCGGCTAGACAATGCCGGCTGGCGACCCCCAGGAGGAGAGCCTTCTCTGTGGTGGCACCTACCCTTTGGAACAATCTACCCCCAAAGATACGAGTGATCTCCGACCTCCGGACTTTTCGTTGGGCCCTAAAAACTCATCTCTTTCAGTTAGCCGGTCTCTCTTGATTTTATGATTTTACGGTTGATTTTAAATTTTGATATGGATTTTAAATTGATAAATTTTAAACTATGGGCCAAATTTAATTATTTTAAATCTATTTTTAATCGCACTTTATGTATAAATGTTTTATTTTGGCTGTTCACCGCCCTGAGTCTGAAAGGAGAAGGGCGGTATAGAAATTTGAATAATAAATAAAATAAATAAATAAATAAATAAATATAATGTTCTGGATGAAACACGGCTGTTTGGGAGTTCAGTCACTTTTCAAAACTGTTCTTGTTTGGAAGGTCAGTTTAAAGGATCTTCTTGCATAAATTGCTGAACTGCCCCCTGGAAGAGATTGTCTGGAGGAAGTTTAACATGGTATGGAGGGAAATGGAACATTTTGCAGTTCTATACCATTCCTAGCCAATATATTTTGTACATCCCTACAACCATATCATCACTAACTGCTGCTTAGTGTGGGAGCTATCCCAACAACATTATGGAGGCAAGACAGAAAAAGGCCAAGCTATGCAGAACTTAGATAAGACTGATGACAAAGCATGGACTAGACTAGAGGTTCTGAGTTGTTAATTTCCAGTTTCTAGATTAAGGTACCATGCTTATGATAGGGGCAAATAAACTTGGGGTTGGTCTTTCATAAGGCAGATCATCTTCTGTTTATGTCTCTGTTCCCTCCCTTAATTATACAGTCCTTATTGGAGTCCCCTTTGAACCTCTTTACACAAATAGCAACACCCTTTCCTGCACAACACATGTTCCTCATGTGTGCATTGCTAACACTTGCAAACTTTTTGAACTTCTGTTGGGCTGTGTATCTTTGAAATAAGACATGGCAAATGTGTGGATGTAATCTGGAGACCAAACTTATTAGAGGGATTGTCCTTTTAACAAAATGGCACATTCAAGTTTGCTAGCAAAATACTGTAAGAGAATCCTATGGATTCTGTTCTCAATTATTCTTTTCCAAACCAAGAAGATTTTGCAACATAGGGCTAATTGATTCTGAACGTGCTCATAAGTTGCATGACAGAAGTAATAAAATCTGGGGAAACTGTTACAGAAATGAAGCACGTGTCCGTATAGTTTCAGGATGCTCAAAATAGAACAGTGATAAAAGCATGCAATTGCACATTCTTTTATGAAAGTCTCAATGCTCTCTTACAGTACTGTAGTGGATTAAATATGTCTATTTTGAAAGGAAGCAGTTAGGTTATTTTATATTAAACACTTGAAATTGGCTCCCAATACATCTCAAGTTATCAGCACAGTTAAAACGTTTTTGTCCTTGTTTAACCCCTGCGTTTAAGTGACTTAAAACATTAATGTAAAGATTACAGGAATACAAAATTTAAGAACATATTCATAACATAGCTAGCCTCAAGTGACTGATGATTTTCATTTAAAGTACACTTTAAAACTTATTAACTTTTCTTAGCTGAAGAATAGATTTGTGAGAAGAAAATATGACTCATTTGGATTTTATTTTACATTATTGCAAACACTTAGAGCTCAAAACAATGTTTCTAAGTATATTCTTCTTCCGCAAGGAGCAGGGCTACTTTTGGGGTTTCTATCTTACCCAGCACTGGAAATCTGAAGACAAGTATTGTGTGTTTTCTAGCTGCTGTACTCATACATAATAAATGAACTATTGTAGCCTGAAATTTTAATGGATTGTAACAGGGACATCCTTTGTAAGGTGATTAGAAAAAATGTTGATTGTAAATCCTGTTTTAAGCTTTTTATAAATTCCCCTTTCCCCCAACTTTACTCTTAACTGTAGGTTCAGATAAAATCAGTGTCACAAGCAGCAGACAACTTCACATAGTATTCAGAAGTAGGTCCATTTATTTTTAATAGGAGACCCTCAAGAATTGTATTGAATTGCATTGTATTGTAGAGTTAATCACTGAATCTACATAAAACATTTTCTGAATCCCCATCCCTTCCTTCCTTCCTTCCTTCCTTCCTTCCTTCCTTCCTTCCTTCCTTCCTTCCTTCCTTCCTTCCTTACTTACTTACTTACTTACTTACTTATCTGCAGAAGAATAATGTCTTTAGCATTCTTGGCAACATATTTCATAAAACTGTGGTTTCTCTGGATTTCTTTCTAATTAACTGCTGTTGAGTCATTTCAAATTTTACTTTTCAATCAGGGATGGTGTTAAAGGAAAGATATCTCAAGAATAGCATGCGGTCACCAAGGAAATTGAGTAGAGATATGGTTATCTTTCATACCTTGTTTCTCTAATCGGTAACGATATTTAGATCTCCCTTTAAGAAGTCTGTTTTTTTTCCCTTTTGGAATGCCAACTGGTATCTATTTGAACCTGTAGGATTTATTTCCAGAATCACTGAAGCTTTTTATTATAAGGATTTTGAAGTTCCTTGGAAAGTGATTGAAAAGAGTGTGAGATCGCATTTGTGAGAAAATTGATAATCCTGTGACGTTTACTGTTAACTTTGCTGTAATTGACAGCTGCAGAAGTGTGTTTCGTGCATATATCTATTACATTTGGGACTGCAGTTAAGCTTAACTAGTGGTAGTTATATTCACCTGAAAATGGATGGCAGCATGTTCCATAACATACATGAGCTTTGTAATTTTATACAGAGTCTTTTCAGCAAGTGGTTTAGTGTAAAAGTTCCCTAATATTAGAAAGTTTTAAAACAACTACTCCAATTACACAATGTTTCTTATTTTTGTAATGAAAACAACCCCTATTACTAGAATTACCTTTGGAAACATCATTCTTCATGCTCAGTTCCTTAAATATATATGAGCACTAATATGATATGTCTAGTTTGGCTTAGTATATAGTTAGATTTAGATTTGTTTGTCCTGCTTTTATTATTTTTATAAACAACACAAGGCAGTGGACATATCTAATACTCTTTCCTTCTATTTCCCCCACAACAACTATCCTGTGAGTTGAATTGGACTGAGAGTGACTAGCCCAAAGTCACCCAGCTGGCTTTCATGCCTAAAGTGGGACTAAAACTCTCAATTTCCAAGTTTCTAACCAAGTGCATATGTGGTTTATAAACCATACTTTATGGATTAATGGTATCAATTCAACCGTTGCTTGTTATCTAAACCATAATTAAGCAAACTGTCTTAGAACAAACTGTGAATCCATTGATGAAATTGGAAGGGGCTACTTGGATCATCAAATCCGGTTCCTGTCAGTGCAAGTGCTTAAATCAAAACACCCCTGACAGATGGTAATCTAGCCTCTAATTCAGTGTTCCTCAACTTTGGCAGTTTGAAGACATGTGGTTTCAACTCCCAGAATTCCCCAGACAATCAATGTAGAGCCTACTACTTCATCAGATAATTGATTCCTGTTAATAATTGCTGTTATTGTTAAAGCATTTTGCTAAAACTCAGAGGAATCTTCGTTCCTATATTTTAAAACCATCACATTCTACATTCCCGGATGATGCCGATTAGTGTGCATTTTTTTTTATTTGACCTTCTTTCAAATACTTGTATGGGATTCAAGTATATTATCACTTACCATCATAGTCAAATCTCATTCTCATGGACTCCAATTGCCAATCTTCTGATCTTGTCATTTTGTTTTAATCCTTGCCAGTTTGATGGAGTCCTTTAATAAAGTTTGACCCTCAGGCCTTGGATAGATTGTAAATCATTTTGCATCATGTGTGTGTATGATTTGAAGTTGCTTGTATCTTCAGAATTAATTATGTTTTAATATTAATACATATCTGCATGAAAGATATAATTTTGGTCATCCTATTCAGTTCAGGGAACTTAAAATGATATTATAAGAAATCTGCCTACAGTTTTCCAGGGTGGATATTTTGAAAAGCTATTTTTATATCTGAAGTGCTTCCCACATGCCCTCTGTTATGTTTATTGAAAAGAATTAGCATGCTGCCTTAGGTTACCTTCTCCTCCTTCCATCTTATGTTCAATAAGAAAATATTATATCTTTTGTTTGAACTAATTCCTGCTCCCTTTCAGTAGCTCTCATTTGCAAATGTGAAAGAAGAAGGCTGAATATATTTGATTTCTTTAGTGTAAGCTAAAAATGTTCAGGTATTATTAATTTGGAATATTTATCTGCTGCACAAATGTAAAATATGTTTAAAATGATTCAAATACCAGATTATACTTCATTTTTCTAGAAGACAATGGTTCTCCCATCTTTTCTTTCTTTTTACCAATAAAACTAGTTTGTGGATGGATGTTTTAAAAGGTGGATTTTCAATTAACTGGGCTTACAACTTCCACTTGTAGAAATGTAAATGATACATACTTGAACCTGCAATATAGGTTCAATATTATTGACAATTTCCTGCGATTCCAGGAAGAAGTATTTCTTTGTTCCCAACTTCTCTGTAGTGAAACAAAGCTATATGTTTCTTGATATCTAGCAATTCAAAGCTTTCCCCAGCCACAAATGTGAAAATTTGAAAGCTGCAGTCAACACAGGATACTGTAGTTGTGTACAGTGTCATCACCTTCAATGTCCTTTCTGCATGGAGGCTCAGTTTACACAAAATTTGAAAAGTGTTGAGCAACAAAGAAGGGGACTATCATCCTCATTCAGTAGAACTTGAGGAGAATGTTCTTCAAAATGAAAAATGGGGATAGAGAAGTATAATCCTTCTTGGATTATTTATCACTAGCTTGTACCCTGATCTGGACCAATCAGAATAGGGGAGAGAACATGGCTGCAACATTTTTATTAGGTAAACTTGTACCAGTCTTTCACAGTTGGTCTGTCTAATCCAGTATTATTTATCTGTTTTGGTCTGACTGTCAGTGGTAGATCTATGAGAATATTTGCTCTGTGTTTTCCTACATTGTTTGATAAAATCTTCATGAAAGACTGGTTCTTTACACTAAGGAAGTCTTTCTGTTCTGGATGTAACAATGACAAAATATATTGAAACTAGAGAGGAAATGTTCTTTTCCCACTTACCTAATCTAAATAGTTGTGTGACAGCTTTTGTCTTCCTTCTTCTCTATTTCTGAACTTTACAGTTCCTTCACAGTCCTTCAGAATGTCTCTGCAGATTCTATACAACCAGATCTTTGGAGATGGGAGGAGCAACAGAAAGAAGCCTGCAGTGGTTTCCCAAAAATTGGTTCCTTCTCTCCATCTGTTACATAAAAGTTCCCATCATTTTCATCTATTGGAGTTCCAACCATACTAGTGGAATGCCGACAGTTGTAATCCAACAGATGTGGATGATGCCAGATTTGGGAAGGCTGCTGTAACTCTTTTTTAGAACAAAGTATAAAGCTGAATATCCTGGTAGGCAATTATAGATAATCAGGGGGCAAATTGGTTAGCAAAATAGAAATGAACAGGTTGTGATACTAAAAAACTCTATGGTCCTAAAAATGGCATCTAACATATTTATCCCCTTCTTTTTTCTCATAATAGAAATAGATCTGCATACAAAATGTGTGGTAGATGTGGAGACAAACAAAGTTATTCTTCATCCTGTGAACACTAACCTTTCAAAAGGAGATGCTAGGTAAGTCCAATTGCCTTTTGAAAAAAGCACCTTTGGGACAGCTTGGCTCAAATATTTTATTTGAAAACAGCTGTTGAAAGTTAAAGCAAATTAGTTCCTCTGAATAGTGAATGGCTGAATGCAACAGGTTGGAGAAGGTATAGGTTTAATTGGAAGGCAATGGATAATGTGTTGTTTTCATGGATTTTGACATAATGATATGTTATGAGTACTGGAGGATAATTAGAAGATTGTTTGATGAGTTTACATAGTTCTATTTCCTTGGTTTAGTACAAAGTAATATAATGTCTGGCCCAGGTGAAATGCACCTGATTAGGTCTGTTGCTAATTTCCTGATCATATTGTGCCCTCTTTTTTGATTGATTGATTCATTCATTCATTTCCTCATTAATGGGATCCTGGGTGATTTAACTAATTCCAGTATAAAGCAAAACCTTATTATATTGAATCCCTAACTGATTTCTGCAGTGGTTTGGTTCAGTGATGGAACTCAAATTTTTTTACTACCGGTTTTGTGGGCGTGGCTTGGTGGGCGTGGCAGGGGAAGGATACTACAAAATCTCTATTCCCTCCCCACTCCAGGGGAAGGATACTGCAAAATGCCCATTCCCTCCACACTTCTGGGGGAAGGATATTGCAAAATCTCCATTCCCACCTCACTCTGCGGTCAGCCAGAGGTGGTATTTGCCAGTTCTCCGAACGACTCAAAATTTCCACTACCGGTTCTCCAGAACCTGTCAGAACCTGCTGAATAGCACCCCGGTTTGATTGCTGTAATACTTGGCAGGTTACAAGCATTTCATGTTTGCTCTGTGAGCCTAACATGTAGGGAAGAAAAGAAGAATGGAAAAAAGGCAGGTTAGAGGTAGCAGAGAAGATGCGCTAAGAATCATGAAGTGAAGTAAATTAAACTCTGGATAAAGAATGGAGAAGAAAGTGATATATATTTTGCTTTAGCACTCATTAATGTTAATATATGTCATTCTAGATAGTAACAAAATTCTATTTGAGCTGTCTTGGGTTAAACCAGAAGGTTGTAATCCAAAGCATGTAGAAGGTTCTGCTGTGGAAAAGATCAGTATCCTACCATATAGGACATTAAATTATTCTTACTCATTTTAAATGTCTCTTCGTTCATGTTCAGTGAGAACATATAAAGCAGAGATCTCTAATCTTTTGGAGCCAGTTGGTACAGCCTTGTAAATGGTTGCCATGCTGAACATGGCCAATAACATGTCTTATAGAAAGTTTTTCTCTTTATGTTCTAATTTATGGAACAATCAGAGATCCAGATAGTGGTGATTTTTTTTTTAGTTATAATGAAAGGAGAGAAAGGAGAGAAATGAACTGTTTTTAATGGTCTTATTCCAGTTTTATAAACTGTTGGGAATCTTTCTGAAGTAATCAATCAATCAATCAGTCAATGTGTAGGTTTAAATATGAATGAAATGTAGGTTTAATTCAGAGGTGGGTTTCAGCAGGTTCTGACCAGTTCTGGAGAACCAGTAGCGGAAATTTTGAGTAGTTCGGAGAACTGGTAGTAAAAATTCTGACTGGCCCCACCCCTATCTATTCTCTGCCTCCTGAGTCCCAGCTGATCGGGAGGAAATGAGGATTTTGCAGTAATCTTCCCCTGGAGTGGGGAGGGAATGGAGATTTTACAGTATCCTTCCCCTCCCACTCCCACCAAGCCACGCCCACCAAGCCATGCCCAGAGAACATAAAGAGAAAAACTTTCTATAAGACAGCTCAACACTGAATTTTGGTTAGGGCTGTTTCTCACAAAAGCATCTCAAAAATAAATTGTAAAATACAATGAAAGCTACTTCCTAGGTGCCCTTTCATAAAGCAGGCTGTCCAATTTTAGTGTAATGTCTGAGTTGTACACTAATGCTGTTTCAGCTCCTTCCTAAGTAGATGTTTTGAAAACTGAAGACCGTTATGATATACATCTGTAGTGGCAGAAATAAAAACATACAATCAAACTTGCTGAGCACATTGTAAGCCGCCCTGAGTCTTCGGAGAAGGGCAGCATATAAATCAAATTAAAAAAAAAACAAAACAAAAAAACTGTGTATATTATGAAGAACTGAAATTTACAGAAATAAATATATCAAGTCTTTTCAAATTAAATCAGGATTTTAAACCCATATGACTCTTGTCTTACCCTAGAACCAGATAAAATATTTAGAATCATACAGCACAAGTAAAAGTTGATATAAAAATACTTCATTTGTATGATTCTTGCAGCGGATAAGAGTGCTATTTTTTGTTGTTATTTTTGGTCCTTTCAAGGCAGTACCTGGCAACTACCTGGACAAGTGCCTGTCATTTTCTTGGCAAGATTTTGGAAGTGAGTTACCATTGCTTGCTTTCAAAGGCTGAGGGAAAGTGACTGGCCCAAGGTCACCCACTGGTTTCATACCTAAGGCAGGATTGGAACTCACAGTCTCCTGGTTTATAGCCTGGTGCTTTAACCACTATACCAAAGTGTTCACCATCACGATCCTAAGGTATTAAAATAATCTGATATTACTTTGTCCTTGTTTTGAATCAAACTTGTGCAAAGCCTGGCTCATTTATCCTTCATAGATTTTGGAAGAGCATTGCTGGCAGATGATGGCATTCATCAAATTAAGGCACCTCTAATCTTATACGTGATGTTTCTGGGGTCTGTGATGGCGCTATTGTTGTCAGTGTGGAGGGAAAATAGCCAGAATCTGAGTGTCATGAAACCCAAGCAGAATTGAATCCAATTTAATCGTAGAGAACTCTTGAAGACCATGTTTCTCAGGTCTGAATTCTTAGGAAGATCTTGTACTTTGGGCAGCCCACTTTGGTAACAGATGTCTATCCAAATGTCCAAGAAGCCCTTTTATACAGGGAAAATTTCAATCCAGCTGAAGAATATTTCTACTTTGGAACTGCCAATGTGTTCTATTCTTCCTAGTCATTGCTGTTGTATGATACCTAGCAAAGATTCCTTCTGTTTCTGGTGAGGTGTCGAGGAAAAGTGAGGAAGGAGGGAAATTTGGGAACAACTGCCAGCAGTTCACATGATTTCCACAAGTTATTGGCAGGCGGCAACCGTACCACAAACTTTCTCTTCTGTTTTTTGGAGCTTCTTAGATTCCACTTCCTTATTGGTAGTTTTTAGATTAGATAATCCTGATCTTGCTGGCAAATCTCTGTTTCATGAGCCTGTATTACTCCTCAAAATAATAAAGGGAAGATTCTGGCAGACAAGACAGTCTAAACACTATTTACCTCTTGTCCAATTATTATAAAGCCATAACAACAAAAATTACGGTTCCTGTGGTTGTTTAAGCAGAAATGCAAGTATGAGAATCGTTGGCAGCATAAACTCATAAACATGTAATTAGAATTCATGGCTCAAGGAGAACTGGGTGTCCAGCTGAGTAATGCCGTGTTTGCACTGAACTTTCACTTCTGCCAGCTAAGTCTGCTTACTTAAGCACCGAGCAAAGTTCAGGCATCTAGATCAAGATCACAAGGTTGGTTGCGTGCCTGGAACTTCGACAGCCAACCCACTTTTTAAATAAATAGCTTGACCGCTCCAGTGTGGATTTGCAAAGCCACAGGGAACATTGCTATTATTGTGAAAGAGATCAACCATATTGCTTGAAATGCGGGAGAGCAGAAATTCCTTTCCATTACAGTACAAGTAGTCCTCGACTTGTGACCACAATTAAGCCCCAAATTTTTGTTGCTAAATGAGACACTTGTTGAGGGAATGTTGCCCCATTTTGCAACCTTTTGTTCTGCCCCAGCTACGGACCCCAAAGAACACAGCACACACAAAGTCCGTTCAAATCTTAGTTTACTAAATAAACCAGTTTTTTACAACAACGGCTGTTAATTAACTGCATTAACAGTCGCCAAGAATTCAAAGAATAATAACTGAAAGCTTACTGTGGTTGGCAGAATGCCCAGAAGCAATTTGCAGGAAGCTGATAAGATAAGCAAGACAAGACACGAAGGTATGTGAATGAAGTTGTTCCCTGCAAATTTCTTCAGTCGGCGTTCCTCCTTAAATAGGCTAGGGGAGTGGCCAATTAGCCCCAAGCCTTACTCTCGAGGAGACCTCCTCCTGAGGAGCCACTCCTGCCTTTTGGCAGCTCTGCGTGCCCGTGCATCGAGAAGAGGCTCCTCCTCTTCGTCCTCTTCACTTAAGGGAGCTTCTGGAGGTTCTGAAGGCCCTGACTGAATCCCTGCCTCTGGCACCACATCTTCTCCAGCCTCCTCATTGTCTGACTCGAGTGCCAGCTGCACAGGCTGCTGGCACAGCACCACACCAGCCTCCTCGCTGCCTGAATCAGCTACTAGCTGCACAGGCTGCGTACGGGCCACAACACCTTTCTTGCCACGGAATCCCTGAATAAGTGAATCCCTGTAGTTGTTAAGTTAGGAACACGGTTGTTAAGTGAATCTGGCTTCCCCATTGACTTTGCTTATCAGAAGGTCGCAAAAGGTGACCCCAGGGCACTGCAACCATCATAAATATGAGTCAGTTGCCAAACGTCTGGATTCTGATCCCGTGGCCATGGGGGTGCTACAATGATTGTAAGTGTGAAAAGTGATCATGTCACTTTTTTCAATGCCGTTGGAACTGTCACTAAGCAAACTGTTGTAAATCAAGGATTACCTGTACATTATTCTTGGGTTGTATTTCTACCTCAGGTCTTGAAATTATGGCAATAAGTCTTGGATTGTGCATTTTCCTCTCCACAGTTCTTAGGAAGTCCTGGATTGTACCTAGATCAGTCATAAATGAATCCTACATGTTGGACAATGCTATTTAGATGACCAGTTTAAACACCCTCAAAAACATAAACAATTGCAGCCATTCAAACTACTTTCTGAAGAATGTAAAGATTCTGTGTCTGTAGCACCAGATACTAAAAAAGAAATAATGCACTTCCGAACTAAATTGTAATTTAATTTTTTTTTTTTGCTGTGGTGGCATTTCATAATATAAAACATATTTAGGGCTTTTTAAAAATAACTATTAAGTATGAGGAAGGATAATAGCAGGATCACTATACCACGTGCGAAGTATAATTGAGTTACACCCCTGCAGAAAAACATTTAAGAGGTTGGTTGTAGCAACCCAGTAGATAGGCCCCTTTTGCTGTAGTGCAATATATGCCCTTGGAATACTGCTCAATTATGCATAGTTGTTTTGATCACGATAAGTCAGATTTGCTCTTGCTATCCCTGTTCCCATAGCTGAATCTAGAATTTGTAACCTTCATATGTATAACCTACCTTTGCATTTACCAGGATTTGCTTGCTTGCCTTTTTGCTTGCTTGCTTGGTTTATTTATTTATTAAATTTATAAGCCACTTATCTCTCTAGGTGACATTGCAAACTTTTCAAAGAGAACTTCACAAAGCACATTAGCATTATGAAACGATCCTCTGGAATACTCAGCCCAACTGCTTTGAAGGCATTCCTGGGTTGTCTTTGCATATATGAAAAGAATATTTTTAAATTGCTAAGTGGAATGAAACATCCAATGGAAACCAAGGATATATGATTATAATCTGAGGTTATATTGGTGCCTCAGGGTAACATGAGGCCTGTCTCTGGTATAATCAGAAAAAAAAAAGAGTGACTTCTCTGGGTTTCAAGGAGAACTTCAGTGCTGCTTCCTGTAATTTTTAAAAATTGGATGTGTATTTTTCTATTCTTAAACTTACGCAAATGAAGAACATGTTCCCAAATCGATTGAAGACTTACCACTGAAACAGGTTGTCAGCGTTCCAGAAGAACCCAGCTTCTTAAAACTTCTTAAAAACTCAGAGTCAGCATTTTCTCAAAGTTCCTATTTATTAGAGTAGGTATACTGCCACATCTGGGAAAACCCGAATCTGAGAATTCCGGGTTTTCCCTCGGGAAATCAAAACCCCAAATCCAGCCCCTGCACCCATCAGTCCATCACATAGTCCAATCACCACCTGTCCCATCTCGAGCCACCACTTCAACCACTCCTTCTCCAGATGCAGGAGGACTGCCCTGACTTTGACCGAAAAGAAGAATGCTATTTTGTCTAACTACATTCCCTCTACTAAATCCCCCCCTCCTAATTTCCCAAGCACAAGAAGGTGGCAGTGTGGAAGCTTCCGGTGTTAATATGGCTTCCAAAGCTGACACAGGTGTTCTTTCTAGTTTTTTTTGTAAATTCTGGATAATTGCTTGAGCCAAGAACAAGATTGATTAAAGACAGCACAATAGTATATACTGTATTGTTGAATATATTTTTTCCAGAATTTCTTCCCTTGATACTTAGTCTCTGATTACTGTCCCAGTTGTAAATATATTTGGGAGTATGAGTATTGAGGCATCATTTTTCAGCGATTTTCCTCCACAGGCCGTTTCTCTCAGAATTGAGATGGTGGAGAGGTTCAGATTTGACCTCTTGTTTGAGGGTTCTTCAGGGTTCGATTCTCCACCCACTCCTGTTTAACAATAGCATGAAGCTGCTGGGTGAAGACATCCAGTATCATTTATACTCCTCATTTATACACCCCAGCCTCTAGTTGCTGAAATGATGCCTTCATAGTTCTGATTCAGTGTCTGAAGTCTGTCAACATCTGGGTGGTTCCAATCCTGCCTTGAAAACCTGATTTTTCCTCCAGACATTGGGCGAAGAAGATTCGTAACCTTGTCCTGTACAACTGCCTTATTGTTCATTTGCTTTCAACATATTTTTACATACATTTTATTATTTTATGAGTATTTACTTTTGGTGCTCTTTGTTTCAACTGTACTCTGCCCTGAGACATTTTTGAGAGGACAGCCATATAAATGAATGAGTGAATGAAAGTATTAATAATGTAAAAATTGAAGTTATTGATTTTTCTATGATAAGAATAGATGATAGATAGTAATGACGGATTTTTCCCCATCCCCTAGTCACATATAAAACTCAGAATGCTTATAGAAGTCATGGCTTGTTATGGATGGAGTTGTAGCCTCAGTAGTATAGAATTATTCCTTGTATATACCATATTTTTCGGAGTATAAGATGCACCTTAGTTTTTGGGGAGGAAAATAAGAAAAAAGCTGATTGGCGGGAGGATCGGCCTCCCAGAATACCCCCAATCAGCTGTTCCCAGAGGTGAGTTTTAGCAACAGGTTCCTTGGTTGTGAGCTCTGTGCCTTGCTCTTTTATTCAGCCTCTGAAACTTCTGAAACTCTGTTTCAGAAAAAACTTTTTTTTCTGCCTCTGAAAGCCTCCGAAACATAGCTTCAGAAAAAAAAAAAACTTCATTTCAGAGGCTTTTTTTTCTGAAGCTTCATTTCTTCATTTTTTCAGCCTCTGGAACCTCCGTTTGAGAGCCTGGGCAGGGCTACATTTGGAGTATAAGACACACCCAGATTTTCACCCTCTTTTTTGGGGGAAAAAGCTGCGTCTTATACTCTGAAAAATACAGTAATCATCATCATCATTTTGCTCTAGTAGATGCAAAACGTAACTCTTCTTTCTTAGAATATGTATTTAACAAAGTGAACGTTTGCTTATGAACATTTGCATAACAATACATTTCTTAATTTCTAAGAGAACATGAAAGGCTCTGTTGTCTGCTTCCATAGATTTTTGCAATGTTTCTTTCAGTGTTACTGCAGTTTAAAAGATTGGAGTTGAAAAGGTGGCTTTTGAGGAAAGCTTATAAGAGTAGAGTATAGCCTGCCAACTTGCACTCAAAAGGAGGAATAATGCCTGCCATTCTCATCAGAGCAGAGGAAAGACTGAAAGAATGGCTGGGGTAGAATTTCCCCTTCCTGAATTCATTGTCAGCTCCCTACATCCTCTTATCATCCGGTCAACCAAGACTGTTTGACAGTCTACTCATGGGGCTAGTTTAAGTGATATATGTCTGGAATTGGGGTATCACTACACAGATGTTTGGGAAGGAAATTCTAAATCTGAGAGTCAGTGAAACCATAGAGTTGCATAAAAGAAGAGAAAATGTTTGAGCAGTAGAGTTGGGGGAGGAAGGGCCACTCTGTATGTTGTGGGATAATGTAACAAAATGATTTGTATCATTTATATATTGCCTTATCTCATAACTTACACACACACACATACACACATACTATCAGCATCTGGGTATATATTTACTTTATTTAAATTGTTTTATCTCATAAAACAATTTAAATAAAATAAATATATACCCAGATGCTGATAGTATGTGTGTATATATGTGTATATGTGTATGTGTGTGTGTGTGTATGTAGGTTAGAAAACAAATAGCTTTTTAAACGTGTTTTTTTGTTTTTTTTAAATATGCCTAAACAACAAGTAACAATACAGTGGAGGCTGTAGTATTAAGTATTAAGGTTAAAATAAAAACCTTTATTATATGATAAATAATGTAATGTATTTTGTGGTTTATTAATGCTGCATTCAGCTTTAGATGTGTAAAATTTAATTCAATCTTATGCTTCTCAACATTAACATTTTAGAAATCATAGTTAATATTGATATACACTTTCTTTTTTCTTCATCTTAAAAGTTTTAAGTTGTCTAAAGCAACAAGGTTTTAATAATCTCTAGACAATCTTGTGTAAATAGCACTGTACACACCCCGTTTTTTTAAAAGACATAAAATAAGTATTATTTCAGTTTCTAGTGAACTATATACCTTTCAAGGTTCAAGAATAGACATACCTTTTACTTTTTCCTAATGAAAACAAGAAAAGAGAGCAAATGAACTTCCAGAATAATTATTCCATGGTAATAACAATAACAACAACCATCATCACACCACCTCCACAACAGGAAACATCTGCTTGCGGTAGGTACCGACTATAACTATGGAATCTGGATGAGGTCTCCTTAGTCAATCTCAAACTTCAGGAAGATGGATGCTTGGGGTGAATGCCATCCCTCCAGAACAAATGAGAGCATTGATGTGATGCTTCAGGATACAAATCAAGTCCCTAAAATTCAGGATATTTTTCGCTGCCTGTATCTTCCTAAATAACTGAGCAGCATGGCCCTTTATTTTCCTCTTGAGTTGCTACTGATAATCTATTGTTGGACTCTGAATATCAGATTTAGTCATCCAAACATGATCACATTAGTGTTTTGCCAGCAAGCTGCCTGGAGGAGAAATGTGCTCGTTCTTTGCTTGTGTATTTTGGGTTTGTGTGTGTGTGTGTGTGTGTGTGCGTGCGTGCGTGTGTGCCTGTGTGTGTGATGTAAGCCCTTGAGGTTGAGGAAAAAATTACTCTCTGTGATTTAAAAACAACCCAATGATTCTCAATATGCCAACCCCTCAGAATTTATACTGTGTATAATTTGCTCCTGAAATGACTTCTTAATTATTTCATTCTTTTCAAGGAATTGTTTGCTTTGAGCAAATATCATGCCTTCTATTATTGCATTAGGGCAGAAGGCTTTCTATTACACATTAACCCAATTGAGTCCTTCACACAATAAAGGCTTCTGCAATTAAAGTAACCTTGGGGGGAAAAAAACCCTCAAAGGTGTGGCTACCCTAAAAATAAAATCCCTGTAAAGAGACAAATTATTTTGGAGGAACCACATATGAAGAGAATGTTCACAACAAGCAATTTTAGTCAGCAAGCTGAATGGTTATTGCCACTCATAACTGGTAACTTGCCCTTTGCAGGCAAAAGTTAGCCATTTGCAATTGAAGCTGAGAATCCCACAAAACAGAGATTTGAGGCCGCATGATATGGTGATGGGCAACGTTAATGCTTTCACACAGGCAGCATGGATCCCATGGATAATTGGAGCATGGTCTAAATATGGAAGGGGTTGGTCTTCACTGCAGATGGTCATCCTTTACTTTCTCCTCCATAAAACATCTGGTCCCTTTGCAGAGCACAGCCTCCAGTATAGTGGCTTGTGGCTCTGAGACTGCTATTCTGTGGCAGGGGGAAAAAAAAGGTAAAAGAGAACTTTATATTATGAGGAGGGGACCATAGCTTTGTGAACAAACACATGCTGAAGGCCAGGAAGCTGTTTCTTCAAAACCTTCCCCGAGTCACAGGTTCTTTAGACACAAGACACTTTCCCCCCTACTTTTCATCTATAATTACATTGAATAATAACGATTTACCTAAATAAGTCGGTTGTAAATACTATTGCACTTATTGTAACTATTACAAAATATTGTGTAAACATTGAGCTGGTAATTATTGCATCAATCCTGAAGGCAACGGTTGATGGAAGCTACTGCATTTGAAAGGGCATAATATTAGTCTCACCATGTCATTTAAATAGAAACAGATGTGGCAACATTCAGTAAAATTCCATGTGCATCTTTCAAAAGAAATCTTTGATGCTTATGGATTGCATACATTTATTTATTTATTTATTTATTTATTTATTTATTTATTTATTTATTTATTTATTTATTTGGACTTATGTGTCGCCCTATCTCCACAGGACTCAGGGCGGCTCAAAACAATAAACAAAACAAGCAGACCGTTAAAAATAAAGTCCATAACAAAATTGACAAAAAATCCAATAAAACCCCATTAAGTTCTATTAAAAACCCCATCAGTCTAGGGCAGCTAGATGAAATAGCCATGTTTTCAGCCCACGGCAGAAGGAGCGAAGGTCAGGGGCCACCCGGAGCTCCAGAGGGAGTTGATTCCAAAAGGTAGGTGTGCCTACAGAAAAAGCTCTCTCCCTGGGGTTCGCCAGCTGACGTTGTCTGGCCGATGGCACCCTGAGTAGGCCCTCCCCGTGAGAGCGCACTGGGCGATGGGAAGCTGTTGCTGGCTGCAGATGGTCTGCCAAATATCCTGGGCCTAAGCCATGTAGGGCTTTATAGGTGATCACCAGCACCTTGAATCTCACCCGGAGGGCAACTGGCAACCAATGCAAGTCGCGCAGGAGAGGTATAACATGGGAGTGTCGGGACACTCCCATCACTACCTGCATGGCCACATTCTGCACCAGCTGAAGCCTCCGAGTGGTCTTCAAGGGCAGCCCCGTGTAGAGAGCATACCCTTTCCCCCCCAAAATAAGACATCCCCTGATAATAAGCCCAATCGGGCTTTTGAGTACATGGCAATAAGGCCAAGTGCTTATTTCAGGGTTCAAAAAAATATAAGACAGGGTTTTATTTTCGGGAAAACACGGTACATACATACATACATAAATACATACATACATACATACCTTTATCCAACTATTCTACCCATGTTTCCCCGAAAATAAAAATAAATAATAAAATGGCCTTATTGCCATGTACTCAAATCCTGATTGGGCTTATTATCAGGGGATGTCTTATTTTGGGGGAAACAGGGTATTAACAAAACAGCAAACCAACTAAATCGACGAACATTTTGTAACAGCCCCTTTCTGCTGTTAATGTTTAGTTATTCATGTATTCATTGTGTTTATATTTTGCACAGTTAGCGAGAGTAAGAAGGTTTCCTCCTCCCTACGATAACAATCTTATGGAGTTAGATTGGCCTAAAATGTGTATCTGTAAAACATTCAGTTCTATAAGCAAGTGGGGATTTGAACTATATCGCTTCATTCCAGGTCCAGTTTCTTAACACTGGCTTTGCGTAATGTGGTGTTTTATTCTTCAGACAACCCAACAATATCCAAACGAAACAAAACGCTTTTCCTAATCTGATATTCATCAGGTGTCAATAAAGATAATATTCGTAGCTCAGGGTGGAAATGAGGGGTCCTTGATGCTCTTTGAACTTGCTTGTTTTCTTGCAGATGTTTCATCATCAGTGCTAGTAATTTCTGCTCATTTTGGGGGGCTATTTTCCATCCATCTGTGCAGTTAATTGGAGGTTTGTATCTGACACTGGTAGGCAGGGCATTCAAGCAGGAAGAAAAGTTGTTCCTTGGTGGAAGTGTACACGCAGGCAAATTTTTCCCATTTGCATGCTTTCTGAAGCGTTTGATGCCCATATGTGGTACCAATAAAGGGGATGTGCACTGATGATGTTACCTAGTTTGGGTAATGAAACATCTGCAAGAAAACAAGCAAGCTCAGAGAGCACCAAGGACCCCTCGTTCATTAGGTGTGTTGGAGTACAGCATTTGGATAAACTGGCAGCCATATTGCAACACATCGGGAGGGAAGGTATTAATTTGGAAAAAGCTGCTTTAGGAGCCATTTCACAAATTAAATAGATAAATAGAACTGAATTCTGGCCTGAATAATTTGACTCAGATGTTTTTGGCTCCACATGACCATTCCTGACCCTTTCCCCCACTTTTCAGGAAGTGTTGCATTATTCCTTAAATGCATATCTTTGTGTCAGAAAACTCCACTTAGTACATTCCAACAATGGAGGGGATATTATTATTTTACTAGCATCCTGTACTTTAGGGTCTTTTTGTTGCAACTGGAAAGTAAAGTTCTCTGTTTAAAATTTAAAGAATCTTCCCTTTATCTAACTCATTATTCCATAGCTCTTAGCTACATTAATGAAAATTGGCATCTCAGCTTCAATAGTAATTGCTTAAATAGCCTAGAAGTAATGTCATTGTATGTCATTATGACATACATACCTGTATATGTCATACATATATATATGACATATATGACTCAGCTATGATTTTTCCCAATACTCTGTGAAGGGAATCCCTCTGAATTCATGAAAGCAACATGGTTATGGAACAGATTCAATTTTTTTAAAGGGACTTCATTTCCATCCCCGATACACTCGGGGCTTCTGCTGAAAGGAAGATTTTTAATTAATGAGATCCTTGGGGACAGCATAAGATACTTTCCTCTTTGTCTTCCTTGACATCTCTGTAGTGCCCATGTCCCTTCATGCCACAAAGGCAAACAAGGTCATTTTCTTTCTCCGTATAATCCAGCATTTTATATGGTATTTTTTTATTGCAGTATCTTCTTTATAAGTGTGTTTTAACAGAAAGGCAACATCTGCTTTTGGCTGACCAGAAAGTAGCCTTCCTTCCTTTTGGGCTGTAATATTTGCCCTTTTGACAGAAAATCCAGACAAGTGTGCCAGCATTCACCCTGTCTTCTCTTTATAAGCATTTCTATATACTTTTAACCAGCAGCTTATTTTGTATCTGCTTTGACATTCTCACAGAACAAGATATTCACACTTGGAAGCCTTTGATTGGCAAAAGCAACCTGTTCTTCTTTGTTATAAAAGTTGACAATTAAATTTAAAATCTGGTTTCCACCTCCCCCCCCCCCCACACACAACTGCAGTTTCAAATTGTTAGAAGACTGTTTATAATCCTAAGAAAAGGAACTTGAAAAATATTTCAGATTCTTTCGTATTAGTCTGAGGTTTTTGGAATCAGAACAAATAGTTCATGTGTTGGCTTGTATTGTTGTGATAGATTTGGCTTCCTCTAATTTCAGTTAGTTCCTGCAAATAGGATGCATGTGCCTACCCACACACACACTCACACACACTCTATATTTGGTGCCACTTTCTAGGGAAGCCAGGAGCAAAACATTTAACTCCTTTATACAGATACAGGATGCACTGGGCATCTTGAATACTTTCCTTTCTTGCTTTCATTAAAATGCAAGGTTGGTTGAAAGTTATTCCAGGTTAAAAATGCCATTTTCTTTTGATTTTCTGTCTTTAAAAAAAAAAAAGGTGGGGGAGAGAGGGAAAATGTTATACTTACCACAGGGTCCTAAATTTGGGACGTTATTGAACTTGCCTTGTTCAGTGTTTCTGAGAGTTGACTATTTGTCAGCTTTCCACATTTTCATTGCCTTCTAGATACTCTGACACTTCAACTCCAAGAATTTCAACTATAGCTAGACCTATTCATTTAGTGACCATTCAAGTTACAACAGCACTGAAAAAGAGTCACGTGATCAAATTTTGGGTGCTTGGCAACTGGTATGTATTTCTAACACTTGCACTGTCCTGGGGTCATATGATCACCATTTGTAACCTTCCCAGCTGTCTTCCGATAGAGTCAATAGAGGAAGTCAGATTTGCTTAATGACCACATGATTCACTTCACAACTGCAGCGGTTCACTTAACAAATCTGGCAAAAAAGGTCGTAAAATGGGCCAAAACTCACTTAACAACTGTTCCATTGCTTAACAATGGAAATTTTGGGCTCAACTGTGGTCATTAGTCGAGGATTATGTACAGGTCATACAACGAGTTGAAGACTTCGTTAATTTTAATCTCACCAGCCTGACTTCCAAGCCATGCTGTTCCCCTTCTATATAGATACGGTATATACCCCTTTGCATGACAGGGGTTTGGAGAAAGCTTGATTAAAACTACTTTTCCCTTCTTTGAGTCTTCAAAGCAAACTTATTTACTGTTGACAATGGTAGGCTAAAGAATTCTGATGCTGAAGTTCACACAGCTGGAGGAACATTTCTAAGTGACTTTTAAGATCCTTGTCTCAGAAGTGGAAACAAGACTTGATGTTACATATCTTCCACAGCAAAATTTCTTACCTACTTTCTGAATTAGAAGCAAGGCAGCAAGCAGCCTTCTGTGTTCTTTTCCATTGCAAGTTAAGAGCTCGCACTGCCAAAAGTAGTTTCTAGCAAGCTGAATGTATTACTTTGTGTTGTGTGAATGGAATCATTCTGACCTCAGTTCAACTGTGTTCTCTCTACCAGATGGTAGAATATCTTCTTTGTCCTCCAGAACACTCTGGCAAGGAAAGGCATAGTACCTTTTTGACTTACTAGAAACTTAGCTTTCTTATATTGCAATTACAGCTCTTAGGCATATACATTGCTGAAATGTGTCCAAGTGTAGCTTTGTCTTAAGTGTGTGTATTGGAGGTATCATTGAAAAATACCCATTTCTGTCCATCCCCTTTTGCAGTGATTCTTTTAGTATAATTCTGCAGAGGTTAATTGGGCAACTACATGCACTGTGATCCTTGTTGCAACTAGTTTTACAATCTAACCTGATTATGAGTCTGCTGGTGTTTTCTTCTCGAATTTATTGTTGATGTCCCATAATCCAGCTGTTTTGTGCAATCTGGTTATTTCTGTTTCACCCTTTTCAGCACCAGATTACCTATTGAAGTAGTGGTGGGTTCCAACCGGCTTTACTATTGGTTCTCTTCATGCACGCACTTCACGTGCGATCGCCGCGTGCATGCTCGCTTCACTCACATGCGCGCCAAAATTACGCTCCGCGCGTGTTAGGTATCTGCCCAGCTGAGGTGCGGCAGTACACTCTGCCACACCTATCAGCTGGGCTAAAAACGAAGAAATAAAGGTAGGAATAACGCGGGGGCAGGTGGGAGGGCCCAGCTCCCAGACAAAGAGAACCAGTTCGGTGACATCACATCCTCACCGCTACCAGCTTGGCTGAACCAAGCCAAGGAACCCACATCTGTATTGAAGTTTCTTTTGCACTATTTGGACCTGTATATTCAAAAGACATAAATACAAGCATATTAGCCAGGCCTCTTTCACTCTATTTTAGGAAGACTTGTGAAAAGGGACAAAAGGGATTGTGTATGTATGTTTTTGATTCCTGTGGCTAAAAGATACTTTGGGGCTTTGTTACAGTGCTGTATGCTAAACTTTGCAATAAAACAACGGCAGCACTGTTTCTTTCTGAGGGTTTTATTAGTTTGCTTTTAATTGGTAGTGGCAAATCGCCTAATTTGATTTGCGTTTACAAGTGGCAGAAATAAGAGAGCTCAGAGGAGTCTTAAAAACTAATCCTGGAGTGAGGCTGACCTGTTGCCATGGTGTTGTCTTGGACCAAATGTGGTTCCTGGCTGCCATGCAAATTTGTGGCAGTTCTGTTGCCCTCTACTGTTTAGGGTCTGGGTAGGTGGACAATACTGATAGCCTGCTTTATCTTTCCCAATCTGGCACTCTCTGAATGCACTGGATCAATTCCTGTAATCCCTCCTGCCACGAGAATCATGGGAAGAATTAGAGAACTGAAGAGCAGATCTGGAGGGTATAAAGTTGGAGAAGGCTGGTGAGGAAAAAAGATTACTTAGCAGAAAGGATGTTATTATGGCTAATAAAATTATGTGTGGTATGGGAAAAGTGAAAACAGATCGGCCTTTTCCTCTTCCCATTGTGTGAAAACTTGAGGTCATCCAGTGAAATGAGTCAGCAGGAAATTCAGGAGCAGCTGAAGGAAAGTACATCTCCAAAAATTCTATAAATGTATGGAACTTGCTTCTACTTGCTCAAGGGATATTGGACTAGATCAGTGATGGCGAACCTTTTAGGCACAGCCCAAACCGGAAGGTGTGTGCACGTGTGCCAGAGTATTGGAAACCTGACGACCAGCTGGCTGAGCTGGGGTGACAGCACGCGTCCCCACAGAGAGGGCTCTGCGTGCTACCTCTGGCACGCGTGCCATAGGTTCGCCATCATGGGACTAGATAGTTTCAAAAAGGAATGAGGTTCTAAGAAGGTCAACAAATGGCTCTTACTAATGTTGGTTAAGTAGGACTTCACACTAGAACTTTCACAATCAAATACTAGCAGGAAAAGAAGTTAGCAATTGTAGCATATAGGTTTCCTATAAATACCTAGTTGGTTACTATCGGACATATTGGAAATACAGTGTGGAATAAGATAAACTTCTGTTGATCCAAAGTTGATAACACAAATATATTGTGTGCTAGATGACATTATTTGCACACTCAAGTATTATTATATCTTTATTATGCCATATATATGCATTATTACTATTATTTTTTTATTTTTTCCTTTCCTGTATAGACAAACAAGTAATATAGTTATAAGAACATCAGACCATGGAAGAGAGATAACAAATATCTGGGTAGGGATAGAGGAAAGAATAGGAAATAAACTTATCTGCAAGCCCAGCTTAATATAAAACACGAGGAAGAGTCCATCTCTAAATTATATAAATGATTCCCTAATAGATTAGCTGTTGTCACGTTAAAGTGGCTGTGAAATTTTTTTAAAATACTTTTTTTTACAATTGGACCTCTTAAATTCCACTAAGCATCATATGAAGAAATTTTCCCTTCGTTTTTCCTTTCTGCTTTCCCATATTTGCCAGCATGCTGGAGCAGATTTAGCAGGCATATGGGAAATTTGAGATAATAAGGGAGGATCTATACTACTGATGGCATCTGTGTTATTGGCAAACTGACATCATTGGACTCCATCTCTAAGTTCTGCCTCGAAAAGCAATTTTGCAAAGTCGGGTTCCTCTGAACCTTAGCTTACTATTTGAGTTTCTTTTCAAAGAGGCCAGGAAAAATTGTAAAATGAGATGTGTATTCTTACTGAAAGGGCAAACTGTCATTTGATATGTGTTTTAATAGCACAATTTTCCATGTCACGTTTGACAGTCAGTTAGTTCTCTTATCCAAATCTAAGGTTGTTTTCAAGTGAGGTTAGGAGGCTCTGAAATCCATCCTAAAACTGGAGATCACAAAAATGAATTGTGGAGTTGAGATGGCAGATAAAAGGTGATTCTTGTTTTAGAATCAACTGGGGTGGCGATTTTTTTATTGCTATTATTTTACAGGGGTTATATGATCAGCCGATAACAGTCACATAATGGTAAAATTGATTGAATTATTTTCATATCATAAGCATTTGAGGGTTGATGAATAATCTAAACCTTTATGAAGGGGTTGATGAACTGAAGAGTTTGGGGACCCCTGAACTAAATAGTAGCTGTGTGTAGAAACTAAGGCTATTTTTGGCACTGAAGGATTTCTTCAACCTCCCCAAGACTTGAAGGAACTATGTTGACACTACTTAAACCAGGGGTCTTCAACCTTGGTAACTTTAAGACTTGTGGACTTCAACTTGTGGCAACTTTAAGACTTGCAGAATTCTGGGAGCTGAAGTCCCAGAAGTTGCCAAGGTTGGAGACCCCTGATTTAAACTACTTCTTACACATTTTTTAGAAAGAGTCAGACCAAGATTCTGTCCTCAGTGAAAGCTCTCTTTTATTTTAACATGCCCCCTCCACCATCATGAGATGTCCTGAATTTTATCTGATATGATGGTGTTCAAACACCATGTTCTACTTGTTGGAGGAAGTAGTTGGATATGTTAAGGTTGCAGTGTAACTTTGGAATGTCTATTTTTTTAACATTTTATTTTAAAGAATCGGTGTTTCCCTTCTGCCCCCTGGAACAATTAATGGAAGCCTGTGGGTTAGATTTGCAGTCTGATTCTTCCGCTGGGAATATTTTGTTATTAAGTCATTAGAGTGCCGATACTGAGACATGGAGAAGGGAAATAATTGCAGGGTGAGAAGAGAGATTGCTTCAGTTGCTGTGCTGAGGAGAAAATAACACTGCACTGCCTTTCCAAGCTGAATTTTTCTCTCAAGGGGATTTAGATGGGCTTCCAACATTTTAAAACCAATACACTTAATTAGAAACTTCATAATTACCAGTGAACAAAGTTGGTAGAAATGCAGCTAAAGCAGTAGTTGCAAATTACAAAATATATCTATAAAGCCACATGACAGCTACATCATCAATCTTTAATGTACATCTGTTCCAAATGATCCCCAAAGCATTTTGGGCTCCTTGAAGCTTTTAGAGTTGAGTGCCCAATTCTTGTTTTAAGTGCGTGCAGCAAAGTTATATAGAACAAGGCTTGAGATGAAAGACCACAGTCTCTGCACCAAATTTAGACACTTGAATCAATTACAAAAACATTACTCATTTGCAAAATTATTCAGTCATAAAATTTTGGACATCTAATCTGATGTTATAATTCTTTAGGTGTCCTATTTTGAGATGGGATCCTCTTAGGACCCACCTTCCTGTTTCTTCCTTTTCATTTCATTTCTTCCTTGCTTGTTTATTCTGTCCACTCATTATCTCTATTCATACTTCAAGACTCCTACGTGTCATGGGAGAGTCAAAAAAGATGTGATTTTTGCTCACTTTAAATTGTATTTTGCTTCCTTTGTTCCCTGCTGTTCACTTGAGTAAGCAGCTGTTGCATGATACTCTGATTCACAGTTGTTTTCAAAAAACTCTGAAATTTCCTTTTCTCCCTGTTGATGTTTTTGAAAGCCTTCTTTTTGGGTCAGACTGCTTCAGAAATCCAGAGGTGATGTGCCAAGCTAAGCTAAGCAAGGACCTTTTTAGCCCTAGCCCAAGGTTGGGTATCCAAGTGCAAAAAACAACAGAAATATTCCCTGACTTAATCAAGAATGGTTTCTAATCCAAAACAGGTGGGAACCCTTCCAGAATTTCTCTGGAACTTCTCTGGAATAGTTGTTACCAAGAAACAACTATTCCTTCTACATGAATGCCCTTCACATTATGCCCTGCCTACCAGTGTCAGACACAAATCTCTAATAAACTGCACACAGCATAAAGGAACCATCAAGAACACACCCCCCAACACTGACAGGACAAGCCACTAGAATATAAAAAGAGAATATATACCAGTGGTGGGTTGCTAATGGTTTGCCCAGGTTCGGGTGAATCGGTAGCAATGGTGCCGGATATCATCAAATACGCTCTGCACATGCACAGAAGTGGCAAGCGAACCGGTAGCAAAGGTAAGTGAAACCCACCACTGATATATACCACTTTCTTTTAGCACTGATGATGTTACCTAGTTGGATAATGAAACATCTGCAAGAAAACAACCACGCTCAGAGGGTACCAGGAAGTTTACAGATTTTCTCCTTCCTGACAATGTCTTCCTTTTGCCTAGATTAAATTGTGGTTTAGGCGTTATTCTGTAGTCCTAGTGAAAGGTACTGTGTGTGATAAATTGTGGAATTATTTCTTCTTGGAATACTAATCTGAGAAACTATTGCAGGGTATTTTTCTAAGTTTACTTAAGTGAGGAGACTTGAATGTAGGTAAGGAATAGCATTCTCGCCATCTAGAAGTTGAATCAAAATGGAACCTGATTCTTCTTGGATGAGATTAAACATTCAACTAGTCAAGCATCCTGTGTCGAACACAATGTGTCCTGGAATCTCATAAGTAAGTTGGAAAACGAATAGCTGACTAATAGTCTCCGCAGACTAGTTGCTTGTCCTCCTCAGGCTCCAGAGGCTTTCTTGGAGCGGAACATGCCTGATAATTCATACACTAGGATGAGCTACAATCCACTCTTTTGGCTAGAAAGAGTAAAAAATTAGTTGTTTTGGAATCCTGGCCTTGAGAAGGAGGGATGGGTTGTTTTGTCTGGATAAGCCACAGAGGAGTTTTTCTCTACAGTTCAACCGTTTCTGTTTACGAAGCCTTGTAAGAAAAACTTGGGAGTCAGGATGGTTGGAAAATGTACCTGAAAAGAAAAATTGAAGAAGAGAGCAGAGGGAGGAACGCTTGGATTGGGACCCCAGAAGTCTTCAAGGATTCAAAAAAGGCTTAGTTCTAAAAATCTAAAGATTTCTTTAGGTCTTCAGGACTTTGAAGAGATAAAACTGTCTGGATCCATAGTAAACATAACTAAGCTGTTTCTCTGGAGAATAGAGCATAGAGATTGGAGGTAAAAGAATTACATTGAATTGTCCCTAAGCTAGTTTATTTAAAAATTAAAAATATATGAGAAATACATTTATTCATGCAAACGTTTAAAACCCAAAAGCAGTATAAAAATTAATAAAAAATGTTATGGCAAATTTATATTTATGGTTCTGTTGGGGTTTTATCAGTATTCCTCCCTTTTTATTTCATTTACTTATTTGTCTTTTGGTGATTTAACTATGTAAAGTTGAAATGAAAGTTTATATTATTCCTCATTTTTAAAAATAAACGTATTTTCTTCAATTTCTTGTTTTGTTCGCAACTCTGGAAAAAACGAGGGGAAGCTGTGTTTCTCTGGCCATGTGCCTCAAGCTGCAAGGGCCAAGAGATGACGTTATAATGTGTAATTTTCCCTTGAAATCATTATAATTATCATCACCAGCTTTCTGGCAAAGAAGTGCTCAGGTTGAGGGATTCCCTGTCTTTCTCATCAGCCAGAGTGAAGGAGAGGAAGCCAAGGTCAGGGCATTACTGTCCTCTAAAGCAGGGGTCTCCAACCTTGGCAAAGCTGGCTGAGGAATTCTGGGAGTTGAAGTCTACAAGTCTTAAAGTTGCCAAGGTTGGAGACCCTACTCTAAAGATAGATGGTGGCACTTCTGGAGCTGTTGTGCCAAGGTAGGAAGGCCAAGTTGTGTAAAACCTAGAAGATTTCTGAGAGAGCGTGCCTGACAGCCTCTCCCACTTTCGTTCCCTTAACTCAACCAGAGTGCTGCTATGACTGATAATTAGCGTCCCATCTATTTCCTTCCTTTTTCTTACTCTGACACACATTTTAGCAACTGGGATTTTTCTCAGCAAGATGTAGCTTATGTACTAACTTACTGTGGAGAAGTTAAAAGCATGATATTAATACTTTACATCTGCTGAGGATAGTTTAATCAAAGTAATGTGTTGCTTTTTAAAGATGGCGGAAGAGGATGAGAAAATTGGCTGTGCTTCCTAGCAGGGCTTTGATAGGAAAAATTTCCTGGGAAACATCTGTTGAACGAATGATTCCCCCTTGCAGAATGCTTGCCACCTGTCACTGTAGCTAGCTATGTTTGTAGATAAACATAGTATATAATTTCGTATGTCCGTTTCTAATTTTTAGAACCCTTTTACTTGCTGAAATGTTTTTACAAATAAATATTCTTTGCATGTGTGCATATCACCCTGTTTTGTTTAAAATCTCTCAGCAGAGAGGCTTTTGGAGTATTGGAAAGGCTTTTAGTCTGAAACAGGGGCGTATAAGTATTTCAAACAAACCAAAACATTTACTTTGGCATTTTCTGCAATACTCTTTTTGAATGAAGAAATAGAATTGTTTATATGGAGAAAGAGGCCTTTGCAGGGGTGAAATATAGCAGGTTCTGACAGGTTCTACAGAACTGATAGCGGAAATTTTGAGCAGTTCGGAGAACCGGCAAATACCACCTCTAGCTGGCTCCAGAGTGGGGTGGGAATAGAGATTCTGCAATATCCTTCCCCCAGGAGCGAGATGGGAATGGAGATTCTGCAATATCCTTCCCCCAGGAATGGGGTAGGAATGGAGATACTGCAGTATCCTTCCCCTGGAGTGGGGTGGGAATGGGGATTTTGCAGTATCCTTCCCCTGGAGTGGGGAGGGAACGGAGATTTTGCAGTATCCTTCCCCTGCCACGCCCACCAAGCCACACCACGCCTACCAAGCCTCGCCCACAGAACTGGTAGTAAAAAAATTTGGATTTCACCATTGGGCCTTTGTTTCAATTCTGCTACTGAGGGGTCTTTGGTGCTCCCTCATCTGGTTTGTTTCCTTCCAGACAACCTAGTTTAGGTAATAAAACGTCTGCAAGACAACAAGCAAGCTCAGAGAGCATCAAGGACCCCTCATTTCAACCCTTTATATTCTCCTTTATTGGTAATTTTGCCACTAGATGTTGTTGCTGCATATATGCAGATATGAACACTGGGGACAGGAGTGAGGTGCTGGAAAAAGATGCAGCTGCTTAAGGAACTGAAGACAAGTGCTGTCAACCAGCATCTTTTGTCTTTTAATCCAATAGGCTGCACAGCACTACTTGCTAATATTACTTCCCTGAATGTAAGTAAGTGCTTCTGCATACATAATTGTTTAGAATAGTTAATATCTCCCAGGTCACATCATTCTCTCTTTCAGATTAAAAATTTTATATATTCATGCCAAAGCCATGCCATCATTTTGCAACAGTGATGTACCAACATAGGAAGGAGGTAATATAATAGGAATGCCCCAAATGTGTTTTTTCAGGGGGCAACTGGACTTTCTTGTTTTTTCTTTGAAGATCTTTTGCTTCTCATCCAAGAAGCTTCTTCAGCTCTGACAGGATAGTGGGGAATGGAAGGATTTACCATATATTCCTTGCAGACAGCACCTTTGGGACAACCATGACCTGGATGACTGAGAATCTCTACAGACTTTTAGCTATACAATTTAGGATGAACACCCTATGTCTGATATGGGAGTAGGAATGGCTTTCCAGAGCAAAATTGCAGACTACAGGAACCAGGAGCACTACTCAGGTGACCCTGAGGACACAGATAAACCTCTAAGTGCTTCAACAACCCTCTAAAACAGGGGTGTCAAACTCAAGGCCTGGGGGCTGGATCCAGCCCACGAGGTACTTAGATCTGGCCCGTGAGGCCACCCTGGAAACAACGAACACCTGGCCTGCAGTGCTTCTGCTAGCAAAAACGGGATCCCGAGCTCCATTTTCAGCTACTACGGCCTTCTGTAACCTTCTGCCAGCGAAAACGGAGCTCGGGAGCCTGTTTCACTGGCAGAGCACTCGGGCCACCACAGGCGCCCCTGACATGAGTGACATTAAGCTGGCCACAGCCACCCTAGCCCCTGGAGGTCAAACACAACCCTGATGTGACCCTCAATGAAATCGAGTTTGACACCCCTGCTCTAAAAGGATGCAAATGACCAACTGTCTGCAAGGAATATACGTCCTTTCATTCCCCACTATCCTGTCAGAGTTGAAGAAGCTTCTTGGATGAAAAGCAAAATGACTTCAAAGAAAAAACAAGAAAGTCCAGTTGCCTCCTGAAAAAGCATCTTTGGAACAACCATGACCTTAATGACTGAGAATCTCTGTGGAATAATAGGAGTGGATAAAACTATGTTTTCTATGGAGAAAAGGGATAGAAAAAAGTTCCTCCCTCTTTTAATAGTAAAACTATCTGAACACTTGGATATATCCAAGGAGATGGTGATTCAGTTTGACTTTGTTGATTGTAAGAATCTCATTGCATTACGATTGTTTGGCAAGGGGGAAGGAACAAGGGGAAGAGACTTATTCATTGGTCCAGGAACCCAGATTAAAGTGAGATAGGCTTTCAGTATATTGCATGGTTCTGCAGTTGAAATGAGATGTAATATAAAAAATAAGTGACAAAAAATTTGAATAAAGCAAAAGAGAAAGTCTTGGGAGGAGAGAAAGAAAGAACGAGTGATGGTAAGACATAAAAATCCAGCATTAAGAAAAAGGATTAGAATAAAATTTGTATTTTTATCTTCCTTTCCATATATTTGAGAGGACAAGAATCATTCACACCTGCCAATCCTTCATAAATACAATTATTCTTGGTGGGTAGGAGAATAATATGCCAGATGTTGAAAGCCCATTCAAAGAATAAAAAAAGTAAGAGAAGATTTTGAAGAACAGATGGATGGGTGGAATGTATGTTAAGTAAAAATGTTGACTTCTTCAAAAATTGGACTTGTAGAAAAAAGAAAATGGAAATACTTAAACCCTTAGAGACCCAAATACTTTTCATGCTTTGGTGTCTTCTTTCCCTGGGACATAGCTACTTCTCGAAGTGCTGCTGAGTACTGAGCTTCCATTTGATTGTTCCCTGGATTTCGTCCCCATCTGTCACTAAAATCTGGACTTGTTTCCTTTTCCCATTCTCTATTTCAATCCATCCCTCTCTGACAAACCTTGCAATGTTTTATATCATTAAAAAAAAAAAATCTCATGTATTTAGATTTCTGGCATTTTCTGAAATGACCCATCTTTGGAAATGCAAAACAAAAATGGCAATATAACTCCAGAAATTTAGCAGGAAGAATCAGGAGTATAACTGCATGAAAGGATTCATTAGCAGTTTCTGTCACACATAGGAAAATTGTTGCTTGACTTGTGTGTGTGTGTGTGTGCGCGCGCTAAATTAGCTCATCTCCCACAGTTCTTTTTCCTCCCACCAGTGAAAAGATGATTAATACAGAATGACAGAAATAGGGAAGGTTGGGCTGCATTGCAGAGATGACATGGAAAAATGCAATATCCACAATTTTTATAATATACTATAGACACATCTGAGGTGGGGAAATATTAATTAGGCCAAGTTATTTTTCTAATTTTCTGCATTCAATATATTTAAGAAGATAATCCCATTCTTCCCCACTCAGAATGGAATCTTGCAAGTAGAACTTATTAACAATAATAATTATAACAATAATTATTATTATTAATAATAATAATAATAAATGCCATCACTCTTCTTAACAATTAATTCCCACAATGCTGTCAAATAATTTATTAAGTCTGCATTACTATTATTCTGTTCTTCCTTACTAGTATCTGTCTCTTCCCACTTATTACTATAACCCTGTTGTTTGTATCTTTCAATTTATATTGTTTTTACTTGTTTCCTACTACGATTTGATAGCTTATTAGTAACTTTGACTATCAC
Organism: Pantherophis guttatus; assembly: GCF_059756535.1. Classification (NCBI taxonomy): domain Eukaryota; kingdom Metazoa; phylum Chordata; class Lepidosauria; order Squamata; family Colubridae; genus Pantherophis; species Pantherophis guttatus. The sequence continues at coordinate 319,496,747 of NC_142063.1, forward strand.
TAAGTGTTGTATCTTTTTATTGTTGATGAATGTATTTTATTCTCCTTATGTACACTCCTTATATACACCAAAGACAAATTCCTTTTGTGTCCAATCACACTTGGCCAATAAAGAATTCTATTCTATTCTAGTCAATGATTATGTTTATCATCTTTTAAAAGCCAAGGAATCTGTTCTAATGTTAACACACAAGAATTGGAAGCTAGATTATAGGCATTTGCATATGGGACTAGGTCAAATTGCTGCCAGTCATTACTAGGACAGTTGTCTTACCTGTAACTGGAATGGTTATCTTAGTCATAATAGGGAGTAAGGGAAATCAGCCCCTCATGTCATCCTGGATTTCTCAATAGCTCCCTTCAGTTTTGACAAAGCTCTGCCATTCCTAAAGAAATTGCAATATCTAGAAATTATTCAGCTTTCCAATAGGAGGGAATGACTTTGGGAGACAAGGCAATGAGACACAACCAAAGTGACTGTCAGATAAAGGCATCCTGTAGCAGAAATGTGGGTGGGGCAAGAGGCTTAAAAGAGACTCTCCCTAATTTGAGGAATATAAAAGAGACCCCTAGGCCGGGGAGAGGGGGAAGTACTTTCAAGTTGCAAGATTCTGTTAATGTAATTTATAATAAAGTAGAATCAGTTCATTTGGTCTTGTTTCCCGTCTGGTCTATTTCATTAGGTGGACATCTTTTGCAGATTTTCAATATTTACTATCTAAGCCAGACGAAGTCCAACTTTATCACTGACAAAGCTAATAAATACTTTCAAATAGTTCTTGCTGGGTCCCTTTCTTGGGGATTCAAATCAAATGACCTGAATTGCCCCAGCCAAGAGATATTGGCCAGATGGGAGTCTACTAATATAATAGAATAAGAAACCTTACTAATCTAAGGATTCAGTTGGACAGCTAAAAATATTGAAAATTCTGATGGGAGAGCTAATGAATAAATGAGAAAGAATAGATGTTAGTTATAATTTCGACTGCTTCTCCCTTCTGTTTGATCCTTTGTTTTTATTCAGCTCAGACACTTGCCCATACTGGCTCACTGATTGTTATTGCCACTGCAATCTGTTGTGGTTTTTAAAGCATTTTTAAGAAGCCAAGTATATTGGTTTCTTATAACTGCCCAAGATTAACCAAGCAATACGTTTTTCTATAATAAAATGAGAAGCAAAAAATTAAATTTGCATATTTTTAGACAGATGAAGTGAATGAACATCAAATAAAAACAACTTATTCTGAGTTCTCCAAGGGCGTTTTTAAAAACAGAAAGACTCCATTTTATTATTTAAGATTAATATTGTTATATATCAGAATGTAAAATATTTTACATTTTAGTTCTTAGCCGGACATACACACAGACACGCACAGACACACACATGGGAGGGGAAGGGATAAGGTCAACAGAAGCAGAAAAAGTTATAATCTTGATGTCCCACAAATATATATTTCTCCATTCTAAATCATATGAAACTAATTCCCAAGAAGAAGGGATCTCTTTTGCCAGCTGTTACCATTAAAGGAAGAGCCATATATTGGCTGGCTTTCATGTCTGTATATGAGTGGTGCTTTTCTTTTTTCTTTTTATCTGGAAGCCCTGAAACACTGCTGCTGTTCAATTCTTTGTGATTTGGGGCTTTGTTTATGGCAAGGATGTACTGTTTGGGGCTGTAAACTTCATTGTGTTTTCTATCATGCATTAAATTTAGGCTCAGTCTGTGATTTTAAGGCTTCGTGGCACGCCTGAGGAAATCTGTTCGGTTTTTTGATGGAAAATTATTTGAGTATCACTTGCTGTACCAATTGGATTTTGTAATTTTAAATTCTACAGGGCATTTTGAAGATAAGAATGGGTTGTCTGAGAAAATAAATCCCAGAATATTTACCTAAATTTGCTTTTATAGATATTTTATTTAGTATGTTCTTTTTTTAAAAAAAAAACATGTATGAAAAAATGTGAACTTATATGCATGTATGCCCATGTTATGGTTGGTATTACAGGGCTGTATCCACTATTTCTCTTAGTTGGATGAGAATTGTGCTTTCAGTTGAAGCCTTTTGTTTCTTGTTCTAAAAATAAACTTAATTAAAACTGTGTTCTCATTGATGTAGAAAGAATACAATGGTTAGTTGACAGTAGCCTTTTGAACTGCTTATGTATAAAGTATAAACCCCTGTTTAAAATAACCTTGTACAAGAAATAATATTTTTACTGGACTTATATTTTACTGCTGTTTGTAATCCAGGGAGAACATGGGAGGGGCATCACCAATGTAAGACCAAAGTAATAACATCAATCTTTTTTTGGAATGTAGGTGGGTCTAAATGTCATTATGGCTTTGTGCACTTTTTAAAACAACTTAGATATAATAACTGAAATTTATACTTTCCTTGCACTCCTGAAATAAACATAAAGTTCAGTGGATCAATTTGTGCACCAACTTCAAGCTCTACACTATATGTGGCTAGATCATATCAAAAAACCTCATTCAATCCATTAACTGAAAAAAGTCATCTGACATTTTTCCACTTCTAGGTCCAGGTTTTATAAACACTGCCAGGCTCATCTCACCCTTCTACCTTACTTCCATTTTGCTAGGGCTAACTCAGTTGGGTAGAGCTTTAAGCAGTTACTTTGCTGTGCTGTTGATGGAATGGCAAAAAGGTAACTCTGCTATAAATCTTTTGGCAGAGATCTGATAAAGAAATTGAAATTAGTTTAAAGTATTCTATTAGATGACTATGAACAGCTAAATTGAAGGAACTCAGTGTATAATTGTACAGACACTTGACAACATGTCTCAGTAGTTTTAGAGCCTGGACTTTTGAGTGACTTCCATACAGTTTATTCATATATATTGAATTGGAGGTGTAAAATTTAGCCACATGTCTTAATTAAGCCATCCTGTAAACTAATGGAAAATTCTTTCTCAGGCAGCTTTTCCATCTATATAAAAGATGTATGGGTATGGCCATAGAATCCCAGTTTGTCCAAGTACAAAAAAAATAATTCTTACATGAATTAGGGCTGGGAAGACTATTTCAAGTAGTAATGCTCAGTAAGCATAGAAAGCTGACTGCTTTTTGTGGAGAAGAAAGGTGCTTAATGTGATGGGCAATATGAAAGGATCAGGAGTGGTTAAGGATAACTTTAGATGATGAGACAGGACTAGTATCACCCAGTAGGAGGCAAATGTCTCTTTTCTACTGAAACAAAAATGACCAGAAAAGGAGAATCTGGTTTCCTCCTGTTCCTCCTCATAGTGGGGTGAGGGAAGAGTAAAATGTAAGAGGTATTCTCTTACACTAGGTAATTCATTTCATTGCTAGTTTCTCTGTCTTGCCTGTTCATATTTCTCAGTTTCTACAGCCAATATAAACTGAGTATTGCATGAATTTCTGTGAGTTGTGTCAAAGATAAGGATAGCCAGCAATTATATCAAAGGGCGGGGGGGGGAGGGATAAATGTTGGAGCAATGACAATCTATGATACCAGATTCATATAAATATTGATTGATTGATTGATTGATTGATTTGATTTGATTTGATTTCTATACCGCCCTACTCCCGAAGGACTCAGCCAACAATAAAATCCATACATACAAAATTTAAAAGCAGAATTAAAATCAAATTAAATAGTTTTGGCCCAGACAAATTAAAACCCCAATCAATTTAAAACCAATTTTAAAATTTGAATATATAAAATACTAAAAAATATTAAAAATTAAAAATTCTTTTATAAAAGAGGGAGAAAATTAGGCCAGGCCCGCCTGGTGAAATAAAAAGGTCTTTAGAGTGCGGTGGAAGGTGCACAGATCCGGGATCCTCCGTATCTCCGGGGGGAGCTCGTTCCAGATAGTAGGTGCCCCCACAGAGAAGGCTCTCCCCCTGGGTGCCACCAGTCGGCATTGTTTGGCCGATGGCACCTGGAGGAGCCCCTCTCTATGGGAGCGTACCGGCCGGTGGGAGGCTATTGGTGGTAGTAGGCGGTCCCGCAAGTACCCAGGTCCTGAGCCATGGAGCGCTTTAAAGGTGGTAACCAAAATCTTGAAGCGCATCCGGAAGACCACCGGGAGCCAGTGCAGCTCGCGCAGGAGGGGTGTTACATGGGAACGCCAAGTCGCTCCCATTATCACCCGCACGGCCACACTCTGCGCCAGTTGGAGCCTCCGGGTGCTCCTCAAGGGGAGCCCCATGTAGAGAGCGTTACAATAGTCCAGTCGGGAGGTGACGAGGGCATGAGTGACTGTGCGTAAGGAGTCCCGATCCAAAAAGGGATGCAACTGGCGAATCAGGCGAACCTGATGAAAAATCCTCCCGGTCACAGCCGTCAAGTGCTCTTCTAAAGACAGCCGTGAATCCAGGAGGACGCCCAAGTTGCGCGCCCTCTCCGTGGGGGCCAATGATTCGCCCCCAATAGTCAGTGATGGCACCAACTGACTATATCGGGACATCGGAAACCACAGCCACTCGGTCTTGGATGGGTTGAGCCTGAGCCTGTTCCTCCCCATCCAGATCCGCACGGCCTCCAGGCACAAATATAACAAATATAACTAGCATTATCATCTAGTATGCACATTGTTGATTGTTAGTAGGATTAACCTTAGCAAACTTGATGTCATGTGGAGCTTTCAGATTCTTCCCACACTTAAGAAGAGTAAATGAAATCAGGACTTTCCTTGGATCAGTTTTGTTACTTCAAACTATGATGTGGCATGTGATTCAGACAAGAGTCTTTAAATCACCCTCCTTAAACAAAAGCCCAATGTAAACTCTGAAGCATTCATGTTATCAATATTACACTTACAAACCACAATTTTAAATCACCCAAAGATGCTATCTCATTCAATCTATGAATGCAGTTTTCTCCTATCTTCATCCACTAAATATGTTGGGCATATAGCTAACAATAGCTGGGAGTTATTATTACTTATTTAATACAATATATTGATACGGCCCCTCTTGAAGCTGTAAGCAGAATTGTTGGAATTAAGTTCCAACATATCTGAAGGGCATTAAACTGGAGAAAACACTTAACTGTTACTGTTTAAGATATAGTGATAATAATAAGAGCACTGTGTTGATCTTGTGGGAAATTTTGGATTCCTTCTTTCAAAATGTATTTGTTTGTTGCCCTTGTTATGCTTGTATTCACTTCTAAAGAAAGTTCATGTATTCAAAGCCAGTCAGGTGATTTTTCACAGTTCTCCAAAACTTAAAGAGAAAACATTGCATATGTGGGTTTTCTTGAGCTAATGTTGATTAATGTATTTGAAAGTTACTATTTCCTTTGAACTTAAAATATGTACATGTTAATTAATTTCTTTTCTTTCCCCTCTCTTCTCCTGTTATGTCCTGTTGTGTTTCCTCATGGAACTGAAGGAGCCAACCAAAGGTAAAAGATTTTTATAATACTGTGCAGCATCGTGTTCAATTCTTTGCCAAAATATTTTCTACCTTCTTTCTAGATGTATTCAGTACTATTATAAGAGGAAGGGGAAAACATTTGAAACGGCTTTTCCTTCTTTCTCTCTCTCTCTTTAAAACAATCCACATTGGCAGCTGATTCATGAGTCAGAAGAACAAGTTGGAAACCAGTAGCACATACTGAGGATTGAGGGTTATTGGTAAAAGAGTGCTAGGTTGGGGGGGGGGTTTGTATTTTGGTTTTAGAGTCATTTTCTCATCTTTGCAAAGACTTAGATTGTAATTTTTATTTCCAAGTAGTTTATTTTTATTCTGCAATTGAAGAATAGCAATAGCAATAGCACTTAGACTTATATACAGCTTCACAGTGCTTTTACGGCCCTCTCTAAGTGGTTTTACATAGTCAGCATATTGCCCCCAACAATCTGGATCATTTAACCCATCTCGGAAGGATGGAAGTCTGAGTCAACTTTGAGCCTGGTGAGATTCGATCTGCCAAATTGCAGGCAGCTGGCAGTCAGAAGAAGTAGCCTGCAGTACTGCATTCGAACCACTGTGCCATAAATATAAACATTTATGTTTATAATGCATTTCTTGTTTATATCTCTGCAGGTGTTTGCCTATGATCACTGCTTCTGGTCTATGGATGAAACTAACAAAGAAAAATATGCAGGTATCATTGTAACAATGAACAACTCTGGTGGGAGGAAAATTGGCATGGCTCTAGCAATCATTTGTCAAAGGAGTTAGAAGATTTAATGGTCGTCTCCAGAACTTAAGAGAGCTTCCTCATTGCCAACACATTTCTAGAAGAAGAAAATAAATAATTTTTAGGACTAGCATCAGGTCTCCCTCCCTTCCCCAAAAGACTCTCAATCCTATTTCTGAAAAGCTGTAAATTGTGATTTCCCTCTATTATAAAGCACAGCAGTTAGAAGATACCACGTTACTTTTGAATTATTATCATACAAAAGAGAACAAAAGATTTTTTTGTATTATTATCATACAAAGGAGAACAAAAGCAAGGAACAATCCAAACAAAACAGAAGAAGAAGATGTAGTCTTTATATATCCACATCCTGGACCTTACAAAGGACAAATTGGGATCAGATGTTATTGTTAGATTTAGAAAGCATGTTAAATCCTAAATTCAAGTTAACAAAGCACAGTTGTTGCATGTTTGTAATATCTTATGGCTAAAAATATATATCATGATTTAACATCATGATCTGGATTCCCATAATATTCTGAATTCCAAATTATTCAGTCTCATTTTAGCCTAATCCTGTGGGCTGAGATTGAATCAATTAACCATAAAGACTCAAAAGCAGGGATAGGATAGGTTCAGTTTCCTGTTTAATTTATGGAGGTCATCAATTTCTTACCCAAATGAATTGCACAAAATGGTTGTGAATATAAAACCGAATAACCCTATACATAAGGTTCTTGGGGGGCAGGGTTGCCTTGAATTCAAATAGCAATAAAAATAATGGTTCTGGTTTTCTTGAGGTCAGAGGTTTTTTTTTTCATAAGATATGCTTCAAAATGATTCATCCGGTGCTGGTTAAATACATAGCAACTCCAAAGGAAGTTACTGGATACCTTGGTGTAGTTAAAATGAGTATCTGCTCTGTGCTTTCCATTGTGGGTGGCTCCATTGATTTTGGACGCACATGAAAAGCATAAAATGTTTTCACACATTATAAGTGTTTGAAGCTTTTGAGAGTTTTAACAAAGGTTTTTTTTTTTTTTAATTCTTCCTCCCCCCCCATAATTTGAATCTTTTTGTTCTAATTTTAGGTCAAGATGTTGTTTTCAAGTGCCTTGGTGAGAACATTCTCCAGAATGCCTTTGAAGGTTACAATGCATGTATTTTTGCCTATGGACAGACCGGTAAGCATTAGCAAGGTGGACATTGAAGGACAGGAGGAAATGTGTTAGTTTTAACAAATTAGGAACAGTATCAAGCAACACATCAAATTAAAAGAAATAAATCATAATTTAATTATTCATAGTTCCTTCAATTTCAGATGCTGGTTTTGATTTCTTATGTGTTTTTCACTACAATAGAATGATTATCCTATTTCCTCCCTTATCTGTCTTGAATGGCTCATATTCACATTGCCTTCATTTCAGGCTGTCAATATAGCCCAATTAAAAAAAATTTTTTTTTGATAGCCTTAAGTAATATAATGCACATCTGAACTGCAATAAAAAGAGAAACAGAAAAACAGACCTGGTGTAATATCAATAGATACAACTGTTGCAGTGGCTCCTTGAATCAACCCTGATTCCTGGTAGTTTTTTCTTGACAACTATTTTAGAAGTAGCCAAAATAGTTCTCTTCTTCGTCCTAGCACTCAAAATCACTCAGCTAGTTTTTGTAGGTGTTGACTAAGTTGAGCCCAACGACAGAGTCAAATGCATCATGTCTTTGGAATCTCTATGCCCCAATAAGAGACCTATATCTAGCCCACATCCTTGAAGTGCATTGACACTTATCTGGTGCCAAGTTGCCTTGACCGTTCAGATTCTTGCATATAGGTAGTATGAAATAAACTTGTAGTACTTTTGAACTCTACCCTGGTTCCCTGGCTAGAACTCAGATTCCCCATTTCTAGTCTGCTGCCTTTAAACATTACACCAAACTAGCTTTCATTAGAGGAAAGTATGCAATACCAAAAGCCAATTGAAAAAGAAAAAACCAATTTATTTATTTAACCGAGTTTTGTAGCTGCACAACTCACATATAGTGGCTTAATATTAGAATGATTGGGTTGGAGGTGAAAGGAGGGAGTTTGGGAAATCCAGGTAAGAAGTCCTAGTCCAGCATATTCAGCTACAAAACTTGAATCAACCACAGAGCAGTTAACAATCAAAACAAGCAGATTATATGAGGAATAAACTATCCTTTAGATCAGGGGTGGGGAACAATGGCTCTTTTATGACTTGTGGACTTCAACTCCCAGAATTCTGGGAGTTAAGACTACAAGTCATAAAGGGGTTATCATTCCCCACCTCTGCTTTAGATAGACTGATTCAGAATTTAGCTTTTTGGACACATTGAAGAACAAAGTAGTTATATTTCTTAAAGTTATCCCACAACATTCTGTCAATTTGCCATAATTTAAAGCAAAGATAGCCAACCTACAGACTTTTTCCCCCAGCCCTTAGTATACTCCAAAAAATAGCAAGACCAAAACGTTAGAGTTTGGGAAGGATTTAAAGAACTAAAATAGAATTCTCATTAATAAAATCCAAATCTTTTTGGATCAAATTGAGGGGCTAGTTAAGTAGGAAAGTATTTCCATGTCTACAAGGCTTCAGGCATCAGTTTTGCTGCTTAACCCCACCTACCAGAAGAAAGCTGAAAATTTGATCTTACCTATTTAGATATTATTACCAGCCACAACCACTTTCAGAGACCAGCTGCAGAAATGTTGACTCCTCCTTAAAATGCTAAATGAATGAAACCGACTATGGAGGCTTATAATTAGGAGCCAGATGTTTTATTGACATTTTTAAACAGAAATATTAATTTTGACTGTACTCCTCAAGGCTTCAGCTTGGTAAAGATAATATGAAAAACAGTAAGGTTAAGAGAAATAGAAGAATGAGGGGGGGGAGGAGAAAGTAGAGAAGGGGGGAGGTGATGGGGGGGGGAAACAGCTTGTATTTTTGCTTTCCCATTAGCCACTGAAGATACTGGCTACTATTGGGCACAGAATAATAAATAGTGATAGAATATTTATGGTAGTCACGGATTGAGGACAGCAGTTTCCTATTCTTGACTTTCCTTGATATATTTTGTATAACTTATATAGCAAACAAAAGAGCTGGAGATCCGGGATAATATTGGTTATGTAGGGATGCAACCAGATACAACCCTTATTTATCTACCACTTGATTCTTTTCCACATTAAGCAGATAAGCATCTCCTGACAGTGGTATGACTGACCTTGAACTAACAGCACAAGGAGACAGCTACAGTGCTCCAACTCACCTATTGACAATTTGACAAACCAGTTTTGTATATTTACAAAATTTTTTCCATGTGATCAGAGAAAATAAGATAGTTATAGTAATTTATTTATCCAGCTCAGTCCATAAATTCAATCAGACTTGGTTTATAGAACCATAGCCATTTATTTACGCTCTATAGGGCATGAAATGTCTGCTTGTAGTGCTGTAATATTTGTAAAGGAACTTTTTCCCATTAATTCAGAATAATAATTTTGCTTCATCTTTTCATCACTAATAATAAAATAAAATGTAGATTTATTTATAAAAGTCCTCAGTAAGACTTCATGGGCTTTCCCATCATTTTTAATTTCTTAAAAAACGTTTTCTTTCTCTTTTATGCAGGATCTGGAAAATCCTACACAATGATGGGCACTGCTGATGAACCTGGATTAATACCTCGGCTCTGTAGCAGTCTCTTCGAAAGAGCCCAG